>NC_046192.1:13681019-18481019 GCF_011004875.1 Balearica regulorum gibbericeps | reverse complement strand
ATTTATCAAGGCACTGTCCTCTGACACACAATTATTTTTCTGTTGGGAGGACCCAGTTTAAATGACACTGAATTTCTTGAAGCCCCAGGTAAGTTATTTTAGCTTTTGATTACATGGATTCCTAAAACTGCATATCTAATTTCTAGTTTGGATTTGTCTAGTTTCAGCTTCCAGCTCTCAAAGCTACTTGCTTTGTTTGCAAAACATAAAGTGCTTACTGTTACTAACCTCTTTCCCATGTACGTACTTCTTAATTCTTAAGGAAAACAGCTGCGTTGTTTGGTCTCTTGCTGCAAGGTATGTCTTCCACACTTCATGTATTGCTTTAGCTCTGGGGTGGAGCATGATGTTTCAGCATCCTTTTAAAGTGGAAATTGCACACTGTTTCTCAAAAATTACCTCAAATGCTGCTGTGTATTCCATACCAACTTAAAAATAATTTTTTAATCATATTGTGCCTTTATCCTGTTTTTTCATTAATTACAGTAGTAATTTGGGCACCAGTTAAAGCATGTCTTGCATGGACATGGCAACTTTTATAGATAAAGGAGTGTAGAGAAAAGCTATTCCATACTCTGGAGGTGAGTTTTCATTCTAAACGGGGCGAGACTATCTGGTTGCATTAAATGATTGAACCTATGTGAACACTTCCCCTCACTACTCCTCTATGTGCATGCACCTTCTGCACTGCAAAACTCAAGTCTTACACCTCTTATTTCTTGTCAAGAGACTTAGGATTATGTTCAACATACCGTGCTCTGTGCCCCACAAGGAAGATGTTCTAATATGCTAGAGACAAGTCTCTCTCTAATAAATGGCATTAATGGGTTGTGCAGAGCATTGGACCCTTTTCCAAAAGCATGCTTACTGAGGTGCAGGGTCTTAAGGAAGGAGTGGGAGGTGATAGGAAAGGGGGGAGATGAGATATTATTCATGCTCCTATGATTTGGTGGAAAGCGTCATAGGGATTAAGTCATAATAACTGTTTGACATTCCAGGTATATGATCTAGGGAAGCATCAGCTTTGTGCATTGTTTTAATTTTGGTGTCTTGTACCACCCTGTTCTTGTGTGCTGTGGTAGCCGGCATGGAAGTTGAGAGCTGTGCTCTACCTCCGGGTGTACCTGAGGTAACAAGGGAGATCTTGGTCTAGCAGGGAGACTGTTCCTCAGGCCAAGCCACTCTGTCTTTCTGGAAGAAGACTCAAGTCTGTCTTCCCAGCAGCTGAATAGAGCACTGCAATGCCAGGCTGCTTCTGGCTGGCTGGTGAAAACCATCAGAGATTCTATGCCATGGTCTTCTGAGCATAAACCCCAAACACCCCCTCCAAAACCTCCCTTAAGCAAAATTACATTCTGTGCTGTTCCTCTGACACAACTCTGACCACTGTTAGCCTAGTGGTATTGCAGGGACTAAGCCTGTGCCTGCCTAGACTGGTATCAGGATCCATATAATTGGAAGAGCTCCCCTGTGCAATCTGAACAACAACTATGTGTCAGAGTTTGCAGAAACACACGCACGTTGGACCCAAACACCATTGCTCAATAGCTTTTACCCCTTGCCCTGTCCTTGAACTATCTGGAGTTGGAGACAAAAGCAAACACGAGGTTGATGAAACCCAAAAACTGGAAAATGCTTGTTGAAAATATCAAATACTACTCTGTCAAAGGATAGTCTTCATTCACATGGAAATGAGCTGGCTATTTAACTGGATGCAAATCTCTTTGTTTAAATTTCCATAGCAACTGGACTTAGCCTCTCAGTGTCTGCTTTCCCCTTTTACAAGGAAATATGAAGCACCTAGGTAAAGTGCATTGAGAAGCAGATTGACAAAAAGGCAAGTGTCATTTTGTCTTAAAATACTCTTTTCAAGACTCACTGTCTACATAGACCTGTGTTTCTGTCTTCAGGAACAGTTTAATCCAGCAGGATTGCCAAGAGGCAACAGAGAAAATTCTCTCCTGTTTTTGTTCCAAAGAGTTTGGGGTTAATACAAAAACATTACCAGCTGCATAATGGATGAATTTTCCCCTTTCCAACTTTGCAGTGGGGCAAGGAAAGCATGTCAGATATCTTAGAGACTGAGATAATGTTCATCTCTCTCCTCCTTCTAATAGCATCTTAAATAAATACTGTTATATGCTTAACTAGTTCACTATTCCAGGTTGAGTCTACTATATTTACAGTTGCAGCTCAACATTCATAACTGCTTTCTAGAATCTGTCCTTCAATAGAATTTATGCAGTTGTGATCTGTGATTGCTGTTTCCTAAAGAAAGCAGGGAGAGTGAAGTCACACAGATGAGAGCCTGGCTGTTCCTGAGACAGAGGCCTTTTTTTTTCCCCTTTCCCTCCCCCAACAGACCTCTCCTGTCTCAGCTCATTGCAGCCCGTGCAGCTGCAGCTCTCTTGCACAAGCCCTAGACAAGAGGGGTCCTTATTCTGTCGGCAATGTTTCCTTTGCTCCCGAAAGGGTCAAAACTTAAACGTGCAAAGTCTCGTTTGTTGATTAAATTTGCCGTGTGCTGGGGAGAAGCCTTGTGTCTGCACAATGGGCACAAGCAAGGGCCAGAGAATGTTTTTCTGGATCAGCCAGTGGTTGGACGGCTACCACAGTTACCTGCGAGTATTTCCGTGCTGCTGAGGCAGAGGTTGGAGAGGATTTCTGCATTTGTTTCTGCTAGAAACAAATCAGACCAGTGTTTTCTGTAGATCTCTCTTGTTAAGACAACCTCTCCACCCGAGCACCAGGTGACATAACGCTTAGACTCAAACCCATCATTATAGGTGAGTGTGAAAACCAGCTTTTTTTGGGTTGTCCTCTCACGCTGGCTCAGCAGCCTGCTTACCTGATCCCACTTGAACTTCTTGAGAAACACTAACACAAAAGGCCCAAATACAAAAAAGGAAGTGGCCTGCTTCGGTGTGCCTTGACCTGGTTCCAAAACCTTGGAACTAGTGTTTTAGTGATGGATGACCTGCAAGGGACGTTGTATTTCTGAATACCTTTGTCATTGTTCTTCGTTTATAGCAAGTCACTATTTTTTTTTTTTTTTTTTATTTCACTAGGCAGTAGTAGCTATCAAAGTATGAGAAGTGACGTATTTCCTTTGTCAGCTCAGCCCTTGGAAAATTATTTAGTGATAAAACTATTTGAAAATGCAATCTTTGCTATTATCTCAGGAAACCACTTTGTAAAGGTCAACAGTTTCTCTGACAGTTTTCCTACCATAACCTCCATGAAAACAGAGTTTGGTTTTGTCTTCCTCACAGAGCTGTTCGGGTGACCAGTAAGCTTCCCTCCTCCTCCTCCTCCTCCTTCTCCTCCTCCAGCTCTTAGGAGCATAATTTCCCCTCCCTTCCAGATATCCGTCAGTGGGGAATATCGCCTGGGCTCAGGGATCCCCCCTCCTCGCTAACTTTGCTAATATCACTGCGGGGCCCTGAGGCGGCAGTGGCTTGGGCCTCCCCCCGCCGCGGGGCACGCTGGGACCCGCCCCATCCCTGCTCCGCAGGCCGCGGCCGTGGATTGGTGGTGCGTGCACCACGTGCCCGCCTACCGCCTCTTCATTGGTCGGCGACCTAATCCGTTACCTCTGGGCTGGACAAGAGGCTGAGAGGGTGGTGAGAGTGTCCGGTGTTGCCGCGGTAACAGCCGCCCCGGGCATGGCGGCGGGGCGTGCCCCGCGGTGAGGAGACGGCTGGGGGCGCGGGCTTTGTGGTGGCCGGGAGTGGGGTGGCGGCCTGGTTGAGGCCCGTTGTGGCGAAGGGTGTCTGTGTGGTGGGGCTCGTGGGTAGGAGGAGGTGTGTGTGGAGGCGGCCTTGTTGAGGCCGGTTGTGAGGAAAGGGGCCGTGGCGAAGGGGGTTTTGCGGGGACGGTGTGTGTAGGGGGGCGGGGAAGGGGTCTAAGTGGGCTCCTGGGTGCAGGTCTCATCTGAGCCGCCCCTTCTCTTTTCCAGCAGAGTGGGGAACCTCTAGGGTGGTGTCAGGTGCTGAGAGAAGCCGGCCATGGCGTGGTTCAAGGTGCTCCGTGAAAAGAGTGAGAGGCGCTCTCTTCCTAAATAAATCTGTCTTGCTTATTTGTTTGTCAGTTACAATTTCCGAGTAACGCTCGTTTACATTTTAGGTTGGTGCTTGGCAATATAAAGCCGTGGAAATAGCCGGCAAGGTTACTTAGGATTGTGTTGAAAATGCTGGGAGAGAAAAAGCAATTAATTGTTAAAAGAGACCTTTACGCAGACCCCACGTTTCCAGCCAGTGATACCTCTATATTTTTTGATTACGGTACCCCACTTGCCCAGTTCAGAGGCGAGATATCTTGGTTGAGACCTAAGGTGAGTTTTATGATATAAAAGCCTGTGACTTTAGCAGAACTGGACTTAAAGCTAGTAAATGGTATTTAGCATTGAATGACTGGGTGTTTTTATTGTTTATAACTATGGAAGTGATAAAAACAATGTATGTCAGTGTTAACAATATATATGTTCTACTTCTTAAGTTTGAGTGCTTGTTTGTAAGCTGGATTTAAATCCTGATGTAGAACTTTTGAATTTCTTGGCATTAGTAGAGATTCACATATTTTATCATAAATATATTTCATTATTTCAAATAACATGCATGCCAAGTTAAAAAAAAAAGTTACGTTATTCCCAAATTTTTCAACATATTGCATAACTTTTTCAAAGAAATGACTAGACTTTAGAGTTTTTTAGAAGGCTATTGCTTTTTTTTTTTCAGTTGTTGAGGAAAATTGTTCTTTCATAGAAAGAAAACTTTTTTAAGGTTTTCACTTGTCATATTGCTTTTAAACTTAAAACTAGGTTTCAGATCAAGCCATATGAGAGCTAAAAAGTTTAGAATGCATTTCTGCAGTGCATTCATTTAAAGTGAAGTATTACGATACTACCTTTGGGAGGAAAAAAAGGCTGTAAAAACATAATGGACAAAAAAGTATGTTGTCTTTAGTGGTATTGTTATTTTCCTCTGCATCTGGGGATAGCTGTAGAACAGTAATAGAGCTATTGGTTATCGGAATTGGCAAACAGCTTCACAGAGCCCCGTGTGCAACTTCCTGCTTTTGTATGTTACACCTTGATTACTACTGGGGGCTGATCAGTTAATTTCCATCTCTTGCAGTGTTTATAGGTGAGGAAAGAATAATTTTTAAAACTTGCTTTCAGATCAGATGAAATTGTTCAGGAATTTGCATTTGCAGTCATCTCTTTCACTACCAAGTAATCTATTTTTATTTGCCCTAGGAAAGATTTTCCTCTTATGTGAACTTGGGATTCTTGTAATTTGGGATGTGCAGTGCAATGTGAATGGCATCAGTTCTATCTATCACGGCTGGTCATATGTCTAGCAAAGAGCTGATGAATTATGTTGTCCTTCGCTTATTGGTGTCTCTGCTAAGGTTGCACTTGATGATGATGTTTATGTACTAAAATCCATGTGGGAACTAGATTTACCTCGCATAAAGTACCCGCAAAATAGCCACAAGGCAGTAATTTGTTATTGCTTGCTTAGGCTGTGTCTGAAGAGGAAATGTTTTAGAGGCAAAAACTCCCTTATTTTGTGAGAGGTCTCTGGAGCCCTTCCACACCCTGAAACATAGACTTCCTTAGACTGTCATGCAGGATTTGGCCTTAACTCCCCTTCTTTTAATTTTAGGACATTTGTTCTACTCCTCGGTTATTTTCAAACAATCTGCAGGATGTGCAAGTGAAACAAGGAATTTTGGGAGATTGTTGGTTCCTGTGTGCCTGTGTAGCTTTGCAGAAGAGTAAATACCTACTGAATAAGGTATGGAGAAGTTTCTTGTTTCATATTTCAGAAGTTTTCTTCACCTAATTTACATTTGTATATTGTTTTTGAATCCCAGGCCTCAAAACTGAATATCAGTTTTGTTATGCTTTGTTTTACTGGTTTTTGTTGTGATTTTTTTTCCCCCCCCTATGATTATTACACACAGTTAACATTCAGCATGTGTTTAAAAAAATAAATAATAAATCGTTGCTTGTCTTGATTTTGGCTTTTGCCATCTAGGTAATCCCTCCGGGTCAGCCCAGCTGGACAGATGAGTCATATCAAGGCTGTTTCACTTGTCGAGTCTGGCAGTTTGGACACTGGGTGGAAGTGACCATCGACGATCGTTTGCCTTGCCTTGGTGGTAAACTCTGCTTTTCCCAGTGTCAGACAGAGGATTTGTTTTGGCTCCCACTATTGGAAAAAGCTTATGCAAAGTATGTGAACACTGTTACTGGCGGAATTAAAGGAAGGTACAATACTTGTGTACCTTCTGCTTGCTTATTTGATCTGTTTTTGGCATAGATTTGTGTGTTATTCAACATGAAGTACAACGGCTGCCAGCTTTGCCACACTGGTTTATGCAGAAGTCTGTCTTTAAAATGTAGATCTGTTGGGTGTGTTTCTAGTTGCATATGAGGTAAGATAGTGTTAGGGAGAGAATTTTAATGAAAAGTAAGAGCTGCAATGAATTATCAGAATTCAAATTATGTTCATTAAGTCACTATCCATTGGTCATCTAACTTATTAAAGGGAAATATTTTACTAGTGCAGCATTCGAGGGCAGTTGAGGGCTTGATGAAAATCAGAAAGCAACAACATTCCATAAGTTTATATTAGTTGAGGCTCTGGTTGTGTGAGTTTCACTGCTCTTTTGCTTAATTTGATAGTTTATTATTTTCAGAAGAAACAACCATGTTGTTAATGCATTTGAAAAAGCAGCTACTTTATGTTTTATGACACATCCATCAAAATGTTGTCCAGATGGACAAAACAATTTGGAGAAAAAGTGCACTGGTGAGATTGACATCAAATGTCCAAAAGAACTTGGATGAAAGATTGTGTGGTTGCCAGCAGAGGGCAGAAAAATACTTTAACTATGAAGTAATTTGTTCAACTGTATAGATACATTGAGCACAAATTGTGAAGCAGCAATGGCATGTTAAAGCTTCTCTGTAGGTTTGAAAGGTAATATTCTTTGTTTTCTGTAGAGTCTTATTCTTCTATCTTGTCTTATCATTGTATTACAGTCTTGATTTCTTTTGCATCCATTGCATCAGATAGGGTAGTCTGTTGATTTACTTAAATTGTTGAAGGAAGCGCTACTCTGGTGGTTTGTGCAGAGTGAACAAAGAATAATTGAAGAAGAGAAAGAAATGTTATTTACTTATAGAGAATGCAGTTAATATATCATAAAAGATGATGTAGTACACAGATAATAAGATACAAATGACTAGTACTAGACTAGAGTGGTTTCTATATAGGATGGAATGAATTGTAGTAAACTTCCCATCAAACAATGGAATGTTTGATGGCTTATGTATTATTTAGATGTTGTGTTCTGCATAAATAAAATAGGATGTGCTTTCTCTTGCCTACTTGGGAATAAGAGGTAGGGTACAGTCACAGTTGTGATATAGGGTGGGATTGAAAGTATGTAAAAACCATGTTTCTTTAGTTCTGCTGTTTGTAGAAATTTTTTCTTGGGTGGTATTTTTTTTTTTTTAATAGAGTGCATGGATCTTATGAACAGTTGTGGGCAGGACAGGTGGCAGATGCTTTGGTCGATCTGACTGGAGGAATTGCTGAAAGATGGACCCTGAAAGGCCCTGGAAGAAACTTGGAGAAAGAGAAGACTGGCATGGTTTTGGAGAAAGCAGTGTTTAGGAGATTAATGAATCTGAAGGAACAGTGTGTAATAAGCTGCTCAGTCCTCAATTCCAGACAAGGTAATAGTAAAGTTCTAGACATTTTTAAAGTAAATGTCTTGATTTAACAGTGTTCAGAGCACAAGGCAGCCAGCAAATGCATAGTGCTGATTCTAGTACTGTAGGAGTTTCATGGTGCAATTTTAGATAACCCTGGTCTTAAGGATGTTGTTGAGTTCAGAATGGAGGGTGTTTTTGAGGTGTACTTTCTATATTAGATGCTAGTATGGTCAGTTCTCAAAAACAAATGTGCATCACTCCCCCCCCCCCCCCCCCCCCCCCCCCGATAAAACACCTAAAAACGACCTTAAAAACTGCAATGAATTTCAGAGCTGAGGATTTTGTAGATGTTTGAGATCAAGGAGTTAGTTAATGCGCTGTCAAATTTTAATTTATTTCTATATAGTCACAAATAAAATGAACTGTTTGAGGGTTTTTTATGCTGTTTTTATGCTAATTTAAAACCAATTTCCTTTTAGCTCAAGCTAAAAGTAAAAGCTGTGCAAGCAAAGCAAGACAAGGAATTCATTCCCCACTTCCCATCAGCAGGCAGGTGTTCAGCCATCCCTAGCAAAGCAGGGCTCCATTGCCTGTAACGGTTAGTTGGGAAGACAAACGCCATCACTCCAAACGTCCCCCTCTTCCTTCTTCTTTCCCCAGCTTTACATGCTGAGCATGACACCATATGGTATGGAATATGGAATATCCCTTTGGTCAGTTGGGGTCAGCTGTCCCGGCTCTGTCTCTTCCCAACTCCTTGTGCAACCCCAGCCTACTTGGTGGTGGGGTGGTGTGAGGCGCAGAAGAGGCCTTGATTCTGTGTAAGCACTGCTCAGCGGTAACAAATACGTCTCTTATCAATACTGTTTCTAGCACAAATCCAAACCACAGCCCTGTACCAGCTGCTATGAAGAAAATTAACTCTATCCCAGCCCAAACCAGCACACCATATTTCACAGGATAGTTTAATGTTATTCTTTGTAAAATATGCAGCAGGTTCTTTTGTTTACCTTCAAATGCTTTTTTTGTTTGTTTGTTTCTATTCAGGTGCAAGCGAGCTAGGAGAATTTCATGCCTTTATTGTGATAGACATGTTGAATCTGTCTGAAGTGTCAGGCAAAGAAATCTTCCTACTGCGAATACGAAATCCCTGGGGGAGGCGGTGCTGGAGAGGTCCCTGGTGTGAGGGGTGAGGAGGTTTAATTTCATTTGGAAAATCATTTGTGAGAGTTCTGAAGCACAAAGTATAGCTATGTATTGCGAAGGCAAATGTTGCTTATAGGCTATAGCAGAGGAGGGACACCAGTTTGTATGCAATCCTTTAGAGAGTTAAGTAGTTCACACATCTCATTGGTTCTGTGACTGGTCATTTTGATCTTAAATTTGTTTTTAATAACAAATATTTTATTGTTTATCAAAGCAAATCTTCATGAGATAAGCTGAAGATGTTGGTTTATTTTCAGTCTTTGATTTTTGTGATGTTTTGTTGTTGTTCTGCAGCCGATCTAAGTATGTTTGGTCATAAGATGTTTGTGACTTCTAAGGAGTCACTTGGCTTTACTTGGCTCTTCTCATTTGATCTTGTCTCAGTTGCAGAAGACAAGTGAAGGAGTATGTATAAAATAGTGCAGTAGAAGGAAGGATGCTTGTGTTTTTTGCTTGTGTGCTGTCATTTCTGTAGATTAATATGAATAGGAGAAGCTGGAATCGATTAGATATAAAGAAGAGTAGATAGAAGAGATCTGTTTTAAAGGAAGTGCAGAAATATGTTTAGAAGTTCATACAGCAAAGTAACAAGAATGGAAGGGCAGACCCTACTCACTTATTTTGAAAAGTGTTAGCGTATTTAGACTGTACAAAAGAACATGCAGTTCTTGATCCAAGGAGCAGGCTTTCAGCATTAAAATACGGTAACAATATAATCATATTAATAAAGATTTTAAAGAAATAGTTTTTCTTCCCCTGAGTTAAAAAGATAGCTTAATCACTTTGAGACTTAAGTTGATGTTTTTTTTTCTTTTAGCAGAGTTTTGGTTATACACTTGGTCTCTTGTAGTTTCTTTGCCAAACAGTAAATTGCCATGTAGTTGCAAGATAGCATTTCACTGAGTGGCCTTAGACCCCCGTTCTATTCAAGTGCAGAACTGGTCTTTGTTATTAGTGAAGCAATTAAAATTCTGGAAGTACTAGCTTTTAATGGGCCCTAAATAATGAGGTCTTCAAATTACTGGTTTATCATGACTTAGCCAGCAGATTCATGGGGATAACCGGCTGCTTCATACAGAAAGTGTTTTTTGATGTTCACTCTACAGCATTAAAATTCTTCACTGTGCAACTTGTTTTACTTTTTTTTTTTTGCTATTTTTAACACCTGTTAGAATAGTCACACTTTGGACCATACTGTCTGTTCTAAGCGAAGTGGCTACTTGACCTAAAAGTATGTTGCTGTATCCTATCTAATGTTAGATTGTTTTTAAGTTTTCTTTGGTATATTGTGATTCATACTTTCTATTATGCCTCTCACTGACTAGCAATGTCTATACAGAAATACTCAGTGCAAGTATTTGATAATAAAATGAAGAAATCTCTTATTTTTCTGCTCTATAGGATATTTGATAGGACATTGTTACAGAATTTTATTGGGCAAAGAACTAAATGTTGACTGTTGTTTCATGTGCAGTGGTCAAGGATGGAGCCAGCTAGATCCAGTACTTGCCTCAGAACTGCTCTCTCAGATCCAAGAGGGAGAATTCTGGGTTGATGAAGAAGAATTTTTCAGAGAATTTGATGAGATTACCATGGGCTTTCCAGTCAATGAGGAAGGACAACTTCAGAGCCTCTATACAGGTGTGGTATGAGAAAACATCTTATACAAATAAAGTTATGTCAATGGGAAAGACTGATTTGAATTGTAAATGGATGCCTCCTTTAGACCCATAGGCCTTTTCTCTCTCTGGTGGGAAGAACAGAGGGACAAGAGGAAATTTAAAAATCTTTAGAGGAATCTTTGATATTTCTCTGAGATCTTGTTACTTGCTAGTTGATTGAGAGATAAGTGTTCCCTTCTAGAAGGCTGTTGTTCTCGACAGCCTTGTGATTTTTTTTTTGGTTTAATTTTTTTTATGGGAGATATACTTCAGGTTCCTAGAAACAGTGTCTTGTTGTAAAAATCACGTCATCAATCTGCCATTACCGGTTGTGACATTCATGTTCATGCCTCTCAAAATCTGGGTCATTAATATCTGCTTGGAGAAAGTGTCAGGGCTACGGCAGCATGTTTTGTTAGACTGGGGAATCTCTGCCATATATCTGTTGTATAAAATTAAGTAGCTGCTGCTGTCTGAAATCTGCACCATGTTTTTCTTATTTTGTTAGAGAAAGTGCTGTATCATTCGCAGAATCTTTTTGGATCATGGGTGAGGGGCCAGTCCGCAGGTGGCTGCCGTAATAACAGCAGCTTCCCTACCAACCCGAAGTTCTGGCTGAGAGTCTGTGAAAAGAGTGAGGTGTGCATTGCTCTGCTCCAGAAACATAGGAAATACAGTGCTGACTGGGCCGGAAGAATTAAAAATCTGACTCACTTAGCAGAGGAGAATCTATCTTTGACTGAAGGCATACAGGGGAAGAATTACCAGGCTGTGGGATTGCATGTCTGGAAGGTAATATGGGAATGACACTTTTCTTTTTGCAAATAGAAGTTTTAAAGAATTACTGAAAGATCTGAGTAAAATCATTCATTTCCTACGGCAGCAATAGGATTCAACTGTTCATGCGTTTTACATCTCTGATTTACGTTAGAATGATCCTGTTTATCTCACAATGCAGTTACTGTCTGTACAAACTACTAATGGACTATTACTTTCTTCTTATCATTGAGTGCCAGGTAGCAGAACTTTTGGGACTGTTCCAAACTAGTGCATGACATTTCTGGCTGATTATTTGATGACTATTCCTAAATTTACTCCTGAATATTAACTCTTCCCACTCCTCTTTGATGTTCAGCTTATCTGCTGATACTCTCCTCCTTACTTGTTTCCTTTTATAAATGTATGCATGTTTAAAAAAAAAGTTTTAAGCAACATTTGATCATTTTAAGTTTTATTAAAAACTCCTCATTTTTCCTAAAACACCATGCATCATTATGCATCTATTCTAGGTGGAGAAGAAACGATTTAACCTTCCAAAGACCCTCTCTGCTCCTCCAGTTGTAGGTACCGTCTGCCATTCCTATGATAGAGAAGTGCATGTATGCTGTGACCTTTCGCCTGGGTTTTATCTTGTTGTTCCCAGCACTTTTCTGAAAGATGCAGTAGGGAATTTCTTACTTCGTGTATTTTCAACGGGAAGGATCTCTCTCAGGTGGGTTTAAAACAAACTGGAAAATTTCTTAGTCATTGGCATAAACAAATACATGAAGTATAGCACTAAGTATAAATGTTCAAGATGTTTTTGAAGGGTTGTGCAGAGTAACAGGTAACAGCATTGTTTTGTCTTAGAACACTGCTTACATGTTTTCAATCTCCTTGTTTTTTACGTACTACCTCTTGATGAAATATCAGTCAGAAGTAGTCAGATGAGTAGCATCTTGACTAAACTGCAGGCTAGTGTTTTGAGAAAGCGTGTGTTTTGTAAAAGAACTGAATAGGTTTCTGCAGAACATGTTTCTCAATATGTGGAAGTTCTTTCTTAATGTATGGAAAAATGCAGATGTACCACAGAAGTTAAAAGCAGCTGTTGTTATTGCAATCAGCGACAGAAAAGGAGAGCAGCATATTATCATGTGTGCTGGAAAACACATGCTAACAGATTGCCTGACATAGAACATTGTTATTAGTGAGCACTACAGCTTCAAATGCAAATGGAGTGTCAGCAGTGGACTCAGATGACATAATACAGCTCATCTTTTCAGGACAGGTATGGAAAATAGCACTGGTGTTTATGCTGTCGTCTTTAGCTGAATGAAGAAATGGTTTTTTGTTAATTAAAGCATTCAACACTGACAATACAGCTGAACTTCTTAACTGTAAAGGCCTCAAGAAGTTTACCTGCATTATGATAAAATTCTTGGAAGAATCACTGCATATATTGTGTTCTAGCTGATCTTTCCTCATAACTTGTGACATACAAAAGTCTATTTTAATAGACTTGAAACAATCTCTTCTTTCTGTTTCACAATGCTTGCTTATCCAACAAAAAATATCAGCACCGTCAGACCAGTAGCTTCTGATCACTTTTAATTTTTTAAACTGTAGCAGACTACATAGCTATCTCAACACTCTAAAGTCAATTATTTGCAAGCAATTCTGTGTTGGTGACCATAGCCTTGAAATAAATACTTCAGAAGACATGATGATGATTAGTTGTATGAAGTCAGCAAAGTTGTACCTTCTTCCAATAAACCTGAAAAAATCTGAAGTTGTCTAACAGCTTGCACTGTTATATATAGCTATAGATAAGCTATATACAGAGGCAAAATGTACTGTTGACAACATGTTTAAAAGCGGTTCATTTTTTTTTTTATATTCTGGTAGTAGGCTATCGACTCCTTTCTCCTGGGACAGAAGCTGGAAAATCACACTACAAAGCCAGAACATATGTTAATCATTTACTCTGTGGAACTTGCAAGCAAGGTGGCATCAAGTTTCAGTCTGAAAAAAGGTCTGCAAAACCATGAGGCTAATTGTGCTCTATGGGTGCAAGTTGTGTACATCTTACCAGGAATATATTTGGTTTCTGCACATATTTAATCTGTAGTAACTGTTGCACTTTCAGTGAGATGGGATAAAATTTCTTGTATTACTGTTAAAGTATAACACTTCCTCAGACTGAAACAGAGGTGTCAACCTGGATGCGTGTCTAGAATGGACAATTCAGAATATCATAACAGCTGTTATGTGTTCCTAACTGGAAAAATGAAAAGGAGAACAGATGATATGATTCATGTTATGCTGAAATACGGTTTCAAATGTTGCACAACTGATAATGATACCAAATTGTTCATATGGCTGTGAAAAGCAGTGCTGGCCTAGGATTGAAATAGGGTTAATGTTACAGTGATCAAGTCAGTAGGTAAAATGATAGTTTCCTCTGATTAAAGACATAGTGAATATAAAAAATAATGCAGTGTATGCTTTGCACTTACTGAGGTGCTCATGTGTACTTCAGAAGACACAGTTGTATCGCTTTCCAATAGGACAAGTAGCACAAGGGTATTGAGGAAAAAATATGTAAGCTGCATTACTTCGTGAATGTACAAGAACCTTACCTGGTTTTAGTGCGTGATTTGTGTGCTACATTGTTCTTGTGGAATTGTGTGAATTATCTAAGAACATAGAGTTGTGCAGTTCTCTTTTTTCCTCTGTGCTGAAAGTTTGGAGGAATTGCATTCATATAAGTTTATGTAATACTAGTTAATTTTTGTGAGCTGGTTTTCTAGATTTTGTGAAACCATACAGGTTTTATACATTTTAGTTTCTTTTCTCTCTTTTGATAGTGAGCTAAAGCCACCACCCACAGATGCTGCCCTCTGTGAAGAAGTCCCAGCAGGTGAATGGGAGACAGTGCAGCTGCATGGATGCTGGAAAAATGGGCAAAGTGCTGGAGGTAGCAGGAACTTCCCCTCCTTCCATATCAATCCCTGCTTTCCCCTCTCCATTCCTGCAGGACCGGGAAAAAGCAGTGTGAAAGTTACCCTCCGTCAGCACTGCCGAGATAGCAAGTATCGTCCAATAGGTTTCCATATTTTCCAGGTAAGACTTCTGGTCAGTTTGATTCTCATTTGCCAAGTGTAAGCCTGCCAGTTAGTTTAGTGCTCCTTGTCCTTGGCAAGGAACATGCTGCTTCCAGGAGAAACACAGTGAAACACCTGTGAAACACAGGAGAAACACCTGTGAAGCACTGCCTGTGAAAGATATGGGATAACAACACGCTGGGTAGCATAGTAACCAGGCAATTGGTTCCACTGAATCCTTCCAACTTTCTAAACTACTTTAGAAATTATGAACCCTTTTGAGGATTTGTGAAGAATTCTCAGGGTCTTAGTGACTGAGGACCGGACTTTTTGGTAATTCATCCTGAAAGCTTTCTTCTTCTCTAATGCTTATTTACTTGTCTGTTGGCAAGTGATGTTGAATCTGTGAACAAGATTAGGATTCAAAAGGACTGATATGTTGAACAGATGATTTGAAACAAATCAAGTTATGATTTAGTATGGGCAAATACAGGTTCTACGTGTATGTGCCAGTGATCAACAGCATAAATGTAGGATGGGAAGCTTCTGGTTAGGTGGCTGCTTTGCGAGTAAAGCTAGCTTTATTTTTGGAAAACATGCTTCGAAAAAAGTGTTGCTTAAGTGGATAATCTGGAGTTGAGCATCAGGAGTAATCCTATAACTTCAGATATACAATATGTGAAGTAAGATTGAAAGAATGGTATTTTTCATGACTATAGGAGACCGAGGAGAAGTCTAATATGAATTTTTAGTACAGGAAAGGCCACTAGAAAAAGGAAGGATATAGTCTGCTCACTGTATCCATGAGGTGAAAAACAAGTGCATTAGGCTGCAGCGAGGAAGAGTGAGTTAGACAATAAAAAAAGCTTTTGAGCTATCTGGGTAGAGAGTTGTATAAACTGTCTACAAACACAGCAGGAATGATTTATCTGTACTTGATACTGCCATCTGGGTTTTCTGGAAGCCTTCCCATCCCTCTCCTATAGCTCTGCACAGAGGAGTGAGTATTTGGACTGGAATAAATATGGAACATACCATACTGTGGTATACCAGGAATTTAACTTTGTGAGGCCTGAAATATAGGAAAAGATAGACATGTTTTCATTCTTTTTTACAGGTGCCTAACAGCAGCTGGAAACCACATACTTCCTCTTTTCTACACTTGGAGCCACTGGTTAGCTGTGTACCTCATTGCTACTCACAGGAAGTAAGCCAACTTTGCAAACTTCCTGCAGGAAGTTATGTGATTATACCTTCTACGTACTTGCCCAACACAGAGGGTGATTTTACGGTGGTCATAGCAACCAAAATAGACAGGTAAAATATGTTGCCTCCTATTTGCATTTCTAGTATTTTTAGTGCATGTATTACAGGATGTTTGGAAACAATAACTAGTAACGTTTTATCACTTTTGATAGAAATTTTTTTTTTTTTAGTCTTTGTATTGCTGTTATGTTTGCAAGCACCACTTACCGCTTTGACTATGTTGGAAGAATGACTAAAACACGAAGTATTTGTTAATCTTCTTGCATCAGTTGCTGAGTAACAGATGTCTAGTGCTGGAGAAGATGGCACTGAAGCAACTAGTTATTAGCTATATTCAGATATTAGGATTTATGCTGAAATTTTACTAAGCTTTTAAACAAACAGGGTTGTTTATTGAGAAGCTGCAATCTGTTCAGGCCTTATTGCAGGTAGTTCCTCCTGATGAGAATAATAACAGGTCTGCACCAGAATTTGTAGATTCCATAAGATTGCATTAAAAGTCCATAAAATTGCATCAAGATTCCATAAGGGAAAGGATGTGGAACAAAGCGTAGCATAACAGTCTTCTCTTTTTGAAGTGGGATAAATGGTTGATGATTACAAGATCCCCCAATGCTTTGTGCAGAAATAAATGTGGTTTGGATTTTCAACAGGAAGCGCATTCACAGCCGGGAGACACTTGGACAAGTATTGCAAGAAGTGAGTGATATACTTTTAATTTCAATTGTTCTAAAGGTGTCACAGAGGCCTCATTGAGGCTTTTATATTAACTTATATTGAGAGTCACGTACTAGTGGACTGGACTTTAAATGTTCTCATGTATTTGCTGCAAACTGATAATCAGTAAAGCAGTTAATCTTTGGGGTTTTGTTTTGCAGCCAGAAAAGTAGCATTTGTTAGCAGCTAACAAAATTTGTGTTTTCACACCACTCAGATATATGGAAGTTTCTGAATTACTATATTAGAGAGTCATTAGAAGAGGAGACTGAGGGGAGACCTCATTGTGGCCTACAACTTCTCACGAGGGGGAGCAAAGGGGCAGGCGCTGATGTCCTCCCTCTGGTGACCAGTGATAGAACCTGAGGGAATGGAATGAAGCTGCAATGGGGGAGGTTTAGGTTGGATATCAGGAAAAGGTTCTTTGTGGAGAGGGTGGTCAGGCACTGGAACAGGCTCCCCAGGGAAGTGGTCACAGCACTGAGCTTGACTGAGTTCAAGAAACATCTGGATAATGCTCTCAGTCATATGCTCTGATTTGGCTGGTCCTGTGTGGGGCCAGGAGTTGGACTCGATGATCCATATGGGTCCCTTCCAACTCAGGATATTCTATGATTCATTATTTACTCCCTCAAGTCATTCCCCAGTGCCTATCTCTGCTGTAACATCTGTGAGAAATTGGGCTATTGGTGATGAGTAGGTGGTTGTACTTGACTTTTACATTTGCTTTCAAGAGTGTAAACACTCTATACATTTAGATATATTTTGATGTATTTGTTCTTGGTGTGACCATGGATCTGCTAGCATTAATTATATATTGTATCCTTCCTCCATCTGATTGGCTTTGATATTCATTTGGGATCCTACATATTGCAATTTAGAAAATCTAATGATAGTATAGTGTTGTAAAGAGCTAAGAAAACACAGCCAAAAGAGGAGAAGCAAACAGGCAATCCAAAGATTAGCTTTCACACACTAGAGTTTTGGGGGTTTTTTGTTTCCTTACAGCCATCCCATACAGCATTCTGCCGTTATAATCCTTCTTGGTGTGTAAGCTGTTCTGATCAAGTTAATGCTACCTATTTAATATTTTGGTATTGTGTTTTGCTTGGTTAAATGTGCATGTAATATTGAAGGGCTGGATGTGAATGCTGAGTACCTAATACAGTATTTTCACTGGATGGAGAGGAGAACTTTGAATCTATTATTTCAACAGTTGTTAAAAGATACCTGATTTGGTTGGTGGATCAAAGCATGCCCTTGATAATGTGCTGCTTATTGGGTCAGAACAAGACCACCTAGATGCTTGGCTCTTTCCCTTTGAGGTTTTAATAAAAACAAAACAGTAAAAAAAACTTAGGAAAACCACTTCACCCAAGATTACAAGTGGTTTACTAATTTTCTTAATCTAGGTCATGTTGAGCACACATACAATGTGGATTTTGTGTGCCGCACAAAAGTGGGCAAAGACCTCTATGTACTTTCATCATGGTGCTTGTTATTTTAATATTTAGGAGCTGAAGTATGTACTGAAGTCCGTTATTGCTGTTGTTTTGGAAACAAAACATTGCAAGGCCATTATTACAGAAAGAATATATTCAAAGATGTTTCTTATACCATGAAAATGGTTGGACTTGGGCACAGGATGCTCCCTGACATCAAGGGAATGAACAGTTTAGATTCTTCATGACTTGAAAACTTGAAGAATTTGAAAATGGCAGTTACAGTTTTCTTCTTAGTGGCAGAAATTAATGTCTGAAACTAATCTTCAACAGCATAGTCTTTTCTAAAGGCTGGACTTCAAATCATTTGGTGCTTTCAGGGGTTTAACCTCCGTAAGATCTAGGCTGATGAGAAGCTGGGCTGTTGATTTCTAAGGGGTGGATCATGGCAGTGTATTTTTCTAAAAGTTTATCTATGTGTTTTCTAATTACTGAAGTGATGGGATTTATGAGTTTTAGTTTTAAGATGTTTCACAGGAAAAGCTTGCATTTTGGCCTTAATTTCCAAATCTTTCTTTTGTCTGATTTACTTTAATTTCTTATGAATTTCTTCTCTTTCTTGACAAAAAGGTAAACTCATGAAATATTATTTTTTATGCCTTGTTCATTTTCTTATAGATTTCATTTACAACTGTGATGAAGAGGTAATCTGGAGTTCTCAACACCTGTCACTTTGAGAACCATTGGAAAGCTGAGGAATGCCTCACCTCTTGCTGTTCTCAGTTTTAAATGGAATAACAAGAAGATACTCTTAGCCCTGCTGTTTTTCACTGGTACCAACTGTCAGGCCTACGATGACGACTTTGTAAAAATACCTCCTTAATCATGTACACTGAGTATTTATTATTCCCATTTTTTAGAACCAGCATTGTACAGCAAATTTTTATAAAGTACCTCAGTTCTTCACAAATACAGGTGAAGAATATGTGCATGTTTTAACCCAAGCTACAGTTTTAGAAGAAAACCAGAAAACATGTGTGCATAATTAAATAATATTTGGGGGAAAAAAATCAAGCTTACGGAATAACTTCAGGAGACCAAAGGGGTAAACATGAAGGAAAGAAACTGGAGTCTTTTTACAGGTAGGACATACCTCAAGAACCATCAAAATACAGTGGAGTAGAGAAAGTCCAAGCTTGTATCCTACACTGCCAGTCATGCTGCTGAGCACTTTATTATGGGCCCTTTGTTGAACCGTGCAGATGGTGGGTTGAAAAGAAAGATTTTTTTTTTTTGTGAGTTTTTATTTAATGAACACCGCAAAGGAAGAAAAAAAAGACTTGAAAACTTTTGTTTATGAACTACCATGTCAGACTGCTTTTGTAAATCTGTAAGGATGTTTTATGCAAAATCTGCCCTGACTGTAAGAAATACAAAGTTTAAGAGATTTTTTCCTTAATTTCTGTTTGAAAGTATTTCTTACTCAAGGAGGACTTTTTAGATGTTATATTTTCCTCAATAAAAATGAAGTAATGTTAAGAGTTTTAAAATGTCTTTTATTAAAAAGGTGAAAACTGTCAATGATGTCAAGTCTGCATTTGTTCTGCAGTAGCAAACCTTACAGTGTGTAAGAGCCCTGGGGAACCTTCACCAAATGGAAGAGGATAATTGGAAATATTTGAGAGGAGAATCAAGACTTCCATTAGTTTTATGTATGAGAAATATGTAATATTCTACTTTTGCTTTTAACTACATCCTAGCATAATTTGTGCTTGCTCCTATTGAACTTTGAAAATTGAAAGCATCTAGGATGCTTGCAGCTGAATTTTAAGTGGTCAAAACTTTCCACATCTGTTGTGGAATGATGAGACAACAAAAGAAAACACCATGAGCAATAAATCTCTACTGTGCTGGCTTTAACAAATGTTGGCATCTTTGTACATTTTCATTTCTTGAAAGGCTGTTTGTTCCTTTCCCTTCAAATAGGAAATTTTTGGATGATATAATAATGTTTCTAAACAGAAGGAGGAAAGATTCATGAAAGTACCTGGATCCAAGAGTTGTGATAAAATAGGAAACAGATACTGGTGGAGTAAAGAAACAAAGGTGTAAGGATTTCTAAATGGACTGAGAGAGGCCCCATTCTGTAAAAATACATGCACGTGTGAAATTTATTCTGCAATATATAATGCTTCAAGGGAGTGTGAAAGGAATAGGAGTCAAAACTGAGTGTGTAGACCTTGGTACCTTCTGCAAAAGGATGTAAGAAAAGACCTGTGAACACAGAGGAGTAACGGAATACTGAAGAAAATTTTTATTCAGGCATCCTTGCTGCATCAGAACAATTGTGCCATTTCAATAGTGTGATACCATGCTGAGAAAATATGCAGGAAACTCTGCTTGATACAGATCACTTCTCTAAAATCCTACATTTAATTCCTTGCTACTGTGAGTGTGAAAATACTTTTTTTGTGGGTTTTTTTTTTTTTTTTGGTAACTTACTATTGTGTACTTATATATGCCTAAGATGCTTTTATATGAGCCTTGGCAAGTACACTATTTTAATCACCTATTTTAGTTTCAAAAAGCTCAACTATATGAGGTCAGACCTAAATAAAAACACTCTAATTTGCTATACTGAGCTACCTACATTTGAATGCAATTGAGATAGTGATATGTGTTTTTAAAATATCTGCGGTTATTGGTTGGTCAAAGTCCCTCTGCACTGTAGTATGTCACAGACTAGCGTGGAATAGCACGGAGTTTATATGGATGTGGCTGCAGTATTGCACCCAAAACGTACTCCAAATTGATTTCCTTTACTCCCTCAGGGAGCTGGAATGTGAATGCCCGAAGCAGACTGGTAAAGATGATGAACAGTTCAACTCGTGCCATCTGTTCCCCCAAACATACACGGTGCCCTGCAGAAGAAAGGAATAAAAATCAGTTGCATAAAGCTAAGTTCTAAAAAAGAACTTCAAACAAAATTCTATTGAATTCCATAAATTCTGTTAATGTAAGATAATTATTTCCTTCTGTAAGGACAGAAAATACCTTTGGAGGTAGGGGGGAAACATCTAATTGAGGAAGTATACCTCTAATTATGTCAACTGTTTTTTTTTTTTTTGGTTGTGTTTGGTTTTGGTTGTTTTTGGTTTTTTTACCCGAGAACATGTATGAGATTCTTCCTTTTCATTTTTGCTTCTTGTTCTGTGTGTCATGTTCTGTGAGAACCATGAATTGCTTCTCAGTTAAGAGAAAGCCAGATTTTAAAAGGCTTCATATACTTCAGAGTCCCTTGTCTTTGGCTGTTGAGGAGGGAGGAGTGGAGCATTGCAGGATTCAATTCAAAAGTGAAGTAGAAGGACGTAATCAGGCTTTCCTCAACAGATATTAAGAAGGCTATGTTGGGTCTTTGTAGCCCAGTATCCCTAACACTGTCCAGGAGCAGAAGTGTAAGCTAAGGCAATGAAATGGAGGCATGTGCAGTGATGCCTGCACATCAGTGCAGGGAGTCACTCAGTGACTCATTTTGTCATGTTGTTTTCACAGTATATTTCAGGATATCTATCTATCTATATGTTCCGGACTAAAAAAAAAAAAAAAAAAAAAAAAAAATTAGATAAATATATATTCAGGATAAATAAACACTGAGAGTATATAAACAGAAAGCAACCGAAGCAAGTTACAAAAGGAAATCTCCTATGCCTGGGTTGAAATGGTAGCCTAAATTAGTTGTTAATTCGTGTGAGCTAGTGGACATTTGGTGAGTAGAGAAGGTAAGATGCTAAGTACCTGTTTTACGAATATGATTTGGGGATTTACAGGCAATTTGGGCAAATGGTTTTAGAATCTGGATTTACTCTGTTTAATCGGACTGCTTTGTACATTACTTAGTATCCTATTTGCTTTTTATCTACAACAATTGTATAGTAGTATAATCTGTCACAATAACATAAAAACCCCTCAGCTGTTTTTCAGTGTTCTTATTGTTTAATTTTTATATTTTAATTTTCAGTAAGTAACACCAGCTTCCTGTTTTGTGCTGCTTTGCTTCATACTCTGATTATTGGAGAAACTGGTAAACTAGAGAAGTTCTCTAAGTTATGTTTTGTACTGCTTTTCACTCTTTTTTTTTTTTTTTTTTTCACCTCCCATGTCTTCGTATCACTGCATTTTGCATCATCAATTAGGTAAATTATACATTGTAATAGGCTTTTGATAAGTTAGAACTTTTTTTTGTTCCCTAATTATATTCTACTGAAAAGACTGGATTTTGCTAATTTTCTGGAGATAGAAGAGAACATGTCGCTGGACTATTACTGTAGGATTTGGGAGGCTGAGGTTTGGTTTCCTGCTTTATCACACATTTTCTCTGTATATTTTGACAAATCATATTACTTTTGTCTTTGGGTTTCCCATTTGTAAGGTGAGAATAAATTGATTTTCTGATTTGAGGGTGTTACTAGGATTTAATACATTAGGGACTAAGGATCTCAGGTACCTTTATAGTAGGAACCACATATATACCAAGGAGGATAGCATTATGTCTCTTAGCCATGCTCATCTTCTGTTTGAACGTATGAAAAATATAAAATGCAAGACAATATTTGTTGCTCTTGAGTACCTGACTTTTAAGTTTTTGTGTCAAATATGTTTTTAAAAAGTATGCTTTTAAAATTCTAGAATTTAGGAACGGTGTTTTCAGTCTTGCTGCAAGGCACAGTGAACAGGAATATTCCAACATCAGGGTGTTACCTGCTGAGAAAGGTAAGAATGCCTCTTTGTTCACAAAGTTGCCATCCGAATCAAGGAAATGATCTGGGTTGAACTTCCAAGGGGTTGCCCAATGCTCAGAGTCATACACAACGGAGTGCAGATTTGGCAATACAAGTGTGCCCTGCAAGAAGCAGCAGAAGATTATATTGTCCATGTAGGATTTTAGGACTTTCCTTCTCTCTAATGGATAAATGCCATCCTGTGCCTGCAACCCAGTGCTTGGTTCAACTTGGTCTGTTCCTGTGCACATCCAGGCATAACAAACCCTTGTATCTTCTGTTTGTCATAATGTATTCCATGTTTGCCTTTTTCTGTCAGGACTACTGAAATGTCTTCATGTCTAAGCTGGAGTGGAGCTTGGATTGTTTTTTACGTACTTGCCAGACTAACCGTAACACATTCCTTGTTGTTTTTTCTACTCTTCACTAGATCTTTCAATTCTATCGTATCAATTTTATGCTTAATATATTTGGGATGTTTATATCATGTCAATGTGACTCTCAGATCTGTTGCTGTACTGAGCTGCCATCATCTCAACTGTGTGTTTTTTGTGTGTGTGCATGTTTGTTTTGTAAGGGATGACTATAGGTTGCTCCAGGCTGCTCCCTTACGTGTGAAAGTTAGCTGGCTGGACGTTCATTAAACCTCATTTCTTCATCGTTCCTTAAAACACGTGTTCTGTTTGATGCCCGGACGTGATCCGTATTTGGCCAGCGGGAAGAAAGACTTCAGTTTTCCTCATGTTTGTTTGCTCCTTGTGCTGTTAGCCTTTTCCCAAGCTTTCTTTTGCATCTCCTAATGTAAACTTAGCCCTGGCTCAGAGCACTCAGCAATGTTTCATGTCTGTGACATGCTACCACGTGCTCTCTATGCCAAGTTAGGAACTGTAGAAGCTAATGTCATACAAATACTAAATATAAATAACTCAGAGCTTTAAGAAACATGGAGGTATACTCTACCTTTTTAATGTGAAAACCCAGCAAAGTTGTATCCTTCACACATTGTCGAGGGACCCCAACAGAAGTAATATTGCTGTACCGCAAAGCCTCATGAATCACAGCATTTGTATATGGCAGTTTTTTACGGTCTTCATAGCTGATGAGATGGGAGGGTTCCAGAACAGCCTCTATCTCTCTTTGAACCTTTTCTGCAGAGAAATGAAAATATTTTAACTTTTTTCCCCTTTTTTCCAGCAGATTTCTGTATGAGTATGGTCCAGGACTGGGGGTAAAAATAAATGATGTTGCTATGAAATGCATTGGCATGTGGTTTGCTGTGTTGGTTTCAGTTGATCAAGAAAGTGTGTATCACCAAACCACAAGATGATCTCTCATTTAAGACACATCCCACTTGGTGATAAAGATAATACAGTTTATGTTTCAAAAAAAAGATTAAAATGTGACATTACAGGTGTAATTTCTGCTGTAAGTACACATCAGACCAGGTATCTTTTAAAAACTTTTCTACTTTGAAGATTAGGAAGGGACTAGGTTGCATATGAAATGTCTTTTGCTTGTTCTGTCTTTGCCATTCCCTTCCAGTGAGATAAACTAGTGGCTACTACTAATTTATGCTAGTGTTGCTTCTTGGTGAACTGGTGGGGAAAGCACGTTTGTTTCATTTATTAAACTTTCATTTTCTAGATCTCACTTGTTGATGTAGCACCATTCATATTCATTGTTAAGGGTTATTTTGATGTATTGCAAGTGATTGAGCTAATACTTACACTTTAGTGACATTCATTGTGATGTAATGTTGAATGCAGTTCTCTCTGACAATGCTTTTGCTCACCTTGTATTTCTGGGTATTGTACCATATAGAGCAGTGCCCAGAGAAGGGTGGTACTTGTTGTTTCTGTCCCTCCCAGCAAAAGATCAACCACAGTCTGAACCATATTGCCTTTATTAAACGTGGAAGTAGGGTCATCTTTGGTCTGTAGGGTACATTCACAAGAAGACTATGAGGTGGATAATTTCAGACATTTCATTGGTCAGGTAGAAATTGTCATTGTTTGATGAAAATAGCGAGCAGCCCACCAAAACAAAAATCTTCAGTGCTAAACAAATGAAGTGTGCATATAAAAATTCTGTAGCAGTTACTTGAACAGCAAGTATTTGCAGTAGGCATTGAGGCCAAGGAGAGGATAGTGTGATAAATACTTACTTTTGTTATTTGAGCTAGATAGAAGTCAATGAGATCCTGTGGATCACCTGCGTTCTGTCTCTCATGAGTCTGGACCTCCTTAATAACTAAATTGTGCATGAAGTCATTGTATGCAAACACTTTCTGATGAGGTCCTGGGAGACGGTGCATAAGCCATGGGAAAGCATCATACATCTGTGATTTTAAACAAAAAGGAAGAAACATGAGCTCTTTTAAATTGAGAACCCAATTCTGATTTCCTAATATTCTATGAAGTCACTGCAACACATGATCTCCTAATAAACACAAGTCAGAGAGAGATTAAATATTGGGAACAGGTTTCCCAGAGATTCTGTGTGAAATCTCCATCCTTGGAGCCTTCAAGACTTGACCAGACAAGTCCCTAAACAACCTGATCTAATTAGGCATGCTTTGAGCACGGAGCTGCTGGCATGCAGGGGTCCCTTCCAATGTAAATTATTCTACATTTCTAAGAGGGATTATGAAACCTTTACATTGCCCTCTAAGTGAACTGGCACTGAGGAAAACTTGTTGGATATTTGTTAATATTAGTAACATGCAGCAATCTGAATTGTTATGATCAAGTTGTCAATATTCAATAACCACATTTTCTATCCTTAATAGATAGGTTGAAGACTGAAAAGGTATAGAAGCTGACTTGACCCCTCAGATGGCTTTCCTCCAGGAGAAAATGGCATGTGTATTTGTTGAGGGGAAAACCAATTATTTTCATTTCTTTGTATTGTGTATGTTTTGTGAATGGACTTCAGTCTCTAGGACTACTTGCAGAGCCTTTGCTTTATTTATGGCCTGTGATTAGGAATCTATTGGCCAGTGCATCCCCATCAGCTGACAAAAATGTCAGCATCGTGTAATAGTGAATATCAGGTCACAGCAGAGCAGGAGGGTGATTATATTTTACTTTTTTGGATGCATACCTAATAATGCAACAGGGGCCTCTGAAAATGGGTGAATCGGAGTAATTGAGGGCTGAATCAGGCTGACAAGTAGATTTTCTCAACCTTGATTTTTACTGTGATTTTTTTTTTTAAGGCATCTCTGTGTGAAAGTGTTGGAGAACCTGATAGTGTTATAGAATGCCAGTGTGCCAAAATCTGCACAATGTAAGCAATATCTAGGCTTTCAAGAACTTAAAAATATTCTTTTTGATGTGATGAAATTGTCACCTGTATCTTATAGGAAGCTCAGAATAACTCGGATCTTGGTAGTGATATGAATTACATGAGAAGCAAGGTATCTTGTCGAAGGACTAGGACTTTGAAGGCTTAGTTCTTATTAACTGCACTTCTGTATTCTCAAGACTAAATGAAAATTAAATTTTAAAAGTTGCTTTCTTTTTAAGATTTAAGAATTGTATGTACACAGTACTCTGCAAATGATTACTCATTTGAAATACATTATATGTTGGAAATCTGTGAAAAGCAGTGATGATCTAGAATTTAAATTTTAGGATACATGATTTACTGACATAAAGAATATAAGGCATTAATGACATATAAAAGGTATATATTAATTTATTACTGCACAGTGGCTTGCAGAATAATGGTATGAAAATGTTTGGGAATAATTGTCACTGACTTTTGTTTGTTTTGACTTGTGAAATGCAAATGCACTTTAAGGAATAAGAACAAGAAAATTTAGATTCTTACCCTGCCCCAAATAGTAGCTTGAAAGTAGATCACAAAATAAACAGCTTTAATAAGCTTGCTGAAAGACTCATCCTGACTGGAGAAGCGATGACCAAAAACAACAGCACAAATTATATTTGCAATAGCATGGACAATGAAAGTGTGGGGGTCAAAAGGTTTGCCTGTGAATAAAAGAGGTACCGTAAATATTTCTGAGTAGACTACAGTGAGGAAAAATGAGGAAGATTTTTTCTGAATGGTAAAAATAATAGTAGGTCAGACTACTTTTAGATAAATTTCACACAAGTAAACTCTAATTTAATACAAATTAACTGTATGGATTGTAAGTGTGGGGAATCGTTATATTCAATCTGCTTTTTACTCTTGTAAAAATACAGCAATTATTAGTTTTGCAAAGACAAGCATTAGGACTCTTTTCCCCTCTCTCACTTATGGTTTCGGTTGTTTGAAAACACAAGCAATTAATTAGAACATATGCCTTCAAATCTGGAGGCAGATATTTAAGTTTGGCAATTAGAAAACAAAACAAACAACAAACCACCATGTGTCGCGTCCCGTCCCCCCCCCCCCCCCCCCCCCCCCAAAAAAAAAAGTTGTTTTAATTTCTTAGTGATGTTGAAATAACTTGTATCGTTCTGGTTTTCAAGTACCACTTAACACTTGAAGTATACATACGTTTTTTTCCCACAGACTGAAAAAACTCACATAATGCTTATTTTACAGGATGGAAAACAGCTCCCATTAAAAAGAGTTAAAGTGAAGAGAGGGTAAATCCAGAAAAAAAAAAAAAGTACATGTTTTAATGATGAAGACAACCCTTGAACTAGACTACTAAGGGAAATGGTGGATTATGCATCTCTGACTTCAGTCCAACACTTGTAGTCCTTCTTGGAAAGAGTAGATACAATTACTGAGTTTAAAATTGAGGAAGAATTGCATGGAAGGTAAAGATTTGGGCTGTACAGGGACTCGGGGTGATGGTTTGTTCCTGTCTTACATTTCAAAGATCTGTGAATATGTTGCTCTTGGAAAAGACATGGGGCATTTTGCCGTGCTTTGTGCAAAGAGAGTTGGAGAGAGACCTGAAGCAACTTCTCTGTGTTTTCACATCAGTATGGAATGTGATGTGGATGAGGGATTTGGCTGTTTGGAATATTTGTATTTAATTGCTTTATTTTGGAATCTTGCTAAAAATTCTATTGGTTTCTATTTCATCCAAACCTTAAAAAGAAGTTTTGTTGGACAACTGAATGATACATTCCTTGTGTTGGGTTTTTTTCTCTGCCAAATCCTGAAGGCCTGCTGTCCTAGAATGACTCGCAGCAGGTCACAAATTGTGTATTTTATGGAGAAGAACATAGAGTTTTTCTATACTCCTTGAATGTAAGAATTGTTACCAGCTGCCCCCAAGACTGTGTTGATAATACACATTTTTTGCTATCCTTATTTCAAAAAACAATTTTATATTGCCCGCTGCGCAGACAAAACATTTTTTTGCAAAAAATGCAATTAAGAAGCCAGTAAAAGTCCCACTAATATGAAAAATATCTCTATTACTTGTAAAAATGTATTGTGAAACTCTTACTCCCCTAATCTACTATATTTCTGAAAAAACTCTAAGTGTTATTCTTCTAGTGAATTTACCTTTTGTGTTTGCAAAGATGTCCACAAGGTGACAGGCCTCTCTTTGAATTTGATGCTCCAAATTGTTCTTACCAAGTGCCAGGCTTCTTATAATTGTCATGCCAAAGCGTCTCTGTTGCTTCCAGGTGTGCCCGCTTGTCAGAAATATACCTGAAGAACATGGAAATGTTTATTTCATTGCTGGGAAGGGAAATCCTTTCACGGCAGGAGACAAAATCTGATTTAGATTAGGTTATGTATCACTAACAAAGAAGATACCGTGATTTCAGATACTGACTTTTGGTCTCTAACTTGGGGGTTTATGACTCCCAGCTCTATAGGTCCTTATAAATGTGACCCTGGAAACTGAGTGGTAGTAGGTTTTGGTAAGGACAGAACAGCTTTGTCTTATAGATGTCTTCTACATGAACAATATTCTGTTTTAGAAGTGATACAGCTGAAGGGCAGCTCCTCTAGGCAAATGTTCCTTTCAATATATTGGGAAGAAAAAAGTCAGTAGTATGCTTCATAAGAGGAGAAGTTTTTGGTGTTCCCTGTTCTTAATATGCTAGCTCTGCACGGACCCTGTTTGCTACATAAGCCCAGTCATGCACTTGTATAGCATAACCCATATACATGCGTATATATAGGAAAGCGTCTGTTGTCTTTATATCTTGTCCGTATTTCAGTATCGTGTAATGTCTTGTACCTTTCTCGCCCATCATATCCCTGTAGAATGGAGTGAGAGGTCTTCCAGAAAATTCCTCTGAATGGCTGACGATGCCATCTTTTACTGCTTTGTATCCATTTAGTACAACTATGGGTGTCTGTCCCATCCACAGTGTGTAGATATTTCCATAGCTCTTGGTTAACTGAAAAGATGATAAGAGTAAATTAATAAATATAAATCAGAGAATACATACACTTAAATACTAATTTTAAGAGTTTTCTGTAGTTGTAACTAAAACTATTTGCCAACATCAAATTGAGTTACAGGTTTCAGAAAAATTTAGCCTTTTGTTGTAACGTGCTTTGGGAATGGCAGATAATCACACTTTATGGAACAGAAAGGACATCTCTCAGAAGAGCACCTCTGAAAATTTCACAGTCAGAGAAACAGAGGTCTTCTCTGTCAGCTCAGGATCAAAGAACAAATGAATACAGGCAAACCCCCAGACCTTTCCTGTTTATTTATTAATGAACCAAAATGATCGTGTTTTCTTGCCTCTAACTTTGGAAGAAAGTAAAGAAATGTTTTTGCATTCTTTCCTATAGCTTCCATGTGATTTTTTTCTTATTTTTCTCTATTACCTTTCCTCAGATCATGCTTGTATTTTTCCTAAAATAGTTAGAAGCAAGTTCCTTTTTTTTTTTTTAACAGTTTCAATTGGTTTACCAAGGAATCATGCTGTGAACATAACAGCAATCAATTTTTCCTGCTTTGTTTTAGTAATAATCTCTTTACTGCAGACAATAAATCTTTTCCCTCTACAAATAAGAGAAAAAAAAGAGTCCATTTAGAATATATGTTTAGTCTTCTAATGGAGATGGGACCACTTGTGGCCTGGAGATGTTCCACTGACATTGCTGTCAGGCAAAGGAAGTTCTACTAACGGTGATTTAAAGGGGTAGATATCAACACAGAAATAGAGAATGAAACTGTCAGTATTTGCTATATATTATGCTATCGACAGTGCTTGTGATAATAGTATGCATGGATGTTACTGTATCCAAAAGAGAAAGAAAATAACAAGGAGGAAGGCAATTTTGGTGTTTATTACTCGGAAATATTTTTAATAGTGCAGGGTCATTGGATTATTTGAAATCGGCTGATAATCAACCTAGAGGTTTACAAAAACCCTCCAAGTTTAGACTGTTCCTATGCAACATACAATTAAACCTAAAATAGATTCAGACTGATTTTCAACCATAAAGATAAATAAATACCTTAGAGAGAGTTTCTCGATGAAGTTTGAAGTCCAGCAGCCACATATTTCCGATGATGGGGAGGGGAACTGGTCCTGGAGGAAGTTGGGTACGCATCCATTGCAGCTTTAGGAACTGCAAAATCAGGAGACATGCTCCTAGAGCTATAAAAAACTCAGCAATCCCCAACATCTTATCAAAATTTTAACTTCTCACTGGTTTGGGTTTTTTTGGGTGGGGTTTGGGGTTTTTTTTTGCATATGACTGCCTCTGAAAACTTGGAGCTGTGTAGATGAGTTTGCTTCTACTGAAGTCAAAATCTTTCTAAAGAGTGTATCTCTGCTTTAGCCATCTCTCTCTCTCTGACAAATCTAGTTTTCCCAAGCTGAAGTCCTTAGAAAACTGAAATATGTGATCCTTGTGGTTAGCCAAGCCACACCTACTCTTTTTTATGATCTGTGATTGTTTCTGTCTCTTTTTTCACGTAGAATTTTGCTTCCTTCTTAGTATTGATACTGGGTCTAAATGCTAATTATTGAACAGTTACCCAAGTGTCTTGCACAACAGTAACACCTCATGCAGTTTCCTGTAGTTCAACATTGAAATACCAAGGATGCATTACTTATTACCTTTCTGAAATACTACAATTATTATGTGGTTTCTTTTCTAGAAGAAGAAACATCTATACAATACCTGTCTGTTAAGATATGGTCTCTGAGATGAAAAAGAATTAAATTCAGACAGCATAAAGCTACATTAATGTCTTCAAAGAAAAAGAAAGGTATAATTTAAATGTTAGGAGAATATCTACTTTCCTCTTTTATCATATTCTAGGTTAAGTTATGATATGATGTGGACACAGCTGAGAGATTATCGTTCTGTTCAGTGGACCGTGTAGTGTTTTCTAAATTTTATTTATTTAATTTTTTTTAATGATAAGGATTTAAATTTCCTTTGGAATTTAGTAGGCAAAGGAAAGAAGATGTGTGACTCTCAAACATACATGGGACTTCCCAGGCTGAGTCATTTTAGCGTGTGTGGTGCTTCAGACTATAGTCCTAAAGACCATATTTTAGCTGAACATAAGCCTTAGCTATAGTAGTTTATATCCCTTCTACTGTGACTGTAAACCAGCTTGCTTTATCTCTTGATTATTTGGTGTTCAGTGCATCTCTGAAGTCTTACTTTGTATAGTTTGGGGTTTTTTTATTAGCTGATAAATTACATTGGATTTTTCAACACTTTGATCAAAGAACTCAGCTAATGTTACAATATATCGTGAAGTATGCGTAGGAGATTAAGGGAATGCGTACAATTGTACAAGTTGCCTGTTTTAAAATTTTACCATAATTTCTCTAAGCAGGCTTGCTGAATTTTCCAGTCTGCAGTCTCCAGCTCAAAACTTTTCGGCAAAATCAAGGTTATTGATTGGGCTCAATGTACATTATGATTATGAAATATAAAGGTTCGATGCTATGCACGGGCTTCTTAAGAACTCCTCTGAATTCCCTTAAACTTCAAGCAACTATCTGAGAGTTGCAGGTATGGACACTCATTTGGGTTAGTTTTCTATTGAGTTTGACTTTTTTTTTTTTTTTTTGGTGGGTTAATAAAAGAAAATGTGTTAAATACCATCTTGCGTCGTTCAGTCTTGAAAAACATGTAGATGAGCATTTATCTTTTTTTTTTTATTTTTTCCTTTGCTTTAGTGGATTTCAATAATTTCAGATTCAAACATGAAATATAGAGCAGTTTCAGGGGGCTGCAGAGAAGCAGCGACACTGCAGCATTTGCTTGCTTGACTTCTCTGTGCCGTACCACACAGCTCTTCTGCTTTATGGGGCTGCATGTGCAGATGCTTTCCAGAAAGTGTGGAAGTGGAGAAGCCATCAGAGGGCAAGGAGTGTGCCTGTCTGCCTTTTTTTATCTGTTTGTTTAGTTTTTTGGGCAGAGAAGTGGAAACGGAAAAGGTTAAGGAGCATCATTTTCAGCAGCATGGTTCTATGTATCTTGCCCTTGAAGAGTTAAATAGACAAAAATCTGAGAGAAGCAATTTGAAATTAAATACCTTTTATAGTTTTATCAGCCAGTTCTGACAATTTCAGGACAACTCTTATGTTTGCCAAAAATTGCAGTGTAATCGACTTATGCTATTGTGCAGTCATTTATCCATCCAATTTTTCAGGTTTTGATGCTATTTGAGACTTTAAAATCAGCTACCTGATGAAATTACCTAATTAACTTGCTGTTTCTGTCCATCACAACTTCATTTCTTTGTATTATTTTTCGTCTAGCCAGTCCCGTCTGGTTAAAAGGAAGTGAGTGCTCTTCTATTTCTCATTGTTCACAGAATCATTTGCCAAGTTTGCAAATTTTGCAACAAAGACCACTGAAAACTGTTGATGCATGCATGCCATTGAAGTATGATTTGTACACTTAAAAAATTACCACAATTAAGATGAGTTGAGCCTTGAAATTACCTGTTAACAATGGTGATTATGATGAAACTTAAAGAAAAAGAAAAAAAAGCCTAGTGTGAAATAGTAAAATTTCAGTGAACTTCTATACTGACAGATTTAAAAGTGACCCTGTCCTCCTGCCCGTTGTCTGGTCTCCTAGAGCTTTCTGCAGGGTAAAGCTGGGTTCTGCTGAGTAAGGCTGGACCTAACAAGAGGCTTAGTCTGAGCCTGGCCTTTTGGACATTGTGGGCAGCGTGTTTTTCTACTGCTAGGTGAGAGCTGTAGACATGCTGAAGCATGGTGAGGCAAAGTTATTTCAGAAAAGCTTAGACTGAATTTCACAAGGAAGGGAAAAGTAAGGAAGCTGTTTTAGAAGAATTCAATATTCCTTATTTTAATATTTTTAGTATATGTGAGCAGTAGGTCTTCACATAAATCTTGCTCTCTCTCCTCTGACACAAGTACTATTGCAAGAGCTCACCAATCAAGATGATGGATGTTAAGTTGGCTGTTCTGAACAGATGAGGAAATCTACTTTTGTAATGAAGGTTTCAGGCCATAGGAGTGGGAAAGAAATGCAACAACTGCAGAGGATGGGGAAAGAACAGCATCTTCAGAAAGGTGTGAAGCAAACAAATGATGAATGTTCATGCTGGGGGTGGAAAGGGTTCCTGGTACGCCTCTGCCCAGGGTGTGTGTCATCTGCTATGCCATAAATACCAGGGCTGATTTTTTTTTCTGTTGCAGAGACAGACTCAGTGTGCATTAGAAAACACTGACTGGTTCCATGCTGTGCATGTACCGCTTGGCAGGGTAGTGTGTGCTTGCTGCCTCGCCTGATGTCAAGCTAAATGGAGCAGACGATTGCTAAGCTGAGTTGGGATTTTTGGTTGGGTTTTTTTTTTTAAATTTTTTTTTCAGTGGAGACACTAAAATTTGGATTTCTCAGCTTAGCTGTTCCTTCCACCCCTGTACCCCCCAGTCTTTCAGGAGCTTCATAACAGGAGCTGTTAATTGATCGGTGACATCAGAATTTCTCTGTGGGAAGAGAATTGCACAGACAAAGTATGTCCAGGCAAGCACTGAGAGAGGGAGAGTGTCACTTTGAGCACAGAACTAGAGTGAACACAAGACTGGGAAATATGAGCAAAGTAAGCTCCCATTCTGTGTTTCTGTTCAGTTCAGGAAAAGAGAACTTTTTCTTACATGCGTTATAAATAAACAGGGTAAGTTTTTGCCTCCTACTGTCATCTGTGCTGTTGGGACCTGAAGATTGATGAACTGTTTAGGTTGCATAGACAAAGTCCTGGAATGGGACTTGGGAACTTCATATTCTGTTCCTGTATCTGTTCATAGCTTGTCTGTGACTCTCTGGAATTTGCTTTATCTCTCTGGGCCTAATCAACACTGACGTTCATTTTTCGAAAGAGCTTTAAGATTGGCTCGTGAAAGCCAAGATGTAGGTGGCAGCTATGACTGTTCTGTTCTCTTCTTTCCCTGTCCCCTGCGTTTGCTTCCCACTCCTATGGCCTGAAAGCTTCATTAGAAAAACAGGTTTTCTGAGCTGACTAAACATCTCTGTCATCTCTACCGGTAAGCTCTTGCAATAGTATTTGTCAGACAAGAATGAGCAAGGCTTGCACGGAGAGGTGCTGCTCATACATAATGAAGATATTGGAACAAGGAAAACCAATTTTCGCCAAAACAACTGGCTTGCAAAAAGCTTCTCGGTAAACACCTGCCTATACCTGCTTGATCTCACCATTACTTTATTTGTATTTTGGTCCTTAATTCATAATTCATGCACATTAACTGAGTTCATTTAAATACTATCACTTCTGCATTACAATGAATCGTAATACCCATCACTTTAACCCTTCCTGCTAGTAATAAGGTAGCTAGTCATCCCAAAGTAAAAACAGATGGTTTATGTAATCTTACAGAGATTTACCAAGGTTTTCTCAACACAGGATTCTGTGTTGAGATTAATTAATTAATTTATTAAATTTATTAAAAGTAATTAACTTATTAATTTTCAGGCATATTTCTGAGGGTGTAGCGGGCTGAGACAGTGTGTGTGCGTCACTGACATGCAGTGACAGCAGGATTAGTTAAAAGCTAGAGCCTTAGCTATTAGGGAGGAAAGTGCCTGTTGCAAACATTCCTCATATTTTGTTTTTCCATTGCTTCTTGGTTTTTGTGGGTTTTTTGTGGGAGGGTGTGTGGGGGGGTTGTGTGTAAGGCGGTGTAGGTGAACAGTAAGGCACGGAGGTGGAAGCAATGCAGACCTTACGCAGGGGCTGTGGCACTGTATATCCTAATGGCGCAGGAACTACAAAAGTCTAATGCCCTTTGAGTCTTGCTGGTGTGCCAAGTGCTGTATAGTTTTGGTAGCACTCTGCAGTCAGCTGCAGAGGAGTTGGAGACAGGAATTTCATGGGCTAAACCACAGCGCAGCAAGTGTGTTACCCTCTTCTCACTAATGCATCAGGAAGAAGGAATGACTCTTGTGCAGAGTGTCTTATTTCTGGCATTTCCTAATTTGAGTATTTGCAACTTCAGCATTCTTTTTGACAGTTTCTCAGAGCAGTATCTAGTAGCCTAGATGTTGCACTTGGAATGTTGGAAGTCATGGTCAGAGCAGAAAATCTGAGATAAGACTTGCTGAAATAGGTATTAGAGTTCTGTTCCTTCCTGAAAGGGTGACAGTAACCCCAACTTGTACAACACTAGCTGAGAAATGTTCTGCTGTTTGTGCATTTGAGACTGGAAAGAAGTTAACAGTGCTCATCCCATTCACTTTCTTATTCAGGAAGCAGCCCAGGCTGAAATATTGAAGAGGTTCTGATTGCCCAGGATTGGAAAAGATATAATCCAATTTCGACAGTGTGGCAGTGCCCCACAGCTGAACAGCAGCTGACACAGGTCTACATTGTCAGAGGACGTTCAGAGAAAGCTAGTAATTGTATGTATTCCTCTTGATAAAGGGAGATCATCTAGATGGAATTGAAAGGATAAGCCTGTATGGTGCGTGAGCTTTGTTTTTTTAATAAGTTTTGTGCTTAATGTTATTTTTCTCCAACCTTTCTTTTGTTCTGTTACTGGATGTAACATATGGTAAGCAATAGCTGCAGAAATTCTGAAAAAGGTGCAGAGTAGAAACCTAGTAAACAAAAAGCCCGGAGGAAAATCTGAAATATTTGAATATTGTTCTTCCCTCTGATGTGAAAAGAAAATTAAAAAGTTAAATATTGAAAATTTTAAATTGTTTGAAACAACCATCTGGAAAATATCCTATTTAAAAACTTAGAAAAATGAAACAAAAATCTTAGTTGTTTTTTTTTTCTTCTTCTTTTATGACCACTTGCATTGCAGCCTACCCTCACTGGATCACCTTTGTGCAGATATTGTTTACCATACACAGAGAGACTCTGCCAGCAGCATGTACAAAATTTACAGCTATAAAGCAATTATCTATTGGCTAATATAATAGCTAGCTGTGGATAACATGCTACTGGGCTGAGCATTAATGCTTACAACCTCTCTTGAGACACTTTGAGTCTCTGCCCACCAGACAGCCATCAAATGGGGGAACGTCAGCTCCTGACATACCTTGGATCTAGCTGATTGTCAGTGTTGCTGAGTTGCTGTCTTCCAGTTCTCTGCTTTTTAGGTTTTGCTCTTTTCTTGTCAGTTTTTTTTTCTCATCAGTCCTTGAGCTGCTAGGATTATAGTCTCAACAATTACATTTATATCTGTTTTTATCTATATTGCAGGGCTCTAGTGTATGTTCTTTCTTGCACCTAGTTTTCTCAGCAAATTTGAAGCTTGAAACTCACTGGTAGGATGAATGTATCAAATGAAGTTTAGCAATTGAGGATCCTGTAATATCTAATACTTTCATCAATAACCTGTTTGGTAGACGGAAGAGTGTGCTTATACATTTACAGCTGACACAAAACCAAGCACTATGAACTGTAAAAAAAATTGACCTGAAAAAATAATCTGCCATTCAGTAAGGCTAGGGATAATGTAATTGTATACTGTGGATTATTTCTAATTATATGGTGAAGAAAGAAAGTCTAAGCAGAATCTGGGCAGATAAGGATCTAGGTTTTATAGCAGATCACAAACTTAGACATGAGTCACCTCTTTTCAGTGGTGCCCAGTGACAGGACAAGGGGCAACGGGCACACACTGGAGCATGGGAAGTTCCATCTGAACATGAAAAAAAACTTCTTCACTTTGAGGGTGACCAAGCACTGGAACAGGCTGCCCAGAGAGGTTGTGGAGTCTCCTTCTCTGGAGATATTCAAAACCCACCTGGACGCAATCCTGTGCAACCTGCTCTAGGTGATCCTGTTCTAGATGATCTCCAAAGGTTCCTTCTCAACCCCTACCATTCTGGGATTCTTCCCTGTGTGTGAAATTCGTTCTTAAGAAATTTGCTCAGCCTACGTGTCTCCACCTCACAAATTTATCTCCTGAATTATCTGAAGGAAGACTGTTTCTTCTTTAATTGCAGCCATGATTTGTATTGTCATAGCATGTTGGGAGAGAAAAGCTTGTAAAATAAGCTCCAGTGAATATACTTTCTGATAGTCTGGAAGGGTAAAAGGAGGTCAAAAGGGAAAACAATGATACACATGTTAATTCTGGATATGACAAGAATTCTTTCAGAAGTGAATGCTTCAGAGCAGAATAAAGTAGCTTCAGATGGTCCATACATAGCTGCTGTTGCTTCCCTAGTCAGACCTCTGTTGTAAAGCAGAAGTGATCTGCTCTGTCAGTGAGGCTCTTGTATTCCTGGTCATGTCTCTCCTAAATTGCCATGGGTTATACATGGTCCATGTACCGCTCCTAAATTGCCATGGGTGCATAGATGCTCTCCCCAGGAGCTGACTTCATCCTACCCTTGGAAACCTCAGGCAGGTAAGGTTTAATGCAGCCAGCCTATGACATTCTCCATACGACGAGGTGCATGTGAAATTATTACCTTTAGCTGAAATGATCAACTGCTATAACTGGCTAAAAAAAAAAGTTTTATGCTAATTACTGTAGACCTGAGAATCAATTTTTAAGAGACTGTGAAAGCAGGGAGAAATGATGGCATTCTTCCCTCCCTGATGCCATCTCACAAAAACCCTTACCTGTTGGGAAGGTATAAACCACATTATAGCAAGCTGAATTGCTACCCTTCTATACAGCTATGCCAATAGTGCTTACCTACAGGTAGGTACTATGGAAATGTGGAGTAACCAAATGGTTCCTGTTGCACTGCTGAACATGAGGGGCAGTGTACTGTGCAATGAGGCGTCTGAATGTACTCTGAGTTGGCACCATAGCGTCAATCTCCTTGTTGCGTGGGGAGATAGAAGCAAAACCACACACAGCTCTTAAGAATTCTCACTTACTGTACCCAATTATTTAGTGAAAGATAATAATTACAGTGGCTGAATCTGCAATAGTAAAATGTGGCAAGTGGCAAATGACAAAAGAGCCATCTTTCCCTGCTCACAGGGAGGGCAAACCACTGGAATTTAAGTAGAGGCATAGGTCTGACCTGATGTCCTTGATGCAGAAATTGTCAGAATTGGTTTTTTTTTTTTTTTTGGGGGGGGGGGGTGTGTCGGTTCTGTTTTGGTGTGGTGTGTGTTGTGGTGGGTTCTTTTTTTTGGGGGGGGGGGGGTGTATGTGTGTATATCTTTTTTTAAAGGAAGTTGTGCTTTAAAATATTTTGGAAAACCTGGAAAGAAAAATTTTCATGATACTAGCTGCTTGTATTATTTCTTGATTGAACTAAAGACTGACTAAGAAAAAATGTCATAAAGAAGTTAATACTGGTTTAAAGTTTCTCTTTCTGCTTGGGGTTTTAGGAAGAAGCTGGCAGTACTAAATGTCCATGAATCCTTCAGATAAAAAAGAAAATAATTAAAAAAAAAATCATCAGTTGTCATACCTGGACAGAAATGCAGGATGAGAAAAATAATATCTTCCATATGAAAGTGTGGGCTTAGGAAATGTCTAGCCTGACTAAAACTTCCATGGACTGAACTACAGGGCAAAAGCATGTAAAGTCTTCACTGTGTTTACAGAAATGGAAACCTGATCAGAACTGAGAAGTTATCAGAAAGTTGTGAGTGGTTTCAGACAAGATGCTTCTTTTTAAATTCTTCCAGATGTGGCAATGAACATTGTCAGACACAGTCATTGTGTATGTCTGGGTATGGAGAATGCATCTGAACATGTCTATGAAGCTTTGCATTATAAATCTGGTATCAAGATGGCCTGTGATGCCTGAGCAGCAGCAATTCAAGGTGAAAGGAAAAAACCAGCATGTTCCTTAGTTGCAATGCTGCTTGCAAACCAGGAAGGGATTATCAGTCTTGCTTACTAATCAAAGAGGGGAAGGAATATTCAAGGTTTTTTCTGTGTCTTTTTGCATGGATGGCTTTGCCAGGAAGAGAGGTTAAGAGACAGCCTAGGAGCAACTCCTCCTTTCTTGCAGTGCAGTATGGTTATTGCAAATATATACTGTCCTGACTGATTCCTGAGCGCTGGAAGAAACCTCTGGAGTCCAGTCAATTCCTGCATGAGGAAGGATATTCTTCTCCAGAGAAGCCTTCTTACCCTTCTCAAAAGGGCTTGAGATAGGTACCTTGAATACTACTGAAGAACTCACCTGAGGGAATAAAATGTGAAACTGTCTTTCAAAATGTGCCTGATGTCCTTTCTGCCAGCTAATAAGTAACGCCAATAGATTACGCAAGTGGAAGCCCAAGGATGGGCTGTTTTGTTTAAACAAATCTTGAGAGAGAATGACAGCCTGCAAAGGACATCTCTGCTCTGACGAGGAGCAACAGCCTCAGAGAAAGTGCACGGCAAGAGAGCAGGGGGCATGGTGGAGGGCAGCAATTCAGATCAACACTTGCCCTTTTAGGTCCTTTCTGCAGGGTGCTCTATATTTTTGGGTGAGCACTCTGCACACATGGAGCTCTTCACCTTCTGCAGCCTTTTGCAGGCATTTAAATTCACCCTGCCTGATGGATTTAAAGAAGCCAATACACAATATCTTTTGGGGACCACTGGGCAGCCCCATCCCTATTAGGTCCATGCTGTTCTTTGTGAGGCATCTTGGTACCAACAGCCTATTCCACTAACTTCACTCAAGAAAACTTCTATGAACTGCTCCTGTTTGTAGTTTCTTGTGTTGAGGAGGTCTTTGTATGTGCTCCTTCAGGTGCTGTGAATTAAAAATAAAGCAAAGAACTACAGACTCTGCCATTAATGCTGGCTGAGCAGGAGTTCTGCTACTGAGGGAAGGCAGAAACTCTAATGTGTAAAGCCTCCTAGTGGAAAGAACTCAGTCCCAACAGGGAGTGTGAAAACCTTGGCTGCTGAAGGAGGCATCCAGCTCTAGACCTGATAGGAAAAGTAGTCAGCAGAGCTGTCAGTCTGTGGTCCCAAACAAGCAACAGAGCTCTGTTATCTAGGAGTATGGTGATCCCTGAAGAGTGTTGGCCTGTGCTCCCTGTCCTCCTGTACTTTGTGGGATGAGTCAGTCATCTGCTTTTAGCGGAACTTGGCCAGAACAAAAGCAAAGGCCGTTGTGTTTGCAGAGGAGTTCAGTATGATAATCTTGCTGGGATTTCTGCTGCAGCTGGAGTCATGGGCACAATGTGAACTGCTGTCCATCAGGTTGTTGAGTCCACACCTGTGGAGTTCTGAAGATCTATATCTCTGGCAATGCTAGCCTTCCTCTCCCACTACCAGGATTTTTCCACCTGTAAAATGAGAATAAGTAAGAGCACTTGTTCACCTGGAATTGTTACAGACCCCTGAGAGAGCACACTGCAGCCTCCCCTCGGGATTTCCAGTGTTCTTATAGAACATCTCAAACTTGTTCCTTCTTATACTTGCCAGTCCCTGAGCAGCCACTCTTGGGAAATGCTGCTGTAAACACATGCAGGTGAGGTGGAGTGTGTTGTGCTGCTGGGCAGCAAGCTGCTACAAGCTGTACTCAAAGGCAGCTCTGGGATCTAACAATGTCCAGGCTAAGAGTCTCTTTGTTGACCTGCCTGTCCTTTAGCTGTGGTCTCTAGTAATTATGTGACCTAGAGGTATGTTAGAAAAATCTACCCTGAGTTCAGAAGAGGGGCCCCAGTGAGGAAATAAAAAGCCAGGAGCTTCTAGGGTTAAACCAGAGGGAAATTCTTTGACCTATTAGCATTTGCTAGGATGTGGGAATAAACTGCTGTGGGAATAAACTGCTCCATGTGCCATCTGCCACCTTTGTTTGCCATTATAGGCAGGTAAAGAGTTTGCCATGTGAAATGTCTGTGCTGGAGGAAATTTAGGAAGTAATTTGCATCTCTGAATTATTACAGTTTGACGACAACATACTTTGTAAAATCCTATAATTTCCTTAGCTCCCTTATTGCAGTGGAGTTTAGTCTTAGACCAGTCATGGTAGAGGGCTGGAGAAAAAGAGAAAACAGTGCTTGGGGCACAGCGATCCTTGGTCCAGCCATGCTGGGTCTGGAGTTGCTCTTCTCAGTTCAGTTTTCTGTGTATCCTCTGCAGCAAAGGCAGCTGTGAGAGGCACTTGGCTGCCTTCTTTCAGGTGCACTGTGCTTGCAGGCCAGCTATGGGTGAGCTCTGGTGTGTAGACCTGAGTAGCTCAGAAAAGCATGGATCAGGGGTGCGGCCAGGCCTTTGATGAGTGGAAGACTATTTTGATTCCACCAGACTCTTCAGAATGTTTCCAGAGAAAGTTCAGTGGTGTCTCCTGAGATGTGATGAACTTGGTATTTCTTTGCACATGAGATGCTTTTTGTCAATAGCACTAGCTAGGTTTGATTCTTCACTGTGCCATTTGCGGTTCATCTATATTGTTTACTGTGAAAACTCAGATTACAACACTTCCTTGCTCTTGGTTCCCAAATCTGCATTTGCAACCACTCTTATATAAAGCTACTGACTGCTTCCTTTTGCCTCTGCCCCAAGAATGCTACCTGGTGAGTGGTCCTGTCCTTGTCTGTGTACGCAGTAGCTACATGACAGCTGCAGCTTCGTATCTGAGCTCTTGGCTTGCATGTAGTCAGTGCTTTGAGTGACATGTTCCATCAAACTGATTGCTTAAAGGGATGTTTCCAATTGAGGTGCCTGCCTTCTAGCCTTTACTGGATCTTAAAGGATGGTAGCTATTAGCATATTGCAGCATAGCGATGTATTAAATACATTCAAGAATGGGAACACTCCTCACTTTCTGGGATCAGGAAGTGTGATAGGAAAGAAGGGAGGAGAAAAATTCAGAAAGCTTAGATGCGATAGGGAAGAGTTAAGAAGAACAATATAGAGTAATTTCAACAGACAGATTCATAGCAATATTCTCAGTGATAGAGTAGTTTGGAGGTGTGAAATGACGATAAGTGTAATTCTCATATCCCTAGTTTTGTTTCTTCTGGGTGCGCAGTTCCTGAAATTGCAATGGAAAAGTCGTGGATTTCCTCCTGGACCAACACCATTTCCCATCATTGGAAGTGTCTGGTGGATAAATTTTAGAGCTGATCATGGGAGCCTGAAAAAGGTATGCATTTGCAGATGTGAACTAAAGAATTACTGAGGCAAAAACTGTAAAAACTGGTGGTGGCTGTTGATAGGCTAATGTGGTAACAGGGAGAACTTAATCCTGAGGCAAGGTGAATCATAGAAGTTAAATTAAGTGCTAAGCAAGTTAAGTAAAATCTGCAGAGTCTAATTCATGCGAAAGCTAATATGTGTGCAAGTTAAACAGAACTGAGGATGGTAATTTTGCCTCAAAAAATAGTTCTGGTTTTTAAGGGAGGCTTTTTGCCTTGAAAGAAAAAAGTGTTTCTCAGATATCCCACCACAGACATATGCAGAAAAAAAATCTTCTAAAACCAGGTGTCTTGAATTCAGAAGATGTGAAAAGCATACCAGTATGTCTTCTGCTGTCATGGGATGGAAATAAGATTGTATCCTATATGCAGCCAAAACCTTATCTCCATTGTTTTTCTGAAGCCCAGTCTGGGAAGTGCTCCTTGCAGATGAGCTAAGGATGTAAATGATGGTGAAAGGAAGGAACTGATAGGAAGAATTAGGTCCATGCTAAGCATGGTAATACAGGTTCTTTCAGTACTCAATGTCCTCCGCTGAGCCAAAACTTCACAAAAGAATCCAATGTGTTGATATATTTTTCAAGCTGTGACCTTCCCTTAGGTGCTAAGTGCAACCTGCATGTCGGGGGTATCTGGCTGCAGCTGGAGAATGTTGGCTTCAGAAAAGGGAACTTAAAAGACCTTGATGCTAAACTTTTCTCATGGGTACATGTTTGTCACTGTGGGGGGACAGAGTGGTACTGTCCTTGCTGAATAACCACAGGGTTGCCCGAGAGCAGTCCCCATCGCTGCCCAAGCAGAGGTGGGATCTATGCTCAGATGCCTCAGCTGACGCTACTTCTGTATAAGAGGGGAAGAGGTCCTGCCATTGAAACTTGAAATCTGCAGTACTAGGAGGAGAGTGACACCTGGAATATGTAATTTCAAGACGTTCTAGTTGTTGGCTGAGGAAATGACATATGGAGTTGAAAAATGTAATCAAGAATGGGCAGGTGAAATTTCATGTGAAACCCAATACGGATCTGTAAACACTCAGGGGCATTTTCCTAATCGTTAATATTGCAAAGGCAACCCAAGCCAAGTTTTAAAAAGAAGAGTGTCTATTCTTTTATCATTCACATTGCTGTGAGTAGTGGGTTCCCAGAGAGAGCCCAGGACCTTACTGTGGTAAGTACTCTCACTGCAAAACAAAATCACCATCCCTTTTCTCTTCCTGAACCCCTGAGTAATGTCATGCTGGAAGAGAGCAGCACATCCTGTGTGCATTTTGGTTGATGTTATTTATTGGGTATTTATTTAGCATTGATCTAACCTACAGCTGGCAAAAATCTATGGCAACATTTGTACCCTGTGGCTGGGTCACAAACCTATTGTGGTGCTGTACGGATTCCAAGCTGTGAAGGATGGTCTCACCACCAACTCGGAGGATGTTTCTGGGCGACTACAGACCTATGTCTTCAACAAAATGGCAAATGGAAAGGGTAAGATGTTAATATCTGTGGAACGACTTTGTTCTTGGCTTTCTTTATTTCCTCTCATATTTTCCTTACTGATAAGCCCTTAGTCCCCAATTCACCTGTTCTGTCTACTTGGCGTGAATGATGTAATTCTGCAGCTTTATTCAAAGTTGTCTCCAAAGTCCCCATCACATGTGTATTTCAGAATCTCATCAAAGCAGCAATATCTGTACCTAGCTAGGTCTTGCTTGTTCATTTGTAGTGTTGTCTAAGTGTATGTCCTGATTTGAAATAATCTGGAGCTTGCAGCCTCCTCTGCATGCTGAGGCTAAAGTAATTCTTTATGCTCCCAGCTGTTTGTTTACAGCAAAGGCTGCTGTAAGGAAAGCATGTACAGAGCTGTTGAACAAGGTCTAGCCTTTCGGGAAGTCCGAAGGCACAGGAAGGTCACTGGAGCTTTAAATGTATTAGCTAGACTGTAGGTGCAACATATCCTTATTCAGAGCTTCTTATTGTGCTGTCATTTACATCAGACACTACTTCATTCCAGTGGATGGAGAACAAAGAGGGTGCTGTGTGTAAAACAGAAATGATTGAACTTGTTTCCACCAGCCTTTTATCCAGAGGATATAGAGTAGATGCCTTTATTCTCAGTCAGGCTTTGTTGCATGTGGACTGCAGTCTGGAAAGCTTTAATTCATAATACTAGCTAATGTAAGTAGAGAAAAACATCTTTAAGGAATAGATATGATTAAGTCTGGGGCCATTTCAGTCCATTTGGAAGGGTCTTTATGGCCACCTTTTATCTAAGTTACATGGAGTAAAGCAGCTGGGCTGTGAGAAGCTGCCCTAGCACTAGCAATTTGTAGCAGGCATGGCTTGAACAAATGGCTGCAGCATGGCTGCAAGTTGGCACCTCTCTGCAACACAAATACCTGTCCATTGGGCTGGCTCCTTTTCTGCTAGCCCAGGCTCCCGGGAATAGAGGAGAGTTATTCCAGACAGCGGTCAAGCAGCTGTCTCAGTGAGCAAGATGGCTTTCCCAGGGGAAGCGTGGGCTGGACTGGTGGAGGGAAGTGATTCCCCACCATGAGGACCAAATGGTTTATGCTGGACTGTCTGCTAGAACGCAGACTCACAGCACAGGGGCCTGGGATTCCTTCCTGTCCCACAGGGAGACCTCTGGCCCTAGGAAGCTGCTTGTAGATTGGCTAAATTCTGCTTTTCCTACTCTGGTTCTTGCTAGGTGGTTCTTGCCCTGGCTTTGTTGTCTTTCCAGGAGGGACCTGGACCAGGATGAGAGCTCTATATCTGGTGATAACAGCCTGGCAAAAGCAGGATCCCCTAAAACCACAGTCTGTGTAGCACAGACAACATGTGCTCAGAACCAGTTATCAACTCTAGCCATTAAAGAGTTTTTCTTTTTAAAGCACTACCAACAGGGAGATGTGATGATCTCCAGAAGGTTTGCATAAGGTTAAGAAGCACAAGCCTAGGAAATGCCCAGACCTCCCCGATGAGCTCCACAGAAATCTCTCTTGGCTATGAGTAGCTTGGTGAGAGACACCATCATATTTCCAGCTGGTAGAAACCTGAACTTATTGTTTTTGAGGAAAGTTGTCTTTGCCACTCCTGCAGAGCTGACATGTGGCAACATCTGCAAGAACAAAATATCCATATGGGGATGTTGGCAAACATAGCTTACGCGTAAGTATTAATTGTATTAGAAGATTGTACAAGATAATAAATGAGATCTTGTAAGAGATTGCATGAACTGGGCTATAAGCCTTTCTATGTGAATAAGGGTTTAGATTCATTTCTGCTCAAAGCATGGGCAAACAAAAGGCAACACCAACCCACACTGCCTTTGCAACTTGTAGCAGGCTGTGGAGTGGAGTTTCAAGTAATGACCACTGTTCTTGGATTCTTCAGAAGGAATAGGACTAGTGTTGGAAGGCAGGTGTGTGAGTCCTGAGATCTGAGTGGGCTTTTTGCGGGGGTGGGAATATATTAACCAAGGTGGTTTCTCTGTCTCTAACAAAACAACTAGAAGAGCACTGCCTGATGTGGCTCTCTTCTTTATGAGTGGCAGCATGATGAGAAGATGACTCTTACTGTGTATGTCCTTTACTATTATATGAATATTACATGACATAAAATTGATTCTTGATGGCTGAAGGTATCCTGGTCTCAAATGGTCTCATCTGGAAACATCAGAGACATTTTGCAATTGGAGCTCTCCGAAAACTGGGAATGGGGAACAAAGGAATGGAGCGCGGGATACAAAACGAGGCCCATTATCTGGTCGAGTTCTTCAGGGACAAAGATGGTATGCTATTGACAAGGTGCTTGGGAACTGTGTCTGGGCTTTTGACATAGTACATAGTCTGCGTGACACTAAGAGTAAAGACTAACTATTTTTGCTCCAGAAAAGAATGGGTTTGGAGCACAGCTTAGATTTAGAGTGCAGTCAAACCTGTTTATACAGTCAGATCTCAGCGATGCATATTTTTGGTATGAATACCAAGATCAAGATTTTAAAAAAAGGAAAAAGGCAGCAAACAAAGAAACAAGGCTGGGAGTTAAAGACTTGAGGCCTTCCTGTCCTCGTTTTTGAATTAGGTTTATCTTTCGTTACGTTTGCCAGTGAATGTTGGGTGTTTCAGTGTAACACTATAAATAGCATGGAGGACATCTATAATAAAACATCATTGTCATCTTGCTTCCAGCATAGCAAAGGAGATAAAGGAAGTGCTTTGGAGATGAATGTTTATTTCTGTCTGCAGGAAGAGCTGTTGACCCGTCCTTCCCCATTGTTCATGCTGTCTCTAATGTGATCTGTGCTGTGGTTTTTGGACATCGTTTCTCCCGGGAGGATGAAACCTTCCGCCAGCTGATTGAAGCATACAATTGTATAGTGGCTTTTGGGAACAGCTGCATTTACTATGTGAGAAAATGACTAATTAAATATGCAAATTATTATTGTGCACATTATTTATTGCACTATTATGCAATAATATTATAATATATTATTATAGTTATTGCATTATTTAATACACATTAAATACTGATAAAAATTCTGAATGTGAATATGAACTGGACCTGCAGTGCTTTGGGTTTGGCATCGTTCAACTATCATATTAATATTAATAATCTTTATTAGAATTTCTCAGCAAAGGTGATGTGCTTGAACTTTTCTGTAATGGAAACACCAGTATTGTTAAGGTGAAAAGGTATCTTTGTATCAAAATTAAAGAGAATTATTTTTTTTTCCTGTGTGCTAAGGTAATATATATTATAATGTTTTTTAGTATTAAATCTATTAATATTAAATACATGTTAAATCTCTTGGCAGAAGTGAATTCTTTTGTTGGTGTATTAACAGAGCAAATACAAGCAGGGTTATACAGTAAGGATAGAAAAAGAATCCAGGGTGGAAACTGTGTTGTCTTTAATTTGTGGTTTTAATGTGTGTTCACGTACACAACACTTACCCAACATTTCTCTTTGATACTGCGGTATTTTTCCTAGAGAAATTAATTCAGCAATTTAGCACCAAAAACATCCATGCTGTATCTCTATAACAGCCTTGCTCATGTCATGTAACTTACTGCATCTGTGTTGAACGCTTGCTCCACAGATGTATGAAATTTTCCCACGGGCTGTGGAGTACCTCCTAGGACCTGCACAGAAAGCATCACTGTCCTGTGATTTTGTTCGTTCTTTCATAAGGCAGGAAATCAAAAGCCACAGGGAAAGAGGCAAAATAGATGAACCAGAAGATTTCATTGACTTTTACCTGGATCAGATACAGAAAGTGAGTAATTTATGCTGTATGTGACACAGATCCTATCAGAACGGGTTCCCTGCACCTCTCCTACAGTTGTCTATACATAGCATCATTATTACAGAGCTCTACGATGCAGTTTAAAAACTCTGCTGTCAAATTGAAATATGAACTTTGAATAGTTAGTTTAACAACTTGTTTTAGAAGTGTAAATTAATTACATTGGTTTGTTGTTATACTGTGGAATCCTCAGTGCGGGCAGGGCAGTGGGCGGTAGGGAGGACTTTGAAAAGGTGCAGATGTTTGGAGGGCTGTCTAATTCTGATTCTTTGTGTCTTACTAATATTTGCATTTATTGTCTTTGTGCTTTGTACTGAGATTTTGTGTGCTTAGTAGTAGTGCATGATAATCATAAAAATCTTAAAATTATGGCAGTCTCTGCGCTAAAAAAAGCATAAATCTTTTAAAATGGTAACATATTATATGCAGTAGATAGCTGAAATCAGCAAGGGTGCAGGGTGGGATAAAACTACTTTGTTATGGTTTTTTTTTCTGATGTGGAAGTTAGCAGCAAGGCAGCAAGTCACTCTAGAAGGCAGCATAACAGGACCTCAACAGCACCTGTAATTTAACAGTATCAATGTGCTTATTTGAGAAAAATCTTTGCATAAATCTTTGATTTACTCAAGTATCTATATTTTCTCTGCCCTCTAGAAATATTGTTTGTTTAGGTGTAGTGATGGCTGTCTGTCTCAGTGCTGTTACACAGGTATACCCTATTTTACCTTTCTCATTGACACCCGTAGACTAAAAATATCCCCAATTCTACATTTGATGAAGACAACATGGTGCAGTCTGTTTTTGACCTTTTCCTGGGTGGCTCAGAGACCACTGCCACCACTCTGCGCTGGGCTCTGCTCTATATGGTGGCTTATCCTGATGTCCAAGGTGAGTTGTAGACACGAACACGGGTGTGTTTCAAGTAGAACAACTGTCTATTACACTTTTTTATTTTGTTAAGATCAATTTGTTTTGAAGATCAAGCTTTCTTTTTAAGATCACATTTTTGAGCTTTTCTTTTAAGAAGCCAGTGAATTAGAAAAATTTCGGAGAGACATTTTAAAATAATTTCAGGGATATTCAGCTTCTGATACTGTATTATGTCTTGTTGATTTTTGTCAGACTGTTTCAGTACTGTAAGCATATAATGGAAGATACAGTCCGGCTGAAAACACTCGAGGTGAAGTATGAGCTTGGGTTAGGGAAAAGTGACACTTCTGGTATCCAGAACGTGTAATAAGAATATATTATTTGCACTCGTTAATGGAGACATCAGTTGTATTTCTGTATAATAAGTATATTTATTGTAACATATGGGAATGTTAAACAGAGAAGGAAGATGCTAATGGGAAGACAAAAAGATGACTGGAAAATTTTAGATGGGGGCATAGTTGCACACTAGTTTCAAAATTTTTGAATGATTTAACACAGGGCTGTCAGGTGATGAACTGCTAAGCCAAGTGCATGTTTTCGACTCTCAGGGTTTCTAGCTCTAAACCTTCTTTTCATGCTTTTGGAGCTAGAATGCACACACATACCTTTTCAAAATCTAATAAAATAAAAAGCAAACAAAACTTCTTAGATTACTAGGCTAATTTTTAAGCATGAAATTTGACCCTGAACCCTCTGAGACTGTATAAGCTATTTTACTGAACCCTAGATAACAGCCAAAAGAGATTAACAGTTAGTAATGGTTTGGTAATATTATCCTGTTCCAGTTTTCAACCTTACATATGTGTTTCAGCTTGATATGAAGGTTCCCTTGCAACATGCTCATTAGTGTGCTTTGAGTCTGTATTTAGCTAGAGTAAAAATAATAGCTTGAGTAATTGAATTTGATCTCTTAAGAAGAAGTTCTTGTTTTATTTACAGTTCACTCTCCTTCCTTTAAATATAAAGCTCAATAAATCTGTTGGGCTTGTAGAAAGATGAACTAAACATAGAACCTACAAACTAGGAAACGCCAGAGTGTATAAGTAGATAGTTGTATAAATGTAATTACAATTTAAGACATCATAAGTATAAATTACTTACATATTGTATTTTTTATCACTACAATAATCCAAAAAGAAAATGAAAACTCTGTTTCATGCAAAACAGTGTTCTTGTATCTATAATGGACTTTTTTTTTTTTTTGGTAGAAAAAGTCCAGAAAGAGCTAGATGCCGTTCTGAGTCCTTCCCATCTAATCTGCTATGAGGATCGGAAGAAACTGCCTTATACAAATGCTGTGATTCATGAGATCATGCGCTTTGGTAGCATTATTTTAATCACAATTCCCAGAGAAGCAGTGAAGGATACAACTGTTTTAGGGTATCAGCTTCCAAAGGTACAGATATCCTTTCTATTCCAATGTGATCTTTGGCCATGAATGAAGTTCCTTGCAGTCACGTTTACCATTAACCCCTTTTTCCCTCCAGTTCAGGACAGATGGGTGCTGGCTACAGCCCTGGCAGACAGCGCGATGTCCCTCCCACGCTCTCTGGCCTGTGCCTTTGTCTCATAGACAGTGATTAAAAATGCTTGCCAAAAGCGCAGTTTCACACCAATTAAACTAGTATTCTGCGAGAGTGCTGCAGAGTCTTACTTTCCAAGAGCCTGTGATTTTGAAATACTTTATAAGTGTTTGAGCTCTTAGTCTTCTCTGAGGTCTTTTGAAAGTATATCAGAAATGTACGGTTGTGTCAGTAGGGAAGGTGCAGAAGGCTATTCATGCTGAGATGTCAGTCATGTGGACAAATGGGAGATGGAATGTTTTCTTCATTGGTGATGTCCGAGACTAATACTAAGCGTCTCCTCAACTTCATTCGCTTAGGACTTCTTTTTGTTATTATTATCTCTCTGGCATCATATTTGAAATATGATTAAGATGTTTCCCCACAGCTTCTGAACTGCCACCTAACCTCAAATAAAAAGCTTCTTCGTCATGTTCAGCCTTTCCAAACTTAACCTCGATGCCAAACCTCCCCAAAGGCACACGCGGAGGCACCTCCCTGCACACCCCTGCTCTGTGGTGGTTGTCACGCACACCTTTCCCACCTCTGCCTTGATAATTTGAAATATACTATTTCATTTCCAGGGTGCTTTGTTCTTCATTTGTCAAAACCTGTCAAAGCTTGTGGGAAAATAATTTTACTAGATTTAGGATAAGGTGCTAAAGAACTGCAGACCACTCACTCTGTTGCATTTGCTAATAGAATAGAAGAAAAGGAGACATGAAGGAATACAGCAGGGAAATTGCTGAACCTGAAGTACTGAAGTTTCTTTTCTTTCTTAGTTTTTGAAAGAAAAAAACCCCATCAGAACAGTTAGAGATTTTTTTTTCCCCCTAATAAAATAATCTTTCACTTCTGCTGCCTCTTGATGTGACCAGCTGAATTATAGCTGGAATCTGTTTGTGTTCTTTTCTTCTTGATCTGAGAGAGAACTGAGCCAATAGCATCTTCCTTTCAGGGCACTATGATTATGGCAAACATAGACTCAGCTCTTTTTGACCCTGAATACTGGGAGACCCCTCACCAGTTCAACCCTGGTCATTTCTTGGACAAGGATGGAAATTTTGTGACCCGAGAGGCCTTCTTAGCCTTCTCAGCAGGTAAGTGCACTGATAACTGAACCTGTTTGATTGGGTTAGATTGTGAGTCTGAAGCCGTATTATCTTCATTGCGGAGAATGCTAAAGGGAGTGTAATCCCAAACTGTAGGAGCACATGGTTTTCACAGCCCAGAAAAATGTTTGATTACAAAAATAAGTTGTTCGGTAATTGTATAAACCCTAGATCTTAGGAATTTTGTGAAAATGCAGAGAAAGTAAAAGGAGTAAGGCCCTAGAATTTCCAATAATTTGGGAATTTGAGTCCTCACACTATTGTACTCTGTCATCCTCTGCATATGCCACGTTATACTATTATAATGGCTGTTCTGTGGCAGGCTGCTCTGCTGGAGCTGACTGATTTTGTATAAATAATTCAATATTCATCGGTGCAGAAATTTGAAGCTGGATCAAATACATCCCAGATGGCTACGTCTTTCCTGGGGAGCTTCTGGAGTTGCTCTTTCACCCCACGTGTGAGTTTATAGAAGCTTAAACAAACAAAAGCTCTTGGGGAACATGCCAGGATGGAATCACCTGGTTGTCAGAGCCCCCAGCTGAGATGTGGAAGTGTCAGGCTCAGGTTCCTGGCCCAAACTGGGCAGAAGAGAAATTTAAACATTGGTTTCTCACATCCAAGTTGAATGGCCTGACCACTACACTTCAGGGTCTGTCACTGTGACTGAAAATTATATCCTAAACACATTTAATTGATAAATTTGGAACTTTTTTTTTAACAAGTTGTTTTCACTGAAAACATTATGTAGGAAAATATCTAGTCAGATGTAGAATGTCCTCTGTATTCTGTTTTGTCACTGCTATTAATGAAGAAAAGTCAGCCTGTGCTAAGTGGAAGCTGTGAGGGAACCTGAAGATGCTTTCTTGTCATTCTCATTTGGAATCAAGAGACTGAACTCAATTCATAAAATCGAGGAGTCCTATAGATTAGGAAATAAAGTATGACACTACTGAGAAGCATCTCTGGTATCTTTTTCTATAATCTGGGCAGATCCTGTGAAGAAGGATTGCAGACATCTCAATTGTTCAGTCAGGTCAATCAGAGAGGAGAATGTCAAATTCAGCAAAGCCTTTTGTTCCTCAATGAGGTTGAGTGATACTCTTTTCAAAATCTGGGAAGCAGGCGGTGGTTACAGACCTCTGTGAGGACTGACTGCTCTTTGCCGTCTCCCTCTGCAGGCCATCGTATATGTCTGGGAGAGGTGCTGGCAAGGATGGAACTTTTCATCATCTTCTGCAGCCTGTTGCAGACATTCAAGTTCACTCCACCAGAAGGAGTTAAGGAAGTCAACACAGACATTGTCTTTGGGAGCACAATGAAACCCCATCCATACAAGCTCTGTGCAGTTCTTCGCTAGGCTGCTGGGTATTACAGATTTGAGAAATTGCCACAGGTTTGCTAATGTGCTGATCTTTTGTGCACCTTTTGTGGTTTTCATTTCTAGATCAAATTCAGTGTGAATCTATCCTTGTTGTGTTATACGTCTAAGACGCTGGCCCTGAAAAACACTCTGGTTTCTCAGTGTTGGGAAAATCTCTGTACATTTTTTTCCTGCTGTATTACTAATGAAATAAACATAGAAAATTATTACAGTGTCTGGTCTTACTAGAAACTCAACAGGAATCTCACTGGAGGGAGAAGGAACAATAAAGACGGGTGTTGGGAGGTTTTTCCCTCATTCCCATGCATTCTCAGATCTAGAGTGGGGTAGCCCCATAGGTGGGGAAACAAAGTGGGTGTAAACGGTAACAGACCAGCGGGCTGGCCTGAAAATGGGCTTTTTGTGTATATTGTTGTGGTGCATTTGAGAGGCATTTCTGTGAAAGAGGGAGTCCTCTCACACAGTGGAGTTTGCGATGATAATGGTGTACAGTAGTCTAGATTGGCCATGTCTCTTTATTGATGCCTGAAAGCACAGTTAAGGGGACTGCCTGCAGTCTTGTGAAGCAAAGCTTCGTGCCTGCAAAGGAGGGACAGGACAGGAGAAATTTTTGAGGTGTTTCATAAGAGCTGTGTGAGAATCAAACTTCCTGAAAGCTGTCAGTGAGCACAGGGGCAGTTGCACCCTGCCTTCCAACCACTGAGCTGAGACTTAGCAGAGCTGCCAAGTTAAGCGTGCCTGTAATTAAGGCATGCACATCAGGCAAGAGCTGTGCAAGACGCAGCTGGCAGAAGCAGGAGCAATGCCCAAGCAGGGCTAGCAAAAAGCAAGTGCCAGAAACCACTTGCACTGAGAGGCTGGCCTTGTTACCCAGGAAGATTTAAAAATCAAGGTCAGAGTGAGGGCTACTACTGGATGTAGCAAGCACTCTGTTGCTCTACCAGTTTCCTTCCTTGAGGAAAAGACTTTACAATTGTTATTGCAATTATACTTCCAGGATTAGTTGTCATTGCCTTGTTTATCCACCATGTTAGTGTTTTCTTTCTTTAGTGTAATGCTGTTGGTTAAAAGCGTTTATTTGCTTTTGTAAAGGAGCTCAGTATCACAAGGTTCAGTATTCTCTTCTCAGGCTTCTGGATAGGGGCTCAAATGGATGTTTTTATCAAGACCCCACAGGTTTGAAGCTGGCACATCTGCCTAGCTGCAGCTAGGCAGAGCTTGGCAGGAGAGATGTGAAAGCTTAGCAGGTCAAGCAGGTGAAGCCAAGATGGCTCTCATTCCGTGTCTAGCTCTGTGACACTGCATTGTATCGTGTTGGCGTAGATTCTGTTGGGAGTGGAGGGTGGGTTGTGCACTACTGAAAACTAAGATTCAGTTTTTCTACCAATATAAAGATGGTGTCGCAAAAATGAGTGTAATGAGGCAATTGGGTAGCTGGTGTCTGCTGTGTTGACACCCAAGTCCTGGGCATCTCTGTGAATATGGGATATATGAGAGACTGAATGAGAGGTAAGGCTTACGAAGAGGCACGGAGGATCCATATTGCTTTAAAACTTTTTTCACTTATATTCTTTTAAAAAAACTCAATCAATGGAGATACGAGTCCTTTTACAAATTTTTACAAAGGAATTGTATATCCATTGTGAAAGTTTTAAAAGAAACTAGAATTGAAAAAAGGTTTTTATATGTTGCTGAATAGCAGTTATGAATCTGCATTTCTTAATCATCTTTCACCACAGCTTAGAGGTTGTCTGGACCCATTGGAGCCTGGATGCCACAAGTGAAAGCTGCTGGTCTGGATTGCATTACTTCTGCTGTTGGTAGCTTGACATTGGGATTTCATTTTCCAAATGGGAAGGTAAAACCTGTGGTAGGCAAAAGGAAATGTGGTAGATAAAGCAAGAAACTAGCTAGCACTGCAAGAGTTTTCACTCAGAAATAATCTGGTCCATTTAACTCTGTGTTTTTAAATAGACCTGCAAGTCTTGAGCTGTTTGAGACTTCTGTTCTGTAGTCTTAGTGGGACAAACTTACAAACTTCAGTAAGAAATATTTTGTGCTCATCTCTTTGATTGCCTGTCACACTGTGCTGTGTCTCTCTCATTCCTCATTTCTGTCCCAAGCAGTACTGAGCTTTTGTACTGTCATAACCATGCCCAATGTTTTAAAAACTAATATTCAGACCTGCGATTCACAAACTGATGTCCATGTAGTTAGTACTACTGCTAAGTTTCTGCCAACAGGATGGTCCTGCACCTCTGAAAGGCATAAACTGTCAAACCTCTGGTAGCGTGATCCTGTCCACAGAAGGGATTTCATCAGTGCAGCAACGTCAGCATGGAGACAAAGGAGTTTCACATCTCAAACCAACAGAGCTAAGTCAGCAAAATTTTAAGCACCGGCTTGACCTGTGCAAATTGGTGTTCAAACGTTTCATTGTGCTAGGAGTTACCACATGTAAACAATCTTAACTTTATTAAAGTACAATGTGAAAAGTACTGAATGGCTTTCATAATGTCTAATCCGAGTGTTTAAGAAAGTCTTATAATTAACTTTAAGCTGGTCAAGAAAGGAATTTAAGTTTTCATGTGCAGTCCACTGACCCACCCTGGTATTGTTGATAACACTGTGTTCTTTAATAATGATTAGTTTGTGATTTAAATATTGCCTATATTATTACAATATTAGTATGATAATTATTAATTTGCCAATTTAAATGTCTTGATTTTGTTTGTATATAAAGCCAAATGCAGGGCAGATGGACAGTATGTATTGGTACCATTACTGATAAGTTTGCATGAACAGGGATTGTAATTTTAGTTTCACAGCTGGATTTTTATTTTTAAAAAAATTAATGGTGAGAGTCTTTGCATGAAAGGCCAAATTTATCAGAAACATAAATGTGAGCATGTTCTTAAGCTAATTAGCTAGTATGCAATGCAATATAGCAAGACCTGTATGTAAGTGAAGACTTAATTCATACTTTTTGGTCTTTGGCTGTCAGACACCTGCATCCTCTCTTTCCCACCCCCAGCTGTTATCTGTTAAACAACAAATTGCCATTTGCTGGGAAATATATTGAGGCCAAAGTTGGGGATTCATGGAGCTAGATGAAGAGATAAGGCCCATTTTTGTTTGTCTCTTGCAGTGCCTTTCCTGCATTTTCTATTCCTTTTAGTTCTTCCTCCTTCTCTCCATACTTAGGTGTTAGAAAATTTGTTGGGAGTTGGATAAAACAATTCTTAGAAATATCAAACTCAAATACACTGAGGAGAAGATCTAGAAACATATGAGAAGAAAACTATGTATTAAACAGTCTTCGTTGTGACAGTAAATTCTACCAAGTAAGTTTCAAGGAATAAAGCAATTAGATGTAGTCTTTTGTAGAGTTGGTGAAAAAGAAAAAAACAAACACCTTGAAATACTGAAAGGCCTAAATCTTTCTCTAGGAGGAGAACGAAGATAAACTGATGCAGGAAGGGTTTAAAGGTATTTAAATTGATGGCGATCATCTATTAACTGGAAACAGAATTAGAAACGCCATTTAAGTTACGTTGCTTTAAAGTAACCTACCTCAGTGTCAGAGCAGTCTACTTTGAAGAATTCAAGTATGGCAAAACACCTCAGTACCTCAAAACATGATTCCTTATGTTCTCAAATGGGCACCTGAAGTTAATGCATATTTGTGACAGTAATTGTTTATACCTCATTTTCTCATCTTTCCTTTTCTTTGTGTGTGCTGTGTGGCAGCCCTGTTTGTCTGTTGTTTCTGCTCTTCGTAGTAAGGCTGCAGCTCATGGCTGTCTCACGCCTTGGAGCTCCTGACAGCGCTTGCCTCCCCTGGGCTGTGAGAGCACAGTCTCCTCCAGAGGACTGATCTGTGGACAATTCATGGAGGTTGATCTTCTCAAGACTGGCACCAAGATGAGGTGAGCCATCAGTGTTGTATAAAATTAAAGTCTGCACCTAATCCAGTAAAACCTTTTTTGCTCATTTCCCATCATGGCCAGGCTCAGCACCCCCTGTGTGCCAAGGAGTGTGCTTCCAGCCTGGGAAATTGTACTGCTTTTCTGGGCATAACTTCAGGGGGAGGCACGTGAGGGTCCTGGTGAGGTGAAGACACTGGTCTCATGTCTGTGGAGGGATTGTGAATGCAGCTGCTCTCACTGCTTGTTAGAAGCACAACTTGAAGCTCAGTGTCTGAGTCGCAGTGATGCTCTTCCTCTCTCCCCTCTCTGGCAAGATGCCTGCCCTCACTCAGAAAATGGGGGAGAGTAGAGGAGCATGTCCCATTTCTGTGACTTCCCCATGCCATGCATGTCCTACTGCCGGACACAAAGACCCTGCTTGGCACCCAGTAGATACTTCAGGTTCATAGGAAAGGTGCTGGCTGCAGGACCCTTTCTGTCTCCAGTTTTGGTGGGCAGCTTGCAGAGAAGGCAGCTCCTATGGAGTGTTTCTTTTTCCTTCTAGAGCCCCCATGCTGTGCTCCAAGCAGTCAGTGGTGAGCTGTTGCAAGAGGAGTGAAGAGGAGGAGGGAGAAGGCTGGTCTGATCCTGGGAAGGGACCTCTGGTCTCACCAAGGACTGCAGCAAATCTGGGGTACTGGAGATCGTCTCCCTAAAAGTTATGGGAGGTGTTGGCCCTCTTCAAGAGTCAAGTTTTGTTTGCATGCTTCTGCTGCCCTATTTCTCTTTAGCTGTTGATCCCTCTCAGATGGTATCTAAAAAGATGCACTTTCCTTGCATCACTTCTCAGGGTAGGGTGGCAGGTAGGTGAGATAGGGAACCTGTCCTGAAACCCTGTTATTAGAGGGTGAGCTGCCTCTCTGAACAGCTGCCTCTAGTACTTACCTGGTGGCCACACTAACAGCTGTGTGCTTTGTGGGTGGGAGGTGGAGATTATTCCTGAAACTGAATTTGGGGCATGGAAAATAAGTAAGACAAACTGCCATGTGCTGGTAGGGCGCAGACCACTGCATGTTTCAGTTCAAAAGCCTAAGTAGAGGGGAAATGGATCCTTTTCTCTGAGAGCTGAATGGAAGGGGGGAGAGAATGGGTCAGCAGCTCTCATGGGGAGAGGGAAAGGAGGATTCACTGGTAAGAGGGATACCTTTCTGTTCTGCTGAGCTGTCAGCCAGCTCTAACTCCTGCCTCCCCAGACATTCGATTCTCAATTGCAGAAACTGTGGCAAATACTCAGACTCATCAGGCTTCCCTCTTCCCTGTCCTCCAGCACCATCTTGTTTGAAGAGGAAAGCAAGTTGGATTCCCTTTAACAGCTTCTCCCAAAGACACGGCAAAGCTGTCTGGCAGCTGCCTTTCCAAATGCAAGCAGTTCACGCCTAGGCTGTGAGGTGTGATCACCAGAATGTGGCTAATATGTGTGGAAAAGTCAGAGTGAGCCTGGAGAGCTGGGGATATGCAGAGTGGACAGCCAGGATTGCTCAGAAGGGATGGAGGGGCCAAACAGGGCTGCAAGTGGGCAAGGCAGGCGAGCCTCAAGGGCCGCAAAGACATTCATATCCCTTCTCCCAGCAATATATGTGGAATCTGTTACTTCTTTGCTCACCCTATGAGAGTAACAACACTGGGGAACAGCACTGCTGGTAGGTCTTGCAGTCCTTGTAGCATTAGTGCCCTGGGCCAGCAACCATATGGAGCCCTGCAGACACCATGCCATTCAGGACTCGTGTGGAGCCTCGGCCGATCCTCTTGAAGTCTCCCGCTGCCACTATCCAATGCGAAAGGCTTTGCAGGCTGTCCTTGGAGATCTTGAGCATGACTTGTGGTGGACTTGGTCCCCATGGTGGGGGGATGAGAATCTACAGAACACCTATGCCCTTGAATGTGGGTGTGGGCTCTCTGGATGGTGAAGTTGTGATACCAGTCTCGATGCTGCCCCTCTGCATTCAAGAGTTGGGCACCTGCAGCTGGTGTTTTCTCACACCCCAGTAAGTCAAGCACCTCCTGGATGCCAAACAGCCAGTCAGCCAGGCCCAGAGCAATTGCTGTGACAAAAATTCCCAGGAGGTCACTGTCCATGTTGTCTTCCTCACAGACAGTCATTTTGTTTGGGGTGTCATCCCAGAACAGCTACCACAGTCACAACTGTGACTCTTCCTCCTCCCAAGGAAATTTTTGGAAAATACTAAATTCAGAGTTGGGAGTGGTTTGAGACAGAGAAAAGGGCGATGCCACAAGTGAAGGAACTGCAAGTCACACAAGTGATCTCCGAAGTGGATAATTTAGTTTCTCAGTTTGATCCCAGCTCTGGGTTCAATCACTGGCCAGCAAGACTGTGTAAATGCTAGCGCTCTGCCCCACTTCTGGAGTGAAACAACTTGCTTAACACCTCACAACTTTTATTTTTATCTGTCCAGCTCTGTAAGTTTGGCATGTGAGCAGCTAAGCCATCTAGGTGACTTCCCAGAGTGCCACATGTTCTCATGTAAGCCAGATGAGGTGAGTCTAAGCTAGTGCTGTTCCTGAGCAAGTGCTGAAGAAGTGCCAGAGCTGTGTTGTCCAAAATGACCCCCTTTGCGGAGGCATAGGCTCACCTCCATAAAGGAAAAGCAATCCACAGCTCCCAAAGGGAGTTGCTCAGTTGCATGACAGCGCTTGTGAAAGAAGGTCACAAAATCAGTTGTATGTCATCTTTGCTCCTGCTGCAGGCAATATGGTGGGAATTAGCTGAGCGGCAGCTGGAGGGGGTGAAGAAATTTTGCTTTCTAGTTGGTCATGAAGATGTTGCAGTCCTACTTATCTGTGCAGCTGAACAGGGAGTGTGTGGACACTGAGGTGTCATGCCATTATAACCATCAAACTCTTGTTACCCAATAACAGATTAGTGTCTTTTTTGTTTTATGTGCTCTAGGTACAAAGTTAAAAGGTCTGGCCATCTCCCAAAGAGCTTACAGTTTAAACCATGAGGAAAAATAAAAAAAGGAATAGCAGAGAGCATCAGAATCAAGCAATAATGCGGGGTAAGCGAAGAAGTGGTGCGCGTGGTTGATGCATGTGATGTCTACTGATGAGCCTGAACTTTTCAGTAATCCCACTGACCTTGGGTGTGTACCAACCCTCAGGATATTTTTTTTTATTTCTCTGTTCTTGCAAGAGGCTTTTTATGAAACCAATACTGTGGGCAGGGATTTTTGTCACAGCAACTGTCATGGCACAAGGAGGCATATAATTAACCTGCATTTTGTATGCCTTGAAGAGCTGACGATTGTCAGATTTGTAGCTGCAATATAATGGAATAACATCATATATGCTTAAAAGTAAGAGCACTTCATTCTCTGGGATGGGGAAGTGATAAAGAGGGAAGGACTGAGAGGCACAGGAGCTTCAACATGTTTTTCTCTTTTTAGGGGGGTGCCAGCAAAGCAAGATAAAGTGGATCTATCCTTTGTCTATAAAGCAGCTTTTCAGAGACGACATAGCCTTGTAAATCAGAAGTGAAATGTTAACAGTAAGTGTGGTGCTGGTATTTTTTGTGGTGTCTCTGCTGTTTATTCAGTTTCTGAAATTGCAATGGATGCGAAGACGATTTCCTCCTGGACCGACTCCATACCCCTTCTTTGGAAATCTGCTGCAGATGAACTTCCGAATTCATCACGACATCCTTAAAAAAGTATGTATTTTCATAATTAATGACTCATAAGCTGACTGAAAAGTAAATGTGAATGTTTAACATAATCTTATTTTGAATGCTAGGGAGGGATTTATTCTAAATTGTATAAATGTGAAAATAGGTGGGCATCATTAAAATATCTGTTTCTTGGTATGAAAATTTCCAGCTCACTATGAAACATGTCATTAAAACTTTATGTGCAGATGAACAAAACAATATTGATGATAATATTCCTGTCTTACACATAACAGAAAGATAAATTTCAAAGCAGAGTCTTTAATTCTGTGCAGTCTTTTACATGTCTCTGTGATGACTGATGTTGCACTGTCAGTTTCTAAATATCCAATGAAATAGCTACTGAATGCATATGCATTTCAAGTATAGAAAGGATGTAACTTTTTATACTTACTCAACAGATTTTTTTTTAAAAAAACTTGGAATATTTTTTTTTCCTGACATACAATTTAGTCAGATTTTCACAAGAGACTTCAGTCTGCTGAGCCTGATTGAGCTTTTAAGAAGCTGAACTAATTAATGGTGTGTCTACGCTCAGTCTCTTTTCTAAGTCCAGTTGCAATGCACAACACTTCTAGAATTTGTATCCTAGTGTTTTATACTCCTCATACATACACATTAAATATTTAACATTTAAATATACGAGTAATTGCACCTCACTTTCACTCTTTGTTCTCAACCTTCCTTTTCTCTGGTTCTTCCCTGTTCTGCTAGTGCTCTTCTCCTGAGTTGCGTATTTCAAGGCAAAGTAGTATGACTCCACAACAAGGAATTATAGTCAGTGCATCTGTTGTGTTTTCTTCTATTTATGACCTCTCAAACCTGAAGAGTAGTATTCTCATTCCAAGATTTCAAAAGCCATGAATTAGTCCTTCCAAAATTGAAATTAAACACAAATGTGCAAGCACATGCGTATAAATTTTTGCTCAATGTGCATATCTGTTCCTTCTTGTTTGCTCCCAAGCAGCAAAATTTTGTACTAGCCCTGCAGTTCTTGGGATGTTTTGGCAACTCCCCACTCTTCCCAGCCTACTCTGCCCCACAGAGTTGCTACTTTGATTTACACATTGTTGTGCTTCCCTCAGCCTTTTACTTTTCCAGCTCCTAATTCTCCAGCCAGGGAAAGGACTGTCCTGCCTACTGCTGGTGATGTCTGTGTGCACAACATTGTGGAGACAAGGCTATTGCAGCTGAGCTAGAAAGGAGAGGGCGATTCCTGTTTTACTCACCTCCTCAGCTGCTTCTGCTACGCTTAATGCACAAAAAGGAATCTGTATGGTTCACGTAAAACTCATTAGCTAATGTTTTCTTCTTACAAACCTGTAAGGATTCATATACCATGAGTTTGAATTGTAAGACACATGATAAATAACATCACAGATTTTGGCAATATTGGCTGTCTGACATTTTAGGAACATCTTGATCTTTAGTAAATGAGACTTGAGATAGAAACCTGACTTGAAGCTATATTATACATATGAATAGATTTGATGTTCCCTTCTCAAGGTCAGTCACCCTGGGGCATCTGCTAAGGGAAAAGATCTGGTTCACCTTGTCTGGTTTAAATGTACTTTATTTCAACTATGTTGTTCTGGTGCTGCTTTGTTCTACAGATGGCCAAAATTCATGGTAATATCTTCACCTTATGGGTTTTGAACGTTCCTATAGTTGTCCTGCAAGGGTTTCAGGCATTGAAGGAAGGTCTGACTGTCCATCCTGAAGACGTTGCTGGAAGGCCAGCAAGCAGTGCCTTTCACATTTTGACCCATGGAAATGGTGATTATTATCTTCACAAATTCTTTTCGTGTGTTCTAACCCTGGTTTTGGAAACTATTTTAGAGCCTCAAAGTCCTTAATTTACAGTGGACAAACGGTTAATATTTTCGTGAGTTTTTATGAAACATTTCTTTTTTTTTTATTCTGCTGGAACAATAATGGCAGAATATAACTATTTTAAGAGTTTCAATATGGGAAATAGATGGCTAAACTAGACAAAGAAAGGAGAAGAAAGAGGAATGCTGCTGGACTGCTAGCAAAAATTTGAAAAAATTAGAATGAGAGAGAGGCTTCTTTGACATATGAACTGTGTCAGTTCATTAATTTATAAATCATTAACAGTATTAGTTCATTATGATCCTAGGTGTTATGTTCTCTAATGGTCATCTCTGGAAGCAACAGAGGCGTTTTGGACTTGCAACAATAAGGAAAGTGGGAGTAGGGAAAAAAGACCAGGAGCATCAACTACAACAGGAGGCCTGTCAGCTGGTGGAATACTTACAGAAAACCAATGGTATGTGACACTGTGTGCAGGTCAGTCTTTGCAACGGGTAATTTTGCTGAAGAATGGGTCACCTGTAGCTTTTGAAACTATTTGATTACAAAAATGGATTTAAAGTGGACATGCAGGGCTGAGTCCCAAAAGTCTGTATCATATGATCTGCATGAGACATTTCCTTGCAGAAGTGCTACATGTGAAACCCTATGGGATGAACTTAGAACTGAGACTCCATGGTTCCTGTCTGTTAGTGTTACTACTTCTTAGTCAGTTTTACGTTACTCACGGTCACAGAATCAGGTTAATGGCAAACAGAAACAAGTGTCACAGCACCCCACATCCCTCTGCAGAAAAGAAAAACAAGGTACAAAATATGAAAAGCTTTGACCAAGGCTGCACAACCCTACGGCTCTGCTCTGGGAAGTGCAGTGGAAGCAGCTCACCTCCACAGCTTATGGTAGGATCCTCAGCAAGAGAGGAGGTTTGTTCAGGTTGTGCTGCTGAATAACAGGGTGAATCTATAGGTATGCTCAATTATTCTGTTACTCAGGTGTGAAGGTTATGAGAAAAGAATAGAAGGTGGTTCTCTCTTCAATTCAGCTGTTTATTCATGCAATGTCTCAGCTGACCTTATTTGTACCCTGGTTATTGCCAAATGAGATCTACTGATAGCAAGGTTCTGTGAAATCTGGCTATATTTTTATAACTGCTACTATTACTGATTCCATTCCTACCAGCAGTCTTGTCTTTTTTTTAACCAACAGTGGTTTTTAGATGTCTGAAGTTACTTTTTACTCATGCCTTTTACCAATAGATTTCAGTTTTCCACCCAGCAATCTAATTAATGTCAGAAGTGTTTATAAAATGTTATGAGCTCTCCTTTCAGTGGGAAAAGCAGGAACACTAGATGTTAATGGTGAATGCTGTTCACTGTGTTCACAGGAAAACCTCTGGACCCCACTATGCCCATTGTTCATACTGTCTCAAATGTGATTTGTTCTGTGATTTTTGGACATCGCTTCTCTAAAGATGATGAAAATTTTCACCGCTTGATTGAATCCATTGATACTATAACAGCATTTGGGAACAGCATCTGGTTTTTTGTGAGGAAAATTATTTTTTCTTAATTTATATAGATAGACAATGAAAAAGGCAGCTTACTTGTTACTTTTATAACAAAAATAAATATTAGTGCACTTGGAATTGCTACGTATTTGGGAGATGTACAAAGGAATTTCTTGCAAAAGCGTTACCTGTACAACGCCAGTGTTTATAACTGAAACTCAGTAGTAAAATATAGGTAAAAATATCTGAAAAGCTCTGAAATAGGCTTAAGTTCTGACAAAATGGCTTTCTTCACTACATGGAATCATATGACTGTCAACAAATGTCAGGAATAACATGGGTCTTTACTACTTCCTTCACTACTGTTAGCTAACTACACAGAAACTGAATTAGAACACCTGTTTTGTGCAAGGTAACATATCATAAAACTGCTTAATAGTAGCTTTTTTCTGATAGTTTTTGGCAGCAACACCTGTACCACCTCTGCACGTCATGAGAATTCAGTAATGCTCACTGGAAGTCCCTCTCCATTAGCTGCTGGATGATATTTGTCTCCAAGTCTGCAGCTCCTAAATTCACATCTGGTCCACTGGACAGAAAAAACTGCTATCTTGTTTCTGTGCGAAGCTGTGACTGCAGCTGCAAAAACAGTGGAACAGATTGCCACGAAGAAGGGCAATTTTATCATTAACCACTTATGAATGGGAGCCACAGTGCTTTATATAGTCAAGAAGTCAATTTACCGATGTATAAGGCAGCCTGCTTCTGCAGAACTTGCTGGAACTCATCCGGCTTTGTAACTTGCATCATTTCCACCATCTCTTGCTAACTGGAAATTGCTGTAATCAAGGTCCTAGAGAATTTGAGGACTAATTCTATACTTTTGGTGAAAAAAATAAAATAAACGAAAACTACTTATGATTTTTTTCCACCCAGAAGATGCAGGTGGAATGATTCCTAAGCTATCTTCTAATCAGGGTAAACACAGGATCAGCTATTTCCAAACTGCTCTCAGTAGGTATTTGTATAAGCTCTTCTTAAAAACTCTTAATAGTGTGTCCACAGCTAACAAAAACATTCTAGTCCAATATTTCATCCTGTCCTGCTTTCCACAGTGCTTTCACAGTGATGTACAATCCTTTAATGATGGTCTGTACTAATCTGTTTTCCTGATAAGTGGACAGGTAGTTTTAAGCAAAATTATGCAGTAGGACGAAGAAGAAATACAAGCCAGGAATCTGAATGGGTTTGTGGAAAAATAAATCTTTGTAATGCAGCTGCCATTTAAATAGGTGAGCCCAAGAGTTATGACCTAATGCATAATTTAAGCTGCAGTAATTCTGTAAACTGGAAGGACACAGTGCAATCTGTAAAAGGGGAAAAAAGAAAAGGGAAATGAAGTAGAGGAATGGAATGAATGTAAAAAGTGTTTTGTTTCTTTTCTGCTGAGATGTAGTTTTATAATGGTATGAGTGCAAAGATGTGAATAGGTTTAGAACAATTAATACAGTAGGGAATCCACACAGCTCAGTATTTCTGCTTCATCAAGTTGTTTTGCATATCACATGTGATATGTTTGCTTCTTATCTATGAGAAGGCATATCTGAGTAAAAACTCCATGCATTTGGTATCCTACAGTAAGAAAATAAACCTGGGTTTGGATATTTCTGTTTTCAGCTAGCAGATGTGCCAAGCAGATGTGTCAGCCTGGATCTGTTTTTTTAGTGATGAGATGGAAAGGATATGTATGTTGGAAAAATGGAGAACAGAGGCATGTGCTATATGATGTCCTTACTACTGAAGTTCTGTCTAGCAAAGAACTGTATTAAGATTTAAATTTAGTTTGCTAATGTCTGTAACACCACATATCTAAAATATCTCTTTTACAGATACTTGAAATGTTTCCTTGGCTTGCAAGCCATTTCCTAGCACCAGTTAAAAAGACTATGTCCGGTATAAATTTTGTGAACAGTCTATTAGCAAAGGAACTTGAAAGCCACAAAGAAAAAGGAAAACCAGTTGAAAATCAAGACTTTATTGATTACTATTTGGATGAGATAGATAAAGTGAGTATCTCTGAGCTCTTCTTACGCTCCACTAACAACAAGGGATTTTAAGTGCCCCTTTGATTATAACGATGTCTAATATAAAGTTAGAAGTATAAAATTTCTCCATATAAAAGCTTATAGGTAGATGAATTAAAAAAAGCTGACACTAAGAGATGGCAGGAGGAGGAAGAAGTAATGATGTAAGTAGACCTACAGGTAGATAATCTATAACCACAATAATAACAGATCTGCATATGGTTAAGGTACAACTAGAAATGACTTATGGGATTTGCAACAGGAGTAGAAAGCATTTACAATTAGTAACTTTGTCATGGCTGAAGAACAAAGTGTGTATGTGGATAGGATAAATTGACAAATGTAGTGGAGAATGTTAGAAAATGTCTTCATATTATTCAGAAAGTTTTACTTTCTAGCCCTTTAATTTTATTTATTTATTATTTTGGATAGTATCAGTAAATATTACTGTGATGCAAGGTGGATTACTTCTTTTTTGTGTGCCTTAACTTGATCTTTCCAATTCATATCTGCAGACGAAAGGAGATACTAATGCTACTTATGATGAAGAAAACTTGATCCAGACTGTTTTTGACCTCTTTCTGGCAGGTACAGAAACTACAGCCACCACTTTACGTTGGGCATTGCTCTATATGGTGGTTTATCCTGATATTCAAGGTAAGCACACCCAAACAGTTCTGCTGCTTTTTAGAAATTATGCATATTCAAATAGAAGTAGAACTTGTTCAAAGAATAGTAGAGGAACTAATTAGTAGCATATGAGTCAGGTGAACTGCATGTATCTGTTTCTTGCTGTATCCTTTCTAACATACAGACCAATCGTTTTAGGTTTTGTTTTTAAGAGACCTATACAGAATGCTGGGTGTGATTCGTCTGATCAGATGGAGGAGTCTAGTCTCGGATGAGATAAATTGCACTGTTGCCCCTCCACTGATGATAATGATTAGATTTCCACTGAGGACAAGGTGGAGTCTTCAGGTCATCCTTTTCAACCCATGACTGCTGCGCTTTGATGGGCTCCTGGCTTCTTTGCAGCAGAAATCACTTCAATACAGTGGGAGGTTGCTAATATGTGTGGTTATTCCACGAAGCTTAAAACTTCATAGATATCCACATATAAATAGATATTAAGAAAAAAAAAAAAGATTGGGGTGAGTAGCTTGAAACTGTATGCTTTTAATAATGATATTCACAGAAGAAAGGTATGGGTTGGCAGAGAAAAATAAGTGAAAAGGAAGAGTCAGAGTGTACAAGATAGAAAGGATTAAAAAGGTATACAAATCGCTTCAAAGGCCTCATAATTGAGAGTTTAAGCTGGGTACCAGGCACAGCAGGAGGCTGGCAAGAAGAAAATGGTTGAAGTGGTAAGGAGAAAGGATCTTCCATTGTTGTTACCTCGTTTGTAGCTCTTCAAAAGACCTACAATTTGAGACTGGATTGCACATACTGAATTTTCACAACGTGGTCTCTCACCCTCTCAGGATATATTAAAGCAGCCTTAAGTTTCCTGATGCATAAGATCGATCTAATTGCAATGATAAAGGCTATAGTATTAATCAGACCATTTCAGCTCAGAAATTAATCAGAAAGTGCCATTTCAGCTCAGATTGTAAGTAAAAAAAAAAAAAAAAAAAAGTCCTTGAGAAAAATTAATTTGTGTAAGTGCTTCCTAAGGCAGGTAATTACAGAATAGCAATTAGGCCATCTGTAGATGACAAGCTAAATCTACGTGGTTCTGAGGGAAGAACAATCCTTGATCAGTTACTAACTGGTCTCCTAGTACATGATTAATATTTCATTTTCCAGTTGATTCCCTGCCTGTAAAAATAAATATTAATAAAAATCTTTTTATAAATTACCTCAGAGCAGTAAACGTAACAGCAAACTAAATATTCTTATAGAATGACTTTTGTCTGCTACCATTATTTTTAAAGTATTACTTGGGTAGGCAACCTGTAAACAACTTCAGTGTCAAGTTTTATTCAGGTTATCTGTACAGGAATTCGAGGGCATTCTTATTTTATAAAATATCTTTTTCATCTTGTTGAATGTTATTCGAGTAAAAAGCAATAGCAAAAATTATGACTACAAAGTTTAAAGATTGTTTGTTTGTTGTATATTTAAACCTGAATATTCCTCCTTAGAGAAAGTCCAGAAGGAGCTGGATGCTGTTCTGGGTTGTTCCCATGTAATTTCCTATGAGGACAGAAAAAAGTTGCCCTATACAAATGCTGTAATTCATGAGATCCAGCGATACAGTAATATAATCTTAATTGCACTTCCCAGACTGACCGTGAAGGACACAGAGCTGCTGGGATTTCCTGTTCCGAAGGTACAAATATGCTGCATATTTGAATATCTGATCTCTGGTATGCTTGTAACAGTTTTTAAAACTGATTTAACATAACTTTTTAATGATTGAAGCCACCTCAGCTAGTGATTCCCAAAACGCTGTCCTCCTTCAGTATCTTTTGATTTAATTGCTCATTTAGTTGAAAAGCAACTGGGATTGAGAACTGATGCTATCAGTAGGTCTTTGGTACTTTAGAAAGGCTTTTGAGATTTTCCTGATCAGGGATGTGACCTCTTGCGTCCTATCGGTTCTAGCCGTGACTGTCTCTAAGGCTGGCCTTTTGCAAGGAAATGTGCACTTTGTCCTAACTGTTAGTAGGTTCTTAGATCGTTATCTCTGTTGACAGAAAGCTTGTGAATGGTGACTGGAAATAAACATATTAATTTCCAGCAATCTCAGGTCTGTTCCTTGTCAAAACAGCTTATCAGCTGGTGAACAGAGGCCATCCAAAAATGGAACAAAAGTTTTACTGAAAAACTCTGAAATTTGAAATTATTTTTAATATTTTAAAATGTTAATATTTTAATACTGCTTTAAATGCAGTATCTTACAAATATTATCATGAAACTAAAGTATTTTCAAGTTTTGTAACTGAAAGGTGCATTAGGGCTTGTTTATAAATATTCTCCCATTGCTGCTTTTCATGTAGTTTAATTTTCATTCCTTTTTTTCTGGATCTGCTCAAATTAACTCTAGAATTGCAGAAATTATAGAGTAAAAAAAGGGAAAAATTAAACTGATATTATATTCTGTACCGCAAAATCTGAATAAGTAATAAAAATACTTATTGACGACAGGAAAAATAAAAGCAACACATTTTAACAACATGAACATTACAAAATCCTGACCATTTATTTTATTGAACTTATTGGCAGCAAGTAATAAAGGAAAGGAAATCACAACATTCTCAAAAGTTTAAACTTCTTATGAAATGTTTTAAAGCTCGATCTCATTTTTGAAAAAATGACACTTTAAAATTAGGACTTGAAATTTTTTGCTCCTTTGTCATTATTTGCTTATCTGATAAATATGAGCAGTAAGATAGAACTGAAGCCACTGTTTCTTTTTTCAGAACACCATAATTTTATCAAATATTGACTCTGTTCTGTCTGATCCTGGAAAATGGGAGACACCTGATCAGTTCAACCCCAGCCACTTTCTGGATAAAGATGGAAACTTTGTTAACAGAGAAGCGTTCTTACCATTTTCAATAGGTATGTGCACTGAACAGGGATTTATTTACTCCATGTGATAACAGCTTAAGATCCATTCATTCCCCACATAAATTGGAAGGCATCTACAAATAGGTATATAAACACATTCCGCTGTTTTAAAGATCACCAGGAAGAGAGAAGTCCAATTGTATATGGAAAAGATTGGAAGAGAAGGAATGACACATAGAAAAGTTTCTCTTGGAAGACAGATCCCCAGTTTCTTTTGGAGGACAGATCCAGTTATCAAAATAGTAGCAGCAAAATGCATAGTGCTAGGAAGACTGTAAAGTATGCAACCCTGGTGATCATTTCTATAATGTCTTGCTGTCTGCTGTAAATACAGATTAAAACTTTTGGTGGAAATACAAGCAGCCTTTCAGTTCTGAATCATTAAATGACAAAGTCAGTTAAGAGAAAAGAACAAAGTCTGCAGAAACCAAGCAAACACACAAAAACCCCAAACAGGTTAGAAAGGGATGTGTGACAGAAATCCTTTGGCCGATTGCCTTTGCTGTCTTTTCGCAGGGCACCGTGTGTGCATGGGGGAGCTGTTGGCAAGGATGGAACTCTTTATTGTCTTCTCCACCCTGCTACAGGCATTCACCTTCACCCTGCCAGAAGGAGTGAAAGAAGTCAATACAAAGTTTGTTTTTGGGAGCACAATGAAGCCATTTCCCTACCAGCTCTGTGCCATCCCTCGGTAGGAAATAGTGCTCCACAGATGCAGGGAAGACTTACTCTACAAGATTGTTTCTGCATGTGAATTCCCTTTTGCATGTCTTCAGATTTTTACCTTCCTCTTGATTTGGTTAATCACTACCCTGAAAGATGCTTTTCAGGCAAGGAGTTAATCTTTCATTCTTGTTTTCTGTTTGGAAAATCTTGGTAAATTTCTCCTGATGTGTAACAAATAAAAACATTAAGGGAAGAATTAGAATTGGCCCTTATTTATTGCTAACTGGAATGAGGATTTACAGAGAAAGAACTTGAAGCAAAGTCTATAAATTAGAAGTCTCATGATTAAAGATCTCTGCATTCTTTCTCATAAGCCACAGTTGCATTTGTGGAGATAGGCTTTGAGGTCTTTCAGTCTGTCCCAGGATATTAGTGGGTGCAGGAGTTAAAAGAAGTTCTTGGAGGAAGTTTTCCATAGAGGCAGATAATATGATGAGATAACATTCCGTTAGACTGATCAGGTTTGTTGTTGTGCAAGCTCGTTGTATACAACTCTATCACTGATTCCTGGCCAGACAGTTCAGGGTTTCACCCACTAAACCAGGCAGTATTTCAGCCCTTCAGATGAAAATAGAGGAGTGGCTCCATGAGCCAGGTGTGGAGAGCTTTTCATTATACAGGCAAGGAGCAAGGACTGGAAGACAAATGACACCACGAAGCAGACATGAAGTGTTGATAAATTGTTCTTTTTTATGAGCCCACTGGCTGACAGCAACATGAAAATATGTCTTTTTCATGGCGCGCAGTCTTCTGGTGTTATTTGCTCCAGTTCCTTTGATAATTTATTCAGCTTCATTTATTCTTTCAGTTCTTTAATGGATTCTTTATCAGAGTTAGCTGATGTCACATCAGTCAGCATAAATTAGCATATCATGACCGACAGAAAATTTGACACTACTGAAGACTTCTTGAAGCCCTTATGACCATAGCGCTTAAGAACTTGGCAGAAATGGATATTCAACATTTTGCTAGTTCGGTTACTGACAGTTAACAAGGGATTTTCTTTGACAGCATTGGGAGTATGTTCTTCCTGTATGATGTACAAAGTGGATACTGTATGCCAACATACAAAGGATTGTTTTTATACACTGATTAGTGGGACTGAAGTCATTATCAGCTGTATTTTTTCCAGGTACCTCTGCCTACTTTGTATTTTATAGCACCCCAGTGTAACAGGCAGCGATGCAGGAAATCAGTCATCTCATACAGGATGAACCCTGGGTTGCCAGTTTCTTCCCCTGCAGGATTACCTTTATGGCACGGTTTGACCCTTTTCTCTGCTGTGGGCTGGACGGCAGCATGTCCAGACAGGTAGGTGATTGGTATGAAGTCCCCTCCATGCTGGAATTGCAACTGTCCCCCTGGCAGTAGCACTGGTAAGGGAGTGCTTCATTTGTACCCTCATGGATAGCAGGAGGAGTGGCAATGACAGCAGCAGTTCCTTGCCTTTAGCACCAAAGTTAAAAGTCACTAATTCTAAAGAATAGCTGGTGGATAGCACTGAAGAAATGTTGCTGCTGGCTGCATTTAGTAATTATGAAGAAAAAGGAGCATAGGCAACCTCATAAATACCTTTTCCATCAAATAAAGTAAGATGAATCCCATGCCTCAGATTTAAAACAACCCATAGTCATCTTCCTTATCCAGTGTGAAAAAACCATATTCCAGGCTAGCCCCAGCTGCACCACTGGTTAAAGTGTCTACTGAGCTCAAAAACAAGTAAGGTTTGAAGCTGTCAAGTGACAACAAAGGAGTTTTTTCCCTTCCGTGCAACACCCTGGTTCCCTCTGGAACCTCTGCCTCGTCTTCTTCCCCATGTTTGTCTCACCTCTCCAAAGTGTTCCTTACCTTTACAGTCTGTACCATCTTTCCAACCTACCTCATTTTCCCATTTATCCTATTTTTTTCTCTTCATTTTTGTTCTTGAGTCAAGGCGATCCCTTGACTATTCTTCTACCACAAGATGTCATTCAGTTTCACAAGTTAGTAGAAAGAATAAGCTCACCCCTACTGTTCTAGAAGGACTGTTACAAGTGGCTAAAAGTACAGTTTTGAGCCCAGTCTCTAGACAAGTTATTAGGGGTCATCTGAGAATTAATGAGATTTTCTTTTCAGATTCTTTTTAACATGCCTTGGACATTTGACCCTTAAGGATCTGAGCAGATTCCAAAATATTTCTAGATAGACTGGAATGTAGTCTTGCAGGGTCACCTAACATGAGGTAAAAACATACCTGCATACTCTTACATAATCCATGGTGTCTGTTCATACTTTCTAGGGAAAACTACACGCCAGATTAAATGCAAACATTTCAGAGCATGAAATGCAGCTTTGAATGTGCTTGCTGTGCAAGCTGTGTGTAGTGGCTCCAAAGCTCTGCTCCCCTTTTAGAAAGGAGAGGATGAAATGCCTCCTTGGGGAGGAGAGTCTGAAATACTACTATGCCAACTCTCTTCATCTCTTTTCTAGGGCTAAAAGACAAAGCCAGGAAAGAAATAATCTAAACTACAATCTTGGTTTTCCTGGGGCATTCCCTTTCAGTGCCACTTCCCTTGTGTTTTCTGATGCCTGCTGAAGGAGAGAGCAGCCAACTGAACTTACCACAAAAACCATGGTGGCTCGGTCTTTCTGCCTTCAGGACCTGATGTTATTTGTAGAAGTGTACAGAGCAGAGTGACAGCTTAAGGTGACTACACACTCTGCTTTTCTCCCCACCAAGCAAAAAAAAAGGTGCAGGACTGGTGTGGAGCAGACATATGAGAAAGTACTGGTCATCCTATTCCCCACAGATCACTCTGCTCTCCTTTCCTTGCTTCTATCTCGTCTTCAAAATCCACTTCAGGTGTTCTCTGGCTTGGTCTGCCTTCCTGCTTTCAATTTTTTCTCCCAATTTGGCTGCATTTGGCTTCACTCTTTTCCACAAAGGCTGGTGTGAAATAAGTTTTCAGAGGACCATGCACACTTTGTATATGCTGTAGTGAATCCAGGAAGGGCTGAAGTACCTTGTGATAATTCCCAAAATCATATGAAATTGGCCCATACACTAGTGAGATCTCTTTACTGTTTGCCTTCGGAGGGAACTCTAGCCAATTTCTTTGGACTTGGTAGACAGGTCAACTCTGACAGATGCACAAAAAGACCCTTAAGAGAGGAAGAACATGTCTTTACCCTCTCCTGTCTCCTAATGTAGCTGCTTACTGGTTCAGCCCCTTGTTATTTAATGTGCTTTTTCACACCTGTGTTTTCAACTCCCCTGCAGATTCCTCCATTGATTTTCTTTCTCCATGTCCAAGTTCTCATGTCCTCCATGTCCAAATTTTTCTTTAGATATCTTCTAGGCCTGTGCTGTCTGCTGTTCCTTTTATGCTTTCCTCTCTGAAATCTCTCCACCTATTCTTCTCATCTCACCTCAGTCCCGTGTCTTGTAACATATATTTGGTAGATGTTCCTCATTCTAGTGTCTTCCATCTTCTTTCTGATTCTCTCTTGTATTCTCTTTCTGGCTTTACTCCCTTTCCTACACTATGCAGTTGTTTGTCTTCCCCTATTCTATACAGTTTCTTAAATTACATGCAGAGTAGCCATGGTGACATTCCCTAACAGCATTGCTTTGTATGCATTAAGATAAAAAGCTGATAATGACAGTATGGATTGCAGCCACTTCCTATCCACAAGCACAAGATACAGGGGAATAACGTCATTGTTGAAGAAAGCAGCCTGAGGCTTTATTGTCACTAACAGCAGTAAGAAAATACCATTTTGAAAAAGGAGTGGTTGCCAGAAAGCTTAAGAAAAAAAGACCAAGTGGGTAAGTGCCAGCTTCTCCCATCCTCTCTCTGGTAGGTCATTGCTGGTAGCCCTGTCCAGTGCAGTCATTTTGTTGTGAAAATGTGTTTAGTTTTGGAGAATGTAATCCCCATTTCTCTACGTGAGATAAAAATCAATCAATACTTGTTTCTTGGGTTTCCTGAATCTCAGCCCATGCTCCCAGCATCTTCCACGTCCCTGGTGTTAGATCGAGCCTCTGCAGCTGTTGCTTCATCATTTAGGAAATCCGTCGTGTTGGGAGGGTTTTGGCTGCATGCTGCAATGTCTGGATTCTGCTAAAAGGCTTGAAAAAGTTTACGACTTAAAAATCATCACTGGGATGAGTTATTGTGCTTAATATATATAGTCCAAGGAGCTTTGCCATCTAGAGAAATATCTGGGGAAAATTAAGTGGTCACCAATGTTTCGGAGTTTCACACCTGAAAATCTGGCAGAAACAAAGATAGCCCTGGAGAAACTGGAGATCTAAGATGGATATGGGAATTTAAACTGAATCTTTGTTTCCTGCCATAGAAATATAATGTTAAAACATATGTGTTCTATTTAAGACCTAGATTGTTACCTGGTGGAGGGAAAGATGGGAATTTACTGTGGTTCCTCAGGAAGAGGGAGGCGATGCTGGGAAAAGAGAAGATACAGGGAAAGTCCAGCTGAGTCCAGAGAGAAATCTGGTCTTTGACCAATGTGAAGGAGGAAGGCAGAGGGGCCTGGTGATGTGATGCCAGTGGCCGCCTCATGCTGTGGTGGGGAAGGCATTTTAGGAGCTGGCCAGCCTTCAAGGAAGGCTGTGGCTGCCATCTTGAGTGGGCAGCAGGGAGGGCAACCGAGATGTCACAGGCAAATGTTGCAGAAAGGTCTGGGAAAAAAGCACCTGGGCTGGTGCCTGGAGACAACCTGAGGGGAAAGCAGGCTGCTGGCTTGCAGGGGAATGGTTTACGCAACTGTGTCACGAAGCTCTTCAGAAGGAACCACGCAACCTCCTTACAGAGCAGCTTCCCATAATGGCTGCCCCACACAGGATGGAGCAGAGCTGGTGCTGTGAGTGCCACCTCATGCATGTCCCTTCTCCAGCATGGTGGTGACTGCCAGTGCTGATCTGCTTTCTGTTCAGCTCTATTTCCTGTCCTTTTACTTTTTCCTCTCTGTTCCTGCCCCTGTGGTGTGCCCCCATTTTAGATGGGGAAGGAGGACATGACTGCTGCCACGGCAGGGCCTCGGCATCATGGAGGAAAGCAGAGGGCCAAAGTCTGGAAAAGACAGGAAATCTTCTCCCTTCTTCAGGAAAACACCACCTGGAAATAGGTTTTAAAGCCTCCTGAAGTGGCCAGAGCATAAGAGGAGACATGGAACCCCATATGTGAGGAACTTTTTAGCAGAAATGATGGCAAAAGAATAAGGAAGGAGGAGCTTCAGGTTGGTGTTAACAGTATGACAAAGGGTGTGGATTAATCTGACAAGGGGTTAAAGGGACCAATGATATTTTAATACCTGGATTTGTGAGAAATAACTGATAATGTGAAAACTCAAATCTGCAAGGCTAGGAAAGAAGTAAAGGTCCAGCTGCGAGGCTACAGCCCTTGTGTCAGTGAAGGCCCTGGCCTTAACTTCTTGGCTTCCCCATGGAAAGAGTCACTGGGCAGAAATGGCTTTTTCTGTTGAGAAAAATCATTTAGATGGAAAAATCTTTGAATATCTAAAAGGCCAAGGTACTACATTGATGCCAACTGAAAAATTCTGATCAATTGGTGCATTTTAAGTAAATTTTGTAAAATTACAGTGGATACAGGGCAGATAAAACAACTAAACAGAATTTCTCTTTAAAGAGAATTTTTTTTTCCCTGTTGGAGTGGAGGACTAAACTAGAAACGAATGCCTTGAAATATAAGGTTTTTATTCTAAACAAACAAAGCTTTTGTAGAAACAGAGAAATGGCCATTTCTTGGATATTACACATTAATCAGTTATGCTTTAGCAGTAATGAAGTCAGTGCTTGGAGGCTAATTGATGTGGAGGTCTGGAAACTGTGGGCTCACAAACTCCAGGCCCTTCTTTGTGGGTAAGTGTGTTTCATGTCCCAGAGCCACAAATCCTATGAAACAGTTTCTGTCCTGAAGACAGGACGCTTGAAAGAAGCAAGCTGATGCACAAGGTGTCTTGGCAGGTTTTCAGAAGATTAGTGAAAATGTATTTCTTTCACGAGTGTTTTACTTTCAGAGGATGAGTGTTTTTCACAGGGAAGCATTTATTCACCAGTTAGCATTTCAGTCTAGAGCTGTAACACAGGGCTGTAACTGTCATTGTTATGTGGTGCCCAGAATCCCTCTCACATGGTTTTCATGATCCGATTGTAGGCACGTGAACTCCCCTGATGGTAGATTTATACTTTCTGTGTGTGTTGAGGCTTGGCAAAGAGCCTTGGCTACAGACTGCTTTTATTCTCAAGTTACCAAGTATGGCGCATGCATGTCATGACTAGTTCTTGCTGGGGCCCTTAGTTCTGGTTGTAGATCAAGACTACTAGTGGGTTTTTCCCATGTTAGGTTGTTTTTTGTTTTTTTTTTTTTGTTTGGTTGGGTTTGGTTTTGGTTTTGTTTTGTTTTTAAATCTGTGTGTTTCATAATAGATGTACTTTCTAGATCCATATGCTTTATTTATCTGGTAAGCTTTCTGATGATTGCTCAGAATATCCTTTAGGGTATCCACCTTTATGTCAAGATCAAAAGGGGAAATTCAGAAGCAGGCAAATCCCTCAGTGAAGTCAGCTATTGCAAATAGGTTAGAAAAAAAAGAAAGTGAGGTTATAAAGTAAACCAGTTATGTTTTCAATTAAATGTGAAAGCCTAACAAATTTTGCTTTTTGTACTAAACATTAGATACTCGTATATCTATCTGCAGATAAATGTGGGCTTTTAACTTTTATCAGCCTTGCCATTACTGGATATATGTATATATGGAATATATACAAAACATTTTAAAAACTTCGAGATTTAATATCCACTTACATTTGCATGCTTAATTTGTATGTATGGCTATTGATTTTCTAAAAGCATTCATGAAGTATTTGTAGGACCACATACCATCCACAATTGTTTCTGAAAATTAGATGGAGAACTTAACGTCTGGATATGTTGGAAAATCTTGGCCCTAGTCTTTTAAGACACCATTCCTGCAAATCCTGTGATCCATATTTGGTAAATATAATTTGAATGAGAGGAGGGAGAAGGGTCTGCATCTCTTAAATACGCTTGAGCACGAGAATGTAATGAGTGGGACAAAAAGGGAGTGGTTGATAATAAAGAAGGGAGGGTTAGGGGTGGAGAATAGTTATTAAATGAAATCTAAGCTCTTCTGAAAAAGCTTGTTGAGCAACCAGCTTTAATTGAAGCTATTAAAGCTTCAATAGACTATTTTCAATAACGACAAGCTGGTAAAAGCAGCTGTTAAAATGTTGACAATAAGTCAAGTTCTTATAGCCTTGGCTGTATTTCTTTTAATGATGCAGTTTTTTAAGTTGCAACAAGTACGGAGACGGCTTCCTCCTGGACCAATCCCTCTCCCAATTTTTGGGACCCTGATACAGCTGAACTTTCAGTTTAATCGTGATCTTCTCATGAAGGTATTTATTTTCAGATACTCCTAATTGTTTAAAAGTCTTTATAATTTCCTATTTCTCATATTGTTTGCTATGTGAAAACATCCTCTCCCAAAACTACATTGGTGTAACATACTGTGATTGTTAACTAGCCGCTGTGATATTGCACTTGATTTGGTTCAGAACTGCTGGTTTGGTTGGCAACATAAGAAAAAGTTATTGCAGCATGAAGTATTTTGCCAAGCTAAGAAAACTGGTATCGGAAGTTCTGAATGTGTGAAAATCATTCTGATGCTTAAACTTGTCACCTTTTAACACGGAATTTGATGAATTCATGTGAAAATTCATATCATTTAGGATTAAATACCCTCAAGGATAATATATCAGATTTGCAGTAAGGGAAAAGAAACACTATTTTAAAAAAATACTTTCACAGCATGGACTTTTAGCTTTCCGAGCACTGGCACTCTCCAGCTTGAGCAGTAAATAGATACTTAAGATGCACTATGTGTGCATATGCTTGTTTGTATTGACAGAATCTAAAAAAACCCCACAAACCTTTATTTTTGAGGAGTACTTCTGTGCACAAAGCCGTCTCTATTTCATTCTGTTGGTTCTCGCAGTGCTTTCAGGATTCTCAGCAGACAACTCCAGTGGCTTCTGTCATTGCAATTTGGATGAGGCACGCCAGTTATTCTGACCAAATGGCAGGTTCAGGCAGGAAGTAAGGACACTGTGAGACAGAATGGTCTTACTCAAGTACCTAAATATGCAGTGGGGTGGGGGGGAAGAAGAAAGCAACTGGTCCAGTCTCTACAAGCTAGTTACCCTCTGACATTTATGTGTTCCCTTTGCACCACTTTACCAGTACAAATGATAGAAACCCTCTTGAAATAAATTCATGCATACACCCTTTATCACATGAATCATTGTGAACTGAGCCTTGGCTTATATACAGCAATAAAAGTTACCTAATGTTTCTTGGCATAGATCTGCAGCTCTGAAAAGCTGGAATATTCAGTTTTTTCCAACAGTGGATGCTGGAAAAGACATTCATGCTTTCTCACAGATAATTGTAATCTTGTGAGAAAGACGGAGAACATCATTCCACCTTAGGGCTGGTCCTGTAATCAGTGTAAAAACAGGTTCATACTCTGCAGTGTGTGGGATTTCATCTGTGCTTTCCTGGCTTCTCTCCCATGTATAGCTGGCAAAAATTCATGGCAACATATTCACCTTATGGTTTGGATGGGCCCCAGTGATTGTACTGAATGGATTTCAAGCGGTTAAGGATGGTATGACCATGCACCCTGAAGATGTTTCTGGGAGGCTAGTGTCTCCTTTCTTCAGAGCAATGGCCAAAGGAAAAGGTAAGATTTTCTTGCCATAAATATTGTCTTGAGAAACTGCAGCTCTTTTGTAGCTTATAACCACTTCCAAAGGTCCCACAGTAGCAGTCTATGAGGAATGACTGCCAGGTGAACTGCAAAGTAGGGAGAGGCGAAATAGCCTTTGGATTGTAGGAGGAGGAGAAGACCAGCAAAAGAAAAGCAATTCATAATGCCCTGTGTGAAATATTCACTGGAGCAGATTCAGAGGTGATGAGGCAGTGGTAGGTTGTGCCACAGAGAAGTGGAAGAACAGGAAACAGCACGGTTCCTTGTCCTGCACTTGCTGCCTCCTACCATTACATTTTCAACTGAAGAATGAGCTTGATGGTGGGATCTTCTTCCCATTCCCTTCCTTTTGTGAATATTTTCTTACTCTCTCAGTTGCATCTAGATGTTCACTGCACTTCTGTTTCAACCTTGCTATAGGTTTCATACTTATACTGGCAATTCCCAAACTCCTGATTTTCATGAACACATTCATTATGAAATTACCTTTATTTTATTTGGGACTTTGACTTTTTTTAAGGAAACCTAATTCCCCAAATATTTCTAATTTGAATTTGTTTCAGTCTTTGGTGATTCTTATACTAAAAAAAAAAAGCCTGTTAGTATATGATGTTTATTTCTTCTGAAGATATTTTTCACAAAGCCCAAGTACTGAACTTTTCTGCCCTGTGGACAGGAACTTTTCTCCCCAACTGTGGACAATCAGAACTCTTTCCCCTTTTCCCTTCATGAGAATCATTACCCTGGTCAGGTGAGCTCTAAGCATAGAAGAGAGGGGGAGGCAAGCGTTCAGAGAATGTCTAGAGAAGCAGCTGTCAAACTTTCTGAGATAACTGGTTGTCTTGGATCAAGCTTAATCCTGCAAGTCATCTTATTACCCAGTTGAGTTTGTCCATTTTAGTCCTGCCCACATGCTTACATGCCACAGCTGTTCCTTTGTGTCTTTGTGTTCATAGGCAATGCAATAGTTCCATTATATTCTGTGGTTTAGTAACTCTTTTAATGCAGTCTTTGTCTATAATAAATATTAGCATGATGAAGAGCTCTTCCTTGAATGGATGCAGGGATTATGTTGGCAACTGGTCATACCTGGAAGCAGCAGAGAAGGTTTGCCCTGAGGACTCTACGCAACCTTGGGCTGGGGAAAAGAGGTCTGGAGCATCGAGTTCAAGAAGAGGCCCACTACCTGGTAGACTTCTTTGCAAGTATGAAAGGTATCTCTGCAATAAATACTGATTATTTTTGTCATTAGTCTGATGTCTTTAGTGTATGAACTGCTCTGTCCTACTCTGAAATCAAGGACAGCTTTTGTTCTGCAAGAGAGTGTGCAAGGTTTTACAGTGTCTATGTGGAATGGACTGAAAATGCAAAGACACCAGTCCTGTGTTTTCAAACCCAGTGGGAGATTATTCTTGTTCAAAGTTATTTACAAAAAAACTAAAATTGGGAAGCAAAAGTGGAGCTTATTTACTATTTATATCATAGAATGCTTAAAGAGGAAAAGGATCTCTGAAGATGGTCTAGTCTAACCCCTTCTCAAAGAAGGGTCAATTGGAGCAGGTTTCTTAGGGCTGAGTCCAGTTAGGTTTTAAATATCTGCAAGAATGGAGACTTCACCACCTTTCTGGGTAACCTGTTCAATCAGCCCTACAGTAAAAAAGCTTCTTATGTTTAGGCAAAATTTAATGTATTTCGATTTTTGCCCATTGCCTCACTTGATACCACTGAGAAAAATCTAAGCTCCATGTTCTTTATTTTCCTCCATCAGTTGTTTATACACATTTAAGATACTTCCCAGAGCCTTCTCTTGTCCAGACTAAGCAGTCCCAGCTCTCACAGCCTCTCTTACATAAGATGCTCCAGTCCTTTAATTGTCCCTGTGGCTTTTTGCTCAACTTGTTCTCATATATTGATGTCTCTCTTGTATGCCCGGAACTGGACCCAGCACTCCAGATGGGTCTCACCAGTGTTGATTGGAGGGGAAGGACCACCTCCCTTGACCTGCCAGCAATGCCTTTCTTAATGCAGCCCAGATGATGTTGGCCACCTTTGTCTCAAGGGCACATTGCTGGCTCATATATGGTGCTGGTGCATAAAGATTGCATAAAGACACATTATCAATGCTGATGAATTAAGTCTTGTAATGCCATTGGCATGTGCTCTGTAAAGCAGTGACTAGACTTTTGTCTTCACTACAACTTTTTATCATGATCAACGCAGTTAGGAGCATGTGAGTTGGATTTCCAAATACTGATCATTATGCAAAGGCACAGTAAATAAGGACATGCTGTAGCTAGCATTGTATCAAAAGTAATTAAATCTAGCCCAATCCCATGGTTTAAGAACTAGGAGAGATTGAGATGTGACCACATGTGCAGGAAAGAAAAGCCCAGAACAATAAGTTGTTAATCAGAATTGTGCATTGAGTGTTGGACAGTTGCATCAGTATGTACATAAATATAGTTGTTTATAGTAATTTATTCTGGAGTCACAAAATAGTTTTTTGAGATTAGTTTTTCAAGTAATTTATTTAAAATTAGCTATTATTTTCTTGACACAATTGGTTGAAAGGAGTTTACAACATTTTATCTTACTGGAGATTGTACATCTCTAGCATGGTCAGACAAAATATAGTAGCCTTGCATGTATTTATGTTCTTGCTGAGTAAGGCTGCCTCTCTTCTTATGGCTGTCCCCTCAGATTTCCTTTGATCACAGTGTTTTCAATCATTTCCGTGCTTGAGACTTATGTTGAGTTTGCTAAACAGCAAACTTGCATATGTTTTTTTTTTCTTACCTCTAAATTTGCTCTATCATATTACAAAATATTTTATACATCTGGCATTTCTTTAGGGTGCCACACATTTCTGGGATTATGGGATTGAATCAGTTTGAAAGTACAATTTTGTAAGAAGATTGCTGCTTCTCTGTGAAATGCAGTGCTCTCTTGAAAGTCCTTTGGGTAACCTATAATATTCTCTCATTTCACTAAAGCAGAATAGGAGACATTAACAGTGACATTTATTATTATGGTTACAGGGAAACCCCTGGATCCTTCTTTCCCTCTCGTTCATTCCGTCTCAAATGTAATTTGTGCTGTTGTTTTTGGACGTCGCTTCTCCAGAGAGGATGAAACCTTCCATGAACTGATTAGAGCCACAGAGTATATATTCAAATTTGGAGGCAGTTTTATTCATCATGTAAGTAAATGATTTGTTGTCTTTTTCTGAATAAGACAGAAAGTGAGAAATACAGATTCAAGAAGTAGCTGTTAGGCAAAAGTTTTTGAATGGGTGAGGGACGTCTCATGCAGCTTTACAATACACTGCCTCAAAGTATGATGGTAAAGCTCTACATACCAGCCTTGGTCATTTGTGTTCATTGTCCTATGTTTGAGTACTGTGATAAGGTCGTTTGTGCCTAAATCTTTGCAGCAAGGCACAAGCTGATGGACTGCTCCTGGGTCCTGTTTGTTACTTGGTTTCTCAACCCCCATGCACAACAGATTCCTGCCTTGGGCATACTACATGTCAGGTCTAAAAGTGTGATTCACTTGCCAAGTTTAGACACTGTTTTATATACAGTCAACAGAGAGAAGAATGATTCAAATACCTAAGCGTTTTGCCTGTGGCTACTTATCTCCATTTCCTCTATAAGAAGTGGAGACTTGGAGACTTCCCAGTGAAATTCCCCTCCTTCACCCTGAGTGAGGAGCAGCTCTAGAGGCAGGCAGCAAAAGATAGGAAATGCTAAGCCAGCAAATATTCCTGTAAGCTTGGCAATCAAAACAGTCAGTGCTCTTCTGAGAGTCGAGGACTTCTCTGACACTAGAAGAGGCCTGCTTTGCACAAAAGTGTATTCTAAGTTGCCTGGGAGTTCTGGTTCCGCTTCTAAAGCTGTCCCATACATCTTACGCAGTAGCTTCTTAGTGTAAAATATGTAAGTAATCCCTGTAATACAGGAATTTCCCCCCCATGTCCCATGGAGCATTCTCTTACTGAGTTATGATCAGGTTCCCTTTTGTTTAGCCTAGCTTTGGTCCTGTAAGTTGTGTGTGGTGGTGGCAGGCAAGACCTGCTTTTGGGATACAGAATATTATACCTCCTTTTCTTCTCTTCTTCCTACCCTAGCTTTGCTTTAGTTCAATAAATAAGATGCTGTTCTGGGAAAAAAAGAACAAGGGTTCAAACCATTCCAGAGGGAGGGCTGCAATCTTCCCACTTCCTGGATGCAAAATAGGAAATACTTTCCTATCATGTAAAAAGTGGACATTGCTGCGTCCACATGCCCATTTCTTAACTGGATTCCATGCTGTCAGGCACTGGATGGGAGAACCCTGTGGACTGGGCCCCTCCAGAAATGGAGGAGGAGTTTCGGCAGGACTGGTGGCCAGGAAGGTGGATGGACTCAGTTCCTGTCTTGGATGTTGAGAGCTAAATTCCACTTATAGTTTGGGTGCCATAGTAGCTGGAAAGTGAATGCATTTGAGAGTAGGAATGCATGTAATCTGGGCAACCATATATGATTAGTCAGACCACAGTTGTATGTAAGGCTTCTGAACTGATTTTGAAAGAAAAAAAATACCAGAGATGGAACTAAACAAAAAGGATACGAAGTTCTGTGTGAATTTACAAAGAGCTGGACTACTACCTTTCTGTGATAAGGCAATGATTAATTGGTAATTGGATGTCTGACAATAAAATTGATTTTCCAAAAAGACAGAAGTATAGTCTATCTAATTCAGCCAGACTCCACTGAACACCTAATAACATGCTTTCTGCAGTATAATTAGAAGAGTACGAGAAGAACTCAGCAAAATGAAGACTGAGAAAAGATAAAACTTCTGCTGATAAATAAATCATGGGATTATGTTTCAAGCAGGAAAAGAACTATTAAGACAAAATACACTGCAAGTACAAGAACAATGTATACAACTTCCCCAGGTATAAATATAGGCTAAAAATCAGAATTAACTCTCTAGCTATCAGAATGGGTAAAAAGCAACTATTCATAGGCCAGATTTTCCCTAAGAGAGAAGGAGAAAATTAATCTGGTTGTGTCAGCTAACTCCTTCTTCTTTTTCTAGAAGACAGCACTCAAAAATATCAGGTATCTGTTTCTCAACATTTCTGTGTTTCAGATGTTTCAAGTTTTATTGACGACACTTGAGAGCTCTTTTAGTAGAGAGTGTTTTGTGGGATTACCGAGTTTGTAGACCAGCCGCTGGTAGCCAGCCCTTGCTTTGGCTTGGATCAACTGCTTTTGCACGTCCTGGTGAGGACAATTTGCAACGGCTTTCCTTCTTCCTTCCCGGTATTCTCCACTGGAGGGCAGGAGGATCTCACTTTTTAAATGCCTGAATCCAGTTCATTGTCATTGAATACAGGAATTGAATAATTGAATAAATGAATACATTTCGTTCTAATTATAATCATTCTAATTGTGATTGAGCTGAAAGCATGTGTAACTCTGAATCTTACCATCAACACAGCTAGAAATTATATAGTGTACTGTTTCACAACTTGAAAACATAAGCATAGTCTTTGTCAGAGTATTTTAGTAATGATGCCAAACCCACATGCTAACATGAATACCACCTTCTCCTTTTAGTAGATCTAAAATGCATTTTCTAGCAATAGAGACTTTGTGGTATCTCTTGTGCGTGACTCCCACAGCTCTATGAAATCTTCCCCTGGCTGATGTGCCGTCTCCCTGGTCCTCATAAAAAGGCATTGTCTTGCTATGATGTCCTGAGCTCTTTTACAAGGAGAGAGATCAGAATGCACACAGAGCGTGGGATACCAGATGAACTGCAGGATTTCATTGACTTTTACCTGGCTCACATTGAAAGAGTAAGTATTTGTTCTACCTGATCATACATTCATGGGGAATAAGGTGAAAAGGACCGTTAAACCATCCTCTCTGAGCCCTTCTATCACAATCTCTTACCTTCATAGATATCCTAATGTGATTCCAGTAACCAGGGACTTGCTAAATCCTTTCTAATTGTTGATACGTCACAGCACCATGCAATCCTTTCATTAAAGGGCAGGTTAATATACTGCATTTTTTCTCATTGACACAAGTTACAAAATTATTCTAAGATACAAAACACTTCCAGGAAAGAATACTGAATTTCTAAGTGGACCACAAGAGAACTGGGAAGGTTTCAGAGAGAAAGAGTGGGGTGTTCTGGATAGGATATTTGACTGGTAAGGGTTTGTCAAGAGAGGTTGCTGCAAGAGGACAGCTGGATTTTGAGAGCGTTTTGTAGGGAAATAATCAGGAGTCAGTGGAGTTTCAGACAAGGCTGGAGAAGAGGAGAGTGCCAGAGTCAGTGAAGTTTCAAGCAAAGGCAACTGGGACAAATAACGGCATTTTGGGCAGGCACACATAGTAGAGGTAAGTGGGAATCAGCAGGGTTTTGAAAGGCTGTAGGAGGCTTGCATAAGCTGTGAGCAGGGACACGTATCTCTCCTTTTCCTAGACCTTACCAGGATCACTTTGTCTGAATCTCTTGGGAACTGGATCCCCTCCGTACCCCCTGGGTTAGCAGCTGTCCTTCCCTCTGTGACTCTTTCTACCTCCATTTAATCACTCTTTCTTTCTCCTCTTCTCCACTGCAGTAGGCCATATTCCTCCTCCTGTTCTGCCTGGTGATAGGAAGAAAAAGGAGAAGGGGGAGGAAGTGACAAGATGAGACTGGTGATACTGGGGGATGACAAGGCAAGAGTGGCTCAGAGAGCCAAACGAGATATCCAGGGTTGGGGGTATCTATTCTTGCAGCCCTGGAGAAGTGGGTAGTAACTGCTGCTCCTGGGTGGCAGCGCTGCCCTGCCAGGACAACCGGTGCTCCTTCTGCCGTGGTCACATGCTGGTTGCAGCAACAGAGAGCACTGCACCCTCGTCAGGGTGACGGCACCCATCCTGTATCTCCTGGCACAGCCAAAACGGGTCTGCCATCCTGGACTGCCGCCTGGCTTGTGTACTCCCTGAGCTGGCTCTCCTGCTGTGCTCGATCACACTAGAGACACGTGCACCCAGGGAAAAATGTCTGTTAGCTCTTTTTGTCGGCCAGCTCTTTAGTCTTTTAGCAAGTGTCTTATGAATACTTTATAGTGCTTGATTTTTTTTATTATTGTGGGGAGCAAAAGCAACTATTTTGTGGAATTCCAAGTATATTGTAACTGTGAAATTGCCATTATTGTCTAAGATGGTAATCAAAGAATCAAATCAGATCTTCTTGCTGAGATCAGTTTTCTATAGCATAATAAATTACATTAATTTGTATTTCTAGCTGGTAATTCTTTACTAATTGATTTCCATATCAACTGCTTTATTTTTAGGTCCAGGGTGGATGTCATCTTATCTGGCCTCTAGTTCCTTGGATCCTCGTTTTAAATTTTTTGATACTGACACAATATTAACACATCTGGTCTTCCAAAGCATTTAACTGCTTCTAAAGTCTTTCACTGCTGTTCTAAGATTTATGAGAATTGAACATCAGTGGACCAGAAATTTTTCAGTGAACACTTCTGGGACTCTGCTGGGTGGAAATCATCCAAGTTTGTTTATTAAAAAAATTGAGCTGCCTGTAATAGATACACAGGGGCAATATAAAAAGATTAGATGATATTACAAAAGGGAAAAACATCCTTCCCTCTTTCCAATTGCTCCACTGGCAAAGGAAAGGTTCAAGACCCCTGAGCACAACCTCCTTAAATTTAGACAATGAATTCCCCCAAACCATAACAATATTTTTTCATGCTTTCAGCATATACATACATGTCCTCACACTTCTCACTGAAAACTGTAAAACCCCAGAGCAGCTGTACATGAGTCATTGTGGCCTTGTCGTGAAGAAAACGGAATACCACAGGTTAAGAACTTTTGGCAGCCCAGTGTTTGTTACCTGGTCACTGTATTGCTTGGTAGAAAAACTAATTGATGGAATATGACTTGAGGCATGAATAATGACATGCTGGTACACATCTTCAGAGGAACATTTACTTATGAAACATTCTAAATGTACCACTATTTGCACAAGTAAGCCAACAATCCTTTTCTGTGGAGATCAGGTGATTTAGCTTCATGATTAAAAGTGGAGTAAACATGACTTGTCCATTTGTGAAATGTTGGCTTTTTGTATTGATAATAATTTTTGGTGTCTAATATTCTTTATCAGTCTCTCTGTATTGTACTATAGGCAGAACACACTGCAGCTTGGAACCAGTGATAAAATCACATTTAAACCTATTCTGGTTTTTCTAACTTTCATGTATAAACCTCTACTTTTTCTTATCATTTGCAGTCCAAAGATGAACCCAGGTCTACATACAATGAAGACAACATGGTTTATTCTATAAATGACCTTTTCTTGGGTGGATCAGAGACAACAAGCACTACTTTGAACTGGGGCCTGCTCTATATGGTGGCAAATCCAGACATCCAAGGTGCGTGGATAAGCACATCACAAATATCTCTGATGCAATAGAGCGGTCAAGGCGTAACATTTTCATGGATCAGAGATTATTCCTAGATACTGGTATATGGCTAGTAGCACATGGACCTTTTTGTACTGGTAGATCTGCACTGGGCAGCATTGGTAGATCCAGAGTACCTGTATACAGGCTCTTAGAGCAGTCACAAGCATAAGGCAGCTCCCAGGAAGAGGTAACAGTTTGGGAAGTATGCATATGTATGGGAGGTTGCGGCTGATTGAGATGGAGAGGTTGAGGCCTTTGGGGAAATTAAGATTGTGGTAGGGTAGTCAGTGGAGTAAGAGGACTGGAGTTGCTGTTTGGGAATCCAGAAGGTTTGCATGCATAATCCTTGAAGGAACAGTGGCCACTGCTGTAGCTGCTTGTGAGGTGCTGATGGTCCTTCAAGAAACTGAGTTGGGTTCTGCCTTAATCACAAACCAACCAATGGCTGAAAATAATTAACCAGAAACTGACATGTGATAGTAGGGATGTCACTCCTTGGAAACTGACTTCAATTCTGCTTTGTATTGGCTGAGTATCAGTAATGGGGGTTACAGGGAGCCCTGCCCTTCTTTGTGCTCTGTAGGTCACAGGAGTAGTAAAGATAATCACCTAAAGGTCAGTTGGCAACTTGGACTTTATTTTTGTCCATCAGTCCATTTATGATCCCAAGGTATCAGGGTGTCTATTTAATCTGTGATTAAATTAACTCTGTGATTGAGTTTCTTGCAACAGAAATTATTCCAGTTGGGAGGAGAATTTGATGGGTCATCTGTTAAGTATACATAGACATAAGAAGTTTATTTTTAAGTCTAGCTTTTAAATAACCATCAATCACTTTCATAGAGCACTAAATGAAAACCAAAGAAAGAATGATCTCTTATGCTGGATAACAGAAATCTCATTGTTAGATAGCAGAATATGTGCATATACCCAGAGGAGAACAAGATTTCAAACAGAGGAAAGAGATGAAGATAAGAAAAAATTGCTCAACTTGTAGCTTTCAGACAAGAAGGTCTACTTAATCCTGTGTTATTGCATGTTTATTATCACCTAATGTAATTAAGGTTATGAAAGTGCTGACTCACCTAAATAATTTTATTTATCTAAATATAATACCTTGTACATATTTCAGAAAGCAGAGTGTGTGCAGAATGATCCTTCCTGGGCTTCTTGAGTCATATATTGCATCTAAACTCTCATAATCAACTGGCACCTCTGCATCTGTCCTCATTTAATTGGTGGATTCTTTCTGAACCCATTCATACTTTTGCCTGTGTTGACACCCAATGACAATGTTACGCACTTCCATTATGTACCATATGGAAAAGTTTGGCCTTTTGCCTTATCGCTGGATTGGGCTCTCCTTGTTCTCTGAACTACTGGAACAGAGATGCATGTTTACACTTACGCAGTGACTGATCACTTCAAAATATACTGGATCCTGAAGTAGTTGTGCTTGATTTTCCAAGCTAGTTTTTATAGAAGGAAATTTACTTTACTTAACAATCTTTCTGGATATACATTTTTAATTCTGTATGGTGCTTAAATCTCTGTTGTCTGGGTCTACCTAACAGTTTTGTGAAGGGCTGCTGGCAGTCACTGAGCAGGCTTGATGTGAATGAGCACAAACTGATCAATGCAGAACGGGCTTCCCTGCATTGTAGTGTTGCTTCAAAGGGCCTGGAAAAAGACAAGATCATTTGTTAAAAATCTAAGGCATTTTTATTATGTGTGTACTGCTTCTCTTGAAGTTTACAAAACAAATTTTACACTTCTGTTCATGCTCCCAGCACTCCTGTGCAATAAGTAATTTAAATCATGCTATTCTTGATCGAAAGGCAGGTGCCAAGAAGCAGATCCAGATTTTTTTAAAGGTGTTCGGACATTGTTCTAGACAGCATTGCTTCACGTAACAGACATCCTGCATAAGAACCATTTCCTTTTAACAGGAATTAGGCTTTTAAGGCCCAGTTTCACCTGGTTTAAATTTCAGAGAGCTATGAGCTTAGTGGTTCTAACTGGCTGTAGGTGCTTGAGGCACCTAGCCAAAAGAGAACACAAAGATAAATCAGTCATCTCTTGCATTTAAGTGTTGGTAAGGCAACTCTTTAAGAGTTCTCAACTTTTGAGCACAAATGTCTTTTCTTAATCTACGGTCCAATAACTTCAGACCCGGAAATAGAGCTCCCATATGTTTAAGTTGTTGGAACACTGTGCTGCTTTTATTTTCTTTATAAAAGTTACTTACATTTTTACATTAATTTTGTTGCTGTCCTTGTAGCTTTAAATGAGAAATGTCTTTGAAAATGGAATTAGTGAAAATACGTGATACGTTTTTCCACCTGCAATGGTGAATATTCCTCCACAGAGAAAGTGCAGAAGGAGCTGGATGCTGTTCTGGGTCCTTCCCAGTTAATCTGCTATGAGGATCGAAGAGAACTGCCCTACACAAACGCTGTGATTCATGAGGTTCAGCGCTTCAGCAATATTATCTCAGTTGGCATGCCCAGAGTGTGTGTGAGGAACACTGTATTGCTCGGCTTTCCCCTCAAAAAGGTACAGACACAGTTTTTCAATTGCTACAGGCCTTTCCTACATCAGTAGAGCAACGTGCAGATTCAAATCTATTTGTGCCAGGGTCTTCTCCTCAACAGCAGCAGGGTTGGAAACCTCTGGGTCATAGCATGAATGGGAACAAGGACAAGAAACCATCTGCCAGGCTGAGTTGAGTGACAGGTTATCAGTAGTGAATGATACCTGTGGACGGAAGAGGGGATTTTAGCAAGGGTTTCTACAAACCAATGAAGACAAAACCTTAGAGATTGATACTGAAGGATACCATGATTGATTTGTACTAATAAGACATTTGAAAGATTTCTGACTGAATTTTTGCTTGCAGAACACCTTTAAAAGATCCAGGGAAAAGCATGAAGGTTTGCAACTAGCTTTTGTCAGAGAGACTAAAACACGGAAACTTCTGATGTTAGAAGTGAAAATGGGTTTAGTACAAATAAAGTTGTTAGTTTCTGTTGACGTGGCCACTTCCACTGCCAGGCTTGGACTGACATTCTGTCATGTTCCTTGCAGTTCCTACTGGGGAGATGAACCTACCAGCATCCAAAACTGAACTCTGAAAGCAAACTGACACTGGTCTCATCTAGCTGGTTCTGACTGCTGGGGAGGACTGACAGCCAGAACTGTTAGTGGTTTTCTCCTTTCAGGGCACCATAGTTCTTCCAAATATTGCTTCGTCATTGTATGACCCAGAGCACTGGGAAACACCTCGACAGTTCAACCCTGGTCACTTCTTGGATAAGGATGGAAACTTTGTGAGCCAAGAAGCCTTTTTACCATTCTCAATAGGTAAATGGACTGACAGCACAAACATTAATGGCTTGGATTAGCACTGTAGAATTAAGATGTCTACCAAAAAAACTATTGGTTGTTTATTTCAAACCTCTTTGTGGAAAACAGTGATAAGATCAACATGATTATTTTAAGTAACATTTCCCCACCCAATTCTAAACATTTGTTCTACTAAACAAATAATAATATGGAAAATCAGAGATGTCCTGACAAATGCGTACATTTGGAAGGAAATTCTCTGCTAATGATCACGGTTGTTGATTTGGGGCATACATTCCAACACCAGATGTACATTTGGAAAGTACTTGCAAGCAGCTGTGCTGATGCTTTATGCATACAAAACTGGAGCACGACATCTTCCAGGAAGAGCAAGTCCTTATTCTTCATTTACATGATTGAACAAATTCCTGTCAAATGAAGATGAGGTTTTTGAGGTAATTGAAGAAAAACTCAGAGCAGAAGGGGTGCACAGTTATCTATAGCTAGGATAGATAGGATTCTTTAAAGGAAGAATTACATGAAGTTTTGTGTTACTGATTGCATTAAGTCCTAAAGAAATTCCGGATTCAGCAAAAATACCTTTGCTTTGTGTGAGAATGAATACAATTCCTTTTAAGTTCAGGGTAATTTACTCACTGTCCTTCCCCCTTCCTTCTGCAGGGCACCGTGTGTGTTTGGGGGAGCACCTAGCAAGGACCGAGCTCTTCATTTTCTTTGCCAACCTGCTGCGGGCATTCACCTTCCGGCTCCCTGAGGGGGTGATGAAGATCAACACAGAGCCCATTTTTGGGGGTACGCTGCAGCCCCACCCATACAGGGTTTGTGCCATTCCACGCTAGGGTGCAACACGTCACAGACCATCTATTAAGAAATCTTATTTACTTTTGTGAATATATGTCTTGAGACCATATAACTTGTTTTGTCTTGGATGTGAATTTCTGCTCCAAAAGCCACCTTTTATCCACAGCAGATAATTTTGTCCAGACCCTGTTATCTGCACTTGAAGGTGATCTATTTTTTTTCTCTTGTAAAAGTTCTTTTGATCTGGAGCACACCATCATTCTCAGCCATAAAGGCATCATGCAGTTGCTGTCTGGCCTGGCAGATTTAAATCTGGTACACTGGTGAGAAAATGACAAAACTGACTGGCAGACTTCAAGAATTAATTAATTATCTCTGAGTTATCCTGTTTTCAAAAGCAATGGAGTTTAGTAAAACATACCTGGAAAAATCTGCCTCTTTATATTACTGTCATCACTTATAACATTTCAGTCAGCTTTTTGTTGATGGTCACTAATAAAAGATATGAAGGAAAAATTAGCAACTGGTTTTATTTATGGATGAATTACAGTTCACTGAGAATTTCTAGATTTGACCCAGCAGAATATGTATATGGCATCTTTAAATCTACCAGAGGATAATTGGTTTGAGTCCAGCAGAGAAAAGGTGCAGACTGAAACTCAGTCACAGAGTGAAGATACAGAGAGAGGATTTCTTTTAGGGCAGATACTTTTAATTTTTTAAAATTCTGCCAAGTTAATTTCCGGAAAGTCCTTTCTAACTGAGCAACTGTTTACTCCTGTGGGTTGACTCCTGTTAGGATCAGCACTGGGTAGTTGCTACAGCAGGTGCAAGGGGCTCCTCCAAGGAGCAATTTGGGTTGAGGAGCCTGCTGGATTTAGAGCTGATGGTAAATTGAAAAATATACATGGAAAACACCAGAGATACTTTTTAATCACCACAGAAGTTCAGCAGTATAGCTGAAGCTGCAAAGGCTTGTTGTATATACAAAATGCCAGTCAAAGTCAATGAAAGAGTCTATAATAGCAGAAAAAGAAAAAAAATGGTTCTTGTGGTGAATATAAATTTATTTATATTGTCTGGAAAAGACTTTTAAAGTCTAAGTGAACTTGTCCATTAATATTCCTATTTCTGTGAGAGAGGATAGAACAGCTAAACAGACGATCATCTGTTAAATCAGTTATCGCTAGATGTCGGCCACTGTGTGATTGAGATTAGTTTAGACAGTTTACCATGAATCACAAATTTAGACCTGTCTCATTATTTCTAATTCAATAGCTGATGGAACACAGCATCAAAATAGCAAGCACTTGATATTTAGCTGTTATTAAATTAAATGGCAGAATAGCACTAGTGAAATATAGTAGATCACATCCTGACATTTTATTTGACAGAAAACTGTGTGCCCTGTTAAAAACTGATGTCAAAGTCTCTGTGGATTTGCATGTGTGCACGGATAGATAAGGTAAAGCAGAAAATGCTGTGATTTGGGGATGTTGGAGCTGTTATTGCTTCTTAAAAATGAAGCTGGAAACATCAGTAGCATTACAGGCATTAACGTCATTGCTATGTGATGCTGTCACTCCTGATGGCCATGTGCTTCCCCAGATAGCCTTCCAAAAGTAGGCTCGAGGTGGAAGCTTGCCCAGGAAGGCCCATATGCAGTTGGAGCAAGATGAGTTCCCTGAACCCAAAACAATGGACATAGCTACCACTTGTCCAGATGCTCAAGAGGAGACGTGCAGGGTGCTTCAGGGGAAAACTATACGTCATACCTGGGTAGGTTATTCACACATGGTTGTGCTAATGTCTATCTGTGACAGGAACTGCTTGCTGATGATTTCTAATCCGTTGTGCACAGATGCCCGGGAGAGGAAGCCCAGCACAGAGGGGAGGCAGCAGGACATCAGTGGGAGGCTCACAGCAGGGAGGTGGGAGAGGTATGCTTTTCAGAGCCTTTGCATTTCTGTTCTTGCCTGAACTACTTTACAAGTGATTCACTTTAGCTTGTGTTCTAATAAAGCCTGGTCTTTTTGAGCTTAAAAGACACTTAAAGCCCAGATGATGTTGTCACAGAAGGCCAACAAAGCTTAGAGCTGCTCTGAGAGGAGCCCAGCTGCCACTCCCCTGTTCCATGTCAACTGCCTCAGCCTTGGTTGTGTGGTGCCTCCTCCTCCATCAGGCTGCTGAGCCGTATAGCTCCAGGACTGCTGCTCTCAAGGGAAAGGGGTGTCTTGGTGACCTCCACCGTCTCCATTCCCCTCTCTGCTCTTGTTTATTGCTTCTACATTATTTCTCATGGCTTGTTCAGGCTCCCTTTTTGGGACAGACAAGAGGGATTGACACCCTCTCTGTCCTCTGTATCATGGATGCTAAGCAGCCCGCTAGTGTTGGTCCACAGCTCAGTTTGTTGCTCCCAGATCGTCACCTTTTTTTACTTTCTCTGCGATGGCTGAGGTTAGTTGCTTTTAGCCTGTAAAGCTGACTTGGCATGGAGCCCCGTTTAAAGGGCTGCTGTTCTCCTGCATTATCACATCAGGATGTAGGTCAGTCTCTGTCTTGCACCTTTTAGATTGCACTTCAAAACTTAAATCCTTGTAGATAGAACATTGAAGAATTACTGGGAGCTGGCCTGGGTGACCAGTCAAGGAGGATCGACTTGCAGGGAGAGGGACTTACTGACTTGGTTAGGCCACACTTTATTTTCCTGAAACAAACTGGAAGTTCCGTTTTGTTTACAAACATGGAAGATGGTCAGGCGTCAGCATACAGGTTTTATCAGGTGTGGAACTCTTTGCTTTGTCCTTCATCCTCCCGTCCTCCCCTCGTTGCTGAGCTCCTCCCCTGTGATTCCCCAGAGCAGCACCATGCAACTGTTTGACCACACAGTTGAAGATGTGGCTATAAAGGAAAATACAGAAAATGTAAAGAGGCAAAGTTGAAGATTTTGGGTTCGTGTAGCTCTTGGAGATGGTCAGAGCCTTGCAATACCACGATGCTCATCTGTCTCCCTTTCCAATGAATTCTGCAACGACACTCTGAACCCAGAGGAGTTATCTGCTGAAGGCGGCTTCACAACTCTTTGTCTCCGGAGTAGCTCATGTCAGCAGGTGTGAGAGGTAATCTCCTTATGTATAAAATTGAGCCAAAAATACAAAAAGAGAAAAAATTTAATTATGTCTTTAAAGGCATCTGGAGAGATAAAGCTATAATTCTATACATGGCTATAAATCACAATGCATGTAGTTCAACTTGTTTTATTCCCAAAATCAGGTGGAAATAAAAGGTTTTCTGTGAGAATTTTAACTTTGTTAAAACATGATTTTCCTGAAATTAACAGGTAAAATGTTATCCTGTTCATAGATCTTTACTCAACAGAGGAGAAAGCATTTTCTCAGAGGTAAGAGGATAAGAAAAGTAGATCACTGCTTAGTGCAGAGATCTTTTAAAATATACCTTGGCTTAGCACTCCTTTTTTTACCTGGTGATAATAAAAAAGAAGAATTCTAAGGAAAGGAGAAAGGTAAGAAAAACAAAGCAGTTCCAGGAAGAGAGCCTTAGAGCTATTGAGAATTTTAATTTTTCCAGTATCAGCTAGAAGACAGATAAAGCAGATAAACCCTTTTTTGGCTTTGGTTGTCAATGAAAATGGCAATGGTGATCCAGAGGCCAGTATGTTTAACACCACTGATGTTCATGGAAGATTTCTGTCTAGATTAGGAAGAAGAGGTTAGAAAATAACTAGATAAATGTGGTGTTTTCAAATTGGCTGGGCTGATTCATCCCAGGGCACTTAAGGAACAGTATCAACCTTGGAGGTATTAGCAATTATCTCTGAGAACCTGTGGAGGATGGGAAAAGGTCAAACATTTGCTTGTCTTCAGAAGGTAAGAGAAGTTGCAGTGTTATAAATCGGTTACCCTGATTGCACTTCTCAGAATATCCTGGAAAAATAGTCAAATTGTAAGCACTGGGAGGAAAACAGAAAGAGTCAGTACTCACCAAATAACGTCAAAGTTACTTAGTTTTGTTTGATGACGTAGCTAGAGGTTTGTTTTCAGGAGAGCAGCCATTAATGTAATGTACTGCTCTTTACTGTGGCTTTGACACAATCTCTGAAACGCTAGGGAAATGTGGGGTGTCTGAAGCTTTGCAAAACTTCATGGAAAACTCACGAAATATGTATGAAAGTTAAACTGGAAAGATACACTGAAGAGCATTCCGTCTTGCATCTAGTACTATACAATGTTTAATCAAGGACCTTGATAGTATAAACACCAAGCCTGGGTAAGCTCTAGTTTCTTGATGCTATCAGATCCCAAACTGATGCCTTCAGCAAAGTAAGAAACAGGTACTTCCAAACTTGTCATGGTTCACAGAAACTTACAGGCAGGAGCATTTTATTTGGATTTATTACATTTGTGAAAGCATGAAGGCTGTCATAACATGGATACTTCTCCTTATCAATTTTAATGTCAGATAGCTGAGGAGGTAAGGATGATCCTATTCCAACATCTCTCGTTCTTCCCTCCTTCCTTTGTTCCTGGAGCAACTGTTTTCTCTGGGGAGTTTCTCTGGGATTTTTTTTCTTGATCATTATGGTTCCCACAGAGCAGTTGCAGCAGAAAAATGCATTTTAGTTTGGCAGTGACTCAAAATGCCTCTAAAAGCCAGAGTATTCAAACTCAAGTTTGATGCCCTGAGGTAAACCATTTTCTTTAGATTTTCTTGAATAAAAGATTTAGTGGGAACAATAGAAAGTTTTCATTAACAAATTTCTGAGAGGGGTTATTTGAAACTGTATTTATCCATTGAGATAATCGATCTAAAAAAAATCCCAATGAACTGGATTAATTTGAAATAATTTTTCAGCTGAGTTTGGTGTATCTTTTTTCTTAGTGAAAAGCTTATGAACTTGTCCTAGTATCTGCAAAGAAATCTCAGCCTAGGGTATTTTTAGCCAACACCCCAGAAATTATTTATTTGCTGTTCTGCAGTGTGAGATTCTAATGTTCAAGGAATAAAAATAATAAAATTGCAGCCTTTTCCCTGAATAGTTTATGAGATCCAGCAGGTGAGACAGGGGACAAGTGAATAATACAAGTATATTCTGGAGTCAGCTGGTGCTATAATGATATTCTAGAAGGAATGCATTTTAAGGAGCATTACAGAGAAAATTAAGCATTTTGAACTGCTTTGTATGATATTATTTTTGAAATAACTTTTTTGAATACTATAAAAATGTTTATTCCAATGATGCAGTCACATGGGTGTAGGCTCTGCCTTGTAAATTCATCTTGAATTGACCACCGTAAGCTATAGATGACTCCAGTTTGTCACATAAGGCAGGCAGCTTCCCTTAGCCTACTTTTGGGTAGTTTTAGGCAGGGATAAACATCACAGCCACCACCCTCCACTAATACCAAGGGTATCAGTAGCTTCAGCACTCATGGACAATAATCAACATCCTAGAGAAATGCAGACCATTACTGCACTTTTAAATGACGTTACAAGATTTAAGACTGCTATTAAATAATGGGACCTGCAGGCAGAGATGCACATGATTGCAGGCTTGCTGCTCTCTAAGACTATTGTGGTGTTGGCCTGGGTCGTGGCAGGAAAGGACACATCTTTGTGCAAGTTCGTTGTTTAGATGTCTAGTCCTAATGCATGTATTTGGTCTGACATGGTAGTTAAGGGACGCTGTCTTTGTGGAGCCTTCAGCCTGCTCAAGAACATTAAGAGCTGCTAGACAGAGTGCTGGTTAATTAGCATCAATTAAGTGTGAATTCTGCAGCATGAAGTTATCAAATTTTTATATTTCAGCAATGCATCCTCCGAGGAACCAGGCAGAGGCCATCAGAGGTTTCTCTGAAAGGGCTGTGCCTGCATTGCTGTCACTAGCTTAGCAAGAGCTAGCTTTAAAGGAACCAGTTTCACCAGAGTACACTGGAGTTCGTTACATGCTCATTTGCCATCAGTATAAGACTGGTTGAGGATGGGAAGAAACTGCTGTACACAAACACTGAGATTTGAATGCTGCAATATGATGTCCTTAACAGATTTCTTGGACACTTTGGTAAAACACAGTATCTGCGGGTTTATCAATTGCTAGGTACATGGGTATTATTCACTGTGACCATGCTCCTCTGCCCTCTGGTCGAGAGAAGAGGGCCATAATTTTCTCTGTAGTCTCTCCCACATAAGGGAATGCAGTGCACTGGGGAAGCTCCCAAATAAATTACTGTATGTCTCACATTAACTCTCATTTTCTCTAGGTGAGATAGTGGCATTAGACCAGGCCCAGATGTCAGAAGAACAAATTAATTATACAACTTGAAACGTGGGATTCACATCCATGAGGCTCAAAAGCAGAACATTTGTTCCATTTGCCCTGCATCTCTCCTTTCCTTGCTATTAAGTCCTGCCAAGAGAAAAGAGAAGACTTTGCTATAATTTAAAAAAACCCACCACCAAACACCAAAACCCCCCAAAACTCAAAAGAAAACAGAAAATATTGAATAGAATAATTCTGGCTATTGTTCATCAATTTTAGCTAGTTGGTGATTTTTATCCAGCTTTGCAGGTGAGCTGCTGCAGGAGAGGAGTCAGTCAGGACTGAAAATTACTTGCCTTTTATCTTTATGATGTGTTTGACAGGACGACTAACGCAGAGCTGACCAAAATAATTCTCCTTCAACAATGCTGTCACTTGATCAAAGAAAGCCCCGTGCTCCATGAATCTGAACAGTAGTGGGTGAGACTGTAAGTACAGATGTTGGAGAGATGATATCCATGTAAAGGAGCAGTCACAAGGAGTGCAATCTATTGATATGTTCAACCTTTCCTCATGGTTGTCTGTCTGTCTCTAGCAACCTCCCCATTGACACCCGTTTGATTGCATGTTACGTTATGAATACCTGCTTTGTTATCTGCACGTAATGGTGTTTTCAGGCTTTAGGAAATTCTGTATTTAAGACTGTTCATGGTCTTAAGTTACTCTCGTTGTAGACTTGCGTTATGAGGCATGCTAAAATTTCATTGCTGTTTGATTACATGCTGTGGTATTTACAGGATCCCAGTTGGCAGGATGGACGTTGCTAATGGCAAAGGTTGCCCTCAATTTCTCTACACCCTTATCACCCAGTGGGTACATTCAGACTTACTTATCACATCACCAAAATTTGCACTGAACCAAATACTGCATGATTAATGCATGCATAGCATTTCCCATGGCATCATCATTGTACTATCTGAATGCTGCATAAAAGATAACTAAATCTTCACAGCTCCAGGTACCTTCACCCTGATTTTGCTAAGGGGAAACAGTCCTTGTAGCTCCAATGCCAACATTGACAAATAGCCTTGCATACTTCACTGGATAAATTTAGTGCCTGCACCTTTCAGCAGCTTTAGCACGTATTAGCATTTGTATATCAAAATATTAAAATAATATAAAATTAAATATTTATATTCAAAGCACAACTGCAGTAGCTGCCAGTTGTGAGTCCATTATGCTTCTCCAGACCTGAGCTTTGCTGTCTGAAGACAGACATCCATTAAGTGAATGGATAGTGGGCAATCAGCTACATCTGAAGAGTAGAGACTGTGACTTGCCCAGCAGCACACAGGCATTCAGGGTGAGAAGCCAGCTCTCACAAGTGGCTTCTGTTGGCTTGGCCAGAAGCTTTCCTTTGCTATCCGCTATCTTTTCATGACAGCATCAGAATTCAGCATCAGAGAGATGAAGCCTGAGGCAACAGACAAAGCTTTCTGTAATCTGAATTTGTTCACAGAGCAGGGGCTGCCAGGCACAGTGCTGTGGATAACGCGTGTCATTTAATTAAAGACTTTATGCACACTAAGGTCTGAACTGAGCTTTACCATGGGAGAACCAGTCTTTGTTCTCAGGTATTGCTGTCCACCTTTCACTGAACTTGAAAAAGAAATTGAAACTGAAATGTGGAATCGTTCAGTTAGCTTGAAATTAAAAGATGCTACATCCCTACATGTGCAACAGGTACTCCTTGCTCTAATACATTTATACTGGGACAGTAAGGGGGACAGAAAACTTTGTTACAGTGCTCAGCTGACAAGTATTTATTTCTTGCTAGTTCAGCCTTCTGATCTATCATTTCTATGCTCTTGTTCAACCACTGGTTGAAGTACAGAGTTTTTGAAAGCTTGAGTTAAAAAACAAACTCCAAACCCTGTTTTTGAAAACAGGATAAAAAGCTTTTTTCAATTCATTTAAAACTTTTTAGACCATTGTTTTGAACAGTTAAAAGTTCATTCTGTTTATAAAAGCTGTTTCATTATAGTTTCCAATTGTAGATGAGATTTTCCTGACTATAAGGCAATTTTATTTTTCAAAAATTGCACTGTCTATCTGTGATTCCAGTTTTCGTTTGGTCATGCAGTTCTCTCTTTTGCATCCATAAACTGAACATCACAAGGATATCTGGGGGTAAAACATCAATTCATCAAAAGCAGTTGCAAACGTGTCATACAATTGTGACCACATTGCTTTGAAGATTTTGCCTTAAAATGGATCAGACAGGGCATATTTGAGGAGTAATGTCTGCTGTGCTGGAGAAATCTCCTTATGATAGAATTAATGACATTCTCTTCAGCCTGGAACATGTTATTAAAATGGGTGAGGAAAAGATGAGCAGTAAAAGAAGGGCGTATGTGTGATGTATGTATTTAGTAGGGTTGAATCTCTCTAGGAAGGACTAGTATAAAAAAGTTTGGCCTTCACATTGCTGCAAGCTTTTTTTTTTTTTTTTTTAAACAGACAAGTGGAGAAAACCAGCTGTGAAATGTGAACAAACACCATTCCCTGGACTTGCTTTGTGTCTGCTAATTGTACAGTTTCTGGAGTTATAACACGCAAATATGCAAATACAAACTCTTGTGCTGTTTTGTCCTGGTTTCTGAAACAACAAAGCAGTCAGTGTGATCTCCTTGTGAAGGTGGACAGGAAATACCAAGTGCAATAGCATAAGAAATTATCCTACTGTTTTTATAAGTATTTAATAGGAGAAGGAAGGATGTATAGGAGAAGGAAGGATGTATTCCTTAGTAACAAAGCCTGTGAAGTTGCTAGGTCAGTGAGGAGATCTTGTTCTTCCTATTTATTACTGGATTTTTTTTTCTAACTTGTGTTTTCCTGGAGCTGATCCAGCTCAAGCAGGCTGAGAATCTGCAAGATATCTTCACTTTGGAGAGGTCCCAGTGACTGAAGTTTGAGCCGAGGGGAGACTCCTGGCCACTCACCCTAACCAAGCTGCGCCGATTTCTGGGAAGTCACAGCAAATGGAAAAGGTGAGATCACTTTTATGTAGAAACTGCCCGGAAATAATTGACTGTCTTTTTATGTGCCTGTTCCTGTTGATTCCAGCACTGCTGTGTAAATGTTAACGGTCTGTTAGAGCAGCGGAGAGCTACTTTGTGCGTGTGGCTGTTCTGGCAGGAAGGAGTGGGGTGAAAATCAAGAAAAATAAAGGTGAGTGCAAATACCTGAAGCAAAAGGACAAGATCTGAGAAATGTGTTTGAAGGCTTCACAGAGGTTTTGAGGAGGAGTAGTTGATCTTTCAAGTACATATCCTGAGAATCTTTGCAAGCTGAGTGGATTTTCCAGTTGCTGAAATGGTTTGTAAGATGTTCCTAAGAAAAATGTTTCCTGAAGCAAACAAGCCAGGAAGAAGTTGCTTTTCCCACTCCCTACATTTCTCCAACTGTATGATAATTCTTCAGCTTCTGAGGCAGCTTTTTTCTCCTTTGTCCCCAGGGCCAGAACTGCAGCCTTGTGCTGTCCCGTGCATGTTCGACATCCCTGCGCTCCACCATAAATCCCCATTCCAGCTGTCGCACGAAACTGGAGGCCACAGAGGAGCTGACAGGGACGATATGTAAAAGTGATGGATGTTTAGGATGATGGTATATTGTTTCCTGTGGTAGAAGATGGCTTTCCTGGTTTATATGAGAAACTCTGAAGCCTCTCTCAGCAGTATTAGTGCAAGCAATAAAATTTCTTGCGGCGTACTATCTATAGGAGGAGCAACAGTTTTGACCTCAAGGAGTATTTCTCAATCCCTTTTAACTCAACACCCACGGAACATTTTTGGGGAAAAAGGACCTTCCTGGACATTGCTACTGTAAAGCATAAGCAATAACATAATAATTGGAACAATAAATAAAAATTAGGTAAATTTTTTTCATCTTCCCCCCCTTGTTTAACTTTGGGAATGTGTCCATGTACTGCAGTCACTTCATGTGCAATCGATTGAGAAACTTGTGTCTAAAGGACTGCATTTTCTTTGCCAGTATAAACTGCTAATCTCTTGCATATTAATTTGTTATATAGCATCAATGGCTACCACCCAACTTACCATTTGATCCATAAGTAATTGTCAAGTGCTGAAAGCTGCTGAGTGTGCTTGCCATCTTTCTTGAAAGTCACACTAGCACAGTTGCTATAGGTGCTGGAAGTTATTTTCTGAAAGCAGGCGCTGAATGGCAAAGCCATAAGCACCGTTGTCCCAGGGCTTTCTTCCATAGGAGACTCGGATAAACGTGGAGGGGCATTGATTAGACGTGTCCCTCCTTCCCTGAGGCAACTGGCAGAAAAGCAACAAAGAACCAGCACAGAGGCAGATGCTGAGAGAGAGGGAAGATTAACAGGGCTTGTTGGGGCACAGTCCTGGCTGGAAGATCAATTGAGAAGGGAATTTCTTGCCACACACAGTGTGTAACCCTCAATCCCCCTGTTGTCTTCATATTAGCACCTTGCAGTGCGAGTCTCCGTCATTCAGCTCCTTTTGGAAGCAAGAAGAAAAAGCTTCCCCGAAGAGGGAAGAAATGCATAAGTCAGACTTCTGGCCACTGCACTCTATACAGGGCTAATTGTCGCATTTGCTACTTTAGTAAAACAGATGTCCTCTGCTAGCGGCTTAACACAGTTAGTGCAATACTTCAAAAGGTTGCTGTCCCTGCCACCATGCTGGAGATTTAGGAGTGTTCATGTGATGGTTATTAAGCTTCTGTGCTACTGCTTGATATTTTTTTCCCCTTAAAATATATAAAATCAAATACAGAAATATCACCTAAATCTTTCTCCAAAGTATTTTGAGAGACTTATTTAGGTTGCCAAGTCAACATCTCAAACCTGAAATGTTATAGAAAATAGCCCTGCTTGAGAAAAAGTGTGTGAGGAATGGTGGTGTAATTGAAGACTGAACTGCCAGTCACGATTTCAGGTTTGGTCAGAGGATGTATTACTTTCTCGTGGTTACGAGCCATCCTGACCCTCTGTAACGCCTGTGTGGCTGCTTCTGTCTCAGTCTTCCCTTACTTTCTACCTCCTGTTGCTCTACTTCTGTTTGCCACACCCTAATTAAAGACTTTGGGGAGTTGTAAATACTTGACTGCAAAGGATTTACAATGGGAAGTGTAAGGTGGAGATAGGTAATGGGGTTGGTACAGCTCCACTTATACTAATCTGGGATAATGTATTGCTACGAGTATAGTAATTAGAATATGTTATTGAGTTGTGCTGATTCTGCCTTTCATGTTTTGCATTTAAATTCCTACCATATAAATTTAGGGGTATTAATACTTGCCTGATTAGCAAGTCTGCTCCGTTATACATTTTAAATATAAATAATCCTGTAGTGCTGTGTAATTTCTTGTCTTCATATGTAGGAATAGATATCTTTGCCTTGACAGATCTAAAATATGGTTAATAATGATAAAGTGCCCTGAGATAGTTGACAGAGTGTGAACTAAAGTAGTGAAATTATTGCTTATTTTTAGCATTGTATAAAGTATATTGGAGTTATAGGTCAGTGCTTATATCTTGAGAGTTTTGGGTTTGTTGGGTTTTTGTGGTTTGGTTTGGGGTTTTGGGGGGGTTTTTTTTTTGGTTTTTTTAACACTGGTTTAGAAGAACGCATCTTGTAAACTCCTTGATGTCCTCATTTTGAAGGTATGAATTGTTTAAAGACAAAGACAGGGTGGGGGTCAGATTGGTCTTGCAATCATTTAGTCTTGCAATCTTTATTCATTAGCTTATTTGTTCACTGTTGTACATTATTGCAACCTTCTCAGCCTTTCTTTGTCTCCAAGTCTTCTCCTGTTTTAAAAGCTGCTTCTTATTTTGCAACCAGTGGTACATACACCTGCATCCTTTTCAAATTGTGTTTCTTCTCCATGTGCTTATTCCCTTTCTCTTGCATATGGCTTTTCTGGAAGTTGTGGGTTTTGATTGCTTTGTTGTCTGGGTCAGAGGTCCACATTCCCGGCTATGTGGTTGTTCTGGGCATGTATCTGCCAAGCTTACTATCTGCTGCTAACCTGGTAAAGAACATGCCAAGAGTGAAACGCTCACCTGCAATGGTCCTTGCTGGGTAAGTTGGCTCTAATCATCCTAAGTCAAGATCTGTCTCAAATATTATTGTCATTTTTTGTGCTGAAAACATGTAGCCATGTCAAGTCAGTCCCTGAAGCTGGTGCTTTCAGTTGAGAATGATTTTCTCTATAATATGTCTATTCTGAACACAAAGATAGACTGACCAGGTCATTTCAGACTGCTGGGAGCTGAATGGCAGAGGAATACCATCCTCAGAGCATCCTCTTGTATTTGGGGCTATTTTGAGGTCAATCTCTTGGTCCTGGAGGGTGGCCATTGTTATGCTTCAGAGTTTGTCTGTCCCTGGTGTGTCTGGACATGCTTGTGATCTCTTGGTCAGGCATGCCAAGGTACGTGTCCTCCAAATCCTCTTTTGCTCTTTCTCTCAATGAGATTGGCTATGGCACTCAGTAGTCCTTGGCCTGCGCGTGGCTGAGGCAGGTTTGGTGCCAAGACTTCTGCACCTCTCAGTGCAGAGCTCCAGGAGATCATGTCTAACTCCTGGTCTTCCCACTGTCCTTGGGACAAACTGCTTTGCATTGTGTGGGTTTACATTTGACTGCACTGCAACTGACCCAACGGTCACCATCTCTGTCAAGGATCTGGCTTCCTGAGTTTCACTGTTCTCTCAGTCTTGAGATTTGCAAGCTTTATAAACATTTTTAGATTTTCTTAAATTAAAGGTTTAAGGTAATTGAAAAATATATTAAGCAATGTAACTTCAATACTATTGCTTTATCAACCAGATTTGTAAGTGTCAGATAAAGAAAACATGTAACAATCTATTTTATGATAGAGATAGTTTTCTTTAATCTGTGAAATTTGAAGACTGTAGAATGAATACCTTTTGGTATGTAATGCTTTCTTTGGTTATTCTTAGGGTGAAAAACATGGGCAGTCAGCTACTGTTCTTGCCTTATCCAGTTCCTTTATCCCATGTACAACGATCCCCTAGAGGTTCTTAACTTGTGAGTTTTGCTAATTGTTGTGAACATTTAAGAATCTTTATTTTGGTATCTAAATATGACTTTCTCCTTGTCCTGTTGGCTTTTCATTATTCCTGGGTCAATAAAAATTATTTTTACCTGTGGTAAAAATAACCAAGCTCTCAACATTTTCCCAGCCTTTAATTGCAACTCTCCTGGATTTTAACTTCAGTGTATTTTTTTTGTGACGAGCTATTATGACACACTTTTGAGAGCTGAATTTCTGTCAGACTTTGTGGGAATCTCTTGTGGAAGTCATTTGTTTAGCTCAACTCAAAAGTGCTCTGCCATCAGTGCCTTGTCATCACGCTTTTCCTTATTCTTGGCAGTCATTAGTAGTGCTGTAAAGAAACTGCTGATAGAGGTTGAGATGATAAACTGCTCCAGCTGGTAACATCAGCATTGCATTTTACAGTTTTTGCCAGTGCTTCTCTTGGATATTTCTGAAAAGATGGTATTTGTGGACTTTGAACTTCTATTTTTCCCTACAGGTCTGTACATCCTCACTAGCAGCAATAGCACAGTGCCTGTTGTCCTACAAAAAGGATCCTAATGTAAGAATGTTGATTTCAGCCTCTTCTGTAAAAACAGAAATCTCTTTTTCTGTCAGGCTTTAGAATTTCTCCTCTAACATCTTTTTTTAATTCATCTTCTGCTGTTGATTTTCTTAACCCTTTGGGGGATTTTGTTTGCATCCTCAGGCTTGTTATGCAGAAATGATGGACATGATCTCAGGTACTTTGCATTTTCCTTCATCTTGAAAAATGTATCCATCTGTTCCTTACACAGAGGAATCATCCACTTCCTGGTAATTTCACCCAGAGAACATCACTCTTCTCTTTGGCAAACTCTCTGCAAGAAAAATTCTTGCAACAATTTGGACCAGGGATGCCAGGCCCATTTCTGTTGCGTTTCCCTATTTTTATTTTAGATATTAAGCTCATGAACATTGTTTTCTTCTCACTCTTTGTGCCACGTCAAGTCCAGCCTTAATGCTCCCAATTACTGGGCACATTCCCGCTTGTGAATTTTGCAAGTTTCTGAAGGTAATTATAGGTGAAGAGTTGAAAAGCTTAGCAATGTATTGTGCAGTTTCCACTTCTAAATATCATATATGTGAAGCTTCACTCAAAGCAATTGGCTGCTACTTTGTTCCCAATCTATGAACAGTTCTTGTGCTTTAGAGATCCTAATTCCCTACATTCCCTCTTACCGAATGTCTCAGTTTGTTCATAATATTTAAGTATCCATGTCCCAGAGCTGAAATGAAACATTTGCTTGCTGAAGGATATCAGGACCATGCTTGTTTGATTGTCACATTACCTGCATAGCTTTACTTTTGCAAGCATTGTACTAATCTTTCCGAAACTTACTTCACAGTGTGCTTTTATGTTCACTTAAAAATCTTATCAAAACTTTTGCTTCCTGATAACTTCCATTAAAACTTGGTGCTCTTGCCCTCTCAGTCCACTTCTTTGGACTGCTCTTTACTTGGGTTACTAACTTTTAGGAAAGCTGAATTTTCTACCAAAAATATAAACCCAGCAAATATTGCTGATAGTGTGTCCGGAAGACGAGGCATCATACAGGAACAGATCCATGCCAACACAAGATCCCTCAGCCTGGTTTTGTTTCCAGTACAGCTTATCCAGAGACATCAGGCACTGGTTTAAGTAACTATTCATGCATCTGTGTTTCAGACAGTTGGAAAATTCTGAAAACACCGGGAAAGGAAAGGTGATGGTAACATCTGGTAGGATAAACTGCTCATTTGGCTTCATCCTGCTTCTGACACTGGTGATTTGATTCCAGTTAAATCTGACCCATCTTCTGGAACAAGTGAATTTATTTACTGATCTCATAATACTACACTAAGTGTGAAATGTCTAAAACTAAGCAATGGAATATTGATCAAACACATAAGAGATGAATATGATTGTATTTAGTCTATTCATGACATTTATGTAATTCAGCATTTCTTCTGATGTCAGCTGTTTGCACAAAACTAATTTTCTTCCATTTTTTTTTCAAAATTTTAAACTTGATATTTTGGATTGAAGAAAAAAAAATATTCTTTGTATTTTGCTGAATCCAGCCTCACAGTGGGCAGTTGTACCTGACTTGCACTGGTTTTAGTGAAGCCATGGAGCCCACCTCAGCCCACTTCCCACACATGCTGTTTATAACGTCTTGTTAGTTTTGCACAGATAAGGTCATAAAAACCCTGCTTTTCCACGCTGTCTTCACTGTGTAATGCAGGCATGTAGGTACCTACAATAGCTGCAAAATTTGGCCAAATGAAGGAGTTGGATTGATATCACCAAGTCACATTACTTCCTTAACGTTGCCAGGTTTGCAAAATACTGCATTTATGTATGTGTTGGAGGGCAGGGCGATTTCTTGTTCAGACTTGTACTTTGCATGAAGACACTTTGTCTTTGCAGTGCAAGATAGGATCCTCTGGTAATTGACACATGGTGCTTTCCTCTGTCTGGGTTTCAAACTAGGTGTGAATCCCTTCATTATCAGAGGACAGGTTTTTTGATGTGTCCTGTAAACTTATTGATAATAGGTAATAATAGCTAGGGTTCTGAAACTGATTAAAAATGTAGAAAATAAACCAAGGCAAATGAAGCCTTCAATTAGGTTACATACTAAAAAGATATGAAATAATTACAATTGGAATTTTATATTTAATTAATTTTAATATAACATATTTCCATATTCTGATTTTTAATTATTTAATTGTAATGTCAGTTTTAAGCATTATCTCCATGTCATTAATCCTCAGTTAATGAAACTGTTATTTTTGCCATTAACTGGAAAAAAATTTTGACTGAACACTCAAGGCCCATCTATCAGAAATTACATGTAACAACGTTATCTTCTAATTGCACACTTAGTCTGCAGCTACTGTTGGTTTTGCCTGTGTGACCTGTGCGTACTGGTGGGCAAATCTGAATTTACAACCACATTTAAAGTTAAGTTAAGTAACGTTTGTAACTGATGTGTAACACTCATAATCTGAATTCGGTGATTCTGAGATGAACAACTATGTGGTTTTAAAGTTCCCAAGGCGGATGAAACTGAATTTCACTCATCTCATACCCACAGATCAACAAAGGCTCTCACCTGGTGTCATTCCAATCCAGATCTCCCAGTACACACCAGCAGTTCCCTAATGCAAGCTTCAGGACAAACACCTTGAGTACAAGCAATTCCACATTTTCATACTGTGGCTTGCTGTAACCAGGTAGGTATGCTTTTGGTCGGGGATCAGCTTGATGTATCTCAGTATGGGAAATGTATGGGGTGCAGGAAAAGGGCAGGCAGTGATAAAGAGGGAGGGACAGAGGGAGGGAAAGGAACTGAGGCTTTACAGAACTCGGTCTGCAGAGAGAACTGGTGGAACAAGAAGGAAGATCACCTTTTCCAAGCTCCAGTACCTTCTTTTTGATAGAGACAAGCTCATAAATCAGCTCCAAAATGCTGACAATAACTCAAGCTTTTGTAGTCCTGATCATTTTTTTGTTAATTATTGAGTTTTTCAAACTGCAAAAGGCATGCAAGCAATTCCCTCCTGGACCAACTCCTCTCCCATTGCTTGGAAACTTGGTGCACCTGAACTTTCAGTTTCATCGGGATCTTCTGATGGAGGTATTTATTTTAAGATGCTCTTAATTGGTTAATTTTTGTCACAGCTTAAACAAAATGGATATGTTAATAGCAAAGTGAAGTTTTTAAGCCTTAGAAAGTTATAGACGAGGTGTGGATATACAAAGATGAACTCAATTCCTACAGTCAGGTCACATTCTTATGTGGAATATGTCATCCTCACAAGAAACTTAATGTCCTTAAGAATCAAATAAACTTGGGGACAGGGTTTCTGACTTGTTATTAAAGTCGGAGAATCCCAATAATTGAAAAGATGCTTCTCCATTGCTGATAAGTCCATATGTGTTACTTTGTAAAATTGTGATGCACTAGCATTGTCTAATTTGATCAGAAAGTGGGTAATATGGTGCCTGTGTATGTATGCTTGCAGTATGGAAAGGACATACACTCCCCATCTTCCAACACCTCCTTAAAACTACTTGTTTGCCTCTTGTGTTTAGAGACAGCTGCTCCTCCCCAGGCCAACTCAGTCCCTCCCTGTGCCCTGGCAGTAATTCTTCTAATGGTTTGCAGATGACCTCTAATTCAGATCTATGCTTGAGACAGTAGGCATGAATCATTGAGTGCAGAGCAGACTCAGGCAGTGATGCTGTACCAGGGAAAGGAAAGCCAGTATCTAAAGAATTATAAGGAGAATCGAGTGACTAGGGTGATCAATTGGATGTAATTCTGGTGCCAGCTTAGACACTGTCTCTCTTTTGTATCATGGTGGGTGTGTTGGAGCAAAGCTTCATTCTTGGACCAAGCTTTTTCCAGAAACGATTGAATTTCCTGTCATACAACTGGATACCTCTGCTGTCTCCAATGGTCAGTGCTCTCCTCAGTGTTGTGAGGAAACCCTGGACCCAGCTGGAGCCCACTGGCAGTTCACGGCTGTGGACTCCACCTCCTCTCCTGGAGCACACAGATGGAGCAGGTCTAATGAGTTGGTTTCCTTTTGCAAAGGAAGGGCTAGCTGGAGGCATAGAGCCCTGGAGAGGTGCACAGTGCGGCTGTTCAGCTGACAATGTACAAATGTTGGGGTTGGCTGTGATGTAAAATACAAAGTTTTCTTTCTTTTGCTGCAGTATTGCTGCAGCCTGTGCTACGAAACAAAAATCAGTCATTGCCGCCTTCCCCCCCCCCCCCCCCCCCCCCCCCCCCGCCCCGGTAAATAAATTGGCTGCAGAAAGCCCTGTTCTCGGAAGAACAACAGTCATTTTTGCTTCTAACTATAATTATATTAATGGGGGTGATGTTCTCAACACAAAACTGGCCATTGGGCTGGTGAATAGCAGGTGTAGTGTCTGTTTGAGATCTACAGGATTTTATCTGTTCTTTTCTGCCATCTTTTCCACTTACAGCTGGCAAAAACTTATGGTAACATATATACTTTGTGGTTTGGGTGGGCCCCAGTGATCATACTGAATGGATATCAAGCTGTGAAGGATGGCATGACTACGCACCCTGAAGATGTTTCTGGGAGGATGGTATCTCCTTTCTTCAGAGCAATGGCCAAAGGAAAAGGTGAGATTTTCCTGCCATAAACAGTTGCAGAGGAATGTTGACTTGGCAAACCACCCTGCCTTGTTAGACCCTCTACCCTCCCATTCAGAACGCTCTTCCATCAGATACTGTCCAAATCCTCCCTTAGCTCTAGAGAATAACTCACTGTTTGCTGCGATGCCTTTTGTCCTGAGCTTTCCCACGCCTGGGAAACACTCCAAATCAGGCTGTTTATGGTGACCTTTTTGCTGTGTTCAAGACGTATGTGATCCCAGCTCAGCCCTCAGCAATCTTGCCCTCCTCACAGAATAATCCAACTTGCTGCACATGATTTTGCTGTACATTACATGAATGCAAAGCTTGTTTATATGTTTGGTAACCATGTATATTACAGTTGCCAAACACCTTCCATCATGAGCAAGAGACCTATAACACCCTCCTTGAGAAGTCTCATTGCTGTGTTGGCAGCCACTCTTAAACATTTGGTGAATAACCTTTGCTTGTGAGAGTGCCTCCGACACATGAAAACCCACTTCTCCTTAGTGTATTTTAGCAGTTTGAAGTCTTTTCTTTTTCCTCCCCTGCATTTGCTATACCAAAGCAAGCATAGATTGTTTAAAGCTGGGTAAAGCACCACCATCACAGCTCTTCAGGTACTCACTAGTGCAATTTAACTATCAGTGGAGTGGTCTCCCTTCCAGAGGAGAAACAGGGCCCAAATGTCACTTATCCTTCCCCTTCATCACCTCAACCTACAAGCATCACATTAATTGATCTATATCTCCATAAACATACCCTGGCCCTGTATGTCACCCTGTAGAAATTCATCCAGTTATTCCTGTCTTGAGCATGATCACTTGCGTATGACTAAAGCAGATCTTCTAAAAAGGCACCTTAAGGTTGTTTACTTTTAAGACATCAAGAAATGGAGCAGTCAACAAATTCTTAGATTGCTCTTTTCAAAGATTATCTACAAACAATATGAAGAACATACAGTCTAGTTATAGTTTGGGTATGTTTGGCCATGATTTCTGGTTACTGATAATTTCACCTAAAGATACTTGTATCATAGTGTATTCCCTGATTTACTTCATGTATTTTATAATATATTTTTAAATGAATTGTTCAAGTCTATGGCAAATACTAATATGCTAGGGAATACCCTCAGGTATTATACTGGCAAGCGGTCGCTCCTGGAAGCAGCAGAGACGCTTTGGTATAATGACTCTACGCAGTCTGGGAATGGGGAAAAAAGGCCTGGAGTGTCGAGTGCAAGAGGAGGCCTCTCACCTGGTGGAGTTCTTTGGGAACCTAAAAGGTACCTATCTGCTAAGAAACCAGATACTTTTCAGTCCTGGATCCTTATCTTCAGTACACAAACTTACCTACCCCTTTCTAGGACTGGGGTAGGTGCAGAGGGGTGTATCCAAACTTACCAAAGCCCAAAGAGCAGACAGAGCCATAGTATCGCAAGTGGGAATTTCTTTCTTAAAAAGCTGTTCATAAATCTAACGACGTTGGGAACTTATGAAATTCCAGCTCCATGGGCTTATCATTTGTCTAAGATATGATTGTACAATGACACGATGTCACTGAACTGCACAGCCAAGCATTCTCAGGCTACCTACAACAAGTAACCAAAGAGTATTGCAGAGCTGAGTCATTCCTCTAAATCTCTAAATTTCAATGACATTAGGTGCCATGAGGTAAACTGGATATTTTAGTGTCTGTCTGGCAAAGTAGCTGTTCGCAAGAGAATCAAAGGAAGTAGGAGAAGGGAGGGAACTTCAGAGGATTATCAGGTTCACCCTTGAATCCAAGCCAGGATCATTTCTATCCAAATCATTTTCGATGGATGTCTGTCTCATAACTTTAAAAAAATCATCAGACAGAGATATGATGATCTACTGTTCACAGCTGGGACAGTAATAATTTTCTTATGTATACTTTGCAGTTCCTATCCATCTGTTCTGCTTCCTAAACCTTCCCAAATTCCTTCAGTCTTTCCTCCTAAGTAGTTTTTTACATTTTATTTTATTTATTTATTATACATATTTTACATGTCTGTCACTGTCTTCTCTTAGTTCACCTCCAGAGAAATTTCTTCCTTCTCACATTCTGACTTGTCTTCTTCCACACAACTGAGGCCAGTAGATTTGATATGATATCTTCTAATGGATCATAGCTGTACAATGTTATTTCACAGGAAGGGATATGAGATTGTTTTAGAGCTATGAGAGAGCAGTTTAACAGTGTCCTTTGCTCTAAGACTACGTTTTATTTTCATGAATACACACATTACTGCCACATTTATGTCCCTATTCATGACCCAGCTGGATAAAGAGAACATTTTATGTAATCTCTAACAACATCTTGTCCTATCTGTGTAAGGAACACCTGAAGAAAACACTGAGAGTGAATACCACTTACTGTGTTTGCAGGAAGACCTGTGGATCCTTCTTTCCCCCTTTTCCATTCTATCTCAAATGTAATTTGTGCTCTGGTTTTTGGATATCACTTCTCTGATGAGGACAAAACCTTCCATGAACTGATCAGTGCCACAGAGAATTTATTCAGATTTGCAGGCAGCTTTGTTCATCAGGTGAGTAAATAATATACTTTTTTTTTTTTCTGAAATAGGTAGAAAATGGAAGTGTGGATGTAAAAATGCATCTTCACTAAATACAGAGCAACTGGCAAATGCAAACTGTGTGCTAAGAGGTGTCCTTGGGGACCTCAGTACTGCCTCCTTGGTTTTGAGGTCATTTTTAAGAACTTTCTTGTTTCTTTGCTAGTTTAGGGGACATCTCTCTGTTGACTCCTCGCTTTAAGTCTTTCAGTATTTCTGAGACTGTTAACGGAAACCTTTAAACTTGAGACTGGAGTTCATAATAAATTTGAACTCTGCAGTGCTGCTCCTCCCACCTCTATTTACTTCTCTCCTCCAAAAATGGGTATCATTGAATTCACTGTTCTGCTTTTTACTACTCTGCAAATTGTATGCTGACAATTTTCTTTTTTTCCTCCCTCACAAATACAAAAATATTCATTATTAATCTTTCCATTACTTCATTATAGCTTGCAATTCACACATTACAAAAACAATACATACATTCTCTGACAGTCTCACGATTCAAATTCTGTCAGAGATTTTTTTGGTAGGTACCTCCCACAACTTACTATAAAGGCCAACTTTGCACTTGAAGTTTTCCCCATGAATTAGACTTTGTGCTTTAGACCCTGAAAGAGGGACAAGCTGGGTGTAACGGGGACTGTGGATGGCAGAGCAAATTCCATTGACATTAGAGTTTTATAGGAAAAGACAAACTAAAATGCTGATGCGGTAGTAAACCTTTTCAATAAATCTGCCATATGAGGGTAGCACTAAACAACTTTGTCATAGTAAAAAACAGGAAAATAGATGAAATTTGTGGACGATCAAAGCCAGGAGACCTTAACAATACAGAGGACATTCAGGATATCCTGCTGCAAGAGCTTGTAAGCACTGCGGATTGGAGTTATAAGAATGGAACAAGTTGTAATAGTACAAAATTAAATCATAAAATATATCAGGAATTAATGAGATTAATATCTGCTGTGAGCTTAAAACATTTTAGTGCAAAGGTTAGGAGGAAAGGGACTAGTGTAAACTGTGGCTAACAGGATGCAAAAAGCAAACCGAATCTTAGAGTGCATCCAGCACTATTTTCCCTTTAGATCCAGAGAAGTGTTAAAGTAGGTTCTCATGTATATAATCTGTGGGACCTATTCCAGGGCTTTGGACACCTTATGTTGTGAGTCTGGAGTGAAACAAAGGTAGAGAAGTGCTAATGGAATGAGCTACAAACTATCGCTTAAAATTAGAGACACTTCGTTTGTTAGGTCTGGAAGAACAAAGAGAGGAGATAGAAATGCTGTTTGCTTGGCAGGGCGGAATGGCAGATGCTGCAAAGAGAGAACTATCCAAGCTAGAGGACAATACTGTGATCTGACAAATGTGAGTGTAAATACAGTCAGCAGGTTGAAGGTGTATTATTTTTAGCCACCAGAACAATTATTGGTCCCGTAGCAGTCAGGAGGACTCTGATGGGGAGAATTAAATTAGCTCTTAGAGTGATACCCAGTCTACACTTTCCTTCCGTGAGCTCCACAAAATCCACCAGTTACTTGAGACTGCAGACTTGTTAATTTTAGTAGCCACACAGTACCCAGAAAGGATGTCTTTACATTTTGAGTGTGTGGGAGCTACATTCTCCAACTGTGCAGGAGTAAGGTCTTCTAGTGATCTGCATTAGACAAGTAAACTTACTGGCATGAGCAGAGTGATGTCAGTACTGCTTTCACCCCCAGAAATGTGTCAAAATTACTCATAAAGTTTTCCCATATGATGGCAAAAATCTACTCAAAGCAATGCCAATTTGTTTATTCCACTATCAACATTTCCAGCCACGACAATTCAGCCTTTTGGTGTTTCTAAAAGCAGCTTGGTTACTGACAGGTAATTCACACTACCTCTTGTGTGTCACTGCTGCAGCTGTATGAAATCTTCCCCTGGCTGATGTGCCATCTCCCTGGTCCTCATAAGAAGGCATTGTCTTGCTATGATGTCCTGAGCTCTTTTGCAAGGAAGGAAATCAGAAGACATGTGGAGAGAGGGATACCAGACGAACCACAGGATTTCATTGACTTCTACCTGGCTGAGATAGAGAAAGTAAGTGTTCATTCTGCCTGATCACACATTTATGGAGTATAAGGTCAAATAGACCATTAAATCATCCAGTCTGACCCCTTCTATCATAGTTTCTTAGATTTTATAAGCTTCTTAATGTGAATACGGTAGCTTGGGACTTATTGACTCATGTGTCCCAGAAAGACATCCAGTTCAACGTTTTCATTACATGAATGAATTACCACAAAGTATGTTAGGGTGTGAACTCATGAGCGATCATCTGCTTTCCATAAATATCCATGTGTATACTTCAAACCTGTAGTAAATATGGGACAGTTTGTGTCTGTAGGTTACACAACTTTGGTAGACCACCTCACCTTCTACGGCAGGGTACCATGTGTTTACAACAGGCTTAAATACACGTGCATAGACAGTTACCCTGAAATAGCTGACATGCTTCAACTTTTTATCATCTTCTACAGTCTAAAGATGTGGTGAAGCCCAAGTATGATGAAGACAATTTGGTATATGTTATAAATGATCTTTTCCTTGGTGGATCAGAGACCTCAAGCACAACATTGTACTGGGGACTGCTCTATATGGTTGTGAATCCAGACATCCAAGGTGAGAGGGATTCTTGCTGTGAAATGCTGTGGGTACTACAAATGTTAATGATGGCTGAATATAATGAGTTGCAGGCACAAAAGCCACCAGTTGAGCCTGGCTCTCACTCTCTGAAAACACAAAGAATGGAAGCAGAGGAAAAAAATCAGAGGCCCATCCTATGACCTGACCAAACCAGGTGGCTGAAGGCACTTGCAGTGAGATAAAAGTTAGCTCTTGGCAGTGACAAGTCAGCGAGGTGCTCTGTGTGGAGAGTTTGCAGGCTGACTGATGGCAGCAGGAACAGGGATCAAAGCTCTAATGACTCCTGTCTACACCAGACATCATTCAGGTATGAGGAGTGCTAATGCAGCTTTGCTGTGTTTGCCACCGTCAGCCTACGCTCTCTTCCCCTCCTGCCACAACGCTTTTTGCTGAGCACACCAATACTCCCAACAACCCACTGCATCCCTGACTGGACAAACCAGCTGGACAGACCATGGCAGGTTACGAAGGGCTGCAGGTTGCCCTAAGGAAGGCCCATGGTCCTGGTAGAGACGGCTGCCTCTTCCTGTATCTTTCTTGTCAGAAAACAGGAAGAGAGAGAGATGCAAGATAATTTGCACAGTGCAAATCCACAGACTTCCTTGAAGAATGCAGTGACTCCTGTCTGCCTTTGCTGGTGCTTCATGCACAAGGCTAGGCAGTGGGCATCCATGGAACAGGGGTTGCTCAGGGGCGGCCTCAAGGTTTCAGTAGAGCATATTCTGAGTGTAACCAGGTGATGGTGTTAGCATCTAGTCTTTAAATAACCAGTAATGTTTGTTGCAGTTTGTTCATAAAGCAGCACACAAACCTTAGGAGAAAACAAAACATGAAAGTGGAACATCTGCAAGGCATGGAAAGACTGTAGATATAGAAAAAGAAGTTTAAGGGGAGGATTCTGGCTACCTGATATGTAGAGGTAGTGTTTTCAGGCAAGAACTGCTGGCAGTACACACAAACTGTCCCTGTCTGAGTTAATAATGCAAAAGAGGTTGCTTATCTAATTAACACCAATTCCATTAATGCCTTTGTAGATCCAGGCTGAGTTTCCTCATCCACGTGTATGCCAGGAAGAGAAAGGATATGGCTGGGTTTAAGGAGGACTCAGGTCCTCCTGGGGTGGGTTTCTGCTGAAGGAAGGCTCTTCCATCTGTTGTGCTTGAGCACTGAAAGCAAGGGAGATACCTGTGTTCCTGCAGCTCAGTAGGAGGCTGAAAATGATGTGGCATTGACTGCATATTTACATCCAAGGTTCTAGGCTGATTCAGGTGTTGTTTGTTCATACAGTATGTTGCCATACTTGGACCAACTCTGCTCAACTCATCCCTTGCACTGGGTGTTAATATCCAAGGTATTTATGTCAATTTTGCAAATGAGATTTAGATTTTGAGATAAAGTAAACTAAGCAATCCCTAAATACCTTCAAACCTGGAGCAGAGTGACCCACCCTACACCCACCAAGCATTCTGTAAGATAAATGTCAGAGCTGGAATAAGTACAGTATAGTCCTTGCTTATGATTCTGGACCACACTATTGGTTGGGGGTTTTTTTTCCTGTTTATTTTCATATATTAAACTCAGGCATTAAGTCATATTAAATCACAGCTTATAGAGTAAATGTACTATGTTGAAATAATACATTTTCCTGTTGCCAGTTAAAATATCGTATACATTTTTCCCATCTGAAATGGTGAATATTTCTCCACAGAGAAAGTGCAGAAGGAGCTGGACGCTGTTTTGGGTCCTTCCCAGTTAATTTGCTACGAGGATCGGAGAAAACTGCCCTATACAAATGCTGTGGTTCATGAGATCCAACGCTTCAGCAACATTGTGTTTGTTGGCATGCCCAGAGTGTGTGTGAAGGACACAATGCTGCTAGGATTCCCGGTCAAAAAGGTACAGACACGTTTTCAGCCTCCGCTCTTCCTTCAGCAGAGACATTTAGTTTTTATTCCAGTTTTGTAACCCGTTTTCCATCTATAAACTATTCTCCATATGACCCAGGAATGTGATTCCCGGGGAAGAGTTACTGTTTGTGGCTCCAGGAATGAAATACGTCTCTCGCTCAGCATGCTGATGCTCAGACAGCTGATAAAACCCCTTCCCCTGGCACGGAAGCCTCAAGCTCCTGCCCTGCTGATCAACAGCTCTGTTTGGCTGGGGATGGACTGAGAGGAGAAACTGGTTTGCCAAAGCACTGATTAAGACATCCCTGCCCAACTTAGCACTGCCAGCACTCCTGAGACAGAGGAATGGCTTGTAGCTCCACTGACTCCATCAGCTGAGGAACCTGCCTGGATCTGTAACAGCTGAGACACTGTCAGCTGTAGCTGACAGTGAGGGAGTTACTCCCAAATACTGCTGAAAACACATGTTCATAGCCTGTAAGACATTTTTTAGAGTGATGTAAGCTACGCTGGGTGCCAGTTCTCACTGGAAAACACTAACAAGAAAGAGGAATTAGTTGATTTTATTGCAAGAGAGATGGGAAAGGCCAGCACCATTACTGACATCTGGGACAGGCCCCACCTAACTCATTTTGTGGAGAAGTTTTCGCTCTGTTCTGTCTGCTTCTGACAGCCAGGTAGCTAAGGCATGCGAACTGGTCTGCTGGGAACAGCCAGTAAAGAAAAAGCCTGAAGTACTGCTGCTAAAAGGGCTCAGAGGTTATTGTCACTTAAGTATTGCAGTTATTTCTGGATGCATTTCTCTCTCTTTTAAGCCTGAAAGGAGGCTTCCAGCTCTGGGACCTGAATATCAACAAAAGAGCTGTTGATACTTCACTACTAGAAGTGTTATTTAAGATTAGTAGTAAAAGTGGTCACAATGCAGTTGTACCACCACTAACGCTGTTAACACCCACTGACATAGCTGCAGGGCTGAGAACTGATAATTTCCAACTCAGAAAATGATCACAAACTCTAATTTTCTAGGAAAATGGTCTTCTAACCACATCGTACCTGCTCATTACAAAGAAATGGCAACGAGCAGCAGGTTTGTCTGCCAGGCTGAAACTGGTGGGTGAGAGGCTAGTAGATGGAATTGAATCAAAAGTTTCTTCCTTGCAGGGCACCATCATTATGCCAAATATAGCATCTGTTCTGTATGACCCTGAGCAATGGGAGACACCTCGACAGTTCAACCCTGGCCATTTTCTGGATAAAGAAGGAAACTTTACACCTCGAGAAGCCTTCTTACCATTCTCTGCAGGTAAATGGGCCGGCAGTTCGAACCAATCCAACAGATTAGATGAAGAACACTGAAGTGTGAGACTATGGTATTTCTTCAGGTAACATCTTCTGTCTCTGCTGTTTGCTGTCTTTAAAGAACAGTACTGGCAAGGAAGATGCTTCTTCTTAGGAAACTGTAGTGGGAATCCCACTCGAATTCCTGAACCTCCTAAGCTTATTGCATGCTGCAGTCATCCACAGATTTTGTCTGTAGTATACTTTATATAGTTTTTTTCCTGAGAAGCAATGTGTCTTGTTTGTACTGGAGTTAATTGCAATCCCTTTTAAAGGAACAAGCTGAAAGAAAAGCAGAATGCATCCAGGTAAACAAAGGATTAAGTTCTTGCTTACAGAACTGAAAATCCAGTTGCAAAAGAAGGAAATAAGACAACAATGCACAGTTAGAGATCACACTTAGCAGTAAAGTTCCTACTCTGTTGATTTTTGTTTAGTTTGTTGATATAGCAGACTCGTCACTTCAATGTCCATCCAGGAGTGGTTTCTTAATGGAAATGGCTTTTTCTTTCATTTCTCTGCTCATCTGGAAATGTGAATGTATTATTCACTTGTTCTGCTCATGCCATTGGTTTCAATGAGGAACCCGTGGAAATTAACTTTAGGCTTCTTGCTTTGCTGTAAAGGACCAAGCCTTTGTTCAATTGCAAATGCAATTGCTAAGTAATTTTGATCTGCTGACTTCAACTCACTAAGAAACCATGTGCAAACAGCTGGCAGATACTTTGTGTATGACCTTTAAGCTCAACATCTCCTGTAAAAGGAAAATCATTTTCTGCCAGGTCAAGCAAGGTCAAGAAAGAAATGATGGTGGTACCTCAGGGATTTTCACTGAGATTTTCATTTGGTGTCTCTTAACCTATGACATTGGATGCGATCTTTCTGAGAAAGAATTCACAAAGTTTTAGTTCTGTGGCTTTTCATGATCCTGGCCTTGAACAAAAAAAGACCCCTCTGCTTATAACAAGACTGAACAAAAATTCCTAGATACTCACTGTCCTTCCCCCTTCCTTCTGCAGGGCACCGTGTGTGTTTGGGGGAGCACCTAGCAAGGACCGAGCTCTTCATTTTCTTTGCCAACCTGCTGCGGGCATTCACCTTCCGGCTCCCTGAGGGGGTGACGAAGATCAACACAGAGCCCATTTTCGGGGGTACACTGCAGCCCCACCCATACAGGGTTTGTGCCATTCCACGCTAGGGTGCAACACGTCACAGACCAGCACGAGACAGACACCTTTACCTCAGTGAATTTCCTCTCAAATGTATAAACCTTTTTCTACTAGCCAGGATATTGATATTAGTCTATCCCAGGGCTACTCAGAAAGCAGATGCAAGCCAAGGTCCAGACTAACAGTACTTTTGGTCTGGTCCTTGTGAAAGTCCCACATATTCTCACAAGGATCTTAACCATGTTCTCCTCTTGGAGAGTGCTTGAAGCAAAACGCTATGGTTCCCAGCTGAAGCCAGTGGGCTGTGTTTCCCTGTCCTAGCCAAGCAGAATCATCATGATGCTCGCTCCTGAGCAAATCTCAGTAAAATTCAACAGAGAATCTCAGCAAGAGCCGAGTAGGTCTCATTTCTGTGAGTGCTTTGATGACCTCAAGTAATTTGACTCAGGAAAACGCACTTTTAAAGCCCTGTTTTGTTTTTACTGTCCTGAACTTAGACACTTTAATTTGTTGACAGGTTGCAAATAATAAAAAAAAAAACCACCAAAAATCAACACCCCAAACCCAGGAAATGCTTTAGAATGTGAGTACTTTAATATCTAAATTTGATGTATCTCTCACATAGAAGATAAAGAAAGTCGATCTAAAGTTGAAGAAAGAAACTTAAATTTGGTGTTTACTAGCAATGTGAATGTGTGACTTGGCAGCCTGAGTATTGTTATGATGTATTGCAAGGTGGTTTGTTGTTTGTTTGGTTGGTTTGTGTTTTTTTTTAAATGAGCTTTCTATGATGTAGAATCATGCCATTATCAATCCTGCTTGCATGAGGCATAAATGTGGGATGAGATATTCACTTTGCCAGTGGGTCTCACAGCTAACTTTGCAGCAGAGGAATGCAGAGACTTTTGAAGGCAGTGTCTAGGGCCTATCTGAACACTCAAATGTTCCCCTTTTTCTCTGGGCCCTTTTCTTCCTTCATTACAACCCATACCATACTTCCTGCTCTCCATTCAATCTCTTTCCAATCCTCCTTCCCCAATTTCAGTTCCTATTCCAACCCACCCTTTATCCATATACACTCTATGTTAGGATTCACCTTCCCTTTTGGTTTCCCACTGCTTACATCCTTTCATCATATCAAGCTTCTGCCTCCTCTGACTCTTTTCTGCACAAGTATTAGTAGAGGAATCAGTGCTGAGCTGAAAACAATGACCAGTAAGCTTTCAGGAGGGAGTGTGGAAGATCTATTTGTTCTTCGAGGCTCCAGGCCATGAAAAGAAGAACACAGTAACTACAGAGCGTGCACTGGAGGTAACAGTGTAAGAAAAGACATAAATGACCATGTGATGCAGGAATTCTAAAATACGTTTTACTTAACATAGCTGCTCACTGGCAGTGATTCAACTCAAGACTGAGACGGTTTAAAGACACAGCTGGAGGTGACAGCCAAGTTCAGCTGTAGTTTTGTTAAAGCAAAGTGCTGTAGCATTCTTGAATGCAAATCACTTTTGGAAAGGATTCAAATGTTGGAGTTGAGTAGAGCTGTCTGTAAACACTGCTGTAAATTTATGGTCAAATTTGTATGAGAACAAAAAGTGCTTTTATGTTGGAATATGAAATATTTGTAATTAAATCATTGTGGTACTTTTGAACTTCCTGAATTTAAAATAGAGGAGAATGTTACTGAAAAGAAGAAAGAACTACTGTAAATCAGGCTGTGCTGGACCAAATCCTGGCATGCCTTGTAGCTCTGGCAGTTGTCTGCTCCAGCACAACCCAGTATCTGGAGGCTTGCTGGGCTGGAAGGGAAATCAGGGCAGTGAGGGCTTTCATAAAAGCAATCAATAGCTGTCATAAATAATTCAGCCTGTTACTCCACACAGCGTATCAAACACTGTTCCAGGGCCTACACACTTCTGCTCAACCTCCTTTCCAGCTTTATCTGTGCTTGTCCTCCACCCTACCCTCCCACACCTGCTCCTCTCTGCTAACCCTGCAAGAGATGGTGTCTCTCACCGCCTTTGCCCACTCCTCTTGTCATCTTGCCACTTGCTGAAGAAGCTTAATGATAAGATGTATGTAAAGCGGGCTGTGCTCAAGGGCTGGAACATTGTGTCCATTGAGACGGCAGCTGTACTCAGTACTGTTGATAGATAGCTTCCCCATGACTAGGCAGGACTCAGGGGTGGCACAAAGTGGAAAGAATCAGTAATTTACTGCCCATCTCAGCCCCTGAGGGACCCTGTCCACCAGACCCCTACCAGGCAGTACGAAGAAGCACATTTGATTTTGAAGAGTTTTCTAAAATCTTGGCTGAAGGGCAGAAGCCCCCCAGCTCTCCCTTTGGGAGACTGAGTTTCCAGATGGTCTTGCACAACAGTTTTGCTATTCCTGAGCAGTGAAGCCAATGTGGTGTGTGTAGCCTACCATATGGATTAGTCCATATGGGTCAAGCAGCCAGACCCTGCTTTCTGGGCTAGTGCCATAGGTCTAGAAACCTACAGCACCAACCGACACCCACCTGTTCCCATAAAGATTTGAAGAGAGCTGATGGTGGAAGGCAAAGAGAAACTCAGGAAATCTGATAAAATTAACTTTGCTCTTCCTCCACTCTGTTGGGAAGCTTGGGAGTGCTTCTGGGATGGAGAACAACTCTGTTTCTCCTTCCAGACATCATTCTCCCAGTCCTTGTCCAGGGCTACAGACCTCCAGCTCTTGGTCTGGTTGACCTCTGGCAGCAGAGAAATTTGCAGGTTATGGGGAAAGAGCCGACGTGATCCTGGGCCAGGTGCTGGTGAGGCATGACAGCAGAGAGTCACCTCTGGTTGTCTCAGCTGACTTCTCTAGTCCCCTGCCCACAGCCCTCCTGCCCCTCCAAGTTCTGCTTTCTCTTCTGACCATCACCTTCTCATCTCTAGCTGCCCACCGGTTACAGCCCCTAGGTGTGTCTCTGTGTTACACCATCAAAGAGCTGCCAGATTAAAAGGTGTACGCCCTGGTGCTGATGACTGGAGTGATGTAATATTTCTTTTAAGTGGAGTGACTAACCCTACACCCATCTTTTTTTTTTCTTTTTTTTTCTTTTTTTCTTTTTTTTTTTCTTTTTTTTTTTTTTATAACCATTGTCAACCACAGCCTCAGGTCTCTGAGTTGTGGTAGAACTGTCATCCTTAATAATATGGTTTGGAAGGGTTTGAAACCAGGTTGCAGGTGTTTATTCCAGGGAAAGATGTGCAATTGGGTGTATTAATCTTTAAAGCATTGTGATTCCTTCGGGGAAAAGTGAGTGCATGTCACAGAACTGCAGAGGTGGCTGCTTTGTGTCATATTTGCAGGGTAGTGGGAGTGTGTGAATCCAGAAAGCCTAAAATATTAAATGTTAATGGATACAAGAGAGGTGCCTAATATTATACGGTGCTCAGCTCTGCTAAGGTTACAGTTAAGGAAAATATTGCCAAGTTGTCTGATACCAGGATCCTCTGCTTATTTTTCTCTTGTGCTTTTCTTTCTGCTTCATAGCGGGTCTCTCCTGCGCAGCAATAGTAGTGCCAGAAGCATTCTGCAGGCTATATGCCAAACTCCAGGGAAACTATTTATCCTAGCAAAAGGAAAAAGCAGAAACTAGAGACAAAGAGAGCCTTGTGCAAAAGTTTGGTAGATTTTGCATCCATCCAAAGATTAAAAGCAAGATGTGACATTTTTTCCCTTCTGTTCAAACAAGTTGTTTGGGAAACTGTTTTGTGTCAAAGGCTTGGGCTAAATTGTCCCTGTTGATGCTCCAGTGTATAAAACAGTGAATCAATGGCATGTAGTGGGGGAACCTGACATTTATGGGATTAGATTTTGAAAAAAATATTTTCCATTGCACCAGCATAGCACATTTGGGGAAACTATGGCTGTGCTTTTGAGGAGGTCTAGAAAACCCTGAACAGACAGGAGGCAACAGAAAAGGAAACAGTCACTCTTTTGCCAGTGGAAGGGCTGGAAGGTGTCAAATGGGACAAAAAGAGAGATCGCTCAGAAGCACCAGAGGGGATCGCACTGCACAGGCCTTGTTGGTAAGCTATGCCTCATCACAGGGCATTGTACTAAACATCTATTTCTGTTCAAAAAGGAACCAGATACATTTTCAGCAGGAAAATTTCTTTTGGGTTGTTTAATACCAATACAGTGTTTCTAGTTTGTCCTGTTTTTACAAATTCTCCTAAGGCATCTGCTGTCATGTGCTGTCAGAAATGGAACATGAAACTAGCTGAACTTTCATCTGATATGGCATGGCTGTGCTTAAGTTTTTATGCCATTTACTCAATTAAAATGGTTCAATATTTATCTTACTTCACTTTGAACATTTATTGTCACAATCTTGTATTTTCCATTTGAATAATTTGCTTACTTTCACGTAGTGCCCTGACGAAGTGCCTGCTGAGACATAACTTGGGAGACTAGAAAAAGATGCTCATCCAAGAAACCTGTAATCCTAGAGTATAAGCCAAAATGCACTTAATGTCATTCATTTGCCTTTGATGAAAAGTCTTGCTGCTGGCTGTTTTCAAAGCTTAATTTATTCATTTGCCAGATGTCTTCAGGTGAGAAAAATGCATTGTGAACAGTAAATCAGATTTTCTTCAGTACTAGAATGAAATTTCTGGTTAAAAAAAAAAAGGAGATAATATGCTAATTGACTTGGGGTTACACACACTTCCTTTAATGCATTGTTAAGCAGCCTTGTATCATCAGATGGCAGATCTGCGTTCAAGCCTGTGCTGTGCTGTCAGGGCAGCCTTGAACTGGGACTTGTGGGTAAGCCAAGATGAGGAAATCTCTCCCCATAAAATCCTTGTGCTGGAAATGTCATTATCTGCCCACTTTTTTTTTTATCTTCAATATCTCTATTATTTTTACCATTGTGAAATGCAACATTAATAATGTCTGCAGCTGAATTAAATTAAAGGAACAACAAACTTCTGCGACATGAAAAGAACAGATTTATGGAGATTTGGAGATAGTTGAGTTTCAACGCCTGAAAAATACAGTTACCATACCTGCAAAAATGACCCTGAACTCAAATATTCAGGGGAAGAGAGAGAAAGAGAGATCTAGGACTGCATATTCAGAAACACACTGCAGAATAAAGCAAGGGTATCCTTTTGAGAGTAGGACTGTATAAGAAATATTTGGTTTAATTTGGGTGTTTGTTACAGCTAATGATTTAGGCCAGGCACATCAGATAAGCCACACCACACAGTGATTGGAGGACAAGAGATGGCAAACATGGGGTCTGAAGAGCAGCTTTGCCATTTCAGTCAAAACATTACGGCTAAGCCAGCTTTGTGTGTAAATCAAGTGGTTGGAGATACAGGTACTATGATTTGAATCAGTAAGTCATTTTGTTATATTAGATTTTGTAGATTAAAAATTGTACCTCAGAAAAGAAATGTCCGCTCTCTAACCTTGTTCCAACACACGGAGGTAAGTTTCATCTCATCCTTCTTCCCCAGCCCATTGAGATGTCTCTCTAGATTGGAATCACACTGTTGGAAATTGTTCTCATTTGTTGAGGTGAATTACACTATGGTGCCTTTTTGCCTTTTAACAGTAATCCAGCACAGGAGGTCTGGTCTAATCAGCTTGACCAAGCTCAGCCTTCTCTGAGACCAAATCTTACAAAGTTGACAGTTTTTGCTTGCTTATTTTTAGCTCAAGTGAGTTCAAACCAGTTCACAGTCATGATTTATAAAGGAACAGTCAGGGATGAGTTTATGATTCTGTGAAACACAGAACCAACACACAGGCGACTAGCCAGCTGCAGGAAGCTTGTTCAGGACAACAAACACCAGGCAGCATCTGGAGTACAGCTTTATTCAGGCGTGCCAGTACCCAAAAGCATCACTCACATTCTTGACCGCATGGTGTGCAAAGTTCCTGAGTGATTGCAGGCTAATTACAAGACAGCATGCAGGCTCCAGTTGCCCCACCAGTGGAGGGAGATGAGTGAATGTTGTAAGAGGAAGGGTTCATGTAATTTGGTGTTCTGGTTTAACCCGGCTGGCAGCAAAAACCACCATATGGTCATTCACTTACTCCCCTTCCCACAGTGGGGTGTGGGAAAGAACCAGAAAAAAAAGTGAAACTTGTGGGTTGAGATAAAGACAGGGTAATATGACAGAAGAGGAAGAGAATAATAATGATAATGATAAAAGCATATACAAAACAAGTGATGCACAGCACAATTGCTCACCACCCGCAGACCACTGATGCCCAACTACTTCCCAAGCAACAGTCCTAGCCCCCGGCCAGCTTCTCCCAAGTTATATACTGAGCATGATATCATTATGGTATGGAATATCCCTTTGGCCAGTTTGGGTCAGCTGTCCTGGCTGTGACCCCTCCCAGCTTCTTGTGCACCCCCTGTCTCCCTGCTGGCCAGGCAGTATGAGAAGCTGAAAAGTCCTTGACCTGGTGTAAACATTGCCTAGCAACAACCAAATCATCAGTGTGTTATCCACATTATTGTCATCCTAAATCCAAAACACAGCGCTATACAGCTACTAGGAAGAAAACTAACTCTATCCCAGCTGAAACCGGGACAGTTACAAGTGCTCATCTTTAAGGACGTTATATTCATGGGAAGCTGGTTCTTGTATCCTTATACCACATGCTGGTGAAAACTGCCTTTGCTTACTGTCTGGCCATCTGAGGCAATGGCAATTCCCAGCCGCCACTGCCTCAGCTGCTGCCTCAGCTCCCTCCAGAGTCAGGCCTGCAGCCAGTGCTCTCCCCTCCACTGCTGTTGGCTGCAGCGATGTCATTTTTTCAGGTCCTTGGCAGATCTGCTGTCCAACTACTCTCCAGTTTGCCAATCCACTACTCTTAGAAGCTCAATTTCAGGCCTTCCATATATCTTATCGATAGGGTGCTTTAGGCTTGAGGCAGCTTGATGCACTGGGTCATTCTCCAGCATGCTCTGAGGGGCCACTATAAATCTGTATGAATCATCTGTTAAGGTGGTTCCACAGTGCTCTGCTGCTCAGGAGCAGCTCATATTAGCTGGAGCAAATAAATGGCTTTATATGCACAAATACATGGAAACATATCTTTAAAAAAATTAATAAGAATTGTGGTTTTAACTGCAGATTTCTCCTTGTTCCAGAAATATTCACAAGAAACAAAACAATCTAATTAAAAAAACGCAGCAGCTGTGAACCCTATTTTTTTAGCCCTAATCAAAAGGATTTCAAATTTTTTCTCCCTCCATGTACATGGAATGAAATTTCCATTCAAAATAACTTTTACAATTCCCCCCTCTGGGGGAGAGGAAAGTCTTAGTAGAAGCTGAGAGACTACAGTGCACTAGGTGAGAAATATCTGGTGCAAAAGCATCATATACTCATCAAATTTCAGCCCAGCAGTCCCTGCCCTGCTGGAGGGTCCAGAAAAGGAAAATTTCAAGGAGTGTAGAGAAGTAGTGGGAAGAAGACAATCTCTCTCCTCCTATTGGTGTAAAAGAAGTTCAGGTCTCATCCTGGTCAGCATTGAGGACAAACGGGGAGCAGGAAGGAGATAAGGGAGTGTTTAGCAGCTCCAGTTTTTCTTTCCGAGTCTAGCGGTGTCTGAGCTGTGATGAGCAAAGGAGACAAACCCTCTTGCCCAGCTCCTCTCCCCACCACTGAAAACAGGTTTCGGGCTGTGTTGGTTTCAGAGAGCAACACAGCCAACACAACATCTGGAGGAAGTGATACAACATATATTTAAAGTAGCTAGCAGAGAAGTGATAAGATAATCAAAAGATGCCATGTAAATAAGGTGTGTTATATGTGGAAACATACGCACTGCCAGAGTCCATGGAAAAAAGCATGGATTTAGGGGAGCTTTCTGAGCCTGAGAGGGAATGAAAATGGAGTGTTTGTGACTCAGCCAAAAGCCAGTTAAGAAAGCAGTATTTTCACCCTCAGGGAACAATTAAGTCAATTTGAAAACCTTTAGTTTATTTTTGCAAGCACAGACAGCCTAAAGGAGAGATTTCCAAGTTCAAATAAAGTTACAGAGGTAAAGTGGTATGGTATTTATCAGTATTGAACTTCTCAAGAAATCCATGGTGCTCCACACAATAAATATGGATTTATTTAAGCCTCTCTCCTTAAAAAATACCAGCCTAAATTATGCCAACCCACCTACCTTTCTTTTGCCATATTTGGTGGTAACCAATACAGTCATTAGTACCTTTTGGTTAAGGACTCATACTTCCCCAGTCCATTATTCCTTACGACCTATTGCTCTCCAGTGTGACCTCACAAACAAGAAATTCTCAGTAAGAAATTCTCTCCAGAATGAGGCAAAAGGAGAGAGATGACTTAAGGATATCATGGAGCGACCTGGATCCTCAAACTGCTAGAGAAGGGGGAAATAACTGGCAACTTTGGTGTTCAACAAGGTACGTGTTTCATCTTCAAGGACACAATCCAGCACCTTGAGTCAGAATTAATCAATCAGAAGTGTTACATAGATTGTATTTTTCTCTAATGCAAATATTGATAGTTTGCAAAAAGCCATGGAGACTGTTACAGGGAAAGCCATATTATCTGGCTGAGGGAGCTATATCATCCTGGGAGAGGAGAAACCAGATAAACCAATATTGAATGATTTTCTAGTCAGGAAGATGGTTCCCAGGGAAAGAAATCAACATGCCACAGGAGATGTGTATGTCCAAGAACAACACATGCAAACAAGCTGAGACGATGATTTATTTGTGCTCTTGCCTGTGCCTGCCGCTAATCCAAGCTGCAATGGGGACAAATGCCTTTAAACATATGCAGAAGGAAGGAGAATGAAGAGATCTACTGCCATAGTGAGGTCCAGGCTGTTGTCAGGTATTGTCATCAGAGCCATGGAGACTCAGAACGGGGTCTGGTCTAAGACAGGACCTGCCACTGCTGGCTTATAGCTAAGGCAATGAAGGGATGACCCAGAGGACACCTGGTGTCTGCCTGCAGAAGAGATCTATTTCACATGTATTTTCCTATTTCATGTTTTTTTATGATTGTTTCTAACATTGCGATCATCAGTATTCACCATTCTTCTTTCAATTCTGAGCTGCTTTGGCAACGGATGTCTATTTGGGTTAGTCAGATAGGTGCCCCTGAAGAGACAAATCCATACCAGGTGACGTTAAGCACAAGCCCTGTGGGATGCCAGCAGACCTATTTGGAAGTCTCAGAGGCCCCAGTAAATTGCAAGGAGTTTTCAGCTGTTTTATCATCAAGTGCCAGGTAAGACTTGAGAAGTTTCCTCATTTCCAGTGGTGTTTGTCAAGACATCAGTGCTGGGAACCTGAGAGTAACCTATACTGTCATACATTAGCACTCAAAAGTCCTCCAGAGAGCTTTGTTGTATGTAGTTTGTTGCTGTGTAGCAGAGCATGCAGAGTTGACCATATCACTCTACAAGATACAAGAACAAGGGAATAAGCTTTCTTGAAAATATTGATTGCAATACTAGTGCAAGGTTATTAAAAAAGGCAGTTAAAAGGACATAACTTCTTCCCTGCTTTAGTAAGCTTAATTTCTGTTTCCTTGTGATTAGAGTTTCAGGCAGGACATGATATTACAGAGAATTACCTATCTTCTTACTACCAAAGTAGCTGGGATTACCACTCCTGTTGCATACCTCCACTGGCTGTGGGCTGCTTGCTTCTGTTACCACCCTCAAAAGAAACATTGGTACAACCTTACGCAGCACAGCCTGGAAAATATTGATTAGTATTATTGCTGGGCTCTGAGCAATTATTTCTCTATGACTATCATGTAGAGAACATGATTCAGAAGAATAGTGAATGACATGTTTAATTTGGGTACCATCTCCCAACCTCCTGTAAGTACCTTTGGTTCTATGCAGCTGTTTCCAGGAGAACCAGTTAACTGCTGGAAGATCACATCCTACAGATGTAGAAAGGTTGAGACAGAGAAGTCCTACAAGAGACAGAAAAAGAAAAAAATAAAGAGCACAAATGGAATAATGATCAATACAAAGAAATTAAAAAAATACAAAGAATGCAGGTATGATCCACAGGACAAAACATGAAAAGCAGAAAAGGCTGCAAGACAGCTGCAGCAGCAGTTAGATCCCAGCTGGCAGTATGACAAAAGTATCTAAAAAGCTTGTTTGTCAGATGAGAAGAAACTTTTTCTTGAGATTTTGCCTTTTCTGAATCTTAATTTTCTTGAAAACCAAAGGGTGGGGTTTTTTTTGTAGTCATTCAGGTTAGGTGTTTCTTAATGGTGCTCTAGCGATATATCTTCAGATACTGCTAATCAGAGTTCTGAAATTGAACTAGCTAAAATACATCTCTTGGTAATATTGAATAGCAGATCTTACTGCCAAAATTTATCTTGGATACTTCAATATGTTGAGAGAGCTGCTAGGAATTTAAGTAGAAAGAATAAAGACAAGGCTCCTATGTGTTTGCTACTGGTTTATGATATTTTGCCCTGGTTCCTGAACCATCTCCCAGATCTTCACAAGACAGTTTTTGCTTGTCAAGAGCTTGCATGTTTTGCACATTCTTTGGTAAAGAAGGAACGCACAACAGCTGCAGTTTCCAGGGATAACACAGGGCTCTGTCCCTGCAGGATGGCACAGGAAGACAGTGGTGGAGGAGTGGGATTCACTGAAATGAGAAAATCCCATGGAGTGTTCTGAATTCAGCAGATCTCTGAAAAAAAAACCCCAAACATCTGCCATTGAAAAACTTCCAGCTTGGTCTTTTGCTGTCATTCAAAGCACCTTGTAACACTGCCTACGAGACAGGATACTTTGTTCAGACATGAACAGAGAGACTTATGAGATATTATTACTATTTCCTACTGCTCTTCACATTTATTTGCTTTGGAAAATCAGAGATTCTGCAAACCGTTGTTTGCTGAAGTCATCTGGAGTTAATGACTGCACATATTGCAATATCTGCTGTACTCTAAACTCACCCCTCTCTTGCCTGAAGATTAAAGGCAATCCCAGCTCTGTGATTTGATGAAGACAACCTGGTCTGGGTTCTCCATGACCTCTTTTTGGCAGGAACAGAAACCGCAACAACCACTTTGCACTGGGCACTGCTTCATATTTTGACTTAGCCCAGAGAAGAGGGGAGACTAATGAGGTCACATGCAAAACCACTTGGATTGTGCTTTGTCGGAGAATACACCAAGGTCAGCACAAAGTGCAAAGGTAAAAACTTGTAAAACTGCATCCAACTGGAAATTCAGACTCTTTGTGAACTGACAAACACATACTTGATTTATTGACAATCATGGACTCACCCAGGCCCATGAGCTTCATCCCGCTGCCTTGCGCCTTGGCAAGAAGTATCTACTCTTTCTTCCTTTCCATGAGAGTCACAATGAACGCAGAGAGCTGGGCATGTAACAAGTCTGTAAATGGCAGCAGACAGTGCAGTGTTGCTGACACCGTGCTGCTGAGCACAGCCAGTTGCCCAGGCCTCTCCCAGTGGTGCTGCATCACTTGCACATTCAATAAGAAAGAGGAATCTCCCATCCTTTACGTCCAGCTGCAACATGGGATCAAAATATTTTTTCCCGTACAGGCCACCGCTGTCCTCTCCCAGTACAGCCTCTTCCAAGCAGTGACAGACACCCTGAAAGTCCTTCAAATTCCTGATGCTGAAGATGGACGAAACTAAACAAGTTTCTCAGAGAAAGGTTAGATTTGGGGGGGATAACAGTGCTAGCAATTCCTGGGCTCTTTTGCATGGTCTCTTAAAGTGTTTTGCAATACTTTCTTGTCTTTCACAATGTTCTGAAGAATATCAAATTTATTAGATTTGTTTTCAGTCTTCCATAAAGTTCTCCCGTGATTATGTCTCCCCATCCCTGAGCCATCCATATACTTACTACCTATAAAATCTTATTAGATCATTAGCTGAGAATGTTTTAGTGCATTAGAAGGAAACAATCACCAGACAGTGTAATATAATTTCTGTACAGGGTAGTTCTCTGTCTACTGTCACTGGAGTGGTTAACTCTGAATGTATTTGTGACAGCAACAGCCCTAGGACCTGTAGGAGGGACTCTGAAATAGAGAGGATACAGATAAAGATTTGCACTGCAGCTAAAATGATCGGTGAGTCTGCCAAAAGGGGTGGTCCTGCCTCTTTTGTCCTTGGCCATGTTCTCATTCTGCTTAGTGAGACACCAGCCAGCAGGTGAGTGTGTTCAGACTGCTGAGCCAGCAGAAAACTATTACTGCAACTAAAAATGAAACCTGTCCACCAGATCAGCCAAATGAATCCACTCACTTTATAGCTCTGTGGTTGTTAGATCCAACCCTGGTGAAAGGGAAAATGAGGGGATGGGACTATTTGTTTTCAAGGCATCTCGCTTATAGGTAGGTTACAGACTGGCTGTAACATGAAAGTACTTGAAGCAGCTTGCCCAGAATCACAGAGATCACAGCACAGAACTGAACCAGGTCTTTAAAGTCCAAGCGAATGTCCAGACCAGGGTACCAGCCTGTTGTCAGTGCAATAGCTGAAAAGTGGCTCCCCTCAGTTCGCCCGATCCATTCTCCCTGCTCACTCTGTGCACAGTTCAAGGGACACACTCCATGGTGGCCCAACTTTTACTCTCCATCTTGCCGGGGGGGCGAGCAACACTGAGCAAGACTTCATAAGCACAATGTTCAGTGCAATGGTGTGCAAACATTACCATCTAATGGCTGCATGTGTTAATTACAACTATAATTTCTACTTTAACGACGAAGGCTGCTCCTTGTGTAAGTACTGATACACTGAAAAAGCTGTATGATTGGAAAACAAATACATATGGAAAGATAATAAAAGCAATATTTATGATTTTGCAGTATGCATCAATCACCTCTGGTGGGGCAATGTAAATGCAAGAAATCCATTGAAGTACTTCTGAGTAACATGACATGGTTGTTGCACTGATGGCTGTATGAACTGCAGATACATGAATAATAACAGCCATAAATAATAATGCAATGCATTAATAACAGTGAGAGCCTTTTAAGATTTTAATAGTGAAATACTATTCCAACCTCTTTTATTTCCTGACAGCAGGATGAAATTCCTCCCACCCCTTTCTTGGGTAATCCCAAGGGCTGCAAAACAGCCCTTACATAATAGAAATAGTCTTTGAGCTCTGGCCTAGGAGTTCCACTAAGATGTGCAAGGGCCTCTTTGTAAACATCTCATATCTTTACGTCATCATGTGTCTTATTGTCTCTCTAGGTGGCCAGGATGTATGGAAATACATACACACTCTGGCTAGAAAAACCACTGGTGGTTTTGCTAAATGGATTTCAAGCAGTGAAGGATGCCTTGATTGAGCATGCAGAATAATATTGTGAAAGACCTGTGGCATCCTTTTTCAGGGATGTTGTGGGAAGCCCCTGTGGTACTTTCTGTTGTTGTGTGTATTGAAATATTTTTAGCATAACAAGCTGTTCAGAGAATGGAGTTTGTTACAACAACTGCATCTACTCTTAACACCTCTTTTCAAGATGAGCTGCTCTTGGCAACAAGATGAATGCTGTAGACCCACTGCTGTATGTCCTTCCTAAACACTGGGCCCCAAATATAGACTCAGCACACAAAACTAATGTGTTTCCCATACATAGCTTGGGGAATTCTTAGTCACTGAGCATGTTACCAAGCTATCTCAAGAAGTCTTTGTGGTAAAAGGTGTAAAATTGTAAAAACGTCAGCCAGCAGGACCCAGTGTCTGTTAGGTGCATAAGGAGCAGAAAAGGGAAGACAGGCATGGAACTTATTTCCCACAAAAAGGATCAAGTAGATGTGAAAAAAACAGTATAAACACCTGTGATTCCCCATATAAATACTGCCAGGGATCCTTCCAAACTCATAGTGGTAAATCTTGGAACCACTACAATGTCGCCAGTCCCATACTTCTCCCCAGACCTTCTCTGTTTTGTTGTAGGCATCATCTTTGCCACTGGGCACACCTGGAAGCAGCAGAGACGGTTCAGCCTGATGACTCTGAGGAACCTAGGACTAGGGAAGCAAAGCCTGGAAGAATCCAGGAGGAAGCTTGCTACCTGCCTGAGGACTTTGCAAGAGAAAGGTGAAATGTAGATCTGTATGTGGTCATGACATGGGCTCATTCTCCTCATTTCCAACCCTGCTTTTTCTACTGGAAGTTGCGATTTCTGCACTAGGTTCGATGGGAAGTTTACACAGCTGATGCTTTCACAATTCATTTTGCACTTGGCTAGAACATCATGCCTGACTCATTGCTTTCATACTAATCCTTTATGGGAGAAAGTGACAGCGACTCCTAAATTATGCTGATTATGCACTTTTCTATAGGATGGAATCTTTCCCTCACTCATAAAGGTGCCTGAAGAATGATCTTCCAGTTAGACTCCTGCATCTTGATTCCTGCAGGCTCAGCTATTTGTGCAATCCCATGCAAATCCAGAGCAGGCTGGATGGGAGCTCAGTGTAACAAAGGGTCATAGCCTATAAAAGAAGCTAATAATGCAGCTTTCTCTGTTTGTAGGCATGGATGTCTCTGCCCTACTCCCTTCTTCCATCAACAACATTGATTGCTGATGTGCTTTTTGGACATGGTTTCTCTACAGAGGCTGCTCAGAGGCTCCCAGGCGATGGCAGAATTCCCCAGCACCTCCTGGCCTCTGGTGAGCAAGGACTGACCTGTTCCCTGCAACTGTATCGAAGCCTGACAGCACTCCTCAGTGAGCCATGGCATGAAATGGTCGTTCTTTGCCAATGCACAGAGAGGAAGAAGAGCTCTTAAATCAACACTGAACTCCGCTAAAACCAGCACTCACTTTTGTCCCCTTCTTAATAATGATCCCTCTGCAACCATTCCTGCCTTGCTGTGCCTACGGGCCCATGGAATCTCCTGTAATAGTGCTCTTCGGAGAGACTGACCTGACTTTACATTGATAATATTCAGCATCAAGTTTGCCCTGGGGCCAGAATCAGGTTTTTCCTCTTAGCTTGTGCCTTGAAGGATTCTGTAATAGCCCTAATCTCCTGTGTTAGACTGGGCTGCAAGAACCATCCAGAAAAACAGGACAAGCTAACATGGTTGTGGCTTTGAGAACTACAGCCAAATGTTAACTTAAGATTTAGGAGAGAACAGGTCATTTGGGAAAGAGTTCACTTAGAAAACATAAGAAAAACTGTACTCAAGGGCATATAAATCCCCCAAATCTGAAAGTTACTAGTGGAGAGCAGGCAATGTGAAGAGTTAACTGTATAGTAATGGTCATCCTTCACACACTTCTTCTCTCCAAGATAATTTTTTTTTTAAATTAAGTGGTCATTAATTTCCTACAGTCAGAGAAGTAATACATCTGGATCATAGCAATGGTTAGGCACAGTTCAGCTGCAAACATTCAGGCTTTAAATGGACTATGAAGCGGAGACCTCACGGTGTTCCTTGTGCTTGTATTTCCAGGTGCAGCTCTATGACACTTTCCCATCACTGTTGAGGCACTTAAGACTACGTTAATGAGACTGCTGGTGGCACTAACACACTTGCAGGATCTATCAACACTTATTAAGGACGAGATCAGGAACCACCAGAAGAGCTGGGTGCCTGCAGAGCCACAGAACTTGATGCATACTTAGCTCAGATGTTAAAGGTAACAAGTAATTGTCTCTTGTGCAGCTGCAACATATTTAAAATGCTTGTAGTTATTTCCAGCTGCACTCCTACCTCCTCCTCCTTTTCCTTTTCCTCCTGAGACTGTTAAGCTATTTCTTTCTTTGAATTCAACCTTAAAAGCAAAGTATTTTGTGAAGGTACTGAGGAGATTCCTTGTCAGTCACTGCAGAGAGAGTAATGTTCCACTCTAGACTGAAAGAAAGCCTATTGTATGCTGTCTTCCTCAGTCAGCAAGATTATTTTTTCAATGGAGCTACATGGCTGCTGCCTTACCAGCTTCATCAACTCAGTGTGGACTCTGTGATGAAAATAAAGCTCTGTTGCTGGAAATTTGCTATACTATTAAAACAGTCTGAAATCTCATTGTCTGCCTCACATCTGCAGGCAAAGAATGATCCGCTCTCTATGTTCAGAGACCAATGTGGTGTGAGCAATCACAAATCTCTTGATGGTGGGCTCAGACACCACCACTATCACTTTATGCTGAGCTCTCCATGATGGTGTATCTGGAAGTACAAGGTGAGAAATGCGTGTATTTGCGCTTATATGTGTTGCTGTCCTTGCTCATGGCAGGGTAATAGGCAAAATGCAGTTGACTCATCTGCCCTACTCCTGCAGTGTAAGGTGTCTTGGGAATTTTGAGTTTCTGCATAGAGTCCGCACACCAACTGCCTTCTTGAATACTCATTGTTAATTCTTTTATTCTGCAGAATGAGTCCAAGATGAGTTGGATGCTGTCATTAGTCCATCCTGTGGAACTGAATATAAGGACCAAACAATCCTGTCATACGCAAATGCAGTTCTATGTGAGATGACGCATTATAGCGGCATAAGCGCAATAGGGTTTCTGTGCACCCAGGACACCGCACTGCAAGGCTTCCCTGTCACTAAGGTATAGTGGTGCCACTGAGCTTTGGGGACAATCCTTAGACAAAGCAAAGCCAGGCAATGAATCCCTCTCATTGATTTAAACGCTACACATTGTGTTTATATTTTGTCCCAGGCTGCAAAACTACCCAAAGGTGAGTTTGAACAACTCATGAAGAACTTCTCACTGTGAACAGGGTGCTGGACATTATCTACATCCCATAATATAAATAAACCTGTACTCAGTTTCCCTCTCCTTTGCACAGGTGTTACTTTTACCATTTTTCTGTACAGGATTTCAAGGGTTAGACCAATATAAAGGTACCAGTATAATGATCCTAGGCTTCTTTTAAACTAGTACAAGATAACATAAAAAGCACAGAAATTCTAGAAAAACAGTGTCTGTATATGCAATTTATTGTATCAGCAGAATACTTTAAGTCATATCCAACCTCAAGTTGGTGGTCTTCCCAATGGATAAGGCCTATGTGGCTTTAGGGAAAGATGTCTTTGAGAAAATCAAGATCAAAGTCAGGGGTCTTGATCAGTATGAAGCCTTCACTTCAGTGGTGTTTGAGGGTTTTTTTGCCTTTTTTTTTTTTTTCCCCCAAAATTTCTGATTACTGTAATTACTGCATCCTCTGGTGCTCTAAAATCAATCTTTAGGAGTGCCTAGTAATTTCTAAATAAGCTATTCCGTAGGAGATAGCACAGCGTGACCCTGTTTCTCACCTCATAATAATTAGTTGACATTTGCATTGGGCAATTTCAAGAGAGCAACTGATATCCTGGCAATTTAAGTCATTAGGTTTTGATTCTGTGAAAAGATCCTTGTATGTTCATTTTGTCTTTCAATAGGACACCTTAATTTCCCCCAAACATATTTTCTGTCCTGAATGATCAAGAGCCGTGGGAGAGTCCTTGACAGTTTAACCCTGGTTATTTCCTGGACAAGAATGGAAACTTTGTGAACAGAGAAGCCCTTATGCTGTTTTCTGTGGGTAAGAGCAATCCTCAGTATTGCATACAGCTGTCTTACAGCGACTGTTTCACAGGCCAAGACTTTCTTGACATCTGATCTCCTGCCACAGGTATCTTTATTCACTTCCATAATAAGGCGTAGGTAACAAAAAAAACCCCAAAACCCTGGAGGTGGTGATTTTGGAGACCTGCTGCAACTTCACTTTCTTGAGGAAAAGAAGGTAAGACTAGCTGGTGTCTGAAATTCTCAATGAAATGAAATGCAATTGTGGTAGTAAGGTAGATTGTCCTGTGGGAAAACAAGGGCTGATTAAAGCTCCTTCAGAAGGCAGGGGACGCAACCTGTCTGCTAATTAAGAACCGGCTCCTGGAAGGTATTAGAGCTTGTATGCTAATATTGACATCAGCAGAGACTTAAGGCCAGCAAAGGAAGCGGCACATTAGATTTCTGTGAACAGGTCTCCATAAGAATTTGATCAACATGTTCTTTATGAAATATTTTCATAAACTGCTGGTCTTCAGAGCACAAAGATCCCATTTATGTCTAACTGCAACCAACTATTCTTTATGAGTTTTTAAACTATTTCTGCTAGTATTTATTTCTAAATAGTTTTTTATGTCTTCTACGATTACAAACACAGGTTTGAGCCCATAAAACAGCAGCTCGGAGTTCCAGTGGTGAGGATATTTAACCTAGGACTTGGGAGACTCCTTTTCCCTGTTCTGCCGTACTTCTATGACATCAGGGATGTTGCTGAGATACCCATTGCCTTTGCTTCCAAATAGTAAAATAGGAATACCAGCATCACATTACTGTGCTTTGGATAAATACACTCAGACAGCATAGTAACAGAGGACATGTAGTACCTTGCATATATTGAACACCCTTTTTTTCATATTCCTGACTCTGGATTTTCTCTGACTCTCTCCACATCACAAATTGGTGGAGAAACCGAAACTACATCAGTCAGAAATCCATTTACTAATTCTGCCAGATCGCAGAAATTATTGGTCAGAGGTTTACAAAATGCTATGGGGAAATTCTGTGCTAATGGGGTAACCTGGGAATGGACTTACAAAGTGTGAGGAGATGCTGAGGAGGGACTATCTCCCCTGCCCTCTGTAAACTGTCCATTGTCATCTACTAACACTCCAGGGGCTCCAGGCTCTTCACTGACATGTGTTTTCCTCTCCTCTTCCCTTCCCTGGACCATGTCCATGTCTTGGGTAGGGTGTGCTGGAGAAATAGTGTCAGCAGCCATGGCCATGAGTTGTAGATCTCAACACCTCCGTTGACAGGATGGAGTGAAGGACGCTGATGACTGGCCTGCGTGGGGATCATCCCCCAGCCCCACCTGTGCCACCCCTCACTACGTGCTGAAGGGAACAGGAATGGATGGGGGCCGGCTGGGCTTGCCTGTCACCACAGGAGGTAAGTTGGTCAGACCCCTTAAGGAGTGACTGTTTGACTCCTCAAACTGTATCTACCAGAGACAAATGAACACTAAATAAAATGGCAAGGTACCTGAACCCCCTGGCTCTGTGTCTGTGTCACGCCCACGTCGTGCGAGGTAACAGCTCGACGCCAGACCTCACCTCACCTCACCTCACCTCACGGCGGGTTCCCGCCTCAGGCGGAGGACCCGCCTCGCGCCACACCCAACATGGTGGCTCTGCCCACTCCGCCACACTCAAGATGGCGGGTACCCCGCAGTTCGGGGTCCCGACGGAGTCCGCACTCAAATGGCAACCGGGAGCGTTCTTTTTCCCCTTCCCTCCGTTCCCACCGCCGTGCGCCGTGCTTAAGGAGCCGGGGGGAAGCGCGGGGCGGTTCTCGCCGCGCCGCCGGAAGCGGCGGAAGACTTTGGAGAGCGGACTCGGCGGAGCGGAAGTCGCTGAGGTGGACGGAGGTGGCGGCAGCGAGCGACGATGAACAACAAATTCGACGCGTGAGTCGGTGGCGGGGCGCTCCCTGAACCCCCACCCTGCGGGTGGCTGCATGGCCCCGCTCCCTACCGGGGGCTCCCCTCCGCCGCTGCCTCGGCGCCGGTCGGGCGAGACGCGATGAGTCATGGGGCCACACACAGCCCCGTTCCTCCGATCCGGGCCCGGCCCGGCCCTGCTCGGGTGCTGCTGCCTGGCCCTGAGGGGATGCGGGCCCGAGGGCTGGGGGCAGCGGTCCGGCGGCACAAGCTTCTGATCGTGGCGGGGCATCCTTCGCTGTGCACCGCCGTGGGGCGGGGAGTCGCGGGCCGCCTTTTGGCCCCGTGTTTCGCTCATCTTTTCCGGGCCTTCGCAGGGAATGGGGCGGGCGGAGAGAGCTGTGGGGTGCTGGCGTGGTGTCTGCTCGCCTCAGGAGCTGCCTCTGCTATGGTTAGGGGCGTGGGGAGCTGGGTGGGAGAGAGGCAGTAAAGTTACAGTGACAGGTCTTCGTGTTTGCCTCCTGAGTAGTTAGGAACACTAACAAAGTAGCTGGGGTTTTCAGTGGCAGATCAGTATCTAGTACAAACTGCTTGAGTTTGTTCTAAAAAGACATTTTGTTGCTCACTTTTGCTTAAAAGTGTGTGCCTAAAGTGCCTGTGATGGGCTCTGGGCATGCAAAGTAGTAGTAGTTTTACTGTGTAGGTTGTCATGTGTAGATTTCCAAATGCTGATGGCCCTTGTACCACGGAGAAGCTTAGAAGCAGAGACTGCTGAGGCTTGATATGAACCTTCTCAGCCTTGCGACGTGAGATTCACTTTCTTTGTTTTTTTTCTTTACCAGATTAAAAGATGATGATAGCGGAGACCATGACCAGAATGAGGAGAATAACACACAGAAAGACAGTGAGAAGGAAAAGAATGATCGAGAGAAACCGCAGAGTACTACCAAGAGGAAGGTGCAGTGCTGGCATCTGCATTCTATCACTAGGACATGATGTGGGACTGCTAGAGAGTCGGTCCTCAGTTCAGGGATAAGGAAAACATGTCTTGGTGGGCTGAGGTCGTTTAATGCGCTGTTGTAGTGAAGACAGAGGGGCTATGTTAGCATTTGGATAATTTGATGTAGCTTTTGGAGGTGTATAATGTGAAGGGTGAATGCTTCCTTCAGAAATGCAGCTCATACTCTGCCAGGCTTTTGAATGAAATGAGAAATAAAGCTTTATTTTCCCTAATTTTATTTGTTTAAGACGGTGTTGGGGAAGGACTGATTGGGGGGGGGGGTAGTGGCTTGCAGTTGGTTTGCCAGGCTGTGTTTGTGCCGTTGCTGAAATAACCCTTAAGTCGGATCTCAGTGAGTGTAATGTAACCTAGTTAAGAAGGCATATGTCCATCCTGATTTGTTGTTTTTAATCTCAGCAAAACTAATCTGTCTAAAGTAATACAATCTGTCTAAACTTACCATAGACAAGACAGGAGAGATTTAAGCTCTGGTTACTCATGTAACAATATCAAGTAATAGAAGATGAGAACTTTTTGTTTGTTTGTTTTTCTGTCAATTTTTGCTCTTGGATAATGTGTTAGAGCTAACCTCTTTTGTGCTCATTGGGAGTCTTTTTAATTAGAAGTGGATATTTTGGAAATTGAAAAATGATCATGGCCCACTGCTAGCCGTGGGTTCTGCTAACACTGACATGATGAGTTCTAAGACAGACTAACCCTCCCAGAGTGTTAGGGTGTTGGTTGCTTAAGGGAGTTGGTGTCACCAAAGAGTTATAATTGCTTTTGAATCATGATTTAGTATAAATGGGTTTTGCTCCTCCCAGGGGAGGAGACTGTCTGGGGTTTTTTTCTTAATTTCAAAAAGTTAAAACTCTTGCATTGCCCTTCTTAGTTTGTCTCTTTTTTCCTTTGAGATAGGAACAGCTATAAAGACTAAAGGAAAACTTAATAATACTGCCTCTAATAGTTATGACAGTTGGTTTTTTAGTGATGCTGTCCTGAGCTTAAGTTGTTATTTCCTTAGCCATCCCTGCACTGCAGATTTCTAATATTCTTTGAAATAGCTGCTGTTGCCCTAATCATCCATTTCAGACAATTAACAGAGATAGTATTTTTCTGTAAAAATGAGGACGGGTTGTTTGTTTTATAGTCTGTGAGGGCAGGAACATGTGTACTTCTGATGCTGTGAATGTAATTGTTCCCATTTTAGAGGAGCATATGAGGGGTAAGCAAGCTTTTCTCTTCTGTAGGCTGTTGTCCCAGGGCCAGCTGAGCACCCCTTGCAGTATAATTACACCTTCTGGTACTCCAGACGAACACCCGGGAGGCCTACCAGCTCGCAGAGTTATGAACAGAACATCAAACAGATTGGCACCTTTGCCTCCGTGAGTATATCCCTGTTGCCCTTTTGTCACTTGGACATGGTGTGGTCATCGTGGCTGCCTTACTCCCTGCGCGCTAGGCATGTACACATGCAGGCTGTGCTCTTGTTGTCAGGAGTAGAGGAGAGCAAGCAATTCGCCCTGACTGATGTATGAGTTCTTGAATTACCTACAGCAGGTGACATGTCCTAAGCAGTTCTCCTCTGCCCTGTGCTAGACATCTGTGCCTGCAGTAATGGTGGTAGCTGGAGAGATAATAGAACTCCCATGTAGCTTAAATCTGCTAGCTGGAGCAGAACTTGACCAGTAAGCAAGAGAAGAAAGGAACAGCTTTTCTGGGTGCAATGTAGTTGTGAAGCAAAGGCTGTACAGTCCCCACACTCACAGTCCCCCCGCCCTGTGCCTGTATTTCCACCACAAAGACTGTGGAACAAACCTCTGGCGTGCTGTATGTGCAAGCGGTTGGTGGCCCGTTGTCCGTTTGGAAGTGATGACTGAGGTGCAGTTTGGTGTTGCAGTGAAGTTCATTAAAAGGCAAACTGTTCTCCTTTCCCCCTTCCACTCTTTGTGATTGTTTATACCTGGGATAAATTGAGCATGTCCTGGACAGGCAGTGTTGGGTTGTTGCGTGGTACTGGCAACGTAAAACTGTAATTAAGATCACAAGATACCTAAGCAAAATAAGTCTCTGTTGTAGAGGCGCCACATACAATACCATTATCAAGGCTAGGAAGTCTGTTGGGTGGTTTTTGGGGTTTTTTTTGAATCTAGTATTTTGTTGAGATTTCCCAGGGTCCCTTGCAAATGTTAATTTTTCCCACCAGTAAATGTCTATCTTCTGTAATGTAGGAATTTGTAAAAATATCCCTTTATCCTTTCTGGAGGCTGCAAAAATATACCTGACCGAACAGCTGGGTTACATTACTGCATCCACACAGGACAAGAGTGGGAAGAATTGCTCGAAGCCTATCATCATTGGTAGTTCCTGCTCCCATTCCCCGCTGTGAGCAAGTGCTTTTAGTTCAGTGAATGAAAAATGTGGCTGCAGCTTGATGATCTAGCAATAACTTTTCAGTCTGTTAAATCAGTGTAGACTTAACATTGATTTTTAGCCCCTTAGAAGAAAAACTTGACACATGCTGTTGTCTGCTCCTTGCTGCAAAGAGTTTGTGGGTGCTGTTGTAGGTTGGAAGTGCTAGAGTTCAGTTAGGATGGAGAGAGACTGGCCAGCAGATCTGATAATGTGTTTGGTTCCAAATTCTGTTTAAGGAGGAGGAAGAACAAGCTTCAGAACATTGTCTGAGCCTAAATTTGGGTTCAGATTTATTCTTTTCAGCAGAAAGCTCTATAAGCTTTTAAGTACTAACCACTAGAGGGCATATTCACTCGGTGTAAGAATGTAATTTCCACACTGCATTTGGTTGTATCTGACAAAAATAGATTGCTTCTGACCCCACCTCAGTCTTGGTTCATAATTTTATTGGCTATAAAAGCAAATTCCTGCTTGGATGGCAGAGGTCAGAGATTGGAGCAGAATTCCAAGTGCTGACCAAGTCATTAAGATCTCTGATAAAGTAGCTGGGATGGTGTCTGACCCCTTGGGTTTTGCTGCTGGTCTGCTTAATAGCTATTGTCTTACTGAGTAGAGTCCTTTAAAATATGGAAATTAGTGTAATCTCTTCCAGTGCCTTGTTTTATTTTAAAGATCCAGCCTCTCAAATCCTTTTTTATCCAGAGAATCTGAAAGGTTAAATATGTTATTTTTAAGAATTAGAAAAGATAATTCCCTTGCCTTCCGGCCAGATGGTCTGAAATAACACAGGGATGCCAGAATGAAAACTGGTCAAAATAAAGTGGTCCAAGTGTACCATGGCAGATTGTAAAAGGAAATAAGAGGTATTTAAATAAAAGCTCTGAATGGTGTCTTAAGATCTTAAACCAGCACCAGAATGTGTCTTTTGTCTTAAAACCTGGATACAGTAAAATTAAATACAGAAAAAATGTCTTATTTGGAGGCTCCTGCAGTCTCCACAATTGCAGAGAGCAGTGGTTAATGCAGGGCTAATGTGTATAGTGTAGAGGGCTTGGCTGTACCTGATGTACTTGAGACTGATTGAAAGTTTGGGCAGTAGAATTTACAAGATCTGTTTGGAACTGTTCTCCAGAGCAGCAGTTATCTTAGCACAGATACACCAAGTGACTTTGGAGGCACCTGTTAAATATTTCAAGTAGTCATCTGGTAATGGAGCCAATCAGAAACAGGCACCCAAGCTCTGATCCTACTGCTGCCTTCTGGGCATCCTAATCAACACCCTTGTGACAAGGATGTAGAACAGAAGAGGGGGAGGTGGCTCTGGCCAGCTGGTGTAGAAAGGAAAGTCTGTTTTGGTAGGAATCCTGGCTGTGAACAGTTTGAGCAGCCTCATTGTGTGGTTCGTGTCATTGCAGGTGGAGCAGTTCTGGCGATTTTACAGTCACATGGTACGTCCTGGGGACCTGACAGGCCATAGTGACTTCCATCTTTTCAAAGAGGGAATCAAACCCATGTGGGAGGTGAGTTGGAACTCTCAGTTCTGCCTTGATATTCTCCCAGAGTGTTCTGGAGGGAATACTCCCTTCTTCTACAGTGGAGGGACTCTTGTCATTAAACGGCACTCCAGGCTTCTCTTGGGTGCAGTCCTTTCTTCTGGGTTTCCTGTAAACTTGTCCTCAGAACTCTGTCCCGTGTTACCTAGCAGTCCTGTGACCTGCTGGCAGAGGGGAGGAAAGATGCAGGGAGTTGCTAGCTGCACTCCCCCAAAGGTCGCAGAACTGCCTTCACCTGTGGGTGCTGAGGATCTCTGGACAGTGTCACCTGGAGCCCAGTGAAGGGGGGACCCCAACTAAGCTCTGTGCCTCCTAATATAGACACTTGCCCCTTATTGTAGCTTTGTCCAGTCACAGCAGTACGGGGCTTGGCCTGGACCTCTGTAAGTGGAATTCAACAAAGGTTGTAAGAAACCAATCCTCCTTTTTCAGACAAGGAAGGACGAGGTGCATGTGGTTAAATATCTACAGCTGTATGTAGAGCTGGAGATGGAAAGAAGACTTAGCCTTTCATTGGCTTTTTTTGTTCCAGAGCACTTAGTTTGCTTCTGTTCATTCCAATCCAAATCTGTTAAAAAAGAAAAAAAATAAAAATCTTTACTCACCAAATCATTCTTCCAGTTCCTGGCCTGCTTCCAGCAATGACCAATACCATTCGCAATATGAAGGATTTTATGTGTTGCTCTGAAGTACCTAATTATGCTGCTTGGTCCTGGGAAATTTATATGTGACCCTAGTTGGCAATTATTTTAAGCAAGGTGTTTTATAGCCAGATATTGCAAATACAATTTATATAAAACGTTTAACCCTCTTCGGACTCCTAGTGAGCTAGCTGCTCTGATAATGTGTAAACCAGAGAGTCCACAAGGTAATGATACCAAAATTTCTGTAAAACGCTTCCCTGTGGCCATTTTTAGATGGAGGTGGAGAGATTCTTTGTTTTTTAACTTCTGGCCCCACTCCCTTCTTTTATGTATAGAAAAGGACCTGGGATCTTGCTGCTGGCCTTCCCTTTGCTGCTTGCTTTGTAGGGCTTTATTTATGCTCCTTTCTCTTCCAAACTAATCCTTACTTGCTGTCATTCTTGTAGGCACATGTATGCATGTATGTAGCTCTGATCATTTTCTGGATCCATCTGTGCCTTTTCTGGGTAAAGTCAGAAGCACTAAGCATAGTGCTCCCTGGTGATTTACTGGTCTGTAGATCATTATTATTCTGGTAAAGGGAAATCAAATGCTTGACTGAACCAAAGCTTGTTTAACCTGAAAGAAAACTAACAATAACCATAAAACACACAATACAGCATCCGCCTCCCAATCACTGTTCTCTTTCTAGCCTTGAACCTGCTTAAACCACCTCCGAAATATTTTGAGCAATAGCATTTTCTCTTCTGACCCCCATTAGTCATTGTGGAGAGTTTGAGGAGTTAGACCCAACTCCCTGCTTAAAGGCTGAAGCCTCAATGGCTTAATTCATAGTGTGTGATGTTCACAACTTGGAAAACAAGGACACTTAATCAGAAAATAGTTTGCATCTCGTGGGAGTGTGCCACATTCCTAGAACTTGTGTTGCTTTGGATTCTTCACCGTGCATGTGGCTGTCATGCTTTGTTTGTCCAAAGCTGACGCCTTCCCCTTTCAGTAAAGGCTTTAGCACATACCTGAAAACTAGGAGTCTGTTACGCTGACACTTCCATGTTTGCTCAGGATTGCTTCGTTAGCACCTGCTGTCTCTGAGAGCACACAAACGTTTGATTTTACCTGAGCCCTAGAGAAGCTTTAAGGCTAAAATGAAGTTAACTTTGTTTCATTAAGAAAGGTTGAGCTGCCCTGCCTAGCATCTTTAAGGTGTGTCCCAGCTTGGCAGAGGGGATTGCTGGTGATTTGGCCAAGGACGTCCTGTGTTGTGCAGTCCCCTCTGAGTTATCCTTTGTTCTCTTTTCTGTCCTAGATCTGTCTTCCCTTTCCTTTCCTAACTGCCAATTCTTTGACTTGTTCCTATCTCTCTCTCTTTGGCTTTTGATGGAATTTGTTCCTCCCTCATCTTGTAAGATTTCCCAGCTACAGTGTTGTACAAGAGAATGCCACAGCATTCTGCACAGAGGAGCTGCTGTTTGACATAGGTGTGTGTTCTGTGCAGCAGGGGAGTCTGTAGCAGTTTTCACCTCTTTTTTTCAGGTGCAACATACGGAATCACAACATTGAGGTGATGGACTGGGTGCTTAGCATAAATCCTTTCTTTACTCTCTCCCCTCATTTTTTTGTCATTTCCCTGGGTCACTGCAGTCTGGAACAAACATTCAGCTGATGTGCGATGCCAGTGGTTCCCAGAGAATGAACTGGTCTTTTCCGTGTTAACACAACTTGTGAGCCCATTCCTGGAAGTGTGGAAGGAATGCGTTTATCGACTTCTCGCTTGCTTTTAAACATCACTTTGCAAACTCGTTCCCTGCCTTCCATGTTCTGTGATGAGGGATTTTTCCTGTATTACAAGCAGAACTATATATACAAGGAACTAGACAAAGAGGGAATCAATCTTGGGTTTAGGAATAGTTTTAGGGTCCTTGACTCTGGTTCTGTGTACAAATTGGTAGGCTGGTGTTAGTCGCTCAAGTCTTCAGTGCATAGAGCTTCGTCTGGAACGCTGAGAGTTATTGTTTCAAATACTTTTTATTCAAAGTAAGTGGTATACCTCTGTCTCTGCTTGTATGGGGGAGAAGCGAAGTGCTTTTTCTTGGAAATACCTCCATTCTGTCCCTTGCCCCACGCAGTCAATATCTGCTCCTGTCTGTGGCTCTGCTGTCTTGTGGGAAGCAGAAAAATAGCTAGAAGAAAACAAATCGATTTCTTGCCCCTCTTCCTAGGATGATGCCAACAAAAATGGTGGTAAATGGATTATCCGTCTGCGAAAGGGCTTAGCGTCACGATGCTGGGAGAATCTCATTCTGGCAATGTTGGGAGAACAGTTTATGGTGGGGGAAGAAATCTGTGGGGCAGTTGTCTCTGTCCGATTCCAGGTAAGTGCTTCTTAGAACTGGCACATACTCCATTTGGCAGGGCTACAAAAAGTACCATCTGCTTACTCCTCACATGCTTTTCTGTAGGAGGATATTATCTCGATATGGAACAAGACAGCCAGCGACCAGGCCACGACAGCCCGGATACGCGATACATTACGAAGAGTGCTCAACCTACCTCCCAACACCATCATGGAATATAAAACACACACCGATAGCATCAAGTACGTGTGGTGGCAGGGGGAGGGCCTGCTGCTGGTTGCATGCATGCTTGAGCAGTTTAATGCAGATCGCAAGAATTGAGAGAAGCGCTTGCGTGCGTTGGGGCTGTTCGCTGCGAACAGTAATACAAACAGCAGCAATTGTTGCCAGTGCGCGTTGAAAGCCAAATGTCTGTGTCGTTACTGTGCTATTGTTAGGGACGTTTGGTTCTGATAGTAAAACCTTTTTTTTTTTTTTTTTTTTTTTTTTGAAGTGTATAGTCCAGGGCTTTGTTAGCAATCCACCCAGCCTGTCACCTGGGAGATGGGCGGCCCGGTGTGGGACTGTGGCTTGATGTATTCAAAGACAAGATTGCAGTGGGGGGGATCGTTTGAATAAATAGAGATTCTGGGGAATAAAGTGCGGAAGCTAACGGGGATTTATAGTGCCATTAGACTTATAAATGGTCTTGGGAAAGTGCTGTGTGAATTTACAGTGCTGTACAAATGATTTCTAATCATAATAAACGTCGTATATTAAGTCTTCCAGGCCCTGGTGACAGAGGCTCTTTAACAAGACTAGAAGATCACAGTACACAGAGAGGACAGCTGTATTTTTAAATAAACCTATTACAGCTTACCATACCAGGCCATTCAGGGTGACTTTTATTTCCCACAAAGTGACGAAAAATTGCATATATAGGTATTAGTTAGAGGTTAATAATGTAATTTTTTTTCCCTTTTTTTTCTTAAGTGTATTAAAAACCAATACAGCGATTAGGTCATATTGGTTAAATTAACACTTGAAAAGGTGTACCCAGAAAAAGAAGTGAAACAAACTAGTAAGACATTGATAGAGCAGCGAGCTTTCTAATCTAGCCCATAATCAAGGTGCAAGTACCTTTCATGACTTCCTTTCATTACGCTAGCTTGTCCTTTCTGCATAATCACCCTGTCATCAGTGTGCTGTCATACAGTTCGGTGAGATCAATCCTGTTTTTAGCAGACAGCTAGCTTCCGGTTGTGGCCAATTTTGAGTGTGGATCACCAGCAATAACACAGATGTCTCATTTAAACTGCCTGTAGGCATCTAGTGTTCCATGTGGCCTTCCCTCCTGTGTGCGTGGGAAAGAGAAGGGAAGGAGAAATTATTATTATTAAACTGAATCTTTTCCAGGCAGCTTTGGTTTCTGAAAGTTCCCACTTCACTTGAAATCTCATATTCTTGATTTTGCCAGTAACATTTCTCCTGCATTTTTTGCCAGGAGAGGGCACTATGGACTCTGTCCGTGTTTTGAGATGGCAAAGTGCTCATGTGGACAGACAACAGAGTATTTTACTCCTGGTCAGCAGTAGCAGACTGTGGACTGTGGTGAGGTGGCTTTGTGGTGTGAGCTGTTTGACTTCTCTCAATCTCTGTAGGGAGAGCTGTGTCCTGAGCTTGCTGTCCCAAGCTGTGGTGGTGGTGGTTCATGGAGCAAGTTTAGACTGGAAATGATGTGGCCTTTCCCTTAGAAGCTATCACCACCAGCACTTCCTAGGACAGAGAATGCTGCTGTAGCAATGTTTGTAACTGTTCTTGCTCTGGCACCTTGAGTGATGGAGCATCCAGTATCGTGGTCTTATTTCCCTACAACAGTGTAACATGCCATTCTTGCTGCCTTCTCTTCCTGCATAGCATCAAAATTTCATTTTGTGCTGCTGACGTATGGTGCACAATGAGCTTGTCCAAGAATAACAGGTGTTTGAGGAATCAAGTTTAGTAGCTCAGATTACAGCTGGGAGCAGTTCTTAAACAGGGGTGGACTGGCTTGTCTCCCACTTATTCTTCTGTGGGGAGGAGGGATAGTCAGGAGTTGGTTTGATGGTGTCCTAGTGAGGTAGATCTAAGTAATTAACCTTCTGCCATGTAGGGAATCATGAGAGCTCTTTTTTTTCCATCGCCTCGCTTGAGCTGCAGCGGTCTGATTGCAGTGCTGTCCAACATCTCCTTCTAATGGCGCTGGTGTAAATTCAGAGCAGAACTGCTTGTCAGTGGAGTTTCTGTGTAGCGATGCGTGGACCGACTTCTTGTGCCTTTCTTGCCTGGTACAGCAGGCAGCAAGCGGCAGCAGCTGCGGAGAGGTAACGGTGCCTGCTTTGTTGACAGACAAGCGCAGGACAGCCCCAGCTTTCAGTCTGACTCTGCTTGACTATGCTTCATATCATTAAGGTTCTCTCCCTAATGAAGAATCTCTTGTGTAACTGGTTCTATCCTCCATAAAGTCTGGCTCCTTTTCTTCACCCATCTATCAAGCCCTGTTGAAATACTGTCCGTCATGAATAAACTCCACTTATGCTGCGTGTGTACCATGTGATTTATGACTCGGGAGTGCTTTCTCCAGCACTCTATATTCACACTCTGGCTGTGTTTTATGAAAGGCTCTAATGGAAGAGCTGTGCTGGAGGCTTTGTCAGGGCTGCCTTTCTAGGGGGGCTCGTGGCATTTTTCATTTGTATGGGCTGCATCTCTCCACTAGAGCTCTGCTCATGTGCCGGGTTTGATTGGCATTGATTGTGCTTCGGGGAAGGGAGCACGCTTAGCAAGAAAAGAACAGGCGTTTCTCAAAACCTTGACTTTTAGGTAGTGAATTGACCTGGATTAGCTTTTGACACACTGTAAATGAACGCTCCTGTAGAAATTGCTAGCATGCCCCTCACTGTGGAACCTGAGCCCTGTGTTTCAGGTTTTATATATTCCTTTTGTGATGATGCATTTCATATTAACTCATTTTTAGACACCATTTTTCATGAGTTGTCAGTGAGGCTGCAGCCCCCTTTGTTTCAGAAAGCAGTGGTGCTGCCAAGCTGCATTTGAAAAGTATCTGTTGCTTCACAGCTATTCCAAGGAGCTATTCTGCATTCTGTCCTTTGTGCTGTCAGTGGTGGGGCTTGTGCATTTAGCTAGATAAGCAGATCTTTCATTGCAATTTTCCTGTGTTTGTCCTTTCTCTTGCTTGTGATATTGACAAGCTGCCTAAATCCCAGCGAGTGGAAGGGTCAGCCTAGTCTGTATTAATTTCCAATCTTGCTAGAAGAGCTAGAGCAATCTCTTGGACTCTGCTTAATTCCAGGGGATTTATGGTACCTTAGACGGTACAGTGCTGAGCACCTGAAAAGAACATATGTGACATTTTGTGGGCTACCTCTTTCAGTAGCTGGAGAGAAATCGGTTCTCTTGGCTCCCTCGGAGGTGGACTGAGAGAGGTGTACTTGGCTGTAATGAACCACTTCATAGGTTTTGTTCATCAGCATTGTTAACCTTGGAGGTGACATGGTCCAGCAGTGACAGTGGGTTATGGACAGTGGCACTCCCTGTGGTTTGGAATTAAGAAAAAAAAGAATGACCTTTTACTTTTGCTGCCTTAGGAGGTGCACTGTGCTTTTTTGGAAAGCATAATATTGCTGGCCACAGCCTGGTCATGTCTCAGTGAAGCCATTGAAAGTACTCAGGTATCTGTAGTGAGTGAACTGCAGCTGAGAGAGGAGTGGAAGTGATCACTGTAAAGTTTTATTTTTTGAGCGTTGCAGGGTGAAATGCTTGGCTGTCTTGCATACACCTTTGCCCTGCCAGGGGTTATCAGCCTTTCTTTTCTGCACTGATAAGTGAATGGTCAGCTACCATCACCTGTACTGACAGCTCCCACCTGCAGTACCATCCAGGTATCCCCAGCAAATTCAACAACATTGCTTCACGTGTTAGGAGAGAGCAGACCTGTGGCCATACAGCAGGCTGCCACTGAGCTGGCTGGTCTGGAAATACTTCGGATGCTGTGTGACTTTATGGATCGTCCTGTCAGCTCTAAAGCAAGGCTGCTTTTTCTGAAAACAAAGCTTCAGTTATTTGTAAGTGCCTGCTGCAGTGAGAGCTGAGCAGGGTATAAAACTCTGCTTTCCTTTCAGAGTCACCACTGATAACTAATGGGACGGCTCAAGTAAATGAGAAGAATAGTTGATCTTAATAGGGCTGGCACTGGGTTCATTTCACTGCAGGCAGTTGGAGGAAATGGCTTCAGAGGCTATATTTTAGCTAGGAAACAAGCAGATACCCTATGGAGGGAATAAGAGTATGCACTGAAGAAGAGTGCAGGGGCGAGGTTCTTGGGACAAAAAAGTGAGGAATGACAAAACCAGGTGAGCAATGAGGGAAGAGAAATCCCCATGGAAGTGGCAGGTGTTTGGCAGGATTAATGTTTGTGAGACAGTAAGCTGGTGGTGGGGTCCTCATGAGAAGTCTCCCTTGTTACATCAGAGTTCAACTAATTCTGTAACTCTGTTATGGTTTTATAGCACTGGTTCCCATTTGCTTGCTAATTTCCAAGACCTTAGAAGAACTCAATGCTGCTGTCCTAGTTGTCATCTTTGTCTTTGACAGTATCTTAAGTTTTGTGGGCAGGCTTAACCTTGTCTAAAGTTAGGTGGTTTGCAAATGGGACCCATACACACTGTCTGATGCCTGTCAGTGGAAGGCAGGTTGCCTTGGGTCTTGCCAGCTCTAGAGCTGTGTTGTTTTACCCTCATTCCTTCAAGTTTGAGAGCAGGAATAAAAGCTAGAGGAGAGTGGTGAGGTTCCAGATCTGATAGCTGTCCTCTTCTCCTAAGTCTCTGCAATACTGGCTTAATTCATTTATCACTCCATTCTCCAATTCCAGTAATATTTCCAGGTGCTGCACGTCTAAGAGCACTTCCGTAGACCTGGACTTTGAAATGATGAAATCAATGATTCATTGGTTCATTCTCCGTCACTGTAGTATGCTTTATTCAGAAGTGTCCATGACTTTAAAAAAGGCTCCCTCTTACGAAAGAAGTGACTATAACTTATTTATTTCATGTTTCATTTCAAGGAGGTCAGTTCAGATGTGTTCATCGCAAAGTCATTTCATGGCTTCCCTATTTGCCTTTGCTACAGATACTGCCAGATAGGTGAAAGAATTATTTCAGGCTAGAAGAATGTCCTAGATTTTTTTAAAGTTCCTGGTTTTCAGGCCTGTCAAAGTTCTTGACTGGCTTTGAACAAATCCCAAACAGTCTGGTAGAACATGAGGAGCGCTCAGGAGGAGGCTCTGCTACTCTGGACACCATACCTGCCAAGTGCAGTGAGTGGTCAGTGTGCTGGGAGGTTCCATGCGGGCGAAAGGGACAGGCCTTGGTGATTGTTGTGAGGGTAGCATGCACTATGAACTCAGTCTGCTTTTTTTAGCTGGGGAAAGAGATGGTAAGGAGGCAGGGCTGCACAGGGAAATGCTGAAGGGGAACTGCTAGGACTTAAAGATTGAAGGTGGTTGGAGAAAACAGCTAGTGCTGCTTGCATGATGGTGACTTGGAAAGTCCCTTGAAGCAGCTATGGCTGCTCTTCCTCTTTTTGCTGGAGTCTCTGATAGTGGCTCCTTTTTTGCATTTTTCTTTCTCCAGCTTACTTGATGGGGATGAAGGGAGCCCAGCCTGGGTCCTGACCCTGGGCAGTGGGGGAGAAGGTGGGAAATTTCAGCAGTTGTGGGTCAGGAATGAGTGTGGAAGAACAGCTCTGGCTGGCTTTATTTAGCCTGCTAGTGTTTCCATTTCCCATCTGTTCAATGGGAATAACCTAAGTGTTGGAGATCAATTCACTGAGTATCTGATTGCCACGCAGACAGTATAGCAATAAGGTACTAAAAATGTCTATACATAAAAATAACCTCTTAGACTCTCTGGCACTGTGCCTTTGGCACATCACAGGTCATAAAGATTCTGCCAGACGAAATTAACTGGCAGCCTTGTTCGGTATGAAATGGAGAGCAGTTTGCTCTGCTAGCATAGTTTAGGTACATTAGGGCAGACACATCCTGGTGGATTTTTTCAGTCAAGTCAGCAGATAGTTGGAGTAATTAGTACTATGATATGTATGAGGATCTTGGCTTAAAAAGTCTTGGCTGGAAGAGCTTTTTCTCTATGTCTGTGAGAAGGACTTGGCAGCTGAAGGGCTATGTGCATGATGTTATTAGGATGTTGGAACAGGGAACTCCTTAGTTTGAAAGGGGTAATAAATTATTGACTATGTTGACAAATAATCTGCCCTTGTGTCCATTCTGCAGAGAACAGAAGTTACAAGTTTGGGGAGAACTGTGGGAGAGGAAAGAGAGAAGATGCGATTATGAGCGATGGAAATGTGATAGAAGTCCAAGGCATGGGAGGTTGGAGGGAAGACATGAAGGTAGAGACTTCAGCAAGGCTGGAGATTTGCATAGCTTTCCAACCTATACTTAGCAGCTAAGAGGGCTCAGATCAAGAGTTTCTCTTCCCCCTAACTTTCTTCTGCAGGGAGGCAGTTGTACCCACAGTGTCTGGTACCATGTGCTGAGTGGGTGACATAGACAGTTTTCCTTTCTCGGGAAGATTTCTTGGCCTTGAAGAATGCTGTGTCTGGGGCAGACTTGGGGCGAAAGTTCCCATTTAGAAGCCTCTGTGCTGCTGTCTTGTGTAGAATTAGCCACTTGTGGGTTGTCTGTCCTCCAAGCAGCATATGGCTGTATGTCACGCTGAATTGCAGATCTGACATCAGCAATCATCTGTGAAATGCATCAGTTGGTCCTTCCTCTGCAGACCCATTCACCCTTGATTTTGCCCTGCATTTTCCCAACTGAGTGTTGAGGGAAGGCTCGTGTACTCATGCACCACAGCTGTCCTGTGTGCTGTCCTGTCACATCTACAGCACTTTTTGCTGTCTTTCTCCCTCACATTTCCTTTGGCTTCAAGGGCTCATGTGTGAGGGTCAGCTAGAGATACCATGTAGCTTTGGGACTCCCATGGATGACTTACTCATTTGTCCATCCTAGTCAAGATCAGGAGGATTTTGAGCTACCATGGATGAAGGGAGACTGAGGAGAAAACCTAGCCAGCTGTAGATAAGGACTCTCTTAGACCAGCTGATCACCTTGGTAGTTCACAGGAGCTTGTGACTCAGGGGCTATGAAGATCTAGTTGCTTCTTGGAAGTTTTGTCAGAGCTGTTTTGAACTGGGAAGAACTGGAGCTTTTGCCACTCATCAGGCTTGTACTGGTGGTGCTGAAGTCAGTAATCTTTAGGATTTCACCTTCAGCGCTTTCCAAAGAGGGATTTGCTGTCCTGTGGTCTGGGAAGGCAGTGTCACAAACTCCAAGCTGTACACCACAGTGGCAAGCTTCTCACTTGTGCCCTCTTTGTTGGGTTCCCAGCAAGACTGCCTGTATGTGGTGTACAGTCTTGCAGAGTACACGTGACAGGCGCTCTGCCAGTGTACTCTGTGTTTATTTGGGCTATGACTTTGCTGGAAAAGAGCATATGACAACTGAGCTGCTTTTGCAAATGGTGATGAGGAGCTTGACACTGTGATGCTCAGGTAAGAGCCAGGCTGAGGCTCCATTTTTGGCTCAGATGCTGACTAATACAGGATTTCCATTTCTGGACTCTCCTGTTGTGTTGCAGTGGCCTGATGTGGCAATGCATAAAACAAGATGTGAGGTAGCTTCTAAGTACCAGCAACAAAATCTGCAGGACGGTCTGGGTTTGACTGACCTGGGTTCCCTTTAAGGCCCCTCCAGCTCTGCGGGACACTCTGGGTTCGGTAAATGGCTTGGCATGTGCTCTAGGCACCAGCACTGTTTTGCTGGGCGTGAAGAACTATGACGTTCTTTGATGTCTCTGATCCCAGAAGATAATAGTCATGCTCACATTAACCTCGGCATCTTTTCCCTGAGAGGGCTTTCAGTATGCTGCTTTCGTAAAACAGACAGCAATTTTTCAGTCTGCTAGCTTTGTCCGTCAGTAACATTCTCCACCAGGGAATGCAGCTTTAGGCCTGTCCCTCTAACTTATCTGAAAACATTTTCATTTCAGATAGCTGTAGTGTTTTTACTGGGTTGTCATTAATAAAGCAGGTTTACAATAGAAAATGAGACTTCCTAATAACAATTGGATTCTGCTGCCTGATTGAAGAATTTTGTAATAACTAAGCTATGTGGCATGAAAAGAAGCCTCTTTTTGTGGGGGATTACTACATATGCAGGTATGTGGTGAAGCATAAGGCCAGAAACTGGCTGAGTTTAACCAGCCAAGGAACGTGATAATCCTCCAGAAAGACGTAACATCGGCTATTTTATTAGCAATAGGAAATGGATATTCCATTTGTGACTGGGAAGGTCATACCTGTCTCTGGGTATTAATGTGGCTATATCACCAGCAGCCAGTGGGAACGCTTCATGTCTGTGCAGAACGTTAAAGCTGCCTCGCGCTGTCAGATGTTTGGCTGGGTTTTAAGGATGCTTCTATCCACTAGGGCTATCAGAGAATATTGCCTTGCTCTCTGAAGACAAGTGCCTTTCAAACGCCATTGAATGTTTTTGCTCTCGTTAAAAGTTAAGAAGCCTTTGATCTGAAGTGCTGTTTTTTTTGTTTTTTGTTTTTTTTTTTTTTTCCCTCTGGCTTGCCAGGGCCTGGGAGGAGTTTCATGGCCTGGTGAACAGCAGTGGCCGCTGATCGAACGCTCCCCCTCCCTCTGTCACACCCAGGGTAGGGCCTCATCTTTCTTCCTACGTGACTTCATGGCATACCTCTCAGTTTCCAACCCTCTTCCCGTGGGCTGGCATGTTCTCCTCTTGCCTTGCGGGCCTGGTAGCGGGCCTGTTCTGCTATTGGCTCTTTCCCAAAGGTCAAAATGATTTTTAAAATTTTTTTTGGACCTAAGACACCCACATTCACTGTAATCTCCATTCACGCAGCATTTTCTCTTGTGATGCTGTGTGCTATTTTGCTAATGTGTCCTTCCTCTGTGCAAGGCATTTGTATCCCAGACCTGGTCCCAGGAGGCTGAGAGGTATGTCTTCAGCTTGGGTCTGTTGCCTAGGGTTGACTGTAAGCAGATATGGAGTGATAAATGAATGCTGAGCACATCCATGTGATGGATACTGAGAGAGGCGCCTGGAGCTTGGCATACGTGCCTTTGCACTTGACAGTGGGCTGGAGCAGAATAAATTAGTCTGTCAATAAAAGCTTGTTCAGGAAGGACACACAGTAGCTACTGTATTTAGAAATAATAATGCTGTGGCTAATGAGATGAAACCACCTGCTACTTCTGGTAGTGGCAACCGACCATGTGCAGATTAAATAGCCAAGGTGAGCTCAGGGCTGTTGTGAGCCTCACAGCTCAGATTGTTTTTCCCCTCCAGTGCCCACTTCCCTGATGGCAGGCCCTTTCCTTACAAAGGGCTAGCAGGAGGCCTGGTGATGAGACTTGCGTTTGGTTGTAGCCAAGTGGGATTGCTGCACTGCCGAATGCCAGAGCAGAGAAGCCCTTTGGAAGGAAGCATTACATTGCCCGGTTCCCACCCCATGGTGGTATGTAGCTGCTCCAACGCGGCTGAGCTCCGAGGGGCCACTGGGGAGCCCAAAACCTCCCTCCACAGCTTTGGGCAAGCAATGTTCTCATAGCTTGCTCTGAAGTCATGGGTGAAAATAATACCTATCTTCCTCACAGATTTGGCTTTTTGTGAGGATCGATGGTTACAAAATCTTACCCAGGCACCTAGTAGTGTTGTTATTGTTAGGTGATATTCAAGTGACCTTCCAGAAGAGGAAACCAGCTCACTTCTTGAAATACCAGTCTCAGAAGGCCATAAATGTGCCAAGTGCATAGGGAAACTGACAGAGTTGATTTAGCTCTCGGGTGTATTGGGTTACCTATGCTGAGCAGGGAGAGTAGTGATGAGCAGAGGGCTTGGGCAGCCCGATAAAGGCGAAAGGAGGGGAAATGTAGAAACCTGTCTGAGAGAGCGCTAGCCAAAGTGTGCTGTCCTCCTGAGGTAGATGGCACAGGTGAAAGTACAGTATGGAATGGAAAGCCAAACCACTGTTGCAAATTAACTGGAATCCAGTTAATGAATCCTGAATCATGTTCCCAAATGGCAGCACAGCCTGCTTTGCTGGCAAGTGCAAAGGTGAACCCCAGTCTTCTGCAGATGGCCTCCAGCGTGGTTTTTGCTGTCATGTCATAGCAGAGTAACTTGTTTAACTCTCTACAGAGTGTTTTTTACTTCCTTCTGCTCCTCCAGCTCTCCAGCCCACCTTCTGGAGGTGTTCCAGCATGCACTGTGCTGTGATGTTACAGCTACTGTGCAGCTCTTAGCAGCACACAATGCTAGCTCAAGGGTTTAAGCAGGATTTTACAGTCCTGCAGAAGCACCTTGCCTCTGAAGCTGCTGCCTTTGCTCTTCAACACAGCTCTGCCAATTTGATGTGGTGTGTGCTGGGGCATCCCTAGGTGTTTGGTTTGGGCAACCTCCAGCCCTGTCCCTGTTAGGGGAAGAGCTGCCAAACCTATCCTCTCAAAATAATTGTAATCTCATTTATTTCCATTTGAGTTTAAAAAAAAAAAACACACCACCTTTCTATTAATGTGTAAATATGTTTTGCCTGTTGCTGCTGCTCACAGGGTAGTAGTAAGCATTAACAAAGGTTTCTATAACCTGCCCCATCTTCAATTGCTGCCAATTGCTGCCATGTGCTGCAAGACTATACAAAAGAAGGTTGTGGACCAGCAGTCCATTCTTTGTGAGTAGCCCCTGCAACTCACGTGACGGTACTCATGCGAGTAAAAGCTGCTGAAGAAACTCTTCTCTTTAAGCTTGAGGGGAACTTCCTTCTCAGATCAGATACTCTTTTAAGGTAGGAGAGACCAGAGAGCTAAACTTGTTGACAGCATGACAAAAGGAGCCTAAATACAAGAGATAAAGGCGGGAGAAGGTTGGACTGACGGTGTATTTGTGCTCCAAGCCAAATCCCTGAGGACAAATGTTTGGGAAGGAAGAGATCTCACAAGTTGTTTAAACACCAGAATCTATTGGGGAGGTTTCCAGAGTCTATCATATGCTTTGCTCACAGGAAATGACACTTTTTTCTTCCCAGTGAGTGGGGATGAACTATAATCTCCAAGTGTTCTGGAGCAGCAGGTTGACATGTGAAAAGTCTATTTAGAAAGCAGAGCTGCTTAGGAGGTTTAACGAGCATTGATTTGAGTGACATACTGGGATGGCAGCACTGGTAGCCATGTTGGGTGGAATGGGGGGATGCTGTAATCTGAAGGAATGCACACCTTTAACCTCTTTCTTCCCTCTGTTTTCCAGGGATAATTCAAGCTTTCGAAACACAAAAATCACATTGTGAGAACAAGAGCTGGCACTAAGCTCCTCTCTCCGTGTTGAAAGCACTGAGAGGTCTCTACCAGTGCCCTCCGACCTCTGAAGGGACTCATGGGCCACTCTCTCGCACTCCTCCTTGGAGGAAGGATCCATCTGAAGCCCTCCAGCAGCGGTGACAATAGAGGCTGATTTTGTCATACACAAACTTTTTTTTAGCAGTGGGGCGGGAGGCCAGCCTTTCAATTAGCGGCGTGCCCTTGGGGCCGCATCTTGCAGCACTTTCCTCTCTTTCTCTACACGGCATGCAGGATCTCTGGGATTCTGCCTCAAGATCGGAGCCTTTTGCTGAGGGATACCAGTATTATAAATCTCTCTGCAGCTGGGAGGAGCTTCCCAGTTGAGAGTCAGCCCTGTGGTTTTCAAATGCCCCCTTTCAGCTCTGCCAATAAATTATTGGGTCTCTTTGGTTCTTTCAGTCTCTCTTTTTTTTGATCTGTCTAAAAATTGGTGGGATGGTATTTCTCTAGGCTGTGTTAAGTCCCCAGGCCTACTTCTGCCAGCTCCATAAAGCATCTCCCCCTGAGCTGCCCACCTACGTGAAGCAGCAAAGCACCCCAAGGGCCAGTGATGCCCAAGGTTAACTGTATTTGTGGAGTTACATGGGCAGAGGACATGTAACAGGTGTAACATCTTGCTTAAAAAATGAGACGCTTGCTTTGGTTTTGCCCCTTGTTCATACCCCCTGGTTAGCAGTGCCTTGCACCCAGCCCTGTTTGTTGGGGAGAGGCATGCGAGGTTCCCTTAAAGTAGGCCAAAGAGGTGTTTGGTGTCACTTCGTTGCCTTGACTCAGTGGAGAGCCAGCAGTGCTGCCCTGTGTTGAATCCAAGGCAAGGCTGAATGCAGGGCTGTGCATGCTTCTGGGGTGCACTGAGGTTTGCAAGTCTCTGGCTGTCTGGAAACCTGGACCCTGGTGGGAGTAGCAGAAGAGGGTGATGGGCCAGGCTGCTGCTTACAGCTGCATGAAAGCTGTGACCAGAAGAGGGGCTGCCAGAGATCTCCTCTCCTCTGGGGTGAGGCTAGGCTGATGGGTTGTTGCCTGGAAAGCCAGCATGGCTGCAATTCAGATGCCACGGAAACAATAGGAGCTAATTATTTCTTGTGATTCTGCTTGACCACAATGCTAATTGTACTCATTAACAGCTCCAGCCTTTTCCCCTTTTCCTTGGGGAATCACACAATCACCGTTCATTTTTAATAGAGCCTCTGCATTGAGCCCAGGAGGGGAGGCTGCGGCCAGGGATGGGGCACATCTCCTGCCCTCTGTGCGGTCCCCCAGGAGAAGGGGCTGCTTGGGCCAATGTGGTCATGACCGTGGAACTAGTGGCCCGTGTCTGGGACAATTCCTGGCCTTGGGGACCAGGAGACCTTCAGCCTCATGACTCCAGTTGCAAATTCCTCGTGTTATTATTAAATAAGTCTAGACTGAAAGCAGCCAGGACTGGCAGAGAAAACAGTCTTAAAATATTCTGTCTTCCGAAGGGTTTGTTTTCCGCATGGAGGGTGTCAGTTGCGGGCTGTCTCTAGAACTGTTCAGCACGCTGACAGCGATGACTAACTGCTCCCTGTGGTCAGGCAGTTTGTGCCTGCTGGCACCTGGCTGGGCAGGGAGCAGGCAGTTCCCCGGGCTGTGGCATCCCTCTCTGTGTTTCCTTAGACCTCACGGTCGTATTCCTGCTCTTGCCACTTGTTTGTCGCCAGTTCTCAACCAAATGCTCTTTTCCAGGCGCAGTTTGTTTTCCCTGCTGCGATCAGGTACTACTAAGGCTGCTACTTAAAATTCCTTTTAAATACAACTCTCCCCTGCTGCTCTCCAGTATTTGTTAGGGGGGATTTAGTTGTAATTACATTTTGGCAATCTAAGCAAAAATAGCCTTGCAAGGCAAGGCTGAAATACTAGCTGCAGGCTCCTTTTATCCACGGCGCATTTAGCTTCTTGCAGATGACATCACTTAGGACTTTAGTCCTGTTGTTGTGCCCAGCTGCGCGTCGCATCCACCTCTGCTATTTCATGTACTTGCCCGCTTCTTGCCTCTGATGCCCCGCATCTAAGCTGGTGCTGATGAGCGCAGGCTTGCTATTAAATCTGAAAATGCTGCAGCCCTGCTGAGTTTACCCTTAAATACGCTTTGCAAGTAAGCTGTGGAAGAGCCCTTCCCTGGGGGGCTGTTCCTCTCCTCCCATTGCTACTGTGGTTGAGATTTGGAGGAACTCAGCACTGGTTCCTCTTGCTCAGCCTTGAAGGGAGCAAGCTGGCTGGGGTGTAGAGTTTGTCCTCTTTAAGGCTACAACTTTTCCTGAGATCAGGAGAAAGGTCAGTGCCAAGCACCAGGTTTGGTGCCTCCTTTGACTTGGAGAGGGATGAAGCCAGACTGGGTTTTGAGCAGGGCTTTTGGGGTGTGGTCTAACTGTGTCTTGCTAGTAAGAGTGGTGAAAAGACTGGGAGGTTCTTTGGTAGGGGAGGGAGCCTCTGTCACGCTCTAGAAAAAGGTTTCAGATCCTCTTTATACAGGAAGCAAGCCTGGACCTGTGGGAGCCCCAAATCTGCAGTGAGTCATGACCTTCCCTGCTCTCCTCATCCTTCAGGCTTTGCCCATCCTTAAACTTGTTCAGATCCTGTGTAGCAACTTTTGGGGAAGCCAGCAGGACTTTGAGCCCTGGAGTCCAGCCCCAGGGATTTTCTTTCCCCAGGGGATGCTGGGCCGTGGCGAGCTACTGGGCCCTGGGTGTCTCTGGCTACAACTGGTCAAGTGGGGGCTGATGGCTGGGCTGGGCTTTGCTGGGGGGCTCAGGGAGCGGTGGTGGGGGTCCACTGGATGTTTCCAAGCTGGAGCTAAGGAGGAAATCTGCTTCCTGACCCACAGATAGAAAGGAGTCCCTGTTTTGGAGGGGAGCGTTTGGATGCTTGGAGGCAGTTGTTGCCCCTTAGCACTTCTCGATGGGGCATGGGCACGCAGGGCTGATGCTGGGCTGGGGGGGCTTTTCCTCTCCCACTGCACTCCCCCCACCACCCTGCCAGCTCCATCAGGGTGACCTGCAGGGTGTTCTCCCACTGGTTCTTGCAAGACATATCTGCTGCCTGAGGCATCATGGCTACTGCTTTTGGTTTTGTCCTTGTCTCTGGTGTGGTGATAAACCCCAGGGATCTCCAGAGGGCAGGTAAAACCACTGCTTGGGGGTGGTGGAGAACATGGTCTCAGTCGCATGCTCCCATGCTTCGGCAGGCTGGAAGAGCTCATCCCTTTCTTGTGCCGTATGGGTGTGCCTGGGACTGCACTCACCTGGAAGAAGCAGCAGCTCTGCGGAGCAGGGAGAAGTGGATGACAGTCCCTGGCCCTGTTCAGATCCCCCTATGCCCTGGAGACGGAGCAAGGCAATGGGGACCCAGCAGTCAATGGGAAATGACCAGGCAAAGACAGACCAGGGCTCATTAATTCTGCACTTTCTCCGGGAGGGAGAGCCCAGGGCCTGGTGACATGCCTGGTGCTATGGTTTGGGCAGCTTGGGCAGATCTTGGCTCTCATAGGGCTGGGGACACTTGGCTAGGGCAGAGAGGACATCACCATGAGGTGGCTGTGGGGGATAGGAGTGCTGTGCAGTGCCATCACCGGCAGGAAGGCTGTGGCCAGGAGGAGTATGGTGCCCCAGGACCTGGTCACCCTACCCGCATCATGGCCACAGGGCTGCAGCCATGGGGATTGACTCAGACAGGAGGCAGGACCCAGCCAGGGTGCTGGGTGCTTGGTGAGCTCCTCTGGGCACCCCCGACTGTGTTGGGCACCATCCCTGCCTGCTTCAGGGTGCCAGCCTGGAGCACTGGATCAACCAGGTCTAAGTGCCGTGGGCATCACGCACCTCCTGGGGACGGGGCAGGAAAAGCCACCTCTGCATGGGCAGACTGGCACAGCCAGAGGGTGGCTCCGAGCCATGACCAGGCTGCAGGCATCCAAGAGGTGATGTCTCAGCTGCTGGGTGTTTGCCTCCCTCCTCCATCCGTGCCAGCAGTGCCCTCACCTCTGGCAGGCAGTGCCAGGAGCCAGTTGCGGGCAGTAACCAGCTAGTTTTCTCCCAGCAGCAGCAGAAGCAGCCGGCGCTGGGGCAGTGAGGCTGATGGAGACACAGCACGTCCTGGAGCCGGGCGCAGGTGGCGTGAGCTGGACCACAGAGGAGCAGACGCTGCCCGCTGCCATTCCCAAGCTGACCTCCCGCATCTCCCCTGCCAGCAGAGACAAAGCCGTGGGGGCCCCAAAGGTCAGTGAGGGGCACGGGGGGACGCGGTGTTACTGGGATGGGGGGAAGGGGCTGTGCTTGACAGAGATGATCTGGTGGGGCAGGGAGGGCCAGGGGAGGAGGGAGTCACGTAATGGTGCTTGTAGCAGGGTGGGTGTCAAGAGGCACCCATCCCTGAGGGGGTTTATCCCATCTGTGGCTCCACTGCTGCCCCGGGATGGGGGCCTGTATCTGTGATTCCTGCCCTGTTGCCACCATTGCCACGGCGAGGGATTTTGCCTCATTTGCCCTGGGCTTGAAGCTGTGAATTTGCAGTGGGGTAACATGGCTGTTGCTGCCAGCGTTGGTGCACGGCCCATCAGATGCCCGACTCAGCTCCAGTTCCCCCTTGTCTCTCAGCACCCTTGTGGGGTGCTGGGACAGGACTGTGGCTTAGAGGTCTGTGGTCAGCCTGCACGGGCAGCACATCCAGCCATCCAAGAGGGCTAACCCCATGAGCAGGCATGCAGCAATGATGCCACGGAGGCTCATGAGACTGCCACGGGCTTTATTTCCACATTCAGCACAAGCACAGCCACCCCATGCTCCCCCCCTTCCCCATCACCACTACTGCTGGGGAGTGGCAGAGCCCCATCACCCCCAGTCCTCCTCCAGCGCTGTTTGGCACCAGGAGCTGCTGTGCCCACAGGGATCTCAGCTGGGCAGGCTGATCTGGGGGTGCCCAGCCCCTGGCACCAGTGGTCCTGGCAGCAGGAGGGCTGGAGGTCACCTCTGGGCATCACTGTGGCAGGTACTGCTTGGGATCCCCAGGGAAGGGCAGGGCGGGCGCCTGGTTGAAGTGAGCCATGAGGAAGATGCCGATGGTGCCAAACACAAAGAGGGAGGCCATGATGAAGAAGCAGACACGATCTATCACCCGTCCCACCAGGATCCATTCTTCGCTCTCCTGCTGGCAGCACGGGGAGGTGGGTGAGGGCTGCCCCCACTGCCCCCCACGTGGGTTCCTCTCACCCCAGCCCTGACTCACGCTGCTGAAATCATTCTGCTCCCGTGTGGCGTTGGCAATGTGGTTGCAGGCGTCCACGCAGGCACGGATCTCGGGGCCTGCCTCCTCCAGTCTCTGGCAGAAGTCCTGGGTACTACCGCTCTCCAGACCACGTCCTACAGACAGTGGAGCCGGCACAGCAGGCACCAGTGAATGCCCGACTGCCTGGCACATCACCCAGCCTCACAGGGAGGTGCCAGCCCCCCAGGGGCACTCACCGATCTTCTCCAGCACAGTTTTCATCAGCCCATCCCTCTCCTTCTGCTTCTCAAATAGCAGCTCGGTCCGGGCTTTCCAGAGCATGTACTCATCAGCTTTCACCATGAGCCCCAGGGAGCTGCGTCTCCGGGCAGCTTGTGGCGGCCCTGGCACCTCCTCCGGCATGTGCATGCCAAGGTAGCGGGGCAGGAGGTGCAGGCACACCTGGGCACAGTGTCACCTGTGGGGACCTGACCCACCACTCACTGCCTAGAGCACCCGATGGGTGCGATCGGGTCCCCTTGCACCATGTGGAGCATCCCCATGGGGCACCCTTGTGCACCCGCTGTTCCCCAGTCCTCAGTAGTGGCTTGGAGGGGGTTGGTGGCACATTGTGGTCCCCTGGGGACATCTGGGGGGGTCCCTCTTTGTGCCAGGACTTGCACTCAGATTAAGGCATGCCCACCACCCCATTCTGCAAGGGGCACAGCCTTGGTCCCCAAAATACCCACCCCATTCCCCATGTATAAGGGGTAGGGGGGAGACAGCAGGTACCTGGCGCACTCTCTGGGACATGGAGTGAGTGTTGGGTGTTCTGAGCGAGACGTTGAGGACGATGACAGCGTTCACCACGATCACCACCGTCACCACCATAAGGAAGGTCAAGTACCTGGGGAGTGGCCATGGGGCCTCGTATGGGGCTGCTAAGTCACAAGCTATGAGCATGTAAGGTCCCTCTTGGTGCCCTCCTGGGCTGGAAACTGGGGACCAGCAGTGGGACACAGGCATGTGGTAGCCCTGTGCCAGTCCGGCCTGGGTGGGGCATTATTTCTGTGCCAGGGTCCTGTCCTTGGGCACTGGCTGCTGCACAGCACCCAGAAAGCCCGCTGGCACAGTGTGACACCCCTTCCCCATGCATCACTCACTTCCCGATGAGAGGCACAGCCTGGGAGGTCTCGGGCACCTTCTGGGCAATGAGGAAGAGGAAGACGGTCTGGGCCAGGAGGACGTTGATGGAAACGGTGCATTTCTGCCCACCCGCTGCCCAGGAGTGGGGAAGGCAGAGGTTAGCACGGGGCAGTGGTGTGGGCATCATGCTCCTTTGGCAAAGGACACCCACACCAAAGCTGAACTGGCCAAATTCTGCTGGGAGGCTTTAGCCTTGGGGTATGTGGAAATTCATCCCCTCGAATATCACAGAAGTGGGTGAGAGATGGCACAGATGGTCCCCAAACACAGAGGGAACAATGAGCCTTTCCTTGCCTGTCGTTGGCACATACCTTTGGCGGGCAGAAAGTAGACAAGCACAGCCATGGCAGAGATGAGGACACAGGGCACGATGATGTTGATGATGTAGAAGAGCGGCTTGCGCTGGATGATGAGGTAGAAGACAACCTGCTGGTACTGGGTGTCATCTGGGGTGAAGTGCTCCGAATTGATGATCTTCCGAGCAGGGCGGTGCTTGATGGCCCATTCACCGTTCTCTGCCACGCAGAGGTGCCACGTGAGTCCCACTGCCCCGCCGGGGGCATCAGGGCTGCCAGCCCCCTGTCCCGGGGTGGGAGGAAGGGGAAGGCTGGTGCTCAGTGTGGGCCCCACGGGGCACCCAGGATGGGCACAGCATGGGGAAAGGTGCTAGGGCCGCTGGGGAGGGAGATGAGCACCACAAAGCGTGCCAGGGTGCCTGGGCAAAATACCCCAAAAAGGTGCTGGAGGGAGCAGCTGGGCACCTATGGGGCACCTCGAGACCCTCAGGGGCTCCCACAGTGAGTTATGTGTGGGGCGGGGGTCCCCCCATCTCTCCATCCCTGGGGCACTGCAGGGGGAAGCCGAGCATGACGCTCGGTGATGGCATGCTGTTTTCCCCCGCCGTCTGCGGGAGCGATAGATTTTTCCCAATCAAGATCGCAGCTCGGGCCGGTAATGAAAAAATAAATCTCGCTGCCCGAAAAGCATTTTGTTCCTTCAATATGCAATTAAAATGTGATGGAAAACGTCATCGTTTGGCTGTGACAGCTATGTTCCCAGCATCAATCAAGCTCCCAGGAGCGGTGTTCTCCGGGAGCGGCTGCCAGGCAGTGAGAGCCCCGAGTCAGGGGGGTTAGAAAAACAAATCTCTCCCACACTCCCGCTTCAACTAATAGCTTAAGTGTCCATGTAATGGTGGGAGCTGCTAATAGCCCCTCCCCAGCCCTACTTTTGGCAGCCACCTGCATAGCACCAGGCTTGTTGGGTGCCCCCCATGGTGGGATGTTCTTGTGCCACAGGGGTGGCCGCGGTGTTACCTGTGAAAGCCTCGGGATCGATGGAGATCCACTCCACGGTCTGGCCTTCCTCCACTGTCAGCAGCAGGTTGATTTCATTGGCGCTGTAGGTTTGCGACCTGGGAAGGGATGGGGGGGTGGCACAGGCTGGCATGCACCCGGTCACGCCGGCCAGCTCTAACCCTGCTTTGGGGTGTTTGGCTTGGCCAAGGTGCCTCTTGTCACCGATGGGGTGCCAGGGGACAGGTAGGTGGCACTTGTCTGCCCTGGGGCTTATTGCCCCAGGGCAAAGGTGGACGTCGCATGCCAATTCCTTGTGTCCCAGCAGGACTTGCCGGATGGCCCTGGTGCCCGCGCATGCCTAGCTGGTGCTCACTGGAAGACCATGGTGCAGTTCTGCCAGTCGAAGGGGAAATAGGTGACGTGGATGGCGCAGGCGCTGCGGTAGATGGCGGGGGGCAGCCAGTAGATGCTGCCATCAGGGGACACCAGCACGTTGGTGTACAGGGTGATTTCAAACGTCCCGTCGATGCTGGGGGAAAGGGTGAGTTCAGCCCCAAACTGTGCCCGAGGGGCAGCTGCCACACCCTGTGTGGGGATATGTCCCCATTGCCCCACCACGTACTTGTTCTCCAGGACAATGTCGGGCAGCCAGACCATGGTGGAGGGCACCCGCAGCAACTGGATGTTGTCATAATTCTCAGGGTCCCACCGCAGGCGATAATCGGACCATTGCTGGGAGGAAGGGAGCAAAGGGGGGGTGTCACAGTGCTCCCTGAGGTGGAGCTGCCTGTCCCATGCTGCTCCCAAAATGGGCACAACTAGGGACACCCACAAAAGGGGGTGCAGGCTTTGGTGCCAGTCTGCCATGGGGTGCCACCCTGAGATGCAAACGTAGCCTGAGGGGGTCCCGCCCGGAGGGGGGGTGTCTCACCATCTCGATCCAGACATTGGTGGTGAGGGTCTCCTCCCGCTCATTCTGGAAGAAAAAGGGGAGATAGCTTCAGCACCCTGCCCGCCTCTGCCCCATTGCTGCCCACTGCCCCAAATCCTGTCCCGCTATGGGGGCCGGGGGGAGTGTCTCTCACCAAGGAGATGAGGTTGGTGAGGGTGAGCTTGAGGGTGACGTCGATGATCTGGTCCCCACGCAGGGCCGGGCGCAGGTGCCGGTTGTAGTTGGTCATCAGGTCCTGGAGCAGCTTCTCCTCCTGGTTCCTGCAGCCCACGCCTGGGGAGGGCACGTGCCATAGGGGCACCCCGGGGTGGGGATGGGGGGGCCACTGCTGCCCCTGGGAGCTGCTGGTGTGGCCGGAGATGGGGGTGTGCGGGGTGTGTGTGGGGAGGGGATGCCCGTGTGTGTTACTGTGGGTGTGCACGCGTGGCTGAGCGTGCCTGACGGTGTGCATCAGTGTCCCAGAGTGCGAGCACGGGGGTTTGCACCATGCCCCCCCCCATCCCCCACCCCACTCACCCCAGGGACCCCTCCAGGGCAGGACATGGGGACAGCGGGCTGCCAGCATGGGGACACGCTGGTGGGAAGGTTCACAGCGCTGTACACCCATGGGTGACAAACCCCCAAGGGCAATGGCAGGGGGTGACACCCAGGCCCCCACCCTCCCCCACAGCAGGCACCCCTTACCTGCCAGGGCGCAGAGGGTGAGGAGGAGGAGGCCGTGGCAGCGCATGGCAGTGGCACAGGGGCTGGGGCTCCGCTCAGCCGCCTGCACAGCGATGTTCTGGGCCTGGCGCCCGGTGGGACAGGACAGCTGTCCCCTGTCACTGTCAGCTGTTCCCAACAGCCACGGGGGCCGGGGAGGGTCGGGTGATCGCCCATGCCCCCCCCCAGCAGTGGTGTGATGCCGGTTTGCTGGGAAGCTCCTCAAGGCGGGTTTGAAATGGGGTCTGGGGGCAAAATAAGCCCTGTGCCTCAGTTTCCCCATGTCCCCCACAGAGGGATGCATGTCCCTGCAGTGGAAACCCAGGCGCCCATGGGTTGTGGAAAAGGGGTGCCCCCCCCCCGCAAGCACCCCCAGCAGTGCCCTGTCCCCACCATGGTGGTGGCTGCCCCCGGGCTGTAGGGTGGGGAAGGGGCAGGCAAGTCCCACCGCATCAGCCTGGGGAGTGATGCCCACCTTGGGGGTCCAAATCCTGCCAGGCTCTGTGTAGCGAGGTCGGGGGGGGGAGGGAGATTCCTGGCTTAGTGGAGAGGATGTGACAGCTGGCCTGGGCCGCTGCTGGTGGGGGGACGTCAGCTGTGCCCCCTGAAACCGGAGCCCTGGCGTCCCGCTGCTGAGCTGGGGAAGGAGACGCCCCTCTTGGCCCCCAGCTGGGTGCTGCAGGATGGGGTGCGCTGGGGGGGACACTCGTGGGTCTTGCTGGGGGGTCATGGAGACAGGAATGGTGTGGGCACTGATGGCATCTCTGCCCACTGCTGTGGGTCCACGGGGGATGGTGCCATGCTGGGGGGTTCATTCCCTTCCCAGCCCATCCTGTCCTGAGTGTCCAGCCCAACGGGGGGTAGCAGGGCTGGTACCGCTGTACCCCCTCTGGAAACACCCCCTCCAGCCATAGCTGAGGACCACCATGCTCAGAACACCTAACAGCACCCATTCCCTGAGTAGGCATCACCCTCGCTGGCACACACACAGTGCTCAGGTTGGGCACCGTGCCTGGGGGGGGACGGACACTCCAAGAGCAGCCACCAGCTCAGCGCCCTGCAGTGAGAAGTACCCAGCTTTATTTTCTCAAGCCAAGGCAGGTGAGCGGGAGGCTGGCACATGGGACCCCCCACCCCCCTAGATGAAGCGCTTGTTCTCCTCCCGGTAGTCGTAGGGGTCTCCGGCGAAGGGCAGTGGCGGAGGGTGGTTGTAGATGCCCATGAGGAAGATCCAGAGGGTGCCCACCACCAGCGTGGGGGTGATGAGGAAGAGGCAGAGGCGGTCCAGGGTCCGGGCCACACGGTTCCAGTTGTCCTTCTCCTAGGGAGGGAGCTGGGCAGTGAGGGGCACAAGTGGGCACAGGAAGCCCCCTCTGCCCCCCCCGCCATGCCTATGGTTCCCACCTCGTTGTAGCTGTTTTTCTCCCGCATGTGCTGGACAATGAAGTTGGCGCTGTCAACGACAGGTTTTATGTGCTCGTAGAGCTGCTCCTCACTCGCGTCTGCACCCAGCGGCGTCAAACCTGCGGGCGAGGGTGACGGTGAGACGGGCTCCGAAGGGCTGCCATTCCCAGAGACCCTCGCTCCGCCATCCTTCCCCGTATCCCCACAGAGGATCCAAGGCTCACGGGCAGGGGTGACGCGGCTGGCCAGCCCGTGCCGCTCCGACTGCTTCTCGAACATGAGCTCGCTGCGGGACTTGACACTGAAGTACTCCTCCGCCTTGGCGATGTAGCCGGCCGAGCTGCAGCGCCGGATGCAGGGGGCACCTGCCGGGCTCTCGGTTGGCTGTGACATGCCCAGCAGGCGAGGCAAACTCTCCAGGAAGACCTGGGGCATGGGAGGTGGTGTCACGTCCCTCGGCCACCTCCCTGGTGCAACAACACCTTGTCCCCACCTTCTGCCCCCAACCCAGGCATGCAACCTCTTGGAGCGGCACAGATGGGACACCCCAACGCAATGCTGGGGCTGTGCTGTCCCATGCCCTCCATGGGGCATGGTGCCACCCCTGCACCCACCAGGTCACCCACCCCAGCCCAGCACCCTGCTCACCTCTTTGACCCAGTCGGACATGATGTGAGTGCTGGGGGTGCGGAAATGGAAATTGAGGACCACGACGCAGATTACCACCACAGCTGTCACCAGCAGCATGATGAAAAGCAGGTACCTGTGGGGGGCACGGACCTGAAGCTGACATTGACACAGGGGCTGGGCACAGGCAGAACTGCCCTCTGGCACACCAGGGACCCCACGATGTCCCTCCTGTGCCCAGTGGTGCCCAGGACTCACTTGCCAATGAGGGGGATGGCGTGGGAGGTGGCAGGCAGGCGCTGGGAGATGAGCAGGAGAAAGACAGACTGGGCCAGGAGCACTGAGATCACCAGGGTCATCTTCTCACCACCTGGAGAGCAGGTGAACTCAGGGCAAATCCTGCCCTGGGTCCTCCTCCCAGTGCCCCCAGTGCCAGGACTGCCCTTCCAGTGTCCTACCGTACAGTGCCCCATGTAGGGTTTTCTGTTATGGGGGCTAATAATGCGCCACATGTGGGGCATCCTGTGCCCAAGTGTTGTACCGCCAGGGTGCCTGGCTGGGATGATGGTGTCCTTCATGGGGATGTCCCAGTACCAGGACGTCCCTGTGCTGGGCACTGGGGTGTCCCCATGTCCCAGGACCTGGTGCAGGTGTAGGACATGGAGGTGCCCCATGGGGTGACTCCCTGTGCCTGGTGTAGGTGCCGCAGAGCTCACTCACTGTCAGCGGGCAGGTAGAAGACGAGGATAGCCATGAAGGCGATGAGGATGCAGGGTGTGACGATGTTGATGACATAGAAGAGTGGCTTGCGCTTGATGATGAGGTAGAAGGTGATGTCCTGGTGTTCGCTGCTCTCAGGGGGGTTGTCAGGGTGGATGTTCTTGCGGGCTGGGCGGTGGATGATTTCCCATTCCCCATTCTCTGCCAGGATACATGGGACAGACCATGGCATGGGGGGCCCCCGCCATACCCATTCTCACCAGCCCCACCAGCACCTGGTCTCCCTGTCTCCCTTGGTCTGGGTAGCTCCAAGACTGGTGGGATGGGTGCCAGGGTGCCAAAGCCCCGGGTACTCAGGTGTCTCTGTACCAGGGTGCCCCTGAGCCCCGTACAGGGTGTCCCACTGCCACAGGACATGGCAGAGAGCAGAAGCATTACCTGTGAAGCCTTCAGGGTCGATGATGATCCACTCCACTGGGTAATTCTTGCCCGTTTTCGGGTCGCTGTCCGTCTTCAAGTGCATGCTGATCTCCAGGGCGCTGTATGCCAGAGAGCTGGCCCACAGCCAGGGTTGTGGGGGGGGGGTCAGGGCGGTGAGGGGCTGTGCCTGCTGCTTGGTACCCACCACCCACCCACCCACCCTCACCTCCAGCGTGATGGACTTGGGCCACCAAGTCACCTGCAAGCCCCACCTTGCTGTGCCTCATCAGCAAGGGAAGATGTTGGCAGCAGCGGGCACTGTGAGGGGGGTGGGGTGCCCACCCCTGCCCTGCCCCAGCAAGCCCCCTGGCACCTGAATTTGAGGGTGCAGTTCTGCCAGTCGAAGGGGAAGAAGTCAACGTTGATGGGACAGGCGCTGCGGAAGATGGCGGGTGGCAGCCAGTAGACGTAGCCCGTGTTGTCGATGAGGACGTTGCAGTAGTAGGCGATCTCAAAGAGCCCGTCATTGCTGCGCTGGGAGAGAGCCAAGGTGATGGTGGGGCTGGTGAGGGGCAGGGGGAGCCCTGGGCATGCACCGGGCACAGCTTGGGAGGTTCGGGAGGGGAAACTGAGGCACGGCTCACTTGTTCTCCAGGACTATCTCAGGCAGCCACAGCATGTCTGGCGGCAGGCGGAGTACCTCGATGTCCCCAAACTCAGACTTGTTCCATTGTAGGCGGTAATCGGTCCAGCCCTGGAGGGGCATCCCCAAGTCACCCTCTCACCATGCCGGGCCACCCCACTGCCCATGCCTTGGAGTGCAGCTGACGCTGTGACGCCTGTCCCTACTCACGTGCTCGAGCCATATACTGGTGGTGAGTGTTTCGTCCACCTCTTTCTGCAACGACAGCGTGGGGTAGTGAGATGTCAGGGCCATGCCCAGCAGCTGTGCCCCCCCATCCTAGGACCCCCAACCCTCACCAGCCAGGGTTTAGGGTGGCGGCCTCAGGGGTCCCCCCCCACCCAGCCAGCCCTGGGGGTGACACGTGGCTGAGGGGCACCCCACGGCAGGCACTGCCCTCTGGGGCTCACCAGTGAGATGAGGTTGGAGAGGGTGAGCGCCAGGTAGACATCCACGACCTCGTCAGTGGAGACGACGGGACGCACCTCCTTGTTATAGCCCTTCTCCTCAAAGAGGTGGTGGATGAGCCGCTCCTCCTGGTTCACGCAGAGCCCACCTGGGGGTGTGGGGTCAGGCAAACCAAGTGGAACTGGGGGGTAACTGGGCCCAGTACCACCCCACAGGGATGCTTGCTGAGGGCAGGGTGGTGTAACGATGGAGGGGACAGGAGCATGCCAGGATACTGCATGTCCGTGCTGCACAGGGGCATGGAACCGGGACATGTGGGAATGACAGACGTGTGGGGGCACATGGGCACACATGGGCATGGGACGAGGATGTGGGCAAGGACACAGAGGGACACACAGACCCAGCACAGACAGGGACACACAGACACTTAGGTGCAGAGACGGTGGCACTGTGCACATAGGCGGATGCACACACAGAGGCACACATGGACACACGGACACATGGACATGGACCCGGTGTATGCAGGGACCACACACACGGACCCTGCAGGGACATGGCTCCAGGGGGCTCAGCCAGAAGCGCAGGGGATGCTCAGTGATGGGACTGCCAGGCAATATGCAAAATGCAGCCCGGGGGACACTTGTGCCCAGCTTGGACCCTTCCACCATCACCCCCCAGCAACAGGGCAACCCCATGCCCAGACCCCAGGTCCCCGCTCACCCGACAGCACCAGCGCCCCGAGCAGGGCCAGCCACCCCGGCAGGTCCCCCATGTGTTGCCCGCGGTGCCCTCGTGCCGTGCCAGGCCCTGGCCGCCTCCCCGCCTGGCTTGGCCGAACGGATGTCCGGCTGTCGGCTGTCGCGGGAGACGGATGGTGCCAGGTGCCGCGGGGGAAGGGTGCCGGCACCGGATACCCGCTCCCACCCCTCTCTTCCGGCACCCCGAGCCTGGAGAAGGGGAGATGGGCAGGCGCAGCTGGTCTCACTGGCCCCACGGGTGTCAGCCCGTCACCCTGCACCTGGGCACCTCAGCACAGGCATTGCTGGGCACTGGGAGGAGCGGTCCCTTCCCCACTGCTCAGCAGCCCCAGGGATGCTGCTCAGGGGCGGCAGACTCCCAAGAGCAGGAGGGGTTGGTACCCACCCATGCCCAAGCACAGGGGTGGCAACACCCCAGCATTTGCCACTGGCCCAGGGCATGCCTGGCCTTGCACGAGCATGAGGTTTCACGTGGGTCCCCAATGGGGTGGCACCAGGGGTGGGTGCCGGTGCTGTGCTATGGGTGCTGCAGTGGGCAGGAGGGGTGTCCGAGCCCTGGTGGGGGGGTGCTGGGGAATCTGTGCCAGGCTGGGCACAGCACCGATGCCGGGGCAGGAACTGAGGCTGGGGGCAACACTTCAGGGTACAGGGGGACAGGAAGGGGGATGCAGTGGGAAAGTCCCCCCACTGGCATGCACCTCACCGGCACCGCGTGGCACAGCACTTGTTTCACACTCGCCAGCTACCGGAAAATAGAGCCCTTTATTGAAAAATAAACCTTTCTCTGTACAAATAAATAACAGCCCAGGTGCCTCTGGGGAAAATGGGGTGGAGGTGGGCTTACTGAGGTGGGGGTACCAGGGGAGAGGAGGGCTGTGACCATCCGCTGAGATGCTCCAGGTGCCCCCCAGCGCCCCATTGCCCCCAGGAGGTCAGGCAGTGCTGGTGGGAAGAGGGAAACTGAGGCACAATGGGGGACAAAAGGGTGGAAAAGCCTGAGCCGGGTTGGGGGTTGTGTTCGAAGGACATGAGACACCCCTGCTCCAGCACCCCGTCCCCATACTGCCATGGTGCCCCAGGGGTACCATTAGGTTTTCAGCGCCTCAAGCGCCAGAGCGATGAGGCCAGGCATGCTGCGGGCCAGCGAGTCGCTCTCCAGCCCCACGAGGCCAGCAAAGGCCATGGGGCGGCCACCCACCGTGGCCCGCACCTGTGCCCGGTACAGTCCCTTGGTGTTTTTGGAGCCCAAGTCCACCAGGATCTACAGGGAGATGACAACACGGTGAGTCCCAGGGGAGCCAGGGGCACAGCGGGACAGTGATGGGCTGGGGGGTGGCACTGCCTGGCTGCCAGGGTGGTGGGCTCAGAGTAGCTGGGCAGGGCACTCACCTCCTGGAAGGTCATGGCCAGGTCTGGCTCAGGCACCCGCAGCACCCAGGCGTACAGGTCCCGCACTGCACCCACCCGCACCGCTGACTCATTGAGGCCAGGGCAGGCTGCAACCCCGGGGACGGGCAGGAAAGAGATGGAGGAGGGACATCAGGGATGAATCACGGGGGCACCATGCTGCTGCCCACCCCAGGGAGGAGCACCCATGCTCTGGGGATGCCGAGGCAGCAGGGGCAGAGGGTCCCTGTGGAGGGGAGTATGGCCAAGGGCTGTCCCACTGACGTGGGACGATTAGCCCAGGGATCGAGATGCAAAGCTGAGACCGGGCTTGCCACCATCCCCATGGTGGCGCATGGCATCCCGCAGTGGCCAGGGGCTGCAGGGCGCTTACCTCTGCGCACGCCTGCCTCCTCTTCCTCCTCCTCCACCCCTGGCAGCTCTGTGGGCACCAGCTCACGTTTCTCCCTCGGCGCAGACCCTGCCACCAAGACAGGTGTGAAAACCCCGGCAGGGATGCAGCCGGTGGGCATGGAGCCAGCCGGCGGATGTACACCCTGCTGCCCCATTGGCCCCAGCCCCCCCAGCTCCTGGGACTCACGGCTCGGTGCAGGGGTCCCCACCAACTCTCCGGGTGCCTGTCGTGGCTCTGTGGCTTCAAGAGGGATGCCGAGGTCCAGCTCTGCCCTCAGCTGGGCAAGGAAGGCTCGTCCTTGTCCCACCAGCTCCTCCACCACCTCCTCACCCTGATGAAGGGAAGGGGGCCAGGGTGGGCAGTGGGACACCCACTGTGGGCATGGCCAGGTGCACAGTGGCAGAGCGCAGGGCACGGCTGGGCTGTTGTCGAGTGGGGCATTAGGGACATGCGATGTCTTTATGGCTGTGTTGGGCCAGATCCTAAGTTGCGGGGTCAGACCCAAGGCTGGCACTGCACTGGTTGGACTGGGAGCACTGGTTTCAGCTGGGGAGGGTGAGATGCCCCCTCTGTGGTAGCAGAGTGGGAGATGCCACCTTCATGGTTACACAGGGGACGATGGAACCAAAGGATGTCAGGAAGGGACACAAGGGGACTGCTGAGCTTTGGTCCCTGGTGGCACTGTCACCAGAGGGACAGGGGCTCCCCCTAGCCCATCCGTCCCCAAATACCTGCAAGAAGAGCCACATCTCTCCGGGGAGCTGCCCCCCATCCAGGTTGGGTGCTGGGGGACTGCCCCCCGCCATGGCCCTCAGTGCCTCCACCCAATCCTGCAGCCGGGGCCCCACAGCCCTGAAGAGCCCGGCGAAGGGGGGCAGCAGCCTGGCCCCCCACCTGCAAGCACAGTGAGGAGAGCTCAGGCAGGCGCCCGGTGGCACCCATCCCCTGGGCACTGCCACTCCCCATGCTGCACACCTCTGGAGGGACCTGGGTGGCCCTGGGCACCCCGGGGGGCATGTCCACCTCCCTCCAGGTGTGCAGGAAGAGCAGGACCCCAATGCTTTAGGCTGTCCCCAAAAAACCACGTCAGTGCCCACGGGCATCTTGCCCCAAACCCTTTAGCCCCCCATGCCCTGTGGCCCACCATGCCTTACCTGGTGGGGGGAGTCCGGGGTCCCTCTGCTGCGGGGCTGGTCTGGCCCCCTGCCACAGCCAGACCTGCGGGGACAAGGGGAAGGGAGAGACAAGGTGGGGGTGCCAGGGCAGGCTATGGGTGCCCTGGCCACCAGCATAGGGGGACCGATGGGACCCCAAGCAGGCATGGGGTGGTCCAGCCCGGGAGGGTACCTGTGGCATCCCTGCGGACACGGTGGGGGAAGAGGTGCCCATAGATCTTGCCCAGGAGCTGAGGGAGGGTGCGGGTGAGGAAGGAGAAGTCGAACTGGTTTCGGATGAAGTCCCCAGCCCTGCGCAGGAGATCCACCAAGGTCTGGGCGTAGGAGTGCAGCTCTGTGGGTGCAGCAGGAGAGCCATGGCCCTAGCACCACACTGGCCCCACAGCGCTAGAAATGGGGTCCCTCCCCCCATCAAAGCCCCAGCACACCCCCCCTTGCTCACCACATCGTCTCGTCCTGGCACGGCAGGTCTCCTCGGCCAGGTGGGCACAGGCAGCCCGGCCCTGGGGGGCCCGGCAGGACCTGGCGTAGAAACCGCAGAGGCGGGTGCGCTCGGGCGGCTGTTGCTCGGGGGGCAGCTGGGCCAGTGCCAGCAGGTCGAAGCAGCTTGGCTCCTGGCTGCCAGGGGCGGCTGTGAGGGCACCAGGGCTGCCATGAGGTGCTGCATCCCTCCCCAGGGCGACGTATCCCCGCAGCACCCTGGGCATCTCTGTGCCCCCCCCCCCCGGCACAGCCGGTGGCACTCACGGTCCATCTGGAGGCTGAGCCAGTCCGCAAAGGCAGTGACGCGGGTGTAGACGCCCGGTTTGCCCTGCTCACCACAGCCGTCGCCCCACGAGGTGATACCGTAGAGGACGAAGCGGTGCGAGGAGGGGTCCTGGCACGCCAGCGGGCCCCCCGAGTCGCCCTGGGAGGGGGGGATGCCCATGTATTGGTCTGGGCCAGGACCCCAACCACGCTGCCGGGCTGTGCCGGGCTGTGGCGCACGCCCAGCACTGTGTGCCATGAGGGATTTTGAGTTGGGAGGCTGGCAGCCCCCAGCCCCAGGCATTACCTGGCAGGAGTCGATGCCCCCAGACAAGTACCCGGCACAGAACATGGCGTTGGTGAGCAGGTCCCTGCCCAGGGCACCCCGGCACGTCTCCTGGCTGAGCAGGGGCACCCGTGCTTCCATCACCACATCAGCCGCCGGCCCCTCTGCCAGGCAAGGCACCCATTACGGGGTCCCCCATGCCCAGACACCCCACTGACCTGGCTCAGCGCACTGGCACTGGGCACCGGAGAGGGCACTGAGGGGGATGCCCCACAGACCCCACAGGTGTCGGGGCGGTGCCTACCTTCATAGAGGGAGCCCCAGCCTGCGATGTAGCAGGCGGTGCCGGGGCTGGGTTCCGCAGGGCCGCTGGGAAGGCACACAGGGCTGATGGTGGGCGACAGGGCCAGCGGCACCGCCAGCTCCAGCAGTGCCAGGTCCCCATGAAACGTCTTGGGGTTAAACTGGAAGGAAATAGGGGGGGTGTCAGTGGCGGGCCCTGGGGCACGCACAGGAAGGTCAGGGGGGTGCCCACCTCCACTGACCTTGGGATGAGGCAGGATGCGCCGAACCGGCACTGCCCGCTCACCCGCATCCGGCTTGCCCAGTTCGTGGTCGCCCACAACCACCGTCCATGCCAGCTCATTCCGGTTCCTGGTGGAGTGGGGGGCAGCTAGTTACAGAGGCGACAGTGGTGTCACCCCCCACCCCTCTCTGCAGGGACATCACCCCTATGTTGCCATTCCCCCTGCCGTACCCAGCAAAGCAGTGGGCTGCAGTGAGGACCCAGGAGCGTCCCACCAGCACCCCTCCGCACATCAGCTCCCCGTGGAGCCGCACTGACACCAGCCAGGGCCAGGCTCCCCGCGGGGCCATGCTGCCACCCATGATCCGTCCTCGGGGGGCTGTGACGTTGGCTTGGGAGTCCCCGCGGTGCCCGCAGCTACCTGGGGGACAAAGCCAGGGTGAGAGGGGGGGTCCCGCAGCCCTGCTGCCGCCCCCTCTCCCAGGTGGGCATGGGGTGGCCGGGCATGGCGGTGCTGGGATGGCTGTGGCGGGTGGAGGGGGTGGCGGGCGGTCCCCGGGGGGGTCAGGCTGCGCCAGGCGCGCTGTCAAGCCTCATTGTGCTCACGGAGGCGAGTGGGCGGCAGGCCGGGGGCACCCCGCAGCCCGGCAGCTGCCGACGCTAACCTCTGCCCCTCAGCCCAGCAGGCAGCCGGGGGGCCGGGGGCACCTGCCAGCGTGGGGGGGGTGGGTGGCGTGGGCACCGCAGGGCCGTCCCAGCTCACCTGGCATCTCCACCTCTGATGGTGCATCAGGGCCCGGGGCTGCAGCTGCCATCCCTGCAGGGACAGGCTGTCATTGCATGTGGGGACACCCTCCCCCCCGATGTCACCATCATGTCCCTGCTGTCCCCAATTCCCCCAGTTCCTTTCAGTGGCCCCCAGACCCCCACCATCCCAAACAAGCACCCTTGTATCACCCCAGGAGTGCTTGTCACCCCCAGTGACTCAGTGTCCCCAATCTCTCCTTCGCCCCCCTTGCCCCATTCCCCCACACTCCCCTCTCCCACCCCAGATTCTCCATCACCCCTCAACGCTCCCACCCCCGTCCACTCATCACCCCAGATCCCTCCATCCCCCCCAATTTCCCATCCCACCAGATATCCCCCACCACCCTACTGTACCCCCACCTCCCCGATCTCCCCACCCCAGCACTCCTTGTCACCCCCAATGCCCCATATCCCCTCCAGGCAACCCCAAGCATCCCCTAGAGTGCCCCGTTTGTTATTGTAGGGTCTCCCTTCCCTGGGAGGAGCCAGGGGCAATGTGGGTGCCCACTCACGGCACTCCTGGAGGCGGTGGCGGCAGAGCCGGGCACTAAGTGGGGTGCAAGCATGCTGGGCCCCCTCGGGTGGGCACAGGTGCTGGTAGGGGGCACAGGCCTGGCTCAGTGCCCAGTTGCGCTGGGGCAGCTCGGGCAGCGCCTGGGCATCCATCAAGGCTTGGCAGCTGGGGGGCACGGTGGGGGGCACAGCCGGCGCTGCAAGGACAGCAGGGCTGTGGGCATCCCCATGTCCTCGCTGCCTCCTGCCCACCTCCGCCTGGGCCACACTGGGCTCCGCTTTGGGGTAGGCAGGAAGGGGGCATCACAGAGCTGCAGTGTTGGCATATTTTGGTAGGGTCTCCTGGGTGCTGGGACGTATTTTGGAGGGGGATCTCTGGGAAGGACACAAGGAATTGGGCAATGGTTTGTGTAGGGCTCCAGGTGATGTTTGGGTAGGACCTAGAGAGAATGGGGAACTGCTCGGGTAGGGTCTCTGGGTAGTGTTTTGGGAGGGTCTCTAGCAGTTAGGGATATGTTTCGGGAGTCTGGGTGCTGTTGTGGTAAAGGCTATAGGGTAAAGCCTATAGGGGAGGGGGTGCTGTTTGGGTAGGGTCTTGGGGTGTCATTTTGGTAGGGTTTCTAGGGGATGGGGTGGCACTTTGGTAGGGATCCAAACCAATATTTGGGTAGGGTCTCCAGGCATGGGTCCATGTTTGGGTAGGGTCTCCCGGGCATGGGGTGGTATTTGGATAGGGACCCTGGGCTCTGTTTGGGTAGGGTCTCCTGGGGCTGGGGGGGCTAGGGGGTGCTGTGACTCACATGGGCAGTGGCGGGTGAGGTTGGCGCAGGGGGGGAAGAGGCAGGGGGCACAGAGCCCGCAGGCACCCCACTGCCGCTGCTGCTCGGCCAGCGCCCGCTCCAGTGCCAGCAGTGCACTCCTCAGCGCTGCCTCCAGCACCAGCGTCCCCCGGCTCGACAACGCTGCCAGCACACACACAGCGCTCAGATGTGCCACCACCACTGCCTCTCACTGCAGCCACGGAGTGCCCCCCGCCCGCCCGGTGCCCATGCCCCATTATCTCCATGGTGGGAGTCAGGCTGGGCATGACTTGTCAGCCATTGGCATTGCCTAGGGTGACAGACACCACTGTCACCTCCCTGGGGGGGCTGCCACCTGGGCACATGGTGCGGGGAGGTTTTTTGCCCAGGCCTCTGTGTGCCTGCCGCATGTGGAGAACCTGTGAATACACGTGCATAATCGTGGGCCTGGGCAGGTGTGCCCATGTGTGTCTGTGTGCGTGCACCTCTGTGCACACCTGTGCCCATGCCCTGGGTGCTCACTTGTGTGTGCCAGGGTCTGCGTGCCCGTGCCTGCATGTCCCTGCGTGTGTCCTGTACGTGCATCCCCACGTGTGCCCGTACCTGTACCCACTCACAGCTCCCCCCCCTCCGCCCCAACCGTGCCCTGGCAGAGGGTCCCCCGGGGCTGGCACAGGTACCCAGGCAGGAGGGAGGGCTGGTGGCCACGGAACGTGAACCACCACTCCCTGCAGTCCTGGTGTCCCCAGGTGCCACGAGCAGCATTTGCCACTCATTCCAGGCAGCGTGGGCATGGGGGGCTTTGCCAGGGACCGAGGCATCCTGCTTGCGCTTCCCCCACTTCCCGAGACTGAACCCAGAAGTCCGGGCTCCTACAGCCACCCCCTTCACAACCCAACCCTCCAGCAAATGTGCCCCCCATCCCTGTGCCCTACTGACCTTGCAGGACGCTGGCCGGCATGGGGTACAGCCCCTGGCCCAGGGGGGCTCCCCCCACCAGCTGCAGCAGCAGCGGCAGCAGCAGCAGCACGGGGGGGACCAGGCAGACCCCGAGGATATCACCCCGCGTCCTCTCCCCTCCTCGCTCCATCCCCGGGCCGGCAAAAGGGGGCAGGAGGGGTGAGCCCCCGAAATGCCCGAGGCGGGCGAGGAGGGATGGATATATACGGTGCCCCCCGGGCGGTGGGAGGAGAGAAGAGCCGGGGGAGCACAAACAGGCGAGTTCATTAATGTCGCGCCAAGATGCCAGCTCGGGGCGGGGGGCGCGGGGGGGGCGCAGCCGGGGCCTCAATGCCGCCTTTGTTCGACGGGGCCTCCAGGCGGGCAGCATCAGTCGGGCGCTGCGCTCCGGCGCTGCCCGCGGCCCTTGATCATTTTCACGCCAAGCCCTGGCCGCGCCACCCTCCCTCCTGCGGGCCCCGGGCGGGAAGGAGGGGAGGCGCGGGGGGGGGGGACAGCGGGCGGGTGGGAACGCACCGGCGGCTGTGGGGCGCGGGGGGCCCGAACCGGGCGTGGGAGACGCGCCGGGGGCTTCGCAGCGGGCCGGGAGCGGCCGGGCGGACATTGCGGGCGGGGGGGGGGGGGGCGAAGGGGGACACATGGGGTGGGGGGGTGGGGTGTCGTCCCTCTGTGCCAGCCCAGCCCTGGCTGAACGGGTCGTCCTGTGCAGGGGCACTGCGCCCCCGTGCTGAGCACCGGCTGACCCCGGGGACCCCCCCTCAGCACCCCGTGTCCTCACTAAGGCCGTTCCTCGCCTGGGATGCAGGAGGGGGACACGGGGACACGTGGCCCGGGGGGATGCCGGGGTGGGGGGAGGCAGGTGGGGCCGGGGCACCCGCTGCCTTTCTTGCTTTTCAGCAGGAGCAGGCAGCAAATATGGGGGCAGCTTTGTCCGTAGGGATGGGGTGCCACACTCGCCCGCTCAGCTGGGGGGGGTGCCCCAGTGTCTACAGTTTGGCTTGTCATTGGCCTTACACTTTTGGGGTGCCCACACCACCCTCCTGCCCCATTGCCCCCCTCCTGTGCCCACGGGCCTGGCCTCAGCTCCTTTGGCGGGGCAGGGTGCGGCCGCATCCCCATCACCTCTTTGGGGCACAGGGGGTGCCTGTGCCCCCATCTCTGTCCCTGTTAGGGGTCAGCGGTGCCCATGTTCTTAGGAGGGGCAGGGGGTGCCCGTGTCCCCATCGCCATTTAGGGGCCCGGGGATGCTGTGCCGCCACCCCCGTCCCCATTAGGGGCAGGAACGCCTCCGTGCCCGCAGCCCCGGCCGTGCCGCGCTCCCCCCCGGTCCCCCCGGCCCTGATGGTGCCAGCGGGGCACGGACAATGCCGCTTCAGTGGCACATCAAAGGCGCGGCGCTGCCCGCGGCTGGCACGGCGACAGGCCCGCCGCAGATGAAAGCCGCGGCCCCGCCAGGCTCCCACCTCGGCCGCGGGGACACCGCGGGGACACGCTGCGCCTCCGCCCCACGGGGGACGGCGGGGACGGGGGGGGGCAGCGCCATCGCTCCCCGAGGAGCGGCCCCGCGCTCCGCCCCGGTATCCTCGCGCGGATCCCCCCCACTCGTAACACGGGCTCCCGGCGTGGGGGGTTAACGGTGCGGCTGACCGCAGCCGGCGCCCACGCGGGGTACTCAAGACCAGCGTGGGGTTCGCCCCTGGCTCCACCGCGCCCCCCCCCGCCTTCCAGCCCCGGTGCCGGTGCCAACCCCATTAACCTAATTGGCGAGGCGCTCGGCCGCCCCGGGCAGCGGCGGCAGTGGGACCCCGGGGCCTGGGCAGATCCCAGCCCCGACGGCGGGGAGGGAGCGAGGGAGGGAGGGACGGCGCCCCCGAGGGCCCCGATTGTCCGGTAATTGGCGCGGGCAGCCGAGCCCGGCCGGCACCGGCGGGGGGGCGCGGGGAGCGGGCACCGGGGGGGGGGGGGGCAGTACTGGGGTCCCTGGCGGTGCCCGGGGAGCGGGGGCAGCTTGGGGGTGCCGGGATCGGTATCGGGGTGGTGGCCGCTGGGAGATCGGGGGCAGAGGGCGTGTGGCGATGCAGGGGCGCGGGGGCCGGTTTTGGGGTGCCGGGAGGAGTAGAGCGAGTTCGAGGAGGGGGTGTCAGTGTGCCAGGAGTGCGGAGACCCCGGGAGGGCCGGGGATTGGGGGCATTTGGGGTGTGGGGTGACGCTGGGGCTGGGGAGTCACGATGCGGTGTTGGGGTGGGACACCTCTGGGGCTGGGGGGCGGCGTGGGGACCACTGTGGGAGGACATTTGGGACCGGGGATCGCGAGAAGGGTGAGGTACGGGGGGGGGGGAAGGGGCTGTGGGCGGGGTCACCAAAGGGGCGTGGTTAACCGGCAAGCTGGGCGGGGCCTATATGGTTGGGCTGACCCGGAGGCGGGGTCTACCCAAGGGAGTGGGGGCGTGGCCTATCCAGCGGGGCGGGTCCATGGGCGTGGCCTACACAGCGGTTTGTGGGCGTGGTCAGATGAGGCGGGGCTTGGGGCGGGGCACAGCGGGTCGGGACCGGGTCGGTGGGCGGGGCCGGCGGGGGCCGGGGCCGGGGCCGGGGCCGGGACCGGGCGCGTTTTGGGGCCGGTGGGGGCCGGGGCCGTGCCGGGCCATGGCGAGCTCGGAGCGGAGCGCGCTGCTCACGTACCGCCTGTGCGGCGGCTCGGGCGAGGAGGAGCGGGGCCGGGAGCACGCCCGCAGCCGGGCTGCCGCCGCCGCCGCCGCCCCCCGCAAGCTGCCCACCTTCCTGGGCGTCGTGGTGCCCACGCTGCTCTCCATGTTCAGCGTTGTCCTCTTCCTGCGCCTCGGTGAGTGCCGCCGCCGCCCCCCGGGGCGCCCCTGCCACCCCCCATCCCGACCGCGGCCCGGGGCCCCCCGGGACTCAGCAGCCCTGCCGGTACCCCCAGTCTGGGCCCTGTGTCATCCCGGGGCCCCGTGTTCTCCCGAACCCCCGTGAATGAGCCCTCTGTGTCCGGAGCCCCTGTGCTGACCCCGAGCCCTCCAGTCCAGACCCCCGGTGTCCTCCCTTTGTCCTCCCAGTGCTCCCCACCAGCCTCCCAGTCTGACATCTCAGTGCTCCCCCCTGAGCTCCCCCAGTCTGGGTCCCCAGTGTCCTCCCAGTGTCCTCCCAGTGCCCTCTCCTGTGCCTCCCACTCTGGAGTCCCAGTGCTCCTTTCCAGTGCTCACCCCAGTGCCCCCAGTCTGGGGCCTCAGTGCCTTCCCAGCACCCTCTCCCAAGCCCCCCAGTCTGGAGTTCCAGTGCCCCTCAGATCTCCCCCAGGCTGGGGTCCCAGTGCTGTGTGTCCCCTCCTGACCCCTCCAGCCTGGGGCCCCAGGGCTTCTGCTGTACCTGCAGGATAGGAACCCAGTTAGGGACCTCAGTGCCCCCAGGAAGGGACCCCAGTCTGAAGCCCCACCGTCCCTGGGGGAGGACCCCAGTGCCTTCCCTAAGTGGGATCCCAGTGTCCACCCATCCCCCAGTGCTGGGACCCCACCGCTCCCCAGGCATCCCCCAGTGCCAGACTCCAGCACCCCACTTCTCTCCCAGTTCCCACATGATGTCCCCAGGGCAGGACCTCGGTGTCCCCCATCAGGCACCCAGCTTCTCCCCCCGCCCCCATGCTGTTCAGAGGCCACAGATTGGGTCCCAGTCTACGCCCAGTTTGGGTTGTGAGTTTTTTCTGAGCAACCTGGGAGAACTAAGGGGGCAGGCTGGGGAGGGACCGGGGGAGGTGGCAGCCCTTTTGGGGGCCCTGGTGGGGGGAGATGCCCCAGCCCAGCCCAGGACAGGCGGCATCGGCCTGGGTCCAGGAGCAGGGAGGGCTTTTCCTCTTTCACTTTCCGCCCATGGAAAGCTCAGGGCGGGAGTTGGCTGCGTGCCCGGGCGGCCCGGCAGGCCCCGGGGGGCGATGAGCCCCTTCCCCTGCCCGAGGGACCCCTCGAGCTGTGGATGGGGGGCACAGCTCTGCCCTGCCATCGTTCACCCCCTTCCCACCCCCCTGCTTGGGGTCCTTGCACAGGCTCTGCACCCCCGAACACCAGCCCCTACCTCACAGCGGGCACTAGGGTCCCCCCCACCCGCCCTGGACCCCCTGCCCGGGGGTGCGTTACCCCAGGGGCCGCGGGGCTGGAAGGGAAGTGCAGGGGGGAGGGGGAGGGGAGCTGCTGAAAGAGGAACGCTCCCACAGTGGGGGGGGCATGGCTTCCCTTGGCAGCCCCCTGCTTCCCTCCTGTCTCTAACATGCCCCGGATCTCCAGGCTGAGCAGCCTCTCCTGCTTACCGCCACACTGCTTTCAGGACACCCCTTTACTCCCTCCCCCTCCGTCCCCGCTTTTGGCACTTGGGCACCCTCCGGCCTTCCAGGGACCGCAGGGGGTGCCCCCAAACCCAGCCTGTCTCCCCGAGGGCTCCTTACAATGCTCGTGCCCCGGTCATGCCCCGCCACCCCACTTGCTGCCCGCGGGCATGGCTGCGGCCTGGCTTGCGGCTGAGATAGGGCATCTCCCTGCAGTGGCGGGCAGCCCCTTCCTGCCCGCGGCGCCGCCGGCCGGGCTCCCCTCCTGTCACCCCAGGCAGGGCCGCGGGGGGCTCTGGGTACCCTGTCTCTGGGGTAGGGGGGGGTGGGGAGCTGGGGAGTGGTGCTGCGGCTGGTGGGGACGCCCTGGAGCTACTTTTGCTTCCTGCTTTGCAGCGGGGAAGCGGGGCTGCGACGTAAATGCCGTGGGGAGGCCGTCGGCTCCTGGTGCCCGAGCTGGGGTGCAAGGCACCCCCCTGCCCGCTGAGGGTGGCAGCAGGGCACGGGGTCCCAGCACCCCCATGCAGTGCCCTGGGGCTGGGCAGGCAGCAGGGCCCCTGCCCTGTTTGTTTTTTGGGTGTGCCCCTCTGAGCCACCTGTGCCCAGGGTGCGCCTGGGCCTGATCCTGGCACGGCAGGAGGATGGAGATGCCCTGAGGTGGGGGGGACACTGGTGGGGCTGCCTCTGGTGCTGCTGCAGGTGGGAGGTGGTGGCACCATGGGGTGGGGGTGTCCCTACCCCGGTCAGGGAAAAGTGGTGGCTTGGTTAGGGGGGAGCTGTGGGCAGGGGGACGGGAGCAGCCCAACTGCCTCTGTGGGGACAAGCTCTGGGCAATGGCTGTGCCCAAGCACCCTGTCTGGGGGATGGTCTGTGCCTAGCTAACGGGCACCCTGGCCTCTCCTGCGTCCTTGGCAGGGTTCGTGGTGGGCCATGCCGGGTTGTACCAAGCCCTGGCCATGTTTGCGGTGGCATACTTCATCATCGGCATGACAGTACTGTCCGTGTGTGCCATTGCTACCAACGGGGCACTGGATGCTGGAGGAGCCTACTGTATCCTTTGCTGTGGGTGCTGCCAGGGCAGGGCATGTGGGCCAAAATCAGGTGATGGCCTGGCAGCCTCAGGGTGTCACACTGGGGCCTTGGGAGGGAGGGGTGGGGGCACCCAGTGGGGGTTTGGGCTGCTGACATCTTCCCTTGACTCGAGCAAGATATGATCAGCCGTGCCCTGGGCCCAGAGTTCGGGGGCAGCATCGGGATCATGTTTTTCCTGGCCAACGTGTGTGGCAGTGCCCTCTACGTGCTGGGGCTGGTGGAGGCTGTGGTGGACAGCTTTGGGATCCCACCTGGTGAGTACCCCAACATGTGGAGGCAGGGGACAGCGGGTGTCCCTTACCCGAGTAGCCCTAGCGCTCTGCCAGGCATGCCAGGCACCATGTCTGGCGTAGCTGGCACAACTCTGCCAGCCCTCTGGCTGGTGAGTTGGTGTCTGTCATGCCTGGCACAGTGCCGGTGGCTCTTGGCTCCCAGTGATGCCCCCTCTGAGCCCCACTGATCCTGCCTTGTCTCTGCCCAGGGCAAAAAGTGGGCACAGGTGTCCACGTCCTGCCTCAGAGCTACTGGTACGAGCTGCTCTATGGCACTGTGCTGCTGGCCCTCTGCCTCCTCGTGTGCCTCGTGGGTGCCTCCATCTACGCCAAGGCTACCTTCCTCATCTTCCTCATCGTCGCGGGCGTGCTGGGCACCATCCTTGTCAGTTTCTTTGCCACGCGGCCCATCGGGGTGCCCATCCGCCTGCCCTACTTCAACGGCTCCGAAACTGAGAATGGCTCCTTCACCGGCTTCTCGCTCACCACCCTTCGAGACAACCTGGGTGGTGAGGAGCAGCTCTCCCCACCCTGCCCACATAGCCACCATGGCACCTGCACCCCGGGGAGGGGTGACACCGGCACCCCCACATCAGCAGGGGCTTGCCGATGAGTGGGGGGAGCTTATGGGCACAAAACAGGTGCCATGGGGTGGTTTCTCCCATGGTTCGGGAGAGGACACCAAGGAGAGGGTGTCACACAGCCTATCACAGCCTGTGCCCGTGTGTCCTGCAGGTGGGTACGGGGTGGACTACACCACAGGGCAGATGATGAGTTTCAGCTCCGTCTTCGCAGTGATGTTCAATGGCTGCACCGGCATCATGGCAGGCTCCAACATGTCAGGTACAGGCGGGAGGTGCCAGGCTGGGTGGCACTAGGAGTAGGAGCTGAGGCTGGAGGAGAGCAGAGGGGTGCTGTGCCTGCAGGCACTAATGCTGCCTGTTCCTGCCTGCAGGGGACCTGAAGCGCCCGAGCTACTCCATCCCACGGGGCACCATCTCCGCTGTGCTCTTCACCTACCTCGTCTACAACCTGCTGGCATTCCTCATGTGTGCCACCTGCAACAGGTACAGCCACCCATCCCCTCGCTGGGGCCATTGGTGCCAGGGTGTGCCCGGTACCAGGGCATGCTGGCACAAGTGAGGCAGGTACCAGCACGTCTGTGTCCCTCTCCAGGACCCTCCTGCAGAAAGACTACGGTTTCCTGCGTGACATCAGTATCTTTCCACCCCTGGTCACAGTGGGCATCTACGCTGCCACCCTGTCCGCAGCCATGAGCAACCTTATCGGGGCGTCCCGCATCCTCTACGCCCTGGCCCGCGATGATCTCTTTGGTGAGTGCCTGGAGCATGCTGACACCCACCAGAGCCCACCCGGCAGGTTGTCCCTGATGGGGACCAGCCCTGGCACTGGAGAAACCCCTTCCCAGCATGGGGGTGATGTTTTGTGGGTTGGCATGTGCCTGCTTGGGTCACCTGTGTGCCCTGGCGTTTGCCTGTGCCCCAGCACTCAGGGTGTGGGAACAGGACTCCTGGCTGGTGGCCGAGCCTCTTGGTGCCCACTGGGGTGCCCCAGCACAACCTCCCCCCTCTGCCTGCAGGCCGGGCGCTGGTGCTGGCCAAGAAGACGTCTGCGAGTGGGAACCCTGTGATGGCGGTGATCCTCTCCTGGCTGGTGGTACAGGTGAGTTTACCGGCAATGCTCCTTTCCCAGCCCTGCCACGTGGAAGTGGGTTGGCACCTGGGCTGGGTGTTGCGGAGCCTGCCATGTCCCCCTGCCCCTGGGTATCCCCCTATGCTGGGTTTCCTGCTGCGGTTGTCCCCTTCTCTCCCTGAACCCGTAAATGAAGGATAGATCACAGCAAGGGGCAGGGATTTGTGCCCACGTGGCACTGCCTGTACCCTTTCCTGGCACACCGCTGTGGCGTGCCCCAGGCTCGGCAGGGCTGGCTCAGGCACGTGCTGGTAGTGTCATCCTGGGGGGTGCATTCACTCACCCTGTGCGTCCCCCCTTCCCTGTGCTCTCTGCAGCTGGTGCTCTTCTCCGGGAAGCTCAACACCATTGCAGGGGTTGTGACCACCTTCTTCCTCCTGGTTTATGCCACCGTCAACCTGGCCTGCCTGGCACTGGAGTGGGCATCGGCCCCCAACTTCAGGTACCGGCTAGCACAGGGGAGGGAGGCTGCGCTCAGATGCTGGGCAGGCACCCATCCATCCATCCGTCTGTGGTTCCCCTGCCATCCCTGTGCCTGCTGCCTCTCCATGGCACAGAGATGCTGAGCACTCCTCTTCTGGGCATTAGGGAGGGGGCAGAGACACCCCCATGCCTGGAGAGGGAGAAGGGACCAGGTCCCGGTGTGGCACTGGCTTGGCACAGTCCCCACACCCTGGCACTGCTTTGCTGAGCGGGTACAGATAAATCCAGCGCCACTGGGTACCACCCGCCCCCTCCCCTTAGGCTTTCCAGAGGTAATTTATAGCCTGTGCCCACCCGGCATCCCCTGGGCGGCTTGCCAAGCGGTGATGGAGCCCACTTTCCATTAGCGCTAATTAAACTAATGGGGAAGGGGGAGGGAGGGAAGGGGGATCCTGGGTGGGGGGAGGAGATGATCTTCCAGGAAGGAGGAGTGTGTGTGGCAGGCAGCCTCAGACAGGAGGTACCAGGGTACCCTGGCATGGGGCTGGCCTGGCAGGGCTGCCAAAATCTGGGGGGGCACGGCAGGTTGGCTGGGGGGAGCCTCATGTCCCTCCTGGGTGATGCCTGCCGCCCTCAGTGCAGGGTGCTGTACCTCTGAAGCGGGGAGACCCACAGGTGGGGCAGGGGCGATGCCCAAGCAGGGCTGGGTGGCACTGCCCAGGGGTCCCCCAGAGCGCCCCATTCCCAAGGGAGAGTTGGTGTCTGTGCCAGGCTGGGGGTTAGCCCCCCCAGCCCCTCCCTTGCCTGGGCATGGATAGGGCAGGAGTGGTGGCTGCAGGGGAGGCTGCTGAGAGGCTGCCCCTCGCCCACCCTGCATCTGGTGCCCCCCCTTCCCCATACTGAGGTCTCCATCAAGCGCAGCGGAAAAGGATTTTAATTACCTTTCAGGAAAAACAACAATTAGAGAAAATAACAGCTTCTTGCCTCCCCGCCTCCACCTCCCTGCGCCGGGCTGAGCTTGTACTGTGGCTGCTGGCACTGCCATGAGCTGTCTGACACTACCTGACCCCCTGGCTGTGCCAGGCCAGTGCCAGCCCCATAACCATCATTACCCCTGTTTGCCAGGGGCTGGCAGCAAGGGGCTGCCCGGTGCCCTGGGAGGTACCGTCTCCCCTCTGTGCCCTCTCCTGCAGGCATCTGGGGCACCTGACATGCCCTGGGCTGGCACAGTGGGGTTCACTGGGGGTGGCTGATGTGGCACCTTGGCACAGCCCCCCTGCAACTGGCATGGGAACCATGTGGTAGCGGGTGTCCCTTTCTCCCTGCTCCAGGCCCACCTTCCGGTACTTTACCTGGCACACGTGCCTGCTGGGCATCGCAGGCTGCTGCGTCATGATGTTTCTCATCAGCCCCGTGTCAGCCTCTGCGAGCCTGGGCTTCCTCCTCCTCCTCCTCCTCGCCCTCCACTACCTCTCGCCCAGCAGCACCTGGGGCTACATCAGTCAGGCCCTCATCTTCCACCAGGTGAGCCCTGTCCTCCACTGCTGTGTCCCCTCATGGGGTCAAGAGCTGGTGTCCCCAAGCCGGTGTCCCCATGGCAGCTCTGTCCTGGTCCGTGTGTCCTTGGGGGCTGGCATTCTTGTGGGGTGGTCCATTGAAAAAGGAGGGTTCCTCACCTGCTGCCCTTCTTCCCTCCCTTCCTCCCTCCAGGTGCGGAAGTACCTGCTGATGCTGGACGTGCGGAAGGACCACGTCAAGTTCTGGCGCCCACAGATGCTGCTGATGGTGCAGAACCCGCGGGGCAGTGCCCGCCTCATTGACTTCATCAACGACCTCAAGAAGAGCGGCCTCTATGTCCTGGGCCATGTTGAGCTGCAGGACTTGGGTGAGGGTCTGTGCTGCCCCCAGCACTGGTGGCCTCTGCCCCTTGCTGTCGTGCTAGGAGGCTCCTGGAGTCCTTGGGGTGACGCTGCTGCCCAGCTCCTGTCTGGGAAGGGTGGGCACATCGAGGGAATGTCAGCTTTTTGGGCACATGTGCTGCACCTTGGACTTGGCTTGGTATGGAGGACGTAGGTGGCTTGTGTCTGGGCACACTCTTGGCACAGCCTTGCACATGCGTGTGCCTGTGTCCATCGTCACCTCATGTCTGCCATGGTGTGTCCATGCACTTCAGGTGTGTTTGCACCCTGGTGCATGTTGGTTTGTACATGTGTGCTCCCTGGCAGACGCTGTGGCTGTCCCCATCCCCGCCTGAGTAGATGCAATGGGCTCTGCTCCCCCCCTCGCTGTTGCCGTGGTGACTAATGGCCTGAAATTGGGGAGGGGGGATGGGGCTGCCTGGGTATTTTTTATATATTTATGTATAATTTCATATCTCTGGCTGGAAGCACATGTTTCCACCCTCCCCATCTTGTGGGTGCTGGGGGTGGTCACAGGGGTTGGCACTGATTTTGCAGGTGGGGTGCTATGGGGACACCAGGGTGAGCTCCCAGTATGGGGTACCCACCCCCCTGATGCTGTTCTCGCTCCCCACCCAGACATGCTGCCCTCGGACCCGCTGCAGCCCCAGCAGGACTCGTGGCTGAGCTTGGTGGACAAGCTGAATGTCAAGGCCTTTGTCAGCCTCACCCTCGCGCCCTCGGTGCGGCACGGCGTCCGGCAGCTCCTCTTCACCTCTGGCCTCGGTGAGTGGCACCCAGGCTGGGCATGGGTGAGGGTCCATCCTGCTGCCCCTGTGGGGTGAGAAGTGCCAAGGGGTTTGAAGGCACCTGGGTGGGCGATGCCAAAGCCCAGCTGGGGCTTGGAGGCATCTTTGTTGGCAATGTTGAGGGGCATGAAGACACCTAGATGGGCAATGCCAAAGGGGTTGGAAGCACCTGGTGTGGGCAATGCCAAAGCCAAGTTGGGTCTTGAAGGCATCTGGGTGCACGATGCTGAGGGGTCTGGAATCACCAGGGCGAGCAATGCCAAAGCCAAGCCGGGGCTTGTTGGCACCTGCAGTGCCAGGAGGGCTGGCGGGGCCCTCCACCTCTGCTCAGCCGGCTGGCCCGGTCTCTCCGGCAGGTGGGATGCGCCCCAACACCCTGGTGCTGGGCTTCTATGATGACGCGGTGCCACAGGACGGTCTGGCTCGGCACCCTGCCTTCACCAGCTCCCGCGAGGAGGTCCCCCTGGGCTTCCCCCCGCTGCGGGCGCCCGCTGCCCCCAAGCTGCTGTCGGCCCGGGAGTACGTGGGCATTGTGGCGGATGCCCTGAAGATGCTTCGCAATGTCCTGCTGGCCCGGCAGCTGGAGAGCCTGGACAAGGCCTGGGAGCTGCGGCGGGCCGCCAGCCCCCCACCCACCATCCACGTCTGGCCTGTCAACCTGCTGCGACCCGACAGCGCCCGCTACGCCGACACCTGCAGCCTCTTCCTGCTGCAGATGGCCTGTGTCCTCAACATGGCGCGGGCCTGGCGCCGGGCCCGTCTGCGCCTCTTCCTCTGCGTGGAGGCAGGTGCCATGCCCCATGCCCAGGAGGAGAAGCTGCGCCAGCTCCTCAAGGACTTGCGCATCCAGGCCCAGATCCAGCTGGTGCCCTGGGACACCGTCACCCGCCTGCACTGGCAAACCCGCCAGGGACCTCCGGGGGGGCCGGCGCCCGGCGGGGCAGTGGAGGAGGAGGAGGAGGACGGGGCCGTGAACTTCCCGGCCAATGCCACCCAAGTGTCGGATGAGTATGTCTGCGCTGCCAACAAACTCGTCCTGGAGCAGAGCCCCGCGCCAGCCGTACGCTTCCTCTATTTGCCACGGCCACCAGCCAACACCAGCCTCTACCCGCTGTACCTGCACCAGCTGGAGCTGCTCACCCGTGGGCTGGGCCCCACTGTGCTGGTGCACGGGGTGAGTGCCGTCACCAGCACCCAGCTTTAGGTCCCCTCCCAGGTCCCCCTGGCTCCCTGTGCCCTCCTTTGCCCAGTGCCTTTAGCAGCCCCAGCCTGGGGACTTCCCCGGCCCCGGGCAGGGAAGGGCCGGGTGCAAGGGGGTGGGTTGTTTTTTGGGGGGTGTCTCCTGCAGAGGATTAAAGCTGCCCTGGCAGGATCCAGGCACAGCCCCGGCACTGGCTGGGCAGCGCGGTGCATTCATGGTGCCTTTTCTTTGGGGGGGGTCGGGGGGGAGAGCGGGGTCCCAGGGGTGGTTGAGCACTGGGTGCCCTGGCTGGCTGCGGGGAGCCCCTTGGTCTCACCCCGCACCCCGCCTCCCCATGCTTCCCCCCCCTCCTGCAGCCCCCAGCCTCTCCTCCGCCGGCTCCTCCGGGCACCCAGCCAGCAGCGGGGATTGATTAAAGTCAGCCTCGACCTTGGTGCCCCGGCTCCCCGCCATCCTCCCTGCCTTTCATTAGGAAAAATTAAATGGGAAGGAGTGGAGGAGGGGAGCCCGGACGCCTGGGTTCCCTGCGTCAGGCTGGGTGGGGGGTGGGTAGCAGCTGGGTGCTGGCCCTACTGCCTGCAGGGTATGGCACCCCAGATCTTGCTCCTCAGAGTACCTCTGGTGCTGCTGGATGGGGGACACCTAGATGCTTTAATCTGTATTACCCGTCCCCCCCACCTTGGGGTCTGAGCCCCTGGTCCTTCCAGGGAGGGGGAAAATGATACAAGGACGGGGTGGTGGCTTTGCCCAGACACCTGGGTCCCCTGGCCTTGCTCTGAGATCTGTCTCATGGGGCATCGCCACCTCCCTGAGCCCATCATGACCTGTATGGGGGAGCTGGCATTGCCCCCTGCCCTCCCCCCCTGCTTATTGATTAGAGGAGGGCAGGAAATTGCCTGGACGCTGGGTGATAAATCTATCAGGTGCCTGACGGGGGGGGGGGGGGGGGGGGGGGGGGGGGCAGCGCGCCAGGGCACTGCCTGATGGATCGCTTCCTATTAGCCCCAGCACAGAGGGGGAGCTGCTCCAGGCCAGGCTGGGCTCGGGTCGGGGGGACAAGCACGGCACTGCCGCCTGTGCCCGCTCTCGCCAAGCCTGGCACTGCCAGCTGGCAGCTCTGCTCAGCCGGAGGGCTGGAAAAACCCAGGCAGCCGGGTGCTGCTAGGGGTAAAAAAAAAAAAGGGGAAGTGGGGCTTGCTCCCTACATTTTTGCAGCAGATTGTGCCTGAGTTTGTGCCCAAATCCCCACCCCGGGGGGTGGGCAGTGGCCTGGGGCTGGCTTTGCTCCCCGCCGTTGGAGGGGGACGCCCCGGGGTGCGCACCACACAGCCCACAGGGTTTATTTACAAACAGGCGGGAGCTGGCACAGGGCAGCCGGGCACCAGCGGGACCCGGCGGCCTATAATGTTAATTATCACCACGTAATTAAAAGCCCATAAAAAGCCTCACACTTCATTAAATTAAAGCTTCCCCGCACAGCGCCGATGGGCTCCAGCAGAGTTAACCTTGGCCATGCCAGGCACTGGCTCCGCCACAGCTGGGGACCCGGGGGTGCAGTGCTGCACACATATGGGTGCCCCCCAACACCGTTCATTGCCCCATAGCCGTGTGTGCCTGGGCACACGTGGGGAGCACACCCAGCTGCACGCACAGTGTCACACACACGGAGATGCTGTCCCAGTCAGAGATGCCCACATGGCATGACACAGACGTGTGTGTCCACGCCACCCCTGCAGACATGCCGTCACACGCACCGGCACATGGGCAGGGGGATGACACGGACACATGCGTGCGCACCCAGATGTGCACGCACAGTGTGCGTGGCCGCCGCCAAGGCAGCTACACAGCAGCTCCGGCACACTGGCTCCAGCGCACAACGCCCACGCGGCGCACACCTACACAAACAACATTTCTTCCTCCCTCCTGACACACAGGCATACACAGACACACACACCCTGCGTCTTCTCCAAGCTCCCACCCATCGCTGCAGGTACCTGGAGAGGCAATGGGCTTTGGGGAGAGCACCCGTCTGTGACTGCCCCCTCTGTGCCTCAGTTTCCACAAGGGTTGGGTGGTGTTGGGGGCAGGAGAAGGGTGCATGGAGGGGGGGGCCCAAACCTTCCTGAGGGATGGGTGCCCGGGGTTACGGATGCTGCACTGAAGCCTGGGGGGACACAAAGTGGGGGGACAGCCCCCCAGCACACAAGGAGGGGCATGTATGCCCCAGTGAGGGGAGTGTGTATGCATTAAGGGGGGGATATACATAGACTAGGAGTGTGTGTGTGTGCGTGTGTGCACATGCAGAAGGGAGGGTCTTGTATTGGGAGGGGGCACATGCACAAGGGGTGCCTATATGTGCACATGCATTGGGGTGTATATACATCCCTATATGTGGTACACTGATAAGCACACAGGGCTCAGGGGGAGGGTGAGCCAAGGGAGCACACACTTACGCACACAGGGTGTGCATGGCAGCACACGCGTGTGCCCAGCACCCCCAGGCACTGCTGCTGAGCAGGGTTGTGGGCAGGAGTCGGCTGGGGGGCTGCGGGGGGCAGGCGTCGGCGGGTCCCCGTGGCCCGGCCCCGTGGGGGTGGGCAGCCAACAGGGCCTCGGCTATTTCTTGGAAATTTCGCAGCATTCATTTCAGTGCAAATAAAAGCTGTCATTGCCGGAGAAATGATACTGATCGGGGTCTGAAAAGACAGCAAATTACCCGCCTGAAAATGCACCGCTGGAAAAAAAATGCATATTAAACACACAAAAAGGCACTTTGCCATCAGCCGCGCTTCCCCCGCCGCTCCAGAATAACCACACTTTACATAATTCTCCCTCTCCACCTCCGAATTAATTTCGCAGACAGAGGCAGAGGCAACCCTCTGACAACAGCGGAGAGGAGACGCGGTGGCGGCGGGGGGAGCAGGGCCGGGGGCTGATGGGGGGGCACCTGGCTCTGGGCTGGGGACGCAGTGGGTAACGGGGTGCTTAGGGTTGGGGGGGGACTGAGGGGTTTGGGAGGGCTGGGTCGATGGGTGAGAATTGTGGGAGCTGGATGGATGCGCCTAAATGTGGGGTGGAGTGCTCCCGTCCTTCCCCGCCTTGGGTGCTGGCGATGGGGTCTCCTGGGGTGGGGTTTGTGGGGTGATACACACCCCAGCAGGCACATCTTGGGCCAAATGTTTCCTATGAGGGCTAAACCCTTACCCCCTACCACCGGGGGGAGCCCGCCACGTGCCCACCCCAGAGCCTGGCACGCTCCCTGGAGGCAAGCAGGCCCTGGTGGGGTGCACACACCTAGCATGGCGGGGACCCCCATGCACCTCCGTGCCCACTGTCCCACCTGCAGGACCAGGCATGTGGGTGCACCCAAAGGGCACTGTGAGACCATGCTGCCTGCCCAGGTTGATGTCCCCAAATTAGCATCCCTCTTAGGAACCCCCCAGCAACCTGCACTGGGCATGAGGGCACTGTGCCCAGCACCCCGGCACTGCCGTGGGGGGCAGCGGGTGCAGTGAGGGGTCCAGCGGTGGTGGCAGGGGAGTTCAGTCGGCCGGGTGCTCAGCACTGAGGGACTGGCGGAGGGGAGGGCGGGCGGCAGAGGTTGGCACCGCGCTGCTTTGCATTTTCAATGACAGACCCATGCCGGGTGCTCGGGAGAGTGGAAAAATCTTATTTGTCACCTGCTGGCGGTGTGCGGAGGCTCCCGCGCCGCGGCTAATCTCGGGGAAAATGAGGATGCCGGCGGGGTGGCCCACGGGACGGGCAGGGCGGAGCAGGGCTGGCGAGGTGGGTGCTGCCCTGGGCCCTGCTCGGGGTTGGAGCTGTGGGCCGCAGGACCTCGGTGTCACACCAGCCTGGCCGTGGCTGGGTGTATTGGCACCAGGGCACAGATCCTGCCCGCTGGGGTGCATGGGCTGGGCAGCACTTTCGGACATCCCGCAGTAAGTGCCCTGTGCCCTCAGCCCTGTCTGTAAAGGCACAACTTTTCCTTCTGTCGCAGCTTCTGGAGCAGCCACTTGCCTCGCAGTGCCAGCTCTGCAGGTTGGCACTACCCGCGCAGCCCCTCAGGGCACTCGGCAGAGATTTTTTTGGGAGAGCGATGGCACTTGGAGGCAGTTGCAGGCACTGCCTGCCCCCCCCCCCGCCCCTTATCTACATGCAGGTGCCCATCCTGTCCCTGCTGTACCCTGGCTTCTCGAGATGCCAACTCCTGCGGGGTGCTGCAGCGCTCTGCGGCCGGCTCAGATTTATCCATTATTTTATATCCACACGCCTTTAATTTTTACAGCCCTGTTGGAGCAATACCCAGGGCTGTTAATAACGCCAGCCCCCCCCCCCCCCCCCCCCCCCCGCCTCCCATCTGCATCCATCATGTTCCCACCAAGGTGTCAAGCAGGTCTTGGGGCTGGGTAGGTGCAGGCATGAGAAGGCTGGTGTGATGGCACCCAGCCCTGCGCCCCCACCCTCCAGCCAGCCCCCCCCTCCCCAGTGAGCGGCAGGGCCAATCACCTTGTGCCCACCCACAAAGCAGCCTGGTGTGAGGGCACTCCACTGGGGTTGGTGGTGTCCAGCTGGTCAGGGTGCCCAAGCTGGGGGGATCTCTCTGGTGGGATTCACAGAGCCCCCCCCAGCCCTGGTGTGTGCCCCAGGAAAGCTTTGCTGCAACACCCGAGTGTGTGTGTGAGTGTGCATGAGTGTGCCAGGGTACTTGTGCCTGTAATGGGAGCTGGATGGCAGTGCATAAACACGTGTGAGTGTGTGTGTGGCAGGGGGGGCACAGCATGTGTGTCTGTCCTGGTGCGTGTCGGTGTGCATGGGTGTACATGTGAGGTACATGTGTGCCACTACCTGTGCGTGTGCCATTGCGTGCCTTGGTGCTGTAGTAGGCACCTTACCCAGGCCATGCCCAGCACCCTGCACCCCAGCACAGGAGAGTGCAGCCTCAGCCACCCCAGGCGGTCACGGCTGTGCCTGGGGCTGGCCCACACTGTCCACAGTGCCCATGCCAGCTGGGCCGCCTGTCCCACACCAAGCAGGGCCCCTGTGGTGTGTGTGGCACAGCACCCAGTATCTGTTGCCTGGGGCTCCCACCCCAGCACCCAGGAAGACCCAGGGCCCCCTCCGAGCACCCGGGTTGTGCAAGCACGGCAGACGAGGGTGGCAGGACACCCCTGAGCGAGGCAGGTGGATGGCCGCGTGGGGCCAGCGTACGTGGCTGCTGCGGGGGGCCACCACGGGTGGTGGGAATTGCCGGGCTATAAATCTCCTTGCTGGGCCCCCCCGTGGCAGAGCAGCTCACGATATTTATGTTGGGGATTTATCTGCAATGCAGTTTAATATTCCTGGACCTTTGCGTGTGTGTGTGTGTGTGTGTGTGTGCATGGTCTCCTCCCCATGCCACCCTGTGCCACCCCCAAGCCCACCCTCTCACCCGGAGCTTCCCAGGCTCTGTCTCCTGCCCACCCACAGGTCTTCTCCCCTTGCACCCACCATGGCAGGATGGGACGCCCCCCCCGCCCCGGGTGCCCGGGCACGGCAGGAGGTGCCGAGCCGCCGGGATGCTCCTGGCACAGGGGCCGCCGGCCGTGCCCACCGGTGCCCCTCCTGGGTGCCGGGCTGCCGGGCGGTGGCAGCAGGGTCCCCGAACGGGGGGTGCCAGGCAGAGTGGTACTGCCAGCCCTGTACCAGCCCCCCGGAGTGGGGGGCCGGGGGACCCCCCCCCCGCCCTGCCTCCCCGCCGGCGGGGATGAGGTAAGGCTGGCGGGTGGCACAGGGCTGCTCTATTTGCATAATAATCTCGTTAATGGAGCCTGGCCTGCGGGAGAGCCGGGCTGGAGACGCCACCCCCTCCCCGCCCCGCTGCCTCCCTCCGGCCCCGCCGCTCCGCCAGCCGCGGAGCGGGGCGCGGAGCGGAGCGCGGGGCGCGCAGCCGGACGGGCAGAGCCGAGCCGGGCCGGCCCGCCAGCAGCCCCGGGCAGCCTGCTGACATCCCCCGAGCCAGCCGGTGAGCACCCCCGAGCAACCCCCGAGCATCCCGGGCAGCATCCCCGAGCATCCCGGGCAGCATCCCCAAGCATCCCGGGCAGCATCCCCGAGCATCCCGGGCAGCGTCTCTCGAGCATCCCGGGAGCATCCCCCAAGTGTCTCGGTGAGCAAGCGGTGAGCAACCCCCGAGCACCCGCGGACATCCCGGGCAGATCATCCCTCGAGCATCTCCCGAGTACCTCGGTGAGCAGCCCGGTGAGCACCCCCCCCGAGCAGCCCGGTGCGCACTCCCCGAGCCTGCCGGCGAGCACCCCGCGAGCATCCTCCGAATATCCCGGGCATCATCCCGGGGAGCACTTCCCGAGCATCCCTCAGTCAACTCTCGAGCGTTCCCTGAGCACCACAGGCGTCATCCCGGCGAGCAATCTCCCGAGCACCTCCCGAGCATCCCGGCAAAGCACCTCCCGAGCATCCTGGGCAGCATGCTCCGAGCATCCCGGGCAGCATCCCCCGTGAATCCTGGGCAGAGTCCCCCGGGCTCTCCCGAGCATCCTGGGCAGCATCCCGGGTAGCATACCCCGAGCATCCCTGGCACCCCCAGACACCCCCCCCGCCCCTCACGACCCCCACCCCCCCCCTTCCGCGCCACGCCACGCCACGCCGCGCCGTGCCCACCGCCGGCCCCGCAAACTTTCCGGCGGCGGCAGCTCCCCGGCACGGGCACCGCCGGGCTGCGCCGCCGGGGCACAACTTTGCCCAAGTTGCAGAGACAGCGGGGGCCGAGGGGTTGGGGGGGGGGGGGACCCGCCGCGGGGATACTGGCCACCTCCCGAGCCGCTCTTTGTCCTCAGCCTGTCCTCCCCCACCTGCAAATCCGGATGCCATTCTGCATCGAGCAAGGATTGGGGGTCTCCTTTTGAAGCTCCCCGCCCCCCCCCCCCCAATCCATCTATGCCCCCACCTTTCTTTCCCCGTGGGCAGACCCCCCTCCTGCCCAGCACAGCACCCCTGCCAGACACACCTGCCCATCAGGCACCAGCCAGCAGAGAGGGGTTGGGTGGATGGGGTGGGGGGAGTGCTGTGAGATGTCCATGAGGTCCAAGGCTCCCCCCCAGACTGGAATTAACTTTGCGCACACATCACGCACCGCACCACAATTTGACACAACGCAATGCAACACAGCGCACCACGACCCAACCCAACACAATGCAACGCCACGCCACGGCACAACGCGATGCAACCCGATGCAGGGCCACACAACCCAACCCAACCGGTAACACCCCAACCCAAGGCCTTACCCCACAAATCTCCCAAAGCCCCTCTTCCTCAAGCTGCTCACCCCCCCCCCCCCCCCCGTACTCCACCCAGAGGGACTGGCAGCCCTGTGGCCCCCCCTCCCCGACCCAGAAGGGCTCTCATGGTGTGGTGTGAGGATGGGCTCGCTGACCCACCCCAGACATTCACCCTGCGTGGGTGCTCTCGCTGGTGCGCTGGGTGAGCGTGCGATGTGGGTGGGATGGAGCTGTGCCGGGGCTGGAACCTGCCTGGGATTGTGCAGGCAGGACCCTGCCCTGTCGCCAGAGGGGCTGGCAGAGGGGACAGCCATGGGGTAGAGCTGCCATCAAGCTCCTGGCACTGGAGCCAGTCCCAGTGCCACCAGTGGGGCACGAAGGCAGGGACGGTGACTCAGGTGGCAATGACGGCAAGAAGCAACCCCCTCCTCCTTGCTCCTCCCAACCCCCCCCTCAACAACCTCCTCTGCCTTTTTCAGGAGCTTCCTGACTCACCTGGGCACTCCTCACCACCTCCCCGCGGCTTGCACGGCTCCAGCATGAACTGTGGGGTACCTGAGCCTGCCCCCCACCTGCCCTGAGCCCCCGGAGCCCACGCCACCTGCGGGGAGCCCCGTCTCTGGCCATGGAGAAGACCTACTCATTGACGGCCCACTACGATGAGTTTCAGGAGGTGAAGTACGTGAGCAAGTACCAGAGCGGCACCTTGCCCAACGGCTTCGCCCTCCAGCTGGGCGCTGGGACCAAGAAACGCCGTGGGGGGCTGCCGCGCTGGAGCCGCCGGGAAGTCTGCCTGCTCTCGGGGCTGGTGTTCGCCGCGGGGCTCTGCGTCATCTTGACGTGCATGTTGGTCCTCAAGTACCTGGCGGCTGAAGGGGACAGCTACTGCCTGGAGGGGTGCCAGGAGAAGAAGGCCTTCCTGCGGGCATCCCGCTTCCTCAGCGCCAATATGGATGCCACCATCGACCCCTGCCAGGATTTCTACTCCTTTGCCTGCGGCGGCTGGCTCCGGCGACACGGCATCCCCGAGGACAAGTTGGTGTACGGCACCATCGGGGCCATTGCTGAGCAGAATGAGGCCAAGCTGCGGGCGCTGCTGAGCCGCCCCGTGCGGCGCCGAGCCCCCGCCTCAGCTGAGAGGAAGGTCAAGGACTTTTTCCGCTCGTGCCTGGACCGGGCTGAGATCGACCGGCTGGGCCCACGGCCGATGCTGGAGGTCATCGGGGAGTGCGGCGGCTGGGATGCCCCCCCGGGCCGTGGGGACCTCAACGAGCTGCTCTACAAGACGCAGGGAGTCTACAGTGCCGCCGTGCTCTTCTCCCTCACTGTCAGCCTGGATGAGAGGAACACCTCCCGCTACGTCATCCGGGTGAGGGCACCCTGCCCCTGGGGCTGGTCCCCACCCCAGCCACTCGCCTGCACTGGTGAGACCCCCCTGGTGCCACTGTCCTCGTCACCGTGGCACCACGCACCTGCCCAGTGTGTGGGCTTGGTTGCACCAGGTGGCCAGGCTGGGGACAGCCCCTGTCCCTGGGGACCCCCCTGTCTCTCCACCATGGAACCCCTTGTCAGGCTGCCCCGGGGTGAGGGTGGCACCTCCAGGACAGGGCAGGGGACATGGGCAGGGGGACATACAGAGGGAGGCAGTGCTGCCCACCTGGGTGCTGGGAACAGCCCAGCAGGGCACCAGGGTCTCCAGAGAGCTGGCAGCCAAGCCCCTCACCTTGGCATTCTGGCTGCCATCTGTACTCAGGGGGCAAACCGTAGACGGTGACAGGGGGATGCCCACCAGCCCCACAGCACCGGGCCAGGGTGCCAGGGCATTTGCCCATGGCTTTGTCAGACTTCCCCACCCCTGCCAGCCTGTGTCCCTCACCCTGCGGTGGCACCAGGGCATGGGGGGCGGGGGGCTTTGTCTGGGTGGGCTTTATCTGGGTGGCCAAGCCTCGAGCACCCTTGGTGGGCGTGGGAGTGAGGTGGTGGGGGCACAGCAATGACATGGTGGGGACGCCATGGTGGGCAAGGATGGGCATGGAGGGCCACAGTGATGGCACAGCAGTGGGGGCACAGCAATGGCACAGTGGGGGCACAGTGGTGGGCACGGAGGGACCGTGGGAGTGGGCATGGCAGGGACATGGTGAGCGTGGGGGTGGGGGGGTGGGCATGGTGATGACATGGCGGGGACGAGGTCTCGGGGTAATGGGAGCACTGGTGGGACACAGTGGTTAGGATGAGCCGCCCCACTCCCTGTGTGATGGTGGGCGTTGGGGGGGGGGTGAGCGTGAGTGAGTGTGAGGGGCCAGGGAGGTGCAGGGCCGTGCTGACGGGCTGCGTGTGTGCACACTAGAGGGAGCGTGTGTCACAGGGAAAGGGCGGGTGGGTGGCGGGGCTGAGCGGGAGGGTGCAGGTGTGCGTGGGGTGTGACAGGGTGGGCGTGAGCGTGACAGTCAGGGCTGGGTGTCAGGGCTTGGTTGGTTGTGGCGGAGTGTCAGGGTGGATTGGGAGGGGGTGAGAGCGGGTGTGCGACAGGTGTGAGCGTGACAGGGGTGTGTGAGGAGGCTGGGGGGGTGAGGGCTGCGCTGTGGCAGTGCCTTTGTGGGAAACCCAAGGGGGGGTGTGATGGGGGGGGAGGGCGTGGAGAAAGGCTGGGGGTGCCTGCGGGTGTGCGGGACAGCGCTGCGGCTGTGTGCGGGGGTGCATGGGGGCCTGTTGGGGTGGGACATGGGGGGTGAGCCAGAGACAAAAGGGGAGGGGGTGTGGGTGTGTGTGCATGCGTGGGGGGGGGGGTGTGGGGGGGTGAGCATGTATAGGTGTGTGTCATGAGGGGTGAGTTACAGGTATGTGTGTGTCTGTACATATATGTGCAAGCATGTTCAGGTGTGTGTATGTGTTAGCGGCTGTGCCTGTGGCTACAGGATAGCGGGGTGGGGGGTGTGAAGGTGGGGGGTGTCCATGCAGCATGGCTCATCCCTGTGGCTCCTCCCCATGGGGCAGGCTGCAGCACAGGAGTGGGGCCAGCCGTGGGGCAGGTGTGGGGCCACCATGGGGCAGTCTGTGGGTTTGCACCAGTCAGGCCACAGAGCAGGGGCCTGCCCTGTGCCCAGTGCCCATTGCATGCTGCCCGCTGCAGCTCCAGCACCTTCTGCCAGAAGGGAAACTGAGGCACAGGACCAGGCCATGCCTGGGGCTGACCACCATGCTGCCACCCCACGGCTCACCAGGGGCACCTGCGGGAAGGTGAGGGGTACCTTGCCCAGCACAGTCCCCCCTCCTTCTGCTCACCTGCTGCCCCCATCTCTCCCCCCCCAGATCGACCAGGATGGGCTGACTCTGCCTGAACGGACCCTTTACCTGGGGCAGGATGAGGAGAGCGAGAAGGTGAGGAGGGACCACACCGATGCCATGGGGACACCAGGAGAGGGACCAGCACCCAGCATGGGTGGCAGACAGAGGGCACCCCACTGCCAGCGGTGCCTGGGGCTGGGGTGCCCGCAGGGCAGTGCGGGGTGGCACTCAGTAACCCCTCCCTCGGCACAGATCCTGGCTGCATACCGGGTGTTCATGGAGCGGCTGCTCACCCTCCTGGGGGCTGAGCATGTGGAGCAGAAGGCCCAGGAGATCCTGCAGCTGGAGCAGCACCTCGCCAATGTGAGGGGCGGGGTGCCCATCCTGGGTTTTGGGGTGCCCCTGGACAGCCTTTGGGCACCCCAGTCGCAGATCTTTGGGGCCCTCCATGCCTGATCCTAAGGGAACCCATTCCAATCCCCTTGGGAACCTCCACTCCCAGCCCTTGGGGACCTTCACGCCTGGCCCTTGGGGACCCAGCCCCTTGAGATCCTCCATGGCAGATCCTGAGGGACCCCAGCCCCACAACATCTTGAGAACCCCCAGTCCCAGCCCCCAGGACAACCACTCCAGCCCTTGAGGACTCCATGCCCACCTCTTGTGGACCACAGTCTCAACCCTGGGGGACTCCCATTCCCAGCCCTCAGGTACCCCAACTCCTTGGGGACCCCATGCCCAGTCCTTAGGGCCCCACTGGCAGCAGAAGGTTTCCAGGGCATGGCGCTGGGAGGGATGTGGGTCCCTCTTGCCCCAGAGCTGTGCCCTGTCCCTGTGCCACTCCCCAGACAGGCAGTGTGGTGGTGACGGCTATGTCCAACCCGTGCAGATCACGGTGTCCGAGTACGACGATGTGCGGAGGGATGTCAGCAGCATGTACCACAAAGTGACCCTGGGTGAGCTGCAGCGCATCACCCCCACGGTGAGTACCCCCAGTGCCCAGCCTGCCACCCTATGTGCCCCATCTGTTGTGTGCCCCACACATGTCCCTGTCCCCCTGCTCCATGCCCTTGCTGCTCCCCCCCCCCCCCGCCCCAGGTAAATCTACTTGAGGGTGATGAATCCACCCTGCACTTTTGTGGGTGGGAAGGGGTGATGGGAGGCTGGAAAGCCTGGAGGGAGTTCCCTCCAGGGTGGCAAGGAGGGGGTGTGCCTGTGCCCCCCCTGATGGTGCCGCCCTGGCAGCTGAAGTGGAAGCGCTTGCTGGACCGCATCTTCCATGACAACTTCTCAGAGGAGGAGGAAGTGGTGCTGCTGGCCACCGACTACATGCACAAGGTGTCCGACCTCATCCGTGTGACACCCAGCAGGTGAGGGGGGGGCTGGCACCCCCTGTGCCCCCAACACCTTCCCCAGCCTGGCAGGGTCTGGCAATGGGGATGGGCACAGGGCAGCTGTGGCTGGTTGCCTCCATCACCCCCATCCTGGGGAGGCCAGGCTGGGCACGGGGACCCTGGAAAAGCCCCTAGGAGAAGGCACTGTCATGAGCTCCACAGTACCCTGGTCATGCCCAGCCACCCGCTGAGCCCCTCCATACTAGAGGTCACCAGACTCATCACACAGCAGGGAGGGACACGGTGCCAGCCCGTCCCTGTGCCCTCACAGGCCATGGCCACCCCTGTGGCCTGCTTGGTCCCTGAGCAGGGGTGTCCCCACTCTGGTGCTGCTTCCCATCCTCCCTGTGTGCCTGGGGACATGCCCAGTGTGGGGAGGTACCTGATCCTACCCCCATCACCAGGATCCTTCACAATTACATGCTGTGGCGCATTGTGGTGGTGCTGAGTGAACACCTCTCCACCCCCTTCCGCGACGCCATCCACGAGCTCTCCAAGGAGATGGAGGGTAACGAGAAGCAGCTCGAGCCAGGCAAGCTCTGCCTGAGCCAGGCCAACAAGCACTTTGGCATGGCCCTGGGTGCCCTCTTTGTCGAGGAGCACTTCTCCTCTGCCAGCAAAGCCAAGGTAGGTGATGCTGCCTGTGGGCATGAAGCCACTGCATCCCTCCTGTCACCTTGCCAAGGTGCCTACTGCTACCCAGCACCCCACCGAGGGCTGTCTGGTGGGTTATGGGTGGCAAGGATGCTGTGCCAGCACCCATGGTGACCCACCATAGGTGCAGCAGCTGGTGGAGGATATCAAATACATCCTGGACCAGCGTCTAGACGAGCTGGACTGGATGGATGAGGAGACACGGAGAGCGGCCAGGGCCAAGGTAGCAGCCCCCAACATGGACCCCTGCCCTGGCCCCCACCACAGCCTGGGGGCATGTGGGATGGGGTCCCGACCTCACCACTCTGCCCACAGCTCCGGTACATGATGGTGATGATCGGGTACCCCGATTTCCTGCTGAAGCCAGAAGCCATCGACAAGGAGTATGAGGCAAGGGGTGGCCCAGGGCCATGTGGGGGCATGGGCATGTGGAAGGGGGAGATGGTCCCCACATCTGCCTCAGGGTTTACAGAGACCAGGATGGAGAGATGCCACCCCAAAACAAGCCACCTCCTGGTAGCTCATTGTGCCCACCACTTGCATGGCCACAGCCACACGGGTAGTGCCATGCTGTCCCTGGGGTCCGGGATGATGTTTCCTTCCCCACATCGCACCCCCAGAGCTCAGCCCCATCCTCAGCAAGGGCTGGGGGTGCCAGCATGGCCCAGGGGCCCCATGGAGATGATGGAAATGCAGCTGCCCACGTGGGCACATAGCATGGGACATGAGGACACACTCATGACACATCCAGCCCGTGGCCACAATCCCACACCCTCTGTCCCCAAGGCTCATGGGGGTGGCAGGATACCCCAACCCTGCTTCCCACACTCTTGGGGTTGGCATTTTGGGCTAACATCCCCCCCCCCGACATGGCTGTGCCCCCCCCCAGTTTGAGGTGGACGAAAAGACCTACTTCAAGAACATTCTCAACAGCATCGCCTTCGGCATCAGGCTCTCGGTGAAGAAGATCCGGCAGGAGGTGGACAAGTCTGCGTGAGTATCCCCTTGTACAGGTTGGGCCCACCAATGCCCCCTGTCTCCATGGCTGGTCACACCCCATGGGGTGTAGGCAAGAGGGCAGAGGGGATGCCAGGAATGCCCCCCCTGACCTCCCAGCTGTGCAATGGAGTGGCATTTCCATGCCCCCCGGTGCCCCCACAGCCTGGCACCGCTGTCTTTCCTTGCAGATGGCTGCTGCCTCCCCAGGCGCTGAACGCCTACTACCTGCCCAACAAGAACCAGATGGGTGAGGCATTGCCTGGCCCCCCCCAGGCTCAGACCCCCCGGGGCGGGGGGCGTGGGGAGGCCCCGAGGCGGGGGGCACCGTCCCCTGGTGCCAGGTGATGCTGCAGGTGGGCACGGGGCAGGGTGGCCCCCCAACAGTAATGGTCTCCTGTGTCCCCAGTGTTCCCCGCTGGCATCCTGCAGCCCACTCTCTACGACCCTGAGTTCCCGCAGTGAGTGTGGGGCTGGGGCATGGGTGGGGGGTGCCAGGGCAGGGTATGGGGGTGCCAGGTCCTGGGGTCACCGCCATCACTGACAGCATGGTGCCCTCTGCTCTCTCACCTGTGCTTCCCCCACAACAGGTCTCTGAACTACGGCGGGATCGGCACCATCATCGGGCACGAGCTGACCCATGGCTACGATGACTGGGGTGAGTGACACCCCACCCCCCCCCACCCCCCCCACCCCTTGCTGGGGAAGGAGGTAGGTGGGCAGGGGGCAGCCAGGCTGGGGGGGGGTGGCAGGCAGGCGCCTGGGTCCCTCAAGACTACTGGTGGTGGCGGTCGCCTTGGCAGGGGGACAGTACGACCGGCACGGGAACCTGGTGCACTGGTGGACGGAGCGGTCGTACAGCAAGTTCCTGAAGAAGGCGCAGTGTATCGTCAACCTCTACGACAACTTTACGGTCTACAACCAACGGGTGAGACCCCCCTCGCCCACCAGGCAATGCCTGGGCACACACACTGCTGTGGCGGGCGTGTGTGTGTGGGGGGTGTCCCCACTGCTCCGTGCCCACAGAAGAGGATGGTTTTGCCCTGCTCAGCCCTGAGACAGCACAACTCATCACACCTCAGCTGGGAAATTCCTCAGGGCACTGTCTGGGGGAAGCTGAGGCACGGCTTTGTTGCCAGGCTGGGGATGGGGGTGTGTGTGCTTGGCTGGGGGGAGCATCTCCACTCACTCCATGTCTCTCTCGGCAGGTGAATGGCAAACACACACTGGGGGAGAACATCGCTGACATGGGGGGGCTCAAACTCGCCTACTATGTAAGTGTCCCCCCACCCTGGGGTGGCACAGATAGTTGGTGCCATCCGCACTGGGGGGAGCAGGAGACCCCTCCAGCCCCACCTTCCTCTCTGCAGCAGGGATTGGGCCTCATCCAGCTTGCTGGTTGCTGGGGGGCTCTAGAGGGAGGCTCAGGGCAGTTTGGGGGCACTCAGACCATGCTGAGGGCACCCCTTATTCTCCAGGCCTACCAGAAGTGGGTGCGGGAGCACGGCCCTGAGCACCCCCTGCACCACCTGAAATACACCCATGACCAGCTCTTCTTCATCGCCTTTGCACAGGTGAGCCCCTGCCCTCTCCACACATGGCATGTACTGGGGTGCGGGGGGTCACCCAGCATGGGCCAGTGACTCCAAGGGACAGGGCAAGAGCTGTGCTGGACCCAGTGCCCATGGCCAGGAGCTGGGCTCGACTCCGTGAGCAGGTCCTGGGCTCAGCGCGCAGGGCTCAGCCCTGCAAGGAGCACCCCTCATGGCCCCACTGCTCCTGGGGACTCTACAATAACAAACTTGTGCCCTCTCCCCCATCACCTCCAGAGACCCCACAGTAACAAATACACATGACCTTGAACTTCCAGGACACCCTACAGCCAGGCAGCCCACTCCCCTAGGAGACCCTACAATAACAAACATGCCCCTGTGCTCTCCCAACTCATGTATATCCCATACACAGGCTCCCAGGAGGCCTTACAATAATAAGCACAACCAGGGTATCACTGCCCTAATCCCCCAGCAATGAGAACGGCCGTTGTGCCCCGGTGGGTGCCAGGACCCCATGGGTCCCAGTGGGTGCCAGGACCAGGGGTGCCCCATCCAGGTCACCCATGGGAACCTTTCTCCCCTGCAGAACTGGTGCATCAAGCGGCGATCCCAGTCCATCTACCTGCAGGTGCTGACGGACAAGCACGCCCCAGAGCACTACAGGTACCAACCGGCCCCAAAATAGGGGGGCACAGCAGATGCCAGCTTTCCCCACATCTGGCAGTGCCATGCAAAGGGGGGACGGGCACCAGCATGGCACCAGAAGGCTCTGGGTGGGCTTCCCTGGGGCAGGGGATGGGTCGCTGCTGGGGTGAGCGGGTGCCCTGAGCAGGGTGCATGGCAGTGGCAGGGGGGGCAGGGGGTACCCAGCTCTGAGTTGCCCCCCTCTTCTGGCAGGGTCCTGGGCAGCGTCTCGCAGTTTGAGGAGTTCGGACGGGTTTTCCACTGCCCCAAGAACTCACCCATGAACCCGGCGCACAAGTGCTCAGTGTGGTGAGGCCGATCCCGCCCCCCCCGCCCCCCGAGCAGGCTGGCACCCCCCCATCCCCATTCCTGCCCACGTGCCACCCCGTGCCCGCTCCCCACCTCCTCCCATCTCAACCTCCTACTCTCCAGGCAAAGGCGGCACCCCTGGGTGATGTGGGGGGTCGCTACCCCAAAGACAGGCACCCACTGGAGGGGTGGAGGCAGTGGAGAGACACTTGGGGTGAGCATGAGCTCCTGCCCAGAGGCAGCTGCCTCCTGCCTGTTCCCTTCCTGCCCCCTGCCCTGCAAATTGGGGTGGCCCTGAGTCCCCATGGAGGAGCCAGGCAATGCAGGGCACCCCCCCAGGCACCCATGTACCCCCTCTTCTGTCCACCCACCCCAAACCCTTCACCCAGCCCTACCACATCCAGCCCAGCACCACTTGGAGCAGGGAGAGTGACCCAGCGACACCGTGGGGCTGCCCCACTCGAAAAGCCCTCCTGCCCGGTGCCCTCCCCGGCACCTCCCGTGCCAGCCCCATCCCGTCCCCGCATCAGCCCTGCCAGCGGGTGGGCGCAGCCGGCAGGGCTCGGGGCCGGGCGATGCCAGCCTGCTCCAGGAGTGCAGGGACGCGGATGCCTGCTGTATTGTTTGCTGCTGCTTCTGGTCAATAAAGCGCTGGATATGCTGGGTGGGTGCAAGGGGTCATGGCCGGGGTATGGGCAACAGCGGGCAGCACCCCCAGCCCTGCCTGCACGGCACGGGAACCCACACACCGCTAACACGCCTGTCCCACCACCATCACACCCCATATTTATTAACGGCTGAGCATCCCATGCGGGTGGTGTAGGGGCCCGCACCCTGTGCCCAGGATTCGGTGCTGCACAGCTGCCGCATCTGGATGAAGGATGCTCCAGAGCTGGTGGCCACCTTAGAGGTGCCACAGCTGTGGGGAGCGGGGGACACGGGTCAGACAGTGCCTGTGGGGTGCCCCGGGGGCTGTGGGGTCAGTGGAAGAGGGGCAGGAGGAGGGTGGGCAGGAGCAGGGCCAGGGAGGTGGCACGGGTGGCAGGGACAGAGTCCCGCTGGCGGCAGGCGGTATAGGGCTCGAGGCAGGCGGCGTAGGCCATGACGTGTGCCACGTAGGTCTGCTCCTGCACCCCGTGGAAGAGGTGAGCCATGGGGCCCTTGGCCAGGATGGCCACGTCCTCGCCACCGTGGGTCTCTGAGTCGAGGGGCACGGCTGCCTGTTGCAAGTAGTTGTACTGATCTGGGGAGGGGGGGGAGAAAGGGTTAAGGGGGGGCGGTGGTGGCCCCAGCCCTGTCCCGCCACCCGCCCATGGTCTCTGCATCCTCACTGGCTGTGTCCTCATCCACATTGGTCCGGTTGGAGCCTGGGTAGCCTGGCCCATTCCCATAGAGAATGGACGTGTAGTTCTTCTCGTCAGTGGCCTTGCTGGGGGCCAGACCTAGGGAGGGTGCGATGGAGGGGGGGATCAGCCAAGAAACCCCCATATCGTCCCTCTGGCCACAGCCAGGGTGCCCTGGAGCCGGCAGCACCCAGCACAGGGCCGTGCCCTGCTCTTGGTGGCTGGGCAGAGCCCTACCGAAGATGGAAGAGCCACGCAGGGTGTAGCCACCAAAGGAGAAGACGTGCGAGTGGTCGGCGGTGATGACGGTGAGGGTCTGTGCCTCATCTGTCAGGGCACCTGCCCGCTCAATGGCCCAGTCGAACTCCACCGCCTCCGTCAGCGCCTTCTGGGCTGCACCGTCATGGTGGCCATGGTCGATTCTGCCACCTGCAGATGGGCACCTGTGGTGGGCTGGGGACCTACCGCAGCACCCCCAACTGTTACCTCCACCTCAAAACGTGGGACGCCCCCTCTTTCCTGCCCCAGGGGCACCAGCCCCAACTTATCTTCCACGAAGAGGTAGAACCCGTTGGGATTCCTGCTCAGGATGGTGATGGCAGCTTCCATCATCTCGGTGAGCGATGGGTCCAGGGTGGTGTTACGCACAAGGTTGTACTTCATGTCCCCAGGTTCAAAGAGACCTGGGAGGGGACACGTTGGGGACAGCCTCAGTGCCTGCATGTGTCCCAGTGGCTGTCGGATCCTTGCACACAGGACATTTGTTACCCATCAAATAGTTCACTTTGGGGTCGTCGGCAGCAGCCAGCATCTCTGTCCTGTTCCAGACATAGCGGGCGCCCTGCAGGAAAATCCCATGGGGGGGTCAATGGGTGGCTGGTCCCCTGCTGAGAGGGAGCAGAGGGAGGGGGGGAGAGGACCCACCGGCCGTGCCTCCAGCCACATGTTGATGAGGTTATTCCCATCCTCACGCATCCCGTTCTCCGATGTGTAGGTGGGATACTCGGGGTCTGGTGTCCCCACAGGGGTCATGTATTTCCGACCGCCCCCCAGGATCACCTGGACAAGATGGGTGCAGCATTAGCAGGGGTGCCTGCGAGGGGGATCTGCCCCTGCTCCCCCCCCTCCATGATGGGCACTCACGTTGATGTCAACGTTGTGGACCAGCTGCCAGGCGATGTCCTTGCAGCCCTGACGGCGAGCGTCTGCGGGCATGCTGGCATCCGCGTACCAGTTGCGGTTCACCACGTGGGCGTAGGTCCCCGAGGGTGATGCGTGCTGCACCCGCGTCGTTGTCACGATGCCCACCGCCTTTCCTGTCACCCCCCACCCATCAGACCCCGCAAAGGGTAACAGGGGATCCCCCCCATCGAGCCCCGGGATGCTCATGGTGGGGGCAGCCCCCAGCTTGTTGCCCATTGTCCCCACGGGGTCTCCCTAAGCCCCGCCGACCTGTGCCCCCCATTACCGGCTTTGCGGGCTCGCTCCAGCACCGAGACCACCTCGTTGCCAGCTGTGGTGTTGCACTGCGAGTGGCGGGCAGCCGCGCTCAGCCCCACTGTCTGGTAGTTGCCCTTCACCCCGCAGAGGTAGGCTGTGGCCGTCCCTGCGCTGTCAGGGACCTGCCGGTCCACGTTGTACGTCTGCCGAGGACATGGGCCAGGCTTAGAGCAGGGACCGGCTGGCAGAGGCACCTGGCGGGGTTCCCCCGCCCCAGCATCCCTTGCCACGCTCACTCGCATCCCTGAAGGCAAGTGTGGGGTGGGCAGGGACTCCATGCACCCCACACATGCATCATTAGGGTGCTTCTGTGCCAGCAGCTCCACGAGCATCGCCCTGCTCCCATGCCTGGCATCACCCTGGCCCCAAGCCCAGCGTGGCAGGGATTTACCTTGGAGAGAGCCACGTAGGGGAAAGCATCCAGGGCAAGGGGGGTCTCGGGGCCCAGCTTCCCCTGCTCCTGCCCCTTTAGGATGCGGGTGGCCGTAATGGTGGGGATCCCGAATCCTGGGCAAGGAGAGGGTCCCGGTCACCCTCTGGACTGGGTGCCCTCCCTGCACCCAGCTCCATGGGGCAGCAGCGATGCCAGCCTGCCTGCCGGGTGTGCCAGCAGGACTCACCATCCCCGAGGAAGAGGATGAGGTTTTTAGCTTGGCTTATCCTGGGCTGGATCTTGAAGGAGGCCTCGATGGCTTCAGCCGCCTGCTTGTTCCAGAAAGATGGCTTCTCCTCCTCCGCTGGGACAGGGCAGCACTCGTCAGTCCCAGCTCATCAGTACCCACATCCCTGGGGCACCCACATCCCCGGGCCTTCTTTGACGTGGACTGGGCAAGGGGAAAGGCCACGTGGGCTAGCACCCAGCGCCCAGCCCGGGAATCCTGGGGCAGAGAAGGAGGGGGCAGCAAAGAGGTACATGATGGAGGGAGCTATCTGGCAGGTGAGATGGAGCCACATCCATGGAGGGGGGAGGTTACAGGCACTTCCCCCAGCCCCCACCCCAGAAGCAAGCAGGAACCTGACCCCACAGGGGAAAACCGGCTGAACATCCCCAGAAAATCAGGGGTAACCTCCATTAACCCTTGCAGAGCCAGGCAGCCCCTCCTCCCCTCCCTAAACCCTCCCTGTGGCCAGCCAGGCTGGTGCCCTGCTGGGTGCCCTGCTTCCCTGGGCACCCGCTGGGGCCAGCCGGGCACCTGTCCCCATCCTTGTCCCCACCTGGGATGACAGCAGTGCTGAGCCCTGCCCAGAGGCCCAGGCAGAGGGTGAGGGGTGCCAGGAGCTGCATGATGAGATCCAGTAGCCCAGCACTGCTGGCAGTGTCTGCACTTCTAGCAGATCTGGGGAGGAACTTTGGACCAGGATCAGCCCTCACGGGGGGTGTGGAGTGGTTCGGCACGTCTCTGATACCCTGGTGTCCTGTGGGGCAGCCGGCACAAAGGCCATGGGGCTGGGCTGCAGGCGCCTCCTTGGCACACCACCTTATTGCTCCTGGGGGACGGACGGACTTGGTGGTGCAGATGCAGGGAGAGAGGCAATGGGCCGTGCCTGGCAGGCAGCGTTGCCCGCCCCGGCTGCGATGCCAGGTGGAGGGGATGCCCTGGCCTGGGGTGCCACAGGTGGTGCTGAGCATCGGACCTGGGGCAACAGGGGTATCAGGTGCATCTGGAGTCACTCATGCACCGAACAGCCCTGCTCTCTGCCCAGCACTTTCTTGAGCAATAAATCCACTGATCTGGGCTAAAACTCTGCTCCTTGCCCAGTCCTTGCCGGGAAGGTACCAACCCTTGTGTACTGTGCCCCAGCCTGGCAAAGCTGGGGGAGGAATATGGCTTCCCCTCACCCTCATTTCATTACCTCCTCCACCCCAATGCTTCCAGTGCTGGTCCCAGGGGCAGTAGGAGCCACAACCACCTGGGGAAACTGAGGCACGGGGCAGTGCCTTAGGAGACGACTGCTGCTGCAAATGCTCACATGGCAGATGGAGACAAACAACCCATGGTTTATTGCATCCCTTGATCCTGGCCAGAGTGGGGACCTGGCTGCCAAGCCCCTTGATGGGGCGGATGGGGGTGGCTTAGGGGGGCTGGGCAGCCTGGGTTGAAGTGGGGCTCACCGGGGACTTTCAGCCCCCCACCAGGCAGACAGCCATGCAGAGGGTCAGGAGGGCGAGCAAAGGCTGGGGGGAGCACTGGGTGCCGTGGGAGGCCCTGCGGGCTGCCCCGCACTGGGGCTCGGTGGCGTAGGGCTCAAGGCAGGCGGCGTAGGCCATGGCATGGGCAATGTAGTGCTGCTCCTGCACTCCATGGAAGAGGTGAGCCATGGGGCCCTGGGCCAGCACCATCACGTCCTCCCCACTGTGGGTCTCTGTCTCCAGGGGCACAGCTGCCTGCTGCCTGTAGTCCTTGTCCTCTGCAGGGGGTTGCAGGAAAATGGGGCTGGGGGCAGCAGGTTCCCCTACCCATTGCAGGGACTAGAGGGCAGCTCCCATCACCCTGGCGTTGGGGCGATTCCTGCCCAAGTGACACCAGAGCCATGTGGTGCAGCCACAGTAGCCAATGCCCATGGGATGCTGCCCCCAGCCACCCTGTGTCCCCCACCCCATCCCCAGCAGGCTCCTACCTGCAGCGGGGAGGCTGGCGGCTGGGCGTTCCCCGTCACGGATGCTGTAGCCAGGCCCATTGCCGTAGAGGATGCTGGTGTAGGCTCGCTTGTCCTTGGCTTTCTTGGGGGCCAGCCCTGGCACAGGGAAAGACACTGTTACCCCCTGTCCCAGCCGGGTTTCTCTCCCCAGCTCCCTGCCTTGGCACGCTCAGCCTCCGGTGGGAACAGGGATGCTTGCTGCTCCTCCCCGGGACCCACCGAAGATGGAGGTGCCACGCAGAGTGTTGCCCCCAAAGGTGAAGACGTGGGAGTGATCGGCCGTCACCACAGTCAGAGTGTCAGAGGGGGAGGTGAGCTCGCCTGCCCGTGCCACTGCCCGGTCCAGCATGACAGCCTCCATCAGTGCCTGCTTGGCCCGGCCACTGTGGTGGCCATGGTCAATCCTGCCACCTGCACAGGGAACGTGTCCGTCATCCCCTTCCTGGTCCTCTGGGACACCCACTTTCTCCCAGGACCCACATCCCACCCCAGCCCCAGCCCCACTGCCCGCCTGGGGCTACTCATCTTCAACAAAGAGAAAGAAGCCGTTGGGGTTCCTGCGCAGGATGCGAATGGCCTTTTCCGTCATCTCCACGATGGAGGGGTCCGTGGAGGCGTTGCGGTTCAGCTCATACTTCATATCCTTGGGCTCGAAGAGGCCTGGGGGAGTGGGGCTGGGGGGTCCACACCAGGGCCACTTCATGCCCCCCACCAACACCCCTGGAGCAGGGAGGAGGAGGTGTTGCCAGTGGCACAGTCAGTGGTGCTCTTACCCATCAGGTGGCTCACGGAGTCATCCTCAACTGCATCCAGGCCCTTCTTGTCCCAGACGTAGCGGGCACCCTGCCAGAGAGAACAGAGTTGGTGCCAACGGCACGTGCCCCATGCCCAACATCACGTCCCCTCCATCCTGGCGCAGCACCTGCTTGGCATTTAGCCATTCAGCAATCAAGTCAAGGCCGTCCTTCCTGGTACCGTTCTGAGCTGGGTCCTCCGGGTACTCGGGATCTGGGGTCCGCTTGGGGGTCATGTACATCCGCCCACCGCCCAGGATCACCTGCTGGGGAGCTCAGCAGACCCTCCTAACGTCCCTGGTGTCCCTTCCCTCCCACTCCCGCTTCCCGGCTCACGTTGATGTCCGTGTTGTGCACCAGCTGGTAGGCGATGTCCTTGCAGCCATCCCGCAATGCCTCCTTGGGCATGTTGGCGTCGGCATACCAGCTCCGGCTGGCCGAGTGGGCATAGGCCGCCCCGGGGGACGCATGCTGCACCCGCGTGGTCGTCACGATGCCCACTGACTTGCCTGCATGGCAGGCAAGGGTTTACAGGGAGCCCGTCCAGCCCTGCATGGCATGGGATGGCCACACCATGCCAGGCTCTCCGACAAGGTTGCCCGCTGCCCCATACCTGCCAGCCTGGCCCGGTGCAGGATGGAGTCCACCTCGTTGCCAAAGGTGGTGCGGCATTTGCCATAGACGGCCGCCCCACTCAGCCCCAGCGTCTTAGCATTGGCCTTCACCCCGCAGAGGTAGGCTGTGCCTGTACCGGCGCTGTCGGGCACCTGCCGGTCGATGGTGTAGGTCTGGAAGCAAGCGGGGGCCAGTGAGGTTTTGGGCAGGGGTAGGGTGGCTGCCCCTCAGCACTGCTCCACTCACCTTGGCCAGGGCCACGTGGGGAAACATCTCCATGGCCAAGACGCTCTCCTCGCCTGAGCCGCCAGCCAGCTGTCCCTTGTAGATCCGAGCCGCCGACATCGTGGACAGCCCCATGCCTGTCAGCGTGGCAGAGCTTGGGGTAGCAAGGGGCTGGGACTGGGGACAGTCCTGCCCTCCCCAGACAGTGCCTGGGGCCAGCCAGGGAGGAGGAGACCAGCACCAGCCCCATTCTCTCTCCAGCCACGTCCTCTGGCTGCTGCTGAGCCGTGGAGCCATGAGGCCTGGCTGGGACCTTGGGGACTCACCGTCACCCATGAAGAGGATGATGTTTTTGGCCCGCCGTGCCACTGGCTGCAAGGCCAGGGACGACTCCAGCCTCCTCCTGGCGCCTTTATTCCAGTAATCCAGGGTCTTCTCGGCATCTGGAGGTGAGAGCAGAGCCGGGGGTGTGCAGGGGCACTGGGCACCCTGAGGGTCTTCAGGGGTCTCCCCAGGAGCAGAGTGGGCATCTCCACCCAAGATGAATTTAGCTGCTCTGAGCCCCCTTCCTGGGGCCTTGGAGGGGCCAGGAGCCCTTTGGAGATCAGCCTGGTCTTTGGCAACCCCAGAATTGCCCAGAGCACAACTGCAGAGGGGGAAACTGAGGCACAGTTTGCAGGGAAGTTCCTCGTGCCTCTTGGCAGAGGATGAGAGGCATCAGCCCCATGCCGTGAGTGTGCCATGTCTGGGCAACCAAGGCCAGCTGCGGCTATCGAGCTGCTTGATCCAAAGCCACTGCCAGGGGCAGGCGGGCAGCAGGGTTGGGGGGGGCAGGGCCTGCTTTGGTGGGGGCTGAGACAAACCCGTTCAAAGGTCGGGGTCTCAAACCACTCTGAGGTGCCCGGGAGGGGTTGCTTTTGCTCATATCCCATGGGGAGGTGACAGGGTCCCCGGAGACCCCCAGGGAAGTGGCTCCAGCCCCAGCCCCCCCCCACCAAGGGCTCCCCCCTCCCTGTCCCACACATCCCCTGTCACCTGAGGCTGCAGCGGTGAGTTGGGCCAGGAGGCAGAGGAGGAGGCAGAGGAGAAGGCAGGTCCCAGGGGAGAGCAGCCACCCCATGCTGCCCACCCCAGCTCCCTCCCTGAATGCCTCCTGCGTCCAGGGCAGCGGGGGGGATGGACGACGACAGTCCTTTATGGCCCTTCCCTGTCCCGCCGGAGGGCTGAGCCCCGCCGTGGGTGAGACGATGGGCTGATAACATTCAGGGACTATCTCTCAGCCCTGCCCAGGGTCCTCCCAGTGCCCCCAGCCCCCCCTGGAGCCATCCCTGCCCCCTCCCAGCAAGGGAGGACCTCCAGCCCCTCCCTGGGGACCAGGGCACCTCGGGGCCCCCAGCTCCCACGGTGGCGGCTGCTGCGGGACCCCGGGGAGCGGCAGGGAGGGCGCAGGGCAAAGTGCTGTTTTTGCAAACAAGCTGAGCAGGGTCGGGCTGGAGCCTTGTCTCCCTCAAGACAAACCTGAGGAGGGGGACACCGGGCTGAGGGGTAGGAGGAGGACGTCTTGCCTTTGGTGTCAGTGTCCTCAGGTCCTCTCTCCCAGGGGACATGGTCACACGCTGCCCGTCAGGCCCTGGGGCAGCCCGTGTCAGTGAACCCACACAGCGAGGTACGTGCTGCATCACCACCGCCCAGCGAGGAGCAGGAGACCTGCTCCCACCCTCTCCCATATCCAAAGGTGATGTCCACATGTGGTTGTACCAGGCCACCTGGTTGCCAGCAGCCTAACCTCTGGGGACTGCAGGTGACCCTGATGGCTTTCACAGCTTGCCAGCTGCTGGGGAACGTGTTGTACCCAGCCCTGACCCACCAGGGCTCGATCCCCCATCCTGACTGGGCAGCCTGGGTTTGCCCAGCTCCTGGCTCCTGCAAAGGGCAGATTGTCCATGCCAAGGCCACATCTGCCACCACCCATGAGGCAGAGTGAAGCAGGACTACCCTCCCTGCCTGGCATGGCAGATCTCACCAGACATCAATTCCTCCACCAGCTGCCACTGGTGACTGCCCGTCCCCACGGAGGTGATGAAGCTGAGGTTGCCAGAGCAGCCTGTGCCATGGTGGACATCCTGCATGGCACGGGTCGGGGACATGGGGACAGGAGGCAGGCAGAGGGGCCTGGACACGGCAGAGAGGCTGGTTGGTCTGTGAGGACACTTGCTCTCTCGAGCAGCAGAAGTGAGGATGTGGAGCCGCAGGGTCCCCAAGCGAGGTGACATCCTGGGGCTGGGGGAGGCAGCGAGGCTGCTTGGATTTCACAACGCCTGGGAAGCGGCAGCCAGGGGAAGGCACGGGGCTGCCCAGGAGATGAGTTACTGCTGGGATTCCTGGCCAGGGGAACGTGGAGACAAAATAAAACCTGCACAAATCCCCCATGCGGCTGCTGACCCAGCTTTTATTACATGACACACAAGCCTGCAAGAAACCCTCCTGTATGGCCCCGCAGCCGCATCTCACCACATCCCACCTGGGATGGTGGACCCAGCTCCCTCTGCTCCTGAGGACATGCGTCCCTGCTCGGCCCTCACCATGGGCACCCGAGGTGGCTGGGGATGGCCTTATGGAAAAAAATAAAAAAAAAAAAGCTTCAAGCTAAAAATAGCCGAGAGTAGAAATGCTCTGCCTGGGGCAGGCTCAAGCCCTGAGCCCCACTCCCAGCCAGAGTTAAAATCCAAACCAGAAATAAAACGGCATCAATCTTAAAACTCAAAACCCCAAACTCCTCGTGGGTCCCCTCTGTCCCGGCAGGTGCTGGTGCGGGGCCTGGGAGGTGAGCAAGCGTCAGCAGCGGGGAGCAGGCGCAGACCAGGGCGCTCACTTCTCCAAGCTCGGTCTCTTGAGCAGGGCACTGTACTTGAGCGGGACACCGTCCGATGTCAGCACAACCTCCACCAGCGTGAAAATGGTGATCACCTTCAGCGAGGGAGAAAAAGACAGAGAGAAGAGGGTTTTTCAGGTGGTTTGGCATCAGATCAGGATTTGCTTAGACCTGAGCTGGCTTTTGCTGACTGTGCTGCAGCTCCCATGGGGAGCCGGGGAAGGGGGCAGGACAGCTTCAGATAGCTCTGCTGGGGTCCAGGGTGCTACCAGGGCTGGGGCTGGATGCAGCATCTTCAAGGGCAGCACCGCTGGGCTGCAAAGCCAGCCAGAGAACCCAAACTGACCTAAGTAAGCCTCCCAAAACGTCCTCCCTTATTCCTGCCTGATCAGGCCCCAATCTTGTCCTCTGCACAGCCTGGGAAGGAGTGGGGGGCGATTGTGCCCTTGGCTTTGGGTCCCAATCTCCCCCTAAAGCCCGCTCGTGTCTCCCTTCTCCAGCCAGAGAACGCACATCATCCCTTAATGAAGCGACTTGGCCAAGCGCCAGCGGTGAGCTGCGGCAAGAAGGGCTTTCCACATGACACTGAGCATTTTCTCAGCATCCCACAGGGAGGGAACGACCCCCACCCCCCGTGCCTGCAGAGCAAGGGGAAGGCAGCACGATGGACGAGAGAGACGCAAGGCAATAAAGACCACAGAAAATCAATCCCTCCTGTTCAGGAACGTGCCGCTGCCTCCCCAGTCCTCTGACTCCCTCTCTTCATCCAATTGTGTGGATCAGAAGTGTAAAGCATCGACCAGGTCTATCCACGAGGCACAGTCAACGGGCTGGCTGGGACACCAGGAAGGGGCTGCCCCGGGGCTGTGGCCAGGGATTTGGGGGGGCTTTGCTTGCCGGAGCCCATCCCTGAGCCCTGCGCTGCAGCAGGGCTCGATGGGGCCATCTGCTCGGGGCTGGCCCGCCAGAGGAGCAGGCACAGAGCCACCGGCGTAACCTTGTCAAACCCTTCCCAGCTCATCCAGCGCCGGCCGCTCCAGATTAATCATTCAGAGCAGGAAAATCTCATTGAGACTTAAATGCATCAAAGTGGCGAGCGAGGAGCAAACCACAGGGAAATCCTTTTGCAGACGGCTGCACAGATAGCTGCTGGCTGTCTAGCACCAGTCGCCCGCCCACCCCAGCTGCAGGAGTGCATGGGGCAGTGGCCATGGGGCAGCCCCCCCATGTTTGGAGGAGTCAGAGGGGGATTATCAGGGGTCTCCCTTGCAAACCTGCCCCATCCCTTTGCTGAACCACCGGGGAACAGCACAATTTCACATCAAATGCCCCAAGTTTCAGATCCACTTCATACTCAAGCCCTGAGTAATGCCCACCAAGATCCTGGCCATCTCCTGGAGCTTGGGGAGAGATGAGGACACCACCTCCCCTCTGCGGCAGGGCCGGGCAGCCCAGACCCCTGCACAGCTTCCCGCAGACAGCCTTCCCCAACGATCCTGCTGTCCGGCCAGGCTGAGCCAAACTGGGAAGCAGAAGCCAAGCGCCGGGGCCAGGCGGGGAGCACAGGGTGCTTGGTGCCGCAGGGTGTCTGGGTGACATCTCCCGTGGTTCAGCATGGCTTCCGGGGGATCCGGCTCATCCCAGGGCTGGAGATTAATCGACTTGGGGATCTGCTGGCTCGGAGGACAGCTCACAGCCTGCTCCCAGGGGAGGGCTCTGGTGTTTTCTTAGGAGGTGTGGAGGGTTCGTGGAGGAGTTTCCTCCATTGCTGTGTTTGCTTAACCAAAATGGTCCCTGCTCATGCTGGGGCATCATTTTTCATGCGGGTCCCTGCTAGGGTGTAAGTGATACCCGCTCCTGTAGGAAAGGAGGAACCGAGGCCACTTCGGACCGTGTCCAGGGGGCTTCTCTGAGCCAAGCTGAGAGAGGAAAGCTCAGCGTCAAAGGGAGGGAGGCCTGCAAAAATGCCTGCAGCAGCCAGGGAGCTCGGCCGGCTCTGACCGCAACATCTCCCCAGGGAAGGAAAGGACTCCCCAGGACATGCATCATACTAGCTGGAAGTATAGCCTGGTCAGCCTGGCCCTGCCTCGGGAGTCCTTTTCATCCAGCCCTAGGTGGACAAGGATGGGTTGTGCTGGAAACGGGGTTGAAGAGCTGACCCCCTGGAGTGGTGCAGGGAGAGGTTGGGATTCAGCCCTCCCGCCCCTGCCCTGCAGCAGGCAGGAATCACAGCAGTCAACACAGCTGTGATTTTATAACCATGCCAGACAAAAGTTGGCAAAGAAGCACCACTTAATCAAGCCAGATAAATGCGATTGCTCCTTTTGATTGAGTTACCAAGTTAATAGATGACAGGGACATGAGAGAGAGATTTCTAGATGCTGTTAAACCATTTGACACTGTATCTCAGGAAATCTGACTCAGAAAATTCCTCCTAATTGGGTCTCAACCCTGTCACAGGATGGAAACCTGAAGGAAGGGTCGTGCCAGTGAGGGGGCAAGGAATGCCAGGATGGGGGGAAGGGTCTAGATGGGAGCTGCTTTAGGCCTGATCTTACTTAACATCTTAATTGATGATCTGGAAGAAGGAAGTAAACAGCATGTTAATTCAATTCCTGGAGGAAACTGAATTGGGAGGCAGGGCACGCAGCAGGCAGGGCAGAGTCTGAAGGCTGTGGAGGGGTCAGATGCGAGGGCAGCGATAGGAAGGAGCTGGGCTGGATGAGAGACGAGGTTGAGGCTGAGGTTGGGCTCGCTGGGGAGCAGACACAGAGGGACGGCGGGACCTGACAGCCTGCAAAGCAGTCCTGCCTCCTGGACCTGTCCCTGCAGAGACTGTGGGATCCACACGTCGCGCACAGCCTCCACGCCAGCCCCGTGGTGCTGTGAGCCTGTCCTGTGCTGGGGGGGTCTTACCTGGGGCACAGATTCCTGCTCCAGCTTCTCTGGCTCCCACATGAGTGTCAGCTCCGGCTTCCTCCCCACCTTCTGGAAGTGGAAGCCCAGCAAGGGCAGCGCCTGTGGGCAGGGAGAGTGTTGGGAACCGGCTGTGGCCCTGACAACATCCCCCCATTCAGCTCTCCTCCTCCACTTCGCCTGCGGATGGGGACGATGCTGCTTCTGCCCAGCACACTGCCTCTGCAGGTCTTTAACAACCGGAATGCAGCAGCCCGTGAGCCTGAGCCTAGCACGTAAATCAGGGGCTGCTGCGATACACAAACAGCCCATATATCACACTATATGTCCTGTTTAAAGATGTCATTGCCAGCCATATAACCAGGTTATTAAGAGAAGATGCTGTCACTAACCACAGGTGCTGGCCTACAGTGGTGCTGTCACAGCCCCAGATATACCGTTTGATTAAATGAAATGAAAACCAGCCTCTCTCCCTTTCCTCACTTCAGCCCCATGTTGATCTCTGTCCCTCCGAATCTGCCTTTCTTCCCTTTTAACTAGACTAATCACCCCCAGCACAGAGAAGCCGGTCCTCAGAGACAGGGCTGCTCCAGACCAGGAAGGGGGAACCCCAGGAAGGCTCCCTCCCCTCCGGCCAGCCTGGCTTGGTGGCAGCTCTGCTGGCTGTGGGGCTGGCACAGAAGGGGGGCAGGACATGATGCCAGGCTGCTGCAGCCCTCTCCGGTGAGGCAGCACCGTCGGTGTGAGGTACTTACGTTGCAGTAGATGCGCTTCTGGACTCCAAACTTCAGCACCAGGACATCAAAGGCCTCATTCAGGACACCCATCACCATGGCCTCTGACTCCAGAGGACCGCACTCCTGCCAAGAGACAGGCTTGTCACTACCCCAGTGTCCCCCATCCAGCCATCCCCAGGGGCAGCCAGTGTCTCCAGGCCCTGGAGCAATGGTGGTGACAGTCACTCAGTGTGTCCTCTCTGTTTGCCTTCCCACAGGCCAGCAGCAGCCACACTGCTCGGTGGTGTCTAGGCTGAGCCTTCATGAGGAAATCCAGAGATGGCCGGGGGGAAGATAGTCTTGGCTCTTACCCTGACGAAGATGGCGAAGAAGAGGTCGGTGCTGAGCTCCTGCACCCTCTTGGAAGCCATCTTCCGGTCGTTGCAGTGATCTGCCTGTCTCTGGATGGCCTCTTTCTCCATCTTGATGGGGGAGCTGGCACCTGGGAAGGGCACAAGTGACAATGACGTGCCCATGCTCCCTCCTGCTCCAGAGCCAGATGTCCAGCTCACCTCCGTGTCCCTGTTATTCAAGGGTACCCACATGCCAGGGAGCTGCCCCATGGGATGCAGACTCCAAGCACCCATCACCTGTGACAGGCAAGGCAGGAACCCTGTGCCGGGCACAGCCACCCCCTCCCCTCACAGCACCCAGAGCTGCTCTGCAAGCGGCTGGGCAGCACCCACCAAGCGAGGCAGAGAGGAGACGGTGCACGATGACATCAGCGTAGCGGCGGATGGGTGAGGTGAAGTGCGTGTAGAAGGGCACGTTCAGGGCGTAGTGGCGAAAGAGGGTCTCGTCCTCCAGGACGCCGGTGCAGAAGTAGAGAGCCATCTGAAAGGGGTGAGAAGCAAGGGAAGGGGGTGAGCAAGGATGGTGGCAGGACCCTGCATGAGGCTGGAGGGGTCTGTGTCTGTGAGACAGAGCTCCAGTAGCCAATGGTCCTTCACCTGCTGCTCAGTTTTGGCTGTGCAGGGACAAGGCGGGTGCTTCAGGAACTCAGCACAGAGCAAAGGGGGCAAAGCCACTGCAGGGAGCTGCTGGCTGCCAGCTGGCCCAGGCTGGCCCCAAGGATCGCACCAAATTTTATGTCACATAGGGGTTTAAGCAGCCTCCTGATTCTGCTCAGGCCCTGGGGCTCATTAGCCATCCCCCTGTCTTCCAGCAGAGAGCCCAGCCTCTCCTGCGCCCACCGTCCCAACAAGGGGAGCAGAGCAGCTCCCGTACCAGGCTCTTTGGTTCTGGGTGCGGCTGCAGGCTCTGCACACCCATCGCCCCTGCCTGGAGAGCACCAGCAGCTGGGATGAGCAGCTCCTCCGGTCACCGAGGAGGAGGAGGCAGCCCCGCTGAGATCCCCACTGCTTCATCCCAAGATGACAGCTGGGAAGCCGAGCGGCTGGACCGCCTGGCTAAACCAACACCCAGGCTGTGCTGCCCAGCAGCCTCTTTGGTGGGAACCTCTCCCGGCTGCTCTGCCCCTGTTATCCCACACGTTACAGCTTTTATTTTTACATCTGTGAAACACCAGCCCTCGGGGCTGGGAAAACAACAGGGCCTGAGCCCAGGCGGGGAGGGGAAGCTGTGCGGGTCAGGGGGGTTGCGGCGGGGTCATGGCACAGTGGCGATTGAACGAACCCATTTAAAAATAAGAGCAAGTGATTTAAAAAAAACAGGAGTAGCCAGCTCTGATTACAGAGCCGTCCTGGGATCCACAGTTTGGGCAGCTGTATCCTCCGTTCTCCAGCCCAGCGGCACAGCCAGCTCCTGCTGAGCAGCAACGCACTGATCCGGGCAAGTAAATAGAGCAGGTTAAAAAAAGCAGCATCGGTCCCGGCCTTATTATGAGACCCAAGAGCTGGGATAGGAGCTGTGGCGGCTGCCAACTTCCACAACCCAGAATTAAATTGTTTCTGATGGACTCTGTGAAGTACAGTCTCCACTCAATTAGCTCGGCTCCCACCGAACACAGCTCTGCATGGTCAGGCAGGGAGACACGCCGAGCGCTGGAGGCTGCTGTGGGAGAAGATCAGTGCCCTTGTGCAGACAGACAGCATGGAATTACAGGGGGTTTGCAGCACCCATGCCAGGCTCCTGGGCAAAAGGGGCAACAGTTCAGTGCAGGGCAACCCCTGCCTTGTTTTAAGTTAGAAAAGATGCTGAAGGTCCCGCGTTGCTTGCTGTTGCCTTGGGCATTTCTTCCTGATGGATGTGCTGGCCAAATCCAGCTGCTGCTGGGTCCAGCGGCATTTCTGACACCCTGTTGGCAGCTCATGACCCTCACCGAGGTTGGCATCAGCTTGGGTACCGCAGCAAAAATACCCCTCTGGGCTGCAGTAAGGTTACACACTGCAGGGAGTTCAGTCCAACACGTATCTGGTACCTGTCCTCGCCACCATGACATCAGCCTGGCATAAAGCAGATGTTTTCTCATTAACAGATTTGACTTACAAGTGGTCTCAAATCCCCAGGGTTTGCCACAACTCCCAGAGAACCGCGAGGAGCCTGGAAATAAATCAGCCCCAGTCAACCAGGGGCAGCTTTTGCTCTCATGGACAGATTGAATTCCCGAGTGACTGAGCTCCTGAAAAATGGTATGTCGCTGCTCCTTCATCTGTTACAAGGCTCCTGGCACGGCAAGCCAGGCGCTCCTCCAGACACACATATTACCAGTTGCTTCCCATCTCCCTCCTCCGAGAGGCTGATGTCTTGACCATCCAGCATGCAGCAAAGATGGAAGATGCAGGCTTGGCGCGACCATGGGTTAAACCTGTGGGCAGCTCCTTTTGGCTGATTTAACTGCAGCCTTGTCCCTGAAACATCAGCTTTATCACTGGGAACTGAGATGTATGCAGGGATATGGGTGACGACTCCGTGCTCCGGGCCCAGACGGTCTCTCCACGCCATCTGTCAGAGCGACGGCCCAGCCCTTGACACCGGCACAGGCCCCTGCGTGGCTGGGTTCTGCAGCTGCCAATGCTCAGATCTGTCCTCTCCCCAGTGAGGGACCATGGTGTCCAGGGACACTGGCACGATGGGGCCGATTCTCCCATCTGCTCTAATACTGGTGGCAGACAGCAAAAAAACCTCTTCCTAAGGAAAGCAGCTCTCTGCCCTTTCCGAGGGGCACTGACACGGCTTTGCACTACCCATCCTCTGCATTTAGCAGCAGGAACAATGGTGGGAATTGGAACTGCTCAGGATTTTAGGGAGCTGTGAGTCCACCCTGCAGCGAGCGTGGTCAGGGACGAGATACCACAGAGAGCAACACCAATATCTCTCGCCCCTGCAGTGCCACAGCCCTTCCTTATGGATCATATGGATCCGCTGCTGCAAGCACATCCTGGGTCATATTGGAAAGTGGCCCTAAAGACAGGAGGGGAGTGTCTGCTCACCTGGCTGATGGCTTTGGGCTAGTCTAAAAATCCATTTACAAGCTAAACAACAGTTCAGCAAATGGCCAACGGCATAAGCCCACCCCAGGATCAAGACAGATTTCTGCTTCTTCTGGCTCACATGCCACTTCCAATAACGAGAGCGCCCATCATGTGCGGCAATACCATCCTGCCAGGGAACACCAGCAGGCAGGAATGCCATCAGACGGGAACGCCGCTCGCCATTCAGACACAGGCTGCCCTGCAGGGCTGATGGGCTCAGCTGTAAACCGGGTTTTGCCTGTTATGGGAGCGTGCCAGTCAGCAGGTCTGCCAGGCCTGAGAGGACTGCACAGCACACCTGAACACCCAGGCACCTTGGTCTTCTGACGATGAAATGAGTCTAGTTCCTAGAAACCATGTCTCGTGGAATATCTCTTTTAAAATTTCCTCTTTCTTTTTCCTCAAACTGTCTGGTATCTACTCCACAGAAGACTTCATCCCCAAAACCTTGATACCTCTTTCATGTATGAATCTAACGTGTTTTGCAACCAAGTCACACAGGACTAAATCTTAACAAGAGTCACTGGGATGTATCTCAAAGTGCACCCATCACTTCTCAGACCACAGCCACAGGAGACCACAGAGGCAAAATCCCAGCAAATCAGTGGGTCCCAAAAAGCTCATCTCCTCCTTGGTGCCACTGCAGAACCAAGCTGTCTTCTCCTTGCTTATCCCTCTTGGCCCACATCTGGACTTGCTCCATGTGCTGCTGCTGGCAAAGCCCAGGCTTGCACCACAGTCAGCAGGACCAGAGGGACCCCAGGGGATGCATGTCACCGGTGTGTTCACTGTTAGCACCTTCCACCCAAAAAGGAAGATGTGACAGAAGGAAACAGGACAAGCCAAAGCAGGACACAGGATCTGGGACAACACAGCCAGCTCCAGAGGACGCTCCCTGCACTTTACAAAGCAGCACTCCTGAGGTGGACGCATACAGGAGTGGGTGATTTACTGAATGGCTCCAGCCCCCAATCCCATTTCCAAGCAAGCATTAAGTCACCAAAGTACAGCAGGACTTCAGGCAACTGCTAATGAGTAAATGGAGCAAATAAGCTAATTACAAGAATGACAGTCAAATGAGTGATGTTGGGAAGATGATTCATTCCTGCAGCGATAAGCAGGCCACAGTAAAGAGACCATTTCAGAACCATGCCCCTTCTCCCTGTGGCGTAGGGCTTCCCTCAGAAGAGGCTGTGCTATGTCCAGCTGCAAATGTAGAAAGGCAGATGCTTCACAAAAAACTTTTTTTTGATGGTGATAAGGATGCAAATAAGTATCCTGAGCTGCAGATGCACCAAACACAACAATCAGCCTCCATTGCAGAGACCTTCACAGACAATCTCTTGGTCTGGATGGAGACCAAAGGGTTTCCAGAGCTTCCCTGCTTCTAAGAGCACGTGCCTGGGTACGAGACTGTACTTACGGCCAGTCCCACACCCCTACATCATCCTCACTCTTGATTCCTTCTTTGGACCAGTTTGGATACCATGATACGAGGGAATGGCACAAACATGAACCGTGAGCCCAACACCAACTCTTCATGGAGCAGGCTGGGTCCTTGTTAGTCTGCTAACATCCCAACCAGTAGTAACAGGACACTGTGGAGGCTGAAGAGAGGTTCAGCCTGACCCTGCCATGCAGTGAAGCTCTGCATGGGGCTGGAGGCACTTGGGGAAGCTGCTGGCAGCCCCACAGTACTACGTTCAGTGGCCATTTGCTCTCCCTCTGTGTAACAACCGCCACAGTAATGCACAAGGGGCGAGGGTTGGAGGTGGAGTCACAGCAGACAGCTACAGCCAGACGTGTCCGATAACACAGTGCTGTTCTCACCTGCATGGGCCTGGAGAACATGTTGGTCAGCACTTCTTTCCTGGCTTCGGAGTATTTGTCAGCCCCAAATGTTTCATTTAAGCTTTTCTGGAGGAGAAAAGAGAGAGAGCATTCAGTCTTGGCAAGCTATGGAGGTAGGGGGACCCAGGCAGACCTTACTGGGACAAACAGCAGCTCATCAGAGCCAAATTCCTTCTTTTCCCTGCAAATCCCCTCGTAAACCAAAGAGCACACATGAAATTGGGCTTTGCTCTGGTCCCAGCAGCCCCGACAGGACTATACACACAGTCCCGAGCGCTGACCCACCTCCTGGGGTCAACGTCAGGGAGCACCCAGGGCACAGGGACCGCTGGCTCCGTCCCCAGACGTGCAGCGTGCGAGGGTGCCTGTAGCCCCTCTCCTGACCTGGGCCTGGCTCCCCTCCAGCTACTGAGAGCTTCAGCGCACGGACTAATGGGACTCTGGGGAGATGTGGATATGGGAGGTCACCGCCCGGGGCCAGCGGTGAGGAAGGGCTGGAGGGTTCAAAGTGCAGGAGAGGAGCTGAGTGCGCAGCCCTGTGTCTGCTGACATAGCCTCGGCGCAGCCAGCAAACGGGGAAAGCAGTCCCAGCCGACGGAGGGGCATGCAGGAGGCCAGTGGGGATGGGATTAACGGAGGATTATCCACAGTCCAGTTGCGGCGAGTAAAGAAAATCCTGGAACCTGTGCTGTGCTGTTCAGCTGGAGTTCAGCCTCAGGACACGCTCAGCGGAGGATCGGTCAGATACCTCCCGTGCTGGCTGCGTCTGACCTTTCCCAGCACCGCTCTCCAGTCCTTCCCAGTCACCCTGCTCCCCACCCTGCCCTCCCTGAGACCTTCAGCAACCCAGACAGAAACACCCCCTTGCAGAGTGTTTCCTGCAGCACAGAGCAAGAGTCCTGCCCAGGACCTGCTGAGGAGGCAGAGAAAGGAAACGAGGGTGTCCCAGCGAGTGCCCCTGCACGGAAACATCCTTCCCATTGCAGAGAGGGCAGCACTGGGGTCACCTGCAAGGTCCTCATCATCCTGCTCTGGGCTCTGTGCACAACATCGGCTGACCAGGACAGGCTGGGCCACCCTCGCCCAGTGCTTGTGGGGTCAAGAGGAAGCAAGAGAGGTGTTTTGTTTTGGCATGGGATAGTTGTCAGCTCTGCTTGGGCAGAGGGGGACAGGGAATAAACCACACGCTGCACCAAACATGCCATCGTGTAGCTGCCCCCGTGGCCCTGCTCCTCGCCAGGCCGGTGCACTCACATGCAGGGTCCCCGCGGTGCTGAAGTCAATGTCAAGGCCGACTTGGTTGCAAAACTCCATGAGGTCTTTCAGTAGCTTGGTCTGGGGTGGGGGGGTGGCGGCGAAGCAGGGCCTGCTCAGGGAAGGAGCGGTAGATCTGATGGGCCACGGCCATGTTCGCGAGCAGCATGAACTCTTCCACCAGTCTGCAGCATGAGAAAAACAACCCCGGGGCCCCAGTCAGAGAGGGGAGTCCCCTGGGAAACCAAGCCAGACCATAGTGAAGGGAACTAATATGACAGGGGGGGACGGGGGAGCAGCTTGTAGTTGCTGTTATAAGCACAGATTAGGTGTGAGACTGCAGCAAATCCCCCCCCCAAATTCTCACTTTCTAGCTGAGGTTTCCCCAGGGACTCAGAGCACGTCGTCCTGCTGGTGCAGACAAGTAGAAGTCCATGATAAATTGACAGCTTAAATTAGGATAAAATAATCTCCCTTTAGGTCATTTTATCTCCTGAAACGCTCAACAAGCAAAACAAACGCTGTGCAAGAGATAGCATGGAAAACAAACACACACCGCTGTCTTCCCGGGCCAGAGAAAACAGTGTCTCGCTCGCTCCCCCATCCCGAGCTCGACATGTGTGGTCAAGCCCAGCCACCGAGCCCAGCCTTCGTGCCGGGCTTCCACCCAGAGCAAGATGCAGCACAGCCCCCGGGCAGGGCAAGCCACCGGCGCAGCTCGCTGCAGCATCCAGGCAGTGCAAGGACTCCGGGGGCTCCCTTGTGCAACCTGCAGAATGCTGGGGGTACCCCAGGCTGGGGTGAGCCCCTCCTTCCACCTCCAAATGTACACGCCTTGAATGGATATCTCCGGGGCTACACACTGCAAAGAAAAGCAATCCCGGCGCTAGAGATCATCTTTGGAGCATTATGGGTTGTGCTACCAGCTGTAGGGGTGTGCCACAGGAGACTTGTTTAACTGGGCTTAGATAAGCAGAGAGATGTGCTTAACTGGGCTTCCTGCTATTTGCTGCATGTATTCCCAGGGCTCCTAACTGGTGCTAATTGCCAAAAAAGATAATAGATTTACAGAAGTAACCTCATCCTCTGAGCAATGCCCGAGCGAGCTGTCACTGATTACGTTGGCTCAGCCCCGTTGCTCCTGCAGGCAAAGCAGCGATTTTGCAGGGCTGGCTGCGGGACCCGGGCTGGAGCTGGTGGTCCTGCAGCTCCTGGCCCCGGCCATCGCTGGGTGAGATGTGCAGGGTGATGTGCTCCTGGGGTACTTGCTACAGCAGCAATGTGTTCCCAGCCTGGAAGTACTTGCCAAGAACTCGAAAGAGAAAGGAAATAAAAGACAAGCCCAGAGGAGGAATAAGCACCTGACGGTGATAATCAGCAGTGGAAATGTTGATCTTTAATGGGAAGGAGCTCCCTTAATAAGAGCCTTGTGAGTTCTCCCAGAGCACGTTGTGCCAGAGGCAGGGAGGGCAGGAGGGACACCCTCGCGCATGGGCAGTGCGGGAAGGGGTGGGGAGCAGCACAGCCTAAGTGGGGCCGGGCCACCCACCCTGCCCTGAGACACCTGCCCATGGGCAGATGCTACCAGAAGGCCAAGGGCCGGGTCAGTGGGTGGGCAGTGCGCCCGCAGCCCTGCGTGGGAGCTCTGTACATGCTCCTGGCGGGTGACTTCCAAGAGGGTTGAGCCAAGCTGTTGCTGCTCCTGTGCAGCTAAGCCAGCAGATGGCAACATCGGTCCCTCTATGGCCACCGGCACTGGGGGGCTGCGGGACAGCATGGCCCAAGGGTGCTGGGCACCCTGGCTGTGCAGCACCCAGGGGTGGGAGGCAGGGAGCAGCACCCAGCGGGTTATGGCATGGCCATCCCCATCTCCTGGGTGTGGGTGGACCCACTGGCTCTCACCCAGCTGCCGTGCTTCCAGATGGCACGTGGGGAACGGTGGCCTGAGGACACATGTGAGGCTGTGCCAGCCCTCCCTCATACCTGGGAAGTCCCTTCTGCCCCAGCCAGCTCGCAGCAAGGCACAGCAAACAGCGTGGGCTGCAAAAGGCAGCGCCTCTCCTTCCCACGGGCTTTGGTGCAAAAGGAAAAGGGAGACACTTCCATCACTAGCCCCAGCTACACAGATGCGCACGTGGGCAAAGGCTGGCCATGGAGTCGCTCTGCCCCCCTCAAAACGTGGCCTCTACGGAGTGAGGTGTAAAACCATTTTTAAAGACAAATCAATAAACACCCACGAACAGCATCCCTTCTTCGTTACAGGCACAACGTGCTTATCTCATGTCCTAGAGACAAACACTGTAAGCGAGTGCTCAAGCAGCCCCTGCCGTTCTTGCTCCCGTTGCACACTAGAGTGTGAAGCCTTTACCTCTTACCTCCAGCAACACTTTGGCCTGGATGCAATTTTCACCTGATGATTAAGTTTTGTATTTTGTTTTACTATTTTGGAGCTTGAGGCTTTTAAATTTTCCTGGGGATATTCTCGTTCTGATATTGCAGGAAGCACTGAGCTGAAGGTAATACCTGAGCACCCTCCTGCCAGGGATGCTTGCTGCTTTGCTCTGCAAAACCCCATCCTCTCTCCCTTCAACACATCCACACCTGGAGCACCAGCCCCCAGACAGCATCCAAGACAGTCCGCATCAAGACGAGGTACCCAGCACATGGTTGGATTGATCACATGGGCAGGAAAATCTTATCAGGATGCACCCGGGAGTTTTGCACCCATGACACGGTGCGCAGGATGTGACCACAGATATTCAGAGTTGAGAAGCTACTTGACTTGCTCACTCATGCAAAGGTAGGGGCAGGCTTTGGGAGACACAGCTGTAGTTTGGGCTTCCAAGGAGCAGATAATGTAGACGAGGTTGGACACTGCCCTGTATCCTGGGGGAAGAGAAGCCCCAGGGACCCGATGGGTCGGTTCATGTCAGCTCAGGTTAATGAACCACGGTGGCCCAGGAAGGCTCGCTGCCCTGTCAATTGATGCCAAAACACCCTGCAGAGACAGAGGGTCCTTCCCAGCTCTGGATCGTCCAGGGGTCACAGAGCTGCTCCTCACACACACTCTGTTGCAGCAGCCCTGCAAGCATGAAAGGGATGAACAGCGTGGGGCTGCTCCGTGCTAACTCCTAGACAGGTGTTTCAAACATCGAGATTTAGCCCCCAGGGAGAGGAAAGCAGCTTCCAGAAGGGACAGGTCACAGCTGGGCTAATCCAGAGCACGTGAGAGCCTGCCAGGGTCAGAGGGAATGGGCTGAGGACAGTGAAGGAGCTGGCACCTGCGCCCAGAGTTAAGCCAGGTCACCTCTTCTGCAGAGGAACGGGGTCTGTGGCTCAGGACACGAGGAGAGAGCCAAGATCTGCAACAAACAGCTTAACGTGGTGGTCTCACTGCACCTAAAAGGAAAACCATATTCCCAAGAGGGGCTCACACCGAGACTCACGGGATGTTAGAGACTCAGGAAGATGAGCCAGGGCTGGGACAGCCCAACCACTGGCTATGGGTGCTGAGGAGCAGGAGGGCACACAAAGCTGCTGCCTTCCTCCTCTCCCCACGTGGCCTTTTAGGTAGCGTCCTCACCAGGGCTTCGACTCGGCAAGCACTACACCACAGCTCGGAAAAAAGCAACGGATGCTGACTGAGGCAGGTGGGAGCGGAGGCTGGCTTGCAGTGGCTGGGGGCCAAACCAGCACCTAGCGCTGGTGTTACTGGGAGCCGCGGCTGAAGCCCTGCTAACTCGTCAGCAGGTCAAATGACAAGAGGGTTGTTTTTTGTTTTTTTTTTTTTTCTTTTTTCTTAAAACAGACTAGCTTGGAGTTTGGCTTGGTGCAGCTGGCAGACAGGAGTGCAAAGAAAAATATTTCATGGCTAAAAAAATGGAGACAGAAAGACTGGTCCATCTGAACGCACACTGAATGAATCCCATGTGAAATGCATTCTAATGCCATCGCTACAGTTTCCTCTGGATTAGCTGAGCTATCCTTGGCTCCCGGCTCCATAAAATCCCATAAACAATCTGATCTGAACTTTTGCCCTTTCTGTGCTGATGTGAGGTTTCCTCCCCTGTCCCGTGGAGAGGGCTGGGGGTTAGCAGGTGGCTGTCCCTCCCGGAGGTGCCTGCAGATCCCGGCTGTCCTGCTCACCGGGGCTGCAGGAGGGAGCGTTCCCAAAGCTGTTCAATGCATCATTTAACGCGTGCACATGCGAGAGGAAGGAGAGGGAGGGGCAGGACAGCTTGCGAGGTCTGTAACATGCATAAGCATCTTCTGCCGGCTCTTTCAATACCCAGATTTTGCTTATGAGTTATGGGCTTGGTGTGGGAGTTTGTGGGTGAAACTCTATAGCCTGCCTTATGCAAGAGGTCAGATGGAGTGTACAGTTTTCAAAAGCATTCGCCTCTGAGTTTCAAACACGTTCGAGGCATGCCGGCTCCTAAATCCCACCGACTGCTGGGGAGATTTCAGGCTCCTGAGATGCTCTTCAACACAGGACTTGGTGCTTTTCAAAGCACCTTAACTGATGGTCATGGCTCCTGTAGGCAAATAACCACCTATGAAACCATCCAGCTGAAGATGTCTTGATGGCAGCTCCAAACCCACGCTACTGGGCTGCAACTCTTCTTGCACAGCTCCCATCAGAGCCAAATATCTGAGGGACGGGGGAAGAGGAGCTGCATATTCAGACCCTGGAATTGCTTCAGTAGCAGCCTTACTGTTTGCTCTGTAAAAGGTTAGCTAGACCCTTCCCAATCTCTTGACAGCAACCTTGAAAAACTACTCATGTCCTCAGCAAGTTGGTTGGTTGATGGCAAATAAAATATTGGTTTCTCATGCCAAATCTCTGCAGAGTGAAGTGGGGCAAGTAAAATGCCTGTTTGGCTGCTTGTCTCCATGGCAATGTGGCCAGGCTATACAGCAGCCATTGAAGTGCCCACTCTCCCTGATTAAGTTGACAAATGACATCAGCTAAGCAAGGTTCGCTGCAAGGGAGAGACAAGGAGTACTTTGTTTGCAATCCAGTAAGTGCAGGAAGGAGGCAGGCAGCTTCATTAACGCAAAGCAACATAAAACCATCTGCTGTTCCACCAGCGTAACAGACCCGTAGGCTTCAGAGCAAATGGCAGCGAGGTAGGGCTGAACAGATGAGCACGGCTCTTCCCCCACCCCACCTTCTTCACCTCCATCCCTCCTGCAAGACATAACTGCTGAGTGTATCCAGGCATTGGAAGTGTTCTCATAGCTGAGGTGTAGACATAGATCAACTCAAAACACCACATAGCTCTCTCCGGCAGGTTTTTTATCGCTATTGACAGACTGGAGAACTTGGTCTTTTCTTCACGTGTAGCTCGTTGTGGAAACCTGCTCCCAAAGGGACAGAGCTGAACTGTCCTGAGCTGCAGTTTGAGCCCCCCTTCCAGTGGTGGTCCCTCTGGTTGGGTGAGCTGTCACCACATAAATCCCAGCGTCTTTCCAGCATCTCAGACTTGAGCCAAATGGGACCAACTCATTTCTGCAAAGGTTACCCAACTTCTTTCCCCTACCCCATTACAAAATCCCATCTGCTCCTCCCCATCTTGTCTCACCCTCACAGCACTTGCTCCCTCCTGCACAGACAACAAGGCTTTTGCTGTTCAATCTCCTTCCCACCTCCAGATGGGTGTACTATCCCAGCTCAGCATGACTCTGTGCTTTGACCAGCAGTCAGGGTCTCTGGTTTCTCAACCCATAGCTACGTGTCTGCCTCAGGTGTCCAGCTTCATGCTGGGTCCAAATAGGGATAGGTCTGTAGAGCTTTGAACACACAAACACACTTGGTTCGTGTTTGAACCAAACAGTGGTTTGGAAACCCATTTTTCCACCCAGCTAGTGCTGAGAAAAGGAAGCCCTGACCTGTTTGTGTGTGTCTGAGAAGGCTCTAAAGACACTGATGGATATACGTCCCTTTGCTAAGGGCAGTACGTCGCAGAGAGCCCTCACTCTCTGTTGGCTTGAAGGGGATTATTACTGCAGTGCAATCTCATAACAAACGAGAGATCTACAGCCACCTCCTGGGAATGTGACTCTAAATCCTGCTGCATTCACCAACAGAAAGTCACCTTCCACAAAAGGCTGCAAACAGTCCTGTGCATGTCCAACAGCAGCAGCAGTATCAGCTGAAGGAAAACGGTAAAGAAACAGCACCACAGTTCGACCAACTTACTCTCCAAAGCATTAAGTTCAAAGACGCTGGATGCGGTACGACTTTTTCTTCTTTTCTTGAAATCATGTACGTTTATTTTTGATTACAGCTCTTCCATGAAGCAAAGGAACTTGAGAGGTTTCTATAAAAGCTCTTCTAAAAGCAACATTAGCTAATCCCGCATCTCCTGAGAGCGCAGCCAATGACAGAATAATGCTCTTTGGCGAGTAGCTGGATCGCCATTTGCGATGGCTCCTTTCCATGCAAAATCCTGCAAGAATGGTGTACTGTCTTCCTGGTGACACTCTGCCTATCCAACGAACAGGAACATCTTCAGCCACTCGCTCCAGAACAGCACTGCTGCTTGACGAGTTATGAAAATCAAATCCCCTGTTATCCAAAAACTTGGATTGCAGTGTTATATATGAGCCTTGCAATGCTGGTGTGGAGCTCCCTTTGCCAATGACAGTTGCCAAAAGCCCAAAAGCCCTACTTTTTTTTTTTTGAAAGAAAAAGTAGTAAAAGGCAAGAACGCTGGCGGTTCCTGGCTTGATGAAAGTCATTTGTGCTCCTTTCGTAGCTAGCGGTAGCCTTGAACAAAGCAGAGCTGAATAATGGAATTACTCCACTTTCTGAGATTGCTCAATTAGCTCTTGGTTAAAACTGTTAACATTGAAACTTGATGAGAATAGCAGCTCTGAGGCAGTTTTAGATTCATTTCTTACTAAGCTAGAATGGCTTTTCCCTCTAATGAACTCCCTTTCCGGGGTATAATGAATGCCCTTTTTATTAGCTATGGTGCCTTCCCAGTAATAGATGCCTACAACACAAATACATGGGAGGGTTTTCTGAATACAAATGTCACTTACTGGCCACTCTCGCACCTTGAGGCTGGAAATGCCATGAGAGCACTCTCTTTGCTTTATCCAAATTAACTGTGGTACAGTGGAAAACCATTTTAAGTTCTCAATACTAAAGCCGGCGTACTGAAGGCATTCAGCATGATTAGGAATTAATTGCTTAAAGCCTGATGTACTGGGTTTGCACACAGGGATTTAGACCGCTAGAAAAACCTCAACCATTTGCCTAAGTTCCTTTGGAAATATCGACATCACTTTGCAGCCGCGTCACATAAGAGAGCTGACTTAATCTAGCAGCACGACGTCAGGCCAGATGCTGGTGAGCTGAAGACGGCACAAGCTGTTCACGGGCCCTTCGGCACCTCTTGGTGCTTGGCTGCATGGATGGCAAACGCTCCCCACCCAGCCTGGAGCTCCTCAACCTCATCTGTGGTTTGTACGGAAGGGATAAAGGCAATGCCTGAACATCCCACCACCCTCCATCCCGTCTTGATCCAAGTGGCAAAGAAAACGTCATCGAACTGAAGAGCGAGCGTTGCAGAGGACACAGTCTCTGCGGGCTGCGCCTCTTCATTAAATGTTAATATGACTGCAGTCTGCTCCTTTTCATGCAAATTGGCGACAACCTTCAGACTCCTGGCATGAAGCTGAAGTGCCCCTCTGTGCCAAAACGGCGTCTTCAGCTGCCACGGGCCAGGGATGAAAGCTTAGACCTGCACCCACATGCTGGGCCACACAGGACACGCAGCAGGCTCCCTCGGTCCTAGCTCCAGCATTGTCCACAATTTCCTCAGAACTATCACATTTTGGAGCCCAGGACAGAGGACTTCACGCTCAGCAGTGCAGACAGAGGAAGCTCCAGGAATGGCCTGCCGGGGTCAAGAACCCCCTTTTTCCACAGGCCCCAAAGAAGCCCGCAGAGCACTGTTTACCCAGCGTGGGGGAAATACACACACAGCACAGCCCCACATCTGCCCCTCCTAGAAATGCCTCCAGTTCTGCCAGTCTGCTGTACAGACCTCCCCACTTGTGCTGGATGTCAGCATCAAAGCGATGGTTCTGTTCAAAAGCCCTCCTTTAAAACACAACCCCTTCACCCTGCCTAAGCATTTCTCTGTGGGGAAGACCACGGCAGCCCTGTAAAGGGTTTGCAATCCCTCTGTTTAGCTCCAGGAGCTGTGTGGCTGAATCCCAGCCCGGATTCCATACCAGATCCGCTTTGTCTTTCAAGGGAGTAACCGACTCACTGAGGTCTCATCTCTCAGAGGGAGCTACGATGGCCAGGGCCCTGCTTCCTCTCCACAGAGCTGCAGGGGACGGATAAGCAGTGACCACTAATGCACACAAGTCAATGTCATGTTCAGCTAACGGGTCCCACAAGCAATCATCACCTGAGCTGGCAAGCCTTACTTTGGGGAATGCATTAGGATGCTTCCATGCAGGGGTGCTGCCCAGCCGTCCGGGGCCAGAGCAGGGACCCAAGACAGTTTTCTCCAGCCCTTGGGAATTCCCAGTAGGCAAAAGAGCCCAGAGCCAAGCTGGGTCTGGGACGGTGCAGAGGAGAGGGCAGATACCTCACAACCAGCGCCCAAAGCTGGACTGGCAGTCCACATTCCTGAGAAGTGCAGCCTGATACGCCGCTGGCTCCGAAAGCAGAGCTTAGGACAAGACACATAATATTAACGTCACCCAGAGTCCGGCAAAGAGGGGAATGGAAAGAATTCCTGAAGAAATGCAGACAGCCCCTCTCCTGACGGGAAAGCCGCCGGCCCCACACATCAGGCCAGCACCGCCTGTTATCAGGCTGCATTTCCCACCAAAAGGAGGAAGCAGGAATGAAAGGCACTTTTCCGTGCCGTTAAAAATTTACGCAAGTGATTTATGGGTCAGAAAAATTAGCAAGTCCGTCTCTGAGTGCTCCATAGAGCAGCATGTGTTACATGGCTGCTGACCAGAAATGCCAAGACCCATTAGGTGGAAGCAAAGGGCAGCACAATGGAAAGTTAAAGATGCTTTTTGCCCATTAATTAGCCAGGTCTTTTTTCCATCCCCTGCAGCCTTCATTAACGTAACATTGAAGTGAAGGAATATTAACAATTCAGACAACACATTAATATTAACACAACACCTGCAAAATGCAAATATAAGTCCATTAGGTAAACAGATGATCTTAAGCCATTGAGGCAGAAATAACATTCTGACATTTCCTAGCACGAGTATCCTGCAGAGATACTGTCCATCACTTATGCTTCATTATAAAGCTATGGCCCCTTGTACGTAGGGGGCTCCTCATCTGTTACTAGTCCCTGAAAAGATGAGAAAAACTTACATTTCCATTAAGACGTTTGCCAGTTTCATATGGAAAGTGTCTTACTAAAGTCATGTCATGAACCAGAAAGATCAAAACGGATTTTTAAAAGGATTTTATCTCTGTGCTAGCAAGGGATGGAGACAAAACCTGAAGCTGATAGCTTGTAAATATTAACCTACACTTGGGATCGCTCCAGAACCTGAGCTTTCTATTACGGTGGTTTAATCTGAGACAAGTTTTCAGTAAGGGAGAAACAAACAGTTAATCACGCGGAGAACTGATAGTGCCGTAGGGAGTCAGAGACTGCTCGAACCAGCCCTCCTGTACCACGTTCCCCACCAGCTAATGCTCTGCCAGACGTTCCTGCTGAGGAGACATTCACACCTTGTGTGCATTTCTCCCTTCAGTCTTTGGCTTTGCTTTTTCCTGGCTTACCTGGCCTCAAAGAGTTGATTACTCCCAAAGCAGGAGACAAACTGATGGACAAGTGGGAAATAAAGAAGGGATGAACATCCCAGACTGGAAGCTTTCTCTGAGATGGCCAACAACTGGGAAGAGCATCCATCTACCAACAGCATGTGACCCAGGGACAAACAAGCAGGAGCCTGCAGAAGCTCATGAAGAGATGAATAACAAAAGCTAGCCAAAAAAGTTTAAAAGAGCAAAACCATGGAAAGTAATCTAAATAATCTGGCAGCCAAAGGCAGTGCTGGCATGATAACCCAACGTGTACCCCCTGATGTTCCTGAAGTGAAAGCCAGGCAGCGACTTGCTAAGTAATGCCCTCTTTTGCTGCAAGTCTCTGGTCCAACCTCCTGCTCAATGCAAGATAACTTCGAAGCTGGATCTGGTTTGCCTTTTCCAGTCGAGTTCTAGCAATCTCCAACGTCAACTATCTCAGAGTCCCTCTGGGTCCCCGTTTCAGTGCTTAATCATGCTCATAAGTGTTCTGTAGGCTCATAGGAAGAGACCTCCAGGAGGAGCAATCACCTGGACTGGCCAGCCTTTAGCAGTGGCCCCGCCGGAGGAGGATTGCTCAGGAGAAACTGGCTGCAGATCAAGAGAATTAGAGCAAGCACCAGCACCACTGGTTCTGAGAAGATCCATGTCAGGAAAACACATTCAACTTAGCAAGGTCCCCACTGGACAACACGCAAACGCAGCTGCTCCCTGGGTGTGGGGAGGTGCGTTCTGCTGGGGGTGCTTTCCAGGCAGGACCCTGGCTGTGGAGCAGGGCTCACAGCGCTGCCCATCACCGCTCTGGTTCAACCTCAGATTTGCAGCTGTAGCACGGAGTGTGGGTAGGTTAAGGGGAATAGTTGTATCAATACGGAATGAGGGATCCAGCTGGCTCCCGCTGTATTATTCTTGGTCTGAAATGATTGCGAAGCACAACACATGAACCTTCTGGTTACCAGGACTTTCAAAGACATGAAACCCTAGGGGGAGGGGAGCAAGGTATGGGGGCCATGGACAGCAGATCGGGGTTAAAACAACCAATAACAGTTGGCAAGGGAATGAAAGAGAAATAGGGAACATAGGATTTGGGGGTGATGTTTTCTAAATAGGGACTACCGAAATACTTTGAATAACTTCTGTTTTCAGGCAGCCTCTTGGCAGATTAAAACGTCTCAGAAGGTTTTATACCCAGCTCCTACAATCTTAAACTAAATATTAGGTGAGAAAAACATGCTTCTAAAGAAAAGTCAGGCATAGCCCTGAGTGAAAAACAATGAGCAGGAGAACGAATGTATCGGATTTGTTGAATATACAATCAACAACAGCTTGCTTTCCCAAAAATAAAGCCAAGGGAATCAAATGCAGAGAGATGAACAGGATGGAAAAGCTGCAGGAAATTCAGGCAGTCTCCCCCCATCCCACATCTCCCCCAGCACGACTCTCACCCTGCCTGGCCTCAGCGGGCTGACTTGGAGCTACACCGTAAATTCCTTAGAGTGCCTTACCCCCTCTGCAGCAGGACAGACTCAAGGTACAATAGGTCTTTTCCATCTGTAACTTCTCTCTCTTGACTTTTACGTGCATCGATTCAAAAGCTATTTGATTTACTGGCATAGGGGTTGTGAAAAGTCTGGTTTGGTCTAAGGACAGCCTGAGGTTAAAGGCAGCAATGCAATTTCACCACCCCATCCATTACAAGAAGATGTTCAGGTCTAGATTTATAGTCATGTTCCAGCGAGCCCACACATCATGGCAGGATGAAATTAGCCTCATTTATGCAATGGGATCGAGAAGAAACGGCTAAACATCCTACTGGAGTTGGGCACACAACGGAGAAAGCCAAGCAGCACGGGAGCAGGTGTCGAACGGCACGCTTGCTGTCAGAGAGGAGGGTGCACGGTTGTGGTGACAGAGGGCTGTTTGTCTCCAGCTGGAGCTACATACAGGCAGATGGTAGATGAGGATAGATGAGGTAGTTTCAATAAGTCCATAACAGGTAAGGATGGGTGGCATGGGACCTATTGCTGTAAGAAAGGAAGAAGCATATCCTTAAAGCCCAGAGATGGATAGGACAACTCTCCAGAGATGGATTAGTACGAAAGGATTTTGTTTCACATCACGGTCTCTCTGCTGAGATTGTATAAAAGAGAGAACAAGCTCTGTTCAGACTGAGGTCTGCAAAACCTCACATGCTGCTGGGTGAAGGCAGCAAATGTCTCAGTCGCTGGCTGTCACAGCCAGCAAGCTAACCTGGTTCCTCCTGCTAGTTCCTCCACTGACTTTTACAGCTTCCTCAGCTACATCTAAGAGCAGAGGAACCAAAGCTAAATCCACTGTGATACACTGAAAATGTTCATTTGGGCCAGGGTTCTGTTGGATCAAGGAAAATTTGGTTAAAATGAAGACCCACATGTGATAAAGATGACCTCTTGCAATGCCACCTTCCAGGCTCTGAACTGGGAGCCACAACCAGAGTTCAGCAGCACAGATCAACCTCCTGAAAAAATCTACCATCGTCAAAAAGCAGACACACAGATCTGTCAGCACATTCGTGCTGCTGAAACCAATGGATCTCAGCACTGAATTGTGATAAGATTTGCAACACTGTCATCTTGCAGAGCCTTGGCAGTGCCTTTTAATCCTTGGAAAAGGAGCATTTCAGGCATCAGTTCTTGCCTTTGCATATGAGTGCTGCAAAGCCAAAACAACAACCTCTCTTGGAGCACAGGGCATATCCTAAGATGCCCTGGAGCTTTCTTGTCCTACAGACATTGAGTAGTAATCTCCAAATGACAAAACAGAAATAAAACCATATATCCTCCTGCTTTGGTGAGCCTCCAGTCCAGGCCTGACAGATACCTGGCTCTGGGTGCTGCATCTCAGACTGCTTAACCCTTGAATGAACAGGGTAGCTCTGTACATTTAGAAAGAAGCACAACATTAAACCTGCCTTTTCTTTCTAAATTACCATCCTAGATGGGATGGCAATGCCCACCCCCTTTCCCAGTGCCTGAATCTGTCAGTCCACATTGGGAATCACCAGGGAAAGTCATCACCTGCAAGGATCCTGCTGTTGGAAGCACCATGGTGGCTCCAGCCCTGGCACAGAAGGACCTCAGTGGCTGGATGTCTTATGGTGGTTGGACCCCAACTAGCCATATTCCTTCCAGGCAACCCAGTTTGTCATGGCTTCTTATTTGGCACTCAAATGTGAATGAATTGGGTCCCAGACCTCTGTTCGGCCACCAGATCTACATGCTGGGTCAATCACTTGCAAATCTGAGAGTGCCAGCCTGAAACAGCCCATGTGGCTGGGGTGCCCTGCAACCTCCAAACTCAGAGAGCTCCCTTGTCCTTCCCAAGCTCTGAAAATACTGTGAGATGGGAGAAGAACAAGCAGCCATGATGACTGTTGCCTCCTAGTAGATCCCTGATGCTCTAGTCACACAGGTGGGAACACGTCAAAGAGTCACTTGGGGAAGGCAAATGCAGTGCCGTGTCTTTCCTGGAGTCTGACACCAAAATAACTGCCCAGCTCTCTACCAAGAGTTACTCAATAACATCAGAGTAAAAGCTTTGGGAACTTCCTCCAACTGATCAACCTGTTGAACCCAGACAGCTGAGGAGAAGGCCAGTGAAGCTCCATCAGATGTCCTTCACTGACCAGTTTCAGCAGGGGACAAAACCATTCAGAACCACTGCCTGCAGCAGGCGTGCCACTATGCCAAGAGGCGTTGAGAGAAAGGACACATACACAGTACTTAGACAATCCAAGTACCCGGGAAAGGGCAGGGATTGCGCAGACCTGATAACCCACCACAGGGGATACAACAGCTTCTGTTATTGCCCACATTTCACACGCTTGCTTAGTGCTGTCCGGACACAACCGACACCAGCAACTTGTGGAATGCTCTTGGGAACGTGTACCTCCGCAGCAGGAGAGGTACCAATCCCATTTCAGCCTGAGCTTGCTCCATAACACACCGAGACAGATCCCACACAGAAAGGAAACAGTTCAGGAGCAATGCATGGATGGGCTGAATGTCAAAACATGGGAAATACAGCTTACGGTACGTGCAATTCAGGCACACTATACCCTCTTTGAAAGCCACTCTCCCATTGTTATTTAACATCCTGCAAGTTTCAGCCAGAGACGCAGTCTCCCATCCGCGCCCCGAACTGGCCTGGGAATGGCTGGGAAGAAGAAAGGGAGCTTGAAATGAACTGTGGAAAGATTTAAGTGCTATAACTGCTGCTTTCCAATACAATTTTCCACTTGGGGCAGGAGAAGGGAAGGAGGAGAGCCTGACAGCAGTTTAGAGCCAGTCACAATTGTGACAGGTTCTTCTTTTCCATTTCCAACCAGCTCACAGGCAGTAGGAGCACTTTAACGTCCATTAATTATCACTGCCTTATTCCAGCCCAGGGTTTCAGAGCAGCAGTGGCAAACTTAGGACCAGTTAGGAGTAGGTCCTGCCTCAAATTGTGCTATTCAGCTCAGTGCAGTAAAACTCTGCCATCCATGGAAGCAAGAGCTACTGCAACTCTTCCTATAGTACCTTAGTTTGCAGCTAAGGGCATCTCCCATAGGCAGCACCACTACTGCCAGAGAAGAGGATCACACACATGATTTCTTGCACTCCAGACTCTGAGAACAGGTTAACAGCCATTCAACAGACTGATCTGTTGTACAATCAAGCCGTACACACAAAAAAAAAGGAGCTTAACAGAAGAATACATCACTACTGCCTCCTCTCTGGCTATCAGAGACTCCTGCTGTAACTCTGCCACCACGTGAAGTTTATTGCATTTATCAGTGCTGACCACTGGATATGCAGCCTGAAAGTGTGCATGTGGTGTTCAGGGAGACACGGACAGCTTGAATACACACAGCCCTCACATAATTTGGGCAAAACTATTATGAAATATTGCTATGTGGTTTCTCCCACTGCTTGGCTTCATTACAAACTATCAAAGATCATTATAAAAAAATAGCCGTAACTGAGATGTGCCTGTGCAGGGACTAAGCGTGCCCTAGCTCAGCATTTCAGCTCACACTGCCCCGTGTCCCTTCCTACTCCACCGCCGATGGGGCTGATCCACCCTCAGCTGGCCTCCCCTGCCAAGACCTGGCCCCTGCTCCCACCCACTCCCAGCTGCAGGTACCATCCCTTCATGCCTCGTGATGCCGAGATGTGTCATTCTCCCTTCCCTGGTGACACGAGACCTTTGCAGAGCTGCCCCCTCTGACACGTGAGGCTTGCAAGCTGCTCACAGGTATTTTTAGGACCATCCTTTGGCATTGAATAACAAAAGGAGGGAGATGCTGCTGCTGGATGCAGCCAGAGCTCTGCCCGGCTGCCCTGCAGTCACACCAGGAGATGCTGGTGAGCAGCTTTCTCAGGGTTCAGGTGCTTCATGGCTCTGAGCTGAAAACAAGCCCAGCCACAAGCGAGGCAGTTGCTTCCCCACCTTCACTGCCTGGAACAGCTGATGGCTCCAACCGTGGCAAACGTAGCAGTATACAGCAGGTAAGGAGCAAGGTGGAGTGCCTGCGTGTGTGCAGACATGTAGGAAAGGAGGGAGCAGGACTGGCTGCAAATTCTAATTTAGAGTGATTGGGACATATTGTGCTGAGATGCTATGTCCCGGATGCTGAGGTTCACACAGCAGCAGGAATCGGAGCCGTTGGCAGCTCCGCACTCAGCTCTGAGTCACACAGGAACCTGCCTGGGGAGCAATTACTGGGGTACAAATGCTCTTGAGCTGCAACAAAAGGACAGCGAGGAGATTCCCATCAAAAACCCTTGAAGTCTTTATATCCCCTACTTAGGCTTGGGAGGATACTTCCTCCTGCTTAGACAAGCAAAGCCTCAGCAGAGCATCTGTTGGGGGGCCTGAGATGCTCGAGGGGAAGCATCCAGTGACGTTAATCAGGGGTGAGCAGCAGCCACTGTGGTACAGCAGGTTTGCTCTGCCAGCATCACCCTGCTCCCCTGCCAGCACTTGTGACTGCAGGAACTATGCTCCGTTACGAACAAGCTGTTCCTCTAATTCAGCCCTCCTGACTCCTCTGTTGAAGATTTTTCCTGAAAATGTCTGGGGCTTTGACTAGCCAAATGCACTTTTAAATCTGACTTCAGTCCTCTAGCTGTCACTGCACTGCTCCCTGCAAGGCCAGCCTGTGCTACTGAGAGCCATGGGGCAGGAGGAAACCCCTGAACCTGCTCCGACAACCAGGTCTGCAGCACTAACAAGCTCCCCACACCTCGATCCTTCTCCCTGCATCCTCACACAGGCACAAGCTTTTTATTCTAGCAACCTCGCAGAGTACCCTAAGACTGAAAGGAAAAACGTAACAGCAAGTGCATGCCTAGATGTTCATTTTGTATGTGCTCGCAGTCTCACTTTAATCCTACTTTCCACGTTTAAGGTGTTAATGGGAACCTTGACGCATTTCAGAGGGAACGTGCATGGATAGAAGATAGATGCGTTAGTCTAAAACCCTGCTCCCAGATTTCACATCAAGTGCCGGATTTGTTTATATCCATATGATACAATCTCCATAAAAGCAATCAACCACCACCAAAAGGAGATGTTTCAATATCTGCACAGCCTTCACACAGACTAGGCATTAGGGTTGCTTTTATGATGCAGAATAATATAATGGATTCCTTCCACAAGTTCCCAAATGTTGTTATTAAGTATTGCTTCGCTAATAAAATATGCTGCGACATACAGTAGTACATGATGTGGCATTTACACAAGTCTTTTCTCTATATAGGACTTGCTGGCTTTTAAACAAATCTGTCTCTTCTATACACTACAGAAGCACAAGATGAGTAATTATGTTCTCCCCTTAATAATGTTTTTGCACTGGCCAATTTAACAGCTAATCTCCACAAACCTCCGAGATAGTCCCCCAGCAGCTACATTTGCATGTTGTAATCAAGTCTTGCTATTAAATCATACTTTGCAACAAAAGCTGAGCTGTCAAGTACAAGCAGCAGCTCTTGCCCTGGCACCACGCAGGCGAAAGCCCTGGATAAACACGCACAAAGCCACACCGCTCCGCCAGCTAAGAGAGCATCCCTTCGCACTTTTGGGAGCACGGGAATGGCTGCACCCACCACGGATCTCAGGACAAGCATCCTTTGTCTCTCTCTGCTTTCTGGAGCGGCCAGGCAGCTTGCAGGTTGTTTTCTCCAGGCCTACATGCTGCTCTCTGCAGTGGTGCAAAGCCAAACTGCTGCTGTGCTCTTACTCCTCAGGCTGCTTTCTACGGTGTCCTTGAAAAACTGAGTACTCCGGGTGCAACAGAGAGAGCCCTTCACTGCAAAGGTCCTCTCCTTGGCTGCGTGGGCAAAACTGCTTATAAAGCTATGCCATGAATCAGCCCTGAACCCTTCAGGGTTAACTGCCCTCCTTGAAAATACCCTGCCCAATTTTCCAATGTCTTTGCTGTACAGTACAGCATGAGGATGCAGCTGAGAGAGAGGGCAGCCAGCACTTGTTCAGCTAAGTGTCACTGTTGTCACACTTCGGCTGTGCAGCCTGGGCATGGCTGGTGTGACAACAGCATGAAGCAGATGTTTGATCTTCCTCTACTGACTTCTACCAGGGACTGACCGCCTGCTCCTCACTGTCCCATTCACCCTCCCAGAAACTCATCCCCCAAAGAGACCCACAAACCCCAGCTGAGCTCAGTATCATACTCCTGCTTCTGTATGTTCACTGAAGCAACATGTCCCTTTTCCTCTGCACTCCCACAAACTCAGTTTCCTCTTGATGGGGACAGGGACTGCAAAGATCCGAGTGACCTGACTGTATCTGTCAAATAACTGCACCAGAAGGCAATTCCTCTGAATTCCCTGCAGCAACCATCACTGCGCTGGTCCAGGCTGTTATCAGTGCCAAAACCTCTTGCTCTGAACTAGATTCTGAGTCTCCGCACTCCCCTGCAACATGATGCAAACGTGCAATAAATAGCAGAGCCCTTGCTGAATTCTGCCTTTTGCAGTAGCCACGACACGAGGCAGAGTTTCGACACAGCAATGCAGATCAGCTGCAGCCTGGCCACATTGATGATGTCTTTCTGTCCTAATGATTCTTCCTACGCATTAGCACATTTACTTCTACCTTGCCCTGTACTTCCCATTTATACAGAAATCTGACAAGGTCTCCTTCCTTTTAACATGGAGACAGAGGGAAAGAAGAATTTCTTGCTGGAATCGGCTCGCTCTGCACAACTAGACAGATCAATCTAGATTCAATCTGTCTCGCTAATTGTTGGGGGCTGGAACTGACCCCAGGCTGGCCTGGCTGGGAGCGAGCGCGCGAGCACGGGCAGCCTGCTCCCAGCCTCTCCTGCTTTACGCTGCACATAAGTCACACCAGATCTCTTTGAGTATGGCGGACCCTGCCTGCTCCCCTCTAACCTGGACGTTTGTGCCCAGCCCCGCATCGCCAGGCAAATGGCACCGCAGCACCCAGTGCGTGTCTGGCAGCGAGACTGCAAATGAGCACTGAGCGTAAATAAAGCATGAAAACCTCCTTAATAAGATGACTTCTCCAACAGGTGCCCTGTTTTACCACAACAGAGCTGCCTCGCCATCTCTCTAGGTCCTATTTGACCATAAAGTCCTTCCCAGGGTTACTTCCAGTGGGGACAAGCCAGTGTGGCCTTTTTCATCTGCCAGGACAACTGCGCGTGTAGCTGCTCACTAACCTGATTATGTTGAGATGAGTAGGGTTTGCATCAAATCTTTTACTAAATCAGGCTGTTCAACCTGGACTGTCTGAGCAAAATGAGGTTACACCAGAGATGTAACAAGCCCAGGGGCTCTGCCAGGGCTGGCTTTCACCAGGGGGGTGAGATGAGCAGCCGGGGTGTCGGTCTCTGCTCAGGTCAGTCAGAGATTGAAAGAAATATCTACCAGCAGCCCAGAGGAGGCAAGAGCTCTGCTGAACGAGGCAGGAGTGAGCAGCAATCCGATCAGTGAGAGATGCTCAGTAACAGTGAAATCACTGCTGTGTTCAAGCGTCAAAGTTAACGGAGGAGCAGGAGGGCAGCGAGCAAGGAGAGAGGGAAGGGAGCCAGGGGATACCCAGTACTCAGCTCATGAGACCAGCACCAAGAGCAGCACGGCCCCACAGAAGCAGTAAAGCCACACAAGACCTCACCCAGGCTAAAACCCAGGCTGGGCTCTGCACCGCTGCGGGCAGGCAGGACTGCCCGTACTGAACGGAGCGTGGCAGGTAATCGTGCCCAAGGCGGCAGAGCTGAACCACCCCTCTTTGCAGTAACTGAGACTTGAGTGGCAACGATAAAAGTTCACTTTCCTCTACTCCCTACTGTTTAATGATCACAAAGTGCTTTATAAAATGCTAATAGAAAAGTCCCAGAGGATTCTTGCTCTTTTCTGCTTTACAGACGGCGGTGGAGTAGAGACAGACAACGTGACTTGTCAGAAACCATGCAAGGGACAGCCTCTCGGTTGGGAGCTGACCCTGGACCTCCTGCCTTGCATGTGGTGAGCTGCTGAGGGGTCCAGTGGGGTCACCAGAGAACAGGGCATTTCCAGAGAGATCAACAGAGGCAGAAAAACTTGCAGGACATCTGGGCCAATAATGATGCCGCTCATTTAAGGGTGCTTCTGCTCATCAGACCCATTTTAGATGAGGCAGGTGAAGGACACAAAATTTAAGATGTTCAAAGCTGATCTGAGGAATTTAGAACCACCTCCCATTAAAATTAATGGAGACATTAATGTAAAGTACACTCAGATCCTCAAGCAGGTTCTTTCCAAGCAAGATCTTTCCATTAACTTGAAAGGAAGTTGTGCCCAAATCCTCTTACATTGCTGGGAACGTCTCAGATGATACAGGCAAAGCCAGGTTACAAATCCATTAGGCTCCAGATTGACTAATGCATGGCAAATTGAAAGAGGGGAAAGTGCTAAGCTTTAACAGGAACCCCACTCAGGGTGACTTTGACACGGTGAGGAGCTGAGCACACAAAACATGCTTGTGATTCGAAGCTCCTTTTTTCAATGGAGAAGAAGCAGAGAGATGTGGAGGGAACACAGTCCGTTGCTAGACTGATTTAGCTGCTCTGAACTGTGGAAAAAGCATTGAAAAAGCAGCTGGACCCAGAGCGAAGCACAGCAGTAGCTGTAAAAGTAGAACTGCTCACCCTTGCTGCTTGGGAGGGGGCAAGGTGGGATGCTTCCCCTCTCACGCTCTGATTTGCGAGGACATAATTTTGAACAGTAAGGCACACTGAATGCCCAGCTCAGCAGAGCACATGGAGAGAGGGCAGGACTCAAAGCAAATGCTCTGCTCTTCCAGGTCCAGCAGCTGACAAAACCCAGCTTTGCAAAGAAGTGAGTGGTGTCAGTCCAAAGCTGATCTTTTACATTAACACAGCAGTGTGCCCGGAATTTAAGACTGGGAGGATTATTCCAGCAGCTGACCTGGATCTGCAGGGCTTCAGGTAGCTACTGCTCCCTTAAATTCACTGACTTGTAGGGTCTGAAACACCTTCCAGAAGTGCAGTTGTCCTTGAGAGATGGAGAATTTCCTGGTCTTCTCTTGGGACAGTTTGTCAGTGGTTGATCTCTCTTGCCTTTCAAATGCGAGCTTTACTTCTAGTCTGCATGCTTCAGCTTTCAGCCAGTAGCTCTTTACGAGACAGCAATCCCAGCTGGCTGACAATCCACCCGGTTACTCCAGCTTACTTTGCCAGTCCCCTGGGGAATGAAGGTATTTAGTGCCGAACAGACCGTAGAGGTCCTACGCATGGTGAACTGAAAGTCCTCGCTCCCTCCAGGCAGAAAACACGGATCAAATGGTAGGCTGGCGAGCGGGACTGGAAGGTCTATCTCCAAGCAGAGCATCCTTCATCGCTGCCAGCACAACACATGCTCCAAGTACTCAGCATCCACTTCATCACCTTTGGTCTTACTCCACTGCCTGTCGCTGCATGCAACCTTCCACCGTTAGTTTGTGCCCACAGTTTGTACCTAAAGCACATCCTAACAAAGCAAAAGGCGGCAGCACTTGCACCTGCCTGCTGGTCCTAGTGCTCCCTGCTTGTAACATCACAGGGTGGACAGCAAAACCTATACCCAGCAGAGAAGTCATTCTGCACTACGACTATATATTCAAGGACACAGAGACTAAGCCAGAACAAGGACTTATCTTCTATATTTGTTATGAAAAAGTATGCCTAGAAATCCTGCTGGGAGAGGGATGGCTAGGGGGTCTGGTGATTTTCTAGCCAGGTCTCAGCTCAGGAGAGGGCCTTCCTGGACACAAGAATCAATCCAGCGACTTGGGTTCAAGGTGAAATTGAGAGGTGCTTCTCATGGAAGGAGGATTATTCACTCTTTCCCACATTGGACCTGTCCTCTCCCATATACCCAAGGACTAATCAGAGACTCGTCTGATTCAGGCCTACTAAGAAAACCCAGATCCATAGGTTAGCAATTCTAGTCCAGATATAGCTCACTGCCTTGGGCATTAGCCAGGCATATATAGGCCAGGGAAATGATGCTGAAATGCTGCTGAAGGCTTCCAAACATATTGTTAAGCAAATGGATATGTAAACAGATCTCCAGGGATGACACATGGAGACAGCATCTCTGACTCAATCACAATTGCAGCTGATTTTCTCACCCTCTTGACTGCCACCAAATACCCAGACATCTAACACCAACACAAGGAGGTTTTACAGCTCCTCTCCAAGCAAATACTCTGAAACAGAAAAGACCACAAACTCCCCTGATTCAACCCAGGGAGAGCAGGGAGGCCCCACACTTACCCAGGTTTAGGAGCCCTGTCCTTCCTCTCCCTTGAGGGTGGGAGCACACCCTGACTGCTCTGGTACCCTGTCGAGGATTTAGAGAGAGATCTATCGGTCAATGTAGGGTATTGTGTAGGCCACCAAAGACAGCTTCAAATGTTCCTTTGGAAGGAGTCAGGTTATGTTCAAATCTCATCTGCTTGCTCAGGGGAAAGGCAGGTTTCCTTGATCACCTCTTCCATTTGCAGCCCCACATTGCACTAACACTCCGAGGAGTTGGCAGTTACTATTTCTACTGCACTGACGGATTGGAAACCTGTTATTAAGCAGCAGGGTGGCAGGAGGAGGCAGGTCTGTGTCAAGAAAAGCAGCTAAGTAGTACCTGGGTAGAGCCTTTTGCAAGAGCCCTTCTTCCTCACCTAGAAATGGCCATAGGGTCCCTTCCATAAGGAAAGAAAAACTCAAAGTCTCACGTGACAAAGGCTGTTTTGCAGCATATGTCCCAGCAGACTTTGGTTGTGGCATACAGAAACCCAAGCTCATACCTTAAGCAGGAAGGATTACATTATATTTTGAAGTTTTAAAGGTCAACCTCCAGACTTATTCTCCTGGACAATTTACCCTACGCTGAGCCAATGCCAAAACCAGGAGGACTGGTTTATCTCCATGTACAGTGACAGAATAATTCACCAGCTTTGCCTGGCCAACTCCAATGCTTACCCTTTGGGACGTGAAGGATATACATCACCTGCTGACTTGGGTAAAGTTCAGTGCAAATAAGTCAAAAACCAAGACACAGTATCATGAGAAAAACTCCAACCTGCTTAATCTTCTCTTTTGTTGAATCATAGAATAGTTTGAGTTGGAAGAGACCTTTAAAGGTCATCTAGTCCAACCCCCCCTGCAATGAGCAGGGACATCTTCAACTAGATAAGGTTGCTCAGAGCCCTGTCCAACCTGACCTTGAATGTTTCCAGGGACGGGGCATCTACTACCTCTCTGGGCAACCTGTTCCAGTGTTTCACCACCCTCATTGTAAAAAAATTCTTCCTTATACCTAGTCTAAATCTACCCTCTTTCAGTTTAAAAACATTACCCCTTGTCCTATCCCAAAAGGCCTTGCTAAAAAGTTTGTCCGCACCTTTCTCATAAGTCCCCTTTAGGTACTGAAAGGCCACAATAAGGTCTCCCCAGAGCCTTCTCTTCTCCAGGCTGAACAACCCCAACTCTCTCAGTCTGTCCTCATAGGAGAGGTGCTCCAGCCCTCTGATCAGCTTCATGGCCCTCCTCTGGACTCTCTCCAACAGCTCGATGTCTTTCTTGCACTGGGGCCCCCAGAGCTGGATGCAGTACTCCAGGTGGGGTCTCATGAGAGTGGAGTAGAGAGGGAGAATCACCTCCCTCGACCTGCTGGTCACACTTCTTGTGATGCAGCCCAGATACAGCTGACTTTCTGGGCTGTGAGCAGACATTGCCAGCTCATGCCCAGCTTTTCATCCACCAGTATCCCCAAGTCTGTCATGGAAAGGCTGCTCTCAATCCCCCAATATTTTCTCTGCAGAACATATCTTCTCTGCAGTGCTAACTCATGCCCTGGCTTGCAGTTTGCTTCCAATCCCATTCTCATTCACGCAGCTATCCTTTCCACCAGAGCTTGGTAGTGTTTTAAGCCCAGGGGAAGCTGGCTTAGTCTCAGACCCAGGGGTTAGTTACAATCAAAGTGGTGGCATTCCTAAATGAAAATACAGACTTACTTACCTCAACTGCCTCTGATGCTTTTCTGTGCCCTCCAAAGACAGCTAAACCCTCCCACAGCTCACCAGGAAAGAGTCACAGGGCAGCTCAACTACCTGCAATCCAACAAGACCTCTGCACATCGCAGAAACCTGGCGATGTGCAGAGGTGAGCCCACAGAGCTGTGGTGCAGTGGGACATGCCTTGTCCCAGCTAAGCCAGCTTGTCCAACTGGGCACCTAAAGTGAAAATCCCACCTTGGAGAATTTGACAATGTTGGCAGATCCATTTCCAGAAATTGAATTAATTTTATTTTGATCCGAAATCTAAACGAGCCATTTCATAAGCTTCAAGTGAATAGCTGCTACTGGACAGTGTCCATCCAAGCCTGAGATGTCAAGGGATTACATGGATTTCCCCCAAGAAATCCAGTCTGCCAGGCAAGACAAACAGGAGGAGATGTCACCTTCAGAGACTTCCCTGGCCATGCAGGTCAGAGTAGGGCAGAGCATGTATTTGCAGATTGCTAACCAGAAAATCAGATGCCATTAGGGGAGATGACCAATTCCTTTACACCAATACAAGCAGTGCTGCTTTGCTGGGATGTATGCCATGAAACAGCCAGGTAATAAGGCAGGTCAAGACTGTGTGAGCTGTGCAGCAGCTCTTTGCACAAACAACTCACTCTGCAAGCTTCGATTTCTCATAAGGAACAAAACACACTACGGTAAACCTGCCAGCTCATTGCAAAGCAACCAGGTCCATGCTAAAGTCCAACACATGAGCTGCACACCTGGGAAGTACATCTGAAAACAAATCAGTTATGCTGCGTCAGCTGCTTTACATATTTTGTTCCCAGCACTCCCAGTCAACAGCTTTCCTAGCAAAAAAGAATAAACCCTAAACAATTCTGCTTTGCTCTGTTCAGAAAAATAACACCCCCCCCCCTAAACCTCCACCCAAGCTCTGTTTACACCAAACCTGCTGCAGCCCTGAATAGTAGCAATAAATGGAGTGAGCTAATGTGTTTGTGACAAATAACCCGTTCAAACAATTCAAGCATAATTATAGGCTGGCTCTCCTCATGTAACGTTGAGTACATCACTGCAGATATTACATTCACCTTATGAAAAGATTGCACAGAGGAGCTCAGTTGGTAACCCAAACAGCATTATATATCACTAGCCTGTCAGCAGCAGGAGTGCATGCACCCTGGCATTTGAAGTCCTGGTGTTTTAAGTGATAATCCAATGTACCAGGCATCATTGATCTCTATATAAAAGGGGGCACCACTTTTCCTTTCAACTGGAGCTATTTTTCACTTCTCATCCTGAAGAGTTGTGTGGTGCTGCCCGCAAGTGGCTACACTGCACAGCAGCTCTATCTGTAGCATTCCGGGTCCCCGGAGAGAAAAAATGATCAATACTCCAACGCTGCTTTTCTAAGAGGTCTCTAAGTGCTTCCATGCGAGATGCTGCTCCTCTGGGTTTAGAAATTACTCTGAAGAGAACATGAAAGCCCCCACTGCAAATTCATAATCCTGACACAAACCCCAGCTGCAGCAAGGAATTAAAATTAAATTCATTGGTGAACCGCAAGCCGGTCTATCAGCAAAGGCGGCGTCTGTGATGTGAGGAAGGGACCTACAAAAGAGACCAATACCTGGAGGCTGAGGGAGCGGGAAAACCATGTTAGAGGAGAACCTGGGGACAAGGAAGTGTCACAACGCCCTCCAAATATGGCCCACAGAACAGGATGAATCTTGACAGGGATTTATAGCTCCTTGGTGGGCCTGGGATGGCAGGGACCCTGAGCAGTGCATCATCTGAGAAAGATGACAGTAATCAGAGAGTCTCGAGAGGAAGACATTTGAAGGGTCAGACTTGCTGTGGGGAGGTGAGCAGAGCCTAGGAGGTCTCTAGAGAACTGTCTGGATAACGACAGTGAACGCAGAAAACAGACTGAATCTTCTATTTCAGCCAAAAGACACTAAACTCCTCACAATTAATTTCTTCCAGGGGGATCTCAAGTTGGCTTTGGCTCTTCCTGCACTTGGGCTAGAAGAAGTCTTTCATGATCTTCTGTAACCTTTATTGATCTCATCCTTCCACTGCCTGGCAGCCCACACGAGTAGGACCAGCCGCACCATGTGGGCAGGCTTCAGGGCAGGCAGCCGGCGCCTCCTCAGCCCTGCTGGGATCGTATTCCTAGATTAGGGACCGGTGAGTGCGTGTTATAAGATGGGATTCATGAGCCATGGTGGATGCGAATGGCCTTGACAGTCTTTTACTGCCTGGCTGGGTTTTGCAATTGGATCCTGTGCAGGGTCAGAGAAACCCAGCCTGAGCAGAGGTAGCGGCAGAAAGCCAGTGCCACCCTCAACACCCAACTCGTGACACAGTCACACCACAGGACAGCTGGCAGGGCTGTCCTCTCCTGGATGTGACTGCACCGGGGCTGTTCCTAATGTCAACCAGCACATCACCGGCCGTCCCCGTGTCATGGCATAGCACTCCCGTTGCAGGACGGCCGTCCCGCAGCAGCCTGGTGCAGCAGCTCAGTGCTCTGTCAATTATATTGACTGATCCCCATTAGGGAGAATTTAAGTAATATGGCTTAAAAATGAGAAAGCAGACCGCGTGCTTCTGCGTGAGGTCAAGTCATTTCCTCTGGGGTCAGGAAGGACTGAAGGGCTGGGAAGGACTGGCAGCCAAGGGGAGGAAAGTGTCTGGATCTGAGCAGGAAAAAAGGGGAGAAGTGGTGTCCCCTGGTCTCACTCCTGTGACTGCAGGGACAGTGACAGCCTCTCTCCTCCACAGGGCTCCAAGTACAGCACTTGGATTGCTACTGGCGCTATCAAGTGCCCGTGAACGCTGGTGCAGGCAGGCAGGCGAGGGGAGGCTGCTGGGAGTGGGCAAAAATTCCTTGGCAGGGTTTTATCATTTTAAAGGGAACAAATTCCAATTGATTGCCCTTGTAAGAGCCTGCATGGTACTTGCACTTCTAGCCTAAGCAATAGAAATTTTAATTGCTCTGGTAATTACACTTTCAGCAATGCTGCGGTCCTTTGTGCTGGAAGTGGGAGGCCAATATCTGCTGTTCTCCGGTGGCCCCGTCTGGCTGCAGTTTGGAACAGCATTTGCCACTTGGAGGGGAAGGGACACACTCCTCCGGTGACCAGGGTGGCACTGAGCCTTGCCACGCACAGTCCCGCCCACACAGATCTCTGGGACACCGGGCACACTCCCCAGGCCAGGATGAGTTCCCATTCACTGGGATCGTCTCTGCTTCCTCCTGGTAAAGCTGCTGCTCAAGAGCTTCACGCACCCACATTCCTGCCACGAGTCTGTCCCCAATGCGGGTCCCAGCCTCGATGCTCTGCCGAGGACACTGGGCTCCAGGGCGCACATTTCCAGTCTTTCCCATGCATGAGCTTGCAGTGTGTGGCAAGCATTTCTTCTCTGGCCTGTAAACAGCTCCAAAACACGGTGCAGACACAAACGTTACATTGCTTTAACTTCTAGATACCTCTTTAGAAGGATGCAGAAGAGCTGTTATCCCCTTGGGTCCTGATGAGTTACCGTCAAAGCCTGACTAAGCTTGAGAGAACACAAGGCCTACAACTTACCCTGGGAAACTGCTAAGGAAAAATTATCACAACTGCCATGCCATTGTATGGATTACAAATTAACCCTATGAAAGGCCCAGTGCTGGAGATGTACGGTCTCTGCTCGGCCGAGCGGGAACTGTGTCTGGCACTTCACCACACTGTTCAAAGGCAATGCTCTGATGCCAATAAAGCTGCAGCGCACGTGGGCTCCTCCAAAATCACCCAGGGTACAACCAGAACTAAGCACATGTTTGGCTCAAGGGCACTTTACCTGCAAGAATACGTCAGCCATAGCCCAGACCTTCACGCTTCAGTTCACTGGCCAAGGATTGACGGAGGCACTGGGCTGCACGCACGGGGCTTAGGGGGATAAGCGTGTGTGCAAACGTAGCGAGGCTCTCCCTGGGAAACGCGATCCTGCTACCCCCCCCAGGTTGGTCAAGCAAGCTATAATATACAAAGCACGGGGCCCTGCAGGGAGGTGTAATTGCAGTTTGGATTTGTCAGACGCGCACGAAGTCTGCGTTTACTTGCAATCCCACTCATCCTGCCCGCGCCGTATTTTTCCAACCCATGATCCCGGCTGGCATGGCTCGCGGTGGCTCGGCTCCCACGCTTGCCAGAAACGCAGGTCACAGCCATACATCTCTAAATCAACAGCTGACAACATGCCGCAGCTACTTTGTCCACTCACGGCTAAAAGCAAGGTTTCCAAGCGGAATTGCTATTGGCCTTAGCGCTTAAACAAAATAGCTCCACTCCCATCCCCGGAGTTTCCTCAAACAATGGCACAAAACACCAGGAGAGGAGGGTCTGCGGCAGAAAAAACCACGGCTGCTGATTTTTGAGATATACACCACACAATTAAAAACACTAGATCTATAAACACCCTTAGCAAACCCCAACAGGTCTGTGGGTTTTCTTTTCCTTGCTGTCCATTGTGTGCCGCCGCCTTTTAAAACCTCAAAAACAAATGCTCTTCCCTTGCTGATTTTATGCTTTTGCGCTGAACCACACGTCTCCCTGTTAGCTCGGCGGTGCTGGAGGTACCAGCTCTCCTCATCCATACCTCTGGGGCCAGGATAGTTGGGATGGGACCGTGTACCGCATGCTGATCACCCATCCACAGGTGGGAAGGATTCTCCCAGAAATGATCCCCCCTCTTGTTTAAAGACTGAGATTTCTCAGCTTAGAAAGGAGCAGGTGCTGCTCATGGATGTCCCTCTTCCTTGTCAAGACCGTTCTCGTCAGCATTTCAGAGCAGATCTAATTACAGGCTGTTCCATTCACTTACAATTTCATATACCCTCCTTTTTTAGGTTAGCCTTCAACAACTGGCAAGAAGCAGAACTATATGGGTGGAGGCAACAGGCTATGGATTTATGACATGCTGGTATTCAGGCAAAGTAACCCAGCGCGAACACAGAAATATCCTGAACTGTGCTGCTGCCGTCAATTTGATAATGAGAATGTGATTTGAAATAAAAACATCATGGGTGCCAATTCACTACGGCAGCTAGTAAAAATAGGCAGAATACCTAGAAATTGAGGACTCTGTGCTCCAAACACATCCAAAGCTTGAATATCATACGGTACCTTATAAAAACAGAGCGCGTGGCTGCACTGGGGCTACAGTACCACAAATGAAAGGCCACTCAGTGAACCCACGCACGAGCTTTAGCAGAGAGAACGGGGTGCTGTGTGTCTCTAGCTGAGCAGAGGTGAGGGCTGCCCTCCTCAGCGCTCTGCAGCCTTTGGATGCTCACCCCTAGCCCTCGCTCCCAGAGTCACCCCAGCATGAAGCAGTGCATGGTCTGGGTTGCAAACACCCCTGGGCAAAGCCTGGGTGAGTTCTGCCAGAGCCAGGCTTACCCAAGGGCTGGTCTTTTAGCCAAATAAAAGCAGCTTTTAAACGCTGCAGAAAAAAGGGGGCTGCAGGGCCTCGTGCATTTTAAAGGATCTTGCCTTTACAGGAGCTGTTCCCAGTTTCAGGTCAAGTCTGAAGCCTGCTTTAATCTACTTTTAAGTGGTACAAGCAGTTGTGATCCCTCTGCCAGAAGGCAGGGCAGTCTCCTTTCAATGCACCTTCCCCTATCTGCTGCGTGCAATCTTCCGCGGGACTTACTTGTTGCTGTCCCGGTACTGATAGATATAACAGCCTTGAGGCATCCCACTCTCCTGGTCCAAGGTAAACGAGAGCTTCAGCTGCAGAGAGGAGAGGGAGTGGGGGAGAATGAAAAGAGAGAGAGGGGAAAAAAAAAAAAAAGCAACATTTTAGGCTCTCAGTCATCATAGCAACTTCAAGCAAGGCTTGTGGGAGAAAACTTAACTCACCGAGACTGACACGCAAACACCGTGGCCTGGAACATACCGCGGGGTTCCAAACCTCAGGGAAAAGTCACATGCGTTGCAGAAACCTCTTGCTTTTTCCACACTTTGTTACTATAAAGTGTTTGTGGTTCTTCTGAAATGCATGGGTCATAACGGTTCACCCCTCCAAACCCACCCACACACACCACCCTTCACCAAAGCGATTGCGGTTCCCCTCAGACACTAAAGAAATGAGTCTTCTCCATCGGCAGCTGTAGTTCCCACGAGTCTTTCTCTGAAAACTTTCCCGGCTCCATCTCGTTCCTCCAGTGCATTAGAACAGAGGAGAAACCACAGAGGGAAAGGTGACAGATTTTTCCTTCTGTGCAGAGTTATTAAAGAGCTGTTAGAAGGGTTTGCAGTTTGGATCCGCGTCCGGCAGGAGGCTATGATGTGACCTGGAAGCTGCTTTCTGTGCAGCTCCAAGAAGGCGTTCGGCAAGGGCTTTCAGATTTCAAACACGGCTCATTTTATTTAAGGGGGAAAAATTAATCCTCTTTCAACAAGCAACAGAATGGTCCTGCGGGGAGACTTTTTTGCTGAAAATGTCTCCAGTGATTTTATACGCCGAATTGCCTAGAAAACAGCACAGGGCTGAGCCCTGCAACAGTCCTGTGCATCCCAAGCAGCCCCTCGTTCCCCAGGGGAAGGCTGCTGGCCCCCAGACCAGTGTCCCACCAGCTCCCACAGCCACGAGGTGCAGCCCCTGGGCTCTGCCAAAGGGCTGCAGACCCTGACCGGGAGCCGGCAGGCTGGGTAAGAGAGACAGCGTCCTTCAGAGGAGGTAGCTGCGGTCTTTATGTGCTGAGCATTTTGGCTTTTTTCGGGTCACAGAGATTACTAGCAGCGGGGCTGTTACCACTGCTGGATCATGCAGGACTCTTGAAACAGTCTGGTAAGACCATCACAAGGGCTAAAAGTCGAAGGAGGTTTGTTGTTATAAGCCCAACCTTTTTAAACAGCGAAAGGAGGAGAGAGCAGCATTGAGCCACTCTGTTTGATCACAGACTCCTCTCCTCTGGGCTCCAAAGAAATTGCTATCTCAAATTAACGGCTTATTCAGGAATGAACACAGAATTAAAACATCTTTCTCCCGTAGGCTGTTAAGAAACCCCGTGTGCTGAATCATTAGATGGTGCACTGATTTTCCCTTCCCTAAAGGGCAGCAAAGTCATACACTGTGCTCTCACTGACCCAAATAAAACTGCATACCATGAAATCATAGAAAAATTCATCATCCTGGATACTGGCTGAGTACCAAGCTGAGGCCAAATCCAGCTGATCTCCCTTGACTTCCTTGCCCCTAACTCTGTAAGCCATTATAAAACACACGCTCCTGCGACAGCATGTATCACTCATGTCCGTGCTTTGCATGTCTCTATGGTACAAGTATTGATTCGGACCACTGTCCAGATGGCAAGCTCTTATGCTCTCAACCACTACCCCTTCCTGCAAGCTCTGATCTCACTAGAGCTTAGCAGATTCCTCAGATCCATTTTGGAGACCACTGCCAAAGGTAGAACCAGCAGGGCCAGCTGGGGACATTTCTTCTTGCTGAGATCCATGAAGCCAGGCTGCAGCTCCAGCCTTTCCAGATGCTATCATAGCACATGGAGCAGGAGATCACCAAGAAACAAGCCACCTCCCCAGGCGATTGCCTTGCTGTGGCACAAGCAAAGGTCACTTGTCCATAACTAGAGTCCCCCAGGTTTGCTGCCCTGGTTTAGGGAACTGAAGGAGGAACTGGGAACTGCCCAAAGCCATTTTTCTGGGCTAGATTTTCCAAAGCTTTCCTGCTAGAGTATCAGAAAGCACCTCTGAGGCAAAAGGGACACAGCAGTTATCTCGGGCACAGCTCCACCTGGTCCTGCACTTTTGAGGAAAGGGCACCGCACTGCAGAGTCGCTAGAGAAGAAACACAAAAGAAAGTGCAAAATTGGGCAAAAGCATGGCTTTGGCCACTTTCAGCAGTATTTCTGATCAGGGCAAACTCAGGAATGCCTGAGTCTCTCGTTTGCAGCTCTCGGCTAAGTGGGCTTCAGGCTTGCTGTAACTGAGCATCTCTTGTTACAGCTCACCTGGCCTCTGGGCCCCAGCACTACCCGGGGCTGGAGCCAGCTCTGTGCAAGTAGACAAGTCCAGAGGAAGGGAAGGAAGGAAAAGGGCTTGGAAGGAAACCAGCTTTGTTTGGACAGGCTGCCGGGGAAAGCTGTGGGGCAATCAGGTATGGGAGGGTGACCTTTCCACTATCTGGGGGGATGGGGTCCCATGGAACCCGCCTACCCAAAAAGGAAAGATCACAGTTCCAGGAGATAACAGGTTTTCAACTTTCTGTTATTTTAACCCTTCTGTGTCTGCTCATGGTATTCCAGACAAATAAAACACACCCTGTTTGGCAGGCTCAGCCATCTCTGCTTACCCGCCAGTGCCAGCAAGGCCTGTTTAATGGGGACTATACACGGCTTGACCATCTGGGGCAACACTGTCAGGCACGAGGATGCTGCTGTCACCCACAGTGACAAGAGGACCTCACTCAGAGAAATGTCAGGGTCAGGATGTCACACTGAGAGATGTGTAACTAAAGGTCTGTCCCAACAACCACAGCTCAAGGCAGCCGTGCTGTTGCTGATGCACAAAACCCTGCTCTTCCGCAGATCTGCCCTGCTGATGCACTGTCATGGCCAGCCAGGAGGGGGAAGAGGGGACCTGTGATTGTCACCCAGGCCAGGAGTCCTTACAGACCCCAAATGAACAGCCAAGCTCTGGCTGTGCAGCCACCCGCAACGCTGTGTCTGCCTTTGCTCATTCGGTGGCATTTGGTCTCTGCAGGGAGCACGGAGCCCCCAGGCAGAACTCGTCACGGGGCAGAAAGAGAGCGGGTAAGGCGGGTGAAGGACTAGCTGAGCGCTGCCAGGAGACAAACTGGGATGCAGAGACTGTAAGATCCTTACTAAGCTTGAAAAGGTTGTCCACACCCACTCGATATCATGTAGCTGGGTCCTCTCCACTGCTGGAGCCACAGGAGTGCTCCACTGACCACCCTCAGACCCATGCTCCCTTCTGCACAGCCGTGCTCAGCTGCAAAGGCACTTATGCTCCCCGGTACCTTCGTGCTTTGGAAGGTCTGCTCCACAGAGTTTTCCTCTCATGCTAAAGCTAACTTATGAGGCACCTGCTGCCACAGATCCCTGAGAACAAAACTCAAGTGTCCTTTCCCAGCTCTCTGCACACCCGACACTGCTGCTTCTCTCTCATCCCATCTTCTCCAGCAGCCGCCCTTTCCTTCTGCCTTCATTCACTAAGCACAAAATCTCTGGTTACTTCCAAACTAAAGAAGGTTGCAGGACAAGGCTGGGGGCAGGAGAGATGTGAGGAGCTGATCGACCACTTTATCATTCCTCCTATCTGACTTCTGCTACGGCAATGTCACGAGACATCCAGAGCCTCCCAGATACACGAAGCCCTACAAAACAAGCAGGCTTTTGCAATCCTCCCTCTGGCACAGCTTTAACTCTTACCCAATTTGACAACATTGCTCCAACACCACATGTTGCTTTGAAGCTCCTTTTTTTGTGTGTCAGTGTTGCTTGTCAGAACGCAAAGGCTTGCTGTAAAGCCAGCAAACAAACTAATATCAAGACAAAGGAAAGGGCGCTGCTCTTCAAAATACCAGATTTTATGCCTGCAGGGGCAACGGGGCACTGAGGTTTCTTACAGAAATGCAAGTGCAGGGTGACCCCATCACAAGGAAGGCTCATCATATCAAGGGATCTTCAGCATTAAACATATGAGATCATTTCAGTTTACAAGACGCTGCTGGGCTTCACTGGGAGAGGAGGGGAAGAGAAAATTTCCCAGCGCCGTACTGCGATGCGATTTGGCTTGCACTGCCCCCTTCGGTAGCGCAGCCCTGGAGCTCACATGCTAATAAAGATCCCTTTCCACTTCAATAGCTTTGCACATAAAGAAACACTCGGCATGGTCTGTGTGTGAACTCGATGGGAAAGGGAGCTGGAACGTAGCCATGCTGAGAACAGAGCGCTGCCTACCAGGCGAGCCCCATCAATAATTGAGATGTCAGAAGCACAGGGAGGTGTGTGAATAAGAGCTGTCAAAAGGAGTAATTGGGATCTGTGTGGATACAGTGATGGATAGGCTCGCTCGCCACCAGACACAATTGCAATACACCCAAACAAAGGGTGGGGCTGGGACAGCCTGTTTGATGGGCAGGATGTCGTTGCCTCCATGGAGGACAGCATCACACCCAACGTACCGCGCAGGCATGGGCATGCTGTCCAGTGACTGGTAGGTAGAGGAAGAGAATGTACTTACAGCACGCGGCTGATCCTTGGTAACGTTTGGTGGCATGTACTTCAGGCTCACAGTGAAGGTAATGCCACCTCCTTGAGGAAAGTCATCTGCCCAGAGTGGTCACTGGGCACACAGGGCTGTGTGCACATAACACTTGTCCATGTAATGGCTCCACTCTCTAGATTGGCAACAACCTCCCCCTCCCTATTCCTACACCCTTAAATCCAGCAGAGGATGAAGTTGGCCGACAGCGGGATGCCTCCTTGCTCCTTGTTCCTCCATCCACCAGACACCAACACGTTTCACCTGCACCCAAGGGTTCCCACACACTCCCCTGACAGTGGTGAGGAGACACCAAACCAGCACAGAGACATGCACAGACACGAGACACCAGCAAAAGCAGAAGGGCTCAAGGCAGCTGCCCCTCACTACGCTGGCAGCTCTGTGCTGCCTGATGCCTGCAGAGACCCAGTACCCCGCTCCGTGCGGACAGGCCTTGGTGGGGGGTGTAGGGGAAGCTGCCTACATTTTGGGGTTTCCTCCACCAAGGCCAGAAAGAGGCTTTTCAGAAAGGGGGAGCAGTGCTTAACACTGTCACGGACCTCCAGGCTTGCCTGGGCTTTGGTGCAGCCAGCAGCTGTCCTCATTTTAAAGAAAGTTTCAGACCTGTAGCAATTAGGGGCCCAGTCGTGTGATAAAGCCTGGTAGCTCCAACAAGGAGAGAGCATGAGGAGAAGCCTTCTGGCTGCTGAAATGCTGCCAGTACCTATATTGACTTGACTGGGCAAATTCTGCATGCCCCTTGAGTAAATGGTTTGGCTTGGATCCCCCTGCTCCCAGCCTTGGCTCCGAGCAGCAAACCTCTGTCATTAGATGAAAAGTTTTCTCTACGCATGCACTGTATCAGAGAGGTATTATCGGTTCAGCTGAGTAACCAGGTCAAAGATTTCAGATGTCCCAATTCTGGGGCAATGTAAGGGCATGCTTCGGCCAGCCTTGGCTTTAACCACTCACAGTAATTCCACCGATGTGGTGGGTTATTCAAGCAGAAGGAGTTCACCCAGGGCAAAGGAGGGAAGGCAGAACACGAGCCTTCAAGACAAAAACCAGGGGACTCTAAACGTTATACCGAAAACACTCTCCTGAAAGGCTGGGGTTCTCTTCTACTCTTGGCACTTGTTCAATTTTAACTCCATTTGCATGGAAGTCCAAAAAGACTGGTAGCAGCTCCCTCTCAGAACAAAGGCTCCCCTCTCCAGCAAGCTCTAGAAAGCTTTTCAAGAATAAACTTAGTCATCAAGCAGGTTTCTATGCCCCGCCCAAACTTCGGCTTTGACCCGAAAAAAAAATAGCCCTGAAGTCCTGACACTCACTTTTAAAACCACAAAAAACGAGCCGTTCTCCAGTAACGTAATCACAGAGTTTTCTGGCACCTTGTCCCTTAAAAATACATCCATCTGCCTTCACGCAGGCCATCAAACTCAATCTTGTTCACAATGGATTTCCCAATTCCTGTGTGCTGGAAGGACTGCAGCGGTGCTGGCTGTGCCGGCTGGATGAGCCCTTACAGAAGTGCAGCCTGCAAACCTCACAGCTGTGTTTTCACTTAAAGAAGCTGCTCTTGAGACTGAAGCACTTCTTCCACGAGCTTTTCTATTTGTACTGCAGTTCCAAATTGCTGGAGAAAGACCCTCAGATAGAGGCTAAAGAACATGTGGTAGGGACAGGATGGGGGGTAATAAAGGAGAAACCAAAAGTCCTACGGTGGAAAAGGAGGAGAGACAAGGAAGCTTGCTACCAGCTCAACTAGTTACCTGTTGCATTGGGTTAGGATAGTCCTTCCCTTTTGGCTTTGCAGACAGCGAATGTTTGGCCAATCTCAGTATCAGGTTATGGAACTGCTGTTGCTATTGGTTGGAAGTCCTGAACTGGTCCTGAACTGGTCCCATCTCACCCATTGCCTTCTCAGAGAGACCCCTGCTCCCCATCCCTAAATGCACATTTTCCAGGTGAAGGTATAAATTCCCTAGGAGGGTCCTGAAGCTGTCCCTGCTGCCCCGTGTCATGGCTGATCCCCAGGAGATAGAGGCAAGCAGAGAGGTAAAATCAGCTGTCCCATAAGCCTGGGCCTCAGGGAAAGGATGCTCTGAAGGGGATGTCACTGGCAGCTGCTCTTCTCCCTCTTCCCACCCCACTGCCACCACCCCTGAGACATCTCCACCCCAAACTGAAATGCAGAGCAGGCACAGGAAGGAATCGACAAGGAACATATTGGGTGCCCAGCACGCTCCACAACCAGCCAACCTGCACGTCCTGGAGCTCCCGGGTGTGAGATGATGGTGCTGTGTTTGACAGAAACTCCTTGCCAGCCTTGCCACCTTCACAGGACAGAAGAACTGAGTGCAAATGGGCAGCGGAGGGTGACTTATTTCTGAGGGTAAGACCTCCACTCCAATCCTGCTTTACTTTCCAATTTTGAGGTTTCCTCTGCAGAAGGGTTCTCTCTTACTTGCAACAATACAACACATCACCTAGAGTTTTACTCGTTCTGCAGTGCCCAAGCTGCACATCTCTCTACTGTCTCTCTCCTCTCAGGACATTAGCCAGAAAACTACCTCTGTTAATAGGCGACAAGATCCATGAATGTGGCTAAAGGACAATGTCAACCCGAAACCCAATGCAGCCTAGGAAAAGGCTGAAACTCATTTAGGGTATTACTCTAGCATGAATCTCTCCGCTCATTTCTGTTTTACAATCCCATAGTTTACTCAAATGTTATTCCTCTCCTCTGCTGCTGCCTGCATTATACAACTGGATAAAATACATGCAAAGCCAGTGAATCCCTGACGTGGGAAGACGGAAGATAGCAGATATCTTTTTCCCCTTCTTAAACTAACCTCCCAGGCCAGAGGTTCCCAGGCTGGTACCAAAAGCCACAATAAGCTATTAGTAAATTATCCCACAGGCTGCAGCAGGTCTTGCTCTCTTTCTCCTCTGGGAAGCAGCGAGGACCCTGGGGTCCTCCCATCATGGGAGCGAAGTCACCAATGCGTGTTCACTACCACATGTGAGGGCTGCTCTGTTATTGTCTAGTGGCACCCAAAACCTCCACTACAGGTGGTCGGGCAGTGCAGCAAAACCAGAAAGAAGCGTGGCTGGATCCTTTGCAAAGACACGCGGATGCTGTCATCAAAATGGCAAGCTGGCATCATACCCTTGGCTTTTATTTCACAGCTGCAAGTCAAAGCTGAAAAGCCCTTCTGGAAAGACAGGGCAGGAGACAACTTTCACCACTTGGCAAAAATATAAACTGCACGAGTTTATTTTTAAACGTTCACACTTGCCTGCATCAGAGGTTTTGAACACAGGACGCAATCCGCAGAGAAATGGATCCAGATTAATTCAGAAAGAAGAGCTGAATACTTCCGTTCACTTTATAATTTATAAACTGGATGAGCTCATTCTCTAGATGCATGATTAGGAAACCACAGGACTAAAATACAGATTATACGATTGCAAATGGTTTACATTGGTGGATTAAAAATGCCTTCTTCAGAAGCTAACGAATTGTGACACCGCACCGCATGCTCTAGACCACTAGGGAACTGTCAATGAAATTAAAAGTATTTTCTACACATACATCAATTTTAAAATAAAAGCAAAACATCCCTAGGAAACGCCACATAAAAAACTGTGACACTAACAAGACACATGCCAAATTTCACTGCTTGGCCGTTTTATGTTACTCAGAGCCCGTCTCTCAGCCTCTCTCTCCCCCAGCTCTTGAGCTTCTCCCAGCCCCACCAGTGCTCTGACAAAAGTCAATTTCACTGATTTCATCTTGTGCAATAACAGAGCCTTCACAAGCCAGGTTTTACCAGCCTCAATAGAGATGAGAGATTTTAGGCTGCAGAAAATTCTTGCATTTTGAAGACTGATGATGACTTACAGGCTTCACGGGGCTGCGGGGAAACAGTTAGGTCCTGCCCAGTCTCAATAGCCTCTTCTTCACCTGGGAGATATGGAAATTCACTTGGGAAAGCAGGAATTTGGGAGAGGAGGATGATCAAGACTCTAGTAAGAGGCTAGATTGCAATCAGGAATTTGAAACAACCCCAGAGAGGCAGGGCTGACCCTTCTCAAAGCCATTAGAGTTGCCAGCAAGTCAAACCTCCCTGTCCATGAAGAAGCTGATGGCTGGAGGGCAGCGCTTGGACACCACGTACCTTATCAGAGACTGAAAATTCCCCAGGAGAGACCAGAGGCCAACAGTGCAGCACAGGGACCTGTAACTGGTGTGAATGGGAACAGGCAAGATCGGGGCCTGCTGCACGATAAGAGAGATGGGAAACGCAGCACCGCACTGCCCAAGCCCGTGGGCAGCAGCAGCTGGTGCAGAACCTGGAGCACGACACCAGCAGCACCTACCACCGACATCCAGGACTGGGTCTGTGGGCCTCATAATCCCTGGAAACAACAGGGGCTGGCAGAGCAGCAAATACGTCCACCGCTCTGAAAATCCTGGAGCAAACAGACCAACCGAGTTAAAGTAACCATGAAAAAAAGGAAATATTTCTCACTATTAACAAAGAGAGAAACTTTAAGTGTGTGGCTGACGTAAAATTTCTCCCAAGCTGACAAGTGTCAGCACAGAACAGACAGGCGTTTCTCTGCAGCCACGGTGCCAGCTGGCCGTACCCGGGACCCGAGGGGGTCTGCAGGACTGACACCAGCTTTGTCACAGGGTGGGTGGTATGGAAGTCCATGTATATGCCATCTTGATCTAATGAAGAAAAGCAAAGTCTGATCAGAAAGAGATCCCTAAGGTGCTTCTGTCCCAAAATGGTATGCGAGCGCCTCAAAGACTTAAAAGCAATCAGTGTGTTCCACGTTTACTCTAGATGAAAAGTGACACAACCGAGCGGAAAACCCCTCTAAACTCGCTGCTTGGTATGTCGTTATTAGAGGGTACTACAGGTAACAGGTCATTACACCCAACTGCTGTTATTTCAGACACCTGACAGTCATGTCTGAAACCAGGTCTCAACTTACTGACCCTACATTTAAGCAGCCTGAAGTTTAGCTTCTCGCTTGGCACTGCTATTTTGTGAGAGCCCGCGGTCAGCAGAGAACAGCGTTGCAGAAGTCAGCGGCTCCCAAAGAGACAGCAGATCCAGCCACTGATGGATGCACAGCTCTGCTAAGGAACGTAGCACCACAAGGGAAACACGACGCACGACTCGCAGGCAGTTTCTCTAATGGAAAACAAGAACACCAGCAACAGTAAACATTCATTTGGTGAAAAGCAAGGGGACAAACAGCCCTTCGCGAGACGCCGGATGGTTTCTGAGAGGTGCCCCAGCCTCACGCCAGCGACAGATCCCAAAGCAATGGTTACCTGAAGGAAGACGGGACACCGCACTGTCTTCGCATGGCTCAAGCCACAGGGAAAGGCAAGGTAAGAGCTGTGGGTGCAGATGTGTCTGTGCATGTGGCAGGAGGAGAAATGGTTCGGTGTCTCTTACTGCACCCGACTATAGTACAACTCTTTTTTTTCCCCCAAGAGCCTTGGAGGATGCTGATACACATTGTACAAATCAGTCTATTTTGTGTCTTCCCTATGACTATTTTTTGTCTTCCCATAACGTGCCCAGTCTTTGTCATTGCTGTTGGGAGGATACAAGGAGCCAAGGGCAGATCAAACACAGCAAATCCTATTTTCTTAAGTTTGTTAATGCTAACTGCTTCCCTTGCTAAGCCACTAATGGAGCTGTGAGAACCCAGGAGCACAGATTAATTCAGTGCCCAGGTATTGCCTCATGCTTGGAGAGATTTCCATAGAGTTGCACTGGAAGACAGAGGAAAGCTTGTAATACCCTCCATACAAGAGATAAACCCATTAAAACATGAACAGCCCCTGTGCTGACACGATAAGAGCTCTGCCAGGTAACAAGAGAGATCACAACAGGATTTCTATGTTTAGTTATATCTGCAAGCAATTAAACCAGAGCTGGGACTATGAAGATGCAGAATGCCCTGATCACACCATGCAGGTGTCAGTTTGACAGCCACGTCATTCTCCCTCATCCTTTGGGGTGCTGCTGTAAAATACCTGACAGTCCCAAAGTCCAACCCTTGCACTGCTGACTCGAGCTTTGCTCATTCTCTGGGGATGATCTGGACTCTCTCGCAGCTTGTTACAACCTGCCAAGACTGCGGGCAGCTGTGCTGTGTCCTTGGCCAAACCTTCTCCTCCCCATTAGCAGCACGGGATGGGAAGGCATCTCCTGCCATACACACTCAGCCCACTGCCTTCTGCAGAACATCTTTTCCGCACATGGCACGCCATAAAATGCCACCAAGCAACTCACCATGGCAGTGCCAGCTCACTCTCCCCAGGCAGAGCCACAATCTCCTCTCCCTCGCTTAACCAAATCTTGTGGCGTGTCTAAGCATGGTTGCTCGGTGCACGAGCAGGAGATCCAAAGCTTTCCAAGGTCATCCCTGCCCGTTCCCATGGACAGCAAGAGCTGCTGCTGTCAGCACAACCGCCGGGCTCCCCCGGGAAGGGGCTGGCTGTGGCTCGGTTGAATTCCTCTGGCAGCGACCTGCTCCTGCTCACACTTTCCTAAGGACCTCACAGCTCCTCTGTCACAGGGAAACAAGGAAGCAGGAGTGGACGGGGGCCAGGCGACTTGTCCCAGTGAACCCAGAGCCCGCTGGCAGTGGGACGGGCACCCTGCCCTCCAGTTAACGCACGGCCAGACGTCTTCCTCCGGCTCCGACACGGCTGCACTTCAGCGGGGAAGCAATTTCTGCATGTAGACGCTTCCGAAACGGCTCTGGCAAGGTTCACTCTGAAAAGGTGCGGTGTAAAATGTAAAGTATTTTTGTAGGGCCAAGTTGATGTCAGAGCCCACAACGCTGCTGTCGATCCCTGGGCTGGAGCGCGGGGGGGTAGGATCAGTGATCTTCTTCCAGCATCAGTGCACAGCAGGCTGTTTATAACCCTCTATTCCACACCGTTATTTAACATATGTAAGGGGCTCGACATGGTTTATGTTCAGTAGTTGTGGTTTCCAAGCAGTATTGCCTTTCTTCAAAATGAAGATACATAACATTTTAAAACTATTTTTAAAACCAGTCACAAATCTGCAATCTTTTACGTCATTCCTCCTTCCTCCTATCAAACCCAAACCATAACACACAGTCACAGAAGACCAGCAAGCTCACGTGTGAGAACTCGGCTGCAAGTAACGCGTATGTGCATGCACACACACAGAAACTCGGAGCTGTAATTCAGTTAAATTGGTACAAGCTATGTTTAAGGTTTCAAAGACATCCGGGATGTAGTTCACTGTTTAGAGTTGTGGGTACCAGCACATCGTATGCGGAGAAGGAGAATCTAAGAGCTGAACCAAAGCATGAGGTATTTATTTAACAATCTGCCTCAGCAAGTGTAAGGAAATTAAAAAGTTTCCTGCCCCTGGGAGTTCAGTATACTAGCAACCTGATCATGTATCATCCTAAAATCTCATTGCTGCCTTCCCTTGCTGGGATTGCCCCCATGCACTCCTAAAGCAAGTCACAACACAACGGAATCTCTAATTCCCATTTTTAACATACCCCTCCGCATGGCAGAGTCAGCTGGGGCAGGGAAGTCTTAAAAAAATCTTTAGAAATCATTCTTAAAAGCCAGTTCTGTAAAACACCGCTCCCTAGAAATGTCTGGCTTCTGCGGAGCATGGCAGCTCTTGAAAAGCTCTCTGTTTTTTACAGTAGTTTTGCAGAAATCAGACCTCCTAATTTCCCAGCTTGATGGACTTGGGGCTTTGTCCGGTCAGTCCTGGAACTGGAGTTGTCCATACCAAAGCGGTAAGTTTTAAAGGCAAAAACCAACACCATATTTTACAGACACAGTCAAGTTCTTAAAATTAGTTATTTATTCCAACAATATTAAAAGGACACACACCACTTTCTCAGTCAATTTTCCATTCGTAGTATTTTGTTTTGTTTTTTTAAACCCATGAGCCTAATCCTTAATTTCTCTATGGAAAAGCTGGAAGAAAAAGATCACAGGGATGAAGGATCAGCCTCCTAGAGAATCCACTGCGCTCACTCACTGTTTGGAGAGGTTGCTGGGTTTGTTGCTGAGATTATTTTTTTTAAATACACTCTGGAAGTAACTAAGTAAATAAAAATCTCTCCAGGCATTGGTACTAGCTTGTGAAGGAGACCCAGACAATGCACAGGAGGCTAGAAAGGAGTCAGTAAATTCTAAGGATGTAGAACAGGAGAGGGGATTAAGCCTGGTGATTAAATTAGGCGACGCATGAATACATTCCAATGCGCAACATCACTCAAGCACTGGACAAAACATATGGCAACAATGGAAAGCATTGCCCACGAGGTCACCTTTAATATGATTAGCCATGGACGCCTGAAAAGAGATCTCCCAAGTATCGGCGTGCTAACCCTCCTTTGTGCAGGGTGGAGAAGCACCCTCTGAAAGCCTTTGAGGCTCCGTGAACCCCGCACAAACGGCTGCTGTGTGTTAAGTGATGTGCCCAAGTCCATTGAAAAAACAAAAAACCCCACAGGCCTCGAAGCCGGGCGAGCGCGCTGAGAGCGGCTTTTGTTCCCCACTCGCAGGGCACCGGCGGGAGCCATCCCCAGGGTGTCCTGCCTGACAGCTGGGTCACCCCACGGGCTCCCCTGTTCCGCCTGGACTTTTCAACTCCGCTGGCCCGCATTCACCAGCACGGCTCGCCTCTTTGAAGGGGGAGAAAGCGCCTCATCCATCACTGACACGACGGGAGTTAATTCACTTCTTTACAACTGGAAAGGCCTTTGCTGTGAGCAGGAGGGAGTGCAGGAAGAGTAATGAAACCCAAAAGGGAGCCAAATGATGCTTTCCTCTGCTAGACGCCAGTGCTGGCAGCGCTTGCTGCTGGCACGGCCTGCGGTGGGTGAAAGGAGACTCTTTTGTGGTATGCCATTAGCTATTTCCAAGGCCTCAGTTCATGTTTACCACAGCCACTGTGTTACTTCACTTGGTATTTTTTTTCCAGTCCTGTTGATCGTACTGCAGAACTGACCGAGTCCGTTTGGAAGCCTTGTGCACAGAAAGCAGAAACAAATTGCTTTTCGAAAGGACTTTTCTTTTTTTAATTTTTTTTTCCTAAACCAAGCCTCACGCAGCTTTCCATAAACCCAAGCTAAGGCTGAAATCCCCACTTAAAGCTGAAGAGCAAAGGTCCCTGCTAGGCTTTGCCCACTCCGGTTCTCGCCCAGCCATGCCCCTCGCCCCCGATGCCCCCGGCCGTGGGAGAGCCGAGCTATGCCACCCAGACTGCACTAGAGGGCATCTCACACCCCGGCATTTCTCCGCGCCACACAACGCTGCAGCTACGTCAAGTAAAACCCCGTTACAACAACAGCCAGTAGGTTGTCTGGTCAACTGTAATGAGAAGAAACACTCGATGACATTAAAGATAAGCTCATGTGAGTCACTTTGCATGACTACCTTGCTATAATCAGGTGAGCCCTTCAGACCACTGAACTCTACCCCAGAGGACCTTGGCACACTTGGCCAAGTTCCTCTCAAGGTTTCTGCCGGCCTTTAGTATTTCAGATTCCAGGCAATAACTAATCAGAGACACGTGAGGGACAGGCCCAAGGGCAAACTTCTTCCACATGTTTTGTATATGCATGGCCAGGTGGGTGAAAGTCAGGGAGACAACCCCAGGAGGAACTTGCTCTGGCTACATAGGTCCCAGCAGTTACAAAGGCTCAGTGACAAAGCAACAACAAACAAACATGGCACGGGACCACTGCCAGCTGAGCTCCTGCTATTGCCAGGAACAGGAAAGGATCATCTCCTAAAGCCCCGTCCAGCTTTACATTTCCAGGATGCTGTAACTGCAGTTCAAGCCTTGATACAGCACATCCCAGGTGCCACACTGCGTGGTCGACATTCAGCAAGCTGTGAAATGCCTACCCTCTCATAATGGAGAGTCACCTCAGACCCGTCTAATAAATCTCAGGGACTCTCATGAGATCTGCCAAGACTCAGGATCAAGACAGTTTCTAATGAAACAAGGTAGACTGGGCAGCTGCATGCTAGTTCTAAAAACATTTGGGGCAGCAGCTCCATGAAGAAGGGTCATTTTTTTTTTATTTTAGACAAACGAAACCACCCCTCCCCAAACATAACTTTTTCAAAATGAAAATTAATGAGGGCTGGAAGAAATGCCTGTGGTGGCACCCATTTCTTGGCTGTTTAAGCTCTTTTCAGCAAGTCTTCCTCCTTTGAATTGTATTTTGTACCCATCACTATACTACCACTATTACAAAGGCTACTTATAGCAAAATCACTGATCCTCCGTGCTGGGTTCGAAGCACACTACAGACCTACCAAACAACAAGAGTAAGGATGAACCAGGCCTGCAACATACCAAGCCAAAACTCTGCAAGAAACTCACCAACCCAAAGAAGTTGGTTGTGGCAGCTGCCTGCCTTTCAGCAATTTTCCTGAAGGGATGAAGCCCAGATGATGTTTGGGGATTAGGACAAGTCTTCTCTTTCCTGCAGTGCTCAGCTGCAGGCAGTAGCTATGAACTCAAAAGGAACATCAAGTTCATCCTAAGGTGCAGCCACTTTCTCCCTACAAAGTGGGCAAACATGAGCAGCTTTAACACACCTCCATCTGCTGGATTTCTTCATCCCAAGAAGCATGTACATCATTTTGTTGGTCCTGGCATGTGGAGACCAACTGGCTTCTGTGCTCGGCCCAACCTATGGAAACTCCATTTAGATGCCATATTTCTGTCTGGCCTCTCTCAGTGTTGATTGTCTGCTCTAGACTTTATCTGAAAACTCCTGGGACACTGAGCAATAGCATTCCTCCAGCATGGAGAACGTCAGAGCTCAGGTGAGAAGAGGACTGAACAAACCCAAGACCAAGATCGCCCTGTGATCATGCTCTTTAAACCAATTTCAATGAACTTGTACAAATGATTCCTGAGAATTTGAAAAGAGATGACCACACTGCACAAGGATTTCAAGGTTGGTCCCCTGCTTAAAGGCTATTTGACAGCAGCACCCCTTGGCACCACATTATGGATCCATCAATACACCTTACCCCTTACTCCTACCTAAACATGAGAAAACAGTAACTCCCCAGCTCATTTAACCGCCTATATGTTGCTCACTGGCTTATTTCAAAAAAATAACTAAAGAGCAAGGCAATGCGAGCACAATACTAAAGACTATCGACCATCACTTTCAGTAATGTTTGAAAATAATAAAAAACAGAGAGCTGAGGTGAAAATTCAAAACCTCAAAGTAATTTCAACCATACATACATGAGAAGGGAAAAGTTTATACATGATGCAACAGAAAAAATGACTCACTTTCTGAAATGCCAAAGCCTGTTTTAGTTCATTCTGTCTTCTATACCTGCTAAACACATCACTGACAGAGAAATAATTTAATAAATTGCATATTTTTTTAATCCCATTTTAGCTATTTAAGCATTTTATTTCCTAGTATTGTGGGTCAGGTTCTACTCTGACATGCTAATCAGAAGCAAAGTGCTAGCTCAATCAATGAGGTTTATTCTCAGAAAAGAGAGTCTCACGATTAAAACAGAGACCTGGAAATTGAGGTGAAACTGCAGCCTTAAAACTAAGGTAAAACCTTCTGTTGATTCACGGGACTGAGAACTTCTCAGTCAGAGGGCTGATCTCAGCATTGCTGTGAGACACCCAGTGTGCTACAGCTCTGCAGGCCCCCAAGGTAAGCAGGATCAGAGGGATCACACCCATGATGCGGTCAGTTTACTTCAATTGTCAAGGAAGGCACACATTAAATTTTGTTGTATTCAGGCTAAATTGGGGTTTGGGTTTTTGTTTGGGTTTTTTAAAAGAATAGTGACTGCTTGGTTAGTTTCTATTTATATGACAGAAACAAGTTTTTCAAGTCCAGTTAAAGGAATTACCCACAAAAACCCCTTCAGAGTGATTTTGCATGGCTGGTTTCTTCCAGATGTCTGAAGTCTCTCAAACCACTCTAGCCCAACAAACTCTTGAGGTTACTTTCTCACTGCCTCTTGCTTAGTTTTCAAGTGACCATCAATTTAATGGTAGCCCATCATAGATGGGCAACAGACTGTTGCCAGCTTGATTGGTAACTAACTAGCACAAACACAATATATCTCCTACCAGCTTAGATCCAAACTGGAGAATCCCTTCCCTTCAGTGGGCAAAGTTTAACACTACTGTCAGGTTTTAAGGTGTTGACAATGCCATAACTTGTGAACACGTATCTTCGGGGAGAGACGGATATCTGTGTCTCAAGATGGGAGCAGGAAGCAACAGGAAACCAGTGTCTCCCACAACCGAACAAAGTGCTGCACAAAGAAGGAGCACATTCAAGCAGAAGGTCTTTCTCAAATCTCAAGTATGGACAAATCACAGAAACAAAGTGCAACGTGGACCAGCAACCTTATCTGAGATGTCATGCTTCACGCTCCCATTACACACAATTACGTATTCAGAGGAAATCTACGCTCTGAATTATGCTCATATGCTTGAACAACTTCCTTATTACCATATAAAGATGTACAGAAGGGCAAGATAAATGATCTAAACTACTGAAGATTCAAAGCCACTTGATTTCAAAACAAAACCAAGAGGTTGCTCAACAAAACGTATTCCCAGTGAATCACTGCAAACTTTAGCAGGGCATATAATTTCAGGAGATGTGGGCTTGGACTTGGAATGTTTAAAGATAAACCCAACAGTGGACTTCAGCAGGTGCTGGCTTCCTCAGATGGGGTGAGATCAGCTCCATCCTCAGCTCAGCTGCTGGGATCTTGGCTAAGACTCTTGTAGCCTCGTTTCAGAGGGCTATGGAAACGACAGGTGCTCTCTGAGCTTCTTTGTACTTCAGCATCTCTATGCTATGGATGAGAAAAGATAAAACATCCTAGGACTCAGAAGGAATCATCATGCCCAGAGACACCTGATAAAATTAGTTGTGGTCATGGAAAGCAAGAATTTTTTCCTCTGCTCACTTTGGAATTGAAATGAGTAATCACAGAACTGCAATGTCTGAATCTTTCATCTTCTTCCAAACGTTGTCTTTTGTCATTACACAATTAGCCTTTCTTCCATTTACTGTTAGGTGAAACAGAACTGGCTCTGACAGGGAGCTGCCTCATCTTCACTCATGGCAGACTGATCACATTTGAAGTTACATCACTCAATACCCAGTGACTCCATCTAAAGAGAATGATGGATTAGCCATGCAGTCAGCTATAATTAATACCTGAAAAAAAACCTTGTCAAGTCTCTGTTCAAATACGTGATAAACAGAATCTGAAACAAAACAAGACTTTCTGATGACGTCTGTTCATTGTTGGGGAAGAAAAACACCATCAACTGGAGAGAAGGACTCTCAGAGCAAGGATCATTTCCTCAGCAGAATACGTAAAATAAGAATTTCCTCCCAGCACTCATCCCACGTGCACCTCTACACAAACACAGGTCGTCCTGGGTTTTATCTGCCTCGCTATGAGAGACACTGAAGACACCAGTTTGCTTCTGCTTCACTGAGAACCAGTTTTTCCATCCTGAACCTCTTTCAATGTAACCGGTAGTCCAGGAAATCAGGAGATGTCTACTTCATGTGTGAATCTGGAGTACCTGCCAACACCTTCAACCCTACTTGCAGGTCAGCATTGTGATGACTGTCAGCTCTCCCCCCTTCTACAACGGCTGATCACCAACTGGATTCAATCGATAGAAAAAGCCAAGCAATTTGGAAAGTCTGATGAAGCACTGCCCACTGCAACTCTGTCCTGTGCAAGCAAGAGAGACGTCGACGGGAGAGCAGCACACTGGCTTGGTCCTGGCGCACGTGGGCAAAGCCTGAGAACTGAAAGGACTGGGGAGAGAGAGCACTTGTGAAACATGCTGATTGATTCTGTGTTGCAGAGAAGTGCTGGCCACAGTTCAGCCCTTCCTGCTGATGTGGCTTGTTTCTCTGCTCTGCACCGTGTGAAGTACCTGCTGGGGAACTTGGATAAAAAACCCTGACCTTAACCGGGCCAGAAATAAACAGCAGAAACAAAAGCGCACCAATTCTTATTCAACAGCCGTCAATAATAAACGTGAGAGGAAGAGAACGGTCAGTGTTGGCCTAAGGCGCTGGATTTGGCCTAGGAATCAGGAAAAGGCTCGTCCTGCCAGGTCTGCCACTGACTCACTGCATGAGCTCGGGCACCTGCTTCACCTCTTCATGCCGTTCCCATCGTCTGAAAGGATGGAGCCAGCCACTTCTCTGATACTTGCTCTGAGGCTGGCAGACGAGAGAAGCTATTGCTGTGACAGACAGCATCTCACAATTAGAGCATAAAAGAACTTTTTTTTGGAGAAGTTTCTGAGCTTGCAGGTCTGTGGTAGATTTAATAAAACTCAAGGGTTAACTTGTGTTTGTTTAGAAGAAAAACACTTGTACATGACGGGAGAACTTGAATATCTGAGCTACTGGCTGGAATACTTACTCCAGGAAGAATAAAGTCATAACCCACTCTTGTGTTACTGATGGTAAATTAATGCCAGAGCACCACTGTGTGGGGAGCTCCTTCCTGGCCGTGTTTGCCCAGACATCTGGCTGCAGTGGCTCCCAGCACGACGCTGTACAGCCGAGCCCTGTGCTCCAGCGTTCGACTCCCCCCTCCTGCTGGAGCCAGCTCGACCACTTCACCACCTGCTCCTGCTGGGACACAGCTGCTCTGCTCTAAAAGAACGATCAGGGAACGGTGGGACATGTGCAAGGACATCAATCCTACTCACACCCCTGGGAGGACTTCATTAAAAACCCAGGGCAAAACATTAGATTCTGAGGGCCTTCCACTCAACATCCTAATTTAATCAAAATATTTTAAAACCTACTGGCAATGAAAACATCTCCACACAAGCAGAAAGATGCTCAGCCAACACAGACACTCTCCATACCACAATCCCGCAATGCTTCCTTCCTGCGCGCATCCTCAGTGTGTGCGCAAATTGCCCGACCTGTGCCGTTAGCTGCTCCTGACGACAACGATGACATTTCATATTTTCCTGCACAGTACCACGTTCCCTTGTGGTACTGCAGGAAAGAAATTTCGAAAAATCATTCCTACTTCGCTAACGCACCTTTGCAAATGCATTTTGATTACTCCTGCGGGGAAGAGCAGTATTGCCCAGTAGAAAGCTGCGGCCTGAGATGCTCATTTTGACGTATTATGCAAAATACATAAAAACCCCAAAGGAAATTAATCTCCAAATACATCCAACATCCCCCCAGCTGCCTTATGCATCACACAGTACAAGCAACTGTCCATAACGATCGTATAGCACCTGCTGTCCCCGTTCTGGGTATCAGTGATGTCTCTTTAACCAGACATCAAAGAGAAGGAGCAGACAATGGTGGAATTGTGATAGGAAGTGAATAGTGAAAGCTCCTTGTCAGTCTGCATTTCCATTTATCTTACAGCACCATACATACAGCCCACCCTGCCTCTGCTGTCACGTTCACGCACTGTTGCTGTAACGGCCTCTTACGGGAGGTATTGTGGCAGTTTTCAGGATTTTATAAATGGGTCTTTTGGGTTTTGTCCTGGACCAAAGCAAGTGCCCGGGTACACACCTGAATCTACCCTGAGGAAACCAAATCCGAGATGAATTTGGTACCAACGTGACATCCTAGGTGATGAGCACCAGGACTTTCTCTTTGAGAATGGCCAAAAACCCACCAAAGCAGCGCTCCCGGAGAGATGCAGGGCCAGCCAAGAGTCAGGGGTTGCAGCAAAGCCATTTACTCCTCCCCAGAAAGGTGCGTGCACTGAGTGTGCAGGTGTAGCACACACAGCAGCTGTGGCTAGAAATCCTAAGTGTCACACCGGGGAGTACTCAAGCCAGGATGGCCTTCCTGCCCCAAGAGCATTTTAAGACATAAACTCAAATCATGCTAGTAGGGAAAATATATGCACATTCAGTTAACTGAGGTCTATAAAATATTATAGCCCTTTGCTGTCCCATCTAAGCAGTTCTTCTAACTCAAAGTGCCTTCCATTTTTTATACTAATATATTGTATTTTGCACACAATGACTGTTTAACCGGGGCAGAATCACTTACTACTTCCACATAGCAAGAAGAGAAGACCTGAATGCTTACTACACAGATACGAGGCAGGAAATATGACAAAACAACTTCCCATAATTATTTCCAGCAGTCATTCATATTGGAAAAGTTGAATGGTGATCATAATTAATCTCTGGCTCTTGAGATTTGCAATTAAACGGCATTAGCAGGAGCTACTGTCTAAAAATACATGTTTCTGTCCTATCCCATTAGCCACAACTAAATACAAAATTTCCCAGCATACAATGTCACATCCTGCACGTACAGCGTCCTTCTTCCTCCTTCCTCCTTGTTTGCTGTGTGTGAATGGCTTGAGTCAACTTCTCAAAACTGTTTGCATCAAGTAGGCAGAGTCAGTTCTGAGAGCTTCAAAAACTATACAGAGCTGGTTAATATATTCAATATGCCATATAGCTGGGTGTTTTGGAGTTGGTATTCTGCACACATTCTGCTGTTTGGGGTCTTTGTGCTTGTTTCCCTATGTTTCCTGCAGCAGAAATACTCTATTACTTCAAGAGTCCCACCAATCTTAATTAAACAAAGCTGTTCTCAAAGATCACTTATTTCCTTATACCCAGCAGCCACTGACAGGACCATAGATAAGGTCTCCAGTGCGCTACAGAGCTACAACAATACAATTTTTACTATCTTTAAGTTATTCAGAACAATAAAGACCCACAGGGAAAAGCAATCCTTGCTCAGACGACAAGACAGTGGCACGGCACACAGGCTGGGAGCAAGCAGAAGCGAGACCATTTCACTGGCAATTCAACCCTTAAATTTGCATAACATTCTCATCTCTGCCATTTTTATCCTTTTGCCTTCCCTTTTCGCACACACCTGCAAATCTGAATGTCTGCTGTGCAGAGAACAAGAGGAGAAGCTATTCTAGCAAATGATTCAATGCCATTAACCGGTCTAACGCAAATGCACTTTGGGTTGTTCTCACGATGAACTTTGGTCAATGCCAACGTTTTGAGCACCCAGGTGTAAGTGTGCTGGCAAAGGCAGAATCACCGGCACAACAAAAGCCACCACTCAGCTCACAGACAGTTGTCATAGAGACAAATCAGCATCCCAGGGTATTCTCATTTTAAATACGCACAGAAATCCTTTTTAACCTGTCTTCTTGTAGGCATCTGTCCTCGTGATTCATTTAGAAACTGTTCAGGCCAAAAAGAGAACTATTTATCAGCAGGTCTCCTCTAGGCAGGCTTGAGCTAAGGAGCTTTTCTGCAAACTTGATGGTTTTTGTTGAAAGCAAGTTTCTATCTGATTCTCTGGCTGGTGTTTCTAAAAGCTGTGGTTTGGGGAAGTGATCCAGCTTCAAAGTAACCTGGCCAGGAAAAAAAAGGAAAGTTGTGGGTTGTGCTCACTTTGGTTTTTAAACCAGGTCAGATCCCTGCTCTAATTTACATTGTGGGTGCATCGAGAGCTGTGAGAGGACAGCACAGGGGTGGCATTTCTTGGACCCGGGCAGGAAGGAGGCGAGCTGGGGGGGAAAGATAATATTGTAAATATCTGAACATTTTTTCCTCAAAGCCACAGTACAAGGCACTTCTTGCCTTTACGTCTAAAAGCTGCAGCTCCAAATGAGAAGGAAAAGAAATACATTAATCTCTGTCTGTGTGGACAAAGTTTCATAAGCTCCTTAGCTGCTGAAGGTGCAAAGACTTTAAACCTCTAAAACTCAGAGCTCAGCTGCCTTCTGGAGCTAGGAAAGCTGGCAGGCAGCACAGGAAACCATATTCTAGGGAAAAAGCCCCAGAAGGGGCCTATGGGGACAGCAAGAGCCCACAGAATGACAGATGTGTGGCTCTGGTTGCAAAGATGGTCCTCAGACCCAAGGTCCAATGCAGCAGGATTCCCCTACAGACCTCTGCAGAGGCATGAAAGGAGCTGGGGGCGAAAAAGAGTGGCAGGTATGTAGGTCGCCATGGCCAGGACTGAACTGAGGCAGGAATTCAGAATTAGGCAGCCCCAAAGAGACACATATAGAGTGATACTGAATCCACAAATCCTTAGCTTTCAAGACCATGTGCTACCTCTGGAATTTGTCTCAAGGTCTTCTGTGTGACCGAGACATGTAATTCCCGAGTTATTAAAAAAAAATAATTCTTCAGTCATTGAGCTATAGGAGATTCCTGCTTCTAAAATTACTGCTAAAAGACAAAACCATGGGCAAGCAGATGCTGCTCTCAGACTAGGTCACAAAAACTCAGCAGCGACATTCAAACATGAAACATTCTTCTCACATTCCACCACTGCCAGCCCAACACTGCTGCATGTTACTGGAGCCATCTTGCATTGGGAGCAAGGGGTTTCCTGATCAACCAGTATTTCTGCTATTATAAAGATAAACCCATGAATGGCTTCACCTGAGAGATGTTCTTAGTTTTTGGGAATAAATGCTAAATTATATGGATACTACGGGGGAGATCAATACATTCCAAAGGGGAAACTGAAGCAGATAGGGAGAGCACCAGCCCAAGGCCACCACAGCCAGTGGCGAAGCAGTACAGGAGACTCTTCCCCCAGTGATTTTCTTAATACCAACAGAAAGCACCAGAGCAGATCATACTGAAAAATGGCTGGGTGGAAGTAAGCAAAAAAAGTCATCACTGTTACATCAGCAGTGACCTCAAGGTAGAACCTCTCAAACATAATGTAATGTATAGGAAGAGAGCCCACATCCCTTGGAAAAAAAAAAAGCACAGGAGTCATCCATGGCCAGCCACCCCCTCCCTTAAGACCATGAGATGATCATTTCCTTCGCTCACATATTTATTTGGAATCTGATAATTCATTGCCCCTAGTTTCCTGCTGGAGTTTGTCTTCCATTGTTCAGGATTTACATTACTCAACAGGAAATCAGTGAGAGGTCTAGCGATTAGAAAGGTGTGTTTCCCATTTGGGCCCACCCTTGCTTGCTCGCTCGGGGCTGGAGGTTGGACCCAGCACACAACTGCGTCCATGGGAACTCAGGGAAAGAGGGACTCATCTCCTTCTAGGAAAGCCTACAGATTGCTTTGTCCAGCCATACACCACTGGCCATGTCCACCCACCTGTCCCTCACATACTGTTCTTACTCAGGCCTTGCAGTAACTGCTTTCTCCATGTGCCAGGGAGGGTGTAGTTTATCAAAATAAAACTATCAAGGCAGTATTTGAAAAGAGTAAGTATGGTGAAAGTGTCCCTTGAACTAAAATACCCTTCCTTCTCAAAGACCATTACTTTCACACTGACACTCTTGCCAGGGCAGAGAGATACTGCACAGCATAAAACGCCACTTGTGAGATATAATTCAGTTTATCACATTGGTTAGGAACCAGGCTGAGTAGGAATCAGCCCTCTCAGATGCCCTTAGCAGTGGCTTTTAACCCCGATCTCACAATGATGCTCCAATACGTTCTCTTTAATGGCTCCTCTGTAAGAGCAGGGAGCAAAACAAAACACCACTAATCTTTTACGGGGTATCACTGGAACAGGATGCTTCCCCGGCCAAGTCCTCCCATTGAAAATGTCACAACTGTTTTAAAACATATTTTCCCTGAGGTTAGTTTGATAACAGGTACTCAGATCAGGCACATACGGTGACCGCTCAGCACTACACTGTAAGCGTGACTTGTGGAATGCAGCTGGTCACCTTTCTGGGCCAGAGCTCCCAGCCACCCGCAGACTGTCGTTCCAAACCAGATATCTCCAAGGCTTCCCAGTCAGCTCAAAGGCTGGGTTTTTTTGTTTCTCTAGCATTCAGAGCGTGCTTGGGAACAAAAGCCCAGCTTGTTAGCCATTGTACAGTAAATCTCAGAAGGAAAACTCTGTGCCCAAAGAGGTTTAAGCAAGCTCTGCAGGATTCAAAGTGGGAGTTTGATTTCCAAAAATTATCTGAATACAATTTTAAGAATTATTATTTCCTTTGAGTAAAGATGGACCTTGAGGAAATGCCCTTGCTCCAGGCTCACTTATGTGTGCCTAACCAGTCCTCTAAGTGCCCCTACAACAGATGTGGGCAAGATAGCCTTAGACACCAGAAAGTTTATCCAAAAAATACAACCCCAATCTCCCCTACTAAAATTCAAGACACAGATGTCTCATCCTGTCCATCTTAGACAAAGGGAACAGAACACTGCCTCCTCTTCACAGTGTTGCCAGACAAAGCCACATACTCTGCCAGGGAAGGTTGCAGATGACAGACACTCGTTGCTCTTTTGCTCTGCAATGATTTCTCTAAAATTAAGACTTTCCTGCAACTGGAGACACCACCACAACATTGAGTAAAATGGAAGGGTTACAACATACCTCTTACATACAATAGTCCTGTTTACATATCTCAGTACACTAGCTTCTTTCTCAGCAATATCCTCATGTTGACTCACACTCATTTTGCAAAATGAAACAATAGAGCTTCCTCATATTAAGAGATTATTTTGTCTCCTGCTCAGGAAGGCCACTGGGTTGTATCAATTACTGGAACCTCCTATCCACAAAAACTGTCAGAAGCCATCTCAGAGCAGCTGAACCTCAAATGCATAAGTATTTTTGCTGTGATAGTCTAAAATATTTGGACCTACTTGTAAAATAGTAATGACACATACCTCAATTGATACAAGATTATTTAAATCACCCCAGACAGAAAACCTCCTCACTAGCATTTCTTTCTCTGAAACACACCCAGCACTTATACATATTATCTTGGATAACATTTAGTCATTTTCCCTGCCCAGAGAACTGCTATGAAAGCTGTGGAAAACGTGAGTATTGCAAGCACAGAAATAAATGTGGAGGATGAGCCTTTCACAATGAAATGTGCACTAAGGATATCTGAACTGCTTGATAATGAATGACACCATCATGATTTGTTTCGCTGTGTAAGTTACTTACCCACTCCACCAAGGTTTTAGGATTTTGAAAAGTGTTGGAACATGGGCCATTCCTTAAAAAACAGGAACTTTTTTCTTTTGATTCTACTTTACTTAGTGCTTTTGGTACAAAATTCGATGCCGCTTTTAAGAAGACATTGGCACACAAACCTGCCTTTCCATTCCAGCCTGACTTTCCCCTTCAAGTTTTTAGACTGATCAGAAAATTCTTAGGGAGTACAACAAGAAATTGCTTCACTGCAGTGGGACACCCTTACAGGGGCTGGATTTACTCACCTGGTCTAAGCGCAGAGCACCATCGATGAAGCGCTGTTTGCGGAGGTGCTGGGCGATTCGATGCAGGTTCAGCACAGCTTGCTGGATCTCAGCTATTGAGTGTTGAGGGGAGACAGGGGGAAGTTCTTCAGGTGAGAACACCTTCCCAGGGCTTTCAATCATACTCTGTGCATGGTCATAGCTTAGCTTCACGCAGGAGCAGATGACCGTCCGCCCAAACCATTCATCAAGGATCTGCAAAATTGGAAAGTGTAAATAGATGTGGGGGCTTATTCTTCCAGTACACAACAGCTTGGGAAATTGTACAAACTGGAAGGAATGACACCAGACCTCATCACTGACTGTGAACTTCAAGTGAAGATCTCATACTAAGGCCACCAGAAAGGCTTTTGCCCATATAGATTCTCTAGTGTCTAATAATGCGTATAACAAAGTCTTTCCATCACATAGGAAATGCTTGGACCTCTTCTCTACCTGATTTCCCTCTTTCATAGAGCTCATAAGAGCTACAGCCCAGCTGGGAGGTGAAATCAGTGAGTTGACTCAAAGGTTACTGGGTGCAGGGGTGGCAACAGGCAGATACACACATGCAAAGAAGGCTCTTGTATTTAAAACACAGCAGATTGCATTCTACCTCTTCAATTAATATGTGGCCAGCAGGGCACCAGGGGCTGGCCCTAAAATACTCCATTTTCAGGAGTACTGCAGGGACTCCAATGTCTGGCTAGCAGTTGTGAAAGTGTCTGAGTAGGACTTTGGTGCGTCTGGAGGAGAGATGGCCAGTCACTGACCTCCCCCGTTCCTCTGATCATGCTTATGGCCCTAGGCCCACACTCAAGCCAGGGATCTTTCTGAGCTTCCAAACTATGTTGGAATCTAGAGAAAAATAATCTATAAATAGCCTATAAAATTATTTTATTTTAAACCAGAAGCCACTCCCATTTTAAACTCCGTAACAGAATACCAATGTAGAAGTAGCAATTCAGAATTATTTCTTAAAGCAGAAAGGAAAATCTATTTTCAGCTGAGATATATAAGAGAGTCCAAAAGCTCATCAAGCCAGTGAGAAAGCGTAGAGGGACAAATGGCAGAAGGCTCTTCAGAAAAGTCAAGAGCATTGGCATGAGGGCTCTGGAGATGGATGTGGTCTGTCATAAACCATTCAAAGCACAAGTGCTCAGAGAATGAATGGAGAATTGTAATTCTGCCTTAGCTACAAGTGCCACCTTACCCCTTCATCAGCACAACAGGGCAAGGTAAACTCTGCAAGTGATGGTGTCCAGGGAGAACAGTCAGCTCTCTCAAAGACAGACTCATCAAAGACATTGCTTCAGAGAGGCAAACCCTCTTAACAGGAAAGGATTGATCCCTAAGATACCTTTGCTGTCTCCTTCCTCTGTGCCCCTCAGAACATACGTGCAGTACAGCTCAGCACCTCAGAGCTCTGAAAGTCACAGGGCATTTCAGCCCATTTGTAATGAGAAAGTGTCTTGATAGCCGAGATGCAGCAAGTGATGTCTCGCAACGTAAAGTGCTCACGGTTATTCTGTGTGCCCCTTTCTCTATACCAAGGAGAAAGAAATGAAGAGAAAGTCACAAAGCTGGACAGAGATGCTGAAAAAGTGCTGGCAGCACCTGCTCTGTGTTCTGCTGCATCCCGCTAAATGTGGTCCAGCTTCTTGTAGTGATGGGGGATCCGTATCTGGTAGGTCAGCGACATATGAAGAAATCTGCTGGATTCAAAAAAATCTGATAATAAGCAAGCATGATGTCTGGTGTGGAAGAGGCTCCACTGCTCTTTAAATGATCCACTTCTAGCAAGTTGAAGACTATTAGCCAGTTGACAGTAGAGATACTTCAGACTTCAGGAAGGCACGGATGGTACTCAGGCACCAAAAAGGTGTTGTTCCATGTTGAGATGATCTGGGAGCAAGGCTGAGCAGCTTTCATTTCAGTTGAGCACTTCTACAGACCCTCCAGTTGGAATAAGCAGCTCTTTCAACTTGCTGTTCAAACATTTTCAGACACTACTTCTATTTCAGTCCAGTAATCTCTGTGTGTAACGAGCAGAGCTGCCAGACTGAGCCTTGCCACGGCAAGCTAACTTAACTCTACCCACTGTCCAAGTGTTTCCTGGAAATGCCCTTCATCTCTGCCTTCAGCAACCATCCAAGCAGACCTAGAGTAACCACAGCCTTGCACCCCTGGTTTGGAAAACCCACCAGAGGAATGGGCAAGTTCCGCTTCTGTGGGGAAAGCCACATGAGGCTGGCTGGCCCACGTACCAGTGGTGGATGGATGGGAAAGCAGTTTGGAGGAGCAACATTTGGGGGTTGTGAGCTGGGACTCAGAAATTACGAGTAGCCCACAAGACAGGTCTGCAAGATCTCCCCCATCACAGCAAACGTGGTGCACTCAGAAGCCAGGCAGAGTACAAGTATCTGAAACATTTCTACGGTTATATTAAGGCTTCCCCCAGCTCTGGTTGCTTTTGAGAAAAAGCCATAGTCCCCAGCTTATCATGGGATGGCAGTGACTGTGGCTCAGCTGAAACCCTCCCAATTGCACAGTTCCTGGTGGTACGGGTCTCTCTGAGGGTATGACATAGCTGTGCAGGAGGTTGAGGACATCTCCACACTCAAGGCAGTGTCCATATCACATCCTGGCTGATGACAACAGTTTTGAGCCTGGAAGACAGATTGTTTGTATAGGTAGTTTCAGACTGAAGCAATTTCTCTTCCTCACTGGTAGAAGGAACGAGCAGGGCTGTGCTTCAAACCACCAGGCAATAACTTTAAAAGGAGAGTTGCATCGTTTGTTTTCAAATATCTTTCTGTTGACTGCATCTGAACAAGAACGTGCTACATTGTTCCTATAAACGCCCAGCTCTGCTTCTGAAGAACAGCACAGATGCAACAATATGGTTAACGCCTCTGCCCTTGGAAAGTCATCTCAGATACATCATGTCACACTATCCCACTGGAGTCCATGGAGCTATGTGGAGTGCTGCTCAGGCAACATTTTGTTGAGCTTATGGAAAACTAGAAGATAAAAACTCCAGAACCCAAAAGCAACAGAAACAAGAAACTGCCTGTCTCCCAGAAAGGGCTGAGCCTGGCACTATTTTTCTAAAAGAAACAAGAATTAAAAACCTCAACAACTTATCAAAAGTCACATTCAAATGAGGAATTTGCGTGGCTTTTCCTAATGTGTGGGAGATGCATTAGCTCTAGACTTACTTGCTTTGGAACAGTAACAGTGGCAGCTCAGAGCAGCTCACACCTCCAGTGGTGCTCTGGGCTCTGCTTTGCAAGCTCAGGGTTACGATAGTGCAGATGGGGTGCAATAAAGTGCTCTTCGGCCTCACGCGTCCCTCATTGAGGAATGTCCTGTCCTCAATGTCAGTGTTCTCAGGGCTCTCCACCACCAGCTGAGGTTCAAGGGCTGTGTTGGGGCTTTTGACTCAGCTCCCTTTCACCCAGCAGGGCCTGGAGCTAACCGAGATCAGGCTATAGTAACACCTAGAAACACAGGAGACACATTCTGTCCCAACTCATAGATAAGCTCTTACAAGAATGCCCTGCTGGGCAAAAGCTCTACAACCACTTTTCCTCTTGGAAGGAGTAAATTCTTCTCCAGTCTTCACCCGATATTCAAATCAAGTGACTAAGACTGCAGTCCTGAAAGACCTCCTAGGAGAAACCAGTTTGCCGAGATGGCCGTCGACAGTCTGCTTTCCAAGGGGAAGCGTGCTCATGGCCCAGACCGCTGCTCCCGCAGAGATCAGCTCCCTGCTGATCAGTAAGGCAGATGCTGCAGCTCCTCTGTTTTCTCACTGGTCAGATAGGGTTGGTCTGAACACTGTTTGAAAAGCAAGTAACGTACATGTTGCAGGGGACAAGAGACAAGATTTAATTAGAAGCTTATTTTAATTAAGACTTGACTATTAGCTGTTCAAAGACCACTCAGAGTCAATAAAAGGGCCACCAAGTAGCTACTATTAGAAGGCCCCATGAGTAATAATGCTGTCGCTATAGGAAGTGGAACACTTTTCACAGTGAACAAAAAACCCCACCTCAGTGCCAGAGCAGGGAATAGCTGGAGAAACACAGATGCAGGACTGCAACTAAATTTTGCTAAAGCACAAAACAAGATTCAGCATCCTTTAGAGCAACGTGGACAATAATAAGGAAGTAAAGTTAATCTTTGCGAAAAATTACCAAATTGGCACAAGAAATATTCTTCACAGAGTTAAAAAAAAATATTATTCCGAGTACAAAAAGCATACTTTGCATAGACCAGAGAGTCCTCTGGTAGTGGCAGTCTTTAGCCCTCCTCAATTAGCGAGGGCACCCTGTGATCACCAAAGAGAAGGCTGTTAGGGTTAACAAAGAGTGCGGGAGAGGAACAGGGAGAGAAATGAAGACCTGGGGAGAGCTGGCAGGCAGCTGAAGGCAGCTCGCTGCACTGGTTGACAACTTCCACAACTGCTCCCTGGAAATAACACATGCAGAGGATGGAGCTGTGCCTTTGCTGAAGAGCTATCACACTTTATTTGGATTGATGTAATTTGTAGCTCTGAAGAAGAATGAAATAGTCTGTTTACCAGAGAGGCCACAGAGGGATACTGCCCACATCCACTGCATTGCACAGGCAGGGTTGGAGTTGAGGGGAACATCTCATCCCACCCAAAGCGTTAGCTATGGATTGCTGCTGGAGGTAGGATATTAAACAAATGGGTGACCTGGCAATTCTCTGTTCCTGAGATTCATACAAATATCCTTCCTTTCCCCACCATGTTGTGAGATTTTTCCAGTTGGAAGTTCCACAATATCTCATCAGTAAGACAAGATACAGGGACAGCCCTACATCCTCCAGTATTGTTCACCGATAAGTCCTTTGCTATCCACCTGGGTGCTAGGGGATGGCATTTTTACCACTCTGCTTGCAAGGGTAGGGGCTGGCCACCGAGGGAGGACTGATTAGCAGGATGACTGTCTGCTGCTTGAGGTACCTTGCCTTCTGGAGTCACCTTCCACATCACAGAGAAAGTCAGCCTATCTTGCATGGGATTGAGACTGCATAACTCCTCACAGAGCAGCTTGGGAAGCATCGGGATCACCTGGAAGAGAAGAGAGCCTTGGTGAGATATGGACTTTTAGTAGAGATCCATCTGTGGCCAAGCTTCCCTTACCGTTTGGTAAAAGACAGGCTCAACAATGCGCAAAAGGACAAAATGCATTAAACCTTCAGGATCACATTATCCGTGGCTACATCATAGCTCTGGGATGCATCACCCATGTCACAGCTACATCACATGGCAAAGAGCATGCTGGCATGGAATGAGTAAGTAACCCAAATCCTCTGAAATGAGAGGAACCGAGACATGGCTAAGGCCACTGACACGCACATCAGCCCCATCCCTCAATGAGACCAGAGGGAGCTGACAAGTCTCCAACCTGGGAATCATTCCCAGTGCTCCCGTCCAAGGAATGCAGTAAGCATCCTGGAGCATCCTGCATCCTCGGTTATGCTAACACTTCACTCTGCAGCTTTTAAGGTGACAAAGTTTGCTCTGTTTTCCGCTTCTTTCCCACTGGGAAGAAAGAGGAAGGCTCAGCACCTCGGGAAACTTGATGTTGAAGAAACACGGTCCTGGCAGGAGCTGAAGAGTTTGGATTTTGGAACTGTGTTTCCTGCTTTGCCACTTAAGACCTTAACCAGGCAAGTAATGCAAGTCTGCTCCCTGCAAAGCACAAATGAAATCTCTCCCATGCATCGCAGGAGCGGTGCATGGCTTTCAGAAATATTGAGCCATGTTTTGCAGCACAGACAGGAACGTGTAGATGTTGGTGAGATAAACAAAAGCATGTGTTTTATGACTATTGAACATGGTATTTGCAAACAGAGAGAGAACAATGATTATTCTACTGTACTCAACTTTGGACAAAATGTCAGCCAACAGAAAATTTTGGCAGGGATTTTTTAACCTGTGTTAATTCTTTACAACTAATCAATATTTCTGCTGCTGAACACTGAATTACTAAACCACGAACTACTCACCTGACTATAGCAATAAAGCAAAAACTTTGGAGCGTACTCATTCACACTAGAGCAGACCTGAGCAGCTCCAAGTGTTCCTACCATCCCTGAATTATTTCCCAGGTGAAGTCTGCAGTAAAGTTAATATTTAGCAGCTGTTGAACAAAGCAAACCTAATTATTAGAGTTTCACATTCTTATTTCCCTGCTTGTTATTTACCTTTGTGAAGAAGCAGTAACTGCCCTCAAAGAAGAACCACGTTCTTCTTGTTTATTCTGAGCGGTAATGTGGGCTGGTGCATCCCAGAAAAAACATAGAGAGAAATGCTCTACTTAGTTGCCATAAAATATGTTAGCTATTTAGTTTAGTTTCCGTTTTGCTTGTTTTGCTGTGCCACCCTGTAAATATAGGACCAGCAGCAAGCCCACTGGCATGCAAACCCCAGCTCTTCCAAACTCTGTGACACCAATTTGATGATTTCAGAGGTAAGATTTTCTACCTGGTTACCAGGGGAAGAACTGTTCTTCAAAACAGTAAGGAAAAAAAGAAGTCTCAGGTGCCCATTTTCTCCTCAAGTGCACACACTTCATATTTACCTTTTGCTTTGAAGGAAAGACTCTTAAAATATTTAATCACATTTGTGGTTTGGCATCAGATGATGGCTATAAATCCATTCTAATTGCAGTGCATATTGATGCCAAAAGGTTAACTGTACGGTCTCTGACCATCAAGTAGTCGCTTGCAACATGAATCAGCAGCACTGGTTCAGCTGGAAGGTCACAAGGGCACAGATTATGATAAGCTGTTTCCCGCAACACAAAGGCCGTCAACTCTGTTATTCCATTTGTGAACAGTACATTAACAATACTGCTACATTCATAACTCACAGATCCAGTACGTGAGCTCTGCCATGCTGCCTGGAAGGACCCACACCACAAGGTTATAAATTTAGCATGAGCGGTGCCAACCCATACCAGAAAGGAGAGAAAATAGCTTTTATAGACTATCGGAAATCCCTGCCTGCCTCGGATCGCCCATGACTACTGTGAGACCCTGAAGTTCAGGTCACAGTGAACAAAGTCCTAGTAATTTAATAAAAGCTCCCATGCCCTTTTCCACCCAAATTAAAAGCTGCAGTTACTAGCTTTTCTTTCTCCCCCCTTTCTGTGATTGATTATCTGATAATGGTCTGTACTTACTGAGTATTCCTGTGCCTTAGCACATCCTCTTTCCCTTCACATCTCCTGAAGCAATAACAGTCTGCTAGAAAAATGCCTACATGAAACATGAAAGCCCATCCACAAAGAATAGCCAGAACAAAACAACAGGATGCTTGTTTTAAGTGTACTTGAGCAGGATTAATATCCGATTCAAGAGGCTATAATTCTATGGAAGGGCTTTCAATGATGTGAAACATAAGCAAAGCTTTAATTCAGATCATAATTACAGCACTAAACTCTCACCAAGCAATTAGCTGTAACAAACCTACTGTTAAATAGGGAAGCATCAACCCACGTTACCCTAGTTTTACAGGAGAGAAACTTTAGGCAAAGTAACTTAAGCCAACCCATGGAAGAAGCCTCACAGGAGAGCAAGAATTCAATCAACCTTTTCCTGGGCTCAGCAAATACATACATAACATAAGATAACATGACGTTGAAGGTATTTCAATTTTATCTACCTCACTGAATTAAAAGAAGAAACCTGTTTTCAGCATCATGACAGTCTTGGCTAACTGCCTCCCTCTGCTTTAACATCACGATTCCTCTTCAGACTACACAGAGAATAAACCAAGTCTCACAAAGCACAGAAGTTTAAGTTATAAATACACATGTCCTTTTTCCTTAATATGATACGGTCACAGGCTGAAAGGATTCTTAGCAGTTGCAAGCCCAGCATTTAACATACAAAGGTGTCACAATTGTGTCACACTTGGAGAGTGAGATGTTTCAGGAGTTATCCCAGGGGCTGCCCAGAAGGGACTTGTGCAATAGGATTATCTCCATCTCTTTCTGAAGGAGACGCAGGATGAAAGGAGATTTCCCTAAGTACGTCTTTAATGTCCAGATTTGCAAAATATCAGGGTTGCATAGCATCGCCTCAAATAATCCAGAAGTTGCCCGGCATCTTTTAAATGCTTTGCCCTTCCCGTGACTGTCTGCCAAGAGTCAGCAGCGTCTGCCAGCTGCCCTGCGGAGTGCCACGGCACACAGAAATCCAGCTAGCTGAAACACTGCCGAGGGATATCACCTCCAGTGTGAAGTGGTTTCCTTAGCAAATTGCTAAGGATCTGCCTATGTTGGGGATCGCATCATTCAGCTTGATTTTACTGCAGATGGAAATAAAGTCACCTGAGCTTATACAGTGTGCTGGTTTTGGCTGGGATAAAGTTAATTTTCTTCATAGTACGGGGCTGTGGTTTGGATTTGTGCTGAAAACAGCGTTGATAACACAGGGATTGTTTCATTACTGCTGAGCAGTGCTCACTCAGAGTCGAGGTCTTTCCTGCCTCTCACCCCACCAGTGAGTAGGCTGGGGGTGCACAAGAAGCTGGAGGGGACACAGCCGGGACAGCTGACCCCAACTGACCAAAGGGATATTCCATACCGTATGGTGTCATGCTCAGCTGGAGGAAGAAGGAGGAAGGGAGGATGTTTGGAGTGATGGTGTTTGTCTTCCCAAGTCACTGTTACACATGATGGAGCCCTGCTTTGCTGGGGATGGCTGAACACCTGCCTGCTGATGGGAAGTGGGGAATGAATTCCCTGGTTTGCTTTGCTTGTGTGCGCAGCTTTTGCTTTCCCTGTTAAACTGTCTCTATCTCAACCCCTGAATTTTCTCACTTTTACTCTTCCAATTCTCTCCCCCATCCCACCGAGAGGAGCGAGAGAGCAGCTGCGTGGTGCTTAGCTGCCGGCTGGGGCTAAACCACGACATACAGGGATCATGAAGCTGGAACAGTGGGGTGTATAAACGTAGTTGAATCTAGAAATGCAGTTGGAAAGATCCAGCAGGGCTAGGGAAAAAACTTTCACACTGAAAAAAAGGACCTATGGCCCTCAGGAAATCTTTCCTAATGAATGTAGCATAGAAACCAGGGCTGAAGAAAGGCTTGGGTGGTGAAAGCTTGTCTGGTTTTCATCCCCCTCTATCAGTCAGACTAATAAAAGACATCATCTCTTCCCACAAGCCCAGCAGGGCCCAAGAGATTCTGGAAAGGGCACTTCTTTGAGTGAAAGGCTGATATCCACAATGCTCGCAGCCGTGGGTCTGCATTTCAAATCAAATTACAGACAGAGGATTTCTCCCTCCCTATTTCCAAGTCCTGCACGTAAAATCTCCAGCACTGCCCGACATCCCCCCCTGCTCTCAGGTCTCCCCGCAGGCAGGCACATGTCCCAGCACACCGGAGCAGCGGGCAGCAAGGGAAAACCAAAGTAAGAGAAGGCAACGCCGAGCCTGAGGGTTTTCTACACATCATTGTCCTGGGGTTATAAAACACATGGACCTGTAACCACGGCCGGCCACGCTGCTTAGCAGCTGGCTCCTCTGCATGGTGGAATTGCTTTGGACATGGGAAGATCTAACCTCCTGCTTGTCAGAGGCCTTGGTTTTGTTTTGCCTCTTCGGCTAATAAAGTGCTTCCAGAAACCAAACGCAAGTTTCCAGCCTCGGACTCATTCCTAGGGAGCCGGGCAGTGGGAGGGAGCACATGCATATTGGGATGATAAAACTCCCTGTTCCCTTTAAAATCAGAAACAGAAATCAGAAATCTGCTGCAGCCAGGACCGACTCACGGGCCAGGTTCAGAGCAGGTTAGCCATGGCAGCTGTCATCAATGGACTTGCTCTAGCAGCTCTTCAAGGAATGGACAGGGAAAAATCGACCAGTCAACCAACGGGAAAAGGGAACAAACTCTGAAAATAAAGGGGTTTTCTTTACCAAAATTGCACGGATAGCTTTGCTCCCTTCAAACAGCCCCATTCTGCTGGCACCCCGCTTTGGCTGCCCGCTCAGGCTTGGTTCAGTTGGTTATGACCACCGCTGACACTTGGAGTGACCTCTTCTCCCACCGCCGGTCCGATGGGGAGGGATTGTATTAACCGAGAGCTTCCATCAGCTGCTCTCCCCAGAGCTGGGAGGAGGACGCCGAGGTCCCACAATGGGGTGGGCTCAGCAAGCCTCTCGCTTACACACTAAAAGACACTCAAAGGAAATAGGCAATTCGTTTATGAGCCAAGATTTCTGCTCAAGACTTGTATCAACACTTCCATGAATTCAGATTTCTAGCAACTCTGTTACTCAGCCCGAGATTATCAAAATATCAACACCCTGACAACCTGCTGGTGTCAAAAGTGAATGTCTCGAAGTCCTTGGACTCAACGTGAAGATAGGCTTACAGTTCCGATCTTTGATCTCCAGTATAAAATAGGACCGATAAAATATTATAGGGATTTATGGCTGACCTCTCACTCAAGCTGCTTCACACCTAAAATAACACTGTGAGATGTGCCAAAAAAGAGGAAACTGTTTAGGTTTTCTTGCTTCTTAATACCCGATACACTCTTATTTCAAAAACTTTCGACTTTTATTAAATAGACTGCTAGCAATTACACAATAACTCCCCTTCTGGATACATGGTTCAGGCAAATTAAATATGTGGCTTTATTTAACTTCTTTGGGAGGATTAGCATGGTGCTAACCTCTAGCAGAATCGCGGCTGTCTTAGGAAACCGTTCCATCAAAGGAAAGCATATTTTCTACAAGAGTCATGCTACCATCTTGTTTCAGACAGCCTGGCTGCTTTCCTTTGCCCATCCCCTCTTTTCTTTTCATCTCTTGCAATTAAAATATTGACCATTTCATCATCCAACCTAGTTTGCATTTTCAAAATATATTTTCTGCAGGGCAGAAGTGTGGGTAAAACACTAATCCTGACTGCTGGGCAAAGGTAGCGGAAGAGCAATTGAAGATTAAGGGCAATAGATAACTTATGTTGGCATCGCACATGCCTGACTACTAATGCTGAGAGGGAAAAAGTGCTTTGAAAGTAAATTCTATCAGCTTTTGAACTAGATTTTCATGAAAAATGCTTCTTCTCTATATATAAATTTTCCTTCTCCCTTTAAAAAAAAAAAAAAATCACATGCCTTCAAACAGTATTTTGACTTGGAAATACTGTCACAACATCTTCCTGGACTACAGCTTTGCTGCCCTGCAGTGATTTCCCCCCTGAGCCAGCCCACATCTCCCATAGCGAGCTACGGCCATTGAGTCATCCAGCGGGGGGGAAGCAGCGCTCTGCAGAAGCCAAGGGCTTATCAGTGCAGAGGCTGGAGGATTGGGAAGGCTCTAGTGCCAGAACTGCTGTTTCCATGAGATACATTGCTTCCCACTCCTGGGGAACAGTAAGTCACTGCTAACCGGTGTCTTCCAGCGCGGCCACTCCTTGGTCCCGCACTGCAGCACCTCTGTGCTGTCGGGCTCGCTACCGCACACCCAGCTTGGGCACTTCTGCATTGCTATCATGGTTACTCCATGCAACCCATACCCACAGAGACCTAAAATCCACCAGACTCACTGAGCCCCTCTTGCTATTTCTACCCAAAGTAAGTTATGGAACAGCTACTAAAGGTTAACAGCTTGATATCAAATGACTAACTTGATTTCAATAGTGTAAAATAAGTCATTTTATCATCTGGAAAGTGCGGAGAGGACACAGTAAGCCACTGGAAAAAGCATCATTACAAGACCCTTCCCAGATAGCAACCCTGGGAACATACAGGAAGGGAGGGGAAGAATCACTCCCAATCGTACACAGCAAGTAGGATATGTTTATTTATTATACAAAAGATGCCCTGTCATCCAGGAAAGGGCTGCAGAGACAAAGACTTCAGCCTGACTGAATGAGAGTGTGAGGAGAGGCAAAATAATCTGCTCCTATGAGACTGCCTCAGCACTCCACGCAGCTGATGCCTCAAGCCGACGCAAGACGCTGGCAGCCGAGCTTCCCGACTTCCCTGCACGCACAGTGCCGGCAGTATCTGACGAGCTAGGAAATGCTTCTGCACATTCAACTGAAAATGAGACGGGCACAGACAAACCTGGCTGTTTCCTTCCCAATAATGTTAAACTTGAACCCGTACATTTTTAAAGTATAGAAGTCAACTTAAAACTTGACTTTAACGTTTGATTCTGTTACACAAAAATCTGTACAATTTCAAATACCTTTTCAGTGCATGATGAAAACACATAATTCCTCCAGTATTCAGGATACCCAGATAAAAGTAAAGCCTGTGAAATACTGTTGTACCTCAAGATGTGAGATTGCACAGGATGTTTTACACCCTGCTCTGCTATGCATCCACTTCTGGGAGGGATTAGCTAGTACTACTGCACTGAAGACAAAGACAAAACTCTCCAGACTGCATCTGCATGTTTTAAGCTCCCAACAGCAAAGCAGACGAGCCAGCTCAGCTCGAGTCTGTCAGGCTTATCTCAGGTCAGCACGGTGCAAAGGTAGCCGTGCAGCTCTGGGCCCTGAACTAGCTCCAGATCAGCAGAGTCCCGTTCACATGGAGCTGCTCCTGAGCTGGACAAGCCCTGGCAGACCCGAGGTGGTCAGCAGCTATGCTAGCTCTTGCATTGGCACCAATTTACTCATTTTTGTAGGTTTGCTGAACAGCCAGATTTTGACTGTGAGCATCTGAAAATGAACCTTTAAGATGAATTTATGGTAAATAGAAGACATAGTTATCAGATTAAAAAAAAGAAAAATCGTCCTTACCTTTTGCACTAGATAGACACTAGTTGCTCTTTCGCTCGCTACTTTATCCAGTGCTGTTTCTTCCAAGACAAAGTAGCTTACATCTGCGATGTGAACGCCGACTTCGAAGTTCCCTGAAATTGCACAAGGAAGTCTGTAGGCTGCAGGTAGAAATGAACTGCTGCCATATTTAAATTCACAACCACTCTGGCTACAACATACGAGTGAATCCTCAAGCACAGTGGTGGATATGTGAAAACCCTTATAGAACCCATGTCTTTCCAATTAGGAGCTTGTAATAGTGAGGTCAGTCCTCATCCCTTTGTTGTCAGACAACAGTAAGCAAAAAATACAGAACCCCACCTTACAACCACACGGCAATGCAGGGCACCCTTTCCCAGGTATGCAGCAGCAGGCGACGCTTGCTTTTGGGTTCTCAGAGCTGCACTTGTTTCCACTCTACCCTGGTTGAGCCCAAATTGCTGCTGGTGACCTGGGAAGTCTTCAACGACTTTGGATCAGGCTATGCAGAAGCACAGTTGTCCACAAGCACAATATTCTGTTATCCTGCCTTCCCTTCAGATTAGGCTTTTTATCCTTTAATTAGAGTCCAGTCTAGAAGCATCTTAATCCAAAAGTTAGGCTAGGGAGGAGTACTACTGAGTTTATCATGAGGTTTTGGCAATAATTTGGATTTGGAAGTAGTCATCATACTCAGCTTTGGAAGTAATTAGGTACCTTGGTCCAAGAAATTCTGGTTTGCTAATCTTCAAAGAAGCCTATTGACCTTTGTTTTCTCTGGAAGGACTAGGCTAGATTTGAGGTGTTTATTTGTAAAATAGCTCTAAGTGCAGTGGGCTCCTAATTATAACATTTGGTTCTTTAGAGGAATTCACTAACTTCTTGGTATCTATAAATATTTTTTCTTTCCTTAATTTTTTTAAAAAGACACCGTAATAAGATACCATGGCTGGTGACAATCCTGTTTGTTTATACGCCTTGCAAAGAATATTATCAAAGCCTTTCTCTAGAGTGTCACGTTTTTGAAGGATAAATGGTTCATAGCTGCTGTCATTACACAATACAGCTGCCCGTGTGCCCTTCTGATAGGTACCAGTGCTAGGTTTCAGCAGAGTGGGAATGGAAATGCATACAGGAGAAGAGGAAGCGTGAGAAGGTTCAAGCTTGTATTATGAGAGCCACCTAGCCCACTGTGCCCCCAGATAAGTGAGCACCGACACGCCGTGTGCGACTGAATTTGTAACAATTTTAACTAAACTTTATTAAGCCATGTTTGTGCAGCACTTTTGAGTATGGAAAGCGTTATCTTGCTTTTTGTGCTGCCTTTGTACACTCGACAGAGCACAGATGTAAAGGCAGCAGAAAAGCCCATGGAAGACGGGAGCACTGGGCTTTAGATTTGTCCACATAACCTACAGTCACTGGAAGGTCCCGCAGAGAGTAAATATGATGGCAGCAGGGGGAGAGGACAATAATCCCATCGCACACCAAGGGACAAATTCCACCACTCGTTAGGAAGCTGGGAGAAAAGACTGCAGATTAAGTGGTTCACCTCAGAAAGCTGCCTACAGCTGTGTTGTGATATTATCACATGCCTTGAAAGCTGTTCTACATGGATTAGGCATCCAAGCCTGAAACTACTTAGACAGTAAGTCTTAGACCAACAGTTCAACCAACAGGTTTAATATTACATGAACTCTAAGCCAACACACTCAGAAGGTAAAAAAATATCGAATACTTTGAAGTCAATATTGTAATGTATTGACCCTGCAGGCAAATATTGACGAAAGGAAAAGGAGAGGGGGTCATTACATCATGCCTTTAATTGTACTTTAATTCAATATGTGCACTGTTACATACATGAACTTTTTGTCCTCGGTAGAAAATCGACAAACTAAGAAAGATCTCATTGCATGAGATAATAAAACATGGAGTTAGCCAACGAAAACACATTGAGAGGAGTTGAATTTCATTCAGGTTTCCCACCAGAGCTTCTAAAAAGCCGGGGTCAGCATGAGCCCCCTGCTTTTGAACTTTTAATGGAAATTCTATCTAAATATTTTCTTACATACATTGACATAATGCAAACTGGCAACTCTTGGGTTTGTCTTGCTCAAGTATGAATCACCCTATCTCCCTCACCCCCAAAAAATTCAGACCAAGAGAACTTGAAGATACAGCACAGCGATCAACCAATCTGATTTCTCTCAAATCACTGCTTTTGAACGTGTTGGACAAAATACCAGCCTAAACCTGCACAGAAATACCTGCCTACTGCTCTCTCCTGGTTTATTTGCTAATTAAAATGAAAGAGCTTTGTGGACAGAGAAATGCTATTCACTAGGATTCTCTTCCAGGTCCACAAACAGTTTTTCTAGTCTCATTAATTTTTATGACAAAGTCACACGTTGTAAGTCTGGTGTTATTTCCCAAGGAAAAAAGAGAATGTGGCCTGATTGAAAGGAAAAGAGAGTTAAACCAGCACTCGTTTATTGAAAAAGTCTTGTCAGAGAACAGAGAAAAGGGGGAAAGGGTGGACACCGCACGGACCACACACCACAGGGTGCTACACATAGTCTACTCCACCTTCATTTTGATGAAATCTACTTTTCCAGCAAACAGAGGCTTCAAGTCTTGGCATGTAGCTCTCCGTCATGATAGACTTTATACCCTAAATTTCTTACAGAAATGAGTCCTTTACAAACCACAGACTTGCTTCACCCCAAATCTAAATTTCTCCTGCAGTGAAGCCAAAGCTGCTCAACAACCCCTAGAGCTAGGCATACACTACCAGTTCAATGATTTTTTTTTTCAAAAAGGAATTAACATAAGAACATACAGGAGATTAAGACAGACACTTCATATGCTGATACTAAAGCAAGAGCTGAAAGAAGCATCTATTGCAATGAAAAATGCTGAAGGCACTTGGATGGCTTCTTTCACTCAGGATCTCCAGGATTTTTTTCATTTAAAATCATTTCATCTGAAAGAGGGTGCAAAATTGTCATCCCATTCGAACTCCACCACTACAAAGCTGCTACATGGGAGACATTTAGCAACAGGGAATGCAGTTTAGAATCAAGCAACACATTTTATTAACCAGCTGTACCCTATTAGCCTCTCTCTGCAAATACAGAGACACAGCAAGGGAGATGGATGGGAAACAGGAGTATTATTTGGAATTACACTATGGCATTGCAAAACCCAGTAATGAGGCCCTTTGCAAAGAGGAGCTCTCCTCCTGAGGTCTGCAAGTAGAAATAGGGAAAGGGCCGGGCACTCAGCCACCAAAGCTCCTCCTGGGCCAACGCTCTGCAAGAGGGACAGGATTTGTTGCCACCTCACTGCAAACAACAGGGTTCTGAGGCCCTTGCGGCACTGCACACAGAGAAGACAATTTCCCTTGTTCTTTACCATCGTGCAGGCTACTAGAATGGCAGAATATAAAGGATCTGTATTTCTCCAAGTTTCTAGAAGCCTGGATCCCCTCAAAGCTTACCAAGTGATAGAGCTACGAGTGGCAGACCTCCCCACAGGGAGCTCTGGAGAAGGTTCAGCACCTTGGTCTGAGAATCTGGTTTATCTGAACCCACTCCAAAACCTTCTGTGTGTAAGACTGATACGATGGTAAAATCAAAGGAGAATTGGTGGCACCTCACAGAAGAACAAAGAACAAGCTGTTCCTTTTATTAATTTTTTGACTGATGATCTCATTCCCTATGACAAAACAGTTCAAAGAACTTTTTTTCCTTCTTTATTGAGGAAAATTATAAACAAAAAAGGATTAGCAAGAAAAAGCTGGAAGAGATGGAAAAGGCCCTTTCAGTCCATCAATGCTCCATAAAAACAGCTAACCCAGCAAGCCGTATCAAGTATTTGCCCCAGGAATCAGAAAGCAGAGTTGAATGTATTTGAACAGTGTGCAAGGGAACACGCTGGCAGAAAATCCCTCTGTCTTCAGCAACTCGAGTCACCCCTAGCACAAATGCAGAGAGAAAGACCAAGCAAGTTCACTTCGTAACTTAGTATATTCAAATTTTAGGACCATGCAACTTAAAAATGCAGTTCTTCAAGGATAAAACAGCAGCAGGTAATTCTCTAGCATGCAGACGTAGTCCCCTTTACCTTCATCTCGCCTTCAAGCATTATCATTCTCAAGAGGGAAGACACACATTAATAGACTGTGAAGTCAACTTAAAATTTAATACCACGTTTTTTTCTATTAACCACTATTTCTCACACTATCTTCACTCCTCAGTTATGGAGGTAGAGAAGAGTTCAAAACAGATTGCAAAGTGTTTGCTCTAGCCAGAAAACAGCCAACTACCTGCCTGCTGCCAGCAATTAAAGTTAGTTGGCTGTTCCCTGGCTAGACCAAACTCTTGCAGCAAATAATTACAGCTCTTTCCCATTCCCCTGCCCTGGGGGTTCCATGCTGCTGCTCTTATCTGCAAAGCAATATTTAGCACCTTGCAAAAGTATGAAAAACTTGCATAGAGAGAGACAAATGAGACCTTTAACCTACATGCAGGGTTTGTTGCTATTAGCAGTGCTACAGTAGAGCACGGGTCTTTGTCAAGGCTGAGGTTCTCGTGTGATCGTGGGCAAACAGGCGAGGACGGTGTCTACAAGGAAGGGTCTCAGTTACAGAAACGACGGCCAGAGGGGCTGCAGACAGGACAGAGGTGGACACAAACCAAATATAAGTTGCACTGAGGTAGAAAATGGCACTGAGACCTGGGGAAGCTGCTGGACATAGCTATGGACCATCACAAATCTTTAACATGTGCCTTTAAATAAAGGACCTGATCCAAGCCCAAACTTTTCTGTTTCTCTTTGGCATGTGTATCATGTACATCCACGGCTCAAGTGTTAAAGAAGTGTCCCTCTTGGAATAGAGAGGGGAGAAAAGAGAGAGAGAAAAGAGAATGACTGAGTGGGAGGAAAGAGTAAGTGGGAAAGCAAAAAAATGCAATATAGAGAAGAGGAGGAGAAGACTTTAATATAAAAATAAAAATGGAACCATGGAAAGAGCCAGTTATTTGTCTGCTCTGGAGCTTGAAGACAAAGGTGGGTGGCTTTAATTCTCAGCTGAGGTTACTTTTCCACCGCAGGAAGCCAAGCTATTGTTCAGAAAATCAGACAGTGTGCTTTATTTTACTTATTTTAAAATAACAAGGAAAGTGCTTAAATTTTACTTGTGTGCCCTAGGGCCATTTTGCTTTTTGAAAGTGAAGTGCAACTGAGCATAAATCCATTAACTTGTTTACCAAGAAACCAAATTTTTTAAATTATCACATGATGGTCCTTTAGCCAACCGAAATGCAACTAATTACACCTTTTTTAAAGCAAGGAATAGCTTTTTCCTTCTCTAAAGGTCTCTTCCTTGACATAACCTCACGAAAAGACTCTGGCAAAAGGAGTCAGAATCCTGTATCTCAAGAGAGTGGGACAAGTCCTCGGGGCACAGAGCAGCAACTTTTCCATCCAAGCATAAATATGACTTTAGCAAACATTGCAACAACTTCAAAAGAAGAAAAACTGTCTGCCAAAACAAACAACAAGCACCTCTAAAGAGTAATGATCCACAAAATACCACACACTACCAGGCATTTCCTCTAGGAGATGTCCCCATCCAAGGCCCTCTCCCACTGGTTTGCATAAGAAATGTTCCACAGAAAGAGCCCCCTTCACCCACCAGCCACAGAGAGACTTTGAGACCATCAGGAACAGCCTGGCCAAGGTCTCAAGATATTGGAGCTCTTCTCTGAACTGTGCTTAGTCACTCTTTTCTGGTTTTGTAGCACCTGGAGAGATGGCCAAGGTCAGGGCCCCAACTTCCACAGGGCGAAGAGAGAGGGAGCTGGCAGACGCAGCACGTCAGCATGGCCACTCCAAGTGCCTGCATCAGACTGGAAACAGCAAAAGGGCTGGAGAGGGTTCTGGGCTTTTGCTTTGCTTCTTAAATCACAATTAAAACCTTTTAACTCTTTAGCCTTTACAGATCACATGTACATCTGTTCCCTCAGGAGCTGATGTAAATACAATAAAAGCTGGGACTTTTCTCATTAACTGACAAACTCAGGAGCTGCGAGGTGGACTGAACCCTCAACATTAGCAGAACCAAGATTGGCCCCAGTTATTGCAAAGTGAGAAACAGGCTGAGATCACAGAAGAGAAAAAAATAAAAATAAAAGCATCTTCAAATGTTAACTAGTCCCATACGGAAAGTCTTGGCACTTCCTGGATTTCTGGAAGCATCTGAGAAACCACTGTTACGAATGGTGATGGTGCAAAGTCATGCTTTCAGCGATCCCGAGAGCGCCAGGAAATATTCAAGGCATTTCATAAGAAGAAAGCATAACAGGTTTTTTTTTTCTTCTTTAAGTTAAAAGGTCAATGTGGGACATCAATGAGTCCAAAACCCAGAATAACTCCTACCTGCTTTGTGGTGACTTTTAAAGCATTGTTTTACTCAGGTCTCAACTACCCTGACCTTTGGCCATTTTGTCTCTGGCATCAACCAAATGTTACGGAGACAACTAAGATTATACAAACCAGTTTGGGACTGACTCCAGATAAGGTATGAAACCAAAGGCATGTGTTCATTAAGTGCAATGAAGGACAAGTGAAGATGAAAAGCAGAAAAACACACTAGGAATGGAACCCTTCCTAAGCAGAATACTTTCCAGAGTTTTCCATGAGCCATCAGCAATTCTTTAAATAGTTTCAGAATTATGAGGACACTTTATCTATCGCTAAATTAAATGCTGGGAGCAGGTCTTCCATGTGAATTGCATACAGTTTTTGTCTGTAGCAGCTAATAAATTCAGCAATGTCCTAAAACTACTTAATAGAATTTGAAAAGCTACCTTTTATACCTCAAAACAAAGCCATAACGTGGCACATCACACGTCGTGCATTACAGAGCCCTGAGTTTTATACGCAAACTGGCACAAGCCAAATCAGTTAAGCACTGTTCCAAATACTTTGGCTAAGGTTAGTGTTTAAAGCCCCTGCGAGGAAGGCACTCCCCCATGCTGCCCAGCTCTGAAGGGTACGCTCAGAGATGGCTCTTGGTCAGCACGAGGCGTTCCCAGGCTCTCAGGAGAGGGGGAGGGTTGATCCTCCCACAGGAACATGGGGTAGGTCTTCATGCTGGTGGTGTTCTCCCAACTTCCAGCTCACATGAGTTGGAAACATCTAAGCTGGTGATCAATCAGGAGTCAGGTCTCCAGACCTCACAGATCACGTTACCGAGGCAGATAAACATAATACAAGAGTGTCCTGTCCTGCTGGTTGCCAGTGAACCCAGGTCAGCTCTTCACCACCTTGTGACAGGAGATGTTGCCATGCAGAATGCACCTACTGCCTACACCATTCCTGAAAACTACCTTCAAACCTGATGTAGTAACTCCAGAGGAGAATGAAAGAGCTCTTCTGTGCAAGTGGTACCACCACACCATTAAGTTGGATACTTACACAAGGAAGGAATTCTCCAGAGGGAAATCCACTAAATGCTCAGGACAGAATTTACACACATGTACAAGATAAAACATTTAATTGCAAACTGAAGGACACAGGGAATGGTATCCAACAGAATAAGCACACTGCATAATGATTTGTTTGCACTGATGAGCAAGATACAAGCAGGAAATACAGATGAAAGCAGGACACAAGTATTTCAATAGTAAAAGTCAGGCCAGAGCACAAGACAGTTGAGGATAGACAGTATAACGATGGAAAATGAAGAGAATGTGCCATTTCTTTGATGTATCAAATGTGTCCAGCACTGGCAGACTGAGACCAGACACAATGGTTCATTATGCAGCAATGCCTATGTCCCACCGTCTGCCCGTGCAGGTTTTCTCCCCATTCCTATGCTGGTAGCTGTTCACACTGCAGAGGGTCACAGGTAAGCTGGTTTCCTCTGTGCCTGCACAAGTGCCTAGCAAACTTTGCGAGGTGCCAAAATAGCAAGTTCCACTTAGAGGTTTTATAAATTGTATTGATTTCTTTGCAAGATTCAAGTGTAATGAGCAAAATGAAGAGGAGTTACAAACCTCAAATACTTATCCACTGAATGCCAGTATTTGCTATATGGTCACCTCTGGGACAACCTCTAGATGACTACTTATAACTTAGACCCAACATGAATCTTTGCTACTCAAAGGCTATCCCAAGCACTTGGCAGATGGATCTTCAACCCTTCACCAAGACAAGGTGTGAAGCAGTACACCAAGGCAGACTGTGCTGCTGTGAACTCGGATTCCAGCTCAGAAAGCATGCCTTGCTGGTAGGGAGAAGTTACCAAGGGAGACTCCCAGCAGTCTCTTAACAATGAGGTTTCCACCCAATATGATGAAGGTAAAAGGACAATTTCTGGTATTCACATCATGAATTGTTTTTATCACTATTCCAAGACCCATTCAAGAGGCTAACTCTATCAGGAAATCAGTAGCCTTTGAATAACGAGATGGGAAGTGGCACCCAGCAGCTTTCAAGATGAATTACAATCATTTTGGGTGTAGGATGTCATCCTGTTCCTGAAATGAAGGTTTAGAATGGGGAGGGACCAGCCTCTTTCTACCGCTAGGTCAGTCCCTTTTGTGGTATCTCTACTGAACACAGTAATCCAAGGCTGAGTGAGCATTCCCAGGCATTCAAAGAGACCTTGGGATTTAGTGCTAGGCCAAACACACACAAGGTACTTCCACTGAACAGCCTTGACATTTCAACTTCTTTGAGAACAGAAGGCAACCGCTGAGATTTCACTTTTAGCCATCCAACTTTTTTGTTTATTTTTGGAAAGATTTCCAAAATATTTCCATCTGCAACTAGTTTTACTCTTTCTGTGTAACTAATATAATAATCAACAATCAAGAAATACTGTAGTGAATTTCACTGTAAGAAGATTTTTTTCCTGTTCAGTTGGGTTCTGAAACCCCTGCATTGCAATACATTAAAAGTTAAAAGAACAGCCCAGTGATTCTGAGGGATCCTGCCATTTAAGAAAGTTTATTATAAAGAATATATACAGCAGTAACTTCTTTGCTGCCTGCATTCAACATAACATATGACTGAAGTTAACCATGTGGGAATTTATTCCTAGCTATTTGTACCTTTTTAGAGTTTACCTTCCTCACATATCTTCTGATTCTTATCTGCTAAATTTAGTGAAAAATTCTGTTTTCTCTAGCTCTGTCTGGTCATCACCTATCATTTGCGGTTCTTCTCTAAAGACTCTCCTGGTCCCTTAGGTCCTTTTTAGTGAACAGAAATCCTATACAAAGTGCTTTTGGATGTCTTTGTACAGGAATTTCTGGATCCTCTCCCAATTGCCCAGCTCCTTAAAAGCATTTGTGGGGTTTTTTTTCTTCAATATACAATTGGACACTGTTGTTTTTAAGTCCGTATCCACAAACGCTAGCAATATCCACTGGGACACAAAATCCTGCGCCTCGAAATCTTTGGGGAATTGTCCCAGGTCCTGAATTTATGAACTGAGACAATCCAGAAGGCGACTTCGCCCAAAGCATCTCTCCTCCCTGCAGGAAAGTAAATTCATTTTTTTGAGTAATTCTACTGGTATTTGCATGTCTGTTTGCACATTCTGCAGCCATGGTCTTCATTGGCTTAGTCCTTCACAGACAATCTACTTTTTATTTTGTTTTAATCCTGTGTCTTTTTCCCCTACAGCTTTCTTTGTGTACAGTCAAAAAAAAACCCCACGCTTTTGGGATAAGGATGGAATCTTTATAAAATATCTGTACTTGATACAAAAATCCAAAGCAATAAATATGAATTACCAATACCAAATCCTGCCCATTTTTCCTTAACTAAGTTTTTAACCAATCTTCTCACAAGTTGCTTTCAAACACATGCAAAAATATTTTACAAATTATGCTCCAGCAATCAATGCTCCAACCAAATCCAAACTTCCTCAGTCTCCACCCCAATACCTTATCACCCAGTTTAATGCACTTGTCTGGGGATTAGGCTCAGTCTATCTCCCTTTCCACCACCATCAGCTTCGAGCAAGCTGCCCTATTTCTGCTCAAGCTGAGGGAGCCCTGTGCTGTCAAGTTGTCTCACCAATTGCAAGAGAGATGTTTGGTGGAGGAAATGTGATGCAATCCAGCCCTCTGATTCCATTCAACCCTGCACTTGGAAATTGGAAGTGATGTGTGTTTCTGCACACAACCCCACGTTACTTTAAAAGAAGAGGTAAAATATACTGTACATGCTGCAGTTCCCCAGCGTTACGTGGGATTACATTATGGGACACAGCAGGGATCTGGATTTGGCAGAGTCCTGAGTGTATTTTGCATTTTTTCAAAGAGTCTGCAACCGCAAGCCCTCAACAGAAAGAAAGGACGTGTACCTGTTTCTAATCACTGTAATACGTCTTTTTCACCTTCCTAGTGACAGAACAGAAACCCACCAGACTAATCAACAGGTAACAGGAGAGCTGAGCTAATTATATCTGATAACCAAAGGAAAACCTGACCAAATGTTACACACAATCCCACTCCTTGTCTTTATTTTTCCCATATTTGACTCCTGCAATAAATTTAAGTAAATTGCAGTTTATGGTCATTTTACATTTGACTCATATATCAATATGGGGTTTCTGTCATGTTCTCTCTAAGCTGAGTTCGGTATCTGTTCATCTTAAACATCTTACAAAGAAGGAAGCATAGTAATTTCATAATGTAACTTCTGATTCAACACTAGTCCATTCTTCAGTGTTTATCTTAAGCAAGTCAGCCCCACATGACTCCAATTACAAACTCTTCTATACTCTGTGCTGCAGGAACTGAACTGATTAGCTGAAAGGTCCTGTACCATGTGTTGCTAGAGCAAATTTGACCCTACAGTCCTTAAGTGGCCAGAGGGACAAAGCTGAATAGAAGGAGGAATATTTATGTCTTAAAAAGCAAAATATAAGTGCAGATAACTTTGCAAAATTAAAGCAAATGTTTGCAACCTACATCAAGAAAGAACAAGGATGGAAGGAAAGAAGAGTGGGCAGTCACCTGAGATAGAAGAGAATATCTAAGGGCTACCAGGGCTCTACAGGTGGTTTTCAGGCACAAGATGCTGGAGCTCATGCACTAGTGATGTCTACTAAGGTGTCCATGAGGTCTAAAAAAAAGCAGCCCCAGTATCTGCAGGTCTGCAGTAGACAAGGGATAATTTTACCAACATTTGGCAAAACATCTGCTGGTTTTACCAAAAATGTGTGAACAGATATGTAAGTCCTCACTCTCTGCAGATCTGCTTCCGAAACTGTAGCCCACAGTGGATTGCCTGGTGTCTGCTAAGGAAAAAGGTCATGCCGCACTCTTCTCAGATTTTTGGGTCACTAAGAGAAGCTCTCTTCTTTGCTTATACACCATTTTTCATCTCACTTATAGAAACACAATGTGTTTTAAGTTTTTATCCCGCTCCCCTTAGGTATGTTTGATTTAAATTCACCAACAGCGTGAACAGATTTAAAGGGAAGGGAAAACCAGGGAGCAGCACACTGCAGAAATCTCATTTGCTTAGGTCATCACGTAAATACTAGGAAGATTCAATGAATGTATTTATATACAACCTCGCTCCAAAATGCAGACAACCAATGTCACTAAGGACACAAAAAAACAGGGCAAATGGCCTGTAGACTATGTTTCTATTCTGCAGTTCAACAATTTCTCCGAGAATAAGATTTAAATTACTTAAACTTGAATTACTTTTTGAAAGACTGTAGGGATACAGGAATGAAAGAACAACATTTAGAATCACGTTAGTCATCAATAAACACACAAAAAGATGTACAGAAGCTCTGTCAGTATGGCCCAAAGCCCTGCTTTGAAATTAGAATCAAAAGATCTGCACACAGGTAAGACAAGCCTTCAGAAATGCACCCCAATCATTTCTGCTGCATCCTTTCCCGTCACAGCCTGACATTTCACTAGATGGAATCGTTTGCCTTGAAATTTTCCGAATTTCATTTCTTTTCCTACCAGTAAGCAGCCTTCAAACACAACTGCATCAGTTCTGTACATTACCAGAAATACAAATACCACTTGCAGATAATTCCCAGAAGAGGTTTGGCAATATGGAAACTTGCCTGGCTCCACTGGGACACGTAGGTCACCTGGTGTGCTCTTACATGATGAGATCAGAATAAATCTTTAAACGTCTGCACCCTGGCTGAAAACATTCAGGCTTGAAAGTGGTACGGTTGTTTTCTGTAAATACTCTGCAACATTCGTACAAACCAAGAACGGCTCGGTTGTATGCTCCTGGCTGCAGTAACTGACGTGCAGAAAGGGATCACAGAAGAGTATTGACTGAAATGAACTTGCTTAAAACCTCAAGCTACCCTGAAACAGCTCTACAAAGGCTGTAGAAACTAGGTGCAGTCCAGATCCATCTTTTACTCCAAGTTTATGCTGAGTCATCTAAATGGAGCACAGTTCGTTCATACTTCTAAAGCTGTTACATAAATCACCCTATTTTCCTTCTTTATTGGAACTGATCTCTTTTAAAATATACACTCACAAATGCGAACAGCAAGCTTACCTCCCTACTGCTATCATTAAACAATAACGAGGAGCACGACTGTTAATCAAAAGCAGACTCCAGTATAAAATCCTCTCAAAACCAGACTGGCCCACTTAAGACATATATCCCTGAAACGTTTCCAACTGCTGCAATATTCTACTGCGAGCTCCATTAAAAATACAGCTATTCCCACAACCGTCCCATGCTTCCTTTGCTAGTGACGCTCTGCTGCTGAGTATTTCTTCATGATAGATTTGTAGATTGCTTCTGCAAAAAAAATTCCTTTCCATCTTTTACTGACTATGGGCGAGTCCTCCATCCAACAACTGGAACTGATAAGGGAAATACTGAGAAGTTTTAAAACTAAGCAAAGGTGCAAAAACAGTCCCTTATCTCTCTGCTTGTTCCCTAAGATCCTTCAAGGCAGAGAAAATGCCTCAGTCTTGAATAAATTAGCAACAAATCAGCTTGAGGACAAAGACAATTTCATTCTTCAAAATCTTCTGAAATGCACTGATTTAGCTGTCTGAGAGAAGTAGTGCGGGCAATGAGTGGTTTCTTTTTTCTTGTAGTTATTAAGGGTGCTATACACCAGAATGAGACATTTTCTGAATTGGGTTCTGCATTCTCTGTTGATTTTTGGAGATCTCCTGACATCATGAGGATGCCAGATATGTGGTTTGCTCATGTTGGGTTTTTTTTGGTGTTGTGTGGGTTTTGTTGTTTTTTTTTTTTTTGAAGTGTTTTACATATGGGCAAAAAAGATGGAAAAAATAATAATTTCCTGTAACCACGTTTACATTTGGAATAAAAGCCGTGTTAACTCTTAACATAACTTTGCCCTCATGAGAGATGCAGCCTTGCCAGCCCTGGATAAGCTCTTAACCTCTAAAACAACTCTTTGTCATAATAATTGCAGCTAGCATAGCAATTTTTAAAGCCAAAAATCCTCAGGGTACCTCCAAAACATATCAAGAGGCTCTATTAAGCACAAGATTGAGGTTCCCATAGGGGCTCTCCTTAACACCGAAGAGCTGGGAATGGCTGTAGCTTTCCAAACAAGTGAACCCACAGGACTCCCAGTACTGGTTTTGGACCTTTCTAAATTTGCAAATTCCTGAAAAATTTTAAGTCCAAGTACAGCTATCTTAAAAAATTTCACATATGCCGATGGATTTATACCCCTGCTTTTGCCAGCCATGTTTTACGGGCCTATAATAACAACCTACATAGTGCTGAAGTAGTCAGCGGCCTACAGGCTATCAGCTCACAGTGGGCCAAAAAAGTAATGAATTCACAGAGATTCAATTTGCATGCAAGAAAATGTCCTGGGAACTTGTGATACAAGATGGATCTGGATGTCTCCTGCCACCTGCAAAGGACAGGTCTGAGGGCTGAAGTCCCCAGTGCTGGCAGGTGAAGCAAAGACTCGTCCCAGCTGGATAGAGCCCAGTCCCATCCAGGGACGGGTTGATGGTAATGAACCAGCTCTAAATGCTAATTCCCTATCAGGATGCAAAATAAGGACTGCAGTGAAGAATGCATATGTCAGGTAATATAAATAAATACACACATTTCTGTTACTTTTTCCTGCTAAGAACAGAGACTATTGTGACGCTCACACCCTGGTTGAGGATCTAGCACCTTGTCTCTTGTCTACAAGCTCTGCAGCTCTGAGTGACACCTTAACAAGGGGCACAGGATATAGCTTGTATTGCCAACTGCATGTGAAATAGATAAGCCTTACAGGAGGCTCGCAAAATAATGTTTTGATTAGGTTCCTCAGACCAGGAAGTATATGAAAAGTTTAACCTTTGGAATTTAGCATTTCAATACTGAATCATAGTTGGCAGAGGAAAAGGTTCCTGAAATGCTGGATCAAGTTTTTGCTTCAAACAGCAGCACACTGGGAGGATAATGGACAAGAATCCATCAGTACAGTTCTCAGTTGCTTTTATTACTCATCTTCACTAAAAAGATTCTGCAAGGATCTCCTTGCATGACACCAGGAGCCTTAAAAATGGAGATGGATGAGATTCCAGCTACCACACTGGACATCTCTGCTTCAGAGATATCTCGTGTTCTAAACAAACATTACAGCACAGATATTTCCTTCCTCTGCCTGCTTGGGGACCCACACTGAGCTGGACAGCCAGCCGCCATGCCTGCTCGAAGGATGCAAAGGGTTTCCTGCAGTCTTTTTATGCCGCTCACTCCCACTCGGCTCCTCAGCTCCCTCCCTAACTGATCATAACTGCATCAAAGACCATCAAGGACTGTTTTCCTGTCCATATTTCCTTCTGAGCCACAAGGTCTCCTCAGAATAAACACCACAGATTTCAAAATAAAAGAAAGGGTATTTCCATGGCGGTTCTTTCCACATTGATTTAAAAGCTGCTCCCTGGGACATTCACCAGCATCAAAACCGGCTTTTCCAGGAGGTGACTTTCCTTGGCCTAAGGCTGAGGCAGTGCTGTGATGGAGTGTGGGCACCACTCCCAGGGCAGATCAGAGGCTGAAAGGAGAGGCAGAGGGCAAGATCACTCTTAAAAAAGGCTCCAGCTCAGAGCACCTTCTCACTGAGAGGGGCCCAGGGCAGAACAAGCCCGTTTGGGGATGCATGGCTCCAGCCAAAAGGCAGAGATCTGGCACCCAAAGGGCTCCCACCTAATGGTCCATGGAAAATGAGATGTGTGGGCAAAGACCTTCAGGCAGGGACGGCCACCAACCAGTGCGTTCACTCATCTGCCTCTTGGATTTTCTCTGAGGCTCATCTGGAGGAAAGCGGGGTGTGTATAATGATCCTGAGATGGACGTGAAACTTTCAAAAGTACTAAACCCACACTGGATTTCCCATCCTACAGATTTTGGATAAAAACCAAGCAAATCTTTACTTTTACTCTCAGAAGACAGTCCTGTTGTGTCCCCTACTCCTTCCTGGTTTCTTCATGTCTCTTCTAAAATACACTGGCAAAGTATATTTTGAGGAACTGAAAGAGAAGAAAGGTTCCTGCACCTTCCACTTCTGTTTTATTTGAAAAAATGAGTTTTGCACCCTTTCTCTATGCAGAGCGACCCTGCAGTCTGATCCGTTTTACCTTTCTTTCCCAACTGCCCGGTTTTCCTGGGAAAAGGAAGTGTTATCTTTGACTGCAGAAGCATCCTCTGTCCATTTAGGTGAGTGCATCTGAGATTACCTTTGAAATAACAGGGTGCCCTGGGAGAGCGAACTGTGCCTGCTCCTGTGTTATAGACAGGTAAAGACACGCCCCGAAAGCATGGCTTTGACATGATCCTTTCACATATTCCTTAGCCTTCACAGATGATCAGGGAAGGGCAGGGAAAACCTTCAACTGGAGGCTCCAGAAGGCCAGCACAGGTCTGACACAGCCCCTGGGAGAAGGACAAGGCAGAAATAAATAGGCCAAGAGGACTTGGGGTTTTTCTTTCTGCCCCACTTGCAGGCAGCTCCCTCTGTCTCATGCCTGTACAGAGAAGAACAAAAGGCAACAAAGCAGGGAAGACTGGCAAAGCACAGCAGCAGGAATGAAGTCCACCCAGAAGGCAACTTTAAAAAAAATATTCTATTTGTTTTCATTTTTTTTCTCATTTTGATTGCATGAGAAGGAATTGTTCCAAAGAGGCTTGATCAAGGCATGGGGCAGTGCTGCAGCCACCCACCTCGGCATCACAAGGGGGTTTGTAGCAGTCAAGCTACAGAGCTCCCACAATCAAGTAACATCCCAGCAACACCTAGAACCCTCTCGGCTGGACCTTACAAGTAGAGGATCCCTTCTGCACTGGTACATCTCCTTCCTTACAGATGGGAGCAAGAGGCCTCATACAGAATTTTCTGCATTTGGGGTCGGAGGGACAAGGCAGACTTCAGAGTGTGGCCACATCCCTGATCAGCAGATACATCAACAAGTCCCACGTATGAGCAACAACCCTGCAACGGCTTTGCAAGCTTTCTGGGAAAGAAGAATTCTTGTTCAAACAGGTATTTTCCTTGAACACTTTCTCCAAACAGCTTATCCATAAGAGAAAAATGCAGATGTACGCACTGCAAACCAGCTCGGTGAATGGTTTCATGCAGCATCTAAAACCCATGTGTATGTGAGCAGTAGAGGTTTAGAAGCCAGAGTTTCAGCGCCTCAGATTTGAGGGGCTGTGGGATCACCACACTGCCATAAATCTACGGATAGTTCAAACGACAAAGTGGAAAGGGGAACAGACTTCAGTTTAGGATCTCTCAAGAAGACTGTTTAAATTTTCTGTGAAATAGAAGAGCAATTTTTCCTTAATCTCGCCTCAAGAGTGCTATCGTAGAGTAAAATTAGACAATTTTTATTGGCTTCAAATTTTCTTTCATCTCTGATTTTTTTTATCAGTTTTATAGCCCTGTAATACTATTCTGTACCTGGGTCTAAATGACATGACAATTCATTGGCCACATTGCACAGAATGAAATCAACCCTCAAAACCAGGGAATGAAGTCTTTGATATCATCATATTGTGATGATTAACAAGAGCAAGAAAAACTAAAGAAAAAAAAAAATCACTTTATCTTCTTTATTAGTGGCAGGTGGGCTACGCAAACCATGTAATATTTCTAACCAAGCCAGTTACTGGATCTCATCAAATTAAATGAGCAGAACTTGGATGGCAAAGTAAGCTTACAAAAAGGAAGTTCCTTAAGTCAGAATCATCAAGATTTGGCTTCTGGAGCTTTACTTTCTGTTCTATTGGCTTACGACAGAGTAAAAGTACAAATAAGGCAGAACAGAAAGCTTAAAAGGCAATGAGAAGAATAACACAACTTATAAGGAACACTCTGCTCATCTAACAATTCCCAGCATCCCATAAACACCAAAAAGCAATTCAGCCAGTGACCTCCAAAAAACTGGATTCCTTTACCCAGGGACTGTGTATTCAAGGTCAAAGTTTAGTAGACTTCAGTATGGAAGAGTGGCATATTAGCTATTCAGCTGTAACTCCTGTAATGACAGGAGACAGCTGAGATCTGCTGAAATCAAATTACAGCTCTGATTATGCAAAACACTATGGTTCTGCATTTCCTGACACTAAGACTACTTCTGAGTGCAGCTTGAAGATATCTGCTCTAAGATTTCTGAAAACAAGCAATTAAATCAACAAGAGAAAAACGAGTTTATTGCTCTACTTGTATTTGGTAAAGAACACTTCATGACAAATTATATATACGAATGTGTCAACGGCTCAATATAAACACTGAGAAGTATTCTGTAAAATATATCTCATACCATCAGGGAGTTGTTTACAGGACAAAGCATCATCAAGATCCTTGGCAGTTGATGGGTCGATGGTGAAAATGCATTCTTTCCTATCCAAGGAAAAAAGAAGAAAAGAAAAATTTATCTTCCAGTCATGAAGAAGGTATCAAAACACAGAGACCATTAGAGACATCCAGACAACCACCACCATGTTTTCAGAAGACTCTGTTGAAACATCTTTCAATCTAATCTAAAAAAAAAACCAGTGGTTTTAGACCTTTAGACAAGAGAATCTCCTTAGGTTTGTTTGGGGTTTTTTTCATTTTTCTCTTTGGTTTAACTGCTTGCTCTTAACAGCTTTCATCTCATTACTGATTTTCCTCCACAAAAAATAAACAATTTAGCCCATCAAGTTCACTCCAAAGAAACAAGCAGGAAAAAGCCTTGATGCCTTGCAGCTAGAGTAAAAATAGATTGTTCCTAATTACAAAGCTAAATGGAACACAAACAACCCCCATCCCCATGCATAAGACCAGATATCTCCACATCTGAAACTCCAAAAGCACAGCTAGCACAGAGCAGAGGCAGCGGAACATCTACAAACCAAGCTGAACAATAACAAAAATGAGTGAGAGTTTTGGTCTCCATAAAGACACCCAAGGGGCACAGCACTTTATAACATCTACGTTGCCTATTGTGCACCAAAGGGAAAAGCAGGTTTGATAGGAAACACTATGAAAGTTGTAGAATGAAAGAGCTCCAAATCAGCTAATTAGATCTAGCAAATCAACTTGGTGCTTAGAGAAAACTGAACGCCCTTTCACATATGCTGTACTAGGTCGTACCTGGAATACACAGCCCTGCCCTGGAAGGCTTACATACATACATCCTGTAGCGGTGGGCGGCAGAAACACCAGGAACATACCAAGATGGACCACAGATATGGTCTAGGGCCAGGCAGATGAGACAAAATAGAGCATCTGACTCAGGAATCATCCCTGGAAGTGTTCAAGGCCAGGCTGGATGAGGCTTTGGGCAACCTGGTCTAGTGGAGGGTGTCCCTGCCCATGGCAGGGGGGTTGGAACTAGATGGTCTTGAAGGTCCCTTCCAACCCAAACCAATCCATGATTCTATGTTTAACAGAGCAGAGCCTGGCACCAGCGAGACCCAAAACCTGAAGCACTCAACAAATAAAACTTCCCAAACTCCTGCTTTAGGGTCTCCCTTCACCCTGGGTTGCCCTACAGCAACTCCTTGCCCGGGACCCCGGACTACAGCAGGGTTCACCCAAGCAACATGTGGAACATGGGACTGGAGCTGAAGAGCAGCGAAGACAGTAAAGGAATGGGTTTGCTGGTTTATTTGGCTTTTATCTTAACCTTTAGAACAAGATCAGCCCCTCCCTAGTTAAAAGCCCCCCCAAGCACAATGGCACAGGCTGAGTTTCTTTTCAGACCGTTTCTTTTCTTCTTTTCCTTTTGCCGCAGAAAAAACTCATCTCATGATGGCAACTCCCTTCTAGAGATGTATAATGAAAACACATATTATTTTTCTTACAGCATAACCACCAGTATACTCCTGGGGTAGGAGAGGTGGGAGGGGAAAAATTACAGCGAACTTTTAAAGGAGCAAGTGTCACGTGGAATTAGCAAGTCTTAGTCTTTTTGCATGGGTGCTTGCACAGTGAGAGCAACAACTCTATGTTCACAGGCCTATCACTTTGGTACTTAAATGCTCTGGGTGGTATCTGTTGGTGTCAGACAGCTGGCAGCATGTATTTATATAATTCCACCCGGCACACTAAATAGAGATTTTCAAAGACATAAAAATCAGTAAAGCACTTCACTGCCTTCCGAGACTTTGAAAATCTTTTAGAACATGCTAGCTTTCAGATTGGATAGCAAAGCTGCCTTAATCCGCAGATGCACGTTAGTTTCTGATCCTTCACATGCATCTAAACAAATTAGAGTTTGTGACACTGAAAGATACAAAATCTTTTCAACTACACCAGGACTTTGATCTGTTCCTGCCTAGCTATCCAGCACCGGGAATCAAGCAATTTTTAAAGGTTTGCAAACAACCTTACTTCCATAAATATATATTCCTTAAAATTCCACCTAAGGATGGAATTTCAGGATACTTCCACTCCAAGGTACCATGCAACTTTCTTTAGGGAACTGTGCGCATGCAGATACACAGACACCCATACTAAAAGCAGTATGGCGGCACGCACACGTGCCAACCTGCATGTATTGATACACCAGGTCCACTAACTCACAGGGTTTAAAGGCAACAGCATCCTGGCACTGTGACTCCCCCCCCGCAGCCGTATCTAGTAAATCTTCCCTTAAGTTACTTCATTTAAAAGAGCAAACGGCACTGCATGGACACTAATAGCTTGCTTTATCTGACAAGTGAACAAGAAAAAGCTTTAAGAGCTTCTTCAAAAAGAATGTGGGCTCCCATGTCAGGGGAATAGATAGCCTATCCCAGATGTTCGGAGCTTGCAACCACAAGCATCTGCCACCCATTGTGAATTGTAGCTCCAGGCAGTTCAAAAATTAGCAGATTGGTTTCAATGAAGTGCATATTTGCAGCCTGCCCTGGAAAGAAGTGAGCATAAATACGCGGGTGCCAAATTCTGAACACATTTATACAACGGCAGCAACTAACGGGCTGCTTTGCCGAGATGTATTTAGCCAGTCAAATCTACTGCAGAGGTCAGCAGTGGCCTCAGTCCAGAGAGCCCAAACCTGCAGGGTCAGCGGTGCAGCCCCCAGCCCGCCCGGGCAGCGCTTGGTGCACAGCCTGCTGCCCTTGGGACGTGCTGGCCGGGCTCTGAGCAGCCTCTCAGCATGCAAACTGCAGGCACAGACAGAGCTCGTCGTCTGAGATACTTAAACTCACAGATGCAAAGTTGAAGAGGGGTCCAGACAAATACTGATTTAGCATTTCTCACCAGCATTTCTATGTGCAGCACAGCTGGGATATGTTTTACCACCAGGCTCAGATCCGCTTCTCCTTTAAAACTACTCAAGGGACTTGGACTTGTAGCTTGTCACAGGCAGTTTATTCTGGGCACAGATTGCAAGGTGAGGTAAGAAAGTCACTGAGTAACACAAGGAAATGATACTCCCTGGCATAACGACTCTGCAGAAGTGTTGCAGAGCTGATGGCCAGGTAGTCAGTGGGACAAGAGAAGCTGACCTGCAAGCAGAGCACAAAGTTCATAGTGAGATAATCCTGGCACACAGGAGCACACCTAGCTGAAGCTTGCCAAGTGAATTCTGCTCACCAGAAACTGTGTTATTAGGTGTGATGAATTATATTTTTGGTTTTCAGTTTTTAATACTGGAGAAGATTCAGATGGCTATAGGAACTGGGGCTGGCATGTGGGAAAGAAAATAATCCACCAAGTGATGGGAACGCAGTGCTGAGCCCGAGGGCAGCACCCTGCACGCATGCTCCTCCAGGGCAAGGTCTATGAGGAAGGCATGTTCTCAGCTATCTCTTCCTGCTTTTCCTCCAGCCCTACCGGTATCACCTTCTATCTCTAACAAGCTGCAGAGAGCTGTCTCTCATCCTGGAGAGAATGGGCGCGAGGCAGTGAAAAGCAAGAGGAGGAAAGGCTGGGTGTGGGCAGTGCAGCCTGCCCGCTCTCTGCAAGCTGTCCCCTCCCTTGGCATCTCCGCCAGCCACTCCTGTACAAAACCCCAGGGAGGACCCTGGAGGCAGCTGACAAAAACCATCTGGGTGAAGAAATAACATTGCTCCCAGCTATGTGGCAAGTCTGCTCTGCAATGAGGAAGGAGGCGTTCAAATTCCTCCCTTGACCATACTGTCTGGCTGTATGATACCCCAAAGGCTGCGGCACGAGGGATCTCAGAGAGATCAGACCACATTTCTGACTGTAACCAATAACAAGACCAACCTGCAGTGGGTAGTATGACTAAATCTCAAAGCAACAATATTTTTTATGCACCTGCTAACAAAGATGTTGCTTAAGTACAAGCAAATAGCCCGGCTACATGTGCACACATTTGCATCGACCACAGGTAAATACAAATTGGCAGCTGTCTCCAGCTTCTGGAGGGCCGCCAAGGTGACCTTGCGGGTTAAGGAGCTTGATCACCTTTCCCCCTTCTTTAAAAGCCCCGAAGGAGCCATCCCTCATTGTCACTACACCTAATAAAAATCTGTTTTATTCATTTCAAATTGTCAAAACATACTTTGTAAAAGTAACGAGATGTTCCAAGCCCACTCATTCCAACATACACACAACTTGGTTAGTCAAAGGAAACCGGTTTAGGAGATAGACACACACACAGAGTTAAGAGGTTTTCTGGTCTTCATGCTGGAAAGGACTAGAGATAAACATGTGCCTTTAAGAACCCCCAGTACTGATCAAAACCCAAACATTTCAGTGTGGAAACTTCCACTTTTTACAGGAGCCTCTTTGTCCAAAACATATGTTTAACGTAGGTTTGCAGAGGTGGACTTGCTCTGGCACGGAGTTTCTGTCAATGGAAGAATAAAATCTTTTCTCCCTCCTTCTCCTGGCCAGAGGTTTCGTGCACTGGAGCGAGGCAATGCCTGCAAGAGTTTTGGGAGGATCAGGGGAACGGCTCTTGCACTGACCTGCAAGCAAGAGTCAGGGAAACACGTGCCACGCACGATGCCCAGCCCCAGGCAGTGCCCGGGACCACTGACCCGGCCGCCTCCAGCCTCGAGGCAGCGACAAGAATGCTGCTAAAGACAAAGCTTGCATGCTGGCTCCATCTGCCATCTTGCAAATCAACCATCTGGGGAAAAAATTGCAGGACAGAGCACTTGGTTTATTATATAGTAACGCCAGTGTGCACATACACAGGCTGGTATATCAATCCTAATTTAAGGAAAGCTAATTAAGTGCAGTTTTTCTCTGCACAGCTTAAGGAAGCCTAATTAAAGTGGACAAGCATATCTGTAGAGCATTTAGTCCTTTTACCTTTAACAGGACCTAAAATAAATGGCTAGAGGTAAGATAAGTAGTCTGTTGGTGAGCTAGAATTACCGTCATGGTAATTAAAACATTCACAGATCACAGGACTGCAACAGCAGTTTGTTTTTCTTTGTGCAAATACATACATCTATGCAAAGGTATTTGCAAGAATCAGCAGAGAAAAATCCTGTATGCTTGGTGCTGCAAGGTTTGGTACAATATATCAATTTTTGCCAGCTAAACTGTTCAGAATTCAACATATCAGTTAGTTTAGCCATAAAATATAAACACCTATGACACAAGGAGATTACAAGTCCCAGCGGTCAGGGCTTCATCTTCACTCAAGCGGAAGGCTTCCTGGATGAAGATGAAGCATTGCATTTCTAAGCTGCGGGGTCAGGCTGTATTAGAGGTTTCTGGCATGGCCAGTTGTTGGGCAAAGTTTGGGCGTTACCTGTGTGATTGTCTGTAAAAGCAGCTTGGTGCTGCTAATGGAGAAAAGCGCCAGTTTGTCCCACGTGGATCCTCCTAACAGGATCTTCGCAGCCACCAGCGCACAGATGAGTCAAGTCACCAGTGGAGACACGGAGCCCAGGTTTTCACCACCCTAACAAATACCAACCACCATGAAATAACAGTTCAGAGAACTGCATGTACCAACTAGAGCATCAGAAAACCCTTGATGAAGCGAGATGTTGTCCTTACCAGCTGAACTGATCATTCATGGGGGGCAAAGTCCTAAAGAAGCAAGTATGAACCAGCTATTCAGGAACCAGGGAAAGCAGAGGATGGAGGTAGGACATCCCAGGCACTGTGAGCACAAGTCAGCTGGGTAGCTTAACCATGTCCACGCCCCTGTGTGCTGCAGATCACCACCCCTGTGCAGTTGGTTGTGCTGCAGCCACCGCCAACTCAAGCCACTTGGATTGAAAAACTGGCTGAAACCCACTGCCTGTGAATTCCCAGCACGCAAACCCTGCACGACTGAAGATTCAAGCAGATTCAGTGGCTACCCACATGCGGACCATCCTGCCCTGCCCCAGGCTCGGTGCTCACAGCCCACAGTCCCTCCAGTCATCCAACAGCTCCTGAAGCACCAAGCTAAATCTTCTGTGGAAACATTAGCCTATTTCCAAAGACCAGACTGCTGCAGCTGGAGGTGAGACAACAACCACCATCATTTTGTTTATTAAAGTTTAGGCAGTGCGAGCCCTCTTTAAACTTGAGTATGTCAGTACCAAGACCTTTACAGTACGAGTGACTGCATGTCTAGACACTTGCAATGCATTTACATTCTTCTAGGGACTCTTTAGATTGTCCTGTTCTCTCCACTTTGTGAGTACATACAATAGCCTGGTGGGAGTGAAAGCTCAGCCTCCTGGTTTACCTTTATTAACTTCAGCTCAAAGCTGGCGTTTCAAAATTAAGCACAGCAAAAGCACTTTTAGAATCTTTAAGCTCTTCAGGTCATTTCTAAGACCCTGCTGAGCTTCATCTTGGAAAAGTTAAACAGACATAATTTCTCAGAGCTGGAAACAGTTGTTTTAATTTGGGAACAGGCATCCTAGAGCTGTCAACTCACACCAGTGAACGCTACTAACATTTTTTCACACAACAGTCCAATTGTTATGGCAACCGCAAAAATCAATCTCATTCTTCAATCACAAGTAAACCCAACTCTACCACGGTGTCTGCGCAGGTTTGTTATAAAGTGCCAATAAGCATGGGACCAATTCCACTGATGTTCATCACTCAAATGGGGATGAAGTACTCTTTTTTCCGAGACAAATTTCAGAGAACAATCAGTACCTGAACATTTTAGGGACTTTAACATCCCACTCCTAAAAGCATCTATTACGTGTAGTGTCTACCACATTTGTCACACTTGACGCTGGCAGATTTTAGTTAAAACCCCGCAGTGGCTGCTTCCAAGACAGATTCTCAAAAGGAACATATTAAAAAATATGCATGCAATAGAAGTACCCTGACAAAACTCTGAAGGCACTCTGAATGCCCTGTAACATACCGAAAACGATACTCAATGCATCACAAAACTCTTTTTGCATGGTGCATAAATTTCAAAATGAAATGAAATTATAAACTAATTGGAAGCAAAAACCACCCCCCTCCAAAGACTAATTGTTATAAGCCCCACAAAAATCCAGCGCAGCATAAAATGCACTGAAAGCCCAACTTTCTACATCAAGCCAGCACTGTTCTTTTTAATTTCTCTGTGTTTGTGTTTTAGCTAATGTCCTGTTCCAGAAAACAGACCTTGGTCCAAGAGACCGGCTGACAATAACTCCTGATGTATTACACATCTACAACAATAAACATTCGTATTTTCACCAAGGACTGCTCACTGGATTGCCGAACCAGAATCAATTATTCCTTATATATATTTATGGCCTCCAAGTAAGGGGGAAGACAAAAAAAGAGCACTGCAGTCTTGTAACATACCTAAATGGCTTGAAAATCCAACATATATAAAAATGAGATCAGAGTCTCAGAGACCAAGTACCAGCAGTATTTCCTACAAGTCATGCTGTAATTGTGCCACAAATATAATGAGGTCTCTGCATCACCACTATCCCACGCAAGAAGGTGGAGTGTAATTGAAAATGCACTTGCATTATATAAACTACTTTAATCATAGATGCACAGAGCTAGAAATGGAAGAGACATTAGGTCATCCAACCCCCATAGGTCAGAGCTGGACTACTCATGACAATACATTTGCAAGGACTTTCTCCAGCATAGTATTAAGCATCTTTAGTGATGGAGTTTCCAATACTTTCTTTAGCTAAGCTAGTCTATTTTAGGGAGGACAGGAAAGGTTTCCTCTTTGTTTTACCTTACTTGTCTTCATAACACCTCTTTCTATCCTCCCACCACCGTAAATGATTCTCATTTTTTCATTTTGGTCCACATATTTTACCTATCAACTACAACATCTTTCACAAACTTCTAGTTTCAGTGTTGGTAAATACACATAGAACAGTTAATCCTTCCTTGCAAATCAATCCCTCATCTCCCAGAATATTTTTGTTAGTCTCCTCCAGACTACCCCACTTCTTATCTATGCTCTGATACCTCCAGTACAACTCTGCCTCATACCTGCATGTGTGCCATCTATATTATGATATATTTTTTTTATTTTTTAGAAAGTGTGGATCTGAGAATAACCTGGGAACAAGGATCCAATCACCCAAAAACTTCTGGGCAGATGGACAGGTCACAGCATACTTTGGACCACTCTGCTCCCAGAATTCAGGATCAGAATAGAGCCACAAAGAAAACATTGCTCCTTGTAACAGCCAACCTGTCCTACTGATGAGTGATCAGCCCTGAAATACCACAGCGGGGATATACCACCTCACCTACCGAAGAGGTTCTGTACCTCTTCAGAGCACCAGCAAAGCACCATGCTATCAAGGAAAGCAGCAGTATTTGGTACACCTGAGCTGGGTCACTTAACGTATATAAACATGAGGGGATAGGGCACTTTCTTCTGCTCATCAAAAGCCCACCTTGTGATCCAGTGGAATCCAGTAAGAAATGGACACATTCTCAAACTGATTTAAGATGTATGCTCCTCTCCCTCTGTTATTCTCTCCATAAAACAGGCAGCCAGGCAGGAACAAGACTGTATGTATAACAACCTAGTTGCAAAAGTTATTACTGTTTTCCACAACTAAACAGATTCTTAACTAAGCAAGCTTACTTTTGATGGCCTACAAGATCAGAATGCAATAATCCTGTCCAACTACACACCACTGATTCCCCTTGAAGCTGCACTTCCAATGACCACATGCATCTTCCTGTAAGGAAAAACACCAGTGAAGTTGCCAGTGTGTCTACGTACAGCAGCCACGGGTAACAGCAGCATCTGAGAGCAAAGACCATGCATCATTTTGCACAAAACAGTGTCACCACAATTGCCGTAGCTATAGTGTAGTAGAAAATGTTATGAAAACAGAGAGGAGGACCCGAAGAAGCCAACCAGAAGCAAGGAGCTGAATCACATCATTCTGACAGGAGCACTGTATTTACTCAGGATTTTACTTACTCAGCTAATGGGTGAGGATGGAGCTAATGCAAGCTCTCCTCACTGATCCAAGAAAGGTACCATTCCCCAGTCTGCCCAGATAGCAGAAGTACCCAGAGCAGGTACAGCCATCATCACCACCACCACCTTCTGGAATCAATCCTGTTAGAGAGGAACTAGATCTGATATCCTTAGACACCACTGAGTAATCCTTTGTATGCCTTGTACCTCCTTATGGAGAACATTAAATTAGTCACAGAACAGCTCAGTGAGAGGGCAGAGATCATAATCTGGCCCTGTTTGTGTCTCTACTCCATGCCAAGATAACAGCCAGGTCTGTAGCAATGTTGCTTATACATTTGCTAAACAAGTCATTTCTCAGTTTCCATCAGAAACCAGAGCATTTTTACATATCCTATTATAGCTAAGTCGTGCTCTACTTAACACTAGCTTTTTGTAGTGGAAAATCTCCACAAAACAAGCTGTTTAATGATGTTTTATCTGACTTGCACCCATTTCTAACTAAAGTCATCCACCTGCCTTGAAAAGACATCTGTTCTCAGAGCTGACTGCTTTCCTCCAACATCCCTTGCACAGCTCAGGGCTGCCATTTTTACCATCACCTCTAATTTTATCAGCCAACATTCTCCTCGGGCATCTACACCAAAAAGCATGCTGTCAAACCTTTACTATAAGCACTGCTAATCCCTGTTACCAGCTGTAACACTCCTCAAGAGAAAAAAAAAATAGTGGGCAGAAGTGCAGTGCAGGTACTGTCCTGCTGTCAGTGCCTTCCAGTTACAAACAGTGCTAAGACCAGAGCTTCCCTCCATGGTGGACACAGCAAAGCACCTCCACTCCTTCCTCCCTTATCAACCAAAAGAAGGATGCTACATTTCGGAATGGTCAGCCAAAATTACAATTTAGCCTTCAATAACTTGGATAGCTTTAGGTCATTTGCCATTAAGGACACATGCTGAAATATCAAGATGCAAATTTTAGCTGAAAGCTTCATTGCACTCTTAGAGCTCTTTGTCTGCAAGAGCAAAGTTCTTTAACTCATTAACTCTGCCCTGCAAGGGAAGCAAGTGAGCATAATTGTCTCCTGCCAATGCTATGGATCCTTGCTGTCCCCTGGTCTGACACACTCCAGGTCTTTTAGACTCGAGGGAGGAAGGGACAGCTATGCTGCCATTCAGAGGGACCTCAGCAGAGAAATGGGCTGACGGGAATCTCATGCAGCTCAAAGGGAAAAGCAAAGTTCTACACGTGGGGAGGAATAACCCCGTGCATCAGTACAGGTGGGGACCAAGCAGCTGGAAAGCAGCTCAGCAGAAAAGGACCTGGGGTCCTGATGGACAAGTTGAACATGAACCAACAACATGCCATTGTAGCAAAGGCAGCCAACTGCCTCCCGGGCTGCATTAGGAAGTGTGTTGCCAGCAGGTCAAGAGATGCAGTCCTTCAAACCGTCCCCTCTACTTGGCACTTGTGAGATCACAGCTGGAATGCTGAGTTTAGTTCTGGGCTCCCCAGTACCAGGAAGACATCAACATCCTGGTGCAAGTTTGCTGAAGGGCCTTGATGATGATTAAGGAATTGGAGCATCCAACTGACAAGGAGAGGCTGAGAAAGCTGGGACTGTTCAGCTTCAGGAAGAGAAGGCTCAGGCAGGGAGATCTTATCAATGTGAAAATATACCTGATGGTAGGGAGCAAAGACAACAAAGCCAGACTCTTCTCAGTGATATCCAGCAGGAGGACAAGAAGCAATGGGCACAAAATACAGTAGATTCCATTTAAAAGTAAAAGAAAAAAAAAAGCAAAAAAAAAGCGCCCACGTTTTTACTGTAAGGGCAATTGAACCCCAGAAAGCATTGCTCAGAGGGGTTGTGGAATCTCCATGTTTGGAGATATCTGAACCCCAAATGGACACAGCCCTGAGCAGCCTGCTCTAGCTAACCCTGCTTTGAGCAAGGGAGTTGAAGTAGATGATCTCCAGAGGTGCCTTCCAACCTCAATCAGTTGGCGTTTCTCAGCAGTTCAGAGCTGCTCATTTGAAGTCAGTCAGTTTCTGCTCCTCAGACCACATCCATCTTGTAGATATTTCAGAGTTTCTTGCCACAGCACCCTTTCTCTGCTCAGTATTTTTAGCTCATTGTTTTGTATTTTGCCAGCTGAGAAACTGCAGTTTGTAATTTTACCTTCAGCTTCATATTTCTTCTTAAAAGTGAATACAATGTCCTGTTTATAATAATAAAATCACTAGTTGGCAGGATGACATCAAATGGAAAAAGAGAAAGCAACTGGAAAATTTAGAGCAAGCAATTTTGAGTGCCAAGTTTCACATTTGTAATAGTCCAGCGGAGGTCAACAGGCTCACTTATTATTAGGCAAATGGTAAAGAAATAGCTATCCTCAAGTTCTTCCATGTTAGACTATATAAACCATCTCTACTTGAACAGGCTCTAGCGCTTTCCAAAAGAGTGATGTTATACATTTTCCACAGCAACACCAACAATGGGAGACTAGCAAAAGGCAGAACTGCTTTGCAAAGAACGGCCTTTTTTCTCTCTCCAATATTTAAGTTTTTGTTTCCCACTATGATCGGACTTTCCTGGCTTTAATTTCTTGTCCCAGTTAAGCAGTAAAGGAAACAAAAAAGATATGAATGAAATTAGAAACATTTGGAATGAGTCTTAGAAATAGCTTTTGGGTTCCTCGGATTCCTGGCAACACCTCTTCAAATGGCTCCTCCAGCCCCCGTCTCCTGCACCCCCCTCTGAAATTTGCATTTCCTCCTTTGCACTGACCCCACTTCTGTTCAGGGGCTATATTTTGTCCCACACCACTGAAACACTAAGTGCAATGCAAAGCAAACAAGGAAATGAAAATTACATGTTGAAACACCAGAATAGACCGGAAAATGGTTGAAACTTTGCACCCACCAAAATTTGTCTCTATGACAATGGTCCTCCAATGTTTCTCTAAAAGCAGAAACTAAACACTTCTCTAACTTCTAATGAAAAAATACCAATTCCAGTCAACCTGAATAATAAAATGAGAACTCTGGTCCTATCTGTATTATCACATTTAAAGTCGCTGGAAGGGAGGTTTCCTGAACCACACTGTTCTGATATTTTATGAAATTTCATGCTCTCTATAAAACACAACTGCAGTACACAATGCCAATACCTAATACTTGCCTAGTGCTTTTCATTAGAAGTTTTTGGTGCTCTTTACAAACAAGTCAGCTGGAAGTGCCTGTGAAATACTTCCCTATATACTATCTATACAAATAGATAAACCCATGCAGGTAAAAAGCAGGTGTCCGTGGCAAAACTGTGCACTAGTGGCAGAGCAGAGAGTTAAATCAGTTAAAAGATTTCAAAGCCATCCACGAGGTTTGGATCTTTTCTGCCTTAAGTAATATTAAAATATTATGTAAACCTTTCTTTGTGAGCCATTGCTGGAGAAATGAGGAAAAAAAAGATCTCTTGGAAGCAATTCTGCACAGGCTATGTAGGTGAGATCACAGTTGCTATCCAAACAGACTGTGCATGGCAAGAACAGGCTTCCTGTAAAACTGAAAGACTTGCAGGAAGATCAAGGAACATATTTACAAGATGGCATGGACAAAATATCCTTCCCTCCCCTTGCCCAGCCTCAGCAGCTTGGTGAAACACATTGTCTCACTTTCATCTAAAACCACACTCACAAATGCCTCTGGTGCAGAACCTCTACCTCCGTGCTCTATACACTGACTCACAAACAGACCCGACCACACTCGAGACACTGGTTAGCAGAACACAGGTTACCTTTCGAGGAGAAAAGGGTCATTTCCCATGGTGAAAGGAAACAAGGAAAAGTTATCTCAGGAAGACGAAACCCAAGACTTTGAGGTCTCATTTCCAAACCCCAAAGGGTGAATGCACGACCCTAGAAAATTTATAGCTCTGTGTTACTGGAGAGGATTTACTACAGATGAAAGTATTTTTAAGCCAAACTCTAATTTATGCTTACTCTCGTCAGGTGAGCAATGTGTAAACTGAATTAGGATGAGCTATTTAGAAGTGTTAACATGTCTGTTTCAGGAGGAAAGCTGAGCCTTTGTTTCACTGTAATTTATCTTATATTGTACTCTCAGAGTACTGTACAGTATCTGGGGACCCTGACAGATCAACATGCACAAGGTGCAGCAAAGAGGGGCACTCACAGAGGCAGGTGCCATTGAAGACGTGTGAGCTCCCCTGGAAAATAAGGCACAACTCCCGCCCAGACCAGATACCCAGGTTCAGGTGTTTTCCTCTGGATGCCAGCCTGGGCCAGCGCGCACTAGCTATTCATACCACGCTGCACACCACAATACACTTACTGCTGACAATATGAAAGCTAATATTTAACACCACGTTAAAACCAAGCCACCCTGGGACCTGTCAAGAACAGTCTCTCAAGGTCTGATGGGCAAGACCAAAAGAGATGGCGGCCAGGTCTCCAACTGCAGGCCCCCGCTCAGCCACAACTCATGCTACATTTACTAATAAAACTCATCTTTTCCTGGGTAGACAACCCTCTCACTGTGAGGAAACAAAAAAGAAGATTCATCTGTATTTTACTTTCCACAGCTTGCAGTCTCATGTTATCTCCATATGTGTTTAGACCACAGACCAGTTAGTCAGCGGTGTGGCAGCTGACATTAAAAGGATTAGTAAATTAAGCTCAAATAATTGTCTTAAAAACCTTGACTGTTAAATGTTTATATTTGAGAGGATCAAAAGGAAATCTACTTTGTAGTGTGCACTGTGGTCGAGAAGGGGCAGAGAGGGATTTAAATGGCTTAACTGCAAAACTGTTATCACCTTGATAAGTCCCAGTGTAATAATTCAGCAACAAAAACAAGAAATGCACTTGGAATTTGTTTCCAAAACTGATTGTCTGACTGGAGACAAGTCAAGCTCTTTATTTGCTTGAAAGAACTTGGTCAGAAAAAGCAGAGAACGCTACTGTAGTCAAGAATATAAAAATAAGCACTTTCCAGTGACTTCCGAACTGCAGCTTTCAGTATTTTTTTATTTTATTTTTTTTTAAACTACTTGCAGCCTAGTCTGGATCTGGTATCTGAGTGTTACCACTAGTCAATCAGGAGTGTGATTCTCCCCTGATTTATTCCATTGTATGGCAATGGCAACCCAGTAAAGCTGAAGCAGTAAGGGGGGTGCAAGCTACAGTGCAGGATTAGGTCCAAAGTAACATCTGGAGTCCAGGTACAGATGCAAATGGCTGCAGCATATCAGTTTATACACTCAATTTGCTAACAGTCCATGCCAGTAACACAGACAAACTAAGAGGGAGAGGAGCTTGCTACATATATGCAGGTGCTTGTGCCAGTGCAGTGTCTTGAGGCATCAGGCTCACGGGGCTGTTTCACCTCAGCAATATGCAAGAAAGCGATGTATCTGCCAGCTGAGACAGGATGCTCCAGTATAAGCAAGGATGGGAGTGGAACACACTGTATCATCTTAGTAATGCATTTATTGTTTCGATTTCTTGCATCTTCCTTTATTGCAAAGTGAGGTTCTAAACAAATTACTTTTCTTTTGTCTTTAAACCTTTTCTAGTAAAGATGTCTCTGAAACCTGACACTTGGAAGCGTAGCAAATCCACTAGTTTTGGGTAGACCAGCAACGCCATTATCTACCACCCAAGAGACTGTGGAGGTCCCAAAAGCTGGTGGGAGCATCACTAAGTTACAGGGATGGGTAATGTGAAGTAGGTGGACAGCACAAAGTTGCTGGGCCGCAGGGAAGGACTGCATTTGCCAGCTGCTAACCTGATCAAGAGCCGTCATAAACTCCATATGACACCGGTTCTTCAAAACAGAGAAGAATGTTGAGACTAGACAGGAAAACACAGGACAGTCTCTACCTGTGCTTAAGTTTCAAAGTAACAATGTCCAAGATCATTTGATCTGCCAGGCATTCAGAAAATCTCTGCTATAAAACTACCACTAAAATACGTAATACATTCCAGACAAAAACATAAAGCTTTCAGATTAGGTGCCAAACACCAAATTTTCAGTTTTCAATAGTTCTTTTGAGAAAAAGCCTCTTTGACTCACAAAATACTTCTCCAAATAACTGATCTTCTGGGTTTGTAGGTACTTTCAAAAACAGTTTCTTTCCATGCTAGCGCAGACAATGTGTAATACAGTACATGTAACAAAGTCAGTGCCTTTTCAAAGCATGATGAAAGCAAAACAAAATAATACGACCCTGCAACAACCCAAGAAAGAGAGTCAGATCGTGTTTTTTGTCGTTACCTTAAATCTCTTCTTTTGGCCAGCTCTCCTGGTGAGATAACCCAGGGCAGGCTCTGGGGAAGACATTCCAGGGCTTCAGGGGAAAAGTCAGAGAAATCTACACCGTACTCCATCAGGATCCCTTCCGTTTCCGGCTCGATCTCCCCAGCCTGCCCAAGACTTTTGGCCAACTGCCTGCAGAAAGAAAGAAAAGGACACTTTTTTTTAAGTGTGTAATTAGTACTGTCACGTTGTTACTGTCCCTGCAAGAGGCTGCTGAGCCCTCAGACGTACTCTTTCACCCATCCGCTTCTCCCTGAGTTTTGGCACAGGACTTTGCAGGAATTCAGACCATACCATGACTTATGTCTGCTGAAGATGCAAAACATTAGTCAGACAGTACTCTGGACTGTCTTGTGTATCTGATTTTAAGGAGACATTTCATATTATTAGGTTTTTGCAGACGTAAGAAAGTGTCACATTTTAGAAAAAAAAAATACATCCAGCAGGGATAAGAAAAGCACAGCCCTCCACACAGGCAGCTCTAGCTTTACACACAGCTGGTTCCCTTGAGATCCTCCTTCCTCTCCTCACTGCTGAAAAACATGACTCACTCCCCACTATCTGAAATGGAGAACAGGTTCCCACCAAATCCCAGACAGCTCTGCAGAAGACAGCTCCCAGGGAGCTCAGCACACTGCTCTCCATCCCAAAGGATACACCTCTCTGCCTGGGCAAACTGATGCCCTATGAAGACATGATAGGGTGTGAGGAACCTTTACTGCCTTCCTTACAGGAGTTGCACACACAGACATGCCCACATATTGTCTTTTCCAATCATTTTCCAGGCTCTTTCTGGGACCGAAACATTCCCAGTAGTTTGTCCCTCCTCTCCTTACTAAGCAGAAGCCTCTAAACCAGGAGCCAACTGGAGAGGAGCCAACGATCTAGAAGCAAGTCAGACAGGGGAAACTGCCCCCCACATGCTAATAGTCTTTGATGAAGTATTCTGCACATGTGCGGATGAGGCTGCTGCTCTATTATGCTTAGAGAAAGTTTCCATCTGCTCCAGTGCAAACCCCAGCACACGTTTGTCTGAGCGCTCTGGTGTCAAACGAGTTCGGTTCTGGACACAACAAGCAAATTGGGACTCCAAAGAAGTGGGACATTTGTTCCCTCCCTACTTGGTTACAAATACTACATGAGAACCTATGTCTCATGTTGGCTCCCCTTGTCCCCTTTCTCACCCCCAGATTGCTCTACAGTACACAGAGATAAATTTTATTTTTTTTTTTAATATACTGCCATTAGGGCAAATGGGACATTACAGCCAATAGAGATAATGATCCTGACTGAAATTAAGGCAAATCCATCAAAATATGACACAAAAGAGAGGGGTAATAACAAGTGCAAAAAACAGCCACTCTAATAAGTGTTTTTCCACTGCATAAAATACACAATCATTATATTGATCCTTCTGCTTTAATTCCAATGAGTGAAAACAGGCACTAATTACTTTCCTAAATTGGGGCCAAAACAGTGCACTTGTCATTTGGATGAGCAAGATGCTCTCAGGGCTTCAAATGTGCCATAAACCCAGAGAACAAACCCCATCCATGCAGCACAAGCAAGCCCATCTTCTTTATGGGAGCAAAGCTCTCTCTCCTCACAACGGGAAGGGCTGCGTAATAAACCTGTCACATTGTGTAGTACGCTGGAAAGGATTGCGCGCTTCGCGGTGTGGTAAATCGTAGAGTTCACATTGCCTAGCTTTAAAATAAAAATGAAAACAAGGATAAAAGATATTTCCTTCCATTGTTTCAATTTTATGTACAAACTGTATGGCAGAAATACGTGCGCATTTGGCATGGAGGCTGAATTCTCTGTTCCTGCAGCTTGATCCCAGCCTGATCCTTATTTTAATGTAAATAAACGAGGCATCAGTTTTATCTTCCTCTCTCTCAGCAAAAACAATAAACCAGAGAAATCACCACTTCATTTCCAATGTCTCATGCAGAGCTGGGAGATTGAGCAAGGACGAGCCCAAGGGTCCGCAGGCCCACCAGCACCACCAAGGATGGATTGGATGGGAAAAAAAAAAAAAAGAGGAAGAGAGAGGACATGTTGCCCTACCAAAAAGAAATGGCAAGGGCTTGAGTCTCAGGTGCTCCAGAGCTGGGAAGTGCACTAGGAGGGCGGCTGGATGTCTGCACGACAAGTCATGGAAGGCACCTCTGAATGCCTCTGAATGCTTTCCAGCTCAGTCTTGAAACCCATGTTCTCTTGATCCGTTTACTTAAATTAGATTATGAACTGTAAAGGGTTTACCCAGAGGTTTGATATAGGACTAATATTTTTTTTTAATAGTAATTAACATTTGATTTACAGCGTTCCAGGGAACATTTCCCAAGTACCTTGAAATAAAAAGTGTACAACTGACTTTAATTGGGGCCATGTTACAGTCACGCAGACACGATGACTTGCATCAGAGCAAAATCTGACAGGACAGCATGTGATCAAAGGTAACGCATATAGGATCACCAATGGCCCTGGAATAACAGCCAGGTTCTAAAATCACTCATGGGGCTCCGCGGCCACCAAGGGTAGCAAGAATAGTTCAAGAGGCTTATAAACAACAACAGGCACAGGGCCCAGCAGCAGTCAGACGTTCGCTCCCAAGGAGTCACGGTGTCTGTGACACCCCAGGCTTTCATGTATCTCTCTTTTTTAAATGTTAAAAGGTAAAAAAAAAATAAAATATAATGGTTACAGAGGTGAATATTTCTTTACTGTGATGTTGATGGGGGAGCATTAGAGCATGCTGGAAGGTTGCTGATGTCAGAGGCAGTGGCAGCATGCACTGATGGGAACCTACCATGGTCGGGGCGCTGGGCAGCGCAGGGTATTCCTTCAAAACAGCCATAGCTGCAAGATCTCTCTGCTCCGAGCTGCAGACTCATGGAGCTTGGCCTCCCATGCGTGTGCGCCTGGCGCAGAGCCACACTCATGCTGCCACCTTCCCCTGCGTGGTGACACTATCGCATCTATTTGGCCACTCATTTCCACAAACATTCCAGCCCTCTCCGCTCCTCAGGCTTACAGCTGAAACTGGCCAACATGTTCAAAGGTTATACGATAAGAACTCTCCAAAAAGACAAAGTGTAATTACATAAGGCTTGTTTCCTTTGGAAAGCCGGTCAGGCTCCCAAATGGGAGTAACTTTCACAGGGACTTAACAACCTTACTCAGTCTCCCCTGGAGCAGACTTGCCCACAGTCACCCTACACAGAGGGTTTCTTTCAGCAGCAGGAAAACATCCTACACATCAATAAGCCACCGCTTCTAGAGGAAGCTTGTACAGCAGCAGGAGAGGGGACAGCAAGAAAGGCCAGCCAGCTGCTCCCATTACCCAGAGCTCGCAGGCAGAGCTGCACAGGCATGATAAAGCCCAAAGGTCCCAGTGGAGATGGCGAGATGTCTGCATGGCTGAGTGTCACAGAGACAGAGCTGTGTCACAGGAACCACCAGCACCTGAGAGCGCAGTCCAGCCCCACTCTGACCATGGAGCTGCTTCCTTTCAGCTGCCAGGCCACCCACCATCAAAGCACAGGAGCAGCACAGTGCTCACCATGAAGGTGGGGACATCCCATGCTTCAGAGCAGTACAGTGGTTAGCTGTGCCAAGGGAACACAGCTTTCCCGAGAGACAGTCACATCTGCAAGGAGGTGTTCTTCCAACAAGCTACACTGCTTGGGGATCAGACCTTCCCTCAAGCCTTAGAGTGAGCTACCCAAGGTATCTAGTCATTTCCCCTCACATCAAATACATTTTTGAATTAAAAAAAAACAGAATAAAATGCCAGAGATGAAAGGAATTCAAGCCACTTGGATGGCTTTGGAAAGACCATCAAGTGAAAGAACATCCCACGTTTTATTTTATTGCAAATGCCGTGAAAAATCTTGTCACCTTGACAGACACCTAGAAGAGCCACAAGCCCTGTATACCACAGAGGGAGTCAGTGATTTGACATTTTACTACTAACTTGTTTTTTAATAGTCTTATCCATCATCATATGTAGGGGCAAAAAAAAAAAGACTCTGCCTCCAAAAATGTGGAGACATCTGGATGGATTTTCTAAACAACCTTAGACTCCAACATTGAGTAAAGGTCCCCAAAAAATAACCGTACATGACAGTACTTGTAATACTTATCTGGAAAAGGAGAATATTTTGGAGTTATTTTGCTTTATGTGCTACCTGAAGCAGGTACAGCTAAATGGCATTTCACTGTCATGGTAAATTCACTTGACACGCAGGAGGGAGCAGAGCAGCACACACGCAGGGCATCGCCAGCAGGACGTGGACCGTTGGTTCCTCCCTGCTCATTCCCGGGGCAGTTGGGGTCACAGGGTGGCCTTCAGAGGGGACAGCGTCTCACTGGTGACCACCAGGTGGCAATCACGACACAGAAACGCACCCCCATCCCCAAGGGGACCTCAGGGACTGTCAGGTTGCCCCTGTGCAGGTGACCACCCTGGATGGCCAGTGCCACCGCCAAACTCTTGGCCAGAGCATCCCGCTGCTCCAGCCACACACGGTCACTGTGAAGACCAGAATATTCTGTGAATTGTGCTTGAACTTCCCAAGGGAAAAGAAAAGCTGAGGAAGGTGCATGACCAGCTTGAGGGAGTTCAGTTGCAGGATGGAGAGTACCTGGAAACACCCAAGGCATCCGGGGAAATGACTGCCAACTATGGAGGGAGTTTCCCTTGTCGTACTTCCAGCAGACTTAGATGGTGCAGAGTGATGACCTACAGGCTCTTTAGTCCAGGGACCTTCCGAACCATGGTGGTTCCGCCAAAGGGGTATCAAGAAGTCTGTGGGAGAACTAAGGGGTGCACAAGAAAGTTCAGAAAACCAAGCACGCAATGAGCTGCAGATCACCTGCTCTTGTCTTTCTGGTGGGCCACGACTAGCAACACAGCTTAGAAACAAGCTTATAAGCCAGCTCAAAAGCAAACAGGAACTTTTGGGGCCTTCAAGGTTTCCTTGCCTTTCAGTGTTTAAACAAGCATGTATTTATAGTTAAAAACAAAATGGGTCACCAAGGTTTTATGCTCCCATCTCCACAAGGCACTTAGTGAAGTGCAACCAAGTCCCAGAGGAAATGGCTATGTATAAAGACAATCATGGACATTTTCTTTCCTGACAACACCCTTTACATCTTGGAAACTACCAAAACAGCCAGATGAGAATATACAGTGTTGTCAGAAGCACGGATTAGACACACACATATCAGCCAATGAAAAAAGACATTAGCCCATCCTCCTAATTTCCACCTTTTCTGCTGAAAAGGGGGGTTGTCTGTGACAAGAAGCCAAGCAGTACAATCACCCTCCAGCCTTTTCTCTGTTGGAGTCAGAGACGACATAGAAAAACTCTGCCAATAAGAAACTTAGTCATAGTGAAGTTCACAGCACAGCCAGCCCCTAGTTAAGTGGGGCACAAAGGGAGCCCACTTCAGTTTATGCACTGCAGTTTAGCTAGGAAATACTGAGTGACTTAACATCTCATGTGGTTCTCCAGGAGTACACGTGAAACTTTCTATTACTGGGCACACAAAGCAGCCACAAGTGATAAAGAACTTAAACTCAGGGAAACACAGACTTCGGTTTAGTTTACTTTTAGTTCTAGGGCTGATAGATCTGTGCCAACATACTTACTCTTAGAAAAAAAATAAAGTTCTATGCAAGTTTTAAGCTTTACCACTAGTTTGAGCTGAGGACTCCAAAAACTACGATGCTGAGACCATATGTCAGTTGTGCTGCCCTATCGGAACAGCTTTGCAAGGGGAAGATCTCCATCACCTATAAAATTTGACCACTGCATTGCCATAGGTCAGTTATCTACTTTGGATCGCCAACTAAACCAGGACTATTCAGTTTTTGCCAAGATAACGAATGGATGCATCAATGCCCACCATTTCTTACTGAGATCCACTTGATAGGAAACAGTGCGGCCACTCCAGGTAGGCGCTTGGCACACTGCAGCTATAGCCAAGAAAGAGTGAAAACGCTGAAAATGACACAACCTTCCTCAAGGAGAAGCAAAATTAACTTGCAATCTAGATCCAGTCCAGCATAGGCCATTTGAGTAGGCTTAAAATCTCCTCCTTCACAGTGGTGCCTGCAATTTGAACTTTGGACAGCAACGGCTTTACATTGCCTCCTGAAAAACACCGAGTGCAACACCCTTCTCATCTGCTTCAGGAGTGAATGATTCTTCTCTTGATTTCTAGTATCCTTCCTTGAAGCAATGCAAATTTAAAAGCACAAAAATCATGACTTTTTTCTACTTCTTATCAGTAAAGGCTTAAAAACCAAAGATGAGCTTCACAGCTACTGATCCTCCTCCTCTAGCAGAAGTGAAATGACTACACACTTTGTACTCTTCTTAAACAAAGGGAGGAAGGATGGAAAGGCTGCCAGCACCCTACAGTGCTTGTGCCAGTCAAACTAAGTACCCATGTGTGTTCCCTCTAGACTGCAAGCTCTTTCAAGCAAAGACTGTACGCTCATTAACGCTGTGATGTTCCAGCACACTGAAGCAAGCACCAAAAGAAGCTACCATTTTGTAGCCATGAGATTAACTAGCAATGAGCTATGCTTAGCCTTGTCACAGTTTATCCACCAAATATCAGAGGGATACAAGTATCTTGTTAACAGATTCCTATGTCTATCACATGTATCAAACTAAGCAAAACCAAGAACTCCAACTAGAAATCTCAGTCATCTCCACTTCCAATGGCAGCCACATACCCTGTTGCAAAGTTGCTGTCGTCTTTCCAGTCCACTATGCGACAGATGAAGAGCATATTTGAATAGTCCTCAGGCCTGGTCACAAAGTCTGGAGGGCAATCAGCCAAGGACACATAGGCCCTGGGCACTCTGTGGTCCACAGGTGAGAACATGGCACATCTCCTGAAGAGCTCACTGTTCTTGTCCGCCAGAAGCTTGATGAAGCCCGTAGCTGCTCGGGAATGCTTCTTTTCCAAAATATAGACCACCTGGAAGAGGCAAAGGTTTCTACAGTTAAAACCTTCAGAGAAACTTATTTTCTTTAACAGAATAGGGATACACAGAGGCTTAGCAGAATATCTGGAAAAATCACAAGGCCTATATCATGTTTTCTCTGCATGTGTATATATGTGTGTGTGCATTTTTTAACCAAGTACCTAGTTACAATGTATTTTCCTTGCCATCTTGCTCATGGCTATAGAAGAGCTAAGTGCCTTCCAAGTGCTAGCTCTACAGCAATTTTCTTGATTACAGAACAAAACCAGACAAGAAGCAGATGCTTCCAAATGCAGGGAATTAGCCACAACATACAAGCAACTCCTGTAAAATCTTTCATTTGTATCCTCGGCCTGTGATTTCGACATTCAGCACAGAACAGGCCAGTCCAAAAACGGTGCCGCTGGCGGATCCAACACTAACCACAGGAAAGGATGTGCTGTGGGGAATTTGGCAGTTCTCTCCTCCTCTCTGTGCTTTCTGAAGTTAGGGGTTATTTTACCTTTATACAAGACGGCTTTGAAAAGAATAATAAATTACAATATCACTAAATAATTGTTCCAGAGAGGTGTTCATCCAGGCTATATTTTTGTAGACCATAATAAATCACTGGATAACAGAAATATTATAGCCGATTTCCTAAGCTTATACAGAAGAGTCCTTCCAGAAGGTTTCGGGAGCTGCACCTCTGTGCAATTCTGAGCGCTGAATTGCCACGCTGGATGGGACCAGAGGGCAGCCCAGCCCAAAGAGGGACCAGAATCAGAGGCTGCAAAGGAAAGCACAAGACGTGGAAGAGACCTGACCCAGTAGTCCTTTTCTGGTCTCTTAACATTCAGAGGTTGATTCAAATCTTGAACCAACAGCACTAACAGCCTTTCCAAAGTCTGTAAGAATTAATTCTGACAACTTTGGATATCCTGATGCTCATATTAGTATCCAATCTTTTTTCTCAATCTTGCTAAGTAATTTTGCGTAACAAACAAAGGGAATTTAAACTAGGGTAATTGGTAAAAATAACAAGACACTTGATTTTTATCAGATCGGACAATTACTCTCTTTGAAATGGGGAGTGAGATTCAAAGATCAACAGATGGAGACTGCAGGGAGGCCAGGGCTGGTCTGCTTCAGCCTTTGGGAGTGCACACGTGCTCACTTGTTGCTCTCCATGGAGTTACCTTGGCTGTCCTTTGAAGAAACTTATCTGGGAGGAGCCTGGGATCATTCACCTTGGGTCCATCGTCTTGCTTTGTTCTGTGCGCTCCAGTGATCCCAACAGCCTTCGCTGCATCAAACAAACACAACAGTTACTGTAGCACATTGCCATGACTAATTCATATCGGGTCTTTGCTGTAAACTACAATACAAAGTGAATGTAGCAAGCTTATTTGAAAGGAAAAAGATCTCTCAAGTGCTAGAATAGCCAAGCATGAAGCAATTATTATTTCTTCAGGCTACCACAGAGAACAGATACATGTTCACTTCTCATGCAGACCTGCTGAAAAACAACAAAAATCGAAATAAATCCCAACTTTACAAGTAGAATTATGCCAGCCGTAATAAACAAAATGGTGGAAAACACATTCTGTTTTTTAAATATTAAGAACTACATTAATTTCCTGGCATTTCTTAGTTGAAGTCATTAACATTGTATAAGTAGTCCTTTAAGTACATACATTCATTTAATTTTCTTTAAAAACATTATAAAAGGTTATAAAATGCATGTTTATCTTCAAAACCATATCTACTAAGCTGACACTCTTCAGCTGCGGACCAGGATTATGAAAAAGTCTAATGAAAGTAATTGCTATATATGACAAACAGCTCCCTCCCCCTGAAATCACTTCACCAGATACCAAGAATATTTAAATCAACAGTCAAGTAATTTCTAGCTTGCAATTTTCAAATATCCAAGTGTCTGAATTTGAAAGTATCTGCTATAGGTGGCTGGCACACCGAATGCGTTTAGCATTTACAAACATCCAAAGTCATCTTTGCCATGGAGAAGGCTGGGACCGGTCCCCTCTTGAGCTGTACCCTGCTGAGAGCCTGTGGTTACTGCTCTGACAGCGTTTTTCAGATGGAAACATCCACACGCTTTTCTCCAGAGGGCTCATGGAGGATGGATGCCTTTTTCCACTTGTATGGCAATCACATCCATCTCAAGCACATGTGTAAAATCAAGCTCTGAGCGTTCAAAAGAAATTTTGCTTTCTTAAAGAGAGATTGTGGCACTGACTGCAAGTTCCAAGGGACACAGCTGTCACTGTTTCCCTTAGAAGACATGAGATAAAGCAACGTTTCACTGAAGATTGTTCTCCAGCAGGCCAATGGCGCTCACGCACGCCAGAAAGCCTCCAGGAGAACAGTGGTGACACACAGACCCTGGCCCACAGATGACACCCATCTGTCCCACGGGGACCCTCGATGGAGGCTGCTGGTGACATGACGGATGAAGGGGGCCGGGCCACGGGAGGGGAGGCTGCAGCTGCCAGCAGCGCTGAGCAAGTGCCAGGGCACCAGGGGAGACGCACAGGGGGAGCTGGGGTGACAGTGGGGGAGCAGCTTGCCCCGAGGGGAACGGCTGTGCACCACCATCACAGGGGCACGTTCACAGATGGTCATGCCGCTGCGGACAGCCCGGGTTGCCTTCGGGCAACATTACCCCAGCGGTCGTCTGACAATGACAGCGATCGCTCTAATGACAAACTCTGGTTCTCATATGCCGCTAATTATCCCCAGTTTGCCTTCTGATACAAAGCTCCTCAGACTTCACGTCTCCCCAGAGATCATCTTTTTTGGAAGAATCTAAGTGACTTTAATTTTAGTTTATCTTTACTGACTTGCTTGCAAGGCTGAGAGAAGAGACAGATATTCAAGGGTTTAAATAAAAATCTACTGTCCTAAAAAAAGTGGCAGTAGTAGTAGCAGCAAATCCATATCTCTTTCACTTCTCCCACTGAAATGAACTCAGATTTGCCAAAATCAGGGTTACTAAGGGATAAAACTACTCAGAGTTACATGGTGACAAACAAGTTGGGGAAAAAAATTGCTCACATTCATTATAAATAGTTGAAAAAGTGGGGATACCCAAGTTACACACCTCATTTGCTTACCTCCTCTCAGATCTTTGCCAGCTAAAGGTCATATCAGACAATCAGTAAGGAATAAAAGCAAGGAGCCATTTTATTTTCTTACAAATTTTCAAGCCATCGGTTAACAATCATGGGTTTATGGTGTGCCAACAATAAAGACAGCTAGGACAAAGAACAGGACGAACAAAGACAGCTAGAACAAAGAAACACTGGCAGGGGCAGAGGGGAGGTTGGTAGCCTTCCAAAGGCCATGTGCCCAGGCACACCTGCCACAAGCCCAGGGCTTTACTGGAGTGAACACTCCCTCACATAACAGCACATACTGGTTGGAAGAGAAACCAGATCTAAACGTGTTTGAGGAAAAAAAAAAGCAAGAGCTGCACTTGCTACTTTCCCAGCACAACAGAATGACAGTGCCGACTCAAGGCACAGCAGGCAAGAATGAGAAGAGGAACATGCCCCTGTGAGCACTTGCCGCCTTTCCAGTCCTCCTTCCAGCTCTCATGTCTCTAAAAAGTCGCTCGCATTTTTTCACGGAAGTAGCTTTCCCTGTCAAAAAAGGAGCCAGCAGTGGTGTCCTTGGGAGGTATCACACACACACTTCCAAAAAAGCACAGAAGCACCAGGAGGGAGTTGTCATGGGGTGACAGCAGATGGGTGACCAGGCCTTCCTTTGCTTGAGATGAAGATGATGCAGGGTCAGGGCATTTCCCCCCGCGCTGCTGAAACTGTGCCCCATGCAAACCCAGTACAGGTACCAGAAAGCATCTAAATTCTCATGTGGCACATGGTAGAACCTGCTGTTTTCCTTCACAACCAGCATCAATCAGGGCTGGCTGGACAGTTCCTTCTTCATCAGGGGTCCCTCCAGTTTCAGTATCCCTCCCCAAAAAATCTTAGAGATTCCAGCAGACAGAGGCTGGGATCTACAACTACACCATCAACAGAAAGAAAGGAGGTGGCAAACCCCAGCCATCTACTTATTCCTACCCATCTTCCTTCATCAACTTCAGTATCTAAAAGGTCATCACATACATTGACTGATGGGCAACACTTCTGAAACAAGACAGGCAAGACGACACACAAGGAACTCTGTACTCTTGGGGCCAAGAGATGTGGACTTCTCTGTAGGTTGTAGCTGCTCCTTCTGAAGTCAAAATTCTGTCAGGATCAGGGCTGCATCTAGTGTTTGGAGGTCTACAACAGCAGAGCACCAGCAATGAGACAAACCTCTCTGCTCAGAAAGGACAACTACCCAGATCCAGCGTCCACCTCGCTCAGTTGTGAACTTTCTGCACAAAAATCTCAGTCTCAACAAGGACAGTGATAAACTGCCATAAGGGTCTGGTACCCAAGTCCCCTGAATACATTTCTGACAGCCCCTGCCTTGCATTCCACATCCCTCTTCCCTCCAGTGAAACTGGAACTTGATGGGTGGGCAGGTGAAGATGAGAGGTATCGAGGCCCCACTGGAGTCTGGTGGTCTAGAAGATCTGAGCTGGGAGACACGAACATCTCCCACAACATGGCAGAGCCACGGAGGCAATCCTAAAGGAGAGTTAACTTGTGAGAGAAGCAGGATTTTGAGCAGGGGAGGTGGGAAGAAATTCCTTGCATTTTGCCAAACTAAAAATGAATTATTCTGACCCTTTACTGCAGTGGTTATCCAATGACCATTCAATATTTCCACCCTGGGCAAAGACATGTTTTCTGAGAAAGATTTACTGTGTTAGCTTGGGCAATACTTCATAAGCTTATCTTACAGTGAAAACACACTTCAGCAACTAGGATCCAGTGAAACTGCATTATAATCTCAATGTTTTCCTTTCAGTGATTATCCGACAAACCAAAACTGTAATAGTCTTATTTTAAAAAAAATTAGGCACTAGATACAAAAAGCAACTCAAATTAGTTATGTTATTACCAACAAAGTAGATCCAGGACACTTGGATTTTGCCTCCCTCTGTAAGAGATCAGTTTAGGCAGCTTCAATACACACTTAGATTTGCCTGACAGGCATTCCTAGGTCAAACTTTTTTTTTCCAAGCCCCCCAAATTTCCTTTTACAATTAAATTACCATGGCATTAAAAGGTGGCCAAAGTGGACCAAAAGTCATCAGATTAGAATTCTGATTACTTGTGACAGATCCAAAATTATTTTCACTAGGTTTGCATTGGTCACTGTGGAAATTTGCAATTCTGTCCAAAAAGAATACAATTAAAGATGCAATATCCACTTGCAAACGAAAATATATCACAGTTTCAGATCTCAAAAACAACTCACTGGAAAAAAAATCTCCCTCTCTGGATGGAAAGAAACAAGTTTTGGTTTTTTTTTAAAAAATAGTTCAATGTTTGCTACTTCAGCTAGGAAAAAAAAAAATCTACTTGAGAAGTTATTTGGCTTACTCTCCATGGGCATATCTAAGAATCCCCTCAGAAGGCATTATTGATATGAAGCTTTTAAAAAAGAAAATGCTGCTCTTCAGCTTAATGCTTAGATACCAACACATCTGTAAACCTTTCAGTAGCAAAGTCTACTACTTACTAATGAACTAACAACACTTAGGTTCTCTGATGTCTGCTTCAATAAGCAGTTTTCAGCATATTATTTTTTAGTACAAAATGCATAAGGAAAATGGTGTAAAACAAACCAATATATTATAAGTATCTCAAGAATTGCGTGTCAAAGGATGTGTTTTTGGAAGTTCTGTCTACACCAACACAGGAGACACGGGAATTAAAACTCCCTTCAACCAAAAAGTGATACATTCAAACGCATGCACAGATTTGCACGGGATTACACTATTCTGTTACAATTTTCATTTTTCGGGACAATGAGAAGGAAACACGTTGTTTAGAAAACAGTACAAGGGCTCTTCACATTCTGTCACCAACATTTATTGGCACAGAACAGGTTTTTTCCTCCAGAACACAAAACTGATGGTAGGAACCAGTGGTTCACATCATACTTGGTCCTCCTTTCACCAAGTAAACCGAAATGTAATTTTTTGAGGATCAAAGCAAAGGCATCTGGTTTCATAGAAACATCTGTCCCTAGCTGGATGATCTCAGTTCCTACAAAGCTATTTCACAACCTACAGAGGTAGGAGCTCTGAGCTTCTCCTGACCTTGGCAGACTTCTCCCCCATGGATTCCGCAGTACAGAGGTCCAAGTGAGCTATTGCTGAAGTCTCACCCAGCAGGCTGAAGAGCATCCCCTCTCACCCAAAATGCAGGGAGGAAAGAGTCTTTTCACTCGGTACCAGGTACTATCCAAAACTGGAATTGATTTTAAACAGGCTATAAGAAGGCTCGTTCAGGAAAATATTGTGCAAGCAGCAGTATTTTGTGAATATTTCTATCTCCACACAAAGAGCTTTCCACCTGTGACGGAGGGAAGACAGGTCGTTCACTGTGATGAGACTGTTAAGCCAACAGCTTCAGAATTTAACATGTGCAGCTTGTCCAAAATCAGCCTAACAGCTCCCACGTGCAATGCAAGATGGCTCTGCAGGTAAGAAGCAAAGCTGCTCCAAACCATGCAGCACTCCCAAGTTGTCTCATCACAGAGCTGTGTGTCTAATGAACAGGACTAACTTCCTTAGAGATGTTTATCTTTAATGCTCATTTAAGCAGATTCACCCTGCCGCAGCTGTTCGTGTCTGAACACCTGAACTCATGCACCTGCATGCCCAACAGCACACTGAAGATGAGGACCAGGAGATTCAGATGATTTTTGAAGATGCACAGGTGGGAGGAGACCCTCAGGGAGAGAAAAGGTGTAATAATGGATCTGTACAGCAGAGACAAGCATCTGCAATAACACAGAGCAAAGGCAACATGAAGAAGTGAGTATAGCTGGCTTCCTTACACATGCAACACAGCCCAGCATGTAATTATTTACTTATATTCAGCTACCTCCACAAGGAAGGATGGAGGAGATGGCAGAATGACGTGACAGGAGTGTCACTTTTCCTTAGAACCCTCCAAGCCTGATCCACAACAAAGATTCAACATCATTTTGGGAAGCTGACATCTAGCTCAACAGATCAAATCGTAGCTGTCTCCGTAGCCACGTAACATTACTACGACGGCAGCACGGGTACTCAGGCCTCCTGGCCCTCTCACGTCCTTGAGAAGCTGCCAGTCAACAGGGGGGTTGGAAACTTTATTGCAACAGAATTAAACCTCAAAAAAAAATAGGTAGTGTTGCAGTCTACATAAATACAGTTTTGTTACATTAATGGCAAGTAAAATTGAAATGTTACAAAAACATTTCCATTGAGCATTTTGCCTATCTGCCTAATGTTCTTCCTTCCTGCATGTGCGTTTGTTCCTAACGTGTGTGTGTGTCCAATTTTACTATTGCATGGAAAATATGTTAGCTGAATGAATCCTAATCTGATTCATCCTGGAAACCTCACTGCTAACAATGATCATACTCTAAAATGTTTATCTTCACACCCACCATTCATTCTCAGTACCGTGCCCTCTCACTTGCTTGACCTAAACTTGTAAGTCAAAGGAGAAACAGGTGAATTCAGGAACATATGGCAATATGCTGAACTTAATCTAATTCCTGTTACCCAAGTGCAGAAGTTTGGTTTTTTTTTAAATTATTTTTTTGCCTTCCGTAAGAAGTCATTTGAGGGTCAAGATAACTTACTAGGGAAGAACAGCATAAGAAGTTTTCCCAACATTAACTTCCATTGCAGGCTTCAGCTGTGCAAGAAAAGAATAACTGGAGCTTATTCAGCCTGTAGCATTTAATCAATGCAACCGTAAAGCCCAATTTGTTCAGTACCAGAACATTTTTCTTAAAGTTGCTATACTGTTTATTCTTCAAGAAATCTACACTCTCATTTAAGAAAAGTTTTAGCAACAACCAAAAAGCTAGATCCAGAGACCCGCGAACATGAACTTGGGATAAACTAATAGAGAGCTGTCTCAAGCAGCTGAAATGACTCCAGCTACTCTGCTGGTTTTCCAGGCTTCAGCAGAGTGAAACCGATCTGATTTTTGACAGTTCCACCTCAAGGATTTCTATTAAAAGCCATGTAACTGAGAAGATTTCCTGGTGAGCTTTCACTCTGCTGTGGCCTAGAAATGTTTCGAGCTATGCAGTGGAGACGATCCATCTCCAGAAAGCTGCAGGCTAGGAAAGAAGCATGAAGACTCTGTAAAAGCACTCAGAGTGAAAGGGAGCCTCTGAAGAGGAGGAAGAAGAATATTTATTCCTTCCAGCAGCCAGTGATGTTGGTGGGCTCCAAATTTGTCAGAGATTTCACAGCAGCTAAACTGAAAGAAGGGAGGACCTGAGCAAGAGGGACACCATACAGTCCAGATTCTTGTCACCATCATCCTTTCCCTACCAGCCCTGGCCAAGGAGAGGAATAGTAGTATCTCCCTAAACTCTGCCTATGCCATTATCAGACACTGCTAAGTGCAGAAGGGCTCCAGGTGCCAGAAGACAACCCAAAAGGCAGGTAGGCACCAACTCAAGCTTAAAAGAAGAGAGAGCACACACAAAAGCACAAGAGAGGGCACGGAAGCACATGAGAAGGTGCAGAAGTGCAAAACAGAGATTAAAGTCTAGATTATAAATACATTTTTCTCCTTTGCTAGAAGGATTCAAAAACCTTTCTAAGCACTGACTCCAGAGCATCATCCTGAGAAAAGAATGGCTTAATGCGCTATCACACAACCATCCTGTGAACGTACCAAATGCCACCATGTGCTGAGCCAAGTAATCCCGAAATACTCAATAACAGCCTCCAGTCAGTAGTAGTGTGGACATCAAGCAATTTTAGATTATAATTTCTGAATTTACCAGGGCTATTAGAGACTGAATCACATTTGACTTGAAAAGAGACCGACCAGCATCCACCTGGCCAACGCTGAACACACAGGAGCAGCTCCAACCCAAATTCTGTTGACTCTACCTATTAACAATCCACTATTCGATTCAATTTTCCATCACACAGTTGGCTGAGGTAGCTGTCAGTTTACTCTGCCTATAAATTAGTTATTTCTATTCAAACTTCAATACGTCAAGGCAGTGAGCAAGCTTCGGACATTCACACAAACACCGACTTGCCGAAGCGTAGGTCTAAGTGGAAATCCTGAACAAACACAACTATCTGATTGCTGCCAGGGCAGCCAGTCCACCAACTTGATTACTTCTAAGAGCCACCCCGTGGGAAGCAGGATACTCTGCGTATCTGGTAAAGTAAGATCTCTCATGAGAAAAGCTGAAAAAAGCTGAGCAAACTAGTTTGACAAGGATAGCTTTGGCATAGTAACACAGTTTTACAAACTTTTATTTGAATATCCTTTCGCAAAGAAAGGCTGAGGCACTTTTATGAGCACAGCTGCCATTCTCCAGAGTACAAGTAGCTGCTACTGTTCAATTGCTGATGTTTCTTTATCAGAGTAATCTGATTCCAATATTTAACAAGAGACGGCTCACATTTGTATGAAACTCATGTGACACACGAGTCTGTGTGGGGGTACAGCATCGTAAAGTATTCTGTAGAGAACATTTTGCACTTTTCCTGGGTTGGGAGGATACAGAGAAGTTTCTAGTTTTTATTACATATTGAAATGGAGTATAAGGAAAATCCTTCTACTGCAGTGACAAGTCACAGAAATAATGTATTCCAGCTCAATACTAAGTGATAAAAGTTACATTACCTCTGTTGCAGTAGTCAATGTGAATGAGGATTAAGGAAAAGAATTACAGACCTGGCAAAGGCTGTGTTGACTGGTGGATGACTTCTCTGGATAGCAGAGACACAGAATAAGTTGAGGTCTCAGGGTAAAACAGAGGATTTGCACATCAGTACCAAGCACTATAGAGAATTAGTATTTTCTGTGTACATGATATTGTTGAGACCAGTGCCAGGATGCTATTGCCTTGTTCTTTGCCTGCATTTCAACAAGGCATAGAAACCCCAGAGAGAGTTTGAAGGACACTAGTAAAGGAGCTGAGAAATTTTCTTCAGGCTGCTCATTCTTACTGTATTTGTAAAGAAAAAAAACCAGAGAGAAAGTCTGTTCAGCATGTAGAGATATTTACACCTTGGAAATACAGCTGAAAACACAAGAGGAAAGAGATTTCCAACTTTGCTAGGAAGACCTACCTCCAATGACCAAAGCTTAATATTAAGAAAATCTAACTTTGGAACAGGATATTGCTCTGTGTAGAACAGCATGCCGGAGAGGAAAATGTCTCATCACTTCCTAGATCAGAGACTTTTCTGAAGATAATCTTTAACCGAGCTGCTTTGCAAGAAGAGTTCAGAAAAGCAGAGCAAACTCGTTTGACCAGGACAGCTTCTGGCATAATGACTCCAGTTATAAACTTTTATTTAAATATCCTTGAGCAAAGCAAGACTGACACACTTTTATGAGCATGAGAACCTTCAGAAAGTACATGGGCTGAGAATTAGGCTGAATGCGATGGTCTCTTCACTTCTGTGGACCTCCCTCTTGCTTACCCCATCCTTTCTGGGGTCTTAGGAAGAGAAAGGCAAGAAGCACAGCTCTCATAACTGCAGCATCTGAGTCTCAGCCTGCAGCCTCACGCGTAACAATTTCTACTAGTTTGCTTTAAGCCTCACAGAGGCATAGAAAACCCAATGTACAATGACTTCGGGGAAATTCAGTCCACTCAAATCTGGGCCATAATCAGCATACATAATGTTTCATGCTTCAGAGCTTCTGACAGCAAGGGCCAACCCGAAATTCTTTGCCCCAGTGTGTAACTAGAGGTGGAGGGGGTGACTGGTGCTCTGAAGAGGAACAGAGCCACAACAAGGGATGGGACACAGGCCAGGGTAGAAAAGATATCAAAACAGCCTGTACTCCCAGCATGACCCAGAATGCTCTTACTCGAATGACACGTCTACTTTTATTCTTCATGGTTCATTCTGACCACCAGCAGCAGAACAAATGAGCCAGCAACAAAGATGTTGCGTAATTCTACTCCTCCATCAGAAAGACAACTTTTGTCTTGCAACTGAGAGGCAGCAATCTGCAGAGCTTATGTATATGCACAAAGACTTGAGCATTGTCTAGCAGTGTCTAGAGCAACATGGCTCTGTTTTTTTGCCCCGGAATAAGTAAAATTTACTTTTTATTCAATTAGGGTAGTTATGGTTATTTTTCACCCCCAGAAATCTGGGCGGGGTTTTTTTGTTTGTTTGTTTTTTGTTTAGTTTGGATTTTGTTTAGGTCTTTCATATATAAAAGATCTTTTTATATGCACACACACACATATATGCAGGCATACACATACCTACATAAAGTGCACATGAGAACATGACAGACTGTTTCTTGACTATTAAACATGATGCCCTTGATGCCATCTTTTTCCAGCTCAAAACCTTCAACCTTCCCTATGTTAGGGAAAAAAAGAAGAAAGCCCACTAAAAGTGTTCATTTAAGAATTGCAATGGCCACAAATTATTTCTCCTGCTTCCTTCTGTGCATAACAGCATGCAACGCATCTGTGTAATAAACCCTACAAAGCAATGCTCTCAGGGAAAGTAAGGCACTGGTTTTGGTGGGTCAGGAAGAATACCCCCCATGGGATCTCATCTCCCATCCACCTCTCTGTTTTGCTGCAGTAGTTGTTTCAAGCAAAAGAGATGTAACATAAAAGAAAAGGCTCATGGGCAGTTCACTTGAAAGGGAAGTTCAAGGGGCAGCATCAGCTGAGAAGCCCCTGCAGGGGAGGTCCATGTTACACAGGGAAGGGCACTTCCACTCACCACGGTCAACCCTGCAAAGCACTCTGCCTCCCGATGCTGGTACCACATTCCAGTGGATGGCCTTAGCTAAGTTCTGCCTTGAAAAAGTGTATGTTTGGTCCTTTTAAAAAAGCATTTTCAGCCACACCTGTGAAGACTGAATTTGGCAGGATCTTTTCTTTTTTTCATGACAGTTATCACTGATGCTAGAATAACTATAGCTGTTTTCCAGGCAAGACTTAAAATCTGGATAAGTGATGATATGAGAAATTGCATGAAAGACAGGAAACAAGCCAAAGCAATCATCAACTGCTCAAAAACACCTTCAGAAAAAGCAGCATCGTAAACTTTATATGTATAAAAAAAGCAGGGCATTAAAAAGCAGAGCAAGAAGAAACTAGAGAAAAATCCATATGGGTAATATGGCCAAAGAAGCTGAAGCAACTATTAAAAGAGGTGATAGCAAAATACAAACTCAGCAGAAATCTAACTGGCACATTCACACCAGCCACAAGGCTTGTTAAGGATGAACATAGAAAGGGCTTGAAAACAAAAGAAAACAGTTGGCTTAGGCAACTGCAATGGAAAAGTAGGTTGGATTTCAACTGTGTAGACAATAAGTTGATCTAACGTTTGCCCTACAAGTATTCTCCAAAGACAGAATTAAATGGCAAAAAACCACTCAGACGGCACAGATATTACGAGATAACTTGATAACCTCCAACACAGGTCACTCCAGAGCATCTCGAGGAAATACAATGCACCAAGAAAAGTCACTCTCATCAAGCCTTTACACTAAAGCATAGTTATACACGTAAAGTAAAATACTGACTCAAGTCTATATTTATTTTAGATGCTGGTGTCAAACAAGAATGCATTTCTCTGAATTTTCATTTGGCATTGCTATCAGAAGCAAAACCAGAGAGGCAACAGACACAATATGTGACTCAGGAGCACATTAGGAGATTTAGAATTGCCGAGTCAAAGCGGCAGCTCAACAGCATGCAGCTATAACACAGTGTCCAAGACTGCAAAAAGGATGGGGTTAATAACTAGTTGCATAAAACATCCGCAGACAAGACGAGTAACTCCCAACTGAAGCCCTATGCTGGAAAGTAACAGAACAAGACGGAAGTTGGTTCACATACCTTGGCAGTCACTCAAAGACAGTGAAGGTACCCAGAAGGAAACAGCATCATGAACTGGTGAGGCGGCAGCTCCGTTCATGAGTGAAACCAATGTTTTGTCGTAAAAACTACAACACTTCCACTCAAATGTTATTTCCAGTTTTATTAGAAGATGGGTGTGAAAAATGGAAGTCTACCAACAGTATAGGCGGAGGTCTGTGCATCTTCAAAAGCAATCTCTCAGGAAAACATGAGGTATTAAACAGAACAGCTTCACAACCACCACGGAGATTTGTCAGAGTCTAACAACTACTTATGTCCTAAGTTACTGCCATCTTTTCTGGACAACTGGGGCATGTGTCAGGAACACACCAGAGTATCTGTCCTGGCAAATTTTACAGCAGCAGCTGAAGGCACATGTTAAATGTGCCAATTGTCTGAATCCTTTCAACACGCAGCTCTTCAGGAAAGGATTTAGTACTAGAAAGGACATGCAAAGAGCAGCATAAGCATAGTTTGGGACAGGGGAGCCTATTTTATTTTGCCATAAGCAACACTTGATGGTTTGGATGGAATTCAGATTCAGAATAAAACAGGTTTGCCTTCAAAACAGATCGCATAATTGGCTTTAGGTTTTAGTGCAATTTTCTTTTTAAATGGACCGAATCTTTAAGTTGCTCATAACTCAACTGTTTGAAAACAGCAACAAACCTAACTGCCCCCAAGGAAATATATTCTTATCCCCAAACTGAGGCACGTAGATTGGCCAGCCAAACTGCCATGAAGGAAACTGCTACAGCAGCATCTTGAATTAAACAGCAACCAGCAGTCCCCAGACAGCCTGGAGAATTGCAAATCCAAAGGTGTGACTTCTGTTCCACAGATTTACTTTGCATCAATCAAAGCTACATAAACCCCAGTCCTTAATATCCATTCAAAACTATGAAGGCAGTTTAGCGGAAAGGGATAGAAGTGATAAGGCATTAAGCTTTTATGCCTGTATTTTATATCTTGCAACAAAGCAAGCCAACAAAGTAATACTTCACCAGTTTGATCAAATAAAGGTTTAAATCAGCAATCTGATCTACTCACCCTTTGCACCGGTATCCAGGGAAAGTTTCTTAATGTCATCAGCCAACGTATCCTGCAAGTGGTCTTGTCCATGCTCTGCATCATTATCATCAAACTGAGCTTCTATAATGACATCCGGACTTTTAGCATCGCCTTTCGCTGTCTCTCGAGGAACACAAGTCCCCAACATATCCTCAGGGACATCTGATTCATGTGTGGCTTCTGTTTCTTTGTCACTACCATCTGGCTTTATTACCTGAAGGAGCAGGGGATTAAAAAAAAAAAAAAAAAAAAAAAAAAAAGAGGCAAGCTAAATGACTGGACTGAAGGAAAAAAAAAAAAAAAACCACATCATTATCTTTCCTTTTTCATGTGCATCCCCAAGGAGCTGACAATGAATTGTGGGTGGCTGGTGGCTCAGTGCAATTGCTGTGTAATTAGCCACGGATATTGCACAATCAGAAGAGGTACCTCACCAGGATAAAGACGGGAACGACATGGTTTTTGCAATACCTCAACTGTGACAATAATGTATCCAAAGCGTATCTAGAGCATAACCATACAGTTCCTGCCAAGCGTCTAATCGGCTCTCCAGAAGTTGGGAGTAAGCACAGAGAGGGAGGAGGATACACTACAATTTAATGAGTTACTCAGACCATTGTTCACCAAGATACGCTAATCATCCTGGGAAGTCACAGAACTCGAACAGTTCCAGTGAACGCTGGGATCATGTCTAAGCACATCTCTGGGAGAGCTCCCCAACACACAATTAGGAACAGGCTGAAAGAGTGCAGACCAGAGAACACTGTGCCCTGCAACCTGTGGAGGAACTGGACTGTAAGACACCATGCTTTACATTTATTTTAGGCTCCAGTCTTTATGTTAAAGGCACTCAATTATTGCTGTTACTTATACAACTGTCCTAATTAAATTACCAAGAGGAATGAACTCAGAGTACAAATTACTTAACCATTAACTAACTGGTAATTCAGATAAGTAACTGACCATTGCTACAGATCTGTCCCCACTTTAGTACAGCGATGGCACATGGGGAGGAGAAACCACATGTGTAATCATGTCCAAAAAAACCATCATGAAGAACACTTGTTGCAGTAGACACTAGACCTGCACTGCATGTGACAAAGGCAGGAACTGCTCCATCTCAGGTTATAACGATCAAAATGGTTCATACCTTGGATACACGTGCCTTTTTTAGCATCCTTCATGCAACCAACAGTGAGTTGCAAGCACTTACCTGGCCCTGGAACCTAGATCGAAGTTTTAGTTTCAAAAGTGTTTAAGTTTCACTCAAGCTGTGGTAAGAAATAACCTATTAAACATTAAAATCACAAAGAAACTGGGTGACTCCATTCCAGTGCCCTCCTGGCAACAGAGCTCCTCTCCAGCTGGTGCTGGTGTTCACCAGGCAGGTAACTCCCTGGAGATGCTCCTCCAAGGTCCCCAGTCCTCAGCATCACTAACCTAGTACATGACAGCAGGAACTCACACCACCAGCAAGGCAAGTGAAGGGCCATTTAAAAAAAATGCAATTTAAAAAAAAACAAAACAACAAAACACCTTTCTGGTAACATACTTTACATGATAGATATAGTCACTAGAAATAAGCATAAATAGACTCAACAGATCCTAACTGAAGAAAAGCATTCCAAGTAAGAAAAATACAGTCCAAAAAAGCTACTCAAATTATTGTTTAGTAACTAAAAAGCAAATAGATCAAATCAGACCTCTACAGGGAAGACTTTGATAATTTTATAAATACAGAGCTACAGTCGTGTTTTCAAGCAGTACCAATTTCTTCGTAATTTTTTCACAATACATAACAGAAATAGTCAATTTTAAAACAGGGTTGAATTCAAGTCTTTACCAAAAAAAAAAAAAACCTCAGATGACATTACTTTGAACTCTTGTTACCTTTTGTGACTCTGCTTTCCATCTTTATTTTCATTTTTAATATGTATATAATTTGTTACCATAGCAGATTTTGACTCAAACATTAAATTGTGACAAAAAGGGAAAAAGTTTGGCAGAAGGTGGGAAAATGGCTGATTATTAAACCTGGCTCCATTTGGTATATAAAATACTGACACACAATGGTCTGGGCAAGAACAGTCTATTAGATTAGAGAGCTGACAAGGCTCCACATGCTAGCGACTCTGCCAATGTGCCTATCCAAAAAGAAAACCAGTGTCAACAGTAATGTTTGGACTCCACTGTGGTCAGATGTGGATGTATTCAGCTCTTAAATTTCAATTGCACCAGATGTGTGCAAGTGTGCAACTGCAGCAGGAGTTCTTTTTCTTCAACCCCTTCAGGCTTTGCCTGAATTTCTCTCTCTCCAAGTCGTTCTTTGAAGAGTGAGAGATGTGTTTCAGGTGCTAAATTACAAAGCTTTCTATATGTAATGCAGCAAACAACATCAAATATATCTGACTGATAGGAAGTGCTTCTCTAAAGATGCAGCACTGAAAAGCTTATGCTTGAAGAGTTTATGTTGCATTAAAGAAGGCAGCAGATATGGATTTCTTTTTAAATGCTATACATTAAAATTACCATGCTTCCCCCAAGCTAGATACACACTGCTGTCACTAGCTAGCAGGATACTCCAGCTGTGACTACCTAAGCCCTCAGTCACACATTTCCTTATGGATTTGCAAATGGATTTTTAAGTAAAGTTTTCCAGAGTCCACAGAATCACGACCTCCACGCAACATAGTGCAGCAAAACGTCCAGATGCTGGCAAGCATGGGTGATAGGATTTGTTTTCTTTTTAAGGCCAAGACAGATCATTTAGGCTGACCTCATACATTAACAGAGCAGGGAATTTCACCCAAGATTTCTTATATCACACCAAAAATTTAGGGAAGCTGTACATCACAAGACTGGAAAGCTGCATAAGACTTTACAAAATTGGGAGCTCAATGGATACAATTACTCCATTTAAGACGATCAGAGTTGCTGGCCAACATGAGCTCATCACACAGATTCCAAAAAGCAGGATCCTTCTGTACATGAGCAGCAGCAAATCTGACCATGACAGAATAAGCATTTCTCACGTGCCGCATCTCGGAAACTAGAAACTGATGATATTGCACTCTCCTATTGCTTATTATATTACTGAAGCTCGTACATGACATAACACATACAGTTAGAATATATCAGTACTTATCAGAGATGCAGAATAAATCAAATAGAGAATTGGCTAAGTCTATCACGGAGTCATACGTGCAGTACAGAGCACCGTGCTTTGCCAACGCAGCTGACTCCGCGTGGACCCAGAAGGAAGGGATTCCCCCGTGCTGCATATGCATGAAATGCATGAGACTACTCCGACGCAAACATCCCAGGTTGCATGGTTAAAGCCTTTTAAAGGACCTTAACTTCCTGACCTGGGAAGTCAAATGTCAACCTTACGGTTACATTATTTTCATATGCTTTTTAATTAAAAAAAAAAATAAATCTTTTAATAAGCATTTTGATGAAAGTCAGTTGCTTATTTGAATGCCTGATCCTTAAGATAGTGGCTGAATAAGTTTTCTTCCAACTTTAAGCAAACATCTATCACTGAACAAGCATCAAGTTTCTGCCCCACAGTGATTAGTTTGTAAAGTCATAGCTGACTGAACACAAGATCTTTGAATGAAAATCCCATTTCAACCATAAATGTAATGAAAAACAGCTAGTGGGCAAGTACATCCTGGCATGGATACGTACAATCTGGACAGCAGAGTGATTACCTCGTTGCATCCAGCCCAGTCTTGAAGTAGCCATCAAACGAACAATTGTCCTTACTCGGGAAGAATTTGTTCCAACAGAAAACTGAACAGGAGTCTGTGCATCTCAAAGCACAAGGGTTACCTCCTGAGCTGCAGGAGAAACTGCTTTCTCTGACAGAAGCAATCTTATACCTGCCCCGTTAGTTCCAAGCTTTTCACAGACTTTCCACCTAAAGCCTCATATCCACACACGGACAAAGCCCAGGCCTGTTTATTCTTGGATCAGGTATGGGGCTTTTGTTGCTGCCTCCTCAATGGCAGCTCTTAACAACTCATACATTAGTCTATAATCTCAAACTACTGAACCAGACCAGTGATTTTCAATCCTCTTTGAGTTATTAACCCCCAGAGCTTTTTCCAATAAATGCACCAAGTCCCCGAAGTGTTTAAGCCCAATACTAATAAGTTTGCTTTTCTTCCTTATTTCTCTCTGATCCTAACAAGCAATCCATGAATCCTCATAGATCTGAAGATGAGACATGGATGACTGCTGGACTAGACACAGTTGGATGGATGCACCTTGCATGGCTAAGATCACTGTTTTCAACAACAGAAGCTTGTGCAAAGAGACCTCCTTCACCGAAAGCATCGTGCAGGTAAGGAAGCAGGATCATCTTCCTTACAGCTGTTTTGGACACAGATTCAATAAAAGTGAAATTTTTCACCTCAGTTGAAATGCTGACATTAAAAAGAGGGACTAAAACAATGAACTTTAGACATTTCCAGTAGAGCATAATATTCTTGGAATTCTTCAGATCAAACTTGCCCACCATGCTCCACAACATCACTATTACTTCAAGCAGAGAGCATCTTAAATTCTTTTTTAAAAATCCAACTACTTGTGCTCAGTTTTTGCTGTCCTTTTTTTCATAGAACAACTGCTTCAGAAATTCGAAGACAGCATTTGCTTTCACTTAAAAAAGAAACAACAAATAGATACATGACTCATTCAAAAAAAGAACAATCCAAACAAACTATCAACCAAAAAAGTGTTTAAATTTGATGACATTTATCACATCAGCCAAACTTGGCCAGCTAGACCCCTTGGGAGGTATCCTTCCCGCCACTCGAGAATTCACCAAAGCCCCCAAAGAAGGTCTTGTAATGAACATGCAGTAGGAAACCCACAAGTACACAAAACAATCCACTGGGAATTAGGTTTTTGGTGGGATTCCACAGAGGTCTGCAGTAGGCCAAGCATTCCCAATAATCTGAAACTAAATATTAAGTCACTGGTAATAAAACTCATGGATGACAAAGACTTGCAGAGCAGTCAAGTCCAATTGGTGAACAAGGCTGATCTGAATCCAGAGTGTTTGAGAATAGCCAAAAGTAAATTCAAATATCTAAGAATATGCAACACACACCCGGTGAATGGGTCTGCCTTGGAAATCGCTGACTCTGAAAGGAAAGTGAAAGATTTCTAATAAACAAAAATCTCAGCAATAGGATCCTTAGTATTATAAACAGTAAAAGCAATCTTAGCTCTGTAATACTGCACTGATGAGACATGCCAGACTTGCGCAACATATATTTTCATAAGGATACTAGGGAAGAATGGAAATGGTCTAGAACACCACCTCTTCTCCCTAAGTCAGTCAAAACCCAGCAAAATGCCTCATAATGAGTAATCAAACCCAAAATGTGTAACTTATCCAAAAGATTTTAGAAGTGACAAGCCATTAATGATAAGTCTCTTCACTGGGGCAAACAGTCAATGCACAAAGACGCTCCAGAAAGGTGCTGTAGATACACCAGCAAGTGGAAGCTGAAGACAGATTCATGGCAGGCAGTGAGTTCATGTTAAACAGGGAGGACTAAACATGGCAACAGCTATATGGGAAATAAGGTCTTCAGCCCAAGGCCACCTCCTGAGGTCTGCAAACCAAGGTAAGATGCCTTTCTTTCAAAAAATACTTTGGTCAAATACAAGTTCTGCTTTAGCTATAGACAAGTTATTAAACTCAATACTGGGTAGAGAGACAAAGTTTAGGTCAGAGATGTTGGTACACTCTGCAGTTGAGCTTTAGTTAAGCAACAAGTTTGAGAAACAGAAGCAGGTTGAAAGCGGTTATTTCAAAAGGAAGACAGCTGAAAACAGAGGCTTTGGACCAAATTACCATCTTACCGTTAAAAAGACCGTTGCTACCACAACACTAATACAAACACCGCATTTCATACCAATACTGTGAACACCTGCATCTATTAGTCTCCCAGCTTTTGCCATATTAAACAGGCTTCACTTAAAAGCCGGTTCCCTAATGCGCGCTCACGAGGGAGTAGGAACAGAGCCTGGCTCACATGAGGATGCTGTCACAGCTCATACATATGTGCTAGAGCCAAGCTACCATAAATATTACAAGGAAGAGCTTTGCTTTTCTGAAAAGAGCAACCAAACAAAGTCTGGCTTGCTCTAGCTCCTTCTTGGCTAAAGAAAGGAAAATACTTCCAATAAGAGAAAAACCACCTGTCCCAATCACCCTTCCTTCTCTTTGTAATCCCACATACACCAAACAGCTCTGGCAAAGACGACAATTCAGTAAAGGTGACTAGTCTCAGTAGGAGCAGTTAAAGCATTACTTTTAAAATAACAATCAGGTTAGAGTGGGGGCTTTTGTTGTGGTTTGGGGTTGGATTTTTTTCTTTTACAGTCTTTCAATTCTAAATCACTGGAAACACTTGCTAACAGCCCACAGGATAGCTATTTTATATTAAACAGCACATTATAGTTTACATTCCAGGCATCACATTGGATGCAATAATCATACAAACATCCAAACTAAAATCTCTCCCCTCTTGACTAGGAAAAGGCCACTTGCTTCTCCCCAGTGGGCTCTGTTATTCCCAGATGTCACACGCAGTTTTGTCATGGCAGTCGCTAGAAAACCATCCTGCCTGTGGATTCAAAGGGGTAAAAACAATCTGAGTATGCAAAAGCTTCTTGGAAACGGCGACTTTTCAGAGCTCAGGAGGTGAAAGGTAGGAGAGAAACAAATGAGATGTAATGTATGTGTTTTCAAAACAAAATACAGACACATCTGCAACACACCCATCAAACCTATTGAATTCTCAAAGTCATCTCCCCTGCCCTCACCAGCACCCGGCATCCTCTCTGCTCAGACTAACCTGCAGCAAAGTGAGTTTTTACTGCAGAGTTAATTCAAGCCATCAGACTGAGCATCCAGGTTTAGTCCAGCCCAAGCAGACAGAGCAGACACCCTACATCCAGGCTTGTCAGGCAGCTGCGCAAGTAACAGAATTAACTGCAGAAAAAAACCTGTATCTCCAAACAGCCACCTTTTCTCACTACTTCATCCTGCTTCCACTAGTAAACCTCATTCCTGAACAGTTCACTCATCTTTGCTCTGTGCTTCAGGCTGTACTTAAATATCACAGGTTACAGCGTGTTGCCTCCAAGTCCAGCTCAAGTCCTTCTCCTACCACCTTGCACAAATAACCAGACTAACAAGTGGAAAAGCATCAACAGGGAAAATGCTCAAGACTGACCTTTCTGAATCCTAAACGCAAAACAAGAGCTGTCTCCTCACCATGTATCTCCACTCCCGATCTGGTCTCTGACCTATCATTTGCCTCTGCAAGCTCCCCACTCACGTTGCCCTGGCCCTCATCCCACACCTACAGTCTGCTTCCAAACATGTTTATCAACACTTCATTATCACCGAGCAGGAGACAGTTGCCTCTGCCCCCGTCCCTCCTCAAGTCTACTCCTGCCTTCACCCCCTTTCTGCCACCTCTCTGTGATGTCCTGGGACTCATCTCTCCCAAGTCAGTCTCTTTGCACCGCTGCCTATAGGATACACAGTCCTAGGATCAGGACCATGTTGCCTCAGGTTCATTTCATCTGGTTCTCCTAACAGGATAAATTAAACAGCTCCATCTGCACGTCCCTGCCTTGTGTACCCTCTAACAACTGCTGAGAAGCAGGAAAAGAAAAAGTTGTCAGAAGCAGCTGCTCCCTGCTCAGCACAGGTACTCTGTGCCACCGTGGCACCAGTGGCATGGATCACACCACTCCAAAACTACAAAAAGGAGCCGCTCTGCAGCCTGCAGAAGAAATACCTGAGCTCAAAGAGGGCCCTCTACCCAAGTTGCTTTGAAAGAAGAGCTGATAAAGGCTCATAATAGGTCCATGGTAGGTCTGTACAGCCTGTCCCAAGAATTACTCGGGGATGCCTGTGAGAGATATCTCTCTGGGCTTGAGGGGATTCACACTTCAGAGCTGCTCTGTGATATTTGGACATGCTGAGGGTAACAGCATCAAGGAGACATGGGGAAGCTCAGTGTCCCCATGCCCACTTGCAGGGAACACAGTATGATTTCCTTTGTAGACAAGACTACCTGGTAGGGACTCCCAACAGCATAACAAAGAGCTGTGTATTATTATAGCCAGATCAACAAACTTGTTCCACACTTTCCACTCCTGCTGCCACCCCCGGGATTTGATTTGGCACTAAAAAACCAGCCTCTATTTTCAGAATACCTACTGCTATTGTACTGACCTTCCCACACACGTTCCCCAAAACACAGGAGTCCCTGGAGCAGAAGCAATACAGCAAACACCTCGTGTCTCAGCTGCAGCTTCCCAACCCACACGCTGTTCTTTTATGCAGCTATATGTTGTCACACTTAAAGCAGTGATGAATATTTAGCCATAGCCCATCATCTGTACAGCAAATCTCTCTAGTGAAAGAAGTTTGACCCCAGGTAGGTGCAAAAGATCTAGTTCAGCATCCAGCCTTTAACACCACATGGGAGTCAACCTTCTACGCACTCACAAAATCCGATGAGGCACGCACAGTTCCTCCATCTCCTACAAGCAAACTCTTTTCATAAAAGAGGCCCTTAAAGCTGGCAGGTTCCCTGCTGGACCCCAGTGAAATGTTCCTTGTACCTTGGGTCTTTGTATTGCCTGCTCCTCACAAGACCTCCCACTTTGGTGCATCTCATGAGCTGCGTGTTGCACTCCAGGCCACAGTGAACTGGAAACAAGAGTGTAATGCACAGGGCCCAGCTATGAGGTTGCCAGAATATATTGGTTTGAAACATCACAGAAAATATTCGGCTCCATATTTTCAACAGTAGCCAGGAAGAAAATGCATGGAACAATTTTGAGAACTGTTTTTCAAAAGTCATTTAAATCAAATTATGCCCCATCCACACTGGCAGCAAAACCCTTTCTACTAACTGGAACTGGTTTTCTTTTCTTTGCGTGTGTGTTCTTTTTCTTTTTGGTTTAACTTTTTTTTTTTTTTTAAACTGTCTCGCAGCCATCTTTTTCTGGTAATGTGGACAGGCACTGCAACACTACAGGAATGGGTGCCAGGACAAAACCTATGATGCACAGTCCCTAGAATAAATCACTCAAGAGGGGTGGATTAGAGGGAGAGAGCAACGTAAGGTTACATCTTCAAAGGTACAATTCTCTGAAATCACTGCATTTTCAGCAAACTACTGCAGAAAGATACCCATTTTGTATCTGATCTAAACAAGCAGACAGGCTTTTGGATTATTTGCAACTTCAAGACAATACCATGAATCGATATATATTTTAAAAGATGTAATTATTACACAGTGCTTGCATGTAATCAGAAAAGAATCTACTTGTGCTGAGTGTGTAACATTTGAAAGCTGCAATGCCAAGCAAATCCACACCGTTGGCTCACACAAACCCAAAGTATTATCCATTACTGCCTTTTTTTTCTTTAAACAATACAAGTATGTATGAAAAACATATTTCCTGGAAACAATGATAGTCTTTGAAGACTTATTCAACATTTCATAAACCGAACAAGCCTGCACCCGCACGTGCCCGTAAGAGGAAAGTGGGTTGACAATGCAAACTAATCGAAATGTACTGGAAGGGCTACCCAAAATATTTGCATACCTATACCTCCCAAGGCTATATAGGTTTGAAGCTTTGTTCAGAACTGTGTAAAAATGATTTCCCACATGTCTAAGAAAATCTCTTACCGGTGATCAGCACTTTAACTCATCAAGGCAGGAAATAAACAAATCAACCAAGAGTTAACACGTTGGGGCTCGTGCCTTAAGCCCCTCACCTTCTTTTTTTGTTGCTTTTGACCGGGCTCCGAGTGCCAGTTCCCAGGGGTCTCAGCCCCACGCATGTTTTGACACACTTTCAAAGCCCAGAACGGTACACCTGGGACAAAGCACACACTGCTCAGGAAGTGCACAGGGGCCAAGAAAAGCAATAGAAATTTCCACAGTTAACTTGCATTACTGGTTGCCAATAAGCCTCTTATTATGAAAACCCATAATTGGAAACTGTCATATTACAGAACAATTTATGGAAGTTTTCAGAGTATATATGGCCCAGTGGGAACTTCCTTTGACTGGTGTGTTCCATCAGCCCAGGTCTGCTTATTTATTCACACAGTGGGAGAAGAGCATCAGGAACCTAAACAAGTCATTGCTGAAGCGTCACCGAGACTCCCACTCTAGGAGTGCTTCAAATAGTTCTTAGCTCCTTCGTCTTTCCAGTCATCCGTCTTTATGGCTGCATTCAGTCAACAGCTGGGCTGCTCGATCTTTATTTCATTTTATTTTCTGTAGAATCGTTCTTGCACTTACGTTGTGATCAACTGCTCCTTTGAGGACAGAGAAGGCAAAATGCAGCTGCTCTGGGCTGAGTGCCTCCCACTATGCCTGCCTCAATCCCATCAAATGAGCTCTGTAAAATTAGATCTTACTCCTACAGTCTCTACCCTGTCACACCAGAACTGGCACCTACAATAATTCCTAAATCAGATTTCAATTGTACTCAAATATGGCTCCAACCAAGAACAACAGCCTTCCCCAATGCCAGCATGATACTATTAAAGTAAACCACACAAAACCAGCCAGTGCTTCCTTTGCAGATAGGCGTGTTTTAGTGTGAAGGTAAAGGGATTTCATTACAGGTGTTGGAGACACATCCCAGGAAACTTAGAGACTTTTAGCAACAGAAGACTGGAAGTCACTTTGCCACTACATTTTCCATACAGGAGCCAGCAGGTACCATATGCCAGAGTGGTTTCTCACTATGAGCAGCTCCACCCTCTAAGAAATGGGTTGAGACGTCAACTGACCATCAGGTTAGCTGTATTTTGGCATGCTGCGCTGCTGCTGGTTCCAGTCATGCGCACAAAGACCACTGTGAATTCAGCACCTTCCCCATTACCCTGGGACAGGCACTGAAAAGGCTTGGGGGAAGCTGCAGCAGAACGGCGACAGCCACGGCTGAAGACGACCACCTGCAGAGGAAAGGAATTGGAGGAGATAATCCCTGAAAAGAAAATCAGATGATTCACAGAGGATAAAATATAACAGTTTCCTCTAATGTTGAGAGCTGTGTCCCTTAAAGCCATTACTGAAAAGACGACAAGCTGTGAGCCAAACATACTACTTCACACTTGATATCAGCAAATTCTGACTCTGGACAGCATCTCACCACAACATAAAGCACCACGTGCCTGTGGAGGAGAGAAGGGAGATGACAGCAGCATATTTTGCTCAAAGATTCCTGCAAATGCATAGTTTGGGTTTTCAAACTGGGAACGTTCCCCACCTGTGACCTAAACCTGCCACAAATCCAATTATTTGGGCTTCCTGACTTAGAGACCATTTCACTCCAATGCACAGAGGAGTCCTTGAATGCCTAGTTAGAAAGCGCAGGTGGGACTGCCTTCATATTAAATCACTATTACAGCCAGGAAATCCCAGACTTCCATATCTATCTTAGACTCTCAACAGGTTCCTTACAAAGTGCTTAAGGAAAATAATCCTGCTCTCAATCACGCATGACTTTTGGCAAGTCATTCAAACCATCTTGCCTAGTTTGCACGACTTGACACCATGCTAGGCAAATCCACATATTCTGTCCTGAAGATGTTACAGATTAATTTCACACGGCTAGCAAGGCAGTCCGAGTGTGAAAAGAAGGCTGAAAATAGCAAAGCAGCTGTGGGAAAGCCACACACACTAATACCTGATGGTTTTCATAAATTAAGTATCTTGGCTTGCTCTGCTTCATGGGTATCAAAGCAAGAGCACATCAAAGAAAAAACACATTCATGCAACTGGGGAGGCAGGTGTCCCAGGAGAAAGCACGGAGAGGGATTTCTCCACTCAGAAAATGGGGATGATATTTGGTTTACATGCAGATGCGAGGATTAATGTTTCCAAATACTTCACCTAGGTTCAAAGCGTTACTTAACTCTTGGGGGCTTATCAGAAACAGTAACACGCCAGTTAGCTTTCTATGAACAGAGGGGTGTTTTCTCTCTTCTTCCCTCCCAGGGACTAAGGCTTAACCACACAGACCACACTCAGGCTTTCACAACCGTAGATCAGACTTTCACAGCAGGTACTCACATAACCTAAGGGCAGCATTAGTTTATTTACAGCTGCTAGTTGAAATTAAGACAGGACGGAAACAAACGTCCCACAGATCCAAAAACAAAGCACCACTTCTTTTTTGTCATTGGGAGAAATTAAATTCTTATTTCTACACACAAAGCTAACAGGCTTTCAGCTGCTAATCACAGCAATTATTGAATTCCTATTTAAAGATGACCTAAGATCATCCTGTTGTACAGCACTCAGGAATATCATTAGAACAGTAAACCAGAAGCAAAGTCATAAATGACTCCACAGTTATAATCATACCATTTCTATCTGTACATAATAAAAAAATTTGGCAATTTCGTTATCCATGCCTATCCAAAATTAGTTCATGCCTTGGTCAAAACATTTAAAAATGAAATGTCAACTAGTTTAGAACCAAATTATCTGATTCTGAAATGTTGAGGTAATTATCTATTACAATAACAGAAAACTAAATTTTGAATAAAAACTTCTTCACTGAGCTCACCTCCAGCACCAACCAGCTCACCAAGGTGCTCTCCATAACCACCAATCTGCTGTGACTTTTTCTTGTTATGTAGCTTCATCTATACACACGCAACAGCAACGGTACCGAAGAACTAATCTCTTTCTAGAAGCGAGTCACAAACTTGTCACAACAGAGGACATGCTAGAAGGAAAGGCAAAAAAGCACGATGACTGGCCTGTCTCCAGGGAATAGGTACATCTGTGTTCTCCTGCTGGAAGGCAAGGAAATGCCCATTGAAGGTTCCACACATCGCTATCTCTGACAAAATGCGTCCTTCCCAGGGATATTTGTTTTCTAGTTGTGCTCAGTTGCCCAGTCAGAAGCAGGGACACTGGTACTGAGGGCTGTACCAAAACGTATTCAACACCGTTAATGCACCATAGAAGTTTTAGAAAGTTTTTATTAAAGATAAAACAAATTAACAGGAGGGAATAGAGGAGAACAAGAAGGTGACACACAGATTGCCTTTGAAAGGAGCCCATCTTAGTGGAAGTTAAACTAAGGGCCCAAGGTGTAATAAGAACATTTCTTGAAATAAATTGGTGATGTTCAGCATTTTACAGAGGACATATATTGCTGCAGTGTTTCCTCTCCGTCTAGTGAAAATAATCAGTATCACCAGGTTTCCTCCTGAAATGGTGGCAGGGAAATGACAGCTGGCATTTGCGTCATACGGATCCACTCACATTACTTAGTGACGAATCTTATTAAAAAAGCAAGCATCTCAAGAGAAATGTCTATAGCTCAGTTTGCTTGCGTTTACCTTTAGCAACATGCTACGCTTCATTACATTTTGAAACAGTGTTTATTAGAAGAGTAAAATGCACCAGCATCCTTCACCAGGCTTCTCAGCTTATTTTCATGACGTCAATATTCAGGTTTATTTAATCCAGTGAAAATATACATTGATTAAACATGGTCTCAGAGCATCTCCTGCAGCACTGAAAAACGCAGTAAATTAGAATGGCATATTTTTACTTCTTTCCTTCAGAATAAGATTTACCATTACCATAAACAAGGTATATCTCACCTTTGCAACCAGCAATTTAAAAGGCCCTCCCTGCAGTGAGTCCTAGGAAGGACTGGCCACCACGGAGTTCCCTGCTTCTTGATGCCAGGTACCTTCTGGTCTGCTTTTCCTGCCCGGCAATGGATGCTGTTTATCAAAAGCTTTTCCACAGAATGAATCAAAAGTTAACCTCAATTGTTATAATTCAATTTAAGATTTAATGCAGGGCAAGGGACTAACACAGGGGGATTTCTATTGTACTAATACTTTACCAGCTGAGTACTGCTAATAAGAGATTTCAGTGTAAAGATTTTCCTCTGTAACCTCAACTTACAGAGCAGTCCAGGTTTTCTTTCCCTCTCTCAAAATTCATTAAAAAGTCTTATTCAAGCTGAGATTTTGTATACAAGTTTTCTGCCAAGAACAAATTTTTACAACTGAGTTTTAAGCTCCTTTAAAAAAAAAAAATCCAGAAATTTATAATGGAAATACTGACCATGCCCATAATCACAAGTGCAGAAACATTACTGCGATAGGTAGCTCGTATCCCATCCAAAAAGAAAAGTTGGTGTCTCAACCAAATTCCACTTTCATTCTGTAACAACGGCCAGTTATGAGATCAGTAAAACAGGTGCAAACAAAAAATACCGGGGATTTAAGCACTGATGATGGCAGCATAAAGCCATCACCTTGGTCATTAAATTCTGATTGTGCAAGAGGGTTTGGTGGGGTTTTTTTTAGAAAGTCTTGAACTACTTTATAATCCATTTTTCCTCCTAGCGGTCATCACAGGCTACCTTGGCAGATCTCTGAACTGTGCTTCCAAAACCTAGTAGCTTGGCCATTTTCAGAAATGATTAATATATAGATTTATATTCAGCTTTGTCAATTTTATCTCTTGGCTCAGTCTGATGAAGCCCACTACTTACGCGTGCAGCTCAGACAGTCACACAAGAGCCAGCTATTCCCTGCTGACAGACTAAAGCTCTGCCCTACAACTTCCCGTGAGTTTTCCCCTTTGCCTCAGGATCAACTTTGTGTTCCAGTAAGGAATGGATGTCAGCATGCTGTGACAAACTGAATCTCGCAGGCTATGGAAAAGCAGTAACGAGCTACCTGCGATGTTGCCTGGAAGAATTATACTTCAAACAGAAAGAATCAGTGCCCACCTCTAGCAATATATTCCTCTTAATGTTCTGAACACACTTCCAAATCTCTTAACAAATACTCAGTAAACACTGTAATGCAAAGTAGAAATACAGGAAAAATTACGTGCTTGGTTGTGTTACAAGGTACAAAGCCAAGGTGCTAACGGGCCATGTGGGGAAGCACCGCAGCGTCAAGTGTTACCCCCATTCAAGACTCTTGCAAAATGAATCTGAGAATGGCAAAATTCAGAAGCACAGCTTAAAAACATGTGACTGTGAACTAGCCTTGACACCTGCTTATGTCATTAATAAAATATTTAATATATGAAGAACACTGGGTCTCCAAAAGCGCCTTAACCGGTGCTGAAATGTGTTAGTCATCCAACAAGAACTCTCACTCCAACACTGGAAATTACAGAACAAGGAAATCAAATCAAAGTAGTCAGCTCAAACACTAAGTCTGGACTGTGCTACCTGCAAACATTCATTACTAAAAATTACAGATTGTTGGTCCTTTTTACCAGAAAGTAAGGGAGTATCTCTCCCCTGCAGTACATTGTGCACAGTTATCGGACTCTGAGACAGACATCGACACTGGGCTTTCAATATGCTCGTTAAACAAACCCAGTAAATTCAAAGCCACTTCATGCAGATGTGCTGAACTCAAAGCAGTCTTCACTTGTTCAATCTTCCCTTCTGGGTGAAAGTCAGTATGGGATGACATTTAACAATTTTCCTTACCTGGAAGAAGTTATTTCAAGAACAACTACAAAGGAAAACTGTAATACAGTAAATGCGTTAATGATAAATTGTTTAAGCAACTTGCAAAAAGAAAGAAAAAAGGTAAATTCACACCCAGCGAAAAGGTAGGCTATTCAGGAAAACTGAGAAGAAAGTAAATTTGTGTTCTTTACAATTATTTATGTATCATTCAATTAAGCTGTTTCCATAACAACTTCTGTCATGTAACTTAACAGGTCTTGAGAAGTTTATTTTTGAAACTCCCCAAGTGACAGGACTAAATCTCAGCTCCACTTCATTGCAGGGAAGTTTGGAAAGCAGCCTCTGGAAACAGTACCGCCACTCCACAACTCACCAACTGAGTTTATGTTTATCTTGTAGAAAAAGAAAAAGTTAGCCCTTTCATATACACACACTGTTAAGATAACAGGATTTTCTTCACAGCTTCAAGTTAGGCACTGAAGTGCTTTGTTATGATTAGTTTTATCACATTGAATCCAAATGTTCTGGATTATTAATCAACCCTTCTGACAGGTCTCCAATAATGAAACACGCCATGCAGCTAACAATGAGTCACCATTCATCTTAAGCTGATAAAACAGAAAAGGAAGACAGACAAGTTCTCAGATCCTACCCAGGCAGCCCACAGCTTTAGGAAACCCCTTCCATTTGCTTTCTCACCAGCAAAACCAGTGTATTTGTGGGCTTCCATGTAGCAAACTTCCCCCTTACCTGCCTCCTTTCTACCCGTAGATGATAGCTACCACACCAAAGACTTTCAGTCTAGTCTATTAGCACCTGCATTGCCTGGAGAGCTGGGGACATGTGAAAAGCAAGTTAATGCCCTCTCAAGTAAAACACTAAGTCTTCCACTTCCTTTTTGCTTGATTCTCCTTAAATTCTCTGCCTTGTTTTGAAATGTCTGTTCACTCTTCAAGCTAATTTGCTCTTTAGCATGTACCATGCTGTGCCTATGCTGTAACACCATTATCAGAAGAAACCACTTCACACAGTAGTTAGTTCTTGGGCTGCTGGGGATCCAAACTCAAATGCCACTTCTCCATTTGGGACCCAAAGTCACCACTTCCACCTCCACAATTTGACTACACTGGGCCAAATATATACACAGCACCAGGAGAAGTTAAATGACACCAGGAGGTTGCACATTCAGGACTAGGAGTAACTGCAGTTCTTGCTTAAACCATGATAACAAGCCGGGGAATACTTGCTCCGTACCCTGCACACATGTACTGCTCAGTGGCATCAGCAGCTCCACGGACGCTCTGCTGGGGCAGCACCCCCCCAGAAAGCCCAGCTCCCCTTCACTGCCATTTTCTGAAGTTAATACTTTTGCTGCAAGTTGCAGATGATTAAATGGCTTTTACAGTCCCTGGTCCAAAACAAATTAAAAGGGATACAATCCAAAAACATCCGGTGATAAGCGTTTGTTCACAGTGAAACAATTAAACGGAAGGATTTGTCTTGTTAAACATACAAAAGGTTATCAATAACCTACCAGTTCACACCATGTCTTCCAGCTCCAGGGAGGGACTGGTTCCCACTCCGTAACAATGCACCTGTGCCCCCTGCCATCAGCAGGCACGGCCATTCACCTCCACCAAAGGCATCATTCCTCTAAGGAGCACATTCAAACCAACCGAGAAAGGCTGCTGAAGAACAAAGGCTATCTGCAAGGTAAACGTGACTTCAAACCAAGTACATGATCAAACCTGCTTCCTTGTAAAATCTTAATAGGACTCCGCCACAATAAAACTAAGCGAGTTATTCAATTCTTAACTAATAATTTTCCTTCTAATTTGATCGCATTGTAAAGTTGTCTGAAAACCTCCCAGAAATTATGTTACTGCATTATGCACAGTCCTATGAGTACAATTAAAATGTTCTGCCCAAGGTCTACAATATGAATGGTTTTCATAATTTCTTAACAGAATTTCGCTTTCTTTGCCCAGCACAGTCCATACACACCTCCAACTTATCAAACCCTTAGTCCAGGCTAGTTAAAAATAAAGCTAATACTTCAAAAACTGGATGAAAACCAGCTTCACTTCTCATACCATTCAACTGCCTCTTATTTTACTTTCTCATCATAACTTGAAGAGCTGCTCCCACCAAATTCCACTTCAAATCACCCTGAAGAAAGCTATGCATTTGTAACTGAAAGATGCAGCTTCAAAACTGGCAATGATATAAAACAATGAGTCAGGATCAGCAAGCTCTACAAGCACAGAGACCTGACCTAAAAGAAAAACAGAAAGTTGCGATATTGGTTTGAAATTAGGGGTCAAGGTAAATGAATACACAAACCAGTCTCACTACAGACACTGTTCTCGCCTGCATAGATATTTCACAGCAAGGCATATAAAACATGTGGATATTGCAACAGAGGTACAGTGAAACCACCATGCTACACCTCCCCAATACAAAAAAGTAGTCTTATTTTTCTTTAATGATAAAACACAGAGCTTTTAGAAGTATAAGTTACTCCAGCATATTAGCTAGAAACCTTGCAAGCTGCAGTTCATGTAACTATGTACTACTTGGGAATTTAAACCACTCTTGTTCCTTTCCAACAGTCAAAAATTGCCACACAAATACCAACATACTGTTGACCTCCATGGGGAGCGGCTCATTCCTGCCTAACGTGCCTAAGATGAAGTTTCCCCATCGCTGGCGTAACATGCTCATCTATCAAATCAGAACTTCCACGTGCACTTTATGATTTACTAGACTCTAAAGGTATTCACTTCTAATGAATACTAGCTTTTCCAAAGGAACTCCCAAAAGTTTAAACACATCCTAAAGACTCTGGGTCTTTCCTTTTTTTTCACTCCTCTCATAGCCAAGCAGGAGCACACAAATTTTCATCCTGGAGTCATCAGCTGCAAAGCTTCATCCTAAGAGAAAATTCTTGAGATAAGTCCTTCCACAGGTACCACAACATGAAGTTAAACCATTTCAACACAGAGCATTTTACTTTAATTTGAGAAGAATCACTGAATAGACTTACCAAATTTTGTCCATAAAACACCAACTTCAAAGCAAACCTCTGAAGTCAGTTTTGTGCCCAGAACAAGTTTTACTGTAGACTTGCATTCAATTCTCTAAGCTTGTAACACAGAAAAGTTGACTAACCTCAACTTTAACTATAGTGTTCACACAAGCATAAATATCCTGTAATGCATAATATATTAAGGCATGATTTAAACCCTCCTCAGTTTAAAATTTTAAAAAAATCATCCTCATTTGTCTGTATTCACTGTCATTTGTCAAAGACACATGAACTGGGATTCTCTATTCTCAACTCATTTATTCTATATTTACTTCTGCACAGTGAGAATATCAGGAAGACTGTGCTGGAAAAATCTGACAGGTTTTGGGTAGAGTCTTTTTCACAACCACGTATCAAAGATAATTAACGCTGGGGGGGTATTTTTATTGTGAAGGAAAGGTTATGTATACCTGGTAAAGAAATAAAGCAAGCTTCCTCTGGTATATCTTGGGAAAGAGTAAAGGTTTTTCTAAGCTCACCTTATTTTTCATTTCAGAGCTGGGGGGATGCTACGCAGGCAGGAAGATATTTATTCTGATGCTATTCTGACTAACCCTGGAAAACAGAGACTTGAAAAATTTTAAAAGGTGGCAGCAACTAATAAAGCATTACTTGTGGCAAATTTAAAATCCAATGTTCGTGTTTTTCATCACTTTTTTATATCATAATCCTATAATGTACAGTACATCCAGTCACAGACTCAGGAAAAATACTTGACACTAAAAATAGTTGACACAGTCTAAACAAAGAGCATTTCCTCAGCTTTCCTGCTAGCCAGGACATAGGAATCGTGCTCTACACCTCCTCACATCTGCAAAATGGAAGAGATTTTCTTTAACAGACACAAGGGCATAGAGCTGCTCAGTAGAGGCAAGTATTTACTCTCATCCTGGTCCCTCACCTCACCCAAGTGACATGGATCAACCTATGCACCCAGCTACTTTGAGATATGAAGTTAAGGCTGAGGCGAGGTGCAGGGCATCGCATTCGGGCCACGAGGAGGGGTAGGAGGGAGCACACCCAGCCTGCTGAGCAGCTGAGGTGTTGAGGCAAGTCAATGAAGATAAAAGAATCCGGATGTCAAACATCTGAAGGAAGAGTATTTGACAAATACTTAGCGCTTTCTAAAGTAATCGATCCTTAGCTGGTGAAACCACAGTGTTTAATCAGAGAGGGTGATACACCAGTGTTGGGAGCTCTATTTCCTAATACCACAAAAGCCCTGCACAAAGAGTTATGTATATTTTGTTGTCTGTGAGCCTGCACAACGCCCTTCCCTCAAGCACTGGTCCTCAGAACGCATTATACTTTGTTACAGGAGATTAGTTTAACTGCAGATTTATTTTTATTTTTCTTTCTTTCACAAAGCACTTAACAGAAATCAGTGCTTGGGAACTGGAGCTCTGAAGCACAGTCTAACAGTTTATTTATGATCATAGCAACTAATTACTCAAAGACAGCCCTCAGGCCCCAGGACCATTCCCATGTCACTGAAGTTGGCTGCTGCAGTGATGTGCCACTCATCCCCAAGAAACCAGCGTTGTTAACTTGCTTAAGTGGCTTTGCTGGCGCAGGAGGGTGGACAGCTGAATAACTGACCACTGGATAATTCAGACTCCTTCAGTGACAAAAAGACAATGGAGAGAAAAAAAAATAATCAATTTTGATATGTGGTAGTGGTTTTGTTAACAAAAAGTCTGCCCAAGGTCTCGGTCAGCTCATAGGAAATTACAGTACAGAGGGAGACACTGCCCTGACAAGGCCAGCCTTCCCCTCCCTGCCTTTCCTTTACTTGACAGTGACGGCTACCACCACACCTAGTCTTTGGGCTCCATTATATCTTAGCCACTGATAGGAGTCACCCCATGGGAAAGTAGGATGGTGGGACTAAATGATGTCAGGTACCATGAAGAACATTTTCCTTTTTTGCTTTACAAACTTTTGAACCTCACAAAAGGGGAGCCATCCGTTTATCTTTTTTTTTTTTTCCCCTACAAACGAATTTTAACAATGCATATCCTGCCAGGAAACATTACCATGCATTAGTGATAAAGCATTACATAAAAAGGTAAATTAAGTTTCCAAGACGCGAATCTGAGCTGATAAACATATTACATCCACAGTTCAACAACTGTGCAGAAAAGAAAAAAGAATAAACAGTTTTAGAGAAAGCTTCAGGAATATGGGGGAAAAAAACAGGAAGAGTAGATAAAGTAACGCCACGCTGTCAAAACACTGCTCTGACTATGCATGAAGCAAAGCTACTGAACTAAATCAGATTAAACTAATGGCCATTCATTAACCTTGGGTATGTCTACATGGTACAACACAGACCTGAAGAGGTGCTCGAGCACCAGACGGCTTGCCAACACAGCACTCGCTCATGGCATCAGACCCCCTGCTCAGCTAGAGAAATAAACTAGAGCCTGATGGGCCATTTGTTCTCACCCAGGGGCGGCGATGCTGCGCAGCTCTTCAGTACAAGAGGCAGTGACTCCGCTCCTGGCCAGGTGACGCAGCCGGGCGCAGTCACTGGAAAGGATCGCTGCTACGTTCCCTCTGGGTACTGCTCTAATATGGAGATACTGACAGAAATTAGGAGGGAGGCCATACGCTCCCTAACACCAGCAGCCAATTATACATTTAAGGGACAACTGCGAGACAATGGCTGACCTTTCGAATGCCTCGAGCTGGCATTCGAAGCTCCACAGTTGCCGGGCTGCTTTGCCAAGAGCATGAGCCTAAAGGTCAGGGGATGGTACTTGGTTAGAAAGAGACTGCACTGAAATGGGCAGCGAGCTGCTCCCAAGGCAATCGGGCTGTGTGGGCACAGGTCCCCCGATTGCAGAGGCAGCTGGGCTCTGCCCAGATTTCTTCTGGATGGGACCCTTTAGAGAGGATGCTCGGCTTCACATGTGAGGGGAGAAGAGCTATGAGTCCAAACCTAAGCCAGACCATCACAGCAGTTGCAGTCACTATAAGGGGCTACAGCTGCAGACCTGGTTTGCACAGAAAAAAAAAAAGACAGGCAATCTGACATCGAAAGGGGTGATAAAACCCTGGAGGAAATTCACTTTACAGGAAAAAAGTCAAGGAGGGCATAGAGGTGAGTTACTGGGCTACTGCACTAAAGGCTTTTTCCCAGAACTCCCCACTCCCCTGAACAGTCATTAGGTCAGGAAGAAAGAGAAGCTGCTGAGAAAACCCTCCCACTTCACACAGCTCCTTGGGACTTTCCCCAGACAGCAGCAACCTGGCAAACATGATGCCATGTGGGACTTGAAGAGACCACAGGAAAAGAGATGCCAATTTCTATAGAGCTTACAAACAAAAGTGGCCAATGTTCATTCCAACAAACAAGTAAAAAGCAAGGAGAACAAGGACAGAAGGATGTCCTGGCAGCTAGCTAATTAGCAAAAGCATTACAGTCAGAACTTCCAAGCACCAACAAGAACTAAGCAGGATATATACCTTTATGCAGGGGTGGTTTTTTTTGGTGGTTTTTTTTTTTTTAGGCAGAACAGAGAATGACGCCTGGGGAACTCTTTGCCAGTCACCTTTTGCAACCAAAATAAACAAGTGCTAATTAGATCATGTCAAGTCTTCATTTTCACACTTCCAAAGCTGCTCAATTAAAAGTGTGTTTTGGCACTGCTCTCTGTTTTAAAATCATTTAGATAAAGCTAAAAACAAAGAAACGCTTCAACCCCAGGAGATGATACAGCTGAAGATGGATGAATCATTAGCATACTGGAAACCTAAAAAACTCCTAAGAGTTACAGACAGACCTACTTTCATGAAACAGTTATTGCCTAACGTGACAGAACACAGAAAACAAAAATAAACCCATAGAAACAGTCAGAAAGTAAGGAAACATAGAGGAGTGATTTTTTTCAGCATAGTGGAGCAGCAGTCTGTCCTGCAGTATCTTCCTAGAGTCATTACAGCACTTTTTAGAAAGCCTCCAGATAGTTAAGGCTGGGACAAAACTGGAAACCAGGACCTTCAAAAGCATGCACCAGTTGTCTTACCAGTGCGCACATGCTGAGAAATGATGTCAAGTACGCAACTACTGAAGCAGTGAGGAATTCGTTGGAAAAGATAATCAGGAAGAATTTTAATTTATCTTTCAGTGTTTTGAGCGGCACCTCTTAAACAAACTGCATTGAAAACATCACTTGCAATTCTTCAAGATGTTGCAGAGAGACGCTCCCACAGTTACAGGTTCCAGGGCATTGGTTCGTACGTTAATTGGGTGAAGGATAATACCAAGTGGCGAGCAAGAAAGACTTCTTACATTAGCAGTGTTAAGAAAATTGCGATTGATGCATATAAATCACTGGCCACCTCCACTGTGTGATAGTGCACCAATAATAGACTCGTTCCCAGGTCTTGTGATGTGCCTAGCAGTAAGGACACTAGCTTCAGAAATTTGAGGAGAAGGGAATTCCCCCATAGCAAATAAAGTCACAAAGCCAGGAGAGGAGAGAGCAGGAGGGCAGGAGATGTCCTCACCCTGGCTACACTTTGCCTCATCTGGAAGAAGACAGAGGAACAGCGTTTGGGAGCAGGCACAACCATCCTGGCCCTTTGAAGCTAGCGGCACGCTGATTCAAAACCTAACTATGAGACTTCAGACAACTTTATCTTAGATGGTTACAAATTACCTTGTGCCAACAACAAATTTAAGGCATCCCATCCCTGATGACAAATACCTTCCTTATCTCCAAGAACCACGTGGTTATAAATGAGGTTCCACATCTTGCCCCAAAGAACCTGTTGCAGAAAAATCCCTGTCACTCCTCCAGCTACTGCAATTCTTCATTTACATGAATCGCCTCTATTTTAAATTCCTTGTCCCTCTGATTTATGGCTTTAAGAAAAATAAACATGAGTTAAGGAAATAAGGGAAAAGAGTTAATGAGCCAACCTTAGTAGCTTTGACCACATGTAAATACTGCAGCCAATTGTTGTCTCCCTGCCAGCCGATAACAAGAACAAACATGCAAATAGATACGTAGCACTTTTCCTTTTCTTGAGAACCTAGGATACGATCCAAAACCACCTCACCTAGGGACTTTAAAGATTAACAGCTTTTCAGGGTCATGGTAGCTCTTCATTTCTCCAGCTATCAAGCTAAATTAGGGGTAAAACTTCCTTAAAAAAAACAGAGTATAATATTCATTGTACAAATTTTAGGCCAGATGGGACTTTTATCATCAGTACACTTTATTTAAACTTATTCCTAATCATGCGGATCTGAAAGAAACCCAGACTATTGAAAATCTGGACAGTCTTTTGAGAAAGCGTATATAAAAAGTTAAGTGAGTTTAATGTGTGTGACATTCCAAAAACCAATCCCATCACAGTAACAGGTATCCTCATTCTCTCTTATAAGGTGTGGGCTCCAACTACTCATGTGATATCATCAAATAAGTCTCCAAACTGGCGAAACCCAAACAGTTCTAAGAAATACTAATTCCACAGGAACCAAGAACTAAGAAAAGTCCAAAATGATAGTGGTTATATAAGAGATTGGATTAAGAATAATCTACTGTGATGTGTGCATATTTACAGAAGACTTGGAAGAACAGAGTTTAAAACAATAACTTGCAGTAAAGTTAGTTGTTAAAGGAAACAATTTGCCATACTAGATTATATTCATGTGACCAAGAAAAAAAAAAGTGAGCAGGAACAGAGATCAGGTATTAAATGTTGGCTCGACTCCTATTCTAAAGTAGGATCAGATGCCCCCACGAGCACTTCCTGCCATTCAAGATGAAGCTCTTCCAGCAACATGCACTGAAATTCAGTGGTATCTCACACAGCCTGAAGTCACCCCCATCACAAGGGCTTTATCTGCCATTACTCCACTGGGGATATAACAACTGCCACATGAGATGAATGATTATTTAGTGCTTGACTGTTCACCTAAGGGTAATGTTTTTATCTTATTCCAAATCTGTGCAGCCAAACCACATCTGCAACGTAATTCTGCACCGGTAGGACAGGATGCAGGCGGTCAATAAAAAGAAGTTTGTCTTCCTACCTAACTGAACAATTTGCCTTTTAATATCACTCTTACCCAGCACAGAAGGAGGAATAATAAAAAGGACATTAGATTGTTCAGAAACTCTGTCCCTTTCTTGTGAATTTATTATTTGGGATCCTGGGTTCGGCTTTCCCATCAGAGAGACAGAGGCAGGTACTGACAGGAAAGGTCCTTCTCAGGAAGATAAGGTTGCCTGCAACATTCCAAAAGCTGGTCTTTCTGCCTCCTTGTTTTACACATCCAGGGGGAGGCAAGGGATGAACACAGCACTGGGTCACGGCAATCTTGCACAACCCAGATCATTATATGCCATAAAAAGCAAGCCAGATCTTGCTATTAAAACTCACTGCACTAAGACTTCGGTGGATTCAAGTGGTATTTGATTAAGAAAATGTGAAAACAACATCTGCAAGAAGAGCACATTTAATACCACATATGTCTCAGACAGCAACACTTCCTATTTTCTCAGCTTTTTTGCTATCAATCTACTGTATTGCTATTCCATACCCAGCCAGTTTGGAGCTAGACAAAGCCTGGAAAGAGCCGTGCCAGCTCACAGTGAAGGTCCATCAGACCCAACAGTGTGGAACAACATGTGGCAATTCAGAGAATGGCACAAGCAGAAAGCAAGCATGTAATGAAGCTTCTTCAGATTCCACCAATTTGTGGTTTGGGGATTTTCTGAGACGGGGAGGGGAGCGCACACACATGCGTGCAACCATCAATTTATACCCCTCACTGTAAAGTCTATAGCAAAACAAATTTAAAAAAAAAACAAAACAAAACAAAAAAAAAAAAAAAAAAACAAACAAACAAAAAAACAAACAACTACCCTTCCTCCCTACAGCATCCATCAACCTTTCGGATTTGCTAGAGCTCTGCTTTTCTGGACATCTTCCTAGCTGGCTTCTTAGGCTTCCCACTTTACTCCTGGATATCATGAATTACACTTGAATGCTTTCGGTGTGCCAGAACACTTACTATTTCAATAATGACTTCTCCAGAACTTTTTTTTTTTATTATTATGAATGTAATGTTTCCAAACAACATTCTTGACTGTTAGACTCCAACACTGTTGCTGTGATAACCCTCTAAGAACCCCATCTCCTCCTGAGTTACTATTATCCTTACATTAGCTAGGAGATTTTGAGAAGAAACCAACTCTCAGAAGAATCTGGTTGAAATGCATCATTATTCACCAGGGCAAATCCAAAGCTAGCATCCCCTCTGGACAACTAACAGTTCATAGGTTTTCACCAACAGTTGGAGGTGCTGACTTGCCAGGATAAGTAGCTCTGTTCAAACTATACGTGGTGATATTTGTGACATCTGCTTGAATCAAATTGTTCCTTCTCTGCATTTGTTCGTAATTTAGGCCAACAACAGTCGTAGCTGCAAAGACTGAATTGTAGTTTATGTCTTCTGTACAGAAAGTGCTTAAATATTTATATCTCTTGTAGGGCTCTAGAAGAGGCAGCTCTAAGATCTCCTGCTGCACTGTATTATATCTGATACCTCAGTGTTGAAGAGAACATGTGCTTTCATGAGCTACAAAGAATTACTATTTCTATTACTTTCGGACACTTCATGACTAAAATGCTGGACCCGTTATCCTATTATCCAGCAGCACACACTGTACATAAACAAGCGGTCTGATGTCGTTGGCCTTGGACACCTTCTGACATGATCAAAAGAACCAGCTGAAAATAGTGCAAAGGTGCACTTTAAGCTGAGGAGGAAATGATTCACGAAACAACAGCAACAACAAAAGATATGACTTGCAGGCACTGATTTCTGAGAAACGGGCAGGTTAATGTGTCATTATTTGACATACATATATAGTATATGTTGTTATTGTTTTAATATACTACTGCTGCAAGCAAGATCTCTCCTGCATATTGTAGCAAGCAATAGGGGCTTGGACCCCAAAATTCCTTTCAGGCAGTCTTGAGCAGCAGAAAGTCCTCGTCTGGGTACTATTTTCAGGCTAAGACTCTAAAATTTCAGCCATAGCATGCAATGCGTGAGACGGTTGTCATGAAAAACATTCCACGTTATAAACTACTACTCTAAAAGCACCAGAGATTGGGGCCAGGAATCCAAGCCCCAAGTGATATCAAATGACTTATTATGCTATTTCCTTCTACCAAAAAAATTACATCTTGCAAGAAAAACCAAAGCAGATATCTGAAATTAAAGAAATTCTGTCTGGCAATTAAGCAGACGGTAAAAGAGCAAAAAGAGACTGTGAGGAAAGATGAGTTAGGTTTATCTTTTACACTGACACGCTGCTTCCCTCCTTGATGAGCCTGAGAAATATTGCTGTAATCATCATATCAACATTTTTTTTTGCCTTCCAGTAATTATGCCACTGTATAATTGAAGCTCCTGAAATTGATGTAAGCACAACCCCATAAAATATAATAAGAACCCACAGGTGGAAGTTAGAGCACTGAAAATCAATCAAGAAATAAAGCACCATTTTTCTTCTTTATCAGAATAATTGACAAGGACTGAGGTAAATCCTCTGTCACTGGCTATCTTTTATTGTGACGTTCTTCCAGAAGATAAAGGCACAGATTCAGGGAAGTCCTACAGCCTGAAGTACAAAGGGGACAGTCTAGCTGACTGCAACCATACTCTGACTTCATCCGCTAAGAGTAGGTTAAGTACCTGGAAAAACAGTCTAAGTCAAATACCTTACTTTGCAAAAGCTAAATATTTGAAAGTTACCATAGCACCTCAATATTCCCAAGATGTAACACAAGAGGACAGGAGGGAGACTTCTGAAATACAGCCTCCAAATGCGGTCACTGCAACGCACGCCACTCAACCCTGGCAGGAAGCCGATGGCTACGTTCTTCAGGAGCACAAGATAACAAGTTTTGGCGACAAAATGTCTCTCCCTTGAGCCAGTGGTGCCACACGGAAGTTGCTGGCCCCTGATCAGAACTAGTAGTAAGCACAGAAATATGAACTGACAAACTGATCATCGTTGAACAGCAAGCAGCTCTCCCAGAGGATGTATGAACAAACAGAGGTTTAAGACCAGACAGAATAAGCACAGGGAGGACCATCCAAACACTTGATGCGCACGCTGGGAAGGACATGATGTTGAGAAATTTAAGCCTGATAAATTTCCCACCATTGAGCCAGGAAGTGGAAGGCTGGAGGAAGCAAATACTGCTATCCCTTCTCAAGAAGGTATTACATAAAGCGTAACCACACACCTACAGTATTTCAACATTCCCTCACGTTTCACTGTGGCATTTATACCTGTGTGTAAGGTATCACCATTACAGGCTCAGCAGAACACAGTATATCCCTGGAGAAACTGCTCTGCAGACGGTGTTTTTCTCTCACAGGCACTTGATCTGCAAAGACTGACTCAGTGGGTACAGGGCAGCTCCTAAATTTCTCAATTCTTCAAGCAAACACACAGATTTCCCTACACAAAACCCACAGTTTTACCAGTCACAGTTTTTTTCCCCTCTTCCTCCCGTTTATGTAAATTGAACCGAGCTTCCAGTTAAGTCGATCCTGCCATGACTGGGATGTAGCGTTACACTGTGACTTTGCACGAAGAGGTCCATGGCAGGAATCACCTGCACTAGGAATGGGAAGATCTTTCCCCAGAGCATGTGGGGGCCATCCAGGGTGCTTGAAATACAGAAGAGAGAGACCCACCAGCAACCTTACCTTGTGCAAGACAAGTTTAGCAGCAAAAGACCCAGCTCAGTTCTCAGTGAAGCACAGACTAATGGGCTGGGAATAGCGAACCATAAAAACGATCAGCACGCATATCTCAATCTTAACAAACCAATATGTACAGAGCCTGCAAAGTCTCCTCTGAGAGCACCAGTTATACCATACATCTGATTTACATTTTTCAAGGAAATAATTGAAGCTGTTCAGCTTGTTCCAAAGGCCCAATGGGAAGGAGAAAACCCTCAAGACACCTATGTGGCAGCTTTGCAGCAGCATGAGACTAAACAAATGGAAAAACCTAAAATAGGTTGCGACAGTTTATCATTAATCAGTATGAATTACTTGGCAGAATGCAGTATCTTTCAGTGCAACTTAGTGGCACCTTTCCCAAAGAACTAATACAAACACGAGCGCATAGCAAGAGATTCAGGGAGCAGGGGAAAAAGGCTGTCATCGCTGATTAAGTTCCTGATGGCAAGAAACAAAAAATGAGACTTCACAGGGCAGCACCTGTGTGGCTGAAAAACACAACTGGCATGTTCCAGCTACTTCATTTGGCAAGGTTAGGTTAAATTCACCACGGAAGAATCATAATCATACTACAAAACACTGAAGTCTTCTGAATTACCTCCTTGAAGTCAGACACCACTTCTCCACCAGTTCTATTTATTTCAGCATTTGCCCAGGACAGGGCTAATATTCTGAACCCTTCCTCTTGTATCGATAAAAAAACATTATTGTTGAACATACGAAGGTATGAAGATATAAGAAAGCGAGAGAGGCGTTATCTTTGTTTAGAGCCAGATATAAATGGAAAACTGCAGATGAAGCTTCCAGCTCAGGCAACCTCTATCAAGTCTACAAAGAGGCCCTTGTGCTGGCAGGTCCTGGCAGAGGATCTAAGTGCCCAGACTATTCCATTTTTCCAACTATATGAAATGGTCTAATACAAAAGATAATTTACGTCTATGGATTTGGTGATCCAAAGATACAGTAATCATCACAGCTTTAGTGAACTCTGATTTGGACTCTTGAATAGCTATCAAAGAAATTTTGCTTTGACCCTCAAAGTTGGTTTTCAGAGGTTACACAGATAGCAGCAGACCTCTGTCCTATATTTGTATATGGATATATCTGTGACATCTTAGATCCCGCTTATGATTGCCTTTTGTATAACGTAGTTTTGCGTTTACATGTGTCAATAAATGCTTAGGTCATTTACTTATTTTATACATAGCTAAAAGGAAGAGACAAGTTCTAGTATGTTTCAAACCATCATTTCAATTGCTATTAGATTTAAACAGAGAAGGCAGAAGGTTTAGCAAATGACCAGACTGAAGACCTTGCATTTGCAAGCCCAAAATCACATAACTTCAAACAAAGACAGGCAGAGAAGGTATGCAGAATGAGTGAAAAGCACCAGGGTCAAAGTACCTCAGACCATTCCCCACCCTGCTGGAATCACCCTCATTATTACTTTTGCCCAAAGATATACAATAGTCTTTAAATTCTCAAGAAGAATTCAAAAACCATGTTTGGAAAACAATTTGTAGCAGTTCTATCATGCTTACGTGTGAAAATCCATGTTAAAATTGCTAACTGTACATTACATCTCCCAGCAACTAGAGAAAAGGAATAAAAACTTTCCTTGCATAGCGGTGTTAAAAGATAAACCTGCAAACAAGATAAAAATTATCCAGACGTTTGAAAGAACTTTGAGCTTGAAAGAAAAAAACACAAAACCCCAGAGAGTGATCTTAGTAAAATTCTCAGACATGAAAATGAAAAATGGATTGTCCCACATTTGCATTGCTCCAGTCATTTCACACATTCTTCATTCATGTAAAGAAGGGTATTACCACAAAGTCTGGAGCTGTGACAAGATAAGCTTTCCATGGATTGAGGACCCACAAATTAAAGTTAATTATGACTAAAGTTTTGGGAACAGCACTTATCAAATACAGGAGCGATTGCAAACACCTACCCAGAGCTATCCAATGCCGTAGCATGAAGACAGCTAAGTAACAGATATCAGAAGTTACCTTTGACAACCATGCTTTGAACCAGCCCTGTCATCAGACTTCTCCATACAGTGATAAAGAAGGACATTCCATGCAAACAGTGAGGTTTCAACACTTTAGGCATCACTTCTTCCAAATATCGTAATGGATCAAGTGTTTTAATCCACAGCAGCATAAACCACAATTTAGCTAATCTGATTTGCAGAAAATTCTCTGTTCCCTGTCTCAGGCCCTAAGTTTAGTGAAGAAAACAGTAAAAAGCTCTTTCTGTCAAATCACAGAAAAATATACCGAACTGACCTTCCATTGCTCCTTGGGAAGCAGTTTCACTACCACGATGTCACCATTCAGGGCTCTGTTGCGAGCAACCACTCCATCAATAAATATATCGCGAGTCCCATCCTAGTCAAAAAAGAAGAAAAATAAATTCCAGACCAAAACATATTAAATTACAGTTGTTATGAGGTTTAAAACACTGTCATCGAAAAAGACACACACCCTGGTGAGACAAACATCCCGCCGTTGTGCACAGAAATGAAATGGATTCACCATATGCCCTTCAACATGCAATATCTTTCAGCAAATAAGCTCCTTCGTATGTATGTGCCAGCACAGTAGTTCCACACTATTTATTCAAGATAGAGCCAAGCCCTCAAGATGTATTGCCTGCAAGCTCCGCTCAGTTCCTCTGCAGTTAGTCTTGGGAATGGGTAGAGAGTTTTCTGCACTCACAGCTCTTCACACATGATGTTCCCAACTCAAGCACTCAAAGCTACAGTTCAGAACATGTTTACAAGACAGTCTCTGCAAAGTGTCCCATGCAGAGCTGTCTGCTGCTCTCCTGGTGCGATAGGAAAGCAGGGACATGCAGCTCCGGGATCAGCAGGTCAGTCTGCAAAGGTGGCCTGGAGAGTGGCTGGGGATGCAGTCTCTTTTTTTAAATGAGTTAACACCATCCATTCTGGATTTGGCACAACGAATGTTAGAAGAGATTCCAAAAAATGATAACTATGGATGCCAACTGCAAGCCAGAAGATCTTTTACTGTAACAGACATGTTAGGACGCCTCTCAATACTCTGGGTTAAGATCCTTGCACAAGAGCCTCTACTAATTGTACACACTATGATTACCCATCCCAGACATGTCTGGCATTCAGCTAATCTAGATTTAGTTTGGAAGATCTTCTTCATGGGGTGAATAAAGATGAAGTTTCCTGAAGATGCCAACACAAAGGTTTTAGTTTTAAAGGATTGCCAGTTTTGTCCTTTTTTGGGGGGCTAATTATTGGCAGTGCTCTTACTGCTCTCCTGTCTCCCCATAATTCAGCATATGAAAAATTCCATGTGTCTGTTTACAGTGCCATGATCACATCAGACAATGTGAGCATTTAGTATCAACATTAGCAGTCAACATAGTTTTTCTAGAGAGAACTATCTTTGCATAGGTTTGAGGTACAAAAAAAAAAAAAGAGGATGAGTTTCTTTAGATTAGTACTTCATTGTCCTTCACTGAAAAAAAAACATCACAAGAATTAAAATCTTAATCACAACTGTAGTCACTTCTCAGATACACACTCCTGAGTCTCATATGCTTGAGTAAATCCAATCAGAACTACCAGTGTGCTCAGTCTCCAAGAAAAACTTTTATAACCTGAAAACATGAAGCCGTAATATCACATAAATATCTTATTCTGCTTAGATACCAAAACAATAAAACGGCAGAACCCTGCCATGATGTGAAACTAAGGCTGTCCTCCAAGAGACCAAATTACTCTTAGAAAGAAAAGCAGCAGCAGCTCAACAGCTGTGTGAAAGCTGCCTCCCATGACAAGATGCAGAAAAATTGCAAAGCCTCTTGGACCAACATAATTCAAATTGGAAACTGTTCTTTTCAAAAAGCCAGATTTTTTACACATGGTCTTATTCCTCATTTCTCCCCACCCTCTTCCTTCTGCCCCAACTCTTTGCCTAAATCCATCACATACATAAAAAGAAAAGTTCAAAGTCACTTTTTAAGGAAAATGCATGCTTTTTTCCTCTGTCTGTACCTGTAGCTGCTCTGTGCTGCAGGACACAGGCTGGCATTCATGATAATTTGTTTATTCTACACTTTTTTCTTTCTCTCATGTCCAAGAAAAGACAAGGCAGACCCTTTTCCCCACCCCGTAAAGCTGCCCAATGTGTCACACCACCTAGTTAAAGCTGCGTCTCCATACTCTGCAAGAGTCTTGTCTTGAATTGCAGCCAGTCACTCTCATCCTAAAGAATATACCCCTGTATTTATATGTATACTTACACTTACATATGTGTATGCACACCTATTTTACAGCAGTTAATTTCAATGCCTGCAACAAAGCTGTAATTAGGAAATTGCCATCAGTTTTGGTTTTGCCTCCAAAAAAGAAACATTTTTTATATCTTGAGCTCCAGGCTCACGATTGTTGAGCAAATTTACACACTTCCAAGAACACTTGTGCATCCCACTTTTTCCTTCAGCATTCCCTACTCTGCACAGCTGGCACTTCAGACTACTAATGCAATTAAATTGGCACCAAGTCTCCACAGAACACAATCACTTGCAGTGTTTCAGCTGCCCTCGGGGTGCATATACTGTATTGGCCGCAATGGCTTCAAGACTTCTGCAGCCTCCCCCACAGAGCACGGGGCTTTCACCGCTCCGTGGCCACCTGTGACTATCACTGGCAGCACGCTCTATCCACGTCTGACAAGAGGGAGATCTGCAGTGCTTTCATCTGCTCTGGAAGTGTCTTCCACAAGCGCAGCACAGCCATTCCATCACTCGCGCTCAGCAGTATCATTCTTCACATTGACAATGCCGTCATTTCAAACCACACTACTGTGTGCAGGGAAGACACGAGATGCAAGGCAGAGATTTAAATGCTTGGGTCCCTTCTCTGGGTGGACTCTTCATGCAACAATGAGACAAGGAGACAGCACATTTGCAGCAAGAAACACGATGGGACTTCTGGTGTTAGAAGGTGAACAGCTGTTGCATTTGAACTCCGTGAAGTCATAGCCAAGTCAGAGCTGAAGAGAAAGGGGTACAGTGCCCTAGTCAACAGCAGGAGAGAAAGGGTGATTTCTCACAGCTGCAGCTCTTGCAGCATCTGGCAACGATGGGAAGTCCTGAAGAACATGAAGGCTGCAAACCCTCCATTATGGCAAATAATGTTATACAAAAGATAAGATAAAGCATTTGTCTTAAAGTGAGGACTGTGTCCACACCAGCCAGAGTCATCTTCATCCAGGTGTTGATTCTGTTTGTTATCAGGGACAAGGCTGGCTCTGGTATTCAGCTCCACAAAGGGCAGAAAAGTAGAAAGATAGCTGAGATAACGACCTCTGCTAACCCTCCTTAATGTATGTATTCCAGCATGCAGAACAGTGAACAATCGACTGCACAAGGCAACAGATGGACACTAGGGGTGATTCGGGGTAAAGCTTCACATCCAACTAAACTCCTGTGAGTAGCTGGATTTCTCATTTAACCTTGCATTTTGTAATTTCAGAGAATGTGTTTAACAGCTTACACTTACCACACCCACAAGGACACCTGTAAAGGAAGGATCACAGTTCCTTTCCCACTTACACACGCAGCTGCTCTGTACTTCTTCCTCTAGTTAATATACTTCATGCACCCCCAACTTTGCTCCACCCCTGTCCAGTCTTCTCTAACAAAGTGGGCTCCAAAACATTATCCCAACTGAACAACGTGAACTGACAATGCCAGGAATTTCAAGGCTTTCAATCCAAGCCCCAAAACAATAGTGCTCTCAGTAGCAAGGACAACAACAGTCAGTGTTTCACTGTCTCAGGACAGGCTCTGCTTTCTCTCCCCCACATCAACCAAACATTTCAATATGAAACTCTCTCTCACTGACAGTAACATTTTGACCAAGTCAGTTCCAGATAAAAAGCTTTGGCTGTGCCAGCTGTGAGGTCACCTTCCCTACTGGAAGTCCCTGAAATTGCAAGAGCCCTTCTTTTCTGTTGAAATAACGAAAGAAGAGAGAAGAAGCGCAAGCCAGTCCCATGTGACAGAAGCACATCCCAAGCCAACCAAGACACAGTTCGTGCAAAAGCGGGCACATGAAAAGGAATCACGCATATTATTTCTGGAATGACTTTTCAAATTAGCTCATGCAGCAGATCGAAAATGGAGAGCATATTTGTTAAGGGAAGATTAACTTAAATCAGTGGAAAATCTATAAAACCTCTGCAGCCATAAACCAAGGGTTTCCAATTACGCTATCTGGTGGTCCTCGAACCTGACTTCAGCTGGCTTCTGTGAGACCCCATGGTATCCCCAATTTCAGCACAAGCTAAGTAAGCAGTTCTTCGAGGTATGAAAAAGCAGGGTTTGTTTGGGAATATTTGATTTAAAAGAAAATCCAGATCATTTTCATTCATTCCAACTCATTCACCTCCGAGTGACCTTTTGTGCACAGCATAACTCCTATCTTAATGCACCTTTACTTATGAACTTTAAAGCATTATAAAATTACACTTACTGGAGATGGAATGAAGGCTTCATGGTACTTCTTAGGATTTATTCTCAAGGGTCCCTTAAAAAAAAAGAGAAGAAGGAGAAAGATTATGCCTGAATCTTATTAATTTTATATAACATCAGTTAAATTAGAGACCTGTGGGTAATATATCTACTGTGAAACATGAGAGATACATCTAAATTTCCATTATATATTTCAATTCTTGACAACTTAGCATCCGAGCAATTTCAAGCCAAAAGGCAGTTTCATGATAGGCTTAAGCTGATCTACTGCAGTCTGTCATCGAAGAGATGTTGAATCACTAGTTGCTGCTGCTGCTACTGAGTGAACTGAGGACCCAAGTCCTGCCTGTTCCCTTCCCCTTCTGCCGAGCATCCACCAACTTCATTAACAAACAGACAATAAAAACAATTTGTTTTGCTCTGTTTTGGAAAAGCAGAATGTTGGTTTTGCTTATTTTGGAGGATGGGAGGAAAGAGGAAAAGCTGACCTGCTGAGCTTGCATGGCAGCAGGTACCAGCCTTATGGGGCTCTGGCTGCTTAGGCTGTTCCTGCAAACAGACAGTAGCAGTAACTCTGTGATAAAGAACATTTCCAAAGAAAAGTGAGAAGGATTTTCCAAAAACAAACATTTAAAATCTACAGGATTAAATTCTGTTTAAGCACATTTAAAGTCAAGCTATCTTAAATACATTTGAAACTCCATGGTCTATCTATTTCTGCTTTGTTATCTGCCAACTCAAAGCTCATCACCCGCAACAAACCCACAACCCCTCCAAAATAAACCAGCCAGTTTTGCTGCTTGCGCTCAGGTCCATCCAAGAGAAAGGGAGAGCCAATCAAGGACTTAGAGGCTACGCAACAGTGCCGTTCCCATCCCAAGAGGGTCCTGGGAATTGTGATTCAGGTGGCTGCAGTTAAAATCGACAGCATTTGATTCTTACGGAAACACAACTAGGTATCTGCCTTCAGACAGGCATCTGCTTTGGGCTGAAACTTTAAAACTTTCTCTACTTGTGTATTTGAAATAATGTTGGCCAATTTGTTATATGAACAGATTCCATCTGTTTGCACTTCTGTGTTAAGCAATCATAGGAACCTCTCACAGGAATTGCTTCCTTAAAAATATACTGCGGCATATAATTTTTTTATGTATTCTGGGAAACACTCAGACGATAGGAAAATAAAGCTGATTACATGTGAAAGTTTTGCTGCCTTGAAGAAGAATTTGCAGATTTATGAAGGTTTTCCATTGTTTTTATTTGCTTAAATTTGGAAACACCTGCACCATATACTCTATATTCTTTAAGCGTTACTTGAATATTTTGCTGCAACATCTTATTTTGAGCCTTACGTAACTAGTATTAACGAGCACACTAGCCACATGGCAGGCACAACGCAGGACAACGGCACGAAAACAAAGCCGACCCACTGGGAGCAACCCTGGGGATACTTTATGCTTAGGCAAAGTGAGAGCTAACTCGCTGTCATCAGCCTCTATTATAGCTGGTACCCACTGATGGAAAACTCTCAATGGTCTTTTTTTCCCCCGCTATTTCTCAGAATCAGCCATCAAAAACAATATGCTGTTAGTAAAGGAAGCTGGTACAGAGAGAAAGGAAAAAATGAAAAGGGAGGGTTGCTCTGCTTGACAAGGAGTCAAATAATTCCCATACCAGAATCTACCCACCAGCACAAAGCAGATGAGGGGATATCCTGCGTTACTCTGTAGAACCCCCTTGAATAGTTCAGGACAGCTGTCAATCAGCCAGGTGCAAATGCCCATTATGCGCATGGAAAATCAGGTTTTGTGTCCATGGCCCAGAAGGCGCCAGAGCGGCTACGTGCACATGGATGCCCAGCTCAGGCAAACGCAGAGAGGAGCAAAGTGTTACCATGTTTACAGTGCAGCAGGTTTCTCTGCATTTTATATGCACTACCTAATTATGATCAGCATTAGAATTCTTACGTCAAGTAGCATTAAAATACTTCAGCTCTTTCCTTTAAGCAAGGAACTCCCAAAATTTATCTTAGAAAGCAGATGGGCCCTATTATCTGTGCCTATGAAAATCCTATTTACAATGTTGTACATTTCACGCTGTGATATCATATCTGGAACCAGTCACTCTCCCCATCTGCAATGAACAACTGTTCTCATATGTGTATTAGGGGGTGAGGATCTGGCTGCCGAGTCTCATGATGTCACACTAATGTTGTATTATTTTACAATAGCTTGCAAATAATAGCTGCTATATTTATCAGTGTTTTTATGTCAGTAGGGCCTTTGTTTTGAAAGGGAAGAGAATGGTTTGCAGGAAGGTTTCTAAAACACTTTCTGATGACTCAAGTCAGCTTCACACAAACTTGCCAAAAACGTTTCTAACCTTATTGAGCTTCCCCAGCAAGATACAAAAGGGTCGTGATTTCTCAAGCTGCTCTGCTAGAACCAGGGCAGGCAACGCTCAGACTAAACTTCAAGCATCTCATATCAAGCGGTTTATAACAGCTATCATAACACATATGCCTAGATAGGTTTGTATGTATGAAACACCAAAAAAGGCCAGGGTTCAAGGCTTGCTACTAAGGCCACCTTTGAAAAAACAATCCATGAAAACCAGGGAAACCCCAGCCTTCATACCCACAAAGGAACAGCCTTCCAAGGAAAAACACCCTCTTAACAGTGAAGCAGTCTCTGCATCTCCGCATGCTGCGCATTCTCCCTCCGCCTGACCCCAGCAGCCCTGCAGGGAGGGTCTGGGAGACACTGGAGGCGTGGAGCAGACATGAATTTCTGGCTGGCGCTTCACAGGATGATTATGGTCCTTTGGGTCAATGGTCCTTAATACATAACCTGACTTCATCTGTTGTGTATAGCCAACACCATCCGCTTACATATCTATGCAGAACTTAATCTTGTTTGCCTTCAGACCGGCCGACGTGATTTCAACCAACCTGATACGCTTGGTGTTTGCTCACTGCAGGCAGTTTTAGAGGCAGAGAAACAGGAAGTCTACGCACTCTTAAGCATCTGAGCTCAGATCCTCTTTCTTGTGGAAGGACATTTCCATATACATCCCATGATTAAATGAGTCCAGGAATCCCACAGGGTATACTTCTCCATGCTACTTATCAACAACTGAGCTATGTCAGATACAGTACCAGAAGCCATTAAGACTAGTATTATTGACAGACGTCAGCACCCATAAAGATAACACTTTTGTTCTTCCTGATCTAGGACTGCTTAGTCTTCATGGTGTTCATATTTTATCTGAGTGATCTTCATGGCTGCTGGTAGTTTCCGTGGGTTTGGCTTCCAGGAGCATTTAGTTGTGTAGTTCCACTGCAGGGTCCAGCACCACACTCAGAGTTCACAGTAGGGTCCCTAACAGTTCTCTCAGTTCTCACTCAAATAAATGTAGATCCAGTGCTTCCAGGATGCTCCAGGGGATACCCCCTGCTCAGAGTCGTGCTTCTGTCTGGATAGCACTGAAGTTTGCTCAGGACCATCAGATTCAGACTAGCAGGTTCATTCTCCTCTTCTGCAGGCTCCTGTGGAGCATTTTTGCAGGTTACTATGCCAGACCAATGCCATGCTTTTGGTGATTAACACAACAGGTATTTGTTCACTATGTCTCTTGCCATTGCACAGAGCAGTGCTGAATATTTCTTCATTCACTAAAGCTCTTTTCAGGATCTCACCTATCCTGGTTTAGGCCAGAAAGATGAATGAGCAGATGATGAGAGATACTGAGCTGGGATGCCCATGACCTGACAGCCCTAAATTATTAAATCCAGCTTCTACAGCCTTCCACTTCCCCGAGATGTGGAACTGGATGAAAGGAAAACAGATACAGCCTAAGAAAGCACATATGACTCTTCCAGTTACACAGCACATGACCTGGAGTAGACACTACGCATTTACAAGAATTAGAGATTCTTTTGCCAGAGAGCATGCAATCACAGGTCCTCCGGGACTCAGCATTTCAATGGGATTCTCAGGTAGTAGTCATAGTCTGATGGTGCCTCATCTGCAGCTGCACTCGACCTCATAGGCAGTCTACACACAATGCTATCAGGCTGCGTTACTGACAACGGGTGCCAAAACCACTCCTGAAGGTAAGGCAGAAGCTTTAGTTGCTGCCATATGCCACTGCAGCCGTCGGGGGGAAGTCACAGCTCAAGGCTCTCATTTCTTCCCTCACCATTTACTTCCCAGTGTAGACATCTATGATGGTTTTAAAAAGGGCCCTGGCCTATGGTCTGGGTAGTCCAGTGAACCAGCCTGATTATCAGCCACAGTATCATTTTTCTGAAAGCTAAGAGCTGATCAGATTTGTCTTCAGGAGAGAATCAGGCAGTCTTATATGCAACATCCTCATCACTCCTCCAGAAATTATGCCACTATATTATTATACAAGAATTACTATTACAAGAATTACTATATACTAGTATAACAAGAAATCAGACAAAAAGCAAGATCACTAATTGTATTGATGAAAATAAGCATAACAATCTCACCAGCATTACAACACTAATTAAACAGCAATACACCAGTGTGTGTTTGGGTAAATGACACCTCAGCACGAGTGTCCATCACACCCTCACTGACATCCACCTACATTTTTTCCCCAGCCAGTCTGATCTCACTGGGACGCCGGGTGCGTCCTGAAGAACATTACACCGTGCTGAGGATAGTACTACAACAGTGGTTCTAGGACAACATCCTCTTGTAATCCTCAGTGAACCTCAGCTCTGCCTGCTTTTACACAAAATTTCTTCTGAGATCCAGCTACCCACACAAATGGCAGGTCCACCCCCACATTTTGCTAGATATTCAGAGAATTGTTGCCTAATTATGGCTGCAGTTTTGCTGCTCCAAATGGAAGCACAAAGTCCGATCTTTGATCTTTAGCGTCTGTAAAATGAGAACAAGCTTATTGCTAGCTGTTCAAGGCAAATAACGATACACAGAGATGGAAACGATTTTCAGTATCTTGATGGGCTCTTCAGCTACATCTGCGATCTGTACCTTACTTCAGTAAACCACACACTGGCATCAGTGGCTGGGTCAACCCTGTGATCTTAGGGGAGTGCAAAGAAAATTCTGCAAGTAAATCAAGGGTCCAGCACCACTGCCTGGCCATTTGATATTAATTTAACCAGTTGCATCATAGTTTATAACACGTTATTGCAATGCCCTGGTAGGCAAAGCCATATGAGACCCTAGAGACCACAGCATTACCCGCATCATCGCTCTCCCTTTTTTTTGTGGGAGGGAGAATTCTGGGAAGAGTTGATAGACTGAAAAAAAAAAAGAAGAGTAGATCTGGAAGCTGAGGCATCTGCACTGCGTTACAGAGGCCTAATGAATGTCTTTGTGAGGAATTTCAGCAAGAAGTATCTTGTTAAGGGCATTCATTTTTACTCACACTGACAGAGGCTGCAGCACCTGCTGTGGTTTTGAGCATCATTTGTAAAAGCAAGTGTCTCCACAATAATGACTATCATGGATAGCAGACCATCCAACCAGAACTCTGCAATTCATCATGTCTGTGGATCAGGAGTTTTACAGAACATGCAAACCAAAAACAATACTTCAGCTGAACTTAAAACATTTAATTCCACTTCTAGAACCTCCTGAGAAAGGGAAAAAAAATCTTCCTCTAACATCTACAAGTGGTACACCAATTCCTTTTCATGCAACCAACTGACATGCATTTCCAACAACTGCCTGTGATTTCCACAGACTTATCACAAGATCACAGACTTTGTATGTTCCAGGCACCTGAATTAGCTCTCCCCTTTTCAGTCCTGCTGAAACATCTTCTTTTGACATGTAGGCTTCAAATATACTCTTCTTCCTCCCTCGAGTGGGTTTATTTCGATTCTTTCTATCACCTGATGTTGGGACAGCAGTATAGGATCCTCCTGCAAACAAAAATTCGTAAGTGTTACCTTGCCCACCAAACTGTCTATGTATCTTAACAGCAGTTGTACCGAGGCTTTGTATTGAAAGTTGAACTTCTGAGAACAGTTTGCTTAGAAATACAGGCATCCGACTTCAGAGAACCAAAAAGCCTGGAATTATATTAGTTTACAAATAATCGACAGTTTTTTACAGCTCATTTTAGAGTTAAGAGCATTCAAACAAGCCCATCTTTTCATAGTGCTGAGCACATGCTTCAAGGCAGCTTATTCCTGAAGCGTGTATGCACTCTGCTTTAATACCTCTGGGAGTTCCCAGTTGTCTAGGATTTATTCTGCTGTCTGAATTGTTCATTGTTTCTGTCTGCGATTCAGAGAGTTGCCTCTTCCTATCGAAGTTCTGGGGAGTTCTTGCAGATTCAGAGTTGTTTCTGGTCCTTGCAAACCCTCTCTTTTCTGCACCTGAAATCAAACACAGGTTTGAAATAACAGTGGAGGGAAGAGGAACCCCATTGCCAGCTTGCGGTCCTGATGAAACTCATGGTCTGCAGTACTTCAGTACAAGTCACAACTGTGAGCTCTTAATCCAAAAGAAACGATGTCTTCGTTAGTTCATTTGGTAATCTGTTGGCTCTTTGTGCCTCTTAACCCACCACTAACTTATTTTAGCATAAATAAAACTCTGGAAATTACGATACTAAAGTTGGATACAACCTGTCCAAAATCCTGGGAAATTCATTACAGCACATAAAATGTGAAATTGTTAAACTGTTTCCAAAGCCCTACCTCCACCCCATTAAGCCCCCAAATAGTGAGAAAACATAACTTCCCTACAACTTAAGTAGCTCAGGAATAAAGGAGAAAAAAAAAAAAATCTCAACAACCCACCCTGGAGTAATTAACTTTTGTGCTACCAGAGACAGCATGGTACACAACGACACCACAAAGAAATGCATCCAGCCTGCTCAGAATAGGCCACGATCATACAAAAATATTCTGCAAAGACTCACCCCTTCCTTCCCTGCCATCACCTCAGCCCCTTCCCTACAGCCAGGAGAGCAAGCAGCAGCTTCCAAAGCGTATGCCAACGCTGTTCCACGGATCAGCACATTGGAATGCAACCCAGCACCACGCAGCTGCCCTCTTGGCCCTCCACCTGGATACTGAACATGTCATCACAGCTTTGCCTTCCAGCCCCTCCTGGCTACGCTCCCTGGGTCCAAGCTTGTACCTGCAAGTCAGAAAATGTGCAATGCCAACTTATTTGCTATGGGGCTATCCAAGTTACAAGGCAAATTTTTTTTACGTATAGTATCCTTCACAAACGAAATCGCAGATTGCTTCATAGAATTAAACCAAAGCAGCGAGGAAAAAAAAAAAAAAACCACGTTTAAAAAGCCGTACTTAAGCAGAGATCTTTAAAAATATGGTACAAGAGAAAACTGCTACTTTACCCAGTCACAGACAAAAAGCAACTTCCATATATAATGGCAAATCAGCAAGAGGAGAGAGGGATCCTCCTAATTCAGGAGAGTAGACACCAAAACAGGCAAAGGGACAACTCAAGGTGCCAGCTCAGACCAGCCCAGGAAGAGATTAAATGCCACAGCAGTGTCTCCAAAGAGAATGCTGAAATGAAGAGGGGGCCACTGTGTTCAGGGATGATAAGGACAACGTAGCTCAGCCTTTTTCTACAAGACCAAGCTTTTCAGACTGCGCATGCTTTCAGGGAGGAGACTGTCCGCGGCAGGTTGCGGTTGTAACACAGCAAGAGCGCAGCCGCAAATTTAGGTCTCAACCGATGCAAACAAGGCAATACTACCTGTATGGATCACACGATGAGACAGAACTAAAATTAACTGATTTGCAAATGCCCTAAGGGTCAAGAGGTTAATCTCGAAAACAGACAGCGAAACAAAAAGCATGGACTAGAGAGATCTGGGCAGAACAGCTTCTGAATTGGCAACACGGTTTGCTCTGGAGAGGGTTTTCAGAGACATTTTGGTGAAGGAATCTGACTTAAACTGCAACAGGCAGGATCTTAGGAACAGTATTAAAAAAGCAAGGTGCTAGACTGATCACCCAAAGAGGTCACACAATCTGCTTCGTTGGAGGTTCTTAAAAATAGGTGAGACTTCAGGCTGCCAGATTTGGTCTAAAAAGAGTAGTTTTTTCCTTGAGGTAGTGAAATGGATTACACGAGCTCGTAAGGTCCTCTAAAGCCCTTTTTTCTATGACAGCAAGTCACAGAAAATACTACTATGAATTAAAGAACTTGGGATAAAAAGGAGGCTAAATCTTAACATGTAATTAAGAAGGAGCTGAAAAAAACAGCGGAAAATTAAAATGCAAGGGAAAAATGAGGAAAAAATGTCTTGCGAGTTGGGAAGTACGCTGAGAGCTGGAATTAGCCACTGCAGAACAGAGCTTCCTCGACACTTGCCATGGCCATCGGTTCAGAAAGTTTGGGGCTACTACTGCCAAAAATAATGCACAGCAACAGCAAAGGGTGGAAAAGCACCTTTTTGTGCTGAAAGGTAGACACACAGAAAGGCACTTGCGTATTTTCAACACTTAAGATTTTGGCTTGCTCTCCAGAGGGATTTTTCATCTGCTCAGACTCGGACACAAACTCAAAGAAAAAAAAATTTACTCAAGCAAACAAACTCTGCTTCCACACAGCTGGTGTGCAAGCCAGTTTACACACAGCCACTTTAGGTAAGTATTTGACCGTGATGTTTACAGCTAAACAAAACCACCCCTGTTAAAAGCCACAGACAACTGTCACAATTAGCATTCAACTGGAACACATCGAATTCTGCATGACCCTAATTTCTTGTATTTCTCCTTTTAAAAGAAAGGGAGCTTGTCTGTTTGAACTAGATTCAGTATTTGCTTCTGTAATGCACCTGTCCCCTAAAACTGGAAGTTAGAAATAGCCTCATGATGGGCTTTCCTGCTGTCCCTGCTGCCCGGTATTAATATTCTGATGGATAAATAGACATCAGTCCACAAAGCAAACTGTAACATGACAATGCTATAGACAGCGTATGATATATTGAGACTATCCTTTCTGAAATAACTGCTATCACTAACTTAGTAATTCCAGCTCCAGCTGTGTCAGAAGTTTTACTTTTTCAGTGGTGTTACAGTTGTGTGATTTATAAGACACAACACAATCTCCTAGGGTAAGATGTCACATAAAGTAATAACACATTCTAGGCATTATAATAATCAATGACTAAATTAGTAAGTAAATAAATAGCAATAAAAATTAAAAACAACTTTAGTAGAAGGGAGACTAAAGCGCAGTGACTGGAAGCGGAGGGTGGTTGATATCTCCTAACAGGAGGGTTGAATCAATCACAATGCCCCAAACTATGCACGCGCAGAACCACTCAAGCTTGAATGTCGAGCAATTCTAATGCAAGGAACACCTGTCTTGGCAACACACAGCAAATGCAACATGTTCAGGTATGTTTATCTGGCTGCACAGATGACGTACAGCTGCCCTCCGTGGATGCAGCCACCGCTTGCCCTAGGATTTCTAGATGTTCTGCCATTTCCAGTAGAAAGCAATACAGGAGTAACAATTTGAGGAAAGGTGGTTGACTGTTCATTACCTGAAGTCCTCTGCAGGGAGACAGGTTGAAACAACCCTAACTGCTGTATCAAGGAGGCTGTCTACAAAGGTGACAGACGGACACCTAAACAGGACCAGCAATTCCACACCCAGAGCTGCCTCAACTAGCCAAGGGAAAACATGTGTGGGAAGTAGAAACACACAACTCCCATCTTCACAGCCAGACAGGCATGAAAAGAAATACAGGTGGCATTTGAGGGCTTTCAGAGCAGTCCACAATCAGCAACTCACTTTTATTCCCAACTGGGGTACCAGGAAAAGCAGTGGAAAGGATGAAGCTGGGGACTGGCTCCAACCCAGGAGCCCAGTCCAGCATCCCACGGGCAGGCAGCAGTGGCTGGTTGAGCTCCGCTGGAAGCACAGTGCTGGAGCTCAATCTAGAACCCAAACCATCACGCTTCATCTCCATCACAACAACAATGACATCACGCAATGGCACATTTTGGTCTTTAAACCTAAGCATCTATTAATTTTTTCTTATTTTGGAATAAAAAAAATGCAGGCAGGCAGCTTCCCAGAATAATGGATCTGGCTTACAGTAGAAGAGGAGGCTAGATGTTTTAAATCGCCTTATTTTGACATAATTTATACAAAATCACTCTAGGTTTTGAAAAGTATTGCATTTTATTAAATTTACATCTATTAGTCAGTTGATCAACTAGATGGTCAACTAAATCAACTAAAATGTTTAGCTAAACATGAAGCGAGCAAGGCCAGAAAGTCTTTAATTTTATATTAAAATTTGCATATTGCTTTACACAAAAAAGAACCAAGACCCTCAATTTTATTTACCAAAAATAAAACATTTACCACTGCCCTCTAACACCTGACAAGCTATTTGATTACTACCAGCACAGAAGAAGAGTATTCCTCACTGAATTTTCACCAGCGCATCCATGACTTCTTGCATACCTCCCATCTAGGATCCAGCAAGAACTAGTTTTACGCGAGAGATCTAAGTGAATTTCAAGATATGGACATCTTGGTATAGCTTTCCCCTTTCCTGTCAAAGGTCATCTACCTTACCACTAGACATTTTTACCTCTAACTAAACTTCCAGCCTTGTTACCATCTACATTATTTATGTTTAACCCAGCTCCCCAGGGTGGGCAGGACTGTGAAAGCTAACAATTGTGCTGGTAACACCTCTACAGGTTTAGGACTCTCACCCTGCTGACAGCTATCTCAACACATAATGGTTCCTTCTATGTTTAAAAACAAAATTATGTTGGAAGTGTTGGATGGAACAATATTGTTACAAACTTTTCCAACACAAAATATTTCCATCTACTACTTACCTTTATCAGCCCATGACTGAGCATCAACACTTCCACTAACTCTGCTGTTGCTAAGAAGATATTCCATTGCTTCCCAGCATTAGATCGTGATCTAGATATGCAAAGGAATCTTTCAAATCGTCCTGCTTTACAGTTAGTATAAGCATGAGAAGAAACAGAAGCATATCCCCAGAACAGATAACATGCAACAGAACAATTTGTTATCAGTTAATGAGACACTCTCAACACATGGTTACTAAATATTTGTCCATATTTCTACAATGTTTCACTTTATTGCTGACAAATTTCAATGACTTAAACCAATTTCCTTCAAATCTTCCAAGAGATTCCCTGGCATTTAATTCTTCAAGACAACCCAGCTATGCACTTCATAAAACACTAAGGACACACCCATGAGCTAGAAGGCATGGCAGCTACCAAATGAAGGGTCACCCAACACTGCCCTACCTCCAAAAGCAGGAATTAACCGACTAAAGGCAACGAGAACTACTCTGATGTCAGTCCCTGCTTCGTTCTACACTCCCATTTAAGTCAGACTAGGTTAAGCATGGCAAGAAAGCTAAGTAAAGCGTGTTCCTGCTTATCCTTACTAGAGAATTCAGGAGTCCAACCGTGTGACAACCCAATGCATCACCTTACAGACATGCAAGTTCAAGTTGATCCTTGGCTCCTGGCAGAGTTGGCAAAGCAAATCTTAGAAACCATCAAAAGTGGTCTTCTAGCAAACAAATACTCTCCACAACCTGCTAAGAAGTCCCATCTGCAACTTTATGAGCCACTACAGATGCCGATGTGTAACAGAGTGTATTCATAGTCTCAATAAAAGAGTTCAACCAACAGAAACTCTGCCTCGATTTGCAAAGACGTCTGGGACTCAAAAAATCCCAGTTCCTACAGAGCCCCTGAACAACCCGTCCGAGGTACTCCGGTGAATCCACCTCTGCCAGCTTTGATGAGCTGGGGGGGACGCAGTTCCTGGCTGGTAGCTCTGGACAGGCACAGACCTGGTATTGACACTCCTGTACCAGGCAACTATTCAGTTCATTCCCCAAAGTCAAATAAACTCTACTAGCAAAAGCATGCTTTGCCAGTACAAACCACATTAACATCAGGGAGGTTTTGATAGGATCCCCATGTCTTCGCCTTTCATATGCTTAAACAGGCAATTTAAAAGCTATTTGATATTTTCTGCTGTTCAAAGAAGCCTCTAAAATAATTTCCTCTCAAATTTTAAAAGCCAAAATATGTTTGTCAGGTTGTTTCTAATTTCTAACGCACTAGCGACATCCAGTATCTGCCAATTATTTGAGTGACTAACTCAAAAACTCCAAGCACTTAAGTGACTACTACAATATCTGGGATCAAATTACCACACACAGGCAAAAACAACAGGCAAAACCAACAAACACCATTGAAGTGATCTCAAACACAAGTTATGTCAACAAAAACACTGGTCACAGACAGGCCAGAAGTAACTAGCTATTTATGTTTTGCAAAATATTTTTGCAGATTTAAGAGATTAAATATCTAACTAATGGTAATAGCCAAGTACTTTTTTGTTCTATTTCATTTTAAAAGGAAAAACACAAAGACAGATGTTGGTATAGCTGCTCAGGGAAAGAGTTCTGTACTAGGAAGAAAAAAAAGACACTCTTGAAAGATACCTCAAGCAAAACTCTGTGTTAGAGCCCCAATAACACAAACAGGACCAAACCCCATCCACCACGCTCCCCGTGAGCTTAGCTCCGCTCCAGCCTGTGCTAGGAACAGCTGTGCTTCAACACTGCGCAACAGGAATTAAATGAGTTCCAAGCTCCCCGATAGCCTTGGAACAGAACCACCTCCATGCATTTTACAGTATCTTGAAGCAAAGAGGTTAAATAAAGTAGATGGCTCAAGATTAAAGACAAAGCAATACAGAGAAATGAGGATGTCACAGGAAAGAATTCATTAGAGATGTGGGAGTGGAAAGGCAAGACTTTGAGATAGGTTATCAGTTCAGCGAGGTTTCATTGCAGCAAAGAGACTTTCAGGAGATAAACCTGGTAGGCAGTATTTCAGATGTTCAATCTGGGGTCTAAGAGAAAGTCTAAGAGCACATTCTCCTTATCACGGGCAAATAAAAAAAAAAAATCCTCCTTCTCTGGTGAAATGCAAACTCAAAGAATCCTAAACTGGAGGTTCTGCAGCACACTCCTGAGCTCAGTCCAAACCCGACCACAGGGCTAAGGGGAGTTCCCACAACGTTGCTGTGAGTCCTCCTCAAAAATAACCAAGGATGTGAATGATTGGGAATTGTCTTCATGATTGCAAAGTAGGGCAAACTTCCGGGAAAGGGAGCATCCTGGCGGAAGTGGAAAAGGACGGTTATATGACAGCACTGTAGGGATTTTGGCAGATGGCAGATTGCATAATTAAGTTTAAAGTTAATTAAACAGTCATTCAAAGAAGAGAAACAATGCAGACCTACATTTACATGCATGGGCTCAGCCAAAATGTAAATTCTATGCAAATATCCTGAACTGAGTGGATGATGTATTGAAATCCAGCTGCCAGAACTAGCTCCCCTGCCCACCAGTCTCCACTAATTGACCCATTATGATGGGCCACCAGGGCCCAGCCACGGTGTAAATCTGAGCTGTAACTTTCCACCGTCAAGACAAATCAAAATAAAATGAGAAGACAGCTCTTAAAGTGAAGCCCTGTCCGCACAGCTCTTAAACGTGACTTCAGGAGTGATTCAAAGCAACCGGTCCTTCTAGCAACAGACCAACTGGTTACCAGCAGCCCTGTACAACGTAACACAGCTCCTCCGCCCGTGCCAGCCAGTAGCTCACCTACCAGCACGACTGTGTTCGTGCACCAGGACACAGTCCGGCTGTGAGCCATCTGGGAACCTAGAAACAAATCTGGTGAGCTCTCTTGCCCTGCCTCTTGAAGAAGGTGATTCTCTAAACATTTTTGGCAGAAAGCCTGCCAAAATCTGCACAGAAGAGTTGAACGTCCAAGAAAAAAAAGCACAAAGGGAATCTTTGCCACATGGGGGACAAGCCGCTGGCAAAAAGGCAGCCTGCCCCCCAGTCGGTGACTCCTGGATGGGGAAATAGAGGCTGTCATGGTTTGTGAGGGAATTCATAGAGCCATGAGCTGCTTTTGGAGGTGACCATGCCACTGTAGCTGGTTGTAAAAGATTCAGACATTGAGCATTCCTACAATGAGCTGTCGAGGAAGAAACATTCCTATTTAGAGATGGAGGTAGCAAAAAAGTGAAGTAGCATGTCCATGGATACTCAGGAAAGTCAGGAGCAGAGGCAGATGCTCATTTCCACACCCATGAAAATGAGGTGGGAAGCACGTACATGGTGGGAAGCACATGTTGCCACTGCTCTTCTGCTTTAAGCTGCACATGCTTATTTAAAACTCTTGTGCTGCATGCCCCTAAATTGCAATATGGAACTAGGGAAAATGAAAATGTTCTTGCTGACGTTGGCTTTCTGAAAGCACCTATGCTTTGAAAAACTGAAATGAAGAAAAATGTACAATGGATTCTTTCTGCTGCGGAAAACAATACTGTGGAAACCGCTCCTGACCGCCCAGATCATGTGCCCACAACACCACGATTCCTCTTCCAAAACACTTCCAAGCATCTTGATGCTTACAGGATTTTGACTTCACTAACTCAGACAGTAATTGCAGTTTTATTCAACTCCTCAGCAGGGTTTGTGTTGTAGGAATACTACATGAGCACAAGAGCCAAAGATACCATTCCAGGCTCTGAACTAAGGGTTGGTGACGAAACTCATTTAGTAGCAATAGACTAAAAGTTTATCAAAATAGTTACTGTGCTCCAGCTGCGTGCAGCAGCACAGCGGCGTTGTCAGGGAGGGGATACAGCTCTTCTGGTTTTCAGGACTCTCTGTGAACCTGCTCCACCCTGCTCCTGACCTCCTAACCACCTACTCCGCCTGATGACTGCGCTCCTCCAGGCTTCCACTCCTGTCTCGGGATGTGGGTCAGGGCTGCTTCCACTGCCCCCTTGTCCTTCCATCCTCCCAAACCATCTTCCACGACACCTTTCTCTCTTTGTTTTATCCAGCAACTATGCTGCAAAAAGGCTTCTTTGAGACTTCAAGAAAACATTTTTAAAAACATAATATTGCAGAAGTTCTCTCTTTGATTTCTCTGGGCTTCAGTAGTTTGAGGGAAGCAAGTTGCTCAAAGATCAGAGGAAGTCAAGAGGCTTTGAAAGGCAAAATACGTGACAGGAGGTGCTAACGTACTAGAAGACATTAACAGCTGAAGAAATGAAAGAACTGCTTTCAGATTCGTACATATCCCGAGGTTACCAAACGTGCTGCAGAATAAGACAACTTGCTGATGAACCATTCCCCATACTGCCCATTCAGTGTAGTAGGTACATAATTCATAACCCTTAGTACTATGGGGGAAAAATGCCTAAAACCATACAAACTAAAGAAAAACGCATTATTGCTGCAGGCTTGTATCTGTAGAGAGCCTGAAATATTCTCCAAGGCATGACCTGCCCCATACATCTGTGGGCTGCAGCTGCTAGTGTTGACATTTTCCTTCAGCACCCTGGAAATTTTTTATTTTTGTTACAGAAGACATTATTTTATGCAACAGATCCCAACATTTTGTTTTCCATCCTATCCCAGCCAAATTTTGACTCTCTGTAGCTCAGATTTCCCCACAAGAGGGAGTTAGGGACATGCAGCCCATAGCATTTCATGGAACTAGTTAGCAGGGGGCTTGAGGTGGGAGAGCAAGAGATGGACACCACCACATAGGACAGGGGAGGCAGTAGCGGAGGCTGGAGCACCAGGCAGCAGTGAAAGCCCTGCAGCAGCTATGGCCTGGAGAGCAATCACAATTAGGCACTGAAGCCAGCTGCAAAGCATCTGTCCCACCTACCTGGGTACCTGCAGCAAAGGAGACACTTTAGAGAGTACCTGAACAACAGGCCAGAGCTGACTGGGTTGTGCAGGCTGGCTGACCTCATGGACAGCAGAGGACAGAGGGCATTTTCAAATTATTTCCTGTATGAACTGCAGCATATTTGGGGGGGTAGAATTTGTTATCAGGGCTTTTAAACATGCCAGTAACAGTCTACATACCACAAACCTTGGTAAAACTGTTCCAACGGTCATTTACCCTCACTGCTAAATCATGCTGTATTTCAAGCCTGGATTTGTTTAGCCTCAAATGTCTTATATCATAATCTGCTCAACTGAGTAGCCTATTATTGAACATCTGTTCCCCATGTAGGCAATTTACTGAAAGCTCCCTTCCCCCATGCATCTCTTTGATAAGTAAAGCAGGGTTCCTCAAATCATTCACTCATGATCCCAGCATTTTAATCTTCCTTCTGGCTGTCCTCTGTGTATTCATCAATTCATCACCATCCGCCCCGAACAGAGGGCATCACCACAGGATACAATACTCCAGAAGCTGCTGCTGCTGCCGTGCCAGACACACGCAGTCCATACTCCATCTTCCAATTCCCATGCTCATACATTACCCTTTTGGCCACATTTCACAGGAGGGGGATGTTCAGCTGATTAATCCATCAAAAGCGCAAAACTTTTTTCCAAGCTGTTGCTTCCCACACTGGGTTCCTCGCACTGCTAGTATGGCTCTACGCTGGCCCGATAAATGGATTTTGTTGTGCCTGCTCCCAGTCCACCAAGTGATCCAAACGGCTGCCAGTAACTGCCCCCATTATTCAATACTCCCTGCGGTCTCAAAGTCATCAAAAAAAAACTTTCAATCCTACTTGTCTGTTTTCTTCCTGACGACTGACGAAAGTATTAAACAGCACAGGGTCATAACATGACACTGCAGGAACCAGACACACCTGTTGGTAACAATTCTCAATTTATTGCTGCATTTAGTTCGTTCAGCTCAACAGCTTTTAAACCATTACACGCATGCTGTGATTTTACTATGCTAACACACTCGCATTCATACTCACACCTTTATCATCAAACTCCTAATCTCATAAGAAACTGACACTGAGGGGGCTCAACAGGACCTTTGTTGCATGAATTGACAAGTCACATCAAAGAAAAGATTGAAAACTAATTAAAAATTAATTCAATTATTTTCCTAGGACCACAAAACTAACAGGCATAGTTACCCGAGCTACGTAACAAGGGCCTAACTTCAGAGATTGGAGCTAAAGAGAAGGGAAAACATAGTTTAAACACAAACAACAACAACAAAGGTTAACAGCAACAAGTGTTACCACTGATGAGCATTTTCACATGAGCCCTAGTAGGTGAAGGAAGCTACTTCATGGAGATTAGAGCTTTGCTGCCAAATCAAGGTTCCTGCTGCAGAACTTAGTCCCACTGCAGCCTGGTGTGCTCAGGACTCTAGTAAAGGGCATGGAAGACAGTTATTAGATCACATACAAAAACCACAGTCCTTCCAAGGGCAGGATCTCATCTCCCCAAGAGAGGATACATCAGATATTAACTCACATACTATAGCTGATGTTAGCCAAAAAAATTAGTTGCACAAGATTCAGGAACGCAACATTTTTTTCTATCAAAAGCAAGAGAGAAATTTATGTTTGCGATGACGTTGCTAAACCATTTGAGAAAGGAGCATTCTATTTTTCATGTGTTTCTCAGATGGGGCTATACAGCAAATCCAGTTTTCCCTCCTCTCCCATATCTTATTACTACGATTAACGTCATCTAAGGAACATTACATTGGACCTGACAAGATTAGCTATGTTTTAACGATTTCCACAGCAACCAACATTCTCCATTTATTGAGCTGATTCTGTGGCCTTTACTAGATCACTGGCCAGATAGGGAGATAACAGCATTCTTAAGTACTGAATTTCACCACACAAGAACTGGAAGACTCACCACTAAAAAGTAGCATTATCTTAAATTTGCCTTACAAGAAGGGAAAAGCAGAAGCTGTGGTTCTTCTTCCAAAGTTCCCCCAGAGAAACAAAGACAAATACAAAATTTATTGCAGTCTATGATAGAAAGACAAAACCCCTAAGATTTTGCCATCTTGCGGATATTTCTTGACCAGCTGTGCCAATCAAACATGCAGGAAAGCCATTCCAGGACATTTCCTTTACCTATTCCGAACCTTTCAAATGTCAGGGTTGCAGCCACAAAGACACCTGCAACCATTCAACAGCAACAATTGTTTTTAAAGCTGCAATGCTAAACACCAGCCTGCTTGTCAGAAACACTCCTCTGTGGAAGCTGCCCACATTGGTTAAGTATCACAGGCTGGGCAAATAAATGCCAAGTGTCAGACAGATGATAAATCAGAAAGGGCCACGGAAATCTTACACCGTTTCAGATGAGGCATGTTGTTACCCAGGAATCGCCTGTTTCTACTCAGGGGGCATGCTGACCCTGACAGATGGGCCAGATACCTCCATCACATCATAAACCTGTGAAGCTTTTAGTGAGAGAAGCCCCAGAAGGCTACCTAGTGAAGCTGGTGGTGGTATTCTTCCCGAGGAGGTTGTCTGCAGATACAGACTGAGACTGTATATCCAGCCCTGCAAAATCTGGACCTATTTCATAGCAATCAGCCTTCACAAGCATCCTGCTCCACCCAAGCTTTCAGCATCAATAAAGCCACCTCACTCCCAGGTACTCTAGCTCCTGAGATCCTCTGAAACCAAGGGTGGCTGGGAGATGATGTTCTCAAAGACCATGCTGCACTCCACGTTTGGAGGACAGTTCTCTTCTGCAGATGTCTGGTTTTTAGGCTTTCCAGCAGACTCAGGAATGTGCTATCAAACAGCAACGTTCCCTCAAAAACAGGCTGAGAAGTGCACGTACTGAAAAAGCGACCGAAACCTTGCTGTCCTGAATAAAACACACAGCTTGGTTTAAACTACTTACTGACAAAGCCATGCATCACAGATATTTAAGATGGAGTTCCACTTAGCAGCCATGCAAATCTCAACTACTAGCATGTGACAGACAGATGTCGCAGAAAGAGTCGGTACTTCTCTCCTCAAGGAAAAGGGGGTTTTAAGCCCTTTTATGACAGAAACATCAGTCTGAAAAGAGATTTTGATGACTAACTCTGGATTGAAGTGGGAAAACCCTTAGAGCCTTTGATCAAAACCAGAAAACAACCCAGGGGGCTTCATAAAAAACTTTCTGTTAAGGAAGTTTAATCAAATTTTAGCACCCAAAGAACCTAGGGGATTGGAGATTTAGGGAAAAATACCACCAGGGAAATTGTATGAGATGAAAAACTATAAGCATCACAATTTAAAGTGGCATTTTAGGATTATTTTCAGTTTTATTGGGGTTTGTTTGAGAAGAAACTTCAGAATAGGACGCTTTATGGCAATTCTCCTTGCAGAGGTTACAGTCACACAGAAAGGAGCAACGATCTGTGGAACGTGTCTATATGCAGATTCGTCTTCCCAAATCTGAGACTGCTGATACTGTAGAGTGAATTCAACATGCAGTTTTACGGCTGTGTCACACGTTTCAGACAAGGGACCACAGAGGGTTGTTCTCAACTGCAAAGTTCTTACATCAGAGGAGCTGGGCAAGTCACTGAGGAAGACCAACACTTAAGACAAGCAGTTACTATACGGAAGACCAGAAGAGACTGCCATGGGCAGTGTCCTGACTAGCTGCTATGAAATTATTTCTATCCCCCAAGCCTCATCTTGGGGCCTCACAGTAGAGAACATCAAAGACAATTCTCAGTGCTTCCCATGGACAGCAACACATCATCGGGGTAAGTGACACTTGCTTGGGGCTCCCCAAACCACTCTGCATTCCCCCAAGGCCACAGGAACTGCTACACCTCTGGAAGGACATTAACAAGGACTCGTCCCTTGCTGCTCACAGCCTGCCCCAGGGCACTCAAAGGATTTTCTCAACCCTTAGTACTGTCTGTTTTAGGGTCATTGCAAACCTGACCATGGCTAAGCCTGAGTTGAAGAGCTGTTAAGAGGAGGAGAATGAAATGAAGTGATATAAAGAGAGATGCTTGGCTTTCAGATTAGCTCAAAGAGCCTTTTGGAAAGCCTACAACACCCTGAACAGAGTTAATTTGTGAGGAAATGTCACTACTGAAAAGATGATATGCCTCACCGCTATGACAGAAGCAATTCTTGCCATCACAGTTTCACAAGCCTTGATTTAAACTGATCAAACCAGACACCTGCCTATGCAAAGTAATATGACTTATATCAGCATCAAGAGAGAAAGACAAGCTTTGAAGTGAGAAAATATTAATCTGGTACTGTGATGTGTGAGTTCTTATACCTAAGCGCTTGCATACTGTAAAATCTTCATTTCACTTAAACAAGAGTGCTAAGATATACTCAAACTGAACAGCAGAGAAGACGTTTCTCTTAATCATAATTTTTTTTTCCTATTTCTTTCCTCCCCAAGAAACTATTTTCATATCCCTGCAAGTGTTCTGGAGCATAACCAGTCTCAGCTACACAGGAGGGTGGCTGGGGAGGCACACGGGGGAAGAGGAGGAAGGGTGTCACTGTTAAGCAAATAATTTTCCAATAATCTTCCCCACAGTGTGAGTTTTCCACCTGGGAGGTCAAACACGAGGGTCAACATTTTCTGCTCTAGGTCTTTACACTAAACAAACAACTAGTTTTCAAAAGGTTTGTGCTACCCCACTCCCAACTAGAACAGGAGGGAACTGTGGGTGCTTGCTTTTGAAAGCCAGGGTATTTTTATTTTAGACTAAAATCCATGTAGGCACCTATCATTTTCATGGCTACAAACTGTAAGCCTTACAAACTCTCCATTTCCGTTAGCTGCTCTTCCCTATGCTCCAAAAGCTTAAGGGTGAAAGGTAGCAAAGTCTATTATAACAGGCTAGCATAATAAATAGTGTTACAATGAGGCAGGCAAAAAAAGCCCTCCCATAAATCAAGCTCATCAATTTTTAACATAATCTGCTTGTGTTAAATCTCTAATTATGATCTGTCTTGCACGAACTCATGAAAGTTTACCAACTTTAGCACATAATCTACTGTCACAGCTTCAAAAACACCACAAACCCTGTAAAAAGCATATTACTTGCCACTCTTGAGTGATAGAGCATAGTTTTGCAAAACTGATTTAGTTAAACGTTTACTTGATTTGTAAACCAGGAGTTGTGATAGGCCTCGGGCCCATCCTACCCAGCTGAGAAATCGATCTCTTTTCTATTTGTTACAGAGAATTTAAAACGGTGACATTTATGACTTCCTCCAGTAGTAGCTCGTAAGATTAGACTATCCAAGTATTTCACCATAAATAACATTCAGAGGAAGTTTTAACCCATTAAACTGAGAAATCAAATTTAAACTGCCTTGCTTTGGTTGCTTGTTGATGCTGGTTTGGGTTCTTTTTTTTTTTTTTCTAAGGAAGAATTTTATTTGTCTCCATAAGTGGGCTTTTTGCCTTGAACATCGCATTTAAGAGACACATTCACTTTACTACTGCAAGATGTGGTCTCTTCCTTACTAACAGCAAAATTTACTGGAGTCAAGACTCTGTATCAGGAATCACATATTATACAGGCATCTTAGCCCCTGAGCATTAGCTGGACTTGGACCCTCCGCAAAGGCAAACCAGCACTCCAGATCCAAAGAGAAGAGGCAATGCAGAGGAAAGCATGACTCTGCCCTGAGTCGGCTCAGATCCAACAGTCATTAATTTGGACTCTACACCACAGAAATTGGGCTCTCCTAGTCTTGAACTGATCCTGGAAGCAGCACAGCCACATTCACAGGGCTTAGGCCAGGGGAGTAGGTTTTGCCAGCACCACGCTGGCTCCATATGAAGCCATTCGCACATGCCGGATGGCTTACTTGTAAACCAGGACAAAGCCACCCACAGGTAACTAAGGGCTGACTAACTTGGACAGAGTAGAACTGGCTCATGTTAACTCACTCATGACTAAACCATGACATTCAATTCCACAGTAATTGTAACAAATGGACCAAACAGTTCATTAGTGTGAACTCACCTTGGACTTGACCTGGAGACAAGTGACTGTTTTTCCTGGCATTTATTGCCACCACATCCTCACTAAACTGCTCAGTCAACAAGTGTCCAGCTGCTGTATCTGTGTTGGCAGGACACCTGCTTTGTTTCTTATGTTTCTTCCTCCACGTATCCTCCTCGTCCTTTTCATCAGAACCAGAAGACTTCTGCAGAGCTGCACAGTATCTCAGGCTGTTCGATACTCTCCCACTCAAGGTGTCATTCATATTTAACAAGTCAGCTGCAGCTCCACACTGATGTACATAATTGTCTTCCTCCATCTCCAAGTCTCCTTCCAGACTAACAATGGTATTTTTTTTATGAGGACATCTGCTCAGAGAGGCTTGGGGTTTATCATTCTCAAATCCTCCAGGCATGGGCTGTTCCAGGTGAGATGCTCTGACCGGTGAATAGCTGTGGACATTCAACCCATTCCTGGCTGGATTATCCTTCACCAGGCCTCTCCTCAGGGGTAGGTCCAGATCTGAGCTGGGGTCGTTGTAGATGCTGTCTTCTAGCTGCATCTTCTGCGCAATGTGATTCAAATAGGACCGGAATCGGCCGCTGTGGTGCTTTTGCACAAGACTCGCGTAAGCGTTCTTCTGTGGAGTAGCGGGCTTGCTCAAGCCCTCCTTGGCACCTTGGGCAGAAGTAGTACTTCTCACATACCCCAGCTGATCCATAGTGCAGTAAAAGGCCCAGACTTCAAAGAGTTACAAATAGACACAGGGGAAGAAAGGGTTATTTTCTTGAAACAGAGTCAAATAATTGATTACACTAAAAGACGCAAAAGTGTACTAAATGAGAACGTATTGACCTTTACAGAAATTCCAGGTTGAGGGAAGGGGTTTCACAATGTACTCAACATCTGCCCTGCACCAAATCCCTGTCCACAGCCCATAAGCCATACCTGCCCATACACAACACAAAATGAGGATTTTTGTCCCAATGCTGACACATCAAATATAAGGGACTCCTTTGATCCGCTCTTCCTTGCCTTTGAAAAAGCCAGGTAAATTAAGGCTGTAACTGACAGACTGTATCAGATGCATCAGTTTAGCCATTATCAGACATGAAATCTTGTCATGTCCAACCTGGAGTCTTCAAAAATAACTGCATCATTACTGAAGCGCTTCAGCGTTGCAGTAAAAAGCATACATTGCCTGTTACCTCCCTCCCCCAGTGACTGACCCTTCTGGATTATATGGGACATTTGCTTCAAAGACTAACCATTTCAGCTTGTCTTTCTAACCATAAACACGCTTCCAGTGCAACTGAGATACAATAAATCCCCTAACACAACTAACTATCTTGCAAGAGTTCATAATTCTTAGTGATTGAGATACACTGGCAGCCACTTCATCACAGAAACAGCGCCAGTTTCTGTAGATGGCCTTATGCCTCCACCTTTGTGGCACAAGTGCGGAACTTGAGTAGATTAAAGCATCTTTCAAACCTGTTTCGGTTGCTCCAGCTTTTAAGATTTAGAGCAAAACAATCTAGTAAATTGTCATCAGCTACTATTAAGGTAAATTATAGGTATGGACAGGACATAGCAATGATTTTTGCTGTACCTATCATCAAAGAGGAAAATAAAAATATATTGATAATGGAGCCCAGTGCAACTGCTGTCTTGTGTGGGTTTTCATAAAAATGCCTCTTTTTTCCTTCAAGACATGTTTGAAGCTGAACTTCACCCCAGCTGATGCGTTGAGAACTTCAGGGCTCACATCCCTCCTATGCCAGAACTGAGGGGCACTGGACTCTAAGCTAAAATAAAGGTTATTGTCCATTAAAACTCTCTCTCTTCACCTCTCTAAGCACAGAGATGTTAGCAGGACAGAATACTGAGCTCAGCAGAAGAGAAATTTATATTCCCTTCCCTATTCCCACCATGCCTGGAATTTTTTTCACCCTTACCCAGTCCTCTTCTCCCTTTTGCTGCAGTTGCACAGAGGATAAGCACCCAGGCAGTCTCCTCTGTGCACACACTGCACTGGGAACAGGGCAGCATCCAGCAGGGAGCAAGGATTGCAGCGCTGACCCCTCCTCAGAGTGCCCGCTCTGGCCCTTTCAGAGAAACAACACGTGTTGCAGCAAGATTTACTTAAGTAATTGAGCACGGATGTGAATAGGCTTCACAATACAAAGCAAAAATTAAAAATCCCTGAATAAATAGGAAAAATTCTTTGTGTGGTTTGCGATTCTTGTTCCTAAGATTTTCCATTGGTGCTGGCCAATAGCTAAACTTTTCTAATAGACTGACCTGCTACAGCGCTATTACAAAACCCTCACACGGGTAGGTCTACAGCAAGCTTTCTTTTAACGTCACCTTCTCCAGTTGCCAATTCAATAGAAGTAGATAACATTTATAAAAGCCAGTGAGACTACTCTCCAAACACCGGTTCCGGGATACAGCAGATTGCCATCTTTATTTACAAGTAAAGAATAAGCATTCACACCTCACCTCCACTGTAATTTCTGCAATTTTAATCACGTTAACAGTTAGCAATTGGAGCACAGACAAAAAAATAAGGGACTTGCAAACCTCCACGTATTACAGTTTCATTATTACTTTTCCATGGGCAACCAGGAATTGCCAGCTCCCCAAGAGCCGGAGGGCAGAGGGGAGGCAGAGCTGGCACCAGGTATAACCCACCCTGCCTCCCCGCCGGGACAGCAATGCGGATAACTGAAATACCGGGAAGGGAGCACCGAGGGAAGATGCTGCGTTGGCCGGGCCCAGGACGAGAACTGCCCCTGTTCTTTTCACCCGCCGGCTTTTGAAGAGCAGCACCGGCCTCCACCACCCACCTGCCCCACGCAGGACACGGGTGCCAAGCGCCCCGGCCAGCGCAGAGCAGCGAGGGTCGGCACACCCGCTCCAGCGCCAGGAGCTCGACCGGGAGCGGGGCTGAGGGCCTCTCCCCGCACCCTCGGCACCAGGGGCAGCCCCTCGCCCGCCGCCAACGCCACTGCTCTCGCCCGGAGCGCCCCTGACCCCCTGGGGAACGCAGTCCGGGCTACCACTGCCCTTCCGCGGCGCCCGAAGCAGGAGCTGACGGAGCGGGGCCCGCCGGACGAGCCCTCGCCCCGGGACGAGCCAGCAAACCGTCAGGCCCGACCCCCCGCCACGGCGGCGACGATGCCACGGGGCTGACAGGGCCTGACCGCCGCCGGGACCGACCGGGTAGCCGCTCTCTCCCCCCGCCCGGGACCCCGGTGACGGGCCCGCGGAAGAAGCGCCGCGCCGCGCCCGGCCCGGCCCCGCCACTCACCGGCCCAACTGCTCCCCCCGCCGCGCCGCGCCGCTCCGCGCCGTTTAAATGTCCCAACGCCCCCACCGTCCACTTCCGGGTCAGAGGCGGCCTACGGGCCGCGGCAGGGCCCAGAAGGCCTCACGCGCGAAGCGCTCGCTCCTCTCCTTAACAGGGCGGCCCCGGGCGTGTGAGGGGCTGCGGGCCGGGCCCCCGGGCAGGACCCCCGGGCGGCCTCTAGCGACACGGGGCAGGCTGGCGTCCTGTGGGTCCCTTTGTGCAGCGCCCGGCGCAGCCCGGGCCTGGAGATGGAGTCGGGAAGGGCCCTGTAAGGGAGGCACCGTGCGGAGGGCGGGCAGGGTGTCCCGGGAGGGGACAGGGTGTCCCGGGAGGGGACAGGGTGCTCCGGCCCCACTCTCTGCAGAGGAGGGTGCTCCCCGCCGGCAGGGCCCGTGGGTCTCCACAGCCTGCCAGGAGAAGGGGAGCCTCCAGACAGGGTCTGTCACAGGAGGTGAGGGTGGGAGGCCACCCAGGCCGGAGCTTCTCCCACGGGAGGCTGAGCTGGGCATCTGACGGGATCCCCCCAGGGCCAGGGTGCTGCGGGGGACAGGAGGTGCTGGCACCACAGCAGGGACCCAGTTCAGACTGTCCCCAGGCTGCAAGGTTTGCAGACACCTTGGTCCCTGGGGTTTGCAGACCCATCCCTTCCAGCCAGCCCAGCTGAGGCCTCAGTGATGGTTTGGTCCCATTTGCTGGCAGCACTCCTGCTTCAGCCAAAGTCTCTAGACAGATAGGTGAAAAAAATGTAATTTAACTGATTTAATGTTGTAAAGAGCTGAGACTGGTATTGTCCTGTTGGAAACCCTCAGAGCTTTGCAGGCACCTGTACCTCCAAAAGCCGTGCAGGGAAGCCTCCTTCCAGACCTACACGGCCTCACCGTCACTGCAGAGGAGAGCAGGCTCCCAGGCTCCTGTTCCCCTAGCTCTTCGTGCTCCCCCAGCACTGGAGATGGGCACCAGTCAACCTGCCGACCCACCAGCCCACCCACGCCACAGCACCCGAGTAATGACCAACTCATGGTGCTGAGCATCAGTGGCCTGATCTCCGCCAGGATAAGTCAGAGCCTTTGCGTCAGAGGGTGACATCAAAGCATGAGACCAGAGTCAGGACCTGGGACTTTGACTCCCTGTTCTTTCTGTGGCTGCAGATGTCCCATGGGGCTTTATAGCAGAGTCAGATCCAGGGTCTGGCTGGCTGGGAGTAGGTGGTTTGGTCATCCTGGTGTTACCTGCAAACTCAGGCTGGGAACTTCAGCCAGAAGAAAAACTGGAGAGCAATCAACTGGCCTCGTGCACCTCCAGTCAACCCCATTTGAGCTGTCTGCCTGGAGCAGCCCCTTGAAGGGCGGGAAAGTGTCCAAAGGGACCTGAGCGAGCATCTCCAAGTGGGGGTCTGGTGGGGACAGGCTCTGTTCAGCAGAAACACAGGTCTAAGCAGGCTCTCCATGCTCCCCTTCACTTAGGATGGGGAAGATGCCCGGTCTGTGGTGCTTGTTCCTCATCCCACATCCTGCAGGTTGATGGCCACAGTGCCGCCTCTGCTCAGTGTGTGGCATCACCTGTGGCTGCCAGCCCCTCCTAGACGCACGCTGGCCCTGTGGCCATGCTCCCAGCCAGCGCTGCTGAGCCTCCACGAAGCCGCGGCGAGCCCTCTGAGACAGAGCTGCTGAAGGTGAAGTGCCTCACAAAGCCGTGGCAGGCACAAACCGCTCCAGCTCCAGCCCGCAGGTCGGTCAAGGGAGCTGCCCTGAGAAAGCACCAGGCTTTTGCTGCGGGACCAAGGGCAGCAAGCACAGACCTGCCCACACAAGGACAGTCACATCTCCCCGAGCACCGGGATGCCACCGGCAAAGGCGGTGTCTCGTTCACATGAACCATGCAGAGCCAACAGGCTCTGCCTGTGATCTGCCGACACTGCTGCCAGCTCATCAGCTGCCCCCACCCAGGCAGCTCTGGTCACCTTGAGGGAAGCAAGGACTCGTTTCTGCCCCATGCCAGCTACGCAGCCACCATGCAGCCTGGATGGCGAGGAAATGAGCAGCCGTCCTCCATGTGAGCAGAGCCGCCAGTTGCATGGCAGCTGGTGCCTCCAGCCCCAAAGACAGAGGGTGGATGCCATTTCTGCTGGAGCTGGCCCTGGGGGAGCACGGCCGCATGGGATTGCCCTTTCGGTGGAAGGGTGTGTTCCCCCAGCTTCCTCCCGCTCCCCTGGCCACTGCCAACGCGAGGCAGTTGGCATCTGCTCTGCTAAGGCACGGCGGTGGCACATCCCCAGCTGTGCAGGGCCTGGAAGAGCAGGAGATGGGGCAGGGGGGACCTGGGAGCCCCCCACCCCGCTGCCCCCCTGCCTGTGCCAGCCAGGTGGGAACAGCAGCTCTTCTCTGTGCCGCTGAGTCACGCTGTGTCTCTGCTGCTCTTCACCCCCGTGGGGATGAAGCTGAGCCCGTAGCTTGGCCAGGCTCCCTCCTGCACCAGGTGGTGCCACCAGCTGCAGCAGCTTCAGCGTGCTCTGTTCCTTCCACTGGAGATGAAGGTTGGGGGGAGGAAGCTGGGGGGATTCGGTGTTTGTTAGTGCCGCTGCTGGCGTTGGGGCCTGCGGTTTTGCAGTGATATCATGCGTGGCGAGAGCGATATGGCTCCACGGCTGGATGCCTTCGTCCTCTTCACCTGCTGCCTCCAGCTGCACAAGGGGCTGCAAGCCCCAGCAGATTCACAGAGCATTTCTCAGCCCTCCTCTCCTGGCAGCAGCTGGGGATCTGGAAATCTGGCCTGGACTGTGGGGCAGAGCCTGCATTTGTGCCCCCTTTCGCTCTGCCCCATCACTGCCCCAGACAAGAGATACAGCAAATACATGTCACCCTCCCAGTGCCCCACGGGCACGCAGCAGGTCCCATGTGGCTGGGACCAGCCACATGCCCATCCTTTGCACCTTCTGAAGGAGGCCACATGCAAACATGGCAGCGAGCTGATGCTTCATGCAGGATCTCATCAAATGCAATCCCTCCCAGGGAAGGGCTGGACTGCTTCAGTCTTGCCTTTGGCTCCATCGTCCATCCACACCATCCTTGTGGCTGCCGAGCAGAAAGGAGCCGTCCCTTCACTGCTGCTCCCATGACCCTCCATGGCAACTCATGGGCTTTCTAAAAGGGAGCGGGTCCATGGGCAGGTTTTTCCCCTGCACTCTCGTTTCCTGGGGTCCTGTAGCAGCAAGCCCAGCCTGGTGTCCCAGCTTGCTTTCCCACAGCGTAGGATTATCTCACCATCTTCCCCCGGGCAGTAACTGGTAGCTGCTCCCCGACGTTGGAGGCTGGAACGTGTTACAGCACCTCGGCCGAGGCGAGAGCACCGTGTGGCTCCTTGGCCGGGAGCACCCCGCTTACGAAGGCTTTGGCTCCCCTGCTTGCGGTTTCAGCAAGGAGTAAGGGCCCGCCCGGCACTCATTTACATCAGTGTTAATCAGGAGTGACTGGCCAAAGGGATGGAGCCGCCCCGAGATGACTCAACGAGGGGAACCCTGGATGGGAGCAGAGTGGTTCCTCCAACGCCTTCGTCTGCTTCCCGCAGCCCACCTGGCGTGAACCGACACTGTGGGTGGAAACATTGCCCCTGCCAACCTGAATGTCACCTCTCTTTGCTGCAGAATATTTCAGGTGGCGGGCCATGGCAGGGGGACGGAGGGCAGTGAGGTGCTGCCTCCCTGCTGTTGTCCAGAGGATAGACCCAGACAGCTCAAGGATATGCTCGAAGGCAGAGTGGGGCTGCTGGTTTGCTCTGGGGCCTCTGAGCACCCTGGGAAGCATCTTGATTGCAGCAGCAGCACCCAGAGTTAGGCCAGAGTCTCACTCACTTTGATATTGCTCAGGCACCAGGACCCGTCTGGGCACTTGACCTGAGGACACGAGCCATGCTTGGGGGGTAGAGGGGACGTAGACAGATTTATTACCATAAATAAGGTAAAAACCATCTCTCTCCACAGTAGATACCCATCTACTAAATGTGTCACAACACATGTGGTCTTGCCCCACCTGTCCTTCAGCTTCTCCAGTCTTCTCCTGAGCCCTCCATACCTCTGGTTGGGAAACACGCCACTCAAGATCAGGACTGATGGGTTCCCATCTCCTTCAGATGCGGCAGCGCCTGGAGGAACACCTGCAGCTCCCCCCCCGGGCAGAGGGAGGTCTGGTTTGGCTGTGTCTGTCCAGCAAAGTGAGAACCAGACCCCAGCAGAGAGGGACAGGTGGCCAAGAAAGAGGTGAAGGAGGCAGGGGAGGAAAGAGGTGGGTGCCGGGATGGGACATCAAAGCAGCAGGGTTAGTGCCTGGCTCCTGGTTTAGCTGGGGTCTCCTGGATACCTTCAAGTCTCTTCCCCTCTAGTTATAGATGGCCAAATCTCTTTTAAAACCTGCCCCTCGGTTGCTCTGCACCCTCCCGCCCTGAGGCTGAGGACTGAGCCTCCCAAAGGTGTTCAAATAATAAAGCTTCGGATGATAAAGCTCTGAGGTCCCACAGTGCTGGGGCACACAATGTGACACAGCTCAATGGTTCCCATCGGGAAATCCAGGCAGGGAGCTGCCCTGCACCTACCGAGCTTGTGGGCAGCGGGGTTGGGGGACCCGGGGGGACACAGGGCTCACGGGGCAGGGGATGGGCAGTGAATTCAAGCCCCATTTGATGCTCCCAGGGAGGTGAAAAAGGCACCTTCGAGGCAGGCAGGGACTAACAGACCACGCTGCTCCACAGTCCTGGGGTTAGGGACTCACCCCACAACCCCTGTCGCTGCCACCCCGTCCCCCACCTCACATATGCGGGATGGGGTCTGAATAGCCCCCATGGGGACACTTCGGGGCTGTGGGCCGAGTGGGGACAGCACGCCAAGGGCAAGCAGGGGCAGATGCTCCAGTGGAGACCAAGGGGCTGGCGGGCACGTCCCAGCAGCTCGGTGAAGGCGAGCAGGGGCCACTGCCGGTCCCGCTGCCGGCTGGCAGGCAGAGCGGTGAATGAGAGCGTAACTTATCAGTATTACCTCATGTGAAAGCCCTGTGCCTTTGTATCTCAAGCAAACACCGGCCATTATACCCCAGCGGGCCAGCATTGTTATTCTGTCTGGTTGCAAAAGGTTAGGGCTGTGGAGCCCCGCACGTCCACACTGGCTGCCCGTGGAGTGGCAGTGGGGCCGCCGCGACGCCCCACAGCCGACAGCGCTCCCCCGCCGCTGGAGCAGCAGCCCCAGCTGTTCCCAGGCATGGCCGAGGCCCGGCCAGACCGTTATCTGCTCCGCAAGGCTGCCCCACCATCTGCAGCACCAAAACCTGCCCCTGCCCTCGCTGTCCCCCAACCCTGGCCAGGGCCACCCCATGCTTCTCAGCTTGGCGCCCACACAAACCATCCCATGGGAGACAGCCAGACCCTTTTCCAAAAATATAAAAAAAAAATATTAAAAAATAAAAGAGCAGAAAGCCCAAGTTTGGCTTCAGCAGGATCACAGCACCAGCAGGAGGTCAAGGGCTCGACCACCAGCATCCCTGAGACCAGCACGGATTTGGCTCCCTGCATCGCAGCGCTCCCCTGGGGTTTCCCACATCTGATATGCTCCGGGGAAGACCCAAGAAGCCCAAAGGTTTGGCCCCGAAGGACTGATGCCAAAAGGGACTTCCCGCCACCTGGCGCTGGGTTCCCGGGAAGCCAGATCAGGGAGTCTGGGGGGTGTTTGGTGCTGGGGTGGGGGCACAAGGGAGCTGCTGTTGGTATCTTCGAGGGTGACAGGGTTTCACCCAGCCAAGCCAGGTGGAAGAGGCTCCTGCCAAGCCGGGGCGTGCGCTGCTGCCGGAGCCGTGGGCTAGTGAGGACCTGCTCGCCTGGCCCAGAAGCGCACGTAGCACGTTACAGCACAGACCTTCCCCGGGGCTGCGTGGGGTGACGTGGTGCAGTGGTGGCATCCGGCTCCAGCACCACGATGGGGTCACCCCTGGGTACAGGCTGGGGATCCGTCCCTGCTGGCCTGCCGAATCCCTGACCAGTGTCTGCACGAGGCATGGCTTCCCGTGGGGACAAATGTCGTGATGATAACTCCTCCTTTGGCCTTTCCGGGCCATCACCTCTTCGGGCGATACCTCTCCCCAAAGGGATGCTCAGTGCCAAAACCGGCAAGCCTGGGCTAATACTGGGACCTCCAGGCTGTGGGTGAAACGCTGCCAAACCCCCACTTTTGGGAGGAAGGTGTCTGAGAAAGGGAGGACAAAGATGACCATGGCATTTAGCTTGGAAAATCCCAACAACCTGCCCCTACGTTATCCGCGGAGCCGAGGCTGCCGGCAGCTGGAGGCGACGCAATTCGTATCCTCTGAGGACTCACACAGAGGGAGGCTCACGGCACACACTCATCCGTGCGTTAGAATTGCTTCATTTTCTCGACGTTCAACAAAAGTCTGAGACGTCATGTTCCCACTCCTTCCAGCCCAGTGAGGCAGCTCAGCCCCAGAACACGGCAGCCCCTGGGAAAAGAAACACCCAGAAAGTCAGGAGGAGACTGGAGCATCCCAGGGAGCCCAGGTAAAATGGCAAACCCCAACGGGCAAACCCCAAAGCGAGCCCTGGGAGGGAAAACACAACATGTCTGCAAAGACCTGGGGGTCTCTGCCTGAGGCTTTTCCTTGTCTCCTCATCCTTGCTGCCCTGGGAGGTTCAGGAAGGGGTAGAGATGTCCTCTCAGTCTCCATGTCCTTGCTGCATCTGCAGCCCCATCCCACCTGCTCCATCAGGGCAGTTCTGCGGGGCCTTTCCGCATCACAGTCCTGGTTTGGGAAGAGGGAATGTTGGGCCTGTGTGTGTCCGGGGCCGGAGCCCTCTTCCAGACCCAAAGGAGACAGGGGAAAATGTAAAATCATGTAGTGTTTCCTGTAATGCCTCATTCAGCAGCAACATCCAAAATAAACAGCTGGAATGTTCAAACAGGCTGAAAGCTCCACCAGCGTCTCAGACAGGGAGACCCGGAGGTGAAGCAGGCACTGGTGCTGCCACAGTGCCCCAGGAACATTGCACCCCAGTGTGCGGGGCCACCCTGTCCCCATGATGGCCTGGTGGCTTCCCGGGCCTTGTTGGTGGCCACGTCTGAGCTCCCAGCCAGTGCTCCTGCCCTCGGGAGCTATAGGGTTATTCTGCAGAACAGTTTGCTTCAAAGCATCCTCAGGAGGCACGTCGCCCGCTGCGTCCTGCCACAGAGGTGGGACCAGACTGTCCCCTGCCACTGTGTGCACCGGTGCGTGCTTACTCACCCCTGCAGCCAAAATTGAAATTCCCCCAAAACTGCTTCTTGATGAGCCCACTATCACCAGACCCCTAGAGAGATACTGTAAAACTTGTTAAAAAAACCCCATGAACTGTAAAAAGCTCCCGTTGTGTCACCTCAAACCCTCAGTGGCAAACACCAACACACCTCTTGTTCCTGGGGACTGGTAGTTGGTGGTTGCACCGGAAGGGAATCAGCTCCTCCATCCCTGTACCTCCTCCATCCTTGTACCTCCTCCATCCCTGTGCCTGCTCCACTCCCCTGGCCCTGCCCCAGGCGGGTACCGAGCAACGTGGGCAGGACAAGCAGAGAGCAGCAGTATTTTGGGGCTTGTTCCAAAGCCACCATCGGGCTTTGGGACCGTGCTTGACCAACAGCTCATTGGGTTGGCCACTGGTTGGAGGAAAACATCGGCTGCTCCAGCATCTCTGTCACATGCACGCAGCTTTCTGATGTCTCTTTTACAAAGGGACAACTGGCCCTCGCACAGCATCATCTGGAAATCCTCACACTACAGTTATCCATCACTCTCTTCAGAAATGCTCCCTGGCCCATGGCAGCAGCAAAGACATAAATCTGGGCAGTGATTTCCCTAAATCGATACAGAAACACACTCCCTAATGAAGAGCAAGTGGAAGAAAAAGTGAATAGATAGCTGGTTGTTCACTGCTGCGGTGACATGGCTTTTTTCAGGCTGGAGTCCACATTTCTGTCCTGTAAACCTTCTTGGGGTGATCTTCTGGAAGGTGCCTGAAACCTGGCTCCTGACTTCAGCTGAGAGCGCTGGGGCCCCAGCACTGCCCAGCAGGATCCAGCCTCACCCGCAGGCATCACTCACCCCTTCCTTGTGATGGGGCCGAAACACCCCGTGCTGCTGTCACACGTACCCCCGTGACCCATCTCCTCCCACCCTCCACATCATGCTGGCACTGGTCACACTTTGATGAATCCCTCTCCATCCTCAGGCACAGGGACCCGTGTGCCCTCTCGCACACGCACCCGCTCTGTCCCCTCCCCGCTCCCTACACACCGATAACCCCAACCCGCCCAAGTCCTCCTCCTCAGGGGTCACCCCCACTTTGGCAGTATCTCCCCATTTTTAGCCCTACAGCAGCGATGTTGTCTGTTTTTCCGGCACGTGCAGGTTCCCACCCCACCCTAGGAGCAGGGCTTTCCAGAGGGCAGGATATGTCCTGGCTTTGGGTGATGCCCAGCAGGACCCAAAGGGGTGAGAGGCTTAAATCCAGGCTGGATGAAGCCGGCACCATTGCCACCATACGGACACCTCTGAGGAGCCCTTAGTCTGCTGTCACAGGGGAAAGGGTGCTGGGGACATTATGTGACATGAAGAGCAGTCAAGTACGGTTTTTTCATGCTTTTCTTAGGTCACCCCGAGCCACCCCCTCACCAAATGCACCGCAGCCTGTCTCCCCATCACCCCTGGTTCAACGCTGGTGTTCCTCAGGGGCAGAGCAGCCCCGGAGCCCCTCTCTGCCCCCAGCTCTGTTTGGGCCCCTGGGTGCGATGGGGAGCGGTGTCACCCACTCCAGCCCACCCCGCAGGTCTCCATCCACCCCTCCTTTCCCACTGCACAGGATCCCCTTGGCTCTCCAGCCCCCCAGGAGAAGCCCCCAGTGAGCGCAGGCCCCTCCACCCCACCATCCCAGGTTCCACACATGCCCCGAGTCTGCCAGTTCTCAGCCTGTGTGAGCATCCCGTAGGGCCATGGGCTAAGGAGGGCACATCCCTTCAAGGGTTAAAAGCTTTCAGGCCCCCATCCCACCAAGCAAAAAGGTTTCCTGCTCTTAACCCCTTCCTGCCCACCCCTTCCCCCATCCCAGAGTTTTTTGCCGCCCCGGTGGATCTGATCTGGTTTGAGTTAAGGGAAAGGCTTTGTGCGCGCCCGGCTCCGACTCCAGTGACTTTCAGCAGAAAAGGCAGGGTAATTTGAATAACAAGACTAATTGGATTTATAAAGCACAGCCCCCCCCAAACCCAAGGCTCTGCACAGTGTGACAAAGAAAACAAGCTAATGAAAACCATGCTGGTGAAAGCGGAGGGCGCGGGACGAGCCTCCTGCAGGCAGGCGCTGGCTGAGACCTGAGCGAGTTGTGGCATTTGTGGCAATGCTCTAATACTCCAGGGCTGGGGGGGGTGGAGAAGCTCCGATCGGCTCCTGACCCCATGTCCCACTGCGTGTGGGGGGCTGGTGGCAAGCAAGGTGGCCCTTCCTCCCCACACTGTGACATTCCCCTCAGCTGTCTGCCCCATCTCCTTCCCGGGTGTCCCCCAGGAGAAGCCACGGGGCAGGGCTGCCCGCAGCATCAGGGCGGGAGCCAGCACAACCGGGACAGTGACAGCAGGACCCTGTGTCGGTGACCTTGGGCACCCCGACAGCCCCAGGCTGTGGACACCCAGAGCTCAGCTCCCCACTGCTCCCCTCTCCCCCGCACAAGCCCTGCTGAAGGGGGTAGCGCTGCAGAGCCCCCCCCTCCCCTCCGGCTCCTTGCACCGCAGAGAGGCTGGATGTCACACCTCAGTTACGCTTCGAGGGGGACGAGAGCTGAACCCCAAGAGAAGGGGCCTCTCTCTGCTCCTCGCCTGCACCCATGGCTCCCTGGCACCTGGGTTCGGCTCTAATCCTGACTCCATCGCCTCGCTCTGCCTGCACGCAGACAAATGCCCAAGCACAGCTTTACACTCCAAAAAGTCCAAGTTGTCTCCACCTGGCAGGCACGATGGAAAAACCACCGAGACCTTCTGCTTCCAGCTCCCGTTCTCATGGAGCTGAAAAGCCAATCTCCTTTGAAGCGTCCCGTGCCCAGTAGCCTGGACTGTGGAGGAGGAAACATCTCCCTGCTCGGGAGCAGGGAAACCACGGACCCCCAAAGAGCCATGGCCCCCCCAGCAGGGGCAGCTCCCCAGGGAATTGGGGAGCAGCAAAGCCCAGAAAGACTAAGAAAAGGAGCCAGAGGAAGGGATCAGCCTGGAGCTGACCCCAGGGGGAGGGAGAAGAGCAAAGACCATTTCCCTGGTCCCAGGGAAGGGATTTGGGGTGCAAATCCAGCCCTGCATGCTTCTGCAAAGGGGGGTGTCTTTCCTCTGGCCTGATCCCAGTAAGAGCATCCCCCAGCTGGGGTGCCAGGGATGATGCCCAGCTGCATCAGCTAAAAGCAGCCTGAGCCCCAGAGCTGCCCAGTGCCAGGCACACCAGCAGCAGCGGTGGCACAAATCCTGCCCTCCTGGCTGCTGGAGGGGAAGGGTGAGGGTCGGAGGGAGCCCCCACCGTGTCCTCAGAGCCCCTGCGAGCCGCTGGGCTTTATCCCGGGATCACATCCTTCTCCCGCACCCTCCAGCTCCAGGAGCAGGTTGAAGGAGGCGAAGCCAGGCTGCATAGCCCTGCGGTGGGTCAGCCCTTGGGGTCCTGTCCCCAGCAGGGACCCTGTGACGCTGCCCTGCAGAGAACACCCCAGGGTGTGTGAGAAGCCCCATCTCCAAGGCCAGGGACACCATCCAGCCACCCCAGGAGAGAAGAGGGAGCAGGTCACCCCCTCCAAGCTGAGACCCACCTAGGTACCCTCAAGCAGTGCCCCCTGCATCCCCCTGTGTCCCCAGCATCCCTGCCAGGGAGGGCAGTGTCCCCCCTCCTGCCAAGCAGGGACCTGGGAGAGAAGTTAGGGGACAGACAGGTTCTGATTTAATCCTGGATATGGAAAAAAAAAAAAAAAAAAAGTGCTTTTTGCATTCATTCCTGTCTTTTATGCTTGACCCCCCACCAGGACACACACACACACACCCCCCCCAGCCTGCAACAACCACCCCAGGCTGACCCGTGTTCTTCTGTGGGGGGTCACTGGGGAAGTAGGGGGAGACCACAGGGGCCATGGGGCAGCCAGGCAAGGGGAGGGCAGGCAGCTTGCAGGGGGGTCCAGGAGTGGTTGGTGGGGGGCATGAAGCCAAATGCCCCCCGCTTTCCCTTTCCGCTCTCCAACTCTGTGAGCCGGTTGCCTTGGGCTGATGTGTCATTTATTCCTGCCAGGGGAGAGGGGACACCCCCCCCCCCTTTTAAATTCCTGCTATTGTGGAGTGGGAGGCCGGGTTGGACCTGGTTGTTTAGATGACATCACCGAGCAGGTTGGGTTATAAAATGAATGAAGCAGAAAGCCCAAGTTCACTAGCTCGGCACTTCGCAGGCGGCAGGAGGGACCTCGGGGCTCCGCTCTGAACTTTGACTCCCGTCGGTCCCGGCCTCTCCCCGGGGCTCCCCTGGGCTCCCCGCTGCCCCCCCAGCCCCCCTCTCGCTCGGCCTCGCAGGATGCAGATCTCACCCTTGCTGGCTGGTGGACTTTTACTCGCTCTGCTCTCCGTCAGGCTGGAGGCGAAGCCGGCGTCTCAGCTCCCACAGAAGGTAGGGCTGGAGCTGCCCCCCGGCTCTTCCTCCTCTCCCCGTCCCGCCGAGGGTCCCAAGGGCACAGGGGGGGGGACATAGGGTGACTTTGGGGTGGCAGAGTCAGCGCGAAGCGGAGTTCTCCTTCCCCGTGAGCTTTTTGAGTGCTAGGGGACGCCCTGCTTCTCCAGCCTGTCCCAGGCGTGCATGTCCCGGGGACGTCAGCCCCAAACCAGGGGTGGAGGGGGATGCTCTGCGCCCCGTATCCTGCAGGACTGGGGCCGGGGAGGGCGACAGTCTGCTCCCCGCATCACCCCAGGCCCCCCTCTGTGCCAGGCGTGGGGGAAGGGGAGCAGACCCGAAGCGGGGTGGGCAGCAGGTGCACAGCAGGCAGGGTGCGAGGCCAGAGCCCTCCAGGCAGCCCTGCCCAAACAGGCCAGGCAGGGGCACCCGGGGTGTCCCCCCGGGGAAGGGGTACCCCAAATGGGGGTGTGCCAGGGAGCTGGGTGTCCTGCGATGCTGAGGAGGAGGGATGCGCTGGAGGCCACCGACACTGGGTGGCACTGCCCAGGGGGCTGGGCAGAGAGACAGGGACACGGACTGAGGGGTGCCCCAGGACAGTGGTGGGACAGGACTGGGGGTGTCCTTGTAAGGAACTGGGGTGCAGGCTGCAGAAAAAGGGGTGATATGGGGGGGAAGGGAGATGAATGGGGGAGAGCAACCCCCAGGGCTTGGTGGGCAGCAGCCCTGAGCATGGAGAGAGACATGGGGCCTCGGAGATGGGGGGGCCAGTAAGGAAGAGGGTGTGCCCCCCCCATAATCGTGGTTCAGAATGGAGGAATGGAAGAACCCAGAGAGCATTAACTAAGTGGGGGACAGTGGGAAAGGAGAGTCCTGATCTCCCCACTGCTCCTGGGGACACTCTGCAAAACAGGGGTACAGGAGGGGCTGCTCAGAGTAGTGTGAGTCCTCCAGAGCTGGACTGGGGGCCAGGAACACCCACCTCCCCCATAATCTGAAGGCGCCCGAAAGCTGGGGGCAGGGGGTGGGGGAACGCAGTGACCAAAGGGGCCTGAAAGCTGGCAGGGGATGCAGTGACCCCCATTGGGGTCACCCCAGCTTTCAGACCCCTTCAGATCGGGGGGGGAGCACTGACAGCAGGATGGCTGGGGGGGTGCAACACACACTAGCCTTTTTTTTTAGGGGGATGCAGTGACCTCAGCTGGGGACGGGGGGGCACATAGTGACCGGGACAGCGCCGGGAGGGGTGGGAAGGCACTGCTATGGTGGAGAATAGAGGGATGCTCTGACCCCAGGGATTTGGGGAGGGGGGGGATGCCCTGGGCACCCTCGCAGGGGGATGGACTGCATTTCCCGGAGGGGGTGTGCACAGCCCCCAATCCTGGGTGTGCACCGCGGGGAGGGAGGGGGTACACCGGCTCCGCTGCAGGTCCCTAACGGGGGGATGCGGAGGGGGCTGTCCTGAGTGCTGCCCGGAGCGGGGCGGCGGGGAGGGGGGCACTTGGGGGGCTGCGGTGCTCTGACCCTGTCTCCCCCCCCCCCCACCAGGCTTCCCGCGGCTCGGCGGCGGCGGCGGCAGCGGGTCCGCCCGAGGCGGCGGCGGCGGCGGAGCGGGAGAAGGAGCGGGAGAAGGAGCGGAGCAGCAGCAGCAGCGGCGGCGGCGGCGGCGGCGGTTCGGGCCCGCGGGAGGCGCGGGAGGCGCGGACCGAGACGCGGCCGCGGGCGGGCTGGGCGCGGCTGCTACAGGACCCGCCGGGCCGCCGCCACAAGGGCCTCCATAAGAAGGGCCTGGGCAAGGGCTGCTTCGGCCTCAAGCTGGACCGCATCGGCGCCATGAGCGGCCTCGGCTGCTGAGGGACCTCTGGCGGTGAGTGCGCGGCCGGGCCGGGCCGGGCCGGGCGGGGCGGGGGGGGGCTTCGCTGTTCGGGCACCGGGGGATGCTGTGCTCTGGCAGCCGGGGATGCTGTGCTGTACGCTGCCGGGTAGGAGATGCCACCGGGCAGGATTGGAAGTAGTTAGCCAGCTCAGCCATCTGCAATCCCCGGTGTTGCTGGTGGGTAAAGAGGAGGACCCCAGAGCTGGTTTAATTGCACTCCCGCCTTTCCAATCACCCTCCTGCTGCCTGGCTGCCTTGCCTACCTCTGCAGAGGATCAGAGACCCCAGCCGTAGTCCATCGCTCCCACAGCAGCTCACGCTAGATTCCCTTTTCTGTGTGAACTAGACTGGGGAGGCTGCAGAGGGATGTCTGGTGCAGCCATATGTTCCCGGTTGCTCCCAGCACCCTATGCTTGATGGACACAGGTGGCCTATGGACATGCCTTAGAAGGGAAGGGTACCCTCCACGTGCCTATGGTGGGAGAATTAGTGAGGTACCTAGGTCAGCCATGTTCCAATTCTTTTAACATATAGGAAAACAATACACAACTTCCCCAGGTGTCTCCTAGTTGTGGGGACAGCCAAGGGTAGTGCTTTCCTAACTCAGGCTTTGCCTCCAAGCAAGTTACAGGAAGCTGGGAGAAGTTTTTCCCACAGCACTCCAGAGCCACTGTGCTTAGGGACCGATGGGCAAGAGAAGCATCACTTCACTGCAGTGACAGGTTTGGAGAAGCAGAGCAGCTCCTCCCCTGCCAGCTCTCCCCCAGGGTGATGGGGGCAGCAAGGGCAAACCCTGGCCTGGTCCCTGCCAGCAAGTCACACGCAGATAAACTCGCCCGTGGGGAAGCACTTGCCCGCTGCAGCCCAGGCCACTCGCTCTTCTTCCCACAGCACGGACGTGCCTTGGCCCTGCAGTAATGTAATTGGGCATGGAGGGAACAGGATCCAGACACCCTGCTGCTCTGCAGAGCAACAGGAAGAGCGGGGCCCAGCAATGCCTGGAGGATGCCAGCACTGGTCCATGGCCCTGCCCGGAGGGATGGGTGCCGCTCCTCAGTATTCTCAAGGAATCGCCCAGCTCAGGGCTCTGAGACACACGTGCATGCTGCGCAGCCAGCTCGCACCCATCCTCTCGCATTAAATTCTCATCAGGAAAAAAAGATTTCTCCCAGCCCCAGGACCAGGAGGAACAGCACACATCCCTCAGCCTCTCCCCTAAATACAAATAGCCAGAAAGCAAATAGCGAGCTTCTTCCTTGCTTCAGTAAGAGCAGAAGCTCAGAGAGGGCTTCTGTTAACTTCAGCATCCCTCGGCCCCGTGCCAAGATTATTCTTGCAAGGGTTTCAGCTTGGGACACGTAAGGGCTGTTGTGTGGCAAGTGCTAACAGACACTTTGTTCTCATTCCTCACAGGGCTTGGAATCCCTAGTCCATTTTCTCCTACCGTGGCCAGGCAGGGCCATCCCCCAGGCAACGCCTAGAAGAGCAGAGACCCCCCTGGAATGGACAAAAGATGTGGCTGTGTTTTTCTTTTTGGTACGAGGAGTCATGGCACCAGCTGTTTTGGTTTTGTTATTTTTTTAAAAAGTTCTATCTTATATATATTATATATACAAACACTCACCAAGACAAGGGACAGTGCTTTTCCAAGAGACTGATGAAGCCAGCTGTATAACGTTGCTGTTTGTAAATTCATGTCATGCATAAATGTATTTATGTTGTAAAGCTATTTATATATTGTTTATAAAGAGATATTTATAAAAAAATTATTTATGTAACAATGAAAAGTCAAGCATTGTAACTTTTTTGTCCTAAGTAGTTGAAAAAGTTTAAAAAAAAATCATTCCATGTGGCATTTTGTAACCTGTCTTTATTTATCAAATTCACATACAATTTAAATATCAGATTGATTGATTTTAACAGAGTTAAAAAAGAAGAAATTGTTCAGATTTTTAGAAAAGTCAGGAGTGAAAGGCCAGCTGATATTTTAAGCGTTGATCCCATATGCAAAAGTAAACTTGTGCCCAATCCTGTGATGCTCTGAGGGACCGAATCCTGCCTGGCGCTGCGTGCAGCTGCAAGCCTCTGTGGAACCCAGCCGAACTCCCCGTGAGAACGCGCGGCGTTGGGCAGCTCCTCCATTGCCCAGAGCCTGAACGGCACCCATGGAAATAAGCCCATCACCTTCAACAGCCCAGATCCAGACTGATAGCCACGAGCAGCGTTTGGCCTAGATGCGTTTTAACCGCTTCCAACCTGCAGGTGCGGGTCCAAACTTCATCTCGTAAATAACGTTCTGTCACTGGGCGCCGTACGGACACGCAGTCCCTGCCGACAGCAACAAAGGGACCGCGCTGGATCTGGTCCCCGGCTGTGCTAGTAGGAACAGAGCTATATGCGCTGTTATTCTAGGATCCAGCAGCTTCACTAAATATCTTGTTGATATTCCCATTCGCGAAACCTTCACTGCTAAGCTGTAAAGTCCCTTCCTCCAGCAGACATTTATTTAACTGTGCCTGGGACAATACATAGACCAAAAATATACCAAGAGCTGCCTGGTAAGGATTCACGGACACAGCTGTTGCTACAGCTTCTTGCTATGTAAAGTGCATGAAATAAATCGTTAAAATGACTTGGAGCTCTAAAGGAAACAGCAAGCGAGGGGGCGGGGAGCACAGCAAACACGCAAATGTCTGCATGAAGGCTCTTTGGTCTCATTCTTCAAAGAGGCCTTAGGAAAAAAAAAAAAAAAAAAAAAAAAAGAGCGGCAGGCGCCCAGCCCAGTCGTGACAGGAGTCACAAATTATGCCCTGACCATTGTAGCAGGCTGGGAAACAACGAGCATTATGTTCTGCTGGGCTCCGGTGCCTAGGACAGGGCAAAAAGAAAGTCACCCAGACCTAGAGGCAAAGAGATCCTTTTCCTTAGCAACCACGAGGAAACCATAGAAACCTCCAGCCAGACTCTCCTCAACTCTTAGAGAACATTAGGTTTACAGAACAAGAGGATTCATCCAGACACCCAACAGCTCGATCACCAGGTTAGGAGCGCGCACATGACGTTTCTAGCCTTGTAAGAGCAAAGGCTCCGTCAGAGACAGGTACCCACCTCATGGTGCCCACAGAGTCCAGCTGGACGGGGAGCAGCAGCTGACAGACCACGTAAGACGTTGCCTATGGGGAACAAAATCGAGACCCTGGGAAGGAGGCAGGCAGGATGGGCAGCTGGCAGCTCATGCCCTGTCTCGGGGTGAGCTAGACGTAGGTAACGACAAGCCACTGTCACGGCTCTGTAAGGCAACAACAGCCGTGAAGGTCACCCTATGGCTCCACACTTCTTTAGAGGGAAGGAAAAAAATGTCCATCCACTGTCACCCAGCAAACCTAAGGGACAATAAGGAATCACACACTGTCCAGACCTTGCACACCAGGTCTGAACAGCGGTGTAAAGAGATGGTACTACATATCTACCTCAGGGTCCTGGTCCTTGAGCATGAAGCCAGAGCAGTGACAACAGAGTGCCAGGCTGGGACCAAGGTGCGGCCAACTCCCCTTCCAGCTCTGGCTTTTTGCTGCAAAGCCAGAGCTGGAATGAAACCATTCACCTGGTGACAGAGGGCTTGTCCTCAACAGAGCAAAGGGAACTTGTTCTCAGGAATTCAGTCCCCAAAATTTGACAAGTCATATGAGGCACAACGCGAGCTCAGGTTGGGGGAGATCTCAGGGATCACAGTCTAGTGTCGCGTATGGTCTGGATTCCCATTTCTCTTCTCCGGTGCAGTCTGAGGGGAAAAGCACAGCCCCACAGCACAGGTTCCTTCCATCCACTGGGCTTCCCGGAAAAGAGCAAGCCCAAGGAAAAGGACAAAGCTACACTGCAACAAGACTTTAGTTTGGCAGAAGGCATGTGATCGGAGCGAGAGCTCCCTGTGCAGAGAGAGGGAGTAACAGCTTGGCTCCTCGCTTTGCTGCTTCCGCTCTGCCCAGGGATAAATCAGCCTGTCCCTCAGCATGTTGGTTTCCCACCTGCAGGACAGGAAGATCATGCCCACATGGGGGTGTGAGCTGATGTGCAAGAGAAGGAGCACTCAGGGGTGAAAGAGCACTTTGGAAAACTTTCAGATCCACTCAACCTTAGCACCCATGCAGCACAGCCAGACCAGTGAGTCTGATGGGCAGAGCACGGCGAGTAGAGGTTGGTTTTCAGAGCGTTTTGACAAGCGCCTTCCTTGGTTTGGTGGACAGACCAGAATGGGAAACAGAAACGGCTCATTAGAGCACAGCGAGCACCCGATAAGGCCACAATTGGGTCTCCCTGACAGGGGCTCAGTAGGAAACAAGGCCAGCAGGAAAGAGAGGGCCACAGGAATCTAATTAAGAAGGGAGGAGGCATCACATGCAGCAGAAACAATTTGATTTCATGTCACTGCCTTCCTTGTGGGCCAGCTAGGTCAAATACTCATGACATCCAGTAAAAGAATCCAGGGCCAGCACTGGAAAACTCCCTCACCACATCCCAATCTGGAGACAGCAGAACTGATCAGCAAGAGCTGCCCTGGATACAAGCTGCAACCTCAGGGGTGGCGTCTGACGCCTCAACAGTAGGCTCAGAGAATGGCATTTAGCAGAGGTGCATGCACACACCTGGAAGTGAGCACAGCAGGAGTCCCAAGCTTCTCTGTCCACACTCAGCTCAAAGTAGCACCCATGCGACCTACATGATCCCTTGTGACACAGGAACAGCCTTGATTTCCCCTCTTCAGGAGCTATTCCCAGCACAAGATGAGCCATAGGCCCCCCAGCCTGAAACAGCACACTGCTCCCTAATGAAAAAGGACAAGAGCTTTCTCCAGCGCTGTTGTACAAGTGCCTTGCAAAGCCCACACAGGCCAGAGCAGACCTTGGAGCTCCCATAACAGGGACACAGTTGCCCTCTAACGTGTGGGAAATCAGTTCTGTTCCCCCAGCCTGCATTGCATGTTTTTCCCTGGTACTGTTAATGCAGCTTTTCCAAGGTATTTATTGCTGAAGGGTTACAAAGCCTAGCTCAGGTGACAGCAAATCCCAAACCAATGAAGGAAAAAAAAAAAAGTCCAGAGCAGAAAAGCAGTGGAATTTTCCAGCTGGAAAGGGACTTGAGGCATTGAGCAGGGACTGCCAGGGGCAGCAGCACACAACCCCCTCCCACTTGCTCTAGGACTTCTCCAAGCATGGGCTGCTTCCCTCAGAACGCAGAAAACCAAAGGGAAGGGATCACAGGGCAGCTTCCAGAGGGAGCCTGGCTTGACACAAGCGCAAGTTGAAAACAAGAAGGGAATTGAATCCAGGCCCCTTCCTGTCAGTCAGCAACTAACCTTGTCAGAAGGGATGGCAGCACTAACCGAATCAGGCAATTCATTAGGTTGGGGCACACAGCAAAAGCCCACGCTCTCTGGAGCAGAACTACAGTGAAAATCCAGGGTAATGAGTTGCAAACTGCCTTTGTAAATGACACTTCTGCAGGGACTCTGGCAGGCTGGGAAAAAGAGCTAATAGGAAAATCATTAGGTAGCATCCCTTTGATATTGTTGAAAACGGCACAGGCTATTTTTCCTGCCCCTTCCATAATTAACCTGGCACATTACCCATAATACTCCAGGCTGATATTCCCACAGTGGACCACCTTATTTGCATCGGGGAAAAGAAGGGTACACGGAAGGAAGATGACTTCTAGAAAAGCTTAAAAAGCTTTAAGATTCCTCCCTCCCATACACAAGCATCTTCAATTCCATTAGCACTGAACCTCTGCCCAGCCAGGAGACCAAAGCACGTTACAAAGTCAGGATGCAAGAGAGGGGCTGTCCTGGGAAACGCAGCTACGGAGGAGCTGATCTGCCCAAGGTTGCTTTCTGCAGCTGTAGCAGAGCTGAAACAGAACACAGCTCTGCGTTTTGCCCCTTATTTGTAACACTGTCCTTGTCCTTGATTTCCATTACGCTAAACCCGGCAACAGCCTGCGCCTCCCTAGATGCACAACAGCTCTAAGGAGCAATGCCTACCCACCTGGCTTGTCTGCCAGCAAGGAGAGGTGTCATCTCACAGTCGTGATGTAAAAGGAATAGCATCACAGCTGGCAGGTGATCCTGTAGGAACTGGTGCTCTCTAACAGCTGCAAAGGCGACAATGAAACACCAAGATGTTACTTATTGCATCAGCACAAGGCAGCCTTAGACTGTGCTGATCATAAGACAGCAACTGAAACACGAGGGCTGGTGAGATAAACAGCATCTTCAGGAAGAGTCTGGAGGACTAGACAGCACTACTTCCAAACTTTGTACCCACCAAGTTACAACCCTTCAGTCAGACAAGGTCAAAATACTTGCAAAAAGGCCAATCTCTGGTGGAGCGAGGCTTCGCTTACCCACCACAGTCAGCTCTTCTGGAAACACAGAGGTATTGTGTGCACAAGCATTTGAAAAATGCCCTAATGATATGGAGATTCACAAGCCTCTATGAGACCTGGAGCTGTGGAAGGGTGTCGTACCTTCTACTAAAATTACACCAAGCAAGGACTACTGGTACAAATTATTTTGTGCTCTGTGGGGAAATACACATTTCAGGACTGTTAAATGACCTTATGGCATCCTATTACTACCTAGAATTTCCAGTGTGCATGTTCATTTGCTACAGCAAGGACATCTTGTCGTCTTCTTGACAAGAAAAAGCCATGGTCACAGCTATCACGCTCATGCAATTTGCAGCCTGTAGCAAATACGTCAGGGCATCTCGCGAGGTCTACACACTGTGGGAAGAAGCAGCGTGTGTGCCTGTGTATTTGGAGACAGGGAGCAAAGCGCTGCTCTGCCTAATCCTTTGCCCGGTTCACTAATCAGAGATGGGGATACCACCACAGTGGCACTAAGAAGCAGGGTGCAGCCATCAGGCTGGGGGTAAATACAACTCTCTACAGTACACCTCTCTAGCTTCAATCACTTACCTCTGGTAGCTGTGTGGTAGGGCCAAACTTGATGAAATATCAGCAAAATGTCAACAGTCCCTGAGAGACACCGACCTTCGCCATGGAGCAGAGTGAAACAATGACATATTTCTAAAAACTCTGCTGAGAAATTCAATCAGACTGTCAGGTTAAAATTCCATAATAAAAATACAAGTTTGAGGTTACAAGTAGGAACTGAGATCACTCTAAACTTTAATTTACCTTTCTTGATGCCCCTGGGTTGCTCTCTCAGATTACACAAAAATAAGGCACTTTCACTTTTTGGTTCCCTTGCATTAGGTCCGATGCTATAGAGGACTTAGAAGGGAAAAAACAACAGTATGGGAGTAGGTGCCAGAGATCTGCAGAGCTGGGTCTATATACTTGTGGAGCAGGTTCTTTAATTTCTCCATTCCCCCGTTATTTGGAATAATAAAGAGCAATGTTGTTTCTCTACATTGCAAAGTTTGCAACAGGCTGAGATGCTGAAGTAACAAACAGCAGCACCAACCGGCCTAGGAATGCACAAGCTCCGACTGTTTTATCCCAGCAGGAGGTGGGCTTTATTCGGTTTTCAAAATCAAAGGCCTCTCTAAACAGCTTAGATGCACTCATATAAACCTGTGCAGAACTGACAGTTTAGGAAAAGTCTGATTTAGCCGTGTGATTTGTTATGTTCTAAGACAGCTATCGAAGTTCATGGCACTCTCACTTCTGCCTCCCTCACAATTAATAAGCCCAACTTCCTTTTTGCGCACATGGACCAATGCATTTTTCCCCTCAAAGAATAAGCAGAACAGTAAAAGCAAAACCAAAACCACTCCCTGGGTTCTGTATCATTTTCCATTCTTCCAGGAACAGAAAGCTGTTCTGCAAAATTCACTTTGCAGGGCTGGTGGGAGAGCGGCCATCTCTTAACCACCGCTCTCTTCTAAGGAAGAAAAGCTTCACTTTCCCCAGCTTCACCCTGGAGAGCAGCTCTGCAGGTCCTACTCCTGTACCTGATCCACGGGAAGAGACCTGCAAGCAGCTTCACAAGCACCCATGGGACTTCAGAAGTCTGCACAAGACTGACTGCCAGATGGGTCTCCAATCTGAACACAGAAGGGTCTGTCAGCATCACTGCTTTTCCCTCCTGCTCTCAACAAACACTAAGCTAGCACTCAACTTACCCAAGGAGGTGAGGAGGGAAGTAAAAGAACAACAGATTTCGAGCCAAAACTTTTTTTCTGTAAAAGGATTGACATCAGCATTGCTTTATCATGTTCCAGAATTGCCTGATGTTAGCTGCTATCAACTGAGTCACAGCAGAAATGCCAGGGACATTTGTTAGCATGAGGCACAGCTTTAGGGCTAGGGCAGTCTACCAGCACTGCAATCAGCTGAGATTCTCTCTTCCATTTTCCAGCTCAGTGCTCAATTCCATATTAAACAAGCACTAGTACAAGTGGAGCTGTGGAACATGAAGCTAGACAATAAAGCCCTGAAGAGCAGAGGGAAGGCAGCTCCATCTACTTTGTCTCCCTCCAGGTGGAGGAGGCAAACAGAAGTTCAATAGCTCAAACTCTGTCCTGCTGAAATCCTGAAGTGAGCTGCAGCTGGAGCAGCCCACTGCTGCCGTAAAACAAAGCAGGGCAGGATGCTCTCCCCACATCAGGGAGCAGCGTCCAGCAGCGCTCAGACAAGCTGCGTTAGCTGCCTCCAGCAGGCACAAGCAATCCATGGGAGTCTGCATCAAATCCACCTCTGCTTCCATCTCCCTCTTGTCCCCATAGCACAATTAAGCTCCCCAGGCACTCCCCACTCGAAACTGTCTGCAATTCAGCCCCCACCAGCCCCTAATTCACAGAACTCCGCTCTGAGTTGCTGCCTTCCCCACAGTCACGGGGAGCCAATGCAGTCTTTATCCATTGTCCTTCTCAAACGGCATAGCACCTCCTGCATCCTTCCCTGTTAACAACTATGCCTTCTGCTTCATTCCTGGAATAGCTTCTAACTCTTTCCTTCAAGCCAGATTCATTAACCAGCTGCTGCAGAGCTGTTTGCCTCCCCCAGGTACTCTGTGCATGTCATTTGTTAATGACTCATCTCACACTGGGCTCATTGCAAAGACTCCCCCCTCCTTTTGCAGCACCAAGCGCATTGCTGGCACACCAGGAAAGCCAAACATGCAAACAGCTCAGTTCCTTCCAATACCCCATTCTTCATCCTCTCGCCGTCAAGCATGGGACAGCTCTTTATTCAAAGCGCTATTTCCCCTCTGTGCTTCTTTGCTGATCAAAGGCAATGCATACCAAAGTGTAAGGTCTTCACCCCCAGCCAGGCTTTCAGAACAGCAAAAACATAAGAACAAACTCAAAACTTCCAATACACTAAAGATGCTTCAGCAAACTAATGTGACTCCTGTAACTGGCAGGGAATAAACACCAAGGATGCCAAATTCACATCCATTTCCCCAGCAGACTGTGGCTTGCCGAGGAGCTAAAATGATTTCCAAAGGCATTTGTATTCCTCCTGCCTATTTGTAGGGATGATATTAAAAATGGGAAGGAAAGAAAACAGCTAGTGAGGACCACAGAACCTCTCCTCACTAGTCAAATCTAGTGAGGAACTGGATGACCAGTACACTGCAGCTGCCCACACAGGAAGCCAGAAACACACTCAGTCTATCTCCATCACACAGATCTATTATACTTGGGTACACAAGGTCCACCTACACCTCCTTGAGAAGCTGTCAGCTAAACACTGGGAGAAGCTAGTACAGAAACTAGTAGTGCCACTGCTTGGGAAACACTTCCCTTGAGATATAGGGGAAGGCTTCATGCTCTGGGCTTATTCCCTTAACATCCTTCACCTGAAATTTTTTGGCTAGCATTCTAGGGGGAGAGCAAGCTGGCAAAGAACCAGAAACCAAAAGACTTGACCCAGAGGCAGCTGGATGGGATGTATTTAGATTCACCTCTCAAGATTAAAAGCTGGTGTGCCTGCACTGCAGGAGAAGAAATGGAGAGGAATTTACTTTCACGAGTGTACTACAAGTCCTGTGACTGAGGACTGAAAACACGCAGATGGCAAAGAATTCTGGTAGCGGTAAGGGGAAGGCACGTGCATTGCACAAGTGTGTGCAGGTGACAGCTGGCTGCAGGACTGGAGCATTGTCACAGTCCTCTGTTTGAACAGCTCCACTGCCCGCTCACAGAAAGCCCTTCTCTTTACAGCATCGAGTGAAGTGAAATGCAGGGACCAAACTACAAAGCAGTACTGTGCTAGACCCAGAGGAAGGAATCCTGGGACTGGCCTAAGACAGAGCACAACTACAAACCTTTCACAATCAGGCATCAAAGGTGTTTAGGCTCAGGGCATTGGGCTTAGCTACTGGCTTTGCCACAGATCCTTCTGCACAAATTTGGACAAAGATGAACTACCGACAAAATGGGAAGAGCACTTCCCTGCCTTCCGGATGGCATCAAGAAGATTAGTCACAACTTCTGATAACATCAAGAATCAAGTAAATGCTCCAGTGAACAAGTGCTGTTGGACTACAAGCCTAAACCAGCCTCAAAGCCAAGACTCCAGACTTGGATATTAAATCAGCATTTTCAATTTTTTTTCTAAAATGTGCTTTTTTGTGAATTACTGTTTCAACGCCAACCCCATCCTCCCCCTTAAAAAAACCCCAGACTTTGCCAAACTAGGTGCAAATCACCTGAAGTTAGTCTGTAACAAAAAACACCACAAAACAAAGGCTGAAATGCTTTAGAATCACAACAATGTACAAAAAAAAAAAAAAAAGGGAAGAAAATACAACCTGAAAGTGTTCAAAATTCAGAAAGACTAGTCAAGTCCATTGCTTCAGCAAGGGGATGCTGCTGCGACCCCTGCCAGTGGGTCCTGGGCCACCAGCCTGCCATGATGCTAACTGGGCTCTTCTCCCATGCAGACCACTGTCACTAGCATCCAAGGAAGAACAAATGCATTACCCTTTGAAGGTATCAGTGGGGGAAACAACTCACAAGCAGCTCTGGGAGGTCACATCACATTCAGAAGGAACAGTTTCTAGTATGCCCCTAACTAACCACCTGCAAGAAGGAAGGCTTGAAAGAGCAGCCTGCTTCCTCCTTGTTGTATTGATGCCTCAGAGATGCAGAACAGTGCTTTAAATCTGTGAGGGATTAAAGGGCTTAGTAAGGGCAGTAAACAGACAGTTAAGTAAACAGCCCAGCACTGGATCTCATCTTCACAGAGCGAGGTAGTGTGAATTTCACCCCAGTTTAAAATAGACAGGGGTAGTGGAAAGGCTGAAGACTTCCATGTAAAGCAGTTCCTGGCCTAGAAACCTTTCTGTGCTCCCTTTGGGAATGAAAAGATCTGTGTTGATGGCTCCCTCACTCCCAGCCTGGCTTTGGTAGCCACACTTCAACCCTGGGATTCAGACACTTGCTACAGAAGTTCTCCCAAGATCTCATTTCATACAGCAGCTTCCTCAAGGTTAAGCAGCAATGAAACTGGCTGGGAGGGAGCAAAACTGTCCACAGATTTTTTTATTGTTTTTCCCCTGCCCCTTTTGGTTAGTCCCTCTCATTAGAAGTCCCTCTTTACAGGACCAGAACAGGGATGCCCTGGAAATTAACAGGGGCTGCACAGCGTAACTTAGCCAGGTGCTGCTAACTGGGAGCTGTATTCAAACAGGGCTTTTATTTGCCAGCCTGGAAGGGACTGGCCCAGAACCCACTGAAAAAGGAGACGCAGGCCCTTTTTTGCTCCTCCTGTTGTCATTCCTAGCTGAATGACATTTAGATGGTATGTTCTAGTGACGGCTGGAGACCAGCCCTTTGACTTTGGACATCTTCTTTGTGGGCTGCCTTTGTTCTGTGTGTGGAGGGCACTCTCGCTCTACCAGCTGCTGTTCCATCTCCTGTGCCGACGACGAGGCTGTAGCTTTTAATGTTTTCTTTATGTTTGTGACCTGGCCAAGAAGAAACAGTCAATCAACACCTGCTTCTTCCTCCCCTTCCAGTAGAAACTCTGTTCATAAACATACTGGAAAACCCCCGGAGTATAGAGCGGAGATTTTAAAATAAACTCTACCACCAGAAACATGCTCTGCAATTGCATTTATTAAAGGTAATGTTTCATCCTCACTTACAGCCAGAGTTGTTAATATTTCCAGTCTGGCTCCAATATGGAATAACTAGAGATTACTTTTTTTTTCCCCCTAAGACACAATGGCATAATATTGTAACAGCTTTCTGGCTGGCTGGAGGGACCTACCACTGCCTTGGTGCAGAAGGAAACCATCCTACCATTATGTTGGCCAGAAGCAGGAAGGACAAAGGAGACTGTGAAAGAAATGAACTTACACTTAGGACAGCGCTTGAAAAGGGAAAATGCCATTTGGCCTAGCTGGCCATCTGAGCCACAGATATATGCTAGAAGCAGGAACAGAGACTGGTTTTGTGGGAGGCAGCAGTACTGCTTCTGTTACTCTGGCTGAAAAGGAGAGATACAGCACCAGGCACCATACTCTGTCCCCTGGAACCCTGTAGGGCTCACCAGAAATACAGTGAGCAAACCTTAAAAAAAAAAACCCACAGGCAAAAACAAGTTTGGGAGTCAGGTGTGCCAACTCCAGGCCAAAGGCATCTGGCAAACCAAACACGCTATGGATGCCAATCAAGCTGCCAAGCATATGCTGCTTCGGAAGGCAAACGTAAACCTGCAGGGATGCAGCACTCTGCAAGAAATAAACCCTGAGCAAGTGTCTCGGGAGGACCATTTTCACCTTTACAGCTGTGTTAGCCAAGATTTGTTCTCACAAGTAAATACACATCAGGAGGGGCTAAAATCGCGTGCCCGTGCTGCCATCTACCGCCTAGCTGCAAATGTGACAGAGGCAGGAGCACTCCAACGTCATGCTGCTGAAGAGAGCATGTCAGAGAGCCCTGTCTAGGTGCTCAACTTGACCCCAAGAGAAAGACCCCGAAGGAAGCTGCTGAGGGCACTTTTTGCAAAAGCAATGAGACTCAAGAGACTTCTGTTAATTACACTTTCACGTTTAAAACACAGGGAACTGTTTTTTCTTCCTTCCTGCCTTGCACCAAAGGAACAGAATTACATCCAAACTGTGTTAAAAGCACACTTTTCCTAACAAATCAATTCAGGAAACTATAGCTAGTGCACCCACTTAGCATATTTTATAAAGAAAAATTCCAGCCTACTCAGAGTGGGCAAATTTGATGTTTGTGGTGTTACTAGCACACGGAAGCAGATGTGTCTTCTTCCCACCCCAAACCAGCACATCTGATTTGCATGATGGCTAGCTTATTGGTTGTGGAAGCCACAACCATTAACCAGGTGTTACCAGATTGTTTTCTTCAGTAAACAAACATTTATCAAAAACTATAGAGCATCTGAAGTGACTCTGTACCCACCTCCACCTCTACCTGCTGCTGAGTTCGGTGATGGTTCTCCTTGTATTGGTTGGCTCTAAGTACTTGCTGCTCAATTCCTAAAAGAACCGCTTCACAACCATCACACCTGCAAGACACAATGTTAAACAGTGTTTACACATTCTCTCTGGAGCTGCTCAATCAGGCAATTTGAAAAGTCATGCTTGCCTAAAAGTTTAGGAGATTATTAAACTTACATTTTAAGTAAATTTTCTATTTAATTTATATTTGTATTAAATTACACTTAAAGATTGGAGTTCCAAAAAGCTGGCAAGAAAAAGCTTTGCTGTTTACTCAATGTATTTCACAGCATTTGTTAGAGAGTCCATGTTACTCTTACCTGCCCATCAAAAAGTAAGCGCAGGTTCAATGCACTTCCAACTTCCTTTTCAATCAGAATTACTGCTTAAATGGGGATGCAACACATATTTCAAAAGTAAGTAAAACTTTAAAATTAAACAAGTAAGTGAAAGTGAGAGAATCCCCCTGCCTGCTAAGTGTTCAAAAGACAAGAGCATCCTCCAACCCAGAACTCGTAACTGGAGAGGATAGAAAGGGACTTGGCAGTGGGTTCATTGTTACCTTCCAAACAATGCTATAAGGTCCTGGAAGCTGCCAGAGCCCTTCCGCTGAGATGGGATTGAGGGAGTTGGAGTAGAGAAGCAAAAAACCTGCCCCCACCTCAGGACAGTGAATTTGCACAGCAGTTTAATTACTTTTCACACACCCATTACCACAGCAACTGGGATGCAATTCCCAGGTCAGCTCAGAACCTGCCACAGGCTCCACCCTCTACAAGGGAATTTCTTTGGGTGGGAAGGGAATCCTACAACAAGATGAGAAGCAGCTTCCTGGCAGTACAAAAAGACAGTACCACAGTCTCAATATGGCTTCATGCAACCTGCATTTGCAGGAGCAAAGAGAAGACAAAGGCATCTGAAACTTCAAACTTGAAGAGACATCCTCTCCAAAGAACTGTGATTCTCTGGAATTTGCCCATGCAGTTCTCATCACAGTGAAAAAGGCTGAAAAGTAATAGACAGTTCTGGCTTTGTTATCAAGTGTAACAGCAAAAAGGGGAGTAGCTCCCACCACACGACCATGAGTCCAGTTTGGTATGTCTGTCTGAAAAGACCCTTGGCTCCTTACTAGGATTCTGCCATGTAAAAGCTATGGTGAGGCAGAATCTCAAGACCCTAGTATAGTTTGGCTTGATATATAACACAAATTGAATCCTAGATGGGATCTTGGAAAACTTGCTCAAGTTTCCAAGTTTGCTAGACTCCTCCTCCAAGTGCCTCCTTACAGCATAAGACTCCTGATTAATGGAACATGGTGAAATTGAGCCACCATTTGAAACTTTGAGGAATATAGAAAAAGACAGGACAAGCTACGTACAAGGAACAAGGAAGGTGGAGAGACTGCCTCACCATTCCTGGAGTGTTTTGACAATGTTACTGATGTCCTTCTTCTGAATGTCTCTGCCGATACAAAAATCCACCTCCAGCACCTGGTTTCGCTGATCCAACTTCCCTTGGATAATATCTGTATAAACCGCTTCAATAATCAGATCTTCCAACTCTCTCAGATTCCTCATATCCAGGTCCTTCAGCAACACAGAATAGGGAATGCACTAAAAACAGCAAGTCCAAGAATAAGTTAACAGTCCTAGAGCCAAAACGAACAGCTAAGTCTCAGGAGGTCAAGACCCAAATGTTTATTCTATCCTACACTTTAACCTGCAAGTACAGAACAAACGCCTGCTACTAGCCTACATAACATTCTGACACAACTTTGGTAATTCCTGAAGTTTTGGCACACCATGTGCTGGAGGAAAAAAGGTAACAGGATTGTAGAAGAAATTAAGAGCATTGCTGTTTTCTCTAGAACAAAAAACAGGTCAGTGTTTTTAAGAATAATTCTCCATCTCCAGCAGTGAAAGAAATCACACAAAGTTTTGTGGCTCTTACTGACCAATTTGTGTGGCAGTTCAGACACCTCCACATCTCACCCACAGAAGCTCACCAAGTTAATGTTCCACATGCACCACGTGAGAACACTGCACATCACAGGTACTTTCCTAGTTGCAGGATTTTTTGTGAGTACTCATGCAGTCTGATACAACTTCAATCTATGGAATTTATGCCATTTTCAAAAACAAAAATAAACAAAAAGACAACTGCTGTCATACACAGTGTACTTTACCTTCATTCTGGAAGCCAGGCTTACAATCGTCAAGTGTTTCAGCTTGTTTTTCTGAGTCGTTGTTAATTCAGGCAGGTTATCTTTGTTTGCTGTTAATGTAAAAAAGACAAGACTCAAGACTTTCCTTCAAGAATTACATAATCCAGGCTATAGAACTGCAGGCTAGGTACGCTACAGTAAACCCTGAAAGCCCAAACTCCTCCAGCTACCATGGGTGCTAGTGAGCAGAGAAAGCTGCCGCTGATGACAGATTAGCATACCCACGGAAAGACAAGAAAAGTTAAAAAACAAGTTGGCAATGCCATTCTTCTCTGCTTCTTTAGTAATTCTGGTTTACTAATCAGAATGTAATTCACATCTACACAAGTTGTGTACTGCTAAAATGGTTGGTCAATGCTTTGTTTCTACCACCAAGTCATTTTTATTTCATTAACAAGACAACAGAATAAAATCGTCCCTCTTTGCTGATCTGGCTGTAAATACAGCTGGTTTTATTTCTTTGAAGAGCTGCAGAATATAGGGTTGAAGCGTAAAGTACGAGGCTGAGGAAGAGAGGAGAAATTATTCATCTAGATGGCCTCACTATCATTGTGTTATGTCCATGTGCTTCATGAATATTTAAAAAACAGAAAGGAAACTGGCAGCTTTCCAAAGCAAAGAAACTCTTTAAAATATCTGCTTTAATGGAAATTAGTATTTCAGGAGCACTCAAGTTCTCCCATCCATCCCACCTCATTCAATCCTCTACACTTTGACTACTTTTCCAAATGAAAGAAAGAACTGCACTGTCACCCGCTGGGACACAAGACCCATGCACAGCAAACGCATCCTCCAATCAGTCACAGAATTCATGAGGCTCGTGTTGCTCCATAACTACCGGAATTTCCAGTCCTTGCACTTGTGGATTCCACTTCTTACAGGAACTAGATAGCTCACCCACTGCAGTGATAGCCAGCGCTATGACAGAATTATTTGTCACACTCTGTAATGGTCTGGATTAGGCTGCTACCCACAAATGAAGTATTAAATTGTAGCAGACTGGAAGCGCATAAGCGCCAGAGTTAAAAGCACATCCCAACAGATACTAAGATGATTCACAGATAGTCCTTCTGAAGCTGTATAAAAGTCATTATTTCAATTGGTATTCTAGCTAAGAAATGCTAGAATGCTTTGTTTCAGCAATGCTGTCACAGAATAAAAGGTTATCCCATAAACCATACAGGTTTATATAAATAATGCAGAACAGTTTTGTCTAAGTTTTCTGCCGCTTCCATAACCTGTGTCATCTAAATTTCAAAACAGGTGTCTGAAATTGCACTCCGCAGAGGTAAGCGGCCTGTGAATGTCAATGAATACTGCTACAGACCAATTCAATCCAGTGCTGCAGTCCAATCCAAACCAGTAAAACACCATCATCTCTAGCCCTTCCTCCACATTTTAGCAATTAAAATGCGCATATGACCCAGAGACCCCCTACAAACAACCCTCCTCCCAAGCAAATTCTGCTTTTGGACACTTTTACCCAGCCGCACTACAGGTACCACAGAAAGCAAAGAACTGCCTCTGACAATTGTAAAGGGCACCCCAGTCTCATACTCTGCAAACAGGCAGCAATCTCTTACCTACATAGTCTGGGTATGTTCCATACGCAAACAGGTTCAGCAACTGGAAATAAGCAGCATTAGACCCTTCAGCAAGCTGGATGGGAAGAAAACAAAAGAAATTCCACATAACAGATATTGGTAGGGAACTTCTCCAGAAAATGTTTTAAGTCTACATAGGACAAGCAGTATCTAGAAAAGCAATTATTATGTCCTGATCTTAAAGAGCTGGACCCTTTCTAAGGCCTCATGAGCAGCAGCAAATTTCAGCTGTTTCAGAGTCAAAATGATTCAGCCATTTCTATGCATCAGAACTTAACTACAGTTTGGACTGTCAACTGCTTTGTGTGGCACCTTAGGAGGTAAAAGAAAAAGGCAACTTAATTTCACCTGACATTCTACATGGCCAGCTCTTCTCATCATGTGACAAGCAAGCAGGCAACAGTTGGTTAAGCATCCTTGCTAGTACTGGGAAAGCTAGGACAGCCTACCTGCAAAGCCACAAAACTTCAAAGCAAAGCAAGCTAGAACATTTTAAGTTGAGAGCATTTGAAAGTAATAGCACTCCCCTCACATGCAAACACATCTCTGGAATAACTGCAGCACCAAGCAGTGATTTTTAGTAAGCAGTTGGTTTGTTTAATACAAGTTGCTGCACACAGATCCAGGAGAAAAACATACTTGCGATTTGATGCTGAATAACCATAGAGGCATTTTTCAGCATATCTAATGGCCCATTTGGAAAGCCAAATTTGCTGTATGCCACATTACCCCAGCTGCAGAGATACTCAACCTAGATTCCCTCACTGTAGTAGAGAGGGGTGCTGGCGAGCCACTCTCAATAAAAGCTCTGGAACTTACTTTTCACCTTGGTTTGAAATGGTTTGGATTTGGTTACCACCCAGGCCTGATACACTAGACATCTATTCACAAAGACTTTTGGAGAGCACTGAGTTATGCTTTCCAGGGCAATGAAGGAGTAGAAAGGGATTTTTTTTGTTGGTTTTGGCTGGCTAGGTGCCTTCTTAAAATTGTTACTGTGCTGCTGCCAGGTTTTTGCTGTATTAGCAATCACATTAAGGTGTCAAAGCTTTATATAGGTATTTTTTAACACCTAATAAATACAGGCAAAAGCAACATCAAATATACAAACATCTCAGAACCAAGATAAGCCACACCAGGCCCTTCCTAGCACAGAAATTTCACGTACGGGCTGTGGAAGCTTCTGGGGATTCCTTATACTGGGAGTGCAGAAGGGGCGTTAGGATAGAAACTCATCTCCTACCTCTTGCACATTTGTTAACTCCAGTAGCTCTCCGAAGACATAAACCCCAGGAGCCTCCAGCACTTGATTTATAAGAGCAGTCAGAGCTGAGCCACTTGTACCTTTGGCTAGTAAAATAAACTGCTCTAGAAGATTGCAGGACGGCTTCTGTTCTCCTGCCATTCTAGGTTTTCAATCTGTCAATAAAAGAACACGATATTAATACATCCTTTCTCCTCTGCTGAATTCTGTCTGGCAGCAGATCAGAAGGTGCACTCGGCATAGTAACGTTTTGGTGTCAGCAGAGCCAGGTTTTTCTTCAGCATTCAGAGGGCAGGCCAGGAACCCAGCAGGTTTGAATGCTGATTTATCTGGGGAGTGAAAATGATTCACACAATATCTGAGCAAATTTCTGCAAACTGTCTGGTCGATTCCCTAAAAGGATCTACTCCTGCTAGCAGGAAAGGAGTTCAGACTCCATAGTGTTTTCAGACTTTTCCTTCTACTGATGCTGCCAAATAATGGCAAGTGCAAAGATGTTTCTTATTACACCTTTTAGAGACCAGCTAAGACGTCCTCCTTCCTCATTACACAGCTTCAAAACAGCAACTAACTTAATTCTCCGTGAAGAATTGATCCACCTTGTAGATTCGCACATTGTACCTTTTCATTTGACATAGCCTATACATAAAGTGTGCGTACATAATTCCTATTGCTTTCTGAGCCTAAAAGGCAAAAAGAACTGTGGCCTGTAAAGTAGCTTACCAGTCTACATTGTATGCTTAAAATGTTTTGGGTTGATTGGAAAACTAAAGTGACAAAAATACCCTTTCTACAAAGGCTCTATTTAAGTCCCTGTAAAGAGAAGTCTTTGTCTTCAGCTGCTGCCTGACATTTCTGGTGTGCCTGTTGTCTCCCAGCACCAACACATTGCTTTTGAAATATAAAACACTATTTATTAACAAGTTCAACAAAATAAGTTATTTGTTTACACACAACTACAAAAAAACTTCCGAAACATATTATACAGACACCAAACAAAGTACTTGGCAGATAAGGGGGCATTTTGTGTTATGTTTGTATCGGGTAATTCTGAAGAACAGCATGTAACCTTTACTCTGGTGAAGAAAACCAGACACCAGAGAACCTGTCTCACTCAGTGTGACCACTGGGGCCACATCTGCCCTCCTGTCAGTCACACAGGTGTTTGCGCTGTTTGTCATGCCGAACCAAATCAAGACTTGTGAAGGCAGCATAGCCAGCTTCCTTTATTAGTCAACTTCTAAAAATATACTTACTCCATTCCATTACACCTGCAGGTACAAACGGTCTCAACCAGAGCACCAGAGCAATCTTTTGCACTCTCCACACAAAGACTTCTCGGTTCTCAGTGTAAAGTCTCTTTGGGATTCTTTTCATCAAAGGCACACGTGCAGTCTGACTGAAGAGTACCTCAGTTTTGACTGAGAAATCCCTACAATAGAATAACTCTCAATGTGGCCTCCTAATACACCGGAAGGTACATCAGTACACATCTACCTGCTCACAGATAAGGAAACAGACACAGACGACAGCCAATTTTCTCAGGAGAGCGCATGAAGTGACTGAGCTGGGAACGAAATCCGGATTTCACGGTTCGCAAGCCATTGTCCTCCCTCACAGGTAATCAAAACACACACCAGTGTGAGAGGTTACAAAAGACTGATGGGCTTTATCCATGCCCTTCCAAGAAAGGAAAGCCAATTCTTCGCTCCCTTCTAAGTTTACACTCAGACAACTGCACTGCTATTCCAACGTGTCTGTACAACCATGTCACTGACACTTTCCACAACCGACATACCCTGGTGACAAGTGACTGAAATACAAATGGAAGACACTTTAACGGAGCTTCCCCGAAGGCTACAACCCATACACGGGGACAACCCGGGCTTCTTCCCCCCGGCACACCTTGCTGCAGCCTGCCTAAGGTACCCGAAGGGGTTTCACGGCAGGAAGCGGCACGCAGACCCCACAGGAGGGAGGCGGGCTGCGGGGCAGGGAGACAGCCAGGGCCCCCGGCCCCCTCGGCCCCACAGACCCCCAGCAGGGCCCTCGGCTCTCGCCGGGCCGGGAGTCGTGCCCCACCGGGCGGGCTGAGCCCCGCCGCAGGGGGCGATTTACCCGGGGTCCCGCCGCGGGGCCCTCTCGCCCCTCACCGCCACCCCGGTCCCCGCTCGCTTCTCCGGGCTCGGGGAGCCGCACGCCCGGCAGTGCCGAGACGCGGCCGCAGAGCGGAGAAGGAAAAGGGTCAGTGCGCGGAGGGGCGGGCAGCTCCTCCCTCCCCCGGCGTTACCTCTCCGCTCACGGCCTCTCCGCCTGGCCTCCCGCCCTGCGGCTCCCGGCGCCGTGCCCGCCGCGCCTCAGGCCGCCATGATGGCGGCGCCGGTGTCCCGCACCCGGCTGCTTCCCCCGGAACGCGCGGCCGCGAGCGGAACGTTCCGCTCCCGGGCGGCCGCAGGACCCGAGCACCGCGCCCCGGCATCCCTCGGCAACCGGGCCCCTGCGGCCGGTCCACGCTCGTTCGCGGCGCGGGTGAGGCTGGCTGGGCCCCCCCCGGGCCGGGGCAGGGCAGGCTGGCTGTGCTGGCGGCAGGTCCCGCAGAGCTATGGCACAGCAGCCCCCTCAGCGAATGCCGCCTGTGCGGCTCCACCGCGTCCCGAGAAGCTGTTTAATGACAAGCAGGTGAAGTTTCTGCCTCTCTCTTTTGGGGCTACGAGGTGCTGCGGCAGCATGGCGGGGTTTTTGCAATCCGGAATGACCTGTGCAAAGGGCCACTGTTGTGGGGCCACGCTTTAGCGCGTTCTTTGTTCCAACGGCACGGCAGTGCGGGTCTGTTTCACGTGTACAGGTCCTATTCCTCTTTTGAATCTTCGCACATGCCACAGCCTTCAGAGGGGATTATATCTCCCATTTTATGGTTAGAACTGGGCAATGCCCGAGAAGCTGAAGTGGGGCCATTAAGGGCAATAAAGGATTGAACGGTTGCACAGAGCAGGACGATGGAGGCCACCAGCCGAGCCCCTCGGACCAGTCCTCCTGGGGCACGAATGGAAAAATGTCAGGAGACAGGGTGAAGGATCACAAAGTGCTAGAAGTTAAACTCCACAGAAGAATGGCCCATACAAATGGGAAAACAAAGGGCAGGGCTCAGTCTGTGATATGGGGGAGCAGGGAGGGAGCTGGAGGGTTTGAGATCCTCTCCAGGACAGAGATAAGGAGCCCAAAGACTCTCGAGGGGGTAGAAGGGCAGGGATGGAAACAAGAGGGCTTTTGGGTTTGTTACCCTTCCCACGGTCTGTACGCTCATCTGTGCCACAGTGTGAATAAAGAGTGCTTCTGCTAAAAATCCTTTAGCCAAGAGCAAAGTGCTTCTGACTTTCAGTCAGCCAGTCCCTGAAGATCAAACCGAGGACCGGCTCCACCAGGACAGGGGGAACTTTCAGGGAATGAACATCAGAAACTATTAGGGAAACTGATGGGGCTTAGCCTGCATCTCAGAGCCATCTACAGCGGGTCCCCATGGTCCCGTCTTCCAGCGAAGGGGTGTCAGACAAGCAGAGAGATGCAGTTGTTGGGATGCTGTTGTGACACTCTGGGCTTCACAGCAAATTGGATGTAAAAAACTAGGCTCTGTGCAGCAAGGGAACTCAGCCAGGGCTATAACAAGCCACTCAGTAATTTACTTAAGCCACGCTTAGATCTCATCTGCACAGGGAGGGAGAATTACCTCTTTAATCACATCCTAAACAGGCCCTCCACCATGGTTCGTGTCACCTCGCAGACATGCTGGAAGAGTTGCCTTGAGCAAGCAGTGTGTGGCCTCGTTTGTCTCAAGACTCGTTAAAGCTGAAATCCCAGGCTGAAATAGAAATGGAAATAGATGATTGTGAGCTATTTCCCATGGATCATTTTTGCAACCTCTTGCTGGAGCCTGTGAGTAAAAATCAGCTGCGTTAGCCCTGTGTAGGTCAGCCAGGAGGGTCTTTTAGTCCGTCTGTCCTGACACCTCCTGACTGCAGCCAGCCAGGCTGGCTGGCTGATGTGGGCTTTGGAGGACAGCATCAGCTAAGCTCAGCTTTTGGGATGGATTTTTTTTTTTTTAAAGAGAAAAATAGGAGGGTGCCCAGCTGTCTCATCCCCTTTTGAACTGCTATTGCAACCTCTTGCTCCACCCACGCAGCTTTCTGTGTGCAGGGAGATGTAATCCATTTTATCTTTTAATGTTGGCGTTATCTCTTCACTTGCTCCAGCTTGTGATTCTGCAATCCAGGTCCCTTTTAGGCAGCAGATAATTCACCTTATTTCCCTGCATTGCCTGAGAAAATAAACCGTAAATCTAGAGTACTCTCCCCAAGCAGTGGGGTTGTGGAGCCCCAGAGAGAGACTTTGAGAACATGGTTTCTCTCAGTCAGAAGCCAAGGCATGAGGCTGCAAAGTCACCTGTAAGTGACAGAGACTGGGAAGGGCGTGACACAGAGTGATACTCCTGTCCTGCAGCTTCCATCACACCGACTTCGGTGTGCGGTTCTTCAGGCTCTTCAGCGCCCTGTGCCTCCAGCTGCTCATCCTGCTGGCATATGCCTCCTGCACGCCAGGCCAGCAGCACCAGCTTCACCCAGTGTAGGCGTGCACCTCTCAGTGCCCCGGGACATGATTCTGGAGCTGGTTCTTCTTCTCCTAAAGTCCCAATTCTGATGTGTCATTGGCAGGAAAATTACCGCCTGGCCTCACCAAGGAGAGGGCTGACAGTGAAAGCGGGTACTTTTGTGTTTCTTATCTTTTTCCTTGCCTTTCATAAATAAGGCGGTTTAAATCAAAAACTCTTGTAAAAAAAGGTATTTTAGGACAACACAGGACCTTACCAATAACCCAAATAATACACATTATATATTCAGAAACCATACACTAGGCTAGATTTAGCTACCAGGATTAGGATCTGGTTCCTAAAGCATCTGTAATAATTTTACTTCACAACCAACTTAAAGCAAAATAAAATCAACTGTTGGCACCATGGCCATGTTAGAGCGGGACCAGGTGCCTCTGCACGTGACCAAATGGCCAGTAGCTCCAGGGGTAAACTGAGCTGCTTAAATGCTAACACGGCCCTGGATGCAGTTCTGTTTCTCATCCATGTGTGCTTTCACTGTGCTTCGTCCATTTACCCTCTCTCCTTTCAGGCTTCTGACCCCCACAGCTGCCAGCACACGTCTCCAAAGCACGGGGTGATGGGAGCTCTCACGCTCTGCTGAAGAAGCTGTCAAGATCTCTGCATTTCACAGGATCCAGAGACTAAGCTGCTCGCTGGACTCTCATCTTGCACCTTGGCCAGGCCAGGAGAGATGCGCGTCTGGGTGGTTGCAGATACACAGTTGTACAAGCCCTTCCATCATGCGTGGGGTGGGATGAAGCCCCAGCTTATGAAACTATCTGCCAATTACACTGATCTGGAGAAACACCAGCTCGTTTATCTGCACCTTGAGAGAACAGCTTCTGTGGAAGCAGAAAGCAGGCTGCAGGTGTCTTCTCACCTGCAAGGGCAGCTCAGAGACTGTCATGCCTGCCAGAAATGTGAAAGCCAAGGTGAAGTTTTCAGTACAAAGTGGCACCAAGGGATACAGAGACTTGCAGCAACTTTCTTGCAAGTGGACTGGAAAGATGATTGTTCAACAGTGTTGTTTGTGTTAATGCAGCCAAAAGATTTTGAGAGGCAAGAGATCCCAGGGTTTCTGTTACATTATGGTGTCATGTGTTCCACTGCTCCTCGTGCCTGCAGCAGTCAGAAGAACTTCACACTTCAGCCATGAGCTCTTTTGTGATTTTCAGGAGTTCAAAAACGAGAGATGCCAGGCCTATGCTTCCCTGCACAGCAAAGTGAATTTGGGAACTCTGGGATTTGGCCAGAAAACACAAAGGCCCCAAGTCTAAATTCTGCAAACACTCTTACCCCTGTGTTAGAGAAGCCCTTCAACACAGCAAGAGTTCCTCGCTGCAAGATCCATTTGGTCTCTGGCTCTTTCATCTCTGAGGAGCCTGAACAGAGGCAGGATCGAGTTCCTTATGTCTTGTGTAAACCGGCATGTCATGCTTCCACCTGGCAGGCTCTTTCCCCACACACACAACCATTTGTTTCTGCTGCCTTCAGGTCTGTTTTTTTTTTTCTTGCTCGTCTTTTCTCTCCATCAGTCTTTTCTCCTTGGTGATCTTCAGTCCCTCTTCCTTAGATAGCATGCAATTACACAGCCTATCTAAAACCCAGGAAGGACTCTTAATAAAAGATATATATTAGCATAGCATACCCCTGGCACTCTGCCCAGATTCAAAAACAATCTGTTCATACACTTTTCAACTGATGGTGTGGAACTGAGCATGGATCACATACATCAGGGAAATAAATGCTACCTATTTTTATTATTAAGATCTCTTATTGGTTATACCGACAGTGGCCTTGTTCTCATGCATTAAACACGTCCTTTATTAATGTTCACATTCTCCTCATTTGTACAGCAGCTGATTTGGAGGCAAGCAGAGCCACAAATGTATTGATGGCAGCCCAATTGTTCACTGGTCCTGTTCTGAGCCTGGATTACCACTGCTGCCTTTATTTTTCCTCATGACTTATTAATGCTTTGTATTAGCAGCGCCCAGATTGTTAATGGAGGAGTTAATTTGTGGTGCTTATATTGAAGAGCAGCCTGGCTTCCAGGATGCGCTAACGAACCAGAGACTTTCCCCCACAATCTACTTTGTTACACAAACACGAGGCCAAGTTTTTGCACAAAGAAGGCTGCTTTTGTTCTAGGGAAAACACACTATTTATTTTAAGCTTGCTCCATAACGCTGGCCCTATTAGCTCCGGCCTCGGCACACAGAAGTTGCTCTGGGTCTGAGCACAGCAAACACCCTGGTCCCCTAACCACCCAAATTCGCGGCTGGAGCCCGGCTGAGCTGCCGTCAAGCAGCCCGGGGGATGACCTCGCTGCCAGACCTGCCCACCGAGCTCCAGCAGACCGGGCACAGCCCAGGCGGCCGTTCGCCCGGTCGGGCCGGCGCTGACCAGGCCTGTGGCGGCTTCTCCCCACCTCGACTACACCCCACCGAGGCCTCCCCTCGCCCGGGTCGCCACCGCCTGCAGGGGCGCCCGCCCGCCCGCTCCCTCCGCCGGTCCCGGCCCGCGCCCCCCCGCGGCCCGGCCTCACAACGGCGGAGCGGAGCGGCCGGGAAAGGTTTGTCCTGCGGCGACTCCCGTCCCAAGGCGACGTCAGGCTCGGCCGGGGCGTACGCCTTAACGACCGCTGCGCAGCCGCCCTTGAATGAGGGAGGGGAGCGGGCGGGCGGGTGCGCCGTCTGATTGGGCAGCCGCGCCGTCCTTCCTGCACCAGAAGGCGGGACGGCTGGGTGATGACGGCGGATGATTGGCCAGAGAGGGGGCAGGGGGGCGGGGCGGCGGGAGGCCGCTTGGGTTGGTTGCGCCGGCCAGTGGCGGGTGCGAGGGAGTGAGGGGGGAGGGGCGGGGGGTCCTGAGGCGCCGCTGTCACCGCCGCCTTCCCGCCCAGGCCCGCGCAGCCAGGCCAGCCCGGCCCAGCCCCGTCCGCCCGCGGCGCGGCGCGGCAGGACCATGTCGGCCACGGACGAGCGGGCCAAGGAGATCCTCCGGGGCTTCAAGCTGTATCCTCCCGACGGGGGCCGTGAGGCGGGCGGGACCCGGCCGGGAAGGAAGGGGGGGAGGGGTACGGGGTTCGTCGCCCCCCTGTGGCGAGGGCGGGTGCAAGGCCCCCGGGGCGGGAAGGGGGTTGTCATGGAAACGCCTCCCCGGCTGGGCTGTTCCCAAGGCGTCCTCGCCCCTCCGGTGGCGCGCGGGGGAAGGCGTCCCTCCCCCTAAAACCGGCTGTACCCCTGCGGGGCTGGGACCGGCCCTGAGCCGGCTGGGGACGGGGGAAGGAGCACTGGGGCCTGGCTCCCGCCCCTGCTCCGCGGGGGGCTGCTGCCAGCCGCGGCGGGGGTCCCCATCGGGGCGGTGGCAGATGGCCAAAGTCCCCAGGGCGGTGGCGGCGGCGGCCTCCCCGGCCCCAACTCCGGCGTCCCGCCGTACCGGAGCTGTCCGCCGGGCGGCTGCTGATGGGCGGCCGGAGGAAAGGGGCTGCGCAGGAGGGCAGCGGCCCTCGAGCTGCGGGAGCCCCCCGCCTCGGCAGCGAGGGCAGCTCACAGAGGGCAGGTGAAGTAGCTCGGCACCCGGTGCCCTCGGTCCCAGGAAGATCTGATTCCTTCCCCTCCGGCCTGCGCTTAGGCATCTCTGCTCGGAAAGGAAATACCTGGTCTTCAGGTCCAGAAGTAACTAAGTATCTTGTTCCTTTTCATATCGTGAGGTGCTGGCACATGTCATGTTGGTCGTACAATGCTTTTATTGCTAATGCTGACATACTCTAGGTATTAATGCCTTTCTGTGCAGTTCATTTTAAAACTTTTCACGTTGCAGCTTTCAAAAAGCATTCTCATTTCGTGTCTGTGTTATCCAAGTATGAATTTAATGCTGATGAAATGAGATAGATCTGAGGTCAGAAGTGAGATCCTGTGTGCACCCTTCCAACTCAGGATTTTAGTGAAGTACAGAAAGGCTCAACCTAAAGGCCCATGTGCAAACTAAGGGTGGGAGAAATATGCCACATGTAAAATAAGGCTACAGTACTTTACTGTAGTGGATTCTCCTGAGCTTAGAAGGCAAATGCAAGTGTGCTAACTTGACCTTTAGACACCAGAAAATTGTTGAGGATTGGTTTGTTTTTCTTTTTTGCAATGAAAAGGACAAGGGGAACAGAATACTTTCTTGATCTAATGCTATTATTTCTAAATGGGGGGGGGGGGGGGGGGGGGGGGAGGGGGGGGTTTGTCCGGTGAGATGTTCATAATCTCTGTGCCAGCTGTAGCAGGATCTAATTTTCTAGGTTAGATTTAGACAGCTGCTATCAAACTATATGGAGTTACTTTTCTTAACTTTTGAACCACTATCCCATCCCCCAGCTTTTAGTACTGCATCTAGTTCCTTTGCTGCTGCCCTAGCACTACTGACAGTTCTTTTTGTTTATGATGATGTAGTATTTTAGCTGTCAAAACATGATTTAAGAACCTTTTGTGCTGGCAATTAGAAAAAGAATAAGCTTCTGACAAGACCAGACTGAGCTGTTGGTAGAAGTGAGGAATGCTTGGAAAGTTAACAGTAGGGAACAAACTTCTAAGTGCTGCTTGTATATAGTCTTTGCTGGATAGCAGAATTTACATGAAGGCCTTTGTCTACCTTGAGAGGAAATAACCCATTTTGTTGTCATTTGGCTTGAATAGAAAATACTTTTTGCACTTTGAGAGGAAGGAAGTTAGACAAACCTAAGGTAAACTTCCATTATCTCAAGCAGCCATAGCATGGACAAGCAGCTTTAGGTGAAATACTCTGCAGTTCCAGCTTGAAGTACCTCAAGCTTAGTCTTCCTTGGCTTGTCCTTGAAAAAAAAAAAAAAAAAACCCTGATATTAATTTTTACTTCTGACAGGACAGTTTTAGGCAAAACCTTGACTGTGCTTCTCCAAAAACATGTTAAGAGTACTTCAACAGCTCAGGTCACTGTCTGCCATGGGGCCAGGTAGTATAAAGTCTGAGAAACTAGAAAGTTTCTCCGAACATTTCATAAATGGAACTTTTAGCAAGTTAACATAGCTAGCTGAAAAGAACATCTGTGTATGCCTTTAGTAAGTTAGAAGAGCAGCTGAACAGACATTCCTTATTTATGAGGAAGCCTTGAGATACTGCACCATCCACACAGGAAAGTACTCAAGCCCAGATGTGACCGTGCTCTCTGTAAGGCAGCCATCAGCTCAGACTTCCACTTCCTTTCTAAGAGCGAGTATGTATTCTAGGGAGCATTATATTTTAAAGAGATGCTTTATTTTCCACCCACTCTACTGCTGTGTGTGCTGATTTAATTTCCTTTCTATTAAGGAAGACAAAAACACGTTCTAAAAAGCTGTTAAGTTTATACTTTGAGTACTTGAAAACTTTTTCCTCCCCTCCCAGGAGGGAGTTCAACTCCACCAACTTAAGCACACCTTGCAAACTTGGCACTTCAAACTGAACTTGCTTTTAGCACAAGAAACTAGCACAGTACTACACCTAGGATCTGTATGTATTGGATTCCTTGTGTGGCAAGATCAGTTGATAGGGTAGGAAGCAAGCTTTCAAAATACACAGGAACTCTAACTGGAAATCCAGTTCACGTTGAGTAATCAAAGTTTCCTCAAACAAGTTCTGTTTACTTGTGGTTCCTGAGAAGGTCAATTACAAGCTTTCCAACTGATTGGGACATGCTACTGTAGAAATTAAATTATAGCCCAAATCCACCTTCTAATTTTAATGCAGATACTCTTTCCTTCCTCTATGACACTAGTGCAAAAACATGTTGTGGCTAGTGTCCTGAAATTCAAGCCATTTACTCCCTCTTCTCATGGATTTTGCTGTTTTAAAGAGATTATAACCAAAGGAGAAATATTTGATGCTTGCAGGCAAATGAGGATATTCGTTTTACTTTATTACACTGGTCCTAAGAATTTTTATGGCACCAGTTAAAAATTGAACACTGACAGTCCAGTAAGTGTTGCAGTAAAAGATTGAAAGCCCTCAGCAAAAACTTTTATAGCTTGTCATTTCTTCAGAGACAGTATTTGTTAACAGAGCTTGTAAGAATATTCACCAACTCCCTTTTTTGAAGGCATTTGCCTGGACAGCGGTTGTTACGCTTAACATAATAATATCCACAGGTAGTCTAGTACTGTGAAAATGCAGACTGTTGTTCAACTGTAAGCAATATTGATTCAGCTGGTAACTGAAGATTCATTCCTCTGGAGTACTAGCCAAGTCTTATTTCTGCAATTATTTATGCACAGCTGGTCCTATAATCTCAAATACATGAAATTTGATTATGCCTCTTTCTCCAGAAGATGGGACAGTTATTCTGTCAAGCTACAGAGCAACTACTTACTTGACCTTCACTTACCTTTTCAACACATTCTTCAGGTTTCATTCTGTCAATTTTTAGAGTTAGTGTACACTATTAAATGTATGTATTTAACATCTTTTTTCATAAAAACACACTGATGATGTATTTTGCTAATAGCCAAGACCCAGAAGTTTTTTTTTTTTGATGGCCCCTTTGATAATTTGTGGGTTGCCTATTTATCTTTGTTCTGATAAAGACTAGCACAAAATTTTTTTTTATGCACTACATTCACTAGAATGAGAACACTCAGACAGTTATCTTATTTAATTTGGTTTGCCAACACTTGGAAAGCATACGTGCTTTGCTTTCTTACATAGCATACATGATGTAGAATAGAAATACCCAGCCATGGTTTGCAACAACAGATTCACATCAAATTCTTGAGGGATCACAGTTCAGCTTCTTTATGCACTTATTCCTGTAACGCTTCAGCCAGAACAGCAAGGAAGAGAAAACTCAAACGAGTCAGTTGAGTCTCATAGCATAGTTAAGGTGCTAAGTGTAGCCTCTCAACATATGAGTAAGCACATCCATTTCTATTTTAAACCTTAGAAGTCAAACAAGATATCACCTATTTTATTTGCTTCTGTACAGAGGAATCTCATAAAAATTGGATCTCCATAGTGTTAGTTGCCATATAGCTATTTACCAGTTTAGGACAAGTTTTTCCATGAACTTCTGTTTAAGGCTATGCAGTATAGCTTACTGTACTTCAGAAGTCTCCTGAAAGAAATTAATATGGTGAACATAGGCATGAAGAGACAATATTAACTGTAGGTCAGAATAATTATGGAGTTATGAAACTAGTATTTATGGTCAGTATAAACATATACCTGTAGCTCAGGCATGCAGACATTTATAGGCAAAACTTTCTATGTCCTACTTTCTGGACTCCCCAAAGTTCCCTGTGCAACATCCTCCTAGCTCCCAGAGCTTCTTCCAATCCTCTTCTCACCATCATTTTTCTGTCTGGGAAATCATTCTAGCAGAGCATTAGCCTCTTAGAAAAATGACCAGATCTGTAATGAAAATATGGTTATACCAGAAACCATTAAGAACTTCTGTGAACTTTTATTATTCTGCAGACAGACTTCTGTTTCCAACTTCTACTGTACACACAGAAACTGTAGTCAACGACAAGTCTTGTCTATCAATTCCTAGAATAGTCACTGAAGTTTTGAACTAGTTTGATGCAGCATTCAAAAGTTAAGCAATCCAAACAAACTCCATCAAATTGAGTTCCCAATTTATTTGTTAGGCCCAATAGATCTTTAGCTGCTTACTCACTTAAAATGTTTATCTGTTGTACTATTTACAAAACTAACAAGGTAGCAACTTTAATTGGCTTAAAAATTCCCCTTTATTTTGAGATTTCCTCTGTGCACTTCCTCAGATCTTGGTTTGTTTAGACTTCTTGCCATTGAATAGAAAGATGAATCACCAAACTCATGTGTTAAAAGGAGACACTGGCCAGCTGAAAGAGGGAACAAGGCTGCCCAGCTTCTGGGCAGTGTACTCTGTAGGAAGCCAAAGCAGAACCTGCACGTAGCTTGCACCAATGCAGTTTTAAAACATTGTAGAAAACATGAGTTTGTGCTCCCCCATCCATGTTTCTGATTTCTAAAAACTAGAATGTTCTTCCATCTAATACATAAAGTTTATGATTTATATGATCTCAAAATATGGTCTTCTGTTCTTGAACTTTCATTACCACTTTCCTGTCTACAAACCTTAGAGTACTTTATAAGCAAGAGTTGTCTACATTCCAAGTTAGTGTGACTGCAGAACAAGTTTCTACCCTGGCAGCATCAAGAGATACTTGTTTCAGAGAGGCCAGAGTTTCACATAGAAGCTTTAGACAGGTTGTACTTGGTAGTTAAGTAAGTGTCACTATGGTCAGGGTGTCTTTACCATATCAGAATTGTTTCCAGCATTGACAGAAGTTCTACAATATGCGATGATCTATAGTTCTGGTATGCTAAACACAGACTCTTACTGTGTTTCTTATGTATAAGTCATGAGACGTACCTGTAAATGAAGTAGGAGCAATTTTACCAGGTTTGGGTTTACCTGCCTGGTTCCTCAGTGAACACTGAAAACTTCATGTCCTTCCCCTGTTCACTTTCATTGAAAAAAGTGTAAATATTTAGTTATGCTTAAACAATAATTTGCATTAACTTTATATCTGAATGAGCTACAATCAGTTTTCTTCATTTCAGGTTTAACGCAATCCACCCGTAGCGTTGGAAGTGGTGCTTTGTGCCCTTGATAGTGGAAGGGGCATTGAGAGCTCCACAGTCACAGGAAACAAATGAGTTTCCAGGTACTACAGAGAATACATCTAACTGACACTGGTTTGGAAGTGTAAGTTGACACTGACTTTTGAGATCTTCTTAGTCAGCAATATTATTTTAGCACCTTGTTGTTGGTATTTTATTTCTAAGATTTGTCCTTTCATCTCTTGAAACTTTACCCATCCAGCATCACTGGAATTATCATTGCAATATTTTTAATTGCTTACTTAGTGCTGACCTAGTAAGTTACCTGAAATACTGCAGTTGTCATTAGCAAAATTATCTTAATATGATATAAAGGAAATAAGGGAAAATAATCTCAGTTACTCTTTGCATCCTCAGCAGATACCAAAATCCTTGGAAATCATTGGTGTCTTATGCTGCAGCCATTGTTACAACATTTCCACACAGAAGATAGTCATTTAATCCATTAAATGACAAGTGATAGAGCTTCTTCCCCACCCCTAACTCCACCCCCATGCATCTTCACAGCCAACATGTGTAGAAAAAAACCAAGCTTACACAGATATAAGACAAGCAGAGAAGACATCTAAAAATCCTCAAGTTAAACAGATACTATTCAGAGTAGGGTTTTTTTGTAGACACATCTGATGTGTCTCCCATGTCTCTGGGGAAAAAAAACAATTTTCTGTTAGCTAAAGCAGTCTTAGCATGGAAGCTGATTTGACTTGCTTTTACATATGATTATCTCTGAATTTAGGTTGATTTGCAAAGAACGTTGAGTGAAAATTTTACATGGTGTTCATAAGATAGCAGGCCACTGTACTCCGACCTGCAGTTTATGTAATATAAGCCTCTTCTATTTCCCTATCTAAGCTGGGAAATTAAGGCAGCTTCAAATTTGAGCTCAGACTTTCCATTAAAGATAAGCCAATGTTTTGTTTACATCTAGAGAGTTAAAGAGGTATGAGGTATGCTAGGTTCCACCAGGCAATATTGAATTTTGTCTTTTTCTGCATGTAAGTATAGCAAAATTTATCAAAAGTTAGTTCTGTAAGCACATGAAAGGTGACTTTTGCACATCTGTTGCTCATACACCCTAATGAGCAGATCATGTATTTGCACTTGATGTGCAAGAAACTACAGTACTGAGCACTAAATACTAAAAACTATTCTCAGAAGCAGTCTTTATCCTGAGACTCCATCAGGAACACCCACAGAAACAAGAGGTTTGGCATCTGTGTAGCATCACTCCCAGAGCAGCATTAAAGAATAGAATGATGTTTTTTGAGTGAAGACCACCCCCCATACACCCTTTGGGCATTACTGTGAAGTTTCCAAAGCCATTTGGCATCACATCCTAGTAGACACAGTAGGACTGGTGGGAGGCTCTGTCCAGAAGACACCTACCAGTAGCTGAGGTTCTCATGAACAGCAGTTAAGAACCACATCTCAGCTGCATACCACTAAATCCAAGTGACAGCCAGTATTTTCAGCTGCAGTTATGAACTCGAGATTCCATTGTCAGATTTCTCCTGAACAGGGTTTTCACTGTGACAGAAATGTTAGGTATAGAAGAAACCTAAGGAAAACAGTATCAGATTAATTCAGCCATGAGTGAACCTTTGAGTTGATTATATTCATGACTAGAATATAAGGCAACATTCTTCTGGAAGTATGGCAGGCTTAGGTAAAAAAAACCAAGAAAAATAATTTTTTATTTTCAGTCAGCCTTTGGGATAACAGTGCACAAAAGCATCATGTTAGTAAATTTATCCACTCCTGTATTGAAAGGATTGCTTAGCTAACTAGAAGCAATATTGACTTCCATTAGAGAGAATGAGACTGCAGGGGGATTTTAATTCTCAGTAATCCTATAGAGGGGTTTTTGTATGGGTCAGTCTGTATGCTACACTGTGTGCATAAGCTTCATCTACTCTGTAGTGAGCCGGAAGCTCATTTGGTCCTTGGGACAGCTGATTATATCCATGTTTTCATATTTATTGTATAAAGAAAATGGGGAGGATCTTACACTTTAATCACCAGTGAAGGTACCCCACCTAAGCAGATTGCCTGCCTGCATCTTTCCTCCTCACTTCAGATGACTTGAACTAAGCCTTTCCAAAAGGAAGCTTATACATGCTTGGAACTAAGAAATCCATCTGAGCATTAGAAGCTTCTCACTAGGGACAGCCTGCTGGACAGAGAGTTGACGTCAAGTCACTTTAGTTTGGAAAGGCAAAGGAAATTCTGTTTTAGGAGACAGTGAAAAGACTGGCTATTTGCATTTTAAAATAAAATATTTTTAAATAAAAATTCTTTCTGTGTATGGGAAAATGCTTGTAGAAACCTTCACTAAGGAGGAACCCATTTTCTGTTCATCTGCTGGCATGGACTGTTGCTACTGAAGGGAGTTTTTATGGCAACAGTGTCTCTGTGCTTAAAGGGAGTTCTGCAGCACCCCCAACTCTTGAGGAAGAAGTATGCAGAGAGAGAGGGTAGAAGAGGAACCATTGTCCCCATTAGTGTACTGCCAAGTGGTGGAATAGACCAACTCATCTCAAAACTGGACACCAAGAAGTAAACATTTGACTTCCAGATTGTTTTTCAGGTAGACTCTTTAGTGCATTAAAATACTTGCTCACCAGTCATAGTCTAACTGAAGACTTCATTGTTTCTTTAGTAAAGTTACTTTCTTTCCCAGAAGCTGAGATAAGGAAGAAAAAAGTCCTGATTATTATTTCACTTGAACCTTATTAGCCTTTAAGTAACATTTAAAAAAAAAAGCTCAGTCCAGGAAGTGGTATGGGTTTCCTCTTCTGAGGAAAGAGGACATCTGAAAAATATCTGCCTTTACATTCTTCTTGTGTGCTTCTGTCATAGCAGCTGTGCAGAGCACAAATTACTGTCCCCAGCTGCTTGTTACCTCATTTTCAGATTTACTAGCTGAGCTGCTCAGATGAGCACTACAACCTCCTGTTTCAGTCAGAATGAGGCATGGTCACTTAAAGAGCTTAAGCAATAGGTTAAGGAGCAGAGACCTGTGTTAGTCAAGTAGATCAGGTTAGCAGTTTTACAAACAGCTCAGCTGTTAGATTTGAGGGAGAAAGTAAGAAGCAGCTGGAGAGGGCTGTGAACAGCAGTTCTTTCCAGCCACTGCTGCTGTCAGATGTCATGCCCAGAGTCTCAGCCTTACATCAAAGGAACTTGTTCTCAGTGCAGCCCCATGTTGTCTTTACCAGCAGTCAGCACCAACTCACCTGAGGATGTTTCTCACATCACCATGCTTAGTTACCCTTGCAGCACCAGCTCTAAAATCCTAGCTTAGCACTATTAGTTGAGCATTTTACCTTCACATTAAGTCTCTGTCACGTAACTTCTCTTGAATAAGAGAAATGTGTTTGAGATGACTTTGGTAAGGTAGTCATCTTCTCTTTCGCCTCATTCGGTGCAAGAAGTCTTTAGCATTAGTGTGCTGTGTTACTGCCTAGCCACCAGGCAAAATTAAACAGCATCTGGGAAGTGCCCCTAAAGACTTGATTTTCCTGCAACTCTCTAATGAGCCAGACATAGGAAATCATTGGCTGAAAGTCACATGCAGGCTTGGAGAACAAATGCATGGTGTTTTTAAAATACTCTTTCCAGAGGTTAAAAAAGGAGAGAAGCCAATAGATTTCTCAATCCAGTTTGGGCTACTCATTTATGGCACCCTCAATTAATCCACAAGGAATCATTATAGTTACACTGTTGCCATAAAAACAGTATTTAAACAGCTCCAGGAAGGAATTGTTTCCCCCTGTAATTCCTTCAAAGGGAACTCCATTATATTAGTATAATACTGACCTTAAACTCAACTTCTGCAGAGAAACATGTAGCTTCATAGAAAGAAAGAAAACACCGTCTCCTTGATTCTCCTAGCATCTTCCATTCTGCCGTTAGAATAAGTTCCTTCAGAGGTTTAAACAAAAAAAAACCCTACAAACCTATAGATATATTTTAAAGTAGGCTGACTGAAGTACTGCTTGCAAAACAAAACCAAAGGCTCCCTAAAGAAAGATACAAGCTTACCTGGTCTAGTCCTCAGCCCCCTTCTCACCACTAGCAGTTCCACCACAATCTCTTTCTCCCTGTCTATGAAAAGTAGAGGTGAGGCATTATCCAGGAAGCTACAAAACAAGCCTCTACTCCTCTAAGGCCTCTAACCATACTATCCTCATCAAGTCCTCTTCCTTATTTAAATACATCCCTGCCAGAGGCCAGGTGAAAATGTTTGACAGTTCATGATGGTCTCTTGCATTTGTTTCACTGATAAAACAGTAGCTCCTTGTTTTCCTGCTTAATAAGGTTGTTTGCACAAGTCCCAATTTTGCCAGTTCAGAAATAGTAAATGCAGTCAATGAGGCAGAGGCAAGTTTGAAAAGGTGCAAAGTCAAATAAATAAATACTATATTTTGATGTAGGCACACCTGTAAAGGGTCCAGAGAATGCTAATTGTGGCATTTTTTGAGCTTTGTTCACAGCATTGACATTTCACCTTAATATAAACACTTATGAAGATACAAACTTTGAAACAACAAAATAATATTTTAAAAACATAATATTTGTATCAGGTGTGTGTAAGTCTAGCTTTTCAGTAAGTAAATTGTTATTATTTTGTTGTTATTATTAATAACAAAATTGAAATAAACCACTTATGAACTGCAGCTGATTGTATTATTTATACATTCTGTTTTTTTCACAGCAGAAATAATATATTCCCAGCTGAAAAATATATTAATAGATTTTAATTAAAACTTGTAAAAAAACAGATTTCAAATACTCTGAACATTAACAGAGTTAATGTTAAGCTTGTTAAAATAGTAAATTTAAAATATTAGTATAAACATAACTGTAGATTTTACTGACAGTGAAAGCTATAGAAGCTGCTTGGAAGTAATAAAGGTCATCACTTTTTTGTCATTTCAGTGGAGATTTCATTATTGTATCCCTGCAGTAATGTTTTTCATCTGAATACCAGTGCATATTAAAGCAGAGAGATGCTGGTTTGGGCACAGACCCTCCATCTTCAAGAGATCCCCTAGTGATGTGCTCAGTGTTTCACATCAGTATAGTTCACAGTAGTATATGTGTAGAGGCTGATTACAGTACACCATTCAGAACCAAATATTAGTATTTTACGTATTCTAAACTTGTTTGGAACTTAATTTTTTTCTTGTAATTTTAGTGTGTTGCTGTAGTGATTTTCCAAACAACTTTCTTTTCAGCCTGCCATACTGTCTAACACTGTGTAAAAAGTTGGGATGGTTAAATTGTCACACTGCAAATTTAAACACTAATCCACACTGCAAATTTAAACACTTTTCCTATTCTAGTAGGTTCCTAAAAAAGCACAGTAATTCTGATATGGAGTCCTTGTTTTTTGAGAGTTCTGTTTCAATCTGCGTAAATCCCCCTTTATTCCTCTTCTCTGCCTCTGCTTTCAGCAGCCTCTGGTCCATTTACAAGATTAGTTTCCTCATTCAACTGCCAATCATTCCCTCCTGACTGTATTTTCAATTTTGTTTTGATTCCCCACTTGGTCTGTATGCTCTTAAGTTTTTCTCCCTTCCTCAGAGGAGACAAGATAATGAACTTGTTTTCCTTGAATAATCTTAGTCCTGTCAGTTGTAAGTGGAAAAACAAAAATTGTTTGATCTATATTGCAGCATGTGGTCCTGCCATTAAGTTAATTTACTGTTTTCACTTTGTTAAATAACTTACTCATGTCCCATGTAGCAACTATTGATTTTTATATCCTATGTTTTTAATACCATGTATCCTAAAATGAGTTGTCAACTTCTTGTTTGTACAGCAGCCTCCTATCATGTCAGCGGAAATTGTTCATGGCTCTCAAAAATAACAGTGCCATGTCAGCAGAGGAAAGACAACTTTTTAAAAGATACTATAAAATGGTTCTTTCAATGACTTGCGTAGTGCTCCAAAGATGTAACTACTTTAGTGGCTCAGATCCATGACCTATTTTTCTCTTGTCATTGGAGAACCACCTCTGATTCTCACTGTGGTCTCATCCTGTGAGTTTAGAGGGCCACTCACATTCACCTAATTAATCACATCCTTACTTACTCCCTTGGCTTGATGTTGAGAGTGTTCATAATCATTTTTTTGCCAGTTCATCCCTGGAAAAATAGGGTGGCTGGCAGTGAAGATGCTCTTTGTGTTTAGTCATGGTGGCCCTGGCTGTAAGGGTTGTGCTTTTGGTAAAGCTAAAGTATGTCCATTTCTCACACACACATAGCCCAACTTTAAAAAAAACCCCTGAAGTATTTGTAGCTCCAGTGAAATTCAGGCCAGTACTGTCCACATGGATTGTATATCCAAGGAACCATTTAAGCTAATGCCAGGAAAAGAGTGGCTTGTTCCCCTGCTGTGCCACATCAGCAAATAGGAGATTGGCATTTGTCATTTTGGACTTTATGAAAGTGCTTGTCGTAGCTCTTTCTCTGGCTGATTTGAATTTTTATTTTATTTATTAGGTGAGGAGTGTTAGTGCCAGGGCTAAATACTGTTTTACTATAAAATCTCAATAAGATTAAATCCCCTTGTGATTCTCTAATTACATTTCAAGGATACCGAGTTGCTTTCCCAGAGAACCTGTGGTGATCTCTAGATGTATCCCTGGTTACAGAACAACACTGGATTGAAATAGCGAAGGATATGTTGTGTGTGAGATATTGTGGGTCGGTATTAAAGGTGCAGAGGTTCAAAAAAGCCTGAAGTCCTTTGAGTAAACCATTAGTAGAACTGAGTGACTTCTGCCCTACCAACTCCAGTGTCACATTCATGCCAGCGGGGATATGCTGAGTATTGCTATGAGATTAACAAAACAGTAGGACTCTGTTCAGCTGGTATTACTTCTGCTGCAATAGTTAGTTTTCACTCTTGTCATAAACACAAGTCCTTATAGATTAATTAACAGATGTACTGCAGCAACAGCACTTGTTTCACCTTCTCCCTGAAGGCTGCAATTGGCATTTGCTTCGAAAGCTACGTAAAGAGTATCTTTTCAGGATTTAATTCATTTTTGTCAGGTTTTAGCGTTACTTGTGAGAGAGAGCATATGAACACACCTGGAAAAAAGAAGTTCAATTGTCTGGCCTATTTTCCTGAAGAGCAAACAGAGCTGTAATCCCCCCCTGAGGGAATACATACCATCTTTATGCCAACTGGCTTGGGCAATATGGAGCTTGTCAGTGCCAGGAGTTTTTGAACTGAAGTAGCTACACTATGTAAATGTACTGCACTGAGATAAAGCAGTGTGTATACTTCTCTTCCCCAGTGTCAAAGAAGAGGTGGCTATGGCTTTGCATATAGCTCTAATTGAGATAAAACCATAGGGTTTGTATGCTTAAAATTTACTCCAGCTTAACTATTTCTGTTTTATTTCCCCACTGTGCATACCTTTATCCCAAGATGAATGTGTCCAGTTCCAAATCACAGAAGTCACTTCAAAGCTTTGAAATTGGACTCTCTTGATGCAGAATAAGGACATCCAGACAAGTGTTAAATAAGGGATAGTTAGCTCAACTCTAAATTCACTTCATGCCTTAGTCTGGATTGGCTCCTATGCATTGACAAACACCTAATTAATTCAATTGCTAGTGAAGGGTACTGTTTAGAAATTAACTGTATTGATAAGGTATTGGGAACAAATTCCCTGTTGGTAGAGTAAGGGGAGTTTAGACAGAATCAGTGTGTGAATGCAAGAGAAATTCAGTGCTTGACCTTTTATTCATATCTTCTCTGAGAACGCCAGCAAGAATGTCTAAGTGCTCCCGTTACTGTTGATTTTGGTGGCGTGAACACCTGCCTTTTAACAATTAGAATAAAACTCACAAGTTCATTTCCTGGAAGGTAGGAGCTATCAGGCGTAATGACTGCAGGCTTTATTGATCTGATGGGGATTTGGAGTGCTAACAGACAGCCAAAAGGTTCCACGGCCAAATAAAAATCCCCAGGTCCCTGAAGTCCTTTGCACAAATGAATTCCTCCTCTTTTACAGACCTCTCTGAAATCAAGACATGTCTCTGTGAAGATTACGCTACAGATTTTCCCTGAAAGGAGTTTTTACAAACAGCCTTGCTCAATGGTGATTTTTTGCTTTGTTCTGTATAGGTGGATATTTCACTTGACAGTAACTCTGAAATCTCCCCTGGTGTAGTTTCTGTTCTCAGCAGCACAAGTGTGCTCTTGAAGACAGTTTTATTTCTGCTCTTTCCTGATTCCCTGAAAGAGCAAGAGGCTAAGCAACTTTACGAGAAATATAAAACGTCAAGGGCAGGACTTTCTCTCTAGGGACAACTATCTGTCCCTCAGGTGAAAGAGGTGGGTGAACAGCTCTTGATACGAAAGATGCCTACTTTCATTTACCATTTCTATAAGATTGCTGGAGACCAACAAACTACCACCTGAGAGTTCTTTAAACTTATGGCTCTTGAAGACTTTTGTGGTAGCTGCTGTTGCTTGGATATCCAGAGTTAAGGATATCTGCCCTCCTGTGCATGGAGAAGTGTTTCAAGGGCCAGCTCAGAACAGGATCTCTCCCCAGTAATAATGCAGTGTGCTTGTAGCCTCCTCCAGTCTGGGCAGTTAACCAGAAGTAATAAATCTTTCAAATGTACAAAATCTGTACTCCCAGGCTCTGCCTTGGCCAGTCTTTCTGCTGCAGAAGATTTTAAAAAATGACAGGCCCTCCCAGTTGCTAGATTTCATGTTCAAGGACCTGTGTCACAGTCCTTGCCAATATGGCTCTAGATGTTGATTTGTCATGTCATATACACAAATTCTAATTTGCTCCTTTTTTCTGCTACCATCTTATTGTCCACTGATAGCACTGTTTTGGTGTGGGGTTCTTGTTGCCAGGCTAGGTATTTTGGAATATCTAGGAGTCTAAGTCCAGAGAGTCTGAGTCTTTTGGAAGTCAGAGCAATGTTACAGACCTTTCTTTCTATGTAGGAAGTAAGCACAGACTGCACCTTTGCCACACACTATGTAGAGAAGAAAGAAGTGTGTTTCAAGAAGACACAAAACTGTATATATATACCATGTTCATTAACAGATCCATCTAGTACCCTCTAAAAGAGAGGGCGGAGGCAAACCTGCTTAATCAGAGGTCTTAGCATATACAGAAGCAGTTCTTCAAGCTAACATCATCAGTGCCATCTTTTACAGATAAGCGATCAAGTTAGCAGACCTTGTTGTGTCCAAACAAAATCACAGGTGTTGAGTGAATTACTGCACGGAAGCAGGTGGATATCACTTTCTCATCTCTTTCTATTGGGATGCAATCAGTGTCTGAACCACAAGGAAGATTGACCCGGCAGAGTTCTTATAAGTCCCAGGGAGGCCTTAACAGACCTGATCCCATGCAGTTGATCTCTGAGCTTCTGTATTCACTGCTCTAGGTTCAGATTTCTTCATGCTGCTTGCCACTGAGAGAAGAAATTAGTGTTCAACAACATTGATTAGGATTGCTTTGCCACTAAGTTAATATTATTTATTTTGTGTATAGTAGTTTTTATCAGCTATATAAATGTCTGTGGACATAGTGCTGAACTTCAGAAGGAAAAGTATCCCAATAGTCTAGTTTTTCTTGTAGATCTGAAGAAGTGCTTTAAGTTTACTCCAGAGAGGATGACTGAAGAAAGCTTTACTTATAACAGGTGATGTAGAATAATCTTACTATTGAAGCTGTGAGATTCTGGAATTCACATTTAAGGAGCTCTGGAATCTCAGGAGTTCTGCAGGATGTTTCTGAGATTGCTTTCAAGACCTAGGGTTTTTTTTCATCATAGGTGGAAGCATTGCTTCTTGTTAAGGCTTTATTGTTTTAGTTATAGCTCCAACAAGTAGAATCCTTTTCTTATCATTTTATTGGGGTAAATCAATTTACTGTATTACACAAAAATTTTAACAGGAAGTAATGTTCCCACTGATACCTTCAATAAAGATTAAGTATACCATTTAATCTGAGATTTCTAGATAATGCTAGGTTGAAATTATCCTGGAAACAATGGGTTTTCAAACTTAAAGTGTAGCTAATTCAACTGGAGTTAAGAAAAAAAAGTGTTCTGTTTTCAAGACCCGTCTCCTTTAGGACATGTTCAATGTGTAAGTATGTTAACAAATTATGTGAGCCTGTCATTTGACATCCTTGCTGCACCTTTTTCATCATTGAACTGAAGTAGGATTGTAAAGAGATTTGGTCTTGAAATTAGCTCTTTTTAATGATTTAGCGTTTGAATGACCAAGTTATTTAGTTCAACTGAAAAGAATACTGGGACTAAACTATTGCAGACAACTGCTGATTTTCTTATCCAGTTTTCTACTATCTCACATGTTAATGTGCTCCTCTATTCTCTGCCCTATATCAATAGGGGTACTTTGGTAGAGAGGATGGAGACAGCTGCTTCTGTGGTAAATAACCTGTTTCTTCTCTCTTCTCTTAGTATGTGCATCTGTGTGAGAACATTTTTGTGGAAGGCACTTTACTTCTCTTACTAATAGTTTTTCACAGAACAGTGTTTCCCCAAGGGTTATTTAAGGGGCATACAGTTCAGTCTAGGAGGATTCACATGTATGTCCCTCTTATTTTGCAGACTTTATGGGTCTGTAACTGCTACAAGTTTTTGTGTTTTGGTTTTTTTTAATGAAGACTGAGGAAAAGGATTCCACTAAAAGATGCAATATATATTTGTTCTGTGTGGAATATTTTTTTGCCAACAGAGATTACAGCAAAATTCTTGAGTAAACACTATCCATCTGAGAGAGGTAACCAAGCTAGCAGGACTATTTCCTTTGTGAACACTCTAATCACCTATTTAATGTTAATTTACGATGGTACAGGAATGATTAATAGGTTTTACAAACATGGATGTCTAGGCAGTACGTGTATGTGTGAACTATGTGATGCTGATCTTTGACATGGGCAGCAGTTCAAAGGAATGGTATTATGAAGAACCAGATGTTGTTGAACTGCTAGACATTCAGTGATGCTACCATCAGAATCCAGAAGAATCCAGAAGAATTTTTCACTGCTGATGATGGCAGCATAGTAGAATAGCGGGGTTTGAAATTAGAGCTCTTTTGGATTAATAAATATAAAGGAAGCCTTTATGCAAAATATTACTGTAATTGCAGGCTCATGTTCTGATTGCCTTATCAGGGGAGATCCATACTCAATGGCATCTTTGTTTGTCTTACAATGGAAAAAGATGGAAAATAAGCAATTAAAGCAGGCTTACTTAAATAAAAGGCTATTCGGATGCCACACATCTGAGCATTCAGCTATGCAGTTCTAGCCAAGATTGTTGGTCAGGTTTTCTATTAAAAAAAACCCTAATTTATTGCTGCTGTGTGCACTTGCTTTGTAGTATGGCCAGACTATTGACAACAGATAAATTCTCTTTTTGTTTCAACTGTGATCTTCTTTTCTGTCTTCCCGCTTCTCACCCTAAAGCAGTCTTTTATGAATGTGAACATAGAAATGAGAGGTTAATTACTTCCATTATGTTCTTGGGATTCTTGTTATACTAATGAATCTTGTAAAGAAATACTACAAAATCTGTTACTAGTCATTTCAAAAACAGATGGACTTTGCTCTGATTTTATATCAGTTGACTTTCTGGTAGGGAATAGTGTGTTTATTGAGCTTCATGAAAATGAAAAACAACCCCCTTGTTCCCTAGCTTGTGGTCTAAGTGCCAGCTAGGCATGGCCAAATCCACCATTAAAGTCAGATCTTCCAGAAACATCAGATACCCTGGGGAAAATCAGCAGACATCTTTTATGTAGTTACAAAGAAATATATTTTCAAAAGATTTGGTTTTATCCTGTAATACCTACTCATAACAACACTCTAATATTATAGTGGAAGATTAACATTATTCAGTCATTTAAATGTCAAATCTTTATGGCAAACCAGCATAGATTTTGAGCTAAATCTCAAAGACTCTTGCTTTCTCGGTGTGTGTGTGTTGCTTAATCTCCCTGGCCAGTATAGAGGATGTTGTGATCTTCTCGTTAAAGACGTCACACTGAGAAGATTGTAGTAGAGAAATAAATAGAACAAGTGCTAGGAAGCCAAGCAGCTCATCTGGGTTGAACTAAAATGCACTTCACACCAACCGGCTTCCCCATAGGTTTGTTTCTTCTAACTTTAAGTTAGATTGAGTTACCATTTTGCAGGGTATCATCTGACTAGCTCATTTGAGGCTTTTCTAAGTACATCTGCCTCCTTTTCTGAAATGTTGTTTTACCTATTTGTCCAACTAAGTAGCCAGTATTTTTTACAAGAAGTTATTCCTGTGGTAGAGAGAGCAGACAAGGGTGGTGGCTCCCAAAGTGTGAAGAAGCTCAAAATTTCACAGGTGAGGCTCGGTAAGGAGCTTGAGCACTAGCACTAGCACAGGTCTGCTTGATGTGGGCTGGCTGTGTGCAGACCTGTCTTATTATCATTAGCCTGTATTCCTGGCCTATGGTGCTGAGGTGTGCAGTGCTAAAACACCAGAGTTGTTCTGGGTAGGGGCTGCCGGACCCATCCAGGCTGATTATCTCCATCTGGGAGCCAGCTGTAGAGTCACAGTGTGCATCTTTGCTCACAGGTCTGCTGTTTAGGTTCAGACATCCTTCGCAAATAGAGGAGATCCATCAAGATATATATAAATGTTTCTGTATGAGATTTTGTGAAAAGAAAAATGGCAGCCTGATGTGTAGGAGTTCAACTACAGGTAGATATCATAAGATTTGAAAGATTTCCCACTAAAATGTTAAACTGTATGCGTTAATAGATTGCACAAAAACAATACAAGTATGAGTGAAAAAATGAGTCCTTGCCCATTACCAGCTGGATCTGGTGAGGCTGGAACTACTGGAAACTTTTTCAAGCAAAGTTAAGTTAGGAAAAGCTTGCTGCTGGAACTTACTGCCTTTTTCCAGAAGTTTTTAATTCCAGGACTGGTCAGACCTTGTTCTGCTCTGATCCCAACAGATTCTGAAGGAATGTAATAAAAAAAAAAGGAAACAAGGCAAGATGCAACAGGGTGGACACGTCCCTGTAGTGGCTGCCTGCTTGCAATCCAGCTCTGAGAAGCTTCATTGGATATGGAAACAGCTAGTCCCAAAATACAGTTCCATTGCAAAACAGTGTAAGGGAATATCTCAATGTTATGGGTCCATTCGTGGAACTTTGTAATAGAGCTGGTTGGGTGGCATTCGTTTTGGAAGCACAACTCCGCCAACATGAAGAGTTTATTTTTAGTATTTTAACCAAACAGCTTCAAGACTTGGCCTTTTCTCTGAAATTTAGACTAATGGCTCAACTAATGACTGCCTGGGTTCAAGGAGTCTGATGTTGAGAGTGCTGATGGAGGGAAGGTTTTATCAGGTTGTTTGGCCTTACTTAAGTAAAATATGTTTATATTGGTTCAGCTCTTAAGAGTAGACAGTAATCTCTGAAGGTCATTCTGTACAAAGTGGATGGTCACTTTGTACAAAATGGTGCCTGCGTGTCCCTGCCAGCAACGCACAGCCATAGCATTTGTCCTAAGACTTTGTGCTTTCAGATTAACTGCTGCCTACATTTTGCAAAATTATTGCTGCAGTTCGCAGAGCTGGCAATTTTGAGGATGATTTGAATACAAGAAAAAGTGCTGTGTTTCCACTCATTCATTGGTCTCCTTTTTACATCTAATGAAATTTTGTGGAAGGAAACCTTGTATATAAAAGTATGTTAGAAATGTTGTATCGGGGCATCTCTAATTTTTAGCGTGGGGGAGATTTTTTTAACCTAGCTGACTATTTGTCTTAAATGAACAAAGAAACAACCTGTGATATTAAGCATGACCCATATATGAACTTCACTGAAGTACCTTGAGCTCAAAATATGCTTGAGTGTCCAGCATTAAAAAGGAAAAAGAAAAGGAAATTAAGGATTTTCACAGGGACTCTGAATTAAAATGAACTAAGAAAGGGAACAAATGCAGTGTTTTCCTCCATGAGTCTCCTATTTTGTGTTTCTGGTGGTTTTAAGTTGTGTTAATGAACAAGAATATTATTGATAAGTTTCTGAGGTTTACTCATTTTTCTAGCGAGAAGCATTTTGCTTCTATTGTCAGAGCTAATACATCTATTTTTTGTCCTGCTTTAATATGCCATTTTAGGCTCTGAAAAGTACTTCTAATTCTGCAAGCAGTCATCTTTATTTCCTTCCTGCCCCCCCACTTCCATTAGTAATGCTTGGCAGTGATTCAGAACCACCCTGCTTTCTACTTAGGGTGAATGAGAAACCACCAAAAGCAAGAAAAACATGGAGTGAAGGGAAGCACTGGCACCCGCTCCCTAGCATGATTGCAGCAATCTGTGCTACTGCACAGTCACTCCAAGTTAGAGTAAGAGTTTCCATTAGCTGGAGAGCACAGTCCCTCGCTGTCTAAAGAGAGAGTCTACTGAAGCACGAGACTTGTAGCCAAACACCTCCTGAGATCTCTTTCCTTTCCTCTTCTCTTACTGATTCATTGTGTGGCTGTGGGCAAGTCTTCATGCTTATTGCCCAGTCTCTACAATATTAAAAAGCTACTTTAAGAACATTATTTGAAGTTTTTGAAGCACAGCGTAGTACTAGGAATTACGTTATTAGTCCCTGAGCTGAGTGTGTTGTCTCTTCAGTGGGACATCCTGTCTTCCTGCTTAAATGACAGACTTCGTCTCCTGTCTGGGGTAGCCCAAGGTGGATGGAAGTGGCAGCGTGTAGCTGTGCAAACTGGTAGCGCAGTGAATGAGTTCATGCCAAAGCCTCATCTCCCATCAATTTCCAATCTGCACATCTGTTTTTAGAAGTACATGATATATTGATACCTCCAGTAAATTACATATTCTTCTAAAATACATGAATCTGATAAATTTGTGGATTATTGGAAGTAGTCTTTAGAGTTCAATAGGCTCTGTGCTAGAGAGCTCTGTAAGAAGAGACATGAGATGAAGGAGAAAAAAAAAAACATTAATGGGGGAAAAAGCACATAGTCACAACATAAGCACTGGCAGTTGGAAGTCATCTAGGCTTTTTGTGTTGTCAGTTGCTTATTTTACCAGTGGGACACTTTCAGACTGAGATGTTGTGTGGAGTTCAGAGGATAGATAAACTGAACAGCAGGGGAACCTGCTGATGCTCAGCTATGCCATTTTCAATAAACATCACTTTGCTCAATAGAGAAATTATTGCAGAGGCCTTCGAGGAACAAAGGCATCAACTGGCCACAAACAGTGCTGTATAAAACTGCCTTTTTAAAGCCTTTGAGGGTTTTTTTTTCCACATATCGCACAAGGCTACAGGCCATTCAAGTAAGACTATAGGAAAACACCAGCTAAGCAACCATGTTTATCCCATTTAAAAATCTGGTCAAAGAAGTCATTGTTCCTCTGCTCAGGTCTGTGCCCTGTCACTATGGGGAAGTGTGAAGATCCTTTTAGAAGTGTAAAAAGAAAAAAAAAAAAAAGCCACTCCTACAGTGTTGAAAAAATGACATGAAATCAAGCCAAGCTTTCTTTTATAAGCAAGCCAATATAATGCATATTTTAAAACAACTGAATAATGGTATAAAATAAAGAGGCATATCATACCTCATTCCATTAAAGCTAATTTACTGCATGACTGTCGTGACATCTTGCATTTCGACTCTGTAAAGAACAATAGGCCGTAATGATTACAGGGAGGTAAATTCCTCTGGGGGCTTCTGGTTACAACCTCATCTGTGAAAATGAAGTTATTCACCAGAAGCCCTTGATGGATTATTTCCATGAAACTCCCTCTAGTTCACTTATTGCTGAGAACCTTGAAATGTTATCATAGTAGTTCACCTGTGTTGAAATGATTGAATGTTCTGAAGTAGTTAAGATGAAATTAAGTTGTTTCAATCACTGAATCACTTTCAGCTTTCACTTGCAGAAAGGAAAATTGTTTGATGTGCTAAAATTAAAAAGTGGGCAAACTGAATCACACAGTCTTTTTATCTCAAGTTGTTTAAAGCATTTAACTTAATTTTAAGCATTCTGGTTAAAAAAAACTCTATCCAGCCATATTTGAATTGCAGGAATGTTCTTCTTTTAATTGCCTCTCCCTCGTCATAGCGTTCCTTGGAGCGGCTTCTCAATCTGTCCTGTGAGTTGCCTCACCTTTCGATATAGATGGGGCATCTTCTGTAAGGAAGTCCCAGTGTTTTATGTTTCAATAGTATTTTTAGTTTCCCTTGTGTGTGTGGTGTCTCTATTAGCTTTCTCCTTAGTTACATTCAGTTTTCTTCTTTCCACTGAGCTACAAACAATCCACTTTAAAATTGCGTTCTGATAAAGCCCTATGGATTTTAAAGGTCACATTCTTTACTTGGATGAATACATCATTCCCATTGATTCACCTGCTGTTTCTGCAAACTCAGAGTATTACTGATGACATTAATTATGTTAATATTCATAGGGTTCTTAGCATGAGCTCAAGCTTTTCTAACATGCTAATTTTTGAGAGCCATTTAAAATGCAGGGAAAATGGGGAGGAGTTGAGTGTTATTGCATTGGAAAAGAGAAAATAATTTTCTCTGTGCAATTCATGCTCCTGAGATGGTCCTGCAAGCAATGATGAGTTTTTCTAAGTTATTGATTGTTTTACTACCTGGGATGTAAAGCAATCTCCAGATGTGATCGCGTGTTGTTTTCCCTGCTGAGGCATTGCTATAAAGGAATTCTGTCAAGCCTATTCAGAAAAGCCTAAAAAACATAGGCAGCAGAAAGCAGCACAAAACCACTACATTGCTTCAGCTTGCTTTTATCTTGGCACTGTTATCTGGTTCTAGGAACCATTTTAACATCTGTTACATTTCTAATAGTAGCAAACAAAGCATTTCCAGAGATCTGGCGCAGAAAGCAGCTTGCTCCTTCTGACAGGAGGACCTGCCCCGTAAGGTGGTTATTTGTGTGCGTAGATTTGAGCTGGAGCTTATTCCCATTTTAAACAACATTGCATTCTATGTACAAATGCATTTTGGTTTTTGCTTTAACTTTCCTTGTTAGGCATCTCAAAACTTAGGTGTTTTCTTTCTTTTTTACCTGTTTCCCTCCTGATGACCCTTAGTTTCATCTCAGTAGGTCTGTAACTCTTTCCTTCAAAATGTACATCCATTTGGTTTTTGCTCCTTTGGTTTGAGGAAGAGAGGAAAAGTCAGTGAAATGGAAGCCTGACTTAGGTTGCAATATTGCTGTGTATTACTGAAGAAACAAAATACATTCTCCCACCCAGCCTGCCCATGGTGGACACTTCTCTTTCCAGAGTCTAGGAGCTCTCCATCTTCATTGGTTTCGTACAAGTACCTGCTTTTGTTAAGCCTACTACAGGTGTCACCAATTCTGAGTTAAATATGTAAGATTTGGAGAGATTTCACTCTGAATATTTTCAGACAGTAAATTGACAAGAGTGAAAACTAAATGTAAACTAGCTGAAAGCAAACTCTGTGCCTTATTCTGCTAGGTGACATCACTAGGATGCTATGGAGTAGAGATGTATGTTAATTATCCATTTTGATGAAAATAGTGAATAATAATTGTATTATTCAACCTAAACTGGTTGAAAGGCACAGATGTTAAACTGGGTAGGCTGCATAAAATTTTTATTAGCAACTGTTGGATGTGGTTTTACTGCATTTCCAAAGTACGCTGAGTTAAATGGCTTCTGTATTTCTCTGGTTTGATTAGCATCTATTTGCAGCTGATCTGACTATGAATTGACCTATGCTGTATTTTTGTTGTAGACTTTTGCAGTATGCCTCAGCGTGAGTCCTGCTAAGATAATATATATTTAGAGGTTCAAGCAGGAAATACTTTCATGGTGGGAACATAGCTCATCTTCAAAACGATTACCCAAGGTGCAGGGAGAATGTGGCACATAGCAATGAATACTGTAGCTTAACAACAGGACCAACCTTACTGCATAGCAGAAATGATGTGAGGTCTACTTAATATTGCTACATTATATGATATTAACTTCTGCTCCATTAGCATAATTTTCTGTTACAATTAAGGTAAGGTTGACATGGTATTCAGTAACACATGTGACTGTCTTTCCGAGTATGGGCCAAGAACAGCTTCATCTAGGACTGTCTGATGGATGTTAGATGAAAATGTGTTGTGGTGATATCCTTACAGACGGCTTCTGCAAGCAAAGATGTAAGGCAGAAAGTAAAAAGGGAAGTACAAAGTACACAAGTATATGATATTGTGTTGATCTGTTTGCTATGATGCTATAGCTGTTAAATATGTCCCTCTGATTACATAATTTGCTGTGAAATGACTGTTAGTTGCTGAGGATTTTTGCTGCATTTTGTCATGTGGTTCACATTAATCTGTGGATCTCCCTGGCTTTGTCGCACAGGAGACTTTAAAAGCAGGCTCTTTTACAGTGAGTACAGGAGTTTCAGGAGTACTTTGAAGGGATAATTGGCTTCCTTCCATTTGAGGATTTAACAGAGCACCTTTACAGTCCCCAGCACCTCCCATCGTTTGGAGAAGCACAGTAACCCATATCTTGTGTGTCACTCCAGGAAAGTTGGTTTATAACAACAGAATTTTTTAAAATACCTGCTCCTGTAAGAGCTGTCATAGCACTCTTTCTGACTAATCTGGAACCCAAGTGAGTGTGCTGCTGTCTGAAAGCAGAAGTTGACAGTGCTATACCCAAAGGCTCCAGTAATGTTTGAGAAATACTTTCCAGTTCATATGTTTGTTTTGGTACTTCTATTACTAGACAGAAGGCATGGACGCTCATTCAGTTCCTTCAGATGTGATTTTGCGCCGAATTTCAGCCTTAGGCTAGGAGGAAAGACTCCTTTTCTCTTAACATACTGCCAACCTGTATACTTGTGGTTTATTAAACACCAAAGACAGCAGCATTTCTCTCGAGTGCAAACAGAGTGAACTCAAGGACCTGATTCAGGAGAATATCTGTGCATATGCTTAAATTTAAGCACACGATTAAGAGTTCTGTGGAAGAGGGATTTGGGAGTTGTAATAAAAAGTGAGATTAGAGATTGGAAAGAATAGAGGACAAATGGCATGAGTGGAGTAGAAGCATAAGGCTGTTTGGGTGGTCTACTTCGTAATCCTGTAGTTTGGTAGTTGTTTTGCATAACTTATTTTGGTCCTTACTCCTCAGACTGAATTGAAACAACTGAGATGCAAATACTCTTCTGGGAAAATATATCTGATAAAAATATAATCCCTAAAGGTTGATCTTTACTTACCTGTAACATTCTTTGAAGTAACATGCTCACCCATGTCATGAGTGCCTGGTTGTGTCTGCTTTTCATGATAGAAAATGAAAAATCAGGAGTGAAAGTTGGGCAGTCCAGATCAGAAGCTTTTCTGGGTCTGCAACAGAGATGTAAGTCTGAATTGTTCAGGGTTTCCAGCTCCACTTTCTCTCTGTCATTTGTCCCACAGGACAATTCTTATTACCACATAATTGTTGAGATTCTGTTTGCACCTGGCATGTAGTGAACTGCTCTTAATGTTGCATTTCATGTACGAATTAAAAAAAAAAGCTGGCAAAGATGATGAAAGGCCTTCCTTTACAGGAGTGGTTATGAACATTAAGCTTGCTTTTATTATGAAAGATAAGGGTGCAGCAGTTCCTAAGGTTTTAGAATGGTGTAGACAGCAAGGAATAAAATGAAAAATGGACCATTTTAATGGAAGAAATGCACCTACTGTTTGCTGCAGCCTTTGAGATATTCAAAAAGTACTAAACATTACAACATACAAATAATAGTCAGGGAGATTGGGGCAGAACTTCTTTAACTTCATACTACTTTACTGATAAATTTTGTTTGTACCCATTCTCTTCCTTCAAGGTTATTCTTAATTACCGGTGTGGTAATACATGGGAATATTTTGCAATGCTAAAGCACTTAAAGATAAGTATGTATATTTTGATTTGTTTGAATGAAGTGATGTCTACGACAGATACAACAAAGAATTTCTATTCTGAGATCAGACATATTCAAGACAACAAAACTTGGATTTAGAAGTGCACAAACCGTTTCCCTTCATCAGGCTAAGCAAAGTAGGTCTGTGAGGAAGCTAATTCATGTCGTGTATATAAAGCAAGTCAAATTCCAGCTACTACAAAGCTTTTATGTAAGACTTTGCTGACCTAATAGGTGGTGGAATATAAATAGATCAACACTACACCCTTCCTTCTGCTGTTCTACCTAATCCTTCCTTGCCTTCAGGATTGAAGAGTATTTGATCTATTGAGTCTTAAATCAGACATTGTTTCCTACCAAAAAAAAATAATCCAGGAGAATGAAAATTCAATGGTGTAAGAGTGTTCTTGTGATTTTAGAATGAGAAGCTGAATTAGGAATATACTACTGTTCTTCCTTTTTTTTTTTTTCCTCATATATATTAACTTCACAAAGCTGTAACTGCCTGGCGCTCTACTTGCTCTCCTTAGCTACCCCTGCCAGGTGGCTTGATGTGAGCCTCTTCAAAAAGAGTAATTGTGTTAAACCTATATTAATTTATTTTCTCCTATTCAATAATACTTAAAATGCCCTCTTCATCCTGCCTGCAGGTCTCCACTGCTGCTCAGAAGATGGAGCACTTTTTATTTTTAGTAACAATATCTCTCACGCTGGGATGGAAGAATCTTAAACCAATTAAACACATTAGAAGATAAGTGTGTGTGGGTTTGGTTCAAGATCTCCATTTTCTTCACTCTGGGGTATGTCCTAGTACCAGCCTTTCTATCCAAGATGACAGAAATAGTGTGATAAGCTGCTAACTAGGTAAGCAGTACAGCTGCTGCTTTGTCAGGTATTCCCTTGCCAAAAAATCACTTGTGATGGGTTTTGCCTCTTTTTTTTTTTTATTCCGTTACAATTAAGTTTTATAAATGATCTCAATTTTGACTTAGGGAATTTTTTTCAGATGCTTTTTTTTTTTAACATTTATTTTTTCAAAAGAATGAATCTCTTGAATGTGAAGTGTGTTTTCCAATAGAATTGTTGGGGGGGGTGCACGTGCACTTTTAAGATTTGATGATTTGTTCTTCCCTTTTAATGATGCTTAGTTACTGGGAAAAAACTTGCAACTGGCTAGAGTATTCTGATGCCTTAAAATATGTCTGGATCCACATGTTTTAACTGTGTGTATACACTCTGAAGAGCATTGATTTCATTTTTTTATTTGCAGAAGTTGGAAAAGCATGTCCTGAACCTCCACAGGCATCTTTCTAGACCAGAAAGCCTTTGACTACGCTGACACTAAACCTTTATTCATTTGATATGGAATTTGCATGGGTTAGAAATGGCCAGATTGTTTAAATACAAGATATTTTGTCAGAACTGTGGCATGTGTTGCTGACCTGCATGCTCTCAGCAGCAGGGGTATAGCCTTGAGCTTTTTATTTGTTCTTCATCTTTAATTTGATAGTCAGAATACAAAGCACAAGGCAGGCTGTCCTGCATGGATTTACTCTTACAGTGAAACATCAATACAGAATAAAGACTCATAGCACTTTATAGAAGTCTAACACCCCAAATGTTAACATATCTAGCATTGTTCAGCATGGCAACGTAACTTTTATAATTTCTCTTAGACTGGATTGAGATATAAATCCTTACAGGGAGGAGCGACAGAGGTCAGTAGTCTACAGAAGTGTTTTCTCTCACCACAACTAGTAGGTCACTATCACTCTGTAACTATGTATTTCAAGTAAGGATAATAATTAAGCTGTGAGGATACATATACTCTTTGAAGGGCACTTCTAATGTAACACTTTTGAAAATGGTAAATGTGATTTCAGATACTCCAAAAATTGATAGGGGAAGAGGGACAGGAAGGTAAGGCAAGGCAAGGAAGAAGGAAGATAGTCCATTGGAGTACTGGTATAGCACTTCGGAGACTGGGTCAGTTCCTGTGCAATGCTGGGTTTGCTGTTCTGGTTAGTGTTTCCTCTCCAGTTCAGAGGAACTTGTCTGCTGCTCAGTGTGGCACTACACAGCCTATGGCCAGACCTGTGAGCTCGTAACTCCCACTGATATTGATAGTGAACAAATAGCAAGTAAATACTTCTGAATGGGATTATTTTTTAAAAGTAATAGAGGTTTTTGATAATGAAGTGCCTAATTTACTGAATTACTGCACAGCTAATAGTCAAGAGTGTTCACATGCAGGGTGTTGTGAAGATAAATGAATTTGTCAGTGAGATGCTCAGATTGTCTCATTTGTTATTTTTCCCTCATACATGGCATTTGATAGATTGCACGCTGCTTTCTATGCAAATAGCTCCATCCTGGCTAGTTTGTATGTTTGTCTGTGGGAAGATGTATCTAAAAATGGTGGATTTTTTTTTTGGACATTTTAAATTACGGTTGAGGCAGTTCCATCCTGCGGATTGCCTTGGCTGGGGACTTCGAGTTTTCCAGCCAGCACCGCATGAAGTGCCCAGCCCTGCTGCAGGTTCTTCTTGCCATGCCGCTGCTCATTTTATCTCCCTGACTTGCCTGCCTACAGCCTCTATCTCCCTTGGTTTGGGAGAGATCTCCACTTTCCAGCTTTCTGCCAGAATATGGAGGTGACATATGGGGCCCTCTGAGGATGATGCTTTCTGGCTTCTCCTTTCACTCCTGCCTTAATCCCAGAACAAGTAGTAGATACTATGTGGTTTAGAACAAGTCCAGAAGGACAGGAGCAGTCTGCCCTATGCTGCCTCTTCCTGCTCTCCAAATTGTTGCTAAGTTTTGGAAATCGTAAGGCCACACATGTGTAAGCAGACTCTGTGCATGCATTCCCACCTTTCTCCTCCCCCTTGTCCTTCCAGTGGGACGTGGAAAGTCTGGCCAGCCTTCAGGAAGGGAAAAGCTCCTTGCATCTGCGCTGAAGCAGCCTTCATCCCTTCCCTCCCTCCACACATGTCATTTTAAAACAAATGGTACCCTGTAATGCAAAATTTGCTAAAGCATCTGTTTCTTCCCTGGAGCTCTGGAAAAATTTGATCAATGTGACGAGTTTGTGTGAGTCTGCCTGGAAATCTGCGTATGTTAGAGGATGAATTCAATATGCGTGTCTCTGACAGCTCCTATTTATACCTACGTCAAGGTCCATATTGTCCCTCTTGTGTTACTCCACCTCTCCAGTCAGTTCCTTGAGCAGTTGGTCTCTCCCCTTCTCCCAGATAGTTTCCAGTCTCTTGTCTAGGAAGCCCTGAGTACGAAGAGTGCACTACCATAAACCAGCAAAAGGAAACACCTGGAAAGACATTGGTTTGCGTGGCCTTATCTCAGAGATCCTGCTCTATACAGCCAGCTTGTGTTTATGCCGGTGACTCCTTGGAGCCACCCTGAGGAGCCGTGGAGCAGGAGGTTGCTGCAGAACCTTGGGCTTACTGACAGCTGTATCCCTGTTCAAAATGGCATCGGGCAGGTGTGCAGGCTCCTTGTTCTGATGGGTTGGTGTCTGAATTATTTTACGGGAGAGATGTTTCAAAGGGTTGCTTAATATCATTATTAAGTGTCCCTTTGAAAAACATGAGTGTTTCGTACTTGCCTATAACTAATTCCCTGATCTGGGCTTTTTGAAAGCTGGCAAAGCCTCACTTGCTGAGAGTGAAAAGAGAGGATCTCTCTTTGCTTAGCACTCAGCAGCTGAAGAATTCCCGTGAGTGGCAGTTACCAGGTCAACAGCAATAGAACAACCCTTGATATTAATATTTTGTAAACTAGGAAAACAAGCTCTATCAGGTGTTATTCTTTTTCTAATGTTATATAGGAAGCATTTCTTTTTTCTAGCATTTTTCAAATGCTGGAGAACAGCAATTGTTTGTGTAGAATGATCTGTTATTGTTAGCAATGTTCTTGCTTCTCTGCAGCACAGTGACATTGCCTTTATCCTTTAGAAGCAATGGAAAATGATAAATGAGGTTAACAAGCTTCAGTCTAAAGTGAAAACTAAATCTCTAGCTATACAACTCTTGTTGCATTCATTCTGGTCAAGGGTTGGTTTGTTCATTTATTTTCTGGGAAAAAGCATCTCTTTTCCTTGGCGTCCTGATGATCGGAAAACATGATTGAAACTCAGTTGGAGTAGCCTGTTTCGGGGCTTAGGAAAGAAAAGTAGGCACAGCATTTAGGGATGTGCTTATTTTCCTTAATCGCTTCCCAATCAGAAATTGGATGAACCTTCGGGATGCAGAAACAGGGAAAATCCTCTGGCAAGGAACAGAAGATCTATCTGTACCTGGAGTGGAGCATGAAGGTACTGTGTGGCCTTTCTGTGCATTTTGGGGCTGGGTGGTGACATATGTCTGGGTCACCAGAGCTGCGAGCATACCCCTGCTGTGAAGGATGGATGTCCTGGCTGTGACTTCACACTCTCAGAGGCTTCCACCACAATAACCTGGGGACATGTGGAGAAGGGTGGGAGTGGATCAGTGGCTGGCAAAGGGGACAAGTTAAACAGTCCTAAGTAGAGAGCTCAGCTGAGTAAGGAATAAGCGGCCAACCTTTGCTAGGTTGAGTGTTGGTTCCAAAATGAAAAGTACAAAAAAAAGTTGACTTTTCTCATTATAAAGACAGGGTTTAGTCAAGATAGAGGTCAAATGGAGAACCAGCAGGGAAGAAGCATACACAGTTATTACCTTCCCTGGCCACAACTGTCCTAATATTCTCCTGCACTAAATTTGACCTCTGCTTCAAAATGGCATACATGGCACATGCGCTCTGCTCTCCTGTCCTCTACCATTGCTAGGAAGGCCTGTTGCCCTTCCGCTTCTGTCCCAGCTGAGTAGCAGAGGACTTCACTGTCCCTTACTCTTTACCATTTGTGACAAAGCACTGTGGTAGGTCACGTCCCTTGCCAAGACCTTTGTTTTGGCTCTGTGAAAAGTCTGACCTCACTGAATAAATTTTGAAGGCTTTTCTATCCTATGAGTACCACAGCTGATCTCCAGTAAGTGGAGTGAATTTGATCATTTTGCTGGTGACATTGATGTATTTTTGGTTAAACATCAAGGACTGAGTTCTGCCTACCACTACTAAGACTTACCTCTCCCATTAACTGGAAAATTTGTTGTGTCTGAAGGACGCAACCAGCATAGAAAGATCCTCCTCTGCCCAGAGAGCCTACAGAAGATCAGTGGCAAAACACTGTGAGTCCAGTAGACATCTAGTAATATACCTGGTTTCAAAGCCAGCTAAAGGCACAAGAGAAACAAGTTGCCTTCTCCTCATTTGGTCCCCAGTCAATATTCATCTGCTTTATGACAAAAGTTCATTAATAGGGCCAGTAGTAGGTTGTCTCAGCTTAAGAGGGGCCTGATGCCAGGAATAGAGGATGCAGGTTAGAGCTAGAGGAAAGCAAAGCTGTGACTCAGTGATTACGAAGAGCATTTTCCAAGCTTTGTCTCCTTCAGCCTTGCTAACTTGTGCTCCCATTCTCATACCAGTGCTAACGGCAAACAGTTCGGCCAATAGTTCTTAACAGATATTTACTCATGTTTATCGTACAAGATAACTATATTAAAGAAAAACATTCCAGCACCTTCATATACAACTGTAGAAAAGCAATTGAAATACAACTTTCAAAAGAAATGTGGTAATTCATCAGTTTAATACTGTATTTCTTAAACTGTGGGTTAGTGATGCTTCGCCTTCTCCTGTAACAGGAAACCTAGGAGAAATGAGGAATCAGGCTTTAGAAACCAGAGGAAAATCAGCTAAAAATATTCCCAATCTTCCCAGATTTTGTGCTTTAAAAGCTTCTCCTTGGACACATGGCTAGTCTTTGAATCCTCATCACTCTGTCTTAGCAGACTGTTGCGCTGCTGTGGTTCAATGCACACCACAGAAAGGTATGCTTTGGGGAGAGTGGACAGCTGGAGCTGTGTCTCAGGAGGGTTTGTTGTGTTGCCCCATTTCCCTCCTGCCATCTTTCTCACTTTGGCAAATCATATCACCTCACTGTGTCTCAGATTTTCCTCACATATAAAACAGGAACCCTCACCTCCATCCGAGGAACTTGGGGAATTAATTAAAGCCTACTCTGGCATGAGATTAATGCCCATTGTACAAGGAATTGTTAAGACCTTATCTGGTGTGCAGTTCAGTTATCCATTTAGAAGATGGATGACTGCAAACTGGAACAGGTGCAGAGAAGAGCTATTAGGAGAAGTCACTGAAAAGATTACGGGAGGATGGTCATCCTTAGGAGGAGAGAGGCAAAAAGCCATTCTTATATGGCTTAGCAGGAAAAGAAGGCTGAGATGGATAGATTATTCTCAATAAATAGGCTAAGAAAAGGGAGAGGTGTCCAACAAAGGACAATAATCTGACTATGAATTAAAAGGTGTGGGAAAATGTGATTCTGGTACAGTCCTGCAACAGGAGCAGTGAGGGCAAACAGTGAGAATAATTGTTTTAAAATGAAGGCCATGTGTGTCTCAAAGTCATTATATAGTACTTGTGTGTTTGTGTGTGTGTTCAGGGCAAATCACAGTCTAGATATAGCAAACAAAGAATCAAATAAATAGCAGAGTGAATAAAATGTATTTCCTTTAAATAGGGCTTCTATTTGCTTTTTAAGCAGGACTTCTATTTGATTTAAGTACAGGTTTCTTTAAAAAATGAACTCTTAAGTTTCAAATCATGATACTGTATTACTACCTAAACTTACTATTACCAGTTAGATTAAGTAAAAAGAATATTAATGTGGTATTGGATTGCTGCCAAAGTCTTACCATTAAACTGCTGAAAGTAGTAGAAAACACTGCCCAAACACCTGAAACTGCAATTAGCCATGTAAACCAGCTTTTGACAGCAGGAGCTTTTCCATGTCCTCAGTCAGCTCAATTCAGTGACAGCACATTCAGAACTGGGAGGCAATCTGGGAGATGCAAATCCATAAAGTTTGGTTTCTTCTGATATACAAGCAAATCTTGGAGTAAGCTGCTGAGGTCTAACACTTGTAGAATCCCCAGTGTTGTTCCCATCACCACAGCCAGCTTTCATTCAGGAAATGCAAATAATCCTTTAATTATCTAAGAAAAGATGTAATTTGAAATATAAAATAAGTTTGGCTAAGATAGCTTTCTTTCTTACATGTCCCAAATATTTAAGGTTGTTTAATGAAACTGTATGAAAACATAATGATATGGATATTTTAATTGAATTTCAGTTTCTAACTAAACGCAGTTGGACCCAAAATGACTTGCTTTGTAAATAAGAAATGTGTCATTCATCACTTTTTAATCTAATCAGAATTAAGTGACTAAATGTATGTTAGCTATATAAGTGCTTAAATAAATTTGCAGGTATATCCTCAGGTTAACAAAAAGGAGTAGTAAATTTAGGACAAAGTCTATGCCTACCTGCATTTCAGTGTGTTTTAAAATGGACCTAACTGATGAGAATCAAACTTCTTTCTCTTCTATTTTTGTAATGGAAAAGAAGGAGTATAGAAGTAAAATGAGTTTAAAATAAATAATTTCAATTAAAATATTCTGCTTGATGGTATAAATATGAATTAAAGTCTCTTAGATCAGGGGTTTAAAGACTACACAGTCCTACTTTTATTAAAAGTAACCTTTTATTGTGTAGTTTTACAATATTAAAGCAAACATTCTCAGTAGTCTGTCTTAGGGATGAAAGAAATGTAATTACTAAATTGCAAAATAGTTTTAACAAGTCATTTTACACTTAACTGCAAAGGGATGTTTATTCACAACAGTCTGTAGTCTGTACTTGTGAGGGCAGTAAAGGAAGGTGCCATGCAGAGTTCTAGCTGAAAAAAAAACCCCTAAAAATGATTAGAGAGCTTTTACATTTAAAACTCTTCCCTTACACTTGTAACTGTCTTTTTTACCTTTTTAAAAAAAAAAAAAAAACAAACAAACCACAGGCTGTGTATTTCTCCATGGGATAGGACGGTAGCTTATATTCTCTTACCCTCCAGCTCTCTAGATTGGTTTTGCATCAAGGTCCTACTCCATTAAACTGTTCTACATTAGCTGGATTTGCCTGGGTTTTGGTAGACTCTTTCTTTTATTAAACAGCAGCCTGCTGTCTGCTCATGGATGTTTTGATACGCTTTCCATTTAGGAACAGTTTGGCTCATAAAACACATGCCAGCTGCATTCCCTCCCCTCTTTATTTCTAATAAATTTACATAAAACATTTTCTAATACGCAGGAAGGATTATGTACAATCACACCACTGAAGTATGATGGGCTTGGGAGATTTTTAGTATATTGACTCCCCCCATGTTCTCCTGATTAGGACCTTTCAGCATATTAATCAGTGCTCCCAAACCATCCCTTCTCTTACTCCTCCACCTCTTAAAAAAAGCCTTACGAAATATCTACCAGGTACAGTTTGCCACTTGCTGTTGGTGCCTCACCCATTGCAAGAGCCTAGACGCCTTGGATTGCTAAATTACTCTCTCTTAAAGTCTCTAGTTTGTACTGACTTTACTGCCTGTGTGGGTCTCAATGTTTGGGGAACAGAAATTTTGTGTACTTTTACAGGATGACTTCCCAGAGCTATGTGAGATGGCTAAAACAGTGCTGCTGGGCTGAGAAACAGCCGATGGTGGTTTGCTGGGGATGTACAGTCTGAAAAGGAAGGAGAAGTGAGAAGGGCTAACACGCTTGGTGTACTCAGCAGCCCTTCAGCTGCCTGTGATCTTCAGTACACTTCCTAAAGTAAAAATTGAAGTTGCATCTCATATTTCAACTTGAAGAATTGTGGGGTTTAGTAATAAACAGCTAAGAACCAGGAGTCTGAGAGTTCAGCGTTGTATACCTGGTTCTGTCACAAGTTTCATTCCTGGCTCTGGGCAAGGTGTTTGCATCTTGGATTTCACTCCTGAAATGTAAAAACAAAGTCCTTTGTGTTTGCATTTCTCCTGCTACTATGATCTTGTACTAGCACCAATCATTATTTCAAAGTATATTATAATAGCACCTGAAGCAGCTGGGTTTGTTTTATTGTGGCCCAATAATGCTTCTTTATCTCTTTTACAGCTCGAGTTCCTAAAAAAATCCTGAAATGCAAAGCAGTGTCTCGGGAGTTAAACTTTTCCTCAGCAGAACAAATGGAAAAATTCCGACTGGAACAGAAAGTTTATTTCAAAGGGCAGTGTCTAGAAGGTACACATCTGGTCTGTGTGCAGCACTGCTACAGCGCAGGGAGTGACCCCCAGCGCGGTGGGGATTAGAGAAACTAAAATGGGTTGAACATGGTGATTTTAATTTTTCAGAGTAGCACTGAAGCACTCATCTTGTCAGGACTAATGGGCCACAGTATTAGCAATAGCATTTCATAAGTGTATTAACACTTCATTATGTAAGCAAAAAATCTGGGTAATCGTGCCTCAGGGCATAAATGCACCGCAGGCTGCCTGAGGCAAGGAAATGGGTTGTTTTAGAGTCACCCATTACGGGCATTCATGCATCTTCCTCAGAAGCACCTAGTGCTGGCCATCATCAGACGGAAGGCTGGACAAAAGGAGCCTCTGGTTTACTTTGGTTACAGCAGTGCCACCGCGTTGTCCGTGTGACTCCATAGTTGCACATCTGATCTTCCTCACTGCAGTATTACTCTTAATCTGGGGCAGAGGAGGGGGGAGATAAAACATTGAGCTCCTTGTCTTTTGGGCAACCCGTTGTACACTTAGTCTGAACTGAATCCGGGGGATGTCTGCAAGAGGGGGAGTGTGGTTTCCCTGTTCCCAATTAGGTGTGATGAAATTTCCACTGAACGCTAAGGAAGTGGGTGACTTTATCATTACCATCAGCTATTTTAGAAAGGGAGTATCTGCTTCAAGAGGAGGGCAGGGTTCAGTGCAGTTTAAGCTGTACAAAATAATTTAAATGTAAAATGTTGGCAGGGCAGTTTAGGGAGTTCCCCAGCCTGTCAGGTGAAAAGCAAAAGGGCCATTTGTGGATTTTATCTTCTTTCAAATGCCTCTGGATCTTCTTTTTACTTTGCAGAATGGTTCTTTGAATTCGGTTTTGTGATTCCTAACTCCACAAACACTTGGCAGTCCTTGATAGAGGCAGCACCTGAATCACAGATGATGCCAGCTAACGTTTTAACGTGAGTGCCTTGGGCTTATAGAATCTGAGAGCAGGCAAAGAAAAAGCAGTGTGTGGCATTTCCTTGGGGGCCACAGTGGGAATGAAGAGAGGGAGCTGCTACCAACTCTGAATCACCCTCGCTACAGTTAGCTGTTGAGAGATAAAAGGGGCTAAGCCAACCTCATTACCTTCTTTCCCATAGGTCCAATTTGCATTAATATAGCAATAAAAGTTTGGAGAAAGTGGAACTGATACTTTATTAGAGTTGCTTAATTTTTGTGAAGGGTGAACCATGAAAGGATTTTAAAATGCTTTGCAGCTTAATATCCCTGCATCCGGGGTGTGGGGGGGGAAGGAGATATTTGGGCCATTTTCAAATGCAGCTATTGATCACGACTCTTGTCCAGGTTGGTTTTCATGCAATGTATCACCCGTAGACCCGTAGAAACTGCTCTAGTGTTTGTTTCATCACTGTACCATTTGCCAAGCTTTGTGTCTTTTACATTGGATTATAAACTATACATTTAGTCATATGGAGTTGTATCTGGGGATAAAATATCCTTAATGGGTAGAAAACAGTCATTTTACAGTCACTTGTAATGGCATTCACATACCTTTCTCCAAAACATCTAGTCCTGGCCACTGTTTGCCCATTGACTTCTGAATAGGTCAGCGATCTCTGAGACTTGTGTCAGAATAACACACGCTGGGCCTTGCGCTGAGTGTGGACAGCAAGGCACGAGCTGTGGTGGGATGACGGAAAAGGCTCCTTGAGGGGGACTCCTGGGAAGCTGGAATCACTGACAAAGAGCCACCCTCCCTGCAGCGCTAGAGGGGTGCTGGCAAGCACACGAGGAGCATGTTGCCAGCAGAGACAGAAGAGTGCAGGAATCCTCCTGCCAGCAAGAGGCAGACAGGGAGCAGCCAGTCTCGCTGCAAGGTCACTGTGTCCTCTGGAAGACCTCCCTCTCCAGCGTGTTCCCTGTCTGGAGGAAAGCCAGTCACATAGAGAAGGCATCAGGGTGGGAACTACCATCACTGATTTCTATTCACAGCATGTTTCAAAGAGAGAGCGGACTCAGAAGAGAGCATCAGTGTTGGGAATAGCATTCCCTGGCATGATCTGCTCAGAGCCTCGTAGGTGCTACACACGTCCTCGGCTCCCAGAACTGGTGGCTTTCAGTCAGTACAGGAGGAGCCAGATTTGGGAATCAGAGTAAAGAAACAAAGACAAGTTGATTTTGACCATCTCAGGAAATCAAGGCATTTTCAGGACTGGAAGTTGTGAGTCCAGTCCTCAAGTGACCTTGAGGATTTTCCAGTGTTCCATTTTTTCCCTGGAGTCTGTCCACTTGTAGTGGTCAGTCCAAATCCCTCCCCTATTCATGGAGGTGTCCTACAGTCATTCTTGAGGCTTTTCAGTAGACTCACCAGCCCAAAGAAATCAGCTTTTTTCAGCTGCCAAGACTTGGAGAGCCCTTCATTTTCTGATATTCCCAAAGACCTCATGTTTGTCTCGGTGTTTCTATAGCAGGAGAAAATTGAGATGTGGTATTTGGTGCTATACAAGGCACTCTGTGCAGAGGATTCCCAGGATGACTGAATATCAGACTGAGGACGTTCCCTGACATTTGAGTTCAAGCATTGTCCGTGCCACAGCACAAACCTAATGCTCTTGCCGGGTTCAGCTTTGCCAGTGTTACAGATACCAAGAGCCACAGCGGAGATGGAACTGCTGCTTTGATTTGCAAGAGCCACATTATTTAGGCACAGTCAGATCACACTGCTGAGTTGTCCAAGTCTTGTAATAGCCCCAAAGTTCTTACTTTTGTCTACCGAAATCTCAAAGTCAGGAACTTAAATCATCCGAGCTTTCGTCACACCCAAGTCTACATTTCCATTGCAGTTTATATAAAATATGCTTGTGTGTTTGCATTTAAGCCCTTCTTGAGGGAAAGGACACGTTACGTTGGTTGAAGTAGCTTGCTCAGCAGTAGAGGACAGAGGTGGGGAATAAAAAAAGAATTCCCGTCGGTTTTCAGAATTCACCATAAGAGAGAGGGGCCTGAAGATGCTGGGACTGCTAGTTTATTTTTAGCAATAGAAGCAAGCAGAAGTTTGCTGCTTGTGAGCACTCTGCAGCCTGTGTGGTACTGAGCCCAGGAAGGGGCGACAAGGGAGGGGTGGGGGGAACTGCTCCCCGTAGGAATGCAGCGGGGAGACCCTTCAGCCCTGGTGGCCACGCATCAGGGGACAGTGCTCATCGCACGCAGCTCCAAACCAGAGCTCGTGTTGTGGGAGGGGTAAGGTCTCAGCCCAGGCTTGTGAGAGCATTGAGGGGAGCAGTCATTTTCTACTGTTCATGCATTCTTCTAACACCTCTTTTTTCTCCTCTTTTCCTTCTGCAGTGGTAATGTTATTATAGAAACCAAATTCTATGATGACGACCTTCTCGTAAGCACTTCCAGAGTGAGACTTTTCTACGTTTGAGATGGGGCTTTTTGGAGCTGTTTTAGTTTTCCTCCATACAGTTCTTGGTGCAGAACCCCCCGACTATCCAGTGGAAGACACTCCTGTAGGCGGTGACCCTGGGGACCAGCTCAATATGGGTTGTGACCTTTGCCCATCAGTTATTTTGCTTTCTCCTCTGACAAGACCAGACCAAACCCTTAGAGACAGGACCGTCTGCTCAGCGATGCACTGGGGAATAGAGGCTGTCTCTGAACACGGGCAAACGATGGTCATGCAGAACCAATACTGTAAATTATGTTAGTCACATCCTTTGTACTTCTCTGGATCCTGGTATAATCTCCCATTTCCACTGACACCAAACTCGATGCGTTTCATTTTTGAGGGATTAAGTTAACCCGTTCGTTTTTCTCATGTTGTAGGTTTTTATCCTTTCAATGGATTTCTGTGTAACTGGTCCACAGGTCCTCTTACCCTGAACTTGTAAAATAGACTGTGATATCACCTAGTGTAATTAAAACAAATTTATCAATTAAAACATTCCTACCGTCCAAAGAAGGGAAGAAATATTAGTTCTGTGTGTTTTCCTTTCTGTTATAAAACTGCCTCGCAATGGGCACAAACTCCTGTCACTCACCAGCAGCAGGACAGGGCTTTCCACAGCCCTACTTCTTCACAGCCCCCATAACCTCGTTGAATTCCTCGTCCTCCAGCTGACAGCATCAGGAAGGTTTCCTGACTGCTGTGACCCAGGTTTCTCCTCAGCTCCTTTCTGTCCGTTAATCCCTCAGGGCAGTTTGTCCTGTTTGCCCAGTTGATTTCTTGAGCAGCACTGCACGCTGTTCTGCTTTTCTAAGTTCCTGGGGATGCTCAACCCCGTTCTGGAAAAACCTGTGTTCCCCTGAGCCTACCAGCTCAGAACTGCGCTAGGCTGAGCTCCCTGAGGCTCAGCTGGGCTGCGGTTGCTGATACCAACAATCCCCGTGCGTGCGCAGCTTTAGGGAGTCATGGCGGCAATTTTGCTACGACAGGCTTCTCGAGCCCTGCTGCTGTTTCTCCTGGTTGTGTACAATTAGCTCAAGTATGCGTGAGTCTTGGGAAGGAGGCATCTCCAGCTTCTGCTCTTAAACATCACGGACAGCTTTATGATCACTTATTAAACATCACGGACAGCTTTATGATCACTTGATACCTCGGTCAGCCTGTCCTGTGGCTCGGCTTGAGGTTCTCCGGAGAGTCACAGGGATGTGAAACACATCATTCCCGATCCTGAATTCAGCCACTGGGTGTATGTGGGAGAGATATAGCATAATTTTTTTTTAGGTGAATTGAAGTTAGACCATTAAGAGGAGAGCATTATCCATTGTAGAAGGTTTCTCATGAGACCTCGCCGATGGACTTGCAGGGCAGTTTTGTCCCAGCAGCGTGACCCTAGGCCAGGCTTTATACGAAGACATCAACCAAAACTGCCTCCTGCACCCAGCATGAATGACACCCCGTGATGGTGGTATCCCTGTCAAAGAGCAGAGACAAAAGGTATCCAAAAAGGAAAAAAAAAAAAAAAAAAAAAAAAAAAAAATTAAGGGTCTTGAGAGCCTGTAGCTCTGTGTTCCAGGACAGATGCTCTGCCAGACACACACGGGAGGTGTCTCCTTTTGCCAAGCTGAGCTACAACCCGGCCCGGCAGCCCTGGCACAGGGATGCTCCCACTGGGACTGGATCTCACCTGGTGCCTTTGTATTTAACGGCAAGAAGCTTTGATGATTCTCGCACCCACTTCACCTGACTGGCGAGGAAGGCGCCCCGGGGATGCCCTCCCTGGAGAGCCACAGGCTGAAGACCTCCGTAGGGGTTTAGGCGGCCACCGACACGCGTGGCTGCGGCTCCCGCGGGGTGAGCTGCCCTGGGAGAGGGTCCTGGGAGGGACGTGGGTCCTAAGACGGCCCGAGGGGACACTCCGCAGCCCCTTCGCTTCCCGCCCGCCTGGCCCGGGCTGCCCCAGTTCGCCCAGCAGCGGCTCTGCGGCGGGTCATTGCCGCCCTCCAGTGGCTCCGTGGGAAATAGCTGGCTGCTTACCCGCGCCGGTCCCTGCACCAGCCTCTCCCAGTGCCCCCCAGCATCCCCCAGTGCGGGGCTCAGCCTTCCTTAAAGAGCCGATGGAGCAAACGCCGGGGCCGGGGGGCGAGCCCGGGGCCGGATCCAGCCGGTGGAAAGAACCCGGTAGGGCGGGAGGGGACAGCGTGATCCAACCAAAACCAAAATCCAAGTGAAGGGCCCACAGGTGCTCAGAGCAGGAGCCTGTGCCTGGCCCAGGCAGGAGGAGCTGCGGGTCCCCTCCCCGTGGGGCTGACAGGAATTTGGGAGCCCAGGAGACACTGCCGACGCACTGCCTTCAGCATGGCCCGTCCCCAGGGCCCGAGCATGGCATGGGCAGCTCTTGGTTCTTCACGGGGCCATCGGCATTGGGGCAGCAAAGGGAAAAGTGGGGCTGGAAATGGCGTCAGCAGAGCAGGAGGGCTGGGGATGCGTGTCGCCTCTGCCCCGGGCTGCCAGGGTGGTTCTGGCCGTGGCCCAAGGCCAGCCTCATGGCACCCTCTGCACAAAGGTGGGTGGGGGGAGCAGTGGGAGCGGGGAGCAACACAGTGATTTCCCCTTTTATTTACAAAAATTTCCCACCTGGAACCTCACAGCCCTGCAGGCACCTCTGGGGAAGGGAAACCTCCCACAGCCTGCTCCACACGCCAGGCTCTGCACGAGGGGAGGGCTCCATGGTGGCGAGAAGTGCAGTTTTTGTGGGGGTAGGACTCAGCGGGGCCAGGCAGAGCCCAGACATGTGGCCAGAGGGAAGTGGAGGAAGGAGAGAGAAGCAGGTGAGAGCCTGGGGGACTGGCACAGAGAGATTTAGGGTGAAGCAAATTTCATCCTCACTGCCCTTCAGCCACATCTTTGTCCGAGAGCCCTCCGAGCCAGGGTATTGCAGAGCCGCTGGGTGATAGCAGCAAGGCAGCACAAGAGGAGGGTGATGCACCACATGCTTTTGGCTTTAGTGGTGCTCTCTGCTTCGTTTCAGGGTCCATCACACTCACCCCCCCTCCAGCCATCCATAGAGGCTCCCCAAGGCGCAGGCATGTCTTATGGCAATGAAAAACACCCATCGATGGGACTCAGGGCTGACTGCAAAGCAGAAACCCAACCCGGGGTGCATCAGGCTCTCACCTGCACACTGCAATGGGGGTGATGCGGGGGGCGGAGCCAGCTCCCACCACCACACAGCAAGCACCGGACCCTCGCTGCCCATGGCCAGCACCTCGCCGGGCTGTTGCCCGTCCCAGCTGCCGCCCGGGTGCCTTTCCCAGCCGCCGCAGGGGCTCTCAGCTGCCTGATCACCCGGCAAAGCCGACTGGGGCTCCCGCTGGCGCACTGCCCCAGATCTGCCCTGCCCAATAATTCAGACTGGGAAGCGCAGCCATCCTAATGCGGTTAATTAGCTGATTCATGAAGGTTACCGGCAAACAAAAGGCGCACAAACAGCCCAGAGCCACGTTATGTTCAGTGCATGCTTTGCTACTCTTACCTTCCCGTGGGTGCAGGCAGCGCGTGGCAGCGGGCAGCACGGGGCAGCAGCAGGCAGCCTGCAGGGTCAGCGTCATCTTGTCCTACCTTATCCAGCCCTGTCCTCCCCTGGCGGCACTGGGAGGGGGAAAGGAGGGCTGGGAAGGATCGAGTCCCTCTGTCCCTTTTGGGGGCAGAGATCCTGCTCCTGGGTTGCCAGGACAGAGCAGGCAGAGCCCAACCTGGATGTCAAACCGCTTGGACACAGGGACCTCAGGGCTGCCAGGTGACTTTGGCACAGTCCCATCTGTCCCCAAAGACGGGAGGGCAGAGGCAGGACTCAGAGCCATGTTTTCAGCCCAAGGCGCCTAACTCCTCCTGCCCTAGGGAGCCACCAGCCACCAGCCCCTCGGTGCTGTGGGACCTGGGCATGATCCCTGTTGGGGCTTGGCACCCACCTCACCCCACTTCACAGATGACATCCATGGCAGCGCTCCCCGCCAGCACCCCACACCACAAGAGGGGAGCAGGACCAGCCATCGCCATTGCCCCTCTCGCAGAGCATCCTGTTCCTATGGGATCCAGCTCTGTGCCAAAATCCCGCTTGCACCACCCTCCCTGTGCCAAAATCCTGCCAGCTCTTCCAGCACCCCAGGGCCAGGCAGGGTGCAGAGCACAGCAGGCACCCAGGAGAGACGACGAGCTGAGAGGGAACAAGCTGGGGACATGAAGCAAGGGAAGGAGGGATGGAGGGATGCTCTCCTGGTATCCCAAAAACCAGTCTGGAAAGTGCTGCTGTTGCCCGGGTGTGCAAAAGGGGAAGGGTGACTAGCAGTGGAAAGGAATCTGCTCATGCCAGCTGTGGAAGATGGACACCAAGAAACCACCGGGGATGCTGGAGGAAGCCACAGGAGTGATGCGATGGCCCTGATGGCGAGGGACTTACAGAGCCAGGGACACCTGGCTGATAAACACAAGTGGCCAGAGGAGAGCACAGACACCTGAATTCCATGGGAGGAGGTGGCAAAGCCAGCAGCTGAAGCCAGATAAATTTGACTCCGGATCTGGGAGCGTTTGCACCCCTTGATGCTTCCCAGGATCCTTGCAGGAAACTCCCTGGCACAGAGCAGGGGCACAGGGAGAGGCAGGGAGATAGTTCTGGCTGCCCCGGGGCAGCGAACACCCTGTGCCGCCTGTTCATCCCCCACGCCCCAGCCTGTTCGGGTTTCCTGGCAGGTTGGCCTTGGCAGCACGACCCACGGACACCAGACAGCCACGGCCTGTCCCCACGGTGCTGCCGTGGGGGGGGAGCGGTGGGGTGCGGGGCTTCCCCATCCCACAGCACTAGATGGTGCTGCAATACAGCGATATTGCCTGGGCTGCACCGCGCCGGCGGCCGAGCGGGGAGGACGCTGGTTTGGGTCACCGCGGCGGCTGGGGACCCCGGGGGAACGACCGAGGGCCAGCTCGGGCCGGTCAGCCCCACGCCGGGTTGGCCGGCGGGCCACCACCAGCTCTACCCCCGGAGAAGCAGCCCATGCGCTGGGCTGGTCACACCGAGCCCCAAGCCAGCCCGGAGCCCCCGGGGATACCAACGGGCACTGGACCAGGGATGCTCCCACAGCAGGGTGAGGTGTCCCAGCATCTCCTGCGGGCACCGACACCTCCACGCCTCACACCTGCCTTCACCCCTCTTTTGGCCCTTCCCTTGCCAAGCCGGGGCATGCACGAGAAGCCTCGCGAGCCTGAGGCCACGGCCAAACGCAGCCCACAGCGTTTGCTGGGGACCAGCCTGCTCCGTGGGGTGCCCCACAGCCACCCCATGGTGCGGCATGGTGGGCAGCAGCTCCAGCGTCTATTTGGGTGCAGGTGCCCCATGCTCATCCCTTCCCATGGCAGAGCCCCACAGCCCTGCTCCTGCTCTCACACACACACACCCCCCGCCGGGACATCGTTCCAGAGCTGCAGCCTTGCTCCCACTGTCCATCCCAGGGACAGGCCTTTGTGCTGGGGGGTGTCCCCAGGGAAGCAGCACACCCTCACCTTGAGGGGGATAAGCAGGGCTAAGGGGGATTTGTCCCAGGATAGGGAGCCAGCCCCTGCACTGGCCAGGGTTCGGCTTTCCAGGGGTCTGGGCTGCCAGCTCTGCACCCATCCCTGCAGGGTGGGTGCACCCCACAGCAGCCAGGAGCCACTCTGAGCAGGAGCTGCCTTTGGGGCCTCGCTTGGCCATGGAGCCAGCCCCGGGGAGGCTCAGCAGGCTCCCCAGCCCCACGCAGGACCACACTCCCTGCCACTCCAGCCAAGCAGCTTGGAGCCACGTCCCTTCTCTGCCTGTGGATCCTGGAGCCAGCAGTGCCCAGGCTGCTGGATGGGGAGTGGGTGGCTCATACCTGCTATGGGTTGTCCTCCTCAGCGTTGCCCATGGATTGGGCATCAACTGAGCATCCAGGTCTCTGGCTTTGGGCACAAACTGCATCACCACTCGCACCTCCTGTCCTAAATCACAATGGGGGGTGCTGGTTTCCAGCTCCCTGAAAAACCAGGGCCAGGAGCCTGCTCTGCCAGCAGCAAAGGAGAGGGGGGAGCCAGAGAGGTGCCCACAGAGCCCAGGGCACCCCCATGCCCAAAGTGAGCTGGAGGACCCACGTCCCCACCCGACACCCAGCCGGCATGCAGTGAGAGGCAGAGCCCCTCGCCTTCAGGCCTCCCCCCAGGCAGGAAAGGACACATGCAAAGACCCCATCCCTGCAGACTGACGGCCTGAGGTTTCCATCCCTTTGGATTCTCCAAGGGCTAATTGGGTTGAGTTTTCTCATCCCCCAGCTGCCTCCCTTGCACCATGCTTTCCTACAGAAGGGATGCAAGAGCCTCTCCAGGTCCTGGTCTGCTCTGAACTGCAGCACTTGCTACTTCGTCCCAGGTGTCCTCCTGGGTCATGCATGGTGCGGCACCATGGAGGGGCCTCTGAGCCCACCAGCCCTGGCTGCCCCCACCCCTCCCTCTGGGGCTCCCCAGCCAGGTGTGAACAGGAGCCATGGCCCTCCTCGGGGTATGCAAAGCCGAGAGTCCCCTGCAGCCCTTCCTCCTGCTCTCCTGCCCTTTGGAGAAGATCAGCTCAGCCAGACAAGACAGAGCAGCCATCAGCACAGGGAAGGATGGAGGATTGTCAGTGTCTGCACAGGAGGAGCCACAGGCACCCCAGCCCTGCTCCCGCCTCAGAGTGGGGAAGGATTGGGGTGGTGGCCCCAAGGAGATCTAGCCAGCAGGGCTTAGCATCCAGATGAGTTTCAGATCTTGAGGACCTCTACTGGACTGGGGACTGCCAGGTCCCTCCAATTGCCAAATCAGGGTCCAGGACCAGAGCTGCCCTGGATCACCAAGGGGGACAGGCTGTGGGGCACATGGCAGCCAGGGACAAGACAGGAACCAGATGTCCCACATCTGCTCTTCAGCATGGGCCAGGCTTTCCTGCTCACACCAGACAGCTCAGTGCAAGCACACAAAGATCCCTATGCCATTTAGGAGGTGCATCTTTGCTACGTGGGATAAGCCAAGACTGGCCAAGGGTCCTGGGCTTCCCCAGCCCACTCCCAAGGGGTCTGCTCCCCTGGGACACCTCATGCCCCAAGCCAGGTGGCAATTGCTCTGCCAAGAGGAACAGCTCTTCATGTCTATTTTCAACAGCAACGCCCCAAAAGTGCTTCTGTGTTTGTGATCTTGAGGAGTTGTGCCTGGAAGGCAGTTTCACTCAGGCTCTTAAAGTAGATGCCAATTATTTGCCCAGACACAAACTGCACCAGTAACCCAACCCGTGTCTACTTTGGAGTCCAAGTCCTGCGTTCCCCACAGGCAGGTTCTCCACCAAGCCCTCAAGGAGCTCCAAATTTCATGAAGGTTGTCAAGATGTAACAAGAGTTTGGGATGAGGCAAACAAAGCTACAGCTGGTGCAGGACACGTTTCAGCTGATGAAGCAGGTCCTACCCTACTACAGGCAGGAGGTCAGGACTGGAGATAGGTTTACTAGTCCAGACCCAGCCCAGTTGCCCACGGGGCTCAGCCCTACTGGTTATACTGGCTGTGACCTTCAGTAGCACAGTTCCACTGGTGCATTGCATTTCAGGCTGACCACGTGGAAGCTGCTCTCAGTTCACCTGGTTGTTCAGCTGCATGCGGGACACCATTGCTCCAGCCGAGGTCCAGCCACAGCAGAGTCCTTGGTCGAAATGGCCACCTGTACACATCAGCACAGCCTCAGTCATTCCAGGCTCGTATGAAGCACCCTGCAGCTCTCCCAACAGCTGTGCCTAGGAGCTACATGGGCTATCTTCAGTGGTCAGCAGCCAGTTAGCACACCTCAGAACAGCTTCAGCCATTCACCTCCACGGTCTCCAGGACCAGCATGGTCAGCAGTCCAACCAAGACTCGCACATGGGTCACATCTGCAGGCAAGGAGCAGCACAAGCAGTACCTCTGCTCCACAGGTTATAGCTGAACATGCTACCTGTGAAGCCCTAGGTGAGGGACCCAGCATCATGATACCACACCTGAAGGCACACAATGGCCACATGCTCTTCACCTCCAGTCTGGTGGCATCAGCCCCACCCCAGAGCCTGGCTCTGGTTGCTAGGCAGCAGTGGAGATCATCTTCTGCACACCCAAGGCAGGTGGGACTCCCCAGGTCGCAGCAGACAGCCCCAGCACAAGGCCAGCTCACCACAGAGACCATTGCTAAGATCTTCAGAGGTGCCTTCAGCTGGCACAACTCCTACAAGCCCTCTCTTGCTGCGGGGGACCCACTTCTCCTGGTCCCCATCCCAAGACATCATCCAGCTGAGCAATCCTTGCAGCATTTTGGATTCACCCAGAAGGCCCTGGGTGGCATCAAGCACCAAATGAGATGAAGAGCCACCTTCAAGTCTGCATCTCCTCTGGGACCATACAGGCAGGAAGCTCTTTGAACAACCCCTCAACCCTCAAAGAGCCCCAACCTCAAGCAGAGCCCCTGCACTGAGATGCCTTTATAGCCCTCGGTGGGCTGTGGCTGCCTCTGATTGGCTGGGACAGGTGACAGGTGGCAGCTCTGGATTGGCTCAGAGTAGTCTCCCTCATCCTGCAATTGGTGAGCTGCTGCTGTGAAGGCTGAGACAGCAGCAGAGACAGGTGGCAGCACGTGGTTGGCTGGGGGGGAAGCGCCAGGTGGCAGGCAAGGATTGGTCAGGCTTAGGTGTTGCTTGATTGTGGTTGGTGGAGGCAGCACGAGGGTGGGAGGGAGGTGGGGGGGGTAGGGAGGGACAGCTGGCAGTGTGGGATTGGCTGTTAGGCTGTGCCAGTGCATGGGGATTGGCTGGAGCTGAGTGGCTGGGCAGCGGGGCTGGGGAGGGGCTCCCTGCAGGGGCCCATGCACTGAGCTGTGCCCGGTCTCAGCCCCCTGCTCTGTGCCCAGGGCAGCGTCCGCCCTCTCTGCACCGAAGACAACGGGAGCACGTCCAGGGCGCGTGGGGTGGCAGGGGGCTGCCAGACTCCCCAGGACTGTGAGGGGATAGAGATGGGGTGCAGAAACACCGGGGCCGCCCCATGCAGCTGGAGGCGAGGGAGCAGGGCTGGGCCTCTCCATCGCCAGTGGCCGCAGGGCTCATGCCTGCCCTGTCCTCACCCCCGGCTGCTCCATGCCCTACTCATCGCCAGCTGGAAGCAGCCTCGTTTTACTCCACACCCCAGTCTGAAGAGGACCCCGCTACCCACAACCCCCAGGTTTTGGGGGGCTGCAGGCAGTAAGACAGGTCCTGCTTTGCAATGGGGGGCAGTAAAGCCATTGCTCCCCCAAAATCTTCCCCATGGGTACAAAGTTGGGCCCCAGTGGCCTCATACCAGCTGTGCACAGAGGGTCCCCATGTCTCGGTGACACATGAAGCTTGCTCTCACCAGCTCCTCAGCTGCAGAAACTTATTTGAATAATTTGCCTCGCAAATCCGCAAGCACCGGCTCAAATCGCACGTTGTCGCAGCCCATCGTGGTGCACAAGCCGTGCACGGGGCAGCTGCGGCAGGGACACGGGCACGGCTCCTGGCACCGCCCAAAGCATCACCCAGCACTACGGTGACACTCGGTGACGCTCAGCAGTGCTGTTTGCTACTCCTGCGTTGTCACGTCCCATCGGGGACATCAGAACACCCAATAATCAAATCTAGCGCTGGCCTCCAGCTCTGCCGCAAGCGCCCCAGCACCCAGGCAGGGCTGGATGCGGCCCGTGAATCGAGGCGGTAAATCTGATAAGCTATCAGCTAGCACCACGATTAGTTGGATAATTAAGGACAAGGAGTCAGATTTTGAGCTTATTTGCCACCAGTGTAAATAGAGAGTAAGTGACCTGACTACTCCCAGGGATCAGGCAGAGCCATGACCCTCACAGCCAGCACATTAAATGCACAACAGTTCCTCTTTTTAAAAAAAAAATAGAATAAAAATCACCACACAGCACCTCAACACTAACTGCTGGGATTGCAGGGTGAGAGGAGGAAACGAGACCATGTGGCTCCAGCACAGGCTGGGTCAGCAGGGAAAGGGGACTCGTCAGTGCCAGACGAGGGTTTGGGAGGCACAGGCACAAGGCGAGTTCCTGCAAACAGTCTCCACGCACCTAGCAGAGCGGGCTGAGCTATTCTGAGCTCCAATACCCTAGAGGAGGGAGGAAAAATTAGTTGGAGGAAGGTTAGGAGCAAAGCAGCAGAGGTCTAGGCTAAGGTACAGCATTTTTGGTTTAAGCAGACAGACAACCCCCAGCCTGTCTCTCTGGGTCCCACCAAACCTCTAACTTGGTGCTCCAGAAACTGCTGGGCAGGCTGGAGCATTCCTCAGGGACTAACTCTGGCTTAATTCAGTCCCTGCTGAACACTGCTGCCTGCAGCACACACATCCCATCCCACCCCGCTGCTGGGGATGCTGTAAATGACCCCCACGCTGCCCAAAGGGGAGACTTTTATGCAGCCTCGGCACTCACCACCCCACAACCGGAGCATCACCCACCCACACCAGCTGTTACAAGGATTTTTTTGGGATGGGTTTCTCATCCCCACTGCACCAGCCAGCCAACCTCCAACAAGCCTGACTGTGGATGGAGAGCACCCCATGCACCCCAGCTTGCCTTCGTTTAGCCTGTATCTCTGCTGGTTGCCCAGTCTAACCTATCCCTAGGGATCCTCACAGGAGGGTGCAGACACCGTGCTGGGGCACGGGTTTAGCTCTCCACGGGGCACAGCCACAGGAACAGCAGCAAGGGGATGGCGCAGCCACCAGCTGGGACCGCAGCCACCAGACCCACCCCCCCCAATCAACACCCTGCACCCCTCTACCCTCTCTCCAACTCTCTTCCCAGCCCAAGTCCAAAGCAAAGAACAAAAGAAAGGAGAAAGAAGGGGAGAAAGAAAGAAAAAACTAAAACAAATGAAAACTAAAACAAAAAGCAGCAGTTGGGAGGCAGCCTTGTTAGGACAACTCAGCAAAATAAAATTCCGGTTTATTGTTGGACAACATTGTTTCACACATACATCAAACAGGCCAAAAAAAAAAGAAAAAATAAAAATAAACAGCAACTTCATAGACAGAAAAAAAAAAGAAAACCTTTTTATCTTTGGCCTTGCCACCTCATACAAACCACGATCTATGGTACAGCTAAAGTACATACACAAAAAAAGTTACTGGAATGCTCAGAATAAGATTGTAAATTTTTTTTTTGCATTTTTGTCTTTTTTTTTTTTAATTTTTTTACAAGGTTTTGTTTTATTCTCCTTTGAGATAATGGTTTGGGCCTGGTCACACCACAAGTAAAGTCAGAGATAGGTAACAAGAGAGATATACACTTCAAAGCCCCCCTTTTGGTCAATCCGAGATCACTTAAAAATGGCGGACCTCCTAACAATATGTACAAAAATATAAAATGTAAATAAAAAATACAAACAAATTCTCCTTTAAAGTACTTTTAAGAAAGAAAGCAGGGCCTTGAAGTTTTGGTGCTTGGGGGAGAGGGGTTCTGTGGGGGAAGGGGGGGGTTTTCTCTCCCCACTAACGGGCGAATTGTTTCGTATGTTCGTTGAGTGGCAGCGCCGCGCCGGGGGGCTGGGGTCGGGGTTCACTCTACTTGGTGAGGATGACCATGGCGGAGGGGGGAGGAAGGGGCGTGTGTGTCGGGAGGGGGTTGTAAAGGGAGGGAAGGGGGGTCCCAAGGGTGAAGAGGACGCGCTGGCCTTTTTTGTTGGTTTTCCTCCTTATTTAAAAAAAAATAATAATAATTTGCTGCCTAGTCATCTTCGTCGGTTTTCTGCTTCTTGGGATCGACGTCGTCATCCTGAGGGAAAAGCAAAACTGTCAGCAGAGGGGACAGGGAGCGGGGCTGCCAAGAGCTGCAACAAGGCTGGCAGCCAAGCAGGAGGGTTTCAGGTCCCCCTCCTGCCTCAGGGACAAGGACAGAGCAACACAAGTGTTTCCCCCCCTCATGCAAAGTCCTCTCACAGCCAGCTCAGGGAGCCCCTGAGCACCCCCTGCCCCCAGCCCACCCTGGGGCTCCCAACCCAGGGCCAGCGGCTCCGCACAGCCGGAGCAGACCCCCCCTAACCAGGCCAGCATATAAAAAGAACTGGGCTGCATCCCTGGGGAGCACACAGGCAGGGCGTTCCAGCCCCAGAGCCCAGCCCAGCCTCTCCGATCCCACTGATGCCCCCCCACCCCACGCCCTCCAGGGACACAGGTGGCTCTGAGGGGCTGGTTGTTCTTCCTACCTCGTCATCCTCAGCTGCCCGTTTGCCTGTGGCTCCCTCAGCTTCGTCATCTTCATCACCATCCTCTTCCTCACCTGCATGGAGGAGAAGGGGAAGGAGGTGAGACCCTCTCTCAGAGGGTTACAGCATCGCACACCTCCCTTCTGGGTTTAACTCTGGCTCAGCTCCACACTGCTATATCCAGGGTTGCATCTCTACTGCTCAGGGCAGCAGGTGCCAGGACACAGGGGCTTTTGGGGCATCCCCCAACTGACTTCACTAAGGGGGAAATAAGAATTGGCAGCATCGAGCCTGGCTCACACTGCATTTGTCCCACAGGCAACAGGACAGCAAAACCAGCACCTACCGCAAGCGCTGAAATCACAAAAAAAGGTGGGGGGGAATGGGAGAGGAAAACACTCTTTCTAGTGGCTGCTCCACCTAACCGCTCCAGATTACTTCTGCTTCCCTTTGCAGCTATTAGTCCATCTTTAATGAGTTAAGAGAGCCAGAACGCATTAGTTCTGAGTCAGAACACTTTCTAATTATCAGAACAGCAAACAAATGCTACCAACTTATCTTGCAACCAGAGAGGAGGATGAGCAGAGAGCTCTGGGCTTTGACCCACTTTGAGCTCAAATAGGCCAGTGGATCAGAACAACCAAGTCTATCGCCTTTGGCCAGTTTTGGGGGGTCAGGGGCAAGACCAGAGGGCCCAGAGAAGGAACCTTATGGCTGCCAAGACAAGTCCTCTTGTATAACAGGAGACCCTACTAAAACTTAGGGCGTTAAGGCCAGTAAGCTGGCTTTAAACCACCACGAGCCACACGTATAGACAGCCGGGGGGATTAAGGTCAGCCCATCCTCCCTTCCCCTCTCTTCTCCTCAGTCTGTGCTCAGCTGCACCATGGCCCATGTGGCGGGAAGGGCTGAGATTAGCTCCCAGCGATGGATCAACACCCTGGCAGCCATCACATGCACCGGGCTGGCCGGCAGGTCAGGTGACAGTGCCAAGCTGATTGGGAGCATTTTTAGTTCTTTGAGCTGCTTTAAGCAAAGCAAATAATGAGATGGGATGGGGAGAAGGGTGAGAAAAATATACCCTCAAGCTCCCCTCTGCTGTCAAACTCTGAGATGGAGTTTGCCCACAAGTGTCAGAAAAAAGAGCTGATGCAAGCTGCACTCGCTGCCTTTAAATCTCTCCTGCAGCGTTCAGCTGCTCAGGTGCAGCTTTCAGGCAGGGATCACCCAAGGGCAGCAGGCACAGACAGAGCCATGCACCATCCCAGCAAGGCACTAGCACCTCCAAGCACTGCATGCCAAACCATGCCTGCGCTTGGTGAGCTGGGAGGAGCAGGGCTGGCACTGCGAGACCGAAGCTCCCCAGGCTTGTCACAGCAGTATCCAAGCAACACTTCCACCCTGCACACACGCGTCTGCAGCACACACATCCCCTTCCTGCCCAAGGGGAGCAGGGAGAGGCAAGTATTCCCCCTCTTGCACCCCAAAGCAGCACTGCGGGTAGATGGGCTCAGGACAGCACATGGCAGCACTGCGTTATCCCCAGCAGTTGAAATCCTCAGTGTGAACATGACCGTGATTCCCAGATTTTCCTAGTGAACCAGTTCCCACCAAAGGGCATGGCAGGCTGCTGAGAGCGGAACGCTACCCCAAAGGAGGCAGCTTTCCCTGCCTACACCGTCTGAATAGGCGCTGGACTAACGGTCATTAGATTTCCAGCCCTGTCCTTGTCTCCTAAAACTAACCAAGAGGTTAGTAGGTCAGCACGTAAACCGAAAATTTACAGGGGATTAACCTAGTAACAGCTAATCAAGGGCCCTGAGTTCATTTCAGCATAACAAGAATGGTTTTCTCCCAGCCTTAACGAGTGATAAAAATAAACAATATTATTCATCCAAGCAGATCTTGGGGGAAAAAAAATAATAGCAGGGAGGGTGAGAAGTGATTCGGCAAGTCACTGCTGGATTTCTGGTTGCTGCTGCCAAAACCCACTTCCAGGCTGGGTCAGGTGAGGAAGCAGGGGAGGGCAGGGAGACACAGGACACTGCACACAAGGAAGGTTCAAAGCAAGCCTGTCCACTCCCATTGGGAGGAGCAGGGAAGAGCCACAGGTTCCTCTGCCCGCTTCCACATGGCATCCAGCCCAGGAAAGGGCTGGGAGAGGGGACTACATCATTCCCTCTGCACACTGCTCCATGAACAAGGATGGTGGCCCATCCTTGTCACGGGCCAAGGCACAGCCACGCAGGGCTGTCCCCATCCCATCCCGCCGGCTGGCACGCGCATCTGCGGTGGCCGTTACGATCGCAAGAGTCAAGGGCAGGTTTTACTACTCGCACGGAAGGGCTAATGCGCTTATTCAGTGCCACAGCACGGTGCCGTCTGGCCGGAGGAAGGAAGGAATCTGCCCTCAACCTGCTGGAAGGGATTCAAGGCTGACTTCACTCCCAGCACCGGTGGCCCAGGTGAGTGAGGAAGGACTGAGCCTGGCTGGCGAGAGCCACCCGGCTGCAGCCACGAGGGGGAGATGCTGCTCTTGGCTCTCCCCAGGAGTCTGCTGTCCAGGGCAGGACCCAGCCATGGGATGGGGGCAGGGGGAACAAAGAAAGTTACCATCACCCTCTTCCTCCTCGTCCTCTTCCTCACCACCTTCCTCTTCCTCTTCGTCTACTTCATTGTCCGCCTCCTGCTCTCCATTTTCCTCGTTCTCCTTGGCAAGACAAAACATCACTTAAAAAAAAATGCACTGGGGAAGGGAGAAGGGGGAAGAGATGTTCAGCAGAAGTGCGCGTCCCCACCTTTCCTGCCTAAGGCAAAGCACCAGCCCACCGGAGCCCCAGGCGTGTGTCCCACTTCCTGCCTGCCTCCACACAACATGGGCAGACCAGGCACAAAGGATCAAGTCTAGAGTAACTCGGGGGCGCAGCTTCAAGGCCAAGACAAAGACTGCAAAGGCTCTTGTGACACATTGAAACACAGCAGAGTGAATTTCCCCCAACGTGTTAAAAATAGGAAACCAACCGGTTTACTTGTACACAATGTGTTTCCCCATTCGACTGATTGTAACACTGTAAATCTAGGGTTTGGCAGTGGGTTTCCCCCCCCCCCCTCCTCCTCCAGCACCTAGGAAAGAGGTGGCACTGGACACAGCCTCACGTAGCTTTTGGGGAGGAGATCCAAGCCCAGCCCTTCCCTTCTGCACACACACAAACTGCCCACAGGCTTGGGAACATCTGTTGAACCTGAAGCCCCACAGGGTCGAGGGCTCTGCACAATACAGTGCTGCCATTTAGAGGGGTTCCCTCTGGGGCAGGGCTGGGGACAAGCTCGCAGCAAAAGCAAGAAGAGAGAGGAAAATAAAAAGGCATTGGCACAAGGACTGCCTCTCCCTACAGATCATAGCCATACTCACAGCATTGCCGTTGGCCGGTGCATCTCTGCCATTTTCTGTTTCTTCAACAACTTCCTTCTTCTCTTTTAGATCCTGGAAGGAGCAGAAAAGCAGAGAAGTCACCCCAATTCCAGATGCCTGGGTCAGAGAAGGTGCAGATCAGGTGCAGGAAAAAACCCTAGAGTCCGTGACTGATTTTCTCTGCAATTTGGTCGCCACGTTCTGGCTCCTCCTTGGGAACGAGAGAGTGTGGGGGCGAATCTCAATCCAAGTCATCCTTGCCAGAGAGCAGCTATCTAAAAAAGAGATTGCTCTGTTTCACCTCTGAGCTCCCAAACAGAGAGAGCTGGCCGCCTGCATATGCTCAACAGCAGCAGAGCTGGCTGACTGCCCATCTTAGCACAGTCCACGCAAGCTCCTGCAATGCCACGGAGAGCCAGCAGCCCCGTCCAACGTACGGGGTTTGCTGCCCCAGGGCTGCGGATGTCCACAGTTGCTTGTACATTCTCACAGCAGGAATAAATCCCGGGGACTCGTTAGCAGAGACTGGTCTCTGCCCTGCCTGGTGAAAATCATACGGCAAATGTTACACGCCTGGTCTTTCTCGTGGCAGCAGAGAGGAGACTCTGGTATCCAGCTCACAGCTTTAAGTGTAACAGGATGGGGTGGGGGAAGAAGTCTATTTTTATACTGCTCCAAGAGCCGTGCCTGGCTAGTTCGGTTCAAATCTCCACCACGAGCAGAGCAAGAGCTTGTGTGTTTTTGCTATTGATCACTGTCAAAATGTCACGCCAAGTTGCTCGGCAAACAGGCTGAGAGGATCCAACTTTATGTTCCTGCATAAAGAACACTTGGATTTAACACTGGCATCTCTGCTCGCATCCTCCTCCCCTTCTGTTCCTCCATCAGCTGGAGCGAGATCCTTCAGCACAAGGAACGTTATCCCAGCCAAGGAAAGCAGAGAGGCCCTTCCCCAGGGCCAGCAGCACAGCCACACAGCCGGCTTCGGCACCGACCACGAGGTGTTTAGAAGTTGCTGGCAGCTCCCTGCTTCACTGCAGCAGCGAGTGGCTTTGCCCCCCTCCTGCCTACCCTTTGCGGCTGCCTCGCAGCCCGCAGCGAGCGGGCACTTTCACTCCCGCTGAGCCACTGTCACTTCCTTGTAGGAACGCCAGCAGGTAAGAGCACAGCCTCGGCCCTGCTAGTGTGACCGCTGTTCTGTTTCGGGAGGGTTTCTAACACCCTGCAGGCTGCTTAGGCGAGACAGCACAGGGGTTTTAGGCCACCAGGTTATTTAAACCACTCAAGACAGGCATGTGCGCTGTTACCAGAGGCACTTGGGCTGCCAGCACACCAAGGGAAGACTTTCTTTGGAAGCTCTGTTCAAACACCTGTTGATCAGACCTCACCTAATCAAACCAGCATCCCAGGAGCCTGGGGTGAAACAACCACAAGCTGCCTCCTCCTTTTGCTGCTCACATACAAGTCCCAGGCCATCTCCTCCACACTGCCCAGTTCCACCATGGTTTTACACCATCAGCGGCTCCTGCTCCCCGTTCCCCAGAGGCTGATCACAACTATTTAACCTCTCGTGCACCATTGCGCTGCTGCATTCAGCAGCCGCTGACTTCACATCAGGCCAACAGACATGAGGGTAATAAAGCATTTCCCAAGTTAAGCACAGAGCAAATCAAGCAGTCAGAGTTTCCACATCTCACTATGCCCGATAGTTCTTTTCAAAAAGAGTCCTTCACGAAACATAAGCAATTCTCCCACTGAAGGAACAACTCATTCTTGAGGATTTTAGCTGGACAGATCTCCAACCCTGACCTTTTCTCACACCACTGTAGACACTCTCAGTTTAACAACCATCAGGATGCCAGGTCATGAAGTTTGTGCTAGCAACAGGGTTGCAGAGAGGACCACAGCTTCTCCGTTTCCCCAGGCCCAGTCCAATACAAACAGACAGATGTGTACAGCAGCCTCCAAACCGAGAGTCCCTGCAGCAGGACTGCTTTAGCTCCAAAGCTTTGACAGAGCCTCTAATTATAGGTGTGGCGAGGCTGTTTGTCCATAAAATAGCAACGGAGTTTAGTCATACACCAACTGCCCGGGAAGCTCTACCTTCGCTCCTGCTCTGCAAGCGCCAGCAACCGCCCGTGTGGTTGCAGCTCCCGGCAGGGACGGGCCCGCGGCAGAGGGCAGGATCCCGGCAGCGGAAGGGCCGGGAGTCCCCTTGCCCGTTACCCACCGCCCCAGCGAGGAGCCGCGTCCGTTCCCCCGGGACGGCGGAGGAGCCGCCGCAGCCCGCGCCTCCCGCCGGCAGGGGGCCCCCCGCGCCGCCACGCGCCCGGCCGCCGTTCAAACCGCGCGCCACTCTCCGCGCCCCTCTCATTGGCCGCCCGCCAGCGCGCCGGCCCGGCGCCCCGCGGGTTGCCGGGAAATGTAGTCCCGGCGGGGGCGGCGCGGCGAACTCCCGCTCCCAGGGGGCGGCGCGGGTAGGGCCGCACGTGGTGGGCGCCCCGCGGCACGGCGGCGGCAGCGGCCGGGGGCGGCGCTCGGCACGGAGCCGCCGCCGCCCGGGCGGGGCGGGACACCCCCCACCCCACCCCCCTTCCGCCGCCTTCCCGGAGCGCTCCGGACGGCAAGGCGGGACGAGGGAGAACGGCTCCGGTGCCTCCGCGCTTACCCCCCCCCCCAACCGCCGCCACCGGGTGTGTGTGGGGGGGGTCACCTTGCCGCCGTGCGCGACTCCGCCCGCCCCGCAACACGGACCCCCGTGTCCTTCCCCCCCCCCCCCCGGGAGGCTGAGCCGGGGACGAGGCCCCCTTCCCCCACGCTGTAAAGGGCAAGGGAAGGTTAACGGCAAACTTGGCCCCGTTCCCCCGGGGAGGGATGGGGATCGACCCGCCTCGCCGCTTCCCGGCTTCGGCAGAGCCGGAGGCAGCGGGGACCGAGCAGCGGCCCCGGAGCGGAGGCAGGGCAGGCGGGGGGGGATAACGGCTGCGGGAGCGGGAAACAGAAGTGAAATCGAAATCTGCCAGAAACGGCGTTTTGTTGGTTGTTTTTTTTAAATCCTCCTCCCCGCCGGATTTTTTTTTTTCCCCCCCTTCCTCCAGCCCCGCTTCCCCCGGGAGCGGCACGACCCGGTGCCGGCCGGGGCGCAGGGTGAGGAGGCCCCCGGGCACGACCGTCCCACCCCCCGCCGCCTTCCCACGCACCCTCCCGGGTCGGGTCGGGTCCTCCCGCAACTTTCCCGGCCGCAGCCCCAAGCTCGACGGAGCGCATCGCCGCCCACGGCCCGGCGAGGAGCGTAAGCCCGCCCGGGTGCCCGGCGCCCCCGGGGAACGCTCCGCCGCGGCTCACAGACAAAGGCGGGCGCCGGGAGCCGCAGCGGGGACTCCCGGGAGAGCCGTTCCCGGCCGGTACCGGCGCTCCCCAACCGGTCCCCATCACCCCTAGCACCGACTCGCAAAGTTATCCCGCTGCGGGGAGCTCGGCCCGGAGCCCCCCAGCCCCGTCGCCCCAACGCACCCGGAGCAGCTCCGCTGTGGGGGCTGCCCCCGCCGGGGCAACTCCGAAAATAGCAACTGCTTCCCCCCCCGCCGCCCCGGGGGCTGCTCCGGCGCAGCCCTCTGCACCCCCACCCCCCCCGCCGCCTCCGGGGGCGACTCCGAAATAGCACACCCCCCCCCCCATCCGGGGCAGCTCCGACACAGCAACTGCTCCCCTAACCCTTCCGGGGGGGGGGGGGGGGGGGGGGGGGGCAACTCCGAAATAGCAACTATCCCCCCCTTCCTCCGGGGGTAACACCGACACAGCAATTGCCCCCTCCGCCATCAATCGGGTGCAACCCCGAAACAGAAACCGCCACCACCCCCCCACTTTTCGGGAGCAACTCCACAACAGTCACTGCCCCCCCCCAAACCTCCCGGTGCATGTTCCAGAGCGCTCCCTCCCCCCCCTCCCCGCAGAGACGGGGCCGAGCGGGACCCAAGTTTGACGGGGCTGTCAAGCTCCCGCAACGGATTGAATGAGACGAGCGCTGCCCGCCGCCGCCATCCCCCCACCGGAGACGGGTGCCGAAGCGCAACCGTGCTTCCCCCACACGGGCTCCCCGAGCTCCTCCGCGGCGGGACGGCCCCGCAACCGCCGCCGCTGCCCCCGGGAAGGTGGGAAGGAGCGGGCCGCGGAACCCGGCGCGGCACGGCGGTGCTCGCAGTACCGGCGAGGGCGGCGAGCACGTTTCCCGCACGCTGTAGACAAAGAAACGGCGCAGGCTGCTCCGCACGGCGAGCGCGGCAGCGGCGGCCCCGCACCGAGCCCCACCGCGAACTTCAACGGGAGGGGTCGAGACGGGCGGGAAGACGGGGAGGGAGGTGTAGGTTAAAAAAAAAAAATAAAATAAAAAGGTAAAAAGATTTTAAAAAGCCAAAAAAATCGCTTGGAAAAAAAAATACGCGAGCGAAAGAGCGGCGAGCGGGGGCCGAGGCGCGGCTCACCTTGGCGGAGATCTCGGCGCTGGTGTCCACGGCCGTGTCGGACATGGCGGGGGCGTGCGGGGCTGTGGCGGGGCTGTGGCGGCGCGGGCGGCGGCGCGGGCAGAACAATGCCAAGATGGCTTTGCGCGAGCCAGTGGGGACTCACGCGGCGCCACGGGCCCTCTTATAGAGCCGGGGGCGGCGCGCGCGCTGCCCCGCGCCGCGCCCATTGGCCGCGCGCGCCGCGGCCGCCAGCGCTTATTGGCCGAGGCGCAAACAATGGGCACGGCCGCTTAAAGCGGCAGGAACCGGCGCCTCTGACACTGCGGCGATGAGTTCGGGTTCGGTCTCAGCGTGGGCGAGGCGCGGGGCGGTAGACGGCAGAGCCACGCCCCCTTCCCTCCCCTCCCTTCCCGCTGCCTCCGCCCCCGCTGCCTCCGCCCCGCCCCGCCCCGCCGCGCCGTGTGAGGCGGAGGGCGGGAGGGAGCTTCCCCACCAGCCCCCCCCCTCCAGCCGCGCCGTCCCTCGCCGCAGCCAGCCCGCATGCTTGCGGAGGGGCGGGAGGCGTGCGCGCCCGCCTGCGGAGGGGAGAAAAAATAATAAGAGTTAATAATAATAATCATAGTAATGTCGGAGAACCGGCGCTGCCCCCTCCGCCCGCACCTCAGGCCCCCGGGGCCTCCCGGGGAACCGTACCCGCCCGGGGCGGCCGGTAGTGCCGGAGCAGGCGAGTGGTGCCAGGGAGCCCCGTCCCCTCGGTTGGCGCCGGGGTAACCCCCCACCCCCTCCTTCCCCCGCGCAACCTGCGCCGTGTTTTCAGCGCCGCGGAAACTTTTGCCACAACAACAACCGCCACCCCCAGGGACAGCGGGGGAGGGGTGGCCAGCCGGGCCCGCCGGGGGTGCCGGCCGCCGCCGCGCTGAATATGCGGGATTCCCACCCATTTGCTTATTTTACAATTAAAAACCTCACCCCAGGCCGCCTCACCGCCCCTCTCCCAACACACACGCACACACACCTTTCGTGAGCTCAAGCCTGGGCACGCAGCAGGAGCTTCCCCGCACTCCCCCCTCCGCAGCCCGCCGTTACAGCAGGCCGTTCCCCCCCCCCAAACCTGCGGGCACCGGGGCCACCCCTGCCCCCCCCCGCCCGCCGCCGGGTAAGGGGGCACCGGCGCGGCGAGTGAGTGGACTCTGCCACACTCAAGATGGCGCCGAGAGCCCTTCGCGAGGCAACCACACGGTTTTACGACCTCCCGAAAGCCGCTCCGCAGCCTGCGACGGCCCAGCGGTTGAGGCAGCGCCGCGCCTAAGCGATCCCCGGTGCGGAAGGCGCGAAGGAAAGGGGAAGGGGGTAAGAAAAAGCACCCCCAGACAGAGCAGCGCCTCTGCCACACTCAATATGGCCGCCAGGTTGAGGCAATACTCGGCAGAGCCTGTCCTCGGAGGGCGGGATATAGGGATCGAGCGATGCGGATTGGCCGACAGCGCTGAGCGAACGCTGTGCTGACGCTTTGCGGCTTCTTATTGGCTGAAGTGCCTGTCTGTCTACGGCGGAGTGGGTGTGAAAACCCGGAGCGGTCTCGGAGCGGAGCGCTGGAGCGGAGCTGGGGCCACCTGACGGGGGGGTACAGGGCACCCTGAAGGGGGGCGACCCACGGGCTGGCTGCTGCGGGCAGAGGGTGTGCTTCTACCGGCTGCTGATACCCAGGCTGCCTCTGGGCTCCCCCCACAGCTTCAGGAGAGCTGCAGGGAAGCCACAGGAGTCCACGTACCACCTGGCACCAGGCGTCGTGGCCCAAGGTGTCATGGCGCTGGTCTCCATCGTCCCATCCCCGCATGCACCTGGTGGCTGGACACCAAAACCACAGGACCCCGTTTCCAGGGCAAAACATCTCCCCCCACAAAACACGATAGCAACACAAACAGGCTGGTCAGTGCCCAGTTGCACCATGGACGACTTTTCTCCTCAGCCTCATGGTCTTGCCCCTCGTGGGAGCAGCCCTGAGGTGATGACAGGGGGGTCGGGGCCTCAGGGTGGGAGCGGGAACCACTGTGGTGGCCGTGGCCTCACGTCAGCCACTGACCCACTGCCTGACCTTGCACCAGGGCAAGGCTGGCCCCTGCCCCGGCCGTCTCCCGACCCGGGGGCCACCTCACGGGCTGTGAGCCCACAAGCCAAGTGCTGCCGCGGGAAACTCTCACTTTGCGTCAGAGCTGCTCTCGGCACAACGGTGGCCCGCTCGCGGCTTTCAGGTGCTGCCGGCAAGCCAGTATTTAGTCAGGAAGGGGCCTTTTGGGGACAACAAATTTCTCACGTTGGATGTCCCGCACTGACCTGGCGATGGGGCCGGGCGGGAGCGGGGTGAGAACCTTTCCACGCGCTCGGGGGAAGGACAGGGCTGTGGAAACCGGGATTTCTGGTCGCTGCTGGCTACGCCTCTCGCTTGGTGTGTTCAAGACAAGGGCAGCTGCTGTCTGTTCCTTCCCGGAGACGGCACTCAACGGCGGCTGTGGGTTTGGGGCAGGTTGCTAACAGGGTTGGAGGCAGGAGAGTCCTCTGCCACAGCCGAGCCCAGGGGCTGGTGGATGGTGAGTCTCTAAATGAGTCCAAAAGAGGAAAGAAAAAAAAAAAACCAAAACCAAAAAACACCCAAGCCCAGCCCTAAAATAAAGCACTTCTGCTATAACTTGGCTTTAATGTGTGGCTTCTCCTCAAACTTGGGCTGGGGGTTCTCACGTTTCACAAACAGTTAAAAAAAAGAAAAAGAGGAAAAGAGATGTGGGATATTTGGGGGAAGAAATTTAGGAATCCTCAAGGGATGGTCACACCAGGATCCCACAGAAGAGAGAGAGAGAGAGAGTGAGGAGATAAAAATCCAGCCAAGCCTGGAGTGGAAGCAAAACTGCCTTAAACCACTCTGCGTCGTAAATCCATGTATAGCCCCTGCGCGTAAGGCAGAGAGGAACAGGCTCAGCTCCGCGTTTTATGCCTCAGCAGTCCAAAAAGAAACAACAACAAAAAAACTGTTGCCTGTAAAAGGCAGCTGCTGCTTTACCTCTTCTCCACCCCTCCCGCCGGCCTGGGCTGGGGAGCGGCTCCGCAGGGAGCAGCGAGAGGAGGAGGAGAAGGAGGGTGGACGGGGGCTTTGCAAAAGTGCCCGAGCATCGGGAACAGAAGTTTCCAGGGCTGAGCTCTGCCTGGGACCTCGCTCCATCTGCGGCAGGCGATCGCTTTGGCAAAGGACTCGAAGTGCCGGAGGAGGCGGTAGGAGTTTTCCCTCCTTGCTGGCCGTTTCCCTAGCTCAGCAAGTAGCAGCCTCTCTAATCCCCGGCGAAGATCCTGCTGCTCGGGCGATTATTTCATCGAGGCAAGCTGCTCCTCGGAGGAAATTCTCATTACGCTCTTTGGAGAGGCAGGGGAGGGGCGACTGTCACTCAGCGGCTCTGGAAAAAACAGAGGGATGAGCCTGCAGCATCCCCAGGCTCTGGCGCACGAGACGTAGTAGTGTTTCTAGGTCAGGCTGGTGATGCGGGACGTGAAGCCAGCAGAGATGACATCCTGGCTGTGTCACCTTCTGTTCCTCGATGGGCAAGGGTTGCACGCCGGGGCCATGGCTTCATGGATGTTTGTTCCATGGGGCCTGGAGTAGCAGTGCTGGAGGGGGGGGGCTGGAGGGTGATGGGGAGGTGGGAAGGAGCTTCACGTGCGCTCACAGGGAGGAGTGGAGGTGTGTAGAGCACTGGGGCCAGTGCACGGGGCCGAAAAGCATCTTTGTGAGACCACGGGGCCAAGGCTGAGACCTCGCCACAGGGAGCAGAGATGGCACTTGGAGAGCACCAGCCGCCCCAGCCCAGGGAAGGGCAGACGAGGCCACCCTCCTCCCCACGTCCTGGGCTGCTGCTCCTCCAGCCGTCCCCATGAACCACGTAAACAGGAGGGAGCAGGTCCCTGTGGCGCACTTTAATTAAGGGATGGAGACGCCGACTTCGCCTTTCCCCAGAGGATTGCAAAAGGCCCAGGCGGGCCCCACACTTCAGCTCACAGCCATCCCTGCTCTGACAGGCACTCTGCCCTCTGCGTTACAAAACAGGGCTCTGACTCACCGGCCTTTCCCAGCCCGCTGCTCACCGAGCCCGGACACATTTGCAGGGATCCCTCAGAGGGATGTAGGGAGTCTGGCTGCTCTGCACCCTGCTGCCGGTGCCCAGAGCAGGGAGTGGCACCGTCCCACTGGCGTCCCCCTCAGGCCTCTGCATGGAGCCCAAGGGTGAGGACAGCTTTCAAGGGGGGTATACCCCGTGACTGGAGGATATGGGAAAGTGAGTCTGACCTCTCTGGGTACCCTGACTCCAGCAGGCAAAGACACGGTAGTCCCTTGATGTCCAAGATGCTCGCTGACTTCCTCACGGTTCTGGGAAGCAACTGCCCTGGCTGGCTGAGAGGCAAGCCCCCTTCTCTGCCTTAGTCAGCTGGGGGCTGGCAGGAGCTGGAGCCAGGTCGAGGGCAGCAGAACACCCCAGCACTGCTGCTAATCCTGCTCCTGCCTGCCGGCAGGGTGTGAATGTGACAGGGGGTACGAGGGAAGCCTCTGTTTTGGGACACTGGCTTTTCATGGAAGGCCACAACAGCGGGAGGGGACCCAGCATCACCTCCCTGGCTGCCAAGGGTGATGCCATGGCCCGGGAGCCGGCACTCAAATCCCTGTCCTTCCCTGCCTGCATGCCAGGACTACCTCAGCTCGCCCCTGGCAGGCTGCCGGGGCCCCACGGCTGGGTTTAAAGGCTGCAAAGCTGATTATTGCCTTTCTCTCAAGCGAAGGGTGAGAGGACATTGGGGCAACCTGCCTCAGAGGCAGGGGGAAGAGACCTGTGCCCCAGGCTTGGCGAAGTTGGAAAACAGTTGTTTCTCTCTTTTAATGAGTTTTCTGGGTTTTCCCCTGTTTTGGAGGTTGGTTGTGACTACGAGGCCGAGTGAACAACGCCGTGGATCAGACTCAGGGCAAGAGCCTATCACACAGAGATTACACACCCACACCCTGCCCCGGGCCTGGGCCTTGGGCCAGAGACGTGGTTTCACTCCTCAGGGCTCCCGTCCCACTGCCCAAAGTGATGCGCGGAAGGGTTTTAAAAAGAGAGCAAGAGAGGAAGGTGGGAGGGAGGAGACAAGGAGAGTTTCTCTTCCCTCCCTGCCTCTTCCGGCGCATTGCAAACACGAGGTCTTTGCAATGTCCTCAGGAGGAGGGAAAACACCTCACTGCACGTGCCCAAGGCTGGACGCATGTTGGGGCAGGGATTGACGCGCAGCATGGCCGGCCCTGGGCACACGACCCCAATCGTGTCCTGCTCTGCCGTCCCCAGCAGGACACCCCCAGGAGCCCCCCCATGGGGCTCCCCACCCAACTGGGGCCACCCTCCTGCCCCAAGCTGGCCACGGGGCACCAATGGACGTCATTGCGCAGGAACAACCGTGCGGAGAGCCACCGCTCCTTCGTCTCGTCCCTCTTTGCCGTGTTGGCACACCTGGGAGAAGAGGGACACACAACGAGCAGACACACACTCACAAAACCAACCCCAAATCTGGATCCGTATCAGAGAGAATTAATTACTGGCTCATGCATATTCAGATGAGAAACTCAGCTGAACCTGGCGGCAGTTCGGCGCCTGGGGCGGCCCTGGAAAGGAGAATTCCTCTGGAGAGATATAAATCACCGCTCCCCTCTATTGCTTCCCCCATGGAGCACTACCTCCTGGGGAATACTGAACCTTGATTTCCTTTTTTTCCTCCTTCTTCGTTTTCAATCTGCGCGGGGCCCCTGTAATTACAATGGGCTGCTTTAGGGCTTGAGTTATTTATTGGGTAACAGCGACACACCTACCCAGCTCCAGCCGCCTGCCTGCCCGCGTGTTGTGGCTTGTCCTGCCTACCCAGCAGCGCCCGCCATGCCGTGCCGTGCCGTGCCGTGCCATGCCGTGCTGCTTTAGCTCGAGACGGCATGGGCAGCAGCAGCAAACAGGGACCACCAGCCTTAAGCGATCCAGTAGACACATCCATGGCGGTGTAGGTCCTGTGAGCAGGGGCAAGAGCCACACTCTTGTTTTATTGCAAAACACCATCTTGCACACACGTTTGCATGCTGCTACGGCAGGCGGTGGATGCCACCTAAGCTCACACCGGTTGTGAAATCTTTGGCCCCATTTTACAGGTGGAGAAAGCAAGGCGCAGAGTGGGGAGATGATTTGCCCGGGGTCATCCCAGGAGATCGGAAGAAGAACCCACGCCTCTGGCTGACGTGCGGCTGGGCAAGAAGATGCCAGCCAAAGCGCTTGGCTCAACACTCTCCCTCGTGCCTTTGCTTTGCTCCCCGGCAGGGGTCCTCTGCCCAGCCCCGGCTCCACATCCCCCTGCCCAACCCCGCTCCCCCCATACACGGGCTTGTGTGTTCAGAAGAGATGAGCACTCTGGGCTGAAGACCACATGGCTGGAGGGAATTAAATAATTGATGGGCCAGAAGTCTCAAGCAGCTACCGAATCTCCAGGGGCAGCATCTGAGAGGCAAAGCAGAGCCCCAGACAAGCCCCTTCGCTCTGATATGATGCCAGCATGTCTCAGTCCTTCCTGGGGCTTCTGGTGGGTTGAAGATGTGGGGTGCCGGGGATGGGAGAGGTCCTCCACTCACCTCTCAGCTTGCCCCTTGCGCTGCTAGAGAGCTGGAGGGACTGGCCATCTTCCAGCCAGGCGGGGAGGAGCTGGGAGGAAGGAGGCTGCTGCGTCCAGGCTGAAACCCTCCTGCATGGGATGGTTCCCACTGAGCAGCACCCTTGGAAAGAGAAGGCTGAGCAGTGAGGAGGAAAAAAACCTGCAAAATCAAGGTGGGTGCCCAGCTTTTCCCCGAACGCGAGCGTGGGGCAACCAGAAAGCAGCACACTCCATGCCAGCGAAAGGGACAGCTCTTCTGCCATAGCCAAGCTGCGGCCTCCTTGCCATGGGAGCATGGAGAATGGCTTAAAAATTTACAGGAGAAAAGCAACTGGATAAATTCAGCATAGAAATTGGAAGAAATTAAATCCAACGGTCCCACTCCCTGCTCTGGAGCTCCCTCGGCTCCAAAAAGCCTCGGCAGCTGGGAGAGGGTCACTGCCCCACAGCCCCATTCCTGAGCACTGGGACAGTGGGGCCAGTCACTCGTTGCTGGCACAGCTACACCGAGCATCAGGGCGGGGGGGGGGGTCACAAGGCGAGAGGGGAAGCCCCTGTGCGATGGCCGTGGCTGTATGGATCCTGGGCATCAGCCTCAGGAGGTCTCAGTGGTGGGACAAAGAGGTTTTCCCACCCAAAGTGCTGATGCAGAGCTGCCACAGGATTTGTCAGGCTGTAGCGTGAAGCATCTCCCTGCGCTAGACATATTTTGTCGATATTTAATCCACCAATAAAAGTGGTGCATGACCAAATTGAATATTTAATTTAATATACGCTAAGCAGGAGCCAGTTGGCATTTCACCCAATCGAAAATGTTTGCTGCCCTCTCTCTCTTTTTAACAGATTTTTCATGAAAAGTTGTTTATTTTTTTCTTGGGATTTATTCATATCTTTTTTTTCTTTAGGTGATGCTATTATGATCTGGAAATGATGATTTTCATTTACCAGATCAGGAGTTTAATGAACAAGCTATTTGAATAACCATTTGGACAAGTATTTTAAAAAAAAAAAAAAAAAGAAGATAGAAGAAGAATCCATTTTAAATCCTCAGAAATGCCCCCCCCGCAACTTGAGTAATTTGCAGAAGAGCAGTTTCTTCATTTTTTTTTCCCCAGTATACTAGATGAAACAGTTGAAAGTGTTTGAAGCTGGCAAGAAAAGCATCTCCAGCTACTGATGTCATGAAAATATAAATTGGCAGATTTTTCACGCTGGGTCAATGTGTAGCGATAAGCACAATGCCATACCTTTAGGAGCAGTATTTGTTGGTAAACAGATGGGAAGCAGCCTACAATGTCCGTAGTCAATAACATACAGCAAATGTGCATTGGCGGGGTTGCTGTCGGAGCAATAAATCGCGTATCTTCCTGGCGGAGCCTGGACCATCCTGCGTGCAGACACTGTTGAGCCTGTCGTGGGCAAAACACACAATGCGCAGAATTGCTGTGAATAATTTAGAGAGCACCCTTGTTCATCTCTTTTAAACTGCCCATTGAGTCATTTCTGCTGCTCCCATTTCAAGCGGCCGGAGGAATCCTTCCTATTTTCCATGCCAAATATAGCAGTTTTTCCAGAAATGCTCGAACACACAAGCCAGGAAGTTTCCCTTCTCTGAGTGAGTCAGTGGAAGTTCAGGCTGCAGTTTCACGATTGCTTCAAGTCGATCGAAATCTGTGCCGCTGCCAAAAGGAGCCATCCAGCCCAACCCAGTGAGCAGCCTCACTCCCTCCTTGTGCAATGAGACTCGGATTAGAAAACGAATCAGTCTGAAAACAAATCCTGCTGGGTTGGTTTGGGTTTTTTTTTAGAGGGAGGTTGATTTTCAACCAAATCATTTGGCCAGCTCATCTCACAGCTGTGTGGACTTGAGAGGAGGCTTGTCTGATCGGAAAGGTGTGTTTTCAGGATGCTCTTTACATCAGAGTGACTAAAGGCAGACGCAAAGGGGATGGGGCAGGAGATACCATGCCCGTGGGGTCACAGATGGGTACGTGTCCCCGGTGCCACGCAGCTCAGCTGCAGAGCTGATGGGGGCTGTGTTCACACCCCTAGCCCCAGGATGGGAACACAGGGCAGATCCCTGCCTGGGAGGGATTTTCTTGGGTGCCATTTCTCAGATCCAGGACAAGGATGTGATTGGGGACATTGGGACTAGTCGGTATCTCAGGACTGTCCCCTGCTATCCAGGATGCTCAGGCATCCTACTTCAGTGGAGATACCTGTGATACCTTCAGAGAGGAGGGATATTTCAACTTCCTCTTTTAGGAGCAGGGCCATTCTCTTCCTACTTTTTCTCTTCTTTCCACCTTCTTACATCCACCAGCATTTTTTTCTAGCTATGTTCCACATTGGTTGCCAAAGCAAGGGAGCCTTCCTCCCATTTTTGCTGCTCATTCCCTTCTAATCATTGCAAACCCATGGGACTAATTTTAAACAGATTTGATGAGGTCGGAGGGAGATCCTAGATCTTCTTGCAAGTGTCGTGGAAACAAGTGGCTAAGCAGAGGGTGGATGCTCACTAGCACCCCCCAGAGAGGCTGGCCACTGCAAACTCAGGCCTTCTTTTAGTCACCAGAGAATCCTCACCAAGGACCACGGCTGAAGCATGGTTCTGAAGCTGCAATTTCACCAGCTCTGCTCATCCCTGGGGTTGCACCTCAGCTTCCACCAGCTTTGCCCTCCTGCCCTTTCCTTAGTGGATGCGGGGCAAGCATCACTCTTGCAAAGCCTGTGCCCTGGCAGGCCCGGGGTTTGGGGGCTGCAGTCCACTCCATGGGGCTCCCGCGTGGGTAAACCAGCCTGGTTTGTTACGTGTTTCCAGCACTCTTGAGGGCTGCAGCTTTCATGCTGGGGGATCCCCGTGGTTCCGTGGACTGCTTGTAAGGAAGGGTAACTGAGGCCAGCAAGTGCCTTGCCAGGAGGTGTTGGTTTGCTACAAAGGAACTCGCATCTCCGGTGGGATATTTTTGGAGATCAGCAAAGCAGAACAGGTTGAAAATCCCTGTGCTAGAAACCTGCATTATCTTTTTCCTCCTCCCAACGTTTGTTCCATTCTTGCTCAGAGACAGTGCTCACCTCTTTGCGGAGAAGCCTTGCTGACGGGCAATTTCTCTGCCTGCTTTGGAAAGGCATCCCCACTTGGCTCCAGTCTCTCCCTCCCTCCTCCGAGGGAGCCTCATGGCCAGAGTTTGCTCCTGCTGGCCCCAATCCAGGCAGGCACTTACGCAGGTCACTGCTCCAACTCGGAAGCTGGTGGATTGCTCCCAGCCTGCCCCGGGGACTAACAAGTTTTCCTGCTCCTTCTCCTGGAGAAGATGGGGAAGGGAGGGGGGCTGAGCTAGGGACAGAGCTGGCTCTGGTGCCTGTCTCTGGGTGAGCTATTGGAGGCACTGGGGTGGTTCTTCCCTACCCTATGTGACACTGCTGTCTCTAAGCACGAGCACTGCAGGGTGGCAAAGCCACCAGGGTGGGACATGGCACCTCCTGGGCAGTCTGGGCTGGAAGGGTGCCTGCGGGCAGTGGCCGGCAGCTGGGCAGCCCCAGCGCCGGGTGGGACAGCCCCATCACGGACTGCTGGCTGACACCCAGGAAAGTTCCTCCTTCCAAGGGCTTTGCTTCCTATCTCCAGCATTTTCCATCTGCCACAGGAGACTGGGGCCAAGACTCGCCCCTGCTGTGAAAGCCTCCAGGCAGGACATGCCACCATTCCTGCCTGCCCTCCTTCTCCCCCGCATCCCTAAGAGATATGGCAAGGAGCAGCCACACTCAAACTTTGACTCCCTTGGGTCCTTCCAGCTCCTCCACTGCCATGGGATGGCTGCCCACAGAGGGAGCCAGGCGGGCGTTGGGACACTCATGGTCCCGTGGTTTGGTCACCCCGCAGTGCTCCCCTCTCCACTGCTCTCCTGCAGTGGGACCCAGCAGCTTGGCTCACACAGGGTGCCCTGGCACAATGGGGACCAGCGCCTCCTTGTCCCCCTGCGCTGGAGGCTGGGTGGGACAGACAAATCGCTCAGGATGGACACCTTGCAACAGCCAAAATCCGCAGCTGAGAGCTGTGATGGATGTCTGCTTCAACAGGATGTGAGGGGAGCCAGGAGCAAGCAGGACCAACAGGCACTGCTGGGGGACGAGACCGCTCAGTGCATGCTGAACCCGCTGCAGCCCTCGCCCTGCCACCTCTCACCTCTGATGTGTGCTGTCCCCCCCCAGGGGACAAACCTTCCCAAGGCCACAGCAGCAGGGACTCAGCACCCTGTGCACAGAAGCAGGAGAGGCTTCGGCACACACCACATTCCAAAAACCCATCAGGAGGAGAGGACAGGGGGAAGCAGAGGAGCGGGATGTTCCTGAGCGCTTGAAGCTCAGCCCGTACGGATGAATTCAAGGGACGCTAAGCCCTTCCACTGCGTCCTTGTGCCAGATGCCCCCGGATCGAACAGGCTCTGCCCGTGCCGGAGGTAGTGGGGTGCCCGTGCAGCCCTCTCCGGCTGCACCGCTGAGCTGCCTCCTCCCCTCCACGGCCGCCCCTGGCAGATCAGTCGCAGGCTGGGCAGTGGGCGCCGCAGGACGGAGCGGAAATGAAGCAGCCGAGGCCCTGCAGATCTGCTGTTTATCTCCACGCCACTCGTACGCCCTCGGTCGGGCTCCGGAAGAGTAAATCACCTCGGCCTTCCCCAGCCACGCCGTTTCCACCCCAGCTGGGACGGTGGGGTCCCCTCCGGCACTTCCCGCACCCCATGCATCCCGCAGCCGGCAAGCCCGGGCTGAGATCTGCTCTCTTAGCACAGCCGAGACTCTGCTCCAGTTCCCCGACTGGGTTGCATGGGCTTTGCCCCAGGATGTGAATTTGGGTGCTGGAATTTATCCGCGGCTGTTTTGGCTGTGGCTGAACTCCACCTCCGGGCAATGACATGTTGTTTCCATAGTAGCTAATGGACTGGAGATGGAAGGGGGGAAACACATACCCGCACTAAAAAGGGACTCGTGAGTAATGTGGTTGCTCCCAGAGCAGAGTAGGAACAACTTTCTAGCACTCGACGGAGCCCCTCCTTCGCCCGGCGCCTGTAAAGTGTCAAGAGGAGAGTGTGTGCGTGTGTGTGTGTGTGTGTGTGTGCGTGCGCAGAGCTGTGCAGGAGTGGGAACGGGGCGGGAGGACAAGGGGGTCCGTGTGGGTGCCGGGGGGGCTTGGGGGTGCATGGTGCTGGGGAAGGGGTACGTGGTGGCTGTGCAGGGTCAGCCTGTGCAAGGAGAGGGGGGACATGGCGAGCCTGTGGGGAGGGTGCAGTGCAGGCAGTGGGCACACACATGGGTGACATGTCTGCAGGGGTGTCCACACCGTTTTGCGTGCAGAGAGCAGTTCCCGGAGGGAGCAGCCCTGGGCAGATTCGCACCCCCCCAGAGCAGAGGCTGTCAGAGGGAGTGGTGTGGCTGGGACAAGGCAGGACAGAGGTATCCGAGGGCTGTGCTCACCTGTGGGACAGTAAAGGCTGACAAGGACAAAGTCTGGAAGGTGCAAAGAGGCAAGGAGCTAAAAGGGTATTGAGGGGGAGTCAGGAGTCTTTGTCCTTGCCGGACCCCCTGTGCAGGCACGAGGTGGGTCTCGGTGTGAGAGCAGGGGTCAGCCCTGGCCCCGCTGCCGACCTGCTCCCAGCCTCCTGACCATCCCTGAGTCCCACGGCTCTCCAGGAGCAGGGAGGACTGGATTTTTCTCCCATGCCGCAGCCCTGGGCTCCCCCCCTGGCCAGCTAGGCACAGCACCGTGGATCCACCACCCTTTGACATTTCCATCGCACTCAGCTACACCATGGACCAAATCTGTCCTCAGGGGACAACAGCTCTGTTACTCCACATGCAAATGGAGGGCAGCTCTTGGGGACATCCTCATGCCCATCTCTGGCCGGCAGCCCCGGCCAGATCCCTGCGCCCCGGCTGCTGTTACAGCATTTTTCTTCCACTTGCATGTTCCCCAGCTTGTTCGGTTGCGTAGCTCCCGCCGTGTCCGGCTCTTTGTGTTGTTTGCTGTTAAGTAAATCACTGGCAGCTCCCCAGAGCGCTGGGTAATGGCAGGATAATTCCCAGCAAGACCCTGGTAATTCACTTGAAGGAAAGCAGAGCAGAGGAAAACAGCACTATTAGCCATTATCCCGGCCTCTCAAAGGCCTCCTCGCCTGCAGAAACGTCACGCAGTGCAGCAGGCATGCCTGCCACGGCTCCCAGATGCTGCGGGCCATGGAAGGGCCAAAAGCAGCAGAGGAGGCCAGGTTTCAGCCTTCTCCTGCCAGCCTGGACCAGCAGACGAAATGTGGACGAGTGCCTCTGCCTGCCGTGGGCACGAGCGGGTTGGTGTCAGTCCCAGGAAAAATACCCCGAGGACAGGAGTCGGGCGATGCAGAAGTGCCCATCAGCCAGCGCAGACCCGCGGGATGCTCCAGCTTCGAGTGATCCACTGAGCACATGGGCTGCACGGCAGGACCGAGGTCTTGAGCCGGCGGAGGGCTGACAGCTGGAGCGGGGAGGACGGTGGCCATGATGTTCTGGCTGCCGCAGGCTGCTGGAAGCTCCTCTGGACTTGGAGGAGCTTTGCCGCCTGCATCAGCAAAGATAACGTCCCTTCCAGGCAGCCTCAGCACCTTTCACGCCTCCCTGTTGTTGGGACACACCGATCCTGGCTGGGGTACACTGGAGACCGAGAGCAGGGTTTCGGCCAGGGGTTTGCCAGGGCAGCTCAAGCACTGACCCTGCCCCTCTGAGCCCCTCTGTGCCCACCACATCCACATCCGTATGTGAATATCAATGCCAGTTCGGACTCCCTAAAGAGCTCCCAGCTGTGTTTCTGAGTTGCACAGCTGCGTGGCATGGTGGGGGGACGCCAGGAGGGCAGACCCTCCAAAGAGCTTGGAGGGGGACTCGAGGCAACGGACTCCCCGCAGAAGCTGCCTGCTTCCTTCCAGCTCTGCAGCAGGGCCCCGAGCTCCTTTGCAAACCTGTCCCTGAAGTGGCTGTCGGCATTTCTGAGAGAGGCCTCTGTTTGCAGAAGTGCCCAACTTCCCCCCCGCCCCGAGGTTCCCAGCTGTGGGAGGGAGCCTGCAGCCGCCGCCGGCAGCCCCCCGCCTGGCTCCCCTCACCCAGGGAGGGCGAGGTGCGCTCCTGCTCCACCCAAACCCAGGCTCACACCCCTCGGCATGCTCACACACACACACGCGCGGGCACCCACACACGGAGGAATGCATACACAAAGGTGCATGCACGCTTATATGCATAGGCGCAGGTTTTCTGACGCTTCTCGTTCGTTGGCTTTAGAGCAAAGTCCCATCTTCGTCGGGAGCAACAAAGGCTTCCAGGCCAGCCTAGTAGTAAAAGCAGTAAACTTTAAGGGGAAAAGGGTTCTCTGACTGTTTCCGCAGTGGCGGTCGCTGTTGCCTGACAAAGGCTTTCCCTCCGTTCACTTTAAGCACATGCACATTTGGTGCTGATTAAGTGTGTGGGACTGCAGCTCCAAGTGTGTGGGACAGCTCTGTTCCCAAGCACCTAAAGATGTACCCACACCCAACCCTGCACACCCTCTTTGATCCAGGTTCCCTGTCCTGGCAGCCAAGCGGGGTATGGGAGACCCTCACCAAAGTGACACAGCTTTGGTTGCTCTCCCATGCGCTCCCCAGGGGTGGCAAGTCTGTGGAAGAGAGTCACGTTTTGACAGTCAACACCTGCACGTGTTTCACAGCAATGCCCCTTGCTCGGAGCTTGGGTGGCAAGAAATGAATGGCCCAGGAAACAGAGGGGGTTGCAGGGAGATTGAGAGCAGCCTGTCCCTCTTGGAGAAGTCAGTTCCACCGTTTTGGACACCTGAGGAGGTCCTAGCCCCCAACGCAGTTGAGCATTGTTGTTGCCCTTGAGTGTTTTGTGTCAGAGGAACAGATAATGGCCTTGTCCTTGGCTTTCAGGCTCTACCACAGCCTCGCACCATGGAGCACCCAGAAACAAGGAGAGCTTGAACTCACCTCAGTAAAGATGTCAAAAGTCTGTTCTTTTGGAAACCAAGGGCTCGCTTCCATTTCAAAGATGCAACTATCATTTCCTTAACAGCGTTGAGGGCAAAGCGTTCACCCTCATCAGCCCGTGTGGGCTCCATCCCTGAGATGCTGGCAGGGAAAGCATAGGACAGGTTTGATGTACTTCTCATGAGTTGCTGGAGATGAATGTGGTAACACTACATGCTCACTGCTGTCTCCTCAGAGCAAAAGTCCTGATGTCCAGGGTACTGTGCTGCTGTGGAGCAGCCAGAAATGGTGGTGAGAAAGGGACAACATAGCAGAGATGTGGCCATGTGGCCATGTCCAGAGGGACAAGATGAAGTCTGCCAGATGGAATAAAGCATTACCAAGGGATGCTTCAAGATGATAGCTGAAGGTGAGATTTTACCACCCCTAATATAACCATCTAAGACTGGGATGCCCATGGTCATCAAGCAGGACGAAGAAGCACCTTCAGTGCACAGTTCTCCTCTTCCTCCCACCTTTCACCCATCCCATTGTGTTAGTGGCCTTCCACCAAAAGGGCAAGGAAAATACTTCTCCATTTCTCCCAAGACTGAGGGATGTGTCCTCACTTCATGGCCCCACTGCTCCCTCTAGGAAGTGGCCTTTACTACCAACTGCAAACATGATGCAAGGCCAACCAGCCTGACTCTCGTCTCCCTTATATCTCTTTTCCTTTGATTGCTCTGACTTCAGCAGAGTCCTTCCTCCTCTGTAACAGGCAAGACAGGGCGCTCTGTGTCCAAAGATACCTCTCAGTTAATAAGCCATCACAAGACAATGTGTTGGGTCACTTGTGAGAAGAGAATCCTGGTGTAGATGCCATAAGGCACATGAGCAGCTTTGACCTAATGGGACTTTCCTGGAGCACCATGGTCTGCCTGGGGGCTCAGCCTCAGACTGGGGGCTAGGATTTTGAGAAGGAACACGTTCCTCAAGTTGAGACCTCCAAGGAAGGCCCTATTCAGTCTTTCAGGTTGGTGGCAGTTCCAGACACGTGCCAAAGATTTACATATCAGAGAGGCTCCCAGGCCTTTGCTGACTCCGGGCTGGGGTTAGCAACGCTTTGGCTCTCCGCCCTTGACTGTTTTACACTGCATATAAAGGGATCCCTTGAAGATAGAGAGGAGGGCAATCTGGGTGAGCTGTCTCCCCAACCTTGGTTTCAGGGAGCCCATTTGCTCACCTCCAGGTCTCGGTGAAGCAGATGAAGGTGCAGTGCGTTTGGGAGGACCAGGCCAGAAAGAATGGCCACCCCTCCCATGTGGCTTCTTTTACACCACAGGCCATTGTATTTTGCCCACTCACTCCTACAATGGATGCCAAATCTGGGTTTTGACAGCAACGCTTCTTCCAGAAGGGAACCAAGTCTTGATCTGGAGATAAACCCGTAGAGTCTTGGTCTTTCGTTAGCTGGTTGGCTCTGATGACTAATCATGCTCCTTGTTGAGGAAGCCTGATGATTTCTAATGTGGGTTTACCTGGCTTTGGAATTTAGCCATCGGTTTGTTGCTTATATTAAAGCATTTAGCATTGAAATGGAGGCAATTAGGCTTTCTGAGAGAGTTTTTAACTTAAAAAAATTCAACTCCTAGTTAAAGGTTTTGTCAGTTAGTATAAAGAAAAGAGTCATAGGACCTCAGATGAAGACTAAGGCGTATGATTTTGTTAATGGAGCAATAAAACAATAAATCTCTCGATGAGTAAAAGTGCTAGATTAAAATGGGTGTAGATGGAGCAATAAGGGTATTTTAGCATCAGCTATCCTCATAAGACATTAGCAAAGTCAGGCTGTATGAACCTTCTTTAAGACTCTTGTGAGATCAAGCACCGATAATGATACATTAAGAGGCCCTAATGCTTCGGCTAACGCGGAACTGATACGAATATGATGTTAGCCAGCAGAGGTAGGTATCCCAGGTATGTGCTGTGGGATACCTGCTTGGGGTATGTTGAGATGAATATGTACGTTTGGATTGCTGTAGGGAATCGAAGGGCGTGTCTGAGGGTTTTGTTTCCCAGGGTGAGGTCTCCGACACCTGTGGTGCATCTTCCTTCTGCCAAGCCAGAGAGATTGGGAACATGATGAGAAACGGCTGGAGGTTTTACTTTGTTAGAACGCGTCCTTCATGTCAGCAACAGGCTATGGAGTTTGTATCTTGTTGGTTTCTCTTCTGTAAATGTTCAGTGTTACCTACAACAACTGAAATTAGCTTTCCTGTGGCCTTAGGAAAACACTCATACACCTCTTAATCTCTGTTTCATTTAGATAACCAGACCAGGCATGTGTGCTCTCGTTCTCTCCCATGCTCTGCTTCCTTGCAGTGATTCTTTTCTACATCTTCTCCCACGTTTCATCCCCATTAAAAACAAAACAAGACAAACCAAAACAAAACTGCATCAGTCATGTCATTGCTTTCTATTTAAACATCCAAAAATTGTGCTACTCCTTTTAGTCCCATATCGCAGTAGGAGCTCTGGTTGAGCTGGTTGCTCTGAACCTTTCCATCGTCCCACTCAGTGTGTGAAGTCCGCAATCTCCTCCTTGCAGTTGACTTGCTAAGATGTTTGTTTTGAATGGGTTGAGTTCACCAAAGGAGCAAACCACTGAGCAGGACTGTGATGCCCTTATCTCCTTACCCGTCTTTCTGCCATGTGCCAGTGGTATCAGCGGTGAGAAGGATTCAGGAGCATCCGCCTTCCAGAGGAAGCCTGTGGGAAGACTCCTGTGAGTCAACAGAGGTCAACTATTTCAGAGGCCCACCTGCAGCTGGCTCCTGTAGGAAATACTTTTTCATGCTGTATTGCAGAGCCCTCAGTCAAAATATTCGCAAGAACAATGTTGGGATCATGCAGTGACCTTCACTTACCAAACCCTGGATCGTTTTTGTATACCAAGCCTCGTTGCCACAAAAACAGGGCGATTCATTATTTATCTTCTTGCCTGTTTGTTCTGTGTTGGTTAAAGCTCAGATTCTCTTCCACTCTTTTGCATGATGCCAGGTTAACAGGTCTGATTTATCCAGTGATCTCATTTGCCTTTTTTAGAAATTCTGGCAAAACATTAGCATTTCTCTGATCTTCTTGCAAATAAAGATTAGTAAGGCAAGACACCTCTGCCAGCTCTCTAAGGACTCTTCTGGGCTTGTGAGTTTACTCTTGTATGTGCTCTAATATCTTTCCAAGATTCCAGTGGTCTATACGATATCTCGTCTGATATGAGTGTATCTCCCTCCTGCCCTCCAAATGGAATTACTTACCAAGCACAACAACTTCTACATATCACTGTTAGTTTTATCATCTCCGTGGTGTTAGGTGGAGACTGTATCAATGCTGTCACTTTTGTTCTCCATCTCCCTGCAAGTCTCTCCTGTTGCCCACCCCTGCCCAACATGGATTTTTTCCTTGTTTTTTTTTTTAGCTTTCATAATCGATATCTTAAGTTTCCATTTTATTGACTGATTTGTAGCATCCTCCCTTCTCTCCAGTTGTGATAGGTAGCTCTTTGGTTTTCAATTTGCCACTGAATCAGAATAGGCTTGTAGCCAAACCCGTTTCCTCTCCATTTGCACTGTGACCTGCCAGCTATCAAAAACTCTTTCTGAAGAGCTCACAATATTTTCTCACATTTTTTAAAAATTATTCCTCCCAACCAGTTTCTCTCCTACTTTCTCTCAGCTTTAGAAAAATTAACCCTATGGAGCATCACACATAAATGAGCCAGAACTGCCCTTTTTCGCCCAGAACAAGCGGAATCAGGTCATGCTGACTGGTCCCCAGGCAACCACTGCCTTCCAGCCCAGTGATTAATTCATCTGTATCTGTCATGATGAGGTTCGGAGCCATGTTGTTTTGTGTCCTTTGTGGTTCCTTTCATGTCAGATTATTACCTACAGTTTCAGCAAACTTCATTCTTTGTTTTTTTAACTAGCGGATGTGTCAGACCTTCAGGATGGTCTTCACGCAGGTGTAATTTCTCCAAAGATCCCAGTGTTTTGTCCCGGTTCCCCCGATGGCAGGCCAGGGAGTAGTGAACTGCTCCTGCTCTCTGGTTCAGCTGCCTGGTGCAGAGCCTGGCAGCCAGGATCAGCTCTCCGGTTTCGGCGTTAACACGTTGCTCCATGTGCGGTCCAGATCTCGTACTTCACAGTTATCAATAATTCTAAACCGAGGAAACAGCCCATTCATAAAGTGCTCCCTCCCACGCAACTCTCACGCAGATTGTCCTTCTTAAACAGCTCCCCTCACGTGAACCATACCAATGGCTTTTATTCCTGCCAATGGCATCAAGTTTTTCCTCATCAGGGAGGGCTTCCCATTCCTTTGGCTTGGTAAGCACGCATCTAACCCCGGCATATATGTGACCAAGATCTCTTCCAGCCATGTCCTCTGCCACATGGGCTCATTCTGTTGATAACACATTGTGTTTCAACTGCTTTTATCTCCTCAGCATCTTTGCCTTGCACTGTCAGCCCAATCCTTCCCCAGACTGTCACCAGCTCGTCTCAAAGCCACGGCAGTTGCCAGCAGAGCCCCAGTCTACGTGTAGCTCTGCCTCCTGCACAGCCCAGGGCTTCATCTGACAAAACCAAGGCAGCCGGTCACGTCTGACATCTTCTTCCTTTTCTTTTGGGGCTGGAAGAGTCTCTACAAATCCCCCTTGGACTTTCTTCCATAGGTTGTTCACCATTCTGGGGTGTGTTAACACCAACAAAGACTTGTCAGATGACTTCAAAATCTCACCCGGCCTCACCACTACATCTCCCATCTTTTCTTCCACGAGAAAGCACAGCATGTCCTATAGCTCCTGGGCTATTTAAACATCTCTGTTTACTTTTTTCCTCTCAGCCTCAGACTTTAATTCTCCTTCTTCAGTGTATAATCCTTCTCCTCCAAATGCTTGAGGCCCCACTTGTCTGGGTGCCCAGAGGGTCTCCATGACAGCCTCTCCCTGAAGCTGTATCTGCCGGACTGGGCAGCGCTGGGGCACAGGTACCTCCCCGTCTGGAGCTTCTCCTCCTTTTCCTGGGCTGTTCGGGGAGGATCCTCAAATTCATGAGCTCCCTGGGGTGTCTCAGCTCTGGACCAGACACCACGGGCATGTCATGGCATAGCGCGTGTGGGGTCTGTGTGGTATTTAATTGCCACCTGACTGGACTGTGGGATGAGAAATGGGGCAAGAAAAAGGGCAGGAGGTCATTTCCAGAACAAATCCCTCAGCCCCAGGCTGGCGAAGGGTGTGTGGGAACCTCCCAGCCCTGCAGCCAAGAGGCCAAGGTGATGGGCTCTCACCTGGACATGCAAGCAGTCAGCCACGGTTGACGAGACAAGGGAGGGGAAAAGCCTGGAGCATCTCCTGGTAGTCTGGGGAGACCAGGGGAGCGCAGAGGAGAGCAGAGCAGCATCCTCCACTCCCCATGCATGCAGGCAGCCAGGAGGCCACTGTGATTCAGATCACAGCCCGGCCAGGCCCCGTGTGCCTTGGCTTGCTGGGAGAGGCCAACGGCCCCAGGGCGGTGGGCTGTCTTCTCCAAAAAGGAGACAGCAGCCTGGGGCACCAGAGCCCACATGCAGGGTGGTCAGCTTGGCCTTCTGTGGGATCCTTTCTCTTTGGGGCCAAACAGCCCCCAGGGGGGAGGTCCCTCACCCCTCCCTGCCCCCTCCAATGTGTCCCCGTGGGTTGTTGCAAAGTTTCCTGCCTGCCAAAATTTTCTGCCAACAGTCCTGCAAGGAAAACTGCAACAAAGCTTTTCTGTGTCCCATCCCTGGGAGGGGGACAGGAGGACGGGGGGATCTCAGAGCAGAGAGGGCTCTTGCTCAGAGGGGACGCACAGCCTGTGTTCAAGTCTGCCTGCTCCCTCACCATGATGCCAGCCGCTGTTCTCCCAAGCACTGCCTTCTGCAAAGTGGCTTTTCCCGTGGTGTCCTCTTGTCACCCCAGTCCTGTCCCCAGGGGACCTTTCTCACTCGTGGTCTCCAGGCTGATGGCTGAACGCTTGCCGGGGCACCTGGGCAGCAGGGACTGGCAGGGAAGGGTGTCTTAGCACGAAGCTTTCGCTCTCCCTGCCCTGTGCACTTCATTACCGGGGAAGGTGACAAACACAATGCATGGCTGGCAAAGCCAAGCTGGAAACTGCATCCACGCAAGCAGGCAGCCAGGTACAGCCGGCTCCCCCGGGCAGCCCTGCGCAGGCACCAGGCTGCAGCGTTAAAGGAAAGATCGAGCTGCTGGTAATCAGCTCAGGGCTCGGGCGGTCAGGATCAGGCCAGACTCTGAGGGCATGGTGCCGGTTCCTCGGCCGCTTGTTTTGGTTACTTCCCCAACTTTTCCTTCCCTTAGGCAACAGAGACCAACCACATCATGTAGCACCAGCAGCAGCTATGACGGGTTGCCGGAGGGTACCATGCCAGGACGCCAATCCATCTCACTACAATCTGGAGCTAATTCTTCATCTGGCGATGAGCTTCGGGGATTTCCCAGCGCTGACATACACTCTGCAGTTGCAAGAGCATCTGAATTACAGCACCAATCCTCCCTGAGCATGAACGTGGGCCACTGCTCCTGCAGCGGAAGGAGGTGGTTTATAGTCTAGATCCTATGACACTGGCTTCCCCTAAAGCCACCTCCTTTGTGTATCCCAGCTTTCCAGAGAGGTTCAGCTGCAGGCAGTTATTTTTATGGTCTATTTCTTGGTCCTTTGCTCATGCAATGAAAACGAGCGACCCAGAAGTCAGATGGGACATGTATTCCCAAGTAGGAGCAAGTGACCTCTTTTAGGGGCAAAAAAAAAAAAAAAAAAAAGAAAAAAGCCCAGAAAATCACACTAGTTTTTAATGTGGAGGGAGGCTTGGTAGGACATAGCGCAGCATGAAATCCAGACTACGTGAGAAGAGGAGTGGGGCAGCCCAGAGGTTCGTCTCCACCACTGCCCCATGGTAGCCAGCCTGGATGTCTCCCAGATGCACAGGGAGCAGTGCAGGAGCAGGAACCACAGGGTGAGATTGACCAGGTGGTCCTCTAGCCTCTGGCACCACAGGGACATCAGAGCTTTTGTATCTAGCAGACTGCCATGGGTTTTTCTTCCATGATTTTTGTCTGCTTGTTTATTGGCCATGTGCAAACCTCCGAGCACCCAGGGTCTCCTGCAGCAGGGAGTCCTGTGGAGAGTCCTTGCGTGACCTACGCCACCTGTTTCACATCTCCACCTTCAGTCTCCATTTGCTGCCCCAATCACTTTTCCGTTGGAGGTGGCAAGAACAGTCACCCCTGCTTACTTTTTCCTTGTCACTTGGGATATTTTAACCTTCTATCGTCTTCCCTTGGTGTCTCTTCATCCCTGTGGGCATCACAGCTGTTCCTCACAGAGAACATCCCTGAAGCACCACTCCAAGCTCTAGGGAATCCTTAGGAAATGGGAAGGCGGAGTGGCAGGGGCAGGACCTGCCATGGGCAGGGATGCAGCCTGTAAACCACCTTATCCTCCACTGAGCAGGGATGCAAGGATGCAGGGATGCAAGGATGCAGGGATGCAGGCTGCAAACCACCTCGCCCTCCACGGGGCAGGGGCTGAGGCCCGGCCGGGGTCCCTGTTTCGGGAAACAGCGGCGTTTGCGCGGGGCTTTGGGAACCGGCCAGCCCCCCCCCCCCCCCCACCTCCCCACACACCCCCCACACACCCCCCCCACGCCACGCCGGGACTCGCAAGCGTGGAGCAGGGCGCCCTCTGCCGTGGAAGAGCGGCAGCCCCATTACGATGGAAGGGTGGGCAGGGAGGCAGAGCCCCCCCCCCCCCCCTTTCCCACTTAGAGATCACTTGGAGAGGCTGGATCCCACTTAGACCCCCCTCCTCATGCTCACCCCCCGGTCCCCCATTCCCAAACAAGGATGCTGTGACAAACGCCCCACGAGTGTCTTCCTCCACGTGGGGTGCAGCACCATGCCGTGGAGCAGGACCTTTTTCCCCAGGGGAAGGAGGAGAAACGTGTTTGTGCTCCCCGGCTTTTCCTCAAAGGCTTTTTTCAAGCCGCGGCTCCCAGTGTGAGGTGCTTTGCGACATGTCTGGGCTAGTAAGTTCGGCTGCCGAGGACTTTCCCGAGTGCTTTTTGTCGTCTGTGGCTCCTTCCCTCGCACTCCGCTGCCTCCCGACCCTTCCAGCACACCCAATCTTGCTTGAGTCCCTCCTCCTCCTCCGTGCATCCTTCCGAGCATCCCCAAGCTGCTTTATGCACCCTAGTTTGGCAAACTGGCTCCAGCAAAGCTGGCAGCGGTGAGCTGAGACATCACAGCGTCCAGCTGGCTCCTCTTCTCCATTGCTGGAGGGTCCTGCGTGTCCCTTCCATGTCCCCAGTCCCTTTTTGGAACCTGAATGTGGCCGTGGATTTGTACTCAGGCCCCAAGCTGCAAACTCAGGCTTGGAGAAACATCCCCTGCGGCTGCCTCTGCTTCCCCAGGGGAACGTCTGGCAGAGCCCGACACCAGCCACGGGCTGATTTATGCTGCCGCCTGAAATAAAGTGTTGCCCGTCCTGCTCTTCACGCTGGATGAGCCGAGCCCGTTCAAAAACCAGTTTCAGGAGCAAACTTCTGTGATGCCTTGGTGTGAACCAGGCCTACGCAGGCAGGTACAGGGGCACACTGCACCCCCCGGGCAGGGCATGGGAGGGGTGTTCACAGCAGGGGAGCAGCAGGGGTGCAGGCAGCTGCGGAGGCAGATGCCCTGATTCTGCAAAGGACCATAGGCAGGGGCTCCCCAAGGCTGTCTTAGAAGAAAGGGAGCAAAGGGCCTTTTACTAAGTCCCCAAGTCCCCTCCATCTATGCAGATCTGGGTGTCACCGCTCTGGGGGCACAGCATCCCACAGCACCCAGTGGGAAGCAGCACGTGGCACGGGGCAGCACCTACCCTGCTCATGCCACACACTGGGTGCTTGGGACAGGGACCCGGCTGGCCCCAAATTGCAGCTGGGACCTGTGTGACCGTTCCCTTCACACTCACATCCTCAAAGTGATGTCCGCTGCTCACCCCCAGCAATGTCCTGCCCTGTCCCCCCCCGACCCCATCTCCAAAACTGCCCTTTGGGGAGGGAGGCGGTGGTCTTTGTGTGCCTTTAAGACGTGGTGATGCTTTGCCAATGCCAGCTGCTCCCCAGCCACGCACGCTCCCCTACAATGCCCTTTTCATGCGCAGCGGCCGTCTGAGCAGTGAAATGCCCCTTCAGCGCAGCGCCGTGCCCGTGCCAGCTGTGACTCTCGCAACGCGGGTGCTCTCTCAGCATGGCACAGCGTCCCTGCCAGCTCCGGCGTGAGCGATGCCAGTGAATACCCCCAGACTGCGGGAGCCCGCTCTCTCTCGGTGCAAACACGGCATCAGCAAAGGTCGCTGGGCATCGCAGCTGCCCGGTCCTCCCAGCATCCTCAGGGATGCAGGTGCTGGTCTCTTTTCCTCAGCACTAAATACCCATCTCTACTCCAGGTCACCCGGCAGCGCTGCAGTCATAAATCCCGGCCACCTGCCCCCAAGGGCCGGCACAAACACTGCCTCGTTAGATTTAGCTAATAAAGCAACAACGACGACAACAAGAAAAGAGCTAATCCCCCAGCGCTGGCGCTGGGCAGTGAGGTACCATATTGCACCGGGGAGGAGCTGCGAGGCAGCCGGGCTGGGCAGGCTGCGAGCGGGGCGGAGGGGAGCCCGCGGCCATATGGAGCTGACCTCGGCTCTGCTGGGAATTACAGCAGTCATGTTTCCAGGGAGGAAGCCGATGTCCCAGGCCTGGTGGGTTTATTTGCAGCCTCCAGAGAGGCAGTGCATCCCTGGGTGTGGGGAAGGAGCGGAAATGGGTTCAGGAAGAGAAGCAGCATCACAGAGGATGCTCGTGGGGTTGGAGGGGCGAGTGTCAGCCCCGTGGGGCTGCTGCTGTGGGCAGAGAGGTATAAAACCCAGAGCCAGGCATCTCTAAGTACCCTCCTCAAAATGTAGAGTGTGCCTGTTATCCTTGTTGCCTCTCTCAGCCCAGTTTTGCCCCCATTAGGACCCCCTCAGCCCCAACGCCAGAGCACTTCCAGCCCAACACGGCCCAGCCCAGCATCTCTTCCCGGCCCCGATTCCTCCGCAGTGTGGTGGCATCATGCCAAGTGCCACAGCGAGTGGATGTCCCATGGGTCACGGAGCTGCCTCCTGCTCCAAGGGATGCCTGCAGCAGTTGGGGAGCAGGTCCCACGGGTGATGCTGCTGTCAGAACCACTGACCCTCGCTGCTCTGACCGTGGCTCCCCTGGACAGCTGGGCTGAAGTCGGTGTGAATGTTGCACCCCACTGGAAGGGGACCTGGATCTCAGAGAAACCCCAGCTGCCCATGGGTGGGCTTTCCAGGTGCTTTGATATTTTGGGATGAAGGTCCATTCCTTAGTATCCTCCCCAATTAGCCCTGTGGGCTGCACCCACCTTGGGCTGTGACTCCTACACTGAATCACGCCTGATGTGAAGCCATGCAGATGTCCTCTTCGTGTGCCCCTACCTTCCTCTCTGTCACACTTTCCTTCTCTTGGGAAAGTCCGACATGGCCACATCCCTTGCTGCTGAGCATTGTGCTGGTGTCCAGGCTGGGAAGCAGAACATCCTTAACTTGCTGATCAAGGTGGAGCATCACTTTCAAATGAGCCACATGTGCTTGCGGCAAGGACTGGGGTGTCCCAGCAAGGAGAAGCTGCTCTGCCCTTAGAGAGAGCAATGCTGGATAGAAACACTCCCTAGTGCCACGCACAGTTGAGTGCTGGGACTCACTGGCCAGTCTTAGGTGCCACAAGCATCAGTGGATTCGGGCATGAAAAGCCAAAAGGGAGCTGGTACATCATGACTGCCTACCGGGGTGTTTGATGAGCTGGAGCCCATTTGGCTGCAACGCTTTGCAGCACTGAGACTCTCCCCTTCCTTGCCATGGACAGACCTGGCCACCATGCTCCATTCCTGGCTCTCCCCGGGCAGCCGGCCTGGGGAGGTGTTGCAGAGGAGTGAGACATTCAGCATCTTGGCTTCTCCCTCAAAACGCCGCCAGCCTCAGACAGGGGCTCTCCAGCTCTCGCAGGTGTATTTCCCAAGGAGAAGTGCGTGCTCACCGCTTTCTCCTGAGCTGCAGTCCAGGTTAGTCATGAATAATGTATCGGATGCTTCTGATCAATGCGCCTCACCCGAGTGGACTCGCCTCCTCTCCACCAGCCTTCCGCCAGTGTCTTTCTCATTCTGCACGGCTGGACCCGCCACCGCTTGTCATTTGTTTGCTGGTGGCATCACGCAAGGACGGTTGGGACTCATACCCAGTGGATGAGTGGAGTCGGAGGCGCCAGCGGCCATGGCCAAGCAGGGGACTGACTCCGTGGATTGTTTCATATCCTGTTTCCAGTGGGAAATTGGGCAGATCCAGGATCTTCCACCCCACTAGGGATTTCCTTGCGAGGCAGAGCTCAGCAGCTGCAATAGGTAACTCTCCCCTCCACAGCAGCAGGGATGGGAGATTCATATCCAGTGGCCTCGATCGGAGGAGAACATGGACTTGGGTATGCAGGACCAGCTCCATCAGGAGACAGAGAAGGCGGGATCAACCCCTGAGGAGCTGCGTGTGCTTCATGGATGGGAGAGGAGCCTCTTGCCACCACCAGGCCATTTGCTATGGGGTCAAATGGGTGATTTTTATCGCGCACCTCCCTTGGACACTGTCACCAGGCAGAGCTTCCTGGGTGAGGAGGAATGGGGCGCAACCCTTCTGAAAAGCCCTCTGAGAGGATGCCACTGAAGCCTGATGGGATTTGAAGCTCAGGGAGCTGAGCCAGGAACAAGACCAAGGGCTGAGACAACCTTGAGCAAAGGGAGATCAGCAGAGGCAGATGCAGATAAGGAACGGCCTCTCCTGGGGGTGCATGTCTGAGCACACGCACAGCCACTTGCCCGGGGTTTGCAAATCCAGATGGATTTATCCTGCCTCCAGGACTTTGGCCAAATAACGTCTTGGCAGGAATTTCTTGGCCAGACGCAGAGACAGCTCTGGCCTTGGCAAGACCAATGCTGAACCCTTCAGAGAGGCCAGGACCAAGAAAGTCTCCGATTGCCTTAGACTTCCAGTGGGATGCAGGTATCAGGGCTCCAGTCATCCCTCTTAACTGCCCAAGCATCCTCCTCCTCTGCAGCAGCCCCTTCTTGGGGCTCCCGCAGCACCTCTCAGATAGCTCCCAGCCAGCAAGGAGAGCAGAGAGATGCTCCCAAGCCTTGGACTGCCGCATTTCAGCTGGTTCCCAATGCATTTCGCGGTTGCTTTGGGTCAGGGTCACCTCTGTCTATCGCCCACCCAGTCACCACCTTCACTGGCTAAATCGCAGCCTCACCTGGATGCAGTCAGATGCCTGTCTCCCACTGTCTTCTCCAGGAGCTCAGCATCTGGCTCAGCCTCTCAAGTTCTCTGTTCTCAAAATGTTTTGGGATCACACCATTACCAGCAGGGCCGAGACCTGATCTCTTGGCGACACTGGAGATTAGCTCCAAGGCCTTGAGTTGGCAACAAAAACAGAGGCAGAGGCTGCTTGGGGCTGTTTCCAACCGGGCCAGGCGTGCAGTCGGCGGTGGAGGTAATCCCTCCCCAGGGTGCCACTGGCCCTGCGGCCATGGGGAAGGAGATCACTGACAATCACAAAACAGTTATGAATGGACAAGCTTTACAACCTCCGAGGATGAGAGCCCAGTGGTCTCTGGACATCCCACCCATGTAAGCTGGCTGTGCCAGCAGAGCCAAGCTGCTCCTGAGCGCTTCCCAGGGTGAGGACGTTCCTCCATCCAGATGATGCTGTCTGATGACGGTCCCATAGCCCCACCGATTCAGAGCCAGGAGCAAACCCCACGGGCTCACCCCTTCCCAGGGAGTTAACCTGCCTCATCCCACTGCACTTGCACAATTTAACCCACCGCCTGCTGATGCTGCTTTGCTCCATCTTTCCGAGAGCCATGGCTCCTTTCCTCTCCTCCTCCTGTCTTGGGGGAAAGTGGTTCCCAAGGTGCTCAGAGCAGCGAGGCCAGAAAACCAGGGCACTTCTCCTGCTCACCTAATTGTTGGTTACTGTCCCTCTCCCTCAGTGCCTAATTAAATAGAGCAGGAGGAAAGCCCAGGAGAAGCTGCTGAAGGCACAGAAACACTTGTGCACGTTATGGAGAGGCTGGTGAGGAGCCTCATCCAGACAGGCTGCTTCAAAAACAAGAGGAGGCAAGCGATGCCAGGGAAGAAGCAGGACCAGAGACCAGACCTAGTGTCCAGACCTGGATGCACACATACGATGCGATGCACGCTTCACACACACTTGTTCCTAAGTGATCTGCAAGACAGCTAGTAGGTTAACAAGAGCAGAGAAGAGAGTTCATCCCAGAGGTGATGTGGTAGGGATGAGCATGTCCAGGGCTGGTGGTCAGGCTCCTTCCCGGGCTCCCAAATCCCAGCCGGAGCATCACCTTTCTTGTCTCCCACCCCAAACTTCAAGCCAACCGTTTTCTATTGAATATTCATCATGGCTGGCTTGAACCCAGTCCCAGGAGTGCATGGGACACAAAAGACCATCTCCAAACTGATTTCCTGGCTGTCTCAGCCTTGTAATCCCTCAGAACCATGGGTGGAGTTGGGTGCTGGCCCAGGGTCTGGCTGAAAAGCCCCGAGCAGACCTGACTCCTTCCCCCATTGCTTTGAGAGGATTTCAAAAGACCCATTTCAGCTTTAAATGCTTGACTCAAATTTACTGCAAGCCAGGGCTGCCCGGCCAGCTGCCCGGCTGCAGTGTGTTGAAGGGGAGGAATGCTTCTCTATCAGTGCAATATCTGTGAAGCTGCAGTCCTTGGAAAGACGTCGTTACAGGCAGAGAAAGAGCCGAGCTGGTATTACAGAAGAGTCTGTCCCAAACATGATGCCAGCCCCAGCTCCTCGTTGGGTCACCGCGTCCCCATGGCCAAATCAGCGCTGGTTTAGTTCCCGCTCTCGGCTAGATGAAGATAAGCAGCCAGACTGCCGAATTCACCCGCAGTGTCCTGATGGAAGTGGTGCACGTGCGTGCGTGTCGCTGCGTGCAGGCAGAGCCTTGCCCCATGTACGCCCAAGCTGCATGAGAGCAGTGAAGGCAGGAGCCCGAGCGCAGGCAGCACACGGTGCTAGGATGCTGGAGCCCTGCCTGCGCTCACGGCTGTCTGCTCGCCGGCAAGCGTGGGACTGGCCGCCTTGTGCTTTTCTGTAGCCTTTGGCTGTCCTCCTGCCTCCTGCCAGTGACATCACGTGCGTTTTTCCTGATGACAAATAGTCCCTCGATGTCACCAACGGTCGCGATGCTCTTACAGTTCTTGCTGAAAGAAGCAGTAAGGTCCTGGGTGGGGTCAGGCCTTTCTGGCTCCGCATCTCCCTCCTGCAGCCAGCCTGGCCCCGCAGGGATGCTCCGATGGGCGGCGAAGCAAACTCGCCAGGACCCTGTTTAATAAAAAAGGGGGCTTCGCACGAAAGCTGGAACAAACGCTAGCAGGAGCGTTTGCTTTGCCAGGATGCTCTAGACAGTTCCAGCCAAACTTTCCCTGCGCTTTCCCTCCCCTTCCCTCATATTTGTGTTTGTTTTCTCCCCGTTGCCTGGGCTATTATGAGATTTATCTTCAGGAGAGAAAAGGCAGCTGGGTTTGGTGGCATCCCTGTCCTTCAGGCTCCAGCCCATTTTGGGCCATGCACGGATGAGGGTGAACTTAATATGCGTGGCCTGGGCTGGGCGGTGACTTCCATCAGCCTCGGGAGGGTTTAAGCAGCGAGGTGAGTCCTGGGAACGGACAGGGCATGCCAAAACACCATGCTGCCCTTCCCTGCCTGCATCCCTACCCAAGCAGAGCCTAGAACTCGTCAAACCCCTGGTACCCGCTTTGCCTTGTCCTGCTTGTGCCAGTGCCGGCAGCCTGGAGATCGGCCATAGCCACTGCTGGTTTTCAGATGCGCTTCTGAGCAGGTCTGGTTTCACACATGGGTGCTGTGACAGGGCTGCGTGGTTTTATATACATGGCGATCTCATTAAAGTCTGGGTTTTAACAAGTCTTGAGGGTGATGCTGTGTCATCATTAGCACTGTCTGTCGGGGAGCTCCGAGCACTGCTAACACAGACAGTTCAGCTCCAGGGTTAATTCCTATCCCCGAGAAGCCAGCCTGATCAAAATCCCTCTATGGTTTTACCTATCTGCAAAGTAGCAGCAGAAATCCAGACTCCGGTCAAGTTCCCTATAGGTAAAGAAAAAAAGAAAGAAACAGAGCCCGGATACTGCCTGTGTACGATGTGGCCTTATTCTTTTTTTTTTTCTGTATACCTGCTGATCTTCAAGATGGACTCTCCACGGATGGGTCTGCCCCTCTGTCAGCAGCCGTAGGAGCCGGCTTGCCCTTAGTGTGGGTCCCTCGCAGTGTGGGGATGAACCCTGCTTTAGGAACCAGTACAGGGGCTGGAGGGGGAGAGCAGTGGTGAGGGTTCCTGGGTCACTGCTTTGAATTAAAATCTGCCTTTTTTTTTTTTTAGTAGGTGAGCAGGCTCAACACAGGTTGGCTGGTGTCAGCCTGCCTTCTGTGCCTCAGTTTCCTCCCAGAGGATACCAGCTGCTCAGGTATCCTGTCCACAAGTCTGACAGAAGATGCATGGAGAGGGGAAGAGGCCACAGCATCCAGCTCCAGCTCCATTGGCATTGCCAGGGGGAATTCTTCATGATGACATGAGAGGATGGCCACACAGCACGATATCAAGAGAGGAGTCACTGAGTTAATTTGGCTGCCCAATTAACAACAAGAGGAGTCGTTACTGAATGGTCGTGGCTCTCCATCCCAGCGTGTTGCTGCCCAGGGCCCAGGGAGGTGAGCAGAGCTTGGCAGCAGAGCAAAAAGGATGGGTCGGGGGCCCTGGCGAAGCATTTGCCCCCTGCCCCATGAACAAAGCCTGGTGCCAGTGCTGCCATTGCAGAAATTCAAGGCAAAAGAGGGGCTTGGGATTGGCGTTCCCAGTGGCACCTGCCCTCCTGCCTGCGCCAGGACCCCTCACTTCCCCAGCGAGCCCTCCTCTTCCTGCGGCCATCCGCAGAGCATCCATCCTGCCTGAGCAGGGCCTTGGAGTTGCTCTGCCCTGCATGTGCCTGCACGTGCGCGCGCACACACATGTATGTGCACATGCTTCCCAGCTGCACGTGGACACCGCTTGGTGCTTCCCCCGTAGCTTTGCTCCTGCCAGAAGGTGCCAAGTGCCAAGGGGTGACACTTCACATGCAAGCCCCAGAAATTATTAAAGGAAAACTGGTCATGAACGCTTCAGACCCAAACCTGGGACACTTTTTAAAGCACCCAGGCTGAAGCACAATGGGGCCGGAAACTTTTCCCATCGGGGTGGGATTTTGCAAGGTTTCAGACACCAGAAAAGACCCATTTGTTTTTCTACCCCTGCTCTTCCTCTCTGCACAGTCACAGCTCGAGGCTCAGGGGACAGGAGTGGTAAAAATGGCCCTGACCCTGCTGCTGGGATGAATACCCCAAAACTCTTCGGTGCATCCCTGGAGAGCCAAGGCTGGTGGCCAGCACTGCGGGGGACTGGATGTGCACTGGCCCCAGAGGCTTGGCAGTAAAAGGCGGGTTAAAACAGGGAACTCAGTGTGGGAGGTCTGTGAGGAGCACAGCTTTACTCCAAGGGGCTCCAGGCTGGGGACAAGGATGACAGCAGTGGTCTGGGGCTGTCCTGGGCTTCCTCTATGTAACATTTTCCCCGTGCCTCAGTTTCCCTCTCTGTAGCTGGGTCAAACACGTGCCCACAGCCCGTGAAGCCAAAATAATCCTTAGCCAAACACACAGCTACTGAAAAGTTGTGACACACCAGTACTAGCGCAGCCCAGGACCGTTCTCTGCCTCTCTGCAGCAGGGAGGACTGTCCTGCCACCCCAAAAACTAAGTGTGGTCCGGCCAGGCCACCGAGCCCCAAAACATCCCCCTCACACCCGACGCCCTCCTCAGCAGCTCTGGCAGGGTCAGAGGCACCTTCCCGCGGGTGAGCAGGATTGGTGCACCCAGCGGTGCCGGTGCTGGCTGTCAGGGAGGGCAGGTTCGCCGCTGGCCCCGGGGTCTGGCAGCTCGCAGGGCTCTCCTGCCTGCCCGCAGCCCCGGGGAGCCGGCAGGACGGGGACCGGGATGGGGACGGGGACCGGGATGGGGGCTAGCATCCTGGACAAAAGGGCTGGATTATTCGGTACAAGCATACCCCCTGCCGACGAGCTGGAAAAACACAGCTCCCCGGACAACCTCCCTCCCCCCGACCAAGAAAAAAAAAAAAAAAAACAAAACCCAAACAAAACACCGGGGTTAAAATCGGGTGGCGGGGACACACGCCAGCCCCGGGGCGAAGGCTCCCGGCTGGAGAGAGGCCGGGCGCAGGCGAGGGGCTGGAGCCGGGCGTCGCCGGCAGCACGCGTGAACACCCGCCCACCCTCGTTTCGCTATGCCCGGCATTAGCAAGTTTTTTCCACAGGAGGTTTGCGGTTTCCAGCCTTTCCCGGCCGGCCCCTCCGCCGCAACACATGGGGCGCCATGCGAGCCCCCCCCCCCAGCCCCGCAGCAGGGGAGGTGCCCGGCGGTGCCCTGCCTGGGGCATCCCCGGGGCTGGTTTTTCCGGTGCTTGAGGTTGGTTTGCACTTTCCCCTCCGGTGTTTGCTTTTTTTGTTTCCCTTTTTTTTTTTTTTTTTTAAAAAATTCTTCTTTCCCCCCACCCGGCGTGGGAGGCGGGGGGGGGGGGTGGCCCACCGGCAGCGCTGCCCCTGCCCGACCAATCAGGACCCCGTGGGGTTGGGGGAATCGGGCCGCGGGCTTTAAAAGCGGAGCCCTTTGTGCACCGGAGCCCGGCGGGGCCCCCACGCTGGCAGCCGGCGGGGATGGGATGGGATGGGATGGGATGGGATGGATGGGATGGGATGGGATGGGATGGGATGGGATGGGATGGGATGGGATGGGATGGGATACGCCGCGCCGCAGCCGCCGCCGGGAGGAGCCCTGGACCACGCTGCACCGGCGGCCTCAGGACCCCGGCTTCCCCCCGCCCTCGACAGGTATTTCTTTTCCCTCCCCTGCACCCAAATAAACGTGTGGCAGCTCAGCTCGCCCCACTCACCGTTTTGCCAGGTTTGGGGTGTTTAGGGTTTTTTGCTTGGTTTGTTGTTTTTTGTTTGTTGTGTTTTTTTTCTTTAACTGTCTTGTTTCCTTCCTCCTTTGCACCTGCTGGTTTGTTATGGCAGGGGCTGCTGGGTGGGGCTGGGTGTGTTGTGCTGGTGGTGCAGAGGGCTGAGCTGGCTGGGGTGATGGGGGCTGCTGGGGGTGCTGGCTGGTGGAGGTGTTGGAGACAGTTTGGTGTTAGCAGCTGCTTGTGGGGATGGGGTGAGTGTTGAGCTGGGGTCTGCCTGTTATTGTAGGGTTGCTTGAGAGGGTAGGATCAGCACTGCCCATTGCTGCTGCCCCAGCCTGGGTGCTATAGGTGCACCTCTGGGCTTTCCTCCCAGTGCCTGTGGCCAGACCCTCCCAAACCCTTTGAAACTTGGCCCTGAACAGGCCTGCAGCCCACCTCAGCCTCTTCCCAGGTACCAGCTTTAGAAGGGCTGGAACCTGACCTAGAGTGTCCCTGCAGCTGCCTTGTCACCAGGTAGTGTGCCATGAGTGCTGGCCCTGGGCAGTGCCTGCAGCTTTGCTCTGTCCCCAGCCAGCCCTGCTGCAGTGGGACCTGCCTGCATCCCCCTGACACCCAGCTCAACCCTGGGTGCCCCCCCTACCCCTTCATTTTGGCCAGAGCTCTGCTGTGTTCTTGAAAGCCCTCCTGGGCTGAGCTGGCCAACAGCACCAGGGCCACTGGGTCCAGCCTGTGTTGCTCTCCTCCATGTCCCTGACAGCTAGGCTGGGGGGGCATGCTGGTGGCCCAGGCTGGAGCTGGGAGACAGGGGAGGAGTTGGGTACATGATGGTTAGCCATCTCACCTGGCTTTGCTCTTGGCTCCTGAAGGAACCCCAATCCTGGTGGGGATGCAGCAGGCTCAGCTGGGAAGCATGAGAGGCCCCAACCTTTGCACTGTGGGAAGTTAACCAGTGACCTATGGTGAACTTGTATGCCAGAGTGGTACTTCTGTGCCAAAGCCACTGACCTTGCATGAGCAGAGGATGGAGGAGACCTTGGTCACAGCTACCCCGCAGAGCTACCTCTCCTCACCCCTGTTGTTACGGGGATGCGACCATCCTGATTGCTGGCTGGAGCGTGGCTGAGCACCCACACAGCTCAGTGCACCCCAGTGGGGCTTGCAGTCTCTCCTGTGGCACTTGAGATGGGGACCGAGGGCAGGTGCTCACGAGCCCCCATGTGCAGGCAGATGTTGGTGTGGCTGTTTGCATGAGCAAGAGCCAGGGCTGACCGCAGGAGCCTGTGGTGGCTGTGGGGGGTCTGGTTGCTGCAGGGGCCCCAGGGAGCAGCTTGGGGACTGTTACACAAATCAAGAGGAGCCAGGAAACTGGTTGAAGGGCTGTGGAGGACGGAAGAGTGAGTCTGAATTTCCCTTTTTGTCTCTGAGCCACTGGGGCTGACTTCCCTGGCTCCAAGATGGGCTCCTTCCAGCATGACATCACTCTTGTACCTGGGCACCGGCTGGCCCTTGTCCCTGTGGCTGGGTACTGAGGGTCCCCCTGCTCCCATGGCCCACGTGTACGGCACAGCCCCATGGTCTCCACTGCAACCATGGCCAGGACCTACAGCTGTTTTGGGAAGGGGCTGGGAGTAATGTGGGGTGGTGGGACAGAGTGGGGGGCAGTTTGGGGAAAGGACCCATTCTGGCTGTTCTCAGCTCAATCTTTGTTCCTGGGGTCCTTCCAAGCATGGCTCCATAACAGCCTATGGAGATAGTGGACTGCTGCAGGCCCCTGATGGAGTGGACCCTCCTGTGGCACCTCTACTATGGGATGTGGATGGGCAGATAAGCTCTCTGGGAACAGAAAGGCTGGAAAAAGGGGCACTGGTGGATGTGAGCATGAAGTGTCCAAGGATTTGGCCCTGGTATGGTCTCCTGAAAGTCACCCTGGTTCCTTCCTTGTGGTCCATCCCTGGGGGTACTGGGGGTCAGCAGTGGGTTTGGGGAGGCAACCATCCCCCAGGAGGGCAGGGGCTGGTTCCCCTCTGCTGTGTCCCAGGACAGTTCTCTTGCACTGTGTACTTTGTCACAGCCCACTTGGGCAATAGCAGAGGATAATGTCCTTGCCTGCCCAGGCTTGCCAGAGAAACCCTGCAGCCCCACACATCCCCAGGTACCCCCACAGCAGCACTGCCATGTTCTGCCTTGCTGTTTACACCCTGATGGCTCAAGCAATGGGCAGAGGTGGTGGCTGTCCCCTGGGACTTAGATGCTGGGCACCCTGTGATTTCACATGCAAATGGTGGCCAGGCTGGAGGCAGCTGCCTCCTGTCAGATACAAAAGGCATCACTTTACCTGCCACAAAGGAGGAAGAGTGTGTGCATGCATGTAAACAAGAGTGGACAGCACCCATGGTGGAGCACACCCAGGCTTCTGCCGCGTCCTTGCCCCACAGGAGGGACATGGTGGCCTGGCTCAGAGTGACTGCCACCACCAAGCACACCACCCTGGTGTGGCTAGCTCAGCAGCATCCCTCCTCCCTGCAGACCAAGCCACAGGTGAGCACATGGGATGTCACCTGCCTTGCATGCAGGAGCAGAGCCCAGACCTCAGAGCAGGCCCTGGTATGCTGGAAGGGGACAAGCTTGCCTGGAGCCTGGCCTGGCATGGGGAAGAAAATTAATTCATGGCAGCCAGAGGTCCCATCACCACATGCTCTGCTCCAGTACCTGCTGGAAGCGCCCTGGCAGGCAGACTTACTCTGGCACAAGCAAAACACCAGTGGGTAAATGCCCTTGAGCCAGAGCAGATGGCCACCCTAATAGGATGGGGTGTGCACAGCCCCCAGGCTGTTCTCTGCAGGAGAAATGCCCTTTAATGATCCTGAAAGCACCTTTGGGTGACAGAGGCCAGGTACTGCATGGCCCTGTGACACTGCCTGTGGACTGGCACTGTTGCTCCAGTGGGATGTGATGAACCATTTTTGCTGCCCTGAAGTGGGGTGTGTAGTTTGAACCCCATGCTGCTCTCTGGGCTCTGGCTCCTGCTGCAGCCATTTGCCCCTGTACTCTCCTTCCCAGCCGCCTTCCTGTGCTGCAGGGAGACAGAGTACAGCTGAAAATACACTCACTGGCTTCCCCCCTTCCTGCCTGTTTGCTTCCTCTCCTCCTGGCCTTGCTTTTCAGCGTGGCTTCCTAAGAAAACAAAGGTCGTGCTGTCACGCTTTGCCTATATACACACAGACACACACGCATGTGTGGCTGGCACTCTTCTAATAAACTTTGACCACACTTCCATCCCGATTGACAGAGGGGCAGTAATCTGCAAACATGCTTCAGACAACAGGACCAGTAAAAATGAGCAACTGGGGGAGGGAGAGAGAGGCTTGGCTTTCCATTTGCACAGAGGTGGGCTGTTCTGCAGCTCAACCCCTTATTAGACAGCAGAGAAGCCACACATGGGTCACCCAGCACATTCCACCTGCAGGAAGTGCTTTGATCTGGGCTCACACCTGAGCCATGCTGTTGTGGGAGCTCCCTGGGGATTGATGGCATGACTGCCAGTGTACTCACCTGGGCTGAGCCCTGACAGACTCATTCCACAGCTGGAGAGGATCTGAGGTGCTGGATATAGATATAAAAAAGATGCTTTTTTTTTTTTTTTTTTTCCTCTGAGGGGCATTGGCTGGTATCTTAAAATGCCAATTTTCTTTTGAATGGGAATGTGACCCTCCTTGTTCCTCAGCCACTGTCCATGCCCTCCCTGCCTGCACCAAGAGCCCGTCTGCTCCCCACGTCTCCTCAGATGTGTTTTAGGTGCTGGCAGGGCAGGAGTGCTGGGGGCTGTGCCTGTGCCCAGCCTGATTTAAAAAATCCCCATGTGGAACTCTGGCTGGGAATGGGGCGATGAGGCACAGGCTCTGGCTCCAAGCCTGGTGGCACTGCTGCAGCCTGGCTCCTGAACCCCCTGGCAGCCCCAACCTGTACCCCACGCACCCCAGACATGCTGCTGGGGGGAAGCTGAGCTCCACCAACCCAGAAACAGCAAGCTACCACCAAAAGCGCTCCCCACTCCATCTTCCCTCTGAAAAAGCCCCAGCTGTCCAAAACCCACTGCAAAATCCACCCGTCAGTATTCAGGTTGAGAGCGCAGGGGTTGCAGTGACTTTGCTGTAGTTTTCCAGAAACTTCCACTCTGGACTTGGCACTACTGCCGTGTTTCTGTGCTGTCTCAGCAGCAGGTGCCAGCAGGGATGGTGGCTTCAGCTTGCACCACGCTCGGCAGAGCTTGGGGTGGCACCGGAGCTGCCTGTGGGCTGGTGACAACGAGCAGGTAACCTGCGATGCCCCGTGTGCCATGCTTTGCACCGTTCAGTCTTAAATTTTAGTTATTAAAATACGCTTTGGGAAGAGCTTTAGGTTGAGCAGGTAAGGGCAAACCCCTCCCAGGCTGCATGGCAATGGTGAGTCTGGAGGATCAAAGCACCCTCGGTGGAGGTGTGACTCCTGGGCATGGCTTGGGACAAGTGTCCCTTTCTGTCCCCAGGCTGCAGCCGGTGCTCAGGGGAAGGCACTCAACAGGCACAGGAAGACAGGGCAGCCGTGTGCCGATCCCTGGCCCCCAGCCCCCCCCAAACCCACCACTCCGTGCTGCAGGCAGCTGCCGCGTTGCCCCATGCCTCCCTCCGCAGCACGGCTGCCACGCACGCTGCCTGCAGCTTGGCACGCAGGCACCGGCTGCCCCACAGCAGCTGCCCGGTGAGAGCCAGCCGTCCTTCCGCCCTTCCCCGCCATCACACGGGCCCCAAATGGGGTTTTATTGCATCCTGTTTTGCAACGGCGGCGGGGCCGTGCCCATCGCGGGACTCCGGCAGGTCGTGTCCCCCCAACCACAGCAGGAAGGGGCTGAACCGGGGCGGGAGAGGAGGCTGCAGCTCTGCCGCCTGCCAGCTTTGGCCGCTGACCGTTAACGCTGCTTTTTTTTTAAGCTCAGTATCACCAGGAGGTGGTTTATTCCCAGGAAGGAAGCCGTGTTAGAGCACGTTTTTAAAATGCCCCGACGGCCTTTGCAGCAGGAAGCCTGAGGGCTTTGCCAAGCACCCGCTTGAAATTAGGGATGTGGAGAAGTGGCCTTTGAGCGCAGCAAGGCTGCCCCAGTACCCCCCCATTGCCTCCCTCCCCGCTCACCCCAGCCTGGGGATGGAGCACGTGGGGGTCTCGACAGGCCCCCCTGTTGCATAGAGGCGGGAGGGGGCAGATTGAGTTATCTCCTCTGCTGGGGGAGGCTGAAGGCGGGCGCTGCTCTGGCACCCGGCCCGGTGGCAATTACTCCAGCGGCATCGTGCACAGGGATGATGCCACGCTGCAGGAATGGCAGGGGTGCCTCGCCTCTGCTCCTGGAGCTTGCAGGAGCCACCAGGCTGGGATGGGGTTCATCTAGCCAGCCCATGTGGGGAGTCCCAAATCTTCCTGGCTGTGACCCCCCCAGCCTGGTGCTGCCCTGGATGTTTCCCCCCGCAGCTGCAAACAGGGCGCTTCTGTCTTGCAGTCAGTGGGTACGTGGGGTGCACCCCATGGGGACATTCGCATGACCTGATGTCCTGATTCCCGGCGTGCTTGGGGCCCATGAGCAGGATTCAGGCTCTCATTTTGACATCGCATGGCACGTTCCTGGTCTTTGTGGTCACAGAGGGAAACCTGAAAATAGACCTGAAGGGGAAAAGGAAAGGAGCCCCATGGGCTGGTGCTTTCTCCCAAGGGTCTGAAGACAGCTGTGGTGGTGGGACCTGGCATGGCACTTTCCAGACTCTCCTCAGCCAGAATTCACTTCTCTTTCCCCAGCTATCGCATTTATTTCTCTCTGGAAAAACACCCCTGCTGCCTTTATCACCCTTGGCCCCGCTGTGCACCCAGGCGGCAGGACAGCTGCTGCTTCCCACCGCCCTCCCTCTGTCCCTGCTCAGCACTGATGCCCTGGGCTCCCAGTTGCACCAGTGGATACTGGGATTGTGGCTCTTGGCCAGCGTTCCTTCCTTGCAGCCCGGGGTGCTAGCTCGGGCTCCTGAGGCCAGGAGTGCTCACACCCCATCTCCCTCCATCCACAGGCACCCACTCCTCATTCCTCTCTCCAGCCTTGGCTCTGGGTCAGGGTTTGCTGCTGCTCTGCCCCAGAGAAGGGATCCCAAACCCCAGCGCTTGTCTAGCACTCAGGGCTGACCCCCCAAATGATATTTCTCTCCTTGCAGACTGTGTTAGCTCTGCTCCCGGTGCCTGCCAGCCACCCATGGGATCGCAGCAGGGGGACAGCCACCCAACACCCAGCCCACTCCCTCTACAGCACGCAGGGAGCCCCCATCCATGCCTGTGTGACCTTGTTTGGGGCCCGATGGTTATTAATTTGAGCTCAGCAGGCGACTCCTCTTGCTGAACAGGCCAGCTGGTACTTGAGGGGTGGAGGGGAATGAGGGTAGGGAAGGGAGAGCAGCCCCTGACCAGATCCAAGCCTGGGGGAGAGATGTGGGGAAAGCTGAACCCCACGATGCAGCAGGCGGGTGCACAAGAGAGCAGCCAGTGGGGGGAAAGGTGACCCTGGTCCCCAGGGCCATTGCTCATCCGTGTGCTGGGGCATGTGGCTCTCCTCCTCTCCTAGCCACTTCTGCAGGAGGCTGGCTGGCAGCATCCTCCCAGACGCATCCCGCCAGCGCAGGGCACAGGCAGGCCAGCAGGTTCATTGCGATGCTGAACTCCTTCACAGGGAGGGGATGGAGAAAGGAACTGAATATTTAATGCCTGCAAAGTGCCTTGACGCCGGTGGCTGGAAGGCACCGAGGAGGGGACAGGAGGCGTGAGCAGAGTACTATTCGCTGCCAGTGGCTTGCGTGGAGCAGCCGGCAGCCACCCAGGGCAGGGTGGCACTGGTGCACCCAACGTGTCCCCAGCTTTTTGGCCCCTCTGCTGATGAAGGGATGGGTCGCTGGATCCACTTGGCACCCAGCAAGAGCACTGTGGGGCAGAGGAGGGGGGGCACAGCAGGGGCTGGGGGCTCATGCATGCAAAAGCAGGGGCTCTGGGGCTGAGGACGGCACCAGGCTCTGACTCCAAACCATTTGCAGGTGAGCTGTGCCCTACACAGCTGCTTGACTTGATTCCTCCTTGGGGGGGAATGCAAGCCCCCGGGTGGGGGGATGTTTTGCTTGCATCCAGTTTAAAAGTTGGGTGGTGCCAAAAGCCAGGGAGAGCTGGGAAAGCTCCTGTGCAGTGGGAGGCAGAAGAGATGGGGCTGTCATTGCCAAGACAAGATAAACCTGAAAGGGGAAAGGGAATCAAAAGCGGGTGGAAATCAAGCGAAGGAACCGGGAACGGCGCCTGCAGCAGCGTTTCGGGAGCAGGATGAGGCCCTCGCAGGCGGGTCCCCGGGCCGTAGCGGGGAGGACCGGGCAGGGGCTGGGAGCAGCATCCCACCCGCCTCCCCTCATTCCCCGGCCTCGCACGCCCTCCAGCGCCGCTCACTCCCTCCGCTTCCTCTTCCCGGCAGCGGCCGGGAGCCGCCTCCAGCCCAGCCCCGCTGCCCGCCGCACCCCCGCGGGACGGAGCAGCGGAGACCCCAGGCCCCCCTCCCGCCCCCCGTTCCTGCTGCTGTTTGACCGGCAACCCGGGGCGGGGGGAGGATGTTACGGCTGGGATCGGGCCGTCCCTCCTGTCCCCCGGGAGGAGACGGCTGCGGGAGGGACGCTGCGGCCTTGGCACCGCGCTGTGCCCGGGCCCCCCCAGCCTGTCCCCGCGGCCAGGGCAGTCCCCGCCCTGCCCCTTCCCCCCGGGTGGGGGCACAGCCCCCCGCGGGCTGCCCTCGTAAAACAGCGCCCCCCACTGGTTGCCCCCGGCACAGCACCGCGGGAGGGGACCTGGGGCTCAGGGCTGCTGCCCGGGGCGGGGGACGACGACGACAGGGGGCACGAACAGCTTTTGCAGTGCCCCAAACCATGCCTGGGGTGTCCTTCCACCAGCTGCCTCCCCTCGGGGCCGCACATGCTCACATGCACACACATCACACACACACATCACGCACACACATCACACACACACACACACACACACACACCCACCCCTTTGCAGCCCCACACTGAGCCCTTGCTCAAACACTGAGGAGGAGATGGGGCACAGCCTGGATGCACAGCGCGAGTGACACACGTGTGTCTCTGCATGCATGCTCACACACTCACACACAGAGACGCCTCCCTGTGAGCCACACACAGACTCCCATGTGTACACCCCTGATGACACTCATATGCACGCGTGTGCACACTCACACTCTTGCTGTCAGACCCCCACACATGAACACAGCCACAGGAACACATGCAGAGACACGCACATTGTCACACGTGAGCACACACAGTGCCATGTGTGCAGGCTGTTGTGTGTGTACACACTGTCACACGTCAGCAGTTTCCCATGTGCAGAATGTGTGTATAGTCACATGTGTGCACAGTGTCATATGTGCAGAATGTGTAGCGTCACGCATGTGCAGTGTCACACTGCAGACTGCCATGTGTGCACAGACCTGTGCAGCCACACGAGCACATGGTGGTGTGTCAGACGGTCACATGTCACTATCACATGTACACACATGTACATCGAACTCACGTGCACACGTTGTTCCATGTACACCATCACATGTGCACAAACTGCCACACAAGTGCCCAAGACGTGCGCACGTGATCACGCACGCATCACCTGTGCACCTCTCTCCTGTGCACATGCAGCATCTCTCCGTCCCTCCCTTGCACACATGCCATGTCCCTCGGGGACCACTGTGGCCCTAGGGCACTGTCCTGTGCGGGACTGTGGTGCCGGGGATGAGACCCGGGGGGGGGGGGAACAGGAGGGCGAGGGGAGGAGGGCCGGCAGCGTGGCCCCAGGGTGGCTTCCACCAGGCTGAGGCTGGAACAAACTCATCACACGTGGGCATTGAGCCAGGCCTGAAATAACATGCCTCCTCACACACAAGTCGGACATGGCGGGAGGTGGCCGTGGCGCGGGAAGGGGACACGCGTGTCCCCGGCTGCGGGGCAGGGGGCGGGTGGGGGCTCTTTGTTCGTCCCGGCGCCGGTCCTCCATGATGTGGAGAGGGCGCGGGCGAGGCCGGCGCTGCGAAATGGCGGCCGGGGGGGGGCGGGGATCGGGAGGAGGAGGAGGACGAGGAGGAGGGGAAGGCCGGGCGCCCTCCCCGCGCACGCTGCCGCGCACACAAAAGGCTGCAGGGAAAACACGGAGGGCAGCGGGGCGCCGTGCGGAGCGGTCTTCGTGGCCGCCCCCCCCCCCCCCCCCCCCGCGCCCCGATACGGGGCTGCCCCACACCCCGGCCCGCACCTGGGGGCGCGCCCCGGTCCTGCGGTGGGGCCGCCCCTCCCCGCACAGCTGTGACCCCCCTGGCGGCACGCACACCCGTGGGGATGAGCCCCCGCGTGGGACAGCCCCGAGTGAGGGATGGGACGGTGAACTGGAGGGGGGTGGCGTGAACCGGGGCTGGGCAAGGCGGCTCGGGGAGGGGGGGGCGAGCTGGGAGCGGAGGGAGAGAAGGACGGAGGGATGGGGGGTGCCCGCACAGCCCCTATGTCCGGGCACGTCCCCTGGCCCCCCCGAAGGGGAAGGAGGGATGCCCAGCTGGTTGGCGTCCGGTGCGGCGGCTGGGTGAGCGCGGCCAGGAGCAGGATTTGGCCGCCCCCGCCGCACCGCGGTGCCCAGCGCTGCGCCCCCACGCCTACGGGTCCGTTCCGCGGGGGAGGGCTGCTGTCCGGTGACAGCACCGGGGCACGCTCGTTACGGTACGTGTCCCAGCCTCGCCCGGGACAAAGCCGTGCCCTAGCAGGCGCGGAAACCCCGGCAAGCCCGGGCACAAAGCGGCTTTGTGCCGGCCTCTTTGTCTGAAGGGGTGCAACGGCTCTTTCCTAGGTGGCCAAAAATACCCCACGGCTGGTACCCCACGGGAAGCGTGTCCCCTCCCAGGCCCGGGTAAGGAGCACGCGTGTTGCTGCAGAGGCCGGTTCCTTTGCTCCGTGGGATGGGGGCCTGCCTGGGGGAGAGGCTGGCGGCAGGGAGGGAGGGACCCGCCGAGCAGGGAAGCGCGGGTCCCCCGGCAGGTCTGGCCTCCTCGGCAGGTCAGGCCGGTTCGGAGGAGCTGCGGGGCTGGAGTGGCTCCCGGGCGGCTCCGAGCCTCCTGCCCGACCCGATGGCGGCTCTTCCCGGGGCCTGCGGCACCCACAGCAGGGAGCTGGCCAGGGGGATTGAGACTGACCCACATGTGTGGGGCAGGCTGGCAGGGGCTGTGGGCACTGAAGCCCATAGAGCTGGGAGAGAGGTGGACCAGAAGTCACCACTCCTTGGCCCCCTTTTAGTCGTTCCCTTCGTCTCTGCTGTGCCCACATGTGATGAGTTTGTTCAGGTCTCATCCGTATAGAAATGAGGACAGGGCCAGGCTGTAGCTGCCACCGCATGCGCTCAGGTGTGAGTCAAGTGTCTCCGGCTCTGGGTGGGTTTGGAGTTGAAGCCCACCCACCCAAACCACATGTGGACCCGCAAGTTTTGCTTGTTTCCCTGCAACGAGGGAGCAACTCCGCAGCAAAGCTCCCTCCTCCGGTGCCACCAAGGGTCTGATCTGCCACCTGATCACCTCCACAGACAGTACTGTCAGGTGTCACCATGGCTGTCACTGTCCCTTGGCTGTGGTGAGGGGCTCTGCCTGGCTGGAGAGGCCAAGCACCTGTGGGCCAGCACCAGGCAATGTCATCACCCCACAGAGGGCAACGTCCCCCCCGTGTACCCCCCACGTCCCTTCACAGGGTGTAGGTTTGGGTCCCCAAAAGGTGACGTGGAGGCAGGGCACCATCTGGTGGTGCCTGGGCATAGCACACGCCAGCCCACACGCACGCTGCCCACCCACATGCTCCTGCGCCCACTCACACTTGTGCGTGTGCACGCACACACATCTACTGAGCACACGCGCACAACCACACGTGAATGCGCACCTCCATGTTTGCACACCCAGTTGCACACACCCACAGTGCACACGACCATGCACAGGTGTGCACAGCTGCAAGCACACGCAGGTGGGTGTATAGGTGAGCCCACGGTTGCACACGCAGACATGGGGTGAGTGCGAGGCTCAGTGGGACACCCAGACCCACGTGTGGGCCGTGTGTGTGAGCATAAACACACAGGGCAGTGGTGCACGCACGCAGGCAACTGGTGCCGTACTCTTGGATTTTCAGCCAGGTGGGCCATGCCGATGGGGTGAGCACATGTGCGCAGTATGCCTGCCGAATTCCCAGCTCCTCTGGAGGAGCAGACTGGACCGGGCTTTTATTTCTTGAACCCGAGCGGGGATTTCCCTCCTTCCCTTCCCGCTGCCATGCAAACCTGGAGTCATTTTCAACTCTGCCACAGCTTCCCCGAGGGGACCTTGGGCATGTCACTTTACCCTTCCCGTCCCCTCCCGCTTGCCCAGGGCAGGGGTTGGGGCTGTGGTGGCTGCAGGCATGGGTCATCGTGGTGCTGGGTGGGGGTCAGCCAGGGGGCACAGGTCCTTCCTCAGACCCCAAAGCCTCACAGAGTGGGCAGCAGCTCTCCAAGGGGTGCGTATGGCTGCAGAGGTTTTGGCTGCTGGCCTGGCTCTCACAGCTGGAGAGAGGAGTTAAATTTAAAAGTGTCTGGGGGGCCCCGGGCCGGGGGGCCGGCTGGCACAGGGCTTCTCTCTGGCCGCCTGCGCAGGAGGTGTGGGGTGTGGGCATGTTTTCGGCCGCCGCACCCTTTTTTTCGCTGGGAAGTTACAGGCCTGGCAGGGAGAAGCGCCTGTTTCATCAGCGGGAAACGACGCCGGGGGCCGAGCTTGAGCGGTGCCACGCGCCCCAGCGGGGACATCCCTTCCCCTGCGCAGCCCGACCTGTTCACAGCATGCACCCATGGACGCCTGCACCCTCCAGCAGCCCTACCGTGCACACCCAGCCGCGCTCACACACGGCCAGACACGCGTGCACATGCACAGCTGGACGCACGCATGCAGACGGGCACCCACCCACCAGACCCTCTCACCCGGGGCCAGTCTCCCTCCCATCACAGGCGCTGGGTGCACACACCTCCCCCGTGCCCCCCACAGCCCCGGTCCTTCACCCCCTGCAGTATTTTGGGGTAATAAAAGTACCATTTGAAGGTGCTTACAACTTTTAATTAAAAATCCCTTTCCAAGATAATTTTCAGGACAGTGAGCCAGGCACGAAGCACATTTGCAAGCCTCTTGCAAGCAGGGTGGGGGATTAAAAAAAACCCACAGCCAAAAAGTGGGGGCTACGTTGAGCCCTCAAAACCACCTGCAGCTGCGCTGGGCCTCGAAGCCCGGGAGCCCAGGGGTCAGTGGGAGCACCCATGTTTTGGGGAGCAGGGAGGCATTGAGTTGGTGGGGTGCCCACGGTGCTCCCCCAGCACCCATGGGCGTTGGGGCAGCTACATGGATGCTCCTGCCCCCGCTACACAGCAGGCCCAGGGCCAGGCAGACACCAGCGGGCTTGGAGTTGGCTAAAATGAAAATAGAAAAAAAAAAAAAAAAAGCCTGGGACGCCATCCAAAACTGCTTAGCGTTAATTAATTCATACCCGCGACGTGATCTGCCCTCAGCCCCAGAACATCCTAACATAGTCACGGCCACGGCCGCCCGCCCCAGCCCGGCTGCTGGCCGCTGCCTTATTTTAGGGAGGAGACGGTGCGGCCGCTCTCCCGGCCCTTGAGCACAAATTGCTGCTTCCCACTAGGCAGGTTTCCGGTGGTTGCCGGGGGCTTTGGGATGTGGGTGGTGGAGGGCGGGCAGCCATCCTGGTGTGCACGGCCCCAGCTATGGGGCTACAGCCCTGGTTATGGGGCTACAGCCCGGTTTGCCCTGTAGCAGCCTGCCAGCTCCCCAAAAACCACCCCAAAAACCCCTGCAGGGACTGGGGCAGCACAGCAGTGGTGCTGCGGTGGGACATCTTACCACCCCTGGGGGGTGGGATGGGGTCCTACTCGTCCCCTGTCTCCCCACAAGGTGGGATGCGGGTGCCGATGTGTTCTGGGAGGTGCCTGGCACTGACACCGCCCTCGGGGGCAGAGCAGAGCTGCCTTGTTTCCCCACATCCCACCACTGCTGTTACCCCAAAACCCCCTTCCCCTGCTCATACACCCCATTCACCTTCAATGGGATGGGGGGGCTGAGCACAGCACCCCAGCCTGGCCCTCGCCGTGGGGTGGGAAGCGGCTCTTTCTGCCTCTGCCTGCTCCTGCCCGGCTATTTTTATCCCTGGCAGCGGGCAGGGGTTCTGCTGGAGCCACCGCCGCCAGCGGGTCTGGGGCTGGCAAGCTGGGCACTGCTCGGGGGCTGGCTCTCTGCAATGGGGGAAGCGACGGGACGCCCCGGTGTCATGGGGTTGAGGACAGCGATGCCACCCTGCAGGGTTTGCTCCATAAATCCCCAGCTCCTGGAGTCCTGGGATGGGGTTAAGCAAAGCCAACCCCCCGGCCTGACCCTGGGAGAGGCAATCCCCCATAAGCGGGAGCGGGTGTGACTCGGGGGACACTAGCTACCGGTTTTGGGGCTGAGGGTGGGAAGGAGAGAGGGGGAGGCAGGGGCGAGGGGAGCAGGCAGTGCCGTGACTCAGCCGGGGGTGGCAGCGGGTGAGGTGTTTGTGTTTAGTTTCTAACGTTACCGTTTCCACAGCACCGGGAAGCAGCCCTGGGGGGCCGCAGGGGGCTCAGCGGCACCGAGGGCGGGATGGGGCAGCAGCTGGACCGGAGAAGCCACTCTGCCGGTAATGCCACAACAGCTAAAAATACTGCGAGCTATTGTCGCCGGCAACAAAGCAGCTGGCGTATTTTTAGCGTTATCTCCGCTGCCATCAGCTCTGCTGCCCTCCCGGGAAGCACAGTGCCCACTCCACCCGGGCGCTGCCCTCCGGAGAGCTGGGCAGAGCCTTCCACCTGCCCCCAGACACAGCCCCCACAGCCACCGTGCCTCAGTTTCCCTCCTGCACACTGTACATGGTGCCATCCCCCATCCTGCTGCTGTCATCCGACTGTCTCCACCCTTGTCGCACTTGTCCCCTGCATGTCCATGGTGTCCCCTGCCCCTAACAAGTGTCTGGGGACGTGTGGCTTGCCGGGCAGCCATGTCTGTCTGAGCAGCTCCAGTCCAGCCCAGGCAGCTGGAAGGGGAGGGCAGAGACCTGATGCAATGAGTTGGCCAAGTGTCACCAGGAGACTGGTGATGGTCCCTCCTCCCTGCTGGGGCACCAGCCCTCCTCCTCCACTCATTCCAGCAGGCAAAGCCAAGTGAGACTGCAAAGCGGCCTGGGTGAAATGAGTTGGTGCGGTCTCAGCGCAGCGACTGAGTGGCCAGGGAGGCAGCATGGAGGGCTGTGCCAGGCTGTGCGGGCTCTGCCAGCAGCTGGGCACAGCCCCAGCCCCAAAGCACCAGGATAACACTGGATTTGTGCAGATTTCCCCATCAAAACAGGGAAGGAGGTTTAACTTGCCTTTTCCCTGCCAGAGGAGCTTGGCTTTCCATCCTTCCAGTGAGTCCTTCTCCGCCACGGAGAGCAGATTGGAGTGGCTCGTCCTCAGCAGCTCTGGGGCAGGGACAGGGTGGTGGCGATGATCCAGAGCTTGTCTCGGGAGGTGGGTGGCCGGAGACAGGTTGGATCCACGGGTGGGCTACGGCTGCCAGCACAGCTGCCCACGGGCGCTTTGCCAGGCAGGGGGCACAGCCAAGGCAAGCAATGAGCCCGTCTGGTCAGGTTTGGATTTCACAGCACAGCCCTAAGCCGAGGTTGCTGGGGCCTCACTGTGATCCCTCCGGAACCATCCGGCTGCACCCCCCAATCGCCTGTGTAGGAAGTTCGGGGTCAGGGGACCGTTCTCACGATAGCACTGGGCAATTGTATACCTCATCCAAGGCCAAGCAGGAGGGACTGACCGGTCACCCCTTGCCTCTGTTCTTCAAGTCCCTGATGCTCCCCTCTGTCCTGGGGACAGTCCCAGCATCTCCCTTACTGCACACCGGGAGCCCCTGCTGGTTTGCACCCCCCCCCCCCCCCCCCGCTCCCCTGCCCCTTAGCATCCCGCCCCACTCTCCGCTTTGGGTCCTGCTTGCTCCAGCTGCAGAGCCCCGGGCAGAGCAACCTCTCCCGCAGCACAGATGGTCGTGGCGGGGGGTGGGGGGTAGGGTGTCCCTATTGCAAAGAGAAAGGGGGGTGAAACCTGCTTTGGAGGGGCAGGGAGTCTCCCTTCCCCGGGAGGGGGGGCAGGGATGGGGTTGTGTCTCTGCGGTGGGACTGAATGCTGCTGATGGGGCACCCGTGGCAGTGGGGGGGGGGGGGGTGTCACCTACACCCCGGAGAGGGGAGAGCTGGGGGGTGACCCTGCCAGCAGCACCTCTGGAAGCACAGACTGAAGGGCGGGTGGAAGAAAGGGGTAAGAGCAGAGCTGTGCACGTAGGTGCAGGGGGTGCTGGGCAGCGGAGACCGGGGAGACAGCAGACAGCAGCACCCTGAAAAAGGGAGAAAAGGCGGGGGGGGGGGGGGGCAGACCTTGCAGGAGCAGAGATTTGGGGCGAGTGGGAGAGGACTGCGGGGGGGGGGAATGAGACCACATCCCCCACTGCAACAGGGATTAGGGGGGTAGAGGGGGATCGGGGTCCTTCCCCAGCCGCACTCCCGGTCCCCGTCCCCCTGGCAGCGGGGCGGGGAGCACGCAGCCCCCCCGGCCGGGCCCCGCGGTGGCGGCCCGGGGAAGCGGGAGGCAGCGGCGCAGGGCGGGGAGGAGCGGAGAGCGGCGGCGCCGAGACCGGCTCCGGCACCGCGCTGGGTCGGTACCCGGCGGGCTCCGGCGGCTCCGGTACCTCCAGGCCGCTCCGCACCCGGGCTGGTCGGTACCTCTGGTACCCCTGGGAGGCTCCGGTAGCCCTGGGCGGCTCAGCATCCCGGCGGCTCCGGCGCAGGGCAGCGGTGGAGGAGGCAGCGGCCGCAGCCAGGCAAGCGGGCGGGGGCGGCCGGGCCGGGACTCGGCTCCCCCCCACACCCCGGCACCCCTCGCCCGCGCCCCCGCCGAGGGCAGCGGGGCACCCCGGAGGGATTCGCCATGGGGGTGAATCCCCGGGAGGCCAGGGGGGTGCATGCAACCCCCCTTGCGGGGAGGGGGCCGGATCGGGATTTGCAAAGAACAAAGGACCGGGGGGGGGGGGGGGGCTGTGGAAAAATACCGGCGGGAGGGGAGGGGGGTTCGGCTGCAAACCGGGCTGGGGGCGACGGTGCGAGGGCTGGGGGGTGTCGGGGCACACTGCTCACAGCTTCCCCCTGGGCTGGGGGGCTGCTCAGAGCTGGGAGCTCTGCAGGGGACAGAGGTTGCACCCATCTCGATGGGTGGGGGTGAGGGGTCTCTGGCCCCCCCGCCATCCTGCTGCAGGTTTTGGGGTACAGAGGGGATGCAGGATTTGCACGTGGATTAGGGGGTGCAGGGTGCCCAGAGTGCAGTATGGGGGGTGTGAATATGTGTGTCGTGGGGGTGCCCTGCAAGGGTTTTGCGGCTCTGTACGAGGTGGTTTTACAAGTGGTGTGCTTGTGAAGGAAGGTGGGGGTGGCAATGGGGAAAAAGGGTGGCTGGGGGGGGGCAGATGGGGGATTTGGGGGGCTGGCATTGTGCCCTCTCTGTGCTGGTGGCAGAAACGATGCCTGTACTTGCCAGCACAATCCGCCCACTGCTCTGCCAGCCACCTCTCTGCTCTGCACCCCAGTGCCCTCGCTGTGAACCTGGAGATGGGGGGACTCCGGGAGAGCAGGCTGTGCTGCGCAGGCACCAAGACTGCAGAGGACTTGCAGGAGGGCAGCGCTTCCCCTTACGTGATCTCAGCTGTGTGACCGAGTCTCGCAAAAGGAGATATTTATAGTCGTGTTCCACTAGCCCGAGGTTTGCACGGCCTGGAACGGGGCTGGCAGCTGCCGCCCCCCCTCCCAGAAGCCTCTGGATGCAGCTGAGCCCTTTCCCCGGCGGGGCTGGGGTGAGTGGGAGCCTGCAGAGTTAAATGGGTTGCGTGCAACAAGCTCGGGCTTGCTGCCAGACTACAGGTCCCGGCGTGCTCTGCTGCCTGTTCTGCTGCCTGCATGCTGGGTGCTGCAGAGGCCTCGCAGGGAGGGTGCAGGGAGCAGCTTTTACTTTGGCCGGGGCCAGGCAGGCTCTGGCAAAGGAGGACAGCACCGTGCAAGGCTGGGGATGGGAGGGAGAGGCCGCGTTTTGGCTTGCTGTGAGATACTGATTGGCCTGAGGTATTGCCATAGCAGGGAGAAGGTGAGAAGACAGGCTGGACTACACGTCCGGGAGTGTTTGCCACATGCTTTGTCCCTGTGGCTCCAAACACCACGTGTCCCCAGGCCCCAGCAAAGGGAACTGGGAGGTATGGGAAGTCAATCCATGCTGCTCCACACTCTGTGTCTGGAGGAGACTTCTCTTGGGTCCTCCTGGAGCCAGCAGCGTGCAGGAATGGCCAGAGCCATGCTCCCTCTTTTTGTCTGATGGCCCTATGGATATGGTCCTACAGATATGGTCCTCTCCTGACCAGGCATCTGCTCTGCTGATGTCTCCAGGCTCATCCCTTTCCCGGCACAATGCCCCGCAGTACACGGGGACGCCTCTGTGCGTGTCCCGGCTCCTCTCCCAGTCCCCAGATCCACATGGCTTGCACGTGCCAGCCAGACGCCATCGCTGTGCTGCCGTCACTACCCTATCCTGGCCCCCCTCTCCCTCTTTTTTACCCCCTCCAACCTAGAAACACTGGCGCCGGGCCGGCAGCTGTTTTCCGCCCTCCTGCTGTGCTCGCCGGGTGGGTGGCATCTGCTCACCCTTGGGTGGGGGGGAGGAGTGGGGCAGGGCGAGGCAGGAGCGGGAGATCAGGGCGAGGGATAAAGTCGGGCCTATTTTTATACTGCAAAGTAATTACCAGAGCTTTCCAATCCTTAATCTGCTGAGAGCACCCCGGTGCGATTGGATCCTTCCCCGAGCCTGGCAACAATTCTCCCATCACACATCTCCTGTGTCAAAGCCCCGTAAACTCCCACACTTGGGCTCACATTGGGATACATGTGCTGCGGAGCTGCCAGCACGTCTGCTCCCCGCCCCTGCTCAGCAGCCCCCAGCCCAGGAACAGGGATGGGGACCCCATTTGGGACCCTGGTTAGCAGCTGGGAGGGAGAATCTTGCTGCTGACCCCACCAGGATTGCACCCTTGCACCCTTGGCCACCTTGCTCAGCTGCCATGGGCATCTCTGTCCCTGCCCCTTGGCTGGAGCTAGTGGGTAGATGTGGGTCCCAACCCTGTGAACACACTAAATCCACGTTTTTTTCCCTACAACTGCTTCCCAGGGGTTTTTGGTCAAGGTTAGTGGCCCACACAGCACCCTCCGGCACCCATCCGGCTCAGCTTCCCACCAGCATGGCTGGGGTCCACAGGGCCCCTCTCCCAGCGGCACATGGGGCAGCTCTGGCCGGCGGTGCCAAGTCTCGGCTGGCACCTTTCCCGGCCTCTCCCCATCCTGTTGCTGTGCCAGGGGGTTGCTGAAGAACTTGTTCCATAGCTCCCGCCACGGAGGAGGAAATGATGGGCGCTGTTTGCGGCAGCACCTTTCATCCCGGGGCTGGGGAACTGCTTCACCTCTGTCTGCGGGCAGCCAGCGATGGAGCACAGGAGCTTGTCAGCCTGGGGATGAAGGCAAGGGCTTGGGAAGGCTCTTGCCTCCCTCCACCCACCCTGGTTGCACACCAGCTCCCCGGCACTTCGCCCCAAAGCTGGACTGGGGTGTTCAGTCCTGCTCCATGGCAGGGGGGAGGCTTTTTGTGCCATGGTTCCCCCATTCGGGACCCCATGGAGTTGACAACACCCTTGTCAAATATTTGGGAGTATCCCTCACTCTGTCCGTCCATCCCAGTGCGCGGCAGCGGGCGCAAAGTAAACTTGGCAGCATGCTGGACACAGTGCCCCCAAAATGCTGCTTTTCCATGGCAGGACCTGATACCCAGGGCTGCAGAGGGTGAGCTGCCTTCGGGGCATCCCCGGGTGACCCCACCAGTGTCCCTTCCCCCTGCCTGACAGGGACCGTGCGGGCTGGGAAGCCACCCCAGCTGCCGCCCCGCCAGAGCTGATGGCCATAAAAGGCCCTGGAACGGAGGAACCGGGCAGGGGGCCGGGCTGCTCCAGCCTGAGCGGGATCGTCCCATCTGCCCACACAGGCCAGGCTTGCCAGGACATGGGAGTGGGGGGCTGGAGGGAGGAGAGCAGGCCCTGCAGCCTGGGGTGGGGTTCAGGGGGCTGGGGCACACTGTGCTCCCCTCCGCCTTCCCCTGCTTCCCTGGGGTGCACTTTTGGCCCACGCCCTGAGACGCTGGGGATCTGCATTGCCTCCCACGAGGGGCTCAGGGGGAGGAGGGCGGGATAAAGCTGCCTTTTCATCAGGCACCTGAGCTGTGGGGCAGTGGGGGCCGAGGGGCACACAGCGGGCTCCCCCGCTGGCCCCCCGCCACCTCTCCCCAGACAATGGCCACCCTTTGTTGGGGCTTTATGCGCCCGGCCCCCTTCCCCGCAGCCCAGCTGGTGACATTTTACCACCTCCACATTCACATGGGGATTCAAAGGGCACAGATGCACCGTGAAACCACAAAGCGCAGCTTCCCCCCGCTCCCCCTCCCCAGCGCCTCAGCATCCCCAGGGAGGCAGGGCCAGGATGCACGCACCAGGAACCTCCCTCTGGGGCGATTTCAAGGGCGACCCGTCAGCCCTTCCTGCCATTCCCCTGCCATCATCCCTCTCATCCCTTCGGGACCCTCTTGGGGTCCTTCCCCCCATCCCTGGCCCAGAGGGGGCTTGGCACACCGGACACCCCCTGATGGGAGATGAAGGGAGGCAGCGTGGGCACCATTTCCAGGCTGGTGACGCTTGATCTTTTGGAGATGGAGCCGTGTGGGCGGTACCCACCTCTGCCCCGCCGGCGGCCAGCTGCCAGAGCAATGCCAGGCAGGCTGGCAGTGCCAGCCCAGCATCGCCCCAGGCTCCTGGGTGTAGCCAGTCTGTGGGTGTAGCTGGTCTGTGGGATGCACGGTGGCCTGCATCCCTTCGGAGAGGTCCCAGCGCACAGGCATTCTGACTCCTGCCCCTTCCCTCCCACTCTCAGACCTCCAGGGGGTTTCCCTCGAGGACCTGGGTGAGCAGCCCAGTTCCTCCCAACCGGTCATTGCCTCCGCAGGGACCTTGGGAAAACAGCCTGTAAACAGGCAGCCGGAGAGCATGAGTCACAGTGACCGAGAGGGAAATAAATGCACGAGGGGAATTTGCAGCGTGTGTTGGGTCATGGGGACGAGCCCAGCCTCTCCCAGCAATGGTGCCTCGCACGTAGGTGCTCCCCCACGGAGCCGGCCGTTCCAGGAAGGGGTTGTTACCCCACTGATGGGACTGCGTCCAGGCAAGCTGCAAAATGGAGATCCAACCCTCTTCCCCCACCAAAAGCGTCCCCTGTTCCTTGCCACTTCCATCCCAAGGGATGAGCAGTCGCTGCCCCGGAGGCGGCTGCGTTTCAGCGCGAAGCACCGTGCCCATAGAGCCATGCAGATTGCTTCCCCGCTGAAAGTCACCCCGCCATGGTTATTTTTGGCTGGCGGTGGGCAGGAGGAGCTGGCTCTCTCCCAGCCGCTGCAGCGTACCCAGTTTGGGATTACGTCTTGCATGGTGGGTAGCGCTTGGGTGAACAGGCTGCCTTCAGCATCCCCTCTCCCTGCTGCCAAATACCTGCCAGCTCCCTTGCCGGTGCGTAAAGCAAGAGTGCTATCTAGTGGCTAATCCCACTGGGGACACCAGTGACGCTGGGGATTAATTTCTGCAAAGGCCTCTGATGACACTGGTCACCTCTATGAGCGTAGCCTTACCATCCCAGTTTGGGGACTGGTAGCCCAAGGTGGTGAGAGGTTTATCCCGCGTCCAGAAAAGCTGCTCTTTTCCTTGGCCTCACTTGAGGCTGGAGGGACATCCAGGGCTCAGAGCCACGGGAAAGGGTGCGCAGGGAGGGGAGCGCGTTTGCCAGGGTGAGGGGTGCAGATGTTAGGTGGGGGGAGGACGCACCTTCTGGGGGATGAAGGGTGTGCACGTATTTGCTTGGGGATGAGGAAGCACCCCAGGCCAGGGACTTCTAGCACCCGCTCCGGCTGTTGCCCAGGACATGCTCTCACCTGGCTGCACCCCAAGGAGCACCCGGCCAAGGCCTTTTCCTGCTTCTCCCTGCGGAGCCACCGTGTCCGCCACGGTGCGTCAAGCCGCAGGAGGGCGGGGGGAGCCGTGCCGGGGTTAGTGCCCCCACCCGGGCAGGGTTGGGGGTACGGCTGGGGGGGGGGGAGGTCGGGGGGGATAAAAAGGGGCAGCGCATCCCCCCCCAAAACCCCCGTGAGGGCCGGCCGGGGCTCATTTCTTCATCCGACCTCGCTGCGGTTGGCTGCAGCGGGGCCCCACGGCTGACGTCACTAAGATATGCTGATTTATGCGCGTTAACCCTTTCCCCGCGGGGCGCGGGGGCTGCTGGGGAGGCGGGGGCTGCGGGCCGGGGGGAGCTCGCCGCTGTCTCTCCGCCCCCCACCCCCCCAGCCCGGCCTGGGGTCCCCCCACGGACGGCCACCGCCCCCCTCCCTGCCCCGCGGGTTGCCGTGGGAACCGGACCGGGCTTCTGATGTCACCGGGACGGTTGCTACGCGACCGGTCCGTTCGCCCGTCCCCGCGTGAGGTCATTGTCGCCATGGTGACGGGCCGGTGCGGGGCGGGGGGGGGGGGGGAGATGCGGGGCCTCCCGCGGGGCCGGGGGGCGGCCGGGGGCCGGGCGGGGCGGTCCCCGGGGCCGGAGCCGGCGGGACCGGCGGGGGTGGGGGGGTGTCCTCCCGGGGAACAGCAAAACCTTCGCATTAAAACAGTGAAAAAGGGAAAATAAAGCGCTTTTTTTTGGCTCAGCCTGAGTTGTTATTTTTAGAAATCCTGGCGGAAAAGCTGCGCGCATCGGGAACATCCTCTCATTCCACGGGAAACGCACTTCCTCGTGGAAAACAGCAGCCGTGGGGCTGGGCTATGTGGGGAGCGGTGCACGGGTGGGCCAGGGTGTGCTGGGGTGATGGGACCCACCAGGGTGGCGTTGCCCACGTGCTGGTGCTAGAGCTGCAGCCCAGTTTCCGCTCTGGTCCCCGTCCCCACAGCTGCTGGGAGGCTGTGGTTTTTACATTTCCCTCAGCTTGCATTCCTGCTGGAGGCAATTTATTCCTAAGCCCTGACATCTGCTTCGTGGAAAGTGATGGAGCTGCTCCTTCCGAGGCGCAAATCCCTGCTCTCCTCCTGTCGCAGACTCGGGGACCCTGGCTGGGCCAGGCAGCATCACAGCCGGGTGGCTTTCCTCCGCTGGACTGGCAGCGGTGAACCCACGGGCAGGCCAGCTCTCTGCCCCTTGTCCCTGGGGACCGGACCTGCCCCTCTGCCACACCATCCCTGAAGCTGCCCGCCGCCCCGGTGCTGCTGGCGATCCGGCTGGCCACGAAGCCGCGGGGATTAGCAGCTTCCTCTGCCCGGGGATTTAGCCAAAGCTACTTAGAGCCATGCAGGGCGGGCAGCGGCCAGCTGGGTTGGATAGAGGAAGACGGAGAAAGCCAGCATATGTGGCCTGAGCCCTCCTAAGGATGCTGAGTGGGAAAGGGGTTGCCCAGGGTTAATAGCTCAGCATCTCTCGGTGAAACCCCGGGTTTGGCCAAACTGGGTGTCTCGCAGTGTCTTCCTTCGTTCCAGCGAGGCCCCAGCCTCTGTGTCATTTCCAAAATCTTTTAGAGACCTTTGAACCAAATCTCCATCCTGCACAGGCGGGACAGAGGGTGGGAGGGATGGGGAAAGGGCAGACCCCGCTTGCAGTGTGCTGCCAGCCGGGATGTAGGGCAGGAGCCGGCAGATGGAGGCAGGCAGATGGAGGAGCGCAAGGCTGCGCCGAGACGCTGTTTGCTGTGACGGGATCTTGGCTCGCTGCTGGTTAAACAGCTGCTGAGCTTATTGGAGTTGGGGGGGGGGGGGCTGCGGGGCTCCTGGGGGAGGAAGGGGATGGGGATGGGGTTGGGGACAGGGTGCTCAGGTGACTCCCCAATGTGGGGGGCAGCTGGGGAGAGAGCAGGGAAAGGATTGTCTGCTAATATCGGGGAGCTGAGGGATCTGGCTGGAGCTGTGGCTGGCGGATGGAGCAGGGGTGGAGGGGGCTCGCAGCCCCATTCGGGACACATGCCTGTCCTGCTGATGGCATGAGGAGTGCTGCATGCATCACTGCTGTGTTGGACTCCCTGGACCACTGCAGAGACCAACAAGGAAAACTCTCCGCTGAGTCTACACAAACTGCAGCAGGCAAAGCTGTGAGCAGCACAAAGCCCCCACCCTACCAAAGCACATGGATAAAGGGGGAGCTCTTTCAGAAGGACCCCAAGACTGCTCTGTGCTCCCTGAAGTCCCTTCTGGAGGCCTCATCCTCTACTAATGCACATTGCCTTATGGGAAGAGGCTCAGAGGAAATCTGGCAGCAGTGTGGGGAGAGGAAGGATCCCATATCCCATGGGAAGAGTTGGGCAGGTGGAGGAGCGGGGCGGATCTTGGCCTGCAGCCATCAGCCCAGGGCACAGGGCTGTGCTGGGGATGGAGGAAAGCCAGGCTGCCTGCTGAGAGGTTTGGGGTCTAATCCTGCTGGTGCTGAGCCCGTGCAGGATCAGCTGGGACCCTTGCATAGCATGTGGTTTAACCCAGGTGATTTGTAGGGATGCCATTATCACAATCATTATGCTCCCAAGCCCTCCGTGGTGGCCTCCAGCCTTGCCTCTTCTCCTTGGCCAGGCTACCATGGGACGGGACAGGATGGTTGAAGCTGTCATCTGCCAAACCCAGAGCAATGAATCCTGGTTGCCACTGAGCAGCCCCCATGTGCCCTGCCAGCTGCTCGAGGACAAGGCAGGATCTGTCCCTCTGGCCCCTGCTCCCTTGCTTCTGCCTCCCCCACCCGCTGCCTCCCTCCTTCCCAGGGGAGGGGGCTCTGGTTTGTCTGGTGGGGAGGTGGGAGGCTCTGCCCCTGCCACGGGGAAGTGTGTGCCAGGCAGCGTGGCTGCTCTGTGCACACCTGAGCCAGGTGAGATTTACGGAGAGAGGTGACAGCAGACGAGACCAGGGGATGGAGCAGAGAAACAAGGACCAGGTTTTAGACACCTCCCTCCTGTTTTACACCCAGAGCAAAAGCAGGAGCATCCAAAGCTGGAGGGATGCTGAGAGGAGCTGCTGGCAGGGAGCTGTTGCACAGCCCTTACCCTAAAGCCCCCACAACATGGGCACTGCAAAAAGCCGTCGCCTCTCCCAGGCGCGGGGTCACGCAGCCCTGAGGCCCGGGGACAGGGTCCTGCCATGCCACCCCCGCTGGGGACACCACTCCAGGTCTGGTGCCATCGTGTGGACACACGACACTTCCACGAAACCCACATCCCCATCCCTGCGCTCCCCAGCCTTCCCCGGCCGGAGAGTCGGGGCTGGCAGCGCTGCTTTCCCAGGCTGTCCTGAACACCAAGGGGGTTTCTGTCCCCCTCCCACCACCCCATGTCCCCCCAAACCTTGCCCACTGCCTGCCTTTCCCCCTCAGCCACCGGTGCTGTGCCCTCCCTCCCCACTCCATCACCCCCACCTCTGTACCCCACCTGCTCTGGCCACCCCCAAACTGTGACTGCATTAAGGAGTCAAGCTCCTGCTGATCTGATGAGGAACCCTCCCAAGTCCTCTGGTCAAGGGAAAGGGGGACAATAAACAGCCACAAGTGGCCAGACACGGAAGGATGTGATGGGCTGGGAACATCTGCTCTGCCCCCCCCAGCCCTGAGAGGGTTTCTCTCCTGCATGCCAACCTTCTCACCCTCCCCGCCCCCCCCATTTCAAACCCCTTCCCCCCCCTGTTTCACACCCCTTCTTCCCCAATTTCCACCAAACCCTCACACCTCACACCTCCATGGACAAGCCCAGCCCAGCTCCAGGCCCTCCCCCCTTTCCCCAGGGGGTCACCATGCCAGCATGTCCACAGGGTGCCCCATCACCGGCTGCACCCATGCCCAGCCCTGCGGGCACTGCTACCCCGGTCATGGGGGCTGCAGTGAGGGGGCACAGCGCGACCCCCCACACCCAGCACGGCGGTGGAGCGGGGGTGCGGGCAAACGCCTGCCCTGCCCGGGAGCTTTCCACCAGTGGGGCCAGCTGGTTGCCGGTGGTGGCCCGTGGCCGTGGGACACGTCGGCGCTCCCACGTGTTTCCACCAGAGGGAGCCAAAATGCCACGAATGGTGGCCACGGCACGGTCACGGCCGCCCATCATTGTGGCGTCGGGGCGCCAGACCACGCCACAGCCCTGGGAGGCCAAACAAGGACTGTCACCCCTCCGTGCGGCTTGCAAAGCCAACCTGTTGGAAAACCCCCTTCCAGCTGCCACACACCCCGAGGAGAACACCCGCGTCTGTCCCCCCGTGGGCCGGCTGGGGGGCTCGCAGACCCTGTCCCAGGCGGCCGTACCCCACCACCAGCGCTCCCCCCCCCCCCCAGCCCAGCTGTCCGTGTGGTGAATTTGAGGCCGGTCGTGCCTGGAAACAGCCACTGCAGCAGCAAAGAGGGGGTCCCTTGCACCATGGGGTGGCCCCAAATAGCCTTTCTGATCAGTGGGTTTCTCCCAGTTCAAATCATCACCCAGCACCATGTCCAGACCTAGAGTGGGGAAGGAGAAACTTTGCTCTGATCACTTTATAGTGGACATAATTAGTCTAAATTAATGCAGACGTAAACCACCAGAAACAGAGGGTTTGAAATGATGCTCCTGGCCTCGCACCAGAAGCTCTTTCCCATTCACTGGGTTTGGGTAGTGTTGGACACTTTATCGGTGGGAAAAGGGAGTGGGATAGAAATAAACTGCCAGATGGGGACGGGAAGTAGGCGGAGGGAGAGTCGGAGAAGAAATATCACGGGCGATGCTGCATGGTGCCAGAGGAAAATCTCTCCCATTTGCCCAGCATTTGCTTGTTTATTTAAAGCCTGTCATTAGCGACAGCCACGTGGGATGGGATTCACACCAGTCCTGAGTGAATTAGGTGCCGTGTTTTAGCCATGTGTTTAACCCACCAAAGTCCTCTCCAAATTCCTGCTTTCCACTGAAAACTTCTGCTTTCTGCAGTGGCTGGGAGCACTGGGGGGTCCCAGCCTCTTGCCTGTGTGCAAGGAGATTTTTGGCACATCAGAGGCTGGGGCTGAGCGCAGGGGCTGCCACGGTGTTGGCAAGAAGGGAAAAGCATGGGGTAAACGGGATCTGGGCCAAATCCAGGCAGGCAGCGCCAGGCTGCCACTCAGCACTGCTGCCAGAGCTGCCGTGGCATGGCTGGGGAGAGGAAATCCCAGCCAGCTCTGGCATTTAATCCCATCTTCCCAGTCAGAAATGCCCAGCTGCTGGGGACACTGGGGCACGGGAAGCGACCGGAGGCCAAGATGCCTCTGAGAGGTCACTGAGCCTGGCTGGGAAGCCCCATCCGAGAGTTGCAGGGCCAGCAGGAGGGAAACCATTTATGGGCTGAGTTTGTGCCCCAGACCCTTCCCACCAGTCCCAGAGATGCTGGAAGCAGGGTGTGCATGTCCCAAGTCTTGCAGTGGGCCAGCTGGGCTGGGGAAAGATGCCTGCCTGTCTGGAAAACACCTCAAGGAGGAAAAAGAGGAGAAAAGAGGAATTTCCTTAGAACTGCCGTGGCAGACGGGGACACGGAGGGAAGCTGGGGCATTGGAGAGTGGACTGGTGGGATGGAGTGGGACAGGGCAGTTGAAACATGTGGATGCACAACCGTCCCCAGCCCTCTCTAGAGCTGCTGGTGAGGGCGGCGCTAGGCTGGTGGCTGGCAAGTAGAGGGTTAACCCAGCCCATCCCTTCACCCGGGTGCTGCCCAGCTGCGGGTGCTTCCCAGGGCTATAAAGGGGCTGAGGGTGGGGGGCTGGATCCCTGGGTGGGCTGGGGGGAGGCTGTGGGAAGGGCTAACAGGGTGGAGGGGGAGGCTGTTGCCTCCAGGCTGGGGAAGTGGGTGGCAGCGGGGCTGTGCTGGAGTCTGGGCAGAAGTGGGGGTGCATGCAGTCAGCCCAGAGCCTGTTCCCCAGTTTGGGAGCATGTTGTACTGGGCAGCACTGGGAGTCTTCCTGCGGTGAGGCTGTGCCAGCCTGATGGTATTCACCTATTGACAGCCGAATATCCCTGCTGGAGAGGGGAACTGTACTGGCTGGATCTGCTGTGCTTGTGAGGTGTGGGTTTGGGGTTATCTATCCTCAGTGCTTGCAGGTGGGAAGTTTAATTATTCATTCTGGTTTCTTTGAGTGTGGAAATCAGGCTGAGAGTTTCTCATCTCTATCCCTCCACTTAGAGAGAATTATCATTCTTAATCTTCTTCCATCCCCCGGGTGTCCCCAAAGTCTCAGCTAATGGTGGGGTGACTTTGGTGTCTTGTTGTGATCCCCCAGGGTGAGTGTCACCTGGACCTGCCACCCTGCATGTGTCCACTTAACCTGTTAGTGCCCATATTCCCACCTTTGGCTTTACTCCATCACATACGTGCCACACCGTAATTAAGCTGATGTGACTTGGCCCAGCGGTTTCTCGTTTAGCCCTTCCTGTGCCACGCTGAGTGGGCAGGTTTCCCAGCATCCCCAGGTATGATTGCGATGTGTTTTAGGGTGATGGTAGACACAGGTTGGATCTGCTACCTGTGCCCCATCCTGTACAAATGCAGCAAAAGAGGTGGGGATTGCAGAGGCAGGGAGAAGGTGAATGGTGGGGTTGTGGCTTTGGGCTGGGGGAGGTGTGTGGCACCATTGATGGGTTTGGTGGGGTGGGCAAGTTATGGAAAGCAGTGTTGGCTGAAGGCATTTTCGTCTCAGAGGGACAATCAGCTGGTTTGAGACACGGTGAGCTGTCACCCTTGGAGGCCATTGACAGAGGCAACTCCTGCCTGCCCACCCCAGTGACCTCTGCTTGATGCTGGAGGTGGTACGGTGATGCCAATAGCCCTGGGAAGAGCAGGTGAGCCCTCTGCAAGGCCCAGGCCATGGCATTTCTCCCATTAGTTCTTGCCCATCCTGTCTCAATATATATATATGATCCACCCCAGAGCAGAAATCAGATTACTTGGATGCTTCATTCTCCCTGGCCTTTGCGATGGTCCCTTCTCCCTGAACCAAGGGGACAGTCGAGCAGGTTTTACAAGGAGCGGTGAGCTCACCCTGGAGCTCTCCTTGTATCCAGCTCCAATTTGCTGGCAGAAAAACCCTATATGTTTCTGAAGGGGCTGGATCTGCAGCCCTCCCCGGTGGAGCTGCCATTTGCTGCCTGTGCTCGGAGATTAACCCTGCCAGCTCCCCCAATTTGCTAGATTTCTTCTCAGCACACAGCAGTATTTCAGGCTGTTTGCTCACATTTGTGGGTTGTGGGTTTTTTTTCTCCTGGGGCTCAGGTCACTTTCATTCATGCTAAAGTTGCTGCGTTGGCATCCCATGGTGTGCCTTGAGTTTTGATTCTCTCTAGCTGAAGCACAAACTTTCTGCTGGAAAAAATGACAGTGTGTGTACATGTCCCACTTTTTTGTGTTGAATTTATCTTTTGGGTGCAGAACAAGCCTGGAAAAGTTCAGCCCTGAAGTTTATCAGTGCCTGGAAACTGAGGCTTAGAGTAAAAACCTATCCTAGCACCTGGAGCCTCCCTGCTCTTCTCCCCAAAACAGCCACCCTCTAACCCCCAGCTCTTTTTTTTTTTTTCTCCCAATGAAAAAGGTGCAGAAACCAGCAGAAAATACTCCCACGCTCCTCCGTTGCCAGCGGTCATGCTGCAAAGGCACATAGCAATAAGGAAAATTGCTGTGCCATTAACGTGATGATTAAATCGGTGTCTGCGGGTGACACCACGAAGAACAAGGCACTTGTAGTAGATACTGTCCTTGCCACCCACATGGCCGGGCCCCGTGCTGGGCCTGGAAGATGCTTGTTAGCAAATGACTTTGGGGCCAGTTCCCTTGTTCCAGCCTACATCTCGATGTGCTGCCACGTTTGTGTTTTGTTGGGGTATTGCTGTTGTAGCTGTTTTGTGGGGGGTTTTGGTTTGGTTCTTTTTTTATGGCTGGAGGGTTTGATCTTGACTTGGAGAGTGAGTGACTAGGTGGCAAATGGGATCCCATCACAGGGACGTTATTTCCTTGCCTGGTGTTTTTTGCGAACAGTTTTGCATAACTCGAGCAGCTGTTTTTCCTGCCAGCTGAAAGCCTCTTCCCAGTCTCATTTAAAGGCTTATGAATCAGGTGCTGAGAGCAACGCACAGACAGGGAATGAATATCTACCATGAGCGTCACCAGGTGGGAGAGCTAATAAAAGTCCTGGCAATCAATCTTGGGAGACACAGGGGGCATCTTAAATCAACCTGTGAATGCAAAGTGGCTCTGAACCAAGGGTCAGGGAGAGAGGCTGTCCCCACGCTGTGCCAGGTAGTTATCTTTTTTTGATAACTCATGAAGGAGGCTTGGAAAGGAATAAATAGAGCCTGCAATGTGACTTCTTGATGCTTGGGAAGATGCCCCGAATCCATGCTCCATTTAAATGTGCTTCAGAGAAGGTCTTGCTGTAGCTGAGGTGATCCCAAGCTCATTATTGGTTGTCCAGGATATTTTCAGCTGATGAAATGCTCATTTGGGTGTTCCCGACTTGGCGGCGTTGCTGAGTAAAGGCAGGGCTGGTTTGGCCAGGAGCCGAGTCCTTCCTGCCCACTGAGCGTGCCGCAGCCTTTGCCATAGAGCCGATTTCAGCCGGAACCAGGGATTTCCATCAAGCTTGTTTGCTGCCCCTTGGGCTCACAGAGTGCTCTGCCACAGCCCCGGGACTTGCCTCTCATCTTCCCCAAGCTGGGATTTTCCAGGTTAAGGAAAACATGGTGGTAGTCGTGCCCTGAGCATGGGGCTGGGAGCCGTAAGACCGCATTCATGCAGCTGCATGTCTCCTCTCCAGGTACAACATCCCACCTCGATCGCTGGTTGCGATGCCAGCATCTGCTCTGCCACCTCTGCTGACCCTGCATGGAGCCACAGGGCAGTGTCAGACACAAGCTGAAGGAGGTGGCGAGGGGGAGGCAGGAAAAAGGCGTGTTATTAGCAAAGCTCTGGCTGACAGACACATCTGCGGCTCGGGAAGAAATAACCTGATGCTTTTTTGATCTTGGGTGATTCATCCCAGCCTTGGTAGAAAACCACAGTCTCCAGCCTCGTGCTGGATGGGGGATGCAGCACTGGGGCTCTGTGGCTTCTCGTCGGGATGCTCTGGTTGCAGCCAGCCCTCATCCTGCTCCATCGCTGGGGCAGGGGGGGCATGGCCAAGAGAGCACCCCTGGGCAACTTGGCCTGATGGGGACCTGTGAAAGCCCAGAGCTCCTGCTAGGTGAAAAAGTGCTTTTTGTCTGTCCTGGTCCTGATTAGCAAAATTATGGTTGCTATGGAGCCTGAATACCTGCTCAGAGAGTGCCTGCCTTCCCCGTCCCCCCAGCAGACCTGAGGGACACATGCCATGGAGCAGAGGCCAATTTTGCTGTTCCTTAGAAAGCTGATTGCTTTTATGCCAATGAGCATGCAAGTGCGTGTGGGTTTTTTTCCTTCTTTTCTCTTTTCAGTCCAGTTTGGAGTGAGGGAGATACGCCCCTTCCCAGCAATTTCTCAGGTGAGCTGTGGGGCTTTAGGTGCAGAAACCCCAGGCTGTGAGCAGGGTACCCAGGGTACCAGCCCTGCATCCCCCAGGGATGTGGTTAGCTGTCCCAGGGGAGCAAGGGCTCCTTGCTGGCTCCTTTGCTGGGTGCCTGCACCCTAGAAAGGGTGCTGGCAAGTTATGACCAGCTCAGAAAAGGGGACTTGGAGATCTAGAATGAGCTGCCACTACTGGGAGAGGTTAAGGTGGTGCCTGCTTGGGCTGTGCAAGAGAGTATGAGGAGGTAACAATGCTGAGATGAGATTTTGGCAGGGGGTACAGCTTTTACACAGTGCGAAAAGACCTCTGGAGACGTAGTGACTGGAAGCACACAGGGTAGCAATGGCCAAAAAATTACTAGAGGAGGCTGTCCCTCCTCTACACACAGGATGTGTGTGTGGGCTCTGCTGGGTAAATGACAGTAGTGCTGCTTTGGAAAGGCCACCCCACTGACCTGCATTCACCCCCAGCTACGTTACTGCAAAATTACCCAGATCCAGGTCTCAGTTTGGTACCCTGCAGGTCTGAGTGACCCCTCCCTGCCCTGGGGACTGAAACGAGCATCCTGCTCTGCGAGGTGCACCCTCCAGACATGTCAGCTCTGGGTGCCCAAAGAGGGGCACCTTTGACTAGGCAGCTCCCAGCAGGGAGAGAAGCCCCTTTTACATTCCCATAGCCAACAGGTTTGCTTGTTCCCCGAGGGGAGTGGGTTTATTCTTGTCCCAAAGCTTCATAACCCCATTCTGTCTGTGCTGGCCATCCCTGCCTGGGAAGATTTGCTGCAGCGATACCCTGTGAAGGGGCTGCTCATCACTTTACTTCAGCAGCAGTGAGGAATGCACCCTGGGCACTCTTGTCTGCTGCAGGATGGCATGGAGGGGACAAGCAACTCTCTGTGCCTCAGTTTCCTTCTCAGATGCAGTGTTATTTTGTGGCTTGGTGGCTTTTTGTGCCCAGGATCAGAGGGTGTTAATTAAACCTCCAAAGCCCTGTGCAAGCAGGGGAAGAAACCAGGGGCGGGGGGGGACAGGGCGCAGACAGCTCTGTTAAAAGGCTGCGCTGATCTGCCCTGCAATTACCGTGAGTGATGTGCCCTTGCAAAGAGCTGGGAGTGGATGCAGTTGGTTATTAGGGCTGCAGTTCTCAAGCTTCAAAGCTGCTGTTTGTCCTCTTTTTTGGCTTAATTCTCCTGGCAATGCTCAACCTCTGTGTGCTGGCCTTAACCTGCAAGTGGAGGGACCTCGCCATAGGCAGAGACAACCTCTGCACCAGCCGGCTCGTGGGGAGGGATGGATGTGCAGCAGGGAGCAGGAGGAATACTGCGGGGAGGAAAATCGAGGAGATCCCCCCCCCGGGCTGGGTTTATGTAGGGAACCTCACAGGTGCCCCTGGCTTGCCAGCTTGATGCTGAAATTTCCAGCCCAAAGATGCTCCGGCCATGGAGATGGCTGGGCTGTGGCTGATGGGGTCGTGGCAAGGAGCAGGTTCTGGTGTGCTGCTGGCCATTCCCCCCACTGCCTCCCCGGGCAGGGTTAATACAATAAAGTGCCTGATAAGGGGAATAGGTTGAAGGGTCCTGCTCCCATGTGCAGTTTGTCCTCTTTGAGCAGTGGGGAGCAGTAGTGGAAGAGAGGTTGCCATCTCCTGGTTATTCGGTTTATCAGAAAAAAAATCAGAATGGATCGCTCTGAAGTGCTGTCAGGCCTGTGCAGGACTTGGGGGTGGGGGGTTAGCAAGAAACAGAGATGCTGAGGGAGAGAAATGATGTGCAGCCCCTAAGAGCCACCAACTCTTCCCCAAGAGATATGACAGCAGGTAGGGAAGGAGCAGCTGTTGAGGCTCCAGTTACAGGGGATGCTCCAGTAGGCTGATGTGAATGGTGGAGGAAAAGAGGAGGCAAAGGGAGAAGGATCCCTAGTCTAGTGGTTCTGGTGCCCCAGCAAAAACAAAGGCTGGGAAAGGTGGACTGCAGGGAAGTGCGACGAGTCTGCTGCCACCTGGAAGCCAGGATCCAGCAACATGGTGGGGACAGGTGGACCCATGGTTCAGCTCTGAGCGAACCAAGCTCTGTCTGGTCCTTGCTCCTCTCATACCATCCTTACCTGCATGCCTGTTGTCTTCAGCTAGAAAAGGAAACTGCAGGGAGACATGTTGAAGTTTGGTAAGAGCTCAGTAGCTTCTCCATTGCTTTGCTCCAACCCAAGCAACCTCCAAACACCCCAGTCCCAACAGACATCCCCTCATCCCCATGGAGGTGCAGGACAAATGGGCTGTGGGAGTCCCTGCAGAGATAAGGACACAGGTGCAGAGCTCAGGGGGCTCCCCAGGGGCTGCCCTGCAGCAGAGCCCAAGCAGGCGCAAGGGACGGGACAGCGGTGGGATGCGTTGTGGCTGCATGCAGGGAACAGCCTCTGCCCCAGGATGGGTGAGATGGCTATGCCACAGTGCACAGAGCCTGGGGAGCAGCTGGGATTGTGCTGGGAGATGGCCCCATGTGTGCGTGCTCAGCAGGGGGGCCAGAAAACAGGGGGAGGCAGATGAGGAATGGAGGGGAGAGAGAAAGGATGGAGGATGAGAGACAGAGAGGTTTCCAGGAATGCTTCATCCCCTGATGCAATCTCTCAAGTGGGATTTTGCTCAGGTTCCTGGTGCCTCAGTGGTACAGCACAGCCTGTCTCTGCATCAGCATGGATCTGTCTCCTGTCCTGGGCATTCCCTGGGGAAAAAGCAGGCTGCACTCCATCTGGAAGCAAAGACAGAAATCTATGCCCATCAGTTACTGCTGTTTCTGGCTCTCCCACCCAGGAGCTGTGGCCTGCAAAGTGTGTGGGAGGTGGCACGATTGCCTATCCCAGCACCTGCCAAGCCAGCTTTGCTGAGCCACTGCCAGCATTGCCCAGCTGCTGTCCCTGTGTTCTGTGCCCGCCGTCACCAGCCCCGTGACATAAACCCCTGGGTTTAGCCTGTCTCCATCCCCAGAGGGGATGAGGTTTCTTTGCCCTTGTCACTCCTGCAGGAGTGGGCAGCACCTCTTCTCCCTCCCAGCTTCATACACTATTTCCAGCTTGTTGGTTTTTTCCCTTGCATAATGTCTTGTTTACACCCATTTACCCTCCAGCCCTTTGGCTTCAGTAGTTCCTCTCCTCCGTTGCGAGAGATGATGTCCCGAGGAAAGTCACATCTCAGGGCAGCCCTGGACCCTTCCTGCCCTCTGTGTGTTTGCTCTGTCAGCTTCCCTCTGTTTGCAGCCTGTTTGCTGCTGTGAGCGGAGGCAGCTTAGGGCCACCAAGCTGGCCCAGAGCTTTGCTGGTCTTGTCCTGTCATCACTCATATGCTCTGAACTTTCTTTGAGCATCGAGCTCTGCTACAGACCCAGACACACAGCCCTTTGGGGTTGGCACTGCCATGCAGTGCTGCAGCGATGGCTCCATTGGTGTCCCCGTGGCCTTCCTTCTGTCCGCAATTGTCACCCAACAGGGACAGAGTTGGGCACAGATCCATCGTTCCAGCACAGTGGGCTGCAGGCCAGGGAGGGCGTGGGTTGGTTTTGCTTTTGCAGAGGAGCAGGGTGTGCAGAGGCCAGGCTATATGCTCTCAAGGCTTTCAGGATCTTTGTGTCTTTTCAAAATGGGGAGAAAAAATGTCTCCAGAGCTTTGGGACATCAGTTTCCACTTTGTGTGTTGCTCACTTGGGCTGGTCTGAGCATGCTGTCCCCACCTGCCACCCCCTTTCCCCCAGGTGCCATCCCCTGCTGATCTCCTTTGGCTTTATTTCACCAGCCAGCAGGGAAATGGGGTGCTGCATCCTCCCCAGTATGCAACTGGCACCCTGCAGCCCATCGGTGCTCTGGAGCAGTGTGCCAGGGTGCGTGGTCCATATGGGTGGCTCCCGAGCAGGGGCTGTGCTGGGTGCTCTGCCCCAGTGGCAGGCTGTGCCTGGTGGCCCTGGGGACATTTGCACCTACCCACATACTGTTGACCACCTCTGGTTGCAACCAGGCTCTGTTTGCTTCCCTCCGCGACAGTGGTGAGGCAGAGCGCTCCTGGGGGCACTGAGCCTCCTGAGACACAGGGCACCACTGGGAACTTGGCGCCTCAGTTTCCCCCTTGGGCCATGGGAGGGAAGGGGGGTGAGTGTTCCCATCTGCTATGTACTCTGGCATCAGGGGGAGGATTTGGGGTGCAGGACCCCAGGGGCAGCATCCTTTTGCTGGACACCACTGGATGCAGGCAGCTCCTCTCAGCCTGGCCACAGATGCTGGGCTCAGTGGTGCAGCGAGCAGTGTTGGGACTCAGCCCGGGTGGGCGCGGGGCCGGAGGCAGGTCTCTCTCTCCCAGAAGGTCTCTCCAGGCTCCTTCTCCAAGATGCCTGTCCTGCCTGCTAGAGTCCAGCCCCACCGGAGGCTCCTCCAGCTCCATCTCACCCGGCTCAGCCGAACACCTCCGCGCACGGTGAGGATGGTGTTGGGACAGGCTGAATGGAGGGGGGTCCCTGGGATGCCAGAGCCCTTCAGAGCGTCAACGCCGGGGGGCGACGCCGACCCCCTGGGCCCTGCCACCCTCTGAGGAAATTAAGGGACCGCTGCGTGTACCGGTGCCCACGGGTGCCTGCCCGTCCCGCGGGGTGGCAGTGCCCTCTGCCGTCACACGGAGCGGCGGAGCGATGCGCAGCCACGTCCCCCCTTACCCTGACCCCCTTCCCGCCAGGCACAGCCCCCCCCCGCGGTGTCACCCTCATACGCCCGACACCCCCCACCCTCCCGCCACCTTCTCCGCACCTCCGGGGGGGGGGTCCTGGACAGCCCGGTCGTGGCGGAGCCGGGAACTCCCGCCCCGCCGCCGTGAGCCCTGCTTCTCCGCAGGCAGGAGCGGGGGGCAGCGGCGGAGCCCGGGGCGGGCAGCCGGGGCGGGCCGGGGCGGTGAGGAGGGGCCGCCCGCGGGATGCGGGCTCGGGGGCGGGAGCGGACGCCCGTGGGTTCCGCCGGCTCCAGGCTGGGCTCGGTCCGGTAAAGCACGTGTTGGAGGAGAGAGGAGCGGGGACACGCAGCCCTGCCGCTCGTCCGTGGGGCGCAGGAACGCGTGAGTGTATATGTGGGTGTGCGTGTGCATGGGTGTGTGTGCAGATACGTGCGTGCATGTGTGTGTGCATGTGTGCGTGGGTCTGCACGCAGCTACGGAGCAGGAGCGTTGCCCTGCGGCGGGGGTGTTATCAGCAGGACAGGGTGCCAGAGGACAGGCAGGAGCCCAGACAGACAGACAGACACTGGGCACAGGGAGGGAGCAGAGCCCTGCGCAGAGTGAGGGGTGACACTGCCAGCGCAGCAAGTTCCTTGGACTGAAGTGTGACAGAGCTGGCTGGAGCCACCTGCTCCATGGGGGAGTGATTCGTGTGACCCAGGAGTTGCACATCTGGAAGTGAGGAGACCCCAGGAAGCCACTGGGTCCATCTGCATCTCCCCCCGATGAGCCCGGATAACTAGGTGCCGCGGGGGCCCCCGCGCCTGGCGGTGTCAGAACGGCAGCGGGGTTGATCGATGCCTTACTCACCACAGAGGCCACGCAAATGGCAAATCCCTGCGTTGCGAAGGCTGCTGGTGAGGCTGGAGACAGCCACGCCGCCCTCCCCCGGGACTTTCTTAGAGTCAATGGAGTTTATTACTTTAACGTATTTCCTCTCTCTGTCTGAAGAGCATCTTTTTGGCAGTGCTGCCTTGCAAACGAGGAGCCAGCTCCTGGCAGGGGTAGGGTCTCAGCAACGGGCTTTGCTTGCCCAGCTGTGGGAGAGGAAGCCCCTGGTACTTGCTCAGCTTGCCCACCAGCCTCTCTGCTGACAGAGGACGAGAGAGTGAAGGTGGATAAGGGCAGGCAGCTTCTCCGAGCTGAGCTCCAAGGGGAGAGCAGCGGCAGGATTTCATTAGCCTGCCTCTTAAGGCAGTGAAGTCTCCATCCCCTCCCACGCTCCATCCCCAGCCCGACCCCGTCCGACGCAGGAGTGGTGGGACCTCAGCCTTCGTCTGGAGCTTCTTGACAAACCGTAAGTCCTTCTTAGGGAGGAAGATCCATTTTTCCCCGTGGATATTTTATGGTCACCTCATCAGCCCCTCTGCACGGCTGGTGGAATTGGAGTTGGGATTGATTTTTAGGGCTGGCTTTGGGGATCTATCCTGCTCTGCTTCAGGAGCAGGGAGAGGCAACAGCCCTGCTAAGATCCCCTCAACAATAGGGTGAAGGGGCCAAGGTGGGCTGGGCACCTGCCAGGGTTGTTTGTGGATGGGAAATGGGGCAAGGAGTGCTTGGGAACCCTGGAGGGAGGTTTGGAGGAGATTTTGGGTGGTTTCCCAAAGGAAATGTGGCTGTGGCAGGATGGTGGTGAGGGTGCAGAGCCATGGTGATCAGCATCACCCTGACACCCTGGCACCAATGGGGAGTGGGGGCAGAGAGAGAGTGGGGGCAGCAGAAGCATTGGGAAAGCATCCCACAAACCTCCCCATCTCTCTGCAGCCATGAATCCGTACGTCAACTGCTCTGGCCCCGAGTTCCTCCTGCCCCAGCGAGACTTTCCCGTGGAGCCCATCAGCCCCGATCTCTGCAACAGGACTCACCCAGAGACCTTGTTGGACCCCAGGGATGCCAACCTGACAGAGGAGCAGCTGCGGGATAAGTACCTGGGACCTCGGCGGTCCAGCTTCTTTGTCCCTGTCTGTGTCATCTACCTCCTGATCTTTGTGGTGGGGGCTGTGGGCAACACGCTCACCTGCATCGTCATCCTCCGGCACCGGTTCATGAGGACGCCTACCAACTACTACTTGTTCAGCCTGGCTGTGTCCGACCTGCTGGTGCTGCTGCTGGGGATGCCGCTGGAGCTGTACGACATGTGGAGCAACTACCCCTTCCTGCTGGGCGCCAGCGGCTGCTATTTCAAGACGCTGCTCTTTGAGGCCGTCTGCTTCGCCTCCATCCTCAATGTCACGGCCCTGAGCGTGGAGCGCTACATTGCTGTGGTGCACCCCCTCAAGGCCAAGTACGTGGTGACCAGGAACCATGCCAAGAGGGTCATTGTCATCATCTGGGTCTTGTCGGTCATCTGCTCCATCCCCAACACCAGCCTCCATGGGCTGCAGCCTCTCTACGTGCCTGGCCGGGGGCGGGTGCCTGATTCGGAGATCTGTACCCTGGTGAAGCCACGCTTGACCTACAACCTCATCATCCAGATCACCACCATTGTCTTCTTCTTCCTGCCCATGGGGACCATCAGCATTCTCTACCTGCTCATTGGCCTGCAGCTCAAGAAAGAAAAGATGCTGGAGGCCTTGGGAGCCAAGTCTGGCGGCCGCGACTGCCACAATGTCAAAGGGCAGAAGAAAGTCAAGAGGAGGCAGGTCACGAAGATGCTGTGTGAGTCTCATGCTGGGGAGTCTGATGCTGGCAATGGGCAGAGCCAGGGGGTATCTCTTAAGGTTGTGTTGGGAGGGTGCTGGGGGGAAACTGAGGCACGGCCAGTCCGGAGGACTGAGGCTGGGTCATCCTGGAGGGAGGCTGCGGGGCTTGCTTGTGGGGTGTTGGGGCAGAGGCAGATTTGGTGGCTCCAGTCCAGCGATGAGGATTGCTTGTACCAGCTCCCTCCCAGCCACGAGACCTCCCCTCCTCAAGGGAAGTGCTGGGTGAGAAAAGGAAAAGAGGTAGTCTGGGATGGGGGAACTCGTTCCCTGTCCCCCAGTGCAGACCTCACATGCTGGTGGTGGTGGGATTTCCCAGAGGGGGACCATTCCTACCCAGCCCCACAGCCTCTGCGACCGTCCTGGGGCAATGATGCACTGACCCAAGCTGGAGCGTCCCTCCGTCCCACCGCTCTGCGCTCTTGCTCTCCTCCCCAGTGCCATCCCCGCAGCCTCTGGCCCCCTTCCCAGCAGCAGGAGCTGGCTGCCCTTGGGTAGCCATCTCACCCCGGCATGCTGACCTCCGCATGCTCCCGGCCCCGTGACAGCACAGCGATGGCGGGTTGCCCAGCCCAGTCCATTGGCAGGGCCGGGGCTGCTTCTCTGCCGCGTCCCAGACGAGCGGTAACTCTGCTTCCCCTGGCACCAGGGCTGGGAGGAGGACAAAGGGGGACCTGTCCCTGCATGTCATGGAGATGCAGCATGGCATGGGTATGGCAGGGCAGGGAACCCCAGGACCGCCTATATATCACCCCCTTTGCTTTCCATCAGCAGAGATGGGTTATTAAAAAAACAACCCAAAACCAGAGCACAAGGAAAGAGTGCAAATAGCTCTTGCTCCTTGGACTTTGCTGGTGAAGGTGGCAGGGTTCCCAGAGGCTGGATGCCCACAGGGGCATCCCCCAGCCATACTGCATGGCCCTGGGGCTGCAGCGGGGTGCCTGCTGATGGGGAGCAGAGACAAGTGGCACAGCAGCGCCTGGAGCAGCCCTGGCAGAAGATGGAGGGATGGAGACCCTGTCCAGACCTCCAGCCCCTCCACAGCAAGTCAAAAAGGTGCTGGGGGGCCCTTCCCCTTTTCCCTCTCCTCTCTCCTGTGCTCTTTCATGTGTTCTTTGCTATGGCCGAAGCTGAAACGGGGCAGTGCTCGGCCAGGGACTGGAGGTCCCCGGGGGTTGAGCTCCATCCCCCCACTAACACCAGCTCCTCTGCTCCCCACAGTCATGCTGGTGGTGGTGTTCGGAATCTGCTGGGCCCCCTTCCACACTGACCGCCTGGTCTGGAGCTTCATCTCCACCTGGACCAGCCACATGCTCCACATGTTCCAGTACGTCCACATCATCTCAGGTGTCTTCTTCTACTTGAGCTCGGCCGCCAACCCCATCCTCTACAACTTGATGTCCACCCGCTTCCGGGAGATGTTCAAGGAGGTGATGTGCCATCCTGGCCACCGCCCGCCGCAGTCACGGAAATACTCGCCCAGCGTCACTCGTGCCACCACTCGCAGCACGGAGTGTGAGCCCATGCCCGGCACCAATGGGCTGCCCCACTCCGACGCTGAGGAGTATGAGCTGGAGGAGGTGGAGGGGGGCCAGGCCACCACCTATGCAACGTCCCTCTGCTGAAGAGCGGGAGGACATGGAGGGACTGGGACCAGCTTTCCCCACCACCAGCATCCATCTCACCATGGCACCATCCCGTGGTGGGGAGTGGGGCAGGAGCGATGGAGGGCTCCCTGCCTCTCTGAGCCATCCCGCTGGGATGCAAAGGCTGATTTTCTTGGCTGCTCCGGGGGCACAGAGGAGTGGCCATGCTGTACCCTGGGTGCGTTGCACCCGCTGTGCTCAGCACAGGGACTGGCCAAGGCCGGAGCATCCCTCATGATGTGGCGACAGCTGGCTTCTATGTCAGGAATGTCCCAGCCATCCCCCCAAATATCCCATCCCTCCCAGCCCAGTGGGGTGAGCCTGTGGGTACGGGTGTCAGGAGTGTCAGACACTCTGAGCTGTTTCAGGACACCGTGCTGGATGGATCCCCTGAGAGGAGCTCACACCCGGGCTGAGACCTGTGTGGGCGGGAGAGGTTTGCATGGGATGGAGTGGGGAAAAACAGGTCTGTGGGTGTCTTCTCCCTCGAGACCTCCCCAGGGCCCTCTGGCACCGACGTGCCCCTGATTTTCTTGCACACCTCTTCGGTGATGTCAGCCGGTGTCCAGCTGCAGGGTGCGGGTATGGCTCCTTCCTCCCAGCCTTCCTCCTGCCCCGCATCCCCAGCCCCCTGAGGGCAAGGAAAGGAGCACCCCCACTCCCTCCGGAGCCAGAGCCTGCAGAGGAAAATACAGGACAATGAGAGTCCCAGGCTGCCTGCAACGCCAAGGCACAGCTCCATGTCTGTCCCTGTGCTCCACAAATACACCCCGCTCTTCCCTCTCCGACCTGCATCTGACGGGTGCCGCCCTCCTCTTCCTCAGCCCGCCATGCCCCCTGCACCCCCGGGAAATGCGGGGAGCCCTCCTCCATCCCTGCCCTGCATGGGCCGAGCCTCACTGAGAATTAAAAAGAGCCATTGCCCTGATTTGTGCCCTGGTTGCATCCCCCAGGACCCAGCTCTGGACCCAGGCCATCCTCCTGGGGGGTGACGGGTGCCAGGGTGATGGGCACCAGGGGCGTCCCACCGGCTCCGCCTGTGGGCTCTGCTGCCGCAGCAGGTCTGCAGGGCCAGGTGGGCTCAGGGCATGGCATGGCAGGGAAGCGGTGAGCGGGATGCACGCACTCTTCCCAGTCTCCGAGTTGCTTGGGCCGAGCTGGGGCTGGGGCCATTGCAGAGGGGGAGCTGCCTCTGGAGCGGTGGCAATCAATCTGTCCCCAGACACGCGGCTCAGGAAATGTCACGAAAATGCCAGGGAGCGCAGGCTGGCTGGTTGCGCTCCCCCAGGCTGGAAGTACCCATCGATTTACTGTCTGAGATCGATGCTGCTGACTTCCCGGTATACGCCAGGTCCTTCCACAGGATGAAATACTGAGGCTCCGAAATGCCACCCGGGGGGCAGTCCGAGCAGCTTGAGCTCTTGCCTCGCACGACTTCCCCAGCCCGTTTACCCCCAGCCAGCTGGGGAAGCTCCCCTGGCTCAGCATCCCGTGGCCGTGCCTCTGGGCAGCGTGGATGTGCCAGCGGGGCTTGTCTGGGGACCCGAGCAGAAATGCTGGAGGAGCAAGCCCCAGGCAGAGCACCGGCAGGGACATCACTGCCTGCTGCCGCTGGTCTGCTTCCAGCCCCGACTAAGCACATCACAGAGGGCCGTGGCCAGGCCAGTGACCAAGAACGGGCAGGATTTGGGGCTTGCAAACTCCTTCCTGCCCCCATTGACCTGGTCCCAGTCTGCCCCCCAAGCCCCCATACCCACAGCAGGGTCTGCCATGGGCAAAGCCCTTCCTCGGCCCTTGTGGGGGTCCTGCTGCATGCTGCTGGGTGAGGGTGGGCATGGGGCTGCAGTAACTTTGCGCTTCAGGGTCCTGCCAGCTGCTCGCAGCCTCTCTGGAGGGTGTCAGCATGGCCAAGGGCATCAAGATCCACCTATTTCCTTCCCTCTCTGCTCCCATCGCTGATGGTCCTGGCAGGGGCCAGCACCCTGGCAGCCGTGGGGGGGGCCCCTTGTCACTGCTGCATGGGTGGATGTGACTGATGCCTCCTTGATGGCCGTTATTGCCCCATCTCACTTCTCCCGGCCACTTCCCTGGTCACAAATCTCCAGGGAATGGCTTTTTAATAGGCAGTCGATAGCATTTTATTACGCAGCAACAGCCGCTGGCGTGGAGCTTCGGGGTCCCTCGTGCTGCGAGTCGGGAGGGCGCAGGCCCTGCTCGCGAGCAGCCAGGCTGGGCGAGGATATGGCTGCAGCAGCTTGAGCTCCTTGGTCAATGCCAGGGGACAGTGTGCCCCCCCTGGGGTTCTTTTGGGGGGTCCTGGGGTTCAGCACAGCTGGAATAGAGTTCAGAGCATCCAGAAAGGTGAGGCTTTGCCCTCATCCAGCGTTCTGTCCCTAGCTGCCCTGCCATCCCCTGATCTGGGACTCCCCATGCTCCTCGGCTACCCCAAATTCCCCTCTCTGAGGTACAAGGAACGTGCTGCTGAGGCCCTGGCGTGTCAGGAGGCGATGCTGGGGGCTGCCCCCCCCCCCCCCCTTCCCTCTGCCCCCTCCCCAGCTGGGCCAGGGATTACCCTGAAGAGCATCTCGAAGACTTGCCAAAGCTGCAGCAGGCCAGCGGCACCTCCTGGGTGGAAATGTGCAGGCAAACTCTGCTCCCTTGGCTGGGGTTTTGTGACAGCGTGCGGAGACAACCCCAAGTCCCTGGGCACTCCATGCCAGCCGGGCTCACGAGAGATGCTGCAACTGAAGGCTCCTGGGCAAGTCCTTTAATCCCATAATTGTTTTTAGTAAAAGCTGCAATCAGGGCATGAAACCTCATAAAAAAGGAACTGATCTCCCAGGGGAGAACGGTTTCACGGAGAGGGTTTTACACCTCTCCATCACCAGAAAGGCAGTGGCTGCCAGCTTCTGCCTGCCTTGGGCTCGTTGCAGCCCCCGGGAAGGGAATGAAGGAGCTTCTTTGCTCCAAGACCGATGCTCCCCATTGCCCTGCACCCTCGGGGTCAGCCTGGTCCCCTGCCACCTTCCCACTATAAATTAGAGGGATCGTTTCTGCTGGGGAGGTGGTGTGGAAGCAAAGAGCCCTGCAGGGGGGAGGCAGCAGAAGCCAGGGATGGGGCGAGTTGCTCCTGCTGCACCCACCTGTGTAACTGGCCAGGGTTGATTGACTGGCGCTCCAGGATGGCCATGGTGGAAAGAGGATCCCAAAACACTGCCTGGGAGTTCTCACCAACTAAATGATCTTTTCAGGACCCAAAGGAGCCCAGAGGACAGAGCAGAGGGACGTTAGGGGGCCGGGAGCTGGGAGGAGTGTGCAGATCCTGTTGCTCCGGGTCTTCCTTTGGAGCTGGGGGAAGCATCTCTCTGTCCCTGCAATATGGAGCACGTGGCCGGGTTGGGCTTCACGCCACCATCTCCACTCCAAACGTTTTGTTTCCAAAGAGCCGTTCCCCAAAAGTTGTCTGTCTGTCCTCCCAGATTTACGGCAGTGTCTGTCCAAAGGCCAGTTCCTGCCTAACCACCCGCTCCCGGCTCCGGGGAAACCCTCCTGCCCCTCCGTGCCTGCTCAGCACCCCCACGGCGAGCACCCGTCCCTCCTCCATCACTTCCAGGCCCGCTCCCAAGAGACTCCCTGTCTCCCAGCAGCTTCTGGAGCTGTTTTCCCCCCTGCGCTGCCGCACGCCATGAGTGACACAGTATCTCCAGAGCTTCCAATAAAAAGATTTATCACCGTAGCTTTGGGGATTAAAAAGCAATCCATCTATGAGGCTGCCCCAGCCTTGTAAGGCTTTTTTTGTGTGCTGTAGTTGTTTGCAATAGGCATGGGGTGGGTTTTTTTTTTTCCTTTACGGAGCCAAACTCAAGTTTTGCAGTGATTGCCTCGTATATTTGGAGCCATGATAGATGGCTCCAGAGTGTCAGCAGATTTTTTTGCAGCCCCTCTTCAATAAGCCAAGGGAAGGGTTGTTTTTTGCTTCCTTTGGACAGCCATGGTACAGGGAAAACTCATACAGCGTAAATTTGGCAAAGCCTTTGCATGCCTGGGAGCAAGCGGTCCCTGGCTGGGGCCGGGCGGTGGGGCTGATTCGGGCTGCGTGGCCGTGGATGCGGCACAGCAGCCTTTCCTGCTGAGATGGCAGCCTTTGTGAGGGGAGCAGGGAAATGGAAATGTCGGGAAACTGCAGGGAGGTGCCGGGTTTGAGCTCAGCGCTGATTTAGGGTGCTTTTTGAACCACATTTCAATTACTCCTCGTACTCCAGGACAGTGGCGGTGGTGAAAAGCTAACACCTAGTGCCTGCAGACTGGTGAAGGGTAGCATAGAGGTAGGCAGGAGGACAAACGGACAGCGAGAGAAATATATGTAGGGTTTGATTCTGCTCTTCGGGGACACCCGTGGGATCGGTTTTTAGCCGCACACCGAAGGCAGCCCATCTTCCCGCCCAGCTCCTCGGTGGCTTCCCAAAGAGCCAGGACTCACGTAGGAAGCAGCTTTCCAGGCAGCCAGGCGCTGCGGGGAGGTGAGGGGGAGGCTGGGAAGAGGCGGCGTGAGGAGCACAGCCCACCCCAAGGGCCTGGGTGGAGGAGCTCAGCCGCGGCTCTCCGTGCCATGGTACGATGTGACTGTCACCTGCGCTGGGGACGGTCTTCTCCACGTCACAGCAAACCTAACAGCCCTGGAGCCACATGGAGGGAAGGGATGAGCTCCCCGTACCCCACCTCTCCCTGCATTAGGGCATGCAGGGAGGGGACACACTGGGGCTAGATAGGCAAAGGGCATGTCCAAGAAGTGAAGGTCTGTGTGTTATTTAAGGACGTCCCTGCCTGAAATCCCACCGTCCTCATGGCAGGGTGACGGGAAGGACAGAGGTACAATGCACCATGCCCTTACCCACAGCCTAGCAGCAACGTCCAGGGGCAACTTCGGGGGCAAAGTGGCCCATGAAAGCCACCGGGCACCTTCACAGGCATTGCCTGGGGCAGGGCTAAAACCCCACCACAATGGGTTACAAGAGACAGACTGTCTGGTTAGCCCACGCCTTCTCCCATCACGACGTGTTGTTGCTAAAGATGACAGAATTGATGTCAGAGGAGCCTGCGTGATGCTTAATTTGGTTCATGGGGACACTTCGTTTAAGAAATGAAAGTGATGCATAATTAGCATGGCAGTAAGTGGATTAAAGCTGGCTGGATGGCAGAGCTCCAGGGAAGTGGGGACTGCTAACCACTGGCTGCGATTGCCAGTGGGGCTGGGGGGGGAAATCAGGCTCAGCCCAAGGCCCCCACATGGCCCCTGAGCAGGTCCCCAGGACTTGGGGAGCACAAGTGGAGGACCCTGAGACTGACCTGCAGGACAACAGTCTGCAAAGGGCTTCCCCACAGCCCACAAATGGCATGCTTAGCATCCCCCCAGCATACATGTGCCAGGGGTCTGCCATGGTCCCCTGTGTGGGATGTGGTGGATGAGGGGGCACCAGCTCTCCGGTCTTCATTGGGGTGGAACAAATTCCAGCATGAAGATGAAGGCCGGGATGCCCAGACTGGAAAAAGCTAACTTTTATCTGGTTTTCTATATATTTAGGACCAGCGAAAGTTGAGCACAAGTTCCCAAGGGTGGTTTTGAGCTTCTGCTAAGGACCCGGTCTGCATTACAGTCAGGAAGGGAATGACAGCCCTTGCTCCTCCAGCCCACTGTGCCCAGATGGCATCTTCCCCTCACTCCTGGAACCCAAAGCACCCAGCAGTACCTGGGCTCACCCCCTCCAAAATGAGTTTGCAATGAAAACAAGTAAAAACTCAAGACATGGACCTGCGCTCAGGGCTAGATCCCAGCTGTCTCTGCTGCAATGTTATTACAGTGGCAGACTTTAATTACAGGGTTTTATCACTCTTTGTGCTTATCACAGCAGCCGGGGCAAGTTTGTCTTCTCATTTTGGGTCTATTTAATGTGGGATATTGGAGAACGCTGTCTGAGAGGCATCTGCTGGCCAAACACATCTTTCTTGTCATCTTTCCTGGGCAGGTAGAATGACTGTCTTGCATTAACAACCACCTCACATTAATGATGCTGAGCCCAAGTGTGAGACATACGCTCCCGCCCCCAGAGCGTGCATCATACGTAGGGTGGTCCCAGCTGGCTCTGGGGCTAAAAGCCAGGCCAAAAGCTGTATTTCACACAGGAATCAGCCTAGGGCTGCCAGGAGGGGAGGACACAGGTCCCCAGCAGGTATTTGTCAGAGATGGGACAGAGTGGCTTCCCCAAGCAAGCCCCTCTCCATGCCCTGGCAGGCAGGTGCCTGCAGGAGCTGCCAGTAGGCAGCAGAAAATAAAGACAGAGAAATAAATCTGGTTTTCCTCAGCTCCCGTGCCTGACCTCCACAGGAATGGCTGATAAAAGCCCCTTTGCTGCCTGACACTTGCCTGTGCAGGCTCAGAAAGCTCAGCAGCGCTGCCCTCCTTCATCCCCCAGCCAGGGGATGCTCCCGGGAGGGGGAAATCCTCAGGGGGCTGCAGGTTTATGGCAAGTGGTGGACAAGGTCTTGCTTTCCTCAAGGCAGGCTTTTGGCTTGGTGGTCCAAATTGCTTTCAGGCAACCTTCACCCCAAAAAGCATCCCCCCAGATTGGCTGTCTCTCTTGGCCAGGCCAGCCCCCACAACCCATCAGTCTCCATGTGTCCTCTCCCATGGCAGTGGCCTCCGCACCCTCATGGGTGTCCCATCCCCAGCCAGACCCCACAGTGGCAGGCACCTGCTTTTCAGTGTCCTGCTTGCAGAGAGAAACATAAGCCCTGACCCCACTTCTTCCTTCCTGGCATCTCCCGCTGCCCCCATTACAGCAGCCCTTGGGTTATCCCCAACCCAAAGCACCCCCTCCCCTGCACACCAACCCCCCTCCAGCACTTGGCTTGGTTTAATTCTTTTTAATTTCTCATCCCATGCTCAGAACAGCTGGGACCAATTCACTGCTGCTGTCACCAGAAAGAAATCAAGTTAATGACAAGAAAGTCATTATAATTTAGGAGACCCATCAAGTTTCACTGCTGTATTAATGAGGAACAGGGGAGGACATTGCTGCTTGCTTGCCTGCCCCACTCTTCTCTCCCTCACCTGCAGCTCCTGGCCATCCTGGGAGCCTGTTAGCAATCCCCAGCTCAAGCTGCCTTTTCCCAGGTACTGCCTTGTATTCACACCATGGTCTGGGCCCCTCTGTTTCAAAGCTTTTTGCTCCTTTTGGTGTTTTCAAGTGATTTCTGGTCTGGTTGAAGGAAGAGCCATATCTCTCTCCAGCTCTTCAGTTGTCTAAACTCATCCTGGCCTCAGCTTCAAACCTCTCTGCTGGGGCTGATTTAAACAACTTCCTCGCACAGATGGAAAAGCAAATGGTTTGAGCTGGGTTTCTTTTCTATTTTTCTGCAGCAATCCCAGCTCGCAGGTGGTGAGTCCGTCTGGCAGGAGCCCAAAACAAAACAGCAGCAAGTGCCCTGCAAAAGCATCATCTGCATGAGCCAGGAGCCCCACAAGATGAGGGCTGGGTGAGAACTTCTTCACCCTTGCCCTGCCATGGAAGAAGGAAGATAGATGAGAGTGATTTCTACTGACTGGGTGCATGGCTGAATTAAATATACAGCAGCAAAAAGCTGAAAGAAAGAAAACACAGTAAATGGTGATAATGGGACTGGAAAGCAACTGTTTGTACCCAGTCAGTGTGGGTGAGTGTGGCAATTGAAGTGTTTAAAGGTTGTTTTTTTTCTCCTGGAAAGAGGATTTGTGTCTCTGCTGATTATGACTGTGCAGATATAACTGGGAGACATAATGGAGTTTAACACTATTCTATTCCAGAAGCTGTGGGTTGCAGTAGGAAACCACCCATCCTTGGAGCTGAGGTTGGTCTGATGGGTTGTATCTGCAAGCCTCTCTTCCCTCGCTGGGGGCACCAGCCTTTCAGAGGTCTCTGCATCTGCTTGCTGTTCCTCCCAGCTCCTGGCCTGCTTCCCTGCCCCCAAAGTTTAACATCCCCCCCGTGTAACAGCTCCAGAGCTGAACAGGGCCTTTGGCCAACCCTTGTGCAACTTCATTCTCCACGCGTGGGTTGGGAGAGGCTGGGGTCAGGGTGAGACACCCTGTGCATGGCTCAAGGGTTTTCCCCAAAAACCTTCTAGAAACAGGTTTGGGGATCTCCAGCCCCGTTCAGGGAGTCCCAACACCCATTTTAGGGGTGGGGGTGGTGGGTTTGTGCCAGTGATAATTTTGTTCACAAAGCCTGACTGTGCTTGAGCCGTGAATTGAGAGAATAATTTAAAACAATAGGAAAGACCAAGTCAAGCAACCTGGGATCCTCTGAACATAGAACCTGGAGGGAGCCGGAGCATCTCCAAGTGTAAGCTGCAGGGAAATGTGGTCCCACCGCAGCCCTGCTCTGCCAAGAGGCTTGTGTCAGCTGTGTCCCCTCCTTGCTGGTGAGGACAGGTCCTCTCCCGTGCCACAGTATCAGTGGGTACAAATTCATAGTCGCACCAGGAAAGCTGGTTTTGGCAGTGTTTTTGGGTGTGATGTGGCCAACAGGCACTTGCCGGCATCTTCAGGACCTGCTGGTCTAATCTTCCCTTATCTGAGAGACTGCTCTGTGCCTGGTGCCAACCCCGCAGAAAGTCTCATCCACCACAAGAAGAATTTAGGATTTTTTTTCAGAAAACAGCCGGACACTTTGCCACAAGCCACTGCATCACTGCTGTCCCCTCCAAACCCCCTCGGTTTGCTGCCTTCACTCCAGCCTCAGGCGGAGGATCTCCTTTCCACAGGTGAGAGCCAGGGCAGAAGCAGGGACAGAAAAATAGATCCTGATTTCATGTAAATATGAGGCACCAGGGCAATAGAGGACTGAATATGACTGAGCAAAGTGGGAGTCTCCCTGCTTGGTACATTTTTGCACCTTCCAGTCCTTTCAGTGCTAAATGCACCTTTTGATACCTAGAGGGTGAAGGTTTAGGCTATGCAGCATGGCACAAATCCTGCACTAATGACAGTGCAAGTACAGCTCCGTGCTCTTTCAGACCCATCGAGTTTTGCCTTTTGCTAGTTTTCCAGGGGCAGGGACCTGGGATGCTTTTGTCTCCCCTGCCTCTGGCAGGGGGTGGGAGCAGCTCTCAGCTCCCCATGCTCGGCCAATCTGCAGGATCAGTTCGTTAGCCCTGATGTGGGTTTTGGCAAAGGCTTTGGCAGAAGGTGGATGGTGAGACCAGGCTCCGCGTTAATGCCTGTGCTGCTGCTGTCCCGGTGTGCAGGAGGGCTCGGACCAGCCCCATGCAGAAACCGCCTGTCTCCTCTGCCTTCACCCACCATACGATGAGGCTGCTTGAAAACCAAAGGCCAAGGAAAACCCATTTAAATAAAGAAACTGGGCACTGCTGCGGCTGCAGACATTTGGGGTTTCCCTGAGTTTTCCCCTTTCCCTTCTGGATGATCTCCTTTCGCAGGTGGGTTTGCCCCCTCCCAGGCTGTGGCTCATCAGACGGGGGTGTTTTATTGCCGTCAGGGTCTGGGCGATGCTGGCTCTGTGGTGGGAAGCGCCTTGTGCGGAGGAGCTCAGTTTCCCCGGGAGCGATGCCCTGAGCCAGGGTGAGGGTGATGGTGCGGGACAAGCCCCAGAGAGGCAGCAGGACCGGTTCGGGTGCTCCTCAGCGGAAAGGTGCAGGGCGATGCCACCCGCCTTGCAGGAGCCTCAACTGATTTCAGCAAGTTTAGGCATGAAGCTCAAAGGCTCACGGCCGGGAGGGTGCTGGGTTGGTGCCCTTAGCAGTGATGATTCATTCTGCTCCCAAAAAAGGGTGCAGAGAGAGCCCTGCTCCATGGCACAGCCCCCAGCCTCTGCCCATCGCCGCACAGACACGTCCCAAAGCCCCAGAGCAAGGGGGTGCGGAGACCCAGCAACAGCAACGCGCTTCCCTTACCCTCACAGCATCCTCAGAAAACACGTTTTGCTCCCTTAACAAACCCTTAGCAGGGCTTTTATACGTGCATACGTACCAACATAGGTATGTATTTAGGTTAACCTCAGTCTCAGAAAGGCTTTTCCAGAGGAAATGCGGCAGCTCACCGAGTCAGGGATGCCTTACCTGGTGAGATAGGAGACCGGGGAGCAACAGACACTCCTACCCGACTCAGTGTCCCTCTTTGGTCGTTCCCAAAGAGCTGGAGGCACCTTCTTCATCTTCGGGGGCTGTAGGAAAGCATCTTCCCATCTCTTTCTTTCCAGCCTTCCCCCCCCCCCCCCCCAAGATTCTTTACAGAAACACGCTTAAAGAGGCTGGATTTCAAGCCGTGAATCAAATCTTTGGGGGAAATGTAACTTCACAAAGTTAAATCAGGCAATAAACAGTGCTCGGAGGTTACTTATCCCACTCAGAAAAACTGTAAAAAAAGCCCTCTTTTTCCAAGCAACAGGGTACCCAGCGAGCCCGTTCTGCCAGGCAAGGCAGAAAGTGCCAACTACTTGTAAATTATATTAATGGACCTTTTATTGGACAGGCGCTACATTATTGGACTATGGCATGGGGCAGAAAAAGTAATGAAGGCAAATGGTGCAGAGCCACCAGAGAAACAAATCAAATAAGGCTTTGACAGCATGATCTGCGCTTTTATTTGCTCAGAGAAAATTGCAAGTGCTTTTGGTCTTTGTGCTGGAGGCCAGGAAGAGCTCCGCTGTCTCCCCTTATCCTTAGGCAGGGGGTTGCTGACATGGATTTGAGAGCTCGGATGGAAATTGTGCCTCCGGTGGCTTTTTGGGCCATGTCTGCTCTGTCCGTCAAAGTGGCTGCAGGTGAGCCGCTGGGTTAACCCAGCGTGCCACGGCTGGAGGCGCGACGCCTCGCTTATGGGCAGGTGGGAAAAAACTCAGCAGAGGATGGTCTTGAGAAGGGTCCCTTCTCCTTATGCTGCTGTGGGTCCTTTCTTCCTCCACCTTCTATAAATGGGCCTTATCCAGCCTGCCTGGGCATGGGACACGAGACTCCTGCCACGTGCTGGGCTCTGAAAGTCCCTGCGGGTGGGATGCCATGCAGCCACCATAGCGAACTCCAGCCTTCGCCGGGTGAGACCCCTCGGGGAGTGCACAGTACCCGCCAGCACGCCATGCTCCGAGGGTTGACATCGCCTTTCCCAACGAGGAAATCGCCCTCTCCAGCTTGGAGCAGCGCCTGCTCGGCCATGTTTTGATGTGTTTTATCCCAGGCAGTGTGCAGGCTCTGCCCTGTGCTTCACACCATCTGCATAATAAATATGCTAAAGCAGCCAGCTAATTATTGGCAATACAGAGCCTGGCAGGAGGTGGGCAGACCCTGCTCACGCTTGTGCCATGGCTTGTTATAAAAGGGTTGCTCTGCTCAGATTTATCTTTCTGATCCCATGGCTGACAACATCCCAGAGCTATGCCGGGGCCAGCGCTGGTGCTCGGAGCCCAGACCCCAATCCCCACCACCCATCCGCCTGGCCAGGGGGTCTTCCCTGGGGTGGGGGCTGCCTGCCCATGTTTTTTCTAGCCCTTCCCTGGCGCCAAGCTCCCTGGGAGAAGCTCTTGCTTCTGCAGGTTGTCACGGCACTAATTCAGGTCCTAAGGTTTTTCACTGCGAGCTCCCATCCCACGTAACTATCATGTGCCTCAGGTGCAGCTCGTGCCCCTTCCTCACCATGATACAAGTGATTATTAATGCATTAGTGTTGGGCTGCTGAACCATAATGTCTTTATAGTCAATAGCATTAAGCATTTAATTACCCAGCGGGATGAATCGATGGGTTTCTTTCTTTGCTCTACAATTAAAACTGAGCAGGAGAGATGCAGTGTAATTTTCAGTCTGCTTGAAGCTTCCTCTGCCGCTTCATGCACGGGGAGATGAGCTGATGGCTTGTAAGGGACGGGAAGGAGAGGACTTCTCCCCAAGAAACCGTGTTCTCACCTCCCTCCCAGGATGCAGACGTCATGATCACACACTTGCGCGGCTTAACGAGACACCACTGGGTTGTTCGGGAACAGGTTTCCGGTCTGACAACACTGACAGTGGGAAAACTATTGCTCCGAGTCGTATTTTTAACTACAGTCACAGGAAGTTTGAAAGCAGTGGTTTTAACTCACACCTTGCCAGTGGGAATTTCTGCAGTGAGAGCTGGTAAGTGCAACAGCCCAATGTGCTGCCGGGATGAGGCACAAACAGCCTGAGAGCGATCTGGGCTGGGGAAGTACTTTCAGCCCATATTTTTAACCTGCTTTTGATGGAGATTGCTGCACTGGGGAGGCTGGGGCAGATGGAGGGTGAAAGCTGGGTGGGCTCAGCCCTGGGACTGTGCTGGTGACTCCCAAGCTCTGACCTTCTCCGGGTTCTGGGGTGGTCTGCACAGCCCAACGCCAGCCCGGGTCGCTTGAGCTCTGCAGGTCCAGTCAAGTGCAAAGTGACGCTTCCCAAAAAGCTCAGCTTGTGGCTGTACCTCCTGATGAAACCACAAAAGCCCTTGGGGTGGCTGGTCCCTCGTGCTGGCAGGTTGGGGCAGCAGCTTTGCAAACCTCATGGATGGGGCTCACTGGGCAAATTTTGCTGGGACAACAGAGCATGGCAGCTCCCAGGGGAAACATCAGACCATTTCCCACTAGGATAAAGGAGCCACCCAGCACACTTTCCACTGGAACCAATTCCTCTTTCCAAGGGCAGTTTTGACGTGGCTCTGTTGGGGGGAGACCTGCCGGCTCCCGTGGCAGAAGCTGGGACACGTTATATTGGGGACACGTGCACGTGCCTGAAGGATGCAAGGGGCCCCCCGAGAGCAGCCGCGCACTGTGGGTCTGCTCTCCCCAGTTGCGTTTAGCTCTGCCCTGGTTTTAGAGGTAAGGACGTGGGGAAGCCCCAGGTTCATCGTGCCACTCTGTTCACTGCCTTCTCGGAGCAGCGGGCGCATGTGGCTCCCCAAGGCAAAGCTGAGCTCACCCCCTCGCTCGGATACAAACACAAAAATAGAAGGAGCGGAGGGAGAATCCTGCTTTTCCAGTCTGGATTCAACAAAGATTCAGTTTTTTGTTTGAGGAGGGGAAAAAAAAAAAAAAAATCCCCTGGTTTGGGTTTGTTCCAGGCAGAGCGTCTGCCTTCTGCTGGCCCCGCGCCCAGGAGCTGCCATGAAATGGAAATAGCCCAACACCAGCCCGTGAGCAGAGGGAGCTTCCAGCAGGTAAAATGTGAGTGAGCCAAGGCAAAACCCCGGGGTCACGTACCATGGGCCTGTGCCACGTGGCAAATGTGCTGAGCCATGAGCAATCTTCAGATGTTTTACTTGAATCTCTCGACACAGTCACCCCCGGGGACCTGGCACTTGTCTGGATCCCGTTCCCTGTTGCCCTGGCTCTGGGAGATGAATGGGATGCACAGAAATGCCTTGTGCAAAGATGAGTGCCCTGGTTTTGGCTGGGATAGAGTTAATTTTCTTACTAGCAGCTGGTATAGTGCTGTGCTTTGGATTGAGGATGAGAATAGTGTTGATAACACACTGATATTCTAGTTGTTGCCAAGCAGCCAAGGACCTTTCAGTTTCTCCTGCTGCCCTGCCAACGAGAAGGTGGGAGAAGGTGCCAAGAAGCTGGGAGGGGACACAGCCAGGACAGCTGACCCAGACTGGCCACAGGGATATTCCATACCATATGACATCGTGCTCAGTATACAACTGGGGGGAGCTGGCCACGAGGAGGCACAGCTCAGGAACTAGCTGAGCATCAGTTCCGGGTGGTGAGAAATTGTGCTGTGCATCACTTGTTTTGCATATTCTTATTCCTATTATTATTATTATCCTCTTCCTTTTCTGTCCTTTTAAATTGTCTTTATCTCAACCCATGAATTTTACCTTTTTCTTTTCTATTCTCTCCCCTGTCCCACTGTGCGTATGTGGGATGAGCGAACAGCTGTGTGGTTGTTATAGCTGCCGGCCGGGTTAAACCACGACAAGAAGCTTCCTCCTCTGGGCCGTCTCCACAAAAGTCCTGCAAAGCCTTCCCAAGCACTGTGCAATTGCGTGGGGTCGTGACGTGCGCTGGCTGCTGGCCTGGGATCGCTGAACTGGCATCACCTGTAACTTCTCCCCAGGTTGACTTCCCTGTGGGTTATAAAGGCGTTTGCATGTATTGCTTTGACATGCCTCCCTGTTCCCATCTCACAACTTTGTCCTGATGGAGAGAGGAGGGGGCTGCCAAGCTCCCCTCTTGCCACCTGAACTGCTCCACATCTCCCTAGCCTGGTTTCTCTTCTTTATCTCACACGTAATGCAAGTCCTCTTTCTTTCAGTCCCATTTCTCTCCCTCGCACTGTTTTTTCCAGGGCTGCAGTTGTTCCTCCTGCTGAGCAGAGCTGGAGGGGAGTCCTGCCTGGCCCGGACGCTCTGGGTGGCTGCGTGGGCTTGCTGGGGGCTCACAGGCAGGTGGCAAGGTCCTGCTGCCAGCTCCAGGCAAGGCATGTTAGGGAGAGGAACCGGGCTGCCAGAAGGGACAGCTCAGGGGAATCATCGTCTTCCGGAAATAGAAAAGTCCTTTTTCTCCGCAGGGTACCAGGAATGATTGCTTTGAGGAATACTCAGAAGTTGTGGAGAGACTAAATGCTGCATGTACAAAACTCCTCATGTGAGTCACCAAGACTCTTCCTTGTCACAAACCCAGGAAATGGCACAGCTTCATCCAGGAGGGATGTGCTGGGTTATCACCCACCATCAGCCAGAGCGGCAAAGGGTGTGTCTGGCTCCAGGGGTCCATGCTAATCCATGCAGCATCCCACCTCAAGAAAGGATGCTCCTCAGAGAAGAAATCCCATACTCTGTCAGGTACCATTGACTTTCATCCCTGCAGCCCACTGTGTCCCAAGCTGCCCATTTCAAGGCACAGGACAAGGGCTGCTGTGCAGCCACTTGAATTAAATGCCATTTGTCACAGCAAGCCCTGCACCCACTTCATGCTCATCATCCTTGATGCCTCTCCTCTCATTGCAGCCAGGTGGGTAATGAAGAAAAGATTTAATTAGGCTACCACACAGACTGGTCTCATTTGATGCTCTGCATTTATCAGGGTCTGGGGAGAGTTTTTTCCCACCTGATGGGTATTTGAAGTGAGCTGTGCGGTTGGGTAGAGAGGGGACAAGTCCTGTGTCCTCCTGGGTTACCCTCCATCAGCTGCTCTGTGGTACCCGCTGGGGTGGCTCTGGCTGGCAGCAGGTGAATGGCAGGGGAGCAGCGTGATGGGGTGAGGTGGGCACTGGTGGCAGGGAGAAGGGGCTTTGCTGGTGGGACATGGCGATGCTCAAGAAGTTTTAAGCAGCACCTAGACCTGGGGTGGGTAAATTTACTTTTTTTTTTTTTCTTTTGCTGTAACCTTTGCTGTGCCATGCTCACACCAGGCCACTCCTCAGACTATGTAGCAGCTGAGCCATGATGCCGGGGAAGCAAGGCTGGGGCTGGGGAACTTGGGGCCACATTTGACTCTTTTCTAGCTTGTTTCCCCCCTCTCTGAGCACCCACGGAGTGTCTGGTTGGAGGTCCCTGACGGTCGTCTGGCAGCACACGCCACAGGAACAAACTTTTCCTGACTGTGCTTGGCTGCTGCTTATATCTGGTGGGTACCAAACGTAGGGCTCGTCTGAGACCCTCCTCCGTGTCCCGAGATCTCCTGGGAGCGATGCAGCAGGCAGGGCGGGATGTCCTGCTCAGCTGCACCCACGGAGGCGTGTTTCAAGGAGCCAGAGGAACCCCCCGGGCTCCCACTCGGGACAAGCGTTGCAGCCTTTTGTCACCATCTAGTGGAAACACGCAGCTGCGACCAGGCACAGGCTGAACAGGACGTTTGGGGATACTCATTCCTCTCACCTACAGACCGCCATGGGGGTGTCCCCCTCCCCGGGTTGGTCACCCATCTTGCCTGGCTTTGGGGACCTGCATTTGCCTCCCAGACCCGCTCCCTGCCAGCCCTGGGCAGCGGCAGCTGGGCAAAGTGTCCCCAACGCTGCCAGGCTGGGGACAAGAGTACAAGGGACGAGTCTCTGCTGTGCCAGAAACTGTGAATCCTTGGAAAATCCCTTCTGGGGTCTCCATTAAATCACCTAAATTCCCTTTAACTGTGCAATTAGATCAACGCTCCCAAGCTGCAGACATGCTACAACAAGAGACAGCCATAAAAGCACCTAAAATACATTTACTCCACAAATGGAGCTGTTAAACCTGCTCTTTTGGCCAAATTACTCCTCACTGATGCTGCTCTGCAGACCTCCCTTGGCCCTGAAATTTCTGGCAGTGCCTGCAGAGGAGCAGGGCTGTGCCGTGCCACTGCACAGCCTTGCAACGTGGTGCATCCCCAGAAAAAGGCTGGCCTTGCTGCCGCTCCAGCATCCTCTTGCTCAGCGCTGCGGCTGCCTGGAGGTTCTGACCCCAGGTGGGATATGGGGAACAGCACAGCATAAATGCCAGCGCCTGCAGACCCCAGCTACTTTCCTCTCCATCCCTGGCCCTTTACGGCCACAGCAGTGGCTGGCAGTGTCGGGCCGTATCAGGACCAGCTCAACCGTGCACGGGTTAACGTGGTGCATGGATTAACGCAGTGCCGTGGGCAGCATCTGTTCTTGCTCCTCCGCGCGTGGATCCAGTTGCAGCCTCAGAGGTGCCAGCACCAAGGACGCTGCTGGGAGAAGAGATGGAGCACAGGCCATACCAACACAGCCCCTGCCAGGGCTGGGAACCAAGACTGGCCAGCTGCCAGCCCAACCCTTTGCTGATCCCACCTCTGGCACTCTGTTATAAGACACACGCCGTGTCCCCGCTGCCAAAACTGCCCCTGGCTGAAGCAACTGTTGTCCCTTTCCCATGGTAAACCAGTCCTCCTGCAGTATGGAGAGGAACCAAGGCCAGCCCTGGCACTGGCAGCAGAGCTGTACAAACAATCATAATATGGGATTTCGTTGCACCATGTGCAGGCACGGTAAGGAAAGTACAATCAGCTCTTACTTCAGACAGTTAAAAATTGCTGCCAGGCCTCTACTTCCTCCAACTCCATCACCCTGCATCCCCATGGGCCACCCTGGGCCTGTGTCGCTGCTTCCCCTGGACGCTTGGGGACGGCTCCAGATGTTGCTGTTTCACATGCAGAGTCCAGCTGCCCTATACGAGGAGTTTCCCCAGATGGGATTCCCATCTGCCTTCATATGTGACCAGGGCTGGGATGTCGGCAGTGTCCCCCTCTGTCCCAGCTCCCTCCCTCCCCGTACTGGCTGATGGTGGCAAACTCTCCGCAGGCTGGCTTACTCCTGGAGAGGCTGACTGATCCCATCACCTCTCTGTGAGCAAGTGCCCTCTGCTATGGCTCTGCCTGCCTGGCAACTGCCTCTCCTCCCCCAGCAGAGGAAGAAGAGGCACTAGGACAGCCTCACAGCTGGGCTTATTGCCTCACTCAGAGTGCCCCTTGCCTTCAGGTGGCACTGAGCAACCCAGGGGTGTTCCCTGAAGGCCATCAGGGCCCTGCAGGACTGCATTCATCGAGAGTCTGTATTTGGTTTTTTTTTTTTTTTTTCTTTAGGGCTCCCTAGGATCTTATGTTCCCTAAGTCAGGGGCTTCTTTGAAGCAGGCCTTGGAAGGGCAAACTGCTATAGTCACATGTGTGTGCCAGGAGTCCCCAGGAGCTGGCTGGACACCCAGTTTAAAGTGGGAGGAGATGTAAGGCAGCAGGGAAGCCCCAGCCCTAGAGGCCTGTCAGGCGGGGGCAAGGCAGCACTCAGCCCTGCCAGCAGGCTGGCGAGTTACCGGGGTGCTGCACGCTGCCCTGGGGTCATTCCTACCCTGACTTCATAGCCACCGGGGTAAAACTCCACAGGGAAAAAGCTGGTGTCTTCTTTCAATGCATGGATTCAAAAGCACTCATCAGGCAAGGGGAGTTTTATTTGTTCTCCAGCACACGGCCTTTTCTTCCCTGCCAAGAGCCAGTGGAGGGCGGCAGCTGCAAGGTGCTCCTGTGCCAGCTGCAACCCCAGCAGCTGCACACCGACCAGCTCCTGGGGATGCTTCAGGCTCTCCAAGGGGGCTCGGTGCCTCCCGAGGGCCGGGGAGGGGATGCCGGGGAGAGCGGAGGTGGGTGGCAGAGGCAGCGCTGGGGTGGCCCCAGCCCCGTCCCTTTACCAGGACTAAAGGAAAAGGCAAAAGCGTGCTCAGGCTGAGTTCCACCCCGAAGCCGAGCTGCCGCAGGGTCGGCCTGGAAAGCCGGGGCCGCGCACAGCAGCCGGCCCGGCCCCGGGACCCCCGGACCCCGCTCCCCGCCCCGGGACCCCCGGCCCGGCTCCACCACGTGGCTCGCCGATCGCCACGTGCTCTCCCGCGGCCCCAACCACGCCCACCCTCCGCTAAGCTCCACCGCCCAATCAGGGCGCAGGCGCCGAGCTGCCGCCCTCTCATTGGCTAACGCCGATTCCTCCCGGGCGGGCAGCGCATCCCCCCCGCTGTCGCCCCCCACCTCACAGACTCGTTCTCGCCGGCGGCTGTAACGCGCTTTCCCGTTGGTTGATCGCAAAGCGCCGGAGATTGGCGGAGGGGCTCGAGGGGCGGGGACGGCGATTGGCCGGGCTGCGCGGCGCGCGCGGCGATTGGCCGAGGCGGGGGCGGAGTGGGCGTGGCGTGGCGGAGGGTTAGGCAAGCGAGCGGAAGGGGCCTGCGCTCGTTCTTTCGTTTCAGTCCCCGGTCCGGGTCGCCAGCGCCTCGCCGCCGCTCCCGCCGACCGCCCGGGGCCCGCTCCATTCCTCGCCGCTGCCCCGCCGGACGTGCCCGCCCCTCTCCTGAAACAGTTCGGCCGCCGCCCCTGCGCCGCCAGGCACCGCCGCCATCATGGTGAAGATCGCCAAGGTGAGGGCGCCGGGCGGGGCCGCGCTCAGCTGCCAGGCCCGAAGCGAGCGGCCGCCGCTGTGACGGGGCGAACGGATGGCGATGGGTGGGAGCAGGGGGATGCCGGGCTGCTTTCCCGCCGCCGTCTCCTCAGGCCGCGTGACGGTTTCCAGGCCTCGCCTCCCTCACCGTGAAGATGGCGGCGAGGGGAGGGGCCGCGCGATCGGTGGGAGCGGTTTCAAGCCTCCCCCCGTCCCGTTCTCCTCCTCGTTGTCGCGCACGGGGGCCCGGCCGCGGGGGGCGGGGAGCGGAGCCGGTGGGGGGACACGGACGGGACGGGGCGACCGCGCGCCGCGGTGTGGGGGGGGGAGGGGGGCACCACGGTACGCGCCGCGTGCGAGCGCGCGCAGCCGGGAGGGGCGGGGCTACGCCGCCGCGCGGCCACGTGGTGCGCCAAGGAGAGCGAGCACGTGGGAGCGCGGGGCCCCCCCCGCCCGCCCCGGGAGTGCCCCGCCGGCACGCGGGGGCGGCCGAGCCCCCCTCCAGGCCGAGCCCCCACGGGTGTCCGCGTCCCGCCCCCGCCTCCCCCCAGCCTGCGGCAGGGGTTACGCCGGCCCGTGGGGCGCCGCGGGGGGCAGGCGGGCCGGCCACGTGGTTGGGACAATTGTCCGGCGGTGCGAGCGCTCGCAGGTGGCCGGGGCGCTTCGGAGCGTAAATGTGCCGCTCGCTCCCGGGCAGGGAAATGAACGCCGCCTAACAGTTCGCTCTCTGTTTCAGACTCCCAAGAATCAGATCAAACAGAAAAAAATGGCTCCTCCCCCAAAAAAGGTCGAGGAAAGCGAGAAAGAAGAGTCCTCTGAGCTAGAGGAAAGCAGCGGAGAAGAGGTGATCGAGCTAGAAATAAAGTCAAAAGGATGCACATGTTATAAAAGTGTTATGAGGGTCGGGGGGGTACATCGTATGTGATAGAAAATCAATATTAATAAACAGTTTGCGCCTGTCAGTTAACTGTGGCTAAAGAATAAAATGGATTTCATAAGAGGAAAGCAATGTGAGGAAAACTAGCCTAACAGCCAGTCGGTACTTCAGGCTTCGGAAGGACTGCTGGGATCTTAAAGCTGTTCCTAGTACTGATGAGCAAGTGGATGATTAATTACTCCAGTAGACTGTCAGCATTAAGTGATTTTATCACACACAAATAATATGTAAGACTAAAAATTTCAAGCTACTAGAGAGGTCACTGGTCTTGCTTCAGGACCAGGGAATTTGGAGATGTTTTAATGTTCCATAAGTAGTCTGTTAAAAGCATGGAAAAGCTGGCTTTGAGTTTTGTTGATTCAACAGAATAGGCAATTAAGGCGATTCCACAGAAACTTAAGTCTGTCAGAAGGATGTGCTTTAGATTGCAGTTGCTATATATTTGTCTGACATAGAAATAATAGTAGTTTAAAGGGCTACCAGAAGAGTCTTACACTAATGTGTATTTCAGATGGTCCCTCAGAAGAAACAACAAAAAGCAGCAGTTACACCAGCTAAGAAGGCCGCTACCCCTGCAAAGAAGGCTGCTACTCCTGCCAAAAAGGCAGTTACACCTGCCAAGAAGGCTGTGGCTACTCCAGCTAAAAAGGCTGTTGCTCCATCACCTAAAAAGGCTGCTGTCCTAACCAAAGGAGCAAAAAATGGAAAGAATGCCAAGAAGGAAGAGAGCGAGGAGGAAGATGAAGATGATGAGGAGGAGGAGGAGGATGAGGAGGATGATGAGGAAGATGATGATGATTCTGGTAAGTTACTTTTGAAATACATGTTCATCCTTGTATAAGTTGACTAAAGCTGGTCCAATCAATTTGCTGAGTTTGAGTACCTTTGGAGTTGAAAGTTTGGTATGATTTAATGCTTGCGAGAGGGTAGTTCATTGATTAAAAGGTGGTGAGGAAGGAAAGGGGGAGAATCAGTGAAGTTTGGAGAAAGTTCGGCTGCAGCTGCATTACATGCAGCATGTAAAGCATCTTCTAGTTTCCTGATTGTACTTTCCTGAACTTTGCCAAAATCTTGTGAAACAAAGTACTTTGCTAGTGAAGTTTGAAGGCTGAAGTGGTATGGGTAAAACACTTACTGTACTGTTGGTGCAGATGAGGAAGAGGAACCAGCAATGCCTGTGAAGCCCGCAGCCAAAAAGCCTGCAGCAGTACCAGCCAAAAAGCCTGTGGTTGTGCCAGCAAAGCAAGAATCTGAAGAGGAGGAGGAGGAGGAGGATGATGAGGAAGATGATGATGGTATGTGGGATTTAGGAAAACTTTGTCTGACTTTAAAAAAAAAAAAAACCAAAAAACTAATGAACACTTAAAGGGGAGCTAGAGGGGAGTAACTCAGTGGATTAATGGGACTGATGCAGAGTGTGTGTGTGTCTCCATTTAGTGCCCCGCTGATTTTAGCTGGCTGCTGGTGTCCATCGGATGTGGCCGAGTGGATGTTAATTTCCCTGTTGCTAGTAAAACTTCTTTTTACTCTTGGGGAGCAGGTATTGCTTTTTAATGCAGTAAAACTCAAGCGAGAGGCAGCTTTCATAAACACTATAAATACATTAAAGATCTTTCCTGAGAACGTACAAACTTAAGGAGGCATGAAAAACACTATTTTACCTCACAAGATTTTCTTGGTCTCAGAAGGGCTTTAGTCTTGAACATGTCTGAAATCTTGTGCTCAACTTGCTTCAGAGTCTGAAGATGAAGCCATGGACACAACCCCTGTTCAAGTGAAGAAACCTACTCCTGCAAAGGCTGCACCAGTGAAAGCCAAGGCAGACTCTGAAGATGAGGAAGATGAAGAGGATGATGAAGATGAGGATGAAGAGGAGGATGAGGATGAAGAGGATGCCGAGGAGGAAAGTGAGGATGAAAGTGAGTTTAAATGTTTTTGAGACTATTACTCTCTAACAGGAAAGATGCCTTAGCAAAATTTTTGTCCTGTTGTGGTCTTTTGGGCTGAGGAACTCTTGCTGTAGTGGCTAGATAAGATCTTGTGTATGACTTGTGTAAGGATTAATGCTCCTCGTATTGGTCCTGTACAGGAAAAGTTGTTTTGTAGTTTTATTTCAGTGTTATTGTTTGTTCTCTGTCACAGAACCTGTCAAGGAAGCACCTGGAAAGAGGAAGAAAGAAATGGCCAATAAAAGTGCACCAGAGGCCAAGAAAAAGAAAACAGACGGTAGGTGGTGTGGGGTCATCAAACGATGCTTGTGTGATGGGCTGTTACTGGGTTGTTGAGGGAGGCAGAGAACCGCAAAGGGACAGGATGCCAACTGGGAGTCTTTCCAGCACAAATGATGATTGTAAGGGACTTAATACTGAAGTATGATGTCACTTTTAAGCAGAAACTGATGTGCTAAAGCTGTCTGGAGTCTGGCTTCTGTTTTTTTTTCAACTGCCTTAAAAAAAAAAAGCCAACAACTTGATTATCTTTTCATTTAAAGGGCCTACTTCAGCTTTCTCCCTCTTCGTGGGAAATCTGGTGCCCACCAAGGAGTATGAAGAACTGAAGACTGGCATCAAAGAATTCTTTGGAAAGAAGAATATGGAAGTACTAGATGTCAGAATCGGTGCCTCCAAGTGAGTTCATAAGTAGAATTTTGCTGCTTATTTCTTTTAATTGTCAGTAATTTGTTTGGAGAGATACAACTGTGCTGATGCTGGTTGCCTTCAAGATGCTGGGATGGTTGCTTGATAGTGCATGGAAGCTGGAAGAGGCATAGTACTGATACGGGTATAATACTTGCCTGGCTCACAGCTTGTTCAGACAGCATCTCCCTAAAGGGAGAGCTGCTGTCTCAGTACAGAGCTGTTGTTCTCTGCTGGTTTTTGGTTATCTGGGCCCGTTAGCATTTATTTAACAGTCTTAACTTGACCAGTTGGGGACCTCTCTGATTCTGTTTGTGTTCTCTGCTACTGGAGATAGATCAGCTTACACAGTAAGGTTACTCTTCTTTCAGGCGGTTTGGCTACGTAGACTTTTCATCTGCTGAAGATTTGGATAAAGCTCTCCAGCTGAATGGGAAGAAGTTAATGGGTTTGGAAATCAAACTGGAAAAAGCAAAGAGCAAGGAAACAATGAAAGAAAATAAGAAAGGTATGGCCCATAGCTCTGAATACCTGTGTGCATCAAAGAAGAGTTGTCATAACCGTGCCTTGGAGCAGGCTTGCAGTATTACTGATGGCCGCTATTCTGCTCTTATAAGGCAGATCTTTCTGGTTTGGGCTCTATATCATAAACAGTTTTTCAAATGCTAATGTATAGATAGGCAAGTTCAGACTTGCATACCTGAAAATGTGATTCCCAAGAAATAGTGCATATTGGGGCATCTGAGCAGGAAATGTGGCTCCTTCTGAGGCTTTAAGACGTGTTTTCTGAACTTGATGCCCTTAAGAGAAGCGCAATGGCAGCCTAATTAACTGTCATAATAGTTGCTCTTTCAGCTTCTGAAAATGTGAATGCTTAATGTGGTTTATTTTCTGCTGGATCAATTCACACTGGTTCTCACTGAACTGGCAGTGTAGAGGAGAAGGGATTTTTAGCTGGTAATGTGCAAGTAACTTTTCTCTTTGCAGAGAGAGATGCTAGAACACTGTTTGTGAAGAATCTGCCCTACCGCTTAACTGAAGAAGAAATGAGAGAGGTGTTCGAAAACGCACTAGAAATCCGGATAGTAATGAACAAGGAGGGGAACAGCAAAGGGTATGTAGCTGATAGTACTGTTGGATGTTTGCTGTCCCTCGAACTCTTGGCATATTTTGATAAGCTTGTATCCTTAAGGGACTTGCTGCATTAGGTGTACTGAAAATGCTAATTTCTGAAGCATTTTCCTTCCTCATCTTCCCCCTCTCCCAATGAACTTGGTTGTTCCTGGAGGGAGGCATTTGCTTATGTTCTTTTCTGTGCTGTAGGATGGCCTATATTGAATTTAAAACAGAAGCTGATGCAAACAAAGCTCTGGAGGAGAAGCAGGGCACGGAGATTGATGGTCGTGCCATGGTCATTGACTTCACTGGTGAGAAGAGCCATCAAGATCATCAGAAAGGTACTTTTCCAGACCAAGAATGTCCATGCAAATGACATCTAGGATTTAATTCCACTTGTTTCAGAAGTTAGCTAGAGATAGAGTAACTTGAAGCATTGCAGGAAAACTGTTTAGATATCAGGAGGGGACCCGTTGCTCAACTTGTGCTCTGCATCCTATGTATTTCATCTCTCTACTGCATGTTACGCACAAGGAGGGGAGCTAGTCTAGGTGACCAAAATGGTGTTGCACTTAGCCTTGTGCCTCACCTTGAGATGAGGAAGGAGCAACAGCTGCTCTTGCCCTAGAGAGGATTTTATGCCTAGGGGAAGAGAGCACTGCTCTTCTCCAAACTTGACTTACAGCAATGAGTTTTCTCCATAGGAGGCGGAGAGAAGGAGTCAAAGACCCTAATAGTCAACAACCTCTCATACGCCGCTTCAGAAGAGACTCTCCAAGAACTGTTCAAGAAAGCTTCTTCCATCAAGATGCCACAGACCAACCAGGGCAGGCCTAAAGGGTATGTTGTGCCTTTCTCCTGACTCCCCAGTTGGATTGTGAACGACTTAGCCTGGGAGCACAAGGGATCTGTGGAGCTGACTGAAATCTTCCTCTCTGAATAGGTATGCGTTTGTAGAATTTCCCACAGCTGAGGATGCCAAGGAGGCATTGAATTCCTGTAACAACACAGAGATTGAAGGCAGAGCAATCAGACTGGAATTCAGTTCACCAGCATGGCAGAAAGGGAACATGAATGCAAGAGGAGGATTTAATCGTAAGTGTTCCCATGTTTGATCATTTGATCTCAACAGCTGTGGCAGGATTGTACCATTCATGCAAGCATAGGGCTGCTTTTGGGGGAAAAACCCACGTACTTGTGGAGTGAAATACTTGCATTGTAAGTGAGTGTGCTGGATATGATGACTGATTATCTGAAATGCTGATGAAACTATTGCCAAAGTCCTCTAGATAGTCAAGTGCTGATCCAGCAGTGACTGAGCAGTTAGTATTCCTATTGATAAGATGCAAGCATCTATTTAAAAAAAAAAAGGGGGGGGGGATTATTTTGACAGCACCAGATCGGCTGTTGGAGATACTTTGATGTCAGGTTCTAACTGCAGTCCTGAAAAAGTTTTCAAGGATGACTTTAAGTGCTGGAGCTGTAACTTTAAAACAAACCCTCCAGCCCTGTGAGCTGTTGTAGGAGCCTGTAACACAAGCTGGATGTGATGTTAAGGAACAGATGGCTGTGTTGCTCAGACATAACGATCTGTGAATGCGTTCTCTTTCCATAGAACAAAGCAAAACATTGTTTGTCAGAGGCCTTTCTGAGGACACCACAGAGGAGACGCTAAGAGAATCATTTGAAGGCTCTGTAAGCGCTAGAATAGTCACAGACAGAGACACTGGATCATCTAAAGGGTATGTGAACATCACCTGGGATTAGTTCAGTTGCTACAAAGACCCTCACTCCCAACTGATTTATGCAGTGCAGGGTGTTTCTCAGGCTCATGTGTGTGATTCTTCGAAGCCAGTAAATCGCATGGAAGCAGAGAACAAGCTTACAGCTTCAGGTCTGTTAGCAGAGGGCAGCGCGTACTCACTTCTCAATGAGCTCCTTCCTGCCAGCAAATCTGTGGCAGCCAATGGATTCGCACGAGAAGAATATTAACTGTGCAGCGCTGGCAAACTCACAACAGGGCTCTGTCGGTTGTGATTAGCCACTGCTGTTCCACACGTCATGTGGTCCTGGTCCCTGCGTGGTTGCACAAGTTTAGGTGGTGTTTCTGAAGGGATTGCTGTCGAGTACCTGTAGGTGGTGCTACAGCTTGCTGAGTTTGACTGTCTTTCTCTTGACCTGCTGCTTAGGTTTGGGTTTGTGGACTTCAGCTCCCCAGAAGATGCCAAAGCAGCTAAAGAAGCCATGGAGGATGGAGAGATAGATGGAAACAAAGTGATCCTTGATTTTGCCAAGCCAAAGGGTGAATTTCAACGTGGCGGTGGATTTGGTGGTCGTGGCGGCAGAGGCGGCGGCCGAGGAGGAAGAGGTGGATTTGGTGGCAGAGGCGGTGGCGGCAGAGGATTTGGAGGTAAGAGGAGGCAAATGCTCCTGTTTTAAGGGAGGGTGCTCAAAAATTAACCTGACGCCGTTCTTGGGATTATGGTGTAGTGTTACCACAGAGTGCCTGAGTGAATCAGGATGGGTTTGGAAGGGCAGCGGTATCTGTGCAGGGATACCTGTAACGCTGCTTTTTTGACCTGATTTTCTTTCTAGGTAGAGGAGGTGGCTTCCGAGGAGGCAGAGGAGGAGGTGGAGATCACAAGCCGCAAGGGAAGAAGATAAAGTTTGAATAAACTTCCCCTTTTCTTTCCCTTCTCCTGCTCTCTGAGACTATCTGAAAGGACTCCGGGGGTTTTTATTCTCCTTTTATCTTGGCGGAGCCTTCGGAGGACATTCCAAGATGCGAAGCAGCACTGTGAGCCACTTGGAAGATACAATTTTCATTTCAAGGAAGAGAGAGCAAGCCATTTTGACTGCTTGCCTATTCAAACGAACTTTTTAAAAAATGAGCGATAGATGTGGGATTTACCCCTTGTCTGTGAGTTGTCTTGAATTTATAATGTTTTACCCATGTACAAAATTTTTTTTTCCTATAAACTTCTGTAGCATTTTTGCTGTAAAAATGCAGAATGTTTTATCATTTGTGCTTCAGCACCCTGTCTTGGACAGATTAAAGGACCTAAACTGGTTCGTGTTACTTCTGTGCTGCTAAGTGAAGCAGGGTGGTGAGAGATGGTGCCTTGAGCCTTCTCTTCTCTCTGTTGGGTCATTAATGTCACCAGCAGCAGTTAGTGTCCTGCTGTAGCCTTCGTCATCTCTTGATGCTGTATGCGTGCTATGCTTAAGAGTGCTTGAGGAGGGACTAGGGGAGAGGAATGTGATGGCTGAGGTAAGCACTGTGCCCATAACCATACTTGTTTTTTTTTTTTTCTGAAGGTCTAGGTGGTGGTGTATGCTAGCCAGTTGGTTTTGTACTTTTTTTTTTTAAACAGCTGAGTAAACTGGATCTTGTACTAAGGCCCTGCAGCTCAATTGCACCCTTACAGGCATTGCCTCTTGTGCTTCATTCCAAATGATCTCCCCTAAGTGTGAAGCAAGTATGTCGAAACATGAGGAAGTAACTGCTGCCTTGACCAAACATGTGCCTTGTGCTGTTCCCCAGGCTTGGTGAATGCTTCCACCCGTGGGACTGAAGGCGCTAGGTCCTGGCCCAGGCCCTGGCAGTAGTTACGGGTCTCAGGGGCTGGGCATAGGTGGGGGGTGTCCTGCTCTGCTGGCTGGGGGGCAACTGCAGCCCCTGGGTGCAGAAAGCAGGGGGGGCTGCTGCTGTTTGGGCGTACCTGGTGCAGCGCTGGCAGAGCTGTAGAGCTCAGATGGCAACTGCCCCAGTCCTGCCAGCGTGTCCCAGTCAGCGGGCAGTGACCTTGAGCCTTGGCTCTGGTTCTGGTTCCATACTGCAGCAACACTAGGAACGTTTTGTGGGGTTTTTTGCCTTGCATAGCTCTTGCAGCCCCTCCAGGTGCTGACACGGTTGTCTCTTTCTGCTTCGGGCCATACAGCCATTGGGGGCAAAAGGAGTTTCCTGCGCATAAAATGCTTACTGTAAAGCCAGTGGGGGAGTGATCCGTTTCTGCTGGATCCCCGAGGAGGGGTTTGGGTGTGAGGAGGGGCTCCTCCCGAGCCCTTGCCATCAGCCATTTTGGAGCCGCACCCGAGCCCGGCGGCAAATGGTCGGAGAGCGGCGGCGGGGCCGGCCGCCAGGGGGCAGCACGGGGCCGCGGCCCAGCGGGGCGAGCGGCCGGGCCGGGCCGGGGGGTCCTTGGCGGGGCGATGTGCGGGAGAAGGGGCAGGGCTGGGGGACCTGCCCGACTGACGCGGGGAGGAGCCTCAACAAAGGGATTTGGGGGGCTGCAGCATCCTTCTCACCCCACAGCCCTGCTTGTAACCCGCCGCCCCATCGCTGCCCCGTGGGGCCCAGCCCCACTTTCACAGGGGAACATGAGTCCTTTTCCTACCGCAGAACCTGGGATCCCTGGCTGGAGCATTTGCTCGTACCCTGGGGAGGAGTCAGCCCTGGGTCACAGTGGAGAGGGAAAAGGCAAGAAAAGGCAGCATTTGTCTGTTGGTGCCCTGATGGTGTGTGACCCAGCCTGCCCCATCCAGCGTGGGCTGGTGCCCATCACCATGTCAAGAGGCCGAGCCAGGTGCCAGCCCTTGGAACCCAGCCCCCAGTGCCTGAACACCGAGGTGAGACCCAGCCAGGTTCAAACCTGATGCGGGTTTGTCCCTGTAGATGTGGCTTGCTCCGCTCTGGTCCCTGCTGGCCCATGGTGTGTGTATCCCATTGTGCTACGGCCAGGGACTGTGTCACCTTGTGGTGGTGCTTTGGTTGGGGAAAAAAGGCAGTGAGCATGGTCCTGCCGTGGAGAGGGTGAGAGGGTCAGCGAGGTGGAGAGCTCCTTCAGTGGGAGGAGGACAGGGTGTTTAACAAAACAGGTGAGTTTCCAAACCTGCCAAAGTGGTTCTTCCCATGGAGGTTGAGATGAGGAGTTCCTTGCTGCATAGCACCGGGATGATCTGAAGTTGAGTTGGGTGTGAAATGCAGCTGGAGGAGTGCATGGAAGAGGAAATATCCACTGGGCCTTGTTAAACACCGTGCCAGACTCCGGAAGGAAGCTGGGCCAAGCCAGAGCAGGGCAACCACAGCCCCCAACTGCCCGCTCCGAGCAGCGGCTTTGCCACTGTAGCCCGTTCCCAGGCTGTGTTCCCAACCAGCTGGGCAGCAGAAACCTGCTAGCAATGACACCAGGTGAGGGCTTGAGGTTTTTTTTTCTTCTCCTTCTTCTTTTAACCTTTATTTAGAAACTAGAATATTCACCAAATCTACAAGGTTTCTCTGTACAGGTCCCGCCAGGTGAAGAGCAACACAGAGATTTCTACACGCAGCCCTTGCTCGCTGTACACATTGCTACAGAGAGCAATAGCTGTCCCCTGCATATAGGATAAATAGACAGCCTATGTACTGTACCCGACATAAATTACGGAGGTGTCAATTTGGAAACTGTCTGAACTTGCTTCCATTGGAAGGAGGGAAGGAACGGGAAAGTGAAGGAGTGTTGTGTGCTGCCCAAGCCCAGCGGGCAGCAAAAACACCAGGGTCACGGTGCCACTGGGTGCATCGAAAATCAAATTTCACAGTCTCCCTGCCAGCCCTGGTACCAACGGCCGAGCCCAGGGCAGCAATGGGCTCTTTCTCTTCCTCCTCTTCAAATTTGAGGCTCGTCCGAGCAGATGAGGGAATGTGCTGAGAAGGGGCACAGCTTGGTGGGAGGGTGCCTTTTTTGGCTAGTTTATGCCCTCTTTTTTGTTTGTTTTTTTTTTTCTAACCTGGGGAACATACAGACCTGGCATAAATTAAACGGGCCTGCTTCCAAAACGCATTAAGGAAAGGCAAGGAGAAAAAAAAAAAAGGTGCTGCACAGGGGGACCTTTGAGGTAGTCAAAATTTTTTCCTTTCAACGTCTGGCACCAGATTGAGAGAGAGAGAGAGAGCGCGCGAGCGAGCGCACGTGTGCCTGTTGTGCCACTGTGCGTGGTCAGGGCTGTGGCTGCGCGTGTGCACCTGTGTGCGGGGACATCCGGGTGTGTGAGCCCTGCGCACGGGGACACCTGCGTGTGCAGAGCCTCGCCTGAGAGCTGGCAAGCCAGTGGCTTTGCACATCCCTCTTGCTTTGCTGATGTCTGTAGTCGGAGGCTGGAGAACATCCGTGGCACCGTGTCTCTGTGTCAGGGGGGTTTCCATCACAGCACCTGGCTTGGGGCTCCCCCTAACAGTGGCCCTTTCAGCCCCAAAAAGAAGGGCCATGTCTCATGATACCCCTCCCTGTCGTGCTCCTTGGCCTCATCCTGTAGAATAAACACTGCAACAACTGTAGGAGGAACAGATGTGGTGCAAAACACCAGCCCTCCTTCAATTTGTCCCCTTGGACCCTGCTCTGCGTGCCGGCGTGGAACCAATACTCACCAACCTGCCCTGGAGCATCGCGCTCGCTGCAAAACTGGGGCTGAGCCCGAAGTGGGTCTTTGGGGGCTGTCGTCCCCCTCTGAGGCAACCCCACTAGGGCAGCCCTGCAGCAAGGAGAGGGTCACCTTGCAGCAAGCCCCAGAGACTCCTGCACCCGCGCCGGGGTCCCAGGTGGGATAAGCCCTTTGGGCCCCTCCAGCCATGGCCGACTGAGTCTGCCGCTTCCTTGGCCACAGGCAAGGGCAGCCTGCCTCGTCCCTTCCCTTTCCTGCCAGGAGGAACAAATCCCTGAGGAATTTTGGCTGGGTGCATTCCTCCGAGTGCACGCACAGCGAGGCCGGCAGAGGGGCTGGGGAGACAAGCACAGCCCGGGCTGGCACTGGGAGCCACCGCCGTCTGGGACCCTCTATCGGGGACAAAGACCCCAATTCCCTGACTGCCTGGCTGAAACCCTAATGGGGGCTTGGGGCTGGCGAGGTCCAGCCTCGGAGGAGAGCCCCTTTCCCCAGCTGCGTAGTGGGGACACAGAGAGGGCTTTGGTGGGGTGAACCCAATGCGCACAGGGTCAGTGTCATTAAAACCTTGCATGGAGGAGAAATTTGAGATAACAAATAAAATCCCCTTGACTTTTGAGTTTTGGGGGGCTCATGCACTTATAAACTGCTCAACTCCAATGGAGCGGCTTCCCTGGATAGCCAGACCCTGAATATCTCCAAAAAATGCCTGTGCCACATCCCTCCCTGCCTCCCCCCCACCCCACAGTTCATCGTGCTCCAGTGGAGGTGGTACCTAAAGCAGAGCACAAACCCTCTGCCCGCCCTCCCTCTCTCTCTCTCTCTCTCTCTCTCTCTCTCTCCATTTTGTGCTAGATTTGTTGTTTTTTGTTTTGTTTTTTTTTTTTCCTCTCTTTTTTTCAGCAACCCCCAACCCAGCTGGAGATAAGTGAACCACATTACAGTACAGGAACAAACACTATCGCAAACCCTGCCCGCGAGCGCAGTGTCTCTGCCCTCCTCACCCCGGAGGGAGATGTCCCTGGATTTGTGTGCCACCAGCAGAGGCTCACCCCATCCCGGAGCAGGGATCAGTTGTCCCGGCCTCTCCAGTCCCAGCTCTCCAGAGAGACTGAGCTAAAGGATGTTGAGTTTTCTCGAGCATGTCAAGTTACTATGGACCAAGTCCCACATTTGGAGCAACTCTGGAGGTAGCAGTTTATGAACCACCAACATACTCCGGAAAAAACACGGCTCCTTGTTCATCTTGCTGTTCTTGTTCTTCACAATGCCAAAAGTTTTGAAGCCCTCATGCCCAACAGGTGATACTTTAAGGACCTCCAAGCACATCCCTAGGAAGACATCGTCGATGGGGTACAGCTCCAGCGTCTCTGAGGTCTTGTGCAACCTTTTGGCCAGGGGCCCATCCATGATGAAGCCCCCACCCCCTGCATAGGGTGGGTAGTTGCTTTTGTTGTAGAGTGCACTGGGGATGTAGTACTTGTTCTCCTTCTTCCGGATCGGCTTGGCCTTGTAGAGGACATCCCCCACAAAGAGGTCCTCTCCCTCCTTCTTGTCTTCCAGGAACTCCAGGATGTTGCTAGGACTCACAAACACATCATCATCACCTTTGAAGATGAAGCGGACATTGTCGCAGTAGATGTTCAGCCACTTCAGGAAATGGACCTCTTTGAGAGTGAGGTTGAAGAAGCTGTCCAGGAAATCCCATTGCAAGATGTCCCCATAGATGTGGTTCTCATAATCCAGCAGTTTCTGGTAGTTAGCTCTCTCCTCCTCCTTGGAGGCTGTGCCCAGCAAGAACAGCGTCCTGATCTTCTTGCCATACACCTCCTTCTCCTGGCCCCAGGTCCTCCGGATGGCCTCGCGGCGGTCATGCTGCGTGATGATAGACTTCACCACGATGAGCAGGTAGACGTCCCCGCTGCATTTCTCTGGGTGGTTGATCAGCATGGGGAAGTAGCGGCAGTGCCGATAGAGCAAGAACTGCTGGAAGTTGGGCTCCAGCCCTTTGAACCAGTCCACCTTGCTGAAGTTCTGGTTGGCCGAGCAGTTGGTAGTGGTGACATCCCAGGATTTTGCTTGCTTTGTTGTCACGCTCTCCTCCTCCTCCTCCTCCTTCACAGGAGCTTTCTCTTTCTGGTTCTTCCAGAAAGTGCTGGTGATGGAGAAGGCATTGTTTCTCTTTTGCGTTTTCAGGGGCTCCGGAGGGGGCAGCTCTTTCTGCTGCTGTCCTTGCATGAACTGGCTGGGGGCCATTCCCCGTTGCAGCACTGTCACCGTGATCACCAGCAAGAAGGAGAGGCAAACTGTTTTGTAGATGGTCTTCTTCCTAAAGGGACGAGATGGGGAGGGGGGGTTAAAGGGAGGAAACTGCAGGCTGCAAGAAGCTTGTCTGCAAAAGCACCTCCTGGAGAGGTCATGGGATGCTCATAATCTGTCCCATCACCTTTTGTCGGGCAGCAGCATTGTGGGAAGAGCAGGGGGACACCTCCACGCATGCTCTTCCCGCCTGCATCCTGCTTGTGGGGCTGCTCTGAGGCCACAGTCACCCGCAGGGACAGGCACAAGGCACATGGCGGGTGGCTGCGGTGTCATCTGGTAACCCCATATCTGTGCAAAGGGCTGGAATGGGTTCACGAGAAAGAAGAAAATGGGTCCAGAGAGAGAGAGAGAAAGTCAGGATGAGAGCTTCAGCAAAGCAGCTGTTTCAGAGGAAAGTCCCAAGGGAAACCCATTTCAGCTATCTGAAAATGGTAGTTTAGGACAAGAGCAGAAGGGAATGATCTTTTCCACAGAAGCGTTAGCTCCGAAACACAGACGTACTGCCCACGGCCATAGACTGGCATCACAGGTTACACAACACTGAGAAACTGCAGCCAAGAAGGCCGCAGGAGTTGACACGAAATGGGCATCACCGTTTCATTTCAAAATGGCAGTTCAGGACCAAAAAAAAAAAATGCCAATTGAGATAAACTTCAAGGTTCAGTGGGGAAAAGATGTCTCTAACTCTGCATCTGCCTTGGGAAACAGCATTTCTGGCGGAACTGCTGGGCAGTTTGGTCAGCTCTTGGGACCTGCTGCTTCGCTTTGCAGCGATAAGGATAAGGACGTGGCTGCACGGCTGGGGAATTGCACCACTGCAGATCTCAATTTTGGGAGCAGATTTTTCTCAGCCTGCAGCAAACCAAATATCTGCATGACCAGGGTGCATGGGGGGACCAGGGGGACTGAGGGTGGTAGATCAAACCCAGCCCCTTGCAGGGCCATCCCACCTCCCTGCTGTGACCCTGGCCAGGGGAAGCTGCTGGCCCATGGGACAGACCCTGGAGATCACCGGGGACTTGAGAGGGACGCTCCTGCGTCCTTGGGACAGCAGAAAGGCTCCACCCAGAGATTACCGATGCACCAAATACCCCCCCAAACGGCTTTTCCACACAGTCGAAGGTGAGTTTCTCACCCTGCTGCCATGGAGGAGCGGAACTGCCCGCTCTGCCCATCTGCACTATGTTGCCCCTGGGCCCCTGGCTCCCCTCCACAGCTGGCACATCTGTACCAATTTCCTCCCACCACCGTCCTGCTTGCTCCAGCTGCCTTGGGCCATCTCCCTGTGCAAATGAGCACCGGGCACAGCGGGCAGCAGCTGGGGTCCACGTGCCCACTGGCATCCCAGGAGCTTCCCCAGGGCAGCTCCATCTCCGGCTGCTCCCATGTGGAGGGGACACACAAAATGCTGACCCCCAGAGCCCCTTTCCCTGATGGTGGGTGAAAGGGACCTTGGCTGGGGAGTCGAAGGAGATGGATGTGGCACTGGTCTCATGGGTCCCCTGCACCTGTCCTCTTGGTGACAGAAGCAAGCACCTGCTTGGTGGGACACCCCGATGCCCCTTGGGCTCCCCAGGGCAAGGGACAGCAGTGCTCTTGGGGACTCTGGCCACCCTGAAACATAGGAGCCCCAAATGGGAACCAGGGGAACCAGGAGCTTTTGGGAGCTCCCGTCTCTGGCTTCATCCTCAAGCACAAAGAATTTTTCAGCCCCGCATTTACGTGGGAAAACTGTGATCACTAGCGTGGGCTTTGAGAGTGAGCGTGGAAATAAGTAATTACAGGCAAATGGATAGATATTCCCTGTCTGGTTTTATATGTGGCCACTCAGCTGAGACTGATGAGGGAGCAGTTCTGATTAGATCTCACCGTTCCCTTAACCCTCTCCAGACCTGGTTACACAACTCTGAGGTTGTTCTTAGAAACCCTTCTGCCTGAAACAGTGGCAAATTTAACCCCTGCACGGCCAAGCAATGTTTAAAACCTCTCAGCAACACCTGGAGCTGCAGCAGAAATAACCCCAGCCACCCCTATGTAGTAACCCCCATTGCAGCAACTCCACCCTGACACTCCAGCCTTGCTAACCCCCCCAATCCCATCCCATCCCATCCCATCCTTGCACTCCCTACCACCCCATGGACAACACGTGATAAAATACCCAGCCTGAAGGATGGCCAGAGGTTCCCCAGAAGCCATGGGCAGAGAATTACTGGTAAAATTTTTAAAAATTTGCATAGGTAGAGCTGTCCCTAACTGGCACAGAGGGGTCCCACCCTTGGCAGGCTCTGCCTGCCAGAGACAGGAGCTGCATGGAGCCTCTCCCCCCCTCCCCTTACCCTCCTTGGTCACTGCTTTTTATTTCAGCCCAGGCAGAAGACCCTTCCCTGGGGGGTGAGGGGAGAGCTCAGCCTTTGGGTAGCCCAGGCACGTTTGGGTATATCGCTGAGGTGTGGCACAACAGCACAGAAACTTACTTCTCCTTCCTTCAGTGGACACCGATTCCCAGCTCTCACCAGAGCAATGGGCAATTTTTTGCTTTGTTACAAAAATCTATTGCGGATTTTTCCTGCAAACCACAGGGGCACCAGTGGGTCCAGCAGAAGCCGGGAGCCCCGTGGTCACCTTCTGCCCTGCAGAAATCCTTGTCCCTGCACTGGCAGAAAAGCAATGAGAACTGGGGGGACCCTGAGCCACAACTGCAGGTGATTCCCACATCAAACCAAGGACTTTGGAGGGGGGGGGGGGAAGAGTAACTAACAATTATGTGTGGGTCTTTTCTGATCTTGAGTCGTTCTGCTCTGTGATGTCTTCAGCTGGGAAGTACTTGTTGGGGCGGGGAGAAGCCAGGTCCCTGCTCTCTGGAGACCCCCAAGAACCATGGCTCTGCAGGAGGTGAGGGAGTCTCTTCAGGTTTGCTGCCATCTCAGAGAAATCATTCTGATGAACCCCAGCACCCTCCTCTGGAGCACAACCCCCAGCCTGTCCCCGCCAGCGTCCCCAAGAGCCTGGAGCATCCGACGCTGCGGGGCCTGAGGACAGCAGCAACCCGCCCCCCCGTCCTGGCTGGGCTCCCACCAACGCCAACCAGGACTGGCTGCCCCAACTGCTGGTGTTGGTGCCATCGAGAGAGCTTTGAAAGGGTCCCAACCTGCCCCCCCCCCCCCCCCCCCCCCCCCCCGCTTCCCTTTTCTCCACCAGGAAAAGCTCAAAAGCCTCCCTGTGAGATGGCCACGCCACCACGGGCTGCGCCTCGGGAGGTTATATATAAACCCCAAATTAGAGGTGGGCAGTTTCCCTTTCAGGTGGTGATGCTGTGGGGCAGGCGAGGCCCCAGGGGACTGGGGCTCTCCATCCCTGGTCCCCGGAGAGGCACACAGCCACTTTTGATCCACATGAAAACTTCTTTGATCGGCCAGGGCTATCTATTTATTTGGATTTTTCTGGCCCCTCAATTAGTCCCAGTCACTGAGCCGGCGGAGGCACCGCCAGTATAGAGCCCTTTCTGTTGGCTGTGCCAAGGGCTTGGGAGAGGGGATCTTATCTAGAGGCAGAGGCTGGGCAGAAAGCACCCAAATGTCTCCAAAAGCAGCCCACGCCGGCTGGGTGCGAGCAGGGCCCCGGCTCAGGATGGTTGTCCCCGATCCCGGGGTGTCTGGGGACACGTCTCCTTCTTACAAAAGGCATCTGTTTTAAATACAAGGTGGTAAAAACACAGAGCTGGGGAAGAGGCAAGAGTCAAAACCCTGGCTGTTTCCCCTTCGTGGGCATCTGCCCTCAGGCTGGCGCTGCCGTGGGACAGGGACCCCACGGGGCAGGTCCGGCTGCCCCACGGCCCCGCTCTCCCCGGCGCCGCCACACAAACCAGCCCTTTGCAGGGAAGGGCTGGGAAAGGCAACCCAAGGGAAGGGGGGACAGTGACCGCCAGCCCCTGCGCGGTGCCCCCATCGCCGCGGTGTCCCGGGATGGGGCGAGGTTTGCGCTGGGAGCGGCCACCCCAGAGAGCCTTCCCGGGGTACCCCAGCCCGGGGGTGATGGGGGAGCGCCCCGCCTGGGAGCCCTCTGCAGAGCTGGGGCGGGAGGGAGCATCGCTCCTGGAATGGGGACAGACGGACAGGGGCCACGGCACCGTCCTTTGTCCCTTCCCCATCCGCAGCCTCCCCACCAAAGCCGCCCTTTCCCAGCCAGCCGCTCCCGGGGCCCCCCCTCGGAAGGGACGGGACCGGGACACCCCTCAGAAGGGACCCGATAGGGAGGGGACCGGGGCACCCCTCGGAAAGAACCCGTTGGATCTCGCAGCCCTCCAGGCTCCGGGCAGGGCGCAGCGCCGGGACGGCGGTGCCGGGCGGCGGGAGTGGAGGGCAGAGGACCCCGGGTGTCAGACGGTGCTGGAGAGGGGCAGGAGCGGGGCAGGAGCGGGGCAGGAGCGGGGCAGGAGCGGGGCAGGAGCGGGGCTCGGGCTCCCCGCTCCGCGGCCGACACTCACCACTGGAACATGCTGGGAGTGGGACGGGGCGGCCGCTCCGCTGCTGGCCGGGGCTGCCCGCGGTCCGGGCGCTTCTCTCTGCCCTCTTCCTCTTCCTCCTCCTCTTCTTCCCCCCCCCCCCTTTTTCCCTTTTCCCTCCCCTCGCTCTCCGAGGTGGAGCCAAGAGGGATGGCAGAGCAGGTAGGTTAACTCTTGCCCTCCCCCTCTGCCCTCCCAGCCGCACCAGCACGCAGGGGGCTCCCCGGTGCTGGCAGGGGAAGGGCTTTAAGGGTGACACCCCACAGTTCCCCTTGGGGACCCTCCCCGATGCTGATGGAACACCCACCAGGATCTGGGAGATGGGGGGTCCCCACCCCGGCACCCCTCACGGTGCTCTGCACCCCGGCACCGTTCTCTCTCTGGGGTGCATTAGCCCAGCTGTTAATTGCAAAGGATCCCTTACGGAAAGGGGATCCCACTGCTCACCAGGAGAGGTGGTTTTGGCAGCTGGGGTTTGAGCTCTGGAAAAAGAATGTGGGTCTTTTCTGCACACACACCCCCCCCAACACAGGCAGGTCACTTTGGGATGAACCCCAAAAGGGAACGGGGGCCCAACCCCAGTTTTTCATGGGGACCTTGAGATCCCAGCTTTGCCTCTGTGCACAGCATCATTTGGGAGCAATGGAGCTACACTTTCCTGGGACCCACACCTTACTCAGGACCCTCACCTCTCCTGGGACCCACACCTCACCTGGGGGTGCAGGGAGTCGAGGGGAACAGTTGCTGCAGCAGGAAGGTGCCTGCTTGGTATGCCAGGATCTGTCTTATGGGTCAAATTTCCACCAGCACCATAGGCAGGTGAAGTGTCCTTCTCAACTCTTCCTTCAACCCTAGTTCGGGGCAGTGTTTCACCAGCATCCCCGCCGCAGCCGTATCAGCATGGGACACCCCACTGCCCACTGAGAAACAGATTTAGCACCATCCTTTCCTCTTAAATGAAGCATTTCACTTGAGGGTCTTTTTTCAGCCACAAAAATCATCCCCCATCATTTCTGATGTCTCCCTTTTGTCATCCTCCCATCCCCACCAGCCGCTCATATCAACCATGAAGCCAGGCTGGGAAGCCCACAGGAAATCCTTTGGCACGTTTGCTTTCCTGCAGAGATATCCCAGACCCTTTTCCCGCAGCCCCTCTGCATTCTGTATGAGTGCTGAGCGTCAGGGTCTCCCACAGCTCTCACTACCACCTGCACACACTGTGCTTGTCATGGGAAAGTCTCTTGTGTTCCAAGGCTGGCCATGTGGTAGGATCCCTGCAACCTCTGCTACTCAAACAGCATTTGGCCCTGCTCCAAGAAAACCCCAAGTCCAGCTCAGTTTGGGGAGGGAAGTTGCATTGCTTTCTCCAGACTGGCTTCTCTCTCCTTATCTCAGCTTATCGCTTTCCCACTGCGGCAGCTCAGCAGATGCCCTGCAGCTCCATGGCCTGGGGGCTGTGAAAGCTCCCCAGGAAACATTGCCCAAACAGGCTGCACCAGCTCTGCAGCACCCCACAATCTTATTACCACCAAAGGTCCCCACGTACCTTCCCTGATTCCTTTTTAAGTCTGTTTCCACTGCCCATAGGAAAGTCTGTATCTGCTGAACCCAAGAAAATCAAGGCTGTGAGATGCACAAAGGGTCTCAGAGGTACGATGAAGAGCCACACTGAGTATCAGCTTGACCTGTAGCACAGGGATGGTAGGTGCACACCAGCCAGTGGCTGGGAATTCACCCCACTCTGCAAACAGGTGCTCACAGTGGAGGGAGACCCCGCTGGAGCCCCTCCCTTCACAAACAGGCATAAAGGGATGTGAACAGCAAAGTCCGAAAATGCAGCCACGATCTCCTCCTTGCAATGTGCCCTGGGACCACGATGGGGACGGGGATAGGGATGGCAGCATCCCTGCCATAGGGAGCTGGAGTAAAAACCCTGGAGTGGCTGCTGCAGCTGCAGGGGATGCCCAGATGCTGTGGGGGTGCGATGGGCTCCCGGGGCTCTCTGGATCCCACAGCATCAGCACGTCCAGCCGGCAAGCCCAGGGCCAGCCGTGGCGCAGCGTGCCCGAGCGCTGTGCTGCTCTGCGATGGAAGCGGCACTGCTGCGGGGCAAGGAGGGCAGCCTGTGGCAGGGAGCTCTGCCAGCCATGCTCCCGCCTCTCCCACGGCTGCTTCCATGCAGGAAAGCAGCAGGGCTGCGAGCGCAGAGACTTCCCAGATGCTCCCGTGCTGCTGCGCAGGGTTTTGGCTCAAATAACCCCCTCTGCGCAGGCGGACCCTGCTCCCATCGCCCCCTGTGCACGTCCTGCTGTGGCAGAGCATTGCAGACCTGGGGCATGATGGCCGGGCAAAGCTTTGTTTCTGCTGTTCATTAAAGACTCAAAGAGTGTCAGGTCTGGGGCTACTAGTGACAGCGATAAGCACTGCGCACTGTCCTAGGCACCCTTGGCACTGCCAGCTCCTGTTTCAAGGCTGAATCTTAAGATGAAGCAGCACTTTTTTTACATTTGTTTCATCATTATGTAGAAAAGTTTAGGACAAACCTGAATTTTCACACTCTCAGGATTCACCCTGGGAAAGCAGAAAGGCGTCAGGAATGCTACAATGAAACTGAAACCTTTTTTTTTTTTTAACAAGTCCTCCTCCACACACCTTTTCCTTGCTTCTTTCCATCACCTGGTGAGAACACGTGTTACCCAAGCAGCCACGACCCTCTGCTGAGAGCGAAACCTGAAAAAAGCGAAACCTGAGTTTTTTTGTTTGCCCAAACCCGGAGCCAAGGGCAGCGTCACTTCACCACGAGCAGACCCAGCCACCAGCAGAGTCCTGCTGTTCCTGCCCAGCCCTGCCTTGACCAAAGCGGCTGGATCCGTTGTCCTGCCCCTCCTTCGCTGCAGCACCCAGCACCCTTATTTCTTAGGTCTAAGCCATTGGACTGGAATTTGGAGGCACTGGGTGCCTTTCGGGCACCGTTGGCAGAGCTGTGGGTGTCTGGAGAAAGGCTCTCGGGTGGTGGGTGCTGCTCGGGCATGGGAAAGCCAAGGTCCTTCGCCTTGTGCAACGCTGGTGACATTTCAAGGCGCGATGAGCCGCTGCGGTCCCGTAAGAGCTGGCATGAGACCTGCAAGAAACAACGCTTGGGCATGTTATTGTTGCATTGTACAGGAAGCAGAAGGCAAGGTAATGCACGGACCTTCCTGGGTGACACCCCAGTCACTGCTGGGGTAACAGCGGCTTCTTCTTGACAGCAGCCACCTCCATGGCTGCTGGCTCCCAGGATCCATTTGGTGACAACCAGTACCAGTGCCACATGCTCGCCTGCCACCCCAGCATCCCTCCGGGTGTCACCGCTGGGGATGGGGCCAAACAACCTGTGGGGACACAAGGCTTTGGAGGTGGCATCTAATGGGGCTACGGGGCATCACGGGGGGAAAAGGGAACGGGCGAGGACTGGGGTGATGCCAGAATGGTTCATTTAGATGTTCTCAAAGCAAACCACAATGCTCTTTTTTTTTGTTTCAGGAAGCCTATTTTCATTTCAAAGTGGACCTGAATTAAAATGTTTTATAAAAAAAATAAGTACAAAGAAAGACGTGAGCTTTTTTTATGCAGTTTATGTAGTCCCAGAAGACTGGCTTGTGGCAGGTTGACCCAGCCAATGTTTTCCCATTGATGGTTTGGGTTTTGTTTCACTGGGAAAAGCTGCCCTGTTTTTTTGCTATGGGGTTTTTTTTTTTGGTGTTGTTTTCTGATTTCTTTCCATTCTAGCCAATTATACACAGAAAAAAGACCCGTCTCTTCTCCCAGCGACTCTCAAACCTCCTGGCCACTCGTGCCAGCGCCGCTGTTCCCGGGCTGGGTTTTCTACACAAGCCAAGGTCCCGTCACCCTGCGACATGCAGGGACACCCAAACCAGCCCGCTCCTCCCCAAACCTCCGAGTGCCTGGAGCAGGACCAAGGGCTCAGCCTTACCCAAGACCAGCAGCACAGAGTGGTCACACATTTTAGGTTTTTCTTTGTTAAACCACTCACCTGCGACGTACCCCGGGGCAGGGAGAGAGGCCAAGGCTACGGCATCCCATCAAGGTCTCCATTTGTTTCCTATTTGTTTAGCTAACCTGACTCACACCGTGTCAGGACTTCGCACACACTTGCGGGCAAACGTCCTGGATACAACAGGACAAAGTTCCTTTTTCATTGCACATTCAATTTCTAATCACCTTGGGCTGTGTCGGCAGGTAAAGCGTAACCCCGGGAGGCTTGCCCATCATCGCTGCTCCCACGTGTGATGCTGGGAGCTATGACCAGGGACCGGCGCTGCTTCCATCCCAGCCCTTGCTCAGAGAAAGCCTCCACGGCGGTTAGGATTAATCGTGACCCTGTTTTATTGCTAAATGAACGCCACCAGCCTGGAAGCTGAGGGAGATGTCATGTACGTAAGATGCCAGGAAAGGCAGCGACTCCCCAAGAAAAGTCTCTCCGTTTGCCTGTTGTTAACAGGGCCATAAACCAGACCTTGAGCACAGGGTGGGTTATTTTACACATTAACCCCAGGGCCCCATGGCTGTTTTCATCCCAGCCCCTCTGCCACACTGGGGCTGTGCTGGCTCCCGGGCAGAGGCCGGAGGAGGTTTTCTGCCTTCCCAAACCTGGGCTCTCCCTCCCACTCCATCGGCCCCAGCAGCTCACACCAAAACACTGGAGGCTGCTGAAACACGCCGAGCCACAGTCGAAAGCAACACCTGCTTGCCCTGCTTGGAATCAACCCCCCTGGAATTTGCATGATTTCTTCCAAAAAACAGGGGAAGTTGCTTTGCAGGGTGATGGCTGGACCCCCCCCCGCTAGGGGGGGTGTCCCCAAGCCACTGTTGCCCTCTGCAGCCCCAACCTGCCTCTGGGCCTCCCCATGAGACCGTGGTGCTCAGGGAGGGGGGTGACTGACCCCACAGCCACAGTGCTCGGGAACAGCAGGATGGGGTGAGACCCGAGTGCCACGGACTCCGGGAAAGGCAAGGGACACAGGGCGGTGGTGTGGTGTCGGGGGAGCGATGCTGTTGCAGCCACGTCCCCGGGTGGGACACGAGCCGGGGCTGGCAGGGAAGTGCTGCCCTGGCCTCTGTGCCCTGAGCTGCAGGAGCAGCGCAGGGGGAAGCGCTCAGCAAACCTGGGGGAGCAAACCAAGGGTTTGCCTACTTGGGCTGCCCCTTCCTCAGTTTCCCCGGCGAAAAGGCCCCTCTCTGGCTTTGGGGCTGCTGCCTGGCAGGGATGCTATCTCCTCTGCTTGGGGGATTTGTGCCCCTGGGATGCCCGGGTCTCCTGGGGAGCCCGGTGTGGCAGTGCTGTTGCTTTAAATCAGCAGCTGGATCCAGCTGTGACTGCGAGTAACCCTCACCGCAGCCTTGCCCAGGCCTTTTATACATTTTCCAGCGGTTCCAGAGGCGCTTGGCGGCAGCGTGCGGGGGGAAACTGGACTCATGCTGGCAAGCAGGGAAGGGAGGGGAAAGGGAAAACATTTCCCTTCCCAAAGGAGCAGGGGGAGCCCGATGCTGTGTCTCCGGCAGCGGGCACGGGGGGGAAGCAGACGGCTTGTGGGGCTGCCTCTGTGGCATGATGAGAACAGCCTCGTGGTGGGACACAGTGAGCCAGAGTCCCTGGCTTGTCTCTCCCAGCCCAGAGTGCCCCTGCCAGAAGTGCTTACCCCAGCGTGCCTCGGTTTCCTCCTCTCTACTCAATTCAGCCTCATGCAGAAAGCCCCAAGGTCTGGGTGTGCGCCATGAGCCCGTGGCAGGATGGCATCCAGGCACTGAAGAAAACAAGCCCGTGAGGATGGCGGATGGGGAAACCAAGAGAGATAGGAACACAGGGTTGAGAAAGGAGACACGTTTGTGCTGCCCAGACCCAGAAAGGAGGATGGTGGTGTGCTTGGCTCTGGGAGGGGAAGGGAAGGACCTGTCCTCCTGCTGGATGGGACTGCTCGCATCCCGGACCCTCCCAAAGAGCAAGGGTGGAGGAGAGGGAGGAAGGAAGAAGTTCCCAGATTGGAGGGTTGGCAAAGCAATGTCATGCCAGCGCTGAAGCTGGCAGTCCTGCCTGCGGAGATGCTCCTGCCCACTGCAGGGACCATGGACCTGTCCTGCTCCGCCTTGCCACCCTGACCGTCCTGCAAAGCCGGCCATGGGCACAGGCTGAAGGCGAAGCCGTGGTTGGGCATCAGCCCACAGAAACCGCTCTCCCAGCTCCAGCCTGGGAAGGGCTGCGCTCGGGGTGCTGGCACGCTGCACTCACAGCCCCGGGAAGCCCTGTGCGGCCGGGGGAGCTGGCACAGACCCAGAAGCCACGAGCTGCAAGGCGCCGTGTTTTCCGTCAGGCAGGAGAGCGCTCGCGACGTCTCTCATGAGTCAGATGGAAAGGGCAGCTCAGGAGTCACCTGAGCCCGGCGGCTGCCTGCCCGCGGCCCCTCTCCAGCCCAAGTGGAAAAACATACAGCCCCAGTGCAGCGCACGCCTGACGAGACCCCGAGCTCCAGCCTGGCCCCCTCCCGGGCCGGCAGATGCAGAAACGCTCACGTTAGCCTTTTTTAGCCAAATCGGTTTAAGAGGGAGGCAGAGGCGACTCAGACATCCCTGGCCCTGCGGCTCTGCTCGCTGTTAATCATCACTCCACTGCTGCTCATCGCCTGTGCCAAAACCTGGGCTCTGCTACAGCCACTGGTTGGTCCCTCTCTGGCAAGAGATGGAGAGAGGGAGAAAGAGGGCATGCGGCTCCGAATTTCCACCCCCCTCAGCTGGGGCTACTGGATCAAGGCCACGGCAAAGCTCCTTGCTTCTGCGGGCACAAGAAGGGAGGGCAGCACCCAGCACCCACGGTGCCACCCCCAGGCAGGCACCCACCCGGCACAGGGAACGGCCCTTGCATGGGGATCGCTTCCCCAGCCCAGCTCAGGGAGCTGGTGGGAGAGGTGGCAAGAGCAATTTGCTAGCCTGGGAGTATTTTAGCCATGCGAGAGCCCTGGGGAGAGGAGAAGAGAGCCGGCACACCCAGCTGCATTCCTGAGGTTTGGTTTCCATGGTGGGATGTTCACCCGACGATGAAGTCATGCTGTGGGCTGAGATGGCCGGTGAGTTAATGCATGGATCCAGCTCCTTCCCTGATTCACAGCAAGCGTGGCTACAGCCCCGTGCCATCCGTCGGGCTGACAGTTCTGCTCTGGCGTCCCTAGCATCTTGATCCGGGGAGGCTCCAGATACCGCTACTGGGTTGATCCCTGCCTCACCATGGGAAATAAGCTCCTGCTGGAGGGTGGAGGGACAAACTGATGGCTCTCATGGGTCCTTCCAGCCCATTTGTATCATCATACTGTGCTCCCCATAATGTTTTACTTTCCCTTCATCCTACTGCTGCCACTGGTGACAACAGGACAGAACAACACCCACCCTAAGAGGTCACTCCTGTAGGGCCAGGGCCTTGAAGATCTGCCCAGCATTAGGGAAAGGTGGGGAAGGATGGAGAGCTGGACAGCATGGAAAGAACAGGATGGAAAGCCCAGTGGTCCTCGGGGCGAGGTGGCAGGGACACTCCCTGGCACCAGCAGTTCGTGGTGCCAACACAGGGCACATGGCTGAGGAGTTCGGATGTGGGACCCCATGGATCAATGAACCAGAGGTCTGGTGTAGGAACTGGTCCTGGTACAGCAGCCCAGTAAGCTGGTAAGATTATTCCCAGCCTCTGGAGTGGTTTTCTGTAGGTCTGGAGGCACAGGAACGTGGCCACGTTGCCCAGGACCATCAGACGCCCTTCCCATTTGCTTGGTTGGCAACACCCGGTGCTTTTGGGCTGTGGTTATTTGTGCTAGAGGGAAATGTCTTAGCGTCATTTTTCAGTAAAGATCAACTTGTTTGCAGTTCAGTCAACTAAAACCCCATAAAAAAGCATATCTGCTTAGAATGCATTTCCTGATCAACCACCACTGGAGTGCTTTCTGAGCACGTTCTCTCCCCATCAGTCCCAGCCTCCTGCTGTCCCCAGCAGCCATGGGCTCGAGGACAGGGCAAGCCGAACCCCAAGGGGCCTCTTCTCTCCCCTTGCCCACAGGCTGGTGTCTCACATAAGCACACGATGCCTCTGGAAGACAGTAGGACATGGCTAACCCTCAGATACATCAAGAAGAACCTCTCCCGCTGCTGGCAGCCCCGTGAGCAGGGCTGTTTGCTTTCGAGATGGACTTAGACCTTCCCACACATGCTCACGTGCAGCTGGACGTGGAGGTCCTAGCCAGGATATCACCAAGAAGCAAGATCCCTTTAGGGGCCGGTGCTAAGCCACCAGCAATGACCCCTGCTCCAGGAGGGGACAAGCTGCCTCCTGGGCCTGCCACAGCAGGTGACATCCCTGGGGACCAAGGAGATGATGCTGAAGACATGTAAGGGGCTGGCACAGCCCAGCAGCCACCTGGGTGTGTATCAGCCAGACCGGGAAGCGTGCAGCCAAACTGAGCCCGAGCTACAGCCAAAGAAAACCAGTGGCTCCAGGACTGTTTTGCACCAGCCGGGGTGGAGCACCAGCCCTGCAAGCCGGTGCTCGGGGCACTGAAGGGTGATACAAGGCACCTCCTTGTCTTGAGGACCCCACAAAGTTTTCCGGGGCTCTCCCAGCCCTTCCCCAGGCTTCGTTTCTGTTTGACGCCCAGAGCCACGTGAGGGTTAAGTGATGTACCTGGAGGCAGACGGACTCAGCCTCTGCTGCCCTCTCCCCATTCCCATCCCTCACCCCACGCACACACCCAGGTGCGATGTGAGGGTCCCTGAAACCCCTCTGCCCCTGGAAACGCCACATCCCAGCCTCCCGCTTTCCTCGGGCCCTTCTGCCTCCACTCCACGCTAATGATATTAATTTCACCGCCTTTTCCTGGGGCACCGGCCCCTCCCATAGCAGCTCTCCGCTGCTCTCCTCCACCAGCTCCCAGCTGCCCTCCGGCTTGGGTGACTCACACTCCGCACACACTGAGCCCTTTCAGCAGCCCTCGGCCCCAAACACTGCCCCAGTCTTCCCAGCGCCGGCGTGCCGAGCCCCCCCACCCCCAGCACCCGCTGCTGGCACAGGCTCCCGGCCAAGGGGAGACATCCGCGGCCTCGCTAAGAGAGCGGCTTTCACGGACGAGAAGCCGAAGCCCTTCCTGGCGTGATCTGGGCCAGGATGAGGCGCAAGCAAGCGGTCGACTGGCTGGGATGGACTCACAGCCCAGGTCCCTTTGAGCAACGGCCAGTAGTCTAAAAAAAAAAAATAAATAGAAATATTTGAGAAGAAAAAAACAGATCACAAGCTCCTAACGGGACTGTTCTTGGCTCCGACAGACAAAACCTGCCAGGAGCCTTTTCCTCCCTTCTGCCTTCACCAAACTTTCTCTGACCAACAGCAGAGCTCTGTCTGCTCCGCAGGGAGAGGGGCAGAGAAGGGCCTCCTCTGTTCCCCGGCTCCTGGCTGGCAGCAGGGTGGGCACCGCCATACAAACGGCCCCTTTGCCTGGAAATGTTGCAAAATCATCAATCTGAGATGCCGCTGGAACATCAGCATGCAGAACGAGTTCTTCGGGGCCAGGCCCACGCGGGGAGTGGGCTGCAGGCACGCTGTCCGTGGGACAGCACCGTCCTCCGCACTTGGCACCGGGTCCCGCTCACACCACGGGACTTGTCATCCTCCCCAGGGACTCGTTTGGGGTGAAGCGCTGGAGCCCAGGAAAATCTATGCATGGTGTTGCAGGGTAGGGTGGGGCTGGGGTGTACCCCAAAAAGGGCCTTACACATCTGCCACTGCCTAACACCAGGGCTTTTCAGCTGTCAAAGCCTCTCCAGGAAGGTGCACACACCCCAAGGGACACAAAAGGACAGGTGAACCATGCGAGCATGGGTGACACAGCAGGGACACGCACAAACCCTGGGGAAACCTCTGTGCACGAGGAAAAAATAGTCACCAAAGAAATAGTCTCTCTGCTGTGGCAGAGGCAGAAATGTGCGTCTGTCCTGGGAGGGTCATCGTTATTGCAGCAAAACGAAGAGGCTGACCCTCACACGCCTGGCAGCATCACAGGGTCACCGATGTTGCCGAAGCTGTACCAGTTTACACCCATGGAGAACATGAACCCACATCAAACCCCGCTCCGGGCCAGGGAACGAGGCTAAGAGAAAGGGGGAAAACACCTACAAATCTGACTGAAAAACCACAAGAGGCAGGCGGCCAGGCTTGAGGGGAATCCCCACCCGGGATGTGCTACCCATTCTCTGATGAGCCTCCACCCTTTCCCAGGCATCTCCCTTGGAAGGGACAGCAGAAGGATGTTGCCCAGGGGCTGGGGGTGTGTGTTCTCTTCCAGAAGTAGGAGCAGAGAGGTGAAATCTCAAAATCTCAACGGGAGGAATGCAGTATCTGAAGGGCTGAGATGTGCATTGCAGCCACCCTCCCCTCCAGCTGTTAGCCAGGTTTCGGTAGCAGCGACGTCCCTCTTCAGCTCCTCTCTCCAGTGAAACTGCCACAACAAATGAAGTCGAGTTTTATAAGCCCAGAGAGAGACACGAGGGTTTTGCAAGCTGCGCTTAACCTGGGAAAGGTCACCCAGAAGCTGCACTCCTGGCCATGAGGTCAAGCTGCCGGTGCGTGGACACCAGCAGCAGCTACCAGCAGCAGCTACCAGCAGCCCTACGACCGGTGGCAATGGTCCCACAGCCCCAGTACAGGGGAAGGACACGGCTCGTCACCAGCCCCCTGCATGTTGCAGCGGTGAGCGCAGCCCACGGGCCAAGCTGCCTCAGAGCAGAGAGCAAGTGCTGCTGCATCAGGCTGTAGTGGAAACAACATCTGGCAAAACATTTTTCCACTCCCTCCCTCTCTGGTTGTCCTACCATCACCTGGTTTTGTTAGGGAGCAGGGGGATGGATCCTATCATCCCAGGATGTACCACTGGGGGGGGGCAAGGGCAGCTGTGCCAGATGTTATGATGCCAAAGGGGGGTGATGATAGAGGGGAACAGCTGATGGATAAGGCTTAAATACATAGAGATCCCTGGGAGTCCTAGCGCCCAGAGGGTCCCAATGCTCCAGGCCCAATGTTGCACCAGTGGGGAAAGCACCAATACACATTTCCCACATCCCAGCCCTGCAGGCAGCGAGTGCTGGAGTGGGCAGGGAAGGAGGGGAGCCCACAGCCCTGCCCCTGCAGGCAGCTCATCCTGGGCTAGTCCTGCAGCCCAGGTGGGTCCCAGTCCACTGGGACAATGCAGAGCCACCCGCTCACAGGGCTGAGGCCAGCATCTCCACTGCTTCCCTCAGCCTTGGGGTCAGCCATGCAGCGGCAGAGCCTTAGGCCAAGCCACAGCACTGCCAGCAAAATTATCTTTATTGCTTCCAAAGGGAGAACCAACACATTTCAGACCCAGGAACTACAGAGATTCTTTTCTCAATAATCTGGAAAAGCAACCGATACATGTGTGGAGGAAGGGGAGAGGCAAGAGAACGTACACTTTTATTTGTCACTGGTTCCTGCACGGCCAGGCCAGACAGCTCTAACCTGCTCTAACACGCTGCCTCCTTTGCGCGGGAATAAATTGTCTGAGTAAGACCCAGCAAACATACTGAAACAACAGAAACCTGACCAGATGCTGCCTGCATAAAACAGTGCAGCAGGAAAAAGTAAAATTCAGGCTGTGAGCAAGAGGGAGGTGCCTTCTTGCAAGGAAGCAAAGTGTTGCACTGTAACTTTGCATCCGTTAGCTGTGGGTGGTATAACAAAGGAAAAACTGGGCTGGGTTTATGCAGCCCCAATCTTCGGCGGGGGTTGCATGTTCAGTGAACACGGGGAAAAGCCAAATCCCACCTAACAGCTCTTAGTAGGGTCAGGTTTATGCAGATGCGGGATCAAAGGTTTTTGCCATTTCACTGTGAAACTAATAGGATGTAGGAGCAAATCCCCCCCCACCTCCCCCCCAACCACATAAGTGGGGGAGATGTACAGTTGTCCTGACAAACACAATCTATTTCTAGCCCTCAGGGTCACAAATACCAGCTTCAAACTATGCCTGGAAAAGAAAATAAGCATAAGCTAGTACTGACCACGTTAACGTTTTAAGTTTCTAGACAATCTCCAGCTGTAGCCCCCTAAGCCCAATGCCACAGGTCGCCCAGCGCAGCAGCTCTGGTTACCCCAGCAGCACCCTCCCTGTGCGCTGAGCAGCCCTCACACCTTCACCCTGCACAAACCATTTTACCCTGCTGCAAGAACACAAATAACACGACAGGATCACAAGAGTCACCCCTATCAACAACAAACGGGAACCTCAGATTAAATAATAAGGATTAAAGCAGGACTATCCCTAAAACTCACTCTCTACATTTTTGCAGCAGAACCCTGCCCAGTCCCAGCTGCCCACACCGCGGTGGGGCTCAGAGGCTGCCCCGCATCTCCCCTGCTCTGTCTCTTGCAACCTCCTTAACCTACCCTGAGGGAGGTGCAAAGCTCTCTCAGGCTGGAAGGAATTAAAATGAGACGACACTTTTAAACTGCCACATTTGCATTTGAGACAACCACCCCCACCACCCCCACACTCCCCGCCCCATCCCTGCACTGGAGCCACAAAGGTATTTCTCAACTTCTTTGTGATGTTCAAGAAGGTCTGAAAGTGGGTGCGGTGGTAAAGTTTCCATTCCTAATTCTTACCTTGTCTAGAACAACCTCAATTTCATATTGATTCAATCCTTACTGCACCTAGACTATTGTAAGACCTTCTCCATGGTTAAGAGCCTAACAGAAACTAATTGGTGCATATACACTTAAAGGCGTGCAGGTCAAAATCCAGATTTGAGCTGCTGTAAGAGAATCAGGGCACAAAAATGGCACTCAGTAACAAACCAGGGTGAAACACAGCTTTCTTGCCGATCTGGCTAACCAGAGCTTTTAGCTTCTTTGCTTTCCCCTTCTTTTTGTTTCAGAGCCCAAGTCTGCACAGAGAGCCGGGCATAGCAGCAGCGCGTGTTTGGGGCCGTTGCTGCTCTACTGCATCAATTCATGACAACACACAGAAGAAAAGCTCTTCATAATTAAAAAAGTGATATCCTGTTCCTTAGGGCTGAAAAGTCAGTCCAAGCCTGACTTGGAAGAGCTGCTGCAGTAGCAGGAACCTTTGCTGAAGTGGTGAAAAGGGAGCATCACCTCCCAGTGCAGTTTTGCTTTTTGATCCAGCCCCAGTGCACAAGGGAATGACCAACAGAGCAGAGATGTTGGGGGAAAAGCCTTCCCCAGAGTCCCTCACGGCTGGAAGCACAAAGGACCCCCCCATCCCTGGTACCCAGTACTGCAGGGTGTTTGGGTATCCCTTCCTCCTGATTCAGCTGAGGATTTAAAGGTGCCTGGTGGGAACTCCCTGGAGATGGAGCAGATGACCAACAGCCCTCACTGTGTATGCCACATCCTCTCAGATCCCCCCACAAGTGTTAAGGAATTTCTACTCTCTCTGTAACTGGCCTGTGCCCAGTAACTGGTGCCAGCCCCGCACCAGCCCCTGCTGCCATCCGTCCAGAGCCCAGCTGTGCACCAGAGGAACTGAAGAGCCTCTCCTGAGTCTTACTGTGCTTCTCCCTGTAGCACACTATGGCCTCACCACTTCCACACAAACAAACACACTTGCACCCTGTCCTGGTTTTGGCTGGGACAGAGTTAATTTTCTCAATAGTAGCTGGGACAGTGCTATGTTTTGGATTTGGGACCAAAACAGTACCGATAAGGCAGGGATGTTTTAGCTATTGCTTACACAGTGTGAAGGCCATCTCTGTTTCTCACGCTACCCTGCCAGCGAGCAGGCTGGGGGTGCACGAGAAGCCAAGAGCAGACAGAGCTGGGACAGCTGACCCCGACTGGCCAAAGGGATATCCCCAACCACGTGGTGTTGTGCTCAGCAATTAAAACTGAGGGAAAGAAGGAGTTACGGTGTCTGTCTTCCTAGGTAACGGTTATGCATGATGAAGTAAATGTTCCTGCTTTCCTGGAAATGGCTGAACACCTGCTTGCCCGTGGGAAGCAGTGAATGAATTCCTTATTTTGCTTTACTGGCACACACAGCTTTTGCTTTACATATTAAACTGTCTTTATCTCAGTCCACGAGTTTTTTCACTTTTACCCTTTCGCTTCTCTCCCCATCCCACTGGGGAGGAGCAAGTGGCTGTGCAGGGCTGAGCTGCCCACCAGGGTTAACCCACAGCACAGTAACACCCCCTCCATCATCTCCAACGCACCGAAGCAAGGATGTATTTCCCCAGGAGCTGATTTCCTAGCAAGGACAGAGTATTCCCAGTACAAACCACACACGCAGCCCAGAGGAAGGTCATTCAAAGAAACACGTGGGCAACACCAGTAACCCTGCAAAGCAGCAGGACCAGTCAGCTTCACAGAAGATAAGGCAGCCTGCAACATGCTGCTTTGCCCAGCGCAACAGCCAGTGTTGTGAGAGAGGCAAAATATACTGCCAGCTCATCTAGCAACCTGCTGTCCCATTCCCTTCACCCAGGGATGGTTTGAGAGGCATCTAACAACCACAGAGGTCTCACCGTGTGCAATGTAACACTTCAGTGACTGACTTGCCCTAAACTGTTCTCCTTAGGAAATGGTTTTGCACAAAGTCCTGGCGTCAGAAGGCAGAAGGTAAAGCTAATGAGAAATGTTAATCAGCCCTAGCACAAAAGGAAGGAGATTCCTGCATAATAGCAGAGATGGAAAAGCTCTCCATTGGGATCAGGTCTGTGCTGCAGGAAGAGGCTGTGGTAGCAGTGCAAGGAAAGGGGCTACAGCCAGCAAGCACCAACTATTCGGCCAATTTTCAGAGAGCTTGAGCTGGGGACAAGCACCTTTCAAAGCTTCCTTTGCCTCTGTAATGCACAAACATGATCCAGCTCTATGGAATAATTCCCATCACAGGAAAAAATAAGGCAACCCCCCCCAACCAAAACAAAACGTTAGAGTGAGGGAAGGAAGCAGAGGCAGGAAACTACAGGGATGCTCTGAAGAGAGGCCACTGCTGCAGGATAAAAGGGCAGATTTTTATGCATGTGCTGAGATGAGAGGCAAATTCTTCTGAAACTCCACATTTAGGCACCCAAACAAAACAATCTGCTTTCCATGAAAGCTCAAACCATTCCCTGCTGCCATCAGAGAGTGCTTGTGGAAAACTAGCTGCCTCCTCACAGCCACTCCAGTGAGTCAGTTGAAATACCAGCAACAAGTAATGAAAACAATGAGACTTACAGCAAGGATATCTCTTTTTTCAGATTGGATTCCACAAACTTGTTGTTGTTACCAGAAACGTGTAAGATCATGTGGGTTTGTTTTGGTTAAAAAGCCTTGGTCTCTGCCCTATGCATGAACATGACCCAGGAGCTACAACACCCCACTGGGACACGAGATGAGATTGATTCTCATTGCTGCTATTTCTGGGTGACTTGGGAAGTGACAGACAATTGCTGACACTGGCTTCTGCTTTAGTTGCCATAAACGTGGTTTCAGAGAACCTTGGAAGCCCCAACAAGATTTGTGGAAGTTCACAAGCACCAAGACCCACCTTCCTGCAATGCTCAGCAAAGCTTTGTGAAAACCCACATCCTCACCACCAGGAGCTCCCTGGCATGGAGCTTTTGGTGCAGTTAGTCAGGATGGAAATTTGGGTTCTTTCAAAGAGCCCAGTTTCCACAGGGGTTGAGGATGGAAGGGGCTTAATCGAAACAGAACTGTTTTCCTGAAGTCCCAGAGCTGCCTCATTTCAGATCCCAGCTGCTAACTTGGAAGAGGAGGAAAAAGAGAGGAGCCAGTTTCATGGAAAATCATGGTGGGCCATGATCTGCTGAGTTAACAAAAAAAAAAAGTTATCTGCTTAATAGAAGCCAGTCCATTAGGATTCAGCAAATTCAATCCAGGGGGAAAGCAGCTGGAGAAAAGGGTAAAAATTTCAGCAAGACACGCTGCTTGACAAAGAATTCATTTGGTGCTAATGGTCCTGCTTCTTGCTACCAACATGAACCACGTTCCCAAAAGGCAGTGCATGAGCAGCCATGAACAATAAAGTGATTTGTTCTCGGGAAGCATTCAACCTCTGCCAACAGTCAACCGGATCCAGACAAGGGCTAGAGCAGTCAGACCAGCACATGGCAAACCAAATGAGGAACTGTATCACTTGGCACAGAGCTGCTATTTCCAGCACTTACATCCCATCCTCACGTTAGCTCAACTTTTTCACTCTTCAGAGGAGGAGGACTATGTGTCTATAATGAAATCTGGGTCTACAAAGGCCAGAATTTTTTCTTGAGATCGTAGAGGGAGGTGTCCTTACCTTGTAAAATCCCTTAGTGGGTGGTCTGATTTTCAGATGGCCACAGGATTCATAGTTGTCAGCTACAGCTTAATATAAAAGGTACCTTTAAACATCTGCAGGATAAACCTCATTGCTTCAGGTAACCGCTCATTTTTGTCCTGTTTAGTCTTTTACTTAGCAGAATTAGCTCTCAGCATCATTAAAAGAAAAACAAATAAATAGAAGTAACACTTTAAAGACTTTTAAGATGAAAACCAGGAAGGCACACTGGAAATAATTTTTAAAATTAAACACAGTGCTAGGTCACTCACATTCAGAGTGAGCCAAATAACTGACACTCCCTGAATCTGTGGGCTTAAAATCATATCAGAACATCATTTCCCATATTTGAAGAAGATAAGAACGAAGCAAACATTTAATGCCGTCACCTGGATTTCTTACTGTTTGTATGAAACATATTAACTTTCACTGCAATAAATTACTGCCCTAGTTTCTTGGAAACTTGGACAATACGCCAAGGACTGCTGAGAGAACTTGTAATAAAAGGAAAACATGTTCCAGAAAGTTATTAGATGTCCCAGGGTGTGCCACTCAGTCTGTTGTTTGGAGAGCATCAGATCCTTCAAGAGCGGAAATTTGGATCGTGGTCCTGTAACTGAATACAATGCCCTTCCACTGCAGGGTAGAAAGCAGCCTGGAGCTGGGAAGAAAGTTGCTCTGAAACATCAGATCCCAACCACTGACAAGATGCCAGGCGAGAAGAATTACTGTTCTGATAACACAGTAGGACAATGTTCTATGTTCTGCACCCAGAAGTTGGTTTCTTTTTAAAATCTATTAGCAGCAAATTCCCATGCTGCTTGGCCAGAACAGTCTGGTCTTAAAGTCTGTTTTGTTGGCCTTGAAACATCTTGCTGTTTCTCACCCGTCAATAAATTCTCAAGAGTCCCACTCCTTTTCCAATTTATATGAATTGCTGAGGTTAGGAGAAGCCCACATGGCTTAGTTACAGAGGTATTTTGGTACTTAGTTCCCACTGGGGTCAGTGGAGGTTTGCAAGGCTACGCTTATGTCCTCTTTGCTAGCCATACCCATGCATCTCCTTGAGCTCAGCGCGCCACATGGCACAGCCAGGTATGTCCCAGGTGGCCTGCAGGGCTCACACACTCCTTGGTTAGATTACACTCACTGAGCAAGGTGCGCCTCCCAGCTCTCCAAGGGAAAGGACTTGTTCCAATATTGAGCCAATATTGAAAGCAAGCATGAGGATGGTCCAAACTGCCAGGAAGTTCTGGCTCAAAGATGAATTCAAGCCTCAAGTTAAAGCTAAGTCTACATGCGCTTAAATAGCTGGGAGGAAGGTAGCCTGTTTGCTTGTCTGCTACCACTACTCAAAGACGTGCATGAATGCAACACAGTGCTTTTTATCTCTATACTGTAACCTCCACCATTACTTATAAAGACTAGTGGAACTTCATTTAAAGGAAACAACTCAAAACCGCTGTCACCATTACTTATAAAGACTAGTGGAACTTTGTTTAAAGGAAACAACTCAAAACCACTGTCCCTCCCCGTCATGGCAATATTTTGCCTTCAGCGAACTTCCTCGCTTGTCTTCCCTTACACACTTAAATCCTCCGACAAATAATACTTCTGACACCAAACCAATGTCACTGGTGGCATCCCACATGCCTGGGCTCTCCTCATGAAAGATCGCGAACAATGAGTGGTTTATGCCTGCTTTGCAATGCTTCTGAGTAAACAATGCTACCTCTGCAGAGCCAGGCCAGGCTGAACAGAAGGGAGCTGTGTTTGCAACTCAGGTGGAGACAAAACTATTGGGGACAGAATTTGTCAATAATAAAGCACAGTGAAATGTAAACAAATGCACACCCTAAGAGTTCATGAAACCCCAAACAAACCTATCAAAGGGAGAAAGAAAAAACATATATCCTTTTAGAAGCGTTTTTACCTAGTCACTCATAGATAATTTTAAAGTGCTTGTACAGAACGAGCCCCCCATGCAAATTTAAATAGACATATGCAAGTTTATGTCTCTCATAACACTGTTCATAAAAAAAATCAGACTGAATACAGAGAGGTTATATCCAAGAAGCATGCTAGCACCACATAGCATTTTGGTCCCAGAAAATGTCCCTTGCAGATCCGGGTGTCATGTACAATAACTGTATTTGCTCATTGTAAACAAAAGGCACAGCCAGTTTAAGTACAGCCACACCGCTCTCATTCAGGCCGGCAATTTCCACTGCTCCCGTTATGAATTTACTGGGGTGGTGTTGTATCTAGCAGCATCCTCTGCATGGCATATACAAAAAATACCCAACAACTTTTAAGAGTGAGATGCAGAATTTGCTATGTGTGTGTTACTGACCTCTACCCAGGGACCTTTCGACCCCGAATAGTGGAGTCCTATTAACAATGCCAGAATCAGCATTTTTCATTAGCTTCAAAATCTTCCAACTGGCATCACAGGGGCTTTTTGTGAACAAGACAAAGAAAAGGAGGACATTACTTCATTGGTCTCTCAAATTACTGCTCAGCTGATAATTTATTTCTAAGCATATCCATAGTTTCTCTGAAGTATTTGGAAAAAAAAGTTTCTCAAGCATTAATATAAAAAGTTTCACAGTTCTCCAACTCTATACTCGCACTCCAAAACATCAAAGAGTTGAATATGGAAAAACGTACATACAGAGTTCTGTGTTGCAATAAACCTGAGTAACAAACAAACACACAAGCACCTACACTTCCGCTTGTTCCTTTCAGTCCAGTTCTACAAGATGCTTTTGTTTTTCACTAATCTCGATCTGCTGGAGGGCACCTACCCACCTCCTTCTAACTTTTGAGCTCAACTAATGGTAAAGCCAGTGAGGTTTTTGAGGCTTCCCCCCCCCCCAAAAAAAAAATAGTGTGCGTTTTTCAAAAGCTTCTCTGCACCTCAGAGAATCAGGTCTGCTCCAACATGAAACTCAGCACTGCTGCAAAATAAATAAAACTCAACTGCTGGAGCATTCTGTGTTATCCACATATGCAAATGAACATGCTTAGCACTTCAGTGTTAACAGCTTGGCCATTGATACTACATCCTGGAAAAAAGACAGCATTTCAGAGGAAAAAGAAAAGCTGCCTACCCTGGAAAACCACTAGGTGAGGTTTTATGGCTGTTTTCCACTACTGCCCTTTTGTGAACCGGAGGACATTTTTCTATTAATTGTGTTTAACAACTCAGAGAGGAGGTGGGTGAATCTAAGCACAAGTCAGAGATTTTCTGTTATTTCTTTGTCTAGCATGGAGATCTATGGGAAAGGGGCTATTAGGTGTCTAGAGTCACTTTATGCCCTATGTAGTTTGGGAGTCAAAGCAACACCTATACACTGCCTGCTTTGTGTTAGGCCTGAAGTTACCAAGCAGTAAATTGTAAGTTCCACATAAATATGACTAGATTTTAATTTGGGGGATTGGGTTTTTTCCCTACAAAAATCCTGATTCCAATTTAAAGTCTATTATCCAAAAGGGTTACATGAACTTGCTTGTGTGTGGGATCCCTTTCTGCAAACATCTGACACAGCGTCACTGATCTTGGTGGGTCTCGTGCCAACTACATCATGCGAGGAAATGGCCTCGGCTATTCAGTTGCCACAACATACCAAGAGGCACAATTCAAGGTCTCCACAGGAGTGTAAAGCTTCCTTCTGGTCCTGTGGAGATGACTGGTGGCTTTGCAACTCTTTACTCTTGGGGAAGGTAGTGTCACTATTGGAGTTGCTTTACCTTTCAGGCTGTGATCCACTTGTTTGCTTCTCAAGGTGAAACTCCCAACACAAAAGCCTTACCTTCTCCCTTTTTTGTACCTATTAAAGCTTTTGTAGTCTGCCCATGGCAAATACACTTCCTGCTTTTTGTGTGTTTCTGCCTCAGCGGCAGCCAAGTTCCAAGGTAAACCGCATTTCCGGAAAACCTGTTGCTGTTGTTCTAACAGCAGTGTCACATGAGGGGATGTTACTGAAAAGCCAACCCCCAGTGAAGACTTCAGCATTTCCTGGTCACTGTTAGGTTTGAGAGAAAGAACAAGCAGCACTAGCTTCATAATTCACTGGCAGAACTAACTGCTGTTTTTTTATTTAGTGGAAGGCTTTCTGGTCTCTCTTGCCTAGCCAACACTTCATATTCACTGAAGACCAGCACAAATTCCATAAAGACATAACCAGTCATTGCTCAGAAGTGAAGAACATAAAAAAGCAACGAAGACCAAAGAAGATTGTCCCCAGTCACACGTAAAGAGAAAGTTGCTTCTGATCTGTTCACAAAAACAAATTTCATCATTCCAGTGGAAAAAATGGATTATTCATTCCACAAATGTTAAAGAGCAAAGTTAAGAAATTAAGAAAAAAAACCAATGTAGGAATAAGGAACAGGAGTAATTGCTGCAAGTAAAGCTGCTGATCAGATCCTCAGAGCTGAGCACGGATGCTGCTGTGGGCACTGGCACAGTGTTTTTTCAACTGCCAGAGGTCAATCACAAGTTGATGGAATATTTTCTCTCCAGTCTCTGGTGACCAAATACAGATCTCGCTCCACATAAGACTGCTCCAGCCAGTGAGGATCTGCACATACAGCATACATTTTCCCTCTTAGTGCAGATCCTTTGAACACAGATATCTCCCAACTCATTCACACAGGCATAATTTTAAAAAAGCAAGTGGTGGGCTAGTTCAGCAAGCAATATGTAAACAAGACAGTTGCTTGGTCAGACTCCTGTCCTACAAGCCATCTCCAAAGGCCGTTTACTCTCGACACAGAATGCAGAGAGCAAGAGTTTCTTTTCAAGATGGCAATGTCACTTTAGAGTAAACTATTGGAGACATTGGGACTACATCCAGCTCACGTATCAGTCCTGGGCTGCTGCTGAGACCTTAAACTGTAGTAACAAGGCCCTTGTCTTAGCCAGCTTTAGAGGTGACAACAGATGCATCCCATCAGATAATCCCTGAATCACCGTGCAAGCCATATGCTGTGCAATGTCAATAACCTCACTCTCTTCTCAGTAGTTTGCCAGTAAAGCTCATTACAGGAAGCTGGCTCTGTTCTTCAACAATGTGACAGGTGATTCTCGAGGAAAGGAACTGTTGTCACTTCCTGTAGGACTGACTGCCTGCAGAAAAACAGCAAGAAAGGGTCTGTCAGCTGAAAGCAGGATTTATTACAAGACAGGAGCTGCCTGAGGGCAACACTTGTTCAACCTGTACAGTGACACAAACATCACAAAGAACATGCACAAAGGCACCTTAATTACTGATGTTGCAACTTAAAAATGCAGAATTTATTTATGGCAACCAGTTGTAAGGGGACGCTGAAAGAACTTGTGGAGGAACAGGGAGTCACCAGGGCCCAGTCACACTCCTGAAAAAAAAAAATCATTCATCATTCTTCTGGTAGAGATTTTTGTACTACTCTAGCTCCGCTGTGTCCTAGACAGAACTTGGTACATTGCAAACAGCTTTGTTCCAAACAGAGGAGCTTGGATCAGATATAGAGTAAGGAACGGGACAGATTAAACCATTCAGCCCACATGGAGCACACACGTGCAGTTGAAAAAGTCTGGATTTGGAGGTCCACCCTATATTCTAGTCATGCTGTCATCCCTGTACCAGCTAGGAAGTGGAATCTATGGAAAATCCCAGCATGGCTGGTTTTATTTGGAGGAGCTTAGTTTTGCTTTAAGGTAGAGCTTTAGAGCTCTGGCTAACACCAGTGGGCTACATCTCAGGCAGGAATCTGGCCCCAGGCCCATAGCTGCATGAAGTACCTGTACTTCCTCTGCATTCCTCAGGCATTCCATGCACTCCATGCTCCAAGAGGAGCAGTCCAGCTAGTTCAACTAAGTTTATGAAAAGGCAACTTATTTCCAGAAAATACACCTATAATAAATATTAAAAACAAGCTAAAAGTGTGTCTGTTCATGAGCACATCAAGTTAAGTACAATCAGAAACCCATCTTTTTCTTATCACGCCCAGCTGCTATAAAAATTTGTATTTCTCCAGAAATACCAAGAAATCCACAAACTAAAGACAGTATTCCACTGGGACAGAGTCTCTTGATATGTAAAAACCTACATAGCTATGCAGCAGGTAAGCGGGAGGCAGCAATTGCTGAAATCTACTGATTGCTGATATCTGTGCATCTGATACCATTTTTGACTTACAGATAAGTCAGCTAGGAAATTACAGGAACAGTAGCACAGAATGTTTCCCTAGGGAAACATTAGGGGCTCACCTGCTTCAGATGCTCCCCTGCACCTTTAAGTAACAGCTGGGAATTTAATTACCTTTGAGAACCTCAGGTTTGGACATAAATGCTTAAAGCCCTTCTTAATCTTTTGAAAATCTGGTCCTTATCACCTTCCTCTCACTTTTCCCCACTATAAAAACCTGTGTGAAAGGCCCTGCAAGCTGGAAAATAACTAATAGATGCTCTGTGACAGCAGACAAGAAGGCAGGATACATATACACAACGTGAGTGGAAGATGACTTGTCTGCAAAATAATTTCTTTGCTATTTTTAGCAGCAAGGTAAGAGTTTAACATTCAATTGCTGACAGCAAGTCTGTCTCACGGCACATGTGGCGAGACCCAAAACAACTACCTAGAACCCCAATAGAAAACTCGGGAGAAAAGGTAAATGGACACATAGTAAGATGTGATGCCCATTATACATTCAGCTTTAGGATGCACAGACACAGATAAGAGGTATATTCTAAGACAAATCCTATCCAATAAAAGTTAGAAGAGCTCTGGACTTACAAATTACATCTACTGAATCAACAGAGAACCCCAAGTGATGTAGAACCCTGATCACGCTCTGCTTTAATGCAATTTCAAAATAAAAGACATTATATACTATGCCACTGGAAAAAGAACTTACTCCAGAGCCCTGTGAGAGCAACATATGTATGCGGCATTTTTCCTAGGAGACACGCACCCAGGAGTATAAAGCTGCCTTGGAGAAACTAGACACATACTATACTTTTCTCTTCTTCAGCAGAGCTTCTCCTTTGCAATGGGCTACTAAATTGCTTTTGTAAATGAACTGAAACAGGAACCAGGGACAGACTGTCGGTGTTAACACCACATTCAGTCAGGACCTGTCACAGGAAACAGGAGGCACTGATGTCAATGGTAAAACACAGCGCACGTGCAGCAAAAGCAAAGCCGAAAGAGCTGGCAGTATTACCTAAGCTCAGGACTGTTCAAGGAAGTACTCTCTAGGTCAAAACCACCCTTAACCATCAAGGACATTCGCTTCCAATGCCTCACCCGTACTCCCTCAACAAAACCACCCCATTTCCCCACACATGCAACCGTGTGGAACGACAGTGAGTGAGCAACACAGAAGACTTAGGAAGCTCTTTCCAGCTCTGTTGCTGATATACTAGGTTATTTCAGTTCTCTGCGTTTCATTTCTTCTACCTGTAATGAGGAGCTAATGATATAAACATACTCAAATGTCTTGGAAAGGTTTGCAAGGTATTATGAGTTACCATGTTTTTAACATGGTTTTAACAGTTACAGCTAAAGAATAGAGCTGATGTTATATCGTGATCCAAAAAATCATCACTAAACCTCTTATGATACATTTGGAATAAGAATAAACTGCACATAGCTCTTGCCATTTTAATTGATGATGGATCCAGAGGTGTATTTGAATCCAGCTGGTCCTATCCACACTCCAGAGGAAAAAAACAAACTTACTCATTACTGGAGAATGCATCTTTCTTCCCCCTTTCCCCCAAAGAACCCCCACAGCTTTCACACGATACACATTTACTTTTGCATGAGCATCCGAGATCAACATTTCCACTTCACTGGGCTTGTGTTGGCTGGCTTAAAGCAAGTATCCACCCTTTCTTTCTAACCTCAAGTCACTGCCCTCCTCTCTTCTGAGCCCGCTGCAAAACTAGTACTGCTTAAACCTCCTCAGGCAACAACATATCCATATGGTTCTTAAGTACAAGTCTCCAGCAGAATTGATGATTGCCACAAGCCGCACACCATGTTTGGCCATCTGCTTACTAGGCTGCCCTGAGCCCACCTCCTGAACTGCCTAACATCTGGTCTACATTCAGTTGTAGTGTAGACACACCCAGGGATCCAAATTCAAGAGCATTAAACAAGTTACACAGCGGAGTGAACAAGTATCTAAAGAAAAGGAAAAAGTCTAAATGATATCTCGAGAAAGTCTAATCTGAGACTAGAAGCTCCCCCCCCCCCGAATTCTGAGAATTTGGGCCACTTTTCTCCACCCAGAGACAAGAAAAGCATGTGTGTCTACTGCTCACATGATAGCCTGGAAATAGGTGCAGTGTTCAGCAGGATATAATTACATGGTTGTACATCCTGCAGATGACAAGTACAATGTCATATACTCCTGGCACATTTGTAGCATACGACTTCATTCCTGGAGAGCTACTACAGCGCTCCCTCCTTTCCCACCCTAAGGGCTGACAAACAGAATGATGACTTTTTCCACTTACTCTGTCTGCTCCTTGTGGATGATCCCGAGGAGCTGGGACGGCTTGTTTGTTGGGGTCCAGACTGAGAGAACTGGGGGGCAATGGCTGGTATCTTTCCCTTTCTAGGGCTGGCACTCTGCACTTCAGGAGTGCGAGGGATCTTAGGTTTGCTGGTGAAGGCTGAGGGAAACTCGCTGTAGGAGGAGATGGAAAGGGTTAGCAATATATGCAGAAGTATGTATGTATCATAAGTCTGCAAGCAAACGAAACCTGCAGTACATGCTGTGACAAGCATGACAGACTGCTCAAAATTCATGGAGACTGCAAATGGAAAGGAACATGGCACCACAGGTACTGCCCTGGGACATGTACTCACTCCACAGCCTCTAAACCTGGCTCTATGGACCTGTCTATCCTACTCAAACCTGACTCTGGACAACAGGATTGAACAGGTTCTGTTAAGTCCCCTGCAAACAAGTAATAGATCTTTAGCTTGTTTTCCATTGTATTTATCACACATACAGACTCAATCTGAGGTGCAAAAACCATATAGATATCCTACAGCACAGGAATACATCCTTTTAGGGCACAGTCACTATTATTTCTCCCAGGTATAGGTGACAATCTTGGCAGACACAGGCAGCCTCCCTGGCTCCCAGCTATGATGAGATTTGTTGAACTCCCTGAAGGCTTTGTGTAAAGAGCAAAAAGCTGTGATGGCATCTATGAAATAAATTCCCTAGGCACACAGGTTCCTTGTTCACACTGAGAACATAAACCAGCTGCTGCTATTTCACAGTCTGCATGTACTGCAAGAATATCATTCTTTAAAATTTAGTCCGTTACTTTGTGGGAATACACTGTCCTTCCCTGCCCTCAGCATCAATACATTGTTTCCCAGGTACAAAAATAGAGGCTACCAGGAAATAGCTAGTCCCTAAAATAATTATGAATTTATATTCGTGTTTGCTCTAGTGAATCAATTTTCTGTTAAAAGGAGAAAAGGTTAAACTGAAATAACAGCTACATGAAAAAGTTCATCATATTTAAAAGGAAATAAAAGCAGAGCCAAAAGGCAGGAGATGGAAAAAGGTGCCATCTAAATGACAGGCAATTAAAATGGAAAGTCCCTGTGTTACTAGCTCCATCAAAAGAGCCCTTTGTGACGATCAGAAAGGGTGATTAGGAGGATTTTCAAGACATTTAATCTCCCCTCCTCCCTTGGGAATGCTGCTGAGTCAGTGCTGATTAGCCCTTCACCTTGCAGGGAGATCAGAGCAAGTGTTTATTTTGTATTTTAAATAGCATTAATTGTCTGCATTTTGCATATGTATATGCTAACTATTAAGGACAGAGACATGCTATTGGTCTGCAAAGAGCCATCTCTACAGCCCTCTGAGCATTGAAAGTATTACACTTCTCATTTCAAAGGAGGAGGTAGCAGATGGCAGCAAAAACATACTAGTAAGACAAAACCAAAAAAAGTAAGATTGGCTAGATAAAACCCCGAGCTGTGGATCACAGACATATTGCAGTATCTCTCTGTAAAATAGTTTCACTGATACCACTTGTTTGTCATTTTACTCACTGGTTCAAGAGTTGGATTCCAATTCACTCATAATCTTATGTGTACTGTGATATGCTAACATCGATAAAAAAGCAGGATCCAACAGCTTCACAGCACGTTTCGAGCCATAAGTGAGCTGCTTTTCCTTATTCAGCAGTACATAACAAAACCCCGGATCTGTATTCCCATACACTAAACAGTGTTTTTATAGCCGTGAACAATCTTTACAGAGTTTCACTGCAGTAACCTCGGGCAGCTGGACTATAAGCGCTTTGGAGACAAAGCAAAGTCACACAACCAGAGTCACTATACTTTACCAAAGAGAGAGAACACACAATGGTCACACAGGATGGCTTACATCTTTGCAAACTCTCCAGGAAAGGATTATATGAAATAAGCTGGTTGCAAACACTGTAAGGTTTTAAAAAATAAAAAAAAAATTTGAATCTGCTGTTTTTCTGACAGGATGAAGAGCAGATCTTGGTGTCCGTGTGCCCAGGTGTCACAGAACCACCTCATCTTTTATTACATCAATAAATTGGTTAAGATCAACATAAAAGACTGAATCCTCAGAATAAAACAGAAAACTGCTATTTGGCACTCTTTAGAATTTGATGAGATGAAGAAAGCACCGGCAAAATCTACTGTGGGAAAATGTTCCATAGCATTTACGTCAAGGTGTGGTAATTTGAGAGCAAGTGCTCAAACAAAAACACCAAAATACAACCAAACAAAAAACAAACCTACAACAAACTCACACAGAAACTTACATTTGCATTGAAAACAAAGACGACTTTTTTTATGGAAAATGATTTCCATTTTTCAAAGTAAACAAGTATACAACAGACTGACACTGGGATCAGAATAATCAACCTGGAGATGTGACAGGACTTAAACATACAAAGATGAGTTAGACCATTTTCTCCAAGAGAACTACACTTGGACTTTTGGCCATTTTTATCAGATTATCAGAAAAGCAAGACAGTTAGAGACCTAAGAAGGTCCTGCAGAGGTTAAACTCTTTATCATGATGATATTGGACATAGTCACAACAAAAAAAAAGAAAAAAAAAGGTCTTTTTTCAGCCAGCCACAATTGTTAACTCAAGTCTATTACAAATTTATCCTTGATTAGCTAAAAACTCAACAGATCTATATTCTAACATGATCAAAATGCAGCAGGGAATAGCAATGCAGGGGCAGTTGCCAGTCTGATATGCATCAGCTAGAACAATCATTTGTTCCTGTGAAAATAAAACAACTGCAACAGGCATGTCACTACTTGGGCCTCATACTTCTCTCAGACTGATTTAGTGTAATTTCACTGATCTCTCTACAGTTAAATTCCCAATTTATACTGCTAAGGAAGATGGGAAATAGCAGTGACCCCTTCATCACCACAACTCAGCCCTCTTTCTCATACATACCTCTTCAAGGAAAGTCTTAGTATTTGCCTAGTAGGAAGGAGTCATCTCTTACAGTGGTTAACACTGTCCAAAGCAGTGATTTATTCGCTCTGTTTGTTTTGCAAACAAAAAGTATGCTTCCAAGAACGAAAGAATGAAAAGGCAGGTCTGGCTATTGCAACACCAACATATTAACAAAAGACCCTTGATACAGGAAACCCTGTGTTCGCTTGGACTGTGAATGGCTACATTCCCATATCCGTAACTCAAGGCTGCATTTGTAAATACAAATTACTGTACGCATGCTTAAGAAGCATGCAATGAAAAGATATTATCATCTTCTGCAGGATACCGCACCTGTGCCTTCAGCTGAAGATCCAGTTACTGAGATTTAGATATAAGTTTATGAAGAAAAATTAAAAATTACTGGGGATACATCTTTTTAATAATAAATTGTGACTGTAGCGAAGCAAACCCTCTCACCAAAGTAGGGGACAAGATGCTGCCAATTTATGACTTCTTGCAAGCCAAAGCCTGAAAAAAATAAACTCTTTGCGTCACAAAGCAAGCAATTTGGCCGTAAAATTCTTATGATCTATTTGTATTTGTAGTATGTGCTTAGCTACTGTTAGGACAGGCAACAGAAATAAAACCAGCAATGCTGGGATAGGGGTATGACTACTAAGCACTTCAGCTGCTAACGAGTAATAATTTGTTGACAATATATAATTTCTCAGATCTCACCATGGAAACAGCACAATTGGGAAAAATAAACAAACAACAAAAACCCCATACCAAACACCCCCACGCACCCCTGAAATCATACACAGGCATCTGTAGGCCAGAAGGAAACAAAACTTTAAGCAGAGAGTCCAGTTTTCAGAAGCGCTAGAGCTTTAACTGACACAAACAACTAAGCACTTCTGAAAAATCGTATCCATAAGAGTTAGTAAAACCTTTCCTTTAACACATCTCCACCCATTCTGTGTTTTACTTCTGGAATGTACTTGCTTTTAAAATTTCTCTACACTCACTGTTTAAAACTTGGCCCAATCAGATTAGCTATAGGAAAAAGCTGTTAATGTCTGAAGGACACATGCGGGCCCTGAAAAAATGGTAAACCTTGGTCCAATTGCTAATGAATTCCTAGTTCTCATCCAAGATATAACATCACAGTCTTACATATGACAAAGGCTTCATAGACTACTCCAGGTATGAACAGGAGAAGGAGAGCAAGATCTTTCATCTTCTTTTAACAGAAATTGTTTCAAAGAAGAGTTGAAACCCATTGCTGTGAGAACTCAATTGCCTGCCTTGTTATACGTGTCTAGTGGATAAAATCAGGGACTCCGGTCAGCAGTGCTAACAACTCAGCATGTTTAAACACTCTGAATCCACTTAAATGATTAATTTTTCTTCCTTCTGAAAGTTAACTCCTGCCCTGTTCCCACAGTCCTACCTACTTCTTCACTAATAAATGATTTTTCGTGGGTTAGAGTCAAGTCATCTAAGGAAGCAATCAGGAAGTTTTATTTGCAGAAGACTGTGTTGTGCATACATGTGAAGTCCATTAATAATGTCTTGCTTGAGATTTCTCCCATTCTGGACCAGATGCTTAGATATTGAACAGCTGCCTCTGGCACAGCTAAGGGTATTTTCTTTGGCAAGCACCACCACAGCTGTCTCAGACCAGACTACATCATACATCAAGTGACTTCACAGATTGTCTTTACAGCAGCATGGAATTAGCTGGTAAGTCCCCTCAGACTCCTCTTGCACTCATCTGGATAAATCATACCTATGAGATTGCCCATTTACTTTGTCCTGGGTGAAGTCAGTTGATCGGGAAGACGAGATATTGTCACCAGCTGGGATGCTTCGGTCCGCTCTATGGCTTGATGACAATACTTTAGATGACTTGATTTCAACTGCTATTTAAAAGAAACACAGTTCAGTGAAGAGTTGTCTCTTTACAATTTTACTACAAACACAATCAAGTTACAGTTCCTGCTGTATGAAGGAAACCTTGAGATAATGGCAGGCTACCGAGTTAGTGTGGCAGAGTGCGTTACAGCTCATCAGCTGAGCCAAGCCAGCAGCAAGTGTGCATACTTCCAGCCCCTTGCAGTTGGAAAGTAAAACATGCTTGGACTGTTTTCCAAGCAGCTACACTCTGCATTTGCAATGAGCTAGGAGCATGCAGACCACCAGTTAACATATATCGGCTAATGACTGATATCTCATTAAAGCCACAGGAATGCAACCTCTTACAGTTGTCTGTACATATCCATAGTAACAGGCAGCCACTGTGGACAAAAACCCAGTGTTTTACACTTCTGTCAGACTTCAGGTCTATTACATTTGTTCAATATACCTCACTTTCTGCCTTGCACTAATGGAGAAGGGAAGGACAGTCAGTTTGCTGAGACACACAAGGCTACCAAGATGTGCAAGTTCACTAAGAGTTTAGGGAAAATCCCTAGCTCCATTCCTCCCAGGCTCAGGACAGGTTGCCATTCTGATTTGCTCTCACATGCTGACATGGATGTAGATCAGGTCCCTTTCAGACAAGCATTTGGCTGTCCAGCGCATGTTCTGTTCTGTCTGACATTCAGCATAATATGTGTATAGTAAGATGACCAGGGTTAATCTTTAGTCCACAAGTTTTCCGCTCACAGAAGAGAAAAAAAGAAAAATGACCCAGAATTATTGATTCTTTACCAAAGTGATAAAAAGGCAAGATGGACCCAGATGAAATCAGACCAACTCAAGAACAGCTGAATGAATCCAGGCACGGAGGACATTAAGAACTGCTTTCATTTTCAGAAAACAAAAGCGGATCAAGGTTTCTTGAGGCTAAATGTAGCTTTCTTGAGATATGACCTTGATGATGCTAACTGTTCACATGAAGCTTTTATTCAAACTGGGGTTTTTTTTCACTCATGGTCTCTTACTATTTATTTCATGACTTGACTGAATGAAACTCTGAATCCCAAAGTATTCACGTGATACTGGAAAACACATATTCTGAAGTGAGCAGGTTCCTGGTACTGCATAATGACCATCAGACCAAGACCAGAACTCAATAAACTGCATATTTATTTCACAGCAAATATGTTTGGCAGGACATGATAAGAGTCTCTAAAAGCAGTACAATTATTTTTATACCTTTCTGTTATGTACTGTTCCCTGCTGTATTTTAGAAGGCACTAAAAGAGAAAGGGCTTATTTTCCATTGTCTTAAATTAAAGCCTTTCCAATTTAAGGATTACTAAACCCACTGCCTTTTGGAGAACAGGAGATGTCCAAAGACCCAGTCCAATTATCATGATACAAAATCAAAGTCCTGTCACTGACATGAACAACCAGGGGATCCAGCAGTGCAGTCTCTCTCTTCTCTTCATCCCCATTTCTAAATCCCAGAAGGTAAGACAGACCAGCATGTATTTCATTGGCTACTTGCAAAAACCCGAAATAAACCTCTGGCAATCCTTCAAGTAGGTCAGTGTTGTTTTATAGCCTGGATTAGTGCTAGGAAGAATTGTCTCAGCTACATACAAAAATTGTCTTGTTACATGTATAATGCATATAAACTTGCAATATACTGTATTTTCTGACCTCCAAGATTTTTCTACAAGAAAAGAGAGTATAATCTAGTTCTCTTAGTAGTATCCACCTGCGTACAATTTTGACTGAGAACAGCTAACAAACTGTTTCAGACAGAGGCTACAAGCAAAGTTCTGACAGTATGAAACTTTAAAGTCGGTAGGAATTTCTTCAGCATGGAAAAGGTGACAAAGGTGAGCAAATGCATTTCACTGGCAAGATACTATCAAAATGTGGTTCAGAAGGCATGCTGGGCTCCTGGTAGCTGCGTAATGCCTTCGTAATTGCATCCAATTACACTTCAAAACAGCAAAGAGGAACACCTTTAATACCTGCTTGGCTTAATTTCCTTTATGGAGCATGACTATGTAAAACTCCTTTTTTTTTTTCCTTCTACATAGGAAAGCTGTCAAACTAGTGTGCTTTTGATTAGTTTACAATTTCTGCTGTTCTGAGTTGCTGCCCCTGGCCAGCTAACCTCCCCGTAGAATGGGCTCAGCTACACTCAAAGTGGTACGGCACAAAGCAAGGCTTGAGAACAGCAGCTCTCATTCCTACACAGCAGTGAGAACCCAAGTGCCCATCTTGAACAGGAGCTTCATTTGCTTCAGTCATACGGCTTTCATTCAGCATGTTATATTTATCAGCTTTAGGCATTACGCAAGCAGATTCCTGTCTGCAAGACCTTGGTTACTTTCCTCAGAATCCTTTTCATTTCCTCTAGGAAATTTAAAAAAAAGAAGAGAAAGAAAAAAAATATGCTATTCCTTCACTGCTTCAAAGCATATTTTTCAGCAAAGTAAAGGCATGCTTTGTCTGAACTTATTAATAATTCTGTACCGGATATGCTGCAAGATACTTTATCTAAGACTTCAGAACATTTTGCCTTAAATCCCTAATTGGAAATGTTAATGAATCCCCACAAGAAGGTTGAAACTCCCACAACTGAAGTTTTATGATCCTATGGATATCAAAAGTTCAGAAATTAAGTATTTCAGAAGCCTATAACCTTTTTAATTCCATCACGTGTTTCTGAGCTCTCAGGTCCAGCTGAGTTTGCAGTAAATTCAGTTTAAGTTGCAAGGACAGAATCTTTAGCAGCATCACCCACAATGCAACTACACACCACAGGGCTTCCCATTCTCCACAAGCTTTTATGGTTTGAATGTAGCTGCAAATCTAAGCAGATAACTGCAGCTGCCTTCAACTTTAATACAGAGGTCTGGCCAACAGAGTCTGCAGGTGCCAGCAGACAGTGATTCATTTAGATCCAAACAAGGGTATATTTGATCAAGTAAGGGGCTTTGCCTGTTGGGAAGCGCACTGACTCTGGGCTGCAGCTCTTTCCCTAGGCAGAGGACATTGTGGAGTGAAAAACAGTATACTCTGCACTGGGCATGACCCTTGGCTCTTCCCACAGGAAGCAAGATGGAGCGAGGGAAGTGAGGCCACTGTTCTCTGCTGACCACACGTTACCTTCTGTAACTGTTTATTCAGCTTAAGCCAAAATCCAACCGTGTGCCCCAAGGTCTTGCAGACTGCCCCAGGGCCTACAGAAATCCAGTTCCAAGGCTACATTTAAGAAAATTTGCAACACACAAGCTAGGCCTCAAACACCTGCCCCAGTCAAGACAGACAGCAACAGTTAACAACAGCATTCACAGAATATGCTTACACGAAGGGGAAATGCAGAGGTCAGAAATGCTGGATCTGCTCCCACCACAAATGGGAGGATGACCACTCAGCGGAGACTGCATCTTCTCATCCCTATCACGACAAGAATTGGTATCGTTTTCTGGCCTGGAGGAGAAAGGAGAACGCAGGTTGATGAATGCTTGCAGTATAAAAAGTTGCATGAGAATAAATTCTTATTTCTTCTAACTGCCTGTAATGACATAGAAGATACTGAAGTTATATTTCATATTGCAAACTGGTGCTAAGGACATAATTTAACTGCATGACTGTAGCTCTCCCAAACCAGCTGATATCAGATATATTTGAAATTAACAATGTTTCCTACTGCAATAAAAGAGCTGAGGAAAGGACACCACAACTCCTTGCAGTATGAAGACCCAAAATACCAGCAGGACACTTAAAGAAAAAGACTGTAATAGTGGGCACGTGAGGTCTTCAATACTTAGGTTTTTCAAGGATTTAAGATTTGCTCCTGAATATTACAAGGATTTCACTTTACAGAGCAATATGCAATACAGACTTAAAGTAGGTAACAAGTAGAACTTTTGATTTCCCAAGTGAGGTGGATCAATGAGAAACCGAAGTAGCTGAAGGACAGAACAGGGACAAGATTGCTTAGTAATAAGCAATAAAACACAGCAGAAGCAAGAGGCGTGTCAAAAGTGTGTGAAAAGAAGTTGGCAGACACAGAAAGTTTCCTTGCCCAATATCAGGTTAAGGTAACTAGACTATAGTTAGAAAGGATGCAGTCCAAGGAGGCAGTTAATGATTTCACAGCTAAATCAGTTTCTAAGGAAACAGCTAGCAGAATATTAAGTAGTTCAGTCCCCCTTGAGTGATCTCAGCCAGTGAGTCTTTAAATAGGAAGAAAGGAGGGGGGGAAAAAAAAAAAAAAAAAAAAAGAGCAGCTTTCCAGTGTTTCCTGGCTCCCTCAGCTCCATACAGCAGGAGCTTGTCCATACAGGGATCCCATGACAATTCATCTGAAGTAACTAGAGCCTTGTCTGCACTGGGAAGTCATAGAAAAATTAGCACGGAATAGCTGCTCCATGTGCAGTGGCTATTCTGCATGAATTTTCTGTGTGAGTACTTCTATTCAGCACTAGAAATCTGCCCCCCTTCACACCCCCACTTTGGAGGTATGAACCAGCAACTCAAAGAGATGTTGTAGTATCTCCATCAACTGCTTCTCTTTCATGATGTTTTTAAAATGGAATATGTTACATCGAGTCTCAGACGAAGAACAAGTTATATTCACTTCAATTCTGAATGCAAGCATTTACACAAACTTTTAATGTTGTTTAACTACTCTGCTGAATCCAAAATTTCAGATAATTCAGATCAACTGTCCTGGATTGTCCCTGGGTAGACAAGCTGCATACAAGGCTGAAAAGTCTGACATTTTTCATGCCATTTCATCTGATACAAACATAAGCCACTTAAATTATTTAAAATATGAAATACATCCAGTTCAGATATTGCTCTCAAATTAAGGCAGCTAAGATTTGGTCACTTTTATTGTCTTCCTCTTGCAAGGCTTCCTAAGAGAGTATTTCCTCATTTTAGGAAATGAATCTGTACTAAAATTAGAACAGCATAAAAGCCATCAAAGCTTGCCCTTTTCTACTGTACAATCTAGTTCAAGAATGTCTTAGTCTATTTACTGCAGTTTTCTTGCTTAGAAGTAAGTTAGATATAAAGTACAGACTTCCAACTTAAAACATGGGAGCACCAAACACTCATATTATTTCTATCATTTGGCCAGAGCAGGAAGGAAATTAATTTTCACATATTTTCACCATGTTAGTTTTCTGCTGTTTACATTTTTCCTCCCTAGTTTGCACAGTGAGGCAATCTGTAAAGGCTGTTTCACATCATTAAACTAACACTTTTCTTAGACCCAAAGCTACCAGAACCAGTACGGTAGAAAGCTGTTTTTAATTTGCATCCAGCAGCGACTTGAAGCCATCTTGCAGAGGCATGAGCTGCACGGCTGTTCATAAGAAAATTCAAGTTTTGACAAAATAAAGGACCAGCATCACTCTGGTTATCCCGAGAGACTGTTAAGTAAACATATTGCCAGGGTAGATGGTGTAAAGAAAGGCACACAATCACTTCTAGAGATTATTTCTGATGCATAAATTGCAGAGTGCTACATGGCACCAGGAATAAAAAGCCACTCCTCCAGGTTTGCCACCATTTTTCTGACTTCCCATAAGAAAGTCACTTCATTTTCACAAGCTTGTTTTTCTCTCCACTTCTTATAAAGCAGAAACGTAATACTTATACACTCCAGTGGTAACCAGAAGATATTTTTCAGGAATAAATCACAAATAGGCTGTAAGGCTACCCTAACAGACTGATTCTGTGGAATCAGTTTGAGTCTCCTAGCCCAACATGGGCAAAATACCGTGCAGGAAAAGCAGGACCTCGAACTTGGTAACACAGACCCCCAGTAAAGTGGCACTGTATATTTAGTCATGTATTAGCCAATTTAGATTTTTAAGGTCTGCAGTTCTTTTGGAGGACTGCAGGAAAATGATTAGATAATCACTATGCTACTAATATGAGCTTATATTAACTAGTTGCTGTTTTCTTTCTACGCACAAACACACACATTTAATACATAGGGAGAAGGGCTTGCAAGAGCTGTGGACATTATGATGGTGCAAAAGTTGACCACTGTGAGAAAGGACACAAAGTAAAAACTCCAAATCCACATTCAGGCTATACCAGGCAGAAGGAGTATGCGCCATGCTCAAACAGATGCCATTTTTCCCAGGCTAGAACTCAGAAGGAAAATCAAGACTGTGCAAGAGAAATTCTGCCCTGGGATAGCCAAAGGTTCTTTTTCTGCTTTGGAAGTGTGTGTTTCATTCACCTTGCTTTCAAAAAATAAAAAAATAAAAAGTGTCTTCCAGGGCTTTTTCCATGCCCAGATCTGGTGTGTTACGCTTGTCCATTCTAAGGTCCTGGTAATATAATTGATATAATCCCATATGAATAGTCCAGCTACCAGAAGGACATATTTGGATGACTCAGGGGGGCTCCCAGTCAGATCATCTGCTTGTATGAATTCTAATGCCAGCACAAGACAGTGAGGAGGAATAAACATAGGCAAGATAAAGCTGTGACCACTCCCTAGCCAAAGCAGTAGGCTTAGATCAGATTCAACTACACCTGTTTAACTACAGCCTAAATCAGTCCTTGCTGTATTCTGTATAGATCTTCCACACTAAAATGAGGAAGAAATGTATTTTAAGAAACAGAAAATATGAACATGAAAGCAAGGAGTGGCAGAGGGGATGACACGGGGCAGTCTTCAGACTTCAGGACTGATATGTTCCTCCAAGAACCACCTATACATTCTAACTTTATTACACTGCAATATTTCAGGTTACTCATTCATTTTAATGTACTTAGCAATACCAATATTGTGATTTTTTAGTACTATTATCTATACTTCGTTAGAGTGACTTGTAGTCTCTCAGTTTATGTATCTGCAGAAATGAAAACATTAAATCCTTATGATAAACTGCTGTCTGTATCATAGCTACCTGGGTTTGATCAAATCCAAAACTGTATGCAACTGAAAGCAAAAAAAACATTTATATTTGAGATCTCACCGATATTTTACTTCCTCAGTCAGGACAGTGAAAACGAGAAGTCTCATCTCAAAAACTAAAAGATTAAGACCTGCTTGTTCTAACAGAAGGCAGAGCATATTCAAGGAGCTCTATACTGTAAGATTTCTTTATTCCATTTACAATGCAGCCTTCTACCTCTGACCCCAAACACACCACGAGCAAGGTGTCACAGACCGTCCCACTGGAAAACATATTGGATTTCCTGCTTTAGAAGAAATACAAGATTTTTGTCTTTCCCATTTTCTTTTTAATCTGTCCTCTTATGGGTAGCTAACAAATCTCCCCAGAGCAATATACTTTCTTGCTTATCAGGTGGAAGATCCCAGGCATTTTAGACACTCCATGCAACTTACCAATAGAATACATTATGAAAAAAATGAAAGGCCAATGAATGCACAGGATATAATGCAAATTTAAATCAAATTGATCAGTAAACATTTACTCAACTATTCCAAGTATATGACCTCAGTCAATGGACCTTTCTCTGCCTATAATATTCCTCTCCTTTCTTTTTTTGAAATTATCTTTAAGGAATGACAATGGCAATGCACTTTACGTTTATTTATCAGGCATCATTGGGTTTTTTTGTTGGGTTTTTTTTAAAGGAGCTTTAAAAAATCCAACTTGGTCTCATTTTTTTGGACTTACATTAGGTACACAGTTCTGTGATAGCCTGGCGTCACAGGTCTCTGGAGAGGCTCATCTATACTCTGATGGACACCAGGAAACAGCTTCTTCTTGGTTTTTGGAGTATGAGTCATTATCTGATACACAGGAAAAAGAAATGGGGGAAAAAAAAAAAGAGAATGCAGTGAAAATACAGGCAACTGGAGCCATAGAGAAAATTCTATAGAAACACTGCATCAGAAACTAAGTTGCACTCTGGTGTCACTAGATATAATTGTCTGGAATCACTGCAGGCTGTTCCATGACATCTTATCTCAGGTCACGTTTCCATCATCAGCTTTGATAGACCTATGGACTCTGGAATCCAGAGGGCATACAGTCACATTGATCTCAAATTAGTCACAGCACACTAAATGGCATTCATGCAAACTTTACACTTTTTTACTTAATGGCTTTTTGATACTTGAGGCAAGACACACAATACTTGATCTGGCATAATGCCTGCAGGAGGGGTTAACTTTTCAAGGTTGGGAATTTTTTTTTTTCCCCCCCCCCTCAAAATAATTTCAGACCAGCAGAGTGTTCCAGTATTAACTTGCTCAGCACTTTGACTTCTGTGCCCACAGAGTCGCTGATGTAGCACTAGAACCCTAAGGCTGCCTTTAGCTTATTATTAAGCCATAGCCTGACCACCTCCTGTGAAAGGGTAGCTACCTTTCTCAAACTTATTCTACTACTTCTGAACAGCAGCTAATAAAACCTGCTACGCAGGTAGAACCCAGCTCTTCGAGCAATAAATTGAAGAAAAGATTTTCAGAAAGTGATGAAACTACTGAAATTAAATGCTTAATCCAGCAAATAATTTATTTCAAGATCCTAATGAATGGTACTCACTCCCAAGTATTCAGTTGTTAGCAGCTTCTCTCCTGCAAGCTCTCCCAGTTGAGGTTGCAAAACTTCATCTTTGTCCAGATCAGCCTCCATGATGTCACGGTCCTCCTGCAACAGCAACATGCATGTTATTTGAGCCCGGGTTCCAAGGAGTTTTCATTTCAAATTTAGTTCTCACTTCAGTAATCACTTGGATGATACGTACTGAGATAAATGACTGTTAGTACTGCACATGAAAGTGGTAATGTACAAGCATTTTCCACCAAAAAAAATCAGACACCTAAAGACAAACTCACCCAAATTTTTGATATAACCAGAAACTAAAGAATCACAAGAGAAAGAAAACCCACCTCTTTTTCCACAAATGGTACAACAAAAAGTACAGTATGCATTTCGAAAGTCATTCTCCTTCAAATTTCCAACCCCAAATAATTATTCCTTGCTTGACCTAATAAAAGCTCAGGAAAAGTCTTGGTTGTTACTATCTTTGCAGAAGACTGCATGCTAGTCTGAAGATTTAATTCTCTGTCCTGAACAAGCAGCTGGTATGGAGCTTGGAGTTTTAGTTTTTGCAGATTTGCCCAGGTCAATCTAGTCATACAGTACAGACTGAAAAAAAAACCACCCAACAACACCCCCCCCTCCAAAAAAAATCCCCCAACATCAACCTGATGGCATTTCTCAGCCACACTGAAGGCTGAAAAAAGCTACCCTTGTTTTAAGAAAAAAGTCGATTCTTAAAAAAACTGCAAAACAAAGCCACAAGAAAGTTACCATTCAATATCACTCAAGCAAAGAGGAAGGTAGGAAACTTGACAGAAAACTTGTCTGGATCTTGTTATGTATTAGTATCATCTAACAGTAATAAAAGCATAAATTTAAGTTAGACTATAACAACTAGCAGTAAAAATAAAGTAATTGCACCTTAAAACAATTCGGTCTTTCCTGAACATAATGTTAGCATTCCATGAGATTGAAATGCCCACACGCATATTCAGTGTCAAGGTAGAGGGATGTACCCCAAAGTGCTGAAGTAATTTTTTGCTGTTTATCCCCCAAGGAGGAAAACAAACAAACAAACAAAAACCCATCACCAAACCCCAAACCATTTTATTACTCATTTTCAAGAAATAGAGGCATCATTTTTAATCACTCGAGACAAAAAAAATCCTTATTGCTGGGCATTCAAAACCCATCCTCAAGCAGTGGTTTCTGAAAGGTGAGACCACGGGTGTCCAAGAGCAATGTGAAGCAGCAGCTACTCAGGTTTGCAAGGAAGCTTTAAAGCTGACAATATGGGGCTGGTACAAAATTCTGGGAATCAGTACTTTAGGATACAAAAACCATACAAGGTGGCAACAATCCTCTGTTGACTTTATTCCACAAAGCCCACATGTAATCAAGTTCTGAAGTGAAAAGTACCAAGAATTCACTCTCCCATGCCTGTTTCCAGTGTAACTATGGTGATTCATGGAAGTTCTGCAGCTTCTACAGATCTACAAGCCAGGAAATTTTAAAGTTTGAGGGACTCCTCCAGCAACCCAAAAGTAGTAATACAAGATAGTATTTTTGCTTGTGTTTTGCTACTGAAAAGGATTCTCTTCTGTGCTGCACAGGATACCCTAAATAAGACCCACTCCAGACGAAGAAAGTGTGCTTTGCTTTCGAAACAGGTTGTGACAGTAAACGTAAATGACTGTCAGAAAAAATAATCATTCCAATAAGTTATATTGTAATAGTAGTGTAGAGGGCCTGGCATAAAGCCTATTAAATAATCCACACACAGTGTTCTAAGCTTCAGAGTAAAATTCTTCCATAATGTATTTGTTTATGCATGAATTTAATAAAAACCCCAAGTTCTTCTGTAAGTGCTTTGAAGATACCAGACTGTTAATTCTCTTCATCCTCCTAAAGACGCATTCTCTAGACAGCCATAAAAGATAAGGCTGTACAGGACCTCAGGAAGATGTTCAAACTGCCTTTCTCTCCAAGGCAAGATAAGTCACAATCAGCTCCTAATAACCTGGGAAGGTCTGAAAAATAACCCAGACAATGGAAAAACACAGGTAAACATCTGTAAACTAGTCAGCAATCATCATCTGCATCAAGAAAAAAAAAAAACAACAAACCAAACATAAACCAAAAAAACCTAAAGCACAACCAAAACCCAAACATAGCCCAAACTCCATAATATACTTTGAAGAAAAATGTAAAAGTTACAAAGGTGAACTTTATAAACAGTCCGGTGGAAATATGCTTTACAGAAGACTGCCTCCACTGTGCCTGGGTGGAGTGTTATACATACAGTCAGAACATCACCCTGCTCTTTCATCCAGCTCTCTGCATGTATGACGTATAACTCCTCTTCACAGATTGCCTTCATTTCCCCAGGTTCCATCTCTTCCAGTATTCTGTTTGACACATTTTTGTCACACAGAGAACTCCATTTTCTGGGAAGTGCTTCTTCCTGCCAGCGTTGCTCCATAACATTAATCGACATACCAGGTAACTGAGCCCGAAGGTACGGAAAAGCTTTGACAGAAGTGCCATCATTCCACCGCTCAAATAACACAATTGGTGCCCTATTCACCATTGCTCACAGGCTGCAGCAGATGTTGGCAAAGTCCTTTAACATAATAGTCTGCAGTCCTGCAATTAGGTCTGTGATTAAGTTCTCTTTCTTTTGATGTATTCTCTAGCTGAAGTATATTTTCACACTGCAGTTTACTGATTTTATTGCCAGGTGCTGAGTGACAGGGGATCAGAGCGTGTCTGATAAGAGCTCAAGCTGCCAAGTGCAAGGCCAAGTGCAAGGTCCTGCATGTGGGTTATTGCAATCCCAAACACAACTACAGGCTGGGCGAGGAATGGACTGAGAGCAGCCCTGAGGAGAAGGACTTGGGGGTATTGATTGATGAGAAGCTCAACATGAGCCAGCAGTGTGCGCTCGCAGCCCAGAAAGCCAACCGTGTCCTGGGCTGCATCAAAAGAGGCGTGACCAGCAGGTCGAGGGAGGTGATCCTGCCCCTCTGCTCTCATGAGACCCCACCTAGGGTACTGCATCCAGCTCTGGGGGCCCCAGTACAAGAAAGACATCGAGCTGTTGGAAAGTGTCCAGAGGAGGCCACGAAGCTGATCAGAGGGCTGGAGCACCTCTCCTATGAGGACAGGCTGAGAGAGTTGGGGTTGTTCAGTCTGGAGAAGAGAAGGCTCTGGGGAGATCTAATTGTGGTCTTCCAGTACCTGAAGGGGCCTACAGGAAAGCTGGAGAGGGACTGTTTATCAGTGAGTGTAGTGATAGGACAAGGGGTAATGGGTTTAAGCTGAAGGAGGGACGATTTAGATTAGATGTTACAAAGAAATTCTTTACTGTTGGAGTGGTGAGGCACTGGAACAGTTTGCCCAGAGAAGCTGTGGAGGCCCCATCCCTGGCAGTGTTCAAGGCCAGGCTGGACGGGGCTTTGGGCAACCTGGTCTAGTGGAGGGTGTCCCTGCCCATGGCAGGGGGTTGGAACTAGATGATCATTGAGGTCCCTTCCAACCCAAACCATTCTATGATTCTAAGTTTGTAACTAAACTTCTGAATTAGAGCTACAATATCACGTATTCACTTTTACAAGGAGCTTTTAAAGACGGTCCAAGTCAAATAAAAAGCAAATGTAAAGATCAAATACTGAAGATAAATTAAGGTAGTATTTAACAGAACAGTCAAGAGAATATTAAGCACCAGAAAATATGCACTGTGACTGTGGGTGTCAACACACCCGAGATGGCTAAAATAACAAAGGTAGGTAGGTACTCTAGAAGCCAGTGCATCCCAAGCTCTACATTAGTTAACTTGCAGCTCAGCAGACAAACCCAAAAGCCAACGTATTTCTGAAAAACAGCATACAGACAGACATTTTTTATTCAGTTTACATGCTCCACTGTCAAATATTACAGAATCTTAAATTTCTGGGTGTGTGATGCCCTGAGAAATCCCAGAATTATCCTCCAACAGGCTCAACCACATCTTGGCGGCAGTGTTTAGGAGAAAGCAGTCATTACCACAAGATCTGCTCAAAGCCAAGAGAGAATTCAACCACTCTAAATTAAACACAGATAAAAGCAAAAAAACATGAAAGGTAATAGTAACAGCATGGGGGACCTTTGCATGCTCTTGGAAACAATAAAAGCTGGGGCAAAATCTGTGAACTAAGTCTGCATAAAAGAGCCCTTTTGTTGTTTCTTCAGTTGTGAAGGTATAAATATCGGCATTAAGTAGATCAGCAACAAATTATAATATCAGTAACTAGTTTGAATACACTTCATTAAATTGTCAACATATGGACATATTCTGAACTATATTCAGTCTGTAGGAGTTTAAAAGTTACATAAAGGCAAGACTTCTGACAAAGTTTTGGAAAACTTTCTGTTGCCAGATCACAACATCAGATGTTATCACAGAACCCCAAAGAACCATATCTCACTGCATTTCCAAAACACAAAAAGGCTCCAAGCATTGAGGCAGCAAGTCAAATCTTTGCTTATAACATTATGCATTTTGTGTAGCATTTTGCTGCCATGCTGTTTGTATACTATATTTTCTAAACTGAGGCACTAAGAAATGAAGCCTTCTTGCAGCTGAAGAGAATTATAGTTCCGAGCAGCAATAAGGATTTAGAACATGCAACAATTAATGTTACACTAGAAACAGTTTTAAAAGTGGCTTAATGGGACTTTCTTTTTAATATAATGGCAAAGCTAATGAAAATCTGGAATCAGACACTTCTCTGTTTCAAAAGTCTACTGTTATTTTTGAGTTAAATAATAATAAGTGGCAAAAGTCTGTTTTAATCATGATGGTTCAGTGGTAAAGATGCATTTCAAACCGATTTGACCTAAAGCCTTGGCTGGGATTGTGAGCAGCAGCAGCTTGTCCAGGGGGTATGATTAAATAGAAAAATTTGCCTTCCTTTCATTCCCAAGAGCAGGTAAAGTACTGAAAGTGTTCAACACTATCATGCAGTTCAGTGCCACACCTTTCATGAAGGAGTTCCTTATCTCCGTGCTTTCCCAACAGAACACAATATTCTTAGAAAAGTATAGTAGAGTTGAAGTGAAAATATCACCACCTTGGATTCCCACGATACACCTAAGACACTGAAAGCCTTCGAACATTAGGTAAAGGGTGTTAAGCAGCCTATTAAACAAAGAGAAGTTATAACTATTAATCCCCAGAAAGCCCATCTTGCACATCAAGCATTGATTTTGGGTGTGAGGAGGGGAAAGACGACTGAAAACTCACTTCAGGACTGCAGGAGGTGAAACAATCAGAACAATCTAATTCTATTAGAAAAAAACCAGTTTACTCCCTTAGGATAAAAGGGGGAGAGTCAATTGTTAAATAAAACTTCCTTGTAGCTCCAAACTTATAGGATTTCTATATAGCTCTAAATTTAGGCAAAGTCACAAGGGTAATTAGTTCACTTGTTCACCACCTATTGTGACAACACAGAAAGCAGCTAAATAATGCAACCAGTGCAAGTCTTCCCCGGACACTGCCAGGCAAAGGCTGGATCCTGCAAGGTGCTGCTCCCCACGGCAGCTGAGAGCACACCACACCTTTTACAATCGAGATACTTAGATTTTTCTCCGCTTTCAAAACATAAAAGGTTCAACGTGCACTTGAAAATGCACTCAGGCACCCTGCAGTAGCAGGGCACGTCTTAGACTGTAGCATTGTTGTCACTGTTCACTAGCATTTGTGTTAATGTGCAACTAGCTAGTAAAACGTGGATATAACTGACTTGGTAAGTTTTATGTGTCTTATTCTTTGTTGGTTCAGGACAAAATCTTACTTTTTCATCTAAAAACTTGGTTTTCAGTAAAGATATGTTCTCTGGTAATATTTATACTACAAGAATGTTTTGCAGAGATCTCTCTCAATGTCACTGACTTTTTCAGGGCAGATACACGATATAAACATATGTGCACATGTACACTCATCTAAATATGTTCAAACACTATTCCAAGGACATCTACCATAGCTGTTCTTTTAAATTTCTCATGCAAGACTTTTCAATAAAAGAAAAGTGCCATGTGGTAAACTTCTTTCAGATAAAGCTCCCATGTAGCCACCTACAGAGTATATTTTCAACCCCTCTCGTGCACTTCCGGCAACATCACCAGTGGAGACTGGGTTTAACATTTCCCTCACATCATTTACACCTTGCTTTGCTTATTAAATTTAGATGATCAACTATGCTGTGTTGTCTACACCTGGGATCCCATTACTCTAGGCAGACAGCTTCTTAAAAATGTTGATGTATTGGTACAAAATGTTTATTAGCAGAGCTAGAAATACACAGCTGACCAGTTTATATTTACTATGATGTAGTTTCTTATGCTTTCTCAATTTTTTCCTTGTATCTTTTTATGGGACTTATTTCTTAATTTGTAATTACTGTTTTCCTTCATTACATACAATGTTCTAAGTATATTTCAAAGTTTCTAAACAGCAAAAGCAGAAGTGACACTCTGAACAGATACCTTAAGAAAAAAATAACCTGTTTATAAACTATTCTGGCAATATACTGGTTCATTTGGTTCCTTTATTTTTAACTGCTGAAATGGGCCTGCTTGAAAGCAAGATTTCTACTGCTACAGTAACTCCTCATCTCTTTACTTATTTCAATCTATAATCCTTTATTTATCACAGAGGTGGAGACTTGCTAAAATAAAAGTAGAAGTTCAAATGCAGATAAGGTAATGAAAACATCAAATTTTCTGGTCATTAAATAAAAGTAAAAAACCCAAACCAAACAAAAAAACAAAACAAAAACAAAGTCTGGCTTATTGACACAAATATTTTCTGTCTAGAAGGCTAAGAACTTTTCTAAAAAGTGCCAGAAGGCCTTTAAACTTACTTCCTCATTCTCCTCTTCCTCTTCATCGTCAGACACAATACTATCATTTAATGGCTCTTCTAGAAAGAAGCAAAACAAAGTGGTGTAAGAGTACATATGCAACTTAACAGAATCTCTAGTTACTGCCCCTCTTCTACAACAGTAAGATTTAGCTTGCTTATCATAGACATCTATTCCTTTCAGGACAACTGTTGGAATTATTTGCTCCTATAAAGAATTCTAGAAATCATTGAAATCAATTTATATTTGGAAAATGGCAGAAACGGAAACACTCTGGAATAGTTCTTTCCTCATAAATCCCACGATGACGTTTCAGTGTATTTACTGGCACGACTTGAATGACAGTATGTGCACTTGCAAGTTTGTCTATTTTTCAGCTAATTTTTATTAAAAGACTCTACTTCTCCCTACAAACACTTCAATATTATACTGCTTTTATACGTAAAAAGATAGTACTCACGTAGAATACTTATTGTAACTTTTGGACAAACTCATTTCCTTAGAAAAAAGCAGCCAGGCTTATACCGGAAATCTGCTCACCTAACTTTTACTCAATCAGACAAAACCTTTTAAAAATACCAGTAACAGGTAGAAGAAGAATGATTCTATAACCTTGATGAACAAATATTGCATGGTGGCAATACAGTGCTTAAATACTTTATTTGTTCTTCTACAAGCTAGGACCATAAGATATGCTGTCTTTTGTTTTTCCAAAAGCCAAAGCAAGCAGTCAAACTTGTTCTTTTTTATTGTACAAAAAGATTTAACCAGTATTCATCTCCTTTTCATTATTTGCTTTCTCTTTCTTCAGCCTTCCTTTCAGTCACAGGGAACAGAAAATAGAATAAATATTCCACCTCGTCGTACTTGTCTGTATTAACACAGCATCTACAACTCCTGGGACCCATCAACACCGTTTCAAAAAAGGGATGGTGTCTGCTCCCTATTCAGGATAAGTCATTTCAGATAACAAAGCTACACTACTCAATAGATGAGCAGAGACAGATCTAGCCCCTAAATCCTGCTTTACACATTGTATCACCTGTTTATTTTTGCAGTTGACAGCAATCTCTTATTACTGTGAGGCCACTGACATGAAAGAAAAGAGTCAAGGTCATTCTGTTTACAGTCCCAAAACTTGGGATTGAGACCTACTCATCCTTTCATTTCTTCTTTATAATTGTAACATAGAAGGAAATTTAAAAATACATCTGACATTGAAATCTTGACATTCACGATTCACCCTCTCAGACCATCACACTATTGTTATTCTTTGAGAGTTTCAATGTCAAGTAAAAACATGAGCTTTCTTATGGCTTTTGTGAAAGATTGACAGCTCAGATAGATAGCTGCATCTGTTCTTCTGACCTGAATTGAGCTGCTTGATAATAAATTCAATCTGTCGGATCATCTCTGCATTTCCTTCCTTGATAAAGCAGCGCAGAATTTCTTCCATTCCCTGGATATAGTGGAAAACATTGCTAGATTAGTATTTCACGTGACCACAGTGGCAGAGTTTTGTTAGCTAAAATGTCATTGTTTTGTCAGGAAAAACAGAGGCAGTATGAAACAAACCACCGTGTCCAGCTCCAAGCACTCTGTTTTGTCCATACACTTCCCATAGACAAAAAAAATATGCTGTCTAGATTGCTTCTAGGTTTAAATACAGAAGTATCATAATCAACAGCAAATTTTTACAATAGATCTGCCGCTTGTGCCTTCTGAACTCAGTACACAGTAGCCAACAGAAAAGAGCAAATTTGCATCCAGAGAGACAACAGTGCAAGGTTCAGAGAAGGAAAGCAAAAAGCAGGACCAACTTTGACCTTCTCTTAAACCCATTTTCTCTCCTTGTGGCCCCTTACAGGCTTGATGTTATGTCTTTAATCATTTAAGATGACTTCCAATCCTCTGTGCTCTGTGAGGTAAAACATCTGACAACAGTTATGTCTGCATAATTCTCTAGGTTAGTTCTTAAGATACAAAGATACACTGCTATTCCAGCAACAGCTTCCTCAAATCCAGAAGTTAAAGCATGTTCATTGCCATTAGAGTAACTATCACAGGAGATCAACTCCTAGTTCTGCTAAAACCTTCCTGCTGCTGCCTTCCACAGCTAACCATGTCTACACCAGGCAGAAACAAAAACAGCAAGACTAACTCATCCTCTTAGTGGCTATTCACTGGTGCTGAATGAGTTAAATAAGGGGAAGAAGTAGCAGGTCAGATGAAAGCAGCTCCCGGGCCACATCCAGTCTACAAAATGCTAGAAGGACAACATTATTCTAAAACAGCACCTTCACACTGCTGGGGCTTCACTTCTGGAAAAAAGACCAGCAAATATGGCAAAAGTGTTTGAGACATACATTCATATCTGCTAGAATATCAAAGGTGAGGGGCCTCTTGTGGATTCCCTTCTCAAAATGCTATGGCTCCTACTTCATAACCCTGCTGCACACCACTCAACAGGTACCTGGGTGCATGCCTTTTTTGGGCATACGCATTAATCTTTGTGCTATGAAAAGCAGCACTTCTTACCATTGCTCTGGCTTCTTCTCGGACAGAAGGGATGGCAAGAATGCTATACAGTGCTCCATTCACGTATGGTTGTATCTAAGAGGAAGAAATAGTCATACCACTAAGAAAAACTCTTATGTTCACCCCAGTCAACTATAAGCAAAATTTAAGAGTGAAGGTGCAGAACAACTATGTTTAGAGAGTTTAACCAGGCTAGCCCGCACTTGCAAAAATTCCCACTTGGAAAGCAGTGAACTTTTAGGATGCAAATACACTGTCATATGGTTGATCTAAATCAGTACTGCTGCATGCAGATTTTCCCCCCCACCCCTTCTGAAAATGTATTCTGGCAAATTGACCTAGCCCTATTAAAAAAAAAAAAAAAAGTTAGTTTCTAACAAACACTAGGGGCAGTACAAAAAATAGGACAAAGAACAGGGACAAGACTGGGTCAGCATGAGCTCAAGACAGGCTTCAAGCATCATAGCCTTAGGCAGGATGAGAAGAGCTGTAGCAGCTTCAAACATCCTCTTACTTTGCTGCCTGTTACTGTCCCTCAGCAGAGGAAAAAAACCAAAACAGCCAGCATGAAAGCTCTGTATTATGGTCAGTGAAAGCCACCAGATCTGTCAAACTACTTTTATCAGCACATATGTGACCCTTTCTATTGGCCAGTTACTGTTGGAGTACTAAGATTTCCAGTCATCCTCTGTCTATACCCTTGGAAAAATGAACAATGAGCTAGGCTGGGAGCAGGGGAAGCAAGGAAAGATAAGGGACTGAGATTTGCACAAGGACTCCAGAGCTTCTCAAAGCTCTCCTGGCACTTGAGAGCATTACTTTCTACCTTCGATTTCAATAACAAAACTTCTATCAGCTGCACTGGTGCAAACTAGGTTGTAAGAATACCCTCAGAGAAATTTCAAGGCCATTGTAAGGCACAGACTTCAACAGTATGATAGCATTTTCTAAATACTTCAGCCTAGGGACTGGGATGTTATTTTGTATTAGCATGTATTGTATTAACTCTCATCATTGATAAAAACAAAGCTAGTGAAACGGTACAATAAAGGTGTGCCAAATGTCATCTTAATCAAAACAGTGCTAGTAAAGAACTAATCTACATCTTCTAATGAATTATAAAACACAGAGTAAACACTTCAAATTTATTCCCTATTTTCAGTTTAAGCAATAAACAAAAAACTGATGATACAATCATTGTATATAAACATGAGACACATGAGTTTATATTTCGTTGCACACCTTGTACAATCAAGGAATCAATCTGGAATATCCTGGTAAAAATTGTGCCTCCCTATGATTTCAAATTTCATACAATATTTGCCCGCATTTTCTCCTGCCTTGAATTTTACTCCATGGTTAAAGAAGTGACCCTCTGCAGAGAGAGCTGAAGCAATGCTTTATATAGCAGAGAGCAGATATCAGTGATGTGTTGAAAAACACTAGGTAGAAATAACTCATAATTGTGACCATTTTCCTCTGAGGTAGTTTAATTTAGCATCTAAGATGCAAGTGAGTCTGGGAGCAGAAACTTGAACCACAAAAGAGTTAAGTGGCAGGTTAAATGAAGTGGTAGACAAAAAGATATTAGGGCCTGAATGTCACTGGTATAGTGCTTTCTTATAACATTCCTTAAAACTATTAGCAAATATGCTTCTTTGCATCTGATGTTTTGCATACTGGCTTGCACCACACATTGTTCATATAACAAACTAGTTAAGCTTGAGATGATTTGGTGTGAGACAACATTTAAACAGCATCAGAAACTGCAATCAAGAAGGCACATGGATTGCATGATAACTATGCATTTAAAAGACTTTCTTTCTTAGCTGCCAACATTTGTTAAAGGAAGAAATAATTATGTCTAGAAAAACAAGTGCCAATGAAAAAAATTACATAATTGTGAATTTTAGGAAAATTTCACGCAACTTAATTACACGAGGGAAACAAAACCAATTTGCTTTTTTCCATTTCTTCCTTTCTTGCTTTTTTTAATCTTTAATTTTTCTTTCCACCTTTTCCTTTACCCAAAGTTTGCTGTACAAATACCTCGTGATTCTCATGGCCAAGAAGATCGGAGAGAACTTTGAGCACATGGTTTGCGATCCTTGCACACATTTTCTTCCCTGCGAAGGGAGAAAACATAGGTATGCTTGAAAAAAATATAATAGATCAGAGCAAGCTGCTTACTTCTTAAAATCAGTACTAAACATAATTTACATAGAGCAATACTGTTCCTTATCCCCACCAAATGCTGCCCAGCATGACTGAGCTGAAATCCATGGAGCTACTCTGGATTTATACAGTTGTAATCTTGGACAGGATGCAAGACAAAGGGATTTTAAATAGTTTAACAAAGACATTATATTGCTTATGGCAAGCAGTCGATTTTTCACCCTTACCTTATTTTCCTTTTTAAAAGGAAACTGACTTTAAGCTTCTTTTAAGTCTCTAGGACATAGACAGGACCTTAGTTCCTTGGGGGGTGTGGGGGGAATATCTGTGTTGTAGAAGCAAAGCACGCAAGTATTTCACTCCACAAGATGAAGGTTAAGCTTCTTGCCATTACTGATCAACTCAGTTCTGACTTGTTTTATACAAGCAAATCTCTTACACAAGTAAAAAGTGTACTCTGAAAAGTGGGCCTGGAACACAGGAATGGCAGTCCTCACATACAGATATGAAAAAAGAATCAAATCTTAGAGGGTTCCGTTGACTAACTGTTTTAATTCTTTAGATTTTGATCAAGCTAACCTCCATAGTTCAGGACTCTTGGGAAAGAGATCTGCCTAAAAGCATTGGTTATAGCACTCAAATATCTCTGGTTATGTGAGTCCTTGCTACTAATTATAGTCACTCTAAAGGATCCAGGTACATCAGAAAAAAAGGATTTACAATCTTCGCTATCCACTTCTTGGAATGAGGCTGTAATTCAAAAATGTAAGACACCTGCACTCCGCAGACAAAGATTCATGAGCAAGGCAACAGAATACTCCAGCGTGTAATCAGACAGGCAATCCGTATCAGTTAGAACATCAACCAGCCAGAAAATGAGCCCATCTTTGATCATTGCCGACTGCAGCGCACGCCTAGGATTAAAAAACAAAAAAGCCCACAAAAGTCAGACCACATCATAAATAGCTTTCAAATACATTTGTAGCTAATATAAAACTCTACTTCATCTACCTGCTGTACACTAGCCTGCCAACAGAAAATCCCCAAACTACCCATTTGGGCAGACTCAGTTAAACTAAGGAATTAACAAAGCCAGAAGAAATTGAAGATGCAGATTCCCATAAGGTTAGAGGACTAAAATGTTGTTGGGTGGGTTGGTTTTTTTGTGTGTTTTGTGTGGTGGGGTTTGTTTGTTTGTTTTGTTTTTTAACCTGCAAATTACTAAGGTAAGTTTCTTCATTGTTTTCTAAGGCTTCTAACTCCACCTTAAAATTGCATTTTCAATTGTCTGAAAATTGGTAGAAAAAGCCAGCTACATACAACAGACCCATAAAACAAGTTAATTACTACTTCTGCCACAGGTAGCCATAGCAGTACAGCACTTTTGTACTGTTGATTTGACAAATGAAATTTTTTGTTTAAATCTATTTGCTCTTTTCTCTAGAGATTCTTAAATCATGTATTCTTTCAACTCAATCTGTAGTTGCCCTCGAAGAGTAAACCAAATAAATGCCACGTGGTCAACTGATCTCCTACAACAGGAATTCCTCGCTTTATAATACAAAAAGGTAGTACATACTGGTAGAAAGATCTTACTGAAGAACACCATTTTTAATCACATTATTTCCAATGGGCAGTAAGTCTATATTACAAAGATCAAAGCAGGTATTTTCCTGGTCTGAGTACTGGGGATTTGGATTACTCCTGAAAGCTCGTACACTTTCAGTCCTGGATCTTGCAGTAAGTCTATGGCACAGACTAAGAAAACAAGGGTCCATCTGAACACACATTAAAAAATTAATAGAGTCCCTCATATCAAGTATCTAGAATTAACCTTCTATAAGATTAACTGCTATTTTTTACCAAAAAACAACCAACACACCTTTCAAATTTTCAGTAGGTTAGTGCCTAGCCCCAAAATTCAAACTAACTTGTCCAATCAACAACTGCTTTAATAGAAAAATAATTTTGTCTAAGATTGGTTTAGGATTTCAAGGAGTAGGATATGAAGATTTATTCTTTCATCTCAGATATGTATAAGGTATCACGATAGGAAGCTGTCCAGAATTTTACTCAAAGCACATTTACATGTGCTTCATCCAGACAAGTTCTAAATGAGGCTAACTCAAAAGCAGCCCTCATTCTTCAACAAGCCCAAACAAACTCCCAACACTTGCAGTCTTAATTTAGACAAAACATGAATGAAAATAAGAGCTAAACACATCCCTCTGCCTCCTTATATTTAGTTAACTGTTCAGGGCTGAATATTCCTCCTGAGTACTGTGAAAACAGAGTTGCTCAATCACATTTATTTGATAAGTGAGAGTAACATCATGCCCTTTACTGCTTTTTCATGATAGTTCTTTCGTGGTGGGCATTTGAGTCTGACTGCTAATGCGAAAGTAAGAAACAAGACAGCCCATGCATAGACAGCTCCAGGAAAGAGGATTAACAGGATGAGGATGAAATCCCTGAAAAATGTTTGCAGAAAGGATAATGAAAACCTTATGCTTTGGAATGTAATGCAACTCTTTTTTCTATGTAGGATCTTCAGAACTTTCCACATTAAGATTTTCACTTTGCTCAATTAAGAAATACATAAAGCACAGAAGGCTATGGCAGATGTACATTTACTTGAGTCTTGACAGCTGGTAGGAAGTCAGGTTAATTCAGTCAGCAAAACTGAGTTCTCCTCCATAAGAAATGACACTGCTTTCATCAGTTAGCAGAGGTTCTGATGATTGTTATGGGAAAAATCAAGTGCTCTTCTTTCTTCCCTGAACAGAGCCTAACTAGCCTGCATTTCCTCTCCTGCTGTCACCACTGTGTGCTGTGCTTTCATCACCTGAGGCTGAATTTCTGCAGAGCCCCCAGAACATTCTCCCATGTAAGGGAATCCTTGTCTTCAGCTTTCAGTCTCTCCTCCAGCATTCGCAGCAATGTTGGGTTCTGAGAAAGGTAGACACGACCTGGTGCAAAAAAGCGATGAAAGAACAGATGCTGAGATATCAGCCTATGACAGAAAAGCTTCCTCTCCTTGGAAAAGTAAGCAGGATTGACCTCAGTTTCTTCTTGACAAGCCACAATCTTGTGCCAAGACCCAAACAAACCTGCACAAATGAGCTGTCTAGCAGCCCAGTTGCATTCAATCCAGCCACTCAGGGCATCAGAGGCCCCCACTTGCCAAGTTAGTACCACACAGAATCCACTATTCCTCTCTCAGTACATGCTTTCCGATCTATCACAGTTTTGTATACTCTAGGAAAAGAACAGAGATGTCCAAAGAGCTCAGGAACGTTAGGTACCCTACTGCTATTGACTTTAAATGGGATTTCAGTTCCTAGCAATAGTAGCTCCTTAAATAGCAGCAAACTAAGGGCTAATTTGGGACAGGCAGAGATACAAAGCTGCATATATACGCAACCAAACAGCAGTGATGCACAAAGACTTATTCAGGTGAGGACCAGGAAGATGCAAGAGCAGCTGCACTAACTACCACTGCACAGCCTGGTAGCAGGTCTGCTTACAGGACCATTAACTAATGGGGATTTTTTTTTTTTTTTTTTTTTTTAACCCTCAGAAGAGACTGAAGACTATTAAGGGCAGCACTTGGGTAAGTTCCCACACAGACCACAAATCATCAAAAGAAGTCAGAAACATTGAATATACTGTGTCAAAATGAAAAATTTCCAGATACTAAAAAACTGTTTTGAGTGCATTTAACAAAAGATAGTGAATCCCTAAAAAAAGGGTGCAAATAAGGCTCTAAATTTCCATGTGCAGTGACGTGCACTTGTGAAGTAACTATAAGCCAGCCGTATAGGAAAACGCTGTCTTTTTTTGCAACAAATCTCTTACCTTCTGCCAGTGAAGCAAAAGCATTGATGAGCCTTGCCATATACTGTCTGACTACCTCACTCTTAGAATGTAATAATTTGAGGACACTTCTCTGAAAAAGCAAGCAAACATGAATAAAAACTCAACAAAGCAGAAAAAAAACAGTCTTCTATAATGTTTTAAAAGCTTCATTAATTTTTCATAGCAAACAAACTTTGAATGCACATTGATATCTTAAACAATGTCAATAGGATTTAAAATTTCCTAGTTTCTTTTTTATTGGCAGAGGGCTGAGGGAGAGATGGAAAATGAACAAATAGGCACATTAGAGCTCCTCAGCTCAGTTTGTTAAAACACCATTAAGCTCCATGGTGTAGGGCAAGAATTATAATGAACCACAGTTGTCAGTTAAAGCTGTTATCTAAAATTAATATTTAGTCAGTGATAAAAAAAATAAATCTGTTAATTTTGTTGATGAACTTAAATGCAGTAATGTTACCTGAATAGGAATGCTTTTGTTTGAAAACTAAGGGTATAGGAAAGCAGATCGGTAACTTACTGAGTTACACCACATTGTAAACGATTTGTAATCTGTTTTGCTTCAGGCGTTACTTACACATAACCTTCCTCTCACAGAAATTTACAGGGGGAAAAACCAGATAATTGATTTGATAATCCTTTAACTTTTCTAGTGAAGTTGCAATGACAATGGGAGCCACAACATAACAAGTAGGCCCACTGCTTCGAACAACTGGGGAACTCAACTATACACAAAATTCATTATTACAAATGAAAAAAGTTGCACTTTTGTTAGCAATAGTGTTGGATTATCAGTGGCTGAAGCAACCTTTCAAAATCAACATGCCAGCAATTCCCCTTTCTAAAGAAAGGTAACAATCCATTCCAAAGTCACGGAAATACCGTTGAACATGTTATTACAAGTGCATAATCAGATATTCCATAGAGGTATTGAGACTGAAGTCCTAATTTAATTCTTATCCTATATCAGTGGAATAAATTGAAGGTATTAGCTAACAATACATGATCACTCAAAAAAGAGACATAGCATCTGATAAGCAAGAGCTAACTCTTAAGTAAGGGGCTCAGTAGGCTTCTGCTCAACTCACAGACGTCAAGCACCAAGAGAGGTAACAAACTTCCACTTGTAGATACAAGAACTGTATCTACACTGAGAGCTCTTGTAATGCAAAGCTTTGCCCATCACCTTTAAAGATTGGGACGCAGAAGTTAAATGTATCACGTGATTTTGGCACTACAACTTTTTTTTTTTCCCTTCCAGAGTGTCATAAATTTTTCTGATCAGCACTTTATAGAAACAAAAGAGCAATATCACATACAAGTTGGAGGAAAACTCTTTCCAGCTGACCTGACAGTTGCTGTGGCAGTCTAGGAGGTCATTACTGATGTAGGCTTGCAGGACAGTGTCTCTCTGCTCTCCAGGATATGATGTTGTCAAGCGCTAAAATAAACAACAACATAAATAAACCAGTCAAATAAATAAATGGTAAAGTGAACTGATGACCACTGAAGATTTTAAAGGTGCTGATACCCCATAGTTGAGAAACCTCTTCTCATGGGGAAAAGGAATTCAGCCTCAGTGATCTAAGGGAAAGAGATGAAATGATCTGACCTCAGCTCAGTGATCCACTGCAAAATTGTTATTTGGGAGCTGTCATCACTGTCCATACAGGAAGGACACAGCATTACTTCCCATGAAGTTAAAAAGCCTCTCTAATAGTTACAGACGTGGTGCTTTTCTAAAACATCTGAGAAAGAAAGAGTGCTGGGCTACAACAACCACTGGTCAGACCCAACGGATGGGGTTTTTTATGTGAAAATGGACACTGAAGCCTGATCAGAATTCCACTATTATCATCTTTCACGTCTGTCACTTTGAACTCATCAGCTTCCTTTTCAGCAGGAAAATGTAACTTCCTGTTGTCACCTGTAATTTTCCTGAAATATCGTTACATGATCCAAGTCAACCAAAATGTAGGCTCTTGTAGAATATCTTGATTATAAAGGAAAACTGGTGATTAGAGTCACGTATTTCTTTGATACGGCAATATTTATATAAATCTAAGCCAGGGCAACACATGGAAAAAAAGAACTGCCTAAACCAACAATTTCCTTGCAAACACATCAGAAATTACTTCCACCAAAGATCCCAAGAATTCCTATCTGGCTTTCCTCAGAGAGGGAGAGTACCACTACAAACACATATCTACTGCCTGGGCTTTCTTCGTCATCTCAAGACATTCAGCAAGCTTCACTGACAAAAAGAGAAGTTGCCTATAACGGTGAACTGATCACCAGAACAATCATCTCGCTCACAAGATAGACTTTAGCTCTGGACTCCTCCAGAAGGGACCTACTTCTTTTATTTCTGCAGAGGCTATCTCCCTTACCCAGCGCAGAGCCTGCAGTAAGAAAGCTTTGAGACGATCATTCCCTGTAATCAAATCTTTCTTCAGCTTCTCATAATCCAAAGAGGGTAACAATGGCACATCCTGCATCTTCCTACAATGCAAATGGGAAAGACATCAATCAGAACTCTCTCTTCTTATCCAGTGCAGATGATGTTACTGAGGTGAGAAGAGCCAAAACAGGAAGTCTGCTTCAGGAAAAGAACTTTCACATTTTTACATCTTTGTCACTTTTGTTACCATTACCATGTTAGAAAAACAGACTGTTTAAACCTGGACTTATTTTTTCACCATGCATGCCGTTCATTTACTGTCATAACTTGCAGACATTAAACTCTGACAAGTAGCCAGCTGATGATCTGAGCTTTTTAGTAGCACAAAACAGTACAGTAATGTCCTTCTTTGCCCTGCATGAACCACAAGGGCATAAGGGTAGCAGCTTGTGGCTTTTGCACAGGGTTATAAACAGACACAGTAACAACCTGCAGCTCTAATTTCACCTCTAAACCCTCATACACACAGAAACGTCTTCTCCAAGGCAAAAGTGGTAGGCTGAATGGATTTTTACAGGCTGGACTATGCTGGCTTAACATAAGACTTCATACAGTACCACTTTCCATGTACCAGAACTATCTTGCTATTTTGAGTTTTAATACTGTGGTAGAAGTTTCGCTTAACAAAATTGCTTCCAGTCAATGCTTTCATTTTAATATTTAAATATATTCCACTAAACAACTTTTACTCTTATCTTCCTATCCTACCACTTTTCAAAACAAGTTTTATATGTGTAATTGTCCTTTCAATTATCTTGCAAACAATAGAAGGACCAAAACAATGTCTCAAAAATTTAGTAAAACCTTCACGTCAGATATACCATCTCTATTCGATCGTATAAGCCAAAATTTATTAAGTCAGTCACAAAAAATAAACTTGAAGCACCTAAAAATCCATGTTATTGATTCCCCCTTTTCCTGGATTTGTGAGAAGCAAACCAGTTACAACAACAGTACTGTACTGTGCGGAAATGGTAAAAAACCCACAGTAACCAACTCACAGGTGTGGGTGGAGTGGCAGATTTATTGGATTAGCAACATCCTGCTGAAATTAGGATGTTACTGAACCTGCCCAACAGAAGAATGCAGAGTACAGAATATTTGCATACAACGTTCACCGAGATCAGAGGAAGCACACAGAGGATGAGTGATTCCAATTTGCAGACAGCTGGCAGTGCACTTCAGTTTACAAACCCCTCTCTCCTCTTCTCTACAAATGCAAGTAAAGCTCAGCAATAGATACTTACGCAGGGGCTAAAGATGCTCTTAACATTGTGGAAGCCTGGATCAGAAAAAGAAAGGAAAAAAGAAAATCACAACAGATTAGTCCAAATTTCAAACCAACAGTGTTACTAATGAGGTCCACAGTGAATTCTCTCACTGAGGTTCTGCAGTTCTTTTCTTATAAAGTCTATGTTGCAAAATAGAAACACAGCTGAAGAAAGAGAGAACTTCAGTGTTCATCTTTCTTTTCCATTAAAGTGTTTCACAGGTAAAAACCTCTTTTGTTATGACCTGGCTATGTTATCTTCACTGTCATACTCCAAAAATTATCTGCACTTGAAGCATTAAAAAACCCAAACAACCAAACAAAAGGATAAACGATGAGTAGAAACTACCATCCAAAGCCCACTGAGGAAGATAAGGAACTTGCTAAACCCATTTATTGACTTAAAAAAAAATTAATATCTTAAAGTTGCAATAATATTCCGCTGGAGACATACCATGTATTCCATACCCCCATATCTAACTATTAATAGGTAAAGAAAAGACTATGTATTCTAGCACGGGTAAAACCGATATAGAACAGCATGACATTTCTCAGTGGTTCTGCCTAGGACAAGCTCAATTTAAGCCTGGATATTTCCTCTCTGATGCAGTGTGACACAGACCATACGGGGCCACCACTGCACAAGTCAAAACTTCAAAATATCAACACCATATAAAAGTTGTCTGCTTCAGTAAAGAATTTTTTGCTACAGCCAATTGTAGGTGAGCCAAGAAGCACCAGTTCTGGCATAATAGTGCTTCATATCAGGCATTCTGATGTCAACTACATATCATATTCGCAGAATATTCAGTGTCACCTCTTTGTGCTGATCTCCCTACTCACTTTCTAAAAAAATCTCTCATTACTACTTACACCTTTAAAACCAGTCTTCTCTCCTAACCTAGCCTCTTTCAATGGGAGCTATATATTCAATGTCTATTGTCAGATTTAAAACTGAGGCATTTAGGGAACAAAAAGCATGAAATACCATAGAGAATATTGAATTACACCAGCTGACGTTCCCGAACACACTACCTCATGGGTATCCTTCCTACTACAAGAAACTGCTCTCAGATGTGAAAGAAGCTTATACACACACTGGAAAGCATTTTATGTTATGTTTAAGTCAATGAATGACTTGTACACAACAGACAATTAACAGGTCATACACTTCAAAATTAACCTGTCTTGACAGCAGTTCTCAAATCATAGTTTATTTTACACGATAGAAAAGTCTTTCAAAGTATCATATCTACCTAAACGGTTTTCCCTTCATTTATTTGTATTCATTTTCCTAACCATTTTTTGAAAAATATGAAAAGTTAACTTTCATTTAAACAAAAGTGTTTTCCCAGTCAAACACATCATCTTGTCCCTGAGTGTGCAATGAAATTACAAATCTTTTTTGTTGACTTCCTCAGCACCCTCCTGCATTAAAGGAAAAGGTGAAGAAATTGACTGTAATATGTTAAAGCAACAGAAATAACAAAGCCCTTGGAGATGAAAAGGTGAGACAAAGAACAATAGCGAGAGAAGAAATAGAGCAGGTCACTAAGACTAAACAGATGTATATAAAAGCTCTCCGCTTCTCAGCAAAGTCCTTTTTACACACCGCTTTTTTGCTGTCTTAGAAAAAAAAAAAGTGTGCTCCAACCAAAATCTAACTAAAAGATGTATAATTGATAAAGATATGTACATCACCCTTCCACACAAATAAAACTTTTTGGCAAGTATAAGATTTTTGCAAGCTTTTATAAAATCAAAACTACAGAAACTTCAATTCAAAAAAACACTGAATTTTTAAAAAATTGATCAAGCAGGACAAAATCCTATTAATTCCCACCTTACTTTTTAAGCCAGCAAAGCATTTAGTACTTTAGTCTACCTACACCAAAAAGGCACCACACAGCAAGGCAGACCCTATACTGGAGCTCTGAGGGCCAGACCACCAAGATGCAGTCCAGTACTCCCTTTTTTGATCAGACCCAAGTTTACCAGTCTAGAACCTGCACAGGAGGAAGGGAACACTCTCAGGCTTTTGGTGTTTCTGAGAAAGCAATAAGGATAGTTTGTATTACATCAAGTTCAATGAGGCAAAACAGAAATGCGGAAAATTTTCTCAGGGCTGGTTTGTCCTTCACTGCACCTTCATTTCTGAACCTGACTGACTATGGTCAGCACCACTGAAAGAATGCAGCCATGTTACAGGCAGAGATTTCTTTCTTCATCTACACGATTGCAATTAGTCATACGTAAGCTAATCTGTATGCTTCCAGTATGGCATACTGAGTAAGACATTGCCTTGTGTCTCAGGAGATACATTTCTAGTCCTGATTTGGCTACCAGCTGCAGACGGAATTTAAACATGTCACGTCATATATCTGGGTCCCAATTTTCTCATCTGGGGAGCAAGGATACAGGCATCAATCTCTTTAGCAAGCTGTTTATGAGACGTACCAATGAATGGCATTGTGCAAGAGCTACAAATTATTATTCTGCAATTAAACAATTGAACACTTGTGGCACAACCACCACAAACAGATTTAGTGTTTGATTATGACACAGAATAATTCTGCAAAATAAGTTAACAGCTGATATATTACAGTAAGAACTCTGGTACAAGTATTCTACTGGTTTGGAATTTATTTAGGCCTCTATTTTAAGTATTTTTATGAAAACAATAATTGCTGTGAAATATTACTAGAGAATTAAATTGCCTCATTGGGCATTTTCTGGCAGTTATGCAATCCAGCAGCTTTCCTGTGGCTTGCAGGGCTATGATTTCAGGGTCCACACTACTTCGGGTCAGACAGCTGAGGTGCCCTGAAAAGCACACAGCCACGCAGTGTGCCAAGGGAGAGCATCTTGCGCTCTCCATCTATAGGTAAATGGGTCTGAAGAGACTTCCAATCAGTTTAATTTTCAAACAAGTGATCCATATACTGAGTGCTGATCATTCAGTTTAACATCCAGGCTACCTCATGTCATAGGTTCTCGACTTGTCATCTTTTTATCCTCTTTTTTAAAGAGGAAAGACACGTGGCACCTCAGAGCCCCACTACCCTGCCAGCCTTTCCCTTCCTCATCCCACGGCCTCTTCAGCTCTCACTGCCAGACCGCTGTCAGTCTGGCTGGCACCACCTCTGCACCCCTTCCTTGGCTCCTTTCGCCGCCTCCTGCGGCAGCAGCATCAAGGGGTGCCTTCCCAGCTTGAGCTGATACCCCCGACAGGCCATAACCATTTGTACCAAGCCACACACCACATTTTTAATACTGTGGCAGATTTGACCAGCTGGAAACAGCAGTCTTGGCAATAGAAAGCACTGGGTTATGGACTCAGGTGGAAATTAAGCCTGGGGAATATGACCAATACTCTGCTGAAAATTTCATGGCTTCCTTCACAATAATGTTTCTAATTAAAAGAGCAAAATAGAGACCCATCCTAACATTTAATTTTAACTTTGCGTACTACTCCTATTCCTTAAGCAGAGTACTCTTTGCTTCACAAAGTGCCTTGCCCCACACAGGCTGGGAAGGGTAAATGCATGTTACAAATTCCCTAGCAGGCAGTTCACTAAAACAAATACACTTCACCTCAGCACCTCCTTTCGCATTCCACTAGGTAGTATTTGTTTGTTTGTTTTCGTTTCTCCTCTTTGGTACCTATTCAAGACTTCACAATCTCAGGATGTTTACCCAGTTAAATATTTTTACATAACCTAACCCCAAAAAGGTGTGTTAAGCTCTAGTTCTTGACTTGCACATTAGCTTTAACAAAAGGAAAACCACACCTACAAATCAGCTCTTGGGCTTAATTATATCAGCACCCTTACTTCATTTCAGACATACAATCTAGCCAGTGGAAAAAGGTCCGTACACAGCAGACCTAAAGCCAAGCTTCCACATGCATTACTTCTGGCAGGAGTGCCAGCTGAACCAGCTTACCCCTCTCAAAACATTGCTACCACAGAAAGCAAAGGCAAGAAATTCTTGGGAACAAAAACCTGCCCTACCACCAAATTAACAACAAAATTATCTTTAAGTTCCTTGCAAAACTTTAGCCATATGCTTTTAAAAATGGACTTCTATGTTGCAGATATATCTAAAAACATGAAGCCTTTAAAAATTATTTTTAGGAACAAAGGGATACATTTAACTGAGGAAAAGGTTAATATTGAAGTGTGGGAGTAGGCAAAACAGAGTCCACTTTGACCCTTTGGTTTTTTGATCCTTACAGATCTGTTGTTCTCTTTCCTGGTGTTCATACTCAAATCTAAATGCTGAACTCTGATATTTTGTCATTTCTGTGGCAATAGTGCAAAAACTGCAACTGTACTGTGTTTTTGAGAGAGAAAGTATTTGGATGCAGGAAAGTTGGGACTTATTTATAACAGCTGCTTTTAAATAATTGGACAAGAGGAAGTAAAACCATCAGCACTGCGGATTCATAGCCCTCAAAGCACTCTATAGTAAGTAAATTCTTAGTAGTCTTATAAGGTTAGTAGAAACATTATCTTCATCTTCAGGTGATGAATCCAAGGCCACAGGCTGAAAGGCAAACAGAGTTAAAGCACTGCCGACAGCTAACTTCTTCATTACACATCCAACATGTCAACCACCAGATGATGCCTCAATTGACCAAGTTTACATAGCTTCTCTTTACTACCAGTTTTCTTAGATTAAAAAGCATTTATTTGCTCAGCATCTTCTCCCAAGCTCTTTCCCCAGTCTTACCTTTCCTGAAACAGGTTAAATGCTAATTCAAGCTTTTGAGTAACAATATTCCTTAAATTGCCAGTCAATGAAAGAATGTGAAGAACATGGAGCACAGGTGACTCATCTGCAATACATGACTCCCAACATTCCCAGACTTAATCTTGAGCAAAATACCTTTCATGCAAAACCCATCTTGAGACAGAACCATTTGTCATAAGTGAAACACATGCCAAAACTAGGTATTTTAAGGAAAGTAAAAGAAATAAAACAGAAGAAAACAGCGCAAGCATAGTTCATTCTGGTAGGATCATGGGGTATGACTTATGTTTGTGTTGGTTCCTGCCAAAGCCAAACCAGGTGCCATATTAAGTCAAGTAATTCTGTCACGATGCAGATTAGCCACAGATGGCAGCCCTTCATTTCTGAACGAAGCGAGGCATGAATATGAACAGCATGGAATAAAACAAAGTTCAAAGGCAGGGGGGAAAAAGAAGTCAATATTTATAAGAGAAAACAGATGCATGTCATGTGCAAGCCAAAACCACAATTGATTTTATCAAATACTGTAGCCCTGTATTCAAGCCAACTCCACTTTGCTATTTGATGTATATATTCATAATATGCTGAAGGCTAAAGCTGAAAGCCAGATTCTGTCCTCAGTTACCACTCTGAAAATGTGCTATAAGAATTCAGTGTAAATTCCATGCAGATTCAGAATTAATAATGAAAGGTATGTGATGAATATGTGAAGAGTAAAACCAAATTTTGAGCAAATTTGTGGATATTATTAGCACTCACAAATTTATGTGGAGCTCATTTGCTATATACTAATGACAACAAGACCGCTACATGCGGCCTCTGATGCGTTAGGCTCCAAGCTTGTGTAACCTGGCAGGTCTACTGGGGCTATGTAAATTAATTTCATAAGAAGATCTGCAAATGTTTTTAATTAAATTTTTTTCTTACTTATACTAGAGATATGCTGTTACAAAAACTTCCCACTCGGCATATGAAATAGGTTCTCCAAGACATCTGAAGTGTACATAAAAAAAGTGACACTGTAATACTATGTGATAATGTAATGACAAGACGAAGTGTCAGAAAAAGTATAAAACACTATGTATGTACAGTGAGGGGAGGCTGAAAGCTATCTATGTATTCAAGAAATATTTCAGAATTACAGTCAGCTTCACCAAAATTTTCTAAACAACTCTACTGTAAGTTATTACATTCTACATTGTATAAAGTTAAATGTAACTAACTGCCCATATAAGGGCAAAACTTTTCTTTAACAAAGATAATTTTATTCATAATTTCCCATCTGTAATCAACTTTTCCTCAGTCTCAGAACAGACCACTATGAAAGGCAGCAAAATGCTAAATGTCAAGCAAAAGGTGTCCGTTATGACCATTCATATCATCAACAGGAACAGGTTGATTGAGACAGGTGATCTTTCAACACAAGTGAATGTGGATACTACTCTCCATATCAAGATTAAAAGAAGCACATAAGGAATAGTCCATTGCATTCAATAATTCTATGACTATTTCCCAAAACAAAATGTTGTTTTAAGCAGGAAGTTGAGTGCCCACAGGGGTTACTGTAATTCCAGGTGATGAATACGTTTGGGGAAAAAAAAAAAAAGTACAGTTTTGCTTGAAAGGTGAAATCTTGTTTTATACAAAGTGATTGAAATACAAATATGGATTATTTTCAAGTAGAATACTGACTGACATTTTTCAGACTTGGTGTCAATCACTTTTATGATTTGATCACAGACTGAGTTACTTAGAAAGTAGACTCATTTCCTCTCTTTGCAAAGAATGCACTGACTATGGGCAAAATTAGATACTTATGGTGTACTTGTAATACTGCCAGACTACAAACTTCCATCTGGGTTACAGAAGTCACAGGCAGTACACAGAATACTGTGTTGGTTTTTCAGTTTTCAAAGAAAGAGGATCATTTTAATTGTATGGAACAATCTGATAATCTTTACTATAGAAAGAAAGTTTCACTTTAGAGATTTAAAATACAAATATGTAAAATACGACACACCTCTAAAGAGCACAACTTTTTCTGTATTATCTTAAACAATAATATTCATCTGCTTACTCAAAGGTGTTGTGGGATCAGCTGGTGTTGGCACACTTCAGAGACATCATACGCTCTATACCCTGATGTTCGTGTGGAAGAAACAATTGCTTTCTGCATGTCACAAAGAAGCTGTGTTTAATGTAAAAGCTGTGAACAAAGCTGCTCTTTTGTTGACATGCTGTGTTATGTGTATTAAGAAGCCATAAGGTTACTCAGAGCTTCTATTCTGTTCTCCATGCAGAAATCCCAAGCCTTGAACATCTTTTGGCTCTTTATAAATCATACAGTTAATGTCATGACAAGTTAAAATGCATGGAAAATTGTTACGCATTGTGAAATGAAGAGAAATATAGACTGTGACAGACTGCAGCAGGCAATGCGAAAGGATATAAAGATATAGACACTTACATATCCGTCATCACAAGGGCTCATAGAGTAATATCCCTTTATGGGCAAACAGGCACACATTAAAATAAAGAAGATTAAAAAAACAAGTTAACAGAAATAAATCACAGAGAAATGCACAGTTCTAAAAAACCAACAAATCAAAAAAATAGCTAAAAATTAACAATTGGCTTTGAAAAGAAAAGTATAAGCATCTTCTCCAAATCCACGTACTTGTATGTTTTAAGACTGAAATCGGTGTCTCTCTCATGACATATTTACATTACAAGTTTTCCTTTCAACACCTGGCAAACATACCTAGTCTGCACATTATTCCATTATAACTGTCAGTTATAATAGCTACGTACCAAGCACCAACACATTTATGTGAACATATGACTTCCATTGTTCACTACACTGAAGCAGCTAAGAGAGAGATACCAATGAACTGATATGGTCTGATATTAATCAGACCTCAGCTTCTGAGAAAGCAGCTGCAAGTATTCTCCATACTTGCTTTGATTGCAGTTTCTCACCAGCACATAATGAAAGCTGAGAAAGACAATTTAAGGTGTTTCAGCAATGTTATCAATTCCTCATCCCAAAAGGCTCCAAGGACAAATTAAGAAAAAGTCTCTGGAAGGAAGCCTAAGATTTAGTTACTAAAATTAAAAAATGGTGATAATTCACGGTTTGAGTAGTTTAGTACAAATATGCCATGTTCTCTTTAATTAGACTAAAATATTTAACTCAGAACAGCTTTGTATCTAAAAAGAACAATCTTAATTCAAAATAAAAGTACATAGTTCAACACAGTGACATTAACACCAACATTAATTATTCTACTTCAAGTCTTTTTGTGCAAACATGCCAATACTTACTTTCGAGGACATATTTGTGTAGATGAATAAGCACATAAACACTGTATGTTTACGAACATTTAGCATGTTCCTCTTTAACAGACATATACAGCCTTATACAGAAGGTATAAGAAACTTGCCACTCTTCACTGTGAGTGGAAAATAAAGTTCCTTCTATTCTTTAACCAATTTTAAAAGTCTGACATTATTCTTTTTATGACCATCACACTCAGAATTCCCTGATGTGAACGAGTATTTTAACTTTCACAGTGCTATACACACATACAGACAGCTCCTGGCAAAGACGTTTTAAAATTAAATTTAATACAAAGGACAACATCAATAGAGAGACCAATAAAGTGAGCAAAAGAAACCTGGAGATAACCCATACCATGATGAGAGGACATTTCAACACACGCATGACCTGAGCCAGTGAAAACACATGTAGGCATCAAGAAAAAGATGACATTAAAGGAAAGTTTTAACATTAAAGGAAACCACAAAAGTTTGGACCAGACAACCTTTCAAGGTCCCTTCCAACCTGGGCTATTCTACAATTTGAGGACAACAACAGGAAAAGTTTGTGGAAACCCCTACGGATGGCAACACCTTACCTTTAGGGATGAGGAATTTATGCAAACAAAAACCTTGCCTAAGTTACTGCAGGTAGTTGTATCACCTGCAGCAACTTGTGAAAAAGGCATCATATACCCTATCAGCAGAAAAAACCCACTTCTCTTTGCTTACATAAAGAGGTAGGTTTTTTTCTTCTTTACCATGTATAAATGGTAACATATAAGAATCATCCCATGGACAGAGATGGAAAAGACTGATACATTTTATCCTAAGAAAAGCTTGCTTAGGGGAGATGCTGTTTGCTGTAATGTGCGTATTATTTTTAAATGAAAGAGTGTATATCCACATTATGCTTGGTGAATCCACTCTGAATGGTTCAGAATAATAAAAACAAACAAAACTTCTGGTACCCTATCTCCTAGATTTCATGTGGTATCCTGGTGCAGAAAACTCACAAGTAAGAAATAGAATACCTGCCACCAACTATTACAGCTTGATGGCATGTTCATATTTGCAGTAAAAAGCACGTTTGAGGAAAAAAGCACAGAGCACAAGAATAAAGAGTAGCCCATGCTAGTTTTTATAGCTATCCCAGAAAATTAAAAAAATTCCTCTTTGTTTACAGTTTGTAAATGACACAGAAGAGCTGGTGCTTTTGTACAGTGACAGAACTAAAAAAAAAATTAAAAAAAATAATTTTTTCCACAGTTTCAAGAGTTGTGCCAAAAGAGACCTAAAACTTGCAAGGGACATTAATTCACCTAATTGTAGCTACAGGTAAATATAATCAAACTGAATAGCAGTAAGAACGTAACAGGCATTTATTCTATTCTATGACACAGGAGCAATATATAAACACAACTATACAGCTTTCTAGTCACAGAAAGATTCTCCTGTAGTTAACACGCATCTTGACTATTGACAGAAACTGTGCATCTGAAAAAGCAGTTCCTGTTTTCCCTTTTATCCAAAGTTTAGAGAATCTTACTATGTTATCCCTAATCCAAGAAATTCCAGGAAGGTATACATCTTACTTGAATCAGAAAAATCTATTTGCAGGTTTAAAACTTGAGAATATGCTACTTTTGATGGGGAGTGAATGTACAACGCTTCTCTGATAAAGAACCAGAATCCTCTTGGCTTCATGACGTGTATTAAACAGAAAATTGCAGGCATCAAAAAAAACTACAATCCACGCTTCTTACCCACCAGACAAATCACTATTAGAAAGGAAAAAAAAAAGAAAAAAAAAGTAAAGCTTAAGTTATCTGAAGAATATTAAAGATGTAAGGGACAACAATAGATTACTGATTTGAAACTATTCTTTTCCAACTTACCCACCATTACCCACATCAGTTCCCTGTCCAAATCAACATTAGAAAGCCAGGAATCTGACTAAATCTTCAAATGAATGTTTCCTCAACTTGTCAGACCTAGCGCTCTGTCCTCCTCCTCTTAAATCCAGACCTTTTGCTTTGACAATTCTCTCAGGTTTATCTCTCAGTTCAGGGCCATACATATCAAATGACATGAGGGAAGATGGCACCAACATTCAACTGCAGCTAGGAACAAAGCTTTATGGTAAACAGGGCTTTAGAGAAGCCTTGGAAACATCTCTCAACTGTAACACAGTAGTGTGGCCTCTCGCCCGTTACATGCAGCAGATGCATCCTGTTAATGGATGGTAGATCAGGCTCACAAGCTGACCCAGGAGGTCACAGAGCTGGCAAGAGGCATGAAGTTGCTCTGTGAAAGAATGAGAGCCAAGCCAGCTTACCAGAGAGCACAAAGCAACAGCCAGCACCAGCAGCCCTTGTTAAGTAAGATTTCGTGGGTATGATTACACCAGGAAAGTCTTTTGGTTAAGAGACGTCATTGCCTCAGGCTTAAAGCCAGTTTGGTAAGAAAGACTTGTTCAGGGTTTTGTCCTCCAGATACGAATTTCTTCCAGTATGAAAGGACGGGCCTTCAGCCACAGGGGGTAGGGGGGCAAACCAGGAAACTGATGTTTGTGCAATAACAGCACATATTAGTAAGTGATACATGCTACCTTTATTGTAATTTCAAAGCCTGAGACCTCAAGGCTTTATATTACACAATACTACTTTCCTGACATTAAAAATTGAGCACAGAGTACAATGCGCTGGGAACAAAATCAAATTTGTAGACAAATAATGCTACCAAGGATATAATCCAAGGCATACTCTTTAATTTCCTTGGGCAACACTTCATTTTGGTTACAGCACTGGTACACTCCTCATTCCCAGTATAACTTAAAACTACCAGTGTAGTGTAGCTGATTTAACAAAATACGTTGTAGTATACATCTCAGAAAATGATGCAGCTTTAGAATTTTCTGCTCTCAGAGCCTGCTCCCAAACCTGGATTGTCCCCTGAGTTGTGCCTGTATAGCTGTGAACTCAAGCACCTCCTCTTTTCAAACGATGTAATGCACATCTACTTCATCCCTAAGTAAGAGTGGTAGAAATTTAAAGCCGCATATCAGTACAACAAAAAAGTAATTTCCTTGCTAATGATTTTATTTTCTGCTCATCTATTTAGAGATACTGATCTGCCAAAACTTATTTACTTAAGGGTCTAGTCCTGACACAGATGATGTCAGTGAGATAGGGTCAAATCCTGAAGACTCAAGGCAAAGTGTAGAAAAAAAACCTTAACCACCTTATTTAATGTCTGCCAAAACTCTTTAGATTTTTTTTTTTTTTTTTTTTTTTTACTTAAAATGTCTCACTTATCTTGCCTATACAGTAACCTAATGGTAAGGATGAGCAAAGAAACTGCCCCTCTGCTAGTCTCTTCCCTCTGCAATTCTACAGGTGACTGCCCCTTACAGCAGAAGGGGTTTTCTGAAATGGAGTAGCTGGAAAGACCATACTTGAGCATATTTAATTAGTTATGAGCAAAAAGTGAAAGCACTGTCCAACACAAATCCAGCACAGATGCTGCAAACTCATGCTACTACGTAGTCTGGGTCATGATGCCTCCAGCTTTATTCCAAAACTTATGTGAAAACCTGAAACCACTTAAAGATAGAACAATAACATCTAAGTGTATAACAATGAGGTATTTGGAATCCTTCAAGTAACAGGATGCCTTAGTGGCCTAGTGGCAAACAGTCAGAATTTGGTTTTTAGTCCATCGCATCAACAGAGTCAGGGAGTGGTTAGAAGTATTTTGGGATGATGAGGAAGGAGTCTCATTTTTTCTTCTCAGAAGATGGGCTAGATATATTTTTTTCTTACTATACTAATTTGTGTTTCTGCATGTTTGCTGTTCATGTATAAAACCAGAACTCTCTACATGAGAAATAACCAAGAAAATGTGATCAATCAAGTGTGGACAAAAGAATAAGATGAGGAAACTTGGTTATGATGCAGTGAAGGTCTACAAGTGAAGGCTGTGATTAGCCCTCCAAAACTTGGCTAATGCCTCAGACAGCCTGAGTGTGTGGGTCTGCTTAAAGAAACAGGGTTAGATTTCAGCCACAGTAGTTAGTGTAACCTCACTGTTAAGGAGTGACCTAAACCAGCCAAGAAACCCTTGATCTAAACAGTCTCACTGCTATAGCTGTCCTGATTCTTCAGTAGAGATCTTTGCTGGCACAGCAACTAACTCAAATAGAGTGGGTAACGTAGCCATAAAGTTGCACAGAAATACTTACGCTAGTAAAGCCTAGTACAAAAATAGATACAACTGTGCCAGAAGAGCTCAGCTTTATTCAGCTTAACCTGGCTCATTTGGGACAGAAGGGAGGCAAAATTTTACTTCCAGGAGGGGAAAAAAAAAAAATCCACCACCACCAAATCTTCTTTCTCTGACCTATCTACATAGCTGGACACTGCTAAAGCAGCCATAGTGGCATAAGTATAGTGGCAAAGGCACTTCTGGAACAGAAATGCTTTTAGAGCCACTTTTAGAGAAGCAGGAGTAAATAAAAATGATGCATAAAATCAACAATCATTTCACAGCTGAGCATTTTTTAGTAGAAGTGAACAGAGGAAGCATGGCTGCAAGAGATTTTGAACGGTCACCTAATCTGTTCTGGAGGAGCAGCCAAGCATCAACTATTCCTGGTAAATGGTAACCGTTTGTCTACCTTGTTTGTAAAAACCTCCAGTGACAGAGATTCTGGCTGAAATACTGTGCTTATGCACTGCTGCTTACCCACTTCTTCAATGATCACTTATTGCTCTTAAAAGTCTTTTTTTTTTTTTCCACAGAGAAGGAAACAGATGCCTATACCTAGAGGCTAAACCGTACAAGGACAGACATTTATGCTAAAATAGCATATGTGATAGGGGTACAGAAAGACATATGCAGTCTAGCAATAATCCACCCAGCTTTCATCAGTGAAGACACAGCTTCAGCCACTTCGGCACTCTCTGCAAAGCAGATAAAGAAACAAATCAGCACCTTGCATAAGGATGACACTCTTTCCTCTGTCCCCTTCTCAAAACAGTTCAAGAGATCAGAGGATCAACTTACGATAGAAAGAAAAGAAATAAGAGTGGGCAAATGGAGCACCTTGAATGCACCAGAAAAAAAGAGAAGCCTTGATGCAAGCACAGAGCAGGAACAGACAGAAGAGGGCACGTGGCTGTACAGAATGGATGATCTCAGTACCAGGAGACACACACAACCCCAACATCAGATGGCAAAAATGCAGAAGACTACTGGGGTACATAAAGCATTATCTCTGAAAGCCATTGGCAGGGAAAGACCCCTGAAAATTGTTGGTTAGAAGATAGATGGGGGGACATTATAGGCTGGGAGATGACATAACCACGCACCATGGACATGGTATAAATCTGAGGAGAGAGGAGTTACAGGCAGCCCCTAATGTTGAGGTAGCAAACAGAGATCCTAGTTACTTCCCGAAACCCTGGGATATGCAGCCTGCAAGAGCTGCTAAGACTGCACCTCCTAAATACATGGCAAGTCAGATAAAGGGCTTCTGACCATTAACAGGGAAGTGAGGGCATTTAAAACAGCTTGAAGAGCAATGAGGAATAATATTTATCTCTGAAAAATATTAGCACATAAAAAAGGGAACATTTTTATTATCTCATCTTTTTGTAACAGATTTTCAAGGGGAACAAAATGTACCCATAGCATCATTGTTATTAAAAACTTTGGCTAGAGTAAGAAGCTAGAATCTTATTCTCTTCTGCTTTTCCTTTGACACTTCACAAAGCTCCCCTACTGCAAAGTGAAGTATACATGAATGTCTGCCATGGCAAAAATAATAAGCACAGTTCATGACTTCAGCTTGTCTTTGTAAAGCAGTGGCACACTATTTTAATATTAAAATATTTTAATGCAGTTTTAATGTTAATGCTTATTTGAAAAATTTGAACAAGCTAGGTATTAAAAAAGGTCGTATCACTGAACAGCTCTTACACTATCATTAAGTCATTTAAAATTTCACACCCCCAGGCACAGTTTCATAGACACTAGAAACTATCGTAAGCTGGTTCTGCTGCTGGGAAAAAAAAAAAGCTTCCTCTCCATTTAGGCAGAAGAGATTGAGCAGAATGTTAATGGACACAAGCAGCTAGGTATATACCACAGTCATCTGAAAAGGAACAAGAGGCTGGTGGAGTGGGAAGGAAAAAACCCTAGGCATCCCGAGCTGCTTAACAATAAGATCAAAGATCCTTAGATATGGGGTTAAAGCCCATCATGTAAATCAACAAGGTGGCTTAGGTGTATCATCTAACTGCCCATCTAACAACTAGCTCTTAGAAAAAAAAGGAAGTCCTCCCTCCTCTTTTCCCCATTTGTTCTCACAATCTTGTCTGATGCTTCTCCTTTAGCTGGCTAGGCCAATTCACTCTACGGTTATAAGAACATCACTACAACAGAAAGGAACAGAGCATGTGTCCAGAGCTGAGTAACACCACCACTCATTTTTAGCTAAATTAAATTGGCTACGATGTGCCATCAAACCACACTTAGGTTTTAGGATTTGGGTTGGGTTTTTTTTTTTTTAAACATTCAGTTAGCATTTTAACAGATACACAGATTACTGTTATCATAACAACAGAGTTAATCGTACGCAGCTATGACTGCGTAACTCTGTCATTGACCAGCATTTGAGATCAACAAAACCATATGTATTGCCCTATTCTTATATAAGATTGGATACTTTATGTTTTGCCCTTATTATCTCACATTTGTTGTTCAACATACAGCTTAAGTGGTATTGTCTTTTGACATAGTTTCTGTAAAAAACCCAAACATTAATACTTACAGTTCCAGGCCTTGTAAAGTCAATACTATGTGCTACACTTTGTCTCATCTGATTGCTAAACAAGCGAACACAAACACTTTGAAGATACTCTGGTGTGATCTAAAAAATAGGAAACATAAGGAGACAAGAGGATTATATAAAACTTACACTTTCTACCAGACAAGTGTTTCTGTACTAAAGGTTGTTTGTTTTTTTTTTTTTTAAGAGGGCAAGAAATCACACACCTGAGACTCATCAATACAAGTACAAGGTATAATACCGCAACTACAGTTCTGTTCAGAAATTAAGAAAACTGTAAACTCTCTTCATCTGGGAATAGTTACGCTATTCACAAGACTAATGCTAAATGCTTTCAGAGAGTCTAGAAGAAAAATGGCACTTGTCACACCTCTGTTTGCATACAGATATTCCTCAATCAAAAGGTAAGTTCTCCAGCAGTAAGTATGAAGAAGTTTTGTGCTTTAGACTCAGGCAATGATGTGCTGATGTGTTGTCTAGCTAAAGAGCAGAACTCACACAACTCTCTTGTACAGCACAGGGAATAAATATGAATTGTACAGGACTTTGTGTTTCAATGCAAAACATATCAGCGTGGTTACGTTTTTTATTTTGGGAAACCTACATCACAGCAGAACTGCCAAATTTCAGAACAGTTATTAGCTTCCCCAGAACAGAAGTGAGAGAACTGAGATTATAGAAAAGGGAACGGGGACACTTTTGATATTTTCAGACCTATAGAGAGACAACAAAACCCTTCAAATTCATAATGCTGTAACTTTAATGCAATTTTATTCGGTACCCAACTCCACTTTGGATTCAGAAATAACAGAAACCAAGATTCATAATGGAAGAGCACCCTCAGCTGGACACACTTGGGAAGGATCAAATGACTACCCAGCACAAGGCTTACAAGGGAAATGAAACAAGCAACTGCAACAAAAGATAACCAGTGCCTGGTTCCTTCACTGCAGCAGGTAAGAGGATATCACCTTGGAGATGTGAAATGGGAGGCAGTAAATGAATGACTATGTGTTTCTCATTGTTATCAAAGCTCATGTGAGCAGATATCTTTCCTAATCTGCTGTAAAACAAAATCCACACCTACAGGCAAATGCTTCCCTGCAGTAAGGATGCGAACAGACATCGATCCCAGATGCAGAGTAACGAACTACAAGATGTTCACATGGATGACAGGAGGAAGGTACATACTAACTTGTCAGCAGGCAGCACAGGAACTCCTAGGCCATTCTCCCTGCTAAAAATTCACAGCTCCTTTAAAAGCATCTAGAGGCCACTAATATCTGCCATAAAAATAATCTTCAGGTTATACAGAAGTTATAGTATAGAGGCATGCTCACAGAGAAGAGGGGACAAAAGATGAAGCATAAAATCATCTCTGTATTAAAAAAAACCCAACCATAACAAAGTTGTACCTTCTCCAGTCACATATACATGGCCCATTTCACAGGATGAATAACTCATTCACTCCTACCCCAGTTGCCTTTACCAATTAAATTAACAAGTTCAGCTTAGCGGAACAAAGAGCAAAGCTTTTCCTCCCCAAAACTTTGGATGAGAAGATTGTTTCCACCACAGTATAACTTAAAGCAGATCTGGCAGCAGTTTTAAGTATATAACAACCTCCAATGGGCTGGATTGCAGTCAGTAATCACAGAAATGCCTCCTAATCACTACTGATGCCAAAGTTCAAAAGAGGACTCTCACAAGAGATCCGAGATGTCTTCTTCAGATCATCTTCGAGATTTTTGAGCCAGCACAATTCAACCCATCTTCTGCACTACCTTTATCCTAGTACATAGGGGTGATGGAAGAATCTCTCATCCAAAGTGCTGTGTTTCATTAGTAAAGAGACACAGTACTTACAGAAATGCTCAGCACTATGAAGTTTTAATTCACATTTTAGTGGCATTCTTTCTCCTTTTTCTGGGGGCGTGGGGGAAGCAAGTACATATCTGAGTCATCTCTTACCATCTTGCCATTGACTGTGGCCTCCAAGGAATCCACCAGCTCTGCAGTGACTCCAATGAGATTATGGTAGTCTGCCTGCATTTTGTTAAATCGTTTCAGGTAAGTCATGGTCCTGTGCTCAGATTCCACTAACTGTTGATGAAGATGTTGCAACATTTCTGTCAAGAGAAAAATAAAAAAAGGAGTAACAGAACCTTTTCAACCAAAACAACAAAAGAACCTGCAAGCATTTTTACTGCTCTGAAGGGACAACTTCAAGTACTGCTGTGGAATTACATTTATCTAAAGGGTGGAATTTCACTGCAAGGATAATTCCATCCTATAGAGTGATTTCATTTCATCGCAACAGCTAGAAGGATTTATTTTGCCTTAATTACCCAAAGAACCAATTGCTTCACAGTTCCAGCAGCAATACAACCATTAGACAGTAAACATCACTGAATACATTTCTGAAGAAGATACTGTTTTAAAGGTCTGTTCATACAAGAAGTTCCATGCTATCAGAAACAAAATGAGGCTGTGGGCACTGAATCAGAAGAATATATGACAATGCAGCTCACACTCGGTTAACTCAACTTGCTATCTGCATATGAGATCCATGCACCATCTTTTACATTCACTAGAGTAACAGTGGGTAAAAAAACATCATCACACCAAGCAACTGGAAAGGTCAAGGAGCCACTTCAAAGACAAAACAAAAAAAACAGGAGAATGACAGTATGCAGAGATTCATGCCAGTGTTACACTGTGAGGCTGGGTGTTTTCTCCAGTTAATTTATAGAAATAGACCACTATTATCAGCTTATATAATGCTTTGTTTATTTTAAAGTAAATACTAAGTCTTCTATCTTTTAAGGAAAATGGTACAACTCACAGAAAAAAAGCCCCCCAAAACAATATTCAAGTTATCCAGATCCTCTTCTGCTATTAAAATATTCACTGAATTCCTTGAAATTGCAGGGAATTCTCTACTTCATTCTCTACCTCTACACAAAATTTTTCAGGCAATTCTGTCATTTACCGGTTGATGGCAAGCTGTATTATTTACTTTTACTACCTTCAGTTTCTGAAAATAACTTGCTTTTTTCTTTTATTGTTATCTAAATTTAAAAAAAAAACCCAAACCCAAAGAGTTACATTCCTGATACATTTTGTTCCATCGGGTTCAATTACTTTAGAGACAAAAGCAGCAAACTAAAACAAAAACTAAACAAAATCTGTATGCTCCATCCCAGTCTCAGACTAAGCCAAATTAGTGTTCTACATGGAAGTCAGGCACGGAACCTGGACCTACGTACTGCAGCGCACATCTTCATGACTGGACAAAACTATGAAGGCAGGCACAATATTTCTATTGTTACTGCTGATGTTTATGTATTTTGCTAGAACATTACGTTCTAAATTAGTTTGCTAAGAAGCCAGTATTGCTCTAATGTTGTGAAAACGGCATCGTGCCCATCTTGCAAACAGACGGAATATTTACCATAGGACTTTTTGCTAAACAGTGGGCAGGAATCAGCTTGACTACAGATTTTCAGACAGAAGCAGGATTCATTTTCGCAGATTTAAAACATTTTGGGGTTAGAGTAGAGCATTCCAAATAGCCCAATATGACACAGCTTAGGTCCAAATAGACCCAAAGGGAAAAAAAAACCAAGAAAGTATCTAAGATACAAAATTGGAAACTAGAAAAACTAGTTCCTGTTCCTGGCTTTGAACAAACTTTGCCCATGATCTTTGAGGAAACCATTATCCTCTCTCATGATTCACTATCTCTTTCCATAAAGATGTAGACATACATTCCTCTAACATAGAAGCATTGGGAAACGTAACTGATAAGTAGAAATCTTTGGGATCTTCCTTTGGAGAATCCTAAGGAGTAAGAAGTTCCACTGCACAGTTATGCCCTGTGTTTGAAAAAAGCTCATCATATAATACCTTGCAGCTATGATGAACAAGCGCTGGAGAATTTGGGTGTAGCTATTAAAAAACTGCTCTATGAATTCAGGCACGAACCTCTGCTGTCCCACAGCAGCTGGCAGCAGGGTGGTAATCTTCAGCAGAGGGAAAAATAGGGAGCGGAAGTGCTGTATTAGCACATGGCTTATCTAGTAAAGCCTTCAGAAGTCATCTTCTATGATGGCAATCCAGTTATATTGCAGGTAATGATGTACTAATCATGCACAAATATCTGCCAAACAACTTCCGACAAGCCACTTCAAAAAGCGATAAACACGTAGATGTAAGAGACTCAAAACTGCCAGAGAAATACTATTCAAATAGAACGGTTTGTAAAGCTTTCATTGCAAATGAAAGATCAAAGTCATTAGATAGCTCTATGAATTCAGATGTTGGAAACTGCTTTAAAAACTTGTCGCATCTTATGTATTTTTAGGATTTCTGAAATAGGCTGCTTTTATCCCATTTATATTAAAAGCAGTAGATCACAGCAGATTACTTTCAGAAAATTTAGCAAAATGATCTTTTTAATGGCATATTTAAGAGAAAATGTGCATGAACAGACTTTAGGTATAAACTTTAGCTATAAATTGACAGTCTTAAAATAAAGCATGAAATACAGAGAAGGTACATTTTCTCACTGCTAATCTGTATTTTTTCAAAATCTATGAGTTAAGCAAAAAAAAAAAAAAAGGAAGAAAACCCATGCAGTTATTTTACTCTCACAGCCTCTTCCTCTGTCAGAATGGCTGCTTTCTGAGAACCATTCCTGAATCACAGCACTCTGCACCTCCAGGATTTGTGACTGACACCTGATATCAAACTGCAAATCAAGCCACTCTAATGATATTTTTCTTATACTTTCTAGGAGGGAGGCAAAACCGGTGTAAAATAACAATAGAAGCTGTGACAAGCCACAGATCCTGTACAAATCCAGCAAAATGCACTTGAAAAAAACCACTAGAACAGTTCCCAGTAACATTAAGTAATCTTGCTGAGCACGCCAAACTTTTTACAATTCTTTAAGCTGTTAAAACCATTGCAACTGCAATAAATATTCATCAACTTAAAAATCAGAAGAATTAAGATAGCTTCCAAAGACAACCCAAATTATTCTTCCATAATAATAATCATTCAACTTTGATTTTATTTTTATTCCACAGCCATCACTGCTAAACTGCTACCACAGCTTTATTATGATACAGTTCCAAAACAAGAATATTTTTCTAAACTAATAAAGATTCTGAGAGCAACCATTGCAAAAAACTAGCCACTCTTTGGCACTTTATTCCATTGCCTAGATGAGCAAATTGGAACACATTTTTATTTAACTGTGATACAACACATTTGATTCAGAAATTTCCAGTGGATGTATCTAGAGCATGACTTTCACTCAGAGGAAAGTTGGAAGCCCCAAGTCGTGAAACATAAACCTACTCATAATTTACTTGCTTTTCATAGCCCAGTGGGGAAAATTTCCAGTGATGAAAAACCATCTTCCAGCAACAGTAAGCAGAAAAAAACTACATAACCAAACTCAATGCAGCTCATGAACGCTAGTCTTGGCAATTAAGAAACAGGGTCCAATTTACCCCTTCCCTGTTAAATCCAGGGATTACTAATTATAAACACTGGTCTTTACTGAGAAAAGGGAGTCAAAGAGAAGAATCAGAGTCTTGACACGTCTTGCTTTTTTTATCACTATCTTCTTAGACATAAGTAATTTTACTAAAAAAGGAAAAAAATATTTCATGAAAGTCTGTCTTACTGAAAGTGCAGGAGATGCATCTCATCATCGAGATGTAGCTGACCCAAGTACAGATGGCTGTTGGAAGAGCTGGTCCTACACTGCCCCTTTTCCTCCCTGCATTCCTGCCATATCCCCATAATCATGAATGCTGTTATTGAAGACAGATCAGTGAGCTACCAGTCCAGGTAAAAATTAATATTTAGTTGCTTGTTTAAAAAGTTAAATCATTGCCATCTGAGTCAGGGTCAAGGAGAAGGAAAAAGCGCCTTTCAGAGGCAGTTCACATTTAGTCATCTTGCAGCAGTGATCAAACAGGATCAGAGAGTAATACAACACATTTGGCTTCTTTCTTCCCCTCTCCCAGACACAATGTGTTGCCTATTAATTTTATTTCTGTTTCTCCTTCACTGATAAAGCAAACATTCTCCAACAGTGACTACGTACTGTGGATTCTATGTGATCTGAGCAGCATGCTGCAAAAATAACCTCTCTGATCCAAAACTTCCATATGAGACAGGCCTCAAGTAACCTTCATGAAAAATCCAAACCCACTCAACCTCCAAGGCACGTAACAGATCAACAAATTAAGGCTGACCTGCATGGATTCAATGTCATGACAGTCCCTGTACTTGCACAAAGCATAAAACTTGCCCAAATAAAAAATAATTAGGCCAAAAATAATTCAGGCCCAATCATACTCCGATTAGAAAGAAATAACTACATGGAACTATTGTCTTCAGGAAAGCCCATCACAAGGAAAAAGAGTAACTTCTGGAAAATAGAAATCCACAAAGATCTTTCTATTATGAAAGTCTAATGCAACACAAAGCACAAAATAACAAAGAAAATACCTGGAACTCATACTGGGAGATGAGCCTAACTTTCTCCTTAATTCAAACTACAAATAGTAAATACTCATGAGGAAAAGTCATTTTAGGAATGCAGCTGGGCTCATACAAACCCCTACCAATAAAGTGAACACAGAAAGTCAAGTGAAAAAAGGTACCCAACTCCCTCACATTCATAAGTTCTGTTTATTGAACTGATTTTTTTAAAAGGCACATATTTCAAGTGCCATCAGCATCTAATGGGATTCAGTGCTGAAATTATTCTTTTTTAAAGGACCCTAAGTCACTTACACACTTCAGTGTGCACGAACAGCTTACCTAAAAACGCAATGCATCAGTCATACTTAAATTAACACATTCTGATTCAGGAGATAACAATATTTACTATTTTAGGAGTTTAAACAGGATGAATGAATAGGAACAAAAAAAAAAAAAAATCAACTTTGTCTAAGATCATCAGTCAGTCATCAGAATACCTGAATGAGATTTGAAATCTGGAAGATACAGATAGGCTTAAGCACGTATGGGAAAGGAATCTGAGGAAACTTACTTTCATCATAACTAAAAATGGAGAGCTGGTATGCACTTTGTACAGAGTTCCCCACTTGTTTTTACCACGTTCCAGGACAGAACAGACTTAAAATACAAATCCCACTAGGCCCTCTCCCATCTCTAGTACATGCCTGTGCTAAACCCCACTGACCTCAAGCAGTCCAGCAGTAACTATCACCAAGACAGGGGTCAGGATTTCAAAGGACTTTTCACCATGCATCACTAGTATCCCTGTCATTGCAGGCATACTTTCCACTACTATTATAGCCCCTATTAATCTTACAGAATATCCTTACCACATCTCAGCATTTACCTTTGTTGCACTGTCCATTCTCCTTCTGTTGCATGAGTAGGAGCAGTTGAGGAAAACGTGCATCCTTTCAGGATGTGTTTGTTCCAGGGACACAGAATTAGAAATTCAACCAACTGGCAAACCCAACCAAGCCAAATATTCTTACTGTCCCCGGCAACAGCCAATGCCTGATGCTTCACAAGAGAGCAAGAATTAATGAATCAATAATACATAAAAATCTCCTAAGTGTATAACATACAATGTTGCATAGAGACTTGCAACTTTTTGCTGACCTTTAAAGGTACCAGATCGAGCCCTGAAGTATAAGATACCGTAACTCCAGTCTAAATGTATTAATACAAAAATCAAAAGTCAAACCACTGATTTTACATAAAATCAATATACAGATATGCAAATGTTTTAGGGCAAGTGATGTTTTATACCTAAGAAACATTCAGGGCTCAGTTAGGATCCAGTCCATTACTCCATAAAGAGGAATACATGGAGAGAAAGTTTTCTTCGACTTTTCTACGCCAGACTCCCACACAAACATCCATAACATGGGCATGAAAGCAGTGTTTTGATCACTGCTCTTCATCCTGGCAAACAGGCAGAATGGAACAGAAGGAATATAATTTCCAGCTCATCATTCAATACCACCATGGAAACATGCTGCTTTAGAATAAGAAAGATATAGCAGGAAAAGGACTTTCAATTTCTCCTGTTCAAAAAAAAAAAGAAGAAAAAAAATCCAGAAACAAAGGCCCCAGTTCAGTTCTCTCTACCTTGCCTTTAACTGTACTGACCAAAAGTGGAGAAGAAAATTTGTCATACAGCTAGTTAGCTTGCAAATTTGGCCTGACAACACAGCTTAAACAATATTGTTAGAAAAACAATACAGTCTAAAGCACAAGCCATTTAGTAAAACAATAATTTCTGGAACCCTTAAAAGCCCTGGCAAACTTTCAGCTAGTCCCTGAAATGGCTAACTGAAAAGACTAACAGCTTTACAAATGCTAAGAAAGAAGTCGGGTCAGTTCGGTGCCTTCGAGTATCCCATACTTTATACATGGAAGCAAAGAATGGTCATAAGATAAATATGCAAGTTCATATGCATCTATACATTGTCTTTACATAACTTTTTCAAAAGGTTTCTTTGAACGTGGAACATAAACAATGTTTCCTATCATAGAAACACTGAACTGCAACTTTTTGCAGTTTGCAAAAATTTACTGCAATTCCGCAATAAATCTCAGCAGCACGTTCTTCCAATAAATTATACTGCCTCTTTACAGTAATTCTAATTATCTTCAAAGTGTTTTCTCAAAAGGATACAAATAAAGTGAGAAGCCGAGGAGTCTGTCTGGCTTTGAGAGTCAGAGACAGGAACTTTTCCAATCTTGTCCTTAAATCCAATGTCCAAGAATCCTTGAAAAGAAAAACAAATGATGACATTTGTTCACCAAATATGTACACTCTGCTGAAAGTACTGTTTGGATCACAGCAATCTTCCACTAGTACACAAGGCAGCCAGTATTGTATTGAAAAGATTTTCCCATCACTGTTACTGAAGTCAATGTGTTTGCTAGCTACCTGTAAAGTGTACAGAAGTTAGAAGAATGTTCAGTATTATTCCTAGACAAGAGCTCTAAAAAAACTCGACGTAGCTTTATTTCAACTGTAAAACCACCATATTGTGTTGGTGCCTTGTATGAACATGCAACAACTGCCCCTAAATTAGAAGTACCTTTAAAAAAAAAAGCAACTTGAGAAAGAGATAAAAATATGAATATTTATTTTACATTTATTAAATAGAGTACAAAATGAATAATTTTCCATTGCTCGGTTTTCAAAAAGTAATCACTGTAGCCATCTTTACAATTCCCAGATCTTGTTAGGAGATTTTGTCAGAACTATTGCAAGCATCATGACATGGGCACAACGTTTCTGAAATAAGGATTTGGAGAAAAACAACTCACGTACAAAAAATATACCAACATATCAGCCACTAACTGGAACACTGTCTTCTGCTTGACATAGTGTCTCATAAGCACATGAAAATAGTAGTTAAGGAAAAAAGCCAAACTACACCTAAGAATTCATTGAATGCTCATTTCCTCTATTTCAGACCTTCACTTAAGCTAGTTTCTGATTGATGAAAAGCTAGCCAACACATGAAAAAGCAGTATCTTCCAACAAGTAGCAGAAGCTTCCTAAATTTACTGCTGTATATGTAAATGTTGCAAGCTGTTCTTGCAGCTCAGATTTACCCTTATTTCACCATGCTGGAGAGCATACAGAATTTACTCACTGCATTTACCAATTCAGTTTCCAGACATTGGTGCACCACGTTACCCTGTATATTACCAAAGGAAACATGTCTCCTACAGAGAGGAGCGTATATTATTTTTCAAGATGTATTACACAAACAGACAGGAACTCCAACTATATAAAGCATCAGACGCCTGAGAAAAAAATTCCATAAGAACACTGCTTAGCAGACTAGTGACTCACTGCTGTTCTTTCTCAAACGTAAAACACTCTGTTTCAACACTAACATGGAATGAGCTGTACAATTCCCACAAGAAAATATGAGTTACTGTGGTATAAGAGCTTGGACGCTGTGTTACTATGAATAAACCTGAGGATCTTGTCTTAGATAAGGCATTCAAAAAAAAAAAAAAGCTGCTAAGTATAATTAAAAAAAGAGTAGTCATATCTCATCTCTGAGGTCAACCAGTACATCTCATTATTTATAGCTAGTCCCAAAGGAAAATGGCAGTATATGCCTTTTTTTGGTACTAAACTGGAACTCCTCATCAGCTGGTACATCCAAAGTCAGCCCTAGGGCAAGTATCACTTAAGCTCTGATTTGATATCAAAGTGTGTGGCAGCGATGCAGGCTGAAGATATCTCCTCCCACCACAATAACTGCCCACAGCTGCTTAGATAAGCCAGCACAACTGTGCATGTGGTAGGACAGTAAAGCATTTCATGCACATAATCCTGCAAAGTATTATACATATTTTACAAACAAATTTGTGTACACGTTTGTATGTACATGGAAGCTGTATCCACACACATTCACAGGCAATAAAGCAGATCAATTCCTTGATCCAGTCCGAGTGCAACCACATAGCCAGTTTTTTCCAGCACAACCGAGAAGTTAAGGTGCAGTTTTGCGCCGCAGGAACAAGCTGTCAGCAAGCGAAGTGATGGCTGTACCTTCCCCACAGGGATTGCCACAAATAGTTTGGAACATCAAATCACAGCTCTGGACATCATCTCATAACCATCTACCTGCACGGTGCCCAGAAAGCAGTCAAAGTAAGGGTGTTTTATTACCCCTTCATCAAGAGAATAACTGTAGATCATCATTACATTGAGAGTGCACCTGCAAATGAGATCTATGTGAAGTTTAAGCACACTAACTTTTACACTCTCTTGTCACCTTGCACATGCAAGCCTAAGCACTGAACTCTTTCAGAGTCATTCAAAGGCAAAGGCTGAAACACATTTAACAAAAAAATTAACCAGGAAAAATGCCTGTGGCAAGAGTCACCAAACCACTAAGCACAGTTATGCTCTTCCAGCATTGTTTTTGGGGGGGTGCGTGGGGGAGAATCTCAGAACTCAGACAACACTGACTCATTTTCTGTTACAGGTCATTTACTTAGCAACTTGACTTTCTCTTTTCCGCATTAAATGAAACTGCTTCAGTCTCCTAATGCCTAGCTATCGTGTTTTAAATCCAGCCACATATATAGAGATAGCGGGGTTGGGCAACAATCTCAAAACAAATAAGTAGACTTGAACTATTATACAGTGATTCCCAGCAGCATGCATGTTTCAGGGTTGTGTGGAAGGGAAGGAGAGGCAGCAATTCTTATTTATGGACACAAAGCTGGCAAGCCACTTAGGACTCAAGCAAATACAAAATAGATATTTAAGACGGTACTCTGTTATTGACAGCGCTCCCACAACCCTTCCTCCATCAAATATATGTTCTTTTCTGATTGTACAGTTTCTGTTAAAGGAAAACAATAAAAACGATTACCGAACTATGCATCATTCAATATCTATCGCCCCATGAGAAAAATCAGCATAAATACCATCTCAGCAAAATAAGATACTTACCTGGAAAAGTTCTTTAAATGAAGGATGTACCATGGGGTTCGGAACAAAAGGCAAAGCATAGAAGGGAAGAAACTCTGTAGTCTGGCTCAGTGCAGCTCCTTTTGTTTCCAGGTATGCCTTAAAATGAGAAATCCTTTCCTCAAGTTCAGCTTTGTCCTAGGAAATAAAGCAGCATATTTATTTAGAAAATTACCATTCTGGACGCGCTATAAAGCTGGCAAATACAAGCAGAGACCTAACTACATTAATATCAAGTTTAAAATCCCAGAATATTTGTTATCTAAAAAGCAACACTTATTTAACTAAAGAGCATTATATCTTGTTTTCACCACTGAAAAAAGAAAATTTAAACCAATGTTGTTGTTTCTGTTCTCCAGGTCCAACAACAGAAGAGGGGAACAATTGCTTTTTGAATATAAATTATTCCTGCCCACTTCAGGCTAGATTTCTAAAGCAGAGTGCCACTTCCACACTCAGGGCAAAGAGGAAACACCTACTTTAGACATGCTTTATTTCAGTGATAAGTGCAGAACCATAAAATCCACTCACATAGCACCAGGAAGAGGAGCTGAGACACAGAACAGACCAAAAGCTCCTTAGAGGCTGGAAAATACACTGAAGGCATCCAAATACTCCTATAGCAGCTGACAGGTATAAGGCAGGAGCTGTTAAGCCCTGGCTGATCTGGCTGACTCAAGGCTACTTAAATGTCTCTTCATCAGAAAAGTCCCACATAACAGAGATTTTATGACAGCTTGGAATTATTGTTTTCAATATGATATATTGAGCTGGTGAAGATTCAGCTTTCCCATTTTATCACAAGTGTTTATATTTCACCACACAGCCTCAGTCCAAACTGGAAATAAGTGTTTTAAGAATCTCCTATAAACTACAATTAGAGGTGTGAAACTATCAGCATGTTGGTATTTTCCAAATTAAAATATTTCAGGAGCTCCAAGATAAGGACACCGCCAAATTCCATCTCTGTACTTCACAATACAAGGGGTCTGGTTCAACTAAAATGCAGACTGCGGCCCAAAACCTGGATAAGTATTCTGGGAATTCTTCTTACTAAACATCCCATTGTCATCTACACTAGAGACAAATAAATGAAGTAAACCAAAAACAATTTGAAGTTTGAACTGCGAGCTAAACTTACAGGCTTTCCCACAGAGTGTTTTAAGAGGTAGGTGGCAAAGTGTACGTGAAGGTAGAACTCCAGCTTCTGAGCAACTGGTTCATTGTCCCGGACTGAAGATGAAATATGCTCCTCCCAGAGCCGGAAGAAAACTTCCTGCTCACCATTTTCAAATGCTGTAAGCAGATCTTTCTGCAAGGGAGAAAAGCATTCAGTGAAAAATCAAGCACAGAAGAGCTATATTTTTTCAACAGTAGGTTAGTAAATGAAGAATTCAAGTGCCATCTGAACACTTTGAATGAAAAGCTTTATCCAAAATCTCTCACCATTCAATGACCACCTAAATATTCTTTCACTACCTATCCTGTGACTCAGTATCTTTGAGAGTCTGAATCAACCATCAATACAAGAAGTAAAGCCCAAATTTTCAAGCATGTCAATCTGGGGACCCACCTGTACAAGAGGGGAAAATAAACGACTATGGTGCATGAAAATCAGTCTTACCAAAGTACAGCAAGCTAAAAACCTAAAATAATATGAACCAAAACTACTGTCTCAGGTTCAAAAGGACTGGAGTTCTGCAAATATAAAAAACCAAAGTTGACAGCTCCTGTACTAAAAGAAGACTGCTAGTAGACTTCTCAAAATAATCAAGAATCTGTTCAGACAGTTCAGATAATCTCACTGCTGTAATAATTCACATGGTGGTTAGTGGCCTTTAACCATTTTTAATATTAAAGTAAGTGTAAACAATGCATTACCTGAACAGGCAAAGCTTTTGAATCTCTCGAGCAAACACCTGCTGATTTAGGTAGTGGCTTCCCTTTTATTTTACATTCCTTTGTAAATACTTTCACTGTTTCTTCAAATTCAGCAAAATCCAAATACTACAAGACAAAAATAATACAATACAGGAACAATATTTTTTTAGATTATTAATGATTCAATGAGTGACCTACAAATTGCCAAAATCCTTTAAAGTTTTTCTGTAGCAGGCTCCATAAATGCCAAAGACTGCACAGCAACAAACCAAGAACTGGTACCTCATGTGGCAGGAAAATACTGCCTCTGAACTAAGTTGCTTCCTGCATCCTAGAGAATAGTGCTGACAACTGAGCACATCCTCTCTGAAAGAATGATGGCCCTTGATTTAGCCAGTAATTTCATTCAACAAAAGAAGAAAAAGAACCAAAATCCACTAATGCTATACCCTGGTTGAAGAAACAAGTGAATAACTTTCTTGCAAATAATGTTCTCAGAGGGCAGAATTCTTAAGTGTGATTCTCATCTCCACAGAAGCAGTCAGACAACTTGAATTCTAAGCCAGGTCACTCACCTGAAGCTGTGCAAGCCAAATTAATGACCAACTAATCAAGAACTATTCTTCTCAGAAAGAGATAAACAGTCCTGCCTCTTCTTCCCACAATGTGCAGTGGCTATATTCCACACAACTTTCTCCTCCTCCCCCCATTTCAGGGGTCTTAGTTATTGGTTGCCAAGGCAGGACATCACATTTCATTTTGCAAAGTTGATCTGGATGCCCAACATTGCCACAGAGAACAAGAATTGTTTACTTTCCTCACTGTTAACATAAACAGTAGCATAGTAATGTACTATAAACCTCTTTTTAGATTTGTTTTCTGAGATCCACAAAAAGACTTCGGTTGTGTATAATTTTGCCATTTGGTAGACTCTTTAGGCAGGAAGTAACTGTCCAGATTTTCAACAGCCAGCCAACAGTGATGGCTGCTGACACTCCTGATCGCCCCTCCGCTGCGCCAGCATCTGTGGGACCCTACAATAGTTTAGGTCCACAAGCACACAAGGCAGGCGGGTTAGCTTGTTGGTTTGGTGTTCACTGAGGGCCCTAAACCAGGCTACCAACACAGTGTCGATCAAAGGAAAGAGGCAGTATCGAGCAGCAGAGATCACAGTTTGTGTTCTTGTTCCAAATCATAAATATCCCATTTTAGCCAATTTATCCAGAAGGCTGAAGCACAGACTTACCAGAGAGGCACCTGCCCCTGAAAGTTTGTCTGTCACTGTCTTTTTCACAGGACCATTTCACGCTTTAGAGTATCTTCTGATTACCTCTTATGGGAAATATGGGCTGAGGAGTGCCTAGCTGGAAAATCCTGCTTAGGCAATAAACCATGGAGATCAGTGGTCTCAGGACTTCAGCCTCGGCTTTGTGAGCTCTCAGGTGTTTATATGCCTCTGTGTTTTATACACATATGGAATGAGGTGGCAGCTAAGCAAGGTTTTAAAGATCTCACCATTATCACAGGTGAAACCTGAGCCTCAAAGCTGCCTGTGATCTAATCAACTTAACTGTTCCTTTAATTAAAGCCTCATTTGCAATAAACAATAGATAATTCTAGATTGATTTGATGTTTGACTGCTTGCATTTAATGGACATTGAGCCCATTGAATCTATAGAGCGTGACAAGAGTCAATATAATTTCCAGGTGCAGCAAACACTTGACCAGTTAAACAACTCCAGAATTTTGACCACAGTTACAATATCTGGCTCTAAATATAAGCATTATGAATTTTTGCCTTGCTCACTTCAACCAAAAAAAAAAAAAAAAAAAAGAGACAAAACCAACCTCTCTCACTAGTCCAAGTAACTCAGCTTCATAAGCTAGAACATCACCCATTGCTAAGCGTTACTGCTACATGTCATCGTTGATAAACCTATAAAATTGTAAAGAAGGGGTGTTAGCAGAAAGCACAGCAGTTCACACAGCCCTGCCACAGCCCAGCTACCCACAGCCCATCAGCCACCTCATCTCCAAACAAACCACATGAGGAAGCTATCCCCCCGAAAGGCACCTTCAAAGAAATTCCGAAGCCGGCCCTCACCGACCCGAACCGTGGTTCTCGCCAAGCCGCGAGGTAGTCATACCGTCTCCTCACAGAGCAGCCCGCGGGTACGGCCCACCACCCCCCGACCCGGACCGGAGCGGTGCGGCCGCCCCTTCAGGGCCGAAAGCATGCGACCCTACCAGCTCCTGAGCCAACCGAACGGGAGGGAAGGGAGGGAAGGGAGGGAAGGGAGCAAACCCCGAGTGCCACCGGCACCACCGCAGCTCGGCCAGCGCAACCACCCCCTCCCCGTTGCGGCCTACCGGCCCCACAGCCCCGCGCCGCCACCTCCGGTCGCCTTAGCAACCGCAGCCTCACTCCCCGCCACGCCCCCTCCTGCCGCACGTGATCCCGGTCAGCCAATCGCAGGCCGGGAATGGCGCGTCACGTGACGAGCGGAGCGTTTCCCCCGCGGGCAGCGCCCCCTGGAGGGCGGGGCGGGGCAGCGGCAGCTTCCCGCTGCTTTGGGTGATGGGTCGCTTTTCGCCGGCTCCCGCTGTCCGACGTAACTTGAAGAGAGTTTGGGGTCAAATTCATGTTTTAAAATCATCCACTGTATTAACATACGGGTTTGTAGCCCCCTTTCATCCTGGGTAGGCCAGAAGGCTTCTAAAAACTGTACACACCGCCTTTCCCCTGCGTTTGTCCGTCGGCCTGTAGCTTTCGGATGCACAATTAAATGATTTCCTAATTGCAGCTTAACACTGGTCCTGCAGCATTTGCCCCTGCCGCATGTTACCTCATGGAAGCCTGACAAAACCGAACAGAAGGGTTGGCCGAGCCCCTTATCAAGGCTTTGTCCCATTTTTGGTTAACGGTGGTGTTAATGAACCTCTTGCCATTAATGCTGAATTTTCCAGCAAGCATTTGCCAGACAGAACAAAACAATGTTATATCACCAGTGATGTCCTACCTGGGGTTTTGGTCTCACCCCAAGCACCTTTGTTTTTCCACCACGAGCACCTCAGGAGACCCGTGTCCTCCGCGCGTCCCACAACCAGACGCAGCATGGCACCATCTTTCTTCCTTTAAAAAGAGCCTCACAAAGCGAGCAGCCGAAGCTGGACGTGGAGCAAGGGGGAACTGCTAGAAAGTACTGTGAAATTTCCAGGAAGTGGTCTGCAATCCCTAGAAAATACTTGAATATTTCTAGAAATGGCTCTGTCATTCCTGGAAAGCACCTGAAAATGCCTAAAAAGCACAGGGAAAGGTCTAGAAAGCACTTGAAGAAAAGCATGTGAAAACTGGCTGGAATTCCTAGGAGGCACATCAAACTGTTCAGAAAGTCCCCTGGAATTCCAGTCCGTAATCCCTACAAAGCTCTCTGCAATTCCTAGAAAGAACAAAGACATTCCTGGAAAGCACAAAGAAATTCCCAGAAAGTAAGGGAAAATTCCTAGAGTCCGGTCTGAATTCCTCAAAAGTTGTGGGAAATTCCTAGAAAGCCCATAGAAATTTCTAGAAAGCCTATGAACGTTTTTAGAGAGCACCAGGGAATTCCTAGGGAGCGAAGGGAAATTTCTCTTCTAACCGTTAGTTTGTGTTCTCATTGCTCCCCTGGAGTGTGACAATTAGCATTCAAATTGGGTTTGTAGTTACTGCGGGAACTGTTACGTGGTTAGGTAGGTATGTGATTGAGCTGATAATTGGAATTTCTGGGTTTCATGATTTGTATGCTAAATACCAAAGTTTTGTGTATATAAGCAAGCGTAACATTTATATACATGAAACTTCCATACTTAGCAATACAAATTGTAGATATACTCTGCATATATATATAGAGAGAGAGTATGTCTATTCCAGAGGTTTCTTCTTTCTGTTGCATACACTTCTACAGAGATCTCACAATAGCAAACTCTCAATATTTATGTCGATTTTTACCATGCTAGAGCCTATCGGGCATTTAGCAAGTCCCCAGCGAGAAGAAGGAGCGGGGTCCCTTGGCTGTCCATAGCCCACTCACTGCCGCTGTGTGTGCAGCATTCTGGGCGGCTTCTTGCTCCAGCTGAGGGAAGGCGATGGGGCTGTGAACTCCTCCTCCTCCTGTTTGTCACCTGTCCCTCTAACTTTCTAAAAGAGTAAAAGACTCTTAGAGAGTGGTCCCAAGGTTTTGGAGCAGACCAGCTGCAGCTGCCCTCCTCCTTTGTAAGGGCAGCTGGACTATCCTCTGTGTTCCCTCTCTCCTGCTTTGCTTTGGTGATGATCAGGCACTGCCCCTGCGGAAAGAGAGAGGGATTTCACGCTGATATTCTCCTTTTCCCATCTTCAGGATGATGCGCGTCCAGCTGGCTTTCTCCTCTGAGCAGCCAAGCGGGACTGACATTGTGTCCTGGGCAGGGTGGTGGGACGGGCTGTGTGGAATCTGGGCTTTGCTTGATCATATTTTTTCTTTTTTCCTCCCATTCTTGCAGAAGTCCCCTTCTAGCAGGCTGCTGTGCACGTGCTGCCTTGCACAGGCTTTGCCCTGCTCCTAAGGTGCTCGGGCAGAGACACAGTTTTGGGGAGGTGCCCAGGCGTGAAACCCAGTTGCTGGCCAGCACCTGAGCTAAGGTCAGGAAGACACAAAGCTTCTGCCTCCAACCTGCAAAGGAGGACTCTGCTGCCCTGTGTGTCCAAGGAAGGGTATTCACCATCGTTGTGGCATCAACCTAGCTCCATACTTTAGGTTTTTCTTGGGGCAGATGTCACCGCCACCTCTGCTGGGGGCTGAGCATTCCTGCAGCTGGGCCAGCGACTGCCAGCTGCAGGTCCCAGGCTGGATCATAACCTGTTGCTTGATTAAAAAACAGAAGGCTATTTTCTACACCCAAGTGGAAGATTTTGCAGGAAATGTCTTCTTGCAGTAGCCTGTCCAAGTAGTTGCATTAAAAATAAAAGCAAGCAGGCAAGAGGGGAACATTTTTCAAAGCTTAAACATCCTGTTATTTTCTGAGTCAAACTTCAGCTTTTAGTTGCCAAAAAATATTTTGGTTTGGATTTTCAACGAATACTTTGAAGGAGAACTTAGGCAATAAATAAATAAGAAGTCATTACAGTTTTTAGTTAATGACACATTATTGTTGGTTGGATTTGGAGCATGGACTGGCTCCTGCTGGGACCAGCTGGGGGGCAGAGGGGTTTGCTTGGACCAACATCCCACACTCGGGCAAGGCGCTCACCCAGCAGTTCAGACACTGCTCATATACCGAGTTACACAGCAATGCTTCCCCAGAGCCCTCTGCGAGGAAAACCGAGGCAAGGGAATTGCAAAACCTCTCTGTTCTCCCCAGCATCAGGTTATCATAAAGCTGCTCTGTCTCCCTTGGAAGGGGCTTGTTTAGCTGCTGCCGAGCCTCGAGTTTCACCTCTCCCCAGAAGGATGCGGTCAGCCCGTGCCAGGCTATTTATATGCAGACCCTTCTCCAGTAATTTACTGTAACCAGAGTCCCTGACCAGGAGAGGCACAACAGAGACTTTGATTTTGTGCCACGGGATGCATGAAGGAGGCGACAGGGTGAACTCAACTTTCCTTGAGATCCAGAAGCCTCTTGGTCTGCTCAGCGCAGAGTGGGGAGGGAGGATGGACTGGCTGGTGGGTCCCCAAAAAGCTCCTTTCAGCTCCAATGGTGAAGGAGACTCCCAGGCATCTTGCAGCCCAGCACAGAAGGAGCCAGAGGTTTCTTCTCCCAGCAGGACACTGCAGATGAGGACAGGAGCTCAACCTATTGCTCTGCAATGTCAGCCCCCCACGTCCCTCAAGTGTCCACCTGGAGAGGAGACCCTGCTCCGCAAAACCTTCTTGCCGCTGCCACCACCCTGGTGCGGGCTGGCCAAAGGGAAGGAGAGAGTCCTCCAGTGCTTTCTCTGCTCCTCCGCCCCAATAGATCAGCCCATGGTGCCTTTCCAGCCATGGCAGAGATCACCCTGCAGAGATCCCTAGGACAGAGCTGACAAGCAGGACAGACCAGCTGCCTTTGCAGGGCTGGGGATGCCTCCATGGGGGATGACAGCAGCTCAGTGCCCCAGGCCTGAAGGGAGCCCCAGCTGCGCTTTCTGGCATGTGCTCATCTAAGACATGGGTCATTAAGCCCCAACCAAGGTGAACACCAACGCATGAGAGAGCTTGGCTTGCAGTAAGGGCAAGGCTTTCCAGCCAAAAATGGCAGGGGGCTGGGAAGAGGGAAGAGCTAGAGGTGCTCCATGAAAAAAAGAAATTATATGGAGAAAATAGTCTGGGAAACCGGGCGCACAGAAACAGCACAACAGAGTGTTTCATTGGCAGGAGAAACATCCCCAGTCCTGGTGACAGCCCCGGGGAGCCTCACTGCCTTCATCGCACGGGCACAGCTTTGATGCTGCCACCAACACAGACCGATGGCCGTCTGTCCCACACCACCAACACAGACTGATGGCCACCTGCCCAATCACTTGGGGACAAGTTGCAAAACCTCCAGGCTCGCAAGAGGAGCAATCGGTCAGTTTCATCTATGAATGAGCCCATGAACTCTGGTGTCCAACACAGATGTTGCCCACAAATTATTTTCAGCTGCTTCTTGTTTATCCCTGAACCCCAAATTTCATGCTTAAACTAAGAAAAAAGATCTCTGTTGAAGTTAAAGTAAGCAGATAAGTTGCCCAGCCCTACAGGAGCTATCTCAGCTTCTCCTCTGGGAGGACATGGTGGGGAAACAAAAAGTTAATCCATCTTGGTTCTCATTGACAGGGAATGGAGAAAAACAATTAAATGGGAGAGACAGCCTAAAGCTGAGAACAAAGACACTGCACCAATATTTCAGGTCTTTTTCCTTCAATCTGACGAGGAAAAAATTGCTCCAGGCTTCATCCCTTGCAGGTTATCTTTGGAGGAACAATGTCCCCATAATTTCTGCTAACAATTAACCTTGCCTGTGCAGCAATTCTTCCCTGGGTCACCAGAACAGCTATTTATACCTTTGGCCAGGGACGTTGCCACCGAGTGACTGCCCTTCCCCTTGGCCAACCCCAGAGCCAGCCCTGCACCAAGGCTGCGGCAGCGAGCCCCAGGGTGACCCCCCCATGCACCCTGCCCTGCTCGCCAGGACCTGCTTCACCTGGACCCTTACGTTATAGACCTTCCACTGTCCATTTTCTGCACATGCTTTGTGAACACATTGAAAAAAAAGGACACGTGTGTTGCTTAAACACACACAGAGGTATAGGGCAGCAGGGTCCATCAGACCAAGCCCATGGGGTTGGGTTCTCTGGGGTTCATGGTCTCCAGGACCTCTGATTAGCTGGTCTCCAAAGGATTTGGGCAGAAATAGGATGTGCCTTGAGTCACCTCTCTGCAATACATGGGTAACGCCGATTGCCTATGTGCTGGAAGAGACACCAATGGCTCACCCGAGTACCTGCACAGTGTTTCTTCTGAACAAAAACCAGAGCTGTGGTTGTGCAGCCCATGCCAGGAACTGGAGTACAGACCTCAAAATAAAATTCCAGACCTGGGCTGCTGCCAGCTGGACCATTTGCCCACACAGAACAGAATTTCAGAGGCCAAGTCAAGCCAGTCAAGCCAGCAGCAGGGGCTGGGGCAGCTTCTCCTCCCAAGGCAGAGAGCGTGGGCCAGCCCAGTCCCACCAGTGCCAGAGAAACATGTTGAACTGGGTCTGCCAAAACCAGTTATCTCCACTGAGGGAGCAAAGAGGCTTGCTCCCACATGAAGCCACCCTAGAGAAAGATCAGCACCCTTGGGTGATCGCTTTCAGACTAGTCCCATCAGAGATTGCAAGCAAACACCACAAGCCTTGTGCGGTCCTGCGATGTCTGTGCTCCCCATCTCCCCCATCCTGCCACTGCCACAGGGTTAAGGTGTGCGCAGAGCTGGACTGAAAACCCAACTCATCACCAATGCCAAGAGCAGCAGGCAGGGGAAGAGCCCGGGGCAGGCTGGGGTCTGACAGGAGTGAGGGTGGGGGACACTCCAGCCTCCAGGATGCTGGGAGATAAATGGCCAACGTCATCGTCATTATCAGCGGCGCCCAACCTTTGTGTGGAACAGCGAGGAGGAAGAGCTTAGCCTGGCCCTGGAAGGAAGGGGAGAGATAGGGAGGGCGGCACCGCTGTGATGGGGAGAGGTGAGAGGACGAGATCTGCTGAGTGCCTGCCCCTGCGGGCCCTCTCCTTGCAGAGCCCTTGCCCTGGGAGCACTGCCTCCAACATCTCCATCCCACTTTTGTCCCCAGCACAGTGCCAAGCCAGGGGCTTGTACCTGAGTTAACGAGTGGAAAGGGGAGAGTGAGGACATGTCCAGGGCCTCCTGGAGGAGCTCTGGGAGCTGTCAGAAGCAGCATGCTTTTGAAGTGATATATTTCTCTCCAGGGTTAAGGGGGATGAGGCCCATTCGTCAGGAGGGACAGAAGCGTGCTTCCTGCCACCTCGGCCTCTCCCTCTGGCAAACCCAGGAGCATTAGGTCCAATTAGCCCCTGGCAAACACCCCAGGGGTGGGTCCCTTCGCAGCATCCCCAGACAGGCCCAGGAGAGCAGCACTTCCTAAGAAATAAGTGCTAATGAGTCACTGTGGCTAAATGACATTATTTAAAGCAGCAGCGAAGGTTTCCAGGCTCCCACTGTGCCTTCTCCAAACTGGAGATCAGAAAGCCAGCGATGGTCTCAGCCCCCCAAGCACAGCACTGAGACGGTCCCGCAGTGACCAGCCCCATCTGTCCCCAGGGAAAGTGGTCAAGCCCCTTAGCGTGGGGACAGGATCCAGACCAGAAGGCTTTACCCCAGTGCTTGCATTGATTTTCAGTCCTTCCCTTGCCAGGAACCATCTCACAGGGATCCACAAACCCCGGGAGAGCCTGGTCCAGGGGCAGCGAGGTCTTGGCACCCACCACAAGAAGTCGTAGGGCCTGGGGAGGTGGTGGAAGGGGCCAACACCCCCCTGAGCACCAAGTGCTCTAGCCACCGTTCCAGAGCCTTCCTGGAAGTTTTCTAGTGCCTTTCTAGAAGATTTCTAGAGTTTTTCTGGGCCTCAGGTAGCAGCCTAATTAGTAAACTGAAGAAATATGTAGGGGGTTAGAAAAAAAGTCCCATGTATGAGAACATTCTATAGTCAGGACACATCATTTTATTCCACAAACACTCATAAACTCGCCATGGGAGGAACTTGTCCTTGTGCTGCCTGGAGTCTTATAAGCAGTGTCCCCTGAGCAAAACCAGCCAAGCTAGACAGACAGGACCAGCGTCCTCCCAGCTGTGGTGCGGGTGGAAGAGGTTTATTCTTTATGAACTTACAGAGCCAAGCACATGTACCTGAGAGGCTGCCCACCGTGCGAGTAGCTGGGAAGGGCCTAGGCACCCATGGTGGAGCAGGCTCTGACTGCAGACAGCTCAGCTGGGACACCGGGAAGCCCCCAAAGGGAAACCCCATCTATGGATACCAAATGAACGAGCAACCAACAAGCTGTTCATTGCATGCACGGCCTTCTCTCCAGAGAGGTGCAAACAGGCTGAAACCCCTAGAAGCCCCTTACCATCCATACTTCTTCCAAGAGAGGAGCCACTTCTCAATCATCAGCCCTCCGGCACAAGGTTGATTTGCACTTGCTAGAAAAGACTCATGTTTGCTCTGCCCAGAGCAGCAGTGTGTCTTCCCTTGAGCACCATCCCACTGAGCTGCCCCTTCCCGCTCCCCCCTCAGCTCCACCAACTCAGATTTGTGGTGTGGCCATCACTTCTCCTCCTTCACGCTGCTAATCCCTTTGCTTCACCCTTTAACCAGCAGCCACCTCTGTTGATGCTGCTCCAGCTCTTCTTCCCCCTCCCCTGGACTCCTGTCTGAGCAGGAAAACATGGAAGAGCTGTGGGGGAAAGCAGACAGTGGATGCTTTTCTGCGTGCATTCTCAATCCTAAACGCTGATCCCACATGCATTTACACAGTGGAGACAGCACAGCAAGCAGCAGAGCCAGGGAAGAGAGGATGGGCCAACTCCCAGACGTCCTTCCTGGTGTGCCTGGCACACATGGCCTTTTTCTTCCACAGCCACCAAAAGCGCCTCTAAAAATCTGAATGCCTGAGCATAACCTTACCACGTGGCACCAGAGTAGCAGCTCAGAAATCAGGTTGGGGCTATCTGAGGTTCTTACATTTGCTTGTGCCAAGGGAGCTCCAGGAAACATCGCTGCCAGAGGCAGGAGTGGTCTTACAGGCACAAGAAAATCTTTTAGCAGAAGACTCCGATCTCCCGGATGGTGCCCCAGGCAGTACACGGCTCAGTGGGAACTGCTCTGTGCGTACAGATTTAAACAGCCACACCAAGAACCAAACCTGCGGCAAGTGCCAAGAATATACTGGCTACCCTGAAATGTCTGTTATAGTATGAAAGGTTTGCCAAAAAGTCCTGTGAATAGAAACAGACTGTTTGCAGCTCGGCCAAGGCATCAATACAGGATTTCAGGTCCTTCAGAGCCAGCTATTCCCAGCATTCCTACTCAGACTCTAGAATTTCCCAGCGGTGTCTGGCTGTCTAGCAGGTTGCTGAATGACCGGAGAAGATTTTTTTTTTCCCTCCCATTGTGCTGCCCTCTACACAGTATTTTCTAAGATGACACAAGGCATTACTTACAAATTACCTGAAAAACACCACAGCCCACACTGGTTGGCATCAGCAGAACATGCAGGAGGAAGGGATACAGGTTCCCAAAGGGAATTCAAAGGAAGAAGCACTAGAGAGACTCACATAATGTACGTTTGTCCAGCTTCTGTTTCTCACACCACAATACCGGGTCTTACTTTGAATGACCATGGGATTGGAGCAATGATTCCCTCTTTGTTTCCAATTTTTCTGACAGTAACGTTGTCTGTAGCCATTTCAGGTTCATTCTCTGCTCTGCTCAATGGGAGAACATATCTGGGTCACACTGAGAACAAGCAGTTCTGACCAGCACCCTTACAGAGGCAGCATTTCAACTTCAGGGACTTCTGACTGAAGCCTAGGACTCAAAATTGGCTTTCAGTCTCATACCTCTGCTCTGTACTGCTTAAGCTCTGCAGAGGACAAAGGCAGACTATTCTATTGCTATAGTAACATTCACCAAAATAAACCATCTGCTGGAAAAGCTCCCAAGCCCTGCATGCAAGATTTGTCTTCCATTACTACCGACGCACGTGAGCTTGTGGTATGTTCACATGGAGCAAAATATCCCCCGCATACATAGAATAAAAACCTCATTCTGTTTAAGCGCCATTTCAAATGAAGGAGCTTCCCCCAACATTTGGCTTACAGCTGACCAGGGCCGCAGTCTCTGGCTCACCGGTGACGCACCCCTTGAAGCGTTACAGCCCAATAGGTGAAGGGGCGGCTGGGCCGACAGCAATCGGTCAAGCTGCATTCTTTCCTTCCGACTGCTGGTCATTCCATACCCCTGACTGTAATTCCCCCCTCAGCTAACAATGCACATCAGTGTAACAACTCGCATGGCTTGTTCACCTCATCTAGGCCTGTCATGTATTTCTAGCTGCCTGCTCACATCAGCTATTATGCTCATATTTGGTGAAAGCAGTGAAAGCACACAGAAAAACAAAAAGGATTCTGTGAAACAGAGAAACACACCCCATTTCCCCATCACCAACACCCAGAGCCCTTCTGTCAGCCCCACGCTGTCACACGAACACCAGGAAGAGCAAGGGGGAAGATCAGTGCAAAGTCAGTATCACAGAGGTAATCTGGAAGCAGATCTCATCTGGGCAGCTGCTGGCAAGGAAAGACCTGCCCTCTCTCTGGCATCAGTGCTACAGCTGGGCCCGACTGGAGTTTGTGACCTTGCTCAGCCTAAATGAACACCAGAGAAAGCAGAGATGTGCACAGATCCCAACGACTCTACAGAGGAGCAGAGTCAGGAAAGCTTTGCTGGAGGAAGATGCATGACTTGGGTCTAGTTTTTAATGTTTGGGGTGTGCGGAAAAGAAGGTTGTTAGGCTTTCTTTTTTTGTTTTTTAAAAGCAGCAAGTTTTCTGTCAAGAGTTTTTAATATATTTATTTGAAAACAAGGTTTTGTGAAAGAGTACACTAAATAGCATATATCTGTTCTTCAGCCATAAAACACGGACTATCAGCTTTAGCTCAGCACAGATTGGGCTGCATGCACTGAACAGCAGATCTCAATAGGAAGGTCTTCATGTCTGTCTTTCTGATATCAAGCATAGTGTCTTCTTTAGAGGACATGATCCTGGAGGAAGGAGAGAGAAACCAGAACAGCAAACATATTTAACTAAGGCTTCTTGCGGTTGGCCCCACACACTCACCCGAGCCTGCCACTGACGCAACATTTACAGTTTTTAGCAAGGAGTTTGTTTTCCTGCCCATCCACCAATTCAAGTGCATAATTGTTGCTCTTGGGAGCACTGGGACATGCCAGCCCATATTTGGAAATAAAGCAACTGGGTTCCTGCCTCTCAGTGAGAAACTTACACATCAGTTCAGGCATTTTAACCAAGGAACCTGAGAACCACACCATTCATTGCCTGGAACAGATCTACAAGTATTATTATGTTGAGCTCAGAAATCACCGCACAGCCCAGACTGGAGTGTCTTTAAATTCTGCTAAGAACTGCTGGGAAGACAAGGCAAGCCCAGAAAGCAGAGTAGTTCTCCTTCAACCAATCCTGCCACACTGAGGTCAAGTAGACAACAGCTTTGTTACATAAACCACTCGCCCCTCTGGGACCATCTTTCATGAGCTGATTACTCCCAGCTCAGCTGTTGCCTGTGACCCCATGCACCGCTCTAACTCTGCCCAACGAGGCTCTACTTAAAAGTAGCTAAGCCTGCAAGATTAAAGACCAGATCCAGTACGACTGGGTCAGGGCTGATCTGGAAGAGTGGATGTCTCTTTTATTGCTGTCAAACTCTTCAAATCGGGACAGAGCATGTTTATGAATCTGGCGCAGAAGCCATCGAAGAGCTAAAACAAGAGTGCTGGGTGCTGGTAACTGCTTCAATTGATCCAAAGAGGCTTTTCATTTTTTGGGATTAATAAAGGTGACTCTGCACACTACACTGTACCTCAGGTCTTAATCATCAATGTACTCAAAGGGCTCTGGTGGTTCGGGTTCCTGCTCCTCTTCCTCAATCTTCGGACCGTGAGCTGCCACAGGTTCAACCAGCTCCTCCATATCCTCACTGGTGTCCTTCAGGATGATGATGCCTCCGATGGAAAGCTGCAAGATAAGTGCGGTGACCTTTAGAGCTGCTCACCTCTGCCTCGTGGTGCAGTGTTTGTGGCCACAGTGTCTCGTGTGGCTTAGGATAAACACCTCAGCAGGAGTGAGCTTCAGCAAGCAAAGTGTCTGACGCCCACCCGGATCCCTGCCTGATAAGGGGATGGAACAGACAGAGCCTATCCAGGCTACCTTTGTACGTCCACTGTCTAAGTCTCAGTTCGATAGGAAAATGACATCTGGATTCACAGCTTTACCCCAGCCCCAGTCTGGGGCTTTCCATGTGAAAACTAATTGAATTGCTTTATAAGGCTCATCTTTTCAGGGCAACAAAGCTTAGTGAAGCCTCTTTGTGTAGCCACCTCCCAGGAGGCTATCTGAAACAGAGACTAATCTGATCACCAGCTTCCACCGACTGAGGAATCCTATTAGCAGAACTGTGTAAAACAAAGGGGAATTAATTACAAAGATCACAACCAAACATCCTGGCAGGCTCGAGCAAATTGGTGTGTCTCTGGGACTGAAACACAAGGTGCAAAGAGGCAGTGCTATGTCACGCCTGGCTGGGATCAGAGCTTTGACCACAGCTGGATTCCAGGCTATAAACAGCATTTCAAAGAAGCCTTTTACTCTGGCATTCCCCAAAGCAGAGCAAAGCTCCAGGACAGGTCTGTTTCGAAAGCCTCCTTGGTTACACACCCCGATCCCAGAAAAAAACCTGCACTGTTCTGTTCCCTTCAAACCCCATTTATGAGGGGGTAAGGTAAGAAACTGTACTCCCCTCATCAAGGCTTTCACTTCTTTTGAAACTGTAGCGAACAGCTACATATGTCTGCATTTCAGCTGCACGAGAGGACACTTACTGGACCACATAGCAGATCTTCCCAATCCAAACACCAGTTGGGTCACCTCCTCTCTTTCAAGGGTAGAAACTGAAAAATCCTTCCACAGCTATGGAGACGTTTCAAAAGGGGACGATGCACAGAGAATTCCAATGTGCTGATGGAATTCCAGGAAATCCATTTATTAAAAACATGACTATTTTCCTGGAAAAAATATTACTACTTCTGAACACCGTTTTCCCATGTATAATTTTGCAAAAGGGGGAAGTCTAGGGTGTTATTTCTTGGACAAAAATAAAGACCAGAAGAATTTGACTCAGGAGATTCAGAGGTCAGGAGCAAGCTTATTAGCTTTGCAATATATTTGAGCATCTCACAAAAGGTAGTTACCCCTTGGTAATGCTAAAGGTCTTTTTCATTCTCCATCTGACAATAACATGCTACCTCTTCTCTATGTTAACAGGAGATGAAAGCACTTTTCTTACGTCAGATGTAACTGAATAAAAAAAAAATCTGCTTAATGAAAAAAAGTGCACCATTTAGGTATAAACCCCATTGCAGAATAATAAAGCCCCAGCACAAGTCCTAATGTATTTCACTGCTTTGACAATGAGCCTGTACAACTTCTCAGCCCATTGTAAAAATCATAGCTCAGCCTTTATATGCCCAGCAGTGTCATTAACACAAAGAGTATGTCTGATTGATATCCAGGTTACAGCATTTGACGTATGTAGAAGAAGAAAAATAAAGCAGTGTTAGCATGGTGAAAAGGTTTGCAGCATCTCTGGCTTTCTCTCAACTAGAACTGCATGTGATCATTTGGAGAGAGGGACATTAAAAAGCAAATATGACAACAGTGAAGTTGCACACCTCAAACACATTATGGTGGTGCACCAGCTGTGGGTGTGTGTTGGTTTTGCGTGGCAAGGTTTTGATAGCGGGGGGGGGGGGGGGGGGCTACAGGGGTGGCTTCTGTGAGAAGCTGCTAGAAGCTTCCCCTGTGTCTGACAGAGCCAATGCCAGCCGGCTCCAAGACGGACCCGCCGCTGGCCTAGGCCAAGCCAATCAGCGCCTCTGTGATAACATATTTAAGAAAGACAAAAACAGTTAGAGAGCGCTTTTGCAGCCAGAGAGAGGAGTGAGAAGATGTAAGAACATCTGCAGACACCAAGGTCAGTGCAGAAGGAGGGGGAGGAGGTGCTCCAGGCGCCGGAGCAAGATTCCCCTGCAGCCCGTGGTGAAGACCATGGTGAAGCAGGCTGTCCCCCTGCAGCCCATGGAGGGAGGATGAGGGGGTGTAGAGATTCCACCTGCAGCCCGTGGAGGACCCCACGCCGGAGCAGGTGGAGGCACCTGAAGGAGGCTGTGGCCCCGTGGGAAGCCCGCGCTGGAGCAAGCTCCTGGCAGGACCTGTGGATCCGTGGAGAGAGGAGCCCACGCCAGAGCAGGTTTGCTGACAGGACTTGTGACCCCGTGGGGGACCCACGCTGGAGCAGTTTGCTCCTGAAGGTCTGCACCCCGTGGAGGAGACTCACGTTGGAGAAGGCCGTGAAGGACTGTCTCCCGTGAGAGGGACCCCACGCTGGAGCGGGGGAACAATGAGTCCTCCCCCTGAGGATGAAGAAGCAGCAGAAACACCGTGTGATGAACTGACCGTAACCCCCACTCCCCGTCCCCCTGTGCCGCTGGGGGGGGCGGAGGTTGAAGCCGGGAGTGAAGTTGAGCCCGGGAAGATGGGAGGGGTGGGGGGAGGTGTTTTTAAGATTTGGTTTTATTTCTCATTCCTCTACTCTGTTTTGCTTAGTAATAAATAAGATGAATTCCCTCTCTAAGTTCGGTCTGTTTTGCTCGTGATGATAATTAGAGAATGATCTCTCCCTGTCCTTATCTCGACCCGTAAGTTTTTTTTTCATTGTACCTTTTCTCCCCTGTCTAATGAAAGAGGGGAGTGATAGAGCAGCTCTGGTGGGCACCTGGCCCTCAGCCAGGGTCAACCCACGACAGGGTGGCACTCTCATGTGCACACAGAGCTTCTGGGCCCAGCACTGGGAACACTCTGTCAAGCGCACAGCCCAGGGAGGTGATACTTACTGGTTTGAAAGGCTGGTATCGGCAGCTCTCTGTCATAGTGAGAACTTTGAGCTGAGCAGGCATGACTCTGGCTGGGTTGTCCAGAAGCTGGAAGTTGGGTTCAGGCTCTTTTTTCTTTTCTTTTTCATCCTTCTTTTCAGTCTCATCCTGTGGAAGGGGAGGAGAACATCAACATGATTTTAACGGTAGTCTCTCTTTCACAGTTCAGGAGAGTAAGGTACAACTTGCTACTCTTAATACAGGCAGCAATTCCAGAGCATGGTGAGAAGCCATCCCCCTACTCCGGAACAATAACACGTATCTATCAGCTGGCACAGGCAATGCCAGCGTGGATCTAAGTGCTCTCATCATGGCAATGCCCGCTCTCAACTGCAGGTGAAAAAAAGTTCAGTAAGAGGTGGCAGTGAACAGTTTACCTCTGGCTTCCCTTTCTAATACTTCCTCTGTAAACTCACTACTTTGTGTTCACAACTGATGATTTTTTATCATTAATAAGCACATGAAAATTGCCAAAAGCTGCCCTTGTATTTTCATAGCTATACAGTCATCACTGACAGCAGCTCAACCAAAATGACTCAACCCCAGTGACTCCCTAGGGAATTGCAGTTAAACCCTCCTTTACCAATGATTCAGCAGCTGGAGGCAAAAGCTCAGAAGGAAAAAAAATACAGCATCCTTTGCATACTTAAGAACATGGATCATGTTTTCCCTCTTGCTTGGGAACATCTGAGTTGCAAACAAAAAAGACTGCAGAAAAAGATGGAAACAACCAATAGGAAATGATCACCAACTGCACGGCACATCCTGTAACAGCAGACAAGACCTTCTCTGGCACAGTGACTGCTTGCCGCTGTGCAGGTCTCTTGGAAGCTATAGATTACCAGTCATATAAGTGACATAAAACAACAACAGGAAAGCAATTATACCTCTAAAACATTGGGACAATGGCAAAACACTCGACTCAAAACACAGCAGGTGGCAGTAAGCTCCCTTTTTCCCATCCTTGTTTTTCTGCTCAATACAGCCAAGAAAACTTTTCCGACATCTGGAGCGTACACACACACAGACATGACGCGTGAATCCCTTCTAATATATTGCTTCCTCTCAACATCTGTATTTAAGTGTAAGTTGTAGCAATTTTAAAGAAACTGCATCTGTTCAGCACATTTTGCTTAGTATGTAGTGCTGTAAGAGTAATTCAAAGAAAAGACAATGTTTGATGACAAGGAAACATTGATAAAAGAGCAAAAAGACCAACCCAGATATTCTACCTTGCACACATGAAATGATTCATTTTCTGAGCCAACTGCATAAAGGTTTTGCGCCTACAACATGGCTGCATTTAAGCAGGTCTAGGAAGGTTATTTTACACATACACTTTTGATCCTACGCCACACTCCCTTCACATACCATTTGTGCATTTCTTTTTAAAATTAGAGGCAAAAAAATTCTGTGACCATGTTGCTTTTCTCACACAGATGTTAAAGGGGAATCAGAAAGGTTTCTACTGAGCTTGTGAGCATAACTAATTTTCAGCTTACAGTTGTTCTTGACATATTTGCATCTGTTAGCAGAGCACAAAAGGAAGGGTTCTTTGTCAGGGCACAGCAAGAATTTCAGCTGCCAAATGTTTTCCAAATTACAGCAACCACCACGAATTCATTATCCAGCCATTTCTCTATCCCTCAGCTTGCTCCAGGATGACACATTATTCACAGATGACGATGACAAGTTTGTGTTAGGTCTATGAGCTGAAAGGAATCATCAGAGGACCAAAGCAATCACCGTAACTACCAAGCAGTGTATAAATCCTGTGCTCAAAGCTCAACTGGTCCTGAGGTGGGTGTGAATAAACATTTGGCATTTTGATAGATAGGCAAAGCACATAAGAAATTGCTGCCAAAAAGGTGAACATTTCGGCATGGGGGGTTAAGCACGCGCGAAACCAGAAAGTTTAAACTCTTCAGTGCTCATAACTGAATTAGATACCATCGCGCAACTGCTACAACACTGAGTTCTTTTTAAAACATCAGAGGTACCAAGGACATGAAATTATTAAGACTTTTTTCCACACTAATAAAAGTACATGGATAAGAGATAAAACTCTCTTGGTCTAGAAAGAGCAGGCAATGAAATAAATGCACAAAAGGTTCATGCAGTTAAAGGCACATCAATTTGTCAAAACAAGCTTCTGCCTTTAAGGAAGTCAGCTACTTAACAATATTGAGGTAGATTTATTTCTCAGAAATAGTGGATTCATAAATAATACTGCCTCTTGCCTTTAACAGCACGCACACCCACACAGAGTAAAAATGCTAACCAGTGTGTGCAGTACACCGAAACGTGGGTCACTGCTTTGCTCAGAACTAACACCGGTGGCAGGGGGGACAGCTTTAAGTGGGTGCCAGGTTTCATGACACACCTTCCACATTTATAAGGGGGGGAAGAAGACATTTAAGTTCAATGTTTGCACCCACCACTTCCATCTTCTCTTCTTCTTTCTTCTCTTTCTCCTTCTCCTTTTCCTTCTTCTTGGCTTTTGCAGTGATGGACAGCACAGCAGTGGAAACCTGGAGATGTCAACAGAGGAGGCATTCAGCATGACTGCAACGCTGTATGCTGTGCTTCAGCTCCCCAGGCAGGGGAACAAAGGAAAATCAGTGTTAGGTCAGTTCTCAGTGCAGGTGTCAATAAGATCAATTCCACTTCCTACTCACTGCTCTGTTTAACAGACAAATACACCACCGCCAAAGCAAATAAATGGCACAGATGGGACAAAAAAAATGCCATGAATGTAGACTGGGTCCAGCCACATATGCAGGAGAGCAAACTTCCTAATTTAGAGATTAATCATTACTGTCTGGGTCTTCATATGAGAGATTTGTTTATTTATTTTTAACAGAGCTACAAATGGAATTCTTGTTACAGGAAAACCCATTCCCAGAGTCTCCAAGGTGAAGAAACATGTATATAGATACTCTTCAGAATGATCTAAAGCTGTTCCACTGTCCTAATCAGACAGCTGCACTTCTCATTGATCTAAAGAAGTGGATATACAAATGCCCTATGGAGGAGCCTTCAGGAGACTTTGGCACTCCCAAGCCAGAAAGTACCCAGAGCAACGCACGAATACTGGAATTCAGCACGTCTCCCTTCTGGTAAGCTCACCTCTCTATCCACAGTAGCTGTCTCTAAGGCAGTAACTTGCTCAGAGGGGCAGGGAGCAACTGCACGTGTCACGTTGCTGGTGAGGCTTTCTAGGCTAAATGGGGGCTCTCTTGGAACATTTTAATTTTGGCCAGGGAAGTTTAAAAGATAAAGGATTTGTCCAATTCCCATCCTATTCCAAAAGCAAGAAAGCAGCTATGAGCAGTGAGCTTTGCCTTTCATCAGAGTTCATTTCTGGGTTCCTTGGTGGCTCAGAAATCTCTCCTGCCCAGCATTCAATTCTGGTAAAATGTTTTACAGTTTTCACACAATGTCATTCATCAGCATGACATGCCTGAGGTCTCCACTGCTGCAATTGCTCCCTAAGGGCTGCTCTGCCTGCTGCTGTGATCTACTCAACAGCTTTTACCATCTTCCGCCAGGAGACAAATTGCTTCCACTATTGTCCCACTTGTCATCCCATAGGTCTCATCTCTTCCTTTTCAATACCTCGATATTCTCAGCTCTGCACTTTTTGCAATCTATGGGCCCGACACCTGTTATTCTAGCACAAGGGCCCGCTGTCCTGAGCCAGGTATGCTTCTGTCCTTCGACATGGGACTCTCTGAGAAGCATCTCACCTAATATTCTCAATGTTTGTACCGCAGTAGCATTTTGAAGCCCAAGTCATGAACAAGGACCCTTGTTGTGCTTGGTGCTGCACAAAGATGATACATACATACATACAAATCAGTAGGGCATGGAAATCAGTTTTATTAATCAATGCTTCTGCTTGATGACTGGAGACAAGGGAGGTTCCAGTGACTCAGTAGCACAGCAGTTGTATGCCATGATCAGCAGCAGTCCCAGGTGCAGCAGGCAAAAACAGCTCGAATTCTCTTTCAGTGACAACAGCACCTGCCAATTTTTCTTTTGCTCTTTAGATTTCCTGTTAGTGCCACCAAAGTCAACGTTTATACTAGGAGGGAATAGAGGTTAGTCTTTACAACACAGAAAGCTAGCCCAAATACCTTTTCTTTCTCCTTTTCCTTTGGTACCTCGAGAGGTGGGGGGTAGGCAAATGTGGACGGTTTACAGTTGGACTTGTACTGGACTTTTGGCATCTAAGACAAACAGTTAAAAAAATTGTTAGAGATGAAAAAAGCAGGGGGGAAAAAAATCCACAGCAGAGTAATTACTTTAGTTTAATTTTCCTTCCAGCAGAGACAAACACAGATCCTCTAAAGAATACGAGCTTCCCCTTCTCCCCCTCCGGAAGCTGAGAAACTGTTATCAGTGGCAACAGTTCAACTAGAACAATGTTATTTAATTATTCTATAATTTGACTCTGGCAAGCTCTCCTAGCCTTCTCCATACACACCACACTATTCACACCATGCTTTGTTTTCATTGCTTCGAGGCTTTTGTGGTTTTGATGTTGTTGCTGTGCCTGCTCACATTAACACAAAATTGGTTTAAGATCTACGTGAAGATCTGCTCTGTCAATGCACGCTGGGGCAAACCAAGCACTGCCTGACATTCACCTCTTGCAAAAGGACAGTACGTTTTGGGGGTGGGTTGCCAATGTCACATTCTCTTACTCTTGGCTAGTTAAGCAAGGGCAGAAAGCATCTTTTGACAGCCAATCCAAATTCTTAAACTGAATTAATTTCTGCAGTGTCTCAGCTCTCTTCCTTTATGACATATGACAGAGCAACAACAGAACAGGGACTGCTCTGAGGAAGCAAGGTGGGTGTGGTGCAGCCTATAACATACATCCAGCTCGTAGCTGGTTTTAGCATGCAAGCCAAGTTATACAACATAACCTCACCTACAGCTGTTTGGGCTCTCTGGAAACTCTAAGGGACGGGGAGAGGGAGTCAAAATGGCAGTCCAGCCAAGCAGCCAAAAAAGCGCTGAGCCTATTGCTGCTGGGGACACGCAGAGACAAGCAGCAATGCAACCCTCTGTGAAGCATTTGCAACAGAGAGAGGGGGAAAAAAAAGAAACTAGAAAAAAAGAAAAAAAAAAGGGCATTTTCATGCAAACCTCTCTCTTCAAATGGAACAAGAATTTTCAGCTCTGTGCAGATTGACTTGATGCTCAGCCCGAGGCAGGTGAAGAAGAGCAACCTACAGTCATAAGGTTTTGGGCCAGGGGCTACAATCCAGCAAGCTGGCTCAGTCCCACCAAAGAACTCTGAAAGCAGCCCAGCCCCGTGCATGCTCTGTGCATTGCAGAATAAGCCTGCGGCAATGACAGGAGGGGGCTGCACACCCCTGTGCTGCCACATTCAGAAGCTTTTGAGTGGAAGTTACTAGCTCGGTTCTTCAGCACAGGAGACCCAGCATGGTATGCAGCGTGCAGGGGCCATACCACGGCTGATCAGCTGGAAGAACGGATGCATAAGAAAAGCGCAGTACCCATGACTGCTCAGTTTAATGTTTAGTCCCCAAGGAATCCAAACAAATCCTGTTTTCCCACTGCTAGCTTTCCTAGGGGAGAATATCACATAATTTATATTTGAGGGCAGGGGGGCAACACACTTTTTAAAAAAATAACCTTGACCTGGAGTGATAATGTGGTGGTCTCTGCCCACATATACTGACTAGAGTTCCTTTCTTTGTAAGCTACTTTGAAGTCAAGGGGTTAAAGTCTGCTGTCTACATTTTTCTTGTCCCTATTCCCACCACCAGTTCTGCAATCTAAGCCTGCTTTTCAGACCTCTTCCACTTAGTGCCTTTTCTGGTACAAACAAGCTGGAGACATGCAAAGAAACCAACAAATGCATGTACACCCCTCCCAGACCACTCAAGTCTTCCAAGCAGCTATCAGTGCCTCTTCTCCTCTCTGCTCATTACATACCTTTAGATCCTTGTTAAGGCCAATGACACAGGTTGGGGTGAAAGCCAGCGACAAGAAGTGTGACAAGGGGAACCAGAACCAGAACTGGGTGAAGACCAGAACTCCAACCACAGAAGGCATGTGAGTGTGTCCTGTCCTCGACTGCAGCGAAATAGTTACGTTATGGCCCCCTATAAGGAATCACAAATGAAATAAGTTCGTTAATGTATTTCTGGGTACTCCGCAAAGACACCTGAGTAATGCAACTCTAAACCAGCTGCTGTAAAGGGGGCTACACAGCACAAGCTAGGCCACAACGCTGTCAGCTTTCTCCTCTGGAATACACCTCACTCTGTGAAAAACAGGCAGCATAACAACCAACTGCTCTATCTGCTAGATCTTACCCCAACACAATCAATGAATACAGCCCTTCCACACTCATTTTGCCAGGATAGAGAGTAAACAGAAGTACAATGGAGAAGGTGGCAGGGAGAGGGGGAGAAAAAGGCAAACCTTTGCCATTAGCAGGTTTAAAACATAGCATACAGACAGTCCACAAGACAATACTCACAAGGAAAACAGTGCATATAAAGGAGTGTATAGAGAAACTTTTCTTTCTGTGGCTGCCTCCCTGAACTGTCAGTTATTCAGAAGAAACATGCCAAGGTTTTTATCCTACGCCATCTCAGTAGAAAAAAATGTAAACAGCAGCAACTTCAGAAGTTGCTTCTAGAGGTTATCAATCTAAGCAGCAAAGAAACAAGCTCCTGCAGTCTTTGCAGCAAAATTACATCTCTGCCAGACAACCAAGTCTTAGCTTTGTTCTTATAAAGCAGAGACCAAAACAACTCTGTATGTTGATGTAGTGCAGAAACATCCAGCTAGAAACCAAATTGAAAGATTGGGCTAGCAGACAGAGCGGGAAAGTGTTAATCTGATCTTCAGTCCTCTAATGAACACAGTGAATTGAGTTGAAGAGGGCACCAGGCAAGTCCATTACCGCTGACAAGACCAAGTGCAGGGAGGTTAACTTTGTTAAAATACAAACACCCACTTGTTGCAAACTCGAGGCACTAGAGCTGAAAACCCTAAACTGGAGTAGCATTCTTCTGCCTCGTACTAACAGCCACCTTGATAGGGCCAGCAATGGAGCTGTCTGAGTTTTAAAGACAAGCAAAATTAATTTTTGCTGCCAAAACGAATGAAAGCCCTGAGTGAAGCAGTAATCTCATCTTAGGTATCTGCCAGTGTTTGTCCCAGGAGAAGCTGTGGAGGATGGAGGATTTTGATGCCCTCCTGTAGGATACTCTGCATACACACTATCTCCTTGCTTTTCCTTTTGTGGTAGCAATAGATCTCCTGCTGTTTGACCAGAGAACTCCTCCAAGCCGCCTCTGAAGAAAGGTGCTGATTCAGTCTCATTTTTTACTACTGCTAGGTCTGCTCTGCTTCTCATTATTTTCTCCTATACCAATCTCTCACCCTTAGACTTGAATTTGCCACAGCACGAAGGAGGGACTGTCTGAGGTCTTGTGGTGTCCTTAAACATGTCAAACACCGTACACTCAAATTTCTAGTCTTCTTTTCCCCATCTTTACTTGGAACTTTTCTTCACTGCATCACTGTATAAGGGCCAGGTCAGTAATCTGCAGATATTCTGGATCAAGCAGCCCAGTCACTGTTGCACAAGCAGCCTAACTAGACTTTATCAAACTTTGGGACTTTAATTTTCAGAATTTATTTTAATCTTTTGAATTATATTATCCAATCTCTGGAATTTCCTGGATGAGTAACAGATTTCATATTCAAAAGATGCTGTCATGCTACTTCTTTCTGCTGTTTTACACCCACACACAGCCCACCCTCACTCCCAGGGTTTTACAGGGAGCAGGAAAGGTGGGGAGACATGATATTGCACAACTGTGATTTATCTTCATGATTAAGTAGCAGCCCTGACAGCCTGGAAGGGAACACATTCCAGATCTTTGGCAGCTGAAAGCTGACACATAGTGCCTGGAAAAAAATAATTAAAAAAAAAACACACACAAGAAAAAATTTCAGGGCTCCTTGGGTAGTACAATAAGGTCCATCTCCCAGAATTCACACTGCCAATGTGGCACAGTTTGCTGGCATTAAAGTGGCTTTTCTAAAGGCCCTACTCTGGCAGCGTAGCCCAGGACAACACAGCAGTCATTAAAGATACTTTGTGGACCTTGGAAATTAGTTTCCAACCTTGGCCTTGGCAGCATACCGTTTTCAAACAATATCATACTGTTTCTTTCTCTATCAGCAAAAACTTATAATCTATGTAGTGAATTAAGACGACCTGAACTGTTAGCAGCAGCACAGAAAAGCCAAAATCTCACACAACGAGCCATCAAAACCCCAGCAGAGCTGATTTCAGCATGTGCCAGTGACCTGTTTCACATGGGCAATGAAATACAAGTAGCTCTAATCGAATGGACAAAAACATTAGCACAGAATAATGGCTTTTTTCCAAACTACCAGCGAGTTGGACCCAGTTTTATATGAAGAGCTCACGAACAGGGATAGGCAGGAGAAAGGCAGGACAGCAGCACCAAATTCAACACGTGGGAGAGCAAACCTTATGCAAAGTTTATTTTTTGTACTAAAGTCTTTAACATCCAAAGCATAACACATCATGCAAGATGCATATTTGGAGAGAGAGCAACAAGGAGATAGGCAACTCCTCCCTCTGTAATTTGGATGAATTTTCTTTTTCATCACTCATTACAAATGTCTCCAAACTGTGGAGAATGCAGTACGTTCACCATCAGGCTGTGAACAGCTGCTTTGGCTTCAGTCTGCACTGCCCAATGCCACGCTCTGTCCCCAACCCATTGCACCTCTGATCCCATGCAAACCTTTCCTCAGTATTGAGAAAAGGATTTTCCAGATATACTACACAGGTATTTGTGACTGCCACTCCTCCTTTTTTCTCACTGATTTAGAAATGTGGCATTAAGAACCAGAGAAGATACCTAGAGTCCAGAAGGCAAAATAGTTTCAAGCAGATAAAATGCTGACATCTAATTAGATCAGTATACGCCTTTTGTAGCTCACATTTACAAATACATACTCCAGAAAATAAAGCATATTGATTTTGCAAAGGGGAGTCATCAGTCTGGAACAAGAGAGCATATTTATACACGAAGTGGAGCATAATAAAAGTTCAGATGCTTTGGGGAGGGAAATCCTTAAATTAAGTTTAGAATGTCTACATTTGTCTTCCTTTATTAAAAAAGTAAAAATGTAGCTGCTGGGGCCTAACAATTAGACAATGACAAAATTCTTCATTTCCAGTTCAGTGCTCCCAAGGTACACTGCTCCTTCCATGAAACCACTGGTCTAACAACTGCCTCATTGTCAGAGCAAAAAACCCACCTCCAGTGCATCATTTCCCAGTCATGCACTGGAAATCTTGCACTTTTAATCAAAGCCCATCATTAGAAGAGAATTATACTTTTCTCCTTCCTCCACAAAAAAAAAAAAAAAACCCTCCAACAAAAAACCCCCAAACTCAGTTGCCCCAACTGTGGGGCAGATGACACAAAGAACCTTTTCTTCCTGGTAGTGATAATTAAATTCTATAGCTCATTGTTTCAGATAAGCACTTGTAGTTGTATGGGAGAGATAAAAAGAATGTATTCTTTTAAGAGGCTCTAATGAAAGTGGCAATAGGTTAAGAAAGGGTAGTTCACAGCCTTCCTCCTCGGCAAGAAATAAAGAGGTTAAAGTTGGCACAAATTCACATGTAGTTTATTAAAACTGGATGTTTCTGGTTTCCAAGTCATTATACAATACATGAGTGACACAGGAAGCAAATGAGGTTTTAGTTGCATTTTTATGATTTAATCTTAAAGGTCGGAATTCGAAACAGGTCTGTACTGCTGAGAGAAAAACCTCTGAGCCACCTGGGTTCTGGCTTCCCAGCAGCACAGAATGAGTATGGGAATGACCAAAATTATTCTAACAGTCTTGTGCCAAGAATATTGCTCAGTCTGAGCTCCAGGAGGGGTACCTGGGAGGCAATAAAGATAAAGAAGGTGGTTCCTGTTGCTTTCTTTGAGTAGCCTTAGTCACAGAGCACAGAGCAGCCTGACTGCCACATGCCCGCCGAGAAGAGGGTTTTTTAAGCATGCTTCCATGCAGATAGGTGCAGGCAGCCCTAAGTTTTTTTCCCCCCACCACATGGCTTGAAGATGTAGTAATTTCATACAGACATTGTGTAACCACAGTGCTGTGCTTAAGCCATGCCACAGAGACAAATATATGAGACTCCTGTGCTTATGTGACTTCAGGGCTGACCTTGATCTCCAAGTACAGGGAAAACCAACTTGTTTCTACCTACCCCAGGGAATAAGGAGGTGCACAGCAAGGAAAGGCCACAGCATGAGAGACCAGATGGGAGAAACTGTGTTTGGAAACTTTGAAAGGGGGTGCTATTGACACATACAGCACTGTTCAAGTCTTATCTCCAGCAGAAGGAAAAATTCAATACAAAATATTGTCTGTCCTCTTTGCTTACAGAAGCCTTCCTTAATAGGCGCTGCAATTCAGCCCTTGTGAAATGCTAATGCCTTTAGAGAATCCAATCCCTGGCTCAATATTTAGTCATTAACACTCATGAAATGATGTTTCCTCTGCTAGAAAAAGGTGGTAGTCTGTGAAACTAACTGGGTCTTCTGAAGTAACGCTGATGCAGTTAACTACGCTTCCCTCTTTGTGCAATACCTCTCTTAATAATCAGGAAAGAGGCAAACCCCAGTTATTAAAAATATTTTTTTTTATATATTTTAAACTGGTTATGTCAAGTTTTAACAGAAAAAGAAAAATATGAGGACTGGATATCACAAGGTTTCCATATTTCTGGAGCAGGTGCTTGCTAGAAGAATAAAGAAGCAACCTATCATGTGAAGAAACCCATCATGCTATAAATCAACATTCAGGGTGACAAAACAGACTTAGAGCAAAAAGATCATATTTGTTCAGACTTCTGGACATGAATTCTGCCCCAATCACTGGGTTGAGTCTCTCTTAACGGAAGCATGTTGATACAAGCTGAAACTACAAAACAGGGTTAATTTCTTTAATTAGATAAAATGACTTGAAATCTGAAATTTCTTGCTTCTATTACATGACAGGCATAAAGCCAGCAACTCACCTCCCAAATGAAATTTGCTATTACAGCTATTGTAATGAAACAAGTTTAAGAAATTTTGCCTGCTTTAAATGTTTGGGGAATTACCTGCATCCAAAATGCCTTGTGCCAGGATTGCTCCAAACTTTGCCATAACATCATCATGCTTATCATTGATCACTTTGGAATAGAGCTGTCTGAACTGGCTGACCTGGATAAAAAAAAAAAAAGAAAAAAAGAAAAAAGAAAAAAAAAAAGATTATAAAACTGACCACATGAGTCAAATATTCTGTCTTTAATGGAAGCATCTGGGATTTCTTCATCCTAGAATGACATTTGTCTTTTCAATGGCTGTAGTCACTGCTGTTACAAGTCATCCCACCAATAATTAATTGCAGAGGTTTTCCCCACTTGAAGATACCCATATAGTGATTTTACAAGTGTCAGGATGGACACGCGTTTCCAAACCATATTTTGTAGGCCTTGCAGGAATAGCCTGAGATCTCTGGAGAGTCACTGGAATAAAATACCAGCTGATGAGTTTGTAGCAAGAACTACTATATGTTCTTGGGTGCGTGACACTGCACTTGATTAAATTTCCTCCAGTGCCTACTGCTGAAAACCTCAAAGCTGTTCTGTTTTTCCTGTACGATATTTCCGCTGTATTGATAATGCCCCTATGGTGTGTCATCAGCAAATTCTGCTACTGCACTCCTACCTTTCAAGTGAAAATCATTAATGAATACATTTAATAAAGTAACAGTTTATGCCATGGTACGTTTACCGCATGATCTTAAGCATACCTTAGTAAGGAAAATTGCTAAACCTTTGCTTATATTATCATCATCGCTTCAAACAGCTTCATTTTTCACTGGTTCACTAAGTGTTGGAGACAGAACAGTATCACATCCAGCAATATCTAAACCTTTATCACAAATCAAAACTTATGTCTTCTAATATATACAGTGGAGCAACAATACAGCTCAAGTAATTTTCACAGCTGAAAAAGCAGACCAGGAAATCCCAATCTGTCACCCAGTCAAAACCTGGGAAGCTGCATCCCATCCACAGCATGTCTGGAAGAATCTTTTATACCTCTTCCCTAAATTAATTTTAATCCAGATATCCATGTGACATTTTGTTTTCGTTTTTTCTGTTTTCATACTAAGCCTTCACTTGACATGCTCAAAAGAAAAGGAGGTCTTCTCAAAAAGGGTCCTTCCAAGATGTCTTGAACAAGCTTCTACCCACTACTGGTCCACTTTGTTGCCGGTATTCCAAGTCCTCTTCCTACACCTGTAGCCACAGATGAGAGGACAAATTTCTAGCTCAAGGCAGGAAGGCCAGACACAGCCACCAGAGACACAGCACAGTTCCTAGGATCGCAAACACAGAGTTTCCAAGTATAGAACCCTAATACCAGATGACCTCTTAGTCACTTTTCACATCCAAAGAGCATGTGCTTCTCTAGGGACACCAGTTACACTTAATCAGTGACAAGCGTCTGAAGAAAGGTCCTACCTTTCAGCTGTGAAACACACTTAGTGTCTGCTGTAGGCAGAGGCCAAGCTTCAACAGCACCACTAGGAATGTACTCTTGCACAGCCTCTGAACTCCCAGCAACTGATTGTACCAGTGAAGGAAGCTTGAACACTGGCTATGACACTCTGGAAGTCCTTCTGGCTCATAACAGCACCCAGCCAACAGCCAGGACTCCATCCACGCAGAGTGCCACAAGCTCCAGAGCTGTGCTAAGGGTGGGCAGCACCAAGCGGCAGGAGCAGCCTTAAGGCATCACTCCTAACACACGTGGCCTGTCTCGGGGTGCACTGGGGAATCTCAAAGCGCTTACAGAAAGAGTTTTTGCACCCGTGAAAAAAAAAAACCACCAACAACCAGTCATACAACTGAGTCAGTGACATGAGAACTGTGCTGGCAATAACATTTTGTTAAACTGGGGTTCATCAAGGTAAAAAAAAAAAATCAAAACAAAACAAAGAGATGACTGAGAGGATAAATCAAACTGCAGGGGTTTCTCAAAGCACAAGATCAGATTCCCCAATAAAAGCACATCAGAGCCATGAGGTAATCCTGTAGCCAAGGCAATGCTAGCAATAAATTTCACCACACTTCACGTGTGAATTTCTGACCAGAGGCAGTAAGAAGTTGAGACACTACCGTTGAAAGATAACATCCAATGTCTGTTTTGGAAAGAAGACAGAGGTTGCCTCTCCAACCCACAAGCATTATACCTAAGAGCTGCAATGCTGCTTGGCAGCCCTACACACCTAGTGAACACTTCAGGTCAAGACCTCATGTTTGCTGCAAAATAGTTATCAATGCACATTAACTCATCACATCACTTAAAACACAGATGCTCTAAAGAAACGGACACTCTCTGGTTGATACCTTTCCTGCCTTTGGTCTTTCAGCCACTAACCCAGCTGTACTACTCCTCACCTCAACTCCTTCAGCACTGATGGCATCTAACCCGATGAGATTTAAACAGGTGTGTGACAGCGAAAGACACTAACATTCATATGAAGAAATCATGACCTGCTAAACTATTAAAATGACTTTATTTGTTTCACACAAATGGACAGTCTCACAATCATGAAACATCAAAGCAGCCAGCCACTTTGAAACAGAAGCAGCGAAGCAGAACGAAACAACACTTCTCTGGTACAGCAGGAGGCATTTAGTAAAACTGACAGGGGAAAAATCTGCAGCTATTTCCATTTTTCAGTCTAAGACCAATAATTTGTGTGTGCTAATATTAGTTCTCTATTCACCAATTCTCCTTTGCCTTAAAAAGTTTTTAGTTACTAGTCCCTGTCCCCAAAAGGAGGTGACTTAAATTTCCTTGCATTTATTAAAGCTAAGAAAAAGGAGCAATGTACATTTGCAGGGCAGCCAGCCAGCCAGATGTGTGGCAGGGAGATACTGCACACGCAATACAGGGTTTATTCTGGACATACTGACCAAACGCTGCTCTTGCTTCACTCCATTTATGCTTTTTCACGCTCTCCCAATTTTTATTTATAAAAGCTTACAGTGAGTTTACATGTTTAATATAAATTGTTTGTTTCTTATGCCTGACCTCTTGTACACTGGAAAAATATCTTAGTTTGCATTTGCAACCTGAAACAGGGTCTCAAGCAGTATCAAGAGCAACCACATGCAGACAAGGTGAACCAAAGCCTTTGGGTATTATTTGGGACAGACGCACAGAAGCAACACGTAAAAATATTCCTCTGATTGAGCTGAGCAGTAGGATTCCAGTGCCTCTGTTCAGAGCACATCATTCCCCTGACTCTGGGCTCAGCTTCTGGGTTTGGAGTATTTATTAAACCAGATGGATGTTACAAAGGTCATTTGGTGGACTGTAATCTAGAATTTACACCGTAATCAAATCTTCAGACATGAAACCCTGGGTGAAGCGAGAAGACATTCAGCAGAACTGCTAACGTTCATGCCAGCATCTGAAGTCTGACGGAGCAGCACCTCAGAACAGAAGGCAGAAACACCTCGCTTGGGAAAAGTGAGGCAGGGCTACTGGGGGAAGTAATCCACCTTCCCTGCTCACGGTGTGCTGCCCCTGTGAGCACCCTTTTCCCAATATGCCTTCCACAGCTCCATGGGCATTAGTCCAGGGCAGATGAACAAAACATTTGGGCAACAATCCCACCAGGAACTCGCCAGCTGTGGCACCAGGACGCCGTGCAGGGCAGCGACCTAACTGCGACACCAACAGCTGCAAGGGACCAAGGGACAGAAACTGGCTGCTAAACCTGAGCAGATCAATTGCCACCTCTCCAGGTGACACAGACAGGTTACAGCAGAACATCAGCTGAGAGCAGGCGTTCAACAAACAAGTGCTGAACAGCTACAGTAAGAAATAGTCCTTATACCTCCTACTTATAAAAATACAAAATATGTAGTGCCATACCAAGAGCATTGTGCTTTCAGATAAATTCTGCATCATGAGCCATGGAGCCAATCCTGGAAAATGTATTGAGCAAGTGTGCCCTTTCCGAAGTTTCACTTTAACATCAACGGAAGCAAAATTGTTCTACAAAAGGGTGGGAGACTACCCTGCCTGGCCTTTGGGACCAGATCGAAGGACTGCCTCAACACTCGAATGCATGGTAGGCCTCCATGCTTATTCAGGCTGTTCCTATAAAGAAAATGCTTCACAGGAATAGGATTTTTGACTGGATCAGGTCCGAGCTGAAAACCTCCCTTGCTGCTGAGGAAAGCCTGCTTTGGCAGCTCTGGCTGCAGTGGTTCAGGAAGGTATCGTCCTCACGTGGAGCCACTGCTCCACCTCTTTGGAGAAAGCAAGAGCAGTACAGAGAAAAGCTCAGTTCTGCCTTTGCAGAACTTGGGCACTCACCTCCTATGGAATGGAACAAGATGTCAACAGACAGTAATTTCTTAAGCTGTTGAAGTAAAATCTGCCAGAGTTTGTCTAGTAGAGTCTTTTAATCTGCTACTATTTTTCCTTCAAACCACAGCAACAAGCACATCCCAAACTACTGAATAGGTTTATTTAATACGCTATGAAACGCACAAGCTGTGTTTCTCCCTTGAAATCTTCAAACACTTTAAAAATTTTATAGCATTTGGAAATGCTATCAAGAACTTTCTTTGGGCAACTTCCAGGAGGCACACAAAAACGTAGGCAGTGACTCATTTCATCTTCACTAACAATACACACATCCCATTCTGATAATTAGTGCTGGCCAAAACAACACACCACTGATTTCAAATGAAGCCAAATGCACAACCTTGGAAACGCTGAGGAAACAACATGGGCTTTAAAGACAGGAGAATTATACAGCACCATTTCCTACCACAAACCCAAGGGGCTGTCATTTATCAGCTTGTTTACCACTTCTCTCTCCACCAGTCAACATTCACCCACGTGAAGCTCATGAGATTATTAAAAATAAGACTTAATAAACAGTTAATTACAGGGAAACAGTGGCAGGTGATGTGCATGATGATTTTTGCAAATGTAAGTTCTTAAGAACAAGAGTACTTCGGAATCTGTTTTTAACAGAATAGGTTTTAAGCTGTTTGCATGTTCTGTCTTCAAAAATTGAAGTTATTCTGCATGTGCTTGCTCTCTTGAAAGAGCATACAATATGCAGAAGCATCTAACAGTAGCAGGCTTACATGAAGGAATGTGAAGGTGGTACTAGAATATAGCAAAAATCATTCTTGCATCCTAGCAAGACCTAGCATTTCATCTAATTGGGGGAGGAAAACAGCAATCTGGTCCTGGTTTCTTCACAACGCTTTAAAGATAATAAGCCAAGATGATCAAAGGAGGAGGGAGGAAAAGCCTTGACCTTGCTTATTATCTTCTCATTTTGCCAAGATAACTATCCTAACACAAAAACAGGAAAAAGTAAATTCAATTCAAGATGTTAGACACGCAGTTTGTCTCCAAAATTGCTGTCTTAATTGCTCTGCAGGTCACAAATACATAATGAAGTTGTCATTGATTTCTGTTACAATGATCTCATCACATCTATAATTTAGGATTCCATTTCACAAAATAAACTTGTTATTGTTCTATATCCTGCACTAATACAGTTCTTAAATGTATCAGCAGAGGTCAGGAAAAATCATGCTGGCTGTACATGGAGGAATTGTGTTTCAACTCCAAAGAGGCCAAATCAGCTTTACACAAGATTTGCTACCCCTTCTGGCACTTAAGCAACTTGCAAGTTCAAGGGACCTCCACATGATGACAATTAAATTATTTGTTTAAAGAAAGAGTTTTAAAATTTTTTTTAAAATTTAGATTCAAATAAAGAGCGAGCACAACAAAGAGGAAGATTAATACAAAGGAAAGACAACGGCAAAGGTGATTCAAAGGCACAGGTTTACATTCTCTCACAACAAAAATGGTTTCTTTTAAGCCGTAATGCTTTGGTTCTTAAATCTCTGTTTATTGCTGCCATTTCAGCATTGCAATGCTCAGCTCTCAAAACTCTGAAGTTAGGTTTTTTATTCCTGAAAATCTGAAGTTGTCTTTTTCCAATACCTGTACACACCTTAAAAAAACCCAACCAAACAACTTTGCTTTTAAGCCTTGTTTCCTGTTAAATCTTTTTGAACTGACCTTTTAGCCTATGCAGAATTGATGCAGTGGCACTAAATGCACTTTGCAATTACAACCCCAACCAGTACCAAGGGAGGATGGCTGGTATCAGAATGACTAACGGTTCTGTAATTAGATTCTGAGCAGAATCTACGGGAAACCAAGGCATTTCTACGAGCAGATATGTTAACTTATTTGCTGTGCTCACATGAACAGAAATGTTCGAGCAAAGCACGTTACCAGAAAAGTTTGAGAAACAGATTACTGTCCATTCCCCATGTCTCAGATTCTAATGCGAAGGGAGGAAAGGAACAGAAAATTCTTAAGACAAAATTTATGTAAAATCGCTTGGGAAGTAGGATAAAGCAAGGCAACTACTCTATCTGCTTAAGGAAGATCTATTCATCCCAGATTATCACCAGAGAATTTAAAAGTCCTTCTAACTCAAAGCTCATGAAGTTGGCTATAAAAAAAAAAAACCCCAACCACCCCAAAACAACCAACCCAAACCAGACAATAGAAAAGTGAAAAATAATGACAGGAAGCTGGTCAGACTATATGCCACAATCTTTATTAATGCCATCCCTCACGTGCAAAGCCTCACAAAGTGTTTAGCAGCAGTGAGATGATGATATGTAAAATTTAACTTCTCTGTAACCCCATCAGGGCCACAAATGCAGCTTCTGGGATATTAAATCCATCATGCTCCTCTTATTAGCTGCTTATCCAGCAATGTGAACACTCACATAGGTCAGGTTGGTCACTTTGGCACACAGTGCACCAGCGTCCCATTTAGGAAACTAATCAGATCAAAATATGTCACTGTAATCCAAAATGACTATTTTCTGAACTCCACCCTTTCACATCAGAGTAAAATAATTTTTCTTCAGACTGGCAGAGCGCTCCAAAAGAAGTTTCCCATCGATAATAAATAACTTAATTGGCAACATATTCCTCCAAATACTCCTTTTACTTTTGAGCAAGAAACTATGATGGTTCTAACTAACTTTTGGGGAATTAAGTAAGATCAATATATTCTATATTTAGTTCCTAATTAGCAGACTATTTCAGGGTTTCCTTACTAGTTTATAATCACTAGAGGTTTTCTGGGTTTTTTTTTTTTGTCTGTGTTTTAATAGCTGCAGTGCTTCTATGACTGGGCAATGAATTGCCTTCTGTATCTATATTATGTAACACCACACAAATTCTGGCTCAAAGAGGGCTTTGGCATAAAGCTTTTTCAGTTCCCCTCCCATTTTTAAACAAGCCACTGAATGCCAGACTATACATTTCATCCTGTATTTGCTAGCCAACTATTTTAATCACCCTTTTAACAAGCCTAGGTATTACACATACCTCTGAAGTCAAGATTACCAGGCCTGTTTGGGGCAAAAGATCAGACTTATTGCACTCCTCAAATGATCTGTATTTTTGCCAGCTGCTTTCCTGTCTGCATTTTTCTTTAGGACACACAGATTCTTTCACCTATCATCTCAAAAGGACTGAAAACCCAAGAGACAGACTCAGCAAGTAATCCACGATAGTCTCAGATGTCTGACTGATTCAGAGCTGTCAGCAATTCCCATCCCAAAAGGATTACAGTGCTTTGCAAACTAAAATTAATTTATTCTCATAATGTCCTTTCATAAAAGAAAGTATCATCCTTATTCCTTTCAGGTGGGAAAGTGAGGCACAGAAGAACTATACAATTTGCCCAACATTAGAGGAGAGTAGAATGATTAAACCTGATCTCCTATATTGAGGGCTGGCATTCCAAGAACCTGACCAAGGAAGAAACGATAAAAGCAACAAGCAGTTTCTTTCCATGGAAAGATAATTCAACTTCACATTACAGAGACTTTGTATCTTGGAAGATGAGGAGATCTGACAGAACTCTAGTGTTCTTCACTGGCATATTCAGTTGCACTACAATTCTCATAATATAAACAACACTCCAGATTCTGCTCGGTGAAAAGTAACTGGGGTTTTTTTGGTTGCCTTTTTTTTTTTTTTTTTTTTAAATAATTCAAAGGAACAAACTGTCTGCCAGCAAATTTTCATGTTCCATGACTTGGAAATACCCAAACACCTGTATTTGTAGATTTCCTTCGCTGACTTTCCCAAGTAAAATTTTCCACTGGACAAAGAGGCTGTTTTTTTCTTTCTCCCCATCCAAATGCAATAAAAAAGTGGCTGTTTTTATCACAGTTCAATTTCTAAAGTGACATCAATAAAAGCAACCCATATATGACAGATGACTAGCAAAGTACCAGCTACAGCTCTGCCTCAGCACTCACCAGAGCAGATGAAATGTGGAACCTCACAGCTTCTATTAATGCAGACTTTTAGTCTGTACAAATGTTTGCATATCATCATCTGTCATATATCCACAGGGCAATCTATTTTTAAAAGCTAAACACAGCATATGCAATCCCTTCTGCCTCCTGAGCAGAAAGAAAAACTCCATTAAAAAGAAGTATTGGCTATAAAACCACTAAGCCAGTTTTGACAGCAGAAACTGTTTCACCTGAAAGGTGAAAGACTAGCTACAAAAGAAACATAGTTATAACAGGACTTCCCTACACCATAACCACATCCAAAACTAAGTTTACTGTCATTAAAAACAACTTCTTTACCAAGTGTTCACATAAATCATGAGCACACAGGCCTCAGTACATGTTAGCGGAAGACAGTCACTTTCATATCATTAAAAGATGCTTTTAGACCTTTTACGAAAGGGTATTTATTCTTGTAAGGCCTAGAGTTAAAATGCTGTCATCAGGCATGTTTGATCAGCATGCACCACTCCCCTGTTCAAAAGTGTGTGCTTTGGTCTGTGCAGGAGCTTCCTCCTGCGCATTCAGCTCTGGCTCTTTATGAGGAACGTGCACTCCCTTGCCAATGCTTACCCGCAGTGCCAAGCTCTACTGATCTGGCATCCAAGACCACTTTCCCACCTAACAAGCTGGTATGGAAGGTATGTCACATTACCTTTGGGCAGGTAATCTCAGTCTGCTGGATCATGATAAGGGCAGATGCAATCAGAGCTCCTTGACGTACGTAGTTCACAGGATCATTTGTCATTGGCTCAAGCAAATTAATTGCTTCCTAAAAAAAAAAAAAAAAGAAAAAGGAAAAAAAAGAAAAAAAGAAAAAAAAGAAAAAAGAAAAAGAAAAAGAAAAAAGAAAAAAGAAAAAAAGAACCAAGAAGCAGTTGCAAAGTTAGAACTATTATTTTTAGTATCCCAGGTGTCAGTAGTCTAATCAATGGAAGGTTATCAGATTGATGTTATCAGATATACTTTTAAATATATTTTGCCTGTTCTTGGTAAATGAAGCAGAAATCTATATTTCTGTGGATTTTAACCTAAGAATTAGAAAGAAAAAAACTCCACAAAAACCAAGTGATGGATGGAATGAGATCTACCTGCAGATATAGGGCAACAGATGATCAACAGTTGTAAGCAACTGATGCATTCATCACATTAGAACTACTGACATGCCTTAAATAGTACCTATAAATTATTTGTACACTTTCTTTACCATTCTTCCCAACAAAACACATTAGTGTTACCTTCATTTTCTGCATAAGAACAAACGAACCAGAGATATCAAAAAACATACTGGAGGTTAGACAATGAGATGGTAAAACAATCCAGGTCCCAAATTCTTGGCCTCAGACTTTACTGTTAGAACCTGTAACATGTAGTATCACATGAAAGCATTAATTTCAAACCAACATCAAGCGAGGCTGCCTCTGAGCACCCATATAGTATAAGCTTTTAAAACATTTCAAAATGCTCTATTGCTTCTTCAAGTTCAGTAACTTCTCAGCTAAGCACAACAGGAACGTAATCCACAATGATCTATCAATAAGCGTTCCTTCCAATGTAGTCATTGATTATGAAAAGCTTTAAGAGAGTCTATTGTAATAAATGCTGCTTAGATGTACCCAAGACCAGAACGGGCAATTTGCAGGCATCTCAGGCTAAATCATCTCTTTAGGCATGTTTTTTCATCTCCATTTACAGTTCTGCCACTTCGCAAGCCATGACTTAAATATACATAGAATTATTAGACATAAATTCATTTCTAACCATGCAAGGTCCTCAGCGCACATTACACAGGACAACGGAGCTCATCTAAACTCACTGCTACCAAAATGAGATCCCTCTCCTTCCTCCATTTCCCTTCAGCTACGCAGTCCCTCCCCTTTCCCTGTGCTAGGTGCAGCCCTTGTCTCACCTCTCAGTGAGCTTTTCCAGCTCCATAATTCAACAGAGAACTGTTCCCTTTTTTGTTGTTGTTACCTGGGTCAGTTTTCTGTGATTTTTTGTCTCAATCAGCGCACTAGGGAGCTGAACATGAGACAGAGCAAATGGTGGCAGGAGGGACCAAGAGTACTCATTTCAACAGCAGCAAGTTGTTAGTGGGCTCAGCCAGCCTTCAGCAACGAGGCTCTTCAGTTCTAAGCACAATAAACCTAAGATAATGGTTCGTACAGCCATGGGCTGCACAGATAAATTTGGTCTGTGGCAAAACAGGGGCTTTCTAAAAGCATTCTGCAATGGCATGTGAAGCAAGCTGTTAGATACTCTTTGGAACAGGAGAAATAAGTTAGCCATCTACTCTAAGAAGCTCAAAGAGCTCTTTTAATCTATTATGTGATCTTCTGAGTACAGATGTCAGACAGAATCACTTGGCAATGTCACGTATGGAGCTCTCTCCTGTCCATACTTCAACTGAGGACATGAGCAAATGCAGTTGAGTGCATGAGTCTCCCAGAACAGACCCCTCTCAGTGTTACTTCTGTCAGGGTGAGGCTTTTAAATACAGTTGATTTTATACAAAACACTATTTCTAAGAACCACTTTTAGAATAATAGCATGCCTTTGCTTAGATTGCTTTTGCCAGTTGAGCTATCTTGGAGGCTGCACTTCTCCAGCCTGAAGGTGGTGGACTCATTCATTCTTTGGCGCATGTTCAATACCATGTATGGAATATCCACTATGACGAGAAGCTGAACTTTCCGATCTCCATAGCTGAATACAATTGGGCCTTCAAAACCTACTAATATAAACTCTGGAAGACATGTCTGCATGTAATCAGATGGTTTAGGTCTTTATCACACAAAGTATCTGGAAATAAAACAGACTTCTTTGTGTGACTAAAAGCATTTCCACTTAAATCAGCTTGTCAGATGCAGCAGGTTAAAAATAATTAGCTCCTTGATTCCACCTTCTACTTGAGAATAAAGTAACCTGGATAAAAATAGGACTTTCAGTTTGCTTTCAAGTCGGCATGCTTTAGATGCTGAAGATGACAGGCAGTGCATGTTAGCGTTCTCTGCATTTCACAACACAAGTGACATGCTGGGGAGCGCTCGCTTGCAAGAGCCACAGGCCAAGTCTTTAATACTAGGTAAGGAAGGGACGATACAGATAAGCATGAGAGTTATCGAAGACTTGGAAGCTAGAAATACTACTTCCACGTGGACAGTCTGTGCACCTGTTTTGAAACTGTGATTCGGTACCAGTACAGACTGTATACACATGTGGGTGAAGCAGAGGAAACTTATCCCCAAGTTTACTTGCTGCTTGTCCCAATGAGCACACACTTCCCACAGCAGAGTGGGAATCTTTCTACTCTAAAAGGTCCCTGCTGTCATCTGTGAGAATCATCCTTCACTGACATTTATAAAGTGAGAATAAAATTTACTGCCTGTGAATTACACACCTGAAACTACAGTAAATTTCATTGCACTTGATTTTACTACATGGATCTTCCATGAATTGTCTATCACAGGAAAGAAGAAAGGAGCTAGAAGTTATTCAAAACACCTGCTGTTTTCCTGTCACTGGCACCTCCTTGTTCCCCCTAAAGCAATCTGTAAAAGATCAACTCCAAGGGCAAAGGAGTATTGATTTTGGAGTACTGAACATACATTTAAAGTTCAGTGGCAACTTGACAGTAAGAAAACTCTAAGAAAAGTTTTGAAGACAAAATTCCAAGGATGTGACAACTAAGTATAAAAACATTCTTCTACTTTATCTATTCTGTACAGGCTGGAAAAGAATCTCTATGACCAGGACAGTTAAAGAATTTAAAGTACTGCTCTACTCCAGCTGACTAGTAGCATACACCTGCAAGACATTGGATCTCTGTGTGTGACATTTCCGTACAAATGTCTGTGTGGCAGGAGAGATCAGAAACGATCTTGGCAATGGATGGCTTCTGGTCCTCACCTTGTTTCCAGTGCCCGCACAGCAGATACCCAAAGCCATGGCAGCCCCATAGCGCACATGGGGATTGTAGCTCTCCGACAGCAACGAAACCACACTTGGACACTGCTCAGGAGTCCTGAGAAAGAGGGGGGAAAAAAACAAAGTGGTTTATTATTGTTCTTCAAAATATGGAGACTTCACTCTGTTCATACTGGAAAATTTAAAATTGTCCTTCCACACCGTATGTTTTGTATTTCTCAAATGTAACCAGAGGGGTGGAACAAATGGACTAAGAGGAGAACAGGGAAGTGCACAAATGAATAAACTTCCCCATCACTGCAGATATCACACGCAATTCCCACTACCAAAGTCTTCCTTTTCAGTGCATGTTTTCTGCCTTTAAAAGATTACCTAGCAGAATGATCTATCTATTGAGATTGAGGTCTTTATCTCTGGAAATCATGCCGTTGTGACAGACCTTCCACTAGCAGAGGTTTACCCTCTGTAAGAGACACAATACTAAATCTCCCATCAGCAGACACAAAACCCAACTCTAGTATTCAATCAACCTTCAAGGTTGGTGGGTCCCAAACTCCCTTTCGCAATCACTGCTTCTGCTGACTCTTCCTCACCCCCACCTACTGCTGTAAATCAAAGCATGTGAGGAAATACTGACACTCGTTGGAAGTGTGTGTTGTATATCAGCAATGTCTACTGCTGCCTCCTTACAACAGCATGCTGTGATGGTGCTGCCTTTTAAGAGATCTGGGAACCAGTGCCCTCTTGGTCGTTACAGCAACAGAACTTGTAGCCCAGTGCTGGGGGAGATGAAAGGGAACCCTTAATTTCCTACAGCAAGAAGCATATGTTGCTAATGCAAACAGTCTTGTGAACATTGAGTATTTCTGAAGTAGGGCAGAACGCACTTGCAGGTATGGATATATTCATTTCCCTCCTGTCTTTGTAGTCATATTTATCACACTTAATTCTGATGCCACACAAACCACTTCTTAATATACTACACTGCCAATTTCACCATTTCTAATGCAGCAAAGGCAAAATTGTTTGTAAAATGAGCATTTCTGTGTCAGACAAGTCTGTATTCTGAACTCATTGCAAGCACATCCATCACAGCTAATCTGTTAAGTTTACCCAATCTCATGACACCATGAACAAAACAGCAATGCAGGAATGTGGTTGGCAAGTACATACTCATGAAAAAGAAAGATGCAAAAGTATAAATTGCAAGTGATTTAATTATGTCTGTTTTCAAAGTGCACGTCATCTGGTTATCCACTCCATTGCATTGTGTCTTGCAGCCCAGACTAGCTTTTTAATTGTCACGTTCACAATCCTGAAAGGAGTCTTGGAAGTCCTTTACTTTGCCTATAAACTGATTTCAGTCTGAAACGCACAAAGGAAGAGCCAAGAACACCTTAGTTTTAGCTTCCCTTCTTCTATTTGCTATACTGAAAGATGGAGGTTGGAGGCTGGAGGCAGTACCTGCTGTACACAGGAAATACAACATCACGTAGGATCATTAAGTATCTATCAAAGCACCCAACAACTCAAGAGGTAGAAAAACCATTATGGAGTATGCTCCAGCATTGGTCTTAAATGAATACCTGAATCACAGAAAACAGAAGTAAAAAAGACCTTAAGCAATCATCTAGTTAATTCTCTTTCATTGTGACTGGGGACCAAAGACATGCTCATCTAACCACACACTCCTACTTCAGTTATACATACACACAAAATCAGTTAATTTCTGCTCTATTATTTCTTCCCATTTCAACATTTTCCCATAGTCTCCTCTGATAACTACTCCTAAACTCCTCTTTACACTCTTCTCTCCTGCTCCAGTTGATCGCAGACAGGCAGCACCACCACACAGGCTCCACTCCTCCTCCAGACTTGCTGAAGGGACCTGAAGGCACCTGGGTTGCCTTTCAGAGTAGCCTCTGACAGCTACTCAACCCCTCAGCAGTAACGGCAGCAAGTACGCAGATCTCCTACCTCACCCCTGCTGCCAACAGGCTGTTATCGTTAGGAGTTTTCCTAAAATATCTGCATGGGGAAAGAATTCCATCTACCACCAGCACCTTAATAAAAAAACCCAAATGAACAGCAGCAAAAAAATACACACAGGAAGAGGGGAACAAACACAACGTTGCTGGAAATTCTGCTGCCTCTAAGATGCAGCCGTGATGACAAATGTTAAGAAAGGGGGAAGAACTGGGAAACGGTATGATTCTGTCCAGCAAGCAAGCAAGCAGAAGTGAAGACTATAAACTAAAAGACACATTTAAAACTACCTGTCAGTCTCTTGCTCAAACAACAGCTTGGATGTTGACGATGTGGTTTTTTTAAAATGAGCTGATGTGGAGACTAGGAATCACAAATCCTATAATAAATGGGCCCAAGCTTTCGGCTGCACAGAAGACTTCAGCTCTTGCACAAAGACCCTTAACACCGTTGTGTTTGCTTTACTTCAGCAAATGTTGAACAGGCAGATTGTGAACCAAAGAAGAGAAAAACATCTTCTGGCAAAGATGGGATTATGCACTTTGAAGCATTAATCTTTAAATTCCTGCTCAGAAAGCTGGGTTTTATAGAATCATTAACTTGGACACATCTTTGTGTCTGAAGGCTCTGAAGTTCCAACACAGTTTTTATTATAAAAATCAGGATTAATGTACACTAATTGATTTTGGAATTCTTAGCCAGATTTACATTATTTGTGGTCATTATTTTAAATGTTTTTATCTCAAATCTATCCATAAAACAGTCAAACATTTTGACAGGGGGCCTTCTGTAAATCCACTTTGGGAGTTAAAGCTACTTAAGGAGTCCCACCACTTTCCCCAGTAACGCAACTTTTTTGAATTTGTAATTCTCAAAAAAGTGTCTTCCCACATAATAAAGAACAGTCCACAAGTGGACTGAGGAAGCTAAAGAGTCGTGTAAAGATGCTTATCAGAGGAACAGGACACAAGAGCACTGTTGGCATCAATGCTTAAGCAACTAACATTTGCTTGTAAAGCGTCCCAGCCATAAAGGGAGCAAAGTCCTAGACACTGTTGCCAAAGGTTAGCCCACATAAACCTAAATCCGCACTTAATAAAATTCATAAAACACAAAACAATTCTGTCAAATGATCAAAAGAAAAATTAGAAAGCCCTCATAAACAGCTACAGGCTGCAATCATGCTCCCATGGCATTACGTCCAACTGGCAATCCAGTGGTGGAATATGTTTAAAACACGACCACGTTCTCCTCCCCTTGGCCCGAGGCTTTCACCCTTCACTTAGAGCGCAGCCACACAAGCTGCTGTGACATTCAGCACAACGCAGGGGCAGTCCTGCTGCTGATGGAGGAAATTTCTGCTTCACTGGTACCAAGCCCCACGCAGGTTCCCAAACAAAGTCTGGCTCCCTGCTGCAAACCTCCACCACTCGGTTGTGCTGATGGCTGAATCTTTGTGGTTATTGAGTAGAAACCTCTGGTGGGAGAGAAGTAACAAAGTGTGAGAAAAATCAAAAGCAGTAGTTAAAGAAGATAAAAAGTTTATCAGAAGTCACACTCAACAGCAGGCTACTCTTAGTCCTAATACAGATATCTATCATTGCTGCAAGTTCAACAGAAGATAACATCACATGTAATACCAGGATCAGATTTAGTGGGCAAAAGTTTCATCTCCAGACACAATTTTTCCCTCTCTCTTAAAAGTCACAGTAAAAACTCTAAATCTGGAGTATATTTAAGATATTTTGAGGACAGAAGCAACATACTACAGTTCTCTAGTCTGACCTTCCCATAACAGAGTCCAGTAATTTCATCTAAAAATTCCTACGCTAAAGACATGTCTCTAAACTGGGCTGTATGTCTTAGAAAGATAGGCAACGACTATTTTTAAACCAAATTATCTTTAATGCCCTGGTTCCTTCCTTTTTTCCTAACACTGGTTTTGCTCAAGCAGTTTGCTTTTGCAATTACATTTTACTACAACAGCAAAACGATGACAAAAGAATGGCCCGATTATTTCCTTCATTTTAATCTGAAAATTGCTCAACTGCTCCTACACAAGGCATCAAAACACCAACGTCATTGGATCCAGACCCACATACAAAAAAAATAACATCACAACTAGCTTCAACTTTGTTCTCTCTGTTACCAGGAAACTAAATGAATCAAGAAGCCAAAAAAGCCTAAAAATGTTTCTTCTATAGGACTTCAACACAGTGGTCAGCTACAGCTTTGTTTTCACCCTACAGGATAAGTCCTGCTGTTGTGATATATGGGCTGCAGATGAAGGACTTCCTCCAAGATCCAGCTTGGTTTGTTTCAGAAGTCATTAACAAAACCATAAAGAAAAATAAAGATGTACCAAGGCAGTAATGAGAGATTCTCAGGAAAACATAATAGCTAGCATTTTATTAGTTTTACTCACCAACTGGTTGCTCTCAAAACCTCCACGAGAAACAAACACCCCTATGTGGCTAAGGATTTTGAATCTTCACTGAAACCAGAACCAGAGAGAACACAGAAGAGCTGCCTAACTCCTGCCCAATGACCTTAGCCTCAACTTTGATCTAATTCCTGGGGATGTTCATCTCCTGGATATAATTAAATTTAAGTGGCACTTGTATACATATAAAATATTATACAATATATATAAAAAATCTGATACTTAGCTTGCAAGCACCCTAGAATTTCTGAGAAACCAAAGAAAGTTTTGGATTCTTCATTACTTCCACAGAGAAAGGCAAGAAAGTTTTTCTCAAGCCTCCAGTGCAAAAATTCACAAAACAAAACCCAGGAGGTCAACTGTGACTAACACAGATTAATATGACAAAACCACCAGAACAGATCAGCTGGACAGGGAAGGCGGTCAGTTTTCCTTTCAATCCATGATGTTGACCATGGAAGGTTCTACATAGTTTGCAGAGAACACTGAAACTGTATTTCCTTTTCACCAAGAAACATTCCTTACAGATTCCTAATAACGCTGCTGTAAGAAACCTAAACTGTTTTTTTTTTCTGAAGGTAATTACAACTACAACATGTGCAGATACTGTAATGCATAGTAGGATTTGCCTACAAGAGCCTTATTGGGCTACTGAAAATGGAGGAACACTGTTAAGTACATCAACTTTGTTTAATAACCCACTTTAATCTTTTTTTTCCAAGAGGCAAGCAACACCACCGCAAGACAAATTAAAAACTTGGATTGCCATATCTTGAAGCATATTCCACTTAGTTTCTTCGATCACTGCCCAGTTGCACAGTTTATCTCCAGTTCTGTAAATTGCACATCTTGAAGGTTAGAGGACTATTGCCATTTCTCTTCATATTTCAGCTACATTTAAACATGAAACCTGTATATGTATACAAGGTAGCATCAATACGTAAACAAACAGAATACTGAAAATAAACCATCGCACTGGTCTTATGATTGAGACTAAAAATGGAAGCATCTGAAGCATCACTAACATACACTTATTTTTTAGTCTAAATATTTAAGGACTTTACAACTCAGTGAAAAATGAAATGTCAGAGAACTAAAAGAGCAACGTCAAATATATCTTTTAAATTCCTCATTAAGTCTCCCCAGTCATATTTCAAAAGATTCTAAATATTTATGACTTTCTAAACTACTGGACATGAATTAATCATTTGATACAGAACTATTTCCACAAGTAGGTTTGGTAGTGCAGCGACAGATTAAAAAAAAAGCTTAACAGAAGTTTCATTTCATCCATGAATGAGTTAACAAAGGAGGAATGCAGATATCTAATTGCACAATTTGCAGTCATTTCTGAAGGGCGGGGGCGTAGCAGAGGAGGGGAAACATAGAAGATGGAAAACCTGCAGAGAAAAATGCAACAAACTGACATATTTTGGTGTAGATTCAACATGGGTGTAAACCCCATCTCTTTCTCTCTCAACAAAAAGGATCCAAGCTATTCCTGTACCAGGAATTTCCTGCAACTATCTCATGTGCAACACAGCCTCCTTCTCCACAATGTTTTTCTCTGAAATGCCTCCTGGTTGCCTAAGCAAGACTTGCTAAAGAATGAGAACTTCTAGGAGGCCTCCCGCAGTCAGGGGGACGAGCCTGAGCGCTGCCACAGGCACAGCAGACGAACTTGAGGGATACGCACCGCATGAATAATGCTGACACCGGTGTCAGCTTACATCTAATGTGGATGTGGCTCCATTCAAATAAAATACTGTGGACAATTTGAAAACAGAAATAACAGTAAGGGATGGAGAAAAAGAATTAGTATCTATGCATGGTTGAAATATTCCTGTTATGGTGGACCAGGAATGGGGTCTAGCAAGATGCAAGGTTTATCTTCATTAACACAGGAGAGGAGCTGGACATGGGGACAGGACAGAGATCTGCACAAAAAGCCTGGCCAGAAGCATGCAGTGAACAACCTGCTGCAGATGTGTAATAGATATACAGGAGAATGTGTTTCTCAGAAATGATTCAAACCTGGGAAAGTTCAAAAAAATCACAAAAGGCAGATAAGTTTTCTAGCCATCTAAAATGAAACAATGCACCAAGCAAGTATATACGCTATGCAAGCCTGCATACAAATAAACTCATACCATCTTCCTTTGCAAGTTGCTAAGAAAATTCTGTTTTCATCTCTATTTAAAAAAATAATTTCCTTTTCGATTAGATGTGAATGCATTTATACAGCCTTCATCAGAGCAATCTGCAAGCAACAGTACAGCCTTCAGCTGGAGCTTCATCAAGGTGCCCCCCCCCAATTTATTTAATTTAGCCATTCTAGTGGCTAAAGAGATGATTTTGTCATATAAATGACATCATAACATCCACTGAGGCATTCCAGAGTAATGGGAACACTTGATTTTCACTTTGACCAAAACAACTCTGTACTGCAGTAGCCAGAGATGCTTCTCAGATGGCAAGATCTGTGAAGAAAATTTATAAAGAGATAACAGAGGACTCAAGTTGACAAAATTACACTTCTAACTCTGATACCTCGCCCACACTGAAGTGACTGAGGGGATAGTGTCCACTACGCTATGAAAGAGAAAATGTGAAAAGTGAGAAAAACCCCCACAAAACCCAAACCACCTCTTTCAAGATAATGCTTCAGCTCTAACACAGGCTCACATCAGTAACTGATGCTGATGATTAGATGGTTCCGACAGATGCATTGTCTATTTTTCCCCCCAGAAGTTTTAATTCTGTTCTTTGAATTCAGAGCTGTGACATGAAGATCTGCACGTGGCATACACCCACAAGTAGACCACTGAAGTTAAAGGATTAATTTATCTTTTACTATACTATGGTGGTTTTACTCCAGAACATTTTTTTTTCCATTTATGATACAGACATACTGCCAACAGCTCCATCTCCAGAAAGCGGTAATAATTACAGCTGCCTTTCAACAAGGAAAAAAAGGCTCAGGTGTCAATGATGAAGGAAAACAAGCTTCATCTGTACAATCAGAAAGAACGAACACTGGCTGTGTTTAATCCAATGGAAATCTTGGTAAAAAGTACTTCAAGTACAGTTAGATTAATGCCAGGAGAGCCTTCAAGATTTATAAAATAAAACAGAAGTTGATTAGACATAGTTGAGCTTAAGGAAAACTGAATTCAAATGCTCAGTAGCCCAATACAGTACTGTCCTGTCTCGATTTCTGCTTTTTTGTATGTTTTCATGTGCTCTACTCTCTCAAGTACTGTCAGGGTGACAATGAGGAGGTGGTGACATAAGGAAACAGAATTACTATAACTGTATTTATCTTTATTTCCTAATATATACTTTCCTGAAGAATAAAGATATCAAAAGTCAACTGCGAATGAATACAGCATGGAATCTTACGGAAGGTTTCCTTTAAACAGGAACAAGTGAAAACTACTTTGCTGGAAATTCTATTGTATGATTTGAACACACTAAGTCAAATATTTCTATTAATTTCTGGCAGCAGCTTTCTCTCTTTGGCCCCAAAGTAGCTGTATCCCAAAGATATGAATGGGGTTTTTTGTTCTGTTTGGTTTGTTTTAGTTTTTTTTTTTTTTTAAAGCAAATATAAATTGATTCACAGTTCACTGAGAATGCGATTCCCAGCTAAACCCTGGTCAGCACTAGCAATTCATGGAACGTAATGGCCGGTGACATACAGGGGGTCAGACCATGATCTCATGGTCTCTTCTAGCCTTGAACTCAAGGACTCTATTACACACTTGTCCAGCTAATGTCCTTGGAAGTGAACTCTATTTCCATTTTAATGTGGAACTATAAGACATACACACATCTGACTGAAAGCTGGAAGGTAACAAAAGAGAACACTTGTGATAATAAAAAGCAGCTGCATTACGAAAGATTTAAAGTAACAGTGCACACACTTTAAATAGTGTGCTAGACAATGCTTTTATAAAATTAGTCAAGAAAAAAATGGGAGTGTTTACAGGGCAGCTGAACTTTTTAGGGTTAACTGTGCTTCCGACCAGCGAGCAAGCGCGCAGGCATACACATGCTGTGGTGCATATAGCTACAATATATTGTAGCGTGAAGGGTCGTTTACAGAATCTGCACATCCTGAGACAGCTACAAGGAGCACAAATTAGAGTACTGGAGCACTGAATCAATTAACCCTCTCTGGCTCTTTTCCAGCCAAACCCCCACTCATTTACTTCCCTGCTTTTCAAGTACTGGAGCTGGATACGCTGCAATGAGTCAATCAGCAAACAAGGGTAGCAGCAGACAGCAAGCTTTGCTAATGAACAAAGAGAAAACTGCACCTAGACTCTGCTAATCGCTTAAGTAAAATCATCAAAAGAATGGAAGAGAAAGGACAGCAAAAAAAGAACACAACCTTATTTAAAGCTTTTTTAAAAAGTGGCAAGAATGATTCTTCTCCTCCATTCAAGAGTTGCAGAAAATACCTGGGTACGAAATACAGTTTTCACAAAACAGAAATTCTTAATCTTGGTGTTAGAAGAAACGTATGTGCTAAACAAAAGCACACACAGAGACAAGCTTTAAAAAAAATATAAAAAACAAATGAACAATTTGTTTTCCAGAAAGCAGTGAAAAATCTTAATATTCATTATGTGATGAAAAAGAAAATTACAAAGGACCTTCCTGGATGCAAAGTGAACTCTACTAAAACGCACGAGAAAGAGGTAAGGCTTTCTTCACCTGAAAATTGCAACAGATCAAGTCTCCTCAGCAATGAGCCTTCGTTCAGCTTAATGCCGTGACAGCTGTTTTAGTCTGTACTTGAAGGGGGAAATGTAAGCGTTAAGTCTTCAGCAGAGTTGAGAGAGACAGAGAGAGAAAGAGAGAGGGAGAGAAAAAGCTGTGCTTAATAAAAGCCCTGCTCAGATTACAAAAACAAGTGGTTTACTCACCCCCCCCTCCAAGTAATGGGTAAATTTAGATGTCTCAGTTCCATAAATCTTTACGGTCCCCTTGAGACTGTCACCAGTGTTTTATTGTCTACAGCTTCCTGATCCTCACCTGATAAATTAGAAACTGTAGACATCAAAACGGAAACCTCATACATCATTTCTGAAGATATTTTTGGGGTGACCTCTGTGGAGAAATAGGATTCTTAATAAGGGGAAATATGGGAACTGCCGTCTGCCTACGCACACACTGCTGGAGACTAGACACTCAGGAGAGGAGGAGTTGCATACACACAACGCGAGCATCTGCCTTTGCATCAGTTTGGACTTACAAAGAGCAAATCTACGTACACTGTTTCTAAAGGGAACTATTTGGCATCTAAATTAATCTATCAGTTTTTACTGCTGTAGGAAAAAAAAAAAAGGGAAGCTAATGCGCTGCTTACTTTTCACAGCTATTGAATTGTCTCCTACAATATTCTGAAACCTGAACCTTGCTATAAGGAGGAGACCAGACCACTGAACCCTACCAACCAGAGATGGACACAAGACAGGACTTTCATTTTTAAGTCCTAATCGCGCCCAACAAGGCACAGGATAAAAAAATTGGATACCAGCTTGGACACTGTTACTGTATCTCAAAATAGCAGATGACCAGTTTACCATACTGACCATGCTGACCTTTCTTCAGGACCATCCTGGACCAGAGAGGAACAGTGAACTCTTACACCATAAGCAATTCCTGCACAAAATACAGCTCCTGAATACACTCAGCTGGACACAAAAATGTCCTATCCTTTACATTTCTTGAATGGGTCTGGAGTTGGCAATGGATCTTTGTCACCTCTCTCAGTAACAGGAGAGCCCAAGCAGGGCTACCCAAGTGACGAACAAGGAAACAAAGTGCGCTGGGCAGCTTTACTGATCCTCCTGGTGATAATCCCCACCATTGGGGGGAACATACTTGTCATACTGGCGGTGTCTCTGGAGAAGAAGTTGCAATACGCTACCAACTACTTTTTGACGTCCCTGGCGGTGGCAGATTTGCTCGTGGGTCTGTTTGTGATGCCGATTGCCCTTCTCATAATATTATTTGGTAAGTACGGCGCATTTGTTTCATCAGGCTGGCACACGGAGTGTAATTTGGGGAGGTCTAATTTAAAAAGAAAAACTGTTTGCTTTCCACCATTACAATTTTAAAAATCACTTGGATGAGGGCTGCTAAATCTTCTCTCCCTCTTGCCTTAATATAGCTTAATGTCTTTATGGGAAGTATACCCACTGTGGATATTTTTTTCTTTGAAACAAACCATTCAAAAATCACCTGAGACTTAGAACTGATACTAAATTGGAAATTAGATTTTGTACAGTGTAATATTATTTTTTAATAACATCAGCACAATGTTGGTATCTGTTCTATTGGATATTACAGTAATTGCAAGGAGTTTTCTCTTAAAAAATGTGAAATGAAGGCTAAGTATCTGTTCCGTACACTGAACAGGTTTTGAACTTTCTAGGAGCCAGGCACCTGATATTACCTTAGTATTGACTCCAAGCTCCACGACCAGCCAGAGATGTCCCTGGCACCATCAGTGACAAGAAACTTTACCAGTACCAGTTTCAGAGAAACTGATTTTCTCCCACCCTGGGGAAAGCAGCAGGTTCATAAAGTGTCCCAAAGAATTAACTCATCTGTCAAGCCAAGGAAGCCTCAATCAGTGCACCTAATGTTTGAGACTCAGATTATCATTTAGTCTGGTTCACATGGGAATAAAATAGGTATTTTTTTACATGAATAAACATTGGGTATGACATTTTCTTTCTGGTTAGTCATTACAGAACAAGCATGACTTTTTCATATTCTCTCATGCCCAGCTTTATTTCAGATATTGCTTTTGGTAACTACTCAGAGGCAGCTCCATGGGAAAGTCTCTCTCTTTTACTCCTAAAATTTCTTTAAGAATACATTTTAAATGGTGTATTTAAATTAAATAAAAATGAAAGAAAGTAAATCAAGTTTTTCAATAAACTTAGACAGTTATCTTTAAGTTATAGATACCACTGGGCCCTAGATAATGAAAGGCTGCAGAAGTTCATGTCTCCTATGCTAGATCTCTAAGAGTTGCCTGAGCAACAAGCAAACACAGTTTTTCAGAAAGGCCATCAGTAGCTTTTATTTGCTGCAGAAGACTCGTATTCACTTTATTAACAAATGTGTTTACTCACTAAATGCCTTAAGACTGAATTTCTGTATATTACAGACTGCTCCTCTCTAAACAGAAGTATGAATTGGAGGTCAGAATTCACTGGTGAGATCATAAAATAGTCTTTTTTCAAGCAACAGTTTCTAAAAAGAAAAATCAACATACATGACCAGGACAGTGATTTCCAACTTGAAAAAAACCACAGTCACTTATAGAAAACCTTGGTATGTCATGTACATGTGTGTGCAGAGGCAAGAAACAGATACGTATATATACTTACACACAGATACTGTAACTGCTTAGTTCTTGCCAAAGGCCTCATTAATATTAAAATGACTAACAAAAAAAGTACTAGTATTAGACTACCAATCAATACAAAGGGAAGGCAAGCTCTGGAATTTGTACGTTTTTTTGGTGGTGTTGAATTTTTTTTTTATTATTATTTTCATTTTGCTAGACTAATATATCTTTTCTTTTTAACTTTCTAGAGAGCCTACTGCTCCTTAATCTCTCAGTTAATCCAGTGCTAAACCCTGGTTACAACAGCTTAAAGCATGCTAAGAATCTTAATTTAAAAGTCAAACAAAAGCATCTTTCATGTTGCAGGAAATTTAAAAGAAAGTAGCAAAATTAGTTATAATAAACTAAGTAAGACTGCGACCAGCCTTTCACATAGCAGTGGTTAAAACTGAAATTTCTTGCATACAAGTCTCTCTTTGGCAGCCAACCAGAAAAACTGCTTTGCCTCTTTACTGACTGGGAGAAGATGCTGAGGTGTTTATAGAAGTCCAAAGTGTAAGCAAAACACGAGGCGTTACTGGAATGAAGCTAGAACAGACATTTAAACACATAACAAGTCTAAATCTTGAAGGTACATTAGCCAGATAACTACTTGAACATAGAATAATCATTGATAGCCAGACAGCTAATTAAACCCAGCCTCCCGGCACTTCCACACAGGAATGCTTCTATAATAATGAAATAGCTGGGTGCAGCTTCTAGATACAGAATACAAATATTATGCTTCCGATTTGGGACGGGTATTTAATTATGTAGAGAATATTCGAGGGAAAAGGTGTGAACTAAAGTGCAGCCACATTAAATGATCCTGACGATAAAAACTAATGTGTCACAAAGTGTTCAAATTCAAAACCTACTTCAGATCGCGGCTCCATGCCCTGATGGTAAGCTTAGAGAAAAATCTTCAGAAATAGACTCTCTGTAATAAAGAGCTGCCCCTTCTAAAAAAATCAATCAATCAATCAGTCAGTCACTCACTCACGGGTATAATACCATGAGCAGATTATTTATTCTCAGCAGAGCAACCAAAATGTACTCTGGTGCAAGTATACACTGCAATTTTAATTTAGGAGTGCGAGTGTCAGAATATACAAACAGTTCATTGCTTTTATTGCCTGCTAAACTCGTCTCATTTCTTCCAAAAAAAGGAAGGCATGTTAGGAAATAATTGCATTCTCTGAAATCTAGCTTTTAAGAGAGTTATCCAAATTTCTAACACTCAGAACTACTGAAGGAAAGCAAAACCGTTGCTATTCACTGGATAGTGAAATCAGCAAATAAATTTGAGAGATCCTCTCATTTGCAAAGCCTGCAGCAGGAAGAAGTCTGTTGTCCATGGCTTGGTGAAGAATGGGTTACTTGGAGACAGGGCATGTACCATCCTTTAAAATATATTCTCTATTCCTGATATTCATCCACCTAAAAATCAGAAGGTAATGCTGATCATCCTAGGCTGCAAACCATTATTTTAAAAAAATATATCAGAAGCAATCTCCGTCTTCGTTTTCGCCCATTACCGATGATGAACCGCAGAAAAACTTCCCTTCTTGCTTGTACAAACCACCAGAGAAAACTGCTTTAATTGAGGGCTACTTTCCAAAATCTCAAATTTAAAGTAAGAAAACAAAGGTTTATTCCTCACAAAGCAACTCCAGTTAAAAAAAAAAAATACTTTGGTTAAATTCAAAAAAACTTCATGACAGTGAACAACTACTGTTGAAGCTGTAATTGTAGCAGAGAAATAAAGGCAGGCAGTCACAGGGGTGAAACAGCAAGACAGCAGCCTGGAAACGCCAGGCCTGTGCAGTCCACGAAGCCGAACACTGACAAGAGGGCGAACACCACACACGCAGGCTACAGACACGGGCGCACCAATGTGAAGATTGAAGCCTGGGCTTAAGTCAGCTAGTGATGAAAAATATCCTATTTCCATCTCAGTAAAAGCATCATTATCTAACAGCGAACAAAATCCTTTACAGGCAACACGTTTCCGCAGCCTGTAACAAAGGGTTTTGTATAGAATTTTATGGGCAACACATTTCAGCAGTCCTTATGGCAGCAGAAGAAACGGTTTCCAAGTCTATTTAAAGATCTCTCTTAATCATGCTTATACGTGTACACAAGCAGTGCTTTCTCCCAAGCTTTCAAAAAAACCTTTTGGCTTAGCAAGAGCAGCTCTATACTGTACTTTGTTTTAAGGATTACACATTTCCAAGGTATTTCCTATAAATAAAGCTTTTCTTAAATAAAGATTAATCAAGGGTAGACAGTTGTGGTAAAAGCTCATCTTACTTCTCTTGAGGTGCAGAACAAATCTTAAACAAACAAAAAAATTATCTTGTATTGACTCAAAATAAGGAAAATAATCTGCAACAGCAGCACTGCTGCAGTGCTGGGAGGATCCAAGGTTTGCAGAAAGGAAGAATATCTTTTCATCTTATACCACCCGACAGCTGGAGAAACCAGACAAGTTTTCAGGCAGGCACATTTGTCAGGTAACATAGGCATTTAAAAAAAGATTTGAAAATCCAATCCACTAGCTTGTTTAAATCAGCATTCCAACTCCCACGGAAAAAGAACGTAGAGAATCTGTCAGCCCAGTAAATGCTCTGGTCTGCTCCAACAGAGTGGCTCTACACTGGGAGAATCAGAACTTGTAACAATCCAAACTAAGCATGACCTGCTAATGGCTTCTTATCACCGCTTGGCAGGACATAGTCATTTTACCTTCAGTCTGAATTATAAAGCAGGACAACAAACAAGCAGGTCACCATCATGTTCAAGGGTCAGAGGTGCTTTTGCTTTCTGAGTCCTGAGGAGAAGTTAATACTCCATCTTTTCCCCACTCCTAGGCCAACAGTGATACACACCACCACCAGGAAAGCACAAAATCTCAGCCCAGAGCAGTCCCTCAAACACTAGACACAGAGCTTCTAACACAGGTGTAACTAACAAATCAAAATAAGTAAAAGCAAAATGAATTAATCTTAGACAGCTACATGACTCTTTGGGACTTTAAGGTATCAGTTTCACAGTATTTTTGTTTAAATAAAACCCACATTCTTAAATTCTTATCAACTACTGCATTTAAAGTCTACGCTGATTCTGTTTGGATAAAAACCATCATTTCATACACACAAATATAATAGTACATAATGCTATCATCATGAATGTGATAACTTACTGCCTTCTGCACTCAGTTCAAAACAAGACAAAAATAAAGACAAAGTTTTCCCTGTTCAGTTGCACTTACGAACTAACAAAAGCTCTTATAACTCAAAAAAGTACGAGGTTGCTTTGCATCAGATAGCTGTTTAAATGCATCTATACTTAAAAGAAGGAAAAGAGATTGTTGTTGCAAAATATCTGAAGGTTTTCTCCTGCAAAGAGTAAATTAACTACATAAGGAAAGAATTCATCACACTGCAATGGTCCAGAAAGCAAAGCAGTTGTAATCCAGGGAGCGTGTAAGTACTCTCAACAGAAGCATTAGCTACTCACTTGAAATCCAGCTGCATTATCGACCATCCTTCAAGATGCAGAATGAACAATAGAAAACATATCTTTTATCTGAACTAATCCTTCATCACAGACTTAAAAGAAGTAGCCTTATTTTTCTGAAGTGAACAAAAACATTTAAAGCCCATCAAATCAATTATTTCTTTAAACTGTATTTTTTTTGTTGCTTTTTTTTTTTAACGGCTGGTTCTGTGAGCCAGAAGACATTTTGGTTTTCCTTTTTTGTTCAGAAAAGCACCATACCTTACTGCCCGCTGAATGTGTACATAGAAAAATTAAATATGAGTGTTTCATAATATACTAATTAAGGCTTTCTCATACCTGCCTGACGGAATAATTTTTGAAGAATAATTTCAACCATGGTATCTATTTTAAGACATACACAGCTAGATACTAAAATTTACTGGTTAATGATTTGAAAATAGACTGCCTCTTGCCCTTCTGCCTCACTGCCTACATCATCCTCACCCGGAGTCCACTGCTTTGGGGATGGGTGAGGTTCAGTTCAGGGCTCCATCCATCCGTTCTCTTTGTTTAGCGGGCACGGTTTCCCAACACAGGTAAGAGTGCAGACAAGTACGTGCTATGTCTGACTTTATAAAATTTTCCATCCTCTAGAGTTTATAATTCAAGTCAAGGCAGCACTGTTATCATTTCCATCTATCAGTCACATTATAAAAAAATATTTTAATCTCAAACTACTGCAACATTGCCACATTGATAAGACTGCGCATTACAATAATCCAGCTCATTTGGCATTCTCAGCACGCAGATCTATTTATTCAGAGCAAGGCGATTAAAACCAATCTGATTTGTTAGAAATGTCTTTTCTTTTTCCCTTAATCGTCATTCAGCAAAGAACTGATTTCTCTGGCAATACTATTAATGTGCCTACTGATTGAGTACAGCTGAATTTTATAAGGAAGGAGAATGTATTATAGTAGATCAACTTCTACCATTAGAAATAGAAAAAATCGTCTCTGTTCACACATTCTTCCCAAGGACTATAAGAGCATTCTTATAGACACACAACACTAAGGCGCACCTCAAACTGAACACTGCTAGCACTGGATTGCAACACAGACTACTTGTGAGTGAAAATAAAGCAGTTAAAAATAATCAGTTTCATTAAAGTTCATTCGGTTTGGTATTGTAACCATAATACCTCTCAAAAATATGAGCCTTTTGGAAACTTGAACAATACAAAACCTTTATCTTGGACACAATGCAGTTGACAGACCCTATGTTCACTATAAAGATTAACTACTGTAAGAACCAGGATGCCAGACTTAAAATCCAAGCCATTGCTCTTGGGAAAAACAAACAAATAAAACTCAACCCAAAACAAAATGAAACTTGCATGAAAGCCCTTCAATTTTTATAAAATCATTACTAAGACAGAAGAGCTCTGCTTAGCCACATTAGTGCTCAGCTGTATCTGGTCAAGTGACACAGTAAACTCATTTTAAAACTGGGTGAAATGGATTCTTCAAGATCACCACTAAGATTCAACCATGGTTCTGCAATGATTGACTAATACATTGGTTATGACACATCATCTCCTCCATTTAATACAACCTTGAATCATAGGACTATCAAGGAGACATAGTTGAAAGTAATGATTCAACAGCAGGGTGCAAGGACCAAGCACAGTCACAGCCTATTTTTAAAAAACATTTTTATCCAGAGTTCTTGACACAAAGAACTTATGATCTAAAAAGGACAAAAAGACAGGGAAAGGCTTATAATACACAAACAGCTTGAGCAACATGATGGCAGCAACCATGCCAGTTAGGAGCTAACTAAAACCTAAGACAGAAAGCAGCTGAGGTAGTGGCAGCGCTTGATTCCTGTAGTATTACGAACTTTTCAAAGGTTCTGAAGCCAAGGGAAAACTACATACCAAAAACTCTCAAAAAGCTTAGTTTCTAACGTGTTTTCTGTTCTCTTTCAGACAATGCCTGGCCTTTTCCAACTGCCTTGTGTCCTATCTGGCTGTTCCTTGACGTCCTCTTTTCCACAGCTTCCATCATGCACCTCTGTGCCATCTCACTAGACCGCTATATTGCGATTAAAAAGCCAATCCAGGCTAGTCAGTACAATTCATGGGCTACAACAATCATCAAAATCATCGTGGTTTGGCTCATTTCAATAGGTATGTGAGACTCAGAGACTGGAAAAGCAACGCAGAAGCTTTTCATGTCCAAAACAATAGGTGAAAACAGGGCAAAGTGTAAAATTTGGCCAAGTATTATTGATTAGCAGACTCTAACATCTGGGCTAGCCCAAGTCCACCTCTTGGATCATATATAGCTCCCTCATAAAAATCTGCCTGAAACACTGCTCCTTATCTGGCTTACCAGGAGGGGTAAGGATTGAGTAGGGATAATCATTGCTCTTCTTCACGGTTCTAAAAGTCCAAAAATCAGAAGACAACATCTGCATGCATAGCATGTCTCCCAAACACAATTTTAAGCTGCTAAAATCTGTGCCTTACAGTTATCCCATGAAGCAAGTTAAAAAACCCCGTTAATTACTTACATCAAAGATTGAAAGATAAACGAGTAGCTGGTAACATTCACACTGAAGACTAAGATGCACTGGTAATATAGCTAAATTCTAAGAAAAATAAATAATTTAAAAAAAAAAATCAAGCCCCGAACAGTTTATCTAAAGGACGCCAATGTATAAACTTTTATGATATTAGCACCTCTGTGGTGTGCATGTGGCACTTCACCTATCTTTAATGCTTAAAAAAAATAAATCTGTTAAATGAGCTAAGAAGGTGAAAACATTTAATTCAAATAACGCGTGCTGCAGGCAGCCATAGGCATAGTGCTGTATGCTCTGTGTGCAAGAGAAAGAACAAAATTATTCTGGATAATTAAGGCCAATGATGCATAGGAGAACGGGTACAACCACCTCCTTGGCCGAGGCAAAAATTCCCACTTGAAAAAAGTTCTGGAAGAGCTGTGATGATAAAAGGAAAGATGCTATCTCTATTTTATCACAAAAAAGGAAACTGTTAGCATGACAAGACACTTACAAGTTGAGCTTTTAATGCCTGATTTACTGTTATTAACAGTGCTGTACTTCCTAATTTCTTTTTTATCCAACACAAAGGTACTCTGCAGCTGAGCCAGGGTTCTCCAAATCAAAGGTTAATTTAGTTCAATCCTTATTTTAGATGTTTTCTGTATCTGAAGGTGTGCCTCTTATTAAGAAAGGGATCAAGTGGCTGAAGGGTAAACCTTTTTGCTCTTGCTGCCTTCAACCAACTTCAGTAAGCAGAGTAGCGGAGGAATACAGTAAATCCCTCAATCTCATTAAGCGGTATCAGGAAACAGCGCCAATAACCTTCACTAGACAGCAAGGAACCTGTTGTTTTCATTGTAATGTCAGACTGCTGGCAAATTAAGCGCTGACTGTAATTTAGTGGTTGTAAAAAATTCATTTAAAAGACAAGACTGCTAACTTTTTTTTTAAAAAAAAAAGAGTGGTGAATTACAGAGTTAGCTAGCCTCATTTAAACACTCTTAAATATGCAGGAGACTTTAAACAACAAATCCATCTCAAACATAAACTGCATAATTCTGGCATCTATTTAACTACTTGTATATATGAAAGAGTCAAGCAGGGTGAAAAAAATCAGCTGTCTGTGTCCAGTCACTTGATGTGGTTAAGATAAGAAGGAAAGACAAGTTTTATGTATTTACAGAACTGCCCTTCAAGAAGTGCAGAGGTCACCCTGGGGGGGGGGGGGGGAAACCATGAAAAACCCAGACAGCATTAGGGAAACACATTTCACTGGAGGAAAAGCCATACTAATTCTAACAACTAGAGTCAAAGCAATTCATGTGTTTTACACTCCAGAAGTTGGCAACTTTATACTGCTTCCTCAATCACTAAAGGTTAGGTCCAATCTCCTTAGGGCATTCTGTTAAAGCTTAGCTTGCCAAGTCTCACAAAGTACTATTTGCCCAACTACCCATGTGATGCTCTCACAATTCATGTTTTCTCCCTCATCCTGTGCCTGCTGCAGAGCTCAGGAACTATCTTTCTTTAGAGACCCTGAGGCTTCAGGCCCAAAAAGGAGATTGCAAGCAGTTACCACATGCTGAAGTACTTGGTTTTTCTCCTGTAGGCATTGCTATTCCGGTCCCTATCAGAGGCATTGAGGATGGAAACGGCAACTCTACAAACATCACGTGTCTCCTGACACCTGATCGTTTTCATGACTTCATTCTATATGGATCAGTGGCTGCATTCTTCATCCCCCTCGCTATCATGATAGTCACTTATTTTCTGACAATTCAAGTCCTACGCAAGAAGGCCTACTTGATCAACAAGCCACCTCAGCGTTTCACTTGGTCAACAGTGTCCACAGTATTTCAGCGTGACACAACACCTGCCTCCTCACCAGAAAAGGTGGCCATGCTAAATGGCTCCAGAAAGGACAAGACTTTGTCCAATGACATGCCTATCTGCAGAACATCTACAATTGGGAGGAAGTCCATGCAAACGATAACCAACGAACAAAGGGCGTCAAAAGTTCTGGGGATCGTATTTTTTCTTTTCTTGCTGATGTGGTGCCCATTCTTCATAACAAACATAAGTTCAGTTCTGTGCAACTCCTGCAACAAGGAGGTTTTTCAAAAGCTTATGGAGATATTTGTTTGGATAGGATATGTATCCTCAGGAGTGAACCCTCTTGTCTACACACTCTTCAACAAAACATTTAGGGAGGCTTTCAGCAGGTATATCACTTGCAACTATCGGACCACAAAGCCTATCAAGGCCCTTCGGAAGCGGTCCAGCAGGATCTCTTTTAGAAGTTCTGTGGCAGAAAATTCCAAGCTCTTTGTCATGCATGGGATGAGAAATGGGATTAACCCCATTATGTACCAGAGCCCAATGAGGCTGAGGAGTTCACCCATCCAAGCATCATCAGCCATTCTGCTGGATACATTGCTGCTCACAGAGAATGAAGTTGATAAAACAGAAGAACAAGTCAGCTATGTATAGGGGAATGGCAGCCATGCCCATACCATAGTATTACTGTATATGTTATTCTAGGTAACTGTGCTATAAGAGGGTATAAATACTATTGTTTTCTGTTATTTATGCAAGCAATATCTTATAAATTTATATTAATTCCTCTCCTCCAAAGTCTCCTCTACTTTAACCCCAACCACATGGTGGCAACCAAAACTTCATTCCATGATAAATGACTAATGCAAGCTGTAGTCTACAGGAAGAGGAAAATAAATAAAAGCTAAATCAATTTGAGTATCTGACTTCAGTTCTCATCAACTTCAGTCTCTTCAAAGTATATTTTTATAAGAAAAGCATCTCTGTACAAACACTGCTTTAACATTCATTCTGGCAAGGAGACAGTACACTCTGTAGGTCGATGCTCTACAATGACATTAGCAGGGGGAATACAAGCTTGCTGGTTTTAATTTAAATCCACCTCTATGCTGTGTAAACAAAACAGCACACAAGCTCACTTCGTTGCCTCCTACAGATAGTTCCTCTGCTGAGACTGCATATCCAAGTACAAGCTTTTCTTGTTCTCTTGAGGGTATGTATATCACAAGCAAAATCACTCGCTCCAGAGACCAAAAAGGTGCATGTGCCCATTCCACAAGGGGCAAAACTGGTTCTTAGCAGGGTGAGAAAAAATTCCGTGTGCTGAAATTATCCCTGTGTGAGTTTACTGTGTGTCTGTGCGTGTGGGGAGCAGAATCTCTTACCCATCTGAATTTCATCTCCAGTACTCTCACATACACATAAGCCTGGTATTGTCAGATTTGTCATAGAAAACTGCCCTTTGCCCTTTTCATACTAAGAAAATGAGAGCATTTAACCAAAACAGGACGATACAACAATACTGATCATAAGTAAAACAGGACACGCAGTGCCTGGAACATCCCTTTAACTCATACGAACAAACTTCCTTTTTTATGACTACTGGAACTTCAGTGAATGTCTTCCCTCATCCAATATAGTTCACACAAAGTAGAAAAATCACAGATAGAATTGCTATTTCAATTGAAAATGAGAGCAAGTGTTTAAGAGACAGCAGAGACAACAGTACTATCTAGACTTGCATACATTCACAGTTTATCTTAGCTCAAAATAATTTCATCGGACTAATGGCATAAGATTACAGGTCCCAATCTGCACTCTCAGACATGCTCAGGCCTTCCATCAGAGCACAAAATTCATAGAAAGAATTGCTCATCACAATCCATAAAAGTTACCAAAGTCTATGATCTGGGAAATAAGGAGCTTCTGACAGTTCCAGACCATCTCTCTTTGGGAAGGAAAATCAGATTTCCCCAAAGTACTGGAGTTCTTACAGTAAGAAGCCAGCTCAACATTTTTTCCAACAGTTTCCATTTGCAGTAAAATTTTCAGCTCCAGTTTTAATTTTTAATATTTTTAGAACTCTTTAGTTACACACTAAAATTATGTACAGCAAAAGGCTTCGGTTCTTTCATCTGCAGAACAGAAAGTACTAAAGATAGCATGTCCTTCCAACATTTATTTATATATATGTTTAATTTAAAACATATGTGAGTTCGACACAGAGCCTAACTTAACAACTGCCAGAGTTCCAGGAGAAAGCATGAAAAATACTTCTGTGGTACTTACAGTAACCTGTCTCTTTCCTCCCCTTTTTGGTGATAGTCACTAGCCACTTAAGGTAGAATAAGGTCTAACTGCTCTTACTCCTCTTTTGTTAATCAAAATTTAAGAGGATCCTGTAGTTAGAAGCTGGAATTGATAGATTGCTATAGTTGTGAAAGATGCCTATATCTAAAAATATTTGAGAATCAAAAGCCTTTGATAAGACCTAGATTACTTTGAAGCTCAAGGGGGGAGGGAGTAGGAATAAAACAAATCCAAAACCCCCCAAAATTTCCATGTATGTAGCTGAAAACTTCACAGACTAGTGTCTCAACCTAAAGCAGACACTCTGGAACCAGGTAAAAGCGCAATCACATCCATGCACAGTGGGATCACAGGAAAAAAAAATAAAATTAAAAGCATCACTTGCAATGCAGGAACCAGCCTTCATGAGGAATAACAGCAAGTGGCAAACAGGCACAGCACTGTTCTTGAGGGGTTATTTCCCAGCAGCCAGAGAGCAGGAAGCAGTCATCTTTGAAAATTCTCTTGCTACTTAAATAAATCCATGTCGATTAAACAAAAACCATTCATACAGCAGGCAGCAATCATCTTCTTTCAGCAACAACTTAAATTTTATCTTTCCAGCAGAAACATCACAGCTGGCTCACAGCACTGGCAAAGAGCAAGAGGTAACTTAGTTCTCTTCTGCCCAACCCTATTCTTGCGAGTCTATAGCGAGCAATGACACGAGGAGTAATTTGCCATGTCCCACAGAGAACAATTCCAAGGCCTCCTCGTAATCAGTAGCTAGACTCCACCAACAGGAGACAATCCTTGAAAAAGTCTCGCCCCGCAAAGATGTATTTTGTCAAGCCAGCATATGGATTTCTCAATTTTAGTCACCATAAATAGAAGCTCAACGTGTTCCAGTTACGGAATATAGTCAGCAACAATAAACCTCAATTAAAAGGACTAGTGACTAATCAAAAATCTAGTCTTCCTACAGAGGAAGGAAATTTCTCCATAGACAGAAACACATCATCAAGAAAACATACACATTCCATTTAACACACTACCACGTACAAAGAAATTGCTTGTCCACTGACAAAGCAAACAAGCTAAGAATTCAGGTAAGAGTCTTGGAAAGCATAAGGACAGAGGGAGAAGAAAGATGAAGAGAAGATGCAGAACCATGAAATAAAAAGACAACACAATGGACAGCAGAGTTCCTGTTTTAGCAACCGTATCTACAAGAACAGATTTGGACAAAGACATTACCTTCATTAGCAAGACATGACTGAAAATAAGAAAGTCACTGCAAGCAACTGTAAGAAAGCACAAGTTTGTTGCATGGTAACTAAAGACAACACTGCTCGTGTGGTACTGACAAGCCAGACAGGATGCCTCAGGACTACATCCACGAGCATCATCCTTTAAGTAACACAAATATATAAAATATATTTTTATGTGCCAGCTGCAAAGCGATGAGTACTTTTTATAGTTTCCGGTTTCCTTCAAAAAGATAGCAGTCTAAATAATAACTGAGAAAAGGTTTGCAGTCACTGCTAGCAGAACACAGAACCTTTTTACAGGAGAAAGGCATCACACACTTCCCATTAACAAAGAAGAAAAGAAAAAAGACCTTTCTTTTCTCTGGAGTGAAATGTTTCTCAGTTCTTTCAGAATCTGGCCCATGCCAAATCAACCATCTGGCCACCTCTATGGCCTCTATATCATAGAATCATAGAATGGTTTGGGTTGGAAGGGACCTCTAAGATCATCTAGTTCCAACCCCCTGCCATGGGCAGGGACACCCTCCACTAGACCAGGTTGCCCAAAGCCTCATCCAACCTGGCCACAAACACCTCCAGGGATGGGGCCTCCACAACCTCTCTGGGCAACCTGTTCCAGTGCCTCACCAATATATATATTACATAAAATAATAACTTAAACAGTTACCTAGTTCAACTTTCCTCATTATCACAGAAACTTTTATCTGGCACATTTAATTTATTTTTAAATTACTAGAGAAGCAAGACAGACAAGAGTCAAAGCTGATCTGCAACATACGAGAACTATGGGAAGAAATAAATTTTAGAAGAACAATGGACAAGTACTGTTTGTTGTTGTCTAATTATTTAAAATACATTAGGAGATATTTAGTCAATGTTCTAGCTGCCGATCTAATTAAAAATTACAGCATAGGCATGGACAAAAGTACTACCTATAAATATATGCACCTCAGCAGTCTTGCAGAGAGAAAAAATAATGGAGTTTGAAGCATAACAGAATGAGTGCCTTGAATTGCAAATAAGGGAATACCTTGAAAAAAACCATCCAAACAAAACAAGAAAAAACAAACAAACAAAACCAAGCAAAAACAAGCAAACAAAATTCCAGCCTTAAAGCCAAAAAAACCCAAACAAAATACCAATCTTTAAGCCACTCGGGGGAGGGGGGGGAAGAGAAGTAAGAAATTCAGCTCATCTCAACTATGGTGATATAAAATACCTTTCATGAGGCCAGTCCCAGACCATCTGGGATTCAAAGCGCTGCAACCTTTTAGTTCAGATTCTATCAGAAAACTTTTAGGCAGCCAGAAAAATTTATTCATCACCGATCTTGTATTCTACAAACGTAAAACTCTTCCTAACCACATCGCACCTGGCCATACCAGCATCAGTTTTCAAATGTATCAAAATACCGTTAAAAAATGCCAGTGTTAAGCAGAAGTCAAGGCACTGAGAAGAGAGACTGATGCTGTAAAACTGTTCACTAGCGTACAAGAGGCACACTGATTTCTTACGGCGCTTCACAGAAAATGTCATTTTCCTACACCATTTTCTTATTATGGAAAAATCCACAGCACTGCAAACTGGTATGAGAAAGCAAAAGCATTACTCCCTAAATCTTTTTCTAGGCTGTCATATGTAACATCAGCCTTTAAAGGTAAAGTAATACAAGCACAGTAAACCTGGTAAAGGCATACTGAACAACCTGCAACACTGGAGCCCAAAGAGGCAGGACATTCCTCAGAGCTCTTCTGGCTCTTTGCCTTGCAAGCTGGAGCCAGGAATCCCAGAGTTCTGTCCAGTTCTCAGGACTGACTTCATATTACCGCAAAGCATAAAATTTTTTTTATCATATTGATAAAGATGCCTACGTACAACTGCTAAGAAGTCCTCCCTTGTTTTGCTTCCCCTTTGGCTCTCCAGGTAATCATCAACATGGCAAAAACAACAGTCAGGAGAGAAGTAACTTCCCTATTTTTGCTTTAGCATTTGACACCATGGTGCTTATTGTCAGTGCCCATTCCCATGAGACACACTGTTTTCTCCACTTGCAAAGGAAGACTTTTTCCCTGAAGAACAGATAGGAAGCCTTTTCATTTTTAAATGGGAAGCTAGTTACAAAAATAGGAAGGATTGCTGAAGTGTCCATTTTTACTCTTATTTTTAATAATTTTAATAATTCATGTCGAACTCTATTTGTCTAGCCTAAGATTCCTTGCATCCAGGTATTGAGGTCCTTTCCAACCTCTGAAAAACACCATGCTTTTAAAAATTTGGAGCTTCTTGCTGTCCTCTTTACAAATGCTCTAGACAGGTGATAGCAAGTCATTTTCAAATTCATTAAACCCTGCACAACAAATGAGCCTTTTATTCTGCAAGATACACGTCAATATTCTCTAATAAAATCCAACAAAGTTTTTGCCATAAAAAAAATAATTCATCAACTTCACTTAATGGCTCAAAGAATCTCAGCATTTTTGATGACTTAATTTGAAACTTGTTTTAAAGTTTTAAAACAAATTCAAGGATTTGGTTGGGCAACTGATTTAGTTATAAATCACACTGCTTAAAATGTTTAGTTACTCAGTTAAAAAACATTATTGTGTATAATCTGAGAAACTGAAAATATTTTTCTGGAATTTCAAAAAGATTTTTGAGATTTTCAAAAGCTCTCAAGTGATACAAGGCTCTGGGCCCTATTGTTCAAAGTAAGTAAAATCTCATGCATAGAAATAGTCTAGAAGAAAGATAAAACAATAGCAGGGAAAGAATTAATGCAAGATATCATAGCATATTGTTTGAAACAATGAATGTATTTGTGCTATCTGATTGTACAGCTACAATTTTCATTAGAAGTTAGGTTAGTTTTGCCAGAGATGCCAAGGGACTTCTCCAATGCACTACATTTGGTCAGTGAAGAAACACAGCTCCGTTTCCAGTTTCAGACCTGCAGATAAAGGCATTTTCAAATCCAAAAAGACTTCAGTGAAAGTCTAAGGCTTCTTCTGATTATACTAAGATTTCTGTTACTATTAACCTTTCACTGAAAGGGACCCTCATTCTCCTTCCCCAGGAAGGCTAAATAAGACAAAGATACAATGGGTTGGAAAGTAAACAAAACCCTTTCAATCTTTCCTACGCAAAAAATAACAAGCAGGCATGTTTCACTAAATTTCCTCTTCTTCACAATTAATACACTGAAAAAGTCACTTGGTACAGATCACGTCAGAGCGACTGTTATCCTCATACGCAATTACCCAGAAGATCTGCCATCTGCCTACTGGATAAAGGTAGGTTGTAGGAGTTAAAGAAAACAAACTGTCCGAGTACTCCTGGAACAACATCCAAGTATCTGATCTGTGTTTGCTTTAAAACAAATATATATAGCGTAAAAATACCAAAGGCTATATAAACACAAAGAATACAAAAGCAGGAAACATTACTGTTTCACTTGCATCATCCTAAAATGAAGAACTGAACATAAGCCATGCAGAGTTCTCCATGTTTGGGTAGCCTACACTTATCAGCCGAGAATACATGTTCCTTTTGGGACTCTCTGGAGGCTGCATTGTTCCCTCTCCTGCCTTTTCCCAACAATACTGCATCAAATTGTGGGATCCTGCTTCTACCTTAAGTCCTACTTCCCCATGGCTCTTATTCCCCTGGACTTAACTGCTATGAGAGCATTAAGCCTTTTCAGTTTGTGCTTTCAAGTGCTGCTGCATCCTACATTGAAGCCTTCTCCCTAACCAGATTTGTTGTACCCATAAAACTTCTACTTCCTCGTTTTGTATATAAACTAAAGTATTTCAATACAATGTAACATTAGTCTAACATATAACAATATAAAAATAAAGCTGACTACGTAAACCAATCACAATCACATCTCACACTGCAAAAAAAAAAAAAAAAGATCAATTCACGATCTAAAGTGGTAAAAATTAAGATGAAAATAATTCTTTCCATTTTTAAAAAGTAAACCACTTTAATTTTATTGTGTTTTCCATCTCATCATCATAGTCTTAAAAAAAGAAAAAGGCTGACCAGAAATCACAAGTGCCTTAAATACTGTTTTCCAGCAGCCACGATAAATATTTTATAAACCACTTCAGTAGAAAGAAGGACTAATATATAAACATCAACAATAAGGTAAGTTTGCTATCTATGATCACTGGCAAAAGTATCAGGACTGGGAGAATACAGACACATTACAGCAGCCAAGTCACTTCACTTCTTGCTATTTCACAATACAGTGTCTTGTACAGCCCTGCATCCACACTGCAATCTCCAAACATCTCAAGCTTCATTCATGCCTCCGTACCATTTTAGAGTAACATTTTACTTAAAAGTGTCTCCTCTAAGAGGTGGTCATTTTTAAAGACAGATGTAAAAAGTCTCAGTTTTTATGCTGTACTATTTTGACTGTCTTGCTAGTTGTGAAGAAGAAAGGAGGAGACAGTTTTGAAAGAATTCTCTTGCACCAGAGCGTTTTCTGATAATTTAATGTAGTGGCATGAAAATGATCAGTTGCAAAATACATAACTAGTGCCTAATTTTTGTAAGGCACTAAGCCAAGAGGAAAAAAAAGACATACCAAGTCCTAAAGCCAGCAAGGTGTGCTTTCAATCTCCAGTCTGCAGACCTGTAGACTGCTTCTAAACAGTCAGCAGAAACTGAATTTACACCAGCAACACTGCTGGTCAACAAGCTTCAATTCTACATACATGTCCCCTTAGAAAGCTTTACGGAGTCCAAGAACAGAACAAGGAAGTTAGTTTTGTGCTACCTGAACAGGACACCGCAATGTATTCTGCAGCCGAGCAGTATGATTGCTACTGCTTCGCTCCCTAGAGCGACTTGCCTGCAGACACTCACACAGCCAGGCAAGCATGCATCCCACATCCAAGTGTGTAACTGCTGTAGCAGCATTAACCCCTGCTCCCCTAATCCCTTCAAAACTCTTGCACCATAGCTGATGTTTTGAGCAATGTAAAGTCCATCAAGCGTTCCTTACATGGCTTACCCTCCAAGTGCCACAGGACTTGCTCAGCAAATACAGCTAGTGATACTGTTGCAGAAGCAAGAATTTCACCAACTTTTCACCTTTGCTCCAGGCAAAGACAACTTTGGAAATGAGTGTGGGAAGAAAACTTCTGAACACTGATGCAAGTGTGGTTTTAACATTTAAGTTATTTGAGGAGATAAAAGGTATTGCACTTACAAAAATCCTCCAAAATTATACTGATTTAAAGAGAGCCATAACTACAGACTGTTTTCGCTTGATACATTAAGGAATATAGAAATTCTCTTAAGGAATTATATGCTAAGGAAAGTACTGAATGGTGTAACTGGATAATTTGATATCTTTCATGACACACTAGAAAATTTAATCTTGCAATTCTTAGGCAAAACTTAATCTAGACTAGAACATTCTGTCTAACCCTTGATTTATGAATTTTGAACAATGCAGTAGCCACACATATTTTTCTGTAGACTTCTCCAGTAATTAAAAAGTGCAAAAAAAAATCTAAAAAAATTTGTGCTTAAAAAAAAAAGTTAATCTTCAAGTTAAAGTAAAACCTTGTTGCTTTAACAATTAGATGCCATGTTCTATCACATTTTACTCTGTTACTGTGCTGCTTTCATGAAATCTAGGCATAAAAGCCAAGCTGTGCTCCTGAATGTACACAGGGTTGCATGCATGTGCTAGCAAGGAAGTCTCACAGAGGTAAACAAGGACAGAAAAGCCTTACAGAATGTTCTGCTATGCAAAGGTGTAACCTAAAAATAGCTAGCTTTGTAACTTTTATGACACTTTTAGTTCAAATCCAAGAGGAAGAACATTCATTCACAGGTAGCTGTAACAAAAGAAGAAAACAATCCAGGTATTTGACACAAAGTAAATTTGTGGGCTCTAGCTCTCTCAGGAGCTCTGTCACATTCATCAACGCTGCTTTTAATGAAATTACCACTCTCGACTATGTAACCTCCACCCTTCCATGGATTTTATTATTCTTACAGGAGGGCCAGAAGCACAAGTCTGTACATACTCCTGCTGCTGCAGTGTACAACCCAGCAGATGAACGTATACCTCCAACATGGTCAACCCTACAGTAATGGCATGAATTCCCCGAGAAAAATGTAGACCACATTAAACAAATTTATTCTCTTATTTCAATCCTGACTTCACAGTTGCCTTTCTGGAACCACATACAAAGAGATCTCACAGGACCTTCAGTCATGTTCTTTCACCTAAGATGAGATTAATTTCTGGGGCTTAGCCCACTGTGTTACAGACCTGCTCACCTCCCATCACAAAACACTTCATTCAAAAGCTCTGTATACCCAGCAGCTGGCAGATCACTGACTCTTTAAGACAAGTAAATCCAGTTAGACTTCAACAAACAACAATTCTAAGACAGACATACCATTTTAGTCATGAAATCTAACGAACTCACAGCCCACTTGCTCTTTATGTCTCTGCATGCCTGCAGTATTGAGATGAGCCAGAGCACACAATAAGTGCACACAAACTAGCAGTTTCAGCAAACAGGAAAGGTAAATGTAAAACCAGCTTCTTCTACACCAATGGACAATAATTCTTTCCAGGATTTGAAACACAGTTTTTGGTTTATATAATTAGAGAGAGTAATGCAGGGGGTAATTATGGGGCCCTCCAAGCAGAAAATCCCTTCCATCGCTGCATGTGAATGCAGGGGTCTGGGCCAGACAAACCCTGGGCCAGGCTCCCTCCTGAACCGGGTACCTAAAGCAAAACAACTGATTGTGTATTTTGCCAAAGTTATCAAGTGAAAAGTGTGAGCAACTACAACAGCCTAACGCAAGCCTTTTGCCTCCAGAAGCCAGTGATAATCAGCTAAAAAGTTTTAGTCCTTTGCTACCAAGTAAGGTGGACGCTGGAATCTACAAGGAAACGTTCCTCCCTATTATGCAAAGAAGTTTTGGACTGTACCCCTCCAGAAAGGGAAGGGAAGAGGCACGATAAGATCTGAACCACTGCAGAGCAGGTGAAAGAGTCAAAGATGATATCACTCATTTCCTCATTGCTGCATATGTAGAGAACAGGCCCAGAATTATCTTGTTCCAACAAGTTGCCAGCACATGGTAAATGGTTTAGCTCAGAGCCTGGAAAGCTTTTCATTTTTGTAGGAGCTACCAACGTCCAACTATGTTCTGCATTTGTGGAAAAGAAAAATGATATTGTAATCAGAGATCAAATGTGCTTTGTCACAACCTGTTTGGAAAAAAGATGCCTGAAACTATGGAAGGCCTGCGTGGAATTTTCCTTCCGTACACAGATACAGAAGCCAGTTAAACAGACCCTTTGGCTTCAGGAGAGACATAGATCACTGTGCAGCAAGGAATGATCTGTGCTCATGAAAGCAACAGAGCAGAAGCTCTTGGGAGACGCCTGCTGCTCACAAAAGAGAATTTGTTCTGCTTGTAAACTACATTTAATCGTAGCCAGAATATGCTTCAGATAAACTGGAATGGAGCAGAGTAATTTCTATGTGAGGAACAACTTGGTTAATGACAAAGTGACTGGTCATATCAGTAACCCAGTTTTTTAATACCAGCTTTAAGCACTTCTTATCCTGCTTTTTAGGATGAATTTACAGACTGCCACCAACCCAAAGAAGATGGGAACAAAGATTTTTTTAAATTACAGTCCTGGACCCAAATATACATTACCTCCTGTCAGACACACTCAAAGGCTGCAGCTTGGCTCAGTACTCGGACTCCACAGATTACTGTATTAACAGACGAAGGTTTAGTCTTTGGGGAGCCTTCCAATTCCCCAATCTAATAAAAAAACTCCAAACACCTCTTACCTAGGGAACTATAGAGCACTACAAAACACCAGTTCAGTGACAGATTTCTTTAGAGAACCAAAGCAAACATCACATGACTATTTTGTGATGGACTTAAACCCTGACAGGTTACTGGGCTTACGTTATGGTAATTTAACAGGGGATACTTCAAAAACAAAAACAAGAAAGATGATTTTGACATCCTTCTTCAGGTTATTTATTTTTGAAGTCACAACCTCCAGGAATGTTTTAGATAGCAATTAGGCAGACATATTTGTCCGAGTACTGGTGCCTTTAAAAGGCCTGGCACAAGCAATGCATATTTAATTTTTAATTAACTCTCAATCCTGCAAATATTAATTTTTCATTCTATTTGTCAACTTCATCTAACTCTATTCAGACAATTACACTCTAAGTCCAGAAACTTACAGAAAAGCTCATTAAGCATCTGCTGAACATTAACGAAGGCTTCTAATTCTGAACCAAGTTTTCTTCTCTTTCAATTTTTTGACTTTTCAACCTCCACTCAGTTAGCGATTGAGATATTTTGTGAAAGCAATAGCATACACATTTCCTGAAAATCTAACAGACATCAAGTTGAAGGCTGTGGAAGTGACCAAGGAAGATAATGTACCTGAACAGAATGAAACCAAGTGACTCTACAGCTGCCCGCCTCACATCATCATTCACATCACTCACCTACAAAAGGGAAAACAGGACATTCAGAAAATAGTTAAAACAGTTGAGGACTCTACAACATTTCAGGCCAGGTGTCAGGCACACAAGTTAATCAAGACTACAGGATTATACAGAAAAAAAGTTAACAATCATGTTCAGCCTTAGCTGGAACAGCCTCACTCTTGTTCATACACTGTGACTGCAAGAGTAGACCTCAATCTTTACAGCTTAAGTTGTTTTTTCCCCAGCCCATCACTACACAGACTATTCACTGCAAATCTGCTACCAACTACTTTAGGATCATGTCGTATTTTTCAGTAGATTTCTTTTTTGTGATACCAAGTTGAATATTCTCTTGCTGAAAGCCTACTTATCTTAATGTCAGAAGACCCTGTTATCTCTACTCATAGCATTAAGGAAAGCTTTCATCACTTTACAATCTCTGATTTGGACCAGAACATTAATGCCATAGACACAAAGCCTGTCAAAGTGATGTGCTTATTCTCTCACCACAAATTTCTTGCTATGTGCTCTTGAGCCCAGAAGTACTTACAGCCACATGCAGTAGGCGTCTGATAGCCTTGTTGTTCCCTGAGCCACAGTATGCCATAGCAACAGTGTACATGCCAGAACGACGGAGAATTGGATCCTGGAAGAGAAAGCGTCAATATTTAAGATCCCCAAACAGGGACTTGGTAATTTTTACTCTAAATCTGTTCCACTCTTGGGCCTGGAATCTGCAAACAGGTTGTCTCAGTGCTTACTTTTTATTAGGGCTGAGTAACAGGACAATTACCAAAGCAGGGTTGTCGTTACCAATTTCAGGGGGACAGAAAGTTGCTATGCCACAGGCTGCCAAAGAGAGTATCTGGCAGATGTGTCATTCTGCTTCTTATTCACTATCTGCTATTGACCACTACTAGATCCTTGAGAATGACCCAACTGCAGCAAGCCTCATCTGTTTTTAACCATTACAACCTGTTCTGCTCCTTGTTGCTGCTCATAGGACTATGGAGACTGAGTAAGAGGCTAAAGAAACACATGACTAAGCACTGCTGTTCTTGTATTTTTGATTAGAGTGAAGCAACCTGTGAAACTGCCCCACTTCAGACCTATGTTAAGAAATTCCCTGGTTCAAAACAATCAAACCACCATAGCTGGACATTTCACAAAAGGACAGGAAGGTCATCTGTGTAATAAAAAAGCCAGGGATTAAGTCACAGCTAAACTTACCTTATCTCTGCAGAGACTCTCAATGAGAGCATCTGCCTCCTCCATCCTCCCGTACATGACCAGAGCAATTCCAACCGCGAGGCCTCGCAAAATCTTTTCATGCTGGGTTTCCTGTGCGTAGCCAACCATGTCCTCAATAGCCTGAGCATTTTTAGATCCCAACATAACCAATCCTAATGCCAGCCCAGCTGCTTCACCTGCACAGCACAGAAAAGCAAAAAATCAAACAAACTCTGTTCCCAAAAGCAGTAAATATTATCTAGAGAATCACACAAGATGTAGGCCAACAGATCACTTTTGGACACCACCATGCCTAGCAACTCCATTATTCCAAAATAATGCTTGTAATGATAACCTATCAGCCACAACTTAGTGCTCTTCCTTATCAAGTTCAATTTTCTCTTCCTTGGGCCAAGAGCTGCTGAGATAATTTTCCTGTGAACCCCTGCCAATGCAGAAGTAGCCCCCACAGGTTTCTCCAAGCCTGTGCCTCAGCCAAAAAAAGACATGTGGCTCTGGAGATCAACCACACTAAATAAAAAGCGTGTGACAAAAGAAAGAATAGAGCAAAATAAGGGACTGTTTAAAGACATAGCATGTCTTATCAATATTTGGCATAGTGCCACAGACCAGTCCTGACAAAACCTCTGACCATTACTGCCTCATAACTAAAAAACCATGTTGATCAGGAAAAGGTCAGTAAATAAAACGTAGCTAAGGCAACCTAGAAGCAATCTATGCTGCTAACAGAAAGCCTGAAAAAAACCCCAAAACCAAAGAACAAAATAAAAAAAACCCAAACCACCAAAAAAACCCAGATGCCTGACAAGGCCACAGATGGTTATTTGCTTTGAAAGCAGAACATTTACCTGTCACTGCATCATCCTGGTATAGATTTGTTTTCAGCAAGTCGTACACATCTTGACGTGCTGTCCCCATGGCAGCCAGTCCCAAACCCAGGCTGCCACCATGTCGAACAATCTAGAGAAGCATATGCAAGTTTGGTCATCATAAAACAGGGAGCGATATGGCTTCAGTTGAAGTAGACATCTTTCCATCAATATACAGCTGCAAAGTTTTAGCCCCAAACCACCCAAAATGATCTCCTGACCTGTTAGAAATACCTAATTTACCTTCTCAGACAGTAACTCTGATGAAACTTTCTAATATCTTTAAGATCTGTTTCCCCACTGAGTGATTTATGCAATAACACAAATCTGTGCCATGTGTAAAGATTGCTGCCAAGTAATAGCTTTTGAAAGGAAAGGTAAATCCCACTTACCCACTTAAAACAGTCTACATCCCCTTTTGTTCTAACAATGGATACAGGAAAGGGAGTACATTTGTATTAAGGCAAGTAGGATCAGCTCACAGAATTTTTAAAGATGCAGTCTGAAATTACCCAAAGAGAAGAAAGGAACATGCTGGGAAAATACTAATCTATTCCAAACTTGAAAAGAGACTTTTTGTAGAGGTCTACAAACACTAAGTGGTAAAATAAAACACTTCTTTTTGTATAAGATGCATTAAACCTACAGGGCAGCAGAAGCATTTTGTGGCTTATTCCTTTGACAGCTACACTGTAAGCAACAACAGTGCCCAAATACTGCAGGTCCACTAGCAAAACAAAGTAGATATACAAGCAGTAAGAAAAATGAAGCTAGATTCACTGTCAAATACATAAGAATTTCCTAAAAATCTTATGTAAAGCTTGAGCAATAGATTACAACCAAACTTCATATTTAAGGCCCACAGGAGGTATAAATGTCACACCACTGCCACAGTCTTAGTTACCTCTAACCCCCACTGCTAAACCAGCTAGCACCCTTCCGGATATTCCCAGCAAAACAAAGGTTCATTACTGAACCCAGTACGTACATCATTACTGGCATTCTTCAGCTGGTTCAGCAAATAGTCAATGATGTCCCCACCATGGTTAGCATGAATGAGACCCAAGGCATAGAGACCTCCACCTTCCTGGTAGGCTGACCCTGGAGAGGTGTCCTTGGGTAGGTACGTTGCCATTAGCTGTAATGCTTCTTTCTCATGACCCTGTATGTACAGTGTCCAGCAGGAAAGGAAGACAGTGGGAAGCAAAAGTTGAAAAAAACAGTAGATGCAAGCATTTTGCAGTAACAGTTAAACAAGTCAGGAAAAACATTGCTATAGCCATTACTTTCTCCACAAAAATCAGCTAAGAATCCTTCTTTACTGGCGTTTTGTTAACCCCAGTACACACGTATGTGTCAATCACTTGATCACTGATCTAAACCAGGACAAACTTGGCCAGAAGCTACACCGATTTATTCACTAGAGCACTTTAATGGGGGCCGAAGCACACAAAGCAAAGACTTCTTGCTATTTCAAAACAGGTTTAAATACACCCTTCCCTGTGAATGAATTTGAAGAAAATAACCGCTACTTAGCTCACCATTCAAACTTACTGAAACTTACTACAGTAAGGACTTTGGTACTGTCCCAAAGTCAGGAAATACACTTATGAAATACACACCTGCAATTTTAATAGCTAGAAACCATCAACTGTGTTCAAGTCACAAAGGAAGAGAAGAACTAGGAAGAAGATTCTCTCGTTGAGCTATGTTATCCTACTGCGTTTTTGATGATCAGCAAAACATGCCATAAACTAGATTGGATATCAGATGAGATGGACTTGATAAAGCACAGCTTTTCTTAGTGCAAAGACATAAACTATGTTACACTGTGCCTTGGAATAGACTAGGTAAACAGGAATGCAGGCATCATTCGGAATCCCCATTTCAAATGCTTTCAGCGTTCATAAGTCAAGCATTTATATTGAACAGAGGGGAATGAATGCAACATTACCTTGTGTATAACACCCAAGCTGGCAGTAGCAGTAAACTTAGCCCAGTTAGTTGCCCTGGCCAGCCACTCCAAATTGTCTCTGGAAGACAAAAAGAGAAAGATTATACAAAGTTTTCCATACAGCCCATTCCTCACCCTGCAAGTAAGGTTTCACAGCACCAGAGCCTGCTTTCAAACCAGAGAGTAGCTCCAGAAGGCAAGGAGCTAACCGGATTTCTGCTCTGTACCCATCTCTCCTTCATCAGCTCAGATTTTTGGCTGGTAGTAGTCAAGCTCCTAGATACTGATCATCTCAGTGAAAGATGGAGAACAACTGCTCAATATGTAGCCCATCGACTCTCTGGGAGAAACTTGATCAGAGTTTCTGGAGCTTTCCTCAAGTCCCTGGTAAGGTCAGTCCTGGCATTTCCCTTCCAAGAGTCATTCAGCACTGTCAGTCTCTACCAAAAATACACATCACCATCTCAGAAATTCTCCAACTAGTAAACGAGGAGAATAGAAATTCCAGATCTCCACCCTCTAAACTACTCACATGGTTAGCATTCAAATAAAGCCAATTTGTGAGGACAGAGAAAAGAAACAATTCCAGCTTCTTCCCTCTGCCTTCACATTAGTTTTCAGATCTTTTGTTTATTCTTCTCTAAGCCCACCAGAGTTCTGCAGCCACCCTTTTAGAAGTATCAAGCTAAGCAGGGCAACAATGTTGTTCAAACTCCTCAAGGAACACATGGGAGCTTCCTTGCCACAGATTTACCTAAGGAACTGGTCACTGGTTGTACCACAGTGCATAAAGGAGTTTGCTATAACCGTTGCTGTATGACACACGGAATTCCGCACTGCATCCTGAAAGAACAAAAACAATCAGTATCACTGGTCAGCAAAAGACAAGCCCTAGGTTGTTTAACATGCTTGCCAGTACACTAGAAAAATGGGTTATAATTAGGCTCAATTTAACCAGCAATTTCCCTTTAATCAAAGTTAATAGATTGTTAATACATTCTAATATATCCTCAATCCATCTCTCCAGTGCAAGTCAATCCTTTCTATGAGTTTCTGTCAGAGACATGATTCCTTCAACTGCAGTTTAACTGGAGAACCTCCCTTCTGGTTCCTGGAACCAAGCAGTGCAGTGTGCACGCTGCTGACGTTTTCTAGCCATCCCTGGAATATTACGCAGGATCATTCCCAAGCACTTAACCAGCAGATGGAAAAGATTTTCCAATACACATTTATTTCCTCCTGAAATAGATGAACCCACTGACAAGCATTCCTTACCACTTTTGCTGATAATATGCATCTCATTTCAGACATAAAAAACTTCTCCTATGGTTTCTAATAATCATTAGCTAAAGAGAGTCTAATTTCTCTGTACGTTTTCATTTGCTCACCTTCAGTTACACCTTCCAAAACAAAACCAGTTACTCAATTTACCAGCGCTGCCTACATTACAATATCTGATCAGTTTTGTCTTCAATGTGGAAATATTAGTCTCTGAGCACACGTCAGGATTTCTTAAGCCAACCTGAAAGTGTGCTCTCACATAACCCCTCAACCGAGAAGCCAACATACTCTAACCTACAGTTCTGGCTCACTCCCTCCCAACCAGCAGCGTTCACACTGGATCACGACATGAAGCTGGAGGGTGAGTTGGTCCATCTTACTGACCAGACGGAAAACAAACCCATCAAAAAAATAGATTAGTTTTTATAACCAGTCAGCAAAAAACACCCCAAAAACTCAACATGCTAATAGCAGCCTGTCATTAGGTCATACTAGCTGTAAGTTGAAATAATCTGATTATATGGCCGCCTTTGGGTGCAATCACCTCTTCTTCAGCCTCACAGGTTCAAGTTTTAAATGTTAATTTACCATGACCAAACCACAGATTTGTACCCTCAAAACCCAGGGAGGCCATGCTAAAACATAAGATGATGCTGTAAAATAATAGCAAGGTGGTCAAAACAAACACAGGACTAATCAGATGAATCCAAGACAACCAGACCTAACAAAGCCTCTTACCTTTGTGTTTTTGAGGATCATGAGGTCTGTATTGTTGTTTCGTATTAAAAACTGCAGATGTAACTCAATAGCCATTTCCCCACTTAAAATTTTAATCATTTTTGAGATCTGGTCCTTAGGCTCTGGGTTCTTCACATACAAGCAAAAACAAGAAAAAAAAATATTAGAACCCAGCTACAACTCTGTTAAAATACAGTTTATGAGAAGCCACCCTGGTATGTTCCATCACCATATTCCAAAATCTATCATATTTTAGGACTAAAAGGACATTGTTTCTGCCCTTGCTGCACAAGTCCAAACATCCCAAATAGTCAAGTCCCTTTGTGCACAACAGTGCAGGTGGGAGAAGAGACTCTTTGAAGAGAAATGTATTCTTTCATTGAAAGCAAAAGGATATGAGTGACACCTGATATTCTGCAAGCTGCTATGTTTGGCCTTACAGATACAATGGGTCTTTTGCAAGAGGCAACCACATATTTATAAATGTGAACCTGTATTTCTGCGGAAGTTTTAATGGAGAGGACCACAAAGCCACAACACTTTGCATGACCCTGCTGACCTGCAGCATCATTCTTGTGAGCTAAAGGCTTTATTTAGAACAATGGCTAGTAGAACTACGAATCTCCAATACATTAATCTCCCAGAGTTCTTTGAGAAAGCCTCCTCCTGCCTCACCATGGAACAGTTTCCACAGATTAAGTTCCAACTGAAGTCCCTTTGAGCAGGGTAAAAAGTATACTGCAGCTCTTTGTACTGACATTGTTAGCTAGTCAGAGACCAGCCAAGCATGAGTAGTTCAGCCCTTAAACTAATCCCCTCAATTATTTCTTTGTAGTCAGCATTCTGAATTGTGGAAAATTAAGCTCAAGAACATTTCTGGCCACATACATTGTTTTTATGTACTTGTCCCTTGGCACAGTCAGCAATGTCAATGCAGCAGAAACTGATTTCAAGACACCTTTCCTGCACAAAAGCACTGTTTACAGGTTCCTTGATGGGGCAAGAAACTCTACGCCTTTTGTTTTCCTTGTGGAATATAATTTCAAGAAAACAATTCTGTTTGCCCTTGATTAATTCTTAAGTGATCTGCAAAAATCTCTCAAAGATGCCCAAGTCTAGTTTGCAAACATGCACCATGGGGAAAAAAGGAAAAAAAAAACCCCCAACAGCAAACAACTGTCTTGTGTTTTGCTTTCCTCTAGTAGCATTTCCTTTCCTCAGCATTAGAAGTGCCAGAATTGTATTAGCTATTCCACATGCTGAAAATGCAATTGTATGTGCATGTTAGAAGCTAACTCGCTTTCTCCAATACTTGGGAAAAGAAACTAAAGAAAAAGATTCTAACCAGCTGGCCAGCAACACATCCACCATGCTAGCCAGAGGAAACACCTTCCTCCTCCATAAGAAATGACATTAAATCAGCATCCCTTCCTGCCATTCCTGCAGAACAGCATCGGTTCTATCCAGCCAGAACTACAGCCATATTTCAGAAGAAGAAAAAAAAAATAAAAAAATGCATCAAGCTAATTCAGCAGCAGCAGTCAAATTTCAGGTCCTTTCTTCTGGAGTGAGTTAATTATTTCAATATTAACAAAAAGCAAACACGTGAGCCAGATCCTTCTGCCCTCTTTTTCAAGGCTCGTTAATTCCCACCAAAATCTACCCACTTCCCACTCTCTCCCAACTTTCACTATCTGAACTGCTGGACTTTCAGACTGTCAGATACTTGGTCCTCAGAGATCATCTGTCACCTTGTCTCCAAGCAAGACAGAAATGTAAGTCCATTCTTCATTAGCCAAACCAAATAGCAACCCCAGAGATTCAAAGAGAACACGTACAAAAAACCAAGCAAGGCATATTTTGGAAGTGGCACTCACAATTTCTGCAGACTTCCCCGCACAAGTGCTTCCTGGTTTCTCTTCTGCTTCCATAGCTTCACTGAAATAAAATAAAAAATGAAAAATGCAACCCAGTTCATCACTCGTAACTAGTCAAGCACTGTAATTATGGCTGAACATCGTGCTGCAAGAGTAGCCTGGGATTTGGAGATGATGATTTGAAACAGGTTTTGACAGGACAAGTGCTGACTATCTGGAGGTCACTGCTGAGAAGCAAACTCCTCCACAAATCAATTTTCAAGGAACTTGAAGACAAAGGCTTGGAAAACCCTACCCTCTCATTCCATCTATTAAAAAAACCAGAGATGCTTGAAGGGAATGAACAGGCAGAGACAGGTGAGAAAATAAGGTCAACAAACAAGGCAGCAAGGATAATTACATCCTTACCCGGAAGCCTTGAGCTCATCACTATTAGGATGGATGTTACAGTGTTGAAATGGAAGTGAAACATATTAGGCTGTTGTTAGCACCTTGTCCTAATGCTTCACAGGCTGACTTATAAACTATTTTGTGCCTTTCCTCTTATTTCACTGGAAGAGGAGAGAGGAGAATGCTTCCTATGCCTGTATAACTGATCCAAAAGCATTTAGACCTAGTTCCTCACAGCTGCACAAGCCCTTATATTTAACCAGCCTTGATCTAGGCAGCATTCTCCATCACACACTGTCAAAGACAGTGCAGGGATCAGGTTGTGTACAGACATGACAGCTCTGGTGATTAAAGAGCAGGTGGAGCACAAACTTCCCTGCTACCCCCAAGCTGGGTAGCAGCCTTACAATGGATTGGCCAATCCTCTAAAAACAGAGGTTTAAAACAAAATTATCTGTGTCGATTACCTGTAAGCCACCAAAAGAAGAAATAAAGAAGATGGAATGGTTAATGCCAACTTTGGTTTTCTTAACAGTGGCTTCCTGCAGCTAAGAACCAGTGATGTTTACCACTCAACAAGTTTTAGATGTCAGGACTTTAACAAAACTCAGACTAGATTTGAACTAGCTCTTTCTAACTGCAAGTACAAAAGGGTCTATAACACTACAGTATCATCTGCACTCACTCTTCCCACAAGCAGGCAGCAGCCCACAGCTATGATGTGAAACCAAACTTGCACATAGCTGTGATGAGCTTTTTGCTGGACCCTGCCCGTTCCTCAGCTTTACAAGTTGCTGCAAAGACCATGCAACATCAGAGTGTTACTGAGCAACTTACACTATGGCTTAATGAATTACGGCTCATTAGCTGAGCCACGGTAACCGCACCATGCTTACCTCAGCTGCAAAGGAAAATGCATTCTTTCAAAAAACAGTGGATTCTGGTAATACACAATTTTACCCTGAGCAAATAGCATGTCTTGTCCATTGCCCTGACTTAAATTAAGAGAAGTAACTTGATTGCCTGTAATAGACATCCATACACAGAACAGAAGGCTCCATCAGAGCAGGACTGTACCCAAACAATTATGCCTCTTCTCAATTCAACCTCCCCACCTGTCTTTCTCCGATCCAGGGACGGTGCCAGTGTTGGTGGATCCAGGCACGGAGGCAATGGGAGTGCCAACTGTGCGGAGATTCTGGATCACAGAAGACAAGAACTGCTGGCTAGCACTTTCGTACAGATCAAAGCAAATTTGGTAGGCCATGAGAAGGTTATCTTCCTTCACCAGTTTTTCCAAGATGTCGCTCACAGCCTGTGGGTCATCCAGGAATATCAGGCACTGAGCAGGAGGAAGGGAAGAAGAGGAAAAAACCCAATAATCAGAAGATATTACATACTTCACAATGAAAAAGCAACAGTATCTGAGGCCACACTCCATTTTCCCCATTCGCTCATCTGCTGCTTCCACAAAACACCCCTTCAAAGAAAGAAAAATTCCCTCTCTCTCATAGGAGATAATATGAATCTTTGAAGCATTTTCATAGGTCAGTTTACAAATGAGATCAAGTATTACAAATTCAAGAAACAACATTCAGGCCTTCCTATTTCTGCAGTGTTATCTTTGGAAGTGGACAAAGTCACCCTACTACTAAACAGAAATTTCAAAAGTAAATTAAAGAAGCATCGGTCATTTCACAGGGATGTCTCAGCCAAAATGAAACAGCCATAATGCTCCTGAGTCACATGTACATGGCCCAGCAAGACTGGCAAAGGCCTGAGAACATTTGAATAACTTCATAATTGGTTGTCTAAACACTTTCAGACAATAGTTCTTTGGAGGAATAAATAAAATTCCAAGCTGTGAATCTACCATCTGATACTCCCTACATAGGCTTGAAAGATTCTGTCAGAGTTGTCTACATCCCCAAACTGCCTTTGAGCGTGTTTCTTTCTCTGTAAGTTGACCAAATGTGCAATATTTGCATCTCTTTTTCAAGTTGATCTCACTTTGATATATATTCGAAGCACACAACCAGGAAAAGATATTTAACACAACTGAATAAAAAACAGATCAGGTAAATGTCAAGTCAAATACATCTAACTTTTGATTGATCTTTAAACAGCACTCAGAGGTTTACCTGGCACACATTGATGAAGTCTGGTTTCTCCAGATTCATGTAGATTTTAACTAGAACTCTCAAGACTTTATTACGGAACTGTTTATTCTGCATCAAAGACATACAGAGCTTCAAGCTGTATGCTAGCATCCCAGGAACATCATTCTGAAATTAAATTCAAGGATATCAAGTCTGGGTTTAGACTGACAAGTAGGATTTAGAAATTAAAATAAAGCTACATCTTTTCCATTTTAAAAAGCAGAGCAAAAGACATGCACATATAAATCTTCACAGTTTCATCTCCCCTCTTCAGAAAAGCTTGTATGCAGGTGTAATGCAGTTTAAAGAAAAAATACTAACAAAAACGTACAGGATCAATATTTATTTCAGTAGTTAAAACATGCAAAAGATTAATTTAAAAGTTCAATATTTATTTCCCCTTCTTCACCTGCCTTGTCTGAATACTCTATCTTGAATGCAGTAAAGTTCACTGAACATATAATGTCAGCAAAACAAACCATGCATGAGGAAAAAGATCCCCAACATATTTCTTGCTAGAGACTGAGAAACAGATTTGGTTACTAAACCTCAGAAAAGTAGTTTGAAATGAGGGATTTATAATGGGCAATAAAGTTAGTAAATGCACAGGACAGCAAACAGAACAGAGAAAGCAAGATGGATGCCTTGATTATCACTCCTATATACACAAATGGGAGACGTTCAAAAATATGGGAAAGCTGTAAACTGAGAAGTGGTAAAATTTAAAGGATTTAAACCATGTGCTCTGGCATATAATTGAAATACTGCAACATAACAAGATCACACACAACTGCTGAGCTGCTGCAAATGACTAGAGGCATGCTTCTATTACTGTCATTACTAGGTAACATGACTTAACCTTAAACCCTAAGTGAAAGATGTTAAAGCCAGAGCGTACTGCCTTGCAGTCAGGGCAGGCTAAAACTGCACACAGCTACTCACTGAAAATTAGAGCAGCTCACCCAACTACTGGATTTTTCTGTTCTGATTTACCTCCCATAAATAAATCACTTACCTAACCCTACAGATCCCTTCCCACAGTGAATTAGAGCACATGACAGGCACAACAAAATAAAAGAGTTGCTCTTTACGCCAGACATAAGGTCTGCCTAGTCCAGTATCATATCTCTCTCTGCTAGTAGTTGACAGTGAATACCTAAAGAAAAGGCCACATAGCCAGGCTTCCTGGGAATATTCTCCCAGCAACTTGCAGCTGAGGGATTTCTAAAGGTAGGGTTCTCTCTCTATATATATATACTTGATAGCCCTGAGTGGCTGTGCCTTCCATGAACACGCTGAACTGAACACCCCTGAGTTTCATCTTTTATTCTATTCATACAAAGCAGGGCAAGTTCCAGAGCAACACGGATCCTGCACTGCGCTTCTGGATCCACACCTGGAAGAGACTAGCTACACGCACCTTCTGCCTCTTGCACATACCGATTCGAGGATGGTTTTCTCAAAGATGTCCAGCCTGCGCGTCTCTAGTGCAATGCCAATGGCCTGCTTGTACTTGTGGTCATCCAAGCACCGCTGGAACATTTTATTCACTATCCCTTCTAGCCTTTCATCAACAGGTTTCTTCTCCCCTTCTGGCAGCTCCGCATTCTCCACACACTGCTTGGTATAGTGGTCGATACATTTTGCTGAAAAGATATTGAACAAATATAGGGGAGTAAAAAGTCAACTTCCTAGATGTTTGCAGGTTTTTTCACAGACAAAGAGACCAGTACGAGCATACGCACATTCTACCAACAAATACAGCATATGGGAAACTACAAAGGTGAGGGTGAGGCACAAGAACCGTTTGTGTAGTAATACACAGAGAGTAGTGGAAGACACTTATACTGTCTCCTAAAAAACTCTGATTTTAGTGCTGAAACCCAGTAGATACTTTTAAAATGGAACCAAGGACATGATCTTTAAGTGGCATGATATTTTAAATAAATGAGGAAAGAGCAGTAGGAGACTTCCGAACTCCACTGTAAGCACATCATATCCTTTACAGGGTAAGTGATACCAGCAGACAATACTTTTTAAAGGCATTTAAATTATACATGCATTCAACATCTGACTTGCTATCTTGTTTAGGATGGATTAAAAAAAATGGTACCCCTCAGTTAGGTGTGCAGCTACACTTATTAGCCAATTATTTCCAAAGTTATGTTGACAACAGCAATAATATTAGCATACAAATGAGAGAAGGGACAAACAACCAAAGCAATTTTGCTATTAGGAACTCACAATGGAATAATGGTTAAGAATAGGAAAAAAATGCCAGAACTCCTAAGTCAGTTCTATTACAGAATCCCAAAACATGGGAAACAAAGAAAAATAAACTGGGTAAAAACAGCTGCAGCATCACTTTAAATGAATACAGGGAGAGGAAGACAAATACAGAGAAAAGCAGCTAAATCTAGTAAAATCTCAAAGTTACAGTATTTTTGACAAGAGCTTTTCTTTTACAGTAGAAGTTGCTTACCAATGATCGTCTCCACATATTCCGAGTTGTCGTTGACATTGAAGAGGTCACCTGCTCCCAAGGCATAGTTCAGCGATTCCTCAAAAGCTCCCAGGTGGTAAAAAACTTTAGAAGCAACTAGAGCAGCAAACTGCCGACTCCGAAAGCCCTCATCTTCATAGAGAACTTCACTGCAAATAAGAGAGAGAAGAGCATCAGCTCTGTGTGCTCCGTTCTCTTTAAGGCCACACAACAGCTTGATCGAACCTTCCATCTTCGGGACTACAGCTCCAACCCCATATCCACTTATATTAGTGCTTTCTGGAAAACATGGAGCTAGATACTGTACAAGCCAGTATCAAGCAACCAGAACTACATCTACTTCAGATCTCATGTTCTTCTAAGCAGCACACCCTGCAGTAATAAGTGTCTTCTCTTACATTTTGTCCACTGACTCAGAGATTTCTGCCCAGAAGTCATTGACAACAGCATTCAACTTGTGAAGAGCAAACTCCTACAAGAAATAATAAAAGTTGTATTACATTAAAAATGCATTTTATTACCTTTCCCCAGTAAAAATGAAGTGCCACCTAAAACTGATATTATAAACATTGACCCGTTTCAACAGCAAATTCTACTTTAAAAGATCTTTGCAAGCATTCACTAATCTTTGCAAGTCCTTTGCAAATAAAGGGCTGTTCATTTAACAGGTAAGTCAACCCTTATGCTCCTTCCCATGGCCTCTCTGTGATGACTGACTGGCTAATATGACTGATTACAATACAAAGCGTTCAGACTTTGTGGTAACCTTTGTGTAGCACACAGAACTCTTTGGCCTGTGGTCTATGCCAGCCAACTCCATTTATTTATTTGGACACAGTACTTTAGCAGATGAACCATATCAAACTAGAATCAGCCCACTTGTAATTAGTTCAGAGCAAAAGCAGGGCTCATTCGGGTCTATTACCACCTATGCCTGTTTCCAAGCAAAACATTTAGGGGATTACCAATATTACAAGATGCACACCCCCCCCCCTCCTTAAAGGAGCTATATTAACTGCTCAAGTAACTACCAAGCATCATCAATACACCACCACCTTGGGTGTTTGGTGTTGTCCTATGGATTCATATACTCTGTGGACTGTAAAGTTTCTGCTGCTGTTTTCTTCTCCTACTACTACTGCATTTTTTTCCCCCAAGTAAAAACTGTAACTGTGATAATTTTGTTTTGCATCTCTTAAATTATGCTAAAAATGTCAGATACTCTTCAGCTTTGAATTTTACATACTCAAAATGCAGTCTCTGGAATACATTTAAGTAACAAAGCCCCATTATCATCAGAGAGCTGGAAGCCTCAGCAAGTAGAGACCTGTGCATGTGAAGCTCTAGTTTGATCCATGTTCAAAACAAGGAAGTTTGCCATCTGTTATCATCTTATTTAAGCTCTTCCTTTCAGCTTTGAGGCTAGATATGATTTGGTGCCCACCTGTTGCTGTCCAACCATTAAATATGAACATCCACTCATTTCTGATTTTAAGCTCTCAACATAATGCATTTGCTGTTATTTTCTCCCAGATGTAAGAGCTTACCTTAAGCTGTGGCTCTTCTTCATCCAGAAGAGAGATAATTCCAGCTGCAAAACAAGATCATGGTCAGTTTGGGACACTCTGTGTTTCAAAAGCAAACGTTATTTAGTTCAAAACCAACAGAACAGGAAAGACGACTATCTCTGGAATGCTGTTTTAAAATCTTCAGTATTAAAATTCAAAGATCAGATCCAAGGTTGTATTAAACATGAACATAAAATAATTCAGAATTTATCACTGGAAAGGTAGTTTACAAAAGATCATCCTTCTTATAGGAAAACCTATTAGACGGGAACCCAGAGAATCTGAGGTTTACTTCTAGCTCCATCACTGGTTTGCTTTCTAGCAAGTCACTTCCACTTCCCCCAAGGGGCATAAAGAAGATCATGTCAAAACATCCAAACTTTCTTCATGCCAAGAAAAAGGCCTCATGGCTAAGAGAAGATGTCACATCTCACAGCTTTAGCAAGACTGCTGACACTGTCCTGAACATTTGTACCAACAGTTACAGAAACATGGTTTAACTGACATAACTGAAAGAGAGGTTCACAGTTATCTGGGGAGCTCGATCTGAAGAACGGTTATAGATGGTTCATTGTCAGACTCCAAGTACGCAACTGAAAGGGCTGGAAGAGGATCTGTGCAAAGTCCAACACAATTCACTGCCTTTTAATCTTTCAGCTGTTGCATAGATTGATAACCTTTCTAAATCTAAATAAGACATCAAATTGGAAAGGCCAGCAAGCCTACTGGAGGGCTGAACAGGGCTTTCAGAAGATCTTGACCAACTTGGGGGGGAAGAGGAAGATAAAATTCTAAAAGAAGAGTACACAGATCAAAATGTAAATGTACAAATATAGAAAGGAATAGTACAGTGGATTGGGATGAAACACAATCAATATCGTATGGCTGCAGTGGGAGGCAGAGAACCCAAACTTCACACTGAGATGTGTGAGAGCATTTCTTGGTAGATGTATGAGGCAATCCTTCCTTCTGCTTGGCACCGACACGCCTGAGCCAGACCACTGTATCCAGTGCTGGGCACCATGTTTTAGGAGTTACGAGTCAATTGGGGTGTTCAGAGCGGAGCAATAAGAACAAAGAGGTCTAGCAATCGGGACTTACAAAGGTTGACTGGAGGTCTGGTTAGTCTATAGAAATCTGAGAAGAGTACAGAGTTCATACATGTGTAAGGCTGCTGACAGCAGAAAGGGAATAATTTGATCTCTGTGTCAGATATGAACAGGAGTGGTAGGACCAAGCTTTATTTGGAGCTTCAAAGATTGAGGTTTGATGGTAAGAAAAGTTTTCTGACAGGAAGACAGTTACTCACTTTGTCTAACAAGGTTGTAGAACCTCCATTATCAGAGATTTTTAAACCCAGGTTAGACAAATGTCTATCAGCAATAATTGAAGGAGTACTGATGTGGCTCTTGGGGAAGGCAGGTTCAGTAGCCCACCCCACAGCGCTCCTTCCAGCTGTTTTCTGCAACTCTCGTCCAAATGCACAATTTTTTTTTTTTTTTTCAAATAAGCTCCTGTATTTACCTGATCTATCAGGAGAAAGTACTCTCACTCCTCTTCAACATACCATTTCCACCCTAATTAATTCCTACTTCTCAACTAAGACTTAAACATAATGCAAAGGGTTCGGAAAGAGAAAGCTCCTTGCAGACTATTACCCACTGCACCGTTTCTCTCACAAAGCCATAATCTGTCACATATTAACTTCTGTCCGGAGTACTTCCGAAAATACTTGTATTTCCTAATACTATGAAATTCTCAATAGATCCAGAAAGTGTTTAACACTTAATTCCTGACATACTTCCTTAGCCTTTTTCTCTGCAAGGCATTTGCGTTTCTGAGCCCCCCTCTAAAGTTCGAGCCAACCCCTCCCCCCTCCCTGCCGCACCTCCTACAGACCCCACCAGTTTTACATCTCCTCTACGCGTTATTCACTTTAAGCAAGTAAAGACCTTCCGGTCGCAACTGCGGCTCAGGAGCACCTCGGTGTTTGCCAGGGGGCTCGCAAAGCCACCCGAGGCCCCTCATAAAGTACCGGCAGGAGGGGGACGCGGCGCCGGGACGGGCAGGCAGGAAGCCACCTCTGCCTCCCGCTTGTCCGCACCGAGCCCGCCGGAAAGCCGGCCCCGCTCTGGCCGCCGCAGCACCCGGGGGCGCGCGGGAGGCCGCCTCAGGGCATGGGCGGGCACCGGGCACGGGGCAGGCCCCCCGCGGGTCAGGCTTAAAGTGCCGGTTGTGGCGAGCTCCGGGCACCGGGATAGCCTCCCGCTCCCGCCGGGGCGCACGGCGGCTACCGGTCAGGGGTGACCGGAGCGGGGGGAAGGTCCCCGTGATACACAGCCCCACGGAGCGCCGCGGCCGGCGCCCCCGCGGCCTGCAGCGGTGCCCAGTCACGGCCCTGACTCAGCGAAACCCCGGCAGGCAGCTCTACCCCGCGCCGCTCCCTCACCGGCCGAGGTGATCATGGTGCCGCCCGCCCGGCCCGCGGAGGGAGGTGGGGTCCGGTCCGGTCCGGCCCGCTCCGGCCCAGGTGCGGTGGTGCCGCTGCCCGGGGTCCGCGCCGCTGCCTCTCTGCCGCCGCCCGGCCCGGAAGTGCTGCGAAGGGCCCCTTCCGGCAGGACTCCGCTGCTCCCGGGGAAGGTGCTCCTGGCGATCGCCTGCGCAGAGCAGCAGAGAAACAGGCAGGCGCGACCGGAACAGCCCTGCTTCCTGGGGCCTCGCGCTTTCCCGTCCCCCCTCACAGACTCCGCAGGCATCACCGCCCGCTCTGGCCGGTCACCCCCACGCCTCATCACCCCCACGCCGGACCCCACGGGCTCCCCCGCCCCACCCCACCCCACTAAGGTCTTGCACCCCGCACCGGGCCCGCAGGTCAGCCACCTCATGCTTGGCCTGGCATGGTGGGCAACCCTTTGCTGCCCGCACTTTGCTGCCTAGGGGTGGTAAAGGAGGCTGCAGGGCCAAGGGCTGAGGGATCCCCACGGTGATCACCCGTGGGGATCCTTCAGCCCTTGGCCCTGCAGCTCCGTAAATACCCGCTCAAAGGCTGCTCCCTCGCCCCTGGCTGCACAGCACAGGTGGCAGCTCCCCCCTGCCAGGACAGGCCGCCTGCAGTGGGCACAGGCGTGTCCCACGACATTGCAGGGATCAGGGATTTTACCCCATGGATTTACCGCCTCTTCCAGGCCACCTCTGGGCCCCGACTCCTCTACACATACCTTGTGGGAAATCCCTCACCCAAACCCATTTCTCCCTTAAAAAGGGAAGCACAGGCACAGGTGCACGTGACAGCCCCTCAACAAATCCTTTTCCCCATCTAGCTTTGCGGCACAGGGCAGTGTCCAGCTCCCCCACACGTGCATACCTGAAGGTGCCCCAGTTGTGGAGCAACACAGAGTCATCTGGGCTCCTGCTTTGGTTCCAGATGGGAAATTCAGGCTGGTGGATTTGTACCAAGGAAAATCTAGCTCAATGGCAATGGTGCTGCACAACGAGCCCAGACTTCGGTGGCATTGGTTTCTACCTGTTTCCTCCAAGTAAGAAAAAGATACTTTTTGAAGGGCTTGAATTCCTCAAGGAAGCCTAATGGCCTCAGTGAGCGTTATTAAAAAAAGTTATCAGAGCCCTATCCATGACGCTCAGCCCACTTCTCAGACAACAGATCTCCAGCCTTCCCACTGCCCACAGGTGAGCAGCCCAAGCTGCACACAGACCAATTCTGCTGATCGTCTGGATACTATATACTGGGGTCACTCCCATTCCCTCCCAACAGACCTTTTCTTTAAATCAAGAGAAATATCAGTTAAAGCACGCATAATGCTACCTTAAGGATAACACCATGGCAAACAAAAACCAAACTGAAGTGCTTTCCAGTTCAGAAATTAAATGTCTTTATTCTTTACAAGAATAAAGATAACAGTGCCCTTAAATTATTAAAGCAATTAAGCGTGTAAAACTATCTGCTGCGCCTCCGCATGCCCAGCTAGTGAAAAAAAAAAAAAGAGATAAAAAGAATTCAAGTCACTTTTATTCCTCAAAGGAAAAGAATACTTTTGGTCAAATGTATTCCCACCTACACCTCCTAAACCACAGGCAGTTCATCCGCTTCCACGAAAGTCTCACTGCAAGGGAAACTTGCATGGTTTACTTAAAAATTACCAGTAAATAAATCCATTGGATTTGTAGCGCTAAGGTTTAACTGCAAATCTGTACTCTTGGGCCACCTCTTTGTTGGTAAATTCTAGGCAGCAAAGGCCAAATACTGCAAGAAAATAAAGATTCACCTGATCATACTATCAAGTCCTAACCAAGCCCACCTAACCAAGGGCTTTATCGGGAAAGTATGTCACTGCCCAGAGACCTGGGCTCTGCTGCGAAGACGAGCAGAGGGACTCCACCGCACAGCAGACCACGCTGGAAGGAGAGCAGCTTCAGTGCCCTCTCTGAAGAGCAACATGCTCCGCCAGTGTCAGCTGCCTCCTAGGTTCACTCTCCCCAGCCCACACCCACACAGGAAAGTGTTTCTGCTGTGAAGAGATGTGACATGCGCTTCCCCAAATGCTGCTCACAGGGACTTGGCATCCACCTATCCCCTCCCTCCCGCCTTCTTATGGAGCAGCTACAGCACTTTAAGGCTGCGTTTCAGGCAAAGCTTTCCTATGTAGACCAAGCCTAACTATCCCAACACATTCAAACGAGCAACGTGTGATAACACAGAGACTTGCTGAGCACACCTGGAAACGCTCTCTGTCTCTCCCACTCGACCCTGCAGCACGCCCCAGACAGCCTCAGCCACTCTCTCCCAGCCAAAAGGGGAAAGCACCATCACAAAAGGGATCGACTCTAAACCCAAGAGCTGCTAAGCTCTGCTGCAGTGTTACCATCATTACTCCAGTGAGGTAGGTAGGTGTTGCTGTACCCATCCTGCTGTTGGGGAAACTGAGGCACAGAAAAATGATTTGTTGAAAAATGTTGATGATGGTGAGCAGAGCTGGGTAAAAACCCATCCCCTACTTCAGGTAAGAGCTAGAGAGATGCTGAAGGCACACTGCTGGGAGAGAGTACTGGCTGGAGCTGGCAGGACACAGACACTTCAGCTGCCACTGAGAAAAAAGGAGCGAGAGAAAGGACATGCACGGAGGATGTACTGCCATAATTCAGCAGCTAACCCAGAGAAGAGGTAGGTAGGACATGATGGGCTGAAGTCTCTGGCCTGAAACTCCAAGAGGACAGCTAGTCCCAGACAAAACCCAGCTTGTGCTAAAAGTAAAACAAGACCTGGTTTATGCTGCATTAAAGTAAAAATAAAAAAGGTATTCCTACCATAATAATATTCCTCATAAACCAAGGATTTGTAATTAATTGTGTTGCCCCACAGGCTACAGGCAGCCCTCTGGAACTACTTAGACTATTTGTATATTTTTATATTTATTTATGAAGCAGCCACATCTTGTTGAGAGGAATGCTGTGGGCCACCTCCAAGACCTGCCAGCACATGGCTGTGGAGATGTCCCAGGTAAGATGGGCCTCTCCCATAACCCCGTCTAGCATCAGCCACACCATAGTGTCCCTCTGCCACCCCCTCCAACCCAGGCCATCCATTAGTCTGTGAGCAACAGGACGAGCCAGAGGGATAGATCCTGCTCCCAAACCGCTCTCTGCTCCAGCTGCCATTACTATCGGTATCTTTGCATTATTCTGTCTACCCACAGTGGGCTGGTTTTGAATTCTTCACATTACACAGTTACATTCAAGCCTTTTCAGTAGCTGGAAGATCCAAGACCTCATATGTAGTCTCACTGCAGTCTCCATGCCACCACGTTATTTGTCTTTTTTTTGCCTGATCAGAGAGAGGGCGGGAACTTCAAAGCATCAATAAAGCAGGAAAACAAGGCAGCAGAATCTGTTTGCCAGGGAGGCCAGCCCTGGCAATCTCAGCAGGGAACTTTGCTCAGAATTAGAAAGCATTCCTCTTTCTTCAAGCAGGTGGCTGCATTTCACACCCAAAGTCCCCACATCATTTTGCCCAGGACATGAGACACATCCCCAAAGGGCTTCTCAGAAGCGCAGTGTCCATCGGCAGCTCCAGGCACCCCTGGGTAGCAGAGCGCAGCAGGGGATGGCTCTCTGGCACGGACCTCAGGCTGTTGGCAGCTACAGAAGACCCTGGCAAGTTAAGCTGAGCAGCTTCTCCCTGGAGCGGTGGGTCCTCGGAGGAGAGGGTGCGTGGGCATGTACCAGCTCCTCCTCCCAGTGCTCCAAATCCACCGGGCAGATCTGGGACGTGGACTGTGCATCCAGCAGCTCTAGGTGCCTGTGCCTCCAGCAGCTTCTTCGTAGTTTCCGTTGGGGGACAGGCTGGTCAGAGCCACTTCTTCCTCAGGGTCCTGCAGGTCATCTGCAAAGAGCAGAGAGAGGTCAAGGGAGATCTGAATGGGAAACTTTCTTCATGCAAAATGCAATTTAAGATGAAAAGAAAGCATGGGGGAAGCAACTGATATATACTCACAACCTAAGCACAGCTGATTTTTTTCATAACTCATTTTCATTTTGTTTTACAAACTCAACATTGCTTCAACAAACAGGGGAGCTCTGTGAGCAAAGGAGCAGGGGGCCCAGCTCCCTGGCCTCCTGCAGTCTCAGCAATCTCAGAACAAGCTCTGTGGCCATGAGGCATCACCTGCCTGGCACTGACAGCAAGATCAGGCGCTTAAATTTTCTGACCCTAGAGGACATGTCTCAAAGCTGCACAAATCGGGCACATCCATTCTTTTCTCTGACCATTATGCTTTTTAAGCATTTACGTGTTTAAGAGGCATTTGGACAATGCCCTTAATAACATGCTTTAATTTTCAGTGAGTCCTGAAGTGGTCAGACAGTTGGGACTAGATGATCATTGTAGGTCCCTTCTAAATGAAAATATTCCATTCCATTCCCAGTGAAGGAGCTTCCCCTCCTCTACGTGCTCCATAGAGTAGTCTGGATCTCCACACCACGCACCTTGTAGCCTCCTGCATGGGGGCACTTCTGCAAAAAATCCCTGCTGGGAAAGGCAAGCAGGAGTGCCAACGGTACAGCAAAAGCTGAACACCAGGCTATTCATTACCTGAACAACTTCCTTTAGAATCAGGGAGCCCAAAGCTGACAGCCCTCTTCCTCCTGCCCACCAGCCCCAAATGCAAGTGGTTTGGGAACACTCCTTCCAGCTGTGTTTGCAGAAAACATCACGTAAGATCAGCAGCGATGCTTCCAATTCATTGTTTAGACAGACAGTAGTTCTGCTGCCAGAAATTCCAGCAAAATGCAACTGAGTTCAGCAGTGCTCCCAGGGGTGTAGTTGGGCACTGGACCCAGCGTGGTTTTATTTAGACAAGCAAAAGGTCAGAAAACAGGGAGATGGCCACACTGCAGCCAGATGTGTGTTGGTTGTCTTCAGGTTCTGGCCAAACCACAGCCAGGGAAGAGACAGCAGCTGCAGAGCTGGATACAGCTTAAGGAGGCCACCAGCAAGGGGTTTGGGCACCAGGGAGTCAGTGAGGAACCTCTGACAGTCACAGCAGGAGTACAGGGGAGGGAGCTGGGCATACCTTCATGAACATTGTTTGCAGCTTTTGCTTCGTGACCATTTCTCTGGCTCCTCCAGCTCCAAGGAATGCACTGCAGGAAGGATGGGAGCCTCCACCTCTCGCTGTCTTTCCCCTCTTCTGGATAAACCAGAGAAGATGAGTTCAGACTGGCAGCGGGTCAGCCCTGCTGTTCCCCCAGCTCCCCCCTGCTGACTCGCAACATCTCCCCTCCACGAGCCCAACTCCTCGCAGCAAAACCGGGTCCGCTCCATAGAGCCCACCCCTGGAAAGCACAGAGCAGCTCCTGGCAATCCTTATTTCAGGCTGAAACCTTTCTGCTACCCTGGAAATTTGTCCCCAGTGTCAGTTTCTACTTTGCCACCTTGCTGCCAAAACCATCCTGGATGCGGCAGCCCAGAGCGAGCAAGAAACCTGGCAGGAGCTCAGTCGGCACACGTGGCAAGGCTGGGGACTGACGCGGTTAGGGCATTCCTGCAGAAGGAAGTTTTTCTTTTGTATTATCACACAGCTTCTGCCACATCAACCTATTTACTGCTCCCCGCTTTATCAAGCAATTCCTCCCTCCTAGGGAGACCCGCTGGACACGCAGACTTGCAGCACATTGAAACTAAAAAAAGCTGTAACCGCTTGCAAAATGCAGAGACTATGTGGCCTCCATCGATGTATAGTATTTATTCTGGAGGACAACAAAGGTCACAGCAAGTTACTACAGGCTTTCAAATCATTATAGTGAAACACTACAGCAGCTTGTAAAGCACTACACCAGCATATTTTATATGGTTTCCAACAGCGGCAGTTCAGCATCTCCATTGAAATATCATCCAGCCTTTCACCTCCTAATCTGATAACAAATGATAAACCACTTCAGTGTCCTTCAGCTTATCAAACTGTTGCGACACTAAAGGGTTCACAGTGGCAGTTTCCTGCCAGTCAACAGACCAAAATCTCCAGCCGTAAACACATCCCTTTCTCACAGTGCCTGGGGACTCTGGACACCACTGAGACATGACAGGAGAGCAGCCCAGTACATTTCCGCTTAGACCCGAAAGATGCAGGAACCCCACTGTGATTCCTGTCCCAGCTCCACCACGTGAATAGCAGTGTCCACAACCTTCCCAGCATGAGGGGGCTGCAACTCCAGAGCAACTGTCACGGGCAGAGCTGAGCAGCCATGTGTGTGGAAGAGGCTTTGAGGCTGGGCTGAAATAAAAAGGGCACAAGCACACGTATACAGAGCCTTACACTCTGTACACCTCCCAGCATCCTTATCCAGATGCAAGAGCATCTTTTGCCAGTTTAGCACAAGCCCCTTTCAAAGTCAAGAGGGGAAACAAGACAAGCTCAACCCTGAGCGAGGATATCTTTACAGTAGCATCCCTAGAACCCGCTTTGCAGGGTGCTCCGCAGCTCCCCGCCCATCCTTCCCACAGTCCTCCCTCACATTACATTAGATATTATTCCCCTTGTGCTTTGCTTGTGGGGAAAGCCACGGGGCAAAGGAGACCAGGCTGCAATGAAGCTGGTGCCTGGCACTGCCAGGTCCCCAGCTCTCTGGAGGCATGGCTACGCTTGGGATCCCTCTGGCCACATGGAGATTTCGGAAGGCAGCGGTCACTGGGGCATGGAAAGAAGCTGCCCATGTCTAAGGTTGAACCCTGCAGCCGATGAGCATCCTCATTACACATGCAGATCCTGGGACACTTACATGACTAAGAGCAACCAGGCAGCACATCAGAGGTGAATTAAAGCAACATGCCAAGTCCTCCTACCCACCACGCTTATAAAGCACACACAAACATGCTGCAACACCTGCTCTGGCTCCTTCTGCTCCTCTTCTTCCCCTGCTGGCTGCTACGCTGCTTCCATGTCTGCATGAAGGACAAAGCCACAGCTAGCCACAAAAATATCTGTACTGAGCCAAGCGCCAGCAAAGTGCAGAGGTAGGAAAAGGTCATGTATGCAGGGATGTTTTTCTGCCTCTGCAGCTGCTGTCCCACCAGGCTGCTGCAATCAGAACTGGAGGGTTCACTAACACCTGAGAGCACACCAGAAATTCTTGCAGCACAAAAAATGTGAGGAATACAAAAGCATGCAAAAGGAGAGAAGCTGGAAAGGGGATTGTGCGTGCCTCAGTACAAAGAGTTGGCAGAAAACAGCCCTGCACCCTCACAGTGAGTCCCGGCCATCTCAAAGCTCCTCAACATTCAGATCCAGGATTCTGGACTGAGCTGATGGAAGAAGCACCTGAGCTGCAGCCGACCATCCCCACGTCCCAGGGATCCCAGAGGATCCTGTCAATGTGGTGCTGCAGGCAAGTGCCAGGATCCCTTGGGATAAAGGCAGGAAGACAGTGGAACACCAGGGCCCCTGGAAACGATGAGGAGCAAGGGAAAAGTGGGGAAAAATGAAAGAAAGGAGGAGGAAAGGGAAACAGCCCACGTCAAGCAGTGCCAAAGATTAAAATGAGCCCAGGCTGTTTTGTGTGGCTGCTGTGAGGGCAGAGCCTGCCCAGTCGCCCATCACCCTGCGTTTGCACACAAATATGACTCGCCTTTCGCCCCGGGGCAAGTGCTGTTCCTCAAGGCCTGTTTGACACCCAGCTTTCATCCAGCCATCCTCACGTTGCTTGAACTGGACACCAACAACTGTGTGGTTTTAAACCCAAGCACCCACTTGCTGTTGTTCTTATTCATTATGCAAAGCCAACACAAGCACCTTCCTCCTGCAGGAAGGTCAGGTCCTGCCTGCACCCTACAGCAAGGGCCACACCCCAATCCTGCATCCCCAAGAACACACATCCATAAGCATGGATGGCCACCGCATCACAGCTGTCACCCACCACACGTCTGCTATCCAAGAGCTGCTCTAGTGCTTCCCAGCCCGCTGGGAAGTTTGTCCTCCCCAGCTGTCAGGACTGGGAACCCCACCAGAAAGAGGCAGATCCCATTGGGAAAGCTCTGATCCCACCAGCATGAAAGAGATCCCACTGGGGAAAGCCGGATCCCATCGGGGTGGGGGGAAGATCCCATCAGGAGTGGTCAGATCCCATTAGGATGGGGTAGATCCCACCGAGGAGGGGAAGATCCCACAGGAAAACGGAGCAAGTCCCATCGTAAAAGCCCACGGCCCCCGAGGGAGGGAGGGAGAGAGGGAGCGGCCGGTCCCCCCCCCGGTACCTGCGGGGTGCTGCAGGGCGGCCCGGAGAGCGCGGCAGGCGGCGGCGCGGCAGTCGCGCAGGGCGGCGGGGCTGCCGGGGCTGTACCGGGCCGCCTGCACCGTGCCCGGCGCCGGGAAGTGCCGCCGCAGCGTGGCGTCCAGCACCGCCGCGTCCTCCCCGTCCCCGCCGGGCAGGAGGACGCCGACGACGGCGGGCGGCGGCGCCGGGGGCAGGCGGCCGCGCACGTCCCGCACCACCTCCCGCAAGCGGGCCCGGGCCCCGCGGCTCCGCGCAGCCCCGCCGCGGCACAGCACCAGCAGCAGCCGCGCTCCCAGCGCCCGCCGCCCGCCGCCAGCCCGCCGCTGGGACCGGCATCCCGGCCCCGGCCCCGGCGGTGCCTCATCGCCCAGGAGGTCGCGGGCGAAGGCGGCCAGCGTGGCCGCCGCCGGGGCCCCCTCCGTCACCTCGGCCACCAGCAGCACGGCCCGCCGCCCGCCCGCCCCTTCCACCAGCGCCCGCAGCTCCTCCAGCTCCGCCGTCGCCATCCCCCGCTGCCGCCGCGCACGCTGCCCGGCACCGCGCACCGCCCCCGGCGCCGCACCGCCCACCGGCCCTGCCGCCCGCCCCCGCGCACCGGTCCCTCGCACCCTACATCATCCCCGGCCCCGTACGCGGGCATCAGCTCCAGCACCGCCCCCCCCCGCGCCAAGCACCACCCCGTGTGCCGGCCCTGATGCAGCGGCGGGTGTGCCAAGGACACCCACCCCCCGCCCCATGGCAAGGCAGCCTGCGGCACCTCCGGCACCCCCCCAGCTCCCTCCGGCGCACAGCCCCTGCCTGCTGTCAGGTGGGCACAGCACAGAGGGTGCTGGAGGGACCTGGGGCCCCCAGATCTGCCGTGCAACCAGGCCCGGAGTCCTTGCACAGGCCTCTTGCGAGGCTGGTCCTGTTACCATTGGGGAGGTGATAAAATTCCGGTAAAAAACACACACTGTGGGGGGGCTAGGAAACTGAGAGGGATGAGCGAAGGCTGTGCTGACTGCAAGGTGGGACATGTGCAAGACCTTGATAGAGGAGCAGCTGGTTACACCCCTCAAGAGTATCACATACCCCAAAGGTTCAACACACCATACCCTAGGGCAGTGATGGAGTGGCCTCTGCAGGCATCATGTGCAGTAGGAGGCACAATGCTTCCGCACACCCTGGCCAGGCTACAACCACATTAATGCCACCTTTTGAGAAACAATCACCTCCTCAAAGACCAATTCGTGCACAAGTGCAAAGCTGCAGAAATGCTGCAAAGCCAAACTGCAGCCCCCACCCCACACACTGCAACTCCAAGTCCCTTCCCAAGCCAGTCCCCTTTGGCTCCCCCTCCGCAAACACCACATCCGTACCCTTCCACACAGCCTGTAGTCACAGCCCCACCAGCATCAGCAGTGCTCCGCAGTGACACACACATGTCCTGTCAAAGCACAAAACGTTTGCATGGATAAGTCCAGAGCTATAATCAGGGCTTAGGTGCTGGCACGCATGACACAGCCCCAGCGCAGGAAAAGGCCCATATCCCACAAGCTGGCTCTGCCGGTTGACGGTGAATGAAAGCCACGTAGTGGCAGCCGCTGTACCTGGCCCTGGCAGTTGCTTGGTGTCAGTGTGCCTGGCAGACGAACCAGGAAGCTCCCCGATCCACAGCACATGGTAAATATTTCCCCTGTTCCACATCAGAACAGGCTCCTCTAAACAGGTCATGTCTTATCACAAGAACCTGGGAGAGGATAAACAGGTCAAAGGTGCAAACGGCTGGAGTCACCTTGGCCAGTCGCCCTCCGAGGACGATCAGAGCCAAACCATCTCTGCGAGGTGGGTGGAGGAAGGCTCCAAGAACGCTGGGAGCTGAAATCCACACGCCTGCTCTGGATCAGTGATTCCCAACATGTGATTTGGGGTACACTCTTGTGCCACAAAAGCAGCTGGGCCAGCGTGCCTGCTCTCTGCCTGTCTGTCCTCTCAGCCACCCATCCCCAGAGCCCGGCAGGTCAGCAGCCACCACTGGGAAAGGATGTGCCACAGGCTGGTCCCCAGGCACGACAGAGGTGTGGCAGCTCAGGAACGTCACTGTGTGCCACCGATTTGAAGCCAGGAAAACATTTGTCCCAGCTGTGACAGGCTTAGCAAACACTGCCCCATGCCAGCATCGTGGGGGCTGGACAGCCCAGACGAGGGTTTCAAAGAGACTTTCTGCCCTGGGTCCTGGAAAAAGTAATTTACTCATTGACAAATGCTGATAAGCAAACTGGGGGGAGATAAAACAGAAGGATTAGGCTCCTCTTCCAAAGATCAGGGTCTATTGTTGGAAGAGCCTGTGCTTCCATGCCCTGAGAGCAGCTGTCAATATAGCAGGGCTACAAAGTCAGACATAATTCAACAGCCAAGATTAGCCTTAGTGTTGCCCACATTTTGTTTTTACAAGGATTTTTTTCTCACCTATTCAGAATCCTACTCATGGTCCTGTGGAGAAAAGCCCTGGGTGTAACCAGCACCATGAGCTGGGCCAGCGGCAGCAGGAGGAGTGAGTGCTGATCCCCACTCAGGCTTTCTCTGCTCATGCTTTCCCCAGCTACAAAATTTCAAGTACACATATTTGTTCATAAGCGGAAGGTCTCTGGGAAGAGGAACCATCAGCTTTGGCTGCTCCTGGCAAGGAACAAGCCAGAGATAGACACTTGCTTTGGCCACTTTGACTGGGGAAGCCCGGATCTCTTGAAGCTGGCTCTAAGGAGGCAGGATGCTCCCTGTAAACTGCCACACAGCATGCTAAACTCCACATGAGCTGCCAGCACAGGCTGTGGCGTGCTGGTGCCAGTTATACCCTGTCTGATTACAGCATGGGTCTCGCAGGGCTCTTTTCAAGCAGGGCTGTGCCAGTGGCTCAGGCAGAGACCCCCGAGTGCCTCGGGAAGCAGGCTGTCAAGCAGGGGATTGCCCAAATTTATGATGATGATTCCTGCAAAGAAGATACAGAAAAAATTGAAATGATCTTCCTAACTCAGCTCAGAAGGAAACCCACTTGCTATTTCTCTGCAGTGGCCCCGATGTTTAAGCTGCCAGCACAGCCTCTAAAAACTAATATTTGGGACTGGATAGAGCGTTTCTTCATGGCCACTGCAATTCTCTAGTCAATTTTGGGTACACATGTACCATTGCCAGCAGAGGCTGGTTGGAAAGGCGAATGTCACTCACAATACCCAACCAACCTTGTTTACATTTCTTTATTCATTAACAGAGGTAAGATCTAATAGCAAATACAACTTTATCTTCCTTTGCGTTAAAGAGGTACAGCTCAAAGGGTTCAGAGGCAGTCATGAGCTCAGCAGTATTTGTAGTCCCCAACAAAGCGACTTCAGAGCTCTGGCAGGCATCTGAACAAAAACACAGATGTATTTACAAGTCCTGACACTCCTTCAAACCTCCACCTGACACTCACGTTTGTAGAAAATCTCTACAGATAGCCCTAAATGAGGGTAATCACATCTCTTACACATGCCCACGGCTGCTGAGAGCAAACATAACATCTGCTCATTTTGGACTTCAAAGGAGGAAGAGAAGACACTTCGTTCAGAGAAATAAATTTATCATGTGTATTAGTAGCACCTTGAAGTCTAAACAAAATCAAAGGTCCATTGGATTAGGCATCTTAAGAGATGCATTTACCAAGATTAACCTCTCTCCTGATGAGAGTAGAAAGAGAATGGGGAAAAAGAATTCTCATGTCAATTTTGATGACAGGAGTGCAAAGAGGCTAAACAACCAGGAGGCAATCTGTGGGAGCAGCAGGCTCTGAGCTCCCATGTCCAGTGACCCAGCCCAGCTCCTTAAACTCTTCCTCTTGGCAGTCTCAGTGCTCATGGGGGCACTGGAAAAAGCCTCTGAGCCAGCTAGGAGCAGGATCTGGCTGCTGACAAGCTAAGCTTTAGGGAACCTTTGCACAGGCGCTCTTTCACAGACCTGTTCTCTAAAGCTGCTTCCACTTACCGCTTTGGAAAAACACCATCAGTACGAGATGCCGGAGAGCATCTGCTGTGCTTGTGCAGTGCTATCAGCTACCACCGAGAGCATTGCTGTGGGGGCACCAGCGCTCACTGAGCTCTTCATCCACAGAGATCTTCTCAGGTGCCTCAAAGAAGTAGCAGAGGGGGCAACTTCAAGTGAAGAAAATACCCCTTGCCCTGAACCACACAGTTGCATTGAGCCCCTTCTAGCCCCTGTCTCCTGTTCACTCCTCCATGGCTCTTCCCAGCTCCTCCACTGACATTTCCCAAAACTCTCCTCAACCTTTCTAGCACCTGAACCCAGACCCCTCCCCACTTTCCACCCACTGAACCTTGAACTTTATCAAACCAGACGTGGATCCTTCCTGCAACAAGTTCACTCTCAACTGAATCCGAACTGGATGGTCACTTTGTTCTGTCCCAGGTCCCCACACCCCAGACCTAGCCACCTCCAGGGACTGGAGGCAACCCCAGTTTTGCTCCCCTGGCAGCCTGCGCCGACTCAGCCCTGGCCTGGATCCATCCAAGTCATCACATCCCTCTGAGCTCCGCTCAGCAGAGGTTACGCCCCGTAAGCAAATATAGCTGGGAACTCCCCGTCTGCCCCGTGGCTCAGACACTCTGCACACAGCCTGGCTTCCTGATGGGGAACCCCAAACCTTTCCCTGCCTCTCTTCTCCAAGATCCCGTTCTCTTTGAAAGTCATGCATTGTCCTGCCCATCTCTGCAGTTGCCCTAAGCTTCCTTCTGCTTCCTTGAGTCACCATCCCTTTCTGGATGGCAGAGGGACATAGAAAGGTATTGCTGAAGAGGAGGTTGGGGACCAGGCGCAGGGCCATGTGCGAGGAGCCCAGGGTGTCGGGGCAGTCCTGATCACACGGTAGGAGGGATGTCTCTGCCTGTCTCCTTGGAAAGCGATGGAGGCTGCCCCTCAAGCCTGCTCCAGTCTTTGCTCCTCCACTGGAAAGATGTTCAAAATGTGGCTGGTGATAGACATGAAATCAAACCCAAGGACCAAGCTGCCTCTTCTGGCCTTTTTCCTGCTGTCCTGCCAGAGCCTCAGCTGGACCCTTGCCTTTGGTTTGACAACAGGACCCAGGACTAGCTGTTCACAGCCACCAGACTCCATTTCTTCCCAGCACACACTTGCCTTCAACACAGCAGCCCAGCTTTTTGTCATCTTACCCTTTGCAGAACCTCTTAAAAGTTACCCCAGACCCCACCGAGCTGGACACCGGTGGTTGGGGACCTCTGCAGGCAAACGCAGCCCCTTCTGCCTCCCTCACATCCTCCTGCCTCCTTCCCACAAAACCCCTTCTTGGCACAGGCCAAACCCCCAGCTTCTCAGACAAAAGCAAAGGGCAGATCCATCAGCTTTCCAGGAGTTGCTCCGATGGGCAGAGCAGGTGGGTTTGGAGCTGCCTGGTTTGTCACTGTTGAGCCCTGAAAGAGGCCACAGGTGACCAGCTGGCAAGGTGCCCTCCTGGCACGCTACGGGATTGCACCAAAGGGCAATTGGACTTTGTCCTGGCACCTAGGCATGATGTGCCAGATCAGTGAGGAGCGGGGTTTTTCAGAAATGGGCAAAGCTTGTTCTGGATGGCAAAGCTTGGCTCAGATGTTGTCTCGATCATCTTCAAGAGGTCGTACTCAGATGCTCATATGCCAGGAGCCCACTGGAGCAGCTGCTCCCTGCTGCTCTCACAGCATGTGATGCCAGCTGAGCAGAGCAGGTTGTTCTCTTCTGTCTCAGGAAGAGACCTGTTGCCATTGGCAGACTTCTGGGCCGTGCAGCAGTAATCCTAATGCTTGCTGATGCGTCCCGTTTTGGGGCTTGAGCTGAGCTGGCTGGAGAGTTTGTTCCTGCTTTGGTGGATCACAGTGCTCCTGCTAGCCTGGGAGCAGAGCCATCACATAAAAACTTGCCAACCCTGCATTACTCTGCACTCACAGACAGCCTGAACTGTACACATCTTGCATTGACTCAAAGGAACTATTTCTGCATTAGCTTGACCCAAAAAAATAAGCGTTCTCTTTAAGGAAAGCGGGAATTTATCTTAAGATGCCCAGTTGCTCATGAAAAGTCTCTTGCACAACACAGCCATCAAGTTGTGTTACAATTACGTTCGGACAACTGGACAAGGTTATTTCCCTCTGACCTTTAAAAGCAAGGTTTTTTCGCAGAACCAGCACCCCATCCAAGAGTTGCCAAGCACCAGCACCACCCAAACACCTACAGCAAGGTTGTGCTTCTTGGTAAAGCCACACTGTCCTCCAGGATGTGGAAAGAACCCATATTTGGATATCATCCGTTCTCACCCTCTCCCCTCCCCCCAAAAAAAACCACCCCAAAAACCCAAACCAGACAAAACCACACCAACCCTGGAGGATCCTTTCCCTGAGAAACGTTGGTTCAGAGGCTCTGTAACACCCTCAAATCCCACTCCTTCCCTACTGTATTGCACAAACCTGCACCTTCAGCAGGAGTTTCATAGTCTTTGATGTATAATTTTAAAGCTTATAACTACACACAAACACACAGGGAAATGAAATAAATACTTCTTTTAATACTTCTTTTGGTGATAGATAAGATCTTAGGTGGACACAAGATCTGTAAAAAAAAAAATCACAGAGAAGAAATACATATAAACTCACAATAGTAAAACAGCTAATCATGGTGCTTTGCCATGCCCAGAGAGGATGGGAAATGAGTTCAGCTATTGTATTGGCCATTGGCCTTAGAAACAAAAATAATTTAGTGCTCCCACAGTTCCTCCCATCCAAAATAACCCATCCCAGTAATTCAGCCTGCTGGATATCTACTGGTACCCACTTCTATATAGGTCAGTCATTGCAATAGCCCCTTTAATGGACAGTTGGCTAAATGTTGGGTTTTCATCTGCATAGATTTTTTCTTTTTCACCCAGGAGTGAGGAAGAGTGAACACAAATGTACTGCCTTACTTGCAGTGCCTCTAGTTTGAAGAGGATGCTGATTGATTTCCTGTTACGGAAGGGCTCAGCAGTGTCAGTCTGCACTCGGGCACAGATGAGGACCGTCCTCGCTCCAGCTGATTCTCAGCCCTATACACACTGTGGGTTCAGCCCCCACCGCTCTCAGTCCTAGAGCTGTACTGACACCTCCATACACCAGCACCCAGACCTTGATCTACAGACCTCAGTGGAGTTTGGCTCAAGATACAGCAAGCTTCTTTCACCCATCGTACTGAAGGGACAGGACATTTGGGGGCAGCTCAGGCAGCAAGCATGAAAACGCAGCACGAATGATAGCAAGGTGTCGCATGCCCAGACGCACCGCACTGAGCTGGCGGGCATGCCTGCAGGGGCTGCCTGTGAGACAGAGAGTTGCAGAGCATACCATGCACATAAACCATCCACAGCTCCTTCCATCAGGGTAGGTGGGAAGGATCCCATGGATCAGCGTAAGACATTTAGACAGCTCATTCTGGACCCTTCAACTATTCTGGTGTGAGGACAGTGTCTTGGGAAAGGCCAACGCACTAATGGCAAATAGCAGTGCAACGGGAGACAGACCTTCATCTTGTTTGCAGCATCTTGTCTGATAAGCAAGAGGGGGCAGCAAACTTTGCTTTCCCACCATCCTGTGACTACAAAGAACCCTGGGGAATTTCAGGAACTTTGTGCTGATGAGAACTACCAAAGACTCCTGCGTTCAGGCTCTCCTGGGAAAAAGCGGTCTTAGGTCTTACCTCTGGGTTTCTTTCACTTTGTCAGTTTTGGGACAGTCTAAAATCCAGGCACAGCTGGCCTGCTCTCACTCCCTCTCTGTTGACAGCTGGTTTCTTGGGGACAGCCCAGCAGGTTTCTCAGGGACATTTTGATATTCAAGCAAGGCATTTCATGCAAAGCAGAAACGCAGTGATTTTTGACAGAAGTTTCCTGGGATAGATTGTTCAGGCAACGTAGCGAAGAAATCTGAGCTTTGTAGCAAGGACAGTGTGATGCTGAAGGAGCAGCGTCCCCTTCTGGCAGCAGCCACATACTGAATCATGTTGGTGCAGAAGGACTGGGCAGACAAGCAAAGCACCAGGAGGATAGCGTTTCTACAAAGGGACATCAAAGTGAACAGCGCTAAAACCAACCTGCCAGATGCTGCTGCCCAAGGGAATTCATTCTCCAGCTGTCTTCGATACCTTGTGCCGCATATGTTCAGGCAGAGCACAGCGGTAGCTGAACTCTGGGAGCGAAACAATAAATGGACCCTGAGAGTCGACTTCTAGAGGAGGAAACAGACACGAGAGAAGAACAGCAGGTATCACCCTGGTCAAAGCTTTGGCTGATGGCCCACCCAAAAGAGTTGGCACACCCCTCCAATGAAGAATGCAGGGTCAGTGAGATGGTGAGCTGCTAATATAATCATGAAACGCCCCAGTGGTGAAGTCAGGACTGCAGCTCTTACACTGTGTAGCATCTCCATAGCAACATGTGTTCTGGGGCAAGAAGCCACCATCGTCTGACTTGGAAGAGGGCACACAGTTGGCTCAGACTGCATTGTCCACCCCCATCCCAGCACTTAAGCCCTCATTCTCATTTCCAGCTCACATTGCCTGCAAAGTCCAGCTTATTTTCCCTCCTGTATCTGAACCCGGCCACCAAGCCAGGTCTTTGGTCTGTACCATCTCTGACCCTTCCATGACCCACTCTGAGCACGTTTCTCTTTCCAAAAACCCTATCTCTTTCTCCCTTGCCCCTACATTTTGCTATGTCCCAGGATACCTTCATGGCAGTTCAAGACTTCTCTCAGTGCTCTACACGCAGCTCTCTTTGCATCCAGGATACCACCAGGCTGACCAGGGCTGTAGACTGCTGCCTCCACCACGAGTTGCCAGGCCCCATCCAGCAGACACTGCATTCTCCTGAGCGCTCCCACTGCCTCATCCAGCTGCTCCTGGGGGTCTGGGTGGATCATCACAAGCACCAGCACATACGGCAGGCAGGGGAGGAGGTTCCTCACATTCCAGAGAGCCTCATCCAGGTGATCCCACTGCATGAGCTGCTTCAACACAGTGGCTTTCCACAGCATAAAAACCAGATGTGGCTGAACCTCTTCCTCCTCCTCCTCTTCCATCCTCTCTGCCTGCTGTAGTTTAGCCCTGATGTCAGCTGTGCCACACAGGTCCTGGGCAAAATCCACCAGCACCGAGGGAGTTCTCACATTGTCATCATCCACCTCCATCACCAGCACCTGTCCATTCTGCCTCTGCACCATGTGCAGGAGGTTGAGGAGCTCCCAGGTGGTTTGGTCCACGAAGGAGCAGACAGCAGGCTCCTCTGATGCCATAGCTTCCTCCTGCACGAGTCGTTTTACTGCATTGATGGGGAAAGGAGTGGAAGGGGTTTGCAGTAGCAAAGGCACTTGCATGGCACAGGCCTTCTAACAGGCTATGCCATCACGTACAAAGCAAACACACTGGTTTTGGTGGGACCAAATGAATGTGAAAGGGAATAGCAGAGTTTTGACACAAAAATTCAAAAATTGTAGCCATATGCTATTCGATGTTAGGCTTCCCAGGAGCAGGCTTTGTACCTCAGCAGTCTGGTACAGTAGAAAAAGATGAGAGAAGGATCATCACGTATTTTTGGGCATCATGCCTCAAACTCAAGAGTGCTTATTAACTCAGCAGCAGAATCCAACGATGGGACAGGTACCACAATCCTACCAACCTGCTGTTAAAATCCAATTTGCCCACTACATTTCCCCCTTCCTCTGGTAATGCCTAAAACTGGAAATTTTATTTGTATTCCACCTCATCCTTCTTTCAATCCTGTGTACAACCTGCCCATATTTGCAGAAGACTAAAGCCCTGCTTGACCCGACCCAGTGTCCCATAAGCTGCAGCTTCTCTCCACACGTTAAAAACCAGCAGCTTTCCACTGCCAGTGCTCTCCCGCTGTTGGAGACAGCAGCAGCAGGTTTAGTTCAGTCCAGACAAGTAACTCATATACCAGAGGTGAGTAGACAAGTCCAATTTTTGTTTGAATTACCAAAGGGTCTTAATTTACCCAGTAATGTACTCTGAATACACGACTGCTCCACCTCTTTCAGAAGGAAGAGGATTAGTGATGAAATACCAGCCCACCGCAGGGCAGGAGCAAAGCCCCCAGTTCAGAGAGGTCCCTACCACATGCTCATAGCAGGGCTGGGCAGGGAGAGGGGAGCAAGGGAAGGTCAGGATCACCACTCACCTGTCTCACTCACTGGGGACACTTCCCAAATGACTGAACAACTACACGGAATCAGCAGCATCACCCACTCAGGGTATTGACAGGTCATTTTGGGACTGTGACATCAGCAGTAACCATGCCAACCTGCACCTGCCTGAAACCTCCCTTAAAATTACTCAGAATTTTCAAGTGATGTACTAAGAAACTCTGAGACTTGCACTTTTAAGAATCTTTACATTCATTTTCCACCACCTTCTTGTTCAATAAACCTTAAAGAACTCACCCAAGTGATACACTACTGATATAAAGAAGATCCCCACCAACCCACATTACACACTGTGACAAGGCTGGCCAAGAAACCAGTATTAACGCTCAAGCACCACAGTTGTGTGTGATGAAAACACGTCTGAGTTAGTTACATAGAGCAGAGGCTACAGGCACACACGCTGCCCAGGTACTACAGTCTTATTCTTCGTGGTTCTAGTAGAACCACTATTTTTAGATGTGAGCTAGCACCTGCGAGGATTTAGTGTCCCATTATACAGTTTTGTCTCAACAGCAGTCATCGCTGAGTACAAGACAAACAGGAATAAGAAGTTTCCCTCTAGCAGGTAGGCAAAGAAGTATTTCTCATGCTCTATATAAAGCTTGTGTGCACAGTTTATGAGGTTGTAAACATTGTTTAGCTCCTCAAACCATTCAGATTCCGTGATGGGAGGCACAGACAGGTCGCAGTGAAGGCTGCCAGTTATCTGTCTCTAGAATGTAGTTTGCTCTACTAACGCCTTGCCAAGCAGGGGTCAAATCTCCATTTCATCATCTAGCTTAGAGTCACTGCTCCATCCCTGTGCTGTGAACTCTGGTACGCTACTGGAAAAGAATGAAGTCCCTCAAAATAGGTGGAAGGGATAAAAATAGAAATGTACAAAAATTAAACAGATTCTCCATTTTATTTCAAATAAAAATTTAGATCCTAGATGGATACAGCATCTGTAAAAGACAAGAATAGAATCATGTTAGAAATCCTGTTACTGGACTGTACTATTGAAAACACGAGGTTTGCAGTTACAAGCTAGATCATCAATCTCTTCAACTACTATAAAAGCAAACCCCCCCCTCCATTTACACAGAAGAGATGCAAGAGTGAAAAAGTGTAGCAACATCACTAGCAAGATATCACATCAAAGCTCTGGGTGATGAACCTAAAAGGACAGTCTCATTGAAGGCTTGTGGCTAACTCAGGTTCTAGGGGACAGGTCAGGACAACACAGCCCTCAGTTAAAACACTACGGAAGTAGGAGAAAAAAAAACCAATCTCTCAACAGGTAGGAACTGGAGTAGAAGGGTACAAAAATACATGTACAAGATCTGGGGAAAAGAAATCAAGCCAGCTTTAGAAGGGAGCTGAGGAAGAGTCCTGGGACTCAAAGAGCCTTTCCAGACAACCTGAGCAAACGTACAAACCCTCGACAATGAGACCAAGCCCCGCAGCACAAGCAGCCAGCAATAAACCTCTCCTAGCTCCAAAAGAAGCACTTATCAACCATAGTTTGTTTTCCCTCGTACTATGTGGGATTAAAATACACCCCAAAAATTGTCAATAATATCTTGTTGCTAAAATAAATCCACTCACCACCCGGATTCTGTGTCCAATGGCCTTGGCAGGAAGGTTGGAGCGGAACTTGGCACGAACCATGCCGCTGTTCCCATGGGCGCGGGTTACCTTCCCCCAGATCACTCGTGTCCTGTTGGGCTTGCCACCGGGGGTTACAGTGTTGCTGAGGAAATAGAGAGAAAGAACTGCTGAGCATGCCGGTCACAGCTCTGTTCGGGGCTGAGCAGTGATGGGGCAGACAACAGTCTCTAAGGCGCTTCCATAACTTTATTCCACAGCCATCTTTAGTTGGACCATATTCCACGTTTTTTACCTGTGAAATTTGCTAAGAGCTGGGATTTTCACTGTACCTTCCAAATAAGGTAAGTATTGTAGCTTGGAATTTTTCAGAAGCTCCACTGGAGAACTATTAACAAGTCACAAAACTTAAAAAAAACCTCATCAATTTCAACCACTAGTATAAGACTGCAAAAAACTTCTTTAGAAGAAAAGCCATGTGCCATCCTGGAAATGATGGTGGTCAAGTTAACAGTCTGATCAATTTTACTCAAGGCAATTCTGAACTCCCTTATCAGAACTCTAACAACTACACATAAAGAAAAAGTAAGCGGAAGGTAGTAAGTAACTGTTTTTAAGGCCTCCAGCAATGCCAGTACAGCAGAACAGTGCTCCAACTGGCCACGCAAAAGCCAGGAGACAAATTCCTCCAGGCTTCACAAAATAATTCCGCTGTTAAAGTAACTCAATAGCTCATAGTACTCGACACAAATTCACCTCACTTCAGTTTACTCTACAAAGCTGCGTACAACTTTTGTCAGTCTCAGGCAAAACTCCTCACACCATTTGCTCTTTAACATATCATTTATAACAGCGAATAATTATTTCACATTATTTCATGACCTGAATTAAAAACACATAGGCCAATTAAAGCAAAAATAACGAAGGACTTTAAAAATGAAACCAACCCAGGAAACTGGTCTACACAGTATCCCATGGACATTCTATTGATAAATTGAGCCAAATTTATTTCTATTCTAACAAAAGCTCAGTAACAGACTGCTCACATCCTGCCATTTGTAAAAGCTGACATACGAGTTGGCTAATTTAGGATAACAATAAAAAGTGACTTACTTTTTCGCTTTGTATACATAGGCACACCTCTTGCCCAAGTAGAAATCTGTCTCCTGACGGGCATAAACACCTTCAATTTTCAGAAGGGCAGTGTGCTCCCGCTGGTTTCGGAGACCACGTTTGTAGCCAGCAAAAATGGCCTTGCACCACAGCCTGAAGACATTGAAAACATTTACAAATTGTAATTCACTCCAAAGTATCAACATAAAAACAACTAACTTGCTGTTTCAGTAGAAACCATTTCTACACCAACAGAAATTTAGCTGAGGAAAACCCCCACTGCTCTTCCCTTTACTAATTACTGCAAATCCTTACATTCAGTCAACAGAGGAAAGCTCAGTAACTGGGACATGAAATATTATGAGAACTTTGTGTCCTTCTTCGTTACGAACTCCTGACACTACAGGCTTCATACAAAAACTGAAGTTCTTCAACATTAGTAGGCATTATGTTTTCAAATATCTACACATACTCAGTGATGAGGAAATACCACTTTTTTCTATACGCCACAAAAATTGTGTCTCCTGTGGTGCAGTAAATGCTATAGGAGAAGATATTAACTAACTGCTGTTAATTTGTAGCCTCAAAGGAATTAACTATGGTCTATGGGTACAGTCAGAGACAGCCCCCACACACACTGGACAAGTGACATTACACAAACTCCTCAACAATTCTTCATGACAAAGATTTGTTTGTACTACACAGGTAAAGCAATGTTAAGCCCTATAACCTCGCCCAAAGGGATCGGGGTGGAGATTGGAATGAAAATACCTTTAAATTGTTGTAATCTATGATTTGAGTTTTGTGTTATGCGAATTACTATAGCAGGAACCACCTGAATCAATGGAGGACAAGCCTTACGAGTAGCAGTCACCTGAGCTAAGCTGGCTTTGGTGCCCAGTAACTCCACGCAACAAATCACCTTCCTGTCCTAAGTGACCATCATAACAGATGGAGCCCAAAGTCATAGACTAAATGAAGTAATGAATTAATTCCTTGCTTTGTTTGGGTGCGTGACTTCTGCTTTACCTATTAAACTGTCTTTATATCAACCCACGAATTTTCTCACTTTTACCCTTCCGATTCTCTCCTCCACCCCACTGGGGGAGGAGTGAGTGAAGGGCTGCGTGGGGCTGAGCTGCTGGCTGGGGTTAAGCCACAACACCCCTATACCCATAGGAAAACTCAATGGCATAGCAGCTACCTTACTCAAGGAAGCAGTATGTCAAAGCTTCTACTGTACACTGAAGGTTCACAAACACTGTGCTAACAAAAACACCATAAATATCCCGCATCTCTCGACAGACTGGGAAAATTGTGGCACACCATATAAACAGCTATAACCAGTTTAAGGCAGAGGCTCAGAAGATAAAGACACAACTGTGGGCGCTTAGCAGAGGGCCCAGCAGGATACTGGGCAAAGGAGCTGCCCTGGAAAATGAGAGCAGCTACAGGAAAACGGATCATTGCCCCCAGCTTTAACAAAACTCTCTCAGAAATGCTCAGTTTGCAAGAAGATCTGTCAGAACTACACTGTAACAACGAGCCGAGACCCATCTCAGCAGGACAGGCCACTCACCTCCCGGTCATGGTGTCCTCCTGAAGCCCAGGTCCCAGCAGGCCTAGAAACGACACACAAGCCATGAGCCTCCCAGGCCCGCAGCTCTGTCCAGCCCAGCGAGCGGGAGACGCCGCAGGGCCGGCCCGGGGACCAGAACATCATGCCGGCCGAGGGCCACCCACTGCACGGCGACGAGGGTAGAGGGGCCGCCAGCTTCCCTACAACGGGCTCCGCCTCACGGGCAGGGAAGGGGACCCCTCCACTCCCCCACTGAAAGGGACGCTACAGGCGCCCCAGCGCCTTCAACTGCGGGCCTCAACCTGCGGCCGGGACCATCCGCCGCGTATCAGCTCCATCCCGCCCTCTACCCGCTCTACACGGGGCCAGCCGCAACGCCGCGGGAGCCCCGCGCCCGCCGATAGCCCCAGAGCAGGGGGCAGCTCCCCTCCCTTCCCGCCGCACCGCCGCTCCCCGGCTCACCCCCACGGCCGCGAACCAAGATGGCGGCAAAAGGGAGAACCACCCCCCCGCCTTCCGGGATATGGGCCGGGAAGGACCCCCCGCAGGCGACCGCCAGCATCGCCTGAGCAGGCAAAAATCGAAGCGGCTCTGGCGGGATGGGTACGCTGGTCCCCAGTGCCGTCTCTCACCCCGTTCCCCGCGTCCCCTTTCTCCTCCGGGTGGCGGCCCGGGGAGGGACGGCCCCAGCCCCGCCGTGCAGGCACCCACCGGGGCAGCCCCACGAGGCCCCCGGAGCGTGGTGGTCGCCATGGAGACGGGCGCCGCCGCCGCCACCGCCGCCGCGTCCCGGTGAGCGCCGCAGCGGGCCGGGGCCGCGCTGGGCCTAGCACCGGCAGCGGACGGGCAGGGGGTGCCCGGCCCGGTACCGCCCGTCCAGCCGCTGTGAGAGGACCCTGCGGCCGGTCAGGGTTGGAGCGGGGGGATAAATCCCGGTGCGGAGGTTGAGGAGAGGCCTGGCAGGGCGAGCGGGACCGCAGCCCGGCGGCGAGAACCGGCTGCGGCGGTGGAACGAGCCGAGGAGCCCTACGAGGGGGCAGCGGGGAGGTGAAGGGCAGCGCTTGGCGCTTCTGGGGTGGCCGGGGCTCTGGGGCCCTCTTCTGATGGCGGCTCTCTCGGCCCTGCCTGTCTTCCTCTGTTCTCACCTTAAATTAATGAATCATCTCAACATTTACTTTACTCCCGATATCACCTCGGTGACAGAAAACATGTATTTCTACACTCAAATCCTAGCAATGAAGTGTAACATTCCTGTGTTTTCCTAAATAAGAATAGGTGGAAGTGTGTACTTACCTGTTTCCCCCAGTCAGGATCATTCGCTCCTGACTTCTGTCACTTCCCTCACATAGCCAGAAATTCAGGTGCATTTTCAGAGCTGTTTAAGTGATTTAGGAACTTACTCCAGTACAAAATGTGCCCTGGTCATCCTGACTTTCACTTTGTTGCTAAGTCTCTTAAGCTGCATCTGAACATGTGTTAAGAGTGCTTTGATGAAAAGTTGAATCTCAGGAATGAAATCTACTGTCATCTTGTCACCAGCTGGGCTAGGAGAGCTTCAACCTGGACTGAGGAATCAGATCCCAATCCAGCAAGAGAATTAAATCTGTCTGTACTTTGCTGGGCCAGAGTAGAAGCACTGAATACCTTGTAAGCACGTATAAGCAGAGGTTTGTCTTAGAGAGATAAAATTATTAGGAAGTAGGAGCAGAGAAGGGATGGAATATTATGAATTCTCCAAATGATTCTGTTGGCTTCTACTTTTAAGGAAGAGGTAGAAAGCAAAGCAACGCTCAGTAATCTACCCTGTTAACTGTATCAAATGTGTGCTAGGAATCTCTCTGGTCAGAGAAAGGACACAGTCCCTGCTTTGAGGAGATTAAATGATCTGACAAAACACTCTATTTCCCCAGCCAATAAATGCTCCCTAAATCTTATCTTTTCCTGTCCCATACAGATTTAGTCCCACATGGGACATACAGCTAAAAGTAGCACCATGTTTTTCATTCCTGCACTCAGTTGTCCCAAGTTCTCATCAGTACAGCCTCAGAGAGCAGGAGCAGAAAGTCTTTCTCTACAGTCAGGATGAAACCTAAATTGCATCTCTAAGCCAAAACCAAGATTACTTCAGCTTTTCAAGGTTTCTTTTCTTTTTTTTTTTTCTTCTTTTTTTTCTTTTTTTTTTTTTTTCAAATGAGCAACTTATGTTCTAACGTTCGTAGTGGTAGGCAGAGTTTTGTAAGGCCACAACTATTTTGGTTGCCTAAGAAACATTTTTTGGGGGTGAAAACTAAGGTATTTCTGATTTATTGCCCAGCCACTGCCACTGTGGAGATTCAGAACCTCTCTTTGCCAGTCATTTGCAAAACAGAGCTAAAGGAGATGTGACATTCTCAGTTTTGAATTTTCTTACTGGAATTCATCAATATCTCCTTAACTGACTAAAAGGAATGCTGCAAAAAATGCTGCCTTTGAAGCAATTTTAGTTTATCAGGCAGTAGGATGGGAGAAATGTGCATCCAGGACTCTCATACAGCAGAGGCGGTTGCAATCCCCAAAGGAACTGGAGGCCAGACCTTTTATACTGTTGTTTTAAAAATTATTTCTTGATATGTTTTTCTTTCCCTTTAGATCAGCAGGGAAAGAATGTCAACGTAAACTCTTGGGGAAAGCTGAATCCTTCACATAGCTCTTTTTTTTATTAATAGAGTTTAATGAAGGAGTTCAGCAAAGCACAGTGATTAAGGTCGATGCCAATGGCTGCATCAGGATGGTCTGTGGGCACTGTGTTAACACTAAAATCCAGGGAGAGCGGCGCTCTATTTGTGGTGTTTCTTAATGCCCCAGACAGTGGTTTTCTTCTCACTTCCAAGTCAACATAAGCCCAGAGCGTACTGGCTTGGCACATGCATCTGCTGAGTGAGTATATGGTTATAAGAGGAGATATATAGGAGGAGCAAACCAGTAGGCTTTAGAGAAACATTCCAGCTGTGAGCTTTCTTAATGCACATTAATATCTTGAGTTAATTCTCTCCTGGACAGAAGCTGGTGATGGGATAGAGGAAAAGCTATTGCATCCTCCTTTGTTTCCAAATAAGTCACTTTTTCCTATGAGAGCTGCACATGTTATTCTTCTTTCAAGAATGCCGTTGTAATCATCTCTCACAGCTATCTCACAACAAATCTTTTTTCACCATATTTTTAGCATTAGGACACCACATATAATAGATTATTCTTATGTTGTTTAGATTCACAATATGGATCGTAGATTTCTTAAAAAGATAAAAATGAGTAAAACATTAAAAAATATTTTATTAGTGCCTTTTGACTGGAAAGAGACATTGTCTGACTTTCTTTATGTAAAAATACTTAATTTGTGCCTCTCCACTTTTATCATTGATTCCAAGGTTGAAAAGAAAGGAAAAGTGATGGTTTTAGTTTATTATACAGATTATTAGATATTTATTTGTTAACAATGTTATCAGATTCTTATCTCAAGCTGTAGTTTTTAATAATTAAGAGAAAGGAGAGAAAAAAATCTCAGAAGCAAAGGGAAGAAATCAGTTCCTTCTTCGTCATAGGTGATCATCAAAAGCCTTGAACGGTGGGATTAATTAGGTAAGTCAGTATAAATAGTACAGGAAGGATAGTAAACATATTGATAATATTCAGAATCACTCCTTTGCTGTTATCTTTTCCTGCCACGATGTAAGCAAGCTTCTTGAAATAATTTAGAGTACCTCTACCATTATCTTATCTGAAAGGCTGTTCCATATTTTCATCCATCCAGAAGTTAGAAACCTTATCATAATTGCCTGGCTTAGGGGAAGTTACACTCTTTTGACCCTGGACCAGTACTATCCTTTAACTTAAATAGCTCTGTCTCTCCCTGGCATCTACTCTTCATATGTATTTACAGAGAGTAATCACAGTCCTCAATTCTTTTAACCTCTTGTAAAACAGAATTTCTATTCCCATGATTACCCCACTAGTCATCTTCCATACCTGTGCACGTTTTTTAACACAAAAGAGTGGAAACATGCACCATGCCTTATGTGAGGTTTACTGATGCCTTACGTGGTGGCACTAATATTTCTTTATATCTGCTGAAAATACCAGTCCTGCTATATCATAGCACTTTGCATTATTCATGGTTCATAACATTGGAGTCATGCCACCCCTGAACCCTCTCTTCCTGTGCTCCTGAATTCATAGCAGAAATTCTTGTGAAAATCCTTAACGCAAGACTGTGCAGACTGGTAGTCTTGCATTCTGGGTTATTATCCACTTAATTGAAGAAAAGGGTCTAGGCTGAAAGGAGCAATATTCCAGTCTCATTGACTACACATGTAGCCACTCACACACTAGGCTTTCTAGTTGCAGTCTTACGCACAAGGAGAGCCACGTTCTGCTACAAAGGACAGTACATTTGCACATGTTGCATTGAACAACTTACTGCAAGAGACAGGGACATCAAGAAATAAATACATAAAATCTAAGTTATTTTTGTTTGTTTTACCTATTACTATACTAATAGACATCTAATAAACCTGCATTAAAAAGTGACCCCTATTTTCTGCCGAAGTGAAATTAATTTCATGTTCCAACTGTAAATTACTATTTTTTTCCAACAAAAACAACAAAAAAGTATGACAAATGGTAACAGTTTCAGGGAGGTTATGGTGAATATGCTTTTTTTTTTTTTAACATTTGTAACATTGCTTATGAAAAAATCACTGATTTCCAGTGATCCAGAGCATAACTGCATCTAAACCTCTTTAATTTTCGTAGAATGTGGCCATGTCTTATCCTGTTAATCACACTAACAGGCATTGTCTGATGTATTTCCTTGGCATGCTTACAGGTTGGACTGTAATATTCTGCAGACCTAGAGTATGTTTATTCAAGTGTTTTACAGATGGCACAAATCCAGTCGTAGGTACAGCAGCCAAATGAAGATTTTGTTAGGGGATGCCGATGCTTCCATTGCAATGAGATTCAGGATCTCAGTCATCTCGGATTCCAGTTGTGCTAGGTGTTATACAAGAAATATCTGGTTTGTGAGTATAGGGTTTGGAGGGATTGTCTAATGGCTTGCCAAAACATTAAAAATCTCTGAGAATTTCTCCATTTTTTGTGCAGGTGTTTTCTTATGCATTTTTCTAAATGGACTAATTTCACTTGCATTAATAGTGAATTTCCACTATTCCCTAGATGCGCTTTCACAATATTCTGTCTGTAAGCAAGGCAAAGCGATGCTTAAGTGTATATCAGAGCAGTTACACATTTGAAATGTGTTTAAAATAATCCAACACAGAATGTTAAAGATAGTTTACTTAGTCCAGATATTGGCTCTTGTTTGACTTGTAACATCTTAAAGTGGTAACAGTTCCTGCTTGAGGGGATTTGGATCATAAAAATGTTAAGGCTACGCAGTAATAAGAGGAATTATTAGATTATGAAGGGTCACCATCTGAAATTTTATAACAGGTGTGGATTTTTTTTTGCCCTTTTAAAAAGGCACCTTCATTCCATCGTTTCCTAAAGAACAAAGTCTGGTATGAAACAGAACAACAGAGGTCTGAATGGTGAGGCCACCACCCAGTTTGTGCCTTCCATATCCGTTCCCTTCTCAGCCTATCTACCCAGATCTGCTGTAGGAGGGACCAGGACCTACTTTGTTTTGTGAAAGCTAAACATTCCCACTGTCCCTGAATGCAGCCATTAGCAGAGCATGGCTCTTCTTATAAACAGTGTATGAAAGGCTATAAACAAAGCTAGGGAAGCATATGAAAGCCTGCAAATAAGGCTATTTCAGGTCTATCTTTAGTTTAAACTACTGTTACTAACACCATACTGTCTTTCTCATTGGTATCTTTTGTCTTTGTTCCTCTTAGCCAGAGCACAGACACTAAAGAAATGGAAAAATTCACTCATCTGGAAGCTCTGCTGTTTACTGCTGTGCTGGAGAATTGTGTTGATCAGCTCTCAATTCTTCGGTATATCATTCCGGTTTCATACACAGGCAAGACAGACATCAGCCATGTATGTGCCTCTATCCTTGATCTTTAAAGAAATCTCTCTTGGTTTTCTTCTTGTCTTGGTTTTATGTCTTCTAGCAGCATTTTTAAAAAATCAACTCAGATATTTTTTCTGCAAAGTGCTCCATGATTGTTGGGTGACAAAACACAATAAAAGTGCATGGATGACCCATTTTAATATTTATGCTGCAGCATCACTGAGAAGCCTTTGTTCAAAGTACCCTACTGACCCAAGATGAGGTTCCTGGGCTTATAATTTTAAAATCTCAGTGGTTAGATGACAAGCAAAAGATTAGGGAAAAGAAAGCAAACCATATGTAAGTTCTTATGTAGATATATAGCTATTTAAAAAATACTAATAAATAGGATATTTAAAAGGGTAAAAAACCCCAGGGTAATTCTTTTCTTCTGTAAGTCCACGCTAAAGCTCCTCTTGTCCCTTCATACAATGAATTAAGAAAGATTCCACTCCAAAATGTATTAGTAACTACCCATTCTCAGTGATCATTATTAATTAGTTGATTTATAATAGGCATCATTGCTGAGTGGGTTTGGGTAGAGGTATAAAGAACAGAGAAGAAGCACTAATGCTCAGGCAGAGGTTTCTTGCTGTGGAGGAAGGTGTTGTGGTATTTCTGGTAGCTGTTAATGTACATGATAGACATAGGAAATAGGATGGGACCATGGGGTAAATGGGTTTAAGTTCTGTTCTCATATATTGTAAGTCATGGCAGGCTGCTTCCAGGTTAAGCAGATTTGAAGCTCTTTTTTAAGAGGAACTCAAGAAAAAAAATGTGTGAGCAGGATGGAAATAAAGCCCAGGATCCAAGTTTTCAGATCTAATGCTGTTCACACTAATGTACCGTTTAAGAATGCAAGAGGAAGGTAAACCAATATGTTGTTTTTCTACCCAGTTCCTTTCCATACTACCTTCTTTTCAAAAAAATCCATGCTGCAAAGCAGCAGAAGCTGGTGTTCCAGTAAATTTCAGGGTATGAACGATGCTTAGACTGTGCAATAGAGGGCACTCCTCCCCTTAAAAGAGCCCTCTGAGCCAGCCTCACCTGTTTCCAGAGGATGCTTCTCCCTCACAGAGCTGGGTGGGAAACTTCTGATGTGCCAGCAGCAAAAAACATAGAGAAAGAGCATAGCTCCAGGCCGGTAGGAGTTGTCTCCTTCAGACACTCAGACTCAGGTTGATAGACCTGCTAAAGGTATGCTTAAATTATAGAGAAAACACTTTATCTTTTCTCTTCAATCACAGATGCTAATTTTTTCCATGTCACTTAAAACACAATTTTCTTACAGCCTGTAAGCCCTATTTGTGTTCTTGAAGATGACAAAACAAATTGAGAAGGAAACAATTTAGAAACAAGAAAATGGCTTTGGGAAGCTACTTGCTAAATTTGGTGCTTTGTACTTTGCTACTCCTCCCCATTCTTCAGTTTACATTTGTTACTGTATTTGTAGAAGACCTGTATTTGCAAAACACCCTGGACCTCTGTCAGGCAAACAAATCAATGACATTTTCAAAGACTGACATCTAAATTTCAGTTGATGACATTTTTTGAGAGGATTAATCACAGTGTTGGCCAGCACCTCATTGATTTTCCAAATCAGGGACTCTTGTACATTGCTTCCCCCAGAGGAAGGCAGACTTTCTATTTGCTGAATTTTGGGCAAAAGAGTAGCAAAAGATAAACAGCAAGAAGGCTACACAGATAGTAACACAGGCAGTTTACAAACTCCTTGCTCTTACATAGTTATTTGGTAATTATTAGCGTGTAAGTCCCTGCTGTTTACAGACAATCCAGTTATAGCTTGTCTTGAACTTTCCCAGACATTAAAAAACATCTATCAGAACATTCATAAGATCTACATGATATTAAAGCAGTTTGTTTGCCAAAAGGGGTTCTTTCTGAAGTACAGCCATCACCAGAAAACTATGTAAACCCTTTTTTTTCTAATTAACTATGTAATTTTCATTGGTCTGTGTATACTTTGCATGGCATTAATTTAAATGTAACTGTCCAAAAATTAAGCATGTAGTCACCTAGACTCCTTCTGTAGTCAGTGGCGAGTCAGGCACTGCCAGAGGCTGATTCCTCCCACCTGTAGGTGTCCAAGATACTCAGAACGAAGCGGCCCCTTGCAACGCCTTTCACAGTGCCCCACGGACTGCGGCAGCATCGCAGGCCACTAAGGGAGTCTCGCCTGACAAGTAACTTCTTGCAAATACTACTGGCACACAGACTTGCTGCCCTGACTGCTTGTTTTCACTCTGCCCTCTGTGCTGTGTCAGCACAAACGTGTGTGTGGTGGTGGAGGGATCTGGACTGACAACTGGTGTTGCTAAAAATAACCTTTTTTTCCCCCTCCTTTTGCTGGAAAAGGTTTCAGGTCAGTGAGTTCTCTAATCCATTTCTCCAAGCAGCCAGGGTGGAGAGTAGGCAGCTATGGACTAGGATGGGGCTGGCAGTGACTGTGTTAGCTCGCTTCAGTGGTACTGCTATTAAGTGTTCAGCCACAGAGATGCCAGTTGGTGGGAAGGAAAATTTTATCTTTTAACGTCCCAGTGTATACACCTGCATTCTTACCCTTAGGACATAAAGCAGAGAAATTCCTAGAAGCAAGGCCTCAGCTATTTTATAGTGTGCTTCTGCTTTTCTGGTAAAATTGTACATGGCCACAAGATACCTTTCCATGTAGAAGAGAGCTGCCAATATTTTTAATTTCTTCTTTCAATTCATGTTACACTTTCTCTGCTGTCACTCTCTCAAAAAAACCAGCTAAGCAGATAGCTGATGTCTATCACTTTTATTTCCACACATCTCAGCTCTGGTTATAACAATAATATTGTAGGGAAAGGTTGTGGTGAGAAGCAGTGGGAAATGTCTGAGATGGAGGGGAAAGAGGCTGACAGTCTTCCAATATATAAAAGCTGCTGCAAAGGAAGGAAGGAATGATTTGTTCACTGTCCCTATGAAGATTAGGACAAGAAACCAGGGGCTCAACTGCAGCTGAGGAGAAAAATCTATCACATAGTAAAGACTGTTGTGATGTGCTGGCATTAGCAGGAGGATGCATAGTCTCCATTGCTGGAGGTCATTAAGAACATAGCAGGAATGACAGTCTGAACCATCATCTTTTGGGGCAGATGAATTCACTTTTTGAGGCCTTTTCTAGTCCTGTTACTTTAGGACTTTTGATGCCATAAACTTTATAAGCCTATATTATGTGCTCAAAGCTAACCAAGATAAGAGTCTGCAAAGAGTAGAAGAGCAGAAACAAACACTATAAACTGCTCTTAGTATAGCTTCATTCTAGTTTATTGTTAATTTTTCTTCCTTTCACATAATGTTGTAGAAGGTTTATTTCTACTGCCTAATGTGCAAGCAGGTGTCTCTTATTCCCTTTTAGACTAGCAGCCAGGAAATGAAAGAAATCATAGAGACCCAGAAGGAGCTGGACATTAACTACCAAGAGCTTATGTCAGCAAGGCAAGGGAATGGGGAAACAGTTACCTCCACATCTCTGAAAAGCATCGAACACAAGCAGCAGCTGGGGAAAACTGAACATCAAAAAAATGTCCCTCATCTTTCCAGCAGGGCTGTGAAACACAGTGCTCTGTCTGTAGAGAATCTCAGAAAAATTCAGGCTGACAGGTGAGTGAAGCACAAATATGATGGCTCTAGGGGATGCTCAGGGCTGTAAAGTCGTCAGTCTTATCTCTTGAAAGCAAAAATACAAGCTTCGCACTCTCCCGCTGCTGGTGTACTTCAGTCTTGGTCTGGAAGGAACACCTCTAAAGAGAGCAGTGGTGTCTAGCTTCATAGGCCATTTAGTTCTGCCCTTTGCTTGCCTCGATGCTGAGTAATGACAATCAGTTTATTTTGAATGGCGTTGCAAAATATTACCTAGTTGATAATGCTTGGGTGGAATTCATGCCAGGTACTAGCCAGTGGTGATGTTCTGGTATCTGGAGTCAGGTTCCCCTAGCAGATATGTACAGGCAAAGCGAGATCTGAGCATTGTCTTGTGAACTTGGTTATTCTGCAGGGCACACAGAGCCTCTATGACAGCTACAGTTATTCTCCTTTATAAAACAGATAATGTGTATAAAAAACAAATAGGGGATTTTTTTAATAAATAAAGTTTATTCCTGCACCTAATCCAGTGCCTTGATTTGCAGAAATACTAGCAGCCTTTGGTTTAAAAGGCAGACTGGGGAGCTGAGCATTCGGTATGCATTTTTCTGCATCCTGGTTTCTGTCCTTTAATGTCATTTCAATAAAGGCTTTAAGAAGATCCTCACAAAAATGAGGAAAATGCAGCTAAAATATAAATACCATATGCACCATGAAATTCAATAAACTGGGCAAGTCCATATATTTGTTAAGATCAGTTTAGGGCTGTACTGGGATATTTTGGCACCCAGATATCCCTTCATAGACACACTTGTCTGCATCCCCAGGTCTCATTTTCCAAGGTCCACCTATCTGTCATCACTACTGCAGGCCAGCAGCCTTCTTCCTAATGGCAGCACAGTCTGGCACAACATGGATATGTTTGTGCCTCTTTGCCATTTCCTAGAGTAGCATTCAGGGCAGAATTTTTAAATTATAAACTTCAACCAAGTCCTAATACAGAGTTCTCCAGACGTACAAGAAGCAGATACCATGGGAGAAGCCCTCCTGGGTTTGATAGGACGTAAGAACAGAAATGGGATCTTATATTTCCTTACCTTTTTAGCTGTAAACAATAATGGATGAAGGTGCCAGACATGGTTGTACTAGCTTTTATAAATTACTGTGTGTTCCTTTTCTTCCTGGCAGGCAGTATGCAAATGATGTAATTACCGTCACTATGAAAAAGATGCAGGAATTGGGAACATTTAATAGCCTAACAGAAGCTAATGAGAGGGAGAAGGCAAAAAAGAGCAAGTTTCATGACATCCTCATCAGGTCAGCATTGTGTTCAGTACTTCCCTGCTTAATTGGTGAAAGCCAAAGCCCATTCCTGCTCAGTACAGGCTAAAAAGGAAAAAAACCCCAACAACCCAACAAAATACAGAAAGGACTCCGCTTTTTCAACTTGAATTATTCTGTCTGCTTTACAAACTGCACTCCTTTCCTCTTCAGAATGAGATAACTCATGGTTCTGATACTGATCTGAGTTAGGAATTGCCTGAGCTTTGACCACAGTGGGCACCAATGTCTGCATTAATGCAAATGTTGCCCCAGATCAATTAAAACATAATGTGATGTAGGAGCTCCCTGATCTTTAATTCTGGTCCCCAGTGAAAGGCAGAGCAGCAGAGAATCTGTTCAAACCAGGGCCAGCAACATATGGTCTTTAGGTTATGTGATGCCCAGGAGAATCTGCTCTGACCCATATGCTAATATGCTCCCTTTTCCCAGCAGCAGCGAGGGGCTAGCACAGATGGTGACAGAGGCAGTTGTCTTATTTAGGGCTAATCCACCAGCCACTGCACTATAGATCCTCTTCTGCCCCAAATCTTATAGGGTATGGATTTGTTATCATCTCAACTCAAACTGGTGATTCTTTAGCTCAGACTCCTCTGCACTAGAGGTTTGGAGGTTTTTTTAGCATGCGAAGGTCTGGTTCAATCCCAAGCCTGTCAGAGAAAATAGCAGTCATCAGAGAAGTATTTGACCATTTTAAAGCTACTTTGTTCTGTGCAGCAGCTCAGGCCCATCATTTAGGGTAGACAGCAAAGCTGCTGTAAGTCATGATTTGTCATGAGTCCAACCTACTGTAACAGCTCCAGTGGTGGCTCAAGGGTTTGCTTCCAGGGCAAGTCCCCAGCTTCCCGTGAAATGCGTGATTTCAAGCACAAAAACAAACTCTTCCTCTGTCTAAAACCGAGGGATTCATTATTTATCCATGGAAGGGACAGAAAGCAAAAATGAAAGCAGCAATTGCTCGTGGAAAAACTACCCAATACTGGAAAGGTGGAAAGGAGCAGACAAATTATAATTGGAAAGGACATAATCCTTTTTTATTCCATTCCATCCATGTTGGCTGTTTTACTATACATTCTTTTCATGGAATGAACTTGATCTGTCTTTCAATGGAATAGATACTTGCCTGGTTTTGTGTCACTATACTTGTCTGAAAGCAGCCTGCAGTAAGACTGGAACTCTTCTGTTTATCACAGTCACCCAGCTAAGGACTCCAAAAATGAAATGTGTGTTTGATTATAAGGTTGTAAGTCTGAGGTACCAACTATAGTATTTACTGGCTTAAAATCAAATCATAAGCATAAAAACTTAGAAAAGCACCTTGAGTGAAATAAGATAGTAAGATCTAGAACATTACAGCATCTGCTTTGTTTTAGACAGGTAAACACTTCTCTAGCTTTTGGCCTTTGCTCATATTCCTTCTTGGATCTCAGAAACTGAGGCAGTGAGTTTTGAATGATTTTAGGTCCAATATGAAAAAAAAACATTCTCCATACGTATAATGAAACTTACACAATTTGGCACTGTCTGCTGATCAGGCATGCTTCTGAACAGAAATGGAGATTTTTGCCTGAAGTGCAGAAACTGTCGCTCAATGATAGGCTTTTCCCTCCCTGCTATAGGAATCACATCATCTTCAAGTCCACTCCAGGTTTTCAGCAAGAGCATCCCCTGTTTTTTGGCTCATTCTCCCTTTCACTCCCATCCTCCTTGCATACACCTCTTCTTTCAGGATTTACTTACCAAGTCACTAGCTTTGGTGAGAAGTCTCTGTTTCTGACTTGCGGATGTGCTGCCTCCTTAAGGCTCAGAGTGAAGAGGAGAATGCCTTTTTTGCTACTCAGCCACAGAAGCAGCTTGTCTTCTCCTGGTCCAAAGAAGCAGGCCAAGCTTTTGTGTCCACTTCATTTAGTTCAGCTGTTAGAAACTCATTGAGCAAGCAGGATAAGTGGGGCAGTGTTCAGATAGGTGCAATGTATCAGGAGACAGGAAGTTCCCCTTCTAGGTAAACAGCTCTTGTCTTTTTTTGATATATTCAAATGATTGCATTCTCCCATTTTTCTTCAGGGAGGAGGAAGGAAAGAAAGAGATAAAGTCACTCCAGAAACAGCTGCAAGATGTCAAGAAAGAAACTGAAATAGAACTTCAGGTGAGATCACTTAGCACTGGGCATCACGCCAGGGGGGAAGCCTGTTAGCAAGCTTGCCTCCACTGCCCAGGAACTAGCACTCAGATGAGAGGACGTGTGGCATATATAATGATCCATCATTTAGGAATATAGAAGTAGAATAATTGGAATAAAGATTTGTATTCTAAATAAGCCTGCTAGTGACTTTAAGAGCAGTGTCCGATGATTTTCAAATGGGAGCTCAAAATGCTCATAATCAGGAGAACCCATGATCAAATTAGAATACCCCAAACCCATTGCTGGGAGTGGCAAAGCACAGGCAGCTGCAGTCAGTGAGAAAGAGGTTATCTGCAGATAGCAGTATCTAAGGTTCTGTTGTACTTACTCATGCAGACGTGACACCTGGCACAGAAGAAAGTGTGACAATGAGGGAGTGAGAAGGAAATAAAGCTGGCATAGGGGCATGTCATTTTTCTACCTAAAATTTTGTCTGGGGAAAATGTCATGATTTTAATCTATTTTCCTAGGCTTCCAGATATTAGAAAATCCCAAACATGGAAGTCCTACACAAGGGCGGATCAATGTTATTGCACATACACTGTCAACTTGCTCTTTCTGGAAAGCTTCAGCCCTTCTGACTGCAGTATGCAAACGGGGTGTGCATGCACAGTAAATCTGGGGCATTCTGGACATGTCAGACTTGCTACACAAGTGCAGATCGATTGAATGACACATCCCTGGTCACTTTGATGCTCACCAGACAGCTCAACCTTGATGCTCTTGTGTGCTTCAGAGCAAAAGCACACGCAGTTCTATACAGAAACATGAAAATGTAGTCTAGCCCTGCTGAGGCTGAGTGTGTGATAGAAAACAAGCAAAAGGCGGATAGGTTCACAGCTATACAAGGACTGAAAGAAGGAACAAGAATCTGACACTTGGTTCAGTACTGAGCAAGAGGACAGCAAGGACATCTGAGGAGAGATGGTATCACTGAGTTTTGTCTTCGAACAGGAGTGGACAGTGATCAAGCCAGTATATAGTTGGCTACAGAGGAATTTTAAGCCACTGACGTGCTGGTGAAATACAGTTTATAGAAGATTAAGGTTTTGGTTTGGCAGCCTGGATGCATGTGTAGTGAAAAGTTTAATTGTAAATACAGGATGGTTGTAAGAACACGAAGGATCTATTGGCACTGGTAGCATATGCAGCTATCTATAACTGATGAAACATGAGAGGTCCAGGGGAGACATTAGAACAGCAAAGAACTGTGGACATAACAAAGAGGAGAAAGAGGAGGAGTCACAGAAGGAAATGGAAAGATAGCAAGTTAGGAGACAAACCAAGAAAGAACAGTTGTGGGAACTAAAATCAAAACGAAGGACAAACTTTTCTTCCCTACAGATTTGAGCAGAACATCTACAGGATGTAGAGGTCAGAGCCAGGACTGAAAAGGGGAGCTGTATACCTCAATACATACTTACTGGCACTGGAAATGGTATGGGAGCCTATTTTCAGCCCCTATGGGACAACCCAAAAGTCCCTTGACATCTGTGTGGCAGTGAAATGAAATAAGCTAGACAGTTCGTCAGGCTCAGAGACTGTATGTTGTCTGCTTCTGCACATTGTCCCTTCTCAGTCAGATTCTCATGGCTCCTGGGAAGTTCCTGTTCTCCCACTCCCCAAACTAGTGTATATGATGAGACAGTTCTCCTTCTGTGTAGTGCTCCTCACACCTCACGTTGTCTGCGCACACAGCATACATACCTGGTTCTGGTGCAATGCCTTCCCAGGGACTGGTGTATAAGGCGCTGCAATCATCCCATCTCGCACTGGCAGCAATGTCCTGGCACTGTGCTGTCAGGCGCTTCTCTGTCTCCTGCCCTGCACCTCTCCTACCTCTTGCAGTCATAGGAAGGTGCGTACCTCCTGTGCTGAGAGAATGCTCTTCTCCGTGTTCTGTCAGTACCTTCTGCTAATTCGGTTCTTGCTTTTTGCCTCATCAAGTGGGATCTGCGCTCATCTGGGATTTTGTGTTTCCAGCTTAAAAGTCCTTTTCTGGGCTTCCTTATAGTTTCAGCTTTGATAACAAATCAAAGATAAGACTACTTTCAAGTAGTGCTTTCCTCCTGTGCCAAAAATAATGGTGTTTCACTGTGTCTCCCAAGGGAGAATAATTTCTATTCTCTTCATATGGGATTTTCCCATAGGCAGTTTTACAGACACTTGCATGATTTGTCACCTTGCCAACTAATTAAAAACAAAAATACAGCTTGCTGATTTTGGAGTACTTTGAACAATAATAATGCACAGACCTGTAGACAAAAGCCTACATGGGTGTCTCCAGTCTAGTGGATGAGAAAACAAAAGCGAGCAAATCTAATCACAGAACCAGAAAAACATGGTCTTTGCTTCACACATGTTGCCTGTATGTTTGTATTTTCAGCCTTGCTAGCTCTTAATGAGATGCTAATTAATGCTGTAGTAGCCTGCTCAGCTCATTTTTCTTTCTAATGGAACACAAATCAAATGCTAAATGTTCTTATTTATTTTGTTTTCTTTCCTCTTGGAAAGCACTGATGTCCCTAAAGGAGCTGAAATGATTGCTCTGGTTTTGCTCTTACCCTTCTGTGCAGGAGCATCGCTGATAGCTCCAGTTTGGCTGCAGGAGTTCTGTTTGCTGCTGCAGCGTTCATTTTCTAGCTTGTACAAAAATACTCACTTTCTCCAGTTTTGTGGACAAGCGATGGCAGTCTGTACAGATTTTGAAACACGTTAATATGGTATATGTTATATAGTTTAACATAAAAATTTAGGAAATGTAAACTTTAGAATTCCTGCATTGCTATTCACCCAAAGACTTTTTATGTCCTGTAGGTTTTGTGGTATATTTATACCATACATGTGTGCAAGTCATGATATAATTTAACAAGCACTAATATTGCAGGCTACGTACCAGACAGAAAACCAAGACATTGCACTACAGTAACAGTGAAAACAGGTCCGTAACTTTTATTCTATGTGGACTGTCATAACACACCCAGCTCCACTGTATCAGCATGCCACTCGGTAGTGCTTTTAGTAGCATGACTGAAATCTGTCACATTGCTTCCCTTATCCTCTCCCAGGAGGACAAATACATTAATGAAATGTTCTGGGGGGATGTTTTAAACATATCTACACACCCACTGGTGCATGTTTCTACTGGAAAAATGCACCAGGCGATTACAGTAGCAGGCATGAGGGTTGCGATGGTCCTCAGTTCCTGGGCAACTTCATTCCTCTGCTGGCACAGCCCTAAGGCAGCTCAGCAGAACCTGGAGTGCTTGGTCCAAACCTGGCTCCAGAGGGACAGGACTTTCGACAAGAGTGCTGTAGGCAACAGCAGGTCTGCTCCCTCTGCCAACAAACTGCCCCTCGCAGAGCTCATTTCCGCTTTTGCTGAGATTGGAGGTGAGCTAGCAGAGGGCTGCAGATGCCGTAATATTGAGGCTGGGTGACCTTCCAGGCCTGCTGCCCTTTCGGCTGAGGCATTTGTCGGGGGCGTGCAGCATGGGGATGATCTGGCAGCCAGGACAGAGATGCGGGCTACGGCCTTAATGTACTGTCCGTAGGGCTGTGCGTTGTGGTTTCAGGGGAAGCAAGTCCAGGCTGCAGCAGGCGTGTAGATCTAAGCATATCTTCAGGCTTTGCAAGCTGAGATAGTGCAGCTGCTAGTGGCAAGACTTGAGCTCATACGCACTGGGTGTGGAAGCAAGGAGGCAGGCAGCAGGGCTGTCTGCCGGCATGCTCGCTGCCTGCACGTAGCACAGCACCCCTTCCCCTGCCCCCTCCAAGTGCCTGCCAAATGGCGGGCGTTGGGTATGCTGTTGGCGGCAGGGGGGTTATCTGACCCTGGAGGAATTCCTGGGACTGTTTACTCCTGTTTGCTATTTGTAACCAGCTGTATTTTAAGTGACTGTAAATTCTAATTGCTGTGGAAGAGCTGAGAGATCTAGGCAGCACTTACAAGAGAGATAAATCAAAGTAAAGGAAAAGACAGGAGTGCGCATACCCTCTCCAGCTAAGTGCAGTTGCTTTTGCAGCCAAACAGCATCTGTGGGGCAGACTCCTATGGCACTGGATAACAGCAGCAGACGGGCCTCTGAGCTGATGTCTGTGAGCTGAGAGATCAGAGAAAATCAGCTTGTTTACCTGCTTGCAAAGCAGACTGGCTCTTGACAACTATTTCCTGGGTTTTGATCTTGGTCTTTGCCAGTTTTGTGATAGTTTTGGCCACATGAGATATGATTTTGCATCTTTGGTTTGGCAGATTCAATGCTGAAGTCATCCCAGAGAAGCAGCTCAGAGGTTTACTGCATTAACTATGAAAGCGCGCCGTATCCTGGCTGGGACCTTTGCTATGATAAACCAGAATGAATAAATATTAACTCATTTTCCCAGTGCCTGTCCCTGAAGTTCAGGGAACAGCACACACCACAGATGGTGCCCACAGGTTTGGAGAATTTACTGTTGAATTTGCTACCTGCAGCCTAATACCAAATGTGCCTTATTTCTTCAGTGCCAGGTCTATCAACAGCTGGGGCTGCAGTAGCTGCCTGCAACTGACTTTCCTTCTCCAAGCAAATGCGTAGCTGTAAACCAGCCGTAGGGTTTTGCATTTTACTTCCCGTCTGCTTTGGGTTGTGTAACCAAGCCCCCAGACTCCCCACCTCTAATGAAGATGTTTTACAACACCACAGACCAAATCCAAACCACAACCGTGCCATACAACAAAGAAAACAAACAGAGCAGATGGGTCTGCATCCTGGCTGAGGCCCGGGGTGCTGGAATCCAAAGCGCTTTTTCCTCCACTTTACTAAAATATGAAATGAAAAAGAAAATAACCTGGTGAAGCATTCATGCTCTGCCCCACCTCTCTAATATCTGAGTACTTTATAACCTAGGCTGAACCCTTCTTTTCTGACCTGTTTGCAGATCCTTAGCAGATGGCAGTAACACACTGACATCAGCAGTGCTTTGCTTTCTTGAGCCCTAGCACCACAAAAATCAGTGTTTTTCACTCCCCAGCATCTCCCCAGTCTGTCTGCCAGCCCCTCAATTTAGACATGATTCCACCACGATACAGGGAGGACAATCTCAAAATGAAGTGGTACAGTCACCTCCCATGTCTACTGACCAGGAACACAACCCCGCCCAGTGCCCATCAAAAATTTAACAGCAGGGAAAACAAAGACCATTACAAGAAACCTTGATAGGGCATAAATAGGTCATGTCTGTAGCTGTCTGCAGTCATATGACGATATGGCCGTAAAATAATACCTGACGTTGGAAACCTTCAAAAAACTTTCAATGCATGACTTTCAAACCCACAAACCAGCCAAGGCCCCTAATTGTCCTGAGCCTTATAAATATACTTTTCCTAGGTATGTCCGACAAGGGGTGCATGGGAAGGATTTTCCTTTTAACTGTTCCAAATTCTTACAAGGAAACCTTTTCCAAATGAGTCATGCTGCATAGGCTTTTAAATACAGCACTATTGAGCTGGCTTCTTCCTGTGGCATTTTTCCATGTTTACAGAGCTAAGGAATGTGAGGGTGCTTCAGAGACAAGATATGTGGGCTTTGAAACATTTAAATGCCAGCCCTTTGGTATTTCATTTTCAGCTGCAAGGTTTGGCTGCTGAATGTCAGATCTGTCATAGCATGGCAGGAAAGCAAAGAGAAAGGCTGTAATGGAGCAATCAGGGACCAAACCAGAGGCATTAAGATTGATCTTGCATAATTGCATGGTGGACTTTGATGACCTTTTTAACTCTTAATACAAAAGTCTAGAGTTTTTCATTTTACAGGCTGTTCTTCCAAGTTCCAACCCGAGATTAATTAACTTTTATCTGTTACTCAATTTCATTAAAAAGGAGTAAACAAAACAACAATCCCAAATCAAGCAAATGCACTTTGTTCCTGAGCACACTCCAAAAGCTGAGTAAATGGGGCATGTTGGCTCAGGATTCTTGCCCATGGGGGAGCTCCCAGGGACAGAATTCCCCCAGGAAAGCTCAGCTCCATTGTGAAACAAGGCTTGGGTAGAGGCTGGATGCTCACAGCCAGCTTTTCCTTGGCACTTCTTCCTTGCCCTGGATGTATGCATTTATATCAAAGTGGGCACCATCTACCTGGTAAGATTTCAAGAAAGAACTGTTTAAACATATGAGTGAGACAAGATTAGATTTTCACCTGTTCTGAAGGTTGTGTTTATACAGTTGCTGCATAACTAGAAAAAAAAAAAGAATCCAAGGAATAGAGTACACTTTAGGAAATCAAACTTTGGCATATGTGAGGCTGAGGCATCATCCTCCTCTTACAGATGCTCACTCATTGAGACAGCCTAATCCAAGAGGTTAGTAAAGCCTAGCTTTAAGCAGTTGAAATTATTTGGCTTCTTTCGTGCTTATAATAAGCATGACTGAATCCATTCCTGGACCAGAGACCAGAAGGTCTGCCTTCTTGTCCCACTCTGTTCATTACCCTCTCCAGAGGTAATCACTCTGATGGGTTTATTGCCTTCTGTATGGGTTTACAAAACAAACTTCCCTTTGAAGTAGAGGTTGAAATGGAGCAACATTCAAGGAAAGTGTGAAGCCTATAGCCTTGTCTCTTCTGAGTTTATCAGGGAGTGAACAGATTAAGAAACAGTGGGCTGACCTCAGTCTCCAGGCTTGCTTTTGTGCCGCTTTGGTCTCCTCCACTAGAACCGAGATAATATGATTGCCTTCCTCAAAGACGAGCTCCAAGAGACGAAGGCCAAAACAAACATGGAGAGCTGCTACATGAAGAACAGCACAGACCTCCAGGTCCACCAAACCCAGAAGAAGTGCAGCAATGCAGAGCATCTCCTGGACAAGGAAATTCAGGTAAGCCCTTCCCCACAGCCCCTGCTGGCAGGTATCTCCAGCTAGTAAGGAAAGAGTCCTCCTTCGTTAGCTTTGTCACTGGGAAAAATGTCTGTGGACTACACAGAGAGCTCCTGCACTCTTGCTCACCAGCTCAGCTTTCAGCAGCATGTATGCACACATGTGTGTGCGCTAACATATCTTATGTTTTCTGTCTGCACTGATCACAGACGTTGAGGAGCAAAACTGATGAGGAGATTCGAGTCCACGTGGAGATTGAAAATTTCCTCAGGCAACACCATAAGGTGCGTGTGACTTTCTGCTAATGCTTCAGATAGCAACCGATAAACATTACATCATCAGTTAGTGCCTAAAGAAAACCAGTTATTGCTCCATCAAATTTACCAGGTTCCTGATTGCTGCTGTTTGAATGACTACTTGTCCTCAAGTCTTAATTAACCCAGCTCTCCCAGACTTGGGATTTACTACATTTGGATACATTTCCTTAAAAGTAAAATTGATGTAATGATTGGCATTGTTTATTCAGGTGTTAGGGATTTTTCCTCCCTCAGGTAGTTGTATTCAGCTAATTGGAAGTTTATTTAGACCTTCTTTGGCAGTAGCTGGGGCTCCCAGCGACTCAGTGGAGTGCTATTGCACAAAGTTTCACAGAGCCAAGTGCTGCACAGAGGGGGCACGAAGGAGGAAATGACACAAACTGCCAGCCCAGTTTTGCCTCGTCTTAATGTGAGGGGGAGTCGGGGTTGGATAATTGCTGACTCACAATTATTGTACCCATTTTCAGCAGCAAACAACTGTGAATGTCCTTGTGCTGTTGATCCAAAGGTTCAGAGCTTTCCTGTCACCACCAGCAGTGCCCATTGCAGTGAATAACACTGGAAAGCATCTTATAAACTATATGACTGGAAAAAAACCTGTACTACTGCAGGGTACCTAACATTGCTGCCAGTACAAAATTTAATAGAAGATAATAAATTTTTAAAACTGTAATTTGAGTGCAAAAAAGTGCTGTATTTTGAGAGCAATTAAATACTGTCCTCCATATCCTGGCACTTTAGTCTGATCAACACTTCATAGCAAGGGGACTTTCCAAGTACAAGCCGCAGCCTATCTGACCTCTAGCAGAACACAGCGTGCAAGCCTCTTTGCTCAGACAGCAGCTGGTGGCATTAGAGGAGCCCACAGAGAAGAGGGTGACCATGCCCCCATCTCCCTTGTGTGTCCAGCTTTGATGCCGTAATGAGATCGATGCTTTTCCTCAGATTATTTTCCCATGCAGGCAGACATGGTTGTTGCTATGGAGAAGTTATTTCTGAATGGGAGGAAGTCATATGGGTGACTGTTTCAGCAACACCTGCCCTCCTATTCACCAGTGAGACAAAGCCAAGTTCACAACCTGAAATTGTGCAAAGTGCTGTCCCCTGAGACCTTATTCCTGGTGCGTGGAGTTTAATCCAGAAAGTGGGCAGGGAGTCAGGCAGAGGATAAAAGCTTTCTCACTGTCAAATTCTGTTTCTTAACACCCCCTCCCTCTGCACAGAAACAAAGAATGGCTTCTGGTTGTCATTTACTTCACCAGGACTGTGCACAAGGCTAACCCCCAGCGCTTCTCCATTCCATGTGCACCTCTGAAAGCCTAACCCAGCCTTTCTTCATCCCCGGTCCAGTGCTGCAGCCTCCATGGTGAAGCCCCAGAGAGGGGACTGCAGCCCACCAGTAATTTATCAGCAGTCCTAGGGGTTTGACCCTTTCAAGGCTTAGACAAGAAGGAAACACTGACCATGCAAAATTTACGGGACTTTTACCACCATTCTGAAAGCAGGCCAGATAACAGTAGCAAACCTTTCCCCTGTACACTCTTTGTACCATGCTGAGCACTGCTCTGTCCCCATCCAGAAGGTGGAAGAGAAGCTGGAATACTGGGTGGACAAGTACGAAAATGACACAGATGCTAAAGACGAAGAATTGGATGCCCTAAAAGCATCAAAGGCAAACAACTTGGAAATGCTGCAGAGACTTGCCGAGGAGGTAAGACATCAGCAGTATCTCAGTGGTCAGCCATGCAAAACTGCATCCTGGCTTTTTCCTACCTGGAAAAGGTAAGGAACCAGGACCATGGAAAAAAAATAATCAGTAATCTTGACATGTAGGATGGGATTATGAGGATTGGTCCTGGGAAGGCAGGGACCGAGTAATCATCTTCTATTTGCCACCTGTGACATCAAGGAGGGATGATGATGTTTACCCTACAGCTATTTTCAAATACCAGCAAGTAATCAGAGAGCTATTGACAGCCTTTGTGAGGGGCAAACACACTGTCCAATCCCATCGATATGGCTCACCTTTGTTGCCTTAGTCTGAACAAATCTGCTCCTTCTAGTAACATCTGGGTCAGACAGGCTGAGACTGGAAAAGGCAGCTCATCCCTCCCTGCAGACACACAGTCACAGCTACGCAGTGCTCTGTTATAAGGGAACTGATTCCCGTTAAAACTGTTCCTGCCCCACACTGGTTTCTTGGTTAACTGCCGGGCTTGGATCACAGCGGAGCAGGCAGCACAGGGCAGGGAGAAGTGTCTAGAAGAAGGGACATTTTAAGGCCAGAAGGAATTACCTTGTAATCATTCCTTACTGTCATTGATGAGATGATGGGACTGAGTTAGATGATTCCCTGCTTTTTGGCTCATTTTTCACTCTGTACACTGTCATCTCAGTGTTCCAAGTGTTTGTACATCTGCTACCTTCCCTGGGGGAGCACGGGTCCTTCCTGCCACCATCTGTTGCCTGAGACGCCATCAGACAGCCATTTTACAGCACAGGATCAGAGGGTTAATTGCATCAAGCCATGAGAGGTTTCACTTTGGCAGCAGCTCTTGGTGCCTTAGGACCGATGGTGGTAATGAGCAACATTTGCCGTCTGGATTCAGGAAAGATCAAATACAGGAGGTGGGGGAGGAAGGTCTGTGCTTGCACATTACCCTGGGGCTGCCAGGGAGCTCTGTGGTGCAGAGGATGGGGACCTCCACCATGGGCCAGAGCAGCCGTGGCTGGGCGGTGAGAAGCAGGTAGTGGGGATGAGACAAGTAGGCAGCCAGAGGAGAAGACTCCGTGCACCAGGGTCCAGGTGAGCCCTGCCCTGCCTCAGCAAGCTGCTGGGCAGCGGGATCCTTGAAGGCTGGCCCTACCATTTAGGGGGTGTCTTTTTCACATGGCTGCCATCACCCCTGTGCTATCTTGCAGTGCCAGACTTTTGAGGAAACTATCATCAGTGACCGGGCGGAAAAGGAGGCCAAAAGACAAGAACTAGAGCAGGATGCCCTGGAGCTGAAGAGCATCCTGAAGGTAAAGGGAAGCAAAGCAGAGGCAGTGCTGCTCTGTTAGCAGTTGGGAGTTAATCATGTGCACCACGGGCTTTTGTCAGGCAGAAAACAGCCTGAGAAAGTTGTTTGGTGTGGGGTGGCACAAGCGAAGGACAGATAAAGCCTGTCCCTTTCTTCTGGGGCAGACATAAAGCCAGCAGCTAGCTGCAGGTTTGAGAAGGGAGCGAAAGGGGAGAAGCCAGTCTGCTCGAATGATTTGGAGCCACGCTCATCACACCGGCCCCACTGCGTGGGCGATACAGGGAGGGTCATGGGGCAGTTCCCCTGCTCATCCCCTGCCACCAGCCACAGATCCCCTCAGCCCAAACATGGATACCTCCAGCGTAACCAGCACAGGCCCAACTGCTGCTGCGTGGGCCAGGGGTTCCCTCCTGCAGCTGGGCAGTGCAGATGCGCTCTGGCCATTGAGCTGTACCAGGTACCCCAGCAAGGCATTTCCCCTAAGATCTCTCTCTCTCTCTTGCTTGCAGCTGCAGGCGTGGTGGAGAGGTACAATGGTCCGCAGAAACCTTGGCCCCTACCAGGCCCTCAGGAAGATGTGGGAGAAACAGCTATCAAAGCAGAAAGAGAAAGGGAAGAAGGAAAAATCTGGAGCAAAGAAAAAGACACGATAAGTAAAGAAACCTGGCCACAGACATGCTTGAGGGCTGTTGCTGGGCAGGACACTGTGGTCTGTCTCTCTGACAGGACAAAATAAACCATGTAACAGAGCTCACACTATTCTGGGGAACACGGTTCACGATAGACACAGGTATGGTGAAGCTGCAGTAACTATTAAGATCTTGAAGCTGCCCTTGGACAGCAGAGACACTGTTCTCAGAAAGGGGAGCTGCATTAAAGCTGTATCCCCCAAAGTGCTTTATTGAAACGTGACAACTAGCAGGAGGTAACCCTGTGAACAGCCCAGTAACTCACCTGCGTGGGTCGCTCTGCACCGGGGACCTTCTCTGCAGGCCCCAGGGCACCGGCTGTGGCTGATGCCCTGGTGTTTGCTGTGGCTCTGGGTCAGGCAGGGAGGACAAGTCTGTCGTGGTTTCACCCAGCCAGCAGCTAAAACAACCACACAGCCGTTCGCTTGCTCCCCCCCACAGTGGATGGGAGAGAGAATTGAAAAGAAAAAAGTAAAACTCATGGGTTAAGATAAAGACAGTTGAATAGGACAGAAAAGGAAGAAAATATTATTATTATTAATAATAATAAAAATTAAAAAATATACTAAACAAGTGGTGCATAGCACAATTTCTCACCACCCAAAGTCAATGCTCAGCTAGTTCCTGAGCCGTGCTGCCTCCCAGCCAACCTCCAGTTACATACTGAGCATGATGTCATATGGTATGGAATATCCCTGTGGCCAGTCTGGGTCAGCTGTCCTGGCTGTGTCCCCTCCCAGCTTCTCAGATGTCCCCCGCTTTCTCATTGGCAGGGCAGTATGAGAAGCTGAAAAGTTCTTTACTGCTTGGCAACAACTGGAATATCAGTGTGTTATCAACATTATTCTCATCCTCAATCCAAAGCACAGCACTATACCAGCTGCTAGTGAGAAAATTAACTCTATCCCAACCAAAACCAGGACAGTCACCCTCACCTGGGCTCAGGCAGCGCTCTGTCAGTACTGGCATGAGGTCGGCAGGGGGTGAAAACACAAGGGCAGTCAAAGCACACAGGTTTCCTTCCCACAGTCCAGCAGAATGTGAGCACAGACAAAATAGCTCCAAATACCTTCTGACCAAGGGAAGCAACAATGGAAAAGACAGCCGGCCACGCTGCCTACAGGAGCCGGTCTGTCACAGCTGTACGCACCACCCTGGGCACCGTCTCTGCACAGTGAGATGAGGCAGTGGGTGGGGAGCAAAGTTGCTGGGGAGCAGCGTGCTGCTTTTTTAACCAAGAGCAGCCCTTTCTCCTGCCATGACTGTCAATTCAAGCACAATTAGCCCTGCGGTGGAGCTAGCCACTTCCTGATGCTCCCATGCAGGACAGTGAGCTCAAGCCATACAAAGTCTGCTCTGCTCTTTGTGACCAGCCTGTGCTGGCCCCATCCAAACGTCCTCGTGTCCAAGCTGAACTGTGCCAAAAGCTCTAAAGTTCAAGTGAGATGACTGAAGTTGTGAGCAGAGGGCCTTTGGCACAGAACTCAGTCTCAGCGGGAGGAAAGGGGCTGGTGCCCGACTACCAGGCAGAGTCGGTTGTCAAGGGAGCACTTAAATTTCAGACACTCTAGACAAATTTGCGTTAGAAGTATCGGTACTACTGCTGGAGCACTGCCGCTTACTTGAAAGTGGAACGCGTTCCTGTTCCAGCACTGGTTCTACATTCTTTTGCTTTCCGTGGTTCCCTCGCAGTGGTACGAGCAGGTATCGCTCCAGTGGGTGCTGGCAGGAGCTGAGCCAGGGCTGCGCTGACATCCCATGTCTGCACTGCGGCTCCTTATTGCAGGAGGCGCCTCAGAACAACCCCAGGAGTCATGCTCCTAATTTTAACTCATCTTTTTCATGTGCTGCTGGCTTGGTACATTTAATTTCAGACTAGTATTTTCCATATGTGGCGAATGTTAACAGGTGAGCTGTTTGGGTGGAGGGAACGAAGTTTGATCGTAAACCCTTGAAAGGTTTTGAGCTAAGGAAAAAGCAGGCAAGAATGGAGGGGCAGTAGAACTCCGCTGTTGACATCAAACTCCAGGCACACATTAGTGATAGAACCAACTGAAATCCGAAGCATGGCATCAGCTGGGCTTTGTTTGATTTTCAGAAGAGAACAAAATATAACATAATTCCAGGGAAAAAATCCAGGGATTCTGCCAAGGCTGGACGCCCCCTCAAGCCCCAGTTCCTGATGTCAGCATAACAACACTTGTTTTTATGGTACATCAAATTCCTGGAGCCACAGTGAACGAGCCAGTAGGAAGTTAAACACACTGCACTGGACCATGAAATAATTCAAAACTTCCATTTCAGTGACCGGTATTTCAAAGAGGAAAAAACCAAAAAAAGCCCCCAAAACGATAAATTGCACAGGCACAACAAAGTCTGCTTCCAGAATCAGGAAGCTCCATCTCTGTGTGCATAGGGGAAGGGGCACTTTTCATTTCAAAACTGAAATAATATCTAAAAAAGCAACAGTAGAATTGGGTTTGCTATTCCAGCAATGGGGGGTGTGTGCTGACATCTTGAGTCCCAACACAAGCGCCCTGGGGTAAAGGTCTTTAACCCGGCTGAACCCTTGCGAGGACAGGAATAAGAGCAGCAGGCCCTCGCCAGGGGACAGTGGCCACGCTGCCACCCCTCTGCCCAGCTCCACCGGACTGCTCCGCTGCAATGGCCTGTCCCAGAGGCGCAGCTCTCCTTGCCAGCCTTACCTTGCTCCATCAGAAACCGCAGGGGACTTCTGTTCCTTGGCTGTACAGCTGCCACGTAAACAGGCTGTGAACACCCAGTAGTGGGACCACAGAGTAGTGTCCCAAAACTCAGCAGTTTTGAGGAACTTTGCCAGGGTTTGTACTGCTCATTTTTTTTCCAGCTACGGAGAGATGGGATCAGAGTTCACATCCGTGATATCTTCTGTGGGGAAAACCAGAAATCACAAGCCCTTTGGAAAAACTGGTTTCCTGGGAGGTAAATGGAGGAGAAAGGCTGGAGACTGGTGAGGAGGAGGCTTTAGACAGAGTGGGGGAATGAACACCTGGAGAGGGCTGGGCAGGAACCGAGGTGTCCCAAGTGACTGATGGGGGCACCACCAGGACAAAGAAGGATGCTGAGGCAGCTTGGTGAGCAGGGACCAGTACCGCAGGGGTATGCAGCGTGTACCAAATAGGGAGGGTTTGTGGGTCACTGGCAGTTTCTAGACCCTGCATTTATTTATTTTTGTCTATTTTAATAATAAAAACTAGCTGTGAGGAGCGAAGAAAAGAGGAATAAACATTTTGGCTAATAAGAACAAACCTTTCAAATGCTGTGGGGGCATGAAGCAGGGGTGCAAGTTTTACGTATCAAACCCAAGATCGGATAAAAGCAACCAACAGACGAGAATGGCAAGGAGCGCCAGCACTGGCAGCAGCAAGCTCCCCAAAACAAGAACGTACATTTTCCTTTGAGAAGGGGGGAAGAAGGGTGTGGAGGTGTGGGGAGGGAGCAAGTGATTCTGTACAAAATTGCTGCTTCTCAGTGTTTGGGAGAGGTTAAAAATATCCCCAGAAAAAGTTTCTGATGTGGCTGCAGAATGTGTGTAAAAACATTAGAATTTTTCTATCCCAATTAACTATGAAAATCAGAGAAACAAAGCCAGTCCGTTAACTGACGACTGTGATGGTGGGGAAGGGGAATAAACACCTGACATGGAGGATGTGATGTTCGTCGATGCAACAGAAAAACAGCAGGAAGAATACTGTAAGCCCTGTAAGTTTTAAAACTTTATTTCAAATTACCCATGGTTTCCTTTTATATTATAAATGTGCTAGAAGTTCACACTACTGGCAGAATACAGGCAATTTAAAATAAAGTAGACAATATTCAGACACATTTATATGTAACAGACTTAGAAATTATGGAATGTATTTACAGACATACAGCACGGGATGAAGCTTTAAAATCCTTTACTCTATTAATTACACGTTTACACTGTTTTCAGAAATAACAAAATTAGAATCGCTTTGTAAAACATCACAATATCTATACAAAAGAATTTTTTTAGATGTCCAAATTCACCTTAAAAGTCCTCTGTTTCTAAAACATTTTTTCAAAGAACCATTTATAGTCATAAAAGGATAAAAATACCATTTGCCATCGGGTCACTACCAAGAACAACAGAGGTGTTCTCAGCACTGGAAGTTGTCTCCGATTTATTTTAAGCAGCCCACTGAGGTGGGGGCCGTATGAAAGCCTCCCCCTTCACAAGGGGGAAGCCCCAAACCCCGGCTGTTTTGCCCCGATCCCCGCAATGCCATCAGGGACTCCCGAGCGCCCGCGCCGCTTGGTGTCCAGTGCGGAACCCTGCCGAGCCTCAGACGCTGCTCGGTGCTCCACACAGTCCAAGGAAGGACAGTGACACAAGGGAGTCAGTGTGTAAACGCTTGGGTGGATTCCTCCCACATCCTTCAGCACAAATGCCCCAGAGAGGAAAGACAATTGCCTCTTTGCTTTAACACACAAAATAGAATTTTACACGTTTTCTTTAAAATATTTTTTTCCTGGGATACAACAAAAATTGCACATAAATACACCAAAAAAATCCCAACCCACTTTGCAAAAGAGAACTGACCTTATTTTTAGTATAACACATTAAATAAACCATATGATGAAACTTCAGGTTTGGATTTTTGTTCTAAACGTCTGGTCAAGATTTAGTGTTTGCCAGCGTGAAAACACAGGATTATAAACATCACACTAAGATGATCGCGCATATTGAAACTGCCAGAGTGAACCATTGCTTAGAACAGTGAGTGACGCTGAGGACACGCTGCCCGCCCAGACGTGCAACCATTGCTCCCGACACGGACTCAGCACGTGCACCGCTCGTACAGAAGCATGGCAGTGTTAACCAGACACGATAGGAAATGGCCATTTCTTGCAGTTCAGGCTCAACTCCCCACCCTGTTAATTACTAAAAACTAGTATTAATGAAATGTCAAACTTCCACCAACCTGAAGACTGTTAAGTTTCATTTTCCCCAAGTGCTGGAAGCTGGACTGGAGTGAACACCACACCCTCACAATTCCTTGAAGGGAATGGTTTTCTTAGAATGGGAAGATTTAAACAGTCCATGAAGGTCGTGCTATGAAAAAGTAACACGTCCTGATAACAATACAAGTGACCTAATGTTGAAGACTAAGGTGAAGTCAGTGCCCCCCTCTTTCAAATTGTGTGCAGACACAAACGTACGAGAAGCATTTGTGGTCTGTACTGTTGGCTGCGAGTGGCAATCCTCCACTTGGCAAACAACAGCAGAGACTTCAGACACTTTTATGCAATCATTTAACAATTACCAACACTTTAAGTGAAACACAAGAGCAGCTACTTAAGGAGGAAAGTACGTCTGTAGGGAGCTGCTCTCTTCCTACATGTATTGCAAATTATTGGCATTTTCATTTCTTGCAGGGCTGAGGGCAATGTGGTTACCCAGTATGAAAAAGCTTCTTTTTTCAGCTGTGCAGTTTTAAATACCCTCCAGGTGTTCTTCTCCATTTGCAGCGTGATCAACCAATGCCAATAAGAAGCAACTGGAATAATTATGTGAAATAAGGGATTCGACAGTCACCGCAATGGACCTTGAAAGAAATACATGAAGCAAAACGGAGCGGAAATAAAACTGCGAAGCAAAACGGAGCTGAAACAAAACTGCAAATCAAAAGGGGAAAAATGCAGCAAAGACCAGTCCTTGCCCCTGTCTCTCAGGGCAGGTTTTCTTCAGCAAGAATGACTTTTAGCTAGCCTGCTCCCATTTCTCCTCCTTCCTTTATCCCCATGAAATCCCCTTGGTGTATTCTGCTTCCAATATATCCCCAGATGCAACACCTCTGATGCCTGAAGTTGGCCTTGGACCCCATGCAACATGCATTAGTAGCATAATGTTCCAGATGTTTTAAATTGGCCAAAACCTAACAAAGGAACTGCATGGGTGCAGAACTGGATTTTGCAAGGCCTTTCTTGGGGCGGGGGGGGGGAAAATTGGAACTGATCTGGTAGAGAGCTTGGCCTTGTCACTAGGACCACAGAGAGCTAGTCTTTGTTTTGCAGGTCAATTTTCCAGCAAAATGAAAAACTTGTTGGCTCCCATTCCTGTATATTGAATTTCCATTTATATGTTAAGGAAAGAGGAAGGAATTAATGGTAGCTCTGTAAAACCAGCACATCTCTACATAAACTCCAATGATAAAAGGCTTTATTTATTAAAGCCTCACTAAACCCACAACTAGGAGCTACCTTTTGCAACAGATTGCTGCTTTGGCAACATGCAGCCAACCTCTGGAAATTCAGTAATTATGTTCTTAAAATGTGTCTCAGTGGCTGGAACACTCACCTGTATTGGCATGTGTGCACGGGATAATTCAGCCCCTAAGAAATGTATTATTTAATAATGGGTTTCTAATGATTAGCATGGCAGGCTGTAATTCTTCACACTGCAGTGAAAACATAGACATGGTTCTTGATGACATCTAGTCATCGTTTGACTAAACCACTGAGTAACCGAACGCATCCCTACATGACCAGAAGGGGAGGTGAGGGGAGGTAGGAGATTTGCCTCCACTGATGTTGGAAACATTTTCGGATAAAGACATGTTAAAACCCAAACAGAAAGTGAACCCAGCAAGAATGCTAATGCGATTAATACAGTTTGAGCAGTTCTGATTTAGTATCTTTTAATTAGGATGTTTCTTGTAGAGAAAACATGCAGTATTTTTTCCCTTCGGGGGAAAAAAAAATCAGTTTTCTTTTTCCTTCAAATTTTAAGTAATGAGGACATGCCAACACAAGTTGCAGCTGCATAAGGTTCGACTCCGTTATCAAACACTGCAGGTTAAGAGCGTGGGTTGCAATTTTTTTTATATGTAATAGAAATAGGTGGTGTTCTTTCGAGGCAAAGAAATTGCCTTTCTTTGAACCATGTGGGGAAGGAAATAAATTTCATTCCCTATGCACCCACTGCAGCAACATCCTTTTTTTTTAAGAAACAAATTCCCCTAGGAATGGCTTTCCAAACTCTACACCCATGTCTTCAGTCGACAAGGTCAGTTTCTACAGCTGGCCCCAACAGCCAGCCACTGGCATTCCCTGCCCTCCTCCCAATGAACTCTCTCTTTTAAATAAGGGGCAAAAATATTGATAATAAAAATGTTATTGGAAACTGTTGTGATCTCCAAAAAAAATGGAGCAATGAAGTAAAACATTCCTGTCAGGAATCATTGAAACTCATTTCCTTAGAACAGAGCTCTGTGTGTTTGGATGTACTGCATGGGCAGTAACGTCTTCACGTCCTTCTGCTTAGCCAAGGTAACCCAAAAGGTCCTGGAGGTCTTTACACAGCAGACAAGTGGTGAAGTTGCTGCTGCTTTGGGGGTGCCAGCTCCAGGAGCGCCTGGACAGTCACAGCTACCTGTGTCAAACCCTTCTCTTCTAAAATATGTAGAGGCAAACATAATTGCTCCTGAATGGGGAACAAAAAGACAAAAACAAAATGGATGAAAAACACTCAACTGAAAAGAAAAAAAAAATTAAACAAAAGGTGACTGAACTATGAAATGTTATGGACAGGTAGCACACACACACAGAGGTATGAAATGAAATTTCTGCTTGTGACTGAAGAACCGTGAACATGACTACTCAAAGGAGGAGGCCTTGGGTAATCCTTGTTTTTATTAGAAAATCGTACAAGTAAGAATTTGAAAAAGGATTGTGGGAGAAGTGGGGAACAGCAAATTGCCCTGTATCTCTGCCCACACTGAAATGGCAGCAGTTGATGAAATCAAAAGTAGATGAACTTACGGAGAAGGAAAAGCTTTGCTTCAACATGATGAACCTGTGACAACAGAGTAGGAAAGGAACCACAGCTTCCTTTCCAAAACACAACTGCCTTTTTGAGGGAGTCCTTGTGTAGCAAGCCTGTTTAGCTATCAAACGTGAAGAAAAGACTCGCTTTAAAGTGAAGAATGAAACACTAGTGTGTGCTATGGAAACACTGTGCGACGAGCCTAAGAGGAAACGTCATACTTAAAAGCAATTCTCATCTCATGAGACACACTGCCCATCTGAAGTCCTTCTGTCTGTATGTGCTGATCTCTGTCCTTACAAAAATTCCTTGGAAAGCACGAAAAAGCAGAAAGAACAAGTTGGTTTAAGGAAAAAAACAAACCCCAACAACTTGCTTCTATGTATGACTGAAATAACCTCACTAATAAATATAGAAAATGCCATTTCTCCTGTTCAAGGCAATGAGAAATTGACAGTATATTTAGAGGCAAATATCCATCCAATGTTATGTGTGAGTCACTACCAGTTATTTATCTTCCAAAAGCACACCCGCTTAGCAGGTAACTTCCAAAGTAATTCTAAGGAATAAGAGTAATACGCACAATGCAAAAAAGAGGTTTCAAAGAGTTTATTAATAATTGTGCTATTCTCAGTCTAAGATGGATTTAAAGCCTCATCCTACGTAAGTCCTTGGCACACCTTGGCCATCCTCACTCCGCAACAGTCAGGATACATGTCCAACAGTTCTCTGTATCTGTGGAAAATAACCGAAGTGTGTCCTTCCTATACAGCTACAGAGATTATTCTTCACGTGTTATTTCCACAGCAACCTGCATTTCTCCGCTCTTTGAATCTTTACTGATTTTTGATATTAAAGAAATCTTTCAGCATAAACAGTGGCAACCAACACTCCTCCCGCAAAGCTCAGAGCGGAGAGAAAACAAATGAACCCAGACTGAAATTCTCATAGTAAGCCATATGATCAGGCTGAAATGCACTTTTCTTTCTTCCAGCAATTTTATGTTATCTTGAAAAGTGTGCTTTTTGAGAAAATACTCGTAAACTTGAGCAAACATGCCTTATCTTTTTTCTTATGTAAGCAAATAGATAAGGGGAAAAGCTTTGGAATGACTCCATACCACAGACAGTCATATGACAAACAAACTTTAAAAACTGGAAGGCACTGTTAGTGTAAAACCCCTTGCAGCTTTTATCACAGTGTTCATTAGAAGAAGTTAAAAAACATAGGAACTGAGCTCATTTTAGTTCATACCAGTAAGCAGTGCAAAAATAGCTTATTTAAACATAAAACAATCTCCCCCCTGTCAAAGGTCCCCTCTTTCCTCAAAAATGTTTTGCTTGGACAGAACACTTTGTGTGATTTGGAAAGAGGGCATTGACTCCTCTACTTGCTCCTTTGTTACATACTCACTTTACGTTACAATAGCTTGTGAGATCCATGTACACATAACACATTTTTACTGGTAGCAACCACATTTGCAACTGAACTCCTGTGTATCTTAAACTGTGCTTCAGAGTTGTTGCCAGGTTAACTCTGGAATGCTACCACCACTTAAACTGGGCTTGCAAGCCATTTACCGTATTTTCAGATGTAACAAATTTATTGAAAACACATTTGGAACAGCTATTTTACTTCACACTTACCTGTCACTGGTCTCTGAGCAGAGTTCCCTGAATCAATCTACACTCTGAGGAGACATGGTCTTTTGCACATCACATGGGAAGTGAATCCCCTGAAGTCCTGAGGTGTCCCTGAGACATTAAAGCATTAAAGCACCAGGATGCTTTTCCTGGGGAGGGAAAAGCTTTGAAGCTTTACAGAAGACTACCTGAGTTTTGTAAAACAGTGAAGACTGATCGTGCAGCTGGGACTTATATTGCTGCAATTGTATGTTACCACAGTCTCTGAAAATAAGAGGAAGAAGGGAATAAGCATGGAACAAGCACGGGCTGGGGTGCCCACCATCAAGCGGCAACTCGAGAAGTTTTTGTTAACTTTTATCCAGAGCACAGTAAAATGCTATGGCAGTCCGTGGCATCTGACAGAATCTTAAAATATTTTTTTCTGTCTGTGCCACAAAACTTTTTTCTCAAAGTTGTTGAAGAGCTCAATTTCTCTGAAAATTTCCTACTTGATCTATTACAAAGCTCAAGTAGCTCGGGATTCACTGACAGTTATGTTAAAAATCCTGACTCAAAGTAATACACCAGAGTCTACAAATACAGGAAATCAAATGCTCAGACTAAGGGACTGGGGGTATGAAAAAACCACTATCAGTTACAAAGTCCTGTGGACAAAACTTACCAGACCACGTCTCCTAAGACTGTGAGATCTCATCAAGAACATTGACATTGAAAAAAATACTTTGCATTCTTTAACATTTTTCATCAGATAATCCTCAAGCAATTTACCAAAGCGGGTGCAATTCCCATTATACAGATGTAGAAACTGAGGCATAATCTGTCAACGCAGTTTTCCCAGTACTGCATCACTCGTCAGCAGACTATAGCATGCACTCACATGTCCTAACCTCAGTCCCTCGCTCTAGCCCACGGACAGTGCTTCCTCCCTTGTAAAAGCGTATCTGCTAAACACAACATAGCAAATACAAATGTGAATTATGCCACAGATAGTTGTGTGGGTGCACCAATGTGTTTACACATCGTACTTGTCACCTCTGTCCCATCGGTGGGAAAGAAAGCACTTCATACACACAGTCTTGACAAAAACCAAAATCTTCTCCCAAGCACCGGAGTGATGGAGGGAGGAAGCAGCAACACTATCCTTCAGCTAGAGAAAAAAGACCCAGCGATAGAACATACAGAGTGTTAGCATTAGAGTACAGTAAAACACCACAAAGCCCCAGAGCTGAATGGAAAGGGAGACAAGACTGGATTCTTCTGAATCTGTCCCCAGGGAAAGAAGAGTCTCAACTGTTCTTTTAACGCTGAGGTTTAGCTGAAGAATGTCAGAAGGGGAACAAAGATTGTCCTGTCCAGAGTGTGTAAGCAGGAAGGGAAAACAGACAGAAAAAAAAGGTCAGTCAGTTAGCCATAGCAACATCCACGAAGCAGTCAGTCATCAGACATCTCAGATACAACCTATATGTTTGAGAAGCGTATCACAGCTGGTTAATTCTCACAATCTGCAAGACTCCCATTGCAAAGAACTCACTTAATGCAAATACTTAGTGTTCAGTGAGGTGTCTGTCACCTGTACAGCTTAAACATACAACAATCTTTGTTAAAAACATAGCAGATTACACACACCTTAGTGAAAACCATTTTTCTCCAGGGGAAATGAAGAGGCTATGGGTTTCTAAGATGCTGTTGGCACCAAGTACTCAAAGCTAAGTCTCTGCATGTATCTTAGTTAATGAAAACAACAGGACAAGGGCTTATTTATATGTAACTGTTGCTTGAATGCAGTATCCTGCAGAAATATCTATTACTAATTTGAGTTTAAGTGTTCTGTAACTATTCCCACTGTGCATCTTTTCCCTCCCTTTCATACAGGTAACTGCTGCAAATCAGTGAAATCTAGATGCACATATCAATCTGTTCAACTGTCGGTTTCTTTTGATGAAAGGGCTTTAACTAGCAAAGTCCTATAGAAGTGGCTGCTCCACTGTGGTGCCTGTAATGAGCATTTTCTAAAAGTAGCCTTCCTCTTAGAAGGTAAGTATTTCTACATAGATCCATACTTTCAGAAAGCCTTTTATTTTTGTGATTAGAATTTAAATGAAAGGAAATACCTGCAGGCATCTTTTCAAGAAAAATACACTAGGCTGCCACGCCATTCTTGCATACAGATATCTTATGTTCACATCTCAGGAGATATGTAATGTAGACGTGTGAGAGCAACTTTAGAATTCAGGTGGGGGTATTTCCCCAAGTTTCCCCAGAGACACTCTCCTTGAACTTTTTCACATTAAAGCAAGAAATATGAGAAAAACAGGAGGGTCCTAGACAGTAGGTGCAGCAGATATAGCAGACTGGGTCTAGAGGGGACTTTTTCTTGAGCGGCTTTTTTGTTTGTTTTTAAATGTGGGTAATTTCAGTGATTTGCTCTGTACTGCAATCCCATAAAAGTTACATCTTCATATCTGAGGGAGCTGTAAATAGGGAAGCTGAGATGGAACTGAACAATTTCACCCCAGATGAATTTATATTGTGCAGTTCTGCTGGGAGGAAAAGTCTAAAGTTTCTTAGGGGACCAAAACTGTGCAGGATCTCCAAGTACTAACAGTCACTTACAACTCCCTATCACATTCCAACGCAATTCACTACTGAGTCATGTGAAATTGCCAGGCAGCAAAATAAATATGCTATACTAAAATACCAATGGCTCAAATGGCTGCAAGTGAAGCTATCTGAAAACACCAGAAAATACTGTATGACTGACTTGAGAGCACTGCTTTTAGAAATAGCTGGGAAATGAGTCACTGGGTCTACTTTTCCATTTCACAATACAAAGGAAAGAACACAGCACCTACAACAGAAACACTAATGCTGAGCAGTATAAGAAACCAAATCAATTAATGCACTAGAAGAAAAATTAAGAAAAACATGATGTATGAAAAGTATGTGTACTGAGACAGCTGCTGAATAAGCCATAGTGGAAAGGACAGGACAGCATAAAACAGGATAACCAGACTCAGCTGGGCTATTTTATATGTTCCCACCTCCTAGCCCTTCCAAGCTTCAAAAGAGAACATGGAATAGCAGAAGATAGGCTTCTACCACTGGCACGTAACAAAAGGATTAGGATCTATGCAAAGGTAGCTACCATCAGAGAAAGGCCAATAATACTGCGACTTGTTGGTAAGACAGTAAAGATGTTCACATAAGAGAATTATTTTGAAGGAACATGAAAAGCTTAGGGATAAAAATAACACGTGCAACACATCATCCAAATTTTATTCCACTGTTAAGCTGTCAAATATCTAATCTTGAGAAAATGTAATTGTTTTAATAGAAATACCTTGCAGTTCTAAAAGCATACTCGAACTGCATCAGCTATTATGAATTTGAGGCACAGCAGTACGTGAATCAGACCTCCGATAAACTATATCTGACTTCATTTTACTCTGGAAGACAATGCAAGATAAGTCTGATCTATACTGTGAGACATAGCTTATACCTGAACCTTCTAAACTTTTAATAATTTTGTTTTCATCAAATCTTTCAAATAAGGTTTTATTTTCTGAAGCATCATACAAAACTGCACCTGAAATAATGTATCAAGATAGTAGAAATACGTACCTGAGGCACTCCAATCCTTCTGCAAGCTTCCAAAAAATTCTCCACGTTTCGTCTGCATTTTGCCATTGTAAGCTTAGGCTGCAAAGAAGTAAAGGAGGCAGATATACAGTGTTCTTAATTGGCAGGATTTTAAAAGATCTTTATTTTTTATTTAAATAGAACTCTTCATAAATCTCTTTGCCAAAAACATACTGCACAGACATAAGCTTGTCTAATTCAAAGCAGCCTCTGTTGTAATTTACTTTTCTCTAGAAAAGCAAGCCCAAATTTCAAAGCTATTTTATGAAAAGCTAATTTATGAATGCTGGATGTTCTCTTTAAAAAAGACAGTTCCAAGCTGTGCAATATTTATATACAAGGTGTTACATAAAACTGGCTAACACTTTTAATGACTACAGTATAATAATTTTAAAAATATATTTTGAGTGAAACACACATGCATGGCTTTCATGCTGTGATTTCAGAGCAATTTCATGATACGAAGCAATCTAGAGTCTGTTTTGGATTACTACAATACAAAATATATAAATATCAAACCATATTTCAATTAAACTGATAAAAAAATGAAGGCTAGATGAAACCAGGAAAGAATGGAAGAAAAATGGAATTGAAGCTTGCTGCTTGTAAGCCTCTTGTCAATGTGTTTGATGTAGCTGTTTGAATTGCACTCACTGGCATTTTTTCAAGCAAGCTTTTTTCTGCAGTTAGCTTTCACACCTCTACACAGACATACCACGGCACAGGCTCTGTCTTGTTTCTATTCTTGAAGCTTATTCTTTTCTGGTTAAAGAGACACAAGCTTGTTGCTCCTCTGAACAAGCTACCCACAGCCTACGTAGCAGCAGGCAGCAGCCTCCGTGGGTTCTATACTTCTGTCTGCTCCATCCCCTCAACGTGCCATATTTCCCCACCAAGAAAGCAAGTTAAAGGCTAGCACTGACTTTCTCCCGAAGGATGAGGAGAATACAAAGATCACATTGTGACTGAGGAATGACATGATGCCTCTTCTGCTCCTGGAGCTGTGCAGCTAAAGGCTGTCTCTTCCTTGGGGTTTATATGACAAAGCCATGATTTAATCCCTATCACAGAATATTCAACAGCACACAAAACCAGGCCATTGAAAAGATATTCTCAATGACGCAAGTCTTCTGAATAGCGGCTGTATGCCTTTTCTCTTAATGAATCCACAATCTGCCTAAAATGTTGGCGTGTCCAGCTCAATCGTTCTCAAAATAATGAGGGCATCTGCTTGTTCACATTAACTCCAAGGGAGAGGAACCACAATGATACAGTAGGCAGTCCTGTAAGTGCCAGTTCAAATTCCAACCAACACAAAGACTGACTCCAAAATAAGGAAAAGCAAACACAACATGCATGCTTCAACAACTTCTCCCTGGAAAAAACTTCAGGTTTTGTTCCTTATTCATACAATTTAAAGGTGCATAACAAGCAAACTGCCTCTCCATACTACTTTTAAGTAGCTGACACTAAATATTTTCACTGAACTTTGACTTCCACAAATACAGATTAGGTAAATAATTTGTCATAATTTCATAGTCCTTGACCTTTCTCTAATTCTGTGCTTTCCCTACATCATTTGCAGTAATACACCCAGAAATATATCATCTTCATTGCTTCCCACAAACACTGCAGTTAGGCAGGGTAAGAGAAACAACTTTAGAAATTTTCAAACTTCTCTGTGCACTTCCTTCCTTGCTCTCAGCAGTCCCCAGCTACAACCATCTTTTTTCCTGTTATCACAAAGGTATGACTGGATTTGTTTTGTTCCAGGAGATGCTGTTCTCCAAGTAGCTCGAGTGTGCTCTGCTAGAATTCCTAAGCAAAGGAATTTGTAGTGCTGTGAAGTGGACACAGGAACCAGTTTGGCTTCTCTGCCTGTTTTCACTGTCTTTGTAGTGGGATCCTAAACCTTGTAGAGAATGTTCTTATTTTCCTACTATTTTCCTGAACTTCTTGGACCTTTCAATCTTTTGAAATATCCTATTTCAGTTTTCATGCTGAACTGTCTCTTATTTCACTAGTTTTCAAGGTAACATAGAAATGATTTGAAAACGTTAACATTTTCTTACAATCTGTGTTAGAAGTAACTTCATTTAAATGAAACATGCAAATATAATTTCTTTTAATGAAGCTATAGACCTTTTTTAGACAGAACAAATGGTTATTTTTTTGTCACATGTTCACAGAGGAGAATGCTGAATTTAGCATTTGTCTGGATTACAAAACTTTGTTGGATGTTATTTTGGATACCTATAAAATACTATCATAACATACTTACAACAGCAGGTGAGGGAACATGAATGCTGGGAACAGATCGGGGACGCACATGATTTGCTAAATGGCACAGAACGACACCATCGGTGAGAGCTGCTCCAAGATCACTGGGCAATGACACTTTCAACCGTGATTCTATATTCTGTAGAAAAATGAACATGGACACAAAAAGTAAGAGCTGTTTTCCTCCAACTCTTTCATTCTGCAGAACATTTTGTAAGAGGCATTACAACTCTGTCCATCCAGCTGAGTAATGCCAAGAAGGGCTCTGCACACTACCGTGGCCCAGAGCTGACCACAATCTGGGAGCCCTTAAGTTCAATGATGAATAGTTTTCATTGTATAGCACAGGGGACTAATACAACCATTATTAAAAAGTAATGGAAATCGGGAACAATATTCCTAATCCTACGTATTCTCAGAGAATGGTTCTGCCAAGGGAAGTGAAAATAATTGTCTTTGTGGGTTGGAGGACAACAGTTACCAAAAGTCACGATAACATTTTTCCCTGTAAAGAAAATTCCAAACTACTTGACATAGTTTTAAAGAAACGAGGCAGTTTAGCATCTGAGTAGGGGAATGAATAAAATTTCAATTCAGGCTTTTAATCTTATTTCAAATGCTGTATGAATTGCATCAAGCTGTTAAACTGTATAAAAAAAAGTATAAAAAAAATTTAGGCTTACTTGGGAAGCTGAACAAGACGACAGACTACATACAAACATTCTGAGATTGCAGAGCCTCTCTTATGTTAACAGCACCAAGTTTTGCTTTGTTTTATTTAAGATAACTTTCTCCTTTTAGGGAAAGGAGATTGTCCTTACTTTAAAATTTACAAAGAGAAGGAACTCACTCTGTCTTTGTGGGGTGCATATGGCTTTTAAAATCAGCTTTAACAAGTAGGAATTCCCATTTTTTGAGACAGTTCGAACAATAAATTAGAGGACCTCAAGGAATCCCTTCGTGCTCTCCAGAATCAAGTCTGGGGCAAAGCAGAGCAGTACCTTAAAGCCATGTGGCATTTTTCAATATTTGTGTGCGTTGCCATTGTACCTGGGCACAAACCAGGAGTGTGGTGGCCCTGAACAGGCAAAAAGCACAAGTATGAGGAATATTTGTGCCTCAGATGTTCTGCACTTAACTGAGAGTAAGGCAAGAATCAATAGACAGATCCAGAGCACAGAAGGAAACCGTGCTGTCAGCATGACTGGCAGGAGTCTCTGAACTCCATCTGCTTTTCTGTAGGCTTTTCTGTGGGCTACAGCAAAGAGGAGTTTTAAAAAAAGATATTAAAAGGAAGACAGTGAGGCAACTTTCCAGGGAGTTCCTTACAAGTGCAAAGGCTAATAAGGAAGAAAGAAAGCACACGTTCTTTTTAAAAGCAGAGATCACCAGAAGCTGAGAAGCGGGAGTCAGCACAGTGTATTTTAGAGAATTTGAAGCTCACTTTATCCACCACAAAACCCAAAGCGAACACCACTGCTTCCATGTGAAAAAAACCCCACTCAGACTGTACAATGCCATTTAATTTTAGTCAACTGTACACCATATTGGTTCAGTGAAAAAAGTCCAAAACACAAGGAGAGTTTTAGCAGCGTGCACACAATGCATTTACTAAGATGTCCATGTACTGACTCCGGGTAGCACTTACCTTACGTAGCTGCTCTATTAGCTCCAGCTCCTCCTCTCGTTGTTTGGAGTTTTGTCTTACTCTAGGGTCTGCAGAATCATTAGCAGGAGACAAGGCATGGGTATGAGAGGAAGTAAAAGCTAAAAAAGCAGCATGAAGGAAAGAAAAATCACTAAGCGTGGTTTGGCTGATTGTCCTTCGCTGCTGTACTAGACATGCACATACAAGGTTTCAGAATGGGTACAGTGCATTCCTTTTCACAAACCTGTTTGTTTCATTCGGTTATTAATCAAGCAAATGATCTACTAATCTAAATGAGGTGTTCTATAACACATTTTCCTTTCTGTTTAGATTCTCTTGGCTAATAATCATTCACAAAAGGAGGACAAAGTTTTGTCGCATGAAGTATGTTGACACAGTTCAGTCTTTCTACAGAAACTGCAATTTTGTTATGTGCGACTGTGCAATGCAACACTTATCAAGCTGCCTTCATCAGTTGTTGAAGACTTTTGTGGCATTTCCTTGGTATCTTTTTAGGTGTGAGCACAGATTAGGAGGAACAAATTTCCACATTTCCACAAATATGACAAAAGAATATTTGACAGCTCTAAATAAAAAATTGCTTATTATCAAAGTATTTAATGCCATGTGGCTACAAACGGAACTCAAAGTAGTCTGATGATAATGACCTGAAGTAACAGAACAGTGTGAAACCTAGGTAATGCAGATGTTAATATAACGTAGCAAAGCTAGCTGATTTCTGAGCTATATAACCTACCTTTGTTTGCTTCATCCCTGACAGCTGCTTGGAAAAGGAAACTCTCAGGTCGCTGGGAAGGGTTTCTATAGGAAGGCGGGGCTGCATGGCCAGGATATGGAGGGGAAAGGTGGACTAAACAAATGTGGAAAGGCACAGGAAAGGAAAGGAAGAAGGAGGAAATGGTTAGAGTTTAAATAGGAAATGGGTTCAGCAATGTGGTAATTAAAAAGAACAAAACAAAAATTTTAATATAATAATGACAAAATAAATTACAGCCATGCATGATAAAAGCGCAGAGCAGGAAAAGGCACTTCCAAGGACACTTGCATGCAAAGCACTTTCCACATACCAATTCCAACAACTGTTCCGACTGTTGCTGAAAGCATCTGTGTGCCAAAGCCTGGATGAAGCCCTAAAGCAGCCAAACCCTATGCTCTGCCTGAAGACACACTTCACCCCTGTTGTCTTCCCTCTCATGCTTTTAAGGAGACCCAAATAGCTGGGTAAATTCTCAAACACAGCAGTGCCGCATACAGAGATGGAAACAAATGCTCCCTTCTCTTCACAGTACAAATAAGCAAGCAGGCATTTTGATCTTATTTATCAGAAATTTTTCTTCCTTTCCCTGTTACCTGTCTGAGTGGTAGGTGAGCTGGGAGAGATGGTAGATCTGTCATCACTCTGTGGACAAAAAAAAGCAGAAGAGTATAAATGGTCCTAATCTGGAAAAATCTGTGAATACATTTTAATCTGCTGTATTTTAAAAAAGGCTCCATCCATCTAAACGTGTTTCAGAAAAGAAACCCAGAAATGTGAAAAAACACAGTATTTTGTTCCCCAAGTCTCATCTCTGCAGAAAGTAACACATTTTTTTCTTTTGCAGAAATGACACAATTGCTTTTTTCTGAGGAAAAAGAACGATGAAACAGCACTGACTGTGCAATGAGAGATCTTTGTTTATTCTTCCTTCCAACCAAAACTTTCAAAGCATTCTTTGCGAAAGGGCCACAGAAAAACAGATGATCAAATAACATGCAGAACTTGCAGCACCAATAAGAATACACCTCTTCAACATCTTTGCTAATGCAAAACTGCTATTTAATGAACATCACTCTCCTAGCGAAACACATTGTGGTTTTATTCCAGTGCTTACACAGACTAATGATTTCTTGTAATTAACACAGCACAGCAGTATCGACAGAAGAGAAAGAAATACAGGATATCTGCATTCAATTGTAATAGTAAGTTGGTAAAGAATACAAAACTACTTTTGATGAACTCAACTTGGTCAAGAGAAAAACCACAAAAAGTAACATCAAAGAAAACCAAGAACCCCTCAGAGACTGGTTACCATGTTTTGATAGCTTAGGCCTCCTGTAGACACAGCCTAAAGCTAAGATGAGGTAATATCTACTACAGTTTAATCAGGTAAATTGGATTCATACCCTACCTGAACTTTTGATTAGAAGCTGACAGACTAACACCTGTTAAAACAGATGTGTGGATCCAAGAGTTTTTTGTTGGCTTTACTGGTGAATGATAATAGCAAGAGATACCTTGACAGGACTGAAGGTAGAGGCATTAGGCAGGGTAGTAGCACAGCTTTCTTGATTCAACCCTGAGAGCGACTGAATGTAGAGAGAAAGAGAAGGCAGTAGCAGTGTTAGCAAATGGCTGATAGGTCATGCACAAAGGTGGAGTGCAGTAGACAAGTTAAAAGAGGGGATCACGATCACATTCTCGGAAACACTCAACAGGCAACTGATACATACTGCTGAACTACAATTAAAGCCTTCCTACCTTCCTGAACTTTCTGGCTAATAAGCTTGGGAGATGCGATCTTTCTTTTACACACAACACAGTGACATCAAAAGCAGAACTAAAAGCAGTAAGTGAGGTAAAAAACTTCTTTATTAACGCATGATGTAACACCTATGCCATCAGACAAAGGGAAATTTTACCCAACAACAGTTCATTCTGAGCCACTATTCAAAATAAGTAACTTTCTTTTTAATGTTTCAAAAATATTATGCATTTTTAGTAAGTTGTTTTCCTATCAACTTTGTAAAATCAGAGAGACTCACATCTAACAGGCTCAAGAATACATACTTTGTGTCTGCCACAGACACCTAATGCTGACCCTTGTGAATTACACACAAAGTAAATAAGATTCCATGGATGGAATCTAGCTCTCGGGGAAGATGTCAGCGTGAAGATTTACAGTGCTGTCACAAGTAAAGTGCAGCCAAATTTTAATTATAACCAATATCAAACCCAACCAAATAAACAACTTTTCGTGTTTCCAGAATGGGAGCTCTAGCATACCAACCAACCTGTCACTGACAGGTGATCTAGAAGGCCAAATTCTGTGTCTACGGAAAGCACAATCAAAATGTTAACACTTGAGGACTGAATGGCTCAAGAATGAACCTATGCTTTCTGAAACAGCATTCAAATCAAAAAATGGTAGCTCAGCACAGGAAAAGAACACTAAACGACACCTAAGAACTCTACAGATGTGAACAACACACTCAGGAGTGTTAGCATTTTAAATGGTTTGCAACTATTCTGCCACTTCAAAATAGCGCAGCCAGGAAGGACTAGAATGAGAGGTTATACTCAGGGCAAGCCTTAAACATAAACATCTTTAGGCCCTATGCAGACTTAACAGCTGATCCTCAAAACAGCCTCTTTCTCCACAGCAATGCAGAGCAAAAATTGCGGGTTTCTTTCTTAAGAGTTTCAACATATCACTTGACTTAGGCAAAACATTAGCTAATGTATGAGAACAGTAAAATACAACAGAGGTAGGCTGTCTGTAACTTCCTGTATGAAAAGAGCAAGACAACCTTGACACAGACTCACAAGAAGTCATCACAATCCATGTACCCAGTAGTGGGCGAAGGGAGGGGTAACATGGCACACCAGACGGTAGGACAACCACAACAGCAACACACTGCATGCTCTTCACCTGTTTGCGAGTCCCTGGCCTTCTTTTAATGGTATTGGTATTACTGTCAATCTCAAACACAAAGAGAGGCTCAAAGCCATTCTGTCAGGGACAGCAAGGAAAGAGAAGGAAGAAAGGAAGAAGTGAGGCAAAGAACTGGAAGAAAAGGTAGCTGCAATACAGAAGGAACCAGGACCCTGCAATTCAGACTTATTACATTATACTGCACATGCCGCACTTGGCCTCTAGGTCTAGCACTGAAGTCAAGAATCTCCCTGTGCCAGAAACAACTGCAGATAGATGGACTGCCAAAGCAGAGGCCAACCAGAACTCTGCACCAACCAAATAAGGATATTTTAAGGGAATTTGATTATTAAACATTTGAATACACAAATGGATGCCAACGGTCTGAGAGAAAATTCCAGGGTACAAGTTAGCATAATTCAAGTCCTGCTTACTTTACCCATACCATTATTATTTGTAACACACTGGTGACTAAAAGCCTTAACTTAAAATGTTTCACAGATCCCATGTGCTAACAGTAATACGATGGCCTCAGGCCACGTTTAAGACCACGACTAGAAAGCACAAAGCCATAAAGGGAGCACAAGGCAGCAATAACATGAAGGTTATGAAAGGAAGAGGTCACACCAGGCTCCTCAACAGAGAAATTGAGCAGCAGTTTGAGAGGATATTTTATTTTTTTCCGTATTTGGTATTTTCCATAGTACTCACCTTGTAAGGGACAGTATGGGAGAAAACAAGAAGATATTTGGGGAAAAGTGAGATTCATAAGCAATCAAGGCTGAAATCATTAGCCAAGTCTGAAGCACTGATGCTATTTCAACAAGTAATCTCAGTTGTAACAAATGGGACTACCCTTGTGAGAACAGCAAGCAGGATATGACTAATAAAAAACTTTGAGGTATACAGCACATTTTCTCAGAGAGGCCAGTGATTACATTTCTTCAGTAACATTTTAGTTAGCCTGGCTATTACAAGTCAACACAAAGAAATCCACCCCATTGTGCAATAAAGTACTACAGCCAAACTCCACTTCACTTCCAATCACAGGCATGTAGAAGAAACACACAACTAAACAGAACTATTAGCATTCATAGAAAGTGTGGGTAGTCATTCTGTCAGTTCAGACTGTCCTGAAACTGTTTACAAACAGAAGGGAATGGTCAGAGTAACCTGTGCAATGTGAATACATTTTAATTAGCAGTAAAAGACAACAAGGAGAAGACCAAAAGAAACACGATGTAAGATTTAAAAAAAAGGAGATTCACAACTTTAATTTTGGTTTTAAGAAAATTTTTGTTAAAGCAGTAACAATACCAGAAGAGGGAAGTAGTAAAATAAAGCGTACTTGGTTTCTAACTACATATTAGATTTATTACTTTTTTAATCTTTTCCTTACATCTGAGCTGAAAACATTGTTTGAAGGAAAAAAGCAGCTGCTCAGTTTACAGAGTTCTGATGCAACAAGGGAAACGCTGAACAAAGGATCTTTTAATCTACCTTGGTAATATTCTCTTTTGCCACAAAGTGTTATTCCCGCACCGCAAAGCTATAACAATCAGTGGAAAATCTAGAAATTTTTTTTATTTTTTAAAAAACCCTAACCTATCTGCAAGTTTCAATGTTCAGAAGTTTTGTAAGGCAAAGTCTACACTACTGTATGCAGTCTTTATGCAGAGAGAGAAAAAGAGAGGAAACTATAGAAATAGAAAACGTGCACTGAAACCTGCCATTAGTGAATAGAATTTTGATATGAAATGACTCTATACTTTGGTGGAGGAAAAAACCATCCTCAGAATTTAGACCCCGCTACATTTCAAATCCATAAGGACAGGGAAAATGTCAAATGAAATCCAATCAAATATAAAAAGGTAAAAATAATTTCAACTTTTATGACAGATTTTTTTTTTTTTAAAAGCAAACTAAGGAACATTTCCTTGTTGTTGAACAAGTTTTTACCATATAAAATACATTTGTGGAAACAAAAATGCTACAAATTCATGAGCTAGTCTGGGCTTAATGTTCCAGTTACAATAATTGCCAGAAACAGCTGCCCTGGCATATGTCATCATTAGACACAGTGCGTATTTCCACTACAAAATAGAGCTGCAGATCATACTTCAGCAGTTCAGAAAAAACAGTATTTCATCTACTGTTATAGTTTAGTGCTGCTGAAAAGAACAAGGAATCAAAAGAAAAATTATTAGAGAAACGATCGCTTTAAAATGTAATTCAATCTTTCCCTACCAGCCTGTCCACTTTTTTGTGAAGTGCAAGAATCTAACTTGAATACACAAAGGAAACAAACAGTGATGGAAGCCAGTTTCAAAATAATTTCTGAAAATTCCAAGTCATGTAACAAAAAAATTCTCTATATTAGTTTATATAAAAAGTCATGGGATCACACAATCAAATAGAAATGGGGTCCTTAAAGCTGTCTTTAAAATACATTCCCAAAGATGAATTCACTGACAACAGAATATCAACACTTAACCCAAACCACTGCTACTCTCCTGTTTCTTATTATCTAAATATGAAAGCACATTTTTACATGCTAATTGATTGAGATTTCTCTAAACAGGCACATGCATGATCACAACTAAATCTCTCTCTAATATTATAGGCTTTCTTTTTCTCCCACACAGTGCTAGTCATGTGAAGGCAAGAAAACCAAAAAGTCTGAATAAAGAGACAATAAATATCTTGACCAACGTGTTCTAGAGAGATATTCTAACCAAGAGCACTGCCTAAAGAAAATTTAGACAGATAATGGAAGCACATGAATTAAGAAAATAAATCCCAGGCATGCAGTCATGCAACAGCAGGCAAATCAGGTATATTTCTCTTTTATAGACATGGATTATGGCATTAATTATATTCTTTAATTACACTACATTGCTAAGATGCCATAAAGGAAGAAATAGCATAAAACATGAAGTACATAAATGTTTTTATTTTTGCGAAGTGTTCAAAATAGATTATTTTTAAGACCTCTTCATCGATAAACAATAAAAAGGTACAAGGACTATTTCATGATTTGTAGCAGTCAAACGTAGAGCAGTTTTTCCCTGCACTATGATACAGTTACCAAGATACTAAGTATTTCTAACCACCATGTGCAGGATGCAGACAAGTTGAAGTAGAAGGCTGTACTCAAAGCATTAAGATTGCTTACTTGACACTGAAGAGCACATCAATTAGGAAGCAAGTTAAATGGAAAAGAAATCAAACCAGAACAACTAGAGGTGAATTTTTAATTTTAGAAGCTGTTCTTTACTAATTATCTTCTGCTCTCAGTAAAAGATAAGCTTTAATTATTTTGTGGAAAACCCACTATATTATTAACAAATGGCTGACAGTACAAGTATCAACATATTCATGCTATTAAAGTTCACAGCTAAGTTACTTTTCAGAGAAGATGGTCATGTTTTATGCTATTTAGATTAGCTCTAAAATGGTTGGTCTAATCTGAGACAATCATAACGTTGTTATTTCTATGCTCTAGAATCTGCCACATAAAAAGGCCGTTACGTGCAGGATCTTACCACTAACAAGGCACTATCATCAGTATGCTGAGACCTTCTGGATGGAAAGGGACACTGGGAGGTGGGAGAGATGGAGTAATGTCAGAAACACACAGAATGTCAGAAACACACGGTATGTGAACAGACAGACATTTTGGAACATGTACTGCTTGTTTATAGCATTTTGAGGCTTTTTTTTTTTTAAAAATCCATGAAGTATACATAACTGTGTAGGAATATATAGCCATATGACCCATGAATTATAGTGTATTCGTATTACTTAAGGAATCAATCATTCTGCTTTCTGTGTTGTCTCAAGCAAATACAGACAACTATGTATTCACAGTTCTTACTGTGGTAGAACAAAGGACCCTTTAAAAGAATAAATTAAGAACAGAAGAACATTAAGAAGGATAAGGAGCAAAACCTATTTCAATTACCCCATGTTTCAGTAATTTTCTAACAAAAAAGTTAGTCGGAAAATGCTGCTAAAGAACTATTCATATTCATTACATTATTAAAAGTTTTGATCTGATTAACACTGCCAAGTGAATTATCTTCCCTTGGAGGAAAGTGGGATGGCAAGCAGAAATCTGATGCAGAGAATGAACAGATGTCATTGGCTCAGCTCTGTATATTCGAGAAGACTGAGCCTTGTATGATTGTTGTTCCCCACTGACTTACTGGTTTTGATTATAAAACTACACGAAAATAAAACTTTTTAAAAAATGTATTTATTTCTTTTTCTAATAGCCCTCAAAATTCTAATGCTTAATCTTTCTGGAATGACTGGTGATAGAAAACCAGGAGAAAGCTGATCAATGAAAGATGACTGCACCACAGTAACTTGTCTGAATACTCCCGTTAGAAACTTAACTGTGATGCTCACAAGGAGCATATTAAAATGGAATACAAAATGTATTTTCTGTATTGAACATAGAAAACATACAAGAAACAATAAAACAGCACATGCAGACAGGCAATCTACGTGAACAGAAGGAAACATTAGACTGATCCCGTAAGCAAAAAAAAAAAAACAACAAAAAAACCAACCCAAGTCGTATTATTAAGCATGAGAAAAATTATGCTATAACTCAGTCCTGAAGACTCCTCCAGAATCGGGAAAATATCTCTGATGGAGAGAGCTAAGAATTCAGGTGCTGACATCCCTAGTAATAATCTTATTGGACTCTTACCTCACTATCCAGGGGACTTTGCTTCTGAGGACTTAAGGATGCTTTTTGCTACAGAGAAAAAGGAAAAATGAAAGACCAATTTAAGCTAATTTAAGCTCTCCACTGAGCTGAAACTTCACTGATTGATATTATTAGTAAAAAAACTAGCCTTTATTCCATGTGAAAACAAAAAACCAAAATTGTTTTTTCATATTAAAGAGGCAGAATAAACCCAAAATATAATCCAAGGGAGGAATTTAATTGCTGAGAACAAAGTGTTCATGAATAACAAAAGCAACAGAACTGGGGGGAAAAAACCCCAAACGAACCCTCCCATCCCCCCCGCCAAACTGAAAACCCCAAAAGGCTCATCAATGAAAAAAATGCATCCTAAATATCTAAAGTCTTTAACTGAAAGACTGAGCTGAATCTTTAATAAAAGTAGGTTTTCTACAAAAACATTGCCAGGGGCTTGAGATTAGTTAGTGCTAATGAAAAGCCTAGTTTCAGGCAGCTACAAACCTTTTTCTAAACTAACTTTATACATTACATAAATGCAATAAGACATTCTTTTCCTCTCTGCAGACCACCCTAAGCCCAAAATATTAACTGTAACACTTCTTAAATTTGTGATGGCAAGATTTGGGTAGGTCACCAGAGAAGCAAACAGTAAAATAAATTTAAATCAATTAGCATATTAACAAGTTTGCATGTTAAGCAGCAGACTACTTCATATTGACTGCAGTGAAAGAGAAAGCAAAGATGCAATGTCCACTGCATATCCGATGTACCCTAAGTTTGCACCCATGCTTTACCTGGAGGTAACTTATTTATGCATCATAAAATAAAGCTCAACATGACCTGGCAACGTGCACTTGCAGCCCAGAAAGCCAACTATGTTCTGGGCTGCATCACAAGAAGCGTGACCAGCAGGTCCAGGGAGGTGATTCTGCCCCTCTACTCTGCTCTCATGAGACCCCACCTGGAGTACTGCATCCAGCTCTGGGGTCCCCAGTACAAGAAAGACATGGAGCTGTTGGAGAGAGTCCAGAGGAGGGCCATGAAGCTGATCAGAGGGCTGGAGCACCTCTCCTGTGAAGACAGGCTGAGAGAGTTGGGGGTGTTCAGCCTGGAGAAGAGAAGGTTCCAGGCAGACCTTATAGCAGCCTTCCAGTACCTGAAGGGGCCTACAGGAAAGCTGGAGAGGGACTGTTTACAAGGGCATGGAGTGAGATAGGACAAGGGGTAGTGGCTTTAAGCTGAAGGTGGGTAGATTTAGATTAGATATTAGGAAGAAATTCTTTGCTGTGAGGGTGGTGAGGTACTGGAACAGGTTGCCCAGAGAAGCTGTGGAGGCCCCATCCCTGGAAGTGTTCAAGGCCAGGCTGGATGGGGCTTTGGGCAACCTGGTCTAGTGGAGGGTGTCCCTGCCCATGGCAGGGGTTTGGAACTAGATGATCTTTAAGGTCTCTTCAACACAAACTATTGTATGATTATAAAGAAAATGGAGAAATAGAAATTGCCATGCCTGCCCAAGAGTGCAACGTACAAGTGTTAATGATCTTGGCAATTATTTTCCATCAAGAGATTCAGAAAAGATAAAGTATCAAGTAGGTACTAAAAGGAAGTACCTTAACAAAGTCAAGAACAGCTTCTCTCTGGATCTGTTTTGTTCTCATCCTCTCTTCCTCATACTGAAGTGCTGCTAGCTGGGCCTCCCGACGGGTACGCTCTATGTGCCTGCGATGCAGCTCAGGATCTGTATTAGGCACCTGGAACAAAACAGCGTATCAGGCTGTAAAGACAGATGGGTTATGGAGAAACAGTCCATGCCTTATGGCTAACATAAGTTTGGTTTTGCATCAAACTCATCCAAAAGATTAAAATAGTAGAGTTCAATGTATTACCTGGCTGTGGTGACTTGATAGATAGTAAGGTGAATCAGCTGGGGGTCTGACAAATGGAAAAAACAGAGACTAAGTATACTTTTTATTTTAAATATAAACAAATTTTCATACATGAGTTGTCAGTGACACACAAGTATCTCATTAAATCAGAAGAGTAAGCAAAGCTGTTAACAATTTAACACATTGTGCATGACAGATTTTGTGCAGTCATTTCTCTCTCTTCTCCTGAATTGTGATAAAATTTTTCTACAGTGCCAGATGTACCAATGGGATTGTACATTTGGCCTCTTACACTGAGGTATCTAGTACTTTATAGCCATTCTCTAAGAGCTGGTTAAGTAACCAATCCAGGAACTTTTCAGATGATCCTCATTTAGAGGAGCAACTGACCACTATGGTTATTTGGGGGTGGGGAAATAGTAGTCAGTAGAAACTATATGTTTCTTTTCCCTACCTCTCTGTCCTGTCCACATAACTCCTTTGTACTTGGTGATGCTCTCTGTCCTGCATCAAACTTAGAGTTTCAGGTCTTCGTAATTCATCAGTATCCCTGTGGGTAAACACCAGGTGGAAGGGGGATTGGCCACTGATGCATATAAACTACTGTCAGATGAATTCTTCTCTAGATTACAGCTGGTTTTGTAAGAGCAATTGCCTAGACAATTAGCTTCAAATAACCACAAAGGTGAACTTTAGGATGACTGAAAAAATCACGTTGTGATACTAAGTCAAATCACAACTACTGCAGTTCATGAGCAAATAAATTTAACTTGATTAACAATGATTTCAAAATACAAAAATATGGAATCTCTCTCAAGACTACGTTCTGGTTATTGCGGCTCTTATTCTGCTCTGGAAAGGACAGAATTATTGTCAAACATTAGCATCCTCTGATATTTTCTGAACAAATCTGCTCAATTCCCCAGTCAAGTGATGACTTTCTAACTGTCAGTGAAACAAGCCATCAAAGTCACAAGGGAAACAATAACCCGTCTCTTATCCATCATATCAACAATAAAAGAGAAATTTGGCAGTCATTTTTTTTTGCTAGAAGGCAGCTGCTAGCACTGAAACAATTCCCAAGGTCCACAGTCTACAGCACGTTCCCTGCCATGTTGCTACCTAGAAAGAAAGTAGATGGAAATCGAGTAGCTTACTCCTGACAGCCTAGACTCTGCAACCTTCGCTCCTGAGGCAACTATGGAATAAAGAGACACCAATGCATTTCCAAAAATGTCAGTCATGCTGCCTGCGAGTAGACTTATTATCTATTCCGCACGGAGAAGCTTAAGAGATGTGAAAGATCCTTATGCTACAGGTCTCGTTACTTAAATTAGCACTGATGCACATGACAAATCCATTACTGTGCTGTTTTGAACGGACAGGACTGGGTTCAGCTGAGAGCCAAGAAGCATATTCAGACCATATACTAGATGCTTTGCTGCATCAGGAACGTGCCACAGTTTGTCCAGAGGCAAACACTGTATTTACTGAATTGAATCAACTAACGTAAGTACTCTTGAGATGAAGTCTGCATTACATCCAACTCAGAGTTTTAACAGCTCCAGCATGCTGAAGAAAAAAAATCAGGCTGCATGCCAAGGCATTTGCACAGAATTATTGTGGAAGCAGTTTGCAGCTTGTGGTTGCCACAAATGAAACATTTGACTAATACTAGCTTAAAATATAAAAAAATTACTCATTGTCATATGGCCATTTTTCCACAATTTTGAAGGCAACAACAATACAACCTCTTTTTAGTGCCTCATTAAGAATTTCACTTTGCTGCAGCATAGTATGAATAAACTACAATTCATTCAGATCATTGATTAACTACTTCCACATGAAGATCCGCTGCCATCCTTAAGTTAAATTTTGAGAACATTGAATACCCTAGTGAACTACAACTTCCTTTATCATTAAAATCTGTCTGCGTCAACAGCAGCTCTCTCCTGGCTAACTAGCCTTCTCTTGTCTTATTGCCTTCAGACATGTCATGGAATCCAGTGTTTGTAAAGTCTAACTATTTACATGTTGACCACAAATGTTCAAATAGGAAAAAATAAACAAACAAACCCCCCCAGTCTTTCAAACCAAGAGCACTCTATTTGGGAAGAACATGTCAGACTGCTATGTTATTTTATGCTTTACCCGTAGACACTACAGGATAAGGAATGCTGATATATGCTGAAGGAGTTACCCTCCTTTATAGCAGTACAGCTACTGTATCTGCACACTGACTGCATATTTCAAAACTCTTATTAAAATATTGCCATAACTCTGGAAAAATTTACACAATATTCTTGATTTCATTTCCTCTTTCAATATCATTTTAGAATGCCATTAAAAATTAATTTCTACTGACAGCCTAAGTAATGACGTACTGCTAGCAGTTGTCTTTTTTTTTTTAACATTCCTAGTACAATTGAGCTGGTTTTCTGCTGAGTCCTTGCACATTCACTTTCACTCCACAGAATACTGAAATGCTTCAATGGCATACTAAAGGTTGTATCCATTTTGATTTTAGTTCCATTAACAAGAAGCTATATATTTGCTTATCTCCTGTTCTTTTAATTAGACAGCCAAAATCTCTTCTCAAACCTAACCACCTCATTTATATCCTGTCCAACTCTGACCCATATTTTACGGATAAACATTCCCTCCAATAAGCCAAGCCAATCCTTACAGAGTAGGGACATAATTCGAAAAGTCTACTTCATTAAACTAAGCAACCTGTTTTCAACATTTACTCCCATTCTATCCCTTCTTCCCCTGATGTAAGCTCATGATTATGGCATAGAAAAACACATTTTAAATTAAACTAAATCCCTACAGTACTACAGCTACCAAGAGTCAACCAAGAATGTGACCTCATAGCACATCAGATACTCCATGGTAACTTTCATTATGCTTCCCCTAAACCTGCAGTACAAGTATGTTTATCCCTTCTGTCCTTTATGTAATATAGCTTAAGTCAACTATTTAATCAAAGCACAAATTAAATAATGAAAAGCAGATATTAAATCAGTTTAAGAATATACACTTTAATTTGGCAGATTTATTTACCCAACTGATTTTAAAGCTGAGCATTGGCCTAGAACAGCCAAGCCTTTCGGTCACTGCCATTATTAGAATACAAATTCCTAATCTGCAGCAATAATTTCTAAATAAAGTGCCATGCACATTTCTGGTGAAGCAACAGAAAACAATGTCATTTTCTAAACACATGCAGTAAATGTGTGCTCTGCATTCATCACGAAACTTTGGATAAAGTTACTGTTACCACATATTCTTACCTGTTTTGATGTAAATATCGTCTTGTATCCTCTGTTCTCTGAAATTCTCTGACAGATACAGGCTTTACTGGTGAACTCTAAGCAAAATAACACAGAAGACTGTTACCAGCTTATTAAGAATACTGGACATTAATGTCAGATCTCTTTGTAGATCAGTATTTGTAACTACTGGTATTCAAAATATCTCACAAAGAACCACAAAACGAAACTCAGGAATGTTCATTTCCAACTAGGCAAGTTCACTTATTTTTTCCTGCAATTTAAAGAATTTAGCTTCAAGATTAAATATGCCTACTGATAAATTTAAGAGTTTAAAACCCCCCACTATTAAGAATTATGCAGAGAAGTAAATGTAGGTAAAAAAATAATTAATATTTAAGCATGTCAACCACAAAGACTTTCTCAGATAGGTTACTCATGTAGTATGTACAGTGAGACACTGAGCTGCATAGTTGTGTACAGAGGTATTAAGACTGATGGAAAGACAGAAGGAAACATTATGTCACTGAAAATGTCGATTTCTGAGGACACTCTCCAAAAGCGTACCATCCAAATGACTTAACAGGGAGCAGTTTTCTCCATGCGTTCACAGTAGTGGTTGCTACAACTGGAACAAAAGCATCTTTCAGCCTTGGCAATTCATACAATTTCAAAGCAACTCTACTGAATTTTATTAAAGTGCACACGAATCCTTGCACAGCTAGAAAGCAGTGAAACAACATGAGCTAAAGAAAAGTGACAGCAACTTTACTGGAATCATTGCCCTTCTCTGCGCCAGGACATCATTTGGATACAGTAAGCAATCAATAAAAGCAGCTATTATTAGCAGAGTACATTGTGAAGGCTATCAAAAAATATGTGAAAACAAACTTCTTCCATATGTTGCAGGGAAATGGGTGCACATATCCTGACTCTCAGGAGTTACGCTGCAGTTACTGAGATTTCTAAATGCAGCATTACAGTGCAAAAATTACATACCAGCTCAAACAGAAAGATAATTGAGAACAAAAATGAAAAAGATACTGTTTAGACAGAAGAAGAGAGACACTAGTTTGCCCTCTTTTTTTTCTCTTTTTTTTAGTGTGAGAGAAAACAGGGCAATGTGCAAGTTACACCTGTTTCTAGACATTTGTAAAAAGCTGTCTGGAGAGCTTTCTAACCTCTCTAGTTGTTCGTTTAACTGTATACTTTTACTGACTGAAAACAGTTTCATCTGAAACTACAGATGGTGGGTTTTATTCAGAAAGGCGACTATATACATATCCAGGTCTGTACCCGTGGGTTCAGAGCCTTGCTCAACAGTAAGAAAGAAATTGTTCTCTGCAAAGAGTAGGCTTTCTGAAAAGTCTGAATATTTAAGTTAGTCTAAACTTAAAATGGATGCTCAAGACATTGAGTTTACTGGCAAATAACTTATAATCATTGCTCTACTAAATCTTTATGCTGATAACAATTAACATTTTTCCCTTGAGAAAGTCAGTATATGTTCAGTACTACCAAGTAAATGTTCACAGTTTTCTAGGTATCACTAATTACCAGTTGGAAGCGTCAACTTCAATGTCTTTTGAAGACAGTGCTCCTTTGGAAAAAACATTTACTTCACATATGCCTAAAGCACAAGCTGTCAAGAACCCACATTACAGGAAAACAGTGTGGCTGCTTTAGACTTATTCCACGTCTCCCAAAGGCCACTTGGGAGTCACTAAACGATCCAGCTCTGACCCTCCACAAAGCACAACACCGTGCTCTTCTCCAGATCAGACCTAATTTTTTAATTTATTTTTTTTTAAATAATAAAAAAACACAAAGAAAACATCTGAAGACAAGAAGCATTAATACCCATCACAAAGGCTTTCCTGGGGTGTATGAATTTAACTAATTTAAGTAAAAGCACCACCTCGTTAGAGATTCGCCGCTGGTCAATATATGCCATGAATTGTGAGCTGAGGCTGTCTGAGTCCATGCACTTGGGTTGCCTCACCTCTTCCTCCTCCTCTTCTGTGGCACAGCTATCAATATAGTCGATCTGATCAAGATCATGTTCCACTTGACATACATACACAAAGGAAACACCCATAATTAGATAACCAACAGGAGAGGAAAAACCTCAAAAAAAAAAGCAATGTCAGGAACTAAGGCTCTACTGTTTTTCTTCCATCTGGGAAAGCTCAGCCTAAAAGCTCTTGAATTTTGCCAGGTCCACTAACATTTGTTAAACATGAAATTTTGAAATAATGATAAAATTAATCGTTTTTAAAAAGCAGTGAGAAACATACATCAAGCACATAGTTTTAAAACACTGGCCGCAGATACTTTTGCAGTGACTGAAAAAGTAATCTAAATACTACGGCGTTTTTTCAATACCGAAAACTATCCATCAAAATCTACCAACTAACATTAAGACTGTTCAAAAATTTATGTACATTTTGAATCTTTTCTCTTGCTTCGAATTCATCTCCTTCAGACAAATTAGAATGGATGACAGATACTTCTACATTTTACTACTACAACAAAACAGGAGGCAGCATATCCAAGTTATGTGGATACAAATGCAATGAATATAAGAAGTGTATGTGGAAATAATGAAGGACAGAAAGCAACAAAATCCCTCTAAAACAGTATAAAAGCACCTGAAGTTTAATTTTAAAAAGACAAATGAAAAGAAGAAATTAGCAACCACTGAAATGAGAGCAAGAAACTGCCTAAGATTGATTTTCCCTTGTGGGGGTGATATTATGTAGGGCACTTTTTTTACTTGTCACTGCTTTTATACATTCTGCCCAGGGATTCTGAGAGTCATGACATTGAGCAAACTACCCTGGTAAAAAAATACTGTGCTGGGGATGCAGGGGAATGCATAAGCTCCCCTTCTGAGCACTAGAGGTTTGGGGTTTTTTTTTTTTTCCTTAAAACTCTCCCCAAACTTGCTCCAGACTCTCGCAGACATTCTTTTTCTACTCCCCCACCCCTTCCCTGCTTGTGTAAAACAGACTTCTCTTTGCCTCACCACACAATCTAGCAACTGTTACTGCCAAAGCCACCTCCTCTGCTACTACAACTATCCAAAACAGCATTCCTATACACTTTGGCTTCATTAAATCTCCATCTCGGTTTCAAATCTTAAAAAAAACCAAAACAACCCCTCAACAAAACAAATCACACCAAAACCCCCTTATTTCTAGCCTTGCTTATTAAAGAATAATAACAATAATATAGTAGAGAGTGAAAGACATTAGTATCTGTGTTAGGGACACAAAATTGGAAAGGATCTCCTGGATCACGGACAGACCCTCTCAGACACTCCTACTCATCAACTGTCCATGCTCCATCTTAAAATACTGGTGAGGCATTTTGAAATCCCTGGTGTACAAAACCGAAAGAACAAAATAAAGTTAGTCTTAGAGGTGAAGCTGGCAGCACTACCTGTTATTAAGGCTGCCCACAGCTTCCCATAAGACCATGTCTTCAATTCTTCCAACTTTGCTAGAATTTAATTGTTTGAACTGAATTTTTTTATCCGTTAATGTGTAAAAGAGTGTGAGGCAACCAAAAGGGTTCAGATATTTCTAGAAGGTGGCAAAGAAAACAAAACATTGTGACAGAGAAGAACAAGACCAAGAAAAGAAGATGACAAAAGATGAAGAGGGGGATGAGGAGGAAAGAAAGAAAAAATAAGTGGGAGTTGGGCACAGGAGATTAAAACTAGCTGGGAGGAGCAACACTCAGATAGGGAATATGAACTGGAGCCATTAGGGGAAATGGAAAACAGGGAGCAGCTGATGAAGAAAAATTAATCAAAGTATATGGGGATGAGATCTAATAATCAGCAGTGCAAAAAAATGGAGAATAGGGAATGACTGAAAAACCCCAACAAACCAAACCTAGAAGAATGCTAAAATTGGGACATATAAACGAGAAGAGGCCTGAACTGTGAGGCAGTGGTAGCAGCAGATTATTGGAAGTTAAAATTCAGAATGTCTGCATAGATCAAGAAACATGGAAGCACTATCACCTCTTGAACAAATATGAGGGTGCTACCATAGGACTGCAGGACAACAAACTGAGAAGGTGCAAAAAAGCAACGTCACTCACATATATATATATATACACATTTATCAGTCCCTCTTAGATGGCTTGTGCATTTTGATTAAAATCCAAGACTGCTGAATGAGGCCCTTTTGCTACTTGGAAATATGAAATTCCCTGACAAAATTGCTCATCCTGATCTGATGCAGTCAGCACAGAGCACTGTAAATTTTCCCCAGTAGCTCAAGCAGCAAAACTCCATGCACCGAAATCCAAGATTCCAAAATACTCTTTGAAGCATGTGGAGACTGCAATATCACACATATGCAGAAGCTGACAATGTTTCCCAGCTAATCCTAATTCTGATGTTATTTGATTTTGCCTTGTAACATCCTTGTAACACTACATCAGTGTTTTTACATTGTTTACACAAGTGTGGTTTTGTGTAATTCCACCTAGACCTTTCTCTTTTTCCTCTTTAGATAACCTACTATTTATAGCAAATATTCTGGAACTTCGATAACGATGACACAATAAATATTGTTAGCCAAAGATCACTGTTTACCTCCACCATTAGTTACGACTGTGCTCCCTCGGTTTTCTTGATACTGACTTTCTCTTCGCAGTCTCTGTTCTTTAGTGATCTCTGCCACACGTAACGGGAGATCTGAGAGCTCATCTGTTGGCTTTAGAAAACAAATAGTGAAGTCAAGAAAACAACTTTTCTTTGGAAACATCATCTTGTAAGCTACTACCTCTTGATTTGTGCTTTTACTTCAACTGTCCTGTTTTGCACCTACAAAACACTAACTTAAAGCAAAATACAGCTATAGAGTATTGTTTTTAAAAAGCATATATTTAAGCTTTCTTAAAAAAACCAGCTTGACTATGGTTTTGCCTGCAGTATCTACAAGTGCATGAAAATATCCCAGGATGGAAACTCCTAGAACCCTCTCAAAAACCAAGCTAGCATACAGAGTATAGCTCACTGAAACACTTTAGGTCTTGGCTACAGCCTTTTCTAGCTGTCCCAAGGGGAAAAGGGAGCTTCTTCCTGGAAAGGATAACTGATAGTCTTCTTGCTAAGAGATCCCATTTTCCTGCTTCTAAATGGCAAACAGATTTTATTTTTAACATTTGAAACAAGCTGCAAAGAAAGAAGGTGAAGTTTCCATCTTTTTTGAACCTTAATTTTCATGTTCAGATTTATTCTACTGAAACAACTACTCATGAGTAATTGTAGTTGACTCAACATTGTAATATGATACAGTTACAAGCTTTTTCTAAAATGAGGAACCCCCTTTTCCCCATCTTTTATGCTCCAGTAAATTCATCTGTCAGGCACTATTATATACATTTACCTTATTACTTCCAACTTTGTGTCCATCCCATATAAAATTATGCTTGTTTTTCTCCAATAAAACAACAAATAATTTTGACTCAAGGCAATTTGCACACGAGCATATACATGTTACCTATTGAATATGCTTCCAGACACATACTTATTAGTTCTCTTTCTTGTACAATACTGCACTCAACAAAAATAAAGCTGCAATACTTACTTCATTCCCTGACCATCTTTTGTCTCCACTGTCCACACTATTGAAGCCAGAATCAAGTGCTCCGTATGGACGACTGGAATAGAGTTCCTCATGGCTGTTAAACACAGAGTTTTAGTTACTGTAATATAAAGACTACCAAAAGCTTCTCAGCTACTACAGAACAAAAGCAGAGTAAGCTACCAAGCACAGTTGCGGTGTGTTTACAAGCTCAGAACATTAGAAAGCATCATACTGCATTTGCCATATAGAAGAAGAGGCATATGCTTACAGCTGCATACTTGTCAGTCAGCTGTCCACCTGCCACTGCTTAGCATTTTAAGAGCTAATCTGATCCAAACTATATATCCATACTTCAGACATTTCCCAAGCAGAAATTATGACAAAGAAAACTGCAGTGGTCTCTTATTTCACTGTTTAACAAGTCAAACTTTCATTTTCCACTACTCGTATGTTTTAGTTAAAAACACTGTCCCACAAACTTATGAATAAGTAAACATAAACCCATGCAAAATTATTAAAAATACAGATGTTTCAGAATATACTTCTACACAAAAGCAAGCAGAATGTATTGCACACTTATCTTCTGTATCATAATTACCTAAAAATGGTGCAGTAAGCTGGACACTATTTCAAATAATACAATAAATATAGAAGTACAGTTTTCATCTACAGAGCCTGACTTTATCAATGACATGTCTAGACAAAGGCATTAGACATGTGCCTAGTGTTACAATACACATAACCAAAGAGCCATACAGTTGTTCTCTAAATTTCTGGGCTCAGAAACTACATAATTCAGCAGTACAGCCATCACAGATGTCAAGTCTGGCAACTGCTGCAGATAGCTCCAGTAAAAGAGACAATGGGACTTGTCTGATCCACTGCAGATGGCATTTCACAATGACTCAACTGTCCTACTGGCACTCAATCCCCCAGGGAGAACTGCAGCAGTAATTACTGCATAATACACAAGGAGGAATGAATTTCAGGAAGCTAATTGCTTCACCCCATCATAACTAAATTGCAGGTCATTTTCTCACTGGTATTGCTCTCAAGTTGTTGCTCCCCCTGAAATTCCTCTTTCAGGAAATACTTATTTTCTAATTACTATTATTATTATTACTACTATTATTATTATCATTAATGCAGCACTGTATCCATGCATGGGAATTTGTAGAACAGTGCCGTTCTGCCGCCCATTACCCTGGGCTATTTTAATTTTCAGATAGACATAAAATAACAAGAAATAAGAGGAGGTATGGAGGGCTACAGATGAGAAACGTTAGGCTATACATCTGCTTCTCTGTAGATCTAGATACTGCAAATATACACTGAAAGACAAGCTCTTGTACCTGCAGAGTTTTGATTAACTCAGGAGTTTCACCTTTATGGCCCTGTATTTGAACAGGAAGATCACCTGCATAATAAACCCCAAGGAAGAAAAAAGGGGAAAGAAAACCAACTCCCTTCTTTTGGGTGGGGAAAAAAAAAAAGAATGACCATGAAATCGCCCAGCACAGTTAAAGAGCTATTAACTTGAATCACTGACAATAGAACCATACTTATGCTAACAGTTCACAGTACTTAAATATTGGATTTAAAACATGGGTCAAAGAAAAATCCATCTGTGGTATAATTCCATTTTAAGTGCATCAATATTTTCAAAATCTCCTAAGAACCCTGTTCTAAGTTGAACAATTATTGCAAGAGCAACAAAACGACTATTTGGCTACATCTGAAAAATGGGGAAGTATTTTGATATAAATTTTCTTCCTTTTCAATTAGAGATTTTGAAAAGCTATACATCTAACACTAAGGTTATATGGAACCTCAAAAATTCATAACACTGTTCCCAGAACTCTTCTGCTTTTTAAACACAACAGCTGCTTTCTGTCTCCCCAACTCTCACATCTAAAAACAGCTCTTCAATGCTGTGCAGTTCACACATTCATAATCATTCAGTAGCCATCCTGAAATCAGTAGAGACTTAAGACCTGACTAACAAGCTACAAGGAACAACAACTAGGCATTTAGATAGGTAAGAGCATTCTGGGGCAACTACAACTTATGCAGGAAGCTACATAAGGCTTGAAATCAAAGGATGAGAAGGTAAATGCCTGGTAAGACCAACAGTCAAAGGAAAGAGAGCATTTGCCAACATTTCAGAGACACAGCTCCAAAGCCACACTAAAACACATATTTTTACCTCCTGTAGGATAGAACAGTTGCCCAGTGTGTTGGTTTTGCGTGGCAAGGTTTTGGTAGCGGGGGGGGGGGGGGGGGGGGGGGGGCTTCTGTGAGAAGCTGCTAGAAGCTTCCCCTGTGTCTGACAGAGCCAATGCCAGCCGGCTCCAAGACGGACCCGCCGCTGGCCTAGGCCAAGCCAATCAGCGCCTCTGTGATAACATATTTAAGAAAAACAGTTAGAGAGGGCTTTTGCAGCCAGAGAGAGGAGTGAGAAGATGTAAGAACATCTGCAGACACCAAGGTCAGTGAAGAAGGAGGGGGAGGAGGTGCTCCAGGCGCCGGAGCAAGATTCCCCTGCAGCCCGTGGTGAAGACCATGGTGAAGCAGGCTGTCCCCCTGCAGCCCATGGAGGGAGGATGAGGGGGTGTAGAGATTCCACCTGCAGCCCGTGGAGGACCCCACGCCGGAGCAGGTGGAGGCACCTGAAGGAGGCTGTGGCCCCGTGGGAAGCCCGCGCTGGAGCAAGCTCCTGGCAGGACCTGTGGATCCGTGGAGAGAGGAGCCCACGCCAGAGCAGGTTTGCTGACAGGACTTGTGACCCCGTGGGGGACCCACGCTGGAGCAGTTTGCTCCTGAAGGTCTGCACCCCGTGGAGGAGACTCACGTTGGAGAAGGCCGTGAAGGACTGTCTCCCGTGAGAGGGACCCCACGCTGGAGCGGGGGAACGATGAGAGGAGTCCTCCCCCTGAGGATGAAGAAGCGGCAGAAACACCGCGTGAGGAACTGACCGTAACCCCCACTCCCCGTCCCCCTGTGCCGCTGGGGGGGGCGGAGGTTGAAGCCGGGAGTGAAGTTGAGCCCGGGAAGATGGGAGGGGTGGGGGGAGGTGTTTTTAAGATTTGGTTTTATTTCTCATTCCTCTACTCTGTTTTGCTTAGTAATAAATAAGATGAATTCCCTCTCTAAGTTCGGTCTGTTTTGCTCGTGATGATAATTAGAGAATGATCTCTCCCTGTCCTTATCTCGACCCGTAAGTTTTTGTTTTTGTTTTTTTTTTCATTGTACCTTTTCTCCCCTGTCTAATGAAAGAGGGGAGTGATAGAGCGGCTCTGGTGGGCACCTGGCCCTCAGCCAGGGTCAACCCACCACACCCAGTTCCCAGAATATCCACTACACTGGTTCATACACAAGTACTTCATATTTTAAACCTTCTAACTCCACACTACCAGTCTGCTTCAGTGCCAAAAGAACTACTACACAGCTTCAACAGTTCTGCCTCCTCTCAACCACATTCACTCCAGCACCAACCTCAGCTGCTCTGAACTTTAGTGTTGCAAATGAGAGATTGGCTGCAGCAGATCAAAACTTGCTGCGAGGTAAGTTTCATAGCCTATGTTTAGAAAAGGACTGTAACATTCAAGATTTCACTCTGGTAAGACAGTTTGATAGAATTTGACAAGGTTAAACCAAATAATTAGCTGCACTACAAACTCCAAACAACACTTTCTGCCATAATGTTTCAGAGTATCTTGTTTTATTAGCAGTATTAACAACTTTGCTATTAAAAAATGTTTGATCAAGAGTGAACTGACAGCATGACTCAAACTTCCTTAAACTTTCAGAATTTCTACCACTCAGTTTCAGATTCTTAACCTCCATGGTGTTTCACCCACCTTATCAGATAAAACCGCACCAAAGTCTAGGTGTACTGACTGATACCTTATTTCTATTGGTCACCTTTGAAGATAACAAACATGAAGGTCTTGTGACTTTCCTGGAAATATTAACTATACTGTAGTTGAATGCTTTTATTTCTCTTATCCCAAGTTCCAGAAGAATATAATAATGTGTGATCCTCTCTTCCACAGGATCATTCTACCATTTTCTCCTAACACGTACTCTGATCCATGGCCAGTTCTTCCATAGGTACTCAAAAGCAGGAGAAATGACCTGCAACACTAAATGCCCTAAATAGCATGGTAGCAACAAATAATTCCATCGTCAACTCTCATCTTCTCTTGGGGATGGAAATACAGCTAAAAGGAAAGCCAGCTGAACCTCATTTCATACGGCTGAATCTGGAAGCAACTCTAGAGAAAGGATCTTCAACCAGTTCTGCACATTTTTACATTTATAATTCCAAGTTATGATTAAAATACAATAATGTCATTTCACAAAAGCAATTAATGAAGACTTTCACAGTAATACACAACTCTAGACAACAATAAATCAGTAAGCACATAGCCTGCTGATTTTGTTGGAATTTGTTTTAAAAAATAAACTATGCTAGAGATATACAGATCATGACATTTTATCATTTAAAGCCTTTTCTTTTCAGTAACAGGACAGTATCCCAGTACTATGCAGAAAACGTCTGCAACAGCTTATAGTCTAGGAAACGGAGTAACACTCAAAATGCTCATATGTTGACCTCATCTAGAAAAATAATTTAAGACATTCACTGCTGATGAGGAATCACTCTGTCAGTCCCTCATGCAAATTCTTAGACTTCACAGATCTGACTCATGATGATTTATTGTGAGGCCCTCTGATTTGTGTTTTATTGCTGCTAAGATAGCAGCACATCCTTTAGCAACTTATTCCTCCACACCTTATTACCACCTTCCAAGATAACTGAAGTAATTTTTAATATATATCTTTAGCGTCATACTTCACTGACTCCCTTTCTTCTCTATCATGTAACAGAAATGAATCTTAACTGCTGCTTTTTCTAGACATCTTAATTTAGCAGCTGATATGGCTGACTGTTCTAATATTTGTGTTACAATACTAAGCAGTAGTGCCAAGTGAAAGCTTGCCAAAAATAACAGTTTACAAATGGGGTGGAGATCAGCATTTACACCTGCAGTTTGAGCACAGCAGTTAAATTCTGTACAAAAGTTTAAAAATCACAGCAGGGATATACTTCAGTAAGTATGTGGAAAATATTAAGAGCTTATAAACTGAACACATATGTTAACAACATGAGAGCACACCTCCTGTGCTATGAGGAGACATTCTCTTCTTACTGTATATCAACTCTAACACTGCCTTTCATATGGTATTGCCCAGGTTTTCTTCTGAACTGCTCCTTGCTTTTTATATAGTAGTACCTTGTTACAATGTACCATGAGATAACATAAATTATATTCTTCAAATGCACCTTCATCAATGCATTTACCAAAGAACAATCCTGGGATCTATTTTTTTAAAAAACTCAGATGACTGATACAATTTTCCAGAATGTCATCAATAGGAAATTGGATTATGCCAAACTTACCAAGATCCAAATCCCATGGGTCTCCTATCATAATCAGGCAAGTCTGGAGCTATCTTGCATGCTTCTATGTTCAGGTATTTAAATATGTGAATTTTTCCTTTTATACATATCTTAAAAAAACCAAACAACAAATAACATAATTTGACAGTACATTTCCAAAGTACTCTACAGACATTATAGTTGAGAGTAATAAATGAGCACACTTATGTCAACCAATGCATTTTTTCTTCTAATCTCACTGCATTTTAGAGAAACAGCTATAGTGGAGCATCACAGGATGCTGTGGAATGGAAGCTGTCCTCCAAGTACACCTGGTCTGCATACAACCTTGTCAGCTGGATGCTGAAATTTCATCATGCAAACAAGACAAGCATATACAAGTGCTAGAATTTATACCCTTGGCATCAGAACAGATGCATCCCACCCATGCCCAGCTTTGAATGGCAGTGGCAGACTGCCAAAGCAAGCTCAAATTTGAAATGAATGAAGCCAGTAACAGCTGTCTTTGCTTTCAAAAGGGAGGCAAAACTACAGGTCTTAGCAAGTGCCACTCTTGACTCAGAAGCAGCAGCTCAAAGCAGAGCCTGTAATACTCAAGGACTTGTATACCCACATTAAAAATCAAATTAGTCACTAACCATATTGCAGTTTCTAGCTCAAAGGCCAATTTGAGCACTCTGCTGCAAAGTGAACCTGCACACAGCAGCACTGAGGCTTCAGTCAAAGTTTTGACATTTGAGTGGCACAAAATCAGTCTTGCCTAACAGAGCTTCCTCTCTCCTACAGTGAAAGCAGAAATGTTCAGCTAACAGTACGACAATGCTAACAGTGGTATTCTTAGTAATATCCCATAGGTGAGAACTCCAATACAGTAAAGAGAAGAAAAAGGGATTTTTCAAGCTGTGCTGTATATTTAACACTTTTAGACAATACAATTTATTTCAAGTCCTTTGCTCTTAAATAAAGTTTGTCATATAATCCTTCAGCTTTTAACTTCATTCTGCCCTTTTTAGTTCAACTAGTCATCTGAATTTCTAGCTGCAGTTTACCTGTGCAGGGGGTGACTGGAGAGGGTTGTTCTCTAACATGATGGTCTGCAGATGTCTGAGGTTTCTATAACAAACTGGTATTGTTGTTATTTTATTGCAGGAGAAATCTAATCGAATCAAAGGCAACTCAGCAAGCTCTGCAGACAGAAAATAAACACCATTCAGGAGGTTTAAGAGCAAGAGTATAAAAATATGTGTTTTACAAATTAATTAAGTACACTGCTTCGAGCTCTCAAGGGAAGAAAAAGGCATTGAAAATAAAGAAGTCCTTGAAGTTTCTGCTGTTATAACCAACAGCCTTCATCTCACCTTCAGGTAAACGCACCAAATTATTTCTTCTGACATTTAGGTCTCGCAAAGATTCCAAATTGCCAATCTGTGGAGGTATTGTCTGTATTTCATTACAGCTCACATCCTACAAAGCAAGAGTAAAGAACAAGTTCGCGGTTTTGACATTACCACCACTGACTGGTAAGCCTCTGTTAATTACAATACACAGTGTTTTATTTAGGGACTGAAAGAAAAAGACAACTATTTACATAACACCTCAGATCTTGATATTCATTAAATCTCACTGCTGATGTGAAGCATTATTCTAATATTAAATATATGGGGAAATAAAAGCTTTAAAAGATTAAGCATTCAAATGTAGATGCTTATTTCAAGTTATCTCATTTAAGCTATTCCATATTATTGGAGACAGTGCAACTTGCTACATAAAAGCTTTTTGCCAGTAACAAATTCACCAACAGCTATAATTCCATCCATCCATCCTTTCAAAAATAGGCAAGACTCTTAGTTAAATTGATATGGGTCATTTGCACTCCAAGGCATCTTTCCCCCACTTATTTTTTTTTAAATCTCACAGTATTTGAAACTCTTTTCTAATATCTTTATACAAAGTTCAAAACACAGTTGGAGATACTACGGCAGATAGAAATCTTCCTTAGATTAAGAACAGATTTAAGTAACTTGCTATTGCATACAAGTGACTAGTTTACAATCACAAAGTTCTCAGCAGAATGAGAAACAAGATGTTGATCTTGCACATGCCCACATAGGATCCTATTTACTGCATTATCTTCATCAGTTTAAAAAAAAGTTATTTCTTCTGAAGCACTTCTGAACCTATTAAATACATCAATTAAAAATTAAAGACTGGATAGTAATAGTTAAAAAATAACTGTATACTCACAAGCTCTGTCAGCTGTCTAAGCTGTCCAATTTCTTCAGGTATTGAAACCAACTTATTATTACTTGCTATCAAAACTTTTAGTGGTAGGCTACAGAGATGTACTGGCAATGTTGAAAGCTGGTTTCGACTTTTTGGACAGAAAGAAAACAAAATCATCAGAACTCTAATGAGAAATCACCTCACATCTTAATGCAATGAAAGACATAGACAAAAAGCATGCTCCATTTAGATGATCACTCAGTTTTTATATAATTACTGTAAAAGTAATTCCATGAAGTCTTTCTGTATTACTTGCTTTATCCAGTTATGTGTAAACAAACTCTGAATATCAAGCACCAAGCCTCATCAGATGCTTTTGAACTCAGTGCTTGGGAATACGATATTTTTGTACCCTTTCAGGTGCTTCTGATAACTGACCACTCTCTTTCACAAATGAGTATGTTTGAACAGAGTGCAAAAGCCTGATAAGTAGTATTGTAGGTCAGCACATACAAAATACCACAAAGTCATTATTTACTCAATTAGAGATATACTTTAAATATTCAGTAAGTCATGTGGATCAAGAATCTTGGTATGACGGATTTCACTATTCCAAAACACAGCCTTGGACATTTTATAATAAACTACTATTAAAGGAAATATGAGGTTGTATGACTGAACTGTAACCTCAGATGAGAATCAGGCAGGATGAGAATGGATTGTGAAAGATTCCATTTAAAACATAGCAAGGAGCAGTGACTGGATGATTGGAAAGTTATTAGGATCTTAACTAAGGCTTTGATCAGGCATTGACATTTACCAAAATATGCTGTTGTATTATTTCATGCTTGAAACCTAGATTTCCCTACAATAGAGGGGAAAAGAAAGAAAAAGAAAAAAGTTCTGAGCAGTAAGTGAAGCAACAGCAGTTTTTAAAAGGATAATAATTGGACTGCACCTACTAGAGATCATAGCAATAGGAAGCTCTTACCTGATTCATATCCCATTCCTACAATTCTCACCATCAATAAAAAATGAAAATAAAGAAACATAAGCATGCTAAATTGGCAAAAGCATAACACCAGAAGGAAGGAGCCTGCCTGAAGTTTTTCTGGATTGATATCACTGCCAATTTGTGGCAAGGAACTTTCCACAGCTCTTAAAAGACCTTCTTCAAATGAAAGATGCTGTACACAGTTGAATTTCATGAACAGGCTAAGTTGCAGCAATTACCTTTAATGCTGGCAGAGAAGCATTAATGCTTGAGAAGGATCTTTAAAAGCCACCAGTACAGTGAAGGTAAAGGGAAATTGCATAAGCCTTATTCAGCTGCTGAGAGCTGAATTGTAAAGACTATCCAAAAGCTCTGTCCTCTTTTTTCAGTCTGCATGAAAACTACTGGAATTTATTTTGAGAGTCCTTTAAAATGGAATTAGCTTTCTTCTTCATACTCCACTTCTACAAGCAGCTGCTTAATCCTCATGTTCCCTAAGTCAGTAAGACTGGTTCAGGTTGCTCTGATTCAATGACATACAATATAACAACGTGATGATTACACACCACATTAGCATTACTTATGGATGCATCAAAATTTATAAACCCAGACTACTGATGCTTAAGCAAAACTTCTAAGACAATTGTTACCTGATATTTAGAAATGTTAAAGATTGTAAGTTCAAAACAGCCTCTGGGATATATCGAATGCAGTTCTGGTACAGATTAAGACTCTCGAGGGAGACAAAGTGACATGCTTCTGCTGGAAGCTCTGACAGCCTGTTCCGTGACAAATCTGAAGGGAGGGAAAAAAGAAACATTCAGTAAAGCTATCTTAAAACTTCATGAGGACAAGTATTGTCTGTATATTTGCCATCACACAGTGGCAACAGTTGGACAGGAATCAGTTTCGCTGTCCTGCCTGCAAAATTTTCAAGATTATGAAGTGACTCTCCCTTCACACACAAAATAAATCAACATCTTTTAAAAATCTTACAGCCCCAATGAGAAAAAGAGCACCAGATGCAACATTTCTTTCATGCCCTGAACTGCCTTATGCTTAGAGGAAGCTAGTTTAAGATGTGGAAAGCCCAGCTTCAAATGACTGTTCAAGGACCATCTTTAGATTATGGAGTTGGTATTGGGTGGGCATTGCTGTGATGAAAACAAACAGAAAGTACTTTTCTCCTAGCCCATGGCTAAGATACTCTCTGCTACATGGAAATCTCAGCTTCAAATTTTTGGTCTAAAAATACACACTTTATTATAGACAGATGCATATTTATAGGTAACAGTTCCAACAGGGGAAACATGAGCCACACACCTCAGACAAGCCTTGTGTACTCTAGCCAAAGCATTCCCTTCTTCAGAAAGACACCAGTTCAAGCCTGTAATCTTAACCAGGCAATGGAAGGATTTTCAATAAAGGGTCTTCCCAGCTGCTGAGAAACACTCTGCTTGCTGCTAGCAGTAAGGTTCACTGTTTCTTTGTGATCATACATTCCTTGCTTGGCAAGAGAAAAAAGTTTAACCAAAACTACTACCAAATGTTTGTATTTGACGAACCAATATTTTTCCTTAGCCAGTTCCAAATAGGAGCCTATACATATACAATATCCATCAGTATTACTCTCCTTCAAAAGTAAAAGCTGCATGGTGATAAATAATGCAGATGCAAAGGATTCTTTTTTCTTTAAAGGTCAAGGAAATTTCTTGCTTATAAATGCCAAAGGACAGTTCTTACACACACACACACTAACAGCTTCCTAACACACCCAGTTCTTAATTCTGACAGGAGTTATGCTCACATCAAGAGCACCTTATGTCAGCAGGAAGTTCCTATAGAGATAGTGCCTGTTTAATAAGCTGACGCTTTACCTTTACATTTTTTAAGGCAGGGCAGACATTGTAAAAACCCATCTAACCTGACTCAGTGTCGTGAATGATTAAAAAAATATCCAAATTTAATGTTTTCTTTGTTTTGAATTTCAATTTCTCCTCATCAGCATAAGAGGATAAAAGCTCCCACTCCAAAACATATACAATAAACTGACATAGTAATTTCTGTATCTTTATTCCATGAAAGAACCATCCAATACAGATTACTTTTAAAAGACTGCCAAATGCAGGCAAGTCTTATGTCTCTTGACTTTTTTTTTTTTTAAAGGGAAGCTCTTCCATAGTAAAAAAGCCCTCCTCAGAGAGATTCTGCTTACCACCGTTCCAATGTACGCTGCTCTAGGTTGCCCAAGGTAAAGAGGTCACTCCAAGTGCAGGTGGAACTGACTCTAGGCCTACCTCAATGCTTAGAACAAACCATGAGCTACTACTGATAAATAACCAGTATTTAAAAATCTCAGTAGAAAGCAGCACTACAAAAAAGATTGTAGAGAAAAACCTCCAGATGTACTTTAATGTACAAGTGGGAAGGAACTGCATTATCCAATCTACAGAAGCTAAATATAGCAGAGGCTATGATGGATATAAAGTTCAGCAGATGTTGCAGGGTGCACACAGATAAGAAAACATGAAAGTCATGGAAACTTCTAATCTGCTGAATACAAAAAGGTAATGGGGAACATAATGAAACTCCTTGTCTGGTCAGCAAGGAGTATTTAAAAAAAAAATTAAAAAATTAAAAAAAATTCACACTAAGTGCCTCTTTCCAGCTTTTATCAGCCTCAAACATGACCTCAGCTTAAACTTGTCCAAACCTGATTTTGAAAACCCAACACTTTTAAATGAATGCCTCCAACCAGCTCTAATAGTGGAGCTAAAATTACAAAATAATAGAAGTTGTCAGCATTAATTATGCAATGCATATCTAGAATTGTTTAATTGCCTTATGACAGAAAACAGTTTGAGATCTTTGTCCTCCTTTTCTATTTTTTGCAAAAGAGGGCAACCTTTTTTCCTCATTTTTTCTTTTCTTCTAAGAGCGAGGAAAAACCTGCACTTACAGATTGCTAAAGAAAGCTTTCATAAACATCTTAATCTTACCATACGCTAATCCAGATAAAACAACAGATAAATGTATCAAATGCAAAGAAAGACCACACTGACGGATCCTGCTACTGCCAAACCCAAAGTTTTCTTAGCTCTATTGTTTGTCCCAGGCTCTTTATATCATCAGAGTTGGGGAAAACTCCGACTAGAATTAAATACAACAGTTTTTCTGATCATCTCACCACACAGCCCCATAAAGCCTAAACCGGCACCAGGGAAAAATGTTTCCTAAGTGGAAACAGCAAATTAATCGGACTGATCAGAACCCGGTTAAGAATTTGTCAAGTAAAGGAGTCGAAGTATCTGTGTATATCCTGCAGGGACACAGCATGCACTTTCAAGGGAATTTATGCAATGGACACTTATCTTGCACAAGCCATCTCCAGTAATACACTAGTCTGTCCTAGGATTTCTTCTGCTTTACTTCCACAATTTCATTCTCATTAATGTTTTAGAGAAAATGACAGCGAACTCCAACCCTCCCCTCCTCTAAGCTGTACAGCTGAAGATTTAAAGCAGACTAATGGTGCTAAAACTGAGCAACAATGTGATGTCCAAAATTGCGACATTCCCAATGGGATCTCTCCTGTGCCAACATTGTTATAAAACGTAACAGGAGAAGAGTGATTTCCAAACAAACATACTGTCCCAACACAAATAAAAATGATGTATTCTGAAAATTTTCAAGTGCAGCCAATCATAGTATTTGTAATCACTGAAATTCAACTTGCCATAGTGTTTCACAGTACAGCTGTATGTTACCATATAAAAGAAAGGGAGAAGAATCCAAATTATTTCAGAGATGACAAGAAACAAGCAAGAGTAATTTTTTTAAAAAATTAAATATTTAGCTTCCACATTGACTAGATGTTTAAGCACCTATTTATTTTAAATAATTATTATAACATTGGTTCACATATAAGGTGTGTTTTTCTTAGTGACCCTGGAGGATGGAACTGAATTCCACCACCTGTCTCACAGTACAATAACATCCTCCAGCATACAGCTTTATCCCTCCTTCACACAGGCAAAGTCTGTTTTAATACTATCCATTTTAACAAAGAAATGGGCTTCCCAAGTAATGAGCCATATTTTCTGGCAGAAGAGTCACAAAGAGAAAGTTTCTTTCAACTCTGTTTTGGAAAGGGTTTAACCACAAACATAAGAATTCTCAATTGCTTTTTGTTTCACTATCTCATCAAAGAACATTTAAAACCTAGTGTTTACATATTGTGCAGGCCATAAGGCATGAACTAGGTCAAGAACTTCATATATTCTGAGCTATGTTTTAGTATTTCTAAAGAAATAACTCCCTGCAAAGTAACACTAGGTACGAAGAAATGAAAATACACTTTTTCAAACAACAAATGAGCTTATAGCATGATAGAAATGAGAAACCAAGGCTGGTTAGCAGCAATGACTAAGTTTTTCCAGACTTCCCTCAATTTACAGTGATTTTTAAAACTTGGCATTTCTGTTTAGAAGTACAAATTCAGTAGAAAGCAGATTAAATTGGAGCCGAATTTTGATGCAGCAGTATAGTCTCTTCAATAATTCAACATGGGCCTAACCAATTACAAGTTTGGTTAATAAGGCTGCAGAATTTTTACTCACATGATGGCCAAGAGAATGCTATCTTATACACAGTATCTACAACTTTATGTGTTTGAATGGGGAGCTAAAGACGGAAGGTCTGCCAGGACCATTAAAAAAGGCAAGTGCTGGGAAAAAAAAAAAGATTAAGCTATACTGTAAAACAGGAATACCTCAAGAATTAGACAGAAGCAAAATATGATAAAATGCAGTGTGAATTCTGAATCTGCAGATGAAGTACTGCTTTTGGTTACTTGCAATCCCTGCCTTGCCCCCTTGCAAACCTCCAACAATTATTTAAATTGCCGAAGTCGAGAACATAGCATCCCTAAGACTCAGTGACTTTTTTTATTTTGGCCAATTGCTCCAGAAAGTGGACCTTAAATAGGACCAGAAATGGGGCAGAGAGTACAGCAGTCATTGTACGAAACAATTCAACAACTCCATCCTCTTCCCCACCTTCCTCCTAAAAATATCTGAATGAAAGGAACAGCCCTAACAAAACCAGGAGAGAAGAAAAAAGCCCTCCAGGGATTGGTTATATATTTATATATACACTACCCTGCAGTACAGCAGTAGCCGGTGCTTTTCCAAAAGAGAAAGTGGAAGTGAGGTAAAGGAAAAACTAAGGAATCTTCTTGAAAATATCTTGTCAATTAAGACTTTAGTGATATTCTTCTACTACTGTATCCATAAGATAACCATTCAACAACAACCAGAAAATAAAAAGGTATTATAGTACAAATTATGGTGCAAACTGAAATTTATCTTGCTATGAGATTTTTTTTTTAATTTTTATTTTTTTACAAATACTGTATCATGAACTAAGAAGCAATTGATAACTGTGAAATCAACCAAGGAGTAATCAGCACAGTGCAAATTATTTGCTTTAATATGTACGTGCACACCCTTGCTGCTTGACATATCATAAAACACAAAGAGCAAATGACTAATTCCCCCCGCAAAACACAAATGCTGAATTTCACTATGGATAAGCATGAGTGAAATATGGCTATTATACTTTGAACTAGAACTGACTTGCTTGTGTTCACATTTTATGGGTTAAAATTTGTTACCAGAAATCTGCTTTAAGAAAGGTTCTTCTAGCCTGCTAAAAATGGATGCGTTTCCTTGAAGGCAAGATCATGTGGAACTTTGGCAAAGGAGAAGCGTTCTTTGGAACTAAGCTCTTTGTGAAAGATAAAAAAAGCCAACAGTACAAATACAAAATGAAGTCTCAGAGCGGAGTCAGATCACTGACCTGTTCCATCTTAATTGGGATTCCGTTCAGAAAGCCAACAAATCCAGTGTTAAATGCGACTAGAGAATACACTATGTTCAAAACTGCATCATTTGGCATCTTCCTGCTCAAAGAAGAATGTTCCTCTAACATCAAACATTAACAAGGCTCTGTTCACACATCTTCAACTTAAGCTGTAACACAAATTTAGTCTCCAAAGGAAAATCATTGATGCACTGTTTAAGGTACTGGGTACTTTGACTACGTACGCTATAAAGAGGGGGAGCTGCAGCTCAACTGTTGCTGGCACTCAAACTAGCTGGGGCGGTGGTGAATTCCAATTCATCACGAGATGCTAACGTGATCAGTCCACTAATCCTGTTGCGATGGGAATACAGCTTCTGCCCTCATTCCAATTAACTACAACAATGAAGGGCAGTTCTAGGTCTGGGCTGTGCTACAAGATTTTGTTGATAAAGATCTGCCTTTTGTCACCAGAGATCTGCATGTGTTCCCCAAACACTTATTTTGGTGTGGGGTGGTTTTGTGTGTGGGGTTTGTTTTTGGTTTTTTTGGGGGGAGGGTCAGTGGGGGGGGTGGAGTTTTTTTTGTTGGGTTTTTTTTTGTTTGTTTTGTTTTTTAATTTAAACCAGCAAAGCCTAGATTCTTGGCTGTCTATTCAAAACTGAATGTCAGCGACCACCATAACACTCGCTGGCAAAATGCTAACGTAAGAGAGATTGTGACATTATGTCAGCAGCTGTAAACTGTGGGCTCCCACCCATGATGTATCATGTCTTCTATAATAACCCAGTTGCAGCTGTGTGACATCAGCCATGAATGTGCTGCAGTGATGCAACAATACTGGTATCTGTGAATTGATTTGAATCCTGATGGTGACACTGGCTGCTACATACTGCCCTCAATTACGATGACTTCATTTGAAGGGCAAGAAAATGTTCTGTTTTCCCTAAAACTATGAAGCATGCGTTGTAACTTAAAAGCACACTCACAGTTTTCCTTTTATAACAGACAAATCTAAGATATATTAGCTTGCAGCTTACAGACAAAAAAAATATTTTCGTATAAATAATTAGATAAGCCAATCAATGACCATGAGGCTGACAGCCAGATAGTGACAGAAGGCAAAAGGCAGAACGAACTGCTGTAAGAGGATAAAGTACAGCTGTTCAAGAAGAAATACATTCAAAGTCTGGAACTGTGTAAACAGAGGGGGGGGTTTTCCCCCACATACACAACTTGAAGACCAGAAGCAAACTCCACAGTTTCACAATGATAACAAAACCGCAATCACCAGCTTCTCATAAACACTGAAGAATAACCTTGAAGTAGCTGATGTAATCTCGCAGATATGGAAAGCAGCTCACCTCAACAACTCATTTACAACTGCTGTTCCGGAAGAGCTGGGCGGCTCCCTGGAAATTAACTGCTTAGGTTACAGGCATCTTTATGATAATGTCACTAAAGAGATCTTTTGAGGAACCTGATGCCATTCGATTGCTCAATTATGATATTTAGAATCAAGTCTATTAAAACAATTTCATTTCCAAATGAATTTAAAGCACATTGTTATATAAAATTTAAGTCCTTTTTGTCAGTCATTCTATCGCCAAATAAATTCATGCATATTGATCCCAGTTTTATGAATTGATTTATTTTACCTCCCAAACATTTCAGAACTTGAAATGAAAATCTGAGAAGAGCAATGCTTGTGATCTTGCTGATTTTTAGGAAACATTCCCATAAAGCTACTAGAAGAAAATGAATGAAAGCATAGCCCTAAGCAGATGAGGTACTGGTATTACTGTAATGACTGTCATCTTACACAAGAAAACTAGAAATCATCATAAAAGAATACCTCTGTGATATAATTCTGATGGTGTTGGTCTCTGTACTCAGTACCTGGGAATGTTTTCCTTTCTAAGCACAGGAAATGTTGGCATCCTTAGAGCTTCATCTCACACCTGGAGGATTTCCTGACGCAGGAAGGGTGACTTTACCTCTTCCCGCCTGCTGTGATACAATACTACCACTTTTGTCATACCCTAATTTAAAACAAACCTCAGAAATGTCATCTTGTGACCCAACTTCTACCTGCTAGTCCTGTCAAACCTGAACTTTTCCCAACTATTCTCCCATGTATCTAAGATACTCTTCTTGTAAACCTGTTAAGGTGAAAGAAGGTGGCAGTTACTGAACCAAAATGAGGTTGCTTCTTCTTTGTTTTACCTAGGTAATGTGCACTGCCGATGTGATAGCACCACTGCCCACGCTGGAATACCTGAGTAACAGGCATAATGAAGACTGTTTTCATCTACATTATTTTTGTAGCCCTCTAATGAAATACATCCCCCAATTTCTAGTTTCAATTTCCAATATTTCATGAAGGAAAACTATATTCAGACATGCGATCTGTCCTTGATACACTTATCACACTTCAATTCTCAGCAGATCCATTCTTGATATGTACAATCACATTCCTACCTAGCAGCAGTACTAGCAGCATTAAACTGTTTTAAGCATTTCCAGGGACTATCATTTTGTAACAAAGAATCTCCTGCTGTTTTTTACAACACAAACAGGCTATGATTTCTGCAGTTACAGAAAAACGAGGCAAAGGTTAGTGGTTTCTTCCAAATGTCAACTTGGTAGTGCCATGCCTAGAACGCAGAGGTGCTTACCACCAAAGCCTACTTCTCCAAACTGAGAATATACCGCATAACAAGCAAAACAAATTGAAAGACTACACTCCACACTGAAATCAGTCCTCTAGATTTCCTGCCCCGTGTGCTAAAGACAAGGTTTGTTTTTACCCAAAGCCACTTAACACCGTCCTTTATAAAACCCATTTCAAATCATTGCCAAATCATTGTTAAGTTTCAGATGTGTGGATCAAAGTTTCACATACACTATTTCCTCTGGCTACACTTTTATTGTGGAACATTCAATACAAATAACAAAGCTTCTTGCCAAATATTTAAAAAAAAAAAGAAGAAACCCCCTCACTTCTCTGAAGAACTCTAACAAATCCCTTGCTTGAAGCAATTTTAGCAAGCAAGAACTATGGCCAAAGCATTTACCTTTTCCTTCAACATCTAGCTTACCAAATGAAACCTGGCTAGCTTTTTTGGTTTTTAACTCAGGAGCATCTGAAGAACAGTCACGCTAGGGAGTTATGCAGAATCCGGCTTCCAAATTACTTGAACTACACTGATTATTTTTTTTTTTTTTTAGCAGTAAGTTGCTCCTTCAAGTCTTCTCCATTAAAACACTTCACATAAAACCAAGAAATGAATCAAGTACAACTCTCTTAGACTAGTCTCTGCAAAATTCACCATTCTGTTAAGACTAGAAAAATCTATGTACAAAGATCTGTAAGAACTTTAATTATACTAAATAAGAAAACTCAATCATACCTGGGATCAAAGAGGAAAAAAGAAGATTCTAAGCACCAACTCCCATTATCCCTCCCTTTTTTCTCTCCACATTATTTTAATGCATATTTGCTGTAGTTTAGCTTTCTCTTTTACACATGAATGAAAACCTCACAGGTGTCAACGTAAAAACACTGACTAAACACAAACACATATTTTAGAGTTCTGCACTTAATGTCAGATGCTGTACGTCCTCTAACAAGAAAGCACATTCCCAACGAAAGCATGATTCTCTCATCGGAGCAGACTGCATGAGTACTGCAAGCAGAGGATAAACATTCTAATCAGAGTAACAACTTGGAATACAATGCCACTTCCTCTGTGAAATAATTTTATTTTCCTTTTGAAAGGAATAATATTGCTTGTTTATTAAAAATAAATAAACAAACCACCAAGAAAACAGTGGAAACTATAGAACACCATTACGCAGTTGTTCTTGTGTGGTTACTGGAGAACAGGCAAGAGCAACAAGCTCCAGTCCCTGCAAGGAACTGAGAACTCCTAATATTCCATTGACTCTGGTTGCTTTTCCTCTAGTTGGCTCTAGAGCAGGAAAATCAGTAGCCTAAATGGCTCAAACTGTTACATCAAGTATAATTTATTAATTTTTCAACACAGACCCTGGCTTCACAGTCAGCTTCTCTAAGCCAGTGAAGGGAACAATTCTTTACCAGCCATGTGTTATCATCCCCTCCCTTGCACCAGCACTCCTGATCGTGCAGCCACACAGCCAGTTGGGTCTCATTACTGAGAACAAATGCTGCAAAAAACCCAAAGCCACAAATAGTCTGCAGCCCTTCTGAGGCATGATCTGATTCATGCTGCAGTTGTGTAATCTCTAACGTCAATACAAGGGAGAGGATGAGAACATGTGTCTGCATGTGTAGGGAAGAAAGGGACCATAACTTTTGGCACTGGCTGGGATCTGGACTAGCTGGTTAACAAGCAGCATGAAACTACACTTTCTTTGGTTCCTTAACACACACCCTTCTAACAAAACACAGAGTTCTTTTCAGAGGAGCAAATATAGATTGTGATCAGGGATTTTTTTCCCAAGTTTTGCTCATTACAGATATGCACCTGTGTGTACAGCATGATATTTTAAGGATAGCACACGGTGGAGCAAAGCAAACACTTCAGGAATAAGATGCAACCACTTTTCAGATGAGCAGGGAGCAGAATTTAGTGGCTTTAAAAGGGAGGCATGATGAAGGAAGTCAGATGACCTACTAGCTGGGCCTTATGACTGATCAGTAAACAATGGGACAGACTACAGACAGAATACAAACTGCAACTGCATGCACTGCTACATCAGAGATGACGCAAAGCGGAACTGCTTATCTGTAAGAATTCTAACCTCTTCCTATGGGGTTTGGGGTGAAAGAAGTTTTTACATATGCTCTGCTTCCAACCTCTGATAGACACCCCCTTTCCCTCCCCAGTCCTCCTCTCTCTTCCAGCAATTTCATTCCCTTTCCTCACTAAACTTGGGCATCCAGCCAACAGCATAATCATGCTTCTCTTTCAAACAACCCTAAAACATAAAGCCAAACAAACTAAAATAAGTGAAAGTGGGAGAGGCAATGTTGCAAGAGATCTAACACTGAGGAAATGAACCAAGGTCTCCAGCTCACCAAGTCCGGTTAAATTGGGGAAGTTCAGTTCCTCGCTGGCCGGCTGCATTGCAGGTCCCTCTGTTTTGGTGTTGGTTTTTGGTGCAAAACACACATACAGCATCTATGTCCAAGGAAAGCAGCCTTTGAACTACACCTACAAAGCTGGTAAGGCAGCATACACCCCTTCATTGATAAACCTGGTTTAAAGGAGGCTATTTTGCTTTGACCCAAACCTACTCTTTGTTGACTTAAAACTAAAAAAGAGAAAGAAAAAAGTCAAATCATAGCATGAAACCTGTATGTGTAGCCTTTTAGACTAGTTTAACCAAGACAGTATAACATAATATCTGAAAGCCTTGGAGATACACCCTCTGGGATCCAACTATACTGGTGTAAAATTATCATCGCTACTGGATATTCCTTACCAGACCTTTGCTGAAAGCTACTGACTCTGCAATGCTTGTGTGAGCATTGCCCAATTCGTATCAGGCAGAGAAACAGTCAAGTTAGTTCACATGATTTTTTAAGTTGTTTAAACTACTCTTGCAAATTTTGCCTGAAGCTAATTTGAGGAGGACTTACATGAACTGTATCTCTAGCCAATACATAAGGGCAGTGACTTCCTTCGGCAGCACAGTCTCCTTAAAGTAGCTGTTAGCTGCACATTGACAAACAAGTCGAAGCCTTGCCTTTACAAAAAGGTTTAGAAAAAGACAGGGAGGGGGAAGAAAAAACCAACTTTTGAAAGAAAACCTTTAATCGGGATTTTCTAAGCAGATATTACTTGGAATTGAATTAGATCAAAGTCCTCATTACTTAAGCATTCTATTTTCTTCTAGCATTAAGCAACCATCTCGGCTAAAACAAAGGAGACTAAGTTCGTTTTGTAAAAGTTTTTCTACACCGCCATTACTTAGAATCGTTACACAGTTCAGATTTGCTACTTTGATTCAGGCCCTCAATCCCAGCATACATAACATGAAATTTACCTGTCCTGCTGTATTTCTTCCTCATGTGTTATTATTTTAATTTAAGACACCTGCTTTTCTCAGTTCTCACACTCAGATCATGGAGAATGAATACCAGTAAACAGACATACTCCCACCGGAAGCATCAGTGCTTTCCACTACTGTTGCTTCCCATAGGTAGACCTTGTCCCATATTATTCAGGAAAGACACACCTCCCTTCTATGGCCTCTCTTCCCCAATCAGGAAACAATTTCTCATTTTCTTTTACATCACTTTCCCGTGAATACTTCAAGGCAACTGACCACTCAAGACTTGAGTATAAATTCTCACTTTCACAGGGACAGAACTAACCTGGTTGTCACTTCATAACTTACAGAAACTTGTTCTTAATGATCTGGTTTACAGCACAGATGAGAGATGAACTGCTGCACATAGGAATAAACGTGGCAAAGGGCCGCAACTCCTTCAGCCTGCTGTGACAGTGTCTCCTATATTCAAGCTTCATCACACTTCAGCTGAAGACATTCTTTTACAGGCTTGAGTTGGGATGCTGAATCTAAAAGTCACTTAATACATATTTTTTATTTTGTTTTTAATTAAAAAGCTTGCTATTGTTGTTATAAAATTTGTCCCGCATCATAGTAAGCTGTATTCAAAAATACATTTCTGTACAGGACACAATGCAAGCTGCCACCTCCAGAAGAGAGGGCTGAGCTAGTGTTGGAATCGGAAGACATTTGCTCATTAAGAGAGGAGAAGGCTGTGTGTTCTACATGGCAACTTTTCATTTCCTTACTTCTGTAAGTTTAAAGAAACACATTTTTCTCACAGTCCAGATACCGGCCAGTAAGCACTCAGGGCTTCAAGGTCTTCACACACATCATCATCTCTTTCAATTCCATTTCTCTCACCTTTCCATTTTTACATGGAAAACTTGTAGCATGCAGTATGTACATAAGGTACTGCGCACACAAGTTATGTAAAATAGAAAAGATTCTTGCCAAGAAACTATACTGCACATACTACTTATCCTCACAAAAAAAGGACAGGAAAATAAATATGTGATAAATACTAGCTACTCCATTTCATGATTAGACTCTACGATACTATGCTAGATACCATAATCTATAGTATAAAATCCATGGTCAACTTACAATTATTCAGAAAAGGAGCAGGAAGGGAGGGTCAGATAACATGGATAAAGCAACAGGTTAATATAAAACGTAATGCAGATGGTGCACAATGATTACTAACAACACTGCTGACAGAAGAGTATCAAGACCTCCTAGGTAGCACTGAGCCAGACTATAGAAAACCCCTATAAGGCAGCACAGTGCCTTTTAAATAAATGTATGCTGTCCAAGCTGGTGCTCCCACAACCAGCTTAGGTACTCCAAGTACACCTACTACGTTGTTAAACCACTCTCAACAATCTCTTCATAGCTATGAGGAGTTCTACCTGAAAAGACTATCAGTGAGGAAGACTGTATTTTACTGTCACTTTGCTTAATGCTCTGCTCTGGCTTTCATCTGTATCAGTGGAACATCTCATATGGTCAGCAATTCCAACAGCTCTGCGGCTAAACTGTAAGTTTGGGAAGGAGAGCTGGCACAGAAAAAAGGCAGGAATAGGTCAGTCAGGAGGGCTAGAAATGTAAAATGCAACCAACAAAGACTTCATATTTCCACCATTCATCTATTTGTTTTATAAATGCTAGCAATTACTTCAATACATCTTAATATTGTACATAAAATTATTAATCTACAAGTATTTTCACATATAAATGTCAGCTAATTTAATAGCAATAATTAGTAACACTGCAGTTTACCTAGTATCACATTAGTTTTGCATATTGTTCCTATATATTTCATCAATCAGTTCAAAATATGTTACTCTTTTTTTCACAGAAAGTTTAAGTAGAATGATATATTAAAGTCAGCAATAGATGGACAGACCATAAAGAAAAATGTTTTAGCTGTGAATGCATTTCAGAATGGCTGAAGTGGAGAATTAGAAATGAACCAGCTCAGACCATAACTGAAAACTCAAAAGTCCTAAAAAGCAAAGTGAGTAATTTCACATAAAAAGGCCAATTACTTTCAGAGAAAGGCAAGCATTTCTATAAATTTTTATGCCTGTTATTACTGTGTTTCTCTGAAGCTCTTAATAGAGTGCGTCCATATTTATGGCATTTAAATACAGCCTCATCAGACTACACAGTAAGGTCACCAAATATGTCTCATACCACTGCAGACACTAATCTGTCTTCAGCAGGATGGCATTTTATAGAGAGGAAAGAAAAGTCAATAAAGTCCAACAGTCAAAAGTCCTATGTTCTTTTAATGACTCCTTGAGGCCATCTCTCATGCTGACATCATCCCTAACAAAAAAAGTCTATTACACTTTACACAAGCAGCGTTGCAATTTTCAATAGGACAATTATTGCCAGAATTCTAGAAAAAGAGCTGGAGTCTTACCAAGTCATCTGTGCAGTACAAGCCATTTTAGTGTCAAGAAATAAAGCAACAGTATAGGATATGTATGGAAAATAACCCGTATCAAACAGAGAGAACAGCCAAATGAGGACATAAATGACAGCAATTGCCAAAATGTATTTTCATAATATGAAATAAATTTTGAATCTGGAAACCATAAAAGTCACCTTCAAAAACACACCATGCAGCCATTAGCAGGGATCAAGGAGTACAGAACCTGTGGTCACAGTTTCATACATCTTCACTTTTAAAAAAGTTAAGCTTGCTAAAAACTACTAGCAAGGCTACCAAAATGATTGTAACGTTCTCAAATTAATATTTTGAGTTGATTTGTATACATCTTTTCACAAAAAACAACCCCAAACCATTATGAATCCCTGGTAGCAAACACACAAAACAAACCCGAAACTGATCTGACAACAACTGAAAATAGATTTTTATTTATTTATTTATAAAACCCAAACTTATCCCTGTTCAGGAAAGTCCTTAAATCAAGGTTTAACAGTAAACATTTCTCTGAAGAGGCTGTGATGGAAATTAATATCAAACTGCAGTAGTAATTTTTAAAGTTTCTGGCTGGTTGGCTCTATCCCTCTAGCTCCTTCTCAGAAACACCAGTTTTGTACACGTGACAACTCTTTATCTATGCTGGCTCAGTAGAAACTGCATGGAGCAGAAGAAAAAGGAGAACGGAAGCTTTTTGTCCTGCTAGAAGAATTCTTGACAAACACTGAGCCACAGAAGAAAAGCTGTGTGGTGACTGCCCACACTGCACAACAACGACGACGAGAATTCCAGAGATCTCCATTATTCCATTTCATAACGACTGTTTTAACTGCTAATATTTTTAGAGCTCTACATATACATAAAACCTTATTAAAAACAGTGTTCATTTGCAAATGTGTAAAAAATCCAAATGGAAAAATCTGAAAGTTACAGAGAAACTGCTTCATACGTGCTAACACACGGACACAAGCATGACACTCGAAATGTATGAAAGCATACTAGTGCTTCTCAGCAACGTGACACCCTGCCTTCTGCCCACTGCTTATGAAATACTTGACTGTGTTCCAGCAGAGCAGGGTTTCATTTTACAAGAGGGCTTAGTTAGCAGTGAGGGGAAGTGTGCAGTAAATGAATTCATCACTCCCTGCCCCCCATGTAAAGTTTTGTCAGGTACAAAAGGAATTACCCAACTAAATGAATCATCCCTGCCCATGGCAGGGGGTTGGAACTAGATGATCTTTGAGGTCCCTTCCAACCCAAACTATTCTATGATTCTATGAACTTAAAAAAAAAATTTTAAAGAAAAGGCATTTTAAAAAGCTTTGAAAATGGAGCTAGAACTATTGCCAGATTGTAAATCCATGTGCAAACCTCTGGATTCATCTATTTTTTTTTTCCATTAAAAGTTATGAGCATTGTTAGAAACATACATTTAATATTCATCCAAGCCATTTATTGCTCCCAAAATCTCACAAGGATAACGGGCTTAGGTAAAAAGAGGGACAAGTCTTCTACTTAGGTGAAACAGCAGGTAAACTAGTAGTTGCAGTACCGCAAAAAAATCCCAAAGCAATCCAATGCCAAATCATAGAAAATAGTCCCACTGCAACAATCACTCCCTAGATTTTAATCAAGAGACTTAATAGAAATAATTAAATTTTAACAAGTTTCAGCTTTCAGAAGCCTGCACAGAGAAGTAAGGAGACGGGAGAAAAGGGCTTTGATGCAACAAGGGTACTGGATAGCTTTAGAGCGCTGCAATTACAAATTTGATTGTCACTGAATAGCGAAGAATAAGCCAATGAATCACACACAGTAAAATGGAAAGGTTATACATTGTAAATAATTGTCCCCAATATGCAATTTTTAAGACAATACAGTATAAAACCGGCACAGCATTAAAACATTAATTTAACTTCAGTATAAATATGGAAGTGATCAGCAAAAAGAAAGCAGTAAGGGTAGGAAAATGTGAGTCCAACAGGATAATTAAAGTTTATACAAAAATAAAAATAACGATAAAGCACTAACAATAGTGATGGTACTGAATATTTCTCTTGCCCTGAAGGTAATATTGATCTTGCTACTCTAAGTGCAAGATGATAAAGAAAATCTATCCTGAGATCACTAGAAGTACAGAAATGCATCCATACTTCTAACAGAATAAAACTCTTCAGACTGCTATAAAGCAAGAATGAGAAACTTGTGAAAAAGTCTCACCATAAAATACATTTGAAAATAAAACCATTTTAATTTATAGTTCACCTGATAATATTTAACATTCTTTACAAACAAGAATTTCCCCATCTCAAACTGTTTTATGAATCAAGTCCTTCAGAACACCACAAACTATTTTTGCTTATCAAAAAGGATGTCTTCAGCTTTACAACTGTTAACATCCCCGGTTCCTCCTAAGTACCGTCATCCCTGCACAACATGCAATTTTATGAGATTACATAATGTAGTAATATAGTTTCAAATCAACTGGCATGGAAATAAAATACAAAGGCATATAAAAAACTATTTCCACAAATTTAGTCTATGTGCAACATAAAACTTGAAATGAAATTAAACTCAAGTCCCCCGAATAAGATAGATGGCTTATGATTTCTTTTTCCTCCTCTCTTCATGGGGGACAAACTATGTTTTCTAGCTTTAAAATTACATGACTTGCCTGAGAAATAAAACAATACACCAAAGAAAATCTTTTATAAACGCTTCTGACACAAACTTGTATCGCTGTGCAAACAGTGAGAAAGCAGGATGTACCACACAAATTAGAGAAAGCGAGATGCAAAGAGATGGGAAACACAGCGGCAGAAGGATTTCTTTAAGGTCAAAAACAGAGAATGGAAATAGAATAGGCAAATCTAAGATGCATCATTTAAGCATGAACACATTTTCTTCTCATGCGATTAAAAAATAGACACCACTGTTCAGCAGACTGAAACATCCTCATTTGAGAAAAACAGAAGTATAAACTGCTTCTCCAAGAGTGAGGTGATAGCCATAGCAGTCTACTGACAGATCCTCTCTGTCTCTTGTGCTGCATCACATTGGTGCCACGCAAAAGCATAGAGAAATTCTCATGATTCTACTCATATCTTTTTGTTTGTTTGCTTTTGTAATCCCCAACAACTGCCAGGTGTCAGATACATTTCTCATTAATATTACTGAGAAAGCCCCAGAGACATGTGTTTTAATCATTCATTAGAAGAGGAAGCGCCTCCCCCAAAACAGAGACACCATCTCATTCAAGTTATCCCAGAATCTGCTTATATAGCTTGCATTGCATACTTCTAAAAAACACTTGTATTTCCATTTATTATGTCTCCATTTATTATGGTCAAGGGTTGAAAAGAACTGCGTCATATGGGAGGGATACAATCCAATTTAAAAATAAAATCACATTTCTGTCTGAAAACCTAATTGGATAGAAATAATAACAGTGGTTATTAAAACTGTAACTTTTTTCCACTTAAATACTGCAAATCTGGCAGCACTGTGCCAACAATTGCATTATTAATGAAAATATATATTTTTGCCTTTTGTTTCACGTATCCAAAGAAGAAAAATGTGTTTTAAGAAAAAGGAGTATGAACTGAGTAATATTTTAATTTTATTTAAATGTGAAAAGCTATTTAAAGTTTATAGTCTAGTTTCAAACTGATAACATGTTATTGAAATGGAACTTCTACAGACTTATTTCTTAACCACTTTCTGAAGCAGCACTATGGGAACTGTGAATAAAAATTATACTGCAGTAACGTTGACACAAAGAATTTAACAGATTAACATATGCACTTCTCATTTTAGGATATATTTGTGAAAGCAGAGATGGCAGATGTTTAAAAGATTACATCTGTATTAGTCACATAATTCATACCCAAATAATGTGCACTAGAAATATGTGGGGGAAAAGTACCACTTCCATTGTGCCTTCCCTCTTCAAAGTGCTGTATACTCCTTAACTAATAGCAGTAAACACAACTCTCTTACCTGTTCCCTAATGGAGATTTGAATAGAATGTTATGGTGCAGAAAAAGTTAAACTCAAGATAAACATATGAAGTGTGTTAGTTTCACAAGGAACAGAGATTTTTGGCAAGGAAAGCTATGTTCAAAAATTTATTTTATTAGTACTTTAGTACTTTTGTCAAGATGAAATTCTATGAACTGGAAGAGATTCTTGCATTAAGTAACAAAAATGCTCTTCTGAAAAATGCAGTAAGAGCAATCAGGCTTTGCAACCTGTAATATAGTACTGCCAAGGTATTTTCAATATCTGAAGGAATAAATTTTAGAAAATATGGTAGGTAGAGGTATTTCTACCCACAAAAGTATATTCAAAACCAATATAAGTTTCAGATCTAGGATAAAAGTAGTTTGTACCACACTCTTTAATCATACTTAAATTTCATGTTTATTCAGCATGATTATAACCATCTGCACACTTGAACTTGCAATTAATGTAACGATATGCAAAAAGCATATAAAGTTAAATCTGTAAAAAATATGACATATCACAATCAATAAAATTCTCAAAATAATTACAATACAGGTGTGTTTTTGTAACCTCTGACATTCTTGATAACTTACAGTACAGCCCTGGGAAAAATTTAATTCTTCAAAATATAACGTCAAGTCTCAGAGAAACTACAGTATCTTCACAGTAAGTTGTGTTTGTTTCTTTTTCTTTGTTTAAATAAGCACATTAATACTCTTAAAAGTATATTTCTGGTAGTATAAATAAACCATCAGGTAAGGCATAAGAGATTGTAAAAAGTGTTTTTCAATAGAAAGCTAGCCTTCTTACTCTACATGAAGAGAAGAAATCTGTCACTCAATGCCATTTGCTAACATTCACCATATCAATCAGGCAAGAGAAGGAGGGATGTAATACTTCAGGAAGATTCTAAATAGTTGCTGTACATTTGGGCACTAACAAAATAGACCAAAATCTTCCTCCTCTTATTTCAAATTAAAAATTAATGCTTTTTTCCCCCCTCAGGGAAAAGAAAAAAAAAAAAACAACAGCAGCCATAAAAATTGTGAGCGAGTATCTTAAAAAAAAAAATATCTTAAGGTGTTCATAATAAGAAATTTGCAGTTAAATATTGTCTCATGGTAAGTGACATGACAGCACCTTTAAATTGAAAATCTGATTTGAAAAGCTGATTTTAAAAAATGTGTTTTCAAGGAGACAAGAACCAAAAGACAGATTGAACAGTAGGAGTTATGGGGGGGGAAGGGTAGCACTCTCCATGAAAATTTCTTTCACCATGCTCAGAATGGAAAGCTAGCATTTAATCACCAGTGCAGGGTATCAACCGTGAAGCTTCTAGGCTTTCCTCCTCACACTATAACTTTTAAAGGTAATTGTAACTATATTCTGACACGTAGGCATCCCTGAATGATGGGATATCATTCACCTGCATGGCAGCAGAACAGAGCCATGCAATACATAATACTTGAATATTTTGCAACACATGTACAGCTCACATTATCAATCTGCTGGTTTAGCATAGATGGGTTCCAAAGATAGTTTTTTTACCCTGCTAAGCACAAATCTATCTGCCCCTTGGCAAGCCAGTAGAATGAAAGGAAGTAGCAGATATTTTATGGCTCATAACCACATTCAGTTGTAGCCCTCTACAAAAAACATTTATTCCAAGGCTGAGCTTGGAGTCAATGTAATGACAAGCACCTAATTGTCCTGCTATTATTGCGCTCGATGACTCTCTTACCCCTAAAGAACAGCATGTATGACACCACCTCAAAGACCAGTAAAAGCCTTGGGCTATGACTGAACTAAGAGGTGATATATATGGCCATAAATAATAACGAATTAAGCAGGTTTAAATTACTACTTGTCTCATCAGCACCCTAAAATTAATGTTATCCTTGGATTTAAAAGGAATTTTCTACCAAACATTAAAATACCACTTATTCCTCTATCGTGCTAACAACTTTGACGAGAAGACTGGAGTTGGCAATGAGAGAGGCATTTGAGACAGAGGATAAGATCAACAAGGAAAGAAGAAAAGGTTAGACACGGAAGCTGGGATGAAAGAACTGAAAAGAAAAAAAAAAAAGAAATTAAGGCAGAAGAGACAGAACTGAGATAACGATATATTTCTGGGGACAAGACATGTGACGTGAACAGAGGAACCCAAACCTGCCAGAGCACAATTTGCTCCAGCACCAAGTACAGAACCCAGGATGCACATCCCATCACTCCTCTGCTCTCCAATAACTGTACAACCCAGAGGGAGAGCATCCCACTCTACAAACAGGTCCGAGGAAACAACAACTTACTGCTCTCTTATTAGCTCAGGTAAGACAGACCTCATGGATGTAAAGACTCTGCTGATGAGTCGTGTGGATGCCAGCATGATTCCACTTAACTGAATCTAGAAATTCAGCCTGAATTTAGAATTCAGTGCTAAAAAAGTAACCTGAAAAAGGCACTGCTACTTTGTACAGAGAAAACTCGTAAGACTGTAAAATCAACCACAGAGACAGTATAGACTATAATCAAAGATGCCCATGTAACTTTAATTGCTCATTTCCTGTGTATATCTACTGGTTAATTAACAACCACATACTACTTTTTGATCCTCTTCAAAATTTTTCTGTTCGAGTAGATTTCTTCAGACAAGATGAAATTACTGTAAGAATCAGAACTGATCACAGTAACTGTCTTATGCAAGAGACTGCTGTTGAAAAACCATTAGGGAACAAAGCAGGGAATTACAGAAAGAAAAAGATGGCTAACCTGAAAGCTGGTGAATCCTGCTTTTGAAAAATGGATTGCATCTTGTCAGTGCCATGTATTTCCTTCTAAATTCTAAGCAAATCTTATAAACTAATTTTTCCAAAAGTAGTAATTAATCACATATTCCCATTTTTCTAGATGTTGGGCTTGATTTCCAGTACTCCTGAGGAGTCACCAAGGCATCTGAAGTTAATAAGAACTGCATTAAAAAAAAAACCAACCAAAAAAACCAACCCCTCCCCCCAAAAAAACCCCAAAACAACAAAAACCCCCAAACCTCAAAAACCCACTAAAACACCTGTAATAGGTGGGTTGCCTAAAGGTTCAGGCACTAAGTGTTTTTGAATTTGGTACCCCAAATGAGCAAATGCTTTCAAACTTTGTATGATTCCAAGCTTCATACCTATAAAATGCAGTAACATCACCTTGCTTCACTTCATAGATTACATGAAAAATAGTGTTTGAAATCTTTTCAATAGTAGGGAGCGCTACCCAAAACCCCAAAGCAACAATAGTTCTGAATATAGAAATGTGTTAAGTTTCAACAATAAGCAGAATAAAGAGACTAAAATTCACATTGGTCATTGAACAATGGGGGAGTGGTGAGGAACTGAATAGATGCTCACTAATCCTACTGCCCTCTGCATAGAGCACCATGGTTAAAAACCGTATGTTCCAGCAGCCAACACCTGGGCTGCATAGCAAGTGGGAATTTTTAGGCATATCCTCATTTTGGAGTGTTTGAACTACATTTAGAGAAGACTATGACTGTAAATACTTTAACTTTCAAATCAACATTACTAGCTAGAAAAGAACAAAGACTCTGCTCACTCTAAAGAGATTTCTGGGCTCTGTCAGTGAAAGCACCAGTTTATAGTGTGGAATCATAAGTGAGGCTGAAATAAAGGGCCATTGGGACAGTTTTGGGGACTTCAAAGTGAAAAAATAAAGCCCTCTTCCTGCATATATACAAGAGTACTAACATGCACAACAATCCCATGAAGAAAATTCCACAATGTATTTATTACCCTTTGTGTCTTCTCTAAATATCTGTAATTCAGAGAACTAAAGCAGTATTTTAACCCTAATGAACTGATAGGGTCTTTTAACATGAATGGGTTTTCACTCCTCCACTTTGGAGAGGGGCACATAAAGAAGAAAGCTCACTGCATAGCCCATGACTTCAGCTAAATACACAACTGCAATTCATTCAAGCTGTTTGGCTAACATCAGAAACCATGAGATCCAAGCCTGATTAGTTATTAGAGAACCGCCCCTGAATTGAGTTATAGTCTTTTCGTTAGCTACCATGTAATTTTATTTTTAACACATGGTGTATAATTTGCAGTGTTTGTTGTAACTAATTCTTTACTGCTGGTTCTTCTGCTGACAAAACTAATTATGTCTACTGCAGTCTAAGGCTAAACCTAAACCATCAGTTTAAAATTACTTGCATAAAATAACGTATTTTGCCAAATGAAAGCATGAGATCCAAATCTGTCAACAGTAAAGTTTCACTGAATGCAATTCAGCTCTATGAGGCACGCTCTAAAAGAAAAAAATTCCCAGGCCCACTGACTTAAAGGCTAGCACATTATTTTACAAAAAAATAACGAGCAAATTTACAAGTTAGTGATAAAAGATTACAAAATAGAGTTAAGGTGTGATTTCACAATTGATGTGAGTCAATTTAAGCTTATATATCTGCCAAAACAGGCCCTCTCATTCATATCACCCCACTCAGTCTTTCCACCCTTTCTGTTTGCTGGCACTCACACACAAGTGAAAATGTAGGAAGCTGCCCAAGGATTTGATCCAACTGCAAACTAGTTACTGGCTGAGTCTTCAGCCAGGTAAGTACGAAACACTTTGCTGGAAGGCAATATGATTGCTCCTGTGCAGCAGGAGATGAAGACAGAACGTCCCTTTTTGGCATCAGCCTAGAACTTGGCTCACATTAGGCTGTGTATTTACAACTGACTTCAGGGAGTACTTAACCAATATAAATTTGCTACCCCAAAGGACAGGTACAGCCACAGGACAAGAGGGCTAGAAACATCATGAGAGAAACAAAGACATTTCCTTTTTTCCTAATTTGTCCTTCATGTGACTGTAGGAGTACTCAATATATCCACCTATCAATCCCTCTCCTCTTCACTTTTTACGTGGTTACAGTTATCTCCAAAATATAACTAAGAGTGTGTATGCAGACAAGACAGTATTAAAGCAAAACAAAAAAAGTCTGATCATGATGGAGGCATAGAAGTGGAAGACTACTAGGAAAGTAACTAGAAACACATGCGATCATGAACACCACCTAGAAGAGTTTACTGGTAGTAAGTTTGATTGTGGGACTTTTTTTTGTTTTAGAAGATCAACTCGCTAAACGAAGGCATTCTGAACATCATGTATTACTTTTATTGCAACAAGGCTTAGAAATGATAAGCTCAGACTCTACTTTCCCAGTTGCTATAAAACATTAGGCAAAAAGACTGCCTGTGCGCCAAGAACCTTTGAGCATTACTGCAGGCCTCAGCTCTCCATCAGAACCCAACACAACCATTCAACAAAAATAAACTATAAACTGTGACTGTCAACTGCACATTTTTAGGGTAACAGAAAAAGCAAGAGAACTGACCTCAATTTATCAACTTACCAAAGCACCACTCTCAGATAATTCCATTAGCCTAGACTAAGAATTGCCAGTATTTATGTACGGAATACACAAGATCCAGACTTTCTAATAACAGAAACATAACAAGAAAGAAATCAAGAGGGAACAATAGTGAACTTGTAAAGAGACTGACACAAGTAGGAGGTAAGACCAAAAAATGCAACTGAATGGAATAGGCTAGATTACCATCTAAAGTTTGGGGAAAGATTGTCATCCTCCGTCCTCACCCCCACAGCTACTAGAACCTCTGGACACTGTATTTCTGTTTGGGTCTTGATAAGGGTAGGGGCAAGTACACAAATCTGAGCACAAGACTCTGAACTACTCTAATGAAATGTTAGGTTTTGATTTTTAATACTGAAACTTTAGATAATTGAAATACCAACACTGTAAACTCTTCTGACAAATGGCCTGCGACTTGAACAGAGAACAAACCCATTTCCTTCCAAGTTATCTTAAAGGTCATAGTAAAATTACATTCAAGATACAGTAACCCAAAGAGCTTTTTTTTCAAACAATTATTTAATTCTAGATGGTTTGGATTCTACTGTTGTGGCTGTAAGAACAAATGTTTAGTAAATATGGCTGCTGCTGCTGTATGAGCAATACCATACTTCTCAAGCTGGTTTGCATTTCATCAGGTAATATCAACTAGATTTCTGGCAGGAAAGAAAAATAGTAGTGAGACCTCTTACTACAGAACACTTATATATAGTCACTGTAATACTTCTAAATGCATGCAAACGCATAGCGTATAGAAATTTTATTGACACTATGGTCAGATTTTACCAATTCTATCGAAAGCTGGTAAGAGTAAAAATACAGAGATACCATATTGGCAAAGTCATTCTAAAGGTAGTAGCAGACATTTTTTTCTTCTTTCTTTTCAGTGTCTTGCTGTCTTTTTTCACTATTAATATATTCCAGAAACAAGACATACTACGCTGTGTGTACTTATCTTACTAGTTGATTTCCATACAACAACTATTTCTTTTATTGCATAAATCCACATATTCCCATCTTCTCCTTTAAAAATGGAGGCAGTGAGTGGTTAAGGTAATTACAGCTGTCATGGAGGGTTTGACAAATAACTTTTCTGCTCAATGTATGCTTTAGGCCACTGGGAGAGCTGTCAGATAATGACATCAGAGTCTACATTAACGCTGGCAAAATGTAACTGTGCTTCCTTTCATATTTAACTCAGATTGTTTATAGCCCTTCCTTTTCCTATTCCCTGGTTGAGAAGAACAGTGGAATGAACAAATGGGTTGTAATTCAACTCAGATAAAATGGGGATAGGTAATGCAGATTAAATGAAAGAGTAGTAAAAAGAGAAGCACATCTTTGCTTTGTTAATGAAGAAGCTTGCTCATTCTTCATCATCAATGAGCTTTTTAAGCTTGAGTCACTTCCTAAATTCCAATTAAGTTGTAAGGGATGAGCATAAAGCACAACTGCTTTCCCCTCTTTCAGTATCTAAGTTATTATTACACCGCATTTCTTGTACATGAGCCATCCCACATGGACAAGAACGTTAGATGGACTACTGCATCAGGCACTGTTGGGAGCTACCTCCCCACTAATCCATTCCAAAGCTCTCAAGCATAGACTGTCCCATCTTCAATCTGATTTTATATTACATGACCTTAATTCCAGTCAAAGTACAAAACAACCAGAAGCTCATTATTGCTTCAATACCTGCTCAGTTCTGAGAACAACCTTGAGCACTGATCTTGGTTTAAAAAGCCTTCTGTGGGTCTTCACCATCTGGAAGACAGCAGTGCCCAGAAGCAGTTGAGGCTCTGACATTATGTGCTGGTTTTGGTTGGGATAGAGTTAATTTTCTTCACAGTAGCCAGTATGGGGCTATGCTTTGGATCTGTGCTGAAAACAGTGTTGATAAGATTTTTTCATTATTGCTGAGCAGTGCTTACACAGAGTCAAGGCCTTTTGTGCTTCTCACACCACCCACCAGTGAGAAGGCTGGGGCTGCACAAGAAGTTGAAAGGGGACACAGCCAAGACAGCTGACCCAGACTAGCCAAAAGGACATTCCCTACTATATAATGTCATGCCTCGTATATAACTGAGGAAGCTAGCCAGGAGGGGGGGGGGGGGCATTGCTGAGCATCAGCTTCAGGTGATTAGAAATTGTGCTGTGTATCACTTGTATATTCTTTTAGCATTATTATTATTCTCTTCCTTTTCTGTCCTAGTAAATTGTCTTTATCTCAACCCACGAGTTTTACTTTTCTTTACTGATTCTCTCCCCCATACCCCGAGGTGGGGTGTGTGTGTGGAAGGGGAGGAACTGAAGGAACAGCTGTGTGGTTGTTTCAGCTGCCAGCTGGGTTAAACCACAACTCATTACCAGAGAATTAACTTTCCAGTGAAAAGTTTAGTGACTGAGGCAAATGATTAATGAGGAACTTAATTTTTCCACTGATGCCTAACAGAAATATTATATTAACTTCCAGAATAAAAATGCAGCAAACCTCACCTGGTCATAAGGTTTAGTTTTAGGAGGGAATTGGACTCAATGATCCTTATGGGTCCCTTCCAACCTGAGATATTCTATGATCTGTTTATCAAATATTTTTCCAAAGTTAAGTTACACCTGCCAGAAACTCAGCTCTGATTATTGTTTAGTTTAGCGGTACCTAGAAGCTATTACAGCTTGAGCACCAGGGTTAGTATTACTGTCAACTCTGAACCCATAAAAGATCCAAATAAATGTGATCTTTCCATTGATTTAATGTTTGAAAATGTGCTATGGCTGACATCTACTTAAAGGGATTCTCCCCTCACCCATCATCAACCTCAAAATCTGCAGAGAGCACCCAACTAAACTTGATCAAGCATCTAATCTGTAACACCCTGTTTCTACTGACCTGCTTTGCTGGTTCATCTGCACTAAAAACAGCTTCCAGGCAAGGCCAGTGATTCTGTTAAGGCCTAAGGCTACGCTAGATGCTGGTTTTCCAGCAGTGTACTAACATTAATGAGGGATACAATTAATTCCCACCTATTTAACATCAATGCGTTTACAGTGACATGCAGCTACTTTTACTACTAAAAGAACGGGAATAAGCTATACCAGTATAACGTGATCCACACTAGAGAGGTGCCTATTCTGGCACATAAAAAAGAGTAAGGTTTGCATATATATTGTTTTGTCTTCAGTTTTATAGTTTGGGAGTAATTCCAGTGATTTTTATGAATCTACACACAGACACACCCCACCTGATAAGCTTTGAGTCTTTGTGGCACAGCATGCAGGAAGGCAATCGAGTCTACAGTCTAGGGGGTTATTCAAAGTGTTTGTATATGCATGTAGGCGTGTTAGGTGTTACACTGTATCATATTCTTTGTGGCTACTCCCATACAAAAGAATTGGAAGTTACACAAGAAAGAAATTGACGTGGGGAAAGAAGTACATTAAATTTGTAGCTGAGCACTCAACTGAAAACTAGAGGGTCAGAAACACTTGCACGGATTTTTCTCCACTGCCCTATTCAAAACAAACAAAAAAAGGTCATAGAATAGACCGCACTAAAAAAGGCACAAGATGAAGTTATTCATAGCATCCTTCAAAACAGATAATTTAAACTGTGTCCCCCCAATAAGCTTTGCTTCTTACAACTTAGGAACAGTTCTAGCTTTTTTCTAAGGTGCATTGTGGTGATAAATGCACAAAAGTGTATGGTATGCACTGCTGCTTATTAGCATTTAATGCTTCTTGAACAACTACAATGCAAATATTCATCACAATAGATGGGAACCTCGGTGGAAACAAGAATTCCCACAAATTGTTTAAGAGTACAGTAAATGAATAGTATTACAAACAAAAAGCCCAAATCCTTCACAAATGTGTATGCTGCATTTGCTAAATGCGTATGCTGCATTTGCTTATGGATTAGCCCGCTACACATTCATTGTCCAACTGCATTTGTAGAAAACCCTTCGAACAAAACAAATTTTATACCCCAACAAGAAGCATTTTCTATTTATAGATGTGTTCAAGTCAAATGACAGTTGTCTCAAGGTTTGTTTGGGTGTTTTTGGGGTTTTTTTGGCTGGGGTTTTTTTGTATTAGTGACAGATTTTTGCATAAATAGGACCTTACAGGACAGAGTATGAAGTCAGACAATTTTTCAAGGGGGCTCCATTTTGAATTACTTAACTGACAGTGTATCAGCACACTTACTAACAAACACAGTAACTTTCAAAAGTGATGTTTGGAGCGTATTTCTAAACTTCTAAGCTACAACTCAACACAAAACACTAGAAAATCTAAGTGACCGCACAGGAAGTAATCAAAGCTACAAACAAACGGCATGCTGACACCTTTTAAAACTATTTTTACTTCACTTATATAACTGGACAATCAAAATAAACATAAATTTGCTCTATATAATGCGTTAAGAAAACTTCTACATCCTGCACAAACTCTCATTATTTCCCAAGTCTCATCTCTCTATTCAATACACTAATATGTAAACATACTCTACAAATGTGTTTTTGCTTATGATCAAGGCGCTTACAGGGAAAGCATACATTTTCAGCCTACTCCTATGAATATATTTGAGAAACAGAAGGAAAACCCAGCCCTACTGCTTACTGTACCTTGTGAAAGTATTTCTTAAAAATCCTTAATATTTTTATCCATATAATTTCTGTTCAGTATTTTTCATATCTTGCTTATGGCTCTCAGAAGTGGCAATAATCGAAACATCAGAGCACAAAAACCACTTGCTCTTAGCGTATGCACACTTGACAGTCCTTCTTGGAAAGTTGGTTTCCCGTGTTAAAAGCACAAGATGAGAGATGGTGAGGGTGTGTATATACATACAAACACTCACGTATACATACATCAGAACAGGAACATGCCTGGCTAAAACCACATCAGTGAGCAGCAGCAGCAAGAAAAGCCTCAGAACTCTTTTAAAGACAGCCTCCAACAAGGCAAACACCTCTAGGTTAGAGACGACAAAGAAAAAAACCCAACAAATTGAGATACCTCATCGGCCAGACCAGCGACGGGCAGAGGAAGGAGTATCCTGCAACAGCTCCTCCATCCTGCCTCTCAGCCGAGGAGAGGAAGGGCGGAGAGCGAAGGGAGGAGGCGAAACGGCCCAAGAGGAGAAACGTACCAAGCATCGCCTCCGGTGGGGGGAAAATCCCCCTCTACACCCACACGTACACCCTTGAAAAGAAATAGGGGGGAACCCCTCAAACATCCACTGAGGTAATTTCTCCTCCTCGTGCATTCAGCGTCAGTTTACTGAAGAGACAGCACATTGATCACCTCAGTCTCACCCTTAACGGGTGTCCTCATCGCCCCCAGGGGACCCTGTGAGGGTGGGCTGGGGTGTGGGGGGGGACAGCCAGCCCCCCTCAAGCCCTCTCTGAGGGGGAGCCGCCAGACCCCGCCACACCGGCTACCCCCAACCCGAAGCGCTTGCGAGGGCAGGGCAAGGCGTTTCGCCAACCCGCCCTTCCCCGCCGTCTCGCCCCCCGCAACGCTGCGTCCCTTACCGGCCTGGGTGGTGTCGCTGAGGTCGTGGTTGGCGGCGCTGGCTCGCGGATAGTCACGGAGCTTCCTGCCGCTCAAACTGAGGGTACCGCTGGTCGCCGCTTCTTCTAAAGCTCGGTCCAAGGAGCGACTCCACGACCCCGGGCCTGAAGGACCAGGTGGTGGAGAACAAGCCGTCGCGTTCCCCGCCGGCATCACGGCAGAGCCGCCCTCCGGCGCCGCCAGCACCGCGGCCGCCATTTCCCCCCCGCCACCGACCGCCCCTGCCGCTGCTGCTGCTCCGGCTTCGCGCGCCACTGCGCAGGCGGAGGGGAGCTCGCGACCGACAGGGAGTGCGCATGCGTAAGCCCTGACAGTGCCCGCAGTGCGCATGCACAGCCGCCCGCCTGCGGCTACACCAACGGCCCCGAGCACCTCGTTAAAATAACCTGAAACATCCTCTTTTCGGGTCAGATTTTTCCACTCCTCTGAGGTAATCTGGCGTGCGAGGGTGCTCGCCTCCCCTTGAACATGGACGTAGTGCCAGTATACCTTCTGAAATTCAGAAAGATTCTAGTTTACCCACCAGGGTGGGATGCCACGCCGGCTGCTCAGCACAGGTCAGCTTTTGGGTGAGAACCGCTCATGGCCGCAGGGCATGTCAGACCCACTCCAGCAGCAAACCAAGGAGAAAACGCACATATCTGAATTAGATAAGAAAAGCAGCAGCTGCTTCATGTGTTTTTCCTTGATGTCATCAATCCTTAAAAGGTCACACTCTTTGCAGCGTCAGAATAAATGCCAGTGTCGCTCAGGAAAAGCGCTGACCTGCTGCTCACGCTGGGAACTGCTGCATGTCTGAGCGCCACCTGAAGCTGGCAACCACACAGACCTGAGCTGGTAAGGAAGAACAGACTGTATATAGTCAGGTGGCCAAAGCACTCAACCATACTCAACACCTTATCAAGTATATTTCCAGGCAGTATTTTCTCCCTGCACATTAACAGCAGTGCTTCCACTGCTTACGCAAGCCTCCTGTGCTCAAAAACGCAACCGCAGTCCTTTATCAGGGTGTTCGTGCTGATCCTGTAATACAAGGCTGAGATTACAGCGACTTCTCGTTAGCAAGACATGTCACAACAACATGAAAACCAGTGCTTGGGCCGACAGATTAAGGGATCTGGTATTACAATCACACCAAACCACTAAATTAGATGGTGGTACCGAAAAGTACATTAATAGCCGACACATTTAAATGCAAGTGAGCTCATACGGTGCCACTCCAAGAAGTGCTTCATTTTCAGGATATTAAGCTGGGCAATGAATGAAAGCTCTCTAAATTAGGCTGCTTTTTGGTATACTCTTCATAACACTTAAGAATTTAATCATTAGGAACCCCTTGAAGGATATCAGAAAACTCACGTAACCAATATATTGCCCAGATGGTTATAACAGGAACAAGACAGTATGAAACCTGTAACTTTTTATTAAAAAAAAATTAACAGCTTCAGAATAGATCAAATGTAATAACTTCTCCAAAAAATACCAAAAGGTACAGTGTAAAGCATCTTCTCATTAAATACAAACTAGCATTTTTTGATGCATTGCATCAATGTTTTGCATCTATGTTGATGCAAAAGAATTTTTTGTTGCATCCTGGCACATGGAAAATGTATACACTAAACAGGATGACTGACAACACATTATCTACTCAAATTCTAACAGTGGGATATTTTTTCCAAAAAAATTTTCCTACTAGTAATTAAGAAAAAAACCTTAACACCATTACATTTAGTTTGCTTCTCCTAAGGTATATTTTTAACATTAAAAATAAGGGTTTAAGTACTACATAGCATCAAGTATGCACTCTGACTTTAAAACTGCTATATGAACAAAAGCCCTTCTACTGTCAAATGCTCTTCAGTGCTGAAGTTCCTGGTAAATGCTAGTTAACTTGGAATTTTAGATGAAAATGCAAGGAAATCAAATCTGTAAGAAGTCAAATGGAAATTCTTCAAGAACAATAAAAGGAATTAAACCCACTTCAAACACCATAAACATTTCTGGATGCAGCAAGCCAACCATTCTTTTACCTGACTGTACCTAAATCTCATTGCTATAGAACAGTGTTCTGTAAGTTCTTCAGTTCCTGGTCTGGAAGCAATTCTGAACAGGTGCCTCATCTTTAGGGATCATATAAATTCACACCAAGGATGCCCCAGTTGTAACCATCCTGCAGATTCTGATGCACAAAGCCAAGCTTAAAGTAAGCTACTACACTCTCCTACTTAATGTCTTACACATGCTGGCAAACTGAGGGCTTTCTTCCAGCAGCGTTCCCCAGTTTCAGCCTATTTCAAGACATCTGACCCCTTCCGATCACCTTCACATCTTACCTCTCTTTGGTATACACAAACAAGTGCCATTAGATTGCTTGCCTCCAGCTATTTGTAAGAGCCAGAGAAAACCCTTTGGGGCAAGGTGTGCAAGATGAGAATCTTATGTCTGGGAGGGTAAGGAACTCTACCGTACCACTGACTTTCTTGTGAACTGTTGCATTTATTCCTATGAAATTATTCAAAAATGTGAAGTTATTGCATTAAGTTTGTGAAAAAAAAAAAAACTTACAAAAAGAAATAGAAAGCAAAAGTTTAAGAAAAAATAGGAGACAGACATACTCCGTTTACAGAGGAGATCAATGAACTTGAGCTATTTGCAATATAAATTACTCCCTTACTGCCTGCGCAGTATTCCTCCAATATGATCTGGACCACTTTTAAGGATAAGAGTGGAATAGTCTCCATCCCAATTACATAGTTTGGGTCTCAGCTAACAGCTTTATTTGTGAAACTCAGGACGCAAAACATTTAGTTTTCAAGAAAGGAAAAAAAATTGAACTTCAAAAGCACAAAGAAGTACAACCAATGCTCCCATGAAAAACGCCGCTACATCACTACCAAAGTATTCGTGGACTGAGGCTCTGTGCCAAACTGCAGTCCAAAGGAAAGCTCATAGGCAGACCCTAAAAAACCCTAAAATGGTGTTTGTAATGAAACACACAATCTTTACCATAACAGAGGGGTCAAAGAACAGATACTGAATACTCCTAAACAAAACAAAACAAAAACCACTTTTAAAATTCGTGTTTGTGTTTTGGTTGCAAGATGAACCAAAGTCAGTGTTGGTCATCAGCTGGGCAACAGAATCTTTTCCAACCAGGTGATGGTGCCACTCCAGCGGATCAGTTTCCCCACTTTTTCCCCCTCAGGGCATGTGTCTTTTACCATTCAAAGGAAAAGTAATATAGATAGATTGCTCTGCCACCATCTTAGCAAGAAGTCTGGAGAATTTCAGTGACATACACTGTATTCTTCTGCCAACTTTTATCTCAGTTTCTTAGTTAGGTGGGATCAGTCCTCAAGTTCATCTGTCAGGTTAGCCCACTGTTACAAAACGGCTTCCTTTGTTCTGAGACAGCGCTGTTCTTTGTTCCTTCAGGATCCCAAAACGTTCATTCAACGTCATCCCTGTCTGAAAAATAAAGTCATTTCACCACAAAAGTAAAAGATGTTAGGTTAATTTAATCAAAGTAACGGCAACAAGAATATTTTTTTCCTCATTCTGTATCATCACTTGACTTCTTAATTGCCTCACTCAGATAAAAACAAAAGCTTTGATTTCATCATTTCCCAATTTACTGCACCATTTAAAAATCAGATTGGACTGTATATCAAGAGCTAGCATTCCTCAGTATTCATTAAGAACACATGGTACACCGTGTCAAGACTGAAAGTCTACTCAAAATAGCGTAAGTTAAACTGAGGACAAACAGACTGAAAAGGGCACTTTCACTGCACTCATTTCCCCATACGGATTCTATGCAACTCCAACAAACGCAGCACTTTAACCATGTTAACGCAGGTTGCTTTCCAGTCCATCCAGTTGAGGCAATAGACTGGAGTCTAGTCCAAAATTTCAATTAATTGTACAATACAGTAGTAGACTATTTTTGACATACTGCTTATTCATGGAAGGAACAAATCCAGACCCACATCCTCACCCCTTACGTCACCACATTTGAATTTTTTTTCCTAGATGCATAGCAAAAGTTGCCTTATAAATTCAGCTGTCAGGGTTCCATTCAGGTTACACAACTGAAAGAAGCTCATCCCTGAATTACACACACTTGCTGGTTCAAGCACAGCAGGAACACCAGAAGGCTTTTAGTAATATTCAACAATTTAAATCCCATTTAAAGCATATGGGCATACAAGACATCAACTAGAGGAACAGGAACAGTAAGTTTAGTTACTTGCTTGAAGTTATATAGCAAGTCAGTGGAAGAACTGGAAGTGAAAACAAGAAGTAGTCACTAGTTCCCTCTTTCTGTCACTAGAGAGCCTAGGAGGAAAGTTCTTGCCTCACTGGCTTTTTTCTCTCTTGAAACTACTTCCACAGTTAAGGAAAGAAACAACATTTACCTGTTTTCCAACACTATTAATATCAAACTGCAATGGAACCCCTTTGGGAATCTTCTTCTCTTCAGATTGGTCCCTCTTCATCAGAAATGGTGGCACAGGAGTACGAGTTAATCGTAATTTCTGGGAACTGTGAAAGAATAATGTTACAAAGGACACAGTGAATACGTGTTTTATGCAATAAAGCCTTAATGCTGATAGAGGCATGAATTTTTCATTAAGCCATTTGATCAGGCTGGCTGAATAGCTGGAGGGCACAAATTCAAGAAGGCAGAAGTCAGGCAGAACTATAAAAGGGTAGCATTTGTTATTGTTATCAGATAGCAAGTGTCCCAACAGGAATCTTATCTTTTATCTCTCAATCCTACTGAAAAATGCATAATTTGTCGTTAATTATTCCCATAAATTAAAAAAAAAAAAAAGGTACACTCTTCCTTACAGATAAAACGCTACTAATGAAAAAAACAACTCAGAGATTTAAAAACCAAAACACCACCTCATGAAACAACAGTACCGTGAACTTCCCAAAAACACAATAATGCTTTCTTTAAGCACAATTCTAGCAGTATCTTTATGAATCAAGGAGGAACTATTACCATTAACTAGATGCTCGTTCATTTTCATTCATATAGGGGAGGAAAACAGCTGCAATGAGGTCTGATTTGGAAGAGGCAGACAAGGTGAAAATCTACCAGCCCACCACATCGAGCTCCTAACTGGGAGATGCCTTGTGAAATTTAACTGTGATTTTATTCAAACACAGCTCAGAAACACTCAGAAAAGGGCCAGATTTAAAAGTCTTCACAAGAAGGCGTGACCTTGAGGTCACCTGAAATACTATCAGCAAGGAACTTGCTAAATGGGTCAGAACAGCAATTTCAGTTATTTTAAGAACATTTCAGAACTTTTTTGAAAACTCACATTGGGGTTATGATTGCTCCTGGGTTGTCAATAGACACAGTCAGAATCCCTCCACTTGTGGTAGAAGTTCGCCATCTAGTTTGAAAACACAGAAATCACTTACAAAAACATTGCAGAAATTTCAGTCAGAGTATCTTTAAATGTTTGTCCAAAACACTGGCTAGTAAAGAACATACAAGCTTTTTGAATATAGGCCAGTACAAAGATCACAGGCAGTCAAACAATCTGCAAGAAACTTGGCTACTGATTCTTGTATATTTTACATTATCTAAATCTATCCAGGTGAGTATTAGATCATATGCTGGCAAGGTGTGCATAAACTGAGATGTTTACTTTTTTAAAAACATTCCGTTTCCTTGCCACAGATGGGGCCAAAATCATCCTCACAGCAAATCAAAGAGATGACAGACTGCAGGTCTGTGGCATACACTGCTTACTCAGCCTGTTGTGTTACCAATAAACTAGTTGTGAAGAGCCTACCAGGCACAGAATGATAAGGGAAGAATACGTGGGGAGAGAGCTGAGTATCCACCTTGTGACTTGCCTTATTTCTAAACTGCTCCATAGGCTTATACGTATATTAAAATAAAATGGAAATCACATCAAGAGCTCAGGAGAACATTGACATTTGTATTTTTCTTCCACTCTAGGCAGCATTCATGAGTGGTAGAGATTAGTCTGATCCTCTGAAGCTATCACCTTCCCCCTCATTCCTGCAAGTGTCTTACGCAAACTAACTCCTCCTGGTTAAATTAAATATAATTTAGGAAATAACTAAGAATAGGGGGACGATCACTGTCACTCGGTTGATACGCCTACAGAGAAAAAAAAAAAAATCATTCAATTATCATAGCCAGGAAGCCAGAACTAAGATGAGAATTGTATGAGTAAGCAAACTGAAGTTTTCTAAATTAAATACTTACTGACGAGTTCTCTTTACTGTCTGATTATCAAGATCATCTGTTGACTGCACTTGGGCCTGCACCTGAAAACACATCAATACAGACACTGGATTTGCATACTGTTTCAACTCCCATTGTAGCAGCTGGAAATACATAAGTTCAAAAGAGAATTTTAAAGCTGTTTGCACACTTTGAAATTTTGTTTGTACACTTTGAAGTTTCTTTGTACACAAAGAAATTACTTTAAGAACACAAAATGATTTAAACAAAATTGTCAATGACACTAACTTAACCAATAAACAGATAGAAACAATTTTGAGGACTATGTCAGCAAACATACACTTTACCAAGATACACCAAAATGTTACCAGGCCAGCAAGAAAAACCTGGCTAGTTCCTAATGTGATCAATGTTAACATACATAATATCCAATATGTTGCTAAGTCCTGCTGCTGTTTTGAATGACTTTGATTTTGTTTTTCTTCCTCCTGATCCTGTCTGTAATTCTGCTATCCATGTGGATGGAAGACAGCAGCTACTTACAGTCACAACGATAGCAGATGTAGAATGAGGGCACAAATGAAAACCGTGAACACCACAACTATTCACTGCAAACTCTCTATTCTCTTGATCATACTCAAAATAACAAAAAAATCCTTACGTAACCAAAATAATTTAAATAGATAACACCAAAATAACAAAACAAACAAAAAAATCAGATTTTAAAACATTTCTGCTCTATCTTTCACACGAAGGCAAATTTTAAAAGCTGCACAGTGCTTTCCAACATTTCCTTTTAAAAGGACAAATGAATACCTTGCAACTTCCCCCAAACACTTTCCTAAGTTCCACATCCCTCTGAACAGTCCAGCTACACTGTAACAGGAAGCAAGACTCAATGGGTTACAGTAACTGAACAGGACAAGCACATTTCCCTAACAGAACTTGTGCCTATTGCCTAGTCCACTTGAAGTTTCTACTCACGATCTGATACTCAAAAGATGATTCATTAGTATCAGTGTTATAGGTTAGCTTAGAACCTGTGGCACAATTTTGTTGTTATTTTCAGTAACTTTTATTACCTTCAGGCCTCTTCTAAACAGGAAAGTTGCTTGACGAGTGTCTTTCTGCTGATTTAGTTTGTTTCCAATTCTGGCAAAAGTGGACGGCACGTTATTCCTGTAATATTTATTAAAATATAGTTATCAAAGGCTCAACAGATAACACCTTAGAGAGACCACTATGAAAGTTGGGAAACTGCCCAATACATCCCTAAGGACATCTGAACTGTTGCCTCTTTGAGGCCAAACACTTCAGTTGCAATGAGCTTCTCATCTACTAGGAACAAAACACGCTACTCATAAATGGAGAAATCACTTCTGTTACATAGAAGCCTAGCACTCCTACATCACATGACGTTATGGTTATTAATTCTGCTTTTTACTTTGCTCAGTATCCTCCAACACTTTAAATATTGCTGATTAGATGAAAAGAAAAAAATAAAGGAGCAGTCTTGATATGTATAAAGAAAGGTTGTTTACAGTTTCCACAATAGTGTCACATGAAAATTTTCACCACGGAGACCAGTTAAGATGCAGTTCATAACAGACATGTTAATTCCAGCACAAATAAAATGTGCAATAGCTTCCATGAAACTGAAGACGGCACCAGGTTCCACAAAGGCATTTTATTTAGAAAGTTCACTAAACCATGGCTGTCACTTCAAAGCTACTGAAACCCATGTTGGCCATTTCCATGTAGGCTGCCTACGATCTATATGAAGGCAGAATACCAAGTGCTCACAAATAGAGGTACTTCCTGAATGCTCTACATGGTAATAAATATCTGGCTTTGTACTGAGACCATGTTTGTCCCATGCTTGGCTTCCAGATTTGTAGAACTTCATACATGATAGTCTTGACCATATTATTATGGCCAGTACCTACCATCTTCTCTGGGACTCAGTCCTCTCAAACAAGACTTGCTATGGAAAGTTGTTGAGAAGAGTTCAGGAAGCAGACATGCTATTTTACCTTCTGTTTAGCGAGGCAGGCCTCCTGAGGGCTGGAGCTTGTTTCCTCTGCATATCAGATTGTCTCTGTAGGTTTGTTTTCTTTTTCAAAACTGGATAATTTCGCTGTGCGTTCTTAAAAACCCAATAAATATGTCATATATACATACTGTATACACACAAACATTTTCCTTCAATTTCCATTTACAAACTGCATATAGAATACATTTGGCTTTGCCTACCTTTCACAGTCTAGTATAATTTGAAAATATCTTCTACATTTTCATGAATTCTATATTCCCCTCATTACCAGGAGCAAAAAACCCAAACACATAGCTTAGCAGTCACTTTTTGATTACTATATCTCCCTAATCTGACAAAACACACGCTCCACACATCCTTAAAATTACTCTTCTTCACAAATCCAAAAGCAACCCCCCATTCCACAATACTGAATGAAATGGAGCCGGCAACAGTGCACTGGAGGAGTGCTGAAGAGGGAGCCTACTGAAGGAGTTAAACATTTTGCAAAAACTTCCATTGTTGTAACAGGCACATGCTTAACACCTGCACATTGGCCAAATTATTTGTTTGTAACAAAGCAATGCAAAGACAAGAAATGTTAATAACTGAGCTTTTCTTGTAAAAATACAGTAATTACCTCCATACTTGCACAGAACATACTTCTGTGCTTCAATTTTCATGACTTGCTACCCAATTAAGTCTTACAAAACTTTCAAACCTAGTCATTAACTACCCCCCTCAAAACAAACTCAGCTAAACCATCCCAAATTTAATAAAAGGTTGTACCAGATGTCTCCATTTTATATTTCAGTAGCACGGTTCTGAAGCCATTATGTTTCATTCTTTTAATCTGCTCTTACATGAGCCACTAGAATTGCATTAATTACCTTCTCGCTAAGTGGCTGTCTGTTCAAAGGACTAATTCCTTTGCGTGAACCCATTGCCTTCTTGGCTGCCAAGCCAGTAATAACTCCGTAAGAACGTTTCTTCCCTGCTATCTTCTTTCTGCGTCCCAAACGATTTTTACCATAACCTGCAACAAGCATTAAGAGTTCAACAATTCCTATTGAAAGAAGCAGCTTATTGCTTTAAGATGCTACGCAGGCAATGCAAGTTATTTGGCTGCACACTTCAAGCCTTAGAGCAGAAGCTATCACTAGACTTGAAGACAATTTGGTCATTCAGTTATTTTAGCAGGTCTGGCCCAAGCCCTAGCACAACAATAATCAGCTTCTCATATAGATCAGTTTTGCTCCAGTTCATGGCATTAATTTCTGTTGAAAATTTGTTATTTGACATGTCTACAGGGACAACTTGGGAGTCATTCTGGCATAGAAAACTACCGAAACACTCGGAAATGGAACTTCATCCAATGCTGAATAATACAAAACCAAACAAAAAAACCCCCAGCTCCTCACCCATTCAGCAAACTTTAAATTACCAGTTTAATTTAAAGAGAAAAAAATACCAACTTCAAAGCTTATTTATTTAGATCAGTTGTTCCCAATACATTACTTAAGAAAAAAAGAACATAGTAATCGGCCCACAAACTGCATTAAACAGCATATGAATTACATCACATTTATAGTGTTTTCAATTAGAAGTCTGCATGGCAGTCTGGATGAAACTGAGTATTGAAAGCAGCCTTTGAATATAAAAGGCGTGTAAGTCTGAGGTCTGTAGTATAAACATCTCAAATCTCCAGTTAGGAGGGTTTGGTTAACCCTGTCTGGAGCCATTTAGCTTCATGCTATGAATACAGACCATGTTTCAGTTTTATCCCCAAGCATCATCCCCTCTAGAACCTCAGATTGCAAGATAAATTTAAGATTAAGGACTCAGCTTTACAGCAACCGACACATCTAGCTTTGACAAATCTGACTTTATAGCATCGATAATAAATCTGTACTTCTTCATGAGACAGGAGCCATTCACATGAGGTAAGCCATCGATCAGAACCTAGCTTAGATAAATTTCCCATGGAGAAACTGTTATGTGCCCACATTTTGTGGATGGTTAGCAAATGTTCTTCATTTCAGACAGAAAAGCTGAGAAACAGGCTGAAAGGGACCTCATGAGCTCTCTGGACTCAAATAAATGACAACTTCAAACTTAGCTCAGGCTGCAGAGGGTTTTGTGCAGTTGCATTCTGTGTATCACCAAGGACAACTTTTATTTAAACAAACAATGTTCTTCTCTCTGTTTCTCCCCTCAAAAGCTGAAAAGAGTCCCAGTTGAAGTTCCTTGCTTCTTTCCAGAGAGTTTGGCAGCCACTTCTAAAACCACAAGGAATTGAATGCTATTGGATCATTTGTGGTTTCTGTAGCTGTCCACAAACAACAGAGGATTTGCTACTTCTCAGAATAACGGAGCAGCGATAAATCTATTGGTCATAAGCTACTAATAACTAAAATACTCAGAAGAACTATTTAATGATACCTTCTGCTCAAAAACCCAATACAAACAAGGTTTGCTTTCAGTGGGGGAAAACGTGTGGAGCTGTATAGGAGGGAGCAGCTAAAGCTATTCACAATGTTTCAACATGTCATGAATCTGCCAATTTGGCGGGGGGGGGGGGGGGGGGGGGGGGGGGGGGGGGGGGGGAGGAGTTTGCTTTTTCCTAGAACAAGGGCAGGCACGGAGGGAAAATTCCAAGAGAGAAAATTAACTGGCAAGATGGTTGTATTTAGAATTTTATATTTGCAGCTCAAGTTCCTCCTACAATTCTGAATTCCAGTACTTGCTTCTTTTGTGCCCTTTGAATCATGAACAATTGCATTTGACAACTGCAGTCATAAATAGAAGCCTACATGTTTGATAATCTACAACTTAAATTCACTTACTCTTTGATCTACACAAATATTCCTAAACTTGGGGCTGACTGATGTAAAATATTTACCTCCACTGTCACCAATTTACTAAGGATGCACAAATCAAGTAACACTGCTATGTTGGCCTGTATAAAACCCAAAACTTCTCTGAGCCCTAAGCAACATGACATTCCACTAATCCCCAGAGACATTTGTGTCTAAGATGCTAACTACCAGCTCCTGCTACAACAAATATCAAGCAATGACACAGATAATATGGGGAGCACTGTGAATACACCGGACAGATGTTCGTTTGTTTTAAATGAATGCTACTAACCAAGAAATTGCTACTAAGTAAGAAATTGCATTTATTAAATTAAACATTTCATCAGATTGGATTGAGGTGGTAAGCTTTCTGATTAGACACTATTTTTCCGTATTTTGATCATCCAGTGCTAAAAAGGTACTTTTAAAAATTAAACATAAGCAAAACCAGCCTACACTTCAAGCAGGTGCTGGCCATGTACTGGACTAAAACCTGGGAATCATTTTAGAATATGACTCTCATTTATCAAAAAAACCCTGACAGTTACTCAGGGAACCTACAGTAAAGCTGTTATTGTGCACTTTTCCTCTATTCGTTCCCTGCCTATATGATTTTCTTTCCCCACTTTTGTACTCCACAATGTAAAAACATTGGCTTAAGAGGGCTGACATGGTACTTCCTTTGCTCTTAACAAGAAAAGCTGACTCAGCCACTCTGCACTATGCACTTATATATGCCAGAGGCAGCTTTAGGCTCGTCAGTAACAGCTATTTTGGGGAGGCTTACTAGGAGAATTCTACCTAGCAAATATGAATACGCTGGCTCATTTACATAAAGCTGTAAGCTCTTGCAAGGGCTCCACACTTCCTAATATACAGCTTTGGCATAAGCATGCTTTCTATCCATCACTGAGAAGGGACAAAGTATCAACACAATTTCTAAAATTAAAATAAATTTAAAAAATCAGAAAGAAAGCCAACCCTTCCTTGAATCAAAAAGAGTCCCTCAAGCACCCAAGGTCCTCATTGGCCAAACATGTCAATGTTGTTCTCATACTGAACCAAAACCAAACATAAATAGATCACAAATAACTGAATTATAATCAAAACTGTATATGATGCTATTTGAAAGACAACTGAATTGACCATGTCAATCCATAAATTTTCATTAGGTTACATTTCAGCTCAAAAAAAAATACTGTGCAATCCACCTCATGTTTGGCATACATACCTTTCTGCTGTTGGATTCCCCACTTGGAGCCTGGTGTCCTGAACTGTCGAGTTCGGTTCTGCTGAAGCCCTCTTTTCATTTTGGGGGAATATTGTTTTCTCTCTTCTTTCTTGTTCAGTTTAATTATATCATCTGTAAGCAGAAAATAAAAAAAAAGAAGTATTTGTCACATTACAGACATATTCTAGTTTTAAAGGAAAAACCCAGGCAGGTTGGAGTCATAGGAAATAGACCAGTTAGTCTTGCAAAGCCAGCATACACGAGTTAAGGTTCCAGAAGTATCTCTAAAGAACATCCAGTTCCTGTTAGTCTTACAGTACTTCCTTTATAATATAATGCCCTAGCCAGAGAGAAGCAGTTGCCTATATCCAGAACATCCAACATCATGGCATTCAGCCCAGCATGAAATTTTAAACTGAACAATGATGTTAGTTTTTGTATATCATTAAAGAGAAGGTAATCCCACTTCACTAACAGACTTTGCAGATTCTAAACAAAATGCCAACTCAAGCCTTAGTTCTTTCATCCTGTTACTTAAAAATCACACAGAGAGAACTCAGCCTATCAGTTATCTTCATATATCACCGAGGTTGAGACGATGGGAAAAAAGCAAGCAAGATTTCTCTCCCCAGGTATCTGCAATCAAAAACAATCACCTTATCTATTGTCCAGGGAAACAATGTTGAACAAATTATTTATCAGTTTAAGAATATGTGTAAAATAATAAACTGATGAAAAGTGAAGAGCAGGTCTGTCAAGTGCAAATCATGGCACACCAGTTTGATTTCCTTCACTGATCAGGTAGCTGGTTCAGGATGTAAGAGTAAAGCAACAGACGTGGCATGTTTTTATTTGACTGCCAGCTTGTTTACAAAAACACCATAAAGGAAAATGTAAAATTATGTTTATTGCATCCACATCATGAGAGCACAACTGATAAAAATGTTATGTTTTGACAGGGATCTACCACAAACACGTGGACATCCTTTTCTGAGTCAGGGAGAGATGGGAACAGGGTTACTGTGTTTAACAGAGTTCAAATGGACCCAGATGAGAAAACAGTGTTAAAAAACAAACAAAAAAAGACAACAGTGTTACCCAATGGTTTGTATCCTACTGAAGTAAAACTAAGAGAAAATCAGCTTACTTTGCTGCAAAAATGATTGAATATTCAGAAAAAAAATCTGTTAGGATAAGGAATATTGATAAAAGGTCACTCGGGGTTTGATTTATATAGAATCTTATTTACCAAAGGGATCATTCCTGGAGCAAGGATTCCCAAACTATCTTTTTTATACAACAAAGGAAACCAAAGCCACTTCAAATTGGTATACAGGTCCAAAATAGCAGAAACGATCACTGCCCACAGCAGTACTCAACTAGGAGCATTATTTGAACTTAGCACCACTAATAAAGTGATGTTCAACAAAAATTAAAACTTCCAAAACTGTTAGAGCAGAATACTTAATTTTGTGTAATGGCTACTTCCATTTCTGTGTACCTGTGATAAAAAACCACCACGTTCAGAGAGCGCAGATCCTTGCTTCACAGTTCATGTGCTCCATCTTAAATCTCATTTTTGCAACTTAGCTGTTGCTGCACACAGGGCTCGACGTTTTTAAACAAAAGAACTTAAGTTTCAGCTATTATCTTACTTGGGGAAATGAAGGATATCTAGGACATCACACGGTTGTTAGCTGAGACACACTGAAGCGTTCTCCTATCTTGCCTGACACTGGAGATCAAAACTACAGCTAGAACAGCAGAATAATCTGGGAACATTACCAAACTGGAAGCTTAGCTTCAGATGAGTTGCATGTAACACACTAGCAACAAAAATAAGTTTAATCTTTATTACTACATGAGAAAGTATTTAACTTTAAAATCTACAACTTAAGATTTCCTAGATTAATGTTGTGTCAATTTTTTTGATATCATGACAGATGTGGAACTTGCATTCTGCCCCCCGCTGTGCTCTAGCTGTGGCAGGGTCCTGCCCCCCCCCCCCTTTGCTCTATCCCAGACCATACAGCTTTGACATGGGGACAGTAGCCATGGATGACACTGCTCTCACGCAACGTTACCCTTGCACGGAAACAAGTTAAGGGACACGCCCACTCACAACTGCTTCTTAACAAAACGTCACCAGGACACCTCATCAGTCCTTTGCAATCTGCTATTAGTCAGCGTCCAGGACATGTAGTAGTGGCTGAAAGGTTAATTTGGCCAAGTAAGAAACATTAGAATATGTGACAATAGAACTAGCTACTCAGAATCAATAACTCTATTAATCTTGGTAGCCTTAGAAACAAAGATTCAGTATGCTAAACTATACATAAAAATAGATTTATATGAATGCTGTAATGCTACTCCACATTCAGACATACTCTAAACATCATTTCATGAGTTATCTCCATTTCCAAAACAAAGAACTGCACTGGATCATTTACAGAAGGAAAAATTGTACAAATCCCCTTATTTTAAGGTGGTCCACAAAGGCTGAGTCTAGCATTAACATTCTAATTCACATAATGATTTCACTTTTTGAAGCAAGTCTCCTGATAGCACCTATCTGCCGTGCTCTGGTAGTGTCATGGAGCAGTCTTGGACTATACAACCCCATTTTTTGGGGGGGGAGGATAAAACTAAACTGGAAGATGCACTCCAGGAATGCACCAAATACGTCCCCAACTGTTAAGAGGACTCAGCACATAGGACCAGAACAGAACTACTCTGAGATAACTCTTTGAAATATATATAGCATGGACCTCAAGTTCTCAGATACACTCGAGAGCTGCAGCTCTGCAGATCTGTAATGGGGTTGTGCAACTTCCTAACACACACAACCAATGGGAAGATGGGGGAGATAAGAGGTAGACTGTCCCAGGAAACTACATGGTAGAGCCAACATCACACTTGATCTGACCGGTAAAGTACTGAAGAGGAGTTACAAAGGAGACTTGCCATTACCAACTTCCAAACCTGGGAAGAAAAAAAGGCAAGGCCGGCTCAGCAGCAACCTAACCATCCCCGCCCCTGCAATTACGAGCCCTGGGACGCTCTCCCGGGGCCACCCAGCACCGCGGGCCTGACTGGTGCCAAAGGCACACTGCGCCCCGGTCTTCGGCCTGCTCCAGACACCCAGATGAAACAAAGTGAATCCACCCCGCTGAACCCGTCTGCTCCCTAGCTACGGACAGTGAACCCCCGCGCCCAGACCCCTGGGAGCCCCGCTGCTCTCCCGGAGATACCGCCGGACCTCGCCTCCCGTCCCCGCCACGACGGGCCCACAGGCCCCCGAGGCCTGCCTCCCATTCCGCCCCCCGCCGCGCTCTAGCTGTGGGAGGGCCCCGGCCCCCCTCTCCCGCCCGACTTGGCGCAGGCCACCTCCCTACGGCCCCCCGTTGGTTCCGCCCGCGCCGGTGCCCGGCAAAGCCCGTTGGTTCTTTCCGCCGCCCCCCTGGCCCTAGCGCTTGGTTCAGCCCGCGCCCCTCCACCCGCTGCCCCACAGCGGCGGGCCCGCGGCGCTCTCCTCACCAAGGGACATATCGATCTTCTCCAGGCTGTCGCTGCTGCCGTTCCGGGCCGCAGCCGAGGAGCCCGAAAGCGGCGCCGCAGCCCCGAACCCACTCATGGCTCCCTGCAAGACCACCGCCTCCTCCCCTCACCGCCTCAGCCAGCGGCCTGCACGCATGCGCGGCCGCACCCTGCGCATGCGTCGTAAGCCCTCTCCACCCAGGCGCTGGCGCTCGCGCATGCGCAGTAAGCTCTCATCAGCCCAGCGAGCAAACGCCTGCGCCGAAGAGAGCAGCTGCCTTCCCTCTTTCCTCCCCTCCCGCTCGGCAACTGGCGCGCTGCCCCCTGCTGGCCGGGAGGAGCAGGTACAGCGGGGGCGGGCGGGGGTCCGGGCTGGGGGCGACCGGGGCGTCCCGGCCCTGTCCCCACCCCGCGTCGCCTTCAGAGCTGCCGCGCCTGGCGCCTGCATTGCCGCTCCCACCCCGCCGGCTGCCCGGGTACCGCGGGGTGGGCTCCCGTGTCCGCTCCCCTCAGAGCCTGGGGGCTGTCTCGGGGTGTGGCGGGCGGTGGCAGCGCCGCGCCTGGGCGCAGGGCGGTCTGCGGGCCCGGCGGGTGGCGATGGCAGGGCCCGCAGGGAACCGCTGGCTGCGGGTGGCCCGGTCGCTTGCAGGAGGGCTTCTGCAGGGACAGCCGACAGCGGGTGTCCTTGGAAAGGGCGAAGGCCGCCCTGCCCCATCAGCCTGGGGACAGGGAGCGGCGGGGGGGCGCTTGAAAGCGGGGGGGGGGGTGTGTGTGTGTGGTGGTGGTGGGGTGCCGTGAGGCCCGGGGTTTGGGGGACACGGCAGTTGTGCCGCAGGGCCTTAAGCCGTGGGCTGGCCAGAGAGCCGATTGAGTGCTGAAACGTTGCAGGCTAGGGGAAAGGGTGTTCAGCTGAGAACCTGAACGCGAGATGACTTTGCCTGCGATGCCAGCGCAGTTAAGAGAAATAACCTGTTCTGTAAACAGCTAAACCAATGCAGGCTAGCTTCTACCAGAATTATGCCTCCAAATGTCAAACAGCAGGGTTCAAAACAGGTTCTGTTCAAACCAGGCTTAAAATTACTATTTAAAACCAAAACAGTGTGACTATTGAGGTTTTGTTTTCTTTGGGTTCTTTTCAGAGTTGTTATCTTACCCAGCTTTTGGTCAGATTCACATGAGTCAGGAATTCAGAAGAGAAATTAACAACTTGGTTTTTGAACAAGGAATCAAGTCAAGCCTTTTTTTCCTTCCTGTATTTTTGCATTCTTTGGAGCTGTGTGTATTGTTGGTGGGTCAACAGTTACGCACATACCTAGTGGACAGCTGGCTGCTGCTAAATGAGTTGTAACAGGGCTGAGATCTACCTCTTTTTTTACACAGTGGCGCTTCCTTCATTCCGCACTCTCTTTGTTAAATTTAAGGGACGGTAATTATTTTTGAAGTCTCTAAGTCTTGCTCATAGTTGGTTGAAATTGCTTCACTGAGTTCCAGAGATAGTAAAGGAAGGAGCAGGTGGGCACATGTGACCACAGAGGCTGGACTTCCTTCAGAAGGAAGGCAGTCAATGGCGAAAGGAAAATCTGTACCACTTTCCCCTGTTCACAGTGGTCCCTGGCATTACTGTCCACATCTCCCTGAGTTTCCTCCAGGTGCCGTGCTGAGGCTGCCATGCAAAAGTTGGCGTCCCTGCCCTTGGCCTTCAGCCGGCTTTGCAACATGACCAAAGGACAGCTTGTTTTAGGGTTTGACTGACTGCCTCCAGAGAAGGGGAGCTCAGTACCGAGACTCCAGGGACTATGTTACGAATGTCCTTGGGCAGGAACAATTATTTCCATACGCATGACCTCACACACAACTCCCTGCAGCAGGAACACTCCCACATTTCATTAACTGCCCACGTACTCCATATGCTCATTTGCTAAAATAAATACTCTGTGGCAAATGCGATATCCTCGGTACCCAATACGCAACTAGCTCCTCGTGTGTGATCCCTGGCATGGTTCTGTGCTGGGGGGTGCCTGCACCGAAATACTGTACAGGCCTTTGCCCCTTAACTGCTGAATTGGAGATTTTTCTAGGAGTGCTATCATGAAAAGCAAGAACAAGAGGAGAGAGCTGAGGCTTTCTGGCCTCTGTACCACAGACCATTGACAAGGCCTTGTTCTCTCCATTTACACTCTTTATGCATCTCTTTCCTTTTAAAATAAGGCAAATAGCATGTTTTTAGACGTTCCTCTTGCTGCCTTCTGCTGGCTAGAAGAGAATGGCTCAGTTATTGTCATGACACCTCCAGCGAGTGAGAGATTTTCCCTTCATCTGAGCAGGAGGAGCTCGTGACTGCAGTGCTGGAGGTGGCGTTCCACCCCGTTTTCTTCTCCATGTGCAGCATAAGTTCAGACATGGATTCTTGGAGCCACAGATTAGATGATTTATGCATTTTCCTCCAGATGTCAAGTGGGATTTGATGACAAGTGACTGATGACAAGTGGGACTTGAGGTTCTTAAAGTCAGGCTACATTTCTAAAGGGAAGATGCTATTGCCATATGACCAATAAATACTAATAATAGAGGTGTCAAATAAAAGATGTGTTTTAAAAAAACAACTTTAAACCAAATTCCTGTGACTCTATAGGGTGCAGCTCCATCTGGTGACTGTGTCACACTGAGAAACAAATGCTCTGTTTACCCAAAACAAATATGCTAACTGCAAAGGTGGCAGATGCTGCCTGCCCCCGTGACGGGTGGAAAGCAGACAAAACCCAGATTGTACCACATCCACGTGTTGCATTTATTATCCAAACAGGATACCAGCTGTCTGCTGATGAGCACAGCAGAAAACCAGGCAAAGGTTCTGATTTGAAGAATATTTTTCTTTTGCGTTCAAAATGGCTGAAATGCCATGGGGATCATGGAGACAACCGTGCAAATACGAGCTCTTGGGTTTTTGTCTAGCTCTCAGAATTGTCAGCGTCTAGCCCCGTGCCAACGGTTCCACGTGGCATTGACAGCTATAACAACCAGTATTTTATGAAGTACTGTGTAACTGCAGCCCCGCTGAGTTTGTATCCACTGTAAGAAGACAGTGTGCCTAAAGCATCCAGAGGCTGCAGTCAGTGTTCGGGGTGGTTCTTTCCTGGGCCTTTCCCAGACTTTTCCTGAGCACCAGTTGTCTCTTCACAAAAATGAGACTTCGCGGCTTGGCTGCCCAGTAACCCCTGTTGTTCCGGTACATTTTGGGGGAATTACAAACTAGATGTTACCTGCTGAACATCCTGGCTGAAATTCCGGGGAGGTGTTGTAATTACCAAGCAGAAGCTGCACCCAAAGAATCAGGAACTAAATGCACTCATACGTAAAGCCAGAGGGGACGGTCTAGGCCAAGCTGTATGTTGCGAGCTGTGGAATATCACACTGCATTGATCCCAGAAACAGGGGAGCTATTCAAGTGCACCTTCCAAAGGAGGTCTTGGCTTCCCCTGGGGGGGTTGTTCCAAGGTGCAGGCACTACCCCTACTAAAAATAGCTTCTTATTCCTAACATGGAATTGTCTGGCATCTACTTCAAATCGACTTCCAATTCTGCCTTCTCTGTGAGGTACTTTTAATAAGTAAAGAAATTACATTGAGTCAGTGACAGACTTTATGTCACCCAAATCTTCCCCAAACACCAGTCGGGTCCGTGAGGTTCCAAATTCTGCTGCTGTTTAGCAAAGGGACACATATAGGCTTTCATACATTTAAAATTGTTGACCTCTATTGGCACTCCTCAATTTTACACTGGAGGATTAATCTCCAAAAACATGCAGGGGAAAAGGAGAGATTTTTCTGAAGAAATTTAAAAAATCACTCTTAAGCAACATCCAAGCTATTTCTGACACGTGGAGTTAGAAGAATCTTGTAATTCCTGATTTAGGAGCTAAATTAGATCTGTCAGCTTCATCTACATGCTCCATTTCACCAGACACGACCGTCTAACAATGATCACAGTAGTCCTGATGATTTGATTTTCTCCAATATTTTTACTGTGAGAGTTAACACATAGTCTGATGCCCTGATACCAAACATGCCACATCCAGCCAATGTTTTCAACCCCTGCAATCAGCGGCTCTATGCAGGATTTCTGCGTGACTGACCACCATGCTGGCAGTTGTTGTTCCACACTTGTATAAAATTACAATGTGTGGGGAGTCCTAGTCTCTTAAGTGCCTTCTGAAAAACGTTTTGTTGTTGTTATTACTTTAAGCAGTATAGAACCCTGTTTCCCCAAATGCTGCTGAAGTACTGTACTGGTAAGATAAGCCACATAGAAAGTCTCGGGTCAAGGGGTGCGTCTTCATGTACACAGCATCAGTGAGCAGCATGTATGTATCATTAAACTAACAGTTATAGGAAGTTTCCACTGTGCAAAAGACTACCTGTGGTTTCTGAGGCATCAGACAACTCTGGAGGCATATTTGGGTTTTGTCTCTGATAATAATCTGTCATTAACTGTTCTCAGTCTGATGGCAGCAACATCACTTTTTCCTTTTCCATTTCACTGCTTTTTAGTGGAAAGTACATAAAATTCTGCAATCTTTTTCACATCCTTTTTACTGTGGGCAATAGAACAGAAATGTCTTTCCCTTTGTCTCTGCTGGTACGTTCAATGCATGAGCTGTCTCTCAGGGACATGTTATCTGGGTTTTTTTCTTGCCACTGCAATTTTCTCATCATCTCTGAAGCAGGATTCGGTAAGTGCTTATCTCAGCTGGCGATTATTGTGGTTTTACACTGTGGTGCAGCTAAACCCCAGCACAAACGCTTTACTCACAGAGTAACCCGATCGGCAACTCAACTTTTGCACGCCGAGAACAGCGTATCGCCCCGGGGTCCTACAGCAGCCTCTGCCACAGACACACACCTGTTTGTACGTACCTATAGGGGTGACGGCGGGCCGGAGGCCGCCGCAGCGGGGCCCGCCTGCCTCCCCCGCCCCGCTGCAGCGCCGGCAGCCGCTCCTGACAGGAAACCTGAGGGCCCGTTGCTCCCCCCTCACCTAGCCTCACAGGGCGTTGACTCACAGGGCAGTCACTCTGCGGAGGTGGCAACAGGGCTGCCGCTAAGGCGGAGGACGCCGAGGGCAGCGCAGAGCTGAAGGGCGGGAAACTGAGGTGAAACAACCGCCATGGCGCCGGGCCCCCGCCACGGCCGCGCGCAGTGCATGCCGGGAGCCGTAGTTCTTCCGCGCGCAGGGTGCCGGGCAGCCGCGGTGCGCGCCGGGAGCTGTAGTTCGGGGCGGCGGCGGGGCGGGGCGGGGCGGCCGCTCGCCCCCACGTGACGGTGGAGCGGCGGCGGCGGGCGGTGGCGGCGGCGGGGCCGCCCGTGCCCGGGATGGAGGTCGGGCCCCGCGAGGGGCGCGCGGAGAGCAGGTGGGGGTCGCGCGTGGGGACACGGCGTGGCACGCCAGGGTGCACGGGGCGGGGGGAGGAGCGGTGCACGCGTGTGCGGGAGGCCCGGCTCGGCGCGGGGGTGCGGCACGTGTGCGTGTGTGTGACACGCCGGTGGGTGAGTGTGTGGGGGCAGGACACGCTGGGGAGGTGTGAGCGTAGCGGGGGACAGGGCCTGCGTGAGCACGCGGGGGAGGCATGACATGGAGGGTGCGTGGTGGGCCGGGCACACTGATCTGCGTGTGTCTCTGTGCCGGGGGCGTGGGCAGCGTGTGCGCGCTGGGGGGCGCGCGGTGTGTGCTGGCACCAGAGGCGAGACACGCGTGGGGGCAGGGTCTCGCGTGTGCACAGGCGGTGACAGGGTGTTTGTGCCAGGTACGTAGGACACGGCAGGGAGCACGAGATGTGCGTGCAAGAACACGGGTGGGAGCAGTGCTAGTGTGCGCTTGGTGCCGGGGATGCGCGGGGGGGGTGCCCGGGATGCCCCTGGGAGCTGGTGTGCTGTGTGTGCGAGGGCGTGTGTGCACACCCAGCACCAGGGCACGGATGCCGGGGTACCTGGGGGCGATCTGGGAGGAAGCAAACCCCCCCCCCCCCCGTGCCGGGTGGGGATCGGCGCTTGCCGAGCATGGCGGCTGCCCCCGGTTCTGTCCCTCGTGGGGAGGAAGCACACGGTGAGCAGGGCTGTCAGAGCTGCCTGTGGCCACCTTCACCAGCCCAGGGCCAGCACATCACTCTGCTCCCTGCCCTGGGCAAGTGGCTCGGCCACTGAAGGGGCATTGACAGCCACAGCCGTGTGCCCTCAGTACCTGATGTTCTGGCTCCGCTATGGTGGGACACAGCAACTCTCCGTCGGCTGTGGCGGAGACAGCAGCTGCCCAGCCTCTGCTTCGCACACCTTAAGCACAAAACCATCCCGCCCTGATGTCGCGCTGCCGTTCCGGTGGTTCTGCAGCTCGCTCCTGTTGGATCGTGTCTCCTTCTCCTCCTGGCAGATGGCTGCATCGCCCCTTCTAGGTGCTGAAAATAAATCTTTAGCTTCTCTTTATTTCTAAAGGCGAGTCCCTGCACCTGCATGTGGCTGGTGGTGAGAAAGGCCGTGTTGTGGTGGCTTCATCTACGTGGTCTTATTTTATGCTTTAGGCATGGTTTTTCTTGTTAGCATTTATAAAAGCAGCAGACGTCGTTCCCTGGAGGTGTTTTGATGATGAGTCCTATTTACTTTGGGTTTTTGCATGTCTTCAGCCTTTGCTTTGTGCTTCGGTTTTGTCCTGGTGCTGTAAGCGCAGGGTGGATGTTGGATGGAAATGGGAGTGTTGGCTGGGGAGGAAGGAGCAGCTGAAACTTGATATGGGAGAGAAGCATTCCTTATCTGAGGGGCTCAGCTAGCAGGATCAGCGGGAAAATGCTACCGGTGCTTTTAAAGCTATAGCGCAGGTTTGGGGTGCCTTTTGATTTGCATGGTTTGAGCTATTCTCCCTATTTAGCTAATGCTTCAGACTCAGCAGGTTCAGAAGGGTAAAAGGAATTGACTGCATTCACTTCTTTTTCTTTCCAGAATCATCTCTGTGCATTTTCTTGCCTTTGCAAGTGCAAGTCCTGCACTACCCGACTCTACCGTTGTGTGACTAATAGGGCTGATGTGGTGCCACCCCCAGCACTCCCCCGGGGATGAGGGCGGCATCGTCCCCTCCGATGCTGGCACGCGAGGGGGGCTGCTTGTTCTGTTGGCTGTCACTGGGGCACTGGGGAGGATCCTGGCACGGGCCTTGCACAGCCTCGTTGTCCTTTGTGCAAATGGTTTAGCATTGTAATTCCTGGTGAGGTGCCATTTCAGTACAGATTGTGGCCATGACTGATAGCGATAGGATAGAGGTCACTGGATCCGTCTTCCCATGGATCATGGGAAACACAGAAGCAAAAGTTATTTTGCTGAAGTCGATCCTTCTGCCAGCGCAGGAGAGGAAAATGAGGTTCTCACGCTGGGTGTTGCTGTCTGTCCTCCCAAGCAGCAGCTCTGAAATGCATCGGGGAGCAAGGGCTGTAATGCCGGGGCAGAGAACGGGGCGCTCGGTGCCTTGGATCGGTGGGTGGCTGGTGTGGAGGACACAGCAGTCCCGGGGAAGCGGGGGGGCCGTTGGTCAGCCAGGCAGGTTAGCAAAGAGCTGCCACCTTTGGCTCCAGCACCGGCACGGCTCCCAGGGACGGCAGGGCCAGAGGAGGGGGGTCCCTAAGGGGAACCAGTGCCGGGAGCGATGGAGGAGAGTGAGAGGCTGGTCCCAGGGAGGTGGGCTGCCATGGGGGTCTGCTCTGCCTGTCGCTGCCTCTGGCTGCCTGCGTGATTGCAGGTCCTGTGCAGGTCAAAACCTGATGGACAGTATCCTTGGTCCGCAGGTTGTGGTCATCTGCTTGTGGGAGGCTTTCCCAGGATGAGCAGGCGAAACTATATGCCCTGCTGGGAGAAGGCTAAAAAACACCTTTAATCCTATTTTCTTCCCTCATCCTTTGTCAGCGCAGAGCAAGGGTGTCCCGGTGAGCAGCAGCTCTGGGCTGGGGAAGCCTTTTGTGATTGTGCCCCCAGTTTTATACCAGTGCAAGCTTTTAGCACCAGTGCAAGCAGCCCTGTGTTTTGGTTTCCCAGCTAGCCTGCTCGGCTCTCCCTGTCTGGACACTGCAGGGCTGACCCGCCAGGCTGGCAGAGCTCTTCTGGCTTCCTCTGCCTCGTCAGCTGCTCCGCGTGGCTGCAGATGAATTGCACGAAGCCTGCTTTTCTTTTAATCCCATTTCCCAGCAGTGCCGAGCCTGCCGGAGGAGCAGGCGAGGGAGCCCGAGGAAGGAGGCTGCCGGTTGTCTGGGAGACCCAGGGACGGCGAGGCGGGAGCAGGCTGTGCACAGCGGTGGGTTACCGGTGCCTTCGGGATCTGCAGGAGGAACCGGCAGCCGGCACAGGAATGTCCTTGGAGATCTGGCGGAAGGCCCTCCATGACTTTGGTGTCCTCAGCCTGACCTCTTCAGTATGTTAAGAAAGATCGAGAGACTCCTCCAGGTAGAGGACAGTTCAAGCGGCCATTGCTAGATGCCTCCTGCAGAGCACAGGCAGACACACAGCAGATGGTGTTTGCGAGAAAGACAAGCTTTTTTTTTTTTTTTTAATGTTAGCTAGTGTGAATCTGTTTTGGAAAGTAACTAGGGATTGGTTTTATTTTAAATAAAGGAGTTCACCTGACTCAGCGGCATAGCTCCCTGCCTCTGCTGTGAGTCACCTTTGCTGACTTGAACCAAGAGAAGTTCCTACCCTTACTGGCACAGAGAGGCTGAGAAAGCCTTGGGTCAGCAAGCAGCATTTCCCCATCGTTGTCATTAGCAGCGGCATTAAGCCATTTCTTGCTCCAAGGCTGGATCCTGTCTCTTATCACTCCGGTGCAAAAGGTTCAGTTATATTTGGAACAGTTCCTGACGGCGGGTTGATGTCGCTGTACCTGAAGATAGAGTTCGTGGGGGTAAAGCAAGGAAACCTAGTACCAAGTTTACGGAGCTGCTGGCTAAAATTGGCAGCTGGATCAGAGGTTGTCTTTAAGGGAGGAAAGGAACGGGGCTGAGGTGTCACTGGTGCTCCACCAGCGATGGCCCCTGCAAACACCCCAAGTCCTTCTGGCTGGGGGAAACCAGGCTCTGCTAAAGCAGGAGAGCAGAAGCACGTGTGGTATTGCAGGGGAAGCTGTGCTCCTGTACTGTGACCTCTCCGGGGTGTGCTGCTCACTTTGCCCTTCCTGCATGTTGGGGTGGTTTTATGATGAGAAATGAATTGGCCTTACCCCATGTCAGGCTTTCTTTAGCACTAGCAAAAGAAAATTCTTTTTATTCAGGAAAAAACAAGCAGATTTCTCAGTATTGCTCTGAACACCTGCTGAAACGGGGAACTTGAGGGTAGCTGGGACCCAGGTTTTTGCCATCCCTCGTGGCAGCCCAGGCTCAGGCTCTGTCAATGGGAGGGGAACAAACCCTGCCGCTAATTCAGGGTTAACCCACGAGTCCAGTTCAAGCTGAAAAGTGGTTAGCTGCACTGTCTCTCATCATCCCTGCCACCTGCAGCCAACTCTATGGGTCTTTGTTTCTCCAACTTTCTGTCGCTGTATGCTTTTCAGTATGCACCATGTTCCAGCCCAGAACCAGCTGGCTTTTGGGTTCTGTAGGGTCTTATGATCCCATGGGATCCTTACTGTCTTACAGGGATTTAATTCACTTTTGGTAGCTTCTGAATCGCCTCTGCAAAGGTGCTTGCATTGCGCTGCTTGTTCCCTATGTGCTTCTGAGTTCAGTGCTTTAACATTTTGAGGTTATTTTGTTTCAGGATTCCTTAACCTTAGTCTCCCTGTGCTAGGAGGGAGCCGTGACTTCAGTCTGTTGGAGCCTGGTTTCCTGCCTCTGGGGAGATGCACAACTCCTCCTTTAATGAGACAGGTCATTTGGTAAGGCACGGTTCTGCATGTCCTACCCCCCACATCCTTGTGTGCATCGTCTGCTTTTTATAGCGTGAAATAACAGGGAGTTTCCCTGACTCACTGACTTGGAAGATCAGCAGCGTGGCTGAGCTTTCACTTGCATTTCCTAATTCTGAGCGTTAGAAATATCTTGGGTAGGAGCTGGTGAACTTTTCAGCTCAGTGACTGCAGATGTTCTCTGATGGGGAGCTGGTCCCCAGTCAAAGAACTGGCCAGGGATGAGAAAAGCCCATAAATTAAGGAGAATGGCTGGATCAGTTTTCTGTGTCTCCCTTAGTCAGATCTCCTTCAGGAAGCTGCTTTTGATTTATATCTGTGCTTTCTTCTTCAGTCTCTCCTGAGACAAGCCCTGACCGTGCTCGTTAGTCTAAGTACATCATAAATATATACGTACTTCTTTATGAATTGCAGCTCTGTTTCAGAGCTCCTGTGCTGTCCGGGTGACAGGCTTTGCTGGTGGAGTGGGTTGGCTTCTGCATGGTTTAAGCTTAGGTGAGCGCTGAAAGTAGTGAGGTTTTGCTGGGGAGACCTCATGAAGGGAGTGGATGGGGAGCTTGAAGCAGAGCCAATATTTGATGATCTGCTTGTTCACTTAATCAGTTTTGCAATAACAAATGAGTCACAAAGAGATATTGATAGGAAAAGCTTGGTTTTAAATAGCAGGATTATGTGCAGCAAGAGGTGTGCAGCCCACACTTTCATCCACAAGGATGAAAACGAGAGCAGTTTAAAGTAATATTGTTTATTTTAAATTTATTGTCCTTTCTTTTCTTTTGCTTTGGAAATCTGGTTTGTTTTGGGCAGTGAGAGGGATTAACAGCTGAAACACTGGCTTGTTTCTTGCCGGTTGAAAGGCTGGATTTTCATTCTAAGCTGTCACCCCCAGTGCTTTTGTTACAAACCCTGCAGAGACACGTTTTTTGGGCAGTTACATCCCCAAATATACATTGCAACATTCCTGTTGCTTCTGAGAGAGTGGCTCCTATCTGAATACATGTTTCTGACACCTGCTGTTCCTCTGGCAACACTGTCAAACAGCTTGAGGGGGGATCTCAGTCATCCAAAGCTTCCTTCCCCAAAGTTGCTTTTGCATAGGCAAATGACATTACCTCTCTGCACCCTCATTCCAGCTTTATGGCAGAAAATGGCAGTTCCTTGCTGTATACAGGGCAGCCGAGGGTGTTGATATTGATGAGAAATTCTGTGCAAGCTCTAGACTACAACAGCAGTTTGCAGTTTGCTAATTTCTGTCCAGAACATGATGAACTCTTTTGCGAGAAAGTCAGCTTGCGCCTACAGCAGCTCAGGGCCCAGAGAGCAGCTGGACAGGTGGAGATGCAGATGAAGAGTTACTGAACTCGGAGTGGAGCACTTCTGCATCCTGATGGTGCTGGAGTGCTTGATGTGGTGCACATTGCTCGGGGAGCAATTTACAGCACCCTCTGTGAATGTGGGTACAGTGTGGCCAGTGTCTGCCAGATGTAGACATCGTGCCGTTGCCTTGCAGGTGCTGTACTCCTGATGTCCTGCTGCTCTGAACAGTCTCTGATAGGGCGTGTGAGTGAAGCAAACAAGATGCTGGCTGGAAAGACGTCCTCCAGCTTTCCTGGCCCGTACCAAGCAAGTGGTATATTGCAGGAGCCATCAGTCTTTGTTCTGACTGTCTCCTGAGACCACGTTGGTGGTGGCTACCAGCCATTACAAGCATCATTATGATAGGGCCTCTTGTCCACAAACCATGCATGGGAGACCACAGGGAGGTGTAAAATCCTTTAGCTCACCTTTGCTAGCTTCTGGACCACCGAAGGTTTCAGCCTGACCAGAGCTTCCTTGGAAAGAGTGCAATACCATGGTCCTGTTGTGAAGCTCCTCTTGCTGTATATCTGACGCAACTTGCTGTGTTCTTTGCAGGAAGGAGCATTGGAAGCTGCTAGGCAACCTGAAGACCACAGTGGAAGGCTTGGTGTCCACCAGCAATCCGAATGTCTGGTCCAAGTATGGAGGCTTGGAACGGCTCTGCAGAGACATGCACAGCATCCTCTACCACGGTCTCATCCATGACAAGGTAGGGCTCTGTCCTACCAGCACTGTTGTCTGTAGCTGCTTCGGTGCCTGTCACGAGCAGGTGGGACAGTCCTGTCTGCCTGCAGTTTGCTTCAGTGCTCATAGCACGGAGTGGGTACAATGCTTGTAGCAGCATGGGAAGTGATCGAAGCAGGGACTGAACTTGCCTGGTCAGAGGGACCTGGGTGCGTGTTCTTTCTATCTCATCCACCTTCAATGTGTTTTTTCTAAGTACCTGTGCCCCGCACGCTGAGGACAATCCCCTCTCTCCTTTCTGCTGCAGCCAAGCGATAAAGCTGCGTTTGCAATGAGTCAGCCCAATATCGTCTGCACTTGGACAACTCCCCAGCAAGGTCTGGCAAGAGAAACCTCACATCTTTACTGTTTCTGGTTAGCTGTGTTAATAATAACAGGAGCTGGCAGCCAAATCTGCGCTCTGCGTGAATGGGATCTCTCTTTCCAGGCTCTCGTGCCTTGCAGTTGCTCACCCAGATGTTCCTCCTTCCATGGCTGCCTGGAAGAATTTCTCCTTCCCACTTGTGTGCAGAGGCCTGAAGATCTTCCCTTTAGCTTGCAATTACCACCACAATTAATTTACAATGGAAAGTTGAAGCAAGTCTGCAGGGCATGCCTGGAGGCAGGCTTCCCATCCGCAGCTCTGCCACCCAGAGCGATGCAGAGAAGCGAGCGATGCAGAGAAGCGAGCAATACAGAGGAGGCCCCGGCAGCTTGCACGGGCCAGCTGGGTCCAGGAGCAGGAAAACCGCACCTACGCAATGCTGCACCCAAGCTAATAAGCCTCCAGGAAGAGCCAGGCTGGCAGCTCATCCCAGCAGGGTGCTTTGATCCCTGGAGGTGGTAGCTGCAGTCAGCACTGGTTCCCGTGCTGCTCTGTTCCCGTTAGTCCCCAGTGGTGCAGCCCAGGCAGTTTCGGGAGATCCGCAGGGAGAGAAGCTCCTTTTCGATGTGAGGAGTGCAGTGCTCCCTTCTGATGGACGTGCTATTAATAGGCTTCAGGAAGTGAGATTTGAATTATTTATATTTGTCTGTCTATTGGTAACAGTTCATGCAAAGCAGGATGGCGTGTTGCCTTCCTCGATGCTTTGGCTATGGGCAAAGGCAGCTCTTTTACCTAGAAATGTCTCCTCTGCTTGTGACACCAATCAAGCTGGCATAGCTGCAAGGGAAAGCCCGTGAAAATACAGCTTCCTAACAGCAGTTTTCTCATAGGTGCCCCAGTGAAACACTTCCTTTTACTTATTGTTTTCTTATCAACTTTTTTTTCCTACAACTGGGAATAAATAAAAAAAAAGGTGAAAAAAATCCATATGTATATATTAAGAGAACTGGGGTAAGAGATTTTTAAACTTTTGAGAGAATTTTGTTTGTTTCTTCACTAAACCTCAATTCAATTTAGAGGACTAAAATTGCCATATTAGTTCTCTAGTCTTAAAAACCCAAACCAACCCCCTCAAACAAATAAACCACAAACCAGAACCCTTTCCTCTGACTCTTGTGAAAGAGGAAATAGAGATGGAAGAAAAAAGAAATCAGCCTTTTGGTGAAGAGAGACATTTTGGGGCTGTGTTTACAGCCAATAGGGTGGTGAGGAAAACAGCAACTCTGCTGCAGTTCCTCTTTAACGGGAAGAATAACTATGAACAAAATAACTCGTTGTCTGACTGAAGCTGAGGCAAACAGCAACAAAGAGCTGATAGAAATGCAATGCCAAATTTCTTACGTGGGGTGGTCAGCCGTGCTGGTGTCCTCAGTGGTGGCTTGCATCAGAAGACAGTGATGGTTGCTGGTTTTGCTGGGATGTGTTTCCATGTTGCCCTTCGTGTCCGCCCGCTGAGGTCTGACTGCAGTGCTGAGGCATCAGGACTCTCCTCCAGGTCCCACTTCGTCAGGAAGGGGAATGGTGACGTGGCAACTTGGTCAACCTTGAACTTGGCAGACCTGCGGTTGGCCTTTAGGATGCTTATTCCACTGCATCAGGGATGTGAGCCCTTTCGGTGCCACGTCCTGTCCCTGTCCCAAGACCTCTCATGTTTCCATGGTAAAAGGGACTGGGATCTTAGCTGGTGGAAGAAGAAAAGCTTGTGTGATCTGTTGTCTGGTCACTTGTGGGCTGACCACAACTGAGAGGTCGCTGTGGGAGGGGCAGGAGACAACTTATCTACATCAAGCCAGAGTTTTTTGACTCGATCCCTTGATCTACAAAACTGTTATATGCTTGTGATGTTTCTCCTTTGTAAAGCAGTGCTGCTCTTCCTCTGTCTGTTTTCTGGTCCATCCTACCAGGGTTAGGGGCTCTCCACTCGTGGTAGCATGGGGCTGATGGGGGGTGTTGCCATTTAACTGGGACTTGGGTGGTGGTATCTAACCGTGCCTGTCCTGGGCAGGTGTGCTGCAGACAGAAGGATTACTGGCAGTTTGTGAAGGACATTCGCTGGCTGAGTCCCGGCTCTGCTCATCACCTGGAGAAGGTAGGTTCTGGTGGGGTGGCCTTCTGTGCTCGGCGGGGAGGGGGCAGCTGGGCTGCAAGACTCACCGGTGGGATAGCGGCACCTCGGCTGTTGGCCTGCCGTGGGTAACGTGGCTCCATGGCTTGTGGAGGCTGAAGCAGCTGTGTGTTTGTGTACAAGCCATGTCCCGGGAACTCAGTGTGGCTTGAGCTGAGACAATCGGCTGCTTATTTCTCCCAGGCCAGTCTCCAGCTCAGTTCGGCCGGGTGCAGCGAGCATCACCAAGGGAACCGGCACAAGCGGCACTTGTGTGTGTGTGCAGGGGTGATTCATGCATCTGTGCAAATCTCTAAAGGTCTGGGCTGTCCCATTTCTGGGTTGTGCCTTCACCATGCATTTGGTTCTCCTGTTCCTGGCTTGTGCTGACCACTGGTGCACAGGGTTGCTCTCGGCCCTCGGCTGCCCCGTGCCGACATCCACAGTCCCCGCCATGGGTGGGCACAAGGGGCTGACCCCTGGTAGTCCCTGCGTGCAGCCTGCTGTGGGGGAATGTGGGGTGTGACTCCAGCACAGCTCTTCAAGCTGCAGCAGCTCAGGTGTTTAGCTGTCACCTTCCCCAGTCAACGTGTCAGCAAGAACATGACCATCACCACCGAGAAGAGGTTGGATTGGGGAGCGTGGGGTCCCTCTGGGTCAGGGATGAGGCACACGGGTGGGAGAACGTGCAGGAGAAATTCATACTGCTGGTGGCTGTCGGAGGACTTTGGTCACTGGCTGACCTTTGAAGTGTTGTTCCTCTCCGGTGCTTTTGCCTCCCTGGTGGCTGGGGAGCTGCTGGGATGTGTCCTCCTTCCCACTGACAGTGACCAGCACTGGGAAGCTCCCATTACGTGGGGGACACCAAAGCCGTGCGGTGGAACAACCCCTGCTCCCCCACTTGCCTCTGGGTGCCTTAACCCGTGCTTGGCTTCCCTTTCCAGTTCATCAGCCTGCAGGAGAGCGGCCAGCCCGACCCCGAGGGCCCGGGGGACCAGGCCATCGCGCAGCTGTGGCTGCAGCACAGCCTGCAGTGCCACTGCCTGTCGGCACAGCTGAGACCGCTCCTGGGGAACCGGCAGTACATCAGGAAATTCTACGCAGGTAAAGAGAAGCGGGCCTGCTCCTTCTTTTATAGGAAAATACCTAGCTGGTGGCGTCGCCAAGCCGTATGGGAGTGAGGGGGGACGGCAGAAAAGGTGGTTTGTGTGTGAGCAACCGGCACTGTGAAACCACCTGGGTGAGAGGGACCTCCCTGACCAGCAGTTTTCTCTCCCCAGACACTGCCTTCCTGCTCAGTGACGCTCACGTCACGGCCATGCTGCAGTGCCTGGAGGCTGTCGAGCAGAACAACCCCAGGCTTCTGGCTCAGATCGACACCTCCATGGTGAGTTGAGGTCCCGGCTTTTCCATCTGGCTCTTCCCAGACACCGGCTGGCTGCAGCTGCTTGTGTGAGGTCTCATTCAGGGCACACGGAGCCCTTGGACAAGGGGCTGGACTTGAAAGTAGCAAAAGGAGCTCCAAGAGGGGAGGAGAGCAGTGAACTGTGCTGCCTGCACAAGCCTGGCAGGGGTCAGGGTGGGGGAGATGGCTGTGTGGAGCTTGTACTGGGGGACCTCGCTTCTGGTGCGCGTTGAGGATTTGAGTATGAGGACCTGAGGACCGGTTCTTTGTAAGAGGCACCTTTAAAGCCCTCTCCAACAGTCTCAGGCTTCAGGGCCGGCAAGCAGAGCTGCCTGGTCGTGAGGGACAGCCACCCTCAGAGGGGACAAGCAGCACCCCAGGACACCTGGGTTGCCCACTGCTGCTGATGACACCAGTGACCTCCCGTGCCAGCCCCGTGCCAGCTGCCCCTCCCCAGAGGAGTGATCAGCAGTTGCTTTCTTTGCACATAGCTCCCCAGAGGAAGGCAATTAATGAGGCTTCATTAAATGGGAGCTGTGTTCTTTCAGCTGGCCGGCACGTCACTGCCATCTCTGTGCGCATCAGGTCCTTCTGCTGGGTCAAGAGAGATGTGTGACCGTGACGCTGAAGGACAGGAGAGCCGTCTGCCTGGGGCGCTGGGCTGCCTGGATCATTTCACTGAGAACCTGGTAATTTCCCGATGGGAGCCTGCCCTGTACCTGTGAGCAAAGAGCCGCTTCCCTTCTGCACCGCGGCATTTTTCTCTCCCCATCCTCCTGCCCCCAGGGCTGCTGTGTCCTTTGCTGGCTGGTGACCAGGCGCTTGCAGGTCGATTCCTTTCTGTTGCTGCTCCTTTGACGTGTAGCCCCATAAATACTGATTTATAATGATGCCGCCTCTTTTCAGCTTACCAGGAAGAGTGACGGTCCACCTCCAGTGACCAAGAGTCAGAGCCTGACTGCCCTCCCCGCGTCCTCGTACATCCCCGCTGCAGGCTGCACGCAGCAGCGCTGCTTTGGGTCCTTCTCCAGCCTCGATCGTCCAGCTTCCTCCGGCCTCTCAGGTAACAAGGGTGGGCTGGGAAGCTCAGGATAGACCCAAAAAAACCTTTGCCTTTTTTCTGGTCTTGGAGTCATCATGGGGGATGGGTGTGAGGCGATCTCTGCCCGTGCTGGGAGGGAGATCCCTGGACTTTGCCCATGGTGGGTATGCCAGTATACAAGCTTATTGCTGTAGGGTGGTCTGCTTGTGCCAGAGTGTGTGACATCCTGCTTCTACCTCTGTCCAGACAGGAGACCAGCGAGCCTCTCCGTCAGCTCCAGCTCTAGCCAGCCCCAGGAGCGCTGCCTGTCCACCCGGTCCTCCTCCTTCAGCAATGGCAGGTCCCCTCTGGAGCAGCCCAGCTCTGCCACCCGCTGCCACATCCCCTCACCCAAAGACCCCTTCTCTCCGGCCAGTGAGATGAGCTCCAGCACCACCAGCCAGAGCGAGGACACTTGGACGGGGAGTCAGGATGACCCGCAGAGCGATGCTAACGATGGGCCAGAGTACCTGGCCATTGGGAACTTGGGGCGCCGGGGCCGGGCCTGCAGCAGCACCAGCACCAACAGCACCAAGAGCAGCAGCTCCAAACTCTTCTCCTCCAGCAGCTCCCAGAAGCTGGACTCCCACTCATCCCTGGGGGAGCAGGGGGCGAGTGGAGGTGGAGGCAGGGGCTTGAGCCTGTTGCGCCGGTCCAGCTTCTCAGAGGGACAGTCGTCAGCTCCGCACGGCATTCTCAAGAAGAGCCACGTGCGCTCGCACTCTGACACCAACGTGGCTTCGGGGAAGTTGCATGGTAATGGGATGACTTTTCTGGGATGGCTTTGGGGTGTGGGAGTCCCCGGTGCCCAGCGGCTGATGCTGGCCGCCCCTTTGACTCCATGGATCACATCAGCAAGGAGAACTGTGGGCAAACAGTTGGGAAATTTGGTCTCTGCCCTTAGCTTTCCTGCTCCACACTGGAGTGATGTGCTGACATCCTGCTTCCCAAAATGCCCTGGGCCGGTCTGTTACTTGTATTGGCAGCTTTTACCAAAAACTTAGAAAATAGCAGTGATGCCGTGGCATTAACCATCCTGCTTCCCCACTGGCCTTGCCTGGCTGGGGCATGGTGCCATGGCAGGGCACTGGGCTGAGGCTTGGGCTCATCCTACTGATAGGATGTCCTCCTACTGGTAACCTGCTGGGTCCTCCTGTGCTCTTGAGTGGGTGAATGCATGGTGGGGAGGAGTGGGATGTAAGGGGACAACCAGTTCGTGGGAGTCTGCCCCAGCTATGCTGCCTTCATGGGAGAAGTGGAGGTGCTTGCTGAGTAGTAACCAGTCTGTCTCTGTTTTCTCTCCCTTAATGCTGCCCTCCTCCTCCTCTGTCTGCCCAGGAGGCCTCAGGGATATCACCATTATAATAGAAGATCCAGTGGCAGGTTTGGGAGCCCATATAACAGCCCTCCATTAGTGACCATTGCATCAAGTTCAGGATTTCCATCAACTCATTAGTGTCCATTTAGAAAACAACAAAAAAATTCTTTCTTCCTTGTGTCCCAGCTGGTGCTTTGAAGGGTGGTCAGGTTTATGCATGCAGCCTGACCGAAGATCCCAGCTTGGTTGTTGGGAGCATTGAACCAGGCCAAGAAGAGTGCCCAGCTCCCTTGCATGGCGTTAGGGAGTGCTGGCCACCGAGTCCCTGAGCTGCGTCCCCTGCCCTTCCCTCCATCCCACTGCTTTGGGAGCCAGGAGAGGTTTTGTCTCTCACCTAGCAAATAAGGGCTGGCAGCTAAGCAGGCATAGGCTTGAACATCTTATTTTTCCTTTCATTTAGTGGATCTGTGGCACGGGGAGGTTTGATGTTGGCTGAGTTCAGCCGCATCCCAGCCAGCTGTGTTTGCACCCACAGCCAGGACTCTTCTGGGCTTGGGGCAGGTTTGCCCCCAAGCAGAGGTGCTGGGGTGCCATCATCCCTTTGCCGCACATGCAGAAAGAGTCAGCAGCTCAAAAAAATGGGCTGTTTTCTTTTGCATTCACTGAACAGTGGCACCGGGTTTGTCAAGCTAACATCTGGGTGTTGAGGGCTCTGCAGCTGTGAAGGCTCCTTTCTGGAGGTGGTGGGCGTCCAAACAGACGTGTCCAGCCCTGTGCCCTGCTCCAGCAGAAGATGCTGAGCAGTGCGTCACTTTGCCTTCAGCAGTAGGCTCTGTTGTACGTGGCATCCCTCAGGCTGGTGAACATGAGGTGGTTTCCATGGTGATTTTCAGCAAGGTTGAGGTGGCTGTGGGAGACCCTGCCAGGCTACAGTGGTTAGCTGTGAAAGCCTCCCACCCCAATGGGTCTCCTTTGTGACCCTGTTGGGTGGGTTAGTCCCAAGCCCCATCCTGCTGGCCGCCGCTTCATGGTCTTGGCAAGGAGATGCTGGTATTGGTGGGCTTGGGAGCCTCCAGCCACATCAGGGAAGCTGGGAGCAAAGAGGAGTTAGGAGGTGGAGAGGATGGGGTTGTCCATCTGTTGTGCTCGGGATGTCAGCTGATGTCTGCCCCCCCGTCGACACCCATACGCTTCAGTCAGGGTGTTTTCAGTCTCCTTCAGCAGTCCTCTGTCACCCAGCCACTCTGTCCGGGCGCTTCCCAGCGCCGTGGCTCTCCATAGAGCACCAGCTGTTGTAGGTCTCCGGTCAGGCCAGCTCCGGGCAGTCCCCGCCAGCTCAGCCCAGCAGGGAGCTGCACCACGGTGCGTGTGTTGGGCAGAGCCCAGCCGAGAGCCTGTGTAGGTCACCTTGAGCACTACAGCCCAGGCTCTAGGGTTGTGCGCACGGAACCCTGGCTTCTAGTTGAGCAACAGTGTGTCTTTCAGATGCCTCCTTTCACCATTGTCCAGGCTGCTTTGCAGGGCTGGGAGCCCCACAGATCCCTTGGCTGCTCAGGTTTCCCCTTGTCTCTCATGGCTGTCTCTGCCCTGAGGGATAAGTCTTCCCTTGGAGATGCTCCAGCAGGAAGAAGGGGCTGGCAGAGGTTCTTGCTGGAGGCTGTTGCATCCCGCAGCTCTGCTAGGCGTTAAAGAGAGGAAGGCTCAGGACTTGACTGCTCTGTGGCTCTTATGAGCTTCTCTCCTTCTTTCCCCTTCTCCCCTCCTGCCTGAAGTACGCCTTTAGCTTTGTCCCCTCCTGGGCTCGCCCTCAGCTGTGTCACAGAGCAGAAGGATGTCCCTCCTTGCTTCACGTCCATTTGTGCCTGCCTGTGTGTTGTTGAACTTGTTCCATTTCACTCTGTGTGCTGGGCTGGGCACATTGGGGATACTGATGTCTGGCTGGTGTTACCTTCCCTTCCAGAGTCCCACGGCGATCCAGGCAGAGGGCAAGGGCTGGTCTCTGCTTCCACCCAGAGCAGCGAACTGAGCACACCCAGCTCCCTCTACATGGAGTATGGTGAGTGCAGCCAGCCTCAGCAGTGACACTCGCTCCTGGTCAGGCTTCTCCATCAGCCTCGGTGTCCTCAGCTGCTGGCACCTGCTTGTGAGATGCTTGTTGGGCACTGGCAAGGCTCGTTAGCATGAGGATTAGCAGCAGGTACCTCCCTCATATGTTTGTCTCTTGCTTTTCTAGACTCTGGCCAGTACCTGAGCTCAGGGGAAGGGATGTTCAGAAGACCCTTGGAAGGGCAGTCCCTCATCAGCTACCTCTCTGAGCAGGACTTCGGCAGCTGTGCAGACCTTGAGAAGGTGAGTGAAGTGGCAGCTGCCTGTGTGCAATGGAGAACGTATCTTACTGCGGGGTCAGTGATACTTCCCTCCATGGGGAAGATAATCCCATAGTATTTCCTGGTATAGAGCTGTGCACAGAACTTCAAGGTTGAGTTCCTCATTGATGTCTGGCAGCCGGGGTCTGCCCATCCAGCATATGCACAGCAGCTTTGCAACGTGTTAGGGCTCCTCATGCATGTGTGCTGACTCCCCAGAGTGGATGAGTTGCACATCCTCTTCATAGGATGCCCCTTGTGTTTTGTGAGTATTCTGGTGCTCAAGAAGCCTTTAGTTTCCTAGGTTCTCATAGAAGAGTCAGGCTTTGTGGGGTCAACAGAGATTAAGGTCTTTCTACCACCTTCCATGAGTAATAAGCTCTTTCCTGTCACAGATGGGGAACAGAATTTTACCAGGTCTTCCTAGTTTCTCTGCGGTACAGCCTTGAATGCTTTCACTTTTGCCTTTCAGGAGAATGCCCATTTCAGCATCTCAGAGTCCCTAATTGCTGCCATTGAGCTGATGAAATACAACATGATGAGCCGGCAGCTGGAGGAGGAGGAGGAAGACAGCGACAAAGAGATCCAGGAGCTTAAACAGAAGATTCGCATTCGGCGCCAGCAGATCCGCACCAGACACCAATTCCCTATCTGCCAGGAGATGGGCTCAGACAGTGGGTGATGTCTTTTGGGCTGATGAGCTAGTGGGATGTGGGTGTTCTGTCCGTTGCCTGTCCTTATAGCATCCCGCCTTCCCGCCTGTTCGTGGGAAACACTCATATTGCTCCCAAGGTGCTGCAGAGATCTGTGAGTCCCTGCTGCTGTTGAAGACCATAATGGGACTGACACTGTACGCTGATAACACTTGTGTGCTGCTGGTGCTGAGTTATGGAATGTAATTTCATTTTGCACCCATAGTGTTTTCCATCCTTGAGCTCCATCCCTCCCTGCCCTGGCCATACCTGGCTATCAACTTCTCCCTTAGCTGTCAGTGACCTTTCAGACCACTTCCACTGATGGTCTGGCTGTGTTGCATTTTCCCAGGTCTTGTGGCGACAGACAGCGGGTCCCAGTTCAGCTCCCACGGCTCCATGCGGCTCTCTGACTCTGGCTCTGCAGAGGATGTGGAGGAGTACGAGATCCGAGGTAGGAGGGAGTGGCTGCGTTGGCTTCTTGCGTAGAGACAGATTTCTCCTTTCTGTGGTTGTGTTGAGGTCGTGCCGCTGAAGAAGAGCATGTCCCTCTGGCCCTCAGGATGACTTTTCCCAAATAAATGGCTGAATTCTGAGCATGAGCAGAGCAACCTGTTTCCCTCATGTGGTGGCATGACTTTACTTCAAAATCCTCTGTAACCCTCTAGCATTCGGTGCCTCTGGCTGGTAGGTGGTTTCCATTTCATTGTCTGGTCCACATAGCTGCTGTCACAGCTAGAGAGAGATGGCAGAGCTGCCATCCTGTTCTCCTCCTCCCCAGGCAGAAGGACCCATAGCTCTGACCACTTCTCTCCTGGGTGGCAGTGGTGGGCACTGGTCGCATCCTGACCTGTAATATCTGTCATCTCTGCTCCTGGCAGCTTGGGTGGCTGAGCTTATTGCCCACAGCAGACCTATCTGGGTCCCTGGGTGTCCCTTTCCTTCAGAGCCTGGTTCATCCTCTGTGGTGGATGACTTATTTTTTGGCAGTACCTCTGTCTCACTGACTTTAAAGAGAAGATGGAGCAGTCCAGTCTCCAGCTACAAATTTCTTGTCTCTTGACAGCAAAGCCCTCATTTCAGTCCCTGAGGGCTAGATTTTGGGCTCAGTTTTGAAGCCCATGGAGGGGTATGTGAATTCAGTTCTGGGCTTCTCTTGTGTGAGTGCTGCTCTTCTATTATGCCCTTTCTCTTTGGCCTGGCCAAAGCACTGAAGTCAACTGTTTTGTCATCACCATGTTATACAGATGGTAACGATGGATCTAACCTGATTCAAATGTCCAAGAACGGCCTCTCAGTGTCAATGGCTTCCTTGTTCTCAGGTAGTACCCCGCAGTGCTCCCCTGCGGCATGTGTGTGTTTGTGTGCAAGGTGTGTGCGTGTGCACGTGCACACTTCTCAGAAATCTGCCTGATTTGGGAACTGTCACCAGTATCATCCAGATGTCAGCAAGAAAAGCTGTGGCAGGATGAGATGTTGTGGAGAGCAGAGAGGAGGGAGAGGAGCTCTGCCGTGGGCTCCCTCCTCCAGGGCATTTTGCCGTGCAGTATTTTGGATATACCAAATGTGCCTGCTGTGGTGAAGACCTGTCTCGCCTGGGGTAGGGCTCGGCAGGGCAATGGCACAGCTTTGTAGCTCTGTAGCTGCTGAAGGCTGAGCCTGGGCTGGATGAGAGCAGAGTCCTCTGTGGTGTGGGACCAGGTCTCCATCCCACGTGCCTTGGGGAGCATTATTCTGCTTGACTTGGCAGAGCAGGCGTGCCGTAGCTCTGAACCAAACCATGGCCAACCCTTCCCGACCTGCCCAGACTTGACTTGGAGAAGAATCCTTCCACAAAGAAGCCCAGAGAGAAAAGTAGTGCGAGCAGACAGGGCACAGGCACTTTGTTCACGCTGAAGGCCCTGGGCACTGGGATCACGTGCAGCTGGGTCTTGCTTAGTGTTTTTATTGTTTATGGTATTTCTGGTCTGCTGGCTGCATTTAAATAACCTTCATGTGCTCCCTGTTTGCTTTAGCAAGGGAGCAGCCTACGTGGGCTGCTGCTGACCTCTCCTGTCAGGCATTCGGTGCCAGCGGGTTGCTCCTGCTGGAGCTGCTGGTGCTCGGAGCTTCCCTGTCAGTCCTGCTGTGTCTGGCGTTTAATCCAGGGGGGCTCATCCTGGCCTGAAGCTGGCATGCAGGGGCTAGGGTGATGTCCTTAGCTTTGGGGGCTAATCACGAGCCTCTTGGGGACTGTCCCACCTGGTGAAAGCATTGGCAGCAGAGATGTTTTGGGCAGCTAACTGGAGGCTTTTGGAGAGTGTCTGCATTTAGGGTTGGGAAGCAAGTGGTGGCCGGATCCCAGTGCTAGCCCCCGCAGGAGCCTGGGTCAGATTTGGCTCCCTCTGCCATCCCTGAGACGATGGCAGTGCCTGAGCACGCCAGCTCTGCGTCCCTGTAATGCTTGACCCACACTGTGCTGCGTGTGCCACGCTGTTTGCTCATGTTCATCGTAGCCTGGGACCATGCAGCACCTTCCTGCGCAGAGCTGAAGGCACCAGAGCAGGGCGGGTTATGTCTGGCCGGTGCCCTACGTGGTCAGGAGGCTGTTTGCCTGAATTCCCTGTTTTCTGCAGCTAGAAGTCGGTTCGCATGATGTAGGTATGTGGATTCCTTAGCATTAGGATGCTTTCCTGTGCCTGTTTCTAGCAATGGATGTCAAACAAGGAGGGTCAAGCACCCATGCTGAACTCCACTAGCGTGAGGCTGTAAATGTATGGGCAGGACTGGGACTTGCTCCCCTCGCTGTCCGGGCACCCTGCTCTCCCCAGGGGACCCAACAGCTCGGGGGGGTGGCTCTCTCCACTCAGCTGGGCTGCGATTCCCCGGGCCTCGGGGTAAGGATGGTGCCTGGGCAGGATCAGATGGGCTCTGTGCGGGTCCACATAGCCGACCCGCTCAGGGTGGAGGAGCAGGGACCCCGAGCTGTGCCTCCCCTAGCCAGGCACTGGGCCACCGGGTTGGGGGAGCTGCAAGCTTGTGTTTGGGGGCGGTGTGGTCACTGCAGATCCTGTTCCTAGAGCTCCCCGGAGGTACAAAAGAGATCTGCTGGGCTGAAGGTTATGGCATTGGCCTCTTCTGTCTTGACCTGTAGTACTTTCCCCTCACGTGCCTGCCTTCCTGTTTCTGGGAGTCTGTAACGAAGCAGGGTTTCTGCCTGCTTCTGCCCAGCTTGTACTGCTGGAAGAGTCTCCTGTCCCAGGGTCCTTCTGCCATTCAGATGAATTTCCTGTTAGGGTTTAGCAGAGAAACCTGTTGGGGTGAAAGAAAGGGATGACTGATGAAGGTACCACTGGGTGCTGCCTGGGACCTGAAGCTGGCACTGAGGAGGGATGTGGGGCAGCCCAAGGCTGTTGGAGAGCTGATAGAGGGGTGGGGTAGAGCAGGACCCCAGTGTCCTGCACCTTATCTTGGAGCCTTCCATCCTTGGGAGATGGGTCTGTGGCCTCTGCAGAAGGCTGGCCCCTGTGGCTGCTGACCTGCTCTCTGCATGGATGCTGACGTGTCTCTGGAGTGCTGGGCTTAGGCTCCCAGCCCCCGCTGCGCAGTCACCGACAGCTGTGACATGGCCACCGTCTGATCTTACAGGTTGTGGTCAAGTAGAGAGAAGGGCTCTGCATCCCATTGCTAACCCCCTGCAGCATCTGTACTGCATGTAGAGAGCTACTAAACCTTCTTGCTAACCTTGCTGTCCTGCCCTCCTAGCTCCTGCGTGCATACTGTTTCAGACCACGTCTCCGCTAGGACTTGGTGTGTGACCTGTACCATCTGTACCAGCAGCCAGTTGTCTCCCCCAAACCCCAGGCTCACTGTTTTCACAGCATCCCACCATGTCTTTCCCTTGTAACTCCGACAGGCGACTGATTAGACTGCACCTCTCCTTGCTGCTCCGTGCCACTGGTAGAAGTGGATGCTGTAGTTCACGTGCTTTTGAACAGCTTGTTGAGTTTTACAGTGAAGCTTGGGTTTGAAATAAGTGTATCCCCCTGCCCTGCCCCATCTGCTCCACCTTGTCTGTTTTGTGATTCAGATGCAGACATCAAGAGGAACCCAGACTCCAGCAGGAAGTCCTTTCTCTCCTCAGAGTCCATGTATGTCTTCGACTCGTGGCGAGATATCTTGGTACCAAGTTCCCCTTCCTGCCCAACTCTGCTTTTCCAGATGCATCAGCTGTGGTTTTGCACTGGAGTGGACATCCCTCCAGCTGGGTCCTAGTCTTAAATTTGGGAAGCAGCACCCGGGATGATCGGGATCATTCACTTGTTACATGAGCATGAGGTAGATACGGTGTGGACTGGTGTCAGGAGAGATCCCCATACCTCCTAGTAGGTAAGAGGCTGAGGGGAGGACCTGGCATGTCCTGGAGCATCCGGACCAGCTGCTGGCTTGCTGCTGGCTCTCAGCCTCCCCTGCCTCCCCCCTGTCAGCTGGGATGACAGCCTGTTAGACTACGTGGTGCTGCCACCTTCTCCCCAACCCTCACTGCTGAGCTGTGACCCAGAGGTGGAACTGCTGGCACACAGTGATGCTCACAAACTCTCTGTGCAGTGCAGCAACAGCTTAAACACGAAGTACTCGGTCCTTTCCCGGTACTGCCCTGAGGTGGAGAGGTGGGGGCTGTGGGGATGTGAATCACAACCTGTTTTAAGCACAGCTGCTGTGTTAATGCTCTGAAAACAAAACCGCTTTGGGATGTGGGGACCCCTCTGCTCGTTGGGTGAGATACAAACGTGTGTCCCTGCTCGGCAGCTTCTTGGGTAGGTTCGTACTGGGAGAGCAGTTACTTCTGGCTTGTACAGACACTGGCTTTCACTTTGCAGCTTCCCCTGCAAACAGGCGCAGGTTTCATTAGGTAAGATATGTTTTGCTTGCCTTCCTAAACAGCTGTTGTTGTGTCATTAGCCAGCTTTGCTTGGGGGCAGCTGCAAAGACAGAAATCAATAATTATCAATTTTAAGGCCATGTAGCAGTGCAGATATAAGGTACCAGAGTTGAAGGGAGCATTTTGGGGTTGAGCTGGGACCAGAATCAAGGGTTGTGAGGAGGGCACAGCTGTGAGACCCGGTACTAACCACTCCCTTCGCTGTCTAGATCCCACTCCTTCCTCAATTCCAACTCGGCGGAGGCCGTGGCCATGGGCTTGCTGAAGCAGTTTGAGGGCATGCAGCTCCCAGCTGCCTCTGAATTGGAGTGGCTGGTCCCTGAGCACGATGTGCCACAGAAGGTAGGGGTGTGAGTCCCTGGTCACTGATTGCATTTGATCACTCTTCCCTGAACCCCTGACTTCAGCCCAGTACCCAGGGGCTTTGCTAGTCCTGGTGATCCCTTTGTGGAGCTGGAAGAGCGGGTTTGGGCTCCAGAGATGGGTGCAGCTGAGAGGGGCTTTGCCACCAAGGCCTCCTACACCAGGGTGCCCGGATCCCTGGGGACATCCCTTCTCCAGCTCCCATTCAGCTGGAGCAGCAGATTGGTGCCTGGCGGTTTTCCAGAGGGCTGCAGTTGCAGGTTTCTGGCAAGGCAGCCAGGTGCATTGCCTTTGTGGTACCAGGCAGGGATCTGACCCTCTTGCCTGCCTCTCCCAGCTCCTGCCCATCCCTGACTCTCTGCCAATCTCTCCTGATGATGGACAACATGCCGACATCTACAAGCTGAGGATTCGGGTGCGCGGAAACCTGGAGTGGGCCCCACCGCGACCACAGATCATCTTCAATGTTCACCCAGCCCCAACGTAAGGACCTGTGCGGCCGAGGGCTCTCCAAGGACCTGCCCTTTCCAACCCTTTTCCATCAACACCAAGGCTGATAATCCTCTCCTTCTCACTTGGCTGCCAGGGCTTCCCTGCCCTGAGCCTGGCAAATCCATGGTGGTCACCACCAGCAGCTGGTGCTGTGAGATGGAGCCAGTGCCTGCGATTGGTGCCTTTGGTGTGCACCAGAGCACAACAGGGCTTTTTCCCTTGGCTTTGCTCTCCATGCTTAAGTGGCACTGCACGTGGCCATCTCTGCCATCCAGCCCTGTGCCAGTGCCTGTCCTCTGGGCTGGACTCACACAAGTCGTCTTCTGTCTCTGGGCAGGAGGAAGGTGGCCGTGGCCAAGCAGAATTACCGGTGTGCAGGCTGTGGCATCCGGACTGATCCTGGTGAGTGCTGGCACCCTGACCTGTAGCAGGAGAGTGGGGAAGAACCAGTGAACAAGCGAGAAGATGCAGACTGGGTGGGTGGTGGCAGAGCTCAGCACAAGGTCACTGGGGAAATGGTGCGCTGCCTTTGTCAGCTTTGCCGGCACATCGATGTGTACCACCTGCAGAGGAGTCTCCTTCCCCAGAAGGTCACGGGGCTGGTGGAGGCAAAGAGCAGCCAGCCTGCCCTTCAGAGGGCATTTCAGATGTTGACTCTTCTAAGGCAAAGCCATCCGTTGGGCTCCTACAGCTCCCGGCAGGTTCTACTGTGGGTACAGCTGCAGAGCTCTTTGACCAGCTGTCTTTCCTGAATGTTTAGGTAGATGTGGCTGCACAGGACCAGACTGTGGTCCCCAAGGGTTTTGCAGTTGGCAGGGGTGCTTGCAGATGCCGGTATTGAGCAGTCTGGGGCTGGAGGAGGTACTGACAAGGCAGACTGCCTTGCTTGTTGGAAATGCTGAGCAGTGTTGGGAGTCCAATGTGTGGCTGGGCAGAGCCTGTGCCTCGGCTGACCTCCCTGTCTGCCTGGGTTTGGCCAGATTACATCAAGCGGCTGCGGTACTGTGAGTACCTGGGGAAGTATTTCTGCCAGTGCTGCCATGAGAACGCCCAGACGGTCATCCCCAGCCGCATCCTGCGCAAGTGGGACTTCAGCAAGTACTATGTGAGCAACTTCTCCAAAGACCTGCTGAGCAAGATCTGGAGTGACCCGCTCTTCAACGTGCAGGATATCAATCCTGCCCTGTACCGGAAAGTGAAGTCTCTCAACCAAGTGTGGGTAAGACCTGTTCCATGCTTTCCTGAGTTTGGGTGAGGTGGGTGGCTGCCAATTGTAAACCACGTTCCAGGGAAGTTGGAGAGAAGGGGATATTTTGGTTTTCGAGGCTTAAATGCCCAGCACCCTGGGTTTCCATTCACATCTTGTTCTTTGTCCAGTAACGTAGAAGTTTCAGAAGGAATTTTTGCCTAGCGTCCAGCTGGGCTTTGGTTTATCTCCTGGAGCATGTGATGATGATTGTGCTCGCTTTGCCCTGCATGGTGTAAACACTTTGGTAGCAGGGGAGCGGCAGCTGAGGAGCAGCGGTCGTTTCACCAGCGCAGGAAATGGGGCAGACCTGCTTGGCCAAGGACTGTGCTCTATTTACTGATTCTTGTGTTCCCCCTTCCTCCCCAGCTGCTGCGAATCCAGCTTTTTCACATGAAGAACATGTTTAAGACCTGCCGGCTAGCTAAAGAGTGAGTCCCAGGCTGTGAAGTGAAGCTGTTTTGCTGTCCTGGATCTGTCCCATGGCAATTTGCACTGAGGAATGAGCAACGGGGGGAGAGGGCAGTGGAGAGGGAGAGAAAGAAGCAGCAGTGGAGAGAGGGGGCTTAGTGGAGTCGCTTTGCTCTGAACTCTGGTTTCTCTGTCCTGCAGCCTCCTAGACTCCTTCGATGCGGTGCCTGGCCACCTGACGGAGGATTTGCACCTCTACTCGCTGAGCGACCTCAGTGCCACGAAGAAGGGGGACTTGGTGCCTCGCCTGACAGAGCTCCTGAAGGCAGGCAGCCTGCACGTTGGGAAGTGCATGGTAAGGCCCCCTTGCCTGCCTCCTGCACGGCTCCACACCCTCGGGGGCACCCTGTGCAGGCTTTGCTGCATAGATAACCAATGGGGGGGGCCTTTGACATGCCAGGCAGCCGCCAAATTAACTGATTCAATGCTAGCTGCTCCTGCCTGCTCCACAGAGCTGCTAACCAGAACATGCAGGATGTTTCTTACCCCATTTTGGCTCTCCCCCACCGTTGACACCTCGCTGTGCTCCGTGCTGGGGAAGGGCTGTCCCACGTGGTTAGAGCCAGGCACTGTGTCCTGCTGTCTTGCTGCGCTCTACCTCGTGCCCAGCTTGCCAGGGAGATGAGGAGGATTTAGATGCTTTTTTCTCACCCTTCCTCCTTCTAGCTGTGCCAAGCCAAAGGCTTCATCTGTGAGTTCTGCCAGAATGAGAGCGACATCATCTTCCCCTTTGAGCTCAACAAGTGCAGGACATGTGAAGGTGAGATGCTGGGGAGAAACAGGGAGGGGACAGACCTTGGGCCAGCAACATCTGCCTCTTCAGTTTTGAGTGGCATTTGTGCTAGCGAGAGGTACAGAGCCAGAGCCAGCCAGACCACAGTGCTCCTGTGCATGGCCTGTGACTCTGCACCGTGTTATCACAGCAGCAGATCAGCATTATAATGGTGTTTGGCCAGAGCTGCTGGCACAGTGGAGCATGTGGGTCCCATCCTGACCACGCTGTGTGCTGCCTGCCCCGGTGGCAGCAGACATTCAGGTTGTGATTGCAGCAAGCGGGTGTCTGGGAGCCCTGGCTTCTCTTCTGCTGTGGTTACGGGACAGGCTGCAGCCTGCACGCAGCTCCCCTGCCCCTGCTTGGATGGCTGGAGCTGAACTTGTAGAGCAGAGAGCCTAAAGGCTTTGTTTCTGTGCCCTTCCTGCCTGCCAAGAAATCTTCGGGCCCCTTCAAGAGTCATCCTCGATAATGTCCAGTACTAACGGCCAAGCAGAGTTTGTCCCTGCAGCTTGGGACCAGCCTCTGAACTGGCTTGAAATGTTTCCTGACAACATGCAAGTCTTGGTTTGGCAGGTGTGGTGCCAGAGAAAATTCAGGGCAGTCACTGTTTCCTTGGACAATCAGGGAAGTTTGGGGAGGTACCTCGTGCGGAGCAGGATACCTCCCGCCTGTGCTCCCAAAGGGGAGCTGCAGGGGCCCTGCAGCAGGACTTTTTGCTGTTTCCAGAATGGTGCTGGACCCCCGCTTCTGGTGCTTGTTCTGCCATGGCTTTGCTTTGAAATGTCCTCATGGACAAGCCTGGAGCATCCCTCTCCGGGGTGCAGAGTGCCAGGCGGTCTGTGTCAACACCCTGCCAGCCCTCAGCCATGCTCTCCCCCTCTCCCCACAGAGTGCAAAGCCTGCTACCACAAATCCTGCTTCAAGTCCACCCGCTGTCCCCGCTGCGAGCGGCTCCAAGCCCGGAGAGAGCTGCTGGCCAAGCAGAACATGGAGTCCTACGTCTCGGACTACGAAGATGAGCTGGAGCAGCCGGAGGCAGTGGCAGCCACATGAGCACGTTGCAGCGGAGGAGCAGATTGTGGGTTTATTTATGTGTGTGGCCTTTGTCACCAGAGACTGAGCCACACGGACTGGAGATGAGGAGGACCATCAGAAGGCCTGGAGCACTGTCTTGAGGGATCTGTTTTCCCCCGTGCAGTAGTGCTGGGCTGGGGAGAAGGGTCATCTTCCATCGTCCGGGTCTGCTCCAGGTACCGCTCTCACTCCCCGATGCCTTTGCTTGGGGAAAGGCGGTTGCTCCCGCCTGTCCTGCAGGCAGAACAGGGGCCTTTTCCAAGCAGTTGCTCATGCTGGACCAGGCAGGGCTGTGCTGCCGTCCCCGTGCCCTCCCCAGCAGGGCCCCGCAGGGGGTCGGCACTTTCTGCTCACCAGCTGGATACTAGGAAGCTCTGGCCACGTCTGCTCCTCAGAGGGGAGAAATCAGCCGAGTCCTCCAATCCCCTGTCCTGCTGCTGGGCATTGTGTGCATGGAGGGAGGGTGGGGGTTTGGGGTTGGTTGTACATTTAACAGCTCCCTTTCTCAAATCTGGCTTGGGACACTGCCAGAGGGCAGTTGCTCTCATTCCGGGATCAGAGCAGAGGTGGCAGTGGTGAAAATGCCAGATTTCTGCCTCACCTCTCTCTGTGCGGTGTGTGCTGGGCTGCTTTCCCTGCCCTGCCACCGCAGCCTGTGCTGCCAAGGGGCACTGCCCCTGGAGCAGCCGCACAAGGGGACCGGTGCTGCTGGCCTTTCGGCAGAGGCAGATCCTCATGGCTGGAGGATGCGGTAAGCAAGGCTTCCAATCCTGCTTCCTTCTCATGCTGCCCGTCTGTCCTCCCAGAGGGACATGTCCTCCTCTAAGGGTGACATGGGATCTCACTCTGGTGGCACCAGGACCTGCCTTGACATCCATCTGCCTTCTGCCTGAGACCCACGGGGATGTGGGTGAAGGCTCAGCCCTCCAGCTGCATCCCCCCAAGCTTCTGTCTCGGTTTGTTCTTTTAGGTTGGTTTGTTTTGTTTTTTTAATCTGCTGGATTTGGTTTTAATTTTTTAATGTGGTTGTTTGTATTTTTAACTGTGTGTTCCCCCCAAGGAGGTGCTGCTTGAAATCCCTTTTAGGGGGCATGCAATCTGCTTGGGACTCACCAGTATAAAACCTCCAGGGCTGTCCTGCTCCTGGTTTTCCACCCCTGGAGTGAGCTGGCATTTGCCAGGTGTCCCCTTTTCCCAGCAGATCTCCTGCTCCTCTTGGGAGAGGGGTCCCTGAGCTAGGCAGAGCCTCCAGGCTTTCCGGCTGTGGTGCAGTGGGGTGGCCAGGCAGCCTGCTCACAACATGGGGTACACAGGGGAGAAGGGTTTGGCACTGGGGTGCTGCAAAGGGTCAGTCCCTTGCAGATGCGGAGCCGGCATGCCACAACTGATGGCTCCATGGGTTGGACCCTGTGGTACAGAGTGAGCTAGCGGTCAGTCGAGGAGGTGCCTCTGCATCGCAGGAGGATGCTTAAGCCCATGGCATGGGTGGGATGTGAGGTGTGGCCTGTGTACGTGCAAGAAGGGTGCTGAGGGACCAGGGAGCGATATGCTGGCAGAAGGCGCCATGAGGCAATGGCTCTCACAGTGCGTGCCCTGGCTTGAGGCTGGGACGTGACCCCTCGTGGGCTGTCCCTGCGGGCTGTGGCGGGGTTCCAGGGCAGAGGCTGGGACCAGGACGGGTGGCTGCAGGGCTTGGCCAGGGAGGGTGGCCAAGAGCCTCACTGCTGGGGGCCAGGCTGCTGCATGGCAGTATCTCTCCCCTGCTCTGCAGCATCCTGACAAAGCCATGTCTAGCCCAGGAAAGGGGGTTCAGCTCCCCACCTGCTCCCCTAGGGTTTTGCCTCCTCTTGTCTTGCTCCTGCTTGTTTTCCCCAGGGGAGCAGCTGCTCTCCCGCTTGCTCTCCAGCTCTGCAAGCCCTGGGGCTGCCAGATGCTGGTCTGCCTTGGTCTTGCCTGACCCCAAGCTGAGCGCTCCTGCTGCTGCCCAGAGCTGGCACCCCCTTCCCCGGAGCTGCCTCAGCAGCACACCTCCATCCACCCTGTTTTGTTTGAAGCACTTTAATGTCATGGGACAGCAGCTGAGAGGTTGCCCACGTCCTTTTCTAGAAGCACTGACTACATTTAGAGAAGAGGAAAGGGATTTTGGTTTATTTGTGGTTTCCACACTCCACCATGGACTTTGGAAGCAGTGGGACTTGCAAACCCAGCGGAGGTCTCCAGGGCAGGGTTGTGCCCAGCACTGACTGCTACAAATAACACTGGAACTGGCCAAGGCAGCAAGCTCTTTGTAAGGGAGAGCAGGGGGCTGCCCTGGCCATAAACTGGAGCCTTCCCCACAGGACTATTGCACAGTGTAGCAACAAAAATGCCGTCCCTAATAAACTAAATTAATGAGGGTTCTGGTTGTGTTGTGGCATTGTTTCAGGTGGGATAACAGTGGGTGTCCCCACCTCGGGGTCGGTGCTGCAGTGCCCATTGGGACAGGGAGGGAGCAGGATGCGCCAGCTGGTGGCAGGGGACAGCGGGGGGACAGCTAGTGCAACTGGTGATGCATAGCCAGATGTCACTGGGAGGGGGTTATTGTCACCACCCCTTGACTACTCCATCTGGTTCGTGGCTTGCCCCTCCAAATCACTCACTGGATTCAGGGCAGGAGGTACAAGCTGCTGAGTAAGGGGCTCTGTAATGCCTGTCCCCATCCTGAGCCTGCTTTTGCTGCTGGCAGGGGGGCCCAGGGGAATGGCCTTGGCTGCCTTGTCCCTGCTTGCACCCTGGTCCCATGAAGCGGGGCTCTCCCCTTGTAGCAGTGTTGTGCGTTGCCCCATAAACACCATAGGCACAGGAGATACAAACTGTAAACTTTAAAACGACGTCGAAGGATGCACATGCAAGCCCAGCACAGCGCTTGGCTCTGCACGGAACGAAGCAGGACTTCCCTGCGGGAAGCACGGCATGAGAAGCTGGTTTCTGGGGTTTTTTTTTTCCCCCAGAAAAGCCTTGCTCAGCCTAAAGCTAAACTGTGGTTAGCAGCAAGAACAGCAACTTGGGCTTACACCTGAGCATAGTGGTTGTAGAAAAGGTGTCTGGCAGGCGTGGGCACACTGAGGATGGGCTCTCACAGCCGCCAGCGAACCTGTGGCAGTAGGAGGGCCCTGCACAGCCCCCCTGGGGCCCCAGCTGAGCAGGGGCTGATGGCAGAGAAAAGAAACCTGCAAAACCCCAGGGCTTGCTGCTGTTACAGTGAGCCCTCCGCCAGCATCCGGGGCGATCCCTGGCCAGGCATTGAGGTATGAGCCCGCACCTTGGCAAAGACACGTCCACCCCAGTACGGAGAAGGACAAGCAATCTCACGCCCTGCTGTGCCTGTCACTGGGAGGGCGTGCGGGGGGCGTAGCGACGTTCAAACTGGCCCACATCAAACTTGCGCTTGCAGCCGGCGTAGTTCATGTAGCGGATCTTCCCGAAGATGGCCCGCTCTGCCCAACCCTGGTCGTGTATGCCGCAGATGGACCAGAGGCAGCCTGTCGGGGATGGGGACAGAGTGTCAGCTCTCTCCTGTGCTTGGAGGCATCTGGAGAGCAGGTGGGATACGGATGCAAAGCAGGACAGGCTGGAACGTGGGCTGGGTTGTCCCCAGGGAGCCCTCTTCCCCCCCCCCCCTCCCCACTGCCTTGGCCCTCAGATATAAGACCCGCCGCCCCCTGCCCCTCTTGTGCAACTTGCCTACGTATCCATTGGGATCCCTCCCGTCCAGCTCGTAGCGGTCATTGAGGTAGATGGCAAACTGCAGGGCCTCCTCGGGGGAGCGGGTCCACTCCAGGATCTTCTTGGCCCAGTACATCCGCAGGAAGCCATGCATCTTGCCCTCCCGGACCATTTGGAGCTGGGGGGAAAGGGACAGCCACATGGGTCAGTCCATGCCAGCTCATCTCTGCCCCTTGGGAAAAGGCTCAGTATTTCAAGAGGAGACACAGGACGCTACCTGGGCAGCGTTCCAGAGCGGGTCATGCGTGGTGCCCTGCTCCAGCTCCTGCAGCTTGTAAAGAAAAGGCCTCTTGTCTTTGGCGTGAAGCTTCAGGGTGGTTTGTGCCCAGTCGTAGGCACCTGTGAGCAAGAGAGATGAGGAGCAACACTGAGCAACCTGCTGCTGCAGGGCTGTGAGGAAGGGATGGGGAATTGGGCTGCTGAGGGCACCGTGCCCTGGAGGCACCAGCCTTGAAGAGGGCATCCACCAGCTCCTGTCCTGCCTCCAGAAGGTACCAAATGATGGTATATTAGTGCCCCCACAGCCCCTCTCCTAGCAGAAATGGGATTGCCAAGTTGGGGTGACCAGTTGGGTACCAGTCCGGCCCCCAGTGTTGCCCACCCGACCTGGGATGCTACCTTGCACGCTGTCGTAGTTCTCATTGTAGTAACAAAAGTTTTCAGCCAGCTCCCGCCGCACCACGGCCTCCTCCACGAACACGTCCACTGACTCCTTGTACTTGCCTCGGTGTTTCTGCACCTCCAGGATGGCTCGTTGGGTGGAAACCTGGCCTGGGGACATGGGGAGGGAGGAGGTCGGGCTGCTGGTGTGAGCTGCTGTGCTGCGGGGTGGGAAGCCCAGGGCACTCACCAAAGTGGAACCATGGGGACAGGTTGCTGAGTGCCGCCTTGTTGGGGTCATTCCGGTGGGAGCCGAAGGATTTCAGCCGCTCCGTGATGAAGGACTGCAGTACAGCCAGCCCCGCAGCCGTGCCGGGGGTTGCCCACTCCACCTCCTTCACGGTGCGGTCCACTTGCAAGCTGGAATAACAGGCCTCCCAAGCAATGGGCTGGGTGGCAACCACACAGCATGAGTGTATTTGCAGACGCTCTTCAGCCAGGGCTGCCCTGAGTGTTACATCCCCTGGATGTCCCCAGCCAGCAAGTCCCCAGCTTGTGCCAGCCTTCCCTTAACCAGCCTGGCAGAGATGTGGGAACCTCCCTTCCCTGGGGCATCCCCATCTCCACACCACCTATGCATGACTTCAGGCAGATCACTGTCCCCATGCCCTGCCATCCCCTCCCAGGATCACAAAGCAGCCGTGAAACTCTCCGGGACTGGCTGTGAGGGGGGTGTGGAGGTGTCTCCAGCTGGTACCTCTGCTGGGCAGGATGGGGGATATGGGTGACGAATGACAGGGGGGAACTCGGTGAGGAACTCGGGGAGCTGAGCATGGATCTTGCCCCGGATGGTCCTGGCACTGTACTCCTGCTTGGGGGAGGCGACCCAGCACGGCACGATGTTGTGGGCATCAACCTGGGAAGCAGAGCCGTGGAGGAGGGTGTGAGCAGAAGCAGTAAATGGTCCCCATGATGCGACACACAGGCTCCCTGCTCAGGTGACTCCAGCACACCTTCGCAGGCACGAAATGCAGGAGACAAGTTTCTCCCACATGTCACCAGCCAGTTTTCCCCTCTGAGATCGTGGGCACCCACCTGCGCAAAAGGCACATCCTCCGGCAACCGCTCCCTGACATCCTCCACCCACTGCCGGGGGACGCGGAGGGGGCAGAAGTCTGTCACCAGCCCGCCCACGCCATGCTCCACCACGAACGCGGGCAGCACGTCCTTGGCATAGCCCAGCAGCAAGTGGAAGGGGATGTTCAGCTCCGCACACTCCTGCAGTGAGGGGGAAAGGGCTATGGGATGGTCTGTGCCTCTGCAGACCTTGTCCCACAACTGCTGAAGGGCTGGATCTGCCTCACCCTTTCCCAGGAGCCCTGCCCCTGCCCTGTCCCACCCAGCGCGGACATCTCTGCAGCGGCCGTACCTCGGCCACCTCCTGCAGGCCCCTCAGCATGAAGCCGTAATGGCGGATGGTGGCATCCAGGAATTTGGGCACCAGGCAGAAGCAGACATGCAGAGGCAGCTCCTGTTTGAGGGCCAGGCGCTGGGCGTAGAGGAAAGCCCAGTTATCTGGGGAGAAAGCGCACAGGTCAGTGTTGGGGAGACGCTCTGCTGAGGGGATGGAGACGGGGTTTCACAAGAGAAATCCCCCCAGTAGCCCCTGCAGAGGGGGGGGACAAGCTCCAAGGGCTACCGGGGGGAAGTGCTCAAGGCTTTCACCACCCACGGGAGCTCTGTTTCCCGGCCCTCTCCGCCAGCTGGTTCGCACCTTGTACCCGCTGGTCCCGGGACATCCAGTAAAGGATACACCGAGCATCATCCTTCAGGTCCGAGCTGTCCGAGACAAGGCGAACCCGCTTTTTGTTGTAGTTGAACTCCCTCACGGACGGGGCCGCCCTCCGCCGGGCCTCTTGCATCACCTCCTCTTCCTCCTTCCTCCTCCTAGACACGCGTGGCAGCTCCGTGACCTCAGCCTTTCGCTTCCCTTGCCCCCGCAGCATCCTTAGGATTATCCGGGCCGGTACCGGGAGCAACGTTGTTGCGTGCGACCGCTGCGAGGAGAAACCGGAACCGTACTGACCTCCCGGTGCCTTGCCCATCCCGTTCCCCGGTCACGCTCCCAGAGCCTGGGTGATGCCCGGTCTCCTGCCCATCCCGGTTCCCGGTCCGCTCCCGGAGCCCCGGGGGTCCCTACCTGGTAACCACGCGGCCCTGCGGGTGTTACACAAGCTGGAGGAGTGGCTAAAAGGGGGGGGGGCGTGAAAATGGGCGTGCTCTATGGGATAAGGGATGTGGCTTTTAAGCACCTGGTCCCGCCCCTTCGCGCACGGGGACCGGGGCAGCGTCGATGTCCCCGGCGCGCCCCTGGGCGCGCCGGGGACATCGGCGCTGCCCCGGTCCCCAGGAAGGGGGGTGTAAGTGCCTGTCGTTACCTCCCCTCCCTGCCCTCGGGAACGAGGAAGCGGCTCCGGCAACCTTCAGCCATCACTCGGCAGCGTAGTTCCCTGTTGGCACCGTCCCCTGGATCTGCGTCCCCGGGGTGAAGGCACCTGTCCCCATGCGGGGAATGGAGGTGCTGGCTCTGGACATGGCTTGGCAGAGAGAAGGGCTGTCCCTGTCCCTGTCCCTGCTGCTGCTGAGCTTTGCCGTGTTGGACCTCACACTGGGTAAGGGCTGAGTGGGATGCAATGCTCTCAGTGGGGTGGGTGGTGAGCAGGCAGCATCGTTTTCCAGGGGGGGTGGTGTGGCCTAGGGGTGGCTTCACCCACAGAGGTGAAACGCTGTGGGTGCTGTTTGCTCTCATGCATCTCAGCACCTTCCCAGTGAGTGAACAGGGCTACGCTTTGCAATACTGGAGCAACAAGCTTGGCTTTATTTCTTTTGCCTCTCATGTGTGTCTCCATCTGGGCAGAGAAGACCTTGCCCCCCAGCCGCAGCACGGTGCAGCCCTGCTGAAAGGGTCCCTGCAGGGCTCGATGCCTTCACTGAAAGCTGTGTTGGCTTGGCAGCACCTGACTTAGATGCCACCATCACCGGGATGTTGTGGGCCTGAAACACTGCAAATGCCTTCCCAATGTTTGCACTTTTCACAAAGCAAGAGCAGTGCTGAGCTGAGCGCAGGGAATAAACCTGGCTTGTACCTCCTGCGAGCCTCGAGCTACAGCCGTAGGTCCCCTCCTCCTGTGTCCCTCAACCCCCTTAAGAGCTTTTGTAGGTCACTGCACGTGTCTAACGAGTCGCCCTGAGCTGCAAGCTGGGTTTTGTTCCTCTGTGCCCCCCCTCTGTGGGGCTGGTTCCCCGTTGCCATTATTTACAGCCAGCGCTATCAGTTCCTGACTATCTGGAGCAGAGAGGTTTGTGTAAACTGCTGCTGCTGCCATTCCCGCCTGTCCCACGGTCACCAGTTCCTGCACGGCTCTTCCCGTCGGACGGGTTTGTCTGACTTCCTCCAGGGATGGGTGAAGGTGGTGGAAGGGGTCGTAGGGCTGGTGCCTACAGGAGTTTCTGCCCGCAGACCGGTGATGCCCAGGGCCTGTTCCTGCTTTGTCAGGCTGGGGGATTTATGTACCCTGCCTTGCTGATGATCGTGGTGCCGTTCAGGGGATCCACGTGTTTGACCCATGCAGGACAATGAGTCCCCACTCCTGATGATCCACGGCTGATGCAAAGTTGTGGAGCGTGTGCTGGTGGTGGTGCTGTGCCCTCCCTGGCACAGCCATGGTCTCAGCCTTTCACTGCCAGCCCTTACGTCACTCGCTCTCACACCTCTTTGCAGGGGCCTCTGTCACGGATGTGACAGCAACCACGTCCTCGGCTCTCCCTGCCTCCTCCACACCTATGGAGACCACAGCACTGCTGCCAACCACCGCCTCCACCACCGCAGGCACCGTCCTTCCCTCCAGCCCTGAAACAGGAGCCTCCACCCCGCAGAGGTCCAGCACATCCCTGGGGACTGGCAGCGCCTCTTCTACCACCGTGCCTCCTCCTGCCACGCCAGCACCGACAGCCGCTTCGACCGTGCCCTTGATGAGCCCAGCAGACACCACGGCCAACCCTGATACCGGCACAGGGGTCCCTGGGAGCACCCCCACCCCCAGACAGACCACATCTGGGACCACCCCTGGCACCTCCACTGCGACTGTGGGGCCAACCCTGGGCACCTCAGGAGCACCTGAGACCCCCAGTGCAGCCACAGGTGAGCGTAGCCGTGGGGGTGCCCGGCGGCAGGGGCAGGGTGACAACTGCCCTCAGGGTCACTGGGCATGTACTTGGGTGGCATCATGTACGTGGCTTCATTTAGGCTCGGCCTGTCCCCAGCTGTAGGAGCACCCTGCACCTCTCCACACACAGCGCTAACGTAATGTTGCTTTGCCCAGGCACGGAGCCCTCTTCCCCCGCCACCAACTCCACCCAGACCCCAGAGGTTACCCTCAGCACCCCTGCAGACCTGCCAACAATGCCGCCCATCTGCCCACATGGCTGATGCAAAGTTGTGGAGCATGTGCTGGTGGTGATGCTGTGCCCTCCCTGGCACAGCCATGGTCTCAGCCTTTCACTGTCAGCCCTTATGTCACTCGCTCTCACACCTCTTTGCAGAGAACTCTGTCACGGATGTGACAGCAACTTTGTCCTCAACTGTCCCTACCTCCTCCACACCTATGGAGACCACAGCACTGCTGCCAACCACCGCCTCCACCACTGCAGGCACCGTCCCACCCTCTAGCCCTGAAAACTCCACCGCGGAGATGCTGACAGATGCCTTCACAGCGAGCGCTGCAACATCCCAAGGGAGCAGCCCGTCAGCCTCCAGCATGACCACACCGAAGGCGAGTGGCAGCACAGCCCACAGCACTGCTGGGTCTCCTGCCGGCACCACGGTGCAGCCTGACCCCACCTCAACAGGGCTGGGGCTCACCACTGGCATCCCAAGTCCAACCCCCATGGCCATGACGACCACCTGTGGTGAGACAACCATTGTCACATCTATGGGGACCAACACGGCCCTGGCTGTCACCTCAATTGGAGTCGAAACGAGCACGCTGCCTGCCCCCACCTCTATTCTCTCCTCCACCGGGGTGGGCACCACGCCTGGCACCAGCACCCGCCACGGGCCAGACGTGACCACGCTGCTTGGTAGCACATCCCCGGGGACCGGCAGCGCCTCTTCTCCCACCGCACCAGCACCGACAACTGCTTCGGCCGAGCCCTCCATGACCCCAGCGGACACCACGGCTGCTCCCGATACCAGCACTGGGGTCCCCGGGAGCGTCCCCACTCCCAGCCAGCCAGCTGGGACCATGGTGGGGACCAGCCCCGGTACCTCCATCCCAACAGCACCTGAGACCCCCAGTTCCACCACGGGTGAGTGCAGCGGAGGGCAGGGCCAGGGTGACAAACCCCCGCGGGATCTCCCGTCCTGCTCCCACCAGGCGCCAGCCCCGGGGCGGCCGCCCTGCCTCCAGGCTCCGCAGGCCGGAGGTGGGGGCTGGCGGGTGGGTCCCACGCTGCTCCCCGCGCCCTGGCCGGGCCCGGCTGCCTCGTCACGTAGCGGTGGACGGGCCGCTCCCTCACACACCTCCCCGCCCCCCGCCCCCCGCGGGACGGCGGCACCGGGCCCCGCTCTGGCCTCGCCGCGCCGCGGCGCTCCGGGTCTCACCGGGGCGGGGCTGAGGGCGGGGCACGCGTGGGGGGCGTGGTCTGAGGAGCGGACGTGTGTGCCGTGGGTGGCTGGGAGTGGGCGGGGCTTAGGGAGTGGGCGGGGCGTCTCCAGCCCCGCGCTGGCCGTGCTGCTGCGTGCCCGTCGCGCGGCGGTGTGGCTGTAGCGCGGCAGCGCGGTTGTACCCCGGCTGTACCCCGGCTGTGAGACGGTACCCCAGGAGTGTGACTGTACCCCGGCAGTGCCCCTCCCTGAGCACCTGTGCCACAGCAGTGTGGCCGTATCCTGGTGGTGTTTCCAGGGGTCTTTACCCTGAGGCTACACCTGTACCCTGGTGACACCCACCTCCAAGGACCTGAACCAGGCAGGGAGACTCTACCCTGCTCCAGTGCCCCTGGCTGTGCACACACCCTCAGTGTCCCTGTGCCCCAGGAGAGTGATTGTGTCCTGACAGAGTATCTGTACCCCTGCCTAATGCTATAGTGTGAGAGCACCCCGGCAGAGACTGCTCGTACCCCGGTGATGCCCTCAGTGCACCTGTGCCCTGGCAGTGCCCCAGTGTCCCGCTACAGCAGCAGGGTGGCTGTGCCCTGGCTGTTGTCCAGTGTGCCTGTCCGCCTGTGGAGCCCCTGTACCCTGGCCCAGTGCCTGCAGGCGCCTCTGCCCGGTATTGTCCCTGATCCCAGAAGAAGGAAGCAGCTCTGGCTGTCAGCAACGTGCTTCGGCTGTGACATGCTGTGACATGGGGAAGTGATGCCTGTGCAGACAGCCCAGGGAACAAACCCTCAGCCTGGAGCACGCCCTTCCTGAGCACTGCCGGTTCTCTTGGCCGGTTCCTTGCGCTCAGACAGAGTGGGCTGCTCTCTCCTGAGGGTGTTGGTGCTGGGACCCACTGAACATCACCTCTGTGGCGGAGCACAGGGACGGTCCAAGGCAGCCCGGCTGCTTCCCTGGGCTTTTTCCCATTGTCCCCGTCCCCTCAGCAGGCAGAAGACCGCACGGTCCCCATCTGCAGGGAGCTGGTCTGCTGCAGTGGTGGTCCTGCCGGCCTGCCCTGCCCTCTGCTTGTGGCTGCTCCGGGTCCAGCTGTGCAGCTGATGTCTGCTTGGCATCGTGCTGGTCCCTGGGACTGTCCGCATTGGGTGGAAACTCTCCCTTTGCTGCCAGCACTTGGGGAGTAAAGGACCCACCTGGATCCTCCTCCTCTGCCGGGCAAAGGAGACTCAGAAACCTCAGTGCTGGGCCCGTGGGGAGCTTTTGGAGCCGTGCCTGCGGGGACATGACTGGGCAGAGAGGGGGGCTGTCCCTGCCCCTGCTGCTGCTGAGCCTCGTCGGCCTCACCGTGCCACACCTCGTGCTGGGTAAGGGCTGAGCAGGATGCGATGGTCTCCGCGGGGTGGGTGGTGAGTGGGGAGCATCGTTCCCCGGGGTGATGGAGCGCTTCGCCCACAGCAGGCGCCTGTGGAGTGTGGGGGGGGCAAAATGCTGCGGGTGTTGTTTGCTAAATGGGAAGCAGAGGTGGACTTACAGCTCCTCCTTCGTGTGAGGATGAGGCCCTTCAGGGCAGAAACCAACCTGGGCACGGGTGGGATCAGACCTTTGCCCTTTGCCACATTATTATTAATCAGCTGCTGCCTGCAGCAGCTCAGGGAGGAACTGGGTGCCAGGGACTTTGGGAGTTTCTGGTGGGGTTGGCTGCAAGCAGACTGCAACGCGTAGCTCGGTTCCCCATCGCCATGTGAGCAGAGCCTCAGACTCACCGGGTTTGTGCTGGGATCACTGAGGAATCCAGCTTGGCATCTCAAAGCTGCTTCATCACAGGCATCCCTCAACAGAGGCCTGGGCAGCCAGGCTGTTTTGTGTGTCCTTTTCGAGAGGATTACAGATGCTCAGGCATTCACCAGGGACAGCAGGCTGCCCTGGCACAGGGTCTGTGCAGACAGAGAGGACAGCCCTCCTGAATCCTTCAACCCCCTTAAGAGCTTTTGTAGGTCACTGCACGTCTCTAACGAGTCGCCCTGAGCTGCAAGCTGGGTTTTGTTCCTCTGTGCCCCCCCTCTGTGGGGCTGGTTCCCCGTTGCCATTATTTACAGCCAGCGCTATCAGTTCCTGACTATCTGGAGCAGAGAGGTTTGTGTAAACTGCTGCTGCTGCCATTCCCGCCTGTCCCACGGTCACCAGTTCCTGCACGGCTCTTCCCGTCGGACGGGTTTGTCTGACTTCCTCCAGGGATGGGTGAAGGTGGTGGAAGGGGTCGTAGGGCTGGTGCCTACAGGAGTTTCTGCCCGCAGACCGGTGATGCCCAGGGCCTGTTCCTGCTTTGTCAGGCTGGGGGATTTATGTACCCTGCCTTGCTGATGATCGTGGTGCCGTTCAGGGGATCCACGTGTTTGACCCATGCAGGACAATGAGTCCCCACTCCTGATGATCCACGGCTGATGCAAAGTTGTGGAGCGTGTGCTGGTGGTGGTGCTGTGCCCTCCCTGGCACAGCCATGGTCTCAGCCTTTCACTGCCAGCCCTTACATCACTCGCTCTCACACCTCTTTGCAGGGGCCTCTGTCACGGATGTGACAGCAACCACGTCCTCGGCTCTCCCTGCCTCCTCCACACCTATGGAGACCACAGCACTGCTGCCAACCACCGCCTCCACCACCGCAGGCACCGTCCTTCCCTCCAGCCCTGAAACAGGAGCCTCCACCCCGCAGAGGTCCAGCACATCCCTGGGGACTGGCAGCGCCTCTTCTACCACCGTGCCTCCTCCTGCCACGCCAGCACCGACAGCCGCTTCGACCGTGCCCTTGATGAGCCCAGCAGACACCACGGCCAACCCTGATACCGGCACAGGGGTCCCTGGGAGCACCCCCACCCCCAGACAGACCACATCTGGGACCACCCCTGGCACCTCCACTGCGACTGTGGGGCCAACCCTGGGCACCTCAGGAGCACCTGAGACGCCCAGTGCAGCCACAGGTGAGCGTAGCCGTGGGGGTGCCCGGCGGCAGGGGCAGGGTGACAACTGCCCTCAGGGTCACTGGGCATGTACTTGGGTGGCATCATGTACGTGGCTTCATTTAGGCTCGGCCTGTCCCCAGCTGTAGGAGCACCCTGCACCTCTCCACACACAGCGCTAACGTAATGTTGCTTTGCCCAGGCACGGAGCCCTCTTCCCCCGCCACCAACTCCACCCAGACCCCAGAGGTTACCCTCAGCACCCCTGCAGACCTGCCAACAATGCCGCCCATCTGCCCCACCGCCATGTCCAACACCAGTAAGTGCAGTGCCCCATGGGCATCGCCACCCTCCAGCACCTGTGGCTTTGGGCTTCCAGGGGCCAGTGCAGGGGGTCCTGCAGCCCCACTGCTTTGCTGTGCTCTCAGTACGGGGGCATTGATGCTCTATGGGATGTGTGGTTTACTGTACAGGTGGAGGGTTGTTCTCCTGACAGTTTAGGGTGTGCACGACACGATTACCCTGAGAGGATGTCCCATGTCTGTGCCAGCGATCCTAGAGAGAGACTCCCCACATCCTTTGGCGCAGCTCAAAGTTCAACGACAGTAACCAGAGCCATGTTTTTTGTCCCTAGGTGCATCTCACCTCTTTCTGTCGCTGCGGCTAACCATCCCCCTGGACCTGGAGAACACCACGGTGCAGGAGCTGGTGTTGTCCAAGGTGAGATGTGATGGGTGTCACTTTGCATCTGCCAGCCATGGTCCAGCCAGCCGGAGAGGGGCTCAGGCAGCTAGTGGGAGGGGAATGTCTGGGTCTCACATTGAATGTCACCCAGAGCTATTTCAGATAAAGGGGAGTCCCTCCTTTGGCTGCTGTGGTCCAGGATCAGGCCCCTCCTAGTGGGGAGCGGGGGTAGGAGACTCCCTCCAGCACGGTTTGACTTCTGTCCTCTCCCCCCAGCTCCGCGGGGACCTGCAGACGGTGTTCCCATGCGCCGGCCTGGCGGTGCAGTGGCGAGGGAAGAGGAGGACCTGACCGCTGCTCCTCGCCTGGCTGGCACCCACGTGGACTGGCAAGCCTTCTGCTCCCTGCTCCTTACTCCACGGCGGTGCAGCCCTTTGGGATAACCTGTACAGCTCCCCTTGAACCTGGGACTCCCTGCCCTTCACTGTGCACGCCCAGAGGACCCCCGGTGACCCCCATGGACTGGGGTGCCCCTGCCCCTTCCCACAGCCTGCCTGTAGAGCCTCAGCCCTCCCACCACCCTGCACCAGAACTGGATCCCATGGTATGACCCCCCCTCCCAGAGCTGCTGGGGCCCTGGGAGGAGGGAACCCTGCAGGGGCTGGGCTTTTACAGCTGGGACTGAGATGGCTCAGCCACAAAAGCCACCTTGGGAACTGATGGATGAGAGAAAGGAGACCTGGAGCCCCCAGTACTGCTGTGCCCAGGGCGGTTGGTGACCTCTGAGGTTTGCAACCCAGGGAGGCTGTGGTGCCTGAGGTCTTCAAGAGATGCTCCATGGATGCTTTACATCCAGGGTTGGCCAAGATGGAGCCTGGGGTGGCTCTGGAAAGGAGGCAGAAGAGGAAAAGAGCCCCCATCATCTCCCACCTGAGCCCCATCCTGGTGCCAGCCGAGCTCCCAAGCCCTGCAGCGCAGAGGGCGAGTGAAGCCAGCGCCTGGCACACTGACTGTCCCCAGCTCACCTGCGATATTGCTGACAGAGGAGCACACCCATGCCAGCATGGGCTGGGCAATGAAGGGAAATCCCAATGGCAAAGATGACGACTTCTTTTTTTTTTCCAAGTTGCTTTCCCCAGTTTTCAGCTTTGCCATCTAGCAGAGGTACTGGCAAGGAAAACTGGCTGAGTCCCAAAAGCTTTGCGACGGAGAGACAGGCTCAGGGCTGTGCCCTCCTGGCAGGGAACACTGCAGACGTTCCCAAGGCTAGCTCAGCACCCCAACAGGCTGGGGGTCCCTGTTTTGGTGCTCTCTGCCCCATGACACCCCACAGTTGCTGGGGCAGCTGTGCGTGCCGTGGGGCCGTGGAAATCCCGTGGGCTGTGCTCCTTCCCTGTTTTTTTCCAGTCCCAAGCTAAGGAGACAGCCACAGCGTCTGTCCCCCTGAAGCAAAGTCATTTATTAACTGATTAATTAGCCAGATAAAATCCAACCGAAGCAATTATTAGCCTAAGCAAGTCACCTCGCTGGGAGATTGAAAACTGAAATAATTAGTAAAATAGCTGTGTTGCTCGTCAGCGGTTATTTTCGGCTGATCCATGCTCCTCGCTGGCAGCCTGCACCGCCCCGGCATGGAGAGGGCTGGGAGGGGGCACATGGGGTGGTGGGATGCCAAAGCCGGGGACGGGTCCTGGGCTCCCTGGGTTGTCACCTGGCTGGGAAGGAGTCAGCAGCCTGACAGGACAGGGAAAGGCACCCTGGGATCACCTGGCTGTCTGCCGGCTCGCAGGGGCTGGGAGAGGCTGGGCTGGGGCTGGAGGCTGAGCCCAGGCAGCACATCAGGACATTCCCATTTGGAATGCCCCTTGCATCCCAGGGTTGCCCCTTTGCTCTCTGGGGTGCTCTCTGGCTTTTGGGAGCCTGTTGGAGCTGTCGGCACCAAGAGAGGTTCCTTAGCACCCAGGCAGGGGGCCGGGGAGCAGGGCAAAGCCTGCCAGAAGGGGTCCCCACGCCGGACGCCTGGTGGGGTGCTGGGAAAGAAATCCTCGTGCTCTGCCTACGCCGTGGAGCAGGGCCAAGAGTCCTCCCACGCTGCATCCCATCGGGCTGCTTTCTCCGGCTGTTGAATCCATAACTTCAGACCCTGGGACATGGCCGGGAGCCAAGGCCAGGGTAATGGAGCCAAACTGCGTCACAAAGGGAGGAAAAGGTCCTGAAGTGCTGGGATGAAAAGGTGACCAGGGAACTCGCTGTCCCCTGCCAGCATGGCTGCCTTCCACTGCTACTGTGGCCGTGGGGTGGCAGGGGGACGAGGTGCTCCCATCCCCCTGAGCCCCTCTGCCCCCCCAGCCTGGGAGGGAGAAGAGGGGCATGGTGGGGGGATGTGGGTCCCATGGGGATGGTGGGCACTGCCCAGGCATTGGGGACACGGAGCTCTGACAAGCTCCTGACACTTCCCATGCTCTCTGTTCCTGCTGTCCTTGAGGATGCTGGTCACCACCTTCACCTCAGGGCTGCTTGCCTGCCATGGATCCCTGACCAGAGGGGCCTTGCCAGGTCGGATCCAGGTCCCGCTGCTTTCCCAGCCTGTAAATAATTTCTCAGCTTCTTCATTGTAACCCGCTCCCATCCATCAGCATTGTCCAGAGGAGCAGATCCTGCGCCCAGCAGGACTGTCACCTTCAGAGGGCTCAGCAGCATCACAGGGTGCATGTCTCGAGTCCCTTGTGACTCGGGTGTCCCTTCCAGTGTCCCCCTCCCCTTCACCACTGCCTGTGACTATAGCCCAGCTCCCGCTGCCTGGCAGGAGGGTGTTGCAACATGCCCAGCTTGCCAAGTCATCCAGAACTTGCGGGGTTGATGGATAACCTGGTTACCTCATCACCACCTCTAAGCCCTCTCCAAATGCCCTTGCCAGGAGGCCAGAGTGGTGCCAGTAGGAGACGCTGGGATCTCCGCAGGGCTGGAACAACAGCCCATTAATTCCAGGAAGGCTGATAAGGCACCATGCTGGGCCATGCTGTGTGATGCCGGATGGTGCAGAGCCTCCGGGTGCTGGGATTCACAGCATTGGCCCCCCAGTTGTGGGCTCCTGAGGGGCTCCAGTGCCCATCCGATGCTTTGGTCCTTGATAACTGCGGATGACAGTTATCCTTGCAGGAGCTGGTGGCTTGCCGGGACCTTGGTTTCAGGCATAGCAGAAGGATCAAAGAAAAATCCCTTCCCAGGGTGGGAACGAGGCACCATCCTCAAGAGAAGGGATGACCCATAGTGGCTGCAGGCTTTCCTGGGAGGGTGTGCCAATGTCAGAGCAGAGGGATGTGCTCAGTTTGTCACCCCTGTGACTCTGCTGGAGGAGCCGCAGGGAGATGGGGCTTTTTGGGGACAGCATGGGCAGGAGGGGCAGGCACGAGGGTCTCTGGACGGTGCTGGTCCCAGCACACCATGGGCAGGGGCTTGCAGGCAGGCTGAGGGCAAGGTGGGCTGGAAGTGCCTTGCTTCAGCTGATTTATTTTCTCCTATGCTGAGCAGCACGTTTGCAACAATCCTTGTGGTTCCCACCACATTTTGCACCTCAGACACCAGCTGGAGCAACTCTTTCCAGCGTCAGCACATATTCCCCAGCAGGGTGGCTTTCCAAAGCGGTATGGCATTGTCAGCACAAGCAGGAGCAACTCTCCCATGGCGGGTTTGCATCCCTCTAATCCTCCATCGGCCCAGGTGTGGTGGCCACTCGAGTGGTCACTGGCTGGGTGGTCACCCCGTGATCTGCAGTGTTGGTTGCACAGGTCCACAGCACATCATCCTCCCCCTCGGCTTCACCCCCACTCTGGCATTTTCGGTGGGTGGGCATTTGTTCTGGGTGAGCAATGGTCTCTCCTGATTTACCATCTGTGCCCTGTTCCTGCAGCCGGGGGTAATGCGTGGGTTTACAGGATGGGGTTTTTTTTGGCCGTGACTTGGCCTCCCCCGGCATTTCCCCCACCAGTGCTGCTGGGTCGGCGTGTTGCTTGGCGTGCCCTGCCGCTGCCGCCTGCCTGATGGAGGCCGGCTCCGGCGGGACACTGTGTACTGCCTAACACCCCTAATAACACTTTGCAGGAGTTGCCTGGGGGCATTTCTGGTTAAGATGTGTTTAATTGATTACAAAACCATGTAGTGGTGGGGGTTTGCATAATGCCGTTCGTGGGGGAGCTGGCAGCAGTTTTCAAGGGCCGGGGGGGGGCAGGGGAAGAGGGGAAGGGGAGACATTGGGGTGAAATGACCCAGGGGATCGGGGTGAAGTGACCCAGGAGATCCCCATAGCAGGGGAGGGGGGCTGCAGCTGTGGCTTTTCCTGCTCCAGCCTCTGGGGATGCTGGTCCCACCTTGCAGAGGAGCTTCCCTGGCCCATTCACCCCCTCCCAGCACCCCAGCACTGCTGTGCCCATGCTGAGGTACAGGTTTAAAACCCCACTGTGGCATGCTGGGGCTCTGGATGGGGATCCCCAGTGCTCCCAGTTGCAGCTGAGTGCTGGGGGGCTCAGCTGACACCCCAAGACCTGCCGCAGCCATACCTCTCCCTGCTTTATAACCTGCCCCTGCTCCCAGGGAAGCCTTGAGCCACGTGGGGACTTATGTCCTGCCTTGCCCCGGGCTGAGACACAGCTCAGCTGCTGATTTTCGTGCCCACGGTGTCCTCACAGGCATGGTGACACCAGCTGGCATTGCTCCGTCACCACCACCCCCTGCTCCGCGGCCCCCTCCCCTGCATGAGGAGCAGGTCCTGTGGGGTGTGTGGGGTGGCTGCCGTGCCGCTGTCGGCAGTGCCACGCACTGCTCTGGGCTCAGCTTCGCCAGTTGGTGCTGGTGGCCCAGGGAGCTGCACTGGGCTGTGCCCAGGTCTCTGAGGGGAATGGGTCCCTGCAGGGTGGCCTTGGGGTCACCCCCAACCCATGCCCCAGCTGAAGAGGGCATCCAGCCCTTGTGAAGGGCAGGGTTCGGCAGGAAGGGAATGGTGACAGGGACGTTGGAGGGAAAGCGCTGGGGGCGGGAGGGGATGGTGGCTGCAACCTCCCTCCTTCTGCCATCCCTATAAATAGGAGGGAGCAGGAGCAGGATTGCACCTGCGGGACTCCAGCTCTGCAGGAGAGGCAGGCAGGGAGGGACGCACGGAGCCGCTCCTCGCCGCTCTCGCCTCCCTTTGAGCTTCCCAGTGCTCTGCCTGGGTGGAGGCCTGAGGCATGGGGATCAGGGGATGGACATTTTCCACCTTCGTGGGATGCTGCGTATGGATTCTACATGGTACGTCCTATATTTTTCTGCTAGCACAGGTGCTACCTGAGCCCTTGAAGGGCACAGCAGGTATGCTTGTGAGATGCTTTTCCCTCCTGGCTGCACTGGAAACTCCTCTTTTGACCAGCCCTTTCAATACACTGCAGCCAAAAAACCAGAAAAGTGTTTTACAGGGCAGGCATCACCCTGGTTGCAGACGTGGACCTGTGGGAGAGGTGAGAGCCCAGCCCGGGAGCCTGCGTGCAGCCATGTATCCCTCCAGCAAGGGAGTCAAGGGAAGCCAGCCAGCAGAGCGGGGCTCCAGCGATGCTCCCATCCCTCCCCATGTCCCGGGGAAGAGCAAACACCAGTGCTTCATGCTGGGGCCCCTCTTGCACAAGCTTCCCATGAATGGGCGGCGTGGGGTAGATGGTGTTTCCTGCTCTGCATGGAAGAATTCAGATAAAACATGGATTTACTGGGGTGGATTGTGCCAAACTAACCTAGGGGGATTTGAATGATGCGATTTGTTTTCACTGAGATGAGGAGGGAAGCAGCTGAGCTCCTCTGGCTGAGGGAGAGGGTTGCAAAGAGCTTATTTCAGCTGGGGAAGATGGGGAGGAAGCAGACTGCTGGGAGGGGGAATGGGGGGGGCTGGAGGAGGATGGACCCCTCCAGGACTGGTCTGACATAGGAGATAATGTTCATTAATGACTCTGGCACAAGCTATCCGCAAGCTAATGAGCTGAGCCAGCGGTGAAGTTGGAGGTATCTCCGCTGCAGGGGGATCTGTCTGCCTGGCAGGGGGAACCTGATGAACCGGAGCACTGGGCCGGGGAACAGGCTCCGGCTGTCAGGCTGTGGCAAAACCCTGCTGGGTCTCACCCTCAGGGTGCCCTTCATCTCCCCTAATTGCAGCCGCCTAAAGCCAAGCGTCAGCAGATCCACCTGGCTCCTCCTGGAGCCAAAGGCGGCAGCTTGGTCTCCCCAGAGCCCGCATCCCTGTCCTAAAAATAAACCTGGGTGAAACGTCACCCAAGGGTGCTGGTGGGTGCTGGGAGAAACACCTGAGATGCGGCGGGGGGGGGGTGTATCCATTCTCTTTCAGCAAAGCTCCTGGATGTGGGGCAGGATTTTGGCAGCAGGAGGAGGGAGCTGTAAGCAGGGCTTGGTCCTGGGAGCTGCTGAATATTCCCTCCATGGGCAGCGAACCCATGGTGCCTGCACCCAGCTGGGGGCAAGCTGGATGGGGGCAGGAGCAGGCAGCTCCCCAGGAGAGGTTCATCAAACCTGCTTTAGCTGCAGCGAGTCAGAAGCCATTTGCAGTCAGGGAATGTTTCACTAAACCCCGAATGTCCTATCTGCAAAAGGGCTTTGGGTAAAGTGTATTTAAATGTCTCTCAGACACCCCAAAAGTAAAAAAACTTGAGAGTCCCCTGGGCTCCGCAGAAGGGACTGCGCTCAGGGCTGTCCCTGCAGTGAGGCAGAGGGCTGAGGGCTGTCCTCGAGTGGCAGAGCTCCACAGACACCCCTGGGGCTATGAACTAGACTTACCGGGCCCCAGCTCTTCCCAGTGGCCAGGCGGTACAATCCCCAGTGTAACTGGGCTGGGTTGCAGCGGCTGCCTTTGCCTCTGTGCTTGCACCAGCATCTCTCCCTGAGCTGTGATGAGTTGTGTCCTGTCTCAGCCAGCAGCTGCTGGCGCTAGGGATGCAAAGGTGCTGTGCAGTGCTGTGCCTAAGGCCACGGGATGAGGTAATAGGGTTTAAAGGGTGAGAGCTTCCTGATGCTCAGCTGGAAGAGATGTGGAGCTGAGCCTGGCAGGCTTCTGGCTCCAGCAGCTGGTATAATGCTCCACTTTGTGCTTCTCTGCAGGGCTTGGGGCTGCTGCTGCTGTCCCTGTCACTACCGAGGGGCCATTTGCTGTGGGGACAGCTTCTCCCATCGTGGCGGAGACTGAAGGGCCCTATACCCTGGTGATGGGCACTGCAGAGACGAGTACCGCAGTGGCCAATGCTGAGATAGCCAAGAGCATCCTCACAGGAAGCCCATCGAGCTCGTCCCTCCCTCCTGGGGCTGAGCCAGCTGCTTTGGTGACAGTGGCGAGCAAATACAGCTCTACAGTACCAACTTTGACAAACGTGACCAAGCCTCTTAACACGTCTCAGGATATCGAGAGAGGTTTGGCTGCTCCCACTACAGCCACGACCGCTGCCGCCATGTCTGCACAGCACCCTGCTGTCACCCCAGAAGCAGAGCCTGATGTAACAGGGGCCACTCCTGACGCACCCCTGGGGACCACCCCTCTCTTTGCAGACGTGAAGGAGGATATCCTTGCAGCTGTGACCAGAGAAGGAGCAGATCTAGACCCCACCGCTGGTGTCGTGTCCCTCCCCACCACTCCTCCACTGGCAGCAGCCTGGGAGGCACAGCCAACCGCTGGCAGCCCCGTGGGTGCTGGTGTCACCGCGTTGCTGGGCCAAGGGCTGACCACAGCCACGGGAGCAGTTGAGGAAGGCATAACCCTGCCCGTGGATATCCAAAGCGAAGCCAGTGCCAACTCCTCAAGCCTCAGCCCTGGTGCTGGGGGGCTGCTCACGACCCAGCAGGATGGGGCAGTGAGCGGGGCCGTGGGCATCACCCCAGAGCCAGCGGGAGAAACAGCCCTGGCTGCTGAGGAACGTCCCTCAGCTTCAGTGCCTGGAGATGCAGGAGATGCAGTAAATGGTGCATTCAGCACAGCCAGCTCATCCCGCCTGCCTCCGGAGAGTGTGACGGTGTCAGGAACATTGGGAAACCCAGGGGACCCCTCCCTCCTCCCCGACCAGGCAGTGCTGATCCCAACTGCTTCACTGGTACTGGCCGGTGGTGGGGATGGGGATGGGCAGGGAGCTCCTGGCACATTATCGGACACTCCTGATTCAGCCCTGTTGCTTGCAGCCAGTGGTGTACCTGCAGTGACAGGGGACACAGCCACCTCACTGCTGACCCCAAGGGTTTCCATTGATGCAGAGAGTGACATGAATCCCCCAGCCCTGGCCACTGTGCTGCCCACAGCGGACGTGAGGGCTGTGGGTCTGGCTGAGCCATCCCTGCGGCCTGCCCCATGGCAGAGCCCCACTGGAGAACAGCCACCACTGCTTGCTGCTGCCCTGCCATCCCCCACGGACACCTCCAGCGTTTCTGGGGCTGCTTACCTATCCCCAGGGGCTTCTTACCCACCCCCAGGCACTGGGGCTGGCACCCTGCCTGCAGCTGTTGATGGAGCAGAGATACCAGTGAGCCCTGACCTTGGTGCCGCCCCAGAAGCACCCATGTCTCCATCCCTTGGAGAGTTGACACCATGGGGGATGTCAGCTGGTGATTCCCAGGGAGCCAATGGACCCAGCACTGGCTTGAATTCAGCTTTGGATGGCCTCAACCCAGCGTCTTTTGTATCTGATGGACTGGCATGGCGCACCACTGGGGTCCCACCTCAGGTGGCTGAGGGTGCAGGGGACACAGGACAGGCAGGAGGTCCAGAGGATGGCAATCCCTATGCAGATACCCAAAGTGACACGAGTTCTTCAGCTTTCAGCACTCAGCAGGACCTTGCTAACACTGGAGAGCTGCCGGCAGGAGGAACAGGGGGTCTGGCAAATGCTGAACTGTCCCCTCCATCAGTTCTTGGGGATGAAGCAGGAGCAGCCCCAGCACTGGGACAAGTGTCCCCGCCTGGTCCCGCACCTCCTGGCAGTGCTGGGCTGGAGCCTGAATTCTTGGGGGCTGAAGGGCCAGGGGACCTGCCTGGCAAATCCCCCAGCACTCCTGGGGCTGCTTACCCACCCCTGGGGGCTGCAACCGGCCCCGTGTCTGGAGCAGAGACACCAGTGAGCCCCAACCTCAGTGCTGCCCAGGGAGCACCCGTGTCTCTGTCCCTCGGGGGATCACAGCCATGGGGGGCAGCAGTTGGTGTTCCCCAGGGAGCAGGTCTCCCTGGAGCCGATGGACCGGGCACTGGCTTGACTTCTGCATGGGATGTCCTCAGCTCAGCACCTTATGGACCAGCAGGACCCCCATCACCTGCCCTTGGGGACCAGCTTGGCACAAACCTGGAACTGCCGGCAGCGGAGGGACATGAAGCTGGCAGAACAGAGCCGGTGCTGGGAGGAGCAGGCAGTGGGACTGGGTTTGAGCCATCCCTGATCTCTGCTGCAGGCAGTGGGACAGCAGCTGGGATGGATCAACTGCCTGGAGCAGGTTCCTCATCTGATCCTTCCTCTCCCAGTGGTGTGGTTGCAGCATCCTCCATTTCAAGGGGTGATGAAGCAGGACCCATCCCAGCTGTAGCCTCTGGCCCTCACAGTCTGTCTCCGGCCTCTCCGGACAGTGAAACTGGCCCAGAGCTCATTCCAGTGCAGGGGACTGGGAGCACGGGGAATGCAGCGCAGGCAGGAAACCCAGAGAGTGAAAGTCCCTACATGGAGATGAGTCCTTCAGCCTTCAGCACTCAGCAGGACCCTGCTAACACTGGAGAGCTGCCGGCAGGAGGAACAGGGGGTCTGGCAAATGCTGAACTGTCCCCTCCATCAGTTCTTGGGGATGAAGCAGGAGCAGCCCCAGCACTGGGACAAGTGTCCCCGCCTGGTCCCGCACCTCCTGGCAGTGCTGGGCTGGAGCCTGAATTCTTGGGGGCTGAAGGGCCAGGGGACCTGCCTGGCAAATCCCCCAGCACTCCTGGGGCTGCTTACCCACCCCTGGGGGCTGCAACCGGCCCCGTGTCTGGAGCAGAGACACCAGTGAGCCCCAACCTCAGTGCTGCCCAGGGAGCACCCGTGTCTCTGTCCCTCGGGGGATCACAGCCATGGGGGGCAGCAGTTGGTGTTCCCCAGGGAGCAGGTCTCCCTGGAGCCGATGGACCGGGCACTGGCTTGACTTCTGCATGGGATGTCCTCAGCTCAGCACCTTATGGACCAGCAGGACCCCCATCACCTGCCCTTGGGGACCAGCTTGGCACAAACCTGGAACTGCCGGCAGCGGAGGGACATGAAGCTGGCAGAACAGAGCCGGTGCTGGGAGGAGCAGGCAGCGGGACTGGGTTTGAGCCATCCCTGATCTCTGCTGCAGGCAGTGGGACAGCAGCTGGGATGGATCAACTGCCTGGAGCAGGTTCCTCATCTGGTCCTTCCTCTTCCAGTGGTGTGGTTGCAGCATCCTCCATTTCGGATCCAGCCAACCCAAGTGCCCTTGGAGAAGTGGGTGGTGCTCCTGGAACTCTGCAGCCTTCCCTGGGTGCTGGGTCTGGGGTCCTTCCTGCTGCAGGAGAAGGGGCAGGTGAAGTGGCTGGTGACAGAGGGTCCCCAGGGCAGTCCCAGGCCTCTGCTGGAGGAGAACCAACCGGTTCAGGAGACCCTGACAGAGAAATGGGAGCCGTGCTGCAGTTTGCATCTTCTTCCCCATCTACAGAGGGGTCTTCATCACCTGGGATGGTTGGTGAGGCTGCCAATGGAGCAAGCCTTCCTGGAGCTGGTGGAGCTGGCGGTGGCTTGAGCACAGGCTTGGAGGCTGCTGGCCCTGAGGAACCCCCTGTGTCTGCCCCCGGCATCCAGACTGGTGCCAATCCTGGACTTACTGATGCAAAACTGAGCCAAGTCAATGTGGGGGGGCTGCCTAGAGAAGCCTCTGTGAACGGGGGACCTTCCCCTGGTGTGAGCCTGGGAGCGGGCACAGGAGCCATCATACAGATTGCGTCGGGAGCACTGGCCCCATCTGCCCTCACCTCCTCCCGGGAGATGCAGCCCCTTGTCCCGGTGGCTCCAGATGGCAGTGGTGTCTCCGATGGCACAGCTGCCTCGCTGGCTGCTTCTCTGCTTCCTCCTGGGCATGGGCTGAGCTCAGGGCTGGCACCCAATGGGGACCCCCTCTCTGCCCCCAGCACCCAGGGCGGGAGCAGAGCCCTGGCGCCAGGGGCACCGGGTGGGCTGGCAGGAGATGCTGGAGGCACTCAGACATGGTCTCTTGAAGACGAGGTGGCCTCAGGAATGCCAGTGCCTTTGCGAGAAGCATCCCTCCGTGTCCCCACATCCCCCAACGCTGCCCTGGCTCTACCTTCTGCTCCACAGAGAGAAAACGCTGCAGAGGGGGTGTCTGCCAGCCCCGGGCTTTCCGCTCCGCTTTTGACACGTGAGTCAGTAGCGGGGTCCTCTGCAGGGGGAAGGGGAGAGCTGGGTGCTGCTCTGTTGGGGGGGGCTGCTCTGCTCCTGCCTCCCCACCAACTGGGGAGTCCCGGGGACCCCTCCAGGGATGCTGACAGCCTCGTGCGTGGGGAAGCGAGTGCTGTCATCCCTGGAGCAATGGCAGGGCGAGGGGACATGGCTCAGCTCCTTCCCAGCACAGCTGGAGCTTGGGCAGCTGTGGAGACCCCCACTCGCTTCCCACCACAGGGGAGCCCAGGGGTCTCTGGCCTTCCTCCCACTGGGATCTCTGCTGGCAGCCCTGGATCAAAGACCCCAGGGCCAGGACCTGCCAGCGGCTCGTCACCCACTGCCCTGCAGCCATTCTTGGGCAGCAAGGTGACCAGCAGCCTGGCAACTGGAGCCCCTGCTTCCAGTGAGTCGAGCCTCCCCACAGTCTTCCCAGGCCAGGGAGGAGCTTGGGGGGGGACCCCAGCCACCACCCGCCCAGTCGTGTCCTGCAGCCCGGCTGCTGCCAGCCTGGCCCCGCCAGCCCCCCTCCCTGGGGTCAGGGAGGTGCTCCCCAAGCCAGGAGCAGCCACTGTCACCTCCCGCACATCGTCCCTTGTGTTTCCAGCTCTGCCAGGAAGGCCGGTGGCCGCCCCGACCACACTGCCCAGCCCCACAGGTACGTGATGCTCACTGGGCAGCCGGGGTGGCAGGAGCACCTCTGGCCTCCTGAAGGACTGTCCTGGGGGACGTTCGGTGCCCAGAGACCGAGGGGGCTATGTGGAACCAGGACCCCCAGGGGAGATGCGCCATGAACAGCTGCTGCACAAGAGCTTGCATTTTTGGCAGGCTGAGCCTGCCTTCCAGTATGGTCCTGTCAGCTGGAAAAACCATCCCCTCCAAATGCTTTGTTTTATTTAACGGATATGGATACGGAGCTGGAGGCTGTAAACATCCCTGGGAAGAGCTGTGGGTGTTTAATTCCCTGCCATCCCCCTACTACAGTCCCATACAGGGGTTTTCCCCTCCTGATGGCGGTCCTTCAGCATGGTGCCCCGGCGTGCCTGGAGCAGGAGGGGACAGTGGCCACAAAGGCCGTCACGGAGGGTTTGGGGCAGCTGTGTAGGTGTAAGGCAACAAAAGGGGTGGGAAAGGGGTGGGAGCAAGCTCCTGCAGGAGAAGGTGGCATGCAGGGTATCGCAGGGGGCTATTGGCAGTGTTCCATCCTCCTGCTCCCCAGGCTGTGTCCATTTGGAAGAAAAATCATTTCAGCCCTTTGAGGTTTTGGCACAAATCAAAGGCTTTGCTGTAAGTGTGTTTAATTTCTTTTGTTTTGTTTTTCTTTTTCAGTTGCAGCTGTGCCCCTCTATGGGTACGGAGCACGGGAAAATGATCGGGAATACGTGGAAAGGAGGGTGGATTTTAATTCTCCACTTTTCAAGCCAGAGACTGGATTCCCGTTTGGGAAAACCCTGCGTGACTCTCTCTACGTGAGTCTACCTTGGCTTGACTCGCTGCTGGGCAAGATTCCATCCCCCAAAAACCTGGGGAAAGCACCAGGGGCCAGGTGCCTAGGATGGGACCCTTGCAGGGGCGAATCAATTGGGATGCTGCTGGGGTCTGTTTGCAGCAGGAGGTGACTTTGTGGCCATTTCAGCGGTGGCCAGTGGTGGCCTTCTTTGGATGTTGCTCAAAGTGGGCTTGGGAATGGGAGGGCTGCCACTCCCGTGTTGGGAGATCCCACCGGTCTTGTCCTCACCTGATGGAGGGATCCCTCTGTTCAGTTTACAGACAACGGACAAATAATTTTCCCGGCCTCAGACAACAGCATCTTCACATACCCCAACCCTCCTCCCAGGGGCTTCAATGGCCACGAGGACGTTCCCATGATTGCTGTGTTTTGGGACAACGCCGACTTCTCCAGAGGTGTCGGCACCACCTTTTACCAGGTAGGTGAAGCCACTCAGGTGCATGGTTGCATGAAACACCTTTTGGTGATAAATTCATCGCATATTCTGTGGATGGCCCTTGAGATGTGTCATTGATGGAGTCCATGAGCGGTGGTTCCCTTTTCTGGGCCAAAACTAAGAGCTGTTGATCCTCTGTGTGTCACCTCTTGAGCCATCCATGTCTCATCTAGACCCTTAGTCACAGTGCTCCATGCATGGCCCAGTCTAGATTGGTCTTTGCCCTACTGGGAACTAACACAGACGTGGGTGTACCCAACCCACAGGAGTTCCCCACCCTTAACACGGCCAAGCCTCCGTTCGTCCGTGACGTGGAAGCGAAGGTTCGGCGGTACCTGAGGTCATCCTACTCTGCTGCCTGGACCCTGAAGATCACCTGGGAGAAGGCACCTGCCTATGCAGCACGGACCGACACCCGGAGGGTAAGGGGCTGATGGAGCTCAAGGGCTTGTTGAGTTGTCAAAAGAACCCCAATCCCCATGGACGATCACCTTGTCTGTGCCTGAAAATAAGAACCAGTTTTGTGAAAAAGGTCAGTCTTAAGGACTTTTGCCAAAAAGAACTGGGCTGTGCCAATGTTTTGGTGGTTTTCAGGTTTTTGGGGGGACATCTTTAGCCGAACTCTCCTTGCTCTGTAAAATCTTTCTCTTTAATGTGGTGGGAGTTTATTGTGCACCAGAAACACTGTTCTTCAGAAGCATAAAATTGGGTGAATTTGAGGCTTCTCATGGAACAGCACCAAAGTAAAACCATCACATTTTCCATGCAAAATGTGAAGCAGCCCAGGCTGCATTTGCTTTGCACATCAGGACCTCAGCCCCGCTGTCTCCCAGTGAGCACTTGACCCACACCCCTAATTTTAAACCCAGCAGCTTTCCTCATTTTCTTACCTGTCCACAACGCTTCTCCCCAGACGATCACATACCAGGCTGTCCTGACCACCGATGGTTTCAGGTCCTACGTCCTGATGCTGTACCAGGAGGGAGGCATGCGCTGGGATTACACCAGGCTCGCTGCCACCAACGTGCTCATCGGCTACACCAGGTACAGCAGGCTCGGCACCCAGCCCCAGCCTCCTCCGAGCACCGGGGTGCTTCCCACCCCCAGCTCCAGCTGGTTTAATCCTTCCCCTGTGTTCCACCAAATGCCCTGCAAGGATGAAGGCAGCCCAGATGGGGTCTGCACAACCATATAGCTTAACATATGGGGGTGTCAAAACCAAATTTACCCTGTTAGTGGCTGGATCAAGCTGCAGCTTGCCAAGCTGCTGGGCTGTGTTTGCTGTAAGATCCACACATCCCTCTGGGGTCCTGGGCCTGCAGCATCCTGGTGGTTTGGGTGGAAGGAGTGGGGAATAGGGGATGTTTGCCGAACTTTGTGCCGGTCAAGGGAAGGGATTTCCGCCACTTGGCTGGAGCAGTTGCTTCCTGCCTCCTCGCATCACGTCTCGCCCCGTGCATGCTGTCCCCGGGGTTTGCTCATTAGCTGCTTGCTGCAGCTGGGTAAGGAAAAGGTGGCCGGGACAGGAAGCGCGGGCGGCACAAACATGTGTGTGTGTGTGCTTGCCTGTGCACGACCTCTTGTGGGTTTCTGCTCCATATCGCCCTGCAAGATGCTGGAAAACATGGAAGCTGCTCGCAGGGGTCTTGAGATGTCAACAGGTTCAGTCCATGATGCAGGAGTGTTTGCAGCGCCCAAAACTAACCTCATCCTGTAGAGAGGAGGCAGAAGGCTGGGGGAGCTGGTGGCTTTGCCCTTCTGTCCCCAGAGCTGCGATTTGGGTGCTCTGGGGTCCTGCCAGCTCAGGATCAGGACAGCTGAAGGGCAGGCTGGGGCTGGGGCTGGGATAACCCCTCCTGGGAAAAGCAACCCTTGATTTTTCCCCTTTCCTCTGCACTCAGTGGGGATGGCTTTTACCACAACGATGACCTGACTCAGAGACCTCCAGCTGCTAAATATCGCCCTGACCAGTTCAAGGGCTACAACACAGGTAGTGCTGCATGGCCGGGGCGGTTTCACGCAGCCCCCCAGATATGGGGGTGGGGGGGGTCGGGGGGTGTGGGGAAGGCTGCATGGGGAGAGGGATGTTCCCAGGGGATGAAGTCCACCCTGCCACTGTGGCAAGGCTCTCACTGAGTCCACCAAGGCCAGGCTTTCACCCCAAGCACATAAAATGCTTCCCTTGAGTACCAGCTATGCCCTGAGGCTGAAATGTCCTTGCTGTGTCCGTGGATCCTTTCTGTTGCAATGGCTCTGTCCCAAGGCTTTCTTCTTTGGCAAGAGCCTCTCCCCCTGGTTCCCTGCTGTTGGGTGGCTGTTAAGCCTGGGGTGCCACAGCTGGAGGTCAGCGTGGGTTTAGCTTCCAGCATCAGCATCACTCCACTCTCGCCTACAGCCGAAACTGCCCCTGTGGTCCCCTTGGCTGGAGGTGACAATTCATGGTTTCTCTCCCCACTCAGACCTCCGTGGGCTGTCGATTTACAAGCTGGAGAGCCGCGTGCGCATCAACTACCGGCTGAAGTGCCTGGCATGGACGAGGTGGCAGCAGGAGCCGCGGACATGGAGCCAGGGCCTGCCCACCTGCCCCTGCTCCCTGCAGCAAGGGCAGCAGGACTCGCGCTTCAAAAGCAGCCGGGGAGGCAAGTGGACATGCTGCTTCCCCACCCTACTTGTCCCTGAGCTGTTCCTCCCCATCTTCCCTGCAAGGGTGGCTGGGGTCCCTCCTGGCAGGGTGGGCAGGAAAATGGTATGTGTGTGTGGGTGTGTGTGCTGCCCTTCCCTGTAAGAGAAGGGAAAATGGGGAGGAGTGAGGGCTGACCAGTCCCTGTCTAGTTAAACTGGATGGAACTGGTATAAGGTGCATGGGGACAGCGGTGATGGACCCTCCCCAGCACCAGGGTCTCACCTTGAGGGACTACTTGGATGGTCTCCATCAGTCTCTCCAAAGACCCTGTAGCACCATGGGGGATGTGGTGGGAGTGATGGATAACAAGGAGCCAACCCCAGCTCCACTCATTGCCCTGGGGCAGGGATGCTGGCTGGGAACAGCTGCACCAGGACAGGGATGCTGGCTGGCAGGGAGCTGTGCCGAGGCTCACTGCTGCCCCATTGCAGGCTGGTGGGCTGCCCGTGTCTCCATGCTGCACTCTGCCTCCCCCAACAAGCACGGTGCCGGTGTCCGCTGCCTGTACAACAGCCAGAGCCAGCTCATCGAGGGTCGGCAGGAGAGGTACTGGAGGTCCTCCAGGCAGGCGTCACCCTACCGTGGTAAGCACAGCCAGCCCTGGCATCCCCCAAAAGAGGCTGCCATCACTGTAGCCTGTAAATCATTTTAATCTCCGTGCCAACCTGTTTCCTGACACGCTGTTGCCCTTGGAGGGAGCGTGGACCTGCCAAAAGCCAAGGCAAGCACCCTGCCTGCCTGGAGCCAGCCCATCTTCCTCTCCTCTTCCCTTCAGCCCCTTACTCTCCTTTTTGCCTCCAGACCAGGAGCTGAAGTTGTATGACTGGTGCTGTAACCAGGCGGGCAGCACCCATGTCTGCGCCCGCTACAGCGAGAAGAGACCAAAGATCAGCTGTGATGGATACCAGTCACCCGGCACGGGTGAGTTTGCAGCCTGTGTGTGCCAGGGCAATGCCATCTTGGTGCCCAGGGCTAGGGGGAACGTCCTGGCCACATTGTGGTTAAGGCAGCAAAAGCCCTGGGCAGATGAGAGATGGGTTTTGGGGTGCACACGTGTGGGTTGTCTGTGCCCTGGGCTGTGCATGGTTGGGGGGGGTGGGCGGATCTCCCTTACCACACAACCACTGGCATAATCTGGGGGTGACAGCACTGGGACAGAAGGAGGACCACAGCTAACGTGGTTGTTGGTGTAAGCTGATGCGGGACTTTCTTGCAACCCCCAGCAGGTTCCTCGGAGGAGGCAGACAGTGACTCAGAGGAGCAGAGAGGTGAGTGGGCTCAGGGGTCTCCTCTCCACAGGCTGCATCCCTCTGTCTCCATCCCTCCTGCACAGAAACTCCGCCGCGGCTCCCGGCTCCCCCCCAGGCCTCCAGGAAGGAGGTGGCCAGGCAATCCTTGTTTCTTCTTCTTTGCAGATGGAGAGGACAAGTAACTGGGGGGTTGCACACCTGCAACACGATCTGGGCCATGGTTGATCCTCTGAGTCCTTTGCTCCTGCTCATTCTGTGTCCTCCTGTTCCCCCCAGCACCCCTCACCCCTGCCTGCCGTGCAGGGCAGTTCACTTGGGTGGTGCCTGCAGTTGCCTTCGCTGACACAAATTCATTTTTCTAACCCAGACTTATCCCAAGATGTCAGTTGTTTTAGTCACCCTTCCCCAGCTGCAGCTGAGCGAGTGCCCACGGGCACCTCCTTGCTGGTGGGGAGGTGGGCAGGTACCCCTCACTGCATCCACCACCCCCATCCTCCCTGCACCCATCTATGCCCCCACGCTGGCAGCTGAAGTTGGACCCACAGCACCCGGGTAATGGGTTTTGCACCTCACGTGGGTCGACTGCAGCCAAGCCCCCGAGGGCTGCAGTGCGCCAGGCTCACCCCATGGGCTGGTCCTGTCTTGTCCCCCACTTCTGTCCCTCAGCCATCCCTGCCCCAGCAGTCCCCAGGCCCTGTGCCCAGGAGAAGAGGCAATTCTCTGGATCAAGCAGGAATCAGCTCAACACCTCTGCTGGGTGTGCGAGGGCAAAATGCAACCCCGTGATCAGAAATGTTGGGAGAAAAATAACTTTTTTGTGCGTAAGAGAGCATCTGCCTTTCTTTAAAAAAAAAAAAAAAAATCCTTGTTAAATCTTGTTTGTTCAATAAAGCCTCCAAGGGGTCTGAGCATCACTGATCCTGCAGCAACCACGTCCTCTGCTGAACCGGGGATGGGAAGGGGTGGTGGGGGCAGGCTGGGGACAGCGGCATTGCAGGATGCTGCTGCCCTCCGAGCTGGTGCTGGGGATGTGAGTGTCCGGGCTGCGGCCGAGCCAGGCTCTGGGGCAGCAGGGCTGGAGCTGGGGTCTGCCAGGGCTGACACATCTCCCTTGGGCACAGCATCATCCCTCAGCAGGGGCAAGGGGGTGTTTAGGGTGTTTACAGGAACCACAGCCCGACCTGTGCGATCTGAGCCATGCTTGGGGAGAGCAGTGAGGGAGACTTGCAGCTTTGCAGGGGGAATGAGGGGATGGAGCCACAAAAAACCCCCTACATCCCTCTTCTCTTTGGCCCTGTGGATGGGACCAGCAGAAGGCAGGAACTCAAGAGCTCGGTGACAGGAAAGCAGGGCTGGTGCACGGGCACCATGGGGTACAGGCAACTTACTCAGCAGCATGCCATAATTTTTGGTTTATTCTATTTTGTTCCTAAGGGGTTATAATCATTGTGTTGCCACACCTGGCATACCCTGGTGCAGACACACTCAAGTACTATCCTGGTTGCCTCTGCAGGTCCTCAGGGGAAGGTGAAATCCTCTCACTTTGGCCACCCAACATAAACCCATGATTTTCATTCAAAAAAAGCACCTCCTCCAGAATGAATCCTCCCACAAAGGTCAGACCCCAAAAGGCAGCTGCCCATCCCCTGCCTCCACACAGGCACCATTGCCAGAGACCCCGAGAGCCGGCAGCGGAGCTGGCAGCAGCATCTGGCTCCTCCATGAGCCCGGAGGTGCCGGGGCAGGACCAGTGGCAGGCTAGGGCTGCTGGGGGGGGTGGCTCGGGGGCCTGACGTGGGGTCTCTGGATCCTTATCTGTAAAGGAGGGACAGGTCACCCTGTGCTGTTGGTGCTGCACAGGCTCTGGTCTTTGTGACAAGCTCAGACAGAGTCATAGATCCCAATGCCAGCCAAAGCATCTGTGATGCTGCGGGACGAGGCATGATTCCCAAGCATCTTTGAGACACAGGGCCAGGACTTCAGTTCCCAGCCCATGGTCCCCCACCCTGACACCCCATGGGGACAATAAACCCTGAGCAGACCTGGACTGAGGGGTCGATGGCCTGCAGCTGCAGTTCCCAATGCCTTTCCAGGGAGTGGGAGCAGGAAGTCTCTGCCCTCTCTCCTGCTGTCATCAGGGCTGGAGCGGGGAACATGAGCAGAGCTTAAAGATGACCAGAGTGAAGCAGAGCCATGGTGGGAGGTTTCATAGGGATGTACTCACAGGGGAAAGGTCGTGGCCTCCAGAAGGTCTCCTTGACTCTAGCATGGGGGGAGCAGAAAGGGGATGACATGTCAGGGGGTCCGGGAGAGCCCCTGCCTGGTCCTGGTGCCTGGGTCAGATGGGAGTGGGGAGCAGTGACTGAGTGTGGGGGCAAGATGAGGCTACAAGAGGAGGAAAAGCCCCAGTTGCTGTGCACATGCAATTCCTCGCCTTGCCACATATGCAAATGAACAGGGGCGCTTTCCCAGCAAGGAGCTGGCAGCAGGGGCAGGACACAGCTCCAACCAGCGCGGGGGGGCTTGGGGTGTTGAGCTTCCCCTAAGCATTGGATGCCACGCTGGGACCAAGGGCTGGGGAGGAGAGAAGGAGATGCTGGTGCTTCCAACCCGGCCTTGCACCTCATCAACCATCTGCTAACTGCCTGCTCTGCAGGAGATCAAGGTCCAGTCCTGCAACAGCCTTTTTTTTTGCTCCAGATCAACTCTTTCCAGAGCAACATAAATTGCAGTGGAAATCATTTGGACGGTATTAAAATTAAAATTAGATAGAAAGTGCGTCTGCAACCAAGCACTGGGTGAAATGAGGAAGAAACGCAAATATTCCCTGACATGGGGGAAAAGGGAAGGTAATGTCCAACTCGCTGATGTTATCACACCCCTGAGCAGTAGATGACTGGGAAAGGGGCTTCAAGATTCTAAAAGACCACTCGGCTCAGCCTGTTCCCTAGGGCAGGCTCCCTCTGCCTGGGCCAGATGGGTACCACCAGTGGTGGATCTTGCAGAGATGGATTTTCCACCGGTTTTTCTTCCTGACACCCAATCTCCTTCCCGGACACACCCACAGCTCCCACCCCTGTGTGGGTCCAGCCCATGGCTCACCCCTGGTGCTGGTGGCAGTGCCGGCGGCAGAGGTGCAAGGCCAGGCAGGCGACGGTGAGCAGGAGGCAGAGCAGAGCCAGGGCTCCCAGCAAGATGCCGAGGAAGGCGGCGAGGCTGATGGCCAGTTGCTCGCACCGAGTACCGGCAGGGGAGAAGATGGAGAAGGGGAGGCAGCTGCAGATGGAGAGGGAAGAGCAGTGATGCCATGGGGAGATGCAGCCATGCCCAGTGGCCTTGTCTGTCCCCAGTTCTGCTTCTACCTGCACGTGGGCCCCTCAAGCAGATGCTGGCACTGGCCGCCATGCTGGCAGTAGCCCATCTTGCAAGGCGAGATGCAGACAAAGCCGATGGTCCCCGCATAGTGGAGCCGGTAGCCTTTGTAGCCGTACAGACCACAGGCGAAATAGCGCCTCAGCTCAGCCACCGACACTGGGGAGGAACGGCATGGGTTCAGCCTCATGGCAGCATCATCCCTTGACGCTTTTCCAGGTCTCCCTGAGCCAGCTCCGTGCCTGGGGTGGGGACTGCCACCCACCTGCTTCCCCCGCAGGTGTTACCCGAACCCCGGGGCGCACAGTGAGGTGCTCCTCCCGGGCTTCCCAGCTCGGTGCTGGGACCAACTCACGCTTCACCAGGTCGGTGATGTTGTCCCGGTGCAGGCGCTGGAAGAGGAGCTGTGTGCCCGCCTCCCGCCATCCTCGTTGCCCGTTGAAGGCGCTGGTGATGGCCCCTGGCAGCTCCTCATTCAGGAACCGGATGACGGTGCCGCGGCTGTCATAGGCAAACTCGGACACCACCGTGAAGGTGAAGCCATTGTTGTCTGTCCTGCAGGGAAAAGACGGGGTTGCTGGTGAAGCTGCTGCTGCATCACAGAATGACCGAGTCTCACCGTACCTCAGTTTCCCCATCTGGGGGGTGGTAAAGAAGGGATGAGGCAGGAGATGGAAGGTGCCACGGGGCTTGTCTCTCCAAGGGTTTATCAGCATCAGGGCTGGAAAAACACTCTGGGGTGGGGGGGGGTGAGGGAAAATGTCCTTTTTGTCCCCAAACCCTGTGGCCCCATGCCCAGCCCTGCCCCACCAGCTCCCTGGGGTGGGCATGGGGCCGCTCTGCAGCCGACTCACGTCTGGGTGATGTTGGTGTTGCTCTGGAAAGCCTTTACCTCCAGGGAGCCCAGGATGGCTGAGACCTGTGGTGGGGGGGAGTGGGAGGGCATCAGGGGAAGGCAGGACAACCCCAGCACGGAGAGAGGCTGAAGGGCGATGCAAGCACCATGGCTGAGCCCCAGGGGTTGCTCTGGCCTTTTGTTCACATGCTGGGGACCTGGCACATGGCCACGGCCGCAGCTGGCATCATGTGGCTGGCGCTGCCTCCCTCCGGCCCTGTGGATCTGCTGGATCCCCAGGGATCCCATGGGAGGGAGGTGCACAGAAGCACAGGCACCCCAAGCTGCCATGCTGCCTGGTGTGCCAGTGCGTCCCCCTCCCTGAGCCCATCCCCTCTGGTGACATACGGTGCCGTTGACTTCCTCGGCAGTGGCATTTTGCAGTGTTCTGACCCGCAGCTGGACGCTTCTCCGGGGAAGATCTGCTGGGGGGAAGCCACAGCGGTGGCTCTGGCATCCCAGGACTGGGGCAAGCGGGGTTGGGGTTCACCCCCTATTGGGTACAGGCACCCACCTGTGCTGGGCAGTGGTTGAAAATCCCCCCCCGCCACCAGGCAGTGCTGGTCGGTGAAAGCTGGGGGGCAGACGCAGATGGGGGTGCAGGTGGTGGGGTGCAGGTGGCAGTGTCCCCCATTGCTGCAGTAGCCCTCGGGGCAGGAGCGGGAGTTGCAGGCTGAGCCACAGCCTGGCCCCTTATCTGTGGGACCAGGAGCCCACATGATGTGGAGGCACAAGGCTGACTGCAGGGGCAGAGCCCCAGCACACTGATCCATCCTCAGCCACTCTATAATCCCTTTCTCCCAATTTTTTGTATTTTTTTTTTAAGCATTAAGACTTTTAGTACAAACTCAGATCCTGAAGGAAAAGCCCTGCACCCCCTCTTCCCAGCTGAAGCCTTTAGCCTTTGTGAAATCCCAGCCTGCTGCATTACAACAGGAGCAAAAACCATCATGCCAACCCCGCCACAGCCATCCGAAAACAGGATTTTATTTTAGCCCCCCCAACCTCCACATGTGCATTTGAACTTTGATACGATGAGAAATATTTTTTTTCTTAAAGAGAAAAATTGCACGGGAGAAGTTTCCCTTCCCGGCAGATTAGTGAGATCTGCTGCCTGGGAGCACGAGGGGTGGCTGGACTGGTCCCTTCTGTTAAGGACAGCAAGGGCTTGGGTGCAGAACCTGGCCAGCTCCCCCTCCACTCCTCTCCAGCCAGTTTGGGTCCCATGGGAGCCCCCTCTTCCACTGGGGCCTGGGGGGGTGATGGGGACAAGGACCGTGCCCACCAGGGCGCCTGTACTCACCCTCCTCGCCGGCTGTGCAGGAGCAGGCATAGCTGCCAACTGTGTTGGTGCAGGTGGTGTTACCCGGGCACAGCGTCCCCTGTGCGCACTCGTCCATATCTGCCGAGGCAATGCAGCATGGCACCAGGAGAAATACCTCGGCTGGGGTCCCACAGGCACCCCGGGTTCCCAGTGACCACGGCGAGCCCTCATCACCTGAGCAGTGCCGCCCGTCACCGGTCAGGCCGGACGGGCAGGGGCCGCAGCCAGTGTGCGAGTCACAGTCCACGCCGGGGAAGCATCCCTGGGCACAGGGGTCTGGAGGGTCCTGGCAGAAGGGACCCGAGTAGCCGCCCTCACACCTGCAGGCTGCCAGCTGGGAAGGGGATGGTGACACTGGCTTAGGGAACACGAGGAGGACAGGTGGACGGAGAAGACAGCCTGCGCGGCTGTCATGGGGACAGGCACGGTGTGGCACCGGAGGAGCTTTCCGGCACACTACCTGCAGGGAGGACCGCCCCAGGGTGACAGTGTTGCTGTAGTCGCACTCCTGGCTCCTGCTGCAGCTGCAGAGGGTGAAGCGGAGCTGGAGGAGGGCGGAGAGGTTGTTGGACCCGACAGCCTTGAGGCTGATGGTGAGTGGGCCCGTCCCGCGGGGCTCCCACGTCAAGGTGCCGCTCTCTGCCGGGAGGAGAGGTGGGAGTCAGAGGAAGTGGCAAAAGAAAAGGACTGGATGGCCAGTGTCCCCCCATCCCCACTCAGCTGCCCCATCTCTCCTCCTTACCCGATATGTTGAGCTCTGGCGAGAGGTGGGGGACAAAGCGTGCACCCTCCCCCACAGCACGGTACTGCCTCATGACCCTTTCTGTCCTGAAGGCCGTGAGCGATGCGTCGCCAGTGATGACGGGAGGGAAAGCGTCTGAGGAAAGAGCAGCCCAGCACACAGCTGGTTGTTTGCTACATGGCCTCGGCACCCCTGGGCTCTGAGTCCCTCCTGGTGAGGATGGGACCTGAGGCAGATGCTGCCATGACTGTCCACCACTAAGGCCCTCGTGTTGCACAGTGTGGTGGCATCTCCCAGGCTTGCAGACCAGCCAGCCAACCAATGCAACTCCAAGACCTTGTTGACTTCTCTCCTGCCTCATGTGGAGCAAGAGAGCCCAGGGAGGGAGCAGGGCACTGGCTGGTTACCCAAGCCGTGCCCTCCTGGAGGTGAGGATCTGCTCCACTTACTGAGTACTGCCTTCTTCTGCTGAAAGTCAGCTGCGAGGCTCTGGGTGGCCAGGCCCAGGGCCACGTCCCCTGTGCTCAGCACATCATAAATGCACTCCTTGCTGCCGTGGCACTGCGAGGCTGCCAGCTGGTACTGGCTTTTGTTCTCCTGCCACAGCTGAGACAAGAAGGTGGGCGTGAAGTTCATTACCGATGAGTCCAGAGGCTGAGCAAACAGCCTGTGCTCTCCAACAGCCCCTGCAAGAGAGCACACCATGGGTATGGCCTTGGGATTTTAAGGTTTGTAATATTTTAGGGCTCATTTCTACAGAGCAGCGAGGAGACCAAAGGATTTTCCTGGTAACGCTTTTGCTCAGGCATCTAAATGTCTCCAGCCAAAGCATGGCCAGAAGGTGCAGGAACAGGGGGATCATCAAGGTGGATCCTGAGCCTGGACTTACAGGTCATCCCATAGCTGTAGATCTCCTCCTCACTGCTGTTCACAGAGATGCTGGTACCATTCGGCATCTGGAAATCATCTGCAGGGTCGTGGTCCCACACACCTGGTGGAGTATCGCCAGAGAACTGGAGTCCCCCATGCTGGGGTTGACCTCCTCTCTGGTGCTGGCTGGTGTTTAGTTTAGACTCAGGGTCCCTGCCCTCACAAGCATGTTCCCCAAGTGCCTTCCAGCCTGCTTTAGGGTGGGAAGGGGACTTTGCACCCTGATCTGCAGTGGTGCCAGAATTCCTCACCCAGGAGGCCCTTGGTGTTGTTGCAGTACTGATTGGGCAGGCTGCAGACCACACTGAGGATCCCAGAGGTGGCTGAGATGGAGACAGCGATGGCCCCGTCAAAGATGGCCGTGATGGAAGAGGCATTGACCAGCAGAACACCAGGGCTGTAGTATACTGCGGCACCCATGTCTGCAAGAGAAGGAGAGTATAGAGGAAGAGTCCATGCAAGGCTGGGGTCTGAAACGATGCCCCTGAGTTTGGTGAGGGGAGTGCTCCCCATCCACCCCTGTGGGATGGGGACACTCCTCATCCCCCCCCAGATACATTTAACATTTAATGTCCTGCTCACCTTGGGAATAGGAAAACTGGATGGTTTTGTTGTTCAGAAGGACTTGGATGTCACCCTGGCTTCCCAAGGTCCACTCTACCTGCAAATCATGGCAGATGTCCCAGTCAGCCCCACTGCTTGTCCCTTCCTGCCATCCCCCTACGCTGGGGACATTTGAGCTAAACCCTGTCCTACTCCAGCCCTCGCAGAGAGGATTAGACCTGTGGGTCATGTTGGCACCAGAAAATACATGATAAAGCAGCTTCGATGGTTGCACAGAAGAAGACAGCAAGCTGACCCCTGTCACTGCTGACATGGGCATGCACAGGCCACCATCCCTGCTTGGCTGACCATGACAGCATGGAGAGCTGTGTTGGTGGGCTCCAGGCTCTGAGACCCCTTCTGATGTTGCTTAGTGGCTGCTTCTGGTGACACCAGGAGATTTTGCTTACTGAAAGGGGTGTGGGGAGCAATTCTGCAAAACAAGGAAGAGTACGCGCTTGTGCTAATGTGTCTGGAGGAGACCGATGGTCGGGGTGAAGGCTATGCATTGAAGAGGGTGGAGCAGACAATGTTTCTGCAGAGCTCCAGACCCTTGCTGGCCAGCTTGCAAGAGATGTTAGAGCTATGTCTCGTTAGTCTTAGTCCAACACACTGCTATTAGCACTTTGTTGGGGTGGTGGGAGGTGGCAGGAAGAGGAGAGGGGATGCTCCTTGGGTCCTGGCCACTTGTAGGTGATGGAGAGGTGATGCCCGAGCTGCCAGAGGGGTCTCTCCTGTTAGAAGCTCAAACTGATACCCAGGTATCCTACTCACTGTTGCAGTGGTGGCAGAGATGTACCGGGCAGCGAAGGCCACAAAGTTGGTGGCCTGGGCCATGTTGGTCCGGGCTGTGCGCCCGTGTAGCACAAAGCTGGTCCAGGCATCTCTGGCCAGCAGCAGGACAAAGTCCCCAAGCCCATTGAAGGTGTAGGTGAGTCCATCCAGGGTGGTGATGTGGGGGTCACCGAAGGCACCAGCTGGGGTTCAAAGGAGACAGAGCCGTTTTGGGAGGAGGAAGAAAAGCAAACGCTGATGTCATTGTACAGAGGAGAGCAGTCCCCGGTGCTGCGCTGGGCTCAGCAGTCCCCACCGGGATGCTGCAAAGTGTGGTTAATGCATGGGGTCCGCATACCACTGTGCCACCCACTCAGTACTCTGGCACGGAGGAGGTAGAGACCTGGGGGCTCACCGGGGGTGGGTGGCACATATCCCTCACAGCCGACCCTCGGTCTCTTCTCAGCAAACCTGGCACAGAACAGGGGCTTCCCCACGCGCCGGCAGCACCAGTCGAATGCTTCCAGCTCCCTGTCTGCGGAGGAAGGCGGCTGGGCAGTGGGGGACATTGGGGTCCCTGTTGCGCCTACAGAGTGCTGGGTGTTTGGGGTGTTTTAGGACAAGGGAGAAGTGATGTGTGCTTACCAGCCCCGGGGTGGATGGGGAGGCTCCAGGCTCTCTCCTGCCAGCCTTCGAGCAAGCTCCCATCTTGGTACAGACACCGCACCCCAGCTCCGGTCGGGCTGGGGGCCGCAGTGCGCAGCATCCTCACAGAAGCATCTGCTGGGCCTGAAACAGTGCAGGGGATTACAGACACCCCCAGAGGAGGAGGAGACCCCACCATCGTCCCCCCGACCTTGTGGCTGGCCCCAGGGGACCACGTTCAGCACCTCTGCTCCAGAGATAGCGGGGGTCCAGCTCTGCCTGGGGCCGGGAGCAGGGGCATGGCAGCAGCTTGCTGTTCCAGGCAGCGGGCGCAGGCTGTGCATCCAGCCACACCAGGCACCGCAGCCTGTAGTTCACCCGGGAGCGACTGTCCAGCCTGTATATCCACAGTCCGCGCACATCTAGGGGGGCAACCGGAGAACAGCACAGCTTGGCCAGGGTCTCGCCTTGTGCCAAGGTGGATCCCTTGGGCCAACCGTCCCCAGCCATTGACCTCACACGAGGTCTCCAGGCTCCCTCTAGAGCCAGCGTGGCAGTGGCAAACCACAGCAGGACATGGGACACCCTGTGCTCTGCTCTCGGTGGCCAGCCCTGGCCTGGTGACTTCGCTGGCCCATTGCCTCGCAGGGATGTGTGCTGGGGACGTGCTCGCAGGGCAGAGCACACTGGTCCCTCCATGCCCACACCCCCCGAGGGCTCCCCCGGTGCCGTACCGGTGCCAGCGCTGCTGTGCTCGTCAGGTCGGTACTTGACAGCCAGTGGCTTTTGAGTCAGCTCATTATTTTGGGCATAGCCATCGCCACTGTGTGGAGAGAGGAGATTTGGGGTCACTCTCCCAATGTAACCGTCCTCTGCTCCCCATAGAGGAGTTGGGGTGGGAACTGCTGTGGTGCAGGAGAGAGGGTTTAAACAGAACAGGGTTGCTCTGGGGGTAGGAGCTGGGTTCTGGGGATAACATCTCTGATGTTCCCAACATAGTGCTGAGAGAAATCCCTGCTGACCCAAAATGCAGCCACAGATGTGCGCAGCACCTGGAGAAGCCGATCAGCACGTTGCCTGCAGCCAGCTTGGTGTAGTCCCACCGCATCCCTCCATCCTGGTAGAGCAGCAGGGCGAAGGAGAGGTTGCCATTGGTGGTGAGGACCGCCTGGTAGGTGCTCGTCTGGAGAAACCCAAGGCACCCCCTTAGCACCCCCAAAGCCAGTGCAGACTGAGGCAGTGAGACCTGAAACGCCCACATGAAGCCACAGGAGACCAGCATTGCTGGTGTCCATCCCCTTCATCACCTGGGTCGCCCACTGCTCACCTGAGCGTCATCCCGCCGGGATGGGTACGCTGGAGCCTTCTCCCATGTCACCTTCAAGGTCCATTTTGCTACATAGGGTGTTTTCAGGTATTTCTCAATCTTTGCTTCCACATCACGGACAAGGGGGTCTCGGGTAGAGCTGAGGGTAGAGTACTCCTGCCGGTTGGCAAGAGAGAGTGTTTAATAGATGAGCTGGGAGCTGGGGTCTACCAGAAGAACATCTTTGGTGGCCCTGACCTGGTACCAAGTGGTGCCTACGCCCTGGGAGAAATCTGCGTCATCCCAAAAGGCAGCCACCATCGGCAGACCCTCCCAGCCGCTGAAGCCTGTGGGAGGCGGGTTGGGGTTGGAGGGGACATAGTTGTCCGTGGGTGGGAAAATGATCTGTCCATTATCTGTGAACTAACCAAAAATAACTTGTTATTTGCCAACACTGCAGGCAGCTCCTGCCTGGCCCATGTGGCTTTTAGCCTCCATGGGACAGTAGAAACATGCCATTCAAATTGCAAAAACCCCCCAACATTCAGATGAAATTTGGTTTTTGCTCCATTTCCATGTTTGGGGTTTTTTTTTCTACCAAAGAGGCTGCACATCCCTTATATGCTTGGGGGGGGGACACACACACTCACGTAGAGAACATCCCGCAGTGACTTCCCGAAGGGGAACCCGATCTCTGGCTTGAACAGGGGAGAGTTAAAATCCACCGTCCTCTGTATGCACTCTTGGTCCCCTCCCTCCATGCTGAAAGGGTAGAGCGAGGCCGCTGGCACTGACACGGGCAGGAGATTAATAAAAATGGTGAAAAACATTAATGTCTGCTCTATCCTTCCTGCAGCCGGGGCAAGCTCACTGCCTTGCCACGGAGATGCTGTGTCTACGCTCCTCCTGGCTGGACCAGTGCTCTGATGGCTTGTAACCCATTTTTTAACTTGGAATAGGATGCTCTCAAATGGCCTGTTTCACCTTTCCCCATGAATTTGGCAGCCCAACATGCAATGCAGAAAAGTCACCCCGGGCCAGGCTGTACCCTCAGCCATCACAGTGCTTGGGCAGCTGACAACCCCTTCCTGCTCTTTGCTTTGGGAAGAAGAAAATCTACTTACTGATAGGCCTATGGGTGAATTGTGGCTCAGGGGCAGGATTTCTGTGGCCAGCAGTGGTGTGGGCAGATGTCCCTGGTGCTGTGGCTGGTCCCCTTTGTGTCCCAAATGCAGGAGCTAGGGTGGTGGCAGGACTGGTGGTGGCTGGTGGGCTCAGTGCTGCAGTGCCTGGGGCCGGGAGACCTCCCACCATCTTGGCCAGGCTCACTGGGGCTGTGGGTGCAATGGCCATGGTGCTGCCTGCAGTGATGGCTGCGGTGCTGCCTGCAGTGATGGCCCTGGTGCTGCCTGCCGTGATGGCTGAGGTGCTGCCTGCAGTGATGGCCGCGGTGCTGCCTGCAGTGATGGTCGCGGTGTTGCCTGCAGTGATGCCTGTGGTGCTGCCTGCAGTGATGGTCGCGGTGCTGCCTGGAGCGATGGCTGCGGTGCTGCCTGCAGTGATGGCCGTGGTGCTGCCTGCAGTGATGGTCGCGGTGCTGCCTGGAGCGATGGCTGCGGTGCTGCCTGCAGTGATGGCCGTGGTGCTGCCTGCAGTGATGGCCGTGGTGCTGCCTGCAGTGATGGTCGCGGTGTTGCCTGCAGTGATGGTTGCAGTGCTGCCTGCAGTGATGGCCCTGGTGCTGCCTGCAGTGATGGCCCTGGTGCTGCCTGCAGTGATGGTCGCGGTGCTGCCTGCAGTGATGGCCGCAGTGCTGCCTGCAGTGATGGTTGCAGTGCTGCCTGCAGTGATGGCCCTGGTGCTGCCTGCAGTGATGGTCGCAGTGCTGCCTGCAGTGATGGTTGCGGTGCTGCCTGCAGTGATGGCCGCGGTGCTGCCTGCAGTGATGGCTGCGGTGCTGCCTGCAGTGATGGCCACGGTGCTGCCTGCAGTGATGGTTGCAGTGCTGCCTGCAGTGATGGCTGTTTTGTCCCCCCAGGCAGGTGCCCCCAGGAACATCTGGGTTCCGAGAGGTGACACGCTCACTGCCTGTCCCACAGCATGGCTGGTGGCAGCTGTGAGAGAAGTGGCGCCTGTTGCCAGCTCAGTGGGGGTCCATCCAGCTGCTGGCTTCCCAGTCACACCAACACCGAGTGTGGACAAGGGGGCTGTTGCTGGCTCCTCCGCTGGGCTCTGTGGGCTGGGCAGGGGTGAATCAGGCACCATGGTGGCAGAGCTGGGACCAAGGACATCCCAGGACCTGGTGGTTGTCTCCATGGAGGGGGTACGTGCTGCTGGGGATAGGACAGGTTGCCTGCCTCCACCTGCCTCGTCGTGTGTGACAGCAGGGGACAGGGCACTGCTGGTGCTGGTGGCCTTTGCCGAGGCAGATGGCATGGCTGCGGTGGTCTCAGTCTCCACGAAGGTCTCCCCACTGGCCAAGGTGGCTGGCAGGATGGTGTTGCTGGGGGACACGCTGGTGGCTGGCACGGTGGCTGGGCTTGTGCCAGCAGTGTTGGAGACAGGCACATGGGTGCTGCTGATGGTGGCTGGGGGTGCTGCACCCTCAGCACCACTCTCCGAGGGGGTGGTGTCTGCCCAGGTGGTGGAACCCCTGACACCTGACCAGGACGCGGCTGTAGTCTCCCATGCATGTGTGTGGCCAAGAGTCAGTGAGGAGAGCCCACCTGAGGGCTCGTCCTCAGCGATGGAGGATGCCACCACCGCTGGATGGGTGTTCCTGGGGACAGGAGGGGACATGCTCACATCTGGCTCAGTGTTGCTGTGAGCGAGACCAGGGGAAGGTGCTGTAACCAGCTCTGGAGCTGTGGGTGACACTGTGTCCACAATGGCCACTGCCATGGAGCTTTTGCTGCCTGGGGCAGAGCGTGCTGCCAGGGACAGCCCCAAAGCCCCGTTCCCTGTGGTGGGAGAAGCCATGTCCATGCCCATGTCTGTAGGCTCAGCAGTGCGATAACTGTGGTCCGATGCAGCTGCGCTTGGCCAAACAGTGATGCTGGCTGTAGCATGGGGTGACACTGTTGAGGCTGTCCCTGGAGCAGTGTTGTCACTGTGTGGGGTACCTGTCGTGGCACCTTCCCATGTGTTTTCAACCAGGGTTGAGCCTGGAGCTGCCAGCGTGGTGCTGCCATCTTCTGCCAGTGGGGACCCGCCTCCACCACCCTCTGTGGCTGCGTTTTTGGGAAGCAGCAGTGTCCCTGGCTGGGGTGTTGTGTTGGTGGCGTTGGGGAGGGGGCTGGCCACGACCGGTGCTGAGCTGGGGTCAGACACGGCTGATGGGGCTGAATGACTGTCCCTGGGAGGCAGGAGAGACAGATCCACCAGGAGCCGGGTCCTGGAAGCATCCGTACCTTGGGTGGGAGGCTCTGCTGATGGTCTGGCGGTGACGATCACGTGGCTGGGAGCTGACTCCGCTGTACCAGTCCCCAGGACAGGAGCTGCACTGGCACCTGGGTCCTCCACTGTCCCTATCACTTGCCCTGCAGTGCTGCCATCAGGGTGGGGGTCACCTGAAGTACCCATTGCTGGCTGTTGGGTAGCCAGGGTCAGCAGTGACATGCCTGTTGCCACCTCTGGGGGGATGCTGGATGGGGACACCCCCAGAGACATCCCCGCAGTAGGATTGCCTTCCGGGAGAGGGGGAACGCCTGCTTGCAATGCCACAGGGGCAGTGGTTGCTCTGGATACCCCTGGGGTGCCTGGCACAGCTGTGCCCGTACCTGGTGCAGTGCTGGGTGACCATGTCTCTACCCCTGGAGCTGCCCCACGCTGGGGCCCAGCCTGGAGTGGTGGGGCTGATGTGGGTCCAGGGGTGACATCAGTTCCCAGGGGTGCTGAGCCCACAGTGGGACCAGGCTGACTGCGGCCAGGAGATGCATCAGGTGCAGCCAGGGTGGCACCAGTGTCCCACCGCACTATGGCTGCCAACGCTGTTCCCATCCCTGCTTCACTAACTGGAGCATGGCTGATGAGGGAGGATGGATGGGTGTCTGTCCCAGTCCCGATGCCATGCCCACCGAGGGAAGATCTTGGTGCAGCAGTGACTCGAGGGGCCCCATCTGCCTTTGCTCCACCAGCACCCATGAGGGACAAGGATGTGGCCACACTGGGTCTGGCTGGAGGGGATCTCTCTGCAGCTGCCTCTGCCATGGTGGCCCCAGGGTGTGCTGAGGGGGTCTGGGGGAGCAGAGACCCCGTGGAGTGCACAAAGGACCCCAGAGGGGAACCACCAGGGCTGTCAGGAGCTGTGGGGGGGGACAGCCCCATGCTGAGCCCCACTGGGGTGGCCTTGGTCTCCATGGAAGCAATGCCTGCTGTGGCTCTGTCGCTGGGCTCGCTCCTGACAGACACCAGCTCAGTGCCGGTGCTTCCCAGAGCTGGGAATGACGTCGTGGGGATGTGCTCTGCAGCGGTGACATCCATTGCCATAGCTGGTGTGCCTGGAGCTAGTGTGGTGGCCTGGGGGTGGGTGACAGTGCTGGCTCCCAGCAGCCCATCTCTTGCTGTGCTGGGGACCGTGCTGTGGCTGGGGGGAAGCATCTCTCCTGCACCCGGTACAGCACCATCGGGGAGCTGGGGGGAAAGGACTGGAGGCAGTTGAGAGGGGGGCACAGGGGGGTCCTGCGAAGTATTGTGGCCAGTGTTGGATAAGGCACGTGTCCCTGGCTCTGTAGCTTCACCGATGCCAATGGTGGCAGAAGAAAAAGTGACCTTTGCTGAGAGTGTGCTTGGGGGGTCTGCAGACAGTGGGGCCACCATCCTGGCTCCTGTGGCTGCGTGGGGGGGAGCTCTGGGGACGCCAGCTGCAGGGCTGGCTGAGGCTGCTGCTGGCTTCATGGGGCTGCCTGCGTCCTGAGAGATGCTGGCTGCTGTGGCTGGAGGTAAGGTGGCCTCATCCAGCTCTGGCATGACCTCCTGGGATGAAAGCATGGCGGTTGCATGTGGCTCAGCAGAGCTCTTGCTGATGCTGAGGAGTGACGTCCCTGTGCTGTGCTCATCCTGGGGGAGCGACGGCACTGTGGTCCACTCTGTCCCTGGCGTCCCCTCCGCAGTGACAGCATCACCCAGCTGCACCAACTCATTGGCATCAGTCAATTTGCCAGTGACTGAGAAAGATGCTTTTGTCTCTGGCACTGTTTGAGCAGCTGGGACATCTGCTACTGGTGGGGACAGACCTCTGCCTGGTGCTGGGGGGGCACCTCTTGGTGCACTGGCAGGACCCATGGGTGGCTTGGCTGCAGTCCCCTCTTGCAAAGGGACAGTTGTTCCCAGGACCGGCTCTCCAGGAATGCTGTCTGGAGCCACTCGGGACACTTCCACAGCCTGCTCGGGAGCGGTGCTGCTGTTTGATGGTGGTTTGCTTGTCCCCATTACAGCAGGGACACCTGGAGCTGGGAATGATGTGACTATGGCTGGCCTAGCACCGCCACTGCCTGTGGCAATACCCACCATGGGTCCCGCTGGCGCAAGGGATGGAAGCTGCTCATGCCGAGTAGTGGTGGTAGCCAGAGGGACAGTGGTCACGTGGCTGGCAGCACCTGGCAAGGAGACCCCAGACCCTGCCCCTACCTGGGGGTTGTCTCGTGTTGCCGGATCCTTGGGGAGAGCTACTGCACTGGAAAGCCCCCCCTGCTCACCGCTGCTCCTGGCTGGGACCAGCACTGTTGCCGTCACCTGTGGCACCAGGCTGCCTGCAGGGTGGGACGAGGCGGCCCCAGCTGGATCAAGCCCACTGCAGCCCCAGCAGGCAGGGACCTGCCCGCGGCTAGCTGCCTGCTGCCCTTACCTGAGCCGTGGCTGCCTGCGGAGGTGGTGGTGCTGCTGGTGGGAGAGGGGTGCTCCGGTCGGGTGGCTGCGGTGGTGGAGAACACCTGGCATGTGCCCAGATCCGGAGGCAGCTCAGTGCTGGTGCTGTTGGCCGTGGAGGAGACGCTGCTCGGCTCTGGCGGGACCGGTGTGGGGGCAAGGGGCTCGTCCGCCAAATCCCTGGCTTGTGCTGGCAGCAGAACAAGTTGGTGAGGGCAGGACAGGGAAAAAAACCAGCCTAGGGTCTCCATCACCCCCATCCCTCCTCCCTGCTGCAGAAGGAAGGTGCCCCCAGGCCACACATCACAGTCAGGGCTGGTCTCTACCCCAGCACACACAGCCGGACCAACGCTGAGAGCAAGACAGACACCTATCCTATCCCTGTGGGTGAGAGTCCCCGTTTGACCCACAAACCACCCCCCACTTCTGATGCCTCGGTCGGGGAACCATGCCGAGGCTGTGGCATCAGTAGACAGATGGGGGCAAACCCTGGCCAGGCACTTGGGCTTGAACTTGCAGTGTTCAAGCAGCTGGAGAGTCGTTTACAGCCCGTCACCCATCACCCATCATCCAGATGGTATTGGTCACCCGGTCAGACCAGCAGCGGTGTGACTGACCCCAGCACTTACCTGGTAGCACCCAGAGTCCCCACAGCACCCAGAGTGGCCACTGGCCCCGGCAACCCATGGTCCTTGGCAGCAACGACCCGGGCTGCAGCTCTCCCTGTCCCAGGGGAACGACGCAATGGGGTGGCTCCGTCAGTGAGCACTCCCCTGGGCGGGGGGGAGGAGGGGGGGAACAAGGGAACCACATGCTCTGCCTGGGGCACTGACAGCTCCACGGCCTCACAGCCCGCCATGGAGATGGCCACGTCCCAGTTCTAGGGACCCGCTGATGCTGGGGGACACCTATTTTGCCATGGGAGGTTTTAAGGTACTTCCCAGGGTGACCCCATGATTGACACCCCAAGGTTGGGGTCCCAAACCCCTGGGGAGCACCCGATGGGCTGCAAAGTCACCTGGCCCAAAGGCCCTGGGATGGCAAGTGGGGACAGGGGTCCCCAGCACCTCTGGGAGGGGTGGGTCAGCCCTGGGCTCTGCACCCCTCACCCACTCCCCCGTTTGCTGCCGGGTCCCTGCCACGCTCGGCCGCACGGCTGATAACCCCTGGCAGGGGTGGGCTTGCTGCCAAGGAGGAAGAAGGAAGGAGCAGCCTCCTGCTGCCGCCTCGGCCCCCTCCCGGCACCGCCGCCGGGGACCTGCGTGCAGGGGTTATCTGTGCCATCGCGGCAAACACCCACGCAGGCCACGCTGGGGATGTTGTTCCCGCATAGGCGGCAGGGCTGGGCCTTGCCCTGGGTTGCAGGTCACCTTCCACTGGGGACAGAGGATGGGTGCACCCGGCCGTGCAAACAGACCCACTGGGGCCACTGCAGCAAACACACATTTGCTTCTTCACGGTGCCTAGCCCAGCTCCAGGATCATTTAAGGGAAGGAAGTCGGTGACTGTGTTGTGCCTTCCTCGCTTCCTTGACGGCCATCCCACCTGGCTGCCATGCCATGGTAGCTGCACCTTAGATGGGGAAACTCGGGCACGGAGAGCCCAAAGCATGCATGACCATGCCCACAGCAACACCAGCAAACCTCCCCATCCCCACACTCAGGGAGGGCAGGGGGACCAGAGATGAGCGGAGCTGTGGGCACACGTGGTACATAGGTGATGTGGCCAGGTACCATCTGCCATGGAGAGGGACCCGCAGCCATGCCAGGGCAGCCCTTCCTGCCAGGTGACCCACCATGCATGGCAGGGTCTCTCCTCTGAAGCCACCAGCTCTGGAGCAGAGGGCATCCTGGGGACCAGGTACCAGCAATGCCCACGGACCCGGTGGGTTTGGGCACCAAGGTCCTCCTCCACCCGCACAGAGACCCCTTCCTGGTGCTGCTGCAAGGCGGCACCTCAGGGAACCCAGCTAAGGGGCTCTGACACCCACTTGCGGTGGGTATCACTGCCACCTGGCCTGGGACCCCATGGGAGCCAGCCCCCCCCCCCTCCACCGGCACTTGGCTCCGGCTGCGCGGTGGCATCTGGTTGCACAACACCCCTCGCCGCCCCACGCGTGGGTGGGGGTGCGACGCAGGTCCCGCCACTCCCTGCCCGGGCATGACTCAGGCGGCAGCCGGGAGCCGAACTGCCGTGGGGTGCCGGGGCAAGGGGGGGCCCTGCCGCTGGGGGCTCCCCTGCACGGAGGCATTGCCGTGGGCAAGTGCTGCCTGCTCAGAAGGGGCAAAACCATGCCCAGCCTTCAAGCCTTGGTCCTGGGGATGGGACAGCATGTGACAAAGCCGAGCAGCACCAGATGGGGAGACCTTTGCAACCCCAAAGCAGCCTGGGAGCCATCAGCAGGGGGGTTATATGGGTGCCCATGTCATACAGCTCCCTGGGGATCCCCCGCGCCTGCTGGGCACCACAGCAGATGGGTACCCCCTCCCGGGCACCCCAACTCCATCACTGCAGCAGCTCCCGCAGGTCACAGTCCCGGAGACACAGCCTGTCCCTGTGCCTTGGCAGGGATGAACCTGGGAGACGGCCACAGGTACCCTCCTCCTCTCCATAGAATATTTTTATATATATATATATAATATATATATTAAAATTACATTTCTCTTTACAAAAACAATTCAACAAGGGGCCAGGGGATGGAGCCCATTGCCGAACCCAAGGCGCAGGCACCCTGGCAAGTCTAGGGCGCTGGGCAGGCTCCTTTTCGGGGTGTCCCCATCCCCCAAGTGGGGGCTCAGTCCAGAGTCCAGCAGCAGGTTGTGTGGGTGGGCACCGGGGGGCGGCCCCGCAGCAAGATGCCTGCTCCGGATCTGACGCAGCTCGCCCCGTCCCCGTTGTCACCGCCTGTAAGGAGAAGAGAGGACATGAGCTCAGGAGGGCTGATGGTACCAGCTGGCCAAGAGCAGTGTGGCATGGAGAACCCCCCCCAAAAAAACCATCTGTGCCCCTACTTCTGGCGGGCAGTGCTGTAGGGATCGAGGAGGTGGGAGCTGGCCTGGGCCAGGTTCCAGTCGAACATCTCCAGCACCCGGTGGCACTCGATGCGGGACTTCAGCCCCAGGCAGAAGAGCTGTTCCACCTGCAAAGGGACATGGAACGGCGAGGGGGGTGACAGGGTGCCACCATTCTTGTGGGAACCAGGGTGGGGGGACGGGGGTGTGCGGTACCTTCAGGTACTGGATAGCCCGTTGGACGCTCCAGCCGTGGTTCTGCAGGGCCGCCTGGCACTCCTCAGTGGTCACGCCGTGCACCATGTCCTGCACCTGGGGGGGGCTTGTGGTCAGCGCCTGCCACCACCCCCAGGCAGCGAGGAGCCCGTGGCTAGAGCAAGGGGACACTGAGGCTGGCCCCCACCCCAGCTCTGCCCCCAGGGAGCACCGTCAGCCCGGAGGTGGGACCGTCCCCAGGATCTCCAGCACCTCCTGGGCTTGGGCACAAGACACCGAGGACCCAGGCTGGAGAGCCCAAGGGGACTGCAGTAACAACCACATTCCTCCCCCTCCCTGGGCTGTGGGTAGGGCTAATGCGGGTTCACAGGGTTTGCGATCCCCATTTTGGAGTTGCAATGACACTTCTGCCCCACAAGCACGTCTGGGGACCCCTTGTAGCAACCCCTTGAGGCCTGAACATGGGGAAATTGAGGCATGGAGTGGGGATGGCTCTTGCCCAAGCGAGCCCATGGCTACCACATCCCTTCTTGCCCACTTCTTGCTGGGGATGCCACTTACTAGTCGGATCTTGTCAGCAGGGCGGTAGCCATCTGGGCCATCATAGACGATCTTCTGGAGGCTGCAGGAGGTTTTCACCAGGCACTTGGGCCCAGGGTTGCTGTTGTTGGAGGAGAAGTTGGCCTTGCAGTCCGGCGGCGGCTGCTGCACCATGGGACGGACGGTGGCTGTGGTAACCAGGCGGGATGCCGGCACCTCCTCAGGGCTTTTGGCCTCTTTGAAAAACTTCTCGTACTTGTCCAGGTAGGCAGGGCGCTCAGGCAGCAGGTAGTAGTGGGTGCTGCTGACCTTCTGCCCGTCCTTCACGATGGGCAGGATGCAGGGTCCCTTGGAGCAGTCCTTGCCCTGCGCCTGGATGACCTTGGGGGTGGCATACTTGGGGTCAAGGGCGAAGCTCTGCGTGGTGGGCATGGGCTTCCCTGGTGAGGTGGAGAGGCAGGAGCAGAGGGCAGCACGTTGCTGGGGGGAGCCCACCTGCAGGGCCATGGGGCTGGGCGTCCGGGAGGTGGGCTGTGACAGCGGGTCCCGTGGGGGAATTTGGGGCGGCCGGTCTTCCTCACCCCCCGAAGCTGGGGAAAGGTCCCCTGACCAGCGGCCAGGCTCGTTGCGGCGCAGGGGCCGGGGCGGGATGGGGATGCGGGGGGGGATTTGGGGCTTGTCATCGGCAGGGGCGGCTGGTCCCAGGGGGACGTTGAGCCTCTTCATGCACTCCTGCTGCAGCTCCTCGAAGAGCTCGGTGGTCTGTGTCAGGCTGGGCTGCTTGGTCTCCTTGGGGGGCAGGAAGAGGTTGTCCTCCAGTGCTAGTCCCCGCTCGCCCTCATCCACGAAGCCATAGTTGGTCTTGCCCCGCCGGCTCGGGGGACTGGTGATGGAGCAGACCTCGAAGTCATCCTCGTCCTGTGCCACGTCATCATAGGCAGGTGGTGGGGGCAAGGGGCGGGCATCCCAGTCCACCACTGGCGTGGGGTGGAGGGGCCGAGGTAGAGCCCGCGTGGGGCTCTGTGGTGGGGTCTTGTCCAGCAAGGAGAAGGCCTCCATGGCCAGCTTGGCCAATGACGGGGCCGTCAGCTCCCCTACTGGTGAGGGGCTACCTTGGGGCACCTCCTCCTCGAAATCGATGAGGGTCACCTCGCCGCCCACTGGCCCCTCGCTTGCCAGCCGGCCGGGTTGCCGCTCGCCCACCTTGGTCCCCGGTACCCGTGCTGATGGCTTGACTGGTCGCAGACCCTTCCCTGTGCCTGGCTTCTTCAGGCAGAGCTTCCGGAGACCCCCTGGCAGACCTTCCTCCTCCTCACTGACTGGGTCGTAGCAGGGTTCTGGGAGAGGATGGAGAGGGATGGTGAGGGTCCCAGCACCAGTCCCTGGGGTACAAGGCGGGGTACCTGTGTCCATAAATTGCCCCATAGCTTCAGCCACTTTTGCTCCCCTCTTGGGTGCACTGATACACACCACGGCAGTGGGCAGGATGCTGCGGGGCTACCTGGTAGGGTACCCCTGCCCTTCCCCACCCTGCAGCCCCCCAGTACCCTGCCCTGCAGCCCCCTGCCCCAGGCTGGCCACCCTGCTCCACGCCATCACCCATAGGTGCACAGCAGTACCCAGGGGGCAGAGGGGGTGAAAGGAACTAAGAGAGAAAAGAAGGGGAGCTCGAGGGAGGGAGAGCAGCACCCAAAAAAGCCTGACTTACTGGTGAGCAGGACGGTAGGCTGAGGCGGGCGCGGAGGCGGCTGCCCTGCGGGAGAAGAGAGAGCCCGAGAGGAGGAGAGGCGCGGGGTGAGCGCGCGGAGCAAGCGGCAGCCAGGGCGCTCGTTAGCGGGGTGCATGCTTCATCGTGTCCCCCATCACCAGTGGGGCGCAGGGAGGATGCCGGTGGGAAGCTCCCCCAAGGGAAAATTGCAGGTTTAGGGGGGTTGCAGCACACGTGTGGCGTCTCGGCTCCCTCCCTGTGGCAGCTCCGTTGAGATCTCCCGTAGTGGGGAGCCCAGCCACGGGAGGCTGGGACGGGACGAGGGACCCGGACGAAGGGCAGCAGGGCAGAGTCCAGCTGGGCAGAGCCACTGGCCGCCCACGCTGCTGGCAGTGGCACATGGCCAGGTGACAATGCACCCTGTCACCCCAGCTTCCCCCGGGTCTGCGAAAAGCAAGTGGCAGCAGAGATGGAAAGGAGGGGGTCCAGCCCATCGCCCTGGCAGCAGGGCATGGGGACAGGGGCTTCGCACAGCTGATGGGCAGGGGGAAGGGGAAAAGCCGCTCACTTTTAGCCCTGCCTGGAAGTTGGGTGGGTCTGGCAGCGCTCGGGTCCACACCTAAAATGTCAGGAGGGTCCATGGGATTTCCCAGGTACAGCCTGTGGGGAAGAGAGGAAAGCACCTGGGGGTCAGTGGGGGCCACGTGGGACCCCTTGCTCCCACATCATGTCCCTTGGGACACCCCACAGCCCCTCCACCACACACCATGCCCTGGCGAGTACCATCCCCGCGAGCACTGGCGCACAGCACTCCAGAGATTTTCGGTGCTACGGCACAGAGCCTGGTGCCGTCCTGGTGTCACCCATCCCTCTCCAGTTCCACGCACATGATGCACCGTACCAAAGGGATTGCAAGCAGGGTGCCGTGCCCAGGGTACTTGTGAGGGGTGCAGTGCTTGGGACACTCCCCCAGCACCGGGGTGCCGTGGCGTGATGCTGCGCCCAGGGCATGGCCCCCCCAGTACGCCACGCCAGTGGGGTGCCGGGAGGCCCGGGCGAGCCGTCGCAAGCCAGGCACGGTGAGGCAGGGAGCCGGCGGGAGCCGGCGCAGCCCGAAGGCCTGGGCGTGTGCTGAGCTCGGTGCGTTCTCGGCGGCCCGGGCGGCACGTACCCAGTGCCCGTGCCCACGCAGCAGGGTGCAGGGAGGCCTGCCGGGGCACGAGCCGGGTCCGCGTGCGTGGTGCCTCGGTTCAGCCCTCCAAGGGCTGCCAGCACGGCCCGTGGCACGGGGTGCCATGGGGGGGGTCCAGGCTGGGTCAGAGGGCACTGGCAGAGCTGTCCCAGGGCTGGGATGCTGAACAACAGGCAGGGATCATGATCCCAGGGGATGTGCCGAGCCTGGCAGAGGAGTTCGCTCTACCCAGCGGGAACTTTCCAGGCTTTGAAATCCCATCCTCCCCCCCACCGCCCTCCCATGCCCCCCCAGCCCAGTGCTGGCAGAGATCCCTGTGTCCCCCACCACAGATCAACTGGGGTCTCTGCTGATGGAGCAGGGGAGGGAAAAGCACTTTGGTGGTTTTTTTTCATGTTTTGCTTTTTAAAAAGACTCATACTGTTAAAAGCACGGGGCCAGGCTGCATCCCCGCCATGGCTTCCCTCCACGCAGGCACTGAAAGGCACAGGTTTAGCAGCCCTGGGACACCCCAGAAGTGTTGAAGTAACATGGCCACCTCTGGGGTGCTGCTTACTGATGTCCCCCCCCACCCTGGAACAGCCACGAGAGGCTGCTCAACCCAGGACAGCCTTCCAACAAGCACAGCAGCCCCCCGCATCCCCAAACCCGTTAGTGAGAAGAGGTGAGGGAATTAGTCCAGCCGTGGGGACCCTACCCGGAGCCACCATCCCCAGCACAGCGGGGGGGAAGAGATGCTTTGCAGGGTGGGGTGGGGCGGCCAAGCCATGGGCTCGCTCCTGTGCCCGGCGGGCAGCGGGGAAGGCAGAGAGCAGGCAGGGGATGCAGAGAAGACAGAAAGTTTCTTACTCATCAATTTTATCGGGAAACCCCCAGCAGTGCTGCGGGTTGGTGTCTCCATGGCCTGTGTGGATGAAGCTGTTTTTAAGCGGCTGGCTGATGTCATGGGCCGACAGCCCCGCCACTGAGGTCACCGTGTTTCGGGGGAACTGGCCCACTTTTAGGGTCCGCTTATTTTGACCCCGCCACCAGTAATTCTCAGCCCTAAGGAACAAAAAGGACCTTGTTATCAATGAGGGGATGGGAGGGGGACACGCACCTGCCTCGGTGACAGAGGAGGAGAAGAGGTGACTCGCCCAAGGCCACACGGGCAGACGGTGGCACAACTAGGAAGGGAACCTGGGCGCCCCGAATCCCAACGGTACGCCGGCAGCACGCTCTGCCTCCCTCCACACATGGCTCCCGCACCCGGTGGTGCTGGGGATGCGGGTGGTGGGGAACGAAGCTTCCTGCTTGCACCCAAAAAGATGCGTCCCTTCCTCCTCCCCCCAGCTGCCCCAAAGTACGTAGGAGCCTTGGGGTGATGCCTGCCGCAAGCTGCTCACCGCTGGTCCCCCTGTACCCCACGCAGCCAGGCACAGCACAAGAGATGTGCATGGTGTCTGCTGATGAACCCTCAAATATCCCAGATGTGCGGGGGAAACTGGAGGGGCCATGGTGGGGGACAGGGGACTGTGGGGTCTCCCTTGCTCCCTTCCTATGTTAACAGCGAGCCCCATGCAGGCTGGCGTGGGAAAGGGCAGGCAGGCAGGGGAACTCAAGCTGCAAAACTGCCTGTGGGTACGTGAGTAGGGTGGCCAGGGTGCCAGTCCCCGGGACAGCCCGGTGCGCCCAGGAGCCGCCTGCCTGCCCCAAGATGCGGCCACCTCCATGGTGGGACAGGGCAGTTGCCCAGCTTGGGGGGCGGTGGAAATAGGGACAGGTAGGATGCAGGGAAGGGCACCCCAAGTGCTGCCCCCCGCCCAGACTGTGCCAAATCAATGGGGGGAGTAGGGGGGTGCTCCGACCCTAAACTCCCTCCCCCGCCCTGCTCCCACCATGTCTCCCTCCTCCCCGTCTGCCAGGCCCCCCCCGGGCAGGGCGTGCACCGGGCAGGGGGCGGCGGGCAGCGTGCGGTGCCAGCCCGGCGAGGCTGGCACGGGCCCCACGGTTTCCTGGAGTCACCTGTGAGTCACCCCCGGCCACCAGCTCAGCCCTTTTCCTGTTTACCTTCCCCGCTCGCCGCCAGCCAGCCGCCTTACTCAGCGCCAGGACCCCTCGGCGAGGCCACGGCAGAGCCCAGCCGGCACCGGGCACCCTCCCTTACCCGCGGCGGGCCGGGGGAAGGCGGTTCCCCTCCCCGGGAGGTCCCCTCCTCTCGCCCTCCCTGAGCCCCGACACCGCCGCATCCCGCCGGAGGGATGCTGCGGCCGGGCCGGTCCCTCCGCTCGCCCCGTCTCCCAGCCTCGTCCCACCGGATCCGGGCTCGGACCCCCGGCACAAACCCGCTCCGGCTCTGCCCTGGCTTCCCCCCGAAAGCCCCCTCCCCCGGCCGGCTGGGTCCCCGGGGGGCTTTCAGGTAGGTCCCTGCCCCTGCCCACACACACGTACGCACGCCCGGCGCCCGCCGAACAACAGGCAGGGGCTTGAAAAGGGGTGGGGGGTGTTTACGGTGCCCCAGGCGGCCTCGGCGGGGCCGGATGCGGCCCCCAGGAAGAGCCCCCCCCCTCCCCGCCAGCTCTTCCCTCCCTGCCCGGGTACCCCCGCCGGCAGCGCTGTGGGGGGCAGCCGCCGCGGGGGAAACTGAGGCACGGGGAGGACGCTCCCCTCTGGCCCCTCGGAAGCGCCGGCAGCCGCTGGGGCTCCTGGCACCCCCCGGCTGCAGAGCCCACCCCGCTTGCTCAGACCCAGCACCCCCAAAACGTGCCCACCGAAGGCCACCGAGGACCGGCGTCCCCCGGGGAAACTGAGGCAGGGAAGGCTGCGCCCCGGCTCTACCGTGCTCCCGGCCCTCCCCGACCCATCGGCACTCCCCAGCGCAGCCACTTCCCCCCCCCCTCCGGGTCCCGGTCCCGCCACCCTCCCGCTCCATGCCCCCCCTCACGGTTCACCTTGGGTGGCCGGCGGGGCGGCGGGGCGCGGGAGCGGGACCCCCAGCCCGGCCGTGATGCGGCGGCGGGGACGATGCAGGCGCACTGGCGCGGCCGCGCCGCCCTCCGCCGCTCCTTCCCTCCCTCCCTCCTTCCCTCCCTCCGCCGACGCCGCTTCCCCTCCCCTCCCCTCCCTGCAATTAAACCGCCAGACCCTGGGCAAGAGTCATCCCTGGCGGCGGCGGCCGGGAGAAAGCCGGTCCCTGCAGACACACAAATCCGGCCTGATTCACCTCCGGGCCGTGACTAACCGCGGGGAGCCGGCCTCGGGAGGGGGAGAGGGAAGGAGGGAAGGACAGAACCTTCCTCCTCATCCCCCCGGGGTTGGGGGGGTGTCGGCCTCCCGCGTACCAGCGGGGCAAAGGGACATCGAGCCCCTTTGTGGGTCCCTGCTGTCGCCAAGCTGGAGGGGGACAGGCACGTCCTGGGATAGGGATGCAGGGACCAAAGGTCCTCCCAAGCCTGCTGGTCCCCAGGGCGGCAGAGGGGGTGGCCGTCCCCCGGGGTGACCAGCAGGGACCGGGGACTGAAGCCCACGGCACAGGGGGTGACAGGTCACACCACCGTGGTACCAAGCCCACAGTGCCTCTCCCAGCCCGGTGACAGCGGCATGTCCCCCGTCGCTATCAGCAGGGAGCGGCCTCGGGGCACGCGATTTCCCGGGGCAAGGCCCGGCAAACCCACAGGTGCAGTGGGGTGAGTCAGCGGGGGTGGACGGTGCGGGCAGTGCGGGCAGGGCTGCGCTGCCCGCAGGCATGGCTGTACCCCCATACTGGGGTGGCCTCGCAGATCTGTGCCACCCAGGGAATTGCGTACCTCCCAGGGGAGCAGGGGCAGCTCTGCCTGCCTGTGGGACGTGCGGCCAGGTGTGCTGGGGGGGGGGCAGAGCCCTCATCCCCATCCCTGCTCCCCACAGCTCTGCCAGTGCCCATGGGCCCCCCCCGTACTTGCGATCCCCCGTCCCCACACAGGCTGGCAGCCCTGAAGCTGGCAGCTGGTCCGTGCAATACCTGCCCTCGATGACCGTGATGATGTCATTCATCTGGATGTGCAGCTTGTCAGGCTCCTCGAAGTCCTGAAGCGCCCTCATGTCAGTGGGCTGGGCCTGGGGGAAGAGGACCGGGGATGCAGCCCCCCATCATGTCCATCCCCCCTAGCTTTGGGGGTAGGTCCAGCCCCAAGGCAGGGTAGAGGAGCCCCAAAAATGGGCAGGAGAAAGCACCACCACTCCCAGCCTCTCCCGAGCTGCCGATGTCCCTGGGGTGGGCAAGGGCACCAGCAGCACCTGGATGCTCCACAAGGGCAAGGTGGCACCCAGGTGTCCTCCTGCTGTGACCACGTCACCACCCGCCACCTCCCAGCCTGCAGAGCCGCCTGGCCCAAGCCTTCCGACATCACCTCCCACCTCAGCAATACCCTTAACTCTGCCCACAGGCAGGCAGAACTGATGGGATGGGGGCACCAGGGACCCCTGTGTCCCCCTCCCCGCCTGCTCGCCCACCTCCACCAAGAAGTCCCGCAGGGCCACGAAGGTGGGTCGGTCCTCAGGCTTGTGTGCCCAGCACTGCAGCATGACGTTGTAGACATCCTGGGGACAGTCCTCAGGCCGTGGCAGCCGCTCGCCCTCCTTGTCTATCTTGTGCAGGATCTGCAGCGCAAGCAGTGTCGTCAGGGGGTTCCAGGTCCCCACTGGTGCTGCTGGGGCAAGACGGGGCGGCAGGTCCCTGCCGTGCACCCACCTGGCTGCCATTGAGGCCAATCCAGGGCTCCTGCCCATAGGTGAACATCTCCCAGAGGGTCACCCCAAACATCCAGGTGTCGCTGGCATGGGAGAACGTGCGTGTTTTCAGGCTCTCGGGAGCACACCTGCATGGGGAAAGACATAAGCATCAGGAGGTCATGAGTGCTGCACCCCCAGGTCCCCCCCCCCCTCCCTAGGGCTCACCAGGCAAAGGGGACTTTGCGATGCTCCTGCATCACGTAGTGGTCATCATTTTTGGGCAGGGCCCGCATCAGCCCGAAGTCCCCAATCTTGACTAGCTCGTTAGAGGCCAGCAGGATGTTGCGGGCAGCCAGGTCGCGGTGGATGAAGCGCTTGGACTCCAAGTAGGCCATGCCCTTAGCCACCTGGATGGCGTACTGGCAGAGGGTGGAGATGAGGAAATGGCCCTGGTTCTTCCGCAGGCGGTCCAGGAGGGAGCCCAGCGGGGCCAGCTCTGTCACCTGGGCCATGGGGAGGGGACAGCAGTTGTTCAGGCCAGGGGCACCCTGGTTGGGCTAGTTTCCAGCCTTCTTGTTTTCCCCTGGGCATGCCAGCAGAGGACTTGGGGTATGGACCCAGCCTGGCTTTGCTTGCCCCATCATGTGGGACACTCTCAGGGCAGCATCAGGGGCAGCCCCGTCCCCACATGCTCACCATCTTCATGGGGTGGGAGAGCACCACGCCGTAGAGGCGGATGAGGTTCCTGTGGTCAAGGGAGTGCATGGCGTTCACCTCCCGGATGAAGTCGTCCAGTGCCTCTGGCTGGCTCAGCACGTCCGTCTTGAGGCACTTCACTGCCACGTTCAGCTACGGCCAAAGCGGGGGTGAGCCCCAAAGTGTCTTTACCCCCAGGGTGGTCCCACGCCCAGCTCCTCCCCATGACCCCCTCACCGTCTTGCCGGCAGGTGTGCACCACTCGCCGCGACGCACGACGCCAAAGGAGCCGTCGCCCAACTTCTCGAAGAGCGAGAGGTCACGCTCCCGCACGAGGCAGGTGAGGGAGTGCTGGCCCCCGGCTTCGGGGGGTGGCGGCGTGGGGGGCTTGCGAAAGGTGCTCTGGGGCTGGGGCGGCAGCTCCGATTCAGGGCGCTTCCCACTGAACACCTGTGGGACACAGAGGCAAGTGAGACACGGGCATGGAGGCACCTCAGGTCCTTAGGTCTGCGAGTGAACAGCCCTGCCTGGGCTGTACACTCTGGAACCTAACGATGACCTCTAATTGGTGATAACCCAGGGCAGGCTGGCTGCGGGAGCAGGCTCCACTCCTCCAGCTGCCCGTGGGCTGAGCTGCAATTCGTGTGGAGGGAAGGAGTTGTGCCTCTCACAGCAGCCCCGGCAAACCAGGCCAGTAGCCGGATGGCTCTGGGCCAGGCTGTGGCCACACGATGTGCCTGGGCAGAAAGCCAAGAGAAACCTTCAGTTTGGGCCGAGTGTGGTGACGTTCTGCAGCGACGTGGGCCTTGCAATATGCGCTGCCGCCACCGCAAGCCCAGAGGGGACGTGGATGGGCTCATCCCTGCCTCTACCCCAGCCGGGACCGATGATGTGCCCCACGGGATGGGGTCCATCCCAGCCTTGGCAGCCACGACTCATGCGGGGTGTGCATATGGCTGGGGTGGGAGGTGGCATTTCTGTGCCCAGTGTGAGGCTGAGTAGCCTTCTATTAAAAGCCCATCCCGTTCCTGTCCAGATGAGTCACACAGGGGAGAGGCCATGACCCAGTGCCCAGCTGGCAAATGCCCTGCTCTTTTGGGGGTGCAAGGTGCCGGGGGGTGCCAGGGTGGCAGCACCAGGTTTGGACAGGATGGCATCAGGGGCATACACGTGCATCCTAAGGTCCCCTGCCCTGGTGCACCCCCAGCCTGCAGGCACAAGGCTGTGCCCCCTCGCTGCGAGGCAGCGGGGTGGGCAGGGGGCCAGGCAGCACTGCTGCCCACAGAGCTGGCTAGGGCGAGATGCACAGGCTCTGTGGCTTGCTAGGTGTAAATGAGTTTCCTGGCAAAAAGGCAAATAACATGAGGGGAATGAACTTCCCAAGTGCCAGGGTGGCAGGGCCATCCTTTGCCGGGGAGTGACCCAGGAGCCCGCGTGGGACTGGGGTGCACGCTGGCAGGGTCATGCTGCAGGCAGGGCATGCATGGCAGGGGCTTCTGCCCACCTCCCTGCCAGTCCCTAGGGAACAGTCACGCAGGGAGAGTTGGGCACCAGGGAAGAGCATGGGGAGAGGTCCAGCTCCTCCTGTCTGCCTCAGTTTCCCTGCCACACCTGCCCCTCTCCCACCCCTACCTTGCTCATCCAGGATTTCCGCTTGCACATGGCTTTCCTCCGCTTCACTGCCTCCCACAGCCGCCGCTGGCCTGCAGGACACAGGGACTGTCACCGACACAGGACAGGGTGGGGGTCCCCTCCAGCCCCATGGACTGCCTGCTCCTCTGGGCTCCTGAAAAGATGCTGCGCAGCCAGCCAGGGATACAGGGGGAGGTTTGGGGGGGGGAACATACGCACCGGGACGTCCCATGCCAATCTTCTCCAGATCCTCATTTTTGACGTACTCGAAGTGGGAGAGGCGGGTGACATTGAGCTCGTCCCGGATGCGCAGGAAGTACTGCTGCAGCTGCAGCTCGGTGAGCAGCTCCAGCAGCCAGTCCGTGCCCTCCTCCGCCTGCATGCTACAGCTCAGCCTCTGCTGGGACACCGCACTGGGTTAGGGGGTACTCTGCCCCGTCCCCCCTGGGAGAGTCGCATGGGGGGGGCTGAGAGCCAAGGCTGGGGTGCTGCCTGGGTAGGGCATGAGGGATGCTAGCAGGGTTCATCTCCTGAGCCCATCTCTGGCTCTCCGTGGGAGTTGTAAGAGGCACCCCACCAGGGATGGGCAGGGACCCCTGCTCTACCCCATTGCGTCCTTAGAAACACCAGCCCGTCCCCTCCAACTCCAGCACAGGCTGTCCCCAGGCAGCAGTGCCAGGGACACAGGAGGGGGCAGAGCCTCAGGGCATAGGATGGACATGCCCGGCAGCGGCCTCCAGCCAAGGCATGCCTGCACAGGAGGCACCCCACACCTGGCACCGTGCCTACCAGGCTCCCTTTTTCCCAGGAGGTGTTGACCAAGGAGGGGACAACCGTCCCCAGCAGGGACAACCACCTCAGCACTGCCTCTCGGGTCCCCCAGCATCCCTGCACAGCCGGCTGAGGTGGGGCACAGACCCACCGGCAGGTCTCCTCTGCCACGGGTGGCGGCACCGTTGGGCAGCCACAGGGAAGGGGCAGGCAGGGACATCAGGGCCCCAGGGGGGTCCCGGTGCCCTGGGGCAGCAACACAGGGCATCACCCCCCCCCCCCCAGCCGTGCCAGGGCATGGGGAAGGAGGCGATGGGGCCAGGTCTCACCCAGACTTTGCTAGGATCCCCCCAAACACGTGCCCCACCACTCCCCATCCCTGCCCGCTGTCCCTGCTCTCCTCCGCACTTTCATCCCCACTTTTCCGGGAAGGGACACGGCTCTGCCTCCCGCGGCTGAGAGCCGGAGGGGAGGTGGGACCCCCCCCCCCCCGAGCCGGGCAGCCCCCTCCATCCTCTCCCCTCCCTCGGGAGACGACGTGGCCCCGGCACCTTCGCCCTCCGCCGGGTCCCCCGGCCGGGTCCCCGCGGTGACAGCCCTCAGCACCGGGCTAAAAATACGGCGGGTGCGGCGAGCAGCTGGGCACGCGGGGGCACGCGGGGGCACGCGCAGCCGCCGGCCTTCGGCGCGCGCCCGCGGCCGGCCGGTCCCTTCCCGCAGTAACGGGGGACAGCGCCGGGTGCCGGGCCAGCGCGGGGGCTGCCCGGGGCGGGGGTCGGCACTTACTCGGTAAAGGCGGAAGCGGGTGAGGAAGGGGAAGGATCGGCGCAAAGCCTGGAAGCGTCGCATCCTGCCTGGCTGCCCGCCGCCGGCCCCTGGCACCGCCGATGTCCCTTCCCCGGCGCCGGCGTCCCACGGCCGAGCCCGCTCAGCGCAGCGGGGGCACCCGCAGCCCCGTCATCGCGGCTACGGAGATGCCCCCCGGGCTCGGCCGCCCCATATATCCCCCCCGGAGCGGGCGGGAGGGGGTGGGGTGGGGGGCTCGGGGCGTCCGTCGGCCGGACGCGGGCTGTGGCTCTCCCCCCTCCTTCCGTCCGGCTCTCGATCCTCCCGGCCGGCCCTCCCCTTCCCCAACGCAACGGGGCCGGGGCGGGCGGCGGCAGGCAGGGCTGGGGATCACCCCACCCCACACACACACACACACACCCCCACACCCCCCCCCCCCCCGGCTGGAGCCGCTTCCTGGGGACCCCCGGCCAGCAGCGGGGTTCGGTCCCGGCCGGCTGCCCGCGCAGCGCTCCCCGGGAGGGGTTATTTTCGGCCGGGGCTGGGACGTGCGCCCAGGGGGCCGGGCTCCCATCAATGTGCCGCTTTCTCCCTTGTTCGGCGGGCGCCGGCAGCTGGGAGCCCGGACCCCCGCTCCCATTTCCATGGAAACTTGCTTCGGCCTTGGGAAACGCTCCCGGGCCTCAGTTTCCCCCCAGGAAGCGGGGAGGGAGGGAGAGGAGACATCCGGCCCTCTGCTCCCCAACTGAGGCCGCAGGCACGACGCCAGGGTGATGGGCACTGCGGGGGGAGCTTCTGGCTTGGCAAGCGTACCCGCCGCCCAGCTGCCGTGGGGTGCCAACAGCCCCCGGGGGCTCGCTCCCCTTCTCCAGTGGGGCTGGCACCCAACCCCAGCACTGTTGTCTGCCCGTGGGCTCCCCGGGGAGAACAGCTGGCCATGCTGGCAGCTGCGCCGTGAGAGAGGAAAGACCCACGGCAACCTCCTGCTGCGGCCCCTGCCTGCCCGGCCCCCCCAAACCACAGCCATCGCTGTGCCGGGGGGCCGCCGGGAGGGGGTTAAGCCCATCCCCAGGCACAGAGGAGCCTCCACTGAGGCTTCCACTGCCGGGATCCCGGCCGGCACTGGGCGGCACAGGCGCCCAGCACAAGCAGCCCATTGACTGGGGACACCCGGGCACGGTGCCCTCGGCACCAACCTCTGCCACGTGCCAGACCCCCTCCCTCCCCGGCCCAGGGGACACCAGGGGGTTCCCTGCCCTGCAACGGTGCATCACCCCCATCAGCTGGGGATGGCACCCACTGGGACCGGCACCCACTGAGACTGGCACCCACTGGGGTCAGTGCTCTGCCTCCTGTGCCCCAGCCTGCCTCCTGCACCCCCAAACCCTGGGTGAGGCCGCACAGTTCAGCACCCACGCTGGGAATACTGGTCTCCAAACGGGAGCAGAGGGACCCAACCTTGCCCTTTGTACCAGGGGCGGCTCTGTGCCTCAGTTTCCCTCTCTGTGAGAGACCCAGAGGCGCACAACACAATTTCAGCTCCAAGACAGGTGAGTGGAGTCCTGCCAGCAAACCCCTGTCCTGGGGGGTGTGGGAGGGCGGTAACAGACACCCAGCCAGCACGACCCGTCAAGCAGCAAAGACCCCCAGCACAGGAGCCACTCGGACCCTGCGTCCTGCACACATGCCACACTGTACGCACCCACCCCCTGCAGCCCTTGGGATGCACCCATCGTGCACCCCGGCTCGTGCACGGGCAGTGACGACTCTCACGTGCATTCTGGGACCACACAGGCGCAACCCCCGGCACCCCACATGCCTCCCGCCACCTGCACAACCGCAGCCACCCCCTCACACACGCGTCACCTCTGTGCAACCCCCCAGCTACCGCCCTGCCTGGCCGCACGTGCGCAAACACACCGGCGCCGCACAGCCGGCGGCAGAGCACTGGCCCGGCTCCCCCGCCTCCGCCTGACGCACACCTGGAGCCGCCTGCACCCCTGCACGCCCACGGGTGCCTGCCCCCGGTGTGGCATGCTCCTCGCCTCCACCCGTCGGCAGGGCATAGGTGACATCCACGCTCACCTACCATCATGCATGGCCCTGCACGCCCACCCAAGCTGGCACACAGGTGTCCAATCCCCCCCAATTTCTCCTACCCATGATGACACCCCAACTACTCCCCTACACCCCGAGGCAGCTACACTCTCCACATCACCCCCCATAACACCCCCACGCACAGCCCAACACCCCCCCCCCCCCCAAGCTACAGCCCCTCCAGTGACACCCCTAAATGCAGATGGCAGCCTGCAGGGCCACCAGCTGGACACGGCACTGCACTGGGCACTGTGCTCCCCCCGAGGTGTGCCCCCCCCGTGCCTCAGTTTCCCCAGCAAGAAGGAAGAGGCAGCCCCGCTTCCGTGGGTTGAAATGGGAGCACAGCCATGCAGGGGGGTGCTGTCCCCATGCCACCCCAGATGCTGTGGGGTGCCACAAGTGCTGGAGAGGGAAGATGCCATGCAGGGACCTCCCCGTGCCTCATGCCAGCTGCCGACCCACACCCCACAGCAGGACCCTGCCCATCTTGGGGGCCACCCAGCCTGGCCGGGTGTCCCCCACCACGCCCCCCTACCGGCTCCCCCCACACTGACCCGCCGGCACGGCATGCCCAGGGTGACGTCTTGCCGGGGGGATGGCGTGGGGCACCCGCTGCCTGGCCTCAGGGCCCGCTGCCCGGTGCTGTCCGAGAAGCTGTGGGGCAGGGGGCCGAGCATCTCCTCCTCCTCCTCGGCACTGCTCAGGCGCTGGTAGTCGCATCTCTCACCCATGGCCGGGGCAGCGGTGGCGGCTGCAGCGCAGTGGCGAGTGGGGGGCTCTGTGGATACGCCCGCGCCTGCCTGGGGGTGGTGAGGGCTGGAGCCAGGCTCGGGATCACATGGCAGAAAGTTGCTGCAGTTCCGGAAAACAGCGAGAGGGTGAAGGTGACCGCAACGGTGATGGAGGGGAGGGGGGGGAATAGATGCAGGGATGCAGAGGAGACAGGGAAAGAGAAGGTGGGGGCAGCCCCTCACGCGCCCATCCTCACCACGATCCCAGCCGGGCACACCACTGTCTTCCTCCCAGCTCGGCAGTCCAACTGCCTACCTGCTGTTTCCCCTCTGGCACCCGAGCGGAGAGGCGGTGGCATCACTGCCAGCCCCAGTGCTGTGCTCACAGCTCCCTTCTCCTCCCCCCCCGCCCCGGCACGGTGCAGCCCGTCAGCAGGGATGCGGTGCAGGCAGCCAGGCAGAGGAGGATGAGGGGGGAGCATCGTACAGCAGCTGGGGCTCTGTGGCAAGCAGGATGGGTGAGGAGGCACCATATCCCCTCCTGGGCACCTGCGGAGGGGTGAGGGGGCTCTGGGGCTGGCAGCATCCCCAGCATCCCTCCCACTCCCCCACGCCAACGGAGGGGGATGGGATGCGCTGGGAAGATGGCTGCTCTGCAGCGACCCGGCAGCATTGGCGCAAGCACGGCAGGGCTGGGAGAGCAGCCAGGCCCCGGTGGGTGCTGCCAGGATGGGGGCCAAGGGGGGGGTATGCCAGGAGGACTCCTCCCAGGATCAATCCTCCCGTCTCACCCCCTTGCAGGGAGGTGGAGGTCTCCTAGACCTCTGTCAGGCACTGCACCAGGCACAGCCCCCAGCAGGGGCAGGTGGCACTGGGAAGCCACCCCCTTGGATGGGGAACCCCCCACCTGCACATCAGGAATGGCCTGTACCCCAACACTGCCCAGCCACAGCCCCTCTCTGAGCCCCTCGCGCCAGAGCTGCAAGCCTCCAAGGAGGCTGAAGCCAGGGGGATCCCCTGCAGCCCCCCCCCCAGCCCCTCAGGATCTGCCTGTCGTTTGGGGCACAGCACAGCCCCAGGGACCAATTTGCTCCTCGTGCCAATGCCATGGGGCAGGATGCTCCATCCTGACCCCCAGAAGTACCCCCACAACTCCCTTGCTGCTCCCCCCCACACCTGCCCCCCCCCCCCATATGCATCCCCCAAGACTCTGGTGTAGCGGGGGAGTCACACCAGGGTGTCATTGTGCCAGGGCAGGGGGCACGAGCCCATCCTGCACCCCCCCGGAGAAACAACCCCCAACCCCGGGGGGCACCCGCCCCGGTGGGCCGGGGGGGGGGGGGGAATGGGCAGGGGCAGCCCCTCGGCAGCTCCTCCTGCCATACCACAGAGGTGAGCTCAGCTGCAGAGCCGAGGCGGGACGAGGAGCCCATGGCGTGGGAGCAGCGAGCCGTCACCATGCTGGCATGCCACAGGCCGGTGACTGATGCACGTGCTATGCCACCTTCCCTCAGGCCCCAGCCACCCCGAAACCCTCGCCAGCCTGCCCAGCGAGAGCGATGCTGCGGGGTCCCAAAGCCAAGAGAGGCAACAACCCCTGTCCCCACAGCCCTTGGCACAGATTTGGGTCACCCCCTCCACGTGTCGGGTCCACCTGGCCTGCCCAGGCTCAGCTGAAATGCAAACAAGGTCCCCTGAACGGGGGATGGATGGCATTGCACCATGTCACCCCAACCCACCTGTCTGCAATTCCCATCCTGGGGGGGCTCCAACCACAAAGACAGCCACCAGACAGGGTGTGCTGTCCCCTGTCCCCTGCCATGGTGGCAGTCACACTGACCACAGGGTGTCCCTCCCCTCTGTGGGGCCACCGGACCTCCCCAGCCCTCTGGGACACCACGCTTGGTCCCGCATCCCTTCCAGCATTCCTGGGTACTGGGACCACAGCATTCCCTGCGCCCTGTGCCCACCACCCTGCAGAAGAAGCGGCGGGTCTCCAAAACAAGCTCTCAGAGGGCAATGGGGTCCCCCACTCACCTCCGGCACATCACCCCGCTCGCTGTCAGAGCCCGCCTGCCACCTTCCCGGCGGCCGTGTCACCTGGAAGTGATCTCACCGGCCACGGCTGGCTGTGGCAGTGTCCCAGCCTGGCGGGGCCCCGGGGGTGGCCCCAAATTGCGGTGACACACTCCCCGGCCCGGCTGCCGCAGCACAGGCATGCGGGCACGCACATACCCACGCGTACAAACGCACCCCACTCCCACCAGAGGCGGGGCCGCCAGCCGCATCCTCCCTGCCTCTGGGATGCTGCTGCCACCCAGATCCCCGGGGACCGTCCCCAGCACCTCGCTGGATTGCGCCACCCCACGTCCGCCCCATGGGACCCCATTACCAGCGGGTGTTTTGCCTCCCTCGGTGCTGGCACCTGATGCTGCTCGCTCGGCTGGGTCAGGCAAGTGGGAGCTCTAGGGGGGCCGGCACGGAGGGTTGGTGACCCCCGCGGTGGGGGCGGCCGGGGAGGCCGGGGTGCCAGCTTGCCCCTCGCTGCCATGTCCGGGCTCCCAGAGCCTGGCCCCATGGCCTGATCCTGCCCGCCGGCACAGAGCATCCCCCGCTCCGAGCCCCTGCCTGCAACAGCGGCCACCCGGGGAAGAAAGACGCAGCTGGGTGGGGGACACCCCCCCCACCTCGACAGAGATCGGCGCAACCCCAATCCCCTCCCTAAGCCTCTTTCCTCCATCAAATCCCCTGTGCAGGTCGAGCCGGGGCAGGCTGAGCCCGTCCTGTGCCTCCCGGCGCCGGCTGGGGACAGGCAGGAATTACCGACCCCGCAGCTGACCTCCACCTTGCCCCTGAGCAATCCTACCAGGGCAGGGACACGGCGCGGTATTTTGGGGGACAAGCAGGCAAAGCAATGCCCCTGGCACCCACAGCACCCTGCCCGCAGGCAGTGCCGGGGAGAGGGAGAGGGCAGCGGGCTACCACGGTGGGGACCTGCCACCCTTTCCCGGTGCAAGGCTGGTTTGTGCCCGCCGGCCCCCGTGCCCGTCTCACCTGAGCCGCGGTGCTGTGGGGGTCCCTCGGCAGTGCCAGCCCCAGTGTCACAGCGAGCCGGGCGGTGTGCGAGGGGGCACAGCGTCACAGCTCAGCCATGGGGCTGGCAGGGCTGCGGTGACACTGGCCACGGGGTCCCCCTGGGGCAAAGCGGGAGGTAGAGATCAGAATGGGCCCCCCAGCCCAGCACCCCCTATCTGCCCACCCTGGGCCCTCTAGACCCCCCAGGAGCACCCAGAGCCACCCCCTCACCCTGCCTAGGCAACTGAAGGAGCCTTTGTGAAGCTGCTCCTGGTCCTGCTGGGGAAGGGGGGGCACCGGCATGAGCCCCAAGTCCAACAGGCCCCTCTCTCCTGGAGGTGCTGCTGCCAGTACCCCCATCCCCACCCTACTGCAGGATGAGTCCTTGGGGTGGGCTGCAGCTGGCATGAAACAAGCATGCCAGGTCTCAGGCCAGATGGGCCCAAAGCCACATCCACACTATGGCATCTCCCCTCCACGCTGGGTGCTGGGAGCAGAGCAGCACCCTGGCCAGACCATCCAACATCTGCTGGTCATTAGTGTTAACTGACAACAGGCTAATTAGCCAGGCTGCAGCATGGGCAGTGCCCCCCCTCCCAGGACCACTCAGCAGAGAGCTGGAGTGAGACTTTCTCCTTAAAGCCTTCCTGTCCCAGTGGGGGGGCAGAGCGTTCTCTTGCCCCCCAACCCCTATGAGTGGGTAATGCCCCCTGGGATGCTGTGCCCCAGCTTGCTGCCATCCCTTGTAGGCATGACTGGAGTTAAACCCCTGGTGCTCCAGGGGCAGGAAGGTGCCTCGAGCTTCCTCTTGGGGGAAACTGAGGCACAGAGTAAGGTCTGGTCTGCAGGGTGGCTGGGACAGGGCTTGGCTACAAGCCGGTAGCGGTTCCCAGCCCCATGGGGGCTGCTCCTCTGCCCACAGAGGCCCACCGTGCTCTGGCAGAGGCTGAGTCACAGCGGGCACAGCAGGCTGGCAGCCGCCGGAGGAGGAGGGAGGCATCGCCAGCCCCCTCCCAGCCATACCCACAATACCCTGCCGGCACGGCCGGCCCACGCCCTGCACTAACGAATACTGGGCTAACGAGGCCCAGGTAGCTCCAGGGGTTGGTAACAGGTTGCACAGCCTGCACGGCCCCCACCCCACACCCCCAGGCCTCGGCGCCATGGGATGGGGGTGCAGAGGCTACTTTGGGCCCTGCACCCTGTGGGCAACGGCAAGGTTGGGGCCAGCAGCGGCACCAGGGCTGCAGCTGAGGGTGGGCCTGCAGCGCCCAGGGTCTGTGCTGGACCCTCTCCCTAAAGAGGGGCCCAGCAGTACAGACCAGCTCAGAGGCACCTCCGGGCAGGTCCTGTTTTAAGGAAAGTTTTGCAAAGCCCGGCACTGAAAATTTTGTTCGAGGGATTTGCCCTGAGCCAACTCAGCAAAGGGCTGAGTAAGGGGGAGATGCACGACCCTCAGAGCCTACAGCACCCGATGAAGGGACCCAATTTGCGGGGCGGCAAACCAGCAGCAGAGCCCAGCGGCACCAGGGCAGCCTGGGGAACGCTGCGCCAAGGTGGCCCCAGGGAGGCAAGTGCGTGGGGAAACGCCAGCACCAGGCTCTGCCCCAGCCTGCCCTGCTCAGACAGCCCCGCACAGCCTCTGGCCCGTGGCTGGTATCACCTCCGTGGGCAGAGACACTGCCCCTGCCCACGCTCCTCCAGCCGCCTGCAAACCCCCTCCCCAGCTGCCACCCGCAGAGCAGATAAGGGGTCCAGCTGTGGCAGGAGAAGCTGAGCAGGGCCCTCCTGGCAAGGTCGGATCCTCGCCTGGGCTGTCAGCGCCACCTTTCCAAGTTTAACTTAAGGTTTTATTAAAAAAAAAAACCAAACCCAACAGAGAACAAAAGTACCCAAAGGGTCCTGAGCATTTAGAGAAAAACCTGCCACGATGTGGCCAGACGCAGCCGTGGTGCTGCCTGCTGAGCCGGTGAGCAGAGGCTCCCCGCACCTCATTGCTGCTGCGGGTTTCGGCAGCAGCACGACACCCCGAGGCGCTGGGCCGGCCCCGGAGGACAAGGATCCTCTGTTCAGCGCTGGAGCTCCCACGAGCCCAGGGAAGAGGAAGAGCAGAGCAAAGCAGCCTTTTCTCCGGGAAAAAAAACAACCCACCTTCCCCCGGCTTCCGCTGTGGTTTGGGAGGGTTGAGGGGCACCGGGCACCCACTTGCACCAGACTCGGCTGCCTGCTCTGCCCTGGCAGGCAGGAGCAGGGGGGTCGGGCACGCTGCCAGCTGGGGCTCAGCAGCCCCACAGTGCCCGGTCACAAAGGCAGCACGGGCAGCCCGCAGTGCCGCGGGGCACGGTGCCAACAGCACCCGCTAAGTCGCAGTGGGCGCACACAGACGCCGACCCGGGCGGTGCCGCAGCGCCAACCCCCGAACCCACCCTTGCCCCTCGCATCACCCCCCCAGCAAGGGGTCGCACCTCGCTCCTTACCTGTGCGCTCACCGTCACTGCTACCGCATCCTGCGCCGGGTCTGCAGCGTCACCGCAGGGAGAGGACGGGCACGGCGGCGCTCCGGACAGCCGGCATGCCAGGCAGGATGCACCCGCCCGCCTGCCGGGGCGGGGTGCGCCGATCGACGCCGGTGGCGGCTGGGTCCCGGGTGGGATCCCCCGCGGGGTGGCGGGCACCGGGTGCCGGATCCGGCCTCACACCCGGGCGGCCCTCCTGCGGCTCTGGAGGTGTGCCGGGGCCCGCGTGCCGGGGGTGCCGCCGGGGTGCTCCTGCTCCCCCGGGTAGAGCTCGCCCTCCTCCTGCACCCCGCCCTGGGCCTCCCCCTCCTCCTGCCGGCCCCGCCTCACCCACCAGCGGGCGCGGGCCGGGGGACTCACCTCCCGCCGCCCCCCGCCCCGCTCCTGCTGCGCCCGCCGGCTCAGGCCCTGCTCCTGCCCGGCTTTGGGGCCGTGCTCCTGCACCCCCCGCACCGCGCCCCGCGCCCGCCGCGGCGGCTGCGCCCCGGGGCTGCCCCCCGCTCCTTCCGCCGCCTCTTCGTCCGCGCCCCGCGCCCGCCGCCGCCCCCGGGCCGCCCCCCGCTCCCGGGGCCGCCGCGGCTCCGCGCCCGGCTTGGGGCTGCCGATAGCGGTGACCGGCCCGGGCCGCTCGCCCCACTCCTGCAGGCCCGTCCGCTCCCCCAGCGGCACCCAGTGCCACCGGCCCGGCCCCACGCCGCCGCCCCCAGGCTCCCCGCCGCCGGCGGCCACCAGTTCCTGGCCGCGGGGCAGCGCCCCCAGCCCCGCCTCCTGCACCCCCCGGGAGAAGCCCCCCTCCTCCTGCACCCCCGGGGCCACCCCGCCGCCCTCCGGCACCCCCGGGCTCAGCCCCCCGCCCTCCGGCACCCCCGGGGCCCCGCTCGCCCCCTGCCCCCGGATGATGCACGCGGTCCCGGCCCCCGCCCCGGCCTCGCACGCTGGGGGAGCCCCTCCCCGGGGCCAGCCCCCCCCCCCGCGGGCCCCCCCCCCGGAGCGGCGCTGCTGGAGCCCCGGCTCCCCCGCCGCCGCCGCCACCCCCCCCTACCCCGCCGCCACCTCCCGCCGCCGGCGCGAGCTCCCGGGGCGGCGCGCGCCCGCCCGGCCCCACTCTTAAAGGCGCCGCGTCGCCGCTTTACGTAACGGCAGGGGGGACGGTGGGGGGGGTGGGGACGGACGGAAGGCGGACGGACCGACGGACAGGTGCACACGCAAACGGACGCGGCCAGACTTACCGCGGAACAGCGCCAGGCCCCGGGAGCGCTCCGCTGTAGGGACCGGCAGGAGACGGGACGGGACACAGGGCACGGGCTGCCCGGCCCTGCCCAGTGAAGCCCGAATTCTTGCTCCCAGGTGTGTGTGGGAGGGGTTGCACCCCCTTTCCTCGCAGCCCCGGCGGGGCTAGCTCTGCCTGGCTGCAGCAGAGCTCCACACAGCCCCGGCCCTGCCTCTCGGGGTGCACGCACGGCCACTGCAGGGAGAGGAGCTCTGCCAAGTTCGGGCAGGGAGATGCGGGAAACAACGTGTTTCCAACAGGTAAATCATCCCTGGTGGAAGAGGAGGGACCAGAGCTCTGCCGGGACAGCCCACAAGGACAGAGCAGGGCTCCTGGAGAAGCTGCCTCCCACCCCAAATGGAAACAGCAGAGAAAAGCAGAGCATATTTAAAATGCGAAGCCCCAAACCAGCGCAGTCTCACCTCAGCAGGCCCCTGGGGCTGGGGATGCAGCTCCCGCGCTGCCAGAGCTCTCCAGGACTCTACGCAATAACCAAATACCCATCTGCACCTTGACCCCAGGGAGCTCTAGGGTGGTGATGAGGGGCAAGGACAAGGCAGGGGACAGCTCTGGCATCGTGGGACACAGATACAGCCACCCACAGCTCTGCCCAGCCACCTTCTTACCAGCAGAGACCTGTAAAGCCAACGGCTGGTGGGAAATCTGATGTGTTGTCCTCGTCCCAACATCCACCCCAACACTGCAGGCTCTTTAGGGTCAACACAGTGGCTGAGAGGCAGCAGGCAGGACACGGCCATGAAGGAAGAGGTATGGCCGGGGGGCTCGCATACATTGCTCCTCCATCTCATTGCCAGAGTCCTCATCCCAGTCGCCTGCGGTGAGGCAGGACTCAGACTTGAACAGCACAGTGGAGCTGGACTTACTATTGCACATCAACGAGGTGGTAGTGGAGCTGCCGGCTGCCAGCTCCGCTGGGGCAGGAGAGCAGCCTCCCTCCAGCTGCACAAGCTCACCCACGGCCACAACAGCATCATGGCTTTGCAAGAACCCACAAGAGGAGTTGAGTGTTCAAAGCTTTATAACTTTATTCAAGCAGACAGCAGGTAATCCAGAAACAGAGTTTAGTACCCCACACCAGTCAGATGCCCGCACCAAGCAAGGCATCCCAACATCCCGGTAGGTCGCGGTTGTGCTGCCTAGCCAAGAGACAGGCTTTCTCTTTCCCTGCTGGCTATAAAGCGCATGATTAAGTCTGACATCAAGATGCATGCAAACACTACAGTGAGGACTCCCAGACAGCAGCTCTTAAATGCCATCCAGAGAAGTGTCACTAGGGAACAGTAACACAGACAGGGCTGTACACATGCCTTGGAGACAGCAGGGTCGTTAAGGAAAAGCAAGGAGTTGCACAAACCTGGACATCAGGCTTCTAGAGAAACAGATGAAAATCCAACCCTCCAAGTTAGTGAGCAGTGAGCTCAGTAACCAGGCTGGGGGCTTGTCCTTGCCTGTTCCTGGTGGAGGCCCAGGTCTCTGCTCCAGCTGAACAATGTTCTTTCTCTCAAGGACTACTGCTGAGGCTCAGGTCACTCGCTTGGTTTAAATGCCAGATCAAACTGTTTGCAGAGTACAGCTTTTTGGGAACAAGCAGCACAGTTTGGCAGGTGTCACACAGCATCAGTGCTCAGCTTCAGGTCAGGGAGCAGAGGGGCACCATGAGAAAGGTGCCATTGATTTCTGCCTGTCCACACAACACCCAGGAGGCGAGACTGGAGTTTCCAGCCAGACCTGGGGGGCAAGCAGCTTCCGATGCATGCACACCAGCATCACCCCAGTTCCAAAGCAGGCCAGCCTCTTAACTACTACACACACCAATCTAGAGCAGTGACCAGAGCCCTCCAGACAGCACTCAAGCCCGAGCTCTACATTCACCTTTAATCCCCCAAGTCCTTGTAACTGATTTGAAGTAAGTTTACTAAATCACAGAGCACACAGTCTAACCTAGCCTAGCCTAGTTTTCACTAAACATTCAAACACCAGTCCCACGACTGGAGGCAGGAAGCCACTTCAAGACAGCACAGCTATTTGAAACAGTTCAGCCTACAGAGAAGGTAGAGTCTAGGGAAGTACACAACAGATTGAAATTTGTATTTGCACCACCACAGGAGAGTGAAAAAATAGGACTGCAGGAAATTGATCCATGTTAGATACTAACCATCAAGCTTCGCAGATGACATTGCATGATAAGCATAGAACAATTATGGGAAACACTGTCCCCGATAATTACGTACACCCATAGTGCAACATATGGAGGTCACTGCCTCCGATATAACACTGTGGTAGGCAAAAACTACCTTGTTCTTTACACATTATGGAAGACACTGCCCCCGATAATGTCAGTTAGGTTTCATGATACATAAGGTACTGGAAGTTTGCAGGAAGCTGCCATTTAAAAATTGGGCCAATGCCTCATCTGAGGTACAAGAAGTTTTCGTGTGTTGCCGTGGGTGGAGTTAGGGCTACACAGCAAGCCCCTCCACCTGGGCCAGGAAGGAAGCTGTGCTTGCCATGTGAGAGCACAGCATCCAGAAAGGGGGGTGAAGGAGGAGTCTGAAGCCCAGAGGGGCACAGACACCACAGGGAAGCCGAATTTCTAGTATTTGAGTTTTCACTGAGGTTTTCAGCATTTCAAGGATCATTTTGGAAGGCAACCCAGAGACTTACTACCAGGTTTACACCTTCAAGTTTCTTCCAGAGAAGTGTTTTTGCCACAGAAAGCTTAATTGCTAGTTTTCAAAAGCTTTTTTTTTTTTTTTTGAGGGGCCTGTTTAGATTATTTTAAATGCAAAGTTCCAGTATCATGTTTGATTGTAATAGCAGATGCTGCTTTATTCAAAAACGACAGTATAACTGTCATAATTATGGAAGGCACTGCTTCCGATAATTATCTTCTATAAAAAAACACACCATTTATAGTGAACACTGTCACTGATAAATAAATAAACAAATAAATATCTCAGTGCCAAACAAAAGCCATCCTGCAAAATGGCATCAATCAAACAGGGTTTGGCCAACAAGAGACTTGATTTCACAAAAGGCCCCAGAGCAGCGTCTGAAGTGTCAGTCTAGAGCTATTTCTCAGTGCTGCCGGACTCACTGAGGTGCCAGCTAAAGATACAAAGGGGACATTAGGTAATCTTTGGGTCATTTTCCCTGGGTACTGAGACCTGCCTCAGCAGAAGCAAGCCTCCAAGATGTCATTGGGAGGCTGCTGTTGAGTGAAGGCAGGCTGGGCACTTCAGAGCTTGCTCATAATCCAGCACTTGCGGGCTATTACTATGTTTTATTTTTGAGCTACAGGTTGGTCTCTGCAGCTCCCTGCCAGAGAAGGGATCCTTGTTACAAGCGTTAAGAGGAATCCATTCCCTGTTTTGTCACTAGATTTAGGGAGCCAACAATTACAACCCTAAATAGATGAGGAACCTCCCCACTCAAGGTACTGCGTTCAGGAGTCACCCGAGCTGTGTTCTCAAGTACACTGGAGAGCAAGCCCCACAAGCAGCTCTATGTGACCCATTTAGACTGTGGTCAGATGGGAGCCTGGTCAGAGATTTCATGGTCATCTTAGTACCTGCTTTAAAACTGCCTCCTGTGAATTTGTCAAGGTGAGATTTAAATTTTATGCTCAACTTTGGTCAAAAAAGATTTGTTGCCAGAAAAAACTATGGAAGAACAATGCCATGTTAGGGAGTGGGTTTCCATAATCCTGTACCTTAACCACGTGTTTATCGTGTCTAGAATTCGTTGTCTGTATCCCAGATATCACCCACTAAGGCATTGGCAGCCCCTTTAATGGTCCAGGTCGCGAGGGCCAGCTGCTCTTTCAGCATGTTCACATCCACAGCATCCCTGCTGACACGCAGCAGCTGCAGGTTCTCCAGCAGACTCTGCAGGGTGTGGGAGCCTTTGCCAAAGAAGATGTGGCGAAAGGGAGCATCTTTTGGTGAGAGGTACGGGGAGAGGAAGTCATATTCCACCTGGAGTAGAGGTGGAAATTTGGGGTTATATTCTCATCTCCCAAGTTTTTCTTTCCTGCCCCATCACAACCTCCCAACCTCTGATTCCCACACAGCCCCTTCCTGCAGCAGCTCTGCAGGGGCCAGGCCAGACCCTCTCCTGATCGGCAGTGCAGAAGTCAGTCACACTGACACTCAGCAAGTGGAAGAGACACCAGTCTGCACAGAGCCCACAGCTCCTAAGGAAGAGGCCCATCCCAGCTATCACACACTTCCTTCGTGAAGAAAGGAAAACCAGTTACAGATACCCACCTTCATGATCCTGTCATTCAGGGCTCTGCGGATAATCCTGTTTTCCCTGTCACTGTTTGCGATGTCTCTTCTCAGTGCATCTGTAGCTCGCTGGAAGTCACCACGGGCAAAAAACAGCCAGTTCAAGGTCAGCCCCAGCGCCTGTGAAGGAGGAGCTGTTAGCAAACCTGATTTTCTTCTTTTGCTGCTCTCTTACCAAGAGAAAGTGTTCAGGTTGGTTTTTTTTTTTTCCGGTTTAACCAAGTAGCAGAGCAAGTTCCCGGCAGGCTCTTCTGAGGTCACTGAGCTCAGTGACATCTCTCCCCACCCACAGTTTCTTGTACCCTTTCAGCAGGGGTGCAAATGAGATGCAAAGCTGCAGTGTGCTGTGAATGATAACTAGAAGAGAAACCATTCACATCCATTTCCTCAAGAGCTCACCACAGCCATATTAGCTAAATCTGTTTGTCACAGCTACTCTGCCTGCACCGCTCTATAAGGAACATAGATTCAGGTCACCTCTTACTATGCTCTTGTGCCCAAAGGAGGAAGATGTCCACCTTGTTGTATTCAATGGCAGCAGAGCCTTATCAGCACGTGGCCCCGTAACAGTCTACGGAGATTCAGTGCACTCTGAGCCTTTCTTACCCTCACATCCCGATCGTAGGGCAAAAACTTCTCCTGGAACGCTAGCAATTCATCACTGTATCTCTCAAAGTCCAGGAAGAGCTCATGATCATGGGTCAGCCTGACAGCTATTTGTCCAGCAACTTCTGCAGCAGCACGCATAAAAGCATACAACTTGTCAGTCGTCTTCAGGTTCTCCAGAGTGTCCTCAGTAGTGCCCAAGAAGGAATATTCCCTATCTTTCTGCAAGAAAGAAGGCAGTGAAGTCAGGCAAGAGTGCTTCTCCAGCTAGAATTTTTCACCTCCCACTACAGTTTGCTTGCTACTTCCACCACAACCCATCTCCTTGTGCTGCTAAGTAGCGAGACTCGAGTGGCAAAACTTCAAAGCACAGGAGAAGGGATCTCATCCCTCACAGTTCCCAGCAATCAGCAGGATGCTCTGCTAGTTTGTTAGACCCCAAAGACATACAGACCTTTTCCCCTCCCTCAGAGTTCACTGCAGAGGCGCAGGTGGGCAAGACCCAACACCCAGTTTGGTATGTGCTGGCAGCACCCTCCAACCCTTCCTGGCAGGATAACTCAAGGTTTTTGGTGAAACAAGCGTGACACTAACAAAATCCAAGCATTCATAAGCAGAGGAAGTTGTTATCAGAACGGGTCCCAGCAGCACACCTGCAGTACCAGAGCAGGCAGCTTGGCTCCATTTTTGTCAGCCCTGAGCTGCAGCAGACCTGAGCAGTCTGAGTTAGTACTTGTTCTGGCCAACAGTACAACTTCCCCAATGCGCTTTACTTGCTAACCAGCAGGCTGTACTACAGTCTTTCACTCAAGCAGCAACAGCCTGGCATCTTTTTAGTGCTTTTAGCTACTGAATCATCGACATCTGAGCCTCCAGAAGAGCGAGTGGCCCCTCTCCCAACAAAACACGAGCGTTCAGGACTCTGGAACGGAGACCATAGGCCAACCATGCCCCAGGAGCAGCCTTCGCAGCAAGTACTGCCACAGTCACCAGGTCCAGAGGCTGCATCTCCTCCCCCAGAGAGGTTCCTGCATGGACAACGAGCTTGGGACAGCGGCTTGTGCTCTGCCATCTTGGAGAGCAGATATCCTTACAGCACGTTCCATGGAATGAGTACACCAGGCAGGCAGACAATACTTACATTGTAGAAACCAAAGGAAACCACTGGGATTCCCGAGTAGGCCAGGAAAGGGAACGCTGCATTATCCAGACCAAGAGGAACACTGCAAAACAGAAATTACCAATTGGTTTGGACATCCCAGGAGAAAAGTTATAAGCCTTAGAATTGAAGCTCTGAGTCAACTGGACTACCCTGTCTAGACAATACTGGTTTTGGCAAGGAGTCCCAGCCAAGTGCCGAGGGCTGCTCATCTATTTCCAGTGACCGGTCTTTGTCCAAGGCTGTTCTTGCTCTACAAAAAGGTGTCTGGGCTGCCTACAGGCAGCTTGGGGCAGCACTAAGTACAGCTACTGTCGTATTGTTCACGCTTGCCTGGTCTCATTGCAGCAGGTAGAGCCCGCCCCAGGCAGTGGCATTACACTCCAGCACAAAGAGCAGAAGCCATTTAGTTCATTCCTTTATGGAGATTTGCTTTCCCAAAGAGCAGGATGACAATACTTACACTGTTTTTACCCAATCAGAGCCGACTCTGTCATACAGGCTTCCCAAATCCTTCGCTGGGTCCTTCACCTGCACAGAGATGACAGTCAGTGCGCTTGTTCTGACCTCTGCTTAGGCTTCCAGGTCCATCCTGGAGCTTGCATTGCTGTGCAGATGCCAGAGTCAGGTGTGCTCCCCTGACCTTTCTCCACACAGGCACGGTTCATGCGGGACAGGCATTCACCTCCCACTGAACTGTGGCATTTGCTGATTTTAGACTCTGCACGCGTGAAGTGCAATTCCCAGAACCCAGCTGACTTCAGACAGGGCCGTCCAGAGTATCTCAGCCCTTTCTCCTAAATGGGGCTTTCTCCTCAGAAGGTGCCAGCTGAGGAAAGTGACCCAGCACAGCTCTAGCTGCTTTTGGTTCCTCCTTAAAACCACAGTCACCTTGATTAGCCCAAAATCCTTCAACTCACCCCCTTCATAGTTCTCTCCAGCAAGGTGTACAGCAATGGGCTAGCAGAAATCTTCATGTGGTTGAAACCTGCAAAAGAGAAAGGGTGTTTGACATGCTGGCACTATTAACCACTACTACTAGAACTGCTCAGCCCTGTGACTGAGCAACAACTGATCTACAGCTTGTTGTCAAAGGATCTTCAACAGACACAGGACAGTCTACTGGGACCTAGTAGAGCTGCCTCCTTCTGGCTCAGGCTACAGCAGCCTTCCAGTTTCAATGACTACAGGAGAATAAATGGAGTAATGCCAGTCTTCAGCCAAAAAGCCAGCATCAGCTTCTGGCACAGCCCCCATTTCTGGAGGTTAAGGGATGTCTGTCAAGCTATTCTGGTCCCAGTCAGTTTCAAGAAACTTAAGAGTAGCAGGTTACCTAGGACTGCAGCATCCAAGTTAATGTAAGTGAAGGCTTTGGCATGCAGTGTGGCAGAATACCCCTAGAACAAAACAAGTATTTTAAGATGAGCAGTAGTAGTACAACACCAGGATGTTTAATCCACAGGAAATTGCAACTGCACAGTCATCATGCAGAAGTCCATCAAAGAAACAGTACCTCCAGCCATTCAGTAGCACCGACAGCTCCGTACTCTCCCGCACTCCAGCTAGCGAAGATAATGCTGCGCCTTGGTTTGTAGCCATCTGCAAAGAGAGAGAGACTGAGATGTCTGCTCTTCCCCCGCGGAGATGTAGATTAGCACCGAGGGCCTGGGTTGATGAATTGCCTGCTCCTCAGACAGAGCTGAAGCATTCTGGCTGCTGCAGACGAACATGCATACTAATGGCTGCTTGGACGCTGTACCCTGCCCTGCCGCAGAACTGAGTAGGAAAACCATGCTGTCTGCATTTCCTCCCTTTTTTTTTGGCTGCCCAAGCCCAAAGTTAACCCTGGAGACAAGAACACTCACACTAAGTGCCACCACGCAGCCCCCATCACTCCAGCTGGTCAGCTACTTCATTGTTTTCCCACCTTTAAGCCTGGCTGTCCAATAGACAGCTCAAGCTTGAGGTCTGTATTGTGCGTTATCCGAGGGCATTCTTCCATTCAAGCCATACCAGAGAGAAGCAGACAGCCCCTTAGAATCAAGTGCTCACAGCAGACAAGTTGTCCATATTGGACAAGTAATAGCTTCTCAGGAAGCTTTGTCAGATTCCCTATGCCTTCCCAAAGGATTATTTTGCAACTGGGCTCTCCTGTGTTAACACACGCAGAGCTAAGCCTGCATTACCTCCCACCCCCAATGCTTTTGTACACAAATATTTACCATTTTTCACCATTTCTGAGATTACACGGGCAAGTTCCAACAATATAGCAGTTCCAACACCAGCCTTGGCCACTCCTGGGCCCCAGGAGTCTCTCTGGGCTCCAATCACAACATATCGATCTATAAAGGAGACAGCAAGATCTGAGTTGCAAGCTTCAGGTTGCAAACACCATCTATCAGAAAAGCAGCTTTGAACATCTGTGCTAGGAACAGAGTACGGAGTCTGATCCCTGAATCTGGCACACTGCATGCTTTCATCTAGCCTTTCCTTGGCAGCATGGTTCAGCTTTTCCCTTCACCCTTAGGGAAGGGTCTCGGTTTTGCTGAAGAAGCAGTTGTCTCTATCTGGGAGCAGCTGCCGTGTTCTGATGCCCACAGAAGAGGAAGGGTTCCCCTCCAGACTGAGCCACAAGGCAGTTGCTCTTACCTGGTTCTTCAAACCCCTTGATAGCACCAAAGATGTTCAGAATCTTCCTGTCCACCATAACATTGTTCACACTCAGTTTCACCATCATCTTGCTCGTGCTGCTCAGCATCACCTTACATCCCATGACCCCACCCTTCCACTCTGGAAGGCAGTCCTCTCCATCCATTTTGCTGAGGGGAAAAAGAGAGATCCCTTGAACCTATTATCCAGCTCTGAAGTCATTTAGTTATCCTGTGAAAGAAGCAAGCCTGCAACTGTTGACTTGGTATTTGTAATACCAGACTTGGTGTTTGTAAAAGGGGACCAAGCTATCGTGGTGGATGTTACCATGAGATATGAAAGTAAAGTAACATTTTTGGTGGATACAGCAACAGAAAAAGTAAAGAAGTACCAACATCTTAATCAAGTGCGAGAACTGACGAATGCTACCAACATCAAATTTATGTTTCCCTTTGGGAGCACGTGGGAAGTGGCATCACGGCAATTACGAATTACTAGCTGATTTGGGACTCTCAAGCTCCTGACAAGATAAAGTGGCTCATCGTCTATCGAATGGAGTGCTGTTTATTTCAGTGGACATTACACATGTGTTTGCATATGCACAGGGCCTGCTCAAGAAATAGCTTGCAGTCCTGTCCCACTAATTACGCAGGGAGAGGTAGGATGCAGAGGTCAAGAGGAATCCAACGCTAGATTAAGTTCAGTCTTTAAGACACCAGACATGGACAAGTGACATTTCTCCAGCCAGTTCCAGCATGTGCTCCCTGCGATACACAGCAGAGACCAGCAGAGAGCTCCCTGGGCTCACAGCACCTCCACTCCATCCTCACCCCTGCAAAAGGGCCACAGCAGCCTAACCTGCAAGCCAGGAGAAACAGTTACCTGAACAGCTTGCTTACTGCTTGGCTAGAGATAGTCTGAACAGCAATGCGAGGTAGTCCAGAAGACTCCACTGGTGGGAACTGGGTGTGGTTGAAAGAAGGGAAGCCTGGGGTGAAAGGGTCTCCAGTTCCAAGGTGGGCCTGTGAAAAGCAAGACCTATCCTCAGGTCTCAGAGGAACCCAAGAGTTTCCATCTACAGAAGGGCATGAAGCCTGCAGAAGGACTGCAGCAGTCCACAGTGGGAAGGGTTCATGAGAACAGCAAACAGGGGAGCCAGTCGCATACTCACATGTCCAAAGGGGACAAGTGCATCTGTGTTCCTGTAATCGTAGGGATCCAGGTACATCAGGGCACCAGCTGCTTCTACCTCTTTGGCATTTGCAACCTGAAGCAAAGAGTAACATTAACTGCACATTTGCACTGCAAGCAAGGGAAATTAAGACAAGTACATGGAGAAATGGTGTGAAGGGTTGTGTTCCTCAATGCTCAACTGCACAACAGATTTTAACAGCCACCTGACAGTGACAGATACACAAGGAAGCTGAAAACTAGCAGCTCAGTCCTACTCCAGGCAAAGTGTGTCTAATACCTTTTTCAACAGTTTGGACACTCCACAGTTAATGTCTCACCCTATGATTCCTTCAGCTCATACTTGCTCCTCAGAGCAGCTTAGAAGACGTCATTTAGTTTTGATTATGCTCCATCTGTTTTCCCAAGATTAGGTTAGACCCAAGACAAGATAAGCAGCCACTGGAGACTCATCTGCACATGGAAAATGGAGGCAGGGTGGCCTAGTCAGGTTCCTGTTTAATACACTTACAACCCAGGTGCCTCCAATATGCCACCAGTACAAACACTCTTGCAAGGCTAGACACCAGTTTGAAGAGTGGGAAGGGGATTGGAGAACCAGTGAGCACCCCTTGCAGAAGCACTTTTCAGCTCTGCCTGCGTCTGATGCATGCAGGCAGGCAGAGTCTGACTGGAAAGAGTCCTGTGCCCCAGCCTCCCCAGGGGCACCCATCCAAGGGGCAGCTCTGGGTCAGACCCAGAACAGGCTTGTGTACAGAAGGACTTGAATCCTTTAGGCTGCTTGGCTATTTGGTTCTACTCGCTACAAAGGGAACATTACAGCAACATGCAAGGCAGCTGACTGGGTGTGCAGTGCCAGCACCTTCACTTGGACCAAGTGGACAGTCAGCAAAGGCCCAAGTGAGACACTGCAGCCAAGCTTTGAAAGTATCTGGCTACAGCAGGAAGAGGTGCTCTGGAGGCAAGGCCGTTCTGCTTCTAGCAGCCCTATTGCTGCATCTAGCAATATCAGCCAGCTCTGCACCCTGTAACCCCCAGGCGGCCTCCCTCTGCCCGACAGCTCCATCCAGATGCTTGGCTGTCTCAGCCAGACTGCCACAGGCCAAGAACACCAGCACCATGAATGGTAACCAGCTCTGTTCAGTCTTGGGTGTCCAGACCTGCACATGGAGGTTTAGTGCAAACAAGCAAGACCAAACCTGCAGGGACAAGCCTTCATGCATAAGTATGAGACCTGAACTGAGGCACAGAGGTGTGTCTTCAAGAGGAGGAAGCATAGCTTCCTGCTGCCAAGTTTGGCCACGCTTTGGGGCACAGACTGCTTACCTTCTCAGCAAGGGTTATTTTTCCAGCTCTGAAGATGATTATAGTACCATTCAGTGAAACACCCAGCTTCTGTATCTTCTGAAAATCAGCTTTCAGGCCATAGTTCACATAGACTGGTTTGCCCTGGAACAGAAACACTGGTTGTAATTGCAGTAGTCCTATGTCAGTAAGACACTTGAAATAGCCTAGAGTGACAGTAACAGTGACTCCTGCTAACAGTAGGGAGTTCAAGCTCAGCAATGTAAATTTTAATCACATGCAACATGCCTGTTGGAGCAGCACTTCCATCAAGGTTCCTGTCTGGATCCCAGGAGAGAAGTTTAAACAGCTACTTCTCCATCTTGCTGAAGTAACAAAACTACATACTTCGTCATCCCACTCTCCCCACCACCACTCCCAACTCTCTAACTGGGTATGGCTTTATACACTCCATATCTTGAAGGCACAGATTGTGGACATTGCCACCTGGTAAGCATGCAAGCACATTCCCAGGATCTTCTTGGAGTCACTTACAACAGCTGAGCCATTCTTGCTGTATGCCACATATGCATCAGGACTCTCCAGCTCCTCTTCTCTACCATCTACCACAACAGACACTTTGTTGTTGCTACTGTTAAACATAAAGAGACAGTGTTATGTTCTGTCATACACAAACTCCATATTTAACTAGCTCCCATATTTCAGTCTGTGCCCTAGCAATTCTGATCAAGTCAATGCAGAGCCTGAAACAGGCAGACTCATCCCAGTACTTCCATGCAAGAATCTCTGGGGTTGTTCAGAAACATTAAAAAAGGCTAACTTTTAAAACAAGCAGCAGAAAGAATCTGTGCTTCCAAGTCTCTTAGCTTCCTCTTAAGAGGAGGTAAGCAAATTCATTTCCTCACAACATAAAGGGGTAAGACACAAGGGTATGTGCTGTCAACCACCACAATGCCTCTTGATACCCTCCTGAGCCACTGCCAGGTTTGCAATGCCTGTCTTGGTGACAAGACAGAGTCACCCATGCTAGCAGTTTTAGACACAGATAATCTGATCTTCAGCTGAGTTTTTACTCAAGTTTGTTTTCTCTCCACTTGCTAAGCATGCTTTGAGGAAACAGCTGTCCCAGGAAAAATCCAGATCCTCTGGATTTAGAAAGCTTGAGAAGAGACAGAAGCAGCTACTGCTTGGCCTTTTTTTTGGAGAGGGGTAACTGGCTCACAATTTTAGCACAGCTTTCAGTAGAAGTCACATGTTCGCTCAAGACTACAGATATCCGTCCTGTAAGAAAGAGATCTGCAGCTCTTCATTAACGTACCTGCCTTTGACCTGCAGCCTAACGTAGTGCTCATCGTTCCACACGTCATCCAAGCGGAATTTGGTGAACTGCTCATGAATGTAGCTGGCAATGTTCTCATCTTCACTCTGGCCAGCTTCAAAAGAGTGTTTATTTGCTCTTGGCCTGTAGGTAATGAATGTGTAGCTTAGGCTACAGCACCAGGTTGCACTGCAGTGCTCCAGCCTGCAAACCCAAGCTGAATGGGTTAATTTAAGCCCATGTTTAACCACATGCCACCCCACAATATCTTTAAGGCCCTTGTTCTCCAAAGGAGCTCAAGTTCTGCTCACAGGCTGTGCCTCTCCCATAGCTGTAGCTAAGCTTTCTGGAACTGTTACCTCAAGTTGTCCTCAAGATGTTTGGTTGACAGCTTATCTGACAACAGGGTTCTGAGCTCAGGCCAGAAGACAGGTGGTCCAGAAACCTCTTCCTCCTCAGTTGCATCATCATCATCCGCTAAGTAAGATGCAGTAGGAGTCATCTCACACTTGCCACTTCCATCCAGACACCTGCCAGCCTTCTGGATTCGTCCACGATAACTCAAGTAGCCGATCAGAAACCCTACGGACAGAACAGGTATTTCTTTGTGCTGCAGAAAGATGACTAAACCAGCCCCACACCACACAAGTGCATTCAAAGCAGCTTTAGGGTTAAGATGCATCTCTGCCCTCATCATTTTTGACAAGCTGGTGTACCTAAGGACAGACAGGATTATGCAGTCTGACATTTTGCCTGAGCTGGCATGTTTTAAGGTACACTGTAAATCTGATCTTATGCTTGGCAGAGTCCCTCCAGCACCACTTCGGAAGCAAAATGCTTACTTTAGGTCAGTGGCAGCATTAAAACCTTTGAGAGACGAACACCACAGGCTTTACTGGTATGTTCACCCACATCTCTAGAGAAGCGTTAAGAGTTAATCAAGGGAAAACCAGTACACTTGCCATATGGCCCAGTTTGCCCTTTAGCTAAGTCACAGTTCCGCTGTCAAATTTCGCGCTTCTTTGTGCCAATTCTGTACCATAAGTCTGAGCTAGACAGGGTTAGTGACAAGAAGCTGCAGCCTGGATCCAGGCTCTTTAATTATCTCCTGAAACAATACAGAATCAAATGTTAACAGCCTCAGATACGCCCAACACCAGTCTACTTCACACAGTTGCCTCTCACCCTTCCTTACCAATCAAAAGGAGGAGGACAGCTGCGATGACTAGGAAGCAGAAGTTCTTGCCACTCCTCCGTGGAGGAGGCATGCTGGCATGCAGGTGCTCTGGTCTCCCAATTTCCCCTCCTTCCTCATCATCCGCAGACAGCTTCATCTCCACATGGCTGTTGTCTCCATCCGTTTGCCGGGCAATGCTGAAGCGGGTGTACGACATGGGTTCACCACTAAACTGTGTTAAAAGACAATCATGTGATGGAAGAGTTTGCTACACCAGCCTACAATCCTTGCAGCCAGCCGTACCTGTGCTCCAAACCAAACACAGCTTGTTCATCTGAAACCGCTCCAGTGCGGCCCAAGCGTTTGGCTGTCAATAAGTCAGGCTGGCTGCTTTGATCAGAAAGTTAGACCCACTCAGGGTCTCCAGAGTCTATTTAGCATGTTTGCCCTGCACAAGTTCAGAGTCACATTGGCTGGAGTCTGTTACTGGTACAGCCAACGGCATTGGCATTTCCCATGTGATCACACGGCAAAGGCTGATTGAAGTAGAAACTCCTGTTCTTAATCAGAAATGCACTGATCTGACCTGAACATACACAACTCACACAGAAGGGAACTTTGATCAGGACAGAGGAAAGGGAAGGCAACCCCTCCATGGTTGTGCCTTTGAGCCACATCCACTTTGACGTAAATACTCTCATCCAGTATCTAGATAATCTTTTATTAAACTGCCCCAGGCTACTCTTAAATTACACTATTGATAAGTATTATAAAGCAGCTAGGCTTAAGAGAGACGACCCATGGGAATCCTGCTACCTCAGCTAACATGAAAGCTGAGGATACACCTCCCGCATCCACCAGCGACTGGAACCATTCAACAGGACTTTATCAGTCCCAAGCAGAGCAGATTCCAGTCTGGAGCCCACTTTTCTAAACAGCTGCAACACACAGTCTAATCACCTACAGAACAGCAGCCCACGTGCAAGGCAGTCGGTCAGATTAAAAGACAGTTAAACTCAATTCCAGGCGTAGCCAGGCACTAAGCAGAACCACTCAGCTTCCATTAGAGCTGCTGAACTTGCCTGTGGCCACAATCATGCTGGGGACAGGCAGGAACTACCTAAAAGGCCAAAGGAATAGTTTTGGGAGCAACTGTCCTGCAGCCCCTCTCCACTGTACTGGAGAAGCGGCTGGTGGCAAGCGCCTAAGCCCTGTTACAATCTTAGCAGCTCATCCTCAGTTCTTGGCTCACTCTCACATTACGAGTCAGCGATGGGAGCTGGTTGGTCAAAACTAAACCAATGTCATTTCAGACCTGCAGTTTCATTCCTGCCCATGCTACCCACAATGAATTGGCTGGCTGCTCACATTTTGGAAAGGGCAACACTGCAGTCTCTCCTAACAGCCTCCCTGCTCAGCTGCTTGATACCTTGGCATCCCTCACACTTTGCGGAGGACATGCCTCAACCCCACATATCCTCCATACTTGTTCAGAGACCAAACTATCACATTTGCAGTCCTAGCCTAGGGTCATTTCACAGTCCAAGCTCTCCAGGACCAGCAGGCTTGCTTGAGCAAGCTCAGATCTACCACCTCCTGCACATTTGTTTCAAAGCACAGGTCACATTCAAAGGCTGGACTTGTGGTTGAGTTCCCACCGCCAAAGTAACATAATAGAACACATGTTGATTGTCCTGATAGGCATTTAATCAGCTTCCTCAGCAGCACTTCCTCCTGGAACATTGTTCAAGGCTTGCATCCCCTCCTTATCAGTTTCCTGAGAGACCCAAGACATCGTAGCAGTTAACGATAACCACAACGGCACTGAACTGCTTATACCACCTCTTTATCACGGCCAGCTAGCTACAGTGACATCTGCCTCACAACCCACACAGTAGCACCTAACGCTGCTTTTGATTCATCATCTTCTCTGATGATGAACCTTTCTTCTGCAGTATCATCAGCCCACCAAGAGATAAATGGCACAGGAAGACTGTGTCTTACCAAGTTAGAGATGGCCGCTCTGGCATGGTCCATTGCCTTCCGGAGGAGTGCCCACCAACTTGACCAAAGCCCTAGAAGTTCAGAAAACAACAGGTCAAGTCAGGCAGTTCCCCTGCCACTACATAAGATGTCCAAGGTCAGTCACTGCCACTAATGGAATGCTTGCCCATAGATTTTGTGCGCATGCTTCTACATAAGTCACAATGTTGGTCAACCTATACCAACTTTGAATGCAACCTAGAAGTTCGCATACTCCCACTGCAAACATAAGTTCTGATGAACAAACTGACTCTTTCTATTGAACTCCAAGGATGGGGAGGGAGGTGGATAAGAGAGGAATACAGTCTGAAACGGCTAATTTCAGCCAAGGGTCTTATTAATGGTAGGGCCACCTCCACTCAGGGAGGGCTGACAAGAGGCACTTCTCATCTGTGACAACAGACACCAGATATCTAAGGTTCCTGGGTTCTGTCTCAATGACAGGATGGAGACAAGAGTCAGACTGGTATCCAGAAATGACACAATGCCAACAGCAAACCAGCACAAACTCCTACTCTGCCAAAGCACATCCAATTGCAAGGCCTTCTAGATGGCTATATTATCTACTGCTTTACGAAGGCAATTTCAGTTTTGGAGAGTCTCCCAGAATAGCCAAGAGGTACACTGCAAAACCATTTCAGTAACTTTTCTAGTTTGGATTTCTCTAGACAACAAAATTTTCTGAAAGGTAAACTGTAACTGATTTACTTCAGCATTTCTTCCTGAAAAGATGCTTGAAAAAACTTTGTAGGTTAAACGACTAGACAGTTTGCATTGGGACAGGCATTTAGGTGGGGAGCATGCAACCTGAGTGTGCCCTCCAACACCACTGCTAGGAAATGGCTTTGGACTGGTCTTCAGGTGCATGTGGATTAGCTTTACGCCTGGAAGCTCTGCAACATAAGCAGGTTTTATTTGGAGATCAAAGGTGGCCATCCGCTCATTTCACCTTTTGTTTAGGGCAAGGGTACACGGAGCTGAATCTCCGGCTGCTTTGAGAAGCCTATTGCGAGTGACAACCTGAGGCCCAGGCCCTGTGCAGGCAGGGCACAACAGAGCGTGTGCACTGAGGGGCTCCACAAAGCCAGACCAGTTAACCCAGGGGAAGAGCCAGGGAACGGCAAAGGGCCTGCGGGCACCACACCTGGCAGGGATGCTCCCCGGGAATACAGCCTCCCCCCCGCAGCAGTCACCTCGAACCCCTCACGGCCCAGACCCCCCGCACCAGCCCGCAGGGACAGCCCACGAGGAAGGGACCTTCCCTCCCGCCAAGCGACCCGGGAAGCGGCCAACCCGCAAACAACCCCCAATCCCTCAAAAACAAGGTAGGGCGGGGGGGGGGGGGGGGGGAAGAGCACAGGAGTAGCCTCCCGCGAAGGGATGGGTGACCCCGATACCGCGGCCAAGGCCCGGCTGCGGGCCGCCAGATAAGCTGGCTGGGCGATACGCCTCCCGCCGAGAGCACGTCTCCCCTCTGCCCAGGCTTACAGCCGCACGCTCGGCCGCGCCGCCGGGCTGCCCCCGCAGCGCCGTTCTACCCACCTTCAAGGTCAGGCGCTACGGCAGCCTCTGCCGCAGCACGTGGTACACGCGCACCGCACCTCCCTGCCGCCAACCGGAGCTACCGCGGCTGCTGCAGCGTAAGCCCTCCTCGCGCCGCGCAGCCGCGCCGCGCAGCCTCACTTCATGGCGGCGGCGGCGGCGGCGGCGGCGGCGGCGGCAGCGGCGGCGGCAGCAGCAGCAGCAGCAGCGGCGGCGGCGGCGAGCCCCCCCCCCGCCCTTTCCCGCCCGCCCAACGGCCAGTCTGCGAGCGCCGCTCACTCACCCGCCGCGCGCCGCGCCGCGGCCCAACTGCCGCAACGTCTCACAAGGCCGTTTACGCTCCCACGGCCTGAAGCCAATCAGCAGCTCTTCTGTCGTGGCTCCTCCCCTAGCGGGGCCGGGCCTAGAGCCACAGATGGTTGTGAGTGGAGGGGATCTCAAAGACCGCCTCGTTCCACCTTGTGCCGTGGGCAGGGACACCGTGCAGTAGCCCACGTTGCCCAAAGCCCCATCCAGCCTGTCCTTAGGCACTTCCAGGGATGGGGCTTCCACAACCTCTCTGGGCAACCTGTTCCAGTGCCTCACCACTCTAACAGTAAAGAATTTCTTCCGAATATCTTACGTAAATCGACCCTCCTTCAGCTTAAAGCCATTACCCCTTGTCCTGTCACTATGCTCCCTGGTAAACAGTCCCTGACCATCTTTCCTGTAGACCCCTTCAGGTACTGGAAAGCTGCAATTAGATCTTCCCTGGAACCTTCTCTTCTCCAGGCTGAACAACCCCAACTCCCTCAGCCTGTCCTCATAGGAGAGGTGCTCCAGCCCTCTGATCGTCTTTGTGTCTCCTCTGGACACTCTCCAACAGCTCGATGTCTTTCTTGTACTGGGGACCCCAGAGCTGGATGCAGTACTCCAGGTGGGGTCTCATGAGAGCAGAGTAGAGGGGCAGGATCACCTCCCTCGACCTGCTGGTCATGCTTCTTGTGATGCAGCCCAGGACACTGTTGGCTTTCTGGGCTGCAAGTGCACATCGACAGGTTATGTTGAGCTTCTCATCAACCAACACCCCCAAGTCCTTTTCCTCAGGGCTGGTCTCAATCCATTCCTCGCCCAGCCTGTAGTTGTGTTTGGGATTGCAACAACCCATATGCAGGACCTTGCACTTGGCCTTGTTGAACTTCTTGAGGTTTGCACAGGCCCACCTCTCAAGCCTGTCAGGGTCCCTCTGGATGGCATCCCTTCCCTCCAGTGTGTCAACCACACCACACAGTTTGGTGTCATTGGCAAACTTGCTGAAGGTGCACTCGATCCCTCTGTCCATGTCGCCAACAAAGATGTTAAACAGTGCCAGTCCCAGTACTGACCCTTGAGGAATGCCACTTGTCACTGTTGTCCACTTGGACATCGAGTTATTGACCACAACTCTTTGAGCACGACCATCCAGTCAATTCTTTATCCACTGAGTGGTCCATCCATTGATGACACAGTCATAGGAGCCATCCCACCACATCTCCACAATGCCAGTAAGGTCATAGCCCTGCAGGCGTGTGCACATCTCCTACTCCTCTTGTTTATTCCCCATGCTACATGCGTGCGTTTGCATAGAGGCATTTCAGTTGGGCCCCCAATGAGGCTGACTGACTGGCTGGAGTGGCCAGAATTCCTTTGAGGTACTTCACCAGTGTTTCCCTGCTGGTTCCTATTGCCTCAGGAGCCCCTGGCTCATCTCCTCTCTTCTTCAAGCATGCTGCAGTGTGTCCAGCACGTCTCTGAGCAACAGCCTGAGGGTCTTTGCCAGCACCTTGTCCCTCCAATCTAAGCATGTCATCCCACAACTTGTTTCAGGCAAGCCTGATATTATCCCCCTCCCCCTTTGAGCCCAGTTTAAAGCTCTGTCGATGAGCCCCGTTAGCTCCTGGGCAAAGAACCTTTTTCTCCTTTGAGAGAGGTGAATCCCATCAGAGTTCATCAAGCCTGGTGCCGTGTAGGCCACCCCATTGCCAAAAAACCCAAAACTGTGGCGGTGACAGCAGCCATGCAGCCACGGTTCCCTCAGGTGGTCACCACAGGCCGCTGCGGCACCTCCCTGGGTGACCGTCTTCACACGTACCTGTGTGGGTACAGTGCTGCAGCCTGTGCGAGGTGCCCACAGAGCCCGGCTGAAGGGCTTGGGGCCGGGGCTGCGATGGTGGCCCTGCCTGGGGCGGGAGGGGCGGCTTTGGTGTCCTGAGGGGAACCTCAAGCTGGCTTTGCGTGTTGGTCGATTGCTGGTGCCCTGCCTGAGCACCCCCCGCTGTGGGTAAGGAATATATGGAAGCCGCATTCATTTTAAATTGCCTTCGGATGCCCTCCAGGTGGTGGAGGAGCCGCTTGCAGAGCGGCATGCGAGTTCCAGCTTCCCCCGCGGGAAGGGCTGGAAGACGGTCAGCCGCCAGCCCCGCAGGGAGGCGAGTTTAACGCCTCTTCGTGAGACTGGTATGCTTTTACCACAGTACATGTCGGCCACAAGAAGGGGCAGGTCACAGATTTGTCATTCCCACACTCTCAGCATTTTGAGGGAAGCGGGCAGGAAAACAATTTCCCCGTTGGGTGGTCCAAACCAGATGCAGGACTTGCTCTGGCTTGGGAAGCATTCAGCACCTTCAGGTCTCAGCAAGTCATGCATGCTCAGGGCTGCCTTTTTAGATCTGAATGAGCAGAGGCACCCAGGGTGCCTTTCCTTTATGTTATGCTACACGAGATTGCTATTTTATTTGCATGATGAGAAGCATGGCAGGCCTTTATGACAGCCAGCCCAGCAGTGCATAAACACAAGAAGCATGGACAGCACATGTCAGGGCATGGGCTGCTTGTGGCCCACAGGGCAGTTTCTGTGGCCGCTCAGGCTATGCAGGCAAAAGCATCCATGTTGCTCACCATGGGATCACTCCAGCTCTGAATTAACTGGTTCTCATACCAGCTCTCTCCCTGGGGCAAGCAGAGTGACCCCATGCTATGGTGGGAGCTCCTCGGTGTCCAGAGATTGGTCTCTAAAAGCCAGCAGGTGCAGAGCAGTGAGGTTCCCTGTTTTGATTCTAAGAACTTGAAGGAGAAGTAGAACATACTGGTCATGTGGTGAAGTTCTAGCATGCATCTTCTTTCAGTATGCTTCATAAGGGGAAGCAATGGCTGAGGAAGCAGCTCAGTGAGTTTACGGTCAAAGTGATGAATAATATACCGGGGGGTGTTTAGGGAACCCGTGAGCCACCCGTGCTCTCGGCAAGTCTGTCTCCAGTTGTCAGTGTGATGCTGGGTTAAGGCTCTCCACTTGACCCGGCAGTGGCTGGGGCTGTGAAGGGAAGTCCCCCTGCCAGGGGGTCTCTCTGCCATGGCTTCCCCAGGACTACCAGGGGAATGTGATATTTGCTCTGCTTCCTTTCAGCTGATGGCTAATCTCATAAAGACGCCAGCTGCATGGACCCTGCAGAACATCTCACCCTCCTTGAGTACCTGTTGATGTTTGCTGTCTCCAGAATTACTCACGGTCATGAGTGGGCCCTGGCTGCGGCTGCAGCCACCTCTGCCTTGTCTGTCTGGGCTCCAGTGCAAGTGGAGGTCACCGCTTCCAGCCTCGGTCCTTCAGCTCAGAGCATCCCCTCAAAGGTATGCCAGAACCGGGGAATCTTCAAGGTTTGGGTGTGCTCGTGTTCTGCAATGCTGTGCTCATTTGTCCCTTGCTCGTTAAAGAAATAAATCGGTAGGCCTGGATTATTGCCTTAAATCCTCTCCCGGGAAAGGACAGGAGCAGAAAGTTTGTAGTTTGGCAGAACACATGATTGCAAAGAGGATTATGTTTTGTGAAAAGCAATACATTCCTGCACTGATAAAGGGGGGGATTAACTAGATCTGAAACTCCATGTGGCTGTTTGCAGACAAGCCTCCTGTAAAGGGGCTCCCAGGCAAGACGTGCTGGTGGACCCGCCAGCTCCGTTTGTCAGAGAAGGTGTGAGCCAGGCTCCACTGGAACAGTTAAAAGTGCCAGTATGTATGCCGAATCTTGACACTTTCTTCGCCATTTTCTCCCAGTGGACTTTACCCACCAGTGGGCTTTTGTCATTTGCTATGACCTGTACTAGCCAGATCCCATCTTTTGTGTGTTCTATAAGCTCATAGAAGTGCATTTCCCCACTAAAGTTTGTACTGGAAACCAATTCAGGGGCCCCTTCCTCCTTGAGAGCAGAATAAAGCTCTCCTTCCATGAGGTCTCCTGACTTCTCCACCAGCTCCTGCACTTTGTCTCAGGCAGCCCTGGCCAGGGTGATGCTAGTCATGGGAGGACACACTGCTGTCACTCAACGTGCAGCTGCCCTGTGGGACATGGTGCTGTTGGGTGCCTCGGTGGGAGCTGAAGGTGTGAGAGGGTTCAGAAAGGGATTAGATCAGTCCTGCATGCTGGATCCCCCAATCATTTCTGAGCGCAATGGTCTGGATACAGCCTGCTGCTCAGGAAAGTATAGCCTGGGGAAAATAGTCCCAGCCCTGCCCTGTTTGTAACGTTCCTCCTGGACTCACCCTCTGCTGAGCAGAGCAGTGTTTCTGCACCAAGGTCCCACTGGAGGAGGGACACCTTCAGCAGAGCTCAGACTCAGGAGGTCCCCAGGAGCAACACCAAAATGCAAGCCAGGAATGGGGCAGTCTTCATTTATTTCTCCCCGTGGCCTCCCTTCACTGTGCCTCCCTTCCAGCTAGCAGGGAGGTGCTGGGTGCCCCGCTGTGCCAGCCCTGACCTGCCCTGACCGATACTTGCTGCAGGTGTTTTCTGTTCCCTCTCACAGTATGTTTGACCACGTGCTAGGCAGTTTCCCATTTCTATATCTGCCAGGAAAAAGAGAAGAAAGCCAACATTCTAGAAATTCAGATATTTTTGCAGCCAGCATTGGCACTGAAATACCTTAAAATAAGGGGTTTGCAAATGCAACAAGGTACCTGAGATCAGTTGAGCACCCTTTACCTCGCATTGGGCGCAAGCGGGGAGCAGGAGTCATCTGGCTATCAGCCGTTAGCAGCTGGAGCCACCTCCCTTGGGCCTGGCACTTGTGTTGTTTGTAAAGTGGTGTCTGTACTGCAGGCAATGCTGAGCCTAGGTGTGCAGGCTGCCCAGCTTGGCCAAAAATTTTTGCAGGAGCAGAGATAGCCAAAGCTGGGAAATGGCCAAAGCTGGGGATGGGGATGTAGGATTGATGGGTGACTGCTGACTTTTCATCCCAGCAATATGCATGGTCTCTGTGTGCATGATTTTAGCACAGTTCAGGCCCGTAAAAATCAAGAGTCATCACCATCCACTTGGAAATCTCTGTCTGGTTCCCAAAGACCAGGAGTGTTTAAACTCTGGCTGCAGCAGACTGTTGTTTGAGTCCTGCTGCCGCACGCCATAGGTATCTGCAGCTTGCACCAAGCTCCTGCTAGCTTCTGCCCACTCTGCTCCCTGCCTGGCCCAGCTCCTGCCTGCAGTTCAGTGCAGGAGCCTCCATGCTTGTCCCGACACCTTGCTGTAGACTAGCTTCCATAAGGGCATTCCTCCTCATTGTGGCTTGGCTGTGCTGTTTTATGAGATGTTTTTCCCTGTTTCCTCTCTGATCCTCAGGGTCTTGTGAGTCCTCTGACTCTGACTCAAATGACTCCTGATTCCTTTGTGCAGTACCCTGTGATATGAACCTGTCCTGCAGGATTAGTCCTGAAACACGAGACCAAAATGTGGAAAGAAAAATGTGTTTTCACTTCAGTTTTGTAGCATGGCTGACCCTCGTGTGACCATCTGTCCTACCCACATTTTGGGAAGGCAGTTAAAAAGCAGAGGAAAAACAAGAGCCACAAAGATAAACAGTCTGTAAAGGATGCCCTGTGCTTTGTGAGCAGCTTATCAAAAACAACATTGGGAGGTGACTTGAGCACTTTTATGGCAAGAAATACTGGACTAACGTGGCTCTTCAAACTGGAAGGGATGGAAAAGCCAAGAACCAACTGCTGGAGCATGGTGCTAAGTCGGAGATGCTGCAGCCAAGCACACGCTGCTGGGCTGAGGCCAAGGGTTGCGGGACATGTGATGGTCCATGGAGTGAGAGGTAGTCAAAGGGCTCCTGTGGGCTGTGCACTCTGCAAAACAGAGGCTGTGAGGCACCCCAGGCACCCCAGGGTGCAGGGCCAGGCAGACAACGGACACCCAGGGACAAAAGAAAGACTTTGATCTTCTGCCCTGCATGTCAGCCACTTGGAGAAGTGGCAGTACCAGCTCCTGCCTTCCTGGGAGCAGATTTGAGCGATGCATTGGCTGTGCTCCCTGCTTGTGTGCTGCACTGGGGTGCAATCAGCTATTATAGGTCCCAGAAGGGAGATGGGAAATCCAGGTTTTTGCAACCTCGGAATCATGCTGCAACCATGCTCCATGCCAGGGCTGGCAGGTGCAGCTCCCAGGACAGCCTGCCCTCTCTGCTCCTGCCTCCCCCAGCCAGCAGTGCTATATCCAAGAATTGCACAACACCACGTGTATCCCCATCCTCTAGAAGACCTTGTGTTGTTGGACTTTGCTGCTGTATTTCTCAATTGCTCTGACTGAAAGAGAGGTGAGGTAGTTGGATCAGACCCTTGCAGGAAAAGCCGTTGGGAGCTCTGGTTCTTTGGCCACAGTCCTGGCATGAGCTGCAGTGCAGCCTGAGGAAGAAGGGAAGCCCAGCAGGTGCCAGCTTCTGGGAGAGGATCTGCTGTCCCTTGTACTGTAGCAAAGGGGTGGAGGAGGCAAGGGGTGGGCCACACACAGCCAGGAAAAGGTGCTTGAGGGAGTGGAAACACGACAGGTAATGCCAAGAGCTGGCCGCAGCTCCGTCTTCCCTTCAAAATAACACCCATCTTTGCATCCTTCCCACGGAAGCACCTGGGTCTGGCCTGGCTCTCCACATTGTCTGCAGCTGGCCCGGTGCTCCTGCCTGACAGCCAGAGAGGAACCAGAAAGCACTGAGCACCTGGGGGAGAGGCGTGGGGCCAAGGGCAGGTGGTCCCTTGTTCCTATGAACGTGCAGGCCTGGGGTATCCTGTGGACCCCCCTCTCAGAGACCTCCAGGGTTTTTTTTTTTGCCTCCCTGCAGTGAGGAAGCTCATTTCCTTGTCTCTCCCACCACACAAGGAGGGAAGTGGACGTGATGGTGCTCGTTACTGCCGCTCTGCTTGCCAGGGGCTGGCATGGAGGCCCAGCAGAGATGCTCGTGCTTGGACACTGCCCCAGTGGGGTTGAAACAGGCTGTGTCTTTTAACAGGGCTTCCTTGCTTGCAAAGGCTGGGTTTTACTGGGATTTCAATCCCCAAACTCCTGGGGACCCCTCTGCGCTCCTTGCATGACCTGAGCCTGCCTACAGGGAGGAGGGCGAGCGGTTATCTGTGCTTCATCCCTGCTCAGAGGATGCAGGGAGATGAGGTGATTAGCAAAGAGCAAGCCTTTAGCGTTGCTTCCTGCCTGACAGTTACAACTTTTGGTAAGATGCTGGCTCTCCCCAGTTGCAGCCGAGGAGGAGAGCAGCAGCACGAGGACAAATCCTTGGTGTGTGCGGGGCTGATACTGCTCCTACCAACAGACGAAGTGCTCGGGCAGCCGGGGCTGGTGGAGATATAGCAGGAGCTGCTGTTGACCTGGAGCCTTTAGCGGTGCTGGGTCAGCCCGGCAAAGCTCCCACTATCTCGGCGGCTGCACCGCGGGACTGTGCTGCTTATCGTTGCTCTGATAGCAGCTCTGCCCGGTGAGCCTGGCTGCTTTTATCTGGTGGTCAGGGCGGCTGTCGCTGCGGCAGGGGGGCTGCGGGGCTGGGGGCCTGGACAAGTGTACAAACAAGCTCAGGATGTGAGCACAATAGCCAAGGACGGGCCTTTGAAAGCAGGGGAACGCAGCGCAGCTGCCCTGAGCCACATCAAAGGTCCATCTCGCTCTGTGCTGCTGAAAAAGCCTGTGTGTTTGATAGCTACCCATGGACATGGCCCCGGCACTGCGTCGGCACAAGGAGCAGAGGGTTTGAGCAGTGGGAAGCGGAAAGGGAAAAGACGGCAGCGGGGAGCGGGGTGACGCAGGAGCTGAGACACAGCCCTGAGGGTCTCTGCCTCCAGATCATGGGTTTCTCATGAGTTCCCTCAGTCTCACTTTGTTTTGGCCCTCACTGATCTGTATCTGGAGCACAGCACACAGCCCCTCTCTTTCCTCCTTCAGTGCACCTCCGGGCTGGCATTTCAGGTCATTTTTGCAAAGTGCTTTGTGTGCAGTTTCCCAAGCGCTTTTCTTGAATCAGCAATTGCCACAGCTGGGGGTTTTTGGCCACAGGGGTGGGTTTTTTCCTTCCAGACTTGGTGGTTTGAATCTCGGACAGCCAAGGATGCTATCCATAATTTGTGTTGTTTCAGTTGGGAAGCCCAGGTAGCAAGAAGGGAAGTGACTGTTACCCACAGCTGTGGAAAGCCGAGCTCTGAGTGACGTCTGGATGGAGACATGAAAGGACATGAAGATATGATGAGAGGGGAGTACTTTGTATGCTGGACATGTGCCTACCCTACAGGGTCCTGCTGTACCTCTCTAGCAGGATCAGTCTTGCAAGAGTCCCTCTCTGCTCACTGCTGTGCTCCCAAAAGGACTTGGGAAGGGGCTGGAAAACCCGGGAAAGTTTTGCTTCTGATTTGCTCTGCAATGTGTGCACATGCTGCTGCCTTCTGATAAAGTACAGCCTGAGCCTGCTTGGTGGGAACCACCCTCCGCCACTGCTTTGTGTTTTTATAAGGTGCATTTATTGGCAAAAGAGCAGCCCAAAGGACAAAAAGAAAAACAACAACATAAAAAAGCAGCCAGCACCCGGTGCAGCATTGCAGGTTCTGCAGGGAAAAAGTGTCCCCAAGAGGGCTAGATGATGGTTCTGCTCTTGGAAAATGGTTAAAAACCTGGAGGTGCTGGCCCCAGGCGCCCAGGAGCAGCAGGCTAAGCCAGTGCCTCCTCTGTGGGTTTTTGATTGCAGGGTTCTCCTGGCCTCAGTGGCTTTTCTGCTCTTGAAGCCATTGTCAGGGAAATTAAATGCTCCCAGGCAGGTGCCAGAGACTTTTGCAACCTGAGATTTGGCTTTGTCTTGTCTGCCTGCTGGAAATGCCTTTTTTAGGGCGGATTCATGTCTCACAGCAATATCTGAAAGCAAAGAGGAGGCTTTAATTGGGGTGGGATTAGTGCAGCCAGGCTGAGTGGGGAGGGCAGGAGCTTTCTCCCTACCTGCTAATTGCCCTTTTTCTGTGCTGGCAGTGGCTGCAACACCTGCCAGTGGTTGCCTGCGTGTCACCTTTGTGCCATGGGTGCCCAGGTGATGCCATGTGCCTTGTAGGTTTATTTACAGAGTGGAGGGTGAGATGTAGTGCTTAAACCAGGAGAGCTCAGTCTGGCTCTGGCAGCCAGAGGGCTCAGGATGCTTTTGGCACCCAGGGGCCTGGCACAGCCCTGGTGGGCTCATGCCTGTCGCTTGGGCTGTTGCGGGATCCCAGGGGCTGAGCTGAAAACTGTGGGCTGCAATTTGCAGCCAGCCCCTGCCCCCAGGCACAGGCAGGCAGCAAGCACAGTTGATTTAAAAGCAAGCCCAGGGTATCATTTTCCCTGAGGCGTATGAGGCAGGTCAGTGCCTCAAGGGCAAATCTCCCTGGAGGTGTGTGCCTGGAGAAGGTCTGTGACTCCCCCGGCTCTTGGAAAAACAGATAAGCAACCCCACGCCTCAGCCAAATTGCTGATCTGCCCTGCAACAGCCTCCTGCCCCGGGCAGGACCGTCCTCCCATGTCCCCTTCCAAGGGTCAGGGTGCCAAAGGCAAATGTCCATGGAGGGCTATGTGGAGGCACAACTTTGCCTGTCCTCTTCTGTTTTGGCAGATGTACTTTGGGATGCGTACACGACAGGGCTGGGCCCCTGCTTAGCCATCAGGGTGCAATATTTTAGGTGTCCATGGCAGAAAAAAGCCACTCTGGTGCCTTTTCATTCAGAGGTTAGCGGTAGCTCTAAGAAAGCAGCAGCGTTTCACCAGGATGCCTACTGGAAATGCAGACATTCATTGCCTTACAGCAGCAAAATGCTTCTTAGCCTCTGAAGCCTTGGAGTGGGGAGGAAGCAGCCCCCAAGAATGTTCACTGTGGTATTTCCGCAGGATCCCCCCAGCTGAGTTGGGGACCAGCGGCTGTTTGTTTGTCCCCTTTGAAGGAGACAAAGTGAGCCCTATGGCTTGGTTGCTTCTGCTCCAGCCGAGCTTGGCGTTGTTGGACGTAGGGCTACTGGGAGGAAAAGCAAACAGAAAGGAGGCGAGAAGGGCTGGGCAGAAGATGGGGGTGATATCGGGTGCTCCATCTGCAAGGGTCTGTTCAAAAGGGAGGAGAAGGCTGGAGCCATCAAAGCTGCTCCAATGGCCTCGGTCCAGATGGGAGAAGGATTTCATCCAGCTTCTGCCAGGCTTCTTTCCACTCACGGTGGGCTCCCCTTCCTCCCACACCAGGGACAAGCCCCACCATCCTCCTCCTCTCCTCCATCTGGGAGACAGACCCTTGGAGTGACAGTAATGGGATGCTGGGTGTTGCGAAGGGTAGCACCTTGCCCTGGGCATCCCCTTCTGTCACTTTTGGGGCCGGGGGGACCCTTGGGCAGGAGCAGCAGGGCCAGTCCCCCGGGAACACTGGTTTGGAAGTGTGATTTAGGCTACAGCTCGGGTGCTAAGCAAGCCCATGAGGATGAGCTTGTTCTACTCTTGAGGGCACACCCATCCCAGCTCACTAAAACTTATATACACTATGTAAGATCCTATATAATATATAAAGTCATATACATATTTATAGATGCATGTATATATGTTATGTATGGCTTTGCCATGAAAAAAAATAAATATATATATGGTCAAACAGTCTCAGCAGTTTTGGGAAGAGGCATTTTGCTGGCATGAGTTTCGGAGGTGGGCCTGCAAGCAGAGCTGGGCAACATTTCTGAGAGCTGGGGCTAGCAGGAAGCCGAACACGTTAGTAAAAATCCCCTTCTCTCCCTTGCACTCCCATCCGGGGAGGATGGGTGACGCAGCCCTTGCTGGAGGTGATGAGGTGATACCCTCCATGCTGCACACCTCCAGTCTCACCCTGCCATCGCTGCCTCATGGCGACCCCACTGGCGCGTCCCATCGCCCACCGCTGGGCAGGGGCTACGAAGTGGACTCACCTGCTGTGTCTGGTGGGAATGATTCATATGTCCCTGTGCTGAAAAAAGGGGGATTTTCCCTGCCCAGGAGGGGATGCTGAGGCCAGCAGGACCCCTACCCCACTGAGCCCCTCCAAGGCCGGTGTTTCTCCCAGTGACATTGAGGCAGAGGCTGGAGGCAGCTGGCTGGCCTGTCCCCATCTGAAATGCCAGCTCAGTCTATAAATAGCACCTGGCACGGGTCTCTCCCTGGGCATTGGAGCAATGAGAGACTGAGCCCTTTCTGTCCTCCTGCAGCAGGGCTCTTGCTCCATTTAACAGATGGGGAAACTGAGGCACAGTGGGGTCCTTGACCCTGCCTTGCAGCGAGCCTTTTGGGTTTGCAGGGCACTGGGAGGTGTTTTCCTGTGGCAGAGGGGCTGCTCCCCACTGAGACGGGGAGGATTTGATGGGGGCTATTGCTCTGCCAGGGGGTCCGCACCTCGTCCCACCCCAGCTGTGGTCTCTGGGGAGCCAGGGAGCCTTCCCCTGCCCAGAGAAGGGGACCCGCAGGGGGCTGGTGTCTCACACCCCTGCAGTAGCCCCCCAGCCCTCCCCACTCACTAGTCCCTCCTGGACGTATCTCCCAGGAACGGCGGCTCCTGCCCCACCGGCTGTCTCCCGGGACAATCGGTGGGGTGCACGTGGGCCTTATCTGGGGGCCAGCCATGGGCAGGGCTCCCTGCTGTCCCTATCAGTGGGGCAGCTCCAGACCTGGGGCTGAGGGGAGCCAGGCCCATCCCTGCCACACTGGGGCCAGGGCTGGGGGCATTGCCATGGCCCCACGCTGAGCGTTGCAGGGGATGCTCGAGGGGTCTGGGACCCCTCTCCAGCCCGGCGGTGAGCGCGGTGCTGCCGGATTTGCAGAGGTTCAGCAGAGGCTGCCGTGCTGGGTGGTTGTGGGTTGAAGGGAGATGGTGGCAGCAGCCTCGCGTTACTGCCAGCAGGATCTGGCCCCCTCAGCCACTTCCACCAAACTCTCAGCGGTGGTTTCCTCACCAGGGCGATTTTTTGCACGGGCTGGGGAGGACCAGACAGAGCCATTGCCCTGGGAAAGGCTTTCCTGTCCCTTTCACAAGTCTGGTTGATGTCCATGTTTTATTTGTTTCTCTTGAGTCACACCCACCCTCCTGCTTCCAGTGGCTCCATGGGGTGCTGCCGGGATGCCGGCGGGGTGGGGATGCCGCCTCTCCCCTAAACCCCTGGGGTGGGGGTAGCAGGGTCGTCTATGGTTATGCAAAGCATGGGCATCCCCATGATAAGGTGCCCATGGAGTGTGGTTTCCCCAAGGGGTGGGTGCCACGGGGTCCCATTGCTCTCGGTCCTGCCTGGCACAGGGACCTGGCAGAGCAAGGGATGTCCCTTGGGAGAGGGAGCATCCTGGCCGCTCCGTCCCGCTGAGCAGGGGCCATCCCTCTGTGTCCTGGGACAGCAGCAACCAAAAGCTTGAAGTGAAGATCTTTACTGTCAGCTTGTCCGGCTGGACGACAGCCTAGCTAGGTGTGAGGTTCTTGCTCCTTGGCGTCCCCGCTGTCTACCGTGGCCCCAAGCTCTGGGTGGAACATGTTTTGGCCTTCTACCAGCTCCTACCAGGGCTTTGAATGAGGATTTTCCTTTCCTGCCATGTCCTGGGGAAGCTGGTGATGGTCGTCTGGGAGGCTGCCGTCTCCGCTGGGGTCAGCCCATCCGGCCATAACCACGGGGAATTAGAGACGGGTGGAAAAACATCTAAAACTCATGCAAATATTTGCTTTTCTAGCGCTTTTCCAAGTATTGGGGGACGCTGACAAAGCGGCAGTGTGGGCAAAGCAGGCACGCCAACAGGTCTGCTTGGCTTTTTTTTGGGCAGGATTTCAATGGTCAAACAGTTTTGTTTAAAATAAAAAAGCTGAGCAAATGAGGAGATTTGCCAGCGTTGCGGCTCCTCAGGGCAAAACAGCCACCCTGTTGCTGAGAGCACCACGAGCCTTCAAACCACTCCTGCCCTGTGCTGGTGGGTGCACGGCTCGCACCTCAGTGCTCCGTTTTCCTTCTCTGCTGAAGGGGGTTTTGGCAGGAAAGGGGCTCCCTGTGCCTGGTGCTGTTCTGCCTGGGAGCATCCTGGGGGTCTGGGGCTGATATTGAGCTGGCGGGGCTTGCCTGAAGCCTTGCATGGCTGCCCTGTCCTGCCCATGCCAGGGGATGCTCACTGCTGTTGGCTCCTGCCTGTCCTGCCAGCTTTTGCCAGTGGTATCAGCTTGTGTGAAGAGTGGCTGGGGGAGAAGGGTGGCCATGGACCCTGGTGGCCCCACGACCGCCCATCCCAAGTGTGGATGAGAGCTGGAATAAGGGGAGAAGTTGGGGGAACCCTGGGACAGACACAGGTGTGCTGGACAAGAGGACCACTGCGTGCCCCTGTGCAGTGAGCACCCATGGCTGGTGCTGGCCCTGGGGCTACGTGCATGCAGGGGAATAGGCTCCTGCACGGGACAGCCTGGGCAGTGCAGTACGTGTGTGCCGGGGCAGGGCTCTGCCTCCCCAGGCCAAGGATACGTGCAGATCATCGCTGTGGTGATGGACCACAGGGGGACAAGCACCAGGTAGATGAGGCAGGACAGCAGGACTGCCATGACATAGCCCACGGTGACATTCAGAGCTGGCAGAGTCAGCCAGCCACACCTGCAGGAGGGGTACAGGGAGGACAGGGCCAAGGTCAGGCCCTGGGGCTGCCGTGGGAGAGGCAGAGAGAGGGGAGAGAGTCTTGGGGTGCTCAGCCCCAGGGGCTGCTGGAGCTGGGTGGGGGAAGAGGATGCAGATCCAGGCTGTTCGAGCTGATGCCTGGCTCTAACGTCTGGGGGATGCTGGTGTGAAAGAGCAGCTCTGCTGCCCCACATCCCTAGGATGGGGCTTGGCCTGCAGCTACAGGGCGACTTACAGGAAGGAGACCAGCAAGCTCAGGTAGGTGAGGGTGCTGAAATGAAGGGGGATGAGAAGCTCCATGATGGACCAGGCAGCTGTATGGCCCCAGCCTCACAGGATGGACAACATCCCACTCCCACAGCAGTGGCAGTGCAACAAATCCCCCCCGCATTCCATTACTATGGTAACCACAGCATTTCCACACACCCCCATCCCGCCATCCTATTCCCATGGCAACTGCAGGATCCTGCTCCCACGGCAGGGGTGCTGGTGCCACTCTGGTTTCAGCAGGAGCCCACTGCCAGAGGGGCAAAGGGTAGGGGCTTGAAGGTCCCTGGGGACCCGGTACAAACCAGCACTCATTTTCCTTGGGGTGCTGGGAGAATGCCAGGAGCCGTGGGCACCCCTGGGACCCATGGGCATGCTGGGATCTATCTAGGACAATAATACACTGCTCCCCACACCTAACGCTCCAGCTTCCTCCAGCCTGTCCCCTTCCCCAAGCCTGGGCTCTGCTTCCGTCCCAAGATGCTGGGGTGCTGAGCTGGGGTGCTGAGCATTGGGCCAGCCCTGCCCTCTAGTGTTGCAGGAGCCAATCTCAGCAGGGCTCAGCCCCGGGCTGCTGGGAGCTGAGCCACTGCAAGCTCCTTACACAGCCCGCAGAGCCACGCAGGGTCTGGCAGGCTTCCCACCGCCCCACAGCATCACCTCCCACCCAGCCACTGCTGCTGGGGGGACACGGTCCTGGACCCTGCATGGCACCATGGGGACCCCCAGCACCACAAGCCCATCTTGGGGTGCATAGGCATCATCACCCTAGCACAGGTGCCATGCTCCCCAGCTTTGAGGATGCGCAGACACACTGGCACGGGTGATAACTGCCTCCCCCGGCACCCCAGGTCGATAACCGGGCGGCCGAGGCACTTGGTGGGGCGTGGGGGCACGCCAATGGACGCTCGCAGCGACAGGAGAGGGAGGGGAGTGCCGAAGGCTGCTGGTTAAAATGGAACAAGGCGCGGCGGCCTCCCTGCGGTCCCTGCCCTGGGGACTCTGACCCCGTGGGCCAGCGAGGGGAGCCGAGGCAGGCAGTGCTGAGCAGCTCCACAGCCGCCAGGACGGAGCTGAGGAGGAGCAGAGCAGGATGGATCCCACCATGGAGCTGGCAGAGGACCCCAGGTGGGTGCTGAGGACCCCTGTGCTGCTTCGCAGCCAGGCAAATCCCTTTTTGGAGCAGGATTTTGGGTTATTGCCTCTGTAAAGGAAAGGAGGTGCCTGGGGCTGAGGCAAGGTGGCCAGGGGACCCCACAGGGCTGGGTGTCCCCATGTCCCTGCCAGCCCTGTACAGTGCTCTCCTCCTTCTCCGAAGGTTCTCCCGATCGTTGGTGGAGATGCTGATCACAAACTTCAGCGTGCCGGCAGCCTGCTTCTCCCTGCCGCCCACCTCCCGGCAGCTGCTGCAGCGTAGGTGGAGGGACCGGGTGGGGGGACCCTCCTCTTGCCCCTGGCGGGAGCAGGACAGGGATGAAGGACGCAGGGTGGCTGCAGCAGATGCAGGCAGGGAGCAGCTCCAAGGAAGGAGGAGGCAGCAAGAGGGGGAGGTAGCAAGGGGGAGTCTGCTGGGGTCTCAGCCTCCCACCCCATAGCCCTGCCTGCGGGAACAGGGGAGGGTCTCAGGGAAGACCAAACTGGGGCAGGTGACACGGGACACAGGAGTTCTGGCACGGCCAGACATGCTGAGGATGCGGCAAGGGGTTTCCCAGACCTGTGGAGTGGTGGGTTGGGTGGCAGCTCCCTGCCGTGGTGGTCCCAGGTGGGACAGGAGGGGATGGAGCTGGCTTCTTACCCCTCCTCAACAGACCTGGACGCAGTCCAACTCACCATCATGGGCCTCGCCACCATCATGACTCTGCTGTCAGTTGTCATCTACGTGGAAGAGGCTTTCTACCTCACCCGCAAGATCCGCTGCCCCATCAAGATGAAGACCCTCCGCTGGAGTAGCTTGGCCCCGACAGTGAGCTGGGGTGTAGGGGTGGGGATGGCATCACCCCAGGGAGCCAGGGCTACCCAAGGGGTGCCAGCCCATGGGAGGGGGGAGTGGCAGCATGCAAAGCCTGTGTCTCCCAGGTTGTGTGTGTGGTCAGCTGCTTCGGACTGTGGATCCCGCGCTCCATGATGGTGGTGGAGATGGCTACCACAGCGTGAGTATCGCCTGCCCCAAGGCAGGGGCACCGGGGAGCCTATGGGGCCTGACCTGCCTTCCATCTCCTCAGGTATTTTGCCATCTGCTTCTACCTCCTGATGCTGGTCATGGTGGAGGGCTTTGGGGGGAAGGAGGCAGTGCTCAGCACCCTGAAGGACGTGCCCATGGTGGTCAGCACCGGGCCCTGCTGCTGCTGCTGCCCCTGTCTGCCCCGAATGACCATGAGCAGGTGAGGGAGAGCCTGGGGAACCCCCTGCCCCTGGGGAGGGCTTCCAGCCCCTGCTTCTGTTGGGGTGGAAGAAAAGTCCTGGGGCAGGGGCTTGGGGACCTCAAGGTGCTACTGGTCTCTCTTGCTGTGCCAGGAGAAAGCTTCAACTGCTGATGCTGGGGACTTTCCAGTACGCCTTCTGCAGGGTGGTTGCCGTCTTCCTGGGGCTGGTCCTGGCCACCGATGGGAACTACAACCCTGCTGATGTGAGTGCCAGGGCACGGGGATGGGCAGGGTGACATCAGGGACAAGGAGCCTCCACAAGCCCCTGCCTTGCCCAGCAGCTTTTTCAGCCCAGGCACGTTTTCTTTGTGTCCCCCCCAGATCTCGGCAGAGAGCGTGGCGCTCTGGATCAACACCGTGGTTGGCGCCTCCACCCTCTTTGGGCTGTGGGCACTGGGCATCCTCTTCCGGCAGGCCCGGCTGCACCTGACCGAGCAGAACATCAAGGCCAAGTTCTCCTGCTTCCAGGTGAGCCACATCCTGCCCCGTCCCCCCCTAGGTGAGGGGCTCCTCCAGCATGAACGGGATGAAGGGGCACAGGGGGAGATGGTGGGGCAGGAGCTGCTGGGAAAGCGGAGAAGGTGAAGGGCAGGAGCCTGGCAGCAGTGTGGCCCCACCACCTCAAATGGTGGTTGCAGGTCCTCCTCCTCCTGACGGCACTGCAGCCCGCCATCTTCAGTATCCTGGCCAACAACGGCAGCATTGCCTGCTCACCACCCTTCTCCTCCAAGGCCAGGTCACAGCGTAAGTCAGGAGAGCGGGGAGCAGCGTCGCCTGCTCCCAGCTGAGCCCCTCCATCACACAGCAGGGTGTGGGGAACGGGCATGGTGGATGAAGGTGGCTTCAAATGACCCTTCTCCTCTTCCAGAGATGAACATGCAGCTGTTGATCCCGCAAACCTTCATCTTGGCGGTGGTGACACGGATATACTACCGCAAGCAGGATGACAAGCCGGGCTACCAGCCCGTCAGCTTCACACCTGCAGACACTGATGTCAAGGCGTGAGCAGGAGGGAGCAAAGGGGGTGCTGAGGGGCAGAGCGAGGCAAGGGGCTGCTCTGCCCCATACAACCACCTCCTCCTCTGGCCCTGTGGAGCTGCTGGCAACAGAGGAGGCAGAGGGGGAAAGGGCACTTCAGCATGGGGTGAAAGGTTCTGAAACCTGAAGGCCACAATCCAAAGTGATCCGTGAAGCCACCTCCAGCCCAGGGGGTTCTTGTCTAGCACTGAATAAAGACAAATTTCTATCCGAGTCTTGCGTGGATGACTGGGCTCAGACCGTCTCCTGCCCAGGCTGGGTGGGAGATGACTCCACACAGGGGGAGGAAGATGGAGCCCAGACAAGCACAGCCACGGCATGGGGCCATCATGGGTGTCCAACACGCAGCCATGACACTGACCTCTGGGTGCTGCTGGCTGGGGTCCGATGGCCAAGGCAATGCCAGGGCAGCAGTGTTTTCTTCAGAGACCTCTAGATGGGTCCAGCCCATCCCTGGGGCATGTCCTCCACAGCAGTGGCTGCTCCAGAGAGAACAGTGGGAGCATCCACACCTGCCAGCCTGGGGCCAGGCAAAGGAAGGAACCTTGAAGCACCTTCACAACACAGGCAATTAGTTAATGCTGCTTTAACCAACCTTGCCCAGGATCTGCTCCGATAGCAGTATCTGCTTTACACCTACATCAGGAGTGACAAGGACTTACAGAAACCTCTGGGTTATTTCCACCCCCGTCACCGAAGCATCTTCTCACTCAAACCACTGCTACGATGGCAGGCAAGCAGACCATGACGGGAGCCAGCTGTGCAAGGATGGCAGAAGGAATCTGGCACACACAGAGTAAAATGACTGCATTTATTTGGCTAAACATAAAAGCCAAAAACCCAACTCCAGAACAAGCCAGTAAGACACACGGTGTGCACACAGGCCCATACAGAAAAAACAGCACAGCAAACACCGACCGGGAAGAGCCAGCTTGAAGCAGCCGCTGCTGCGGGGCTGGAGGTGACGGCAGGACTGGGCAGTGCCGTGGCTGGAAATGGGCAGCAGATGCCAGACCGTCAGTGCTAAGACCAGAGCCTGCTGCCAGGCACCATCAAAGCTTCCCCTGATCTGCTCCCTGGTGCTCTCCCACCACAATACCTCCAGCCACTGCAACACGTTGGTAAGCAGAGTCAGAAAGCCAAATATTCCCCCAACTTTTAACTGATTCATTCTGGGGAAAAAGCAAGTTTTCTGCCCCATGAAGAAGGGGGAAAAATGACTCAGAGCTTTTTAGAGGTGGTTGTGTTCAAACCGAAACCGCTCAGTCAGAAGATGCACTGGTGGTTAGCAATGAGATTACCACATTTGGCAGATTCCTGGCAACAGCGCACAGCCATTACCAACATGGCTTCCTAGGCACCAGCAGAAGTGCTGGCACCCAGCACTCTCATGGTTTTGACAAGCAGCAGCAAAATATGGGACTTGTCCCTCCCACCCCCCCATCAGACAACCGGACTCAGGTCCTTACCCATGGCAGGCAGAAAACCCACATTTTTACACCAGGGAGCCCTTAGCAGCAAGAAGCCCACCCTGAGGGCAGGAGGCAAGACGCAGGGTGAGTCCCACCAAAGGCACTGCTACTGCCAAGTGTTCGCTGCTCCAGCGCCTGCCTCTGGTTACAAGAGCCAGACCCCACAATAATGTCCCAACCCTCTATAAAATGCACAAAACTATGTCAGTGCAGGCACGTGCCATGATTTCCTCAAGAGATTAAAGACTTCCTCCTACAGTTCTAAGCAATATGCTGTTCAAGTGCCACACTCTTCACGTCTTGCTTCTACCAGCATCCTCGGTGCCTTTCAGCTTTATCCTGCTGCTGCTGTTCTGTGCCATCAGAAAATCCTCTCCTGGGGGCTGGCTATTGCCACCAGCAGCCTCACACCCCAGATCTATAGAGGAACTGGGGTAGGGCTGTCTCGCAATAGTCAATGCCTCTGGATTTAGCAGCATCAAGCTCCACATGTTCTTCAATGCATGCTAGTTGAGTTTTATTTTTCCACTCTATCTCTTACTTTGAGCTTAACTCAAGCATGCCTCTTGCGGATGCTTCTTTTCTGAAGAGTGTGGGATGGGTTAAGGGCATGCAGGACAGCCCTGAAGCAGCAGCAGGGTATATCTGCAGGTAACAAGATGTTCCTGGAGAACTTGGCTTGCATGTCTTGCCCAAAGATCAAGCTCTGTCCTGTTACTGATAGGACAAGGCAGCACTGCAGATGAGACTGGTCCAGCAATCCAGGAGGAAACAATAAAACAAAGTGGTGGAGGGGGAAAGATTAGTCTGGGGTTCGAGTGTCCATTTTAATTTAAGTGCAAGGAGGAAGCAGGGATTATTGGTTACAAGAAACAGCTCTATTATTCCAAGCTACATGTAAAACCATGGCTGGCTTTTTACCAAACACCCCAGGTTTTGCCGAAAGACCAAGAAATACGTTAAGGTCTCGCAGAACAAACCACCATTCAAAACACCATTGTTATCCCAAAATTACAGAAGGCTTGTGTAATTTGTGTTTAAAACAGTAGTAAGGCTCTAAAGCAGCCTGGCCTTCGTGATTCAGCTTGGGAAAAAAATACCCATACTGAAGGAAAGGTGAGGAAGGGAAGGTGAGGAGGATGAGGGAAGACAGAATGTAGGTGATATAAAGTAAGTGCTCTACTACTCATAAACCAGGGGATTAACTGGCTTGTACCAAGTGACTGTTACTTGCTCCTTACAACTTAAAATCCACAGCAGCCAGCCACATTCCCAGAGCCATGCACATCCCTGCTGAGAGAGGTCCAAGTGGCAGATGAGGAATCCCCAAAATACCTTTTCCTGTATCGGCTCTGGCCTCAACAGCAGCACAGAGTCTCTATCAACCCCTTTGGGCAGCGTGACAAAGGATCAGCAAGATACAAGATGGAAAGCAGCAGCAACCTGCTCCTACCACAGGGCCCTGCATGGTGCAGAGCTTGCAGCAGCACTTGACGATTTGCCTCCTTGCACCCGTTGCTCCTTGAGCCCCCCCATCCTGCTCTGAAGACCCCCCCCTGCAGTCTTGCTGACCAGGCTCCGAGCTGTCCTCCTCTGCTCCCAGCATTGCCGGAGGATACAGGCAACTCAGCCCAGCAGCTCCACCCAGAGACAATGGATATCACAGGCAAACCTGAACAGAAAAGCAAGCGGAAGCTTCACAGCTGCACGACAGCAAGTCCAGTCCCTCCAGCGCTGGCTGCCAGGACAGAGCGCACCGACCTGCTCTGTGCACAGGCACGCAGCTCGGGGAAGGCAACTGCTTGCGGGGAGCCACAGGCCACAAAACTCAGTGTTTATTACAGACACAACAGCAGGCACGACTTGGACCATGGATTCAAATGAGCAGATTACATGTTTAAAATCTTAAAAAGCTGCGGTGCTCTCTGATGTTCTCTCTGGTCCGCCTCAAGGAGCGGAGTAAGCGGGCACAGATTTGTGCATTTATTGCGCAAGCCAGGTAACTGTCATACGGGACTGGGACCCTTCAGTGGGGTAAAACGTGCCCTTTATCTGTCCAGCTGCACACACCAACACGGACAGCAAACTGGCTGTACGAATTCATGTTTTGTCCTTATAGCAGCGACTTCACGGCACCAGTGTAAAGGACTGCTCCAGCCCTTAGAGCACAGCAACTGAAACACAGACAAACATGCACAGAGCACAGTGTTGAGGGACCATTTGGACAGACAGTAAAATGTATTACACATCAGAGACTGGGACAAGGAACTTCTCAAAGGAGCATACACACATTCGTTTCCTACCTGGGCTCTCAGACACCCAAGGAAATGCACAGACAGCAAATGCCCCGAAGCAAAGATTCATTCTCTTCTCTCCACCAGCAACTGGGGGCTGAATTTTAGCTCAAGATTTAGCAGTCTTGTTAAGATTGGCTGGAAAGGCCTTTCCCCTGCAGTCCCCATACACATCTGGAGCTGCGAATGCCGCGTGCTTATGGGGTGTGCGACTCTATTGTGCTGTGACTTCTTCCAGGGTGTAATTCCCGCGTGCTAAGCTGGTAGCCCCCTCCCCAGCACGTCCTCACTGCGACACGCTGGGAAGCTCAGCTACGAGGTGTGCGAGCACTACAGGGTCTGCTGGATAAGATTCCTATTGGCTCCAGTGCAGCAGAGATGTCTCTATTTCCTAGAAGCCTCTCTACATCATTGCTTCCTGTGTGCTCTTGAGGTCATTCTGGTTGAGGAACCTTTCGTTTGGCAGCGGCACAAATACTGCCTGGGGTTGGGGGAAATAAGACAGAGGAGCTGAAGGAAAGAAGGGACAGATGGGTCTTCCCACTCTCCCTCTTGCCTGGAGGTTTAACAGGGAAAAAGAAACCAAAACAAAAGCCATGCTTGAGTGCTACTCTTTGCACTTTAAAAGAGAATTTTCTTAAAATATAAAAACCATCTTCCCCCTGAAAACCACTAGAACGTAAACAATAAAAAGGGGATTTGGGGAGGAGAAGGGAGAGGAGGTTTGAATGTGCTTCCAGGCAGCAGCCCTTGCTAACAGCAACGGGTGTCTCCAAGGCCCTGTGCTCACCGTCAGCCCTGTTCCTATGGCTCTCTTGCTCATTTAGAGTTCCCCAGTGGGTCTGGATTTAGGATTCAGCGATTAGCGGTTCACAGCAAATCCTGGCTGGTAGCTTAATCCTCTTCATCCTCACTGATGTCGTAGGTGACTGCAGACTCGTTCCTGGAGCGGTTAGCCGGTGAGGAAGGAGGAGTCTTGGTTGAAAAGGGCCAGCGGAAGGAGGGAGACGGGGAGCGGTCGTGTGTGGGGCTACTGCTGGGACTCTGCTTTGGGCTGATGGCCTGCAGCATCCGGCCCTTGCCCTCCTTCAGCATGTGTTTCTAGCGATGGAAGCAGGAAGACAGTTAGCATGGCTCAAATAGCGATGGAAATGGACACTACTTACAGCTTGTGCAGCACTTTGAGTTGTGTCCCTTCATTGCCTTGTGCAATATAAGAGCAGAAAAAGCCCAAACATTGCTCTAGCCTTTGGAAACCGCACGCAGTGTAATCATCACCCATTTTCAAGCACTTCTGGCATGAAGTGCCTGCGATATTTACCCAGCAGCACAGGAGAGCCTGGCAAAAACAAGTAGCTTCAGACTCATCCCAGGCCAGTGACAAAGCGCCTGCCAATCTCTTGGCTGCTCAGCGGCCTGCAGGACACAAGCTGGAGTTTACAGGCCAGCTTGTGGGACACGGGGACTTTTCGCGCTACAGCTGTAACTGGCTTTATCCAGCTGGCAAGGGTGAGGGCTTCCTGCAAACAGGTTTTCCACACCTGGGACAGCTTGTCTGGAGACCAGCAGCACATCAAGCATTGCAACAAACTGTAAACCTTTGCTCTGCAGAATGTGGGCTCCAGAAGCCCTACAATGACTGCTGAGCTCTCAAAAATCCCCTTTCCCCTTTTCCCAGAGCAGCTCCTTACCAATGCGCCTTCTGGGCCGAACATCTCCAGGAAATTGCCAATGAACTCCCGGGACTTCTCTTCCCACTTCTGAATGAGATCGATACTCTTCTCCTCCACTTTCTGGACAAATTCCTTTGACTTCTCCTCTACATCCTTCACCCTCTTTTTCACCTTATCCACACGCTCCTGGAGATGATATTTCTTCTCCTGTACAGTAAGTGGTGGATCAGAATACAGGTCACCAGATCTGAGTGGTGACCATCTCTGCTCTGTGTTATTACACTGAACTGCTGCTTAAGACTCAGCATCTCCATTAGTCTTGTGACACTTCTCCTTCACTTCAGTGACACTTCTTCCCTAGACTAAATGGCAGACACACAGTGGGACTGTGAGACGCTTCGTGGCAGGCACTGGCACAGTACAATGAGCGAGACTAAACCCAGAGATAAGCACTATCTCATAGCAGTGCATGGAAGATGGAAATATTTATACAATATAAAGATTAGATTTGAGTGACCTGCTGTAGGTCTCTGCATATCACGATAGCACAAGTCTTTTTGCTGGGTGTTTTTAAACAGAGGCAGAGTTGCACGCCAAGGAGAGGCCAAGCAAATGATGTTACCTCTCCTGTTTCATTTTTTGTATGATTGTATTTTTAAAAATAGGCACAGTATCTGAGTGCAAAAAAAAAAAAAGGTATACTACTTTACTTCCAACATCAGAAATGCCTTCTGCCATGTATTCTGCTTGTGGGCTAGAGCTGCTCAGCACAGGATCAGAGTGTGTCCTTCTCTCCTACTCAAGCACTGCTGCTCCTGCAGCTCCAGGAAGGGAATAGGACAGTGAGAACTGTATCAGATTTTATACTAACAAATAACTCTACCTTAGGAAGGTGGCTGAGGGAAGAGGAGAGAGATGAGACACAGCAGCTGCTGCCAAAAACAACCTACGCTTCATTCAATTCAAGAAAACACACATTTTGCCACACACCCTGTCTCCAGCTCTTTCAACAAGTAAAATGTCACCAAGACATTTCTGACAATAGAGCACTATTAGCAAAACCCCAGTTCCTCTGGGTGGTTCCCAGAGGCAGTTTCAGGGGCAGAAGTAGTCTGACTTCTACTCCAAGGACATTGGTTTGGTGCAACTGCTTAGCTCTGCAGACTGGCCTTTTACTGGCACAGGACTTGCTACCATTAGACAAGACTACATCTCCACTCTATAAGATTCTGCTTCACGCAGCTTGTCGTGAACTCACGTTTATGAAGCTGACATTGAGCTCTTTAGCTGTGTAGCCCCGCTGCAGGTTCCGTCTGGCATAAACATCATAGTCCCGCACAATCCGGGTGATGATATCTGATGTTGAGATCCCCTCAGTTCTCTGAGTTGGAGCAAACATGCCTAAAGTTGGGGAACAGGACGGAGGACAGCTGTAGCAAGACATATGGCAAAAAGCTGCTGCCGCCTCTATTAGAAAACAATCTCTTAAGAGCTCATTTCCTAACTGTTCTCACACCACCACATCTTTGTCCTTCAACGTACAATACCACAGTCCTCCTTTCTGAGACTGTGAGGAGGACCTAAGTAAGACCTAAGCATGTCAAAAACACGTCAAAATACCACATCTTCTAATGAAAAGCTCTTCACTTTAGCTGGTTTAAAGGCTATTGACTATAATTCACTGCATATACAATAATGCGGTAACAAGGACAGGACAAGGGGTCCTACAATTTAGTGGGTGGAAATGTAACAAGCTCTGATGGCTGGATTTGGATAGATTTAAATAAGCTGCACTCCCACTGAGTTATCCAGCAGTTAGAGGAGTCACTTTGCTAAATTCATGAGACTCTCCATTTGCGAGAATCTTTAAACCACACTGTAGTATTTTTTCCAAAAGGCAGCTGTTAATTCAATCGCAATAACTAGATTAGAAGTAGGAATTAATGCTGGACAATGGAACAGACCTAGCCTCAAGAAGTAGGGCCCAAAGCCCTTCTTCCTGCACTCAGAGTCTCCTGGGCAGACCTTGTTCCCAGAGGTCCCCTGCCACTTCCCCAGGCATAATCCTGCCGTACAGGGGCACAGGAGAAACTACGGCAGATCTTTGACAGGAAGCCCTGGTGAATCTGACCCAGACCCACCTGCTTCCTTTATATGCTTATAAACATCATCGCTGCCAGCAGAAGAATAGGGGATGTCATCGTGTGCCACGAAGTCGATCTGAAAATTAAAAAAGCCATGAGAGTCAACATTTCACCTTGACTGCGCAGGTCTCCTGCTTTCTGTCAAAGGATGTCACTTTTTGCTCAACACCTCCACGCAGGGGAATGACAGAGAACAGCAAGACACCTTTCTCTGTTGAAAAGCAACACAGAGCAGTCCCAAGTTCTCACTGACAATCGCATATCAATGTTGTAAGCATATACCAGAGAGGAAAGGCTGGGACTAAGGACACAGCTGTTTTAAGCTTCACAGAGAAGTAGCTTGTTAATGGCAACAACAGGAAACTAAGCAAACTCCCCTGAAGACTCCTTCACCTCCCAAAGCAGTTCAAAAAGATGTCAGAGATTCCTTTCACTTTATCTTACAAAATGATAAAAGACTCTCAAGGCAGCTTGCCTGGTGTCCTGCTCCAGGGAAACTGATGTAGATCTAAAACTGCTCCTGCTGTAAGCAGGGAGTTGAACCAGATGCCCTCCAAAAACCCCTTCCAACCCACATTACCTTCTCCCTACTGCATGTTTCACACCAATCTGTAACCAGCATCAACTTCTGGAATGGTGAGAAGCCTCTCAGGCTTCTTCACAATCTCTACCTTATTTTAACATTACCTGCCAGCTCAGTAAATGCTTCTAGTCTCCCAAGAAACCCACTCGATTTCTGTAACTCAGCTCATTCTATATTTAAGGAGTTTCAACAGAAATGGGTTGCTCAGAAAGAGGTCACCCCCATGGATGAATTCTTGCTGTAAATAGCAAGCACAGACAGAAGCTAATCAAAATTTAGAACGGATCAGATATCACAAATTACCCTGTGCTCTGCCAGGAACTCGGGGGTGAGCGTCCACGGCGCATTTCTCACCACTTCGTCCACATAGCGACAGTGCTGCACAGCGTCATACCGCTCGTTTTCATTCATTACTGTGAAGCCCTTGAAGTTATGGGTCAGCTCATCACTGCAGACTGAAGAAAGAGGCACAGAGAAGAGTGAGCCTGAGGTGCTTACCCCACTGCTTTACAGCAAAAGGCCCTTGCATGCAGTTCCAGCTGCTGACGGAGGCTAGCACCAGCACTTTGAAACCCAGCTCTTCCAGCCACAAAGCACCAGGAACAGGGAGCGATGCAGGGCACTAAACTCCTGAGCAATTCTAGGCAAGCTGTTCAGGGGATTTCTGCCCAAGCTGAGGACCTACACCCCAAGCCTTCAAGGTCTGTAGAACCTACAACGCTTACCAAGAAAACCAGCCAATATAGAAGACAACTCTCCTGTATGAAATGGCACCTGGGGCTCTATTGGGCAGAAACCTGCTTATTAACCTAGAAATGTCTCGGGCTTGGAAGCTGAAGCCCGTGAAAAAAAGCACCTTCCCTACGGTCCTTATTTCATAAAATACCATACCACAGTCTAGTTCTTGGAAAGCTGTATTAAAACAAAGGGTTAGTTTGCAGCAAATCAAGTTAGCTTAATTATTATGTTCTATGAGACAGTAAATGAACAAGTCTTCATAATCTGCAATGTAAGACACTGAGAAGGAGGGAGATTTATTTGGTTGACTCAAAAGTAAACAAGTCTCACTGGTATTGGATGTATTTACATTCTAGACAAACAGATGATAAAGAGTGGGTGAGATTGCTCCCAGCTTGGAGCTAATGTTCACTTGGGCTGTGGCCTCTCATCTCAGTTCCTGGTGCAAGGGGAGTAGTACATTACCCTCCATCTCACCAGCCTCCCAGAGGCAGAGATCATGGGGATCTTGCTACATGAACATGTTAATAGCTTCACCTGAAGTTATTTTCCTGTTTGATGTACATGGTGATGTCTTTCCGCCTGCAAGATTTCTAAGTTCAGAACGTTTTGTAGGTTGTAGCAACTATTTCAGCTCTCCTCCCTCCCTTCCCCTTCCAGAAGCTACTGTAGCACACAAAAAAATGCAGAAGTACCACTATAAAAATGCCCTCAGTGGCGAGTGAAACTGTGATAAGGAAACAAACCATACAAAGATGTTATGATCGCTCTATCACATAAACAGTTTCTTTTTGCTTCAGGAAGCTACTAATAGTTGAGAAAACTAGTTATTCTCAGTCCTAATACTTTAACATAATTACGCAGCCTGACCAGAGGTCACCTTCTGATAGACAACACGCACAGCCTGACATGTCTTTAAGGTGGGTGAAGGTACGGGCACAGAGGCACTGTGTGGACAGAGGCCAGCATATTACAGCAGCCAGAAGAAAGGATTTCTCCTTTCCTGCTATATTCTTAGAGGAGGCCTGGCTGAAACACCTCTGCCCCTTAGGCAGTCAGCAGGATATTCCTGGCATCATCTACAGACCTTGGAACCCAAGAGACAGAATGGTGAACTTTTGTTTGTACTTTCATACTCAGACGTGCAACTCACCAGTATCTGTCACAGAATAGAAGGGTCAAATTAGAACAACCTGATCAGAAATAATTTCCTCAAGCGTTCATTTGGTACATGATATCTTTCTGCAGACATATTAACTCTCAATATATTGCAGTAAGACTTCAAGAACATTTGGGATAACTGGCTACAGTGAGAGCTACTAAGGCCACAAAGACAAAAGCCCTTCTATGCCATCTGTATGCACAACCATGGATGGAGGTAAACCATACTCCTACGACAGCCAAAGTCAACAAGGTCACTCCTTACCTCCAACAATGAGGTATGTGTTTGGGAAGAGGTTCTTGGCCTGCATCAAGGCCCGGGCGTGTCCAGAGTGAAACAAGTCAAATATTCCATCAGCATAAACTCTGACAGGGCGATCCACTGTGCCAAAGAGACAGAGAAACATTTGTGACGATGTCTTCCTGGAGAAGCAGCTGCTGCTCATGCCTGCATTTGGGAACCTTCTGAAACTCGTGGGTATGTTGCAGAAAACTGGCAGAATACAGAGCCACAGCCAGGAAAGATTTGTGAAGCAAAACACCTGGCGCTCTGCCTTTCCATATGGAAACAAATGCTGCTGAGCACAGAGTTCAAAAACAGACTCAAAACTTACCACACATCCACCAAAACAAGGTGAAGGGAGATCAAGGGGAAAGCAAACCCTGGACGCCTCCCTCCTATAGAAATCCAAATGCAGCATTACCTTTTTGCGCAGCAGTGAGCTACCAGAGAGAAACTGGCCAAAATGTTTCACAGGTGCCTGTTTTCCCCCTGCCAGCCAGGATGGCATCACAAGACCTTTTCAGCATCCTCCCCTGCAGCCCACTGCCGCAGCTACCAGTCTGGCTGAGGGACCAGACTGTTCTGATTCCCGATCAGCATCAGTGGCTCCCCCAGTCCCATGAAGTCCGTGGCTGTATCCAAAAACCCAGCTGGAACAAAACTTTCATCAGGCCACCTCTGCCAGGGGAAATTGTAGCTCTTCTCTTTGAGGTCAGCACAGAGGTAACGTGACAGTCTAACACTGCCATGTAATAGCAGGAGGCTGCCTGACTTCTGGTCTCCTGGGACCACACAGGACTCCAGCCCTTTTGCTGCTGGGAACAGAAAGCCACATATTCTTGGTATCCAACACACTTGGGAACGGCCTGCTGCTCTCTGGCCCAATTCAGGTCGGCAGACTCAGAGGAGTGGTGTGAGCAGAGGCACGCCAAAGCTGCAGCAAGGAAGGGGAAGAGATAAGACCTAGCAGGAGAGATGATACCCCATGGGTCTGAGTAGGGCCCTGAAGATACCTAGAGACAGAGCCTGGGAGGCAGCAAGAGGATCAGTTAATGCAAAGGTAGGGCTGTTAAATTCCAGCTAAGCAGAGGAGTCAGTTTGAGGACAGCCTCTTACAATCACTTTTCAGCAAATCCACCTCAGATGCCAGGAGGCTCTGGAGAGCCAAAGATCTGAAGATCTGAGACTGCAGAAGCTTTCTGTATGCCAGAAGAGGGCTGGTCCTGGCAGGCCTTTATGAAAGTACAACTGTATTCTGGAAATTGGCTGGGACACACTTCCCTTTTCCTCCATCCCTGCAGCAGCTACAGTTCCTGAGCACAGGCATAAACAGCAACAAGGAAGCATGCAGTGTATTTTAGTCTTAGCAAGCAGGAGAGCCATTGCTGTTGAAATCAGAGACCTTTGTGCAGGCTCTGGAGACTTTCAGCTGGGAAATTAATGCAGACTGTGAAAAGCATTGGATTTGCAGAACCTCCTGCAGGAAACCACTGCCAGGTCTCAATCAGAGCTAGCTCATCTCTCAGCAGCAGTCAGGTAGGCAGAAGTGCCAAATTTTTATTATCTCAGTTTCCATAACAGAGAGGCCAAGTAAGACAGCACCATCTGCACACTCTGTTTGGCAAGAGAAGGCAGCCATCCTTCAGGAGGTAGTCCTGCCTCTGCCTCCCCTTTGGACTTGCAAAGGGAACAGTGTTTCTCCCAGCCTGGTTTAGAGAATAAAAGAACATGTTCTTGTTGCGGGGCTGGCCTACTCTATTTAATGTGACTTTAATTCAAATCCAGGCTAGAATGGGACATCCTGGACAAAGATGTATATTGGTTTTATTTGCCCATTTCAAGTTTCAGAAGAGATGACTTTCAACCTGCTTAACTTTAAGCTGCCTCAGACAAAGTAGTACAGAAAAATGTTCAACTCTGATACTACTCTAGAGCTGTCAGCAGTACAGGAAGAGCTAAAACACAAGTATCTATTTGCTTCAAATAGACTTGCTGGTGAAGGCACATCTCCTTACAGACAGAGGCTGCAATTTCAGTCGTAAAGGCAAGCCCAGTTTCACATGGGAACAGCTATCCACTCACCAAAGCATTAACTAAGTCATTGGCTGCAAATCTGGTCTGACACACAAGGTTGGTTCGGTCTCAGAGATATCAAAATCATACCTGTCCCTCCCCAACCCAACATTTACACAACCCTTCCAGTCTGGTTTTTACTTACAAGGGGTCCCTCTCATCGCTTCTTCATATGTTACTCTGACGTATGGCTTGCTGTAATCGATTTCCACTTCATCTGAAAATGGAGCCGGTTCCCTCAGTCCCTAAACCACCAGAGAAGGTTAGCTGTGAGAATGAAATGTAGCGCCAGCACTGCGACTGCAGTGTCCTAGTCACCAAGTGACTCACTGTGTCTCTGCACAATTCAGACATACGCACTGAAAGTCTAATTAGTGCTAAACCTCAAAACAGCCCTGCAGGGTGATTAGCCTGAGTTTAGAGAGAAAGAGAGAGAGAGAGACAGACTGACTTTTGACAAACAGCAGTTCACAGCAGCACAATCCAAGCTTCATCAAACCTCGCGGTCGCAGCTCCAGCTATGCCCGCCCAGGCAAGACCATGACTCTACTGTGCCTGAGTGCTTGTGCTGTGCTGTACAAATTGTAACAGCTCCTCGATTTGAGTATAACAAGCAGCACAAATTCCCAGGGAATGTGTGTATTGCCACACACAGTGAGAGACTGATCTTGATCTGTGGCAGAATATATCCAACTGCCACAGGAAAACCCCTCTAATCTGCTAGCTTGACCACAGCAGTATGTTTAATCTACAGCTGAAGTCCAGGTATCGTTTCTGGTCTCCTCAGAATGGGAACAAAACATCTGCCCTTCCCATAACAGAACAAGCAGCTTAATTTCCTTCTGGCCAGAAGGCGTAGGGCAGCAATGGATGACTCTTTCCTGAGCCAGATGACTAGGAAACAAGCTTTCTGATCATTACAATAATACCTTCAAGCTGCAAAAAACTAATCAGCAGCTTCCTCTTTGGCTTCCTGTCCCATTGCAGCATCCTGCATGGTGCCCAGCACCACTGCAACCAGAAGGACCGCAGCTATTATTGCTAATGCCATTCCTTCTTAGAGTGCTCAAAGTGAAGTGCACAGGAGAGCAACCACTGACCACTACATTCAAGCAAACTGATACCACTGAAAATCTCCTTTAACTTACTGAGGCTCTAGTACTCGCGTTTCACACACCACCTCCTCTACCAGGATCCTTACTGTTAGGTTAAGGCCTGCAGGTCTCTCCTTTCATCACTGCCATTATATCTGGGACTTGTGAAGATCCTTTGCAGTTTGGCTGGCACATACCTGATATGAAGCTAGGAATAAAAGCATAAAAAACCCCTATCAAAATTATCAGAGGATCACAGGGAAACGTCCTCAAAAGCTCCTGCCAGAGTCTTGCCTTTCCTCTGCAGTGCCTACAAGGGTCAGGACTCAACCTGACGTGCACAATACCACATGCTTATGCGTCAGCAGGTTTGTTACTACCATCTGCTGCCGAGCCCCACTGCTTCAGGGGAACACTCTGCCAGCCAGCTCTTTAGGTGGGAACGGTAATGCGACAGTTAAGTAACACTATTACTCTTGCTATAATAAATAAATCTTTCACAAAAGCAAGAAAAAAAGAGAAATCTTTCATCAGGAGGTCCGCATTAGTCCTGTGGCTAAAAAACAGGCACTAAGTTTAGAAAGTGGCTAGATATTATTTGTCTGTGCTGTTCAGAGGCAGATGCTTTATTTCTAACACAGGGCTGATACCAACTTGAAGAGCAAGTGATTCCCATGGAATAACTGCACACTTCTCTGTCCTTACCAAAATATGTGGGGGTCTTTAAAAGAGACACAGTGGGTTTTGACAACAATTAAGGATATTAAGACTTTAGGATAAGTCGCACAAGAGCTCAAGCCTCCATTCCCAAAGCTCGCCTCCGCAGTTCTCACTGCCTGTGCTGCTATTACTTCATTACAATCTGTCAAATGCCCTGTGACAGGACTCAAGTACTCCTGAAGAGCAAAATGTTATCAAAGAGGAAAGCTGCAACACATCACCGTATTCTACCAAGGACTATGACCCCAATATGACGTGGCAGGGATGGTAGCTAGCTTTTGACAAAGATAAGGGAAGAGCAACTAGAGCACATGTGATATGTAGGACAGCTGCAGGAACAGGGCAGAGGAGAGCTGTAAAAAACCCATCATCACAATATTGTGGCAAGGACAAGTTAAAGTCAACTCTTTACACTGGCATTAACTGGCACAGCCCCCCTTTAGAAGAGGCCCCACTAGCTTTAGCTTGTTAAAGCCGTCACAAGGTTGATCCAGAAGAAGAAATCCTTTTGGTTTTCTGTTGGTTTCATTGTTGCGTGGGGTTTGTTTTTGTCCCCCCCCCCCCCCCCCCCCCCCGAACACTCCTGAAGTATCAGCAACATAAATGCAGTCTCCTGCCAGACCAGGAGAATCAAACGAGCAGTAATCTTCCCAGTATTTCAGAGTACAGATTCAATGGACTGCTTCTGCAGGTGCTTACAGACTTCAGACTCTCCTGCAGTTCCCCTGACTTGAACAGGACTGCTTTCTCCTAGGTGCATGAGTTGTTACGTGCTTGTTTGGAGTATTCCTCCCTCCTGCTGGGTCACCTAAGAAAACCCACCTGTGAGAAACGAATGCTTACTTCTCCATGGATATCTACATGCGTGCCTGTTCGGGTTCAGCTTAAGTAACTACAAACAAGCTGAACACATCACAAAAGCAGCTTAGCAACGCTTGCCCCAGACCTAATTTAAGCCCATGTTGTAAGTATGTTACTCATTTGAATAAAGGAAGATTTTAAACTGGCTTTGCAAGAAAGATAGCTACTGTTATTTGCCTATTTCCCACCCCCCTCATGTTTTCCATGTCCACAGAAAAACCATTACATTTATCTTTCTGCTGTTATGGCTCAATGTCCTAATCTCACAGGCACCTAAAGCTCCTATCTCTGCTTACTTACGAATGAGCGTCGGGACATTTTTGGAGGGACTCCATCCAGGTCTGTTGCCCCATTGGGGCCAGATCCATCTTTTCTTCTCTTTCGGGAATTCAGCCTGGAGGACGTCGGCGGCTCCATCTTGCCAAGCACGTTCAGTAAGAACTGGAACAAAATGAAGGTGGGGGTGGGGGGAAGATATTTCTCAGCTCTTCCAAAACAGTATCAGTCAACAGGAGGCACAGTGTACAGAAGGTCAGCGCAAAGACACAGCCACCTAACAAGGGGCTTAGCCAGTTGTATTTGGCGTCAGCTGCCAAGGCTTGACAAACAGTGCCTGGTGGGAATACTGAATCATTTAATGCAACTCAGAGCTGTTCTGCAGAGAGAAGCATGCAGCCATCAGCTGGCTGGAGAGAAACTCGCACAAGAGTTGCAATGCAAGTTATAAATCATTACTACAAGGCTGATTATGCTATTTTAGCATCTGAAAAGCAACCTAAGGATTATGGCATGCCCAGTCCGCATTCAGCCCTCCCCCAGCTCTCATTCTGATGAATGCAAACACTGTTCTACCCCTCTGTTCCCCCCCTCACCCACCAAGACAGCCGGTGGGTGTGCTGCATCCCTGTACAATCCTGAAAAGAGGAAGGAGCAGGTTTAAAGCAGAAGGACAAGGGTGAGGGCAGGGGTGCAACCCACGGTCATAACTTAAATAACTAGCTGGCTTGCTGTTTGCTTTGCTGTTTGTGCAAGACCAAGCTGCAGCTCCCCACTGGGGACAGCTCACCTTGCTCCCCTCTCATCCCCGTCCCCACTGCAGCGGTGACTCAGCTGATACTGAAGCAGCTGCTGAGACCACATTAGGGCACACTTACTTCTGGCACTTTATGTACCAGCTTGTAATTAGCGGTGGTTCAGCTGAACTGCTTCTGTGATGAATAGATAGACAACCAGCATGGGACAGAAATCGTGACAGCTATCTGGAAGTAAGCCACCCTTGCTTTTGAGCTGGAGTCACCGGGTACCTTCCTAAAAGGGCCCTGGAGCATTAGGAAGCTCAGCACTTCACACAGCTGAAGCAAAGCTAGGGATTTATAGAAAGGCATGGCAGCAACCATTCCCTTTTCAGCTGCTGCAGGAGTTAGAAACATGTGCTAGATTTGCAAAGTTTATAACTGAAGAGCAGCATTCTCTCTCTTGCTCACTTGAAGTGTGCAGCTCTCCAGTGCAGCACACTTGGCACTTGTGACTTGCCGTTCCTGGGAGCAGCATGACCCCTCCGCCCAGGAATGATGCTTATGTGAGTGTCTCAACACCCTAATAATAAGAGCCATGTGGAATTTAAAATGTCTTCCCGCCCACACACAGTGGGTGAGCTGGAACACGTTAGGTGGGGCAAGTGCAAGGTATGAGAAAGTACAGATGTCCCGACAAACACCACCCCTCTCCCTGGCAGAGGGTCTCTGCCGAGCGTTACCACTCAGGGCGAGCAGGGACTGCCCTCGGTAAGGGCTGCTGGGCAAAGCTCTGCTGCTCAGCAACCTGAGAAGTGCGGGCTTTGTGAAAGAGAGCTGTTAAGAAACAGATTTAATCATCAGGCTCACTCAAATGACTCCAAGTTAAGGAATGTTCCAAAATAAGGAGTCAAATGCAGTTTAATAACACGTGAGCATACCGATCTCCCCACCTAGTATCAACAAGATGATACCTTAGGAACAGCATTAGGGCCAAACACAGCTGAACTGGTTTTGGGCTATACACGTGTAAGTATCCCAGACTGCTCTGCTAGTCCTACACACTGCACTAAGAACAGGAAAAGAGAATCTTAGGTGAGCGGGTAGCCAAAAAAATATTGGGATGAAGACAAAAGCAAAGGTGAAGAGCAGCCACAAGGACACTTCAGAACTGCATAAGCCATCCAGCACTCACTCCATAATGCCTGCGAGTCAAGTTTGCCGAGTTTCCCCCATTCCAGTAATTAATTTACTATTTCCTAACAACATATGGGAACGTGCAAAAGCAATTTCAGGCAAAAAACAGTTTGCAACCCTGAGCTCCAAGGCTTCAAACACTTAAGCAAACACTAAACTTTCAGGCAAGATCTGGGCTATAAATGCAGCAGCTTCCAGAGCACCTGTGAAAACACAGGGTATGACAAGTAATTCTTAGGTTTTGCAAGGTGCCATCAGTTATTTACTTCACCACCATGGTCCTATCAGAAACCATCCAGTTCAGAAAAAGCAGCAGACCTCTGGTTCAAGTAACCCCAGAGTTCACGGAAATGGCCGGGGAAAACAGCAGCAGATTTTCTTGCTACTTGGTCAAAATAATTTCACAGTTTCAAGTCACCTGTTGGTCTCTGACCACTTGCTTTCCTTCCCTTTGGAGACAATTAAAAGGTCTGTTAATATCCTGAACGCAGACATTCTGAACCACTGCCCAGCAAAATATTAAAAAGCACTAGCAGAGGCTTTGGTGCTGAACCATGGACATCACAGCCTCCACACACAAACAGGTAAAGCTCTTCTCGTGTTAACTTGGCCCAGCAAAGCAACCAGACTTCTCTGACACAAGTACACTCTCTGCTGAGTTATCACCAGCATCTCGCTGCTGGGTGCAGAGCCCACGGCCAGCCAAAGAACCGCAGGTTACAGCACAGGGCAACGCCGTGCTTTGTGCTGATTTACAGCAGCGCTGTCCGAGCCCAGGAGAAATCTCCAACAGCTTCTTCCAACCCCTCCCACACTCCACCATCTGCTTTCCTCCACCCTAACTCACTTCTTCACTTCTCAGGGTATACATAGTCAAATGATAGCAAACGATAGCCTAAGCGAATGGATTTGGTTTGCATTAAATAAGCAGCAGTGGTCAGAGAGCACCAGCCACCCAGCAGCAGCTCTACCCGATGTGACAAGGGAGAAACCTGCTTCGAGGACATCACAAATATGCTCTATCTGCTTTGATGTTGCTGAAGCAGCCTCTGCAGTGTCCGGAGAGCTGGGCACCTCATGAGTGACACAGCTCTGCTAATTACTCAAATTAATGCAGAAATGAAACAATAATGTTACCATTCTTCAGAGCTTTAAAACCTCTGTTCTGTGGCTAGTGCGTTTCTGGGAAATCCTCCCAGCACCAAACTCGTCTTCATTAAAAACTGGGAACACGTTGTTTTTAAAAAGAAACCACACCTTACTGTGATAAAGCTACTGATCTTACAAGGTTTCATTTTGACCCAGATGACTAAAATAGCATCCCAAACAATTACTTACTAACAATGGGATCCAGCATCTGTAGCTGAGCTTAACACAAGGGCACACAGCTTTACCTCCCCAAATCCGTAAAACACTGACTCTTCTAAAATTAATTACATTTGCAGCAGATGGGGAAGGGGAAAGAGAAGATAGCTTTCAAAGCTCATTCTGAAAAACTCCAAGATAAAACCCAGGCATAAGCAGAAAAATGAGCCCCGCTGTAAAATATTAATATTGTTCTATTTTGTTTAAGGTGTCACCCTCCTGCATTACTAAGCCTGCGCTGAACACGAGAAACTGCTTGCTAGGAGCAAAGTTAAGAAGTGCCCCATTCGGGAAAGCCATGGGCAGATCATAGTCTTCACGACACATTACAAAACTCTTGGGGCTTTGCTTCTGAAACGTACTTCTGTGGTGTATGTCCTGTATCAAAGCAGCGCCTTGCATCACCTGCCAGCTAGCTCACCTTGAGAGAGAGCGTTGTACGGACTCTGCAAGGAGCAGCCACTGCCAGACGGGAGAAGGGTTGGTCTCCCTGTCAGGGAATCACTCCTCTCAGTCCCCAAGTGCAGATATGGAATGAAGGAGGGGAAGTGGTCAAAGGGAGAAATAGGAATTTTCTTTAAACTGTGGCAATAACAGCCTTCAGAAATCATCCAGCACTTTGCTGACAGTAATACTACAAAGCTCAAAAAATTTCCAGCTGAAATGCAGCCACTTCTGGGAGGGAAGAAGAACAAGCATTGATTACCACAAAGAAAAAAAAAAAAACAAAACATAGGCAGGGAATGAATTTAAAACTTCTCCCTTAGTATGAGTTAACTACACCATCATCCAAGCTGGAATTTAACCACAATGCCAAAGTTAACACCTCTGGCAGATGGAGGAGGTCAGAATAGGTGCAGCAAATCTTTTTGCTTAAGCCAAAGCCTTGTCTCACTGTCCGCATCTTCATAGACAGTACAGACAGACAACAAACTGATGTTTTGTTTAGCCTTGGTGGTGTCAGAGAACTGCCTGCCTCACACTACACCGGAGAAGCAGATGAGATATTTCTGCACCCTAAGCACACTGATAGCACGAGGACCTGGCCCATCCGCATTCTGTGTGTTTTGATGTCCCAAGGAATCTCTTGAAGAATATTATCTGCAAATTTACATGCACTAGCAGGATTTCTTCTGCCACTTCCGCTGCTTTTCACTTGGCAGATTTACGTGCCAAGGCAAAAATAACTCCTGCTACTTAAAACTCAAAGCCTGTGCAAAACGAGAGCTTACTGCAACAACTCAGTAAATGCTCCGGCCCAAAGCTGCTGCACTTCCCACCAGGCGTGTGAGTCAGCGCAAGACTGGCACGCTGGAGCAGCGAGGCCCCTCCGACACCCACAGCTCCCAGGGTCCCCTCTCGTCCCTCCGAGCTTAGAAGGCGTTGGCACAGTCAGATGTGACTGTCATGTGCTGCTTTGCCTACAAGATCATTCCACTTTACAGGAGCAAGCTATTTCTCTTCTGCTGACTCATCTGCAGGCAAATACTACTAAACTTTGCACTCTGCCAGCTGTCTGCAGAGAAGAATTGCCTTGACACATGGACAGTACATAAGCGAGAGCCTCAGGGAAAAGGAAGAAGTCCTGTCGCTTCAGATCATTCCCCTGCCAGGCTGTAAAGGACCCAAATGACCCTGCATTCCTCGGTCATGGGGAGAAGAGAACCCTTTTCCCCCATCTCCAACCCCCAGTTTACGATTAACCTTGCTGGTGTGTATCCCTGTAGACACCTGTTGTAGACAGAAAGGCTCAGAAGAGGTTAATGTCAGAAGACTCATCACAGTGAGAAAGTGAAGAAAGCCTGCTTACAAGACAGGGATTAACCTGTACGTAATTACTGGGAGAGATCAGGATCTCTCTTCAATCCATGCTTAAAAATCTTGCCCCATCCCCAAGGCAACTTCATTCCCAGCCCAGGTTTGCAAGGCCCAGATTTGCAAGGCCCAGATTCGCCCCAATCTCCAGACTGAGAGCATCTGGTTAAAAACTAAGTGCTAGTGGCTGTGACCCAGCCTGCTCACCTCCAGAAGAGACTGTGACTCTCCCCACGCTCAGCACCTGCTCTATCTGGACAGTCTAAGCCTTCAAGCCCCTTATAAAGGTTACTGCAGGATCTGGCAGGCAGAGTCCAGTCCACACTTAAAACAGAGTCTACTTCAGCTATTCTGGTTGAGCAAAAGCAGCTATCCTGCAGCGTGTCAGTAGCCACATGAACGCATAAAAGGGATTCCAGTTCAGCTGGTGCATCCAACGACATCCAGACCTTTGCTATACTTGCTAAAAAAAAAACCACCCCAAAACCCAAGCCTTACATTCCCTACTGCTACAGGCAGGCTGATAACGTTTGCTCGAGCAGAGCCTGGGCATGCAGAGGATCTGGCACCCATGCGATCGATGAAAAGATGCTGCTGTTTACCAACAAAGCCCCAAACCACTTGAGATAAGCCTAACACCACCACAGCTGAAAACAGTGCAGTGTGATCACCTAAGCAGCGCTGCTATGAATAACATAAAAAAAAAAAAAAGATAAACTGCTGGCAAGACCTTCTCCATGAATTCACAGCCCTTCTGGGTACATCATAACCCCACGGAACTGAGTGTCCTGGCATGCAACAAAGTCTCTGCTGCAGTTAGCAAAGCAGCAAGAGCAGGGTTTATGCAGAATATCAGAGAAGATCTGGAGCCTGCCCAGAGGCAATGAAGTACAAGGATGGGTAGTCATGCTGTCCTAACTTTTGTGTTGAGTTGCATCGTGTTTTGTTTTTAGGGCTTAACAGGGCCTCTTGAGACTTCAGGAGGCAACCTCCTTTAGTAGGATTACACATCAATACCAAATCCTTGCTCCAACAGTTATTGTTGGTGGCTCATTCTACAGTAATTTCAAGACAATTACAATCCAGATCTTGGAGCAAGAAACTTCCAAGTCATGAATTTTAATAACTCTGTATGTACAGCAAATTCCTTCAGCAAATAAAGCAAAGGTATTTGTCATATGAATTTCAAAAGCAAATACGGTGGCTGTCCTCAGGCCCAGGAGTCCTGTGGATGGAAACCCACCAGTACCTGTTTCTGACCACGCCAGTCTTCACCAGCCGCAGGCGGGGGGACCTGGTGCCGCAACGGCACAGGGTGGGGACAGAGGAGGGACGGCCACCTGCAGCGTCCTGCGCCTCCCTCCACAGCGAGCCAGGGCTAGCGAGGAGCATCGCAGCTCTCAGAATTTCTGCAGACTTTAACTCTAATTACAAAACCATTAATCAGCACAGCCAGGACTTCGGTGGACACAAAAAGCGGGTTAAAGAGGATGTGTGCCTGCACAGCAGCTAGGTCACACCTTCCTCCTCCGCAGTCAGGGCCACCTCCTCGTTGTTCTGCTTCTCTCTGCCCAGGCCCTGGCCGTGTCCCCTAGGTTGGGGGATGTGCCCCAAAGCCCCCACGCTCCAAGCCCTGCGGGTGTACTCCAAAAGTTCCCCAAAGCATCTGCTGCTGCCTCCTCTCAGCCTGCCCCCACCGCAGCCGGTCCTGCGTCCCCCGAGCATTGTGCCCGAGCCCCAGCCTCTCCCCAAGCCCCCCCAGAGGGGAAGCAGCGCACCACTCCCCCTCCCCAGCACACACTGCCCCCCTGCCCAAAGCCAAGCGCCCCATGTCCCTACCAGCCAGCGCGTCCCAGAGCCCCCGCCAGCCCACGGGCTGCGCACCCAGGCGGGGCTGCCCCATACCCCATGCCCGTGCCACGGCCATCCCCTTGGCAGAGAGCTCCCGGGGACGGACCCCCGCCTGACCCCGCAGGGGCAGTGTGCGGTGCCCCTCACTTGCCTCCAACCGAAACCCACCCCCCTGCCCCAGCCCCTGTGACGGACACCCCTCCGGTCCCACAGCGAGCGCCCTGTCCCCTGCACCCCCAGCGACAGACCCCGCAGCCCCCCAGGGCCCCCACGCAGGCCCCAGCGGCAGAGCCCGCAGCCCCCTCCCGGTGCCCCCAGGCTCCCCCCTACCAGCGCGACGCCGGCCGCACGCACCTCCGCCGCCCAGGCTGGCTCCGCCGCCGCTGCCGGAGCCGCTCCCGGCCCGGCCCCGCCCGCTCCGCTCCCGCCAACGCGGCGGCGGGCGGAGCCTACGCGTGTCGGGCCGGGCCGGCAGGAAGGGACCGGCCGCGTCCGGGAAACCGCGCCCGGAATCTCTGTTCCGGCTCGCAACGCGTCCCCCCCGCCCGGGGCTGGTCTCGCTGGGCCGAGGGTGCCCCGGGGCTCCGCGGCCCTTCGCCTGTCGAATAAATACTCAGGGGACTATGGCAGGAGGGAGCCAGGAGCCAAGACCTGGCTGCTCTGGGCCACGGCAGCTTCGCAGCAGCCCTTCACACTCGCTGCACGGTGGGTCTGGTCCCGCTCACGGTGGCGGTGCAGGAATCCCGGGCCTGTCCTGCTTCAGCAGCTGATGGTTCTCCGGGGAAAACACAGCACTGGTGGCTAGAACTGAACAATCACAGACTCAAACCTGCTTTGTACCATGCCTTTCTGAAGCAGCTGCCAAAAGCCTCCAAAACAGAGCAAGTGCAAGGTGAAAAATTGTGATTGAATCATCGTGATGTAAGTGTCAAAATGAGTCTGAAGGCATATACTATCTCCTGGCAAGTGTCTTTATGCAGAGGGTTTCACTGTTCCCCAAAACTTGTGCTCCCAGGTCCATGCACAAACCGCACGGTGCCATCGCATCCTCTGTGCGGCTCCCTTAACGAGCGACAGCCACAGGTAGCGAAAAAGCTATCAGGGAAGTCACCCTCTATTTCCCATCAGAGGAAAATGAGAGTAAGGCACTTTCAAACCAACATAATAGAGAAACAAGAGCGTGCTGCCTCCAGGATTGTAGCCAAAAGAGTGATTCTAGAAGATGCATCGTAGTTTGTTACGTCCCCACTTTCCAAGAGTTGCATGGCCAGAGTGAGTTCTACTCTAGGTGGGGGGAATTCAGCATTCACCTCACCCAACTTGAGCACTCTAAAAGCCCTTCACACCACTGAAATTGTTCAGCTGTGTTTAGTCCTTGGTCAGCATGGAGAGAACAGGCATCACTGCCCAGGAACTCATCCCATCTTCCAATGGGTGCCCGAGATGCGCTCTGGTGGCACCCAATCTCTCAGGAACAAACCCGGTCCCTTAACTTTGAGGGAGATGAGAGACTTTAGCACTCCTTTTCTGATCTACAGCAGCCTTTCCTACTGCTCCTTTCCGAGGCTAGACTCCTAACAAATTTGTTCTCCAAACATCCGCTGTCATATCCCAAAACAATTACAGAGGCAAAGATTGAGAAAGCACTGCAGGATCTGCTGAAGAGGGCAACGAGCAGTGATTACTCACAGTGTCCACGGGTGCCAAATTGCACCAAACCAATGAGGAGTTACAGCAGGGGGGAGTTTTGGCAGTCAGTGGGGTGTGCAGGCTGCTGGCCTGACCTGATGTCCTAAATATCTTGTTTTCCTACCAGCTAATGTTATCTGTGTGACACTTAGCTGGGATTCGCAGCCCAAATTTTATGGGAGTCACAGAAACAAATCTGGATAACCAGAATATGAGGTTGGCTTTATGGGTTAATTTACAAAGTACCCTCAGAAAATGCTCATCTGAGAAGCACAGACAAGCAATCAAGGCTTGCGTGTCTTGCAGAGTGAAGGAAAAAGACAAACAGTAGAAATGGCACGGGTCAACCCACAGGAGAGGAAATATTAAATAGATTTATTATGTTACATTTCTTATAAATATTTCATTCATTTCAGAAAATTAACAAAAATAAAAGCAACAGTACCCTTTCAAGATGAAAGCTGAGTTTGCTTGAGAAACAATGTCTACCAGCAATACACTTCTTTAGGACAAAATTAACACACTATATAAAAACAAAGGGTGATTTAAATAAAGGACATAATAATATTGTGCTTAAAGCTCTATTGATATCCACAAGGAAGAAGGAATGTTGTAGTGTGTAGAACAGGTGTAGGACATGCTTTGTAGAGCTGTTACTGTGTTAGGTACTAAAGGAAGAACATGATGCTTTTGTGCATTTTAACAAAAAAACACCCTAAAGCGTTCTCCCCCATCTCTGTTCTTCTCTGCAATGTTTACCTTCTTCAATAGTAGAAGCAGCCAAACGCAGCTACCACACAAAACAGGCTGTCCTGGGGAAAACAGAGAGGATCCGTGTTAGTAAAGGCAAGTGCTTTGCTAGTCTGACTGAAAAGGCTAACCTAAGGGAACACTTAGACCAGAGCATTCCTTATCTTGCAATATATTGCAATTTTCTGTCTTTTAGTTAGTTTCTTATTCACCTCACTTGTGGTGTAACCTAGGTCAGTGTGTCTGAATGCCAGAAGTGCCTCGATTTACTCCATCCATACACCCGCAGGTGTCTAGGTGTCAGTTTAAAATAAAATAAAAATGAAATAAAACCTTGACTTTTGCTCAGTCCTGGATTCCAGCCATAGTCCATGATAGCAGTTCACCAAAGCATATAAGAAAAGACTTTATCTCTTGTGCTTCCTCTCCCCACTTGTAAAATGGAGTGACTATAATGACTTTTGTACAGTGCTGTATGACCTACTCAGAAAATAAGTTTTACTATGCTTGATATTATATCTAAGTATTTTTTGTGAATGAGGCCATAAATCATAGTGTTTCAATAGAGGCCTGGTTCCTTCCTTCTAGTGGTTGGGGTGGGTTTTTTTCTGCTCCATACTTAAGGTCACTTTGCCTCTCACACAAAAGCAAGTAGCTTTACACTTTCCCATGGTAAAACAGCCGATACTTACATTCATGAATACATCGTGAGCATAGCTGTCAGTGTCGGCATCCCAGAAACATCGCGCAGCCATACTAGACAAAGGAGACAGAGCGGAGCCATTACCCACAAAGTTCACGTGTAAGGACCTAAGTGATCACAGGTACTTTCCTTGAAAAGCAAACTGAGCTTCCTTTAAAGATAAAGGAAATGGGAAGCTTTCTCCCCAATCCTGTGCCTAGATCCTCACTGCTGAATTCCACCACACGCTGTAACCTTCTCTGTATGTGGATCAAGCTCCATCTTCAAACTCATCAGCTATCAACCCTGCCACCTCCACGGGCAGCAGGGCTTGAAACCTCATTGCTATGGTGCTTAAGAATCTTTGACTTCTGGCCTATGTGTATCGGTGGCTAATTTAGCTTATTTGTTCTTATCCTTCACCTCCTGCACCCTCATGGTACACAGTCCCAACTTATTTATAGGGAGCTATCATATTCCTTAGCAGACGTCATGTTACTAGACCATGAGCTAAGTCCTTTCATATCTATACTTTCTGTTCCCTCACCATCCTGATGGCCTTCTTCTACACCTCCTTCAGTCCAAGTCTTACCCTGAAGACAAGCAACTGGACCATAACAGGATATTACAGATGAGACCTCGCTGCTGCCTTGCCTAACGTCATTAGCACTCCTCTTTCTCTGCTGCAAATGCCCAGTTCCCTGCCTGCTCCAGAGTCTCAGCTGACAGGATCCTTGTTTGCGGCACAGCGTGTTGTTCCTAGTCTCTACATGTATGACATTGTTACAAGATTGTTGAATTTCATCCTTTTTTTCTTCTATTTCCTTAGCCCTCAGGGTTATTCTGCTTTTTTTTTTTTTTCCTCTCCAGTCCAATATTCCACTCTGCCTCTGGAACACCCTGGATTTTGCATTAAGGATGTTAGCAATCTTGCCTCCTACCTATTGCAAACCAGAGAATTTCCGCAATTGCTCTGTCAGTCTGCGTTGCTGGGTTTCACGTTCCAAATCAGCCTGCAGACAGACATTCCTGACAAAAGCCTGAGCAGCAGGTACAGATATTCCTTCCTGACCTCCAGAACATTGAGGCAGCAGAGCTGTCAGCTCTGCTGCACTTATCTTATGGTGGAGTACCAGGCACAATAATAAAGATAAGCCCAGCAGATAAAGCACATGAACCTTGTGGGCTGTTCTCTTTTGTCTTCTCCCTACTCACGAGTAATGGAAAGCTACAGCTCGCTGCTGCAGCCAAGAGGAATTCTTTTGTCTGGTTGCAGGCATCTGGAGCTAGACTGCAAGTGCTCAGCACCCACAGTCTAGGTGATTCCCATGACAGTATTGCATGGGGATTACAGAAATTTGAACTTCCCAAAAATGCTTACCTGGGGGTACTAAATGCATATTAAGTACTTATGGAAATCTGGCTTTAGACAGAAGTGAGTTACCATGGCTCTTGTGCTCCAGTGGGCGTTGAGAATGGACTGGCTGTGTGCTCTAGTTGATCATGCATACAATGTAAAATGGCTTTCTGTAGCACTCCTCACAAATGCTTTTCAGCTTGCTAAGAACCACCATATAGCCAATTATCACGGGTAATTCAATCAGCTACAATCCAAGCCCTCACTTGCCTCTTAAAGAGAAAAGAAAGTGCTTTAGACTTTATCATCTGCAGAGAGATCTTTGTTTCTAGGAAAGTTGGAAGCAGCTTCCAAGGAAAGAAAAAGCAACACCCAAACCCATCAAAAATTATAGAAATACAATTAGAAGACACAAAACTTACTTCACTCCTTCTCCTCTCTGCTCTCCAATCACAACCTGCACCACCATTTTGTACCTGTCAAATCCCTCCTCTGGAGAGAGAAAAAAATCATAGTGAGAGCCACAACTTGTTTAAAATGTGAGCCCATACAGGACCCAGAAAACTAGAGATTTCTGGTTACAAAGCAAGTGTCCTGTACAAGTCCATGCAATTGGCAAAGTGGAGAGACTGCCTTGTGCTTCATTTTCCTAGGTACAGAGTACCATGGTCTCATCGGAGTTAAAAGGTGAACAAGGTATTTGGCATCCATCAAAAGATGCATCTAAGAAGACATCCCTGAACACTATATGTCAGCATTCTACTTTGGCAACTTTCAAGAACTGAACACATAGAAAGAATGTAAACAAGGCTGCTGGTGGACAAAATCCAATTTGGCGGGGAAAAAAAAAAGTTTATTTTAAAACTGTTCTGATGCAAAGGTATTGTTGTGCAGATTCTTCTGCCACATGGGTATTTCCTTTGCTTCTGAGGGGGGATAAAAGGCCACATAAAAGCATATGTGGGTCTACATTATGTGTCTGCAAAGATATACAATTGTTTTACAATAGTAAAGAAATACCTTTCGGGCACAGGCCAGATCCAATCATGGCAATGTTCCAGAAGCCAAATCAGAACAAGCATGTTTAAAATAAAAATATAGATCCTAAAGCCTGTCTTCAACACAGCAGTGTCCTGAGAAGACTCTGGCACAGTTTCCACTGGAGGATTGAACACAACATGCTGGGTGTGGTAACATCCACCACATGAATGCTTATCAGAGATGCCAGCTGATACAATGGCCACACCGCTTCAGGCTACTGTTAGCATGCTTACAGATTACTGAAGCCAACCCTGTGCATATTAGCTTGGCATCAACACGTGCTGGGACGACAGCTGCTGTTGGTTTTAAAGCAGACATGTAACTCTGGGAGAAGCATAAATTCACGGTTCCTGCCAAGGTATGTCTGTGTCAGCGTGTCAGGCCAGCCCAGCAGATGGAGCACCAGCCTCTCCTCAGAAGAAGGCAAAAAAAAAAAAAAGTGACCTTGCCAACATACATCTATGTACTTGTTCCAGCACTGAACACAGGAAACACCTGCTGGAGCCTGAAGTTTAGTTCTTGCACTCAAAAATGTTGGAGAGCATCCTGTGTAGCACCACCACAACCTTTTTCCAGTGCCGTAAGGCTGTAGTCACACGCCTCCTTGGCTGACTGTGCTCCTAACTCTCCTCTCCTTCACTGCTCCCACTAGGCCTTGTTCTGATCTCCCTGCTATTCCTGCTATTTCTCCCTGCAGAAAAACCCCAGGAATGTTTCTGTTGATTGAAGCAAGAAGCAATGAAGCATCACTACTTCTTTCTCTCTAATGCAGCTTCTTTCCCCCTGCAGCTCCTCCAAGGCTGACATTCCACACCAGCCAGACTATATGAAAACAAATTTTGTCTGCTTGAATTAGGTTTCTAGTTCCACAGGCGAGGAACGTATGTATATAGGCCAGAATGTTTCATAACGGTAGACTTGAGTCAGGCAACATGGAAGAAATAGATTTCAAGAATAAAGGAGGAAAGAGGGATTTTGTCAAAACAAGAGGACACAGTAAAAAAAGAAATTACTTCCCTGGCAAACTTCCTTACCTTTCAGTCTGTCTTTTATTATCTCTGATAAGGACTTTGTAAGCTGAGGCATTTCTTCTGGGGTGTACTGTACATTGGCCAGCTTCTCCTTCAGTATTGCATGGATGCATTCTTTTACTGTGGACGATTTAAATCTATCAGGGCAAAAGAAACAGCAACAGAAGGCCCAGAAAATTCACACAATGTGTAGAAACATACATAACGTCACCTGGGAAAATTTAGCTTTCACACATTAAAGAAAAATGACAAATGAAAAAACATGGGGCTAAGATGGAGACACTTAACCAGCCCTGCCAAAAGCCGAACACCCATAAACACGGGTGTGAAACCAGCCCCATCCGCGGTTGCCCCTTCAGCAGCTTCCCACACACATGTCCCCTCTATCTCATGTCAAAGTTGGTCTGGGAGCTGAGTGCCCACCCCAGTCCCCAAACCCGGGGGGCTCCCCATTCCCAACACCCACCCCCCCAGCCGCCGTAGCCCCATGCCAGCCCCCCATACCCAGCGACCCCCCCCGACAGTTCCCCATCCCCCTCGTCCCTCTCCCCTCCCCCCCCAGACCCAAAGCCCCCAGGGCACCCCCGTCCCCAGCGTCCCCCCTCTCTCCCTCCCCGGAGCCCCCAGGACGACAACGACCACCCCCGCAGTGCCCTAGGCCCCTCACCGGCGCTGGAGGCCGGGCCGCAGGCTGTACGTGTTCCCGGCCCCGTCGTCCGGGCCCAGCTCGCCCATGGCCGCAGTCCCCCCGCAGAGCCAACCCGGCGTTGGTTACCGCGGCAACCTCCGCCGCTTCCGGCTCCCTCCTCCTTTGCGTCACGGGGCGCTGCCTACGTCACGGTGCCGCGCCCCGCCCCACGTCTTCCGTGGGGAGCTTGCACGTGGCCGTGAGGAGCCATGGAAGGGGTGTGCGGTCCCCAGCGCCGGTGCGGGCCTGGGGGGGGGGGGTGTATTTTTGACAGTTGTCAATAGTTTTTTATTTTGACTTTTTTTTACAATTGAAAAGTTTATACAATAAAATAATCGGTAAATAAATGGTAAATAATTGCAATAATAGTTGCAATTGTAAATCAAGGGTTTGATGAGCCCGCTGCCGGGGGAGGTGAGCGTGGCGGCAGGTCTGATGGGGGAGAGAGAGCGGTGCCTGGGCTGGGGAGACATCATGGGCGCTGGGTGCTTCCCAGTGCCCTCCTCCTGCCCAAAACTGATCCAAAAGCCACAGCAGCCCGAGCCCCTGCCCGCTCCCTGGCCCAGGGCTTGGTGTGCTGGAGCAGCAGTGGACGTAGTGCCCGCACGCGCGGGGTGCCAGCGGGGCTGGAGGGGTCCCCGTGCCCAGAGACGCCTTTGCAAGCCCACGGCCTGAGCTGGGGGGGGCTGCGCGTGTCCCGGCCCTGGGAGCCAGCTCCGGCCCCAGAAACCGTGCTGGGAGTGCCTGGCTGCTGCAGGGCAGTGGGTGCAGGCGGAGGAGAGCGCAGCCTGAGATCGTTGCCGTAACAAAGCCTACTCCCCGGATTCCTGCCTGTGTGTTGCCTCCAGACCCTGTGCGTTGCCTCCAGACCCTGTGCTCCATTCCTGCCCCTGGGCCACGCATCCCAACCATCAGCACAGAGATCCCAGCCTTGCTCCTTTCCTCTAGGAACTTCTTAAATCTTCCAGAAAGGCCTAAAATTGTCGCTCCCCAATATCCTCCCCCCATCACCCCGTTGTGCTCTTTTCCCTATCCGCTGCTGCCTGTCCGAAGGAAGGCTGGTGAGTGACAGCTTGTGTATGACACAGCCCCCTCCTAAGACGCTGACATCCTGCTTCCTCTGCTGTTTATCTTGATGCAGCAATCTCCGCGATCGCGCTTCCTACGTGCAGCGGGTGACACTGCTGAGAAAGGTCCCCGGGCGTTTCACCCAGCTTCGAATGGAAACAGCGTGAAGGCGCAGCCGTTGCCGGGGTGGAGCGCGCTGCTGATGACGACGAGGGGCTGGAGGGGGCCATCACGTGCGGCAGGGCTGGGGGGTGCCTGGGATGGGGGGTCTGTGGGCAGGGTGCTGCCTGGAGGTGTCCCTTGGGTGTCAGGAGGATGTGAGGTTGCACCAGGAGGCAGGAGTTGCCTCTGCTGGAGTTTTGCTTGGGATGCACGGACGCATCCCAGCTGGTGCTAGGTTGTGCTCCAACCTGCTCTGAGTGCGGGCAGGTTGCTGAGACCATGAGCAGCAGCAGCAGGTCCTGATTTCCATGGGCTTTAGCAGCGCTGCTCACTAGGGATGGTCCATCGGAGGAGCCCTTAGTCCCTCCGGGCTTGGCATCAGCCCTGCCCGCCTGCAGGAACAGCATCCTGCTGCTGCGCTGAAGGTTGTGGCAGTCCCACGACAGACCGGTGACGCACCTTCACCTCACAGTTACCATTGCCCTGCCCAGGCCCTACAGATTTCCATTTGCTAAAGGAACAGTTTCATGCCTCTGCTCCATCCCTCGCTTACTAGCTGCTTACTCACCGCGCCCCCCCCCCCCCCCCCCCCCCCCCCCCCCCCCCCCCCCCCCCCCCCCCCGCCCCACCGAGGCCCGTGCCTTTCCGGGCAGGGTCAGGTGCTGTTTCTCGTGCAAATTGTTTGTAAGTGCCTCTCTAATTTCTGAGAAGTATCTGAAAGACCTCAAGCTCTCAGTGTTTATTTGCAAACGCTATTAGCCATTTCCGCTTCTTCCCCCAGCCACATAACCTTCTGTCTGCATCAGACTCACAGATGTGAATTCAGTTACACCAGCTGGGGAAGCATCTTTGGGAACCTGTGGGTTTATCTTCCTCAGCATGTCTTTGCGGTAATTTGTGTTCCTCATCTCATTTGGGAAGTTTTGGTTTCCCTGGGCTTTGAGGACATTCAGCTCTGGGCTTCAATTAGCTCCATCTGAGATGTTTGGTCATTGCTTTCTTCATCTTCCAAATTTTCATTGCACCTTAAATACCCTAGATCCTTTCAAGTCATTTTGGGACTGACCCTAGACCCTTTGAGGTGACTGCTCAGGGTCATAGCTCTGTGCCCTGACAGTGATGGCTGCAAGAGACCGGGGCCTCGTCTGGGTCCCGGCCGCGTTGGCTGGACCCTCGCTGACACATTAGGCCAGCTTCTTGTTGGGGAAAAAAGGACATTTGTGCTTCAACAAAGTGCTATGGCATGTACTTGCTGAAGTTTCTGTCTCTTAGTTTTGAAGAACAAACTGTTTTCTCACTTCTTCCTTTCTTTTCCTACTCTTTCTCCTTCCTTTTTAGACCTTCTTTTGCTCTTTCAGTGGCCAAATAGGACTGCCCTGTGCAATTCATCATATTCCAGCTCAGAGAAAGAGAATTTATTTTTTTTAAGCATCAGAGGACCTTTTCCAGCCCCCCCTCAGCTAACCCCAAGATGTGCCATCCACCCCATTTGGGCTGGAGGGGATTTACCAGCATGAGCGGGAGCCGCAGCATGGCTGGAGCCGGGCTGTTTTCCTTGGTGCTGTAGAAGCTGGTGCAAGAGCCATCAGGAGCTGTGTTGGTCTGGCAGGGTGCAGGCAGGGTGCAGGCAGGGTGCAAAGCCTGCCAAAAGCCTGGGGGCTGCTGTGAGGCTGGGGCCAGGTCTCCTCCACGATGCCAGCACCCGGGGCATGTGCTGGTCTGGGGCACAACACTGCTGCTCACCTCGCTTTCTCCTGCAGTGGCTTCCTAGCAGCAAGATTGATCTTTTCTTTTATTCTTTTCATCCTTTTATTTTATTATTTTTAAGCAAAAAAGGAGGAAAAAACCCCTGTTTTGTCGCTTGCAGTGGAGCAAGCTTTCCATCAGCGTGCTGCTGGAGGGCTCCTGGCTCGCCCTCCCCTGCGGTTTCTGCTGCATGCTCTGTGGCTTTGCGAGCTCCCTGATGCTTCCTGGCCGTACATGGCCTCATCCTGCACCCCAAGCAGCCTGGAAAGCCTTCAGTGTCAGTGCCGGTCCCCAGCCTGCTGGGGAGCGGGGGCGGGGGGATGGGGACGGTGCTAGGGCACAGGTTTCTGAAGGAACCTGAGCATCCGAAAACATTGCTGTACAGTCTGCATCTAGCCACTGCTGGTTTCTAGTAGATGCAGCAGCCTCCCTGCCCTGAGTACCAACTTATGCCCCGTTTCAAGTGTGCATTGGAAAGTTTGAGCAATTCGTGCTACGATTTTAATGAGAGCCCTCTGCTGCCATGTGGGGTGGGGAGGATGAGCCAGTTTTTCCTGCTGATCCCTGGCTCGGTGAATCGCAATCTCAGTGGTGATACTAATCATGTCTTCTGCCTCTAGAACTAAACGTGTTGCAAGCGCTGAACGAGCCTCCCCACAGTCATCCTGGATGCCTGGTGTCACCATTTGGGGACACAAAGCCTTGAGGTGGAAAAGCCTCCTTGCTGTGAGCTTCCATATTTTCTGGAATTTAGTTTAGTTTAGTTTAGTTTAGTTAGGTTTTTTTAATAAGAATGCAGGAAATTGTGAAGGAAGAGGCGATGTCTGCCATGGAGCCCAGCAAACCCATTGCACATGGTGGAAAACGCGCCCCTTGCCACCCTGTCAGGTGGCATGGAAAGGTGACAAGGACGGGACAGCCCCCAGGCTTGCTCTGCAGCCCAAGCAGGGCCAGACCCTCACAAAAAAGGAGTGATGCTGCAATTCCAGGAGGAGACTGGAAAAGAGGACAGGACAGGTGGATTGAGGTGGCTCAATCCAGGACAGGCTGGATTGAGCCACCAACTCAGGGTGAGCCCCGCCTGCCCTGGCTCAGAACCGCCTCCTTGGCCATCCCAAATAGCCAGTCAGCCTCACCTCCATCCCTGGAAAGGTGATGAAACAGCTTAATCTGAATGTCATCTCTAAGCATGTGGAGGAAAAGAAGGTTATTGGGAGTGGTCAGCATGGATTCACCAGGGGGAAATCATGCTTGATCAATCTGATAGCCTTCTATGATGGAATGACTGGCTGGGTGGATGAAGGGAGAGCAGTGGATGTTGTCTACCTCGACTTCAGTAAGGCTTTTGACACTGTCTCTCGTAACACCTTCATAAGCAAATTTAGGAAGTGTGGGTTAGATGACTGGACAGTGAGGTGGTTTGAGAACTGGCCGAATGGCAGAGCCCAGAGGGTTGTGATAAGCGGTGCAGAGTCTAGCTGGAGGCCTGTAGCTAGTGGTGCACCCGAGGAGTCAGTACTGGGTCCACATCCACTCTTGTTCAACATATTCATCAATGACCTGGGCAAGGGAACGTAGTGTACCCTCGGCAAGTTTGCTGATGATACAAAACTGGGAGGAGTGGCTGATACACCAGAAGGCTGCGCTGCCATTCAGTGAGACCTGGACAGGCTGGAGAGTTGGGCAGAGAGGAACCTAATGAAGTTCAACAAGGGCAAGTGTTGGGTCCTGCACCTAGGGAGGAATAACCCCAAGCACCAGTACAGGTTAGGGATTGACCTGCTGGGAAGCAGCTCTGTGGAGAAGGACCTGGGAGTCCTGGCAGACAAGAAGCTCTCTGTGAGCCAGCAATGTGCCCTCATGGCCCAGAAGGCCAATGGTACCTGGGGTGCACTAAGAAGAGTGTGGCCAGCTGGTTGAGGGAGGTTATCTTCCCCTTTACTCTGCCCTGGTGAGGCCACATCCGGAATATTGTGTCCGGTTCTGGACAAGAAAGGGAACTACTGGAGAGAGTCCAGTGGAGGGCTACAAAGATGATGAAGGGACTGGAGCACCTCTTGTATGAGGAAAGGCTGAGAGAGCTGGTTCTGTTTCGCCTGGAGAAGAGAAGACTGAGAGGGGATCTAGGAGAAATAGCTAAAGGGCGGGTGTCAAGAGGAAGGGGCCAGACTCTTTTCAGTGGTGCCCAGCGACAGGACAAGGGGCAATGGGCACAAACTGAAACACAGGAAGTTCCATCTCAATGTGACGAAAAACTTTGCTTTGATGGTGACAGAGCACTGGAACAGGCTGCCTAGAGAGGTTGGAGTCTCCTTCTCTGGAGATATTCAAAACCTGCCTGGACATGAACATGTGCAACCTGCTCTAGGTGAACCTGCTTTATTGGGGGGTTGGACTAGATGATCTCCAGAGGTCCCTTCCAACCCCTACCAATCTGTGATTCTGTGAATTGGGGATGGCTCCCCCAGCCTGCTCGCCTGCTGGGGCAGCGTCTGGAAGCGAGAGGTGAGCAAGTCCCAGCCCCGCAGCTTGTTTCTGAAAGCCCGGAAATTAATGAAATCATCACGAGAATTGCATCCTTCACCCCAATTATTAATTTTCCCCTGACGTTTTCTAAAACTGTGGGACACTGAGGCTGTGTTCGAGAGAAGCGGAGGAGCCAGCCACAGTGTGCTTTCACCTTAGGTTATTTCCTATGCAAGTATTAGTCAGTGAGGCAAGTGGGGAACACAGCTGGCAGAGAAATTAGTCTGCTGCAAAGGTCACCCCAATAATAACACCCTGGCCCTGGGCACCTGCCCCTGTTCTCTGCAAATTTGTCTGTGGGTAAACACATCTAAGGAGCCAAAACTTCTCCTTGTCCCATCTCCTCCTTTTCCTTCCTTCTCCTTCTCCTCCTTCCCCATCTCTTCCTTCTCTTTCTCCTTCTCCATCTCTTCCTTCTCCTTCTCCTTGTCCATCTCCATCTCTTCATTCTCCTTCTCCATCTCCTCCTTCTTTCTCCTTCCCCTTCTACTTCTCCTTCTCCATCTCCTCCTTCTCTTCCTCCCTCCTCTCCCATCCCTTCCTGATGGGAGCAGCCTGCCAACAGGCACTCAGGGTGCCCCATGGCTGCTCATACCCTGCCCAGCTGCCGGGTGCCGTGCTGCCATGGACACTCAGCAGAAGCACCCATGGGTGCTCAGGAGCCTGAGACAGCCCTTTTACTCCTGGGCCAGGCTTGGAGCCGAGGACATGTCTCCTGTGATCCCTGCCCGCTCCATCCCTGGGAGCTTTCCCCCAAAAGGGTGCAGGTGTAGCCGTGCCTGTCCCTGCTGCTCGGCGGTTGGGTGCCTGCGTGGGAGCGTGCCGGGAGCGCGCGGGGAGGGGAAGGGGCCAGGCCAGGCTCAGCTGATCCCTGCCTCTGCGAGGAGGAAGCTGGGGGCGGGAGGCAGCCCGGGTTTCCCTCTAGGGTAGAGATGGGCACATTTCATTTCCACCCCAGCCCCTGCCACGCAAGCCAGAGAGCAAGCTGCCACTGCGGGGAAGGAAGCACGGAGAGAGACGGGGGTGGCACGGCACGGCACGGCACAGCACGGCACGGCACAGCACGCCTGCCCGGGCAGGGTACTGACTGCCTCACCATGGCCCCAGGTGCCTTGAAGACGATGTGGAGCAGCTTGGAGAGGGCCCTGACCAGCCTCTGTGCCATCCTGCTCTGCTGCGGCTCCATGCTGGCCAGCTGCCGTCAGGGTAGGTACCAGAACGTGGCGTGCTTGCTGGCACGGCCTGTGTCGTTCGCAGTGGAAAAAGTCTAAGGGCTGTGAGCCCTTAGTTAAAAATAGCTCTGGCATCAAGAAGGCAAAAAACCCAAAGCTTTTGGGTACGGGCCGCTGGAGCAAGGGAAGTGGGGATGCTCGGGGTAGAAACGGTGTTAAAGGATGGAGAAAGGGACAGGTCCCCAGCCCACTTTGTGGACACACTGTCCGCGGTCGGGGTTTGTTGTGGAGCCTCTGGGTTTGCCAGCGCCATGTGCGGTCTGGGGTTTTCTGCTCTGGTTCTCACAGCTTCGGGCTGCGCCTCCTGGTTTGGGCTTGACCCTGAGGGAGCCAGGGTCCTGTGTGCGATTTTGCTCAGGGTGAAATCTGGGGGGAGAAGGGGAGGTGGAAGGGAAGGAGTGAGTCCGGGCAGAGCCAGCCAGAGTCCTGATGAAGCCGTGTCCCCCCTTCCTCACAGCCCAGCTCTTTCTTTGGTGGCTTTGGGTGTTTTCTGCCCCAAGGGTGGGCACAGGGCTGGGCATCCCTTGGAGCAGATGTTACCTCTCGTGCTGGGAAGATGCAGGGAAACATGTAAACCCAACCTCTGCTTTCAGAAGTCCTCCGAGCACTTCATTCATTGCTGGCAGCAGCACTGGGTAGGAACAAAGCCCTGAGCCTGCCAAATATTTCCTGTTAAATACAAGAAACCCATAACACTGCAAAAATTACATTTCTTGGTGTGGGCACTGCCGCAGCCAGTGCTGCCCGTGGGAGTTGGGGCACTTCCCTCCCTCCGTCCTCCTGTTCGGCCTCGTTCCTCATTTCTGAGCCCAGTTTTCCACCTAATCCTGTATTGCCCCTGTTCCTTTTCTGGTTGGTGATGCTGAGGTCATGGTCCCTACAGCCTCAGGCCAGTGCTGGAGGGACAGGACGGACTTTCTAACTGCCTGCAAGCCCTGGGGCTGCTATCGGTGGCAATTTCAGAAAAGGGAAGATCAATTTCTTATCAGCAGAGACTTTTCAAAGCATTGGTGGTTCGAATCACTTGGTCAGATAATCCATGTGAAAAATGCTTCTTCCTGCTTTTTGTTGCTCCAAACAAAAATTAATGCAGCAGCTGCCTCGTCCTGCTGGATGGGGCTGGCTGAGCCAGGATGTTGTGAGCCTGGCCCTTGTTCACAGCACATCCACCCTTGCCCGGGGGGATGAACACGCTGGGGTCACGGGCAGGGAAATGTGGTGAAGCAGCATGGCTGGTGCTAAGGGCTGAGGAGGCTGTGCCTGTGGCTGACTGCCCTTTGTGCTGGGAGCAGCCTGGCAAGCCTGTCCAGGACCTCCCAGGGTGGGCGCCTGGCTGCCCTTGTATGTGTGAGGAGGGGACAGGCAGCTGGAAAGGGGTGGCATGGTAAGCTCCGGGTCACTCTGCCCTGTCAGATGGTCTCAGGCTGGAGATGGCAGATACAATGCCCTGGGCAGCCCCTGCCCGCTCTGTGCTCCCAGCATGGAGCAGTGGGCAGAGCTGGAGCACCCTGGCAGGCAGGCGGGCACGCGATGGGCTACACTGCGGGGTGCTGTCCTGGCCCAGGACTCGGTCCCTCTGCTCACTATTCAGAAGCAACATCAGATGGAGGAAGGAGCCATTAAAATACAGCATAGAATTAAAAATAATATAGCCTCCAAAATCTGTTTTCCCCGGTACAGGTGTTCTGGGTTAATTTTAGATAGTCCGGAGCACAATTTGATCCGCCAAAACCACTTCATTGTTCAGTTACTACCCCTGAGGATTCCCCTCTGGCTCGCAGGCACACATTCAGGAGGGGAGAGACATGGGCTGATGTACCTCCCCATGATCCAGGGGGATGCTGTGGACTGGCCAAGCATCAGGCTGCTTGTGTTGCTGACAAACCCCAGAACCTGGTTGCAGGTGAGCCAGATGCTGGCAATGGCTTGGGGCTGGGCTCGCAAGCACTCACCGACAGGTTTTTGTAAATCCCTGTAGGGGCCTTCAGGAGCTGAGGGTGAAACAGCTGAGGAATGCTTGAAGCCTCTGGGTTTGGGACATAGGAGCCCATCACCTCTTCATGGGGTGGGACGATTGGGCAACAGTGGGCTCTCACCCTCTTTGCATCCCTGGTTCCTGCATAGGGGGTCTGGCTGTTTCTGAGACCTGTGCCCACTGTAACCATGTTTGTTCTTTGTTTCCTCTCTCCCAAACAGTGACCTTCTTCCCAGCCATGTTAACTCTCCCTGCAGGTGGTTCAGCCACCTTCTTCTGCAACATCTCCATGGAGAGCGAGTCCGGCTTGGAGTACAGCCTCAATTGGTACAAAGACACCAACAACAACCAAGCCCAAAAAATTGCTGAGATCAGCCCAAACAGCTACCAGACAAAGATGGACAAGTACTTGGTCACCAACCACACTCCTGCCTTCAAGATGGAGATCCTGAACCTTCACCAGAATGACTCAGGCTCCTACTACTGTGGGCTGATCACCTTCTTTGAACCTGATAAAGTGATGGAGAGCAGCCGGTCCCACTTAGTTGTCACAGGTCAGCCTGGGAGCTGAGCTGATGGGGACAGGTCATCAGTGCTGTCCCATGGTGCGATGGCCCTCAGGCACACTGCAGCCTCAGGGCACAAGGCAGGCGGTACCCTGCTGGGGGAGGACCTGGTGTGGGTCAGGAGAGCACAGCTCTGCCCTTTCCCCTTTGTATGCCTGGTTGATGCCCAGGGACACAGGCTGTCCTCCCCCATCTGCACTGAGGCAGGAGGTCTCCATCCTGCTGGGTCTGTGTCCCCAGTGAGGCTGTGGGGAGGAGCAAGTCCTTACCGGTGGATAGAGGCAGGAGACCAGTGTAGGGAGCTGCCTGCGCTCCTGAACGGCTCCTTTATTTGGGGACAGGGCTTGTGTTTGGGGTGACGACTAGGGCTCAGACCCCTCAAACAGCCGGTGTTGGTGTAGATACTGTTCTTGCAAAACCATGCCCTGGAGGGTCTTGTAGCCCCGTGGTGTGGGAAACTGAGCTCTTGCAGGAAGATATGCCATGCACTTGCTTGGCAGCATGGAAGCTTTGGGGGACTGAAGATGACCTTTTATAAGGAAAAACACTGCAAAAGTTACTGTCTTTCACAACATTGCCTCCCAACATGAGCTGCAGCTCCGCTGGCCCCAGGATGCAGAAGCAGATGGGAGGCTTGGGGAAGCTGTGTCCTCCCTGGGGCTCTGCTGGTCATGGGCCCTGACGCCCTGCACCCCAGCTCTCAGCGGTGTGGGATCATCCTCACCACCTGCAATGGGAAGGAATGGGACATGCCAAAAACATCCCCCATGTCAGCCCAGATTCAGGGCCCCTGGAGGGCTGGTGGGGCTGTGGCAGCGTGCCTGGCACTGAGCCCTTTCTGGGGACAGTCCCTGTGTTCCCTTGTTGACTTTTCCAGGGACTTTAGAGCCCATTTTACACTCCTGACCTGCTGTTTTGTTCCCCCTTTTTTGGATGGCTATTACAGCAGCTCCTGAGAAGACAAACACCACCGATGAGCCCGAGATGGAGGAAGGCAATTCCCTGGACCACATCAAGGTCGTGCTCCTGGGCATCCTGCTGCTGGCTGGGGCAGTTGTACTGCTGATTTTTGGCTACCTCACTGTCACATACAGGAGAGGAGGTATGATCCCCCATGGGGGCTGTGCTGTGCCAAGGGGCTGGGGTCTGCCAGGGGATCCGACGGGGTGATGCTTATCCAACAAACCCAGCTTGAATCCAGGGGCAGCCAGGTGCCTGCAGCTCCCTGGGGTACATGGGCAGGTCAACATGCTAAACTCAGCTGTGGCATGTTTCCATGGGTCAGGTATCGCCGTGCCTAGGGGAGAAGGGTGCTTTGGGCCATGCTCGCCCTTCATAGAGCCCTCAGGCCACACGCTGTGGCTCTGAACTGCTCTTTAGCATGGTGTCTTAATGCTGCACGCGAGTTCTTCCCACGCACCTTGCCTGGGCATCTTCGTAACATCTTGTCACCTCCTCACCACAGCACTGGGTGTTGCCTTGGCCATGCCACGGGGGCTTTCCCAGAGGGGACTCATCAGGAATTGCACCCCACTAATCCCAGTTAAACCCTAGACTGTGGGCTGGTATCTCACTTGTCCTTGTAACGCTCAGGGTGTTAGACCCTGAGTGGAGGAGGAGGATGCGTGGTACAGTGGTTGTAGTGTCCAGCGCTCTCCTAGGATGTGGAGGCTGGGTCAGCCCCAGCTGCTCACGCTGCCTTGGCACACAAGCATCTTCTAACCAAATGTGTTACTTTGCAGATGTGCAGAAACCACCGAGTGAAAATGCACCAGTGGTGAGTTCCATCTCTGACGCCTTGCTGTGCATTGCTGGGGTGCGGAGGGTGCAGGGCCTCCCTTTATCAATCAGCCCTTCACAGGCTTCTCGCTTCTCCTTTCTTCTCTGATGCTGCTCGATCTTTTCTGCACAGCTACAACTGCTTTTTTGCACCTGCAGCACAGCCCCATCACAATCAAAAAACTGCCTGAGATAGTATAGTCCAACCCTCACTCAAAGCAGAGCTGGTTTTGACAGTGGATTGTGTTGCTGTAGAAAATGGGAGATGTCGTCCCCCCTCCCCATACATTAAGCTAAAATTTCTCTTGCTGCAGCCAGACCCTGTTTCCTATTTTCCTTTTGCCATGTACTGCTGGGAGGAATCTGGCTCCATCTTCTCTCCAACCCCATTAGGTAGCGGAAGGCAGCAAGTAGGTCCTCTCTTGCTCTCCCCTCTCCAGGCTGAGCAAACTCAGCCCTCGGCTCTCCTTGTGTACCCCACGCCAGCTCAGAGCCCAGTGGAGAGGTGGGAAAAGGGCTCCTAGCATGACCCTGCCTTCAATGGCCAGGCATGGCCACTTGTCTGCACAGGCAGAGAGCTGAGACTCATATGGCCTCAGAGGTGACCCCAAGGCTCATTGTCTGGTTTCTCTGGGTAAATGCTATCCCAGGTCTGTGTGTCTTTCTGCTTTGTATCACTCTTGCCCTCCTGGGATGCTTCAGAGCTGGTTTCATCACTTGCTGTTGAAAGGGGGCTTGTGCTGGGGATGGCGGGTACCTCCGGATGATGAATTGCCCCAATGGGGTTTCCTTGCAGAAGGAGGATAAGCCCCCTGTGGTGTCTGTGTCTACCGTGGACTACGGCGTGCTGGAGTTTCAGTGCAACCAGTGCACCCAGGTGCCACCAGAGACCTGGCCGGTTGACCAGACTGAGTATGCCACCATTGTCTTCCCAGAGGAGAAACCCATCACACCAAAGTGGGGGAAGAAACACCAGGACGACAGGACTTGGGAGCTGCAGTCACAGCCCTGCTGAGGGCTGGGGTCCCTCATTGCTGGGGGGTTGCGGGCAGGGACAGGCTGCCCCAGCCCCTCGCTCCCACTGTGGTTTGCAGTTGGGAAAAATCCAGCATGCAAGGACCAGAGTGACAGAGGTGCTGCTGCTGGAGTTGATATTGCACAGTCCTGGCCACGGTGGGATCATGGCTGTGGGGTGGGTACCACAGCATGGGGAAGGTCCCTGCTGGGCTCCCTGTGCCGCCTCTTTGCTCAGGGCAGGAAGGATGGGCTGGGGCAGAGCAGTGATGCTGACAGGTCTGTGCCAAAGGTGATTTACATCATGCCTCGGTTTTCCACCTCCACCCGGGGCTCTCTGGAGTGGCCACGCTGCTTCCCACACTGGGGTCTGACTCAGCCAGCAAAGTACGACTGCAGGAGGAAACGGTGGAGGCCAGAGCCGGAGCAGATCCTGGGAGACACTGCTCGCAGGACCCCGGGGTGAGGGCTTCTCCTCATCCGGGGCACAGACTGTGTTGTGTACCACTATTTAAAGAAACACCTGTGAAACAGGTGGATAGTTTTCCTCCTCTCTCCAGGCACTTTCCTCCTCTGCAAGAGGGAAAATCTACCGTCCCCCCATGTCCCTCCCTCCAGAGGTGGGAGATGGATCTGGCCCTGAGGGGTGAATAAAGGGTTTCACGTCCGGGGAGTTTGTTGACTCGTGATGGCAAGTGCGTGGGCAGGCAAATAACGGCTCTTGGCAGCACGCAGGCGAGAGCCGGGAGGCAGCAGCGTCTGTTGTGGTTCCTGGGCCTCTCTGTGCAATACGCAAGCCGCTCTTCCACAAAACTGCTCTTAATAGAGAAGAAGCCACTGTTTTTCCTCTTGCCCCTATCTGGGCTGGCCCCCGGATGCAGCTGCAAACCAAATCCCCCCCCCTTACCAGGCTGGTCTCGGGGCACTTGCCCAGCTGAGGATGAGCATCCCTGCCACGCCGGGGGCCTGGCTGCCATCAGCCAGGGCAAAGCTCACTGCATGGTGCTCAGTGCAGCTTTCAGTCTCCAAACTTCCATTTTCTCTCCTGAAAGTGATGCTGCGCTGCCTGCCAGAAACCAGAACAGAAAGAAGTGACAACTGCTTGAGAGGGGAGAAACCCCGGTAAGGAGTGGCTTTGGAGGCAGCAGACACCTGCTGGGAGACCATGAAACCCAACGGAAACAGAGAAGAGTCACTTGCATCTCACACTTCAGCCGCACCGTCAGCAGGTTTCTTTTTCCCCTTATCCCCAGTAAAACCACCGCAGCCTTGTGGGAGCCAGCCTGGGCGCTGGGGGAAGGGGTGAGGCATGCCAGGCACGGCAGTTTGTCCTCTGCAGGTGCTGGAAAGTCCCTGAGAAACCTCCAGAGCAGACCAGGTAGGATGAACATCCATCTGGGTGGCTTTCATCCTTCCTCAGGGCAGAAAGGTGGATGTGGTGGCCCCACCTGGTCCCACAACATCCACTCACACCAATATGTGACTCAGCCTGGTGGTACTGTTTGCAAGCAGCAGCCCCGCTCCTTGCCCCAGCACAGCACCGTGCGACCCCAGCAGAGACCTGCTGTGGCCAGCCAGGCTCAGCTTGCCCAGAAAGCCGAGACAGGAGGCAGCTGCAGCAGGGGAGAAACAGGAGCTCAGTCAGCAGTTTTGCTTTTGGCTTTCCTGTCAGACACGACATTGGCGGGAGGGTGGGCTCTGTTTCATATTTTCCATCCTGCCTTTCAGGCAGCAGAGGTGCTGGGTCTTCAGCCCCTCCTGCACCCCCTGACTGCAGCTATGGCTCCTCCAGGAGCGGTTGGGGCTGGGTCCCTTCCCCTCTTGGGGGATGGTGGTCTGCAGCCAGCCAGAGGCTCCCAAACCATCCAGTGGGGTCAGAGGCATAGCAAAAGCATTGCACACTGCCATTCGGGATGAGGGAGCACATCAGCACCTGTGCCCCTCTGGCCCCTCAGCAGCCTGGCTGCAATCCTGCCCCTTGCAGGAAGCGAGGCTGGAGCCTGGGGATGCTCCAGGCTGCCAGGCACCATCTCCCATCCCTGTTTGGAGGACAGGGTGCCCAGCACTGGCAGAGACCTGAGCTACACTCCCCTGTGCTGGCCGTGGCACAGGCCAGAGCAGAAACAGGACTGGGATGAGCTCCGGGCAGGATGCAGGTTTCAAGCCCCCAGCTGAGCATCCCCAAACCAAGCAGTGCCCTGAGATGGGTGTCAGCCCCCCGGCCCCAACATCCTGCTCGGGGATGGAGAGCTGAGCACATTCGTGTGCAGGAGCTACTCTTGTCTTTCCATGCAGGCCAGGAGAGCAGCCACCCACAGTTTATACTTTCTGTCACCAGCATGGTGATAATAGTTCAGTCTTCCTGGAGTCACTGCATAGAATCTGGAGGAACTGTTCCCAGTTCCATCTTTCCCAGCTCCACCATCCCACATCCCTCCTTCCCCTGCCCCTCACTCTGTGTCACAGCCCTCCTGCTTTTGCCCACCACTGCACCCATACCAGCTGGCAGGTTTATGCCCCTTTTCTCCACTCACATTAAGCAGGGACCTAAGCAAACTCATTTCCACCAACGATGCTAAGGTTTTCAGGGCAGGGGGGATGCCGACCCAACTCCCTCAAGACTTCTTTTCGCTTTCCCTGCCTGCACTAAGAAGAGGCTGGGCTGCGATGGGCTGGATACAGTTTTGGGGGTATAGCCTATCTGCCGCAGCTGCTTTGCTGCCTCTGGAGGGGTGTGGGTGGCATGGTTTTGGTGGTCTTTGGTTTAGGCTGCGGAGAGGAGGTTTGCTGCAGAGCAGTTAGGCAGACCCTACCACATGGCTTTGATTTTTGACCTCGCTCCCTGCAACAATCACAGTGGCTGGAACTAACCCCTGTGCTGCAGAGCCACTGGCTACTGACAGAGCAAGAGCAGGGCCCTGGTCTGGTCCTCAGCACCCCATTTTGGGAAAAATTGAGGCTTACAGGAACACAAGCAGGAGAAGAACAAGGCTCTATAAAATTAGATAGTACCTGGACCTGACTTTTCCTTGCTCTCAGGATGTGCTATCACTGGGAATGACTCCTGAAAGGCCAGAGGGGACAGGGCATAGGTTTGGGTCTGCCCACCTCATTCCTACCAGCGTCACAGCTGTGAATGATAGAGGATGCTCCTGCCAGTCTCTTCCCCCATGCTTTGTGCTCACAAGTGCACAACAGTCAAACTGGGGGGATTCAAATTTCTTTTCCCCTGTATCACCCCAGAGCAAGCATCCCCAGCCTGGCCATGCACCCTTTTGTGCAAGAACACACAAATGCTCATGAGCACATGGACACAGCTCCCCATGCAAATCTATGTGCGCACCCCCAGATTTACACAGCTACTGTGTGCCAAATACATACGCACACCCCTTACCTGTGAGGACACGCACATCCCTGCAGACACACAGCCCCCCTGGACCCTTGGTCCAGCCCCAGCCACCCCATCCATGTGCCACAGCTCCTCCCAGTCCAAGACCTGGGTGCAGCTGAGGGGGCGGCTGCAGGCACCAAAGCTGCTGCATTTCCTGCACACTTTGGTCTGGCAGTTAGAGCAACCGCTTCCGACCGCGGACACCCAGTGCTCCCCTGAGGAGTGGCTGTCACCAGCATCGGTGCCAAAATGCTTTGTCAGCTCTCTGTAACCGCACACCAGCTGGGACCTCCAGAGAGCAGAGCTCAGCCCCAGTCCCATCCCAGGGTCTTGCTGATGGGGAACGGCCAGAGCCTGCTGGAACACCTCAGAGAGCTCATACCTGTCTGCATCTGCAGGAAGCTGGATGTGTGACTTCAGCATGCCTAAGCTATACCTAAGCAAGCAAAACACCCTACACAAATGCTTGAGAACCAGCCTGGCTCCTTATATATCCCAGCCTTAATTAAAGGTGATTGGGAACAACATGTGAGCAAGCATCCCTTAAAGAAACCTGAGCCCAAAAAACAGGTGTTGAGAAAACTGGGCAGGCAGATGAGGATGGAGAGGAAGTCTTCTCCTGCTGCTTGCAGCAGCATCTTTGAGGAGAGCTGTACCACAGAGCAGCAAAGCACCATTCCTGCAAAATGGGACTTTGTGGATGCCGAGGGGAGAAGGGGCAGTCAGGTTGTGTGGCAGTAAGGTCAATTACAAGTGAGGACCATCCTGGTCACTGGGAGGTTTCAGAGCTGTATTTTGGTTTTGGAGAGGTTGGGCTGGAGGTGCTGCAGTGGGGTGTGTGAGTTATTTGTCCCCTGGGTTAATGGGATGATCCTGGGGTGGGACTGGTCTGTTGGACACTATGGTCTGGGAGCATTGCCATGGCCTTGTCTTGGGAAAGCAGCTGTTGGTCCTTGAGAGGACGGGCTAGGGTGAGCTAGTGGGCACCATGGGAGGGGTGGTTTTCTGGGCAGGTTGCTTGGACCTCTAACCATGGCCAACTTGTACAGCCCTGATGTGTCCTGAGGGGTTCAGGCCCACAGCATCTCCTCTGTCACATCCCACCAAGAGCTTCACCCTGCCTATTGCCAAGCCTGTTGTAGGCTTGCAGAACATCTGTGTTTCCTCCCACCGCTCTCATTTTGCTTTCTCTAGTTTTGCTTTTAGTTGGCTCCAAGGTTTCTCCTTCTCTCTCTTCTTCCCTTTGGCAGGATGTGCTGCTCAAGGAGGATGCCGGCAGGCCAGATCCTGCCATGTGGGTCTTGGAGGGCAAGCGAGGCAGCCTGTGCCCCCCAGCCAGGCAGGACCCCTGGTCTTGCCCACTCCACCACCCCCAAGATCAAACCCATCACCCATGGCACAGGGGCAGAGCCTTATTGGAGGGGGCTGAGCTCTCTCCTTACGCCTGCAGGGACCATCACAAGACCCGCTAGATGAACAGGGAGCACAAACCCATTTGGGGTGGTACCTGCTTGCATCTTCACAGCCACCTTCTCCCTTCAATATCTCTCCATTGCTCAGCATCCTTCTTCACCCCAGAAGTCCAGGGGATGGTGGGGCAACGTCCCCTCTCTACAGTCCACCTTAGGCATATCCCCATTTCCAGAGAATCCCCTTTGCCTCAAATCCACCCTGGGACAGGTGGACCCCTCTACTCCAAGGGCTTGACTATGAAGACAGTCCAGCTTGAAAGGGATTCTACAGCCATTGCCTGTCCCTAGAGGTGGTGGGTTTCACCGTGATAGGGTGACAAGCGTTCACCGTCAACAGCGGCAAGGTCAGAGGGGACAGGGGCGCAGAAAGCTGGTGTGGAGCCGTGTCCCAGGAGGATACGGATGCCCAATTCACTGTCTGCTTCAAGGAAGGGGAAAAAAGAGGATCCAGGAAACTCTAGATGAGTCAGCCTGCCTCCGTACCCAGAAAACCGCTGGAACAAATTAGTAAGGCCACCAAGCGGTAAACACCGAGAGGACAGCGCTGGGGCTGAGAACACAGATTTAGCAGGAACACTGTTGTGTCAAACCAACCTCATTTTCTTTTCATTAGGGCGACATGCTGGGTACCGCAAGGAAAGCGGGAGTGATGCTATCTTCCTGCTGCCTTACGTGATATTCTCATAAGCAAATTAGGGAAATGGGAAATTCTGCCACTGTGGGTGAATGGCTACCCAAGAAGCTATATCCCATCAGCACTTATCAATAGCTTGTGACAGCAGACACATGAAGCAGGGTTTTTCTGGAGAAGCATGGCTCAAATGAAGGCAATATGCTGTTGAGGGGGGGTGTAGGGGCTGTCTGGGAGGAGGGTTAGAAATCAAATTCACCCTGATGACCTGAAGAAAAGAGCAAAAATGCCCTGAAAGAATGACTGATGGAAAAGAATTGGGCGTGTTTAGTGCAGAAAAAGATGAGGGAAGACTTCAGAACCGGAAAAAAGCCCTGCAGTGAAGTGAGCAGTGAAAGACAGAGGAGTGTTTAGGGTTATGCTCTGTTACTCAGATGGTAATCCGTCTGTCTCACAAGCCTTACCATGCCTGCAGACACAGCATCCCCACTGCTGAAGGGATGTCCTGCTCCTTGGTCCTGCCTGGGGACCAGGACTGAATGTCCCTTTCTGCCCGTCTTGGGACTGTTGGCAGGATGGAGCCACCTGGGTATGGGGTGACCCCAAAGGGAAGGGATGGATGTCCCAGCAGGGATGGGACCTGTGTGTGCCAAGCAGGACAGCGTGGGCACTTTGTCCCTGAGCTGGAGGGGTAGGGGATGGGGAGGCTGACACACAGTGAGAGACGGAGAGGAGGATAAGGAGCCTTGGGAAACCTTCCTGCTCTTGCCTGGGTGGCTCACCCGGGGGTGGGAACTGAAGTAAAAAATAATTTCAGGCTGTGCGAAAGTGGCAGGGAAATTACCGCCTGGGCTGTGCCTTGTGCTTGTCTTCTTCACGCATCCTGTGGAGGAGCCATGACCAGCAAACCGGGATGGAGAGGATTGGCAGCATCCATCCCCGGCAAGTACCCTCCAGCACAGCGGGGTCGTGCTGGGGCTGGGAGAGGGCTTGTCCCCAGTCCCTCACCGGGCTGCGAGCGGACCTGTAGGAGCAGCTTTTGTTTCCAGGCAGGTGCCGGTAAGTGGCAAGGTGCTTGGGCAGCGCCGGGAGGTGTGTGTGAAGTGGAACAGGACGTCAAAGCAGTTTCGGCTCCGTGGGTGGTTCTGGGAAAGTCCCTTTAGTAAAAGCAAGTCAAAGGCTTTAATAGAGGGACCAGCACCGGGCTCCTTCTCAGAGATGACTGCGAGGACTCGGTGCATCGTGAGTCGCGATTTGAGTTGTGTTGCCATGACGTAAAGGAGGAGCTGGTTTCCATCACAGACGGGTTTTAGAGGCAGGAGCCCGTCTCCGTGCCGGGGTACCACTGGACCCCTGTTGAGCCGTGTGCCTGAGGGGCAGTATTTTGCCCCCGGGGTGGGCAGCATGGGGAGCAGTGTCTGCCTTGGTGAGGAGCATCCCTCTGCCCTGCGGCAGCAGCCTTGGGGAGGAAGGGCTGGGGTGAAACCACAGATCCCCCAGATGAAGCGATTGGTTTGTTTGGGTGAATATGAGAGTGCCAGGAGAGAGGGCTGCCTCCCAGGGGGCTCCTCCTCCTCAACACAGCTCAAGGTGTTTAACACAGGTGCAGCTGCCCTTGAAGTAAAGGGGAGATGTCAAAACTTTTAGGTTTTTCCTGCATTCAACCACCCCTGGGTAAATCTCAGCCCCTAACACAGAGAGGTCCAAGGGGCAGATGTCCCATCCTGGTCACCCTGCTGCTGATGGGTCCCCACACCATGCTGTGGCACAGCGGTGCCAGGCACGGCATGGTGCCAGCTTTCTGCACTAGGAGATTTGCTGTCCTGGAGACTCCTCTGTGGTGGGGTGCATGAAGGGGTCTTTTATAGTGAACCTATAGAAATGGGGGCCCCGTGCTCTGGGGAGGGAGTAGGAGCAGGGCCAGAGAGATCTGCTGCTCCCTCTCTTCCTTCCCATGCACGAGACCTGAGCCAGGGGTGTTCCCCGGTCCCCACCTGCGAGCATTGGAAATGCTGATGGAATGACCCTTCCTTCACCATCCTGTTTGTAGGGTGCTACCCCAGCCCAAGCAGGACCCCATGTCCCCATGGCAGGGCTCTTGGGAAGGGGGTGGCTCAGGTCCTATCTACAGGTTAGGGCTTTGCTAGCTCTCCATAAGGATCCTGAAGACCTTGGCTTGGCTCCTCTGCTTCCAGGAAGCCTCCTTTCCTTCCTTCTAGTCCTGCTCCAGATCGTAACACCAAGGTTTAATTAAGGGTGGAAAGACCTCAAAGCAGGAAAGAACCTTGAAGCTGAAGATGGACCCGGGACCTCGTCACCTCCCTCCACTCTTGCAGGAGGGGCAGCGCATGTTGTGAAGGTGCTGGAGGGCTCTTGGTACAAATGACTCGCTGGCTTTTCCCTTCCAGCAGCAAAGATCAGAGGCTCCCTGCCAGCCTGTGGTTGCTGGAACTTACCTATGTCGCCTGCCTCCCTTTTGGGATCTGGAGGATGGACCTGATATGCTGGTGCCTCTTCAGATCTCACAGCTGCTGTCACCTACTGCCAGCAGCCACCATGCCCCTCTTGTGAGGCCACAGATGGTGTCACCTACATCCTCAGCAGTCCTGCTGCCCCAGCTGGCTCCAGGGCAGGGCCAGCTGCTGGCACTGCTGCCTGGGGCACCTGGGCTTTTGGGGTGTCAAGCCAGAAGAGCTGCCACAGGGACATACTTCATTTGAAACCAATGTGAAGTGTTTTAAGCTTGATTCCTAGATACTTCTGTTATTTTTCTAAACAGATGTCTGTCCTCCTGCAGGCTTTAATATCCTACAGTCTTTGTGCTAAACCGTCCCTGCTTCTGGGAGTCTGAGTGCTGTTCTGGGCACTCAACGTGAGGAGCTGCCATAACTTTCCATGGTGGCTTCATCCTCGGCAGCCACCCAGCACATTTCCTCCAAGGCTGAGCATTTTGGGGTGTTTTGTGACCTCTCTGTGTGCCGGATGGTCTCTTCTGAAAGCTTCGTGCTAGATGGTTTTATTTCCATGGCAATCTGAGTTTGCTTTATCAAGCTGCCGTTCTTTGTCTAACTCAAGACCACTTATCATTTGACATCTTATCTAACCTGCTTCCCATCCTGCATTGCTCTCCATGGGATGTCCTGGGGGACATGCATGCCTGGAGAGGGGTGAGCAGGGGTGCAGAGGGCTGCAGTCAGCCCCGACCCCGCTGTTTATACCTTTGCTGGGTGCTCTCAGCTCAGAGCACACCTCACCTCTTTCGGTTTTACGTGCGGTGCCATCCTCCCCGACTTTCCACCGTGCGGTTTCAGGTCAGGCCTTTTTCTGCTCGAGTTGGCTGAAAGTTGTTAAAAACAGCCCGTGCTTGGTGGCAGCTATCGAGAGAGATAAAGGTTACCTGGGGTTTTATCAGGTGCTGAGTCCTGCATTTTCGGTGGGTTTTGCTTCTGTTATTCTGTTATTCTGGGCACAATCTCTGCTGGTTTGCCCTCGCTGCTGTGATGGGCAGGGGCAGCCTGGCAGGGGGTTGCTTTTCCAAACTCTCTGCCTAAAGTCAGAGCAGGATCACGAGAGCACAGCTTCAGCAGGGTTGGGGGTTCATGTGTGAGGCTTGGGGAAGCCACCTTGTCCTTGCTTTGAGGGACACTTCATCCAGCCAGGACCTGGTGCAGTGTCAGCAGCACCTGTTGACACAGGGATCAACATGGGGTGGTGCTGCTCATGTGGGAGCAAAGGTTCCCATCTCTGTGCACAAAGATGTTGTGCAAAGAGGAAATGTTTGGGGAAAAGAAAGTTGCATAGCACCCAGAAGCCACAAGCTCCAGGTGGGACCATGGGGACCTGGCAGGACATTTTTGAAGCAAAGATTGCAGATATGGACTTAAGAGAGCCATGGATGCTTCAGGAGGATGATAGCCTGCAGGTGCATGACCTCAAGCCTGGCTGGAAGGAGTTTGTGCAGCGCCGTGCGTGTGGGAGGTAGGGGACTTGGTCCCCGTCAGAGCGGGACCAGGGGCAATGGGCTGCAATGCAGACCTTTTGTTTCGACAGGAAAGGGGCAGTTTGGAGGTGAGTGAGGCTGGGATGGGTTTTTCCCGTTTTGTTCCAAGCTTGGTGGGTCATTGCCAAACTGGAAAAAAATCATGATAATTGGAGGGGCGAGGAGTGTGGCAGCTCCACAGGGCCAAAGGGCAGCTGGTATTTGGCCAGAGTTTCTCCATGTTGGTGTAAAGATATAAAGAGCTCTTCCCGCAAGCAGGGGTGGTTATACCACACTAGAGCCAAATCTTTTGGGTTTGCACCCAGAGGATGAGGAGAGGGAGAGCTGCTGTCTGCTGGGACATGGGGCGATGCCTCAGCAGTCCCTGCATCTGCACCAGGCTGTGGGGTCCCTGAGCAGAGAGAGGCTGTGGCTCTGCATTGCAGACGAGACACCCCATCCCAACCATTTCCACCCTGGGCAGGACCCTGGGCATTGACAAGACACCCAGTCCAGGTAGCAGCAAATGGCAACCTTGGCTGCCAGCACCCATACAGATTGTGCAAGACAGAGCTGTGGGCTACACACCTTTTGACTCCTCAAGACATCTCCTCACCTGCCCTGCAGCCTCCACCCACACCTTCCTTCTATTTTTCTTCTTTTTTTTCGGACTTCCCCGGCCCTGGGCTTGAAGTTGGCTTTCTGCTGAGCTGTAATGAACTGGCATGGGTGAGGGGCAGGAGCCCCAAATAGACCTGGGGCCTGATGCTTCCCACCCTAAGGACCCCTGCTCCTGGCAGTGGGGCTGAAATGGGCTAGGAAAGGAGACCGGGGTGGTCCTATCAGGCAGCCTGGCTCCTAAAATCTTTAATGCTGGGGCCAGCCCTGAGCTCACATCTGTGTTGAACTCCCCAGACTGGCATCATGCTGCTAGAAGAACAGTTTGGTGTAAAGCTTGCAGGAGTGGAGTTAGTCCATCAGCCCTGGCTGCCCTAGTCCCTACTGACTGCACGGGAAGCTGCCGGCTCAGCATGGGGACCCTGGGATGAGCTGTTTTCCTCCGTACCCTGGCAGATTTCAGTGCTCCCAGTGCTTTCATGAGTGGCCCTCGGCCAAAGTGCATATGCTGTTCTGCACGTGCTGGTGCCAGGGCCAGGGTATGGTGTGCATGCGAGCCTTCCGCCAGACGTGCAGGCGGTGCCCTGACCCCCAGCTGGAGGAGCCCAAATTCAGCCAGGAGACCATGGAGATGCTTCTGCACAACCTGGTGCTAAAGATCCTCCAGTACTTCTGCCACCTGCCCATCCAGCCCTCCGACCTCCTGGAAGTTGTGGTGGACATGCCGGTGGGGGGGGCCACATGACAGTGCCCGCTGTGAGGGCTGCCAGCTCGCTGTTTGCAACAAGAGGCTGGCCCCGGCGTTGGATGCCAGGGAGACCTCGACAGATGCAAATGAGACCGGGACCCATAGCACTCTGAAATGCCAGAGCATGAAGCCCTGGGCAATCCCAACCCACCATCCCTTGTCCTCCAATAGCAACTTCCCCTGGAAACGCTGCTGTTACATCAGCACCCCTTTGCTTTTTGGTTTAGCAGTGCTCCTCTTTGTCCTGCTTTATTTCACCATGAAGTAGTGGGAGCTGGGGCTTGCAAAGAAGAACAAGGGTGATGGCTGGGGGGCATTCACTGAGCCCCTGGAAAACTGAGTGCCCGGGGTCAGCCCTTGCTCACGGCATGGTGAAGCTTCCCTGGCTCGTGGGGGGAAGAGACACATCGTAGTGCCTCAGGCAGGCACCTCATCCCGCAGCCTCAGTGATCCTGGTGGGTCTGATGGTTTCTTATGGGACATATTCTGTGTGAGGATGACCCTCAACTGCCCTGGTGTCCTGGTTCTGGCAAGGATAGAGTTAATGTCACAAGGAGCCAGGACAGGTGAGCCAAGCTGGCCGGGGGCTATTCCATGCCATGTGACGTCATGCTCACCATAAAAGGGGGCTAGTCGGGCAGGGGTGGGCTCGGCGTGGCTCCGGGCTGAGCGTCCAGTCGGGTCGGTCATCGGATCGGTAAACCGCTCTCTGTTATCACCCACTGTGAATATCTGTTATCAGTATTGCTGTTGATTGTTTCCCTCTCCCTTGCCGTCCCAGTAAACTGCCCTTATCCCAACCCTCGAGGCTTTGCCGTTGTTTTTCCGAGCGGCGCGTGGCACTCAGCTGCCGGCTGGGGCTGAGCCACGTCAGCTGTGCAAAGTGTGAGTGTACTTGCAAGAATAAAACAAGCCCTTTCTCCTCAGCCCAAGGATGCATTTGTGCTTTTTTATTTCTCCAAAGCCTTTTCTAGGTATATGTAAGCAGCTCGGAGGAAAGCTGGGGGCTGCCTTTATCCACCAGCTGGGCTCAGCTTCCAAGGAGACACATCCTGATGCTCTCCTGACTTTGACCTTGGTGGAACTGGGCACCCACAGCAGCTGAGGGGCACCTAGAGCTGGACGTTTTTAAACTGAAAGAGGGTAGATTTACATTAGATATTAGGAATAAATTCTTTGCTGTGAGGGTGGTGAGGCACTGTAACAGGTTGCCCAGAGAAGTTGTGGATGCCCCATCCCTGGCAGTGTTCAAGGCCAGGCTGGATGGGGCTTTGGGCAATGTGGTCTAGTGGAGGGTGTCCCTGCCCATGGCAGGGAGTTGGAACTAGATGATCTTTAAGGTCTCTTCAACACAAACTATTGTATGACTCTGTAACTATGGCTCTGAAAAATACCCTGGCAAGCACAAACCCTTCCTGGCTGGCTGGGTGCCCTGCAGTGGGGGCAAAGGGTGCCCAAGGTTGGCAAGCAAAGGAGGCTGCGACAGCAAGTCCCAAGTCTCTGCCCTGTTAGCTCTGTCACAGGGAAATCACACTTACTGGGCTATAGGGCCTGGGCAAAGGGGAGAATGCAGACTCCTGCCTCCTGCTACTTTGCCCCACAGGGCTCAGGGGACCTGGTGGCATCATAAAGTTGGAAGGAAAACTGTTGTCCCCCTGCAGCCTGACACCCCTCAGCCTCTTCCCTTCCTGCGGGGGAGCTGCTGGGCTCCTGCAGGACTTACCCATGGGGACAGCATGTCCTGTAGGCATGACTTTGGCCCAGAAAAAAAAGGTGAAAATGGTCTGTAAATGCTTGCAAAAGTTTTTGAAATTGTTTTTTGGGCTGTTCGGCAAATGTGTCCAACTCAGACTCTGCCAGACATGCAGAGCTGCTGAGGCAGGTGCATTCGTTGCCTCCTGACTTTGCAAATGATTTGATGCTGAAGATGGACATGGTAGAAAAGATTTCACAACTGAATTTATGGAAGAAAGATGAGCTGAAGGAAAGGCATTAACCAAATCCGGTGTCACCCATGCAGCTTGCACAGCCTCAGGCCCTGGCTACGCAGCTTCCCAGGTGCTGTCCTCCCTGCTGCATCCTGCGGGGCCTTTTACGCTGCTCCTTGTGGGTTTGCTTTTTTTGCTGGTGTAAGATTCTCCCATATTTTCATACATGCGATCTGCAGATTGGTTAAAAAAATCAAAATAACACAAAAACCCTGTGTGATCTGGGGGCCATGTGGATTTTGTTTCTTAAGCACTCTGCCTTACTCATCCCACCAACTGAACCTCCTTCTGCAGCACCTTCCCTGCTCTGCAGCCCTGGCCGTGGAGCCAGCAGATGGAGCTGCGAGATTTCTGGCATTGCACTGGGAAGCACTGGGACCAGTGACCTGTCAGCACTGGGACGGGCCAGACCTCCCCAGATGGGGGAAGCCCTCCCCCTATGCCTGTGCCTGGCAGTTTCCCTGTAGCGTGGTCCCCCCCCCAAACCATATCCTACGTGGATATGGTCCTGATCTGTGAATGACCTGGTGTCTCACTGTGATTTTCCAGTCTTGGAGCACTTGGAGGTGCACATGCGATGCAAAGCATGGAGCCTCAAACCCCTCCTGGCCCCCAACTCTGCCTGCAGGACAGTGGTGCCAGGGCAGCAGGGCTGGGGACCAGCGTGGTGCCACCAGCAGGGACTTCCCCAGGAAGGAAAGCCAGCACGACCTGTGTCCCTTGAATTGAGTATCAGTGATGTTCTGAGCATTTTTGGCAGGGGAACAGTGGCTGAGGGAGTACTTGGGACCCAAAGGGTCTCATATCTGAATGGACCTGCCTTTCTGGAGGAGGTCTCGCCTTGCTCAGCTGGCTGGGGCTGAGTGGCTCTGCTGGGTAAGAGGCTGATCCTGCAGCCTGGACCAATTCCCTTCCCTCCTGCCTGGCTCCCCCCAGCAATGGGAGCAGCCCGCCCTCTCCCTGCTGGCGTTATGTCATGAAGCAGAGACATGGCCAAGTTTCTTGCTGCCATTGCCTGTAGCCTTCTCCTTTCCATGCTGAGGTTTTCCCAGCCCCCGTCATCATGTCTGTCTGTCTGCAGCATCCCCAACCACCCAGCTGCCTGGGAAGCCAACTCTGCTGGAGACCACATCCCTGTGGGGGTCCTTATTTTCATGCTTGGGTATCTCTGCTCTTTTGCAAGGGCAGAGCCATCCCTTGCTCCCCTGCAATGCCCTCTGCACACACCCCACACTCCCCCACCCTACGCTGCTTTTTCCCTGGTCCCCTCCCTGATGCTTCCTGCTTGCCTGCCTGTCTCCTCATACTGCATGTGCATGTCTGGGGGTCGTCTGCCCCACCATCATGCAGCCCCTTCATCCTCTCCCCATTACTTAGAGACACCCATACATATGTGGGCTTCTCAGCCACAGCCTCAGTTTTGGGCTCCTTCCAGGATATCCCGCTCCAATGTGCAGTTGTGTCCATCTCCCACTTGTTTCTTAGCAAACTGCCCTCAAAGTGCTGCTTTTCATGGCTTTTGGTAATTTTGGAGCCCAGAGCAAGCCTCCATGGCTCAGCTCAGCCCCCAGGGACGGTGAGCAGTGGCCAGTCCCCCAACTGGCATGGAGACAGCAAGCCCATCCTGGGGAAGGCGGCTGAGGGATGAAGGATGATCTCTCCCCATGGGTCCCAGGCGGGTCCCGGCTGTCCCCTCTGGTCTGTCTGGGGATGGGCTCTGCCACAACTGACTCTCAGCTCATGCCTGGCACTCACACAGAGCTGGGAACGGGCAAACCTCACCCAGGGACATTTTGCTGGCCTTTCACCACAGCCAGACTGATAAATTGCTGTCTCCATCCCTGTCTCCCTGGAGAGAAGCTCTCACCACTCTGGCAGGTTGTGAGGTGCCAACAAATGCAAAGCCTGTTGTTGCTCTCGCTTTTCTCCTCTGCTGCCCGTTCCCAGCCCTCCCTGCAGCCAGCTGCAGCAGCCATGGGGCACGAGGAGTTGGCACTCAGCAGCGTGGCAACTTGGTGAGCCAGGGGCGAGGGCTGGGTTGTGGCAGCGATTTCTCAGCAGAGCTATCGACGGGAGGCAGAGGAGAGTCTCTACTTATGACTGATCTATTATAGGGCAGCAACATTTTTTAACTTGCCCCAGAGCTGTCTAGGCTCAGATCCTACAGATGATGGTTTAATGCTCAGGGGATCGTGTCTTGATTTTGCTTTTTCTCTCTCTTCCCCTTCATCCCTCTGATGTCTCTGGACATGTTAGCAGACCCACGAGCAAGCGAGCCAGACCTGCCACAATCCTCCCTGCTGTCAACCCAGAGGAGACCGACGCTGTTATTTCAGTTCTGTGCCGTAGGAAAATAGGGATCAATAAGCCAGCTCTCAGCCCTGGATGCAGGCACATGGTAGGAAACAGTGCCCATGATTTTAAGCTCTTTCCAAAGGCTGGATTTTCACAGCCTGTGAAGCAGAGAAGAGATGCCCGGCAGAGCTGTGTCCCTGTCTCAGCTCCCATCTGTGCTCGCTGCAGAGCCTCTGCTGTGCGGATGTGCTCTCAATCCAACAGCTAGGAGGGTTAGGCTGATTTTGACCCCTTTTAAAGCAAAAGTCACATACCTGTTATTTTTTCCGCATGTCAGTTGAACACAGATTGAATTGCTGTTCTCAGCATACAGGTTGCTGCACTCTCCTCCTGCCACTGCCCCTGTTCTCAGTGATGTGCTAAGGCTATAAATAATTGAAGGGCAGGATCTCATCTGTTGCCATTTTTTGCAATTCCTATTCATAGCTGGTCAGTGTCTATCTCAGCCCATGAAGCTGCGTGGGCCATGGCTGACCAGTCGTTGGGGTGAGGGACAGTGTGAGAATCCCCCTGGGAGCACAGGGCAGAGACTAGCAACCAGCCTTGACCGTGTTCCTCTTGGAATGAAAGCCTCAGGGCACAAACTCAGTACCTATCAAAGTTTTATTTTGTTCTCAGGAGGAAGATTACACAGAACCGTCCTTACATGATAACGGATATTTTACAGAATGTAGTATCAAAAAAGAAATATATATATTTATATATAAAAATACTTTGCAGTTACATGACACAGGCAAGAGTACAGTTCTTAGCATGTCTGCAAGTTTGACCTTCCTTAGGCCTTCTGCTCCTCTATATGCTCTACAAATGGCTTTTTGGACGATAGCAAAAGGGCAGAGTGGCTCATTCACTGTTGACTCCTTCCTTGCATGGCAAAACCAAAGGAGGAGGAGGAAGACAGGCCCAAAGGAGGCTACAGGCATGCAGAGAGGACAGCAGGCAATTTTTGCATGTTGCTTAGAGATATACGAGGGCTTTGCTGGCAAGTGAAGGAGATGATGTCCCTGCTGAAGAATGGTAAGCTCACCTGACCTTGTTCCTTGGTGGGGCTTACTTGTCTGCATGGGCCATGGAGGGAGGCTGGGGAGATACGAATACTTCAGGTGTGTTAGGTGAGTTGAGGTCAGTCTAGAATGACTTGGACACCTGCAATAGGCCAGAAGAGCCATGAACAAACACTGAACACCATCAGTAACCTGTAAATCAGCCAAATCAATGGCCTTATATGCAGTTAAAAGGGACTAAGTTCTTATAAGAAGGAATGCACTGCCATGGAGGACTACTCAGGCCCCTAAAGAAGTCGTGAAACCTCGAGGAAGGGCATTTTATCTGAAATGATTCTGCTGAAAAGAAATATTGCTTAGGTACAGCAGATGTGATGCTGTCTCGTGTGTTGGAAAACTTTCCTTGGGAGTTCTGCCATGGCTGGAAACCATTCCAAGAACTAGTTTGTGGGGAGGAGTGGAGAGGGCTTGAAGTGATAGAGGGTCGGAGAAGTTTTGGTGGCTGGAGATGAGTGTGACCCTGAGTCCAAACCCTGCTCCAAGTCCTTGTGTCCTCCGTGGGGCACCCATCCCACATGGTGGGGTAAGGGTGGCCCATTTGGGTTGGTGCTGTCTTGGCAGCCATTAGCTTTTCAGCCATGGGTGAAGTTTAGGGCTAAGTGAATGCATCCTCACATCCCTGGGGCCAGGTGGACATCACCTGAGATGCCATCAGGCAGGGACATTTGTTTGCAAATAAAAATAATAGCAAACCTCCAGGGCTCTCTCACTACTCCTTGCTTGAAAAGGTGATCCACAGCATGGGGAACTTGTGAGGTCCAGGCCTGCCCAGCTGGGTTTCCTGCACTGTTTCTGTAGCTCCTGCAGTTGCATCGTCTGATAGGAAGATCTGGCCAGAGAGCCCCAGGGGTGGGGTTAATTCTCTGTGCATGGCCCAAAGCTTTGGTGGCAGGGAAATGGTGCCTCCATAACTGTACCTTTGTCCTGGAGTGAAGGGAGGCTCCTCGGGAGTGTGGGTGAGGTTTGGAGATGGGCAGCACAAACTGAGGACACTGGCTGAGATCCTGCCCTTTGCTCCCTTCCCCCAGCTCCCTAGCAAGCATTTTCTAAGAGCGCGAGCGAAGGGATGTGGGACCAAGCGAAACAAATGACGTGGAGGGCTGGCAAAGGCTTGGCATGTGCTGAGCATCGTGGCTTCTGCTTGCGAAAGACCAGAGTCTGGAGCACATTAAACAGCAACAACAAGAAAGGGAGCTGCGGCAGCCGACTGCTTAGTCACTCATCTCTCCAAGTCTGGGTCCAGAAATGTCCACCTCTCTGAGGAGCCTGTTTTCTTCTCCACCCAGTCCACATAGTTAGAGACTTTGGTGTACACACCGTACACCTGCTTGCTGCCACACTCCTCCGGGCCACCCCATGAGACCAGCCCTTGGGCCACCCACCTCTGGGTTCCCGGGTCCTGGATGACAAAGGCTCCCCCGCTATCTCCCAAACAAGTGTCCTTCCCACCTTCGTAGTAGCCAGCGCAGAACATGTTTTCAGTCACACTGTAGTTCCCCGACCGTGACTCATAGCTGGTCTTGCACTCTGCGTGTAGCACCACCGGCAGTTTGACGTACTGCAGGATGTCAGACAGCGTCCTCATGCCCGAGCTGATGATCTCATCCACTGTGATGTTGGGGTTGGAGATACCCCAACCAGCCACCAGCCCCAGCGTGTTGGGGTGAGGCCCCTCCAGCTCATGCTCAAACTGGGGCAGGCAGACAGGCATGACGTATTTCCCCATGGTCACCTTGTCCTTCAGCTTGACCAGAGCGATGTCGTGGTTGTAGTTCTGGATGTCAAACTCCTCGTGGAGGATGATCCTCTCCACTGTCCGGTTGACGGCCTCCATCTTGTTCCTCACATCATGAAGGGCCAAGTAGACAGTGACATGCTCCTTGGAGACGGGGATGACAGTCTTGTCTCGACGTTGGGAGCGGAGCACGTGGGCAGCTGTCAGCACCCAGGAGTCTGAGAGCAGGGCTCCGCTGCCAAACCATTTGTCATTGGGCACCCGGGACATGTCCTCCACCACAATCAGGGCCTGCCAGGGGAAGAAGCCAGGCTCTGCATTTCGCCCGCCAATGATGCGCTTGATGATTCCAGGCAGAGGACGAACTGGCCGGCCGCACACTGAGGACAAAAAGGACAAGACAGTTACTCCCAGCACTTATCTAAGGAACAAATGAAAAGGGACATCCCTGTAGATTATGCCACATGGCTGGTTATCTTCAAACCAAACACTCGTGTCTTTTTTTTCCACAGAGGGCAACTCTTCTCCTTTTCTTAGTGGATAAAGCCCATCCTCCCTGCCATCTTTACCTTCTCCTGGAGAGCTTGGAGCAGGCTGGGTGTTACACCCCAGCCCTATGCTAACAAGTCTTTGGACGTATGTCTGGGAGAGGAATGCATCTGTCCTTCTGAAGGGTTTTGCTTCCTAAAGGCAGCCTCAGCTCCTTTTGTGTCTTCCTTGCCTGGTGGAACCCTTTCTGGTGGCAGCAGTTTGCCCTCCTGGAAAAGAGGCAGTCTGTTTCTGTTCCATGAGGATAGTGAGGTGACCTTGTTCAGCCCTTGTGCAGCTAGTCATGGACAAAGAGGCTGGTCTGAAGCCTGCTTGGGTTGTCCAGTTTCTTCTGTGAAGTAGAAGCCACCCTATGTTTCTTTAAGCGTGAGGGTTAAACATGAATCCAGAAGACTTCAGTGCTAGTGCTGCCCCTGTCACCAGCCTGCTACATTGGGGTCTGCCCCTCTCTCTGCTGTCTGAGCTATTTCAGCAATACTTTTGGAGCACAGAGCATGTTTCTTTACTCATAGCCCCAGAACAAATAGGTCCAGCTCTCCAAGAGTTAAATATAGCCATACCAAGCCCTCTGGATGTCCCATGCTTTCTGTGGCTATGGACAATGAGGCAATGAGATTAGAGAAGTGTCTTGTCTACGGGTCAGTAGAACCTGTTGGTTTCCAGGATTTGGGCCTCCTTTCCCCACGTGCCCATGGAAACCCCAGTCCTGGTATCTGCTCCCATATGGCACCCTGGGAGACCCAAGGGATGATCTCAGGCAGCTGTCCCAGAAGGTACCGCCAGGTCTTTGGCATAATCTACTTGCAATGATGAATGCACGTTGCTCAGCACCATCCATCATTGCATCTTTGGGGCCTGCAATACCTTCACAGTAGGGCAGAGGATCCGAACTCCCCTTGCATCTCCCCAGCACATATGCACTCTGGAGTGTGGCTGTGTGGCTCCCCTGGTTATGGCAGCTTGCCCAGAACAGGCCATTCTTCTGCTGGCAATGATACAGGACTGAAATCAAGTTGAGCCACTAGACTCCATGCTGGACCAGTGAAGGAGGCATCTTCAGAGCTGGGAGCTCCCTGGTCCTGCTGTCCCAGCTCTGTGGGAGTCCATCCTGGGTTTGGTCATGTGTAGTAAAGGCTCAGTTAGTTCCAAAAGTTTGCTCCAAAAAAGTAGCCTCCCAGCTGCCTTCTCCTTCCTCACTCTTGCTATAGGCTGTGAAAGGAAGATGTGAATGCTCTTGGCCATGAGACCATGGACTTTATAGGCACACTTCTAGCTACCAGCCCAGATGGGTCTCAGGCCCAAAGAGTCTCCACTGAGCTTGGGAAGGGTCAAGGTCTTGGTATCTGTCAGGGCAGGGCTGCGGCACATGTGGCCCTGTTACAAAGGGACGTGGAGCGCTCTTGATGAAAAGGGTGGGCTTGTGCTAATGTGCTGGACCTCTACTCCAGAGAGGCTGGAGGATTTACGCTGCGAATAATAGGCTCATCTGATGTAAAGAGTGAGCTGTTGCCCACTGGGCGTGAATATGGACAGTCAGAATTGTGTATAGCACACTATGGGACTGTGGAGGCTTTCAGTCAGGGTTAGCTACCCCAAAGCTGTATCAGAACTCCAGATGCTGAAGTCAGGCATGGATTCAGCAAAACATGTGAGCCAGGGTGGGACTTCAAGAACTCTAAGTAGTATCAGAACTTAGTCTTGGTTTACATCTATGTGATCTGTGCTCCAGATGGGGACCATGGTGCTACCAGAGTTCTTAGGGAAGCTAAGTGGAGGGATCCTTCTGCTATCTCGAAGACCTGGCAGATGCTGTGATTTCTGCCAAGTCTGCATTGCAGTAAAACAGGGCTGTGATTTAAAGCATTGTTGTACAGCTGAGCTGGTAGGTGGGACATGGACACGGCTTGAGGGGCAGTCTACACTTTGCAATTCCTCACTTTGCAGTTCAGTTTCTGGAGTGATTTGGCTGGATCCACACCACTTCATAGGCAGAAAGACCAAATGAGTAATCCTGCAGCCTCACCGTTCCCCGTGAGCTCGCTCAGCCCTTCTCAGGCCACTCAATTGCTTTCCCGGCTCCTGCGCAGTATGCCAAGAAACCCAGGGGAAAGCCAGTGGGAGGACTGGAGCCTGACATCAGCCCAGCCTCACCCCTCACTCTGAGACCCATCACGAGGTCTGTGGTCTCATGGCCATGGCATTTGCCCTCCCGGAGGAGCTGTGGCTGGAGAAGGCTCGACCGTGGGATGTTGCCTAGCAGCGTGGACTTTACTCCTGCATCTCAAGCCCTCACCACAATTCTGGCAGCCAAACCAGCATCACTCTGCTCAGCTCGTCAACAGACCCAGAACGAATGTCTGAAGAGCCCTGACGTGCTGCCTGGTTTGCCTCCAGGAGCTTTATCCAGGCGCTGTGACACGGCGTGAGGAAGAGGAGGGACTCAGCATGCTGAAGGTGTCTTTGAGAGGGTTGGACAAGGTGTGCAGGGACAGTCCTGCCCCTGGTGAACTTAAGCCTTGGGACATGGTTGGTGGTGGTGGGGCTGGTTCATGCCTGTGGCAGCACTGTGGAGGGGGGCTCCCAGGTTGCTTGGGGTGCTGATGTCCCTGGGAGGTTGTGGGAGCCAGTTTGGGCTTGCCCTTCTACGGCTGGAAGAGTCCTGATTTGCAGCAGCTCAGGTGCTGGGCTCATCCCTCTGAATCTGCAAGGGGAATCCACATCCTCCGTGGAAAGTTCCAGGACTCTGCCCCCCACGTTCCCAGTGCTGCGAAGGGAGGATGCAAAGCCTCACAGAAAGAGGGTCTGACCCCTCCCAGGGCGATGAGATCGGGGCTGAGAGTCAGCCCTGCAACCAGGGCAGGAACAACAGGAGCGGCTAATGCGGATTTGTTGTGGCTGGGATCTGCCGCTAGGAAAAATGCGACTCCGGCAGGGAGGGAGCATGGTGAGTGTCTCTGCGTGTGCTCCACTTCCCTGCCTTTCCCAGTGCTGCAAGGAATAGAAAACGTGCTTAGGCAAATAATTCCTGCATCCCAGCCCAGCCCAGCTGCTCTGCTGCACTGAAGGCCGTCCCAGGGAGATAGTTTTAGAGGAAGCGCATTCAGCCAAATATTTATTCTATTAAATTACATATCAAAAATGCTGACCAGGCTGCAAATGCTCCCACTAATGGCAGAGGCAGGCATAGAGTGGCTTGGAAGAGGAGTTTCTATTGATGGGGAGGTGGCGTGAGACATGGGGGAAGATCTGAAGAGCAGCTGGCCAGCTGCTGCCTGCAGATCCCGATCTCAGGAGAGCATCACCCTCTCTCTGGGATTTTCCATTTTCCTGAAGCCTCTCTGACTTCTGTCACTAATCAGGAGGCCTGGAAATGGCCCATGTAAGCAGCTATGGCCCCAAAAGATGTCCCCATATGCTCCCAGCTCAAATTAGTTCAGGCTGAAACATCAAGGGGAGATGCAAGGAGCAGTCACCGCAACAAGAGCAGCCACAGCCCTGGTCTCAGAGCTCCGCGGGCTGCATGGAATCTCAGGGGGTCCCTCCTCTGACCTTGCAGTCACTCAGCATGGCTGGAGAGCAGATACCCTCCATGGGGCAGATCCAGCTCTTGAACCCCAGGGTGGATGCAGCTGCAGCTCCTGCACAGCAGCTAGATCCCTGCACCTCTCTGGAGAGCTGTCCTTGGACATCCGACCACAACCCACACCCGAGGCTGCCTCCAGCCCCCCCACCTGGCAGCCAGACCTGGCCCCATGCTTGGCTATGGCCAGCCAATGTCCCGGGGACTTTTGTTTCATCCCGAATGGGCGCCTGGCCTGGAAACTTGCTGGCTGCAACCATTTCTGCCACTGCTCAAAGGCTTGGGACTTTTCCTTCCCTGTGAAGCAGTTGTTTTTTTCTGCAAGGCTCTGAGAGGTGCTAATTGCTCCTGCATGTGGACACACTGCTAATGAGAGCTGACAGTCAGCGGGGCTGGGCAGGTAATGCTCTGCCCTTGGCTGGAGCCATCTCTGGTGATGCTGAGGGCTGAACATGGCCAGTGAGCCTGAGGCTGCTGGTTTCCTTGTCTGCTGGAGTGGAGAGCTCGGGGACCCCTGACAGCCAGGATGGCTGTGACCCCACTGCTGCCCTGTACTGCCAGGGTGACATCACTGCTGCACAGTGCCACCACCGCACCCTGACCCTCTGTCTGGGCCAGCCGGGATAGCAGGAGGCCTCTGTCCCCATTGCAGCAGTTGGATATCTATAGCCAAGGCATATGGCATTGTCACCAGGGAGCAGGGTCACTGCAGAAGGTCAAGTCTGGCACAGAGGCATTCCCCCCGCCATATGTCCCTGCTCCACACCCCTTGCCACGGGACCAGCTGTCCCAGCACTAGTACCTGGTCGGCAGGACGGCAGCTTGGTCCCCAGCTCCTCGCTCCTCCATACCCCTGATGCGTCGCACGTGTAGGTGGCTGGAAGAGAGCAAAGCATTAGCTGGGCTGTGGCCCTGGCATGAGGGGATGTCTTTTGCAGTGAGATGTTGCCCAGCAGTCAGCGCCTTTTGAACCCTTTTAGAGAGCAGGAGGTGATCGCCCTTTTATGCTCTCTGGGCTCCATTCCCTGGGGAGGTGGGGGGGAGGTGGGCAGCAGTCCTGTCCCCAGTGGGGGACATGCCACCATCCTCAGTTTTATTGCTTCTGGAGGGCTGTGCTGTGCCCTCAGCCCCAGCTGGGAGCTGCTGCCCCATTAACGCTGCCAGTGCCTGTTCTGCTAATGCATGCCGGATGCCAGGACCAGATGCACGAGGCCAGTGGGTATGCAGGGGGATATGAGCAGGGAGAGAGGAATGTGAGGAAATCCTTTGGCTTTGCCTGCTGAGGGAGGAGGAAGGAGGGCTGCGGTGTGTATGCATACCCCTTCTGCTGCTCAGAGCTGGGTCCGAAGGGTGCAGAGACCTGTGGTGCTTGGCAAAGCACCTTGTGGCGTCTCTGTGGTTGTGGACCACGGGGATGAGGTGGAAACCCAGTCTGCCATGATCTGTTCAGCTGCTGTCTGTTCAGCTTTGGCTACTCTGGACTTTTGGGTGCTGGGATGGGGAGCCTTGTGGAGCCCTTTCTGGGGCTGCTGGACCTGGTGCTCTCTCCAGCAGCAGCTCCTTTCACCGAGACACAGAAAATTGCATATGCTGCAGGGAGCAGATGGCAGGGTGAGAAGGCAGAGTTCAGGAGAGCAGCCACACTGCTCTGCTGAGGCTACAAAATATGTGGACAATGCACCAGGCAGTGCTAACTCTGTCCTACCTCGTTGTGGAGTAGGATGCGGCCAGTCTGACAATCCAGGATGTGCAGATGCAGGGTACAATGTGTGTAGGCTACATCCACAGCCTGCTGCTTGCAGAGCATCCCAGAGCGGCCATCCCAAGCTCCCCCTGCTTGCAAACGCACACATGCATGGCCACGCACCCACCCACACCGTGCCGTGGGGATGCGGCCCGGCCCCACCGCTCACCAGTGCTGTTGGGGGCCATGTGGTAGTAGGGGTGCTGGCAGTGGTACTGGATGGCTGCTCGGTAGGTGGTGAGGTTGTTCATGGAGGAAAAGGTGACAAAGCCGTGCTCCAGCTCTGGCGGCGCTTTGCAGTCAGCAACTGAAAGCCAACACAGAAGTGGGGGTTGAGGTCTGTTTCTTGGGGTGTCCAGCTAGCCAGCAGGCAGATAGTGCTGGGCTTTGGCATGTGATGATGGTCCTATGGGGCAGAGCTAGGGCCCGTATAGTCCTGCATCCCCTTCTGCTAGGGACATAGGGGACACAGCCTGACGTGGCCTCAGCTGGCAGCAGGAGGCTGTCTCCAGGCAGGGCAGCCTGGTCCCCACGACAGCCACCCTGCAAAGACAGGGCACGTGTCTGGCACTGCGGACCACCAGTGGCACAGCTCGCCCACAGGCTGTATGGCCAACACCACTCAGGCTGGTGGAGACCCCCGTGCTGGGAGCCCTTCCTGAGCACCTCATCAGTGCAAGATCTCTCTGCTATGCCTTTGAGTGGGGAAGAAACTTGCACTGGCAGGTGAGAGCTGTTGGGAGATACTCCCAGACTACGTCTTTGCATCCTTTAGAGGTGGACAGGAAAAAGCAGGTAGTGATTCACTAACCTACCCTGTGCATCAGGGGAGCTCCTCTATGCACAAGGCTTTGCTGAGAGCATGGCCTCATCCCTCCTGCTCTGGGTCTTGCTCACCATACAGTGCTGATAAGCACATGCAGCTCAGGCGGAGCAACCCTAGGGCCTGGCTGTCCTGCGAAAGCAGGAGAGGAAGGACATTGAGAGTGTGGCTTGGCTGGTCTGCAGATAGGGGGAAGGCCAGCAGATGTGGCTGAGACTCCACCTGCTCCATTCCCCAGGACATGGGCAGGTTTGGCTCTGCTTTACTCATCCCTGGTGTGGGCTTAGGGTCTGGTGGTGGGAGAAGGATTTCCAGGGTGCTGTTGCCCTTCCCCATGGCTTGTCCATGGCCCCTTTTCTCCCCCAGATCCCTCACAGTGCCCTGCCCATCCTCTCCTCCCCAGCTTTTCCCCTGGATAGGGCTTGTGCCACCCACCCCGGGAAGGACCCCAGGCTGCAAGGTAGTTCATCCGCCAGAGCCAGGAGTCACCCCGTGGGAGATGCGGCTCCCCACCGCTTGGGCAGTTCACAGCACACTCGGGTGATGGTGTGCAGCCTCCCCCTGCGCTGTCCTGGGGGACCTGCCTCAGGGAGGGCAGGAACTGGGGTCTGATCCTGCTGGGAAATGGAGTGCTCTGCAGCTGGGTTCTGCCACATTTAAGATGAGGGGTTGAGTAGGGGGTGGGTGACTTTGCAGAAAGCAGGTCCTGTGGATGTGAGCTCTGTGGGTCTTCATGTGCTCCAGGATGGGAAGGGGGCGAGGACATGGGCCCTAACTCCTCACGCAATGATCCAGGCTGATGACGAGAGAATTCACTAGAAGCAGTAGCTGGCACCAGGGACGTGTACTGATGCTCAGGGTTAGCTAACTGCTTGGGTGAGAATAGACTGGTTTATAGCAAAATGCTGCAGCTCACTGTTCATCAGGGTCCCCTCCAGCCCCCCCACAGGGACAGTAGGTGATGGGATGGGTGTGGGGGTGCAGCCAGGTTGGGTGGAGGCTCTGGGTACCTGTGCCTTGCAGAGGGACAGGGGACACACAGACCCCTCTCACCAGCCGTGGAGGTCTCCAGCTGGCCTGAGCTTTCCTGCTCTCCTCCCATGGTGCTTGGGCACACAGTGCTCCTGTGCCACGGTGCCAGCAACCAGGGGACCTTAAAGGTGCTGGGGGATCCTGGGGCTTGCAGGGAAGAAGAAATAGATGTTGGGGGACCAGCCTGCCTTGCACAGCTGCTCTGGGGTTGTTTACGGCTGCAGGGCAGCACCCACTGGCCCGCACAGCCTGTCCCCTCCCTGTGTGTCCCATGGGCCGGGGGCAGGCCTGATGCCTGGAGAATGGGCTCTTGCATAAAGGTGTTGCCCCACCAGTGTCCTGGATCCTGCTGAAAGGGTGAGGGGCCATTTAGTATCTCCATCTTTGTAGGACCAGAGTTGGACTGAGCACCTCCTCCACCTCTCCCAGCCTCTGGTCCACATCCCAGCATCCTCCCAGTGAAGCCCCCAGTGCCTCAGGGAGCCAGGAGTGTATGCCTGGGGCTCTTGTGACATGGATGGGGCCAGACACCGGGTTCTGACCTCTTTCAGCTGCAACCAGCCTGAGACCAGCCTGTCCTCACCTCTGCTGGGCCAGCAGTGGGGAGCAAAGGGGAGGCGGAGGAGCATCCATCCCCCCGCGCCGGTGCCAGGGCTCGGTGCCTGCAGGAAAGAGCTGGTGATGCCAACCTATCCTCCAGGCCTCCTTGCCCAGAGGGTCTGAAAGGCACCAGGATGCTCGTAGAGAGGAGAGGAAGGAGTGTTTCTTATTTGTGACACTGGGCCAGGGAGGAAGGGCAGCAGGAGGCTGAATCCAAACAAACAAACAAACAACAAGGCGGCCATGCCGTGCTCCTTGCGCAACCACTGCCTTGGAGGGGGAGCCGAGCTGGGCTGAGGCATCCAAGCGGAGAGGGAGGGATGTGGAGGACGTGCCGGGAGCTGGCAGCAGCGCATGGTCCCCTGGCAGCAGTGCCAGGGCTGGGCAGGCACCCTTCCCATGGGGCGGCACGGCAGTGGGAAAGGGGGTCTCGACTCCAAATTTCCTTCCCCCTTCTCCAGACGGAGTTAAGAAAGCACCAGGCGCGGAAGGGTTAAGAGTGCCATGCCGGTTAGACAAGCCACGGAGATGTTTTTGGCAGCTGGGCCAGGGGCAAAAGGGACCTGCCCTGGGTACCGGACAGATCAGAGAGTGGCATCGAGACAGGGTGCCCGTCGGGGCGGCGCGGCCAGTGCAGCCTCACGCGGCCACTTGCTCCGAGCCGGCTCTTCCCTCTGTCTGGTTGTCGGCTCTATCTGCAGCTGCACCGAAAGCAGAGGGGAAGGAGGAGAGCAGAGAGAGAAAGCCCAATTAGTAGATGAGCAGAGAGAGCCATGCAGGAAACCCAGCCCCCAAAACACCAGAAATCGTTAATGAGCGCCCGGCCAGCCGTGCCAGGGTGCCACGGATGCCGGCAGTGCCATGGCCGCGCTGGACACTCGTTTGCTCTGCTCAGCCGGGGCGACCTGGGGACAGCAACAGGGAGAAGCTGTCACAGGGTTGAGTTCAGCCTCGCCAGGCCACGGAGCTGGATTTTATCCACCTTGGCTGAGAAGTTTTCTATTTTCTGCATTGCTTTCTAAAACCGTTTTTGCTCATGCCCTGTCTCTCCCAGACATCCTGGGGAGGTGGGAGGCATTGCAGTTTGGAGGCCTGAATTGCCCATTTAGGGGCTTCTTGGCTTTCCAAAAAAAGTCTTAGAAATTTAGTGTAGTGAGTCATATCACACAAGAAAGGACCAATTCCAGCCTGGCTGGAATAATGCAGGTTATCATTTCAATTTTCTCCAAAAAATAATACTTTTGGGTGTCAAAAATATTTACCTAGATTTTTGTTCTTTTTCTTTATTAGGCAACACCAGTTTTTATCTGATCTTTTCTCAAGCTGGATAAAATCAGTGGGAGACTGTGGTACTGAGACTGGTAGGAGTGGGGAGTTCCTTGGTCGGGCAGAGGCATCACTGACCCCACATTTTCTAACGAGCCCTTTCAGATATGAATCTATTTAGCAGGTCTGAGAGCCTCCCATTTTCCATTGTGAGTGAGAAAACATGAATTAAACTCCAGAAATACTCTTCTAAGGTAAGATCCACAATATCATTAAAAGAAAAAGGATCTGCCCAGATGGGGAGAGCCTGGATCCCAACATCCCTTGACAGCATCTCGTCCTGCCTCTCCTGGAAGGTCTTGGGACCTTCTCTGAGTGTGTTTGCTGCTTTTCTCCTCTCTGGGCCAGCCTTACAGCAGACTGAGCAGCAGTGAGAGCCCCCCCCCCCCCCCCCCCGAGGGCTGGGGGTGCTTGGGGGAAAGGGAAAAGTTATTATCACGTACATCTCCTAAGCCTGAGCTGAGAGAGGAGCTGGGTTAGATGAAAGAAGACATGAGGCAAATCATCACCCGTCCTTTCAAATGGCATCTCCTTTCTCCTCCTATTTTCTCCCATTTTAAAATTTCTAAATATCTGGGCGATTTTTCTTTCCCTTTTCACTTAGCTGAGCAGTGCCCAGGTTAGTATCTGGGCCCTCTCTAATGCCCTGGGTCTTAGTAGCCTGCATTGGGAAGGAAATTTGGATCAGGAACCAGATTATCCCAAACTGTCCCAGATTTATCCAACACAGCCAGCTCTCAAGAGCCAGAGTTGCTCTTTCTTTGACAGGGAGACAGCAAAGCAGCTCGCAAATCAAGTTATATGAGTAATCTAAATAAAAGCACCAACCTCCTGCTTGTGGCATTTGGAGCGAGCCCCGTTACGTTATCCAAGAACAAGCCAAAAGAGCTTTGCAGAGTTACGTAGCCTCTCTGGCTGAGCTTGTGTTTCTGAGTAAGGAACTCCGCTCTGGCAGGGCAGCTCCCTTTAGCATGAAATGATTTCAGCAGGAAAAGGACATTGGCAGGGTGGGGAAGGTTGTCCTTACTTTTGCAGATAGGGATCTTGTTACTCCAGGTCCCGTCCTTTAGACATTCAATCTGGAAGGAGTCGCTTTCCAGGTTATCCTGTGCAGAAGATGCCAGCAAAAACCACAATCAGTGTACAAGGCAAGGAAAGTCCTCCCTCCATAAAAAGTCAATTTCTTCATGATTTAGTCAAGATATATCCAGACCCCCTGGAAGAGGACTTTTCTAGCTAAAAACTGAGATAAAAATCATAACAAAAACTTTAATTTTATTGTTGCCGGCAACTCAGTGGCATGCTGAAAGCAAAAGAACTGGAGAAATTTATTCCTGTTCTAGGTGCTGGGATGGGTAAGGAGGCAGCTCTCCGTGAAGGATGAGGCTGGGAGGAGATCAGAGAAATACCCAGCTCCATGTCGGAAGTCAAAGCGGGCTGCTGGTTTGGAGGGAAGACAGCCACCCCGTGAGTCACCCAGTTCTCAGCTGTTTCCTGGAGAGGGCCTGCCAAAATCCCGGTCCCCTTGACTTGCTGAAGCTGTCCCAAAGTCCCAGAGGACCTCCTGGACTGTGGAGGCTGGCCATTGTGGGGCTGCCCAGGAAGCTGAGCCAGCGCCCGCCGAGGTGGGAAGCAGGCAGAGCCCTGGCAGCTCCCCCGGGGCTTTTGCTGACTTTTTCTCTGGCAGAAGTGCCAAGCCTGGCATCCTGTGAGCTGGCCGGCTCCGGAGGGATGCTGAGAGGGTGGCTTGGGAAAGTGACATCTCCTCTCTTCCTCTGTGTCTTTGGAAAGGAAATTTGGTGGCTCTCAGAGGGGGCTTTTTCCTTGCCCCTGGGAAGGGGGGGAGGATCGTGTGTGGGTTGTGTTCGTTGTCCAAGAAATGCAATGGCTTTGGGAGGAAGGATCCCCCCTTTCCTACCCAGATGCCCAGCTCCACACAGTCACCCCATACCTTCAGTACTTTGTATCCAGTGTTGCAGCTGATGACAACTTGGTCTTTGAAAGTGTACTTGGCTTGGGAAGGCTCAATTTTCCCATTGATTGGTGGTTGCACCAGTGGGCATGGATTTCCTTTGAATAAACAGCAAATGAAGAAAAACAAAATTCAGCTGAATTAATGGAGGAAATGGAGAGTCCCAGCTCTGCCACCCAGCTCCTGTAGCAGGGTCTGAGCATCCCTGCCCTGCTCTTGCTATTAACCTACACTAACATGGCTCAGCCAGGCTCTTCTAGGAGTGAAGAATCCAGGTCTTTCTCCCAGTCCTGGGCTTTTCCTGGCTTTGGGCATTACAAGGATGGGAGCTAATAACAGTAGCTTTTGCAATTATCCTGCCCCAAACTGCACTGCTTTGCAACGTGGTCTTGTTTTAGGGCCCATCTGGCATAGGTAAAAAAAGCACCCTTTGATGGAAGGGCTCCATGTTATTTTATTCCTCTCTTGTGATTTCTGGGACAGACACTTTCTGGAGGAGGGATCATGGACCACCAAACTCATGGTCTCCACCTGCAGGGTTTATAAAGCCCTTCCCATTGCCCAAGCCCAGCAAATAGAGGAAAGCAGCAGGAGTTACCAATTGCTGTGTACGACAGCTTCCAGCCCCTGTTCTCTCCTGAGTTGTCACTATGGAAGAGGATCTGCACGCTGTTGGTCTGGGTTTCAATGCGTCCCGGGGACTTCTCTCCACAGAAGGGGCCAAACTCCCTATGGCCAGCTTTGATCTGCCAAGGGAAAGAAGAGCAGGTGGCTTGAGGGGGATCCTTGATCCCTGAGGATTGCTTCACCCTGCAGCTGATGGATGGGGCTGCAGTGGGGTCAGTGGGTTAAGAACTATGTGTTGGGGGGGATGTGAACCGAAAGAGGGTCACCATTGGCTGAGAAGGTGAAAATTAGATGTGGTAAGAGACGTGGGTTCAATTGAGCACAGCGATCCTGCTGGCTTCACCACCCCCATTTAGACTGGGACCATTTTGGTCCCATCACCAGGGCACTGGGGAAACAACAGGAGAGCGGGACAGGAGGAGTGTGCAGAGCCCAGCTCACCTTGATGTAGTCATAAGGACAGGTCACCTCGGGGTGGTCCTCCACGTCGAAGCTGTCCTCAAAGCTCAGTGTGATGAAGAAGCCCTCCTCCAGTTCGATACGGTACAGGCAATCCGAGCTCTTGGGATAAGGGCTGGGGAAGTCGGCGCTGGCCACCACCCCGCTCCTCTGGGTGTAGAGGTTGTCGCTGCACTCCACTGAAACACAGCCATGGCTCTCTCAGGGCCCTGCAGCCACATCCCAGCCCTGACCACACTCAGGAGCCCCTGAATATGGATCCATACAAGGAGACCCTCACATAGTCAACCTCCAAAAATGCCTATGGCGTAGAGGGTCCTGGGCTGAAAGCTAATCCCAGCTAATCTACATGATGCAGGCTACATGAGCAGAGACTAAACCCTTTGATTTCTCTGACTTGAGGAGGTCTGTAGGGCTTAACTGAGGAGCATAGCCCATGGGAGAAAACACATCTTCTTCCCACACAAGAGGACTGTGGGCCTTGGGCACTCTCCAGTCTCAGGCTATTGGTTTGTAGGGCAAGAGGCACCTCGTCCCTCCTGGCAGCAAGACAGGGCAGTTTTGCCTGTGCTTGGTAGGTCTGTTGCCTGCTCAGGGACCCCTCTGTGTGACCATCCCCACATCCGAGCCGTGCCTTGGTGGTACCTTTGCAGGTCCTGTTGTCGGAGTGGAGGATGTAGCCAAACCTGCAGGAGCAGTAGTACCCGCCGATGTAGTTGTGGCAGTAGTGGTCACATGCCAGCTCCTCGTCGCTTTTCTCCAGGCACTCATCCACATCTGGGATGGAGATAACAAGGAAGGGAGGTCACCCTGCCGTGCCCCACACATCACTCCTTGTGGAGACATTTGCTAAGACACTGAGAAATTAGTTGTCCCACATGCTGGGTCACATGAGCACCCAGTGGGTCCTATATTGCCCGAGGGCTGCACACAAGGATTTCTCTTGCTAAGGTCCCCAAAGCTGGCCTGGGATGTGATCCTAGCAAAATTGTTACGCCACTCTAGCAAGCTGGTCCTGCAGGCTTAACCACTGCTTACCCACGGCGGTGTAATGGGCGTCGAAACCAGTGAAGCGTTCCTCGTTGGAGAAGTCAGACCTGAACGTAAGCCCCATGTAGGGCCCCGGGGACAGGATTACTTGCTGGCCGGGAGCCTGCTCTGTGTCTGTCGTCTCCCTGCCGCAAAAGGTTGCCAGCTCCTGGTCCTCAGCTTCAATCTGTTAGCAGAAAGAACAGGTGAGCACTTGGCTGGGTTTGGGGCTTGCCCCCTGGGCTCTGCTGAGCACTTGGAGTTTGACATGTCCCCAGTGCTCCCCAGTGCTGGTCACCTCTGAATTTTCTCTCCATGGGGCTGTGGGTGTCTGTGAGCCTGGAGACCCCGTGGTGCTTTCCTGAGGGAGATCAGGCTGGGCTTGGAGTCATGCTCTACACCTGAGAGCTCAGGTCTCTGCCTGCGCTTGCCCAGTCTGTCCCCAGCCAGGGCTCAGCTGGGGCAGGCAGGGAAAGTGTCTGGCAGCCTTTGATGGCCACAGCCTAAGGATGCAGCTCTGCACCCCTGGGTGCCCCGTCCTGCTCAGCCCTGTGCTGCCTTGACCCTAAAAATCAATTTCCAGCCATTCCCGCTGCATTCACCTCACCTTCTGCAGCCAAACGTGACCCTGGGGATGCTCAGAGCATGGCAGGTCTGACCCCCACTGCTCCAGCTCTCTGAGATGCCGTTACTGCAGTAAAGCAATTAATGGTTTCTGCAAAATGAACACGGGGACTCAGGTCTGCTCGCTCCTTTCTGTGGTCATCCTCTGACGCAGACTCTGAGAGAACAGGTAGCATCTGGGATGCAGGGAGGAGCTGGGGGGTGTAAGGGCATGATGCAGGGAAGGAGCCTCTTTGGGAGGTGGAGTGAGGATGTGGGCAGGCAGTGCGGAAGAAGGGTTGTGAAAATCAGCCCTAGGCTGTGTCATTCCCACTCTGTTGGTACCTGAGATGCTCCCCCTCACCTCCTCCCTCAGTCCAAGTGCTGATCTGGGCAGCAGCATCTGTGAGGGCTGTCCTGTTGGAAGGCACTGAACCCCAGGGGAGCCCCTGCCCATTGGTTTTGCATCAGCTCAAAGCAGCAGCTGTAATTTGGATGGTGTTTCTGTCCCCTGGGCTGCCTTGGACAAGCTTGGTCCTGTCCCTGCCACCCAGGTCCCTGGCTGGTTCCAGACCTGCAGTACCAGGCACTGTTTGGACTCGGAGCCACATGCCCAGAGGGCTACAGGAGGGGACCTGCTGTCATGTCAGCATGCTGTCTAGCCTCTGTCTGCATCCCTCTAAAGCACAGCTATGCCCATGCCTTCAAGCACTGTAAGACCTGCTGAAAACCTTCCAGTTTTCCCTGAAAACCCCTTCCCTTCCTTTTTCCTCTCCATTTTCCCCAGGACCATTTCAGCATTGACCCCATCTTCTTCTCCTGCAAATCCCACCCCCAGCCCCTGTCTCAACCACAACCTCTCCCAGCTCATTCCCAGCACCCTGCCTGCTTTCCCCCAGGAGATCTGAATATGAATAACCCCTCAGCTGAGGAATGTGATGGACACCAGCACCATGCCAGCTCCCTCTGCTCATGCCAAGCCAATGCTTTTGAGGCCGTGATGAAGCGTGCAGCCCCCCAGCCCATGCCCGGGGAAAATAGCTGCCTGCTCAGGGACCCACGGGGGGCCTGGAGGTGTTGCAGTGCTGTCCCTGGCTTGTGTGGCCTCAGAAAGGTGAGACTGTCCTCTGGCTGCATCCCGATCTCCTGGAGACCCTCGGGATGCACGGGCCAGGGAGGGTCTGGGGCTGAAAGGGAAATTTCCCAGGGCTGAACAAGCAGGCGGAAACTCGCTCACACCAGGGAAAGCCAACATGGAAATGGCAACTCAGCATGCCTTGACATTGCCTCCAGATATTTTCCATCCTCTCATACATGCTGGAGCTGGCCAGAAAAGAGAGAGACTTTCCGATGACAAATTTTGAGAATTTGGAGAAAAAACATGTGCCCCGCATTGGGACAAAAACCCAGTTGAATTTTATTTTTGTGTGTGTGTGAAACAGCGTTCTGAAAAAAAAAAAAAAAAGGAAAACAAGTAATTTGGGATCCATCTGGTTTCAATCCCTTTGAAATATACTGTGGTGCTTTAGAATCTCTTCTAAATCCGAAAGATTGTTTTGAAATGAAATACTGTTTCAGACTGAAAAACGGGAGCACCATCACCAAAGGCAAAGGAAAATGCCATTTCGGCCCCAACATGCAGTCTTGGCTGCACAAGCGTACGGCACGCAGCCTGTTCTGCATAAACTGCTTTTTCTGAAGGAAACCTGTGGGAAGGGGCAATTTCCAGCCATCTCCTCTGTGCGGGGCTGGTGGCTGTCACCTCTCCAGGGACACACGAGCCACCGTGTGAGCTCCCATCCCTCTCCTCCAGCCCCAGCCGGTGCAGGACCTGCAGCACAGTGTCACCAAAGTACGGGAAAACCTCCCCTGTGCCCCGTGTCTTGGCCCGAGGATGCTCCTGCCATGGGGCCAGCCCCAACACTGCCCCCAAAATCCCTGGATGCAGCCCTGGAGCAGCAGGATGAGGCCCGGGAGAGCCGTACTCTCCTTGCCGAAGGTATCCATGGCCCCTTATCTGTGATGGGTCCCATGCCCCGAGCCACGGGGAGCAGAGACAGCCCTCTAGCAGTAAACTAAACAGAAAGGTCATCATCCTTGGTTAATATTTGCTGCTTCTGCTGAGGACTGTATACTTTTTCGTAGATCATTTACATCCAGCGAGCAGGCTGGTAATTAAATCCTGGTTGTTTGTTTGGAGTTTCTCCCTCTCGGGTCATGATGTCGACGTTTTCACTAGAGAAGATGTGTCCCTGAGGGAAATATCAATTGCCGCAGAGAAATTCCCTATAAAAATACGCTGAAAGAATCCTCCTTTGAAAAATAAAATATAGCGACACTCTCGTGCCTTAAATTTGCCCTTGCCACTGCCTCCTGCCGTCTTCCCTGTTTCTGCTTGCGTCCTCATTCCCTCGTTAACATTTCTGCCTCTCTGGATGGAGGCAAATGGGGGACCCTCCCCAGCTGTCCTCCTGCATTTTGGCTCGGGCTGCGGCTAAGAGAAGTGGTGAACCAAGCCGTGTGATCCCCCTCTGCCCCATATTGATTTCCCCCTCTGGGGCAGAAGACAGCAAAGAAACGCTGCCCCAGGACATGGGCTGCTGGGGATGCCGGAGCAGCGATGCTCCGGAGATGCCTCCTGCAGCGGGTGGGTTAACGAAACCCTACGAACACCAAGGGGAATTTGGCCCGGCAGTTCAGTGTCTGCCGCCGGAGAGGAGCAGGCAGCTCGCAATACGGAAACGCAGCCGCCACCTCCCCCTCCTCCGGCCCTCCAGGAATGCACTAATTGGACTGATGAAGGCCAAACATACCACTTGTAATATATATAAATGGCTCATTAGGCAGAGAAATCGCAGCGCTGGGCTGAAGACACTGGGAACATGACATGGGGAGGAGACGCTCAGAGACAGGGAAGGGCATGAAACAGACCCTGCCGAGACGACTTGCAGTTAGAGTGCACGCAAGAAGGCAACACCCAGATGAACGGGGGCTTTTTGCAAAATGACTGATGCTGCTGCCGACTGTTGGAAATGAAGCAGGGATGGCACAGCCCCAACAGGAGCCTCCATCTAGGTCTCCTGCAGATCCTCTCCCCAACATTCAGGCATCCTCTCCCTGATACACATTTAGGGTCCTTTTGTGTGCAAACGTGCACCTGAGTTTCCACAGGAACAGCAGCTGTGCCGTGCAGTGGGGTAAAAGGGAGGATGGCTGGTTTCCCCTGCTGTGGACTCGGCTCCTGACCTGTCCTGCGGGTTGCTGTGCCCACATGCCCTATTTCTGGGACAGGCCTGTCCCCTGGGGGGGCTGGGGTTGCAAGGAGAGCCCAGGCGGGATGCTGGGGTGCTGATGGAGCTGCTGGCTTGCTACCATGCCTGATCCTCCTCCTTCCCCTGCACAAGGGGTGACTGTGGTCCCCAGCAGTGCAGGGGGTGGCCGGTGCCACCAGACTCCTCTGTGCAGAGCACGCAGAATGGGAAAGGTGAGCAGCAAAGCGCTGGGCCCTCCCCTCCTCCCAGCTGCCTCCTGGGATTTGAAGTGCTCCTCTTGGGACCCCACACCGCTGGGGCATGGCTGAGGCTGGCTAACAGCACCAACAAAGGATGGTCTTCTTCTGCCCCCCCCCCCCCCCCCCCCCCAGTTCACGCCAAGCCCTGATTTGTGCTTTTTCCCCCTCCTTTGAGCAGAGGAAGGTGTAGATGGGTCCTGTGCACCCTTCTTGCAGCCCCTGAATGGGCGTGCACTGCCCTGAATGAGCACTGAGCTCCTTCCCTGGCCCTGCATGGCTCCTGCCAGCACCACATCAAGCACCGAGGGTGGCCCTGGGGACAGTGCTGCCCAGCGCTTGGTACGGCGCAGCATGCAGCCCTGCCCCACGCGAATCACCCGTGGCAGGGGATGGCACACTGTGAGCCGAGGATGCTGCGTGCAAAGCGCATCTGCTATGTACCCTAAACGCCGTGCCAAACCTCGGGGGGATGCGGCTCCATCACATTGCAAATCTTTCATAATCCTCCTCCTCGAGCTCCGCTTCCTGGGGTGGTGGCACAAGCTGATGCTCTGCCTGCAGCCCTGCCTCCCTATTTTGGCCTATACCCCTGTTTCCCCCTCAGCAGCCCCTCACTGGGGCTGGCAGAACCTGCCTCCTGCGCTCAGCTGGGCCCCTGGCCACCCCTGAGCAAATTTATCTGCAGCCACTGGTTTAGCCTGAGATGCCTGGCCAGCTCCTGGGCACCCACACACGGGGTTTGTAGGAGTCCTGCCTGGGTGAGCACAGATCCTCCGTGGGGATCTGCAGAAATGTGTCCCAAGTGCCACACGTGGGCAGAAGTCTGAACACAACACGAAGAGGTGGATCCCAGGGAGACTTGGGTTATGTCAGGGGAGATGGGACACACAAAGTGTCGCACACCCCTCTGCTCTCCTGCCCCCATGCACAGTTGGAGAGACCCATCACAGACAGCCCCTGGGCTTGAAGGAGTGAAGGGAAAGCTCTGTGGGATGTGCTGAAACCTGCCAGGTCTCAAGCACATGCCATCCTGAATGGAATCGACTCAGTGGTAGGGACTGGGTTGGAGAGACATAACCCCACAAGGACTGTGAGCCAGCAAGGACTTGCCATGGTGTGACTGGGGAGAAATCCTCTCACCACAGGCCCCAGCTTCACTTCAATCAAGGAGCTGGTCCCAAGCTGGCTGCCAAGCCCTCAGGGGCTGATTTCATTCCAAGGCTTGACCGAGAGATGTGCAAAACCTCATGGACAGGACCCAGGCTCAGATCTCCCTAATAAGCTCAGTGATTTACTCTTGAAGGCCCCTCAGAGGTCAGGATTTCATTTCCCATCTCTGGCTCTCCATTGGGATTTCATGTCCCAACTCCCTGCCTCTGCCACTGCACTCCTCAGTGATGCTAGTCAAGTCACTTAGCCTGATTTCCAGGTCACGGCCACAGCTTTCAGGGTGCTCTGGGCCAGTGCTGGAGACTTGTGTGCAAGTGCTCAGTGCTGGGTGACCCCAGAAAGGAGCTGAGCAAACCACAGTGAGACCCCCTGCAAATGAGGAACCCCCAAATCAGCTGCCTTGGGACAGCAATGAGCCAGGCAGAGGCTGCTGAGGAGCACAGTGGAGGCTGCGAACCAAAAGCCCAGCACGCATGGCTGCTCTGTCCCCATCCCTCTGGACCTGGCAGGCAGCTGAGGGCGGCCATCCAAAACCCGGGGAGAGGCTGTCTCCAATGCACCGGGGCCCAGAGCTCGGCTTCCCGAGGCAGCACGTGGCTGGTGCTTCCTACCTGCACGGGGCTTCTTCAGGTGGGTATTTTGGGGGGCGGTTGTTCCTCTGCTCCTCCTGGCTCACTTCCTTGCTGCAGTACCGCTCCTCCTCTCTGCCATCCCCATCTGCACAAACAAGCCTCCTGGCCTGTGAGCATTTCTTTAGGAGCCATGTTCTTTTTCTATATATACACACACACGCATATATGTGTATATATATAAATAAGCAGCTATTGTTTTAATTAGCCATTGTTTCAGAGCTCTGGAAACTGTTCCCTTCTGAAGACCACCCCGAAGGCAGAGATCTGTGCGGATTTACAGCTCGGCTCACCCTGAGCTTGCCACTCAGGATGACTTTCTACACTGCTCGAGAGGTCGGGCGCGTGGGCAGCCAAGGAGGTAAGGAAAGCAAAAGCCAGGGCATGGCGGCTTTCTGCCTGGCCTGAGCTGGGTCCCCACCTTGCGTGGGGGCTGTTCAGCCCCTATTTTGACCTCCTTCTTATGGCAGTCAAGACTATGAAGACCCTGATGGAGACACTGGTCAGACCTGTGGTCAGAACAAAGAAGAAGGTGTTTCTTCACACACACTCATAGGCATATAATCGTATATTTAACCTGTGCAACTCTCTGCCACAGGATGCTGCAGAAATTAAAGTGACCCATGAGTTCAGAAAGCAATGGTACAAGTTCGTGGAGGGGGAATCCACTGAGCGCCATCGAATGCAGAAATACCACCTGTGGCTTTCTCAGCATCTTCACTGGGACTGGCAGAGTATTACAGAGAAGCACCTGTATGTGTTGGGTCTATAATTATATTCTATAGCCATGCACTGTTGGTCTCTGTCAAAGAGCAGGCTGAAGCTGAGTTTACATCTTGCGCTGATGTAGACAGAGGATGGACATACAGACCCAAGGAGGAAAATAGCCATGGAGTCGTTTGTTGCTCTCCTTAACATTTTCTAAACTGATGGTTTAGCAGCATCAAGATCACACCCCTACCCAGCAGAGCAGCCTGCGGATCTCCCGTAATCCATCCATTTTCAGCACTTTTCAAATGTAATTCTGTGGTGGAGGCTCCGCAAGCTGAGTTACAGCCCTGAGCAAATTTAGACAGCTGAGATCTAAATCCCTGTGAAAAATACCGCCTTCTTATGGAAATCCAGCGGCAGGGAGAGCTATGGTGCCAAGTTGGCACCATGGCCAAATAACAGGGAGCCTTATGAAAAAGGAAAAATGAGCAGGGGATGGGGGGGGAGGAGGGGTAAAGCTTGGAATGGGGAAAGTTTCCAAGAAATTTGCTCCTTGAGCTTATTGGGTTTTTAAAGCAATATATCTCTATATATGTCCCTGGCCCTTGTGCTTGGAGAAGATCCAGGAGAAGCAGAAAGAACTAATCAAACCTCAATGAGAGCTGTTAGTAGCAGAATGAGTGCCAGCACAAAGGGGAAATTAAAGCAGTGAACAACAGATCCTAGAGGGAAAAAAAAGCCCAAATCTTTGCTTTGTTTTCTTAGGGCAAGAAGAAAAGAATAATTTCGATTAGCTGGCCACTAGCACCAGGGCTGAGTTCTGCAGTTCCAGACCTGGGTGCAACCTCCGCCTGCCACCGGAGGGGCAGGGTGAGGCTTCTGCTGGGCGATGGGGTAAGGCATGTTCAGCCAGGGAAGCCTAGAAAGCACCTGCTTGCTACTGCTGGTCTGCTAGAAAGCACCAAACCTGACCAAGTTCAAAGATATGGAGAACCCAGCTTGTCCTGGATGCAAAGGAGACCCCTGTGTGGACAGACTTGTGGTACAAGACACAAGGACGCTCTGTGGCACTGCAGTTTCTGATGGGTTACTGCCCAGCAATGGAGCAAACTGAAATCTGTTGTGCTTTTGACCATGGCAGCTCCTGGGGAACCTCCGTAACTCGTTTGTGCTGCAGGTATTTGCCAGCAGTGCCCCCAAAATTTGTACCTGAGCTATGAAATGGGTTGAATCCAAAGGAGTCTTTGGGTCTGTGCCCTGCAGCTTGTGGGAGGCTCTGCTTGCAGACCCCAATTTGCAGCCTCAAACTCAGTTCTAACCTTTCCCTTTTGCTTCCCTGGGGTGTGGACAGGGTGTCCCAAGAGCCTGCAAGCCACAGCCTTGTGGGATGCAGGCTGGCTGCAAGGTGCACCCATGGCCTGGCACAGGGTGCCCAACTCAGGGGTCTTCCTTGCACGTGACTGGCATCAGAGTGGCACAGGCTGGGGGTTTAGCCACAGGGGTTTCATCAGCCCATGGGTGTGTAAATCCCATTGTGTTGAGTGAGAATTAGGTGCCCAAATACTTTCACAAATCTGGTCCTCCGTGGCTAAGCTCTGAACCTGGTGTCCTGCTCACTGTTAGTCCAATGGATATTATCAGCTTACCTGTGCTCTCCTCGTTGTCCACTGGACTGACAACTCCTGTGCCCAATAAATGGGGAAAACCAGCTTGTTCCCAGCTTTTCCAGCACTATCCCCTCTAAGCTGGCCAAACAGGACTGTTTATGCCACCATCTGCCCCGTGATACCACAGCTCACCTTCACATAGTCGTATTCACAGAGGTAGGATGACTCCAAGTCAAAATGCATGAAATACAGCTTGATTTTAAATCCGTCGGGCACAGAGATGTTCCATGTCACTTCTGAGTCGCTGGGGTAGGAATCAGGGAAATTGGGAGAGTGGATCTCCCCAAACATGTCCGTCAGCTCGATGGCATCTGCCGCACAGAGCAGCAAGGCACAAAAGGACCAGGTCAGGGGGTACCTGGAAAACACATGCGAGGAGATGAAATGAAACTCTGGCAATGCCAACAACTGTTGAGGGCTCAGTCTCTTTTCCTAAGTGGGTCGTGTAAGGTCACACCCTTGAAACGGCCAGGAGAGGTGATGCAGCACCGTGTCACCATGAGCAAACTCCCTGCCAAGCTGCGGGCAAATGGAGGTGAGGGTGGGGGCTGCATGTGGCTCCCAGGAGAGGAAAGTCCCTTTGGAGGGTGGGTGACGCAGGCGCCATGCGCAATGCAAAGGCACCTCCACAGCTCCCAGCCAGCTCCGGGTGCCGTCAGGAGCTCGGTGTTTCTCATGCTTCTGGGAGCAGCAGCTGCTGGCAACACGTCCTTTAACTAATGGGGCTCTGATGGGCAAATCTTCGTTTAATGGAAGAATAAACACAAGTATGCTTAATAAAATAATGATGCTTTCTAAATCGGTTTAATGAAAGCATCATGGCAATAACTGCTAAGTATCATTATTATCATAACTGTTTAGCCTCATCCTGCCAAATTGGGATCATTGACTCTCAATAAACAGCACACATCTTTGCAGCTGGGCAAGGATGGACCGGGGCCCCAGCAGTGTAACCCAGCTTGTTACTCTCCACTGTTTTCTGGTTTTCTCCTCTCTTTGCTTTGCTTCTCTTCTTCTTTTCTTCTTTCTTCTTTTTTTCTTTTTCTTTTTCTTTTTTTCTTCCCCCCCTCCCCCCTTTATTTTCCTTTCTTTTCCTTTTCCTTTCTTCTTTTCCTCTTCAATTCTTAGGGTACCACTCACCCCAGATGGAGAAGCACACAGAAGTTGAGATCCTTACTGATCTTTAGTCATCAGCTTTGAAAAAAATCTCAGCCTAAAGAGTTTGTCCCAACTTATTACCAACTTGTTTGTCCCAGAGGAAGACAGAGAGGACAGGTAAATCAGTGGCAGTCCAGTTGACCTCACACCAGCCTTGAGCTCCATTTGAGCATGGACATGAGCATAAACCGAGTATTTCTCTGTGCAAGGGGAAAGCAACACCTGTGCTGGAGGTGCAAACACCAAAGCCTGTGCCATTGCTTGGGACTCAGAAAGAGGAGCAGACCTCAGGATCTTTACACCCAGCGGAATGCACAAAGGAAAAAAAAACATGCAGGAAATTAGAGCCATTAGAGACAAAAATTTCCGCTTTCTAAAATAGGTACTAAGGCCTGGAAAAGGCTCGTAGGTGTGTATTACAGGCGCTGGAACTACTCACATGTACACGTACACCCAGTTTCAAAATCAGGGTTTGATTTAGGTATGCTGGTGAGGAAATTGAAGCTATATAAGTGGATTATTTTTAACCTGTCTGTGTTCTTTCAAAACTAGGGCAGTAGATTTCTGGGGCTTATTTGTGCGGTGCCATCACTTTTCCCAGCTCTTCATTACAAAGCAAATTTAATGGGAGCTGGGAAATTTGGATCGATTTTTCTTTCAAGCAGAGTGAGGTTGAACATGCCCTTTTCTGACAGTTTGTCTGAAACCACAAAAATGTGTGAAGGGAAAATCTGTTTCTCCTCTGGCCAGAGTACATGCACGGGGCTGGATGCTCAGCTGGTGTAAATGGGCATCACCTCCTCGACTTGAACAGGCCGTTCGCCGGTGCAACTCTGCTTTCCCTTTAAACAGGGGAAGCAAAACAACATCAAACTTCTTTCCCATGCCAGGAAAGTCTTAACCTCACGTAAAAGTGATAAACGACCGTGGCGTGCACAGAAACCTGAAGCCCGTGCAGCACATCCAGCCTCGCTCGCACCTTTCGCCCATGGACCATGGCGGAGCGGTACGCCCGGCTGCACGCCCGTCACCCGAGGCTTCCATCAGCTCTGCCGGGATGCCGGCACGCAAGCCGGGCTGCAGCACGAAGCCGAGGCATGAGCAACGCCTCGTTTGCTTGCAGATGGGGAAACCGAAGCCGTGGTCATCAGAGGGAAACCTTCCCCGGCGGGATGCTCCCCCCCCCCCCCACCCCCGCTCGGCCGTGCCCCGACACCACGACGTGCGGGACCCGGGGTCAGCCCGTGGCGGAGGTACTCACCTCATTTTGCTGCCGGGAGGGTTTGCCGGTGGGTTTGTCGCGGAGGATTGCTGGTTGGTTTGTGGGGGATGGCTTTGCCTCCTTCCAAACGCTCCGCTGTCCGCCTTATCTCTGTCCGGAGATTTGTGAGCGTGTGTGCGCCTATGTGTGTGTGCGTCTGGAGTTGTCTGGCATTTTCCATGCAGGTCACGCCTTCCCCTGCCTGCAACCGTTCCCCACATCCCCACAGGCACGCAGGCAGACCTGCCTGCATTGGAACCGTCCTCCCCGCCCGCCGCTCCCTCCTCTCCCGCCGCGGGGCTGCCCGTGAGCTCCAGCAAAAGCCGCGGCATTCAGCGAAGTTTTTGTCTTCCCTAATCTCCAGAGTTTTGTGTGTGTGTGTGTGTGTGTGCCCATGCACATTGTGTTTTCTCTCTCTCTTTTTTCTTTCTTCACACACCCCCCCCCCCCCCCGGCTGCTTTGCCAGATGGCTAAAATTTGCCTCTCAATAGGGTCGGAGGCTCCAGCAAAAACAGAAGGCAAGAACGTGTGAAAAAAACCTGTGCGGGGATAAATAGCTTTAGTAGTGGTGCTGCAGCTGGGATCGGTGCTCGGGACTTGCTTTCGGCTTCTCTGCTCAGTGCCGTGCAGCGTTTAGGACGGGAATCTGGTTTCCAAGAAACTTTCGAGTTGTGACAGTCCGAATAAAATCAAGACCTAGTTTGCAGCCTCCTGCAGAACTGAGGAATTGCCGGGCTCAGCATTTTGTCCCAGAGCAAAAGAGCAGCTTTAGATGTGGACTCTGCTCGGGAGTGAGAACTTTAAACATTAAAGTTGCAGGTTCTGAGCCTGACTCCCTCCTGTCGAGGAAACAGGTAAAAACATGAACACTCCCCACTAAGCCACGGGAGATTCATTTCTCCTCCCTGTGCCAGGCACAAACCAACCCAAACTCCTCTTGTCTGCATAGCTAAAAGTGGGAATAAGATCTATTTGGGCTGCAAACAAGGGAATAGCCAGTAGGAAGTCAAAGGATGCAAGTGACTCCCTCGTCCAGAAATGACACCCTTGGAGACATGAAGAGCAAAACTCTTAAAAGCTGTTTACCAACGTCAGCTTGAGCTGGTTAATATAAACCCTGCAGACATCCACTGGCAGGCACAGATACATATGCGGTGTGTTAAAAGGCACACACAAACAAGAGCGGGGAAGAGGCAGGGAAACAGGGATGTGTTGGCACCACTCCTGGAGCAGCAGCTCCCAGCCCTCCCCGGACTCCCCAGCTCGCTGATGTCAGGCTGCGGCGCTGCTGTTAAAGGGGCGATGTTAACTCCAGCCTCTGCGGAGGCTTTGCCCCCCCCCCAGCAACCCCGGAGACGCTGGGAGGGAAGGGGATAGAATGAATAAAATAGGATTTTCCTCTTTTTCCATTTCTTGCCTTTATGCTCTGGGGGTGGGTGTGTGTGTGTGACAGTTCCTTGGCTTCCCGTGCAGAAGCTGCTTCTCTTGCTCCCGTGGGTCTCTGGTTCTGCACTGGGGAAGAAATGGTACCTGGGAGACTCAGTCAAGTAAAATAGAAAAATGTGAGTGGAAAAGCACTAGAAAAATAGCAGAAAGGCTCTAGGCAAAGGGAAGATCTCGGTCTGCCATTATTTGTAGCTCTGTTTAGGAAGTTTTAACAGCTCATCACTGTACAGACACGAGCTCTCACTCATGTTAACACACCCAAGCAAGCTGATCAAACTAATTAATATGTAAGCAATGTGTCAAATGCAAGTCTTTATTTTTGCAGGCAAGTGTGGTCTTGTCTGAGCCCTGAATACATTGTGATCTATTTTTTCCCTGCCTGTTCTGCAGGGTGGGTCCTTCATACACTCATTTTTTCCATCATGACAGACTTCTATACCTTTTCGGAACAGCCCCTCTAATTCAAGGGCAACTTTAATTCTGAAGTGACATTTTCCTTGCCTGCCGATGCCTTTTTCAAGCCAGATCACTGATGGTCAAAGTCTGTGTTTACACTGTGAGGCGGGACTGGGACACGTGAAGCGGCAACAGAAGCTCCACGTGTTTTTGGCCCATGTTGCTGGGTGTAGCATGGACTTAAAGCATCCATGCTGACCCTGTAGGCCCTGGAAGGCAGGAGAGGATGCCCAAGAGGCATCTCACTGTAGATCCCATCAGTGGCCCTCTGAGCTGATTTCCCTGCCAGACTGTCATACCCTGGGAGTTTCCTTGCCCCAGTGCTTGTCCCCATCCACAAGCCTCCCAAACCCCTTGGTGCGCAGAATCACAGCTCCCTGCAGATTCATAATGGGATCAGGTTTTTTTTTTTCTGGCCAAAGCTGACCTGAGACAGCATGGGCTCCTAAAGAAGGTTTAGAGGCAGTGGCTGAATGGCCACAACCTCATTTCTGCTGTCCCCAAGTGTCTAAAGCTACCTGCAGCCTCATGCATCCCTGTTACCTCCTGCTCCAAACCCCAGCCTTAACACCCAGAGTGTCCCAGTCCTTTACTAAAAGTGGCTCAGTTCTCCAAACCAGTCCTACTGGAGCCTGAATTAGCCAGCCTGGGTAATTGCACTGCCTCCCTCGGTGACAGCAGATCAGCCTCAATGGTCTCTGCACCCACTGCCACTGTGGGTCTGGGGCTGCCGTGCAGGACTCTTCCCACTGAGCCATGGTGCCACCCGGCAGCCATGTGGGTTTGGCACTCCAGGTTGTTCTCAGCCTCTGTAGCAATATAAGCCTGATGCTGCAGAGTGCTGGTGGGGAGATGGGCAAGGAACTTCAAAAGTAAGGTGGTGGAGAATCTTCTCTGGCTGCAATGCCTTCCCCAGTGTTATTCCCACCTGTCCAAGAGGAGGGTCCACCGTGGCCAGGCCTGGACACTCAAACGGCTGTGTGAAGTGTCCACCAAGAGTAAAGGCAAAAAAAAAGGTCACTGAGAGGAGGATCTGGTGCTGGCCAGGCAGGGTGCCAGGCAAGGGCCACCTTGGCTCCTGTACGCTGTTACCTGCTCTTTACATGATGCAGGGGTATTGAGTCTTGTCCCCACCTTACTGAGGGACTTGCAAAAATGTTATCTGAGGCCTCACCATGCAGTAACAGCAGAGGGCATGCTGCGTCTTTAACGAGGAGTGTTTTCTTCCCCAAGTGCTGATGGGACAGTGGAGTTAGACTGTGACAAACCAGCAGACAGACTTGGACCTCCTTTCTCACCAATGTCTCCCATACTTGAAGAAGTCATCCCTGGAGTTACATCTGCATGTCCATGATGCTCGCCAAGGAGTGAGTTCAGCAGCGTTATCCAAAGTGTTTCTTTAATGCTGCGGTCAAATTCACCTCCTGGAAATAATACCCCTATGCTCGGTGGAGTTAGACAGGGGTAAAACAGCTGTGAGGGATAAATGTGGACCTGCAGGAATAAGACTGTGGGATGAATCCACAGCTGGTGTAAATGATCACACACTGAACACCAGTATCTTGCAAGAGCTTGTGGCCCTGCTGCCCCCTGGGTCAGGCCAGCGCAGCCCACACCACAGTCTCTCTCAGGCCCTGCATTGCGCACGTTGCAACACGTGCACTGCTCCTTGTCATGATGTATGTGACAGGGACAGAAGTTCTGTCAGATCCTGCTTCTTGACAGAGCTATGACATCTCTTCTGCTCTCCTTCACCCTGGATGCTGGAGGAGGAGAGAGCCCATCCTCCAGGAGATGCAAGCTCTGCTCCTGGCATCTCTCCTCCGGCTCAGATGGGTTCCTGGAGCCCCCTCGTGGCTCTTACCACTGACGAGGTCCTACTAAAGCCATCCTTGGGGAGCTGCTGGTAGAGCCCACAGCACCCTGCTGCAGTTTCTCTTTGCAGCCCCAGGGCTAGGGACGCAGCAAGACCCACCTTGGGGATGTCACTGAGGGACAGGGCACAGAGGTGACAATAGAAACACTCAGGAGGCTGAACAGGGGAAATGGTCCTGTTGCAAAGCCATCTCCCTGCTTTGTGAGCTTGGGAGGAGACAGGTCCTTCAGCGGCTTTGCAGTCCCCTGCCCTTAAAGTCTGCTGCACTGTGCGCTCTCACAGTCCCAGGTGGAGGTGGCCACAGCCCAGACCTGGAGTGCAGGAGTGTAAGGGCATGGGAAAAGGGGGATATGTGACAACGGGGAAAAGAAGGAACATGGAGATGGGGAAAGGAGGCTACACAGAGGTGGGAGAAAGAGGCTGTAGGGTGATGGCAAGGGAGGCTCTGTGGAGAAGCGGGGAAAGCAGCTTGGAGGCGGCGCGCACGGAGGCGGTGAGCAGGGGCAGGATTGCTGCCCGGGAGGTGGGGACGTCCGTGTGTCCCACGGGGCCCCGCATGCCACTAGATGGCACTTGGATCTCTGCTTGGGAGGTTGGCGGGGACAGCGGCCCCAGCGCGGTGCGACACGGGCGTCCCCGGGGACGCCGGGGCAGGTCGGGGAGCGCTGGGCTCCCGGGGGCTTTTAGAACTGCTCCTTGCAGGCAGTTCCCACGGGTAATTCTGCCCTGGGGGCTGGATAAGGAGAAATTTTAGAGTTAGGATGGCTTTTTGGGACAGATGAGTTGCACCCAGCTTTCCCTCCCTGCCCCTGGGCCGTGCTGGCTCTCCTCCAGCATTTGCCCTGCGGTGAGGCTGATGCCACAGCCCTTTGCAGGGGTAACTTGCTGAGGTAGCGCACAGCATCGACTAGAAGGTACCTAAAAAAAAAAATCTAGTGCGCTATCAGCACAGCCCAGTGGCTATTTGCAATAAATCGATGCTTTGTTTGGCTGCAAGAGAAAATCACATCCATAATGCCGTGGATGGAAATATTGAGCCCTCTTATCCCCCTTTTCATCCCCATCCTCTGCCTCTACGTGCACACCGTGAGACACAGGTCACGGGATGCACCCTGACTATCAGGGCATGTTCACAACTGATACAAGATGACTGGGATTGTTTCAGCAACCTGGCGTTCCCCGCTGATGAGACTGGGGGAGGCTCGGAGGAGCCCAAAAGGGTGCACAGAGGAAAAAATGCATATAACATGGAAACAGAACAAGAGAAATCAGACTGTTGTGTCATATATTGGCCCAGTCAAATAGATCTGCTCCTACTGCTGGGTCCCAGCCACTGCATCACTGGCTCCTGACAGCTCCCAGAGATGTGACTTTGTGCTGGTATTTAACCATGTGTGCTGGCCCTGACTGTGATGGGTATTTTGGCATTGCTCCCCTTTGTATTCCATTGGGAGGGAAGTCCCTAAATGCTTTTGAGAGTGTGAGATTTGAGGTGCCGAAGCATGATCCACCATGATGGGATACAGGCTTGGCTGTGCCTATGCAACTGCTGAAGGACAAGCACAAGACTTGTGAAGGGTTTAGGCATTTAGTGTCCACAGAGCCAGACAGCAGAGCATCCCTTGCACACCTTTGAGAGAAAAAGACCTCTGAAACTTTTTTGGAGCTGTCCAGAGGAAAGCTGGGGCAGCGATAGGCTTTGAAGCCTACGGTTCTGCCCCATAGCCTGATGCCCCATGCCCTCCCTACTCCAGGGGAGCTCTTGGCATGGGAATGCGTCTGTTTTCCACCCCCAGGTGTCCAGACCCAGCACCCTTTGCTTGTCTGAGCCCTTTTCTCGGTGGAAAGCAGGTCACTGGGGAGCTCTGGAGCCTATGAGAGTCCCACTGTGGCCAATCCCTCTCCGTGCAAACCAGTGTCCTTTTAAAAGGCAGCGCACAGTTGCAATGCTTTCAGACAAGCCCAAATTGCTGTGATTTCCCCCTGACCGAGCGGCTGTGAAATTGCAGCGGGGGCAGAGCGTGGCGTGACTGAAGTGATTACGCGGGTGGCAGGGGATGATAGCAAATCCGCGGCATTGGAGGGGACTGCACGCTGTGCCGTGCTCCCAAGCACAGATAACATGAGCCAGCTGAGCTCAATCAACAGTTTGTTTGCAGGACCTTGCTTCCCTGGGCAAAAAAAAAAGAAAGACCCAGAAAAATCTCAGAGCATTGTTTCCTTCTCTTTTTTCATTTCCAAAAGCTTGGCCTGGCTGAAGCTGGTGGGTGTTGAACCATGACGTGTGTCATTGTTGGCCCTGATAGCACCAGTCCCTGCTCACATGCCCAGGGTTCACTGTGATTCCTGTAGCTCGTAGCTCCCAGAATTTGGGTCTGCAGCCCCTGTTCTGTGTCCATAACTCTCTGCCCTAAATGCAACCTCTTTCTCCTCTTGGGAAGCCTGAAAAGCAACAGCTCGGGGAACCCAAAGCTTCTTGCCACCAGTGGAGATGGATGCCCATTTCCCAGTAGACCCTTCAAAGCTCCCCAAGGGAAGACCTCTCTACTGAGTTGCAGCAATCATTTCTAGATGTGGTGGTGGTGAAGCTGTGATGGACGTGGAAGCCTGCAGGTCTTTGCTAGCTGCAGTGATGAACGATCCTGTCCCTGCAGGTGATGTGTTGGGTCCATCTGCCTGCTGGGATCTGGAATATGGTGGCACCAGGTAGGATGGTGTCCAGGGACCAATTCACCATGACCAGTGGCTCCTGGTGGTGCCATTCAGTCTTTGGTGGAGCTGGGGTGGGCAAGTGATTTGCTCCGTGTCGCTGGGGCTGGGGACACTGCCCACACTTGCCATGGCCAATGCATATTTATGCTTCGTGTCCCTGACTGTCCCCTTGGAAGGAAAAATTTTAAAGGCTGATGGTGTTGCTGTTGTGATGTTGGCTACCTCAAGCAACATGACCTGGAAAGAAAAGGATCCCAGTAAGCTCTGGTGTATGGAGAAATGCCACTGTGACATCGAGTGTTTATGGACTTGGTGAGGCCACAACTGATGGCAAACCCCGGTGCTGGACTGATTCAGCAATGAGGCAGCTCTTCCTATACAGGCGCCAGTGCCAAGTGACTCATTTGCTCCTAGCCAGGAGTGGAAACATCCCCTGCTGCTGCCAGCATGGAAACCCACATGTTTGCAGGGCCTTTCAGTCGCTCTGGGAATCGTCCCTCTTGCTACTGAAATGCGACCACTTCCGGTATGGGACATGGCAGCTTAGAGGTGCTAAGGCTGGATGGGAACACAGATGTTTGGGGGGCATGGCATGAAGAAGGTGTCTCAGACAAGTCCTTCGGTTGTTGATGCTAGTGCACACCCTGTTACTGTTGAAGAGACCCCCAGGTCTCCACAGCCACAGCTGGATGTGTGCCTTGCCTGAGAAGCTGCACCTCACACAGAGCATGGCATCCATGGTGGGCCCCGATGTCCACTACCTCAGTTTCCCTTGGTGTCACTTTCTCAGGGTGAGGATGACTGTCCAGGCATGCAAGATGCTCTGGCGTTGGAAGGGTCAAGCCAAGATATTAGTCATAATGACAATACAAATGTTGAAGTCATTGCTCCGCTAACTGATAAATATGCTTCCCAGAGCTGTTGCCTTTAATGTGGCCAGCTGAAGGGCCAGCTGTCCCAGCCCTCCAGCACTCCCACCCAGGGAAGGTCTGGACATTTAAACTTTCCACTGACCATCTCTTGGAGCAGCAATATGAAGACCAAAAATTTGTGGCAATGCACGGGGTAGGAGAGGACTCGGCGAAGGAGGGATGCGGGGAGAGGACGGCAAGCTGTTTGCCTGCCTCTGCGCATTACTCCAAACCAGCCCTGGAGCAGTCATTCTTCATGTGGGCTGTGTGGGTCTCACTGTGGAGTAATATCGACAAACACCAGCTCTGCTCTCGTTAACAACCTGTTAATCATCCACCGCCTGTCGTTAGGAAGTGTGCAGAGACCCCGCGAATGGCAGGCAATACATAACATATTCTGTAGGCTGGAGGGGCAACACAGCTTATAGATCACGTAGCTGGAGACAGAAGTGCTGGATGGATTTTAACAACTCGCCTGCATTTATGAGACCCAGCAATGGGCCATTAGTTATCTTCAAAATCTGCTGTGGCTTGTGCTTTTACGCACAAGCACATTTACAATGTCATTCAAGTCACGTTTCGGTTCTTACTCATGCCCCAACCAACCCCTTCAAGACACAAAACCGCAGCTGATGATGAGCCACAGATTTGGGAGAAGCAGGACATTGTTAGCCCTGAGGGCAGCAGCGAGCAGAGCGGGATGGTGCCCCAGGCTGTATTTGTGGAGAGCAATTTCTGCATTATTCATTCACGAGTGAGCTCTTTGGGGGTGTATCTGAGCACAAAAATTGATGCCGAGTATTTCTAGCATCACAGAACGATTTGCACACAGGTGATTTCACTCTCTGTCAGGATGTGGCCACTCTTGGGCAGACTACAGGTACCAAGAGCACATTACCAGTGCAGAAATGAAGTGGGGACACGGTGGTGAAGGGAGAAGTCTGAAGCCAGCGCCTGTCTGAGACACCATCAGGCAGTGACCCAGACACACCTGTGCCTTTGCTTACAGATAGAAGAAATTTAAACATCAGTTTCACACCTCAGACAAACCTCTGCAGCCTTAGGGCATGGCTCAGGACTGTGGTCCCATCCCAGAGCAGGGTGCTGAGGGTGGCTGTAGCCCAGGGGTTAATGCTGCTCCCTGGCCTGACTCAGGTGCAGGGGATTTGCCTGAGGACCAGTTGGAGGGAGCCTGGAAATTGCATAAATAGCTACAGAGCAACTGAGGGTTGTGTTGTTAGTCTTGGGAGGATGATGCTTTCTTTCTCTGTGAGCCCTGTGCTTGTTCTTCTTCTGCCACTGTTTCCAGTGGTATCAGGCTCAGGGCATGCAGGAGTGTTTGTAGCTGCTCAGAAAGCTGAGGGATGCAGTGTGGGTGAGGTGTGGTGTGCCTGGTCCTTGGGAAAGCCTGTGGTGTGGGTGGGGACACCAGTGACCTCCTGCAGGAGAAGGGTGCAGGCTTGTCTGGCCACAGAGGATTTTCTTGCAAGCCAGCTATGTCCATTTTCTCCTTAATGGTTACCTTTATAGTGCTTGTAGGGGCTGAGCTGGGACACAAACCTTTGCTCAGCTCCTACTCTGGTCTCCCTGGGGAAAGCTGATCTGTGATAACTGGAGGGTGTGATGTGCAGGGGATGAGCTGTATCTATAGTCAGTGTATGTGAGTGAAGATGCTGTGTGCTACTGTGCTATAAGCAGTGCCAAACCCACACAAACAGGTCACTGATGAGGCTCTGGCAACTTTAACAAGAGACTGAAGGACCACCCAACCCCATTGCTTGCAGCACCTGCTAGTGGTGAGCTATGCTTTGTGTCTCATCAATGCTGGGGGAGCACTGGAAAAAAGAAGCAAAAGGTGAGACTGGGGATGGAGAGGGAGAAGGTGGACAGAAAATGTGACTTAGATCCATTTCCAAGTGAGAAAATCTTGACTGTACTACAGAGAGGGAATAGGGTTGGCTTACTCAGCAGGTTTTGGATGGCCCCACCACAGCACTGGAGCACAATGGACTATTGGTATAGTCAGTAAGAGCCTCCAGTTTGAACTGTGTATCTGTGGAGTAACTTTACCAAACACTTGTACATCAGTGCTGCGAGCAAAGGTGAGGTGACTCCCAGCTCCTGGGCCACTTAGTGCTGGAACTGCTAAACTGGGAATGTCCTGTACCTGCCTCTGAAGCAACTAACTTTGGGGACAGAGTGATGAGGAAGGACATAGCACGGGGTGGCTGATAATTCTAGCCTGTCTCAGCTGCTTTGTGCCAAGGTCATTATTGTTTTGTGGGTTTTTTTTCACTAGCTGCATAATTTCATTTATAAAATGCTGGAGTGCCAGCCGGGATCAAGTCCTGCTTTTCATTTTCTGTTTCTGCTTAAATGAATATTGATGTAGTGTTTATCTTTCTTTAATATTCATGATGATAAAGGACTTGGAGCCATTCACTTTTAATTACACCCTTCTCTGGGAAAGAGTCTAGTGCAATTAGAGAGCTTCCAGTGCACGAAAGAAAAACAAACAAACTTTTTGCCTCCCCTTCCAGAAGTGCCAAGCAGGGTTCCCAGGGGCATCCCCTTTCCCTCTGTTGTGGCCTGGAAGCAAGGACTTCTGTGCAGGACTGCCCTGGGCTGAGTTACCCCTTCCCTGTGCTGTTAGGGAACTCGAGTCCATAAAACTTGTTAACCATTTGCAGCCCTCCAACACGGGGCAGTGGCCTGGAGAGGTGGGAAGGAGGCAAATGCGCAGCTCCAGTGGATAGGGCTAGGTGGCTTACAAAGGAAGGCAAAGCAGTTGGGTTTCCCAGGTCAGGGGTTGTGAGATGGGATTTCTATTTCTACCCTTGCAGCAGCCTCCCTGTGTGACCAGGTCACTGTCTCTCCGTGCCTCAGTTTCCCCAGCAATGAGGATAGATGTGACCACTTGCGCTTCCTGCCCTCCCTCTTGACTGGACACGGTCTCCCTGCCCTTGTGCAGCTCAGAGTCTCTCTGTTCTCCTGCAGCAGTAATTAGCAGTTTAAATCAAATCTAGCAAAATGATCACGGAGTGATGCCTTGATGGCAAGGCAATGACCGGCTCTCCTTTTTAGCACTCAGACAGCACTGCTTCTCCCTCCCCTAACATTATCCATGAGCAAATTGTTATATTGAGCTGTGCAAATTGCCCAGGAGCTTCTGCTGGGAGCCTGAACTTTCTCTGACACAAAAAACCAATCTCTCTGAGCATGCCTGATGTTCAAACCCAGTCTGGTGAAGAGATGAGCTCTGCCATATCAGCATCTCTTTCAGCAGCAGGGGCAGTGGTGGCTTCAGCTCTTGGTGTGGTCAGTGACAGGAGGCAGCAAGTCTGGGGACTTCCCATGGACTGTAAAAACTCTCCTGCTGGATTTTCATAAGTCTTTGAAAATCAGAGCCCTTAAGAGTTAGATGTCAGCATCCTACATGGAAACATCCCATGCTACAACTCTGGAGACTCCTGTGTCAAACAACTTTCTGTTCTTGAGCTGCCTTTTGATGAGCAATCAGACATTATTGGTCATATTTTGCTCAAAACCAGCCGAGCGCTACATGGGGCTTTCCCACATTTAGTGGTTGTTTTCAGCGGCGATGTCCTTTGGCTGAGACAACACCTTAATGATGCTCTTTCAATGTCTCTGTTCTGTCATGTGCGGGTAGGGCTGAGTGGTGCAACAGGATGATAATTTTCATCTTGTAAAATATACATAATTCTATTTTACATAGGGGATAATCATTGCAGAACTGACTCTTTTTTTCATCCTTTTCCTGCTGTAATTACTATCTTCCTGCTGATGCCTTTGCATGATGAAATGAGTGAAAATTTAAACTGCCCTGGGTGATGGGACATAGACCTTGCTGAAAAATTTAGATGTCTCCTATCCAGAGAAGCCTGTCCCATAAATAAAGGATGAAGTACCCACTGCAGGAGGGGGAGAGCTAGTGCAGCTCCAGACTTAACGCCTTCCTGCCCATGTCCAGCCATGCCTAGAGCTGTGGTTCTTCTCCTTGCTGGAGTCTGGGAGAATGTGGGAGCCCCACGGTGTCAGGGGATGGAGACCCAGGGCTACGGGACTTATCTGGGTCACTGTGTCAGAAGAAGGAACCCTTGAAGTTAGGAATAAATTGAAAGCAACTGCCCTGAGTTTCAGGGGGCATGTTGATCCATTTAGCCTAAGAGCTAAAGCCACTGGTACCTGTGGAGCAGAGAGGCTAGCTAGATCAGAAGCGATAGGCCTGCGGTCTCCATGGGAAAATGAGGGATACAAGTAATTAATCTCTTTGCAACATAGAGGGGAGGCTGGGGGGAAAGAGATTATAGCATACTGTGGCCACTAATATGAATAAACCACTATCCCTAAAAGATCAGTCATTTTTAGTTTTCTGGTTGAGGACTGTGTTTCTATTCCCACATCTCTTTGGAGATATTTTACAGTTGTCTTTTGCAGATCAGCCCAGATAGTCACAGATGAAATGACAGTTTGGTGAAAAATCTCTTCCAGTAGTAAGTTGCTATTTCTGTCTGTTACTGACTGTGCAGCTGAGTTCACCATGGAGCAAAGGGGTTAGGGACCTACGGCATCATCAGCTCTGACTCTATTCTGTCACATGCACGACATCATATAAGCTTCAGGGATCCCTCCTCCATCTTCTGCTGCTGGTAAGAGCTCACCTAGCATGCAAACACAAGGCTCAGTCTCCCCCTGGACCCTTGTCCTCAGTCCACTGATTTTAAGCAGTTACATGGAAGAGGAAACTGTGTGGGATGGACCCGTTATTTGGGAGGAGGCAGTGCCACTTCTTGTTTCCCAGGTGGCAATTTGCTCTGGGTGTGAAATCTCTCATTTTCCAGCTTCATGTCCCAGGAACGAGATGAGGAGCTTGGCTCCCCATCCCTCGCCCCAGCCCCAGGCACCTTGAGCCAATTGTCCCGTTTCTGCCAAAGCTGTCATGGGGCAGAGTCTTAAAGATCTTAAGTTCCTCTTCAGTTCAATGAAAGGGGGAGGAGAAAGACTCAAATTGGTCTCTCCAAGGGGCGAACTCACCAGCATCAGACATGCGAGAATCCACTCAGGAAAGTCCCTGAAAAATCACCTTTGTGGGCTCTGCTGCCTGTGGAATAATGGGTGTGAACAAGTGGGATGCGGATGCAGGCAGGTCACAAGCTGTGCTTAGATGGCTCTGTGGCACCTTCCTGTCACCACCAGCCCTCAGGGCTGGAGAGCCAGCAGCAAGGCAGGAAGGATGGAGTATCTGCTTCCATTAATGGGGGTAATTGCTTTGTAATTCCCTTTTCAGAGCTGGGTGCAGTGAGCTGTGCAGAGTGGATAGAAATTGCATTGGCACAATTTGGGGGCGAGTAGAAATTAGCTAAGCTGCCAGGGCATCCTTCGCTGGGGTCCCACGGAGGTGGGTGCTTTCCACTGTAGTGGGTGTGCAGCAAGAGCTAATGAACCCTCCAGGGGTTGTAGGGCGTGGGGTGGGATGGGAGGGAGCTCATTCCTGGGGCTTGCTCCTTAGGGAGGTCTGTGTGGGTTCCTCCAATTAACCCACTGTGCTTAATTAGCAAGAGCTCCCTGTGGAGGCAGATAACTAGGTAACAGACACAAGGGTTGGTCTTTATTAACTCTGGGTAAGGATACTGGATGGGGAAGTGTAGGGTGCTCTGGGATCTGCTGTCTGAACCCTGGAGAAACCCAAGGTGGACAGTGTCATGCAGTCCCTGTGGGCACTATGTTCTCTGCAAGGTGTTTTCATGAGATAGCCCATCCGCTTCCCGAGACCCATGGGCCTATGGGTTTTGCAGGATCACCTCATGGGCCACAGATGTCTGTTTGCAGGGCTTATTTAGAGGGAAGCTCCCAGAGATGGAGCATTGCCCTCAGGGTGCAACCAGCAAAGCTCATGTTGGTGGCTTGGGGCCTCTGATGAGGAGACCTGCAGTAACAGCCTGGTGCAGATGACCAGAGACCTCTGCCTGTCCCATCTGCCTATGTTCCAGCTATTGCCTGTGCTGGAGACTTTGGAGGGAGGTTTGCAAAAGGCCAGAGCAGTGTATCCAGCTCTATTCCGGCTGTATTCTGCGTGTAGCATGTAGTTTGTGATAGCTGTTGCCTCTAACAGCATCTAGCCTTCTAATGCCTGTTCCCACCTCCCTCGGGGTGGCCCATCCTCCCTCATGCACAGTGAGGTGGCCCTTTCATTTTGCAGCCGCACCATGGAGAAACAAGGAGGTCTGGGGTTTTATTAATTTTGAAGAAACAGATATTTTGATTGTCGAGTCAATCCTGGATTATTTTGGGTGAATGCAGTTTGACAGATCATTATTTTGAAGGGACATGGATCATTTAACCAAGCCTAATTGTCTTTGTGGCACAATTAGTCACTCGGGCTGAGGAGGAATTGGTGTCACCATCATTTTGTATTGGAAGCCAGTGACTAAATCTAATGAAAGTGTTTGAATCAGAACTTTTACGTACGTACATTCATTATACTGCTAAATTGGCTATATCTCCTCGCGAGACTGGAGAAGACTGTGTGTGAGAGTGTGGTAGCTGCTGCATAGGTGAGATGAAGTGCTGAGGGTTTGGGAGAGGTGGGAGGGCAGATCGAGATTTTCAAGTGCCTCCTTGGCTGGAGCAATGCAGGTCTGCTCCCACAGGTATGGAGACTGGTGCTGAGTACACGTTTTGGGGATGCTCTCTGAGATATCATTAACTTCCTGGCAAGGGTGATGGGCTCCTGTCTGCAGGACAGACCTAGGCAATGGAGGAAAATATCCAAATGTCTGGAGAAGGGAAAGGTTCAACAATTCTTGGACCGCTCCATCACCTGGTGGAGTCACCTTTAAAAGCAAGTCAAGTGGCTTGATGTCAAGGATGCAAGGCTGTTCCTCAGGATGGTGTGAAAGGGTCTGTCCCCCTCCATTTCCAGGGGCTAAATGATGCTCTGTGGCTGTGTCCTGGCAGCAGTCAGGGTTACACGGCAGGAGGAAGGGGTTCGCAAGCTTCTGCTCCCACCACCATAGCACAGGCTCGTGTGATGCGAGGGTGGTTCATTTGCTATTTACATTTTAAATGTATCGGGTAAATCTTGCCAAACTTTAAGGCTGTCAGTCATTTGCTGTGTTGAGTTCAGCGATGGGAAGGTTGTGAGAAGGAGAACTGGGAGCCTAGCAGAAGGCCAGGAAAACACTCCTGTGCTCCGGGTACCACAGGCACCAGGATGCCACTGCAAAATTGGTGGGCAGCAGGAAGGTGCTGGGAACTCCCCCTCCTGGTCCACAAAACCCAAAGTTTCAAAAGTCTTTCAATTTTTTCAGAAAACACGCAGACCGTCAGCCGAATGTCGTGAGCGAGCAAAGTAGCCAGGAAATTAACTTCTCCATGAAACAAAAATCAAACTCATTTGTTGACTCATTTGTTTTCAAGGTTCTCTACCCCAGCAAAATGAAAGGCATAATCATACAGGGGAAATAGGAAGATAAATTGGGTGTTATTTCAAGTATCGCTGGCTCACATAATTTTATTGTGATGTTTGCAAGAATGGGCGTTTGTTCTAAAGCTTTGGATTCTGGATTCAGATGGATTCTTGCGACTCTAAGCTTTTACTAAAGAAAAGGATGTTTTATGCTTTATAATCATGGAAAACAGCTTGAAAATCGTGGCCTGACATTGACTCCAGAAGTTCAGCAACCAGAAAGTGAGTAAGAACTCAGAGGGCGTGCTTCATCTGATTCGGGCCAGGAGGTTTTGTCTTTGAACACCTTGGCCCACACTGCAGCACAGATAATGAACACGGAGCCAAATATGCTGTGTCTCAATGTCTGGAGACATCTGGGTGTCGGACAGGTGAGTGGATCGTGACAGAACCAGCTTCCTGGGAAGCTTGTTTGTCTGCAGCATCTCTGCAGGTTGAGCATAGCGGGAACGGGGTGCCTAGGTGATTTGTCTCACTGGGTGGGAGAAGGAGTTGGCACTGATGGCAGGGGAAGACGTTGTGGGAGCTGACAGACCCTATGACCATCGGCTTCTGATTTTATTCTGTCCCGATATTGTCGTCAGATGAACGGGGTGAGTTGGATGCAGCTCCTGCTCTGACCGGCTTTGACAACCTCTCTGATGGAAACAAAACTGCATTGGCCCCTTTCCTGTTTTGATCAAGACAAATTTTTCTGTACTGTCAAATAGCTGAACACGCAGTGTCAGAAGGAGACCAAATTTTGGGGACAGATTGGGTAATCTGTGTGGGACTTGGAAAGCTGTGCAATGTCAGGGGAGATGTGGGTCCAACAGAAAATCTTGCCATGCTCTTGAGAAAGCAAATACCTGGACCCAGTATGGCTTTGGGGAAATGGAGGGAAGGGGAGACAGGATCACTTTGGTACTGTTAAGGTAAGATTAGCCCAGGCTCTTTCACATCTCCATCCCACTCCCAATAGATGGGTCCCCATCACAAGAGGACCCTTGCATTACACATGCCATTTCATAATCATCCAAGGCAAATGAAGCCCCGAATGACTGCTAATTTGCCTTGCGGAGCTGTCCCCTCTCTTCATTATTAATGTTTAAATCCCTTTCAGAAGCACAGCCATTAATTTTGCCATTGCCTCGGTGTTGAAGAGCCAGCACAGGCAATGTTGAGTGTTCCCGGCGGCAGAACGCAGAGGTCTGGCTGAAAACGGCCTCCCCCTCCGCTTAGCTGCCTTTGTCATCAACATCGTCCAGGCGGAGGTGGGTTCAGGTCATTTGGTGCAGATGCTGGTCGGAGAGGGTCTGCTTCAGTGAAGAAGGGACAAATGTCTCAGTGCATGCAGAGGATAAACGGTTGTATCTTGTCCCTCTCCTCCTCTTATCTCCTCCCCTATAACCCCATCGGCTTGTTCAGTGGCTTGTTTGGTCATTGTCCTGCCTTATCTCGCCTATGATACATTTTCTGAGGAGGGTGGCTGTAATCTGTCACTCTCAAGTGTCATAGCTTTGAAACCATAAATGATTTCAGAAAAAAATAGTTATAGACTAGCAAAGAAAAGGATGTGGGGTTTTAAGAAATCATCCCACAAGGCTTTTGGGACAATTCCAGCTTCTATTTTGTCTAGACAAAAGAGAAAAACAGTCAAAAGGAACAAGGTGATATTCAGCAGGGAGAAGCAAAAGTTTCTCTGATATGTCCATGCTCCCTGGCTGGTTTTGGCCAAGTGATTCATGTTACACAGATGCAGTCCAGTCTGGACTCTAAGCCTCTGTCAGAGGATGCTCTCAGCCCTGTAACAATCCAGTCCCTTCACCCTCTTCTCAGTATTTCAAACCTGAACTTGACTGACTTCTGTTCCTAACTAGGAGACTCTGTGCTTTCTTCCCCTGCAAGATTAGGGTCTCCACTGTACTTAGGAAATGACAATATGCATAAAAATGTGTAGACTGGGAACTGTTCATCCTATAACAGTTCAGGAGCTGCACAGCCTGGCCCTGCTGCAGCTAAGGACTTTGCATGTGTTGTCCAGAGCAGCAGGAAAGTCTCTGATGCTCTGCATGGCTGCCTGTGGGCTAGTGCTGCTCAGCTAAGAGACTGCATCTCCTAGTGAAATGGTCAAAGCCAAAGATGGGGAGGAAAACCTTCTTGTGTTCATCAACGGGATTTTTCTGCCACGTTTCCAGTCCTCAAGGCATTTCCTTGTTTCTGCTTTTGGATGTACCCTTGCCCTGTCCCTGAATCTTACGCCACAGCCTGAGCTCTCTAACACAAATGTAGTGGGGCAGGCTGATAGCAGATGTGGGTTCCCCAGCAGCCGTGGTGGGAGCATGGCAGGAGGATGAGTGCTGGGTCCCTGGGTACACGCAACTTAAGATGAAGTATGGGGCTCCTTGCTGCAGAGACACCTCATTGACTTCTCTCCCCACCCCTTTTTCATTTTAGGATGTTCTAAAAGTAGAGCTGCTGCCTGAACTATTGACATAAACTGTGTTTAAGTTGTTTGCATAATTGATGAATCAGCAGCCAGTGGTTAGCCAGCCCATTGTGCTGATGCTGTGCTGTGTCAGGTCATCACCCTGAAACATGGGGCAGGAAAACATTCTGCCCATCTCGTGGCCAGTGACCATCCCACACTGGTGCATAAAGAGTTCCTCTCCTGGTTTATCCACTACTCAAATGATTTATGTGTCTGTCTGTGTAGGTGTCTGTCCTCTGATATGTCCCACAAACAGCCTGGTCCCTGGTTGCCTTTCTTATCCCATCCCCACTCTGATGCTCGACCATTATCTGGAGATCTCTGACTCACCAGTAAGACTGGGATGAGGCACAGAGTGGGGATGTGCTGAGGTGAAGCCGAATGGCTCTTGGAGGCAGCCAGGAGGATTTCTGTCTCATTTGGCTTGTTCTAGTCACTTTTATGTCCTGTGGGAGGGGAAGCTGATGGCTGCGATGGGGCTGTGAGATGGCTGCAGAACATGAGCCTTTGACCTGGAAGACGAAGTTTTGTTGGCAGAGGGTGGTCAAGACAGCAAAGGAGGCATTGGTGGTTCTGGCCATAGACACAATGTTGGGAGTGGGGTTGGTCTGTCAGTTCCTGACCATCCCTTCCCACTGCAGGCCTGGGGAGCCTTCTTCCCCATGCAATGGGGGCCACTGTGCATCCCCTGCGGCCAGAGCACCCTGCAGCAGAAAGAGCCGAGCTTCTCCAGATAGGGCATTAATGAATTTGGATGGATCCACTGTCAATAGTCACCTCCAGCAATTAGAGACTGTGCTGCAGATGCGATGGCTGACCACAATCAGCTGCAAGGCCGAATCTGCGCTGGGGCTGAAGCTATTTCCAGTGACACTAATGAGCCCCATGGACGTGTCGTGTGGCGCATCTGTGAGGTCTGGGACACGTGTCTCTTGGTACGTGTGGCTGTGCGGGCAGAGCAGAAGCCCACGGGGTCAGAGGCTTTAGGAGGAGCGAATGGAAGCAGCGTGCGAGAGATGGCTGCAGCAGCAGGGAGACAAAGATGTAAACCAGGGAGGGCGACTCCAAGGGCTAATATTTACAGACTATGGGGCAATGTAGCAGCACAGGCTGTGGCCTATTCAGGCTAGCTGCTCTGGAGAGCAAACAGCCCCTAAACACGGGTTTGGGGACTGGTATTTCCTGGCTTGCAGCCACTAGAGGCTGCCCTGCTCCAGCTCCTGAGCCTTCGCTCGTTAGGGCTAACAGCAGCTTTGCTGCCTGCCTTTTAGGCACTAAGGGAAGGTGGTAGGAAGAGCCCTGAATTCTCTTTTTCCTTTCTTCTGTGAGTGGATTGAGCAGGTGTTGCAGCAAACCTGTGCCCTCAGGGATGTAGCTTGTGTACTTTCTCACAGACAGACAAACTGAGGCACAAGGAGCTGCGTGGAAATGTCTGGCCGGGCTGATGGCAAGCCAGCTCTGCAGCTCAGGGTGAGGGGGATGTTAATTCAGGCAGAGCCCCGCACCTGGCTCTGGCTGCTGCCACGGGAGGGGACGAGAACAAATCCTGAGTGTGTGAGGAATAGCTGCAAAATCCACCCACCTGCTGAGAGAGCTGGGAGGGACCTGATTCTGGGAACAGCTGGGCAGACCTGATGGCTGGCAACTGGTCTGAAGCAGCAAACTTCTTTGGGGGAACTGTAGTGTGTCCTGGTGCACAGGCACTCTCGATCCTGCACTCACACACCTCTGTGAGCCCAATGCCCATGCTGGTGTTTGCTGAGACCCCCGTGCTGGGGGGAGCTTGGTCTCTTCTTAACTCCTTGCTGGGAATCCACTGCCAGCACACCAGCTGCAATGTCCTATTCAATGGAAATCCTGCCTGTATGGTGTCCAGTGTTTGTTCCCCACACGGTGGCAGTTGTAGAGATGTAGACAGGTAAGATCTGAGCTGTGCTGAGTGGGTTTAATACATCCCCGAGACAGTCCTGCTGCCCTGAGAGAAAGTCCTGGTGATGGAGCCATAAATTACAGGCAGGATGCAGGAGCTAATCCTGTAGGGATGCTGGATGCCACAACAGATTATCCTGACGGTCCCTCACAGCCTTCAGATGGCTCAAGTGCTTCTGGGCTGATACCAACAAATGCTCAGCATCGAACCTTCCTGTTTGCTCCCTTCCCACCAGGGTGTGTGGGGGTCCCAGCTCTGCTTTCCAAACCTGCTTGGCATGGTGCTCTGTTAGACATTGAGTTTGGCTCATGGGCCAGATCTAGTCTCATTGGATCTGGCACCTTTCTTTGGTGTCTCAGCCACCCCAGGAGAAGCTGTTTGCAAGCAAGGACCCACGTGCTCCACCGTGTGGCAGCAGGGAAGGCAGCTCTAGGGATGGGGTAGTAACCAGGGGGTCAGGCAAGTTTGGTGGTGCTCATGGGTCAGAGCCCCCATTTCTCCTCTGTTTCTCCTTTGATCCCACTCATTGCTGCTCTTCCCTTTTCTCCCTGCCCTACAGAGGTTGTCATAAATCTCTGCTTCTGCCCTTCTGCGAATGGACTGCTTTGTCCGGAGTGAGCAGGATCCTTGGGCGATGTAAATCGGTGTAGCTGCCCTGTGATCAGGGCCCTGGCACTGAATTAGCCCAGGTGAGGATCTGCTCCATAATCTCTATTTCATTGTTATCAAAGCCCAAGCATTGCTTCTAGTGCCTGAAAATCGCTGCCTTCTATCACACTTTGTCTTTGGCAGACCGATGTGTTGACAAAGATGTCTTCGTTTATCTTCTCAATGCATCCGTTGCAGCCGGATGCTTCTCTGACCCTCACGTTTTCAATAATCTTTTCCCTTCTTCCCTCCGGCATTACAGAGCCTCTTATTCATTTGAGAGATAAGTATTTATGTATGTATTGGTGAGGAAAACTTAATCAATAATGCCCATGAATAACACTTCTTTGTGTTTTAGATCCACCAAATCTCCCCCCCCCCCAGCTTTGTTTTGTTGGGTTTTTGTTGGAGGTTGTTTTCTTCCTTTCCAGACAGGATTCATATTCTGCTCTGGCTCTTTTTTTCAAAGTTCAATTGTCAGAGAGAGAAAGCAAACTCCAAGCAAAAGCTGTCATTTTGGAGAGACATCAGTCTTATCAGTGCCCTCCACCTACACCGTGCCTGTCCAGAGGGGCTGTCCGTGCTGCTGCCCCCAGCCTCTCCGGGAGGGACAGGACAGTCTCTCCCTGCAAATTCAGGGTCGCAGCTTCTGGGCACAGACGTTGCTGTTGGGAAGCAGCTCCCCAATTCTGCAAGTTTTAGAACTGACCATTGTAATGCAGCTGCAAAATCCTTGTGCACAGATACCTTCCCCCCCCCCCGGTGATTTAAAAATAAAGGACAGATTTTATCTCCCATTCCAGTGCAGGGGGCTCATTTGAGGCTTCAGCTGCTCTTTGCAAGGGCAGGATGCTGCAGGCACCGGGACCCGTTGGCTGCTCAGGGTGAGCTGCTCTGAGCGGGGGCAGCCCAGAGGTTGCTCTGGCTGGGCAGTGTGATGGGATGCTCCAGCTCCTGCTGCAACTTCGGAGCTGGCTGGTGGGGAAACCCCTTCTGCTCCCTCTGCCACGCTCTCCCTGCTGTATTTTCTTTGCAGTGCCTCTGCCAGATGGGTGTCATGCAAATTGCACTGTGCTGGGCATTGGCAATCTGGGCCAGTCCTCACCCACTGGGTCAGCTCAGCGCTTGCATGACTGCATTTAACGTGTACCAACTGTGGTGGACATCAGCATCCGTGAGGATCCTGCTCTGCACAGGACACGGGCGAGCTGCTTTTCCTGTGCCCCCGGAGCAAGCATGACTGCTACTTGTGTAGTCTGCCCGGTGCCTGTGCTAGCGAGAGGGAAGCTCATGCACCATGGCAATGAGTGTGTGTTTGCAGGGACCAGCTACAGGAAACTAATGGACCATGAAATTATCCATGGAAAGAAAAAAAAAAAAGACTCAGAGCAAATTGCACTGCACCTACACCCGTGATCCCCTCTCAGCCAGCTTAATGCAGTGGCAAATAAGATATAGTAGTTTTATGTTGAAGACAGGAGGGACTGGCAAATGGCTCTTTCCAGGTTATCTGGGTGACCTAGTGTGAAGCTACACTGGAAACAGCAATTACCTGGGGGAAGCTACAAGGAAGTGTTATTGCATTAAAAAAAAGAAAAAAAAAAAAGAGTCTTTGGAAATTGCTAGCCTGGCTTTCAGAGGAGAGTAGGATAGTCATCAGTATCCTCATAATAGTAAAGTGCACTGATCCAGCAAGCTTTATCCCAAGGGATCCTAAAGTGTGTTGCCAAACTATGTATACAGCAATTCCTGTTTTTATGGAGCTCCACCTCTGGTGGGGGAAGCACACACAGGGGCAAAATGTGCTTGAAAACTGAGGCTGCAGAAAGAAATTGAGAGACATGGTGCAGCTACTTAGGGCAGAATTCAGCAACGGGGCAGCATCCCTGGGTGAGAGCGAAGGAGGTTGCTAATGGCCCCAAAGAGAGAGAGCGGCAGCAGATTTTCATCACCAGGCTCCCTATCTAACTTAACCTGCTCTAATCAATTCTGCTTTCTATGTTCCTGCCACGGCAGTGTCTGTGATGGGAAATGAAGTCATCTGCCGTAACTAGAGCTGTTTGGGAAATGTGTTATTTTTTTCCGTCAAAAGAAGTCTGGTGAGAACATATGTTTTTGTTGAAGCAAGGGAAAACCCCTTTGATTTTTTATTTATTTTTGTCTATTCAAAGTCTGAAGCTCAGGGTTTCAGGTTTCTGGAACATCTATTGGAATTAGCGCATTTCTCAACTCACAAAGAGGAATTGTCTGGGGAAACGTAAGTGTCCATTTGATCAAAAAGCTATGTCATTTCTGCGTTGCTCCGGGAGCAGAGCACGGCCAGTCTGACTCTGCCAAAGAAACAGTCAGAGATCATTCATCCACCCTGCTGCAAGCTCTTTGTGCGATGATGGCCCATTACGGCTGCACCTTTCTTGGCATCTTCATAGAATACCAGGTTGGAAGGGGTCTCAGGGATCATCTGGTCTAGCCTTCCTTGGCAAAAGCATGGTCTAGACAAGATGGCCCAGCACCCTGCCCAGCTGAATCTTAAAAATGTCCAATGTTAGAGAATCCACCACTTCCCTGGGGAGATTACTCCAATGACTGATTGTTCTCATCGTGAAAAATTTTCCTCTTATGTCCAATAATCTTATTCCTCCCCAGGTTTTGCATCCCTCAAAACAGAGCCTGCGACAGGGACCCAGCCCAGGGCTCAGCATCAAGCCCCAGCCCAACTGCAATTCCCTGTTGTCAGGTCTGAAGGGGACTTCAGAGTCCATCTGCTCAGGGGCTTCTTTTTATCCTGACAGAAATAACCGGAGAGGGAATTTTGACTGATAGGAGAGAGTTGAGAGATCAAGAGGAACCTCTGGGGCTGTTTTGTGCTCCTTGAATATGTGCAGTAATTCGATTTCTCCGGTGCTATGTTGGTTTTACACCAGCTGAGGATCTGAAATGTGTTTGCTAAGTTAATTTGCTTGCAAATGAGAGATAATTGAAACCAATGCTGCAGCTAAAATGATACGTGAGAGAATGCAAGCCCATGTGAAAGGGCAAACACCCCCTCCCCCCAAAATAAAAGATAGTGCCTGTGTGCTCTGCTAAATACAGCCCCAGTTGGGATGCAGAAAGGAGAAAACATGTAAATAAGAAAAAGGTGGAATTGTCTGATACGGCTGCTTTGAGTCATGCACAAAGGCAGCTGCAGGAGGTGGACGAGCAACGAGCACACATGGGTTTTCCTCCACCTCTTCTGTTTTTTCTTTTGCAAAATGTTTTCTGGAAAGAACAAAATAAGTCCATGGCAAGTGAAGCTGTGCTGAGGGTCTGTGGTCCTGCAGTGGGACGAAGCTCTCCCAGAGCTCTTCTGACTGAGGTTCTCTCCTCTCAGCACTGCTGGTCCCCTGTGCCTGCAGGAAAACCAGCCCAAAGTCCCCCAGCCGCAAGGGACGTCCTTGGCCGCTGCCTCCACCCTGTGCACATCCCAGCCCAAACCAGGTGGCACCAGCTGATCGGTCTGAGGGCAGCAATGCCTTCCAGCTACCCGCTGCGGCCGTGTCCCTCGGGTGCAGATGAGCTCTCTTCCCCTCATGGGTCTGCCTAAGATTAGTCCTCTTGAATTCGAATAAGCAGCGGGTCTTGCTGTGCCACCACGCTGGAAACAGCCTGGAGCAATGTTGGGTTATACCAGTCCGGCACCACTCAGCCGAGCACGGAGTCCTGCTCTCTGCTTATGAAAAGAAAGTTACATTAGAAAGGCCTTTTACCCAGATACTTAATTAAAATAATATTGAAACAAGTAAGACACACTGTGTGCTAAGCGTACGGTCACAGCTTCCCACAGCTCATTTGCAAGAGTGCTCAATAATGGCTGCGGGTAATTATTTTTTAATCAGCCAGTGTAAAGAACGATTGGCATGTTAACAAATGGTACTTATTTTCTCTTACTCCAGCGGGGCGAGATCACAGGCGATGCGGTGCCAGCCAACGAGTATCCCCTGGCACGGTAAAATCCTCCAGCTCGCCGCGGCTGGATCTCGTGTTTGGAGATGCAAAGAAGTGGCTGGCATTAGCGATAACGGGGGGTGGGCAGGAGCAGGCTGCGGGCACGAGGCAGCCCAAAAGCACCGAGATGCTCAGCAATGAGGTTGTTTGTGCAAAGACAGATGGAGGAGAGCTGGACAGGGATGCCTTTACAATTATCTGGCTCCTATCCTCTCTCCTGTGTTAGCCAGGAGATAATTCAGGACAGTTTTGGGAATACTGGTTTATGTCTGACCAGAACTAGTACTTCAATCTAGGAGACTTGGGCTGGTTTGCTCATTAATGAACTGAGATGTCACCAAAGCTCAGATGTGATTTCAAGGGCAAGATCAGTGATGCCAGCCAGCAGCAAGCTCTACTCCTTGGGGATATTTAGCCCTTCCTAATTGCCTGCTGTCCCGCTCCCTGGAAGCCTGGGGTGGCTCAGAAGCAGGGCAGTCCTGAACTAGTGCAATTAGACAATTTTCTCCCCTTTTAAAAGCTAAATATCTATGGTATCTAGCCATCGAGGGGGCGTGGGACCTTTTCTCCAAGGTTTCTGCTTTTCTCCCTCTGCCTGCCACTGAGGATGAGCCTGGCTGAGCCCTGAAGGATGCACCTGCTCAATTCTGGCTTTTTCTTCCCCAATTTATCAGCTCCGCTTTGACTCTCGGAGGGCCTTGTGTTCCCGACAGTGCTTGGGTAACTTTGAACATTAATAATTCTTCTTGTTCTAAAACCACACTGTGGGTGCCATGAAAATTAATGAGGAAGCCTCTGGAAATCAATTTTCTGATGTAAAATCTCCTCTCTGGAGAGCTGGGTGCTGTGGGCCTTTGGGGGTTATTTTAGGCAGGCAGCGATGCATGTCCTTGGCCAAAGGATGTGCTGTCTTGGGCTTCTCCTGTGGAAAGATGCTCCTTGTTTACCTGCTGTACATTTTCTGCCTCCTTTACCTGACACGGGAGTAGCGTGGGCTTTGCCAAGCTTTGCTCCGACTTCTGCTCTAGATTTACTCAGTCTGCTTGGACTTAAATGAGTGCCAGGAGTGTCTCCCCATCTTTACAGCCTTAAGCCATGCTGGTTCTCCCAGCCTTGCTGCATGTCTCTGACTCTTCCCACTGTCACTCTCTGCTCATCCTGCAGATATCAGCCTCCCAGATTTTCAGTGTCTGCTTTGTCGTGTTCCCTTAGGAGACACAGCAGCCTCCCAGGGGGTCAGGAGGGGCAGGACTCCATCCAGAGTCCCCTGAGATCGCTGCTGAGCTGAGCGAGAAGTTGCCTTTTTGTAGCTCAGTGGCCATGAGTTCTCGAAACCTCAGCCCCAGAGGCTGGAGAAAGTTCAAAGGCACTTCCTTGCTTGGGGAATCTCTTGTCATCACCCCAAGGATGGCTCTGAAGTCTTCCAGACAAGATCCCGGCTTCCCGGCAGCTGGCTTCGTGTGGCCTTTGTGTTCCCATGAGACTGTGTGGGCTCATCTTCATCTCTTCTTTCCATCTGGTTGATTTATTTCATTAAGTTACAAAATTGCAACTGACACATTCCTCCTACAATTGAGTTGTTTTTCGGGGTGCAAAAAAATTACTTGTCATACCACCCAAGCGTGATAGCTATAATTTTCCCATCTGTGCAGATGTGCTTGGTGCCTCTGGAATTTCAATATTCACATTGTGACAGATAGCTTTACATCAACCTCTGTCTCCAACATCTCCACTGCAGGGTGTTGTCCAGAGGGCAGAGGTGGGGAATAGAGATTTCCCATTTGATTGGTGCATGTTTAATTTATTTGCACTGATGTTATTTGCTAATTATTTTGTCTGGTTCCTCAGGTGCAGTGAGTTCTCACGTTCGTCCTTCCTTGCAGAGCCTCCAACACAAATAAACCAAAGCATGATCACAGCAGGGAGCTGGTGAAGGGGATGTTGAGGTCCAGCTGAAAGCTGCTTCTACTGGGGATGACTTAGGGGTCCCATTTGGAGCCATCATGCCTTGAGATGGGTTTGAATCCAACTCCACCAGCTGGCAGGTGATCTCTCTGTTCTCTCCTTTACTTTCCACCTCCAAAATCAGACTCAGTCTGTTTCCACCCCCTTTTCTTTCCTCTGAGTCAGTATATCATACAGTTTGTGCCCTCATCTTTGAGGTGCCAAGGGTCAGACTTCTCAGAGAGCTTTTCCCTTTCTACTTTTGAAGAGCAATTTGATTAAAACAGGCCTCTAAACTGTGCCCCTGCCTAGGCCCAGGGGACCCAGACAGAGCTCTTCTTCTTACAAGTCGATTTTTCTCTCCCGCTCGGTGCATTAAAACCCTTTCCACTGTCAGAGCTGTTCTGGGTGAGAGCACTTTGCTTTATTAACATGACCATGTTTGTTTGGAAGTTGGAAAAGGGGATTTCTAAGTGGATTTTATCCTTTGAAACAGTTCAGTGGTTCTGGCTGTATGGGATTTATATTCCTGGAGTGGAGATGAGATGGTTTTGCTGGGGAACTGTCCCATTAGGACTCTGCTCAGCTGGCTGAGGGGATGTGCTCAGGGATGTAAAATACCAGCAGGACAGAGGCTGCTGTGTCCCTGGTCCCAGCCATACCCACTCCATCTAAACCACATGGAAAGGTGTCCAGGCTGCCTCCTTCCAGAAATGGGTTCACTTAGGTGTTCCTTAGCAAATCTACATTGCAGGGAAAGGGTAAGCTGGGTCTTGACCCATGCCAGACTGAGTGTGCAGACAGAGACGTGTTGAGGGATGCTTTGTGCTAACCTGGCTCATGGGGTCATTGCTAAAGGGGGACTTCCCTGGCACCCCAGCAAAGGGTCTTTCTGGGATAGCCACCACATACATGGACCAAGCACAACCACACACATCTGGGCACAAGCAGGGACACATGTGCATGTGCACACATCCCATCCTTGCTTTAAAGATCACACATTGATGGGCAGAGTCAGCCCCTGCTCCCCAGCTGACACTCAGGCTCTCAGCAACATCTAATCTCCTCCTGTTGTTAGTGACGATTGCCATAAATGCCCATGACACAAATGTGACTTCAGCCAGGCAGTTAACTTCTGTTTGTTTTCCCGTGATTTAAATCCCACCAACCTTGACTGTGTTAAAAAGTGTAATTGTTCTGCCTTTCCCCACCGCCCTCTGCTCTTTTCCGTAAGGAGATTATGAGCTGGGGGAAAGTAAATGCCTTATCTGAAGTAAAAAAAGAAAGATAATGTTGAAATAACTGCTGTCAGAGGAAGATACATTTTTCAAACACGTCCTCTCCGCTCAGTGTGAAGCAGCGGCTGCCTGTGTTTCAGAGCATTATGGTACATTAGCCTCCGCATGCAGTGTTGGTTGCTTTGTTTATTATTTTAATTTCCAAGTGTCTAGCAGGGGTAGATGGTGCCGAGGTGACAGCATGGGAGGAATGAAATCTTCTCCCTCGCCGTGCTGTGGGGACGGGGACAGCAGAGCCATCACTCCCCAGGTGGCCGGCTCAGCGGGGATGGTGGGGAGTAGGGCACCGCCACCCCAGCAATGAACGTGGCAATTTCTCCTCTTTTCCTGAAAAACTGACAAACTGGAGCCTCTTAACTTTGCTTGTATGGACACCCCAGAGTCCTAGCAATAGGGGTCTTTGATAGGACGTTGTCCCAGCTACTCCATCCTATCTGTTCTGGGAGAGGAGCTGGCTCACTAACAGAGTGGTAAGGTCGGTGTCTCGCTGTGGAGAATGATTTGGGTGAGCTAAAAAGGAAGGTTTCTTTCCTCTTTACAGGAGCAGCCCCCTCTCCCTGAGTCCCCTGTGCTCCCCAAGCGAAAACAAAGGTAGGAAAATGTGGTTCCCAGCCAGCCCCCATCTTCTGCTCAATCCTGAGCAGATGGGTTTGTTTGTCTGTGCTTTGTTTTAATGTCTCCAGAAAATTAGGGTGATTTTTGAAGAAAAAAAATTTACTTTGTAAGAGGGGAAAAAAAAGAAAGACAGAAAATATTTTGACATTCTCTCTCAATACGCCCTCCTTTCGTCTCCACCAAGACTCCTTGCTGCATTTGACCTGAATTCTCAAATAGCTCCAGCCGTCCTGAAAGTCTCATTTTCAGCTAAAACACCCCTCACCCCTCCCTATTCACCAAAAAAATGTTGCCCAGCTCCACTCAGGAGACTGCCCACAGGGTGCTCTCTGTGTGCTCCAGGGTGCAGGGACCTCACAGGGCTGCTGGCTTCCCATGTGAATTAAGCTGAATATTTGTGATTCTGCCTCTGCCCTCATCCCTGGGCTGTGCTAGCTGCTGACGGCTGCGTCTATCCCCCTCCATTGCCTGGAGAACCCCAGAAGACGAGAAGCTTGGGAGATATCTTTCTCCTCTGAGAAGCTATTTGAAAATATTAACATAAAGTCTATTTGTCTGCATTCAAGGCCAAGAATGGTTAAGCTGAGTTCCTCTTATCTGACGCACGATTAGGAGCATCTCCCAAGCTCTGGTGAGCTCAGGGGGGAGCACACGGCATCAGATGGTGGGTGGATAGGGATGAAATGCTGGATTCATTAATGGCACTTTTCACTTTCCACCCTGACTCTGGTGCCAGCACAGATTTACAAGGGAATGCAGTCAGTGGGTAGCAGAGATGCTCAGAAAATGCCTTTGCAAACACAGAAAGGAAGTATCAATCAAAATAAACCAATCCTAACAGCTGTAGAAATAGACTTGATTTCTGATAATAAAATGAAACTGGAAGAAAAAATTCTCTTCAAAGCCAAATGGTTTGACAGAAAAGGGCTGAGCAGCTCTAGCAGCTGGGTGAGCAGCTGCTGGTGTGTTGACCACTGCCTGTGCCGAATGGCCAATGGCCCTGGCGAGCGGCTTTGGCCATCCCCTGTGAGCACCATCTGCCTGGGGGCATGGCTGTGGTCACCCAGACTCACCCTCACAGCCAGAGGGGCTTCCCAGTATTCAGCGTGGTTGCACTGGGCTGTGCCTCATCAAAACCCAGTGGATCCCGGTCAGGATCCAGCTCTCTTGACTATAGCCTCTGACAATGTGGAGTCTGGTCTGAGCCCGTCCTGCAGGAGACGAAGGGAGAAAGTGGCCTTCTGGTACAGTCGCCGTCCCACCTACCTTAAAACCCCATCCTGGAGTGAGGACAGAGCACCCTCTGGAAATGCCTCTCTCCCCTCTGACTGCAGGGGGGACAGGGCAGCTCACACACATGACATGATTAATTCCAAGGCAGCCAGATTTCAGGGAGCGGAGTCTCTCCCTGTATGTAGTATGTATTTTATACATCATAGAATCACAGAATGGTTTGGGTTGGAAGGGACCTTGAAGATCATCTAGTTCCAACCCCCTGCCATGGGCAGGGACACCCTCCACTAGACCAGGTTGCCCAAAGCCCCATCCAACCTGGCCTTGAACACTGCCAGGGATGGGGCCTCCACAGCTTCTCTGGGCAACCTGTTCCAGTGCCTCACCACCCTCACAGTGAAGAATTTCTTCCTAATATCTAATGTAAATCGACCCTCCTTCAGCTTAAAGCCATTCCCCCTTGTCCTATCTCACTCCATGCCCTTGTAAACAGTCCCTCTCCAGCTTTCCTGTAGGCCCCTTCAGGTACTGGAAGGCTGCTATAAGGTCTCCCCAGAGCCTTCTCTTCTCCAGGCTGAACAACCCCAACTCCCTCAGCCTGTCTCCATAGCAGAGGTGCTCCAGCCCTCTGATCAGCTTCATGGCCTCCTCTGGACTCACTCCAACAGTCTTTCCCGTGCTGAGGACCCCAGAACTGGATGCAGTACTCCAGGTGGGGTCTCACAAGAGCGGAGTAGAGGGGCAGGATCACCTCCCTGGACCTGCTGGTCATGCTTCTTGTGATGCAGCCCAGGACACTGTTGGCTTTCTGGGCTGCAAGTGCACATTGACAGGTTATGTTGAGCTTCTCATCAACCAACACCCCCAAGTCCTTTTCCTCAGGGCTGGTCTCAATCCATTCCTCGCCCAGCCTGTAGTTGTGTTTGGGATTGCAACAACCCATATGCAGGACCTTGCACTTGGCCTTGTTGAACTTCTTGAGGTTTGCACAGGCCCACCTCTCAAGCCTGTCAGGGTCCCTCTGGATGGCATCCCTTCCCTCCAGTGTGTCAACCACACCACACAGTTTGGTGTCATTGGCAAACTTGCTGAAGGTGCACTCGATCCCACTGTCCATGTCACTGACAAACATGTTAAACAGTGCCGGTCCCAGTACTGACCCCTGAGGAATGCCACTTGTCACTGGTTTCCACAAGAGAATGGCTGGAAAAGGGATCTGGGGATCCCAATGTGATAGGTGCAAGATCCATCCCACAGCACAGGGCTGAGCGATGCCTGCATACCGGCACTGCCGGCTGCCGAATGCCGGTTCATAGCAACCGCTGCAGGTGAAGAGATAAAGTAAAAGAGCAAGATGATCCTTGTGAATACGCAGCACACAGAGAAACGCTTGCTAACAAAGAGTGCTATTGATCTCATTTACTGCCTGCTCCCATCAACTGGAACCAGGAACTGCTCAATCCTACTTTGTAAGAAAAGCCTGCTCTAAGTATTAGTTTCAGCTCTTCCAAAAGAGCCTGAGACTAAACACAAATCACAATCAGAGAGGGATGAAACAATACATGTGTATGTGTCCTTACTAGGGTATTATTATATGGCCCAACACCGGGACTTTGGCATGAAATGCTTCAAGTTCAGACATGAAACTTCTCTGACCTCACCATAATGCTTCCAAATCGAGCTGGCATTTTAAACCCAGAAGGGACGACTCTGTCCAGTCTTTGTTTTGGTAGGACTAATATTTGGAAAGATGAAATCAAATCACATGGCCTTGCCAGACAGCTGACACTCGAAAATAAAATCTGTGTTTCCATGGGGAAAAGTGAGAATTTTTAGCAAATGTATTAGGGTTTGCAAATCTCCATTCTCTGTTTCACTGTCTTTACAAAGCCATGTAATTGCAGAGAAGATCTGGAGGAGTTGCAGCCACTTTAGATGAGTGACTTGTAAGTAAAAAATAGTTTGAATTTTGCTTTTTGGAACTGACGGTGAAGGGGCAGGGTTTTCTGGTTTCTAATGCAATGTTTTCCAGGTATGTTGTATAACTTTTTTTCTTCCAAATCTCTTGAGTGGTCCGTAATGAGCAATTATAAAAGGCTAATCTCATTAAAAGGAAAATCTCCTCATTCATTTAATTCTTAAATCTCTTTCTGTTGGGAGGGGAATATTTAAATGAGCTTCCTCCCATTATAAAGTTACTTCAAGGTCTGTTTTTCATCACAGTTAAATCAGAACAGGGGCATGAGGTGCTTTTACTTTAATCTGTTTTTAATCTGATTTTCCTTAAATGAAGTTGGATCATTTCTGGTGCAGAGTCCTAGAAACCAGGGAGACAATGACTAGCAAGAGGTCATTTATTCTGCTCCATGATCCCAACAGAGACCCTAAAGTTTCATTAATGATCATTGCAGTCATAAAGAAACCCATTCATTTTACCCATTGGCCAATAAATGCTTTATAGTATTTAATGGGACTCTTCTTTTTTTAAAAATGAGAGGGAGGAGAGCTCTCTGTGGAAGCAGGATCCCAGAGCTGGTGCGGGGAGGGCTGCTGGCAGGGAGAAATGCTGTCTGCACATCATGGGGGGGGGCTGGAGAGACGGACCTGGAGCCGGAGCGGCATTTCAGCATCCCCCAGAAGCTGTGGCTGGGAATGGGGATGCTGGGAAGTGATGGAGGGGGCAGCAGCATCCTGACATCGCACGGGAGGTGGTCGCAGGCTGTGCACACGCGCGGGGCTTTGTTATCTGGGCTGGGCACTCCAGCGGCTGCCAGCCTGCACACCCGGATAGCGCTTCATTGTCTGGGCCAGGTTCGTCATCAGGCCTTTCTTCTGCTCCTCTCCTGTCCCTTATCAGCCGGACCTGCACCTCCTTCTCCGCTGGTGCTTTTGGGAGACAAGGCTGTGCCTTCACAGCCGCCCCCTCCTCTCCCCAGAGCAGCACTTGGCCTCCCCGGCCGCTCGGCGGGGGAAGGCAGAGCTCAACAGGATGAAAATCAATCCTAATAATAAAGTAACAAACTGCTCCAGGAGAAGGAGAGTACCTGGAATTACTTTAAATTCAGAAATCAGCCCGAGATAAGGCGCCAGACCAAATGCCAATATGCTAATGCAGCTCCTTTAGCAATGTGCACCGCCAGTATCTCTATCCTGCTTGTTCCACAGCTGTGACAACCTGTCTCTCCTCAGCACCAGAGATACATATTTTGCTTAGAAATTAGGGCAAATCATGCCAATGTTTCAATGTGAATGATTAAAAAAGGCCAACCCCCTTATGACATCCTCTTATGTGTCCTCTTTCTCTCTTCCCACCACCCCCCTCCCACTGAGCTTACCATCACATTGTCTTTGGAGGTGACTCCATGCTTTTGGGTTTGATCCCTGCCTTCCACCCTGTCCACTCTCCAACTTTCCAGAGGGAAATTTCCAGAGGTTGACCTGGAGGGATGGAAAACATTTTGTAAGAAGAGGGGAAAAAAAAAAAAAAGAACAAAGAGTTTCTTCACAAAGAGAAACTTCATCATGATGGGGACATTGTTTAAAATGGTTCAAAGCAAAACTGGGGTGAAGATATCGTCTGAAAATGGCCAGCATCAAAACTGGGACCTGGACCAAAGTGTCACGAATGGTTTCTGTGGCAATGAGCTGGGGCTGGTCGGGAGCAGGGCACTGGGTACAGCCATCCTCCCTTCATAAAGGATCCAGGTGCCCAGTGATGGGCAGGTCTGTTCCCCCACACCACACCAGGCCTTGGCCCCATCAGTTGTGTGGGATTTATTCAAAGCTTGAGCCCTTGTTCTTTCCAAGAACAGGGTTTTAGCCTGACTGTCAGCAACATTTTTTTCTTTCTCTCTAAGATTTCATGTCTTAGGCTACTCTTCCTTTCTGCAGTGAGAGACAGTCCGCATATGCTCTGCCCTCATCCCCATAGGAAGAGAGGAAGGAGAATTACGCAGAGGCCAGGTTCAATCCTTATCTTGTCTAAAAGCATTCACAGACAGTCAATCCTGCCTCTCAATAAATGAAATATTTCCTCTCCAGTTTATCTCCTTGGACTCCAGCAGCCCAGATTGCTAATTGGCAGCAACCTCTTCCCTCATCAGAACAATCCTTTCTCATTCATGGATTGTTCTCCTTAAATTCGCTCATGACAGAAGTGGAAATCCATTTTTACACATCTTGCTTTTTCTAGAAGAAAATCCTTTCCTGTTGTTGAAATGAGTCCTGTTTTTAAACCTGCAGACAGATCACTCTCTCTCTCTGGGCTTGATTAATTTAAAATTTAGGTGAGTGTTTCTTGATTGCAGGATAAGGCTGGCTGTGGAGTTTTGTTTTCTAGGAACCATCATACAGAGCATAATAAATAAGCACAAAATGAAATAAAACTGAGGAAATATTATGAAACAGTGTATTCTTATTAGGAGATCCTCCAGTGATATTTTCATTTTGGTATCAACAGGGAGCCATTATTATTGAAACGGTAACCTTAATCAAAAAATGACTGTGGTAAAATAGACCTTTTCCTTCCACAGATCAACTCCCTGTATATAATTTGGAGTCCAAAATGCTGATTTTAGTTAAAGAAAAAAACCTTGGAAAATGGTTTTGTTTCTTTTCCTCTGAAAATGCTGACTTCACTGAAAAAAAAAGGCGAACCACACACACGCACACACACACACACACAGAAATTGCATTGAAAAGTGCAGAAAACATTTCAAGTGAAAATTACCCAATATTATAAAAAGTCTGACCAAACCCGCAAATGTCACTTCCATTTTGAATGGAAAGATGTGATTTATTTGTGAGGAATACTGCAACTTTCTAAAAGAGTCTACTGGTTCTTAATCAAGCTGCCTGACTCCCAGCAAAGCGTTGCTGGGAAACTTCTGCCATACTCGAAAAGACAAAGCCCTCCAGGTTTGCCCAATCTAACTCCCACTGGCAGAGACAGCAGTGAAAGGACCCTGGGTGAACCATTCTACAGCTCTCCAAATCAAGACAGGGGTTTGGTGTAGTCTAGCCTATTCCTAAAGCCCTCAAGGATGGAGGGAGGGATGGGTGGATGGATGGATGGATGCTCAGTGTCCACAACCAGTAACTCTTTTCCCTGCCTGGCTGGTGATGTTCCAGCTGTGTGTTGGCACAGCAGCTATAGGGCAGCTCCTCATTTTTGGTCACCAGGAATGCCTAGCAGCCAGAGAGATAAACAAGTGTAGCCTTGCCCTGAGATCAGAGCCTGGGTTAAACCCCAACCCAAGCATCTCCAACAGGACAAGGGCTACATTTAAGGAGAAACCTCTGCTCCTCTCCTGCTCTGGGCCCCAGAGGTAAGCCTAGGAAAATGTAGGAGATATGTTGGTGAGACAATGTCAGAGCAGAAGGACCAGGATGGCAGAGCTAATCCTGCCAGTCAGTTCTCCCTAATCCTGAGGCTGCAGGAACAGCTGGGACTGCTGTTTACACTCCTTTCTTCTGAGAGCAAGAGTGCTCACAAGGACGTGTATTTTTTCCAAGTGCACAGCTTTCTGGCTGCTATTTTTGCTGCGCTGTCTGATCTGCTCCTGTGGCACGATGATATTCCCGTTCTTTCCTTTCAGCATCTTCCCTGACAGGATGCACAGCGCCTTGCGAACATCCATAGCTGTGAGCTTGCCTTGTCCCTTTGGTAGAGAGGGAAACTGAGGCAGAAGGAAGAGCTGTCACTCACCCGCTCTCACTCAGGGAAAGTAGGAGACCTCAGGAGCTTAGTGCTGGGTTCAGTGCTTTAGCAGCAAGGCTGTCCTTCCCCTCTGAACTGGGCCACTTTAAGTTGCCTCTGTGGTTTATTATGTACAGGATTTTCGTCAGACGTGCAAAGTAAATTAGCACCGTATTCACAGCCATAATCACCTACCAATGATCTCATACATGTGGCACAAAGGGAAAGGATCTGCATGGGATTCTGTTCTGCAAGTATAATCGCCCATAGCCTCCTTGTTAATTAGCTCCTCTCAAGCATCCAATCTGTGGCAATTATAGCAATCAAAAATGCATTCAGCCCCCCACCCCTCCTGCTCCCCATCAGCACCTGACAAGCCGGCAGGCACATTATCCCAAACCATGGCAAGCACACGCTGATAGGACACAAACCTCCCCACCGCCTGACGCAGGATTCATCACCCGCAATACCAGCCCCAGCACAAGGCCCTGCATACCAGGAATTATTAAAAAAAAAAAAAAAAAAAAAAGAAAGAAAAGAAGACAGAAAGAGACAGATTTCAATTTTCTTGCATAGTTTTGGGAGCCCATAGAAAAGTGAAAGCAAGTGAAAGACGCTATTTAGCCCCTTGGGTTCAATTGGCGGCATCGTCGTCTTCTTTTTTTGCTGATGCCAATGGAAAAGTGAATCTCTTATTTTTAATGTTGTCTGATTGAAAGCGCCGCTCGCCACATCGCTCTGAGAGGCCCAGGTGGGATGAATGCCCGGGGTGATTGATGTATTGTGCCGTCCTCCTCGCTCTCAGAGGAGCACTTTGTGAGAGCAGCAGTGAGATTGCACTGGGGGATTTGGGCAGCTCTGAGTGGAGCCCCGCTCCAAAGATCTGCCAGTTAAATGCAGCTCCTTCCTCCTCCTGCTGTTTCCCAGTGCTTCTTACTTCAAGATCTCTGCAGCATGTGTGCAAGAGCAGCTACTGGTGGGCACCCCAGTTGGAAGACAGCCCTATGGGTACCCCTCGCTCCCTCTGGAATCAATAGCAATGTACTTCTTGGGGAAAACCCTCTGATTTGCACCAGGGATCAGTAAACCTAGAGGTAAATTTGCTCCTTGGCTTCCTGAATGGGTTTTTTTCTTTGCTGCCCAAGTGTGCTGATAAAATGGCATCCTAGGGCTGTGTAAGGGATGCTCGAGACTTGACATCCCTCCTGTCTTCCTTGGGGCCTGGGCTGGACTTTGCTGGGAAAGCTGTGAAAGCAGTGGTATGGGGTGCTGTTCCACCTTGTCATGCATCTGGCTGCAAACCCACTCCAGGGGTACTTGGCATCTCCTGCCTGTTATTGCTGCCCCTCCATCATACTGGTAGAGGTGTTTGGGGGCATTTCCACTAAACCAGCCCCAGGAAATTACCTGTATCAAGCTAAAAGCCCTATGAAAAAAGGGTATCTTTTTTAGTCCAGATCCTGTCACTGGCCAGCATGCAATCAGTCCCAGTAGCCGTCCATGGCTACCTATTGCTGTGTCTTAGTGCTGGGCACATTGGATGGTCCATGTGAGTGCTCCCAAGCAACTCCCATGCAAAGTCAGCTGGCTGAGCTTAAACCATGAGTGCTCACAAGTCCTCTAGCCCAGCTTGGCTGTGGGCACATCATCCTTCAGATGGACTGACTGCTTGGGAAAGTTGAGCTCTCAGCCTGATGCTCCAACCTGCTGATGTCAGAGATAAAAAGCCCAACTGGTTATGCCATTCTGGGTCCTGTAGGGTGCATGATGCTGCCAGGCTTTTAGCTCTGAAGTGTTGAGATAAGTCGGCCAAGGTGAGAGATGACCCAATAAAGCACGGGCTGAGCTCAGGAGAGCCCCCAGATAGCTGCTGTGTGCAGAATTACTTGCCCTTTGGTCTTCTTCAAGGTCCTTGCAGGGAGGGAGTTATTGCTGTTATTTGCAGACACAACATGCCCCATAGATGCCCTTGAACTCCTCTGCTGTGCTCTGCCTTGAAAATAAATTTCAGATAACCCATACCCCCACATTGCCTACACAGAGCAGAGGTGGGCTTAAGAGGAACAGACTGCAGAGAGCCAGAGACGGGGAGAGCACCTCCACAATGAACTTCTCCCCAGGTATTTGCATGACTATATCATGCTTCATCCATCACAGAGCTTTCTCCATGGCTCAAGGCTGCACAAAGTGCACAGTGGACCAGCTCTGCTCTTCAGCCTTCACCGCATTGTGAAGGCTTGGTGTGGGCAGAGGAATGACTTGTGCTGCCCAGGTCCTCAGTGTGACCTGAGAAACCTGCCATCCCACAGAGGTGGTTCAGCAGGGACAATGAAGATCAGGTGGGTGGGAAGAGGGGAAGAAGCTGTGTGAGCAGCAGGTCAGTCACTGCTGAAATCAGTCAGGAGACCTTTTCCATCCCTGTGTAACCAAAATAGCCTGGTACAGTGTCCCTAGGCAGAGCCAGCCCTGCAGGCAGAATCTACCTTGGATGCACATGCAGGCAGCAGTTCCCAGCCACTGCCCGGGAAGATCACAGAGTCCCTGGTGCTGGCCCAGCCACCATGGCATCAGTGGAGACTGGCTTAGACACAGGTGTCATCTGGCCTTGGGGTCCAGCAGGGTTTCCTCCTCCCTGGCATTGCCAAGCCCTTTCTATCTCCCCCCAGCAACCCTCTGCACCTTCCTGGGCATCCCTTTCTCTTACCTCTCCACTTTGCAGCCCATTTCTCTCTAACCACTGGACTTTCACAAAACCATCCTCACCACAGGTCCTGCTGGCCCCACGCCGAGTCTGCCCTCCAGCACTCATGCCAGCGCCAGGCGGAGAATTAAGCCACAGATACTGGCTTTGGCCATCTGCCATCGGCAATGCTGTTTCCCTTTGGTTGCCCAATAAATAAAGACCTTGTACCAGTAGCTCCATCGCTCGAGGGGATTCACGTTGCAGCTGAACGTTGTGGGGAGGGTTTCTCAGTCATGAAATGGCTTTCCAGGACAGCATGGTTACCTTGAATCTTCTGCTTATCTCCATTTGTTTAGGGGTGCATGAGGAGGGTTCTTTCCTTTGAGCACAAAACCTGTTTGCTTTTTTCCCTCCTCCCACACATTTGTAATGGGAGAGAGAACAGCCTCGCATCCAGGGATGCAAACCCCTGGGGGATGAGGGTTGGCGGGATGAAAACCCTGCTGCCTGCATCCTCCCTGAGATGGATGCTGAGCTGGGGTCAGGAGGTGCTGCTGCATGGAGGTGTAGGCACCTCTGCAGAGGATTCAAGCCTATGCATGGGTATGGAAATGGCTGGAGAATGGGAACTAATTAGTATATATGGAAATAATGGGAATATTAGCTGAATTAGCTAAGCTGTTATTCAGCTTCCCTTTTTCCTTCCTTCTTTCTTTCCTTCCCAAGCCAAAAAAGCTGGTTTACATTCTAATGGCTTTAATTACTTCATGAAAATGTGAGCGGATGGGGAAGTGCTGCCACCAACAACGCTTTAATGGTCGACTGAACACAATTTGAATTAATTTGGTTGAGATGGCTATTAGTGCTAATACTCCAGGGCCTGTCTCACTGGTGTTGCTGTAACTTCCCGTGCCCCTGACGGAGCAGAGGCTTCCAGGCACTTGCTCGGTCGCCCACCTGCTGAGGCACCTCAAGGAGAGTCAGGAATTGTCCCATCTCCTTATCATCTCCCTCAGTCATGATTTTATTTCACTTGGTTATGTGTGTCCTTATTTTGGAAATGACTTAGAGCTGTCTTTGAGCCTGTATCAAGCCACAGAGCCATCTTTCCTGTGCCTCTGTCTCTCATGATTGCACTCTCTGGTATCCAGAGAGGTGTGAAATCTGCCCAAAGTGCATCCCAGCTTGGCCCTGTGTCTGTGTGCACGCATCTGTGTGTGTGTATGTGTGTATTCTCTGTTGTCTACCAAGGGGCTGAGCTCCAGCTGCTGTGCCTCTGTGGAGAAAATAACAGGGTCCCCCTCCTCTGTCTGGTTATCCAGCTCACAGCATTTGTGGGGACTTTGTCTGTCTAGGATCTCTGTTCCTCTGAAAAACATGCTCTGGAAATGGCCTGAAGGTTTAAAAGCTTCACGGGTGGGGGCTGGCAGCCCTTCAGACAGTGTGGTACTCTCATGTTCAGCAGGTCCATACGAGCTTTGTCTCTTTAGGAAGCCAAGGGAGAAGCAGCAGCTCTGGCAGCATCATGGCAGCAGCTCCACACCTGAGAGCTGGAACTGGTTGCTCTTTTTTGTACCATGAGATTCCCTTTTCCCCAGCCCCAGGATGGACTTAAACCCGAGTACCAGCCACAACTGCTGTAGGCTTTCTCCTCCCTCCCTGCCTGCATGTCCTGCTGAGGAGGAGGCCATGAGTGCCACCTTGCAGGCAACCCTTGAAAGCAAGCGGCTGCTTGACTGGCACAGCTGTGTTGGCAGCAGGTGATGTACAGACCCAAGCAGGTGTGGATTGACCAGGATATTGCAGCTTCTCCTATTAGCACCTCTCAGGGTTGTGTTTGCAGCAGATCACCTGCATCAGTCACAGGAAGCAGGAGCTGTCACTGGTCCTTTATTCCCTCCCCATCCCCAGCACGTCCCCTTGAGCCCCCCTCTGCTCTCAGGGCCGCCGTGAGAGATGTGGGATGTGTGGATACCTTAGTGTCTCCTGCCCCTGATTTGCACCCACCTGCCATCACATTTAGCCTGGCCCCTAACACTGTTGTGACAGCCAGGGAGAGGGATCTGGCAGGGTGTTAATAAAGAGCCTGAAGGAGAAGGAAATTAAAATCATCTTCTGCTTTGTGTCCTTTCCTCTAACCCCACTGTGCTCCCTCCTCCCTGTCTCACACACAGACTCGGCTTCTCATTGCAAACGCTCTCTCCTGGGATGGATTTTCTTTGATCCATCTGCAACCAAATTCTCCCAAATGCCATCAGCTTCACTGACTTACAAATCTGTCATGCTGGAATGGGCTGAGAAGCCTGCCACTGCTTTGGATTTCATGTCCCTTTCATGAACTTCAGGTGGAAAGAGCCAGCACTGGGACCATCTGAGCTTTTGCTGGAGACTGGTGTTGCATATGTTCCCCTGCATTATCTGAACTGGCTGATGTCTCTTTTGCACTGGGCAGCAGGGCTGAGGCTGGAGATGCTGGTGAGACCTGCCCCGATGGGTGCTGATGGGGGCTGGGGTTACTCCTTTGGGAATTTCTACTGGGTAGTTTTGAGGTTGGGGCATCGCCCCAGATGCTCAGTCATATTTATCTTCAGGAAATGCTTCCCCAGACTCTTTGGCCACCTGGCCCAGCCTGTCATCTCCATCTGGCTCCACTCTCTTCCCCTGCATCTGCAGAAGCCAGGCCATTAGCAGTGACTCCAGCTGCTCCATGTGCACAGACCTGTCTCACCCAGCAACTGCGGGCTGCTGTCCCCCTCTCCTTTTTCCCTGCTCATGAAAATTTGATCTCAGCCCAAGAGTGTTCTGCTGAGGCACCTTTCTGCCTTGACACTGCTGTGATGGGAGAGGGCAGCAGTGGTTCTCCTAAATAGCGTGGGCTCCCTTGCCCAAAGAAGTGTCCCAAACTTTCTGTTTGCCTCAGCTCTGCCCCCCACCATCAGATTAAAGCTGTTGCCTCTACCCAGCCCTCAGGCTGTCCTGGAGCAGGTGTCCTTGAAGGAGCACACAGCCCTGTTCAGCTCTAGCATCCCTACCAAGGGATGAGCTCCCTGGGGCAAGCTGAATTGGTACAGGGTCTTTGCAGCATTGTGGATCAGTAGATTAAAAATCCAATACACTCTAGTGCTGAGGAGGGCAGTAAGTCCATATTGAGACCTTTGGATGCCCCAGTGCTTGGTGTGAGGCATCTTCTTGGACTCCAGCCTAAACCTGAGGCCGGGCAGGTTACAGGCTGCAGGGGAAGTCAGTCTGGTTCCAGCCCTGCAACTGGACGTGCCAGAATACAAAGAGAACAATCAAACATTAATATTCATCCTTGAGTGCTGGTGATGGACTGATTACAGTCTGCAAGGAAGATACCAGACTGCTCACGGCAGGGACGGCTTTCTGAGGTATAAAAGAGATTATTGTATATCTAAAATACAGACTTTGAGAAATGTTTTCTTGGCTCTAAGAAGAAAAGCTTCTTTATTTGTGGAGTTAATTTGCATTTACTGTAGCTTGCATTAAAGTTACCCGTTTCCTTTCATTCAAGGGACTTCTCTTTTGTTCACATGAAAGCAGGCAGATTAACCATCTGCAATGCACGTGTTCCTCCTGCTAATTGCTTACGGGATGTTCCACTTTCCACTCCCCAGAACAACTTCCCAAAGACTAAGCCAAAGTCACCGCAACTTGCCAATGAGATTACCTAGGAGGGGAGGCTCTGCCACCGCAACATGAAAATACTGAGTAATACAGGCACAGACGGGCACGGAGGGATGGATCCAGTGCCCAGTTCTGCTAGTATTGTCTATGTTACAATAGCAATCAAAGGCTGTGCCTGGCAGACATCGCTTCCCTGCCGTCCCTCTTAGCATCCTGCAAGGAGATCACAGGGGAAAGTCAGGCAGCTTTGAAAGGAGCTCGTGACTTCTTGGGTGCATATGCAGCATGTCACGAAGTATGGCAGTTCCTCCGGCATCCCTGCGTGGCTTGCTAATGAGAACTGCTTTGATTCAGCGTCCACCTTTGCCCTTGGTGGTATGTAGCAGGGCTTTTAATAACATTATCAAGTGGACTCTGTGGTGCTAGGTGCTGTAGATAATAAAAGAGACTTCTTGTTCTAAAACATTTAGAGTCTAAAAAGACTATATAAAAGACAGAGGCTGGAAACCCAGGGAAATGAAGACCCAACTTCACAAAGGTATTTAAATACTTCAGGCACTCACCAATGCTAAGAAACTCCCCCAAGGCCACAGCAAAACTGGCACAGCTCCCAGTCGGGTATCCCGTCAACAAAAGGGGCATTTTTCCCTCTTCTGAGCAATGCTTGGGAAAAACTGAGCAAGGAAATGACTCACCACAGTACCTGCTCTGCAGGAAGAGAGCTTTATGCCTTGTTCCTGGGTCTGAGTGTTCCTCTGAAGATGTCCTGCTCACCTGGCCCACACCTGCAATTGCTGGTAGTTGACATTTTTGCAGGTACAAATCCTTATCTGTGCTTCCATCCCGAAGTTGTATGCTCAGTCCCTGGGTCTTATGGGGTTCAAAGATGATGCATGAGGTATGGATCCGTATGATTGCTGTGCCCTGTTCCTTGGACAGAGCACACGAACAGAGCCAGGTGCTTTCTAAAGCCTTTGGTCTAGGAGGGACCCCTCCAAGGACCACCCCCAGCTCTCTGAGAGTAAAATTGTCCAGCCGATGTCCCTGCTGCCGGTTTTTAGCAGGCCTGTACATCTGTGCACCAGCTAGCAAATATCCTTTAGATCCCCCTCAGATGTTCATCTCAGGGGATACCTGGTCATGCTTTCCCCAGGGGTGTTTAGCTTGCAGGGATTCAACACTAAGATTTATACATGTTTTAGCTAAGTGGTGCTGATTGCCAATCATTAAAGCAAGTTAAGATAGGAGCAAGTGATGCAGCTAAACAAAGATTTCCAGAGGAGCCAAGGTTTGTAAGCAGATAGAGAGAATACTTTTCCTGTCCTCCATTTCAAGTGAAAGTTTGCATATTTTAATGCTAGCATCAAAAATGAGGATTTCTGCTTCCTTCTGCAGGGCTGAAGAATCAGAGCTTCTTAGGCTCAAAGGCAGAAAAGCAGCAGTCATAGGGACTAGAGCATCATAGATCCCACAAACAATCTGGTACCAGTTTTCAACATCCAATGTCATTAAATCCTCTGTAAGAAAGGACTGCATCTCTGATCTGAGAAACCCAGGATGAAGATTTCATCTAAAGCGCCTCCTTGCCTTTGCACAAGGGGATTTGTAAAGAACAAAAGCTTCAAGTAATCCTCCTCATCTTAATAAAAGGATAAGACAAAGTTACAAGCAGTCTGGGGAAAATCTAGTTAGGCTTCAAATTTGGACTGGGAGCTTAAGCCAGCAAGATTAAACAGTTTGACAGACATAAGTATTTGTGCCTTTCTGAATTGTTTTCTGGGCAGAGGACAGCAATGTAGGTTCTTAGATGCTCCTGGCGCTCTGCTGGGAAGAACTGTCCAAATTCCTTGATTTCCTTCCCATGAGCAAGTATTGGTTCAGACCCTTGGCTGGCACAGACTGGCTTTTCCCCTCTGACGGCGGGGGAACTCAGCCAATTCAAGCCTGCTGAGCGCCTGGCTTGCTTTCTGAGCTCCAGTGTTGAGGATAAGCGTGCCGGGAGAGTCTTCGGTGAATGAGCCTCTCAAGAGAGACCATCTGGTTTTACTGGAAACACTGCAGATTAAAGGTCTCCTAATGGTATTTAATTTAGATTCCATGAGACCTCCAGTGGATAGCTAACAAAGGATCAAAAATGTATTTTTTAAAACATCTCCACTGAGAGGTAGCAAAGCTGCCGAAGCTTAGTGGATATAAGTGTGTAAACACCGCTCAGCAAGCTCCTAAGCACAAGCTTGGTCCATGCGTGCACAGCAAAAGCCAGCAAACAGCTCTTAAGCTTTTTGTCTCATCTCAAGGCTTTCCAGAGGGTTGTGATGATGAGATGGGCACTGGAGCTTAGTGCAAGGACTGCAGGGTGTTGGCAGGGTTTGTCCTTTCCCTGGAGCGCAATGACAGCGTAGACGTACTCTTGACTTAATCGTGGTTAATTTAGACCAGACAGAGAAGAAATGTGAATGCATTTCTAGGGAGGAAACTGGGTATGTCTTTGTGGTTGTTCAGCGTCTTGCTGAGCCAGCCTTAGACTGCTGATAAGTGGGTTTGGGACTGATCCGTTGGGGTCATCTCTGCTTTTAGAGATTGTGTCTGTGAGTCTTTGACCCTGCTGGGTCTCAACCACATTCACAAGAAGATCACAACTGCTTGTTTCATGCAGTGACTTCTCACTGCCTTTCTGAGTGAAATCCTCACTTTTTCCATTTGTTGCGATCAAGAAGCCATTGCTGGGATGATAAGAGCCATGCTGGACCATCAGGCTGTGTAACTCTGGATTTCACCATCGCAAAACCTTCTGGTAGGATGCTGCCCTGCAGAACATACCAAGGCTTCACTGTTTTTACTCTACCCCTGCCAGCAGTAAGATTTCCTGCTGTAGCCATGCAGTGCTGTACAACCTACGCTGAGTCCTCTACCACAACGGTACCATAAATCCTCATCTCGACGCTCCAATTATCCCTCTCAGTGCACGTCTGACTTCAGAATCCCATCAGACAACTTCACTTAAATTCTACTAGCGATAGAGTCATTAAGCACAGTCTGGTCACCCTAATTCTCTTAATAATTTGACATGGGCATTTTTTCACCTTTTTTATGCCCATACAGGGAGGTGATTATAATCAGGGAAGTGACTTGATTCAAATGACATAATTGGTTTTCATATTTATTCCCCCTCACTGATCTCAGTTCAAATGTGCTCAGCTCACAAGTCAAAAAGATGATTTCTTCTAATTATCAGTTCTGCAGAGCTCATCTTGGGCTCTGCAAATCCAGCTGTATCCTTTGTGCCTTCACCATGCTGTCACCAAGAATAAAGTGTTTGCAATCAGGACGCAGTCAGTCATGTTTTGTTGCTAATGTGCAAGGCAGAACGGAAGCTCATTTGCCCCTCCGCCCTGCTACTGGCTCTGTTGAGTCAAGAGTAGAACAACGCATGTTTCCAGCTGGGGGATGACTGCAGCAGAGAAATGCAGGGGGCTGTGTAGGGGGATCAACGCAAGAGAGATGTTCCAGGATGCAGGAACAGCAGATGAGGTGAGGTTGACGAAAGGCATGGTGGATGAAATCACTCATGAGTCAGTCTCCTTGCACAAAGGGTGAGTGGAAGGGCCATGTCCCCTTGTTTGAAAGCTCCCTGCTCTGTGGGCTGAGGGGTTTACAGCAGGCTCCTGCAGCCTTTGCTGACTCTTCCTGCAGTCATGAGTTTGGGTCATATAGTCATATTTATAGGTCTGTGACACAGTCCCAGAGCCGACGCCATACTTGGATCTATTGACATTCAAGTAATTCCTGTTATTGATGCCATGGACCTTCATCTTTGAAGCTGTAGTCTCTGCTAATTGAGTTCCTTCTGAACTTTCAGACCTTGCTTTTGTAGGCTAAGACCAAACCATGGCTCTTGGTGAGAATCTGGGCTTGGACTACTCTTGCTATGGGAGTGGGAAGGGACACATGCAGGAAAGAGCTAGGAGACAGAGACAGGAGACCATGGGTTTTTCTCCCCGCAGCTGCTGGATGAAGCATCTTATTCTGTATAGATGGAGCCACCACAGGCCGTACTCTGACCCATCTCCTGGCAGCAGTCGCAGTCAGGCTGACTCTGTAAAGTGTTGCCCTTGCCAAAGGAAGCAGTGGGTCCACAGCTCTTATGCCATTCTTGTCAGTGAGTTGGCTTTGCAATGACTTAATTTGTTTGTGCGTAGAGCTGGCCCTGCTAATGGGTTTGATAGACAGCTCATCAAAATCCAGGGCTCAAATGGGCCTTTGCTCAGGACTTCTATTTAGTGTGTCCATCTGTTGCGTGGATGACACAGATGGCAAAAGCCATATTTCGGGAAGACCTCTGCACATCTCATCGCCTGACAGCCTGGGAGGTGAGCTGATGGCAGGGCAAAGGGGAGAAGCACTAAGTGCTGGAAGGCTTTGTGGGCAGGCAGAGAAAAGCAGCTGAGGATCAAGCAGCTGAGGGCTGAAGGCAGATCATTCCATGTGTCATACATTTTTAACAAAGTGGTTTCTACCTGGTACAGGCAGCCGAGGAGCATGGTGCCTTCTCATTTCCCAGCGCTTTCCAACCCAAGCTGCAGGTCCTGCTACAGCACAAGCCTTGTCAAACATAAGTGGGCTCAGCACAGAGCACCTGAGCAAAACCCTATGGGCTGTGATACCTGGGGGTACCTCCAGCATCCCACCTCCTGAGCCAGTCATCTCTGAATTTCCCCAAGCAAACCCACTGCGATTTTAAGCATTTAGTGACACATTTCTTACCTCTTCTCCCCTCTCTCTATGCTGTCTGATAGTTGTGGCTTTGTTTTCTGACACAGCTCCAACATCTCAGGGGACGTTGGGGTGTCACATGCATGGGGTGTGGACGAGATGCTCTGGGGACTCTTCTGCATCATGTGGCTGCCCTGGGGCTGCGATTGCCGGGGATGTGGCTTGAAGACCCTTTTCTTCCTTTCCAGTCTTGTGTGCCTAATTCCTCTAAAATAATCCCAAAAGGGCAGTCAAACATTTCCATAATAAGGAGCATTCTGAATAAGCAGTTTCTGTCTCTGCCTCATCTGTAGGCTTTTCTTAAGACAGCAAGTAGTTACTTTTGAAAGTAAGAACAAAACCCCAAAGAAACCAAACTGAATTTATTTCCTTTAAACTGTTGTAGAAAATTTTAATTATGGTAATGAGCTTGTCATGCTCTGTGTTTGTTTCAGTGCTTGTACTTGGAAGGAATGAGTAAATTCTACCTACACTTAAAGTATGGACAATTTTATACACTTTTATACACTTACACATTTGTATATATACATACATATACATATGTATTGTTAAGCTTTCCTGATCTTGCCCTACAGCCCTTTTGGAGAAAGCTTGTATTAGTCTTGCAGATGTGGAAGGGGATTACACCACTAAGCTTGGTGCATGATGCAGTACTTCTGCACCTGAAACAAAGATAAGGGGAACAATTTCCCCAGCTCTATTAATAATTTTCCCAGCAGGAAGAATAACATTCATCCTCCCCTCCAGATTGGTCACTTTCCGTGGTGTTATAAAATATCAGTCACACATCAAAAATCCAAAAATCCCCCCGAAATGAAGGACTGCTTTTCTTTGAGTTGAAACAAAAAGGATTAACAGAGAATACAAATGCAAAGCTGACAGAGGATGACATTTCTTTCTAAAGCTCCCATTACTTTCAGATTTCCAATCACCTGATGGACAAGTTCACCCCAAGTTGGAGGAGCAGGCGATCCTATTAGTTTACCCCTTTGGCATGGTGAAGGAGATTTGTAAAAGCTTTTCCCATTTCTCCGAGTTTGAGACTGACAAAGCAGACAGTCACAGTGAGTTCAGAGCAGATATGACCAGGAGTTTTCAAATATCTTGTTTCTGAGGATTTGGCTTATTTTGCTATTTAGTGAATCCATCCATCCATGCATCTATCCATCTGCAGTGAACCCCGCAGTTATTTATGCACCGATGTACAAACACTATGTTTGCACAAACACACCAACTCACCCACCCACCCACCCTCATATTTATCGCCACCCTTCTAGGGGTGCATTGGGTGGGTTTGGGGTACACAAGCACAGGCACTCAGGCATGCCCACTACCATAACCCCTACAGAAAAAGCACATCTTTGTCCCATCTGAGGCCTGAATCATGACATCAGGTGCTGAGTGAGCAACTGCTGTGCGGTGATTGGAGCTGGTCCTTTGGCCCAGGCAGTAGAGATCTGTGATATCCCCGCCCGGGATGGTACACAGCTCAGATGGCAATGAAGATCTCATTAAATGCATATTAATCAGAAGCCTTTTAAAGTCTATTTTTTCCCTAGTTTTTATTATCACTTCTCCTCGCAGTACTTCAGGCTCTGCAACTCAGGCTCAGTGGTTGCTAAAGGGATTCAAGGAAATGTGTGTAGGGCTCGGTATTCCCACAAGGTCCTCTCTAGGAAGATGGGCTTGTCCAGCCCTGTGGTGGCATATGGACATGGCCCCTCTGGGGACTCTGTGTCATGCCTGTGCCGTCCTTGCAGGGTACTGAGAATCTCTCAGGCTCCAAATCCCAGACCGTAGGTGTGCTGGGGTTTGTAATGCAGCAGGAGCCGCCAGAGCCGGTCCTCGTGGTGCTTGTCAGGAAAAAACATGTTTTCTTCAGAAAATTTTACACTGCTCCTCCCAAGGTTGCCTTTCTGATAAAGCAAACACAAAAGGGTTACCTTGGATTATATCTACCAGCGTCTGAAGAGGTTATCGCGTCCCAGCACAGCAGGAGCTATCACGCTGTGAATGAAGGCAGCACCCTGGGATTTTCACATCTGGGCACGCGGTTACGAGCCAGCTCCCAGCAGAGTGTTCGGGAGCGCAGGGGCAGCAGGCAGGTGGGGCACGACAGAGCCAGGAGCTGCTGGGCTGTGTTTATCCTCTACCCCTGCACATCTCACGTGTCCTGCTCCCACCTCATCTTGCCCCTCCTCTTATCTCCCAGGCCACCTCGGTGGGAGGCAGACAGACACCTCGCTGCTGCCTTCCCTGGATGGGGAATGATGCTGGTCCTGTCCCCACTGGCTCTTGTGTGGGAGGAGGAAGATGGGGGGCAGGGGATGGGGGAAGGGCATGCGAGAGAGGAGAAGGATGCTGGGACAGCTGATTGATGGCTCGCAGCCAAGGAGGAGGGATGGGAATCTGCATCTATTCAGAGGCACCACCCCAGGAGGAAAGGTGCTGAGTAAGCATCCCTTCCCCTGCAGAAAGTGCCAGGGGAGGCTTTTGCAGTTGCCCGTGAGAGAGACCTCTCCCCTGTGTCACTACCACAGTTTAACCCCTGTGCAGCCCTCCTTCTCATCCTCGAGGGCTTAGGGAGCTCCCAGAGCAGCCCCAACCTTGCATGATCAAGGCTTGACTCCATCATCAGTGTCTGGGCCCTCGGTCTTGCCCCTAATGTGCAGCAAGAGGCAGCTCTCACCAGCAACACAAACTGGGAGGGCTCAGCAGGATAAACCACTGGATTTTCCCTTCTACAAGTGGCAGCAGCTCAAGCTGCCCGGACTCTCCTGGCAGCTTCCCTGGCAGCAAGCATGCTGAGAGGACCTTCTGAAGAGCAAGCCTCCATGTTCCATGGGTGCCAAGCTTTGGTGCTTTGCTGCACAGGAGAATGGAGAACCCTAGTCCTCAGGGCAAGGGAGAGCCCAACTCACAGCCAGGCTCATCTGAGGGTCCTGGTGGTACAGTTGGATGTGCTGGCTGCAAACTACTCTGTGTCCTCATCGAGGTCACCCCACGTCCATCCCAGCTGTGACAGTGGTCGATGTGCAAAGCCTCCTGCCTGTCCTCAGTACCGAGACAGGAGTAGGACCCCGGAGAGCCTCCACTGACTGTTGTGCACCTCTGGTAGCCCTCAGCCTCCCAGGCCAATTAAAATCCTCTTCAATTGATGTGTCTCATCTCCAGACTCCTCTGGGGAACTTGCACACCTCATTAGTGTAATTGGGAGATGTTTCCACTGTGGCAGAGCCCACCCAGCCACACCATGACTGTTATGTGAAACGTGGCAGGGTGAAGGGGCCCATCAGCTCTGACATCTCATGGGGATCATCCGTAATCGCTCCTTGCAGGGTTCAGCAAACAATGCAACAACACTTTTTTTTAATAGCATCTGTTGTTTCTGCGGTGCCTGTGTTGAAACATCTCTGCCCTTGGAGCTCCACTCACTTCACAAATGCTTGCCGCAGTATCTAGGTACCCACTCGTTGTCTACAGCTTTGAAAACCTCCCAATTTATCCTCAGGGACCAGCAGGTAATTATACTACCCACATGTAGCAAATGGGGAAACTGAGGCAGGGGGGCTATGAATTAGAGCATGAATAGTGTGGTCTCTCTGCCCCTGGAGGGATGTGGGGTTAGCAAAAGCAGATGTGAGGACTCCTCCTTCAAAAAAAGTCCCTCCAAAGCTGTTCCAGAGAGCCAAAGGCAGGGAGCAGCGGTCCCAGTTTCACGGTCTGGATTTCCTAAGCTGTCCTTTCCTCCTGGGACATTCTGGATATGGCTGGCCACCTTCTACAGGACTCTCTGCCCCATCAGCTATTGCGTGGGGCAAGAGGCTTCTTGCTCACAGTGGGGGCAAAACTGGTTTAAGTGGGGCTGGCACTGGAGGGAAGAGCCAGGGGAGGAGGGGGTGAGGTGGGAGGTTGGCGAAGCAGCCTGTGCTCCTCTACCCTTCTCTCTCCTGGGCAGGGAATTAAACAAACCGAACAGAGATGTTATCCTGAATGACAGTTTGCAGATGAGCCTGATATAAATGAGACAGCAGCGTAGGGAGGTGTCAGACCCATGCTGTGAAGTGAGGAGGGGGCAGGTGTGCCAGCTCCTGCCCTCTACCCCGACACATGGCAGCGCTGGGCAAACCAAGCCCTGATTTCTAGAGACATGCTGTGCTCTTGGGAACTGGTGTCCTGTACACCGCTTCACCAGCACAGATGCAGGTAGCACCATTGCCAGCTCCCTTCCAGCTGACTTCCAGTGAGCCGGATCAAACACCTTACTTAAGGAGAAGCAGCAGCACTAAAAGGCCACGTGCTCGGCATGGCAGTAAGCCCTCCCTGCTTTCCATCTTGGTGGAGCAGCTGTAATCACATAGCATTACCATTTTCCTGCATTTTTTCTGCCTGCAAGGACCAGGTCTGCTGCGTAATGCTATAGACACAGACTGGGACAAGGTAAATTCGGTGACAATGTAAGGGCAGAAGGTTTTGATAGAACCTGGCTCAATGAAAAACAATTTTGCGTGGCATTTAAGAGGTCTTCTGCCTCCTCTAAGTATTGGCTCCAAACTGATATAGAGCAGGACTTGTACGGCAGGATTCTCCTCTTCCTGTCTTAAAAGTATTATGAAAGATTAGTGCCTGCTGTCATCATGGTTTGCAGGCATGTTATTGTTATTAATTATGGTTATTACTGTAGCGCAGATCTACGCAGCATCTGGCCGACAGGCTGCCTGCAGAACCAGGGCTGCCAGCCGCAGAGAGGCAGCTCCTGCTGTCTGGCCAGGTTGGTAGCCAAAAAACCGGCAGCTGCCCGAGCAGCACGAGCTTACCCATGTCGTGGCCAGCTGGCTCGGCAACGAGCACGCGGTGCCAGCAAGCCCGGCAGCGTGCGGGAGCTCAGCTGCCTGCAAGCACTGCCTGCTGCCTGCCAGCAAAGGTGGGAGACGAGAGAGCGTGGGGAAGGGAGCAATCCGTTTAGAGGAGAGCAGCCACGCTGGGGTGCCGGGCAAAGCTGGGCATAAAATAGGAAAGGGTTTTCGCGAGTGTTTTCGAGCAATGGATTTAGCTCTGGAAGTTTTGCAGAGACCTGCCCTTTCATGAGCCTGGAATGCTTGGGAACGCTGGAGGGCTTTTATGTGGCAATTTTGGAGGTGGGGGAGGACTTTGGTATTTTTAGAGGTTCTCCTTCATCTCGCCTCTGTTGTCCTTTTGCTTTCTCTGTTTGAAGGAAAGTGGAGACAGGAGAGAGAAAAAGGAAACACTCCAAATAATTGAAACAGCTTTTGCTGGAAAGTAAAGGAGAAGAAACCTACCCTGGTGGCCCTTCCCCGGGGGAAGAATGAAAGGAAATGTGTCGAAATCAAAGTATTTGTGGAAATGTAAATTCCTAGTGAATACCATGGGGAAAGGAGACTGTGAATATTTAAGTAATTCTACTTAGTTGTATCAATGGCAGCTCAGCCCCAGCAGGGGGGCTGCCACCTCTCGGAGCCTGTGACATGGGACCTCCGTATGGCCCACGGCAGGCGATTCATCCCAGGGAACTAATCAGCGCTGCCGCGGAGAGATGCTCACTGCTCCATGGGAGTTTCTATTTTTGCCGTGACTTACAGTCATCGCTGCTCCAATGGGAATGGCCGGGCGTTAATGAGCATCCCCTGATGGGGTGCCTTGGCTCGCTGCACTTGACAGCAGGATGCACCAGCCCCAGCCAGCCTTGTCAGCCCCGGAGGCGGCTGATGGGCCTCAGTGGGACCTTGCGTGTGACTTGGACAGGAGAATTAACAAAGACATTCACTTCATCCAGAAGGGGAGAAGATTATTGGCTGAAAAAACTGCTGCAAGAGGAGGAAAGAGCAGCCCGTGATGCTGCTGCCTTTTGTAGGAGGAGTCTGTGCAGATCCTTGCCTGAAAATCTGGGGTCCTGGGAGAGAGGGCTTAGCAGATACAATGCTTTTGACAGCGCATAACTCTACCAGGCAATTGCTTGGCTGGTGGCTTGTTTGTATTACACAGCAGCTGGAAAAACTTTCTTGCTGGGAGGACCTCTTGGTAGTGAGCATCACAGGTCCACATGCTCAGGGGGCTGTCCTGTCCCAGACACCTAGAGTGGGGGGGCAGAGACTCGAAGAACCCCGAAGGACCCCAAAGGGTGAGCAGGCTGTGCCCTGAGACTGGTGCATTGGCAGCTGTGTACTGGCATGGACACAGAGCCTGCAAGACTCAGGGCTCACCCTTGGTTGTCTCCCCAAGGTGGCTCCCAGCCATTTCAGGGAAATCTATTTCTGCTTAGACCCACAGCAGGTGAAGCCCTCAGTTTGGTGTTACATCTCTGTGCCCAGAGATCCCCCTCTCATTAAGTCTTTGAACAGGAAAATGACAGAAGGCCAAGTCATGGAATAAAATTCAGGACAGAGCCTTTAAACCACTTATTTTAAGCATCCTGATGATGGTCTTCCCTAGGTCCTGGCCTTGCTATGATTGCAGGAGTTTGGAGCATGGGCAGAGCTCTGGTCTGGCAGAAAAGCATGGTTGCAAGAGCTGGGAAGCACTGCCTGGACCCAGGAGGTGCCAAAGGTGCCCAGATGCTCCATGAGACTTCTCCTGGCAGTCAGCACATGAGCTCCTCGCTGGACTGGGAACGCTGGTCCCACATCCCCTCCAAAGACAGGGATCGGGAGTCATGACCAGGGAGGAAAAGGTAATTAGGAGCTCCTCAAATCTGCCTGATTAGTGTGGAGAAGGTAGATAGCGGAGGCAGGAGACAGCAGGCTGGGTTGCTGAGTCCTCAGCAGCGTGGAAATGCGGCTGCAGCTCAACTGCCTGTTAAAGAGCTGAGATATACACAGACTTTATTAGCCACATGTCAGAAAGCACTTTCTACAGTAAATCCTACTTAATAGCCATATGCTAGAAGAGAATTAAATGCTTTTTAGGTCTCAGACAGTTATGTAAACTTGGGAGAGGAGAAAAAAAATAACAAATATCAGCAGAGGAGCCTTCAGTACATACCAGTTATTAATGTATTTATCTAGGCCATTTATTTATTGAAGATATATTTTTTTTTTTCTGGGACAGGCCTATTAAGTCTGACAGCTTAATCGACACCCAATGGGAAAAATGCCATTTTATAAAGTAGTTAAACTCCCATTGATTTCGATATAAGCTCAATTTTTTATTTTGTATTTTCTTCCCCAGCCATCACAGTCTGTTTGACAGACTCGTTAACAAGATATTAAACTGCCCCACTCTTTTTTTTGAGGACAATAAATTACTATGGAGAAAGATGCTGTTGTCTTAACAGATGCCTTTCACAGTGTAAACATCCTTTGACTGATAAGCAGAGAGAGCAGCAGTGTGCAAACTAGCCTTTTCATGCTAAATAAATAACAGGACTGGAAAACTGGCAATGAAATCAATGCTGTTTTGCTCTGCGAAGAATGCCGTGCTGGAGGACAGGATGCTTCGGGAGATGGATAATGGAATACAGAATTTCTTGCTTGGTTGTGGTTTGCCATGTTAATCCATACCGACCGTGGGGGAGAGGAGCTTTGCAGCTGCCTGGGAGATTCACGCAGGGATGTGGCTGATGAGAGCTGTGGTGTGGGGCTGGATGGCCCCATCTTGCTCTGGCATGGACGTTGGTCAGAGCGGGTCCTTCTCCTGTCAGGTCCCTTCATCTGGGTGACGGGCACAGCATGGCTTGCAGCAGGAGCTGGCTGTCCTGCAGATCAGAGAGGCAGAGGGACTAGTCTGAGGTGCCACTGGGTTGGTGGCCCATGAACCAAAGCATGCCCATGATGCCATATGATTTGGCACAGAGGAGCCCTTGCCAGCCACAGCACTGTCTGGATGCAGGTGTTTGCAAGGGTGTGCAGGGTTAGGTGATGGCAGTGGGTGAGAAAACCACCCCTCTGCGCGGAGAAGGAGTATGGGGACTGCAGAGTTCGTTAGTAAGGGCCAGAGCCAACATGCCAGCACCGAGCAAGATTTTCTGCACATCCTCTCCAGGAGGGATGCGAGGGGACAGACCTGTGGGTGTCTGTACGGGTATGAGCTCCACCTGAGCAGGGAGACTGGGGAATGGACAAGCATGTGGGGCTGCAGGCAGTGGCTCAGCATCATCTGGATCATTTCAACTCCTCTCTGAGATCTCTTAGTGATAGGCATTTTAGGTTGGGTTCCTCCTTTGACAGTAGCAGCTCCACCCAACGTGGTGTCATGAGACATCATTCTCCAGGATGGCAGCACCTTCTCTCCCAAGGAACAGACAGATGCCTGCAGTCAGTCACATCTGTAGGAGTTATCTCTCAGGGGCTGGAGTTTGGCCAAGCCACCTGCAAGTCACCGTTCAAGGCTCCCAGTGCACCCTCATCTTTACACTGAGTGCTGCTGTGCTGTATTGGTGTCTCTTCCTTTGCAACCATAAATAAAGGGGCTGAGTTTTTGTTTTAAAGCTGAGATTCTGCCAGAACAGCAGCTCTGAGAGGGGTGGTTCTGGGTCTGGCAGCAGGGCATGGGCAAGCTGCTCAGGGCAGCTTCATCTCTGACCTAAAAAGATGAACCCAGCTGCTGTCATGCCCACAGTGTTTGATGCTAGGATAGCAGCTGAACGTCACAGCTCCTGCTGTCCGTCAGTGCCTACCATGCTCTCAGGGACAGACGCTGGTCATGCTCAAAGCCCTGGTGACCATCATGCTGGGGGAGCAAGGAGGAAATGACAGAGTTAAGATTTTGTACATTTAACCTTAATGCTTGTATTTGACCCTGCTCAGGGTCCTTTTCTTATAGCCATCACATCCAGGTCTTTTCCTGTGCTTGCTTTCCCAACATCCCTACTATCTGCTGCATTGAGTCAAAAAGTTCCTGGCTTTCCTGGCATCCCCTTTCTCCCTCCCACCTAAACCAGCCCTCCCCATCCAGCACATTCCCAGCTTGGAGCACTGCATTAATGCTCCATTTTATTGCATGCTCTTAATGACGCATCTGCAGATACTTCCCCTCTTTAACTGAGCAAATTCTTGCTGGGATGGAAATTTTAAAATGAGAGTCAGATTGTTTCCACATCACAGGGCACAGCCAGGCTTTAAATACAACAAAATTCCTGAAATCCGTTACCCTGTCAGCTAAGCATTTAAATAATTAACTACAGAAACATCCCACAGGCCTGGCTAGGAAGGCGAGAGTGTTTGCATTCTAATTGACCACTAAATGCAAAACAAACAGCTCATGGATCTGTCAATAATTACTTTAGAAGAGGCAGCCGTGGTCACTAAGATGAACTTAATCTACTCAAAGACTCAGCAGCACTTACAGGTGTAAGCACTGGCTCTGGCTGTTCACTCTAATGACTTTATTATTCCAATGTCATTAGTACTGTTCTTCTCTAAGTTTTGCTAATAGGCATGCACATAACCAGCCTTTGCTACTGAATCATTCTCCCACTCCTTTATTTATTCCTTTCACTCTGTGAGGGCTGCAATTGCTTTCTATCTATGCACATACGCATATGGATCTTTTCCCTTTTTTTTTTTTTTTTTAATTAGAACTGAAAGGACAATTTTCTTGCTGAAGGTGGCAATCAGAGGGGAGCACAGTTCATTTCCGAGGGGCTCCCACCTCCAGATCCCCAGCACATGCTGTGCGTCCTGGGCTCCCTTACGTAAAGATACATCAGAGCGAGGAAATGAGCCTGGCTGCTGTTTAACTGTTGGGATGCTATCGCAGCTCTTCTCTAGGAGCCTGCGATGCTGAAACAAAGCCGGGGCTTCCTCTGAGTGTGTTGCTTCCTGAATCCATCATGCCCTGGCTCCTTGTCCCTCCCTGCACCTCTTTCCAGGAGCTTGGCTGAAGCAGTCCCAAGCACGCTTGCTCTCTCTGCCCAGCCTCTCTCCACTGTCCCCCTCCTTCCCTGCTGTCCCAAAGCTCCCACACCATCTTGGCTTCACAGTGCTGCTCTGCCTGTACCAAAATCCTTGGGTTTCCTTGGGGGAGGCAGCTGCCTCCGCTCGGCTCCTTGCAGCTCCCCCCCCCCCGGCCCCTGCCCCAAGCCTTCTGCTGCATTGGGGGCTTGGTGGAGCCTGCATTAATGAGGACCGGTGCAGGAGACTCTGAAGTTCCCTTAGTAAAAATCTCCCTGGGACTGACCCAAATTCATCTCAGAACTCCAGAGGTGGTTGTTTTTCAGGATTTTCCATGAAATGACATGTCAGCAGCTGCATTCCCACTGGTCCTAGGCGGGAGATGGCTGCAGGGGGCAGTGACTGCAGGGAAACAGATAATTTTGCACTTTCCAGATGGTCCTCGAGTAAAAGGAGGGTGGAAGTGAATAAAAGGAGGTGTTGGAGGACAGGGAGCTCACTAAGCTCTGCTGGGCACCAGTAATGCCCCTCACTGTACACCCTGCAGCCACATTTGGAGCAGCACTGATTCAGCCTTATTTCACAGGCCATTGCCATCATTAAGAGTACGAAGCCCAGCTCTGCCTCTCTTCAGAGACCACTTCCAACCTGTCCTTCCCTTTCCTGGGGTGAGCCAGGCTGGTCTGAGATCACAGTCTCCCTGTTAGCTGACACACTACCAGCTTGTCCCTGTCTGCAGTGGTGGCCCTTAAGAAAGGTCTTCTGGAGAAGTTTGGCTTGGGAAGCAATAAACACTCCCCATTGCAATGTATGTTTGCCTTGGAAAGCTTCCCCAGCCCTGGCTTTCTGCAAATTGCCACCCTTCAGAAGAATAAGTGCAAATACATGCTGCTGCATGTCCAAAGCAGTGGGTTTCAAGAGGAGAAGCTCTGCCTCCTGTGCACAAACACACCGGAGGAGACGCAAACCAAAGGCGCAGGGGACGGCAGTGGCAGCCCGGGACAGGGCAGAGCTGTGGGATGTCGGATGTCTGGAGCAGCAGCTGGCCCTGCTGATGCCCAGGGTTGGGCTTCGGTGCTCTCCTCTGCCTTGGGCTTTCTGTGGGACATGAGGCAGGTCTTCCTCAGTTTCTTAATAGGGTAGCATGAATGGGATGGCATTCCCTCTCTCTCTCTTTGGCTATATCCCGGGGTGAGGAGTACAGGGAACCCCTCACTGCTTCCAGCCCAGGTTTCTCTGTACCCCATGGCCAGGTGGATGTGTCCCCTTTCCTTATTGTCTGCTGGGATGGGGGCTCTTTCAAACAGCCACCGCTGCATTTATGCAGCACATGAGACTCCCCAGGCTGTGCAGAGAGTGGAAGTTCACTGCATGATCACTTTAAAAACATTAGTATTTCTTCATTCAGCAAAGAACCAAAACTGCCTGCTTTCAACTCAAAACCCTTGCTTAGTCAAAACTCTAGCAGGACAGAGGCCCAGACTCACCCTTTTCAAAGCCAGTGAGCTAAAAGATGGGAGGAAAGTTTCCCTGCAGGCATCCCAGCATTGCCTGGAGGTGGTGGCGATGTTTCTTTGAAGCATTTGAAGTCATGGAGCACCGGGCGCAGGACACGCGTGGCAGCCAGCTCCGACTCTGCCATCCCCAGCCCTCCCGAGGATGAAGCAGTGATGGGGGCTGCTGCTTTTAACCTGGAGCATAAAGCTTCTTGCCGGGAGTGTGAAAAAGTGCCTCGTAGGTGGATTATTTGCCTTGGCATTAAGCTTGAATAAACAGGCAGAGGACACTGGGTGAGGGAAGGAGGGCACCGAGAACAGAAACACGCTAATGAATGTAGCATCCTTGAGTATGCGAAGGAAGGGAAGGCAGACAGCGCTGTCTGTGTGGGAGGCCTCAGCACTGACAATGCACTAATCAGTACAGCTTCTGCCTCAGCCCTGCTATTGCTCACGCATTAGTTGAGCCGTTATCATAAAGCTTTCCCTTAGCCCACCCTTTAGGTGGTTCTGGCTCACAATGAAAAGCTACTTTTGGTCTTCTCTGGAGCATCCTACTTATGAGACCTCCTGTGACCAACAAGGGGCTGGGGAGCCCCATACTGCTCCCATATCCACGGGCTGCTTCCTACACCTCGCTCTCCAAATTGCAGCCTGGTGGACCCAGTCTCGTTTTTCCAAGTTGTGTGGTGCAAATATTTACTCAGCCACCCTGCTCAGGGCATCTTCCTTTGGGAGAAGTAGAAGCAATTTAAAAAATCAGATCCCCTTTACTTTGTGGGGGGTGGGAGGATGCTAGGATGATGTTTGTGCCACTGTCACAAGCTCCGCTGTCATCTGTGGTCAGCAATGTCCCAGCCCCGCTGTCCCTTGTGCCCATGCGGTCCCCTGTGCTGTGTGCACTGGGTTGCAGCCTTTTTTCCCCCCCTTCGTTGCATTAATCAGTGAGGTAGGAACAAGCCTGGGCTATTCGACTGCATCTTCCCTGAAGTAATACAGAATAAATAACTCCCTTGGGCAGTCTTTGGGAGAGCTCCCTGGAAAATGGAAAAGGCTGAAAACAGCTTTTTTAACAATCCCCGCCACGGCTCCACCACCAGCCTCTTTGACTTTGTGATTTATTTCTTTTCAGGAGTGAGCTAGACTGTGAAATCACTTTGAAGTTTTGCTCCTGAGACGAAACATCAGGAAAGTATTAATACAACCATATTTTTTTTTGTGATAGAGGAAAAAAAGAAAACCAAGGCAGAAATAAGAAGAGCTCCTGCAGAGTTGTTTACTCTAGATTAAACTGTCCCAGACTCTCCGGATCTTAACAGCTTTAGCTGAGGAACAGCCTGAAAGTGATTAATTTATAAGGTGACAAATATCACTTGCAGGCAAGAGGCAATTCAGCTGTTTGGTTGAGAGCAAAGAGACTGTAAACAGGTTGTTTTACCATGTGAACAATATATTCAGTTTTAAGTTGGGGGTAGAATTCAGAGCTCCAGACACCTTGGGTTTTGGTATCAGACCCAGAGCCTTTCGGCTGTAGCTTTGCCAGTCTCCTGATGGTCTTTTACCAGCTGATGGCCATTCACAGCTATGCACGGCCTGAAGGTCACATACCCTCCCTCGAGAGCTGCCGCAATGAGTGACTCAACCAAAACTCTGCTGGGTTGTTCTGCTCAGGCAAGGGGGCATTTTCAGAGGGAAGGTGCAGCCGTGCTGCCCGTCCCGGGGGGTGCAGCAATGCCTGTGCAGCAATCTGCAAATGCCAGGGGGTGGGTGGGGGCTGGAGCCGCTGCCTGTGTGCAGGCAGACTTACCTGTCTTGCGAGTTATCCCCAGAAAGCCAGAGCATCTCTCAGGACTAATGACATTAATTGTGCCTGGATGAAAGCAGACACACGCCGCTTAATTTATTCTTCCTGTATTGCAGTTGATTGCTTGTTATTCTATTACCCCCCCACTGGATAGATCTTGTACTCAATTATTACACTGATGACCCGCCTTTGCTGCTAATGTGACACTCTTGTTTCCTCTTCACTACAGCAACCTCTGAAATAATGTAATGCATCAGTTCTGTGCAGCGGCACATGGGGCCAGGAGTTGTGTGGCTCCCACGAGCGGATGCCGAGCGATCCTGGCAGCATGAGACATGATCCTTCTGCGATATCAGTTTAATGAAACATTTTGCGAATAGGAGTTGTCTCTGCTGCTGTCCCCAGGCCCCATATTTCAACCAGGCACCAGAGGCTTAAGAATTATCGATCTGGGTAAGCGGGGAGTTGTGAACAAGGTTGTTCTCTCCAACAGAAGGAGTGATCTTGCAGGAGATATATGAAGGCATTGGCTCACTCCTTGTATCTACCGCAGCCTTCACATATGTTTTCATAGTAAAATATGCTCTGGCTCAACTAAGATAATAATCTGAGGAAGGCTGAGGGTTGTAGGAAATGCAAACAGTTGGCAATCCACATCCAGGATGTGGGATGCCTTTGCAGCCTAGCAGATCAGACAATGGGGTGCAATACCAACCAAGACTCGAGCTGTCTTCCAAATCACATTAACTTGGTAAATCACTCCTTTCCCCTGCAGCTGTGACATGATACCTTTTGTGCAGTGACATGGGAGTACCAGTTTGCCACCCAGAGCCCCAGTTTTAACCTTCTGCATGGTCTGGCCAAGCTCACCAGGGAAGTGGTCACAACCACGTGCACTGAATGAGACCTGGAGGAGACACATCTGCAGGGCAAAAAAATTCTCATCCTGCCACAGTGATTTGCTTTCAGAGGACACCTGTCTTGAGCTGTCCACCGAGCACCTTAGGTCCAGGCTGGTTTCCTCCCTTCTCGTGCTCTGTGAGGAGGTTTGTCTCCAGTGTCTGCAGTGTCTGGCAGCTCCCTGGTACCCTCTGTGGTGCCATGCCCATGCTGCAGAAGGAACATGCTGGAAATTGCTGGCTTCCCCCAGAACTGTGCCTTGGACTGTTTGGGACGGACAGGTATGGAATGCAGAGTCACCTCTGCAGAAGGGTGCAGGGTGACTCTGACCATGATCCCAGCAGACCCACTCTCTCTCTCAGCCTCAGTGAAGCCCTATTGCTTCCTAATACAGTGCATGAAGGGCCTAGGTGGTTTTTCCTTCATCACTGCGTCCTTCAGCAGTGATGTATTTCAAGACAATAGTTTCCCCTGTTCATTTCTACCAGTTACAGAGAAAACCCCTTCCCCAAGGCAGTGATTCTTTAACTCAATTGCTTTGTTTATATCGCTGGCTGCAAACAGGCTTTCAGAAGCCGGGCTCCAACTTGTCTCCTTCCAATAACATCTTGGAAAAGACCGGCTTGAAGGAGGTTCCTGAAGGATACTACATCTCCAGGTCTCAGCAATGTTCATTTACTCGCTGCTAGAGGCAGTGTTTGGGTTGGCTTTAGGGAGCTGTGACCATCACAGGGCTATTGGACAGACCCCGTGCAGGGGTGGGGAGCATCTGCTTCACTGCACTGGAAAACATAAAAGCAGATTATCCTCAAAATTCAGGCTCTGAATGGCACTTAAAAGCTGTGCTGGGGCAGGTCCTTCCAAACCATGGCCAAAACCCATTAACTGAGCCTCCTTCCGCTGCCGGCAAATTCTGCTCCATGAATTCACGATCAAGGGCCCGATCTTGGCCTTCGGTGATGACCGTCTGTCTGGCTACTCAGCCCTCTGGGGCCATCCCTGCTGCTCTTCCAAACTTTCTCCTGTGGACCAGCCGATAAAACATCCCTGACATTAACAACTGATCTTGGAGATGTTTTATTCCCTCTTCACATAATGTCCTAGCTTCTCATAAATGCAGGAAGATGCAGCCTCCAGTTCTGCGTGGTACAGAAGTGCCATTAGGGCAGTCGGCGTGAGCACTGAGCAGCAGGCAATTTAAGATGATAGCGTGCTAAAACAGTTGAGCAACCTACTGTCAATTCAAAAGCTTTCTGGCAGCTCTCTCTTCATATTTGAGATTTCTATCTTAACAGACCTATAAAGGAACGGATTAGTAGAGATAAATTGGATAGCAACTTGGCCTAATGTGTCAGCAAGGCTAGATTATGGCTCTCTGATGCTATGTAATGCTTGGTACTGCTATCAGAGATTTCTCCCATGTCCTGAAAGAGGCTTTTATGGGGCTTTGCCCAGAGCGCAGGAGCAAGAGGGGAGCAGGCGAAGCCCTGTGCTGAGCTTCATGGTGGTGGTTTGAGCCTGTTTTGCACCCAGGTGCTGCCCTGTCCTTGTCCGGCTGTGCCGGCTGCCTGCACCCCTATCTTCTCTGTAGGCACTGAAAAGAGAAAGAGGAACCATAGAGCACAAGGAGGACTTCAGGCTTGGTGCCATCTCCATCCTGCTCCCTGGAGACATCATTGCTCCTCCCTGGCTGCATGAAAAGCTGAGGGAGGACCCCCTGTGAATTTATCCCGTTTGAAGTCCTGAGAGGCAGCAAGCCCTCCAGCGTGGGCGAGCCCGCCTTGGCGCTTCTACAATTCCCTGTGATCCTTACCCTCCTCTCTGATCTTGTCCAGATGCCACCACTGCTTGTTAAATACAGCAGATTTTGCATCTTTGCATCCAGCTGCTTAGCATCATCCTGCTTCAATACGAAGAGCTTCATAGTGGAAGATATCTGTGAGCACGTTCCTTTCTGCCCATAAATACAGATCTTTTTCCTTTTAAATCCTGACTATATGAACTCCATTCTATTTACTCCATTACCCACAGGCAAATTGTAAAATTATAGCCCTGTACTTCGGTTGGGAGGTTGTGCTTTGAGCAGCCGCTGCAGCTCAGAAACTCCTATTAATGCTGTGCTATGAAGGGGAGTGCTGGGGACCAGGAAGCCTCTGATTACTCAAGATAAAAATGATGGGAAATACTCCAAGAGGAATGTACTGAAAAGACTCCCCAGTCTATTAACCACCGAGATTGGGGTGTGTGCTAAAGCTACTCGGTTTAAACCTTATTTGCCACTCTAGGGGATTTTGCTCACTTTCCTCATTTAATCCACTTACTTTTGTAGGCAGACGGATGGATGGACAGGGACTGATTCCTCTCTCGCTCCTCACCCTGTTATCTGCTGACTTCCCCCTGCCGGACACCATCATTTAGTGGCCTCCGCCTGCATTTCTTTAAGGTGTTCAAAGTTTGATAGATAAATCCTCCTGCCAAATCTGAGATAGTCCTGGCTGGAGCAGGGATTAAGCAGCAAACCCTTGTTTATTTTCTTCTTGGTGCTCAAAACAGACTGTTCCTGCAGTTCCTATGAGGCATTGCCTGCCCTGCCCCTGCAGGCTCATGCTCTGCAGAGGGGCACTTCTGGCACCGACACGTCCTGGGAATTGAGAGAGAATCCCCCCGGCTGAGTGGGGGGATGTCCTGGGGGATAGCTGGGGACCACAGGGGGCAGGGGAAGTAAAACGGCCTCATCTGTCCATGAAATTTCCCATCATTGTGCTTTTCATCTACTTGCATGAAGAGCACTTGCATATCTGAATGGAAACATTCTTGGGCATAGTTATTCTATTAATATGCTGGTTTTTAACAAAATACACTAAATCTGAACATTAAGTTGTGTTTACTGTACCTCTGGAGATGTTTTGGAAACCACCTAGAAATAATCTGGCTTCTGATCCTACTCAAAATGGGAATCCCCAGAAAAATCTATGAAAGATGGTATCATCTGGGGTCCAAACTGGCAGGTAATGGAGTCTTCAGAGCTAATAACTTCATGCCCTTTTGTTGACTGGCAGCTTCAAAATTGAATGTCTCTGGTTGTTGCTCTTGGGAGCAGAGCTTCCTGTGGCTGTTCCTCAGCAAACAGTGATTAAACTGCAGCTTTATGCTATCAGAAAAAAAAAAAAGAAGGGAAAAAAAGTAGCTTTGTAAACAAGCTCTCAGGAGAAGCCCTCCAGCTTGCCCTGCTCACCTTGTGTATTCAGAAAGCGAACACCAGCCTCCTTCTTCCAAATTCTGAGGTTCACTTAAAAACTGCAAGACTGAACTGTTTTGGGTTTTGTTTTTTTTTTTTATTTCAAACACAGCTGGGAAACTAATTTGTCATTTTGATTCTGCCACTGTTCAGGTTCTTATTTTTCCAGCTTGACTGTGAGCTGCACTCACAGAGGACAGCAGAGACAGGGTACCTGGAGCCCTGGCTGCACAGGGCAGGGACATGGGGATCACTCATTATCCAGGCAAAGCTCCCTGCTGGCTCATTCCTGCTCTCTTGGTTGCTCAGATACTCTGCACCCCAAATGGGACCTGCCTTGGCCAGACCTAATAGGGTGCTAAGGTATAGCAGAGCCATACGGTGTTGTTCCTGACACATGGAGTTACTGCCTCAATGCAGCCAATGCTCTGCTCTCAGCGCGTTGTTTCCCCGAATTTGCCTGCTGAGCAACTCTTCTCCAAGAACATTTGGAAATGAGACACCCGTGCATACCATGAATGAGCAATCACATTTTTTATCTGATTTGCTATCCCGACTTTTTTCTCCTCTTTTCTCCATTGTCACTTAGAGATACTCAGGACCAGACATGACGGCAACGGATGCAACACAGGAGCCACCTACAACTGTCCCATCCCCGTGCCAGGGCTCTGGAGCAGGCACTGGCTGCGAGGTTGAAGCAGATGTTGATAACAATAAACGCTGAGATGATTAAACTCAGATGGATCAGTCATTTTCCTTATGCCCTTCAAATAAAGCCTATTCCTGTTGAACAGGGGCTCATTATTGCAGCATCATGAGAGGAGGGATGTTGCCATATAGCTAATGTGATGATTTCAGGTACAGTTGCTGATGCTTGATTAAACATCTCTGGGATCAGGCAGACTGCTTGGATTGAACGGGCCATTATTCTATCCTGCTAATAGCAGACTCACAGAAGCATGTTATAATTAAAACCAGGATAAATGTCATCACTAAACTTTGATGAGAAGAGCTTCTGGCTTTGTGCACATCCAGGCATGTCAGGTGAAACTCAGAGCACAGATTCTGCAGCGTTCTCTGTTTTGGCACATGGGAGCACGTTGTAGTTGTGCTGCGTTGGGGGAATTGGGTATATAAAATATAAGGTAATTCCAGAGACTTGAAGGGGTAGACTAGATCTATTGCTATTGCCTGAATTAATGATAATGCCTGATGTACCCTGGATTCAGAGAAGCTGGCATGGCAGGTGGGTGGTGGGACTCTGAGTCCCAAGCCCTGCTGTGGGTTTGGGGATGCACTCAAGTACTGTGGGCAGCCCTGGTCTGTAGGATGAAGGAGGTTAGAGGGGCTACAGGGAAGACTGGAGTGATGCAGGGGATGGGAGAGCTGCCTTAGGAGGAGAATAAAAAAGCTGGTACTCTTAGCAGGAAGAGGCTTGAGAGGGATGAAATCATGAAGGTTTTAGGTAAGGTGACTGCAGGCTTGTTGACCAGGTCCCACAGCACACTCACTGAAACTAGCAGGATACCAATTTAAGACAGCTACAAGGTGGTAGGTTTTTGCACAGAGGTAGCACATTTCCGACAGACGCTACCTGGAGATTGTGGGAGCCGACAGCATCAGCAGGGTCAGTGCGGCTGTTCATGCAAGAGATGGTGTTATTGTGGCTGTTCTTCAACCTATGGTACAGGGCAGAAACAGCACGGAGCACAGCACTACCCCACTCAGCAAACTCTCCTTGTTTCTCAGTGTAAGCTATTCAAGTAAAGACTAAAATTCCTGGGGCTGCTTTGCAAGTGGGATGTTTGTCATGATCAGCGTGGGGTGTCACTTAAAACCTGATTCATCCAGATCCCCCTGGAATGACATGTTTAATATGAATTATTTTTTATCCTCCAGCAATTTTCTGGCTGTTCCTCTCTATAGATCTGTGAGATATAGAAAATTGCATATATCTCCTTTCATACAGCCAATATGGAAATGAAAGAACTTGCTTCCTCAAGGGACATATTTTCCCCTGGGCAGGAGCCCTGGTAGCAGAGCTGGCAGACTGCTTCATTGCTTCTAGTTGCTGAGACACCACCCTGCTCAAAGCTCCTTGGGGACACACGCTGCGTGTGTCCAGCAGTCCAGGTAGCACCCCTCCCATGCAGTGCAGCTGGCTTCCACCTCTCTTTCCCTGAGATAAAAGCCAGCCTAGGATGCTCCAATCCGGTTTCTACAACATAAGATCCCTGAACCTTTTTGCAAAGGTGAAGCCCACAAAATTGTACAGATGAGGCACAAGAAAAGGGTTTCATTGCTCATCTCATCCACATCTCCCTGCCCCAGCTAGCATGAGTCATTTCCCAGTGCTTTTCCTCTTGGAAGTGTTTTCCATTATTTCTCTGGGTTTTGTCCTCCAGTGCTTGCCCTGGCTCAGCACCACCTTGCTGGTCCCACTCAGGTTTCCCTCTCTGAGCTGGAGACCCTGCCACAACCCCTGAGCATCACGGGGGCTGCTGTGGCCCAGAGTCCCGGGAGAGAAGGCAACCCTATGGCTGGGGAGTCCCTGGCCCATTTGAAGACTGCAGTAACCATGCATGAAAAAAACCCTGAGCAGGACCAGGGTTTACAGCCTAAGCAATGCAGGGTCCTGGAGGAGGACCATCGCCTGCTCCGCAGGGCTCAGCCTCAGTGTTCCTGCATGGGAGGCTCAGGGCACACCCGACACGCCTGACAGCAGCGTGTAATGAGTGTATGTGAGTCTCAGCATGTGTCCACCCCATTTGCTTGCCTCTGCAAGTACATATGTTTGCAAGCACACGTGTGAGCCTGCGTGTCCAGACTCCTAACCCCATTTCTCTGGGAAGAAGCCACTCAAGAGCTCTTTCCAAGTAACATTTCCAATAAAGAAACCTGCGTAAATGGTGCGTAAAGCTTTTATGAATCAAGCCCTTAATCAGAACTTTGGGTTTCCAAGCACATCCTTCAGGCCTAACAGCCCTTTAATGCATTCATGACATTAAGAGTTAATTTACAACACGCGGTTTGAGACGAGCTCTCGGCCCTTCGGTGAGGATCCGCTTGAAGTGCAAGCCATGCGTTAACAACCCAAATGTATTCTACTCTCAGGAAAAAAAATTTACCCCTGATATTTTTGCCCTTCAAGGGAGACTCTGGGCCATGGAACAACATAGCAATGGTGTGATGGGGCCACTGCCGCGTTCATGAATTTTAGATGCCTGTGAGAAATTACCTATTTTGCCAGACCCTTGCTGGGCTCAATCAGTTCCTCCGTGGTTGGTGACAATTAAGAGCCAGTATGATGCAAAAAGGATATTTTAGACACTGCTTGACACCAAGGCTCCCATCCCACTAGCTTTGGTCTCTTCTCTACCTCTCAGGACTTGTTCCTTCTCTCTGTTTCCCCAAAAAGGATCAGCATGTTTGATGTTCTCCCAGTTTCCAGGAAATGGGCTTTCATGTCCAAAGGTTATGTGTTTCTATGCAGAAATGATAATTATGCTGGAAGGAGAGTAGTTCATTGCCTAATGCCATCTGCCCATGCAGGATGTTAGGAAGTTTTGGAGCTAGACTGCAGAGCACTGTGGTCCATGCAGAGTGGGTATCAGAAAGGCAGATCTTCCCCACTTTTCTTCCCCTCTCTGTTTTCTAAGCAGATGACAACTTTCAGACCGTTTTTCTCTTTTGAGACAGTACTATTCTGGAGCCAAGCCACTAATCTGCTAGTGATACAAAAAAGCCATGCAAAGAGCTTTGTTAAGCAGCATCTTTCCTGGGGAGATCTTACAGAGCTTTGCAAAGCTTTGCAGGTCCAGAAGGTCACAATAGTAACACTTAATGTATTGTTCTCCCCATGTCCTCTTTTGTTTTCTCTCTCATAGTAACAGGTCAAAAACTGAGACACAGGGGACACAAAGGGAAATTACAAAGCCACACTACAACATTCTCTCCCCTCCTCAACCCCACCATCGCCTTTTGCTGCACTAGTATTGCTGCATGGCACAGCTCCCTGTCTCAGCCTGCCACATCCCAGCTGCAGACGTGGGCTCCACTGTATTCAATAGACTCCTACGAGGAGAAGGGAGATGATAATCAGCTGTACCCTAGTAGAGATGGCCAGAAAAGCTTTACAGTTTTGGATGAAAAAAAGGCTATTTTAATTTAAATGAAAATCTTTTTCAAAACATATCAATTTCAGTACAATATTGTCTAGGAAAAAGAGGCTCAAATTATCCTGTATTCATATGCTGACATTGGATGATTTCCATTTTTTCATCTGTTTTGATTCAAAACCAAACCCACAGTTTATAAGAGAGATATATATATCTCATATAGCTTTAAAGGTCAAAGCAAAATGAAGCTTGAATTCACTAAAACTAAACATTTCAATTAAAACAGTTTTTACAAGTTAATAACATTGGAAAGTTTAAAACTTTGGAGTTTTCTACTTCAGAACTGGAAAAAAAGAGAAGGATTTGTGGAATTTTAATGAAAAAGAAACGGGGTTCCCACCCCGCTCTTCTAATGACGCACTGACATGAGGAACACAGGAAACCTGGGTTCACATCCCTCACCTGCTTGATTTGGACTGGAGATTTGGATGTGCCTCTTCTACAAAAGAAGCCTTACTTATCTGTCATGGGCTTCTCTCATTGCCACCGGCTCAAATTGTTCCACTTTTCCACAAGGTGAATAGAATAGACCTGTTGGACTTTGCTTGGACCCTGCTTAGAGCAGCATCCCTCCATCAGTATGTTTTGCTCTGCCTTTTCCTGACTCATTTTAACAGCCAACAATGAAGATGGCATTGCTTTTGCTAGGTGAAGTTCGCTCGCTCTTCCCCTGCAAAAAACATTCCTTGATACCTAGTTTCCTTCCCAGCCTCTGCTCATTCCTCCTGTTGTGTCTGCCTTGGTGCCCCTTGCTCAGCAGAAAGTCTTTGCCCGTAAGTGTCTTCTCAACATTGCAAAGCCTGGCTTACAACTGGGGACATCTGCTCTCTTTTCTTTTGTATGATCTCGGTTGCCTTAAAGCCAGCTACTGAGGTTTTCCTGTGTTTATAGAAGACGGTGAAAGCTGTATGGTGTTATTGAGAAAGCTTCAATTTCCCAGCTCAGGCAAACACCCTGTTGACTTTTGCAACAGCGCAAAGACAAGTTCTCTGCTGCACAACACGCAGACAAATAATCCTCACACAGTTTATCGCAAATCTCTTGATCCAGTCTTTGAATTTGGGAACCTTATATCATGTAAATACATATGAAAGCCTATTAGACCCTTTGATCATATTAACCTGCTGCTGTGCAGAATTAGTTTGAAATCTTTGTCTGAAAAGTTCCATATTAGTGTAAGAAGACACACAGGGGAGGGATTCAGCCTGTCAGAAGTAAATTACTTTTGAGAAGATGAAAATTTTGTACAATTATGTGACTCAAACATGATTCTTGCTAGTCTAACATGGAAACAAAGTCCAACTGTACCATAAAGAGCTCTAGGATGCTGCTAAGCCCTCTGCTAGGCTTGGCTTGGGGCAGACACAGTCCCTGGCTGTGGGTGGACACAGCATATTAAATAGTGGGGTGACAAATTGTGATGGCATGGAAGCGAAGATGATGTCAAGGCCTTGATTTTAAAGAATTTATGATCAAGATATACAGTGTTTTGAGGAAACAAAGATAAAGTTGTTCCTATTTTAAAGTCTTATCAGTGGCTGGTATAAAAAAAATTCTGGATTAAATGCTGAGTTACCAGTCTGGTATCTTCTCTTATCCATGTGATGATCACTCTCTCTCTGGAGGGACCCAGTTTTGTGTTCTTTGAAAATGTGTTAATCAACTCACGGAACGGAAGATTTTGTATACTGCAGTTTCACCTTGGCTGTTCATTGTATCAATGTCATTGTCTTGAATACCCTTGTCTGGAAGGGATGTCCATCCTGTTTTCTCCAAAAACTGCCTGACATCATCCTTTGAGTAAGCTATTCAGGAATCATATCATAGAATCATAGAATGGTTTGGGTTGGAAGGGACCTTGAAGATCATCTAGTTCCAACCCCCTGCCATGGGCAGGGTCACCTTCCACTGGACCAGGTTGCCCAAAGCCCCGTCCAGCCTGGCCTTGAACACTGCCAGGGATGGGGCCTCCACAGCTTCTCTGGGCAACCTGTTCCAGTGCCTCACCACCCTCACAGTGAAGAATTTCTTCCTAATATCTAATGTAAATCGACCCTCCTTCAGCTTAAAGCCATTCCCCCTTGTCCTATCTCACTCCATGCCCTTGTAAACAGTCCCTCTCCAGCTTTCCTGTAGGCCCCTTCAGGTACTGGAAGGCTGCTATAAGGTCTCCCTGGAGCCTTCTTTTCTCCAGGCTGAACAACCCCAACTTTCTCAGTCTGAGCAAGCTCACTCTCCTTGCGAGATCAGTCTGGCCACTGCTGGAACTGATCCTATCTCTTGTCTCCCACATGGACCATTCACCTGACAATTTATCATTTTTAGCCTCTCGAATTAGGTGAAAGGATCAAGACAATGACAGCGTTGTTTCTCCTACACAAGGTGTGGGAATTACTGCTTCCACTCATAGATCCCTGCCTCTGCCTTGGTCTTACTGCTCGAGGTGGCTGGAGCTGCAGCCTCCCAAAGGAGATATAAAACCCCTCAAAGCCACTTCTCCACTTGTGCAATAGCAGCAGCGTGTCTTCTCTGCAAAGACCATATAAGCAGTAAAACACTCCATCCGAGCTGGGCACAGCCAGATTTCCAGTGTAATTAAATGTGAGGATCAGTTATGGGGGGAAGGGAAAAAATCTAACCCTGTTCAAGGAGAGTATTCCAGAGGGATCTGGTTAAACTAATCCATGAGGCTAATTAGCCATGTTATTTTCTTGTTATTTCTGGGTCCCCTGCATGGTGTCAGACGTTTGATAGCAGCTATTCCGCAATCCCCAGCAAAAGGAGACAAAGGGCATCCTCTAAACACTACGCTGGAAGAAAGTTCATTATACTGCATCTTCATCTGTGCAAGACCTAGTGAGATGAGCATCTCTACACAGCTCCTTGGTCTGTTGGTGCTACCAAAACACAGCAGGTCTCCTTGTTTCATGTGTCTGGCAGTGCTGATATTCTGGTCTTCCTGGAAAAAGCCCAGCCCACACTGCTTAAAAAATCTGCTAAGTTCCTTCCTCTGCAACTCACGTTGCTGTCATATCCTTAGCTGACAGTCAGTCTACACAATTAAAGCTAAAAGTGCTTTGTTTTTCAAGAGGGAGATGGAGGCAGAGATGAAAGAGCTACACATGCCACATGTTTTGTATTTGCACACATGCTGATTTAGCCTCTTGCAAAGGTTTAAGCGGAGTAGCAACGAGGCTCTTCTAGCCATTCTAAAAACCTTGTGGCAAAGGGATCTGGGTCCTGACATTGCCTCATTTGGTGCAGTAGGAGTTTTGGAAATGTTTGCCTGAATATGGTATCCTGGTTTGAGTCAGACAACAAGCTGTTGGCTCAAAACAGCCCAGCCAAATGTTTTGGTGCACAGAGCTAAGCCTTCAGGAGCAGCAGGAACTGGGCATACATGTCTCAATGGTCATCAGTTACTTGGCACCTGGCTCTTTCAGAAGGTGTGAGACCTCATCTTAGGCAGAAAACATGCACATTACAGATTAAGCCCAGTTTCAGACCTGTTCTTGCTCTTCTAGACAAAAACATAGTGTCACGCCAGGCAGTGAGCAGCAGCGGGGAGACCGGGGGATTGCTCCTGTTCATGCAGGCAGAGGAGGTGGTTCCCACGGTTACACGTGCTTTCAGTAAAAGCAGTGCAACTTTGGGATGGGCTGTGGAAGAGCTATATTCCTTGGACAATTTGGTGGGGGGTGATACTGGGAATAATGATAGCATCTGAGCATTGTCAAGCTTCTCTCCTAACTGGAGAGGTGAGTAACCCCTGTGCTTTTTGGCACCATGGGGGACTGTTTGAGACAACAGCTAGGCATTTCTAGACTTCTCGTAATTTGGGGAATTGTAAAGAAATAAATTGTTTACCGGTTGAATAGAGAAAAGAGAGGAAAAGAGCAGGGAATGCAAACACTTAAGATATCTTTTCTCTGCTCCCCTGTTAGTAATGGTTCTCTGAGCAGTGATAATTCAGGAGCAGCCCTTTACCTCCACAGCCGACTGAGATGATTTTCCAATTAGCCAGACTTTCAGGTTGTCTCACATGAGCTCTGTGGAGAACTCACCAATGTGTCATGCAGCCCTGCTTGTCATTTCTACCCTTTCAACTCACCTTGCTGCCTGCTCCTCCTTGCAAAAACCATGAGATCCAGGCACACATTCATACCTGGACATGTCCTTGTGCTCAGGAAAATGCCAGAGAGCTGCTTTGTAACAGTTGTGGCACTGAGGAACAAACGAAAGTAAAGGAAGCTCTGCTTCTCTGTCTGGGGCTTGCCCTGAGTGTTGGACCCCTGCAAATGCTACTGGATCAATGGCAGTCTCAGGGACCGCTGCAGCGAAGGGGTCAGGCTCAGGGAGAGGATCTGCTGGTCTCCAAGCAAGGAGGCACCAAGTGAGCTCAGCAATCCCTTTAGCTCAATCAGCTCCTGAAGGACCACAGAGAAACCTGAGTGTCTCGGTGAAAACTGAAGAAACCCACTGCCATAGCCTCATGGGTGGACCTTGCTCTGAGCACACCTGTTCTGTGAATGCCAGCTTATCTAATACAGTTTCTTTCCTGAATCTATATCTCAGGGGCTTTCACATGGCCTTTCCAATGCGATCTGTGCCTGCCAAAGTACCTCGATTGGGGGAACCAAGGTCTCCATACAGGCTGTTCTCAGTTAGTCTTGGAGTTGCAGCAGAGCTTTTCAGGTTTGCAAGTGTCCAACAGGCTGAACACTGATGGGAAAACTCCCTAAAAATATATGGTCCATAAAATCAGGAGTGCTCGTTGGATTTCTGGGTGGAATTTTCCGAACTGTGTAGTCCAGAAGGTCAAAAGAAATGGTCAGATTAGTATTTCTAGTCCTAAGAATTTACTAAAATCCCCTGCTTCTCTGTTGTTTGGCTTCCCCTGACCAAAGACCAGCATGCAACCAGACTTCCTACTGCCTTTAATCTTCCGGAGACACAGAGAAAAAAAATTCCAGGGACTGACTTTCACCTTTTTCTTTTGTAAGGACTCAAGCCACCCCTTCTTTGGAGTCTGTGAGGATGCTCACTCCACTCTGTCTGGGCAGAGGAGCATGCTGGGGACAGGATAAGAAATAACTGTAAGTAGGCAAGTGTCACCCAATGAAAAATACTGCTCTGTTCTGCTGACCTTTACCTTCCCAGTGAAGCAGCCATTTCTTGTGTCTGATGGCAGGTGACCCACAGTCAGTCAGTCAGTGTGATGGGCTCAGGGGCTGGAGGGGGGGATATTCCTCAGAGGTGTGAGTACAGAGTGAGGATATCACTGTGTGCCTGGGATACGGTGTGCTTCCATCGCTGCTGAGCGCTGACACACGCGTATTAGAAACACAGAGGGGAATGTCTCAGGGGTGCCTGTCCTTGGGCACCAGCGCTTGTGCTTGTGCAAGGATGCAGTCATGCAAAGTGGCCTCTCAGTATGAGGCAAGTACCCGTTACTGAAGCACTTTGAAGCAAGCTAAGGCTCTCATTATTTTCTGAGCCTGGTGACAGCGCTCTTGCTTCATCTGAGGTTGTTTCTTGTGCTTCTGCGGAGCTGACAGGAGTCCACCCACTTCCAGTCAGTGTGGAGAGCTCCTGAATAAGCACCCTGCAGCTATGTGCGCTCCTGCAGGGCCCAGCTTGATCCCTGAATTGCTTTACAGACCAGAACTGTATTCACACCACTAATAAGCAGCCATGTAAGGAGGATCTGGAAAATATCCTGGAGACCTAATCCTGACTAGATCTGTGCCAAAGATGAATTCACAGCCCACGGTAGCATCTCTAGCCCAGGCAGACTTTTCTAAATGGATACTGGAAGGCAAATAAAGGTGGCAGAGAGCAGCTGAAAGCAGGGAAAGATCTCAGCTACAAGATCAGAGCTGTCTTGGTATTTCCTGGAGGTATGGAAATTGTAATTAAACTTTTCTCCTCATCCCTCAATGGGTTTTGATTCAAGCCCTGCAGGTCACTTTGGTGAAGAGACAATGCTGCTCTGTAGACCCCAGAGATTAAATGGTTTCTCTATTGGACTATTTGCTGTGGTGGCATTTAGTCACATTTCTCACACTGGCAGCACCTTCAGCCTGACCCCATAGGGAACCTGTTGTGAAGAGCATCACTGCATAAATACGGTATATCACATTGGCCCCAGCAATGGGACTTGCAGGGACGAGTGTGTGCTGTGGGAGGGCAGAGTTTGGGAGAGGCATTGGAATGCCAGGTTGCAGGGTGCTGGTATGCTAAAAGTCCCATTACTAGAGACTTTGCCTGAGTTTCTTGGGCATAATGGCATGCTTCCCAGTCATGATGCCTTCTTTCCATGGGCTCCCAGAGTTGTGAGCCATGCCAGCTACCTCAAATGCTCTCAGATCCACGTATTGAAGTTTCTCAGAGATGAATTACCATGTGTAATTGCCATGATGGATAACGCGGCAAGGTATTGAACGGGGCCCTGGAGTCATTCAGGACCTACATTCGCCCCTTTTGTTCAGATGGAAAATTAAATGATTCTTAAAATAATAAATGTGCACCCTGGAGAGAAATACTCAGCTGCTCCCTCAAGAGGTGCTGTGCTGTTCTTGTGTTGAGCAAGGAATAATGAAGGTAATTGAAAAGTTATTACTTTGGGGGAAAATTTATCTTGGCTTGTATAGCCTTGCAAATACACTTGACTGGTGAAGCAATCCATGTTCTGCAACAGGGAGAACAGCCGTGCTTTAGAAAAACCAGGCCATCCGATCTGGGGTCAGATTCTGCACTGCCTTGTTCTTTGTGCGGTTGCAAAGGTCTTGAGCTAATTCCATGCCAAGTGGCTGTACAGTGCTACCTGATCGGACCAGGGTGAGAGTGTGCAAGCTAACCTGTGTCATCTGGGCTGGGACAGGCTAAAATCTCCCTTAGAGAGAACTCACTAAGCTGCATGCAACTGGTCAGGGAAACAATGAGCTTGGGTAGAAACAGCAGCACAAGTGCTGTATGGCAGAGGTTGGCCCAAGCCAAACTGTTGGCATTGCTGAGTCATGTCAAGGGAGGCTGCTAGGATTTGGCCATGCTTCCTCTTGCTGGTATCAGCCATCCAGTCTCTTCCATGTAATTCTGTCTTCTCCCTGGCTGTAGCTGAATGGTGGAGGTGGAAGCAGGAGGACCAGTAGGTGCAGAGAGGACTGTCTGGACCATCAGGCTCAAAGCACAGTGAGCTGCAGAAAGCCTGTTAGAAGCCACTGAGATGGTGGAGGTGGATGTATGAGGCAAGGTGGAAGGGTTGGGTTTGTTTGAGTCTGAAGACAAAAAGGACAAGGAGCTTCAGCTAACACCAAGGCTGGAGCTGGACTGTCCTCAGAGGTACACAGCAACAGGACAAGAGGTCACAGGCACAAGCTACAGCAGGGACAATGCCAACAAGGTATAGTGAAAAAACACCTTCACAACAAGCGTTGTGGCCCCAGGACAGGGCAGTGGTGGGCGAATCTCTGTCTTTGGAGATACTGAAAACTCAGAGGAACAAGGCCCAGAGCAACATGACCTAACTTTGAAGTGGTCCCCTTCGTGCAGGGGGTAGGACCAGGCACCTCCCAACGTCCCATCCTGCCTTAGTTAGGCTGCTTTGTTGGTGCTGATTTGTAAAGAAGAAGAATTAAACCTTGCTAGCTCTGCAGAGACAAGGAAGCTGCAGGAGCTGCAGTCTACCTCACCGGAGAGTTGTGTCTCAGACTAAGGTACAGCTGTTGGATACTTTCTTGGTGGTGCTAAAGGTTTGAAGGGGGTTTTGCATCCCTTAGATCAGGCAATGACAGTGACTCTGTCCCCTGCAGCTCAGCGAGGAGTGGGAGTCTCCTACGAGATGGTGCATTGATTCCTTGTGATATTTTCAGAGATGGTGCAGGAGCGGTTGCGTGGGCATCCAGGGTGCAAGTGGTCCTCCCTGCCCTGCACACCCTGAAGAGAAAAAAGCAAGAGAAAAACAAAAGGGAAAAATTGTTCCTTGGCATCTGCCTGGGACCTGGCCTGGCTGCAGGGAATTTCAAAGCAACACTTCAAAAACAGGATTTTGTTTTTGTTTTTCTGTTTGTTTTTAAAAATTAATTCAAATGAAATGAAAGTTTTCACATGTTGGGTTTGTTTTTTTTTTAAAAAGCTCTCAAATAATTAGAGTACTCAAAGTAAACAGTCTCTTCATGCTTTATTACCTGATGTGTATTATGGCTCCATTAATGCACTGTGGCACTTCTGCCATTTTCCATATTTCAAAATGTTTTAAAGATGGGACTCAAATCATCAGCATTAATTGCCAGCAAAACAGAAATGAACCTTCTAAAAGGGAAATCATTTTATAGCTCTAATTTGATTAAGTAGTAGAGCTCATTGTTTCCATCTTAGGTGGACAGTGAAAACACAAGTAAAGTTAATATTTATTAATCTTAATGTGCAGGCCAGGTAATTACATTGCCCATTGCGGCAGTGAGGACTGCGTAACTCTCGCTTGCTCTCTTGCTGTATGTTTGCACACCCTTTGAGTAAACAGGAAAGAAAGGAGGCTTTGGTGCTAATTAGAGAAATGAAATTCTCTTTCCAAAGGGCTCCTGATTTTAAATGTGTGCTCAGGACTATGGATACAGGTAGGTAATTGTGTTTGGTGACAATGGCCAAAAACCAGGAGTGGGTGAGCAGCTCCGGAAGGAGTGAAGTACGTGTGTAGGCATGCATGCACACACAGAGTCACACATATGTTCTCCCTGTGTGGTGTTCATTTCCTACACAGAAATCTTTCCACACTTCAAAAATGATTTTTTTTTCTCCTGTGTATTTTTCTTCTTGTCCCTTTCCTTGCAGCCTTTAAGCAAATCCAGCTGCGACGCGGAACATCCTAAAGCTGTGAGCAGGATCAGCACCGCACTGTCACCAGCATGAGCTGCGGGACAGACAAGTCAAGGACATTGCTGGAGGCTGAGTCATGAGCTCAGGAACTTTTGGGGCTGTGACTCTCCCCATGCAGAGCGTGACAAGGGGACAGAGCAAAGGCAGGGGCAGAGCAGAGCCGAGTGTGCTGGCAGGCAAGCAGGCGAGGCTGCGGACCAGGAGAGCTTTTGCAGCCAGTGGAGAATTGCCTCTCCTTGGCTGCTGGTTCAAACCCACCTCAGGACAGCCATGTCTGGAAGGCTTTGCCTTCAACAATTTTATTTGCCATGTGTCTGTAAATCTGCTCACTTCCATCACTGCGTTGAGCACTTGTCAGCATCTTGGCTGGTAGGCACTGGGCTCTTCTGCAGGAAAGATGCTTTTACAGGGCAGGTGTAGATCCATATGTGGGAGAAAGATCATGACAGTTGCACAGGGCAGATAAGACCCATCACTTTGCTAAGTCAGAACCATGCCAGGTGCAGAGAGCTTTCGCGTCTGTGATTTGCCTGTGCCTGCGTTGAGCCCGCTCTAACCATGGGGGTTTCACATGGCAAGCTGAGAGTTGCCTTCAGCCACACCATGTCTATTCAAATGCCAAACCTGGCTGGGACCTGCCAAGCCAAGGCAAGATTGACCCCACAGCTCTGCAGACCGGGCTAGCTGATGGTGAGTAGGTACTAACCCTGTGACCTCTGGATCAGCACTGACCCGAATTAACACGAGCTACTTCCAAAACCATTTGTGCTGGGCAGGAGCAGATTTAGAAATTTTCTAACCTCCCCTTAATTGAGCCAGTGAAGAAGAAAATAACTCCAGAGCATCACAAGTCTACCATTTTATTTCCCCACCAAGCCTGCTCAGCATCTTGCAGGATTGGCCCTCCTGCATCCTGCCTTTTAATTGCTGACTGATTGTAATATAGGATTTTATTTTCCCTGTAATGACTCTTGGGGCCCCCAGATGTTCTCCTCAAGTGTGGTTGCGTCAGCACTAGAGACTGAATGACTGATACCAGCAATTTTTACAGCTTGAAAGAAGAGAAATATGTGAAGGGGATTTAATTTAGCTCCAATATTGTGTCTTCATCTTCAAGAGTCTACAAGAAAACGACACCAAAAGGTTATTTTACAACGAGAGGAGGGAGAATTAGCCTGAGAGACAGAGAGATCACCAAGCTGGCTTTCTAATATCAGTTCATTACAGAGAACACGTTTGCACAGCCACTTTGCTGCTGCTGTTAATTTAAACCTGGATGATTAAAAGCTGTAATTGCACCATTTTAAATAAATGTCCGCTATCTGGATTATTATATTTTTAATTAGTGTGGCTCTGTCGAATGTTTTTATCCCTTTGATTGATTTGTTTATACTGTTTTATTTATAATTCATTGATCTCCCTGACCCTGCTATCTCCTGAGCATGCAGTTTGGCCATGATTCCAGCAAATGGAAGAGGACCGAACCAGGAAAGAGCAAAAGGTACCAGGTCAGCTCTCCCTTATGAGCTTTTTGCAGCTCTCCTTCTTTGCCTCCCGACCCAGGTGCTCTTTTGCTCTTTGCTCTTCCCCAGGGCTGTGGGGGAGGATGAGCAGCCTGGAGGACTGGCTGTCTGGGATGCAGGATGAAGGAAAATTGAACTGCCATCCAGCAAAGCTCAGGATGTGGTGCTGGCAGGAGCATCTCAGGACCCAAAGGTTTCATAGGACCCATTCCTTAACCATTGCTTCACGGGGAGGAACCTGCGCCTCTGTCTCTGGGGGGACTCTCTAAAAATGTAAGATTTCCTTGGCAGAAAGCGTGATTTCCTGGCAGGCTGGGTTACATGTGCTGGAAATTGCTCTTCCAAGGCACAGGCCTCCACTGTCCAGATCTGAGTGCAAAGCATATTTCTAAGCCTTGCTCTCTTTCTTAAGACCATTCGAATATGACTGTTGTGTAAAATCCAAAATAAGCACCTAGACCCATGCTGGACGATGATATCTCATCACATGCTGTTCTCTGCCAGGGGCAAGGAGGCGCAAGCAAGAATAACTTGTAGATCACCATCTTTATGTTCAGGGCACTCCTGATTGCTGCTTGGGGGTTGTGCTGAGGGGCACATGTGAGAACGTGTTGAGAATATTGAAGAGGCTACTTGCTCCTGTAGGACTCCAGGGCATCTCTGCTGATCCACTTATCTCCTATCACATGTAATATCTGCAGGACAGGGACTGTCACTTGCTCTGACTTTGCGCTGCACCCACTACGGGAGGTTTCTGACTGCTGACAATGGCCCTGAAGCACTCTGATAACACGAAGCATCACAATGAATAGTCTGTCTGCCTGGCAAATACTGCAAGGCTTCCAAACACTTGACTTTCCCCTGTTTTCTACAGTCTCTGGAACCCTTAAGGAATGGATCAGGCCTTCAGCATTATAGGAGAGGAGTCTGCCTGTGTCCCCTGGCTACAACATAGTGTGTGGCCTCAGCATAGCGGTGCTGTCTGCTGGTTAATGGCTTTTCCTCGAGCAGTGTGCCAGATGCAGCACTGCAGCTGCAGCATCGGTCGGGAGGACAGCCTGGTGATACACCCCAGAGATCTCAAAGTGTAGTTACCCTTTCTGAACAATTGTCACATCACCAGAGAGGCTTTTGCAAGAGGAATGCTGTTACTGGGCAAGTTTCACTGTAGACTGGGTGACAGAGTAGTAGATGGAGAGCCCTCCCAGGTAACTGTGCTGGAATGATGTTCGTGCATCTGTACAGAGCGTTTCCAGGACTTGGTGGAGAGGAAGCTATGAAAGTAGATGCTTGTGGGGCACGGGCTACCAGAAAAAAGGAGCACAGCTTTGAAGGAAACCTCATGGAACAGCATGTCCAGTCACCTGACCTCACAGCTCAACATGGATATGAATTTACTTTTAGAAGGCCACATAAAGGTCACCCAACTGTGTTGCATGTAAACTACACAGCTCCACTCCACCCTCAAAGCTTATATCCTGTAGCACAAAAAGAGAGGGTGTTCCAAGGACAGAGCAGGAAGGAATCAAAGAACAGAAACTGTAGAGGCTTCAATCATGTTCTCACTGTGAATCCTTCAGCTACCCAGCTAGAAAGTGAGGCAGAAAGTAGACATGGATGTACCAGACCCTGATTTCATGGGTACTGGAGCAGCCCCTGGGCAGGTACAGCACTGGATGAATGGGGTAGATGAGACTGTGGTCATGACTTTGTAGCAGCTTTAGAGAGAATTATAGTCTACAGAAAACAAGTCATTTTGGCCATTCAGAAAGGGTAATTACACTTTGAGATCTCTGGGGTGTATTTTTCTTGTTGGCCAGTAATCAGACTGTGTATTCCTTTTTTCTTATTTTAGTTAAAAATATTGGTTTGCCACATTCACCAGGCGGCTAGCTCGCTCCTGAGTACAAACGCTTAATAGTATTTCGTAATTGGCTGAATTGTCTATTAGTAAATAAACCTTGTAATTTAGTGAACATCCTTGAAGTGCTTACTGTTATACCTGACACAAAGCTGAAGACTTCTACCTTCAGGAACTTACGGGCAAGTGGGATGTTAAAAACAAATTAAGGTGGTTTTACACGAGAATAACAGGTTGCTCCTTGGGAAAAGCAGAAGGGATGGGCTGGGATGAGGCATTGGCATTCTGTAGCTATCCATAGCAACTCCGCTCTCTTGAACTCTTTCAGTTTGACAAGTGGAAGTGGGTTTGAAAGTCTATGTCTTATTGATTTTACCTAAGAGAAAACAGAAACTTGTACAAATCGCTTTCCCTAATGAATTTCCTGTTGCAACCTTTGTCTTTGGTAGGCTCATTGTGCAACTGGTGGTCATCGTGCAGAAAGGCAGAGATGCTGTTTGAAAGCCCCGATCTCTTCAGGCAGCTCCCAGCTGGGAACCAGGGCATGGTTGGTCTGATACTTTACTAACCATGAATGTTTTGACTGCTAGAAAATCCCATGTCAGAAGGACCCCTGTGGAGGTTGTCCGTGCAGGGTCAGCACCCGGGCTGGTTCTGTGCCCTGTACTCTGTCCAGATTTCTGTGCTCTGGGTTCAGTTTTGCCCCAAGGCATTGGTCCGCCTCACCTTATTTTTTAAAAAGTTAAAAAGTTGTGCTGTGACATGGACACATGAAGACTTTGAGCTCTGGAAATAAGCAAAACCTATAGCTGTTCCCTGCATTGCACAGGAAACCTGGGAAACCCTCTTCCCTTTGCCTGGGTTGCACATCTCCTGGTCTTAAGACCTATCTCCTCTTTGGCTTTGGAAAGAGCAGCAATTCACTCTTCTTTCTATTTACCTGCACTTCCTGGGGAAGGGATCAACCTCTGCATGCTCACCCAAGGAGCCCAGCCTGAGCTGGAGAGACACCTCCCTCGGTACGCACATGCTTTTCATGCTCCCCAGCTGAGTACCTGTGCCCCAGAGTAACCTGCCCCACTCTGCTCTTCCGAACAACAACAACAGCGACAATGACCAGAAACTGGGACCAGCTCCTGGGGGCTGCAGCCCTGGGGTGCCAGTGCACAGACAACTCACCCGCTATTCATGCTGGAGTTTTTCCTTTATTGGTTCATGGATCACACCATCTGCCTGTTGATGTGTGTGTAGAGGAAGGTTGGCTGGTTCTGAAGTCCCGGTGCTATTTCTGCTGGTGATTCTTCATGCCCATGGGGACATCACTGTTGTGCAGCCCTGGAAAGAAGGGAGAAGCATGATGTTGGCATCCTTCGAGGGGAGCTGACTGGCAGGGAGCCTGCCATGGGCTGTCTTGATCTCAAGGTTGTGTTGCTGCTGCAGGTGAATGACAAGTTTTCCAGGTGGCAGGATGGCATCACCTCCTTCCCCTTCATGGTTCCTCCTGGAATGCCCATTGATCTAAGGGGACATGCTTCCACCTGAAGGTATATGCCCAAGGGAGGAGGAGGAAGATGCTCTCTGGTGCCCTGTTCTGTCTGGATGATGGCCAGGCTTTGCTTCACACAGCTCTGCAAGAAGAGGGAGAAGTTTTCTAGGAAAGACTCCAACTTTCTGCAGGGTCATTTTTTCTTACATTCATATAACTTCTCTAGACCACCCCTCAAACTCTCCCTGGAGCAAATTTTCTAGAAAATGCTCTCTAAAACATCACCTGCTTTGTCCTTTGCAACCCTGCGAGCTGCTCAGGAAGCCTCCTCCCCTGCTTCTACAGTTGTCTCGTTTGCTCCCTGATTGGCAGTAGGACTGACTGTCTTTCGGAGGTAAGCTACCACCTCAGAGCCAGCTGCGTCCTCAATCAGGGTGAGATGGTCCAGGATCCTCACTCCTTTCAGCTTGCACAAGTTGTGCAGCAGAGTTTTCAGCGTCCACAGCAGGAGCTGGTTTGTGCGCTGCCTCAGTTTTTCCTTTGAGAGAGCCTTCATGAGCATGTGGGTATCCAGCAGGATTTCATCCAGGTTGATGGTGCTGATGGTGCCTGGGAGAAGCCATGTGCTCCTCCACAGGCACTTGGCCAGCACATCAGAAAACTTATCTGGGCTGCCCTCAGCAGTCAGGCTGCCTTGGAGCAGCTTCAGCAAGGCACAAAAAATCCTTGTTTGGTCAGATTTTTCCAACACCCTCTTCATGAGGACATTAATGGACTGTATGAGCTTCTGATCTTCCTCTAGGTCTCCATTCAGGAATTCTAGCATTAAGGTAAAGAGATTGCTCATTACATCCTTAAGCACTTCCACTGAGGCCTCCTGAGCCAGTTTCTTCTCCTGGAAGACACAGTTGGAGGCCTGGATGACACAGTTACATTGCAGAATGATTTGTTCCTTTCCCCATTGCTTATCTGCTTCCTTTTGCTGGTTGATAAAGTTGAGTGATTGAAGGCTGGCTACAAGGAACTCATTAATGTGCCCAGACATGGTTTCTACTTTGTTATTCTGTCTCAGGATCTCCTCAAATTCTTTCATTGCCTGGATACTGGTGTCAGTATCACCACTGCTAATGCGACAAATAAGGGAATTAATGGTGGAGGTGATGTTATGACATGTGTCATCAGTGTCCGAGGAGATAGGCAGGGTTTGGAATTCAGGGATCGTTTCTAACTGAATGATATCCTTCAGTCTAAAGAGACTGTATTTTCTGGAGACCAGCCTTCTCTCTTGCTTACCTACACATGGAAGCCGTGTCTGGGGAGCCACGTCCACTATATTGAAATTTCCTCCTTGAGAGTAGGTGGGCTCTAGCTCTGAGGATGCATCTCCTGCATGCTGACAGGTGACTTCAGATCTTGTGTTTGAATCATGCTGAGATTTCTCACTGAAATGCTTTGCTGAAGAAACTCTTGACCTGCCATGTTCCTGTTTTGCAATTTGTCCCAGCATCCTCATATACTCTTCAGGAAGATCCCCAACCATTTTGAACAGGGCTTCCCCATGAGTTTTGCAAGCTGTGACCATAATGTTTAAAGCAGCACTATGAACAGTGCTGTCTTGGTCTCTAAGGAAGGCAGCTATCCTCTTCAAGGCTTTGCTAGGGCTCGGCTGACATACATCCAGGCCGTACGTTTCAAGGAGATAACCCATCTCCACCAGGCAGCCTTCCTGCTGCTTAGTGTTGTCGGACTTGATGCCATCCATGAGGAAGCCAAACACCTTTTTAGCTGGATACACCAGGCACATCCTCTTCATGACAGCATGCACCAATTTAAGAACAGTTTGCCTTGGCTCTCCCATCTTCAGGACCAGGTATGGGAGGAAGGACAAGGCCTCATTGTCCGTCAACTGGTACTTTTCTTGGATCAGCAAGGTTAGCAGCAGATTAAAGTAATCTAGGCTCTTGATAAGCACCCATGTGTTGGTGTCAAACAAACGCAGCGTAATCCATTTCAGGATCAGGTCCAGGCAGCTGATAACTCCTTCCTTCTCTGTCTCTAAGTGCCTGGCCATGATGGCCAAGGCTTTGATGTGGTGCGGGAAACTGGAATGGAACATTTCCATATGGAAGGTGCTGGACACACAGCTGCTCATCTGAGCTTTCAGCTGCTTGACATACCTCTCACTGGGAGCAGTAAAATTCCACTGCAGCACTTTGCTGCCTTTCTCATCCCTCATTCTCTGCTCTTTTCCCCTGGGGACAATGTTGAAGATAGGTCCCAGTTTGCTGACCCCACTCATCAGAGTGGAATTCATTTGTGCTTTTCCATTGGCTGCACCTGTGTCTTTCAAGACTGCTTCTCCTGACTTGGGCTCCTTGGGACCCTGCTTCTCCTCTCCGCTGTTTTTGGGTGCTGGCTCTTCAGCTGATGCTTGTGAAGACAAGGCTGTTGCTGCAGGAGGTGTGGTTAGAGCAGAGGGCAAAGCAGTTGTGGTGGTGACTCCGGGGTGTCTGGAAAGTGACTTAGCAGAAGCAGTGGACTGGGCTGACGGACTGTCATTGGCATTCTCTAATATTGCAAGTACCTGGTCCTTTGCAGCTGCCTTCAGCTCACTGGTGGCTTTGGTCATCTTCTCAAAGCCAAGGTGCATTATGAAGAAAGGCAGGGCTGCCTGTGAGGCTGTCTGCACATCCCTGTTGCTATCCTGCAGGGAAGAGTAGAGGTGAGGCACACACCGAAGCAGGTCTGAGGGAGCTGACTTGAGTGTTGGCAGCTGTTCAGTCAGCCACTGCACCAGCTCTTGCTTCTGTAAAGGGATTTCTTCACCTAGATCTTCTGAAATGTCCTGCCCATCCAGCCACTCCAATATGTTGATCTGTGCAGCCCAGGCATTCACGGCAGCCAGGGCGGCAGCTCTCATGCTGCTCTTGCTTTCCCTAAACAGAGCAATGAGGGGAAAGCCCAAGTCCTTCATGTACTGTTTGATGTTTGAACCCATGGCTGTGGAGAGTTTCTGGAGGACTCTCAGGGTCATCTGTACCAGGGTTGGGTTAGGGTTGCAGAGACAAGCCCTCAGAGCTCTTGGGAGCTCTCCTATGTTTGGCTGAATGAATCTGGCATCCTGAAGGATGCCTGCAACCTCTTCCAGGCCCTCTCTCTGGATGGTCCAGTTCTTCTCTCGCAGCTTTGACACCAGCTCTGGTGTGATCCTGTCACAAATATCTATGGCTTCAGTTCTTCTTTGATCCCTTGGGTCCTCCTGGACCCTGTCATCTAGGCATGGCTTGGGATTGGCACGACTGGGAATTGGTGGGACCTGTCCATGCAGTTTCTCCAGCTCAGCATTTATCTGGGGAAGAAGGGGCAGCTCCTCACTCTCAATCAATGCTCGCAGTGAGTCTCCCATGTAGAGGTAAATAACCCCCAGCAAGGTGATGGCTGATCTCTGCACACTTGGGTGAACAGCAGCAAGAGCGATCTTCAGGGTGTTGACCAGTACCTTGGCCTCCATCCCTGCAAAGCCAAACTCCAGAATTGCATTTGACAGCCAGTCCAAGATCTTGGAATGGATCCTGGAGTTATTCTGTGAGAAGGCCAACAACATAGCTGTCTTTGCAGTCCAAGGCAATGAACATGACTCTGCTATAGCTGTCAGGGTTCCTTGAGCATTGTTGCTGCATAACACATCCCCCACCATTTCTACCACACTTTCCAGGACAATGTGAGCAGATGTTCTGGAAAAGTCCCCTTTCTGGGCTAACAAAGTGATGGTGTGAAGTTTCTTCTGCATCACCTGGAGCTTTGTTTCCTTGCGTCCTTGTGACAGCAGTCTCACCAAAGCTTGGCATGGTATCTCACTTTTCTTCATCTCCTTGACAGTCTTCTGAATAGTATCCATGCTGGAAATCCTCTCTTTCCAATTGTTGCTTTCCAAATGTTGTATGCAGGTTTCAGGGAGAACAGCTGCTGCCTTTCCCCCCCACTCTTCTGCTGAGAGCTCCAGTTCAAACATGTTGCTTGAGCCCAATTTTCCTGTTTGCTGTTGGCTTCTGTTCTTCCAGGGATAATGGGGTTTCCTTCCAAGGAACCTAAACCAGGAGCAAGAGATTATTACCGGGCATCTCTGCCGCTAGGCCATGCTGGGGGCATGGAGATGTTAGAGCCCTTCCTGGCAGGGTGCATGGAGCCCATGGAACAGCCCCAGAGAACACCAGCCATTGTGAGGTTGGTGTGACCCCAGCTGTGCTGGGGGGACAGCCCATGGGGAGCCACACTGATATGGTGGTGTCCCATTGCCACAAGCAGCTATTGCTCTTCCTGCAGGGGAGGTCTGAGGCTCCAAGGTCCAGGACCACTTCTTGTAGCTGGGAGGAGAAGACATCAGCACAGGTAACATCACCTCCAGCCCCCATTGCCTCCAGGGGCTGTTTATTCAAGCCGTGGACAATGCAGTCTCCTGCAGCCTGGAGCTCTTGAGTCTGGGAAGCAGTGACTGCCGCACATTGTGCCAAAGTGCCACCACCACAGGCCACCTGGTCCCCTGAGCCTTTAACTGGACATGGCCCTTCCTCCCTCTGCCCCTGCCGTCGCTGCTTAGACTGAGAAGTTTCACAAGAGCCGAGTGAATAAGGAGTTGTTTCGGTTGCTGACTAACAACAAAAAGTGCTGGGGGAAGAAGATGTGCATGGAAGCAATTTCTTACAGGTTGCCATTAGAACAAACCCCACTGCATTTAACCCTAGACAGAACAGTTCACTTACTTTCAAGTTATTTAACGTACTTCTAATCCATTAAAAATTGGCAACTCTGACATGAGAAATGCCCTTTAGAAATGAAAAGCAGGCACTTGGTTTGGGGGAAAAATCTTTGTCAGTGCAGCAGCGCTGCCTGCATCCTCACACAGCTCCGGCACCCAAAGTGCTGCTCCATGGAGAGCCCCTCTTTGCAGGATCCCTGCCTCCAGCCCATCTCCCTGCGGTGAGGACATAGCCAGAGCTCGAACAGCCCCTGGTACAGAGGACATCCATCTTAAGTATCTGCTCTTACAGGTACAGACCATTAATAGGACAATCTGTGCTCTTTGGCTCTCTCTGCTGGCTGCGGTGCACCCCATTGCTGGGCTTGTGCTCAGCAATGTCCCCCCACATTGCACCCTTTGGGGAACAGGCTGGTGTGGGGAGCAGAGATGCAGGGAAAGAAATACAGTATTTCAGCTTCTGAGAAGAATCACAAACCCTGACAAGCATAAGAAGTGAAATAAGGAAAAAAAGAGGCAGCAGCAAAGATTTACAAAAGAGCCTTACAAATGTGACAGCCAATTTTCAGGGGGATCCTTTTTCTTCCTTAAACCTCAGTCCTGAGCAAAAGGAGAGATTCTCCTTGAAGGCAGAACACAGAGCTGTGTAAGAGAGCAAACGCTCTGCCTCAGGGCACAGCAGCAACGGGCTTATTGCCGGGCCGGGAGGGATTCACCGACTTCTGCTCTGTGCCTGGGGGGAATCTCCTAACAAGTGTTGAGGGATGAGCAAGGGAGGGCCTGGGAGCATCTCTCGGCTCACCTCCCGGGAATGCTTTGCCAGGGCGGGAGGCCAGGAGCGTTTCCTCCTTCTGCACCGAGGAGCACGGCAGGCTGCCGGCAGCAAGAGCCAGCTGCATGGAGAGCATCAGGAGGGATGCTCTGGCGTGGTGTGTGGGACTATGTCCCTCTCTCTCTGGTCCAGCAGCCAACCCAGGTGATGATCAAAGTGTGAGTTTCAATGCGTCGCTTTATGCTTTCCCAGGGAACCTCTCCATAGGAAATACTGGGGACATTCAATTTTGTTAATTGAACGACCAGGTGGATTTCTTTGTCAGATGATGTTGGAAGTATTAGTTCATGGCGCAAACTGGAATTTGTACTATATGTATGAGAAAAACTGAACCTGGTGATTTTTTGGGGGACCTTATTTTTGTGTTCTACAAGCTGTTTATGGGGTAAGTCTCCTGAGACTGGGATCCAAAAAGTCTTCTGAGGTACTCGCAGCATCTGGCCAAACAGCTATTCTCAGAAGTGCAATTAGGAGTTAACAAAAAGTAGCAAATAATTCCCTAATAAAACAAAGGAGAAGAAAATGCTCACTGTAAGTGAGTTTTACTGCATTATTCTGGTGAGAAGCTGTCAAAGAGTCAGAAGGTGTTCAGAGAGCAGAGAGTACAGTTTGTTCCTTTATCATAATAACTTTTATTGCCTAGGTATAGCTTTTCTCACCCTGGTCAATAAACATCCTGCTGCTCTGCTTTCAGAGAATTAGGACTCGGTTGCAGCAGCAAGTGCTTCTTTCCAAATGCCTGGTGCTGACCCGTGAGGGGGCTGCAGTTGCTCTAGTGTTCCCGGAGCTGCTGGGATCGGGCAGGATGAAAGGGAAGAAGATTCCTGTGGTGAAAGTAGAGGTCTGGGAATCCGAGCTGCTCCCGGTGGCTGTGTGTCAGAGCGATGGTGTAATGCCTGTAAGGAGCCACAGAGGCAGAGTAAATGCAAAGGCAGTGCAGAGCATCTTACGGGCTGTTCTGGGTGAAGGGTAGTTGTGCCAACGGGTTGAGGCTCTTGGTCTTTTCTGCAGAGCCAAAAGGAGTTAGCTGGTGCCAGAGTGGACCCTGGCTACGGTCTGGATCCCACAGGTATTTCCTCCGCACCACAGCTAGAATCGCTTCAAGCTGCTTGTCACCAACAAGCCATCTGGGCCAAGCAAGACTTGCCTTCTTTACCAATTTGGACTGCAGATAAAAAAAAATCCTGACCTGCTTGCTAGTGCGAATGGCCCCCCTGGCATCGTTAGTTGGAGAGTTTGCTGCTGGGGATGGCTGAGAAGCTAATCACTGACTTCCCATCAGGGGATGTGTGTTTCCAGGCCTTATACAACCTTTTCTGGTTTTCATTAAAAGCAGCTCTTGAGACAGCAGTTTCAAGCCTTTTTATGTGGTTCCTCATGGTCGTTTCCCTGCATCACCTCAGATGAATCACCAGGTTGAAGATACCTGCTGGAATGGGGATTACTCTGGGTCTGCCCGTGACACTGAGTGCAAGAGGGGAGATGAATCAGCCATGTGTAGATCATCACAGTCCCTGACCTCCTTCAGGCCCGTGCTAAGGTTGCTCCTCTGTGGAACCTTGGCTCTGAGCTGCAGAGAACATTGCTTGAAAACCTCTCACGAAAACTGCTCTCCCCTTCGGCAGTTCTGGCCCGTGGGAGCTGACCGTACCTATGTGCTCATCCCAGATTCAGCCTTGTCTTCCCAGCCTGGGACACTGTTTCATGGCCAGGGATTAAATATAGTAATTTAATCTCTTTATCCCATAATTCCCACCTATGAAAGAGAAACAGTAAGTCTTTCTTTGTCTTTCTAGTCTTTTTAGCTCAGCAGGGCAAGACTGTCTCTTGCATTGTGTTTGTATGGCTCCTAGCACCTGGGAATGCTGGTGGTGCCACAGTGCAATTACATGTGGTGACACTGTATTTAATGCCCCAGGAGCCATCCCCCCAAACTCTAGTAGCTCCTGAGCTGACGGAAGGAGCAGGTTTGTCTTTCTGCCTCCGAACCAAGACATTTGCACATGCCTCCACCAGTATATCTTCATTAAGCTTCGCAGAAGCTGCCATGACATGACGCCAGCTGTTTTGCTGAAACACGCTGGTGTAGCGTGTGAATCACTCTGTCTTTAATTCCTGCTTGTGCTTGAGGATCATCCACATCCCTATTTGTGATGGGTTTCTCTCCAGCAATTGGCAGGATTAAACTCCCTTCAGAAGCACTGGCTGAGCAGTGACCAAGAGGAAAAACCTCAGGCGAGTAGTGGTCTATTTATATCCCATGAAAGATGGACTCAGTGCATAAGAATATTCAAGCCCCCGGCACCTCCACCCCCTTTCTGTTCCTGTAGCCGCTGTCTTGAAGCTGCCTCAGCATTGAAGAATTAGCTGCTTTTTGAAAGCTAAGTGGAACCTCAGCCGAGACAGTCGTGAACAGCCAGGGATGGGGAGATCTCTGCTTTACTGAATCCCCTAAAATCTGCTCTCTCTTGAAATTCCTCTACTGAATCCTCCAAAATCTGCTCTTGACAATGCACAGCAGCAAAGGATTCAGACGTGAGCTAGAACCATTGCTCTCTCCTCAGAGAGTCTGTCTCCACACTTTCAAACAGGGTCCTATTCTCACCTGTCTGCTTTTAGGGTTGAGCAACAATCTACATTACCTGTGCTTCTCAAATGTCTTTCTGGAGGCTTCCCTTCCCACAGCAGCAGCCCTGCTCCTCTCCCAAGGGTGAGTTAATCGTGCACCCTCCACAGCTGCACCAGTCACAGAAACCCAGGGGGTAAAAAAAGGTGCCCTGTGTGCCAGGGCTCTCACCCTGTTCCCCCAAAGTGCCGGGAGGGTCACTGTTCCCTGCCCAATCTGCAACGCACCCAGCTCCCATAACGTGGGTAGAGCCCTTAACCCCACCGCACTGCGTGTGGGGCAGTGGGGGCCAAGCACCGTGCCTTTCCTCAGGTCACCCCACAAAACCTATCGCTCTTACAAGGGAGGAGGGGAGGAGGCTCCCAGGAGCTGGAGAGACGCAGGATCATGTCACAGCAAGGCTTCTCCAGTGGGTGCAGGATCCAGCTTCCCTGGCAGCAGCCGGGCAGGGAGCAGGCAGCCCTTAACCCTGCCTGCAGCACAGGCAGCAGCCGCGGCTGCCCTGCTGCAGGGAGTGAGAGCAGCATCCAGCCTTGCCTCTGGGCTCAGACGGGCTGATGCTCGGGCGAGCTGATGTTTGGATGAGGTCCCCTCCCCATGCAGGTCCCCCTGCCCTCGCCTGTTGCCAGTCCGGCTGCGGAGCAGCCCAGCCGAGCCGTGCGGTGGGTGAGCGTGGCAGAGCTGGGATTTCACACTGGCACTGCTATTGTTCCCAATGACAAGGGATTCACCCACCCCCAACTCAAACTGAACCAACGCCTGCCCACGGGGAAAGGAGGTGCAGACCAAGAATAAAGGCAATGGCCCACGAGCCATCGAGAACAATGCCCCACCGAGAGCTATGCTCAGCACAGACCGGAGGCAACTTAACATGCCCTCAGTTGAGGAATCCACCTCCACTGGGGTCACGCTCAGCCCTCCACCCATGAACATCTCTAAGATCCCCCATTTTTTACCTTTCCTTCACACATGATGGCTACAAAATGCTTGTTACCTTTAATCCTGAATGATGAATTTCTCATCAAAGTGACACCTGTCCCCAGTGCAGGATGCATGCTCTACACTCCAACTCGCCCACAAATGCATGTCACAAACCAGCACAGCCAGAAAGGGAAGAAATTCTGCAAAAGCATGAAGAATTTATCTTCCACTGAGAGAAGCATGCCGTTTTCCCGATGCTATCTCCTACCCTACTGAACCGTTTAATATTGCCTTTAATTATGATGTAGTGGGTAGAAAAACTGCCGTAACCAGTTTATTAGATGGAGACAGGCTGATGGCATGGGGTTAACATCTCAGCTTTACAGGGATGCAAAACGTCTCCCTGTGCAGCAGAACAAAGGAAAACTTTCCGAAGGAATCCCAGAAGCAATGTTTGTTGGGGGTGTTGCAAGGAGTAAAATACACCAGGTAAGAAAACTTTTCAGTGTTTGTGGTTGAGGAAGGACTGAGGTATGTGTGGGGTAAACTTGTGCTGTGACCCACTTTTATGATCCCCATTGCTTGGAATACACAGCTGTGATTTATAGTGATGCCTCTGGTGATGGGTGTAAATCCTCTAGACTGACTGAAGTGCCAGCGCTGTGGATTTGACAATTACATGGATTTGATATCTAAAATACCACTATCTCTCTACATCCCTTAGAAAGACAACAGCAAAAAAAAAAAAAATCACTTTAAGGATATTGTGTGCATGTGTGCATATGCATGCATGTGGATGCTGCTTGCCGCTGCTGCCCTGAGATGGGTGGCATTTCCAAGACAAGCAGCCTGAGAGGTGCCTTAGGTTTTCTCATTGACCACCAAGTCTCAGCATCACCATTTGAAACATAAACTTTATTGCAACAAAGAATTAAAAATAGTACATCTGAAAGAGTTGCAGAATGTATGTCATTAAAGAACTAGTCAGAAAACACAACTCAAGCAAATCGTGTACAATTGGAACAGAAAGTTTTATTAAAACAATTGGAATTCAAACTCAAATTTTCCTTGTTTGTTTAATTTCACCATAACCGTGGATTGTGTATTTACAGTCTTCGCCTCTTGTGGTGAAGGTTCTGCTCAGGGCAGGGGGCTAGGAAGAAGGCAGGGATGGATGGGGAGGAGAGGTGGGTTTCAAAAGCTAACAGGATGTGAAAGTTTTCCAGAAGAAGTTCTTGCAGCCTGCTTTGCGTTCCCGGGGTGCCAGAGCGGGGTTTGAGTTAGCCGAGCGCTCCAGCTCCAGTCTCACTTCATCCTGCTCAGCCCCTCGGGACAAGTCCTCAGACTCCAGGGCTTCATTTTCTGTCTGGCTTGGCTCTGAGAGCAGTTCTGCCAAAAAGTACTTGGCCAGTTCCTTGGGGGAGAAGAGAGAGAAAGAGAGAGAGAGCCCACAATTACTCTCTGGCTTTTGGGGGCTCACCGCTCTGTCCCTCTAAGACACCTTTGTGCCCAGATTAGAGACGTACAGGACTCTGGAGAAGAAGGGGAGCCCTAGCTTTCCAAAGAGCCCAGCCCGACAGCTGCTACGCAGCAGCTATGCCCACGAAATAAAGCGGAACAGAAGAGGACTGACATCTACCTAGTGTGGTGGAGAGACTGCTGTCCTGTTTGTGGCAGGGAATGAACTCTGAGCACCACCCCACCTTCCCTTCCCTTTCCACTGCTGCAGCACACTGTGCCGGACTCAGCGAGGGTGCCATGAGGCTGCTGCTAAAGTGACACAGGAAACGTCTTTAGGGGAGCTGCAAGGAAGCTGAGTCGGGTCACCCTCTCGCTGGGGGTTATTTTTCCTCTTGTCCCCCCAAGCCCTGCCTGCCCCATTGCATGGATAAGGACACCGTCCTGCTGCACCGGGGCAGCTGCCTTGGTTCAGCGCCCCAGAGAAGCCCTGGAGAGCTTCACTGGAGGCTCTGCCCTCTGCCCCGGCAGCGGCTGCTCCTCATTCCCTGCCAGCACCCAGGTGGACTTGGAGGAGGTGTCTCCCCTTCTCCCCCCCCAGCTGCCCAGCCTGTTGCTGGCTCAGCCCCAGCAGGGAACCAGGGGATCTGTCAGGGAACTGGGGTCTGCAGCAAGCAACTGGGGATCTGAAATGGGGACATTGGGGAGGTCCAGTGAGGAACTGGAGGTCTGCACTGAGGGTACTGGGCTCTCCAGTGGGGAACTGGAGGGGTCTGCAGCAGGAGGGAAGCTGGGGATATGCAATGGGGGTACCAGGGTCTCTGCTAGGGAAAGGGAGAGTCTGCAATGGGGAATCAGGGGGGGCTCTGGAGGAGAAGTGGGGGTCCGCAGCGGAGAAGCGGGGTCCGCAGCAGGGCTCTCGGGTTGCCCAGCGGGGTGCCCTCGGGGTGCCCGGGGTGGCCGCTCCGTGGCGGGGCTCTCACCTGCTTCCCGGCGGCGGCAGCCAGTGACTTCTGCAGGAACTGCCGGAGCCGCGGGTCCGAGGGGGCGGCCGAGACGGTGCCGAGGGCCAGGGCGATGGAGAGCAGGGCCAGGGCGCACTGGAGGCGGCACGACAGCATCTCGCCGGTGGGTCGGGCGCGGAGAGGCAGCGGCGGGGAGGCGCTGGCGGCTCCGCTGCGGCTCGGCTCCGGCGTTGGGGATCTCCTCGCCTCCCGCCGCCTTTATAAACCCTTCTCCTGACGTCAAGGCGGGGGCGCCCCCCTCGCCCCACGCCGCCGGGGGTGGGTCCCTGCCCGGGACCGGGGGGGGACCGGGACTGGGGATGCTCCGTTCTGCCTGGGGCTGGCCAAGCGTCCACTGTGCCCCCCGAGTACTCCCCCTCCGGCTGCCCCCGGCCGTTCTCCGGCCGTTCCCCGGTCCCCAGCACGTTTTCTGCCCAAGTCCGGAGCCCAGGACCCTCCTAGTCCGCTCCCTCCTTCGCAGCCACAAGCCCCCCCGGAGCGGCGGTGGGGTGTCCCGGCTGTGCACCGCCCACCCCACGGGTCTGACCCCCATGCCGGAGGGCCAAGCCCCGTAGCAGTCCCGGTGCCAAAGCCCCTCGCCCTAGCCCGGCTTCCCGCCCCGTCGGTTAAGAAACGACTTGCCGAGTCGGGGAGCTGGAAAGGGTCCCCTTAAGGGCGGATTTTCCCGCGGCTCCAGCAGGGAGTGAGGGATGCTGAGATGCCCCCGGGGGTCCTTTCTGTCTTCCATGGCCCCCGTAGGGGTCTCTGGCACCGGTCCTTGTCCAGACCCTTCCCCCGTCCCTGGCCAGCTGCCCCGGCCGTTGGGTCAGCTCTGCTGGCAGCCGCCAGCCTCCGGGGAGAGTGCCCCGGCTCTGCCACAGCTCTGCAGCTTGGGGAAGCAGTGACAAATTGGTGCCTTGGTCGGGGTCTGCAGGTCCCTGACTGAGCCTGCCAGGACCCCTGTCTCCATCCCAGGGTCACTGGACCTGCTGGCTCCATGGGGGATGTGCCTGTCCCACTGGGATGGTCGGTCTTCCCCACTCCTCCAGCCTCTCCCAGTGAGCCGGCTGATGCCCGCACTGGGCAAAGCTGCTGCAATCTCCCTGTCACCCCGAAGGATGGGTCTCTTCAACTATCTCCCAGCTGGCAGGATGTGCAAGGAAGAGTCTCTGCTACTGCCCAGAAAGCGAGTATCAGGGGGTCTCTCCCGTCTCAATTTCCAACTGAGGAAAGTCAAAGGCTTGTGGGTACAAGGACCCAAGTACTCCACAAAGATCTCCAGAAATCTCCAAAAGCACATTTCATTTCCTGTCAAATTAATGTGCCTCCTCCACTTCAACCCTGGTGCTTGGAGCATGGAGCATGAACCAAGTTGTTCCTGCTCTGCTGTACAGTCCAGCAAGAGGAATTGGTGTTGGTTGCTGGTTCCAGACCAGGCAGACCTCTAGGCTGAACTGGGACTGCTGTCTCTGCAATTCCATTGTGCAGACATCTGCAGCCACACATAGCCTTCATCCTCTGTGTCCTCTCCAAATCACGGTGCAAAATGAATGAAACCCATGAGAGAAGCCTTCATTTGAAGCCCAGGAGACTCTGTGGGTTGGGTTGACTTATGCTGCTTTTACAGTCAGCTTTTCCCCAGCTGCCTGACCTGAACAAGGCCAAGCCCTGCATTCCTGGGACCCTGCCTGTCTTCTAGCACTGGTGTTGCTCTGCGGGAACTGGTAGAGAGGAGTCAGCCCCTGCTCTGGTTCAGACACATTCCCTTGTTTCGGGCACAGGACACAGCCTCCTGCCAAAGCCATCAGGAATAATTTGGACCCCAAAAAAGCAGATTGGCTCCGAGGGCCATGACTCCCAGAGATTCTCTCTCCACCATGTCCCTGTGCTAGCAGCTGGACCAGCATCTCTCCTCTCCTGCAGTCAAAGAAGCAGAGCCAGTCCTGGGCATGGCAAATGGCCAAGGCAGCAGATGCCAGGGCATCAAACCTATCCTGGCCTTCCTGCCTGCCTTCAAGACAGATTTCCTAGGGATGGTTTCTCCCAGCAACAGTAATTTCCCCACTTCTCCCAGCTGTGCCAATAGCAGCAAGCTGGGCTCTCTCAGTTTAGTTGCACTGGGAATAGACTGCTTTTGTCCCCGGCTCTCATCCTGGGCACAACACAACTCAGCTGTGCCACACTACTGTGCCAGCCTGGACCAGTTTTGCAAAGGACCCCAACTTGTCTCAGCCCCAGCTCAGGGCAGAGCATCCTGCTTGGGTGGTGTGTCAGGGAGGAGCAGAGAGAGAAATGGGAGGCAGAACTGGCTTATTCCAGGCTCCCCTGTGGCTACTGGAAGCTGTTACCTAACATCCCCTGCCACTTCACACAGCAGGCAACTGTCCCGCCTGGCACCTTTTTGCCATTAAGCTTGTCACCCCGAAGAGAAGGGGACACTGGGAACCACCATCACTCCTGAGCAGTGAGGAATGTCTACCAGCTCCTTGAGCTGCCACAGCTTTGGGTCTGCATTGATGTGCCACAAGGATCAGTTCAGAGTCTGTATTTCCCAGGGTATAGCAATGGGCTGGAGTGCAGCCTTGGATTGCTGTATGGGATGGAAAACTGTGCTACATTTTGGCATTGTTAGGACACATCTGTACACCAGCATGGAGATGGGAGCTGCAGGAGTAGGCACAGTGCAGGAACAACCTCCTTGATGAATTCCCCATCTTCCTGGTTTCCTGCCAACTTTGTGTGGGGCCAGCAGGACTCATGCACATTTAATGGGATTTTGCAAGGGTGCAGAGCTCAGTCTGAGATCGGTAGGCTCTGGGCAGGCCAGCAGAGCTGTTTTTAGGATGTTGGTATTATCATGCTGGCATAAAATGGATAGATATCACACTTGAGTCCTTCATGGGTTTTGAGAGACCATTCTTGATGTCCTGCCCAGCACTCCACTCTTGTCCAGCTACCTGCAGCACCTCTGTGTGCATGAGTCCAGCCCTATTATAGACTTTCAGCCCAGAGCTGTTCCTTGCCTACCCTTGTCTTCACCCACCCTTTGTTTTTCATTCTAACATCTATCCACTCCAACCCTGCCCTGCCAACCCTCCCTGGCCATCGGGCAGTGCAGGGCATGCTGCTGCAGAGCAGTAATGCCCAGCAGGGCTTTGGGCTAGGACCAGTGTTGCTGCAGTTGGAGATGTGCTCCCTACAGTCTAGTTCCAGGCAAGAACAGACCCTCAGTCACATTGGGGATCTCTGGTTTTGATGGTCACTCTGGCTACTGTGGCTCTTCTAGCCATATGGGGACAAGGTTTGGAAGACCAGCTTGGCTCTGACTCCACCTCTCTGTGCAGCACTGGAGCTGAATGGCTGTCCCCCTGCTCCCCCCTCTGCCTGCGGGGGTCTGGAGGAATTACAGTGGTGTCCTCTAGCAACAGGAAAAATATTACTGCAGGAAAATGTCTTGGATTTGTCCCACTGAATTGCAGACACCTACCTGAGGAAAGCAAGAGTGTGCTCTTTTTCTGCTCTCTGTTTCTGTGCCCCATCAGGAGATGACTTGGCTCCTGAGCCAGAGCAGCCTCAGGAAGGCTCTGACATCCACCTTGGCTGTTTTTCCCCTCTTGGGATTCAGCTGAGGTTGTGAGGCTTGTGGAGGCAGGACCAGAGCCAGGGCTTTGCTGGGAATGTTCCCCGAGAAACATCTCGGCCTGTTTAAAGGAGAGAAACTGAGTCCCCATTAGGTATGAGCCTTGTTGATGGATAAAATGTTGAATGGACCAAAGTTCTTGGTGATCTTGGGTAGTATTTGGGAGAATCACTCTGATGTTCCCTATGTGAAAAGTTCTCACATTTCATTTCAAGGAAAATCTAAAGGAAAAATACCATTTAAACAAGATGAAAACATGTACTTTAGTTCAGAAAACCATCTTGTTCTGACCTGAAGGAACCAGCAGTGGGGGAGTGGAGAAAGGGAGTCCATCTGCTTAGTACATCTTTGGACTGTCTTCTTCTGCAGACTCCTGGGGAAGGGGTAAGGGCAGACCTCCAGACATCCTTATGACTCTGGCACCGGCATGGAGTGGCGAATAAGTTGCAGATTGATTTACCAGTTCCCCCTCCCCCAGCTCCTCTATGGGATCAGTGTGCTCTGAATTTTTCTACACTCATTCCCCAGCCAGATAAATCCATCACCCGCTTGGCTGCGGCGAAGGCGATTCTGTTCCTTTCTTTCTGCCGCAGCGCTGCGGGGCATGTGGCTTTGCAGACGATTGAATTGCATTGTATTCCTGTGACTGCTTCCTTACCCTCACATTTCTAGCTTGCTCCACAGACCCAGAGCAGTCCAGCAATTCCCAGGACTGTGTGCACAGTCTGCACGCCCAGCACTATACCAGCAAAGCGTGCCCTCTGCTGTCACCACAGCAGCAAGATCGGCTCTCATCGCACCTCGCCTCCCTGGTTATCACCTACAAAGTGCTCTCCAGACTCCCTCAACTCTGCTTTTGTGAACAGGACAGTTTTGCCATTTATCACTACCTTGCCAGCAGGGAAACCCCCTTTTTCTCATATGCTAGCACTCAACCTGGTAGGGCCGAACTGTGATCTGGGAGCTGGGGCCATGAAATTCCTCATCTTGGCTCTGGAAATGCAGCTGGTAGTGCAGGACAGTGAGGAAGCCTCCACAGCTCCGCAGCTTTTGTAGCTTGCTGAAAATCTAATAGAGCAGGTTCCTGCTTGTGGAGGAGTGATGATGCCCCAGGAGATACAGATGAGCAGAGGAAGAACAGTTGGTCATGCTTGAGTGATAATGAAAAACAAGAGCTCAATATGGGAGAGAAACTTGTCTGAATGGTGCCATGTGTCCCTGGGACAGGCTATGCAGACAGTGGCAGTGTCGGGGTTGTACATGGACTTGCAACAGCCCTGAGACGTTTCTGGATAAAATGCTGTTTCTATAGTAGAACTTGGGCACAAATCCAAAAGAATTGGACTCTCCATTAATTACAGATCTCTGGGATTTCTGGTCCAGGTAGCAAAGTGGGAGGTGAGCCAGGCTGTGGAGGTCCACAGAGGAGGGATCCTGCTACCTAATCTTTGTGATGTCTCTGTCTAAGAGCCCAAGCTGTGTTTAGGATTTCTGTTGCTGCTATCTGAAATTCATTCCTCTCTCAGCCTCCCAGGATGCTGAGGCATCTGTGGGGCTCAAAGCAGCCCCCTTGAAGTCAGACAAGGGAAAGATCAGCACAAACATGTGCAGAAGCAAAGGTGAACAGAATGAGCTAAGGGCAGCACCAGGTTATTTACCTGTACTACTGCAGTGACTACTAGGAGCCGTGGATGGAGCTGTGTTAAGGACTCTACAAACAGATGCTGGCCCGTGCTGTAAGGAGTTACTAGCATAAGGCGAGAGATGATGGATACAGATGGGTGAGCACATGAAATAATGAAATAATACAGGGCTCTGATTTCTCTCTCAAACTCTCCTCTATAAACACCAGCTCCACAGCAAGAGCTTGGGCCTCCTTTCCCTCCAGCTGTGACACTGGTCCCCACAGAGAGGCGAGGCCAGGATGCTCCAGGTGGCCATGGGCATTTGGGTCCAGCCCCACAAACAGGCAGCGTGCATCCCAGTGACACAGGATCCTGCCCATGGGATCGCGGCAGCTCTCAGGCTGCCCCTGGGCAGCAGCCGGTCATTCCCCACAGCAGATCCACACCAGGAGACTCTGGGGACAAGTTGCAGGCAACCACCTGCCTTCTGCCTGCAAACCTCCCCCCGGCTTGTAAGATTTTCCCCGACAGCAGCAGATATCCCGGGTCGCGCTGCAATATATATATTTTTAATTTTTTTTTTTTTTTTTTGGACTGATGTCTTCATTCCGGGGACTCCTTGTTTAAACTCCGTCTTCGCCTGCCCTCTCGTGGAGACCCGGCAGAATACAGCGGAGTGCCCCAAACCCTCCCGCCGGCCCCGCCGTGCCGAGCCCGGGCCCGGGGCTGCTGCGGGCGGGGGGCCGCGGTGTGCGCAAGGGACCGCTGCCGAGAGCCAGCAAGCACCGGCCGTGTCGTTGAGTCCAGCTGTACGCCGGACACACACACACACTTTGGAAAGTCGTAGCCTCGGTGCCTGCGTTTAAACCGTCCACACTTTAGTGGTATTTTTTTTTTTTCAGCACCAAAACCAGGCCCAAGAACTAGAGAATAAATTGGTGAGCACGGCAAGAGCTGGATCCCAGGGGTTCACAGCATCGCTGTGGGCAGCCCTGAACCCTGCTCGGCCCCAGGGAACTTGAATCCCCATTTATTTCCTGGGCCTTCCCAAAGCCTGTGCTGAGGAGTAAAATGGGGAAGGAGCTGGCAGCACTGCAAGGTTTTTCTTTCAGTGTGGAAGAAATCAGAAGAAAAGGAAAACTCGACCACGTTCCCATTTACTGGGCAGGTCTTTACCTGGGAGCAAGGGGAGATGGATACCGAAGGGCTTGCTCAAACATATTCTGGGAAGCTTCCTGGAAGCCAGCCAGTTTATCGGTTTGGTCTTGTCCTTTCTTCTGGGGCTTGGCAAGAGTCAGACCCTGTATCTGGAGCAGGGTTTTCCAAGGGCAAATAACCCAGCGGTACTGACAGGGGCAGGCCTGACTGGTTCACTGTTTGGGGTCTCCACAGCCATAAAACACGTGTAGTGCATCCCTGCGCGCGACCGGTCCCATGCCTCTGCAAACACCATCCATGCTAAGCAAAGCTGATCAGCACGGGCTGGCCGTGCCAGGTGCCTGCAGACCTCTGCCCTGCAGATAGTAAGGGAGCAATTGCTATCGCTTTGGCTGAACTGCCTGGAAAAGCTATGACATCATTGTTTTTAAAAAAAAAAATCTGTCAGGAGGAGGAAATGCAGCCATGATCCAGGAAAATACTGTATGTATTTTGCGAACGCAGCTGAGCAAGTCAACGGGAAATAGAGGTCGTGGCTACGCAGCCTGCTTGTCTGGGGCAAGCGGGACTGTCAGCCCAGCCCAGCCACTTCCAAAAGTGACAACTGCAGTAATCAGAGAGGTAGAGAGCTCAAAGACAGGCAGCTCCTGACAGAGGGGGGGAGAAACCTAAGTATGCGTGTCAAATGAGGACAGTATTTGTGTCAAAACCCCGTCATGAGGACATCCAGCTTTACCAAACATTAAAAACCTGTTGGGGAGAGGTGTGGAGAGAAAGCCAGCGAGGGAACAAGGTGGGAAAGCAGGTTTTTGCTATTCCCAATGTGCAGGCAATGCCCTATTTGTGGTTGTATATCCCCCACCCTGTGTCTAACACGAGTAAGCTGGTGCAGGCTTGTGCTGGGCTCAGCCATGCTGAGCAGTCAGTGAGGTGCGCCCAGCCTGCGGGGTAAGAAGTAGGGTCCTGCCCAGGGAGGGTGCACATGAAGAGAGGTTTTGCGGCTCAGCGGACCTCACACACCCCCCCTCCCCAAAAAGCCTGCCCCACAGCAGGCAGGTGCTTGCCACAGGCCATCCTGCTGGGCCAAATCAAACAGCATGAGGAGGCAGAGGCTGGCTCCAGCTCAGCGTTCACTTTTCTGGGGGGTCCTTCACACGCAGGCAGATCTAGTTCATTCGGAGACAAGCCAGAGGAGCTGGGGGTCCTGCAAAGCAACGCTGCAAATGGACTGTCCCCCTTCTTGGCATTACCCTCCCATGCAGGGCTGCTTTGGTTGCCTCATGCTCAGCTCTGTTCCGTGGTGCATGGAAAAGCCCATCCTCCTCTTCAGCTTCTCCTGACCCTCCAGGAGGGAAGACAGCCAGGCCCTCCCCTTCCAGCTGGTGTTTCCAAGTCTCCCCACTGTGAATCACCCTGCAAGGCCTGCACTCAAATTATCCATGAATTATCTAAACTAAAGCATGAAACAAGCCCCATCCAGCTCCGAGCCCACCCTGGGCCATACGGATCAGTGGCCCCACTCCACACCAGCACTGGTTGCAGCCAATCCTGTCACTGTAATTCAGACAAGCTTTTTGGATGAGGCTATTTGGTTTTCTGCAACTAGTGAGCCCTCAGAAGCAAAGAGCTGCTACATTGCTTGCACAGAGCACTTGCACACACTCCCGGATGTCCCCACTTCCCAAGGGCCTGGTCACGCCATGGCTTTGACCCCCAGCTCTGCACAGCCACCCAAATGGCCCCAAGCAGCTCCTCCCCCTACTAGGGGAAAGCACAGGGACTCCCTCAAGCTGGGCTTTCTCTGCTCTGGCCTGCAGCCAGCGAGCAGTGGCTCAAAGCCCAGAGATGCTATCGGCCAGCGAGTTCCTGGAGGGGGTTACAGACCCTGCTCCACTGAACCATTGCACAAGGCAGTCGAAGCGGCAGCCCCTCCACCCCAGGCACTGGAAAGCAATAGGAGCAGCAGGCAGCCTTCTTCCCTGAGCAATGCTGGCAATTGCATTGGTTTCCAGGAAATATAAATAACTACGCAGCCATCTGGAACCAGCCCTGGGCTGGTCAGCAAAAAGGTCTCTCCCAGGCTCTGCCCTATTTCTGCCAGCTACTCGGTGCAAATGCAGAAAGTACCATGGAGGTGGCACAGTCCCCACCAGGATGCAGAGCAGCAAGCCTGAGTCTTGCTCTGACCTCACGCCAGAGACCATCTCCACTTGACCCTGGAAAAGACTGCTCAGCCCCTTCCCAGGGCAAGGAAAAAGTCAGGCAAGAACAGACCCCTCACTCCATCATACTTCACTTTTCTTCATTTTATTCTTTTATTTGTACAGCTATATTTTACAGAACGCATTAATGCAGTTTAGACACAGCCCAAACCCTGTCTCCCGAGATTGTTTATAACACAAGCATGTAAAATAAGACCAAAAACAAAACCAAAAACAAAAAAATAAAACGTTTCCCAATAGAGAGTTCCACCAAAACTCCTTTTGCAACATCAGGCTGTACCTTGAAGAAACTGAGCTCAATATAGTCCATACATTGAAAACTTCCATTGAAAAGAAAGGCACCGTGCGAAACCACATTTTACATATATACAGACTGAGAACTAGAACAAAAAAAAAATTACACTTTATTATTATTTTAAATTCCTTCTGCAGCTTTGTTGGTTTAATACACACTTTTTTTGTAAATTGTAAACCTTCACTTGCAAAAAAATACAAATACACTGATGCATTTAGACAAAATATTTTCTTACTTGTACAGATGCAATACTTTAAAATATCTCGTTAAGTGCTCTATCATAATAAAGATTCTCAGAGTGGCTTCTGCCTGCAGAATCCAGCTGAGCCTTTAATGCATTTTATATATTTTTAATATAGCTTTTTTTAAAGGTCTATATATATTTATTTTATATATATATTTATATATTTATATCTATATATATTTACAACTCTGCCATAGATTCCTTCACCTTTGGTTAAAAAAGTTAAAGCCCTCTCTTTAATAGCATACTTTCTCTTTTTAAAAGAACACACATTTTGCATACAAAAGAAAAAATCTGTTCCCATAAATCAACATTACATTCCTCATCTTCAAACGGCAAAGGCTGTGAAGGTTAGACTCCAGAGTTTATCAACACTCCACTGCACAGACATTTAAAATGACTATTTTTATTTTTTATGTTTTATATACAATAAGATCTGAATAATTTTATTTTTCTTTACGTTTCACATAACTGGGAAAAATAAAACCCGTGTATTTGTGATTTTTTTTTTTAAATTTCTAATGTTTTCCACCTATCTGCACTATGGGTTTAGAGGCACTCCATCATGTGATGAATTTTTTTTCTTTTTTTTTTTCTTTTTTTTCTCCTTTTTCTTTTAAAGTGTTGCATATCCTTTGGACAGCTTCTCCCCACCCTCCCCGAGACTCCTCCTGGGAAATCCTCTGCCTTCAGCAGGCCTTGGGGAGCTCCGGAGGCACCTCACTTGCTGAGATGCGGTACTGCACCTTGGTGTTGGTGATGGCCCCGTGCTTCTGCCGGAGGTGAAGCCGCAGCTGGCTTTTGTGGCGGAAATGCAGGTTGCACTTCTCACACTGTGGGGTGAGAGGCAAAAGGCCAAAGGTGTGAAACATGATTGTAGGGGACACGTCCTTCCCTTCAGGGCGGGGGTCCCACATCCGGCTACCCCAGGATGCTGCACCCATTATACCGGTGGTTGGGGAAAGCGAGGACACAATGGGAGCAGCAATGGGGAAGCTGAAGCAGCACCCAGGGGCCCCGAGCTTCTTTGAGCCCCTAAACCTTGCCCCCATATCCTGTTGCTGTGTCCCCACAGCATGGGCACCTCTCCTGGGGTCAGGAACGCCATGCCAGGCTTTCAGCAGCACATTTCGGTTTGTGGGATGCACAAAGGCTGAGTTCCCTTCGGAGATGCAGCACCGGGCTCCTTATCTAGATGCTCAAACCAGCTACAGGCCTATTTTGGGAGCTGCTTTTGACCCCTACCAAACCAGATGGCTCCAGAAAGATGTTTGGAGGATAACTCCTGCTCCGATTCCCTCTCTAGTGGATGAGGGGAGAGCCAGAAAAGTCTTGGCAAAGAGCTGGGAGCCCCCAGGCAGGGCAGGCTGCTCACTCGGTGCGGGTACCACCGGCACAGGGGACCCCAGCCAGGTTGTCTGCTCCTTTCCCCCATCCCTGCACACAGCGGGTGGCTGTAATTTAAGCCACAGCTATTTGGAGAAGTGTGACCTTCTTCCAGATGGAGCGGAAGAAAAGAAGAGCAGCTAAGATGTACCCAGCCTGGGCTGCACGTCAGTGTTTCCAACGCAGCCGCTCATGACAAGATACCACGTCAGCATCAGCTAATGCACGAGAGGGGGACAGGGCACGAGGAACAGAGACATGACCTTGGCGTGGGGTCCCAGGAGGCTGGTGAAGGGCATTGGGGTGCTGCAACCAGCCCATGCGAATGCCCCGGTGTCTTCCCAGCTCCCCAGGTTTGGCAGCATTCTCCCCCAGCCCCCACTGAGAGCCCCATCCCCCCCCCTCCAAAAGAAGCAGGGTCACTCACATGATAGGGTTTCTCTCCCGTGTGGATTCGAAGGTGACTTTTGAGGGTCTGCAGGTGTCGGAAGCGTGTGCCACAGATCTCACAGGGGTATGGCTTCTCCCCGGTGTGAATGAGCACGTGAGCACGGAGGTGGGCCACCTAGAGAGAGCAGGTCTGGGTGAGGGCAGCCCCAGGGATAAGGGCATCCCACCAGGAGCAGGGCTCTGCCCATCTGTCTTTTTTTGGTCTACAGGATTCTAGCTGGGAGTCAGGGCCACGCATGTCTAAGGTTTGGTATCTCCAATCTTTAACAACAAATGGAGAGGAGCTAAAACCAGCAATTAGGCTTCCTGCTAAACCAAACTGGCCCACATGGACCTTAAGGCCCCTGTTTATCCTGCAACACCACGGGAAGAGCTGCCCAAGGCAGCAAGCGTGGCCCATCAGCCTCCTCCCTGCCATGAAGTGTCACTGGTCTGGGGCACGAGGTCCAGTCATGTTCTCCTCCCCAGTGACTGCAAATTCCAGAGGCCACACGCACCTGGACAAATCTGGCCCCACAGGTCTCACACTTGTAGGGTTTCTCTCCGGAGTGGATGCGTGTGTGGGTTTTCAGGTTGGCTGGCCGGTTGAACTGCGCCCCGCAGATGTTGCAGCGGTACGGCTTTTCTCCTGCCAAGCCCAAAAGAAAGGGTGAGGGATTAAGTATAGATGTGCTCAGCCTCCACGTTCCATGGCCTTCCCCAAAGCACGGTCCCTTCAGGTGGCAGGCCCCATGGCATGAAGCACTAGCCCTGACTTCTGTCCCTTTTGGAGATGGCTGTGGACAAGCAGTGTCAGTTAGGACAGCCTGGGGTGTCCCCAGAGCAGGGTGAGCTCAGGAAGTACCTGGGTACCATGGGTACCTTTTCTTTTTCATGTTAGGAGCTGCAGCCTTCAGGGCAAGAGAGAAAGTCGGGCAGATCTGCCAGCGAGGCTTAGCAGCATCACACCTCCTGGTCCTGCGACACTGGCTGGTACCCTGCGTCTCCCTACAGCTGTAGTAAGCCATGCAGGGCCACCTGGCTCCCCTTGGGCTCCTCGTGATCCCCAGCACATCCTGCCTCAGCCGTTCATCACCTCTTTAGAGGAGTGAGAAGAGTGGATAGAGCAGAAAGGCAAAGCACACCCAACGACCCGGCTCCCAAGTCATTATCAGTTGCAATCACTGCTGCCAGCCCCGGCTGACTTTCTCACAGCGATGAGGGGAGCTGCAAAAAGGTTTTAACTAGTTTCTTTAGGATGGTTGAAGATGGGCTTGAAGGGGAGCGGGAAACAGCCATTGTCTATCCCTTCCTGCCTTTTTCTTTTGTTTCGAGCTTTGACTCCATGCGTCCTCGAACCCTGCCCTGACATTCGTCTCATGTCATTCACCTGCGCAGCCCTGGAGCTCAGCTGAGGCTGTGGGAATTTGTGCCTAATGCAGTGCAGCAGCGCTGAGTCGTCAGCCCAGACTTCCCCAGCCAGTAACCTGGCTGTTGAAATGTTAAGCATTAATAAAAGCATGAAAAAAAAAATCCCCAGGTTTGTCAGCAAATGACTAAACCCTTAATATCCCCTTCCTTTCTCAGCTTTCATTGTGTTGATTCACAGAGTCCATCCGTTCACAGATTTTCCCATCAGCAGAGTTTCTGCCAAGCTAGATATGATTTGGATTTCTAGGATGTAGGGGAAAAAAAATCCCAGACTTCTCCTTAAATGTTCTTTTGATTTTTTTTTTTTTCTCTGAAGTCTACCACAAAGTAACCTGGAGGTCATGCATCTGCTCCCAGCCATGCATTTTGCAAGGCGCCTTTAGAAAGGGTGGTGCCCAGTGTTTTACAGCAAAGGACGCTGAGCTCCATCCCTGCTGTGAGGCCAGGTAGCATCTCCCCCATTCCCAGGTTTGGGGCTCTGCCCAAGGGCTCCCTGGCAGTGCCAAGAAAAGCACCTTGCCCTTCCCATCAGGGACAGCTTGTGACACAGAGCCGGTGACACTGTGCTTGGGACAAACCCAGCCATAAGTGCCCGCACGCCCAGCAACCCACAGCCTCCCCAGTCAGTTGTCCCCATGGCCAACACTGTACCTGTGTGGACGGTTTTGTGGCTGGCGAGGTTCCCCTTGTAACGGAAGGAGGCTTGGCAGCGGTCACACTTGTAGGGCTTGTCACTGTGGACTTGCAGAGAGTGTCTCTTGAGAGAGGCTTCTTCAGAGAACCGGCAGTCACACTCGTTGCAGAAGAAGGCCCCGTTCTCTGGGAGGGTAGAGAGGAGAGCAATGAGATGGGCAATGTGCGGGCCAGCTCCTCGATGGGCCACAGGGTGGGTTTGGGATGGTGGAAAGGGGCGGTCAGAGCAAGTGCTGGAACAAGAAGCCAAGTGCAGATGTTCATGGTCAGCGGTGCTCACACCATGCCAGTACCTCCTGACCTTGTGCACACAGCAGCACACGCATGGTTTGAGAGAGCAAAGTCATCACGAGCCATCTCTCCAGTGTGACACAAGCTTCCAAGAAGCCAGCATCTAGCCTGGACATCTTTCAGAGAGGTCCACAAAGGCACCCAGGTTATCAGGCATCCTCCAAAGGATGGATGCTCAACTCTGGAGCAACTCCAAAACCTTTAGAGGTCTTAAACATTTACGTGTACAGATGTCTTCCGTGAGCACGGGAAGACCATCATCATCTGAAGCGCAAGGCAGACTGAAGGTGCCTAACCCCTAAATGCTGTATGTGGCTTTGAGCATCACCACAGCTGGGCTCCCTCTGTGGATCTCTGCCCACACCACAGGTGACAATTCTGCACTGCCCCTCCCTGAGCTACAGGCAGATGGGTGCACAGATATTTGTCTCTGGGCTTGTGGGGTTTTGCAACAAGGTTGCAAGCCTCATTATCTGCATTTCTCCAGATGTGCGCATTGGGCTCCCTGATAATGAAGATACCATGACGGATGCATGAGACACATCATCTTGCCCAATCCCCATTAGGGTCATTACATCTGCCAAGCTTGTTCTCCTGTGGTTCTGGTGGGGTGGGGTGCATTTTGTTTCCTGTCCTTAGCTGCCAAGTTTGCAGCAGGTGACTAACTCCCTGCACAAGGTATCTGGATGGTGCTGGGGAAGGGGAGGAAGGAAGCAATTCCCATGTGTGGCGTCCCTCACATGCATGCACGCGGCTGGTCAGCCAGTTAAGAGGGGACTGTAAAGCACCTTGGGATCCACCAGCATCAGAGACAGGTCCGACTGCCTGTTTGGACACAGGGCACCAGCTGGATGGGTCCCCAGACTGTGCAGCCCCCTTGCCTGCTGGTTGAAAAAGGCGACCAGGGATGCAAGACTCACCGCAGCTGGAGTCAGAGTATTCAGACTGGGTTTCCCCCATCTCCTCTCCAAAGTTTGAGCCAGGGGTATGAAGGCACATCTCAGCATGTTGTGGGGACTGGCAGCCACAGGAGCTGCACTTCGACGAATGCATGTACAGCGGGGACTGCCCTTCACTGCTCCGAGGGGACCCATCCCGGGACCTGTGGAAGGACAGCAACGCATACAGCCATGAGAAGGCTCTTGCTGTGCTTGAACTACTGGGCCCTTGTTTGCACCCTTCCAGACACAAGGGACAGCCATGTTTTATGGGAACACTTTTGTGGTGAGATGCACAGCATGGCCCTGATCAGCAACAGGTCCCTGAGCCTCAATCCTTCAGATGCCCATCACCAAATGACCTCAAAGCTCTCTAGGAACATCCAGGTCCAGAGGATAGCGTACTGCTCCCTGGTAGTTTGGCCATTCCAACGCTTACAGACAACCAAAAGCTTGAAGGTACAGGGAGTCTGGTGGAAACCAGGTTGGGCAAATCCAGGCTCCAGAAAATGTCCAGAGCTGCCGAAGTGAGCCAGGAATTCCTGACCCAATGTTCCCAATTCCATCACCAGGCCAGGCTAGCACCACTAAGGTGGGTACAGCTGGCACCCAGTCGATGTCACTGGCAATGCTCCACCAAATGCAGAGGCTTCCACCTGCTCATGGCTGGACTCCCCAGCCCAATGCTACAGCTGTTTCACACACTTCCAAACCCTCACCAACAGCACAGGGAGTCCTGTCTCTCATGGTGGGGTGGGGGGTGTGTGTGTGGGTGGAAATCTTCTCACCTGTTAACAATATTGTTGAGTCTGCTCGCTTGTGGGATAGTAGAGTCTTCTCCATTCACACTTATCTTGGTGGGGGATTGCACATTGAGATGCTCCGGCTCCATGGACTGCTGGCAAGTGGACATGGGCATGTAGGTGCGAGGAGATAGGGTTCCCATCTCGTTCTGGTCAGTACTGTCTTGCTTTGTGTTCTGATTGAGAGAGTTGAGGATGATGAACTTGTACTTCTTCCAGTTGCAAGCTTTGGGATCTGTGGGGCTCTTAGTGAAGAGGGAGCTGGAGCTCTGACTGATACGGGCATTCTTGCTGCTGCTGGACTCTGTTGGTGAGTTGGGCTGACAGTCTGACTTCTGGGGGCTCTGGGGGCTGATGAGTCCCTTGCGGTCCAGGGGGGTGTTGGTGGGCTCGAAGTGCTGGCTGATCTCATCCTCTGAAGAGGTCCGCTCCTCCTCTTTGGCCACTTTGTCGCAAGAGAAATAGGGATTGCTCCGGACCGAAGGGACAACAGGTTTGGGGCCAGAGGCTACGCTGTAGTGCATGTCGCTCCTGGCTTCTTCAGCAGCACCTTCTTTTGGAGCATAGATGGTAGCGTGGCACATGTTGGCCGAGATGTCGGTAATGGTTCTCATGTACTCGGTGGAGATCGTCCTGGAGCTGTCGCATGGCAGGATCCTTTCCTTGGGGAAGGCACCTGCCCTCGAGAGTTCAGAGAGAGGCATCCTCATCTCCCGCAACTCATCATCCACAAGAAAGCTATTTAGAGGGAGAGGGCTGTATCCATGGTAGGAAATGGGGGATCCAGACAAACTATTGATCAGGCCAGGTGCAAAGGCCCTCCCATTGCAGAGGGACCCATTTTGGAGAGGCATGCCATTCTCTGAGACATCTCTGCTCCGATAAGCCATCACCTCTGGGTGGCTCAGCATCCGTCCGGCCAAAAACTCTTCCCTTGGGGTCTTCACAGCAGGCACCATCTCTGCTTCACTGTAAACAGGTAAAAAGGAGGGAGACCCAGTCATTTTCAGCCTGTAAGGATAAGCTTGCAGATACTTTGTCAGTTCTCCCCCCTCCCACCCAAACACACTGTCCTAGGCTCTTGAAAGTTCACTCATGGCGCTCACCTAGACTTGACAAACCTTCTGCAGGTATCAACCACATGCTCCATCTGCAGGTACAGCGCTGTGGCCATCACGGCCATGATATTGTTCTCCCTCAAATTCAGGCGGGATGTATACATGAAGTCCAAGAGGATGCAAAACCCTTCAGGGTTAATTTCAGGGTCCAGGTTGATGACATTCAAGTTGCACTTGAGCTGGTCAGTGAAGATGCTGTAGAAGAGGCCACTGCAGAGAGGAGACAGGAGAGAAGGCAAGTTTTAATGACAATTCAGAGGAAGAAAGGAGAATTTGTCTGAAATCCCTTAGCACAGAGGGGTTCGTGAATGGGAAGGGAGGAGGAGGCAATTACAGAATTCCCTGAGCTTCCCCCTTATTATCAAGCTTGGTTTCTCAGCTTAGTAAGCGTCTTCTGCACTGCACTTTTCCCAACTGGAACAGCCTGCTTTTAGATCTCACCTGCTGAACAACTCCCCACTGCCTCCATTTAGAAATTCCCCTTTTTTTTGTTGTTGTTGTTATCACCACCCCCTTCCTACTGTGACTCATTTCTTTCAGAAGCCTCTTGGGGCATCCACACTCTTTAACCGGGGGGGGGGGGGGGGGGGGGGGGGGCAGGGAGGAAATGTTGGCAAAATATTTTTCAGATGTCTTAATAGTCAAACCTTGGCTTTTTCAAATCTTTATGCCTTGTCAGCAGGAGACCCTGAAAGACATCTGCTGCAATTCAAGTGGGCAATGATGGGATGTTAATTAGCGTTCACTAGGAAGCAATTCCAGCAATCCTAGGAGCTGGAAAGGGGTTTCAGACCCCAATAGGTTTGAAAAAAACCCAAAACCAAACAAAAAACCAGCAAAGGTGGGTGCAGCCAGCAGCCTGGGAGCCAGGGAGGACTAGGTCTAAAAATAGCAGTGGCAGGGGACACTGCGGTCACAGAGGACTTGCTTATCCCAGAGAGCATCCAGCCCTCCCTCCCCTCTCCTGTCCTGTCCCTTCAGAGCATTTGTGCTTAGCCTTCAGGGATGTGCCTCACGCCTGCTGTGCTCCTGTTTGTCTCCATGGGCTGTGTCTGGGCAGACGTGGGCACGCGAGGAGGAGGGAGGCGTGGGCACTGCACTGGAGGTGAAAGGTCTCAGCTCTAATCCCATTGCAGGTACAAATTTCTTGGCAGCTCCTTTCAATTCTGCTTCTCTGCCTCTGTTCCCCTGTCTGTAAACCCCACAAGCCTCCCCAGGGCTGCAGCAGTATTGCTGGTGGCCAAAGGAGCAGGGATGGGAGGCAGGGAGGGGACCCTGCTCTCACCTGCAGGCCATCAGGACTGTTTTGTGGGCTCTGAACTGCTCCCGGTTCACAATGATGACCACATCAGTCAGAATATCCCGGCTTCTAAGGCGGTTGAGATTGAGGAGGACATCGCTTGCGTGGCGGGTGAACTGGATGCAGCTGTCTGCCGGTGAGGCCATCTCGAGTCTGCTTGAAACAGAAGCAGGAGGAGGATGGGAATAGAGAAGCAGCCAGGCAATTGTCCTAAACCCAGCAAAGAGGCAGCTGCTGCTCTGGGATGTGCTCTAATGGCCAACTGCTGCTGGTAGGGACAGCACCAGCTCCTTGGTCCCAAGGCAAACAGCCCTGCACCACTCCAAGCTCCTGCCAGGCTGCCCAGTGAGGTCTCTTGGCCGACAGCGAGACCTAGCACGTCTCAGTCCCACCCAGCAAGCTGGCAGGCGAAGGCAACCAGACCCTCCTGAGGATTAGCTAACCGGCTCCTCTCCCTGCCTCACCCATGGCAGCTCCACCCCAGCCCACTCCTCCCACCACCGCTACTCCTCAGGTTCATCTCCATGAAGCTCCCAACACAGCTTCCCAGCCTTCAGATCTTCCTCAGGAGCCAGCCCCCTCACCTGTCTGCTGGCTGGCTGCAAGTCCAGCCTTGGGAATCAAAACAAGTCTTAAAGGTCCCAAGTGAAGCTGAAGGATTTCAACATCTGGAAAATCCAGCCCACAGCGAAGCACCAACCCTCACCCACGAGCAAACTACTTTCCTGCTCCCAGGTGGTGGCCACTCTGGAGAAGACCTGTCCACATTTTCCCGGTGGTGGCAGTGAGGAGCAGAACTCATCTAACCTGCTGGGCTGCTACCCACACTGCAGCCCAGTCTCTCCCAGTGAGCAAGGATCGGGTTAGTCGAGGAACATGAAGCCTTCCCCCAACACAACAGCCGTTGACCATTCTCAGAGCTGTCCTCCCAACCAGCACCCAGAAGAGCCCACATTTCCCTATATCTGACGTTTGGGTTGGAACATGCATCTTCAGCATCAAATTCCTCCATGATCAACCTCCTCCCACAACCTGAACTCCTCCTCCTTCCCCAGCGGCATATCAACGTACAGTATTTTCTACAGAGCAGCTGCTCTCCTGAAAACAAATTCCAGCTGGGTCTAATGAAACATTTCATTCAACATGGTAAAGGGAAGGCGAGGAGAGGGTTAGGAGGGGAAGCACAAAATTTAAATTTACATACCCAATGCCTCAATTCACAGTCCAAAAGTTTCTTTCAAACCTACAAATAAAGCACAAGAAAACAAACGCCACATTAGCTGGTAATTACGAATTGGCCATGGCAGGACACAAGCCTGCTGTTTCGCTCAAGTATCAGTTGGATAAAAGCTAGAGATAACAAACCTTGTACTCTCCAGTAAGGTTAACATTTGTTTCTTCCGGTACAGTACGTTCTTATCACAACCACAGGCTTTGAGAATCCAATCATAGCTTCTTCCACACCCTCTAGCCTAAACCATGGGCGTATGCCAAGGAGATTTTCATTTCCATGACTCAGGAACTTAAAGGCAGGTGGGGAAGGGAAGTCAAGCGAGAATTTTCTCACCACTTCTTTTGGAGATAACTCTTCCCCTGCCAAGATTGAACTCGCGGCCAGTGCCACATCCAAGACCAATGCCATATTCCCAGCACCTTGTTAACAAGTATGACTTACACACAAATGTCAGAAAACCTGGAAAGAGCCTGAATCCAGCCCTTCGAAACAGCTACTGCCCTTCTCAGAATACCCGCATGCTCCAGCCACTGGTGAAAACGCCCTGGGACGGGACTGCTGAACAGACTTGGGAGGATGTGGGCGTCAAGTACCAAAGTGACTTGGCCAGGATCACAGAGGAAGCCAGTGGCGGAGACGGATGAGGACCCGGAACAAATGCCTTCCTCTGGCTGCTGGACAAGCCTTCCCCTAAACCATAAGCTTTGTCTCCAGCTGCTGGCTTCATGGGCTGCGTGGCTGGGGCAGTATGGCAAGGAAACTCGGGAGTTAACTGCCTTCCAGAACCGACCCCCCAAAACCGGACAGAGGCAGTAAGACTGCCCGCACTTGCAGAGAGCCCATCCAGCCCTCTGAGCACAAGCGCCCCCTTCCCTCTCCCTTGCGGGAGATGTGCACATCTGGTGCCCAAGTTCCTCTCGTGTCCCTAGAGACAGCAGGGTGGGATGAAGAAGTGAGATTTAAGGCAAAGCATCACATTCAAAACCCAGAGGGGTGTCTTACAGCCATCAAATACAAATCTTCAGAGCTGCTCTGAGCCTGGCTAGCTTAAAACTGTATGCACACACAAAAAGTGACTCATTTCCCAAACACTGCAGACTCTGACCTTTCTGTACATGCTCGCTGCCAGCCGCTAACTACCATCAATTGCAAGCCAAGGGACTCGCGGCGCTCTGCTAGGAGCCCAGCATGCATCTGTGTGTCCATATGCATTTGGGGCAGCCGGCTGGCATCCCAACCTCATCCGCGCCGGCAGACGCACTCTGCCAGGCTCCCGGGGACTCACCCCGGCATCACAGACATGGGGAGGTGACCCACGCAAAAACCAACAAAGTCACAAACTGCGAGATGAACTCTGCGCCCGTGAGCATCACGTGAGAAGCTGCTGCTGTTGCCAAATTCACTTACCCACAGCGAGGCCGCAAGCGCTGCCCAGCCAGGGAGACACCCAGCTCCTCTCCCAGAGCCGGACCCCAGCACAGCTCCGTCCTCACCCTCCCAAATTATCCCTCCCCAGCACAGTGCTGCTGCAACACCCACAGCCCCGGGAGCCAGGCAGGTGCATCCCAAGCAGCTCCCGGCTGCAGGATGTGGGCACGCAGAAGGGAAAGGGACCTTCCTTCCCCTCGCTATGCCGAGCCGGGTTAACCCTGCCTCTCCCGGCCTCTGCACAGCACCACCTCTGCACCTCAGCATAGGAGGATGCTCCGACCAGGGACCAGAGAAGGGGACAGCATCAGAGACCAGTGATGGAGAGAAGACCACCACAGCCGAGCATGGCCTTCTCCATTCCCCCTGCTCAAAGCCCATGAGGCTCTCCCAGGCTCAAATGGGGCCAGCACATCAGCACCCCCACCTCCCCCCCCCCCCGCCCCGGTTTTGCTGCCCGGTACCTTGCAGGTGTGGGCTCTCCAGCAGCGCTCAGGGCTGCACATCAGGGCTCGCTGTGCCCAGAGAGGAACGTCTGGGCCAGGCACGAGGCCCATTTCGGGGGTGGCCGCATGGGACTGTCACTGCTGCTGCCTTCCAGGAAGGCAATGGGTCTGCCCCAGCAGTTCAGGGAACGGCCCTTCCCTGCCGGCACCTCCCCAAGAAAACCCATTCCTGGAAGGGAGCCCAGGTCTGGCTCTGCCCTCCCTGCTGCAGGCTCGGCAAGCATGGGGAGGGTGCACCTGCATGTAAGGGAACCCCTCTCCGCTCCACCCATGCAAAGAAGAGACCCTCACAGGTCCCACACCCCAGGGCAGAGGGGAGAACCAGGGCCTTCCCCATCCCACCAAATCCATCTTTCTGCCATGCAAGGGGAAATCCCTCCATCCATCCGCTCTCCCATTTATAGAGAATCCCTTTTCATCCATCTTTCTCCCACCCTGTGCACAGGGGAGACTCCTTCCTCCCCTGCTTCTCTTTGCTTGGGGGATGCCATCTCATCTTTGCCCCTCTTCCACCCCAAATACCTATTGTAGGGGAGGACACCAATCACACACCACCCCCCCCCCCCCCCCCCCCCCCCCCCCCGCCCGCCAGCCCCAGTCTCCTACCCCTCCAGAGCCTGCAGTGCCGACTCCCTCTCATCACCCTGGAGGGGTGGCTGGGTGAAGTCTCCCTTCCCCACAGCCTCATCCCACACAGTGCTCCGAAACTGCCCGCCCAGGGGAAGCTCCATCCTGCCCCCCCTTCCTCCCCAGTCCCGGCCCCAGGGGAACACCCCTCTGCCTGCCAGGGCACACCGCCAGCTGCCCCCCCCCCCCCCAAGGGATGCCTGGTTTCTCCTGAACAAAGACCAGAGGGACAATCAAGCAAATGGGGCAACCAAGGAAATGGGGTGGTGTGGGAGCCCCTCCCGGGCACAGTCTTGGGTGCTACAAGCCATGGTGAAGAGGATGCTCTTGGCTGGGGGTGTGCAAGCGCCCAGCTCAGCTTCCCTGATGTCATGCAGTCAAGGGACACTAAGCGTCCTTTAGCTGTCACAGCAGAGTTTTATTAATTTAGTAGCTTCTGGTTGGCGTCTAGGCCAAAACGTGGCTGGGTTAATAATAACCCAAGAAGAGACCGAGAGGAGTCCTAGCACACAGTGTCAGCACAGATCAAAAGCTGCATCACTAGTGCAAGCCCTGTCGTTTTTTCCATTGTACCGTCCGTGAGCGGATTGCACTCACTCTATCGAGCGGTCTCTGCTAACTTTCAATCCGATCCAATTTCCTGCCAGCAAACAAATGTTTCTAGGAAATGCAATACATTATCTGGACGGGTTTATTATCAGCATTTGGAACCAGGAAAACTGCATATTTTCTCAAGCGCTGCAGGGAACTTTATAGTTTGTACTTCAAAAGAGGGTTTAAAAGGATTGCCCTTGAAAGCTGGCCCGGCTCAAGTCTCCACATTGTTTTGGTCTTTGCAGAAGAAAATGCAGAGGAAGGGGAAGCACGCTAAAACTGTCTCCAATGTTTTCCACTAAAGAGGACTCCCCTGCCCTCTATGGAGCCAAGCTCGGACTGCGAGGCAGAGGCAGCGTGTGCCCTTGGGGAGCGAGGAGTCAAGCCTTCTTCAGCATTTCAGACGACCCCAAGCAATTTGGCACATTAATTTTTCAAAGCAAGGCAGGAACTGTGTCCCAGCTGAAGTCAAGGGAGCTACTCCAGAGAGCAAGGGACCAACACCGAGCCTTGCGCTGAGGTGCTGACCCGACAGCAGGGTGCAGTCGGAGCTGGGCATTCCCAGCAGTTGAGCTGGGTCCCTGGCCTGGCTGGGCTCATTGGAGGTGTCCCGTCATACCCACCCTGCACCGGGTCAGTAAATCATCAGCTGGCACCGATCCGACCCTCCCTGTCTCCATCCTCCTGAGGCAGAGGGTGGCACAGCTCATTTTGGCAACAAGGAACTGCTTTGGCATCCTGCCTGGATGGGGTGAAACATGGATGAAAGCTTGGTGTTCCATGGCCAGGGGAGAGACCACCCCCTCACCACTGTGTTTATTTGACCGGAGTTAAGGAGACTGTTTCACAGGGTGCCCAGTCCTACAGGACACGTTCTTCAGGACCCACTGTCCTGCAGTGCTTGTCCCAAGCAATTCCTTCCATAAGCAGGGATCTCAAATTCCTCATGGGTACCTGGCATGCAGCCCAAAGGCAGCACGCTGACCAGGAGAAAGAGGGGGAGGAAAACAATGTTGCCCCAAAATTTTTCCCCCTCTCCCCCAACACCCTTAGCTCTCCCTGTGGTTTAGATGTAAAGCTCCACTGAGATTGCTGGGATTTTAAAGTAGTCCTAAAAAACCACATGCTTGCTCTTATTTAGGGGCGTGCGTCTTTTTGGCTGCTAGCATCCTGCAGCAATGGGAACACACAAGATCTAGCGTGGATTTAAAAAAAACAAAACCAAAACAAAAACAACAAACAAATGCAGGGAAGATGGGAGGACTACATTTGCAGTCTAAATTTGCAGTCTGAAGGAGTTTACTGGTCAGATGCTGACTTTTGGACACTCATCTAACCAAACTGCAAACTGTGAACTCCTGAGGTTTGCCAATGCCTGCTGTAAACATGGAAACCAAGTGTCACTTTTTGCCAAACAGAAGAATGGTTTAAAAATAGATCTAAAAAGAATACAGGCACTCGGCATACAGGGCTCCCGTTTATAGACTCCCATGCTACTATAAAATGGAACAAGAGGTTATGAGCACGCAGGCAACTTTTCACCAAATTTAGATTTTACAAACTTCTCAGGAACCTGAAAGCAACATTTCAGGCTACGACTGAACCAGTAAAAGCTCTTTGTGTGGAGTTTGCTGCCCAAACATTACAGCACATGGACTAAAACAGGCGTGAAATGGTTCTTCAACTTCAGTGCCGTAAATATGTGAAGGTACATAAGCTGCACACTGAGAAATGCACCTACTAATTAGGGCTTCATTTTACTCACCTATAGACTATGTAACAAGATTTTCTTTTTAATAGAGTATTCACATAAAATGAGAGGACACCTACCCCTGCTGCTACAATACAGGATTGCCTAAGTTTTACTGTATTTGTAATGGGTTTTTGAGGACAATATTATTGTTCACAAAAAAAAAAAAAACCACCCCAAACCAAAACCACCCCACCCAAACAAAAACAAACAAAACCCCCACCAAAATAAAAACCCAAAAAACCAACAAACAACCCAAACCAAACACCATTCCTACAAATTAGTATTAGGCTGCTGCCATCAGAGGCTGAAAGCTTCCTTCCCTGCACCCCCCCCAAAAAAAAAGAAAAAAAAAAAAAGCACAGAAAAAAAGCATAGCTTTACAATACATCCTAAATTAGGCAGAAATTCAAGGGCAGATTAACACCACAACTCGGAAAGATTTTCACATGTGATTTCATGACCAGACCTGGAGAGAACTCCATATGGAAATGTCAGTGACTTTAATAAGCGCTCAGTTGTTTCCAATTAGGGTCCTTAAGTAAGTTCAGTGGCATCCAGAGTTTCCTCTGCCACCTTCCTCCTAGTTGGCAAGCGTGTTTTTTTTTTTTCTTTTCTTTTTTTAACGAGCGTTAATAAACATGTTCCCACTCTCCCGAGTCTCCCGGCTCCGGCACACGACACTAGATGGCACCAGTTCGCTTTGCTGCGGGAGCAATTTTTCCCCTTGGAAAATAACACCCCAACCAAACCTGGAAAACATATAATTTTGTCGATGTAATTCTGTTTCTCTTAAAACGCGTCTGAGCAACATTATTTTTATGAGCTTTTCCAGCCTTGTTTTGAAAAACTTAATGTTTCTGCTAGGTTTATTTTTGTCTCATCAGACAGCAGGCTGAAGTCCTCCCAGTGCTGCAAACAGGGATGTCTAAAAAGTATCATAAAGACTTTTGACTGATTTCTTTCTCTTTTTTTTTTTTTTGGGGGGGGGGGTGGGGGGTGGGGGGTGGGATTTGTAAGAATCACTTCTCATTCCGACTTCTTCCTTTGCAACAATAACTAACCAGTTAGCTTCCACTTCCTCTCCCAATATTGACTCAGACAGTCAGAACTGAGGGGGATTGGAAATTGGAATTGAAATGCATCCCAAGAGATCTTTGATCTGTTTTGCCAGTCAAAATTGAACGCTCGGAGATGAAGTCTTTTCTTACTGGAACAATGTAATAATCCATTCTTCTGGAAAATTGCTAGACACCCTTCGAATATTTTAATGGCTTGATGATTTGTTTCACGGGGCAAAATTTGCCATCTGTAATGTAAGTTTTTAAATCTGTGACCCTATCATTAGAAGAAAATAACAGAACCTCAGGTTCTGCCTCTCCGTGTATATATAAAGAGAGGCTTCCCCTAAAATATTTTTAAAACATTTTTTGAACTGTAACTCCCACAAGGACTGCAGGAAAAAGCCTGTATTTGCTTTTAAAGTCCTTATCCTTTAAACCTTTGAAACAATAGGGCAAATAATAATTTTTAAAGCATTTAAAACGTCAGGAGAGGAACCAGTAAGCATCCCCGGACTGAATGAGGGCCTGATCCCATACCCAGCCCTGCTGACACTTCCACTGGCACAGGTACGAATTTGGCCCCAGACAGAGATGTCGGACCAACACAGCGCTTCTTGCTGAGCCTCATCCGTCTGGCCCCAGCCTCCCTTTGCACCGATTCTGCGCCTACTGAAGTCAGTGGAAAAAACTAACCCTGGCCGGGTTTGTTTTTGTTGTTTTTGACTCATGATTTCAAGCCTAGATTTGCCTCTTCCCTGGAAATGCAACAGGGGGGTCAAAGGCAGCTTTTTAGGCACATCTGAGAGGCCGCCGCAGATTTTTCTAAACAAACGCCTTGCTTTCTGTTTCCCTCCTTCCCAAGAGGCGATTTCATAACATTTCATACTGTGACTTTGCAAACTAAAGGCGCGGGGGGGTGATGGAGGGGGGGGCAGGATGGCGCGGCGGAGGGCCGGGGGGGTGGGGTGGGGGGCGGCCGGGAGAGGTCGCTGCCGCCCGACCACGAAAGTTTTCATAACAAAAGTTGAGCTTTTTCGGTTTTGTTTTGCCTTTTTTTTTTGGGGGGGTGTGTGTGTGTGTGTGTGTGTGTGTGTGTGTGTATAAATAAATAAATAAATACATGTACACACGCAAAACCACCCAACCTAACAACAAAAAAAAAAGCCTTCTCCCTTCCCCCCTTCCCCCACTGGCTTCTGGTTTTTCTGGGGAGCCGGAGGGACGCTGGGGGGGGGCGCAGCGGCGCGGGCCGGCGCGGTGCGCGGGGGTTACGCGGCTCTCCGCGGCCGGCCGCGCCGCTCGCTCCAGGAATAGCGTGTGGCCAGGGGCCAGCCCCGCGGCTGCCGGCGGCAGATTTACGAGCGCCTGTCGCCGCGCCAAGTCCGTCGCGGTAGTAAACACAGGGGAAGGGCTGCGATGGGGGCACCGGGGGGCTCACCCCACACAGTACTCGGGACCCCCATCCCTCCCACGGCTGCACCCCACTTCCCCCGCCGGCCGCCTTCCACCCGGCGGAGGACCCACTCTTCTCCCCGTGGAGGTTGTTATTATTATTTTGAGCCCTGCGCGTAATATTCAGAGTTGCTCCACACACTCCCCCCCCGCGCTTCCCGAGCTTTGCATCGCGTTTTATTTTCCAGCCGGCAGCAACCCGTCGCGGCCGCCCCGGCACACACCGTCGAGGCGAGCGCGGTTTCCCCGCCGCCCCGGGCCGCCGCTCCGCGGTGCTCCGGGGCCGGCAACCGGCGGCAGCCGAGCCTCCCCGCGGGCTCCCCCCTTCCCCGGGCAGAGAAATGCCGCAAGTCTTCTCCATCACCGCCCGCTCTTAGCCCGGGGCTTGACAGATCACGGCGCAGCCCCGCCACAGGTTGCAAAACGCACCAGCCGTTTCGCAGTTACATCGGGGACAGAATAACAATAATAATGATGTATTAATATAATAATATAAAACGGGGGGGGGGGGGAAGGAAAATGATGCGGAAAGGCCGGAGCGGCGGTGCCCGGTGCCGCCGAGCCCCCGCGCTGCCGCCAGCCCCGTTCCGCGGCGGCTTTGTGCGGCGGCGAAACGACAACAGCGACACAACACGCACACCAAAAAAAAAAAAAAAAATTAAAAAAAAAAAAAGAAGAAGGAAAAAAAAAAAAAAAAAGCGGCAAAAGAGAAATAACACAGCCCGACCGAGGGATCCAGCCATTGGGAGCCGACCCCGAGTCACGCAAAACGCCACAAGCTCGGCGACCGGCAGCAGCGCTCGCCGCCGTCCTGCGCCCGCGGGGCGGCTGCAGGTGCAGAGAGGAGCCGCCGCCGCCGCCGTCCTCCCCGTCCCCACCCGGCCGTCACGCGTGCGGGAAAGCCAATAATCCCAGATAACCGATAATCCCCAGGAGATGACGGCGAGACCCCCTCACCCCCCTTATAGACGCTCCCCGGCGTTAAGACGTGCAGGCACCCCTATTTTTCTCGCCTGACAGCGGGCAAGGAAAGAGGAGGAGGATGGGGGGGGGGGGGGAATTAAATAAATAAAGCAGAAAAAAAAAATTTAATTGAAATTTAGGAGGTAGTAAAAAAAATTAAAGGGCTGTCGGGGCACCTGCCGCGGGAAAGGGGGGGAAGGAAAGAGGGGGGAAAAAAAAAAAAAGGGTAGAAATATATAGAGGCGGCTCCGCGCCAGGCGTCGGAACGGGGCAGGGAGGGAAAGAGGAGGGAAAAAAAAAAATGGAGAGAAAAAAAAAAAAAAAAAAAGAGCGAGCGAGCGAGAGAGAATTAAAGGGTAAAATCGGCCGCGGCAATAGAAGCAGCAATCACCTGGTCTCCGGGCTTTCCTAGAAACTCCTTGCATCACCACTTCTAAGAACCCCAGTTCTAAGAATCAACAGAGCCCAATTCTCGGAATTTGAGCTGCAGACTCTACCATTGCGCTAAGCACGGGGAGGGCCGAGGACCTCCCCCCGCCGCTCCGGTGCCGCCGCCACCGCCCTCCGGGGCCGCGGGACCCCCCCGCGCCGCCCCCTTTGGGGGCGGCGCGGGGGGGTCCCGCGGTCCCGGAGGGCGGCGGCGGCGGCGGGGGTCCCATCGTGTCACCCTCCCTTCTTCACACACCACCACCCCCCCCCCCCGTCGTCGTCGTTCGCAGTGGTCGCGCCCGGGCGGCGGGTCACGTGGCGGCGGGTGCTGTGTGTGACGTGGGGGCGCGGCGGGGTGGCGGCGCGCGGCCGCGGAGCAGGAGCAGCAGCGACGGCGGAGGAGAACGGGGGGTCCCGGGTGCAACGCCGGGCGGTGCAAATACACATCCCACCCACCCCCCCCTACTACCACCACCACCACCACCACCACCACCACCCACCCCCCCATCCCTCTCCGAAAGAGAGAGAAAAGGAAGAGATCTGAACACCCCCCCACCAAAAAAAAAAAATAATACGCCTTTTAATTTTTTTTTTTAATTATTTATTTTTATATTTAATTTTGGGGGGGGGTCACTTTCGCGTTTAAAAAGCAATCCTCCCCCCTAAAAAAAAAAACCAAACAACCCAGCGAGCAAAGCCAGGATCCTGCTGCATTGCACTGGATTTTTACTTTTTTTTTTTTTTTAAATTATTTTTCCCTCGATCAGCTTTTTTTTAATAATTTTTGCAAACAGCCACGCTCGGCTCACGGCCTCCGACAGGATTTACTCTTGGGGAAAGAAGCTCTTTCTGTAAAGACACCCTCCCAGTGCGCTCCCCTTCCCTTTTTCCTTTTTTTTTTTTTTTACTTTAATTTTTTTCTTTTTTTCATTTCTTTGCCGGGATTCTCCAGACCTAAAAAAAAAAAAAAAAAAGAAAAAGATGATTTCTTTTTTTTTTTTTTTTTTCTTTTTTTGATTCGTTTTCTCTTTTCCTTTTCAGGACTCTGGAGTGGTGGGTTATTTCTTTGTAGCTGTTGTTATTGTTGCAAAATAATCTGTAAGTTTGTAAATATTCTGCTTGTACCGAAATGTCGGACTGTGCTGGGGATGCAAAACTGCTTTTCTGGAAGGGGTTTTATTTCGGCACTTTTTATCTGTTGTGGGGCAAAGGCCTTTGCTGGGAGGTGGGGGGTGGCGGGGGGGGGTAAATAATGCAAAGCCTTTGCCATCCGTATCTCGGACGGGTTTTGCGGGGGGGGGGGGGGGGTGTGTGCAGAGGGAGGGGGCCCGTCACCCCGCTGTTCTCCCGGTCCTCTATGGAAATGTATTGCCCTGTATGTAAATCCGTCGAGATTTCTGCCTCTCTATCCCCCAGCCTTGCGTATTTATTTCGAGCGGGCCTGCTGCGAGGGTTTGTCTTGGGGAGGGTGGATCAGCAGATTGCAAGTCTCATTTTTCTTTCCCCGTCGGTTTTTTGGGCTGTGAGGTGCCGCAGCCGCTCGGTGTGGTGGGGAGCAGGATGAGGGCGCGCTCCGGGCTGTGATGGCATTCCTGGGCCGTTGCAATTAATAGAAATTTGTTTACGAGAATAACCACCGCAGGTCATGGTGCCCTCGGTCCACTAATGCAATTGCTCAGAGCTACCGATTCAGCCACCGCTGAGCCCCACGGAGCGGCCACCTTGGACGCAAAGTCCCTAGGTGCTGCTTTTATTTTGATTTCTCAGCTGAGCTCTTGAACTGAAATGCTTTAAAGCAAGGAGGGGAAAAAAAAAAATTAGGAAGAAAGCCCTTCTGCTAATCCGACTCATCTTATCATTAAAAATAGCCCGGTGGCAAGGCAGGGATGGTACTCCCGAGACACTTGAGATGGTACAGATATGCTGGAGAGCTGGCTTTCCTGTAGTTAAAAAGCAGTATGTAATTCCCAGTGAGTGAGTGCAGCTCGAGCTGTGCGACTCCGATCCCGGCCCCGGGCAGGGAGGGGGCTCCCCGGCTGCCTGCAAGCTGCCGGCTCGGGGGTGAAGGAGGAACGGACCTAATAATATAAACTCTGCTCTGGGATTTTCTTTTTTTTTTTTTTCTTTTTTTTTTTTTCTTCACAGTAATGAAATTAAAAGGAAGGGAGGTGTTGAAGGGGGTAGATTTCTGTTTGTCATTTCTCTGCAGTGTGTGACACTTTCGCTTTAGCCGGAGCGCGTGCCCGGCGGAGCCCTGTGCCTGCGGGATGTTCGGGAGCAGCGAGAGGGCTGCCGCTCGCGTTTTTCTTTTTGGTGGAGACCCGAGGTCGAGCACGGCTTCTGTTCAAGTAGCACTTTTACGGGGGAGATTTCTTGCTCTGCCTGGTCACCGCCAAGCACAGCGTGCATCAGAGTTTCCATTCTAACCCCCCCTCGTTACAGGGACGTAGAGAGCAGCCGCCAGCATCCCCTTCGGCTGGGAAATGGGCGGCCTGGGTGCCTTGGCGGGGTTTTTGGCCTTTCTCCTCTGGTTTTGTACCTTCTCTTCCCCCCCTCTACGTCAGCTGGGGCCCGGCCGCAGCTCCCCAGGGGCTCCTGCCACCCACCCCCACCTCCCACCGCTTCCTTCTGTCCCCCAAAAGCAGCAGCAACCCCCGCAGTGGCTTGCCGGGGAGCTTTGGCGTGCCGTGGATGGGGTCCTTGGGACCCCTCTCCCCCCATTGGCCGGAGGGGTCAGTGCCGAGCGAGGCCTTGTCACCCTCTTCCCTTGCCCGTCCCAGCTCTAGGCACCAGCTTGGCAGCCGGTAGTGGCGGCGGTGGCTGCCAGGCAGGCAGGGTGGCGATGCCCCGGCCGGGCGGCCTCTCTCGCCTCCGCCTGCCGACAGCAAGCGGCTTCGCTTTTGGAGGGGAAGGTAGGGAGGGTTGCCGAGGGGGTGGGAAGCCACCAGCAGCCCCCATGTTGTCTGCAGGACGCTCCCCGCTGGCTTCAGCCTCAGGGCGGCTCCTGTGCACCCATGAAGTGCCTGCGTGACACATGGAGGGGCAGCAGCTCGGCCCCACTGGTGGGGGGGCTGCCGTAACCCCGCTGTGAGGGACTAGCCCCATGCACCCCCCTCTCAAAAACACCCCCCCCCACCCTGTGGAGAGCCGATCCCCCAGGGAGGGGTTCGAACCCCTATGCACTGCCCTGCAAAGCGGTGGTGATGCCAGGAAGAGGCGGACACTGCTGGAAAATGGTCCTCTCGGAGTTGGCAGGGGTATTTCTGGGCACACCGGAGCTCCCCAAGGAACAGGAGTGGAGGCAGAAGCAGCGCTGGGCATCGCTACAGGTGCCACGCGCACACCCCCTCCACCCCCCCGGGTATCCCACTCCAGCCTCTCCATTTACCCCCCCGGCAAAGCTCCTCGAATGAAAAGCAACCCCTCTGCCTATGCGTTGGCATGTACGGCACAAAGCGGTGCAAAAGTATTTAGCCCTCCCTGAGAGCTGCAGTTTGATGTCGAAGGCCCTCAGAGCCAGAAGTGCCGCTCAGCGGTGATGGGAGCCCCCAGGGTTTGGGTTGTCCCCCCCAGGGGACACGGAGTGGGTTTTTAAGTGGTGTCGAGGCCGGTGTGTGTTTTTCCCAGGTGAACTGCACCTCTGGAAAGAAGTGCCTCATCTTTTACAAAATACTGCTTAAATAAACAGTGCCCCACTATAATTTTTTTCTATTGAAATTAACTCCTTCAGGCCATGAGGCTTACCCATCCCTGCGCAAAATAGCTGTCAGGACTTTTAAAGAAAAAAAAAAAAATGTGTCCAGGAGAGAAAAGTTTAGCCTGACAGAGGACAACCCGTAAATCTCTCCCCTTCCCTGTGGCAGTCGAGGATGGGTTGCGGGAGCAGCCTGCTGTTTCAGTGCCGGGTGCCGCCGCATGAACGTTACTTAAAAGGAGTTCTGTGCATATTAATGCGTGTGCACCGAGGCCAGGCTGCACGTTGCACGGGGACAGCCTATTCCCGGGCTGAATTGAACTATCTTGTTTTCTAATCTAACCTACTTTTTTTTCTTTTCTTTTTTTTCTTTTCTTTTTTTCTTTTCTTTTTTTTTTTCTTTTTTTTGTCAGAGGTTGGTACTTTGCAGGAACCTGTTCTCAGTGCAATCTCAGAGCTTTTTGTGGGTGTCTGATTTCTGTAACACGTTTTGGTTTCCAGTATGAATGTAACGTACAAAGAATATCATGACACTGCTCTAGGTGTATGTGATCTTATCTACCTGACATTTAGGGTTTTTTTAACCGTCCAATTCACCTGATTTGCATAAAAATCACATGTTTTTTCTTTTTTTCCCCCTCCTTTTTTCATGCATCATCATAACAAAATACTCAGGTTTACCAGGCTGTTTTCTGCCTGTCAGCATGAACGCAGAGCCCGTCTCTCTCCCCCTCCTTCCTCCCTGATGGAGGCTGGGGACGCTGAAGGCAGCACTTGGAGGGGACCCGTGATCTCAAACAGCCACTGAAATCCTTAATAAGCAAGTGCGTATGGTTTAACTTCCAAGAAAACAAAGCAGCCAAGCACGCATCCCATCCGGTTCTTGTTAATTTAAATAGACAACACTTCTTTTTATTGATAAAGAAACTCCCCCGGAACAGCCCCCCGGATCCCAGAAGGCTCCCCCTGCCGTGGCCGTCCTCATTACAAAACAAGGCCGCAATTAAAATAAACTCCAAGAGCTAAACAAACTGCTGCCTCTCGCTGGTCATGTGTTAGCTTTAGCCTTTAACGCAGAACAAAATGTTTTCCTGGGTATCGGAAGAGGCATGGGCTCCGTCTGGGAGAAGAGGGAGCAGCAGCTGGGCATATGGAAATGGCAGAGAGCAGAGTACTGCGATGCTCATCACGGCTCCTTTTTCTTGCTTTCTTCTCTTTTTCTTTCTTTTTTTTTCTTGTTTTGTTTTTGTTTTGTTTTAATGGGAGTGTTTGTGATCTGGCTTGGTCCTTACTGCGAGGGAAAGTACTGGAAGTGGAAAAACTTGAATGTCGTGGTAGAGCCTGGCTGTTCCAGCATGCCCTGGGCACACCTGACCGCACCTCACCCCTGCCCAGCCCGGCTTTGTGTCAGCCCACCGCTTGCCCATCTACAAGCCCCCAGCCCAATTTTTGTTGCTCCTATCATACCTCATGCAGAGGCTTTAGATGGATGTAGGTACCACTCAGCATCTGCTGGCACCTCGAGCTGGACTGGTATGGCATTGGGGGGGGGAGGGGGGACAGGCACAAGGTGCCCGGAGCTCAGGACCAGAAGGATGGAGGGATGGATGGAGGGAGGGACAGCCAGCCAAAGGCTGTGGAGGGGAGTTCAGCCAACCGTCCCGGAGTGCTTCTGTGCGACGACGTGGCTCCCTGTGCTGTCTGAGAGCATGTTGCTGCCTCCATGCTACATGCAGACGCCCCGTTTGGGGTAATGAATCACACTTGGACCAATACCCCACGAGAAGAACCGCTCTGATGATGGAGGGCTGTGCGTCCGTGCCACACTCAGAGAAAACCCCAGGATAGTATCCCTGCAAAATTGCCCGAATAACTGGCATATCTGCTTGGCTCTCGCTGCCAGGAGACAGTGCAGACTTGCCTGTCAAAAATTACTTTCCTCCCACATAGGCAAAGGAGCGAGATATCTGCCTGTCTGCCTGCCTAATCTCCCAAACACTGACTGTGAGTAAACATCAGTTACCAGGAGGTGTGTAAGGATCGTCCCCATCCCACTGAGCACCAACACCCCTGTCCTGTCTCTGCCCCCTCTTTGATTTAAAAGGGTAACTTCGTCCAGAAGTTTTCCAGCCACAGATAGTTAACACCTACCCCTCGCCAGTCCCAATCAGTTTTTAACCAGTTATGGACCAAAGCCTGGCAGTGCCTCGGTGGGGCCATGCCGGGCAAGGAGCCTCCTGGCAGGGCACGTGGTGGGGGACCCTTCGCCCGACCAGCATCCCCAGCCCACTCCCTTGCTCGTCCCTGAATCTTGTCATCCTGACACCCCCGAAAATATGAAGCGTGTGACTCGTGGAAGCTGAAAATCCCTGGCCCGTGGCTGCACGGCATGGCTGACCTCTTTCCTTTTCAGCAGAGCTGTCAACTTTCAGCTGTCAAGATTAAAAAAGCCTCACTAACCCCTACAGATACTTTCCTGATGAGGAGTTATGCTGAGGTACTTCAAATCTAATGCGAAAGTGGTTGCTTTGTTGGTGGTAAAAAAAAAAAAAAAAAAAAAGAATAAAGGTAGTGCTTGCTTTGGATGGTTAATAGTATTATTTATTACTCTCATGCCTCAGAGAATCTTGCAGAGCCCTGATATTAAAAAACAGAGGAGAGCCTAAGAAGAAGGACGATGCCTCAAAGTTTTATGGGCACAAGCACATTGAAATTAAAAGAGAGATTTGCATCAATCCTGATCATTTTGAAACAGGCCTCTAAAGTTCAGGCTAAACCAGCCTCATTTTTTTTTTTTAATAACTCCTCGGATGCCTCAGCCAGTAGCGTGCTACGTGAATTTCAATTTCTCTCTTCAAATAAAACGTTGTTGTAATTTTTATATTCTTTGAAATGATCTGTACAATTTTGTTCACTGAAACCCTTTGATTTAGACTTAAAGGATTTAGTGACTGGATGGGAGGGTATCTGGAAGTAATGGTGAAAATGGTAATTATTTGTTTTACTGCCTCCTGAAATTCTTTTATTTCTCTGTACTATCTCTAAAAGCATGTCTGGCAATAACAAGATGTCTCTGAAAAGAATTCAATTAAATGTATTGCCAACAGAATATTTTATAGTTTTTTATACCAGTAGTCAGAGTGTTAAATAATATATAAGTAGATTTATAGATTACATTTAGGTACGACTATGAATAGCTACAGTAAGAAACCAGAATATTCATGTAAAAAGGGGAGGGGGGAGATGTTTGGTTTCTGGGTTTTAAGATTTTTTTCTTCTCATCCTTTTTATTTGAGTTTCAGTTTTAGGACTTAAAAAGATTTAGATTTTTCTCATCTTTTCCTGTTATTCTCAAATGATAAGAATAAGTCAGCTATTTTTTGAGACAAAAATTCCAATGGGATTTCTGCTTGTTTTAAATAATTAAATATTAAAGGAGTAAGAAAGAAACAGGCAGATTCTACAATATGGACATGAATCGAATGGGATATTTATTTGCATAGGTACATGGCAAATAGGGAAGGATTGATCTCGAAGCTGTATGAAATTGCCAGTTACTCCATTACAGTATTACAAATAGATTATTACCCATAAGACCGTAACTCTTAATGTCCTAAAAATAATTTAACCCTAGGATTATTTTTATTTAATCTGGTAAATGACAAATATATTTTTAATTCCTATAAAGCAGAAATAAAACGTCTCCCAGGAGCTGGAAACTAAACCCAACTGCTCCCCCCCACCCTCCTTTTTCTCAGTGGACATTTCTTTCCTCTTTTTGTTTCTTCTTTTCTTTTTTCTTTCCAAAGTCTTGTCGGCTCTTCTGAATTTTGCAATTTATTTCTCCTTCCTTCTCCCTCAAGAAAAACACTTCATCAGACAACATGATACTTTTTTTTTCTTCTGAGCCTCCCTGCAAATTGCTTCGCTCTCTCCAGACAAGTTTCTAGGATCAACAAGTTAACCTTCAGAAAGATTACAAACGTACAAGTGGGCTGCTTAAGAAGTGAATCATTAAACATAAGGTGAAGTATATGACTGCAGAAGGTTTCAATTAAAGTGACAGTTCGGGCAGCCTTTGCCTGCCCAGGAAAGGTATGCTTTTATTGTCAGCTCTGCGTTGGGAGCTGCATCCATCCCGGGCAGGGAGGGTTGGTTCCCCACGGCCGTGCTGCTGCAGTCCTCACTCCTGCGAATGACTCCACCGGTTTCAGTGTGATAAATTCAACTGTGACAGCATTAAATATGGGAAAGGGGCCAGATCTCCTTTCTGTCCCACTCAGGCCGGAATGAAGGAGTCCGCCTCGGACCTGCCTTCCCAGGGGCTTCACCCACTGCTCCTCATTGCCCCGGCCTGAGGGAGAGCAGGATCAGGCCCACAGCCTTCCCTACCGCTTCCCTGAATCATGCTCGTTTCTACTTATTATTATTTTTTAAAGTAGTTTTGTTTTAATATGACAGCATATTTAATAAGCAGCCCCGGGGTGGAGGGAGGAATGCGAGATCCTTGCCGAGTCGTGGAAATCCTGCATTCGTGCTGCCTTGTCCCTGCATTGCCGTGGCTGCTCGGAATGGGGCTGGCACGTTGGCACCTCTGGCCCCCTTGCCAAATTTCCTGTGGGTGCCCAGGGACCGGCTGCCCTGACACAGTGCCTATATCTATGCACAGAGGGCAATGCATGGAGGACTGGTCCCCAGGCAGCTGCCGCTGCTCTGTCTGCCCTGCACAGAGGTCCCGCGTGCTTGGAAGGGGTACGTGCAACCTTGGGCTTGTTTTTCCTGGCTTTGGGGAGTACAGGCAGCACGGTGGCAAGGCAGGAGACAGAGACGGGTCAGGTCAGCTGTTCCCCTGACCTGGAGCAATGTCGTGACATTTTCTGGCACTTCCCTGATTTAAATTTTAAGTATTTCTGGGTTTTCTATTTCACTCTGGCATGTTCCTGTACGGCTGCCCCGAGTGTGGATGAGATCCTCTCCACCAGGATGCTCCAGCGATTGGGTTAATTCCCTCCTGCTAATTCCTTACATAATCATGTGGGCTCAGATCCTCAAAAGCATTTGTGTGCCTGCCTCCCTTGGAAATCAGGGAGTTTAATTGTCTACTAAAATTATTGTGTTTTGTTTTGAAAGCAGAGCAGGAAATAACAAACTTGGATTTTATGAGATTTGTTTGCCTCTGTGGTCACAGAGCATTTTATCTACCTTTGCAAATAAATTCACAGTTAAATAGTGTAGTGCCCAGATTACAGATGGATTTTTAGACTGTGACCAGTGGGAACTGGGAGCCAAGGTAGGTTAGGGGAGCTGGGTCTTGGCCTGTTGGTGCTTCTGGTCCCAGTTGGTAAAATATATGTAGGACAATGGCACGGTCTCGCAAAGATGCTGGAGGGAAGAATCCATTAAAGACTGCGAGATGCTGAGATGATAGGAGGATAATAGGGATCACGTCAGTGAGAGATTCCATCTATTACAGATAACTACTGCACAGCTGACTGCATCTCCCTCTCTGGAAATGGCTCCTTTCTTAGTTTCATTTTTGGCTATATGACCTGAAAGAATTCTTCGCACTCCTTTGCGTTTGTCCCCTTCAGATATTTCACGCAATACGGAAGAAAGAGGAATCAAAATACCATGACATTGAAGTTTATTGCCGATTCGGCTCACGTCGGTTGAAATCAGTCACTAAAACCCCAGCCTGCAGGACCCCGTGCTCTGTATTTTTCTTGTCTAGGTAATCGCGATGGCAGCAGGGGGAGGTAAGTAGAAGGGAAAAGGACTGATTTTATTAGGTGTTAGAGGAGCTTATTAGAAAACAGGGGGAAAAAAGCAATAAAATTATAAAGACGGGAATTAAAACAAGTGATGAAATCCAGTCCCTGCTGACTGCAAGGGGACGCTTCTCTCCGCATGCACCCTTTCTCAGTTTGGAAGATGCCCAGGCATTGATAAACATTTTACAAGAGCCCGACTCCACAGCAGTAAGCGGTGGCGAATACCAGGAGAAAAAATACTCGGTTGCCAGTATCAGCCCCGCAGCTTCAGGGGCAGCATTTAACCTGCTACCTTGCAGCCCCTGGGCCCTGTTTGGGTTTGTTGTCAGCGAGCAATTTGGATCTGCAGTATACTTGCATTATTTTTAGGCCAATTAAATTAATTTCTGGAACAGACAACCCTTTTTAGACCCAAGGCACTTTTTGCCCCCGCTTCTCGATACTGTAGGGCTGATGTAGTGATTCTGGGGCTTTGGTTTGGCAGTCAGAGCGTGTGTGTGTTTTACGTAAGAAACAGCAGCAAGGATGGATGCTGCTAGACAAATATTTGGTTAATTTTTATAATTATTAGTAATAACAATACTCTGCTCTCTCAAGCACATTTCATCTCCGAGCATTTTCAAAACGCGAGTAAAGCCAAACCACGCAGCTCTGCTCTAGGGGCTGTAATTAGCTTTAGCTCCATGTTGTAGATGTGGAAAGTGAGGCGGAGGGAGGCGGGAGGATCGGAGGTGCAGCAGAGCTGGGGAGCGGTGCGCCCAGCAGCAGTCAGCAAGGCCTGCCTGAAGCAAAGCTCCAGCCACCGCCAGGCTCTTGGTGGACCTGTCCTGCGAGGCAAGCTCATCTCACCATGCTGGGCTGATATTCGAGCCAGCTCCTGAGCCAGGAGCCTGAGCTTTCCCTCCTGGGAGGTTCAAACGCACCCTGGCCAGGAGGGTATCCCTTGGCCACCAGCCCATGTCATCTCCTTCCAGTGTTAGAAGTGATGGGACAAGGCGGTTTCATGTGGTTCCCCTTCCCAGCCCTCCTGGTACCTGCAATCTGCATACCAAAATCCCATGGGATGAGGACTGTCCCTCAGTGACCAAGAACAGGAGGGACCTGGTGGGTTTCGGAGCCCGGTCCCCACAGCTCTGGGCCACCACACCCTCTTTGGCAACTACAAACTTACCAGGTTGGCTTTTTGCCTCTGGCTGCCTGTTGCAGGACCTCTTCCCCCACACGGTTAGGCTACTTCTTCCAATTTACACCCTATGTTTGTTCATAGACTGTTGGTCCCCCGCCATGCTTAGGTCAACTCTGTACCAGCTTTTCCCTCCTGCTCCTGTATGCTCAAGGTCTCTTGGACAGCTGTGTCCAGGTTGTGTTTGTCTTGCTTTGAAATGGGTAGAAAACTCAAGAATTTGGGATTATGCCTTAGGAAATTCAACATCTCATTCCAAAGTGATTTAATAGCTCTCTAGCCATTTCTGATTGACTGATCCCTGCCCCTTTTTTTGGCCCTAGAGCAAAGGTAGCAGAACGCAACCTGGCCACCAGCCTGGTAGCCTGCCCCATGCCCTTATCACCACCTCCTTCTGCAGTTAGTATGTGGGGCTTTGGTTCATGACCCTTGTTGGATACAGCTGTGAAGGGGTTGCCATTCCATGCTGTGACTCATGGATGTATGTGGAGGGCACAGATCTCTCAGGAGTGAACCCTCTGAGATTTCAGGACACAGATAAGGTGATTTGCATGGGGTCTTCCAGTCTGCATCTTCCTTTAGCAGGGTCATGCCATGTTAGCCAGGATCTAGGCCTAAAACTAAGATGGGTAAGTAAGTTCTAGGTCTAATACTGAAAAAAAAAAAGAGAGAGAGAAAAAACCAAAAATTAATCATCATCCATTCCATTTCATTCTTATGCATCACAAATGTGTGTTCCCAGCAAGTTTCCCAGTTTAGGCCCTACGTGCCAGCACAGAGATCCTGGCTGTAATGCTGAAATTAGTTGAGCCCAGCAGATCGTCAGAGCTTTGACCTAACACAAGGATTCAATCACCTAAGTATATTTCAGATCCCAATTGACCCCGTACTTCTCTCTTTTATTATCTGTGCTCAATCTCTTCTGCTGTGCCAAGATTTCTGTGTTCTTCATTTCTCTTCTGTCTCTGATGCCACAAAGTCAAGTGAATGTCTTCAAGGAAATCTCAGTAATAAAACCTATTTCCTCCTCCCTGCTGCAAAGAGAAAGCAGAGTAATAGTTTCTTTATCCATCAGGGACCGGTTAATGCCTCACTCCTCATCATCACCAAATGCAACTAATAAAGGAGTAAAGGAGATTTGGCAGTTTAATGCAGCAGCTAATTTTGTGCCTGCTGCTCTGCCAGAAAGTATTTTCACTTTTGGGTGATGCCAGAATAGCAGAGCTGATTAATTAGCCTTCTCTTGAGCAGGAAGAGCTCAGCTAAGATGCCTGCAGCTCCCAGACATCCCAGACATTGGCCAACCTTGTTAGTAGCCGGCATTCCCAGTATCTCAAGGGTTCATTGGTCTGTCTGCCTGGGTAAGGCTAAAAGATGATGGTGCAGACCTTTCCCTTGGGAGGGACCAGGTCTATTATACACATCAGGTCTTGCTCTGCCATTGAGAGAACTGGCTAGAGAAAGCTCCTAGCATGTAGAGGCTGGCCAGGCACCACCAATGTGGTGGGTCACAGTGGGTCACTACAGAGCTCAGCTCTGCGTTTGAGGGAGGCAGTGCCCAGACTTCCGAGTCCCTCTGCAGATCCTTCTTTGGAGGGGCCAGAGCTGCAGTTGTCGCACACAGGCATGGGGATCTATGGAAGCTGGCTCTCAGGAACAGTAAATATGTTTGTGCAATGAGCAGAAATGCAAAACAAGGAAACTGCAGCCTCGATGGAGAGTGTCTTAGAAGAGACATTCAAACTCATTCATTGGCTGCAAACAGTCAAATACATGGGAGACACCAGCCACGGGTGAGGGCAGCCCCTCAGAGCAGCACGTGCCCACAGGACCACGACAAGCAGAGCCCCCGTGCCGGCTGAGTAGTGCTCTCCATGGGTTATTAACTCCTCTCAAGCTCTCCCTGCCCTGTCATTATTTTCCACAAGGTGTTTCAGAACAGCTTAAGCCCATGGACAGATTAATTAAACTCAGGGGCAGGAACAGACAGCTTCCGTAGGGCCTGGTCATCTTCCTTTCCATATAATTTGTTAGAGGTTTTATGGTAATGCCTGTAAGAATTTGTGAGACCAGGAACTTAGTATGTTCATAGGCAGAAAAGCTCCCTCCAAGCATGTGATGCGTAGGATCCAGCAAAACAAGTCCCTTGGTCTTGGTTGGGTCCCTCTAGATGCTGCAAGAGTAATTATAATGCCAAGATTTTCAGTTTGGAGACTTGAACAGCTTCTGCTGTCTGAAGGCTGGTGAGAAGACGAGTGGTTGTGAAGAGGGGAGCAGGCAGATGGTGTGGTTCAGTTCTCCTCTGGACCTGCCGCCGGGCTGCAGTGTGAACCTGGGCAGGTATCCCAGTGTGAGCGTCTTCAGCACGGCTGGCTAGCTGTGCTGCTCTTACAATGGGTGCAGAAACCCAGATACTCCAAAGAGGCCCTTCATCTCATCCTGAAGGAACAGTCCATGGTAGGCTGGTTGTGACCTCTACGGATCATCCAGGTGGCTACCTCAGATGTGAGCGCCAGCCTTGCAGATGTTCAAACACAACCCCTGTTTGTTGATCCCTGCCCATTCCCTGGTCCAGCTGGGCTGGCACTGAGCAGGTCAGAGCACCGGCTGTGCCCTGGCTCAGATCCAGGCTGCCCGTTCTGCTCCTGTATGCCCAGGGTTAAAACAAAGGACAGAAAATCAGGGGAGGCTTTGGGAAATGTGGGTCTCCATCTCTTCTCTTTGCCGACCTCGCAGCAGAAGGGGGATAACTGTTTTTTATGATCTAGGGAGGAAGGATGGGTTAATTACTGTCACAAAGCCCTCCAGATGGAGGCCACTACAAGTGCACGGTGTTGTTATTATAGTGAATGTTGCTTTACTATCCTTACACAGTGCCATTATTCTATTAGAGATGTTGCTGTTGGGAGCAGCGCCTGCACCGTACCATCATGCAGCAGAGAGGAGGACCCCTTTGATCCCACCTCCCCAGATCAGCTTTCCCGGGAGCTGCGCTCAGGCACAGCTGTGCTTTGCCGGGCTCTCTCTGCCAGATGTGATTTGCAGTTTGCTGTTGATTGCAGCATGCTCCGCTCACCCGGAGCGGGGTGCCAGGGCTTGCTGTCCATCCTGCTCAGCCTTCACCTCTCAGACACCTCTGTGTTGTTCAGGCCGGGGACCCAACCTTGCCTGTGTGTTCCTCCAGCTCTGGAGCAAAGGGATTTCTGCCCCAACAAGTGGAAATCACCCACATCCTAAAGGTAGCATGGGATCCCCAGGCTATTCCTGCCTCCTTGGGCTTTCTGAGTATCACTTCTGCCAGCCTCATGTGTCAAGCTGAATTTCCCCCGTTGGGCGCTTATTCATGGAGACACAGGCTTAACTTCATCCTTATCCATCAGAGAACTTGAACGCATCCTTAGCAGGAAGCAAGGGCTTATACCGTATTGCAGGTAAGTGATGTTTAACCCAGTCTGTAAAGTGATCGGGTCTTGCACAGAGACCCAGGACAGCTGGAGTCAGTTGAAATTTGTCATTTCAACCTGCCAGACTGCTAAACTGCAACACAGAGAGGGGAGACCTTGATCCAGCAAAGGAGATAAGATGTTTCAACTGGTACAAAGCAGTACAAAACTGGACTGAAAACAAGAGAAGGTTGCATCTACGAGGCGGTGCAGTCTAGTGATGGGGCGGCAGCCTTCGGGCGCAGCATGACGCAACGTATTAGGGGAGAGCAAGCACGCAGCCAGAAAATGGAAGTGGGATCAGTTTTGCATTTTTCTGAAGGGAAACATTTTTTCCATGTAAAACATACTGTGCAGGCGTTTCCATTGCACTGTACCCAACTTCACAGTGAGGAGAAAGAAGTTGCTTTTCTTCCACAATCCAGCTTTGATATGGCTACTCCAGTTGACACGAGACCCTTGGGATTGCTCAGGGGATTCACAGCAAAGCAGTTAGGAAGGGTGGCCTTGGCTTTCCCTGTGCATGGCATTGTGTGTGTGCATGATGAGAGCTGGATGAGGCTATAGCATCCCCCTGACCTTGCAGAGCAGCCCCCCTGTTCCCGGAGAGCAGCATGCCAAGGTCTGGCTGTGCAGGGGTGGTTGCCCAGCATGCTGCGAAGGTGCTGTTAGCACACGGTGCAGACGGAGCTGCGGGGGCAATGCACCAGCTGTGCGCTTTACAGTGTGTGGCAGAGATTGACAAATCAACTCACCTTGATTTATCTTGCTCTCCCAGATGATATCTTGAAATGTCTCAATCCCATTGCTCCAGCCCGATCTGCCAGATAAAGAGACAGCTTGTGCGTTGCTGGGACAGGGTTTAGGCAGCAAGCGAGTCCAGCTGGCAGGAAGCGCATCGCCTGGCTGCAAGGGGATGGATCTTTCTGCTGTGGCAGTCACGAGATCAAGAAATGCTTTTTCTTCAGAAGAACTTGTTGATTTTAAAAATAAAGCAGCCACGGCCTATGCTCCCAGGAATGCTTGGGAGCAGGAAAATGGAAAGACATTTTTCCGTTGCTAGTGCAATTTTCACTATAAAACCTAAACAGTGTTTGTCCTTCTGGATGTCCCCAGCTCCACACTTCTGTGGCATTTATCAACACAGTGTTTTGGTGAGTGACCTTCCTCCAGATTACTAACATGGTTGAAGTGACACAGCGATAGTGCCAAATTCCTGGTATCCCACAGCTTTCCCCTTCCTACCCAGAGCAGCCAAGTGGATCTGAGGAGTACTCCGCTCATGGAGCAAACAGCTGATCGGAAGGTATCTTTGGATCAAACCAAGGCCCAAACCTGTAAAAACTGTGCACCTGCTCAGCTCTCAGAGCATGAGTAATCACAGAGACCAAATACATTATTTTTATCATTTAATCGTACACGCTATTTCTATGTCTCTCTTCCCCTATTATCTCAGTGTCTCGTAAACATTAATGAGTGGTTCTCAGGTCCCAGCACACTGCTTCATTGTTTGGGTTGCAGGGAATGATTAAAGTGATGCGAAAAAATGGGGGGTCAGATGAAAAAATGTCTGGTTGTATTAATGTTTCTTTGCCTAGCTTCTGGAGCATAGGAAATGCAGGCTACCCTAATGGTGCCTTTTTGAGCCATTTCAGAAAATATGAACCATTTCCAAAGCTGCTTTGTTTCATCCCACTCTGAAAGATTCATTGAAGCCATCAGAGCTGTCTCCAAACCTTGCTGCCACTAAAGAGTTAATGCGCATGGCTACAAAATGGACTTTCAGGGCATTTCAGATGAAAAACCATTTCCTCTCACTTAACTTACCTCTGAGAAAAATGTTACTCCAACCATGGCTGCCTGATTTTATCAGCCACTGCCATTTTCACTGGGACCTCAGAAAGCCAGGGCTGGCTGAGGTCCACCTGGGCTGGGCTGTGTGACCACCTGCCTTCATCCCGCGGGAGCATGCTTGTCCCCTCCAGCCCTGGGTGCTGGTGCAGGGAAGCAGCTGCCATGTCCCCCATCAGGGAGATGGATTTCATTGGGGAGCAGAGCCTCGAAGGGTCATTCTTTCTGCAGCTATGCAGCTGAGGCAGGGATCTCGTGTTGGGTGCTTGGGAGCAATGTCTTCGTCTTTGGATCCATCATCTGGTTGCTATGGGGTTGGGACAGGCTGCCTCAGGACTTGGGGTGGGTTCCCCAGCCCTCAGACTGGGAACTGGCCTTGTGTCCTCTGCCACTATGGGAAGGAGGGTCACCCACACAAACTCAGCCAGGAGCTGGAGGACCTCCATGTGCCACCTGAGAGCTCTCTGTGTGACACCAAGTCAGGGGAAAACCTTGCCAAAATGCTAGGAGGGCAGAGCTGCCCAAATACTATATGGAAAGCCTGGTCTGGAGATGTATCCTCAGCAGTGAGATGTTGGGTGCAAGCGTCCTGTTGAGTTAATTCACACAATGGCAAAGGGCTGGGAGATATCCTCAGATATTCCCAGGCTCAGAGCTGGGGATGGGTGAAATCCTTTTACCTGAAACTTCTCTTGTGTGAAAAATGCAAATTTGGTGACAAATAGTCTTGAGCATAAGTGCTGGTTGTACTAAATTGTTTGTCCTGAGAAAAAAATTCCAAGAAAGTACATTTGCAATGTTTATTTCAGTTTGAAATTCCCCTGCATTTTACTTGTAAATTGCTCCAAATCAAAGTGCAGCATTTTCTCCTTACCTTTCACGTTTGCTGTAATTTAAATAAATAGTCCTAGTTGCAATCTGAACTAATTCCCTCCTTTCTGACTTTTCAGAACTATTCATGAAACAAAATAACTCCAAATTCATTTTTTTCAGACAGCTCTCCTCAGAACCATGAGACGCATTAACATCCACCACATAAATGAAACCACAGGCTATCAATGTTTTGAGACAGCTCTATTTCCCACCAGAAATTTGCATAGCATCACCTTTGTAGCACTATGAATTACTCTACCAATATTTTTTGGGGGGGAAATGCAAGTTACTGGTACCAGATCTAGAATTAGGAGACTAAAACTCCCCAAGCTAAACCTCAGTCATGCCCTTATCCGCCAGTCCCAGGTTGCTCCTCCTGTCTATGTGCTAGCACTGGGCAACCTTCATTCCATACCCCATCTCTCCTCGCTATGTCTGTCCCCAAGAAAGTGGCATCATCGTGTTTTCCTAAACCATTTCTTTCTTCTCTGGCAAAGCCATCCTGCTAAAAGATTTGGTCCAAAGAAAGGTTTAAATCGCCTTTTCAGCAACAAAGCATGACCTTTCTGAGGGTTCCAGAAGCTATCTCTGCAAAATTTCCATTTTTGCCACCACTTAAGGTTTTCATCAAACTCCCATCTAACAAAGTGTAGTTCTCAGCAACTGGAAGCAGAAGCAATTCAGCCCTCTGGGCAGTGATATTTGTCTACATCAAGAAAATTTTCCCGATTAGACAGAAAATGGATATTTTTTCCCCCGTAATATATACTTTTAGTGAAATCCCCCAGCTCAATTCCCCTCCCCCTTCTGAAAAATAATAAGAGCAGAAAGAGAAAATAATGAAACCAAAAAATGCTTTTCCTGCAGAAAGCACCGTTTCCTGGCGAGCTCTGTCACCAGCACGCTCCTGCTCTGTCTCTTGGGAGGCGCGAGCCGAGAAGGTGCAGGAAGGCAGCAGTTTGCCCCAGTAGCAGTGTGCAGTTCCTGCCCACTTTCTGCCTCCCACACCCCCAAGTGACCAGCCCCGTGGAAATGCAAGGTTTTGTTTTTCCCACAGTGGGCGACACGAGAAGATGAGCCTTTTTGGAACGGGTTGGTTTCACACAGTTGAGTGGAGATGAGGGCTGTGGTGGGACTGACTCTTTTCCTCGCTCTCCGGAGAGTCATGTCCTCTCATCAGGGATGCTGATGGAAGTGGCCCAGCTCCCTCCACCCAATATCATGCTGTGATGCGCAGCAGGACCAGTGGCTGAGGATTGCGTTTGTGGGTGGAGGGGCTCGGTGTGGACCCCGCAGCCACTATACCTCCAGTGGGATGGAGGATGCTGGCTCCGCATGGCCCCGGGGCTGGGATGCAGCACTCGGCACAGAGAGCTCACCCCACCACCTGCACCCATGTGAAAATTAGGCAATATTTAAGGAAAAAAGATGAGGTGGAAAAAGGGAAATGAGAAAGAAAAAGAAACATGAAGGAGATGATGATGAAATGTTGCCCTGCCTGGAAAACAGCCCTAGCCGGGCAGGGGCAATGTGAACAGCACTAGCAAAACATGCAGACGCTGCCCCAGAAACAGCCTGTGGAAAGATGTGGGTCAGTTAAGACGGGCGTACTCAGGAGGCCCATGCCCAGAAATGCCAGCTGCAGGAGCCCTGCTAGGCAAATGCCAGGGTGCTGTTGTTACACGGCCATTGCAGAGAGGTGCTGCCAGGGCTGGAGAGGAGGAGGAGGAAGAAGAGGGAAGGAAGGCTTGGGGAGTTTCTCTCATGTCAATGCCACGGGTCCTGGCAGCCCAGATCAACTCCCCTTGCCCTGGGAAGTTTGAGTCTTGTCTTGCCAGGTTGTGCTGGAGCAACCTGACTGAGTGAGGAAGGTCCTGAGTAAGAGAGCCCAGGCTGGGCATCCTCTGTTCCATCCCTTCCTCTTGCACGTGAGGTTGGAGGCTAGAGCTGCTCAGCAGTTCAACAGTTAACCTCTGACCTGTCTCCCCGGGCTTCCCTGCAGGGAGTTTGGGCCTTTTTTCAGCCCAACTCTGAAGTATTGCCCAGGAGAGCTTGGTCCTTGCAGAGCTCATTTGCAAACCCTCATGACAGGTTCCTTTGTGGAGTAATCCTCTGCAGAGCTTGCTCTTCTCAGAACAAACTCTTCCTGAGGACAGATCTCCTGAGAGGGGCCTTGAGCTGGAGCAGGATTGTCATACTTAAGCAGGGACAATATTTTGTTTGGAAAAACTTCCTCTAAGATGACTCAGTTTCTCTGCATCTGGCAGCATCTCCCAAAGGTGTGTACACATCGCTTGTGTCAGAATCTTCCAGGGTAGGAGCCTCCATCCAGTCCCACGCACAGCGCCATAGCAAATCCAAATAGAGGGTGTTTGGAAATGCATCTGTCTCTCTTACAGCAGCAGAGCCCGGAGCTGGCGATGGTTCGGCTGGCCCTGCCAGGCACTGCTTGCTCCCTCCACAGCTGGCAAATGCTTTGGCACCTGCAGCTGCTCCCCAAGAGACATCTAGGAACAGAGGAGCTGTCGCCCACTTGCAAAGCCTGGCACGGCAGATTTGTGGAACAAATCAGGATGAAAGTGCTGCATATGAGTAACTGGGTTTTAGAGATGCGGCTAAAGAAACCATGTATCCACCATTGGGTACTACCTGTTATTGCTTTCCCAGGGCGGTTTGTTTGGGCTCCACAGAGATGTGCTGGATACTTAGAAAATCTCAAGTTCTGAAACTTTCCGCTCATGTCAGGGGAATAATGAAAACCCAGCTCTAGTCATCAGGTTCTCAAATTTAATCACTCTAAAAAATGTCAGCTTTAATCCCAGCCCCCATGAATACTTTATGACATCAACTACATGTTGACACTCTGAAATCAGGTATTTTTTAAGGCATTGTTCAGATCTTTTATAATTAAAAGGATTTAAAAATATAGAAATGTATTAAATTTTCTCCTCTAGTTTCTGTCTCCTTCTCTTCTGAACAAGCCAATGAATTCATAAAAAGCAGGTGTAATTCAAAACAAATCCAGAAATCTCCCTGCTGAGAAATGTTGTCTAGCAATGGATTTTTTTTTTTTATTTCAGCAGGAGGAAATGGTGACATCAAAATGATATTGTAACATAGTTGGCACTAAACAAGTATAAAGTGCCCTAGATGACAGCCCGTCATCTCACTTGCCTTCTATGCTCTAGGTGTTGAAAATAAACCACTTGTCACATAGACCATAAACGTATTTCAGAGACTGAGTGAGATCCAGGAACATCAGATACTGCAGCTATCCTGGATGACTGGTTGCACTGAATTTCCCTCTCACTGTGAGGCATTTCAGAAGCATTCTGGTGGCCCCAGTGGTCCCAATGGTCAAGAACCACAGCCCAGTCATGCGCAGTGTGCAGCCCAGGATGAGGTACCAAGCCTGTGTGCAAAATGTTATATTTGCCTCGTGCTGTCATCGACACCAGTGTTTTGCCTTGGCAATCACACTACAGCTAGTCCCCTGGCCACCCTCACCAGGAGGCAAATGAGCCTGTGGGCTTGGTGGGCAACTACCTCACTTGTCTGATGTCCAGAAGTGTTCCACCTGTTGCTCACGTCATTTCCACCTGCCTCTTAGGTGTAACTATGTACCAGGGTCCCACTCCGAAGCTGTATCTTAAGCTCTGTCCCTTGCTTTCCATAGCCAGGCTCTGGGCAGAAGGATCATTGTCCTTAGCATTCAGGGTCCAGGGCCTTGGAAGAGATTTTTTGAGACTGTACCATCCCAAAGGGCCACGGGGAACAAGAGGGAAAAGAGAAGCAAGACTTGGACTTTGTCCTTTGGAAAAAGTTTGGCCAAACGTCTCTGTACTTCCCAGAGCTTACATGTGGTGCCAGCAGTCTGGTTCCCAGGGCACAAAACAGTTGCCTCTGATCACCACCCTGTGCCAGCAGCTGACAGTGACCACACCAACATCAACAGCAGCACCCCACCACTCAGGTGCTGTATTTTGCTCCACCATGTGTACTTTGCCCAGCCATTCTCTGACCCTTGCTGGAGGTATGAACTCTCCCTGCCAGGAGCCTATTCAGCATGGCCAAGTATTTGTCTGGCTCCCACAGGGCTCCCAGTGAGACCAGCAAAAGCCATTTCAGCCAGAGGTGGGCATGCAGTGATGACAGGGTCTGGCAGCAGCATGGGGAGAAGTAGTGGGGGAGGCCAGCTGAGAAATTCACCTTGCATCGTGAGTGGAAGCTGCTTGAAATACCCAGGTGGTTTGAGGTTACCTCTCTCCATCCCTCTGACCCTGACACTCACCTCATTCCTTCCCACGTCAGAGCTCACCCAGTCCTCACCAATCTCATGTTCGTCTTTTCACCACTGAGCCCCTGCTCCCACTTGCTGTTCTGCAGGTCTTCCTTGCTGGGTCACCACTTGATTCCTTTGCTTTGCATGATGAGGACATGGGCTAGCCACACTTTCCTCTCCTCCTTCCCTCCTGCCCTTAGCAGGTTGAAGGGAAACAGTTGAGAAGGAACTGGGTGACTTCTTCTTCAGCCTAACAGAGCCAGCTGACCTCCTGCAATGTTCCTCTTTTAGGAAGGGACAGAGGAGTCATCCCTGCTATGTTTTGCCAGTTCCTAGGATAATGTACGGCATGACGCAGAGGAAAGAAACCCAACTGCTTATTTGAAGACTCCAGGACCTTCAGGACTGACTCAATTTGGTCTTCGTGTTCAAGTGGGGAATGATTGAGCAAGAACTTGATTTTATCAGAAGGAGGTTGTCCATTCTCTATTCCAGCAGGGATTTCTTTGGTTATTATCTATTCACGCATTTAATTTCTTTAGAAACAGCATCTGCCCAAAAGCTCTGGGCAGTCTGCCATTCCTCTGATGTACAAAGTGTACTTGTTATTGAACCTGGGAATGCATTAGCTACTGATCAGGCCTTGGTCTTGCAAAGCCTTTTCCATATGCTTAATGCTACATGTATAGGAGATATTCAGAGGAACAAAGCTAAGTTTGCCATTTCTCTTTGTGTTGCTGGAGTTACAGTGAGTCACATTCTGACCACTTGTAGATGCTTTATCATTTTTTCCCTTCCCTGAAAGACACAAGATGCCACCCCACCTGGACACATGGAATGCAATGATCCTTTCCTACTTGTGAAATTATGTCAAGTAACTAGCATTTTCAGCAGATGTTATTTGCTATTTCATTCTCTGGAAAGATCTCAAGTAGAGCAGTTCTTCTTAGTTGCAGTCATATGGTTTTCTTGTTGCTCTCAGGACGACTGGACGAGTCCACCAAGTGTCCCAGCCTTACACCTGGGCACTGATTTAAAACAAGCACCTGACGCTGACAGTGCACAGATTGCAGGTCAGCAGAATAATTCAAGCACTTTAGGCAGCTCCAGTGAAGTGATATACAACCCCCTCTTACCGTTTCCTGCACAAAAGCAAACATTCCCCTTTGCACAAGGGTTTCTGACAGCAAAAGTATCCAGAAGAAAGAAGATCCCAGAAGACCCTAAATCTAGAAAAGGATAAGTTCCTTGGAAAATATGCACAGATGCCTCTGGAAAAATTTCCAGCTGTAGTAACTACCGATAAAGACTATTTTATACCTTTGTGACCAACTGAACTTATGCAATCGCTCTGCTTCTTACATAACGCTGGCAAAATGCCACCCCCTCCCTGTTCTGGAAGAACCAAACTGACGTGTTAGAAGAACATGATTGGAAAGGCTGGCCTGGGCCATTACTTTGCTGGAGCACTTAAAGGACATGTGGAATATACTCAAGATGCCATGAAATAATAGCTCATGTCAAACAAGTTCTAGGTCTCCTCATGTGCCTTGATCTGGCCACTGAACACACCTGTTCCCAAACTGGGGTGACATGTCGCTTCTTCTTTGGGAGTGCATGGGTGGACCCAGACGTGGTCTCCTCTGCCCCACCCAGCTCAAGGGGGTGGGTAAATCCAAGAAGGCATCATGGCAGGAATTAACCATGTGGGGAAACCTGTGCTGTTCCCGTCCTCCACCACCCTTGCCAGTAGTTTGTTTGCAATCAGTCCCTGACGAGGAGGTGAGCACAGGACAGTTCCCTGGGTAGTGCCAGTTTCGCCTTCTTGGTAGAAAGGAGCTTCCCACCCCTGGTTAACGATGGGCCAGATTTGGGCCCTTCATCCTGCTGCTGCAAGGACCCTGCTGGAAGTCACTGCTGCTGAGGATTTTCTCGCTCAGCTCATGTGGTTGAGTGGAAATGTGGTGGGAAGGGATAGCAGAGCTGCTGGGTACTTTTGGGTTTGACAGGTGAGAGGACTTGTTTTCCTGTGGGCAATGTTTCTTCTACCCCTGCTGTGGAAGCATAAAGGAATAGTGGAAGTTGAGAAATAAATGAGAAAGTGCAAAAGCCGCTAAGAACCTTCAATGCATTTTGTGGACATGAAAAAAAACCCCAAACACTAACCCTAAACCAGCTTCTGTGGGCTCCAGAAGTGAAGAGAAGGCATGAACACATGCAGCCAAGGACCTACATAATGTCCATCTGCACCGCAGCTGTTTGTCTCATGGTTGCCTGGGTCCAGCGCTGGCGTGGAAAGGACAGTGCAAGGTCCACGGAGGGGTGGGAAGCACCCAGGGGTGCCAGGCCCTGCCGCTGCACACACTGTCAGGGAGCAGAGCCTGCCGGGGTGCAGGAGCCAGGGGTGCAGTTTCAACCTGTGCCGGAGCGAGTGCTTCGGCGTAAACACTGGGGTGGGGAAGGTGTCTGGGCTGGGGCAGGCTCAGACCTGTGTGGAGCTGGCAGCCCGGCTCTCTCTGTGGGGTTTCTGATTTCAGGAGCAAAGGCGTTCCGAGAAAGCGCCTGTGCCGAGTGTGCCAAGCCATCACCAGACACTGCTTAGACCGTGGTCTTCATCAGCTCCTTTCCTTGCCTCTCTCCTGCAGGTCTTCTGTTGTACAGATGGAGTTATGTGAATGGGCCTTTAATAGAATAAATAGTTTGTGTAAAAAAAAAAATAAATTGGGCTACAATGGGCAAGGGAGGAAATTATTGCCAACCTGCAGCTGGTCAGCTTCTGCGAGGGCTTCATCCAAGCCTGGCGTTTCACACTTAGCTTTTCAAGATGCCATCTCATGAAATTTTACAAGCTCAGTGAGAGCAGGTGAGGTCAGTGCCTTAATGGGAGAGGAGTGAGGTGATGCCAGCAGCGGGTGCGCTGGTTCGGCAGGCGGTGCTCTTGCCTGCACCCGCCGTGCTGTGCTGGGGGAGCCACGGTCCGGAGCAGGGCCCTGACCACTTCAGCTGCTGCAGATCTCATGGTGTTGGTTTTCAGGAGCACTCAGGTGGCAGCCCCAGCGGCCAGGCCAAATTACTAGTGGGTTGGAGACAGAAGGCCACCGAACAGGTTTGAAGGGATGAGGAAACATTTAGGTCATTTTTATCCAGAGCGCATCTGCTATCTCTGAATCTTGCCAAGTGGGCATGACACCAGGAACAGGAGGTGAAGTGCAAGAAAAAACAATGCCAGGCTTTTTTCTCTCTTTTTTTTTTTTTTTTTTTACCTCCTTCTCCTCTCCCATTGGTTTCAGTGATATTACACCAGGTGCAACACATCTGAATGAACATGGCACGGTGGAGATGCGGGCAGTTTTAGGGGAAGAGAGACAAAGTGGCGACCCAATTAGCTTGGTGGAAACTAAACTCCACTGTTTGGAGATCAACTTATCTGCATGGAGTGAATGGGTTGTCTCCACCATCTCCCCACGAAGGGTCTGCCCAGCCATACTAACAGGGAAGACCACGGGGATGTGGGAAAGGTCTGAGCTGGTCTTCATGGGGTAGAGAAAGGGCTGCACCCAGGGTTTGAAGGGAAGGAGAACCCATGAAGCTTCTAGATCTTCCAGAACACTTTTTTTGAGGATACAGTGGAGATATTTATTTTTACCCCTTTTCCTTTCTTCTCCTGGCTCTGGAGCAACGTGGGCTGTACACACAGTGTAGGATGTGAGCACATACTGTACATCTGAGGTGAGATGAAACACAAATATGCCTTTTCATAATAGCACTTACACCTGGAAGAGAAGACCGGTTTATTACCTTGGTAAACAAAAGTTAGAATTCAAGCAAAGTACAAACTTTGCCCCGGGCTATTCTGACAGCGCACCTTGTGTTTGTGAAGTGAACTCGGCTGCTAACGTGCAGCGTGAAGCAATGTGGCCATTTCCAACCCTCCCCCATCCCCTCATCCAATGCCCAAAGTTTAAAAGTTCATTATTTTTTTTTTTTTTTGGAGGGGGGTGCTTTTAGGTGCCGAGATGCACCCCAGCTACACCAGCTGAGATGGCCGCTGTTGGTGGGGAGGCCTGTGCATGGCATATCTCTGCTCTGCATCGGGATTTCTCTCTCTCTGGAGTGGGTGAGGATTACAAAGTGTGTAGATTTAGCAATACGTGCTGTGCCGAACTGAGACTTGTGCTACAGGGATATGCTAATGGTGGAGAGACACCTACAATGCTTCTCTGCACATGGCAGCAACGCTGAGTCCCAGCCTGGCACCCAGGAGGACCTGAGGACCATGGACCTGGCCCTGCCTCTTAGGGTGGCTCTCAGACCTCCAACGCTCACTCCAGTGTTACAAGATCTGGACAAGGCTGTGGACCACTTGGAGACTGTCCTCTCATGTGGGACACACATGGGCCTAAACCCAAAAGCATCCTGGGCACCAAATTTCACTCTCCAGAGCAGTGAGATAAGCTTCCACATTGCACGAAGGAGCAAGCTCTGCCCTGCGCCCCAGCTTTGTTGCAGTCCGCACAACCTGCCAGCTGGGCAGGGAGGAGGGGGATCCAGATAGATCCGAGAGGAGCTGGAGCAGCAGGATGTGTCTGGCACCATGCTCCCAACCCATCAATCCTCAGCCATTTTTCTCCATGCCAGAAGATGGTTCCTGGACCAGGCATAAGGCTGGCTCTGGGCTGGCCCGCTCTGTATCCTCATTAGGCAGCGCCATGTGCTAAGGACAGAAAACTGCCAGCTTTGCCTGAATAAAAGCATGAGCTTGTTTGGGTAAAATTTACAACCATCCTCAAATTCCTAGCTCAAATATTTGACTGAGCAAAATCCCAAACTTTTTTTGCAAGTTTGAGAAGTCTGTATATTTTCACTCTGTTTTCATTGATGCCTTTACTTAATTCTGGTAATAAAAGAGTAAGTAATTGCAGCCCAATAGTGTCAGAGAGGCTTTTAGCTTCAGGATCTGCAGCTCATAGAAAAGACTGGATTTCTGGTGAGACTGTTCTCTTGAAAAGTTTCTGAAGAATCCCCACTCCTGGGTGTGATTTCTGAAAATTTACATTGCACTCACTGGGCCTCCATGGAGCTGGTGTGCCCAGGGTTGCAGTGAGGATGGAGGCATGCCAAGACAGCGGAGCTCTGCCTGCTGCCTGGCAGATGATGGTGTCCCCCTGCAGTGACATCTGCTGACCCAGCTATGGAGGTCATTAGCAAGACGCTGCGTATCTCACCAGGCCGTGTATTTTACTGCAGGTCACTGCCTGCTTTTTCTGATGACTTAAACACTTTCATCACTCTGTACAGCAGCCTTACCGCCAAGGGGAGCTGAGCCTTGGAAAAATCTTGCCCTTTCCTAGACCACAGTGTTTTTGCTGGTTGTTTTATTTAGCTCTGTTGACCCCAGAAACCTCCAGGGTTACTTTAAGGAAACAAAACATGTCTGTTGGCAAGATGCAACCAAGCTAGGAAATACACCGGGTATTCATTCTCAGAGCCCCATGTCTCTGGCAGTAAGAACTTATTCCTTACACCTTGTGTGAGCCTGGCTACTACAGCATGGCATGCATATTGCAACTTATCTGTGCTGCAATCTCTTTGGGCTGCTGGGAGGGGACCTTCTTGAGTTATGCTTTCAAGGGAAGAAAACCAGGACCCTGGATGGTAAAAAATTACTTCTACAACCACATTTTTTCTGAGTCATTGACTGCTCTTTGTTTGCATGAGGTGGAATATCAACCTCCTGAATGTAGTCACTGCCACAAAGGGGCAGACCCATAAGTTGACCTTAGAAAACAAGACTGAATTCATTCAATATATGAAATCCAGCAGAGACTTTCAGTGGAGACAAAGCATCTGCAGAGATATGTTAGCAAGTGCCCTCTGCCTAGGTGAGGGGTCCATAGAGGAAGTGCCTTAAGTCAAGGAAGTGGTAGAGGAGATGTCAGAGAAGAAATGCTCACTCAGCTCTCTGATTATAACTTCTGTTGACCCACTCACTTTGCTGGATTACAAGATAAAGTCACGAGGGTTAAATTTAATCTGAATATAGCAACACCATTAATTCAAGTGTGATTTCAATTTGTTGAATGATGGTTTTCTCTATGTTTATTGCAAGGTCTTAAAAATTCTTGGAAGACAAGTACTTACAGAAATTAAATGCATTTCTGCATAGGATTTGTTTAACCACATCAAACATGCCTAAGTATACATTGTACAACTGTGGGCTCAGTTCTGATTAGAGATACAAGATTCTCAGTGCTCCTTTTGCAGCAATATGACATAACTTTGCCTGGCTGTTCCAGTCCTTTTGCTTGAGTGATTAAAAACAAGACCAGGCAAAGCAATGAATATAGCCCAGGGAAAAATTCTGCGTGGCTCATGAGAGATTGCAAAGGGACCTAATAGATCACTTCCATCTCTGACTTTAGATTCTGTCATGATTCTCTCATGCATTTTGCAAAATATGCAGGACTGTACACATGGATTTGCAATGGGTGCAGAGATGAACAGAGCTGTACCTAAACCTGAGAATTGCTGTATGAACTGTGGGTTCTGGTCAGTGTTATATGGGGAGGGCTTGCTCCATATCCAGTTGACATGTCTTTAAGCCAGACCAGAACAAGTCTTGTCAGTTATGAATGTTGGTTCCATGTCTTTGCATGTGATACCCACTTTGGACACGGGATTTACAACTGTTTCCCAGTGGTGCAGGGTCTGGGTCTGTTCTGGAAAAGTGTCCATTTTCTCAGTGCTTGTGTTTGACCTAAGTTTATTTCTACAGCATCCCTCCAGAAAATCTCAAACTGGAGAGGATGCAGCGACTGGAAGACAACCTTGTCTTTGTGCATTGTGAGACACCACTGGAGTGGCACAGTTACACCTGGGCTCCAGGCAAGATGGGGCATATTCTAGTGGTTGTATTGGCATTTGCAGTATTTGTACCAGCACTTAGCTTGGGCTCCAGCCATCTGCATGGGGCGATGAGACCAGTTCCATTCACTTGAATAAACACACCACACCTGTGCAACACTACTAAAGAGCTGCCTTGCACATGGCGAAGGTGTGACACGGATCATGGTGCAAAGCAGCTTTTTCCATGTGATGGATCTCTTCTGACATTGCTCCTCCCTGATACTGGTCAAAAAAGAAAAACTATCCAGGCAGCTTGGAGGTTGAATAGAGAGCTCCACAGGGGATGTACCCTTATTATAAGCAAAGATGTGCCTGGGAGCAGCTGTCTATACATGAGGTTTCCTCTCCATGTGGCTGCCATGAGCTTAGCTGCAGCCCAAGATTGCAGCTGAGCCTCGTGGGAGGCATCCTCTGCTTAGGAAGGGCTGGCCGTGGGATGTCCACCAGTGGACAGAGCAGTAACATGCTCCGGTATGCCTGTTCCTCCATGAACAAGAGTTTGGCTAACATTATAGCCCCAAACAGGTTCAAGCTTTGAAAGAACTGCGGAGAGCTCCCAGACTAGAGTGGAGCCAGCGCCCTGCTTGGGTGTGAGGATTTATGATGCAAACGGTCCAGGGAGCAGAGTCTGAGATTGCTCAATGGACAAGGCATGCACATCTTGGGAGGCCTTCTGGGGCAGTGCTCAGTAAGGGACAGGGATCTCAGGTCTGCACCTGTGATTGCACCTGCGAACCCTCCGACACAGAGGTGTGAGCTTGCAGAGCTGGACTATGGACATGGACTGGAATGGGGTTTATTTCCCATATGTGGATGCCACTTTCAGGTGTGTCTGCTCTTGTGTGCTCCTGTGGGTTACTGAGACTCAGTGGGCAACCCCATGTGCATGCATCCCCTCCACGTACCAGAGGAGAACAGGGCAGCTCTTGGCACTGGGAGGTGAGGGGAAAGACCTCAGTTCAAAGGCTTGAAATGCTCAGTTCAAAGACATTTTAACACTTCATAGTTACTTTCTCCATGTTTTACTGTCTGATCCTTAGCTTTAATACACCTGTCACATTACATCTAAAGTAAACCTACTGTATAGAGTAGAGCTTTCTATTTGTTGCTTACTAAATGTGTCAATAATCAGCTTTGTCCTAAAGCAAAAGACATTCTCAGCAAATGTTTGCCTGCCTAAGCTAATGTAATATGTTGACTAACTATTCAGTTTGCAATTCACTAAGTATTTCTTAAATACTGAGACAACAATAATAATAAACTTTGTGCTTTCATTTCTTCTCTTATTGAACATCCTAAAGTGTGTTACAGAAGGTAATCGATAAAGTTTCACAACAAGAGGGATCTCGGCATTGCTTTGATAAAAACATTATTTGTTAGGAAAACACTGAAAAGTTTTGGATTCGGAAAAGTGTTGAAAACTCATCGGCCCTGCAGAATGTCCTCCTTTCCTTGTGCTTAGCATTGGGGTCCATACCAGGAGCAAGAGCAGACGGTCTTCTTGCAAGGGGAAAGGGGGGAGACTTGTTCTCCACGTTTGCTAAGGCTCAGCTGCAAGCCATGGGCTCATGCTATAGCCAAGCAGGGGCTAATTCAAAGACGAGGGAGCAGCCAGGCGAGAGGTGCTCTGCAAGTGATTGCCTGGGAGCAGAAAAAATCTGTGTCAGGAGATTCCCAAAGAAAGATGAGACAGTGCCTTCTCCAAGGGGCTCAGGCAAGGTCCCCACAGAGCCTTCCCAAGCCAGCTATGGGATGATCTGATTTGGCGACCCTGGCCTCTTGCTGCCCGGCTTTGCATGGATGAGTATCGCTCATCCAGTGTTATTTACAGCAAGCGGCTGAGTGCCCAACCATCTGGAGCCCAGCCCCACTAATCATGTCCTCTGCCAAAATAAATTGAACCTAATTGGTTGGAAAAGGAGGAGGGGGAGAAGCAACAACAACAAAATCATCATCAACAACAACAAATACCCCAACTCACCCCAACCCAATACTCAAAACAAATCATTAAGTATCATTTTAAGTCAAATTGCACCAACTGTCTGACTGAGGCTTGTCCAAGTTTGGCCTTATCAGCATTCAGCACCACTGCCCCGGGATGGACGATGAAACATAAAACACTACTAAAGGGTAAACGGGGGAGAGAGGGCCCATGTTCTTGCTCACTTCAAGGCCCTTTATGCTCTTCTAGAAGATAGGAAAAAAATCTAACTGAGAAACAGGTCCACTGATTATCTTTGCTTAATGTGGCTAGAAAATGTCTCTCTCTCATTTCTGCTTTTTGTGGGCAGTGCAGAAGCTCACACCATTGGGATCAGCGTGGTGCTCAGGGCTGCATGGCTGTGGGTCAGCTCCGGGCTTTGCTGCAGCTCTCTGTGAAAAAGTCACCCTGCAGCCCTCCTCCTGGCCCATCCCTTCTTCCATGGAGGAGCTCAGGGCCATGCTTTAGAGTCCACATTGGTACCAGGACATCCACAGGTACTTCCCCACCTCGGGGTGATACCAAGGGAGAAGTGAGAGTGGTTGGTGTGCCTGCACCTCAGGGACCTCGTTACCTTGGGGACCTCTATGCCTTGGTGGTCTTCTTCTGCCTTGAGGATCTCCTGCTGCCTCCTGCTCTGACGGGTTTCTCACACTACCTCGTCACCACAGGATCTGGTCTTCCTCCAGCGGTGGGCATGGTGACATAGCTAACATCTGCATCTTGTTTGTTCTCTTGCCCTCTCCCTGGGGGAGGACTGTGTGCAATGGACTGTTCTGTTTTGTTTGTTTTCTCTCTCTCTGTGTATACTTATTTTTATATATGCATATGCGGAAACACAGATACAGATACAGGCATGGATTTCCCAGCTCTTGCCTTTCCTCCCACTCACAGATTAATACCACTGAGCACGCTGTTCTCTCCCCAGAAATAAGAGTGAGGCTGTTTGGATGCACAGTCTCCCATTCCCATTCAGTGTATCCTGACCCCAGATCTGTGTTTTAGAGAATGTAAACATGGAAAAATATGTCAATGTATCTTACACCTACCAGGTGGGGGACTTGGTCTGGGATAGCACTTTGGAACTGTTTTCCTTCTTAGGTAGGCTGTAGTTTCCAAAATGCTGTGGTTTGCCCTCAAAAATCTCTCCATCAGATGAGTTTCTCTTAGAGGAGATGGTGCCATTGGGCTAAAGGAGAGATGTTGCTATCTAGGACCTCTCTTCTGGATGCAGTGTGTTTCCTGAAGTAGAAATTTTTATTTCCCATCTCAAGGCTTTGGTTCAGATGTGATGATAAGTTTGGGTACAGAAGGGTGTGTGCCCACATCTGTCTGTCACCCTGCTGGAAAGACTCCCTGCTCCCACATGCACAGGGATCTCCCTGACCTGTGCGTTTCTTCTCTGCAGAGGTTTTAATGCTGATAAGTAGATGGGTACAGAAAGAGAAGTCTCAGCTGAAAGCTGTCAGAAATTATTTCGCAGACTGTGATTTTCCCTAATCTTCCTGCTGTGTCTCAGAGGTGATAGAAATCCTCTGGACTCATCTAGGAGGAGCATCTCTTGGGACACCTCTTAGATGTTTCAAAGAGCAGTAATGGGAAGACAGAAACACTTTGGATGCTGTGACTTTTATTTTTTTTTCTGCCTACAAGCCAGCACTGCCTTCCAGGCAGGTGTTACATGGATAAAGATAGGCCACCTCACCAGACAGACAATTCCGCAGACATTGTTGACAAGGCGAGAGAGGTTTCACCCATGCTTCCAAAAGTTCTTGGCCTCTTTTTCCCTTTTCAGTGAGGCTTGTCCATTCCCAGCCTGGAAAGCTTTCTTGGCTGCTCTCTGTGAGCCTTCTCCACAGAGCTCTGTTCCAGTTCTTGCTTTTCCATGTTCCCTGCCATTTTCTCTGCCCTTATTCCAGCTATAAAGGACTTCCCAGTCCCCTGTTCATCCAACATTTTATAATCCACTCCAAAAATGGCTCAAGCTTCATCCTCAAACTAGTGCTGTCCCTCAGAGCTCCTGCTCCTTGCAGGCAGCTGTTGCCAAACTCCATGCCAGTTAGAAGCCTCCTAATTTTTATCCCAAACGTTTTCATACAGCAACTGATCCCCTATTTGTTCTCATGCCAACAGGAGCTTTTAGCTTGGATAGCTCTTTTCCCACCCCGGCGTTCATGCCTCTGGTGTATTTACAGAAAACAAAGCTATGCCCTCTCCTCCTTAGTTTTGCTAGAATAAACAAGCCAAACTTTCTTGAATGTGGGTGAGAAACACATTCCAGAGACCTGCCAAACCTGGGACACTGACGGGAACGGCTGCTGGGGGGGATCTTTGGGGGTCTGCAATGCTTTTATTTTAAGTTGTTGCAAGCAAGGTGCCTCTCTGACTGCCAGAACAGTTTATCTTCCTCCACCCCATCCCGGGCAATTCCCCCGCCGGCTCCTGCTGGACAGTTCCCCCGCTCCCGCCGCGCCCGTCCTGCCGGCGCCCGGCTCGCTCTCGGACCTCCGCCCGCCGAGAAGCGCTGCCTCTGCCCGTCTGCAGCACCTCCCGCGCTGGATCTTCGGATGGCAAAGCTGTTTGTGCGGGTAAAAGCTATATTTGCCGTCCGGTTTGGTGCTGCATGGGCGGGCAGGCTGCAGAGCTGCCGCTCCTTCCTTCCTTCCTTCCTTCCTTCCTTCCTTCCTTCCTTCCTTCCTTCCTTCCTTCCTTCCTTCCTTCCTTCCTTCCTTCCTTCCTTCCAGTTGCTGTGGCCACCATAAAGCCTTGTGCAGCCCCTGCATTTCATCCTTTCTGCTCTCCAAAGGAAAAGAGCTCTGTAATCAGTCGGGCTGGTCATTCCCTTGCACATATGAATTTATTCAGCTAGCACCCAGCAAACGCCTATTGTCTGGGGGATGTTTGTGCTGCTTTCATGTTTGATAAGGGAATAACCAAACAAGCTTCTGCCTAGCTACCCATGCCCTTCAGCTGTGAGCTGCGCCTAAGCTTATCTCTGTGTCATCCTTTCCAGAGTGAAGGAGTTTTCATTTAAGCATTTTGAAAAGATAAATTTAAGGGATGAGAGGAAAACAGACATAGAGTATAGGTGCCTTTCCCTGGGCTCAGAATAGCAATACAGACAAAAGATCTCATTTTCCTTTTGCTCAGCCTGGTCAAGACGTTTGGCCTAGTGGGTTTCGTTTTTCAAAAGCCACTCTCCAGCTCTCAGAGAGGAGAACAGATCTGGCTGTCTGGGTTTGCAGCGGGGCGGGTGTGTGGTGGGGAAGGGCCTGGTTTCAGTGCATTGGGTTTTTAACCAGTGAAAGGATTGCAATCATATTTTCAGCTGAAATACACCTCATTTGGGGGACCAATGGCCTCCCTGTAAAGACAAGGTTTCAGTCAGCTGCAGATGCAATGCTGCGGGCTGGGGTGCGGAGACCTGCCCAGCCGATGGCTGTCAGAAGTGCAGTGGAGCAGCTGTGGTCAGCTTTCTCTTTTTGTGATTTCCTCTTTTTCGTTATGACTTCTTGGCCAGGCTGCATCCCAGACCTGCAAGGCTCCTGCAGCAGCCTGCGGGCAGCGGCACATAGAGCAACACATTCATTTCATGAAACCATACGGAGTGCTGCAATATAACAGCCTTTCTGACGGCTCTGTGTGTGTGTCTGTGCATATACATATGCTGGTGTTTCAAAATGTGATTTAAGATCAGAACGAGTGAGGAGAGTTAGCTGGGGAATAAAGAATGGGAAGGTAACAGTATAAATATAATGAGTTTCAAATCTGGGACTACCTTACTTCATTTTAAGAAAGCCTTGGGAACAGTGTATTTCAGCTGCAGCTTAATATATATTTGCCAAAGAGTTATACTTAATTTCATACACCACATTGTTCCTGCAAAGCACCAAAAACACTTTACGGAAAGACAGCAAGCTATTGAATCAAGTCTGAAGCCTGGAGCTGTATCCTTGAGACACTCTTTTTTTGAGACAACCTTGGCCTAGACTATTTTAAAGTGGCATGAATCTTGGATTGGTAGTTTCTCTTCCCTAGCACAAAAGAGCTCTCTACAATAAAAGTTCGAGCTGTACCCAAGAGAGACAGAGCTTTGCCAGGCAGCTGATCCATGGCTGTGGGATCCCTCAGCCCGTGATCCTCACCCTGAAATCAAGAACGGGACACTGAGCCTAAGACCGTCCCAAGCAAATCCCTGTTCCTTCTCACCCACAGCCCAGGAATAATGAAAACAAACTCATACATGCAGGTATTTGTTGCCCAAGTGAAAAGCACAGAAATAACATGATGAGCAGGCTGGTGTGAGAGCCCAGGAGAGAATTAGACACCTCACGCATTTGCACATATGGGGCACTGACAGCCAGCAGCTGGGATCCAGGTTTCCTGATCATCATTTGTGATGCACAGGTAGGTTTCAGCAGTTTATGGAGCAGCCTGTTCTGCTCAGAGAACAGAGCAGAGCTTCAGAGATGGAAGCCAGAGTCCTGTGCTGCTTCAGGGTGCTGCAGTGTAAACTCGATGGGTTTCTTACACCTGCACCGTGCAAAACATGGCAGTTTCAGTTCACAGTGGCTTGGGCAACACTTTCCATTGCCTTACTTTTATGCCCGCTTGAGTTTTGCTTTCAGTTTAAGGTTCAGGCTCACCCAAATCTTTGAGGTGAAATGAGCTCAATAGAAAGTAGCATGAAAGAGGACACTACCCGGATTTCCTCCAGCCTGGGCCTGTGTTCTCTAGAAATGTGCATGAAACTTTGAAATTGGAGGCTGGTTCATGTTTTTAATAATATTGTAAACAAAAATATGAATCAAAGCATTTGCTACCTTCCAACCTATGGTACAGGAATTGATTTGAATGCATCCCTACAAACCTTTAAAGCATCTTGGCTCCTTCACTCTAAAGCACCCACTGAATCCTCTGCGTATGTGCAATACGACTGCTGTGACTTTTCCTCCTGAGTTGGAGTTGTTTCCAACATTTTTTCTTTTAGTTTTCAGTGTACCAGCAAATCACCTCTTCCTGTTGGAACCAGATATCACCCTGATGGCCTGAGGAGTGGAGTCTGAACTGAAGGCATAATTTAGCTGCTGTGTGATTTCCTTTTCTTCAGTACTTGTCTTGAGTGGTCCAGCAAACCTCAGATTTTCTTGCAGGCTTCCTACCTCTGATCTGCTGCAGAAAATTTTGGAAATTCAGCTTGATAACATCATTTCCTTGCTCCTCACATTTTCTTCTCAGCCTCCCAGACGCCTCTGACCTGCTATCTGCTGTATGCTTCTTCATGACTCGAGGCTGGCGTTCCAGGCAGGTGTTTGTGTGATCCAACAATGCCGTGTACCTGGCCTTTAGCAATACTGCTTCTTGACACATTCTGCTTTCTAGAAGCAGGTTCATGCCCTGTAATTGTAATATATATCTCTATATACCACAACAATGGGCCCACAAAGGGATGCAGTGGATGGGTGACTGGCTGTGCTGACTCTACAGTTTTAATAGGACTTTAGTAACTTTCAAGATAATTAAAATCCCTTCTGTGCAACCTTTCCGTGTTCTGGGTCAGAGAGATTAAAACACAAGCTTACACACACCCGGGGCAGACTTCTTGTTCTAATACCTTCTGAGCCCAGTGAGACACTTCTTCTGTACTGACTCAGAAGGAAAAGCACACTCTATTGAATCAGCAACACCACTTCCTTCCTTTGCAGTCCTACCATTCACACACTTACCCTGCTCTTCTTGAGAGAACCACCTAGAGCAGTCTTGAGGAAGAAAGGCCGGGGATGCAGAGAAAATGTAGCAAAAGAGATATAGGGTAAAATACACTGGAGGGGGAAGGCAACCTTAATCCTCTGCAGCTGATATCTGTGATTACCGCGCTCTTCATTAAGCAATGTAGCTTGGCTGGAATGGGTGTCGCTGAGCTTAGCATCCTCCCAATAGCTGATGAAATGCATCATGTCACACTGCCAGGGCACAAACAGTGGCTGTGGAGGCTGCTGTGGAGAAAGGGTCTTTGACCCAAGCAAAAGGGAGCAGCTGCTCTTACTAGGCTATGCCATTTGATGACTCTTGCACCGGACACGGCCGCCTCAGGATGTTTGTCATGGCCGGTCACAACAACGCTGTGGTGAATAGTTGATTTCCCTTCTGTGCTGCAAAAACCCTGGGCAGCAAGACCCATCCACCAGCTCAGCTCTGCTAGCAGGATAATTAAAAGGTTTCCTTTTTTTCAAGACCCATTATATTGTCATGTTGGGCGCTGCTTGCTGAGGGAGGCCTGGAGCAGTACGATCCCATGTGCCAAGGCAGAGTGCAGGGATGACACCAGGACTGAACTCACCACTGCAGAACAGTGATGTTGGCTGTTGCATTTTGGTGGTCCAGCTCTTGTTGCCTTCCATTGTTTGCAGCTGGGGACTGCACATGGCCTCAGCTGTGATGGGAAATGGGTATCTATAGCTCCAGATGTGCTTAACCATGGATGGTACAGGTCATGTCTGCATGTCCCCGGTGCAGTCATTCAGTGCTGGATTTTATGCAACCCAGTGGAGAATGGGACAAGGAAATGCCAGACACAACCACAAAGCTTCACAAGGCTTTGAAGCTCCTTTTGTTGGGATGTTGCACCTTTCCAGGTACTGGAGAGAATGAATTTATAAAGCTTCAGGAATGGTCTGGGCAAATGTCACCTGATTGTCTCCACTCAGCCTCAAACTGATGGTGAAGACATGCGTGTTCTGTTCATTATCAGTGTCACTGTCCAGCAACAATGTCAAGGGAACCGTTTACAAAGACAGGGAAAGAAACCATGTACCCATTTCCCCAGCTAAGAGCAGTGGTTGGCCCTGTGGGCCAGTCCTTGAGCAAGCCAGCTCCCTGCATGCTGAACAGTCGTGCTGTTTTGAGACTATGCAGGACATGAATGCAAGAGTAGACATGAGGAGGAAGGTTTCATTTCAATCAAGAGACATGGTAACAGGATTTGATTTTTTACTTTTGTTATTTCTTTACTATTTTGGCACTGTTCTGATTTTTTTTACTTTTCTTTTTCACCAAACCTTACAGAATCCCATGAACCAGGGAGCTCAAAAGCTGGGTGAAATTTTTGCCCCAGGCTCTCAACATGTAAAATGTGTTCATGTGTGTGAGTATGCATGTCTTCATACGCACAGATGAGTCATTCTTACTCTTGCTCGTGTTATTTCCGGGAGGGGGAAGTGAGGTGGTTTGATCCAAGGTAGGGGAATGCAACGCACAGACCTCCTGGCATGGGGGGGTGGTGTGCATGGAGGCTTTTCTGGCTCAGTGGAGGTGGACTAGAAGGGGAAACTGCTGCTGCTTTCCTAGTGTAAGGGTGGGCAAAGCAGCCCTGTGCCCCCAGTGCCTTGGCCGGTCAGAAAGCATCAGGCGTGTCTCATCTCCGTTCCCTCACTTTCTGTATGTCACTGTGGGCAGAGGCAAGACTCAGAGAGGAAACCGCAAATGGTCTGCGCTGCCGAGTCTCAGCAAACAGCAGAATGGGCTCCAGGTGCAGCCAGTTTGCTTTCCGAAGAACCTGGTGCATTGCTGTCTGTCTGTCTCCTAGGAAAACATCACCTCCTGCACGTTTGCCAGGACATGCTGCTTTCCCCTGCCTCGTCTCCCATTCTCCTTCTCCACCTTCTCAAGTAGAGACTGACCTTTTTTGTCTCCTGGTTGTCCCTTCTTATTAAACCTATCTGATGGCTGGCAGATTTAGGGCTGGCAAAAAGGTGCATGCCCAATAAAAACTGACCCAGATTGTCACCCATGATTTGTACTGAACTCAAATGGGACCATTCCTGAGGCTCTCAGTTGTTTAATTCAGTGTAAGATGAATTATTTTTAATCATCTCACTCCTTCTGGATCCTGGCTGGGGACAGTACTGTCTATATTATCATATATTAAAATGGAACTGAGGTTGAAAATACACATCAGCAAAGCAAGCTGTTCCTGGGGTAATTTATGGCTCATCCCATAGCAGAGACCAGTGAAAATCCTCCAAGAAGGTGTGTCCTGCAGAGAAGGTGAGTATGAGTCTGAAGGATCAAAGAGTGTAGGTAGGATTTCGATAAACTTTTTAGGCCAAGATCCATTGGTGCAAGCACTGTGGGAGTCAGAGGAGGTAAATTTAGCCCAGACCTTTGATCATCACCCATCTCCCATGGCTGGGAGGAAGAGTGGTGCTGCCAGCAGAGCTGGAGGTAGCACCCATGTTGCACCCCTGGTTTTGTCATACAGCCTCCCCATGTGCAATGGGTGCCTCTGTGCTTTCCACCTGTGTGTAGGTTTTGCGTCCCCACGTTGTGTGTCACTGGTGGAGGCTGCCCTGGCTCCCTGGCTGCGCTCCTCTTGCCCCAGAGGTCGCCTTGATTACGACATGTGTCGTGTTTGGAAACGTTTGCTAAGTGTTTGGGGCAGACATGCTTCCGTGGCGTCTTTTGGGACTTCTGTCTTCTGTGATGCCTTCTGCCAGGAGATGATGCACAGGTTTCTCTGTGTCCTCACACTGTCCTCCTTGCTCCTGTGGTTCAGGACTTTGCAAAAGCCATCAACAGCTTCATTTTCCTGCATATTCCTGGACATCTCTTCAGAAGTATCATAAGCAGAGACATTTCCAAAGAGCTCTCAGGCATCAAAAAGGAAACAAAGTCAGCAAACAGCTCCACTGGGCTCTGGTATTTAATGCAACCCTCCCTCTTCCCTCTCCAGGAAGATGAGATTTTCTTTGGAGGCAGCCAGTGGTTGTTTCTGCCTGCTGGGAAGAAGGGGCAGGCTGAAGCTTCTTCTGGCCATCAGTATACGAGCCATGAATAAAATGAGTAGTACAAAAATAATTTGTTGAGTTTGCAGCAGGGAACTCAGCCCGAGGACAAACACCCCAGTTGCATCCCTCATACTGGGGAGCACTGGGATCCTCATGGTGACACCTATGACTGTCCAGAGTCAGGCAGGGACTCTGCAGGCAAGATATCTGCGGGCCTATGACCAAGAGACCAAAGCTAGTCGGGGACATCCCTCCTGTATCCTTTCCTGAAGCAAGTCTATCTCTGGGGCACTGTCTGGATGCCTTACGAGCAGCACTGGGAGCTGCAGCCTGTGGCAGCACTTGTGGGGAGGTAATCAAAATGTAGGAGGGCCATTGGTGGGACTCATGTGCCAGCTTTGCTGCCTGCTACAGGGTCTTGCAGAGAAGGTGGTGTTTCACCTGAGTTATAGAGACTTGGCAGACCATAGTGGGAGGTGCAGAAGCCTTGGTGCAGAGTGACTTAGGAAGGCACATAAGGTCAGGACTTTTAAGAAGTCCTGGATTTTTTTTTTCCAGTGACTTACAGAAGATTTTCATTAGTGTGTAGATGGACATTAATGGCTTTGCAGTTTTTCGTGTCATTCTGGAAAGTCAAGTTTACTTTCCCTTAACTAGTGGAGCCTTTTCTAGGCACACAGATAGGACAAAGGATTTATTTTCACTGAGTTATTCCCAAACACCATCAGAATGTGCCTTCAGAAGATTGACAGAGGAAATGGAGGACCTTGACATGGTGACCTGATGGAGATCAGAGATGTCCTGCTAACGTGGTAAGCCATGGTTGTGATTTTTCTAGTCTTTGTGAGGTTAAGGGGAGGTCAATGCACATGGATGTGATAAGGACACTTGTGGTAGATGTTCTGAACAGCCAGAGAGCCTGGGCTGATGCAACTGCACAAGAGCAGGTAGTTGTGGATGCATAGTGTTCCTGCTCTGAGCCTAGGGCCATGGTAAGAAATGCATATGTCTGTGCAGAAGGCCTTTATTAAAATGACCTCACCCATATGTATACATTTTAATCATGTCAGTGAATGTCTGCTGTGTTTATTTTTAATACAGTGCTTGTTTTGATGTTACAATTGTGATGGTGTGGATCTAATGGCGGTGACTCTTCGTCTTAGGCCTCAAATCCAGAGCTGAAAGTGAAAAGACATTTTGCATTACTTTAAAATACAAAAGGGAATGTCCCTGGGCAAATTATTCCTTCATTTCCATTCTAGACTGTAGTCAGCTGTCTGCTGCCTGGAGTCCACAGTGCGCAAGTTGCTCTGGAGGTCACCTGAGGTCCCTTCTCCTGCAGCCTCCTGCAGCTGACCGATAGGTGACAGAAAGGCAAACAGACCTTTGGGGGAAGGTTCACTTATACGCTGAACTTCAGTATGACCTCAAGGGTAAAACACAGTCTTTGCCAGGCCTGAATTTTGTTTGAGGTGCTATTAATTCCCTCTTTCTTGCCCTGAATAGCTCCAAAAAAAAAAAAAAAAAATCCCCAAGAGGAAGGCATATACCCTAATACCCAGGTCTAGCAGGGCTTTCCATCAAACACTGTGGTGCTGGAGTATCTGTTACAGTAGCAGTTCCTACCAGCTTTTCATAGACGAGAGGTGTTAAAAAAAAACCCAGAAGTGAAAACTGAAAAAAGATCAGCAGAGACGTTGGCAACCAGTCCGTCTGATGGAGCCTCAGGAAGACCAGGGATTTCTGCCTTCAGCCTTGCGCTCTGTCCTTAAATTGTAGCATTGTCACTGGGTCTGCAGAGATCTCGCAGTTTTGTAATGCATGACGTGTGCCAGTGATAGACAGGCAAGCCAGCGAGCCGAAGGCAAGCTGCCAGCCTTCCCTTCACTTTGAACGCCCTTGGCCGTTCCCGAGACTCGTTCCAAAACATTTAAATTGCTTAAGTGTGCAGCGATGTGTTTTAATTAATGCAGAAGAAGGGGGCAGTAAAATACAGGTCCCTTCAGTACTAATTTGGCCTTGTGGTTGAGGCACAGGTGCTAGAAAGCCAGGAGTACCTGGATCTGCCTCTGCCTCACTGCAGCGTGAGCAGTGCCGCAGTTCCCCCAGCCTCGGTGGGGCTGACAGTGCTGAGCTACCTTTGCCAGGTGCCTGGTACCGCGGGAATGGTGAGTACTGCACGCAGGTATTCATGACATCTTGGTGCTCTGTCTAGGAAACGAGCTCTGCAAAATAAACAGCAGGTTTATTATTTAACAGCAGGACCTGGAGACTGAAGTTTTACACACTTTGTGAAAAGTTTTAGTAGGTGGCAGAGTTTCCTCCAAAGTCCTCTCTCCCATGCAGGGCAAGCAATAGCAATGGATGAAGAAATTGCTGCTCCCATTGCGCAGGTGGGGAACACAACCGTCACAGCTGCGTGACTTGCCCAGGAAATGTGCCATTGAATTAGGGCTTCACATACACTGTCTGGAGGCTCACACTTGTGATTTACCCTGAGACCATCTTTCATCAAAAAAACTCCCCCAAACAATCTATACATAGTCCTGGAGAACTGATATTTCTGGGTTCATTATTTTCCCTACGAGCACAATGGGGAAAAGCAAAGTGGAAAACTTTCTGGGTCATAATTAATGTAAAAGGGATCAGATGATTTTTGAATTTTCAATGACACCTGGATTATTAGGGATTACAGGTTGGCTCACTGAAGTGGCCCAACTTCAGCATCTACATCCCAACAATGATTCTTTAACAGAGGGGGGATATCTTGACTTGAGCATGTGAATATATTGTCCACTGCAATGACAGTGACACTTTCTGACACTGGCATTTTAAGCAAAGGCTCAGCCTGTGAACTAGTCAGAAGATCTGGCACTAGCTGACCTGGCCAGCCAATGACCCTACTGCATTTGGAAATAAAAGGTCAAATTCTCAGCTAGGCTGCAATGGACTAATACAATTTTGTGAGAGATTTGCCTTTAGAAAGCTACCCTAACTGGATCTTCTAAGCTCCTCGGATACCTAGAATTTGAATGGCAGTTAGGAATGGCTTTGATTTTGTAGAAGTTTTATTGGGGAAATTTAACCAGCACCTGCAATTAGTCAGCATGAGTCTTACCAGAATGGTCAGTTCCTTAATTTAATGAGCATTAGAACAGTGATTCATTTCAAAGTGGAACTTCGTTATATTGCTGCAGAAAGAAGAAATGACAGAGAGGAACAAAGAGAATGAGGAAATAGTTGTTTTAGGCTGAAAACAGAGCAATATGTTCCTGGAAGTACACTTTCAGCCCCAATGCAGGCTTGGGCTCAAGCCGAGGGAGAAATCCCTGTATACAGCCTTTTCTTAACAAGGTTGGCCTGGCCTCATCTCTTCAGGCCAAAGCTCTGCAAGGCTGCAGGTACTGCCTAACACCACATGTCAGGCTGCTCTGCACTCTAGAGCCATGCAAGAAGCAGTTTCTGTGCATTTCCTTGTTCCGTGAAAGCACTAACAGGTTAAATGCTTACATGGAAATGTAATAATAATGATTAATGCATTCCTGCCCAGGCTCTGGCCATTCTTCTGACATAATCTATCCTTCTTCAAGACTATAGAACCTTTGCTCATGCCAATGGGTGTTCGGTCCTGCAGTCTGGCTGAAGTCAGCAGGAGATGAAAGTGTCGCACCTCTCACAAGATGAAATCCACCCATTCTTGACCAAGTATATGCCTTCCAGAGTAATAAAAGCAATGTAGCAACTAAGTCTGTAAATAGGAGATCAAGCAGAGAAACGAGAAAGCATTCATTGCCTGGGAAAAATGCCTGGCAAAGCTCACGGTGATGAAACCAAATGGAAATGTTGCAAACTTTCACCTAGGATAAACAATCCAAATCAGCTGTATGCGCTTGCCATCGCACTGGTTCCCAGGAATGGGATTGCATCATTTTCTTCACACAAGGCTCTCAAAATCTGTAACGACATACTAGAATCCTGCTGATTAGCCAAGCTCTTGGCACACTTGTATGGCCAGAGATTTTTATTTATTGTTATTTTTCTCGTAAGAATTGCTGGTAGATTAAAAATGGGAGGCAGGAAGCACAAATATATATTTATTTGGGTGGAGGTGACATTGGCTTTAGGGTAGAATAATGCATTGTGTTACGTGGCAGCTTTCGGTCGGAGGACCTCAGACATGAAATACCATTATTAACCTCCCAGCATCATCTGTGGCAGATGAGACATGCTCCATTTCTCAGATGGTCAAAAGCTGGCCAGAGATATTAGGCACTGAATGCTCTCAGATCCCCTTGAGTCAAGCCTGACTTGCTTCTCCATGGTTCTAAGGACCCCGCTCCATGTTTTTATATTAGCTTTTGAAAACTGCCTGCGGCACATGCAATTAGTAGGTGCTCTGGTCAAGGAGCTAGTGCCACAGTAAGATCAGAGCTCAGGAGCTCTGGCTTTGTAGCTGCTTTGCTACTTGTTGAGTTATGTTTGGAAGCAGGGACACCATCCCTTGGTGTTTGCACTTCAGAATTATCCTACTGTGAGAAAATACTTTTTTTCTTTTCTTCACAAATGTCATCTTTCATTTCACGTCTGTTCTTCAAGCACTGCCTAACCCATCTGTTTCGATAGCTGTCTAGTCGTCACTGCTTGCTGCTCTTGGTACACACAAACTGGGTGCTGGAGCACCTCCTTCACCCACCTCATCGTTACCAGTTCTCCCACAGTGCCTACTTCTTCTTTTCACCCTTCGCTGCCTGAGCCAGCATCCTCCCGTTGTTCAAGGCAGCCTTTATACATACTTCCTTTTTCTCTGAAAGTCTAGCAACACAAGAAGTACGAGCTCAGAAATAATTCAATAGCAATGGTGAGGTTTCCCTCTCTTTCAGCTCTTTCTTCAGTGTGGCTTCCTTTGGGAATCCTGTTCATAATTTGTTGCCATTTGCGACAGCATCCCAGGAACTGAGCTGCAACGTAATACATCTGGGGCTAAGTTTGAACAGGAAGCCAGATGCAGACAGGCGTACTGGAGCGGAGAGGAAGGGAACAGGGAAAGTTCAGACATAACTGGACATCCAGCAAGGCCTTGCAAAGCCAACTGGCAGCCTTGTCTTCCAGGAGGCTGTCTGAAAGCAGAGATTTGTCTGAATCAGAAACTTGCATCCAAACACACACAAACTTTGAGAAGGGTCAGGTCCAGATTGGTTCCAGCTGGGCTCCAGACCCTGATAAGAGAGTTCTTCCTCTGGGCCTTGAGAGCATCTGAATCCTCGGGCAGTCTCTAGACTGATGTCTCCTTCCCAGGGTCTCCAGGATTTTTTACCCAGTTACTAGGTCATGAGTTTGCAGGAGGAGATTAACCCACTTGGGATTGTTGCTTTCACTGTCCAGGGATATTTTTCTTTCTTCGGGGAGCTCTGCAAAACAATTTTTCAGGAGGGGAGGAGATTTAGCATGACTCAGTGGTGTTTAAGAAACAGGGGAGACAAATGAGGAGATCCTAGAGGTACTTCCTTTCTAAATAGCTCAGAGATTAGTAACACTTTGCCATACCTGTAAATAGTTCATGCACAGACATGAATGCCAACAAGTGCTCTGGAAAGCTGCACCTCACTACCCCTTGTTTTCAAAGCGCATTTGTGATTTTTCAGCAACCACCTACTGAAGCCAAGAGAAAATATAAAGATCCCTGACCTTTCACTGCTCTGATTTCCTAATAATTTGGACACCTTTAACCCTTGCCTCAATCCGCAGGGCATGGTTGTGTAACACAGCCACAGTCCAGGAAGGGCCTGGCACAGGAGAAATGCTGGACCTGGAACATCCCCGATATGCAAAAATGCAGGAGGGGAAAGCATGTCTGGGGGCTTGTAACAGCATTAAACATATTTCTGTGGTGTTTGGGGAATCAGTCAGTGCGTGGAAGGTTTTTGCTTGCCACCAAAATGGCCATGCCGAGTGGTCAGACAAGTTGGGCAGTGAACGCATGCACATTAATATTTGCTGTCACTGAGGTTGCAAAACAAAAGCAGACAGATCATTTCAGGACTTGGCCTCCTTATCTCCACCTACCACAGCCTATAAAATTGCATAAGAATACAGAACTGAATAGAAAGATGTTTGAGGTGGAATCCTGAAGAGAAATGAAGCAGATGCAGCAACACCGAACAGCAAAGGTCCTCCAGAATGGGATTGTATGGTAATGGCAAAGTAGTTCTGAGCTTGTCTCAAACCCTGACTTCAGGTCCTACTCAACTTAGGCCAAAAGAAGTTAAAATTAAGGAGGCTTCTTTTGTGGTTTGTCATATACTCTGTGATTATGGACACTCAAAAAGCTCATTCTACTGAAAGACTCAAGGATGTGCGCCCCACTGGAAAACTTCCTTGTTTCACACATATAATTCCAGTATGCAAAAACTTAATGACTGAGGAAAAGAGGAAGATGTTCCTGTTGTGGTTTAGTGGTGACAGAAGGGTTAATCATCTCTCAGTGCTCTTGACAGGGCCACACAAAAGGCCATTTGAGTCCCAGCCTTCTCAGAGGCTGCAAGAGCAGCACAGTGGGGACAACCCCTGCAGAAACAGGATCCCTGAAGAAACCCAGTGTGCAGCACAAGAGTGGCTCCAAAGTGCTTTTTATCTGTTGGAAACCCTGACTTCATTTTAAAAAAGTGAAGATTTTTTTGTTTGGGAGACATGAGCATCTGTTTAGTGACTTCTCGGTGCAGGGGACGAGCAACTCACTGGTGTTTTGCCAGGTAAGCAGCAAACAACATTAGGTCATTGCAAACAGTTTTCCTTGGGCTCCATCTGTCAGATAAGGACCGTATCACTGGCAAGATGTTTGTGATGACGAACTCTCCTTCAGTTAAGGAAAGCCAAATGTGAAGCTCGTTAAGGACAGAACCTGAGATGCCCTCCCTAGACCTGCAGCAGCCGATTTGCTGCCGTCGGTTGGTTAATTTCTCAATTAGCTCAGGTCAAAATGAGCTGCGTGAAGAAGAAATGTCTCTGTCGTGACATGTCAGACCTGTGGAGCCAACTGAATCTCAAGTGCAGAATCTGTTAGGGGCCACGAGGGTGGTTCTGGCTCCAAATTACCCACAGCTGATTATGTGTGAGTGACTGCATGTCGTCAAGGCGTGCTCTGCAGCCTTCTCCGGGCTCAGCCTGCAGGAGACACGCATGTGTTACAGCCTCACCTTCCCTGGCTTTGGAGCAGGCCCTACTTAGTGGCCATTCAAATGCGATGCTGTCAAGGAAGAAACACAGCACCTAATAGTGGTGTAGATTAAGATGAGATTAAAAGAAAAGCCGTGATTCAGAGGAATGACGCCGTGGAAAACATCAAGGAAAATGAGATGGAATGTGCAGTCATTAGCAGATTGCTTTATTTATGGCCATTGGATACTGCTGTTGTGCCAAATCTTGAATTTATTGGGTGCCATTGATTTCTTCATTAAAATCATATTATTGAATTGTTATTTGTTGCAATTTGCAGTGACCGTCCCCTTAGCTATTTTTGCTTTTGCTCTGTGTGTGTGTCTGATCCTGTAAAAACAGGCCAGTCTGTGGGGAGAGAGCATGTTTCTAGTTCTGGATTTTAAACGGCACAGCTGATTTTCTCTGAGTTCACTTGCTTCTCCTCCATTTTGGCTTTGTGCTTCACCTCACAGGCTGCTCCGCAGTGGCTCCAAACCCTTTCCCTACCAGTTATTAATGTTAAGCTGACAAGCTTTAAGCAAGGATTTTCAGGTGTCTTTATAAAGCTCGTGTTGGCTGCTAGGTGTTCCCAGGAGGCTGCAGATCCTGGAATCTTCCACCCTGGCAATATGCCCAGCCCATCACAACTGTGACCTTACCAAGATCTCAGTAGTGGGATTTTGCAGCTGTTCAGAGGTCTCCAGACACCACAGCAAATGGTTTCTGCTCTCCGAGTCAGCCAGTTGCTGCTTTAGACGACGCAGACCCCAACCCTTTAAGGTTTTCCCACTGGTCCTTACCAAACCACCTTCAGAGTTGGTCTCCTCGGAATGGATAGAGATGGAGCAATGACTGGAAGTTGATGACTGTGTCATTTGTCTTTAGTTTGCTTATGACAGGGTTTTTGGCAGCTGGTCTTCAAGAAAGGCACATGGAGATGGCAGGGTAGGGGAGAGCTGAGATCTCTAGTGCTGACGACTGGATCAGCAACCAGCTCTGCACATCAGCTGTATTATACAGAAATCACATCAGCACTCTTCTCTCAAGGTAATGAAATCAGTTATGTGATACTGCATGGATCCAAACTGCATTCAAGAAGTTTTATGCTTCACAGGCTGCTGGATCACTGTGATAGTTGTGCAAAGCTGATGGTGGCTGCAGAAGGGCAGAAAAGCCCCCTGAGCCCTGCCCCCCCAAACCATGCTCTCCTCTGGCAGACATTCACGTGCTGGAGCACCCTACAGCAACCCTAGATCTTGGACTCTGGCTTAAGTATCAAGCCATCAATATTTACAGGTCTCCTCTCTCTTCTGACCAGACATGGTTAAGGTAAGAGCACAGGTCCTCACCAAAGCAAGGTAGACATTGCTTTTCAGTGACACGCCCATCGTCAGTCCCTACAGGAAAATTTTTCAGTTCAGAAGCTCACAAGTACATCACATACCCTACACTCTGTGCTGCTGTTTTGCATAACACTTCCCAGCGCGTCTGAAACTAACCCTGGGTTCTCTCAGGTCTTTTTTGTCCTGTGGACAAATCTCTGAGAACTGCAGTATCAGTCTCATGTGTTGCTCAGTTATAGGCAAGCAACGGGAGGCTGGTTACAGTCAGGTTCATCAGTAGGTTTCACATCTTGCATGAAGCAAGACCAAGACGTTTGCATTTGCTTTCATGATTTTTTTTTTTTTTTTCCTGTGATTTGGAGCACTCAGTGAGTACCTGGCTGCAGATACAAGCTGAAACAGGCAGCACTTGGGACACTGAGGGCAGAGGGGAGTGCTGCTAAACCACCTCAGCAGGTATGATACTGTCCTGACACCATCCCATGCCCATCAGTTTGTAGCCCTTTTTTTTAACCCGGGACCTCATGAGATGAACAGCACCAGTGCAGAGAAAGCTCTGTGGTGACACCCCCCTTGTGCTGACCTCTCCTGCAGGGTTTGGTGGCCCGGTGGGAGCAGCAGTGTGTGCGGGGGCACTGGATGTGCGCTCACTTGCCTTTAGCAAGTGGCATCTTGCAGCCACTGAGATCCAGGATGGAGGATGCAGAAAGGCCCATCCTTCATCTTTTGGGTCTTCCCTTCATCTTTCTCTAGGCAAAGGACTCTTATAAGGACCTGGTCCCCAAGGCAGTGAAATCTAAATAATCCCTCTAATTAGCTTTCTGACAAAATCAGCCTACTGGCTTCCCTCCCAGCACACACACACATCTAGAAGGGTTGGGTGCAGAGGTTTCAGGGGAAGATAAGATGCTGCTCTGTCAATCAGAAACACTGTGAATAGCATTCGCTCTGCTTTTGTGGGGCTGTTAGGTATTTCATGTCCCTTCCTGCGTCTCTTCACCAGACCTTTCTGCGGATGGAAGGCACCTGGCGGATGGCTCTCTAGACTGCCATCCACAGACCAGCTGAAGCACGTGCACACACCTGCCTTCAGACGGATGAAAATTAGACATGCCATCTATTGCCAAAAAGGTTTCTTCAGTACCAGAATAACTAAAACTTGCTTAAGATATGCAGGAGTGCTTCCAGATTGCAAAATGAAAATCACTGCTTGGAATCACTGCATTCAAAGTAGGGAAATATCCCTTTAAAGAAACCCATTGGCAGTATAACTAAAGGCCCTGAGGACAAGCTGATCTTCAACATAACCCCACTGAGTCAAGAGGAATACACTAGGGATTAAGTCTGGCCTGATAGCAAAAACCACAGACAAGTGAGAATGATTCCCAGAATCAAGCTGACCTGAAAAATGTATTTAGATATTGCCCTTAAAGGAATCATTTTCTTAATAATAATCATAGATAAAATGAAATGCTTGTCAAAATTATTACAAGTATATGGGAATGAGATGATCAACATTGTGTGAATTATTTCCTTCAGCAGCTATATTTCTTGTTCATTCTTTAGCTGTGCTTTAATTCCAAAGCTTGTAAGCTTCCTACTGGCTCTTCTAGATTTACTACCTGCCCTATTCATTCTTGGCTTGCTACAGCCACAAACTGTGTTTTAGGTGCTAATCCCAGGTTTGCCACTGAGTTCCTGTGGGATTTTGATGAGGCTTTTTTTCCCAGTATCCTCCATCTCCATCTCTACTGGTACATCAATACGTGGACTGATCCCCAGGTAACGTTAAGGGTAAAATACCTGTTGTTATCTTCCTGGATTGGGCCCTTGGTCCTCATTTTAATGCCTTGCAAGTATTATCAAGCAAGGATGCCAGTTAGCATGAAGACAAAACTTTCTCAGAAGCTTTGCCTGCATATGGGACTTGCTTCCCGAGAGAGGAGAATGAATGACCACAGAATTAATCTCTTTCAAAGCTCTGTCCAAAACTCATTTGTTGTGTTTAACTTGTTCTCAGCAAGTCCTAAACACACACTTGGAAACAAAGAGTGGAAAACCCAACTGTAGTTGTTCACAAGAAAAACCCCAAAACAAAACAGGAGCAACTTGCCAGTGTACTAAAAAGATCACTACCAACAAACCTCTATAAAATAATCAAGTTATTTCACTTACAGTATTGAAAAGGCAAAAAAGAGAAAGGACAGAAGGTGGTTTTTGTTTTTGTTTTTGGTTTTTTTTTTTTTTTTTTTTTTTTTTAATGTTTATCAGTTTGGGAGCACTTACCAGGAACTCCCAGGCTTTTTCATTTGCTTTCTCACCCTCTCGTACCTTCCAAGAGGCAACAGACCTTTTAAATTATATTTTTCTTCCTCAGCTTTGTAGTTCTCAGTCCCAGAAATCATGGCTGCAGGGGAGGGCTGAAGACTCCCTCCTGAGCCCCAGCATTTCAGGGATCCCCAGCTATTGCTCCCTCACCTCTGTGTTTAACTTGTGTTTGGCAAAGTACAGCTTGATCTCAATCAGACCTCCTAGGAGGGCAGCCAGGTTGGATTTGATGACATCAGGAAATGTGGATCCAATCCTGCCCCTGGAATTCATCCCAAGGACCAAGCATCTTCACTGATAAAATGCATACTACTTTCTTACCTGAAATTACCATGCTGTAGTGTGCTTGTCGTGGGCCTTTCCTGGTGTTAAAGACTTTTTTCCTGCCACCATTTCTTCCTGAAGGTGCTTACATATTATAATGACATCTTCTGTCACTTAATTTCTGGATGAATTTAGCAGGTTAAACTCTTCAAGTCTCTCAACATTTTTCTTAAACTGCAGAGACTAACAAAGGGAAAAATACTTGTCTGGTTAAGATCATCTGTGGAACCAGAACTGTTTCATACTTCAGTCTGCAGTTCCTCTCTTCACCCATCCATAGCTCCTACGAAGCCCTTTAGCTGCAATATCCCACTGGAAACTCAGGTCAGGCTGCTTGTCTGCTCTGACCTCAGCACCCATTCCTGACTCCCTGCTCTGCTTTCCAGGATAGGGGTTCTCTCTCCGCACAGGTCGGCTGCATCCCTGTCTCCTCGGCGCAGGGCTCTGGCTGCCTGAGCACGTTCTCTCTGCCTCCATGAGCCCAGCGACCCGGAGCTCTCCACACCGCTGCCCCAACCTCTTCATCAACCACCGCTCCGCCTGCCTGGTGTCATCTGCAGGTTTTGGCAGCAGTCATTGTGCATCACCTTCCAGATGGTTGATAAAAGCATTGAAAATTATGGGATGTACTGTCAGCCCCTGAGGCTCTCCTCTGGGGACGTGCACTGAGTCACTCCCCAGGGACTGCTCATTTGGAAGAGCTTTAGTCTCACTGCTCCCTATGCCGTGTACAGAGCATGCTATTGACGTCATATATTCTTATTTGTTGAGAAAATGTGCTAAGTCAACCACCTTCCCAAAATCTATCCTGTCCAGAGCTGCTTTTCCCAACCAAACTTTTAACCTCTCCAAAGACCATAATTAAATTTGTCTGAAAGGCCTGGTTTTCATTTAAAAAGGCTGAACCAACTGCTGCAAATAATAGTTGCAGCTTTTAACTCTACTCAATTCAGTTCCCCAACAGCTTTTCCATCATGTTGTCCACAACTGTTTTCATCCTATTGTGTAGTGCAGTTTTGCTTTAAAACCTTGTCACATCCTCGTGATTTTGAAGATCCTGTGCCATGCTGAGAGATGTCAAGGATGGGGTGCCCAGTGCCATCAGGAGAGAAGAACCTCTTGGGAAGGTTGCAGGGTAGAATCTCTGCTCTCCCATCATCTGTCCTAAGTGGGCCAGGTATTGGTCTGAAACTGGTAAAAATGCTCTAGCACGATGCAGCTACTGTTTACATGTAGAGGTGGGGGAGTCTATGCTAGGAATAGCATGGGAATTTTTCTTTTTCCTTTTTTCAACCGCTTTTACCCCTCGTTAAGCGCTTTCAGACCCAGCCTCAGGCTTGATTTATTTTTGAAAGGCCATTTTTAGCCACTATGTCTTAAAGGGGGGGGGAAAAAAAAAAAAAGTCAGCTGAGCTTATTTTTAAAGAAGAAACCATGCACATGCACACTCTGTCACAGTTTGTTCACTTCTTGGTATCTCACAAGATCCTCCCCACTGTGATCATGCATCGCTCCGCTCACCTACAGTTATGTAACAGCATTGGGGTGGCAGCTCTTCTGCTTTCTAGGCTGGAGCACAAAAAGCAATAATCTGAAAAAATTACCAGAGTCATGAGTATCCCACTTCGGAGTTACCCACGTGAACCTACAAGTTGTTGCACTGTTTGGTGAGCTAGTTTTTGTGTACAGGAATGGGTGTAATGAAGGCTGGAGAATTGTGTTTTCAGCAGGTATCTGCCAGCATTCAAACAGCTAGGCTTTCTTCCTGGCTCTGATTTGATTCTCGTTGCTGTTAATTTTCCTTTCCAGCTGCCCTGATAATGTGAGATGTTGAACTAGCAGCCTCTCTTCTTGAATTTGTAAGCAGTGAGCAATGTTTAGTTAAGGGACCGGACAGAGATGTACATCAAAGAGGACGGGATATGGTGGGTTTGTGGTCACAGCACAAGGTTCTGAATCAGGAAACAATCAGAATCAACTTGGAGAGGTGGGTCCAACCCACAAAGCTCAGTTCTGCTCCTGCACCAATCTCCAACTGCCCTGAAGTTTAGGCTGATTTGATCTGTGGCTGCTGCGTGGAGATCACCTCTTCTTTCCTTGGACTTTCACAAAGCTAGTGCTTATCAAATACATTACCGAGTGTGCCAGATTGCAAAGAGGGTTCAGTGCAAAATTAACCAACCAAATAGCTTCCCAACAGTGAAGGAGTTTGGACTCTGTGGATGTCACCGGGCTTGTAGGTATTGTGAGAACATCCTCAGCTTGTCTCCTGAGACGTGCTGTGCACGCACAGCCTTAGCTTGTCCCCAAGCTGGAGGGCAGTGCCAGCAAAGCCGATGGCATCCCTCTTCTCTGAGCTATCCATGTGCATCAAGCTGGAACTATCTGCGAGGAGCAGTAACAAATTCCCTCCCTGCTGAACAGCACCACAAAAGATGTACAGTATCTGATTCCCAGATGGCAATGTTAAAAACAGAAGGCAACATGTCTGGGAAAGTACCTGGGGCATACCTGAACAATAGAAATAATAGAGATGTAAGAAGAAGATAGATCTTTTCTTTTTTTTCTGATATATGCATGCCTTGTGATCACTTAAAAAACAAACAAACACCTTTTTTTTTTTGTCGAGCAGGAAACAGCCTGACTGAATAGAAACACAGTCAGAGTGCTAGAGTAAAGTAGATGAAATAGGTGAAAGGTTGGTAGCACCAGCAACCAGGCTTGTCTGCTCCTGATGTCTGTGTTGTGTGTCACGTGAGCACGAAATCCTTGGAATCCCTCAACATTTATTCGGATATGAGCAGACCGAGTACATATCTACCTTGCCAGCAACTTGGAGGATTATTCTTAAGGGCCAGGGTCCCCTAGCTAATCTGCTTGCGTGCTCAGGAACATGAGGCTTGGGATAGATTTTTATGCATAGGTTTTATTTTAGGCTTTCCTAGGACAAGGTTTAAACTGCTAATGTGAGGAAGAAGTGGCTGCCCTGTCTTGCACATTCCAGGAGCTAAACAACCTGCAGAAACCAAAGACAGGGAATGTTTTCTGAGATACCTGTCCAAACATCAGTGAGATGGAGATACCACCCCGATGAGCAGCAGGCAGCTTCATGCAAGCGTACCTGCTTCTGTCTCTCCAGTCTCGCCCCGCCTGCATTTGTTCCTCCTTTGCCTGATGGCACATCTCCCCCACACAATGGCATGTAAAATCTAATCTCTACTGAAAGCTCTGCAGGGCAGGAACTCACACATTCAGATCCAAATAGGCTACTCATGCCTTTTTAATTTCACTAGATCAGAATAACAACAGCAAGGAAATAAAGTAACAGCCAAAGAATCAAGTCAGCGCAGTGAAGCAGGTCCCTTCCCTGTTTTACAAGTACATCCACACCACCCCAATGGTAGCGGGAAGTCTTCTAGTCACAACTGGCAAGCCTTTTCCAATTAAGAAGCCCAAAAATCTCTTAGCCACCAAGAAATGCCTGGTGATGTTAACTATTCCCAATGCCACGTGGACTGGACTGTCCTTGTGAAGCATCCCAGGGCTCAGAGGTGGCCGGAGAGCCCCCCAGCGCTGGCTCCAGGTCTGGGAAGAGCAAGCCTGGGGTTGGTGCACTCCCACGCGCATCTGCACCCCAGGCTGGCACCGTGCTGATCTCCGCAGCCATCAATCCTGCTGCCATCTGGATGACAGTTCTTGCACAAGACCCATGCCATTACATAAGGCTGGGGCTGTTTACAACTTCCCGCCCAGCGCACACCCGCCATGTGTTAATCAGGATGGTTCATAGTCAGTCCTGGAGTAAACAAATGCAACTTCACCAGAAAACATGGGAGCCACACCTCTTTACTCCAGGTGTGCATTTTGGCCCACTATCTGTTTCTCCATAGTGAGTAGTGACTGATATTTACGACAATTTCTTAACAGGCGTTGGGATTGGTGTTTTATCTCCTCATTAGCTTGGTAATATCATTAATTAAGGTTATGTCAACGGACATGATGCCACAGCATATGAGCGTTATCAGTGGCAACAGCCTTCCAGGGTTTGGGTTTACAGTGTGCCTACCACGATGCACCAATTAGCATCCTACCCAAGGTGGGAACCTGCCATTTCCCCACGCTGCCGACGAGAGCTCGCCTAAAAATGCATTTACTGTGAGGCGGGCTCCAGAAATCCCCTCAAAAGTCCCTGTTCTCTCACCAATCCCTCTATCCCAGCTGATAAACCAGCTCAGAGCAGGGAACGAGAAGCAAATGTGGAGTTTTGGCAGGACAAAGCAGGGGCATGGGGGCTGTATCCTCTGCCATGCCTACCCCAAGAGCAGCGGTCCCTACGACATAGGTTAGGTCCCCCACCTCATGCGGCTGCTCATTCAGCTGAGTCTGCATTTTTAACTGAGAAAATTAGCACATTCACGAGAGATGTGGTGGACCCTGTGCCATGGTGTTAAGGGCTGGTTAGTTTAGAGCAAACAGGCTGGCAGGGCTAGAAGGAATTGAGTTTATCATGATGTTCTCTCTCAATTTAAGCCATGCACATCATGAGATCCATGAATTTGTGAATTTTGAGGCTTCAGAAGTGAAGAGCCAGTGTGTTTAGCCTGTCCCGCATCACCTTTGATGTAGCAGAAAAGTGTGAAGACCTTTTAAAAACTTTCTTCGTTGTCCCCTTTTACTCCAGGAGATGTATACTCAAGTCAGACACATCCTTGGGTCAGGTCCTGCCCTGGTTCTCTGCAGAAGTCCCAATATATCCCAAAGACTCAGTGCACGTTAAATATATATCAACAGTAGCATGTGCTGGCCAGAAGAGATTTTTAAAAAGCGGTCCTTCAAATGAATGCAGTTTTGGTTGTTTTCCTCGGTTGTTTGAGGTCACTGTTCCCCCGCCCTTGTTAATAAAGATGTGATTAATGACTTTTGGCAAAGCTGCTGCCTGAAAGAGCCAATGCTTTAGGAAAAGCAAAACCAGTTTTCAGGTATTTTCTTTAAGGTTCATCTCAGAAACACACAAATACATTTCAAAGCATTTACAAAACACACTGACGCCCCCTTTGCCCGGTCTCCACCCCCTGCAGACACATCGCCATTCATAACCTGCATAATTATATTCCATCTACCTGGAAGAAAGTTCTCGCTGTGCCTTCAGCCAGAAAGGTACCCACTCTGCACCGCGTGAAGCACGGGCGCCAGCGCAGAGCAGTTATCACAGGGCTTCCCGGGGTGGTTGTGTTGCAGTAATGGCTTTGTGATTACTCTCCCCAGATGGAGCAGTATCCGAAACTCCTGAGTGAGGCCTCCAAGTCCCTCTTTAAATAAATCACAGCAGTAGGGAAAAGTTAAAAAAAAAAAAAAAAAAAAAAAAAAAGAAAAATAAATTGTTTCCTCTGAGAGTGCTGGGCTTGTGTTTTGAAGCCTGTTTCTGCAAGCAGGGAGGCTCAGGAATCCCGGCTGTTAAAAGCAAGATGGCAGAAGCCGAGATTCTCACAGCCGGGCCCAGGGCGCTGCAGCAGAGATTTGGGGGGAAGCACCAAAAATCAGGGTGTTTATGAGAAGTGCAGTAGCAAATGTAACAATTTAAGCAGTGTTGCCTCTGCTGAGGACCTACTTCTCCTAGGCAGGCCCTGTTTCTCAAAGTCTTGATGTGGCTTCACCTTCTCAATCAGGTGGTTTAAATCTTGGTGTTGGTGGGGGTTAGCTGCACCATGGGGGCTTGCACTGCTTTTGAGGGGGCCAGAAAGGATGTCTGAGAGAGGGTAACTCTTCCTGGGGATAGGGATGCTGATGCAGATGCACTGGCCCCATACCTCACACATGGGTTGTCAAATCCACGCTGTTAATTAGCACCACAAGATTTAGGACTAAAGCAGAGGCGCTCATGTCTCAGGCCAGGAGGGTACAAGACCCATGTGCCACTAGCGTAAAGATCACATCATCTCAGTCCTCCATGCTGATCCTCATCCTGCTGGAGCTGAGCTGCGAGGACGTGAACTGACCTGTCCTAGGCAAGCATGGCGTGGGCCAGGGTTTGCTCTCAGCCTCCACGGCAGCTGGATGGAGAGCTGGGGATGGCTCTGAGGTGCCTACGTCCAGGCATGGGCACATCGTGTGCCTCAGACTGTGCTCCATGGGGCTGCTTTCGCAAAGGGAAAGTTGTGCGGCTTTGTGTGGGGAAGGGGTGGCCACACCATGAAACATGCTGCGCCCCAGGCATGCAGCACTTGGCAGAACTGGTATTTTTCCAGCTGCAGGAAACTTTACTGTGGAGATCCAGTTTGGATGAACCTCTGACATTTTATAATCCAGTGGAAAGAAAGGAGTGAGGGCTCCAGTGTAAGCTTGTCTCTAAAGCTGAAGCAAATCCTTTAAATTAGCAGGACACTCAGGCTAAGGGCTCATACAGAAATTCCTATTGCTGTGCACTTTCCCCTGCAGGCACCAAGGTGGCTTAAAGCACTGCTAAACTCCACGCAAGCAGGAGATGTGTCTGCAGGTGCTTGCCACTGATTTTCTGGACTGGCCTAGTCCAAGCAGATGGAGAATTGGCAGTGCTTACAATAAGATCCCAATCCATGTGCTGAAGCTTCCCCCAAATTGCTGTGGGTGGCTCTAATTATAACCTGTGTCCTACCGCCTCCCCTTTCTGTGAGTAGGAAGGAGCTGAGCTTTCAGTTACTCTAGCTGCCTGCCCGTTACGGGGTCAAGATTGCTGGTGGGATAAGGGCTTTCCATTTGTTTGTAGTACTGATGTCCTACTTGGCAACAGGCGCCTCATTCCTTCAACCCTACAAAGGGAAGAGCCCCGAGCAAAGCAGGTTTGCAGCTGGCTTAGCAACACGGCTGCTCTACATTCCTGTAAATTTCCAGGTTCAAGTGCAGCTTGCTTTTCTTTGTTGCCAAGCCAAATGGACATCTCGGCCCCCCTCATCCCACTGCCGAGCGTTTGGGAAGGGCGATGGGACCTGAGAGAAGCAGCGGCTCTGCAGGCAGGTGCAGAGTCGCATCGAGGCAAGTGGTTCAGTGATGCTGATGGCTGCACCATCCTCCCACCTCCAGGCTTCCAAAGCAAAAGGGAAGTTTGCTTTTGAGGTCTGAGGTGAAGAGGTAAGTACAGGTATAGATCCAAGTCCCCAGGGCTAGTCTGATTTATTTGGCAGTCCAGCTAGTCGATACTTTCAACCTTGGATGTGACGACTCTTTTCTTTTTAGCATGTGGCTCGTTCTTGGGTTCCCATTACTTTATTCCACGTGGGGCTGGTTTTTTTTCATTGTTTTCTCCTGTGCCTGATTGACATGAGCAGGAAGGAAATGTGGGAACTATAGAAACTGTTCTCTGTGCTGAGGGAAGGTGCCTCATATTCTTCTGAACCTGACCCCATTGTGTGCTGCTGCGCCCCCAGGCACGTTCTCTGCTGCGCACTGGAAGGACCAGGGCATCCTCACCCAGGTTCGGGCCACGGTCACCAAGCGACAGTAAAGGGCTGGCCCCATTCCCACTTGAGTCTGCAGGCGTTTCACCCTGATTTGATCGGGAGAGGAATCAGGCCCCTAGCTACACTATATAAATAAAAGGATTTGATTTCAGGCAGATGGATATCAAGCTGTTCCGAATTTTTCCCCTGATTTCATTAGAGAGATGATTTGTGTTACAAGGAAAACTTGTTCTGAAGCTGTCATTATTTACCTGAAATGCATCTGCACTTTGAAGTAGGCTCTGGAAACACAAACAGAATGAAATTGCCCATAAAGCAGAGGTGGAGTGGCTTTTTCTGAGGTTTGAGTCTGTTGGGTTCCCTCTACACTGGAATGCAAAATTAATGCTCTAAATTTAAACATTCACTAGGCTTTTTTTTTTTTTTTTTTTTTTGCATTCATGACTTGAGAATGAATTCAGTCGTAAAAAGAAATGCAACTGACACATTTGGCATGCAAAACAACCATTGTTTTTGCCAGTGGTGTTCACGTGCACGTGTATATGTGTTTATCTGTAAAACAGCTCAAGAGCCTTCATGGAAGACTTGCGCGGTGGAAACGTTGGCTTTGGCTGCCCAGAAGAAGTTAGCATCCATTTGTGGTCCTCATTCCCCTTATGGATCATCCAGGTCCTGCCCTAAGGATCCACCCGGCTGTACCCAGCTACAAAGACTTAACATCATATAAGAACACTGCAGTCCCAAACCATTAAATGAAAGAAGTTAACAACTAAACTTTCAGGCTGGCAACTCGTGTGAGCTCAGGCACAGCGTGTGGCTTTGTGCGTGCACCTTGTTTTGCTGCGCTGCTTTCTTCCCAAATGAATGGTGTGATAAAAGTAGCAGCAGCAGCTTAGTGCAGAGTGCCTAAAAAAAGGTGTTTGTTTCCATTGCAGCACTTAGCTCATTGTTCCTGCTACTCGTCCTGTTGACTGCCTGCGCAGGAAGGCCATGTTCCTGGCAGCCAGGAGCTCCTGCCTGCTCCCCACTGCTCTGCCACCAGGCTCCTAAACTCACGCTTTTTATCTCCAGTGCTCCCTTCTCCCTCTTTGTTGAAAGAGGTGGGTTTTTTTACTTCTCTCACAGGGATGTAGTGGGGACTTTTAAAATGTTTGAAAGCTACTTACAATTCCTCAGATGGAACAGAGAAACACATGCTGGTATAACTGGCAGGAGATACAGGGATGCTGACTTGCCAGCTCTCATGAATCTGGCTTTCCTAAGCTGTGCAATAAATTACACCACCCTACATCTTCTGGCCACTGGAGGGTTAACTGAAATTCCCTTGTATGCTGTACATGAATGAAAATGCCAGCAAGCTCTGGCATGATAATATTTATATCTGAATCATTTTGGACAGTCTTGGGATGAATGAGATCTTGCAGAGATGGAGGTTTGCTTTCCACTTCACTATTTTTCCCTGGTGCTGCTCTTTTTCCCAAAGAAGGGACATGCCGGAGCAAAGCCCTTTGGGCCCTGGGTGCTGCCAGCTCTCCAGGCAGGGTCCCTGCCTGCCTCTCCTGCCTCCTGCGGTCGAGGGGCATGGGCTTGTATCGAAGGGTGAGAGATGAGTCAGTCTCCATGCTCGGCTTCTGCTCTGTGTGGCTTCCTGAAAGCAAGCATTGAATTACGAAGCCCGATTTTGGTTTTTTTTTTTATTTGCCCACCAGATCCGGAACTGAAACCATCAATTCATTTCACTGAAGATCTCGTTCTCAGCTCAAATCAGCAATAGCTACCTCAGTTAGCACCAGGTTTCTACCCACTGAATCAGCTGTCCATGCTCCTATGGGAATGAAGGTACCTGTTTTGTGATGTGAGAAAGGTTCTTTTATTCAGAAAACAAAGTGAGAAGCTTCCCTAGACACTCACTACAAATCTTTACGTCCCTCCTTAGAGACACATTAACACTGCAGCCATGTGCTGAGGTGGAACAGGGGAGGGCTGACAGTAGGAAACATGGGGAAGGTCCACCTGAATATAAGATTTCCCATCCTGAGCCACACCATCTGATCAGTGAATGACTCCCATACTTTCCAACCATGCCAATCTACTTCCCAGATCACGGGCCCATGTAACTATCCATTTCCATAACCCCATGTCACATTGGTTGCATTGAGAGCATTGGAGAAGGATGGGGACCACAGGACGTGGAAAGGAGCTCTGCAACATGTTGGTTTTGCTGTGGTGTGTCAAACAGGGACGGTGCTGCCTCGAGCTCCAGAAACACAAATTCTCAGTATCTGTTCTCATATCTTTCAGAGCTGAACCAAAGTCCACTGAGATCAATGGAGTTTTCACACTGGCAACCACGAGTTTTGGATTCAGTTTCCTGAGATGAAAGTGTTAGGAACAGGCAGGAAATTATCCACTAGGAAATCTGTTTCAATCACCTCCTTTTATGGCAGATGCTTTGGAAATGATTATGTGCTGTGTAAAGAAATATGGCCTTCTGAATTTATCCAGGCTAATTCTGAGTGAACCCAAAGCTCTTTTATACTGTCCAGGCTGTGCAAAGAGTCTTAATGCACACAGAAATTAACTTACAACCAATTTAATTTGCCTTTTTTTCTGCCAGAACCATAGAAAGCAAAACAGCCTGGGTCTACACTGTTTTTTGTACTTGTGTGTTGGTCAGGAGTGTGTTTTTCTTTAACTACTGCAGTTAGAGTGATGGAGTGAGCATTAGAGTGATAGGCAGACAGAGTGGCTCCCTAGGGTGGATGTAGTGATGGTTTTGTTCAAGTATAATTTATCCCCTTCTCATAAAGGAATACGCCCCACACGTATAAACACCTCTATAGCATTACAATTCCAAGCACAATAGGAAAGTTTCCTGCTTTCCCACACACAGACACAGGCTTACAGTAAATGTTGAGGCCTAGATCAGCAGGCATCTCCTTGCTCCATACTGTGGGATGAGTTCAAAAGAAAGTAGTGGGACAGATGATTCAGCTTTGACAAAAATCTCATTTGCAATGGCCTTGACAAACTTCTCTTACCTTCTATTTGCTGCAATTTCATGTTATTTGCCACACACCTTGAAAGGTTTCCAACTGACATCAGTGGGCTTGAGTCTACCTTCAACTGCCTCAGAGGGTCATCTTACAAAGAGCCTTCTCATCTCCACCACCAGCTCGAGCCCTGGAAGTGCCAAGCAACTCCTTAGGCAAAAAGGAGTTGTTGCATATAGACTGATCTCAGCCACTCTAAAAGCTCATTTGCTCACGCACGTGAAAAACTCTTAAAAAGAGCAGTTGTGATGGATCTTCCTTTTCTATTCACAAGGATGTCCCCTCTGATACTTGTTTCAGTTTTTTAAATCTCTCTGACTTAAATTGCAAACTCCTTGGGATTAGGAATCTTGACTCTTTCCCCTAAACCCACTAAATCTAGCTGGGCTCTGTATAAATCACAGTATCAGAGACAGCCATGAATCTGCTTATCTCTTCCTTGCAGGGGAAGGCTGAAGGGTAGCTGTTGAGGTTGTCTTCAGCCACTCCATGCTGGAGATCCCCTAGGTTTGAATAAAATGCCAGGGTTTTGGTCTGTCTGTGCAGAAGGACAGTTGAAAGTCCATCCACAAGTTCTCCACACCGTCTGTAAGTGGCTGCACACTTTGCACTGAGCTCAGGTGACTTCCAGTGCCTTTACAAGAAGAGGAGTCCAGACTCTCCCTGCTGATGCCAAGATGCGGCTGTGCGGGGTGAGGGCTGACCCATTTGCAGCCCAGTTTACCAGGAGGTCCAGGACTTTTCCAGGTGCTCTCAGCCACATCTAACCCCAAGTGATGAGGATAGAAAGCTGGTTGTGTGGGAAGCACCAGCTCCAGCCTCCTCTCTGCCTGGCTTTGCGGGGGTACCCCAAGGGGCTGTGTTCAGAGGAGGGTTGTAAAAAGCCAGGTGCATCAGCTAGGACCAAGCAAGGGTGGGTGCAAAGCAAAGGGAGACCACAATTTGTTTTCTCCCAACAGAAGAAAGGCTCTGTTTCATCTCTCCACAGCCCTCATGGTTTCACCACCTACATGGCTGTTTCGGGACAGCCTCCCCAAGCCATCTGAATCTCAGGAAGGGCAGTTAAAATGATGCTCTTGTTCCCCACTGCAGCATCTCCAGGCTTAGGACAGCACCAAGCCCATTGCTGCTGAAATGCCTCTGTATTGCTGGCACACGGACTGGTCACCAAAATCAACCTCCTCGTTTCCTTAGCCTGAACATGCATTTATGGCTGGCTTCAGCCAGGACATATCTGGCACATGGTTAAAGTTAGGTGCCTGCTCCAGTTCCCAATCAAGAAACAGATATGCACCATGTGAACCTTGGTGCTACTCAGTCAAAACAACTCAAAATAAAAGCACTGTCTACTAACAGTGAGAGGGATTTGTTTGGTGTAAATTACTTGGCAAATACTCCTGCATCTCAGATACACTTCAGAAAATCATGACCTATTTCTGGATGACTTATCACAGCCACGTGTGGCAAAATTCCTCCAATAAATCAGTTGTGATGAATTATTTCAATGTTGCTATTACTATTACTATTATTATTATTATTATTATTATTATAACCTGATTTGGCCATCTTAAATATTCTGAGACAAGATGAAAGTACTGAAACTTCTAATGCCTCACTGCAGAGTTGCTATTGTAGGAGTGAAAAAGAGAAGAATGGATCAGTTTTTAGTAAAACCCATGGTTTATGTAAAGCATCTGATTCAAAACCTATTTTCTATGTAGCCTTTTCTTGCAGACTGAAATAGTAGGCTGCATTCAGGCGAGACTTTGAGCTCAGTGAAAAGGAAACGCTGATGAAAATCACGACTCAAACACCCTTGCATCATTTAATTCTATTTGTTTTATTGGTGAGATACAACCCGGGCCCCGTTCCACCACTATAGAAGGGAACTCGGCGGAGGGCAGAAGGCCAGTTTCAGGTTTAGGCAGCAGCTGGACTGCAGTCAAACCCAAGGGGTGGAATTCAGACCAGACCAAAGTCCACAGGGACTTTGCCATCAGCTTGCACAGGGCCAGATCTCACCTTAATGACCAATTCAAATGCAGCCCTGTAGAAAAAAATATGTTTCTGCTCTTAAAACAGGCATCTGTTGCAGAGTTCAAGCCCCTCTTTCCCCTTTGCATCCACCCCAAGTGATGGAGAGCAGCCACACACCAGGTGCTGGGCAAAATCTATGCCCCAGTTCTCCGCACATGGATGGTGGGGTTCCCCTCTCTTCAAACTACCAACGCAGAATTCATGACATCTTTCCTGGATGCCCCAAGGGTTTGTGCTTCACTTGCATGACTTTTGGGTCTTGAGATCTCTACAGCAATTGCAGCTTCTGAAAAACATTTCAAACATTCCTGCCTGGGAGGCTTTTGGTTAACAGGCCATCATCATTTGGGAGAAATGAAGCTACGAGGCAAACTCTACGTGTGGTGAGCATGCACACGTGCTTTTGCCCACAGAGCTGCAGTGGCACAAGCAGACATCTCTGCAGAAATCACCGTCCCGCTCTCATTTCTACGATCTCTAAGTAGCTTCCCATTTTCTATATATGAAAAAAATATTTATAGGTATCGGGGAAGTGGTGACATGAACTTAACCTAAAACGCCTTGCAGCAGAAAAGAGACAAAGTTCCTTGTTGCGGCTGCTGGACAAACCCCATTATTTGGTCTGGCTCTGTTCCTCAAGTGAGCGATGTCACGGTACCGGAGGCGTTCATTTCAAGGGAAGGCTGTCACCATGCTGCGCCATGGGGCAGTGATGGTGAGATACTGCATCTTGGGAGAAAGGACACTGGCACTGAGCACTCACAGCAAAAAGATACCTCTCTTAAAGGAAGCCAAAGCCAACACCTGAGAAGCTACACAATAGTTGTAAAAGATGCTCAGCCTGCAATGCCTGATGAAATATGATCAGTGTAATTGTTTCTTATGCTGCTGAAGTATATCAACAAGCAGCATAGAGACTCTAAGTATTGTATTACCACTGCACCCTTCAGTGGCTACAGCTATCTTTATTCCATGCTGACAGCACCAAGCAAGTTGATTTATTTCTGTGCTGTCTTAAATATCAGAGACATGCATAATCCTAGAATCTGAAGCATGGCATACAGCAGATGAGCTAAATACATGCTTAACCAAATCTTTCTTGATTCACTTTGACTTACCCAAGTGTTTGCTAAGTGAAGCTCTTCAGAGCATTTGTGAGCCGGCATCCACCAAGGGTCTTTGCATGTGGCAACAGTGATTTGCTGACGTGGCTTAGATAAGCCACAATTGCACTGATCGCTTCCTACTCCCCTTTCTCGAACTCCTCTGTCATACGCTTAACAAATACTGCTCCAATCAAGAAATGTGTGTGATTAACAGATTTAGACAGAAGACTGGTTTCATATTATTTGCCTTCTGGTTCTGAAGCTTCGTGGAGGACATGTTTCAAGCTTTCTCTCCAACCACAAGATTTAGAAACTTTCTTTTCTACTTTTATTTTTTTTTAAGAAAGCTGAGATTCTCATGTAATCACCTGCCTCCAGCAGCTGGAGCTTAAAATAAGGACCAAATATGATTTGAAATGGAAACAAAGAACGATCAGCTTTTCTCACATGAGTAGTCCCTTTGAAGGCTAAGTGTCTATACTCATGAGCAAAGTTATGTGTATATATGAGAGCTTGCAGAACCAGAACATGAACAAAATATAAAACTTAACTTACCCTAGAAATACAAACCTTGTATAAACTCTTTGTTTCATAGTTGGGGGAAATACCCTTTTTCCTAAACTAAACATATTTCTAATCTTTTTTTCCTTTCCTTTGTAAAAATACCTGCTTAGGTACAGATGTCTTGTAAGCCCTACTGTTTTAAGTCTTTTCTTAAATGTTTCAGTAAATATTAAGAAAGCTTAAGGCAATAACAGAAGTTTATGACTTTTTAAAAGAGCTTGTTCCTTTCCCTCCCACATTATGTGTTGTTTTTTTTTTTTAAAAGTCACATAACCTACATCTTTATCTGCTCCAGTCTGAAGGTTTCTATTTATAGTTTTTGGTTATGAATGTTTTTTCCTATGAAAAGGTCAGACCTCGCACATATACAATGGTGGAAAGCCCTGCTTATTAAAAAGCAGGCAGATGGATTTGTTAAAAAGAAGTCATTTCATAATGCAGCTGCTGTGAAAGGAGGCTGCTTTAGCAGAAACATCCTCATGCTGCTTTATGAGAAAAACAGGTAAAGGAGTTCTGTTTTGTGGCTAAGTAATTTTTCCTTTCCCAGCCTCCATCCTCACATACACAGCATGTTTTTTTACCTCTATTTACATGCTTTGTCCTACACCCACACAGACATACACACACACACGCATATGCATAACCATACACACATACTCACACTCACTCACCCCATTTTTCCCACCCTGGAAAGGCAGGAGGAGGTGATGGTGCACCCTTTCAGCATCTCCTCTGCGGACCAGCTGCCTCTGGACTGCTAACCAGGGCTCACCCAACACCAGCCACACTCAGCATCTCCTGTCCAAAGCAGATTGCGAGTGCCCTTGGTCAGGACTGGAGATTTGGGATATCTTGGGAGGTGGATCTTCGCCCTGGGGCTGGGGTCTGCCCACCTGGCTGAGGTGACTTCTGCTCAGAGTGACCTAGGAAGGGGTGGGTGATGACTGACAGATGTCCTTCACCAGCACCCACAGGAGCTGCACTGCCCAGCACAGGGTGCTGCTTCGGAGGATGGGATCAACCAGGGTTTCAGACTTTGACAGCTGGATAACAGCAACCCGCAACCACCCGCATGATGAACAACCGGCAGAGACGTCTCTCATTTGACGATGGAAAAAAGGAGAGATGTTGGCTGCTTTGTTCTAGCCCTGAGCGAGCTTTGATTAGCTGAAGGAAAACCACTTCATCCCAAAAGCTTTTCTCTCCCTCCTTCTTCCTCTCTGAAGCATCCTAAGCACTCCCCACACCTGCAGCACCCTGGGGTGCTGGAAACAGTGCACGTAGCCTCACATTTCCTAAAAACCTTTGTTATTAAGGAAGGCCTTTCCTGTGCTTCATGAAATCATATGCAAAAAATCTACCCTTTTAAATTAAACTTTGAAAATAGCCACTTATCTCTCCTGGTTAGTTTGTACAAAAAATGGCCCCCACGCAGTGACCAGTCTCTTCTGCTTTGAAGGAGCAGCCTGTGTAGGAGGGGACGGGGTTGCTGCTGAGTGCATAAGGTGTCTCCCCGCAGCCTCCAAGGGCTTATTCCTCTCAGGGTTTAATTTCCAGAGAGGCATTGTGGCATGTTCTCTCTGAAAGGCTTTGTCTGCACCAGCTCCTGTTCAGCAACACCCCCAAACAAGTTATCCCCAGGGTTTTAAATTCAGGGGTCCATCCATGCAGGAAGTAATTCACCCTATTAGCGTTTCCACCACTGCTGCTATATGTCATGTATTTCCTGAGGAAAAAAGAGGATGGATTCAATGAAAACCACCTTCCCTTTCCCTACAGCACCTCTGGCCTTGTTCATCAGCTGCTTCTGCCTCCATGAAGTAATGCTGCAGGTGCCTCCTCCACAGTGCCCTCCCACGGGGTGCCAGCTCTGTTCCTGGTCTCACTAGCTGCATGTGAAGTGACAGCAGTGGTGGGGTGGCCAGGACCTCCCTGACAGGCACAGCACGCCTTCCAGGGAGGCAATAGGTCTCATCAGCCTCGGCCAGCATCGCTGACCTCTCTGGGGATGGTCGCATGGGTGGGCAGCTCCATCCACTCTTCACATCTGCTCCTGGATCTGTATTTGTGAATGGCTCCACACACAAGGTTTAGATCGTCCCCTATGAGCTCATCCCAAATGCCTTGGTGGGGGGAACAGGCTGCAGCAGAGCTGGGCTCCAGGGGTCCCATCCCAAGTGCAGCAAAACTCTCATTGTTATATGCAAGCAGAGCTAAGCAAGGCTCCTCGTTGAACGCCATCTCACCTAAGCTTTCAGAAGCAGAACCCGACAGCCTTACCCAATGCCAGTCAAATTCTTGACAGAGAGATACGGCAGCTTCCACTTACTTGCAGCACAATATTAATATCAGCAAATTATCACCTGCCAGTTTGCCACCTGCTTGCACCAACAGGGTGAAAACACAATCTTCTGTAGCAACAAAACTCATGGGATTTAGAGCTTAGGTGGTACATGGATATTTTGCCCCTGGTTAATCTCACCCATTTTGAAATCTGATCCAACGTCTGATGAGATCCTGTAGCAATCATCAGTACGGCTGGAAGAATGGCACCAGAGATGGGCAGAATATGCACAACGACAGCTGATCTAGTCCAAGAGTCAAAGTGAGTCTGGAATTTGGAAACATGGAATGAAACATGGGCCTCTATGACAGACCATGTAGGTGTAGTGTTTATTTCTTTATCTGCAGTGAAATCAATAAAAAAGTTTAGTAAGGCAAGAGTGGAAAAACAAGAAGAAACAGTTTTTCCAGCTTACCTGCTGTGCCACTCTCTTGACTGCTGTTTCAGAGATGGGCTTCTGATAGCCATTCAACCCAACCTGGCTTTGGCTCACCTCACATGCCCTGTCCCACTCCCAACTCCCAGGCTACTGCAGAAGCATTAATTACTGCCTTTGCAAAAGAGAACATCTAATTGCACCAGAGGTCTTGATGTATGTGAAAGAGGATACATTAAATTACAAACCACCATTCCTCTAAGCTGCAATGTCTGTATGTGCATTAGGCTGCAAGTTACTCTGCAAGAAAAGGCATGTTACAAGTTTGTAAAGTACTGTGCAGATTAGTCAACATGGCCATTAAAAAAAAACAATATTGCAGTTGTGGAGGTAGATATTAAAATGCTCATATCTTTTAAAATCTATGATTTTATGGTAACCATATTAATCCAAGAGGAAATCAATTTATGATTAACTTGATGGCAGCCAAATCTGAGATCGTCAAGCTGTCTCTCTCTGCGACACCGCATAGGAGACAGTTGTGCAGCCCCGCTCTGCTGTGCTCAGCAAGCAGGGTCCCGAATCTTCCCCTGCTCTGAGCATCCCCCTGTGCTGACCCTGGGACCTGATGTCCCTCAGCAACACCCTCGCTACCCTGGCTTGGTGTCCCCAGAGCTCTCTGAGGATTAAGATGAGATGTTGGGGAAAAGCGCTCAGATATGTTGGAGAAAGGATCACGCACCAGCGAGGCTGGGAGGTGTGCAGTCCGGCAGCACCGTACACCTGCCTGCCCAGCTGTGACAGTCTGCAAACCAGGGGAAAGTGAAATAGTTCTGCCCACACCGCTGTCATCGCAGGGGGGCCGGGGAGCGGGAGGGCTTAGTAATACTGAGAGCAAAGAAGTCTGCCTTAGTCAGATATTTTTAATGATCTCCTCCCCACACAGGGCAGGAAGTGAAACCGAGGTCCAGTTGAGCCCCCTCCCTCGCCCTCCCCCTCGGCAGCCCCCAAGGCAGCGAGCTCGCCTGCGTGGTCCCACCGTACTGGCGTGCGGCAGCAGGCGACACGTCGTGTTTCAGTCAGCGTGGTTGGGATGCTGCGAGCCGTGCTCCCACACTGGTCACCCGCCATCGTCCCCGGCCCCACGCGGCCCCATCCACCCCCACATCACCCGTGCTGCCCACGATAGGGATGCCTGGGAAGGGCTGGGTTATGGAAGGAGGACCAAGAATAAATTTTTGACCTGCCATCACATAATCTAAGATGATCTTTTCCTGTCCCTGTTTCCAGCCCAAATGGGATCTGCAGGGCCTGTTGAACTCCCCTGATGACCAAATGCCTCAGTCCTCAAGGGACTGTGTGGCCAAGCTGGTCCCTGGCAAGCACATCTCCTTGGGAACCTGCAGCAGCACTGATTTTATTGCTGCCACAGCAAAGCCTGGCTCTGCTCTGATGTTCTCCTACTGACTGAATAGCGTGTGGCAGGCAGATTGGAGGGGCATCATCTGACCTCCGTGCGCATGCAGCCCCTTCTGAAGCAGAGTAGGATCACAAAATCATTTCAGTTGGAAAAGACCTTTAAGATCATCAAGTCCAACCGTTAACCTAACGCTGCCAAGTCCAATCACTAAGCCATGTCCCTAAGCACAGGTGCTGTTTGATGTTGCACAGCAAGGACACCAAGCAGCTCAGAGCAGACACCAAAAGGAAAGCAGGGTGGAAAACAGGAAACATTTGCTGCCTGCCGAGGCTCCCAGGTGGCAGAGCAGTCCAGTGCTCAAGCTTTTACCAGCAGAGCTGCAGATCAGCAGTCTTCTTGGGAAACAACCATCCTCCCTGCCTTCTGGGACAGAGCACAGGCTTTGTCCACCCTGTTCTGTGATTCAGCTTGCAGTTGCTGTGGGTGCGTATCCAAAAGTTGCATGAGAGGTGGCAGCTTGGTCACTTTGGGTGCTTGGAAGGGAAGTTTCCTGCAAGAAACCTAACAAGTAGTGACACGCCACCATGGCAAAGTCCAACTTGCAGGAACCAGCTGAGCCAAAGGGAAAGATATGAAGATGCTGCTGCTTTGAGTAGTTGAGAGTGGAGACTACGGGACAGATCCTGACTTCGGATTCCCAGAAAGCCCCTTGAAAAGTGAAATCACTTGAACGTGACTGGGGTGAGGAGGACATTGCATTACAAGCTCCCCCCCAGCTGTTTCTTAATACCTGTTCCCATGGCAGAAGAAAGGAGTGTCTTCACCTTCTATCCCTGAGCTGGACCATCAGACAGATGTTCCCAGCCTCCCAGGTGAGACTGTGAAGGATGCAACCACCACAATTGCTCAGTGCTACTGTGCCTGGGCGGTTTTGGGTGGTCAGAGTACACTTCTGTGAACAAAGCAGTTGGGCAGAAGGGACAGATGGCAAGCAGATTTGGACCTTAGGTCCATTCCTTCCAACAAGAACAACTCAAGGGAAGTGACCGAACAGCAGCACGGTCCTTCTTCCCGTTAGCCTGATCTGCAGGGCTCGGTCAAAGGTCTTTTTATTACTGTTCTCTACTCCAATTAAAACATCCTACAGATTGTGCTTGGCAGAGCCTCAACGGCATCCTGAACTAAAGCCTGTTAACAGGATACACTCAGCTAGGTTTAGGGCTTGAAGTAAGCCAGAGGGTTAGGGAGCATTTGCCAGCTGCAATGTGCCAGGTCCTATGGTTTGCCCATTTTAATTCTGGCTAATTGCTTTTCAGAAGCACCCACAGGTCCCAAGTGACAATCAGAAGCCAGTGGCCAAAAGTGCACATGCCCGGAGCAATGGCGAGCCCAGCTTGAGAGAGCTGAGTGTCCCCCTTGCACCCGGTATGTCCCCGTGGTCTGAAGAAGGGTGACGGGGCAGTGTGGTGGCCTGTGCCAGAGGACTTGCGGCAAGGCAGCGTGGTGAGCTTGAGAATATACCGCCCTCTTGCCAGTCGAGCACTGCTCGGTGTTATCTAAAGCCCACCAGGCATTTTTGCACACTCTGGTGGATTGCTTGGGCCTGAGTGGGAATCCAGTCCTTACAGGAGCTGTTTGGGATACGTCAGCTATTTTCTGATGATCACCCCATCCCTTACCTGCTTCAGAGAGCGGTGCTTTGCAGTAGGATTTTCACCACCAGCAGCAAAGCAACCAAGCAGCATTTCTCTGGGGTGCAAAGGAGGAATTAGAAATAAACAGAAGACGTAGCTGCCTCATACACTAAGGGACAGCATCTGAAGTGATGGAAAGAGAGTTGTGTTCATGAGTCCCTGTGTGACAATTCAAGCTCAGTAATACCCAGAAAAGAGATATTTCAGAGTCTCTATGGAAGGGAAGAGGGAGAAGAGAAGACTGAGAGGGGATCTGATCAATACTTATAAATATCTAAAGGGCAGATGTCAAGAGGAAGGGGCCAGACTCTTTCCAGTGGTGCCCAGCGACAGGACAAGGGGCAATGGGCGCAAACTGAAACACAGGAAGTTCCATCTCAATGTGACGAAAAACTTCTTCGCTTTGATGGTGACGGAGCACCAGAGAGGTTGCCCAGAGAGGCTGTCGAGTCTGGAGATATTCAAATATCTTTGATATATTGATATATCCAGATGCTGAATATCTGGAGATATTAAAAATCACCTGGATGCAGGACTGTGCAACCTGCTCTAGGTGATCCTGTTTTCAGCAGGGGGTTGGACTAGATGATCTCCAGAGGTCCCTTCCAATCCCTACTAGTCTGTGAGTCTTGTGTGTGATTCTGTGAAAGGGGTCACACCCCAATTCCCACATCAATTGGCTTATGGGGAAAGCATCCAGCATAGAGGTCAGAGGACCCCTTTGTCAGGTCTTGGGCAGGACCACCACTCCTTTTGCTAAGCGAAGTCTGGCTGGGGAGATGGAGGCGAGCTGCAACACTGAGCTGGCAATGTGTGAGCACTGCCGTGGGAGAATAAGAGACAGGGTGAGCAGGGGGTGCTGAACTCTTTGCTCCTGGTGGATCAGCACTGGCTTGTAGCAATGCAAGGGATGGAGAGCAAAAGAAACAAGCAGACTGAAATGACCAGTCTGATTTCTTCATGCAAGCTGAAAGAAATACAAAGTGTGAACCAGTCCCTGATGAAAATAAGGAGTGATTCACACCAGTCTGGAGGCTGTAGGGTTCAGCAATTTTCTTTCCAGCTCAGCTCTAATGGCAAGTGAGTTTGATTTTTACAACTCATTCACTTTTAATGACCTATGGGTGTCATTAATGACTGAGCTAAGGACACATCTTTTAGACAGAAAAGCTTTATGTTGACAGGGGGTCTTTGTAATAGCTTCCTGCTGTTTGGTTTTTTTGTTTGGTTGGTTGGTTGTTTTTTTTCATTTCCAAACATATACATTTTCCTTATTGTTTCTGACACCTGTCAGCAAAAAGCACAGCCTTGTGTATCTCCTGCCATCCCTGACCAATGTGCAGGGAAACGTCCCTGCGTGCCATGTGGGAACTGTGCCAGCAAGTCCAAAGATCAAGCAGGGAAAACAGATAATGCAAATAAATCAGGAGGATAATAAATACAATAGAGGACTCTCCCTATAGGGACTGGTGGCCTTAACCTCATCCAGACCAACAAGAGTCAAAGGTTAATGCAGGTGCCACTTTAAAAGTAATTGTCTATTGATTTGCAAGTAGGTCCCTGACCTACTGACCTTTGTGCTACAGGAAACAGGAGTTCCCCTGGAGCAACATATGTGCAGGCAAATGTATTATTTACTTTGGTAGTCCCTCTAGAATTTATAGGCCAAGGCAGGACCAATATAGATAACTAAGGAATGTGGTAGCCCTTGTAAAGATTTCTGCCTCACGCTTAAATATTTGGGCAGCAAAATAGCAACCTTGATCATAATTTGACAGAAGAAACCACAAGGGCGCTGCCTGATTTCTACATCCTCTTACAGGCAATAAAAACCACCCATAAATAATTTTCACGCAATGCCTCAGGAGATCCTTGCAAGGGTCAGCTCAAGACTGGCTGGACATGATTCATGTTGTGCAGGGGTGTAACTCCCATTCACTTTCTGCGGAGCTGTTCCTGGTGTGCATGGTGGGAAGGGCTGGATGAACTGGATTCAGGGGCATGCAGCAGCGTGGTGCTGCTGGTGGGGAGCATGTTTTGGGCTAGTCTTGTGAAGCACCTCCAGAGGCTCAGCTGTGAGCACCAGTCAGTCCCTGTCTAGACAGGGAAGCAACAGCAAATCTGTGGCTTGGCCACAGATTGGGAACTGTGGAGTCAGAAATTTTCCTCTTGTTTCTTCAATAGGAAATTAGGGATTTTTAATGAACAACTGAAAACCTCAAAAGACTTAGCACAGAGACATGGCCACAGTGCTCCCTGGGGACCGTAATTGCATCTCACTCTCCCTCTGTGTGCAGTGCCGTTGATGGTCCATGATTCACAGCTGATCGAGAGCAGATAGCAGTGCGTGGGAGCCCTGCTCCCAGGAACCATGGAAGGGCGTAGGGCTTCCAAGCTAAGTGGCAGCAGCAGATTTCCCAACTCAAAGAGATTTATGTTTACAAATAAAAAGTGAATATTTTCAGTGGCTGGAAGGATAAGGAGGAAAGTGGTAGGGAAACAAGGAATACACCATTTTTGACCACACGCAGCAGAAATGCAAGGGTTACCTGCACATCCTGAGCTCGCCTCTCTTACCTCCAGCCAGGCAAGGCAATGAAGCATGTCAGAGTCAACCACACTTCTCAGACCTATGCTCAGCAGCCCTTCCATTCCCATTCCTGGCGCTCCCACACTGCCCTGGGCGCTCTCTGAGCTTGTCCAGGCTGTCCCGTCCCCTGGTGACCCATGCAAAGGAAGGGGGCATCATCCAGGAACTGGATCTGGCGTCAGACATGCCAAATGGCCAAGGAGATGTGGCTTCTCCTCCACAGGGTTTCATAGCAGCTGGGAGATGTCGAAGCTTGCAGAGCTGCTGCTGTCATTCCCCAGCTCCTCTGGGTACTGCTGAGAGCAAGGCTCAGGGGTGGGGATGCTGCAGAGCCTCCATGGCCTGCTGGGAAGTGTCTGGATCAGGGCTCAATGGGCCTGCCAACTCTAGGGGAATCCAATTCTCATCCTCCCACAGAAAGACTCCTCAGACATTTCTTTTCAGCTCCGCTTCCCACACCCCACCCCAGCCCAATTCTCATTCCTGGTTCCTCTCCTTTCCTTCCCACTCCCAGGGCCTTGATCTCCCTGCCAAGGTGGGTGTCCTTGAGCAGGCTGCTAGCTGTCATCTTCTGCCCACACAGCCTTCTGCCAGTGATGCATCTAGGCCTGCCTCAAAATTTGGGCACACAACCTGGCAATTTCACCTTGACCCACCCAAGCTGGGAGTCTATCACAGCCTGGGGACACCTTGCCCAGGTATGACTCAAGCTGCTCATTACCTGCCAGGGCTGCCAGCAGGCAGGGCATTATATACCCTATGTTCTGGCCGGCTTCCCAGGAGACCCAATTTTACACAAGGATTTTGGGGACAGTCTTGGCACATCCTGATTATGGTTGCAGTGTCAATCCAGCCAGGCCTTTCCCTACCCACCAGGAAAGCCAAACACAGCAGCCTCGTGTTCCCATCTCCATTTTGCAATGCGCTGCTGCTCTCCCACTACCATGCACAACTCCACTTCGCAGAGCAAGTCTTGCTTTGACCTTGCTCTTGGTAGAAACCAGGCCACAGCTGAGACACCTTCATGCTTAGCAATAGTGTCATTCCAAAGATGCCAAACCATGTCTACAATGCTGGAAGAAGTTAATGTTCCCAGGGCTCCTCTGGCTCTCAGTGGAGCAGGAGGGACAGGCATTCAGTGGCTACATGACCCAGAAAAATCATTTTTTGGTGGGTTCACACCCCTTTGCCTCCCAGCCAGGGATGTGTGCTATGCAGCAGCCCACCTGCCAGCCACTGCTGCTCGCCTGGCAAAAGAACCAGCTTTAAACAGCCTGTGAACCACAGGCAGCCCACAAGCCACAAATTGCCCAGCCTTGGACATGTTACCCCATCTGCAAGCCTGAAATGCTACAGCACCAAATTCGGGGAACAAAGAGACCTGCAAGAAAGCTGTTGCAGGAATGCTGTGCTCCTTGACACCTTCCCCCTCCTGTTTCCTCCTGGCACAGGTGGAAACCTCTTCTCCTCTTGTTCAGCAGCTCCCATGACTTGCCCATTTCTTGGAGCTGTAGCTCATGAGAGAAACCGGTCACCACTCAGGCCTCGGTCATTCAGTGTGTCCTGGGCAGCAGAGCCAGTTGAGGGATGTAAAAGAGGAAGATGAAACCCCTGTGTGAAGCTGAGCCACCATCCACCAAGGACCACAGCCAGGCTATACTGCTGTCTGCAGCCCTATGGCAGGATTCCCCACCTTCCACCAAGAAGTACAGGAGTGACATGAACTTGATTTTACAGAGGAAGAAAACAGACCCGGGGATGTTGAATCATACTCTGCTTTTCCAGAGCTGCCTAGTCCCTGCAGAGGACCAAAGGGAATCCAAGTGTGAGCTGGGTTGGACTCTGCTGAGTTTTTCTCCCCTAGATGTGCGGTACCCAATCCATACACTGCTGCTGTTCCTTGGTAGGAAATGGTATTTACTCACTGAAAGAAATCTCTGGGTAAAGCTATTTTTGGATTAGGAGAGAGGAAAGAAATCCTACAGAACAAACAAGTTTGAACAAAGCTGTCACTACAGGCAACTCTTTTTGACTCTGTTGCCCACAGTTGGTCAGTGCTGCTGCAGAGAGAGTGGTGCTGCCAAAGCCGAGGATTGAAGGAAGTGCAAAAATGCACTGTCAAGGTAGCAACTATTCCATCAGCAATCTTGAAGACCTGCTACAGCCAGACTCTGCCCAGCTTTTCAGCAGCAGAAGGCATTGACTGGTCTCAAAATGTGGTCTCCACTCGTATTCACAGGGACAGTCCTCACAGCCTTTTGCAATGCTGTCACCTTTCCCTGATACAGTGGGTGCTTGTGTCAGCTCCTCTGCAAAGGGCAAATGAGGTTTTAAGAGCAAAACCAGGGCATCTTTTAATAGGCCAAGTCAGCAGCAGATGGATAAGGTAGGACAAAATTCCCCACATAGCCATCCTTAAGAGAAACCCTTTTTAAAAAAAAAGAGCTTGCAGCCTTTGACCCCTTTTATATGCACAAACCCAGGCTGCAAAGCAGAGGCGTGCTGCTGGGTTGTGGTAGGGGTTGATGGCTGCTCCTCTCTACACAAGCTACCCCAGACGCTGCTGCGGGAAGGAGCAGCAGTTGGTTATTATTTTTAGCCCCCTATTCACGTGGTCTGAGGATCAGATGCACATTCCCAGATGCTCATTCCAAAAATGCCAAGATCCCTCCAGCCCTCGCTGCGTGGATGCAGAGAGCTGGCACAGCGCATCGCAGTGCTGGGGGTAACGGCAGGGGCTGGCAATTCAGGTCCCCCCCATCCCACAGACCCACACGTACATGTGCGTGTACACGTCACCCTGCTTCGTTCAGGAAGCCTCCAGTGAAAAGGTTTTCTAGGAAACTTGAATTAATAGGCGGGAGGAAGTCAAACTGAATCAATCCATCAGGGCATGGGCGCTGCCAAGCAGTCTGCGTTCCCCAAGGACAGAGGCTCGCTGGGAAGGTGAAGGGCTGCATTTCAAGGCGAGAAGCCAGGTAGAGGCAGGGAGGGCAGGAGGCAGGGGCTCTCTGCAGGAGGAGCAGGGTGTTAGCAGGGGGATGCAGGAGAGCAGGAGCTGGATCCGGCAATGAGGGTGAGCCAAGCAACTTGCGATCCCTCTGCCAGGTGGTGACAGCCAGCAGATGCTGGGGTGGGTACCACTTCCCATCCCTCAAGGAGGAGGTGGTTCAGGAGGGTGCAGAGAAGTAAAAGAAAGCCCTGTAGTGAAGAACAATGAGTGCCTCTTCGGCTCTGTCCTGACCTCTGCAGAAGCTGGAGGAGGACTCTGGCATGGCCAAGGTGTGTGGAACAGGCTGGGGACTTGCATAGCATCCACAGGACATGCATGGTCAGTCTAACCCTGGGAGAACATGTGTGAGCTCCCATACCCATGCCCACACAGCTCTGAATGGGCTGCCTGGCATCCAAAATGTCAAATGAAAGTCTGAAGCCCTCAGCTTCCACCCAGGCAACATTTCTGGGAAGGGAAAAGAGACACCCAGTGTAACCCAGGCCCAGGGAAGTCCTGCTTGGAGGTGATGTGGTATGGGAATTGAATAACACCAGGCCTGCCTGGCTATGGGAGGTAAAACAAGATCCAGTGGCTGCAATCTGAAGCCAGGCAAATGCAGATTTGGCATAAGGTGTGTTTCTATCAGGAGGCCTAATTAACCACTGGCACAGCCTTGGAGGGCCACGATGGATTTTCCATTACTGGCAAGGCTTCCGTTTGCATTGGATGTATCTCTGAGTGCCCTGCTCTTGTTCAAGCACAGATATAGATCTAGCGGCAGAACTGACAGGGGAAAGGCCCCACGGCTGGGCTCCCCAGGCGATCAGCAGCAGTGGAGCATTTGCATTTGTGCTGGTGTCAGTTTTGGCACCAGCAGAGATTTGGGTTGGCACCAAAACCAAGAAGAGACAGCCTTGCAGATAAGACCCAGGATATCAAAACACCTCTGGCCTCAGTGGTGGATGTCCAGTGACCCTGAAACCCATGACAAGGTGCAAGGACCATGGGGACGTGAGGAAGGCAGGTCCCTGCTCTGCTGCAGGGCTGTTCCCATGAAATCACCACTTGCTCGCTTGTGGTGGCACTGCAGAGAGCAAGCGATGTCTTGGGTGCCCAAGGCAAGAAGTGGGCATGCCTTCCCTTGCTCTGTGGGCTGCAAGCAGTCTCCGGACCATTGCACCATCCTCTTCCCTTCCACAGTGTGATTGCACAGCTGCACCGGCTGGGAGAGGCATACGGTGAGGTTGTGGGCTTGGGAGGACTTTTGCAAGCTACTAGGGTTGCCCCTGGCTTGGGTGCCTGAAGAAAACTGTTTACCTTGCTTAGGGAAATCTGTGTTTTCTTGCAAGGACTTTTCTCCTGCCTTCTGTCCCTTAGACCACTTTCTCACTGGTAGATAGCTATGGAGTGAGTTACTTTTCTTTGTGCCTCAGTTTCCTTGTCTGCAAACTAGCTGAAAGGCTGAGTCTGTCATGTTGATTCAGTCATAGTACTCCTGAGGGAGGAGGAGAGGAGCTCTCTGAAGCAAACCCGGAGCCTTAATGCCCACAACTTTCAGGGGCAAAGCCTCACAACTCTTGATATCACACTTCTTACCAGCACAGTCATCTTGAGACAGTTGTTGCGATACCCAGAGGGGTTTCTAGCCCACGGACACCCAGCAAACTGTGACCACAGCGCAGCATTTAGAATCATTAGAATCACAGAGTGATTTGGATTGGGAGGCACCTTAAAGACACCTAGTTCAACCCCCTGCCATAGGCAGGGACACCCTCCACTAGACCAGGTTGCCCAAAGCCCCATCCACCTGGCCTTGAACACTTCCAGGGATGGAGCATCCACAACTTCTCTGGGCAACCTGTTCCAGTGTCTCGCCACCCTCATAGTGAAGAACTTCTTCCTACTATCTAATCTAAATCTACCCTCCTTCAGTTTAAAACCATTACTCCTTGCTCTATCGCTACATGTCCTTGTAAAAAGTTCTTCTCCAGCTTTCAACTTCATGCTGCACATCTCCCTTGAGCTCTGCTTCTTCCCAGGGTGTGTGGTGCATCCCGACCCCAGGTGCTGGCTGCAGCAATTGCCTTCCAGGCAGGGTCCCAGAAGTGCTGGGCATACTCCAACTGCTCTTCATAGCCAGCCTTGAAGGTAAAAAGAGGTTTTTTGATTAGTTGAGCTTCAGGTTTCCAGCAACCCAGAGCATCTCTGGGAGCAGGCAAACCTCTCCCAGATTCAGCAGGATCTCCACATGTATAGGTGATCCCTGTGATAACCCTCATCAGGGCACGGCATTCTTCCCATAACAAAAATTGGACATACCCAGACTAGTAAGAGGAAGAAATGTTTGCTGCTTTATTATAACCTTAAGAGTACCTGTGCCTTCTGTTCTGTAGCAGTAAATCACCAGCCCCACATGGAGAAGATTTACTGATGATCCCTCTACTTTCCACAAGACTATTTTAAAACTATACAGAATAATTTCTATTCCCTTTTCTATTCTGCTGAAGATCAGTAACTTGTGAATTACTGCAGCAGCTCCGACCACGGCTGTCCCCGTCTGCAGGTCTGGAGCACTCTCCTCTGCTAAAAAGGACAAAGAGAGGATCAGGCCTTTCTGCCTTAATCTCCTGCACAGAAAACCAGAACTACAAATATTGTGAAATAATCTCAGGAAAAAGTCTGGTTACCATTCCAGCCCTTAGAAAGCATTTTCCTGTGTCCACTGCTGCCCTTTAAACTCCAACAAGCTAAAGCAAGACCTGCTTTCCCAGCTGACCATAGAATTGATTTCCTCTTTGTTTGTTATTGTGTCTGGTATCCTCTCTGTACAACCTGTGTACCCATAGACAAACACACAAACGCGCACACACACACACACGTACATAGAGATCTCCTGTCCATGGCAGATCCCATCTCTCTCTTCTAGGGAGAATTGTGGTCAATGATAGCTGTGTTAGCCTGGGGCTGGGACAGCTGGCTTCGAGCCTGGACTCTATCCCAGACCTGCAGGTTGCATCTCTTTGACGCTCTGTGCCTCAGTTTCTCTGACTTGAACAGAGAAGGAATGATTCGGATCTTCTTCACAAGGTGCTTTCAGATCTAGAGACAAGAGCTGCATTGTAGTGGCAGTATCTGAGCCTCCCGATCCCATCATTATTTTGCATTACTTTGATGCCCTTGAAATCAAAATATCACACTGTGATTTCATTAGTTTTCAGAGAGGATATCAGCAATCTTTCTCAAGTGTGTGTATGCGTCAAGTGAGGGTCTGAGGGTGGTGGAGATTACCTGAGATGAGTATTAATGACTAACAGCTTCAAGCTCCAACACCAGAAGTGAGAACATCTAAATCTAGATTGAGGCACTTGATTAAACCTTTATTAAACTTCCTTCAACACATGGGCAAAATTCTCCCTTGCTCTGTGAAGCCATGAATGCAAAAAAAATGTTTGCCTTTCACCCTTAGGACCATGCTACTTCCACTTCACTTTAGTATGAGTTGGTATTCAAGGAGTAAGTGTAGGCAGTGTCCAGCTCCCTCTGGCCTCATTTCATTGCCCATGGCAGCAAAATTTAAGCACACAACCAGTGGTGCTTTGGTGTATCAAAGTCCTGATGTAATCAGTGTCTTTGCAGGACCAAGGCTACAGACTGGCCATTTTTGGCTAGTTTTTTCAGGGAGAACAGTCTGCTTTGCATTAGGATTAGAAGTCGCCCTCCAGCTCTGATCAAGAATGTGTGGACCCAGAGGATGGAGGTCGCTGCTGCCAGCCCAGGTGGAGCCCAGCACAGCCAGGAATCACGTTCCCCAGCATTTTGTCCCTGTGACTTTTGTAATCAATACACAAACCTTCATTTGGCATGGCCCAGGCAGGTGGTCCTCTTGTCTTCCTTTTGCCATGGCCCTGGCTCAGATAACGCACAGAATTAATAATATTAAAAATCCCTAGCATAATTAAGCAGCTATAATAATTAATCCTTAGTACTTAGCCCTACCTTTTACACTTGCAAGACACACGATGACATTCCCTGACTGTGTTCGCTCACCCTGCTTCTCCTTGGAGAAAACTCTATATCACATGCTCTATTATAGAGGGAATGAAGGATAACACGTCCATGGGCATCCATGCATTTCAGTGCACCAGATGGGAATATAGTATTATGGTTTAAATAGTTTGTTGTCCTTGAGTGGCAGTCACAGTGTTCCCTGATTCACAGGGCGCTGGAAAGCTGCCAGAACAGCAGCAAGTCTGTAACCAGGTCTTGCAAGTTTGGGCAGATTAGCCCAAAGGACTCCTCTGGAGATCTCACTATACTTGCTGTGATTTCTCTGCTTTTTTTTTAATTTTATTTATTGTTTCGCCAGGAGTGAAAGACATATAAATCTGGACCTGTGGTGGGACAGTGCCCCAGCTGTGATGTCTATGCTGTGCTTGGTGCTTCAGGAGACCAAACCTCCTCAAAGATAGGCAGCAGAGCTGGTTGCATGCTATCAGTCACACCACTGGGCAGAAACAGTGCTGGGATGGACCTGTAGGACCCAGTCCTGCTCCCTGGTGCTGTGCTCACAGCAGTCTGAAACACTTGCCTAGAACACAGCACAAGTAAGTCTTTAAGCGTGTGGTCAGCTCTAACCATAGGAGCAACCTCCTGCAAAACAATGCTGACTTCAGGAACCTTATCTTTTCTTAAAGGTCAGAGCATGCTTAAATGCCTCAATAGCTTAAGACCTTAGCTCTCTCATGAAGGCAAACTGAGAGCAGTTGTCCTTTCCAGCAAAGCAAACAAAAGGAATGGTTGACCAAACGGGGCTGGGACAAACTGGAATAGTGCCTGCACCCCCAGAAGAGCCCCTGCACCATCCTTGGCTAACAGATGCTGGCAGCATCTTGTGCACTCTGACACCCTGGGGAAGGCATGATGCGCTCTTCATCTCCCAAGAGACCAAAGCCTCCAGAGACCTGTAGGTCAGAAGCTGGGGAGCCAGGCAGCATGCAGAGGCGGCCAGGGGACGGCCAACGCTCGCCTGCCACTGCCACCCGCAGTGCGTCCCCTGGCTGCACCATGGTGTCCACCATAGACACCCTCTCCCACCCCCCCAAGAGATATTTTGAGGACCTGTTTTGATCTCCTTTGCATGTCAGTTATGCTATTTCTGAGCATATTTATTTTTATTGTTTTCCGGTGGTGAGCTTGTTGCCTTGCACTCTCGCCTTGATCTTTTCCACTTCCTCTCACTTTCATGCCTCTTTCTTTCTCCACCGGGCTGACAGGTCTGGTGTTTTTGTCATAGGCAGTGGATAAGTTGCATCCCCCACAACACTGCAACATCGGGCCGCCCCCAATGGAGACTCCTCGGGGCGGTGGGAGTGCAGAGTCAGCCCTGGGAAACGGGGGCGTCTGTGTGGGTGCCGTCACCCTCCCGCCTAGCTGGGTGCCTTACCTGTTTCCAGCCACTGCCAGCCAGTCACTGTCATGTGGAGAAAGAAGTGTTGACTCATTAATTATCACGATGTAGGTTATGGTTAGGCAGATGAGTAAAACATCTTCCAAACATGCGGCACTGCGGAAAGGAAGGGTTTGCTCTTTAATCACCCAGTTCCAGAAATGGTAAAACAAGCCGGGCGCTGCTGGAAGGGGCTGTTGGGCAACAACGTCAGCTCCCTGCTGAGGAAACCCAGCTCCCACCTGGAAAGCTTAACTTCTGTTTAGTTTTGGCTATTCAAAACAGACATTCTCCATTCAAAGATGGGGGGGGTGGGATGGAGTGTGTGTGTTGGGGGAGCAACAGTGGTTTTGCAGCTGAGAAGGAGAAAGAGAAGGATGTCTCTTGAACTTTTTTCAGAAAAACCTTCCTCTCTGCACCATCATTTTTACTTTTATTCAAAGTATAATTTCCCTCCACAAATCTTCAACAAGACTTTTTTTTCTAAACTAATTTTTAAATACAAAAGACCATGAATCCAGGCAGGTACTGATGCCAGATTCGTTGTAATCTTAGCCTACATTCCACACGTGTGGAAGAAATGCACAACCGTGAACCATCACAGCAAGTGGAGCTCTGCTTTAGCAGGGTTTTATTGAATCAGTTCCTGCCGTGAGATACAGGAGAGAATTTGACACATGGACATGATCAGGGTTCGTATTTCCACAGAAGTGGGGCAAAAAAACAAGTGAAAAAAACCCAAGTGGTCTGACTCCAGGGCACAAACCTGTGGCCAGCTGAAGATCAGCAAGCAAGCTGTGCCCCAGGTGAATGCTGCACACCTTTGGCAGAGCCAGCTTGGATTTGCGTTAATGAAAGCCTGTGGATTCAGTGCAGCAGAGAGAGTTGCAATAACAATGAATCATTTATCGTTAATATTGTACCATCAGGTGGTTAGTGAGGTTTTCTCTTGCCTTCCTGTGGAGCAGCTGGATCAGCCGTTTGGGGAGATGAACGAGTGGCATGCGTGCCTTGAGTATCTGAGTCAGCCTGTTCAGCCTTAGGCTCCTCCGAATAGCCAGCAGCTCCCGCAGAAGACGGCCATTATCACCACCCTCGCGTGCTCTCCCTCACATTCTTGCTAGCTCAGTGCCCCATCTTTCTTCTCTCTCCTTTCTTTTGCTTCCTTCCAGTCTTCCCATTTGCTCTTAGTGGGCCTGATCCCCAGCTGATCTAAGTCAGTGTAGGGCCACCGAAATGAACAGAGTCAGGCAAAATCCCCCTGGGCACGTGCTGGACTGGCCACTAGCCCCCAGCTCTAGCCCACACACAGGGCAGCTTATTAGTTAATGTCAGGTGGCAAGTCCCTAGTCACTCCAGTTAGGGTCAGCAGTCCAAAGGGTCAATTTGGGATCAGCTGTTTATCTTTCCAAGGCTTAGTTTCTCATTTATAGCTGCAAGGAAAAGCAAGGACACTTGCAGCAGGGAAAAGCAATGATAAAAGCACGGAAGCATCCCATGGTGCTGAGATGCAATGATAATGGCAGTCATAGAAGTTCTGACGTGAGGTAGCAGGAGGGAAGGGGGGTTTGGATTTACTCAGGTGTAGTTTGGACAGTCTGACCAGCAAATCTCACTCTTTCCACCTCTCCAAATCTAGACTGGACTTTAAAAAGAACATCAGCTTTTTGGGGACCTCTCTTCTCACCATCTCCTGGGGCAGCCTTCTCCCCTACTATCTGTGCTAATTACCCCCACTCGTCTTCCTCAACCTGTGGTAGCTCTGCAGAGTTCATTAGGCTTGAAACCATATGCTAGGAAGAGCTCATAGCAAGTTAGGAGGAGAAAAAAAAAACCAGATGATGAGAATATCTGCTGCAAAGGCAAATCTTGCTCTGTTTCCCGGAGAGCCCGCTCCCCAGGGCTGGGTTTGGTCGTCAGTTTGCAAGTGCGATAAAACAGACAGGAAATTCAGGGTCTGGCTTCAGTGCACAAGCACTGCCCTTCAGAGATACCCGAGCTTGCTCCAGCACTGCTGCCACACAGCCCGGGAGCAGGACAGTCCCACTCATCTCCTGCATGGCCTGGGTTAATAGTGTTGTGGGGAAACAAGGTCTGTCACCTGCAGCAGGGACTGTGCTGTCATGGATGCTCCGCTGTGGGTACCCGAGAGAGCTTGCACGGGGGTAGTCCACACAAGGCACAGTGCAGTGCAGATGTGCCCATCGGTGGCAAAGCAAGGCAATCCCTCCCTCTCCTTTCACTTGCCTCTGTCACCTTTGCTTTGCAGCTCTCTCCAGCTTCTCATGCCCAGCCTATGTCCGAAATTTAGTGATTCACGCCTGGCACAACCTTTCCCTGCTTGCCTCAGTCCTCGTTGTACTGAGTAGAAAGACCTCCTGTCCCAGGCCTCCAGCTGCTTTGCCTCCACTTCCCTGGGAGCCCTGGCCCAGGAAGGAAAATCCCGAGCCAGGTTTGTGCTGCCCTGCCCAAGCCCATGCACTCTCTGCTCTGTCTCTGCCTGTCTTAAAGCCAGTTCAGTTTCTGGTGCTGTGATTTCTATTGAGCACTGCTGCTCTGAACCTCCTTCCCACTCACAGCCTCCATTCATCCCTCAGTCACCTCCTTCTGCTTCATTTTGGTGCTAACATCTCTCCCTCCCTCCCCCCCCCCCAATTCAGTAGCTTTGCTCTTCTGCCAGCGCACTTTGCAGAACCACAAATCCACCTTCCAGCTCTGCTCAGCCCTTCGCTCGCTATTTTTCCAGCAGCTGCCCCGCACTGGCCAGTGCTGCCTCTTCGCTTGGGCAGAGCCAGGCACGAGAACCGTGCTCCGCATGGCGTGGCTCCCCGTAGCTCATCCCAACAACGGGCAGCGGCACGTGTGGGAGCCCAGGGGTGGTAGGGATGCGGGGACATGCTCTGGGGGGGGCTGAGCAGGGCAGTGCATCCCGCTCCCTCCACCCCACATGGGCTAATCAGCCTCTTGCTTTTTTCCAAGTGCGATATTCCCACACGGAGAGAGAGAGGTTTCAGGAAATTTCTGCTCCTCTCAAAATCACTTCTGATTTTTCTAGTAAAAGCGTCTGCCAGCCTCCTGCCGCCAAGTTCCTTTTTTTTTTTTAAATACATATACGATTCAAGCTGCGTTGGCTCCATTCCTGAAGTCTGGCAGGTGCTCAGTGACATATGTTCTGTGATAAATGTTTATTACATAAGTTCATTCAAGCTAACATGGATTTTGAGATATAGTCAGCTCTCATTATACAGCTTGCCTTCAAAGCTCAGTGTCCAGATTATGCCTTTTCTTGTAGGGATGTCTCCCAGGGTTTGTTTGCTCCCTACCTGATTTAGCCAACTCTTGATTGGTTCATCAAGGTAGTTAATGAAGTGCTCAGACTGACTCGGGGGAGGGGAGGAAAAGGAGCAATTATAACTTCGACTTGTTCCAGCTCATTATTTTAATCGCTGTGTATCATATTTGGTGAAAACATCTCTCTACAAACATTAAAACTTCAGAGCTGTCATCACTGAGAAACAAAGGGTCTGATTTCACTGATCCCTGAGCATCAGTGCTGCCTTAGAGGTGAATTGCATCAGGTTGTTATCACTGTGTCTCATTGGACGAGTCGCTCCCGATTCCTGCTGTTTCAGGACTATGGATACCACTCACGCTGTCTGAGATTTCAAAGTATGTTCATCTTCATCCAGGCTGTTCTAAAAACTTCTTACTATTGTTTAATCTTGTTTTAATAAATTCCAGTCACTTTGTGGGCTATTCTTTGGATGGATGAAATTACAAGTGCTGCAGCCTGAAATCCTGAGCATCCTGTACAAGTCCAGGGGAACACTGCTATCGAATTTCTCCTTTTAATGTGCATCAGATGGCAAAACATCAGGATAAATGTTTCTTTGCTTTGAACGAGGAGTTTGGGCATGGCAGAAGCCAGAGCTGCCTTTGGGCTGCCTCCCATGTCCCCAAGTCTGAGCCTCTCTCGGGGCTTCCCAGAGTCTCAAACTAATTGTGCTGAGCAGATTTTGGCCAGGTTCAGAGGATACGTGCATACATGTGTCCAGGAGCAGTATGGTCTGTCGTTCTAGAGGAAAAAAAAAACCCAAACCCAACAACTTAGCCCTGGTTGTAAAAGTTTTGCATGGGGCACAGATCTCCAAGTTTGCTGTTAGGGATCAGGCTGATCTGGCATGTTATCACTTTCGATGTGACAAATGCTTGTGCAAACTGGATCATTCACATCATAGATTTGGCAAAGGTCTCGTGACTCTGGACTCTCAGGTGAGTCCAGCCTTGCTGAGGCAGAGCTGGGTTTTGGAGGGAACAACAGCATCGAATGTGACGTTTTCTCATAGGATGCCCTTACTCCCATGAGCTGGGGGACAAAAATATCGGGATTGTGTATAGGCAGGCAAAGACCCGGTGCAATGCACTGCCCTTTGCCAGGACGAGCCCCCTCCAGTGAGGCTTTCAAAGCTCAGCGAAGGGGAAAGCAGGCTGTGTACTTTACACTTGATCAGTTAGGGCCAGCAGTAGCAATAATAATTTTCTAGTCAACACGTGTGTCTTATCTGGCAAATTCTGAGGCAAATGCACGGTGGACTGGCTGTTGCTATGTGCCTGCCCCTCTTTGGGTCTGCAGTCCAGGCGTTAGCCTCCTATCTTACATTTGCTGTTCAAGCAATCTTAGTCAGAAACAAACTAAACTCTGAAGGCGCGGCAGATCTGCAGATGGGAGGGTTTACAGTTAAGGGACAGCACTGGGCTATGACATGTGGTTAGAGTTATAATGTATGCCTGGCTTAATATGGTTGAAGTGGCATGGGCTTTTTTAATACAGCTGCATAATGTGGTATGTCAATCCTTCACTGAATGCACCAGTTTTAGCAAGACGTGTGCATGTTATTCAAAGAATTTAAGGTTAAACTTGCTGAGCTGTAAATCTCAGTGACCGGCATGTACTGCAATTCCAGGGTGTCCCGAAGCATGCCTGGAAAAAGGAGAAATGTGGAGGACGTCATCCTTAGAGTGCTTGGGATCAGAAACGCAGAACCGGCTGTCTCCACTCACGCTTTGCCTTGGGCTGATTGTAATCAGCCTCATGTTTCAGAGGTGTGGAAAGGGTAAAATCTGGTGGACAGAAGAGAGGATGCGAAAAAGAAAAAAGGAGCATTAAGGGGAAAGCAATGTCACCAAAAACCCGAGACTGGTCTTTGGTTTCTCTTGTATCTTTGGGAGGAATTGGGTGTCCTTCCTGCTAAATAATGCATGGTAGAGAGCACATGGGAAACATCTCCCGCACAAAGAGCAGGAACACAACTAGAACAGCAATTAACACACTTTTTTAATTGGCATAGGTCAAAACTCCCCCTCCATGTCTCTTGGAGTGAGCATGGCTGCAAATGGACATGGCCAAAGCAAGGGGTCAGGAGCTGTGCCCTGCGTCAACCCTTTTAGAGAATTCCTTCAGAAAAGGCTGTGGAAAACACAATTTTTATCTGGGTTAAATCCCAGCTAGGGGAGTCTGGCTGAGCTTGAGGGGCAAGTTGGCACAGTCAGTCCCCGAGGCCCCGGGAGGTCAGGGTTTGTCTGCTGGGACAGGAGCATGCTGGAAGCAGGGATGGGAGCAGTAGGCAGTGGTGAAGTTGGACAGGAGCCTCTTTGGAGACTGGATGGTTTTGCATTATCTGGGATTGAATAAGAGCACTGAAAATAATAAACCAGCACCCCAGAAAGGGCTGGGTGATTAACCTGTCTGTCCTATGAACTTCTCCTGCCAGCCCTCTTTGCTGTAACTTGTGTCCAGCCCCTAGAGAAGTCAGGAAGCACCTGTGGTGGCATTTGCATGCACTGCAAGGTTTTTGAGGCAGGGACTGTCCTTTGGTGGCTTATGCTGGCAGCCTTCAGAGCCAGAGGTCCTGGCCGGGGCACACCTGCAAGGCAAACCTTAACAAATGGGTGCCCGTCTCAGCCACTCGGAGATGAAGCATCTCATCTCTGGCTGGGCAGATGACTCAGACCCAGAGCAAATTAGGGTTAGCTTGGGTAGAAGTGTGATGCGAGTGTCTAGCCATCACTTGTGGGGAGGGTAAATCACATTGTTGTAGCTCCATTAAGAATGACGCGGCCACTCTCCACCCGCAGAGAATTTAGCCCAGACCTTTTTAGTCAGCTCCTTTTGGTAATTTGATTTCTCTCTACATGAAAGACATAAAGACACAAGTGTCTTAGATGCTGATGTGACCCATGTACCAGTGGAGGTGGTGGTTTAGCTTCTGCTGACATCCAGCCCCTCTGAGCAATGCCCTGATCACCAGACTGCTTTTGGAGCATCCTTACCTCAAAAAGAGCTGCCACTGTGCTGAAATTAGAGCTAAGATCACTCTTCAGAGAATCAATTTGCCTGACAACCCTGATCCTCAGGGAGGATGACATTAGCATGGTGGCTATCATCAGTCAGTCTGCTGCTGGGGGCTCCCTGATCTGCAAGCGTTTGAGTACTCTCCACCCTGGGATGGGCCACTGAAAGCATTTTAAAACCTTGGGATTCTCAGAAACCTAGTCTAAATTATTCAGGAGGGACAATGAGGAACAAGACTGAGAAAGGTATCACTGGAGATGGATGTGTCTTCAGGACTTGCAGAATCACTCACCTACAGAGTGCTTCAGGGCTTCATGAGCTTAGGTTAAGTTCACAAGCCTTCATGGACTGTAAATGAAAAGCAGGATGTTGATTTGGTTGGTTTGGTTTTCCAGAGGGACCAGGATTCAGGCTTTCTTGTTGAATGGGCAGCTATGTTCTCTTTTAGGCGTGAAGTAACCCCTTCTGTTTTCTCTCCCATAAACAGATCTGGCAAATACTTGGTTGAGCTGCACAGCCTCGGGGTTAAGCTTTCCAAAGGCAACTCTTCAATGTGGGGCCTCCATTTCCAAGGTACTTGGGCAGAGCTCGCGGGAGCAGCGTCTCCTTTGGAGAGGGCTGTGCACCAGGTCTCCGACTGCTACATCAAAGATCCCTCCAGAGAGACGCCCCACACCCAGAGCCTCTAAAAGGCCTGGCCACTCCTGAAAACTCTGGCATGCCTGTAGTGTGACTTTGCTCTTTCCCAGACCTTTGCTCTTGCTCATTCAGCCCCATCCTCCAGTCCATGTTTTGTTCAGCTCTTCGGTGAATTCTTCTCTCATGCACCTTTGCTCTGCCGACTTTCCTGTTCAGAATGTGGATGCAGGAATCAGCCAAGATGCTGGTTGTGGTGGACTAGACATTAACTCATTTGCATTTCCTCACCACTGCCAATTACTAGTGCCGCAGCAAAAGACAGGGCGCACATACCAACTGTGTCTGCTGCTACTGACGGGAAAACCAGAAGGGAGCACTCCTTCCATCATAACATTCGCCACTCGTACCAACAGCAAGTCTCTGCATGCTGTCAGGTTGTTTCGTGCACTTCTCCTTCATCACAGCGATGTGGAGGCTTGTATTAACCACCCTGGATCCCACTGCTGCTGCCCATAAAGACTGTTTGGGGTTTGACCAAAGGAAAAACACCCTCCTCGGGAAGAGCTGGTTTGCAGGGATGTGATTTTGTCAGAGTTGCTTGCTTAAGCACGTGGAGACAACTGCTAAGGGTCAGCCACAGATAATGAGCCTTCAGATGACAAATGGCAGTCCCTGGCTGTACGGTGAGGGGTGTATGTTCCCAGCATGCTCTCTGTGAATTATTGCAATGGCAGCACTCACTTCCCTTCTCTGGGAAAGAAACAAGAGCAAAGCAAGCAAGAACTAGCAGCAGATGGTCCCTCCTGTGCCCAGATCGTTCCAGCCAAAACAAATCTACATCCCCAGCTGAAGGGAAGGGTACAGGAATAGAACAGGAGTGTGACTCAGATCCAGTGACTCAGAAAGCAAGGCGAGGGGAGGGAGAGAGGGAGGGAGAGAGGGAGGGAGGGAGGGGGAGAAGCAGAACCTGGCGCAAGAGCCTCTTACGGATGACAGTGATTATTGCTATTATTCCAGCGAGTGCTTGCGGGCACCAACAACTCTCACTCCCGCTCCTGTTCTCCTTTTTTTGGTCTGTTTTTTGTTGTTTTGTTTTGTTTGGGTAATTTTTTGTTTGTTTGTTTTTGTTTTTTTTTTTTTTTTCCTGTGTCTCTTTCTTTCTCCCTCTTCCCTTTTGTGGGAAAGCTGTGAGCAACCCCCTCTGCATCTTTATCTGTTTGCAAGCTGGTAAATAGCAGGCCAAACACTTGTGTGCCAGATATCAGATAGGCTCAGCTGTTTGCATGCCAGCAGAAAATGCCACATGCCCAGCCTCCCTCCGTCGGGGCAGCAGCGTGCAAGATTCCAGGCACAGTCCTCGGCTCTCCTCTCGCCTCCCATTCCCAGCCCGTGAGCCCATGGCTCTTTTGCCGTGTGCCTCCCTACAACAGTGGTTGTGTCAAATGAGGATGATGTTTGCCCAACCTTAGCAACTCAGATTTTGACTAATGAGCTCAAGTGCTGAACTGTTGGTGTTATTCTGTCAGAGCTGCCAGGCAGGTCAGATTAGCTACTGCCACTTACTCACGCCTAAAATGTTTTTATGGCCCTTGGGTTTGCCACAGGGGGATGGATTCACATCTTGATACCCCTTGGATGCTATGAAAGGCTTTGCAAAGCTCCTGAAAAGCACTATCACTGGAAAAACTAGGCCATTGGGTGAGATCATGCATTAAGCACTAGGGGCTGGCTGAACAATCTGTCCCAGAAACCAGCCTTGGATTAGTGCTGTGCTGTGCTCTGGCCCTTGGCACAAGCACAGGTGGGACGAAGGGCCCAGATCCTGCCTGACCGCATCGGAGGAAAATTCCCCTGCAGAGCAGAACATCCTGCCTCGCTGGGTGCCCTGCTCCTGGGTATGGGGCTTCTGGGCAGTGGACAGGAGGTCCTATAGAAACCCAGACTCTGCTATGCACAGGCAACAATTCTGTTTCTCTGTCTCCATCCCAAGTCATCCCCTTGATGCCTTCCCCATCCACCACCATGCAGAACTTGGAGGTTTCTGATTCGTCAGGCCCAAAATTACTCCACACTAACCCTCTGAATGGGATCTATCCCATGAAAATATACTCCATAAGCACTGGTGGTTTATGTTGATGACTCTTCAGCATAGCGAGGAAGCATAGTTCACACATGCAGCTTATGCGATGCAATCATGTTGACTGGGATCTTTGGAAGAACCTGAGTGGCTGGGAAATGCTGGTCTCATTAACTTCCAGCTAAACCAGGCGCCCTAAACTTGGTAGACTGTGACTGTAGCAGGTATCCCACACACATTTTGTGTTCCATAGGTGACAAGCACCAGAATACCTCTCTTTTAGGACACAGAGGTGTTTGAATATCCCATCCTCTCTCCTGAAGTCAGTTCCATGACTAGCACAGTGCCTTTGGGCCCAGCAGAGCCGGCTGGGGACTTACGGCTTACTCATCACGAATGCAGACATCGGCACCCGAGCCCTAAACTGAAGGGTCCTCAGGGACAGAACCAATGCACAGACGTGAGTATGTGCTGGCCCACGCACCACTCACCAGCCAGAAAGGGGTTCAAGAAAGCCCTATGGTCACTGGCCCAACCAACACATCTGGCTTGGGGGTTACAGGACCCAAAACTGGAGGACCCTGCCCACTGGACTTGGAGGGTTTTCTCTTTGGGGTAGCAGAGATGGAGGCCAGAGACTGTCAGAGCTTGGGTCACTTGCTGTGGGGCATCAGCTTGAGATATTTGTAAAGAAGAGATAGGTTAAATTTGTATATAAAAATATATACATGTTGTTATATAAACTATACAGATATTTTTAACTTTGGTACCCATTCTGGGTTCCATTTAACTGAACAGGATACAGGAGGTAAAACATTCTTCATGGCTACTTGAACAACTTCCCCCTTCTTTGCATGTGTTGGTGAGGCCTTGACCCGTTATAGACCATGGCAGTGCTATATTTTCACGTGTATAATGTGCTGTTTTTTTTAAAAAAGTGATTCAGCAGTAATGCAGACTGCATGCACGTGTGAGTAACTCAAGGGGAACTTTAACGTAAAGCCCCTTCTCCCCAGTTACCCCCCCAGCCCTTCTATGGGCATGAAAATACAGCATGTTTTCTTCCCTTTCTGTTCTTGACCACCTTGCATAATGCTGTACAGGACAAACTACCTAAATGATGCAGAATGAGGGACAGATCACAAACCTTAGGGTCAGCCCATCAACCTACTGCTGTCCATGTTGGGAGAGGAGCAAACCTTCCTTTCCCAGCCCGAGCCGATGCCTCGGAGGCATAACCTTTACAAGCACATACACTAATGTATGATCTGATGCTGTATCTGCCACACTGTTGTTATACCCAGAGGCTGTTTCTGGGGGAAAGTTTGCATGACCTAGATACAATCTTGTGGTTCTTGCAGGGAAGATATAGTGTCTGAAATAAAGATATTCAGGTGGGAAGAGGAGTTACTCTACAGCAAGCTCTACTATGGGCTTCCTATATAAGTTCACTAAACAACAGGGGTGCTAACCAGGGTGACATAGTGCACTGTGCAGATGAACAAGGCATTTCTACATGCAGAGTGGATTGGCACCAGAGATAGAGAGGATTTAGGTGAGGGGGAATGATTAGACTGTGTAGTCTGGCCCACAGAGCACAGACCGATTGCTTTTACCTCGCTACCCCCTACCAGTGCTCAGTGACTTGCACTTGCCTAAAGCATCTCTTCCCGAAAGGTGTCTAGTCATGATCTGAAGATATCAAGAGAAGGAGAGGCTGCCCCTCCCTTTGGTCGTTTGTTCCAGTGGTTAATCACCTCTTTGTTAAACACGTGCGCCTTGCAGCTAATTTGAATTTGTCTGGTTTCAGCTTCTAGCCAGTGGCGGTTCGTGTTTATGCTTTTCTCTACTACATTAAAAAGCCCTGTCCCACTCACTATTTTCTCTCTGATGAAATTACTTATATGCTGAACTTAACTCACCCTTCAATTTTCCCCTCCTTCCCCCTTTGGGTGCATGAAACAGATCGAACAATTTCAGTATCTCGCTCTAAGGCATTTTCTCTACTCCTTAATTCATTTCTGTGGCTCTTTCCTGCCCTCACTTTAACCACCTTTTGAATATTAAAATGTGAGCCCCAGGCCTGGATGTGTTATCTTATCCACTTTAGTCTCAGTGCTTTGTATGGAGGCAAATTAACCTCCCTGATCCTGCTTACTACCTTCCCTGCGTGCTCATTCCCAGGCAGCCCTCGCCCCTGTTTGTCAGCATGCCAGGAGAAGTGTTTGCACTGAACCACTCACCCGCAGTGACTTCCAGCCCTCGTTCAGGAGCTCTGCTACACGAGGCCCCTCCTGCTCGTAAGGGACGACCCACGCTCCTCCACCTCCGGGTGCCTTGGAGCATTGCTGCAGGAACGCCTCTCAAGTGAGACCTGCTTACCCAGTGGCCACCGTCCCCTGGCACGGCTGCCTCATCAACCACCCTGCCACCAAAGCCGGGTCATCCGTGCCCTTTATCAGTGGCTGTTTTACATTATCTTCCAGATCGCTGATAAAAAGCATAGGATAAAGCAGGGCTGAGTCCCAAACCTGCTTGGAATTTGTTGTTTGGTGATGAGTCCTCACTGACAACAACATTTTGAGATCTGTCAGTTATCCAGCTCTCAATCTGTCTCACAAATCCTCTGGTTCATACTATTCTGTGCTATTTTTTAAGCAGGATGTCATGGTTTTAGCTCAATCCCCTTGAAAAAAAATCTAAGTATAGCATATCTGCGTAGTTACCTCTATCGGGCAACTTTGTAATCTCCTCAAAGAACTAAATCAGGTTTGTTAAGTGCTATTTTCTCTACAACAACATTGAATCACATTCTCAGAAGAGGGGAATGCTAAGAGGGTATTAAATTTATTATTACTATTATTATTATTATTATTTCATATATAGCCATCTGCTATATAGCCAATCTGCTAATCGGGAAGACTGATCCTATATCATTGGTCTCTTAGATGTAGCATCTTCCAGTAGAACAACCTAGCGAGATCACAAAGTTTGCTAGATCACTTGAAACTCAGGGGATGGCAATGGTTTGGTGAACGCTGTGCACACCAGTTGGGTATGCATTGGAGTGGGAAAGGGCTCCGACCCTTTCTGCTCCCTCCACTCCTCCAGTCTGCCAGTAACCGACTCCATTGTGATAAAGGTCTGGAGAAGTGAAGAAGGGCTGTTCTCAGGTGTTCGATGCTGTGTTTCCTGCAGAACTGCCTGAGGACATCTATGCTCAAGTCCTTTGAGTCAGTCCAGCTTCATCATGCTATAAAGCAAGGTGAAACTTTTGAGTCTATAGTCTCACTTATGGAACAAGCATCCCACAGGTTTCTAACATTGCTCTAAGCTGATCTGCTTGGTAAAGTTTCCCTAGTGAGTGTTGCAAAAGTTTGTCTTTCCTTCCTGGCTACAAGGACGCTCTGCAGGGAGGCACTAGAAGATTGTGCAGCACCTGCATGGAGCTGGTCCACTTCTGTGTGGGATGTGGTTGTGTTAGCAGCTGAAGAGCTGAGCTCCCGCTTTTCTTTATGTGCTCTCCTGACTCAGCCAATCCGCATTAGGAGCGCAGCTGCACTCAAGAGAAGAATATTTTATACAGAGAGTTCAAACTGGCTCTTCTGTTGTGTTAAGTTTTCAGCTACCATCTCTGAAGCACATCCTTCCTTCCTGATGGCCATGTCAAATGCTTTTGCAAAGACCTTTGCAAAGTCTTGTAAAGACACTGTGGAAAGGAGGCCTAGGTGCCCAGTGTTAGATAGCCACCTCTTCTTCAGAAATGCTGAACTCATCCCTTCCTCTGTCTTTACATGATTATTAACAATAAAACATGTCTGAGGAATGGACAGAATTAATTAATTAGAAGAGAAACACCCCAGCTCATGCCTTCTGAACACCCCAGTATGGCCTTGGTGTCATGGGGGATTGGGAGGCCAGAGTCTGTTTTACTTGACCTTCAAGTCTTTCCTAGGAAGATGGCAGGTCTCATGATTTATGTCACAGTAAGCTCTAAAAAATATGCCATGTTTCCACTGCAATTTTCTTTCTTTCTCAGATGTGCCAGCTGCTCTTTTTCACACTTTTGCTGCACATTTATGAGAGTGAGAAGGAATGCACACACATACACGCACATACACACAGCTGCAGCCAGAAGACCAGACTGGCCTTAGCCCACACAGTGCTTTCAAGTCCAGGGACATATTTAGTTAGAGCAGGAGAAAGTAAAAAAAAAAGAAAAAAAAAAATGTTGCTGTAACTGTGTCTGGATTCCCAAACACCTGCACCAGGGTTTCCTGATATTTCTGCAGACATTTGCATCAGAGATACAGCTGCCACAAGCGCTCACACCAGATCCTAGCCTTTATTTGATCGTGATTCTATTCTCACTTCATTTTCTCTTACTTAAAACAGACCTAAAGTCTCCTGTACAGCCAGAGCTGGAATGGTTGAAGTCCATGCTTGTGAAAAGTATCCAAGGCTACTTTACTTACACCAGTTTAACACCATTTAGTCAAAGGGCTGCAAAAGGCTGTATGTGCTTTTTCAGTTTAGTTAATTTGAATACATGAAGAGGCTTAAACCATTCTAGCTGTAATGGATTTTAAATAAGACGACTGAAAATTTGTGTGCAAAGCAAGCCTAATTTGATGATATTGTATTCTTGCTATTTTAAGGGATGAGGCTAGTTTTGATTTGTGACAGTTTTTACTGCAGTATTTCTTTCTTGATGAGTACATTAGTTTGTCAGATGCTGGGGACTTAAATAAGATAACCAGGACCAAATTCCCACTTGATGAAAACAACAAAACACCAGGCTTTTCTCTGGTGGGTATTACTGAGGTGTTCAGAGTCTTCTCCTTCTACTGACTTTCCTGGGACATGATGATACTTACTACTGCGGTCCCTTACCAGAACTGCCCAGCTATATCACAGATACCTTCGACAAGTAGTGACAGGAGTGCGAAATGCAAGTCAGGCAGCTAGCTCATTCATCTTTCTCAACTTAGAAAAAAGAGAATGGGGACTACCACTCAGTATTTCTAAACAGTTTCACTCTCTGGTTCTCATGAGGTAGCAAAAAGCTGCAGATTCTTTAGAGGAAGCCAAGCAAACAATTTCAAGCAGATTTCTTAAAAAACAAACAAACGAAAAACCCCACAGCAAAACTAAACAGTTACAGGTGAAATGTTTCTCTTTATCTTAGAGATTCTGTAAAAACCCCTTACTTAACTAAACCTAGATTTGAGACCTACACCAACCTGACAGTTTCCTTTAATTAAAACCTCATCCGCAGTTCAACTTAGAAAAAAACACAACGACAACAAAACCAAACTTCAGAAAACACATGAGATGACATCCGTTCTTCAGGCAAGGCTCCTTTGTCCTGAATTCTAGAGAGCTGGTTATTTAAGGAGAGACTTATGTGAACAAGTAAGATTAAACCGAAGCAGCAACACACCCTGATGCAAGCATGAGGGTGTTGAAATTGCTCTGTTCTTCTCCCCATAGACATTTCAGATCCCATTTCTTGAACACTGTTTATGTCGAAAGCGCTCACATTCTGATTTCCTCTACAGCCAGTTCGCTGCTCTCTGCAGTCTCTAAAAGCATCATCAAGCATTTCCTCATTAGATAATATCATCACACACCCTAATGATTAGGCTCAATGAGTCACCTTCCTTTTTGGAGCACTGTATTCAATCCAAAATTGTGTATCCTTTCTCCCTTGAAGAGAACTCCCTCCACATACAGATGTCTCAGGAGACCAGCCCAGCTGTAGCAACAAGTTCATTAGCCAGCCCGTTGTGGCGGATACTCAAACCCCTTTGTGTGATGCTGGAGACAATAAGACTGGTGTTAGGGTTAGGGCTGTTGTGTGCTGGGAGCAGTGTAGACGCTTCAGAAAGGGAAGCCCTTGCCTCGGAGAATTCTGCCATTGAAAAAGCAAGAAGCGGGCTAAGCGGTTAGTGAAAGGCTTTGGGGATCAGGAGGATGAAAAGCAATCGGTGTAACTGGGGGGGCTTGGGATGAGTAGAAAGGAGGGAGTAAATACACAAAGCATATGGGGAAGGAGAAGAAAGAAGAAGAAACACTAAATGGAGACAATGAAAAGTTTGTAGGCAACAAAGCAGAGGCTACTAGAAGAGGAAAAGGGATGGGTCCCTCCTGTTTGATTAAAAAGGCCTTTTCCTGTCATCTTGCCTGCAGAACAGGTTTTATTATTTATCTCATTTTCTTTATTCAGGAGGCACTAGCAGTAATTATAACAATAATGGCATCTTTATTGCCATATGCATTATTTGCATTCCCACAAAGCCTGCGAGCTGTAGGCAGGGGCCAGGGAGAGGGCCCTTTCCCGAGGGCTGTGGCCAGCAGAGGGGTCCGGCGGGGCAGGGCACCATCCCGCAGCCCCCCGCGCAAGCAGCCGCCTTGGCCGGGACTGCAGCCAGGCAGGGAAAGCCTGTCGGTCTCACAGAGGTTTTCATCAAAGGGCTTTCCTGCCCCTCCCCTCCAGCAGTAGTGCATGGTGGACTCTTCAGGACTTTTGGTGGTTTCATTTATTTTTATTTTTATAAACATTGCAAAAAGCAGATACTTCCCCTGGGAGATGGCTGTTTGCATCCCCTTGCTCGCAGATATTTATAGGGCTCCCCTCTGGCAACATCTGAACGCCTTGTGTTTTTGACTGGATTTATCCTCATATTTACCCTTCCCTTGCAGGGAGTTGTGTGCAGCACACAGAGCTGAAAATGAGGCAACCAAGTCCAAAACATAAATCTAGAAGAAGCATAATCAGATGCCATTTAACTTTAGCCATGCCTCAGCCCAAAGTTTTTTGATAACTTCCAACTCTCAAAGCACCCACATTTCTGCTCCTGCCTCTGCACCAAACACAGCAACTCGCTCTTAGCAGCATTGAACCTGCTAGCAGCCTACACCTCCATCATCCAGAAACTAGGTGGAGAAATGCCTTAATTTTCAGTGGGACACTTTCTAGAAGATGTTTTCTAAGCACATGTAAGACTCACACCAAACAAGCAGCTCCACTTTTAGGGACGAGGTTTGCACGTTCCCTCTCACTCACCCAACCCACTTACACGATGTGCCACCACACAGGAATACATCCCCACTGACAAGCTATAGGTTGTCCAGGCTTGACTCCCTGGCTCTTCTAGTGAAATGGTGACTCACTTTAGCCTCCTGGTTAAGGAACTCATGTGCATCACCTTCCAGTATCAAATGTGGTGTATTTCTTCTATGCATATACAAGAATGGAGAAGCATTTCCTCCTAGTGATGGAAAACTGTGGTCACTCCTGCTTTCTCCATCTGGTTCACCCACCATTGGTTTATTCTTCAGCATGCCGTCCATTTGGATCCCATTTCTGAGGCTCCCACATGTTTCCTAGAGAGCCCCATCTCTGAACTCCCGGGCCCACTCTGAATTAGGTACCTCCTCCCCTTTCTACACCTGGTCTCCAGAAACCCTCCACTAACACAGGGGGTTTTATAGCAGAGGGTGGAGATGTGGGACCAGCAGCCCTACATCACAAGTACCTGTTCACAAACCAGCCCTCCTCTCCAGCAGCCTGGGCACTGCTGCACACAGTGGGGTCGGAAAGGCCCCCAACTTGGGAGTCTGCATGCTGGTCACAGAGAGGAGGGCTCTGTACCCTCTATACCTTCTGTACCAGCCACTCAAAGTGAGCTGCTCTTGCTGAGGACAGTAGCTTGCTTGTAGCTTGTTTGTACCCTTCCTCTGTCTTTCTGCCCCTGAGGAAAGGGGTCCCTCTTAAGCTGCCTTCCTCATGCTGCTGAGGACTTGCAGTCCACCTGGCTCTTTGGACTCAGGATATTCCTCCCTGAGAAGGAGATTTCTCTTCCACTCCCCACTTTCTCAAGCATTGTTTAGGTTTCATTGGTCTCACCCTCAAAGAAGGACCTCTTAAGTACTGTCCCGGAAAGTCCTTCTCAACAGAGGAGGTTTGGTGTTCCACAAACTGAGGAGAAGGCACAGCTGCTCTGTTTTCTGTCTGTTCTGCCTTGATAATTTGTTGCTCCCAGTTATCCGCCTCCTCCTAGGTCTTTTCTCCGGAGGAGGTACTCTTGTCTCCCTGTCATCGTTTCACAGACACACGCTTAGCTATTTCCCAATGGTAGTATGTGGCAACAATGAATCCCCAGTGCACGGAAATGCACATGAAATTGTATTAGTCACATGCAATTAGGCAACGCACAGTCACCATGCAATCAGGGGAAGCCTAGATGCAGACTATTGAGGCGCAGAGGTTTTTGATGAACCATATTGTCACCCCAAAATGCTAATATATGAGAAATGAAGCGTTTTCCCTGAAAGGGGTTGTACTGGGCAAATTTTTCAATTTGTATTGTATTTTAAAGGTTGGAAATTGCCCCTTTATCATTTCCAAAATGAAACATTAATTTCATTCAAAATTACTTTTGATTTCACAATTTAAGCTAATGAGGTTTTTTTTTATGTGGCTGAAGACAAAACACTTCAAAGTTATCAAAATGAAGCAGTGTTGATTGCCCCCGTTGAGCTTTTTTTCACACTTTGTTTGCAAAAATGCTCATCATCACCTATATTTGCATTTAAGGAAAAATGTTTAAAGATTGAAAACACTTGCAGGACAGAGCAATCATGAGTTGCTCAGCTCTAACGCAATGGCAATTTCACCATCTCCTTGTTACATGATTGTGATATGCAGTCTTGTCTTCTCAACATCTTCCAGAGGATTATTTCTTTCCTTAGGAGAGGTACCTGGCTATGCATGTATTTGCAAGCTGCAAATCCACACCAGACCTTTTGGAGCACTTGCTAGACTGTGCAGGTCTGCTGAGATGGAAGTAATGGATGTGGTTTAATTTGCTTGAGTTGGATGGGGTCTCAGTGGGGCTCAGATGGTATTGACTTAACAAAGGGAGACCTTTGCATGTTTTGCAGTCTCCAAGTGAGATTTCCAGTGTTGATTTGAGGCTGCAATTGGTGTACTACCCATCGTTATAATGCCATTACAATAATTAGAGACATGTTCAGTAGCTCAGCATGTTTCCCATAGGTGGAACATTTGCACACACTGTAGGTGCTGCTGGCCAGGATGCTCCCTGAGACACGGGACCCCTCCCATGGGGTGCTAGGAATGCAGCCACACATGCTTGGGGGGGAGCACCCTGAAACTTCCTGCATGGCGCCTTGCTGACCTCCATCAAGCCCGCTCTTTGGAAAACTTAAGGCCAAGCTGCACTCAAACAACTGGTTATCACACTGACCAGTGTTAGCTCTGCGTTTCCTTGGACTAGCCCCTCTGTCTGCACCCCTTGCCCTTTGGACCGTACTTTCAGTAAGCTCTGGGCACACGCAATCTTTCTATCCTGTGTTACAGCATCTCACATGGTAAAGATCCTGGCCCAGAGGTGGCATCCTCAGTGCTGCAGTAGTATAAACACTTTAGTAGAAGACATTTTTCTGAAAATACCTACAGCACAGTGAGTTCTGCCTAGCAAGACACACCTGAAATTCCGACCGGTGCCTTGTGCAGTGGACATACCTACAGCATTCAGCTGCCTGCGTAAAGCCTGCAAGATCGAACAGGTTGTGTGTTACACGTGTCTGGCTGTCGTAGCAAGGCCACCCTGCAGCAGAGTCTGTGAGGTCCCTGGGCACTGCTAAGGTGTCCGGCAGCACTGCGCGGTCCCTGCATGTGCTGTGCACATTCAGGAGCTGATGGAGTGGGAAGCAGCAGCATTAGAGAGCAGCAAAGGGGAACTGCTGGGATCAACCTCGTAGGTCCTGCTGGCTTTTGAGCTTCAGCTAGTGAAGAATGCATGGCTTTAGCAGTCTCAGGGGTTTTACTGATGGGATGTATTGGAGGTGCTGTTGGGTAAACTTTGATAGCATAATGCTCGTGCCTTTCAGTTACCACGGGACTGGGGGCTGCTGGGGGTGCCTGACCTTTGTGTAACGGGTCTGTGCGAGTCACCAACACAGAGAGTAACTTGCTCAGTCTGGAAACAGATGCCAAGGATTCTGGAACCCGGCCTTTGCCCTTTTTAAACCATTCATTTTCCTCCTTCATTATACAGAACAATTTATAATCTACCAAGAGGCACTGTGTCTGATGCTGATCAGAAGAGTCTATTCAAAAAATTTTGCATACCACTGATGAAAACAAAACTACGGTGCATTACAATCCCAAGTGCAGTGAAGAACTGAAAGACTGGGATCTCCCTAAGACAAGTCTCTCGTGCCCAGGCTTCACAGGAGGGGGGTCATGACTAGAAAAGGAGGCTGCAATGTCATAACAGCCATTGAGAATATGACAATAAATGATTTGTTTTGAATTATCTAGCGTTCAGTATTTTACAGTAGGAACAACACAGATCATGAGACAGGAAATGCAGAGTAAAAGCCCACTAACCACAAGCTTTTCCCAGCAAGAAAAAATAAATTAAAAAAAACCCAACAGCATCACACCCCAAAATATTTAATGCATGCTCTCTTTTGAAATACTCTTGTTTCCAACTTGAGGCTGGGCTGCTTACATGCTTGGCTAGCAGCAGCTCTCCTCCGCTGAAGCAAGAGTTGTATCGGTCATCTGACTTCCATCTTAGATAACACACAGCTCTGCCTGGCCACGCTGTGACTGGGCAGGGGAAAAATAACCCGAGCTTTACTGAAATGCACTTGTGACAGCAATGCCTTAATGCTGGTTCACCACTGTGTTTCCAAAAGGTAAATTTAGTAACGATACATGGGGTGTTCAACTGTGTGAAGTGTTCTCTCTGGCTGTAAAAATTAACAGGAGGAGAAAAATCACTCTGAAGTCACTTGTTCTTGCACTCATTCCTCCATGTGGGCCATCCCTTTCAGAAAGTCTAAGCTCATGTGCCCTAGGTGACCTGAAAGGTAAAGTGCATATATACATACACACACACACACAGACACACACACACATATATGTATGTATGTATATGTATATGTCTATACACACATGCAGAGATACTTGTGCACAGGTTCACATTTTGGAGATACTAGTCCTCATACCTTTGGCTCAGGTCTCCAAACGGGACACAGCCACCACTTGCATGAGGAACATCTCCCCAAGGCAGTATGGCCGGCTCTCGCACCCCAATACCCCTGGTCCTCAGAGGCTGAAAGGCAAGTCATGGCCTGTCCTTGGCATAGCTGAAAAGCACAAAAAATGTTTGTGGTTTTGGCTGTTCCCCAGAGACCTGTACCCTTGCTCAGACAGTCCCTCACATCATTGCTAAGCCCACAGCTCTTACCCACAGTTTCTCCAGGCATTTTGGTTAACAAAGCTGGCCTGACCAAGAGGAAATGAAGCTCGTATTTTCTCTTTTTTTCTTTTTTTCTTTTATGCAATCATGAATCTGTCTGTCTTGTCCTGCCACCACAGAGAAGATGTGGTTGCTGGATCCTGCAATTGCCTCCCACCACCCTCTGAAGCAGCCGTAGAGAATGGTGCTTAGATGGCACGGAGGAACAGCAGGAATTCAAGCCCAGCCACAGTGTGGTCTCACAGGCTTCAGATGCTGGTTCCTCAGTGGCCCTTAAGAGCCCTTAAAGTAGGTGTAGGTTTGTGAACCTGCCCTGTTTCCACGTTTGTAAGAGTCCTTGTTGTTTTTTTTTTTTCAGTGGTTTGCAGCGTGTATCATGAGTGCTAAAGGGAAGCACCATAAGCACTTTCTAGTGATTTGAACTTTGCTTGTACAAAAAAAAAAAAAAAGCAGCTTGCTATTGTGTAGGCTCTGCATAGGAGCATCCCACTTCACTCTGGAGTTGGTTATTATTTAAATAGGAAAGCATTCATCAAGAGTAAAGAAAAACACTTTTTCCTCACTCCCATTAGCATCAACAGCTCAAGGAAATCTTTCTTCCAGTGAAAAAGTAACATTTGAGTTTTTCTCTTAATGCTGTCTGTGATGCTGTCTTCTCTTTAACTCTTACATATACATATATACAGCAGCATCTATATCTGTAGACATATCCTCAATGAACTAATCTGTCCTGATTCAAGCTAGCAAAACTCCCTTTCTACCCCACCTCTCAGATATCTGTCCACACCACAGGTCCGTCAGCCCTGCACAGCAAGATGCTGTTCAACTTCTGGAGCTCTTCTCCCCTTTTTCAAGTGGAGGAGACTTTACTTTACTTAGGAAGGGTTTGCATACAAAGGGTTTGCATGGGTAGGGTTTACATTGCAAGGTTTATTCTTTCCCTATGAGCTTTCACTTGTCTCTAAATATGACAAGGAAGCTCTGTAAATTGCCATACTATGGATAAACCCAGTCTCCTGAAATACTTGTTTCTCCATTGACCTTTTCAGTCCATTGGGCATTTATGTGACTTGGATGCTCTGTTTAGCCAAATATTTTTATAGTAAACATTCAGTGTATGGATTGCTGTTAAGACTGCAAGCTCTGTGGGACAGAGACTGTTTCCTTATTGTGCGCCTTGCACAGCCATAGTCACCACAACGCACAGCTATAGCAACAACATTCCTATGGTTTTTGAAGGCACAGATTGTGACTGATTTTCTCCGGCACAATGGAGCTGCTGTCATCAGTCGCTCTGAGAAAGAAGTTTCCAATTTCACCTTTTTCTGCAAAGTCTGAGGAGAATGGAGGGGGTGTTGAATTCTATCACGACAATATTAGAAAGAAGATGAGTCAAACGTGCCACAGGGGTGTCCATCAAAGAGTAGAGATAAAAGTACCGGATTTCAGCAGCAAATTTTGCCTGGCAGACATGATGAAATAATGCTGCTTGAAGGGAGTGAGGGGAAGTGTCACTGCACCCCGGGTGCTAGAAGTGCTTCTGTAAGCGCCAGAAGAGTGAAGTTGTCTTCTCCGCCGTGCTGCAGACTTTCTGTCTGACGCTGGGTGAGTCACTGACGTATGGCTCATTGCAGGAGTGCGAGTGCCTGACTGCTGTGGAAATCAGTGCAGGTCAGGTGCTGAAAAAAATGTAAGGATCTAAGCGTCTTCTCTCCTGTAATGTATGGATAATGTTTTCCTTGTTCCTTTATATGGTAAGGTCTTTGAGGAATGAAGTGGTTTGTGCTCAAGGCTGCAGCCTCAAGTTCTGAGCACTGGGGAGATTCTTTACTGTTATTTTGTCACAGCACTAATTGGGAATGGCCAAAATTTGATCTGCTGTTTATAGGCAGGGGACAGCTTGTGAACACTGCAGCCCCAGCACAAACTCCTCTTGCTCGAGCAGAGCAGCAGGTAAAAGCCCACGTGGGTCCAAACGATGCACAGTGAAGCACGACCTGGCACACTCACGTGGCTCTGCGTTAGCACTGAGGCAAAGGAGCTCTGCTACACTCCATTCAAATGGGATTGCCAAACTCTTGGTGGGGCAGCGTTTGGGTTCCTCTGTTGCAGAATGACAGGCAGAACCACAGCATCTGGGAAATCCGGCGGATCATTGGTGTCTGCAGGGCGCGCTATGTGGCCAAGGTCTTGCCAGCCAGACCTGGAGGAAGCTGCCTAAACTGTGAAATTAATTTTTTAACCAAGAAACAAAGTTTCCTTTCCTGTAAACCCAGACTTATGAGTCAGCACTTCACACGTCAATTATTTACATCAAAAAGCAAGAAAAGCAATTTTAAGATTTTGTAGGATGGAGGGAAAGTAAAGGGGAGACATTGCCCACAACAGTCCTAAGTTAAACGGACTGTTTCTCTGCTTTCCAGGTCCCCAAGAAATTTTCTTTATGTTGGTGCAATGTTTTGTGTGTAGCAACTCCAGACCTAGAAATTTATGTTTAGCCTCAAGGTCAATGCAAAGGAAACATGTTTCACAGCTAGGAAAACTAGGGCACGGATAGCTGAAATATCTTGGCTATGTCTTTAATTCCCCATACCAGCTATATCATGATCCTACTCAAAAGCAGCATGTGTACACTCCTTCCTGGAGACGCAGGAATTCAAGGAAGGGTACAAATCCCATTTGTGCAATAAGCCTGAAGGCTTTCATTTACGCACCCTTTGGCAATGCATGCTCAGCTCTAGACTGTAAATGAAAATTGCTTTGAGTCACAAGGAAAATCCATGCAACCCACAACCTCAGTGTCTAACGGTGCTGGTAAATGCTGGCTGAAGTTATGGAGGCTAACGTGGCCTTCTCTAAGTGACAAAGACATTGCTAGCTGCCTAATGTCTTTTCCAGCCTCCACGGGCCATTTGGCCGCCACAATGATGTTGTGAGGTGGTGACAAAGGACATGGGAAGTTCTTATGAGGAAGATGCTGTGACGAGGAAGCAAACAAGATGAGCTGTTAATGAAAGACAAAAAAGCACTGAAATCCCTTAGAATATGTGGGGAGTTTTCTGGTGAGTAATACCAACATTTTAGGAGCAGAAAAATGAGTCATTCCTATTCCACATAAACTCCTCTCATCCTGCCATGATTTACAAACCGGCGCAGTCCTGTGAAGTCCCTCACTGAGACAAGGGGTAAATGACATTTCTTCTATAAGGAAGACAAGGTTTCAGCATTTGGCCCAGACACCTGTGTCCTGAGACCTCCCGAGGAAGGCTGTGCCAAAGGGAGAAGTCATTAGGGCCCTAAGTGAGAATGTGAAACACCTGTGGGTGATGCCCAGTGAGAAGAGTGGCTATCCTGGCCCCTCACCACCCAGCTGGCAGCAATCTGCATGCAAATATGCCAGCAGCCAAAAACTATATGAGGGATTAGGTTGCAAACACCTTTCTTTCTCCTTTTCCTCTTCCTCCCAGTTGCGCCGGCAGTGTTGGGCACCGTGGAGTAGACAGGAAAGCTGCCTGCCCTGTCTTGTTTGGAGTGACGCAGCTGATTAAAGTAAGTAGGGCGGGTGAAAGTCTTTGTTATGATGAGCTGGCCAGTGGCTCTTGCACAGGACACCTCACTGGAGGGCTGTGAGCGATATCTGTAAACACATTTCATGCAAACATCATTATCCTTGGCAGCTGCAGTAAAAAAGCTGCAGTTTAAACGACCGTCTGGTTCCTCAGTCTTTCCTGTGCTATGATCTCATGTTACAATGTGAGCAAACTTCCTATCTGTAAAGAAGGGAAGCAGAGAAGCCCCTGGGGAGCTGAGGTGGATTTTTCCCTCCTTCCCATCAGGTGCTACTTTTAGCACAGGGCTGCAGTATATCCAGGAGCCTGGGTCAGGGTTAACTGGGGGCTCCCTGCAGCCCCACTGGTGAGATGCTTGCCCTCCGTGCCTCTTGCTGCGTTGCTGTTGTGCCAGCAGCGTGTGCTGGGGTCCTGCTGCCGGCTTTGGGACTCTGCCCTGCTCCAGAATAGCCAGGTCCCTGTGGAGGGCAAGGCATGGGGAGAGGGCAGTGTGTCCAAGCCCAGCCTCCAAGAGGCAGGGAGCCTTGAATAGAAGGGAACTGGTGCTGACACGGAGGGGTTGTGTCAAGCAAACTGCTCTGGCAAGCTGCTTTGTCCCTTTTTTTCTCTTCCAAGATTTGGGGCTTTTATTGTGCTCAGAGATGCCCCTACAGCAATCTAGTCATTCAGGGAGGAGGGAAGGGTCTCATGTACTTCCATAGGGGGAGCAGGTCCTAGGAGGATCCACTGCTCACCCAGCTGGGCATAGAAAATGAGTGAGTTTCATACTGTGCTGGCTCCAGTGGAAGCCATCTACAGCAAGAGCAGCAGGAACTCATGCAGATACCTTTGGGATCCAAGTGCTTATTTTGATGTGTTTGGATTTGTGCTTATTGTGTTTTTTCTTTTTTTAGAGGTGTAGTGGATTAGTCCTGGCTTGTGCAATTGTTGTACCATGTTCTGTTTTTGTGTTGTAAGGGGCTCGGCATTGGTGTCGGGAGACACGCTCCTTAAGTACTCTTATTATTTATCCTCATTGTACAAGCTGCACCAAATAAGCACCAGGCATTTCCAGAAATTGCTATTGATTGGGCAACTGTGTTTACAAAGCTAATCAATAAGTTCCCCCCACCATATATTTATTTGTGATACAACTGCTCTCTTTGTGTGCCTTGTGTGCTTTCCAGAGCTTGTAATTTGTCCAGTGTAAATAGCTGATTTCATCCTTTTTCCTGGGGAAAAAAATAGCCATGCCTCTTCTGGTGAGGGAGGTGTATGTGTCTTCCTGCCTTTAGGGTGGGTAATCTCACCCTTCACAGGAAGAAGATGAAGGGATGGGAAAGAGCCTTGTTGTTTCCTGAACACCAGAGTTACTGAAGTCTCCTGTGGATTTTTGTCCTTTGGCCTTTTCATCCTACTTCTGTTTCTACCATAATAACCCCAGTTCTTTTCACACTGCTTTTCCTGTGACTCTACAACACGCGAGATAACATAATGCTGTAGCTGGGACAGAGCTGTGCAAGCGCTAGTTGGCCAGCCAGGACACACGTGCTGTTTGGCCAGGCAGCCATGTCCTAAGGGTTGTATACCATGTGCCTTTCCACAGTGGAGAACTCATCTGGGTCTCTATCTCCACTCCTCCATGGGTTCTCCCAAACCCTGTGGGCACTTCTTGTTGCTGAAATTTCTACAATTCTTTCAAAAGTGACCAAACTGAGTCAAAAGGCTCAAAAGTTCCTTGAGGAGGATGGATGGCTAGAGGATTATCTGTCAGTCCAAAAATAATCATCTGTGTGGATGGCTGAATTGCCACAATACTTAGAGTTCTGCTTATGTTTCAAATTAAGAAGAATTTGGATAGCTTCCTATTCTGGCCTTGGATGACTTTATTTACGCTGCCTCTGCAGTCCTGGTTGGTCTCTGGTGAGAATGAGAAAGCACCCTAAGCTCTTCTGAAGGATTTCCCCACAAACTGGATGCACCAGAATTTTGCAAGAGCTTATTCTGTAGTGTTAGGACTATGACTAAGATGTTGGCTCTTCTTGCTCCACTATGGCTGACTATGCCCTGTGTGAACTTGGATATGATATGTGAATGCCCCCACCTCCATTCTCCTTTAAGGAGAAACATACCCACATTTGACTTTTGAAACCCAATGGTTCCCACGTTTCTCTGGAATTTCCCACTTTGATGTGTACAGTGACCGCAATTGGCCCCATTCTGGGTGTGTTTAACTTTCCTCACACACAGATTGGCTACTGGATCTAGGATGGGATTTAAATCAACAGGTTTACATGTTGACATTATTTTTTCCAAGATTTTGAGAGACTTTCTTAGGAACTACTGCTCTGACCATAATTCTAAGCAAGGCCAAAAATGAGGTGGTGTGGAGGATGGTGTGTAAGAATGTTAATTATTGCTGAATAGTAATATTGGTATTTTTATTGTATTCCTTCAGAATTTTTAGAACCTTTTGACCATCTTCAACCAATATGAACAGGGAAGCAGAAACCTCAAATAACCTTTTTACTAAAACCTTCTTGTTAATCAATGATCAGGCAATAGTGCCCTGTATACAAGACTCTTGGAGTTTCAGAAGTTATAGGTACTGTTTGGCCAACTGGAAGACTGTCCAGTTGGAGCACAAATAGCCTGAAATAAGCTACAGCAAATGCTGCTTCTTTCCCAGTTGATAGTTACAGGGCATGGGAAGGAGCTGAGTGTATTGGGAAGGGGGAGAGTTTTGATGATGCCATTGGTACTGGGCTGGGGAAGGGGTAGGTCATGGTGACTAGAGGGGATCTCAGAGCCCTATATGAAAGGAAATGTGGGGAACCCTAGGGTAGATGTGCTGGTGGAGTGAAAGGACATATGGTGCCAATTCTTAGATCATGAAAAGAGGAATGATGAGGCCTGGAACAGCTTGGATGATAAAATACAGGTATAATGAAATACTTGGTTTCTCATTCTAAAAGAACTCCTATTGCCCAATTTTCATTCAGCTTTTAAAAAACACAAAGTGGCTTTCTTTGGCATTAGGTACAGTATAATGGTACATCTTGAAAAAGTCAAATTGACCTGTATGTAATTAATGCTTCTGCTTAATATACATGAAGGCTTACAGCCAGTGAAGCTAAGATCCTAAAACCTGAACCTTTGTCTTCTGATTTTGCCTGAGATTACTTTAATTCAAGACTCTAGAAACAACTACAATTAGCTCCTATTCCTTCTGCTCCTCTATATACTCAGTTGCTTGTCCACACCTTTAGCTTCTTGGATCATTGACTCAGATATTTAAATGGAAAAATACTCAGCACAAGTTTATTGCAATGAGCAGAAGCAAAGAGGGTCTCTGTAAATATCTTGGTTCTTTGTATGCAGCTGTGTTCCCCTTTGTTTACTTGACTTCCCCAGTTATTTTCAAGCCACTAAGGTCATTGCTAGTTAATAGTTGGCTAGAAATCAATAGACAGAGATGGTTAAAGATAAGTTTTAATAATGGGAGCAATCAAATTCTAGCAACTTTTATCTCTCTGCTGCTGCCAGTGGTGGGTGGTTTTTGTGCAGTGACTCCATTCATCTTCCAGCTGTACAAACTCCAGGCAGGGGTTTTATCTTTGTAAAATAAAAAGTAAAAGCTATCATAGCCCACCCTGGGGCCTAGTGGCTAGTGCCCTGCTGCTGGAGAGCTGAGCCCAAGCATGCTCAATACCTTCCTTTGGTTTCAACAAGGGTTTCATCCCACGTTCACCACTGTACTGAGAAAACAAAACTGCAAGATATGGAGGTAGCCAGAGATGGACCATTGTTGTGTCTTGACTGCTCTCTGAACAGATAGGGGCATCTCAAAGTCTCAAGGTGCATTGCTAGTAAATTCAGTTGTTAAGTGGCTTCTGCACCTTGAAATTAGCATTACATTGCAGTTGGATTTTTAAAAGAGCTAAGCTTCATCTTGGAAGAGAAAATATATTATGCTTTGTGACTTTAAGCTCTGGGATTGCTTGGTTCAGAGCGTGTGCAGGGCACTGCTAAAGTCTAATAGTTATCTCTTGCCAGCTGGACATTACCACATTCAAAAGCAGATCTCTTGCAAATACGTCTGGTGTTGAGTGATCACTTGAACAAGAGTGTTCAAAGTGTGTTGGAAACAATGGCTGCTGTTGGGCTTTGGATCAGGTGCTGCATGATGCTGCTTGTGCTGGAGGTTCCTTGGCTACCCACAGTTTGCCTGGCAATCCCGTGCCTGGCACCAGGTTCTATTCCTGAGGGTTTTGTGGAACGTTATTGGGCTGTGATGCAATGGCATCCCATCCTGCTGCAGCAGATTCACCGAAATAGGTATGACTGGCACTTCCATGCATGCTCAAGCAAGCGAAAATATTAGATACTCCACCTAAAGTCCTGCCAGATGTTTTCGCAAACGTGACTGGCCATGGGGATGGCCTGGGATTGGAGTACCTGCCAGGAATTTGAGGGACTCGTGCTCAGTTCCCTGTTTTGCCCCAGACTTCATCTTCTGCCTCAGGCAAGTTACATCAGTGCTGTGACTCAGTTCCCTAGCAGTACAATGGAAATAGCAACACTGCCCTAACTTGTGGGATTATTGTGATGGTAAACATCTCTAAGACTGCAAGATACTGTGCTCCTATGATCAGGACAGCCACATCAGCACCTACTGTATAAAAAGTGACTTGAGCTCTTGTATCTGCTGAATGCTTCAGGGAATGGCTTGATTTGAGGAGAGGTTTCAGGAGTGCTGAACCTGCCCCAAGGTGTGGGAAGGGACAGGGACTAGGTAACCATCTGAGTGTTCAGGACTTGCTCCTGTGACATGGGCAAATCCTGAAGGTCTTGCTGAACTGGCATGTCACCTGAGAACTTGCACCAGTAGCACCAGATGACTGAGGTTCCCCTGTTGCAAGAGGTCTGTCCAGGCTATTAATCAGGGGAATTAAGTTTGTGAATTCAGGGCTATGAATTCAGTTGGTGAATGAAAGAGCTGCAGGGCATAATGAACTACCCCAAACTACCTGCTTGGGGATTACTTAGAGCCTGTAAATGTTTGCAACTTCTCCAGGGTACAGAGACACCTAACTCAAGTGAGTGCAAGGTTACTATGAACTTGGGTAAGTTACCACTGGCTGCACGGCCCTCTCAAAGTTTGCTGTCTCCTTACATGCACCACATCTCTGGAGGAACTTCCCCTTCTTCCTGCCATCTCCACCCCTCCCTGCTTTCTATAAGGTCTGTTAAGGAGAAAGAGATGGCCCCTTGGCCAGTGGCACTATTTTTCAATCCACTACAGACAAAGGGTAGTTTGGCTACGTTAGCCAGCCAAAGGGGCACCCATTTGGGCATTTGAAGAACAAAGGCATGGTTTCTGATGATTCACTGGTGGAGGGCAGATGTAGACTGTTCATTACAAATCCTGCTGGAGATGCATGTTCTGAATGACCCTAGTATAACCTCATAAGTTCTGAGGTGAATGAAAAGTGGCACAAGAAAGAATGGTAGAAGGTCTGGGGCGGGGGGGTGTTGTTGAACAACCAGACAGCATATGGAGCCCATTTTCATTATGAGACATAAATGAAAACAGTTCACATATAGAGTATTTTACATTTATATGTAAATACAGTATGCAGTTTCCAAATTAATAGGTGGAAGCTGAGTTACCAGTTTGTTACTAGTGTGCAGTAACAGGACACCTCAATGAACACAAGGTGGTCATGTTTTATGGGTAACCTAGGATGCAGCCTGTGTCTGTGTGGTGGCATTATCTAGCACACAAGCTCATCACCCCGTCTAGGAAATATTTCCTTGTTGGTCATTCACTTGTAAATAATTTCCAATCTACTTTAGGAGGTAAATTCTTCGTATTAATGCTCTTGATAATACATTAGAAAAAGCAAACATCTTGCCCCAGTTTTATCAGCCCTTCTCTACGGATTTTGGCCATAGAGTAGTGGAATCAAAGTACAACAGCCAAGAATCTGTTCCTGCTTTCAGTGGGCAAACTGCATAATATCTCAATCAACCTGTTAAATATAATTGAATTCCCTCTGATCCATCTTCTGGGGCTAGAGGCTGTATGCTTGTCTGTAAGGGTCAGCAGGTGAGAGCACGGTTTCCTGGTGCTTGTGATAAAGAAAAGTCTGTAAGCCTATATACGCTTCGTACCCCTGCCTCTATGGTGTGTGAATGGTCTGTTGCACCTGGCATGGAGCCACACCTGAAACCCAAACCTTTGCTGGGCTGATAAGCCAAGCCATGTAATGAGAAGGGAACACTCTGCCTTGCTTTTGAACATGCTCAAGGACACACACAATGTCAGCTTGTCCAAAGGCAGGAAGGATTTGTTTGAAGGGGGGGTGGGGGGAGAAAGAAAAACCCTTATTTTTTTTTAATACTGAGCAAACAAAGTGAGGTTTTGGATGTGTGGGGATTAGGACTTGGAATCTGTAAACATTAGGCTCTCATTTGTTTCAAATAAGGCTGAAGTCACAAATGACCTGAAGTTGTGGTTGCATTGCTTTGCATGAAGAACTGATTAGAGTTTGTGAATGAACAGTAAATTTGCCCCAGAACTATTTCTGTAAGGTCCATCCTATTTGCTCCTTAGTGTCAAATATGGTTTGAGTTTTGGTCAAGGGAAGAATAGGGATGTTGACATCAAACATTTTCCAGTACCCTGCAGAGACCATTTTAACTTCTGTTTCAAAAGGGTATTTTCTAGGTGCAGAACTTCTGTTTGAAAGTGCGGAATGGGGGAGAGCAAAGTTAAATAACTCCAACCCCAGAATTTGTCAAATTAAATCTTTTGGACAGACCCTGAAGTACACTTCCAAATTATCTTTGTTTTGCTGAAATGGTGTGTTTTCTGCTTGACTGTCAAGGGGTGGAAGAAATGAAAATCTTCCTTGTAGTCCCAGCTTAAATCAGAGTATCAGGTAAGAGATCACATAAGGGTTCTGGGCTCATTACTTTGGGTGCAGCACAGGCAAGTAGCAAAAACAACCTTCCCCTCCCTGATGAACGCCTGAACAGGAATTAGACAGGATGCAACAAGTGGACAAAACGCAAATGGGAGTGTTGGAGGAGGATGAAATGAGGAGGAAGCTGTGCCTTGCCACGGGCCAGCCTGGTGCCAGATGGGTGTGAGGGGTAGGCTTGTGGCACAGAGGTGTTTTAAGGAGCTATGTGAAAGATGCTACTCTGCCTGTTGATGTGAATTTTGAAACCCACATGGCAAAAAAAAATCTCTGCTGTTTTTGGCATTAATGACTAGTAGTTTCATCAACAAGACCTGAATGTGAATGCTGTCATGGGAGTTTCCGCTTTCTTCACTGTCTCAGTGCTTTAAGTCAGGCTCAAAGCTTGTTGATGTCTGGGCCCACTGCCAAGGCCTATGCAGGAGCTGGCTGGGGGGCAGGGGGCTTTCTCTCCTGGGCAGTCAACCCAAAAGCTTTTCATCTTCAGAAAACGTCAGTTAACAGATCGAAGATGCTCAAAAATGCCGACTGCTCCTGGTTCCTGGTGTCTGCAAACTGGAGCTGTGGGTGCTCAGGTCATGACTTGAATAAACATCACAGTAAGATTCTCGGTAGCAGCCAAATGTTTAAGCACTTTGCAACCCAGTGGCTCTCAGACACTCACAAAGATGTTCTTGTTGATCCTTCAGTGAAGTGCTGAACCTGAGACGTAGATCTGAAATTCTGCCTGGAGCCTGCAATTCCCAAAGCAGTTCCAGGAAGCTACGTGCAAACTCTTGACTAGGATCAGCCACATTTGACACCTTTGGAAATATGCACCTACGTACAGCTGAAGTAAAGGATGAGGTGGGAAGCAGTGCAGGGTAGCAGCACAGCTGCCAGGCTGGGCCTGTTCAGCTTGTGGTTGCTTGAGCAGTTATCCCATGAGACCTGTGAAGCTCACTCTGCCTTGGCACTAAATCCTGTCCTTGCTCTGAACAGTAGTGGGACCCCTGTAACATCTTGTACCCACCCTACAATCTACCATATGTAGGTTGTCGAGATCACTGAGGCAAACTACAGCAGAAAGTGCTGCTCTGGGCAGCTGGAGAACAAGTAATGGTTCAGCATTTTTTTCAGGGTAACCTGATTGATAAGTATCAACTATGTATGGTTGTGATCCAGCAGTTGGTTGACACAAGGTTTGTCCTCTCAAGGCTGGGACAAATATAATTTGCTCCTTGGTGCTGTGCAGGTCTGGACCCTCTTGGTGGGTTGCTCCTAAAGAGATGAGAATTGCTACTAAAACTAAAAGAGAATGTTATTTGCTAACCACAGTCTTGGACTGCTAATTAGGAGAAAGTTTCTAACCCTCAGATTTTGAAATTGCTTCCCAGTAAGAGAAATGAATGCAAGAAAGTCTTGTGGATGTGGCTTGATAAACTTAAAATGTCACAATTACAAGAAGACAAGGTTTGCAATACGAAAAGAGTAAATGTACTGATCCAGGAGCCTTTCCAATCTCCTGTTCCAGTTGTGATCATCTTGTGATATTAGCTCTTGTTATAAAGCAAACTGGACTAAAACTTCAACTCCTTGGCATCATCTTTAGTCTATTCCCATACCTAACCAAGCTATTAACTTGCAGAATCAGTTATTAAAGGCACCTGTGACCCTCTACAAACCTCCAGAGTCAACTGACTTCCTACTTCTCCTTTCTGATTTGATTTGAGGTCAAGATCTGAATATGCTTCAGCACTCCAGTCCAATTAAAAAATTCAATTTGTGTTTAAAATTTGTTTGGGGGTCTTTAATTCCCTGGCAGTAGATTCCTCCCCTCCTTGCAAAGTTGTGGGGAAGAGCATGTTCAGCGTTATTAAATGACTCGCCAAACTAGCCTGGTGGCTTAGCAGGCTTATGTGAAGCTTGCTGTACTCAATGGAGCGTGGTGGGACACCCAGCACTGTCTGCCAGGTCAGGAGTTGAATCAGTGCTATCTGAGTTATCCAGGATGCCTGGGGACAGAGGAAATTAAAAGTCACTAACACTTACTGCCCTGAGCCAAGACTCAATTGCAGAAGCACCTGCAGGGTTGGCCTGCACACCTACTGCTTTTTTTTTCCCTTGGTTGACTCTTCAATATGTTTTTTTTATTTCCAAGCCAGTGGTTGGCATAAGGCTGGTTCTGGATGGCTGAAATAATCAGAGATGAGGCAGAATGAGATTCTGCTGATGTGCAAAAGGTCTCGGGGATGCTGTTGGGAGTGAGGGAGAAGAGTGATGGGAAATGAGCTGTCCTTTCCCTTTTGACTTGTGATCTCTGAGCCTACAAAAAATAGATGTGGGTGATGGACTTTGAAGCATGATGGGGGGGTGGGGAAGGCAGGCTAAGACTGTTCCAAAATTGTCACAAGAGGGCTTTGTCCAAGGAAAATCTGGTGTTTCAACTGACCAGAATTTCTTCTTTACTAGGAGAAATATCTGCTATCGAATCCCCCAATTTTTTAGCTGGATGTTAAACTAATGAAAACAGTTTTGGATCAAATGAAGCATTCCCTCTTTTGCAGTTTTTTAGAAAGAATAAAAAGGTTTTTTTAAAGAGATTGGAGCAGAAGTATGAAATATCAAGGTGAGCTGAAAGTTCTGAAAAAAAAATTCTTCAGTTTGACTCAAAATAAAACCTTCAGATTATTCTGAACTGCCGGTGAACCGAAAAATCAGTCATTTGCACTAATGATAAGTAACTGGCAGGTTGTTTTGCCTGTCAAATTCTGTGTCTTGTGGAGTGAGCACATTGTTGTCTGCTGACATGATCTACTGAGCTGTTAAAAAAATAAAAAAATCAAATACAGCTCCTCTCTGCTGGCAATAAGGCTTGCTGACAGGTGCAAGGGACTTTTCTCCCCCTGTCTGGACCACGGGTCTGACAGACCCCAGTCCTAGTTTGTGCTCTCAGGAACTGCCATGGCATAATAAATACTACAAATTTTCCTCTGGGTAGTGATGTTCAAAGACTGTCACAGCAATAATTGGTGATTATCTGGATGGCAGTGGCATCTGCAGGCAGCCACCCATGCCAGGGCAGGATGCAATACATAGTGTGTCCCAACAGGGAAGGTGGAAGATAAGATTCTGGGGGCACAAGGTAGTAACTGTGCTTTCCTCGACCCTCTGCTAAGGGTTGGTGTTACCCACCACCACAAACAAGGGCAAATGCAGAAATCAGCTGGGCCCTTCACCAGGATAAAGAAAAATGAAGCAGAAAAAGAATGAAACCTGTGTGTCTCCCAGCTCCTCCTCCTACTGGGAGATAGCTGTGTGTGTTTGGGAAGCAGGCTACCTTCTCCCACAAAGGATATATTACATATGCCGTATATCTTGATACTTGTGCTTATTTAGCTTTGGGTGCTGTTCTGATCACACTGCCAAAACAGAGTGGGGTAGGCTGCCTAGCAGGAGGGGACTGCTGTTCAAAATCCTGTGACTTGGGCTCTTGGGGCGGAAGACTGCCCCAAATCCCATGTGGGTCAGCGAGTTGTCCTGGGCTTGTAAGAGCAGAGCAGGCTGAGAAGGAAGGGGGTGATGGCTTGTGGGTAGGGTGGAGGGAGGGATGGGGCACAGTGACTGCTGGGGGCTTGCTGGGCAGGAGAGAGGTCTCCTTACTGCAGGTCTAGTGGTGGGGTTAAAAAAGGCTGCAAGGAAGGTATGCAGCCATAAGTTGCTGGGGGTAGAGGATGCAGCGTGAGGATGCATTGAAGCTATTAACTTGCAGCAGCCCAGACTGGATGGCCAGGAAAGAACAGTGGAATGGTAATAACTGTAATTTCATGGTATGTCTACCAGGTGACCAGGGACTTGCTGAGTGAGGAAGTATCTGAGCTGGAAGTAAGTTCTGGGAAACTGTATGAGGGCCTGGGTTTCATCTGAGGTGCATCTGGCAGTGTGGTTGAGGCAGAAATCTGGTAGTTAAACCAAATCAGTTTGGGAGACGGGCAAACGAGCTGCTAGTGTGGTCCAGACCTCTCATCTTCATGTCCTTCCTCCTGTCTGCTGTGTTGATCCCGGGAAGGTTTCTGGCCCTACATGCAGAAGGTGAGGCAGCTCAGCAGGAGCCTACTCTGGACAACTTGAGGACTGGCTGCCAGCGAGGCTCTTGGCAGCCTTGCTCATGCCATGGGAGTGAGTCTGACACCTGTGGGATGGGAGCTGGGACCAGTGGGACTGAACTGTTTTAATATTACAGTATAAAAGTAACCCCCGTATTTGTTCTAAATGCTTTAGGGTTTGGGTTATGTCTAGTGATTCAGAGTTTTAGTTCTGCTTAGACCATGTAGGTTTGCTATCCTAAGAAAAGGGAATTGAGCATGGCATTGAACCCAGGTCTGGCTCTACCTCCAGCTTGCTGTGATATCTGGCACATCATGTGGATGAAGAGCAAAATTCAGTAACTACATGCACCCCCCATAGGGAGCTGGAAGTTTCATCTAAATGAGGCTTACTTTTCAGAAAACATCAGGCCATGGTGCAAGTAAGTATCAGTCTAGAACCTAAACTGGCTGCTGTCCACCAGAATAGAGTAACATGTGCTGCTGTGTCTCTATTCCCCACTTGAAAAAAAAAAAAAAAATTAATTTTCTTTCCTTTTCTTGCCTTCATCCTCCAAGACATGAGGTGTCAGGGTCCATCAGGTGACTATGCAAAGGCATAGTCACAGCCAGTGTGGTAGGAGAAGGGAGGGCAGGGCTGGAGTAAGTGCTTGTGATACCTTTGTTCAGAAGTTGTTGTGCACATCAGCCCCTTTTAACCTAATGGCCAGCTAGGTACAAAATCACAATGCAAATAACACTACTAGTACATTGCTGCTTTCCCTGTTCAGCCTTCTGGGTGCCCCAATACTTTGTTCCAAGGAAAGCAGCATGAAGGCTGCAGGAGTGTTCCTACTTTCTGCAAATGCCCTATGATGGCTGAGGAGCTAGATTCAACAGGCAGCACTGGGTGCCAGCTCCTGCCTTCATTTGCTGGTTACAGACAATATTTCCTTCTTGGGTGATAGCTCCTGGTGCTAAGTCCTGGCTGCCCTTGTGCACTCTTGCAGCTTTCTGGTCTTCTGCCATCCTCAGCAGCCTCTGCTACGAATGTGACCCATGACATGTTTCTGCTGTCCTGACTCTCATCACAGGCAGAAAGGACAGCAAGAGCTAGCTTTCATCTTCAGATGTGCTTGGTATTCATGCCATGGGTGCTCTGCCATGCATGGTAGTTCCCCCTACCCTCTTCACTCTCATAACAAGAGAGACTGGTTGTCTTTTGTCCCCATTGCATTTTCTGGTAGAAGGAATTGATTCTGGTTTCCTACTCATCAGGGCATCACAGAACAAAAAAATACACCATTTTTCTGCCTCTTTTTCTGTTAGTCACCTAACAGGATCTCATCTCCAAATAACCTTTTACCCCTCAAGGATCTTACTACCTGTCTCTCCTGCTCCCTACCCTTGCCAAGCACAGGCTCCTCACTACCCCTTCCTGACACAGGTCTGCTGGGTTGAACCAGTAGCTGCCTTTCTTGACACCTCCTGCCAAAGCTGGGACTGATGCCACTCTACTTCCCAGATGAGGGATTAGAGCTATAGCCAAAGAGTTACAACAGAAAGTGTCTGCTGTGCTTTGTTATTGTTAGTCTCTTGAAAATGAAGCTGGAGTAAATTGTTTTTATTTGTGGAAAGGCCATTTCTTTACCATATTTCTGTCTAAAAATCAATGCAAAGATTCAGTGTTTAGTGGAGGGATGTATATTAGGCTGCAGAAATTGCTATCCCAAGTTGAGGTTGAAAGCTGTCAGAGGCTTCAGTGAGGTTTTTTTTAGTTACATTGGACAGGATAAAAATGCATAGAGAATGGGTGCTCTAGGACAGAAATCAGCTACCCCCTGATTAGTGTCAGCTATGGGTGCTGTGTGCACCTGAGAGCTTAATCAGCTTTTCACAGTTTGAACCACCTTAAGGAGCAGCAGCTACTGATCATGCAGGACCTGGGTGGCAATTTTCAGATGAGGAAGGAATAAACTATCTGTAGCAGCCAATTAATTCATGACATCTAGGGCAGTGCACAGGCTGGGTCACAAAAACTTGTAGCATCTGGTCAGTGTCCCATATCTTCAAATAATAGGCTCTCTGCCCTGGAAGACAGATTATAGGATGTAATTCAGCATCACCAGGTAGAAGATAAGGCAGAATTACCAGATCTTTTTCACTTCTTGTAACCTGTGCTCTATTTCTCCAGAAAGAAGGTGAGTAGGTCAGTTTGGATGGGGTGATAGCTCTTTCCATAAACCTTGCTGAATTTTGGAGAAATTACCTACAGTACAGCAGGAATGGGTTAAACCCTAACACAGGGAGGCACAAAATCTCCATTGGACAAAACCAGGTCATACTCTTTCATTTTTAGCTTTCCTTTATGGAAGTTGCAGGACTTTGTTTACACTGAACAATGCAAAGCCAAACCAAGATCAACATGTCCTTGATTTTGCTTTGCATGTTAAGTACTGCACATTTACCCCTTGCCACCTAATTTGTGAATTTGCCAGGAATCAAAACATCCATTTAAACTAGCCAGGAAGACCGCAAAATATGAGTACAGCTAGATCATTATCTAATGCATGGTTATGATGTACTGAGGATGGCTTTGCTAAGTCTGATGAAATATAAAAATGCAGTTAGAGCAGATTTTAAAAAAAAAAAGGAAATTTTTATCTGATCCAAACTTTGATTTTTGGTAGAAATTAACTGGAACATTTCAGATTAAAAATATTTTCCCTGTGGAAAAGCAGTAAAGGCTTGTGGGGGATCCTAGGTTGGGTGTTACAGTCTCCTTTGGGACAGGTTCATGGGTGAATCCCAGTCTTTCCTGAGACCCTATGACCTCTCCTGCAAGGAGGAAGGGTGCTGAAATGCAACCCTGGGCTGATTGCACTGCATGGTGGGAAATGCAGTCCAGCTGGAGACCAGGGGAACAGAGCAGCTGAAACTACAGTTCCTGTGAGGCACTGTAACTTTGCAAAAGAAAAGCACTCAGCATTTAGAGGTAAAAAACCCCCACTCTACAGGGAAGAATGGAGCTTGCTCAGAAACCCATGTTTCTGTCTAAAAGCTGTTGTGAAATATAGTCTTCACCCAGTGATTTTTCCTTAGTTACACTGGACAGGATAAAACCACAGCACCAGGATAGAAATCAGCTGCCCCCTGACCAGTATCATCCACAATAACAGCTTGAATACCACTTGGGCCCTGGGAGGTCAGTGGCTGAAGACCTCACCTGACCCTGAGTTGTTTGAGGTGTTGGCTGGCAGCCTTGGTGGCTGGGGAAGAGGTGAAGAGAGATCCTCATTCTTCAATGTCCAGGCAAGCAAAAGTCTTTTCAGAGACAGAGGAGGAGTGGTTGGTCAGCATGGGGTGGCAGTGATGCATGTGCTGTTGCATGCAGGTTTCAAGATAATTTTTTTGTGGGTGCATTTGGTCTGATTTGCTCTGAGTTGTCTGAGACAATGCAGCCATGTATGAAAAAAGAGACTCTTCCTTGCTTAAATTGTTCCTTACATTTGGTTCTTGAGACCCTAGAAATAATTTAGAAACCAACAGCAGGCTTTGAAGTTAAATCCAAGCCCTTGAGAAATTCCGCAAAAAGTGCTTTTTATACAACTTTTGGTTTTAATGATCTAGGAGGAACTCCAGCTTTCTTTCCATACTCACACCTTACTATTTCTCAAAGCATTATGTTCAACAATAAAAAAGGTAGTCTCATCACAGACCTCAGCCTGTCATCATTTTATCCCATTTTTTCCCAAGTATCAAACAATGCAGCTAGTGGTACATTAGAGTGCCAAACTGAGGAAAAACTCAAGTTGACCCTGGTAAGCTGTGTGATTGTTGGGATGCCTCATGACCATTTGGTGCCTAAGTTTCCTCATTTGTAGAACAGAAGTAATTATGGTTTTCTTCCTTCTTCCAAACCTCTTTGAAAGCTGGACAGTGATGCCCATATGATGTTTTAATAAGCAAGCAATGAAAATATGTGTAAAAGAATGTAAAAATTAATAAAGGACACTTTTTTACTTTCTACCTGGTTTTGCAACCTGTCTTCTGAAGGAAGGGGAAATCCTAATAAAGCTAAGGTTGCAAAATGAGCTCAGCTGCATTATTAGACATCAGCAAAGCCAGCCTGGCAGGAGCAAGAGGAAGCCAGCCTTCCTACGCATCACTGTCAGGGAGCTATTGAATTCACTCAAGTGTGGTGCTAATGAATTAACTCTGGATCTGTTGGGGTTTTTATTTTTGTATGTGGGCTCGCAGAAAAGGAGAGTGCACAGGTTTTTCAGGGTTGTTAAGAAAGCAGAAAGTGATATCAATCTGAATCTTGTGTTGTTGTCTACTTGATGCACAATGGAAGTTAATGAGGTTAACTGGAAATATTAATTGTCCTACACTGCTGTCTATGCTTGCTCTGGAAAATTCATGCATAGCAGCAGCTGAAAACTCACCAAAAAGTGCTTTAACATAGGAAACCGGCAACATTTGGCCCAGTAATATCATAATGCAGGTGGCTGAGAAATCACTCAATTATATGCATGAGGGGGACTCCATTTAAGAGCAACATTTGGAGCTTTATGGGCAACATAAAAGGAGAGAGAATGAGGTTTTTATATCGTTGCGCTCAGTTGTAGAAGAAGCAGGAGGTTTTCCAACCCCTTTGCATATGCTTGGGCTGTGCAAGAAAATGAAAATTAATGTCTGCTCAGAGATTTGGCATGACACCTGGAGAGGATGGGCTGGACCTATTCCAGAGACCCACTGCACACACCCTGCTACATCCCCCATTATAGAGGTGATTTCATGTGTTCAGAACTGGGCAATGTCAAAACAAAAGCCATACTCTAAAAATAAAAACCTTGGTTCCTTTTGAACAGTGAACTCTCAAAGCAAAAAGAAGTTTTCAAAAAATATGATCATAATTAATTGCTGTTTTTCTTGTCCCTTGGCAGTTGCTAGAGCAAGTGAAGTAAGATCATCTCCCAGCGTGCACAGCTCCTGTCATTTTATCATCCCTTTTCTATGCCTCCTGTTGTTCCTGGAATATAGGGGGTAAATATCTTTAATAAAGTTTCTTCTGTGATGCTTATGGTGGCTGAGGGAAAGCATGCAGGCAAGGTTGCCACACCTGCCAGGGCAAAATATTTCTATTTTATTTTAAATTCTCTTAGTGCCTTAACCCATGATTTTTGTGAGGCTAGGGCTGGCAGTGTTGTATCTCTGACACGGCAGTGGCTGTGTCCATCCTTTCCTCCAGGCATGCCACCACCTAAGCTGCATCCTACTGCCAATGAGAGGAACAAAAACATTTCTGCTGGTATGGGTAGTCCTTTTAATCTATTTAGAGAAGATCCATCCAATAGTCCAGTGCTCTCTTTGCATTTCTAACATAGAAAATGCATATTTTATTTTTATATTTATTATAAATACAAAACTGCCACAAATACCTTGATTCTTTTTTCTTACTGTAAAGCTTGACATCTGGGCCTGTAACAGCTCATCAGTGGATTTGTGAGATGAAGCAAATGACATTTCTATATAGAGCACTTGCTGCTGTAGAAATCAGATGGTGAAATGGGACTGCAAAGAATTTGGTATTGAGTGATGATCTTCATCCAAGGATTTCAGAGTACAGCAATCCCAACTTTGCTGACACAGATGATGGGTGACTTAATTCCAGCCTGCACAGCAAAATTGGCCTCATAGCAGAGTATCTCTGGAGACCTGTGCATAGAGCACAAGAATTCTGGAGCAGGCATCACATCTCTGTGTTTTATAGAGCTCTTTGTCATGATAAGTCTTTGAGCCCAGCATGGACAGAAGTGCATCTAGTTGTACATGAAACACTCATCACATCCTTGCCATGCATGCAACCCACTCAGATGTGTTCTTGCTCCATTGCCTTGGCAGATGATATGCTGTTGACTTGCACCTTGCCTCCCTTCACACAGTTTGAGCTGTATTCTGCATAACCATTGTTTCTGTGTGTTAAAACACAGCTGTGGGGTCAAGACAGCATTCCTGCTCTGTCCTGACCTCAGCAGCACTGCTCTCACCTCCCAGCAGAACTACTGGGACTGCACAGTCAAACCAAAACCCAACCACCTGAAGTAGTTTTAAGATGAATCAGATAAACTCCTAGGATGTGTTTGCTTCCAGCATCAAGAGACTGGACTCGGCAGCCTGAGTGTCCCTTCTGTCCCCTGTTTGTACTCCTGTGAGATGATGACCGGCTCTCAGCCCCAGACGTGCCCGGTGGAGAAGCAGCTTCCCTGCGGCCGCTTCCAGGCAGCGCTTTCCCCTTCCCGCTGGTGCTGAATACCTGGTCCTCAGCACCGCTCGCCTCTGCTTTCCCAGGATAGCTCCTTGGCCGGATCAGAGAGAATCGCCCCTTGTTTTAAAAGGGAGTTTTATCCCTGACAGTGATGGCTTTCACTGCAGAGGGACAGAAAGACGCTAGGGACCACGGTTCATCTCCTTGTGCTTGGTCTCAAAGAGTAGAGGCATGCTGTTGTGAGCATTTTCAGTGTTCCTCTGTTTGAATCTTTTCGTTCCTTTCCAAGTGTCCAGCAGTGGTGTTATGATTTTGCTGTTGCTTTTCCCAAGGGATTCACAACGGTAAGGACAAACTCTTCATAGCATGCCCACAAGAGTGCAGGGTTTAGGGATGCTCCTTAGGCAAGCTCTTTGCCAGTGTGCTATTGTGGGGATGGAAGGGATGGGACACACAACAAAGTGCACCTCTTCCCAGTACCAGCCATCATCAGTTGAGACACATGAAGATATTCTGGCTGTCACCAATTCTAGCACCCCTGTGGTTCTGGTGTTCCTGAATGATGCCTGAATCTCACCCTCCTCCTTTTAATCTTTGGAGTAGCTGGGCACTGCCAGGCAAATTCTGCCCATGATGATGTGGTGCTTAAACCTTGTGCAAAGGTAATTAGCGTGCTTCAGTGAAGGCAGGTGATTTATACCAGCTGGAAATCTAGTTCTGTGCTCCAGCTAGTACATTTAATAGCAAAGACATTCAGACCCAGCTGCACCATCTCAAGCCATGTCTGATCAAATTTCTCGAGTCAGCAGCAAGAACTTGCTGATTCCTAGAAATCTCATGTCTTGTAGGAAGATGGGAGTGATGGTTGTCTGTCAGCCAGTCAGTGCTGTGCTCCAGCCCCTGGCAGGACATGCGGGTGCCAAACTGGTGGCTGAAGGGGAATCCCAGATATTCCTGGCCCTCAGGAGCTCTGTGGCACTCTTTGCTAGAGAAGGAGCATTTGTATCTGTCTCCTGCTGCCTTCTATTTTGGTGAGTTATGCTGGCTTTTTGCACTTCCAGCTGAGCCTTTTGTTGTAAAGAATTGAAAAGCTCTAACAGTCATATTGTTATTCCTTGAGATCTCAGTTTTTCTATTACATGGGAAAAGGTTCTCACAACATCCAGCTATCATTTTTAATGAAACGTTTGAACTTTGATTGCAATGGCCTTACGTACAAATATATATGTAAATATATACATATGAGTTGGTTTTGGTAATTAAATATAATTGGCTGGAATTTTATTTTCTGGAGGATATCTCAATGTAATTCCTTTCTGATTGGAAACTGTGCCATGCTGTAACACTTCAAAATCTCCTGTGGAACCAAAGGCACATCTTGTACCTAGCATGCAACTCACCTGCCTGTTAAAGGGCTGGATGAGGCTGAAGTAGGTTTCTGACTTTAAGAATAACTTTGGAATCTGTTAGGAGCTATGTGGGTATTAATGGAAGCTACCTCAATAGCTGTGAAGATGTTTGTTTGCTGTTAGACCCTACTCTATTCTGGTGAATAAGAAATTGATAAGCACTTCCAAAGGATAATACTTGGTGCAAACACACAACGGAGGCTGCCTCACTACAAGCACATGGAAGGAGGAAAACTCAGCTCTGTTTCTGCTCTTGTGTGCTTTGAAGTGACCATCACTTGCCTTGTTGTTCCATAAGATGATTTGCAGGTCAAGACATGTCCTGAGTTTGGTGTTACAAGTTCTCTGCAGTTCTAAAAGCAAATCCATGATGAACCCAGGACAATACTGGCTCAGCTTTCTGGGAACATCCACAGGGAGGAGTATAATGAAGCTGCTCTGAAATAAGGCCTTGGGAAGCATAGGAAACACTATGTCAGCTTGAATCTATCTTGAGTGGTGCAGAATGATCTGTCAGTGGAAATCTATCTTTATAGGGCTTTCTGTTGAGAGCTGCCCCCTGCGATCCAGCATCCAGGCGCTCCGTGCCTGACAATGCCTCATCATTTCCCCAAGAACAAGGGAGATAAGGGAATAAAAGAATGCCAGAAATGGCGTTATCAATTGGCAACTCTACATCAGTTTTTCATTAAAACAGTGGAGAGTGGGGCCAGTGGTTTGTAGCTTTGCTTGATGAAGAGATTTCTTCATATAAAAAAAAAAAATCTAGTAAACGCATTACCTTTTATCTCTGTTGTACAATAGCACCAAGTGGAGGGTGTTAGTCACTTCTGGAAGAGGGAAAGGAATTTTACAACATAGAATCACATCTTGTTTCTCTTTCTTTTTTCCAAGATTTTGTCCATCTGTTCGCTTTTTCAAAAACAAACAAACTATTAATACAGTGCTTAGATGGAGCCTTCTGTTCAAGGCTTTTAAGTGTTGTATAGATAGTCATGATTTTATTGCCAAGAAAGAGTCTTTAAGAGATAAATATTAAATTCCTTGCTTCCGACAGGGCATAAGCCAGAAAGGCTGTGTGTGTGTTTATGTGTGTGTGCATGTGTGCAGGGCTGACACCATGACTGGGGCCCTGACTTTCGACTCTGGAGAACTTGCTTGATTCCCACTTCTATCTCAGCATTCCCATAGGATTGTACACTAATAGCCTATTTTCCCTGTGTCGCAGTTACCTTTCAAAACAAGGCCATTTCTTTTCTTCTGCTCTGCCTTGCCCACCTGCACGCTGTGACCCGACTTCAGCTGACGCACAGGCACACCGTGATCCAGTCGGTGTGGTACAGCCCTTGGCCAGAGATCTGCGCTGGGTCGTTATTTCTGCAGCGTGGCATAACCGGAGCTTTCAGCAATGAAATGCTTGGTGCCAGACTGGCTGGGTTGGGTACCAGTACCAGTGCAGTCCTGGCAACAGGATTCAATTCCAGCTACCCTAATGCTTGCTTAGATTCCTAGGCAGGTTTTCTGCCTGCACCAAGGTCTTGCTGCTGCTGTTGCAATGCTGTTGGTCCTTAAGGCAGCTTGTAGGGACCTACCAGAGCTGCTGCTGTTCTTCCATCTGCATCACCAGTGAACTCGCATAACTCCAAATCCCCTTGGATGTGATGTGGTGCAGGGACATGGAGCAGTGCATTGGTATGGCTTGTGAAACTAGGCCCCCAATCCTAAACCTTACTATGACTTTTACAAAGGCACTAATGGCACCTGTAAAGTACTGGAGGAAATGTACATGTGGTGAGGACTACAGATTGAGGATCTCCTTTAGAAATTACTTCCTAAAAATCTCCTTGTTGCTTGAAACATCAGAGCTAGGGACTGCCAGCCTGGGACAGCAGCCCAGTCATGATGTTCTCTTAAGTAATTTTTTTTCTGTCCTTTTTGTTGGTGGAATAGACAAAAGGATAAATTGGATAAAATGCTGAAATGCCCCAGATGGAAAGCTTTTTGTTATCAGGGAAGAAGCAAAGGCATCCAAAAAAGGAAAGAACCAAATGTATCCAGCACTGAAATGTATTGAGGAACATCCCAGTTGCTACTTACCAGAAGTCAGAACCTATGAGCAACAAAAATCATCTTAAATTCCTCAGTAAGAGAGCAGCCAATACAAAGTTTTGAGTTTTTTAATGAAAAATGCTCTTCCTTCTCACTCTGTTTTGAAATAGAGCTTATGATGGTTTTCAAAATATACTCTGCAAGTCTAATTTGGCTTGCGAGCCATTTATCCTAAACACAGACTCACAAAGTTGACTTCACCTGAATAGAAATGGCTTTCAGCAATGCTGGCCAGTCCCTGGGTTCCCTCTGCATTGCAAAATTGTTACAGCTGGGCATATGTGGCAGTTTCTGCTCAGGAGCTCAGAACAGATTAGTAAAATAGGCAGGGTTTAGGAGTATGGTGGGATTGTAAGATGCAGTAAGTGTAGTAGACAGGGTTTGGGTCATAGAGAAGAAGTGGGCAGGCATTGGACATAGGCTTAGAGAGAGACTGCTTGGATGAGCTGAGTAACCATGGAGAAAAGCTGGATCATCTGCAAGAGGGTTGATATCAAGCTGTCTCCACCCAGGAACAGTACAAACCATGGTGAAAGTACCTATTGTGTGTCTAAATCAGGAGACGCTCACAGGCAAAACTTTCTGGGCAGCAAGATGCTTATCTGAAAGGATCAACTGATCCTTTCTTTGCTACAGCAAGAGTCCTTTGGTCAGTCTTGATGGAAAGTGCCTTTTCATTGGGTGGTAACCGGGGGCAGTCAAGGCTTCCTTGCAGAAAGCTCAGCCTGCAGGGCCAGAGTGCTTGCATCCACATTCAGAAGGTTGGGATCTACCCTAGGCTTGGTTTTTTGGCTCAGGAATACACCACACACATAGGCAGAGAGGACTGAGCAGCCTGAAAGAGGGAGTGTGGGTCTTTCTAAGAGTCTAATGTCATTCCCAAGTAAACAGAGAAGCACTGCTGGAGAGCAATGTGGAGGGACTTCTGGGCAGCATGTCCAACCCTCTGGAAGGGTTGGAAGAAAATGAGAACTCAGAGCTCAGCTGTTTTCCTACTGACCTGTTCTCTCACCACCTCCCACTGAGCCTTTGGGTAGAGAAAGTCTCTCTGTTATAAGATCTCAGGGCTAATTGGTGGCAAGTGACATGGCAAAACAAGACATTTCAGGAGACAGGTGAGGAACAGTGAGAGTTCAGCACAGTCTGTACTGGAGAAATTAGACTGGATATTGTTGTGCAATTTCTTGTCATGACTTGGCGTGACCTCCATTATACCCATGAGATCACCTCCAGTGAGTATCAATAGCCTCTTCCCCTATGCCTTAATGTATTTTTAATACTACATAACTGCCAGAAAATAATATTGTTTCTGGAAGCTTTTACTGCAACATTTAGTTATACATTTATCCTATTGTCTGTGAATTCAGGATCCTTAGTTACCCTGAGCCCAACACCTGCAAAAGGAAAAGGGAGGTTAGGAATATATATCTACAATAGTTTTAAAATAACATTGGAAGTCATTGTTATCTGCCCTGGTTGAGTACAAAGTCTGATACAAATTGTGAAAGACAATTCCTAGCACCTGGACTGGGATATTTTGAATTATTCTAACTTACTGATGAGGTAGTCAAAAAGCTGTAAACTAGGCATACAAACTTTCACAGAGATTTAGTTCCAGCTTTTTACTTTGTTTACCACATACCATTCCTTTTCACGGCACGTAGATATTTGGTAGCCTGTGAATTTTATGTTCACCATCAGATGCAAGTTCTTGCAGTTAGCTTTGCTAGATCTTAGCTTAGTTACTAGCTTAGGACATAATGTTGCCCACCTTGAATGAAAATTGGGTAGGATTTATGAGCCTGTATAAGGGCCTAAAATGTTCTAAGCAGTAAATATGGATTGGTGAGAAGAGCACACACGAAATGAGTGATAAGGACTGTGCCATAAATATAACTAACTATGCAGCTATTGCTTCTACTTCAGTTGACTATATGACAATAACATTTAATGCTCTTGATCAGAGGATCTCAGATCATTCTGTAAGGAATTCTTCTTGTTCACATTATGTGGGCAGTGAAAATTAATATCTGGGAGATATAGTGGACATCTGAGACTTGAACAAGCCATTACATGACACAGAGGAGTACAAACCTTGTATTCCTATGTATCCAGTGTGATGTCCTACTCACTGGACCATGTTGCCTCCTCATGTTCATTGTTGGGTGTGATTGTATACACATCTGTAAGCACATACAGCTTCAAAGCAGCACAGAAACAGTCCGGGCACCACAACCAGTGACAGAACTGCCTAGCTGTACAGCATATGAAAGAACTAAGAGAGAGGAAAGGGGCTCCTTTGGATGGCTTTCTTGGGAAGGGAATGATTTGTCAGGTAAACTTGTTGATTCTCTCTGAGCTAAAATCTCATGAACTTTGGTGTTCTGATCCTATCCTCTCTGCTGGGACAAGAGACAGCAGCATGATATAGCAGTGGAGCTATGACCTGGGATCCACTTCTGCTTGGAACTCCTGTGTCCTTCCCCCCGTCCTTCTCTGTTCTGGCTCTCCAGGAAAGCACTGCTTCCCGATCCCACCATACAACCACTGTATAACCTGCACCTTGTAACTAGCACGGCTTAGCGGTGAGCGGATGCTGAAGGCATAAAAAATTCCCTGCACCAAGCCCTGAAGAGGTTGGCAAGAATAGGTCGATAGTCTGATTCAGCGGCGACAGCACTCCACCCTCCTTCTGTAAATGCCTCATATCTCCTGCTGCCAGTCATGACAGAAATACGGACGTAGCTTTTCTCAGGAGGATCTAAATGTTCTGGTTGCTCTTTGGTAAGGGGGATAATTCTCCAATTAATTATTAAGTGGAGCTCTGGCTGGAGGAAGGGGCTACAGAGATGTCAAAGTGAAATGGGGAGAGTGTTTTAACCTTTCTGAAGCTCTCCTGCAATCGGCAGCAGGCTTGCCTTGTGGGTCCTGGCCAGTTCTTGTTCTACACCGCATCGTCAAGGCTGGCCAGCAGTGAATGGCTTCACGGGGACTCTGCCAACTTCCATGGCTTGTGGGCCCATCTTTTCTCTCTCCTTGGCAGCAGAAATATGCTGCAAGGAAACTGCTGCCTACCACTCATGGCTTCATCCTGGCCTTGAGAAGGAGGGTCCTGGCTGTGCAGCTGTAGGCACCAGGGGAAGCAAACTTGGAAGAGCAGTTGTAGGGACGGGGAGAAGATTGATCAGCTGAGAGAAATTGGAAGGGTAGCATGGTCTATTGGATGTGGCATTAGACTGAAAGTCCAGAGACCCAGGCTTTTATCCTAGATTACATGGGCAAAAGAGACTGCAGTGATCACCTCACCCCATGCACTGGTCCTCATTCCTTGGTGGCAGCATGAGAAAACTGTGGAGCCCCAGGCAAATCACTGCATCAACTCATGCCTCTTTCTCCAGCAGTAAAATACTACTCTGGGATGTTGGTGTCTTACAAACAAAAGGCACTTTTCAGGGGCTGAAGGGGGAAGGATTAATTGTGCTGACTTTTCCAAGTAGAATTGCTGAGGCAGACCCTCTGCTGGTATGAATCAGCACAGTCTGCATAGTGTGAAATATTTATTGTTGGACCCCATGTGCAGGAGGACCTTGCCTAGATACTATGCTCTTCAGGTGGCTTAATTGTCCTTACAAAAATTACAGAGGAAAATATGTGAGACAACTCATGTCCATTCATTACTAGATGTCTTCTCCAGCTTGAGCTGAGCTAACGCTGTAGATCACAGCACTCACCTGGCTGCGTCCACCACTGGGGACCCTGCTGTACTACAGGCACTAAGGCCAAAAGTCTAATAAGGCTCTGATTCAGCTTATAAGCTGTCTAATATGCTGTGAGGCTGTGCTCTTCTACTCAATAAATGCTGCAATCAGTAGGTATCCTGAAGCTTCTCTGATTTACCTATGTCTTAGTAGCTGCAAAACAAGAATGTCTAATTGCAGTGGTTTGGTTCTGATAGTTGTCTCAGCAGCGCTACAATGAAGATGGTGTGAGAGATTTCTCACCAGCACAGGGTCAAACTCAACAAACAAAAGTCTTAAGTAAGGAACAAGTAAACCAGGAATAGGAATGACATCCAAAGAGTTCATTCTGCTCCAGAAAAAAATCCTTTCCCAAGGTCCTCTCCAGTTTGTGTTCCTGCTACTATTGCCAAGTTGTGCCTTTGCAAGTGCCCTGCCACCAGCCCTAGCATGTGCAGCACCTCCATGCTGCAGTCATCTCACAACTGAAGCGCGTAGCTTCAGGTGCCAACTTCATGTTAGACTTTGGAGGCTATAAGCCCACGTCACCCTCTTCTCTTCTCCTCCCCTGTTCTTGGTTTCTACCCGCAATGCTTTCCTAGGAAATGCAGTTTCAGGTCCCAGGCACTTTTTGCAGTCTGGACTCCAGGACTTTGCTCATGAGCACAGCTATCCCACCGACCTGGCCTGCCCTGTCTAGGGAGATTACTCGAACCACGGCACTCTGTATGAATCCAGCCGTGTCACTGAAGCACATTCATCCACCTTCCTCTTATCCTTAGCCAGCCATCTGCAGACAGGTCAAAAGCCAGCAAGGTCTTGGGGGGCAGACTCCTGCCAGCACACTGTTTGTGAGGAACAGGAGGCTCGCTCCTAAATCAGTCCCTGCCTCACTGCTCATCCTGACTAACCTGTGTGACTCTGATTTATTTTTTCCTTTAGCCTGTCTCTCTGCTCTTTGCCACGTGGTTGCCATGAAAAGCCCCAGGGCTGTTTCTGATCCCGCTCACCCTGGTTTCAGGGCTGCAGCTCCCTTCAACAGTCAAGGCTGCCCTGGGACCGTCAAGTTGCAATGTAGCTCTACATCCTATTTCTGGGCTGTGCCACAGATTTTGAGGATGAGCCCTTTGCATTTATGTCCCCTTGTTGCTCCTACTTGTGCAGTGTGGTTGGTGACAGCTCTTCTAGCAGCATCAGCAAAGGCACTGTTTGCTGGGGGCTTCAGAGGATGAAAATCAGCTTGGGGTAGGATAATGTCCAAGACGACTTTTACCATTAAGCTGTCAGCAGGATGTGCTAAGGTGTTTAAATATTGATGCAAACACAGAAGAAACAGTTGCTTTCTTCTGGAACAGGTGAGGGATTTACGGCATAAAACATCCCAGAGCTCTTTGCCAGCACTGCGTAGGTCACAGCTGTTCCTCCCTGGTACCAGCACAGGGTAACTGATGGTAAAAAACCCTCATCTCCTGCCCGCCTAAGCCCAGAAAGCTGAAAGTCAGGTAAGGAGAGATGGATTCACAGAGGAAAAGACTTTCCTGTGCCTGAGGAGGAATCCCCAGCCTGGGGGTAAAAATCAGATGGAAATGCTGGGAGCTGTAAATTGAACCTCTCCTTTGGGGCTCTCTAGGGAGAGGGGACAGAAAGCTGCTGAGCGAGCACTTTGCTGTCTGGGAGATTGAGTTTTGTTATTGACACCTCCCCACCAGAATCAAATATTTGCAAATGGAGGGAAACTCTATTCCTGGGGATGTTTGCAGTGGGCTTCCTACTGAGCTTTCTGCCAGCAGCTTGTAAGTCTGAGCCAGAATTACATATATGAACATCTTGGTAGTTTTGTACACCTAAATATTCAGTCTTCCCCACCCGTGCCCAAGAGAGGCACAGAATAAGCCTTGATTTGCCTTTCACCACGTTTCCAGAGTTAAATCCAGTCTTGGTTGAGCTGCTTATTCTTGCTGTTTGTCTTAAACCAACTGGGAAGTGGGAACATTCAAGGTCAGGTTGGACGGAGCTCTAAGCAACATGATCCTAGTTGAAGATGTCCCTGCTCATTGCAGGGGGGTGGACTAGATGACCTTTAAAGGTCCCTTCTAACCCAAACTATTCAATGATGAATGTAGAGGCACTGGCAGGGGTCTGAACAGGGGGTGAGGGATGAGTGTGAGCGGAACAAGGAGGATTAAAACCCTTAACTGTTTTATGGGCATTTTGGACAAAATCTCAGCTGCTTTGATACAGTAGAAATGAGAGTCAGAGTTTTTTCCCCAACCATCTGCAACTGCAAGGTCCCAGTTAAAACTCTAAAGTTCCTAGGGCCAGTGCCTGTTTTCGTTGCACGTGAAAATGAGCACTAACGGCCGTGCCCTCGCTCGGGGACAGCATCGTGTGTGTGTCCTGAAGCCTCTCCTGTGGCCAGCCCCCACTCACCCAGCTCAAGGGCTTTTCCTAAATTCAGCTCCCGGCTGGCTGTCAGAGCAGCACCGTGCTGCTCTCCAGCTGCAGTTGCTGTGCTACATCTGCACAGGTAGGGCTCACCACTGGCTAGTCTTTATTTTCCTAATGCCAATTTTTCTAATTATAGACCTGTGGCTATCAGCCAATCGCTTCCATTTTTGAGGCTTGTTATTGGACTTCGGATGTCAAGCTGAATTTTTCCTAACTGTCCATAATAACAGTAATAGCTTGACTTCCACCATGAGACAATTAACCTTCTTAAAGTTAAGTGCCTCAGGCTGTGCCTCAGAAAGATTCCCTCTACAAAACAGACAATTACCTTTACTTAATAACCTTTCCCTTTTTAATCTGATATTAGTGCCAAAGTAAATGTAAAGGGCAGTGCTCTATGTCCCCTCTTAAGTACTTTAAATGACTGTCCATGAAGGCTAATGAGCTGCCATTTTGCTTAATCTAGATTTGCTGTGGATCTAATGATACTCTGCAGCATCTTTTGAAAAAATCCAGAGTCCAAGGATATAGCTCTGTTTTAATTTGTGTTGAAACTTTGTACGTGAAAAAAAAACCAACTCATGATGCAGAAAGAAAAATAACGTCGTCCAAACTACTAAACAAGTTGAAGCATATTCAGCATTGGTGTGACTCTGGATTAAGGCTGGTTTCAGTGGGAAGTGGCATCAGTGTTTGTAAAGCAGGAATTTGTCGCTGGAGCTTTGTAGGGTTAGTGTCATCGACTCCGGTGCAGATGTGGGATGGGCAGACAAGGCTGGGCAGTTTTACAGTTTCCTATGCATCTGTCTGTCCGGTGTGCCACTTGGTCTGTCGGTCCCAACCAGCCGGGAGCACTGACCTGTCTGGTAACGGCTGCAGCAGACCTACAGCACAAGCACAACTGCTACGCAGATGTAATTTCTTCATGGATTGCTGCTCATGGCAATTAATATGTACAACATTAGTAACTGTTGAGACATGAAATGCTCTCTCGGCGAAGAAGTTATTGCTCCACTGACCCTGTATTTTGCACTTTCAGTGGGAGTTCTCTAATAATATTGAATTCAACCTTTGGTAAAACCACACAAAAATTTCTGAGATAAATGTAAAGCTGTAGGCACTTCTCTATCATGTGAGAAAAGTCTTTTTTTTTTTTTTTTTCTAAGAATGTCAGGTAAAAACAACAACAAAAAGTGGGCTTAAAACCCAGGAAAAGCAGGGTCGTGGTTGCTCTTAGCAAAGATGCCTAATTCTGCTGTATCTCTTAAGTCTTTGGGTGCAGAGTATTTCCACACACTGACGAATGTCGCTTTCATTTGTTTTATTATAGTGGCCCTGCTAAGTCCGTTTGCCTGCTGCTGAGCCAACAGTTACTCTCTTCTTGTAAGAGTGCTCTGGTTTCATCATCTCAATATAATGAGTTTTATATTATTTTTTTATTATAATAGAAGCAGCCTCAGGTCCTAATCAAGATATTGGGCTAATTGCTATGGAAACCTAATTAGGCAGATCGTGTCTCAAACTCTGTAAATATTTATACATGCACTTAACTGTCTGCATGCAAACCAACCCACCCCAGCCATGGGAATGACGTTTAGCACATGTTTAAGTGTTGTTGGGGTGGGAGTCTCCTTTAAGACTAAGTTTAGCTGTGCTGCAACAAGTAGAGAGGAGCATGTAGTGGTAATCAGATTGGGATCATGTATGTGCAGATGAGGATCAAATCAGATCGGGGCTGGGTTATGTATGGGTTTGAGTTCAGAGCTGAACAGAACTTTGGAGCTGCTGCATTTTTTTTATTGTAGAATAATAATTAAAAAGATGTGAGTCACTGTACCAGATGCAAACGTACATATAGAAATACAGGGATGTGTGAAGTCTCTCTGACCAGAATAAACTAGCAGGTGTCCTGTGCCATTTCTTAGCACAGCATTTTAAACATTATTTGAAAAACATTTTTGAACTCAATTTTAGAACTTGCTTTGCATGCATGAATCAGTTCAGATTTACATGTTTATTGCAGCTGAGAGAAAATTCAGTGTTAGCTTTGGTATAAACACCTTAGACGGCTAAGGTATTAACTTTAGAAGCTGAATATATGGAACTAATCAAAATCCTTTCCTAAACAGATTAATGAGGAGACAAAAATGCACAAGTACAAGCTGCTAGGCTTTGAACAGTCACATCTTCTACAGCACCTTTATTTATTTACTTTAAGTATTTTAATTGGTTTTGTTACATGTCAATTGTGGGAACGGCGAGGTGGGGTGAATTTGCCAAACACAAAGAGCTGCTGGCAGATAGAAATATAATAATGTAGCTGGAGCTCTCTGCATGAAACCCTGGGTCCTGGTGCTGATCTTTTATTTTTGTTTTCCTCTCTGTCCTCCCTTCTCCTCTGAGCCCTGCTCCCCCATATGCAGCCCTCCAACTGTGCATGCAATATTTAGCCTTCCAGGTGGGAAGGGAGGTAGAGAACAAGGGCATTTAATTTAGCATAACCAGTATGGCGACATGCAACCAGGAATAGCAGATGCTCTGGCACAAAGGCTGAAGATCCCCTTCCCAAGAGTTTCTGTTCAAGCCCGTTGTCCACTTAATGCCGTTCATTGCTAGTCAATAACCTTGCATGCAGAAACCAGTGAAACACTTCAAGAAAAAGAATAAAAATGATCCCAAAAGCAAAATTAAAAGAAACTCCCACGACCTGTTTTTAAACCCTGCACTTGAAGCAGAGGGGGACAGACAGGAGATGGGGCTCCTCAGAACAAACGTTTCCTGTGCCGACTGAGTCACCACAAAGTTCAGCAGTGCAGTCCTGTTGGGGACGCCTTGCAGACCTCGCTTGCCATTCAGGACTGTAAATTTCCTTCCTGAGTTTGTTAGCAGTGAACAATGTGTGTAAAAAAAAAAAAAAAACAAAAACAAACCCCACAAAACAAAACCCAAAAACAAACACCCCAAAAAAACCAAAACCCAACAACACCCTAAACCCACTATAGCTGCTGGTATTATGCAGAAGACCCAATGCATAAGCAATCTGCTGCCTTTGGAGGAGCTGTGCAATGTGACACCAGCCACTGCAGAAAGCAGAGCAGCAGCTCTTCCAAACCTGGAGATAAAGAAGAGATCTTAGTTGGGCTGGCTGAAAATTTTCCATTAAGCACTTTTCTTTTAACCTGGCTCTTGAGTAACCTTATTTTTTTCCTCCAAAGTTACATCATTTCTGTACAAAACGTCAACTTCTAGACCCACCAAACAAGAATCTCCTCTCTCTTTGCTAATCTGAATAATTTTGACCCTGGGAAAATGTTACAGGATGTGCCTTAGCAAAATTTTAGTTCAAAGGCCTTGAGTCCCCATCAGCCTCCAAGGAGCAGGTTTCCCACCCACTGTCCTGACCCCAGAAAGGGCTCCCAAAAAAGAGGGAATAACAGGCAGGAGTGCCGGTGCTGCATGGGGAACCAAGTCTGAGCAGGGCTCTGGGAGAGAATAGGGCCAAGCTCCTTGGTGCTCCAACTCCACAGGCAACAAAACTTAATTCCCATTTCCTATCTTTCAGGTTTTTGCTGAGATGCCAATTTTTTTCCTTTTAGGAAAATTATGTTCCAATTGCTGCTGAAGTTACGCCTTAACCCAAGAAAGTTCTCACTTTTCATTCTACCTGAGATGTCTCTTCTAAAGTTTGCCCAAAGCTTCAAGAAGAAAGAAAGAAAAAAACCAAACATGGGATTCAGAGAAACTTGATATTTACCATGTTTAAAGGTGAGTTTGTCTTTATAAAGTGAGCTTCTCTTTATACGTCAGAAAGGAGAGTAGCAGAAGTGACAACAAAACATGCAGCTATTTTTTGATTTGCAGTTCACTGTGAAAAGATGTTTTCACCCTCTCCCCCTTCTCCCTTTAGGATGAAGTGTTAAATTAGCTATGAAAACAGCACATTAGCTGACAGGTACTGCAAATAATCTAATCATGAGACAGCATTAAAAAAACAATTCAGCATGTTGTGGATGGTGGGGTTATTTTCTTTAGCAATTACATCTCAGGAAAGCTCTCCTTAGATATTTAATGGGTTGCAGCTAAAGAATTTTTAAAGTACGTTCCAGAGGTGCTGGTAATTGAAAAGGATCAAGTATTTCATACCTACTGCTAAGTTTTGCAATTGATATGGCACATCCCAAGTTAAGCTACTTCAGCAGGAAGCTGGCAGTGCCTAACACCAAACACCGCAAAGGATAGCTTGTCAAGGCATAAAAGGAGAAGAGATGGGATGTGATGCTGGGCATCTTGAGTAAAAAGCCTTATTCAGCCAGGGTCCAAAAGAGACTTTTTTTAATGCTTATTTTTAACTAACTGTGAACTTCTGCAATAAGTACAGAGAGCTACTTGGCTCCTTAAATAGCTGTGATGACGAGCTGGCGCTTGCTTCTGTTACTATGTGAATTTATGGAGCTGTTGTCACACGCTTTGTTAGAGGAAATATATGGTGGTTCTGTCATAGGGACTGGACACCTATAATTCTCATTTTCTTTGCCTGCTCATAAATTCCCTGCTGCTGAGCTGCACCGTTATTATACTCGGGCTGCTGCTATAATCCCCACCGCTGGAGCAAGGCTATCGCAGCGCCTTGCAGGGGAAGCGCTGAGTCACCAGTATCGCTCCAGTGGAGATGAAATGCTGCACAGGCCTGGGGAATGCCTGCGTTGCAAAGGAGATTCATGCACGTACATCTGCTTCAGGGGCATGCCGACAAATAGCTCATGGGTGGATGCTGAAAGGCACCGGGTGCCTCGGAAATGCCGCTTATTTGTGTGGGTTTTGCCATGGTGGATAACATTTCACGGGTTTTGGTGCCTGACTGGCACTAAAGCAAAGGGCCAAGCTTTGCCTTTCGATTTCTCGCCTAAGACACTGCCCTTTCTTCCCATCTCCCTGTTTTTTGCTCAGGTCAATGCACCAGCTACGCAGGACTTGGCTGTACTTCATTAGCGTGCGTAAAGCCTTGCCCTGCCCTGCAGGCCTCTGATGGCCAGCACTTGAGAAACGTAAAGTCTTTTATTGCTCAGACATCTTCAGTCTAGCTGGGCTCAGGATCAGTTTGATCATGCTGGCTGCCCTCTTGGACCCGTGCCTTTTTGTTTGATGCTGGAGCTGCTCTGTGCATGGCGGCTGCCGCTGCCTCTCGCGCACAGGCTTTGCTTTCACAGTCAGTCCCTTCTCTCTGCTCCTCCAGCCTCCAAACCACTTTCATCTTGCCCTGCCATGCACTGCAGTCGGCCTTCTTTCATCTCCTCTCTGCCTGTGGAAATGGCCTTTCGCAGCCCATGGTCGGCCTCCTCTGAATCACTCTTTGAGGAGCCCCTTTGCAGCGGGGCACGTCGCTGCTGCATCTCGTGTGGCAGTGGGCACCTCGCCGAGCCCCGCGCCGACCCACGCCATGCCGGCAGCGACCGCTGCTCTGCTGCCTGACCTCCAGGAAATTACTGCTCTCCCCTGTGCCTCTGTTTCTCTTTCTGGCTTTCATCTGTCTTTTTTTGCTCAGGCCGGAGGCTGCTGTGTGTGACAAGCCTGACGGTACCGTGACAGCGCGGTCCCAGCTGGGAACGCTGCCGTAACACAGATAATAACCGCAGCGCTGTAAGCCGTGTCCCTGCTCTGCCCCTCGTCAGCACAAACCGTGGTCAGCCCCTCTCTCACATACACTGCTTGGAGACAAACGAGCCCTCCCAGGGAGAAGGTTTGGGTTCTGTGGCCTCTCCTGCACCATTGTGGGAACGGTAAAGACTAAAGCATGGCTGTGTTTATACCAGTGTCAGGCTGACTGCGCTGAGAGGGTCTCAGCCCCATGTTGCAGACACAGAGATAAGCCGTGGCTACATCCACCTATGCCCCTGCCAGCAGCTCAGGAACCACCAGGAGCAGCAGCTGGGTGTTGGGACAGCACTGAGATCCTCCTGGGTGGGCTCCTGTCCCTCCAGGTTCCCGGCGAGCTACCGAGCGTCTGTGACTCATCCAGACAGCTTGCAGGGGGCCAGCCTCAAGAAATAGCATACCCTGAGGAGGGGAAAGGCCTGAAGACAGAGGGCCACCACAGTAATTGCCTCAGGAAGCTCATAGCTCTCAAGAATGATGCTATATTCTCTTGAGTGGCTCCTGCAGGGACTTTACCCCTGGGCTATTCACCACCATGAGGTCTTCTAGGACCAAACCCCTGCTCCAGCCATGCACTGAGACGCCATGCAGCTTTGTCAGGTGTTGAATGTTCCCTCACCCTCCTGGGGGGGTCAGGGATGTCTCTCATCTGTGCTGTGAGCAGAGCATGGGGAGAGGGGATGGAGACATGGAGTCTCTCTCCTCTTCCCCCCAGTGCCATGTGTCAGCCTGCCTTGCTGGAAAGTGGTCTATTGATCAGGATCCGTTGCCAATTACTTCCTGGAGAAGCAAGCAGTGATTGAAGCAAGGTTTGTGCCTCTGATACATACTTTCCTCCCTGGGGCAGTGCACTTACCTCCTGCTCCACCATCAGAACAAGAGGGAAGAGCATAAGCCAGTTCAAGGCTATCATTGCTTTCTGAAAGGCAGACTGACAGAGATGGCCAATGATGGGCACTGACTGGAGGAACTTAATCCTTGCTCATCCCATTTTGACAATAAAATTACACGTTTTGATAACGAAAGCATCCACCTGGAGAGCTTGATGAAAAGCACGAGGAGGTGTTGGTTCTAGGCAGGAATTTGCTCTACTATTCTGCTCCTCTGGAGCTTTCATAAGCAGGTTTCTTTGCTACCACAACAGAAAGAACACCTCTTTCATAATGAATTGCCTTCAACTACCATGAGCCAAGCTTAGGGGTTTTTTTGTTTTTGTTTTTTAAATGTGGGAGCATAGAAAATTAAATCTCTGTTGGATTTTTTTAAGCAATTATTTTAAGTTCTGTGAATAAACAAGGAGTGCCTGACAAACACCTGTTATTTTTCCCATCATGAGTTTGGCTGCTGCTGAACAGTCAGAAATGCTGCTCTTTATAGGATCAAGTGTGTTTATCTGGCAGAGAAGAATAGGGTTTGTTTTCACTGTGGAATAATGCACTGGCTGCTGTATAAAATGCAGCACCAAGTTTTATCAAATAGCAGGCATGTGTTCCCTGGCTTCCTCCTGGTTGCTGACAGATTGGTAAGACTCAGTTGCTTCCATCCCAGAACAGGCACCTCAGACCTGGGCAGAAGGAACTGGGGCCATTTCACTACCCACTTCTCAAAACTTCTGGGTCTGCTTGGAACACAGGGCTGAGCTGGAGTACAGGAATTGGTTCAGATCTGGTTCTCAGCTTTCTTCTGAAGAAATCAGAGGGTGCCAAGTCTGGGCTTCTGAACTTCATTAGGAGTAAGGCCTATCTCATAGTCCATATTCCCAACAAGCACTGAAAAGGAGAGGGATGGAAACAGCTCTGGGAGCTGTTTGATCAGCTGCTTCCTCCTTACCCCTTTTCCCCATCTCTCTGCCTGGATGCTGCAGGCTGGCAGTACCATGGGGACAGGGTGAAGAGGATGCTGCTTGTACAGTAGCATCCAGCACACAGGCAGAACAGTGCGGGGACCTGGGGCAGAGGGATTATAGAAGCAGTTGTCTGACTGAGCTGACCTGATTGAGCTGACACTTCCTTCTTTTCCAGCCTTAACCTTTGATGAAGGTTGTCACCTCCTCTTGCCTGTCCTTCCTGTGGGTGGGGGGATGCTACAGAGCAGCAGCATGGGAGCCCCATGAGCAGGGCATGGCCTCAGGGAAGAAAAAGAAGAGGTCAGAGGTGGCTGGGACTCCATGGCAGATGAGACAAGGCACAGGGGCTGACAGCAGTGGATTTGCAGCCTGCACTTGGTATTGCAGGTCAGCCTTGAGGTGACCTGACCAGTGAGACCATTCCACAGAGACAGTCGAGATCCTTTGTCCTCCTTCCCTCAGGTAGCAACCAACCACCAGTACTATTTTTCAAGTGGGTGTCTCAAGACAGCAAGCCTCTCTAACATGCTAAGACAAGCATCGCATTAGCCCCTAGCAGGGATGATTTTAGCAAGGACACTTGCAAAGCTCGATTATAGCCAGCCAGCAAATGCTCTCCCTCCTGGGTTTTGCTGATTGTTGGTATGGGGGGAGGGTTTTTTTCTAAATTTTCTTGCTGTTCAAGAGTTTCCAATAAACTAGGGCACATTCTAAAACTCAGTTAAAGCCTAGAAAGAGAGTGCAGGAGAGAGGTGAAAGGGCACTGGGATTAGCTCACTTCTGCTAGTGCTTGTGGTTTTGAACAGGTCAGATATCCACATAACTGGTTTTCCCCCTCCTCCTACTGATCTCTTACTGGTTCTACACTGGACCTGTGCTCTGCCAGTGGAGGTGCCCTGAGCAGGACGTGCTGCAGGGACAGGAAGGGAGGACGATGCCATGCGTGAGGCAGAAGAGAGGTCTGCACACCAGACTTGCTGGTATAGCAAAGCACTGCAAGTCACACAAAGTTCTGTGGCATCTGAAGAGCTAGCTGTAAGAGAAGCAAAGAAACCGCACTGGTTTTACTCCTGCTACTGCTCTTTCAAAGTTTCTAGCTGTGAGCATGTAGGTAGCCAGTCTGCATTGCTCATTCTGAGCTCCTGTGTGGTGAATGGGGACAGCAGGAACCTTTGCCAACTGTTGGCTAGTGGCAGAAAGGATGTTTTTAGTGGTTAAGGCGTAAGACAGGTAGCAGAGACCAGGCTTCCATCCTGGGCGTTGTTACTGGTAAACTGTGTGTGAACAAATCCCTCAGGGCAAAATTTTCATTGCCCTGCCCTTCTGAAAATCAGGCCACGAGTTGCGTAAATATGGGTGTAGGTACCTAGCAGTCGGCAGCCAGGTTGGAACATTTTTGGCTTTAATCCCTGTGCCTGAGTTACCTCATTTATAAAATGGGGATAATTCTCTGCTACCTCGAGGGATGCTCTGAAGCACAACTCTACTGATGCTGGTAAAGCATGTCCCAGCTCGCTGGATAGCTAGTCTTCTACACTTGACAGAAATTGGATATGGCAGAGCTGAACAAGTGCTCTTGGTGTGGTTTTCTCTGCTGCCACTGGACAGCCTTTGAGTCACAATTTCCGTCCCGTCCCCCTCTCCCCCCCGCTCCCTGCAGTGAGACAGAGTGGACTAGATGCACTCTTGGCATTGCCACAGTTCCATGTTGCAGCTTCAAAAAAACCCAAGTGTTCCAATAGCTCTGCCCCTGCCTGTCCCTGCTGCAGGGTACCCTGACTGGCAATAGGATGTGCATCTTTCCCCCTGGGAACAGAGATAAGACTTGCCAGGACACTCTGTAGGGTGACTACAGAAGCTCCTCATGTTAGGAACAAATTGTGTTTATATCTTCTCAAGTTTATGCAATTTGCTTGCTTGTAGCATGAACTCAGCATCTCTGCAGTGGGACCAGCTGGATGTAGAAGCCAAACAGAAGAGCAAATTGATTCAGAATAGCTCTGGATTTGGACACTCTTCTTCTGGGATGAAAGAGTCTCTTCCTCTCCTTGGCATGAGCTGTAGATAACAGGAAGCATTCCCATCAATTTCCCATATAGACAAATCCTTAATTCATCCCATGATTTCCACATCATTTTCATAGTCAGCAGCAAGTCACTCCAATAGAACTGTGCTCCATCTTCCCTTTCCCCAGCACGCTGTCTCAGATGGTCCTAGGAGAAACATAGATGATGCATCGTTTTATACCAAGAAACATATTTTTATATTTCAAAAATTCTAATGCGAGAAGATTCTTATTTGCACAACGCTGGCAGAAAAAAATATCTCAAAATCTTGCACTTAGAGTCACTTCCCAATTTAAATCATAACACACAGACAATAAGACTTTTTAATTGAAAAGGAACTGGCTGCTTGGTTTTCATCTTCTGTCCTGTTGGAAACTAAAGCGTAGAGGAAATCTTGAGAGAAGCGTGTTATCCTAGGATTCCCTCTTTGGCCTCATCCTTGGGCTGAGGTGATTTAAGCTTGGGTGCCTATCTTCAATTACAGCTGCTCTGTCTTCAGAGTTTCAACCCTCTCCATAATGACAAATGAACCTCCATGCCCACCTTTGCACCCAACTGGTTTCATATCAGGTAGTTTCACTGCCCACACATTGGTTAGATAAAAGAGGAGTCTTCGGCTCTTTTGCAATCCTCACCTCCTCAGAAACCTTCTGCAATCTGCATTGTCTTGAATAAAAGGTGAGCTAAAAGATGAGTGGGATACTTCATTATAACCTCTGGCTGTGCAATGAGTCACACCTGTGATTTTGAAATGCAAAATAATAAATTAAGAGGGCAGTAGTGAGATTGAGCTGACAACCCGATAATAAAAATACTGGGCAACTTGTCAACTTCAGCTGAGTAACCAAAGAAGGACACTTTCTGCCAAGCACAGGCAAATGAATGGCTCTCTTTGCTGTGCTGTTGTCATGTTGTGGCCAACAGCAATGTTTAGTGGTTCAATAAAATGTAAACACTGACTATATTTTCTAGAAAAAACTTCTCTTTTTGTCTTCATGGAGAAGGATGGTTGGTATCTAGGTTTCTGAAGTAAGGAATAAGAGCTGCAATTCTTGGCCTTGTCTTATATTTGTCCCAATGCAAAAATCTCTATGACTCAGTTTACCTAAATATAGACGACTTTATAAATGGGGTTTAGAAAAGTTTAATTACTATTAGTCTGATTCTCAGAGGGAAGGCACTGATAAATATTCTTTAAATTTATTTATTTATCATCATATACAGTCATTTCACTGCAGCTGTCAAACTAACTGTCACACTCTTAATTTACTTCATTTGCTCAGTAGTACAAGACTGTGGTGTGGGGCAGGCTCGCTACGCTGAGCCAACTCAGTGTACACAACGCCGCAAAGCTGTAATGCACTGTATTGCCAATAACTCAAGACACAACTCTATGAACTAGCTTTGCGGAAGAAGGAACAGCAAAATGCCATCCTCCCACCATCATCTGGGTTCAAAACATCCTTTACATGACGATGCCTTTTTCAGAAAACAAAAAAGAAAAAAAGAAAAAAAACAACCTGACTGGTAGGGAATCAGAATTCGGGTAGAAAACAATGTCCTTCCCCATGGAAGGAACAAAAAAAGGAACAGACTTGTCACCAACGTGTCTTATCCTTTGGGTGATTATATGAATAGGTATTTGCTACCAGGAAAGTCAGGCTCCTCTGCTGTTCTGGGCAAAGAGCTGACTCTCTTTGTCTGCGAGGGGGAGGAATGCTCTTGGTGTTTCTTTGCAGAAAGGTGGGGCTGCAGCTGCGTAACTAAAGTGTTCGCGTGGAAGTATGGCATGACCCAAAATTGTCGTCAGGACAAAAACTTTCTCCAAACAGAAAACTTCTTGATGGAGTAAAATCCCTACTGAAATCATATACAGAAAGCTACTCTCAGTAGCAAGGTGGGATAGCTCCTACCACAATCACAAGATTTCTGATCTTCAGAGTAAAAGATGAAGTTTTAAAAAAAAAAATCTGCAGATTTTTTTCTCTTTTCCTTTCATTCCAATAAATATGCTGATGGGGTATGGACATTTTGGTGTGAGGCAGAATCCCTGTATTGCTTGTAACTGAGCAAAGTACGGGGTGTTTTAATTCTTGGATGCTCTAAGCAGGAACTCTTGGCCTTTGAGCATTGCTGATACAAAACAAAGCACTGGAGTTTTCACCCATCACTACAATTGCGCATTTAGTTTCATGATGTGACATCTTGGCTGAGCCTGCGTATACTATAACATCTGAAATGACGACATTTCCAGCCAATGGGATAGCAATGATTGAACTGCCAAGGACGTACGTACCCATTTGGACCAGCTGTGAGCTGGAGGACAGTTCATGGGAGCGCATGGGTGATTTCGTTGGGAGTGTGAGCACCTCTGACCCAATCAGCACTATCCCACTGGTCATTTTTCTGTCTTCAGTTTCAGAGTTTGTTAGCATTTGGCTTGCTGGGCACTGGATACTGCAATGACAGAGACAGATCTAAATTGCATCTAGTTGGCAAGTGGACCATGCCATTTTTAGCAGGAAGTATATCTTTTTATATTGCAGCAAGATAATTGATGTATTACCGTAGATCAGCACTGTCTTGAGGGATTTGGCGCCATGGGACAGGCTGTACCCCAGTGTCATTCACAACCTCATGTTCATATTACATTCTGTAACAGTACATGCCTGCATCTATACTTTATAAAAACAGCTCCAGGTCAAGATACCAAATTGATCTTGAAGGAAGTGAAACTGGCACTTAGAGGAAAGACACAAAGAAAGAGTTTGGGCCATCTTGGCCATACAATAGTGATGGAAAGGTGAACAGTATAGACATTGCTTGCTATATCAGATACCTGGCACTGCTCAGCCTTGACTCTGCCCTGTCATTTTACCTAGAAACCTTAACAGTAGTTCTGAACCCTGCCTGGATGATCATCCCCACTTCCCCAAGCATGTACATGGATTTAATCCAGTGGGACATAGAAAAGCCAGTCAGACACATGTCCGCAGTGAACAACCCCTCAGAAGGTGTCACGGCTACTATTGCAGCCTGTTACCTTTAACCCCTTGGACTGAATGACTGTGTACTTATTTACAACCAGGGGCATCCACCAGCATGACCAGAGAGAGTCTTGAAGTCATACTCTTACCTACGCAGTGAGACATCTCTGTTTCTCCACTGCTCCTGCCTGCCAGGGAATGCATAGATAAAGCAAGATGTTACCTTCTGTCACCAAGGACGATGTGCTGTTATTAGTCAATAGCTGTTGGCAAGCCCTGAAGGCTGGACATGCTTCTCATTTTAGCAACCTGGACTGAACATGGAAAGCACCTGGGTACTGTGGCAACAAGGGTTGTAAACAAATAGAGACTTGACTGGGAGTTGCTGCAACAATCCTGCACATAGCACAGGAGTTTAAATGAGATACAAAGCAAGGCACCTCCTATTACCAAAGAAAACTCAAGCCACCATTTGTCACTGTTTCCAGTGACAACACACCCAGGCAAGAGACAGTTTGGGATGGAGGATTCGCTGGGCCTGATGCAATGTTCTCACCCTGGGATCAGATTAGTCCTAACCCAGGATCTTATGCAAATCCAAGGCTGAAGGAAGCTAGAGAATGAAATAAGAGAAAATCCCTATGATCAAGGTTGCTGATAAAAGCAACCGCCTCCAGCCGGTGAGCAGCACCGCCCACAGCCTGGCTTCTGGCATGCCAGGCTGGGCAGAGGCTCAGGTGCTAATGACAGTCCAGCATGGTGAGTGCGCCCATCGGGTAAGAGCATAACAGGATGTTGTTCCATCCCACGCACAGAATAGCTCCATCTGAGCAAGCAGGAGGCCATGCCAAAAACGTGGACAGATGCAAACATCTATTACACAACATATGCCGGGAGTCCTGGGGCAGCCGTACTAATCTCTCAGCTGTAATGGCTGTGTGGAGTGGCTGAGTGTAGGCACCGTGCACCCTCCATTTTCCTGGGCTTGCTGGATATCCTCTGTTCAGTGCATTGGACATCTACTTTCTAGTGTGGACAAGATTTGGGAGTTAACAGGGTCTCCATGGTGACTGTGTCACCTACCTGCTTACAGACAGTGCTCACAGAGTGTTTGTTGTGGCACCCATTTAGTGACAAGGGATCTGCTCTAGTTATCCTAATTATTAGGAATGGAACCAGGTCCCACAATTTGTTTCATTTGAGCTGATAAAAGCCATACAAATGGCAGGATCTTCTCTCCCCTGCAGTCAGTGCACAGGGTACATGCTGCAGGGGGTACACATAGAAATAGAAAGCACTGCAGTTGCAGAAACAACATCTACTAAACATTGTGATCCCTGATAATTACTCCTCCTAACCTTCCCTGGTGCCTTACAGATGCTTGATGCCTACTCCGCAAAGCCAACTGCATGTCTACCTGCACAAGTCTCTTGGTATCTGGTATCAACATGACTAAGACTGACTTGCAGGTTCTGTCACTTAACATTCCCAAGAAACTTTCTCCCAAATGGAGTCAAGACACAGGGTTGCAATGGCAGGTATTTTGCCCAATTAAACAAATGAACAGCGCTGTGTTGCTGGTTGACATTTAGAGCACAGCAAAGCAAGACAGATTGGAGGAAGATGTTGCAACCTTGTTTATGCTGGCGATGGATGGGGTTGCGAAAAAGCCCTAAGAGAAAGTAACAAACAAAGGGTGTGTCTTGAAAGGAGGCTGAGTTCAGAAACCTTTGCACAATGTGTAGCCAACACGTGCAAGAGCCAGGTGATTCAGAGCCGCCTTTCCTATGCTCTTGTGACCTAAATCCCCCAACAAAGGGGACTAGTATGTGCAAATACAGCAAGAGCCTCCTGGCCGCTGGATCTGGTGTTTCCAGGAAGAGCTCTTCCTCCTGGTCCTGTTGTACAGAATTGCACACTTAGGTGACACATGGTACATTTTTAGGGTTGTGTTTCAAGCCTCAGATATTGTCTAAGACCATACTCAGGACAGTGGCCCAGTATTTTAATCTTTGTGTGGCTGAGTTTCTTCTAACATAAAGCTGCTCTTTACATTGCCTCTTGTAAGTTGACCCTTGTATGAATATTTTAGATTCTTTCCATTTGTTTTTTGCCAAAATAGGAAACATCTTTTGTTTGCTGGAGAAGCAGAGGGTTAGCAATCCATGCTGAGCATGATGCTTTAAGAAGTCTTCTCTCAGCTCCGGGCCTCTAGAAGAGCGCAGCAGGCAGAATCAGCAGTACCTGTTGGTTACAGGAAGAATGTACTTTGCAACCTCTTTTGAAGCTCCGGGAGCTAAGCGCAGGTGTTCCTCGGTCCTTCATTTCAACCCACAGTATTAATTTCTCTTCCATCTGCTGTCAGAGCTCCTCTGCAGCACAGCTTCACAGAAAAATTTTCTGAGCCCATGTTATTTCCTGGGAGGAGTGTTCATGAGATGACCATGAGTTTTTTAATCCCTTTGGGGACCTCTTGGGAGGTTGGTCAGAGCTTTCTAGCATTATGGACAGCCCTTCTCCCCATCTTGAACGGCGAAGGAGATTGCACAGTGATGCTGACTCAGCGCTACAGAGAGGGGTTGTGTCATGAGGCACTGATGAGGCAAGATGATGCAGTGATGCCATGAGGGTGGAATCTGCATATCCTGCTGGAATAAACAGATGAATGCCAAACCGAGCTCCTCCATCATCTCCTGTGTTCTTAGATGTTTTCACCGTCTTGTTTGTGATTCAGCCTTTTGAGGCACCTGGGATTCATCTGTTTTTTTCCCATTACTGAATCATGTTCTCATTTGCACATTATTCCTTGCCTCAATTTCCACAATCAGTGTGTAGCAGATACCACTGCTCTGCAAGGAAGACAGGTAGAAAAGCACATTTTTACTCCCGAGGATCTCTGCAGCTTTTCTGAGAGACATAAAGTACACTCTCTTCCTTGAACAATATACAGACTATCTAAAATCAGACCACAGCATGGGCAGAGATAGGAACACGGTGTGTAGGAAATACAATATTCAGGTAGGGTGGCCAACGCAGCCCTCAACTGTGTCTTAGTCGCTATAAATCAGCCAGATGTCTCGCAGGCAGAACAGCACAAATAAGATCTCCAGAAAGCACTCAAATACAGAGAAAGAAGAGACTTTATGAATCAGCTCAGTGTGTATTGAGGTCAGTGAGGAGGAAGGCAGAAGAACATTAACATGAGAAGAGTCATTTATTAAAACACTGCAGCCCAGAGAAAGAAGAGGAGGAATTGTTGATTTTGGAGATCATGTGCAACAACTGCCAGACAGGGGAGTTCCCTTCTTCTCTCCTGGAGTATGACCTCCACTCATACTTTAGCTGTTCTGTTTTATATCTATATGTTGTAGCTTCCAAACCCTCAGAGCCAAGTTCCTCTGCAATATTTTTATGTAATGCATTTATTTTAACAGCTTCCCTACATGGACTGTGTGCAGTTCTTTGGGGACAAGGCCATTTTTCAAAGTTAGTGCTGCAGAGACAATAAAAAAGAGTTAAAATAGATTAGAGTTTTGACTCTTACTATATATCAGGGAAATCTTACTGGAAACCTCAGACAGATGCACAGTAAAAAGGCTAAGCATTCTGCTTCTGTGATATATTTGCCTGAAATTGCTAGAAGACTCATATAACTTTTCCCTGTTTGCACTTCAGAAACAGATTGCTTCACTTCTTGATCCAAAGTTTGAGCAGCTCGTGCTTGAAAAACTGCAAACCAAGAGGCACTGGCCGATAATCACGTAATTCTTCTGGTTTTTTATCTTTTTTTCTTTTAGTGTATTTTGACAGCACATAAATCATTGTAGCCTTCCAGATAGTTATAATGGTACAGCTCCACTCCCAAAATTTTAAGGCAAAGTCTTGCAATATGAGGATGGAACATCAGATGAGCCATGGCAGCTATCGCTGTCAGCTCAGCTGACAATAAAAGGAGGTTAAGCTAAATTGTATAGACTGCAAGCCTATATACTGCAAAGTCACACTGGTTTTGTTTATTACGAGCTAAGAGGGAGCACATGGATGGTTACCACAGCTCAGCTGATATATGGTAAATTGTTAAGCTTTTAAGTCTTGAGTCCCTATTTTCTAATTTTGACTTGACACAGGAAATGGAAGACAATAATTAATGAGTGGAAGAGGAGATACAGCTTTACAATAGAGAAAGATGGTGAGATAACCTTATTACATATTTCATTGGATCTTTTACCAAACAGATGATAGACTCATTATAAAGGGTGCAGAGAACAAAGGGAACCTTGACATTTAACGAGATTCTGCTCCGGAAAGCAGCCACAGAATTGGCATGATGGGTTTCCATGACTTTTGTGTTTGGTTTTTTGGGTGAAAGAACAGCTTTGTGTCTTATTAGACCTGCAAAGTGTTGCAATGTGGGAGTTACACTGATTTTGAGTCTGATGAAATTTTGGTCTTGAAGTATGTTTCTGTTTATTTCCACCCCCTCTTTTTTTTTTTTTTTTTTCCTTTTTTTAGTTTCTCTTTTTTCTTTCCTTTTTTTTTTTTTTTCCCCGTGAAGGCCAGGTAGCAGCAGCTTTTCCTCCATTGTTTTCTTTGTTTTGTTATTCTCATTTGTTCACAGGGTAGGGCTGTTTTTCCTGCCATATTGTTGCTGCTTCAGAGCTGCCTACACACAAGCTTATCTCAGCTTAGTTCAACCAGCGTGAACTTTTGCTATTCGATGCTCTTTACCAGCCGTAGAATGTCTTATTCTTGTTCATTTAAAAAACTTTTCTAACCAACCAGAGCTGAAAAAACAGTTCTATTAATACTTAAATATGAGGGTCTGCACACCCTTGTGCCCTGATTTAGTTAAAACTTCTCAAAATGACACTCTCTTAAATTAGTGTGATTTGATATGCACTCGATGCGTCGGAAATATCATACTGGGCTTGTGCAACCTATTGTCTTTGAGTTATATCCTCAGTGAGATATAGTAAAAGCCTTTGCTTTCAGTGAGTCTGGAGAATAAGAATTTAAATGTTTGTAAGCTCAAAGTATTTAAGTGCACTGGCAGAACTGAAAACAGCAACAATACTAGAAAAAGTACACAGGGTGAGACAAAACTGCATCTGGCTCGGTGTCACATCTCCAGATGTGTCTCCTTACGCCGTCTCTCTGGCAGAGCACCCTTGGCAGACTCTGCGGCTCACCGGGCGTCTTCGGGAATGGTCGGTGCTGCCTGGGTGCATTTGGGATCACTTGGAACGTGAGGCATTTTAAACTACTTAAGTCTCATGTAAAAACCTGTAGTTAACACCCAAACAAAAGGCTGCAGTGAGGCCATTTTGCTCCTTCTGAAATGACGTTTCTCAGAATTTGGGTTCAAAGGAAATTGCAACTTTCCGGTTTGATTCAGGAAAACATGAAATGTCAGAATTTTCTGCAGAACAGAGATTTCGGCGTTCATTCAGCTCAGCCAGCAGGTGAGGAGAAGCTTAACAGTAGCACACGGAGTTAGTGGCCACTGCTGTAATCCCTTGAGCAAAGAGCACGTGAGGCTGGAAAGCTCTGAAAGGGAAGTCAGAATGACCCTAACTGAAAACCTTTCCTAAAGGAAACCACATCTGTTCAAGCTGGCATGCAGGACTGTTCTCAGGAGGAGCGAGATGCAAAGTTCAAGGGAACTGCCTGCGAAGACGCACCGTGGCTGCGCTGGGGTTATATAATGAGCCTCGGCGCGAGGAAGCTCTTTGTTCTATTTACAAACCCTGTACTACTGACAAGGAAACTTCAGTGGCTGCCTTCCAAAGACAACAATGAAGAAAGAAAGAAAGGTGGGTTTTTCTTTGTCTTGCAGCTCCCATAAATGCCCTTCTATTCTGAAATGTGATTTTTAAAAATTATTTCCCCCCCCCATGTGTAACCCCATTGCACGTTTTACAAGTGTAATGACAAAGCAATCAAACGTGGGAGCAGTAACGAAGAGTGCATCAAGGAACACTGAGCCTATTTGTTTGAAAATTCCACAGGTGCTGGTTACAGCTTTGAAACACCAAGGTTATTGTGCCTGAAGAATATTGTTTCAGCCACGAAGATGTCAAATACCAGAGAACATTCTTGGATATTACGTGAGATTTAAGTCAGACTCGTTCCTCAAAGACAACCTTATAAACCAGCTTCTCTGATACAAAAGCCCCGAAACCCTGAGAAAGCTCAGGGTGAGACTGGAACACCAAGGGAGAGGATAGAGCAGAGGTCAGAAAATCATGAATAATGCAGACAAAAGGAATAAGGAATGATTAATCAGTGTTTGTTAAAGCACAAGAACACCGATTTTAATTTTTTTAAAAAATCACAATCATTTTTCTGTGCAGCAAAGAGACTTCACTAAGCCAGTCTCTGGGACTCTACCACTCAGACACTTTTCTCTACTCCTCAGTAAATATTTAGACTGAACGGTGTAGAGCTGTAATGTTGTCTGAGAATTAACCCTTGGTACCTGTTACTAAATCCATTCTATATATTTACAGGTGAACAATTTAACTGTAGACTAAAACTGAGCTGCAGTTCTTGTCCTATTCTTGCTATTCAATGAAAAATTTATTCTGTGAGATCCGCATCTTCATCTTTAGCTATTAACAAGTTCCTATTGAATTTCCTAGGTATTTTGGGGAAAAAGGGCATTCATTTGGTAAAAGAACATTACAAAGAACTACAAGGTAGGGATAGCCCTTCTGAATCTTGTTCAAACTCCATTTCAGACATCAGGAGTCCTTTATCTTGGCTCTCTATCTAGGAAAATATTTACCTATTATAATGATCTAATCACAGGAAGGGGCCAGGGCCCTATTTTTCTCATTTGCTTGCCTGTCTCATCGTGGGGTGAGGCTTGATGCAGGGTGTGTACCAGTCCCAGATCCTTGTGCAGAGCTTACAGTTGGTGTTCAACACCAGCAGTGTCAACTGGTGCAATGCTCTGGGTGGCTGTGACAAAGTTCTGGCGCTTTCAAACGCTCGCTTGTGACACTTAGCTTCTCTGTCAGCACCTTGCTACCGCATATGCAGAATGCCCACCTCATCTACACATCTTGGGAGCAGCGCTGACGTAGCTAAAGCAAGGCCAAGTAGCTGCTTGTTCCTACCTGAAGGTAAAGCATGAGTGAAAGGTCTTAATCAGTCTGTTTAGGACAAAGGCAGAACAGGAGAAAGCCTAAATGAAGTCTTGGACTTTCAAAGAGTTGGGTTGGCTGGTTCTGCTGTGTTCCCACAAGCGAAGATGTAAGCTGATTTCTCTGATTGTAATAAGATAGGGTGGGAACGATTATACTCTTAGGCTGCTTGTTTCCTTAAACCCTCCTTGTCTGTAATACTAAATAAAACAAATACTTCAAGGATATAGGTCATTATCCCTGGTCAGCTGCCCAAAGGGAGGGAACAGAGGGTGGTAAACAGCTGACACATGGGTGTAGCCAGCTTTTGATTTAATAGTGGAGAAAAGTGGCATTTTTCAGCCTACGCTCAGGAAGGGTGAGATGTTGAACACGTGAGAAAGGCCTCCAGAAGTTCTGCAAACGCTGGAATTGTGTGGCTGAAATGTAGGCAGGATAATGCAAAGACCAACTGAAAACTATTTCTTTTTTCCCCTGTGGTACGTGTGGGCCTTAAAAATACGGGTGACATCAAACTGCAAGCTTTCCTGAGGTTTTGAAGCCATCTGACCCTTTCTAAAAGCTCTGTGCAGAACAGCTATTTCTAAGTGTACCACTTCATACTCACAGGCTCGGTCTGGAGTGCCAGCCCTTGCTTGGAATGTTACCATGCTCCTGCAGCTGAGGTGGCTGTGGTGGGTCTATAGCATCAAACAAGTAATTGAAGTAGATGTGTCCTGCAAGAGGGAAAAGGATACACATAGGTGGCTCTGACATCTTATGTGCTTGCCAAGGCACCAGCGAGATCCTAAGGTTTCTCCAGTGCAGCCATCTCGTAATATCTATGCACACACTTGATGTTCTCAGATTATTATGCTGAAGGGGGGGGGGAAGATGATGCTCCCCGTGCACGTTTACTCTCAAATTGTCCGCTAGATTAGAAGCAAGCAATTTGGAAGAGAACTATGAGCAATCTGGTTTAGCTCTCTGCAGACATTCCTCTCCAGCCACAAGCAGCTCATGAGCAGCTCGAGCCCATCTACATTGCCAGGGATCTGTCACCTCACTGGCAGCAGGGCTGGGCTGGCTCCTCGGCGATCCAAATTCCCGTTGTGAGGAAATGTGCACATGGGGATGGCTGAGCCCAGGGCTGCTGGGGTGCCTTGCATCGCCTTTGTGTCCCACAAAGGAATGGAGCATCCCATGAGCAGAGATGCTGTTGGTCAAGGTCAAACACATGGGTTATAATCGACCATAAAAGTTCATGATTCAGTCTATAATTATGTGCTATAAGGTATACGGAGCTCTTAGGGTAACTAACAGAGGTAGCGAGTCCATCACTCTATTATCTGAGTGTATTCTCCCAGAGGCTGGGAAGGGCTGTTGTCTATTTATAGATGGTGTGCTGAGGCACAAAGCTCCAGAGTCACTGGGGAGGAACATGTTGGATAAATGTTTCTCATTAGAAAATGTTTATTTGTCAGACATGATTCCTTTCATGTTGTGTGTGTGTGAGTGTATCCATTTCAGCAAGACACTCTAGGAAATGTTTTCTTGGAATCAGCATGGAATTTCTTGCCAAAGTGGTCCTCCATCATGGCATGGTCACTCCTGGGGTGGCTGGGAGACTGCAGGTCAAGTCTTGGAGCTGAAGTTGCCAATATGGGGAATTAAAGCAGGCAGAACGGTGCCCCGATCCTCAGTTGGTGCTGGCACTGTGATTTGTTTTTCATTGCGTGCTTTTTGTCTTTTATTACAAGGGAGAAAAGTCCTCCAAAAATGTTCAGAAGTCCTGTTTTTGTCACAGAAGAGACGGGAAAGCTTCCAGACTCTCCAAGATACTGACAAATGGTGGAAACTGTTTCCAGATTAGCTCAATCTGCAACTTTCCCAAGGTCCCACATCTGCTCTGTTGCAGAGCAGGAGTCTTAACCCTGGTTTCCTACAAAGAACATGATGGTACACAAACTGCCTAATCATGTAGCTGAGAGTGAGTAAAGCTGGGAGCTATGTCCTCTCCTTTTGTCTTCATTGTCCTCTGTTTACAAGCTGGTCTGTCAAATTGGTCACACCCCTCAATTCTCATCCCTTATACCATCTTAAACACTTTGCTGCTTTGAGGCTTTACACTGCTTAGGACCTCTTAGGAGATGGCGAGAGATTTTGAAGCACTCCATGGAAGAGACCTCCTGAGGCAGCAAATCCAGAACTTTGTTATTGCACAGGGCAATATCTTATGGCATGGGATTTGGGTCTACCTACTCTTCCTGGAACGTCCACCTCAAGTTACTTGTCTTTAGCGTTAGCCAAACTACAGCTTTTGCTTTCTTAAACTCTTCCCATCAATTCTGTAGTTCTTCCCTCAAGTCTGCCCAAAGCTCAGGGATACAGAGTTGTCCAGGCGCCAAGCAGAGAGTTCAAGTTTTGTTCACATGAAAACCATCAAGAGAAAGAGTGTATTACCTCTGTGCAAGGAGGCCAGAAGGTCACTGGCTTATTTTGCAGTCTTGTCAAACCACTCCTCTCTGACCTGTTGTCTACCATAGCTCAGACTGTTTTTCATCCAGATTTGATCTTCTTTTTTTTTTTTTTTTTGGTGAATTATTTCTCTTATTTTTCACCAGGGGGAATCTAATTTTCTCTTCTCCTCCCTTCCTAATATTTTGGATCTCTCTAGCTGTCTCTGTACTATACCCATCTCTTCTGATTGAGAGAGTTACGTGAGAAATTCACAGTTGGCATTCTTAGTTTGCAGAGATTGTATTTATGTGGCTGTACACATTTTTACGTGCTGTAACTCTATTTACTTTAGAAGAAAAGCCCACAAGATTGATGAGTGAGGCAACGTATTTAAAATATACATCTTGTAAATGTGTTAATGACTATATGGGCTATAGGTCCCCATGGAAATAAGAAGAGGCATTCTTTTAATAAACAATGGAGCGCATCCAGTTTTTCTTCCTACTTAAGTTATTTCCAGCACATTCACTAAAATGCTACCAGATTCAATAATATTTGTCTCTTTCTTGGCATCTTACATACATAGCTTTCTTCCTTGACAACAAGTCCAAGATTTTCTGGAGCCAAAGCAGGAATGATGATGTGTTTTTGTTGTTGTTGTTCTTCTAACCAGCTGTCTCTGCTCATCTTGCTGTCACTAGGAGAAGACATCTGCTTAGTACATTCAATATTTTTGCTTTGATTCTCAACAGGGAGGTCAGAGCCTATGCAAAAATGTCCCCCAAAATATCTGTTACTGCAAACATTTCTTTTAAGATTGGGGTACTTTGTTTATTCAATGTAGATTCTGTAAAGAATTTGACCAATTCTCTTCTTGTAAAACAAAGCACTCATGATTTCAATGCTAAAATCTGGACATGAAACATTCACCATTAGAAAGATATCGTGCAAGATACCAGATGGTGCAAAATACAAAGTCTAGTGACTTCTGCTTTAATTATATCACATCACTCTGATGAGATACTATAAGCCTGCGTTTTTTTTTCCCCCCAGTAAGCTGAGACCCAGAGAGTGAGAATTCTTAATGAAATTGTCAATGTCTTTACCAATTCTATTTGCTAATTTCATCAAGTCTGATTAGAAAAATGGAGTAGTGCTAGTTATGGCTTGCCTGTGGCCACAGAGTTCCAGGCTGTTCTTTCTTCTAGGCACTAGCAACCCTCCTTCCTCATTAACCAAAGATCCAGTCTAGCAAAACACTTCAATCCTTAAATCCACCCCTGTTCAACAGAACAGCTCTCTGGGCTCAAATTGGATTTAAGTATGTCCTTAAAATTAAGTATGCTACACTGGCACGTTGCTCAGCTGCACTTTTCAGCAGTGGGATTTAGCAGTTTTACAAAGCTTTACTGTTCTTTCCAAGTGTGGCAGAGGCAGCTATGGCCAGTGGACGGAGCAGAGCAGGGAGCAGAGACTGAAATGGGGGCAGAGAGGTTTATACTCCCCTGAGCTACCCAAAACTCACTGTGGCCAACAGTAAAATGATACGGAATTAGATAGGACCGATCACCAGGTTAAACCGAGCATCTGATGAACCACGTGCAACTCTGACATGTGTACAGAGATGGGGAGGGTTTTGATGATGGTCACTATCTCCGATATACTCATGGAAAGTTGGGGAGGTTGTTGGAAATTGTATTTCTCATCAGTGAAGATTCCCTCGGAGTTCTGGCCCAGACTCAATCACTGACAGTGATCTATGATTTACTAATGCCTGCCCAGTACGTGCCTTGCATTCCTGTCTGGATGTAAACATACCTGCAAAATGGGGAATGACAAAGCTTGGCCCATTGCTGTTCCTAGATTCCTTCCACCTGGCAGCAAGCATGCGTGTCTCTACATCATGAACATGCACCCTGGTTGGAAATGAATTCAGACTTGCAGGTTGAGTCCTTTCTCTCCTGTCTGCCTAGTATCCATGCTGGTGTTTCCTCATTCCCTCCCCAGTGCCACCGGAATGCTATTGCTGTGAGCTCTGATTTTGCATGTGCTTCCAAGAATACCCTTTGGAGAACGAAGCATCAAGTGTGCCACTGCAGCGTGTGTCTTGATGGAAATGGGTGTCCTCATGGTGAGGTGGGTGAAAAGTGCTGTGGTTGGGGCAGAGGAGTCTCCAGTTGATCTAAGGCTAATTGCATCTGATCCTTGTCTGAAAATTAGGTGGCGACTCTCCCAAGAACACGTGCTTAGTGTGTTTTCCAGCCTCTCTGGCTTTTACTCACAGAAGGATTAGTTCACCAGGTGGGCGACTTTCCTGTTGTTCTGGAATTGTTGCTAGTGAGGGAATACGTCAGATCCCACAACCTCATCTGATTAAGAGTTGAATTACAGCAGAAATTACTTAGGTTAGAGATAAGGAAAGTTTTTTCTAACTGTGAAGCTCTGGAATGGATTCTCTAGATATCCTTGTGAGCAGGGTAGCTGAACCTCCGTCAGGTATGGTTTAGGCAATGCTGCTCCTGCTTTATGGCCTGAGGGATGAATTCCTGTGGCTTCCCAAGGGCTCTTCACATCCTTTTTATTTTTTGTGAAATCTCACCAAATAGCAGAGACCCAGACTCTGAAAAGCAGACACGGGGAGGTGAACTGACTGGTCTGAAGTCGTACAACACAGGAAAAGTAGGAACATAGGCCAGGTTTCCAGGCTTCTAGTCATGCACCTTAACCACTAAATAAACTTCATTTCCTTGAATTAATATTGGTCCAGGCCTATGCAATGTCAGGCATTTCAGTCTTTTGCTGTTTAATTCATTTTGCTGCTATGGTGCAGGGTGCGGTAGATATTACCGAAGGAATGATTGCACATTGCCAGTATTTTTGATTCTTTCCAGGCAAAGAGTAGATTTTCACAGCCAGGCTCAACACCTTGCATTTTCTACTTTCATTTCCAAAGTGTATGATATTGGTCATGATAGGAAACTGAAAAAAAAATAGCAAATTCATGCTGTGCTTGACAAGGCAGTGACCATTCTGGGCAGTGCGTTACACGGGTAATGGGCTGCGAATCAAACTGCTGCTGCTGTGCTGCAGTGGATTAGTCACGGTTCATCTACCTGCAAAATGGAGGTAGCAGTAGTTACTATCTCACATTCTGGAGGCTCAAAGCTTGAAACTTTTGGGATCATTCAAAGGAGGCTGCTATGGATGTGCAAAGCATTCTCTCCTCTGTTAACATGACTTGAAAATTGCATAAGCTTGATGGATAAAGAAGCAATAATTGTTGGATACAGGACAAGGAAAATATTTGACCGCTGGTTTTCTCTGAAATCCTAAATGGAGAACACTTGTCTCTCATCTTGGGCCAAACAGTTTTTTTTTTAGTTTTCAGATGCTTCCCCCAGATACCAGTTGACACAACACAAGGGTTGTTCCAGATTTGCAAGAAAAATCAAACAGAGAAGAAAAAAACCAGGCAACAGCCCCCCTGTAAATCTGCTTGTCTGGAGCATTACAAATCAGGACTCCATCGAGAGCCCCACCACGCTGAAGTTGACAGACGTCAGTGCCAGGATGTCACTTGAGATGACCGCCTGACCCCTGCGACAGAAAATACCATCATGAATTCTTCTTGAAGTGCAATGAAGAAGGAGCACGACCTTGCAGGCTGGTGGTCAAAGCACTCAGCTGGAAGGAGACACTTGAACCGTAGGTTCTCCAGGGAGGGAACTGAACCCAGGTTTACAGGGCCTTGGGCAAAGGCTTTGGCTGCTCAGCTTGTGCTGGTGCTATGGTCTCATCCACCGGTGCTTTAGAAAGCAGCCATGCCCGTGTCTTTCACAACAGGCCACATTCACAGAATGCTATCGGCACTCTAGGTACACCTACGGCATGGAGCCCTGGTGACTCATGCACTATTCTGCTTTGGTTTTGGATCCCATCAGGGTTTAAACACAGGGTAGGCGGCTAGGACAAGGCTTGGGTATTTCTAGTCATAGTCATAATGCTTAGAAAACGTCTGTGGCTGTAATTGACAGGCTCATGCAGATTTAGCTGCAGTGCTTCTAAGATAGCATCCAGCCCCAGCAGCCTTCTCCATCCCTTGGGAAGAATTTAGCACCCCTGGTACAGGGGACACCAAACCAACCACGGATGGGGGATTTGCACCGAGGACTGAACTTGGGATATGTTATGCTTCCTCTGGGGTGGTACCTGCCAAGGAAGGGTGCCCATCGGCGTGGGGTGGTATCTCCTGGGGTCTCCAATCTGCCAGAGCGCCCTGGTCAATCTGGGAGCACGCTTGCTTTAGACGCTGTGGCAGCCAGGGAAGGGGGAGGGAGGCTGGATCACAACTCCGTGCTCCAGCTTCTGAAGTCTTTTAGGCACTTAATGTCCTTTTTTGGGTCCTTACGTGCAAACTTTCCCTCCTGGGGCTGTCAAGCGGTGTCTGTGGACATTAAAGCTGGTAATGGGATAAGATTGTAAACATCTTCTGAAAGAGCACAGCAGAGCCCTTTATTGTCAAAATGAAATACATTTAAAGTGCTTAAAAACTCATCCAGAAATCTCTTTCCAAATGAGTAAGGCTTGGCAACTCTCCCCTCCGCAGCCTGAACGCAATGTAACCGTTCTGTCTTCCCCTTCTCTTCAGGGCACATGCAGATACCCAACAGCTACTTAAAGGGTAACATGCCATTATAAAAATAATCACACTCCGAATTATTTTAATTGCAGTCCTTATAAATAGCCACAAAACAATCAAACAAACAGCAATCAGAAAACACACTTTCCCTTCCCCATCTCCTTAGTATGCTTGACAGGTTTTGTTTTAAATCTCGGAGCAAGGCAGCTCCTTTGTAGCTCCGAGCATCTTTTTACCTCCCCCCACCTTTTTATGCGCCCCGGTTGGGGAAGAACAGAGAAAAACTTGGTTGAAAAAGCACCAAAAGAATCATAGGGAGCCCTGGACAAAACTTCTCCGTGAAAAGTTGAATACTGCAACCCACGGTGCGCATTTCTGGGCCCGACACCCCGGGTTACAGGGCAGGCGGGTAATGCTTTGCAGGGTCGGGGCTGCCTCCAGCCCCCTCGCCCCCTCCCGAGGTACCGGTAGCTGCCGCCCCCCGCCGTGCGCGCAGCGCAGCCCCCTCCCGCCGTGCGGCCGCCCCGGCCCGGGCCCCGGCCCCAGCCCTTACATGGACAAATCTGCCTGCAGGGAAAGGCAGGAATTTGGGCCCTTGACGTCAGCCCCGGGCAGAGCGCAGCAGCCCGGCGGGGCGGGAGGCAGCGGCCACCGCTTTCGCTTTTTGTTTCGGGGGCGTCCCGGCCGAGCTTGGGTTGCCGGCCCCCCCTTCCTCAGCCCGAGGGGAGGTAAGGGCCGAGGGGGGCGCGGAGGGTGGGATGCAGAAGGCGGGAGCGCCGCGACCGGGAGGGGGGGGGATGCGGAGGGGCGCGGGAGCGGCTGGAACGACCGGAGGGAGGGATGCGGGAGGGCGGAGCGCGGGAGGGGCCGGCGGGGGAATGCGGGGGGCCGTGGGGTGGGGGCGCAGAAGCAGGGGGCGCGGGAGGGGCTGCCCGGGGGACGCGGCGGAGCAGCGGCGCGGAGCGCGGAAGGGGCCGGCGGGCGGAAGGGGCCGGCGGCGGGGCCGAGGGGCGGGCGTGGCGTGGCGGTCCCCGCCCCCGGTCCCACCTCCCCCCGCCGCCTCCTCCCGCCGCCGCCGCCGCCGCGCTCGCCTCCGCTGCCTCCTCCCCCCGAGGTATTGTTGCAGATAATAACTTGCCCCCTTCCTCTCCCCCCCCCCCCCCATTGCTCGCCGAGGCAGCTGTGCAACAGCTGGAGCCCCCGGCCGGGGCGGGGAGCGCTGCCGGCCGCCCGGGGGGGGCCCGCGCCTGGCTCCTCCCTCCGCCCAGGGCGCGGAGGCCGCCGCGGGGGGGGACGGACGGCCCGGCCCGGCCCGGTGAGGTGCGAGCTCGGCCGCAGGGCGGGGGCAGCTCCCGGGTGTGGGGCGGGGGGGAAACTTCCCCGGTACTTGAGCGGCTCCGCTGCACTCCTCCCTCCGACCCTCTCTGCGCCGGGCGGGGGCTGCCTGCGGGCCGGGGTCTCCCCTGGGCGGCCGGGGCTCGGCGGCGCGGTGCTGCCGGCCGCAGGTGCACCTGGCCCGGGCGGGGGCCGCCTCCGCCCCCGCGGCGGCTGCAGCGCTGTCCCGCCGCCGCACCTTGCGCCCGCCGACCCCTCGGTCGGGGCTCGGTAGTAAATAACAAGTTGAGTAAAGCCCTGACAGCTTTTTATACGCCAGGGGAGGCCCACCCTCCCCCAGCAGGTAAGGACGTAAAAGTTTCCCACACCCTTACGTCACCCAGGATTTTTTTTTTTAATATAATTTTTTTTTTTTCCTCCCCTCTCTCTTGCCCTCCCCTTTCGAACAGGCAAATCTTATTCCTGCCATTGTTCAGGAGCGCTCTCCACGCCCTGGGGCTGCGCTGGGGAGAAGGCAGTGCTCCGGAGGAGGAGGTGTTGATGGAGAAACTCATGCTGTAATTGCTCTGGCTACTGTACCTCGAGGTGCAGTTTGGCCATGTTGCTGAAACAGATGAGCATTGGATTCCCCTGCTTTGTTTTGATTATTTTGTTTGTTTTTCCTATGTTTGTATGTTTTGGCTTTTTGGCCCAGTTGTCTGTTTTTTTGGATTGGGTTCCTATTTGGTATCTTTCTTGCCAGGCGATTGATACACAAACTTTTAAGAGCTTGCAGGAACTGTGGAGCTTGTGTTTTCCTGCACATCCACACCACGTTTGCCCCTGTGCAGAAAGTGGTTTTGGCCCATGTGAAATGCAGGGTCTTGCATGGAAGTGTTAAGTTTCTCAAAGCACTCTAGATGTGAGAATTTCTTTGCTTTCTTGGGCTCACTTGTCCATAGAGTTTGTATTTGTACTTTCCAGGAATAATTTTTGGGGCAAGATCTGAGAGAGGGTGGGGATGTCTGGGAGCTGGGTGATATAGCGGGTGCTGGCTCACCAAGTGATTACAGATATGGGATATTAGGAAGGCACGGAAATGCTTGGAGCCAGAAAATGGGACACAGCATTTCATCTGTATGCTTTCAACCACGTTCACACTGTAAAATGTTGGTTGTTGTCCTGTGCATAGCACGGTTTGGGTGTGTGAGGGACTTTCTGGTTATCCCCACCCTTGCTGCAGCAGGACTGGCCCAGGCAAGGCTAAATAACACTCTGATCTATGGGATTTCCCTCAGGAAATATTTCCATCTGAGGATAAAGATTTACTGTTGAAAACTTCTCTCTGCCTGTTGGCCTGCTTTGTCTCCCCCTGCCCACCCCATGACCTTTCATCCTATCACTCCTAAATTTATTAGCTCTGTTATTCCCCTCTTTCAGTTGTTTAGCCTATGTTGGAGGGGTTTTTCTCTGTGGGATGGGCTGTCAGCAGGTGTTGGTGTGGGTGGTGGCCATAGGACCACCTGGCAGCGAGCTCCTGCCCTCGGTGTCTAATCCTGCCTGCAGCTGCAGTGAGGTGCTGGTGCCGCTAAGGGGGCCTTCAGCCCTGCTGCCCTCTAATTGCCGAGTTGCATTTGTAGTTTTCCTTTAATTGTTTTCTTAAATTTTTTTTGCCTCACCTGAGTCAGTTTGTGTTAGCCGTTGTTGGGAAAAGCTACCAAGCTGGAGGAATTTGGTCCAGGATGGTGGCAGCGCAAAGTCCTCATCAGTTACGGTGCTGGGGGCTCTTCTGCCATCAGATGTTTTCTGGTCTTTGTAGGCTCTTCTTCCAGCCCTGTGGTTGCAGGGCCTGTTTGGAGCACATGGGTTGCTGAAGGTCACTGTAGGCTTTTTAGGTGTCTCTTGGCTGGAGAGAGGCACCTTGTAGCGGGTAGGTGGTGTGTGATGAGTCTCTTAGACTGTGAGAATGCACTCCTTGTGCACAGAGAGAGCACTTGAGTGATTATTTTTTTTTAATACCCTCTTCCCAAAAGTCAGCCCCAGAGTGCGTGTGTTGTGTGGAGGCTGTGGGCTTGTTGGCTGTGCATGTGTCCTGTGTTGCCAGAGGTCCTGCTGTCCAGAAGTTCCAATCAGGGATATGTGGCCCTTGTGCACTGCTGGGTGGAAATGGAGGATGTGTCCAGGAATGTAAAGCTGAAACTGTGTCTTGTTTAAGCTTCTGTAGGTACAGCCCCAAACTGCAATGCATTGCTGTTGTGCGGTCTCCACCGTGCATGGTGCCTAGCTTGGTGAGGATTACTGCTTTTGTTGCACGGTTGTCTCCATCACCCAAGTCCCCATTGCCCAGTGTGGCTGGTACCACCTGCCGCCCCGTAAGCTGGCTGGGCAGAGAAGCTCCATTTCCCATTTCACTGAGGTGAGATTTTCACCTTCAGAGCATGCTTGGAGATCAGCCTGGGTGTTGGGGCTGGATGCTGGTGACCATGCCCATCTCAACACAGACTCCAGCTCTGTGGGTCCTGTCCCCTTCTGTTAGTCGCCATTTGGACAAGCAGTCACTCAGCTTGAAGGAGTAAAAGTGTGGAATGATACTGGCTGCAATGTGCTCTAGTGAAACCAGGACAAACTGGCAGAAAATCTCTCTGGACTGGTGGGCCAGAAGTGGATTTCAGATCCCATATCCTGGCAATCACGGTCAGGGTACAGAAAATCCCAGGTTCCTGTGTGGTTTAGGTGCCTTGTCTCATGGAAACTTGCAGAACACATCGGATCACAAAGTTGTGTTGCTCTGAATATTGTCTTCAGCTGTCCTGCGTTAGGAAAAGGTAATGGGCTCTTGTCTTAGCAGAATCAGGAACTGGTGCAGTGTAATTCAGGCACTCAAATAATGAAAGTGCACATTCAGAGGTGTATCCCTTGCCAAAGCACTCTTTTCTCTAGGATGTTCAGAGGTGAAGCTCCAGAGCTGGACTAGTCAGTTTTGCAAGGCACCTAATAGTGTCAGTCTCAGTGGAGATGGAGTGCTTTTAAATATATAACATGATCATCAGTATGTATTTTTAATTATAACTCATAGTATGAATTACGCTGTGGAGGTTCATGATCAGAGTGGAGACACCCCTCAATTTTGAAGCCTATTGCCTTATTTGTTAAAATCACGGCTTGTATTCGTCTGTAAAATGTCTGACTATAAAACTTAAGTGATTCCCTTCTGATCAGTGAAGCTTGGTGCATGCAGTTGTGGAGAGGGATAGTAAAAATGGTGAGGAGCTGGAAAACCTGAGCGAGTTTGACCAGCAGTTTGAGATCGCTCCTATGTAAAGGACTTATTAGAAAGGTGTGACAGAAACAGTGAGTGCTGTTGGGAATGGAAAAGGTGTCTCTGTTCCTGTGTACCAATGCAAGCCAAGGTGAAAGTGGCTGATTCAAAATGAACAAAATTAAGTGCTTTTCCATGTAGCTAAATAGTGACATTTATCATGCAGAATGTTGCTGAGGACAAGAATTTAGCCAGGTCTACAAAGGAGGTGGGTTATATGAATGTCAGGTACATAGGGAGTTGTACCAGCTAATGGTGATGGTTCTTATGTCATAAACATCTAATTAGAAAGAAGAGACTGTTTCATGCGGGTTTCTCTGAAACATCTCTTGTTGACTGTAGCTGGAGAAAAGCAGTAGCTTGGGTGGGTGACAAGTTGTTTGCAAGAAGACAGTTTCCGTGCATCTGTGGAAACGTGTACCCTCAGGGTGCTCGCAGTAGTTTCTCTATTCCTTTGTCCATCATAGTTGTGCGAACGATGCATCCTCGGTGGCATTTCGTTCCTTGCCAAGCTTCTGAACGCTTGACCCACGCAGCTCTGCCTTTCTCCTAATAAACTCTTCTGTGCAGTCTGTGGTAGCTCTGGTAGTCCCTTCAGGTGGGGGAAAGTCCCTGTGGCTGCACAGAGAGGTTTTAAAGATGGCATTGGGATGACAAAAAAATACGCATTTCCCTAAGGTACACCTGTGCTTTTTAGGTACGTTACTTTTTTGATGGAGAGAAGCCTTTAGGGAAGCAAGGTGAATACCAAGTCTATGTGAGCCACCAGAAGTCTGGCATTCAGCATCTGTCTTTGCTATGTGCACGCGTGAGTGAGACAGCGATGCTCTTGCCTGTTTTCTGGTCCTCTGCAGCCTGCTTCCTTACCCCGGTAGCTTCATCATCTCCCTTTGCTCTCGCTCTCATAGCAGGGTAATTCTGCTAAAAGCTAGAGAGCTTACTGGAACTGCAGCCACGCTTCAAAAGCGGGCAGGAGCGGGGGAGACGGAAACCATAGCTTATCTAAGGATGTGGGTTATCTGAGGGACGGATTCGCAAGGAACAATACCTTTAAAGAGTGTGGGTTATATGTAGGAAAATACAGGACTTGAAATAACTTTAAGAACAACAGTTCTAGAGGAAGGACTGGAGGGAGGATGTTGCAATTGGCTTTCACTTGTACATTGGGATGCTGGAGGAGAGCATCAGTAAAGTATGCAGAGCTCTGTATTTTCCTCTTCTTAATTTAGGGAGCTTTTTGTTTTGTAAAATAGAAACAAACAGAGAAAAGAAAACAACAAATCAAACCGAAAACCACAGACCAGAAAAACCCCACAAAGTTTGAAAGCTTTTTTGAGACCTTGTGCCTGCCCAAGAAGCGGAGGTTAGTGGGGTGCAGGGCTTGGCTCTTTCCATTCCTCCTGCTTCTGGGCATGGCGGGGCAGGTAGGGCTCATGATGTTTCCAATCTAGACCTGAAAAAAAAACCCAACCTGCTACCCACACTTAATCGTTGTGATTAAGGTTACCGGTAGAGACACCTCGGTGGAGATTCTGCTTTCATCTCAAAGAGCTGGTTTTGATCTTGTTCTGAGCAAGCGTGAGAGCTGGCATGAAAATGATGATTTTTAAGTCACTGTCAGCAAGTCTCTGTCATTTTAGACTGTCAGTATCTGTTGTTGGGATCTGTGGGTGACAGCGACACACGTGTGAGTCACTCAAAAGCACTCCCAAACTATTGCAATATGCTCGGGAAAGGAAAACAAACATCGGTGGCGTTGTGGGCTGCTGATAACCTTTTCTTAGAAAAAGATACAAGCATTTGAGCATTGCAGGCTGCTAGGGAAGATGTTTTCTGTTGCCCTTGATGCCATAAGGGAACCTTGTAACCTTATTCCTCAGTAACCCTATACATTGCTTTGTTTGGTTTGGGGTGATTGGGATGCTTGAGGGCCTCTGATTTATGCCAGCTTTGTTACTGTGTGAGAGCCCATATCAGCCCTCTTTGGGGTTTCCAGATTTGGCTGGGAGGGATCCCGTTTTGTGCCTAAGCATCCTCCAAGTAGGTGCCATTCACCATTTGGCTGCCTTCCTTCCCCTGCTGCCCAGTGATGCTTCAAGGCAGGAAAACTTCCGCCAAGTCTTGGATGATTGTGCCGCCAGTGGAATAGTTAGTTGAGATTTAATATGGCCATTATCTTTAGGTAATAAAATATCAACTAACTTGCCATAGCTATCTTGTTTAATGTCTATTAAAAGCCCCACATACTTCATTCGCTGGGTGAAATTTAATAGAAGTTCATCTAAGCATTTATTGCTTATTTAATTTAAAAATAGGTTGATCTCCACAGTTGGTAACAGGCACAGAGAATTTAATTAACATTTAGTAAACTACCCTGTTAGCTCCGAATTACACAGTCAGGTCTTGTTTATGCATCAATTTGTAACTCCCCCCCTTGCTTTTTTTTAGGCCAGTGGATCTCATTGTGGGGAGCTGCAGTTGTCTCCTCTTCTCCCTCTGCTCATGCTCCTGATCTCTCCTCCACTTGGAGAGCCTCTGCCAGGGCTGCGCAACTGGGGGGCCGTAACGCTGCCGAGGAATCAGGACCCAGCTGTTTTGTTGTGGACGGAGGAGGCTGGCAGGTCGTGCCGCAGACCTTGAAGAAGGGGCTGTGGAGCCCACTGGGGTGGGAAGGGATGCACTGCACGATGGGGCAGAAGTGGTCCAGCTCCAAGCCTTAGTTAAGCATAGCAGAGCAAATTTAAAATACCTCCTCTGGGGCTTTTTCATCAGTGTGGCTGGCTGCAGGAAACTCAGGTTGGTGAGATGGGTTTTGTTTGTTTTTGTTTTTTTTTTTTGAAGAGGAACTTGGGATGCTTCACTGGTGACTTGCAGGCGGTCCTGCTGCAGTTGGTGTGTTCATTGTACCCCAGCTGCAGTGGTTTATATCTCGGTAACGTGCACGTGCATCTTCGATGTGCTGTGTGCATGTACCCTAAGGAGCTTTCTCTGTTGCAGCAGTTTATTACCTCACCTTAACAGACTTGAATTACTCCACTTAATGAGGCAAGCTTGAATGAAAGTGAGGAGTCTCCCAGACAGTGTGCCGCACGCAGCAACTAGGTTGGGAGAGCGATTGGATTAGCAGCTGATAAGTGGTAATTCCAGCTGCTGCATCTCCTCTGTTTCAGCTCAACCCTGAATGAGATCAGCTGGCTTGAATTTAACACACCTCATGGCTTGAGGTAGAGACTTGATTTGCTTTTCATGGGTTTGGGCAAATCTTGAGTGATACCTCAAGCTATTACTGTGGCCGAGACAAGACTTTAATCTGGGTTTCCCAAGAGAAACGGATAGTGATTGAGGCAGCCACATGGCAGTTCTGTAGTTAATTAAGAGCAATGCACTTGGTTAAAAGAATAGTATTAAAGTTGCAAAGTCCAAGTGCTCCAGAGCTATGAAATGCCAGAATGAAGGTCATCAATGAAACCTTAATTTGTGCCCCTCCCCCCCCGCCACCCCTTGCAAGCAGGTATTATGATATAACCACTTAATTGCCAGAGCACCTACTCTTTGTGCCCAAAGTGGAAGGTGATACTTAATGAGCAGCTATTCAGTTTCTTTTCTGTTTGTGCAGTGTGTGGCTCCAAGCCTTATTTACTACACACTATTCAAACTCGGGACTGAATGCAGAATTACCATTTTCCTTTTGTGCTTTTCTGGAGTGCTCTTAGCTCTTTCATTGGAGCACTCTGTAAGTTGGGGTGACTGTTTTTGCAGTGAAGGTGAAGGAAAATTATTCTTGCCATTTTACCGATGGGACACAGGCTTGGAGAGGAGTGAGGCTGGGAGTTTTTTGTGATCCCTGACACTGAAATTCAGGAGAAAAAAGCTGGTTAGACCAGGGTTGTTCTCTTTAGTTTGCAGTCATAACTGATAATCAAACAGAGAAATGGTTGAAAAGAATTGTTTGTAATTACAGACTGAAGTTAGCATCCTTTCCACCCAACTCTGTAGATTACTCTGAACTGCTTATTGCAGTTATGCCTATCTGTACAGTCCATCTCCCTCATCTTTTCCGCTTCTACCTGCTTCTTAATGCATTATCATCATCATCCTTGACTGGGGGGCAAGGCCTCTACTTATCTTGCTTGGGTATTGAACTGCCTAGCTTAGTATGGAAGATGGTCTTTGCCTCTGGCATTTAGAAACTGGGGCAGCTTAATGCTGTTGAATCTGAAATGTGGTGGTGGGGAGGTCCAGAAAGGAGCTACAAAAATGATTAAGGTCCAGGTGGTATTTATGTATAAAAACATATTTCAAGGAGTAGAATAAGGGTAATGGGGTCTTCACGTCATCTGCTGAATGCTTCCTCAGTGGCTTGTTTTCCTGTGTACAGTAAGACTGCCATCTTTTAGTGTAGTTTAAGCTTCCTTTAAAGTTCTGGTGGTTTTCTATCACTTCTGATCCAGCAGGCTGTTGTTTGGGAGAAGGAGAATTATGCCTTCCCTAGCACAGTTCCACTTCGGTGCTTTTTCAGAGAATTCGTTTCTTTCTCAGATTCCATGGGATGCACAGAGCTGAGCTCGGAAAACACAGCGTTGCATCTTTGCCATTTAAGGAGGGCTCAGTGAACCTCTCGCATAGTAAGTCTGAAATTCAAGTGTATGAGTAATCCAGCTGAACTCTCTGCAGCTACTTGTGTGCCTAAAGATAAGGAAGTGTTTAAAACAATATAAATGACCATGTCCTTCCAAGGCAGTCAGCCCACCCGGGTATTCGAAGTGTCTGGGTGAAAGGATGGCAGCTTATGGAGTGCCTGTGAGCCTCCTTCCATGGCTTGGCATGGTGTGTTTTGCTCTGCTATCTAGGAGAACTGTGAACTCAGGGTGTGCAGAGGCTGGGGAAATGGTGGAGAAGTTTAAGGACTGCATTGTAGAGTGGGAGGAGAAGGAGCTAATAGAGCAGAGCTTGTTGCCTACTGCACACAAGGATTCCTGTAGGGTGAGTGAGTTTGTAAGTTATTTTGTGTAAAGTTAGCTCCCATCCCTCGTTACACACAACCTGCGTGCAGTGTTATGTGGTCGCTGTTTTTACAGGTGGGTATCTGATCTGTCTGAGGATGCAAGGCAGATGGGTTGCCATCACCTTGCCTTTGCACTGCCTTGCTGTGATATACTTTGGGGTGAAAAAGAGAGAGGACTCATCCTCTGGTGTGTTACAATGATGGTCTGTGCTGGTGGAGCCCCACTTTGTCTGGGCTCAGGTGTCTCACTGGGGTGTCATACCCATACCTGCATCACTCTGGTTCCCTCCCTGCCAGAGTTTCCTGAGTGCTGTCTGTATGCATTTGCACATCTGAGGTGGTGTTTTAGGTCTTGGATCATGCAGTCACATACAAGAAGTCCTAGTGAAAGTGATCTGCTCCAGCTTTGTGTTCAGGGTGGCTGTCTGCCTGCATCGGCTGCTCCCCATGCCTTGAAGGTGAAGTGCAATAAGGCACAAGCAACCTTATGGGATTTTTTGCAACAGCTCTTGATAAATTTCTTGTGTCTCAGATGATTTGATTCATACCTGATTAAGGGTGTGCCCAATTTCATGGGTGGAACTGGATGAACAAAGGTAGCTGCATATTATCAGGAAGTCCCACATTGAATCGTCTGGTTTAGTTCCAGCTGTCTTGGTGGATGTACTTGCTAGATGGGAGTATTTTCTGTGTGTTTTATTTGTGCACATTCTACCAGATGTGTAATGGAAGTGATTCCAGATGCTCTTGTCCAGAACAAGACAAGGCCTATCTGTCTAATGAATTACATGAGTAATTCTGGGTATGGTATTGGTGTGTCCCTGGGCTCCTGTTCATTCTTCTCTTTGTTTTTGCTTCTGTATCCTACAGACATTTTCTTGCGTTGTCCGTATCTCTAAATTTGACCTGTAGCATCTTGGGCCAAGCCTGCCGCTTGTTATACTACCCAAAGGAGAGTAGTGAGACTGCCAAACCAAGGGTGTTGAAATCCTGTGAACCTGAGCAGCTGCACCCGTGGAGTGGTGTCTGGGTTTGAGGAGCTCCTGCCTTGGGAGATGAAAATAAAGTGGAGAATGGTGAGACACGAGCAGAGCGATTGACTTGGGGACATGGAGATTGATTATGAAGGAAGATGAAAAGAGGGTAGAAAGTGTGTGTTAGCAGAATGTGACTAAGATGGAGACCTGGTAAGTATTGAAATGTGTCTGCAGAGGAAAGGGGAGCGGTAGCTTCTGGCAGAGCAAAGCTGTATGTCTAGGACTTGCAACTTGGTGCAAAGCAATTCTGAGTCACGGGAACATACAGCTCCTGTGGCCCTGCCATAGCAAGGCATTGCTACCTATAATCCCTTTAGCAAATGTGCTTGGTTCCACCTGAAACCTACTTGGGCTCTTCCCCATCCTGCCTCTGGAGCTCATCTCCCTCACGGCTGTTTATCACCGTGGTTTCTGAGCTGTGCATGCTCGCTGTCTCATTCCTCAGCCCTTACTCACAGGACGCCTGTGTGGGAGGGAGGGACACCCAAGAGAAATGTGAAACTTGATGCAAAGTCCCTTACCACCAGGAATTTGGGCGGCTGATCTGCTGCAGCTTGGCCTCTGGGAGCCTGCCGGAGATGCGTGGGCTGAGTCTGTGATCTGCAGCCCTGGTGGGGCTCCAGGGAGTGGGATGGAGGCTTGAGGGAAGGTGGGTTTCTTCTGCAAAGGGCAACCCATACGACATTTGGGAGCTCCTGGTAGAGCTGCACTTAGCCCAGCTTGTTAACAAAATTCAGTTGTGCAATTGGATGGGGTAAAGTGGAGGAGGGGAGCAGTATGACTCACTTAAATTAGCAGTGACCAAAAGTGGGCTGTAACCTATAGGTGACACCTCATGCCTCCATCCTAGCTTCAGACAGTAAAATCTGGCAAGGGAGATACAGCCATATGTGCAAATACAGTATGTGGGTTTGGGTCTAGGTCCAGCATTCACATTCATAAATAGGTCAGCCCCTTCCTTACGATAGCATTTATGTGTGTTTTACAAACATGAAGCAGCTAATCCCAACAGATGTTTGGCAGCCTCCTGAGCCCACAAGGAAGTTAAATATCATTGCACTGTGCTAGAGAGATGCCCAGGATTCAAATGACACCTGCTAGAAGAGCCTATCTAAGCTGGGGCGTGTTCATGGCTGTGTGGGTGCAGCTTTGCAGAGCACCTGCTGCCGCTCCATCGGACTGGTCTCACCACGGCGGCTTGTGCTGCCTTCAGCTATGTGAGGGCAAGCCTGGGTTTCTGTTGAAATCAAAGACACCACTTCCTTTAGCGTTTGAGAGGGAATGGGATTTAGTCCTATGTTTGCACACTCACATTTTATTAAAATCCAATTGAAAGGAGGGAGCTGTGGATTTTGCTTGCTGCCTGTCTTTGTCCACGTGCTGACTTGCCCACCTCCTTGGTGGTGGTGTGTGAAGGCACGATGCTCCTGGCTGGCCTGAATCCTTTGCTTGCCTTGCTCTCTTTCCCCAAGCATGAACATTCAGTTGTGAGATCCATGATGCCTCTGAGGTCAAGCAAGTTATATGGATGTGTGTTGCTGAAGCAGCAGTTTATTCTGAAGTTGTCTCTGGATTCTGCAGTATGCAATTCATGTCCTGGCTGGTCCCACTCCATCCCACCATGAAGTGCAAGCCCAGCCAGCTGCCAGAGATAACACACTGAGGACAAGGGAACTCCACTGCAGTAACTTTGTATGGAGCATTCAGAGGTCTCAGATAATGAGTATCTTGCAGGCTTTTTTATCAGGAGATGTTTGCTCAGTCTTGCATGGGCCAGAAGCTGCCTGACACTTTGCTTTCCCCTAAAAAAAAAAAGGTATTTGGCTAACTTTCCAAAGAGAAAATGAAGCTGTAGCACATCAGAGGAATGAAGAATAAGGAAGACCTCTGTATGTCACTGTAGCTTCCAAGGTCTATATTCATCCTCTTAATGAAATTCAGCTGCACAAAGAGGGGAAAAAGGGATTGATCCTCTTCGTATGGATCATTAGTGCCCCAACAGCCAGTCTGCAAAGATCAGCTGGGAACAAAAATGAGCTCCTGCTGCATCTGAATGTTTTTTTTCTTTTTTCTTTTTTTTTTTTTTTCCTGGGTGCTGTGAAAGATGATTTGGGATGCTTTACATGCTCAGCTTTCTTGCTCCAGAAGGGCTATGGATTGTACTTGTTGTTTGTCCTGGCCTCTATTTTGTGCTCTGGCTTGATCTGTCCTGATTTTTACAGGTAGAGTTTAATTATAACGCTGCTCAGCGGAAGGGGAGGCAGTGAGAGAATAGTTCTGGATTACTAATGAATCAAGGACTTTTTTTTAGGTGTTTCTCACTCAGATCTTTATCAGTCTCCATTGCATACAGATCACAGCTGAGGAAACCAGCATGTGCACCTGTCTTCTCCATTAAAGCTTCCTGAAGTCTCCTCAGGACACAGACCCCACCTTTTTTTTTTTTTTTTGCCATTCAGCATCTCAAGGAGAAGCTTTGGGTGTCTTCTGTGACGATGGAGGCTGTGGACCGCTGCTTCTCTCCCTCACTCTGAACCTGCTCCAGTTGCTCCGTGCATGCTAAGTGCGTGCATCTGACTTGCCCTGTGCTGCCTGCTGCTGCTGCCTGGCCTTTTTGTCTGCATTAGTTTGAGTGAGGAGCTTGCAGGAGAAGCTATTCATTCTCCTGGTAACTGTGCTTGACAATCAGAAGTTTTCTGGGGGTGAAAGACTGGTACAGATTTGTTTTTCTTGGCTAAAGATCCGTAGACCCTAATAGTCTCTCACTCATATGAACAGAGGTTGACTTGGTTTGCCACTAATTGGAAGCCAAAAGGGTATGCAGTCCTCTCCAAAATAATTATCATCTTCAGAGAAAACTCTGCTTGCTTCCTGTTTGTTTCCAAACCCCTCTGTTTTGCTCCTTTACCCTTGCACTGGCCACAATGCATGGGGAGGGTCCCCGCAGGGGCAGTAGCTCCATCCTGGTGCATGGGGAGGTTGTGCTTGAATTCTTTCCCAGCTTTTGGACCAAAGGGTAAATATAGGAAAAACATGGAGTTATGGAAAATTTTATGAAACTTAATAGTTGCATTGGGGTGGGGGGGGGGAAGGGGGGGGGGAAGGAAGGATGTGTCTTCTCAGTGGGAAGCCCCTAAAGGCGACAGAGGCAAGTGTGTGCGTGAGCATGTTTTTTATCTTGACTTTTTATGGGCTAAAAACCAACAACAAAAAATGGTTTTGACTGTGTCTGTGCTCACTACCAGGAACCCTGAATGCAGCAGCTGTAGTTCCTAGATAGTTTGGTTTCTATCAGTAATTGGTTTCAGATACACATTAACTTTGATTCATGTGCTGTTCTGGGCCTGTTGACGTAGTGGAAGGTGTCCTCTCTCCTCCCTGTTTGCTCGACCTCTGCGTTTATCACGTTTCTGTCACCGTTGGGGTTGGGCCTGCAGCAGGAGTAGGACAGAGGGTCTCCTCCCTTCATCTGGTCCTAAGTGCTCACACAAGTGTTCGTGCTCCTTCAGTGCAAATTGGGGGGGCTGTCTGATGTCACCACTGAGATGAGGGCTGGAAGATGTCCAGTCTAAAGTGGTCAGGCTCCTGGGCAGCAAGGGCTGGAGCCCAGTAGATGCTGTCAACTCTGTGCATGCAAAGGCAGAAGCACATCTCCAATCTTGCTGCTTATCCCCACCATGACCTCATGGTTTTGGCCTCTGAACACCAGCTGGTGTAGGGGAAAAGCCGTCTGGGCAGTGGTGACTGGCTGAAAATACCTCGTCTCAAAGCAGTGGTACAGGGATGGACAGAAGTCTCCCAGGAGTAGGTTCAGAGGCTGGGGCAGAACCAGCTCCATCCATAAGGCTCCCTGTGGGGATGTGCCTAACCTGCTGTTGGAGGCTGGCGATGGCAGCCGTGCCTGCTCGCCTGCAATCCTCTCCTTTGTTTTGCTGCCCTGGGTGCGAAAGCGGGTTGTGTTCACTTTGCACAGGGAGCAAAGTGTTGCTGCGCTCAGCTGCGAGGCTTGCAAGGAGCAGCAACGGGGCTGTATTTTCTTAATCTGCCTGTTTCATGAGGCAGTATCTGGCTGTGCCCTTAGTAACAGGTTTTTTAATGCAGATCGAGTCCCCTGTCTTAATTGACTAAGAAAAAAGAACTTGAAGAGGGTATGAACCCATGACCTTGAGATAAATAGTTTCTTATTGAGTCCCTGAGCCCCTAAGCCGCCCCCTCTTCTGAGAGTAGCGTGGTTTAATCAAAGGTCAGAGGTTTTGTTGTCTTTGAGAGTCTCAGAAAAAGAGGGCGACGCAAGCGAGCTCTCTTTGGTCCTCTGTGAACTGTAGTCATTCTTGGCCTGTCAAGTTCCCATTGAGGTTGCTGTGCTTGTCCTCTGTTCTTGGATGATGGCTCTCTTGACCTTCTCTGGTCTCTGTGAATGCTGATAAAGGCCTGGTGATCAAGTCATCTGTGTTTCTGGGGGTTGTAACTAGGTATACGGTGGCTACGGGTGAATGGCTTATGCAAGGCTGTTGTGAGCCTCTGTGTGCAATGTGCAGATTTGCACCCTTCATAGGACACAGTCTTCACTTGCCAGTTCTTCCCACGCAGCCTCCCACGTGTGTCTCCTGTTTCTAGATTGAAGGCCAAGCGTGGTATCTCACACACCACTGTGTGGTCAATCTTGGTGAGTGCTGACTTGTGCATGGCCACTGCTGTCTGAGATGTTGCGGTTGCTCACAGAGGTCCCCCCCTCATTTTATTCTCTGTGTTTCCTTCTTGGGTGGTGACCAGGGATGTGGCTGTACCTCTTGTAACAGGTGAATATTAGTCTTTTTCCTCCTCTCCTTTTGTCTTCCTCACTAATGCTCCTTGAGCCTGGCTGATGGCTGGCATGGAGCTGATCTTGCTTGCTTCCATGTTGGATGCTGGCTTCCTTGATGTTAAGCCAAGTCAGTCTTTGAAAATATCAGCTGGCACGTCCTGTAGAGATCTTTGTCTCCAAAAGCTTCTGCAATTCCTCTCTGTTTTTCCCCATCACCAAGTGAAAAAATAAAAACACTTGGCTTGATAACATAAATGCTGGCTTCAGGGCTAGTGAGAAAATTCCCGCTGACAAGCTCGGTAGGGTGGGGGAGTAGGCGAGGACAGGTATGATGGTGGTGTTACGCTGTTAGGTGCTCCTGTGAATCACACCGGTGAGGTGGAAGAAGGTTAAAGAGACCTTTCTTGATCTCAAATGTTTTGTACCTTTGGTGTGATGTTGTACACACACACTGTAGCTAACATTTCAAAGAAATAGGCATGTACTCTTCCAAAACACAGCATGCGGATGTAGAAGGCTGGAGGATATCGTGTGGCAAACTCTTGGAAAGAGCACAGAGAATTAGTAGCCAATAAAACTTTGTGCTGAGAAACCATCAGGAGGAAGCGTAATCTCTCCCTGTGAGTACTGAAGAGGCCCAGTAAGGGTGATGAGGATGTTTAATTGATAACTTTGCTATTCTGCAAACCAAAAGCCTCCTCCTTTCCACCGAGAAACAGGGATGATGTCAAAGTGAACCAAATCATAGAGGTCCAGGGGTGCAGTTTTATCGTCACTGTTAGTGCTAGGCAAAAAATAACGGAAATGCAGTGCAAGTCCAGCATATAAATTTCTCCAGGTCAAGATAAAATGGCACACAGGAGCTAAAGGCTTGCTGTCCTTAACTTTTAAGAGGAAAGACGTCACAATACTTGCACTTACAGTACTGAAAGAAGTTATGTGATAAATCACAATCCCCTTTTACAGGCAATTAATTAAGCTCCTTTGGAGGGAGGATAATCTGCAGAATTCCCGTGGAAGTCTGCACGGCTGGTTCTCCTGCACAAGGTGATGGAGGGGTGTCCTATCTCTGCCGCCTTCCTTTTGCTTGAGCCTGAGCCCCAGCTGGGGGGACGGGAGTGTGTACAGGGCTGGGTGCTGGGCACTGAGCACCCTTGCCATCGTCCCTCCCCATCCCAGCCTGGGAGTGGGGGCTCTGTGGTGGCAGGCCATTTTCCCTGCCACAGGGAGGAAAAGCATAAAGCACGGCGTGAAACACTGCCTCTGCTATTTTTTGTTTTCAGTGAGGAGCCTGGCTTCCAGCAGAAGGTTGGGGTAATTTAGGAACTAAACCAGCTTTTTAATGTATTTTCTGTATGTCTCAGTCTCCATCTATGATGGAAGTAATGGTGCTTTCTTGTTGCATCCACAGGCATCTGTGGTCCTCCTTGTTTTGGAATGAAGTAAGAGCAGTTATTAGGGCTTGTCAGAATCACTCTGGAATTTTTTATCTATATTTGGTATAAATGGCTCCTTTCTCAAAATGAAGTTTTCTGTGGGAAGCATCAGCTTGCAACTCAGCTCTTGTTTTGTAAAAGAAAAAAAGTTTAGGTATTTTTTTATTCCTCCATTTGTGATGGTAACAACATTAGTTGAAAACAAAAATGTTTTCATGAAAAGCAGTCGGCAGTGAGGCCACTCCACTCTCTGCTGGCTGATTGCCACACTTCCACATTATACCTGGGCCTCTCTGCCCCATCAGGGCTTTTTCTGGTTTTGAAGGCCTCTCAATCCAATCAAGCTGTTTGGAAAGAGGAGCAGCTACACTGAGAAACTCTTCTTTTTCTTTTTAATACAGGTGTTCGAGGCCCCTTGTTGCTCATCCCATCTGAAGGTATTTGTTCCAAGGCTGAACTGGGGCAGTTTGCTATTAGGGTCTAAAAATGAAAGAAGATAGCTAATGCTCTGTTGCCCTTGAAGATGGGGGGAAGGAGGGGACAGACGTCTCTGAATCAGAGAGATTTACTGGTCCTGTAGCTGATTGTGCTTTTTTAAAACATCACGATGTATTATAACTCAAAAATACCTAGCCTGACCAAGTGGGCATGGGAGTGGGCAATCCAGTTGACTGCCAGGTATTGCTGTTTTCGAATGATCTGGTCAAAACCGGATAAAACAGAAGACTAGAACACAATGACTGTCTAGTCGTGTAGGCTCTGAGTTTTAAAAGTTGCATTTACAAATGGCTTTAAGAAGAGGGATAATAGAGCCCAGCATGGTGTCAAGGGTTTTGTTGTGGTGGCACCCGAGCAAGCCTGGGAGAAGGTGACCTTTGCTTTCAAGTTTTGGCCATTTAAAATGAAAATGGTTAAAGGAGCATTGTCCCTTACAATAAGACTTACTTCCTCACCATTTTCATTGCTATTATTCTAAGCAGTACCGTTAGACTTGAACAAACATGCACAAAAATACCATCATTGTGCTAGGAGTTTTCAATCTAAAGGTGGGCTGTAGAAGACCCTGTGCTGGGACTGGGGAGAGCTGGGCACCTTCCTGACCCCTGTGCCTTGGGGCACAGCACTCTTCCTCTGCTCCTTTGTGCTCCTGGTCACTGTTGGTCTGTTTTTCTTGACTGAGCATCTTAAGACAAGGGAGATGTGTTAGGGCAGTGTTCTGCTGGTGCTGCCTGGTGTGGATGGCCATTCTTCTTGGGGGGAGAAATGACTTTTTTTTGTTTTGAATTGCAAAACATTATGCTTTTTTTGAAACCCAGGCTTTGTGGTGCTCTGATACTGCATGAGAACTTGAAAGCAAAATCAATTATGCTTCTTTGATCAAGAAGCTGGGGTGCATTTGAGTGAGCAAGTGAAACTGCCCCCCTCTTGCTCGAGGTCTCTCTGACCAAGCTTAGTGAAATGCAGACAGCAAACGGTGGGGGGGAAGAGAAATAAATTAAAAAAAAAAAAAATCAATGAGTCTGTTTTGAAAATCTTCCACTTCCAGTAGACTGAGGGAGTGTGAACAACGTGAGGCCAGTAGTCAGTGCCTGAAAATACAGGGTCCAATCCTGGTGTCAATTACAGACATGTAAATCTCAGGCAGCGCTGCTGGCAGTGATGGGGACCTGCTGAAAGGTCACTCCAGCATGGGACCTGCAGGCTTTCTGGCATAGGCATGCTGATTCCTGTTGTCCCTTAGCCACCCTTCTTTTCTAGCTGCCCTTGTGCATTTAAAATAACAGGGATGTGACATGGTCCCCAACTGTTTCCCAGGGGCTCTGGCTGAGAGCTTGTGGGGTGGCTCCTGGCTGCTGGGATACTGTAGGTAGGGCTGTCTCACAGCTTCCTCAGCCACTGCTCAAATCTGTCCTGCCCCAAGTGATTTTTTTCATTTGTTACAATACAGCTGTCTCTGTCTGGGAAAGCCAGATCCCATCATTTCAGTGCAGGCTGGATCCCACCCCTTTGGTGCTGATGTGCCAGAAAGACCGCACTGGAGTGGTCTCTCCTCCTCCTTCCCCCATCTCCCTGCTTTTTTTCCCCTATTTTAATCTCATTTAACAAACCCTGGGACAAACCTGAAAATCAGGTGTGACAGCAAAGATAAAAATGAGTCCCCTGTCCCTGAAGCCAGGTGTGCCACTGCTGCAGGACCCCAGGGCTCCCACAGGGCAATGCTTTATCACAGCGTGCAGGGCCTGCCGGTGAGTTTTGTCTTTTATGGGAACTAATTTTCCCCGTCAGAGCTGACGGTCTGTGCTGTGGCCAGCATCAGCCTTCCTCCAGCATGAGGGCTGCACCAGGAGTTCGGAAGCGATAAGTACCATTACAGCTAATTTTGACACATGGGGTTGTGGTGGATTTGAAAGCAGTTCCGTGCTGAGTACGATATCGGAGGGGTGTGTGCTTCCTTGCAGATCGAAACTTGCCATTCGCATAATTGCTGCTTTACACCAGCACAGGATCTGGCCTCCCAAAAGGCAGCAGCCGGGCGTATTAGCTGTTGCTGTTTGTATCGATGACTCGCTGAGCAGGTGCTACTGCTGGCAGCAGAGCGGAGGAAATGCGTCTCCAGCTTTTGTTATTTTGCATGATCTTTTTATTAGGTAACTTCAGCATTATTTTGAATTGAGCAGTTTAATAAATGAAATCCGAGAAGCACAGAAGCAAACACAGAAAGCTGTTAGGGCCTGATCCTGCAGGCATCAGTGTCCTGGGATAGCAGGGTCAGGCTGTGTCTCCAGGCAGCTGTGTTCAAGTGTAAGGCTACACATGTATAAAGTTGAATTTTGAGTTGGGATTGAGTTGAGGTTTGCATATAAAGGGTCTGATTTTTCCGATGCGTGAGGACATGGAGACCTCAGATGGCTCCCTCGTCGGTGGCCAGGCTGAGGATCAGGGCTCCGGCAGCAGAGGAGATAATGTGAGAATTCTGAGTTTGAGGACTTTGGCCAGCAAATAACAAATATATTGGCACAGTGTGGGAAAGACATAAAAATACATATGTCAGAACAGGGCAGGCTTTTAAGTGTTTTTCATTTAAAATGAAAAGGTCAGATTGAATGGGGTTGTCATCTGGGGACCTGTAAGTGCACCTGCCAATCATATGGGGGGGGGCTGTGTCAGTTTGTGCTGATGGCTGACTTGCTGGGAGCTTGTCTGCACTTAAAAATTGGTGACTGGAACAGTTAAAACACCAATTTTCCTTGTGGTGGTCAGGCTGAGCGATCTGCTCCATGGAGGAATGAGAACGGATTCCAGCTCTTGGCTGCTTTATCCTGGTTTAACTGGTGTTCATGCTTGGGCTTCTACAAGTATAGCCATACTGATTTAAAAATAAAATAATAAAATTAAGCTCTGAATATTGGTAACGCTTTCAAGTGTAAAGGAGATTTAAAAGTGAATGCAACTTTTTGAGTAGTCAGAAAAACACCCTTCAGTCAGGCTGTTATGTGAGAAGTGTAATTAGCACTTGCTGAAATTATTTTCACGGGTAAGATTTTCCTTTAAAGGGATTGGGGAGTCTGGTTACTTCAGTTTCTAAGTGACCACTGTAAAGTTATGCTAGGGATGCCTGTTTTTTCTGAAAGTGCTGACTGCACTTCTCTGAAACTTGGAATTCTTGCAGAAGTTTTAAACTGCCCATTTCTGAAAAATCTGAACAATGTAGGAAAACTCAAACCATAACAGAGGATTGATGCTTAAATTCAGGCATTGTAAACTACTGCTTTTAGATTTAAATCTGCGAACAGGAAACCTTGCTTTCCATACTCTACTTGTGTGTTAAATTTATATTCTTTTTCTTTTTCCTTGAGAAATGTTGATTCTTGCTGTTGATAATACAGCATCAGTATTATCTGCCAGTGAGTGAACAGACTATTTCTGATCATCAGATCTTTAAGGATTTTAGAGTTTGTGGATCTCAGCCTCTCACCTTATTTTCCTTTCAGCTTGGGAAAGCTTTTTTAACTTGTTATCACTTTCTCAGCTTTTTATGAGCTGTACCTTAAATTTAAGTAGTTGGAAGAAACAAATGAAGAAAACAATCTTTTGTGAAAGACGTGCTCTTCTGGTAAATTCTGGTTCTGGTAGTTCTGAGACTCTACTTAGTGCTTTGACTGTGATAGCTGATTCCTGCTGTTTGGGTATTTGCTTTAAATTACTTTTAAATGATAAATTGCCTATTGAGATGGTGCATTAAAATAAGTGGTCTGTGTTGTGCTAGGCATAACAATGAAGATGCAGATGTGCACGCATAGGTGTATACAGACTCTGAAGTCTCGTCCGCTGTAGCTGGTGATCTGGAGGCACAGGAGTCGTACTGAGTTATGCCAGATGGGAGCTTGACAGTGTAAAGCTGTGTTACCAAAGAGACTTTCCTGCTGTTATCTCTTGCAGGACTGTGATAGAAAGCTGGGATTTCTTGTTGCAAGATGAAAATCAGAATTAGCTGTGCACAGACCACTGAGCATCTGCTGCAGTGGCTCTGAGCTAGGAGGACCTCAGTTTTGTAGAGCTAAAAGCCTGCCTGTTGTTACTGTTTTTGTTGTAAAAGCACCTGGATATTCCCTGTAAAGGTTGTTGGGGGATGTATGAAACCCAGAGGTGGCTCCTTGGGGGGATGGTCTTTGCACATATTTCTCCAGGGACTTCAGTGGAGGAAAGACTTGTGCTGGGCTCGATGGCAGCGATTTGGGTATGTCTGTAGTGTGCACTCATTTGTCTTTCCCAACCTGAGCCAAAGCAGGAATGAATGTGACTGCGAGGGGCAGACCCTCTGTTGGGACTTGTTGTGTCTCAAGATCTGTATTTCTTGCTTGCTTCCCCAGCAAAGCTGGCGTAGTTAAGACATCACTTTGCTAAGCCTCTGTGTAGTCCTCTCTGGTGCGATGTTCTTGCGGGTGCTCCTTGCTGAGGGATGTGTACAGGCAACTGAGAAGAGGGACTCTGGGGAAGGGAGCTCTGCTGATCTTGGGGTTTGGGTGTCTTGAGTCTCGAGAAATGCTCCCCAATGGGAAATGCTTGTTGAGATCATGTCTTGAAGAGGTCTGATTTGACGGTGGTGTCATGGGTTGATGGCTTGTGATGCAGGAGATGTGCAGCTCTTCTGGTGCCTTGGGTCTGTCCTCTGTGTCTGTTTTCTGGGTATTTCTGCGCTCAAAGACCCAGATTGGCTTTTGCAGCCATCTGCTAAAGAAATGGGGTCACAAATGGAGTAGTTTGACAGATCGGACAGGTGGATATTGCTGTGACCAGTCAGGCTGTTCCTGTCCTGCCTGGCTGTGGATGTGTAGCCAGGAGAGAGTGCGTGCCTGGGCGTCAGTGGGTTGCTGCCACTCTAGGACCACGCTGGGCCCCACTTGCGGCTGGGGAGGGTGGTTTCACAGTAGGCTTCAGCTGCCTGCCCTAAGGGGGGGTATGTGGGGTCCTGCTCACCTTGCTGCAGGAACCCCAATCACAATGTGATGGGGACAGCTGGCATGGAAAGTAAAGCCAGGAAGATGCGGTTCAACTTGCCAAGTCTGCTGAGTCCTATAAGTGATCTTGTAAACATTTCTTGAGTTAAATCTGGTGAAAGACAAGCCTGAGCCAAGATCTTTTAAACACATGTTGGGTCCCAAAAAATACTGCCTTACCTGGAGCTCCCAGAGGTGCTGTTGCGAGTTGAATTGAAACGGTGTTGGAACCAGAGGGGAATGTTGTTGTCTTCTGCCTTTGCAGATAAGACCAAAGGGCATTTTGCCAGGAGCCTGTGGGAAGGACCTAAATTGTATATAACTTTACATAATTTTAAAATGAAAAGTAAACATGCACAACCATAATATTTGCTTGTACTTGTCGCTCCTTGATGGATGGAGAGAAATTGCCCTTTGGCTGATTTCACCAGCAAGAAAACCCTGCAGTTACTCATCTTCATCCCAAGCCTGCAGCTGAGTGGGAGAGGCCATTGTGATCTCCAGTTGAATTTGTCCTCATCACACCTGAGGGGAATGTTGAGGGGCCTAGGGACTTTTATACCTGCCCAGCCCCGTGGGGAAATAGGGGCTGGGTGCCACCACAGGGACCATGGGACTGAGCTGGGAAGGTGCTGCCTGGGTCAGGATGGACCTTGGTGTGTTCTTGTGGTGTTGGCACAATGGAGATCTATCACCGCTCAGGAGAGGCGAGAGCCCTGTTGGTCTCCTGGCTGCCGTAGCATCAGGCATGGTGTGGGGGACAAGGGGTGCTGGCAGGTGCAGGAAGCCGTCTCATTGTGTGACAGGGAGGAGGGACCTGGACTGTGAGCTGCCAGCACTCTCTTCCATTTTGCTGCATGTCGGTTGTAGACTTGTGGGCTCACGTGCTCCCTCATGATCAGCACAGGTACAACAAATACAAGCCTGAACTGAGCATTTCCGTTATTACAGCAGCAAATAGCAGTAACTTTCTCTGCTGAGTAGTGATGACAAGGCAAGCCTGTGCTTGTCATGAGCAGAGATAGGGCTGTCAGAGCGACCAGGATGCAGCTGGGATGGGATCCTGGCCGTGGGCTGGCGGGGGCAGGAAGGAGTGTGTGATTCAGATGCTGCCTATCTCTGTGGGATGCACCCTGCCATGTGTTTTGGCATGCCATGCGCAAGACAGCGGTTGCGTGGCATCTGTCCCCTCTGCTCTACTTTCATCTTCTGCAGAGGGGAAAAATGGCACCGAGTCGGTCACTTCAAGAAAGGGTTGTGTCTGGTTTGCAACTATAGGGAAGAGTGAGGCAGCCCCCGATGGGAATTGGGCAGAGCTCCTCAGAGAAAAAGCTATGCTGAGGTGGAGGGCTGGTGAACTGGATGGTGGTGTAGCTCCGCACATGGTAGTGGTAAACCCCATGAGCTTCAACCTGAATTAAATGATGCCTCCTAGCTCCTCCACTGTGCCTAAGGTCAGAGGGATGAGTGATGGATTCACTCTTTTCTCTTATTTTGTCTCCTTTTACCCCTTCCTTCGTAGGGACATTAAGAGCAGTAAAGGAGCTGTGGCTTGAGGAGGTGCAAGTTGTTGTCCGAGCTGTGACAGCTGGTGCTGGTCACCGGCCCAGTTCGAGGTAGTGATGCTCACTTTTGGGGGGTGCCAAAAGGATTCTGGGAGTATGGAGGCTTCTGCCTAAGAAAGCTTGGGAGGAAAATGCTGCGTTTCCCAGAAATTGTGTGGGTTAAACTGCAAGTTTTGGAGATGAGCCGTTAAGAGGCCCATCCGGTGTTCATCACATGGGTATCTCTTTCTCTTCGCAGGGCTGGGAAAGAAACCCAAAGACGTGACTCTGGTGGAGCCCTGTGTGTCTCCAAAAGCCCTGCTCTGAGTTCGTACCACTAGCAAGGCTGTGCGGCGTGAGAACCGGTACGTAAACACGTTTCTCAAACGTGAGGGGCAACCTCTCAGAAGGGTCTGTGGCTTTTCTGACAGTGGCACCTTGTTCATGGTTCTCTGCAAAAAAAAAAAATAAAGTCCTCTCCTAATGGAGTGCAGAGGGGAGGTGGGATCACTGGAAAATATGAGACAAACTGATGGTTCCCTGGTGGTGCTTGCACCCAGAGGCTTTGGTGGGGAAGGGCTCAGCAGCAAGAAGCTGTGAGTTTTCAGAAGTCATTCCAGGCTGAGGCTTTAGACACGCACTGTCAAGTGATGTGTTGTGTGACAGCACGCATGGAGAGGTGACATAGGGGATAATGACAAAGGCATGCGTGAGAAATGCACATACATATATATACACACACGCGCGGTACAAATCTAGGCACATGGAAACAAAGATGCGTGATGCATATATAGTATATGCTATATGGTGGCGTATGAGAACTTGGGGGTGTATATACCAACTGTCTGTATACACTATATATGGCAATAAAAGAATGCATATGCATTCATGTTCTCTTTTTTCTTTTTCTGTCTCTTCTGTCTTTCTGTGGAGCTGTTGCAAAACTACCAGATTCAACCTCCTGGGGAGACTTTGTGGCCAAGGTTTTACAAGCCAGCACCTGCTTTGCCTGCCTGACTTCTTTCTATATTTATTCCTCTGCACCCAGTTTTTGCCTTTGCCTGCAAAATGGAACTGTCACAAACATTTGTGCTAACTTTTGGCTGCACAGGACTTCAGCTTGCAAGTCCCAAGTCTGCTTTTGTGCACGTTTGGGGGAGGAGGCGTACGTGTGTATAGTTGTGCATGTATGCATATGAGCATCCCTGGTCCTTGCTGTCTGCATTACGTGGTCTGTGTTGCTGTGACACTGCAGCAGTCCCTGCGTTATGTATGCCACGCTCTCTGCCTCTACAAGACATTTTTATGAATTAAATATTCACAGTCATCCTGCTTATGTAATGTCATTTAAATGAAGTTAGCCATGCCTGACCTGGTGGCTGATTGATAATGATCTGTACTGCTGTGCAGGAGGCTTGAGTTAGATTTTATTCCCAGTCCCTCAAGCTTTTACTTTCCAGGGTTAGGACTGTGGCAAGGAGAGGGACTTATGGTGCTACGTAGCAGGCAGCTCCTGGTTAGGCTGTGGTTGGACCACGGACGTGTCCATCCATCTGGTTTCTCTGTGTGGGGTGGAAGGTGCTCTAAATCAGAGGCACTGAGCTCCAGCTCATGCTTAGGTACTGCTGTTTAAAGTGAGCACAGTAGCAAGGGAGAGGGTATAATGCCATTTCATCTGGGAAATCGAGGGGAGATCCTAAACCTTGGGAACGTGAAGCTGGAGGAATAGCCGCATGGTGGGTCTCCAATCAGCAAATGCTGCTCAGGAGACGCGCGCTTGTTCCCGGTCCGATGAGTACAACTTGTGCTTATTGAAAAGCAGCCCAGGGCTGCCTGCCAGGAGCCGGGATCCAGCTTGTCCTTGTGTGCTCAGGCCCCTGAGCTCCCAGTCCCTCTAACAGCTATATTCATTTCTGGCATGGGAGTCCCTCTAAGGTCACGAAGACGTTAGTCCCAGGTTTCAAGCCCAGGAGCCATAAAATGTACCCTGCCTGACCCCAGCGCAAGGCAGAGGCAGCACTAGCAGCCTGCGTTCCCCTGGGTTTCGTTTCCCTGTCCCCACTGCGTGTGCCACTGCAGCCTGCATTCCTCTTGGGTTCGGTAAGCCCTTTGCCTCTTGAGCTGACACAGCTAATATTTCCCCTGCTGGCAGGGCAGGCGAGGTAGTGGCATTTAACTGGTAAGGAGAACCCTGATCTGTTTGTGCTGCAGGACTCCAGAGCAGTAAGGGCTGGTGCACACATGGGATGGGGTTTCTGCTCTTCGAAGTGGTCCCCTTCCATGCTTTTGTTCCCTTTCTTGACTTATATTATTCCCTACTTCATCTTGCTGTTTGTCCTTGCAAAAAGCAATACCTTGGGAATTGTTTTCTGCAAGGGCCTGGAAAACTGAGTCAGAGTTTGTAAAACCTGTACCTATCTGACCCTTCTTACCTTCGTTTTGAAACATCTTCTACCATGGTGACCACAGAATGTCTCCCATTTCTGACCATGGAGAATGCTCCTGGTGGCCCAGCCTCCAGCTGGGGCACATGGCTCTGGAGGAGGTTTTAATGGTGGTTTTAGAAAAATAGTTGATTAGCTTCCCATGAAGAGCTAGTCCCAGTCCACACTGCGTTAATGTTGTCCTGATGCCACTTGGACTGTTGGTTTTTTAAAGCATGCCAGTGTAAAGGATGTGTGCTGGTGCTGCCTGGCAAGGTTTATTTTTTGCAGTGGACGGATCACTAAGTTAAATGTGGTTCTTAGTCTAAAAGGCAGAAAGCTTTGTTTTCTTCTACAGCAAAGGTTTACGTCTTTTCTGTCACCTGTGATACTGGGTACTAAACTCATGCTGCTATGGGCCCCTAACCTCTGCCTAGTTACTGGAGGTAATTGTGCAGCCCCTGTCACTGCAGGGTTTCGACTCCTCCCGAAGCCTGCGCTTCGGTACCAGTGAAAACCAGATGCACTATAATGTCACTTTTTTACAGTTTGTTTTGGCCATACATGGGCAGAGTCAGCTCTGGAATTCCTCCCCTATAAATTAAATAGTATCATGTGGGTGGTGCTGGGGAATCACTCTGGTCTGGCTGGATTGCCTCAGCAGCCTGTTCGTCTTGAAAACATCCAGATTTGCACATTCCTGAGAGGCTGCCTGCTCGTGGAGCTGATGGCTACAGCTACCAGGAGGCTGTCATTACGCGCTGGCAGGCATAGTCACCTCCCTGCTGCCTGCAGATCGGCTGTTGCAGCTGGGGAGCAATGTCTGTGGGAGCAGTAGCATTGGGTATATTGGTCCCATGTGCAGGCAGGCTCTGCAGGGACAGTTGTGCCCTCTAAGCATAGCTGTTCTGCCCCCTAAATTTGCTGTATGGGCTTGAGCATTGACCCTCACGCCCATCTCCCAGGGATGGGGAGGGTGGGTGCTCCCCTGTTCCCGCCTGCCATGGAATGGTGCCTTAGTGTCCCAGTAGAGATCAAGGGGTGCTGCCATCGTGGGGCTCCTTGTCCCTGCAGGGAGATCTTGCCTTGTCTAGGCAGCGTGCTCCTTTCCACAGAGCTGTGTTTTTTCCTTTTGTGAAGTAAAATCAAATGCATACTTTCTGCAAAGCACCAGCTCAACGAGCTCACCAGGGAATCTTTCCCTGCCCCAGGTGAGCAGGTGGTGTGGGACCTGGCAGCAGGACCTCTCTAGTGGGGCTGATTGCTGAGCCTTGCCTTTTCTGGCGCTGAGCTAGCGTCGCTAAAAACACAGCCTGAATTTTCCTATTTGCCTTTAAAGAGGACTGTAAAAAATAGTTCTGGGAGGTTTTTTGCTGATGAGGGAAGAGAGGGAGGTTTGCTGACAGGGTGAGGGGCAACGGCTCCTGGAGCTGCCCTGTTGCATCTCCCCATGCATCCCTGGGAAGAAACAGAGATGCAGTGTCACCCATTGAGCCAGGAACCTCCAAAGCGCAGGTCAAGATGGTGACGCGTGGCCCCGTGTCTGGGCTGAGTGCGGGTCAGTGACAGTGATGTGCTCAGCTCAGGCTCCAGAGGGGCAAGTCATCTCTGTGCCAAAGCCAGGGAGAGGAGGGTGATTTTTTTTTTTGACATCCTTTGGAGTTTTGATCTCCATATTTGGAAATGTTTACCCATTGCTCTGATCTATTGCAAGGGAGGGGAGGTGACTCAGGGTCTGGTGGAAGCACGATTTGAATTCCTGTAGTAAGGTTTTTCCCCCCCTTTCTTGTTTTGGAATCTTGTTGTGGTCAGTTTTCAGTTCTTTCTTGCTCCTGGACCTTGTTCCAAATTAGATCCGTTCGAGAGGGAAGCGTGTTAGTGAAGGAGCTTGCCTGGATGCTGGTAAGTGCATCATTGCTGCTTTAGCAAGCAACTTGGGATTTTTTTTTTGTGTTTGGTTTTGTTTAGTCAGATGGATTGCATCAAAGCATGTGCATTGCTGGTGGAGGCAGGCATGTGGATCGCTAGTCAACAGCAAGGGACCCAATGAAACCTTCTGTAGCAGGGAAAGATGCCTTAGTGGATTGGTTTCAAAGGCAAAATGTTTCTTCAGGCCTAGGTATAAAGATAATTTAAGCCAGCTCCCATTCAGTCACGCTCTTCCTTTTAGTTTCACTGGCTAATGCAGCAAGGCAGCAGAGCACTGTAGAGTTAAATGAGTAGATTTGTGTGTGGTCAGCAAGTAAAATATAGCTTAAGTATGATTTCTGTCTCTTAAGCAAGAGTGTGTGTTAAAAAGGCTGAATAACATATGGATATATTTCTCTCAAATGTTAATATTTAACTCTGGTTTGTTAGGAAACTGAAGGAGTTTAGCTGCTGTAACTGGATGAAGGTTCAGTGTCAGTTTTTTCCTGTTATTCTTTATTTTTCCTTACTGTGGAGTTTTTAATCTGTCTTATGTTGCAGCTAGCTGCTTCTCTTTTTTTTTTTTTTTGGCCGCCTGCCCCCCCCCCCCCCCCCCCTTTCCTTTCTTTTTCCTGAAAGGAAACCACAGTTCATCCAGACAGTCAGGGGCGTGGGGGGAACCTGGAAGATGCTCTGCTTCCTGTTTTATTCATGGCAGCTAAAACCATGCTGGGGAATCTGGAGTGGAGATCCACCATCCCACATTCCTCTTGTCATTTGGAGCATGTAACATGTATAGAGTGCTTTTAATGCTGCTCTGGGGGTTGTGTGGCAGCCAGTTGTGTGTCTCGGACAGCAAACACTGCACTTCGTCCTTTCATTTGGGAAGGGGTGTTGATGAAAAACCCTTTATAGTTCCTACTGTTGGTTAGTGATTTTTATATCTTCTTGGCTAACTGATATTTTTAGGCTGATTCAAACCTGTCGTTATACTCTCCCTGTTTTAAATTTTAGACCTTTGTTAGAAAGTTAAATCTCTTGATCATTTTCTTTTGTCCTGTTAAATAGGGATTAATACTCAGTGTGAAGTTTGTTTTTTCCAGAGTTGTGGATTTGCAGAAGGTCCTTGAGGTGCGAAACTGGCTTGATTGTTCTGGGCAGGGCAAGATACTTGGCTTAGTTTGCATGAGGATGGAGCATGAGCTGAAAAGTACTCGGACCCAAAAGGTGATGAAAGGGACTGCTGAAACCTATTCCTGCAGGTGGGACATGTTAGGAGTTTGCAGACTTCAGCTGCATTTTAATCCTTGTTGTTTCAACAAGTTGCTTGGATTACTGCAGCTTTTGAGGTGCCAGGGAGGCATATGGAGCTGTTGCAGCACCTGAAGCCTCAGCCCAGCAACTCTCCATGCAGCCACCCATCATGTTGTGCATGGTGGTGCCAAGCTGTGGAAGGCAGTGAGCCAGCGGTCTGTGTCGCTCCTCGTGCGCTTTGTGTGTGCACATGTGGCCCTGTGCGATGGGCGATGCCTCCTCCCCACGCAGCGCTTCCCCTGCACAGTTGCGCCCCGGACAGCCCCTGCTTCTGGTGGCACTTGGATGTGGCACGTCCAGGCTTCGCCAGCTGCTTGTGCCCGAGCTTGGTGTTTTGGGGACAGCACGGCGGGATTGGAAATGATGATGTTCTGTTCCCCTCGCAGTTTCCTGCCTTTCCCGCTCACCAGGACAGGCTGCTTGTTGGAAGACAAGGATGAGCAGTGCCTGGGTGCCATAACCCAGGACTCTGGGCAGTGCTACTCTGGCATTCCTGGGGAAGCACGTTGGGGTCGTTAATCATCACGTGCCTATCCTTCTCTGTGCAACATCGCATCGCTGTGAGGACGTGACTTGAGAGCTGGATGGACTGTGAAGGATGAGCTCCCCACCTGTTGCCTGTGTCCCCCAAGACGGGTGCTGGGCAGGGCTGGGGGGTTCTGGAGGATGGCCATGGCCAGAACTGCAGGCAGCCAGGGCTCTCCATCTGGTATTTCTCCAGGACCTGGGCAGATCCAATGATCACTGATGCTAACCAGGATCCACAGCGGATTTTCTTCTGCTCCAGGAACAGAGCCATTAAGGGCTGACCTGTAAATTAATACAGCTGTCTAAAGATTTTTTTTTTCCTCCTGCAGCCTGGCACCCTTTAAACACTCAAATCTGAGAAGCTTTCCATGGCGCTGGATGTTGTGCATGCTCAGAGAGCTCCGTGCCTGCCTGCCTTAAGCTTCTCTCCGTCACTTCTAATGATGTATTAAACGTAGTGGATTTGCTTTAGCTCCCATGCAAGGAGGATTGGTTTGCAGCCCATCCTTCGTCCTGGCTGTTTGATCCAGGGCTGGCACCGCAGAGGATGTGGTGGTGACCCTGTCACTGTGTGACTCAGGTGCTGTGAGGGGATTTTGCGTGCGCTAAGGACTGGGTGTACATGCCCCACAGCAGGTAAGAGGAGCTGCCCCAGATAGCATGGGGCTAGCACACATGGGCATGGAAAGGATGAAGGTGAGACAAGGTTACAAGCCTAGATGGCTGTACACATATGATACTTTGCATTTCTGTAAGCAAAGGTTTCGGAGCCCTTAGATACTAAATAGTGCCTGCAGGCTGAGGAAAGCTGTATTATCCTGGCGTGCAGATGTAGAAACTGAGGCACCGTATGGCAGATTTGGGAAAAAGTGCAAATCTCTGGATTACACGTGCTGGTTCATGTTCAGCTTCCGCGGACAGGTGGGTGCTTCACAGCCTCGTGCCGAGTGGTACTGTGAAACCCATCTCACTCACCCTAATAAAGTCATACTTTTCTGAGTGCGAAATATTTTTGCATTGGTTGCTTAAAGGTAAACCAAGTCATATGGAATATTTCATAATGTTGATAGATGTTGCTGATGTGTGACGTGATCCCAACACATATTGTTACTTCAGGAATTTCCAGATGGCACCTTACCTAATCATACTGCTGCTTCTTCCTAGGATCTGAGCAGAGTGCAGGCTTTTAAGGAATGTCTGTTGTTATTAGCTTTATAATACACATTCTTGTGTAACAGCTGTTGCAAGCAGCAGGAGGTCTCACTTGCAGCCTAATTCTTCAGTTAACTTTGGTGGGGAGGGGAATGTGCTCCTCTGAACTAGGTATTTGCATTTGGAATGAGGTTTCCCAAATGAGAAAAACTTGTTTGCCTCCAGTGAGTGTGTCAGTTCAAGGACTAGCATGCCCAGGAGGAGGAAACAAGTTGCTCTTGTCCCTTTACCACCATCTTCTAATAGTTAACTGTGTGTAAGGCTCCCCAGTTGCTTATTGCTTGACATGGGGGGGATGACTGCGTTTTAAAGAAACATCAGGTTTTGAAAGCCTGGCTGCCTGTGGTGGGGAGGAAAGAAGTCCTTGTGAGGTGCTGTCTCACACCCCTACTGTGAAAATATCACAGGGGTGAGTTCCAGTGAAATTGCCTGTGTTTTGGCAGCCGCTTCCCTTCTCCATCCTTGTTCTTCAGGTAAATCCCTCTTCAACTCCCTTAGTCGTTCCCCCTTCCTCCCAGAAAAGTCATTATCATCTCTTGAAATTAAGGAAGAGACAGGAGGAGGGAATAAATGGATGTTAAGAAGTAGAAAACAATCAATTAAATAGTACATAGCATGTAATTTTCCTTGGAAACTTACCATGAAATTGAGGAGCACTTTAACAACTAGTAATTTAAATTGCATTTGAACACAGCTAATGGGTTGTTTGCATGGGAATTTCGGTCATTTCACAGCAGGTCGTTGTCTTTAGTACCCCTTCATTCAGTTTTAAAAAAAACCCAAAAAACCAAAACCTCATAATGAGGAAGATACTATAGACAACTGGTCCAACTCTTGCTAGTAAAAGGTGGTACCATGGAGATTTTGCAAGGTCCTGTTACATTGAGACATCTACATCCTTAGCATCAGCTCTTTCAGTGTTAAGTTATGGGAATTTAGTGCTTTTTATCTTAAAGAGCTTGTTATTGCTAAAAGGTAGGAAAATAACATTATCCCAGTCACAAGCATGATGGAGGGCAGGGTGGCTGAAGAGGCTCCTCCAGGCTCATCGGGTTGGGGTTTGCAGCCATGGGGTTGACCTGGGAACACAGCCTGTGGCTCTGTCTTTATCACCTCAGACAAATCATAACAAGGCTTTGGGATCTGATCCTGGCTCCTTCCACCCAAAGAGGAACAACAGAGGTGCTGATCAGCTGTAGCTGCGGGGTATTTTTACTGAACTTATTAGTCTTGTTTTTCCAGTGTTTAATGCTCTCCTCCACAACTGTTTTATTTATAAAAAGCCAGTGATTTTCAGCAAAAGGCAGTATCAGCCTAATCGTGTGCTATTTTGCCTCTAACTGCGCTGGGAAGAGACTCTATAGGAAGGAAAACACGAGTTACTTGTCGCCTGTTGCTGAATGAACATCCTGTTTTCAGAGCAGGGTTTTTGCAAATCCGTGGGCATGCTTAGCATATGGAAGGGGGTTCCAGTATCAAAACAAATCTGGCCTCCTGTTTCTGGATGTGTAGGTTGTTTCTTAGAAGATGGAACCTTTAAAATCTGTCCCTGCAAACGTGGCTGTTAAATCCTGCTATTTCTAGAGATGAGAGGCAGCTGTCTGCACTGAGATAAGCTATAAAAAGGCAGTATTTTCCAAAAATGGCTTTTTTAGCTATACCTGCCAGACAGCTTGGCCAGTGGGAGTTCACCAGGAGCGTCACCACTGCTGCCCTTTTACGCGCAGGGTGCTGAGTGATGTAAAAACTTCTGGGCAAGTTTCCAGGGGCAGCGTTAAGCACCAGCTCTTCAATCTCTATCTCGTGAAATGCTGCTACGCAGAGAAGTGTGTTCAGTGCAAAGGAAGGGGTGCTTCTTGGTTTGACTTGTTCTTATGTGATCTTTTGTTTTCTAGGTGATTGCTTTGTCTTCGACTTTTGTTCTTAATTTTCATTGTGTTTGTCTTATTGCCGACTCAGTGACTATCTCCTTTTAATCACAGGGTGGTTTGAATGCCCCCCCCTCCCAATTATTTACTTGAACGCACTCCTGTTTGCTGTGTAGTCTGAGGATAGCTGGTGAGTTCAGATGACACCAATAACAAAAACTGTAATTTTTCCTAAGGGTCTGGATGAGGTTTCTCATAGCATAACAGTGTTATCGCTTATACTTCCTGACGCACGTGCTGCCTGCAGTGCTTTGTTAGTTATCAGCTAATTCTCTACTGAGATGTATAAGTGTAAGAAAGCTACATCAGATAATCTCGTAGGGGCTGTTAAGACTGTAGGGAACAGAGAAGGACGTGGCTTTTGAGCATGCTCTCAGTGAAGAATTTCTCAAAGCTGGAAAGGCACTGGAGATGGGTGTTTTGAAGTGACCGAGGTGATGTCCTTGTGTAGGCAAGGGCCTGGTGAGTAGGGGGAGGCGGGGAGTGAAGTCCACACAGCAGAGAGGCGTGCAGGGGGCCAGAGAGCAGCAACTTGGGGTGTTAGGAAACCCCAGACAACTCAGGTTCTCATGAGATAAGGAACCATCTGATAGCATCAACTCTGTGAACTGTCTAGCAACTCTTGCCCTCTTCTCTTTTGGTTTTTTTTGGTTGAACGAGCATTTTATCACATTGATTCCTGAGAAGTGCTACTCCCGCTATGCAAATCCCCCATCATGCATGGGCGTTGTTGCCAAACAACCAGCCAGTTCGATGCATCGGCTCAGCCCTGACATGGAGGGGAGTCTTTGCCTTCACTGTTGTTTTTGTTGGGTTTTTTTGGTTTTGTTTTTTTTTCTTGGAGCATGGGCTGCCTCTTAGTCAGCTTTTGATGCCCTGTGTGTTGTGAATAATCTTTACTTCATAACTTTTTTCCTTACCCCAGCTTTCCATTTCAGCAGCCTACTTGCCTCTCTTCCAACCTCCTTCCAAAGGCAGAGACACACTCGACTGGTGGAAGTCAATGTAGATTGGATAGATGCTCCTCCAGCAAACAGCTGTGTGTGTCGCCTTATCCTGAATCCCACTGAAAACTGAATAGAAATGAAGCGTGTGGGGTTTGAAATAATTCTTGTGAGTGATTGCTGGCTGTGTTCTCCCCTTGCGGTGCTCCCACAAGCTCCTCTACATCTTGAGGTTTGAGTTTATGGGTGAGCAGGGCTGGTAAAGGCCCTTTGTTTCCCCATCTCCCTTTCTCAGCTATTTTTGAGGAACGCTGATAAATTTAAGTGATAACCTTGTAGCTGAGAGATAAGGAAGAAAGTCTTATGGGTAGATTAGTTTGCAGTGGAGGGAAGGCAAACACCAAGACAGCTCAGTGGAGAGAGCCCACGCTGAGCTACCCTGAAATGCTGAGACTGCTTGTTTATCATTTACCTGCCCCGTAAATGTATACTGCGCTTTAAAGTGCGGAAGATGATAGTCCTTGTCCTAAAGAGTCTGCAATCCCAGGCAGACAAATATACACTTGAGGGTTGGGGAATGGAGGGCATGGGTGATTGCTGGAGATGGAAATCCAGATAAAGCAGATTCCTAGAAGAAAAGAACTTCTGAGGTGGGAGTTGTGGGTGATGAGAAGGGTGTTTGAGATGCAGAAGGAATGGATAGACAGAGGAGGGTAAATGGATATGGAAGGAGGCGAGAAGACCTGAAAGGAAAGAAGGTTGAAGGGGAGGGTAGAAAGCGAGAAAAGAAGTAGGAGGAAAAAAAGAGCAGAGTCGGCCGTGGGAGGGGATGCTGTGGGATGCTGTAGATGAGAGTTGAGATGACCTTAATGTCTCTTCGTTGTGTGTTAAAAGCTATGCTGTAACTCAGCTACTGGGATTAGTCATCTCCCAGTGTATGAAGTACCAGTTTCTTTGAATGGAGACTATTGGTCCTGGCTAAAGTCCAGAACCGGAAGATCTCTTGGCTGGGCTCAAGTGCCCTGTGCAGCTGGTGGGGTGCTGGGTGGTTACACACTGTGCAATCCTGTGTGCGCAAGTGCATAAGTAACTTGCCACCTTCTGCCTAATGCCTACAAAGTTAGTCCTCTAGAGACTTAGACAGCAAATCAGAGATTGGCACGTGTGTGTATATATATTTAATACTGATGTATGTGGTATGGGTAGGTTTTCAAGTGCAGCAGGCTGCACTTCAGTGACATCTGATGGGATATAGGTGGGATCAGTGGTTTATGTTGTGACATACTCATTCGCCAGTAAAAGAGCAGTGCTCTTTGCACAAAGGTCCTTGTGTGCTAGCTTCCATGGAACTGAGCTGGGGTCATCTGATTCCTATGTATGCAGCTTTCAGTTCCCTAAAAAGACCTTGGGATTTTTACAGCTTCCTTAGGGGTATTGTTTCATCCTCAAGGACTGAAGGAGTTGAGGAAGAATTTACCATCACCAGCCTGTTTTTTTTTTTTTTTTTTTCTTTTTGGAAGTGGTTATCCTTGATGTTTGGCATTTATACCCTGGCAAGTGCCTGTAGACTGGAAAGTCCACAGAGTTCTGGAGCAACAGTAGTAGCTTCACCTAGACCCTTTCCCTCCCCAATTTGATCCCCCTCCAGCTTGCTTATCTTTTTCTGGGGGGCTTGTCTGATCCTCATCTGTTTTTTGGGTCTCCTGTCACTGCTGATGCTTTCCAGATCTTCCTTCTAGTTCCTCATTTCCTCTCCAAAGTAGTCCCCCATCCTTCTAGCCCTTTCCTAATTACCCGTTAGTTAGACACAACTTCTTTGTAGCCGGTAAAAGGCATGGGAACATGAAGGGCATTTCCTCTGGAGCTCAGTCCATCTACTGTCATGGCACACTGTTCCAGCAGGAGAAAAACCTGAGTTTAGAACATCTGAAATTGCCCATTATCTCGGTTCATTTCTTGCAGCCCATAATTTGGGGGTGAGGAAGTGAGGGGAAGAGGAGGCGAGTCACTCTAAAGATGACTCATTCCACAATTGATCGATACAAAATGTTCCATTACTTTTTCATTGCCAAAAATGACTCCCCTCTCCCAACCCCCTTCTGTGAGATGCTGCAGAGGCTGCTTTGCTAGGCTTAGTGGTGGTGTCTCTTGGTGCATGTAGGTCAGTGGCATAACCAGCCTAGCTAAAAAGTGTCTGAGTTTTGGTTCAGACCTTGCTTTCTGGGTGGACTGAGGTTGAGCATGGTAGAGATGACCTGCTTTCAGAGGGGAAAGATATCCCGTCTGCTCTCAGGATTTCATGTCACTTGAGGCATGGAGCAGACCTGTTTGAGAGGAGTCACTCCCAGCCTTCCTCTTTGGGAGGGAGGCCAACAGATGTGTAAGGCATAAGGCAATATAAAGGGACATAATAGAAAGTATCGTGGGATATCTGCCAGCAACCCTTTGGGCTTGTGCCACTGATTGCTTCCTTTGGTTGACGAGACATTTTAGTGGTGCATCCTTGCTGAAGTTTCTTGCTGTTTGCAGTGATGGGGTGGAGATGGAGATGCTGGGCTTTGCATTTCTTGGGTTTTGAAGTATGTTTAGGGCAGTGATATTACCCTCCACTGACTGACCAGTAAGGGAGGGAGGCTAAGGGGCTTGGTCAAAACTGCACAGATGTATATAAGCATGTATGTCTGTATGTGTATGCACATATATGGCAAGGCCAAGAATTGATCCAGATTTCCTGACTCCCTTTGTCCTATCCTTCTTCCTGGGGTCTGCAGGGACACCTTGATGGGCAGCCCTACTGTAGCAGCTAGCCATAATTGTGCCAGTGGCTGCTCTCCTCTGGGGCACTTTCCATCAGGTGGTACCCATCTGCTGCTCTCGCCTGGTGCGGCAAGCGCCGCATGCCTGTGAATGGGATGGGAAATACCACTGTGCTGACCTCAACGTCCTCTTCAAAAGGCTGAAAAGTATTTGCGGTTACAGCACATCTTCCACCTGCCATGAGCAAGGCCTTGATCTGCTGGTAAACTTGCAATGCTGTTTTAATAAACAAACCCCACTGCTAACAGGTAGGTTTTTGGTGGGACAAATTCAACCTGCAAGGGAGGTGGCTGAGTTCATGGGCACTCACTCTTGATAATGTTATCTGGTAGTATAAACGGCACCAACGGCATCTTCTGCTTCATCCTGGACTTGGGAGAAGGTCTTGTGAGGAGTCGGGCGATGCGGTGAGCTGTCTGAGTAGCTGCTGCTCTGTTTCGAAGCGGCTGTCACAGAAACAGAATGGTATGGGATCAAGGGTGCACACAAATGTGTTTACAGAGCAAATAAAGGCGGGAGAGAAAAAAGGAAAAGCCTCAAAGTGGCTTTGGGTGTTTTTTAAGTGGTAAAACTGAGAAATTCCTGAGTGTATGCAATTAATGTCTGTTTAAACAGAAACTTCTTTAATAGCTGAAATATCAGCTCCTACGGAAGAGCTTTCCTGGTGGGTCTTTTTCATCTCTAACCGCCTGTCCTGGCGGAGTGTGCGGGGGGACGTCTCCGAAGGTGCTGGGCTTGGTGTTTTCAGTTAGGCTCGTTAGGTGTTTGCAAAGGGCGATGCCTGCCTTCATTCCTGGCTTGCTTCCACCTCCCTGATTGTGTAGGGGCAAAAGTGGTAAATTCATATGAAAACTCACCCATTTGGGTCATGAGGGTCCGATGCCTGACATCGCTTATTTTGGTGGAGTGTCATTTGGCATCATTGTGTGTGTATATGGGTATATATGTTTAAGAGCATATATTTAAGTATATGCAGCAGTTGAGAGGGGCAGGTATAGCACTCTGCTATTTCTCAGGGCTTCGGACAAGACATCAAGATGTTATTTACTCTAATCCCGGAGGAATAAGGTACAGAATGGCCTAAAGGCCTTTTCCTCCATTTGAGCTGTATGCACTGTGTCTGCAAGCAGGCTGCTGTCTCTGAGCAGCTATTCTGGTGAAAACCTGTGAAGTTGTCAGAGTAAAACTGCTGGGGCACAGGGTATGTGGTAGAGGCAGAACAGGCAGTGGCAAAATCTTTGCGGGCATGACCTGCCCATTAAAACTTCACAGGGTCTTACTGGGAGTATGGATGTCATACCAGCGGCCTGCTGTGGACATGATGCTGTTTGTGTATAGTTAGTTTGATTAAAAAGAAAAAAGGCATGAGGATGTTTCAGAGCACTGTGCTGAGCGGTGACAGTGGGGCACCTGCTCAGAACAGCCTCGCTGAGCTTAAGAGAGCACAGTGAGTGCTGCCACTGCCCTCCTGCATAGCTACAGCAGTGACCTGGGTCTTTCTGCTTGTGCTGGAACATGCAAAGGAAGACTTTTTCCCTTTTCCCTTTTATCTTTTCCTTTAAAAAACCCACCCATTTAAGTGCCTTTGTGGTGCTTCAGCAGCAGTTGCTCAACCCTGTACCGTTGTCCACATGCTTGTTGGAGGCTCCTTTGTTATTTTGATACTGCTTTTCACAAGTGGACCAGCTATAAGGAATAGTCTACAGGACCTGCTTCAGTGGGGCTACACCATACCTGAGCTTGGTGGTGCGTGGGGCTGGATACATAGCAGGTGTAAATGGCAAAGCATGACACCTCACAGCCTGCTCTGTCAAGGCTGTTCTTCTCTGAGTATGAAGGAACCATGTTGAACTCCTCACAGTTTGTAAGGCTTTGAAAGCTTGACACGGACTCAGTGTTCCTCCCCAAGTTGTAGCTGCTGGATCTCTTGGTGCAATTCTTTTGTTGCTCCCAAGTGCTGGAATTAATGTGGAGCAAACTCTGAAATGTTTGAACTAGCTGCAATCTCCTTGTAATAGCTCTTTTTCCTCAGAGAAACACACAGAGATGTTCAGCCCTCCCTCCCTGCTTTCCTTCCTCCTCCCAACCTTGAGACTGTCCTGCTATTGTGGATTGCTTGTCATGCACAAGTGTGTTGCATTAGTCCCTTGAGAACATGCCAGTTGCTGCTGATTTGTCTCCAAATCATTGTCCTTGCAGTCTTAAATAATACTCACATTAAGCAGGTGGAGCTGATACAATCACTTCCAACGCAGCTGATGGCAACTGGGTCAGATCCTTTCTCACTGTTTCCTGCCAGAGGAGAAAATAAAGCATATGTGAAGGTAAAATACACGAGTTTTCCCCTTTGTCTCCCCTCCCTGGTCCCCAAATCATGGTTTCCTCAATAACAAAAAAGAAGTCTCAGCCAATCTGTTTCACGGAAGAGGCTGAATTTCTTCAAGTCAACATTTCCATGTCTGACAAAGTTTAAAAAAAAAAAGTAAAAAGGGAAAAAAAAATAAGGGCAGAGAGGCTGCATGTGGTCTGGCATGCAGCCAGACAGGGAGTGCTCTGTGGGGTTATTATTAGGCAGATAACTGTATCAAGAGCTTAAACATCAACCTGGTTCTAAAGGCTGTGGCGCTCTGTTTGAAATGCTGATGCACGTTTGATGCTCGTGAGAAAATGTATTGCACTATCTCAAGCCCCTTTTTTTTTTAATTTTTTTTTTTTCCCCCCCTTGTAATACCTTGGGTGCTGGTAGAGTTCCTGGGAAGTGATTACAGGTGTTCTTCGGGGAGCTGTTGCTAGTTTTGAGCTTGTGAATCCTTTTCTGTTCTTACGAGCAGCTCTTTGTTCCTGCCTCTAATAGGAACCATACCTAGAGTTTGCATGTGTTAGAAGGAGGCGTCCCCTAAGGGAATTGGACTGCCTTGAAGATCTTCTCCCTTCTCAGGACCTATCTCAGTGAGGAGGGAGGAAGTTTTGAGGCCCGTGGGTTCTGGTTCGGAAGATGTGTGTACCGAGGAGTGCTCAGGAGTGTGGGGAAACACGATCACTGGCACTGCAGTGCCCTGTAGCAGAGGGGACGTGTGGGGAGGTGGAGGGACAGACTTCTGATGATCCTTGACAATTGAGACACAGTACTTAAAACACTTGAGGAGTAGAAGCTGATGGAGAGGTGCATGGGGCAGGGCGACACCAGCAGAGCTGCTGGCTGGGAAGTTTCTTCTCAAGTGCTTCAAGACCAGCAGAAGAATGTCTGTTTGTAATGCTGCTAGATACCACGTACCTGTCTATGTTCCCATCTATATACGGTATGTGCAAGGCTATATATAAACACTATGGTGGCTGGTATTTTGGCTGATACACTCACAGTTTTGTGCCACATTGAGAGGTTTAAAAATATCTCTCTGTTCCAGGAACATCTATACCATGGCAGATGTCATCCAGCATGGGGAGTGGCTTCTGAAAAGGGGGCACAATATTATTACTATGAGCCTTAGTAGTCTATTAGATTATTTATTGCTTCACTGCCACCATAAGACATGTGAGGTGCGTTATTTCTGCCTGTCAGAGTTTTTTCACACATGCAGGCAGGCAAGCATCTGTCACTCCTCCCTACGAGTCACTGGCTTTCATTCTCAATGAACTTTCTTTCCAGCTGGTAGGAAGGCAAAATAAAGGCTTCAGGACTACACAGAGCTGATGAGCAGGGAGTTCATTAATAATTATTACCTTGGAGTTGTGCCTCTGAGGGCCGTCTTGAATTTGGGTCCTTCTTGGCCAAGACACAGTCACATCATGCTTACTGTTGTGTTATTTCAAGGCGAGTCCGTCAACCTGTTGTGTCAGGCCCTGCGGAAACCTGGTATGAGTCAGACCTGTCTCGGTTGCACGAGACAAAGGGTAGGATAGGAAACAGATGATAAATTACTTGCTCAGGCCTTTCTTTTGGGAGTAGTGCTCAGGTTCCTTGGGCCTCAGCTCATCGGCCAAGGACCTGGCAGTGCTGCCTCATCCTCAGGACCTGTCAGAGTGTGGGCAGGTCCCATTTTTGTGTGTTCTTGCAGAGCTGTGGGTTTTTTTGTGGTGGTTGTGAAGCATTGGCTGTGCCAGCCATGTTACGATGGAAGTGCTCAGAGGGTGAACGCTGGCGATGTCAGCAAACTCTGCTTCTACAGGCAGGGGTAATTCTCCATTGCTCATGCTCTGGTGTGGGTGGAGTCTTTCAGACTGGAAGGGCTGGAGAACATGCTGGGGTTTGTATCTCCATTGCAGAGAGTTCCTGGGCCCATAAAGAAAGGCAGTGAAAAATGAAAAGGCATCAGAGATGTGAGCAATCACATCTGAACCTTGACCCGAGTCTCTTGTTTTACCCTGGGAGGTATTGGTGCTCTGTTCAAATCCTCCTCTGCGTGCTGGGCTGGGATGGTTGTCCTGTAACCAAAAGTAGAGGGGCCAAAACTTTCCCTGTTGTGTTGGTGGGCGAGGAGGTAGGCTTTGGATGTGGGTCCATCTCCCATGTTCACTGGTAAGGGGAAGAAATTATCAGTGGAGAAACAAAGGTGTGCATGTGGGAAGTGGGATTACAAGCAGTCAACTCCTCTTATGAAGATCAATCAGGTAGGAAGAGTCCCTGTGGGGCTTGTTACTTGCCTGAGCCCAGCAGGTGGGCCATGTTCCATGCCCGAGTTTGCCCGTGGCTTGGTAGGGTGTTGTCAGCACTGGCCAGGAATCCTTGTCTGCCAACTCTTTTCAGAGTAGCTCTGTTACTGGGGGAAGTTTTGCTGTAGAGGCTGAATGTAGCCTGTGGCAGCTCCAAGGAACTCACCTTGTGAATTGCCATTGCCACAGCATTGATGCTTGGGGAGGCGTTAGGCAGCCAGAGGGTTTCTGCTTCCTCTGCAAGGGCGACCTAAGAGTGACTGGGTATTGTGGGTTTATGCTCACTGGAGGCAAAGGAACTCTTGGATCTGGACCAGGGTAGGACTTCACCTTTTTCTGTCACTTTGTTCAGTCCATTGTTAGTGCCAGAAGCAGAGGGATGTTCATAGCGTTTTTCTGTAGATCTCCTGTTTCTTGCATCCATCCCACAATTCTGGCCTGGACCCACTCACTCTTGCCAGGCCCACGTATGCCCATGATAATTCAGATGAGATTAAGGGTGGTAGCTCCCTCTAACCTGGAGATGGGCCTTCAGTGTTCCTGTCAGGAGCACAGTGGGAGGGACACGTCTTGTGGCTGTCTCCTCCCTGCTGTGGCCGGGGATCAGACAGACAGCAGTGACACCAGGTTAGGCCAGACTGTCCATCCGGCCCAGAGTCCGCCTCTGCCAGCGGTGGATGCCGAGGGAAGGCAGCCGCATCACTAGCAGAGAGGCATGGCTGCGCGGGCCCTGACCTTGGACGACGTCCTTCCCGCTCTGACCTTGCAAAAACCTCGGCCATCCATGGCGTGGCCCTGCTGGAGGATGAAAAACAAAATACATAGAAAGCTTCGGCAGCGTGGGTGTGCGTTGGGAGAACGGAGAGGAGGGGGGTGGAAAAATAGCTCCGGTGTCGCCTCACCGGGTGCCAGGAAGCGGCCCAGCGTCAGGGTGAAAGACGAGCAGGGTCTGGCAGCGCCGGGGTCGGAGGAGCCGGCAGCCTCGGCGTGGCGGCACATTCTGTACATTCTCCAGCCCCGCAGCACGTGGGGCCTTGGGTCGTGCTTCCAGGCATGCAGCTTAGCTGGTATTTCATTATCTCGATACCCACTAAGTCTCTCTTTCTGCTTGTGAGTTGTTTTGTTTTTTTTTTTTTTCTCCCCAGTCTACTTTTAACTGAGGTGCACTTGTTTATCCATTGGGGCTCTACAGCCTATAAACAGGATGTCTCTCTGTTTCCTTTCAGCCCAGTAACACTAAACCGCTTCGAGTGCAGATAACGCTTTAGTAACCCTCCTCCTGGCTGAATGAGCCTCGTGTCGGTCATAGCTAGCTCCACATGAGACAGCACATGCCTATATATATATGCATATTTATCTAATATATGGATGTGGTATGAGTTGGCCAAGGTGAACAAATTCATGTTGCCTAAAAGGAAGTAAGGGCATGTTTTAGGCAGGGTGGCTGTAATGAGACACAGATTTAAACCAGAACCTGGAATTACATTTTGTAAAAACAAGCTATTGTCTAAAATTTGAAACCTGTGAAACCTTTTGGGGAAAAAATTTCTGCAGTTTGTTTTGTTTAAATGTCGCTTCCTAAAGATTTTCCCACTATGCCAGAGACCTGGATACTGAGAGCCTGACAGTGAAATGGTGTGTGTGGAGAGGGATTGCATTAACAAGTGCTTGTAATGCTGAGTGAAATTTTGAAAGGGGAAAAAAAAAAATAAGAAAAGAAAAATACTAACACTGTATTTCAAGAAATTGTCTCCCTTCAGAAAGGCAGTGTTCAGGCTGTGTGAAAGCAGTAAGGGAAAAGATCATTCTTCTGAAGTATTTTTTGATCTGGGACCTTGCAATCACAAATAATAGTTACAAGCAAAATGGAGTTTTAATTTGAGATGTTCAGCGTCTTAGCTTTAATGTTCAAGATGTTCAGTGATTTCTATTGATTGTGATCTTGTTGTAAGCTCTGCCCTATATCAAGTCTTTTATAGCCCCTGCTCCCTTAAATCTGTAATTTCCTTTAATATTTAATCTTTCATTTAAAATAAACTTAAGGTTCTGGGCCTTGTAATTTGTATAGGAAAGCTTTGGGGAAAGGGCTCTCTGTACAGAATGCTGATGGGGGAAAACTTTAAACAGACTAATTTTTATTGTGCTAGTTTTTAAGCCGGTCCTACCAACTTTCAGGCTGGACTGATGACTTTTGAATACTTGAGGTTGGAAAGCAGGTCTCTAGAAAAGAAGCGAGTGATGTCTGATTTTTCTTGGGTCGATGTGCCCTTAGTTCAAGGGAATTGTCAGTGAGAACTTATGCTTTTGTAAAGGTTTTAAGCTTCTACCCACCACTTTAACTGGGTTGTCAGATCAACATAACATCTCGTTTATGGAGACGTGCTCTGGATCTGTTACTGAGCCGTGGTTCAGAATAGCTATTGAGGAACAAGTTGTTCTGCCACAGCTCTTCTGTGAGCTCTTCATATGCATGCTGCTTCATTCCAAAATGAACATGCCTTTTTTGACTTAGTTCAGGCTATTTTGGAAGGTGGAGTAAGCTAAAACATGGTGGGGAAAAAAGCTCTGTTCTTCCCAAAATAAGGTGATTTGCATTGGACATCTTTTCTGCGAGCTTTTTGTGTTTTGAAGTCGCTACCTACCTGGATGGGCAGATCCTGAGCCATGCGGCAGGCCCTGAAATTTTTGCAGTTCATCTTATGGTAACAGGAGTCCTTAGGAGATCAGCTGTTTTCTATAAAAAGCTGGATGATGCTGATTTTAATAGAGGGGTCAGCATGCTTGCCTTCTGTGCCCCGACTTGGCACATCGTCCTTTTGTACGAGCAGGCTGGGTGAGTGACGGGGCATACTTGCACCCGGTTGCATAAGAGGTTGACACAAATGAAGTGGGTGATGAAGCTGATGTTCCACCTGCCATACAGATGCCATTTAAATAAAGATGTCTCCCTGATCCCGAAAGCATTTACCCATCACAAGGGCTGGCAGTGCTGGGTAATATTTAAGCTGTTCTGCTTAGCTCATGGAAAACAGGAGTGGATTTCAGTGTTACCTTTCTGGGTGGGCAGTGTGACATTGCAAGCGGTCATGGGCCTCTTGGCTGGTGAGAAACCCTTGTAGAGCTGGGGCCAGGGGAGCAGGCGGTGCTGGAGGGGTGGTTGATGCTCTGCAGAAGAGCCTGGGCTTGTGAAATGGCCTGTCCCTAAGACTGCCAGGGCAGTGGGGGGGGGGGATGTTGAGATTGGGTTTTGCTTTCCCATGGTGCTCTATAGCCCCTTCTGTCTCCCATTTAGTGTGGTGTTACCCAACTGCCAGTGCTTCTCTGGTAACATGCTTGCATCCCCCCATCTCACGTTTCCCAGGAGAAAGCGGAGCTGAATGGCGTGAGATCCATAACTGGGCTAATTGCCTGCTCACGTGTAGGCATTTGGATCAGAGGGGTCGGTTGGATCAGTGGCAAAGCTTTCTTTTTCCTCGGCCACACCTGGGTGCTGCAGCAGGGCTTGTCGCTCATCTCACACAAGCAGTGTGGCACCTCCAGTGTGCTATTTTATTTATTTCTTTTGGAAAAGGACAGAGCAGGACTGAAGGGGAAAGGTAAAGCTGAATTTCCGTGGTGCCCAATGTCAGTAGTCAAAACTGCTTGTCCCCACCTCCTGTCCCTGCAAGGCCAGTAACCACGCTAGGGTGCGCTGATGGAGAGCCAGTGGCTTTCCTTACTGGTGATGGGGGATCTTCTCCTTCTTGTTCCTTTCCTTTATGAAAAAGCATTCAGTGGAACAGAAATGACAGCAAATCCTTGCTTTTGGGTACTGGACCTTGGCCTAGAAGGCAAGGTGCTGGTTAAACAGTAATAGAAATGTGCAGGCTGGGTTTCCATTTAGATTGACCATCAGGAATGGTGCCTGGTCCACACCTTCCTGCTGGAAGGAGGGCAGCACTAAGGAGCTGGGATGTTCTTGGCAGCTGATGGATGGACACACCAGTGAATGAAAGCAAATTGCCACGAGGGTATATATAAATAGATGAGGTTTTACTTCTCACCTGCAAGCTTGAGTCCTCTTTATGTCATTGGTGACCACAAGTCAGTAGTTTGTAGACTTTAGACAGATTATATAGGGAGTGCATCTAGGCTGGGTTCTAGCTTTTTTGGGGGGGGGGCGGGAGGTGGAGGGGAGTGGAAAGTCTCTTGGGGAAGGATTTAGAGGAAAAGAAAGTTGGAGTGGAAATTGGTGAGGCTCTTGGACTACACTGGTGACTGCTGTGGTCTAATCCTGCCATATTCTTTTCCTATTCTAAATAAGTCTCGCATTTTACAGACTTGAGCTAAATGTGATCACAAGGAACAGCTTTTAGGCTGGGGGTGTGGGAGGATGTGCCTTTGTTTTCCTGAGGTTGCTCTGATAACCTCAGCTGCCTTAGAAGTGGTGTATGGAGCACACTGGGGGCTTGTAATCAGGGGGAGGCTCACCATCCAGTTTATCAGGATCAGGAGGAGACTGAACTTGCTGGTGAGTGCTCAAAATATTGATGTATGCTGTAGGAGAGAAAGCAATGTCTCTTTAGAAAGTTCTGGGACTGGGAGGAAAGCATCTGAAGAGGGAGGAAAGGAAAAAGTATTACATCTCTGCATAAGAGAGGGATGTTAGAACAACCCCTTCACTTCTCCCTGCCAGAAGTCACTCTGGATATAACGTGGTTCCCTTCCCTGTGTCCAAGTGGTTGCTTGCTGTCCTGGCCATCTCTTGAAGTGGTCTCCATAGTTAAAGCTGCTCTGTGCTCCATGCATCAAGGTCAAGAACTGAGTGCTTCCCTCTCTTGTATCATGATGGAGAAGCTCTCCTTCCCCCTTGCTCACCTTGGCATACCTGAGGTGCTCTTATCTGACAGGACCAACCGGTATGTTGTTCCTGCTTGAGCAGGAAGATGAACTGGGCTAAAAATGATAACTATTGTCATTGGTGTGCCTGGGAGGGGGCAGAAATTGCCTTTGTGTTATGTCAAACGTTTGCTGATGCTCTAGTAGGTTAAGGTGGTGCTGTGACACAATAATCTCCCAAGTGCTGCTACTTTCATTGGGTTTGTGGCTGTGTTTTGTTGACAGCACAAGGGACTTCGTAAGTTAAAAACTTTAGTCCTAAACTTTGCACTCCTGAATCCTGTGTATTAGCCTGGAGTGGCTTTAGAGGATTCATCTGGTGTGTGTTCCTGATGCCTGAGCTGCTCTGTACCTTGCGGCATTTAAAAGCAAGGGAAACGTATTATATGATCTGAAGAAGCTTGGTAAAAGACCAAAGAGGACAGCTATTTCTAAAGCATTTAGCAATGCTGATTGAAAAGTGGTAGAAAAGAGAGAATGTGTAGGCAAATCATCTTAGGTAATTTCTCTGCAGTATTTAAATGTTTTGGTGAAATAAATATATTTGAAAAGTGCTGCTGCTGCATAAGAAAGTAAGGGCAGTGTTGCATCAAACTAGAAGAGAAAGATGAACTGATTAGTTTCCTCACCATTTTCCCCCCTACACGCTCTTGTTAACATGTAAAGTGGAAAAAGTCATCTGGTTTGAAAAATGTCACTTGGTTAAAGGAAAAAAAAATGAGAAAAAAACAATGAAAAAGCCTATGCAAGCATTTACTATGGTGTGTGGTGGGTGGGATTGTAGGACCTACACAAAAGCAATGCTTGGGAGCTGGACTGGCCCAGGAAGGAGCAGAGGGGGCAACGTGCCAGGGCTGGGTGTTTCACACTGGTGTGAAAATAAGGCGGTGTAAATGGTTCTTCTTCCCAAAACTGAGATGTGTTCATTCAGTCCACTGCTTAGTAATATGTAAGAGGAGGAACAATGGTTAATTTGATGGGAAGAAAAAAGAATGTTAATGTGAGCAGAGGATTAATTCAGAGTTTGGAAGGAGAGCGTTGCAAATGGTGGGGTAGTGCAAGCCTGTCAAAGTGCTCCCCATCGTGACTGGCGGAGTAGAGGTTGCTGCTGTGCAGGGTTCAAAACTAGCGCTTGGGTGGAAAATGGGAAGTGTTTTTGTCTGTGGGGGGAAAATTTAGAAAGAAACAGGAAAAAGCACGTCCTGTTTTTGACAAAAAATAACTCCTAAACACCTTCCCCCCTGCCCCCGGTAAAACCCACAGATCTCTCCAGAATCTGAACTTTCAGCTTTCTAGTTCCTCTTTGGCTTAAGAAAAACAGTACAACACAAAACTCCCTCCCCTTCAGAACACTGAAATATTGACTAAAAATCATGCAGAAATATTGTTCTCTGTGGTGGGAGATAAGCAGAGTTCTTCTGGGGAATAAATTGATGGGAGACCTTCAGGTGCTGCCTGGAGCTCAGATGCTCTCTGCTGCTCTACAGCACTCTGGGTTTGCTGGGAAGGGGTAGATTTAGTTTCTTGAGGACTTTCTAATAATGCTGGTGGATGCTGTGTAATGCTCGGTATTTTAATGTAATGCCCTTGGTCAGTTGTGCCTGTTTGTGCTTTGTGTATTTTGGGAACCTAACAGTGCGGTGCCTTCCTTGGGGTTTTTACCCTCCTCCTCCTCTCAGCTGCGTAACTGGGTACTTCTGTCTGGTTGATAGTCCCTGGCCTCAAACCCTTAATGCTTACCTGCTGATTTAAGGTATCTCCTCCTCTTCTCCCTCCCTGATTTCCTCGCTGCCTGTATCCTTCAAACTTGTTCCTGAGATGCTGGGTGTGGGTTACAAGTTCCTGAGAGAATCTGTGGGTAAATAATTAATGTGGTGTAATGCTGAGCTCCCCCTCTCTTTTCCCCTCCCTGGGGTGGACTGGTCACACTGAATATTCCTCTTTTGAGCTTGTCCTACCTGTCCCAAAGAGCAGATCTCCTTGATTGGGTTCTCTTTTTTTTTGGGTGTGTTTTCTTTTACCTCCTCTTTGTGAGAGTAAATAATGCACAAACTGCAAACAAGAGGTGGAATTGCAGATGAGGAACTAACCTATAAGCCTTCATTGATCTGGTTACATCCCTGCTCAGTGGAGGAAGCAACTTCTCACTTCAAAGAAGGAAAAGTGAGTTCTTTTGGCTCAATATGGTGCAGGGATAAAGCTAGTCTGTGCAGAAAGCTGCACTTGGTGGAGGTCTGGTTTGAGCTTCCAGAGCAGACTTGCACTGGGAAGCAGCAGCACCCGGACCTCCCTGGTGGACGTGCCTGATATGTGCTCACCTCTCCTACCTGCTTCCTCCTGACCTGAGCAGGGTGTGTGTTGCAGAGAAACATCACTACAAAAAACCCTTCCAAAACCAACCTGGGCTATAACAAACCATTCCTCTGGGTGAACAGCTCTTCCTCTGGCAGGAGGCAGACCTGAAGGTCATTCTGGCTGCTGTAAAGCATGAGTTTCATTATTTGGATGTGAGGATAGAAGGAAGGTACAATGAGTGGGAGTTAAAACCTTGGTGGGAGTTAAGGCCTATAAAGAAGTGGCTCTGATAAGGAGTTGTGAGGTGTGTGTCAGTGAGCAGCTCAGTGCAAGCTCCTAACATGGTGTGGTAGCAAAAGGGTCTGGAGTGATCAGCACCTCTGCAGCGGGGTAGTGGAAGAAGACAGCAAGATTTGCCTCTCCTGATGTGAAAATGAATGAAATGTTGTGTCTGGGCAGGTGATGTCTGATGACTTGGGTTGTGCATGCACCATTGTGATAGTTCCTCCTGGGTTAGTGACACATAGATGACAAACATGGATCTGAGCTGTTCTGCCATCCTCAGAAAGTGCTGTAGTACAGCAGGAGTGGAGATGGTGGGAAATGGCCGTGGAATACGTTTTGCACCATCCCTTCCTGCTTGTGATACCATCTCTAAAAGGCAAGTGGTGGTAGCTCTCCAGGAGGTGGGGGAGTGGGAGGACTCAGTGATATCTGCAATCCTTTCCCCTAAGCCTCCGCATCAGTGCAGGGGACAGCAGTCTCGGTTGCATTGATTAGAGGCCACATGCTTTAAAGCTGCAGTAAAGTGTGAAGTGCAGTTGGTCTGTGTATTGTGTTCTTCATGGGAAGCCCCCCTGGGCTGCACTATGAATAAAAATGATACTTATGTTGATGAAGAAGTTCAGGGCAAGTAGGTTGTTGGGAACGGTTGACAATGTCAGAAGTGTTGTGGCCTCCCCAGCACCCAGGGTAGTGGGTGTGGATTAGGCTGTGAACATAGTTGCTTGCTGTCCTAGAAACTTTGGGATTATCCCATTTTTTGCTGTTTGCCCCCAAACCCTTCATGAAACAGTAAGAAATTCCAGATCCTTTCAGCATTTCATCTGTATGCTAAATCCCTGCTGTGTGCAACTGTGTCAGCGTGACCTGCGACACTGTCAGCTGGTTTGGATGTCACCCTAAAGTGCCTCTACTCTGGGCTGATTTAACCCCAAAGGTATATTATGGGCTGCAGCAATGGCTCTGCTGATGCTCTGGATTTGGGTATGCTATCAGGCTGTGCAGTGCACAGGTCAGGGTCTGTGTGCTGAGGCTCTGGGGAAGTGAGGAGATGTGGTGCTGCTGCAGCATTGCTGGGATCCTGTGTGGTCCCAGGCTGGGAGCTGGGCATGAAGCATGGGCCATGCAGGACTTGGTCCATCCTGCCCAGAGGCTCTTCTACCCCGAAACCTGCTGTCTTCCACAACGGAGGGTCTCTTACTGTCTTTCCTGCCTTCTTGTTGTCTCTTCTCTCCCTCCAGTCACCTCAAAATTTGTATATTTAATAGGACCAAACCTTGTGCCCTGGTGCTGTCCCCTCCTGGGGCACCAGACTATTGGTACCTGTCCTTGTGAGAGTCCACCTTGCTCCACCCAAGGGCTTGTTTTGTTTTGTTTCTCCTGGGTGCCACTTGGTGTGTAAAATCCTAGGAATCCTGTAAAACAGACTCCCTCAAGAGATGAGGAAGTGTTTTATAGGGTAAGTTGGGTTGTGAACCCACAAATGCAGTATTTCTGTTTTCAGCTCTGTCATAGATTCCTTGTCTAATTGTGGGCCCCTTCGGTGCTTCCTAGAAGGCCAGTGTGACTGTAGTGTTTTGATGAGGATCATGTGGAAATTCCTAGGTTAAAAAGGCCAGGCTTAAGGTTAGCACCAGAATCAATAGTCTCAAGTTAATTGATTGTTGAAGTTTGGAAAAGCACCTCCCATGCTTCACCCTGCCTCAGTTTTTCCCCTTCTGGTAAGTGGTGCTGTGGAAACCTCCTGAGTGTTGTACAACACTAGCTCAGCCTCAGTCAGACTCGTACTATGGCAGTGATGGCTGTGGAAAGGCCTGCTGCTGGTGAGACCAAGAGAAAGAAAATGGGAAATACCCAATGTGTCTGCAAAGATAAAGAACCCAGCAAGTGCTTTGATCTCAAGCTTTTGTGGGTTTCTCTTTATTTTGCTTGCTCATGTTCCTTGGAGGGTTTCTGGAGGAGCTCCAGAATTCAACCTTGGTAAAAGCCACCTTCAGACCTATGAGCTGTGTCCCCAGTGGGGCTGAGTGTGTGTGGGGAGAGCTCTGGCTGTGGGGCAGGCATTGCTGTTTATCTGACTGCCTGGACCAGTTCCTAAAGTGAAGTACTCAAAGCACGGCCAGGCAGATTAAGTGTTTCCCCTACTGAGTGGTATTTGTTGTGATGTAAAGCTGGAATGGTTCCTAGAAAGCATTAAAACACAAATAATATTAACCAGAACCAAGAGAGAACAGCCAGTCGCTCGGAAGTAAGAAATATGTTATGGTGAGAATGGGTCAGTAGGAATGAGGCCATCTGGTTTCTACTGCTAAATCCCTCGAGAACCTGAAGCCTGGTCCAGTAGTACAGGGCACGAGCAGGGCACTTGTCCACACTGGGGTGGGACTGGGAGGCTTCGATTGTGGGTGATACTGCTGAGCTGGAGCATACTGGGCAAGACTTGGTCCTGCCTGATGATCTTGAGATCGTGGGTTGGGGAGTCTCTGACTCACCATACCCACCTGTCAGCAGGGACTGATCCAGCCCACCCCACCCCAGGGAGTATTTCTTTGTAAGGTATTTTGGGATCCTGGGAGGTGTCATGCCAATCACATGCAAAGCGCTGTTCATTGAATGCACCAACTGTTTATTGATTGAGATATTTACCTGGATGATGACATCTCCTCCACTTCCCTCCAATACAAAACGTGCTTGGTAACTCACATGAGGGCTCATAAGGCCAAAGGGACAGTCAGCCCTTTTAATCTGTGCTGTCCTGGAATAAATAACCTACTGGGCTAATTCCCTACAAGCTTTTCCTAATCTCACCTCATCCTCATCTGTGTTCACATGCGCAAATGCATGCCGTCAGCAGTATGTAATGTGCTTCCGTCTCTCACAGCTTAAATAAGTAAATCCTACAAGACCAAAGCTTTGGATATGGAAATTGCATCACTTTGGTGGTCTCGGGCACGTGATTCAGGCGACTGAAAAACAGCTTGAAAGGATGGTGCTGGCTTCAAAGAAAGGAAAAGCTATCTTCCCTTCTATCGAAATTTCACACTATAATTTGGGGAAAACCATGTTTTTCAGTTTTGCTTTGTGTTAAATAGATGTGTGCAATCACTTTTGTGTTTCAAAGTAGGTAGTTGTTCTGATAGTTTGTGCAAGACTTTCCCACAGCAACCAGGAGAGAAAGAAACTACTGAAAACCACTGACTTGTAAATTTTTTATTTTTAACATACTGAAAAGACAAGCAAGGGACTTGTCACAAGTGTAGGTCCTGAAACTATCTGTGTTTTTCTCAAGTCTTACCCTTTATTGATACTCAATTGAACTTGACGGTAGCGTTCGTTGCTTTGAAATGGAAAGTTGCAGCATCCTGCAATTCTCATCCTCCTGCCTCTTTGTCACTCTTGGTCTTATTTGCTCTGTTGTCACCTTTGGAAGAAGATGATGTGTTTCCGTGCAGGGGCTGAGGGAGGGAGGCAAGCTCTTGATGTCTTTCTGAAATAGAGAACCAGATTTAAATGACACAGGCAGTAAACTTTTCTATTTTCATTTTTTGATGGTGCTTGATTTTATTCTTGTCGGATGCTGCACTTCCCCGGGGCAGGCTTGCAGTGATGGCTGTCTTCCTCCCTGCAGTCACTATGAGGTCTCTAATTGTTTCTGTAATTTGTCTGATAGGAAGATATTTTGACATCTGTGTGTTTTGAGAGGGGAAGGCAGGCATTTAGCCTTCAGTTGGAGCAAGGCTTGGCTTCCCTATACGTCTTCTATTCAATGCAAGACTTGCACAGAGACCCTCCAGTTCAAACCTCCTTGCCCCTCTGTGTGGGAGTGCAGGTTGAGACTTCTCCATGGCTCCGTGAGCCCTTCCGTGGCTGGAGATGCAGGATCCCATTGCACTGGGTGTGGGAGGTCCCTGAGTAGGGGAAGAGCCCTGAAGTTGTGTTGCAGCAGGGAATGATGTTGCTTGGTGCCCCTCCATGCAGCAGCTCTGGTTAGTAGCACCTTTGGTCTTGACTTTGGGCACAAAGCTGATGGGTCAGGCAGCTCCATTGCTCTTGGAGCTAGTTTCACCACGGTTGGGAGAAGTAATTTGAAAATGCCAAGGTGGGTTTGAATCGGACACTGAGCCCAGGCACAAAGAAGTTCTAGGTGTGTTGGGAGCATGTGGTTTGCTGTCCTGATCCTTTCCTGCTGCCTGGCGCAAAGGGGTTGTTCTTATGATCTTGAGATCTTGAATTTGCAGAGATTTCTCATCATAATATTTTCAGGTGGTATCCAAAAGAGAGAGAGGGATTTCATGAGGTAAAATAAAGTCTTCCTGCACTGCTGAACAATATGTTGCAGCAGAGTTGGATTTTGTACAGTTGAGGCTTCCTCAAATGGAAGGTTACATGGAGCCATTGAGCTGATGGAATCCAAACCTGGACACAGCATTTGATGTCTTACTGTGAAGTGTTTCTTCTCCCATGCCAACTTCCGCACTGAAGGGCTTGTTGATCCCTTATCCAGGTGCTTTGGGAGTGATGATTAATGCAGTGGAAGGGCCAGGGCTTGGAAAGGATAGTGTGCATCACTCTTCTGGGCAAGTAACCTAAGGGGTGGGTGGATGTGGGAGCAGCTGAACTGTAATGTGGGTCATTGAAGAAAGAGAAAGGGTGAGGCCCTCTAACCAGAGGGGTTTGGGCTCTGCCCTGGGCTAGCAAAATAATCATCAGTGTCAACATCTGGCCCATCAATTTTTCCATTAGAAACTCAGTTCTTTGTGGGATTTTAATATCTTGGCTATTTCAAATCACACTGAGAAACAGCATGCCCCTGTGCAGGCACTCAGCATGGATGCTTTAGTTGTTTGCAGAGCCAACATATATAATAATAATATATTGCATTGCCTTGAGAATGGGCAAAATGGGAAAACCAAGCCCCTATGTAGTAGGAGTTCTTTTCTATCAGACAAGCTGCAGGAATGATGTGCTTGCAATTAACTGTAATAATGAGAGTAGCTGGTGAGGGGAGGGGTTGGGCAAAGGGGCTTTTTTTGGCTGAGGTTCTGTTTTGAAACACAAGAGCTCCTTGATGATAGGGCTGGTTCAGATGCCTCTCGGTCATTGCTGTAGTTCTTCAGCCCACCTTCCCAGGCAGGACTAAAGACTGCTTTCTACCACTTTTTGCATCCTTCCTTACTCTACAGTTGTGTGTGTGAGATCAAGCTGCACTAGCTGCCACGATGCGGGGGAATATGTTGGGGTTGCATGGCAGTGGCTGCGAGTGTAAGGTGGCCAGTTGTGGTCCTTTGTGAGCGGTTGGGTGCAGCACTGTGCTATAACCCTTCTCCTCTGTGGTGCAGTGAACTGGGAATCCAAGACCTCACTGGGTTTGTCAGGGAGCGTCCTGGGAAGGAGGGATGCCGATGGAGTCCTGATAGGCTTGTTTTTCTGATGTCTGCTTTATGTTGCTCTCCTGGGCTGCAGAAGACCCCAGACGTCTGAGAGACCAGAAACGACGTGGAAGTTTAGCAGTTGCAGGTGCCCAGTGAAGAAATGTGGTGGAAGACTGGGATGAAATTGCTGACTTCCACATGGGTAGCATGTAGAGGTGTTGAAGTAAGGTGGCTTCTTTGTTGTACATATGGACAAAACTCCGTGGCGTTTTGGGGTATAACCCATACTCCACCAGGCAAAGTGGTGGCTCAGAAGGGACCAGTGAAGAGTCCTCCCAGTACCTGCTGTGTGTGTATGGCCCAGGGCTGGGCCATGGTGTGGTCCAGAGCAGATGCAACTGGGCCCAGGGAGACCTTCTCGGACAGATCTGCAACTGCAGCGTGTTGTAGTGTCTCTCATTAGCCTTTGCATCACTTACCAAGTCTAAAACCTCAAGCTGACCCTTCATAAAGTCCCTCTCCCAGCTAAAGTACCTCTAGACCTCAGGCTGGTAGTTATTTAAAGCTCTGGGTGAAACATTTTGGTCCCTAGGTGGGCACGAAATTAAGGCAGTCTGGTTTGCAGCTAGGCTGAGGAGCCAGAGCTTTCCTGAGGGCATGAGCTGCACGTGTGTGTATGCAGCATCCCTACAAAACAGGATCTGCTTTAAGGGAGTATTTCTGTACCAGAGAGCAGTAAATATATGATTAAGTCTCACGGAAGTCAAAGCAACTTAAGCGCATATTAAAGTTAATCATGTACTTAAGTGATTTTCTGAGTTGGCGTGGATCTGAAATGGCACATACGACTCCGTTGAGTTGGGATATGCAGCTCTGTTCTGTAGTTCCTTCCCAAGGCAGGTGCTGATTTTTGTTCTTAATTCTTTCTTTAAAGATGGCCTGTTTTGGCCTTGCTGCTTTGCAAATTATTGGAAAAGATGATGTGAACAGTTAAAGTGCTCTGAGCAACACAGTCCTTTTGAAATGACTAAAAGAATTTGTACCATTCATTTCAAAAGGGCTCAGCGTAGCAAGAATAGTGCTGTAACAGGGATGTTTCACTGAAGGATACCGTTGGAGTCGAAATGCCATCTGGTGTGATCAGAATGACAGCCTGCTTGAAATTGGTGTGGTGTAATGTGCTACTATAGAATACTTTGCTGTAATGTCTTTTTTTTTTTTCTTCCTGAAGTCTTTTTGCATTGAGTGGGATGCTTGCAGCATGGATTTGAATGTGATATTGTGTAATAACAATAATAACCAGGAGTATTGTATAATATTTAAGTGGAAAGCTACTGCCTAGAAGGGAAAAGAATGTGGTTACTGCTGCAATCTTTTGCCCATATGAGCATTGTTCCCCAAGCACTTATGGGTTTCCCTGTGTGTGAGGTTTATTTAAGTAAATACCTATTCAGGTGGATGGGACACTTTGCTTTTGAATTGATTTTTTTTTTGGTAGAACTTTTTACATTTATAACAATAGACAATGCTAATATATAGGTTCTTCATAAGAAGACTAACCTTTTGTCTGGAAATAACAGGATCATTTGATGAATGCTTGAGTGTTGCTAATTAAAAAAGGGGTGGGAGAGGAAATTACCTTTAATAAGGAGTTTAAGTGACATTTTTCTTACAAAATGCCACGTTTTTGATTTGCACAGAAAAGAGAAACCAAAGGTGTTTGCGAGGCAGGTGCGGTGCAGCTGGGTGCCTGAAGACTTGCCTTGGCTACTTTTCTATGTGCCTCGGTACTTACCCCATCCTTGTTCTGCTGCAGGCCAGTGCTTCCTGGAGCCCAGAAGCCCTGGCCAGCAGCGTCCCTTGCTGTTGGGGAGAGCCTAGCAGATGCAGTTGTCCTGGTGCTTCAGCCCATGTTTGCGAAGTGGTGTCTGTTCTTGTGTTTCATGTCCCTGCTCGGCCTGGCCGGGAATGAACCCTTGTCTTGACCTGCCGCATCCTCTGGTAGGAAGGCTGCCAAGCAACTTCCAGCTGAAAACACAGTTTGTTAGGAAAGGGAACAAGTTACTTTTTGGCTTGCCTCTTGGACCTCTGGCCTCCAGACTAGGCAGATCCTCTTTCTAGTCCTTGCTGTAGTAAATCCAACCTTGCCAAGACCAGCAGTGACGTTGGGTGCTTTTCTGATCGAGTCCTCTCTCCAGTGGTGGCCCGAGCAAAGCCTTCTAACATCAGGTTATCCTAAGGAGGAGGTTTGCTACTGTGAAGGTGCCTGGATGACCCTCTTTACTGATTAAAGTTCTCAGCTAATGTTTAAAATCCATTTTAAGTCCCACTAATACAAAAGGTACTTTAGCAAGAGGAGGACAGGATCTCGGGGCTTTCATCTGCACGCATGATGTGGTGCTGAAGGCTTGTTTGCACAACGCTGATGTTTCCGAGCTGTACCGATGCATGTTTCTTTGCATCAAATGTCCATGTTTTTATCAGAGGACTAGTGCAAAAGTGGACTTGTCAATCTAGAAGAAGGACCATAGACTATTTTCTGGGAACCAAGGAAGCTGGTAGAAACTGGAAGGTGCCAGCTTTGAACTACTGAGAGCTGTTGTTCAGGAGTGTCTTGTCTCACAGGTCCCCTTAGCTCCTCATGGCTTGCACATGCTAAAAGGGGAACAAAAAAAAAAAGGCTTGAGGTGTCCACCCAAAAGGGTGGTTGGTTCCTCATTTAATGAGAAAAGACTTGGATTCTTGGGAGCATGTGTCTGTGATAGGCTGGAAAATGGGGCAAACCAGAGTTCTTTCCTTGACTCTGGTAGTTTGTCTCTCTGACAACCCACTGCTGCTACAGGTGCCTAGATTGCCTTCTCTGGAAATGTGGTAATAGTCTATTGTAGGTGTGTTATGACATTTGTAATGAACATGTTCTTGCATTGTATAGGTACAAAGTTTTAAGTCTTTGGTGGATTTGATACATTAGCATGTTTAACCAGATAAATTCCAGTAATGCTCTAAAGGAAATTCTGGAGCTATTGTGGTTCTTGAGGGCTATGGGTCCCAGTGTTGATTTCCACCCTGAGCTGCATCTGGTTATTTCACTGAGACTTTGAAGCTCTAGAAGGGGATCAGCTCTGAGAGGGGATCACCCTCTTGCTCAGGATGTCAGCAACACCTCAACTGTTAATGGAGGAATGCGAGGCTTATGTCAGAGGAGATGAAGGAGAAGTGGGTTTGAACCAAATACATTTTTGGATGAGTATATGCAGGTGGCCCATCACGGTTTTACTCCAGCGTTTGTTGGTAGCATCTCTAAGGGAAGGCAGTGCTCAGCACTTGTCTGATTTTGGCCATTTGGGGTGTCTGAGCACATGGGGATTCTTCTGCTGGAGCTGGAAGTACAGGTTTTTTAAGAGAAGGAGCAGCCCAGCTTGACACCAGCCATAGTGTTAATCCCCATCTGCCTGTGCAGGGATGGACATTACTTGCACCCAAAAAGCTGTGATGTAGATGGTCACAAATTCTGGGATGAGGGGGAATCTTTCTCAGTGCAGTTGTCCTATGTAGGGTAAAGACTGTAGTATCCATTTGTAAGGACAGGTCTGAATCATGCAATTTTTTGCTCTTTTTTTTGCTGTGTGCCTTATGGCTACAGCATCTTCCTTGCTCAATTCCTCCTGCTCCCATGTGCTTTCCCTAAGCCCCAACCCATTTGCGTCCTGCCAGGCTGTACCTGGTGCAGCCATCATCCCACATCCTTCAAGCATCCCCTTCTTTTCCATCCAGGAGAAAGTGTGATGGGGCAGCGCAACTCCAAAATTCACTTCTTGGGTTGATTTTTTGTTTGTGGTTTGTTGTTCTTGAGCTTCCATTTCTCCTGTCTGCCAAATGGGGATGATGTTTCCCTTCATAGGGCTGCAAGGCTGCAGGAAGGTTGTGTGTTATCACAGCTGAATGTTGGCTGAGTTGTGGCGACCGTGTGTGCTCCCAGCCTGCTGCAAATGCGAGGCAAAACCCTTTAGCTGAAACCACCGAGAAGTCACTTCACCCAAATTTGTTAAGCCGCGGTGACTTTTGGTTGCAGTCACCTTGGTATTTAGAAAGTGCTCTGATGTCTGAGAAAGTAAGTATAATGTGGGGTTTAGTAGTTTTAATTTAAATGTTTTTGAAATACTGGAGACTTCTGCTGGGAAAAAGAAAGGAGGTTTTGGTTTTCTTACATTATCAAACCAGCCCTGGACATGGTGCAGACAGCTGTGTGGTTGAGGGGGACTTGCCACCTTAGCTGTGATACTTCTGCAGACACGGCTTCAAGTACAATTCTACTGAAGCCCTTTGTAGCTCTACAGTGGAGGGAATTATAAAGGGTTTGCACGGCCTGGCTTGGAGTTTCTGAACTTACGAAGATGAATAGTGTAAAAATGTTCTTGGCAGGCTTTTGAGAGCAGCTGGCTAGACACATGCAGTGTCATATAGTGACAGATCTTCTTCATTTGGGTCAGGCACCATCATCCTTCATTACAGCAGCAAAAACTTACCTGAATCCACCATTCTGTCTCCAAAAATGGCAGAGACTTTTTCTGTTACTTAATAGTCACATCCCTGGTAAGAGAGCTTCAGTCCCTTACGGAAAGTGATTTTGCATCCATCCTAGAGCAAGGATGAGGCTCAGATCTGTTGGGTGCTCCCAGTGTCACTTCTACTGCTGTGGTGCTGCAGCTGTGAGAACCAAATTTATCCTGTGTAGCCCCATGGGAAACCACTGGAGGAGTCTGGGTCTGTTGACTTGGGTGCAGATGACCACTGTTGTGTCAGGAGGTTGGCTCTGGAGCGTTGCAGCTCTTGGGTACCTGCAGGAATTTGTGGCCCAGAGCATATCTCTATGGATGTCCTCTGGTTCTTGGGTCTATGTACATGTACTGCAAAGGCGGCAGCTTTGATGGGCAAGGTTAGAGTTGATTTTGAAGGCCAAGCCTTCTGCAGTGGTGGAAGAGCAGTAGATGTGGCTGTGTTTGGCTGAGAGGAAACCTTTGCCTTCCTGCGGTGCTGTGGCTGCACTCGCTTTCTTTTGTTGTTCAAAGGCAAAAGCAATGGTGAAATAAAAGAAGTAAAAGAAATCCCAAACTCCAAAGCTTCTGGCCAACTGGACTACAATCCTGTAAGGGCAGAGAGGAGAAACACTGTTGAAAAAGCAAGTGTGAGCCTTGTGTGTGATATTTTGGCCTATAAAGGACTTGTAATGTTCAGTAGCTTTACAGCGAACATAGATGATTTCCCTGGAAATGTCACCTTTGATTTTCCTCCCATCTTGATGGAGATGAAAGGTGCCAGGCTTAAAACCATGGCAGTTTTCATGGTGGTGATGGTAAAAACAAAGGATGAGAGGTCATCTCTTCCTTGCCCTAATATGAAACTACTGCCTCTGTGCTCTCCAAAATCTGATGGGAGCAGTGAGTCCTGCTGTTCATGGTGAGAGATCCTGCACAGGCAACACAAGGGGCTGCTCCCCCCAGCCCTGCTCCCTGGGCTGGGGGCTGCCCCTCCTCAGGATTTTGGGGTGTGAAGAATCACTCATCCTTGGAGACCTGGAGAAATAGCTTTGGGTGTCTATTTTGCCTGCTCCTATTCTGTTTGTTTTGGCTCATGTGCACGCATGGAGGTGATGCTTCGTTTTTATTTTATTTTTATTTTCCCTCCTGCTCACACAGGAGTTTTGCAAACTGCTTCCCAGGGCATTTGAGGTCCCTGCATAGCCCCTGGTCCCCATAGCTGTTCCTGTGGAGGTCCAGGGGTCTCTCCCCTTGGGAAGGGCTGGGCTTGCAGCCCAACTGATTGCTAAACCTGCACTAGTTGGTGGTTTGGCTGCAAAGATTTGTCTCTGTGAGCTGCCAGTGCTTGGAAAGAAAGAGGGGCACGTTCTGTATCAGGAAGGGGGGGAAAGGAGATAGTTTTCCTCTTTCTCATGAATTTATTGCTTTTAATTCTTATAAAGAAGAGAAAGTAGGTTCAAAGCATTATTGACCAAGCCCTCACAGGCAACAGCTATCGTATTAGGAGGTGACAAACTGAGGCTTCGCACTGGCTCCTCATCCCCTTCTCATCCTGGCTGATGGCAGGGCTACTGTAGGCAGGTGTTGGGGCATGCAGGGTGATTTGCCTTTTCAGGAACCATTGGGCAACCAGCTCACCTTCAAGAAACGTGGGCACGCTCCCGCTCAGCCCTTGTGAGCAGCCACATAGGTCTGCTGATCCTCCCCACCTCTCGCCCCTCTACCTCCTCTATCTGCTTGGTGAGGACTGGTGCCTCTGCAGAAGTTCCAGGCATATTAGTTAGTTATTGCAAGACATTTTTTTCTTTTCATTTCTTTTCTTAATGTCATAGCATTTAGGCAGTGGGAGTGAGGAAGGTTTCCAGGCTGTCTACTTGGAGCAAGTAGGTTGCAGAGCACCTACTCTGGGGCAGGAGGTGACATCCTGTGGGGGACTGGCGGTGGCTGGTGCTGAGCCACAGGGCACTGGGTGGCTTCCCATGGGAAGGGCACAAATACACACTTTGGGGGGGGGGGGGGGGGGCGGTGCGTGTGGGCCTGCTGGCAGCAGGGAAGGAAGCATTCACTCTTGCTCCTCATAGCATGCAACTTTTACTAATCATTCCAGCCCACAGGAATTTTTTATTTTACTGATTTTTGTTGTTGGTTCTTTCATTTGGTAGTTTGCTTTTTTCTTTTTCTTTTTTTTCTTTTAATTGTTGGAGCTGTTTTTAATCCCTGACCATAATAAAGCCACACTGTTAACACAAACAGCGGGGTGGCTGGAATTGCAGCTGTACTACAAGCTCTGCTTTTAATTTCAGGCTGTTATTACAGGCTAGAAATCTTCCCCTCCCCCAGTCGAGTTTCAACTGTGTGTCTTCATCCAAGTCACTCTGCTGGGTGCTTCAGATCATCCTTGTCTCCAAGTACAACAGGAAGAAGGTTGAAGACTGTGTTTGGATGTCATGAAGAGATTTCTGGCCACTGTCTTTCCGTGGTGCAGGCAACTATGTGCAGGTGGAGGGTTGGGATGAGGCAGCTGCAGGAATTGGGACTGGACCTCTAAGGAGAGGGTGGTGATGGGGAACTGCAGCCCAAGGGTGCTCGTGCTGGGGAGGGGATGGGACTCATCAAGTTTGGCAGAGGTGGGAGGACAGGATGGGGTGGTTGGGTGGGTTTGGGTTGCTCACGAGCTGCTGTGGTCTTGGGGCCAAGCGTGAGGGGCTTTGGTGGTTGGTATTGACACCCAATGGGGCAGCACTCCATAGAGACGGAAGTTAGTGTGGTGCTGATGGGGAACATCCCACTTCTGCCCAGGCAGCGTCCTGCCCTCTAAATGAATTTGTGGAGGTACTAAAAGGTTTGGGATCGCCCTCTTTGAAGCACAGAGAGATGTCTGTAAGCGAGGAGGAAGCTTTGGTGTGTCTGTTCTCTTTGTCCCGATATACAGATGTGTACAATGGTCAGTTGAAGCTGAAAAAGGAGAAACTTGAAGCTGGTAAAAAAAACCCCCCAAGTCTGTCACTCAGCCTGTCATTTGGAGCATGGGGCTTGTTGCTAGAGGAGGCTCTTGAGACCAGTGGCCTAAGATCCAAAGGCAGATGGGATGCTTTTGTGTGTGTGAGGAATTATTTCAACGCGAACAACTATTGACAAAAGAAGAAAATAAAATTGGGAGCAAGATTAAACCTCCTACCTCAGGATTAAGTCAATCTTTGTATTTTGGACACTGGAATGAGATGGTATCTGGGGCAGAAGACTCTGAACCTGCCTGTTACGGAGGTTTTGCGTCATCCTTCAAGCCACTGAGAACCGAGCTGGGTTGAAGGCAATGCACCGGGGGAAGTGGGTCAAGTTGCTGACTTCTTTAAGGTTCCCCATCTTCCTGGCCAGCTCTAGTGTTGCCTTGCTTGGGACCTCAATACCTGGCTGAGGAAAGTAGACAGAAGCCAGTTGTTCTGAAGTAGCTGAGGATAAGGAGCAGTATAGATTATTGTGCAGGTCTTGTCAGGTCTTCTATACAGGAGTAAATGCCAGCACTGAACTGGAGACAATCCGGATGTTGACAGTGTGTCTGTGGGCTTCCTTCTTTCCTGGGGCTGTTTGCTGTGCTCTGAAGTTGATTGATCTCACATTTCTCTCTCTGTCCCTCGGGTTGTTGTCACCACTCTCCTGAGGGATGAAATGAGAGCTGCTCTTCCGATGCCAGACAGGGCTGAGAAAGGGGTGTTGATGCAGATTCTTCCTGGGTATTTGTGATCCAGGATTTCCTGCCTTTGGCAGAGAAGTGTGTCTTTCTCTTCTACTTTTTGCTCCTGCAAAGTCCTGAGTGCCCACAGGAATAGTCTGTTGTTTACAGAAGCAGCAGCAATGGTAAGAAGGTTTTATTTTTTTTTAGAATGTAATATTGCAGTTGCATCCTGGATATGGAAATCCCAGTCTGCTGCTGAAATTGCTGCAATAGACTTTAATTTAGAGATTGTCAGGACTGTAGGAAAAATTATCAGAGATTGGCATCTCTAAAGCACAGTCTCACACTCCTGTTTCTAACCTGCATGTGTTAGGGAGGATGTGTTTCTCTGTGGCTAAGGGCAGGTAATCCTCCCGGCCCCAGGTGCACACACTGAAGGCCAGGTTGCCTTTTATTTGCTGTGCAGATATGACTTGAGTGCTGCTGACCTGGGAAACAACCCTTTAGTACTTTAGCTGCAATAGTCTCAAGTTTTTAAGTTAGCACTCCTCTTCTCTCCAGTGTAATTAAGCAAATCATTGCCTGCGCATGTGTATGCGTGTATGCATCTTTGTGGGAACCCTTGCTGAGCTGGTCTAGTTCAGCTTGCTCCTCTTTCTCTCCTGCATCTCAGGAGCATGATGTTTGAGCGTGATGCTCTGCAGTGTATGCACTAGCCTTTTTTCCTAGATGGATTGATTGGATTTCCAGTAAAGACAAAGTCGGAAGTCTAACAGCACTGAGCATGCAGCGCAGTGCTCCCTGGCCCTGCCTGCTGTGCTCAGCTCCTTATACGGCCAAAAAAAGGAAGAGGAAAAGAGGGCGCAGCGTGAATACCAGACATACGATGCATTCCTCCCAGCTGCATGCTCGGAATTTGCTTTTCCCTGGAAAGTGGACCCTCTGTACATCCATTAATTCAGGCTCTGTACTGTTTAGCAAGGAGAGGGAAGCCAGCATTGAGCTGGCTCCAGGCAACACTTAATTGTCTTGTGTAAGGGAATTGCTTTTCTGTGGGGGTTTTTTCTGTCTTTGGTGGGGGACAGAGGAGGGAAAGGGGCTGGGATGAGGAAAAGGAGAGGAGACTGGGTTGTCCTGAAACTTACTATGGCTCCTGGCAAGCTGCATGCAGGTAGACTGCAATTACGTCTATTTTTCTTGTCCTAAAAATCAATCTGATTCATCATTAGCCTCTGCCTTTAAATTATATTTTCCCTGAATAGCATCTTCCAGTTAGTGGGAGGCAGAGAGTAGATTAGGGAATCGATCCTGGTACTTCATTCATAATCTGGCTTCAGCCTTCCCTCTGCGTGCGGCCTTCATTGCTTGAGTAACTACAGGCATGAATGGCCAGCTGGGCTTGGGGGCTGCTCTTCTGTGAGCTTGGGCTGTAGGTATGAAGCACAGGTCCTGTGTTTGAGATACGGGCCCTGATATCTCAAAGCGTGCCCAGGTTTCTGAAGCTTGAGTTTAGCGTCCTCTTGAGAGTTGGAATGAGGAAGGTCAGACCAGTCCATCACCTCTCCTGGTGTGCCACTGACTCATGGTGTGCAGAGACACCTCCTTCAACAACAGGGGAGCTGAACCACCATGGCAGGTATTGTGGTTTCCTAGATTGTTTGGAAGCCAAATTGTGGACTAGAGGCCACAGCAGAGTGAATCACGGTGCTGCCTGCCTGCCAGCACCTGGGGCCACGCTAGCAGGGATGCCTCCAGCCAGCCTTGTTTGCGCTCACTTCCAAAGAGAGACCTGCTCCATGACCATGGATGTCACCTGTGCTTCCTGGTGCATCTTTCCATGGATGCTGTCTATGTTGCCTGGGGGCCAAGCAGGTGGGAGAATTGAGCAATTGTTACTCAGCCAAAAGGCATTTCTAGTAGGGGAAAAAACAGCCTAACAACTTTGAGTCATGTTTTATTGCCTTGGGATCAGAGTGCCTGGAAAGCAATTCTCCACTGTCTCTTCACAGGCCCGGTGGAGGTGATGATGCTACTTAATTTCACAAGTTCCTTTCATCTAGTTCGTGTGCCGTGCTTTCCCATCTCAAGGATGGGCTGTGACAGCACTTGACTAAGGCAATCTGTAGCTTTGTGAGGGTCCCATCTGTTTCCCTACTTGACAGCTGGGTTATTCCATGTTACTTGCCTTCTTGCTTTCCTGTAAAACCAAGCACGTTATTAGGACCCAAAATAGTAGCTCACCCAAAATAGTAGCTCCTCTGGGCCATTTTATAATAGGAGAGTGTTTCATGATGACAAGTTCCAGCATTGCGTGAAGGCAAAGCCCTTTTATACATGCAAGGAAATAGCAACAATCTGCTTGCAGGTCATGCATGGCTCAGCTCTTTGAACTTCTACATTATCAAGTGTATGCTGTCTCTGTTCTCAGAGACTTGCTTTGCAACAAGCACTGTAAATTATCCAGTGAGGATAATAGAGGAGTTTGATGGTAAAAGAAAGAGGAATGAATGGCAGATTTATGCTAATGAAAACATCTGTTGAGTATTGTTGTTACTCTTTCTTCATCTATCCCCACATGCACCAGAGGCTGTTTAAAGCCAGGTGGAGTAAAGAGACTTTACTTTTCTTTTTTGAGTGGACCTTAGGCTCTTGAGAACTGATAGCTATGGGTGCGAGGCAAAACATTTGGGGTAGAACTGACAGGTTCACATAAGCATGTTCTTGAGCACTTTGCAATACCTGGGACTTCATGGTGCTCCTTCTGCTTTAGCCAGAGCTCCCTGAGAAGTTGGACAGTGGGCTTGGTGAGGGTTGGATTTGGAGTGCCTGAATTTCTTGCTCTTTATGATGGCATTGATATGGATGATGGCTGCCAGGTGAGGACAGGAGATGGGTACGCTCATAGCATCCCGTGGGAGGTGAGGACAGTGGTGCTGGACTTGCAGTCAGGTTCCTGTGCTCATCTGACTTCCTCCTGAAGACGGGCAGATCCAGCTGCCCTGTCTGCTGCAGCTGGTGCTGGATGAAATGTGGGAAGGGAGCTGTGCTCAGGCAAAGCCCTAGCTGCGGGTCGGGTGTTGTGGCTATGTTGTGGGAAGCCAGTGAGCCTTGTGGGGGAAATGGGTGTCAGGGCTCCACTCCTGTGTCCCCAGTGGGTGTATGGCTTGTAGAAGGTTTTCAGATGCTGCAGATGCCTGACCTGTGTGCATGGTTAAGGACCATCATGCATTTTGCAGGTACTGAAGGGTCACAGCCTCGCTCTCTTGCTTCAATTTCTGCTAGGTTTAAATGTGAGTAAATCTCCCCCAGTTGCTTTTGTAATGCAACAAAACACTGGAATTAGTGGAGAAAGAGACAGGTGACTGGTAAATATTTCTGTAAATGTTGTGGTGTTTTTTTTTTTCAGAATGTTATCTTCTTGCTGGGAAAAAGAAAAAGGTAATTCAGTAAACAAAGCAGACATGTTTGCACCCTCCGAGTGCAGGAGAGTGCTGAGCTTCTGTTGTTTTTTCTTTATTTATATTTTTTGTGGTACTGCCTTAAGGTGTTTTACCAGAAGTAGGGGCCGTCATTATTACAGAATCCTGTAAAACAGCTGTAATAATTGCACAGTGTTCTCTATTGCTATCAGTTTTATAATTATTCATTTTTTTTAAAAGCCATGAGGGACTGTCTCTGCACACATCATTGATTTTGCTAATAAAATCTTATATTTTAATGGTATGTTTCATTGGAAAAACATCAACTGCGCCATAAAATTAAGACTCATAGTATCATAGGAAAGGAATGTTTCCTGTTGTCTTGATGGAGAGATTGATCTAGATGGATTTATTTGGCTGCTTAACAGCTATTGGGAAAGGGTACAAAATCAGATGCCTCGTCTCCTCTGCTCTGGCCTCTGTGACCAGGGGTTTGGAGTTCTGTGTGCAGCTCTTACTCTTCATTTTCTCAGCAGGCTGCTGTGGTGGTCTGATGTCCATCCCCTGGGTCTGTCCGTGGTGCAGAAGGATGCTGCGTGGCTGGTGCTGAGCTTGGTGTGACTACAGGAACATAACTAGCCACGTGGCTCCAGCTCAGCATCGTGCCAGAGGCTGTGCCACAGCGAGTGCTTGCGTGTGTGGACCACTGTCACCCCCTTGCCCAATTCCCTTATTTCATGGGGCATCAGCTCCCCCCCTCAGCCTTGATTTAATTTCTTCCTTCCAACCCACAAGAAGCCCGATGCAGCTCCTGGCTGGCAGCTCTGATCTTTGCCAAATTGTGCCTCTGCTTTCTTAAACGTCTCCGAGTTCCCCCAGGCTCCCCAGGACCGCAGGAATTAATGTGCCTGGCACAGAGGGATGGTGAGGCTCCTGGGGCTGCCATCGCTCCCTGCCCTCCTCGCTCAGTGGAATGTGAGGACTGGGTGATCCTTGGTTTGCAGAGGGGGTCTCAGCGCATTGCTGATGGAGGGTGTGCTGGAGGATAATGTTGCACAGGTGTGGAGGTGATGCAGCCCTGTGCCTGTGCAGCTTTACTTGCTGCAGGGAGTGGGGATGGTGCTTTAAAACCTGTTTGAAAGGATTCCAGTATAAGGTATGGGGAGGGGACAGCCATCGGGCCACGGCCACTGTGTTGTCCCCAGCGGTCCCTCCGTGCCAGGTGCCTACCCTGCTGCTGCCACCACAGGTCACTGCTCAGGTGGAGAATGTTTCTATTCAGGGTATTCAAGGGTCGTGGGCAGGTTAAACTGCCTCCATCCAGCATCACCTAGGACCTGCTTGAAAGCCCCAGGCTGAGCTTTCTCTGGCCCTTGCTAGCTGAGCTCTGCAGGAGCCTGGATTGGCAAAATGTTGTTGTAGACCCAACTGCAAGCCCAGAGCTCATGAAAGGGTCCAGAGTGAGGTAAGCCTGTGCTCTGCTCTAGTTCATTTTGCAAAATGCCACCCTGCCATCAAATATCTTCTCCCTTGTAAGGCTGCAGTCGGTGTTGAACTGGCAGTCAGAAAGCTGCCGCTGAGCCAAAACTCCAGTCTTGTATTTTGCAGTAATTAGCAGGTTTGAGCATGTCCTTAGTTCAGCAAAAAAAAGCCAGGAGATGACACAAGACTGTATTTTATTGTATTTATTTAGAGAGCAAGTGTGTGTTGTATTTCAGGGAATGTTTAGTGTTCAGGTTCGTAGAGCTGAATCTGATTTAGTTTTACAGGAGACAGCCCAGTTGTCCGTAGCAACCTGAAATTGATTTCCCCCCCTGCCTCCCGAAAGCTGTTCCCTCTTGAATCATCCCTTTAATTTAATACAACGAACAGGATGTCCCTGCATGCAGAAACTTTTTTTTATTTTAACAAATAACACAGGCAAAAAAAAAATTTCGTATTTGAGCAACAGCCCCGACGCAGTCTTTATTACTGCTCGGCATTAGTCCTTTCCATGCCGTTTCCTTGTGCTTTGTTTCAGGTGCTGGAGGCCATTATCAGTATTGGTTAATCACCGCTGCCACCGCAGCGAGACCTCCCCCTGCATGCTCTGGCCACCTTGGCGGCATTGTCGTATTGGCAGCAGGTCCCACTTCAGCATGAAACCCTTCGGGCTGCCCTGTTCTCCCTGGCCTCTGCTGTGTGGGTTGGCCTGGTGTGTGCAAAGTGAAGAATATGTTCTTTGTGGCGTGCGTAGCGTCGGTCCTGTGTTTTCCCCTTACGTGCAACGGTGCCCGCACGTGGCTCTGGTGATGGCGTGCATCGACGAGCGGGGCGAGTGCTCCTTGCAGCAGCAATGCACTGTGCAGCTCTTCATTCCGATGCGAGGGGAAGGGATGAGGCATGCTGCTGTTCAGGGCAACGACATTGTTGTTAAGTGTCCTCTCTACCTTTTGCTCATTAGGGTGCTTAGGGCCGGGAGCTGCTGGTGGCTCTGCTGCAGAGACCTAGCGCAGGTGAGATGGCTGCCTTTGACATACTGCTGTTGGTGTGTATAGCCTGCGGCGTATACAGGCTCGGACATAACTATGTGCTCCGTGTTGACCTTGCTGAATATTTTAAACTTGAAAAGCATTATAGTACAACTGCTTAGAGTCTTCTCTGACTCTGGTTTCCATGTTAGGTCGCTGCTTCCATTGAAAGCTTTTTTGTGTGTATTTCCAGCTGAAGCAGTGGGGCTGCTTCAGAGGAGGCTGGTTGGAAGGTGTTTGGGAAGAACTGCAGTGCTCTTCTATTCTTGTTGATAAAAGAAATCTGTGTCCTTGACATCTCTGTGGTGCCTGAGGACTCCAAGGGAGTAACTTGCCTTGTCAGAGGAGTGCCAGGGATGAGGAATTTGGGACATTTGTGGTTTTACTATCTCGAACACTGACTACATTTTTACATTTTGGAAGAGTGGCAGCTTGCACGTGTTCAGCAGAGACTGCAACATTTTTCCACAGTTGCTTGCCCCTGGTTTTTGCACACCATTGCAAGACAGCACAGACTTTCTCCTGTACTCTTATTTCTTGCCCTTCTTGTTATGGAGTTGTGAGTTGGCGGAGGTGTTGCTGGGCTGGGGCAAGGTGTGCTGTGGTAGCCGTTGTCCCATCGGAACTTGTCCCCATTGACTGTTCCACACAAAGAGAAGCGAGCAGCTGCTTGTATCTATGCTTAGGCCATTAGCACAAATTGCACCAGCCTGTGCTGTGAAATGTCTGCCTTTTCCTGGCTTGTTTTCTGAAAAGGAAAAAAAAAAAAAGACAGAAAAAAAGTGCAGAAAATCAATATGGCAGAGCCTTCGGTTGTGTGTTCAACTGCTGTCGCTTAGAGAGGAAACCATGTCAGTCAACATGCCTGTTGTACAGCACTTGTTGAGAAGATAGTTATTTAATCTTTCTGTTTTTTTCACATCAGTCAAAAAATTGGTTTATTTAATGTGCATCATCTGAACATTTCACTGAATAAGCTACCCAAAAAGGTTAATCTCCAATTCTGTACTGCTTTTACTGTCACATCCAGCTGCTTCAAAGACAGTAATGAGTGTATCTCTAATGATGATTTTCAGATGCAGAGGTAGCAGAGGCAGCTACTACTTTCAGGTGCCAAAACTTAAAGGGCTGTTTTTTCAGAACACTTCATGTTGTGTAGCGCTGTACGTGGTTATAGTACAAGTCTCAATTAGAGATTGAACAGAGAATCTCAATCCATGACTACTAGTTCTTGTCTCTTCTGGACATGGTCTTTCTGTGTCTTTAGCCAGAAAAGGCACAGCAATAAACATCTGGGGAAAATTTGATATATGTGACTTTCCTCTTACTGTTCAGGAGGTTTATGACAGAGGCGTAAACAGGATCTAATCTTTCAAAGTGATGCTCAGCTGCCAGACCACAAAGCATCCTTTCTTGTCTCCTTACTATTGCCTGCCTAGCATGCTTCCCATCTTCTAAAAAACTGAATGAAGGTGAGGAGGCTGCTGTCCCTCACAATTGCAACTTCCTTTTCCACACGACGTGGCTTTCATACGCCACCAGCAAGTAGAGTAGGCGTTGCTCCAGGTCTGAAGGAGCTTCCATGTGTCCTTGTTTGCATTCCTCCCTTCAGCGGGAGCACTACCTGCCTGAGAGTTGGGTTTAGAGCTAGATACGACCTGGCTGGGATGGGCAGAAGTTCCTCAACTGTTGTCTGTAACTTCTGACAGCAGGATATTTGTAAATTTAAATGCTTCCTCCCAGAAGTATCAAAGGAACTAAGGCCACTTTTCAGCATGAACTTGAAAGACTTTCGCACACTAGTGCAGCAAGGATTGCCATGGAGAACAAAGGCTTTTGCTAATCGCTTCTAATGCCTTTTAAGTTTATGCCTCAATTTTTCCCTTTTTTCAGACAGCCTCCCAGAGCACTGAGACTTCAGTGACTGACTCACCAAATAATTAACAGGAGGAGGACTCCATCTCTGAAACTTTTGAACACCTCTTTTAATTTTCTTAAACCAGTCAGTACTCTGGCCAGGTTCCAGTTTGTGTAATTACATTTGACCTAACTTAATCCCTTGGCAGTTTCAATTGCATGTGGTAGTCATCTTGGCTCTCTGTCCGGGGCTGCCATTCAGTGCTACTCCATGGTTTTCAACAGCTGTTGTAATTCAGCCATAGAAATGGGTGTATTTTCTTGTTGGAAGCACTCCTCATATCTGTATCCATTGCTGAACAACCTTATCTCAATAGTGTTTTGGGAGGTAGTACGTGTGATGCTGCAGATGATCTTACTGAAGTCCTTGGAGCTACTTTCACCCTTAAAGACGGACATGTATTTAAACTGTTTTATTAGTTGGCCATCGTACATTTTGAGATTACTTTGAGTTCTTAATCTTCATTGAAAGACATTTATTGCTCAATCTCCCCAGCTACTGTGTGCTGTAGGGACGTTATTGGTGCAGGTATTCCTCTTTAGCCTTGGAAACAGCACTGCTGTTATCAAATCTGTGCTAAATGGGAGTGTGTCACCTTCCTGTGCTGACAGCAGTTGGGCTGGCTGTAAGTGTTGGCATCGGTAAGAGTGGAAATGATCAAGGAAAGCAAAAGCCCAGGGCAGCTGAGAAGGGTTGAAAAGGAAAAAAAACAAAAACCCCAAAACATCCCAAGTGGAAACTTGGAGATGGACAAAGTGCAGTAGCAGAAGGGATAGTTGGACGGATCGTGCAGGCAAGAGAGAAGACCCTAAGTTGTTGCATTGGCACATCCTTAGATGTGCAACAGGCATCTTGTTTTTTGCAGCAGATGGCAAATTGAGGGGTTTTGGAAAAAGCATGTTTGTTACAAAGCCACTCGATACTTTGGGGCTAGCAGCATCCCTTATTGAGGGGAGACAGGAATTAGACGGAGTGGTGTCCAAAAGTGATCAACTGGTGAAAGATGCTGTTGTGGCAAATGGTTTGCTACTGTCTGGCTCTGTTTTTCTGAGAGCCTTCAAAAGTGGGAAGGCAAATGTTTCTTAGAACACAGATTTATCAAACCTTCCCGGTGGTTGTCAGAGAAAATGTTTGAGTGGTGGCACATTGATGTATCTACAGTCATTGATGTTGCTTTTGAAGATCTGTTTGAATGTTAAATAACGGGGTGGAGGAAATTGCATTTTAGAGTTGTTGGTTTTTCCTTACTACTGGACTGTCTGCCTACCAGCCTAAAGACAAATCTTTTCTTTTTCTTATTTCAGAATACTTTATAACTGGGTGTGCCTGAATGCATCAGCCTTTGGATGTGAGCATCTTCTCTGGAACAGTCGTGTGATATCCTAGCTGCCTGTTCTCTCGGGGTAAGAAAAGAAATACACATGCAGGGACACAAGATTAAGAACGTGCTTTGGGCAGAAGTAGAATGGCAGAAAGAGGGCAAGTCACACGGGTGCCTCAGCTTGTAAATTTTGGAAATAGTGAACTTGTCATGGAGAGAGGGAACAAACTGTAAATCTGCCCACTGTAAATAAGACAAATTACGAGCTTAAGTTGCAGCAAGAGAAATTTAGATGAGACATTAGTAAATGATCTCCTGCATTAAGAATAGCTGAGTGCTGGAGTGGATTGCCTGAGGAGCTTAGGAACTTTCAATTGTTGGAAAGGTTTAAGGGCAAATTAACAAAGCTCCATCAGATGTGTTTTTAGAAGAACTGATCCTTCCATGTGGTGGGGAAGTGTACTAGATGACTTCTGGAGAGTCCTCCTAACCTGTTGATGGTTAGAAATTGGAGAATGTGAAATTCTTATCTTAACAACCTTATTCAAAACTGGTAAGGTAAAAGGCAAAGCTCAGTGTATCTGTGCAGAAGGAGCTTCCTGGTCTGATGATGAGCTTTGATGCAACACCAACTAACTCTGGTGCTCAGTGCCTTTGCTACGTGAATGGTGATGTTCTTCTGGAGGGAAGTGTAAGCTCATGGAAAAGGAGTTCAGTCCTCAGTTGTTGTCATGCAATGTAAACTTGTGATAAAAACAGGAGCCTCTACTAATTCTGGTTCCTTTGTAGCAAGTTCCTGGGAGTTTAGGTCTCTTCTGTTATCCATGTAAGGGCTTTACTCTTACTCTCAGGTGGGTAATCTAATCTATTTTATTGTGACATGAGAAGACAATGGTACAGATACAGGTATACTGAGCAAAGTATGAATATCATGTGGAACACACAGGCAGGAACCAAATGATTATTTTTCCTCTTTGTTTCCAGAGGCTGATGAGATGGTGGAGAGTTAACTTTTCTTTTCTTTTCTTGTTCTTCTGTTCGTTTTCTCCACTGTGTTTCTTTGTCCTGTCTTGACAGCAAATGCAGCAGGCTTTTGCTGTGTTTAGAAAGGCTAGCTCACTAGCTGGGTCTTGAAATTATGTCCTGAAGAGGGCCACTCATTTAGTTCCCTTGCTTCTTCCTCGTTCCCTGGGAGCTGCAGATGACAAACCTAGCCTGGCCTTAGGCAGCCTCTGAGCCGTTATCATGAGAGGAGCGGGGTTGCGGTGCTTCATCTTCCTTGTGTGGTTAAGAAGGATAGTGGGATACCTGTCCGGTCTCATAGGACACCTGAAATTCAATGGGAAATTCTTTGACCTCCTGTTGGGCTTTGGGATATGTTTGGTTTCTCTAATATTTACCTTTCATCCTTAATGTCAGCAAACACTGGTGTTTCCCCTGGAGTTATACTAGTGTCTTATTGTTTGTTATCATCTTGTGTTTAGCAGAGATAAGCTGTTGTTTCCCAAGAGTATAGAAAGATGGAAGAAACTTTCAAATAGCTCTAAGAAATGCAGATGGTGTCAAGAGAGAAATAAGGGGATGCCTTTCTGAAGTCACCTTTGTACATTTTTTTCTTTCCTTTTTTTTTCTCTTGAGCTTTTCAATTCCTGCAACTATCTGCTCAAATCTTGAAAGCAGAATGCGTTCATGGAAAGATACAATTTACTGTGTGCCCCCTGATCTTTTGATCTCAATAAATCAAATAAATCTAAGACCTTGCAGTTCACCTTGTTGCAAGGACGGTTATTAAGTTGAAGGGTTGTACCAATGGCAGTGATGGTTTTCCAGCCTTGTGCTTTTTTATTGTTGTTGTTATTATTTTTTATGATTCTGACCTTTTGGACTGGTCAGGGTAAGATTATTTGCAAAGAATACCCCATAAATATGCCTGTCAGGACCTGAGTTAACATTCAGGTGTTTCTGCTTAGCAAAAGAAAACAATATGCCAAAGTTCAATTTAGATTTCCCTGCAGAGCTGAAAATAATGACAAGGCTCACTTAACATGGCAGAGATGAGTCCTGCCACCTTTATGGGAGTGGTTGCTGTATGGTCCCGCAGCACGGTGCAGTTATGTGTTGGTTAACTTGCTGGCTGCACCTGAATATTTGGCATCTGGCCTCTTGTGCTGGGGCTGACTAGGGGCAGAGGAGCCCCAGGTGTGTCTCCCAGCTCTCTGAGGTGCAAACTCAGTTGACGAGTAGTTTTATTTGATTTTGCAACTGAAAATTTTTTTCCCTAATGCTGTGCTTCTTGCTTGCACCTGTAAACAAGGTTTTGTGGAGCTGCTCTAAGCTCCGAGTCCTGCAAAGCGTTCTTGTTTCCATCCATGCGCTCCAGAACAGACATCTTGCTCTGAGTGCAAGCTGTCATGGTTGCAAGTGTTGCTTAAGAAAGTCTCGGCACGTCCTGGTGTGTAGCACCCTGTGGGTAGCTCCTTCTGATCTTTGAGCGCTTTGGGAATCCTGGATTTTGGTAGGCAGCCGGTTGGGTTTTCCCCTCTGTGACTGTTCATCAAAACAGTTCCTAGATGTCTCCCACCTAACATTTGCCACTGAGGAGGCTTGCAGCATTCAGTGGCAAGAATGCTGCTTGTTTGTCGGGAAGTATAATGGTGATTATCGATGTTTCTGTGGTCCTGTCAGCAGAATTCACTTCTGTGGATGAGAGCAGCACAAGGAGTGAAGCTGGGAGCCAGCAGCTGCTATTTAAGCATTAACCTGCAGTGTTTGAAAACCACACCAGTCTATTGTGTAGAAATGGTCTCTCTGTAGAGCATGGTCGTGGATGTAAACATAGTTTGTCAGAAGCATGTGGCTCTTCTGAGGTTATTTTTTTCCCCTCCCTTCATAGATGAGAAAGTGAAGGTGTTGAAGACCTCTTGCTTTATCCACAGGAATAAGCAGCAGAGCCCTGAGGTTGGGTCCGAGACCCATGGGTTTGGCCAAAAAAAGAAAAAAAAAAAAAAAGTTACATGTGGTGAAAGGCAGTTTGTTTGCTGAAAAAATTATGTCATCAGTTGAGAAAGCAGACTGGGACGGGATGGTGAAATAACGGTGCAAAATGCAATGTGACTTGTGGAAAATCACGCGGCACCTCAGTGACAAATCCCCTGCGACAGCCTAGCGGCTCTGGATCCAACTCTGCAACGCCGTAACTTGCAGTGGAACAGATGGGTCTGGTTCCTTGTCAGCATCAGCTGAAAACTTTAAAAATAAAAGAAATAAATTAGTGTTTAGACCTATCTGAAAATCCAAAAGCTGTTCCTCCAGTGCCCTCTAAGTAACATAACCTTTTGCTGGATTTCCCTGCCTTGCACATAAAACTAGAGATATTGGGGAAAAATAGATGACTGAGGGTGGCAGAGCAGTGCCTTCACTGTGCGCTGCTGCACCCTGCCAAGCCTGGTGGCCCTGCCATGAGTTGGGCAGAGGTGCCCACATCCCCACCGATAGCTGCTGTCCTCGAGGTGCCAAGGGGAAAAGTGCTCCAATATGCAGGAGTTATGCATGGCCCAGATGCTGACTCTTTTTTCTTATTCCAAAAGGGACTGGCAATTAGCAGCAGGGGTAATAGCCACCTTGAATTAAATCGTATGGAGGCATGAGAAATAGTAGGGTACACTTGGAAATATCATTGCATATATATATTCTTCTAAAGAAACATGTTGAAGATGCCATATCCATAAATACTAATAAGGCTGTTTGATTCCAATTTTCAGGTAAGATTAACATTTTATTGAGTATTATATCTGTCACATTCAATGCTTTAGTGTACGATCCTCTCAGGCTTATTAGCATAATTGCAGTGCTTAAGCAACAATAAAAAAATTCAACAGTAAAATAGCAGTTAGCACAGGCAATTTGTTATCAAAAGCTTTTACTTAAGGACAGCTTTTGAGCATATTTATTATCAAGTTAGGACTATACATTATTTTTATTTAGAAAAACAAGAGGGAGACATAGGATTTTTTTTTCTTAATGGCTAAATCAGAAAGCTTGAAAATTGATCACAGCCTTTTTCTGTTTCTTAAAATCACTCAGCAAATTCACTTGGGATGGGAAGTTGAGATAATGAAACAAACTCAGGTCTAGAGCAGGGTTGTGGCGTTAATAACTCAGCAGAACAATTTTGCTAAGTCCTGAAGCCATCTTGAGTGCCCTTTCAAAATTCCCTTCTTGTGTCCCAGGCTCTGAAGACACTGTAGTCCCCCTCCATAACTGATGCACTGTCATCGGAGCAGTGCAAGGGCAGTGGTGGCCCAGCCTTGTGCCCCAATGGTGGCTGCAGCCCGGGAGGCGATGCAGCCGTGTGCTGCAGGGACGATGTGCCTGCAGAGGAGGGGAGGGACCAGACGGGACCTGCAGGAAGATGGGACTTTGCGGTTGGTGCTGGTTGTCTCTGAGGTTGGAGCGGAGGAGCATGGTGTGACTCCCCCTGTTTCTGTTCTCCCTTTGAGGACACATAGGGGAACAATCCTTTTCCAGAAGAGCTGTAGCAGAGATGTGAATGTGTGTGTGTTTGTGTGCAAGCACCTGCTTGTGTGCATACATGCGTGTGTGCACATACACCTAGAAAGTTCCTGTTGATAGCATGGCAAGATTTTCTGTGTATGTTTTAATTTTCAGCAAAAGGCATTTTGAGGGCTAAATTTTCAATGTGCATTTAAAATTCAAAGTTGTATCTCACAAATGAAGAAGTAAATGAGTTTTGAACAACACAAGAAGTCCTCAGATAAAGAGGTCCATCAAGAAAAGCACAAGCATTTGGTGAGAGGAAGACTTGCTGTGATTGCTTGTGATTCCTTTGATGGTGGAGGCTGTTTTCAGACCCCTCTCTGCTTGAGTTGCTCCTCTATACCCTTCAGCTTCTGCTTGACTTTAGATTGTTGCCCTCAGTTGTCCTTGTTCCTCAGACTTATGCTTACTTCCAGCATCCCTATATTCCTCCCCATCACTAAAACTTAGGGTCTTTCTCTGCTCATGTGTTTTCCTCATCCTCCCTTGTTCTGTGAGACCTCCTGTGCCTTGTGCTGCCTTTTCAGAAGTTGCTCTACCATCTTCTTGATGGCTGACTAATGGTGGACCTGTCACTGTTTGTCATTTTGGTGGTGCCCGACACCTGTGGTGAAGAGCTGCCACAGCCTGGCAATGCCTTGATTGGGTTCATGGCCTGGACAAGCAAGAGGGGTAAACATGTCTGGGTTTTTTTGCTCCCATTTTGACTGTTATCTAAGCTGTCGCCATGAGGAGAAGTGAAGGCAGCACTGCCCCAGGGCAGAAGCTCATGTTCATAGTGAAACAGGATGTGCAAGCAGGTTGTGGGAATTGGGAAGGGAGTACATGGAAACAGGTGAAACTAAACTGGGCACATATTAGAGAAGTGATGTGCTTGTGGGGTCCTCTTCACAAACACCCTCTTCTGTGAATATGTGAAATTTGAGAGGAGCTGGTTGTTTCAGATCCCCTTTTTTGGGGGTACAAAAACCCATGTTATTCTTCAGAGATAAACTGTATGTTTCAGATTCTTGGGTAGTTGTGAGTATTGTGTTGGTATACAGCTCACTCTCACGAAACTGCCTAGTACTGCATGGTGTTTAGACTTCCTGTCAGCCAGAGAGCTTGGTGATGTTCCTGGGAAGATTGAATACAAAGAAACCGACAGCGGAGAGCTAAACTTCCCAAGAACTTTGCTCTCAGTGGAAATTTGGCTGTGATTTGAATTGCAGTTGAAATATGCGCTCTCTGCCTCTGTGGTCACCTCCAGGAATGGGGACTCCTTGCTCTCCCAAGAACAAGCAGGCTCCTGCACGGTCCTACACGTCCCCACTATCCCTCCTTCTGGTTCTGCTCATCTGGCTTTAGTCGCATCCAGCACGTTAGCTCCCTGAGCATCTCATGTTTACATCTAGCCTTGTAGCTAGGTAGTGGTGAATGTCTTCTGCTGTGGCCAGGGAAGCACCCTTCCAAGTGCTGTGCACAGGCAGGCAGAGGATTCTCGCATCCATAGGAGGAGCTGAGGGAACAGGGAAGGTGCTTTCTTGGGGTGCTGAAGTGATTGAGAGCATTTCCATGTGGCTCCTACCTGAGATCTATAGTCCTACAGCAGTTTAGGTAGGAAGGACCTTGCAGGTGTCTCGTGCAGCCCCTCTCTCAAAGCAGGGTTAGCTTCAAGGTTGGGTGAGCTTGCTCAGGGCTTGTCATGGTAGTGGTGGTCTGGTGTGATCTGTAGGGATGGTGATGGTGTGTGCCTTGGTCAAAAAGAAGCAGCCTTATGGAGGGCTTTGGAGGCTGTAGTCTGATGATAAGGGAGTGGAGCAATGATGTTTCTGGGAGGGGGTTTGTATGAACGGTCAACCAAAAGCCAGAGTCTGAGTGTTACAGTGGCACAGGTCCTACATAGAATTCCCCTTGTGAAGCAGGGAACGCCATGCCCAGCTCTGCAGGATCAGTGCTGCTCGAGGCTGGCTGCCACCGTAGCTGCTGGGGAAACCACACGGCTCTCGATCAGGACGGATGGGGAGGGATGATGGGAGGAGAGGGTCAGCAGCTGGAGCTGAGGCTGTGCGTGAACACGTCTTCCTCGAGGAGGAAAGTGCCTGCATGTTTCTTGCAGGGGAAAAAAATTGGCTGAAAGAATTTAGCAGTGATAAATGTCATAAAAATACTTATGCTGGAATTTGTAAAGCCTGGAACATCTGTTCTTGACAGTGCTTTGATCATGTTGTGAGGCTTTTAAAATGATACTTCCATGAAATAAGTGAGATCCTTATGGCTGCAGGATTCCTTTCAGTACCCTTTTTTTCATGCAGCAAAAAGGCAAATTTCACAGGGAACATTACATGACTTGAAACACATATTTTAATGGTTAGTATCAACCAAACAATGTTTTATTAGGTGCTAGAAAAATGTTCCAGTTACATACCCCAGGAAGCAAAAGCACTCTCATTTACTTTTAAGCTTATGGGAGCTGTACTTTGGGAAAAAAAAAATAAATCAATAATTCATTGCTTGTATATTACTGTATTCAAAACCAAAACAAACACGGTGAAATGAGCTTAAATATTTTGAAGCTGTTGTCAGAAAAGGACCTTTTTGGGTTTTGTTTCTAGGCAGAGGTGCAGAGTAGTTGGGGTCAGCGTGTTTTCTGAGGGACATGCAGCAAACAATTGAGAGACACTGACAATTTACTTTCCTTGGTGCACTGCTTTGGGTTGAATAACTTTTTAGTCATCTGCTTTTCTCTGAGGAATCATCCGTTCCCATTTCCTCGTCGTTTTAGCAGGCTTCTGCCTGTTGCCCTTCAGGCAGCTGCGCGTTTGCAGCTGCAATATTGTGATGCTGAACGTCTCCGGTGTTTTAAGGAGTGCGGAGAGCTCCCATCGCAGACCTGGGTTCTTTGCGGTTTGACGCCTGGCAGGAGGATTTCTGTAGGGAAAAAAAGTAAAAATCTCCTGGGCTGTGTTTGCAGATACGAGAAGCAGCAGGAAGGAGGGAGATGTGGAACAACGGGGTCTCCTTCTCTGCTGCCTTCGTGTGTTTGTACTTGGCAAATCCTTTCCTGCTGCTGCAGCCAGCAAGTCCGGCAGCTCCCAGCGGGGTGCTGGGGCAAGGCTCCTCAGTCCCGTCTCCCCTTCCCTGCACTGGATGGATGAACGGGGCTGCGTGTGATCCCAGGGCTCTCCCTGGCAAGCAGGAGCCTGGGGCAATTCATGGTTTCTTCATTTAAAGACTGCCCAAGCTGCGAAAGGAGAAAAAGTTATGGTCATGAATAACAGTGAAGGAATACAGCTGTGCTTTCTAGAAATGTTCTGTGTGTCAGGGGTTAATTTATAAAACTAAATTGTTTAATTTCTGCAGCACCCAACAGGTGAACAGGCGGCTTATTACTGTGACATATCCATTTATAGCAGTTTTCCTTCGCTAACACCTGCGTCTCAGTTCTGTTACATGCTTGTGTTGTCTGTTAATTATTTACCAATGATTTACAAGTACAGAGTGCAAATAAAATGCTTTTATGCTGAAGACTGCATTGTACCCCTAAAATTCCTGGGATTTATGCCATTGTACTACCAGGTACAATCCCATCGTCGTGTCTGGGCTTCTGATGGAGGACTCCTCATGCGTGGATGAGCAAGAGGCAGCCTCCTGCCCATCAGAGCCTGCACGCAGAGGGGCTGCGTTGTTAGTGAAGGGCTTGCTACACACATGGCTGTGGTGTATGAGGGGATCTGTGTCCTTTGCTTCCTTGCAGATTGATTTTTGCTGTTTTGAGTGACTCTCTTCCCCCCTACAAAGGCTCATTCTTCTTCCTAAGTGATGGCAGAAGCAAACTGTTTAAAAAAACCCACTGTGTGAGTAAAATAGTATAAAAGTCAAGTAGCAGATCGAGTTCTGACTCAGCTGGTAACTTATGATCCTATGCTATTTCTGTAACATTTTTAGCTTATGACCAAATTTTTCTAATATTAGGCCATCGCCATAGAAAGTGTGTCAGTCCCAGGCTGCCAGAACCTATCAGTGTACAGAATATATACATTTCTGAGCAAGTGTGCAGGAGCAGTCCAGTAAGTTCTTTGATGTGGTTTTAAATTGCTGCAATTTCTTTTTTTCTTTCTTTTTCTTTTTTTTTTGTTGATTGACTTAGCAAGCAGTGCTGTGCAGAACAACATAGCTGCTTTTTGTTTCTCACGCAGTCAGGCACCGAGCTCCCGTCCCCAGCTGTGCCTCTTGCAGACTGGAGTTGCTTTACGGGTAGATTTTTAGCTGGTGTAAACTGCTCTAAGTCAATTCAAGCTGTACTAACTATCTGGGTTTTATGGAAGTTGAGAATCCGGTCATACAGCTCATGATTTTAGTAAGGAAGGAGTTCTGGAGATGGTTGTCCTGTTCTAGGCAGGCAAGAAAGTACACGCAAAGTTTCTCTAAGCTCAAGGAAAGCGTGTGTGAACAAATAAGCATCTGTGTTGCAGTACAAGAGAAGGTGATTACTGAGGAAATCTCAAAGTTTACAAGTAGAATTTTTTATAGGTTGAAATCTGCTGTGGTTTCGGAGTACCTAAGGACACTTAAAATAATGAAACTCCAGGCAGCCCAGCCCAAACATGCATGATACACAGCAGCAAAGCAATCGTTGTGTTTAGTGCTACCAATCAGCTAGGTAATGCAACAGCTGCTCTGGGATTTTGCATTTAATTTTTGTCTGGATAATACCGAGGAACGCAGGGTTAATGATCTGTGTCCTGTTCCCCTCCAAAGTGCTTTATTTGCACTTTGTGGCTCCTTTTCACGGTTCTTTGCAGCAGCCCCAAAATGTCAACTGACCTGAAGAAATTGACAATGGATGCTTAAAAAATCCAAAAGAAAAGCTAGAAAGGATGTTGCTTTCTAGCTTTTCACGTGAACACCTTGTACTCAGACTCCCTTTGATTAAGTAACCAGCAAAACCTATTCACATGTACTCCAATTAAAATTTAATGAAGCAAGAGGATGTATTCATTTGTGCTGACTAATGCGGGAGGAACAGATTCCAGTAACTCGGCTCTGCAAGCCCTTTGCTTCATGTTCAGGGCTCGGTTTACTAGAAAGCTCCTCAGTGCCTGTAGAGCTCCTCTGGCACAAACAACCCTTGCAAGTCTGGGTTCTTGCAGTTATAGCGAGAGGCGATGATAGCTTATACAGAAAATAATGTGGCTTTTTTTTGTAGGGCAGAGCCTTACCAATGAAGCCCAGCTTGGCCTATTGCAAGAGGTGAGGCAGGGCTCCTGCCCTAACGTGCTCCATCGAAGAGGTCAGGGAGTCACTGGATGTGTGCGTTGTATCTGCCTTTGCATGAAAACTCTCATCAAGCAGCGGTTGGATAAGTGGAGCATCACGTAGCAATAAGGGAAGCCCTATTGGCCCTGATTTTTAAGTAGGGAAATTGGTGCTCAAGTGAAGGCTGTGTGACAGGTCAGCTGGTGTCAGAAAATAACCAGGCTTCTAGTGCCTCTGCTGCAGGTTTACCTGGCAGCTGCTTTGGTACTTGCGTTCCCAAAGGGATACGGCCCTGCTTTACAGAGCGTTTCACTGCTAAAATGTTGCTCCCACCAGTGAGGAGAGCATGAGCATCTGCGAGGACAATGAAACAACCTTCCAGGAGTGGTGCAGAGACTTGCTTACTTTCACACTGTCCCTATCTCTTCCCGAGCATTTCCACCTCTCAAGCTGCTACAGAGCTGCTGCATCATCTTGCAGCCAGGATGGGGGTTGGAGAAATGGTGTAAGAGCTCGTCTCATTGCACAGTGCTCTGTGGCTTCAGCTCTGCATGGAGATTGATATCCCACCTCTGGAGTGGCATGTGGCAGCGGGGCGATGCTGTGCAGCTATGTTAAATGGCATTTTTGGATCAGTAATGAAAGATCCTGCTGTATCCGCTCTTAGTAATGGGTTGGGTGACAGAACGGAAATGCCATGGTGGAATTTGCCTTTGCTGCTGACCCTTGCACGACACACAAGAGCTCCTCATCACCAGACTTTTGTTGTGCCTTATCCAGAATACAAAGCAGTGCTTCATCAGCATGGCTGGCTGTTTTCCTTCTGGTTTGACTCAGCAGCAGAACAGCAGAAAACTTTCCCGAGGTATTGTGAATTTTCCAGTTATCATCCGCTTCAATCCCGATTCCGTCCTGCAAAGGCTCTCACTTGCTCTGCTGCAATGAAGTGCTGAAGAAGCCTTCAAGGGGAGATGTAACTCTGGAGCTGAGATCTTGTGCTTCGTTTTTGGCCTGGAACAGTAAGCACGAGATTTCTCTTGAAACCTTCTTTGTGTGGCTTTCTGAAGAAATAGCTGGAAGGAGGAGACCTGTCAGTTGAGCTCTAAACCAGAAACCTATTGGCTCTGAATATACTGGGGACATTATTTAAGGTCAGTTGATCTGTGAGAAGGCACGACTTATCTAATGCAGCCTAAGGTTAGTTATGCAACAGGCGGGCTGCTCTTTGTTGTGAGGAACAACTTCAGCGTGTGCCTGTGAAAATCAAAGGTCTTGCTGAAGGCGTGTTGTGTTCTGGCTGGAAGTTGTTGGGTGTCCTTCTCTAGTGATTTTCCTTCTGTAGTAGATTATCATCGCAGAAAAGTTTCCAGTGGGAAAGGCATTCAGCAGTTGCAGGCTGCAGAAGTTGAGCTGTTAGTAGGTGTATGCTTTGGCAGGGTGGTGGTGCGGGACTACATGCTTATGGTATAGTTTCAAACCAGCCTTTACTTCCTTCTCTTCTCCACCATATGTCTCTCTGTGTCATAGACCAGATCGCTGGATTGTCTAGATGTCTCGATAGGGCAGTATTTTTAAGGTAAGCACTGAAGAGGGGTGTTTTCTGACCTCTAAAGGGAGAGGTCTAACAATTTGCCGTTTATATTGGTTCGAAATACAAGATTTGCAGCGTGTTGGCTGCATGACACTGACATCTCCAAGGAGAACCTTTATTCCCTCTGTCATCTCGTATTAAAACACGCTGCCCCACCGAAGTGCTGTTATCTCTCCAGAAAGACTCAGCATCACTCAGCAAATCAAAGAAAGGGGATTTTTCTTTAAATCTAGGATTGGTCTCCTGTGCCTTGTGGGTGGATAGGACTGAACAGTTCTGGGTATCCAGTTTTGGGTTTAAGCCTTTGTGCACAGTGAAAAATACTTTATCACTCGTGCAATGCTAAGCATAATATTCAGCGAGATTGCCTGACGTGCTTGCAGACTGCCTTCTTTCTGTGCTTTTTATTTGTGTGGTGTGTGTTGGGAGGTTTAGTGTTTGCAGAATGAGGATATTTTAACTAGCTTTGCACAAATATTGGTCTTGCGTGGTTTGTTAGCTGCGCAGTCCTGGGCAGAACTAGGGAACGATGAAAATAAATATCTTCAGCTTTTTTTTGAGGACTTTATGTAAGAGATGGAAAATTTAAACCTTAAAAGGAAATAACCAAGGTATGTAGTCATAAAACGTTGTTTTTCCTAGAAGTTCAACTTTAGATATAGATGGCTTGGTGAAATCCAAATTAACTGTGGAGGAAAGGTGATGACTGTGATATGGTGTGACAATGGGGGTGCTTGGAGAGCAAACTGGTCCGGAGCAAATTGGTGTGGGTATCTCAGCAATGCATATGCTCTGAGCTCAAGAAGAGTGTTCACATCTCCCTGGATGCAGCTTGGGACCGAAAGGGTTTTTCCTAGTAGCCTCTTGCTCTGGAAGTCTTTCGGCTGTCCAACTCTGCGTTCCTGTAAGCTCCCTTTGAAGTATGCTAATGTGTTACAGTTAATGAGATATTTCCTTTGCTTTACAAAATCAGACTCCGCCTTCTCCCTTCTCAGCATCCAAAATGATTAGCAGTTTCTGTAAATCCAGGCCTGTGGATTTTATGAGGACCCCTGACAGCCAGGGGTGATCATGTTCTCCCCGAGTGTTTCCTAAGTAGTAAGAAATCAACGCATCGGGGCGGGGGGGAGGCTGTGCCTCCTGACATCTATTAATTACACTGTCCCCTTAAGCCTAATGTACCAGAAAAGAGGCTGAAAAGCAAACCCCCTTGCCCTGGCTAATTTATATGAAACAAAAAAAATTGGCACAAGTGGATGTAAACTGGTTCCTTAAAAAAAAAATATGAAACTCTTGGTAGTTGGAATTGGAAGGAGCAGTTGCAAACAGAAATAAAACGCGCGGTAGCGTGAGATACTTGGCTGTACCAGGCTCCGTAAATGGTCCCACCGGCCCCGCAGTGCCCCACGCTAAATGCTGGGGAATAAAACATGTCCTGCTTTTAATGCTGCATCAAATGAAGGCGTTGTGGTACATGCCTGGGGCGATGGGCTGGGGGATAATTACTGTTTTCTTCCCTTATACTATAGATGAGATGATTTTGAAGCTTTACCATCCTGACTTCTGCAGCACATGTTAAGCTGGATAGGACATCAGTGTTAAGAGTTGTGGCACTTGTGGTTATGGCTTTGGGATTCCTTATATTTACTTTCTAGGGAACTAAAATTCAAAGCAGCTTTTATGGCTGTCACAAGAATACTGTCAGTTTCAAAAGAGGTGGGTAATGTGCATTGACCTTTAACTAATATGGCCATATCCTATTTTCTGTATGTTTCCAATTAGGAGAAGTATGTTATGATACTTTATTTTTTTTTTAAATTGTTAAAATAGTAAAGTTATTTAACTGCAAGACTACTTCTGCTTTTTCCCAAAATAAAGATAATATAATGAGTTGTTGTCCAAGGGCAGAAGTTTTCTTACAATTACTGTTATAAGATTTAATAATAGCACGCGCCATCTGCTGCCAGTGGTGGAAGAACAAGACCAAAGCCTGGACTTCTGTAAGCAATTTTAATTTGTAACTTGCAGCAAGGCTGCATGGCTTCATGTCCTTCTGGAGGAGAGGATGGGCTTCTCGGTTGCTGCTGCTGATCTTCTCCCCAGGCTTTTGCCTTTTTAGCACTGTAAATCCCATGTGTAATGTCTTGTTGTTCTTCAGTGTGGTGAGTTGTGTCTTCAGAGTAAAATCAAGGAAAGTGACCATGCCAGACTTGACCCAGCTCTGTCTGAAGCCGGCTGCAAACTCCTGGTTGTTACCGATGGGAGCTGGACTTCTTTGGGAAGACCATGGCTAGTTTTTTCCATGTGTTTTGATGGTGGTGGGAGGTGATGGGCACATCTGAGATGGAGAAGGGTCTCTCGCTATGCTGGTTTTGAAAGGGCATGTCCCTTCTTATTTTCCTAGATGTATGTTGCAAAATAATGTTATACCTTCGTTCCTAGGACTTGTGATCGTTTTCATGAGCTGCAGTCGATCTGTTGTGATCCTAGAAAAAAACAAAACATATTTTCCACTTTTTAAAATATACTTTGCTAAATAGGTATTTTTGTCAAATTGCAGTTTCCTCCAAAACATTTTTCTTTATATAGAAAATGGGAATCCACCTCTCCTAGACCTTTGCTAACAGCTGTTCTGCTAGCTAAATGTCACTGAATTAAAAAGAAACAAAAATAAGAGTATGATGTTTTTAAGTAAAGATTTTAGTTAACCATTTCCATCCCAGGTAGAAGAAATCCTTCTGTCTTTTGAATATTGAGATATTCTGGGGATTATCACCCTTTTATTTTACCTTGCAGAACATTGTAATACTACAACATTTCTGGAAAACTGTTACACATGTATGTAAACATGTTCATGTAAAGAAATGTGCTTCCCTGGTGGCTTTTACTGTGCTCCCTCGCCCAGAGAAGTGTTGGGGCACCTCTGTAGGACCCCGGGAAACTGAGCGTGCTGCTGGTTTTGGCAACTCAGCTTTTGGAGCTGACCTATAATGAAGTTGGTGCAATGGGATAGTTTCAGGTCAGGGTGCGTAGGAAAAGGGGACCTGTGCCAGCCTTTTGAAGGTTGCTTTGATTTGTTGCTGGGCACAGTGAGGGCTCCTGGGGTATTGTCTGAGGATTAAGTGCAACATTAAACATTGGAGCTGACTTGTCAAAGAAAGTGCAGTTTATCAAAATATAACTTAGAACCAACAGTTTACTACTAGCTACAGTAATTAATATGGAACATGACGGGGCCCATCCTTAATGTGCTTTGTTGTCTCAGCTTGCATTACTGCTGCTGGCAAGGCCGGCTTCTGAGGCTAATGAAGGACAGGGAAGAAAGAAATTTGTGCTGTTGTTAGCTGATGGTAATATTTCTCCAGGTCACACACTGTACCATGCATTGCATCTGATCGCAAATCTCAGCCAGGTATATGTATTCAGTAAAAGCTGGTTTTCCAAATTCTTGCTTAGAGAGGCAAGAATTATTGTTCACGCCAAGGTCACTTGGAGCCGATGACAAACTCTGTTAACGTTGGGATGGGGGAGAGGGTGTGTAGGCTGGTCTAGAGGGACTGGGGGATGGGGAGAAATCTCTTCTTCTCATCTGCAGTGGTCCGAATCCTGGTTAATGGTAAGGGAAGGCAGTTGGTATCTGGTGGTGGTTAGTGAACTTGTCTGAGAGAGGAGGAAAGCAGAAGAGGCTTTTCCAACATTTTGGAATGGCCAAACAGCCAGATGAGGGCAATGGCTGGTGCTGCGTTGCTGATGGGAATCTCTGTTGGCGAGGAGCTTGCGGTTGGTTTGAGATGGGTTCCACTTTCTGATAGCACATGCTGAACTGCCTGAGAGCCATATGACTTCAGCAGAAGTTTTATTATCACGCTAGTTTCTAGAGAGATGTTTGGAGCCATTCCCAGCATTGGGTTAAGCTGCAGCAGCAGCATGGCTCCTTTCTGGTGGTTTGGTGAGGGATAGGCCAGCTGACAGCTCTCCTAATGTGTTTAAAGAGTTCATGTTAAAATAAACAAATCTGTTCCCATGGTCCATTTGCTGTATCAAGTCTGTCTTTGCATGTACTCCAAAGAAAGATCTCACAATGTCATCAAACTTTGAGAAATATCTGGGCCTGGAGGAACTTGGACGTGGGCAGTGGTCAGGTCTTCTGCATGGAGATAGCAGCAGGAAAACCAAGTGCAGTTGAAATTTGGATGCTTGAGCTCCGTGTTCACTGTGATCTATTGTGATGCTGATTTAGAAGAATATTCTTGGTTTAGCACCAATCCTTAACTTAAACGTTTGGTCAAACAGCACTTTCTGACCTATGGCTGCCCACAGTGGCAACACCTAACTGGGGTGCTTTCATAGCAGACTATATTGTATGTTAGTTTTAATGAGCATTGCCCAAATGATTGAGAGAGATATTTCAAAGTGCTTTGCATTAGTCCGTATTTAGGTACTGCCACTTCCTGATAGCACTGGGGTATCTGCAGGGAATCCAAAGGAATGAAATGTGAAGGTTTCAGCAGTTCTGCTCCAGCTAGAGCCAAGTAAGCAATATTCTCACAGTTCTTCTCTGTGCATCTCTTTCAAACATGTCTTTTTTGGCATGTTTGATACAAAAATCAGATAAATTCATGTTGAGATGACAGGGTAAATTTGCCACTTTAATTTCCATGGCCTTGGTTATAATGGTTTTTGCTGTGTGCCCTTAGTCATCCCTGTTGCTGGCTGTAATGAGTGGAGGGATGTGCCTTGTAGAGGATTATACACTCGTCATAGCCTTTTTTAGATCGCTGTGCTTGACCTCCTTACTTATCCCATAAAGGAGCCTCTTGAACATTGGCTAATCCCACCAGGGTTTATGCAGACTGGCTGAAAGCCAAGTTCTCCCTGGATGGGTGCAAGATGCATCAAGGAGTTAGAATATCTGTGTCCTGGCTTGCCTGAATTAATCTTAGTCAGAGCAGCTGGAGGACTAGGTAATGCACTGTTATTCCACTGGTGTTAAATTAATGCCAGAGAGGGCATGATGATTTTATGGCTGTTAATAATATTTGTGTGCATATTACTAGGCTGGTCCACAGAGGTGCAGAACAGAGAAATCACTGAGAAGTGGAGAGTCCTTAGCGTGCGCACTTTCTAGGTTCAGACTCCAGAGCTGACCAGATGACTTGCCACAGGGTTGAAAACCTTGCTGTCAGTGATACACTTTTCTTCTTCAGAAATATTTAGTATTCGAGTTGTTTTGAGAATTTTTATTGTTCAATTGATGTTTGTGTGTTAACAGAAGGTGAATTCTCTCTTTGGGACCTTCAGTATGTTTGACAAAGATGCATTTCTCTGAGAACCACACGGACAGCACAGTCAAGGATTCTGGAGTAGAGCACGTGGCCAGAAACAGCTATCTGGAAAATGAACATTTCTGGCTTAAATATCAGTCCTCTCATCTGTTGTGGAGAGGGTCAGAATGCTATAAATGGCATGGTTTGGTTTGATGCTGGAGCCAGCAGAATAGCAATCCCCAGTAGTTGCAGTGTCCTTCCCGTTTGGAGAGTTCTTAAGAAATTTTTGCTAGAATTAGATTCATGCTCTGCAGCAGGGAAACAAACAACACCCAGTTCTAAATATTTAGAATACTTTTGAAAATAGTAATAATCTAATCACAATGAATAGCAGAATAGTGATGTGTAAACAGAGGTTCAAATGTCACTCAGTAATCTTTACCAACTGTGTGTAGTGCCTTGGGACCCTTGGAATGGATTGCAGCTGAATTCTAGTCGCTTCTCCAGACAAAAAATTGGTTCTTTTCCCCAAGGAAAAGCTTGTGTTTGTTTCTTCTTGTGTCTCTGTGTGTGTGTGTGTATATATATATATAGGCACTTGCATAGGTAGACTCGATAACACTAATGCTGTCTTCTGTGATTTCACGTTGTATCAGTGAGGAGTGTTGTCGGCAAGCTTTCCAGTATTTGTAAAAGGTCTACATGGAGTAATAAAACCTTGTTGTTGGGAAAATTGGTCTAATTTTGAGATAGAGAGGTGTGAGAATAAAAGATGCTTTACTGTAAATTGTAGGTAGGTAACAACAGAAACTCAAATATTAGAAGAAACTGGGTATCGCACAAACCACACACTTTCACATCACTAAAACAAGAGCTGTGCTCACACAGAAACATGAACCTCTTTGCAAACCACAGAAAGTAAAAGGGAGCACTCCTGTTTCATTATTGATCTAATTGCTCTTTTCTTGATATGAGAATAGATATGAAATGCTCTTGAATATTCCAGCATGCACAAAAAAAGACCATCACTTTTGGAAACTTTTAAAGGTGCAGCACATACTGATAAATAGCAAGGCCATTTAATTCTGAGAGATAAAACTGCCTGTCTAATGCCACCTAATTGTTCTTCTGGAACTGAATACATTATAGCTTTGATGAGAACTTTCCACTCAGGAATGATATTAAATGAAGAGAGCCTAGCCCATGTTTTCATGTGACTAATCAGTTTTGGAAGATCAGTCGGTGCAATCTTTTAACTAAGACCTGTTATAAGAAAATAGATCCTCTGAAGATTGGGTGTTTTGGGGAACCTCTATGTTGGGCTCCTTCAAAGCTCCCTTCCAACCCAAATTGCTCTGTGGTTCTTTGTGGTCTTTGCCTTTATTGGTAATATCTTTCCTTTGGTTTACAATCACACTTAAGACCAAATTTCTGAAGTAATTGTAAGTTTGGGCCTGTGGAACTTGTGCAAAATGTATGTGGTTAAAACCTTGCTTGCGCGTGAGAGCAAACGTGCATACGAATGAGGTTCCTGGATCGATCCAGGGAAGGCTGGACGCGTTTCAAAGATTTGAGAGTCTAGCGAGGCGTGTTTTTCTGTGGGGGAACTGTGAAGGTGAGTGTCAGTCTGTGCTCACCTCCATGTTTTACAACACACTTCCATTTATGATCTCCACCAGCTTTGCTGCTCTGCTTGCTCCTGCCAGCAATTGCACCTCCTACTCTTCTGCCAGGCTGAGCAGATTCTGGAGTCAGGCAAGCTCTCCGTGCTGCCTGCAGGCAATGCCAGCTCCCTGCCTAAGCTCTTCTCAAGGCTGCAGGCAGAGCTGAGAGACAAGGCTCCTTGGTTCTCCTTGGGTTTTGCTGCTGGCTTGTTCCGGTGGCATCAGGCAGCTTCTCTCTCCCTTGGTTTCAGCAACTTCTCTTTTCCTCAGTTTCTACAACTTAAGCACCTGTATCACTGAGTTTGGGGTTGTCAGCTAGAACTGCACAGTTGCTGTTTTCTTGTAATTAGTAGTTCATCCTAAATACCCAAGGCTGAGAGAGAAGCAAGATGCAGCCTTTAATAAAATGTTTTTGAAGCAGTTTACTTCCTTTTAAGAACTAATTTTCGCTTCCTGAAGTTTCTAGCGCTTCAAAATAGTCTAGAGATTTGCAGCAAAGGTCACTTCCAGCAGTAACTAATAAGAGGTGGAGAGGAAGAGCGGCTAGCTTGTTCTCAAGACATCTCAATGACTGGTTTGATGAAGCAGTGATGAATTTTTGCCTGAATGCCCTAGCAATTCACTTTACCTGTAAATTGTGTTCAGCTCATTATAACTTTCCTTTCTTGTTTATTGATTTGATTATTCTCCCCCCTCCACCCCAAAAAAACAAATCAATTAGTTCTGTTTAAGCCAAGATGAGGGTGAGTCTCCAGCTGGCAAGAACATGACGACATGGTAGGAGAGAGATCACTTCTACAGGGAAATGGTTTGGTAGTAGTTGTCCAAATCGATGTATCGCCATCCATGTTTCTTCTAAAGGCATTTTCCCTTGAATTATCCTGCAGTCCCAAGGCACTGAAGACAAACTCACACAAACCCATCCAAAAATCAGCCTCTTGGAAACGTTAGGAACTTACTGGCTTTGGGTCTGTGTTGCTGAGCCAGTAGAAGAGGAAGTTGGCTTTTGGTTTAGGCAGATGAGGCCAAACTCTGATTTGTTTGCATTTGTGCACCAAGTTTTGTTTTGTTTCTGGAATGGCAGCTGTATATAGAATAAAATGTGGGAAAAGATTAAGTAAGCTCCTTTCAGAAAAGCTTTATCAGACATTTGCCAAAAAGAAGAAAAAGGTGATGATTTTATTCGTTGTTTCCTCAGAGCTCAGAAACCCATTCTTTTGAGTCAAGGTGAATTGTTGATGTGTTTGTAGGATTAAATAGCTGTTTCCAAGATGCGGGTAAATATTCTGCAAGCCTCCAGATGCTGCCAGGAGGAGAAGTAAACATTTAGCTCTGGAAATGTGCAGATCACTTGCTCAGGGCCTCTTTCTTGAAGGATTTCTGCACTTTTTGTTTGTTGGTATTTCAGTAGCGTGTGAAAGGCCTGAGTTTGGACTGAGTCTCTGTTAACTTGATGCTGTAACAGCAGGCCGTGACTGGCTTCAGTGAGGTGACATCGTGGACTGTGAGCACAGCAGATGGATGAGAAGAGTGAAAGGGCGAAAGAGAGGTGATGAAAATGGTGCTTCCGTCAGTGTTTTGGCAAAGCTGGTGATAGGCAAGACCCGCTTTCTGAAGCAATGTTGAATGGTAATGCTTTGCTGTCTTCCAGACTGTTCCTAATAGTGGTTGAACATCACTGTGCCTGCTGGATAGGAGCTGGGGAGAGAAGTGATTTACCCTAATCTCCACGTGGAGATAACAGCTGAACCAGGGGCAGGAAATCCTGATCCCTCAGACCTATGGATGATAAGAAATTAATTTGTAATCCCCAGGCAGGTTCAGATATTTTAATCCTCTACCTTGCTGCTGTTTTCTGTAACCTTTTGAACCAGAACCTGGAGAGCACCAGCATATGTGACTTTGATTTCCATCCGTTTTCCAGCTGGTCATTTCTAAGCACAACATCGTATGTGCCTGATGTTCAGCTGCTCAGTTCACACAATGCCATTTTGAATCGTATGAATCAAAATTAAACCACCTTCCACTTTCCAGGAGAATGGTGCAGTTCCCACCAAAGGATTGTGCCTTCCTGGACTCTTATGCAGTTTCTGCTCAATGATGATCTTCTCTCCATCATGAACTATGGCATGATGCTGAGCAGAGTACCCACCCAGAGGTACCACATTTCAGTGGCAGATTAAATGGTTCCTGCCTCCACTTTGGGATCCTCTAGGATGGAAAGTACTGTTGTTTGTTTGAGCCAGTATTTTCACCGTGCTTTACTTCCATTGCTCCTGTTAGATGTGTTGGTTTTCATTATATCTTCAGATAAGGCTCATGTGAAATGGGCTTCTGTTTTGTTTTCTCACCAGAGGAGTGATTCATATTCAAATTGAAATGCTGTATTGCTCTAAGCCAACCTTCTCCTCGTGTGCTAATGGGAGGAGAGGGAGATGCAGGCGTGGAACGAGCAGGATTATTTTTCTCCTACTGCATTTAGAAACTTTTCAAATGGCTTTTTAGGAAGGCACGGGGACTTAGCTGCGTGGCATGGGGGAATCCTGGTCTTTCATATTTTAAGAACACAAGACCAGCCTGAACGTGTGTTTAGGCTGCAGAGCCATATGCTTCCAGCAATATTGTCAAAAAAAAAAAAAAAGGGGAGAATTTGCGATCCCTTTTAATTTGGGGTTTTGGTTTGTGGGTAGCTTTTTTTTGTCATCTTTGTTGATGTGATCCTATCTTTTCTCTTTATTCATAACACTAGTTTTGAAGTTACTTGCACTTGTCCTGAGGCAGTGACTCTGCAGGCACTTTCTGTGGCACAGCCAAGGCCATCAGCTCATGATCTCTGCTACTGCCCGATGCTTTCCCCAAAGGAACAGGTTGCTGCCCACAGAAGAGGTGAGCTGCGCAGTGTAGCACACGTTTCTGATGTTGTTAGAAATGGATGCTGACTAGTCCAGTGCAAACTTGCTCCAGAAACTTTATCACAGGTCCTCTAAAATAGAACAGATGCTGAGATTCCAGCTGGGGGTTCATATATATATTCAGAGCTGTGTTGCTGTGTTACCTGCAGCTCAGAGGGAATGTCACTGTAGATCTTGTGAAGCCTACTGCCTGTCCCATAAACACCTAGGCTGAGGTGATAGTGTATTTCATGGAAATCTATAAAATTTGGGTGAGTGTCCTCACCTTAATTAAAGTGACCTTAACTAACTAAGCCTACTCGAGATTTACCATGTTTTAAACTTAAAGCTCAGCTCAGTCTGTTTGCTTCCTTGGTTCTTCCAAGTTGGACTTGGCAGTGTGAAATGATCCTTCACCACTTGCCCTTTTTATTCCCACAGGCTTTGTGAAACTGACTGACTATTCCTAAGGTGCCCTGAGGTTTTTAGGTAAATGTGATACATGAAAAGACATCGACGCTTTCAAAGTAGCACCTGAGGAACCATTGAGCCTTGGAGGATCTGTTGACTTTACTGGAATATCCATGGCCATGTCCTTTGTGTTGTTTGACAGTTCAATTACACCAATGGCTGAGGGCATTGCGAGGATCAAAAATATTCTGCATTTTTGTTGGCATAAAATTAGAATTTACGTGAACGTTGTTTCAAGGAGGAAGAAAGAAAAAAGACATTCATAGGTCTTCAAAGCTAAGTAGGTTCGTTCACCACTGAAGAGCTAGTGAGACAAATGTGAGACCTTGGTTACACGTCACCTAAATACTTCCTGACTTAAGAGCATTTGAGCTGGAATCACTTGCAATTAGCATGGGCTTGGCAGAAACTGGCGCTGCCGCTGTTTGCATAGAAACCGTGTAGTCCAGTTGTGCCATGGGGAAAACTGCTGTTAACAGGTAGCACAAGTGTAGTCTTGAGGTGGTGTCTGTGCAGTGACTGCTCTTACAGCAACTGATGTCCTTGATGGCGCAGCAGCAGCTCTAAAACCAAGAGCATAGCTGTCTGTCTCCTGTACCTGGTCTCTCTCACCCAAATGTTGTAGTCTTTAACCTGTTTATCATCATAGCCACATGTTATTTTAGCTGCTGATGTTTGGGAGCTTTTAGTTGCATTGCTTTTGAGAACCTGGTCCCTTGCATAGTCCGAGGAGATGTGTTTGTTGCTCTGTCTTTGCTCAGATGAGGTAGTTTCCACTAGAGCTGACTGTGGTCAGGCAACCTGTTGTAGACTCAAATGACCCATCTGGGATCAATTGCCCAATTAATTAACACAATAAATTATATCTAAGAGTTTGTTAAATAAAGGAATGCATGAGGACCAGAGGGCATCTGCTGGTCCCCATAACCTGTGTTGCTGCTCAGAGGTTGGGCAAGGTGTCTCCTGCCTGCTTGATGGAGCCTGGGAGCTTGTGAGTGGGTGGCGTGGGAACTGGGGACAATTGAGGATTCGTACAGGGATGCATAGTTGCACCCTGGGGCAGAAAAATAAATGTATGATTCTTGGCCCTGGAACGAAGAAAGCAAGACGCTGTGGACTTGTTGCAACCCGTGCAGTCTGTGAATGTTTTCTTCTTGTCAGATGCTGCTGTCACATAAGTAATTTTATTGCCAAAGGGCAGGAATGAACTAATGAAGTGGGAGAGACGGCTACTTATTGCAGGGCTATGTGTTGTGAAAATCAGTGCACCAAACGTACAGTTCTTCACTTTCTGCTCTTGCAGTGTTTATTTATTTATATCATTTGCGGGCGAGAAGGGATGGTGGTGCAGGAGGTACATCTATCTCGTCCAGGAGAAAGCACGTGTTCAGATGAGGAGGCGTTATGCATACAAAGCCTGAAATTAGCCCTTAAAATAGCACACTCCACATCTTAGTAATGTATTGAATATACCTTGATAAGAAAGAGTCTGATTGAAGTATTGAGCTTATTGTAGTGGATCTGCTGTGACTCATCAGGAAATTGAAAGTCTTGAGACAAAATCACCCCCCTTCAGCCTTTTTGGAAAAGACTGGAATCAGTCTTAGATGGGAAGTAATTAATTGTTCTGTGATTGTCATAAGTAAGTACCACACAACAAGTTCGTACGGAAGTATTTATATCCTAAGCCCTGTCTTGTGAGCCTAGCTATCAAGAGTCTCCATCAGACAGAGACAGTGAAAAAGAAAGTTCTCTGGAATGAGCAGCACTTCCACCTACATGCGTTTAAGTGAGACAGGATGGAGGTGAGCTAGTAGGCTGCATGCTGTAATAAGCCATTTACTAGGATAATGGCTGCAGGCTACAAATGCCATTTCTACTTAGTCTGTCTATTCAATGCAAACATTAAAAAAGAAAAAAAAAAAAACAACCCCCTCTACCTCAGTGAAGTCTATAATACTCTTAATCCCCAGTGTACTCCATGAATATTAATTCAGCCAGTGTTGCAACACCCCACAGAGGCAGATGGCATGCACACACAGTCGTCTTCATCTGCCTGAGAAACTGAGGCAGTGCGAAGGACTTTAACTGAGGCTTCTGCTTTTAGACTGGGGCAAAATCTTGGCCAACAGCCTGGCTTGCCAGTGAGCAGGATGGAGCTGTCCTTGGCAGGAGTGTGGGAATTCTGACTTTCAGGGACTAATCCCATGAACTTAGGGTTTCCTTTGGAGAGATTTGCTGCCTGCTGTTGCAGGCAGCACTGCCCTGCATGCTGGAGTCACAGAGGGTGCATTGGCACAGCTGGCCGAGGTGGATTGTGAGGGGATGAATATGTGCAGGAATATCTCTCTAATTTAGTCAGTAGCTACGGCCATTATGTATCTTTCTGTCTGTGGGATATTGCTGGAAATCCAGATGTTGGGAAAAGAAAGAGGAGAATCAAGATGATCAAATACCTGTTTTAAAAAAAACCAATGCCCAGGGAAAAGGAGCTTGATGGCTTTGTGTTTGTCTGCAGTGAAGTCATGGCAACAGAGCACTCATTTAGCAAATTAACTGTTTCTCTATCTTACAAAAAAAAAAAATCAAATGAAAATGATGCAAGGGAACATCCTTTTATCTCAACCAAATGAGTCCATTTGTGCCAAAGCAAAGGAGTCATCCTGGGGAGTTTGCTCCAGAGAGCACGTACTTTATTAGAACAGAATGTAATAGTTGTCCCAAAGCCATAACCGTAAGAGTCTGATGCCCTAGGCGAGCACTTTCAGTAACAGGAAAACTGTTAGGTTCCTGCACCCATATGATGTTGAAATACACACTTTGGAGCATGATTTTAAGCGCTTGGTTGCTTGGGATTTCAGCTCAGTTAAGCTCTGGATACAGCTTTCAGAAGGGCTATAATCTCTTTGAAGTTCCTTATGGGTAATGCTTAGTTTAAAGTTATTTAGGTGTCTAGGGACAAAATGCTGATGCTGCTTCACTTTGGGTGTACCCAACTACTTGTAAAAAAAACCTGTTGCCTTTAAGTACCTTTGACTTTGAGACATAGGCTTCTTTGTGCCCCAGAACTCCTTTTTAGCTCCTAACCTTAGTAGTATTTGAAATAATTCTCACACAAACCCTGAAAATAACACTACTGTGCTACTTCTGTTTTGATGTTTGCTGCCCATCTCCGTGCACTGACTGCTTTGTGAAGCAGTACGTGAGGGTGAACCACACGGTGACACTATTGGTAGGCATGAAAGCTCATTTTACATCACCGAGAATCTCATATTTGGAATTCAGAAATTGTTCATCTTGGTGATGAGCAGGACAAGCTCCAGGGAAAGTATCACGAACTCAAACATGTTGCTTGAAGCTCCTAGAAAATGGTGTTTCTCTTAAGTAGTGTTTTCCAACCAGATCAAATTTTACTTTGTGGCTCTCCTGGAGATGGTTTTAGGCAATGCCTTATGGTTTCCATGAAAGCATCTGACAGCAGAGATACAGAGCTTTTATCTGTATGAAGGAGTGGAACAGTTTGGGGGAGATTTTTAAGGATGATTTGACTTTCAATGTAGTTTCTGCCAAAAATGTCGGGGAAGCTTCAGACTAATTGGAAACTTGACTGTTTATTGACATCAATGCTCACCAGGTGAACGTGAGTTGTTTTCCATTACTTCTCATACCTAGAGGAAGCTTGTGCCTTTCTCTTGCAACTTAGACTTTGGTTTATTGAAAGAAAAGTTAGAACTGAGTGTAGGTGGATAAGTTTTGGTCAGTGAAGGAAAGCCACAGTCATTTTATACACAGGTAGGTATCTTGGATGTTGTTGTGGAGGTCTTCCATGTAAAAAGCCAATGTTTGAGGGGTTTTTTTGGAAAGCATCTCTTTCAGGAGGGACCTCACGTGAAAAGTGGGACTCTTCACACTTCTGAATGGTGCTTGTCAAAGGGGGAGCAGAGGCTGGCTGGGGGTGCGTGATGTTTCCCAGCACAGCCTCAGGCTGGTGTATTTGCAGCGGTGGCTGGCTGTTTCTTTCCACTTGTTTCTCTGAGGCTTGATGTAGCCCTCGCTTTGGCCCCTAACAATATGAGAGTGGAACGGCCAGGCTGTAGCAGTGTCCTGCCGGAGTGATGCCCATGGGCTCAGATGCTCTCCCTCCTCCGGGCAGCTGTAAGAGTGGGCAAGGGTGGGAGTACAGATCCAAGGCACTTGTACCGCAGATTATGTCTAGAGGCTTTTTAGGAGTAACAGCTCGTGTCTTGGGCTTTTTTTGGGGAGGGACGAGATCCCCAAATAGGAATGCTAGCATGTTAGGGAGCCCCAGCCCCGCAGGTTGTCCCAGCATGCATGGGGTGAATCAGTGTGGTGGAAAAGCCTGAACAACTGCTGCCAAACGACTGGGAAGATGCAGCCCACAATGTCTGTTGTGTCTGAGATCTCTGTAAAGTCTCTCGCATCCTTCCTCAAGTTTAGTTTTCCAGTGGAGGCTGTCATAGTAATGAGAATGTCTCCCATCTGCTCCTCACATGGCTTGGCACATTTAGCTAGAATATATATATTTTTATTATGGGGTTAGCCAGTGGTAACCATGACAATTAGACTTATCACGCAGCATTTTTTTCCCTCCTTGAGTCAGTTTGAAATGCTGACAATTAAATAGATACAGTACACTTTAGAGATCCATCAGTCTCTTTGTTGTCTTGACAACCAGAGTATATTTAGAAATGTAACAAGTACATGGAGTTCAATTGCACTTTTGCTAAAACATAGTTTTGTAGCTTGAGAATTTAATCTGTTGTTTGTAGATCCAGGTGCTTATTTGAGCTGTGCCTGACTTTTTTTGGTCTCTCTGGGAAGCTCCTACGTAGTGATGGGGAAATTTGGCTGGTGGAAAGAGGGTCTTTGTCAGGGAGGCTGTTGGAAATGCTGTGTGTGACGGGGGATTGGGTGAGGAGCTGGCAGTCCGTCTGTGCTTGGGTACTGGCTGTCCTGTACCCCTGGGTACTTGTGGTGCCCTGTTACCCCCAAGTACTCATGGTTTGGCTATTGGTTTGCAGTGCAAGAGGAACCTCTATGATCATTGTCCCAGATGCGCTGTTCCTGCAGATCCAGCTCAGCAAACGGTGCTGGAGAGCAGTAAGCGGCATGTCTGAGCATCCTTTCACCCTCCCAGACAAGCTGCTCTCATGGTTCAGTAGCACTTTGGTATGGGAGGACAGTACTGTGGAGTGTGACATTGGCAGGCTGTGATGGCTTTCCTCTGGCAACTGAGTTACCTGAGCTTTGGTTGCAAGTGGGAGCTGCTCTCTGCTACTGAAGTAATAGCGGAGACTGTTTCTCTGTATCCCTCCTTCTGTTTTGTCTTTGATTTGCTGGGGGCATCTTTGTTTGATTTTAACAAAATACTGGTAATTTTTTTTTTTTTTTGTCCCTTCCAATTTGACTGGCAAAACTGAGCTCATCCTCTGCTCATTGAGCTGGAGTAGCAGCATGTGAGCTAGATGTCTGGAGCTATGGATTTTTTAAGGTTGAATCCAGGGCTGGAAAAGCAGAAGGGAATTACGATGGAGTGTACCTTGGGGGGCTGTAAATGGAGGGTGCGTGTTGCGTAGCTGTGCTGCTCTCTGCCCTTTCCCTTTTGAGCCAGTGGAGAGCTGTGGTCAGTGCAGGCACCTGTGTGGGTGTCAGCCGTACCTGTAAGTGTGGTGACGTGCCAGCCCAGAAGAGCATCTGGGATGTGTGGCTCCCATCTGGTGCCATCCTGCAGCCCGATGGCTGCGAGATGTGGGCTGGCGCCACAGTGCCCTCGTTACGCTCTTAGCACAGCACCTGGCAGTGCCACCGCGTTGCTTAACGCACTGGCTTGCAAAGTTGTTTCTGAAGTGATAGACGCTCAAACACGAGGATCTCAGAATATTTCCCTGGCTTGAGTGATAAATGAATGAAATGAAAAACATACAAGGAAATAGCTCAAATGTTCCCCACCACTCCTCCATCTGGCTGACCCAGGTTGCAGTGCTGGTCAGGGCTGCCCCTTTGGAAGGCTTGCTGGTTGAGGAGCTGCTAAAAAGGGCTTCTTTGTGGTAAGGTCTTGGTGGCCATTCCTAATCAGCACCTAAACCCTGGGGCGGGGCCTGGGATGCTCATGGATTTTCTGCAAAATGTCAAGCAAGAGTCTTCCACCTCTCCCTGTCTGAGACTTGGTTTATAATTGATGCTTGGCAGTCTAATTTGGGCAGGACAACTGAAAAACCCAAACAAACCAAGACTCTCCTTCATCAACAAAGCTGTGGCAACGCAACAATCTGAACAGGAGCTTGGTTATGGTGGAGTGGCCTTTTGCCCAAGAAAACCAGTTCATTTGGTGAGATGGTTTACAGACAACAACAGTGTGTCCATGGTATGGATGTAGTGATGGTCCGTAGCATCCACCCTGGGGCAGAGAGCTGTAAAGCTAGTCAGTAGCATTGCACTGCTGCTGGGGAGCACGGTCACCACAAGCTTGTTGCTGGGATGCTTTATTACAGGGGGAGTGAGGAAGGCTCCAGGGAGAGGAGCTTGATGAGATCAGCTGTTATGGCCAGTGACAGCCAACAAAGTGCATCTGTATTTCCTGGGGTGCATGTCATCTTGTCTGTCCACAATACCTGAAGTATAATTTAGTAAGGTGCAAAAGGAGGAGAGGATAGGGTTTTTCTAGCATGATGTTCCTTCCCTCATCCCTGCGTTTCTTTTTAATTCATTATCTGTCAAATAACATGGGTGAGTTTTCATTGTGTGTGCACAACTCAGTTTCATTTTTTTGTTTCCTTTGTTCCCTCTATTTTACCAATTTCCCAATGAAAATCCAAAAGCATAGTTATATCTCCACTCCAGTTTTGTTTGTAAACTGTTAACATGCCTTTTTCAAGTGTTTAATAGCTACTGGGGTTTATTCTTAAAATGCAGCCACCAAAACCCAACGATGCTAATGAGTCTTCAAGAGTGCTTTAAACAAGTTATCCCAATCAATCTGACAAAGAGAATGGTCTTCTATTAGAAGATATTTAGCTGGAGGTTGGATGAGCTGTAATGTTTATGGGTCTGTAGATCCTTAACCAGACAAAATCAGAATAACTCCTTCAATTTCAGTGGAGCTGAATCTGTTTATTGCAACTGAGGATTAGACAGTGCTTTAGATGCAAATTGCAACCTCTCTGAAGTTAAGTGGGGTTTTGATTTAATTCCTGGAAGTGGTAATGTCAGCAAAGAAGTGAAGAGCTGGGACCCACATACCCCAAAGTCTGTAACTTTGGGTTGCTCTTTCCCTTGCTGTCAAGATCAGATTCCCTTGATTGAGGCTAGTAATTAAAATGCAGCTTCTCTTGAGCATGTCCCAAAGGCAGGCAGAGAGAGTGGAAGTGCAGCCTATGCAGATTATATATATATCTCTACATACATTGCAGAAAATGCCAGTAGTTATGTTCTCTCTGAGTGCTCGTGGTTGGGCTGTTGACCTGGAGCTGGTGCTTTCCAGCTCTGAAAATGCAAAGGCACTCCAGCTGATTTATCAGGCTGTAATGCAGAGAGAGCTGGGATCTCCTTTCCTCCAATGTATTCGTGTCCATGTGGCAGTTGGAAGACATGGACCACTGTTCATCACCCCCACTGTGTGTGGCATAAGTGATTCACCATGCATTCATTTCTGGTCACATAAGGGGCATTAGCTTAAAGCAGGCTTGAGGCATAGGTTAGCGTTAGCTATTTGAAGTCTTCGGTCTGAAAGCAACATCAAACAGGGAGCAGAAAATGTATCATGCACAGAAAAATCTCTGGGATTTGTTTCCCCCTCTAAAAAAATAACAATAATAATAAATTCCAAACTGTTCGCATATGCTGTCTCCTCTGTGGTCAGGACACCTGTCTGCCTCTTTGCTGTTACTTGATACGGGCTTACAGGGCTTGCAAAAATGTTAACATGAATTTTTTTGTCATGGCAAATGTGAAAGGAATATCCAGCGTCTGTGTGGGCAAGTCCTCGGCAAATTTCTCTATGCTGCTTGTGCTTCAGTGTGGATATCAAGCAACTGCTGCTGTTCTCCTCCCCTGTGCTCCCCTTCCTCCACTGTGAGCCAGGAGGGTAAAGCTGCTGCCTTGCCAGACCTGGTTCTTCTGAGCAAAGACAGCTGATGGTGGGGCTAATGGGTTTCAGCCTGGCTTCCTTAAAAAAATAATATATGTGACTGGCTAGATATGTGTCTCCTCCTTCTCTTTAATGATCTTTAACTCCTTACAATCTCAGCCATGTTTGCTAAGAGATAATTAAGCTTTAGGAAGATAGGGGTGAGGATGCAGTTAGGAGGAGCTGGGGGTGACCTGGGGCAGCCAGGAGTGTGGTGGGTTGGGAGAGCTGGGGCAGGTGGAGGTGGACTGGACCTTTCACTAATCATCGCTACTATTTTTTAAACTTGCTTATTTCTTCTCTATGGCCAAGATGAAAAGAAACAGAAAACACCAGAGTGGGCTCAGATATCAATAAGGTGGAAGTATGAAAGGCTGCTGGTTGAAAGCAGCTTGTGGTAACAGAAAATCTATGTTTTCTTTTTAATTGGGTGTCTTTGGAGGTACCCAAAAGGAAACCAGGGCTAGAGATGGAGGCAGGGTTTGGGCTGTCCCACTCTGCCACTTTTTCCACAATTGCAGTGTGTTTAATGCATCCCATCTCAGCTTTGATTCTTCTTGGTGCTCGCATGGCAAAGCCAATGCTGTGGAGGTGACTCACCATTGGCCTGAGTGGTGGGGGGAGGCTTCGGAAGAAGAGGCTCTTTAAGCATGAGAGGCAGAAGGGCGTCTGGTCAGGCTTTGAAAGAGACTTTGCTACCTGCAGCCCTTACGTCAGTGCCTTTCACCAGCTCTGCAGTGATGTAAAACGAGTAGCTTCTCTCCCAAATAAACCTCACTCACTCTGATGCCTGCTCAGATGTAATCTGTGAAAAACCCTTATATGGTCAAAACAGGGAGACTGACACGAGTTGTATCAGAGGGGGAAAAAAACCTGTGGTCTGCTTCATACAGGAGGGCAGCAGGCGTTACGGACCCTTTTGGGGCTGTTTTCTTGGCAAGGTGTCACAGCCAGCTTGATATATTTTCTTTTATGATGAGCAAAACGTTTATTCTGACCTTTCTGTTTGCACCTGCAGAGGTCCCTTAGAAGAGCCTGTCCGTACGTCTGGGTGCCTGACGGAGCTGCCTTGCTTCCAGGTGAGGAATGGGTCAGGTCCTGGGGCTTTTGCCAGCTGCTGAGTTTGGAGAAAGTGGGGAGACCCTGGGACCACATTCAGTCATTCAGCAAACGATGGGCATTTTTCCAAAGCCCGGGTTGGTGGGAGGCCAGGCTAACCCAGGAGGTGGTTTTACTATTTCTGGGTCCAGATCTGGAAACAGCAAATGTGCAGGCTCTCCTGGGAATGGGAATGTTGCGATGGAATGATTGCGTGGTCCTGTGGGCCGTGTTACTTTGACAACTTTTTGAACAAGACTTTCCTGCTTGAGAACCTAACTCTCTCCTCATCCATGGCACGGCTCTGGGCAGCCTGGATACGCTCCCAGCTGATGATGGAGAGCTGACTGTATTGCTAGCTTTAATCTAACCGTGCTTCAGTGGACAAAAGTAGAAAAGTATATAAGCCTATTAAGAATAACCTGAATAGAAATATACGTGAGGAGCAAATGAATTAATTCTTCAGAATTTCCAGTTCTGTCAAATTCACTGGTGATATTTAGCTGTGACTTAAGGATCAACCTGATAAACTACCCCAAACTCTCGTAGGAGTCCCTTGTGGGATTATGTGTAGGTCATGATTTGTGCTTTGTGTCCATCCCACGAGTATGATGATTCGATTGCAGCAAGGGTAAGATTGCAAAAAGAGGAGCAGTGTCAGGGCAGTAAGTCTGTCCTCAAGCTTCTCTCAGTTGTGCCATCCCAGGAGGCAAATGAGGTGCTAGAGGTGCTAAAAAAGTTATGGCAACTGGGGGGAAGAAAGCAGCGAGCAGCCCTGTTGAGAAGCAGCTAATGAATGAAGAGGGAAGCAGCTAATGAATGAAGAGGGGTAGCTGATCTAAAACTGCTCAGTGGTCATGAAGCTCTCCAGGAGGAGAGTGCCTTAGGAGAGTGCGGTGGCTCTGGGCAGTCTTTGCTGTGGTGATGGTTCCCTGAGCCCTGTGGCAGCACCAGAAGGCCACATGTGGTACCTGCACCAGGGGCTGCGTTGTGAACCAGCATGGGTCCAGAGCAACCCATTGCCGTGTGGTTGAGCACTGGGTCTTGTTCGTCTGCTACCCTGATGGTTTTGACTAGTGGGTCAAGGGCTACTTCATTTGCCTTGATGTTACCTGACTGAAGACTCGTACGAGGTGTGTATGGCATGCTGAAATCTCAAGTACTACTTCTTTACGCTGTTGTGTCACTGAATATAACTGCACTTTCATTCTGCCCTTTCGGTATGCAATGCACATCCCTTCTTTCTTTACCCTCTTCTTGGTTTTTTTTTGGGTTTTTTTTTTTGTCATGTAAATTATGGCTAGCTGGAGATCAGATTTCAGCATCCTGTTTACTGCAAACACTTGGGGACATTAATAACTATTGAAAGACAAAGACAGACAAGGGACTAATAAGTAGAGGATAGGAGATTAATAGCAAGAGAGTAGAATTTGGTTCAAGGCCTGGTCTTCTCAGTTGCTGGGTTATGGAAGATTAATGGCAGCTCTTCTGTTAGTCTCACTCTTTCTGTGGCAGCTTTTCTGGCTAAGTCTAATAAACTGTGCCAGTGGATTGCTGTAAATACAAAATCTAGAAAGAAGCCCATCCTTATAGACTGTTAACTGAGACAGTATTAGTTTTGCTTTCTATTCAAAATCTAAGCAACAGCACCAATATATTTGTGAGTGGTGAAGTCAGATGTTTAGGTGCTTACAACTCTTCTCAGGGCAAAAACATATCATAAAATCTATCTTGCCAAGCAAGCTGTCTCCGACAAATTGGTTTTTTTACTCTGTGTCCTGTGCAAGAGATTGATTTGTCTTCTATTGACCAGGTTTTCAGCTTTGTTTCCGTGGCAAATTGGGCTCTTGACCTCTTGCATCTGGCCTCTCATTAGGCTTTGTGTGAGATTAGATCACTGTAAGAAAATGCTAACTTTGCAAAGAGCATTTCGGGTTAAATTTGCGGGAGAACTGTAGATGATGTTACTGCGTTGCAGAAAGTCTTTATTCTGGTAGAAAGGTGCATGCTGTTCGGGGTGTGCTGTATAGAAGGGCAGCCTCGAACTCCTACCTTAAGGCTGAAACTGCCAGTTCAAGCACTGCAGTAGTCCTTTGGCATCTGCCCTCATGTGTTTTTCATAGTCTTCACAAAGATGACCCCAAGCTCTTTGTGCACAGGGTTATAGCAATATATAGGTGTGTGTGTGTGGCCATTTTGGGAAGGAAGCAGCTGTGTTCCTGTAACAGTGAGCGTGACGAAGACGGCTAACATGACAACTTCATGCAGTAATAGCTGAATTTCTTTTCCAAGGAAGAAAGGCTACGTGCTGCTTCAGTGTCCCTGTAACAAAGCTCTTCCCCTCTCGTCTGCTCTTGCATGCAGTGCCCTTGGCTTTTCAGAAGTTAATTGATTTGTCCATATTATGATTCTCTCTTTAATTTTATTTGTGTAAAGAAGAACACGCGCTAATCTTTCTCCAGAGAAATGTTTCACACTGCTCCTCTTTGAATGTTGGCCCTGGGTCTGCCGCATTTCTTAATGAGTCTCTAACTAAACAGCTATGGTTCCCACATGCTCCAGCCTTGACACACACATACTTGTACACCCACGTGCCTGCTCCCAGTTGAACCGAGCAGCCTGCCCGCTCCCCTCGCATGCTCGCTGCTTTGGGATTTGCATTAGCAAAGCAGCACCTCCCTGCGAAGCCCTACATGTGAGAGGAGGCTTTATGCCTGCAGGTATAGATAAATTTGGCATTGAGTGAGCTGTCCTGTGAATCGGAAAGGCTGTAATCTCTTTATCACGCTGTCCCCCCACCAGACTCCTTTAATGTGCCTCTCTGGGAGCTCAGATTCCTCTGTGGGCTACATTACCCGTGGGGAGGACTCAAGCTAGAGCCGAACACGGAGCCGAACACCTAACACTGAATTACTGTCTGGTATGCCACTGGCTGCCAGATCTTTGATAGCTTGTTTTTAATGAAGATTCCTCCTGTAATTCCTAGAATATCTTGCAGTGCAAAAAAATGAGCTGTATGTGTATTTTGCTGTGGGCTGAATTTTTTTCCTGCTCTTCACAGTTCCCTCCGTGAACAGAGAGGAAAGAGAGGGGGAAGCATCTGACTGCTTTTTTGTTGTTGTTTTTCTACTTGACTTCTGTGAAATATGCGGGGATCAATTGCTCGCAACTAACAAAATGTTTTTGTTTCTCTTTGCAAAAGCATATGGGAACTGCAGGAAAAGCATATGGGCGTTTTCAGGAAAGCATATTGGTGAATGGACAAATTATAGTGGTGCCAATATGTTTTGGATGTCTGGCTAGACCACTACTACTACCACACTTGCTGGCATGCAAATCCATCCACGAGATTTCCAGCATGTGAATGGTGTGTAGCTGCTCCTAGGTAAATGCAGGCTATGCTGGATCCGACCCCTGTAAAAACAGCATTGTGATCCATCTTCAGCGTGCGTGACTGCCGCACCATGTCCCAGATCAGGCTTTGGGCTTGTGTTTGTAGCAGTATATCCATTCTCTCAGTAGACTGAGCCCAGAGCTCCACTTGCAGCTGGCTGCAAGTAATGGTAACCATTTTTCTTTCTAAAGCCCTTGACTGCAGTCCTAATAACACCTGAGCATCTTACAAACAGGCTGGGCAGCCTCTGGTTTCCCTCTGCTGCTCTGCCAGGTCTTTCTGTGTTAGCTGGAGCTATTATTTTTAATTTCTCCATCATGCGGGCTGCTTTTAAGGAAATGCAAAACATTTGCATTTTTGCTTCTGAGCTCAGTCCTGTTTGCCTTCATACTGGTGATCCAGGGAAGGGACCCAGCAACTGGAAGGGACTTGGTGGGGAGTGGTAAGGGGATTAAGTAGTCTTGGTTGGTGGGTCGGTTCTGGTGGCTCACAGCATCCCTGCAGTTTTAGCTCCATCTAGGCAGCTCTTTCCGCTTGCCCTGGCAGTGGGGGAGTGTTGCCTGCCCTGCCTCTGCCTGCGATGGGCACGGCTGTGCTGGGTTGCAGCGGTGGTAGCAGCTCTCTGCCCACGTATGGGCTTCAGCAGGTCCTAGGGGACTGGCTGAGATGGAGATCTCCTTGCGCGGGTGTGCACTGGGAGAGACACCTCCTGTCCCTGAGAGCTCATGGTCTAAAAAGACAAAGCGGAGATGTTGAGAGGGATGTAGTGTTCTCTGAGTGTTGGGGAGATGGGCAATAATTGAACTTGGGGAGTGGGGGGGAGTGGTTTCATGAGCAGATTCAACCAGTGTGAGTTTGTATGTTACTAGCAGAGATAGGTGGTCCTGCTGTCTGTGGGTCCCCAGCCCTCATTTCTGCCCATACAGTCACTTTTACCCCTTACAGGCACAGGTGGTGAGTCAGAGAAGGGGCCAAAACATGTGGCTAGAGACTGAGGGGGGAAGCAAGATGCACGTTTGGACATCACACTGTTTATCTTGGTTATGGACCTTCACTCTCGGAGATTCTGAGTGGTAATTCAGCACCTTTTAGTGTTCTTCCCCTTATGCCAACTTTGGGATGATTTGCTACTGAGTAATTTTACATTATTTAATGTAGCCACTTTCCTTATAGCTCTTTTGTTCCACGAGACAATTCCCTATTTTATTATGCAAACAGTACATTAAGATCCTTGTGGGCCAAAGTTCCCAGCAGTGCTTGAGATGACGGCAGAGAAGTAGGTTATTTCAGAAATAATGATTCTCTCCTCTAGAAGCTTTCTTGGAGTTCTGCTTTAACTGCTTTTGATATTATACATGCTTTAAAAAAAAAAATAAAAAAAAAAATCCAGTACTTCCTAAATGTTATAGAGCTCAAAAAATACACTGTATGCCTTGTCACAATATTTAATACAGAGTGCTATTTACAGTAATGAATCAAAATGTCAGTTTTTAAAATATGAACTGTCAGAGTGTTCCTACTTTGCAGAAAACTTTGATATGACAGTTTGTTAATCATATGACTATTACATCAAATGTGTCTCAGAGTACTTTTGCTCAACAAAGTCTCTTTTTATTCCTTCCCCCTCCCTTTTCACTTTAATTCTGGTAGATTTGTTTGACTGAATGCACTTTGATTAGGGGTCGGAAGAATCCAGAGCCGAATGTTTTTGTGGATTGGCAGATGGGATGTGTCGATACCTGTGGTCGTGTTGATTGTGGTCACCTAGTCATAGGTACAGCCTGGTTTGGGTCACCTTTACCTTGTCACCCCAGTTTTGCCCGAAGCCTGCTGTGTGCTGGGGCTCAGGCAGCAGGGCTGGTGGAAGTGAGCCCTGACTGAGCAGTGCTGATGCCTCCAGGTGTAACTCTGCATTTGGGGCAGCTGGGGTAAAACTGTCTCTTGAGTAATAAAAAGCTGGCTTATATAGCAACATTTCTAATCCCTATAGCTTTAGCATGAAGGAACAAGTAAATTAAAGAATTTAAGATGCCTGTGCATCCTCGTGTGAGCTGAAGGGGTGGCTGTGCAGGGCAGGGTTGGTGTTGGTCCTGGAGGAGGAGGCAGGGGGCTGGGGATGCCCAGGTGCTCTCCTCAGTGGCTTTGGTTACTCTGGACCCAGGTCAAGGAGGGTGTTTGTGCCCTGAACTCCCCTCTGTGAATTTAGACCACAGAGTACTTCATCTCTTCTGTTCTTTTGTTTGCTTATCTGCAAAATGGGAGTGATTAATTGATACGAGTCCCCTTAAAGCCGATTACCTAAACAACTGTGCTTCTTGATGGGGACGAGGAGGACCTTATGTAGATAACTGCTTTTAAAAACAGCCTCTGGAAGGAGAGGCGTTTGGGATGCTGATATGAAGGCTGGAGGCCAGAGAGGAATCTGAGGTGTAGCAGAGCCATGTACCTCTGCCCATAACATCTTTGTGCCACATTGCCTGGGGCTTCAGATGGATTGCCATTGCTTATTAAAAGTCACAGAGTTAGTGTTGCATATGTCATACAAGTGCAGTATTTCTGATGAGGAGTTGGCCCAGCATAGCTATGGGAATAGGAGGAGTCTAAAAAGGCGAAAAAGCTGTGTATCAGCAGTCCAGAAGAGAGAAGTGTGGGCAATGGAAGACAATGAATCTTAGAATCATAGAAAGATTTGGGTTGGAAGAGAACTTTAAAGATCATCTAGTCCAAACCCCCTGCTGTGGGTAGGGATATCTTTCACTGGACCAGATTGCCCAAAGCCCCATCCAACATGGCCTTGAACATTTCCAGGGATGGGGCATCCACAGCTTCTCTGGCAACCTGTTCCACTGTGTCATCACCTTCATTGTAAAAAAAAAATAAAAATTCCTCCTTAGGTCAAAATCAAAGTCTTCTCAATTGTGGACATTTCTTGGGGTCCGATTAACTTGGCCTTTCAGCTGGGCATGTCTATTAAATAACAACCTCAACTCTTTCACTAATGTTATTGAAGAGATAAGAACTTGTTTTCAGGGGTCTAATCACACGTTTAAGTGCACTTTTGAGTAGCACATTAGCTCTCGTATGTGGAAGGCACAGGTAAGCGCACTGGATGTGTCTGAAATTTGGTACAATGAGGCCCACTGGGTCTCACCAGTGGAAAGAGGTTTGGGAGGGTGAAGGCATTGCTGTAGCATCTCTGACAGTAATATGCTGCTGATAGAGGAGGCGAGGGAAAAATAGAGAGGAAAGGAAGGGGGGAAGGAGGTGGCTGGTGGTGCAGCAATGATGGCACAAGAGGCTCTGCCGGTGGCGGTGCCTGGTGTGGAGCAGCAGGAAGCCTGAGAGAAGCCATCAGGGAAGCCAGTCCCAACAAGGCTCTTACACAAACGTGCCTGGGAAGAGGGGCTGCCAGCAGCAAGGGCCACTGTGAAGGTGTCACTTTTCAAACCATGTCTTTGTCACCTCCATCAAGCAAGTGCTGCTGCTTGCTGTGTTCCCTCATCCCGTAGAGGAAAATTGATTATTATTCAATTTTCATTTTAGACAAACCACATTGTTAGTGTGATGATTTTTCTTTTATTATCGTTGCTGCGATGGATGGAAAAGGAGCTCTAACAGATGTATGATTAGCAGGGCATGAAATTAAAAATGTTTGTGTACAAGGAAAAGGTTGTTTACTACCAAATTCCTCATTTGAAGATTAAACGATACTAAGATTGGCTGTGTGATTCTGCAGCAGGCATGCAGCCCCCTTCCCTCCCTCTCCCCCAGCAGCATTGACTTAAAAGTAACAATATTTTAAATGTTACCTTTATTAAAAAAAGTAATAACGCAACCGAAAGGTCAGTACCTGCCTTTGGAGGCGATTATCTGTAGAGCTTGTTCTCCTGCTCTGCCACTGAATGTGAAAATATTTTGACTGATGCTTAAGCCCCATTGATTAGGGCAAATTGAACATTTTCTATCAAAAATCTTTTGGGTGGAAAATAAGGTTCTGATTGAATAATTCCGAGTATGAGTGTCTATGTGGGTGAAAAGTATTTGTTGTCAAAATGTTGAAAAAAGCATATTTGGAGTCACTGCTGCAGCATGTGCGGAGTGGTGCAGATTGGGATGCAGAAACTGGAAACCTGCAAATGCTGTCAGCACTGGGATGGTAGTTTTGCACAGGAATGCTTTCAGGCTCTGGTAGAAAGCCATCAACATTTAGATTTTTCTCTTAAAAGTAGTGTGGGGGTTTTTCCCCCCATAGAAAATATCTGTCCCCCTTTTTTTAATGGTAATGAAATTTTTAGTTTGAAAAAGTGACCTGTTGTCTTATGAACTCTACCTGTGATGCATAATTCTCAGCTACAGCTGTTCTTTTGTTCTTTCCTGACTTCTTTTAAAAATCTGGTAATGAATTTTGAAAGAGCTAGCTTAAGAAATGTGTATCAGAAACACTTTATCTGCGTTATCCTGTTGAGATAAGCCTGGTCCTACCTAGGACTGAACATTTCCCAGCTACTTTGAGTTTCTCGTTCTGTTCTTTTTGTCCTCTAAAAACTTTGTGACCAAGTTGAAGGCTGATGCCAGTTGAAGTCTGTAGGGCTACTCGTGTAAAGTTTCCTGTGAAGTTTCACCTGGGTGAGTGTTTGCAGGACCCAGACCCGAGGCATCGTCGTGATGGATTCTGCCTGCTGAGCCTGGATGGTATCGAGCAGAAAATAGGAAGAGGGCTAAAAGATTGTTCCTGTGCTCTGGGAACAATTGAGACAGAAAATTGCTTCCAGGATTTCTTCACTTTTCCGCAGAGGGTAATCAGCCTGTGTAATTCTCTGCCACAGGAAATACTGCCTGAATCTGTTACCCAAAGACAGCAAACAAAGTTTAGATAGCAGCCTGAATACCAAAGGTACTGCAGAGTAGGGACTGTCCTCTACTCTTTTTTTTTTTTTTTTTTTCTTTTTTTTCCTGTGGTGGCTGCTATACATGTCATAAGATGTCACAGTGATGCAACTAATAGGACAGGTAATTATTGGTTTAGATACTCAGTGAGTTCCTGGTACACAGTTGGACTGATCTCCAGACTTTGGTGCCCTAAACAAAGAGACAAGTTTGTATGCTGAGATTGTAAATGGAGTTTTGCTTAGCGTGATGCTCAGGTTATAAGCCTGAGATTGTGGGGGAGGTTAGAGCAATTCCAGTGAGATGGTGGGTGTCTGGTAACTTCAGTTGTGTTCTTGGCTCATTTTTTATCTTTGTTCCGTAAATGTAAGCAAATTGCTATTTTTGCACCTTTATTTGTTCATCTTGGAGGATGAGGCAGCACTTGGGCTACTTGCAGGGGTTTGTGTGAAGTTTGAAGCAGGCCTTTCAGCCACAGGTTTTATTGCAACTTTTAGGGGAAATTATTTAAAACTTTACTTGAGTGAGTTGCAGCCACATTACTGTGTGAGCATTATACCTGCTGGGCACTGAAATTTGATTCCTAAATGTCCATTAGTAGGTCATACTGGGCCAAAGGATCTTGAGCTGCTAGAAGAGAAAAGAATCAAACAGAATGAAGTTGGTGTTTGGTTATGTGCTCTGGATGTCATTGTTCCTGGCTGTTCATCTGGCTAATGCTTGCTTTTGTGTTGTATTTGTCTGTGTCTGTGCTTCTGTGCACATGGGGAAAAGGAGGACAAATATCACTGGGGTGGATTAGCATTAAAAAATAGTTAACTGATCAAAGCCATAAAGCTTGTCCAAGTGAATTCTTCAGAGAAATAGCTTTGAATTTCCCAAGCAGCCGCAGGCCATAAAAGCGAAGCTCTATCATTCAGAGATGCAAAAAAATCCCCTTCTGTTGGAGTGTCGGACCTATTTGTTCCTTTTTTAGGAGGGTATTCAAAATGTTTTCTTAATTTTCTTCTGAGCAGCTCACTGCTATCCATCATGAGCCTTCAGCAGCTGAGATAGTTCCGTTCTTCAGTTTTAACTCTCCACTGAAATCTGTATATCCATACTTTGCATTTTGGATGCCTTTCAGCTCTGTGCACTTTGCAGCGGGATAGCCCTTACAGAGTGTTTTTTGTCTCTGAGCTCAAAGCGTTGTAAAGAAGGGGCTAAATGTTGGCCCCAGTGTCTGGATGGAGGTGATGGGGAAGGAAGGATGTAGATGGAGAGTGATGCCTGGAAGGATTTCCTACGTGGCCCGAAGGGATGGTGGGGGATGCCGTGTTCTGTCTCATCATCGGTCCTGCCCTAGCGGGAGCATCAGCCCCACCAGGTCTGCAGAACAGGTGGGGCAAAGTGGGGGGGAATTTCATTTTACTTCCATGGAAGAAAGAAAGCACATTGTTTGACTGCTCAGATAAAGCTATTGAAGGCTTGTACTGAAGTTTAGGCAACCGGCTTCTCGGAATTGGGCACATAAATTTGCTTTATGCTTATGAAAGTCTCTCAGAGCATTTTGCTTTGTCGCTGCTGCTTAACAAAAGAGTGAAGCGCTGGTGTATGGTCCGTACACAGAATATTTGGATAATACAGTCATTAATAGGAATGAAAATTACACTGTGGTGGCACAGAACTTGCAAGAAAGAAAGAAAAAACTCTCAGGAAACACGAGGTGCTTTGTAGCTGGAGGTGCCTGTTGCCCTGCAAGGACTCAGCTGTCCTTTTCAATTCCAGTCTTTTCTTACTGAAAATATTTTACTGCCTAATACCTACTAGCTTTTTACTGCTGCTTAATTGCATGCACCCCCCCCCCCCCCCAAAAGAAAGCCACACATATTTTCCTGCGCTTGTAAATATTCAGTTTTAGGGCCCCCAGGTAGGGGTGTTAATGGCAGTGTCCTGGGTGCCTTTCAAGCAAAGAATTCCACTTTTACTTCCCTTCTGAAATGTGGAGTTTCATTCTCCAGATAACCCAAACTGTAATATAACCACATTTAAAGTGTGTGTGTGTATACATATATATATTAAAAAAAATAATTTTTTTCCTGGTGACTTAATGAAAATCCTGAGTGGATTCTTCTAGAAACTGAGGTCATCTTCCCAACAGGTGGGCAGTGTGTGGAGGGCAAAGCTGTGACTGAGGGACAGGGCTGCAGCTTTTGGAAAGGGATTAGATCCTTGCACAGGTGTGAGCATGACATTCGTGTGCACCATGTATACATATCCTGTGCTTGGTTTCTGTGGTAAAGCAGAGATGATTTACCTACATAGCAGGGCCATTTGCTAGGATGAAGTCGTCAGTGTTCAGTTATTAAATCAATATAGAGGCACATCCATATATAGGATAGCACAAGGTAAGTGTGAAGTTCATCCTTCTCCTCCCAGATTGTGCTTTGGCCACTTATATAGGCCGTATCTTACCCTTGGATGGGAGCAGTGCTCAGCTATTGATGATATGGGCAGAAATTGAATCTGAAGCCTAGGGCCTTTCTGCACAGGGAGAGTATTGCGAAACAAAGCCAGGGTGTGAATTTAAAGTGCAATAGCTGTTTCAAGCGTACTTCTCATGTGGGCAGTCTTATTCTGCTCTGAGAGGGCCTTTGTGCAGTTCCGCTTCATCCATTGCCAAAGGCACTCTCAGTGCAGAAAGAAGAATGCCCACACAGGGAGCGAATAGCTTTTCCAGGCTATTTCACCATGCTGAGGAGTCCCAGGAGATGCACATGGTTTCATGTCCCCATGAATGCTGCAGGATCTTACCCTTCAGCTCACTCTTCCACCAGAGCTTTCGCATAGGGAGACATGTTTTGTGATGGGCGGTTGGTGGAGTTGTGTCTTCTGCACCCTGCTAGGTGCAGCATACATCGCTCATTTGCCTGAGGTTATGGGGCTGGCCTCAGGGATCCCTGACATCTTGGGCTTCTCTAGACATTGCTGGTGTTGCAGTTTGGCATTCTCCATCAGTACCATCGCCTCTCACGGTGTGTCCTAGCTGCTGAAGAGAGCTCTTGTGAGATCATGTCTGTGTTCATGTGGTGTTCCTTTTCATACGAAATTGTGAAGGAAACCTGTACACTGGGGTATGATCATTATCTGAATATTGTAGAACAGGAAAAAAAGTCCATCTGTTCTACAAAGAAGCAGTGTACAGAGCAGGCTCTGTGACTAAATTCACATCTGTTCAGCAGAACTATCAAATGGAGAGCAGAGGGACCTAATGTAAATCACATGTTGAAACCACAAATATGAGTGAGATGAGCTGCAAAAGAGAGCCTGGAAGTGTTGATCCATGTGAGCAACTGTTGGTTTCTCTCCTTATTCTTTCCCTCTACCAGTTTCCTGAGCAAATGATGTAGAATCAAAAAAACCCCAACAAAACAACCAGGGATGTGCATGTGTGTATGCATACATATGTGCATGTGTTCATATTCCTTGCATGATTAAATAATCTTTCTATATCATCTTAAGCCATTAGATCATAACTTCAGTTGGAAGGGCAATGGACTGTGCAGAGAGCTGCAGAGGAGGGAGGGCAGAGCTGGCAGGTGAAGCTGTTCCCTGGTGGTGTTGCTCCACAAAAAATGGCCCTGAGGTAGCTTGCTTTAGAAAGGCACTTGCCTTGGAAGTGATTCCTCAGGGTGACGTCTCCAGCAGTGTCATCTCAAGGAACCTGATGGGAGCAACCTAGAAACTTCAAAGGGTAGGTTATGCCTTCATGTGCTCAAGCTAGTTTCAAAGTCGGTATCTGTATACCAGTCCTAACAGACTGCATCTTTCCATGGATCAATTTAATTTGTTGCTTAGGTTTCCCCTTAGTGTTTTAAGTCCTGCGGAAACAAAGGACAGCTCAAGTTTCTGTATTGGTTGCATTTGCAGTTTACTTTTTTCTGTGTCAAGAACATATCAATACAATTTGAAAACATAGTATTTTTATGGCTTGAGGCAGCAGTTTCTAACTTAAAAACAAGAAAGCTTTGGGGATGTACACGCAACTTAGGTGCCTCAGTTATGTTATTTGGCTGGTCTCCATAGCCCCTTAGAGAGTCCATGCAGAGGAGCAAGCATCTTCTCTCCCACAGGATCTCATGAAAAGAAACATGCAATAATTTCAGTCTCAAAGGTGGTTTCTTGTTGCTGTCTTGCCTTTGTCCTAGATATTTTGCAGTAAACGAGGCCAAACTTGCAGGAACAAAGAGTGATGGTAGATAGGTTGTTAGACCTGATTTGCACAGATTCTGATCTCCTGCAGTTCAGTCTGCTTGCTTTCGCTGACAGAAAGCTGTGCTCATACAGCTCACCTGGGATGTGAGCTCTGCAGGAGTGTGCTGGAGGTAATGAAGCACTTAAGGGGCTGGCGGGGTTGAAGGTCCCCATGGAATGATTAAGGTGTTGGCAGCTGTGTTACTTTGAAAAAGAAATATGTGTGTTACACAGCAAAGGCATGCTGAAATGCCTTGCAGACTCTTAGTTGTGTGTGGGAACATGCTTTGCCTTAGACCTGTGAGATAGTGGTAGCAGCTATTGGAGGGCATTTGATTAACTGAGCTGCGTGTACACTTACCAGCTGCGTGGCCCAACTGCCTTAGTGTAGTTAGACAGCAGAACATGCAGTTTGTAGCAGTGGCTAAAACACAGCAGTGTATCGCTGTGTCCAGATAGATTTAAAGTTTGGTCCTTCCTTCCCTCCAAAAATTCCCTCTGCTCATGATTCGTTTCCTCTTTTCCACTCTCCCTCTTCTGAAGAGGTGCAGTAATGTACTAATAATATAATAATGTATAATAAGCACTGTAATGTTTTCCTGGAGACTGTCAAATTTGAGCCATTTCACATCTAGGGAACTGATGTGGCCAGTCTAGTATGGAAACTCTTTTGTCACAACAAAACTTCATACTGATTTCTGGGAAGGGGAACAAATGGTTAATTTGGGTGATCAAAAACAGAAGACACCAATGTGATAGTGGTGGAGCAACTGAAGTTGGCTTTTTAATGATGCGCTTGTTCAGCAACGTTGCAAGGCCAGCATGGATGCCTGGCTGGCTTAACTTCATTGCTGGCACTGTGGTTTGCACCAGCTGAGGAATTATCTCCCAGAGCTTTGAGTATCACTATTCTTGAATGAACGGACACTGAGATGAAAGGGAAGAGCAACAGTTTCCTAGGCTGGTGCTTGGTGGTTTTATGAGTTTCAAAGAAGAATTGAAAATCAAATCTCAGGCACTTGTCTTCAGTCACAAGTTTCTATTTAGAGCAGAACTAATGCCCTATGATTACTAAAACAGAACTTTATCTTGATGTGCTCCAGAGTGTCATGACATGCTTGCCTTTGCTCTTAATGTTCCTCTTCACCCCTTTCTCCATGCTTTCAGAACAGCCTTCTTTGAACAGCTGTCTTCTCAATGAGCTCTATGTTGTGTTTGTTGCAAGTAGCATAGGGGTGGCTAATACCACCTTATGACTCACCCTCCTATCCATGTGGCCATGGACATTATGGAGCTCCTCCAGCTTAGGCACCATCTCAAAATGTGCCTTTTCTTCTTTATTCCTTGACAAAAGGGCCTGGAGTAGGCAGTGGACACCAGGACAAATCTGAGTCCAATGTATGCTGTCATTGCCAATAAAGCGAACTGGATATGAGATTGCTTCAGGAGAAGCCTGGACAGTAGACTGAGATGAGTTATTGTTCACCTTTACTCCCTGCTGGTGAGGCTCTTATCCAATCTTGAGTCCTCCAGTTGAAGTGGGATGTTGAAGAGCTGGAGAGGGTCCAGAGGAGGGACAGTCAAAGACCTAGAGCACGTGGCCTACAAGAAGAGGCTGAGGGAGCTTTGCCTCCCTAATAGAGAGGAGGCAAAGGAGTGGTCCAATGGCAGCCTGTGACTACTGCCGGGGTGTTATGAAGATGACAGAGCCCAATGCATCTGTCAGGATGGCAAAACAAAATGCTATGGACATGCATAGTGGATTGGGAGAATCAGCTGGGGAGCTGGAAAAACATTTTCTTTGGGAAAATAGTGCATCACTTGAACAAGTCACCAGGTAGCAAGGGATTCTGTGTTTTGGAGGTTTTCAAGGACAGAGCCGCTTATCTAGTGTTGGTGATAGTCCAGTCTCCTGCTAAAATCAGGACTCAGTAACCTGCAGAGATCCTCTTTCTTTCCTGACAGTACTGCAGGCTTTCAGCTTCTTAAAGAAGGAAGCACTTAAATCTTTATTTTTGCTTTGTGTTGCAAAAGGGAGACAAGAATACATTAGGGGGTGTGCATGTCTTGATTATGTCGAATCACCTGTTGTTGTGAAACTCAGAGAAATGTCTTTTTTTCTGATTGTTTATATGAAGGGGTCTGTGTACTTCCTTTCCTACAGTTTTCATGCACACAAATATCTTCCTTCCATTAGCAATCTCTCTGCAGCATCAGTTCCCAGCCATCTGGCAACAATCACTCTTCTATGTGTTAGGATATAGGATTTTCCATAGGAAAAAGGCTATTTCCCCTGATTATTTGCAAGGTGCCATAGGCTGAGCTGCCAAAAACAAGGCATAGGTTGGTGCAGTGCTCAGGAAGGAGGAGAAATCATCCAGAGATTTGTCATACTTGAGGCTGTGCCTTCCAGGACAGCTTGGGATCTGGGGGAGGAAAAGAATCAGGGAGTCAAGATTTTGATTCTGGACACAGTTCCTGCCCATTAATTGATTTAATTACTTACTTTTTAGGCATTACAGTTTCAAAGCCTGGTTTGTACTGCCAGCCCCTTGAGGTGTCACAAGAAGGTTATGGTGGCATTGGTCCCACACTTGAGTCCTCCTTGAGTGGGGCCCATGCTGTGCCCATGTTCTGGGCTGCAGCTCCTTTTCTGTTCACAGAAATCCTCTCGACAGCTTGGGATTCAGACCGCAGATGGGTTTTCTTCCAGGGATGGTGGCAGCTAACTCTTCCTGCAACCACAGTGATCTTAGAAGAGAAGTGGAGTGCAGGGAACCCATCATAAATAAAAACCCCACCTATACACATGCTGGCCTTGCTGGACAGGACCTCAAGCTCTGCACTGTTTCCTTGTTCACTTTTGATCAGTTTCTCACTGGGCTGAGCTCAGATTCCTGCTGTTTCTCCTGTGCTGAGATACATACACACAGCACTCTGCAAAGGTAAAACAATCATCTATGTGTCAATATGCTGCCGTGGTCCCATTTGGTCCCACTGGGGTCTTGTTGGTATCTCACTGCTGAGCTGAATGTAAGTTCTGCACTTGTTTACAGCCAGCATTGGCATCCAAACAGCCTGGGCTTGCTCTAGCAGCCATCTCTTGTGTCCTGATTTCTTTTCTCTCATGTGGGACTCTCTGGGTAGGTGTGATTCCAGTATGTCTCCATTAGTTGAGAAGTCCAGAACCTTAACCATTTTATTTGATGGATAAGCTCTATGTTGCTTGCCAATGCCTTGCTGAAGTAGGAACCTGAGTACTGAGCTGTGCTACAGGCAAGACAATGAATATGGGCACAAAAGGAAAAAAGGCAGCTTATTTTGGCAGAGGGATCTTGAAAATAAATTGTGTGCAGGAAAACAGAATTTGTGTAAGGGAGTTCATGGTCTGAGATTCCCAAAGTAACCTTTCTGCATCATTCTGCCTGTTCTTTTGCTGTCCCTATTAATATATTTCCTCTCTCATTTTATACACAAAATTATGAAACATCCGTCTCAAACTTTTTTGTGGTGCAGCAACACCCTCACAAACTTGTAGGTCAAGTTATCAGGAAGAGAAGCTTTAAGAATTGGAAGACATTTGTCTGGCTCAGAGCTACCCCCTGGCTCAGCTCTTACGGTTCAACTGTAAACTTTGCTGTATCTGAGTAAGCATTTTGGGCTGGCCACCAGGTCTACCTCCTCCATTGCAATTGCCCTGGGGTTTGTTGTGGCCGCAAGTAGCTGAGGCCTTGGATTAATGTTTTATCCAGTATGATTATGTTTGGAGTGGCTGAGAATTGTCTCATACCACAGAAGTCAAGAATCAGCCTGCTCTCTGGTGAAATTGTAATGCCGGTCATTAGAGTTGTATTAGATTAGATAGATCTATCTATCTCCAGGGAGCCAGTACTATCTCTTTGTTTCAATGCACATGGGCCAGTCAAGTTCAATTTATTGAGATTTTAAAGCCTAGTTTGTCATCCAACACCAGGGTGTGACATGGCTGTAAAAGGAAGATCTCGTTCATCAGCTTTTATGTGTGTGTTTTGCAGCAGCAGTCAAATTCAAATAGCCTGCATCTAATCCCCAAACTACTAATGCAATTATATTGGGAAAGAAAAGAAGTTTTATGTTTAGTTTGCCCTTCTACCTTTTCTACTGTTGAAGCTGATACAAGAGAACTGAGCTAAGAAGGAAACTTAAGAAAGGGTAAGTTTTTGGTTGATACCAAAATTGTCCCAGCAGCGAGGTTTTGGTGTAAGAATGAATGCGATGGGTTGGTAACTGATGAACTATATTCATGATGACGTGAACCTGTGTCAAGCATCTTTGTAGCAGAGAGACTGTTCTTTGCCATCATGTCTTTACAATCTCAACTACGGACTTATGTCTGAGTAATACTGTAGAAATTATAGTGACTTTAGTACATAAACCAAAAGTCACATCCCAAACTGGTGTGGATCGCCTGGCAAAAAAACAAAGTGTGGCTGCAGCTATGCTAGGAAAAAAAAAAAAAGATATTTTCCGAGTATTGGTTATTTAGTTAAAAGAATAGGGACATTCTGTGTTTATTTGTGCACCGTTGCAACTAGAGAATAAGGAATATAATGTTGCATTGCCAGTAGGTGATATTGCTGACATATCTTAAGTGGGATACAGCTATATTGCTGCAAACCCTTTTGAGTGCAGATAAAGTCACAGCTGGAAGTCTGGGGTTTTTGAGTCATAGAATAATTGATTTTGGAAGGGATCTCTGGAGGTCATCTGGGCCAACCCCTTGCTCAAAGCAGGGTGAACTTTGAATTTAAATCAGGTCTTCTGAAGGATCCCATGATTGAAGCTATTAAAGCCAAAGAGAGATGATAGTAGATTATATGCTTCAAGGAATAAGTCAGCACAAGCAGTACTGTAACTAGGTTTCTTTCTCCTTTAATTCCTGTGATTACATTAGTGATGTCCCACATTAGAAAACTGATGAATGCTTTCAGCCCTGTTTAACTGAAGAAGTGACTTTGATATTTATTTATTTATTTATTTTGAGGGGATTGAGCTGAAGATACAAAACCCTATCCTATCCAGGCAATTGGAAGAAACTCTGGGTCTGGGGGGAGAGGGAGAGTTAAACTTGTTCCAGCTGACACCTGCTGTGAAAGACTAGAGCAAAGCATCAGGAAATGCCCATAAACAGTGTAAAGTGGGTGCGAGCAAAGTAACCTGGTCTCAGGGAAACATGTGCCACAAGGACTCAGATTCCATGTGTATCCAGTTTGCATGTGGTCAAGAAGACAGTCACTGGAGGGTGACAACATGTTCCATGCTTCTTCTTTATGTCTCAGAGTCTCTTGGTGGCTCAGTTGACTCCTGTTAGCTCTCCACTGCTTACTGGTGATGAGCGTCACGTCAGCCCCATGCCCAGGATTCCCAGTGCTGAGTTGTTCCTGCAGCTTTGTGGTTCTCCTGGTTGCTGACAAGACATGTAAGAGCATGAAGGGCCAGAGTCAATTTGCTGCTGGGTGAGTCTGAGGGAGAAGCTTCTTTGGACTGGTTAATATTACAGGACTTAGATTCTGTGTGAGGTGCGGATTGGCAACGAATAAGGGAGTTCAAAAGGAATCCCAGTTCTCCAAATCACATAATTTCTCATATGATGTAAAATTGATGAGGATAAGTAGTACCATATGGGAAAGATGTCCCAGGAGACCTTGGGCTGAGTTTGTAAGTACCTATGGCACTTCCTATGTTTGGTTAAAGACCTCTAATGAGACTAGAATTTTGACATTATATCCTCTTTTGGAGGCCAGAAGAAACAAGAAAGCTTCATGGCTAGAGATAGTCGGCCATAAATGGAGAAATAAATTCATTTAACATTCAAAGGGGAACAGTGCCAAGAGAAACAAGCAGCTTTGGGAGTTTGTAAAGAGTAAATCTCTCCGGTCAGCCTCAATTAATACTTTTGGCTAATTAGTGGAGTGGAGGTGATGAGGACAAAGCAAAGAACTGTATTTTAGCAGGGCATTTGGGTTTCTGCTTTTGGGAATTTCAGGCAAAAAATGAAGAAAAATAAGCTTAGAGTAGAAACATCCAGTCTTGTAGGTTGCACCTCTAAATGAAAGGGGCAATATGCGGCATGATTTTGCATCATGAAGGATGTCCCCTTGGTTCAGTGCTAGAACTGATCTTTAAAACTCAGTTGTAAGGTGAAGTCAAAAGTTTTTTCTTTCAGTTCTTTTATATGGACAGAAGAGAAGGGAGAGTGAAGAAAATGCAGTCTGCCTTTCTGCACGTGGCTCTTGTAATCCCTTAGAGACAAACTTGGGTTATCCAGGGAAGGGGATGTCTTGATTGTGTTCCTGAATAGTATGAGAGAGCAGCTGCAATAGGGCTTCCAATTGCATCTACTGTCAGTGAACAAGGTCCTGATTCCCTGTATCTGGTCAGTCCCTTGGCCTTAGGAGTGATGGTTAACTGTGCATGGGCGATAGTAAGACAGAACATTATGGACCCACATCAAGCCAGTGGATTTAGGAAGGAGTGGGATGGAAGATAGAGCAGACTATCTGGAAGCACAGACTGTGATTGCTCATTTTTTGTTAAACACTGTTGCTACCCTGCTATGAAGCATTAGCTTAATTAACTCAGGGATAAATTCTTCTGTCTTGGCAAAGTCCATCAACATCCAGGGAGTATTTGGTCCATGTTATAAATATGAAAATGAAATCAAGATTTATTTGGGCACCGTCTAATCACAGAAAAGCTAGCCTGTCTCGGGGATGAATGTACTAACAATTTCAATAGTAGACAAAATGGTACTCTACCTTTCCATTGCTTATCTGACGTGAGGCTAAATTGACTTGGAACCCTCTTTGTTTTACCTTTGCTTCTCAAAGGTGGATGACATCCTGTAATTAAAAGCAAAAACAAGCACTTATGCCCACACATTAAAAAAAAAATAAAAGGGAAAAAAAAAAGGAAATAAAACCTTGTCAGGCTTTTGTTACTGCCTGGTATTATCTTCAATTGATATTCCTGGTCTGACATTTTTAGATAATGTGGTCTCATCTTGGGATTCGTGGATTCCAGTTCCTCTGCTGTGGTGTATTCTTTCATGGTTAGGATTTTCTGAACTTAAAGTCATTAAGATTGTCCTAATGATAGAACCAGAGCACGCTGTTTTCCTTATTTATGCAGCGTGATTTCACTCTTTGCTCTTAATGTTATTTATCATGGTTAGTCCGGTCTTGTCCTCTGCCTCCAAAAGTAGGTAATGACTAATGCTTCCAAGGAAGGAAGGATAACAGAACCTCAGACAGCCACAGCTGATTTCAGTCTGTTTTTTGTCTTTGATATTATTCATCATTTTACCCCTTACATTTTAAGTTACCATTCTTGAAAAAATGGTCTTATGCTAGCATCCACCATGTTATAAAAGGTAGCTGAGAAATTGAAGAGAGTTCAGAGTAAATATACATCAATGAATCGAGAGAAGTCTGCTCTTTACAGTGAGTTTAATTGATATTTAATTTAAATGTTCTAATTTGATTTAACCAATGACCTGTCTGTGTTCTGAAAGGATCTACATAAGGGAGACAGGTGTGTAATGCAGATGACAGGAGTGTAACAAAATCCAATGGTTGGAAGTGGAGCTAGATAAATTTAAAGCCAGACATAAAGGAGAAGCTGTAATTATGGTGCTTAATTGCTTGCCCAAACAATTTACCTAATAGTGTAGTGGATTCTCCAATACTCGCATTTTTTCAGTTGAGGCTACGTGTACATTATAACAAATACTCTTTAGCTTAACAGAAGATTTGTAGACTAATAGTTGGGTAGAGTTCAGTGCCCTGCGCGGTGCGGAAGGGCTACACCATATGGTCAATGGAAGGGCTTTCAAAGCAGTGACATAAGGAAAATTTAGGAGATTTTTTGTTTGGGATGGAGCAGTGAATTTGGGAAAGGGGTATTGCCAGAGTGGTCAGGGAGTAAGGAGTTACAAGGAGAAGCTTGTAACAGCCAGATGAGGAATGGAGCTGTTGACTTACTGCTGACCAAGGCTGTGTGAGAGTGGCAGGGAGAAACGCAGAAAGCTTCAGCCAAGACAGAGGGAGGTGTGACACAAGCAAGAGGTTGCTGTCCCTCTGGGAGGGTTCCCAGGGACACGGGCTCTGATGACAAGGGTTATTCCAGCCTGGCTGCATTAAACGTTGGGTGGCTAGATTTATTCAGATTTGCTAGGAAGGGGCTTGTTCAATGCAAACCATGCCTGACACATGATTAGCTTGGAGCAAAAATGTGAAGACAACTGTAGATTTAATCTACAGTTTAACTTTTCAGTGAGAGCTCTGTGGTCCAGCCATTGACTTGAGCAGCAGAGGGATCAGGCCCTTTGCATTTGGCATCAAAGGAGCAGCAATAGAGATGACTTGTCCAGCAAAAGGCTGACGAGACTGACTATTCTCCAATGAGGGGATTGTTTTTGAAGAACCAAAGTGATCAGATTAGGTTTAATGTTTTTTCACTCCATCTGCTATTACCCTTGAAGGAGGAGCTTGCTGTATCTACGCTTAGAAATGGGTAATGCAGCTATTGTAACAGCTCCATCCCTGACAGCCAAGGTGAGCGGATGCACTTCATCACGTTATCCCATGCCAGTGTGCATGTTCCCAGGATGTGTTTTCTGGTCCTGCTTCTTGGGTTCCCCCAGCTCATGTATCTGGATGCTCCTTTTGTTGTGTTTTGCCTGTTCCTCAGTGCCTGCAATATCCAGTAGAGTTTGTTCTTTTTATTCTCTGAGTTTCTCAGTGACTTTAGCCTTCTTGCAACCACTGACTTCTGCAATCCCCCATATCTAGTGAGAAACTTCTGAAAACAATACAGTTTGCTGTAGAACTGGTAGAAATAACTTTTTTGGAAGGAAACACCTCAAAGACAAAAGTGAAACATGCATTTGCTGGTTGTGTTTGCTGGCTAGCCAGAAAAGCACTGCCTTTACCTATGGAGGTTCTTGTCCAAGTGCAGGAACCACAGTGATGCAGAGGCGGTGGTATATGTCAGAGTAAGTTTAGAGTAAGAGGGTTGGTTATAAACCCAAGTTGCCCTGTGCTGTTTTGATTACTTGTCCTCATCACAAAATGTTCATCTGTTTTGGTTCCAAGAAGCTTCCGATTGAAAACCAGGCAATATTGCAGGGAATGGTGAGGGAGCACTGATGGCTTTACCTGAATTAGCCAGGGTTCTCCACCATGGAGAAGTCTGCATGGCTGTGTCCCTCTGCAAGCCACTCACCCTTATATTTTGCCTTGCTCTTGGCCTTTTACCAGATGGAAAAATAGGGGGAAAATAACAGCAAACCCAGAAGTTTAGCTTCAGCTGTTAAAAAGAGCTTAATTCATTTTCTTTTTTTATGATCTCGCAAAGTAGTTAGGCTAAATTTAATTGAGTCTAGGGAGCTGGGGCTGGAACAGACGAGGAAAAGGGAACTTGCTGAAAACATTGTCAAGGCACAGATAGCAAAAACAAGTGGCAGCAAATGCATAACAGAAAATGAGAGGGGGAGAAAGAAATGGCTAACGGGGAAACAATTAGAAAATACCACCACCGCCAAAACAAATGTGTTAGAGGGTAGCTGAGAGGGAGCTGCGTGCCAGCTTACAGTCAGCAATTGAGTTACAGCAGTATGGTCTTCATGCTCCAAAACTGTCCATAAGAGCAGCTTGCTTTTTAAGTTCATTCATGGAGATTCACAGCATCTTCAGCCACCCCCAGCACTGTGCAACCTGACTACTGAAGCAGATATTCTTGGTTTGTGCATCACTCAACCCATCCCTGCTATCAACCTGGCAGACCACAAGAACTCAGTGGGACCAAGGCGTGTTGCCCGGGAGGTGCTTAAGGAACATCTAGGTAGCTGCCAGAATGGGAATGATGATAATCTGGTCGGTACTGGGATTTTTCTTTTGCTTTGCATCAGTATGGAGGTAATCTCCAGGGTCAGAGGATGCTTCATGCAGTGGGGCGCTCTTTCATATGAGATGTCAAGCCAGGGGCTGAAAACCTGTCAAAATAAAACTCCAGGATGCTTTTAGCATTGGGTAGGGTGTAGTTGTCTATGGGTGTTATAACTCCAGAGTGCAGAGTTGTCCTGTTTAGCTCTTGAGGCTGAGTGCCTTCATTGCTTTCTGCTCTTAAAACCTAGATAGTTGCCTGAATTTTATTCCTGTGTTGTACATTTTTTAAGGGTGTGGGAGGAGGAGGCAGCAGTGTACGTGAATCTTACTGCTTGAGTGGGAGTCGTTTTCTAGGTCCGTCAGGGCTGATGTTGGTAATGGGAAGTACCAGGCAGTGGGAGCACAGTTCGCGTGCCCTCCGCCCCCACCCATCACGGCTGGTTTCCTCTCTGGCCCTGTGGGGAGGACCTGCCTTTCACTTCTTGTTTTCACAATGATGCTCCGCACTGTTAATGTAAGATCGGACGGCAGGCATATGGAGGAGGAAAGTCACGTCCTTGCAGCTCAGCCTTCGATACTTGTCCATCTCCAGGGTGCTCCATCTGCCTCATTTCTAGCCAGTCCTGGTGGCTTCCTTTCACTGGTATTGGATGTGCAGCACAACAGGCTTGTCCTCCGGTGGCAGGGGTTGCAAAACTGCTGCATGCACACCGGGCAGCAGACTGCACAGTGAGGAAGAGCCACAAGTGTTGGGACTGATGTCTGGCACTTGCCAGTTTGTCTCCCACACAAGGAGCGATGGAGGTGGAAAATGACCACAGATTGTCTTATCTCCTAGTGTTGGGTCAGACATTGGGACTTTGACTCTGCAAGTGGGAAACCTGTTACCTGGAGTAAACTTACTGGTCTGGAATAAGCACGCGTATATATACATCAGTTTTAGCAGTCATTGCTGTTAGCTGGAGGTACTGTCCTCCACACTACCATGTGGAGACCTTGCTCCTTTCCCCCATGCTGACTCAGCATTGCTAACAGCAAATTCCTAGGACAAGATTATCCATGCAGTAACCCACAGAACTACTTTCTCTAGGTTATACCCAAGAGTCTTCGTTTGCTCCTTTGATAAAGGACTCAACTGAATTTTTTCCACCACGAAGCTTATAGGATGCAGATGCTTTGCCAGCTAGGATGAGTTGGCAAAATAGCTCTCTGCCCAAGCCCCAAGAGCTTAGTCTTGATGTTTCTAGTTAAGAGAAAGGGGAAATGAAGTGTGATTTCTGCTTTGTTGTCTCTAGGTAGACTTAGATATGCTACCCGATATGCCTTCTTTCTGCCTAAATGTTCCATATAGTCCTGGGGGCTGGTTGAAGAGCTCGGTGTTGTTTGTTTCTCTGAGAAGCATGTGTGCATGGAAGTCTTAGCTGTGAGGCACCAAGAATATGCCCAAGTAGGCTAGGAGTGGACCTGTGGCTACAGTCCTGCATGGTATCAATGAGCTGTATGTGGCTGCACTTCTAAGCTTTGTAAATACCTCCTTGTGAGCCATTCAAATAGATGGCTGCATGCATGAACACAGGGCTGTGTCAGAATAATTAGAGTGCTATAGCACCGTGGACTTCAGTAATTATTTCTCTGCAAAGGGGTCTACACCTGCCAGAGGTCACCATTCATCTGTCCCTTTTCTTCTTCACTACCTTGAGCTCAGAGGACTGTTCATACCAGCTAATGCAGCCCTTTGCTGCCATGCTCAGCAGAGCTGCAATTCTCCCTTGCATCTCAGCCCCAGCAGATTGTACTTGCTGCTGCAGTTAGAGAACACCTCTTTGCAAGTCCAGCAGAACCTCTTCTTTGTCCCGTGGTTCCCAGATGGAAGTGCTTTTCTGCAACAGTAGTCTGCTAATGTTTCCCATGGCCTGGTGCACTCCCTTGCACTGATCCTTTTTCATGATCAAAACAAATCTTTCCTGATCAGGTCATAGGAGCCTGCTGGTGTCAGTAACCTTGGGGAGTCCTGACATCAAAGCAGAGTGTGAGCAGAAGCAACAGGGTGCTCAAGGGCTCCAAAATTAGCATTGGTCTGTGTGGGGTCTTCATTTCCTCACCACACCTCAAATCCAGCTCAGAGGGATAGCATCTAGTGGTACTGTAGGACCATCGCTGCTACCCAGTGGGTGTGGTTTGTGTGTGGTGAAAAGCACTTGTTCATTGTAATGAACAGGTTTTTTTAATGGGCAATATTTTCAGCAGTGTCTGAGTCCAGTTCTCAAAAGTGATGTAGGCTTTTAAGAGGCCAAAGCCAAGATTTTCATAAATAAGTAATGATTTGGGCTACCTCTGTTTTCTGTTGTACAAGTTGAGATGTCTAAAAGGAGCCTGGCTGTCAGCAGTTGTGGGATTCTGGCATTTTTTCAAAATTGACATGCTTTTAAAATATCTTAAGCTGGGCATTCAGAAATGGAGGCATCAAGAATGATTAGCTGTTTTTGAAATCCTTTTTCTTAAAAGTTTGAATGAAAGTCTCTGGGACGTAGGATCCTAAATGACATGTGAAAAAGTGCTAAGGGTGTATTTTGAAAGTGTGTCTATCTGCGACTACGCTTGTCCCCAGAGCACTTGCAATGTTCTGTGTTAACGTACTCACAAAAGCCTAACAGGGAAAGGCAAATACATTACTGCTTTACTGAATGGATGGTGGGATTGATGGGCTTCTCCATGGTATCAGCCTGCAAGAGGAAAAATAGCAACGCTTTTTGCAGGCACCACCAATGAGCTGATCAGTAATTCTGACCTACTGGGGAAAGAAAGACAAATTTGTATTATAAGTCCTACACATTAGGACCAATATGTTTAAAGATAAGCATGCACAAGTTAAACATGTTAAAGGGTTTTGTGGGCTTGATTTTATAAAACAGCAAAGCAGTAGGTTTGCAACTCTTATTTCCCAGCCTAAATTCCTAATTCCCTTTGTGTGTGATTCTCTTCGTCTCTCTTCTCAGATCTGAACCATGTCCCACCCATCCTGGCTGCCACCCAAGAGTACCAACGAGCCTGTTGGTCACGTTACTGCAAGGATGGAGACCACACACACCTTTGGGACTCCCAGCATCTCGGTGTCCACCCAGCAGACACCAAAGAAGTTTGCGCCTGTTGTTGCGCCCAAGCCAAAGTACAACCCATACAAGCAACCAGGAGGTGATGGTAAGTATTTACTTCTTTAGGAAGCAACCACAACTGACTAATTCAAAGGAATTGACTGCTAATACAGGCTGTTCTTGACTTGCTGTTTGAGTTTGTGGGAGCCTCCCTGTTTCAGATCATTCAAATCAAGGTGGTGGTGAAGGTATCTCTTACCCTCGCTCTGGTTAGCTACCCTCCTGAGAGGTGCAGGGCTAGGGGAGGACATGGGGACAGATCTTTCTTGTTTTTAATTGGAAGCAGATATCCTGTGTCCAAGACTGGTACTTTTCAAGGGCTTTTGCTTGTTTGCTCTCTGCTGGTATGTGTTGATCCAAGGAGCTGGGGCTTGAACAACCCTTGTCGGTATTGGTTCTTTCATCCCAGCACAATGGGAATCTCTTAGAAACATGGGATTGGGCTGTGGGAGTACGGATATAATTGGGGTGATAGGACATAAGTTTAGCAGAACAAGTTGAGGAGTGCTTCCTCTCTAGCCTGCTGGTTTGATTCAGTTTTACTTTAATTCTTTTCACTCTACTATGGAACACTCTTGAATATGCAATACTTTAATGATATAATTCTGAGGATATTTACATGACCATTGCAAAGGCCCAGGGAGCTGTTATGTCAGTAAACCAAACTGCCAGTCACCGTGTGCCTTCCTTTAATTCCTGCTATAAAAGTCCTCCTGTCTTCACGTAGTTGAGCAGCGAGTGTGGGAGTTGGGTTCCTGGCTTGTGTACGCATGGAGGGAGGGGGGTCCCGGCAGCACGAGCACATGGCTGAGAGCGCCTATGGGGTTTGCAACTGGAAACCTGCCAGTTGGAGCACCTGGGATGCCCCTAGATGATGGTGGAAAGTGTGTGATGGAGCCTTACTGCAACAGAAACAAGGTGGAAGCCAAGGATTTTAGGAGGGAGTGGTAGCTCTCTTGGTAGAGTAGTAACTTTTCAATTGCTGGGGATTTACTATGGTTAGAAATGGGTGAAAAGATCTTCCCCCTCCTCCTCTCTATTCTCCCTCCCCCCCCAAAAAAAAATTCAATTGTATTCAAGAAAATTGCCAAACCAGCTTTTGATTTTTGGTTTTGGATGCTCTGGTTTGTTCCAGTCACCACTTTCCCTCTTTTGTGTTGAGTGCAGTAAGATAAATGTCATCTGTATCTTTTTTTCTTTTGTCCACTCTATCTTTTGAAAGCATGCACATTTTCAGGAAGACTACAGAATAATGGAAAGGAGAAAGAAAAACAAAGCAGCATATTAAATCTCGCACTTGAGCTATTTTCTAAAGTTAAGGGCATTTTATAGGAAAGTTGGAAAAGTCTGACGAGTGCTTCATTTTTTTCCCCTCTGCTGCTCTAACTTCAGAAAATTCAGAACGAAAAAAGAAAATGTGTTGGAGGGGAAAAGCGAAGTCATATCCACCTGTTCCGTTGCCTTCAGTAACAAAACATCAGCGAGTAAGAGGAAGAGAAAGACATTTGGAATTAAAAAAAAAAGTAAAAAAAAATCCATTTCTGAAGTGCAATGAAAATGTCACCTTCAAGGCAAAGTGGAAATTCTTATTTTTCTAATTCTCTTGAAATTTAAACTAATAATGGAAAATCACACTTTTTTTCTAGGAAAACTGTTGTTGATCAGACATATTTTTGGTGAAAAATGTCAGTATGCTTTAATTGTCGGGGTTTTAGTGATTGTAGAGCCAATTATATGTGACTCGGGAACATTATCACCTTCTAAAAAATTCTTTGTTTCTTGGCATTTGGGGAAGGAGGCTTTCCCTAAGAGCAGAGCAGATGCTGTGGGCTGGGAAGGGGAGATGAGGCACGCAAGCATTTCTCATGCAACACTTGACTACCCAGTCCCGCAAGCAGCCGAGCATCACCAAGTCTGTTAGAAACTGGGAGACATCTTTCAGTGCCTTGTCTTTCTCTTGCCTTGTCTGGTGCTGGGCTTTTGGAGATCCCATCATCGTCTGACAGGCCTGGAAGAGCTAAGGGTTGGCCAAGACCTGGTCAGGGACCAGCTTAGTGATGTGACAGTGTGCCTGCAGCTTTAGCTAATCCACTTTCAGAAGGTGACATGCTGCCGGTCGGTGTCAGCAGCCGATGCAAAGCCATTAGCTTGTGAGAACATGAGACTTCTGGGATCTGGCAGGCGAGGGGGGACAGTGAGAAAACATTTAGCCCAACATGCTTCATTCACTTTCTATGGCTCCCTTCTCTCCTCCAGGCTCCCTAATTGTTTCTTCCATGACCTCCGTTGTTTTTGCAGCAGTAATTCAGCCTGGGAGACGGCTCCATGCCCCACTGGTTCACTGTGTAAAGGGGCACTGTGAGTTGTTTTGCCTAAATTTGTTCTCTGTCAATCCTTGGTCTTTCCCATCTGGTTAGCTATGAGTCTGTAGGTGGAGGAGCTGCAGCATCCCCTTATGCCCCGGTGTTTTCATCCCTCCTGCCCCTCCGGAGATGCTTTGCTGGAGGCACGTGGGCTTTCCACCCAGTGTGTGGGTAGCACGCAGTGCAGCATCCTTCTGCCGGAGATGAGTGCGAGCAGCGGCACTGCTCCAGGGAAGGGGCTGTCGCAGGGCTGCAACGGGGCAGAAAGTGGCCGTGCACATCACAGCCTGGAGTTGGTTCCCTGCTACCAGAGGCTGCAGAGATGGTGTCGGTAATTTCTCTGGGAGACTGGCAAATTCTGTTCCTGCTGCTTTTAACATTTGGGAAAATGCATCCTCTGGCCTTGCGTTTCTTTATTGTTATTTTGCAGGTATGTTGCTGGCACATAGTGGGTCTGCTTGGCTGATAGCATTTGTGGGTTTATTTCTTGAACACGTTGAAAGCACAGGGAAAAGACACTGGAGTGACAGACTGTGGAGCAGGTACTGTGTGCATGGTGGGGGAACAGCTGTATCCTCCTCTCCCTCCCTCCAAGACATTTTCTTGGTCTCACCTTGACTTTGATTTTATTTTTTTCCCCCAACACCTGCATAAAAATCACCCAGATTAAAAGCTACTCAATGGAACTTTAAAACAAATTATAAATGGTTCAATGACTGAAAAAAAGTGAAATCGCAACAGCCAGTGGTTTATAAACCAGCAGCATTTTAGTATGCTGGAAGCACTCAAGGCGTGCATGGTTTAGACCAGCTAAGTGAGCAATTTTCCCAGCGCTGCCAGCTCCCCTCCTTGCTATGTGCCATGCTGACTCACTGTGACTTGTTTCAAACTAGATTTGTCAACTCATCAGAGCAGAGACCGTGTCTTCTTGTCACAGGGATCTGTTTGGGAGCCCCAGGGCATGACTGCAGTAGTAGTAGTAATAATAATAATCAATAAGACCACAGCTCTGATTAACATCCTGCATGGGTCTCTGCCGTGCAGCTGGCTGGAGAGGTGAGCACAGCTGTGTTTTTATAGGTCCTCCAAACACCAGACCAGACTTCCACATGCTGTGGTCTGGGCTGGATTTCTGGAGGATTTAGTGCTAGTGTTCCCTGCTGTGACAGTTTGTGGGGGATTAACCTCACCTGATCCTGGGAGGCATGAGCACCACAGTCGCTGGGATGTACAGGTGCCCGACGTCTTACACAGCTCTGTATTTACCCCACAGAGGGCACAAAGCTGTGTGAGCTTGAGGAAGATGATTTTCTACAAGATAATCAAGCGTGCATGGGGAGGAAGTGTAGCTGCTAATGAGTTAGGCTGGAAATCAAAATTAGGTGTCCAGGCGTTTCAGCAGTGGCTCTAAAAGAGTAGCACCAGGGCCAAGGGTGGTCCATAGATGGAGCTGGATGTGTTTGCATTTGGAAAGCATCTTCTGCATGCTGGGAGGAGATGAGTCCCAAGATGGATGAGATATCATCCAGCTGTGGGTCTTGACAGTCCAGCTCTTGGATTCAGCTCCTTTCTCAGCGCTCACATGTTTGGTGCTACCTGCCTCTTCCCTCTGTTCCTCAGCAGACCCCATCCAACAGCATGCATAGGGGGTCTCATCCTCTGTACTCGCTGAGTGAAAAAATCTCTTAAGCAAAATAATGCTTTCTTCCAAGGAAACAGTATTAATTTTGTTTCCTTTAAAAGCATTGGATGCCCCATCATTGGAAGTGTTCAAGGTCAGGTTGGATGAGGCTTTGAGCATCCTGATCTAGTGAAAGATGTCCGTGCTTATAGCAGGAGGTTTGGACTAGATGATCTTTGAAGGTCCATTCCAACCCAGAGCATTCTGTGATTCTGTGGTTGCCCTCCCTCCTTTCCCGGCTGCTTATTTCTCTCCTGCTTTCCAGCTTTTTACACTTAAATTGGTATTTCAGCAGCAGAGCTGGGGCCTTGGAGAAACTCTGCAACACAGATGTTCCCATCTACACTGGGCTCAGGAAGATGGGGAGAATTTATAGCTTACAGATGAAGCAAATTCCCTTTTCTCCTCCTTTTCATTAGTCCCAGAAAACAGGGCCTCACCCTTCACGGCAGACGAAAGAGGCGTCTGGCGTGGAGTGAGGTTGGTGATGGCTGATCCACTGTCTTTGTGCATGCTTCCATGGGCGCAGTGGCGGCAGCGCTGGCGCAAGCTTGCACGCTCCGTGGCACGGGGAGGAGAGCTGGCAGCCGCTCCCAAATGAGTGCCGCTGTGGCAGGGCATTCAGGGTGCACTGGGATGGCACCAGGGGTTGTGAGGCCAAAATCAGGGGCTTCATAAGTGTAAAAATCCTGAGGCGCTTGGAAAAGCCTGAGTTGGGGCTCTTCATTTCATGTGGCTTCAGCGCAGTGAGTGGCAGCGTTTGCAGTGTGAATTACCTTGCAGTTTGGATCCTTTTGGTTTCAAGCTTGTTTTCATAACTGCAAAAGCTCTTTTCCCCTTGCCTTCCTCCCTCTCCTCCAAATCAAACCCTGCAGACATGAGCAGTGCAAGTCCAGGAGAAACAACACTGCTGATGAAGCCCTGCCAGGTTGCAGAGTTGGGCTTCCCAGTCCAGCATTCACGAGCACTGTCATAGCTCCTGCAGATTGGATATGCCTCCTCTGCCATCATGCATGGTCACTTGAAGGGTGATTTGATGGTGGCAGGGAAGGGAATGCGTCCATCCTCGCTTGCTGGGAAGTGCCAGATCATTGCTTGGCACCCAGGAGGTCTTCTGCTCCTGCAAAGATGACTGTCTCCACTCCCAAGAAACCAAGTTGCTCATATTCTTGCAATGTCTTTGATTCATACAAGTCCAACCATGCGTGTTTCTCAAGCTGCCTGAGACAGACTGAGATACTGCAGTGCCAACCCTGGCCAGAAAAGGATGTGCAGACAGCATCCGTCCCAGGTTTGGTCCCCTGTGCAGCTTGGTTTACAGGGCTGCACAGCGCTTGGATGTGCTTCTCTGTCACCCTCTGAGGCCACACTTTGCAAAATTAGCTTAGTTTATGTGTCTGGGTCCTTCTAAATTCAGTATTTATTAGTGCTGATGTCTTTTCCTTGTAATTGCCGCCCTTGGTGAATATAATACCTGCAGAAACAGTTCATATGGATTTAGTAATGGAAACTAAATGAAGGGATGAGAATCAAAGCAAGATCTTCCTATCTCCTTCCTTTCTTTGGGTGACTTTCAGATATGGTGAACAACAAGACTCATATGAAGGTCTCTGAGGTTTTAATTACTTTTTGGTTTTTTTAAAACCATCTCCTATTTACCGTGGTTGGAGGACAGGGCAGTGACTCATGAGACAGGGCACAACAGCAGCACCAGCTCCACGGCGAGGTTACGTGGTTGACAGCAATGTGTATGCTCGAACCTGGCTGATCCAGGTTTCCCAGGGCTTGGCCCTCCCTGCCGCCCTCCTCTTCATGCGTGTGGAGGCTCTTCAGCACTGGTGAATTATATTCTATGTCTGTAGGAGACTGGGAGCATGAACTATCAGGCTGTTTGTTGCTTTTTTTCTTTAATAGGCAGATATACCTAGTGGGTTTTGTTTACAGCAGCTGCTATCAGTAGTTCTGTCTAATTTTTGAAGCTTGGGTATGGATTTATTGGACTAGACACTCCTTGTTTTAGCTGTGCTGTTCCCTGCTCTGCAATCTTTGACAGTTCATGGAAGCTAAGCAGGTCCAGAGTCTGCTCATTACTTGGATGAGAGCCCTGAAAGAATAAATTCAGGCTGAACTGGGAGATTCTGCAGGTTTTGTGGTTTTTTTTTTTCTGGTTGTCTGTGCTGGGTCTGCACCATAGCAAGAGGAAACCTCGCTAGTTGGGAGGGCTGTGTTGGTTGAGAGGCAGCATACCTGCTCCTTGGTGCTTCTCGTGAGCTTCTGTGGTGCTGTGCCCGTCAGTGGAAGGAGGCTGAGGTGCAGGAACAGTGAGCTGTGTCTCAGCCACATTCTGATGGTGGTCTGTATGAGCCTTGTCTAACACTAACATGAGATAATGCAATTTAGTCTTTCATCACAATGGAAGTGGAGGCTCGCTGTCTTGCGCATGTCGTGAGTTATGCACGTGGACCGTTGCTGCAGCCCAGATGAGGCATGGGAATACATTGTTACTCGGTCATTTTGATGCTGAATTGAGTCCTGTGAGTACCAGAATTTTTCCAGTGGGACTTGCTGGTCTCTGCCTCGCTCCTCAGCTCTGCCACCAGCTGGAAAAAAATCATTGATGCTCCAGGGGGGAGGCAGTGTCTCAGTGATGAGACAAAAAAAATAGGCTGAGAAGTGCACTAACCCTTTTCTCGTCCCATCATTGCAGTGGATGCTGTTGGTCCCATCCCTCTCAGGATGAGCTTGTGGAGATGAAAAATGTTGTGGAAATAGAAGTAACCTTACTGTTACAAATCATCCTTACTGTGCCTGAGCACAGTCCCAACGTTGGTGCTTTTTCTTTTAGTGAAAGCTTTTTTTAAATTGAGTATTATAAACTTTTAAAGCCCTTCTTAATCCTTGCTCTCGTTCTTCCAAGTGTTTCTTGTGCTGAACAAAATGGAGCAGATGAAACAATACTTTATTCATTAGTGTCAGGACTGCATCATCTACTGGCTCTTACAAAATACAGCCAGTGAAAATGAACTTGAAGCTCCAGGCCTCTTTGTGGTGGCTTTGCTACCTTCTAGCATTTAAAGAGCATTTAAAGCACAAAGCCCCCGAACCCCACAGAACAAGTGGGAAGGCAAGAGTCCCTCATTAAGGGGTAGCTGTGAACCAGTTTGGAGCAGCCTTTCGGAAGTCTCCATTGATTTCTCTCTAATGACATCCTCTTCCCTGTTGGTTAAGAATGAAGTGAAACCAGTTGGAGATGAGTGGTGGTTCTCATTTGTATAATAGCGGATTTAAATTGCCCCAAGCAAGCTGAGCTGTGTTGAAGAGGCGTGAGACCGAGGTGGTGCTTTTGCGCCCGGGCAGCATCCCTCTGCTCGATAGTGTATGAGTTACGGAGACATGGAGTTGTGCTGCTGCTGTCCACAGCATGGTGAACCGGTATCAGGACTTGCGATTCTCACCAGTGTAAATTAACTGGCTCTGGGTGGGTCCTACTGTTTTGATTGCAGTCATCCCGGAGGTTGTTACTGCTTGGGCTAGATAATAGTGTCTGCATCTGCTTTTTTTTGGTGGGAGACAAATACGTAGGTCTGTGCTCTTGGCTTTGCTCTCAGGATGAACATTTTCTTTTTTGAAATACCACCTCAGATAATGGAACCGGGAAAAATGCAACATAAAACAGGTGCATAAAAACTATTATTGAACCAGTATACTTATCCGTAGTTCACAAAATGTCAAGTCAAGCCACCAGGTTTTATTAACAATTCTGACTGTGTTTTGTTAGAATTACAAATATTAAACTTCCGCAGGCTCTGGAACACCATGCCTCTTATTTGGGAACAACTTGAAGTAGTGCCTAGCCTTGTTTTTAATTCTGGTGAGTAAGCTCGTATTTTCTCTGTTATTTGGTATCATAAAGCAAACATTAAACTCCTCAGCAGGTAGATTTTTAATTTTTCTGCCATGCCTATTTTTTTCTCATTTTCTTTTCCTCCTGTCTGTCCAAGATACTATATTTAATTTTTCCACTTCATTATTTCAAACATTGAATAGTGATTCATCTTTGCAGTGGCCTGTTCTGTGAACCACAGTAGTTTGGGTAGAATAAAGAAAAAGAGCAAAAAAGGGAAGGGAAAAAGAGAAAAAAAAATGGTTCTGACATACACTGAAATGGAAAGAAGCCATCTTTTTATAACTCGAATTGCAAACATCTGTCATCGACTGTATCAAACCTACTTTTAAAAAGATAATGTTTGTTCTCTATATAGTTTTAAAGGGCTGTGGTGCCCAATCAAAGTAAGAGTGCAATGTTAATGCAGAAAAAGCTTGAATTCAAGCAGGCAGCACTTGTTCCTTTTATTTTAATTTGAAATTTTAACATCCTCCAGATGCTAGTCTGTTAAATAATAACAATTGTTATATGACAGTTAACAGTTGAGTAATATTTTTTATTTTTTTGCCCTTGTTCACACAATGCAGTTCTTCCATGCCCTGAAAACTAACTGTTACAGTAAAGGATTATACATACATTTTTTCTTTTCTCTGCCTAAAGCTTTTTTACTCTGCCAGATAGAGTACTCGGAGTACTGCTAAGTCAGAGCAACCAATAAATGTCTATTGGATTATATTACAGGTTGGTCTAATAAAAGGTTAGAAGAATGAATGAGCAACTCTTGAAGCCACAGAAGCTGTACTTGTGGCCAAAGAGCAGGCATTTCTGGCAGTGAACTCTACACAGTTACAATTTGGACTAAATATACGAGGCCCGAAATGGTCGTTGCTAAGCAAAGTGTGTTGAGATGGACTGGGCATGTGAGCATGAGTAGGACCGAGAATCCTGCAGCTCTGGCTGCCCCGGGAAGGGTGGTTATGCAGAAGGGGATAAGCAGGGGTCTGGTCTAGTTCCTAATAAGCAGACATCACTATCTAAAAATTCCCCTTCTGTCGTTGTCTTTAACTAGCATGCACGCTGGAAGGTCGTAGCCACGGAAGAATGTGCAAGCATGCTCTAGGAGCTTGATTGGGGATTTACCCATACGATTTGAGGAGCTGTGAAGTGCAAAAGACTCGCACGTCTTTTCCAACTCTTAATTCCTGTGATGACAATGACTAAGGAAAGGTTTTGGTTTAGTCTGGACATGACCAAACCATAATGCAAAGCCTGGCGTGAAGGACTGGTTGGTAGAAATCACACTGACATGAGAACTGGCATTTGTTTCGCCAAGCACTGAGTTTATGGGAAATGACATGGAGGTGAGGAGAAATTATAAAAGGAATGACCTGTGCATCTGGGCTGCTTCTGTTACAAGATCCACTTGAAAGATTTAGCAACTAGCTTTTCTAGATATTCTGCAACGGCATTGGTTTGTGTACAGTTTGTGGTGTGAGGGTCTGCCCAGGGGTCCTGCTGCAGGAGCTGCCCCTGAGCAAGCTGGCGGGAGGAGAGGAGGCCCTCAAGAGTAGGAAAATGGGACTAATAAAACAGTACTAGTAAACACAGTCTTTCGAAAGTAGGTTTAATACAAGAAATTATAGCAGTTTTATGTTATAAAAAGTCATAGAAACATAGGATATCCTGAGTTGGAAGGGACCCATATAGATCATTGAGTCCAACTCCTGGCCCCAAACAGGACCACCCGAATCGGAGCATATGACTGAGAGCGTTATCCAGACACTTCTTGAACTCAGTCAAGCTCGGTGCTGTGACCACTTCCCTGGGGAGCCTGTTCCAGTGCCCAACCTCCCTCTCGGTGAAGAACCTTGTCCTGATATCCAACCTAAACCTCCCCCGTTGCAGCTTCATTCCGTTGCCTCGGGTTCTGTCACTGGTCACCAGAGGGAGGAGATCAGCATCTGCCCCTTCGCTCCCCCTTGTGAGGAAGCTGTAGGCCGTGATGAGTTCTCCCCTCAGTCTCCTCTTCTCTAGGCTGAACAAACCAAGGGACTTCAGCCTCTCCTCATACGTCTTCCCCTCTAGACCCTTCACCATCTTTGTTGCCCTCCTTTGGACACTCTCCAATAGTTTTATGTCCTTTTTGTACTGTGGCACCCAAAACTGCACGCAGTACTCGAGGCCGCACCAGCACAGTGTAGAGTGGGACAATCACTTCCCTAGACCGTCTAGCAATGCCGTGCTTGATGCACCCCAGGATACGGTTGGCCTTCCTGGCAGCCTGGGCACACTGTTGACTCATGTTCATGTGAATTCAAGTGAATGTGATGAGGGTTAAATTCTTACTAAGTGGCGACTGATGGTCTCTAAGGTTGGTGACCCCATCCTGAGCCATAGCAGCTGGCGGCAGACCTGTTCTTTGGTAACAACATCAACAGAATCAACTTCCCTTAACTTTTTTGCCCACGTACCCCTCAGCGCAAGCTCACAATCTGAGCTCCCGAGTTTCCCATCTCCCCCACTAGTCCTATCACCTAGGGCTCTTCTGCAAAGGACACAGTGCCAGGCTGTGGCTGTTTCAGCACGTACTGGGAGCATGTTGGATGTCCTGGTGGCTTCCTTGGGACCACCGTGCACCTACAGCTGGATGCATTTCCAGCTGCTTTTCTCATCCAGAGCAATCCAGCTCAGCTCTTTGCAGGACCAGGTCACCTCTCAGCCCCTGAAGTGTCAAGATCAGCTTTACAATGTGCCATCAAACTCTTCAAGGGAATGTGCTAACTTGACGTGTGTTACATATTTGGAAAGCTTTTTGCAGGAGAGCAAAAAGGGATAATCATAGCTCCTGGGCCACTTCTCAGGAAGGGTAAGGAAAGGAGGGTTTCTCAACAAGGATCCATTAACACTGCTCTGGCTGGCAGGCAGTGAAACACAGGAGGTAAAAGTCCATTCTTCTCCCTTCCCAGTCCTGCGATTTAAAATGTTTGAACGTGCACTTCAGAAGCCGGGGAAGTAAAAGCCCCCAGTTGTGCCAGGAGACTCTGCAAAGGCCACGGCGAGCGAAGGGGCTGCAGAGTGTTAATACAGTCCATCATTTTGTAACGAGCCCGATGTTCTTGTATGAGCTGTGTCAGGCTGTTGTCTGCACGCTGTCTTTGCTGATCACAGTAATCGGGTCATAAGAGAGGGAGAAGTAATAGTGCGTCTCTTAGCAACCAGCCCCAGGAGAAAGAGAAAATTACTCAAACAGACTATCCAGCCAGGGAAGTAGAAAGATGAAATTTTCTGAAAGTCGGTTGGAAGTGCTCAGGGACATAATTCTTTTATGTGTGAGATCCTTATAGGCTGGATCCAATGATATCAGACAGTTTTTTTCCTTGTCATCTTCCTGGTAAACTTTTATTTTTAATTGGCCTCAGAAAAATGGGATGGGGGGAACCCTCTGAAACAGAGACATTTTAAAAAATAAGTGTCAGATTTTTGTATTATCTTTAGCAATGCCGGGGAGAAGGGAGGAAGGGGAGGTCAGCATGTCTCAGGCAGGGGATGCAGGGAGCCTCTTATCTCTGCACAAGTGCTTTGAATGCTTCCCATGTCAGTAGTAGCCAAAGCACGTTGCTGTATCTGCCGATGCCAGGGTGGCATGTACAAAACAAACTCGTTGTGTCTCTGTTGCATTGCATGGGGTGTCATGTCCTGTGAATGTCACGGACCGTGTGCCATGCTGATTGACAGCTTGGCAGAAAGCTGGACCCAATGTGCCCTCCCAGTAGCCCTGCTGAGAGGTCAAAGGGGGCAGGTACTGGTCGAGTTCATGCTAGCAGCCTTTCCCTCATTACCCTTGTTTTCTGTCCTCTTCTGAGCTACCGGTTTGTGTAAGACATGTAGGGGAACATCTTTGTGGCCTTCTCAAAGACTGTTTGGCCAATGTTGGTCACAGGGCTCAGAGCAGAGGGCAGTAGCGGGGACAGTCTAGAAGTCATAGTAATAAATTAAGGCATTTGCACTTTGTGTGCAGGAACGGGACAAGCTCGTCTGCTCGTGTCTTGTGCTTGTAAAATACTTTTTTTTATTCCAGAAAGTTGCACTGCTGTGGTCAACAAGTCTACATCCTTCCTAATGGGGTATGCTGGCTGCCTAGGGGAAGAGGACCATGTCTCAGATAGTCTGCTCACCCTCACTAAGCAGGAGCATGAATCCATGTGTGTTTAATGGAAAGGTGCATGCTCTCAGATGGTGAGACTCCCCCAGATTTGCGGTTGTATCCTTAAAACTATTGCAGGGACAAAATGTTTCTGAAAGCCTGGCTTAGTCTCTTGCTCTGAGGAGACATATAGAAACTGTTGCATATATGGAGGGGAACAGACACTTAGGTGACTGATCCAGCTACTAAACTGTACCCTTCCTCTGATTTTGTCCGCTCTGTGATCCTAGGGCATGTATAGGTTGTGCAGCCCACCTCTGTGTGGGATAGCTTGACTTCCAGTAACAGGTTTACCTGCAGATTTGTGTGGTTTAATGAAGGCTGCAACCCTTGCCCAAAATCAGGATTCTGGACAGTTGGGTAAAGGGTTCGGGGTGACCTCTGGGCTGCTGTGGTTGAGCTGTTATTAGTACCTGTGTTCACTCGAGTCTCTCTATGCATGGGCTTAGGTTTAACCTATGGATGGTATTGCAGACATGTTCCAGGAGGGAATTGCTAAAGTTATCGGAGACAAGGCTGACTTCAGCATCTTATCCTGGAAATAATCAGTAGAAGGAGAGGAAGAAAAAAAACCCAACCTTGCAGCTGTACAGAATTAATAGCTTAGGAGCAACATCTACTACTGTCAGGGAAAAGTGAGATAAGGAACTATATTAATTGTAACTGCTTCCAAGCAAATCATTGCTTTGCTGTCATGTCATAGAGAAGAAGGACTTTCTTCCTTAAAAGTTTAGTAATTGAAGAGTTTCCTTGCTATTTTTGTGAATGCCAGTAAGTGGTGTTTCCTGGAAATTTTCCCCCATCTCTATAAATACCACCCCAGGGCTTACAATGGTGACTCAGTTTGGGAAGTCAACACCATGCACTTCCTCAATGCAGTCAGGCAGCCCCCCGGGCAGAGCGCACAACTTCTGCAAAATCATTAATTGGTTGTTAAACTGCGGTGCAATTAGGCTCCTTCTTGAAAACTGAATTCCTGTTGCTCAAGCTTACCTTCCTGTCACGTTAGAGATGAAGGCGCAGGGGGCAGAGGAGGCTGAAGCACAGTTTGGGTCTGGAAAGTTGTAATTGACATTTCAAGGTGCTGCCTTTCCTCTCCGTAACATGCTCATTGGATGACCCCAACTGACAGATAGATGAAATGTTCCTAATTGCTACCTCTCACTGTCCTGGGACCAAAATTATGTCACAAATCTTGGTTTTGAAATTGGATCCTTTCCTTCTTCCCAGTATGCTTTTGACATCACTTTTTGTACCGACTGGGCACAAATAGAGCCATTTGTAATTCTTTGTGTGGTGCCTAAGGAGAAATGGGAACTGGCTGACTGAATTCATTCTGCAAATATAGCAGGAAAATTGCACTGGGACCTCAGGTCTGACACAGCTGTCTTACGTAAAAATGAATTTATAAAGACAAGAGCCAACACATGAAAGAAGTGTGAGCTGGGTAAAATCACAGCTGGCCTGCATCTCCTCTGGTATCAGTGTGGACATGAGACCACACAGTCACAATGGGCAATGTATGAAGTGTTGCATTATATTCCTCATCTTCTGCTTAGTTCATTCAATGCCTTAGATTTGGATTAAATTCATAATTCCATTTTCCTTGTTAACCCATCTCTGCCAGCAGTGGTCCTGCGGAGTTTGAGCCTGTAATCCTTCTTTACAGCAGAAAAAGCAGTTGGGTTTGTAACATGAGAATACTTGACCGACTTCTCTTGGCGCATCAGGCGCTCAGCCTGTGCACGTAAAAACGGGACATAAGCCCTCGAGAGGGAAAAATGACCTTGCAGCAGCAGGAGGGGTCAGGCTGGTGGATCTCCAGCTGCCAGATTTCTTGGTTTTGTTCAATTGTTCACTTCCTTCATTAGGGACAAGAGTCTTTGAGAGCTGCTGGGATGGTTGGTTTGGCTAAGCCTGAAAACTCTTGATATTTAAAACGTTTTTTCCATGCCAGTAAATCGCTCTTGTTAGTCGGACAGAAAATACTTTAAACTTAACAGCTAATCCAAGATGAGAGATGTGATGTGTGATCACAGCTGAGCTCTTTCCCTACAATCACCATTGGACTTTTTAAACAAATAATTGCTGAACCACCATGTTTCCACTCTGAGTATATGGTGCTTTCCGGAGATATTACTGAGACAAGCTAACAGAGGATCCATTTGCCTTGTTATGCCTTCTCATGTGGGAAGACTATTAATCTTCCTGTTTCTGGTGCACATTTAGCACTGCCTGTTTGTATGTGTCCAAAAGTGCTCTTGATAATGATCCCTTTTTGCCCCAGTGAGAATGTGTAACTGTGGTAGGGAAACAAATAAAAGAGAAATAAAGTAGTAGGGTAACTATTTTGAGAGATGAGCTTTCACTTGGCATGTTGATTTTCCCAAGAGATACGGCACATCCAATACCTCGTGTAAGTTGACCATCCTGCATGGCATGGGTCTCTGGAGCGGGAATATTCTGTTTGAAGAATCTGTTGGGTAAGACACGGGCTCGTGTTTGATGGACACTGCCAACTATTTAAACGTTAAAGTGCTATGAATTCCACCTGTGAAACTGGAGGCAGAGGTAACACAAGTTGGAGAATTTGGGCCTAAATGTCAGGGCCTAAAGGTCACATTTCATCGGTGGAAAGTGCAGTTGTCACCATAAACGTGAGGCTGCAGGAAGGGAATTGTGAGGCTCCCTATCTATTTGATCTCCTAGTACCTTACCAGCTATGCTTAGTTTACACCAAGTCCAGAGACTGTTTTTTCTAACAAACCTGTCCAGCAAATGTGGTTCTTATCTTAGGACTCAAACTCCCCTTTTCTTGTTTATTTTTTTTTTCCCCATGATCCAAGAGCGGTGATGAAGGTTCTGAGCATTCAGTCGGTGACTGGGATGGAGCTGAAATTGAAGCTTTCTCTTGTAGCAGTTCTGGCTCTGTCATGCCCAGAGTAACGAAAGCTCTTTATGAGAGAAGTGGGAAAACTGATGAGGCATCAGAAGCAGCAGAAAGATGCATCTTATTTCTATAAGCATTTAATTGTGAAATCTTTTGGCTACTTAGACAAATGATTAGTCAAGTCTATTGGAAGGCAGCAAATGTCTGTTTGTGGGGACTAGGGAAGGTTTGATCGTCTCAGATTTCTTACCTTCTTGTTTTTCATTCTTCCCTATTGCAAATAGTAAATGATTAAAATGAGTGTGTTTTGAAAAGAAGATTTCTAAAGAAAGCTCGGAGGAGTCTGTGCTTGTTTGTTAATTAGTTCATATGGAATAATCACCATTTGCAAGTGGCCAAGAAACAACAAAGCATTTGTTTGCTGATCCCAACGTGTTAGCCTGGTGTTTGAGAGTGAAACCTTGATTTTGTCTGGTTGTCCCTTGTTCATCAGTGCCGCAGGTCACGTTTCCCTCTGATGCTTGCGCAGCCCAGTTGCCGCTAAGTTAGGTCAGCGATGACTCCTTGGAGTGGATTTACATAAATGCAGCTGTCTGGACCTTGCAAATAAGTTTATTCTTTATGCACAAGAAGACCTGAAGCCAGATCCTTTTTGTCAGGGCAGGCCCAGTAGAGCTCAGAAAAGGCACAGTCTGCAAGAAAAAAAAACTTTCAGCTTTAGCCAGTAGCTCTGGTTCTTATTGGGAATAATCTGCACCGGAACACAGATGTGTGTACTGTGAAAATGCCAATTTTATATCATCGTATCTATGTGCTTTTTTTATATTTGTTGGAAAATAAGAGAATGGAGTTTTCTGTCTTTGATTAAATATTTTCTTGTTAGGGTTTGGAAGCTGTGTCCCAGCAGGCTTATTCACATACTGTACTTCAGCTGTGGGCTTATCTTGATGGGGAGGGAGTTTGTTTCACAGTTAGCTGGCACGTGGAGACGAGGGACTGGTGAAATCTCAGTTGAAGCAGAGTGTTTGTAGCTCTCGCATGAGCTAGCAAGTGGAGTAAAGCTGTAAGCACTGCGTTATCTTCAGATCACCCTACTAACTGTGGTGAAAATCACCGATCACAATTTTGCCGCCTCCTAGTCATCGTATGTGAGCTACTAGAGTTAAGAAGGCATCTTTAGCTCCTTACTGAGCTCCTCAGATCTTCTGACCAGTAGTGTGGTAGTTACGATGCAAATGGGCTGGTGGATTTGGGTCGGTCAGCTGGCATACGATCTACGGTGGGGCTTTGGGATGTTGCTTTGAACATGGTGGTGAAACCTGATCCATTTCTCATCGGGTTGACGTGTTCTTCATTGACGTCGGTACCTGATAAGTGAAGCGTTGCTTCTCAGACTTCATTGACACGTTGTCTGTTGCCTGTTGTCTCATAAATCTCCCTGTGAAGCTCTAAGTAAACACCCCTGGGTGGAATCGACAGATCATTTTTGTGGCATTTCTTGTCATCTAAACAATAATTCATTAAAAATTTAATGAGACTCTTGCTCTGGAGAGGAAAAAAGAGAGCTGGCGCCTGCCTTTAAAGTTTCTGTCTTGTATTGTTTGGGGATTTTTGTTTTGTTTTGCAGGGGTTTTTTATTTTATTTTGAAGGAAATCAAGTTGATAAAATGAAAGAAAACCATCTTATTACAAAAAAGCTTGAGTGCTTCTGAGAACATTTAAACCAAGGATGACTAGAAATGACCTTTCCATCCTGGAGCGAACTTTGAGTGTATTCTCCCTTTGGCATTTCTAATGATAGACTTTCCATCTGGTCTTTGCTTAAAAGCTAAGATGCAGCTTGGGTTCTTTTCACATTAAAACCGTGCATACTCTAAAATTAATCCTCTTGATCATTTCACTTCAGGGAGAGGAGTGCAGAAACACTGGGAATATCTGTTTATTTTTAGCAACTCCAGTCGTCCTGGCAGCAGATTCCTTTTGTCCCAAATCAAGTAGGTTTTGATTTGGGGGAACCTTGGATTTCCCTCTGCTTGAATTTGGGGAGATTATATCCAGTAGAGAAGACTTTAAAATAGATGGAAGAGATGTCAGTGGCCCTGGTGGGGTGCGTGATCTGGATCAGTGGGAGGGATTCATGGTTACATTAGCTACCCCTGGTAATACTGTAATTTCTAATGCTACAAATTCCCTGGTCCCAGTTTCCCATACTGATTCCCCAAAGCTGAATGTGCAAGAGTGAAATCCTAGCAAATGAATGCTTCGGGGAAGAACTGGGGATCTCCTGAGAGGTACCATTATAACCATTCAGCCTCATTTCAGCAGAATCTTTGGGGAAAGTACATAAACTGATCCTTTTGCTTAGCAAAGCATTTCAACAAATGCCTAATTTGATACATGCTTTCCAAAGCCCCGTGGGATGTAACATTTAAGCATGCACTTGAATTTAAGCGTGTAACTGAGTCTGTGCTGCATGCAAGCGGGGAACATTTCTCTGGGTCATGTGTAGGAACATCAGACACCAGATTTTTTAGTTGGTTTTTTTTTTTTTTTCACTAGTTACTACTGAATGTGTGTTTTCCTCTCTCTTTTTTCCTTCTTCATCCTTCTATTCAATGAAGTTCTACAAAAATGTATGTTGGTGGGAGGTAGCTGGTGAGCCATCCATTCCTCAAACGTTGTTCTGGTGGGAACAGCAGAACGTCTGTTAGCAAAGTCATGTTTCTATCAGAACTGCCTATGGGGCATGCACAGAAAACATGTTTTCTGGACATTGAGAAAGCTCTGCAGAAGAGCAGATGTTGTTTGGGGCTCTTGGCAGGTAGATGCTCTGCTGAGGGTATCGGTGTTTTTGCTGCAGGTTCTTCTGGTGACCAACTCTATTAAAACAATGAGAGGGAGAGAGGATGTTGCAAATAATGGAAGAGAACAATTCTGGCACATGTAGCTTCCTCTTCATAAAACTGCTTTTCCCTTGAGGCAATATATCTTGTGTCTTATGGGAAGGAAATCTTACAGTATAAAAGGAAGTCTGAACTGCTTACCAATGAATTCCGAAGCCTAGAAGTTGGATTCCTTTTATAAAGAGATAATATGGATCCTGTTCTGTTGTATTAGGGATGCTTTTTTAAGATGCATCTCCAAAAATAGGAGAAGTATGGGAATCACTTCTTTAAAATAATATTTGTTGTGTGGCTTGTGTTAAAATGCCTGGAACCTTAGGGGATGTATACTCAGCAAAATGAAGGTGTTCAGAGAACAAAAGCAAGGGAGAGGCAGTGTCTTTAGCCTCAGCTGCTCGGTGGGACAGAACATGGGAGGAATGCTTTGTGTTCCTGGGGATGCCTGTGACGTGGGTTAGAGTGGTCCGAGGGCTGTCCTCGCTTCGCTCTCCTGCGATAGCTCCTGAGGGGCTGTTCTGCCTCTAAGAATAGCTGACACATTGCAGTGCTCTAATTACGCCTGTTTTCCTGCCGCATCTCTTGCGCTGGGAGCATCGTGCCTTCTGCAGGCCGTATTGCCCAAAGGCTGCCCGCCTGCCGGCTTTGCTCCACAGTGGCCCCGCTGCTGCAGATTTACAACTCCCTATTGTGCATCAGGGTAAAAAGCAGGTTCTTTCCACAAGTTTGCAACCTTCTACCCCTTCCCCAGTGCTCTTCTCTCTTTCCATTCCCCTCGATTAAAATAAAGGGATGGAGAGAGAGAGGGAAAGAATGGGGAGTTGATTTTCAATGAGTGGCACAAGTGGTGAAGTCCAGGTAACTTCAGTGGTCATATCCAAGTAAGGATATTTTATGCAGACCCTAGCAAGCTGAGAAACAGTAAACAGAAAAAGGAGAGAAAAAGTGGATAGAATCCTTCTGAAGAAATTCTGCATTTTCTGCAGAGTACATAATTGAAGGGGTAAAGGCTAAATTGTGTACGGGCATGAAAAATGCAGCAGGGAATTTAAGCCATTTCCAAACCACATGAAACATTAAACGTTTTGCTCAAGAATAGCTTGAAGATGGCGTGCATCATCCCAAGCTTTAAGCAGTCATCTGATTTTTCTCTTTCAAATGTTAAGCATGTAGTAAAGGGGAGCCAAAGTAGGTTTTATCTCCTTTATCATGATGAGTGTGGAGCCATTGCCTTGAAAGGTTTTGCTGGCTGACCTGGCACACACCTTTGTTTACCCTTCTTGGTTAGATGATTTTAGCTGCAACATTTTGAGGAACGAGGGGAGCAGATACCAGCATGTCAGTCTCAGCATGTCGTTCTGTGTTTGTGATCAGCTCCAGCCTTGGGCTCTTGTCTGAGTGGCTCTCAAATTAGCCTTTTAAATCCAGTGGAATTAAAGATTTTAATCAAGCAAGATGCTAATCACCATGACATGATGTGATATGTATGGCCCGATAAGGATATAGAGTAAATCTCTCAGTCTCTTGAAAGCAGAGAATCCTGTTCCTTAAATAATCCTCAACATCCACATCTAGGTTTTGCCTAGACGTGGTACTGGATTTTAAAGCTAGGTTATGCTTGTATTTTTAAATTTAAAATTCTTCCTTTGTGTATAAAGATAAACATTGGCTAATTTCAGATTATTCTCAGGTGTGTTCTTGATTACTTCTTGTTTTCTTGACAGCCCAAGTACCCAAACATGCCATGTTTTCTCTTTACCTAAGGTTGTTATTCACTTGAGTGTCTTTCATCAAGGAAATCTGACTGTGATTGTTTAAATCCTCTAGGAAGGAGCTTTGCTTTTGCATAAAGCAGTCACCTTGGATGACTGCATGCAGCAAGTCATGCATTGCAAAACTGCAGTGTGAGTTTTCAAAACCTGCTGTTGTTTGGTTTTGTTTAGCAAAGCTGGTTAGTGCTTTCAAAAAGAGGATGGTTCTCTTCTTCTCTAGGCAGACACTAGGGCTATGACTCTAAAGTTTGTCTTCCTGTGCCAAAAATGGTCCTCTAAGAAAACTCTTCACCCTCAAATATCTCCATGTGCACTCTTACCAGGGCAGACAGCATGCTTCCTTATTGTTGTGCTGTAAAAACAGCATGGTGGAAAGCAGCAACACAACCTCCCCATTATTTCACCTGGGACTGGAAAAAGGCAAGAGAATAGCGATAGTTCTCAGTTCCAGGGCACCACTTTGGTTGTGGGGGAGATCTAGACCTGGGCTAGATAACGTTGATGCAACCAGTCTGCTCCAGAGAGCACTAACCTTGAGCAGTGCGGAGACAACCCAGTCCAGAGCATTTGGCCCAGAAGATGTTTCTCTCCTTGTTGTGATTAATGAAGAAAGTAGACATTGGCTCCAAAATTCTCAGAGCTCAGGGAAACTGGGCTAATAAGCAACTCCGAATGATATAGGCTCCATGATTCATCATACAGCCTCAGCACATCAGGCATCTCTGTGCATTAAAATAATTTCTTAGCAAACTGCCTGCTTGGACACTCTCTGGCTCTTTGCACTTGCCAGTGATGTCAAATTGGAAGTCGTTCTCCTTCCTACAGCATCTTCTGCCTGATGGGGGAAAAGGCCTATTCTTTCAGTGTCACTGATGGAAGGATTTTTGTTAGAAGGTGACGTGGACCATGCACTCTTCACCTGTGCTGCTAAGCACTCTCCTTCACATTCATTGCTCCAGCAATGCGCTTCTAGAGCGTGGGGAGATGTACATGTTACAGCAAATAACCTTTTTATGTCGCTGCAGTCATCAGCAGATCTCAAAGTATGATGGAGGTTTTTGTGCTCATAGAAGATTTATCCTCTTCTCTTGCTCCCTGAGCATATGCTCAAACAATATATCCATTTTAATTGTTTTCTGAGCAGTTATTAATATTGGAGTGGGGATTTAGAATGAAGATCAATCATTAATCTGAAAAGAATGGATTTGCAGCAAGGCTGGAAAAGAAGTTAGGATGAAAGAAAATCAAGAGAGATTCCCCACCTAACCCAATTTCATTTTTTTTGCCTAAAATTGTCCCAGTGACAGCTCTGGGGGAAAACCAAACCTCAGAGTGAAGACTGCAGAAATCTAGTCTAAAAGCTCTAGCAGTATGTTACACTACAATTTGTTATCATTTTTTTCCCCGACATTTTATTTCAAGAATAAAATCTCTGGCTTTTCAAACAAAACCACAATCTTTGCAGGAGATTTTCATTTTCTTCCGCATTTTTCCTTTTAACAATATCCACAAATATTTCAGTAATTCATTTTCCACTGGTTAAATAGAAAACTTTTAATTTAATCTGAAAACAATCTCAGCCAGATTTCTCTACACCAAATAATTGACCCAGCTTTTGGCGTGGTATGTTTTACTGCAAGGGCACCCTCTTGGTTACCCCAGGCTGGTTCTAGACCCTAATACTTTTTCTGTGGAAGGGAGGCACCATATGCTGAGCAGCTACAGCAAAACCACTGGTTTGATTAGTTTTATTGTAATGAGTGTTATGAATGGGAATGTCATTCTCCTCCTCGGAAGTCCTTTTTGTGGCTCTGTCATTCACCTCTTCGTCGCCCACTTTAGGATGCTCCTGATGGGAAGTGCTCGCTCTCCTCTTGTTTTCCCCACGGCGGGGTGCTCTGGGCTCTGACAGCAAGCAGATGAGGGGGGCAGTTCTTGGTGGGGGTTTTGTGGAATATGGAAACCATAAATGTAGTTATTTATCTAAAAAGTCAGTTCAGCATGTTGTTTCCTACACACTTACTTTGTTGAATTATGGAAAAGTGTAAATTTTAAAGCATTTCTGCTTAAAATATGGTGATAACTGCACATGTAAGTGTGTATAGTAACTTCGGAGTGTTGGGCAGTGATCCTTGGTACAGAAAGCTGGTGCATCAGTGGTTTAGGGGAAGAATCACCTCATAGAAGAGAAAGCCTGCATCATTTTTTTTTTTTTGTTATTTTCTGTCTTCCCTGTTATGCAAAAGTACAGTAGAGGGGATGTAGAGCACCTCCAGGTGTAATCTACCCAGGGAAAGATACCTCTCTTTTTTTCTCTTTTTTTCTGTTTTTTTTCTTCTGATTGTAAACCCATTTCTCTTCCACAGTCTAGCATGATCATTTCTGACATTTCTAGTAGGTACCAGCAAAAGGAACCAAACTCCCTCCACAAAACCCACCACCACTCCATACAAATATGTATTTGTATATGTTTATATATGGAGATATGGAGTATTAGTTGTTTACTTTGGAAGAAGAAGATAGAGGTGAATATTTATCCAATATTTGATTTTATCTTAAATTATCTTCAGGGATTAAGGATGTAATTTATTATTCAACTGCTACACTGGTGAATAAGAACGTGATTAATTTTGTAGCATGAAGAAAATCTAGCTACTTTTTCTGCTCCCCAGTAGCACTGACTAATTGCAGTAGAAGGAAGCAAGCCAGAGCTGTTTGGTGAAAACAGTGAACTAAAACACATTGGATAAAGACACACATTTTTGCTTTAATCTTCTCAAATTTGGATGTTTATGAGTTACGTAGGGACGGGTGGGGAAGAGGATGGGAGGAACTAAATGAGCCAGTTTGAAAATCAGTTTATGGGTGGTTTTTTTTTTTTATCAGTTCATCTGAGAGAGCCATACATGCGTTCCCACTTGACGTTTTTGCTCCAGTCTCTCAAGCCAGCAGCAGCAGCCTTTGTGAAGAGGATGGTTTGCAGGAAGGTTGACCTCATCACCCAGGGAAATGGTCTGGTTACAGCAGTAGTTTTTGTTGTCCCTCTCCTTTGCGTACTGGGCAAGGAGAATGAATCCAGCTCTCCCGGATGTTCTGCAGCGTGGGCCACTGCTGGCTCCAAGGCTCAAGCCAAGGCTTGGAGCACATTGGGTTTCCTCTGACAGCTCAGATCGCAATTAACCCCCAAAGTGGGAAAACAACACAAAAACACTTATAGGCAAAGATAAGTCCGAGATTGCTTAAAAACGGTTGGCTGCCGCCTCCAAAATTTGAGGAAGTCCCTTTGCAGTAAAGAGCTCTGGGAGATGGTTTTTTGTGATCTGTGCAGTGTTTTGTATTTCATCACTAGGCACAGAGAGGGTTTGGTTGGTGATAAGAAAGGATGTGTCTGAAGGACACAGTCCACATCTTCTCTGACTGCTGCCTCAGGGGAGAAAGCTGATAGAAAAAACAGATTTGCTTTGGTTGCGCCATGCAACAACAGCCAGGGAGAACGAGGTCCGAATGCAGTGTCGTAGCTCTTTTTTTTTTTTTCCAACTCCTTCACCCTCACCCTCTTTAGTAAATCAATGCATATGTCAACTCTCGTCAGGAGCCCTTAGCAATGAACAAATGTGTTGAACACCATAATCTAATAAACAAATAGATAACCCGTTTCGGTTTTGTTCTGAGTGAGGCAGCATTTCCCTCGTTGAGTTGCTTCATGGACCTTTTGCTCTGCAGAGGAGAGGGATGGTGTGTGGGAATGCAGCCCGTGTTTCCCCTCCGAGGATAGGGTTTGTTCTTCTGACTTAGATGCCCTGATTTCCAGCATATTTCCAGTTGTTTGTGTTGAAATCTTTCCATCTCAGCAGACTGTTTGTCCCTGTTACTGGACCTGAGCAGCTGCAACTGAAAGCGGGATCTCATCGTACTAATTGCTGCACAGACCAAGTAAGACGAACTCTATCCTTACGTCTACAAATAAACACCAGAGGGAAGGCAAAGGAAGGCTTTGCATGCCTGTGGACTGAGGCACAGTGGGGCTAGATGACATCCCCAAAGTCCTAAAAGAAGTATATGACGAGGAACGGTACTTGAAGCTTTTCTGTTAATCTTATGGCTCTTTGTCCTCCTTCTATTTTAGCACAGATTTTTAATTAAAATTTTACAGTGCCGTGGGCTGTTCCTTGCATTGGCTCAGCGTTGTCCTTCACTAAGCTTTAGTAAAGGACTGATTTATTTTCTGTTGAGCTGAGTTCTGATACTAGCAGACCTCTCCTCTAAGCAGATATCAGCATCATGAGATAACTGTTAGGTGTAACATGATCTGAGCAGTAGAAGAACTGGCTCATTCGCATCGTCTTTACAAAACAGGTTGTTGAGGTGAGCAAAGTCAGTCATCTCTGTTACAGAGAGGTTGCCGTGGGACATTAGCTGGAATGCTTCGCCACACAGTCATGCGGAAAAATAAGTTGAAGAATCAAAATGCAGCCTCGTATTGATGTCTTTGTACTTAGCGGCATATATCATAAGCGTACTGTGCGTAAGATGTTTGGCTGATGTGAATGAGGGAAAACAACCCAGCGCATGGTTGTACCTGCCTTCCGTTGGGGCCGCAGGAGCATCGGTTGCGTTTTGCTGGTAAGGATGGCATGGCTAGGTATCTACAGAGACAAGCTGAATAAAATGCAGTCTCATCAAAAAAAAAAAAGTGTTGTTTTCACAACGAGGGGCATCCACTGTGGCGAAGCGGCTGAGATTTTGCATAATTTGGGGAACTGAGCCGTTGTTTCCTACCCTTGTGCTAATTACTGCCTTTGGGGTGTTTTGAGAGGGAGGTCAGCGAGTTCTGATGTGAACCAGAGGTGGGTGGGATTTTCCCCACTGATGACCAGAGCTGGAGTGAAAGATCTGCGTACAGGACACTAAAGATAGCATCTGCTTGTGCTAAATCAAGTTGCTCAATAAAAGCAGTATCATCTGAAGTAAGCCTGGCATGGTGTGCCAGCACCGCTCCTTTTAGCGGTCACAAACTTGTAGGCAATGCAAGGGTTCCACCTCCAGTGCTGCCAAAGTACCTGGTGGTGCCTAAATGGTGGTAAAACCCAGTTATCTCTTGAGAGGTGGAAAAAAAATGACTTTTGAGCTGCTGCCTCAGGTCAGACCCAAGCGTCAAAGCAGCCGGCGTAGGATCTCCCTGTTAGCACTCTCCCACGCGGCTCCTCTGTCCCCATCAGAGTCTCATCTGCTACTCCTGAAAGCTTTAGTAACTTATTCTGGCTCTAGTAACACTGGAAGAAATCCAGAGTGACTCCAGCAGAGCTATTTTGGATTTGTGTTTGCTGGGGGAATTGTACCTAGAGTTTTTAAGTTAATCGCACGGTCATTTTTCCTCTGTATATTTAACCGCTGAAGTTAATTAACATTTGAAAGTTTCACAGGCTGCTTCTTTCATTATCTCAGCTAGCTGTGGTGAAAAGCGGCATGGCGGGAGGGTGGTAGTCCGGCTGAAGTTGTGCAGACAGGAAAAATGCTGGGAATTGTTTCCAGCGAATCCCGGGGGTTTGGGTACTTGGACGAGGGGATGAAGGTGGAGGTGAGGGTACTTAAGCTGCCGTGGTACGCGTTGCCTATTGACTTTCCATGTAGTAAACAAAATTACCAGATGATTGTTGGTGTGTGAGGGTTGTTTTTTTTCCTTTAAAGAGAATATTTTAAGCAGGACTGCGATTCATAGTCCTGAACTGTAGGGGACTAATGTTCCTGTTCTCCAGCTGGGAGAAACTAATTCAACATCTTGTGTTGTAAACACTCACTCATTTTAACTGATTACACCTCCAATGTTCCTCAAATCACTAAAATTACTAATTGCTATTCCTTACACATCAGAGAGTGAATCCTGAATAATTAACCCCAAATAAAATTAGATGAATTGGCCCTTTTAATTAGAATCCCTGCTGCTGTTTGTTCTGAGCTTCCTTTTCTTACTGTTAAGAGACTTTTAGAATGATTAAAACTGTTTAAGACTTAAACAGCCAGTGACCTTTTAATACAATATAAATCCATAAAAGCAATATTTCAGCTAGCAGGTGGTGAGGTAAATTTTCAGTGCAACTACCTGACAGACTCAGTATTCCTTTTTTAAATGCTGAGGATGAAATTAGCCAGTGTGGGCTTTTTTTTCTCCCTCCTGCTTATTAATACAGTAGCTGATTAGCAAAAGTAGTTCAAATGGTAGGATTAGTGATTGGTAAGAGAGTGGTAATTTAAACAGTGCTTTGGGTTGGTAGAGCTGCTTTATTTTAGGAATCACAGGTCAATGTGGTATATTTAGGTGGATTGTGGAGCTGGTGTGCAATCGTGCGATGGTTTCCCCTGCACTGACGTGGTGTCGGTGACCTCTCACAACATGGTTTTGACCAAGGATGTGCCAACACAAAACATGATTTTGATTGTGTGCTTTCCTTGTCCAGTGATGTGTGTTACAGATGTTACAGGAAAACGTTCATTTTGGGAGACTTAGTAAGATGTGTGTTCACACCTAAGAGTCACCAGGTCATACCTAGCTGAAGTTTTCTATAAAAATCCCGTGGCGTCACTTTTGCAGTATGTGGTTTCCCTCACTTAGTAATACTGCAATATTCTGCAGGTTTTCGCAGTGGTTATTGTGGAATACAGGTTCATGGTAGCCTCAATCAAAAGGATGTTAGTGCAGTGCTAAACGAATTAGGATTTAAGTGTCAATCTTAATTGTTTCAGTGTCGATCACCCTTGAATTGCAAACTCTGGCTTTCTGCAGTAGAAGGTAAATACTTGACCGGGCAGTGGGAAATGCCTGTATCTGCTCGGTGCTTTCCCAAATGGAGTCTGGATCAGAATGGAAACACATCAGGGGGGGGTTTGCTCCATCACTGTCTTTATTCTGGTCTCTGAGTCAGGGGAGAGCTGTGTTTTTCAGGTGATTCAAACCGATTCTGTACCAGCTTCAGAGTCAGAAATTATCAAGACGACGATGAGAAAGGGTTATTTTTGTTTGGAAGGAGAAAAATGAAAAACATCTGGGCATATAGTCCTCAGATGTCAGCCAAAGATCTGGGAAGACCAGTGTGAACCCTGTTTTGTTGGTTGATAGATTTCATTAAGTTATTGTTTCAGGGGAAAAATATGATGTTTTGCTTTTCTGTATTTCCGAGCGTTTTTTTCCCCTCAAACAGTCTCTTCTTACCGAACATGTGAGATCATCTTCGTGTCTAGAAGTTTCAAAGCTGCAAATCTTCATGTCTAAACAACTGTGTCAGTCAAGGGGGGAGGCAGTTACTGTGCTGCAATTCATTTGTTGACTGGCAGATGTATCTCCCTGAAAACAAAGGCTTGAGACGTAGGAGCCTGATCCTGTAAAAAACTGAAGTGCACTTAAAAATGTAAAGGTTAGACTGTAAGTGGAAAGGTGCTTGGTGCATGAGACAGGATGTTTTTCTCAGCTTATACTTGTACCCAGAAGGCATCAGGCAGCCAGTGGCAAAATTTTTTAGAGTTTCTATTCAGCCTGACAGGCTCGTGTTGATGTAGACATCTGTTAAAGCTTTGAGCAATTTTTTATTTGTACATTTGAAAAGTGTAATAATGAAATGTCTAAATCTTCTTGGAAAGGGTAAGAGAGGAGATTTTGGGGAGGAGAGGGGTAAAACCTTGCAAATGTATCTGCATAGCACCGATTAGATTGGAGCCAGAAGCCAGACTGGGGCTTGGGAGGCATCACTTCTGCTTATGGCTCTGCTGTAGTTTCCCAACATAGCCCTGATGGACTGACTAAATTTGTGTCTAATTACTTGATTATAAAATATGGGGGAGAGCATTACTGGGGCTGACAATATCGTCTCTCGTGGTTGCACCAGGTGATGCTCTGGCGCAGGAGCAGGCACGAGCGCCGAGAGAAGAGCTCAGAGCTGCGGTTTCACGGCACGTTGCGCCGTCGTATCTGAAATAACCGAGCTGGCGTGTGTGTCGCACCACGCAGCCCCTTCATAGGTTGACTCACGGTCTTGACAGCTGTAAGAAGAAGAAACGAGTAGCTTGCGCAATGAGGAGTGTTTATTTTCTCCTCTAAACGTATGTAATGGGTTGAGATTTTTCACTGCAAGAGCTGAGGGCAGGCTGCGCCAAGGTGTGCAGAAGGGCAGGATGCGGCTCCCTGCCTGCAAACGTGCCTGCCCCAGGCTGCCTCTGCGGGGAGACTTGCCGTCGGAAGGTGATTTCATCTGCCTTGAAGTATAAATTGCCTCCTGGAGGTGCCATGATGTGTCTCTGTTGATGGAGTTCAGTGCAGTCGTTCTCGTAACTTAAGCAACTCGAAGTGTTCAGGCTGATGCCAGGTGAACGTCAACCAAAATGCTAGTCTTGGTGCTGAGCAGTCATCAGTACTAATGAGCCTTTTACCCATCTTACGCCTTATTCATGGAGGGGCAGCAGGGTTAAATCAGTCAGGAGAGGGTGAGCACTCAGGGTGGGATTTGTCTTCCACCAGCCCATGGTTAACTCTGGTAACCCCAGAGCCCCATTTCCCCTGTGGCCACCAGCGCATCCATGCGGACCAGGGGACAGTCCCTTCCCCAGACAGCTCCCTGCGTAGCTGGCTGGTGCCGGAGGTGGTCAGCAGTGGGTGGCAGTGATAGGCTTTGCCTACACATGGACTTTCCTGCTTCCTCCCACGGCTTGTCCAGCTCTAAGCAAGTGAAATCTGTCTGGCTTGCAAAGCTTTGGGGGTGGGGGAAGATCCCCAAGGTTGTAGGGAGATGCTGCTTAAAGGGAGTGTAAGCTTACTTTCAGCTTTTTCTCTCCTTTACTCCCTCAAGCATAGACCTGTTTCTTCCACACGTCATCTAAAACCGTATGCTGCTCAGGATACAGATTTTACAGTCTTTGCATGCTCCCCTCTCTGCCGGAGGGAGACTTCCAGCAATGCCAATAATAATAATACAGTAACAGCTTTCCCTCCTGTGTCCGAGGGAATACTCTCCCGAGAGTGCAGTGGGAACAGCATCGGGTCCTATGGCTTTGTGTGGGAAAGAGGAAAGTGCGGTGGCAGAATAAATAACTAAAGCTGTGAAGGAGGAAAGTCCATCTGTTCGCAGAGGACCAGGAAAAGGCCAAACATCTGCAAGGTCCCCCCAGTTCATCAGGCATCTGCTCTCTGCTTCCCAGTCTAAAAACCTTCCCATTTGTGGGGAGAGCAGAGCCAGCAGCTTATCTGACACAGAGGACAGAGTCAGCAGAGCTGGGCTGGGATGCGGTAAAGCCAGCTGTCTCCTACTACACAAAAAAGTGCTTTCTTCCAAACTCTAGAAAAGGGCTCTTCTCTGTTTCTGTCCTTTGCTCCTTTTCTGAAAAAACCTTGCCAATGTTTTTTTTCTTTCGGGAGGAAAGGATCTTTCAAAGGGGCAAAATGGTATTTGTTTTGTGTTTGTTCTAGCAGTCGTCGTTTTCCCCTTCTGCTATAGCAAATGGTTATTTTCCCCTTCTGTTTACACACAAACCCTGTCCCTTTCCCTGTCTCGTCCCCTTCAACACATTCTCTGCCTCCACTTTACTTAGGTGTTTTGAAAGGTTGCAATAAAGCAAGAGTGTCTGACTAATGTGCTGTGCAGGGAGATGAGTCTTTGGCATCGGAGCCGAGACTAACTGGAGCAACATCATCTGAAGTGTATTCTTTGGGAAGTATGTGTCTGCTGGAGTTGAATTTGTTTGCAAAATCACGTTGGTTGCTTGGAGGGTCATTTTCAGAGCAAAGGAGAAAAGTTTACTTAGCACTCAAACATCACAGCATTTTTTAGAACTAGACACCAAGATATTAATTCCAAAATATTTCTTCTTTTCTTTTTACTCTGTATTTCATATGATTTGAAATAAAAAAAATTGGATTAATTGTAGGACAAAGAGGAGGATACTGCAGATGTTATTGGATGTCTTTTTTTTTTAAATCAGTCTTGAACTCTCTAATATCATGAGCCAGTAGGTTTCACATGATTTTATGTATTGGAGCAACATGGTTGTCTTAAATTAGTTTTCAGTGTGTTGTTTTCGATCTGTCTTTGTGCATCTGTATTTAGAATGATACTTTCTTAGGGATTCAGAGGGGGTTTTTTTTCTGAGTTCTATCCATGCTCACTTTTACTTTGGGGAAAATGGGAAGAAATTACTTTCCTGGGAAATAAGATCCCTAAAGTCCTAGGGGGAGTTTGTGCCTTGCAGAGAGTGTAAAAAAGCTTTCCAGGGCTGCAGACCCATCTGCTTCCCACAGTAAGTAGCACGAAGGTGCTGTGCCGGCAGTGCTGCCCAGCTGGTGCCCGTGCCCGGGCTGGGCTGAGCCCGGGGCTTTGAACCTGGGCTGCAGATCGCTTGGGCTTGGCTCAGCAGCTCTCCGAGTGGTTTGGAGGCTGCTCCTTGGTATTAGGGGATGGCACTGAGGGTCTGTAGCTGGGAGGTGGTGTGGCACTGCATGGAAATGTGAAGGGTCTGGTAGGGAGCCCATGTTTCCTCCCAGAAAGGGCTAAAACCCTTCCAAAGCAACAGTTCCTATATACGTGAAATATCACACTTTTATTCATTTATCTTAAACTTCCATCCCAGGTGCACACAGGAGAGCCAACAGCAAACAGCTCTACTTGCAGTATCGAGCTTTATGAGGGGAAATAAAAATATACCAAAGTGGTCCAAATTACAGGCAACTGCCTCTGTAGGAGCCAAAGCCAGTGCTAATGGCAAACGCCCTTTTCTCCATCCTTAGGAAGTGCTTTCAGAGCCTGCTGTCCTGCTGCCCACAGCCTGTGCTGCTCTGTCTGTGTCTTCTCCTTTGTGCTGCCCCCTCCTCTGAAGTTCTGGAAGAGATGTCTCCCATCTCTATGCTAAGCTGGATGGCTTCACAGCCAGTGTACTGCTTTGGCTTCACATCAGCACTTTTGGAAGTTTAACATGAAGCACATTAAAGTGTAGAATGTTTTATACATCGGCCCCATGTAAGAAGTCTCCTTGGAGTTAAGAGGTAGATGCTTCTGAGCTTGCAACTGGCCCATTGCTTACTTGGCTGTTGTCACTAAGAAGACCCTATGACCTTCCCAGTAGTTCTTTGTGTGAAGCTATGAGGTCCCTATAGGAGAGGGAAATGCAAAGAGCATGGCCGTCTGCCAGCAGCAGGGATGCAGGGAGATGGGCTGGTCTAGATTATGGGCTCCAGCTCCAGCCCTCCATGTGCCCTCTGCAACAGGGAGTCCTTAATTTTAGACAGCATCTGATACTGTCTTTATAGTGATCAAGAAGAGCTGGCATAATTTGGCACACAAGGTGAATTGGGTGGGTTCCATTGCAAGGCTGGATGTGGGGCATTCATTACTGCAAGTTTTGTAGTTGCCTGGGGCAGGTTTGACATGCAAGCTTCAGTCTGTGGAGCTGGTTGTTGGTGCCTTCAGGCTTTTCAAAACTTTGTGGCAAGTCATCTTCTGCTGTAGGGTCTGAGGACCTCTAAGCAATCTGCCAACATTACCAAGCTGTCGTAGCCATCTCCTGAAGCAGTGAGGGGTGCAGCTGATCATTTAGCGGATAAACAGAGTGTGAAGTCCTGTGCCACAAAACTGATGGCAGAGCTGTTAGTGTTGCAGGGTTCATCCAGATCATCCATGTCATGATGTGGGGAAATGCTGGTGAGTCTAAGTTCTCCCATTCTCTCTCTTAGGGGACTTCCTTCCTCCACCCCCACCTCCTCTGGATGACCTCGGAAACATCACATCATCACAAGGTGCCTTTCCCCCACCACCACCGCTGGATGATGCTACTTTCAACGTGCAGGTAAGACAACAAGAATTTTATTGTTAGTGCAGAACTGATCCAAAAACTGGGGAAATAAATGGATGATAATAAAACTAGGTGGCAAAGTGCTGTGGTTAGAGATCATGTGTCAGGAACAACCAAGTCAGCTTTAGCAAGCGGTGTTTCCCAAGTAGGGAATATTTCCATTCAAAACTTACTGGGCTATTAAAGGATTTTTCCCATCCGGCTTGAATTAGAAGACTAATTGCATAATGTCCTTGTGATGGCAGATGAGAATGAAACCTTCCCAGAATGAATTGTTTTCTGGAAGGGCCATCTCCTTCCATGGACTGTGGAGAGACTTTAGGGCAGTAATCTGATCCAAAAAGTGCTTTGTTTAGATGCCTAAAATTAAGTGAAGCACATAAGCCCTGGCCCTGACTCCAGTGATGTCACTGAGACTTTTTTCACCACCGTTTTACTGGCTTGGATCTTCTAGATTTGCCATCTAGATGAAAGTGCAATTTCTAAGATGCATCAGGTGATGATGGCATGTCCTGTGTGGAAAGCGACATACCTTGAACACCTTTGAAAGGTATCAACACCTATGTGCAGACATCACTGGCTTGCCTGGAGTGCTGGATACTGTTCTGTTAGCTCAGGCACGTTCAGGAGAGGTGTATTCCAAACTGCAGGGACAGGCTGTCAAAGTGATCAGGGAGTGAGGAGCTGATCTTGCCAGTGGAGAGCAGAAGCGTTTGGCTTGTTAGCTGAGCAAAAGGAAGGCTGGGGAGGGGGTATGGCTGCAAATTAGAAATACATTTGGGGAATAAGCACCAGAGAACAGCAACTACTTTGGCTCTGGTGAGTGTTGGTACAGGAACAGGAGAGACTGAGCTTGCCAGAAGTACCTTCATGCTGGTGTTTAGAAAGTTTCTAAGCACGGAGGCTGCAAAGGTCTGGAAGAGCCTTCTGGGAGGAGTACTGAGAGCAAAGCAAGCGTGATCTAGGTTTGAGGCTGATGAGAGTTGTACAACCACATATCCACAGCCATGGGGTTGTCCCTAATGACCCTGGAAGGTTGTGGCAGTTCTGTGTCCCTCCATGGATTTGAACCGGAGAATAGGCTAGCAGGCAGATGTTAAACAGGATTCAAGAAACCTGACTTAGTTCCTGAGCCCACCGTAAATTCTAGAGCCTCTAAAAAGAAAACATTTCCCTCCCTCATGGGCTTCCTGTGATTTCTTGCCTGTGGTGAGATGTTCAGGTGCTATCACAAACTCTCCGCCGTTCCTGCAATGAGTTCAGTGTTACAAGCAGCCTTCGAGAGGGAAGGGGTTAATGAGGATTGTGCTCTCCCTTGCCAGGAAAGGCTGCAGCCGTCAGGGACATTAGCCGAGCGAGGAGCATGGCTTTTCCCAGCCTTGGGGAAATGAAGTAATTCCCCAGCAAGTGGTGTTCTGTCTCTTATCTCTCTGAGAAGAGTGGACCCCGTGGGAGCAGGGGAGCTTCCAGACCGTGCTGGGAAGCAGCAGAGTAGCAGGCTCCTGGTGAGGGCAGGGTGCTGCCTGCACGGCTGCCTGCACAGGAGCCTGGGCAGTGGGAAGGGGCTGTGGCACCTCACGTGCTTCTCCAGGGTCAGGCTTCCCCCTTGCCAGGTTACCCAAGGAGGGGACCTTGCCATGTTTATTGGAAGGGGCTCATGTCTTCAGCTCCTCATACCTCCCTCCTGCGATGGGTCCAAAGACGTGCCTGAGCTGCTCGGGGCTGTCACTGGGAAGTGCCCCTTGGTAGAACCACCCGATGTGAATGGCTCTTCCCTGCTGAGCTCATGAAATTGCTATTTGTCACACCCTTTTTCTCTGGCTTTGGGAAGCTGGGGCTGGAGCCGTGTTCACAGCATTGGGTTTTGCCAGGAGCTCGATTAGAGCGAGATTCCTTCCCATGGCAGCCCGTTTGGAGGAAGGCAAGCCTACCAGTCCTGCCTCTCACCACCCCCACGCAGCCAAAGTGGGTCTCTGCCTTTAATCTGTGCTGTCCTGTCACCTTTTTTCCCTTTCTTTTCCTTTCCACCCTCTGAAGGAGATCAGGAGCAGACAAAAGCCAGGGCTAAGTCAAGAGCTGGCAGGGTCTTGTGTTGCGAGATCAGCTGCTTATCTTGCAGGGGCAGCAAAAGCCATGCTGAAGGAAGACGTAAGGCCTGAGGGATGAGGGAAAAGGGCAGGTGGTGATGGAGAAAGCTGCTCGATGCCTCTGTGCATTGAACACAGTCATTTTCACGTCTCCAGACAGAGGTTCCTGTGCTGAAGGAGGAATGTTGGCTGTGTTCCTTCTGCTGTGAATCGTTTCTCAACCCTCGGGACATGGTTGCATGAAGGCACGGATCTCATGAGCATGTGTTGGATTGGGCTCCAACAAACTAAACCCAATCCTCATTCTGCTCTCCGATGCCAGGCCACTTAATTTCCGTGCCTCAGTTTCCCCATTGCTAAATGTAAGTGCTGGAGCAGATCACCCCTTCCTGAGCATGGACTAGATCTGAGGCTGCTGCCTGGGGCAGTTCGGCCCCTGCAGACCTGGTGCAAACCCTCCAGATTTACTCCAGAGTTTGAAAGTTATCTGCTCCAGCAGATCGACCCCTTTACAACAGAAATTTCTCTCTGGGTGGCAGAGTGCTGATAATAACTTATGAAATATGTGTGCTGTGGCTCCAGGTAAAGCTTTTTATGCTGGGTGTTAAGTTGATGAGGGGAGCAGAATATGTATGTTTAGTTTATTATCAATTCTTGCATTACTGTTAGCAGACGGCTAAAAGCTGCACAGATTATTACAGTTTAAGTTGTAGCTTAAGAGCAGCAGTTAAAATAATAATGCCCAGTTTTCATAGGCCTGTTTGTCTCTGGATCTCTGTTTGGACAGTGGAACTGGCCACTTAGGATCAGATCCAAAAAGGTACTTTAGTATCTGACTTCCCTTGAGCTCTGATGGAAATCAAAGGAAGACTGGGTCATGAAATACCTTTGCGATAGATCTGGTATTTTCTTGTAATTTCTGTTTTCCCATCTAGATTTGTCATGTTTGGATTCACAGCAGGGCTGGGGAGGAAAGGGGAAGGAAATTTAAACTCTCCTCTTATTAACTGTAATCCTTTAAAAAAAAAAAAGAAAAGAAAAGGAAATGTTTATTTTAGAAAAGAGTGTGTTGGGGCTGGGGGAGAGTTGTATTGGGAAGTTCCCCTTCAGCTGAAGTCAGCCGGCGAAGGCGAGGGCTTGTTCCCAGAATGGTGGTGAGGGTGCGGCGATGGCGTGTTTGACAAATAAGGACATGAGCAAAGAGCCTTTTGCCACGTTGGCTTGGGCTCAGTTTAAAAGAGAAAAAAAAAAAAAATCCTGGACGGGAAGAAAATGAAATCACTGTTTGTCAAAGGGAAATAGATAGATCTGGGAGGGAGGAGGCAGATTTTTTTTTTTAATTTTTTTTTTTTGCCTTCTAGTTTCAAAACAGGCGTTCTGCCCAGGCCAGGCAAAGCAAAAGCAAAAAAGCTCTCGTAAGCAACCTCTCAAGTGCCCTGTTTGCTCACAGAGAGGGACCTTCGCTTATGGCACCGGCGATTTCTTCCTTCCTCGCCAGGCAGGGTTGCTCAGGGATGAGGACTGTGCGCAGCGGTGTGAAGATCCGGTCCCTACCCCGTGTCCTGTCCCCAGGATGGCTGGCTCAGGAGCCGTGTGTGCTCCGGGGGCATCTTGATAAGCTGTATCATGGGGGCTTCAGACCTCCACTGGCTTTGAAATGACCAGTTCTCCTTAAAAGAGTTGGTTCAGAGCCTGGTGTTTTGTGTTGGGGCAGGACCTGGGTGGCTTGGAGCAGATGCGACCCTCAGCTGTGGACCTGCCAAGGGCCACCTTGGAAAAACATGCATTTGCGAATTGCTGCTAATTACTCCGCAGGTGCTGCATCTGCAGCGTGGGTCTGATTTTCATTTGGGACCCTATAGATGCTACCGCAACACAGAAAAGAGAGGATTGTATTCAGCTGGGAGATCGCCTCTTTCCCAGCAATCCCTGGCTGTTATCAGTGTGGTTTTTATTGACAGGCCACAAAACACTTTACAAAAGAAATACCAGTCTCTCCCTGATAAGGCAGCTGAAGCAGGGAAAGTGCTTTGCCTAATTCACCAGGCTGACCAGCGGCAGGCTAAAAATAGGACCCAGATCTCCTGCGTCCCAGAGCAATTCTGTCTGCTACATTGCACTGCCTCATTACTGTAAAACTGCAAATTAATGAACAAATGCCATCAGTGGCCGAGACCAGAAAGAATTTGGGGTATATCAAAAAAGATGTGCAACAGCAGTTTAGGATGGGGTTTGGAGCAAAGAAACAATCAGACTTTGAACAATTGCATGAAGGGTAGATTTAGATTTGAATATTAGGAAGAAATTCTTCACTGTGAGGGTGGTGAGGCACTGGAACAGGTTGCCCAGAGAAGCTGTGGAGGCCCCATCCCTGGAAGTGTTCAAGGCCAGGTTGGATGGGGCTTTGGGCAACCTGCTCTAGTGGCAGGGTGTTGGAATGAGGTGATCTTTTAAGGTCCCTTCCTACCTAAACCATTCTGTGATTCTATGATAAAATAATTTAATACACCAGTTCTTGTTCTAACCACCTATGCATGGAGGGGCTGCAGTGCTGTGCTGTACCTGGGCAGGAGCTATTCTCACGTTCAGACCTACTGAACTCAGGGACCAGGTTGTATCATCCTGTTTCAATATGCAGGAAATCAGCCAAAGGGCTCAAATTCCTATTGCCAAGGAATTTTGGGAGGAGAAATGCTGAAATGCGGTCAGAAGGCGCATGCGCCTTCCTTTGTGATGCTGTTCAGAGGAGACCCATCTCGCTCGTCCCTAGTGCACGTGCCTGGGAAAAGGTGGGAACGTGTTGATAGACAGGAGTGGCGGGAGCCTCATCCCTGTTACGGAGGAGGTTGCCAGGCATTTTTCTGTCTGACTCCCTCCCAGCGAGCAGCAGCAGCAGCAGTGGTGCCTCTTCATGGGCTGTGACTCACCGGCTAAAGAAACAGCCAGAATGGAGAAATTTTCTTTTTTTTTTCTTTTTTCTTTTTTCTTATTTTTCTTTTTTTTTCTTTTTTCTTTCTTTTCTTTTTTTTTTTTTCCTTTTTTTATTTTGGGTGCACATATTGGCAAGTAGTTGGGGATGGAAAAAGTGTGATTTTTGCCTACAGGGGCAAAATGTGATATTTTGCCTTAAATAGCACATCTCCTGCTCCGCAGCGTGGCGGCTGGGCTCTGCCTGGGTGCTGGGCTTGCTTTAAATTGCCTGCCTTTTAACATTTGGAAAAGCCGAAAAGGCCAAAGAGAGCAGAACATGTGTTCAGCCTCCCTCTAGTGCTAGATTTTGTTAATCATCGGGATTATCGGCCAGGGCGTAGGTGCTTGTTGGCGAGGAACATCGGTAACGCGGCACAGCTCTTGCTGCCGGCCGGGCTGCCTGGCTCCTGGCAAGGAGTGGCAGCTCCCAGGGACTCTGTAAATAAAGCCACAGTCTGTGTGTATCGCTTACCATTTGAGATCCAGCTTTTGCAGATTTCTGGGACTCCTAACCTGATTTATTAAAATCCATGTGATAAGCAACTGCCTCTTATCTAAATTGAAGCCGTGTCCAACAGTAAAAATAAATTACCTGGTAATGTTAACCCTCTTACTCAAACCTTGGCTTTGCAGGAATGCTTTTGATCTGTCTCCTTTCTTCTGCTTTCCTCGTGTGTTTGAGAAACAGGAATGTGCTGTGCTCTGAATTAGACTTGAACAAATAACATGTATGCTCTCTGCATGTTTGAAAGCTCACTGGGTCTCTACAGGTCAATACATGTTTGCTCTATAGGCACTAAGGTGAGAAAAATCAGTAAGACAAAGTCTGTATATGTTGATGAATATCTGGATGCATGATAGATAAAATGCCTGTTTTTCTCATATGCAGAGAGATATATATATGTACACACACTATATATATATATGTATGAGAAAAGCATTCTGAGTGGGGATATGGAGCAGACCTCCACGTTATTGGGGAACAAGCTTGCACATTTTATCCTTGCTGCTTTTTTATCCCTTTCCGCGGATAGCATGACCAGTAGATCCAGGATCACAAGACAAAAGGAACACTGAGCATTTCTTTCAGGCAGCTCTTGATGCAACCCATTTTATACGCATGTTTGTTTTACAATGCCAAACCACATTCTATTTTAAATCTTTAATGAACCTCTGTTCCCATCTATGTAACTTTCCAATCCTTACTCTCTTCAGAATAGACAAAGATGCTTATTATAAACCACAAATTTTACTGAAAGGGTAAACTGGAAAAGTTTTAATTGTACGGCGTAAGCCTGTCATTCATCTCTCTGCCTGGCTATTAATATCTTGGCAATGTTATAATGCAACGCAGCCTTTAATAGCTAAACCTCTCGGCAAGGACTACAAAGGAAACAAGGATCCAAACAGTTAACTGTGCTCATTATTTTCATCATGCTTATTACCGTGTTATTTAATGTATTTGTTATGTTATTGTTTAATATAATAACACAGCACGCTGGATGTGCCAGGACCTGCACTGGTGCATACTTGTGTCGTCTTTGGGAGGAGGGTTGTGACTGAGGCTGGAGACTCTTGGAGATGGAACAGAGTGGCTTCTGATAATCTGCCATACAGCGGGTGATGAGGTGAGGGAGCAGAAGAAAGCAAAAGCCTGATACGGATCATATGTAAATAAGGGTATGGGACCATCTAAAAAGTTGTGATAGGAAACAGAAAGGTTAGAGATGTGGCTGGTTGTGATGTTCAGAGATCATCAAGCTAAACCCAGGTTAAGAGCCGGGGTAGAGTCCACACAGCGTGTCTGTGGTCCCCCAGTGCTGTGCCTTTGGTTACAAGCCCTGGTGGTCACCTCTTGGCTCATGTGGGTGCATCTCTTTGTGGGACACTGCCACACTGCCAGCGCTGGACTGGGGTTCAGTGCTGGCATCTGCAGAGAGGTTAATGTGTAACCTGGATCATCCACTCATGCATAATAGAGACATGAATGTGGAAAGTAATGGGGGAGGGATGGAGAGCGTACAGAAAATCCAGGCAATTTTATCCTGTCAGAGCTGGTACCAGCCTGTGACAGACAAAAGGAAGCAAAAACGTCATTGTATCCAAGGTAGAATTATTTAAGCAGAGGGAAAATAACGAGATAACGAAGTAGTGGGAATTCTCCCATCAAAACAGATGAGCTGAGTGATAGAAGAGGGTGAGATAACATGATCAGAATTGAAGACATTTCCATTCTTCTCATTTCCGAGTGGTATTCAAATCTTCTGTTGGATTAGCAGGTCCTAGGAAAGATCACTTGCAAGATCAGTTGCTCCTCTGTCAAATGCTGGGTAGCCTGTGTGTTGCATTAGGGAACTGTAATGCAGCGGCGAGACTAAGACAAACAGACTGTCAGTAACAAGAAGGGATTCTAAAAATTGCAGCAGACAAATCATTATACCTTTTCTTTGAAGGTGGTTGGGATTGGAAAATGTGGTTTAGAAAGTCAAAGTCTTTCCATGCAGCTTGGGCATAGTGGTAAGCTGGAACGTGGCAGAGCAGACGGAGTCAGATTCCCATCTTGGTTTTGATGTTTTAAAAGAAATGAGCTTTGGTAAAACAAGATGAAAGGAAATACAGATACACGGATTGCAGAATCCAATTGTCTGTCTAAATTCAGTTTTATAGCCCTGGAGTAGTTCAAGGAGTAGGGCAAACTTCATCTTATTTTTGATGTGAATTTTGCCTGGCAGTAATGAGATGTGGATATGGAGAAGTTGTGAGAGCATCTCATCCCCAAGAATGGAAGTGGCTCAAATGCAAGTTCCTGTCTCTGTTTTTTAGATTCCATTGCTGGTGAAAAACATCCTCAACTGCCATGCCGGGTGGTTTTGTTGTCAGGAAATGTTGCCTCTGCAAAGAGCGTGTGGCACAGTGACTGAGCAAGCTGAAAGGTGGTAGAAATACCAATGAGAAATGTTGTTGTAGCCAGAGCTGGAGGAATGTATTCTAGGACAGAAAGGCAGGCATGTTTTTATGTGTCTTCTGCCATTAAACTCAGTCTTTGCAGGACCATTCCCCACAGTTATATTTTTCCATTTTGGTTTGCTGATGAAAATGCAGGGTGTTGATTAGCTTTAGCGTACAAAGAACAGGTAAGGAAGAGCATCTGGGAAACATCATGTGACATTTTTAGGGTTTTGATTTTAGTAGTGTGAGAGGTAAAATAGAAATGTTTGGGAAAGCTGTAGCAACTCCAAGCGTTTCTGGAGCCTGCCGGTGACAGCTCCGCCAGAGATGCTGTACAAACTCCTCTCTCTCAGTAGTCCCGAGCTACAGCTCCTTCCCTCTCCATCTCCTCATTTCCGCGTTTCTCTCTTGCCATGGAAACAACCTTGCATCTTGTCACGTCCCAGGTCTGGCCCTCCTCTTCAGCTCTGTGCCTCCACTCACACCTGACTCGCTCTACCATTCCTCCCCGATCTGTGGCTCTGCAAATTCCCCTGGTTCTGCCCTGCAGTACCCCTCTGTGTTCCCAAGAGATGCCACTGCTGAGCTCTGTGCAGATGTTCAGGCATCGGCGCTTCCCAGGGGTGGTGGTAGGGAGTGGGATTTGGTCTGTGCTGAGGTCGGGTGAGCCTCTTAAAGACCTTTAGGTAGGGAATACGCTTTCTGCATGGAAGTAAACCCCATTTGGCTTCTATGGCTGTATTGGGCCCAAGCAAAATTACAGTTAAAAGACTTTTCCTAAGGCCTGATGTGTACAGGGGACACCACATTTTCTGATGCACAAATTCTTATTGAAAAACAACAAATTACGTTCATTTATCTGTATATGGACAGTACCAAAATAAACCTCGGAACTCATCCGGGAGGGATCTGCATGCTGGAAGTTCTCTCTGCAGGGTTTTGCAGCAGTCTCTGGGCAGTGCAGATTATTCGTTGTTCAGCTTTTTGTGTTATTCAGGTCCTTTTTCTGTATCTGAGGTTCTCACTTAGGAAGTGCGTAGAAGGTAAGGTGTCCAAACGAGGAGGAGGTTGTTAAAAAAGAAAGAAAACCCACGGTCATCCAGCCAAATCAAATACCAGACATACATCTGGTAGCCTTGAAGGGAAGGTAAAAGTGGGCCTAATGGTTTGGAAAATGAGATTGCAAACTTCTTGAAGGCAAGGACCTTCCTCCGTGAATCAGAACTGCAGGGTCTGCCCAGCTGAGGCTTGCCTGCCCCGTGGACTGTGGCCATCAACCGCCCCAAAAATGTGCGGACTGAGGCAAAGTCCAGATTTTCCTCTTCTCAGCTTTGAGAAACATATAGTAGATTTTTAACGTGACTCATTTCTGCAGAAGCCAAACCCAAGCCATTGACTTTCGTGTAGTTTTATACATCCATTTTGTTGACATTTTGCCAGGCTCGCTGGGAGATTCTTGAATTCTCGCAAACGTTTTGGCGTGCACCCCTTCCTATTACAGCAAAACAAGCAAACAAATTCAGAAGTATGTTATATGTTTAACTTCTGCACTTGGAGCTTATTCAGGCTGTGAAAATCGACTGGCCAATTTTAATTTTACTATTTTTTTTGGTGGTGATTTCCTAATAGCTTCACAGCCCGTGTTCAGGAATGCCTTCTCAAATTCAGAGAAGCTTGACTGTGTGCTTAAACTTCATTAAAGTTTATAGAACTTAAGCACACATGTAAAATTAAGCATATGCTTGTGTCTTATACAGCCTTTTTGCAGGTGACACAAGCAGCTGCATATGGATTTCCAACATGTGATTAAATTCCAAAAGGAGTTTTTAAAGACAGTTTTAGTCAACCTTAATTTTCTGAAATTGGTAGCTTTAACAAAACCTATCTTTTTTGATTAAAATTGCCTGAGACGTGTCCCTTTTAAAAAGCTCTTCATTTAACTGTCACAATATACAGTCTTGTGTGGGATAGAGTTTGTTCATGTAAATTTAATTTCCAGTTAAAGCGGTACAAACACAAAGTAATTTCAGTAGATCTTTATGAACGCGGCAGTGCTGTTGTTTTCTCCCCTCTGTCGATGTGGGGGCCAGGCAGAGCCATTAAATTCTCAGCTGTGCCCTTCTGCATGTCACAGATCATAAAGCTTCACCCAGTCACCCAGGGAGACCAAAGGCATCCAGCCTTGATCCGCAGACATCAAGAGATGGAGAAATCTTGGAAGTTTGTTCTAGCATTTAATTACCTGCAGTATTACACATAAGTGAATATCTCTGTTATTTGTAAGTAGAATTTCCCTAGCTTCAGCTTCCCAGCTGCTGTGTTTTTCTGTTTTGCTAGATTGGACAGTCTGGTGGTATCTGGCATTTTTCTTCTGTGAAGCTGTTTAGGTATCACTATCAAGCTACTCAATCTCCTTCATAAGTGAAACCAAGCGAACTCTGTCTCTCGTTGTCAGCTGTTTCTGCTTTTCTGGGGTGTCTCTCAAGTTTTTAAAACACTGCCTTCCAAACTGGACACAGTTTTTCAGTGCCAGACTCATCAGAAGTGTTGAAAAGAGTAAAATCACCATCAGCTCTGCGCTTTTCTTGCTCCAGGATGGCGCGGCACCTAGCAGGAGCTGGTGTTTGGTGTGGTTTTCCCCCATGGAATATAAATCCTGAGTCGGGGGGCTGGATGTGACAGCTTACCCTGTGTGTAGGCGTGTGTAATTCATGGCTTGTCAGACACGTCCTGTGCTGTTGGAGGCATCCTCCTCTTTCCTCTTTTCTTATGCCAGAAAAGAAAAGAGGAAGATCACGACTTGGGCAGGATGTGGAGGTGAAGGGAGTCTTTGCTCTTGGGCATCACGATGGGACCTGGTTTAGATGTAACTTTCATGTCATACAAGTCAGTGGGAAGGTCTTCCTTTCTTGCAGCGGACACTTAATGAGCTATTTGGTTTCTACATTGATTAAACTTTGCAACTGTATTGGGGTAATTGGTTACTCTTTGGTTATGGTTCCCCTTGGAGGCAGATGATGAAATATCCGATATCTCCTCTCAGTTCTCAGTTTGTCTGCAAGCAGCAATACTCTGCGGGGAACATCAGCTCTGCTTGATGGCTAATTAAACATTAATTTGTGACGATATTGGAGCAGATTTTAAGTTGGCGGGGGAGTGGGCAAAGAAAGGGGAAACTTTTAATAGTCACCATAATTATCAATAACGAGTCCTAATGTAATTGCATTAATTAAAAGAAAAAGGATATATTCCCTGCTGCTGTAAAGTTAAAGTCAGTGAAAGTCGTGCTGGGTCAAAAGGATTTCATGGCCAGCTGTTCTTGCCCCGTGAACAGAGAGGTAGTGCTGTCCTGCTGAAGGAATAAAGAAAAAATTGATATATTCCACTTTATATTGTATATTCTGCTGATGAACAAGAACGTTTCACTAATTCAATTTAATTCCCAAGGACAAGTGATTGTAACTCCACCCGGAGAATATTAAATTGCCTTAATGGAAAAATAAACTGGTTTTATTCTCCCCCTTCTCTCCCCGTCTTCCCCATTCAGTTTTCAAATAACTTTATGTGCCTCCTTAGTTTATTAATACACTTCTCATCATGCTGCTGATTTTGCATCTGGTAGCACTTAACACAGACAAGACTCCCAAAGCTTTTGATCAGACATGTTAAGTAAACTATCAGGACTGTTGGGTCTGCTGCTCTGGCAGATGTCAGCTTGTGGAACTCCTCCTCTCTCTTCATCCCCTCACTGTTCCTTATCAAATCCATCCTGTCACTTTCATGTGCTTGAGGATCACGGTGCCTCTTCCCAATGTACTAGCTGGTCCACAGTATGAAGATCCTCCAGTTGACTGAATGACTTTTGCTGTTTTGCTGTTTTTTCAGTAGCACTGCGGTTTTGAAAACCCTTTTTAGCCACCCTTGAAATCTCCAGAACTTCCTCCCGTGAGCAATATGCACCAGTCGGAAACCTGAAAAAGCCGGGTGCAGGTTTGAATGCCAGAGGGTAGGGGTGTCAGTCTGTGATGTGGGGAGCAAAGGGCTGGATAACACCATCCTGGGGCTGAGGGGACTAGACAGCACAGGACCTCTGTGTTGGCATCTCCAGCTTTGGGGCACCTACAAGCACACACCCAGGCTGCAAGGCAGATCTTGTTGAGTGCTGCCCTGGTTTTTGGCTGAGGTAGAGTTAATTTTCACAAGAAGCTGGGAGGGGACTTGGCCAGGATAGCTGATCCAAACTAGTCAAAGGAATATTTGATACCGTGTGATGTCATGCCCACTCAATGAGGGGGGATTGCTGCTCAGGGACGGGCTGGGCGTTGGGTTCCAGACGGTGAGCAAACTGCGTTGTGTATCACCATCTTTATATATTCCTTTATTAGTATTGTTATTTTCTTCTTCTTTTGCCGTCCTCTTAAACTGTCCTTATCCCAACCCACGAGTTTTACCTTTTTCTTCCGATTCTCCTTCCCATCCCACTGGGGCGAGTGGCCGTGTGGTGCTTAGTTGCTGGCTGGGGCTAAACCACGACAGTACTTTGACCTCTTTGCTGCATCCTCTTTACTCCTGTCACATAATTGCCTCCTGTTGTCCTCAAGGGTGGCAATGGGATAGGGAGTGTTATACACCTCCTCATGGGCTATTGTCCGTGTCCTGTCACAGCCACTCGGGTCATCCACTGCTGGCCATGGACCCAGTCCTTCAACAGAGCGTGCCCCAGGCCGTGGAACCTGTGGGTAAACCTCTGTGATGAAGCTTCATCCTTTTTTTGTTTTTCCTCACTCGCCAATATCCAGGGCCAAATCTTTTTCTGTGGTCTTGAGAAGTCTGGACAACCCATGGGTGTTTGTGGCAAAATCTTCTCTGCGGCATTAGGGGCAGGAGCTGTTTGGAAGGGAACATAGTCCTGGGCTCTGTCCTGCCATTGCCACTGCCCATCCACACTGGCGGCATCCTCCTCCTGCGTGGAGCCGAGGTGCTGGTGTCTGGAGTGGGACCCTCTCAGGACGCGCCAAGGGCAATGGTTTATTAAATGGTGATGGAAGAAGGGCCACTGGCCCACAAGCCAGGGCTCAGCATGGTGGCGGCTCGGCTCCAGCCCTCTGATTATGTGAAATCAGGGTCATCCTGTAGTGAAATTGCAGCTGGAGCTTAGAAGTCTTGGACAACAGTTTGTTGTCTTCTGGCGTGTTTTGTTAGGGCTGAGACAGCAAATACAGAGAACGAAATGTCCATTAAGGAGCTGGGTTGGCCCAGTGAATTAGTGTCTTCATCTGGTAGCCAGCAGGAGCTTGACTGTGTCTCTGAGTTGCAGCACCTCACTCCCACCTCTCTACCTGCTTCCCTTCTTGGGGCTGGCATCCAGTTGACAATAATTTCCTTGGGACAGGGATGATTCCTAACTATTGTACGTGAGCGGTGCCTGCAACACTGATCTCTAGGGAAATATAAATCTTTATTGTCATACGGATTCATAACTGCAACAAAGTCTTTGCTGTCTTTCATATGTGTCCCAGGAGGCTGGGCGCGATCGGCCGTAATTTCTGTTGTCTCGGCTACAAAGAGGGAAGAAGTGGGTTTCCAGGTGTTGGTCCAAGCCCTGGCACTAAGATGATGGTCAGTTATTAACCTGCAGAGACTGACATATACCCACCAGCAGAAGTGACTCCTGGCTGGTGTCAGCTGGCAGACAGAAAGCACAAGTGGAGGCTTTGTGTAAGAGAAGACAAGAATCTCCCATCTATAGAGAGCCAAATCAGATCACCAATGGTCAGCACTGAGTGTCCAGAGAAAAATGTAAAAAGGGAAGCACAGAACATTTTTTTGTTAAGTATTTTGGTGGTTTTCTTCCACGTGTTTCTCCAGCTGCTTTTGAAGTCCATGTAAACTCATAGCAACCACAGTGTCTTGCAGCAGAAGTAGCTCTGCAGCTTAGCAGCGTGTTATGTGACGAAACACCTACCTCCTTTTCATTGTTTTGAGACTGATGCCTTCTAGTTTCATGCTTTTTTCTTCTGCTGTCTGCTTTCTCTTTTGTTCTGTATTTTTTAAAAAGTTTATTGTTTATCCTTTTTATAAGCCTCCTACACCACAGTGAGTTTATAAATTGGTAGTTAAGGTTTTGCAAGATGTCTCCTGGCAATGCTTAGCAAATAACGTTTCTTCATCTGCTTGTACATTTGCCCCAGCTGTAAGCCTGTGCAGTTCTTTACAACACCTTGTTGCTTCAGAGATAAGATCAGTTAATCCTAGGATACCCAGGGCTATTTGCACTTTACATGGGTGGAGAAATTGAACACAGGGACGGTGGCTGCTTGGGACCCAGGCCATAGATCTGGGACTGAGCTGAGCCTGGACCTCAGGAGCGCAGCCCCCTTTACCCTGCTGTGTCTCCTGCCGTTTGCTGTGGCACAGCTGCTGCTGTGAACTTTGCCAAGGCCAGGCATTTGCCACATTTATTGGCCATTTTTGGGGCAGTAAAGTAGGCTGGTGTTTAGTGGATGATTGTCCCCCACCCCATTTGAGTCCTGTTCCAGGTAGGCTCACCTGCCTCCTTATGGGGAGATCTTCAAAGTGGTTGTAGAAATATGTTGCTCAGTTAAATGACAGCGGGGTCCAGGAGGCACCGAATAATGCCTTTGAACAGCCCACTTCAAACTTTTGAAGTGTTTTCCTTTGGTCCGGCTAATATCCAGCAACACAAACCAGGTAAAACTATTCCGTGCCTGAAAAAAAAGAGTAAGGGAAAAAATAAATCAAAACCTAACTTCCCTTTGGCTTTTATCCTTGATGTCATCAAAAGACTAAAAAGGATATTTCAGGCCTGGCTTCAGCCTGATGGAACAGCAGGGAAGTTCTTTTCTATTAGATCCTTGATACAATCACGTCTGGTGAAATCACTGCGGTCACATCTGCTGAAATCTTCCATCATTTCGGATTTGTTTCAAAAGACTCAATCTTTCTGTTTTTAAAGGGCAGGACTACTTTTCCAGCCCCTCCTTGGTGCCTGGAACGGTGATTAGGCATCAATCAAGCATCTGAGACCCCCCCTTGCCCCAAATGCTGCAGTCAGCTCTTGTCTCCATGTGCGTGGTTGGTGGGGCCGCTTCTTGGGACTGTTTTAATTTACACTAGGGAATTTGAAGGAAAATGTTTGCACTTGTCTTTAGGCTCAGGGGAGAATAGACACAGCAGCTCATCTTTAGGTTGCCTCATTTTCCTGATAGATGCCCTTGAAGATGCATCTTTTTGCCACTGCAGTGTCTTTTTGTGCTTTAGATGGCTTTTGTGAACTTGGAAAGAAGACTGGGAAATTCTACAAAGAGAGAGAGATGGGGTAGCAAGAGTGTGTGTCTGAAAAGGATCTTGCCTCTGGCAGTGGTATTGTTAGAGAAAGTGCAAAGAAAGAAAAAAAAAAAAAAGAAAAATTAAACACCAACCCCAGCCTGAAGTATATCAAGACTGAATCGCTTCTTTTCTTCTTCCTGGTTAACATATTTCACAGTCTCTTGTTGTATGTATAGTGGATGCCATCAACATCAAACATCTTTCCCTCCTCTCCCCCGCTTGCCCCCAGCTAAAATAGGAAATAAGAGCCCCATCCTTCTTTCTCTGTCTGCAGCTCTGTCTAAGCCCAGTGCCTGAGGCCATGGAGTAGAAAGATGCTAACTCCTTGTTTGGAGAGCTGTTTCATTTGCTCTTCCTACCACCTCAGTGCCTACTTGAGGATTTCAACAGCCTGCAGAGCGTGGCAGGCGGCTGCTGTGGGTGCAGCCTGGTGGAAGCAGGCAGCGGTTGCTGAATTTATCAGCTCTGCCGCTTCGTCTGTGGCTCACTCACATTTACTGGAGAAAAAGACAATAAAGTCTTTCAGGGTGAAAGTCCTTATTTACTACCTAGCTGCTCATAACCCTTGATTTGCCTAAATTCTTCCCTTCCTTGCTTCTCTTTTACTTTAGTCCTTCCTTTCCATGACTACCTTTGCTGCAAAGGGCTTTTCTGCTCCCTACTTTTCCCCATTCTTGGATGTGCAAATGCAAACAGTGTTTGCAAACCTGCTGCAGCCCAAAGAAAACTAGCCAAGCACCTCAGGCTCCCAGTAAAACCAATGTACCAGGAGCAGAGGGCACTGGAGGCCCCCAGCCCCTTTGTTTTGAGTCATTAGCTAGAACCTTTCTTAATATCCTTGGTGTTCACCTCCATTGTTCCACTTGTGAGTTACGAGGTTATCAGTGACTTGTGATAGCACAGCGTGCAGAGCGAGCCGATGCTACGGGGAAGGCTGTGTGCCTAGCTGTAACTCTGCTATCTTGGACATGTCCGTACATATATAACGGCACTGCATTTCCCAATAATGACAGCTCGCGTTCCTGGGCTGCAGCTCAGAGGATGAGCTCGCCACAGCATTCATGAAACACGCTCAGCTCAACCTAATTTAGAGAAGGCTTGAGCAAGGCTAAGGTGGATGGAGAGAAGGTGGATCTTGATGCTGGAAAATTGCACTACGGTCAGCAAAGTCCTGATGCTTTGAAGGTGTTCAGGAGTTTCGCTGTTGCCTTGGTTTGGAAGAAAATATATGCTGGAGTCACTTCTAACCCACTGTCCATGTAAGTCAGCAAGTTGCTACTGCAAAGCCATCCTCCATCTTTTCCTGACACAGCAATACCACTGGGCATCAGCATGATTTCCTGTAGAGACTCAGAAGCCAACCTGGCAGCGCAGACCACATTGCATCTCTTGTCCCAGGGACTGATGACTGTCCCAGGCTGCAGCACTGCGTGGCAGCAAGCAGGGCAGGGAGACAGGGGAAAACACAATGAGAGAGACGGCTGGTCTGGGTAGGGAAAGGAATTTGGAGCAGGAGCTAGGAAGGACATCTGGGAGCCAGATTCTTCTCTTTGAGCCCGTTGCAAGGAGCTGGCTTGGACAAATGAGAAGCGTTCTTGTTTCTCTGCTGTAATCTGCAAAATGTGATCAGAGTAGGTGATCTAGGTTGTAGGGAAAGGTGGCATCTAGGGAAATCATTGTGCTTTGCATGTCTCCTAGCTTGATGAATAGTCTTATGGCCTTTTTAGCACAGTGAGGCCCTGGGTTGCTCTCTGCACTGCATGTTCTGTGTGGGGTGGTGCGGGGGGACCCGTGGCACTAACTGGTGTTGGGTGGTAGGACTAGCAAAATTAAAGCCAGTTTTCATTGGAACAGAGTGGGTTGATGGGGCTCAGGAGTGGATTACCATCACAGCTGCTTTAAGCTGCGCACCAGGAATTCAGGGGTGGACAAAACAAGCCAAGCAGTGAAGCTCTCTGCTGTTTTTCTCTTTCTTGCTTTGCAGCGGGGACTGAGCCAGGGGATAGGAGTGTAGGCGTTGCAGAAGTTCACGTGAGTGGATAGTCTCTGGCATGAGTAATTTGTTGGACTGGGTTGGCTTATGTGTGCTTTTTGTCGAACTCACGTTGGCTGGGCCAAAGATAGCATCCTTTTTCTTTTTAAACCCATTTTTCCATATTCTGCTGGCTGAAAGGGAGGGTGCGCAAGCAACATGTCTGCAACAACGCCATAAATCTAGACAGAAATAGAATTAGCAGTTCTTTCTGGTTCCGGTGTTTGTATCTGCGAGGTCATGGGCTTAACCAGTCTGGGTTCCTCGGAGCAGAGCTCTGTCTGTGCGAACCTGTTGTGCCTTGGGACCTGGTGCTTCGGTTTTGTTCCAGAGCAATATCATAAAACTTTTATAGCAACGTCGTGACGAAGAGCATGAGAAGAGAAATAACTTAACCCTCTCTTGCTAAAGTTAGTGTGGCAATTTCTTCATCTCTTTCCACATGCAGCAAATCCCTTGGTTGAGTCTGGATTGCTGTAGGGAGAAAAATGCAAGATTTGTGGAGATGGGGAAGAGAGAGCAAGCAGAAACCTGTCTTTGTGAGGATTACCATTTCTTAAACATACTTAAGGTCCAGTCCTGTCCCAATAGGCCCTTGTACACATCAGTAGTGTTCTTTGTTGGCACTGTCGTACTGCATTGTGCTCCAGCATTTGTAGAATTGGGCTCTTAATCTACGTTGATTATGTTTTAATTGAATAAATAAATCTTTTACAGAGCCCAGAATCAATAGAGATGTTTCAATGCTATTTTATTTTATTTTTCTGGGTTTCCTAAGGACATTTAACTTTCACAAACTTAAAACTTGTTCTGTAGCATTTGCTAGTCAGCTATTGCGTAATTGTTCTGGGGAATGAGAACCTGGGAATAATATGGCCCAGAAATGCTAAGAAACAGAAATGAAATCAGCTGATCTTCTCATCTGCCACCATTCCTCCTCTCCAGGGTCAGGGTACCAAACAGGCTATGTGTGGGCTCCAGTTTTATTCCTGGGTCTGCCATTGTCTTGGTTTATCACCTCAAATGTTGGGGCCTTGGGTGCCCTTTGCATCTTACCCCCCCTTTCCAGGCTGATTTTTGGCCGCTTAGCTTAAAAATTCTCTGGAGTGGAGCAATCTCAGTTTTTGTGTCTGGGAAGCCTGTGGCTGCCCTGTACTTACAGGCCAACAACTGCAGGATGGAGAAAAAACAAACGAGAACCATGAAGTGCACTAATAGTGGAAAGGAAATTTTACTTTTGCAGATTTAGAAGTCCAGGTGCCTACAGCTAGCCAGGAGTAACGGTCTGGGGTAATTCCTGTGAAAAGTATTTCTTTTTTTTTTGAACAATAGTTTGGATGGAAACACTTTGGCTCTATAATAAAAAGAGGCAAGAAGAATTCAGTTTGTAAGTAGTTTCTAACCTGACTCTCAGACTTTTAAATGATGTGTTCTTGCATGAAGCACATTGGAGCTTCCATTTTCTTGTTAGTCAAGCCAAATTTATTGTAATCCAGTAAGATTTAATAATCATTAGGAACTAATGAATGCCTCAGCACGTATAAGCTTGGCAGATCAGAGCCCGCCTGCTTTGCATAGTCTGTCTCTCTTTGACCAACTTGCCACTTATGTGTCGGATTGATGACTGGGGAGTTCTGTAAAACAGGTAATGATCGAATGTTCCTGAAATGAAATTTAAATAAAAAAACTATCTGGAACAGCCAGTGAGCCAAAGGAAAAGGCAAATTTTTTGGCTTGGAAAATCGAAGTAACTTGGTGAGAGTGAAGGCAAACAGAGCTGGATTGTCAGTGGGAAGGTACTGGTATGGTCTGAACAGGCTTTACAGTTGAAATTAGGTGCGTTGTTAGGTAATTCTTCAGTATTTTTATTATTGTAGTAGTCAAGCTGTGAACGAGCTCTTCTGCACTGAGCTCTGTAGTTGCACGTACATGGAGAGACTCTGTCTGGGGGATTTGCAGATAAGTCAGACATGGAAGGACAAAGAAAAATATTGACACTGACTCAGGTTGAGAGAAGACTTTCATTGTGTAATATTTCACTTGACTCAAGAACTTCAGTTTCTGCACATGCCCTAAATGTGGGCTGGCTCAGTGGGGCTAGCTCCTGGCACCTGCATCGATAGGGATCCTTAGGGATCTCATTCCTGACGGAGCTGTCTCATTTCCAAAGCACTGAAAAACATTGAGGAGGAAGATGTTTCCTAGCTTGTACCTGCCTTTGTGCACTGCTGGAAGGTACCACTGTTGGGTTGGTCCTTCCCAGAGGTTTTGGACTAGGTTGATTTTTCAAAAAGCATATGAATGAGTCCTCTTTTAAAATGCTTATTCTAGCACGGATTGCAGTGCAGCCCTTGAACAGTGGCTTGGGGATTATTCCTGTGATGCCGAGACCTGGCTTTACTTTTGGAGGTGGGTGGTGGTGGTGAAAATTCATGTCTCTTCCCTTCCGAGTGAGCTTCCCTACCAGCCTGGGTACAAGTGGGGCTGGGCTGTTTTGAAAGCAGAGACAAAGCAAGATGTATTGAATCAGAAAGGGTCCTGGCTGTAGGTTGGTATTTGTTCTATGCATGGGCTTTCCTGCGTAATAGCCCTTTTCACAAGGACCTTATTTATGTTATTTTGTGACTGCTTAGTGCGAATCACGCGCTTTACCTTGAATCTGCTAGAAATTAGCTGAACCTTTTCACTCCCCCTTGAAGAAGCTCATTTTTTCAGATGGGAATTGTGAAGAAGTGTTGAATCAGACAGGCACAGCTACCAGAAATTGATGTAAAATAATAATAGGTGCAGGTGGCCAGACTCCGGCCACTGTGGCTTGCAGCTCTGCTCTGTTTGTGCTTTGCCTGGGATGGGGATGTGGCAGTAGAGATGCTCTCAGGATCCAGGTGCTCCAAGCCTGTCCCCAGCTCTGGCTGCCCAGCCAAGCATCCTTCAAAAATAAGTCTTCTCCATCTGCAGGAGCGGGGATTCTCCTGCCTCTTCACCTCAGCAGCTGATTGCACCCTGCGTTGTGTAATCCTCCAAGTTAATTTAACACAGTGGGGCCATTGTGGGAAATATATGAAGAAAAGCCCCACAGCAGCCTAAATCCGTATGAGATGGAGGCTTGCTGCTGGTTCTAGGAGACAGTTATAGCATTTCAGCCTGTTTGTCCCTGCAACCCAAGAGTTAGCGCTGGGCATGGTAGCAGCTCTATGAGGACAGTAAGAAACAATGTGCCAAGCCAAGTGGTTCGAATAACTGGAACTCTTCTTTCTTCTTTAAGGTGAATCCTGGTGGCAAGACACTTGAGGAGAGGCGGTCCAGTTTAGATGCAGAAATCGACTCTCTGACCAGCATCCTGGCCGACCTAGAGAGCAGCTCTCCTTACAAACCTCGGACTCAACAGGTTAGTGGCACATTGCATAAACAGCAGGAAAGTGGCCAGCATCGACTGCTGGAGTTAATTTGCTAACTGCTTGGTATTTGTTGTGAGCAGGCATGCCAGTTCCTCCTGATAGCATCCAGATGTGGCTGTCAATGGGGAGAAGGGTGCAGCCGCTCTGAAGCAGACACCGGCTCAAAAGCTGCCGTATCTCTATCCCGATTGTTAGCTTGCCACAGAGATTGTTAGAAAAATACTTGCAAAAAAATGACATTTCATTTGCCTCCACTTTCCACCAACAATAGCTTGTGAATTAAAACCTGCTCAATTCTCAAGTACTTTCACGCTTGTATTTTCTTGTTTTTCTGTTTTGTTAACTTTTATCTGTCACACTGCCAGAATAATCCAGATATCCATGTCTCAAGTTGTTTTCTTTTGTTTTTGTCGTCTAATCAGTGGCGACGAAGTGGCTTGGATCGTAGCTCAGCTGTCAGGGTGGCTGTAGCCCAGCAAGGCAGACTGGAATTTGCACTTACTCTGCTGTGTCTAGACGAGGACTGCAGGGGTGACAGCAGCTCAGCTAATTTTTGTCGCTCATCTAGGTAGTCCTTGAGTGGAGCTATTTAAGTTCTGGTAAGATGTCATCTATTTATCAGAGGAAGTGGTGACACCCCAGTGGCACTTTAAAAAGGGCAATTCTTGAAATCTCTAAAATCATCCCAGATGTGTTTGTGTCCAGTTGTGCAGTGCCTTTACTTCCTAATCTCATGACTGGTCTCATTTCTTATACGTATAGCAGGTCTGTAGGCCTGTATGCAGCTATATGTATATGTTGTGTTTGTCTTACCAATGTCAACCCTAAATAAAACCCCAAAAGTCAAAAGAACCAAAGGGAAAGTTGAGTGATGCAGTGCACACTGATATCCATATAGGCCTTCTCTTTAATTTGGAGCTTTTTTGGTTCTTTTCATTGTTGCATTTATTTGAAGTAATTGAGAAGCAATACCTTTGGAGCAGAACTAAAGTAGTGATCAGAGTTTGTTTAGATTTGCTCCTGTTTAAGTATGTGAACTTAGGAAGAGCAGAGTTAGATCAGATTTGCAGACTTTTGAAAGTGTCTGTCTGCACGCAGAGGCTCTGGTGTGGTGGCCTGTGTGGTTTCTGTCCCTTCTGCAGGGACCTTCCAATAAACTCTTCTTTCATTCTAGCAGCATGTACACAGTTGTTGCATAAACTTACAGACTTATCCTGGAAAAACAATCTGATTTGGGTCAGTCAGTCAAAAAGAGCAACAACGTAAACGAGATACTATTCGGTCCTTTTCCCAGTGGGTTTTTGTTGTTGCGATAAATGAGACAAGTTTTAACAGTGATAGTGCTCAGGCACTGTGTCGAATATCCTGTGTTCATTTTGTCTGTGTGAGCCAAACACATATGAATGCACACTGTTACTGGGAAATGCTTTATAGTGTCAAAACGCTCTGAGAGTTAACTAGAAGAGATTTGTACTCACTATTTTCCTTGGCAATGCCTGCGGTCAGCTCCAGCGTCTTCGTAGAGACATGTAACTTCTGTAACCAGTTTGCTGAGCATTTGCAGTTTGCTGACAGTACTGCTGACTGTCTCCTGATACTTATTCCTTTGGGATCTGGCATTCTCTGAATAGACTGGTGTGTGCTATGGCTTTTTGCCCACAGTTCAGGTGGGGGCTCTGAAGACTTGTCCCCTGTACCCAGGAGCGACGGGGTGCTGCTGCTTGCTGGTGCATTACAATAACTTTGTGCGATCCAGTGGGCAGAAGCAGCTGAATTTCATCTCTGGGACCAAATCCCAACTTTCTTTGTTCAGTTTATCAGACTTTTGAGGATTTATTGGTTAACATAATGAAGTCCCATGAAAAGTACAGCTACAGCAACTTCTAACTATAGCTGTTAAAGAAAGAAAAGCCAGACTTGAATGTATCATCTGCTGTAATTAAAGAGTACTCAAACAAGTCCTTGAAAGGTGGAACTAGAATGTAAAGCTTTGATATTTTCCTTTGTTTGATCTGTACTAAGTATTAAAACTGGTGAGTCATTTGATGGTCTTATAGTAGGATAACAGATTAGGCTGCAAATTGTGAGGTACTTACTTAGAACATCAGCACATTTATTGGATTACACCTTAGCTGACCTTCCCAAATTTATCAGGATAATGGCTGCAGATAGGAAAATAGAGTTACGACTTGTTTTCAGAGAAGACGTTTCCAGTTGTGCTTATGCGGTTAAAGCATTATAATAATTTTACAGGTATACCTTGCCGTTGGGGATACTCCTGGAATAACAGAAATTTTATTGTTAGGTTTCTTTTTTATTTTATCTTCAAAATAGTTTTAAAGCAACATAAACTAAACTGTAAAATAGTCCTCTCACACTGGAGTAGGAGTGATAGCGGGATAATGACAAGCAGTTTATTTAACATGCCCTACCCATTGGCATAAATTCACACAGAGGGAAGCTCTTTAGATCCTTGGTAGGAGTTGAGGATTGCAGTGAGACACACTGCCCTGGGAGGTGCCTCTGAAGCAGAGAGATTTGTACCCTCCACAGTAGGTTTGGAAAGTCCATAATGCTTCTCAGAATGGGTGGGCCAGTGTCAGCCCTGGACAATTCCCCTTGGCCAGCGGACCTGCTGTTGAGGACATGAATGAGTATTGTTCTTTGCACCATCCCTGTGTTGTTTACCTGGGCATCACTCTGACGACAGTTTTTTGTGCACCGGGCAGGTAACAAGGACACTGCCATGAGCTAAAATTCACCACTGCTAATACAGGGCAGGGAGAGATTTTTGATGCCTGTGGTTGGCAGCACCCTCCTTGTACCCTGTGGTGCTGCCTAATTCAAGGCAGCTGAGCTGGCAAGTCACCCAGGTCCTGCTGGCTGCTTCCCATGCCTCAGGCAGAGGTGGTAGGATGCTGTTGTCCTGCAGACCTGTGTTGCCCTCTCCTCTGAAGTGGTAAGTTTGAAAAGCATTTTTTCAACATCCTTTATGGAGCAGAAAAGATCTTTCCTCCTCATAGCAGCAGGTTTGGTGGGAATAGGTCCTTACGTGAGTCTAATTGCCCCAGTGTGAGTCAACCCTGATGCTGCTGAACCTCAAAGTGAAAGATGCTCTCAGGCTTCGTTTCTGGTTAGTTTGTGTCTATCTTGAGGCAGCTGTTGAGACTCTGCTGCAGCAGAGGTTTTCTAGGCACTGGTAGTTTACTTCATACTGGCCATCAGCAACATGCGTGTCAGAAGCAGCTTTCGATCACCATCACCTCATCCCTGGGCTGAGCCCGTGACTTAGAAGTGGAAGTCTCTCTCTGACTGAGTCACAGAAGCAGTCAAAAGTGATTAAAATGCTAGGGTTTTTTCTTTCAAAATTGCACGTATCACAAAGAGCAGAAAGTTAGAAAACTAAATCATCTTTAGCTGCAGGACAGCAACGTCTAAGGATGCTTTCTGTCATGCGAGGTGGTGTAGGAGAGACTGTATTTCAACAGTTCAGCTGGAACTGGAGTTTTAGAAGGGACCAAACATCACCTGAGCTTGAGAGGTTTCTGTGTGACCTTCACCAGCACAGCCAGTTCCAGCCTTCTGGTGCAGTGAATTCAAATGGAGAACGAGACTGACATAATCTCAAAATTACCATAACTGCCATGGCACGTTAATAGATGAGCTTGCCTTAGGTATTGTTTGAAGAACTGCAGATGCATTATGAAAAAATCTAATTAATATTTTCCTCCTGTTTGGTAAAGCTTAGAAATGCTAGTGTGATGAGTAAAGTACAGAGCTCCTCTTGTGTAGCTGCAATGTGTTTTCTGTTTACATATCACACCTTTTAAATTGCAGTAATCCATTGGAAAGTTCAAGAGGCAGAGAACCCATACACTTTTCAGTAGTAAAAGGAGCTTGTATAGACAAGGCATTTAGGTGCATAAAATCCATGGATGGGAGCAGGGGCTATTCCTAAATTGGGTGAACCCCAACTAGGGGGCCTGGTGAGTGCTGTGGTCATCTGGCTCCTATATTAAAGGGTACTTTTCCCAATTTTTACCTGTTCTGCTTAAATCCTTGCTTAAGAGATGACTGCAGCAAGGCCTTAAGCAAAAAAAACCATGCCAAATTTCAGCTCATAAAATAAATGTTTGCATTTTTTTTAAAAACAAGAAAACTTTGGGACTCTGGAGACAGGGCTTCCAGCAGAGGCTGTGAAAATGAAATACTGGAAATAGCAGCATACGAAAGCTCAGGATTTTTTGTCCCTGCTGTGAATTATGTATTGAATGCTGATTGCTTTGTCTGGAATTGGACACCTACCTTCTGAAACTCTTGAGTTTTATCCTGAATTTCCAGCAGATTGTCTGTTGGAAAAATTGGACTTTGTGGGAGGTGTACCAGGCAGTAAGATGTACCTGGTCCAAAGGTAATTAGTCTTTTTATAAAAGCAAATACTGGGTGGTCAAAATTTATGGAGTATTCAAATAGCAAAAAAGCCCCATGCTTTGATGGTCAAGATCAAATCTCCTTGTGCACAGCTGTCAGAGACAGCTTGATCCAGAGGGGATTGGGCTGGCACTCTGGAGACATGTTTCATTCCTGGCTACCACCACTGTGCTAAATGACCTTGAACGTAGCATTTCTACTCTGCTTCCTCTCAAAATCTCTTCTGTCCTTGTAGCTTGGCAGCCTCTTCAATGTGATTTGCCTCTTTGCTACCCAGGTACATGGCATCTAGAAAATGAAACCTTGGTCTGAGTTGAAGGCCTTTAGGTGATGTGGTTGTACAAATAATGAAGGAGAGAAAGAAATTATTTTTTTCATCTAACAGATGGGGAAAATGAAGGCAGTTAGGTGAGGCATCTAAGGATTCATGCCTATGTCCCTGTCTCTGTACCATTGCCCCCAGTACTAGACGTCTGCCACTATGTCAGCCTAAGTGAGTAATATTTTGAAGGAAAAGCAGCTCATTTTCAGTGTTATCTGCAGAACAATAAAAAAGTAAAGAAAATCAAATTAAAAAAATCAGTGATACATTTTCATTAAGTTCAAAACATAGTGGGAAATAATGTCTTCTAATGACTGGAATTTAAAAGGGATTAAAATGTTTGACAGCATTGGTTGTTACTCCATCACTTCTTTTGACAACCAGTTGGGGATAACAAAAGCAGTGAAAAGGCAATGGACATATTTTCTTGCAGAGTGATGGGACAGGATTGAACGGTTTCAGCTGTAGAATGGCAAACCACAAAAGAAAGCAAAATGTTGAGCACTGAGGACTCCTAGGAGCACTCTTCCATGTGCATTTCTAATTTTAGTGCCCCACTTATAGCTGTGCCAGGAATGCACAGCTAAGAGTTCGGGTGTTTTATCTTTGTTTACACGGAGCTGTATCTCCAACCATGAATAAAGCCTCCTACTCAGCAAAGAGCAGCACATTCCCCCAGCATTGAAAAAGAGCTCTTGGTTTGGGCTGTGGGATTGACATACGGGCTCTGTGAAAAACGGATCCCTGAATCTGTATTCAAAACAGTCCATGCAAATTTGCTAGTCCAGGCTCAGAGTCTGGTTTCCTTGTTCCTGTTACTTGCCTGAGGCTGGCTTCTTAGATTGGTACGCACCAAAAGGATTTTGCAAGTGCAGTCCATGGAGTATTTGCTAGCATCCCACTTGTTGTCAGGAATGTTTTTCTTTAAGAGAGAAAATTTAGGGGTACAAGCAAGTTAAGATTAGTTTGGTGGGTTCAGAATTAACTCCCCTTTCCTGTCTCTCTGACAGTGAGTTTGTGGTTCCTCAAACCACAAACGGGACTCGGTGGGATTCGGCTGTTTCAGGTAATCAGAATAGTGCTGAGTCTTTTTCAGTGCAATTTGGGCTGAAATCAATGGCTTAGCTTCTGCTGTCTTCAGATATGATATCTGAGGTAAAGTGCCCAGGCCTCTTTCTGCTGGTTTGAGCACATCTAATATGTGGGCATCTGCACAGATTTACCAAAGAGGCTTCTGAGCCCAGCAGCACAGCATGGTAGCCAGGCAGTGCTTTCCCAGTGGCAAGGGGCTCTCTGTTTTTGTTCATTTGAGGTCGATATATTTTGGTTTTTGTGGGCTTTTCAATCTTTCTGGTTGTGGGACAGAAAGGCTCATTGGGAATAGGCCATCTACTGAAACTGAGAAGCATCCCCTGTCCATCCTAAAGTGTTGATGACCTTTTAGTAGGACCATCCAGCTACCCCAGAGCTACGTGCCCTACACAACACTTTCCATGAAGGCTGTGAGTTGCTGCCATTTCCCCACTGACTCAGATGGCTCCTGTGGACACAGAGGGACGGCAGTGTCTGACAGAGGTGTGCCCAGGCTGGTGTTGAGCTGGTGAGCTCCGACGCTTGTCGCAGTGCCGGAGGGCTCACCGCAGGGCTGCTGGCAAGGGCTGTTCTCAGCAGGCTGTGACACTTTTGCCGTAGTCACAAACATCAGGAATTACACAGGCTGTTTTAAAGCTGGGGTCACCTCTGAGAGCGGCGCTCCCGCTTCTGGCTGCAGCACGCTGGCTTTGTGCTGTTTGGAAAATCCGGGTGGATTACTTAAAGTAGAAAAGGAAGCATCCCATCTGGAGCAGTTTCAGTGGGTTCCTCCCAGCACTCAAGAAGCAAAGACTCTACGTCCAGGAAACTCTTTTTCCTGCAATTCCCTTCTCCAAAGGCAGAGTGACATTCCACCCCGTGTGGGTGGTGTTTGAGATGGTCCCAAGGTTGAAGCTTTCTAGGAGCACCACTGCGGGTGTGCTGGTTGTGATCAGGGCACGTCTGTCACGCTGTCCCTTACACGCCTGTGGGCAGAGGAGCGTGTACAGGGCAGGGCTGTTCAGCTGCGTACGTGTGGGTTGAGAGGCATAGTCAACAAATGATTTCATGTATGTTTGGATTTGACTTTTCTCTACAAGAAGGGGGGAAACCTTCCTGCGCTCATCAGCTTCAGCCGGCTCGTACGGCAAACTGACGCTGCTCTGATTAGCAGATGCTCGAATCGGTTGCATCTGCTGGTATGTATTAAACCTTAATCCTTTTGATAAGAGCACGTCCATGAAGATTTTTAAAGAAAGTTTTCTGAGATCCCAGATTATCAGCTTGTCACAGATGAACAGGATGAGTGACCTTTGCAGGGTATTATTTCTTCTTCTTGTACTATCATCAGAGTGAAAATAAAGCAGCACTACTCCTGCTGTTTCTTTTTTCTTATATATAATCAAGTTCACAGAAATCTCAGTAAGGTTTACTTTTCCCTTTTCCCCTTTCTCTTTTTTGCATCCATTTGGGTTTTCTGCCTACGTGCTTGGCTACAGCTTTAGATGACAACTAGTATTGGATATATTGGACTTTAAAATCTGTGCAGGCATCTCAGATTTGTGTGTGGATAAACATTTACTTTGGGAACAGTGATAAAAAGCAAATAGTACCTCATAATTTGGTCTTTTTTTTCATTCTGCATTTGTGATTATTTTGTTGTGAGTAGTTGAGAGTGGGGCTCTTACTCTCTAAAGCTGTTCAAGGCCTTCTACCTATTGTTATGTTTTGTTTTCTATTTTTTTTCCCCACAATGGGACCAAGCTACTGTATACCATCATCTCAGGAAACCTGTCATAATTTCCTCATCCTCGGTTTTTGGCACTCGCCGTGGTTTGGCAGTCATCTCAAAGGGACCTGGCGCACTTCACAAGCTGTCCGTGTGTCTAGCCAGCAAAGAGCAGCCGCCTCTGGGGCAGAGACCTGCGTTTCACTGGGACGCAGACTCTGCTTGCATCCTTGCACGGGTCGATGCATCCGAGTGCTTCAGCGGCATTAGATTTACCACCACAACAGCAGCCCTGTGAAATACGGAAGTAGGCTTGCTATTTCACGGGTGAGGAAGGAACCAAGGCACTGGGAGATTAGATGGCTTAGTTTGTGCATGGGTCACCAGAGGAGCTGAGGCCAGACCGTAGGCATACCAACACGGATTTATCTGCCTCTCATAGCACATTCTTGTGAACGGATGGGCAGAGAGTACATGAAAACATCCCCTGTCGAGAGGATTTGGAGAGATCTCAGGTGTGGGGAAGTGCATCCATCTCTGTCTTGGAGTGTGTGAACCAAGCAGGGGTAATAAAAAAACCCTTATGTTTCTTCTGTGGAAGAAGCTAGCCCATTTTGAAATGAAAATGTAGTTGATTAATTCTTCCCACCAAACACCCATCGGTGTCCAGTAGTTGGCTGCTCCCCAAAAGCGGCTGCTTTTAAGTGGGTCTAAGAGAAGGGTATGTGCGTGCAAAACTCAGTAGTTGGAGAGGAGGGACCCAGACCTGTCTGTTGGGGAGCTGTGGTGTGGTGCTGCCCATCCTCGCTGTGGCCCGTGGGCTGGCCAATCCGCAGGCGTGCACAGCGAGTTCTGGGCCTGCCGCATGTCTTGCAGGCAACCTGAACTTTTGCTCTTCCAGACTGTGCCGTAACCAGGATCTCTGACCTGAAACACGGATTGTTTGACTGCTATACACAGATAAATGCCAAGGCTAACACTGGGGGGAGAAGGGAAGCAGGAGGGGCGGTCAGGAGATGTAACGGAGGAGAACAGGAAGGGTCAGAGTCTGCTCAAGATGCAAGACACAAGTCCATAGGAAATTAGGCTTCCTTTGCTCTGCTCTTGATGGTTTCTGTTCCTTTTGTGTTGATTATTTCTCTTCTGCACACACTAGGAACCAGCTGTGTTTCCCTCCCTGTTAGGGAAAGGGAAATAGTTCAAAGCCAAGGGAACAGCACAGCAATTTAGAGAAACACCTGCATGGCAATGCATCACTTGGGACTTTGCTCCCACTGTGGCCTGCGCTGGACGTCTTCCCGAGGCTATTCCCACCAATGTGGGAATGATGAATTTCTGATTTGTGCATTACACTCACAGCAAGGAGATCACTGCCTTGGTATGCCTTCAAATTGCCTCGAATCTATCCAGAGACCATTGAAGGGCAGGTGTAGATCCTGCTGACGTGAGTTACTGTTGAGTTGCGCTCTTTAAAAGAGGAGGGCAGCTAACTTCTGTGGTTGCAGTTTCTAAATACATTTGAAAAGTGAAGGCTAAAACACACTAGGGAGCCCTAGCATTTAAAGTATGGCCTTCACAAGTTTGTCGTGGTTCCTTACTGGTGCCTGTTTGCGCGAGCGCTTGCAGCTTTTCACGCATTTATCCTTGTAATGCCCTAAGGAAGGAGAGGTTAGATTCTTCTCTGTTCTGCAGATGGAGGGCTGAGGCACAGAGAGACCGTGCAGCTCGTTGTAAAACAGGACTTTGGACACACACCAGTGACGTTCTGGGATAGTGTTGTCATTTGCTGGTCTGTCCTGTCTTTCATGGTCTGTTTTGACAAGGGTCTGTCTTACGAGGGAGAGAGGACCCCCCCCTAGAGCCCTGGCTGGGCTGTCCAAAGGCAGAGCAGATCTGTTCCCAGCCTCATTTCAGGTAAGGCTGCCTGGAAGAATCTAGAGCCCTACAGAAAAGTGAGAGCTGGCCATGCAGTTTCTACATTAGACCCTGCTACCAGTGCATAAATAAACACGATACATTTATAGCCTGAACATATCTCAGGATTGTTGCAAGATGTTCCTAGTTCAAAACCGTTAACCATTAAAGTAAGAGGCAGATGCATCTGTGGACGGTTTAAGGGGCTGTGTCTATATTTTCTCTTATTGATTGCCTTTTGCCTTCCTGTCTGGAACCTTTTGAGAGATGGCTGCGGTGCTGAGACGCATTGTCTCTTTCTGTATATTAAAGCTGCTTAGGCTAAAAAAAGCCCAGCCCACGCCCAGCCCGTATCTGAAAGCTATGAATTGATAGATCCTTGCTATAGCTCTTCAAATAACTGTAAATTACTCCAGGCTGTTACAGTTTCATTGTAAGGAAGTTCCTTCCTTGACTCAGACTTCTTTGCATCACAGTAAAATGCAATTAGGTGACGTACATATTGTGGCTTGGAAGCACTTACAATTTTCTCAGCCTTATGTTGTCAACTTTTGCTCAATAGCAGGCTTGTGAACTGTGTCACTGTGCCTGTGTTAGCATATATTATCACCATATGGTGTTTCAATAGTGAATAGGAAACTTTTATGAGTATGTAAAAGAGGATAAAATGGAAAAAAAATATTACAGCAAGATAAACCTAACATGCTGCTTCACGGCTGAAAGTGAGCGCTCTAACTAACTGCTGTTTCTATGGGAAATCAATAATGCATTGGTCCAATGAGTATTACTGCCTTCTCCCACAAATTTAAAAACAACGACGACAAAAACCCAAACCAACAACAAAAAATGGACCTGGCCAGAAAAATGAGATTTTGATGCAGTTGCTATAAATATTTCTGCCAATGTTTGCAGTTTGAGAGTGATTCCTCCTGTCCCAAGCAAAATATTCAAAGCCTTACAATGAATTCTTTGCTCGGAGAGTAGTTTCATGTGCATAAGTACAGAGAGAGCAAGGGCAGGTTGCACAGTTTTATGGCATTATACAGGTAAAGACAGATAGGATGGTTGCAATCATCTCATCTGGTTGTTAGCATAACCCAGGTCAGAGACCTTGCTATCTTGTCATAAGTAGTGCTGCTGTTTATCTTTGGGTTGATGAGAGACTGGGTATGTTACCCCCCCTCTGGAGTGATTTGTAAAAAGTCAGTAAGAGCCCATTGCTGTCCGAAGAAGCTCAGAGCCGTGAAGAATTGCCATCTTGCATACCAGCAATCACTCCAGTTGTCCTGGAGGCTCAGGCAATTTTGATTCCCCCTTCTAAAACCATTAACTCATGATCCAAGGAGAATTCAAGAAAGATGGGAGGCACAGTTCTGTTTCCATCTGGCAGAAAGCTGGGATGTGCATGCACTGTCAAGCTGTGATTATCAAGAGGGGAAGAGAAGGTGTCGGGGTTGATTACTGTGCTGGTTTGCAGGAAGACCAACTGTGCATTACATGAGATATCTGTGCAGTTGAGACTGTTTTATAGTCTTAAAAAGTGATGGATAAGCCGCTGTTGTTCAGCTGGGATTTTTTTGAGCACTATATAGTTCAGCAGGGAGATAGTACAAATATTGTATTGAACTCTATTTAATCTTCTTCTGGAAACATTTTGAATGGAGTATGCATCAGCGGCTGATGTCCAAAGTGCAAGACAGGGGAACTGGCTGTGGAACAGGGTGGCCACAAAGGTCATGGTGTTTTATGAGGCCCCAGTGAGAGAGAGCTGCTACCGTGCTCGAGACTGCACTTTCCACTTTGCATGAAAAGCTGCGGAGATGCAACCACGCAGAAGATGCAATCAATAAGTGCTTCTTTAGGGTAAATGTAGATCACTGTTAGGTTTTGGAGGTATCTGGAAGAGCCAGCACCCCAAAGCAGGGCTGTATAACACTCGAAATCATCAGGCTTTTTAGTTTTTTGGCAAGACTTGCCTTTGACACTGTTGAGTAATGTGGTCATTTCTAACTAATGGCAATAAAACTTCAGAGAACACCTGCTGTTTCTATATTGAACATATGTGTGCGTGCTCATGTAAAATCAAAATGCGTGCAGGTCTAGAGAATACAATTTATATTTGGCATCTTTCCTACAAATTGTATTTTAGAACAGCTTAAAGTCTTCCTGTAAATAAAATCATTTAAGAATTTAGCTCATTAACAAAGAGAAGGAGATGAGGTAAGGTATAAAGGCAAAGGAGGAAAAGGGTTTTTTTGTTTTGTGGGCTTTTTAAAGGCAAACCAACCATTTGACATTGGATCATTTGTTGAGTGTACTCAGTGATTTCTCAGGAGGACATATGGACAATCTCAGGAGACTGTCTGCATGATAGGAACTGCATGGAGCCAAAAGCAAAATGATGGGCTGATCACTTAGAAAGTATAAATGGAGGGAACATCTGAGGATGTCTGACTCTTTCGCTTATGAGCCAGTGCTGGATTATCCCCTATAATCAGTGCTTTCCCCAGCCCAGTTTCAAATAAATTAAATGTAAATATCTTATTGCTTTCTTTGGGTGATTATTCCAGACTGAAACATATACAGCTGCTAAGAGCTATTTGACTTCAGCATTTCCTTGCTTAATTTAATCTCCTTGTTCTGAGTGACACTTCATATATGTATCCATACATGTGTGCTCCGACCATGTGAATGCATTCACTTCCCATACCATGTCTATGGGTACAAGGAGGCTGAAATTCCCCAGTACAGAGCTGTAATAAAAGGACTGACAGACTGGGTCTGTAATATGCCTGACCTGACAATTAAGCAAACTTATTACCGTGTCAGCCTGCCAGATGGATCATCTACTCATGATGTAACGTGTATTGCTTCTGAATGTATTGGAGTGCAGTTTCCTATTTGATGTTTGTTGAGCTGAGAAAGGGAGAGGGAAGAGACAGTTTTATTTGAACTAAACCCACTCGTTTTAAGTGTGTTTAATGATAGCAATATGTGACAGATAAAATCCTAGGCCCTGGTCCATGTTTATTTTAATTTCAAGCAATGGGGAAAGATGGAAGAGATAAAATTAGAGGCTAAAAATGTCTCTTGTTGTAAAACAGCAGCTTGAGCCCTGAAGGGGCTTTCCTTGCTGCACTCTGCAGGACTCTCAGATATGTCTATCAGAGCTTTGCTGGGTAGGAATTTGGGGCTTTGGCCCTGAGAAAGGTCAGGTTTGACTGTTTGGCATCAGCTTTTCTAATTGTTTCCTCTAAGCTTATTAAAGATAGAAAGGCTATACTGAAAGCGGGGGGAGGAAAGAAATAATCTGAAGCATCTATCACTAATCTGGACTTTCTTTTAACGTAGTCCCACCCTGAACCTGAGAAGGAGGTGAGTTCTTCTCAGACCTGTGTTGTAGATGTGACCCTGAGACTCCCAGACCTCTCGCCTGCTGTTGTGTAACCTTGGCTGAGCCATCTTGTGTCTCTGGGCTGTACTTCTCCTTCTGTTAAATAGGGATAAACCCATTTCTTTGCCCGCCTGCTCAGTGTAAGGTGTTTGGGTGAGCGTTCAGTACCTGGTGCAGTGAGGATGCGTAGGTAGTGTTGTGCTATTTATGACCTGTAATATTTACATCTGGACCTCTGGGGCTTTTTGCTCTCCACTCTTCTGTGACTGCAGCATGGGTGGATTGGGATAAATTGTCTCTCTCCAAGGCTTAGGTTGAGCACAACCTTGCAAATTTGTGCAGCTGTTTCACTTTTCTGTGTAGCTAAGCTGGCACAGCCAACACCAAAGCGGGTGTCTGTTTGTCTTTGAAATACTTACCAAGGTGCTGTTCTCCATTTTCAAGCTGTTCTCTGCTTGAACAGTTTAAGAACTCCCTATACATCCAAACGAGGTCCCTCAATCTGCTAATACACCTCTGAGGACTTGTAAGCTCACGACTCAAGGAAACGTGAAGGAGATCCTCTTGTTCTGCAAAGATACTTGAACTGGCTTCCCAAGTGGGATGTTGGGCCCAGCAGCTGGGAATTTTTCCTGCAGACAAGTGCAGTACAGTGGAAGGGAGGCAGTAAGGCTCCTCCTTTGTGCTCAGGACTGCCATCTCCCTTGGAGATGCACTGTGCATGGATATACCAGTGCATCCAGCACTAGCTCCATCATATGCTGTTGTCTGGCCCTCCATTGATTTGACTTCTCACATGCAGAAGAGACTGCATGATAGTTTGAAGACTATCCCCTGGGGAATTTTTAATATCTTACTTACCTGCCAGGTTTTCCTGAGCATCTTAAATGCTGGCTGTCATGAAGAACCGGCTTCAGCTCTGGCTTGGCTCATTTGATAACAGCATCAATATCCTGCTTCCTGAACTCAGATAAATGCTTTTGTAATGTTGTAGGACCTTGAAGTCTGCACTGAGGTTGGAGGGAAGTCACATCTTGAGCGCACTCAATCAAGTATGTTTTGTCCCAACTCCTATCATTATAGTGTTGGCCTACTGCTGTTTTCTTTTTAAAGACAGAAGTAGCACAAGTCTGGTTTCTAGAAAAAGAACCTGCCTGGATCAGAAATTGGAATTTAAGCCTTGGCTTTTCAGTGTCTTTCTATCAAGTGTCAGTGTATCTAGGCCTGAAATTAAGAACCTAAGATTCTTTCCTGTGTCAGACGAATGCTCGCTCCAGCTTAGTGTCCTTCCCAGTAAATACCAAAGGAAGAAGACAAAGGCAGTGCAAATTCATAGCAATACTGTCCCAGAATATTTCCCTTTAAGAATTTGCTGTTCACAGAGATTGGCTTGATAAAAATGAAGTCTTCCATAATACTCAGTCAGGGATTTTTCCTCCATCAGATCATGCAGTTGCTTTGTGAACTCATGTAAATCTCTGGAATTTAAAGCATCCCATGGCAAAGGAGTCCCATGGAGGTGGGGCAGACGAACCTTCTTTATGTTCTCTATTTGCCTCCCACCAGAGTGGTTTCATGTTGCGTCTTTGTAGTACTGGAAGAGGCAGAACAACCATTCCTCCTCTTTGTACCACTGGGACCTTTAGCTGCCTCTTTTCAAGGCTGAAGGCTCCTGGTATACTTAGTTGTTTCAGACAAATTTGAAAAATGTAAGTGCAGTATCCATTTGTTTCTGGTCAGTTATTGCTGTCTAACTGCAGACTGTCAAGTTTGAATGCCAACACAATGGAAGTGGCTCCTGGACCTGTGTTATTCCCATTGTTGTTTGCTATTAACTTACTCTGAAGCAATGGATTAACTGTGGATTTTGTTTGTTAGAGGTGAAGCCTGTGATTCTGCTGTGTGACTTTCTTTTCAGGGTAACTTACCTAGTGCCCTGTTTTTCAATATTTATTTTTTTTGCAGTTGTTACAGGATTAAACAATTTGACTAGATTTTGACCGCTTTTGCCAAGGTTTTTGAATGATAGTTTCCGAAGACAGTGTCCAAAGTGACCGCTTTTGCCAAGGTTTTTGCATGATGGTTTCCGAAGTCAGTGTCCAAGGGCACTTTGATGCTCTCAAATACAAAGTGGTAGGAGAGATACAAGGTGACTGATTTGGGAGAGGTCTGATGTAGCCATGGTATTTTGGAACTAAAGTATTGTTTTCCCTTTCCTTCTAGATCTTGGAGATATCCCCTGTATTTTCAGTAGGATTTTGACCTGTTCTTGCATTAAGTTTCCCATCTGTAAAACAGAGATTGTAATAAGCACGTATCCCACCTGACTATCTGACTTCAGAAAGAATTTTCAGATCTTCAGCTAAAAATTCTTCTGCAAGTATAAAATATTACGGTTTTGCCAGCTTATGTAAAAAATTGTCTCTTACCATGAAAAATCAATATATCAAATACTTTTATTTTCTAGAAGGGAATTCAGCATCAGACTCTCCTAAATGTGTTAGCTAATGTTTTACGGTATAGATTGTGTGCTGTTAATTTAATTGCAAGTTTGAAATGATTTCATCGGTGTGTCAGTAGTCTGGAGGATCTTAACTTTCAGAAACATCTAAGAGTTCAATACGTTAGAGATTAATAAGATATGTACACAAACGTGTGCTTTTATTGCTAAAGCTAAATTAAAACTTGAGCCCTTTTGGGCTGAAATAACTAGCACTTCTCCAGCTCTTTTTCCGTCTTCTGAAACTCCTCTGCGCAACCAGTATGAATCTAATGTGCTCTGCATTATTTTGCTGCTTTAACGTGAATACCTGTAGAGACAGTGAAAGCTCTGTATAGAAAGTATTGTATAGTGAGGGAGGGAGCCCAACAAAGCTAATTATACAGACACTCCCACTCTATTACCCTGTAGCGAAATTGAGCCTAACATTCTGCTCTTAAGCTCGTTAAACTATTCTTTTTGGGTGCAAGGATCTTATTGAGGGAATGAAATAGCTACACTGTGTAATCAGAATGGGAATTGGAGCAGATCATTATATTTACTCATTTGATTAGCCATAAAATAGCTACTGAAGTCCCCATTTCAAATCTGCTTAGCAATTGTGTGGCAGGGCAAACTGAGTGTTTTAATTAAAAAAGAAAAGAGATTGCAGTATTTTTTTATAAGTAATAAATATATAAACACACGCACGTTGTGATCCAGTTTATGTAAATAACCTCTTCCCTGTGGGTGTTCTTGCCTCCTAATTGTTCAGGGTCTGTCTGCTTTCAGCTGCAAAGAAAAGGGGAGTGAAAGTTTCTGCACGTCTGCTTTGGAAAGGGCAATGTCTGGGTCTTAAAATCCAACCAAAGAGACATAGATTAGCTAATAGGATAAAATTGCTATAGGAGAGATAAGTAACCCCAGAACAAGATGGCATGGAGAAACGGTAGGTCCTTGATTACTGGAGGGGCTTTAGGCCAGGTTGTGCAAACATCTGTCAGGAACAGTTCAGGCAGGGTCAGCCCTACCTGAAGGGAGAGGACTGGACTGAACAGCCTCCTGAGGACCCTTTCACCCTGTAAGGTTTGCTTAAGAAAGGTGAGGCCATACTGTGTCATCAGCCGGTTGCCTTTGACCAGTTCCCGTTCCCCAAGGGAGCTGAAGCCTCAGGTATGCTCAGGCAGGGGCAGCGCGTGGTCTCCCTTGGCACATCTGAGACCTGCAAGTCCCCAGCTGCCTCGCAGTCGTTGACCGCCTTTGTGCACAGCAAACAGCTGAGGATGCCCTGCTTTCTCTTGAAGAATAATTCAGTGCCCTGCCACTGATCTGTCCATAAAGGCTTGGAAATGAGCCATTACCGAAGGTTTCATTTTCTGGCTTCCATTGCAATCCAAGGGACTTGCAAAGCAGAGCAGATGTTCCAAAGACAGTGAGCTCTGTAGCCACTGGTTTCTCTGTGTAAGATGGTCACTGTCTTAATGTTTCTTAAGTATGTAATATGCCTTTAGGAAGCTAAATAGCTGCAAAAATATTTCAGCTTTTTATTTACTTAGTTGGTTTTGAGACAACCTGAAACACTGAAATAAACTTGGTTACAGAGAGCAGACTTGTTTTTTGAAGGCATTAGACTATATGTGGAGTGATGACAGTTGGCAAGTGTGTGTTGTGCTGCTCTACCTTTGTGGGTCACTGAAAAAGTTGTGTTAATAATGACAATAACAAAATCATTCTTTTGATGTTGCCTGTGGATGACAAGGTCTTTGGGGAGCAGGAAGGGGCATAGTAGCACTTTAGCATTACAGTTGTAAGGGGCAAAATACATATTTGGCATGGTGACTCTTTTTTCATGGACAAATTCTCCAGTATTTCCTTTCCAGTCACTGATTTAACTGGTACTCAAGGTTAGGACCCACTTGCAAATGGCCAGAAATCCTACGGTGCTGAGAAGTCGTCTCCAGAGAGGCTCAGAGCAATCCTCCCAGATGCGCTGTGGGGAGCTAAAAGAAGCCACCTCAGTGGAAGAAATGCCAGCACTGGCTGTTCTGCATCTGCCAAAGACGACATTGGTGTCTGGAGATGTTACTCTGGCATCACTCCATAGCACTAAATTGAATAAGCAGGACATTGGGCAGGTTAAAAGAAAAAAACAAAAAGAGCCATTATTAGGCCCAGCATGTCGAATACAACTTCGTGGCCCAGAGAACAACCACCTAACTACAAAGAGGTTAGGAGTATACTGTAAATTTTAATGAACACCTAACTCTGTAATGTGGCTGGGACACCTGCAGCTGGATGGGGCTGTTCTGCATTGCCCCACGTTGCTCAGGGCCCACCTGGCTGGCAGGAGGAGCACAGTCTAAGGGGAAAAAGGGAGGCTGCATGGTTCAGTTTTCGCTTGATTGTGGCAGTGAAGATATTTAAGGGCTTTCTCTGAAGTGCTGCACACCTGTAGCTCCCACTGAAATGAATGAAACATTTGACATCGATGCCAATTCTTCCTCTTTTCTTTCCATCCATCAGTCTTTGCTCAGATCCCTTCCATGCCACAAGAATGGAGAGAGCCCCAGTCCAGTCTTACAAGCACAGTACGTGCAGAATAACTGGCCGAGTGACCATCCTGGAGGAGCGTTTCTAATGTTACATCCACCCTTTTGATACGTGCCTTTCCTCAGCGAGCAGCTGCTTTAGCACCCAGGGAAGCAGGGTTTGTGTTTAGAGCATGTCTGCGAATTGCGATTGTTGGACTGGATCAAGCTGTCGCTGTGTCACTTAAATGTTACAATCTCTCAAGCTGTCACGATGACTTTTAAACTGAAGCAAAGGTGGTGGCTTCCTTTTCACATCAACAGTCGCGCCATTTCCAGAGCTGTGCATTCTGGCGTTCTGCCGTCTGCCTTTTGGTTTGAGGATTTTTATCCCCCCACCTCCTTTCCTGGGGTTATCCTCGGCTCACCTGCCTGGCTGCCGTGAGGGCATGCTTAGATCAGGACACACAACTCTCTGCTTTCAGCCAGTCAGATGTTTCCAGCCAAGAGCGTAACTTTTCATAATAATTTGGTGTCATTTGCATAGGATTCTCTCCCTTCCAGGGAAAAGTGTACTCCTCTAATCTGATCTAAAAGGGCTTCTAAAGGAACTATTTAACTATTTCTCTAGAAGTATGTAATAAATTTCCCTGGAGGACTGGTGCTCTTCTGCGTGGTGGAGGAGTGAGAAAGTATTTAGTGAGATTTCCCAAGAGATGAGCCTGAATGTGTCTATTCTATAGACAAATCTGCTATTATTGCTCATTGCAGGGACATGCAACAGTGCGCGGAGGCTGTTTTGGCTTTGCTGGTGTTCTGCCACTTCAGAAAGGGCTTCCTCTTCTGGAAGAGCTGATCTCACTAATGCTTGTTTTGGGTCCAGACACTTGGGTACCTCTGCTCAGTTAAAAAGTGCTGGGTTGACTTGCTGAGATGGTCTTCCATAGGTGGAATGAGCTGCTCTCACACAAGCCCACCACCAGCACACGCAGAGCTTGGATCTGTGAAACAAAGGCAAGGGCAAAGCCATTTCTGTACATGTCCAGTTGTAAATGTTGGGAAGTCTCTGTGGAATTTTTCCAGAGGCTGTGTGAGCTGCGTTTTGGCATTTACAAAGCAACAAGATTGATGCGTGTGTTTATGTGACAGGCAATGGCAAATTCATTGTACTCCTGGTGAATCCGTCAAAATTTATTGGTCTCATGCTAATCCCTTAAGATCCTGCCTAGACTGGAGCAATACCCACCAAGAGCCTGACGAGTCCGAGGTTACGGTACGCACTCCTGCTCCGGTTGCAATGTTTGGTGCTTTCAGATGAAGCACTGGTAGGTGAGGAGTTGATGACTTGCAGTAAGGGCAGGTGAAATGCCTGAACTGGTCTGGCAGCTGGGCACTTAGATGCTGGTATTTGAGCTCATAGGTGCTGAGATTTTGGGTAGGAGGAAAACAAAATCAAATCTTGAAAGCTGTGGGAAATTTGGTCTTTGGGATCTGAGTAGGAAAATGTGTGGCATTCGGCATCCACAGGGAGCTTTGCGCTGTCGGGCAAAGAGCTAGAGGACCTGAAGAGTGTGATCTTCTGCCCATTTTAAGGCAGGGATATCACTCCCTTTTAGCCCATCGAGGCTAGTGCTTTGCAGGGGATGTCCTGTCCCAGGCTAAGCTGGGAGGTGGGTAGGCTGCTGGTTCTGAATGCAGGAAAGCCCAGAGCCCCATTTCAGCCCTCCCCACAAAGGACCCGCTCCCCTCCGCGTCTGGATTGGTGACGTTGCAGTTGAGTTTCTCCCTGGCCTTTGAGCTGCCCACTCTTAGGTCACCTTCAGTTTTGGATGAGCAGGGGATGATGTGGAAATGCCCCCCTCCTGGCAGGGGTGGGCAGTGACTAAGCTTGCTGTTACAGTCAGCTCCTGGCCCAAGAACTCCATTGGTATAATTAATGCTGCACGGGGGTGAGCGACTACTTCTCTGAAGCCCTTTACAGGCTCTTTGGAGTCTGCCCATGCGGTGTCTTGTCTGTGTGTCCCTCTCCCATTCGGGGTTGGTGGAATGACTAAGTAGTGCTGACGGCATTAGTTGTTGGCCTATATTAATTATTTCCGTGGGTACTATTTACTTGCGTGCTCCCTATGGGAATGCTGTGCATACAGATCACAGCAGCACTTAATTTTATTGCAGTAAGCGGCTGAGGTTGGGAAAGGGGAGGGGGAAGAGGAGAGAAAGGGTCGTGTATGCGTCAGCCCTGTCAGGCTTTTCCTTCTGTTTCATTTGTGCTGAGGTTTTTATTATCATTAAGCCGATTGTATCTGTGGCACAAAGGGCTGAGTTACCTCGGTAACCACACTAGCTGGGATGGTAATCCATTTATAGCATCACTGCTCAGGTCTGATTAAATTAGCATGCTGATGACGTAAATGCTTGGCTGGGTGATGCTGACGAGGCTGCTCCTAATAGGAACTCTCGCCCTTACATTTATTCTCATTTATTTCATGAGACCCCTGCAGGAAATGTACAGAAATAAGGCTACAGATGATTGACTCTTGTTTTCAGAACAACTTGTGCTGCTAGCAACAGACAGTGCTTTATCTGAATGCAGACGGCAGCCTGCACATTTCGCCTTGTTTCTTCCTGCTGCAGAATTCCCCACGCAGCCCTGCCGAAGCAGAGCCCCGGTCTTGAGCCCTGCTTGCCATCTGCCACAGCAGTAGCGGGAGCAGCTCCTCTCTCTGATGGTTTATTTCCAGACACTGCTACAAAAGAAATAAAAAGGGTAATAATAAAAGAAAAGGAACACCCTGGTTCTTTACTCCCTCTTGTGAGTTTCTTGCAAACACAGACATCCTTTTACTCATTCAAAACAAGCCAGTTATTTATGTCTGAATTTTCAGCATTGAACAATAACATTCAGTGCTAGTGTTTAATACCAAGTGAATCAAATGCTTTCAGCATCTTCTGTCCAGCCCCCTTGAGGGAAAACACTGACAACTGCATGATCGCATAGCTGTGCCTGTTGTTTGATGAAGTGGTGAGAACAAGAGGACTGAGAGTTGCTGAAACTCCTGGCTTCCCTTCCCAGCTCGACCTCTGATTTACTGGATAAGCAGTCTTTGGGGCAAGCGGCTTCCTAGCAGGCTGTTTTGGGCTCCCAGGACTTCAGTTTTTCATCTGTGAAAAGAAAATGAAAAAGGGTGCTTTATTTTTTTTTTCTTCTTTTTGCCATAGGCATGGGAGTGATTAAGTGTGTTTAAGTTCCAAAAGTATTTGGAGATCCTCAGGTGGAAACTCTGAGGTTCTGAACAATTTACTATTTTAATTGTCAGGTTTGATTTATACAGTCGGCATAGAAGGATTTAAAAGGAATTTTAGAACAAAAGCAGTTTTGGGATGGAGGACTAAAAATGCAATAAATTTTAAGTACCAATAAATAGTTTGGCATTTGCCCTGAAGTGTGAGCAGATGTGGCTGCACAGAAACCACTGGAGCTACACCTGCTTTGAGTAGGATTTGGACGTGGATAAGTGCATGGTTTTGAGACACAAATGCAAACGGGCCAGTGCTGTCATTTTTCTGGGCCTGCAAATTCTCATCTAGCGCTTACAGGGCTTTTCCCTGGGAATGCTGGGGAAAAGGGATGGTGTTTGGGTACATGGGAGCCCTCTCCCCGTGCCTCTCCCAGCCCTGGTTGCTCTCTTTGGGAAGTATCCAGCTCTCGGAGGACCCTGCGCAAAATTTCAAGCCATTGCTCTATAAAGATGAGGGGCACTGGATTTGTCAGTGGCAATGCTTCACCCGCCTGGCAGCCAGCTGTCCGGCTGAGCCAGAGCATCCAGACGCTGCTCCGTTTGCTCAGTGCTCCCTACGGTGTGGTGGGGAGCAGCCGGGATGGGGATGCTCCTGCTCGCACCTCGGTCTGCATGGGACCCACGCGTGCTCCAGGCGCAGCCCTGCCAGCACCATGCTGAGATGTCGGCTCTGCTCACCAGTCTCCTCCTGGAGCAGGTGCACTTTATTAATGAAGGTATTTGGAAGCGTTTGATTCTACCTCTGGCTCAGTTCAAAGCATCCCTCTGTCGAGAAGTCCCACACCCACGGCCCTGGATGCTGTCGCACGAGCTGGCTGCATTTCTGTGGGTTGTACAGGACATTAATCCTCGCAGCAGAGAGATGAAGGACCTAACGGGGCTGCTGCCTTGAAAGAGTCTTACCCTGGGGCTTTCCTTTAAATTTAAACTTTAATGGCTAATACCATTAATTTACAATTTCCAGCATAAAAAAATGTAAAAGCTGCCAGTAGCAGCGTGTTCAGGAGGGGCTGTGGTACTCCTTGGCTGGACTCTGCTTCCTTCAGAGGTGATGGGCACGGGCAGCATTTTGGTGCTTTATTTACTAGATAATTTCCAGCTCCTGGTAGAGTGAGCTGCCTCCAAGAGACACAGGCTCATGGTGACCCACTCAGCACCTGAGGTGATAGAAGCTCCTAGCAGAAATGTCCATCACTCAGAGGGATTCTGGACTGTACCAGGGCTTGGGAAGTCACCCTTTTCCTCCACAGCATCTCTGCTTAATAAGTAAATAATCTGCCCTCTCTTAATTACCATGCTTTGTTTACTTAACCTGTGTGCTGGGGCTGATGAGTGTATGGTCTCTGTTCCACTAGTGTTTGCAAGCTGACTGGTAATATTTTGGCATCGAGACCATGCCTGTTCATTTCGGGGGCATCATAAAGGCCTAGCTGAGGTCTGAGCCCCTCCTTTTCAGCATTTTTTTCCAAAGATTTTTCCAAAATAAGAGTCATATTTTGGTCTGAAGGGTCTGCCACTGACTTGGTTTGCTGAAGGAGAAGTTATGCTGGCTCTAACGAGATCGAGTCAGACAACGACCACAGTGCAGGAGGGAAAGTCCCACCGAAATTCCCCTCCCTTCCCCACAGGTTTCTGTGATTTTTGGCATGAGTGTGTTGCCTTAGAGTGCCTGGAAATTTTCATTATAGGTGAGCAAAATTTCAACTCATTTGTCTACCAAATTAGAGCAAGGCAGGGGATGAACAGTAATAAAATTCCTCTTTGTTGAAACAGACCCGTTCTTGCTCATTTGGAGAAAAAGAAAAGTCTTTCATGTTTGCATGTGTTTTGATTTTGATGCTGCTTGAGCCTGATCCTTCTCCTCTCTGAAGTCCTTGGGATATTTGTGTTCTATTCCAGTGGGAGGGGAATACACTGGCAGAATTTGGTTTAACACCATAGTGATTTCTTTTTATTTGGGGGGGACAACACAAGAGTTGTTTTTCACCATTTTTATTGTTCTAAAGGCAAGTCTGCTGCTTATTATCTTGCAAGCTTTTATCTGGTGCTGAGTCATGGAAGTGAGAGAATGTGTAGGCGTCTTAGCATAAGAGAGAGTAATTCTGTCATTTACATTTACAGACAGTTATGCTTTCCAGAAAACTTTTTTTTTTTGTGGGTTGCAAAAGTGATTAATCTGCTGCTGAAACTGTCAAAGGAGGTTTTCTGTTTAAGAATTTTTTGAAACAGAGAAAAATCTGTTTCTACTTATAGGAAATAAAAGGTAGAAATTGAAATGAAAAAAAATCATACTGAAAGAACAGACAAGAAAATGTTCCCTTTCCTAATGATATTTTTCCTTTTTCTTTTTATGTATGTATCTATGTGTATATCAGCCTATATATCTATCTGTGTCTCATGGAGAAGTCGTGTGGACTTTGATAGATACAAAACTAAATACAGTAGAATTTTGGCTGAGTTCAGCATTACCAATTCCAGCTGTTAAAAATATAATGGGATCAGTTTAAAATAATTTGTATTTTGTCTTTAAAAAAACCTCAATTAAATCCTCAATTCAGTATTTCTCTGCAGTAATAGTAGGATAAACTCTTTCTTTTCTTTTCCTTCTTTTTTTCCTTTTTTGTTTTTTCCTTGTTTTCCTTTTTTCCTTTTCTGTCTTTTCCTTTTTCAAAACAAATTGCTGGTAGGTTTTTCTTTTATTATTAAAAAGAGAATTAATTACAGCTGAGGCAAAAATCTTTCCTTGTTAAGATATATTCTGAGTGGTGAAAACTGTAGTGGTGTTGGAAGGTTAAAGAGAGTTTACCAGTTTCAACCAAATTCGTATAGACCATTGAAATCAACAGCGTGATCTGCTGTGATTTTTGTTGTACACGTTCCTAAGGAGAAACTGGACATGAAATATTTAGCCTGGAAATTTCAGTGTTTTTTCTAACAAACTAGGCAATAATGTTTTCAAATGGGTCCGCCAGCAGAGTAGAGGTGGGGGTAAAAAACTTGAGCTACTTTCAGCATAGTTTATCCCTTTACGAAGAGTAAGGTATGCTGCGTCTGCCCAGCAGAAACTTTCTTTTGTGGGGTTCCAGTGTAGCTGGTACTGTGTGGTGGGTTAGAGGTGAGGTAGCTAAAGCGGGACGCCGTGCTGCAAGCCATAGTTGTCACAAGTAGTCTTGGACGGAGAGAATGAGTACCCATCATCTCACCTCCCACCGAGGAGAGCGTGCAGGGCAGAGGGGATGCCTCTCCATGTCCCACCTAGCTGAGGGAGTCCAACTGAGCCCAACCTCAAATGCCACATCTGCTTGCTTGCTTTGGTTTGAAGGGTTGTTTTTGGCATCTCCCTTGTCCCTGCTCTGGTTAAAGTGTCTGTTCTCCTCATCCCCTGTTTCTTACAGCTGCCCTTTCCCCTCCCCAACCATAATAGCTTCAACTGTGGGCCTTTGGCCTTCAGCAGAAAATGATTTGTGCCAGGTAAGAGGAATATTGATTTTTACATCATATGGCCCATGAGGCTCTGGAAATCACATTTATTTCCCATTAGTGTGGCTTATCTCAAGCTTTTAGGAAAAGGTGAGTTTTGGGCCCCATGAGATTTCCTGTTCGGGGTGAATGGGCTCTGCATTTAGATCTTTTCACTGGAAAGCCACGCGCTGCAGCTGGACTTCTAAATTAAAGGGGGGAGGGAATTAACCTGGCTTAACCTAAGTTTTGACAATTCCGTTGAGAGGCCAGTGACTCATTTAGAGAATTCAGCGAGTCCACAAGGGCTAGAATGATGCTTCTGAAAGCTTATAGAATGTCATTGCTTTGTGTTTTAACAATTGGGTCCTGCAGTGAATTCTTGTGGGTTGTTATGGAAAAGAGATTTATTGATGACTTGTGATGCCAGGATGCTTGCTCTGTGCATAATTTTTACTTTTTTTAAAATAAAAATGCATCATGAACCGCAAAAAGAAAAAAAAAAGATGCATTGCAAGCTAGAAATTAAATATGATTTAATCCCGCTGTAACTTCAGACCCAGACCTAAATTTTCCCCACTCCCCTCGAGTTCAGGTCTGGAGCTTAATTTGACCTGTGACAAACAAGAACGAAAGCCACGAAACTCTGTTTTGGATCCAAAATTCCTTGCAGTTTTTGGGCGTCCACTGCTGAGTTTTGGAGAGCGTTGAGCCCTTGTTAGAACATTGTTGAAGCCAAGCTGCTCAGAAGGACTAAATTAATACTCTTAGTCCCAAAGTTTTTAGCATTTAGCACTCCTGCCCCAGGGCTACAAAGTCACTGTTTCAAAGTCTGAAGTTAAAAATGTCAAAATCAGGCTATAAATCCCAGTAGCCATCAGTATGCATTTATACATCCACCACAAGGAAAGAAGTGAGGAGAGAGGGAGGATATGTCTGTTTGTTTTGAATTAGCATGCTTGGTTTTAATTCCTAATGCGAAAGTGTTTGTGGACGGGCGCACAGGTCAGGATGCAGAGCTGGCCTGAGGGCCGGGCTGGTCGATGCTGCCGTTACGTGCCGAGCTGGGTGCTTGGAGGTGCTGAGGTTTAGTCCGATGCAGGTTATATTTAGCCCCGATTATACATTTCATTTGCTTTCGTTCAGTTTGCAGCAGTACGAATTGCCAAGATCTCCTTACATGTTGAGTTTTAAGCAAAGCTAGACGATCATTACCTGGAGGAGGTTATATCCATAGGATTCGTTATAATTTGCATAGAAACCTCCGCTGTGTTCCCAGCGGGGAGGAAAACTCTCCAAATTCAGAGGCTGTAGTAGGCCAAATCCCGATCTGCAATCCAGCGTATTTGGAGTGAATCTGCTGGAGTCAACAGATGTGCTTAAGCTGGCACTGGTGTCACTGAGATCAGAATCTGGCTTGATATAAGGCACATTTTAAAAATGTAACTCAGGCAGCAAGGGGTATTGAAGAATGTTCTGGTTCTCAGCTGCGGCTGTGATAACCTTAACCCAATCAGCAGCCATGGAGCAAATGTCTGGGGATGTTATTTTTGTCTAAGAACAGTGTAAGTGAGAAAAATTATAAATCATAACTTAATCGGGCTCATTAGGTCGCTGTTGATGAGGTTTAGCAACCTTTTTTTTTTCTTTTTCTTTTTTTTTTTTCCTAAAACTGCTGATCTGAGAGGAGTGTGGCAGAGGAGAAAACCTGGTGTTGAACTAGTATGGGGGACTAAGCTGCATCAAAAAATTTGATGGTTTTGGACTAAGTCTGTAACCTATTCAGCAATATCAGTCATTAAAACAAACAGAAACACAACTCTTGCATTCCAGTTAAGAATGAAGAGAAGATTTTTTTGTTCTCTGTTTTTTTGTGTTTTTTATATTAAAACTTACAATGGCTATTTGTGGTTTTGTTTCCTCAAGGCATATTTAGGAAAACTGGATTAATTTATAATGCCATTTGCAACAGAACCAAGCCTGGTGAGGCAATGGATTTTACGTTGCTTTACACAGGCTTTTTAGAGTGATACTGTTATGATTCTAAATTTTTATCAATGTGTCTTTTGAGTAAACACTTTATTAACCATACATTTAATGTAATTATGTCTTCTCTATGAAGAGAGGAAAATAGTGAGGAAGCAGTGATTATTCTGAGTTAATACTTCAATTTAAAAATATTCTAACTTTCTGTATCGTTTTATACTAAAAGTATTTCTGTGGCACAGATGGCATTTTTTCTTGTGCTATAAATTAATGTTCTCTCTTTCGCTTTCCTGACTTGTTACAGTACTGCCCCGGTGTTTTGACTAGACATGTAGCAGTGGGTAAATTCTATTTATCTTGGTGTATGTATTTATATACCTATAGAATAATTTAACAAGGCATAGCACGTGAAAGAAAACCTTTATAATCAGATTTCTCAGCATTGTACTTGGAGCCTGCAATATTGTGGAAAGACTAAGGTATTTCGGGCAGCGGTGATAACCCAGGCAGACGGATAAACGAGGGAACGTTCCACTCCACTTCCCAGAAGGAGCCATCTGGGAAAACAGTTAAATTTGACCTGTTGTTGGAGCTCGTCAGCCTTTTGGAAAGGTGTACATTGGACCTAATAGGAAAATAACCTCTCTGTCACATCTGCCGATCTTTTATGGGTTTTTTTGGTCGAGCTGTTATTTTTTTGGAGAAGCTGTATAGTTTTTCTCTGCTGCTAACCACTCAAGTTACTAACTTGAATCATTTTGTAGCCCACTAAAAATATTGGCGGATGACAGTGGGTTCTGGACCTCAAGTGAACCATAAGAAAGCAGCAGATGTTGTATGAACACGGAATTGTTCGCTGATGCTTCTGCTCTTCTGTACTACTATTTGCGCAGGCTTTAAAATGTGAGGAAGAAAAGAATAAAAACACATGGTTTTCACAGGAAATAGAGACAGTACTAACATTCAAAAATGTTTATGCCCTGTGGTAGGATAATTTTTTAAATCTGGTTTAATAGAGTTTTGGAATTTGAAAAGATAAATAGGTTATAAATGCAAGCAATGCAGCAAATAAATGGAATTGTAAACAAATAACAAGTAACGCAAAGTAAACTAAATAGTGTCTGAGTGCATATGTATTTCATATAATTTTATGTGTGCATATGCACTCTTCTAATGTTGTCTAGAATTAATAAAGGAAGAAAGCTTGCATACTCAATAAACGCTCTAAAACTCCTTTGCAATTTAGTAGGAAATGAGAAGCATTAAAGGTTTTTGGAGTGTTCTTGAAATCCATTGTTCAACACACAATAGAAAATGATAACTTTTCCATATAAATTGTAGAAGACTTCTCCAGAAGACGTCATGAATACGTGTATTTTGTCCTGTCAATCACAGGTTCACATCCATTCCCCTCATGCATCTTCTGTTATACCTTTTTAATCCATTTTTAATAATCATGATACACATACATGGACAGCGGCATAATCTGTGTAAACCTCCGACCTGCCCGTATTTATCATGCACATGAGTTTCTTTTCCATTGCAAATAGCAAGTTATAAAGGAAGAAAAAACGTTTTTAAGTCTGTGGATCGTCTAATTATGATACTTCAAGCTTCACTAGCTTAGTAATAGCAAAAGTCATAAAAATACTTTGCTTACCCAAAGTTCTTATTTATAGAGGGGTGGGGGCTTCCCCATTGTCAGGCAGGGCAACATTTTGCCTAAATTAAACAGGGAGACTTGTTCGGCCCATTAGAAGGGCCCAGTTTGCTGGATGGAAATGCTTTGGACATTCCTGTGTTGCTAAGCTTTAGAGAAGGTACTTCTTTAGGATCTCGGTTTCACTGCTCCATGCACATAGTGACTTGTCTTCACATGGTACCGCTCTGCCCTTTTTGTGGTCTTCTGTTCCGAGATTGTATTCAGTAGTTCTGTGTTTTGAGGTAACCAAAGGGCTGTGGTGCACAGCTCCTTACGTAACTTATTGCTGAGTTGATGCGCCACCGATTCAGCCAGTACAGGGGGCTGCCGTTGCATGTTCCTGAGGTCCAGATTGGTGCAAATTTGTCATTTTAGTGATGAGAGTGGGAAATTACAGAAATATCCCGAGACGAGTTCAGAAAACATTTAACTTCTCATGACTGGCATCTTCTGTAGCTTTTTGACAAAGATATTTCTTGTGCTCGTAGCCGATGTTCTTGTAGATGAAGTTGCTATTGCATTTGAACTGGTCAAGTGGAATTGCTTAAATAGGAGAGTTTTAATCATAACTAGCCCTTTCAATGAATTAAGCTAAAATTATGGCCCTTGACTGTCCACCAGAGCTAGAAGTATTTAGGTCAATTTTTTGCACATCTTTTAAAACTGGTCTCTCTCATAGTCCTTCTCATAAATACCAGATGATCACTCATCAGAAAGGGGAAAATGAATAAAAAAAGCTCATAGTAGTCATTGTAGTGATAGTATTGGGGTAAACAAATTAAAAAGTAAACATGAAACCAAGAAGGAAAAGCAAAATTCTTCCCTGGCATAACATTACTGTGTTTTGGAGCCCAAACGTTTCAGATGTGTTCAGGCTCTTTGGAATTAATGGAGTGTTGGAAAGTGGAAACCCAGATTGCCTAAAACATTTGACACCATACTGAAAGCTGAACCAAGGTGTGTGTCTATAACAGTGCACGTCCATTGTGAAAGGCTGTTTTCCATGATAAAATATTGGAGGTCAACTTGTTATCACCTTTTCTTTCATGCACCCTCTTCTCCCCTGTGTTTCAAGTTGGGCCGTCACAAGGAGTACAGAAGAGGTTGTGAACAGAAACATTAACAACTACGTTGACTCCTTTTCCACCCATGGTAGCAGCTGAAAAACAGATCAAAGCTCAGCAGCAGTTGTGTTCTTGTAACGCTTTATGGCATCTGTAAGGTATTCTCTTCATTTGAGAACCAGAGATGAACACGTTATTAGATTTCTCGTCTTCTTCTTTTGGTATAATGCCTAGGAGCTATTCATTCGAATACCTTGATACCTTCTGGTGATCAAGCCAACAAGCTGAATCTCATATAAACACATCTGGGAAGTATGAGTGTGGCTGCTGATCCATGCACAGCCCATGCCTCCGTGACATTTACTTGTCAGCTGTAAACATAAGTGAGAGAATGATTAAACTGTAAAGAAAAGCTTCATCTGATTATAAACATGTTTTGGCTGAGGGTTGTAAGGTTTTGGAGCAGACTTCAAAATTTTGGACCGGATTCTAAGGGTATTTTGACACCTAAAGAAATCTGTTAGCAACTGAGCCGTGTGCACTGCATAGCAGCAGTACAGAGGGGACTGACATGCCCTCAGTGTGCTTGGCCTCCTAGCTGGACATTATAAAGAAGGCTAGAATATCGTGTACATTGAAATGCATCAGGTATGCTGAATGGGGGCAGTGCTTCTGCTCAGGATCTCTGGACATTCAGCAGCCCAGCTGGAGCTCGACCAGGACTCCAGGCATCTGCAAGTCCCAAATGAAAGGCCAGATTTCTCTTTTTCACCCAGATGTTATTTCAGACAGAAAAAGATGATATGTTCAGGGAAACCCGGGCATACATTATCGCTAGCAAGGCAGCTCGTTCAAATACAGAATTTGAAGTCAGCAGGAGTCAGATGTGTCTGCACATCAGGAAACCCCGTAAAATGCCTGTTTGCATTTTCAGGTACCTGAAGGCGCAGGTTTCAAAGCAGAGTATTTGATTTTTCTTTGGGGTTATCGTTCCCAAATCGAGGGGGAGCTGGGATCTGCTACGTCAGGAAGGAGGGAGGCTCAGCCCAGTGGCTGTTCCTGGCAAGGCAGCAGCTTCAGTTCCAGCGGGAGCCACTGTTCAGCACGGAGGTGGGGAAGAACAGCCCACCCACATCACCCACCTTCATATGCTGGAAATGCCTCTGCAGCCCAGCCTCTCGGTCTGGCATTGGCTGCATGGCATGGCAGGGTCCTGGCTGATCCTCTGAGCTGCTGGCACTCAGAAGTCCCCTTGGTACGCAGCACTAGCTGAGCTTGAGTGGCAGTGCGCTTAACGCAGGGAAAAGGTATCTCTGCTTCTTACAGTCACATCAAAATTACCTGCTTATTGTGGAATTTGTCTCCACTAACTTGTGCTGTCTAAATATTCAGTGACTTGTCTTGGCTCATTCTATGCTTCTTTTAGACTCAGCGGAGTGAAGTAGATTCCCCCAGTGGCTGATTCTTCTCCTCTGTTTTAGGCTTCAGTATTAGAATGGGATAAATGACCTCATGGAGATGCATCACTCGGGGAGAGCTTTAAGCACCTCCAGCTAGCTGAGGTGAATGCCTATCCGTGGCATCAGGACAAGCCAAGTTAATTTTCCACCCTTCACTGGCTTCCCACCCAGGCCTCCAACTGCCACCACCACCGAGTGGCACTGAGGAGTTTTCAGCTGGCACGTGCCTGAGCTGGGCGCGCGTTTCAGTCCAGCTCGTGTTGGTGGACCATGCAGAAGAGTGGCTGAATTAGGAAGAGAGATGCTGCACCAGCACTGAGAACTGGCAGCCCCCTAGGAATGTTGCGTCCTGGGTTCAGCCTGCGAGCAGTTGCCAGACTTCCACCTTGTGAGGAAGAAGTCTTGTTTCATTCCTCTGCTAGAGTAAATAATGCCTGAAATGCTTGAAAAAGGCAGACCCAGCCAGAGCCGTGGTTCTCAACCTGTGCTCTGCAAACCCTGGGGGTCCATGGATCACTCCTAAGGTAACTATGAAGAATTCAGTGAAAGGTAACTTAAAAAAACATGTTTATTGTCATTAGATTAACTCTCTCCGTAAAGGAGCTTGTATCTCCTGAAAAATATTTGGGGACTGCTGAGCATAAAGGTTGAAAACCACTGAGGTGAAGTAATGTATCTTTATATGTGATAATTTGACAGCTAAAGGGCTAAAGCTATTCAACTGTACCTTTATGAAAAATGCCTGGAGAATTGAATAGAACATGATAAACTTTGTGTTGGCATTTTTGATCCAGTCTGTGAAACTGAGTAACTGAAGGGATTCTATAGAAAATACTCAACAAATGCACAAAATAAAAGGTGAATGAAGTCCTTTTCATAAAGGTTCCAGCTGATCATATAGAATCGTGTTCCTGCTGCAGACTGTAGTTATTCTGTACTCTTTTTAAGATTTAATCCCAGCAAATGAGATAGAATTATAGGCTAATTTCTGTAGAACAACAGGTTTCATCCCTAGTATCTGTGATGACTTTTTAGTTGTAGATGTACATTGAATTGAATTGAAGATCTATGTGAATAATTTCTACAGAATGAAGAACCTCACAAATACTCAGGATTTTGGGTTTCCCAACCAGGGTAGGTTTGAATCCAGATTCAAACATTCAGACCCCTAGGACATTCAGACCCCTAGGACAACACAGGTTTATCACAACACCATAGACTTCTCCTATGATGGCTGGTAGAAGAAACTCCTGCAAATGTTTATAAACTTTCACTGCATTTAAGAAGACAGGGCAGGAGTTACCAAGCAAAATGATTCCCCTCATGATTACACATGGTAACATTTTTTAGGAGAAGTGTTTTGGGGGTTTTTTCCTCCCACATTGATTGGGTTTTACTTGATTTTGTCAGTATTAGTTCACCTTTATTTGAACTGCTGGATAATTCATTTGTAGAAGAGGCAGTACATTTAGGTACTTCCATCTGTGTTTAAACAAGGCTCTTGTGCTTTCCCCATTAAAAAAAAGATTTTGTATTATAATGCTTGTGGTAGATGAGGTTCTGAATTTAACTCCTTCCTACTCTAGTTTCTCTTAACAACTCTGCATTATCAGCACCTGGGGTTTCTAGTTTACTCTCTCTTTGCAAATATGAATTTGCAAGAAGGGGTTGATGGTAAGTAGCGTGGTTCTAATTTGCACTTGCGAAGTGTGTCAGACAGTTTCATCTAGTGCATGGTGAGCAGAGGAAAGCCTGTCTTCCTCTGAAAACAGCCCTTAGAGGATGTCAGAGAGCGTGTTTGGCTGCGATAGTCACTTGCAAATGCAATATGGTTTTGAAATGAGCTGTCCAGGGGCTGCTGGAGGAAGGGATGCCTGCACTCCTATGAATCCACTCTTTGTCTTTCTCCTTTTTCTGTCTCCTATTTCTACTTGTTTTCATGCTTCTGGGCTGTCAGTTCAATGTGCTTTTAGATGAGTCTACTTCATTGTACGGGTAGAAGTTCTGTGGACTCGTTTGGATGAAACATTTGTGAGAGTCATCTGTTGTGCTGGGACTGTACCCAGTGATATAGGTAGCCCTTTCCAGCTTTCCGTTCATTACTCCCTCTCCATCTACCTGGCATCTTTATAGCCTCATCCATCCCTCCTATCCTCCTAGTGCCTTCCAGACATCTGTTGAAATCACTCTTCCCCATGCTATCTGAGTACCCTTTTCTCATCTTCCGCACATGCCTGTCCTCAGAGCAGGAATCTTGTCCATAGTTCACGTGCATTTATAAAGTCTTTTCTTAATCCATTAATAATCTAGAGGTTTAAGCCTGGGGTGATATTTGAGTGCATGGCTGGACATAGAGAAGGCTGGACTGTGGCCACCCTTCTCTCTCCCAGGCAAAAGGGCAGAGGATTTATGGTGATACTTCACCTATGCCCTCTCTCAGGAGCTACAGCCAACGTTCCTCTTTGCGTCCCTGTAAATCATCGGTGTTCCAGTAGTGTTAAATTCCCTCTAACCTGTCCCATTTCTCTACTACACCACATTAACTAACCTTACACCCTCTTCCTCCCCCTAAAGCCCAGCTTTCATCACATACTTGCCCAGTACCCTCAGAGGAATTCAGAATGAGTCACGCAGGGCGCCTCTGGGGACTCCTACCGATGCAAACTTCCTCCTCCTCAAGGTGGCCTGTGGTTTGAATGCCACAATGCAGCGGGTACTTGTTAGCTCAAGCCTTTGCTGTGAAGTTGATGGCAGAGCTGGGTCTCTGACCCAGGCACCTCCAGCTTGCTGCCTTCCTTCACTGGGCTCGCAGTGCAGGAGGGGAGACATCCTCTTTGGAGTGTCAAACGGGGGAGCTGCTCAGACCCTTTCAGTGTGCCAGTTAGTAGACAGTGAAGGGTTTTTTGGAGGAAGGAGTTATTATTCGTTCTTAAGGTGTATTCCAGGCAGGAGACTGGCATCAAGTGAATTGTTACATGGAAGTGTATATGTAAGATTAAAGTCCCGTGGTACTTGGGATGGAATGGACTTCCATTGCAAGAGCTTTGCTAGTGGTCTATCATCACCTACCTCCAGAATCTGCATTCAGAAACATAAGATGTGATGAATAGAACTCATTTATTTTGTTTTTGTTGGGCTTTCCCCCTCCTCCCAATAGGCCATTGTCTTTAAAACATTATCTACCTTTTCCTTCTTCACATGGAAAAAAAAAATGCTTTTTTGATGGTAATTACACAGTGCCGTGTTGTGGACCTTTCATCCCATTACAATAAGTGCACAAACTACTGTCATTTACAAGAATGAAATAGGTGAGGAAATGGGAAAGTTTCTAGCACTCCTGGCCATAAATGCCAGGCTGAAATGGGAGAATAATTCCAACAGAAAGCAAATTGTCTTGCTAGCAATGAGCACTGGTGCAGTTGAGCTCTGAAGCGGGGATGGAGGAATGCCTGCTCCTCATCAGGTGTTTCAGAAATAGAAGAATCGGGCAATATTAATGGAGGGCTACTGACCCTTAACCTGTCTCTGCCCTTACAGTACAACCGAGACACGCTTCAGCTCTTCCTTGCTCTCAGTTTCAAAATCTCTTCAGTCTGTCTATGTACTGCCTTGTCATGGATCTGTTGGCAAGGTCAGAGTTTGAATACATTGAGATGTTTTTTCTCCAGCAGAAATTTACTGCCTTATTATTTCCCATTTCTGCATACACACCTTTTACATCTCTCAAAACAGATTGATGCTCTTATTTGTCTGTTTTCTTTCTCATTTATAGTGATTCCTCATGGGAGGTTTACTCTCATGGGAGGTTTGCCTTGAAGGTGTGAGTAAGGTCTTTACCAATGCATCAGCAAAAATGTATTTGTATGTCACTAGGGAAGAACTACCAGTTGGGTAGTAGAGCTTCCTTATTCCTTTGATAGACTTGCTTGTTGGCTGTGAGCTAGAAATTGAGTGGCTTGCTCTTATCTCCCTTATTTTCTTCATATGTGGTAGTTGCCAAATGTTTGGGGCAGTGGTGGAGTGTCTGCCTTTCTCCCACCTTCTATGGCAGGTCAGTTTGGTACCCTTGGAGGCCCAGAGAAATGGGTGGTTGAAGTTCCTCTGCAGCCGCTGGCCTGGGTTGGACTGGCAGCAATTTATTGCCGCCACCTGCTGACCAGGCAGAGGATTTCTCTGGGTAGAGCTTGTGCATGGGGTGTCCCGACGAGCCCCCACCGCTCTCTCCCCAGCTTGTGGTGCCTGCAAGAGTGTGATGGGGCAGTAGGGAGAGGTCAGGGTGCCTGCAGGAACCTGGGGACAAATACAGGATCGGTCATTTAGGGAGGTGGCACATACCTTAGCATGAACACAACCATTGGTGAGGGCTGAACTGGTCTGACTTTGGGCTGCTGTGAGGTTATCAAGTAGGTCATGGGTGAGATAAGCCCGGTGCAGAAAGTTTGGATGAGATATGTAAGCTCATATAACTATCATGTTAAGTGCAACGGCAAAGAAATACTGTTAAACTGCATGTCTTCACTTTAATGCCTCTCTGTACAGGAAGGCATGAAATTCAGGTATAGAATCATAGAATTGTTTTGGTTGGAAATCATCAAGTCCAAACATTAACCTAACACTGCCAAGCCCAACCACTAAACCATGTCCCTAATAAAGGAAAATAGAGAGGGGCAAGAAATTTTACCTAATTCTAAAGTCCACAAATTCAAACTTGCTCTTCTTTGATTTAGTGAAAAGTCTTAATGGTGGTCTTCAGTGTTCTTCAGACACTATTTCACATTGTTAGCTCTTTAATAAAGATGTTCTTTCACACTGGTGTTTTTGGACGTGGGATTTAAATAAGAGGTAAACCAGACAAACAAGTGCATTAGGCAGAAGGATGTACAATGCCTATTAGGAAAGTGTCACTGCACTAAATCTTCGTTTGGTGGCCAAATCGCAGGAAGCAGCGGCACTCGCTGTGAACCTTTTCCCTGGCTGCCCAAGCGCTGCTGTGCCAAGGGCACCGGTGCAGGGTTCCACAGCTGCCGTGGTGGGAGCTGACTTCTGAAGCTCTCAGGAATCCTGGCCTCCTTTCTGCCCTTTAACAAGCCACATGTAACATTTGCCTTTGCTGGGGTCACTCCAGGCTTTGAACCAGCAGCGCTTAGGAGCAGAGCCAGGGACAGGGACACCTCGGTATTTTGCTTTGATACAAGTTAATTCTTACAGCCTGGGAGCTGCTTTCAGGCCATCCCCTTTTGCTGCCTCCATAGAGACTCTAATCTCGTTTTCTCTCCCCTTTTCAAAACGCTCTCATTTTCACAGGAATGCATAGGTTTCTCCTTAATTATTCTCCAGTGAGTCCTCCTTTTTCTTGCGTTTATCGCTTTTTAGTTTGTTTGTTTTGAGGCGGAGGAGAAAACCCCGAGGAGAGAGGAGACACCATGTGCGGCAGTTCTGCTCAGCTGCTGTGGCACTGTCCCTGTTCTGTCAGAGCAGGGAAAGGTTGCTATTACCATTTTATAACGTGTGGTCTCAGGTACATTCCTGCTTTCCTAAGCAGTTTGAGTTGCTGTGCAGATGTTACTGTAAAACCCCATTTCCACTTAACCCCTCACTGCTCGACCTGATGCCCGAGCGGCCCCTCCTGCTGACGCTGCGGCTCTCTTTCCTTGCTCCTTAGGGCTCCGGAACCTCGAGCAGCTCTGCCACCACCACCCCATCCGTGTCCACCCCTGTCACTGGCCACAAACGGATGATCATCCCCAACCAGCCACCCCTCACTGCCACCAAGAAGTCCACCACCAAGGGCCCGGGGCAACCAGCACCCATCCCGGTCACTCCAGTTGGCACCCTGAAGCCGCAGCCGGTGCCAGCCTCCTATGCCACGGCCTCCACCCCCAGCCGCCCGACCTTCAATGTCCAGGTGAGGACAGCGCAGCCCAGCCCGCACTACCAGCCGCCTGGCCCACAGCCCATGCACTACGGCAGTCTGGGCCCCAGCCAGCCCTACGCTCCCCCACCGGCCCGCCCGCCTGGCGCCCCTCAGTACGGCTCTCCGCAGCCCCGCGGGCCTGACTACGGCTACGCCCCGCCGCCCAGCCGACCCTCAGAGCCCACCTACGGCTATGCACCTCCGCAGGGCCGCTACCAGGACCCCTACTACGGGGGATATGGCGGGAGGAACGGCTCCGAAGTGCCCTACATGCCGCAGAGCACCTGGAAGACCGAGCCAGCGTATCCTGCCAGTAACACCGTGGGCCAGGCTCCTCCCGGGCTCTACCAGCCGCCCAGCACAAAGAAAACCTACATCACTGACCCGGTGCTGGCTCCACAGCCGCCTGCAATGCAGCAAAAGGTAGGAGACATGGGTGCTTGCTGGCTGAATGTGCCCTGGGACCCTCCCTGAAAGGCGGCGTGGGGGGTTAAAAGGTGCCTTCAGGGGCTCAGGGCAGGTCTCTCTCCATACAACTTTTTAAAAGCTGGAAATAGGGAACTCTCGTCTGGTTTGAAAAGAGGCTTCTGTGGGAGCTTAGAAACACCATCAGCCTTGAAGGGCAAGACAGTGTCATGTGAAGGGCGAGATGGTGTCATTTACAGAGGTGTGGTGTCATCCTGCAAGCAGGAGGGAGGTTTTGTCCCTCTGACATGCTGTTACCGAGGATCTCGCTGGCCATACCTCTGTACAGTGTGGCTGCACTTGGGTCTTCCCTTCAGGACCCTCCCAAGACCAAACGAGCGGTTGGGTGTGAGCTTCTGCTCTGTCTGCTTGTGGACACCTTTGGTTCACTGGACAAATCCTCAGGCAGATAGGAGGTACGCAGAGGACTGGTTTTGATTGTGGTTCAGAGCAATTGTGGAGGTTGACCTCTGGTGTGTCACTGTTCAAAAATCACTTATCGCTGAAACCACATGGAAATGAGGTCCCACAGAGCTCAGCTCTGATTTTCCTCTCAGGTGATGGTATGCTGGGTGGCCTCCATCGACTTGAACCGGTGCCTGGACCTCATAAAGTGAAGCCAGTTTGAAATAGAAAGTTAAACTGATCTGCCTGGTTTCTCTGCCCAAACTTTGACCCTGGCTGGCTTGTGTCGCTTCTGCTGGTGGCTGTCTGTAAGGTGTCTCTGGGGGACACACAGACACTTTAGCTTTGTTGGGGTCCTTGTAGTGCATAATGAACTTGAAGGGTGAGGATGGCCAAACCCAGGCAGGGAGGCAGTGAACCCATTGCTGCCGAGGCTGCTGGCTCATCTCAGCATGTCCCTGCTCTTCAGCTTGTGGGTGCTTACAGGGAAAGGGGAAGAAGCTTCTGACACGTAACAGAAAGTCTGTCCTTTTGGCATTTCCTTCACTAGCAGCACATGTAGTGTTTTCCCTGAATTCCAGATTTCCTGACAGTGGGAACTTTTGAAGGCAATGATGTTTCTCCAGGCCGTTTAGAGAGGGCAATAAGTTACAAAAGCCCTTGAAATATTATCTACTATCTCTTTTCTTCCCCTTCCTTACCAAGAAGCTAGGAGTGGGGAGAGAAGTAATAAGCTCTTGGCTCTGAAAGTACCAAGTATAGAGCTTAGATTGGAAAGTAGTGAAAGACACAAAATTTGCACATAGCCTTAACTGGTGTAAATCATTGTGGTTCAGTGGAGTCACTGAGGTAATGCTGAGGTACAGCAGATCCATATTTAGACTTTTATAGATACAAGTAGGCTTATATATATAAAAAATTTAAAAACTTTAGTTCAGTCAGCATCTCTATGGAAACACAAATCATCTCGAACCACAAACAGCACAAGCCTGTTAGTCTCATTTGCATTACAAAGCTGGAGGGACAAGTTAATTTAGCTCGAGTTTGGGGTTTCGTGTATGCATATATATATATTTACACATATATGTTTGTGTGCACGTGGCATTTGCAAATACACATGCAGAAATACATATATATCTCTATAAATATAATTTCAGTTCTTCTGCAAAACAGACTATTGTCTGCTTGGTGATAAATCCCTCCAGAAATTTCATTCCCGTCCAGCCCACTAAATATCTGCGTTGTTACCTATTTCACTTTTGAACTTACAACTCTTCTATAATATATTGGTGGCAGACTACTTGATTGCTGCTTTGTAACATGTATAGTTTAATTAGTGAAGAATTGAAGGTGATCTCACAGTCTAACAGGAAACGCTCAGTAATAAAACACTATGCTTTTCCAATAAAGCAGCCTTGTCCAGTTTTACCACATGTTGTCTTCTTTTGCAGACTAACTTACTCATAAAGTCAACTTTGGGAATGATTTTATTTAAAGGGAAAAGAAAGGAAGGCTATGTTAAAGGCAGATATCTGACAGGGAGAATTGTCACTGTAATTTGACTTGTTGGCTACTGTGTTAATTTTAACATTTTCCTACACACAGCTGGCTTCTGTGTTTTGTTGTGTTTTGCCTTTTCAAGGTTGGTTTGAGGCCTTTCCGTTAAGGAAATTGATATGAGAAGCTAGGGTAAGGAGCAGGCATTAATACATATCACATAAAATACAAGACGACCTTTAAGAATTTTTGTTCTTGCAAGGGAATGATCTTAAAATATAAAACAATTTCTAAATTGTTGTGGTTTAACCCCAGCTGGTAACTAAGCACCGGACAGCCGCTTGCGCACCCCTCTCTCTGCTGTGGGATGGAGAGGAGAATGGGGAAAAAAACCCTTGTGGGTTGAGATAAAGACAGTTTAATAGAATAACAAAGGAAGAGAATAATATAATATAATAAGTGATGCACAAATGCAATTGCTCACTACCTGTGGAAAAAAAGCAAGCTGATACCCAGTCTGTTTCTGAGCAGTGATCCTGCATCTCAGCTAGCTTCCCCAGTTACATCTGGAGCATGATGTTCTATGGCAGGGAATATCTCTCTGGCCAGTCTGGGTCAGCTGTCCTGGCTGTGTTCTCCCAGCTTCAGGTTCCCACGCCCTGCCAGGTACACAAGAAAAGTCCTTGACTTAGTGTAGACACTACAACTACCTAGCAACAACTAAACACATCAGTGTGTTATCAACAGTATTCTCATACTAAATCCAAAACAGCACTATACCAGCTACGAGAAAGAAAATTAACTATATCTCAGCTGAATTCAGGACATAAGCGTATTCAAAAAAGTGCATTCTTAATTTTGAACGCACTTTGTGTGCAAAATATTAAGGATGTTGTAACAAATCCACCTCAGATGAGAAGTTTATGGTCCTTAATTCTAATACACACCATGATCTGTTACTTAGGTAAAATTTTTCATTAAATTTGAGGTTAAATTTTTCATTAAATTTGTTTAGGGTTTTTAAAGGGTGGAAAAAAAAAAGGATGTTTATATTTTGCATTCCGTCTAGAAAGAGGTTCATGGTACTGTGGCTCTGTGCTTTTTGCTGCGTACTAATCATGTTGCAGTCGCTGCTGATCCACAATAAATCTGGATTGGTATGGGAACAGCAAATAATCTGTACTGGTTCTTAAAGCCCACTGAGAACAATGGGTTTTACTCACACACAAGGCTGCATTGCATTCTGTCCTTGGACCAGTTATGGAAGTGAGAGTCGTGCATGTGAAACCTCTGTGCATTTTAGTCTTTTGTAGCACCCCATCTAGAATTAATGCCCAAGTCCTAGTTAGGAAATGAACTGGTAGAGTGCATGTCCTCATTTAAACCTTCATGTGCTTCAAGGGCATTCCTGGCCAAAAACCTCAGGAGCTTTCTCCTCTGGGTGGTAGGTGATGGGGATTTCTGTAGGAGCAGCAGGGTAGTTGTCATGAGACCATCACAGATATATGTGACGTAACTGGATACTCTCTTGCTTTTTGCCAGCGGTGCTGTGCCTGCTCAAACTGAATCAAAATCTGAAGCCTCTCTCTTAACTTCTCCCCTCCCAAAGGCCAGAGAGCACAAGACTAGAGTGACTCATGAGGTACGCTGATATCTGACACAATGTCCACAAAAAAAAAAAAAAAACCAAAAATGGCAAAGCCAGTTTCTGACATGGAGAATTCCTGCAAGTTTGCCCTGTGGCTAAGACAGAGCTGGTGAAACTCCCACCACTGATCAGCTCAGCTATCATCAAATGTTTCTGTGCTGGGCTGGTTAAGACACTAAATACCGTTGCCAAGCTCTCATATCTCCAGATAGGTCTAGGTCCTTTCACTGGTTTTGATCATGTTTGAGTGTTTTTGAGACACTATTGCGTGTCTCCCAGGTGGTGTTGTGGACCTTTTGGGGACCTCATGTGGCTCCTGGTGTATTTGAGAGGTGGCCACTGTAGACACCTGGGAGGTCTGTTCTTCCTAGATCTCAGATCCCTTGTATTCTCCTTCCTCTTTCTGAATCTACTCATAGGCCTGGGGAACCACATTCCTTCATAAAGAGACCTGCACATTTCCAGCATCCCAACGGGGTGCCACTGAAATCACTTGAGGCAGCTTATGGTTTTGGTCCAAAATGGTGGACCAAAAAAAAACCAACATTGATCTCTTGAAAGCAATCTGCCGATTTGGGGAGGACAAGTGTCTTGTTGCTCTGATTTAGTCCAGCATCCAAATCCTTTGCTGCAAATTTGCTGGAAGGAGAAAGGGAGCAGTGTCCCTTTGGTAGCTGGGTCTGTTCTCACTGACATGGCACAAGTGTACAAGTTCCTTAACGTGGTTAGCCCACACCAGCCACGAGTCCCGTTGTCCCCATTTTCACATATATAGGCATGAGTGCATATGGAGCATGACCTCCTCTTCAGACAGCCCTTTAGTCTTGTGCACTGTTGTCGGTGAGCACCGTGGAAATTAAGTGGGGAGACAGCTGGAAATCAGGAGGTAAAATTAACAAGGCAGCTTATGCTTTTGGCATGGTTTAGGTGGTGGTGGCTGCTCGTGATTAGCAGACCTCAACCACCGCATCGTTTCCGCGCTGCTGGAGGTGGTGTTTCTTTGCTGCCTGCTGCAACCAGCATGTACACGGTCTCATGAAACTTGCAGTGCCCAAAAGGGACTCTGACGGCTCACTGTTTTCTCATTTTGCACAGCTTTTGTCAGTTTTTCCACTGATTTAATACCTGTGATGGAGACATTCGCTTGGAAGTTTCATCTTTGCCTCAGAAACATCTGCTCACCAGTGTCCTTTGCTGTGACTGATGCACTTCTCTTGTACTGGTTTAATAATTTTTACAGTCTGCCATCACTCACGTGAAGTAGATACCTCCGGCACTTGCGTTTGAACTGAGACTAATGCTCTTGCTGTTTGCTGTTAATCTAGTGACTTGGAATTTTTTGTTCTCTGCAGATGAATAAATGCAATCTGCCAGATTCCCTCCTGCTGTCACATGGATATATTATTTCTTAGCATTGCTTTTTGCTTGTGAAGAAAGACAAGCAGCTTGCTGTACACTGCCTCCCTCCCTCTGAGTGTCTTCTCCCCCAAAATCTCGTATCTCCACCCAAGTGTCCTCTTCCCAAGTCACATATTGAAAATTTCTACTGGACCATATTCAGAGACAGTGTAAAATGATGCTTGAAGTCAGTTTTCTGTCAGTGTAAGACAGTGCCTTCTCATAGTTTTAAAATGCTGAAAGAAAGCAAAACCAAGTGAAATGAAAAAGGCTTATTTAAAATATTCTACTTTGGCATTTAATGAATTAAAAAAGACAGAAAGCTAATGTAAAATGAAATGAAAGGTGAAATTCCAAAATTCAGAGTTGAATTTGTGATTTCAACGTGACATTTCAAAATTTCCAGATGAATATGCAGTTCCTCTCTACCCTGAGAATAGCAACAAATGTCAAAATGTTGACATTCTTCACAAAACAGTAATTCCGAGTTCTAACCAGCACTAGCTGACTCTGTCATTGCTTCTGGGTGGATTAAATTAAATGCTGTTGCTTCTGTTAAAATGAGGAGGAGGGGAGGAAGGCAGTGGTGTCTAACAATGAGATGAGAAGCTCACAGTTAGGACTTGGTGGTACTCTGTGGCATCAAGAATGATGTTTTCCTCTTCAAGGTATTATAAATCTCTGCATCAAAATCTTTGTGGTCTTCAGGATTTTTGGGTGAAAAGGTGCTGGCAAGAGGTGCAAAAAAGGCGTTTTCAGAACGGCGTGCTTATCCTGAGTGCAGGAATCTGACACAGTCTGGTTTATGCCCTAAACTTTTGAAAGAGCCCAATTCTCAGCTTGAAATAAACATTTTCATTTCAGAACTTTACTGTTCTTTGTATTATATTTTTATCATTTAAGCACTCCATACACTAGCAGGAACTAGCTGATGACAGAGCAATTAATCAGATTTGTCTCTTAGGAATCATATATTCGAGTTGCTTTCCTGAAATAGAGAAACAACGAGTTGCCTAACAATTACCTTGAAGATAACAAGGAGTCTGCAGTTACAGGAGTAAGTCAGGTCAGCATATACTGAGAAACCAACTTAAATTTACAGCTTCAGGATGCAGCTTTTGCAGGTTTAGCCTTTAGTCAGCCACAATGGGTTACTAATGTAAGAGGAATAATTGAGAAAGAGGCTTTTGGCATAATACCTGGATGTTCTTTCTTGCTCCTTCTTAAAATAAGCTAAGGATAATGCCTCCATACATGATAAGGCACGGGGCAACCTTGAAGTTAATTAAGGGCTCTGTTTCTGTGCTGTTTAACTCTTGATAACCAAGCGTCTACCTTGACAGATACTGCTAGATCACGTTACAGTCTAACAGATAAGGATTTTGTATCTGAGGCCACAAAATGTAGTGACCGTGTATTTACCTATACGTGGAAAGGAACATCTCATGGGGAGGCTGGCTGGTTTTCAAGGAATTGTGCTTGTCTGAACCCTGGGGCAGGCTGAGCTCAGGTCTCTAATGGGCAGCCTGGTCTGTAGCACGATGAAGCAAGGACGGTTGGCCTTGCTACCAGTTTACAGCTTTCAGTTCAAAAAGCAGCACCCATAAAAGTGAGTGCCATTTAATTAATTCGCAGGCATACTCTGTCTGTTGTGTGTGATGGTTCTGCTGCTGATTACTATAGGAGCCGTTTCCTTCCATTTTAAAATACGCTCGAGTCCAACCACATCATAATTCTTCCAAAGCCAAGGCACCAGAGCACATGGTGAAGCTGTTCTTCTATGCAATGACCTCTGTGTTATTGTCAAGTTTATTGCAATGAAGCTAGGACAGGAATGAGTAGGGAAACTTGCCCAAGCTTAGGGACCAATTGATTGGGAGAGTTGGGGTGAACGAGGAGACATGGAGCATCTTGGTGTCATTGAATGGCTCTTCTGTTTGAGGTGAGAAGGGCTCTGGCTGCCTTGTTGGTGTGAAACTCTTTGGGCTTAGGCCCTGATGGTAATGCCAGTGTTAAGACAAGGAACTGCTCATGTCATAGTGATGCTGTGGGTGATGTGGTATTTGGTCATGTTATTTGGAGTGGATTGTCCTACATTTGGGTGATTTTCCCACTGACTTCTGTGAAGCATATCTGTGGTCTTAATCCAGTGCTTAAAGGCACGTATACACATATTAAAGTAATGTTTTGTTACTAAAGCACCACTTTGTGTAGGGAACTGTGCACAATTTAAAAGATGATTCATTTCTTCATTGATGGGCATGGCTGTCCACAACTAGACTCTTGAGCCAGGTACTTCTATGAGCAGGCAAGTTAGAAAATGGTCATGGTGCATAGTGAGCAGTGCAAGCCATGTAGGATCCCACCTAAAACGGATACTCAGTTATAAAGAGTAGAGAATAGTCTATAATGGCTGCTGATATAATATTTTTTCCTCCAAGGGTAATGGTAAGAAATAGTTGACAATATATGGTTACATTTACTTATCATAAATGTTCTGGTCCTAAACTTACTTAGGCCCCCACATAATGGGTTTCATATTAAGATTTACCTCTGGATAACTATAAAGAAACACAATATAGTAAACTAAATAGCAGCTTTTGGAAAAGAAAAAGTAGGGGGGAAAAAAGAGGTTTCCTATCACAAGCTGAAAGAACTCCTGCAAGGCAAACAGAATCTGCAATTATACTGACAGTTTTGTTCCTAAATGAAAATAATGGTGAATTATAAAGTTGTAAAATTGTTTTCACAATAATATTTTGTTTTTATAACTCATACTATTTCACTTAGTAGCTGCCTGGCTCCAGAGCAAGTTACATAACATGATATTATGAATATGGTGCCTCAACTTTTTGTCTAGGGAATTAATTTAAGGGCTCTAAACTTTCCAATCACATTTTTTTCATTGTTCCAGACGCAGTGTATTCTCTGCTTGAAAAAATATCAGATGAACTGTGTCTTGCTTGTAGCTGAGTAGTATTTATATGCCTCTTTATTCACACTAATAGGGCAGTGACTTAGTTTTACATGGATCCTCAAAATAGTCCAGATTGAAATGTGCTGTCTAAAGTCAGCTACATAAAACAAATTAGAAAAGCGGAGCTGCTGTGTGTTAGCTGATCAATCTAGCATTAGCAAGGATTTTCCACTGTGTAGTTTAGCACCAGCACAGACAGATGAATTATTATTACTGTCAGTATCACTCATCCCCCCCAATTAAATCTTTTTCTAAACAAACAAACAAAATTTCCTCAAATGAATTGGCAGTAACTTAAACTGACGTATTAGGATTACTTTAGTCATCAGTAAAATGGAACCACACCTGAGCTATAAGAGAGCAGATTAGCTGTAATAATTTTCATCCCGTTATTGCCTAGTTAGCCTCTGTTTTACCAGCACCCAAAGGATATTTTTTTAGGGTTCTCCTCCAGCTTTGTGAGAGCTGATCGCTTATTAAATGAATCACCTTCTTTTCTGTTGTTACTGTGAGAGAGCTTGAAGTGAAAACTTAGGGCTTTTTCAGGGGAAAAAAATGCCTAAGTGGCCAAGGAAGCTCCTGCTGTGTATTTGCCACTGATGGATTCCTTCTAGGCTGTCACCAGGAAGCCCAGTGGGTTTTATTTTTCTGTCTAAGTCGGACGACAGAAGAAATGTCCCGTGAAGAAGTGCCCTGCAGCATTTGTACTCTTGTAAAACTCAGTTTCCTGAGTATGTTGCAGACTTAAAGTCCCAGGTGACTATCGTGTTCCCTTGGTCTGATGGTCAGCATCAGAGAGATGCCCTGCATCTCCTTCTCCAGCCTATGTTAGAAGGCGGCTCTTCTGTTTCCTTTGCCACATCAAAGTCCTTTCTCCCTCCTGTTAAGCAACACTTATTTGTGACCTCTCTCCCCCCAGGCTGCATCCCAAGAACATGCTTTAGAAACACATCAATTCTTGCATGGCCTCATTTGAATACTTCAGTTAAAACTTTCTCCTGAACCCATTTCCTGCATTTCCTGTAATCTAGATTTTTCACATGGCTTCTACATGTTTCCTCATCATTTTCCCTTAGGGTGCTTGTCCCCCAAGGCTTAAACTTAAAATTGGGGCTTTTGCTGCTGTTGAATTTCCAGATCACTGAGCAAGTAGTGGACGAGTCTTTCTAGTAGATTTTAAGTACAAAGAAACAACGCAGTTATATTGTAGGCAAACGCGGCCCTGCAGATAACAGAGGGTGTTGGAAATGCATGTGCTTGTGTTTGTTTCTTTGTGAGATTGCTCACCAATAAATATGTCCAAATATAGTTTTCAAATCTGAATTCAGCTTCCCACCCACCTTTCTTTACCCTTTCACCATCAGGTCACCTTCTGGCACAGCAGTTAAAACCATATGTGTAATTAAAAGAAATTCAGCATAAATTTAAACAGCATGAAGATAAGAAAGGTAAAAGGATAAAGACAACTGGAAGCTCAGTTCTCTGTGACCTGCTTTTGAATAAACAACATTATATTCCACAGTCAATTATCCAAAAAGTACAATGTGTTCTGTTGCCAAAAAAAGGTTGTCAGATAGAAGTGGTTAGTCAAAAGGACACATGCACTGGAGTGAACATTAGTCTATTGTACTCAGTAAAATATTATACAAACAGGGCTGGTTTGTTGCTGACTTTTTTTTTTTTTTAAATTTTTGACCACAGATGAGATTATGCAGCTTTTTAATATTATTTCATAAACATCTGATTGCAGGCTTCAGCAAGAGGTGCAGGCATTGCTAGGGAAATCAAGTAAGGTATGCTCTGTGCAGCCCAATAATAAGGCTTCCAATACAAAAGTGGAAAAACAAGTCATTAGTTACAACCATCGAACGGAAGAGGTCTAATGGGAGCCACAGGATAAACATTCCATTTTATTATGTCTTCGTTATATGTTTTGCAAGACTCCATGGTTATAAATTAAAATTGCTTTTTGCAGCAGTGGCTGTAAAAAGTTCAAAATCTGTGAATGTACCTATTATTTTTATTTATATCACAGCAGGCTGCTAGCAAAATTAACTTTATTTTCTCCTGTTTGTTAGTTAAAAGACGGAAAATTCATACAAATGCATATCTGCAGGCAGCACTCAAAAATGCCCCCCTTTTTCTTCTTTTTTTTAAATCAAGATGGTATCGATTTAAAGTGGGAGAGAAGAGGGGAGGAAACCCAAACATCTCAGATAAAACTAACTTCTTCACCATTACACAAGTTGGTAGGGTCTGATGTTTGTTTAGAAATTTAAAGTAATGCTAGTGAAAGCGTCCAGGCTCTGTACTTTGACAGATGAGATGGGGTTTATACTTGAGACCATGTCACTGACAAAGCAGAAGACTTTCCAGGGCTCTTCTCCAGTCGAACTGGCAGTCTCGAAGACCCTGATTACCAGCAGAAAAAGCAGTGTCAGGACAGGATTTTCCCATGCTGTGTGTTGCCTTCTGAAAAGGCAGGAGACGTGCTGCTGTGTGAGGGAATGTGTTCAACCTCTGACTCTCTGCGCTGGACTCTTTTCTGAACCTTCCAGTGAAACAATTAATTTGTTTGTTTTTTAATTCAGCTTTTGGAAGTCACTGCCCCAAGGTAACAGCCAGAGCAAGAGATCAGTGGAAGGGAGATTTGTGGTGGTTGGAAACATCTGTTTCTCCTTTTAAAAAGGATACAAAGGACATGCTGTGGTAAACCCTCATCAACCCTTCTGCTGCCATTTCGGAGTTAATCGTTAACTCTGGGACCATAGACAGCTGCTTCTCTCGAGGACAGGCTATCCCGTAGATCCGTGGCTTTCACCTTGCAAATCCCAAGCGTCAGCAAATTACTTCTGAGCTGTACTTCCCCCTGATCTATGAAAGCCTGTTGTCGGAAGCTTAAAGTCATTATGTGGGGGCCTGCACGTCCAAGGGAGGAAAAAAAAAAAAGGTATGCAAATTAAAAGAGGCAAAGAACCACTGCCCTAGGGACTTTCCTACTCTTTCACATTAGTGTTCCCTATGGGCCATTGAGGAGGCAAGCCAAGGTGGTCTCACTTGGGCTGGGAATTCCTGCTGTAGGGAGGGACGAGGTTCATGAGCACCTTTCTCCAGGGACTGGACAGAAGGAGCCTCTGGGCAGGGACCATGGCACATCGCTCGGATGGGTCAGATCAAAGCAAAAAATGATACGTGCTTCTGAGTCTACACGGTGCTGCTGCTGCCGCTACTCCCTGGTTATCACTATTATCATTTTGCTAGTGTTGCTTAATAATTGTTCTAAATATGAGATAACGCCAAGAAATCAATACCATGGGACCTAATTGTTTTTCTATCATCAGGAAATTAAAAAAAAAAAGTGTGTGTTTAGTGCTGAGGGACCTGGTTTAGAGTAGAAACCTGAATTTTCTACGCAAGCTGAGTTCTGCAAACTTTGCCTCCCACTGTGCTGACAGTTTCTGAGAAATTATTTTATTTCCCATTTTAGATGTTGGACAGTGACTCAGTATGCCCTGGAAATACTATCATTCTAGCAATTTTCTCATGTAGTAGCTCAGCTTAATGTCAGAGAAATGGGTAGTTATGAGTCCAGACACTATAACATTGGACTTAGGTTCTAAAAATACATGTTTGGTTAATTTTTAGTTGTCAACAACTTTTCTACTGCCACACATGCTAGAAAATGGAATAAGTGGCCTCACACAATTCCAGTCACTCTCTTTGGTCAACAGAATTATCTATAGAAGATTAAATATACTGGTAATATGGATAAATGCCATGGCCACTCTTGCCATGTAGTATGTACGCCCTGCTGTATAAAAGTTTGGGAGCAAAGGAGTCAATTGTTTACTAAGAAGAGCAAGTGTGAGTCTAGATAGGCCTTGCTAGTATGCCTGATTTCTCAAATGTCTCCTTTCTGACTCTAGGCTGGATAGTTTAACCTTTTTCCCCTCTTAATTTCCTCTGTAAAACGGGTATAATGTTTACCTCCTGTATCACGGTGGGGGTTTTGAGATTTGATTGTCTGCAAAGTAGTTTTAAAGTCTATAAATGCAAAGTATTATTCCTATTTTCTATGTGAAAGGCAATTGAAATCATGTGCAGAGCCTCTCGCAGCAGGCACAGTGGTTATTTGCAATGAAAGATATTTCTGCACCTTTGTATGGAAATGAAGAAAAGTCCTCTCTTAAATCTGTGGCTATTAAAAACAGTTAACTTTTAGCATTTGTGTAGTGCTTTATATTTTCAGAGCCCTCTTATGAATCTTAACTAAATATTTCACAAAGTCTCTGAAAGGCTTACAGCAATATCCTGCTTTTATGGTAATTTCCCCATACTCACAGAGGGGAGAAAGTAACTCAGCCAGGCTCACATGGGTAGCAGCCACATGGCTTTCTCCTCCCTCGGTCTGCATCTTGATGCAGTGACAGAGGGATAGCAAGGTACCTGTGCTGAGGAGACAAAAAGGTTGTCTCACAGGTGGAGACTGAATTAATTAACCAAGTCATATGGTTTTAAGGATGAATTAGTTTTAGGACAGTGAGGCGTATACATGCTAGCCTTGAGGAATGATGCAGCGTTCTGACCTTGTCTGGATCTAAGGGCTTTGGTGGGATTTAGGATGAATGTGGCTCACTCTCTCAGGTGCTGAGTGTGTGCTTAGAGTGGGAATAGGCAGTGCCTCACCGTGGCGTTAAGTCCCTGTTTTATTTTGTTGCCAAGCATGGGGAAAGGACAGTGAGATCAGGCATGCCTACTAGCATCCTGGGCTTTTCTGTTTACTGAAGGATTTGCATGTTTTATGGTGAACCAGATGCAAAGAATGTGGGAAATGAGGAAGAGGATAAATGTTGTTGCCCAGTGTTAGGATTGTTTAACCAATTTCCTTTGGTGTTCAGCCTGGGATGGCTCATCTGACATTTGGTGGCCACGTTATGCCCCATTTGGTTTTAGAAGGCTGTAAAACAAACTCATTTATGAATGAAGCTGTTTTGCAGCTGGCGTCAGGCTATCTCTGTACAGTAATTCCAGCTGTTGGGAGTTTATGAGACGAGAAGCTAGGAATGGAAGCACGCAAACATTGAAAGAAGCTGCAGCAGATACACCACCACATATATGAAGCTCATACTGAATCATAGAAGAGAGTAAATCACAGAGTAGCCTCTTCTGTTTTGTTACTTCCTGCCTGCCTAAAACAATTACACATTGAACCTAATTCAGGTGTGTCAGTGACTTTATGGTTAGCTCTAGGAGAACTGACACCTTATACTTGCTGGTATGTAGGAGAGCTTGGACTGGTGTACACTAACTAGCCTTAACATTTTTCAGTACTTTCTTTCATGAGACATTGATTCTGAGCAAACAGAGATTTTACTTCCCCTATAACAAGGTATCCATGTGTGAGTTCTTGTAAAAAAGCAGAAAGAGGAATGCAGTAACAGAACAGCTCAGGTACATGACACCCCATGGTGGTTACCCATCCATCCATTTCTGGGGATGTTTGCTCTGGTTTTCAGAGTGGAATGTGGCCGGTTGGGGTTGTTTGTGCACAGACACTACCAGCGATGTGGGACTGGTCAGAAAGGTCTGTTGGCAGTATAGGTAGAGAGCAAAGATAGGTGTCAAGATGGGTTGCTTGTGAACATGCATCCTCACAGATAAAAAGCAGAAATAATATTGAAAACGTGGGCCATTTTTACAGATACGTGCTTCTTCCCTAAGCTTTCTTTCCAAGTCTCCTACTCCTGATTTTTCCCAGAAGGATTTCTCCATATCTCACAGCCTATTTTTCTCAGGGAGAGGGGTTTTCTTCCTGCTTCTCTTACGCTCTGCACAAGAGGCAGCTGTTCATTCCTCTTCAGCAATGAATATGTACAAGGTCTGTGTGCAAGGTTCAATATACAAGGTCCAGAGTGTTGCGATGACAGTGAGCAAGGCAGCTACGCTGAGCTTTTGCTGATGAGAGTTTATTGCTGATGGTTTCGTATCAGCTCATATCTGCCTCACCTGTTCTGCAGATCCCTTTCTTCCCCAGCACTGATTTTTCACTTGAATTGCAGGACACTGTGAATCCTCAGCAAAGGTGTACAGCTTTCCTCAGACCTGTGTGATTGCCACTGGATAGATTTGGATTGGCAGGAACCCAAGAGATTTGAGTGCTGGGAAAACCATGAGGACTCATAAATCGGGAGACTACAAGACTGAATATAAAAACCTACCTGACGAAAGGAAGCAGCTTGGCAACTGCCTGACATACCTTGTGACTGGGGTTTGCTGTGGGGTGTTAACACCCACATGCATGTATGTAGGCAAATATCAGCTGGGTAATTGCACTCATGTTCTTGGTGTTGGGTGTTCACCTGTGATCACCCACGATTTCTGCTCCTTTTGTGCCTCCTATCCAAGAAGTTCAAAGTACTTTAATGCTGAGGACTGCAACTTACGGCCTTCAGCTGAACACAAGCAATGAGCTGTTTTCACCCAAAATGTGGGTTAGTTTAGGTGGCCTAATGTCAGCCTTTAGCACACTCTGATCAAAGAATTTGCCAGCTTGGATCCTGTATTACCTTCCTTTCCCCTGGGGGTTACTGTGGATGAGCTGTTCCACACTGATTTCCCACATGGGCCTGCTTGCCCCAGGCATGCGCGATTCAGGTGGCTCGTTCTTCTTTCATAGGGACTCTGGTGGGATCTCTAAATCTGCCCGCAAGGGAAGAAGGTTGGGGACTTCTGCGTGCAAGCAGTGAAAGGACCGTAAGAATGCCTCTGAATAGCTGGCACTCATCATGCAGACGCGGAAACCAAACCTTGCTTGGGTTAATTAACATGCCCAAGTCCAAAGAGTGAGTTGGTGCTGAAGTGGGGAAGTGAACCCAGAGGTTTTGACACGCAGTGGTCTGTGCTTCCTCTTAAAAGGAGAAGTTGTGATGGCACCTGTCAGGTCTGAGCGTTGTTGTGTGAGGCCATCCAAACCGCCAAATCCAGGTTTCAGTGAGTCTTTCTGTTTTCCTTTGTTCCTGCTGTGCTGGGTTGCCAGAGAAGGTCTGAGGGAAAAGGGCATGCCTGATTGTCCTCTTGGGAGCTGCTGGGCACCACAGGTGGGCCTCGTCCAGGAGCTGGAGTTGGGATGTCTTTCAAGTGATGCTACAGAATGACATTGCCTCGCTGCTGGGATGCGCAGGCACGGGGCAGTGAGCAAAAGCAAACATGGGTGGGTTTGTGTGCGTCTTTTTGCACATCAGAGCACAGCTGCCTTGTCTGCTTATTTCAGAGCACGAGGGAAAGGGGACATCCAGCGGTCACCAGCCACCTTTAGTAAAATGTTATCTCAATCAGTCATTTAGTTGTGTTGTTTATTAGGGGACAGTACTGTCCACACAGCATGTAACTTTATCCCCTGCCTTGTCGTAGTCCAAAGGCTACGGCAGCCTGACGATGGAGCAAGCCCAAAATTCCTCCTGTGGACAGTACTGAAAGAACAAACCTTAAGAAAGGCTTTGAGTGTAGCTCAAGGCGTAGTCAGCCCTGCTTGTTTGATCTCTCCCTGTTTTGACTTTCTGGCCAACACAACGCGCATTAGTACTAGCTGATTCATGAATGTACATATTCCCTTCTCCTCACTCTACAATTCTCTCTCTTGCATCTTCTAACATATAAGAAGGAATTTGTGCAACTGTCTGGCTTCTGTTGAAAGCACCGGGCACCTTGCAGGGTTGGCCTTCAGCATTTGCCTCCCTCGCTGTTCATGTTTTAACATGAACGTGTTTTAACCTAGAGGTGACAGGTCAAGACCAGGACCAGGCCTCCATCGTGTTTGATGCTCTGTTGACCCAGCAGTGGTGGTCCTGGTTATTTCTTGCAGCAGTGAGTTCCAGTGGTTCATTGCTATTTCCTTTCCTCAGCACCCTGATCTGTAATACCAGCAGTCCTTCCTTGTTTCACAGTTTTTGCCCCAAGCCAAGAGACTGTTAGACTCACCAGTTTCTGCAATCCCCTGTGTTGTGGAAGGCCGTTGCATATATCCATTGCTTTCTTTACCTGGGTCATTTCCAAATTTGCTGGTGCCACGTATACAGATCAGCATCTCGGGAGACCTGCTAATTTTCTCATCAGTGCGTGAGCTGTTTTGGTCCCAGGCTTTGCTTTGGAGTTTCCCATTGTCATTCAGTGTCTAGGGAGCTGCTGGCTTTCTTGAGCACCTTTGTTCCCTTGTGCTGGGACACTGGCGCTTGTGCAGCTGGGGCGGTTGATCTCTGTGTACTTGCTGTATTGTTTGCTCTTGTCACGCCATGTGTCCTCTAATTACACTGCCCTGGATGGGTGCCAGCAGGAGGAGGACAAGACGTACAGCACAACGTGAGATGGCACGGAGAGGTGTTACTCATGTGTGAGGCAAGATTTCATCCTGCCCTTTTAGCAAATGTTTAATATTCAGAGGAATGTCCAAAGTGCTCTCCTTGTTCTCAGTGAGCTAGGGCCTGGCTCTGCGCAGTTGCAAATAGCCACTCACAGCCTTGCACAGGAGGCCCTGCCTGGTGTGAACACGCGGCTGTTTTCACGTAGGTCTTCCCTCTGTACGAGTGGTGTCCGTGATGCCAAATCACCTTTGAGCACACAAAGCACTTACTGATCCCACCAAAAGTTCTCTGACCAACTGAAACAAATCCACCTTTGGAAATTGAAATAATGCAATGTGATGACTCAGAAACATCAAGGGATTTTTTGTTTGTTTGTTTGTTTTGAACCACAAATGGTTCTGTTTGAGGTTTACCTAAGGTCAAGCTACAAACTATAGAGCCAAATTTTGACTGTGCTGATGTTTGGGGCTTAGCTCGTTATAAGGAGGCCGGTCCTTAACTGGGATACATAATCAGATTTGAATTTCACCTCAGAGCCAAGAACTAATCTGCAACTTCTACAGTTCTGCATTTTCTGTAAAGTACATATTTATAGTCAATGTAACACTGCCACATGACTGGTAAACAAGCAAGTCCCAAAAGTAAACACCAATAAAATAGGAAAGCATTGAACAGGATTTACATCATCAAACTTTCCCTGAATATTTTCAACTATTATCTTTTGTCTAATGTTGTCACCGTCTTGTTTGGTTGGTTGGTAATGTGGTGGTTTTTTTCTTAATTGATTCTGTACAGGTTTCTTTTAAAGTGAGCTATACACCATGTTTTACTGGTATTATGTGTCAGGGAAAAATGTGTGTCTGATTTGGAGAGAAATCCTGTTTAGGCATGAAGATAAAGCAAGGTTTGTGTAGTAGGTGCAAATTAGGTTTGTTTTCATCCTTTGCCTTAGAATGAGTGTAGTATTTATGTGGGGATAGGTGGTGCTTGTTGCTAGTGCAAAACCAGTTGTTGATCCTCCTAAACTGAGTAAAAGTAGCTGAAAATCCCAGAGAAAAGTAAAGGAGGATTTTTTTGGGGCATGTTACATCTTGGGCTGGGGAATGTAACTTTTGCTTTTTGTATCTTTACATGTGATCTTGCCAAAAATTTCTAGCGTGCTCGTAGCTCTCTGTCTTCATTGCTGCTTTGCTTTTTTTGACTTGTGATCATCTCAGCTTCATTAATAACAACTAACCCCTTTCATCACTCTGTCTGTCTGTTTATTTAGAGCTTGACCTTTTGAGTGTTTGCACTAACAGTTTCTCTTTGTGAAATGTTCAACCGCCGAAAATAAGTTCCAAGAAAGGGAATGTTATTTTTCTCTTGTATACTTGCAGCGTTTAGAAGACATGCCCGCGCACCTGCTTTTCAAAAGGAGCGCGCCCAGCTGCTCTTGCCTGTTTTGGGGTGTCCAGAGTTTAGGAGGTGGTGCCCTCTAATGAATGTTGACAATTGTGATTTGGCCTGGAGGGTAGCATTAAGATTTATTGGCAGCAGTGATCACAAGGTGGTCAAGGACTTTGTTTTGCATTCCCTTTGAAAAATCCCCTCAGGGATGCATTACAAATCACAATTTCTCCAGAGCTAGCTACACATATGAACAACGTTTTCTACCATTTGTGGGGCTGGCTATGAGAGAGATCCTGCAGAACCTGCAGCATTTAGAAGAACAAGAGCAATATCATCTCTTTATTGCCTTACAGCACCTAAAATGCAAATGAGTAGCAGAGTGATCTTGCATGTAGAAAAGTCTATTCATTTCTAGTTTTCTGTGATCCGTGGCTACAGTCAGAAATAAAACGTAGATATGTTAACAGGACAGCGAGATCTTGATTTGGCAGTCGTTTTAGAGGTGAATATGTTACCCTCTGAACCATTGATAAAATTTCCTGTATGAAGAAGAGAAAGTAGAAAGTTTCAGCAGGAAAAAGCAGAATCTGTGACCAAAGTAGAGGAGCACGCACTGAAAAAGCACAGAAGCCCTGTTCCCTCCCAGAGCAAACCAAAACTGGGGAATGGAAGACTCAGAGAAAGCAGGACAGTAAAGATTCCTGTCTACCACAAACAAAAGCAGCTTTGAAACGGTTGTTACGTGGGACAGCACTTCAGGTACCCCAGTGCTCGGACTTAGGCTAGAGTGACTCTGAAGGGTTTTGACAGAGCTCTAGCATGCGGCTCCTCGGCTAAATGTGAGAGAAACTAAGAAACCACAGGGAAATGACTGCAAACCCCTTTGTCAAAAGCTTTGAGAAACCTTCTTTTGTCTTTTCCAAACTTGTCATGTCAACTTGAGCCATTGCTATTCCTAAATCTGTTACACTACAAAACACAGCACATGTGCAAGCTGCTGAGTTGCTGTTTAATGAGGCATAGTTTCCTATTGCCTGCGAGACAGTTTTTACAGACATGAGGTTTGCACTTCGGTTTGGTTACGAGAGCCCAGCCCTGAGCTCGAGAGGCTTGCAAAGTCTTCAGGCAAGGGATGGTCCTGTCATTTCTGCACCTCATTTAACTACACTGTTGAATTTACTAAGATTGATCAGATGAAAGCCATGGTCAGATTCCACCTCTTTGGCCCCGAGAAGAACTATGAGAAGTTAAGTCTTTGCAGTATGTGGTGTCACCATTCAGCTGCACTGTCACCTGCACTGTTGTAACCACATGGTGCAGGAAACAGCAATGCATTAAAAAGAGAAAACATGCTGCTCCCATCACAGTCATTTCAGGCTCAAAGCCTGGTCTGGCCATGTCCTCTGGTGCGTAACAACTTTCACTGGCTGTGGGTTCTGGCACCCGCCTCGCACTCAGGTTTCTCAACATTCAATCTGTTGATTAGGCGCCACGTTTTATTTAAGTCCTGTAGGATTTGCAGCTCGCCAGGTTGCTCATGCTGAAATATGTGAATGCCGTGCCTTGCAGGGCACTGTGATCCATCTGCAAGAGCAAGTAACCTCCTAGGTGTCTCTTGCCCAATCCCTGAGCATAGACATGGCCCGGCTCTTCCTCAGCCAGTAACTCATGCTGGTGCTGATGGTTTTTTCCTGGTATCTCTGGGTTAGCCTGTAAGGTGGTTGTTCATTTTATTCCTTCCCCTTAATTCATTATCTCTGACACTGTCCAACGCATGCTGCCTTTCTTTGGACTTGTTTAGAGTAGGTTTGGCTTTTCTTACTGCATTTATACAGATTTTTCCTTCTTGGTTATCTGGCTGTAGTTTGCACCCCAGAATCCGTGATTTATATTCACCTGTCTGCAGCTTCAGTTGCTTCTTTTGCTGTGGTCCTCACCCAGGGTGGGCCTTGTCATGAGTGCCACCAGTTGGTCCTGGGTGTTTATCTTCAGCCTCATGGATCAACTGCCTGTTTTTGTCTATGGTGATAATCCACCACTCCTTCCATGTTGCTGCTATTCTGCACTGACAGTCATGCTGATAGAGTTTGGTGCAAAGCCAAACACGTTAAGCGGAAAGATTTGCACTCAATGGATTTCTTTGGGTTTTGGATCATGTTATGGGGACAGACTGAAGCATTTAGCACCCAACATGCCACTAGTGTGCTGAAAGCAAAATTTTAACAATGTGGTCACCACCCTAACTCTGTTCTATCACAGGACAGCAGCTCTGTAATGCAGCTTCCAAGCCGGGCAACCTCTGCCCTGCTTGCTTTTTGGTGGCACTACAAAAATGGAGATGGGCAGTTGTGGTAGACCAGCTCCATGCATCTGTGACTTTTGTTGGGGATGGGCATCATTTCCTACATGCTGTGTCCTGCAGGAGTGGGGAGCATGGAACAAATGGGGTGATGCTGACCAAGAGTTATGGGGAAAGTGGAGGGCACCCAGTGACTGGGTGGAAAGAGGCAGGGAGAAGGAATAGGGAAACTCCCTGGTGACAATGGAATATAATAGGTCCCTGCAACGGTCTTCCCTTTCTGGTTACACTTTCCCTCTTGATTTCCAGCATGGAGAGCAGCAGGGGAAACCAAAAGTCTTTCCTGCTGGCAGAGAGGAGCAATTTGGACGTCTCTCTGCCAAAAACGTACATTCTTGAGGGAACATCCAGATGCCTTGGCATCACCAAGATGTCTCAGCTCATTGAATCTTAGAAATGTAAAGGCTGGGAGGGATGGAGACTATCTCATCCCATTCCCATCAGTGAAGCAGGATTAAGTACATCCCAGGGAGCAGCTCCCAGACGCTTCTTCTGGCAAAGGCCACTTCTGTTTGGGAATCCCGCTGTTGCTACCAAATATCCACTGCATCCTGACCTGAGTTCCTGCTGGAGTGGTGTCACGAGGACGCCCAGGCTCTCCCCACATACTTTCATCAAAATAGCCCTGTCAAGATGTTTCCTCCATGCCAAGTTTGATATCAGCAGAGATGTGGGCTTGCTGTGGGGACGGAGAGCTGCGGTGCTTTTAGGAGTAGATCTGGGAGGGTTTGAGACCTGGGCTGCCTTGTCTCCTGTGTTCTTAAAAAGAAGGAAATCTGCAGTTCTGTTGCCAAATGGTGATGTTTTTTCTACAATATAAAATCAAGGCCTCAAAATTTGGTTTTGCAAACACAAGTTAGAAGCTGATCTCTCTCATTAGAAATAACTCTGCAGTGAGAGAGTGATACTGCAGCTGTAACACATTGCAATCTCTCTTCTCGTTTTTCTTTCCTTTGAGGCCAATTTTTTCTCTCTGGCACCCAGCATTAGACATATACATCTATATTTGGCTACTAAAGAAGCAGCCCGAGGTATGATTTTCCGTAGCACAGTGCATTTGACTTCAATAGGGGCTTCAGGGACGCAGCAGTTCAGAACAGCTGACCTCTGATTTAGTGTTTACAGATGCATTTCAAAGCTTGACTTCAGACACATGAATTTGAAAATGTTTGACCTAAAGTCCTTTTCCCCTTTCAGTTTATTGCCAGCTCTTATCTGGTCGTTACTGTAGCAGGTCACCACGTTATCCCTTAGCAGCAGCCATCAGTAAGTGTCAATTCCCAGCAAATGAATTCAGCAACGTGCCAATATATTTTTTTTATGATGGCTATTTAAAGATGACAAAAATCATAAATCTTCCAGGCTTGTCATTGAGAGTTTATATTGAGTTTGTTGATGAAACAACTTCACAGCTCAGCTGAAGAGGAACTGCAGGGTTTGAAGAAGCAAAAGGCTTTTGATAGTGTGCAGTAGTCCAAGAAATTGAAGATAAAAACCAACTTGCTGGCATTTTGTCCGTATTCCTCCTTCCTTGTCAGAGTGAGAGCTTCTCTTCACACCCCTGAAAGAGTCTGAGCATTTTCCAGCCCCTGTAAAGGCCAACCACCACGTTACAGCAAGGGGATGTTTTTAACTCTGGGGGTTACCGAAGGGGAATTAAGGCCCGGAGGGCGGCAGCGGGGGCAGGCGCGACCTCCCTGAGCACAGCGTTTCTTTCTCTCCCTCTTCACATCTTGCAGTGGAAAGTTCCATTGCAATATTATTGTTTTACAATTGCAAATTTTATTTGCTGAGGAAAGTTTGAATCTTGTGGATGTTTTGATAACAGCCTATAAAGTCTCCTCCATAAATCTGTTTGGTGAATCCCCTGGTTTCCATTTGCATTCTTGTCCTCCATGCAGGCCAATGGCTGTCATTGACACTTACTTATTTTGCAGTCAACGAACTGACTAGCAGAGTTTATGGAGTAATTGCAGCATTATGCAACAAGTGGGAAGGTTTATGGCTTTGGGTAGAAGGAAGATATAATTGTAACAACTAAAATAGCTGCTTTAGCAACCACCATAACACCAGGCTGGTCCATAAAACTCCAAAATGGATTGAAAATAAAGTGTCTAAAAAGTGTGTTTCAGGAATAAACCTCTATTTAACAGAGAGTAATGGATTTTAGGTGGGTTTAGCTGTTGAAGTTGTTTTAGATATGATTCCCTTTTTCTTGAAAAGCAGGGATTTGCTGATCCTCCAAGCTTCAGCTGACTGCTGTTGCTGAAAACTGTGGCCCAGTGGTTTTGCAGTAGTATATTTATCAGTCAAAGTAAAGTAAAGTGTAATGATAATATCTTTTGTTGTAACAAAAGTTATCTTGTGTATTTGTATGTTAATTCATTGGAACACTCACTCTTGTGTTTCCCCTCAAAAAAGCCCCATTCTCCAGCAATAAAATCAGACTGTGAGATAGATCCAATACTAGATCGTTCTAGCCTCTGAAGAGAAGTTATGGTTTGAACACGTGGCCCTTGGCTAAACTCCCATTGACTCTGGCTGAGGTGAAATTTCACCTGTGATATGGTAAGCACCATTTTTTTTTTCCTTTAGGTGAAGCAGAGTCACATCAAAGGCCCTTTAAGTGTCCTTGTATTTTTCAATCTTCGTGCAAATTATATTCTCACACTTGACCAGAGCCCCTATAAAACATGCATGTGCTAAATCAAAAAACTAGCAGCACAGAATTGTCTTATGTCAGAGCCGTTGTTTCCTTTTTGCCTTGCTGTCTCAGAGAATCACGGCCGCAGTGGCTGGATGCTGTTGTCCCCTGAGGTGAGTTTAGAAACAAAAGCCCAAGGTGAAATGTCCTGCAACTGTATTAGCCACAAAGACCAGTGAGTCAATCTTCTAAATGCTGTTTTGGTAGCACTTCCAGCTCGCTTCACTGAGCTGCCCAAATTCGTGATTTAGACCCTTTATAGGTGGATGGGTTTTTATATAGCTATACTATCTGCATATGTGTATATTGCATGTATTATACATATGTATACTATATACTTGGGACTAGATTCTTGAAAAATCATGTTCTTGTTCTCCCAGCAATTCTTTTCTGCTGGTACCAAAAGCAGAGCATGTGGAGGGTATGTTAAAAGGGCTGAGATTGAAGGAGGGCAAATGGGACGTCACAGGCATGCCCAAGTGAAAGAAGTAAAGGTAATGTAAGTTTAATGCAAAGGATTTCAAAATGTTGAACTCTTGTGCATCAGGCCTAAAGCCCATAGTAGATTTTGCAAGTGTTTTAGGTGTTACCAGTTCCTCAGTTGAGTTTAGTTTAAACTACTAAGCAAAACTACAAAGCCCCTTCTATGTAATTGCTAGAGGGTCTCAGAAAACTAATTTCCCCAGCAGAGTGCACTGAACTATGACACTTGGCCTAAGAGAACAGCAGTAGGTTGCTGTCCTGTACGTGGAACAGCAGAGAGTAGCACAGCACAGACTGCTTGCCTGTGCTGGCTATCAGCCATGCTAACAATAATGTGTTCTGCAAATATCTCTCTAGTCATGCATATTTTAAAATGCCATTTTAATAACTGAAGGCTTAATACTAAACTTCCAAACTTTTAATGTTGTTTACACAACATACAAATTAGACCAATTTTGACAAGCCCTGAACCTTTGTCAGGTGCAGTTATGAGCTTGTTCTGTAACAGCAGTAGACTTTCAGGAATTGCAATAAATAAATTCATGAAATTAAAAGCCCTGTGGTGAACTCCAACCAGGGCAGTGGATCAACTGGAGGCTGTCTGCCTGCTGCAGAACACAACTCCATCTTCTCTGATGAATCACTGTGTTGTGTGTGGCATTAATAAACATGAGCCAGAGAGCAAAAAGGGTGTTATCTAGATGTAATGAACTCCTGAACTGATTTGGAGAACGTGGCATGCTGACAAGGTGTCATCAACTATGAAGCAAGGCAGGCCCCCTCGCCTCTGAAGCCCAGTGATAGGTATCACAAAGCCACTGTTATCTGAACCATTATCTGTGGAGCCAGCCATGCGTGGTTGCCCCATTAACATTTCATGTGCAAAGAGAAGAGGCTGTGAATGCTTGAAAGTCTCCCAGTGGCTAAACTGCAAAGCTTTTATATTTTCTTTAATTGAAGACTTAGCACACAGGTGTGTGTGCGCACATAATCTTCAGCCTGGAGATTTCAAGCTGTTAGGTAAATGAAATATTTCAATGAGAACTTTTTGAGTTTTGTCACTGGATACTGTTAGCCCTCAGTAAATTAGGATAAATACTTGCAAAGAGAGTTTCATTTTTCTTTAGCACTATTTTCTGATGGCAGCTGGACTCATAATGCAGCCACAGAGTGGAACTCCTTTACAAAGAAGTGCAAGTACAAGCTCTTCTGAGGCTTGCAGGCAAAGCCCTGCAGCTTCATAGCAGTAGTCAGCAGTATTTCAAACAGTGAGAAGATAATGGTCACTGTGAAAGGTAAGAATGGATTTTGATGGCGGAATTTCAAAACCAAGCACCTTTCCAACAATTGTGACCATATCTGTTTGCAGCAGAGTCAGGCCAAAGGGAGACTTGAAGCCTTTGTTCATCCCTTTGGTTGTAAAAAAAAAAATCGGTTTTAAAGTGGGGGTAACTAATCTGCACCTGCCCTCTGCAGGAATTGCTAAAAAGGTGTAGGGCAGATGTGTACCGGGGATCTTGTGGGCAGGAGGCTGATTCTTTCAGTGTATGGGTACTTACAGAACACAGGTATTTTGGTTCACTTTTATTTTTTCCCTTACATCGCTATGGTTGTGTCCAGTGTTCTTCTGCCCACCTTGAAAACAGTGGGTGCTCTGATTGTCAAAGGGTGTTCAGTAGTTTTTAAAAAGCCCAATTCCTTCAAGACGTCAGGCAGCAAGATGTGTCAGTGTCTTCAGCAAATGTTGGTTTAGGGTTTTGAATGTGATTTAAGGTACTGTGAGCAGTTAATTAACTTTTTTTTTTGTCTGTCCTGCCCTCTTGTGAACCCAGATGTTCTGCTTAAATCCTGAGAAGGGGAAAGTGAATCTGACCAGTGTGTCTGTAGGTGAGAGACTTGCAGGAAAACTAATGTGAACTGCAAAAATGGAGAGAAGCCTGCTGTGTCTTTGGTCTTTCTCATGCATTCCTTCAACACGGAGAAGTCTTTAAATGAATATCTTTTCTAAAACGCCCCATTTCCCTTTCCCCTTCTGTAATGGTTCTTGCTAGCCACCACTGTCCATCAGCCCCTGAGTTGAGCTCCAGCTGTTTAGATCCTTCCTGCTTCGTGAATTAATAACAGGGACAAAACCTGTTAGGAAGTAGGAGAGAGGAGGGGATGCCACCGGAGGAGCCCTGCGGCTTGCACGCTGCCGCCACCACGGCTTTTTCAGCATTGGACAGAGCTCTGCGGTGCGGTGGGGATGGCAGGGGAGAGCGAAGGCCCCGGGGCCAGGGTGCCGCAGGCAGCAGCAGGACGTCCAGAGGTGTGCAGCGTTGGGCCAAGCTTGCTGAGATCTGAGAGGGTTTTACCACAGCTACCAGCAGAAGGCCATAAGAAGAAATTACAGTAGATTCCTTGGATAAAAGCTTCCAGAAAATTTGGGTTTGGCTGGATGGGGGCTGCAGGAGTGTGCTCCTTTGATGGTAATTCAGATAACCTAGTGGAAACTTAAATATTCACTTATAAACCAGTATAAAAATAATACTCCCCATCTGTTTAACTAGTCTTGGTCTGTCTTGTAACAGTTCACTGACCATCTGTTACCGTGGCGTAGAGATAGACATTATGAATGCATTTCAGACTTTGGTTTATTTTTGGTTGCTAGTACATATGGACCATGTTCTGTTACTCTCCATGTGTTTGTTCACAAGGACTTCTCAGCACAAATTTCCCTGGGAGGGGTGTTTCAGAAGGGGGGAAGAAGGGGAAGAAAAGCAATTAATTTTCTACTTCAACAATCATAAATAGTTTCTAATTTGGATCCCATCTCACTCTCTTTTCCCCCAGCAAGCTGTGTGGATGGATGAAGCAGCCAGGGGAGGGTGGCAACCCAGATGTGAGCTATCTGATTAATGAAGTCACTCTCAGGCATGCATCATAAAACTCAGACAAAATGAATCATTTCAGAGTTCTCTTATCCGTGTTTCTCCTCTCCCCCCTCTTTCACATGCTTAAAGGTTGGGCAGGGTGCTCAGGCACACACACCCACTACCTCAGTGCTGGTTAGTCCCCATATCCAACAGGTGCTGTAGATTAGAATTGCATTTAGCTGGTTGGATGCATTTGCAAGACCTGCTTGTGAGACAGCTCTTGGTTTTATTAGTGGTGCTCACGGTAGCCCAAGTCAGAGTAGTCTCTGCACCACGCAAAGATGAGGGAGAAGTGGCTCCTTTCCAGGACCAAGCAGCGTTATGAAAAGGAGATGGTATTTGGTTGGGCTTCTTCATGCTGCAGGTCACCGTTTGTTGCTGCATCTGTGGTGCGCGGCTGTTTTATTGACCCTTACTGAGTTCAATCTTGGTGAAATGCGTTGGAAGCAAATTTTTTCCTAAGATGATAATGTTGTTCCTTGTGGATAGCTTCCAGGCAGGGGCTTCATAGTCCAGCAGAGCTGGAAGTGGTGCTGTATGCCAGAGCTGGCTTTTCTTCCTGCTCCTGTTTTACAACAGGGTAACTTAATTCATATCCTGTCGTTGAGTGGCATGAGGTGGAAGTGAAACTTCCACAGCCTAACCAGGTATGAGCTAGGCAGCCGTGCAGCTGCTAGGTGATGAAGCTAAATGTTGACATAGACTCCATTCCTTTGACGGAAGCATTTTAGAAAGGCTGTGCAGGTGACGCAGGAACATTCCAGGAGTTAGTCTGTACTTGTTCCTATTGCTTATAAAATGTTTCTTGGTTTCTTTCTAAGTTAGCTTATTTAAACAAGCAACAGCATCCATTCAGGCATCGCCTAGTGCTCCAAAAAAACCAAGTTCAGCTCTAGATCAGCTATAAGCCATCACGACTCTTTTTGTCAGGAAACCTTTCTAGCGCACACAGATGCTATGGGGGAAAACAGAGTCATGATAAATGTTGCACTGGGAGGAGCCACATAAATATCTAGATTCAGCAGTGCCTCAGCAAACTGCTGTTTCCAGTCTGGGGAAGCATTTCAGGATCATACAAGGGCTCACAGTATTATTGACTGTTGAACACAAGTAGTGGGCTCCTATGCAGTGTGGAGAAGCAAGCGAATCCCTCTCATCAGGAAATGATAGCACTTCTGTGTCTACAACTGTAACGGACATGTAGGCCAAACAGGATTATGGTTCATTCAGCTAATTAGCCCCCTTGTTTTTAGACAAGGCCTACTTTATAAAAATCAGATGAAAGGATTTCTTGCATATATTACTTACCAAAGCTTTGTTAACACCTCACCACCTTTAATCTCTCTCTGTTCTTATTTGTATTTAGTAATCTATCTGAATTAGCAGTGGTGTGACCCATTCTCTGCTGAGGCCAGACTGCCAGCTTATAGAAATTACTGAAACGAGGCGCCAAAGTAATGTAAGGACAAATGCCTCCCCATACAGATTGGCATGAACACTGGAGGCAGCATTTGAGCGTAATATTGACTAATTATTTAACCATGAGTGGCAGCTTTGAACATTGTGTTCTTTTTGCTTCGCTTCCCACATTTACTGTGAATCTAATTACGAAGGGAACAAGTATTTCTTCTCAGGTCGCTGAAAACACAGCAGCTAGCTTTGGGAAAGTGCATGGGATGCAAAGTGGAGGCAGCCGTGAACTGCACGTCAGCTAGTTCTCGTACTAGAGCTAGTACTACCATGCTAGCACTAGTACTCACTGAACAGAGAGAGCAGGTGTTGGTGGGGATCTGGTCTGAAAATCCAAAAGCTGCTGATAAGAGAAAAATAGATCTTGGACTAAAAATGCATAGTCTTAAATGAGCCGCTCAGATTATTAGCAACATGGGTTTTTTTCCCTCCCTTTCCAGAGGGCTTGGCTTTTTAATGATGCTTCTTTCTGTGATGTTAACAAGAAGTGTCCCCAGTTGGATGCTTTTCAGTAGGGGTCATGTGTATCAAGAGATATGAGCCCTTGGAAGAGGAATGTAAGCTTCTGGCATTCACGTTGCGTGCAAAATCTCTCTGCTATGGACGGAAACTTTTCTGGATTTAAAGGACTATATATGTACAGTAAACAGCTGGATCCCCTGAATGATAGGAGATAACTTTCAGTTGCTTGAGAAGGCAGATGGTCATCTTATTCTTTGCCTTGCTGCTATCTTTTGGTCTCCTAACCCATGAGGTGAAAAAGAATAGACTTCAGCTCCTAAAGAGCTGAAGCAGTAAACATGGCAGTAAGGTGGGAATTAATGTTTAAGTGCTGCACTGAAATTTGTGACACCCTGAGCAATTAGGCATGTATCTAAGAAGAAATTTGAGTCTGTTCCTATTTATTCTGCAGCTCGTAGAGAAAAGGACTGTCTTTTCAAATGTAGTTTGTATACAGTCAAGTCAGACTCATGACATAGACCTCAATGGAGACTTGTGTCCCAGAGTTACCCTGGACTAACCTCTCTTAGTGCTGAGTGTAGGCTTGATGTCTCAGCTTTTACTTGAAAAGTAAGCTGTTGTGGCCTTGTGCCTTCCCTCAGTCCTTTGGAGTAAGCCTGTCTTCACTGTTGGATTTGTCAGGTTCAGAGAACATGCTTCTAGCTCAGCCCAGAGGTGAGCTGTGAAACTTGAGTCTGTGCATATTGCTGGGATCTCCAAGGGCACCTCTCTGCCGCAGCTCATTGTGCAGCTGCCAGCTTAACCTCTCTATGGCTTGTTGGGTTTCTCTTCCATAAGCAAAAGGTCACCTGGAAGATTTTGCTTGGTCCTCAGGCTCATTCAGAGTTGTGGGAGGCAGCTGGAAGACAGCGAGTGCCTCGGTGGATCAAAGCTTGCTGGATTGCTAGCCATACTCCAACCTCCTCCCAGCAAGCCTGGCTGCACACACCTGTGCTTTTGTGGCATATTAGCAAGGTAGTTGTGGCAGGCTAAGGACACTGTTGGGTAAAAGACCAGATTGCTACTGCCTTGAGGTGCATTCTTGGAGGCTGGAGTCATGTGAAGTACAAATATATCCTCTTACTCTTTCATCTGGAGTCAGATGATGCCAGGCTATTATATTAAACGCTGTGTTGCAGTATGTACTCTATGAATGACTTTGTGAATGATACTTTTTTGCACAATAAATTACGTGGAAATCCTCTAGCTCTAGACCAAGGTGTTAATACCAGCCATAGCCCTTGCTTCCTTTCCATTAAGCTTTATTGAGTTAGCTATGGTTGCTACTTGCTGTGATTTTCCTCTGTGAGAAATCTGCTGGCTGTCTTTCCTGGAAGTGCCCAATGGATGATTTTAACTACAGAGGTTATTGAGACATGCCAAGACCAAGATGTCAAGGTTGGCCTTGAGCATTTGTCTCCACACTACCGGAAAATTTATTTCTGAAGTAAAGTGATTGCCAAAAACCCATTAGATAACTTGATGTCCTCTGTTCCTGGTTATTTCCAAAGTTCGCTACAGGGCTCTGATCCCAAAATGCACTTTTAATAAACTTGCAATTACTTTGTTTGTTTTAATTTAAGGTATCATTTCTGCAAACACGTAGTTGTACCGCTTTCTCTTTGTCCTTGATGCTGAGTTGGTTGTGCATATTAATTAAGGGCCATTAGCAGAGCAAATGCAGAGCAGTGCAAAATGTGACTGAGCACATGTGCTGTGCTGCCGTCTGCAGTATTCTGTCTTGCACCACTTTTTGATGGGATTTGAAAAATTGCAGGTGAAAACATACTCTTCCTTTATTAGCCACTATTATTAGAACCATATGGCTTGAACTGAGGAATAAAGTGCACCTGGCATGTATCAACCTAGCATGTCTCTGCAGATGAATATAATTTTTTAAATGTAGATTGAAGGGGAAATGAAGGTGGGCTAGTGTTGTTCACACAATTGCTCTAGGAGGTGCTGGCACTATTTCTCATCTTTAAGGTCATGCCACAGGGTCACTGGAGGATAACACAGTGGTGCAGGGCAAGTTCTCTGTAGGAATGCTGATGTACTGGTGTACGCTTGCACTCAACTTTTTGTATTCCCTCATAAAATGAGAATCATCCTTGTTTGTGTGGACATTAACATGTGATACATAACACAAATTCGTGGAGGGTTTTGCATATTGGTGTGCCGCTACTGTGCTGCTGAGTGAAGTTCAGGATCAGACCTTGACCATCCTTGCCTGGCTTGTCCTGAGATCAGAACGCATGCCATCACATTGCCTAAGAGTCTCTGTTTTTGAGAAGAAACATAAATCCTCCTATCTCAAAGCAGTCTAATTACAAATTACCTGGAGTAAAGGAGGAATTAGTCTTTTGACATACTACTTAGTATTTTATTGTTTTATGCTGCTTGTGTTTTTACCACTTCATCATGGGGTGATGGTCTCTCTTGAAGACAGGACCCTGCAGTGGGTAGAAACCGCAGATCTGGTCTGCCCTGGGGATTACGTGAGCTTCCCCTTGTCTAGAGAGTGTTGTGAGTACAAGGACTGTGGACACCCAAGATTTGTGCTGTGCTATTACTAGGAAAGTGAAATTCTTCTTCCTTGGTCTCCAGAATTAACATAGGTAATAGGTCCTCAAACACGTACTTTATTTTCCTTCTTCTTGGGATAAGAGGGTGTATTAAGCAATCTCTCAAAATCACTTCCAAATCTGTTCTCTCTTGCTATTTCTTGTTATTTTGCTGTCTCCTGTCTCCTCATGCAGCACAGAGCTCCAGCCATAGGCAGCATCCCCGGGCAAACAAGATCCCGTTTCCAATTGCCACTTCTCACCCAGCTGCCATCGTGGAAGAGCCTCATTGATCCGACAGCAGCCACCACCAGCCTAGCATCATCTAGTAGCTAAAAATAATGTAGGGTGGAAAAAAACACCCAACATCTAAATATAAATTTCTAATGCCTCAGTAGGGAGCATTGCATTTCCTAATCATTCAGTCAAATTGTTTAAAGATTGATTAATACTAGAAAGCCCTTTGTTTCCATCTTGGTCACCGGTCTCTCCTTACCCCCAGCTCTTGAGAAGGCAGAAGTTTCCTTTTCCTTCCCTCCGGGTTTTCCAGCAGCCCTTCCATTGCTTGTGTGCCCTTTCTCATAAGCCCTGCTGCCCACTGGAGCAGTGGGAGCAGCATGCGGTGCCCAGCTGCGTTCGCAGAGCTCTGCCAGCTCCTGCAACAACCTCCCAAAGAGCAGCATGTTAGGCAAGAGGAGGGGTTCAGAGGGCACAGCGTGGCATTCAGGGCACCATGTCTTCCCAGCTGCAAGCGGGCATGGCTCCCGTGAAGTCAACCCACTGAGTTGTACCACCTGGGCTTTCCACCCACCCTTAATCGTAGCACAGGTTGAATGAAATAACACGCAGACGTGGAGAAAATGGCGAGAGTGTTTTTTTCCCCAACCCATCAGCTGGCTGCTTTTGAAAATCAAAGGCTAGAGAGATTTCTTTCCTCAGGAACACATGCCAAGCAATCGTGCTCCATTGTTGCTGGCAGATTTGTTTTTGCACACTTCAGACAGGAAGAACGGCACTCTCGGCGCGAAGAAGCTGGCACAGTGCGAGCGAGGTGGGAAGAGGGGAAAGAGCCAGCAAGTGGCAGCGAAATCTGCGGCGGCTTCGCGATGTTCCCTAGCAACCCGCGCCCTGGAGAACCGCTTGCAATGTCTCCTCTTTATCAGCGCAGCTGCATATGATGTACTAGCCTCACCATGGTCTGACTCGCGCTATTTTGGGTTTAAAAACTGAAGCGTGTGATTGCAGTGCTGTCATGGGCATAAGGACTTTGGATTGCTCTCTTGCACAGATGGGAGCAATTCACAAGGAGAGTTGGGAAAGTGACTTTCTGTTCTTGCTTGAATGTTGTCTGGTACCGGCAAGTAAATACCGTCTTGTGGCTTGAAGACTTTGTGATGAGTAGATTAGATAGCTCCCCTACCATTTGTTTTCCCCATAAGGTGGTATTGCAGGGAGGGCTTGCGTGGATGTTTCTGGAGTAACTTCTTTCCTTCCATCCACTGCAGACACGCGTGGGTCTTTGCACATCATACACGTGGAGCATCTTGCTGTCTGGGGCACCTATGCTAATTTTCTTAATGCTTCCTTGTCTGCTGTTTCCCTGCTCTTGGCCAGACTCACTGCATCCTGTCTAGCCTCTGGGAGGTTTTAATGGGGATTCAGCATTGAGTGCTAGGTGGGCATTCCTGTGGACCAGGACAAAAGAAGCCCTCTATTTGTTTAACACAAATATTTACAGCCCATACAGTGGGTGCTCAGAATGTGAGCTGCCTCATGCACCTGAAGTCTAAGCTGGAGATACAGCGTCTTGGAGGTGGTAAAAGAAGGACAGTCACTGTGCCTGTTTAGGACCCAGCTTCTTTGTTATACCATTTCTGAACAAGGTTTCTTTGATTTAGCATCTGTAACAAAACCATAAAGTAATTTAATATTGCACATAAGCTTCCTTTCCTGTAAAGCAGCTTCAGCCCTGAAGATGATCCATAGGGCCTTCAGCTGGCTTTGCTCAACTCCCTTGCAGAATGTGTCACAACTGCTATCACAATCACAGAAGCATAAACAATAAGGCTGGAACAGACTTGAAGATCTGTCTGCTGCTCAGAGACAGAATCAACTCTGCCTAAGCCATTCTTCACAAATATTTGTTTGTTCCTACTCTGAAAAGTGTCAGTGATGGAATTCACAGACTCTCCCCAGGCAATCTCTTCCAGTACTATGCTGGCCTCACTGTTTCTCCTCCTCCATGTTGCAAATCTTCTAAAGTGTCTGAGTGATTTTCAGATGTGTCCCCTACGTAGTGAGGTGTCCTGAGCCCCCTATTTAATAGTGTAAAACTAATGCAGAGGGGCAGAAAGGGACCATGGAAAGAAGAACACATAGTTTTGGGGGAAAGAAGAGGAAGGAGTCTGCAAAGTGTTTGATGTTCACAACTTTTTTCTAGGTATGCTTTTGAAATTTGCTTGACTCTTAGAAACAAGGGTAGGCGAGAAGGGAGGTGGAGGAGTCATGCTTTCTCTGAAGTCCTCTCCAAGAGGGAGCCAGCTCCTCAAAAGGAGCAAGGAGGGAAGAGGCCCTGAAAAGCAGGTTAGTCTGAGCTGAGAGGTGCTAGCAGGAGTCTATGAAAGCCAGACTGAGAGGGGCCCCATAGTTGCGGACAGGGACTTTAACTAAGTAAGCCCTAGAGTGTCACCTGCAAGAAAGCAGGTTTCAGTCACCCATATCCCCGGAGAGTGAGGTCTTTGTCTGCAGTGTTTGCTTTTGGTCTGGCAGGCTGGGAGCCAGTTTTCTCCCTGTGTCATATGTTCCTGTGAAATAAAAATGCAGCTGAGGGCTCAGGGAGCTGCAGTTAGTCTGGGACAGGCTTGGACAGCCTTGTTGACTCAAATAGTGCCTCTCTACCAGCCAATGTACACCTGAGTGCATTGCTCACTTTGGCATGCTAAGCTAGATCCTGCGCTGCTGTGTAAATCAGCGAGTTCCCTGGAGCGACTCTGATTTGCACCATCTGAATGTCTAGCCCATCATTTTCAAGTAAATTCTGCAAGCAAAATTATATATATATATCTCTTTGTTTTTCCCCTTCAGCCTTTGCTCAGTCAACCTGCAAGCTGCTTAATCATTAAAAAACAGAAGGGGGCTACTGCTGTTGTTGTGGTTGGACAGGACACGAAAACGTTTCACGGACAAAGAGATCTTTTTAATACATCAAAGTGGTCCAGACGCAACATTATGTCCTGCCACAGCCCTCAGCCTCCTCAGCTGTAATTGCGCATGCCATTGCCTCTTTCGGTTTGCTCAATTCTCCACAAAGTACTGCTTGACCAATTAGCAAGATAAGTTCGTCTCTAGCCCAGGAGGTATGTGGACAGCCTTCTTAGCTGCATCTGTGTACATGGAGGAACGTTTTGACAGCTAAACATGGATCTTGTTGAGCTGTCAGTTCTGCTAACTCTCCCAAGTGTCTCTTATTTATTGAGCCATCAGGCTCTTCCTGACCTCCTCAAAGTGAGTCCCAGACACACAAAAAAGAGGGCACAGAAATACAGCTCGAGCATGGCCTTCTGAGCAGGGCAAGTTTCTTCAAGCATTTGATGCCTTGAACAGCCCGGATCATTAGGTCTGTATGTCACTGCAGTGGCTGCGCCCTCAGGCTGGCGGCAGCGTTAGAGACTGCAGCTGGGGAAATTCAAATTCCCTTCCTTAGTGCACAGCCTGGTTTGGCTGCCAGGATCTTAGGGCTTTTTAGGAGGCTAATGGCAAAGCAGAGAATGAGGGAAAGCAGTAGAATGGCTCTGAATCCAGGGAGCCCCACACCCACTTCTGGCTCCAGCGCCAAGCAGGGAATTTCTTCTCCTTGCTCTTTATTCCTAACCTGATCTGGCTCGGAGACCTTAGGTACTTCTGCAGTACACGGCACAATCCCTGCAGCACAAGCAGCTATGTGCTTACCATCTGGAGCATTGTGACCACAGAGTAGTTTTTGTTTGGCTGGAGAGCATGCCTCTGACGGACATGGGATCATGCATTAGACGGAGCAGGGGAAGCGGAGCGGGAAGCACGTGACATTTGAACCCCGTATAACCCTTCCATGTGGGAATCAAGTGAGACTGAGGGTGTAGTGCTCTGCTCTGGGTGCCCAGCTCCCTGATGCCCCAGCAAAAGCACACGCACGTGTGCCCAGAAGCATCTGACCAATCCCATAGTCTGAAACGAGTGAGTTTTGGTTAGCATTGGATAGTTCTTGTACAAGGGAGCGATTTCAGTAAAATCAGCTGATGCTGAACCTCTCGTTTGCTCTTGCTTTCCTTCTTGCTCCCTCCTCAGAGTCTGCTGTTAGTCCATCCTTCCATTTCATCCAGCTCCTTTGCACATTAGTCTTTTCTCAGCTCCCGCTTCCCTCTGGTTGTGGTAAATTCCTGAGCAGGGACAGCATTTCAAGGGAGACTTGGAGTTTTTATCTGAGTAATAGCTAACTGCCCTGGACTGTATTACAGGAGAATTATGACTTTGTTGAGAAATTTCTACTGCTGTGAGCCAAATGAGAGATCATTTTCATAAGTACATTGGGTGAAATAAATGATAATCTAGGTGACAGGCATTTGCCCTGGCCTTTTTCTCCCGATTGCAGTATAGAATTTGGCACTGCTTTGTTCTGAAAATATTATTCCTGATTATCCTGAGGTAACTGATAGTGAAACACCTATAAGTCTCTTCTAAAGCAGCAGTGCTTAGGCTATCAAGATGACGTTCACTGGGGGCTGCAGCCCTTCACTCTCTCCTCTTTCTTTTCTTTGTATGTCCCTCTGCTCCTGAGGGTACTGTTTAATTTCACTACCTTTTTCCTTACTGCCAATGTGTCATATCCTCTGTCTGGCAGGGCTCAGCATCACAGTAGCATCTGCAAGTACAACTGATGCCTTATGGGTGCGGGCTGCACCGGGAGCTTGCTGCCAGATGCTTTCCCAGACTCTAACGTGGGCAAGTAGCATTAGGCCTGCAAGCAAACTGTCCGCTTTTGGTGATCACCTCCATTTCACAAAAAGTGAGAGAGATCTTTAAGTTTTTAATAAGCAGTCATTATGATCAACTCCAGTCAGGTAATTTTATGAAGAGGCCATTGTCCTAGCTTGGGCTGGAGATAACAGAGAGGCCAGGGCTTCCTGGTAGAAGTGGTACATGGGAGCTGCTATGAGCCTCAACAGTGATGGTCCAGGTGATTGCTCCTCATGAATTAAATAACGGATATTTGCAAATGCAACTTGGCATGTTGTTAGATGGCTGAGCTGGTATTCAGGCAACCTAGAGATACCTGCAGAGGGCTCTTCATGAGGAGAATTAATTGTTTTAAATGCAGTACAGCTTCAGTCTCTTAAAGGTGTATAAACCAATTCAGCAACGAAACCATCCACACAGATGTTATAAAATATAGAGACGCTCTAACTAAGCGTTAGAAATTAGAGGATGAGTTCTGATCTTTACTGCTTACATATTGTCTTGAGCTGTGCCAGTACCCTTTTGATAGTCTTCTCTACAATCTTTCACCACAAGTCTTTGAGGTGCAAGCAAATGAGCTCTCCCTCTGACTTTGGAGAATAGCAATCTTCTCATTACTATTTGCAAATTCTCTTTTCTCTTGCGTCACTAGAAGAGGTGTCCTTTTGAATATTTTGTTGTCATCCTTGAAGCGCGCCTCAGCTGAGGGGCAAGCACAGTAGATGGCCTGGGCAGAATCCAGATGTCTGGTCTGTCAAGTTTCTGCCTCCTTTCCCCTGACTCCGTCACCTGATGAACTGAAAGTCAAATGAAGGATTGTACTCAGCGCTTACACTCTCTGACATGTTCGGAGCTCCCCATCCACTTTCCGAAGAAATTCGTACTCATTTTGTTAAAAGGGATTGGGACCCTCCAGTTAGCACTTCAAGAAACATGGGCTGTGCAAAGCTAAAATAAAACCAGCAAAGCTCTCGGAGCGAAAACAGCTACACATGAGAAAAAGAGAACAGGTGATTCTGGGATCAGAACATGAGTAAAATGGAGAAATCTTCCTGTCTTGAGATAAGGAAGAACTTTCTGAGTCCAGCGGGAATGTAATTTGCTTTTGCCACACTATTGCTTTTGCTAATATTATTCTTATCACTTTTATTTATACAACAAGACTGCTGAGGGGCAATGTTTGTTTTGAAGATGTTATAATCTTAAAAGACAAAACGCAGGCACGTGCGAGTGGAAGGAGGCACAACTTTGACTACCAAAGATAATTAATAATAGTCATAATTTGTACTCATTCAGCATCTTTCATTCAAGGATCTCAAAGCATTTTGTAATCAAGAGTTCATTGAGACTCTCAAACTCTCTTGAGACAGCCAAGCATTAAGAACACCATTTATAACAGCAGGGTGCAGGATCAGACTGGTTAAGAGTATTGCTGAGGATAAAACTCAGGGCTCCTGCCCTCCAGTGCTATGGATGCTGAACCAAGCACCCTGTCTGAGAAACTTTTTTTACTGTAATTTATATATATAATCTTTTAATGTTAAGCAAAATATGTAGTCTTCATTTAAGTCACTGGTGTCCTGGGAAGTGTAATGGCCCATGTCACAGTTGACTAAAAATGAGACTGCAGATAGTGGGTTAAACACATTTGGTTAACCATTTGTTTGCTGTTATAGTTTTCACATGAAAAAAGCTTAGATTGAAACTTGTCTTGGTGATGGAAAGTGATGTGATTTTAAGTTTCTTTGTGTATTAAAACAGAAACCCAATTTGCATATTTTAAGTATCTTTTCTAGCATATTCAGGCATCTGGCAAGAAAGCTATATTTAAACTGTTAATACAGTATGAATGCAAGTTTCACATGCAAAATTAGTACCATTAAAATTGTGAGATTTATTTTTCTTTTGAAACAAGTGATGCCCCAGCACTTCTGGTTTTGTTACCTGATAAGGCACTGCAGCTGGGACAGCCTATTTTTTCAATAGGCGATGAACCTGAACCGCAGGACAGGTGGTGCTCATTGCACAAACACCCACTCCAACCTCCAGCGCCACATGGTGAATGGCGGTGAGCTCCCTCATCGCTGTGGTCGGCCGGAGAAGGCACTGCACCAGAGGTGTGTGTAAGCCTGTTGCGCAGTGTCGTTTTTCGTTGTCTGTGAAAATGGTTGAGCTCTGCCTTTGTGAAGTGTTTTGCAAAAGAAAAACTTAAAAAAGAACAAAGCTCAGTTATTTCCTTTGTGTTTTAGGGCTGCTTCTGGAAGGGTAGGTTTTGGAAGGAGAGTATGTTTTTTTCAGTGGTTTTACTGTGGCAATGAATTGCCCCGGGTAGTTGTATACTGTGTGAAACAACACATCTCTTTTCATCACTATGAATTTTGGAGCATTCCCATTTTTACTAGGTGTGCCCCTGTGCTTGTCCTATAAAATGAGGATGCAGCTCAGTTGGTAGGGGACCATGAGCCTTGCTCTGGAGTGCGACTCGCTGTGAGCAGGTACCCCCACACTTCTATGTCTTTCAGTAGTGCTACCTTGGATTTACACAAGGGAGCTCTGTACAGCTCTTGAGGCTCATCATCTCCCCAGGCAAGAAGCCCTAGATGGCACTACCCCAAGATGTACAGCTGAGATGACAAGAAGCAAATTCAAACCCATCTACAGCACTTCCCTGCACAGCTCAGGACTAAGGCTTGGCGACTGTCATCACCTGTGGATGCTTATGGCTCCTACTCTGAAATGCAGATTTTGACCTGCTGATAGTAATAAATATAATGCTTAATTAATTAATACTTTGAAGGCAGCCCTGGAAGCTTACAGTGATATGATGTAAAGAGGAGGGGAGTTGATAAGCAGTCTCTCGGGTCTTTACTGCTGGTGATGATGCATGGAAATAAGAGCGTGCTTGACTCTGAGCCCAGATGTAGAAAGGAAAGCAGTTTAATAGCAGAATAAAGCCTTCAATCTTGAAACAAATAGACATGTAAGCATAGGACCTCCTGATGTAATTTTGTGAAGCAGACCAAGCTCTTCTAGCCAATAACATGGGCGTAAAATGATGCAATCTCTTCATCCATATATTGGTATAATATGATGCCTCATTCTCCCTCTCAATAGTACCATCTGGTTGTGCCTTGAGTTCCTGTCTTTTTTTAAAAGTGCCTAAAATGTCTGTTACTGAAGTAAGTGGGGTTAATAGAAAACACAAACCAAAACAGCCCTCTCTCCTTTTCATATGATATAAGTTTTGACAAGTAAAGCGTATTTGTGTAATGATAGGGCCAAGGGGCCCCAGGCAAGATCCGGCACTGCTGCACTTGTTTCTGTGTATACATTTAAGCAGCAATGGGACATGGAAGTGTAGTATTTTATAGGTGTTCTTATTTGAAACATAGTTTAAATTTACTGTTTCCTGAGATAACATGTCAAATATTTATTACTTGGAAATCTGTTTGGTTTGCTTCTTCTAATGAGAAATGGCCAATGTTGCTCCATAAAAATTGAACTCATCTCCTGTTAACCCTGAATATATAAACAAACCACAATGTCTAGCAGAAACAGCAACTCTCCATAATAGAAGTAGAAGCTGTCATTTAACACAGTCATGCTCAATGCAGAAGCAAGCAGCAGATAGTTGTGTTTATCCAACTTCTGTAACACCTAGCAAAAATAACCAGCCCTTCCAGATTCAAAACGTTAGTGAGAACGTGAAGAATAGCAAGAAAAGCTACTTAGTCTGTTTGCATATAATAGTATACAAACAATCCAAGGACAAAACAGTCATGCTCATTTATTACTGTGCTTGATGATTAATAAAACACTCTGTCTCAGTGTAGTCACATTGCAGAAGGTTTGAGAGCTTTGCAGGCACTGATTAATTAAGAGAGAAATAGTGTTAAACCCATTCTACAGAGTAATTAGGGTGCATGTATGGTGATCCTATTGAATTCAGTGTCAATACACAGAGACCAAGATTTTGGTTTCATGACTATATACTAAAACCTAGGCTTCAGAGAGTCGAAACAGGCATCTGTATGAGCAGCCTGATTTTCAGAAGTCCTGGGAACTTCTCAGCTATTTAATGATTTTGCATTCTGGCTCTATTGTCTTCCTTTTAAAACTATCAGACGAGATACCTCCTCTTCCACCTGTCTGCATCCCAGTTTCACAGTGTAAGAAAGAGAGATATTTGGGCAAAATTGCAGGCTGTGAAGTTCAAAAATGTCGCAGGGAATCTAGGCAGAATTGTCTTTTCAGGAATCTGTATGTACCCTGGCAGCTGTAACTTTTCACTGGGAAAATAAATCAAGAATTAAAATATTTTTTCCAGTGTATCTCCTCTGCAAGAGAGATCAGTTGGCCTTAATTATAAACTGAATTACAGCTGCAGGCAATCTTGAGATTTCTTTAGGAGCGCGACTCATGAGAGATTTGGCACCATGCTGGACTTCTTGGTCTGAAAGTTTGTGATTGTTTTGTGCAGTCAATAACTTAAATGAAAAAGTATGGTCTTTGTCAGGCCATTGAATAAAAAATGTCCTGCGATGCTATTTAACTGTTTATTTAACTGATGATCAGTTTGGGTGAGTGAAGTGAAAGGAAAGTGCTAACTTTATGCAGATGAACAAGAAGAAAAAATGAAAGGGAAAGTAAGTATCAGTGAAAGATGTTTCTGGCTGCCTTTCAATTCCAAATTGGTCTAATTCTACCTTCTGAAAAGAAGATAATTTCCACGTTTCTGTAATTGGGAACACATAATTGAAGTTATTTTCTCTCAGAGAGAAGAAGTTTCTTCTACAAGTTTGCAAATGGACAAGAAAAATGACCACATACAGTGCACTCTGAATGGTGGTGCATTCATCACAGCATTGTCTTCAGATGTATTTTCAGATTTTGCGCTGTGGTTTTTACCCATTTGGGTAAAAATTTATATGTGGATGGGGAAGGTTCACATTGGTGACTGTACCTCACTAACTACAGAGCTCCCTTTTCTGGGCAGCCATTACATCAGAGACAGCTGATTACCAGTGACGTCTGGAGTAGAAAGCTTGTGCCAGAGAAGTACTGGAACAAGTATCAACTTCATGTACCAAAATAATTATGCAGTGATTCCACACGACTGCTTCTTTTGACCTGGCTTTTTAGGAACTGAATTTTAATGAGGAAGATGAGCCAGATGTTGTTGCAGCGCTTTGAAAGTGGCACAAGCTATTACCTCACTTCCTTTCGTTTGTAGCATGAAGATATTTTCTGCCATGGGGTTTAACTCTGGGAATGCTGGTATTTCCCTAAACGTTCCATTAACTAAGCGCGCAAGACAGTGTTTATTCAAGATTGCATTTGCATTTGCACATGCGACTGCAATTGCCATGCTCTTCCCTGAGGTTACTCAGTGTTTGATGGCAGTAGCAAAGATTGGACTCAGGTGCTTCTGCTCCTAAAGCATGGTCCCTCCCGCTGGCTTTTTGCTGACCAAGGCTCTCCTCCATTTTCGTGGGTCAGTTTATCATCCCTGATGCTGCTGTGGTTAGCCAGACAGAGGGGTGCTCAGGGAATTTGGGAGGCCATGTCACAATTTGGCACAGACCCCAGCTTTGAGCTGTGTCTAGCTAAGGAAGTGTGTATTTGTGTGCATTGAGGCGTCATGGAGGAAAGAGAATGCATGAAGATAATGGTGGTAGATTAGACAGCAAATCGGATTTATAGACAGCCTTGATCGTTGTACAGATCAGGGGAAAACAGAGGAAGTTTAATAAACAACAACACCACAACTCTGTTTTGTAAGGAAAGCCAATTATATTTTTACCCTGACCTAACAAAGGAAGAGGAAGGAAACTGTTTTGCTGAAACAAGCATTTTAGATTGGACTAAGGATACACTTTTCTCGCTTATGTTTGTGTGCGTGCATGTTCCAGCAAACTCAACAGCATGTTCATATGCATGAAATGCATTTTCCTGGAGGCACATAGTCAGCATGTGACATGCGAGGAGGAAAAAGATGTGCCTAGCGCTGCTTAAATGTTGGTCAAAAAGGCATAGCATTTTTAGTCAAAATAAATTTAAGCGTCTCGTAACATTGTGGTTGGTATTTGTTATTTTTGCTGACGTTGGGTACTGGATAAGAAATCTGCCTGGTTTGGAAAAATGCAATGTAGATAAAATATGAGAGCAGCCTATTTATTGTGTGTATGAGGCAATGTGGCCTCCAAAACCAGAGAAAGTCAGACAGAACTGAAAAATCTGCAGATTTCAGTCTTTCATTTTAAATGGCACAGCCCAAGCCCTTACTGAAGCAGGCACGAGCAGGCCCCCCAGTGGAGGTGTGGGAAGCTGGTGTAGAAGAGAAGCAGAGGCTTCACACGTCGCCTGCCCAGGGTGTCCTGCCACAGCCTGGCTGGTGGTGGCCTGCAGATGCAGTCACTTTGGGTCGGAGAGTGGCTGCTGGCGGGCTGTGTGCGAGGCTGAAGATGTGGGGCTCGCAGCAGCCTGGTTTTGTCCTTGCCTTAGAGCCCACGTGCGATGATGGGCAAATCGCTTCAGCTCCATGCATCTCACATCCCTTTCCTGTGAACAGCTAGCAGCTTGCGCCTTCTGTTTTGATCCATTTATATTATAAGGCCCGAGGGTAAAAGCAGTGTTTCAGATTGTGTGTGGATGGAGCCCAGCAGAAAGGCTGGTGCTTCCACATGTTCGTGCCATGCTAAGGGAAATACAGGGATGGGTGAAATACAGGGATGGGGCCATCATCAGCTTCATGCCACACTGTCTTGTCCATGCAAAGCCTAGGGAGGGAGTCTCATTCGATGGGGTGGTAGTGGTCATTCCTTTCTGCATGGTGACTGAAATAGGTACAATAGATGGAATAATATTTTAAGAGGCTCAGTTGCCAGATTGATTTCTCAAGCTAATAAATCCTTGGCTGCACTTGCTGTGTTAAAATATATGTTCAGATGAGATTCATGATCAGCTCTTAGGAACAAGAGAGCAAAGGAAAAAAACAGGTTGTTCCAAGATTAAATGCTTTACATTTGGCACCTTTAATTGGCTTATTAATAAACCTTTTTTTTTTTTTAGGGCTATGCTATTTATTATTTCTAATGAAATAGTTGTCAACTAGCCTTCTAAAAACAGCCACAAAGCACTGGCCAAGGGCGTCTGGGTGTGCTGGGTCAAGTACCTGGCTCTGAAACTCCTAGTCATATGAGTGGCCTTATCCACACCGAAATTATACATCCCACAGAGATGGCACGTAAATGAAATGACTTAAAAAGCAAATGCAAGTCCTGTGCACCATACAGGCCTGTCTCTCCATATGAAAAAAAAGTTGTGGTAACCCAAGCACATCAGCGTGGTTGCATTTGTACAATAGAGTGTACTGAGCTGTGCATGGACATTCAGGATTTTCAGATGTTCAGTGGCTTCCTCAGAACAACTACTGGGCATCCAGTAAATCCTGAATAAATGCACAAAATCCTTGAATATTGCTCAGAAAAAATATCCCTGAGCAGAAAAACAAAACATCTCTGTGAAAACCTGAATGTATGGTAGGTCCAATCTATGTCAGGGAGGTTGAACACATGGCAAACAGACTTCGCTCAGCCCTCCACAGAAATTCATCCAGCCTGGGGCTTATTCCAGGTGCCCTTTCTTCCAGGGGACCGTGCCACCCATCTCCTTTGTGCACTGAGTGGCAGGCAGGCAGCGGATGCAAATGCCACATTGTGTGCGTGCGGCAAATCCCGCACCTCCAGGGCGTGCAGTCGTGCTGCTGCGCTCGTGGGTGCAGTGCCTGTGAAAGAGATAGGTCAACAAGCGAGGGGGGTGATGGTGTACAGCTTAGCATGGGCCCTGGAAAAATAAACATGACAAGGTCAGGAACAAGCAAGTGTTTGATTTTTAGGAGTGGGTGATTGAAGTATTACTGCAAACGCCATTCTGAGACCTTCTCTGCATTGATTGATGTCTCATTTGAAATCTCCTTCTTGCCTGAAAGAAAAAAGCGTGGACACATTTAGTTAATTCTCTTGCAGTGCTTTAAAGCTGCTGTTCTCTGTTGAACATGACTGGCTCAATAAAGATTCATCATGTCAGATGTAGTCTCTGTAAGCCAGATAGAAATGACCAGTGTATTGTTTCTCCAGTGATTTTACATTTTCTTCCCATTTAAGTAGGTATGGAGCATGGAAAAATGCTTCCTTGTAGACTAAGGCTCTTAAGTTTCATATCTAAGGTCCAATCCTTGATGAAGGCACCAATTAATCAATGAAATCACTTGCTTTACTGAACTGCTGCATTTCATAAATAGGTTAGTTTTTGCATGCAAGTCTTTCAAGAAAGCAGTGCATGCAAGGAAAGCTGGTGTCAGCATTTTTTAATCCTGAAATGACCGAGTTTCTCATTATGGACACCAAACTTAGCTTCTTCTAAGAAACTTCTAGGCACGAGACTATTTCTGTGCTTCTCAAAATGTGCCTGTACTTCTGCTGATTTCCAGGGAGAAGACTCACTGACACAGACTGCAAATACTGTATGCCAGCTGTTAGCATATGAAGGCCAAGAGGTCTCAGTTTCTAAGCACGTGTTAAAACTTTTGTATCCCTTATACTAAAAATCTGTAGACCAGCTCCTGCTCTCACTAATGTTAACAGCAGAATTTGTGTCAAAACAAACAAGAAGAGAACATAAGTAGCAGCTCGGGATTATCTGTCTTTGTCCATATACTCCACCACTGTAGGAATGATTGTTATAGCATCTTTTATGTTGTGAAGTGATGGAAGCTTTTGCCAAATCCGAACTGAAATGCTTCCAAAGCCTTTTTCAGAGTTGGAAAATGTTTGTATCAAGTTATCCCTGGAATAATTTTCTCCTTTATTTATTATTATGTGCTACCCAGTAGACACCTAATTATGAGGCACAGAATACTTCTCATTCTAGGAGGATATATAGCACTTCACTGGATGTTTTTAGGAGTCCATTTTCATTACATTAAATGAGATGTTTACTTGTGTGAATCCCTTCGGTTTTAACAAAAACAAAAATAAGACAAAGAACGAAGTTCAGCACTGAACAGCCAATAGACCTTCTTACTGCGGGTGAATGCTTTTATACCACATCACAGGCTGTTTGTCCTTTTTTTTTAGAGTGGGTATCCAAGCTCTGGACCTGCATCAAGCACTCCTGCCTTCAGGCCTGAGGACGAGCTGGAACATCTGACCAAGAAAATGCTGTATGACATGGAGAATCCTCCCTCTGATGACTACTTTGGTGAGCAGTGCTACATCACAAGTGTCTGTAGACCCTTTCTGTATTTACGAAGTTCGGTAATGGGGAGGCCTGGCAGCTATGCTGTTAATATAGTGACATACATATTGATGGATTTGCTTCCCATGCTTGGTCTGGAAGTGTAATCATCCATAGGAATTCCTCTGTAATTTCAGCATAAATCTCATGGTCTCTTGCTGTATGTTTATAGTCTTTCTGGTTATAAAGTTGAATTTTTCAGTGTCTGGTTCATTTTTACACCATCTGTCCCCAGCTTCTAGGCTACCAGGCTCAATTCAGGTGCAGTGTGCTGTCTTGCCCATCTGCCCCATCCCTTCTCATTGCAGCTGCAAAAAACCTGGCAGTGTAAATGTCTTCTGTTCCCAAGGCATGGATTATCATTTTCTGTATGCTCACGTAGATTAAAAGGAAGTCCATTTTGAGTCAATCAGTCAGGTTGGTTTTACATGGGGACCCGTTAGCCCAGAACTGGGTCCAACGAGTGCAAGGAAGACAAATCTGAACTGATTGGCTTATAACCGTGTCATCTTCCTTGCCAGGCAAGGAAGATAAGCAGCTAATTTCCTTTTTAAGTGGTATAGGACAGAATTATCTCAGGCATCTATGGGTGTAAAATATATATCTTGCCTTTATATAAAACACAGATGATGTGGCCTCTGAACACTGCATATTGTCTGTATGCTCAGTTTCTTACAGGCTTGGGTGATTGTGGTGTTAGGAAACTGCCAAAGAGCGAAGTAGGTCATTCATTTTGTATTCTGTATATTCCTTTATTTTATCATTTCCTAAAAACTTAATTTACATTGCTCCCGAGGTCTATTTGCTATAGATTTCAGTTGGACCAAAACATTTCTGGCCTAAAGAAACTTTCATGGTTTGGTTTAATTGGAAAGCAGGTAGGACCACAGTTTCACTAATAAACAAAGATCTTGCAGTGACAAGGATCTGAGAAGGTCAACATGTTCTCATCAAACAAACATTGCCCCCGTAGATGGGGTTGATATCAGTCCCCATTCTCCGTCAGTACCTTCTACCTTCTACGGTCTCCACCCTCACAGCCGAAATGTCTTCTCTATAAACATTGATAGTCATCAGAGTTGATGACTAGCACAGATCTGAGGTGTAAGCAAGAATGACTAACTGAAGAGAGGAAAACCAGACAGCATTTTCTCTGCTTCTGCATTTAACTTCATCTCTGCCCGTATCCATTTCTCTTCACTCTAATGTTTTAAAAGTGAAGCAACAACCAAACAAACATAACATGTATTTAGCCATTAGCGTGGGTGGGCAAGAGGGAGCAACTTTTTTCCCTGCTACCTTCAGGCAAATGGCTGAAGCCCTGAAGCATGAGATTTGATTACAGTCATTTTCTTAATGCAGAGCTGTGAGTGGCAGGAGCTGGCTGATGGACTAAAGCCCACCCAGTTCTCCCCACAGCCCAAGAAGGTAGGCAAGTGAACAAAGAACTTGCAGATTCACAGGCTCCAAGGTCAGAAAGGACCTTGCCGTTATACTGCCTAATGTCCTACTCTCCATTTCTCCCAGAAACATGATTGAATCATGACTTTAAAAAAAAAAAAATCTAATCTTATCTTAAAGACTTCAAGCAATGGTGAGTCAACCTACCCTGATAAGCTGTTCTAGTGATTAATTTTCCTCACAGCTCAGAAATTGCTTCCTGAAGTGGAGCTTTAGTTTTGTTTAGCACTTGTATTTATGAAGCTTAAATGCTTGGGTTTTGCAGACTAATACTGCATCACTAAGACGGCTCTGCTCTGTTTGAGAGTGTGGTACATCAAAATTTTTTCATCCAAATGGGGTGCATAGCTCAAAGGGTTGGAACATAAAGTCTCCCAATGTTAGGTCATCAATTTGGCTATCAGATGGTAGGTCAGACCAATGCCATGCCAATTGCTCTTAATTTAGCAGGTGACAAGAAAATGGAAAGGAGGCTCCAGAGCATTGAGAAATTTTGCCAGTGTTGTTTATATAAGCGGTAGTGTGATCAAAGATGGAATAATCATGCATGATGCAAGCTGGAAGATGAAAAGCAAACAACAAGACTAGTTGGACAGGTGATATTTAATTACAAGCAGCACCTTATTGATCTTCTAATTACACTGAATCTGTGCCACTGAAGGTCATCTCTGAAGCAGTGTCCAGCCTTGGCGTTCTTGATGTGCAGAAGAACCGTGTGTGGGGCTGAACTCCTCCTCAGCTCTCTAGGCATGCTGTGCCCCATGCAGCCATTTGGGAGACATGGCCACAACTAATTATATACCTACAAAGAAAAACGTAAAAGAAAACCAGCAGTTCTGGAGCCAAACTGCTTTTTATGGTTGGATAAAATCAAAGAGATGGGCTGCCCTCATCCTCCTAGGTTTGTTCCAGCCTGAGCTACTCCCAGGGGAAGATGGTCTCTCGAGTCAGAGTGGACGAGGCTTTTTGATATGGCTGTGCAGGCCTGGAGTTTTGTACTAATTCCGGCTGTGTCAGAGCTAAATACCTATCTACTTGAGCTGTCAGCCAGTGCCTTTCAGTAACTTCATGCTCATGTGGAAAGAACAAATTAAGTGTGGGAGGAAAAAAAGAGTCTTTCAGCTTTGGTTAACTGTCTCAACCAATATCTCTGCCTTTGTTCTTTTATTTGTTTAGCATGGTAGCGTAGATTGTACAAGATTCATATGGCACATTGATCAAATAATCAGAAAAAGGACAAATGGGCAGAGACATTGACTCTGATTTGCATTAAATATCTTCTGCCTGAGGTCTAAATGCCATGGTAATTGTAGCATGCCAGATAGCTGTCAGCTAATCACTTTTATTAGTTTGAATTTAGAAAACTGGATTTCAGCGTATTAAAAGTTGGTTAAGAGCAGATAGGTTTTGAATTGAGGAATCTAATTAACCTTGCTAGAAAGCTGCAAGGCGCTATATTAAGTCATGAAAATAATTTGTTGGAATAATTACATTTGAACTGTCAGGCTGGAGAAAGGTCATTTTACTTGGCCCGTCAGCACTCTGGGATCTTTTTGGTAACCATCTTCCTTCTGCAATTTCACTTGCCGTTTCTCTGGTTTTCGATCAAGCCATCTCGATTCTGGAGTCAGTGTGGGTAGAGTGGAGGTTCCTGGGGAGGGATGAGGAGTAGGAGCCACTAAAGTTGTCTCTTTGCCCTGGAAATACCGGCTGGTACTGCTGGCAGACCAAGTGAACTGAGTTCAGGAGCAGGACAGCCAGCACTTCCATCAGGTCTGTGCTTACTACACCTCTCTTCAGCTTGCCTGGGTGGAAATTACTGAAGGTGGTTTCAGAGTCAGGGAGCTGTTCTAGCCAGTGATCACTCATGCAAGCAGACACAGCTGGCAGCACGGCACGGTTCACACTGCATTCCCAGGGAACTCGGGTGCATAGTGAGAGCCAGAAGCAGCATGTTAGAGACACACTTTGGAGCAGCAAGATCACAGTTTGCAGCTGTTTGTTGCCTAGACTTACCACAGCAGCACAATCCAGTCACTGGGAAATCCTCTAGCTGCCATTGGCAAGGCAGTGCTTAAGCATGGAAATAACATCACTGAGCATAATAATTAAAAAAAATGCTGTGAATTTTTAGGAGTTAAACGTACATGCTGGGTATTCTGTCTAACTTAGTTTTGTTGAAAGGCTACACTACCATACTAAGTCTAAGCACCCCGATCTTTGGTGTATGTCCTCTCCTACCCTTCTGTAGGTTATGGAGTGACTTCTCCTGGGAAGTCCTTGGCAGATCAGCAAATTGAAGTCCCTTAAGTCTAAGCTACTCTTCCTTCTTTACTGCTGATTCAGTTGCTGATCTGTGGTAGTTGGCTGGCTTTAATCAAATCCCCTTTTATTAGAAAGGATTCCCAAATGTGTTATGCACTGTGCAGTAGGGATGGTTTCTCTCTGTCACAGCCCTCCCTGTTGATAAATGTGCTATTGCAGATGGGCATGTCTGATTTGTTGGGGAAAAAAAAAAAGAATACTTTGTGGAGTGGAAATTGGGTAAGGTTGAGGGAGGAGAAATGGATATTTATGGAGATTAGGATGAAACAAACAAAATTGTTGTTGGCCACCATGGGAAATTAAAGCCCTTGATTTTGCATTTAAAAAAACCCCAAAATCTACACACACAAAGATCACAACTGTTCTGGACCACTGTTTCAAGTCTCATAGAAAGAAATGACTTCTGGCAGCTTATCAGTCTCTGTCACCATGCAGACAGTGCTGATTAAGACTGGAAAAGTGCCATCGGGGCCCCTCATCTCCTGTTGCCTTCTGGACTATGTCCCAGCTGAGTCACTCCCCACAGCAGAGGAGTTTCCCTGACTGGTGGGAAGAAACTTTCTCTGGTATTTTACCGTAAGTGCTCAGAGCTACCAAAGGAACCACCACTTTTATGTATTCGACGATGTATATTTCACAATGTAACAGTCTCCTTTTGTAGCTCCAGTGTGGTGTAGGGATGCACAAGGGAAGAAGAGAGATACTGAGATGGCCCTGTTGAAAGTACTCAGTTTGTACAATAAAGGGACCTTGATTTCTCCCAGAGCTGGTAATTCAGGATATGTAGTTTTCTTATGTCTGTTTGCTGTATGTCCTGACTTTGACAGTGGGAGAGGCGGTGCAGAGTTAGGCTGAAGAGCAAGGCCAACAAGCAAGATGCTTGACTTCCTTTCCTGCTTCTCATCCTGACCTCTTGTGAGACCTGTGGCAGATCATTTTACCTTTCTAAACTCCTTTTTTCCCCCCTTTCACCCTATTTGCAGGGCACTTAATCTGCATAGTCCTTCAGACAGGAGCTGATTAACAGAAGCAGTTGTATGAGTGCCCCCCATGGAGAAGCCTTCATCTCCAATGGTTCTCTGAGATGCTGTGTCACAGTTAAGACTAAAGAATGATAAGTGGCACCAGTGTTGAATCTGTCAAGGCTCTGTCAACCTTTCTACTCACTGGCTTTGTGTCTCCACTAGGCTTCCATTCATAAGCTAAAAATCCTTCACTAGGACCAGAGACATAGTGTTCAAACAGTGTCAAAGCTGTTCCCTAGTTTTGCTTCTTGAGAGGTAGGACATGGGTTGGCAGGTAGTAGTCCAAGTAAGATACGGGAGAGAGTGTGGTAGAGTCATAGAAGCTTCAGATGAGGAGGCACAGTAGGTTGTCCAGCTATGGCTTCCTTCAGTTCATGCTGTCTTTGTTTCCTTTGACATGACTCTGTGCATTCAACAGTTCTAGTGTCTCTAAATTGAACCTGTTCTGCATTTCAGTCTTCGTCAGGCATTTCCATAGCCTCTAAGAGGCTCAAGTAGCCTCTTAGTTTCACCGGAATTACCACCAGAAAAAGAAAATGAAAGTTGTCATATCTTGCCTGTATTCCTAGGTCTCTTCTGAAAAGGTTATCATTAAAAGATGCATATTATTATTACAAGAGCATAATTACATCGTAATTTTGCCATGTAATGTGATGTGTCATCATGCCTTTTGTTTAAAGGCGGGGTTTCTGGTGCAAGATAGCATATGTCCTCATCTGAACAACATCTGGATCAGAAAATAGTAGGTTAGATTTTCGACGACTGATGAGCCGACAGTCATTTTCTGTTATGTAACGCTCACAAAAGCAGGAAGAACAGACATATAATGGAGACCCTTTTCTCCATTGTAGTTCAAGTTGTTATTTTTTATGTTCAAGCCGTAGTCCACCATTTGCGCACAGCCTCAAAGGCTGGGAGCAGCCTGTGCTCAAGGGAGGTCATAGTGCGGTACCATCAACATTCAGCTGCCCTCTTGTGGCCTGCCGCAAGGGGAGTCACCCTCCCTCTGCTCCCCAGGGGCTTTAATTACCCTGGTAAATGGCTTTCAGAGCCTGTTTCTTCAGTCTCACTTCTGTCAGTCCTTGCCACCCCCATCTAGCTTGCTTTCAGGGAGTCCTGTGACTGCCGGCATCCTTGCACAGCAAGTACAGGTAGAGTTTGGAGAGCAAATTTATAAGGATAGTCTCAACGCTACCTACTGGGCGAATTTTGCCTCACAGTTCCAAAGTCGAAAGAGAAAAAGAGGAGGCCAGTCAGTGATTGGAGAGCAAAATATACCATGTCTACATGCATTTATCTGCAGCCTTGAGAAAGGCAAGAGAAAAAAGGGACACAGAGGCTGGGAGCTGGTTTAAGTTCCTTTTCAGCATTTGAAAGACTGTGTAAATGGACGCAAAAGTTTGATTCTTCCTGCTATTGATGTGATCCACATCCTACTCTGCAGTAATTGTGGGAAAAATGTTTTGTGAAGCTAAGCACCTAGATCTTTTTATGCCAGGGATCTTAGTCTTATAAAGTTTTGAGTGCAGATCTCTTAATGAAGATCAAGCAGATATAACAGTCAGAAAAGAGGGAAGATGGCACTCTTAAGCCCTGAGCGCCTGGTACCCACATGTGCCAGGAGGCAGGAGACTCACGTTCTCTTTTTCCTCTTCTTATTCACACAAGAGTGGACGAGACTTTGCATCATGAGTGTTTCTGAAGCACAGTCTTGTCAGAGACCAGCACTGCTTCACAGATGTGATCAAAATCTTGCATCAAAACCAAAATTACCCTTTATTACTGTAGGTGATAAAATGCCAGCTGGAACAGGTAGCAAGCAGCATGACTTCCTTGGTGTTTTTAAGTCTCTGGTTTAGCTTGAATTACTGGCAGTCAGCCTAGACATATTTTTACTTTTAAACAGAACTGATTTGATACAGAAGTCATTTAATGAAGAATAAGTACAGAATACCAAGGTAGCATTTTAGCAAAGGGATTTCCATGATCACCTGCGTGCTGTGAAAGAAAGGTGGGTTTCAGGCTACGAGTGGAATTAGGTTTGTCCCAACAGTCAGTAAATGAAAGCTGACAATTTCCTGCTGTCTTCTAAGAGGAGTGAAATGTGATAATGAAATATCAGGGATGTGTCTTTCTAAAGTACAGCTGTATTCTACAGGATTCTTCTGCATGTTTAAAAATTAACATATCCATGGAAAAAAATTATTCTATGGGGGTGGTAGATATTTCTTATGTTGTGATAGGGCCCTTGGTGTGCTAGGAACTGTACAAATGGATAGCAAAGCTCAGTCTCTTTCTGAAAAAAACTGTTGACGATGAGTCTACTAGCCAAACCCCCCAAAATTAATAGTCCTACATGAAAACAAAGTAAATCTACCTTTATTTGAGAAGCAGTTCAAAGAGAATCCAGCTTGTTCATGATAAACTTACATGCCCAAAGTAAACTCTCTATGGACTGAAATGGCGGAAGAATTGATAATGAACCATCAAGTCTTTGGCTGCAGGTCATTAGTCCGTAGCTAACTCAGGTCATTAAGAAGCGAAAGTGTGACCTACCTTATGGCTGTTTCCTGCCCCACATGAAATGAGTTGGCTGGTCTCAGGGGGGTTCTCTGTGGGTACGTCATCACCTCACTAAAACCCATAAATTGTGGCACCCAGAGGACCCCTGGTTGGGAATCTCCTCGAGGAGGCCAAGAGCTGAAGGCAGACTGTTAGTCTTAGAGGCATGTGGGATGGAGAAGGTTTGTTCTCCCTCTCCTCCTGTTAGATCTGTTTTATGGAGACAAGTGAAACCAGGAGTTTCCATCCAGGATTTCCTAAGCACTAAATTCTCACGCACAGGTATTTTTAAGAGGGGGTGTATGTATGTGTGTCTATGAATGCGTGAGAATGTTTCTCTGGATTGTAGTTTTACAGAAATAATTTTCACTTCAGATAGAGCTTTGGAGTGTTGTAAGCCTTGAGACATTCTCTTTTTTTGGTCATAACTTATGGCTAAGTTGTGGAGAGAGATACAGGTAGTCAGTTTTGGAGCTATAGTTAGAAACCACACTTCCAGCCATGCAGTCCTGGACAAATCTTTGTCCCAGTAACATGAAAACAGTTTAATTTCTCTTTGTTTTGAGTTAGTTATGCACATGACCTGGCATGAATGAACTCTTTTTTTTTTTTTTTTTTTTTTTTGGTTTTTTTAAAACTGAAACCAGTTCACCTATTGTTTGAAGCTGATTGCACTGAATTTGCAGTTGCTTCCGTGTTATATTATGGCTTATTTGTACCGCAGTAACATCTAAGGCCTGCTAGCAAAACTGTGGTCATGCTGCACTATGTGCAAATTAAACATGAAGTAGGAAACAGTATGCATCCCTCAGAGCTCCCAAACTGAAAATACAGCAAGGACCAGGAAATGATTATTGTCCTTAATTTACAAATGAGGAGCTGACTGGCAGAGTTTAGATGACTCACCCAGAGTCATGCAGAGAACCAGTAGCAAAGTGGGATTTGAGCCTAGAATTCCTTCAAGTCCCGTGCCTTACCCACAGCTGTGGCCACACACTTTATTTTATGTGAAAATCAACAAAATGGACTCGTGAGCCTTGTCTGATGAGAAATCACAACCGGTCTGAAGGCTCTTCCCAGCATTTAGATCACAAGCCCTATTTTCCAGGGTTAATAACATAGCTGTGAAAATAAGAAAGGGGGAAAAAGCGCTCCAGGATCACACTTGGTAATTTTAACTGCTGTTAATATAATGTACCCACTAATGCTATCACACTTCAGCATTTAGATAGTTCAAGGCTATTAGGAAAATTGATAATTCACCATAGTAATCTATTACTTTCCAGTCTAGCAGTCACCATTCCACAGGGTTGGGTGGGGGGCACAGTGTGGCATTTGTTATTTCTTCTTCTGGTGCCATTTGTCTCATGCTGTCTTTTTTGATATGGTGGTTTGTCTCTTGCCAGTAACTTTTGGGGGTATTTTGAGTGTCATTTGAAGTTTAGTTGGGGGGGAAAGGCCAGATTTTATCTGAGAGTGATATGTGGTAAAAAAGAAAATTAAACGAGGCTGTCTCATTTGCTAAGTGTTCTCCTCCAGCCTGTTCTCTTCTGATGGAAACGCATCAAAACTGTTTGGTTTTTTCTTTTCTTTTCTTTTTTTTTAAGGAATCACTTTGACTCAGATTGTGCGAGATGAATCATAACCCACTTTCTCATCTGAGATGTGCAAAAAAAAAAAAAAAAGAAAAAAATTCCAGCTCTGCTGTCAATGTCAGCATAATCAACACAGAGTGTTTCTCAGTGGTGCAAAGAGGTAGGGGAGGATTAAAAGAATGAAAGGAATCAAAAGTAGCCAAACTTTCCTGCTGCTTTTAGTGAGCTGTACTGTTTTTATGTCTGTAAATGCACCTTGCTGTTCATCATGTCATCTTGGACATGAACACAGTTTTGACGTCCCTGGCTACAACCCAAGGTCACAACTGGTGCTCAAAAGTCAGGAGACTGTCATCCCAAACTGGCAGGCAGATCACGAGAAGCCAGCCCTGGCAGACATTTGGGATGCTACCAGCAGCCGAGAGTAAACTTGTTTCGACTTGTGAAACTTGCTGTTAAGATGTCACCTGCCTGGACTGTGCCAGCACAGATTATGTCAGCTGATTAGGAGAGAGTGGCAAAGCACCGTGCCTGTCCCGTGGCCCTGCCTCAGCCAGCCCCGTTGGGGGAAATGGAAAACTTCAATAGCAGTAGGATCGCTGTGGGTGCAAACCAGAGACGGGAGACCACATCTGATACCTCGTCACCAGCTTTCATTTATGAACTTGCTCATTTGCATTTATTTTTTCTTTTTTTTTTTTTCTTCTGTGTCTGCCAAGGCATACACAGAGATGTAGAAAATGTTACCTCTGGTAGTGTGAGCTACGAGAGCTTAACCCCTGAAAAACTGTGTTCACAGCACCAGGTCAAAAGGGGACAGCACAGGTAGGTGTATGGGTTTTAGCAGTTGACGAAATTAATCTCCGCTTTGAACACAGCAGTTCAGTAAAACACCCTGGCAATAACAGACACCTTTGTATAGAGAGTTTAGAGGTGTGGGTGCAACTATCTTCCAAAGAGTAAGACACTGTCTGCAGCTGAAGACAGGCAGCTGGACTTGGGATGTGAATGATTTTCTCTCGTAGATCCTTCCAAATTACTGTCCAAGCCACGCTAAACTATTTGTTTAAAGCTGTGAATCAAGCTGTATTCAGTTAGCAGCAGTGTTCAGCTTTAATATACAATTTCATCAACAAATTCTGGTTCCAGACGATATCCTGAGAGGTTTATAACTTACTATCTACTGAGTGTGTGTTCTGATTCTGTCTGTGCTGTGATGGACAGACCGGGCAGATGATGTGCAGCATTTTATGTGAGGGCAGGTTGGAAGTAAGGGAAGTTTTTGTGGGGGTTTTGGTTGTTTTTGTTGTCATTGTTGTAATTTAAAATTACACCCTTAAAAACCCCAGCTTTTAAAATGCCACTGTTTCCTTATTATCTGCTTGCCCTGAAAGGCAAGTGAATTCAGCTTCTGGCTTCCAAAAAGCCTGCAGAAAGCAGACTTTTCTGTTGTGTTGATGAATGGCTGGGACATGACAATACTGACTTTCCACCACTTTTTAATGTGGGGATTGTTTGTGATCACATGAGGTAAGAATTGTGTCTGGCTGAGCTTTCCTGGAGGGAGACATTTGGAAGGGATGCTAATATGGGTCATTTGTGCTCTGCAGAAGACTGTCATGTGCAGTCAGCTCTTCTGGACAGGAAAGTCCTAGCGATCATCATTGCCAACATGGAGCTAATCCTGGTCATGTGTTCTCGTTGTCATCTCCACGAGCTGGGCAGCTGCTTCTCATTTCTGTCCCGTGGCTGAAATTAGTGAGAATCCTAAAATGCATATGTATGTGTGTGGTTGTGCATATATATATAGTGCAGGATGCTGCATGGACCCTGAATTCTAATGGCATTCCCTTCTTTCTCATTCTCCATCTCAACATCTTGCATCAACTGATCCAGCTTTCAATGCCTCCAAGGTCTTGTGAAGTGTAACTATCTCCAGCATTGGCAAATCCAATATATGTTTAGAGGAGGGAGAAAGGTGTGGAGGGAGGAAAGGAGTGGGGAGGTTATGGCTACCATAAGAGTGAATGTTTTAAGTGGGACATTTTAAATATTCCATCGTTTATCTGTATATGTCTAAAAACATTGGCTTCTTCTAAAGATAATAAGGCAAAGCACAGGCTTCAGTGTGCCGTGCTTGTGTAATGCCATTAGGTCACTACTGATGGCCAGAACCTACAACCATAACCTCTTATTCTATGTATACTCAATTTCTATGCAAGGCAACAAGAGGAGGGGAGTGAAAAAGTGAGGTTGCTTATGGTCAGAATTATTACCACTCTTTTTTCACAGCCATAATTCAAAAGGTGAAGAAAGTGGAGCATGTGCACTGCAGATGTGCACAGCTGGTGCATTGCCATCTCTGTGGCATCCCTCCTTCAGAAGGGCAGCTGAGGAGAACCAGAAGGGCTATGTCAGTTATATGGCCAGCTCCTAGTGAAAACCTGTCATTTAAACTCTTTCAGTCTCTTTCGGCACTGCTGTCTCTATACGGAGTGAGGAATGGAAACTGCTCTGTTTGCTCACTCAGGGGAGAGACACATACTTTCAGGTCTAGAGGGCTTAGGCATAAAACTGCACAGATAACACAAGTTTCAGGAGCCTCAGCCAAAGAGTCAGAGATGGGCATCTGAAAAGAGGCCACCCCTAAGCTTAGGGCAGAGGGACATTGCTGTTTGGGGGTTGCAGATCAGTGCCCTGAGCTAGCCCTGGTCATGCCATGTTCATGAGTAAAGGGCTTTGTTCATAAGGCCCATTGATCTAAGCATGGCTTGGTCTTTTAAACAAAAACAATACTTCACAGAAAGCCAATTAGTCTTGGGATCTTGGTGGTTTTTGTTATTTCTTTGCTCTGATTATAGCAGAGCATTGGGTGAGGAGCCATAACTAAGCTGTTTCAGGTCTGCCAGCCTCAGTTTCCTTGTGTTTTGTACAATTGTAAGGTGTTCACACAGTCTCACTGCCTATTGTCCTTTGCAGAACAACTTTCTTTCATTTAGGAGAGAAGAGAAGGCTGACCCGTGGCCTGGAGTCTCTTGTAAATGACCAAAGTCCTGAGACTATGAATAACAGCTGTTAGGCAGCAAGTAGGAATGGTGTGCATCCAGCAAATGCCTGGTGACAAGAGCTGTTCTGGCCTAGGAAAATTGCAGCTGTTCAGGAGAACAAGTAACGTTTTACAGGATGATGTTTTGGAGCATGGTCTAATCGTGACGCATAGTGGGTCTCATCTCAATAGGTGTGTGTTGACTAGAAGATGCTCAAACTGACATCAGCTTGGCTAGAGGTCTGGTGGACTAAATATAGACTAAGCTCTCAAGAGATCAGTTTGTGCAGTTGCTTCATGCTTGTGCTCTGGGAACAGGGGAGAACAAAACAATATGCAGCGGAAATAATGCTATGAGATATTCATATTGTTTCCCCTGGGCAAGTGTTTTACTAATTTTGTGTCCCTTTTAGCTAGGAATATCCCATGGTGACCCTTAGTACCTCAGACAAGGGCTCATCTGCAGGAAAAATAGTTCGTAAGTCTTAGTCTGTGGCTTCCAAAATGTTAGTCTAATCTCTTCCTTATGGAAGAGGTTATGGAGAGGTTGTTTTGACTTTCTTGTGAAGCCATACTGGAATTCAGACTTTTTCCAGGTGTTCTAATGTTTGGACATGGATCTGAAGCTTAACTCAAATGCTTCTGGAGTTATCTGGTCTAGAACATGAGCTGGAGACTTCCCAGGAGCTGCATAATGCATGTTATTTCACAGGTCCTCATCTATGCAGAGGCTGCAAAGGGGATGCTTAGAGCAGTGCAAAACAATGAAAGATATTTCCAAAATGTTTGAAGTCTCAAACATTTGCATTGGGTCTCACATTGCTGCAATTCTCTGTTTTGGATGCTCACTTTTGCAAGTTGTAGCCTTTCACTGGGACGAAAATCTCCCCCGCAGTTTCCTGTGCTGGGGTGTGAATAATAGCTTCCCTGATCTACGCTTCACATCTGGCTTTGTCAACATAACAAAGTTGCATCATTTTAGGTGCAAATGGAAACCAACCGACTTAAACCAGCATTGGCTTTCTGGGATTGGTCATATAAATTCAAAACTACCTGAAGTTGACTAAGTTTACATCAGTTAAAATCAGGCTTGGGATAAGCTGAAACAAGTGTCTCTACACGTACCTCAGATCTAAATTTGGAGGTCTAGTGGATTTCAAATGATTCTGTTATCCCATGTAAACAAGTCCATCAGTTTTCCCTACTGTCATACCGAAGTGCTTAATGAGGATTAAATATCTTCACAGTGAACTCCCATGTATGTAGGAAAACAGTAAAGAGCACCCTGAAAGTTCAGAGCACAACGATTTGCCAACTTTCTTCATATGGAGGTTGCCGTCACTGGTTCGGGATGTTCAGGAGGTTTTTCCAACACCAAGTTTTTGGCAAACACTTATAACCCCCGCTGATGATAGCCTTTTCTAATGCCCGCTCAAGGACATTGGACTGGCAGGACTCATCATGACCTCTGGATATCGGATCGGTCCTTCCCGATTGGTTCAGCTCTGTCACGAGGAGGGAAAGCTTTTGGGGTTTCAGTTTCCATCTGCGCAAAATTCTCAGGTCAAGAATTGTGTGAATAATTCAGGAGACAGGGATTGGTGCCCTTCGTGCAGAAGCCAATTTAGAAAGAACCTTCCATCTTAGAAATGTGATGAGTAATACTTTGAGTGCGCCTTTGTAGATGTGGATCAACATCAGAGCCTCTGCATGGAGGACTTCAGGTTAAATGTCAGGACAATGGTAAATATGGATATCATGATAAATGTGGATCAGAACCCACATTTCCCATGTCTCCTACTGTTAGTCACCAGGCCTTAGAGTCTAAACCACCGCCTCAGCGCAGTTTTAGGGCCACTAAAGAGGTTGGCTGTGTGGTGCGAGGTTTTTTTTAACTTATTATTATTTTTTAGCTTTGCTAATTAGGAATCAAAAGCTGTAGGATGTGTGAGAGTGACACATGCAATTGTGCAGATGGGTTTTCCACATACTTTCTTTAAATAAAATAATATTTTTTATAAATATGTATCTCATATTTTACACTAATTCACTTCTAATGGAGGCCAAGCAAGAAAACTTTTGTCTCCTTTTCCATCAAGCTCTGAGAATGTGACAATCAGGTGACAATAATGATCTATGGATACTTGATATCATACTGCTCCATCATGGACTCCAGATATGCAGCATGTGCCACAGGGAGGTCATTTTGAAAATAGTTTAGAGAGTTATCAGTATTACTTTCCATCTACCTCAGCCAGTAAAAGCAGGTCCCATGACCCAAAGGATGAGCAGAATTGTAATTATTGCATAATTACATGAGTATAATTAATACGGTGTCACCAACATCAAATGTTATTTTAAGAGGACTTTTGCTCTCACTACCAATGTCACATTTTAAGGTTATGATATGTCTGGTCATCCTAAGTAGAAACAAATGTTGCATGTCCTCTCCAGAATGGGAGCACCTCTCCATCCCAGGTTGTAAAGCTCCTGTTACTTGTCCAAGAGAGTAAACAAATATTGGACCTTGCACCTGGTTGGAAAAGTCCCAGGTTTTGGGGCAAAGAAGGAAACCTCTGTCCAGTAGGTTGCTTTAATGAGAAAAAACAGAGTTAGTTGATTCCAGCTGCTGAGAAATTTGGAGTGGTGGAATTCAGCGCAAGGGACAGTGGATGGTCGATCTACAGGTGAGGCAGTTTCCAGCACCTGATGGATGTGATTTACGGCAGGGCTGCTGTCGACACGCAGACAGTGCGTGTTTCAAAACAGTAAAGAAACTTTGGGCTGGTGCCGGATTGTGAAAGGCAGAGTTTTCAAAAGACCGTAAATAAATGAGGTGCTGGTTGAAATTTGGTGGGACATCTTCTTCTAATGCAGTCAGACACCTTTGAAAACCACAGGCCTCAAAGCTGTTGGGGATATGAGAGCTGCCATTTGTTCAAGACTCTACTCTTTGTAGAGCTTTTCTCCACCTTTTTTTTTTTTTTTTTCTTTTCACTTTTGGCAGGAGGAGGACAGGTTCCCTCCCTGTTTCTTGTTTTTTGTCAGACCTTTTTCCCCCGGCAGGCATGCAGGAGGTATGCCAGGTTGGTAGGCTAGAGCCTTTGGCACGGGAAGCATCTCTGGCTCAAAACTTTGCCGCTGCTCAGGCGTTTTCACCTTCTCTGTGGAAGAGAACCTTTGGTAAAAATCACTTCATGCCACCACCCTCCCAGTGATGCAGCAAGGCAGAGACAAGCTGCTGAATGCCAGCTGGAGCACAGCCAGGCTATGGAACAGTGAATTGAGTCATTCATGCCCAGCAGTGGATGTGATTCTTGGCTGGGCTTGAGTCTGGTGAACATACTGATGGCGCCTATCCTCCTGGGCTTATGAAATGGGTGTGCTGGGCTGGGGGACAGAAGTGGTTTGAAGTGCCCTTGCGCAACATGGAAGCAGTTGGAGGTGAAAGTCTTTGGGAAAGGGGACATTGTTTGTTGTCTTTGTTCAGCACCAAACACAAGGCCTCAACCCGTCACTTGGGCTCCTGGGGCTGCTTTTGTGCTGCAAACCTAACTGTAGTCCTTTGGGAATGCAATAAAAGGCAACTAATCTTTTGACCTAGACAAAAAGTGTGCAATCTGTATCAGTGTGAGTCTTAGATAGTCCCTTCTGACTACACCCTCGGTTCAGCTCTTAAGAAAGCAAGTGTTAAGGAGAACTTGATCTGCATTTAAGGCATGCTTGCAATGAGCAGCAGCATGAGCCTGTGGGCAGCCGGTGGCTCGTCCTCCTCACCTGGAGGAGTGGGTGGGAGAAGATGCATGAACCGTTGCATAACGAACACCAAGCATCTCAAGAGGAGACCAGCTTGTCTGGCCTCCAGATCTGCTTTGTTTTGCAGCCACCGCTTACATATGGGGTTGGGTGCAGCAGCCCCTGAAACTACCCTCCACTGCTCTACCAGCAAGTCTAATCTCCTGAGTCAGTGGGCGAGCAGGCTGGGACGGCACGCTCGGAGAGACACCTGCGAGGGGGCCCAGACAGGCTGGGGAGAGCTGCCCCCATGTAGCTTCCACCACAGGCCCTATGAGTAATTGCAAGGTATTATTTTGTGGCTTTCCAAAAGAGAATCCTGACATCTGGCGCAGCATTATGGAGCGAGCCCATCGGGCCAGGGGATCAGCCAGGGAATCCTCCCCTGCCCATCACCGCTGAGGAAGGTGGGAGGAGGAGCGATTTCTGCCTTCTGTCCTGCCTTCCTTTCCCTGCAGGAGATTCAGACAAGCATGGTTGCTCACCTTGCATGCTGTCGTGTATTTGGTACTTCCACTGTTCAGGGTTTATTATGCAATGTGGCTTCGCAAGTGTAAGTGCAAAGGGACCTGGCTTAGTGGTTGTTGCTGTTGGGATCACCAGAACTGCCAAAATTTGTCTGATCCACAGCTCTGCAAGCAACAGTTTCCCTTGCTAAGGTCCTTCCCAGGAAGGGCAAAACCCCACAGTATGAGCTTTGGGATGAGTTGCCCAGAGAGAGGTTTCCTGCCTGCCCCACGAGGACTTGACTGATACCCTTCCCTTCACCCCTCACCGGGGTTTTAGTGAAGAGCTGCTGAAATTGTTCCCTGGATGCCAGGTAATAGTAAGGTATCACTAAAAAATAAGATTTCGATGTTAGTGATGTGTTGCAAGGAGAAGAGTCATCTTTGTTTTAAAAACTCTCATTTTCCTATGAAAGTAAAATAAAAGAAGAGCTTTCTCAGCTTTTGAAAGCGTGGGAAAGCCCCACTTTCTCACAGCCTTTACAAATTTTGCCCCATTTTTATTTTGGAAAAATCAGGAGTTTTGTATGACTCTTGCTTTTTTAACTTCCTATATGTGATCAGTTTCCCCTGAAGGAGAGGAGTGATGGCACAGGAAGGTGGGGGACTTCTGTGAAAGTAGGATTTTTTTTTTATTTTTTTATTTTATTTTTTTTTACCAAATGAAATGATTGCATTCCTTATTTAGTTAAGTGTTTGTTGGCTCGGGTTTTTGGTGCAAATCAATGCTTTGAAAGTCTCACCCTCAAACACAAACATCTTTTTTAATTTAAAAAAAAAAACAAAAGAAATGTTACTTCTTTCCATCCAACTGTGTACTTGCAACTTAAAACTATTTTATTTATCATATCCATGCCCAGGCTGGGAGCTGTAGTGAAGAGAAGCAGGTAGGAAGGAGTGCCCAGGGAGCAGCATGGACATGGCACCCTGCTTGTGGCGTTGGAGAGCCGGGGGGAGGCAGGGGCTGGAGGAGGCATCACTGTTGCTTCCAGAGACAGCGTCCCATGCCCCGGCTGAGCGCCTGGCAAAGCCACGCAAACAACTCAACTCCTCTGTTTCCTGAGCTGGGGCTCTTCAGTAGATATACAACTGCAGTCTCTGTCATCTGGCAACTTTCATCAGCGTTAAAGGGAACATTTATAAAGGAAATAGAGTACATTTTACTCTCTTCCCTTGCATTTCCTTGATCGATCAGCAAAGGGAGGAATGTTTCTTCTCTTGCACTCTTTTTTTCAACCTCTTTTGTCTCCAGATGTTACTAAGGCTCTATTTCAACCGCTTTGCACATGGTAAAACATGTGCCAAAAAGTTGACACAATGTAACAAAAAAAAACCCCAACAACAACAAAAAAAAAAGGCAGAGGATGCTGTAAAAAAAAAGTATCTGGGACCTTAAATATTGTAGAGCATCACTGACCCCCACTGGGCTGGGACACTCACTGCAGATCACCCAAACTGGGGACTGGTACCTCATTGATGTGTGGGGCACACAGTCAGATCAACATTTGCCTACATTGCAAGGTGCCTTGCCTGAGGAGGGAGGGAGGGCAACTTTGCTTTAGGTCCCCACAACTGGTGTAGACCAAACCAACCCTATATGTGTTCTTTAATGTCCATCATGAGTAGAGTAAAAGGGCATTGGCTTAGATTACTGTGAGGGACATTTTTGGTGGATGGACAGAAAATGGTAAGGTTAGGTACTCACTGAAATTTTTTTGCCCAAGTTGTTGAAATCTCCATTGCTGGAGGTTCTTAGGAACAGGTTAAACAAGTATCTGTCAAGGATGATGTAGAGAAAGTTGATCCTGCCTTCGAGGCAGTAAGATAGTTTCCATGACCTCTCAAGATCCTGTTCAACTTGAATTTTTATAGCTTTGTGGGAAAATCAGGAGTGCTCCTCTCTGAACCTTTGTTTTGTGGCAGTGATGCATTGTGGTTGCAATAATTTAAGACGACACCTCTACTGCGTTGGTAAGCACTCATTGTAATCTGATTTATATCAGAAACAAGCAAAATTGTCTCTTGTGTTCCAGGGAGTTGAGGAGAGGGTGCTGTAGATGTGTAACGGACAGGGACCATCACCACATGGATGTTGAAGAAAACGTAGGCCTTTCTTCCTCTCTCGTTAGACAGAGGACAGTAGCAGAGGCAAAAAACTCTTCGTGCTCGATTGCTACGTGGCTCACCCAGGCTGCCAGAGAGTGACAGTGTGGCTTGCACAGGGAGCATGTTCCTCCTGCTGAGGAGAGAATTCCAGCAGAACTGGTGCTGGGAGTTCCTCTGAAATGGAGGAGTTTTTGTGCTACGAGCCTGTCTCACCATCAAGCCTTTTCAGAGATGGTCTTGTGGTTAAAGAGACTAGACTGGGATCGAGAAGATGCGGTGTCAGTTCCTGGCTCCATCACAAACTCCTTGTGTGACCCTCAGCCAGTTATTTAACCTGTGTGGGTCTCAAGTTCCCACCTGCATGTTGGGTGTCCTAACAGTCCTCTACCTTCCCGGGGTGTTGGAAGGATTCACCATGAGGGCTAATGACTGGCTGGGATAGTAACCTTGTGGTGAGCAGCATGGAGAAGTGTTTGAAAAGGTACACTAAAGTGTTAGCAGCGTGAGCCTGCACATTTGCCGTGCATTTGCTGTGTGGAGTGGAATGGGACCTCCGGGGCATACTGAGAATGTGTCAGGTTTGCAGCCAAGCAAAGTGAGAATATGAGGTTGTATTGTGGTTGGAGGAAAGGGATGCAAACAACAGGAGAGTGCAGCTACTGCTGGACAAGCACAGTACAAATGACAAGAAGGTCACTGCAGGGACCTGTACATCTGGACTACAAGTGCAACACAGTTAAAGCAGAATAACCAGGACACAGTAATTAAATCACAGCCTTGGATTTAATTTATGAAGTGTTACAGGCACACGTTGCAGCATGAAGCTCTGTTTACTGTGAAAGACTGTGTTTTCTGACGTCTGCTGAAGAAGAGGGAATTAAGATCGATCTGTCTCGTGTCCAATGGCTGTATAAGACAACTGATGCATACAGCCTGCTACTGTCAAACGGTGAAACTTCAAGCTTGGATCCTGGCACAATAAACCATTGCCAAGGGCTTCCCACTCAGTGAGAAGTCTGAGTTCAAAAGCAAAAAAAAAAGTGTAGGTAAGGTAGGCAAGGATAAGGTGAGAAAAATACTATAGTTTCCCACAAAATGCACAAACTACCTTTGGGTTTCCCTTTTTACTATTATTTGCAGTGCCCTGAGCACCAAAGTGTTGGAATAACTCTGGTACAAATATGATCAACGCGTCTTTCCCTACCATCATCACAGTCGGACGCCTACCTCCCATGCTCCACAGGAAGGGAATAAACCCATTCTTGTGGATCAGACATTCCTGTTTTATTCTCTTTGGGCAAATCAAGGAACCCAGGACCCCTTTAGGTGCTTATGAGTTTCAGGATCGCTGCGATCGAGATTTAACTCGATTGAGGCAGTTAAGGTCTGCTGTTACACTGTTATCCTAACGGATTAACTTCTGCTCCTGTATCCCTTTCAAATGGAATAATTGTGCCTGTCTGACATAGGTGCCCTGAGGAATCCCATGTGCTTGGGAAGTGCTTAAAAACCCTTGGATAAAAGTCACTAGGAAAGAGGAGAGAGAGGGGAAAATCTTGTTACATTGTTGACTTATGGTCAACGTTGTCCTCGAAATGCTGTTTTGTCATCAATATTTCTTCATTAGGAATAATGATTTTTCCACATTTACTGCCAGCTGATTCAAAGCCGTCCAAAAGCAGAATGTGTCATGAATCTCTAAAATGCATTCACTGGCGAACTCCAAACAGAGATGATTAGAAAAATAATGCAGCGGAAATACTGGCTGTCTTGAGGCTGCCAGGGGAACTTTTAGCAAGATATTTTGTTCAATGTATTTACATATTTTTAAAATGTTCTTAGTACACTTTTGTAAAGGCAGTATGCTGTATTTCTTTAGTTGTTTCCTGCATACTGTATCAGGGCTGCAATGAGAACTGGGGAATACACTTAGCTGATGAAAGGAAATTGTGTAATTGATAGGCACTAAGGATATGACCTTGTGGTGTATTCCCACAGTTCAGCTAGGTGGGAAGCAATTTTTTCCATCATGCAGAAATTTTTGAGATATCAATAGTTTTTTTCCCCACATTTCAGCAAATGCAGAACCTTCCTACTTTGATGCTTTTATCAGAAAATTATCCCCTATCTCCTCTCTACATAGAATGCATGCTTTGAATTCATGAATTTAAACCTTTTGTAGAAAGGTTTGCATGTTTTCTCTCTGCTTTCTTTACTCTTGGTATCTCTAGTTATTGCCTGAATTGTGTGTGTTAGGCACGGTACATCACATAGCAAGAGACGGTCGGTGCTCCTGACGGCTTAGTGTCTAAGTAGGTATGACGGACAAAGAATGCTGTAGCCTAAGAAAAGGCTAATGCAGTCCTTGGATGTACAAACAGGAGCATCTCGAGCTAGCTGGATGGAGTTACATTACCTCTGTATTTGACGCCAGTGTGCTATCGGAATATTATGCCATAAGCATTAGTATGGCATGTACCTGTTCCATCATCCATCTTCAGTGGTGGATGTTTGTCTGATTAGCTCGCATTCTTAATCTGACATTTAAAAGTGACTCATGTCCCAGATAAGGTTGGACACCCTGTATCTAATTCCTCATCTCCAGATCACGCCCAGACTCTGGCCAAATCTTAAGAATCTTGCTGAGTTACAGCTCAGATTATGGCCTTTCCTATTCATCTTCACAGATAAAACCTGCATCCAAGCTCCAGTGACCTTGAATCTCTGCAACATCCTTTGCTAAAAATGCAATTTCGCACTGTTCATGCTCAACTAGAATGCAGCTGCAGAAATCACTCTCTAGCTTGTAATTTAGGCCAAATCATTCCTGTCTCTTAATCTCTCCTCTGGTTTCAGTTCTGCATCATATCAAACAGAAGCTTCTTGTCTTTACTTGCATGGCCTGTAATGACCTATTCCCACCCTTTTTTGTTCTAGTATTCTCCAGTGATATATCAATTCATCCTTCCCATCTGCAGATGTCTATGTTCAATCTTCAAGCAGTTACATTACCTTTTGTGCTGTTTTTGTCCTTTCCTCAGAAGCATCCCATTAAACTTCCCTCAAACTCCCTCCGGATCCTCTTTGAAATTCTTCCTTAACCTTTTCCTTTGCTGAGCTCTCTACAGACTCCTTGTCAACAGTAAAACATTTAGAGCGCTGAGACCACAATTTTCCTTGCTGTTCAGTTTTGTCTGATTGTTTCTTTGTATTTCCTATCTATACCCAGTTGTTACTGCTTGTATTAGGTTGTAAGCTCCTGCAGTCTGGCCCTTCTTTGAATTCTGTGTTTGTCCAATACCCGGCACAACGGGGCTGTTCTAAAATCTGATCAGCCAGGATCTGTGGTAGTATAAGCAAAAAACATGTAATAATAGTAATAAAATAACGAGAAGTTAGATCATGGCATCATGTGCAATATGAGCTCCTCTCCTCCCTTCCCCCTCTTCCTTCAGATTTGAAATATTTTAATTTTTTTATATAACAGAAGACAGTAAATGAGGAGGTTTGAGAATAAAGTATAGTAGCTGATGTTTCCTTTCAGCTGCTGAAGTGTTTCCCTTTGAGCCACTCAGTAATGATGGCAATTCCAGCAGTTTCAGAAGGGAAGCCTCTGCAGGCACCTCTGTACGTCCCCCCAAGGTAAGACCAACATGTGGCAGCCAGGCTAGGCTGAAGGAAGGTCACGGGCAAGGTTATGAACCTCTTTCATGCAAAAGTAGAGGACTCCAGCCTCCTAGGCTTGCTGCCAATGTATCACCTTCTAGTTTTGCTGAAATGATCTTGAAAAAGGACGTGAAAAGGGCCAAAGGGGCAAAAGAAGAATGTTGAAATGACATAGTTTCATCTTCATGCAGTTTAGTACTAATTTTGTCCTTTGTCTTTAAGCTGCCTTTTAAGTGCTGTTTCTCTCTGTGGGAAGCAAATGGGTCACGTTGTTCTATGTTTCTACTGTAATACGCTGCCTGCTATTTTTCTCTTAGATTATTTGTGTAATCTTTTTTGTGCAATCTGTTTGTTCGTGAGTCTTGCAAGCTTTGCCTTTGCTACTTCTTTCCCAATAAGCAGTGTAACTTGTTCTGTATTCACTCATGGGTATTCTGCACACAACAGACTGGGTTATTTCAACCAGTGTGAAAATATTAAAATGGAGAACATGTGTGGGCACTTAATTGTGGTGAGTCCAACCACAAATACCTTCGCCGTTGGTAATTGGCACACAGGAAAAGCAGACCTTTGTTTTGTTTTTATCAGACATAATGATAGATACATAGTTTTTAGTGGGGTTTTTCTGGTTTTCTAAGGAAATGAGGCTTGTGCAATCACACTGCCTGTGTGCATGTGCCTATCTGCTTGTCAGTTCCTCCCTCACCAACAACACTTGAAATTAATAGCCATTTTCAACCAAATTTGAGCAAAGCACAGGAGTTGAGAGAAGTGACCAGCTTTTACAGAAGTCTTGTGAGTTCCCAGATTGGACCGAGGTCTGCAGAAGGTGCAGTCTCTAACAGCCGCATCACTGCAAGCCACATCGGCTGTGTATTTGCCCACATGCCTTTGCGTGGATCCAGCCACCTAACTGTAAGCTCTCAAATTTGAATATTTTGGCTTACTTGCTTTTACCCTTCGGGTGAGTGAGTCAGTTGGGGGTGTTGCTAGGCACAGAGCCCGTGTTTTGATTCTTACTGGAGTGGCCATGTCTCATGAAAAACATAGTTTGCTCCAGGCCACAGTGTTACAATTTGCATATAAACTTATGAAGAAGGAAGTTTTCTTTAAGCTCTCCTGTGCGAGAGTTTATGGGAGAATTTCTGTCTGTGTACATAATAGCAGAAGGTGGACTTCTCATAAATGTAGACGGGTTAAGGCTGTCACTGCCTGAATGGGAATCTTCAGTGGAAAAACCCAGAAAGAGGAAGGAAAGCCTAAGGAAATACCAACTTCAAGGGGAGAAGTTGGCCAAGACTTCTGTTGTGCTGCTCTTTGGTTTGTACCTGGCCACCAGCAGCGTAGTTGGGGAATGCCTCGGAGCCATGCAGGAATGTAGCCTCAGGGCACCTTTGGGAGGCAGAGAAGATGTCTTTATGCCCTTTACTCAAAGAGAGGATGGAGGTACAAAGACACCAAGTGATTTGTGAGAGATTCCAAGAGTATGTATTTGAGTTAGAAAACAACCCCAGGTCTCCTGACACAAGAAGTACACCCAGAAGAATGGTCTACATATAGACAGCTTCTCCAGCAACTGGAGAGATGCCGTGGTCAAAGAGGAAGATAAATGTTGAAGTATACAAAAGCTGGCTAAGTTATAAATGTGAGAAGAGGAGGAGGGGAGGAAAAGAGTCCCGCATGTTCTACTCAGATGTTAACAAAGAAAGCTGAGAAGTGTTTGCATAGACACTACATTATTCCGTGTCCAAATGCCTCATAAAAATAATACCGGATGATCACAGAATGGCACACCAGGGAAAATAAATTCTTCAGCGGAATATTCCCTCTGGAAAAACACTGTGTAAAGTAATACACTAATGGCTTTCAATTTCATGTTTTATATATAGAGATATTAACTGCTCCCCAGACGTCTCTTCGTATTACTGCCCAGCTACACAAGCAGTTTGGAGAAGGCCCCGGAGCACGCTCAGTCTTGTCTGTACACAGGACCAAGCAGTGGTCTCCTGTTGTCCGTACAACGCCTGTCGTGTATGCAATAGGTTTCTGCCTCCTTCCCAGAGCAGTACTGCTCCCGTGGTTCTCTCCAGTCAGATTTCTTTTTTTAATGCTTCCTAGTCTTCATGGTTTTTTCCATTCTTCCCCCATGCTCTGTAGCCTCACCACCATGCTGGGAACCTTGCATTCCATCTCTGCTCGTAAAAAAGGAGTCCTCACAAGAAGCATTACAGTGGAGTGGTTAAAGCACAACACTGTCAATCAAAATGCTAATAACATGCTAAAGAAAGTCAAGTATAAAACCAACATTATTAATTCCTTTTTGGGGGTTTTCCAGGGTTGTCTGAATTTATCTGGTGACTTCTCTCTCCACATTGCTCAGACTGGGAGCTGTTTGAGTCAGGAACTCTCTGTCCTGTACAATGCCAACTACGGTTATGCTGTTGTAGCAAATAAGAATGATCTGGGTTCTTTTCCAAGCTTTCCTAATATATCTCAAATGTGTATATATATCATCCTGCTGCATCCTGAGGGATCCAAAAGTAGCTTACATGCTTTGTTCCCTGGAAGTAGCCTATTGGAGTCTGGGACAGGCAGGGAAGAAGTCCTGAGTGTGGGGACATTGATGTTGCACTGCACAAGGACAGCAGCCCTGCTTTTGAGATGACGAGGCATGTCCAAGTTTTGCAGGAAGTTTTGCGATATTTGGTTGAAAAGGCCAGTAAACACAGAGCGTGGTATGAGTGAACATCGTATCGTTGCTGGATTAGTTATTATTAGGGACATACTATTTGTATACTCATTTATGAGTAATTCTATTTTGAACTCAATCTGCATTCCTGCTTACACCTCAGCTCTCGCTTCCCTTCTCCTCCTTCCCACCCTCAGTGACCACACCACTCCACCCATAGAGCCTTGAAGGAGAAGCGGAGCGTCCCAAGACTGGGGACACGACAGTTATTCTCAAACTGGAGAATACCATTTTGAGTGGGACAAAGCCCCAGACCATAGTTGCTCTATTGCCTTCGGTGGGGCTGCTGTCCAGCGTAGGGTGGTGGTTCTAAATACCTTCCATGACTCTCTGTGTGAATTATTTTCAACACTGTTTTCTGGGTAAGGACATCAGACCTGCGTGGGCCATCTCAATTTTCTAGAACTCAGATGAATGGCAAAGGAAAATTGCAAAGGTGTGCCTTCTACCCACCCTCTTCCTTTATCTCTGCACCACAATCTTCCTGAGGAAAATGTCTTTCCCATGATCTAAAAAACCCTCTTTCTCTGAAATCCTGTCTTCACTTTAAATCTATATCTGCCACGTAACATTTCATCAACAATCTGAACAAGGCAGCAAGCCTTTTGTATGTGCGCATGCAGATTTTTTGTGTGATATGTATTTGTATGTGGCATTAGGGAACTTTTTCAGAAACAAACAGAGCTCTTAGGGCTTGTCTTTACTTAGAGTTCTTACTAGCGGTGTCTGATACACCTTTCTTGAAGAATGGTAAGAATAAAGTATCCACATGTCAGTTTCTTAAGGAATAGTTTCTGTGCTTTAAATAGATACAATATCTTAATTCATATCAATCTTCAAACAGAAAAAAAGTAATTTTTCCATGTAAAAGATGATATTGCACTCTTTGTAATCACTCAGTCTTTAGCTACTACTTTTTATGTAAAATATCAACTAGCTCAGCATCGGCACGTTAGCAAGAGCGCAAGAATTGATACTGCTATACTGGCAAAAGCATAAAAAGTGAAATCCTTTTGCCAGTGTAATTGTCTCCATTGGGGGAATTGGTTTAAGCTGTACAAGCAAAATCTACTCTTTAAATGGTAACAATTGTGCTACCACCAGGCAGCTTTATGAGGCAGCCTACCACAAAATTCCTTTCATGTGGAGGCAAAGCTTTAGGCACAGGTTTATCCCATCTAACTGAGGAGCTGAGGATGACTATGTAGCTGGGTTAGATGATAGCTGAATGGTTTGCATCTGGGGCCTAGATTCTTTACAGTGATTACTGGCAAGCAGCAGCAGTGGTATCAGTGCAGTCTTGGGACCCAGTTTCAAGCCTCTCTCCATCTTTTCATGTGGGCCAGGACCAGAGTGCTGTCCAGTGGCGCTGGATTTTTGCCAGCAGTGGCACAAATTGCTCTTCTGTTGACTGAGCTGCTGTTTCCCCCTTGCCTACTGTGCAGCATGGGTGTGTGGAAGGACCTTCTCTGCAGTTGAGACCAGGAGCCTGCTTTGACTCATGTCCTTTCCCTTTGGTCACAGGCCGCTGTGCCCGCTGTGGGGAGAATGTTGTTGGGGAAGGCACTGGCTGCACAGCTATGGACCAGGTCTTCCATGTGGAGTGCTTCACCTGCATGATGTGCAACAACAAGCTGAGGGGACAGCCTTTCTACGCAGTGGAGAAGAAAGCCTACTGTGAACCCTGCTATATTGTAAGTACCCGTGCTTGTTTGCATTCTGCTTTTAATGCACACACTGGAAACATTGATTTCTTCTCTTGCCGGGCAGTTGCCTTACAATTAAATCCTGATGATCCTGTGGCAGTACTGTGGGCACTGGTTTTTCTGTGGTCTTCAGAAGAGCTCAGATATTTTCAGCTTCCTGGTTTAACTTTGTTTCCTGGTCTAACCTATCTCTGAAAGGAAGTGGCCAAAGCGGGGGAAAGAAGTGTTTTTTGTGATTATTTCAGCTCTGTGAGGAGCAGGCTATGCAGCACTTATTAAGAGCTGGTATTATTCCTGGACACTTTCTGTGTTGAGAAACCTGATATGAAAATCCTTATAGATTGGGGTGCCTGCTATGATTAAGGACGTGGGATGCAAGATAGCACTGAAACTTCTAAAGTCAAGACCTTTGCATTGCTTGACAATATTAATGGAAGTTCTTCCACTGAACTAAAGGTCTTTGGATATCTTTTGAAGCTTACCTTACCCTAAAATTTGATTTCATGCCTCCAGCAAGCCCTTAAAGCAAACAACAGTTGCTCTGAGCAGCTGCACCCTTTAAGAGGCTCCCATAAGAGCTAGTTGGAACCAGTTACAAATTAAAGAAACATCACATAATGTGCCTGAGGCCTTACCTTGCTGTGACCTTAGTGTACGGTATATAGGGATAATCCTTGTAATTTAGACTAAGAAAAGCACAAGAACATTCTTAAAGCATTGATAGGTCTTTCTACCTTCAATTCAGAGTTCTTTTTATAAACACTGGACCCAAGACCCTCCAGAATTGGATTTGCACTTCTGAAAGTAAAAATTGATGCTTTTCTTGCTATTTCTGGCATTCCAATAATAATTAAAGCAATAGTATGTATTTCTGAAAATGCCACCAATATCCCATTATTTCTGCTGTTTCTGCAGAGCATTTGTGGTGGGGTTATTGCTGAAACATTGAACATGAAAAGGGAGGATTCTGTCTTGTTTACAATGGCAGTGATAGATGGGTCTTATTAATTAGCTTTTAAAAACTAAATGATCTTTTGATGGAATATATACCTTTTAAAGCATTTCCATTTTTGTTTGCACTAAAATGGTTGCACCATAAAAAATTAAAGGTTAATTTTGTGACAAGTTTGACCATGTGCAAAGCACTGCAGACTTTAGGAAGGTGCATTTGTAATATGATTGGGGCAACTTTATGTAACTAGAATTAAACATTTCATTGACTTCAGGCTTGAATTGACTTCATATGCTTGCAGATTGATACTTTCTTTTCCTCTTTTTTTTTTTTTTTTTTTTAAATCAAGCACGCATTCTTCACCACTCATCTGCTTTGGTTTGGGAAAACATCTGCATTAGCCACTGTAGTAATGGTTTAAGATTATTTAATCCCATTACTTATACACTTCATTAGCCTGAGTGAATTGTTGGCAAGGGTTCAGTAAACTTCCTACATTGGGAGATAAAAGGATAAAAAAGGAAAGGGAGAAGGATTCTGTTCCTCGTTTTCTTTCAAATTTATCTTCTATCTATTTAAGGGATAAAGGAATGATAATTGCCTGGTTGCATCTGCACTTGTACGTTCTGTGATACGGCTTTGCAGCTCTGAGCACAGAGGAAAGAGTAAATGTTTAATAGCTTTCTTTTATATAACCAGAAGGAGCCTTTAAATGTTTATCCATGCAGTCCACAAAACCCTGGTTATGGACTTAACCGAAAACATGTCTGGATCCATCTGCTGCCACACATGCGGGGAAAGTATGGTGATGCTGATGGGGCTACGTACGTGTAGCTGGACAGCTGGTACCGCGGGTGGGAGATGGAAAGCAGGAATCTGGCAATCTGATGCAGCAAAGGGGAAAAAAAAATCCAAGCGCACATTAAACTCTTAAGTATGGAAGAAACAAGTGTTGGGAGTCTTAGGTCTCAATACCCTTCAGAAAGCTCAGGACTCTGCTGTGCCAAAAGCCAGATCTACAAGGGATCTAGGCACCTGCCATGGTATTGGCTTTAGGCCTGAGGAATTTGTGTCATAGAGCACATGTCTCATTGATTATTTTTTTTTCAATGAAATGAGGTCTGTGTTGGCTTCAGTAGGATGATGAGTCCTAAGTGCACTGAGGGCCTGACCTAAGGCTTGCAAGTTATTCTTGCAAATGGATTGGGGGCCCTTAAATTGCTGAGGCACAGTCTGAATGCTTTTGCCTTCAGATGTGTGATGCAGTCATACTTAAGTCAATGAGAGTTAATGACCTGCCTAAAATCTAGTCTGTGCTTAAGGATTTGGTGAATTGTGGCCTCTGGTTTTTTTGGAGCTTCCCCAAGTCCCATTATCAGAAAATAACTTGGACACTTGGAGCCCTAGTTCTGTAGGAAATCAATGGGACTGAAGATCCCAGACTCAGATTCCTGTGGACCTGAATTCCTGTGAAGGGTGGAGCCTGTGTGACTAGCCCAAGATTGCACAGCTAAACCATGGCTGTGACCAGCTGAGAAAACAGGATTCTCAGCTGGTATAAATCCAAGTAATTCAATGAAGCTTATTTACTGGTCTACCTAATTCACACTGATTTTTAGCACACATCCCCATTTCCCCAAGTCCAAAACTCTTGACCTATTATGGAAGCCATTAGGCCAAGCTGCTTCATTTATATAAAAGATGAACTACAATATTTGCCTGGTTGCAATAGATAAATTCATGAATTCTTTGATTATTTTTTTTAGTAATTCCCTGATGTGACTTGTGGCCATACATGCATAAAAACTATGCACAAAAATAAAAATACATGTTTTTCAACAGTTAGAATTAGCTAATCTTCTCAGTTTGTTATGTGACTCTTCTTAGTTGTGGTGAAGCCATAATTAAGATGACTGTGAAGAGCTGTATTTAATTACTAGTTAGTCAATACCAAGCCTAAATAGCCTGTGGAAGGATTGGGGGTTTTTGGTTTTGTTTCTGATTTTATTTATCAGTGACCCAGTTAAGATGAAATTCCCCAAAAGTCTGAATTAACATGTAAGGAGATCAGTCACCTGTTTAGAAAATGTTTTTCCTAATGAGAATTTGAGTACCAGAGTTAATTTTTCACACAAAAACCTTCCCATCCAAAAGCCAGTCACTATCGTTTCCTGTTACATCTTATGAATGCAATAATTTCTGTTGCCAATGTGTTTGCTGGTTTTGTTCTGCATCCAAGGATTCTTTCATTATTAATGTTATTTCTAAAAGAGTACCAGTCTTCTCCATTAAGACACTATTGCTGAACTAAATGTAACTGTAAAAAATAAAGTGTTAATAGGAGACAGATGTCTCCTAGTCATTAGGACAGTCAAGTAACATCTGAAACATCATGATAGGGTTTCCAGTGTAACCAGAGTACTGCTGTACACGTGATGAATGCTGTGTCTGCAGTATGTTATTGGTATACTTTTCCCCTCCCTTACAGGGCAAATTACTGACAAAAACCATTTGGTTTGCTTCCTCTAAGTAGTTGAAGAGATTTTAGCACTGGGCTCAGTGCAGAGAAGAGGTTAAGGGTAGTATCAGTGGAACCGTTGTTATAAAAGATTGAAGAGCAAGATGTTAGAGCAGTGCCAGCTGTCTGCTTTCCAAATACTGTATTATCATAAGGACTGAACACAAGGTTAACCAGACACACTGGTCTGGCAAGAGCGATGCTGCTGTTTTGTGAATGGGATGTTCTTTGATGTCCTGATGACTTTCTCTGGGATGTGGAAGTTTTCCTCCATTCTTTATCCCCTCTCCTGGCAGTTTGGTGGTTGGCAGTTGGAGATAAACTCTCTGAGGCTGAGGGCTGAGAGGTGCTAAGCACCTGCAGTGAGCACAGAAAGCAGCAAGATCTTGCAGGTGCTCCTGGCCTCTGAGGGTTTCTTCTGTCATGTCCAAGCCAATGTGACCCACTACTGGGGATGCAATGGGAACGGGGACAAGAAAGCAGAACTGACTAACCAGGCAAAGCAGAAATAGCCGTGGTCTGATGAAAGAGAGTTCAGAGAAGTGGTGGGGCTAGAAATGATGAGTGACTGAAGGAGAGGAAAGAAACTTCTCATGTCTGTCTAGCTAGAGTGGGGCAAGATGGTGGGTATGCTCTGCAGTGCTCTGTGGAGACCCAGGGATCGAGGTTTCCTGCTTCTGCTGTGAGATATTAAGGACATGACCTTAAGCCCTACCCCAAAGATCACTTAAAAGGATTTTGCAGGGTGAGGTGCTAAAGCTGTGGAAGTGCTTGATGGGGGAAGAATTGTGCGTGGAAGTCATGCTCTGATCACTGCTGTTCCCCAGGTTTAAACTAAGGATTGTAATGGTCCACTTTTTTCCGCAATTATTTGTTTTGTGAGCAACCCCCCCCACCCCCCATATCTTCAAGGTTTTTTTCACTTACTAGCTTCAAACTTTCAGGCATATCAGAGGCTGTAGTTCAGTAGAAGATCCTTCAGACCAGAACATGAGAGAAATGCTGATGTTTCAGGAAACGGTGCAACTAGAGCCACTGGTGCCACGGAGCATCCTGGGAAAGTTTAAATTTGCTAATCGTTCTGAAGTGTCAGTGTTAACTCAATTTGCGCTCATTGAAATCTCTGGCAAAACTGCTATCAGCTTCAGGGCGGCTGGTATTGTAAACCTCACCCCGTGTGCGCACGTGAGTGTGGTTATTTGAGAGCTGTGCAAGAGCAGCTACCTCCAGCACATATGATTTAAAGTGTAAGGTTGATCCCTGCAGTAAAATTCCATCTATTTTTAAAAATAATTCTGCAATTTGTAAGCAGAGATTACAGCACTAATTTAGCAACCATGTAACAATTTAAATTGGACCAGAAAAGAGAAACTATAATTTAAAGATTTTTTTTTATGATACAAGTTTTCTTCTTTTTAAAGTAAAAAGTCCTTTATTCTTGTTTTTGTCAAGCAATGTATTGAATTTGAGAGTAATTTATGGAAAGTGCTGCCAGCATGGTATTGCGAGTGCTCCACAATTTGAATTTAAACTGCTCAATGGGATCATTAAGACTATTATGCCTGCTTTCCAAAGAGTTTGAATTCAAAATGACAACTGGAACAAAAATATAAAATAAACTAAAGAGAAGTCACGCACTCTTTACGTGGTGGAATTTTTCTGCCCTCAAAATATTTCATTGAGATCAATGCTCTTCTTCAATCCTCTCCTAGAAAAAAGCTGGTGTTGCTAGTTTTAGTTTGGCGCTCCTGCGTGAGTCATCAGCAGCAGGGAGCTGAACCTGTGACCTGTGGATCTAAAAGCATTAAGTCTCTGCTGCTGTAGCAGAGATGCGGCTCAGCTGCACCAGGCAGCAGCGGGCTCCTGCCCTGGATATTTCTTACCCTCAGTGGAAGGGGTCCGTGAGCACAGCAGACGTGAAATGGGTCCAGAGTCTTGATTTGCTTACAGGCACGTTTTAATCCTATCGATTATTAGCTTTGATAATTTTGCTAGTCTAGGCCCCATTGGTAATTTCTTTGGGAAAAAATCATGGCAAGGGAAGACTGGCATTCCTGGTAAACTGATCATTTGTAAAACTGAAAAATTAATAAATTCCTTAAAACGTAACAGCCCTTTCTATTAATACCACCCAGCAACAGTTGATGTAAAAAGTACAGATGGAAGCTGCAGCCATAAGCTCAGCACTACTACTTTGAGTGATAAATGGTCTTTTGCAATCAGGGCATAGAATAGAGGAGGATGGGGTGCTATTGTGTAAGCTACACCTGGAGCTTCCAGGAGTCCAAGTCTAGGAGGTACGAAAATGTGTGTGTGTGAGAGAATATGTTGATGAAGCAGCTTTTGTCTAAAACTGGGATGGATGCTGAACCTAGCTGACCTGAGGCCTGCATCTGTTTTTTCAGTGGCCTACCAGCTGTTCTGGGGGTTGGGTCATGCCTCTTATTTTGTCACTAGGCAGGAGGAAAAGATTCCTTTGTGAGGGGGCAGGGGTTGATAACCTCCTTTCTAAACTGGAATTATAAAGAAAGGGGAGAAAGCATACCATGAGATGATGAGGTATGCTATATAGGAACTCCTCTGTGGAGACTCAGAGGATCATATCAAAGATCACAGGGCCAATTCATCTCGCTGTCCAACAAGGACAGGACAAGAAATCTACAAACCAAGGCTGTAGGAAGAAAAATTCGTAGTGCTCTTGGAGTGCTCATGCTCTCATGTCTTCTAAGAATTGCACTGGGCTCACCTTGGTCAAGGATTCTCTGAGTGAGACCACACTCTTATCTGCTGAGGGTGGCTTAAAGAGGATGAAATTATTCTTTTCTCAGTGCATCAAGATGTGCTGGGCTAACTGGTCCAAATCACTTGATGGGATTAAAGGTGTAGTGCACCCTATTTTCTGCCTACAGTTGCTGTTTGCCTTCCTGTTGTTGACTGTTGTGAATGCAGCTGATTGACATAGAAGTAGATAGGGAGAGGATCAGACCACACTGTGGAATGATTGACTTTCCAGAGAGCTGAGCAGAGTGTTGCTTTAGAGGAAGACCAGCTATGGATTGTAGAGGTGAAGGAACTTGATGATACCAATGATACCGGTGTTATGAGGGGAATATTTTTGGGAAAGTCACCATAGTGCTGGACAGTATCTTAATAGATAGATTTGTGTTAGAAGATTGGTCATGAAGTTCAGTCAGGTCTTGGTAGGTTGAAGTTTTGGTAGGGATGGATGGATCATTTCCCATGGTCCATCTTTAAGAATGTGTTCTTACGTAAAGGCCACACCTGGGCTTGTTTGAGACTTGTGATGGCTTGGTAGAATCCAGATCTTTCTTCCTGTGCGTGTTGGCAGCCATAATAACTTGAATTGTCTTCTTGTCTCTGCCGTGCACTTTTCTAATTAGAGGCATTTCAATATTTGATTATATGAACTAAACATTGATTTGACATGTATCATCTAGAAAAACTAGTGGGAAACTTCGTGGAGGGAGTTCTTAGTGTAACTGAGATACAATGATATTGTGAAGCACCAGCTGATGCCATTCAGTGAATTTCCAGTGAATTTCTCACCTCATGGGGTGAATTCCACTGACCAACTGTATATTCTTAGGAAGAAAATCACCTCTCTTTCTGCACAACCAGTGGACTTTATGGCTGCTGGCTATAGATCAGCTTGTGGATCATACTACAGCAGAAGGGATGGTGAAGTCATTTATCAATGACTTCAAGCTGTGTGTTGAGATTTCTCTTACTGCTTGCTTGTAACCCTGCATAGTTATTTGTCAATTGAAACTACTGAAGCCAAGTATTTTGGAAAGGCTGTGATTTATTTGAAATAGGGCCTGTAATTTAGGTGTGTGTTTCCATCAGACCCATATATTATTGAGTTTGCTCTGTCCTTCCTAATGCAGTGCTGTCAGTGCTGCATAGTGTCCAGAGATAAAAAATTGGAACTCATTAAAATAAACACAGGGTTAATATTTTAGGCAAACTCTTTTGATTAATTTGCACTGCTGACCCCATGCTAGCAGGGCTGCTGGTAAAGCATAGGCCTTGCAGCCAGGCTGTGATAACCTGTCAGTAACAGAGCTGAATCTGTCCTGGGAGGGGTGTGTTTGGCTTTAGCAGGTATGATTTCCCCTTAGCAGCCTTGCAGAGAACAGAAAGTCTTGTCTTGCTCTCTGATTCCAGATGCCCTCTTACTTTGGTCCAGACAGCGATTTGCAAGCCTGAGTGCCAGGGCTTTTGCAGCATGCCACTTCTGCCGTCTCCTTGGTGAAGCCACACTCCAAGGAATTTGCTCTGGCAAAAGCTCAGTCTGTGAGTCGATCCTCCCTCTAGCGTCCTGCCTCTGTTTCTTCACTCCAGGACATCAGTTTGCCTGTGTGCAATGTTTGCAGCAGAGGCAACGGTTTGACTTGCCATCGCACACACACACAAACTCCAGTGGGCTTGGTAGTTTTCTGCTTAGAAAAAAACAAAGTCATGCCAGTTCAGGGAAAGCGCGACAAGCATGAATGATGACAGGAGAAAAAGTTTATTGATTCTAAGAGTCTGGTGAGTGTTTGGTACTCATGGAGGGTCAAAGCAAATTGCAAGTATGTTTTTTTTCTCAGCTGCATTGATTATAAAGCTGTGGGCCAAGCACAATATTGACAGTAGAGGTAAATCATCCACTGGGGTATTCTGGGCAGAAGGAAGACCAGATTATAGCTTGACTCTGGTGCTGTAGTGTTTGTTGGGGACAAGAGGTTATTGTGCACTGGTGGGTAGCAGCTTTCACAGGAGCAGAGAGCACGCTGGTTAATGTGGCCAGCAAGACCTGCAGTCCCTGTATCTGCGCCCATCCCTGTGGGGACCATCCGTAAGAGTTGAGGCAGTGATGGCACCCTGTGCATCGGCAAGCGTGGAGTTGGTGGCACATCTGGACGGTTTGTGATGAGATCTGCACAGTGTTGCCCCTGCTTTTCCCTGGCTGCTGTTTCCTGACAGACATTTGATGTAGAAGCACGACATGGGTTTTTCACAGCAGCCTGGTGCAGTAACTCTCAAAGCAGACTTGCCCAGCTCTCTGAGGCAGTACAGTAAGTGCAGGCGATCAGAAACTGCTGGTAATCTTTATGCTATATGCCCATGTTTCCAAAGGGGTTTTTGTTGCCAAAAATGGAGCTGGGGGGGAGAGGGACACGACAAACCAAGAACCCTTGTAACCCTTTGGTTTCAGGTATAAATCAGGGATTCAACAGGCTTCTTCAGGCACCGTAGGAATGTGCCTCAGCAGACGCTGGGGATTGGAAAAGATCTTTGTATTCTTTTGGTTTTTATTGTATTGCTGAAGTTAATCTGCTAACATGTGATAGGTTAATGCTGTGGCTTGTTGCATTTACATCCTTGCTGTTTGACTCTTTAACACTAAGTGGCCTTCTGTTGTTTTCAGATTCTCGTGTTACCTAATGCTCTTTATGTCGGTATCTTTCAAACTACTCAGAAAATCTAAACAAATAATGCTTATGGTGCCCAAAATGTAAAAGGTGCTACGGACCAAACCTGGATTTTTTTCTCCCTTGCTTGTGAAGGGAAATATAGCAAGAGAGGGGAAAAAACCCAGTGTTGAAATGTAAATTAATTTTCAGATGTTATCAGGGATTGAGATTTTAAGTATGAATATTCCATTAGCTCCTGACAACGTAGTTTTTTGTTTAAGAACATGTTTGAACCAATACACCATCTTGGCGTTCCACCAACAGAGGTATCTGTGTAAATGCAATCTGTGTTAAAGCCAGACAACACTTTTAAAAATTTATTTAATATTTCCTACAGCAAGCCATCTGTGACTGGTCATATTTTAGGAAGCAAATGAACATCATAGCGACGTTCTCCACTCTATTTGAGTAACTTTTAGACTTTTTAAACTAAATGTGCTGCCAAATATTTATGTTCTGTTGTGAAAAGAAAAATATTTGTTTGACATCCTAGTCTCCCTGGCAATTTGCAGTTGGTTGCTCCTCTTTGGAGCTGTGCTTTTCTCATGGGTAGTGTAGGGCAAAAAAAGGGTATGGGCATCCCTGAAGCAGCCTTTTGGGCTCGGTCCTCAGCAGTGAGTAGGGGCAGCTGTAGCACATGATGGGCCTTTGCAGGGAGCGAGAGAGGCTGAGATTGGGTCCTTGCGTGGAGGACGCAGTGTGGGACAGGGATGGGTTGGGGACTGGGCTGTGCTCACTGCTGGCGGTGGTGGGTCGGAGGGTGGAATAGCCACTGCAGCACAGGTGGCCACTGCAGCCCTACTGCTGTCATCCAAAAATGCTCAAAAGTTCCTGGAAAAGCCAAACCACTTTGCAAGATGTCTTCCACTGCATCTGCCACAGACACTGCAGCTATCACCAAGGCAACCAAGTTGCCAAAACTTAGCAGCGGCAAAGCAGAAGGAAAAATTAGTGATTTACCAGGCCTAAATCATGCCTGGTAAATGCTGCTGATCCTAGACTGCCTTGATGGGGCTGAACTCTGCTCGAAATAATATATGCCCTTCTTTTAGTAATAAATTTCACCCAAGTCTTGTATCTTATCCTGTTACACAGATTTATGACTGGCTTAAACTTAATCGCTCTAATGTAGTGAAATGCATTTGCTCAAGGGCTCAGAAATTGGTGTGAACCTCTTGTTACACAGAGGTACTAGTAAACAACTAAAATATCTGAAACTGTCCTGAAATAGTTAATTCTATTTTGGAAAGACTGAAATGTTCTGAAGAGTCTCTGGTGGCCTAGTACCAATTTTTGTTCAGTACTCATTTGGAGAGGTCCATATAACTTGCCTGTACTTAGCACCTTGGCACTATTGCGAGCAGCATAAGTCCAGGTGAATCACCAACCCATAACCTGTCTACATGTGTCTGTCACCTATAGCATCAATGCAATATGTGCCTATTTTTATATGCTGAAAAGAGGTCCTTGCAACACAGAAAAGGAAGAGAAAGCAGTCCTGATTTGCTCTATTACCTCCGACAGGTTTACTTTCACTGTGGCATGGCAATAAGATTAAAGTTTTATAGCAATATCACCTCCATCCAGACAAAAAAACCCCCGTAAAACCTCTCCTCTCTGCTACTTAGATTTCAAACTCTTTTATAGAGCTTCTGCATCTGTTAATAAAATCCTTAATTCATTTTGAACATTTTATTGTCACTTTGGATAAAAGTTTAATCAGATAGAATTATTGCCCTTCTAATATTCCCTTAACCTTTGCATTTTAGACTTAGACCATATAAGTTAAATTTTAAAATCGCTTTTTTATAGACTTGAATGCCCCCATCTCTGTTTTAGAGGGTACTTTTGCACAGAAATGCCGTAGTCTGTCTTGAGGTCATGTGAAAACTTAAAAGGCTCTAATGTGAGCACTGCTCACTTTCTGCTGAAGTGTCTTGCATGCCCTATTAATTACTTTAATGGTGACATGCTGGTTTAAGGGAGTTCTTTATTAATACCACTAAATCTTTTTCATTGTTGTTTAAACACTTTTTCTTTCCTTTATGTAGATGTATTTAATCCTTTCTGTCTTTAAAATAAATGAGTGCATAACTCCACATGAGGCATTTGACACTTCCATTTTGCATTCTCTGGAGGGAGCAGGGGAGCATTTTGTTCCCTTGCCTGTACTTGTGTCCATAATTGTGTGTTAGATGGTGGTGGAAGCAATTTTTAAAATCTGATATCTGTCTTTCCAGAAATAATAAGCAGTGAACTTGCTTTTACTCTTCCAGGATGTTGAGATTTTAGAGGTCAGTTTGGCTTTCCTGTTGAAAAGTGCAGCACTCCCAGTTCATGAGAGGACTTGCTTATGTTTGAGCCCTTTCCTAGCAAGGAGGACACATAGATTTGCTTTCCTCAGTCTGAACTCTTCAAGTAATAGTATTCTAGTGGTTGATTTTAACTTAAACTGGTAGAGTGAATGCTGTACATCTTTAATTTATAGAGTAGCCTTTTTCCTGAACTAGCTAGCTGGTAAAGCATTGACATCCATGCCTGCATTTGACTTTAGTCTCTCAGATCTCTGTTATTTTTAAAGTGGTATCTTTTACAAAATATGTTGGGTTTTTTATCCATATTAGTTGCAGATTTTCTTGGTCTAGGGAGGGGAAACAAGGGATGAGAAAGAAACTACCTTCAGGACCTGGAGAAATAGAAACACTTTCAAAAGCACATAAATGACTGAGGAACTTGCTGCTTTTTGGTTTGCTAACCCACTCTTGACAATGAGACTTAAATTCTTATTACGAAGTAATCTTATTCTTTAGTCACTTTTGAAAGTGTTATGTCCAAAGTGTTGCCTTTCCAATAGCCATTGATGGTGGTTGTGCCATGCAACTCTCCCACATTTGAGATCTATAAATAAACTTCACTGGTCTTAAAATCACAATGGATTGTTGAAAAACTAACTTTGAAGAGGTTTCCCCAACACGGACTAGTCTTTTCTTTGGTGAGGGGACAGTGGCTTTGGGCTGGGGGTTGGGTTTTTTTTGTTTTTTTGGCTTTTTTGGGGTTTTTTTGCATGGGCAAAGCATAGAAACTTGTCTTACACTATGGGGTCTGCCTCAGACCTCTCCTCTCCTAGATGGCTTCTGGCTCCTAAAAACATCCGTGCTCAACTGGGTAATGGTTTCTGTGCACCCTTCCATGCCCAATGTATAGCTGTACCTACACACAGACTTGCACAAGAAGAATCTAGAAGCCTGAATTTAGTCTGAAATGACTTGGCATTTGCCAGGGAAAGGTATTCCTTCCTCTCATGGACTTTCCCTCAGGTTTGTCCAAATCACTCTGCAATTATTAGTAGTACACTTTGCTGTTGAGTGGGCAAAACCTTTTACTCAAACTGCTACTTTAATTTTCAGAGCAGGCGGTATACTCATGCACTTACACGGTACTAAATGGTACCTTTTGCATTTTCAATCTTTGCTAAATGGCACCCTTTACATTTTAGAATAAGTAGCTAATTAAATAGCAAGGCTAAGTGCTGTTTGGCGGGCCATGGGTGTAAAGTCACTCTAGATTAGACAAGGGACCTGATCCTGTAAATCCAATTAGTCTAAGGTATGGGCCTGCGCCGACGATCCCAATTTGAATGTTTTCTTTGATATTACCGGGAGCTGAATCAGACTTCTAGTACCCAAGGCAATGTAGTTAATGAGAGTGTAAGAGGCATAGACCCCATCTCATAAAGTGACCCTCTTGATTGTGTGAACAATCTAAACTGGTTACATTAGCCAAGTTTCAAATTTCTGGTTTTTAAAGTTGAAGATAAGTAAGGAGGATTCATGTGAATTTTAGTGGAAATTCCCTAAAATTAACTGAAAAACTGAAAAGATGCTTTTTTTTCCCCCCCCCTTTAGCTTGTGTTTGCTTCCCTTTTCCCTTGTGAATACCTTGTTTATTTTTTTAAATAAATAATCATATTTTAAAGCAGTGTGAATAAATGGCGAAGTGTGCTCCAATGGGGTGGATAAATATATTCCATCTGCTGGGGAGCGATTATTAAATAATTCACCAGTGGCAAACCCAGGAGTGGTTATCCATTTTCCCCTCATTCATGGGTAATTTTTTCTATATCCCATAGGAGCTCATTATGTTTTCTTTGTACATAATGTTTAATAATTTTTAAAATCTGGCACTAACCCCTCCATCTACAGATTCTTCAATTTTTCCAAAATATTTGTGCATGTGTTGGCAGAGGAAGATATTTGTTTCCTTTCTTCCCTTTTTTTGTTGAGTGAAGGTGAGCATTGATGTACGAAGTGAGGCGGGGAGTTGGGAAGCAAATTTCCTTGTGTGCAAGGGAGTTTGTTCCTGTGCAGACGGTGGATGGGTCATATCCCTGCTCTCACCCTCGTATGGGAATCAATGTGACTTCAGGGCTGTGGCAGCAGTCAAGATTTAGCTCATACTTCAACATTTATAAACAAAGGAATAGAAAGGAGAGGGAGTAGGGCGTGCATTTGAAGAGCCCTGTCTTTTTTTCAACATTAGGAAGAACTTGGTTATTTTCAAAGGACCAAGAGTGAGCCCAATGAGCCTGGCTTGTGGATAAGCAGCAAGCAATTACCTGATAAAAGCTAGAGCCATATCCCATTAGTGGAAAACTTGCCACAGATATGTGGATTGGTGGGCTTTGAGTCCAACCTTAGGGGAAGAACTCAGCTCCTCCTGGTAGCTAGCAGACCCAAAGGGCCTCCCATGTGGGCTTTGAGCAGGCAGGGAGGGTGGCTGGGAGTAGGATTGAATGGGGCTGGCAGGCATTGGCAGGCTGTACAGTCAGCAGCTGGCACCTCTGGAGCTGGATCCCATTTCAGCAAGGCTCACGTTCCCGTAACTGCATCTGCATCACTGGGCAGGAGGTGAGGGACCACCATCCTGTCCTGTGGTCAGAGCTGGGCTCTGCCCCAGGCTGGAGGCAGATGTTTGCAGTTAGCAGACAATCACAATCTTGGTGCTAAAATGTGTAATTAGCCACAGGAAATTCTTTCCTCTGCTGATGAAGACAGGAAGGTAAAAGTGTCTCTTAATGCTTTCATGGGTTTTTTGGGGGAGTTCAGCAAATCCGACTGCCCTCACAGGGTGGAACAGCAGTCCTACTCCCAAGCAGGTAATGCTCTCTGCTGTTCTCTCTCACATGTCCAAAGGTCCATGCGGTCAGCCAGAGAGGAACAAAAGCCCCCCCCCCCCCCCCCCTCCCCCGAGAGGCAGGGAGCTGTTCTCTTTCTCTCCTTCTTTTTCACGTTCCCTGTAGGCATGTGCAGACTCTGGGTTTGAGGCAGCTGCGCTCTGTACTAAGCAGCAGCAAACAGCTTTTCCCTGGGACGAAGAGCAGACCCCAACAATTTGGTTTTGGCTTTAATTTCAAAATGATTCTTGACCTGGTAACTCCTCCTTTTATTACTCTGCTAATCCCTCTTCTAACTGGGAAACGGTTGTTTGGTGGGGGAAAAATAGTCTGGATGTGAATTAGCAGAACCTGGAACGTTTGGGGTTTTTGTGAAGAAAGGCTCTTCTTTCCTTCACAAGACACTTCCCAAGCTCATATTCTGCATAGCTCCATCATAGTCAAAACTGTGGTCAGAATAACATTTCTCATGACTCGTATATGTGCAAAACATGAGTTTTGCTGCTCTCAGTCTAGGATTGAGGTGCTGCAACTACTGAGGCTGGTGGTGACTTTGGGCTCCCTTCCTCATCTCATTTTCTGCTCCAAATGTTTAATAATTTTCACTTCTAGCAATGATGCTCCAGGATGGAAGAGTACAGGGAAGCTAATATCCAGGTGAAAGAACTGTGGTGAGTGATCAGATTGAATATGAAGTCCTAGAGCAAATGAAGCAGTATGCTTAGCACCGTATGCACTATAGACATACAAAAGAGGAGGTTACACCTTGCAGAGCAAGGGCTGGGAGGATAAACTGAGGTGTGCTGGCTGGTATACCAACTGCAGGAAAGGTTGTGTGAACTCAGAGTTTGCGGGAGTGCTCTAACTTAAACTTCAGGTAACTGGAAGAGGGGAAGAAAAAAAACCACCCAAAAAACCAGCTGAGGACTGGAAGGGTTTTTGAAGGATATGGCTGGAGCTGGGGAGTACAAAATTACTGCCATGCTGGCTGTTCTGTGCCCGAGGCTCATCCTTACATTAGCAGTTCTCCTGCTGTACTGCATGGGAGACACCTGCGTTCTGCTTGCAGACCCGGACTGCTGGCATTTCCATCGGGAATGCCATTTAATTCTGTGTTCATTGATGTCCTTGATATTAACCAGGACTGAGCATTGTCACTTGAAAGCAGCAGGGATGGCAAACTCAGTTCTTAAAGTTCTCAGTTCTTAGAAACCTGAGCTCAGAATGTAGATGTAGATAGAGATATTTCTGTGATGCCCTTTTTTCTTCTTACCTGTACGTGCTGCCTGTCCCACTGGACCTTGCTGTCTTCAGGTCTCTGGCTCCTTCTTTTTGTGTGAATTTTTTGTCTATTATGGTGATCCAATTGCTGTTCTTGCCCTCTTTGTCAAGCACATTCAGAGTGAGAAAAGTGGTTGGGTCGAATGACAAGGTTTAGTCCAAGGGCAGAGCTGGGAAGATGGCTAGGCTTCCCCACACCCTGTACCACGTGTACCTACCGTAGCGTAAGCACAACTTCATGCTGTTTTTTTCTCTAGTGGCAATGCTGGCAGCACCTCTGCCTAAAAGCACAGCGAGGGCCCTGCGCACAAGACTGCCGTGCAGGACACACATTCTTGGTACTGACATGAAGCCTGTCCACTGGGCTGTGATGCGGTGTAGCATGTATTACAATGTGCCATTAAGAAAACCGTAGTTGCCAAATGTTTCTGTTTTTTACATAAAGCTATTCCACTGAAGTTATCTGATTTTTCTCCTGTACTGAGAAGAGAGGTTGAAGCAGACGAGATCTTGTGGGTGGAATACATTATGTCCAAAAATCAATCATAAGGTAAGGTAGGAATATAATTGAGTTTATTTACAGTCCGTTGACTTTTATAGTTAGCACCATTTATTAGAGAAGATGAAGAAGAAGAAAATTAAGCAGAGAGCAGGGAAATGTTTTTGTGATATTCTTATGCCTGGCAATGAAGAGAGATGTGTGTACGAGCTGACAATTTATCTTCTGCCCTGAAGAGAAATGACTTGTTCTCAAATGGGCATGAAATGAAATAGTGCAGAACATGATAGGAACTTTTCTGAGTAAATGGGTCAATTTCCTGTCATTCTCTCAATAATTGTATGTAGAGCACGCTAGGCTCCAAACACTGGCAAATGTGATTATTTTTTTTTTTTCCTCCTGTTATTTTACTCCTTTTGTAAATGGGTGGAAAACATATTCTAGTGCTGGCACTATTATAATCAGCTTTTGCCGGTGGCTAATAGCAGTCCATTTTCAGTGAATGCTTATTACTGCCAAGCAGTCCAAGACACTACATAATAACCCAGCACTGTGTAGATTGGTACCGCTAGAAACAAGATGTAGTTATGGGGACTCTATTGCAAATGCCCCATCACAGCAGGAAATTCACTTGTCCCTTTATCTTCTCTTTCCTAATTGCAAAATAAGCCCTGATGCTCTAGCTGGAGAAGAAGCCTTGTTTGCCTTCTGAAACTTTCTGGTATGGTTCAGGGCTTTCTGCCTCACTATCCCTATCCCTTAGCAAGTTGACACATTTTCCTCTGCTTACAGCAGAGCTAGCTGTTGCTGAGGGGCCACAGATTCAAGTCAGACTCACTGAGGACAGAGTTAGTAACTTTACTTTGGCTGTTGTTAATTTAAAATAACGGAAGTGCTGTAGCAGGTGTTCAGTGGGTGACGGTTAGAGCCTCTGTGGCAGACTGGGTAAATCTCACTGGTACAGGTTAATACAATGACCGAGCTTCATGAGTGCCTTTGAACCGCAATCTGAGGAAGCCCTTAGGAAAAGAGGGAGAATGTTACAGGGTCAGCTCCGAGGAGCTGTGGAATATCTGGATAAATACCAAGCACTTAATTTCAATAGCTCTCCTCCCTCCCATATCTAAGCTAAACAAGACTTAGACTTGTCCAGTCCATCTCATCTTGCATAGTATTATACTCCTACTTGGAGGTTATAGGAAGGATAAAAACACAATCCCAGCCTGATAAAGACTGCAGATACCTGAGATGTGATGCGTCATCTGATGGGGCAACACAGCCCTGTGAGAGCTAAAACCCGTCACTGCCTCTGCAGTGATGGAGGAACATTTACTCAGTTGCACAAGAAATGGATTTCAGCTGAAGATGGTTGGGAATTGCTGTTTTCACCTCACTTATCCCCCAAAAGGAAAAATCTTAATCACATATTTTGAAGGATGGAATCTAAAAGCTTTGAAAGAAAACCCCAAGAACAGATTTTTCTTTTATTCTCCCCACTAGTGAAAAGCTGCTTCTCAAAAGTGTGTCAGGATGAGGTATTTCCCATGGAAATTTCCATTTGGGAGGGGAAGTCAGGAACAAGATACTTTTTTACCAGCCCTAGCTACAGCCCTTCTGAGAATACCACCCAGGGTTGTTGTCACCTTCGTTCTGTATGTGCAGCACAGGTTTCACTCCAATAAAGGTTGGATTGTGTCACAGCTTAAAGACTACTGAAAGTTTATAAACCCCATTTTTTGTTATTGGTTTTGGTTTTTTGTTTGCCTGGGGTTTTTTTGGGGGGGAGGACATGTATGGATTTATTTTTTTTTACACTAGGATAGGAAAATGGCAGCTTCTAGTAGATGTCTGTAAGATCAGACAGGTCTGTTTGTCTTTTATGTATACTCTTGATGCAAATGAACTGGAAATAAGGATACCCACAGGACATATCTTCAGTAACTTCTGCATCTGCTATGACGAGAAGGGAGGAATTTATGTAGCAAACCCACTCTGTGAATCAGCAGTTACTAAAGTATGCTTATGACTGCTCAATGGAGTTGGCCCCGCTTGGTGTATGCATAAGGCTCCAGACTCCACACAAGTCATGAGGAACTGGAAGTAAATGATCTCTGACCTCTGTCAGCAGGCAGCATGGAGAAATGTGTGCTGTTTATTCCACCTGTCTTTGGAAATGTGCAGCCCTGAAGGACTGATTCAGAAGCCAGTTATGCTCAGTATGTCTGGAGTAACTCAGCTGCAGGGGATAGGATCGGCCCACTGTAAACGCCACTGGGAGAATCGGGTCAGAATTCGGCTGTGCTGCTGCTTCGACCAGAGAATAAGATCTAGTGACTCTTACTTGGAGCAAAATAGGAAAAGATCAAGGGCAGAATTAGTCATTTTCCCCATGTTACATAACAATATTTTAGCAAACATTCTTCTCCCTGAACATTTAAATGCATTACTTTGAATAATCACTGAAGACAATGTGGTAATAATATGTTCCTTATGTGTTGGAGGCAAAGCATTTATTCTGGTTTTACTTTTGCAAAATGTATTAACTTAGTTCTTGTTGATGTTTACACACAGGGAATTGTGTGTGGGGGGGTGTGTGTTTTGTTTTTTACTCTTATTTCTTTAAGGGAGCACGTTTTTTGTCTGATTTGGAGACAACTGGGTTTCTGCTAAATGGATCTGATGCCTGTGGTGGGATTCATCCCAGATAACTTCATCTAGCTACAAACCATGTGCTTGGTCTGACGTGCATGTCTCTTGGGAGTGGTGGTGAAGACTTGCTGGTACCTCTCAGGGAAGAATATTTTAATATGCCCTACCTACAACTCTCTTGCAATCACCCCAGTGTCTGTGTCACCTTTGCTTGGTGTATTTAAGGCAAGCCTCATCTGAGTACCTAGAAAGTAGGTTTTCTTCCACCTATAGCTCCCAAGTGGCCTGGCTGTTTAGTCATGCTCTAATTCACCCTCGTTCAGGGCTGGCTCCACCTGAAAAGGCAGTTCTGACCATTTTCTTTGACAGAGCCAGGAAAAGAAAGTGGAGGTGTGGTACACCCAGATGGTTTTGAGATGTATGTGGTTAGGAAACGAGCCCTGGAGATGAGTGACCTGAGTGTTCTGAAACCTCCTCAACTGGAGGGAACACCCACCCACCCCCCAAAAAAAAAAACCTGCCATTTCTTTGAGATGTAGGGGAGACACAAGCGGAGAGGCTGCTCAGGGGAGAGATCTTGTTGCAGCTTCAGCTGAGGCCAGCATGCAGAAAATATCCTGGGGTGTGCAGGGCCAGAGAAGGGCAGGGAAGGGATGGGAATGCTTGTTGACTGTGCCTGTCTTCCCACCACAGGATCCCAGCCTGCTCCAGCTCCCCACTTAGAAAAGCACAGAGCTAATACTGCCGACTGCAAAAAGGGGATGGAAAAGAGTCTTGCTCCATGGGAGGGGTGCAATGGGCACGGCAGAGCTGGAGGGGTCCAGCGCTATAGTTTACAATGCTACCTGTGGGAAAAGGCGGTTTGAGGAGGAGTGGTGCGATTTCTTTGGCTGGCTGGCCAAGCGGGGGTTCTTACTGTCAGAAGTGGATTTTACTGGGCTTGAAACTGGGATTAAAAAAATGTCTATATAAGCTCCAGACAGAGATGCGCCCTGGAATTTTGGAAACTGTTTCACTGCTGGCTTTGGGAGGAAATTTTGGCTTTCTAAGTTACAACATGACTGATATGTTCTATTTGTTTTTTGAGAACTTTTTTTTTTGTACTCCCATGACTCAAATCCATTTGAATTTTTCCCTTTGAACCATGTGTTTGTAAGCTCTGGCTAGTCTAGCATTGCATTTGATATTCTGGCATTGGGCAGTGGACGATGGAGGAGTGTTTTTCCACTGCTACCACAGCGGTCTTCAGCTCAGCGTTGCAAAGTACAACTTTTAGCATAATCTACCACACTCAGTTAGGCTCTGACACTTCCCAGGAGGAGCAGGCATGGTGATTTTGATCCACCAAGGCCAGCTTTGCTGAACAGAAGAACTACAAAGAGAAGCAAAAGCCTTGCTTCTTACTTTGGCATCTCTTTCTGGCCTGAAAAGTACCATCTCCTCCCCTGCCTGAGTTTTGCTGTTCTTCTGTGCTTAAGCAGGGTCTGTCTTTTAATGGCATAATCAGAGTAGGGGGGGCATCTTCATCCATCCACCCTCTGGCCCTTCGTGCAGTCAGTTCAGAGCACTAACCTGAGGTGTAGGATATTTAAGGCTGATTTTTGAAGTGAAAGTTGGAAGGCAGCCCCCAATCTTCCCCCTTGCATTGCAGGGTGCAGATGGTTGCTGTAGGCATCTCTTTGTCCCGGGCAAGCGTTTCTGCTTTGCACAGGTAAATATTTACTGGGCCAGAGAGACAGGCAGAGGAATTGATGCTCTCACTGTGAGGTCAAGCTGTTTGCTGGAGAGAGAGGACACCAGCCCTCCAGGCATACTCTAAGAACACACTGCAGATCCAGTTCTGCAGGCAAGATGTACAAGGGCATGTCCCATTTGTGACTTGCCACCAGCCCCAAATCTCCAGCCAGCATGGAATGATCAGCACATAAATGGTTGTGTGAATGCCTGGTGATGAAAAATGGAGGCATCTCAGGGACTTTATTGAAAGCCTGCATGTTTTCCCTTCCTGCCATCTGCACCAGCTCCCCAAGGGCTCAGAGAGCTGAGTCTGCAAGCTGGTTTGCTCCCTTACGTGCTGTTTAGGCAATTGGGCAGGCCTAGTGAGGCTCTTGGGGACATCCTCCCCATCTGAGGAATGTCCCCACAACCAGAGTGCCGCCATGGCACTGGTGCCTGGTGGAAACACAGCCAACATGTCTCCAGATGCCTTGGGAAGGGATTGGAGTCCACCTCGCTTTCTGGGACCTGGGTTGTCTGCAGGGCTAAAAGGGGTAAAAACTTACTTTTGGTCGCTGCTGTCAGCTGACCTGGCTCTGATGCACTCATGTAAGCGGGCAGCATATTCACATCTGTGCTGTTTGCTTTAACATGTCAAACAGCTGATATTTTTGCAAGGTTTCCCTGGCTCCTCCCTCCCTCCCCTTCTGTCTCTATAAAATAATACTGCTATAATCCAGTTTGACTCAGCAGGATCTCTTTCACGCTGGCTAATCCCCATATATAGGCATCAGTTCAGGGAGGTGCACCAGAACACTGCAATATTTTCCCTAACATTTTGTTTAACCAGGATGACATTATTCAGACAAATTAATTCCTCCAAGATGTAAACTTGTTCTGACTGAGTGCTGCAGCAGCTTTCCTGAGAGCAACAAACCATGATCTGACATCTTAACAGCTCTCCACACGGTCAGGGGGAGTCTTACATAAAAGATCTTCAGCTGTGCATATCTGCAAGGTGCAGCTGCCCATTTCTGGAGACAGACTTCTTTGCTAGCAGGTATTGGTGAAAAAAATATTTATTTTTTTTAAGAAGTGAGTGGGATCCAAAGCACAAGACATTTTGGAAAATATCCTGGCGTATGAAAAGAGAGGGTAGAGACTACCTTACTCTGTGAAATCCTTGCCGAAGATTTGTAAAATTGCTTAATGACACTTTTCTTCCATTGTACGTTGAGTTCATCTTGCATGTCTGAGCTAGTGTGTTCCTACACGGGGTTTACAAAGCTCAGATGCATGTGCAGCTGATACATAAGCTTATGTGCCAAAGGGTAGCGCCTGTAGGAATGGGAGAGGAAAATGTAACCGGCCCTTCACAAGTCTGCCTAACAAAGGAACTCCTGGAGTGCTTCATGAGGAGGAGGTCCCAGCATGGGAAAGTGGCCCTATGGTGCTGCTTTTACCCTGTATGGGGTATATATGGGGAGGTTAGCAACCTTATGCCCTTCCGTGACACCAGCTATTTGGGGTGGCATGGCCAAGATGCTAGAGTTGCATTCAACCCTGAGGTTTTCTGTCCATATTCCCTCAAGATGTTTTCCTGGTGCTTGGGTTACCTCTTGTATTCTGTATTGTCTGGGCTTTGGGAGCCAGCTGGGAAATGGCTTTTTCTTCCTCCTGCCCAGAGCATCATTATGTCCATTTAGGTGCCTACCAGTCCTTCCCCTCAGTGCTTCCCTTAGCTCCTAGATCCATAATCAAGCAGGTCTGTGTGCTGGCCTCAAGCGTGCCAAAACTGCTGGCAGTGCCCTAAAACAGGAGGAAAGAAATGAGAAATCTGTTTAACTTAAAGTAGCTGGGGCTAAGCTATGTGAACATAGTCCTGGGTCCATATCTCCCAGCCCTTGCTCCTACCATGAATTCTTTTGCTGCCTTATGTCTGTCTTTTTTGCTCAGCTTGAGTTGCTTCCCTGTGCCTCAGTTTTACCTCCCTGAGAAATGGGTTGATGTTAATTGTTTGTTCATTGAGACTTGCATGGAGTGACTTCAGAGAGCTTAGCTAACTGGATGGCCATGTTCCTGGGGTGCTGGGAGCTTTTCCTAGCTGGATTTCTTTTCTGCACCTTACCATCTCCTAGGCTAGCTAGAACAGCATGGGGAAATCACATTCTCTTCTCTGTAAGCAGTGTATTATTGACAGAGGGCATTGCTAGAGGCTTTTAGTACTCACCAAGTACCTTAATGTAATATCATCACCATTAATTCAAACTGAGTTAAGGTTACAGCAAATAAGTGTAATATCCAAAAGGCACTGAATACTTAAAAATATTTATAAAGTTACAGCTTACAGAAATGGAGTTACAGGTGCATAAAACTACCTTATACTTAGATTAGTTTCAGAGGTTCCCCTCGCTCTGTTTCAGCTGCAGCAGATGCTTCCCAGTTTCTTCTACAGGGATCTTTTGCATCTCTTTGTCCTGGTTCTGTTTGTGAAAGGTCTGGCACTGGGAATGCACCTTCTTTTATACTTCAGTTTTGTCTTTTTGGGGGATAGTCAGTCTCCAGGCTCTCTCCATGCCTGGTGATCTTGAGTTGTTCTTGCAGAAGTAGGCTTGACCAATAGCTTTGAAAATGATGTCACTCAGACATACCTAAATGGAACTATCACCTACACAATAGTAACCGGTCAGCTTGTTGCTTTCCAGGGGCTTGTCAGTGATTAGCAATTCTTTTTTTTGCCTGTAGTAAGGTAAAATACTTTTTTCTCCTGTTGAAGCAATTCTTAAATCTTTCTGCAAAACCTTTTGTACACTGAAGTTTTTATTTCAAATAGACGTGTGGAGTAACTACCATGCATTATACAAACCCTGAAATGCCATTAAATCACACAGCTCATTAATGGCTTCTCCTTAAGACTCCCTTTGGTAACCAGGCAGCCTGGGATAAACCATCTGTCCCCAAATCATGTCTTTGGAACCAGTGTGTGTCTGTCCCTGCAAGAGAAACCTTGTGAAAGAGTATGGCTGAAATAGGTTTCTAGCATGGTACAGCAGAGCTGTTATGTCTGATAGTACTTGATGCTTATCTGTAATCTGTTATTAGCAACAAAGAAAAAACAATAACTGCTGATAAAACTAGTGGATTAGTAAGATGTCAGAGCAGTGGAATGGAGGGGCACAGACTGAATGGAGGGGTACAGCCAGCTAAAGATGACTTCCAGTGTTGTGGCAAAAAGGGCTGATACCAGCCTTTGCAAGGAGACTAAGTTGCAGAGTTGTTTGATACCAAGTTCAGTGTTGGTAAGAGAGTGGAATCCCCCATCTAGGTGTCTGTCCCTCTCTTAGAAGGACACTGAAAGACTGAAGAAGGTGGAGAAAAGAGCCAAACGTTGGAGAAAAAAATACTTTAAAGTGAGATCAGACAGTTTAATTTTGCAGAGGAGGTGTGATACAATGTATAAGGCAAAGCACTGGCTAATGCAGAAACTTTTATAGTGGCGAAAGGCAGAACAATGGTGGAAGCACTAGCCAAACACACTCACAGTAGAAATGAGACAAATACTTTAACAGTATGACTGGTTACTACTGGAACAAAAGACTGGTAAGCGGTAAGTCTTCATCTCTTGATGTCTTCAGACTAGGCCTGGACACTGTCATGGAAGCCCTCATTTAGTCAAACCTGTAAAGCACTAAATATCATAAGTGGATCAGTTGCCAGTGATTCTGCACCGAAACAATGCTGTGATAGCGCCAAGGACCTCACAAACTGTGGTTTTGGGGTAGACAGGGTAGTGCCTTGTTTTGTTTTCTTTTTGTCACGTTCTCAAAAGAGAGCAGGGAGCCCAGGCATGGTGGGAAGATGGGAAGCATGCATGTCGTATGCTGGCAAGGTCCCTGCGTCCCATACATGGCGCTAGTTAACATGTTCTTCCTGTTAGACCACTGCCATGGCAGGTCCAGATGTCAGTAACTCCAGCTGATACCACTGAAGAATGATGATTTGTGACTACTAGAGATTTGTCTGCCTTTGTTCAAGGAGCAGAAGAAAAGCACTTAGAGGTGGTCAGCCATTTAGGTCAGAAGAGGTGAAAGCTGGTGTTTTCAAAAATTGGCCTTCTTTCTAGCCATCTTGTGGTTTGTCTTCTCCGTGAGAGACTATAGGCTGCTTTGTTTTTGTTTTTCCAAGATGCTGAACATAAACCAACTCAAGCTGCAGGCATGGAGCGTCTTTAAGAAAAGGCGGTTTGAATTAACCACCCTAAAATATAGAACACCCCATCCCTGAGGACACTTTGCAGTGTGTGACTGTGAGTGAGTGGTACTTAAAAGGAGGGTTGTATCCAAAGTGAATTAATTCACACATCAGGCCCTGAAAAGATCAGCTCTACACCTAGCTGTAGTCCTAGGAATGCCAGGCAAACAGGCGAGTTTGAAGTGCATGGAAGCAGGAGAATTAAATTGGAAAGACAGGTCTCTGGTATCCAGGCAGTATTTTCTCACCAGCAGATCACAAAGAGCTTTCCAAAGCCTGGTAAGAACAAGGATATATGGGGTCAAATGAACCCTGGAGTGAGTGCCTGGTTTTCAGTCACGCATTCCAGATCTCAGCTCAAATATTTTTGTGTTGGGCTTCTTTCAGAAAAGTACAGAAAGACCCTGGAGCCAGAAATACTGTATAAAACACGCAGGATAATTAGCAACCTCCTGGAAACATGTGCAACTTTAATAAAATTTAAACTCCAGTTCCTTCCCACAGGTGGAGTCCAGCAGTACTGTAGGCAATATGCACAATGTAGCTATTTATATGCCTCTTCATCTAAAAATGTGAGTGTTAAAACATATGTAGGTAAAGCAAATGGAAAGCTTGAACTTGCCTGCGTGCCATGCTTATTTGAACTTGCTGCATTAGCTCTGCAAAAAAACTGGATTGCTGCTGAGCAGTGTATTCAAGCACAGATTTTGCAAAGAGAAATGTCTTCACCTACAGACCTGGCTTCTTAAAAAGCCCTATGACTTTGCAGCTCCAGAAGATACTGACTTTCTCTGCCAACCACAAAGGGGAATAAATGACTCTGGGAGGGCTCAAGTAATTATACAAAGTGCCTGGATCAACTTTTCCATGGGGATCCTGTAGCTACTGGTCTGATGACTTAATAATGTGCTTCTGAAATGGCTGCTTTCCATTGCTGTTCCTCTCTGGGGCCAGATTTCCAGCAAGACTCATTAGCTGCCCTTGCAGAACTGGCAGGAGGATGCTCGCTGGACTCGCACTGCATGTGAAGGAGCCAACGTTAACTTTTCCATAGGAAAACTTACAGGTAGGGCAGATCTGGGCTGTGCTGCCCCAGCGGCAAACCCGGAAAAAGAGGATGACTCAAAGTCCTAGATCACTTCCTTGCTCCCCACCCTTCACTGCCACTCCCTGTCCCTCTGTCCTTCTCCCTCCTCTCTCTGGAAGCTGGTGTGGCAGCGTGTGCGGGGAGGGACCGCGTTGCACAATATGGTGCCAGCAAGAAAATGTTGCTTTCATTAGGAGACCGCCAGCGCTTGTCCATATTGCCTGTGTTAGAGGGATCCATCAAGTACATGAGCCACATTTTATTACCAGACTGTCTTGTCCCTTTGCACCTGGATCTGGTCCATAGAGCCTGATGAAGAATGGCCCTTGTTTCTGTTGTTCCTAGTAGGTCCATTAAATCAGCAGCTACGGGAAGATGTGAGCCATACCAGTTTTACTTTGCGTGAGCTGCTTGGCAAAAGGTGAAGGTCAGATTCCTTGAAGTGTTCAGATGGTCTTGCTGGGGACACAGCGGTTTCTGGTCTTCAGAAAGGAAAGTTGGAAGTAACTTGTATTAGGAGGGAGATGAGCAATTCAGCAGTTACATTAATGAGACGTAACCATTGGTGCAGGTGATGTCAGACTTTTTAAAATAGTGTGTGAAGCACCAGAGCGTGGTCTTTTCCACTGTTATGGAAAGAAAATCCCTATAACAGAGTGGAACAGTTACAGAACAAAATGATCCTGAAATAATGTTATTTTTCCCCCTATATTCCATAACCACTGTGATTTCAGCCCAAGAGTCTATACACTAAGAGGGCACTATCAACTGGAGAATGGGCATGTTGCACATGTTATATAATATCTATTATACATTCAGTGTGTTTATATAAATGGACATTTCTTATGTAACTGTGTCACTAGGCAAACAGTGAGGTTGGACAAGTTGGTTTCTCCTTCCATTACTGTTCTGCTTTGCTTGTTGATTCTCGAGCACTGTCGCAGGACTGAGGGGTTTGTGTTACTGCTGTCTGTACCCAAGTGAATCTCTTCTTTTCAAAAGCTCCATTCACATTTGAATTTTGCTGGGTTTTTTTCTCTCAACTGTTGTTTCTTTTTTAAAATGTAATATTTGGCTGAAAGCCTTTGGTGTTGCTTTTACAAACTCAGGAGTAATCTGGTTAGTGTATATTAGGGACTGACAGTTAGTTGACTAGCACAGTGTTCAGTGGCTGTGCTTTTCAACTTTAAATAACATCCAGGGCAGCCTCCTCAAGTGATGTAAAAGACCTGGTAAAGAAATGCCAGCTGTCAGCTTGATTTTTGGTCTGCTCTGCTCTGACATAAACCTTCCCGACAGCTCAGGCTAGTGTCCTTCATATTCCAAATTAATCCAAAATTTTTTGTGGTGAAGAAAGGGAAAGAAATGACTTTAGAGTAAAGGTTTCCTACTCTGAACATCCTTGACTAACCCTGCTGACACCAGAGAATTACCACCTACTCAGACGTGCCTATCTGCTCTTGATGGCAACTCTGAGCCAAAGACATTTTTATTTGCATTCCAATGGTTTTGCCATCCAACCTCTCTGTATCCAAGTCTCCATGTTGTCTGTCCAAAATAAGAAAACTTCTTTTTCACAAGGAGCCTTGATTTTTATTTTTTTTTTGTTTTTGGTTTTTTTTTTTTGTTTGAGAGCAAAAGAATAGTGCCAAGAGGTTAAATCAGCTAGGTAGGCAGTTGTGTTGCAAGGAATCTTCTGCCCGACAGTCCCACCACAGTGTCTTGAACACAAGTGTAGCCCAAAGCTTCTGGTTTACTTCTCGCATATGGTTCCAGGAAGGATCCGATCTATAGTGTGGGTATCAGTTTGTAAGGCTAGAAGGCATAATGTATCATCCTTTTTTTCCCCAACTATATGTTGAGCTGAGTTCTAGCAGAGGCACCTTTGGGGGTGGGCTGGAAGTGCAGAGGGGCTGATGTAAGTCATCTTCTCTCTGTATGTTTCTGTGGATGAGACCATCTCATAGTGGAGGAGAGAAGGTGATGGATGGGTTCTCAGGGTGGATATCTCCAGATAAAGCAGATGGATTTTCACTTTTTTTTTTATCTCTTACTTGACTTCTTTGGGAAGTTCTCTTACCTGTGCTACACCTTGTCTGGATTATTCTTACATAGCTGCCTCCATTTTTCCTTTCTGTATCCCTTCCTTCTTTGTCACTCTTATCTCAGCAGGTGGCTCAAACTTGCTTCTCCAGACTAGGAACCTGAAACAAGCATCCAGGTCATCTAAATGAAAAGAATAGGGATGTCATTACATCTAAAAATAATCCTAGTACCTGCTAGGTCATATATCTGGCCCTGGACTTACTCAGCAGCCTGCATTTATTTCCAATTAGAGTCTGACTCTAGATAGAAGAATAGGTGTTGCTCCAGGGGATAACTCACTTCAAGTCTCTGAGGAAATCCTGGAATCACAAACCACCACCCCCCACCAACCCCCAAAAAAAAAAAAAAAAAAAAAAAGAACATTCCTGGTCTTGGTATAGAGGGGAAAGAGTATAGAAACATAGTTCTTACCTTAGATTGACTCACTAAATTCTGCTTTCTGTTATTCTTGACGGTGGCCAGTACTGGTTGCCTGTGGTCCCTGCCCAGTGTTCTTCCAAAGTCTTTAAAATACGCATTTTTCAGCCGTTGTATTTCCAGACACAGATAAGTCTCCCGTTGCCTTAAAAGCTCCAACACGTTCTCCTCACATCAGGGACTTAAATGCGTTTGGCAACTCTTTAAGAAACACATCAGGGATTTGGGAGAAACATATTCTCACTGTCAGTTTAGGTAGCAGCAGCATCCAAGTGCTGTGAGTTTGGGGGTTTTTCCAAGCTTTATACTGGATTATATTATCTATTAAAAGCAGCTATTTTTATGCTGAACTGTTGCCATGACCTGTATTTCACAACTTGCACGTATACACTGAAAAATTATCTTGCACTCAAAAGGTGTTTCAGTCAAAGCTCTGTGAAATTCTGTGCAAAATCTCATTACCTTCTTGCTTTTTTTTTTTGGTTTGGGTCAGTTTGGGGAGTTTATTTCTTGGTAGTTTTAGGTGCCAACTTTGGTGTTCATAATAGATGTGACTTCTGTCAGAACATCACAGGCCTCCCAATAGCTTCCTAAACCCACTTCACAGATAATGTGAAGTGCAGAGGTGGAAAAGAGTTAATGAAAGTCTTAGAGTCACTGGTGACCCCGAGGACAGAAGCCGGACATCTTTAATTGCCAGTGCTCTGCCCCTGCCACTAGAAAACTTGACTTTCTCTTGTGACTTCTATGAGAGATTCAGGAGAAGCTTTGCATTCTCTTTGCTTGAGCAATTTAGATGGTGAGGGGGAGCTGTTAAACTAATACTCAGCTGAAATATTTTATCTTTGGTAGCTATTAGAAACAACTTAGAGATGCCTTTATCTGTGACCTGAAATAACCAGGGGGAAATGGGTTGCGTGCCTTTCCTTGTGGCTTAGAGAGATGGGTTGTTGGGTTTTTTATTCTTGGAGTGAAGGGAAAGGATTCTGCTTTTTTTGGTACAAATTTTAGAAGTACCCAGACTCTCAGGTAGTACCTCTGTCTTTTCCCTTGGTTTATCTAGGAAATGTCTAGGACGCATAAAATACCAGCTTTAAATGGGTTGTAGTTAAAAGGCTAGTGGTGTTGAATCTGTAACCAAAAGAAGCTGATCTTTGCTCAATGCTAGTTTATTGACAGAGTTTCCAATTAAAATTTGATTTCCATGTTAATCGACAAGATTCCATTTTCTTGATGGATTTTTGTCACAAATTCTTGCACTGCTCAGTCAGTCCTTCAGGAAAAGCATGGCAGGCGAGAATTCATTTCTAATGCAAAAATACCAAGAAAGAGAAGGGGAGGGGAACTATAAATAATCACTGAAATGTCACAGAGTCAGTCATTTTTTCCTCTGCAAGTCAGTTTTAGCAGTTAAGGTCAAGATAACATTTCCATGTCAATGGTCAGTTACATCAAAATTCTAAAACAGGAAGATTGAATGGAATTTTGGAATTATTTTTTTTGTATTCTGCCCAGATTTGACCAATTTATAGTCTCTTTGGTCTGCCAGCTATGAGTTTCAGTGTTATTTTGGTTAAGCTCTTTGCCAGAGTGGCAAGCTTGGATTGGAGCATCAGGTTTATTAAAGGCTATGAAATTAAATTCTCTACCAAAAGAAAAGAAAAAAAGCCCACGTCTTGCTGATAGTCACTTCTTTGTATTTCCTTTGATGCGGTTCAGTTTGACTTGAATTCTAGCTTAACAATTTGCTACATGATCTTGTTTTGTTTTCACAAAGTTCTAATCAGTTTAAACTGCAAGCGGTTTGAAATGCCTCTCTAACAACTTCCTCAGCGTTGCTAATTAAGCTTCAAATCTGTGTTGTCCACAATTGTATCTAAACAAGGAGCAAAGTGTATCTGCTCACTGCCACATCTCCCAGCTGCATATAATTCTGCTGCCTGTGCAGAAAGTAGTCACAGCAGGACAGATCCTTCGGTCCTTATTTAGGCAAAACTCCCAGGGTGGCATACGAGGTCAGGCACATCATGTGTTGAGGGAATAGATGGATTTGATGGTGAGAACATGTAAGGCAAGTGGTACGCCATCCATAGTGCAAAGACAGGAAGCGCTTGGGCACAGGGAACAGCTTTGCTTTATCCCCCAGAGACCTTTGTACCACAGAGCCCTGAGTTATGATTATGGTTTGTAGGTGCTCTTACCTGACTTGTGGGTGTTAATAATGGGTAAAAATGCAGTCTATCAAAACCTGCAGTGTATTCCCCCCCGTCCCTTAGGAGCAAAGCTAATAGAATATCATAGTTTTTAAAATTACCAAGGTTTACTCTAGTGGAAAAAGAGTCCTAACAAATCCTCAAACCCATCTTTCTGGAACTGGCGAAGCTGGCAGATCATTTATCTCTAGGTAGCGACCCCAGTGGTACGAAGTAATAGTAATCTTGCGAGGCATGGCTGCCGTTGTGCAACGGGGTCCAGGGATTTCAGCGGTAGCTCTGTGCCAGTTCGCCTGAGCTGCACAATCCTTGAACAAACTGTTTACCTCTGGTATTTTGGGAGGGATTTTGAGGGATTTCCTTCAAATTAGAAATCTTTGAAAATCAGCATCTTGCGCCAGGCGTTGTATTATGCAACAGTTTGGAACGAGGGCTGAAGGTCTGTTCATGAGCTCAGGATCTCCTTGGATTGAAGAAATCGGAGATGGAAACTGTGTTATCAGATCATCCCTCCCTGCCAATGCAGGCTCGTCCCCTGTGCTCCCCTGGTGCTGCTGTGCTTTACAGATGCTCATCCTTCCAGCTCTCCAAGAGCCTGCCCCAGCTTAATGGTTGGATGTTTTCTGGACCAGATGCAGTCCTGGTGTGGTGTGACTGACCGCACGGTTATACTGGGGTTTGTACCTGGTGCGTGGTGTGCTCAGCAGTCCTAACAGCAAGCGAGAGCTGTGCTCACCAACGTGCATAACGCACTGTTTCAATTTTGTGGGGAATGTGCAGCTTCTCTTTTCTGGCAGTAGACAAGTTGTGAGAAGGTTTGGAAATGCAGCTTAACTAGAATGAAAATTACTGAAGAAACGGGAGCTGCTTATAAGATATCTAACAATGTCCTTTTGGATAGCAGTTGCTAAGGATGCTTTCAATTGCTGAGCTTACTGTAGTATTGCATGTGACTATAATTTTTGTTGAATTAAAATTCATCAGCATAGACTTTTTTATTCTCCATGCTTTTTAAAAGTCAACTGTAAGTTAGAAGCATTTCTCTGGTATTAAAATACTTTTATTTACTCTTGCAAATTGCTGTAGCCACATTAGAGTACTCAGAGTAACAGCTCAGATGCTGTTCCCCAGTACTGCACCTCCCAAAATGAGACCTTGTTGACTTTTGAGGTGTGTGCAATTGTTACAGATTAAAAAAATTGAGTTTTTGCTGTTAATACTTTGTTTCCATCAAGTAACCATTTGGGCACACAAACTATTTCAAGTATTTATCAAACATAACAGCATCGAGTTTCTCACCAGAATATGTAACTTTTACAGCCATTTTATGTACAGGCAAACTGAGGCACGGAGCATGGGAGTGCTTTGATAGTTACTTGGTTGAAGTGCCAGAAGTAAAATCCAGGCATTTTATCTTCCAGCCCCCCAGTTTAGAGAACTAATCCTTCATTTGTTACATTCGTAAGCAGTGCTGTTTTAAAGTGACAAAGATCTCAGTGTTGTCAGAGCAAGGAATGTACAGAAGATGAGTAGCTGTGAGTGCCAGAAAGTAGTTAAGTAATTTCCAACATCAGGCTTCTTGTGGATTTTTAGCTGGAAGGAGTCAGTGTGATTGTGGTTGGACATTGAGCCTAACGCAGAGCAGACCGTTTAACCCTGACATTCCTTCATCGCTCTCAACATCGCTCTCGGTGGTACTAAAAACGGACGTGAGTCTTACTTAAACTGACGCTGGGCAACAAAGTTGTCACCCTGTTCCCTGCCTGTGCTGTTCCAAACATTAATTATGTTCACCGTTAAAAACATATACCTTTCTCCAGGTAGTATGGCCAGCTAGTGAGCCTGCCAGATCCAGCAGCCTTATCTAGGTTCCTCTCCAGCCTTTGGTATGCTCAGACAATGGCAAAGCCATCCCTTAGCCTTCACTTGATAAGACAGCTATTTTAAGGTGCGAAATGGAGCTCCTTCCTCCTCTGCTGTAGAGCATATTTTGACATCTGTATATCATTTGTGAAGCATTTCTCAAGCCCTCTTCCATTTTCATCGTGGCCTTTTTGTTATTGCACATTTGTGGACTCAATTGCATGTCGTTGTCACCTTTGCTACTGACGCAAGCTGTAAAATATATCTAGTCTTTCTCTGACAGTTACAGGGCAAGGGGAAGGGACTCCTTCACCCTCTATGCTGGGAGGACTCTGCCAGATTCACCTCCAGCGGCTCCGAGTCCAAATATACAAAGCTGAATTCAGTTTTCCTGACAAGAAAAGCAGATTCCAGCAGAGGGGAAGCATGCCAGCTGTGGTATTGCTACTGTGCTGGGAAAGCCACTAAAAAGTGAGTCGAATGGAAGAACTATTTGAAAGCCACTGAATACAGCAACCTTAAGGGCCCGAGTCTACACTATGCAGCTGGTAGCTGTATGCCTAGCTCAGACCCGCATCATGCTGGTAATGTTGCAGGATTGCCATTGTTATTTATTTCAGTATTTTCCCTCCCCTCTCCCAGCAAAACAAGCTATACCAGCTAAAGAGCACCCTCGCTGCTTACCACTGTGTCTGAATTGGGGAGTCTAGCTAGGATATTTTGGGCTGTCAGGGGTCACTTCTCTTGCCCTAACACACTGACACAGCTATGGAAGAGTGGCATGAATGTCAGAGAATTGGCCGAGATGCTTCCCCAGGACTCCCCCCTTGCTGGACTTTCCCTTCCTGCTATACTCTCAGAAGGCTAGGAGAGTGTCACCCACTGCTAATAATGTGTCCAGCTGGTCAAACTAAGAAAGATTAACTCACACATGTCCAAATTCTCTCTTCAAGTATGGAGGAAGGAATTTTATGCTGGCCATTAGTGAATTAAATGTTGTGTTTGCCAAGATTTTCCCATCTGTGGAGATAGCAGTTGGGGATAGCTGGGGATTTTGGGGGGGAAATTGGGTCTTGATTTTCCTTTTCTAGAAATAATGCCAAAAAAAAGGTTTTGAAAGTGTTGAAATTACATCTTGACACTTAACTCCTCCACCAATATCTGCTTTATATTTAATTTATAATCCAACTATATATTTGCAGACCCAAAACCTAAATGAAACCATTTGAAATTATTTGAAGTGCAGTGTTTCAATTGACCTTGATCTAATTTGAGGTTTATAAATTCACCAGACTTCTTGAGATTAAAGTGTTCTGTCTTCACTTAAGCATGGAAACATTTTCAAGCCTCAAAAATTATGCCACAATGGGGAAAATGTCTCCTGCTCTGCTCTCCTAGCAGTCTGAGGAAATGAAGGACGGAGTCACAAGATTTAAAGCAATTCACTTACCGCACTTTACTAAGTTACAGTTCAACTACAGTAGTTGACCATGTGCCTGTTTTTTAGCACAACAGTCACTTTTGATTCCCGCAGCTAATACCGTCTCTTCTGCGCAGTCACTCCAAAAAATGTGTTTCTTCTGCAGTGCTCGTAGAAAGTGAGTTCATGTCCCTGTGACTGAGTTGCCAATGTAATTTGTTCTAGCAACTTCCCTCTCCTCTCTCAGTAAAATAAGGTATACCGTGCTCATGTCCCCGTGCGTGAGCTCTCCTCTGTCTGCTGTTCAGAGTGCAGGGGAGATTATTTATGTTCATTAGAGCTCCAGGTGAATTGCCAATACATAAGAAGCAATGACTAATCTCTGTGTGCCTTTTCTTCTGCATTCATTGTGGGAGGGTCCTTGTGCTGAACTATATTGTGAGTTACTGCTGTCACCCAAAATTTGGTTACGAGGGGCTATAATCTTCAGCATCAGGGAAGCAGGATGAGCTGCAGCCCATAGGCTGTCACTGCCGCTCTGTTCCCCAAAGCTGTTTGCCAGCTTTTAATCAGGGATGTGAAGTTTTCAGGAAGGGATTCAAACACTTCCCACTTCCAGTCTTGAGTGGCTCTTGCACCCCAGAAGTCTCTCCAGCAGTTTGGATTTTCACTTTGTGTCCCATGTTTAAACCCAACATCTGCAGAGCAGTTCCCTTTTGGCTTTCTGTGGTTTCTGAAGGGCCAAGTATTGCTATAGGGAGGCCTTCAAACAACTGTCAGATACTTGTTCTCAAGCAGCTTGTTCCCACTTTGTTGCTGATTGTGCTGTACAAGTTTAAGTCTCTTAGTTTTTACTTGCAAGTTGATGCTTTATGCCCTGGTCATTTTGGTTCTTTGTGTTTTACTGTGTATTTGCTTGGGGTTATTTTTCTTACTGGTATATTAAGGTGCATTATACTCTCCAGGTGAGAGTCTCTCTCTTTGCTATGAATAACCAGTTCCGCCCTTGAGACGTGGACCCAGACTTAGCCTTTAACATTGGGCCAACCTTCTATTCAGCAATGGATGGTTCCTTCGCCATCCTTTTCAAACCCAAAATATTAGTTGTATTTGGAGACACAGGTGTCTCCAAAAAAGGAGACACTTCCTACCTCTTAGCCAAAAATATATGAAAAGGATGGTAAACTTCCCCTCAGCCAGTGCTGTATTTGTGGTCTATACTCTTATGGCGTTAATTTTACTACAAGCCCTGAGATCTGATGTTTCCTTCCTAGTTCTTATCTTCCTTCTCTGCACATTGCTTTGGCCCTCTGTGTAGCTCGTTGGATGCACTCAGCTCTACTTGTTGATTACAGAGAGGGCTGGCAATGGCAGCTTGGGAGAAAAGAAGAAAAACAGGGCTGTTAAGGGTTGGTGTTTTTTTTTTTCTTCCCCCTCATCTTGTTTGGCTTTCTGAAGGTCTGAAAGCTTCAGGAGGTGCTAGGAGAGTGAGTTAAACTGTGAAAGACAGCAAAATCAGGAAGCCAAACTTACAATCCTACAGGGGTGCTATTCCCATAATGTGCAGAAATACCTTTGTGCACGTTATTAGCTGCTGGGGCAGCACTTAGGCATGTGGGATAACCTGATTAGAGAATCAAAGAAAACCCTGTTAGCTCCACAGGCCATATCCTGCCTTACAGCAACCTGATGTCAAATGGGTGTGAATCAAGGAAGCTTTCCCTTTGGCATCTTCTGGTAACACCTTGAAGAGAAGGGTCTGAGCCAGGGTTCTAGCAAGGAAAGAGGCTTAAGCAAATACACTCCCAGACAGGGAGTGATCTGGAGTCTGAAACTAATGACTTTGTTTTTCCTCACTGGTACAGACTTGGAAGGATAAAAAGAATAAATTTCTCAGGTCTGATTTTCAGGTTGTAGAGAAGGTTTAATCAGAAGCTGGTTAATTTAAAATGCTTGTCTTGCTTGGCTATGAGAATGTCAGCGTGACAGAGCTGAGATTTTGGAGCAGAAGGTGTGTTTTCTGAAGTGTGATTACCTGCTGTCCTGGTCACTGCAAAGCTCCCACCAAAGTCAGCGTTAATGTGAGATGTCAGACAAGATGATTCTAATGATCCCTTGCTGTCTTAAACTCTGTGTGTCTGCAAAGAGCGAGTAGGAGTTGTATCAGATCCGTAGTGAGAGCATTTCCAGGCTGCACTGTTTGGTGTTAAATCCCTTTGCAGGGTGGATTGCAGCTGCAGGTTTCTGCTCTGTTCGCATAGGCTGTGGTAGTAGATCAGGGCAACTGCTTAGCAGATCAGCCCCCAATGTGGAGGTAAGTTGTGAAACTCCCGACTGTGTTGTGGGTCCTCAACGTTTATCGGAATTCAAAAAGCGATCGGGTAAGTTCATGGGAGAAACATTCGCTTGAGACTAAGTATGGAGAAGCCGAGCTTTGTCTCAGGAAGTCCCTAAGCCAGAAATTGCTAGAGCCTGGCAGCATATCCTAAGGAACTGCTGTGTTTTGCTTGCCCTGCTCTCATACTTTGGCTTCTGTTGTTGGGAACTGTTGGAAATAAAGCAAGTAGCGACTTGGTGAGGCAAATGCTCCGTACCTGCGCATATTCAGAAGATGTCATACCAAATGCCTGATGAGCAGCACAATCTTCCATCAGTATCTGCAGGTATGCTGCATTCCTTCCTTGGCAATATAGAGAACAGCATGGATGCGGACTGAGATGTGATCTACTTATGCAAAGCAAAATGGTAAATTTGCCAGGTTATTTCTCCAAGGAGAAAATTATTGACCTTGCTTTTTCTGGCATACCAGCTACTGTTATAATGATGATGATGGTGACAGCAACCAGACAGAAAGGCCAGCAATAATTCTTTCCTGCCCATTATTACAAGGCATAAAGCAAAATCCCGTCTGAAACTAACGCTAGTCTGGCTGTGCTCTCTTAACAAATGTGTGAGGCAGTTCTCATATGGGTTGAAATTCAGGACTTTTAATATCAACCTTTCCAAAAACAATCCTTTTGTTCTTTTGATGTGAACTCGTGTATTTCTATGTTTGTATCTTACCAGTGATTTGCAGCCCAGAGATAATGTCCGGTAGCAAACGTGAGCATAGAAGTAACCTCTCTAAGCTCCTGGGTTATTCATCTCCTGACAGTACATTTTGCCTGCACATGTAAGGGCTGGATCTTGCCCCTGAGAATATTGGCTCAAAGAAGCAATAATAATGCGGTCAGTCAAAGCACTACTTTCCCTGGGAATTTTGTTGCATGAAGAAGCAGAAGAACTTCAGCCTTCCTGTGTTTGTCAACATGATCTGCCTTCTAGCAGCTTTTTATATTTCTGTCCTATTAGATTTTGTCTTTCCTTTTCTTCCCCCCTCCTTATTTCTGTCTATTTTAATCATAATCAATACTGTAATCATAGACTTTCTACTTCATCTAAGGTGCGGACATCTGTTGATAACATTATTTGATAACTCCAGATGCATCAAACAAGAGTAGTGAGTGAAGTTCATGTTACCAAAGTTCAGTGAAATGACCCAGATCATTGCCACATATTTATTGTTTCCATCAGTCTATGTGGGTTGCATCCTCCATTCATGGCACGTGTCTTTAAGGTGCTTGGTTTAAAAGGGTAAGCAAAACTGCGTTGGTGTTTTGATAACTGACTGCAAGGGTGAGTGAGGACTGAAATGAGATTAATCATTCACTGGACCCCACTTGAAAGGTGCAGGGGGGGGGTTTGGCTCCAGTGATTCAGGAGCAGGCCAGTATGTAGAACCTGTGTGGCAAGGATCATGCCCTTAGAGCTGGCATTTCACAGTCATTATCTCAAATATCGTGGGCCAGAGATAACTGAACAGTTTGTCATCCTGAACTCCTGTCCTTGCGATACTCTCATTGCAGACACTGCTTTGTTCTCTCCCCAGACTTAACAGTAGTCTCTGTGGTGGGAGAGGAAGACCAAGATTTGGTTAGAAGGCATTTAAAGATCCTTTATGGGAGATGTTATTAGCAGAGCACTTAAGGTGGTCTCTGTGTAGCCCCAGGAGTTTGACCTTTGGCTTTGCACTGCACACTGTGGAGGTAGTCTCTAATCAGCTCAGGTGTAAAAGGTCATTTAGACTGGGCAGTCTGGAGGCAAAAACCCAGGAGTGCAAGCTGCATAACTCCCTCCTGTGCTCTTGTCTACAGAAGCTGCAATGTCTCAGACCCACCTGATGTGTCACCTCTGATCATTTATCAGAGCTGCTGAGAGAAGCCTCTGGTTTGTGTTCTCACACTATGCTAAAGACTTGACCCAGGCTCTATGCTGTTATCATACTTTTTGTTGACTGTACTGTGCTTGTCTAGAAGAAGTGAAAACAAAGTACCTAAAGCTTCTAAGTAGATCAGCAACAGCCTCCAACCCAACTGACCTTTGTAAACATCCTGCTGAGATGGTGCTCTCATCTATTGTGTATGTTTTGTTTGCAGAACACGCTGGAGCAATGCAGCGTCTGTGCAAAGCCCATCATGGAAAGGATCCTCCGAGCCACCGGGAAGGCCTACCATCCCCACTGCTTCACCTGCGTGATGTGCCATCGCAGCCTGGATGGGATCCCCTTCACCGTGGATGCTGGTGGGAACATCCACTGCATCGAGGATTTCCATAAGTATGACCCAAGCTGCTCTCAGTGGCTTTGCTTATTGTCTTTTTTTGTCCCTAAAAATCCTCCTTTTTGATTCTGAGTGTCCAAAAAGATCTGAACCCTTCCACTCCTCACTGCCGCTTCCTCCCAGGGCTCTTAAATAGTAGACAGAGCTTTGCTCCAAGCAGGCACACCAAGGCATGCAAGATTAATTGGTTAGGGGCTGGTTGCTGCTTAATCTCAATTTTGCTTAGATCTGAATTTATGGATAACCTTTGTGTTCCCCTATTTTAAATGCTCTGGCGTTCCCCCTGCCTTCCCCTGCACTCAGCATGTGCATGTTTCTCCTCGCTGCCTGTACCTGCACTTCCATGTTGGCGTCTCCGCCCATCTTCCACCGAGCAATTAAGAGAGGTCCTGTACTGTTGCACTCTGCAGGTGTTTGCTTACTGGCTAGAGGGATCTAGGTGTCCACAGGATGCTCACAGCTCCTCTTGTTTCTAGTTGCTAATTAGCTTTTTAAAGCTGCTAAAAATACAGCCCGAGTAATAATTTATAGTGCAACTGCTATTTAAAGTAAGTTGAAAGGTATAGTTGCAAGTAGTTTCTGTCACTGCCATGCTACCACCCCCATCATCACAGCTAATCTAGGGAAGACAGGTAGATGTAATCAGAGCAGAAATGTTTCCCCTGTATGGAAAAGACAGACACATTACACCCCTCAATTAAAAGAGGAAATCAATACTGACAAATGTGAGTTTACATCTTAACCATTTATCTCTTAATTTCTAAGGGGGTAGACTTAATTAGAGCCTCATGACATCAGTGTGTGGGCTTGAAAGCTCAAAGAAGCAGGCTGACTTGACAGAAAGGGAGGCAGCCACGATCAACTGGCATGTTAAAATCCAATGTGAGGATGTTCCCTGTAGCTCAGAGAGGCTGGGTTAATTGGCAGCTGCTGTGTTGCTTTGCTTTTCTGTGCCAGCCGTTGTGTGTAAGGTAAAATTTGGTCCTGAGCACAGGCCCAACAGAAGGCTTACATACCACTCAGGCTCCTGAAGGTTTCCCTCGCACCCACTTATGATTTGGAGACTGCTCCTTCCGCAAGCCAAGGGCTCACGTGCCTTCAGGAGAAAAGTCAGGAGCAAGAGCTGATGTCCCATGCTAAAGTCCTTTGGCAGCAACTGGATCTGGACTTCAGGGCTCTCAGAGTGGGTAGTGGGAGGCTGTCAATCCAAGGAAAGGACACCAAATTGTTGAGTGAAAGATTGAGGGGAAGATGATGGGAATAGCGTGAGACCTAATATGACACTCGGAATGTCTTTGGCCAACCACACATTTAGCAGCACTTCAGCCAGCCCAGTTTTAATTCATAGAATCATTGAATAGTTTGGGTTGGAAGGGACCTTTAAAGGTCATCTAGTCCAACACCCCTGCAGTTGATCAGGGATGACACATTCTCCTGGTCTGGAGGTCAAGTGCTCTACATCTTGTACATCCTCTTGATAACAAAACTGTACCTGATGTTCACACTGTTGCTTAGCTACCCCCTGAGCGTGGGCCCCACAGTAGCATGTCCATATCCCCTGAAATCAGCAGGAGTCATCTCTGGGTCCTGGGAGTTAATATTTGGCTCATAATGAATTACCCACAGTGGCCTGGACAGTTGAAGTATTCTTAAGCACCACATTTGAGCTAAATGGCACAAGAAAGCGCCTGTATGAAGCAGCATATAATTAACTGCGATTACAGCTCCGGTCATATCGTGATCCATTTAAGTTACTTTTCAGAGCGCTTGCTATAGCCACTGTTCAATTTCCTTTTTCGTTAGATCGCAGCTACACAGACATCTTTCATCTGTTGCCAGTGAAATTAATATTTTTCTTTATTCCTAGTACAGATAGATTTTTTTTTTTTTTCCTAAGCTAGTTAATTCTGATGTGGTTCACGTGACAGGCTGGGTGGCAGAGTCAATCTTTCCTAGGCGTTTCAGAAGAGAAGGGCCTTTGATCTCCTTGTGTTCTGATGTTTGCCATAAGCATTGCCCTCTGTTGCTCCATGGCCCGTGACCCTGGCTCTTGTTATATGGCAGCAGATTCTGTAGGTGTAAGTTTCTTTTTTTGTGAGCAGAATTTGCAGCCAGGGAATTGGTGCCCATAGGTTTTGAACCAAAACAACAAATAATGGTTCACCACAGGCTAAATGTTCTCAAGCATCCCTATCTGCCTAGGAGCAGAGATGGCCGCTTCTCATGGGCAACTGGGGGGGAGGAAAACCAGAGCTTATACAGAACATATGTGAATTAGCCAGAAGGGCATATGGTGGGCAGTATAAGGGGGAAAAGGAAAGGTCTGTGCTCCTTTTGATCTCTGAGCTGACCCTGATTCAAGCCAGTCCCTTCATGCAACTCTGACTCAGGTGGACTGGAAGAGAGAGCGTTGATGTCTCTACACCCAGACCTGTTCCCTTTTAAGCCTGGGCAATCTGCTAATGGATAACTGAGAGCTGGTTTTAGCTAGAAAATGCAGCTAGTCAGAATTGCCCTGATGCTTCTTGTTTGAGAGCAAGCATAGCCCAGAGTAAGCTCCTGTGTGTGTAAGCAGGAAAGGTGGCTCAGAAGTTTAAAATGGATGGGATGAACCTCAACAAATTAGTGTAGTGTAAGGCAAATCTTTTTACTGTCCCTATTAAGGCTTTTTACCTATTTGTTCCAATTGCCAAATTTTAATATTTTGGGTGGTGGTTTTTTGGTTGTTTTTTTTTTTTTTTTTTTCAAGAGATGCTCTTGAAGCAGATCCTGGTCATCTTTCTAACCTTAGGATTTGCATGGACTTTCTTAGGCTGGGGGTTGAGCCTGAGGGTTGCTGCAGTGCATAGGTGTCACAATCATGGTTCATTCAAGCAGGTACTTTAGGTGTTAATTAGGGTAAGCAGAATATGCTTTGCTGCCTGTCAGATATTCTTGAAGTTCTCTCTAATAGTCTGTAAAATGCTCTTTTATATCCTGCAAGCCTGAAATTGCATCGTAAGGCTAAAGTGCACTTTCCTGTCTTCTTTCCAAGGAGGCAGCTGTGCAAAGCTACAAACTGACACGTGTGTGTGTACAAATGCACGTTTATGGCTTGTTGGAGCAGTTAACAAAAACTTTTGCTCTGAGTTTGAGGATGACTGGGACCATCTCTTCTTTCTTCAGGAAATTTGCACCCAGATGTTCAGTGTGTAAGGAGCCCATCATGCCAGCCCCGGGACAAGAGGAGACTGTACGCATTGTCGCCTTGGATCGTGACTTCCATGTCCAGTGCTACCGATGTGAGGTTAGTATTCTAATCATGTGAAGGACAGAAAGCAAAGGTTGTCTTAATTTCATCACCGCCTCACGTTATATGTGCGACAGGCATACCCTATTGTAACACTGACTCTACAATCAAATTACTTCACTGACTTCAGCATACAAGGAATTTTTCCTCATTTATATCAGCACAAATGAGAAGAAAATCAGGTCCTTTGTTTATAACAGGCTCATTAGGAGAGCAAGAGAATGTGACTCAGGTAATTAGGGCTTAATATTTGAGAACTTCATAAATTATAGCTTGGACACAAACATTGCTCATGTTTATGTTCTTAAAATGAAAGCTAATGCATGTTAGAATTTGAGCAAGATTGTACAGGAAACTCAACATATGGCTCTGGGTTAAAGAATTTTAATGGACACATAAACATGATCGTTCTTGGTTTGTGCAATGCTTTTTCTGCTACTTTCCTGTTCAGTTTCATTATGCACTTCATATAATTTTGATGGTAAGAATCTGAAGACAGAGAAGAAAAATCACCTTAAAGCAATTAACATGTGGGAACAGCTGTGTTAGGGAACCTTCAAGAATTCTTCAATGCAAGTGTTACTTGTTGGATAATACATCAGCCAGATGGCAGGGTAAGAAAATGAGACCAAATGTATTTCTTATCACAGTTGCAGGTTTTAATAACTTTAACCAGAAAGAAGGATGGACTGAAGCTTAAAGGTCTAGGCTGAAACTTGAGGCATCTGGTTCACTTCTCGGTATGACCTTGGCTTCCAGGGTACATATCAGCCCATTACTTAGGCCCAGTTTTTTTAAAGACACTGAGGCATTCCTACACTGTTTTTTTTAGAGTCTAATTCATCATACAGCGTGTCCCCATGCTGGCTGCTGAGATACCTAGGCTTTACACACCTGAATGTCAGAAGCAGATGCAGTGGAGAACACAGACACTCACTTGGCCTTGATCTCCATGTGCCTCAGCTATCTCAAAAGGATCAATAAATTATATTCCTCTCTCCACCATGTGCTTGCCAGGTATATTTACAAATACAGATTTATGATGAAGAGGCATGGCCTCTAAGCAAGTTGTAATCCCCTCACCACAGCTCCATCAGCAGTCTTGGGCCAAGTGATTGCCTGATTACAGAGTTGAGGGATAATTCCCAGCTTCCCTAGCAGCTCTATTTAGCCTTATATACTTAGAGGCTGAGGTCTCTGAAGCAGGTTTTGGGTCTTTTAGTGGGGTTTCCATGTGCCTGTCTCAGTGATCTCCTCCTTTCAGCCACAGCCTTTTGGGCCGATTGCAATTGTCACACAAGTGACAATTCTGGTAAGGGAAGACAGGCAGCAAGTTTGCCTGGGATGGATGCTATAGGTTTGTGACAGTAACTCTTCCAAAGGAGATTACCTGTAGTCAGATATTGGTACCAAACTTCCTTCCCAGTGATGCTTCTTTTATCTTTTTTTGCATTAATAAATAAGTGCTAAGTTTGATGTTTTCTCCAATGCTAAAGACCTTTCCTTCCTCAGCAATGTGAAGGGAATAATCTCCTTTTATTTTCAATTGGATTAAATTCAGCAGAGGGCTTGGGAACCCATCTCCTCTGCAGCATTGTTTCTTATCAGGAAATGGCTTAATCATGAAAGACATCACATACCTCAGCTTCAAGCTTTATGCTGACTCAGGCCGAATCCTGTTACAGGGCAAAGAGCGAGAAGAGAGTTTCTTTGACTAATAGGTTCTTTGCTTAATCTTGTTGTTCTTTCTTATTTACTATGCTCTGTTTCCTTATTTTCTAGGACTGTGGTGGCCTCCTGTCTGAAGGGGACAATCAGGGCTGTTACCCTCTGGATGGGCACATCCTTTGCAAGACCTGCAACTCTGCTCGGATCCAGGCTCTGACTGCCAAGGCCAGCACTGATCTCTGAGTATCAACTGTGACCCTCCCCAGATGCCCATTGGGGGATATTGCACAAGCTTTGCATGATTTCTTTCCAGCCTAGGGTCTGAATCTCTGTTTGGAGGGAAAAAAAAAAGTAAAACTGGAAGGCCTTGGAACAAGAGGGCAGTTCGAGAGGCCATGTTCAGACTGCCCATGACAGGCAGCTGATTTAGACGTGACTTTTCAGGAGGGCAGCGAGTGAGTCAGACCACCTGCTGTCTCTGCAGCTGATGGAGATACATAGTCACAGCACCTAAGTTATCTGCCTGTAGAAGGAGGTCTGAACGTGGTCCTAACTATATTTCTGCATTTTGATTCCTGTCTCAAGAAGTACTTGAAGGTAGAAGGTGAAAGATGGCCGAGCTAGTTCTTTCTCCCAGGTTATTTGGAGAACCTGTCCAGCTCTCATTGAAGTCATGGGGAGCTTCCCTTTGACTTTAATAGAATCTGGATCACCAGCAGAAGTAGCTCCACTGCTCTAGAAGTCCTCCTCTCATCACAACTCACACAATGCAACTTCAACTGTACTGCACTTAAGAGTGTAGGTGTGACCTTGTCTCCTTGGGACACAGATTTGTTATCTATATCTTTTGTCTTAGGCCCTTACTTGTCTCCAGTCCCTTCCAGTTCAATAGAGTTTTTTCTTTTTCTTATGAAATTATATTTTGCTATTGCATAAATTTATTCAGTAGTGATGCTTCCAATTCACAATGTATGAGCAATCACAGAAAGATGTGAGCTTGCACACTCTATACACTACACTACACACACACACACAATGTGCTTTTGATTTACCAGAGGTATAAGCCAATCATGTCTGCTGAGAAGGTCTTTTAAGGATGTGGGGCTAGAAACACATTTTTAAAATCCCAGTAGTTAAAAACAAAAAAATTACTACACAGAACTGCAGTGGAAAGCGATGCTCAAAAAAATCTTATGCCACTCTCACACACCCCATTCTAGTGGGACCACTGGCAGTGTTGGTTTCTGAGTATATGTTTAAGCAATAGAGTCTTGTTCCATCTCTGGTGTAGTAGAGTGGGGGTAGTTTCCTTCAACTGTAACAGAGACTGAAGCAGGCCTTGGGATATGCATTTCTCTGATGTTAACACACTTGATCTGAAGTCCTTATTAAAAAAATTAAGGATCTTATTTCAACAACAGCAAAAAGGATCCTTTTAAATACATGCTGTTGTTCAGTTTTTATCTTAAGAAAGCTAAAGAAGGTATTAAACCCTTCTCTATGCCATTCCAGAAAGCAATTTTTTTTTCCTCTTTCATTTTCAACCCAGCCACTTAACTTCTCTCTGGTGAAATGTCATTGCAGAAGAGTGCTGGGCCACCAGCATTTTCATCTTCAGTCCAGAATTAATACGTATGCCAAGGTAAACAAAAGCTGGGCACAGATAATCTTTTTTTTCTCATGTTGGTTGGGTTTTTATTTAGTTTGGTTAATTAAAAAAAAATTTTAAAAATTAGAAATCCACAGCAATCCGAGCAGCTATAATACTCTTGTTCATGAAACCCATAATAACTAAGGTGCAAATTACATAGTGAGGGAGTAATTTTCACATCACTGAATTGACATTAATATCTTATTTGCAGATGTAATCAAAGAAAATACCTTTTTTTGCACTTAAATTAAGAAGCAGAACTAAAACAGTTGCAGGCTGATTGACCATGTAAGTGACAAATTGGCACTTTTCAAGAGTAAGTTATAAGAATTTTTTTTCATGCGCCCACTGAAAAACAATAAGAATGTGGTGGTTTCATCTTTATTCTCCATAACAGAAGCCTGATATAATTATTACCCACTAATGCTGAAAAGAAAAGTTAGATGAGCTAGGCTGATAGGGAACAAAGAGGAAAAATTGAGATACTGCATCTCCTGCAAATGGTGCATTTCCTTTCAGTTTAGCACTAACCTTTATGGAAGAGCATGGTGAAATTTAGTAGTTTTAGCTGTATACAGTAAATTCAAATACAGAAATACCGGTCTGAAACCTCTGTTCCTTACATGGTTTATATGTTGGCAAACTCCACCAGTGTCAGGGAAGTTTCCCAAAATTCACAGCTCAGAATGAATCCTTCTTTGTAGAAGGGTGGCATCATTAAGCAAAAGAAATCGTTCTCCACCATAGTGGCTGTGCTGAAGCAGTTTGCCTTTTTATACTAGATTGCTACCCTGGCCTTCAAGAATTTTACTGCCTCAGACATAAACAGATTTTTGTGCACCATGACTCCTGCCAGGTTCCATCTGGGCTCCTGTTCCCTGAACCGTGGCACGTAAGGTACTCCTGAGCTCGCTTCTTTACATGCAGTCTGCACCACCACCAGTCAAAAATCGCAACTATCGAGTGAATCCAGTTTGAACTAACCCTACAAAAACAGCAGAGGTCAGAGGTGGGATTGTTAACACCATTGTATCCCTGTGGAGGATTGTACATTTGCGAGCACAGGGAGGGATGTGACGCACTTGGGTGCGGAATAAGGCGTTCATCAGGCAGCAAGCATAGCTCAGATCTTCCTTATTCTTGTTAGTGTAAATCAAGTGACTGTTGAGACTCTCCTGAATAACACTGGGGTAACTGATGGAAATGAGCTATTGTGCCTCCCTGCAGAATGTGGCCTAGACTAAGGAGGACCGAAGTCCAGAGCCTTTTGGCTTTTTATGGCCCTGCCAGAGGCTGGACTTGGAGCAAGTTATACAGCTTCTCATCTTCTGCCCTCTGCACGAGAGGACTTCTTTCCAACTTCCCAGGGACGTTATGGGAATTAAACTAATTACAGATTGGCCCAAAGTACTGATTTTTGGAGTTCTGTCTTCTCTTTCCAGAAAAGTTTGCTGGTATGTAGGTTTGGGATTGCAGCCCATTTCAAAGCTAGGGGCCAGCCAGGAGATCTAGATTTGAATCCTCTGTGTTACTAGGGTGCTGTGGTGAGTTGGGCTAGCATGCAGGGAGGTGAGAGCCAAACTTTTCAAGCATTAAATACACCATGGATGGAAGATGTTTGACAAAGATTGAGAAGTGTTGCTATTTGAGGTACTGTGGCTAACTTCTAGACCTGACACATCTGGGCAAAGGTACTATCGTGCTTTTGTTTTCACCCCTAAAACACCAAAGCCATCTGCCTGTTGGAAAGAGTGAGCATCCAAAACACTTTTCTTTATGTTCTGTAATGCATGTGGTTTTGGCTTCTAAAATTGCTATAAATATATTCCGAAGATATTGCGTAAATGTATATACATGACAGAGGCTCTCATCACCCACATGTGTATGGAAATCTCGCCTCTGATGCTTCAGGATTTAATTAGAAAATGCTGGTGGACTTATCTCAGTTGCACTGCAATTAAGAACCAGTGGGATATTGCTTCATCACAATATTTATCACATATTTATACTATATTTTGTTTTATCTATTCCAAAGAAGGAGTCTTTTTGCCAAAGAGACCTTACTTTTCTTAAGGTGTGCTTCTTAGCCATGATAAAAATTCATGTCATCTGTGGCAATGTCCAAACTGTTCCTTTCAGAAAGAATTGGAAGATGATACAGACAGGTCTGTTCAAGTCTGCAGTTTTTGTTTATGCCACTTCAACGTTTTCTAGCATTTGTTGTTAAGTAGGGCCTGATCCCATGTTTTGTGTGGGCAGACGGGGCCCAGGAGGGTCCAGGATCAGGTCCTAATTTAGCGAAATATTTAAGCCCATGGGGTTAGTTTAAGCACAGCATTAAAGCCATGGTATGGTGTGGTATAAGCCATGGTTCTACAGTTGCTAATACCAGACTGATTCTGTATCACCTAGTCATACAGATTTGATCTGGGTAGGATGTGAGCACAGTCAAATTTCTGCCAAATTACCCAGAACACATGAAATAGCTCCTGTGTCGCCCTTATGCCAACGGCAGGAGGGCACCCGGTGGCTGATCCCACGTGGCATTTGGGCTACAGGAGGATGAGTTATTACAAGATCAGTGCTCTGTGTCAGGTGGCTGTGGCACTTTTCATATGTCACAAGTAGCTCTACGGTCAGATTTACAGTATCTTTGAATCATGGCTTTAAAACTGTCTACTTAAACTTTCTCCAGAAGATTGGGTTGCCTTGGTTACAGCCCAATCCTTAAGCATATCCCCAAGGCTAACACTAGTATTTTATGAATGTGATAGTTTTATTGTCACTTATTTTAATCACTGCCTGAACGTTGCTTTTACAAACAGAAAGCAACACCATTGCCTTAGCCTATCAGATAATGCACCTTTAATTTTGTTTTTGTTTTTTTAATATTTTAATTCTTAGATTTTTATCACAGCTGCAAAACACTTGGGTAATGACTTAATCATAGAGGTGTGGGAGTACTAGAGTGTTTATTATGTAAAGTTCACTATGCTAGTGTTCATGCTGACGGCAGGAGCGAGACTTTCATGGGACACAGGCCTGAAGTTCACTTTCTGCCTATCAGCAAAACGTGCCTGAGAAGAATGAGAAAAAAGTGGTTTTTAGAGAAATGGTGATTGTTGGAGAGAATATGCAACAAGTCGTACTGAAATCTCTTTGGACCTGTTACGGCTGCTGTTTGGCCATGGTCAGCCAAGCCTAGCTTAGGTTTGATAAACAGTGGTTCCTCTTGGTTTTGAGAAAGTCTAGCAGATTGAGGGATATCAGGACCCCAGAGAAGGTTCTTGAGGGAAATCCCATGTCTTTGCCCTCCTTCAGCATCAGAGAGAAATGTTAGACACCTGGTGCTTCAGCTGAACAGCTCAGAAAGGATTTGAGTTTATAACTGTTTTCTACTGATACCTGGTTCCCGCAGTTGGTTCATCATGTTGATTTGCTGTTTGTTTACTGAGTTGGGTTGATCACACCTCATATAGACTTCCATACTGTAAGTCAGGGCTATTGGAGAGAGATATGCTGAAGAACCTCGCTGTGGTGAAATGCCCGCGAGAAAACACTAGTGATGGTAATTGAGGTTTTGTTGCCAAAGGATAGCAGGAACTACTTAGTACTTTTGAGAGGTTAGCAAAGTGCAAACTGAGAGCTGCGAGAACATTATTTCCAGTTAGAGCTGGTCACAGTTTTTACACTAAATTATGTGATGTCAGAAGGGCCATTTTTTAATGAGAAATTCTTTCTTTTTGCAATGTTATCCGCAACTGGGGTTTTTTTTTCTTGCTGTTATAATTAAAACCACATTGAATTTTTATCTAAATAAATTTCAGAATTGTTAACAAATATTTTCATTTCTCAAAAACCCATGTCATCTTTCTCAGTTTTTTTATAGTTCTTGGGCTGCTTCTGCTGGTAAATTGAAGTTTCTGTGATGATTTTGAAAACTTCTTTGGATAAAAATTCTATTTAAAAACAAGCACATGTGTTCTTGAAAAATGGTTCAATATTGGACCTGGTGAAATAAAAAAAGCGTTGAAACTTTTCACAACATTTTTTTTTCCCTATTTTTAACTGGTTTTGCTAACTTTGAAGTCACTGTTTCCTTTGTTAGAACAATCCAAATAATGTGACTCTCCTTAAAATAACAGTGTTACTTCTGTTGGGTTCATTTTTTCTTTCCCATCTTAAAGCCATAGAGTAGCTGGCTATGGGGAGTGCCGGGGTCTTTTTCTGTGGCAATTGCAATTTTCTTCTTTGGGTTGTTTTTTTTCTTTCCCCCCCTGAAATTACTGAAGAAAATAAGCACATCACGGCAACTGCTGTGAAGATCAAGAGATATTGATTGAACTTCATCTCCACGTACCCTTCTGGGCTTGGGAATGGTGTTTCTCCTTAAGCATTTCTGGAAATACTACCTGACTTCCTCAGCATTTCAAGTTTAAATTTGCAACAGTCGATTGCCCGACTGACATTTGGAGCATGAGAGAGTGTAGACTTTAAACTTGTGAAATTGTAACATTCACCTAGCATCTAAAAATCTAAGGAAAAAAACATAACCTCAGTAGGTTTCCTGGTGGATGTTAGGGAACAGCTCTCATTGCAGCCTGGAAATTCTCTGCTGTGATCTGAAAAAAACTAAGCTCAAACACTTGCAGACCTCTCTGGCATATGCACTTACATGCACATGTAAGGTGGTTGTGGGGCTACAACTATGTAGAAATACAGGCTGCAATATTGAGTATTGCTACTCAAACGCCACTGGGCTTTATTCCTGGCTGTGTGTTCCTGGTCTCTTGGCTTCATGTCATGTGCGGAAGCAATGGGCTTGATCACCGATCACTGGTATCAAGAGCACTCAGTTCAAACTTTTGTTTTTGATTTTGCTGTTTGTCCACATTTCTCATCATACCTAAATCTTTTAGAAAATGAGGAAGGAAACAGAAGCCCCAGGTGGTGGCATTACCTTTACATTTCCAGGGGTTAGAGTCTCTTGCTGGGAACATGACACTTGTCTCTGCTTTTTTGCCTCTGCCTCCCTTTGTCCGCAAACAGCTCTCTCATCTGCTTTTTGCATTTGCTTGACGTGCACTCATCTTTACAGTGAAGATGGTATGTTACTTACTTCTTAGAGGTATCGTGAGTCTTAGCTAGTAGTTGGAAAAACTTTTCCAGATCTTTAATCAAGTAGCTTTGTGCATCCATAGTATCAGTGGCCTGCCACATGGATATCAAAGAAAATTATTATAATTATTGCTTTTTTAAATGATTATGAAATTGTGCCTTACTTTTTCAGTCATATTTAACCATGTAATTTAGAACCGCATGATTGCAGGGATTTATCATGAAGAAATTTGTTTGAAGGATAGTTTGTTTGTTTTAAAATATTTTTTTCTCCAAAACAAAATGTATTAGTTTTTCTCTTATTTTTTCCTCCAGTTTTATTCCTTTAATATGTTTGTATAAAAGGGCAGCCAGAATTTGCATTCGTGAGAGACAGATTATTTGGTCTTGTATGTAGAGCTTTCATTTTCTTTTATGTTCCTTCAGGAAAATTCCTCTCTGCCCGATTACTCATACTTAGATGTCTTTAAATGCAGGCTGACCAGTAAGGGTTTTTTGTCTTTGTTTAATTTAGTGTGTGGTTTGCTTTGTGGGGTTTTTTTTGGTTTGGCTTTTTTTGTGTGTTGTGTTTTTTTTTTTTTTTTTTTAATTAACCAGATATGGGGTACTGGGGAGGCATTGCACATTGATGCAGAATGTTAATGCTAATTTTCATAGAAAAGACAAAATTAGAGTCTTTCCCTGTCTCTGGTGCAGTTTTGTTACTGTTTTATGTACAACACTAATATTAAGCCAAACTGTAAAGGCAAAAATCTCACAGTGACCTACTTCCATTCACCAGCAAGAACCCTTTGTCAGCTGACTCCTGTTTGTTTGTTCATTTTTAAATGTCGGATTACAGAATGAGCATCTCCTAAAGATGAAAGAAAACAGTGTTTTCATGTGCAGGAAATTTGGGGTTGCAGTAACGGAACATTTTCTTTCTGAATTTGGATGTCATGGTGTTTTAAGCTCCTGCCTGGAGCCTAAATCAATTTGGCCTCTCATCCCGTTCATCTCACTGGTGCTCCTAAAAGGCTGCAGCCCTGCAAAAGCTCATGCAGCATTTTTGGCTGCCTTCCCTTGCTCCCATTTGGTACATATTTGCACAATTTAACTGAGCTTTTCTTTCTGCTGAAGGTCAGATGCAAGCGATACGAAACACTAAACTTTATAAACAAGCAAAGCCATTTCAACCACAGCATTTTGGACTAGAATGGATTTTTAGGTGGCGCACTGTCTGCTGGCCTTTGGAGGGGGGATCCTGAGACTACATTGGACTGGAACAGGATGCAAAGCCACAAGCCTTGTTTTTTTTATTAAACTACTTACTGTAATCCAGCTACACAGTTTCAGCCTCACACTTCTGAAGAAGCTTCCAGCAGCAATGCACGTACAGGCACTTTCCCTCTTGCAGAAAGTGAAACTTTCCCAACCAGAGTAAATTTAACCTATTGCATAAGATGCTGGAAGTTTTGGGTTTTTTTTCCTTGGGATTCTTGCTGTAACCTCTATGTGCAGAGGATGAATAGCTTTTCTTTTTCCCCTCTTTTTTTTTTTTTCTTGACAAGATTAGATGTTGCATATTGATGAGCTAGCATTTCAAAGGTCCGTGGGGCTTTGGAACGTATTAAGAATCTCTGAAGTTTAATATTCACTATGTGTTAAATATTCAGAAGGAAAAATCTGCATAAAATGGCTTTTGATAAATACATTCTAGGGGTTCTTTCTTTCTATCTTATGCAAGCGTTGTGGGGATTGTGGCTGTGCCAGTTTTGTTCCAAAGTGTCTTTTGTTTTAGCGTATCAGGACTATTTTGATCTCATTTGTGTGCCCAGTGCTTGTCCTGTATTCTTTTATGGTTTCTACTGGAACTGTACAGCTAGCAGGTAGATGTGACCAAGGCAAAGGTGCAGCTGAGCATCTTAATTCCTGAATACCAGCTTGGTTGCTCCACTCCGTATGACAGCTATGATTAGCCCAGTGGTCAGGCCTGGCTGAGATCCTTCTGGAAAGGTGCTCCACCCCAGTTGGGATTTGAGGATGGAGAGAGCGAGATTCTGGGTGCAGGAGCAAAGCAAAGTGCCATTCAGTGCATCTCCAATCTCACAGGACAGTTTCCCTTCCTTGGATGTCCCTCTTTGGTAAGAGTTTCAGCAGTAAGAGAAGTGCTTTTAGGAGAAGTCCTCCCTTGGGGATGCCCTATTTCCCATGCTGTTGAAAATCTGATTGAAGCTTTAGATGAGAAGGATCAGTTATGGGCTGCAAACACACAGCTGTTTTACTGTACTAACCCTCTGGTTTGCTTTATCCTTGACATCCCATGGTACATACCATGTTGTGCATGACTGCTGCTTTGGTCCTGCTCACACGTGGCCTTGACTTTGTCATGCCAGTCCCTGTTGAATCAGCGCCTGGTACTTGTTCTCAGGACAGCTCTGGCTTGGGCCAAGGGCATCTCACGCTCCTATGCAAAAGGTGGTGCTTTCAGGTTTTGGCTTACACATAATGCAGCCCTTTCAGTCTCACCTTTCCCCTCTTACGTATTCCTGACAGAAGTAGGATTTTAAATATTTTATAGCATTCTTCTTTCTTCTCCCTTTTTGCCAGATGCCTTGAAAACATTGTCAGATTACGATCTGGGTGGGGGTTTTCAGGATTGATTTCCTTTCCTTCTTGATTGCATGGTGTAGGTTTGCATTGAGGGTTTTTTCCTTTTTTCTTTTTTTTTTTCTTTTAGTCTTACAGAACAGATGCCTTTAGTTTATGCAGAGAGAGATTGACTATGATTAGAGCTAATCCAGGATGACAGGATTGGACCCCCACAGTGAAAGCTAGAAAAGTGATTGCAAAAGTATTCTGTTTCTCCTTTATTAATTACACAGGAAGTTTCCACCGAAGGCTCACGTAGCACAACTGGCCTATGTAATAAGTAGCAGGGCCTGTAATTACAGTCTGTCTTCTGATCCTATCTGTGCTCCAACTTTCTAGGCACCGCAGTTCTATTTACATCTGTGTCTTTGTCACCTTTTAAATTTTTGATTTGTCATTAAGGGAAGGAGAGCACAAACTGTGAGCCCTGCAGAGGTGCAGCGAGTCTAACGAGAGAGTCGTCGTCCTTTTCAGGTATCCACCTCGCTTGGGACACAGAACAGAGCACGGGGAACAGGGGGGATTTTACCAGCCATGCAGCAGAGTGGGCTGCATGCCAGCTGAGTATCTTTCAAGATCTTGGAGTCTTTGTAGGACTGGAAATTCAAACCTTTTACAGGTCTTAACTAGTGTGCTACCCTGTGAGGGAGCTTATATATCGGCATTTCTTTGCTCAGAGCAATTTCTACAAGGATTTGGCCTTTCTTTTCTGTAAGATTCAGGGGTTTATGGTTGCAAAGAGATCCTTCCACATATGGCACAAGGAGGGAGATAGCTTTTGGCATCATGCAGAGAAGCTGAGCTACAAATCCTAGTATCGATGTAAAGCAAGAGTAACTTGAGTGGAAGGGGGAACGCAGTGATTTACACGTGGTTCGGTACCAGCTCTGAGCAGCAGCGAGCACAGCCTCAGGCAGATCAGCTCACTTGGGATGTCAATCCAGAGACCTGGCAATGAGTAAATGGGCTCCTTGTGAAAGTGTTTGGTGCTGGTCACTCTGGCAGTAATCTCTTGTCTCTTTGGAAACGTGCACTAAAGTTAGGGTAAAACTACAGAATGGTACCCCCCAGCCTTTTTCTTTAAGGTATACTCCCAGGGCTATGTTTGATCAAGAGGAACAAAAGCCATTGTGCAGATACTATACTCTATGCAAAAAAAAAAAAAAATCCACTACAGATATTTTTTAATGGCCATTAAACTGTTATGCAAATTGTCCCTTTTCTACAGCCTGCACTGTTACTTAATTATTTTTGGTCTGACTTCTGTTTAAAAAAAAAAAAATACTCAATTATTTTTTAATTTTTTTCTAACTCTACTTCTAAGAAAGTTGATACTTTAAAGGAAAAAATCCTTACTTTCAAACATGGGTTTTTCAGGCTTCAAAATTAATAATTTCTACACCTGACCCAGTTCCTGCAGCTGCCAAAAATGAAAAGAGAAAGCTATTTAAATTTCTCATAGAACCATTTATCTCTTAAAATATGCCAAGGCAATTTGAGGTGGGGGTGGAGACTCAGCTATTTATCTCAGCAGCTTGATTTTTCTCTTTATGTTTCTAACTGTCAAGGGGAAAAAAATGGTAGAAAGCTATTCTTGGGCTATTATTGATGTATTGTGTTGCCATTATGCAGGATGTCTGCTTTGCTATATACGGAAGGACATTAATAATAGCCATCTCCCCTGCCCCCACCCTCAGTTCCTCTTTGGGAAGATATGGTTTAAACTGGAGCATCTGCCGTGTTCAAATTGCTGCTCCCTCCTCCCCTTCCCCCAATTCATTCCCAAACTAGTTTTGGGAACAGGGCTAAGGGAATAAGGAGATGGGTTCTATTTGCCATTTTTCTGCCTACTTGTGTGGTTGCTCCAGGCAAGTCATTTCCATGCCATGTACCTGTCTACCCTCTTCCTTCCTGTGTATTGCCCCTCCTTTCATTTTAAGTTCATCAGTGCAAAAAAAACCTTTTCTTGCTGTCTTTTTCTCACAGTGGCTGGCTGGCAGAACGGGCTCAGCAACAGACTTCTGATTTGTTACTACCCAGCATTTCATATCCAGAAATGTTGGTTTCTTCATTATTTCCCATAAGTACAAAAATGTATTCCTGTTCCCATCCCTCCTACCCCAGGTTTAAAACATTGTTATGAAACTTTAAAGGGCTCCGTCCACTTATTTAAAGACTTGGATGCTTGTTTTATTTTTGGAAGCAGAGTGTATGGTGAACAGGAATAGTTTGATGTTCAGAAAATCGCCCCACTTCAGCATTCCCCTGAAGTGCAGGAAGTCCTGTCTCTGCAGGTCTGTGCCAGCAGCATGACAGCCTGGAGAGCAAAGCCGACTAGAATAAGAAAAAGACCTGGTGTGCCCCATTTCAGCTGTGAGGAGAGAGAGGTGAAAATAATAAACATGGCAAAAAATAAAGGGCATAATTGCTCTGGGGGTTTTTTTAATGGCTGTTCCTACATCTCATGCTAATTTTGTTCCATATAACCTTTGCTTATTCAGCATTTCTGATAGTCAGGACCAGGTGCTTTTTCATGGTGAAATTATTTTTACTTCTTGTTTGTTCTGTCCTAGTCTTGCTCTGCATGTATGGAGCCATTTTGGTTTGCGCACTGAATTAAAACAAAGTTAGGAGCTCTGTCTAGGAAAATTCACGTAGAGTTTAGGGCCAGAAAATGCAATCAGAATATTTTCCAATTGTCATATGGGGAGGTTTTCCAAATATGATTTCTAGATGGCAGGAATGCCTTCATTTGGGAAAGTGCTCAGATTTCAAAATGAAAGGGAGATGGCCATTCAGTGTAGTTTCTTGTTGCTTTTATTGTCTTCCCTGGTGGTGGCCATGAAGAAAACTGCCGTCCTCTGAAGCGTTCCCTAAACTAGTGCCAGAGCCCAGCACCTCCTCTGCAAATGTTTGCTCCAGCTTATCACTCTGCTGCAGTATGAGAGCAAGGAAGCCTGGCTAATGAAGCAAGGTCCACCTCATCCTCATTTGTAGTCAGAACTGCTCCCTGTGGTGGGTCTGTGTCCAACCTAGGGCTTGATCCTACCTTCCTAGTGCAAGTATTTTGCCAAACAGGTGTTTTCTCTCTGCTGTTAGCTGTGGGACTGTGTGCAATGATTAGGATTTGCAGGGAGGGAGGAGAAGATCCTGTTCCAATTAGGCTGCCTTTGTGCTAATTTTTCATTCAGGGCTGTATGAGATAAGAGCAGTTTTCACTGAAATGCACAGCCAGAGATTGTGGTTTGCGTTTCAACTATGTTGAGATGGTACCCATTGAAAATACAGAACTGGGACACTTTTTTACATCTGCCAGTGCTTTACTGACAGCTCTGTATGGGTTGGAAACCCCTTTTGGTTTGGTAAATGGACATTTTCTGCCTTGTTCCCTGAGCCTGATCTAGTTCTGTGCTTTTTCCACCTGAAAAGTAGTATTTCTAATGTGCCTAATGGCTAAGTAGCAAAGCACCTGACAAGCATCTAAGCAGAACAACCAGCAAGGTGAAGAGCAGGCTATTAACTGAGCTGCCTTTACAAAAAGTGTATTCTACCTTCTTCACTATGTGCCTTTTCAGAGACCTGCAGTGCCTCTTTTATGGGCAGCAGAGAAATAGCCCTGGTGCCAAGCAGGGATGGGAACTATGAGAATGATGTAGAACAGAAGAAAGAAGTTAATTTTGAGCATCTGTTCTCCATTGGGCTAAGCAAAGCAATGGCTTTATCCCATCAGCACTGCTTGTTGTCTTAACACACGTCCTTGTCTGGTATATCTCCTCAAACGTCTCTGTCTCATCAGAACTCCAGGATCATTCATATCTGGAGATTTTATTCACTTAATATTGTCTCTTATAAGCTCTCCATTAATCATTTTTTTATGTCATGTTAGAAGAGAAAATTTGAAGGTGAACCAAAGGCTGGATGTTTGATTGGTGCTACCGTATTAAAAAGGCTGATGTGCTCTCACTTTCAATCCCAAAAATCATGTTATAGAAAACCTTTCCCTGCTGTGGTCAGAGAGGAAATGCAAGTTTTATTGGAAATGCAGCAAAGGGAAAGGTTTGATGTTTTGATGCTCAGTACTGCACCACTGTGACCTCCTTTGCTGTCCCTCTGGAGAGCGAGGACTGAGAATTGGTAGAGGTATGGGCAGACCAAAGTTATGGAGTTTCTCATTATCTTGCTAGACAGGATCTGCCTGGGTGAGACTTCAACTTCCTTAAGGGTTGTATAATTTCCCATGCCACAGCGTGTGTTTTGGACCATCAGAGAGACTGGAGGGCAGCCTTCAGTGCCTTCCAGTTAGAGAGACCAGGAGTACTAATTCTGCAGTTTGGTAAAGGCATTTTCCAGCTCAGAACAGCAGGGGTTTGTTGTGTTTCAGAGCCTAATCTCTCACACTGGCTTTACCTATGGGCTGATACAAGGGGGTCTGAACCCACACATGGATCACTCCAGAAGGATTCCTCTTGGCCCCATGGCAAACGCCTCGAGGGCTGGGAGATTGGCTTAGCTCTTCCAACCTGCGAGGAAGGAGTGCCTCCAGGAATGTATTTGTCCTGCGTAGCTACTATGCTTTGGCCTATCCCTGCCGACTGTAGACCTGTCTGCTCTGAGGTTCACTGATGATGATGTTTATTGGATGTGCAGTAATTCACAGTGGATGACTAGGCCAGGTTTGAGGTGGTATTTCAGCTTTATGGTAGTTGCTGGTTTAGCCCTTGAGATAGAGAAGGTTTTGCATTGTTGCCTTTGTTGCAGTTTTGGGAGGGGATTGTGACTGACCACACTCCTTGCCCTGTGTCAGCAGACAGAGGCTCTCAGTGGTATGGGAAGCATCTTCCTTTTAAATGTGAATCACTACCCTAGGTATCTGGGCAAAAAAGGGGCACAAGGAGGCATTCCCTACATGAGGGATGCCTTCCGCTGCACACTCCGTGCCCTCAGATCCTAATGAAGTAACATTACTTGAGTTTCTAGGACTGGTCTCCTATCTGTCAGAGCTTAGGGGTACCAGTGTTTTACTCCTTGCTGAGCACAAGCACTACCCGAGTCTGTGAGTGGCCCAATCCTGCTGCCATTGGAGTTTTCCCAAATCCTGCGAGTTGGCTGAGTGCACCTCCTGTGAGCTGCTGAGTAGCCTCCCTTGTCACTGAACCCATCAGGCCACTTATCTCCTTCATTGACTACTTCCACAGGGCTTTGAGGGCACTCAGGAAATGTAATCAGCACCTTACAGGGTTGGTCCGCTAGGTAATATATGAAGTTTTTTCTCTGGTAACTTGTGTGCATGAATCAAAACCCCTTTATTCCAGTTTGTTCTGAGGACAGATGCAACATATACACGTTTTCTATATTTATAAATATATATAGATATATATATTTTGTTCTCAGCTAGTTACCTCTTCTAAACTGCAATTTTCAGAGCAGCCGGCATATATTTTTTATTCAACACATAAAATGACTTTTTACACTAAGAGAATGAAAGCTGTTTTAAGCGTGTTTTCTGTATTTTTATTATGCATTATCCAATTATATTGAGATGTATTTTCCTCTTTGCTCTGCTCTTTCAGTTGTTATCCTTTTTATCAGTTATGCTTTTCTAATGTTTTGTAAGGGAAAATAAATATGCAAAATCGCCAGATGCCTTTTTTCTTTGCAGAAGTATCACAAATGCTTTTTATTACATTTTACCAATCCAATAAACTCCTTATAAATTTCATTTTTGTTTGCTAGTGTGTGAAATTATTTTTTCAAGTTGAATGGGATTTACTTTCTCCCAACTTCTACCTGCAATTATGCTTCATATCCTCCATCTCTCTCTTTTGGGTTCACTGTGTGGCTCCTCACCATACTTAATTCAAGATCCTCTTTTGCTGTTGGGTGAAGCAAGGATGCTAGAAATATGTCACAAGAGAGGCTACCCCCTGCTTGTACTGGCCATCTCTTGATGAGTTTTGTGCTGTTCTTAAAAACGTGCACCTCTGCAGTAGAGAGCACTCCATTCTTAAACCATAAGGTAATCTGCAGAAGTGGGTTATATGCGGAGGTTGCCCACAAGTATTCTCAAATTTAAGTTGTGATCGGGTGACAGCAGAACCAAGCACCTTTCTTAGCAGGTGGATGGAGGAACGTTATGGAGAGTAGGCCAAACTACTATGTGGAGAGTAGAAAGAAGTGTGGTTTGCAAAGGCTGTCTTTTCTAGGAAGTTGTTTCTAGGCTGTCATTGTGGTAAATAATCAGGATTGTTCCCGATCCAGTAAATCTGAATTGTTCCTGGTCCAGTCCAATCTGCTTCAAAAATACCGCTGATCACACAGACTGACCTTCACCTCTCCAGAGAACCTGGCACAGCACCAAGCCCTCACGGAATGCTTTCCCTGTCCGAAACACTTCAAGTGACGGGGAATTCAATGTATCACGGTAAGCTTTTCCAATTGCCATATTTTACCTGCTAAATATTTGCACCCTGCTTACAGCCTCTGGTTTTCTAACCTCGGAACTCTTTTCTGCAAGCAAAGGGCTTATATAATCACCTGTGCAGAGCTGCACAGGCTGCCTTCAAGGTGGGATTCATCTCAATGGACTTCAGCAACCTGGAGGACAGCTTTGTTGTCCCAGGTAGTCAGTGGAGAAGGTCTGTCGTCTTTTCTTTAGGTGAGCACCTGAGACATGTTTGGTTTGTGTCTTTAAGGGTTAAATGAGATGAATACTGTCCTCCATTCATATCAGCAAAAGTAGTTTTCTTAAAACAGCTTTTCCACAGAGTTATAGAAAGGTCCCAAGGCACACAATACAGCTAAGCCCATTCCTCATTTGTTACTCCCAACAAAATTTTATGTAGTGTCTCCTTGAAGACATCTGCAGATGGAGATCCCACAACATCCCTTGTCAGTCAGTTCCATAGCAGCATTGTCTTCACCCTCAGACAGTCTTTCCTACTGTCCAGGCTAAATTTTCTTGGCTGCAAATTAAATCTCATACTCTCTTTCCCACCTCCAATGAACATGAAGGACATCTGTAGTAGGTTACGTATCAGGGGATGCTTTGTTAGCCGTGGAAGGAGGCGCAAGCAGCAGCTTCGGTCCCAGCTCCTCCTCCCCTTCCCCAGGGGACTGTAGGAAGGGCCTGTGTTCTCCCTCAAGAAAGGACAAACTCTGCAGCTTGTTCCTGCAGGACATGGGAGTCTGACCTCCCCTTCCCCAGGGGACTGTAGGAAGGGCCCATGTTCTCCCTCAGGAAAGGACAAACTCTGCAGCTTGTTCCTACAGGACATGGGAGTCTGACAGGCTTTGTCTTGGCAGTAAAGGGAGTGTGATGGTGTAAGGCTTTCAAGTCCATTCAAAGTGCTATATAGTTTTCCAAACTCAATATTATTACTTCCTTTATAGCACAAGGTATTTTTTCCTAAACTTGTTACGATGGAAAAGTTCCAGGGATATGTTGTCCACACACAAATCAAAATGCATTAGCAGGCCAGGGGCCAGAGGCCAGGGCCAAGGGTGGGGGAGCTATTAATTTGATAGTTTGGCGCTGCTTTTCTTGCAATCATAGGCAATGAGAATCCTTTGAAGTCAATGAAAGCTTTGGGAGTGAAATGTATCTAAAACCCAGGTGCCAAGGCTAGTTGTGCTGGGGTGTTAGGGCTGGATGGAGGCGGTGTAGGCTATTTGGCAGCTCCACAGGTTGGTGATGTTCCTGGTCAAATGAAGGAGGAGTCATACAGCTGTGTTCTGATGTGATAGCTGTCTCCAACTGTGGCTACTGTAGATTTAACCACCTGGCTTTAAACTGAAGTAGGTCTTGTATGTTTATCTTGAAATATCAAGGCTAACTTGCTGTATGACTTCCTCTGTGTCACAAGTGGAGTTTTATTAGTGAGCAAGGATGACTTTTGCTTTCTAGTCAATTTTGAGAAGATTTCTGGGGCTTTGTAATCTTCCTCGGGGGGTTTCAAAGCTGGGAAGAAACTTGGAAATCTGGGGAATCTGTCCCCAGTGCTGGTCTTAGCAGGCAAGCTAAGCTGCCTGCTGCAGCAGCAAGCTGCTGCTTGCGCCTCCTTCCATGGCTAACTGGTGTTCTGGGCAGGGTTCATCTCCATTCTAATACTCTGGGAGAGAAGAGTCCAATGCGAGCTGCAGGGCTTCCTCTGTGATAGATGGACACCTCTGAAGGGCCATTCCTCCATCTCTTAGACACCTTCATAGAAGGGTGAACTGTTTTCTGGAGATGCCTCTCCGTTAACTGTCAAGGAGTTCTGAAAGACCAGCATAGACCAGAATAGACCAGACCTCTTGCTTTCAGGCAACTGAAATTGGAGAAGATAAATGGCTGCAGCGAGTGGTCTCTTTCAGTGCTCTATTCCCCACAAAATGGCAAGTGGCTGCACAACACAGCACCACCCCTGCTGCAAAAACAAGCAGGGAAAGGGGGGAAGAGGAGTTTGGGGCTGTCAGGAGAAATGCTGCTGCTGCTGTCACAACCTGTTAGGGTTGTGCAAGACAAAGTGCTGCTCCTCCAGTGACACAGGGGAGCTCCCTTTCTCAGGGAGCTTTCAGGAGGGAGGCTTGGAGCTCTCTGCCTCTGGTCTGGTAACAGCGAGTCAAAGTGGCGGAAGCCTATGCCTCTTTTGCTGCTGAGAGTTTTTTGGGGACAATGTTTTATTGATACTGAATCTGCTTAAAATACACAAGGTCAGTCCTGGAGCAGAGCAGAGACGTAGCAAGTGCTTTCGAAGTGCTAACCGTGCCTCCGGTGCGGTGTCACCAGGAGATGCACATGACACTGTTTTCCACAAGGTAAGGAAAAAATAAATAAGCCCAAATCATTGCATAGCAGAATGGTCTGCTTTTTTATCTTGCAATATTGTTGATGTTGGACTGAATCTGCTGTCTTAAAGTATAAATATAAAGACGCTGCTAAATCATCACTATTTCAGCAACTAATTAAGGGGTAATGCTCATGGTACAGTAGTATATGAGGCAATAAACGGCTTTGGCGGCTGATTAAACGCTGGCACCGAGGCATTTAATTACAGCAAAAGCCAATTACCGTGCGCATATTCTGACACCACGGACATTACTCCTGTTATATGACAGAACAAGGAAAGGCAATAAACCATACTATAGAGACATATAGTACAGGACTCTGCCAAAACCTGCACCTTTCTCTTTCCACTGGCTCTGAGATGGGGCCTCCCTCTCCGTAGGGAAAGGGTCAAAACAAAGTCACAGAGCAAAAATTCTTTGTAATTTATAGGATTCATTTGAGATCTAGAAACAGAGCCAGATGTTGCAGATCCTCGCTGTACTAGGTGCATATGACCATTTGTAGAAAATAATATTCCCACACTCAGGTAACAGGTGCATTTAAAGCCTCACCTTAGTATATTTAGCATTGATGGGCAAGTCAGTGGCACTGATGGAAGAGGTTATGCGTAACCTTTTTTTTCCTTCAGTTATTGCATTGCAGAAAGCATCATCAGTTGCAAAACACCACATGCCATTCTTCAGCTAATTGATTTAAAAGCCGGAGTCTGATTTTTCACAGGCTTTCAGCTCTTGCACCATCCATTTGACTTAACCAGCTCAGCACCTCTTCAAATTAAGCCCTCGCTCTCTTTAACCAGAAGTGAATTCTTCCTTTTGAAGGAGTTTCCTAGAGAAATTCTCTCTTAGAAAATCCTTGGCACGAAACCTTAGCCAGCCTTGGCATGCAAACCTGCCTCACGCTGGCATTAACAAGCCTCTTATTTAAATGTTGATGAGCTCTTTGCTGCCAGTTAGCAATGGGAAATGCAGTCTGTGTGTTAAACCAGAGCTGGGAATGACTTCCAAATACCAAAATGTTTGTTAAACTCACGGCCCACCTCTTCCCTCCTTGGGGGTGGGAAGCTTCCCAGCAAATTGGCCCCATTTTGCACAGAAACTGCCAGACAGGATCAGACCAAGGATCCCTCTCGTTCTGTGGCCCATGTGGGACTGATGCCAGATGCACGGCTTCCCAGGACGCCCTGCCATACTGCTGGTGTGGTGGTCTGCCCCATGGAACCTTTCCCCAACCCCCCGTTAATTAGAGAGGGTCTCACGCTTTGAAGGCAGGTTGCCCCTGCCATAGCCTCTGTTTGAGCTTACTTGTTGTTTTTTAACCATCACTGTTGCATGGCTTTTGGTGGCTGTTACCTGTACCGAGAGCCGATGAATCGCACCCCCCCAAACCTTTTTGGAGTTATTTGGTTCTCCATGGTGTTTTACAAAAATGCATTGCACAAGCTGATTGCGATATTATATGTGTCGATCTAGCTCTTTAACTAGACAGGGACTCCCTAAAATTCAGCCTGAAGCTGTGGGAGCAGCTTCTCTTTGCTTGCCATCCCATGGAGACCAAATACTTTGTCGCCTCTAAACCAGGAATATCTCATGGTGGGGGCTCTTCAGTCCTTCTGGGACTCTTCCCCTTCGCAGTGAGTCAAAGGACGAGATTCAAATACTAAATGCCAGGCAAGGGAGTCTCCCTGTATCCTCATGTTACCTTTGCTGCCTTCTGAAATCAACATGTTCCCGGGCCAAGGAACGTGTAAATTCTTTCGGCTATCGCTCATTTTTGGATGAATCCCAACTTCGTGTATATACAGTAGTTGGTTTCCTCCATGTTTGAATGAACCAGAAGGGCTTTGTCTGCTATAGATGGGAGCTTTCAATCCCATTTATGGTACATTATATCAGTCTGAAATAGCATCTGTGAGGTCCTTAAACTGAACCACCATCAGATTTACAGCCACTGCAGAAGAGTTAGCAGGCTGGCTCCAGAGAGCTATGAGCAGTAACCATGTTCTCTTGAAATATTTGCTTTCTCTGCAAAGTTGACCTGAGGAAGAATTTGTTGTTCATTTAAAGATCTCTGTTTGTTCATTTATTCAGAGAACGTCTTTGTTGACAGCCACTGTAAAGAGGTAAGCATCAGAGCTGAGAGCCAAAGACATGCTTCTTGTCATTGCAGAGCTGGTGACAGCTGCTCAGACAGGGAGTTTCTGTGGTACATCCACACATCTGCAAGGTAAAACATGGGGGGGGATTTGAGTTGTTGAACATCATGGGCTGAGCAAAGCAGTTCAACTCAGCACAATCTTCCACTCAAACCTCTGCCCAGAAGGTGACCGGGACCTTGACCACAACTCAACAGGCAGAACAGCAAATGCATGCGCTGTCATGTTCTCAGTTTTTAATATCTCTGCTGTCTTGAAGAGCACTTGAAACACCTTGGCAAGGCTGCAACAGCAGGGCCAAAATAGGATGCACCAAAAATCTCCCCGAGGAGCTTATTCTTGGGTCACTTGGAATCTGTTGGTCACATGGGCTCTAATGCAGGCCAAGCTCAGGGGAGTTATCCCACCTACCATCTTCACTGGAAACAGCTGGGGGAATGGCTGTTTGTTGTCAGTTGTCCTGGGCAAGTGCAGGAAGCCAAGTGAGACTGGGGAGGTTTTGCTTGATGCTGTGCAGACATGGCCAGTGACAGCCCATGCCTCAGATGCTCCCAGTCTAAGTAGGCAGGACGCATGACGAGCGGCCAGCGCTGCCAACTCAAGCTGCCAGAGCCCTGTGTTTATGTGAAATTCCTGGCTTTCATTTAAAATAATAATAATCATAATTAAAAAAAAAAAATCTGACCTGCTGGAAATATGATCCCTAAAGAGTCAGAAACCACAAGGCCATTCAAAAAGGCCCATAATTCATATGTATATGCTTATAGCTCTTGATTTTTAAGCCAAAATCATGGTGTTTGGAGGCCCAACTCAAGACTTATGAATTCCTAGAGGCTGACAGTACCAAGTGGGGAAAGGGCAAAATTAGCACACCGGAAGAGAGAGAGAGTTGCCAAAGGTATGACGGCAGGTCAGTGGGAGAGCCAGGCCTCCTGCCTCCTTGCCCCATGTACTAGCCGCGTTGCCTGGCCTTCTTCCCCAAAGGAAATTAAGAGTCCTTAAAGCAATCCTGGCTATTTTAGTCTTGTGTTTCCATCTTCCTTTTGATGCTCTTATTTTCAGCAACACACAGATCTTAACAGCATCCTGCTGCTCCCCATAGGATATTATTCTATCTCTGGGGCTCATGGCCATGGTACTGTGTGCTGATGACAGCTGTGGGAGTTTGCAAGTAGCTTAACATTTGCATGCCATGAATATGCAGCTCTGAGCATGGCCCAGTTCTCCATGCAGCCAGGCTGTGCATGTTTGCCAGGGACAGCAGTATCCTGCATGTGTCTAGATCCCAGGAGACACCAGCTCCCGGTGCCTTGGGTGACATTTTTGTGTATGCCTGGCTGTTTATAATCACAAACACCTGGATAACTGGCTTTCTGTTCAGCACCCTGGGAAAACTGGGCTTGCTTTTAATCACAGCAAAAATCAGGGTCTTCCTGGCTGAGCAGCAATCATCCCTACCTGAGCCATTTCCAGGATCCAATTTCTGCCTGTGAGCAGAGCACAGAAACCCCCTGGCACACAGCACAGCTCTGGCCAAGGGCAGAGCCTGCCTGCAGCTCCTCTCCCTGTCACACCGACTTCTAATTTCTGTTTACACCAGCACAATGTCAAACATCGCAGCAGCAGCACTGGCGGAAGGTGAGTCTGTTAGAACGGAGGTGTCGCTTCCTCTGCTGAGGCCTCTCTAATAACACCAAGATGCTTTTCTAACTAATTAATTACAGGGCTTTGGCTGAGTCTCTTTAATAATTCCCATCTTCCTGCTGCTACTCTGCAATCAGCACTACTTGCAGTGCTGTTCAGAGCAACACTGATGCCATCAGAGCAGACGGATGAGCGATATGGGGTGGGGGGGATGGGTTTTTTAAGCCGGTTGTACTGTGAGCTGCTTGACTTTCTGCTCTCTGATGCAGTTTCCTGGAGAAGATGATAAAGATATAGTAGGCAGGTAGTCCTAGCAGGCCTTTAGCCCTGCCCAGGATTGCTGTCTCCAGGGAAAAGCATATGCAGAGTATAAATAGTTCTCACCTTCTCATTAAAAAGCCAGAAGGTCCTCAGGGTCCAACTTGCTTGCACATCAGTTGACTTGGTGGATTGGAAAAAAATTGAAGGTGCAGTCTGGAAACTTTGCTCCTGGACCTAGAATATTGAGACTGGCCCTAGATGGAAGGGTCTGGTCAGAGTCAGTGCTCCAGCCCACCTATTATTTACACTCTGATAGCCCATAGGTGTAGTCCATGGCCTCCCATGCTTGTACAAATCAAAAACTTGGATCCAAATACTTGCAGACTCAGTGGGACAAAGCACAACTCGGCAAGGCTATACCAGACCATATTATACTATAGCATGACGGTGTGTGATCATCATCTCTGAGGCCACATTAACTGTTGTTGCTACTTACTGCCTGCTTCATTAATCAACTCTTCATATTGCAGCAGGAACCAGCTTGCCCCAGTGTTGCCCAGCGCCTTGCTGCAATGGTGACAACAATTCTGCACCTCAGAAAAATGATAAGCAGAGCAGAAAATGAAAGGCAGCAAGAGAAGGCAGCTGGGAGAGCAGCACGTCAGCACAAAGGCAGCAGCCTCAGGAAACCAGCTCTTGAATGGCTGTAGGTCGCTGCAAAGCAAGATGTCAGGAACAATTCAAAGGCAGATACTGGTGTCCTGTAAGGCTCACTCCAGGAATAAGAACAAAGAAGTATTACGGTATTTTTCTGAGACAGATATATGGGATAGAATAGGTATATTAAAAGAAATTTTGTTTTGTTTTTCCATAAAGGTGGGGGTTTTCTTCTTTTCAGTCCTTCTAAATATCTGTATAGGTACTCCCATTTCAATCCATGTGGCATGAGCCAAACAGAGAAGATGAGACAAAGTTTTTTGAGCTCTGTAATTAACAACTGATCCCCTGAGCAGCAGAAGTGTTCAAGCCTGCTTTCCTATGGATCTGTGCCATATGTGGATTCTTTGCTAAGAAGGAGCAAATTCACTCTCCAGTCCTTTGCTTACAGAAGGCCTTACTGAGGTATTTCTCTCTGACAAAAACTTGCTGGAATCTAGTATTCTTAAGACCTCTCCACCTCCTTCCTTCCTCTCCAGTCTGAGGGAGTGAAATTGGTGAAGGAGTCCTGAAGTTATCAGTGGGTGGGAAAGATGGATGGTAGCGAAAAGCTGGCAAACAGATGAAAGCAGATAATGCCATTGTGTATAATAAGAAATCTCTTGGGGGGTTGTAGATCTGAAAGGAGATAAATTAAGGTTAGAGATCCGTTTTCCATGATTCCTTCCCGGGGCACCTATAACACTAAACAAATGACACACTGGTCTCCAGCACACTAACTCACCAGCTGAACCCGCTGCGCTTGGTGCAGCTCTTCCAAAGACATTCCTGCAGCCAACCATCCAAAGAGTTACCCCATCACTGCAGCCTCTACCTCAGGAGCATCTAGAAATAAGCAGAAGTTCAAAGGCAAAGTGCTGTGACCTCCCTCTCAGTGTAATTGAAAAATATTAGCAGCGCCTTTGTACTGGCTTGAAGCTTTTCTGCTGAATTTGCATCTAATAAGAAGAGGCCTTTTAAGGAGCAAATAAATAAATAAATGGAGGAAACCTTCTCTTTGAGCTAATTTTAGGCACATCCATGCTGACAGCTGCTCTTCCCAGATATATCTCAGCCACATCCTGGAGGGGCCAGGGGGACTAAGCTCCGTTCATGCCACCGCAGCTGAGAAAAGGCCTTTGTTTGTTTTGTTTTTAAAGGACCGATGGTAGCTGGCTTTTCAGAGCCTCCCTTCATTCTGGTTTCCATTATAATACAGGTGGGAACAGAGGAAAGGAGTCACGGCACTCGTACGGGTGTCCAAGCTGTACATGAGCCAGCGAGGGGTTGCAATTGCTGTGCGCGGGGTGTCGGGCTGAGGTTTGCCCTCGGTGGCCTCTTGCTGTGTTGCTAGCTGGGGAAGGAATCCCAGAGCGCCGAGACGTGAGCCCTGGAGATCTCCCAAACATCCAGCAAACAAGTCTGGCACACGGGGTCACCTTGGGGGAGAGAGGCCCTGATGGACTGCAGATGTGCAAGAGACAGCTCCAGGGAGGGAGCGAGGCAGGGCTCACTCGCGTGAGCCTCATGTTCAGCTGTCAGTGACTTGACAGATCTGGCCCTACTTCTGGTGAGGTGGAGAACTGTAGGGAAGGCTTCTTCCTTCTCTAGGCATGAAGTAAGCCAAGAACTTCTCCTTGCGCTGCTTTAGTTCCTGGGCTAACCCTTTCATGTTTCCGCGTTCAATCTCACAGGGCACCATATAGATGCATAAAACTAAGATGAAGATGGTAGGAAAAATCCCAGTCTCTGCTGGGAGAGACAGAGAGTGAGAGACAACGTGGCATACATATTGCTCATTGATCTTCACCTGTAGCTATTTATTTTTTTTCCTTCCCTGCTCAAATTAGAAACTCAGGACTTGCCTAGCTTGGATGATTGTTTCATTTCCTCGTCGAAAAGGTGATTACCCCTTTAGTTCTCATAATTACCTAATCAGCAAAAATCAAATCAATCAATGTTAATTTCAAACCTAATAAATATTCTCTGGTATTCTATACATTTACGTATATCTCAAAACTCATCCTAATTTAAAGGAAAATATGATTTCACAAGTCAGACCAACTTGCTCAGCATCAGGTTCAGCAGTGTGCCAACACATCCTGCGAATGCAGACAGGGGACAGTGTGTGACAGAGGAAAGCTGAACAAACGCACCTGGAAACTGCGATGGGAAAGGTCAATGCATAACAAGAGGTCACCTGGTCCATACCATGCCACAAGATGGGACCAGCTGGACCCAAACAAGTCTAGACAGATGTTTGCCTCTGTCCTGTTCTTGAAAGCATTTGAGGATACAGACTCTCATGGTTTCCCTAGGCAATCTTTTCGGTGCTTAACTGTGCTTATTAGTTGAGACGTTTAGAGATAGTGCCCAAGTTAAACCTTCCTTGATGCACTCACTGTTTCCTGCCCACACTGGTCTAATAAACTGAACCCGGCCTGGGTTACTGCTTCCTCTGGTGGGTCGATCTGGGGGTAATGTTGTCCAGAGAGAAACTGAGCTTGGACTGGCTGTAGTTGTTTCACAAAAAACTGCCTGATGGTTTCTGTGAGTTAGTAAATTCAAGAGCCAGCTGATATGGGAGTGAAGCCTTCGCTAGTCTCCTAAAACCACAAAAAGTCTCAGCTTTTGGGATAAGCTTCACCACTCAGGACAGTCCTGTGAGAGACCCAGCTGATGCTTGTCTGGCTTGACCTGCTCCATAAGTAGGGCTGGAACATTTCTCTGTCTTTATACATGTTGGCCTTGGTGCTTGTTCACTGCCACAGTTTCTACTCCAGCACGGGTCTGTGAGGAAAGGGAAGGGTGGAAAAAAGCAACATGAACTTAGCAGTCACCTATCTGCTATTATTTACCCCAATAAGGGCTCAAATGCTGCTTCTGGCATCGGTAATAACAGCAATACTTAATTGTCCCAACTTAAATCTTCTCAGCATTGTACCAGATGCTGAGATGCCTCTGGCAATTTTTTCCCCATTTGCACACCACCGCCATCTGTGCCATCCCTGCTGACTGAAAGTTGCTCCACTTGCAAACAGCTCTGCTGGGTGGGCAGCAAAATGGCAGGCGCTTTGGGCCAGGACTCCGACTTCACGCTGGGTTCGGGCAGCATCTAGCACAGTGTGCTGTGATATGGGTTCATCTCTTTAGCAGGGCATCTCCTGTTGAAGGATGTGAGCAAGACAAAGAGGGTAAGGCTGACTTTGCTGGAAAACTGAGACTCCATGTATGCCTCCGTCCAGCTTGTCTTGCAAGGGTACTCCCTGGGAGGAGCTGCTCCTTCCTTCCTGCAACCTGTGCTGTCCTCCCAGCTGTCCTACATCGCAGGACTGTGTCTGGACCTTCTTATCCTTTGGAGGAGGCTGACGTGTGGTTTAGAAGTCAGGAGGGTTGCATGTTTGTGGTTAGCCTAGGCTTATGTTTTAGAGGACATTTTGGCCCCTGATGACTCTCTCTGTGGGGCTGGCCTTGAGGACAGATGCTTAGCAGTGAAGTAACGCAGTGCCAGATTTTTAGATGCTGGCATTTACTGTGGTTTTGGAGGAAGTTCCTCTCCACAAAAACACACATTTTTTTTCAGGACTTTCCTGAACAACTCCTGGTACAGGTAAACACGACTTGTCCCTTTCTTGGGCTGCAGGTGGTGAAAAATCCTCCTAAAGCCATGTCTGACAAGTGTGGTGAGCAATCATGGCCTCCCAGCAACCAGCCCCCACGTGGCAGATGGAGCTGAGCAAGAGGCAGTTCTGTGCTGTTTCTTGTCTTTCAAGGAAATAATTCCTGAAGACGAGGGAGGGCTCCGCTCTGGGGAGATAAGCAGTCCCATTGAGCCAGACCTCTTATGTTTGTTCTCTTCTGAAGTCACAAGAGCATCCTGAGGGATGATGCAAAGGGGGCTGTCGAGCCTGTGGGAGCAGGGTGAGAGCCCTGAGGTGCTGCCAGGGAGCCTGGCTCCCACCCAGTTGCCCTCAAATGGGGGAGCAGACCCTCTGCCTGGCACACACCCTGGCTGCACTGCAATGCCGGGGACTAAGCATTTCTCCGAGCCCTGAGCGCAGACCCTGCCCGACCACTCCTGCCACGCCATGGGGAGAGAGCAGGGCTTGGAGCAATGCTGGGTATGCCCATGGCATGGGCCTGACCACGGGGTCTCAGGTCCTATGGGCAGCCTTTGACACCTTACATGTGGCAAAGTGTTCCCTTGAGCTCTCCCCACGCCTCCTGCTTTGCTTGGTGGAGTCCCACCTTCACCCACTGCTCCTGACACTGCCCGTGCACATCTTGGTCAGAGGTGGCTCACCAGGCTGGTTTCCCAGCATCTCTCGTTGCAGGAGGGCTGTGACAGCAGGCTCTGCCATGAGTGTGCTGGGAGCAGGAGAGGAGACACCCCCGCTGTTGGTGCCCTACGACAACAGGCTGTGCCCTGGAGAGGCTGGGCTGGAACGGGAGATGCAACATGGGAGCAGGCAGATATGGCAGGATTGGGACCTGGTTCTCAACACTGCCAACACGTGAGAGTCTCTGGTTCAAGGAACCACCTAGAAAACAACGTGGTTTTTATCATAGAAATGTGGCACAGGATGCCTGGGAGGGAAGGTTTGCAAGGGCCAAGAGGGTCTCAGTGAGTGTAATGGCCAAGGGATCTCAGTAGAGCTGCAGGGGAAGATGCCAGCATGGCTCAGGAGACACCAGACTGTTCACTGGGCAAAGGCTTGCAGGCATGTGTGGAGTGTATGATCTTGTTGGCCTCTAGCAATGGTGGGCACCTCCTGCTAATAGGTTCGATAGCTCAGCCGCTCTGTGAGCTGTGCGGTCAACCCCTGCCAGCAGATTCTTCCCTGAAGCCTGACTTTCCTCCCTTTACTGTGCAAGTGGTTGGATATGAAGCAGCCAAGGTTGCCAAGCACAGTGCGTCTGAGCAGCATCTTTTGCCCTGGGTGCAAATAAAAGACCATGCAGGAACTTCTTCCTCTTCTCTCCTCCCACTCCCCATTTGCCTGGCTAAGCCCCTGTTCCTCTTGGGATATTGGACTCTCATTCAGGAAAGCAGCCCCAGTTCCCTAGCAGTATTTGTTCTGGGCACAAGGGCATCAGAAGCAAGAGCTTGACTGTCAGCAAGCTGGGAAGAACAGGCCTGCATGGTCCCTAGGGGGGAATTATTTGCTGATTGCATCTGTTTCCCAGAAGCATCGCTCCAATTTATCCTGGGATTCACGTTTTTATCCAGCAAATAAGCACCTTGGGAGCTTCATTTCCATCTCAGATGTTAAATTTAGAAGTGGTGCTTCCCCTTCTCCCACCCTCTCCCTGCCCCTTCCCAATGGCTCCTGTATCTCCCCTCCAGCCCCCACCCTCACCTCCAGCTCTCCCTCTTTGTCGCATTACATAGTAATCTGAGATGCATTGGCTGAGCTCCAGGGAACAGAATGTACTTGGCAGGGAGACGGGTCTTGATGTCTGCAAAATGTCGGGAAATGCAGCCAAGAGCTGCTAACTGGGTCATTAACCTCTAGAAGAAGAGCAAGTTGTGGAGCTGTGCTCTGTCTCCCTTCATCTCGCCAATAAAAACGTCCCAGCAATGAGCAAGGGAAGAAGAGGTTTACAGCTTTAAGTCCTAAGCAGTCAATGCAACCACCCCTTCCTGACTCCCCCTTCTCCTTATCCTCTCCCCCAGCGCAGTATTAAAGCTTATAAGTGGCCTTTTAAAAACCCAGCGATCCCTGAGGAGCTGTCCCTAGGTGCTTGTAAAGAGGCTACTGGAGCAAACCAGTCACTTCCAGCAGCGCTCTGCTCCTGCCATTTGTGGTTAGAGGGGCTCGAAGGAAGGGCCTTTCTGCTGGGTTGCAGCCCCCTGCAGCCCTTGTACAAGCTGGAACCGGGCACTGCTATCACCCCATGGACCTATGTACCCCACTTCACCATCCCCAGCACAGTTGTGTCTGAAGTTTCTGGCCACCTCATCTCCATGAGTTGCTTTCTGGGGCCAGGCTGAGCTGGCTGGTTCTCCTCCATGGGACGAGGTGCAGCGCTGTGAAACAGCAGCCAACGGGCCAAGGAGGGACCTGAGCTCAAGTGACGCAGCCCATGTCACTTGGTGCAACTTGAAATAAAGCAAACCTGTCTGCCAACGGCACTGAGGGCTCTGCAGGCTGAGGGGTTCTTCCCCCAGAACTGGGGGTCCTGGCTAGAAGCAGCCAAGGGGCAGGGGGAAGGAGCTGCATCTCCAAAAATTCCCATCTCCCACAACCCTTGGTGGCTGTTCAGCGAGGAGATCACTGGCTGGACACTAGCGGGGTGGATGGGAGAGGGGAAGAAAGGTGCCACGTTGCCAGACTCCTTCCTCAGAGGTGCTTTGTTTCCATCTCTCTCCTCCAGAGAAGTTCCATCCTTAGGCTGGATGTCTGAAAACCCTACTGCTTCCTTCTGTGCCTGGTGCCATTATACTGGGACCTCAATCAGTTTTCTCCACCCAAACACACATTTTTCCTTGCTCTTAATCCATTCGCCATTTTAAAAGAAGCCATAGTATTTCTGGGATAGGGACAAACAGGGGAAAGCGCTGCCTTCAAAAGCTGGGTCTCTCCAGGTGAGCCAGGCTGGCCAAGGTGGAAATGAGCCTCATCCCAGGAGCACGTTGGGCGCTGCAGCAGACCGGGCCAAAGGACAGTACCCGATCCGGTGTTCAGGACATTTGGTGCAGTTCCCTTCTCTGGCACAGCCAGTCCATGTGACACCCAGTCCTGGTGGCAATGACCCGGGAAGGGGAGCCCGGAGAAAGACCCGGGTGATCCCGGCGGGATGCCAGACTCCTGCAGCCCCTCTCTGCTCGATGGCAGCATCCTGCACCGCAGAAACCACAGCCTCCCCCCCCGCCACCGCCTTTCGGGGCCGTCTCAACACAGATCGGGTAGCTCAGCTGCCTGCACCCCTGCCCGGCCCCGGGGCTCACCCCCTCCGCGTCTCTGCAGGACATCTCCCCGCCGCGATGCCAGCACTGCCGGGCGTTTGCCCGGCCCGGGGCCGGCCGCCCCGTCCCCGCCGGCCCCACGGCAATCCTTCTCCCCGAGTGCCCTCTGCTGACGAGCCCGGGCTGGCGCAGGCCGGGGGAGGGGGGCTGGGGGCGGGCGGCAGAGGGGAGCGGGCCCGGTCCGGCTGCGGCCGTCGGCCTGCGTGGGAGCGACGGGCCTGGGGAGCCGAAAACGTGATGGAAGTGATGGAAAGCCTCCACGGGGTGGGGGTGGGGGCACGCGTAGGCTGGAGACGAGGGCGTGAGGGGGTGGCAGCAGCGTTTTGAGGGATTACAGCTCTCCTGAGGACATGATGGAGTCCAGGTCTGCTTGTCTCTGGGGAGGTATGGGTCGCTGAGGAACCCCACCTCAAGGAAATCTTCTGTACATGGTTCAGATTGGTTTAACTTAAAAGTTCTCGTAAGGTCAGGGAACATTAATTTCTTCCTTAGCAAATGTGCAGATTAACACCTTCTCCCTTTCCCAGCAAGGATAATTTTGTCACCTGCCAAAAAACTTTTAAACTAATGGAGCCTCCCGTTCAGTGCTAGTTCCCCGGCCCCTCAATGTCACAGCAGTGGCAGTAAAGCCATGATAGAAATCAAGCCACATTCATTCCCTCCTCCCCTTTCCCACCCCACACCATAATTGCTGAGGCCTGAACTACCCCAGTTCCTCCTGACTTCCCCAAACTCTTCCCTACATTTGCTGGGTGCCTTGAAGTCTGCAGAGCAAGTGCCAAAAAAAATCAAGAAGTCTCTGCTAGCCTCTGTGTCGCCTGCGCGCACTCTGGGATGTCCAGCACTTTTTCTGGGATCTGCTGTAGGAACATGGGCCAGGCAAAGCCGGCTGCTTCTAAGGTATAGTGATCTTGGGTCTTACTGTGTAAGCCTTTTTAGAAGAAATATTATCTCTAAGGGAGGAGTTGAGTGAAGGCCCCTTTGAAATCACTGACCCAGATGAAGAAGCAGCCAGTGACATCCAAGCCCCCATGCCTATTGCAGCAGCCACAGTGACACTGTCCTCCTTTCAGCAGCGTTTCGCTCGGAGGAAATGAAAGCATCGGAAAAGGAAACGGGGCTGAAAAGGTTTAGATCCCCAGCGAGCGGGCCTTTGTTTTCCCATTGTGCTAGCCCAGCTGAGCCTGTGTTGGAGCAGAGCCCTCCTGCAGCTGGGCCCAAAAGCGGCAGCCAAAGAGAAACCCCGGCAACCGTCTGTGGCAAGAGGAGGAGGGATGGGCAGAGGCTGGAGCGCTCATCCATGCTGGGGAGGAGAGGTGAAGGGCTGGTGGCACCCACAGACAACCTCAGCAGCCCCAGCAGGGCGGCTGCCTGCCCTGGGGCAATGAGAGTGTCTTGCACACTCTGAGCAGAAATCACAGAGAAGGAGCCTGCGGGGATAGGTCAGAGGAAGCAGAGGTCTTGGAGACCAGGACAATGGCTTTCAGTTGGCCCTGGACCACAGCAGCGCTGGCCAAAGATCCTAAGGGGCCACGGCTGTAAGCCGATCTCCCAGGCCACAGCACGGCTGCATGCAGTGACCCACCACTCCATCACCAGCCAGCCCAGAAACACCATAGGTCGCGCTTGTGCTTCTTGGCATGCAGTGAGAGCTTGTTTCTAGACATCCCAAGGGGTGCTGGGACCAGAAGTGGCTTTTGAAAAACACTGCAGCACGTTGGTGATGCGTGTGCTGAGTTCCACATGCGGAGCTGGTGGTAAATCTGACAACATCTCTGCAAAATGCTTTCTCTAATGCCATGCCCAAAACAACTGGGCATGAGTAAGTATCCTGCAGAGCACAGCCCTGACAGTGATCGCGGCTGGCTTGGCGTCAACATGGGGAAAGCACTGCCTGGTCTTTCAGTGAGCAATGGGTTAAACTCAGCTGTGCTTCCCCTCTTTGCTCTGTTGAGGGAATGGCCTGTGAAGCAGCTGTGGTCCCAGCTCCATCACAAACTGAAGGGCTGTGCGTGCTTTCCAGACTTGACTACTGCTCTCTGAAGAAGAGAAATCAACGTAGATGCTGGTCTTACTGTGATTTGCCCTAAAATGACCAGGTACCTCTTGAAGGGAGGTCAGTGGATGAGAAATCAGTGATGGGTCTGGAGGAGCTGGGCAAGAGGGCAAGACCTAGGAACACCCAGGTGTGAAGACATAGTCCTTTCCTTCCCTCTGTGTCACTAGTAAACATGTAGCAAGCAATACTTTGGAGGTGGCAAGGATTCCTTGTGGCTTTTCATGCCTTCCTTGGGCAGAACAGGTCTGCAGGAGCAGTTAAGCTCTGCTCAAGCTGAAGATGGTGGTGTCCTCAGCAGCCAACAGAGCCTCCTCAGGTGTCCAAGCTGCCCTCAGCTAGCAAACCAGAAGTGGCAGAAACCTTTTCCTCTCACTTGGGTGAAGCTGGACAATGATGCCTTAGGGACTGTACCTTGCAACAACCCTGTTCAGTCTTCCTTGGCCTATTTTAAGTCATGCCATGTTTAAGAACATGCCATGACTTAAAAAAAGCAGCTAGAGACACAGAATTCATGATGACTTCTTTGTACCCAGACTGAGGGTTTGTCTCCCCTGAACTTGTACCTTCAGGAAGCTATGATGGTAGGACTCTGCCCACTAGCCCTGCTACTTAACACTACCACAGCTGCTAGCGACTTTAAGAGCAAAATGATGTTGCTGGTGTCATTGCACTGTCATGCAAATGTCTGGCTGAGTAAGGGTCCCTGGGGTTTCTGCTTAAGTTTTTCAATCTGATAACATTTAGTGGCTTTTTAAAGCTCTTCTTCCTGGATTTGTGCTATTGCATGAATGTTTTTATTTATTTTTGGAGAAAGGGCTTTTAGGCTGCATAATTACTGAGGAAAAAAGCTTGATCCTTAAAGGCTCCCCAAAGTAAATAAATTAAAAGAACCAGCACTTGAAAATTTCCCTTTAAGCTAATGATAGAAGAGACTGATGACTTGGGGTCTCTGAACTCCTGGAGTCAAAAAAACATTGCTTCTACTTCCTGAAATTACTTTTTCTTAAAGGACCTTCTTGCGTTTTCTCCAGCTGATTAAGGATCTACAATGTTTTATTCATGCACAACCCGGGATTATCAGCAGTGTTTTACATTTCAAACCAACCATTGCCAAGACTTCCCCAGCTTGAGGAAGCTGCATTTCCTCAGTGCAGCTTGAGGCTGTATCTAGAGAAGGTGTCACAGCTATTAATATTTGTTACCCTTATTCCTTAACCTTTGGGATGAACTGTTAATGCTTGTCCCTGGTGCTGCCTTTCCTGGCTCATTTGCCTTTTTTTTTATGCTCCCAGAACACTATGGCAAGTGATCATCTCTGTATGAGTCAGTGCTGAACCAGTTGTTGCAGTGAAGTGTCATTTTATCCAAAGAAGGAGCTACGCTCCAGCACTGGGTAAAGCATTTCTTGGCCGTACATGAATATCTAGACAGTAATATTCAGATATCTGTGGCTAGCCAGGGTGTCTAGCAGGTGTCTTTGCCTGTCCAGGGACCACTTGGAGCTTCATGGTGACCGTTTCAATTTCCAAAGTGTTCACTCCTACGAGTGAAAAATGCCCCTTTTGTTGTTAATCCTGCGGGGACTAAAACACGCAATGATTTCTGATCACTAAAGAGAGGGATTGGTCTATTGCATTTGTAAATAAGAAAGGCCTAACTGCTGAGTCTTACTGAAGACAAAATGGTTGCAACAGCAAGTAATTCAGCCATCTGAAGGAAACACATGGAGAAACCCCCATGTCTTCTGCTGCACGGTTACTGCACAGCAAAGAGGGTCATATATTAAAATTGTGAGACTGTTTAAGCACTCTGTAATTAACTGCTGTCTATTTAACCAGACAGTTGAAGCAAGTTAATTCAGTGTCAGTTAGGAGACTTATTAAGTGTCTGTATTTTTTTAACAATTTACTGGTCCATCATTAACTACCCCTAGATTATCTTGTCAAATTGATAATTAAATGCCTCAAAAATTCATTACAGACTCAATATATTAATAGGAATATAATTAAGTAATGTTTGCTTATGTGATCTGCAGTTTATTACCTGCATGCTGATTTATCTCCAAGGCATTTACTAAACCTTAGCTGTAGACTATTCAGAATCAATACAGGCTCAGGAGTCAATAAACGTCGTATTAGATCCAAACGAGCTATTTAATTGGGAGAATGCATTGAAGTTGTCTTCTGGATCTCCAGTGAGTTTGATGAGGGGATCGTGACCTTACAAACATCAACTGAAGAACTTGCAGTTGCAGTTTTATGGCTGGGTCAGAATCTGCTCACCCCCCACCCAAAGCACAGGTTTTTGGTCTAATTTTGTTGACTGTTTGGTTTGGATTCTGTCATCTGTTAGAAACTGCCTAAATTGGTCTTACTGTGCTAGTCAGTTGGTGGAGTGATGAATCAGAGGCTCTATTTTGTGTAAAAAGCCAGAGTTAACTCCTCTTGTCCTGTATAAGGAAAACAGCCTAATGATTTCCTTAAATTTGTAACCCTTGAACTTTGCATGTCATGTGGATTTTTCAGAGAACTTACAAGTTGCTTCATTAACTAGTTTGAATAATAGGAGACTTCAAATTTTTAAATTATGAGGGGAAAATAAATGCTTCTTCTGCTCTGAATAACTGCAAAGATGGAACAAAACAGCATCTGAGATTTGCTGTACTGCTGAAATTCAGAGGGACCCTGTGCACAGCTGTGTTTAAAGACATCAGCTTGCTATTAAGGTACGTTATCACTGGTTACCATCTGTTAGGATTAACCAGCCTGCAGATAGGCTATTGATCAAGATAAATCTGTGGAGGGGCAATAACTCCCCCTTCCTCTACAGCTGTGTGTGCTGAGTGATGTCATGGTGTTGGTGACTTGATGCAAGGAGGTGGGCTGAGTGCGTCTGGACCCTGGGATCGGCTGGGGCTGTCGGTGCTTTAGCTGTGTCCAGCTGCAGAGCCTGTGTTCTTGCTGGGTTTGTAGGCTAGAGGTCCATGTATGGTTGTGTAGCTTGGTCATTTTAAAGACTAGAGAATTCTCGTTAAGATGGATTTGAGTTTGTGTGTATACATGTATATGAAATGCATGGTTTAAAAATAAATAGTAGGCTGGCTGAAATTTTCCAAATCACAGCATCATAAACCCCATGAAGTAGACAGTTATATTTAAAATAAATTTTAAAAGGTTAAAGTTAAAATAATATCATTGTAGCAGTACTCTCAGGGACTTGAACTTCCCTCTGCTGTTCAGCAATATCACGAAGAAGATATTTCAGTGTTCTTTGGCTCAGATTAGGTTAAATTAACTTTTCATGTGGAATATCAACATTTTTGTTGTACTGTTTTCCAATGTGGGGCTATCACAAGCTTGGGGGGGGGGGTGACAATATCATTGCTTTGCTGCCCTCCTTTGAGCTATGGTACTTTTTTTTGGGAGGGGGGGAGTGGTGGGGGGAGCGGAACAGAGGGAAGAAGGTGATGCTGTATCTAATGGTTCCCTTTCCCCAATATCAAACTGATGTTAATCACAACCAACCTATGAGGGAGTGCGTGAATACAGAGCCAAGATAGGCCTTAGCACGGAAGTATTTTGTGAGCATGTCTGGGGTTTAACTTTTTTCTCTAACTTTAGGCAAATTTAGCTTTGTTTTTCACACTTAAATATATTTGGACTATTTTGTTTTCAAAACTGGTATTCTACTGTTTGAATTATATGAAAAGCTGGCCAGATCCAAGCTGAGCATTCCTGGGGGAGAGTTCCCAGCAAGCATGCTTGTGTGTGTGCAGCCTTTGGTGTCTGCCAGGCTCTTCCATAAAGTGATTATAGTGCTTCAAAAACAACAACAACAAAAAATAGGCTGAATTCTGCTCTGACACACTTATGCAATTCCAGGGAAGTCTGTTGGCCGTGGGAGTAGAGCTGAGGGCAAAACTTGAGCTGGTATCTACAAGGCACTTTTCCACATGTTCTGTATGTGCATCGTCCCTCCCATCGTCTGGATATGGAACCTCGCGGGTCTTGACCAGGAATGCAAAACTGTTGTAAAATTTATATATGCTTGTCTACTAAGAGTCTTTGCATGGGGGATTTGGTCAGGAAATATTTTTCTGCTTCATTCTTCTCTGAGCTTTACTGCAATTAAAGCTGAACCAAACTTTTCTGAAAACTCTGAAATGCTTCAGTAACTTCTGTTTGTTTTCCTCATGCCTCTCTACTTGGCTTCTGGCAAGGACTGAAAGCAGCACTGAGTCACTCAGTAAAGAAGTCTATTTTGACAGCGTCCCCCTGGCCTAAGCAGGAACTTCTCAAAGTCTGAAGACATCGAGAATTCTGGATCCTGCATGGTTAATGCCCAGATGTGTAAAACCTAAGGGCTTTGGGGAGGTGTTTAAGCTTCTGGAGCTGCTTAGACCATGCAAAATTGGCAATGTGGAGAACCTCATCTATCACTGGAGTTAGCCGAAAAGGTGGCTACAGCAGAAAACCTTAATCATACAGTAATTTTGAGAAAAAGTCAAATTATTTGAAGCTTTTCTAGTCTCTAATGTGATTATTTAAAAAAATAAAGGGGGGGGGGAGCTCCATCTTACTCACCAGATCTGCAGCTTCTGTATGTTCTGAGTCATAGCGACTGGGTGTACTGACAATGGCAAGGTTTTTTAATTTGCTTTCTGTCCTCATTAGTACTGTAAGAGGGGGCACAGCAAAGACAGGGACAGAGGTAGGATTGTGCAAGTTTCAACAAGATGGTAAATTGGCCCATTGGTTTTCCTTGCTGGGGGTAACACTCAGTAGTGAAGAGCCCAGCTTTAATCTCAGGCCCCAGGAGGAGTTCTGCAAGGTAGAAGTTGGGAATGGGAAGTAAGGAGGCTGGGGGGAAGAGGAGGCCAGTAGCTCTTTGGTAATAGAGATAACCATTTATGTACATTTGATGTGCAGACTAAAAGACACCAGTGTTCCTCCGTACAATATCATGTTAGCGTTCCTTTACGTAAAAGAGGCACGGTAGGAGATTCCTCAACAAACTTTAGATTTGGCAAATGAGTGTTTCCCAGTGGTGCTGGTGTCTGTCGCCTTGCAAGGGAAGTCACGGAGAAGGTCACCCCGTCTGAATTCAGCTACGTTCTTTCATCTCTTGAAGTGAAGAAGGAAAAAATAAGCGAAAGATGTGAAAGGGGAAGAGTTGGGTCTCTCTTGATATTTGCTAGCTATGTGCCTGCCATGAAAAAGTCAGTGCTTGTTAACAGTTCCTACGTGGTGGGATGTGGCACACCACACTCCTCACCCTGCACACAGAAGAGGAAATTGCTGATAACTGTGATAGTTTGCTGTTGGGGCTACCTCCCTCTAGTTATCTAAACTGTTATAAAATATATCAAGGTGAAGAAAGGCCCCCTTTCTTTTCAGCTGCATGCTAAATACTACTGTTTCCTGTATTCAAAAAACATTATCTGTTGCTGCCTCTGAGTTCTCACCCTGAAGTAGTTGTATTTTAGTACTGAGTACAGCACTTTGTAACATGTGAACAGCCACATGCCCTAGACTCCCACAGCCAAAAACCTCCAATAGAGTTTATTTTAAAGCAGTTCCTATCTGTGTGTTTGTAGATGACTTTGGGTACCATCTGGGAAAAATTGTTCTTTGTTAAATTCCCCTTTATTCCCCTTGGGATACATATTTAAGGCAGGAGATGCTGAAGGATGTACTGAGGACTGTAAAAGCAGCTTGAAGTAAAGATGTAGGAGGAAAAGTACTCAAGCTGTTTTTCTGCTTTTGCAATTGAAAGGAAACTCATGATAGAGCAAATTTTAAATGGCACAAGAAATTCTGCTGTCTACTTCAACATGGTACTATTAGGCCAGCAACAGGGGGAGCAGCTGCTCAGCCGTTGTATAATTGACATCGCTGGTAACGACCTTGGATTCATAATTAGGGTTCATGAGGATCAGGGGAGAAAAAAAAAAAAAAAAAGAAAAAACCCACCCTTAAAAAAGGTCACAAACAACTGTATGAGTGAACACATCGGAACGCAATGAAGGCTGAAGAAACCCTGCCTGTCCCAGAGCCCCACAGGGGGTGAGATGTGGGCGCTTGCGCTGGGAGAGGTTCCAGCTCTCTTTTGGTGATACTGAGCAGTTGACCAGAAGTGCTGACATTTTAGGAGGAGGCCAGAGAAGTTTAGATTAGAACACACTGCTGTAAAAAAAAAATGTATTTTTCCTGGGAATGAATGAGCGAGTTCATGCCAGTAACACCAAATCTACAGCTCACACATGTGGCCCGCTGCCTCCAGGTATAATCAGTGCTTAAAAAAACCATGCTGGGACGCACTGCAAGTGGATACCTCCTTTATCATACATACTTGAGAGCTCGGAGTTTGATTGCCACCTGAAACTGGGCACTGTGGCTTTCTTTACCCACTCAGTGGGTCGTTTGGTTATGACCCTGCGTCCTTCCATGAGTCCCGTGTAACCTTTATCCATTTCTCTTTCTAACAAAAAATATATTTCAGGAAGTTCCATAATTGCACATGTCTATATGGTGAGGTTTGGCACACAAAACCTGATGTGAGGTTGGCTTCTTTTTCTTCCCTTTAGCTTACGATGTTTAAATTGGGTTCCCTCACAGATTCAAAAAACACATTCTGCTGGGTCACGCTAGAGCTTTGAATCACACCTTTTGTCAAATGGGGAAGAAAAATACATTGAGCTTTCTGCTGCAAGTTGCCTTTACAGAAACCCCCCCGCGATATTCCCGTGTGTGGAGAACTGGCCATTCAGTTTGCATTGAACTTCTCTTGAGCTGCAAATAGCCGCAAACCTGTAGATGGATGTAGCAGTGCTCGGAGTCCGCAGTATATGCGTGCTCTGGATTTTGCTCTCTTTAGACTGAGGACCCACTGGCTGTTCAGGGAGGGGACTTCGATTTGCTTTAATAAATAACGTTTGTGTGTGTTTGGGAAATGCCAGTCCTGTTTTGGCAGCTACTGAAACCTAATGCATAAGAAATGTAAAGCTGGATGAGCACAGTTTTCTTCCAGAACAGTTTGTGTTGCGTTCCTGGAGGGGGTTATGGGCTTTTTTTACTGTGGGGTAGGAGGTCTGAACCCATTTCTTTCAGAGCTGCTTTGAAATCCCATTAAATGGCTGCTTTCATGAGGCTAGTTCTTCATCAGAAGGCCTCTGGTACCTTGTGGAAGACGGATCCTGTCAAGATAAACTTGGGATTGTTTATGATGAAATTAAAAATAAAGTCAATAAAGATACTTGTGGTTTGAGACTTATGAAAAATATTTGTCTTGGTACTCATAACACTTAAACTAGAATGATTCAAAATCAATGTGGCAGAGTAAAAGGATTAGACACTGGCTTCGAAGCACATCCCAAAACGTCATCGTAAACAGGAAATCAGGACTGAGTGGGAGTATTTCTCGTGGGGTCTCCGAGATCACTTTGGGGCCCTGAATAACCAACTGTTCTAAAAGCAGCCAAGCAGAAAACAGGGAGTCAGTGGTTGGCATGGCACGTGGCACCAAGCCTGGTCGGAGACACACGGCGACCCGGGTCAGTCCGTGAGCTGGGCAGCAGAAACACCGTGCTCTCTGGAGTCACCCAGCGCCCAGGTAGGAAAGGTCTGGCTACAGCCCGCTTCCTTCTGCTGCAGCCGCTTGCACATGGCTGCCGGTGCAGTCCAAGAGCACATGATCCTCCGGGGGAAGAAAGAGAAACAGTGATAAAATATTTGAACTGCAGCTGTCCCTTATGAGAAGTGTATTAATTAAATAGAAAACACTGTCAGGGTGCCAGGGTTCCTGTCTGGCTTTCCAGTCTGTATTAGAAGAAGAGTCACTGGTACAAGGATGGGCCTTACCAGTTTTGGGTGAGATTGCACCAGAGAAGAAGTCGAAATGCAGAAGAGAAGTTGCTCATGGCATGTGAAGAATGAGGCTGTTGTGGACAGGATGCTTTGAGGTCCCTGATCTCCTAGTCAATGGAGAAAGGTCCCTTCTTTGGCTCTGGTGTATGTCTGGATTCAGAAAAAAACGGGTTCACTCCAACCAAACTTCCAGTCATTTCCCCTGCAGCCTTCTCCCCGTGCTTTATGATCTGGGAAAGGAGACTGCTGCTCCTAGAGCGCTGCCTTCCCCTGCTGCTGAGTTTTCCTGTTTACTCTCTCTGCACAGAGTGGACTGGTGGAGCTGAGACTGAGACTTGGACAGAGGAGCAGAAGCTAAATGTGGCGTCTGAAAGAATAAACAATCACCATTAAACACTGCACAGGCTGTGGGGTTGAATTAATGCCATTTGTTGCAAGAAAGAAATGATAGTGGTATTCATTTCCAGATCTGGATTTAAGTGTAGCTGGAAGGAAAGAGCTACAGGGCAGCAGGACCTCCTGCTCTAGATAAAATATAACAGTGCTTCCAGAGTTCCCTGAAATACTCTTCCATCAAAATAAATAGATGGACCCTGCAATCATCCTCGCTCTCTGCCAGTGCAGGGGAGCAGTTTAGCACTGGGGTAGGTAATATCACCATTTAAAGCCTGCTCCAGCTCTCTCACAGGGGAGTCACAGTAGAGGGACAGCTCAGATTTGCTCCTTTGAGATCTGGAGCAAGACTGAATGGGGTTATTCTGGGGGGACGTAAGAGGTAACATGGCCATGCATGTCCATCCATTGTTCAGAGAACTGTTGATTGGGTGGTCTTGACTGCTACAGGGATGTCCCGTGCACATCCTCTGCCCAGTGGTGGGGCCTTCTCCTGCCTCACCTCTGGGTGCTGGCTGGCTGCAGAGGAGCTGATGGAGGTTGTGCGGGCAGCACCACTCCTGCCTGCAGACGATGGGGACATTTCAGGTGTAAGGAGATCAGGCTGGGTTTCTGGGCCCTGTGAAGCTTGGCTTTTTTTTTTTTTTACTTTTTTTTTTTTCTTTTTAAGGGCTTAGTTTTGTTTGGTTTTGCTTTTAAAGGGTGAAGAGGGGAAAAAACAGCTTCCAGAAAAAAAACAACAGTTCAAGCTCCAGGAGCCAGATCTTAGCATGAGAACCCGACCCAGCGTGGGGGAGGGCTGTGTCAGATCACTGCATGCCCAAGGAGCAAGAATTCACTGCCTGCCGAAAAGCCGCAGAGCTCAGACGCTTTTTGAAAGAGTAACATCTTTTATATCAAAAAAAAAAAAAAAAAAACAACACACCAACCCAAAACCACCCAGCCAATAAAAAGCCTCAGACATACAGGATCCCATTCATGGTGGGAGGGATTTAGTGGAAGTATTTTCCTTCTTTAAGGTTTGGCACAGCCTTAAAGGAGTCTCTTTAAAAGCTTCCAGAGCCGATTATATTTTGGATTGTGTTTCAAATCACCCTTCCCCCACCACATTTGGTGGGTCCTCAAACAAGTTCCCAGAATAAATTAGACATAACGGTAGCGGGATTTTTTTTTTTTCTTGAGGAGGAGGAAGGAATAAATGACACCAAATTCTGTAATGGAAAGAAAAAAGAAAAAAAAAATGTGTATCGGAAACTGCTGCTGAATGACTCATGCTGCCGGACAAACGGAACCTCACTCATCACTCCATCTTCATCCTCCTCCTCTGGTGAGAGAAAAAGTCGTGGAAAAATATCAGCTCCACACCCCACACCCCCCCCCGCTTCTTCTCCCGTGGCATCCGTACACAGGGAAACAGTCCAAGCCACAGCGATGGCTTCATGTGCTTCTTGGGGCAGGCGTTTTTTTTGTTTTAATAGCCAACTAGGAAAAGCCTCTGAGGTGACCTTGGAAAAATGTATGCACCAAAGGAAAAAGTTGTGGAAGGGGAGTGGGGGCAGTGTTGGAGTCCTTGTGTGCTTTATGTTTGGAGGCTTTTTTTTTTTTTTCCTCATAATGTTTTTCCAAATTTCCACTGAAATAAATTTGCAAGTTATTATTATTTTTTTTTTACAAGTGGGAAGAGAGGGGAGGATGCGCCATGCAAAAGGCAGAATGAGCTGGGCACAATTCCGACTTAAATAAATGCTGCGTCATAAAAATATAAAGGGTAGTGCGGGGGGGAAGGGAGGGATGCAAAAAATTGCTCTGTCTCTCCTCTGTTTTGGAGAGTAATTAGCATTTTTATGAAGCATATAAACTGTATACAAATCAAATATGTTTTTATTACCATAAAAATGGGGGGGATTATTTTTTTTTTTTCTCCCCCCCCCCCCCCCCCCCAAACATCTTCTGCAAATGTTTGGCACTGCCTGCCACAAAGCCACATAAAATTCAGCTTTTTAGACTGCCAGGTCCAGCCAGGCCTGCTGTGGGCACGAGGGCTATTAGCCAGCAGCAGCCCCTTCCCAGCAAATGCGTTTCAGCTGTAGGGCCATGGGGTTGAGTGGGTAGATACAATGGCTGTGCTCTGCCTCACAAAAAATCTTGCCTAAGGTGATGCTATGTTTTTCCAGGTTGTTGGCTCCTGTTTTTCATCAACAGGTTACTTCTCCCTCCACCCTGACTTTTGAGATGACTTGAGCTAGATTGTGCATGGTATGAAAATGGCTGTGAAGAGGTGTAATATTCCGTTCTTCCACATTTTTTGTAATTGTGGTCAATCCCAATCAGCCTCTTTGAGGGCTCCCACTTTTCCCCCAAATCTTCCCACTGTAACTCTTCCAGTACCATTTGCTGTCTCCAGCCCAGGTTTGCACATCACACCGTCTGCTGAGCTGGAGGAGCTCGCAGGATGCTGGATAGGAGTGGCGCCAAGAGCAGAGGGTGGCCTGTGACAGCAGTTTGGGATGGCCAGAAGCTATCTGAGGATGTAGGACAAAGCACTGGGCCACTTTGCTTAAGCAGCTCCTCATGGGGACATGCAGATGCGATAAGAGATGTTACTGGTGGCAGCAGCTGCAAGTCCCCGACCTGAGTGGACCTTGTGGAACTAACTCATCTCTTGTGCTCCTTCCCTCACCCCCAGCCCTTCCCTGGGATTCACAGCCCGTGGCACGATGCTTCAGAGCCAGCTGCTCACCCCATCCCCGTACTGCTCTGTGCACGGATGGGACACCAGCCAGCCCCGTTCCTGCACCCAAATGCCTATGGGCAGACCAGGGAGAAGCACCCAGCTGCGTTTCCCAGCTGAGGGCTGTGAGCAATTGCTGGACAATAAATGACTTTCAGCTGGACTGCATTAGCCATGGGTGGTGCTGCCTGGAGAGATGGCTGCAGGGAGCAGCCGCTCTACTTAAGGCAGTCTCTGCCAGCTGCCTCTGGGCTATCAGCAGTGGGAGCAGCTGTGCCAAGCTGGGATCCTGGGTGCTCCTCTGTGGGCTGAGGTTCCTTGGGAGAGCTGGGCATGTGCTGGAAAAGCCTTCCTGACTGTAAGTGCAAGGGTTCACCCTCCTTCCCTCCCCCACCTCTTCCTTTTCCTTCATTCCATTGGAAAGCAATCATAGTATCAAGTGTTTCCTAATAACTTTTTAGGTTGATGACTAATTTTTCAGCCATGCTGAATGAAGGGTAATAGTCAGATATTAAGCCCTGCTATGAAATAGGTGTCCAAGTGAGAAAAGCATTGGGGAAGCTGTGCAGGAGGGGGAGGCTTTTGAAATATCCCGGTTTCAGAAAAGCCTCTGTTTGGAGCTTCTGCACCTGGGAGGCTGAAACCAGTCCATTGCTAGGTAGAACCCCATAAGCAAATGAGCTTTGGTGGAGTTAATGTCTGTGGCCTTGCCTTGCTGGCTGTGGGAGGGAGACCTAAGCAGTTTTCTCTTAAAATCCTCATCCTACCCTGGGGAAGGATATTAGATTTCAATCTAGGTTTGCAGACAGGCCCCAAATGAACTGTAGGGCTTGTGAAAAATGTGAGGGAGTTAGATGTGGGTTTGGATCCCAAATTTCCTATTCCCAACAAGGAATCATCCGAGTGCTGCTTCGGAGGCTTTCAGCCCTGAATTGCTAGACACTCCCTGCGGTGTCCCTGTTTGCGGCGGTGCATGGTGGGCTCCCAGGCGCTTTTTTGGGCACAGGCTTGATGGTCTGGGCTTACAGCCCCCATTTGGGGACCATAAGCTCCAGGCAGACCTGTGCTGTGCCTTCCCTGCTCTCCAGCTCAGTCTTCCATGAAGATTTAGGATAGGGGGATGGGGAGTGAGCAAAAATACGATGAAATCAGCTTTTTGTGTAAATCAGCTGATGTGCTGTATAAAATGCAGGTCTAAGTTTTGAACCTAGAATTTTCTTTAATAACTAACTAGGGTCAATGAATATAAAGCCCCATGCAGAGCCTTTTACTGTGTTAGTCATAGCTTGATTCCTTTATGTTCCCTCTTCTAATGGCAAGTATTATCCAGCATGCCTTGTTACAGTGTGGTCTTTGGAGGGTGTGGAAGTTAGTAATGATGGTGCCTGAATGCTGTTCCAGAGATCGCCGCTACAATTCACAGCGGATAATAGGAGCCGCAGCCAGACAGATAATAGAACGGACTGAGATCCATTTATTGCTAAGAGACTGTCTGAATATTTGTACATAGCCCGAGCCACTCCACCCTCCTTCATCACATTTCCCAGGAAAGGGGGACGGGGGGGAACAAAACAAAACACAAGCCTAGGGCAGAATGGGGAGGAAGGGAGAGATTTGCAGGCTCTGATGCATTCACAGTTGTTTTTTTTTTTTTGATGGCCTTTGTCATAACTGAGCCAGAACGGCATAGATTGCTGATGTATTTACTGCCTGCTATACAAGTGGAGGCGTAGGACAACCACAGGGAGCAAGTGGTGGACTGGGATGGGAGCTGACCCCAGCCTATCTGAAGCCTAAGCTAACATCTGATCACAAATCTATCTTCCCTTGCAGGTAAACGAACAGCATGATGGAAGGTTTCAGTGACGGGCTGCAGGCAAAGCTGAAGTCAGGGATAATGGAAGTAACTAGGCTAGGAAAGCTTGACCTAATTCAGAGCAGCACAGTTCATTGCCACTTGAAATTTTCTTGGTCTTTGTATGCTTGTTAAGCTGCTTAGGCCTTGCAGAAGCTGTCTGGCGAGGCAATTTGTGTGCCAAAATGTGTATCTGTCATTCAAGTTACTCAGGTTTTTTGGTGTTTGACTAACCCTTCGTTCACCTTTCCCTGTCTGGGAAGTGTGGGCAGTTTTTAAGGAGCAGGAAAAGTTGGGGATTTTATTTTTCTTGCTTTCTAGAGAATTTTGTGTGTGTGTAAAGTAAAATACCTGTAGGATCTATTCCTGATGGTTGCACCTTGCCTTTCAAGAGGGGCCATGGCTGTGCTAGCCCCTCTTAAACCTGGTGCTGGCTCTGTCTGTTCAGTGTTGGCTGTTTCTAGGACCTTCTTGGTGAGCAGCAAGGAACAGGCAATGGCAAAGTCCAATCCAGCAACAAAAGCAATACTGATGATGCCACCTCTTCCTACTTCTTTTTCAAGGTGGTGGAGGGTAGGAAAGTTATGCTGTAGTGCTCCTAGCTCTGGGGAAGGACCGTGGTTCAGTAGGTTGAGGAGAGCAGCTTTGGTGTAATTAACTGATGGTCACTACTAACTCCTTGCAGCAAGCCTGGCCATGCTAATGGAGGAACTGAGGCCCTGATGGAAGTGGACAGTGTGCTGTGAGATAGCTCCCTACCTGTCTGCTGAGCGATAACTGGCTGTCCTCTCTGGCTTGGTTTCCTGGCCCCCTCTGTCAGCACGTGTTTGGATGCTGCCAGTAAGTAAATCCTTGCCTCCACCTTACCCTTTGCTCTGAAACACTTTGTTCATGGTGTTGAGCACATGTCTGGAAGCCTGTGATCTGAGGCACTCATGGCTCCCAGATGTTAGAACTGCTCAGCTGGTGAGGAGTCCTTGCCAAGCCACTCTTCTGTGACCATTTATTTTTATGCTCCACACTTTTTTTGCCTTCATCCCAGAAGTGCTAAGGTATTTTCTTTACTGAACAGGCAGTTCATTAGCAGGGTTTCTTTCTTCTGTGGTCCTTGGAGATCACTGAGGTTGTTCTGTTCAGTAGTGATCTAGGTTAGACTTGTGCTAAGGAGGAAAAAGTTAACTCTGTTTTGATGTGCAAATATGTTCAGGTGCAAGTCTGTTTTCATCCCCAGATCTGCATCATGTGCTGTCAGTTGGGGATAGCAAGCATGCAGGTGAAGGGGATAAGGGCTCTGATTGCAAACCAGGGCTCCTGGGCTCTGTTCTTGGCTTTGAACTGGTTTGTGACATTGGGCAACTTGTGTTACTTTTCTCTGTCATTGGGACTGTGAGCTGCTTTGGGCAGGGGCTGCTTCTATGTGCTTGAGAGTGACTAGTTAGGGCTGACAGATGCTGTCTCTGATGGACAGTGAGGGAGTAGCAACAGCTTTTACCTGGACCTCTGAATGGGTGAGATGTGTATGGACAGTGGCAAACCAAGCAGCTGGGTGCTCACTCATCCCTGGATACAGCAGTATCCAATGCTAGGGAATCCCAATCTCCCCTGTGCTACTCTAACAAGGGTGCCAGATGCAAGATCAGAAATTAGAAATTTCCATCGTAGGCTTCTCCCACCTATGCCTTCTTTCACATTCTTTGGAGACCAGAGATCTGTAATACGAGGTATTGCACAAATCTGTAGCATAGCTCTGCAAAATTCCCAGTATCCTGAGTACATTAATAAAGGCCTGTTGTTTTCCAGCTGGTTGGAAGAGATCATTGTCTTTGGAGAGCCTTTCCTCTTGTGAGACTTCCCCTGGGAGGTTATGTGGAGTAAGGCCTCTAATAGCAGCAAATACTGGTCTTGAAGCATTTCCTGAAGCTTTTGTGGAAGGAGGAGGGATGGGATTTCTCTTCTACACTGAAATTAAATGCCAGTATTTTATGACCCCTTGGTTGGCCCTTGCAGCTGGAAGATCCCACCAAAGATCTGAGAAGACAGTGGTTTCTTTATTTGTTTTTTTTCTTTTTTTTTTTTTTTTTTTTTTGCAGATAGTGTAGGAAGGACCTCTTCAGGGCAACAGGGTAGATGTTAAGAAAACTGCACTCACTCTGATATTAAGAAATATGTTCATTGCAAAAGAAAGACACAGGTAAATTCCAGGTTAGATTTTGACTCTTCTAAAGTGTGCTATTACTGTAACTGAAATCTATAGTTTAGGTAGTGGACATTCCCTGACTTCAAGATTAATATATTACATTCCTTCACGTACAGTTCAACTCAGTTATCAAAAGTCCTTTAGAGTTCTCCCAACTCTTAATTTTAGGTTGGACAGGCATACATGTTAAGGGAAAAGGAATGTCTTGAACTGTGCTCAAAAACAATGACTATATAGTTTAAATATCACTTTTGGGAAAAGAATTTATATCCCAGAGGAATGAGTTCTAGCAACTCCAGCATTGACGCCGTGCATGACAAAGTATTACTAAGATGTTTTTCAAAGGCTGTACTGAGGCTCTCTGGAGATTAGCCCTTTTCTTACCATATTTCAGAATGATGGTGGCCAAAATTTTTCGATACTAGGAATTGGTCAGTGGTCAGTCTTCACCACAGCATCTGCATGAAATTATTGTGGCTTGTGCTCCCAAATCACTGAGGCATTTTGGAAATGTTACTGTTAGGTACTTAAATCTAGGCTCAGGAGGAGCTTTAAGGGAAGAGAAAAGAACAACCCTATTTTCTTTGAAGTTTAGGACCTGGCAGAGATTGAGGTTGCCTAACCCTCAAACTGGTGGCTGGAGCTCAGGCTGTGCTTTCCTAGTGGTCAGGAAGACCTGAGCTCTAACTGCAGCTGTGGCTATAAATAAGTTGTGGTCCACAGGCAAATTCTTGTGCCTTGCTTCCTCCCTTGCAGAATGGGTGAACTGATTTTTAGAAATGCAGCTGGTCCATCCTGCATGCCAGGACCTGTCAGGATTTGTGTGTTCTACCTGCTCCTGTGGCAATCCTTTTTTTTTTTTTTTTAATCAGATTCTGAATTCCTCAAAGAAACAGGGGAGAGGAAGGGTGCTAGGGTAAGTGAAGGGCATCTTCCCATGTGGTTTTTCAGTTCAACCCAGAAGTAGCATGAAACAACCACAAGTCTTGATGCAGATTAGGTTTCCTGGAAAAATGAGTGATTTATTTTTTTTAACACTGATAGATGTGTTTAAATCTCTCTTCATGCATGAGATCTTTTCTTGAATCATACATTGCCTCTGCTCACCCTGTATAGTCAATGTATGGTGGTATAAGAGCAAAGTGAGTATTGGCATCACCATCACAAATATAAAACTAAGACAAAATCCTGATTGAAATCAAGACCTGAGCATGAACTGGCCTGCAGAGATGATCCAAAATGCTGTGTAAAATATGGCTGCTTGGAGAGTTGGACATGACCACCCAGGAATTCCCTTGGGTTTTATGCCCAAGCTCCTAACTACCAAGCTTTTCACTTGCATTGTCTATCGAATGCATATGTAATTCAAAATTAAAGTATCTGAAAGTCACTCCTCCAATTTTGTTGTCCTGAAAGTAGAGATCTGTGTTCCTTTTGTTCTAGATCTGACACATCTCAAACATGTAGAATAAGCAGAAACTTATAACAAGGCATGTATGACAAATTCCAAACATCATTGTTCTTTGCCTTCCACCATCAATATAATAGCTATAAACTAGTACTTAGACAATGACAAATTGAGGCTAGAGTTAATTTTCATAAGAAGCTGGGGTGGGACGCAGCCAGGGGACTTAAACTAGCCAATGGGGTACTGCATACCATATGATGTCATGCTCAGCATAAAAAGGGGCTAGCTGGGGAGGAGAGGCATGGCTCTGGGACGGGTCTGGGTGTCCAGTGGTTGGGTGAGAAATTGCATTGTGTATTACCTGCTGCTTATGTTCTAAGTACTGTTGCTTTCCTCTCCCTTTGCTGTCCCACTAAACTGTCCTTATCCCAACCCATGAGTTTTGCCTTTCTTCTGATTCTCCTCTCCATTGCATGAGGTGGGGAGGAGTAAGAGAGCAGCACATGGTGCTCAGCTGCTGGCCAGGGCTAAACCACAACACAAATTAATTTGAATTTGTACTTTCATATGTCCACAATGATACATAGTCAGTGCATGAGGAATCAAGGCCAATGACTGCTCCTCCACTCTGGTGTTACAGGTTTAATGGACAGTTGAGCAACACTTTAGAAGGCCTTTTATCTCTTCTGCCTGTCCATTTAGATCAAGCCCAAGACGGCAGACTGAAAGCTGCTACTGTCCAGTGAGATGTGCAAGGGAAGCTGGAGAGTGTGATGCCTTAGGAATATGCAGCAGGAAAACCAGCTTATGATCAAAGCCTGCCTGAGTGGTCCCATGGTGGAACCCTCTTGTTTACCAGTGCTTATGAGGTCATGCAACTTGTCTGTGGTTCTTGTCCAGGTTTGGTCCTCAGCTGAAAAACTACAGTGAGGGTCTCTTATTACAAGCTTTAAGATTGATCAGCTACTAGCTATAAAGAAAGCTCGGGCCAAGCAAAATCAGAAGGCTGCTAGCCAGGAAATATCCCTGGCTAGGAAAGGAACTTTCCAGAGTGTAGTTTCAGATCCTCAGCTTGTATTAATGGACCTAGTTCCATGTGTTGGAGAACTGTATGCTTGAAAATAAACTGAAGTGTAAAGGAGAGAAAGAATTTAGTCATGGTAGCTTAAATTCTCTTCTTTTGAACCATGTGAAATGTCAGGAGAACAGGAAGCTCTCCCAGGGGTAATCCCATCCGAGACTCTAGCTGCCTCTGAATTAACAAAGTCCCCAAGTAGTCAGATACCACAGGATGCAGATGTTTTAGTTCTGGCAAGTAACATGAAACTGCAGGCCAAGATTATGCTAAAATTTCCTTTTTTTCATACATGTTGCTTTTTAAAAAAAAAAAAAAAACCAAAAAGCAGATAAATACTCACCCAAACCATAAGACTTGTTTAGAAATGTGAATGGGTGTATGTTCTCCTGCTGGCTGGGTAATTTGGTAGATGTTAACACAATGTAAATACAGTACAAATACAGTTTGGCATGGTTTTTATAAGGCCATATGGGAACTATCAGTTTTATGCAACCTAGTACTGGGTTTAGTGCTTCTGAAGGGCTTCTGCTTTGATTGTGTGTGAGCTAGACTGTAGTAGGAATGAATTATGAAGAGGAGCAAAACGTGTGTGTCTTGTAAACATGGCAACATTGGAAGACCCAAATAGATGGGTAAATGCTGTTTAAAGCCAATGCAAAAAAGAGCAAATCTAAGGTCAGATGGCAAAATCTTTGAAATGCAGACTTGGTGTTTCTCCTCCTGTTCGCAGGAAGATGTGAAAATATTTGCCTGTCATGCCTTAGAGAGAACAATCATTGATACTGCTTGTCAGCCTAGACCTGTTCTGGCCCAGGAGAGAGGTGGGTTGCCAGCTACAGATCCTACAATGAGCCTGCATGTTAACTGCTAGTGATTTGCTTGTGCAGCAGCAATGTTGGACATCTGTTCCCAGCCAGAAAAAAAAACAACCCACCAACCTAGGAATGTGAGTATGAAATGCACTGCCTGAATCAATGTTGCCACAATCTTAATTTACTGCATATGGGATGTTTAGACCAGCAGGGTATTCCTGACCTTTGTTAATATAACACTTTGCAGAGCATCTCTCTGTATCCCCTGACAAAATATGAGTGTATGTAGGCAAGGCAGAATGCCAGTAAAGGCTTCCCAGTGCTGCTGTGAGGGTGTTTTCCAGGAGAGAATGGCTGGATGACACTGAGGATGTACCAGGCCCCAAACTGGAGGTGGGTGAGAAGACAGACAGCAGTTATTTACATAATGGTTGCTGCAATCTGACTTGGAGGAGATTCCTTCCTGTCCCCAAATCTGGCAATTGGTCTAACTTTGCATGGGTGAGGAAAACCAAACCAACTGAACAAGCGGGAAGTTTCTCAGTGCTGGGAGGAATTTGGGCACACGTGTGCACGCACATGCAACTCACCTGCACCAAAGCTTGATCTCTGCTCCTTCCATCCAAGGTGAAATGCTTTGGGTGCCCAAGATCATGGGTCAGAAGGAGAAAAACCTCTTTTCTCGTGGCCCGTACTGCAGTTGGAGCAAGTCAGAGAAAAGTCCATTATTCTGTCTTCTGCCTGCAAGGGACAAGAGAGCTTCATTAGGAAGGGTGACAACACAGGGTTTTCATTAGGCAAAAGGAAGGTTTCATGCAAAGCCAAGTTACTTTCATTGCTATGGAGGCTTCATGGCACTCTACTTCTCGGGTGTGGGCTCAGTCCCCCCATTGAGACTTGTTTATTCCAGAGCTCAGTAGGTTTCTGGGAAGTGCTGTAATAGCTGGGAGGAGATCCCATGGAGAGGGTGGATTCTCTCGGACACATGCTGTTTAACAATGCCACTGTCTGCAGAGGAACAGAAAACAAACAATGCAAAATCCCTGCCGTAAACCATGCAGTGTGCACAAACACCAGAACATGAATAGCCACTCAGAAGGTGGCTAGTGCCAAGCAGCTCTGCTGCTATTTATTGTGGCAGAGGAACTAGAACCAGCTCTTCAAAACAGGCCAATGTTGCCCATTCATGATGGGTTAATGGTTTCTGCAACTGAAGTGTAATGGTTCCTGGTGAAATGGGGGAAACATCTGTAGAAAGCAAATTTGGAAGCACTAAAAACTGCAATGACTTAATTTCATTATATTCAGACATCTCAGGCGGGGAAAGCTAAGGACCCTGTTTGAATAGCTGTTGCAATTGCATGTAATAAAAGCTGAGGGATTGTCTCTGAGGACTGAGCATCTAAGCACCAGGCAAAAGAAGCAGGTGAAAGCTGTCAGATGGGTGGGAGCAAAGTGTATCTGGAGTGACTCAGTGTTACTGGGCAGTGCGAGTGGCTCTGGAGTAAATCAGAGGTGGGGTGAGAATATAACGTCAGTGTTACCTGCATTTACAGGGGTGTTTTAGTTTGGATTAACTCTGCTTTGGAGGACCAATCCTTAGGATTGGATGGTGGTGGTTGAAGTGCATTTGGTGTGCTCTGGCATGTGTCTCCCAGCTTAGCTTCATCTGAAAGCAGTCCAGGTTCATTTTCCAAGATCAGCCTGTGGTGTAAACCAAAGTGCAGTAAGTGGAGACAACTGGGAGATCTGCTTCTAAAGCATCCTGTTTATCTGAATTCAGATGCTTGTGTAGATATATTCTAGGCATGCAAACATACATCTGAAGATGTGAGTAGCTCCTGGAGCATGCTGGCTGCATATCTGTAAGGCCAAAGAGCATGTGTTTGGGCTAAGAGGGTGCAGGGTGCCTTGATCCTGCCAATTGTCTCTTGTGTGTGCTTATTCTTTGCATGTAGGTCACTTGCCAGATTGTTTTACTCTTCCATCCACAAGTTGTGGGGAATCTGTGGTGTCTGGAAAGCAGCTCCTTGAGCCTTTGACGTGGCCACTGAGACTTACATGTGGACTCCGGGGGAGGATTCCAGCTCTTTAGTGGTGAGCCTGTGCATACTCAGTGCCCAGGTGGTGGTGACTATCATTTACCCTATATTCATCTGTCCAAACCATTTGGAAGGTCATTTCATGCTGAGAGGAGAGAAACAACTGCTGTGTCTTTGAGTGAGTTGGAGACAAGGGTTTTCCCTAGAGGAGCCAGGCCACTCTAAAATAAGATAAACAACACCTATGCTAATTGCAGTGGAAAACTGAGAGCATCTTGTGCTGGGTTGCTGTGTGCTGTCCCTGAGTGGGGATTCAGCAGAGCAGCTGGGTTCCAGACAGGCTCTGGAAAAAAAGATGCTCAGAAGTGAACAGCATCTTCTGCACTTGGGGGTAGCTTCCAGGCGTGTGGGTTTTTGGAGATCCATTTTAGGAGCTGCTGAGCAAGCAGTGAGATTGTAAGCCCTGTTTTGTATTCACAAATGCATCCTGTAGTGAAGATCCAGTCTATTGTCCCTCACTTGTGTGTGTGTTTTCTCCTAATGTGTGAGACCCACCCAGGGTCATATATGAAGGACATATGGATGGTATGTGACAGGAGAGAGGCTGCAATCTGCAGCTGGTTCTCCAGCAGGGTTTGGGTACTTGGAATATTCCCAGCTGCAGCATCTCCTGCTCCAGTCCTGTGGGCCAGCACAGCTGAATACGGCAAAGGGCAAGTGGTGTGTCTGGGACAGAGCTGGATGGGGCCTTGGTGTTAGGCTGTGCTTAGGTGGGGTGTGACATGTTGGACATCCAGCACCTCCTGCTCCAGCTACTGACATGTTCATCAAAGAATAGCCACTAAGGGGACAGTCAGAGGTGAGTGAAACAAGATGCTTTTCCCTGAACAGCAGCAATGTAGCCCAGCCTTTCTGCATCAGTAGGCAGTAAGTACAGTGCAGTGACTTCCAGCAGGGCCAGGTCCTAAACTTGGCTATAAGAAGCTCTCAAAGCTTAGTCCTACACCTTAGAGCTCTTCTGCTTCTCCCTAGCAGCAGGCAATGTAATGATTAAAGGTCTGAGTGAAGATATAAAAGCCAGCTGCTGCTGCAGGTGATTGGAGCATTCCTTAGGTCGGACACTTACAACCTGGTGCAGGATTTCACTTCTGCCAGTGAGTCCCACTAAGCATTATCCCAAGGCACATGAATACTATCTGGTTGCTGCCAGAGTTCATGCCATTCTTGCCAAACTAAGTCTGTATTGGCCCCATTGCAAACCAAGTCCTGAAATGAAAAGAGCAAAAATCGTGAGGACCCTTTTGGCCCTCACTTGCAAGCATGGGAATCCATTCTGTTTGTCCTGCAAGCTCTCCAGCAATGAAGAAAGCAAATACCATCCTGGAAATAGTTTGTCTTGACTCTTCTGTCTTGCTAGAGTGCAGACAAATGTTGCTTGCCTTGCTGCAGTTGTGCTCTGAGCTTGCTACAAAGGACAACCATCCATGTATTTCAAGACAGCTATGGTAAGCCAGAGCAATGTACTTTTGAAATCATGCTAGACAAGCTTTTGAAAGCTAAAGAACTAAGAGGTCTGGGTGAATAAAAGAATCAAAAATCCTTGAAGGATTTTTTGGTCTTACAGAACAGACCAAATTCTTGTTATTTTAGGAGTAGATATTTCCAATTTATCCTTTTAGGTACCCCTTCACTGAGTTATTAAGCATGCCTGACAGTCTGCCGCACAGAATACCTTGCAGAATTAGGGAAATTTTATCTCTTCTCAAACACCAGGGAGGTGAGACATATGGAGACTAAAATCCACATCCTCAAAGGAATGTAGATTTGTAATTTGCACTGGAAACTGGTGGAGATAGCAGGATTTCCCTAGGGTTAGGGTTAAGCTGATTGGCTTTTCTGGTATATAGGCATGTAATTGATTATTTTGGGGGCTCTGGGTCTAAGCACTTTCCTTAGATCATGTCTGTAGGGGAGGATGGAAATGAGCTGATGTCTCCTGAGCCACAATTTTCCCTTGCCTGAGTCACTGCTGCTGCCCATGATTGTGTTTCTTACCCTTGCCTCTGAATCAGCTCATTTAAGCTCTGTGGTAGCCAGGTGGGACAATGCTCTGATTTTGGTCAAGTTATTACAGGCCTCTCCCTTCAGACTCAAAACACCAGACCCTTCTTTTATTTTTCCTGTTATCACCTCCTTTTCAGCTGCGCAGTTTGGAGAGCCTGGGCCAGCCTCGCCTCTCCTTGCCTAACCTCTTGCAAACAGCCACGAATTTTTGAAAAGAGCCCTGGCTTGCTCTGCCAGCGCTCCTTAATTTTTGCCTTTCTTTCCTCCCTGCAAGCCACACTGAAGCAATGCTTTGCTATTCTCCAGGAGGGGGGGGGGGGGGGGGGGGGGAAGTAGGTCATGGTCTCGTGTAAGGCAGCTGGTGAGAGGTGCAAAAGGAGGAAAAAAAAAACAAACAAAAACAAACCCCACAACCTGTCGGATGGGAGAAGATGAATGACCAGCTGTGCGGGATAAACAGGGATGAAAGAACTGATGAGGGAAAGGGCGGGAGCCCGGGGCGCGGCGGCGGCAGGTGGAGGAGCCCAGCGCTGCCCGCCCGTCCCGCTGCCCGCCCGTCCCGCTGCCCGCCCGTCCCGCTGCCCGCCCGTCCCGCTGCCCGCCCGTCCCGCTGCCCGCCCGTCCCGCTGCCCGCCCGTCCCGCTGCCCGCCCGTCCCGCTGCCCGCCCGTCCCGCTGCCCGCCCGTCCCGCTGCCCGCCCGTCCCGCTGCCCGCCCGTCCCGCTGCCCGGGAGCGGAGCCGCAGGCTCCTGCTGCGGCTGGTCAGTGCGCCCTCTCCTGGCACAGGTAAGTCTTGTTCCTTCCCTTCCTTTTGAAAAGCTTTCCTTGCTCTAGCAAGCAATGCTGGTGGTGTTGGGGTTTTTTGGGGGGTTTTTTGTTTTGGTTTGTTTTTTGGTTTTTTTCATGGTTCTCTTCTCCCTGCCCTACAGTTCAGCCCAAACAGTTAATGCAGACAGCATGAGACATGCATGGAAAATCACTCTCAGCGGTCCAAAAATCCTTGGTTGCAAAGCATTTTTTCACCCCCCGAATTTTATAGATTTATGAGTCCCCTGGTTTATTTCATTTGTGTTTTATTTTTTGCAGAATTAACATATGAAAAAGGAGGGGGTTTTGTGCCTTCCAGCTATTTTGACTCTCACCCAGCATTACTCACTGGGCCTGGAATAGATCTGTTTGAAAGATGGACTCAAGCCTGGTCTTATCTCTGAGGCAGGATTTCAAGCCACCCTAGTGTTTAAGGAGAGAGATTCAGGTCTGGAGATGTGGCTTATCCCTGTAAGCACCCCTTAATTTAGGGTACTGTTTACAATATGGTGTGGATGGCGATCTCTGCTTGTCTAAGGATTTAGGATTTGTTTAGGATTTTAACCCATGTTAAAAAAAAGGGACAGGCAACCTCAAAAGACAAAAGCATTTCAATGCAATGCCTGCTGAGAGAGTTTAGGGTGCTAATTTTCTTGCTGTATTTCTGTAGGCACAGTAGTTGTTTCTGATTTTCACCAGCCTGTCTGTGGCATTGCTATTGTCACCCAAGACAAATTCATTTTGAATTTGTCCTGGGCCAACATATGCTGCAGGACTCCCAGTCCTTCAAAGCACATGCAGGAGTGTTATAGCCACTTGCCTCTTCACCAGGTCAAAACTCCCAACCTCAGAACTGGGATGGGAAGCATACTAGGAGGAAATGACCCTGGATTAAGGAAGGTTCAAACTGTTGAAGTCTAGAAATGAGGGTCCTACTTAAATTTGGAAGGCTTCATTTCCTCTGTAGTCCTAGCAGCAGGGCCCTAAAGTTTTCTCTGGAGGGCTGATACTTAAATCCTGCTCACAACTTCAGTCCTCTGACTGTAAAAGCCTCTTCAGCACCTTGGAGCAAACTTTCCCTTGTGCCCAGGGGTGGGGGATCTAGCTGTCAAGCTGAAAGCCTCTTGTTTTTTCACTCTTTCAGGTAGCAAAGAGGGCTGGTGGAGCAGAGTTGGGCAGCCTCCTGGCATTATCAAAATCTGCTGCCTGAGCTGCACAGAAACTAGGACTAAAGTCCTGTGTTTAAAAGATTACTGAAACCTCCATATTTTCCTGTTCTTCAGCTGATTTACTTCTGCATACACTTGGAACTGCTGGTGAGTATTGGAAGCAGCAGTCTCTAGTCTAACCAGGGTTTTTTCCTGCTGCTGGCTCTGTGGAAGAGATTTTAAGTTTAGTTTTAAAATAATTCTGCCTAGAAAGAAGGGCTCAGGAGGATGGCATTAGCTAATATGCACAGGCCAGAGATCTGCAGCCAATTGCTCCTGCAGGCAGCCTGTATCTGGTGGTTGAGCTAAACCATGGCATGCAGAAAGCTCTCCTGTCCCGAGTGAGAGTCTCAGCAGTGCCAAGGGCCAATTATCCCTTCCCTGTTAAAAATAAGTGTCCTGGTTTACTGTTTGAGCTGCCTGACTTAAAATTACAGCTTTAGTCTATGCTTTTCGAAGATCTTGGTTCCAAGGATCTTTGAATACTGTGCAGGCATTAACAAGCCTTAACGATGCCCCTAGAAGGCTGCTTGGTAAGTAGGAAGGGGGCACAAGAGGTGAGGGCATGTGGCTGCCCATCTCTGTCCCTGTGCAGGCATTTCTGACTTCTGCCGCCATGCTTCATGCATGTGACAACGTTGATTTATTAGAGGAAACTAATCAGTACGTGGTGCTCACCTATGTAGGCTACTGTTGCTTCTCCTGCCCACTAGGTGTGAGCTCAGAAAATAGTTTGAAACAGAAACATAAAATGGACTTGGAAACGCATTAGCTCACTGGAGTTTCCAGAACCTGCGTGTGTATTTTTGCAAGCAGAATATACCACCTTTCAACCTGCAGTATTTAGAAGCACAGCATGGTTATGTGGCTGTTCCAGCCCTTGCGAGACTGGGAGATAGGAATGGTGGTGTTTGGGGTAGTGAGTGGAGTGAAGGGAGCCTTTTGGAAGCAGTACTAGATTAAATTATATCAAACCACAGGTAGTGTTCATATTGCTTCCTCAAAGTTCTTTAGGTCTTAGAAATAATTAGGGACAGTCTAATATGAGGTCATAAATCTACTCAGGGGATCATGCAGAACCAAGAATTGTGTGTTAATATCTGTCATAGTACCCTCAATTATTAATCAAATATGTTTAAAAGGCTGGTTGATCCCACTTTTTGTTTCTAATCTGTTCCCAATGATCAGGAGTTACCCTGATATTCAGGGCTTCACCATTTCAGAGAGTTCTTGTGCCAAATCAGATCTCTTCACTCCTTCCTTTCTTCCCTTACTCCTTAAATGTTAGCGGTTGCAACAAAGCCTGCCGTCAACTGTTGGATTGGATTCTAAATACCAACCCGCATCCAAATTTTGCAATTGGTTGCATTTATTACAATGGGTGGAACTAATTCTCTGGATCCAAGTACAATTAGATGAATCTAGATCATAATTGTGGGTGTTGCACACAAAAATTATGAAGTTTATTTCCCTTTATCTACTAGTTCTATTGAATTACAATAGTTCAGTACTAGCCTTTCCTGTTCAAAATCTATTATGAGCCACCTTGAAGGCCAATGGAGCCTATAAAGGAAAAAGTATGACAACCTGCAAGGGAACAGCATGTCTTCACGAGCTTGCAGAAACAAAGTGATAGAATAAAGTGGAAATATATGCCTTGGAACTTGCAAACAATCCTCCTCTTTATTTTTGTCTAATACACTGGCTTTTGTATTTCAAGCCACACTGGATTGTTTTGATTACCTGTTTTGACTCTACCTATTGTGAAGTGCATGGCAATGATTTTGTACGTTTTTTCTCTAGATAGCAGCTTAACCATTGCTTTGTCCTGCAGAAGTGGTGCAGGCCCTGTGTAGTATCTTGTCAGCATTGGGATGACTGAGGCTGCTACTTCTGTGCTGATGTGGAAAGAACAAAAGGCTGCTTAATATCTGCAGTGAGTCTGGGTCTCTCCCTCCTGAGAGATGGCTCCTGGGTCAACAACCCCAAACTAGAAAACAATGCTGTTCTCTCTGTAGCGTGGAAAAGAGCTGAACTCTGTTCCAGTAGCATCACTCTTTTTTAGCATGAAGCTAAAATTTTGAGTAGCCTAGAACTTTTAGCTTAGTTGTGTCCTGCTAAAATAAAAACCTGAGCTCATGACTGACCCGGTGGTGAAGCAGTTGAATGACTTGTTTGCTTTTTGGGACTGATTCGTAAAATAGGCCCAGAGGAAACAGACAGGAATACATGCTAGTCATAATAACGCCTCCAGAGAACACTCATTTCTTTTTTTTTTTCTTCAGTGGTATTGTCAGCCTTCAGTGTACTTAAAAAAAAAAAAAAAAAAACACCCACCCAAAACAAAAAACCTGGCACACAAAGTACACATAAGTTAATGAAAGAATGAAGAGAGACTTTTTCCTCTGAAACAAAGGATGATGATGACTTTTAATGAAACTCTTTTCTTTTTTTTTTTTAATTTGGATTCTTTTTAACATCCCTTACTGTACTTCTGAAGAGCTTTGCCTGCTTGGTCCAAATCTTGAAGAACAGAAGATAACATCTGGAGTTGTTATGCAGGTGCAGGAGAATGAACAATTCTTAGACTTATGAAGAGCTATGAGTACTCATGTAGTGTCAGGAGAGTCAGCTGTAATTCTTTTACTCTACACAGTCCTGGGGAAACTGCTGGAGCATTGTGTACAATTTGCTGGGCACGTTTCAGGGAAGATGTGGACAATGAGGAGATGCCAAAGGAGAATAGGCAGAACAATTGTAGATCTTGAAAGCATAACCTCAAAACAAGGAGGGGGGGGAAAGCTGACTAAACTGGAATTAAAATAAGTATAACAGAATTTTCAAAATATATAGAAAAACTCATGCACAGAGGAGGGAAAAACACTGTTCTTGATAGTAATGGAGATAGGATGGGAAAGGTTTTTAAGACTTGGTTAGCCAAATGTGTTAAAAATAACATGCCTCATGCTCAGCCACTAGAAATGGAGTATTTGCTTAGGACACTTTCTAATAACTGTCTAATGCATCCTTCAAACTTTGAGTCATGGGAAACTTATCCACACTATCTTTGCAACCCTTAAGCCTTAGAATAGAGAAAACACTTTATTTTAATCTAAACTACCTCCTCTATTGACTTCAGCAAATTTTGGATTGTGTTTGCAGATACCACAGAGACAGTAAACCGGAGTTGATGCCTGAGACCTGAGCTGAGATGCATGCTTTGAAATCATGTAAAAGGAAGCAGAGTTACTTAGTCAAAATGTAATTCCCATGGTGTTTAGTCCATATTAACCGCAGAGGGAAATGTTAGCTGGTTTTCCCAACACTGATGCTTATTAGACCATGAAATAGTTTTCCCTCTGGGAGATATTTAGAAGTGAATTGGATGAAGTGCTGGAAAAATATAAGGTCTTGTACACTTTGGAGACAAGTCTCACAGAGTCAGGGCATCTGAACTGGGTTCAGTTTCCTATTTTGTCACTGATTTATTGTGTACCTGCATTGATTTTATTTTGAGATCTACTCTTGGGAAGAGCAAGAAGTGCTGAGATACCCTGACTGAAGGGGTGCAAGACCTAGTTCTACTCCTCCTTTCTATTTCCAAGCCAGTGTTTCAGATATATTGTGTACATGCAATTTAGCAACAGCAGTGCTAAAGCAATAGACTTAAGCACATAAATACCTGTGTTTGGAAGTTAGTAGTTAGTCTATAACAAAACTGTGGGCCAGCAATTAGTCTCAGGTGCTTTGGCAATGTGCTTATATGTCAGTTGACTCCCTGCTGTTTTGCTTTTAGCAGGCAGCACAACATCTGTAACAGCTGTATAGGGGGTTGTTTCCATCACACAGCCATAGAAGAGGCACCAGTGTAATGAGAATGGTGCCTTTTCTTCCATATTGGTGTAAAGTAGGTCTCAAACTCCTCTTTGCTCAGAAGGTAGTAATGCCTGGTTTTTTGCATTACCTGTAGAGGTATCTCTTCAGGAACTTAAGCAGAGCTCTGCTCCAAGAGCGTTTTTCCAAGTGGCACAGTAGACATGCAGTCTGGTATGATCTAGCTCCATTTTTAATGTTTTTCAGAGAATAGCTTAAAACTAATTTTTTTTGTTCCTTATTCTCATGTAGGATACTAGCTCTGAAGCACACTGTTTTGATTATTGTCATGGCTAATCAAGAAATACCACTTACTTTGCTGTTGATAGGTCCTTTCCAGACCGCAACTAAGGAGGGGGACTGCAGGCTTGCCTTGACTTCTGAGTGTGTGCACCAAAACTTACTTGAACTCTGAAGACATTTAAAAAAGGATCTAGATACGTATATCAAAAAGGATTGTTGTAACACTCCAAATACTCCTGAAATAGCTGTTCAAATTTGGTGGTCAGAATTTAGGCTGATGGTGGGATTTCTTTTGCATATGTCTGGGGATAAAATGTAGCTGGATCTGAAGGGACTCTAAAAAGCAGAAAAAATTATCTAACCTGGCTTATTCTGATGTTCCCATTTGGGAAAGGCAAAGCCATGGAACCCACCAGAGAGCCTTTTTCTGTTTCCTAGGTTTGCAGAGCCAGTACTTCTGGGTATTTTATTTCTTTGCCTGGTTCTGGCTATCTTGTTTCTATCCTAGCTTCTCACAGCTTCATTAGATTCTGGTTTGGGTCTAATCAATTCTTACAGTCCTTCAACTTTTGGCTGTCTTTCTTACAAATCTGTAATGCAGAGATAGAAAAAGCTCCAGGAGGTTTTCTAGCTCAGTGTGACACCGTAACAATATTAACATATGAATATATGACCTTGTTAGCTCAGTATTCACAGGGTAGATATTTTTCTTCTAATTGTCCAATGCATTACTTATTATTATTGAGATATGTGCTGTATAAAACAGTACCATTACGTTTCTCCCAGCTGGAAGCCTTACTGTGATAGTAACTTACATACCATAGGATTTAGGGAGAACTTAACTAAGGCTAAGAATAAAATTCTGGAAGCAAATGATCCTGTAGCTTGGTGCTAATGTTGTATGACACCCCATAGCCATTGTATCAACAGCTCGTGAGCAAAATTCTGAATTTGCACAAGCATCCTTCTTAGTGTCATGGTGTTTCTTCTGGGACTTGCTAGAAGCCAAACTAAGCCTGCTATTTCCAAAACCATCAGGCAGAAATTGATGAATCAACATAGTAAATAACCCATTGCTTGTTTCCTGAAACAGAGCACCTGTAATGTAGAAGGGGTAGCTGCCTGGCAGGAGGTTGGTGGTGCTTTTAGACATATAGGAATTTTGGGACTGAGAAGAGAGCTAGGGACTAGTGGATACACAGAGCCAAGTGTAAGTGTGGTTTGGGCTATGAGGCCTTTTTATCAGGTGTTGGTGCCTCTTCAATGCCTCTTTCAGTTCCTTGATAATAAGCCCATGTTGGTGTGTGATGTGACCTCAGGGGAGGTTAACACTTCTACTAAAGAAAGCCAAGTCATGCTCCTTTCAATCTTGGATGTTTGCTGTTGCTTGCAAGGCTGTTTCTATTTGTGTTGTCATTTGGGTGTGATGCCTGCAAGGTAGGAATTGCCTTAAGATTGGTTTGTTTGGTGAGAGAAGGGAGGCCTGTTTGTCAGGTGCGTTCTCTTCTGAACTTCAGCTTTTGCCAACTTAGTCCTAGCCTTCAGGCTGAAAAGGCAGGTGTGAAGTGAGGTGACATATTATATTAAACAAAACCAAAACACATGGAGTAGGCTTGTGAATGGAGGAGGAGGAGATTTGTTGCCAAGTCTGGGTGATGTAGAAGGCATCGAAGATCTGGACCTGTTTTTCTGCTGAGGACCTGTATGTACCTCTTGACAATGCTGCAGCAGGTATCTGGAGGGCAGGGTCTCTCAAGTAGTAGCTCACTGGCTATGCCTGGGGTGGAAAAGACTGCTTTTCTACTTGTCTTTAGGGATTTAGCCTGCCTAGAGCAGAACAGATAATGTGAGAGCTGCATAACCAGCTGCCATGTGCAAGCCCTTCCTCTCTGAGCAGACTGCTAGACTGGAGCTTTGCTGTTAAACAGGTATTAAGGTTGCGCTTGAAATCAATCTCACGCTTGAACTGCAGCCCTTGCATTTGCGAGGTATTGTTTCCTTGCAGTACCCCAAGGAGCACCCACGGCCGCAGGCATCTTTTAGTGGTGACGTTGCACAGCGTTGGCATAAGAGAAGTGCTTTCCCTTCTTGGAGGCTGTACTCGAGCAATACCAGGGCTGAGTCTGTGTCAACTTTATATGTGTTTGGGTGGGCTTGAGAGGAGGGTCCTCTAAGTTCCAGTTCCTCCTTTGGGGAAGTGGAATTTGCTTAAACAACTGATGACTCAGTTTCTCTGATTGTAAGATGCAGATGAGAAATGTTGGCTTTCTAGATAACAAATGGGATTATTCAGTTTGGGGAAAAGTGAAAAAACATTTGGAAAAAAATGTGGGGTGTTATAAACAGTGGTACAAAGGTCATTGAGCAAACTAACATTCAGTCTTTGACCCTTCCTAAGATAGTATAGCCATGCAGTCATCTTCAGTCTGATGGTACAGAAGGTGGCAATGAGCTTTCTGCTCACGTGTGGCTGAACAGCAAGATGGATGAGCACATAATTGCTTCTTCCACAGAAGTTTTTCATACACAACACTAAAGATAAACTCAGGGAGATAAGGAAATGCAAATAAAGTGCTCACAAATTTTCCAGTAATGCCTTGGGGGTCACTGTAGCATGACACAACCTTAGAAACGTTGGGGTGGTGGGAGCTAAATTGGAGTGGGGAAGTGGCTTTTAGCTTCTCAGCAGAATATGGATTCTTTGTAGCAAGGTCTTCTCTTGTGTGTAATACTGACTCTTTCTGTTCTAAGGCTTTGCTTTTGATGGTAGTCTTCAACAAAAGCTGAAGCAGAGGCAGCTCTCTGAACAGACATTTTGGATAAGATTGCAGAGGAATGAGTGGATTTAGTTCCAATGAGTCCCTTCCCAACACTGTGGCATGTAGTTGGGATCAGTGGTGAATTCTCACAACAAATCAATAAATACTTTGCAAGATGCCATGCAAAGCTGTTCCCTAAATGACCTCACTGTGCTAGGTCATTGCTACCCACTGATGCCAAACCATGAGTGTGGTTTAGTGGATGGGAGAGGGAGGTAATGTGGAAGAGGGATGTTTGCCCATCGGACCACTATTGGTCATGGAATGCTGCTGACAGGCGACTGCCAAGGCTACATGGGAAAGTATTCTATTTATCATTTAAGCAGATAAATTATTGCTGTGTCTTCCCAAAGTGGTGTTTGATTTTTGTACTTTTTTCCTGAATAAAGGTGTCCTTGTTTCCCACCAGACTCTGTATTGGCAAGTGGAGAAACAGTGCCTGGCTAATGATGCTGGAGAGTAAGGAAATGCATCTATTCCAGAAGAGCAGGCAGGTACATTGGGATGGTATTCATGGTGCTCTGTACTTGTAAGAGGGAACTTGTGTAAATCCATACATTATATATGCTAGTACCTCCTGGCAAAGGGCTTACAAACTCTAGCAGTTGTCTTGATGGCAAGGATTCATTCTGGTTGGTCTGCCAGCGGCACTGGCTGCCTCCGAAGTTATGCATGTTTTCCCTTGTAAATATTTTCAGTGGGCTGTTTTCCCAGGACCATTTCACCTACCATCACCTTCCATCCTTCCCATCTGCATAGTCCTTTTTTAGACCAAAAGAGAGGAGAGGATGTTGTTTGTAGAAATCAGCATTATAAACATGCCCTGTATGCTTATTTTGGAAGATTAACAGCTTTTCCCATCACTCTGTAGAAGAGACAGAGACACTACCTCCCTAGATGTCTTCCTGCTTCACCCCCAGGAATAGGACAATCTTGTCTTTCACCTAGCTACTCTGCACAGCTGAAGAGAGAGGAAACAGAAGTTGGAGCAAGGATTCACTATGAATCATGATGCCTTGCTTCCCCATCCTAGCTCATCCCAGAGCTTCCTGGAGGCTGCTCTGTCTTAACACTGTCGGCAAAATTACACTCGTGCCACTTCTTCCTTGCCCTGGCTTGCCCTCTCTATTAGGGAAGCTGCCAGGAATCCCCTGCTACGTATGCAACTGCGGGGGTGATACAAGCACAGCTTTGTGTTCAACATAGCATTTAGAAGCTGTTTTCCCATTGCTGATGATCAGAGCAACATCTGTCTCCTTGTTTACAAGGATGCAATTGTAAGATGATCAGAAAAGCTGTGTTTCTGTGGCTGCCGTGTATTATAACTACTGAAATGTACTCCTGCACCAGCAGGAATAATATATAGATAGACCTTCTAATCTGTTCTGTATTAGCAAATGATGGACGCGGTCCAAGCAGTGATAATGAAAGCTAGCCTAATAGAAGGCTGTTGAGATCCTTTTAGCTAGAGCTTGGTGATTTAAGTCGGGCTGAATGCTGTCTTGCTTAGCTCTTATGCACTGATCCCTGTGTGTACCATTACTAGCCCTGCCCGGGCTAGTTGACAGGCATGTTTGGCTGGGCTGTTCCTTCAGTGTGATGCTGACCATAAAAGGTGATATCTTAGCACTAGTCCCAGATGTTGTCCCTGGTACTGGGGTAGGAGCCACTAGCTTTGAACTTAGTTTGAGCACATGCCTTTTCAGGGACATGCCTAAGGACATGCATGTAGTTGAGTTATGAATGAGTACTGCTTGTCTCAGAGCCAATTGCGATTGAGTCTCTGGGGACACCTGTGTTTGGTACATCTGAGGCCATTTTCACGTTCTCTTACCTGCCTTTGTCTGGGCACAATCCATGACTTCTATAGCTCTTTCTCAAAGTGGCATGTACTATTTCCCACTTGCTGTTCCCTATGGGGATCTTTGTACTGCTGCTGATTGCCTGCTTTCTTTGCTGCTCTTTTCAGCTCCTTAGTTCTGTGGTCTGTCCCTTGCATGGAGGGATAAGGGTTATGCTGGTGGGCTTCCTTGAGAAGCAGAGGCTGGATAAAGGGAAAAAAAATTCAGGCCTCTTGTCCTCTAATGTGCCTGGACAGAGTTCAATTGTGTGGCATCTGTTGGATGCCAGGGTTCACTTTGCATGGTTATTTCTATGGGTTTAAAGCTATTTACATGGCTTCCCCTTTTTTCACATTATGATCTGCACCCTTCCTACTGTTTCTGTCTTTTATTGCTTTCTGGTGTGTGAGAACACACTAGAGTTCCCAGCTGTTTAAGAGCTCTACCCTACACCTAGCAGGTAAAAAGGAGGCATTTGGGGCTGATGATGTCCCCAGGACTAGAGCAGTCAACCCGTGACTGGCCAGTTTTCCCCTGAGGAAACTGATATGCATGTCTGGGTAATTGTATGACAACTACAGAACAAATGATCTGTAAACCAATAAAGAAACCTAGCCTTTTTCTGCAGAAAGATGACTTGCCACTATAGTGATGAGGGCAGCAAGCAGAGATGGATTGTCCAGATGTTTTGCTATCTTTCAAAGTAAATGTATATATGCTTAGGGTTTTGATTGCAGATAGCTCTGTTTTCTTGTCAGTGGAGTAACTTATATGTCTATGTCAGCTCTTCAGGAAGTATTGTGTCATTGGGAGTGTGGACTTTCCTGATCTCTTTTACCTCTTTGACCTTACTTAAATTCTCTGAGTTCTCAGCAAACTAAGATTAATTGAATGGCTTTAGACTTTCAATGGGAGCTCATGCTGCAGTGACCTTACTGATTGCCACTGACGAGAGTGGAAAGAATAATTCTGAGCTTCTACAATAGCAGCTTTTCATCACAGTGTTGGAGGCAGGTCTTGTCCCATGGGTAAGGAACATATTGGTGTGCGGAAGAAGGTGCTGTTTTCAACACTCTTGGAGGTTTGACTTGCAAACAGAGATATTTGGGAAAAAACCTAGCAAATTAGTTAATAGTAGATAGAGAAACATAGTTGTTGGCCCTATAAAGATGTTCATTTTCAGTGCAAAGGCTGTACTATAGTTTGAAGTGTCTTCTCTGTGGCCTGCTTTAAGAGAAGTATTGGCTAAAAAGAAGGTGGGGTGTTTGGACAGGATGCTACACTGGACCTCAGAAGATATTAGCTGGATTTTTGAGGGCTACAAATGACACGTGACCACAGACAATCCATTAAACATGTCTATGACTTTGCCTTCATCTTATTTACTTGAATCCCCAGCTCTTTGGAACAGAGTCTGCTCTTGATGAATGTTTGCAGAGTGTAGTGCAGTGAATTTGCTTTCTGGTCCAAACCTTTGGACCCTGCTGTTAGACAAGCATAGATCATGCTCACCTGTTTCAACTATGTCATTAGTCTGCAGAAATCCATGTCCTCTGCTGAAGCGTCATTTGCAGTGGTTTCACCAGCTGCGTGTTTGGAAGGGCTGTGGACCTAGGCATTGGTAGGGGAGCTGACAGGCTGCATCCCATTATCCTTTAAGTATTTGCGCACTTTCTTTTAATGTGCATGGCCAGTGCTGGCTGCCTTTTGCCACTGTCATAAGCAAAGCAGTCGTTGCTCATCTAGGTAATGTGTTGTGTCCTTACAAAGTCATTGGCACAAATTTCCCTGGCACTGGGCTTTACCTCAGCGCCAGATCCCCTCTGTCACCTCAATGGGTTGCAATGACATCCGGCAGCAATGCTCTCAGTGATGCTGATTCCTCTGTGGTATGTCATTCTAGGTCTTTACTGCTTGTCCCCAGCAGCTTGCAGTATCACCATCACTTACACTACATTTCTTTAAAACTGTTCCTCCAGCCTACCTTTTTCTGCCAATCTGTCTTTATTTCTGTCTCTCTTGCCTATCTAGACAGTGAACCCTTGGAGAAAGGGGTTAGCTGTATTACTTCTGCTATACTCAGTCATTGCTTGTCACTTGGTGGGGAATAGCCCCTAAACTTTCACTCACAGAACAGGTTTGATTATATTTGGCAGGCCTAATTATAGGGCAGCTAAGATCTCAGGTTTGGCCTCTAAGCACAGTAGTAATATACATAATAATTTGGGTAGCTGCATATGTTCTGAGACTTCATAATAACCAGAGGTGGAGCAGGTCATATTCTGGCTTTTCCTGAGTGTACATTTTGATAGATGCAATGGGGATGTCTACAACATGTTTAGCCTATTAAAATTGCTTCTGAGATTTCCCATTTGGAGAAATGATTATAGGTGCAATCCCATATAACACCATTTTATGCTCTCCTGCTCCTACAGTAGATACCCTGTTATGGGCCCAAGAGTGCTAAAACTTGTTTCCACAGATTTTTGCTTTCCAGGCTCCTCTGTAAAAGAGCAACATAAATACCTGATACCCTGATGTTTTACTCTGTGCAGTACAAACTGAGCTTTAGCCCACTGGCTGCTGCATTTACCAATACTGATTCTGGAGTGGCATACAGTGTGGCAAAATCCAAACTTGCAGCAGCCCAGCACTGAGTATGGAACTGCTGCTGGATCCCTGAAGTGGCCTAGGACAGAGGATATCACTGGGGAAAATACCAACAGGGCAGAGAATGAGAGCTGGTGTCAGGGGAATCACTCCTACATCAGTCTGTGGGTGGCCATAAAGGATCAAGAAGTTATGCTGACAAAGCAAATAAATTTATCTTGTGCTTTCTAAGGAAGTTGCTGCCTCAGACTTGGACATCAAAGTTCAGTTTTGTCATTCCAAGTAAACTAAAGAGGAAATTCACCCCCTTTCTCTGTTCCTTGCCTATGGCCGTGACAGCTGTCTTGTGCTCGTGCCTACCAGAGGAGTATTAAAACTGCCTCTCCTTGGCCTTCTGATCTGTATGTTAACTTCTTCCATTCAAGATGTGCCTGAAGCACATCCAAAGGGCTGGATGTCCAGGCTATACGTGTCCACCTCCAGCTGGAATTATGATACACAACAGTGTTTACTTGTGAGCAGCACAGCCTCTCTAACTGCTGAGAGTTAAATTTAGGTGCACAGATTCTAACCCAAGCTGGAATTTGGTCAAGGATACTAAGGTTAACAGTTCTGCTTTTGGGTAAAGTGGTATAATACCTTTAATGACCAGAGGAACTTAGCTTTGCTTCTCTTAAAAAGCCTTATGATGATAACAGTTTATGCTGTCCTTAGGTTTGCAAGGAGAGGCAAAGGGAGAGCAGACTCTTATTACGTAGAAGCTCCTGGGGGGGTAGAAAGGAGGCACTTTTCTCAAAACCTTGACATGTGGTACACTCCCATTCTCATCCACCCAGCTCATGCTAGCAATATAGATGTTCTCTGCTGGCATTTCCCCTTCCTTCATTGTCAATTGATCTTACTGACTAAGTCTTGTTTCAGCCCTGTAGTTGCATTTTTACTTTTTTTTCCCCCTGCAGCTTCACTCAAACTTAATATTCAACCATGCTCCGCTTCAGCCCGAAGCGCTCGGCGCGCAGGGCTGGCTGCGAAGAGGGGCCCTTCAGCACTGGGAGAGCTCCAGCAGGACACTCATCAGGCACTGTGCCGCTCAGTGCGAGGTCCGCAGGGATCGCAACTTCAGGCTGTGTTGATGCGAAACATCTGATGTTATCTGGCGGATGGGAGATGTTTATTAATTAGTTTGCCTTAAACAGATTTTAAATAATTCTGTTCAGATTAGGGTTTATGCTCTGCCTAGCTCCACACTAGTCAGGCTGGAGCATTGGATGTTGATTGGTGATAGTGATGGTTTTTCTTGATGAGGCACACCCCTGGTCAGATGCATCCTCCCCAGCTGCTTCTGCACTCTGAACAAGCAGGGCTGATGCCTGATCCAAGCCTCATCAGGGGCAAGTTTTCTGCTACTTTGCTTTCTGAATAGCAATTGGGTTTTGCCTTAGACTTGTGCTTCACTGTATTGAGTGCAGTATGGACCTGTCCTTAAAAGGGGAGGATCTGCTTCCACCTAGAAGAATCCTTTACAAAGTAATGTAACAAAAATAAGAATAGGGGAGGCTTTGCAGGATAGGGAAACCCTTATGCCAGAAGTTAAAGGCAAGATCATAGAAAACATAAACTGATGAATAAGAGCAGGCAACAAAAACTTCAGATACTGTACATAGGTAGAGTACATTTATTTTTGGCCCTTGTCATGTATTTGAAGCAGAACTGTCTTTCTGTCCATGCGAAACAGAATGCCGCAAGGTTTTAAGTTCTCCATGTGACCAGATGGGGTTTGCCGCAACAATAGGGTTTCTGCTTGGTTTTGGGAAGGGCAGCAGTTTTCCTGGCATTACACAAGGCTATGTGATAAAATAAGGAACCTTCTTTCTCCAACTCTTCTGATTTATGAAACGCTGGAACTCAAAACTCCATTGCCGTTTGTGTAAATTTTTTTATTCCTCCAAACTGTACTGGATGTTCTTCACGTATTAATTTGTGGATTACAGAATGTTCTAGGCAAAACATCAGTGGGACAGTAAAATGTTCATGCAAGAGTTCAGCTAACATAAAATAAAACCACAGTGTTCTTCTATCCTGCTTAATAATGACCCGAGTGAAATGGGGACAGTTGTGTGGTCTAGTGGCTAGTGAGGGGTGTGGTCCTCTGGATTCCTGGAGCTGCTTCCCAGCTCTTCTTTCCCATGCTGAGTGACCTTAAGCAAGTTTATCCCTTGTAAATTGGAGCCTGATGTCTGGCTAGGAAGCTTATTAGGAAACTTAATTTTTGATAGAGTATTTTGGGAACTTGAGATGACAGGTGCTAAATAAAGACACTTCTCTCTATTAAGTAGCTCTAAGAAAACATGCTGAGATTCCAATTTTGTGACATGACTACTTAGAGAACTCATCTTTTGGCTTTTTATGAATCGAGCCATCTTGATCTAGAGTCATCAAAAGATGACAAACGTGGATACTCTTGACCATTTTGCTGGAATGACTGCTTCAATTGTCAGCACTTCCGTTTATTGGCATCAGTAGAACAATGGTTTAATTTCCATGTCAGCAAATTATTCTGGATTTAAACAGAACTGTGTGGCAGTGGTCTCAAGCACAGCAAAAGGTGCCCCAGAGCCAGGAAGTTAAACTGATTATAAATGGGAGTAAAGGAGGTTGGCTGAGCTTTGCTTTCCATGTTGAGTGTAAGGCTGCAGTGGACAAAAGCAATCGGTAGGAAAAAGTGTTACAGCTAATGAAGACTGGACATACAAGAGGAAAGGGTTATCCTACAGAATAACACTGTTAGGATACTTAGGCTAATTCTGCAAAGACGTATCTGTTGAAAAGGGACAGCAACGATCTTCCTGCCTTGAAAAGAAGTTAGAAAGTGAGGTTGTAAAATGATGAGACACTGTGGTGGTGGAGATCATACAGGTAGAAAGAACAAGCTGTGGACTAGATTCCTGGCTGAAGGACTTTCATGCAAGCTTCATCCTAAATAATTTGATAACAGTAAATATTCCTTTAATAAATAAAAACTTTTACACATCAGCCTATCTTTCCTCTCTTAATTCCACCCCCCCAGGGAGGTCAGGTCCAAATGCCAAATCAGAACTTCCCCCAGCAAGGTTACAGAGATGGTCTGATTGCTTCTGCACTACAAAGTGTGGGCTAAAGTGTGGGAGAAGGGCTGGCATGTTCAGGATTGTGCACAAGAGTTTTGCCATTGGATTTTGCTGGAATTGGATTAAGCTGTTCCTTTGAATGCACCCACAATCAATTAATTTCAAGCTGTGCCCTCATCTATGGCCAGAACAAATCAAGATTTTTCTTCTCCTCCCACATATGCATAAGTGACATCATGTTGTTGGGTAAATGTTGCTTTCTTGTCCAGCCAGCATTTTGTCCTGGCTTGAAGTTTGGTAGCAGTTTTCTGCACAGTGTGTACTGTACAGGACACCTGGAGAATATGCTTTGCATTTGCAAGTAGTTGCTATGTATTTAGGTAGCAGAGAAGCAAAGACTGCTGATCAGTGTGTGTTAGGGCAGGCAAAGGCAGGCTCATGGCTAACGTAATGCTTGAGCCTTCACTGCATTTAAGACTACATTTTTGCAGATACGTGTTCCCAGCATTAAGATTTAGGCAGTATATACTTCCAAAGAACCCTTTTCAAACAGGGGCTGCACTGCATCAATCCCAGTTTGGTCTGAGATGTTGCATACCAGTCATGTCAGTCAGCCTGCACAAACCTTTTGGATGTGGAAAGCTGGTGTGGATCAGAAAGCCAAAGTCCCACTGGAATATTGAGCAAAGGAGTGCTGTGATGTTAACCTAGTGTGCCTATTAGTGAAGTTCTTGTGCCTCCCAGAGGTGAGAGTCTTACACTCAGGTTTCTTTAAAACTGCTGTAGCACCTGTGTCATAAATAGGGCCCCATTGTCTTGCCACACCAGTGAAAATGAAAATGAGTTTTTAAAAAGGATTTTTGGAGTTCTGTCCCTTTGAAGACAATACCCAGATTCCAGGACCACCAGAAGAATGGAGATGAGTGAAATAATTCACCTATGGCTTCTAACCATAAGACCTTGACTTCCTATGTGACAATCCAGTTTATCCAGCTAGGTCCTGATCTTCATTCCACCCGAGTTGGAGAATAGGTAAGGAAAGGTAAGGAACAGGATTAGATTGAGCACCATCCCAGTAAGAAAAAGTGATGAGATGTGGGTTTGTGATCAATTAATGTGGAACCAGTAAGGCAATCTAGTTTTCTTTCAAAATTAGGTCAGGATGCTGGAGAAGAGGAACGGGGAAGTATGCGAGTCTGGCTGGCTCTGTGGTACCTGGGCCGTTTCCTCCATGCTGTAGGGATCCAGCAGTGTGTTCAGACAGAGCAACTGGGTAAGTCCTTCCCTTGGTTTGGATCTTGATAGCAGGGCTTTGGTGCATCTTAGCCAGTAGTAGCCATGACCCAGTGAGTGGAAATAGTCCTCAGGAGGGGATGTTCACTAAGCCCATTATGCCTCAGGCTGGTCCTTCTTCCTCTTATCCTGTCCTTCGTCACTGAGCTAAAAGATGAGCTCTTTCTTCTGGGTTGTCTGAGGAAAGCACAAGTGCACCTAACAAATAAAACACTTCATGATGCTCCTCATCCTTGGTGCCTGTTGTTCTATGGTGAGGCAATGACTTGGGTCATGGAGTACTTTCTTCAGGATAAAACAACGAAGAGAGTCCCCCACCCTCCAAATCTGGCCAAGGCTTTACAAAGCCCACGGGAGTTCCTCCATGAAGGCACAGTTTGACTAATTCCTGTTAATGCACCAGTTTATAATATCTCATGGAAATTCCCAGTAGCCTGGGACCCTGCCATAGACAGATGTGTTGCTACTGTTCAAATGTGGACTTAACTTAAATATTGAATAGAATTATTTAGAGAGCTGGTGATAGGATTATGGCTCTAGAGTGTCTGACTCTCAAATCTATGCTTTCCTATATCTATTCTCCCCAGATATTATTTAGAATAATTTCTCTTTCCAAACAAAAAATAATTTTGGGAAAGGCAGATTCCCAGCTCAGCTATGAAATGTCATCTCTGATGATGATGATTATGGGATGCAGCAAATGCATACATAATTATGCTCACTGCTCACAGAGCAGCAGATAGGCCCGTTTGCTGCCTCCTTAAGTATATAACCAAAGACTTTTCCTCATGCTGTCTGCTCTGTGTGTTTTCATGGGCGCATTCCCTAGGGCTTATTGTGAAATTGTTCTATTTTTTCAAAGTGGGGAGAAAAAATGAAATTATTCTGTTGGAAATGCCATTGATTTGTCTGTGAAATCATTACAGCTGTTTCTGTCTTGAAAGCATAAGAAGAGGAGTTCCTGACTTTTTTTTTTTTAATGGAGAGAGGTGGGGAGCAGTCTGACAATAAGAATGCAGTGAATTTTGCAAGCAGTTCTGAAAGTTATGCATAAGAGAATGCAGAACAAGGAAAATAAATTTAAGAACATCTTCAGGCTTTCAGATATGTAGCTTGATCTGTGTCAATAGTTATAACTGGATCTTGGTGTAGGGTAATGTGATGCAAAGGGTTGTGCTTGACAGACTGAACTTGCCAGCCTTGAGTCACAGAAGGAGAGGCCCAGCAGAATATATAATGTAAATGTTCAAATAATATAATGAAAAATACCCTTCTGAACTCATTTTAATTTTCATATTTAATGGAAGAGACTTAACAAAACACTTTTCTTCCCTGTCTTTTAACCACAAACAAAAGCTCTGATGTGGAGTCTGAAATTGCTCATCAAAGGAAGAGACCAGGCTAGGATTTAGTAAATGGTGTTTTTTGAATAAAGCAATTAGTTCTAAAGGGAACATGTCATCTTCTGTACATTGCTAAGGTAGAACAGTCATTGTACTTTCTGGCACTCCATCAAACTGCTCCTTGTGCATAGTTATTGGAGAAAGTGCATTTACACGTACTGTCCACGTCCAATGCCGGGAAGAGGTTTCTTAAATAACAAGACACAGACTATTATGTGCATTAGCTTTATTATTTTTTTTAAAAGTGTCTTAGCCTTTGGGGACTGAAGGTACTTAATAATATGTTGCAATTACAGTGTGCCAATGTGTTGTCGTCATACCTCAGGTGCTTGACAATCAAACAAGTGCAGATTAACCTTTGGTTGTCCATAGAATTTCTAGCTCGCTTCTTTTATGTCTGGAGCTTGCAACATGTCTGCAGTGCGGCAAAGGGGCAGCATATGTCTGTGATCTTGGTGTATTGCCAGAGACTGTCCCAGGAGGAACGTCCTCCTGCACCCACAGGTGAGCTTAGCCCTCATTGGAGATATGAGCTCTAAGCTTTTCGTTAGGCTGGCACGTGACTTTCCATGCAAAGACACAGGGTGCTCAGTAGATGGAGCGTGATCAGCCAGCTTGCACCTTGGCAAGCATGTGTTTGTGGGGATGACTTGCGATTGATACTAAGGGAAGAAAGTATAGGGTACATTTCCAGTCCTATATTGCACAACTCTTGAACTTTCAACCAAGGTGTTACATTCCTGCAAGTTTTCAAAGAAAGAGGTTACCAAAGACAAAAGAAACACTGTATGAGTAGCTCTAAAGAGAGGAAAAGATTGAAGCAATTGCTTGCTTATTATTAGACATCAGAGATGCAACAAGGGAGAACTTGCACCAGGGAATCACTTACAGAGTAACAGGAATTGTCTGTTTTCTGCAGGAAAATGGTTCCTGGTGCTCCCAGAAAGACAGGGTGGTACCTAGTAGCCTGCTCAGCCAGCAGTAACATAAGAGTAAAGTCCCAAGTCACAAAATTCACCACAGGGAGATTGAACAGTGAGTGATTTACTAGTGGTGTAGATGCAACGTGAACTAAAACCTCTCTGGACTGAGCTGTTCAGTCCCTAAATCAGGACAATATGAAATGACTTCTGCATTGTGTTTGTTTGTTTGTTTTCCCCCTCCAGCATCCTGGATATTGAAAAAACTCCCAGAATGGATGTCAAGAAGCCGTTCTGTTGAAGCATGGCAATCACATCATCCTTAAGTCATGGAAAAGAACTGGTTTGTGTTGATATCTGCTAGCCAATCAGGTACAATATGTCATTCTTCATTTGTGCTCTGATTTTCATAACTGTGACCTGCAAGCATGTCTGCGTGTGAAAGAAAGGAGGCAAAGGGAGAAACAGCTGCTGTCTGTAGGTACCAAACAGCAAGAGCTCAAAGCAAACAGCCCTTGTTTGTTGGATGATATAAGAGCTTTGTAGGTGGTGCCTAGTGTTTGGGGTTTTGTTTTGTTTTACCTTTGGAGCTTGAATACAACTCAGTGGGAAATTTTTGGTATCCAAGAAATTCAAAGAAGTTTTAAAGACAAGGTGAAGAGGCCAGGGAAATGCTCAGGAGAACAAGTTGAAGCCTGGCTCTTGCATGCTGCCTGCTCAGTAATGGGATCAGGGGAGATGACTTCTACAGTGGCAGCAACTACACCACTTCATTTTTCATTTTTTGTTTTTGTTTTGGTTTTTTTTTCTTTTTTTTTTTTTATTCTAAAAAAAAAAAAAGTTGTCTCCTGCTGAGGAAGCTTTGCTGGCACCCAGACCTGTCATGCTGTAATCTTTAGGGTGACTTTTCTCTGTGCACTGTGAAATGGGGTGATGTGATGGTGTGAGTAGACAAGCTGCAATACCTTGTCCAGGGCAGAAGCAGAATTGCTCTTGTTTAAGTCAAACCTTGCATCTGCAGCCAAGACAACTGTTGAACACTGGTGGGCCCAGGACATTTCCTTTATGCAGCAGAGTATGTGAATTCTCCCCTGTTGTGCAGACCATTCAGCAGAGACCAGTGACAGTCTTTACAGCATATGCATTATAGGTAGGGATGTTAGAATCACCAACAAGGTTAATGCTTTTCCATCAGAAACCTCTGTTTTCAGGGGCTCACAGGTCACAGAGCTTAAATGCTTCAGCTGATGCCTACTGTGCAAAAGGTCCTTCTTCTCTCTGATTTTGTTCCTGTTTTTGTTTTCTTTCTTTTTGTTTTGGAAAGTTCCAGTTAAAGTGATTCAGCTGTTTTGGAGAATGAGACTGGAAATTGTTTGCTAATAACAAAAATAAGCTTAATTGTTCTATTCAAGTTCCATATTTTAGAGCAGGATCTTAGGCTTTAGAGGACAAAGGGTTCATGGGGTCCCCATGGTGTTAAGGAGGTGCCTTGCATAACATGTCTATAGGAAGCCATGTGTTGCCAAATAGCACATCTCTTCTTATGAAATTTCAAAAAATGGAAAAGAGGGGAAAAAAACAGTTTCAGTGTGTTCAGTGTCTGTATCCTGATATTTACTCTGCTGGGATGGAAATATGGGTGAGGCTGCGCAGGTCTGGCTTTGATGTTGTTTCTCTCAGCTGAAGGGGGTTATTGCAAGGCCAAGCTCTAGGAACAGGGATGTGTCAATCAGATAGAAGTACATAGGACCTGGCAGATATTCTCAACCACAGCAGGTGAGTTAAATTTCAGAGCCTTGTTCCAAAGTGGAAAATCCATATCTTAACATCTCACTTGGAAAAACTGAACACAGGCTACACATTTCTCATCTTTCTAGTAGATGCGTTACCAAAAAAACACCCTTATATGACCACATTAGACACATCTTCCCTAAGTCTAAGGAAAGCTCTTCTGTAGGCTCCTGTTCTGACAGAAACAAGAGTTATGCTGCTGGTATTGGTATGAACAAGTCTCCAGGCTCGTTGGCTCCTCTCCCTGGTTCAGCTGCTCAGACCAAACCTGTAAAATTTACAGGAACAATTGAGGATCTTAAGGAATGTCCTTCACAGGAGAACACAGGAAGACTGACAAAACCACAGGTAAGACTGTTGAGTGGGGCAGGGAAGAGGAAGCATGGCTCAGTGCGGGAAATAATTAGGTATCCCATCACTAGGAGATTTTCCATGTTGGAGGTTAGGATTAGACTCCTTAGCTTCTTTATTTACTGATAATGCGTAAACTACAGGACATCTTCTTACTGCAGATGACACTAGTACAGCCCTGGTTTTCTCTGCTTATAGTCATAAGAAAACAGTCAATCTTGCACTCTCTCTGAGATAGTTCATTACAGCTTCATAACTTTGCTTGGAGAAACAAATCTTTTACGACCTTCAGGAATCCACTTACTGTCCCGTCATGCCTCTGGAATTCAGGACTTCAGGAATTCAGGGGCTTGCTTTTGGAAATGCTGGTATTTCTCAGGATGATGTTTCTGGGTGCCTTGTTGGAACTGTGACTGTGAGTGAATGAGCATTGAGGTATGACTGATTGAAAGAGCTGATGATGAGAGTTGACTGCTAAACTCAGTATTACGCACCTTAGCATTGGTATCATTCTAGTTCTTGGCTTGCTTGGCATGCAAAATGAGGTGCTGCAAGAGCACAACATAACCATCCATGTCAGCATGCAGAAAGGAGTCAATTGCCTCACAAAATCTGAGCAGTGGAAGGAAACCCTAAACCACCAATTTAAAAAGTGGAAAAATAAAGCCAAGAGCTGCATGAAAGCATGGGGATTACCTGCCTTCATGGGCTGAGGCATAGATGCCTGGAAGTACAGAACCAGTTTTGTGGGAGAATCCAGCTCCAGCTGGGAACCAGATGCAACTTTCATGACTACTTTGCAGGTCTAAATTGATTTGCTTAGCTGCATGGACACCCAAGAGGCAGCCAGCTCCATGGCTCACTACCAGCCAGCTCAGCAGCTACCCACTCCAGTGAGTTTCCTTTCTATGTAAAGCTTCTTGCTGACTGTTAAAACAACTTGAGGCACTTGGCCACCTTCTCCCAGCAATTCCTATGCTGTTCTTTGGTTTGGGATTGAGAGCTGAGCTCTCATTGGGAGCTTTGTCCTGGTTTCTTGAACATCCCTAGACAAGTGACTAATGCACTCTGGATGCTTTGTGGGTAGGAAAAGAGGTCTTCCTTGGGGAAGCTTGATGTTTGGTAGACCTATGTAGAACATTCTTGCTCCCCATGAAAACCTCCTAGCTCCCTAGACATGGAGCCCTCTGCCAACAGGTCTGTAGTGCCCATCCTGCCTGTGGTGTGGGCAGAGCTGGAGAGTGCTGCTTTTACTGTCTGAAATCCTAAGCTTCTCTATGATCCTTTTTTTTTTTTTTCTTCCATTGGGTGTTACTAAGAGACCTCTTGGAAAGCTGGCTCTTCTTTCTCTCTCTTCATTTGGGATGCTTGATTCCTGGGAATGCATTTAGAGGGAGAGTCTGAAAAATGCTTTTTGCCTAGCAATGAAGCTGTTGCCCAGAAATGTAAAGCCAATGCCACAGGGGACTGCTGAGCCATAGTGCTTTATTCCTGGAACTGCACAAGGCAGCTTGTAGCACATGGGAGCTATTGCCACCTCGCTGATATGGGGTTTTAGGAAATTATGCAAATGCTTTCATGTCTGAGCAACTTGGAGCCTTGGATTTTCTGGCTGGTGATCACTCATCTGTGAAACTACAGAAGCGTGGTATGGCGCACGCTCCTGTCTGCCCCTGCAGTTTCTGGTAACAATGGTGAGGGAGAAGGACGAGAAAGGAACTCCCCGTGCACCTGGTGGACAGTGCAATCCCTTATGCGATGTGTGTGTGTGGGAGCAACTCCCTCCTGACCCTGGTGAAGATTGGCTCATGTCCTCGAGAGCAGGATTTAGATCACTTTTGTCTTTATTCTCCGAGCTGCAGGGATTATTAATGACTATAAAATGACCCAGCTGCAATGTTTGACTTGGTGACCTTCAGTAACAGTGAATTTTGCAGGCTGACTGCACAGTGGGGGTGGAAAAAGTTTTTGCTTATTCTTCAGGAATGTGGGAATGTTTCATAGAGATGTCAGACTGGAAAAGGGGCCTTGAGAGATTGTCTGCTTCATTTACCAACACTGATCGAAGCAGCTGAACCGTGTGATGCTTTCCAATAAGTAGGGCACAGGAGGGAGGAAGAGATCTTGCCCTGTTCACATGGAGCAGAGCGTTTATCCTGCAGCACAAGGACCATGTTTACATGCAGTACTTCTGCACCTGTGGTTTCAATTCAGATTTAAAAGTCCTCAAGTTATTCATGTATTGGTGCTGGCCTGGGAGCTTTGGATAGTGAAACCTTCTGTACCACCTCATCAAAACATTGCCAGGCATCCTTACGTTGTCCTGGATCTGTTATCTGCACCCCAGGAGCCCAGGTCAGGGAGTGAAAAGTCCTTGGCCTCTCTGTTCAGCCTGCTCATCAAAAGGCCCATTAGGATGAGCTGAGCTGAGTATTTTTGTGGCAGAAGCCCTGGACAGAGGCCATAGAGTTAATTTGGTTGATCATGTGCAAGTAAGCAGAGAAGAGCTCTTGTTCTCTACCAGCTCTGAGCAGATCCATGAGCTGAGAGAAAACCCTGCCTGAGTCATTTTGTCTCATCATACCTTCAGTTGAGTGAAGTCTGTTGTAAGAGCGAAGAGGTGCGCTTTGCAGCCAGCCCAGGGAGACACGGCGCACTCCGACTGGAAACCCATCTCATCTCATGCTGACCTATTTTGAAAGAGTAAATTACTCTTCTTTGATTTCATTTATGTGCTGGCTGTCAAGTTATAAGAGCAGCATTTGACAGTGCTGATACTGCCATTTGTATCAGCAGACAATCACCAGCCTAGCAAGAGTTTATAATTTGACTAACAGCTCATGACATTATCCTTATTATTTATTTCTGGCAGAACAAATGCAGTAGCAACTTTCTTCTGTGGCATCAGCTCCAAATGTCTGTGGCATCCGATCAGCCAAGGCTCTTTTTTTAAAAATTCAGCCATACTCCCCCACATCTTGCTAACTTTACAGTCCCCCATGGCATCTGTGTGCAGTGAACTGAGCTGTTGAGACTAAATGCAATTTGCAATCAGGCTTCTGTTAACATGGAAATGTACCGGCTGCTCTCCTGCAGTATGGATTCTCATTCTGTCTAGCATATGGTAGCATTAAATCCAGTCTGGAGTGCCTCTCGTTACCACACTGTCAGTCCTTGCAGAGTGGAGAACCCTGAAAAACAAGTGTGAGAGAAATATATTTCAGGAACTGGCTCTCCTCTAGCAAAGCTTGTCGGGAGCTATCAAAAGGAGCCTGTACCTCGAAAACTAGCCCTGACAGCCACCTAAGCAAGTACAGAAAGCTGACTTGAACACTGATGCAAAAGCCATGTACTTCCCAAGGCAGGTATCGCACAGGGAGAAGGGGCATGGGAGGATCAGACAAGAACAAGTTCATTATTAACAAGTTAAAAAGCTAGAAGCAGTCTATTCTTCTGCTAGCAGTATGGGAGAGAGTTTGATTCAGGGAGATAGCCTCGGGTATGAAGCCAACAGTTATGTAAAGACTTGATATAAATGTAGGCAAAACAAGAAATATATCCATCCACAGAGAAAACAAACAGGCAAGTCTTTCAGCCATTACGTATTTCATTCCAGCTTTTGCTCTTTGTACAGCACATAAAAGTAACCCTGGAATTTCTTCAGTGTTAGCGTATCTCCCATTGTCTTGTAAGGTAGTTTAATTTTAATTTTGCTATTTGAGTGTTATGAATAATTCAGAGTGTTTTCTCGCTGTTGGCTCTGATGGATGTCCTCGGCTCTTCTTCCCTGAGGCGCTCAGAGCTCTGGCCTTAGTGAAAAAGATACAAGCCGGATCTGAAGAAAATTGGGTTTGAGGCAAGAAATCTATTGCCATGGCCCAGCAGCGACATGGGGCATCTGAGTCATGAGCTTGCAGTGCTGGCTTATTCATAACTTGCTTTGGTCAATCCCACCCTGAGGACCACAGCCATCTGTTCTCATGCGCACTCATGTTATTTGTTACTTGCAAAACCACCGATTTGTGTTTGGTGCCCGGAGACTTTGATGTGTGAAGAATCCCAGAGTTAAGGTTGTGGGCTAAGGTCAGAAGTAAATGTTGAGCGCGTTTGATCTTAACACCTGCTTTCTTTTAGACACTTCTCTGATAATTTCTTATGAGTGGAAGTTATTTCAACGTAGGCCTGTATCTGGGTGTCGTGAAGAAGCTGGAGACAGGAGTAGTCAGTAGCTCAGGAGTGTGATTGCAACAAGCTCGAGTCCTGAGATGCAGGATGGAAAGGTGGCAGCAGATCAAAGGCTACTCTTCCATCCTGGAAGATTCAATCCTGTATGGGTGAAGCTATGAGTGACTGTAGCATCCTCAGGTGCTTCCTGGTGGTATTACATTTAAATAAGAATAATATGCTTGTTGGATATAGCTGCTTCTTTCTTTATTACACTTCTCTATACTTTTGATAGAGCTAAGACAAAGGAAACTGTGTATTACCTAGCTTGGACTTTGGCTCTGTCATTGGTTCTCATATCTGCAATATCACTTTGTGAATATTTTAGTGTCCTGACCCATAATGCTGTGGCAATCTTAGAAGGGGACAGCAATAGGCAGATTTGTGAGAAAAATAGAAACAAACTATTGGCCAATGAAGTTTTTTCTCAGAGAATGGTTGTAGATAGGAGAAAGACCTGGACCAGAGAGCAGATGAAGCAGAATTTGGACCCTTATTGGTTCCAGATACCCAGAATATTTTATGTGTGCTCACATGGAGAAAACTCTGTATTTTACATAGAGACAGAAAATAGGTGTGCTCATCCCAACCTAATCCAACGTCATCTTTCTATCTTCTTTACTTCAGTTAAAAATGTGAGGATTAACCTAGGAGGTTCTCATTTTTGAGCTTTAGGCTACTGCAGTATTTGCTTATTTGGGCTAGTGAAAATGAGAATAATCTCTGTTGTGACAACTGAGTAGACCAAGAGACATCTCATCTCCCCCAGGAGGTGCTAATCTAAATTTAATCCAGGATAATAGCCATGCAGTTCAAGAAAGTATTTTAGCACAGGTTTAAATTCTGAAAAATAAGATGGAATTTAAGAATAAGCATGTGTGTTTATGTGCTTATGTGAATATGGGTAGAAAAGGGGGTATTTCCAAGTAACTTCCTAAGTAAGATTCTTAAACATCTTTCCTGAGAACCTGGGTGTCAATTTTTTCTTGACTGTAAGTGGTTAGTTTGTCCTCAGTAGCAGGAAGACAAGCAGCTCTTGCTTGTCATGTTTATCCTAAATGTGACAACAGACAGTTCCTAACTCTGTAACTCTCTCTTCTCCTCCTCCACAAGGCATATTCACTTAGTTGCCTCAGTGATATCCAACTGGGCTCCATCCCAATTATTTGTTTTTCTGGTAATCATCCATATTTCCATGTAAGAAGGAAAAAAAAAAACCAACCAACCTAAAACCAAAAAAAACCAAACCAAGATTAGAATAACTGTGGTTTTGCAAAGTAAATAACTGAGCAGAAACTCTCTGCAACTGGAAAGGGAAGAAGGGAGGACTCTTTTTTGAGGAAGCATTTTCTTTGTTTTTAACGTATGTCCTCAGGTTCCATCAACAGAGACCTTAAGCTGTACTGCAATCCTCTCTGCTCCTGTGCTTTGGTGCCCCATGACAAGGACAGACAAGGCCTGTGAGGTTCTGCGCAAGGTTTTATTGGCGCTGATACCACCGTGCGCTGGGGAAATACCTACAGCTCTCAGCCCTCAAATGCTTGTGGATTCAGTCTGGCAGAGTTCATTCTTAGATGCCTGCCTTAAATGCTATTCCTGCCTTGAAAAGTGAGAGTTCTGGTTTGCAGAGGTATAGTATCCTCATGTTTTCTGACTGAGACCTCCTCTGTCCTGTCACTACTGGTCAGCTTGGTGATCTTAGCACTTCTGATGACCAAAAGTGTCTTTTGAGTGAAAGTGGCTTTTTGTGACTTTGACATGAGTGACCCCTGGTTATGTGGGAGCAAAATTTGTGGCCATGTCTCCAAAAAGATGTTGTCCAACAGGGATGCTGCATACGTGGCTTGTGACTTTAATTTTGGTTGACTCAAAAGTTTCCTGCTACAGCCATCTTCATGATGGGTTACGTATTCTGCTTCTACTTGGGCCGTGTTGATCTTCTGCTACCTGTTTCTTATTTGCTTTGTATCCTAACTCATCGCTACAGCTTTGACTGTCCTATTTCTAGTTCTGATTTCTGGGAAACCTTTACAGAAAGAAAACTGCAGTATAAGCAATAAAAATAGATGAGAATTCTTGTAGTTTCTGCAAACTGTGGTGAACTATCAAGAAGTTGGTACAGAGGAAGCAGAATTAAGGGCCAAGATTAACAGGTGCCACACCTTGGGCGTTTGGAGAGTGCTGGTGAAATAAAAAGAGGCAAGTTGAAGGCATATTTTTAGAGACATGTAGATCATAGGTAACAGTGTTGCCATGGTGTTGATTACAGAAAAGGGCTGTCAGTTTACTTGTAATGATCTAAAAGAAAAATTGTAGTAGTCGTGACGTGAAGGCCGTTGGGAATCAACAGACAGGGCTATTGATAGCAAATGTTTGACATTATTAGTTCTTCTACGCTGACACTGGACAAAGTAATTTACAATAATTCCTTGAGAAGGGGGCCATGGTTATTCATGCCTGATGGGATTTGCCTGTGTTATTCTGGGGACAGATATCAAAGTTTTTGGGAACTTAGCAGCAAGTGAACCCATCAGTGCTTTGATGGGACTTTAAAAGAAGAACTGTAAAGCTCTAAAATGTGTATTTTTGACCTTCACTTCTTGGTCAGTTGCGTTCCCCTTGCCAAAGCTGAGACAAAACCAACCAATTCTCTAGAGATGTTCACTAGTTCGTAGCACATGAAATGCTCTAATCACAGGCAATTTTTGAATGGCCAAATATAAGAACTTCTCACTTCTGTGTAACATGGTCTGTTTACAGAATAATGAAGGATGTCTCCATAGTAACCTGTAAAGCAGTCAAGTCTACATCTTTCACTCTGATACAGTCTTCAGTAAACAGATTGTACATCTGGTTTAAAAAAAAAAATTATAAACCACATTTTTGGACTATGTGACTTCCATTAGTATTAAAGAACTGCTGGGTTCAAGATCAGTCCCTCTGCTTCCCCTTATTTGTTATGTTTGAAATGTTCCAAGAAAGTCAATAAATTTGAACAGATGTGAGTTGCTGTTACATCAAGTTGTCTCTACCTGAAGTGTAGTTCTGCAGGTGAATAGTCTTCAAACACATAAACGAATACTGCGAGGAGAAAACTCCATTGCCTGTGGATAGGGCCAAAAGTCTTGGGCTTACCTTGAAACAGAAAATGTGATCAAGCCTAGACAAGAGACTCTTTTCTGAGGGTAAGAGGAGTTAATCATTAATGGATTTCTGAACAAGGTTATACAATTTTCCTTGCAGGAGATGGGAAGAAAACAAACAAAACAAATATATACACCCCCTTCACCTCCACCAAAAAAAAAAAAAAAACCAACAAAAAACCCCAAACTCAACTCCCAAAATAACCCAGACGAAGAATCGTTTAAGTGAAGGTGATCATGTCTTAAGACACTGGGGATGGCGTCAGTGACTTTTTGAGTTCCTGTTCAGTATTGCTTTCTATGATCCATTATGTTTTCTAAGAGTCTCTCCTAGGAACCAGGTCTGGGTTTTTTGAGAAGAGGATATGAAAGATACTTTCTGGTTTCTGTCTGGTGACACTTCTGGCAGACAGCTGTGTGTGAACCTCTCATGTTCCAGTGTCTCACCACCCTCATAGAGGAAAATTTCTTCCTACTACCTAATCTAAATCTACCCACCTTCAGCTTAAAGCCATTACCCCTTGTGCTATCACTCCATGCCCTTGTAAACAGTCCATCTGCAGCTGTCTTGTTGGCCCCCTTTAGGTACTGGAAGGCTGCTATAAGATCTCCCTGGACCCAGGCTGAACAACCCCAACTCTCTCAGCCTGTCTTCATATGAGAAGTGCTCCAGCCCTCTCATCATCAAAGGTGAGGTCCAGTACACACACACACACACAAAAAGGATGGTTGAAGGAGCAACTTCAATCATCACAGCTGTTTTCCCTGAAAGATCATGTTTCACTTGGGGTTAGAGGTGCAAACTAAGCCAGTGGTGCACTGCCTGGAGAATGGCTGTGTGAAACTGGCATCTGAGTGGGGAGAGAAGCTGGAGTGAACCAGGCACCAGACTGCAGAGATGGGATGAAAGGTAGGGGCCAAGCTGGTGGCTGGCCAGCGGGGTGTCCCAGTCTATTCCTTGTACTGATGTTCATGCTGTTTCATGTTGTTATTTCAGCACACTAGTACCAAACCCAGAAATTTCCTTTGCAGCTCTGGAGAGGTGACTTGTAGGAACTCTAAAATCCAGTTGTTTTTCAAGCTTTAGAGGTGTGAGGGAAGGTAGCCCTAGGGATCCAGAGGGGATAGATTTCTGGGACTCCCTATTTCAGCTGCGCTGATCTGATTGCCTGCTGATATTTCCTAAGCTGCAGATGGAAATGGAAATTTCAAAATGTTGGAAAATAATTGTAGTTACTTTTTAAAAAAACATTAAAAAAAGAAAGTTTTATTCTCGTGAAGGCTGACAGATGATGTAAGGAACAAACATTTGTGGGTCATGATGTTATCTGAGCATGATTTCTGAGTGTTGAGAGCAGGAGGGAACCTGGGCAGCGCACCTCTCTCCTTCCTTGTGCTTTTGTTTTGTGTTGTTTTTTGTTGGTTTTTTTCCCCTCTTCCACTAGTAATGTCTGCACTAATTTCTGCTGCTCCCAATATCTCCTATTGCCAACCGTAATCCTGCATTAATCAATAATAATCAGAGCTTCCTAGCTGCTGCCATCTGTTTTCTCTATACAGGCTGTTTTTAAAACATCTCAATTTGTGGCAAAGAACTTCCAGGGTGTGGTGTATGTGAAATTGGATGGGGGCTGCAGAGCTGGCAGGGATAGAAGGGATGAGGAGATGCTCTCGGGAAGCATCTCCTGCGTTCTCTGCCTGGGAGTTCCTGTGAGTCAGGGAGGGGTTCTTCCCCAGGTACCAGGGTGGCTCCGGGAGATGCTCCCGGGCCTGGCTGGGCACGATAGGTGGCAATCTGCTGCCACCTCCTGTCCGAGCAGGCGATGGCATGCGGGGAGGGACCACGGGGGCCCGGCGCTGGCTGGTGCCTGCACCAAGCCGAGGGAGCCAAGATGAGCAGATGGGAAACCATCCCCAGCCTTCAGGTGGGAAATCGCCACCGCCTTGAGGCTTTGGCAGTGGAGTCTACGTGTGCAAGGGCAGAAAGGCTGTCAGTCATCTTGGGTGATATCGTCGCGTGCTGAACTGTCTCGTTGCATTTTTTGTGTCCTCCACACAATGGCCTTGTTTCCTTTTGCAGTTTGTTCTTTCTGGGCTTCTTGGCCACTCAGGTCCCCTAGACAAAGAAAGACCCACACCAGCATCTTGGAGGCACCTGGCCAGTAGCCATTGCAGGAGGAGACAAGCTGGCTGCTTCTCTCCATCCCTGCAGTTTGCGGCCGCTCCCAGCTCCGCTGGCCTTCCCAGTCGGCTCTGGGCTGCTCGGCTGGGGCTTGAACGCCGGAGGAGGGTGTGCCACACTTGCTGCGCCAGAGCCGTTTGCTGGCAGACAGGCTCTGGCTGGGGCGGCTGTCCTGCTGCTGGCCAGCCCACAGTGACTTGCTAGTACTGGTGACTAGTAGTTGCTTTTTAATTTGGGTCCCTGTGCCTCCTTTCCACTTTTAGGGAAAGGCAAGGGCTACTCTTTGGCCCTGCTTTTACTTCTCTGACTCGTCCTCTAATAGCTATTGCAGCTTCCCTGCTGCCTGTGGTGACTACAAATTTGAGCTGAATTAATCCCAGACAGAGGCTCAGTCCGAGGCAAACTTTCCTTCCAAAACGTTCACTTGAAAGGACATGAAAGCAAGACAGGCTAGCCACCTACCTTCTCCATGTCTGCCTCATCCCTGCTCTCCTGGGCAAAGGCTTGCTCTCTCCCTGCAAGGAGGACTGAGAAGCCCTTGGTGCTATGCTGGGCACTCACCAGGCGGACATCGAAGGGTGAGTCTGTCTGCCAGACCTCAGAGAGCAGACAAACAGAAAGCAGCAGTGTGGCTGGCACGGAGAGGTTTTGCTTGCCGGGCTGGAAGCAGCCTTGGGTTGCAGCAGAGGTGTTGCTGCTCCTTCCCCAGCTGGCCCAGGCTGCTGGCCCTGCTCAGACCCTCAGCCTGCCCTCGTGCAACCCTGTGCTGGCCATGTCTCATCCTGTTTGGTTATCCCTCTCCATGTCTCCTAGAAGCATCAAGATTTCAGCTTTGGTTTCTCCCTGTTTCCTTTCCCAAGGACTCTTATTTCACAGTGTCCTGCCCTTTTGTGATGAAGTTTGATTTTTGTGCTGCCTGGCTGAGGTCAGCATCTGCTCCCACAGTCCCTGCCTGAGGGGACTTTCTCATGCCAGATAACACAGTTGCAGGTCCTGGACCTTCTCTGACAAGAGCTAGCTGTTAGATCCCAAAGCAGCCACTCCTCCTAAATCAAATATAAGGAAGCCAACTGCCTTCCTCTTCATCTCTGGGTCTATGCATGCAGGTACTCTCCATAAAGAAAGCAGCTACCCTGTGGTGGGGACCGCAGCAGGACCCTGCCTCCCCCAAGGAGCCTCACAGGTGGTGTTCCTGGCAAGAGCTTGCCTCCGAATTTGGATGCTGCTGCTTCCTTGACCTGAGATTAACAGTGAGGTCCCTCCAACTGCGTGCCTGTGACAGGTAAAAATCCTCTGAGCTGTTTTTTCTGTGGGATTTTTTTTCTCTTTTTTTGCTGTGGAGCTCCCTGTGCTGCCATATTTCAAAAGACACCAAAGAGCTAGAGCAAAAAGCACAGAAAGCCCCTGGATCCCCAGACACAGTGCTGTGCCATGCAACAAGCCTTTTCTTTGGAATTCATAGATAATTGCTAGTCCTATCAAGAGCCAGTCATTTTAGTAGTGTAAAACTCACTATGGTTTTATTTCAAGCTTGAGAAACCACTTTGTCAGACTGGGCAAATTTTACCAAGCCAGTATGTGGGCTGTGGGCACAGCTGGAGTTAAACAGAAAGAGCCCAGTTCCACAAATACTAGAAACAGGGAAACAAAGTAAACAAGAGAAGGAAGGGCTGGGGAAGTGGGGAGAAGGGAAGGGGAGAAAACTTCCTCCTTTCTGACAAAAGTGTTTTCACCCCCTCCTTCCAAAGAGAGGTTTTTCTGCCATATGGAGTTTCAAATGTTTGTTTGCTTTGCCTACTTGGTTATTTACTCCTCTGAGAGTCTGTGCTGCCTTTGTTGGCATGCTCAGTCTTTCAGGGAGTATGATGCAGTGCAAGGCTGTTTACCTATTTCTACTAGCACTTATTTAGCAGTGAAGTTGATTTCTGATCAAGGTTTTGCCAGGAATTCTTGCGCTTAGAACCTGTTGCAGGAGCGTGGTGGTGGGGACCTTAAGGGAAAATTTCTTTCTCCTCTTCTAGGTGATAATAACTTCTGCTGTATGCTTTGCTGACACTGGTGTATTTGACTCACGGAAGAGCAGAAAGTTCCTGAGTTTTTCCAGGTAGAGAAACAAAGGACTTTGCAGAGGAGAGGATGGAGAAGGAAGGGAAGGCAGATGTTTAGCAAAAGGCCATGTAGAGCATCTGTGGAAAAACCAAAGTCAGGAATTTTCTGGTTCCCTTGTCCCTGTTCTGTGAACATCCACCATCCTTACACGTTGCCTCTACTAGCTTTTCTTTCCCAACCTGGCCAAAAAGGCAGGTTGTGTGCTGTCTCAGGGCTGGTTCCAGTGGTGCAGCACAGCTGCTGGCCCTGGAGGGCCTGGGGAGCCAAAGTATGAGCCTGTTCTTTGCCATCAGCTCTGGGCTAGCCAGGCTGGAAACTTACGTTCCTAGACAAGCTGACTACTATTCTTCTCGATGTTTGTTACCCTTATTGAGTTTCATGCTCCTTTTACCACCTTTCTGTAGGGCTGAAATTATCTCTCAAGGGCCATGAGGTGAATGCATCTTTTCCTCCACCCTCTTAAATTCAGTGTTGGGAAGGACCACCTTTGCTGCTGAAGCCTGTTGCAGTGCACCTGTAGACTAAACAGCATTCCCTGGACCAGCTTCAGGCTGGTACGTTGACCCAAGACTGACAAGTCTGCTCTGGGCTGTAAGACACCCCAAGTGCCCTGAGGGATCTGGGCTTGAAAGCTGCATAGTCCTGCTTCATAGTGTGAGTCTGCTCAACTGCTTTTGGGAGTTTCAGCAACATTTTGATATGTCTCTATTGTTTAATCCTGGATCCTGCTCTTCCTTCAGAATGACCTGTCACCCATTGTTTTCTCTGTTTTTCCAGGACAGGGAGAATGAATGCCACTTCATTTTATTAAAACCAAAAAGGATGCTCTTGGGCGTTTTGCCCAACATCCTGAACAGTACTGCACATGGGGTTCCTTGCTTGCTCTCTGGATTGGGTCAACAATAAGCCTCTGACCCAGGACTTTCGTAGGCAGTAATGTGAGTGCTACTGATGCTTACTGAGCAATAATATCCTGCAATTATTCTGCAAAAATAATTCTTTATTTTATCATTTAAGGATCCTAAGCCCAAAATCTTCAACTGTCTTTCAAGGAGGCAATGACTGCTTGCTATGTGCTGGAAATTGTCCTTTACATTTGATATTAACTAATGGGGGTAAAATTGTTCTTGGCTCTTGATATTCCTAAGTGTTCCTCTTTGGGGGCTGGATTCCTTCCCAGCGAGTGGCAGCAGCCACCAGCAAAGGTGAGTTTGACATTGCTGCAAACTCTCCCTGCAGCAACCCGTGCAACTGTGCCAGCACGGACTCCCTTTGTTCAGATTATTTATTGAAGGTGAACTCCTTGAGCACACAGAGCACAGCATGTTTTCCTGAGTACAAGCAAGGACCCCAGAGATGTGCTGGAGGAAAGGATCTCAGGGTAAAGCCGTGTCAGGCACTGCATAGGCTTCAGCCTCCTACCTCCAGCTACTTTTGGCTACTCAGTTCCAGGCAAGGGGCAGCTTCCCTTGTTCTGGAAGAGTCTTTTGGCTTTAGTAACTGGGGGAAGGATTATTGTTGTTTATGGTTTAGAAAGAACAGAGGGAGAACTGGGATACTTGGCACACTGTGCCTCGCTTTTCCTACCTATAAAGCGTGCGTGACAATTTTTTACCTTCTTCAGAGGGACGTTTACAAGCTAACGGACAGAATGCTCAGAAACTCCCCACCTCGGCAGTTGGCACACGTTGGCAATCAGCCCAATAGCTTTTAGATGTGCCTTACCTAAGCAACAGTAGGTGATAAATGGTCTAAGCACGTTGTCTCTGATGTGCTGGCTGTTCCCTAGGTCTGTGTATCTGCAGGGGGTGCTGCTATTTTACTATGTGTTGGGAGCCTTCTCCCTTTCTTCTGGGTTGTGCAGATGCTGCCTGTGACTTTGCTGGCAGAACTGCCTTTTTAGCCAAGTGAAAGGGTTCATGTGTTCCAGCGTCACCATCAGCTCAAATGAAGGTTGGCTAACGGGCTGTGGAGCCTGCAGGCTCTTGAAGGCCGGCGTGCTTCCGCACGCACCATACTGGGACAGCGCCTGCTATCTCCAGCCTGTTGCATGAATTACAAATGCTGACATTTTTTATGGTATTGCAATTATGCTCTCTGCTGGCTCTGGACATTCAGAACTAACCCTCTGTCATGACAGCAAGGCATTTTTCTAGATGTTTATGCGGTGAGACTGGGAGCAGAATGCAGCCCTGAAGGCTTTCAACAGTGTTAACTGCCGTTGTTGCTAGTATATGAGAAACCTGCCATGCTATCTCCTCTTTGATATCTTCACTGGATTTGTGCTGCTGCAAGGCTTCTCTGATCTCTGCTGCTAAATGGCACAACCTAGAAGAGCAGTGTAGAACTGAACTTAGCAGAAAAGGATCTGTGTGTTTTAAAACCAGAGTGATCTTTGGGAAAGGAATTACTTGGATCTTTGGTGCTGCAAAAGGCCAGGCAACTGGGGCATACAGGAGAAATTAAATTGTTCAGATAGTGGGGACACCGAGAGAACAATGTTTGTGTGAATCTCAGGTTAATCGGAAAATATTCAAAGGACTTTGTTTTGCTTAATTTTGAGGTTAGAAGTTCCCTGGGGTTCTATAAATAGAATGCAACACTCACAGCTCCTTTGAAATAAGCAGAAGGAAGCTACAAAGCAAGATGTTATTAGATGTGACCTACTCATGGACGGGTGGATGGGGCAGCAGGAGAGCAAAGATGAGAATGCTGTGCAACTGCTCTTGCTTCAAAAGTCTGTGGTGGTATATAAACTGACAGGTATGAAGACACCACTTCGAAGACAGATTCATCCTCTGTTCATCCTGACATCCAACATCAAAGACAAGGTCGCCTAGTTCCAAGCACTCCCCAGATGCACACACAGCCTGTGGGAAGCACCAGACACACCAGGTGTGTTGTGACTCCACTGCTCTGTTAGAAATATCAACAGCAGCATCAGTGGTAAACCTTACAACCTGCAACAAAGGCCCAGGTTCTTGGATTAACCGTGTGCACTCGCTAAAGCCACCCCTTTATTTTGTTATCTTTTGTTTTCCTTTTCTGCTTAAACATAAAGTGTTTCAGGGCAGGGAGTGTCTTAGCTTACATTTATACGGTATCCTGCAGAACGGGAACCTGCCTGTGGCACTGGGGCCTCTTGGCAGTGCTGATTGTAACCTGGGTGTATAGGAGGGTTGGGGACTCGCCCAGCGAGTCTGGAACCCCGCAGAGCCAGTTCAGCTCAGGGAATCACACTGGGAGCCTTTGGGGCTCTGTACAGTGAGGGGGGAGTGATACAGCAACTAGGTTGTCCTTCTTCCTATGCCTTTTGCTAGGACAATTCCAGCTGAGCAGCTCTCTGCACCATCTGTAGTATGGCAGCACAAGGAGATGGAGACTTTCCATCATACCAGCTAAGAGGAGGTTTGAGAGCAGCTCTTTAGCCAGGGGATTATGATTTTAGAGAAGCCTATTAAGGGAGGAGGCAGACTCACTTTCCTAACTTATTTCTGGAGAAAAGGAAACTCTCCAGGATTGTGAGACTCTGCCCCACTCTATTGCCTCAGAAGCACTTCAAGCCTTCGGAGAGCATAACAATTGGTAACCATGTCCAGGGGTGCACTGTGTTTAACCGCACACCCAGGTTCAAGAGAGAGGTGGGGAGGGGATGGGAGCAGGGCACATAATAGCCAAGAGGTAAGGCCAAAGTACCTGGGAAGGGAGCACACTGCCAGTCTGAGAGCTTGGCCTCCAGCAGACCTCTTGGAAGAGGGAATGTCTGCCATTCTGAGGACAGTCCTGCAGGCTGCTTATGAAGAGCAGAAGTGTTTCTCAACCCTTCTGGCCTGTGTGTCAGTTCTGCTGATTGAAAAAACACTTCTGTTGATTGAAGAACTCTCTCTTCCTTCTAGCAATTTGAGGCATGGAGTAAGGAAAGTCGGTTTCAGACCTCTTTGGGTCTTTTTTTCTTCCCCGCTTTGAACCACTGTATCAAAGACTGAGACTGGCTGGTCTAGTTTGATCAACTCCATAAGTCACGCCATCAAAATCTGCATGGTTACCCTTCTACTAAAAGCTGGGACCACTGTTTTACCTCCAGAAAGGTACTCAGTCTTGAGCTGCAGACATTCAGGAAAACAATCCATCACTTTGTGTTGAACCTTCCCACCTGACCCCAAGTTAATGATACAGGTTTTGTTTTCCTTTTGAATTTGACTGGCTGGCTCAGGCTCCTAGCTCTCACTTTTTGCTCTGCATTTTACCTGTGGCTTTAAGTGTACTGTAGTAAGTTTTCCCTACTGAGAGAACCAGATAGTACGTGTAGGCTGTCATGAAGTTGTCCATTGACCTTCTCTTTTTGCTCCTGTGGTGCTTGAAAGGCTCTGGGAATACTCATCAGTGTTGTGTAACGGTCACAGTGCACTCCAAGAGTCAACAATCCATTGTGAAAAGGCCAAAGGCCAGCGCCCGTGTGGACTGGCCCCTTCTATCCAACAATAAAGTAACCACATGGAGAACTTTAACCTAATACTGACTGCTATTGTTGTTGCTTTCTCCTGTGTCAACAACAGTCAGCTCTTTCAGTTCAGGTTCAATGCGGATTGAAGACTACATAAAACATAGAAGAGAAAATTCGGGGGGGGGGGAAACCCCTAACACATTATCTATAATTATAGACTTGGCATCATATTTACCATCTTAGACTAGGTAAGGCTTTATGTTAATATAAAGTAGTATCACTCTTCTAGAAAAATATTATTCTTAACTGATTCCCTAATGGAATTAAACTTTTACAGGCAAGAAGAGCATATTTGTGAACTTTGCTTTGTATTTCAATTCTGTAATGTGCAGGCTCTCAGTTTCAAGCTTTGTGAGACTTATTTCTTGTGGTAATCCTGAGGTAGATGGGCTGCTTGGGAAGTCTGGGTGACCTAAAACAACACAGAGGGAAGACGTTCCTACCCTCCGATGGAAGCATAGCCCAGAGGGAATCAAAATCAATGTAAACTGCAGTTTTGGCCAGAGCTTGGAGGGATGCCTTTTGACAAGATGTGTTGAAAACTTCCCTTAAATGAATGTCCAGGACCAGTTTTACAAAAGATGCAAAAGAGGCATGAGCAAAAGCCAAGCACATTTTCTGTGCCTTGGAAATGAATTGCCTTCAATGAGCCCTCCTAGGAAGTTTAGGCTGTTTACCATGTAGAAGTTACCACGGCCTTATCTCTGTGTTGGCACATCAGTGGCTAGCAACTGGCCCCGCTGTACCAGTGCAGCTGTACTAAGCTGCTATTTGTCTGAAACCTGGGTGAGTTCAAGTAACGTTCATCACCGCTCACTTTAACTGTGTGGTGTGTTGCTCTTGGGCCCTGTGCCACTTCTTGTTCCTTGCTAAATGCCAAATTGAGACCTCCTGTTCTGTGATTTACCTGGTTGTGCACAAAAGGATAGATGACTATGAGCCTTAAAAAGATGGAGGAGATAAGGTGAGTGGTTACGCTAGTGTTTTAGTTTTACTGGTTGCTTTCTCTTGTATAAATGAAATCTGGATTGGTTTAGAGTTGGATCTGGTGTTGTTGGAGTTGCCAACAGTGGCATGCAAGTTTGGATGACACTATGGAGAAGCTTCCAGAGGTTCAGGCGTACATAAAAATCTTAGAAAATAATATTTTTGTCACCTGAGTCTTTTACAGAACTCTTCAATAACCTTAGCCAGAGCATTCAACCTTTCTGAACTTAGAATAGCACTAATCTCCTATGAGCTGAGTGGCGTGAGGTGAGATTCAGCTAATATTTGTAGAAGAGTAGGAGTTCTTTAGAGGCATGAGAGTCTTAGCTAATATTTGCAGAACACTTTGAGGTCTTGGGATAGAGGCTGCCACCAAAGGGTGAAGTGGTATTCACATTTTCTATCATGTCTATGTTGTTTACAAATAGAATAGAATGATGTTTTGAAGGTCAGCGACCTTGAGAACAATAGTGGGTTTGAAGCACTCATTTATTTTTACCAAGTTCAGATGCCTGGCATACACTAGCATTTCATTTATATAAAAGATCTGATCAAACATTTTGGTTGTTTAAAGGGGTTGTTTTGCTTGTTTTTAGGCTGTTGAAATGTCAGATGGTAAAAACAAGCAAGAGTTCCAGATGGGGTAACTGGAAGAGAAACATGACAAAGATGGCAATGGGAAAGCTTCAGATTCTCACGTGATTGGGAGTCCCATATCCTCACCTGTGACTTCCAAACCCACTATCTGGACAAGCCCTTGTGCAAAGCAGTGTCCTGGGACAAAGTTCTTCATTACCAGGGTAAGCAAAGCCAGTAACAGTTTATCTTCACTGTTCACTAGTCCATCCATCCTGAGAATTGTTTGGGAGATGGAGTCCCATCTGGAATACTCAGCTTTTATACAGCCAAGAAAATGCTAAGCACTTTGCTTTAATGACCCCAAACTGGAATTGGAGTTTCATGACTTAGATTAAGGGAGGGAAGAGATGCCCAGTAGTTCGATCTCATTCACTGATATTCATGCTGTGATTTGCACCAGCAAATGAATCTCTGTCTCCCTAACTTCTAGTGAGAATACAGGCTAAATCTATATTTGAGTAATGGTGGAAGACAAGGGATATAATAAATGCTGTAAAATCCCTGGTCATTGATGGAGAAGTAAAAGCTGGTGAAAAGGGATCTATCTAATCAGACAGCTCACTTAACACAAAAAATTTGTCTCAATTCCTCTTGTCTACAGCCAGCTTTCTTGAAGACAAAGGGACGCATAATTTGTACTGGCAAAGCTAACCCTGACTTAAAATCAGAGTAAACAGTTGGCACAAATTGCGGCTTTTGTTTGTTTACACTTGAAGCTATGCTAGTCACTGAGGGCTGGAGTTGCAGCAAATTCCTACCGTATGTTGCTGTCTAATTTGTTATATTGGTGGTGGTTTATTCCCTAGTGCTTAGGAAGCAGAGCACAGTAGAGGAGACTGAAATTATCTTGCAGTGACCAAGTGCAACACCTTCTTTGGGGGTAAATGTAATATGGGAGTGTACAAGGATGGCATTAGGGTGTGCTTGGTTGATCGCTGCCATTTATTGTGTCAATAAATGCACTGAAAGGGCTCAATTCTAAGCACTTTAAACTCCTGCTACCTTCACTGAAACAGAAGTTACTTGCAAGGCCGTGTACTTTGTTCCTATACCAATCTAAGGGATGGACAGAGATGCTTTCTGGAAGGAAAAAAGTAGCATTGAAAGCCACTAGTCTGTGGCACGTTGTGAACATGGTCTTTAGTTCTGTCTTGGAGACTGCTGTTCCAAAACATCACCTCAAGAGAGTCATACTCAGTAGCAGAGATATTTATAAGCTGCCATCAGTGGCTGTCCCTGAGCTATTGTACCCAAAAGACAAAGGGGGGGGGGGGGGGGCGGAAATAATTATCCCTGAATTTGACAGCTAAGAACATGTGATGTATAGAGGAATGGAGCTAAACCCATGGGATCGTTACTGTCTAATTAATGGCTCTTTGTTGCTGTGCCATAGCCTGCACTGTGCTGTGAGCAGCAGCACTCTAATAGGTAAGTTCCCTGTGCTTAAGTTTGGATCTTGCCACAAGCTCCCAAAAACTAACCTGGAGATTTCAGCCACATAATGCTCTGCCTGTATGAGTCTAATAACATGAATGTATGAAATCAAACATATAAGCACACTTATAACTGTGCCTTCATTTTAGAGGTTAATATTCAGATGATTAAACCCCCAAGTGTAACGATTATGTGAGAGTGTCACTGTTTACTGGCTTTGACTCCAATGCTGGGAGGCAGATCAGAGGTGCTTTGGGGGCTAAAGGTATAGACCATTGTAACTTGCAGAACTGAACCCTACTTGCTAGTAGAAAAAATATCTAGCTTTGTTAATTACAGTCCTTTCTGTCTAATCCTTTTGCTCCGCATTTCTCTGTGGAAAACAGCTTTATCTTCTCTAAGCAAAGATTATCAATACAGTCAAATCAGAGCTGTGCAGGAGGAATGTTAGGGAGGCTGAAACCATCTAAAATGCTCCTGGTTCTGCATTTTGTTGCTGACAGGAAAGCAGCTCATGTTGAAGCTTGTGGGCTTTCTAGACAGAGGAATATGTGAGGTCTGGGGGCTTCACACAACTCTTACACCTTCTCATATCTCAGCAGAGACTACCAGTAGTTCCACACTTTTTCCCTTCCAGCTCTGTCTTTTGTGTCAGCTGTTGATACCAATGCTTCATACAGAATCTGCCAGGTTGTCTTTTCTATTTTTTTTCTTTGTTTAACATTGCTCTAAATTCAGTGTAGTTTCAGGAAAGCTGCTGAAATAACATGCGTGCAACAAGGAATCCACTTAAACATCTTAGAAACGTCTATAAACCAACAGATGATTGTAGTAACCTGTGAGGCTCCCTGTGCTTCCATCTTGGGTTCTGTTGTAACAGCTCAAGATCTTTAAGATTGCTTTGGTAGTTTCCAACATTTTGTTTTTGGTGACTGAGATATTGCTTGCTCAGAGCTAGTAGGTCATTCCTTCTGATGAATCCTACGACAGACTGTCAGTGTGGATGTCATGGCTGCCTTGTTGCCATCCACATGAGACATATTGGGACACAGAATATCTTATTTTTTTTTATTTATTATATGGAGCTGGTATTTGGCCTAGCTTATCTGGAAGTAGGTGTATATTTAGAATGCAGACCTATTTCCAATAATATTCTTTCTGAAATGATTGCTAGGTAAGTCAATTATCTCACCCCTCTTAGAACGGGAACTATTAATTACATGAACTACAGCCACAGAGCAAAGATGATCAAAGCAGGTGGCGCAATGGGATAGCGAGATGCACAGTGCGGTTTAACACTGATGATGCCTGTTCACTGCTAGTGAAACTCTTTGAAGATGGGCGATATGTAATGTTTCTAATTGATTATATTACCAAGAGTATTATCTGGGCAGCATTTGATGGGAATTCAGGATATCTGGCTCTGTTCCTCAGTATTTCATTGGCCAGCTGAGCAAGTTAATTCCTCTTCCTGTGCCTTAGTTATTCCGCTATTAAAATGCAGATAATTGCCCATAAAACTGAGATAATTATACTGTCCTTTTTGAAAAGTACTTGGAGACCTACTGATTACAAGTTCTGGATGCATTTTTGAAGTTATTACTATTTTGTTTGTTTAGACAAGATAATAATAATAACAGACATGTCAATGTCAGTGAATCTGTGATTTGCTCAGAGCTGGCAAGGGGAGATGGGAACTTGAATCATATTGATTTCACTTTAAAGGTCTCTGCTAGCAATTTCGTTAAAGGAAACAATAAAGGTTGGTGCCAAATCTCTTCTTTTTGCTGGAACTTGGTGCTTCTCTGCAGTGCCTATTTCTAGTTAAGCAAATCCTAGCAGTTGGCAAATGACAAGTCTTCAGTCTAATAGGTGGCACATCACTCTTGTCTGGGAGTGTAAATGTTCTGTACTTAAGAATCTTTGCAGGTGGCACCCTACATTTAGCAGAGACAAGAATAACATCTACTGCCATTCCTGACAATTCTGAGGTCTACCGAAGCCATTTGAAAAGTGCAGAAGTAGATACTGGCAGGATCAGGTTTAGGTGCTTTGGAAAGCCATTTTATGCCAAACATCTGTATATCAGCCCAAGACATCATCCACAAAATGTCAGCCATTGAGAAAAGACCTTTTTTCCAGGTCTTAAATATTACTTCCCCTCTTGATACTTTCTGAAAAACTTGTCATGTTTCTGTTTGCTATCCTAAAGAGGAGCAGAAAAGAAGTCCTCACCTGATCTTGAGTTAGTTAAGGTTAATGTGGCTGGAAGGAAGGTGGCCGTTTATACCAGTAACAGAATGGATAGCTGCTGGAGGAACCAGTACCACCGATAGAGAACTGGCATTAATATACTCTCTCACTCTCATATTACTGTTATTCAACATGCCTGAAAAGACTGTTGAAAGGAGGAAACAACTTAAGTTAGAATTACTGCGAGGCATCCATTTCCATGACACTGTTGTGGCAGTGAATGTTTCGCGCTGTTCTCCAAGGTTGGATCTGAACTTAGGACCAACACATTTCACAGCTGATTGCTGCTCAGGCCTACCCCATAACCAAAAAATCATTTTCTGCTTTTGCAGAAAGTGATACTTCACACAACAAACGTCAATTGATCTTAGTAGAGCAGGTAAAGGCAGAAAAGAGTAGAGGAGACTGAGTAAATGTCTTTCCCACTTGTAGAGGCTGATCTTACTAAAAACAGTATTAAGATCTTTCAACCCAGCAGACAGCCATTACTGCTTGGCCAGGGAGCATTCTTCCCAGATGTCACTCTAGCTGTTAAATCGCAGGTTGAAGGTGTTAATTTTGCCTTTTACATGATCTTGCTGTAAGAGGCCAAAACTGATGCTGCGTGTCCTAGTGCTGGGTGATGTTCATATATGCCTTGAGCCTCAGCCAGTCCCGTCTCCAAAGAATTTGATTGGAACAGATCAGACAAAGCAGGGATGAAGAAGCTTGTTTTCTGAAGCCAGTTTTAAGCTGGTGTGGGCACAGTGGAATCTGCACCCAAAAACATTGCTACTATCCAGTTGTTGCGGACAGCATAAAGAATATACCCTGATTCCTGCGACAATTGATTTGATCATTTGGCAACAAGAAGATATGTTGTCAACAGGCTTCTTCCACCTCCTTTCAGGATTCAGTATCCTCAATATAGGCATCTCTTCAACTGTCTGCTCCCTGGGATCTATACCATTGCACTGGATAGGCTCTGAGATGCCGGGAGTTCCTGGCAGAAGATGGGAATCCAGATTTATGGAGTCCCTCAAACACAAAGACTAGCTTTCTGCTCTCTTTACTTTGGCATTTTATCCCTGCCATTGACTTTTGCCTCCGGCTTTCACTTCTTGCCCTTCTTGTGGGGAGGAATGTTAACTTTTTTAAGGATGCAATTAGTTAGGTGGCAACTGTGCACTGTCATGGTGGCGTTTGGTCTGGCAAGTGGCAGCCCTGGGGCTACCATCCATACATGGAAGCCTCTATCACCCTAGTAACTACAGTGAAATTATCTTGTAATGGCTGAGTGCATACTGCCACAGCAGTGTAACTGCACAGCATGTGCTGCAGGTTGCTTAGCCTAATGACAGGCTAAGTGTCAAATGGAAACAACAGTAAGTGCAGGTCCCTTGTGGTGTGTGATCCTGTGATGCTGTCAGGCCCATCCACATTCTTCCTAGACCACTGGAGGTAATACCTCCTTTTAGCAATGATACTCAAGTTAGCACTTGTCTGTCCTGGCAATCATGCATATTTGCTTTATTTTTTAAATAGCCTACCTAGCAAAGGAGGTTGGCACAGGGCAGATGCAACATGACCTGCTCTTCTGTATGTGAAGGGTAGCTGAGTCACTGAGGATGTCAGGCTGGCTTATGTGATAATTTTCCCTTCTCTAGGACAGCCTGCTGCCATCCTCCAGGTCCCGTGCTTTGTTGTGTGATGTGAAGATGCGTCAAAGTGCCTTTCAAGCCTGTTCAGCTGAAGTGGTGATTTGTGTAAGGTTTGAAAATGTTTGGTGGGCATTCCTTATAAAGAATAGTTGTCACTTGTTAAATGTTGATGCCTTAATTTCTGCCTGTAGACAGAAGTTTTTAAAGCTGCCTGTCTAGTGGCTACCAAATACAGGTAGTGCCCATGCAGCTTTTACTGAGACACTCTGGGATCCAGGAGCTTTCAAGATTTCTTTGGTGACAAATACTGGGGAATCAGGCTACCTAAAATTTCCTGCTTGTAGCCCACAAGTCCACTGATAAATGAGTTTATTCTGAGCCTTTGACATTCTTCCCCAGACATCAAAACTTGAAGTATTCATTTCTTCTTCAGAGCATGAGCCCTATGATCAGCAAGCTGAATGTCTGAGAGTGGCTTCACTCAAAGACGACACCCAAATAATCTGCTCACAATAAAATCAAGCTAGTTTGACACTGCAAATTCTAAGTGGCTTTGGAAAATAACTTCCAGAACTACAGCTAATTCTTCATGATTGTCTGGGAGCATTCATCTGAGAAGGTCCCAAGTGCTTCCCAGATCTTGCACAGAGCATAGCATTTGGGTGCTGTAGTCTCAGTTTTGAAGATTGTCACTATTGAGGAGAAAAAGTTTCAGCAAAAGCTCACTGAAATAATTTAGAAGCTGAATATACTTTACATTTGAAAATATTAAGGCTGTTCGTTAAGGCTCCTAAGTCATCTAGACACGATCATGGCTGTTTATACCAAGTCCGTTTAGTCGTTGGCTTGGAGCTTTTTACAATACAAGCCAACTTAGTTAATGAGTGCAGTTCTGTGTTGTTAGTTACCCCAAATCAGCTGGAAAAGCTGTTGGCTTTTATTTCTGAAATGGAACTGAATATGCTCAATGTCCACATGATGGAAATGAAGAATCATTCTGTCAATTTGCTTCCTGCCAGCTGATGCCAGGGTCAGAGAAGTAGGTCATACCTTTCTGGTTTTGAGATGGAGCAATACTCATTTTAGACCAATTTGCTCTGAGCACGGAGCTCATCTGCTGGGTTGAACCAGGGCATTGTTGCTTTCTCTAGTGCATTGTTCTGCTCTTCCTCTAATTAGCTCCAAATGTTTCTTATGCCTGGAACACAGTGGTAGTGATGAATAATGGGCTCTCTTCTCTTAACCCTTCAACCCCTAATTCGGCTGTGCACTCCCACCTAGATGCTTTCACTTTCCGACATCCACCAGAGCTGTGTCAGTCTGACAGCTGTTTGCATCAGACTTGCTGCCCCATAACTACCTCTCCCCTGTTCTGCAAATTGAGTAGGAGAGTTTAGGACCATGGTCTTGGCTCCAGTATTTACCTTTAAGGTCATGATGTTTGCTTTGTGTGTCCGAGAGAGAGTGCATAAAGGTGCACCCCATATACTATTGGCCCTGGAAAGGGAGAGCCACCGTCACTTCTGGCTGCCTGCTTTGGAGATGACCTGCCTGGAAAAATAGTGCGACTTCTTGATTTGTAGAACTGTTCTAGTTACATGCCAGAAGAATAAAGGTATTGCAGGCTGATCCGAAGAGATGGGGTTTAATTGCTGGCTCACTTAGCCTAACAGGAGTCCCCCTCAGATGTGGCCTCTTTATCAGGGGTAGGCTGCAGACATTAGAGAGATCACTTGTGAGCAGACATGTAAGAGTTCAAGCCTGAAGAAAGCAGGAGTGACACCTATGGGGGTCTTATGTAGGACCCCAGGGTTAGTGGGAGGAAGCAGAGGGGGAGACTTACTGCAGGTAAGTCATGGGGGGAATGCTCAGAGGAGGTTGGACCAGGGCATATCCTGTCCTACAGAACAGTACAATGTCCAAAAACATTCTTATCACCTTCCCTTTCACAGCAAATCCTCTTGCTTTAATTTGGTGGGTTTTTTTCCAATTCAGAAAACTGAGCCATCACCCAGCATGCAAATCTCCTCATCACTGCTGCAGCCAGGCTTTCAGAGGTCTGGCAGGTGTAGTCACCTGGGGCCAGCGCTCCCACTTGTGGCCACTGCCCTCTGCCCGGTACAGCGTGCCATGTCTGGTGTGTCTGCGCTGTTTCCCAGTGAGCTCCCTCGGCTTGCTGACAGCACCTTTCAGCCTTGACAAAACACTCAGAAGCATCTGCAAGCCCTTCCTCCGCAGAGGAGCGCAAGCACCAAGTGCTGTGTGCTGCTTCTGCTCTCCGCCTGTCCTCTACCTGCTTTACTCCTGCATCACCCCATGCTGCTTCTGCAGAGAAATGCCCTGAGTTACTTCAAAGGCCAAGGTACTGTCATCACATGCTGTCTGTTTTATGACTGTCCAGTCTTGCAAAGCACTGACATTTGGTTAGGTTGGAAACAGTTTGCAGCTGGAACAGCACTGCTCTGTGTCTCTGGTGGGAAAGGCTGAGCTTTTGTTTATGTTGGTGTTGTCTGTCCTGCAGCACACAAGGGCTGGGCTGAGGCTGGGGGGCGTTTCAGTGGTACGATGCTTTTGGATGCTTGAGTCACAGGTCTGTGTCTGTCTGCAACATGCAGTTCCCAAGGAGCTGTATCCACTATAAATTCCTTTTCCTTCACTAAAGATCTCCCTGTGGCCCAGGACTGGGAAGAAAAAGGGTAGGCACTGCAGACATTACTTTCTGTGCCACATGACCTCTGTGTGACTAACATCTCTGGAGGCTCAAAACATTGAAACTGGCCCACACCTCCTATCACTCTCACATATCAGCTCCTGCCCAAGTCTCTTCCCAGCCACTACCACAGCCCAGGAACCAGTACCCCAGCTGGAGTACAGAATGACCTGGCTGTTGGCATTGGGCAGTTTGGTGTGGAGAACAGTTTCTTTAGGCTCATACTATTTTCTTTGAATAATAACAAGACAGAAGCTGCCCTGTTAGCCAAAGGCCACCTCTGCTCCTTGTGTGGTAGAGTCCTTGGAACTGCTGTCACTGCGGCGTTGGCACAGCCTGTAAAGGGAGTTTGCAAAGGTGAGAGTCGGCCCCTGCAGCTGAAAGACAATTCTCTGTGACAAGAACTTTGATATTTGTAGACTGTAATTACAAGAAGAGACCATGCTGCTAATCTAGTCTCACCTTCTGCCTTATTCAGACAAGACCTGTACCTGTAATGTCTGCATCAAGGCTAATAAATCACTGTTAAGCTACAGCACATATTTTAAGACGACAGAAAATCTTGTTTTAAGAGCTCCAAGGGTGGAGAATAAAACTCTCCCCTACATGATTTGTTCAAGTGATTAACAACTGGCATTACTGCAAGTTTTAATTTTTAAATGATCGTATTATTTCCAGTTTGATTTTTATCCAGCTTTTACTTTGAGCCTCTGGATCTAGTTACAATTTTGTTTGTTAGGTTCTTGGAGCCTTTTAGCATCTCTCAGTCTCCCACTGAGAAATGTTAATAGTTTTAGATCAAATCACCTCCAAACCTTCCCTTCAGTAAGCCAAATAGATCAGGTCACTGAAGTCTCTCCATCTCCCTTTCTTGCTCTTTGCAGCATCTGGAATTGAATGATGTGTTATGTTGGATCAATCATCTGTTCAGAGCGGCATCTGACCACCTATTTGATGATGCTTAAATACAAGCTGTGAAAAGTACTTCTTTTACTTGTGGCTGTTTTCTAGACCAAAACCATCTGTGAATATTTTCCACCGAGTAACCCAGACGAACGAAACCCGGAGCCGACGGCAGGCGCTACCTGCCTGCTGCACCGGGGTCGAGCGAGCTGGCAGCCGGGGCTGGGGGCTGCGCCGGGGTTGCACCAGCGGGGCCTCCCGCCGCTCCCGGGAGAGCTGCGGCGCCGGCCGGGACCGGAGCTCACCGGGAAGCCGCGGGTCCTGCCTCAGTAAACACAACTTGACAATTTTTTTACCAGTTCTTCGGAATCTACTCCTCGCTTCGCGTTTTTTGTCGCCTGTTTGCTATTGCCCTCTAGTGGCAATAGGGTACCCTGCGACTTGGCTTCCCAAATTTTGTTTTCTGTTAAGTTTCCACTGCTTATTACCCTGGGGTAATCGTCTTGTTGATTCGATGAATTTCAATAATGTTATTTACCTGGATTTTAACATTCATCTCAATTATTTAGAGCTTTATGCTATGCAGGAAACAAAAAGTTGCTCTCTGCAGTTGATAACTAATGTCCTGCCATGTCTGAGAGTTGAAGAGGCTTTCCTGCTCATCAAAATGTTTTGACAACAGAAACTGAAGAAAATGTTGCCATTTCAAGCTTAAAATAATCCAACCTTGCAGAGTCTGAACTCTGAAGTGAACCTTATGTATACTGCCGGCACCTGCCAGCCTGGTGCATGAGGTTATCTTCTGTTGAAGTAGAAATACTGCCTTTTTACTATTTGTATTTCTATCTGAAGTTTTTATTATAAAGAGTGAACTATTTAAAGGATGCTCCCTTCCATTTAATCATTTATTTTTGTCAGACAAGCCAAATCATTTATTGAACGATCTTGGCTAATCAGAGTCTGTCTTATAGAGATACTAGAAGATGGTTTATTAATGAGACCTAGATTTTTTTTCCCTGGTTGTAATGCAGGGAGATCTTAATAAGCAATGAATTGCTGTGTCTGCAATCACTTTTGAGAGGCTTAGAAGGAAAATAATAATAATACTATAACTAATCTGATTGCTCTCCCTGCACTGCCATCCAGTGGATGCAATTTCTTTTTGTAAACAGGAAGGGAAATTTTCCTACTGATAACACAGCTTGCAAACTTGCATCAAGCTGACTCTCACTTGTAACACAATTTTCAGACCACTGAAGAAAATGCTAGTTATTCTTTAATTTTAGTAGTTTCATATTAGAGAAATATGAGAGTCTCTCAGCCAAAAAAAAAAAAAAAAAAAAAAAATACTCTACCCTGGAATGAGAAGTAAACCTGTCTGGATCTTGAAAAGGGGCTCTGAAAACTTCCCAGACTCTCTGCTCTCAATATCTGGTGTGGACAGCCCAAGCCACTGAGCTCTGCTATTCCAGATGCTTTTGGAAAATGAAGGTTGAGCTCCTCTTTTGATTTTCAGAAATCAGTGTGTGGGCTAGAAACAACAGAGCCTTGGGTCAGATGCAGCACTGCATTTTTGGTTTGGGGTGGGGAGGCACGGGGCCAGGGGTTAACTCTCTGCTTTTCCCCCTAGGACTGATTGAAACAATGAGAAGGAGCAAGTCATGGTGCTCATAGCCTCCCATCTGCTGGTCTGCACATGGGACCTCACCACACTGAGCCGCTTCCCAGTGCCACAAATCTCGCTGACCACAATCAACTCTGTTGGCCACTTGACTATCCCAGAGAAGGATCTGGAGAAGTGAATACTGGGAATGGATGGAAGCAGCATGAAAGACTGGGTCCCTTGGCTGAGCATATAGCTGTGAGGGCTCTGTCATTGCCCACATCTTTCTCTACTTCTGGGATCCCCCTAGTGCAAAGCACTTTGGAAATCCCTGCCATGGGTATTTGGACCCTACATGAGTTAATCTAACAGCTGCAGCAACAGGATTTCCTGTGCCTCTCTGCAGGAGGGCTGTGGAAGTGGAGCAGAATAGCCAGCCCCAGGGAGCTGAGCTGGGAGGACCAACGCTGGCATTTCAGCTGCTGCAGGTGGGCCAGGTAATCACCGGGAGGTGGCATCCATCCCCTGGAGACACCACGGCCCATGCTGGGCATGGTGCCAGCCCTTATCTGGGAGCCTTGGGTTTTTCTCCAGAACCTGCTAGCTCTCCAAAGGGGCTCTGCAGTGGGGTGTTTGGGGCCAGCAAGGTCCCTCTCTGGAGGTGGGAAGTCCTGCTGCCACACAGCGCTGTCAGCACGTTCCAGTTCTGAGTCATTCCCTTGCCTGTTTATTTTTGGTATTTATTTATTTACCACCAAGGTGTCGGCCCAGAGCAGGCTGGCTGTGCCGAACTCCTCCGGTGGCCTGGTGGCCGCTGCCAGCTCTATCAAAGTCCTGCAGTGTTGGGAGTGTTTCCACCCTAAGCCGAGGGGGAGAGAGGTCAGGTTCCTGCGAGAGCAATGCCACCGCAGTCTCCCATCAAAAGCGTGCTTGGCTCTAGGTAATGAGTGCAGTAGCACAGGGTAAACTACTTTCACCCTCTGCACAGAGCCCCTGGCTCCCAGCTCTCTCCCTGAGCTGGCTGGGGGGGGTGGAAGGAGGTTAAGAGGTATATCCTTTGCTGTAATTATATCCTGTTGCTAGAGATATTGTGCTCTGCTTAAAGAAATCATCAAAATACAGCCTCCCGGAGAAGGTAATTACTGTGCATCTTATGAATGGCTGCATGTGAATGTCTGCTCAAGCTGCTGTCACCAGCAAGTTTCAACACATCTTACATACCAGGCATTTTACAGCCTGAGTTTTATTTGTTTTCATCACCCCTTGCCTTGTGCTTTATTTTTCATTAATGGATCTGGGTTTTTTGTTTGTGTTGGTTTTCTTTTTCTTTTTCTTTTTTTTTTTTTTTTAAGAGGCCAGAGTTCATGTCTTTGATGGAGCATTTGGGTGGTGGCCGCAGCTTTTATTTGCTGCATTTCCATTGCTCTGTGGTGGCTTGAGGGGAGCTGTCTGGAAGATGCCTTTTCCGAGCAGTTCCCATATGGTAGGATCTGAATGGGCCCTAGTTTCCTAGTCTGAGCCCAGAAAAATTGGATCATATTATTGATGACAAAACTTGGTGTCACTCTAGCATAACTGCAGAGATTTAAGTCCATGAGACAACTTATTTTTCCTGTTGTACTTTCCCAGTTTCTCCCTTGCATTGGAAAAGAGTTGGTGATTATCCCACCCATTCCCAAATGGGGATGTCAGACCTTTGAGCTTTCTGAAGCTTCTCTGAAGTAGATCTCTCTCCTGTCACTGGCACCAGTGACTCTCCTGCCTTGATTAGCAATCAGAGTAAGTGTCACTGCAGTGTGGCTAAAGTTTTGGAGAATTACAGCCTGGTTAATGCTGCTAATGGAGATTGCCATATAACTGGCTTCAGAGCCATATCCCTTGGCTTTGCAGGGACGTTTGAGCTAAAGAGATGGGGGAATGCCAGCAGAGCCCTGGTTTGTCACAGTAGGAGTGATCCAGCTACTCTTCCTTTCTCAAAGGTCACTCATGTTTGCCTTTCCGCAGCAGTATGTGTGGTAATCTGGCCTCGTGTTGCACGTGTAGGGCCACTGTGTGTGATCATGACACCCTGCGTGGCTGTAAAAACATCATGTCCATCTCCTGGCCAGCTCAAGGGAGGATTTGAAACTGCTGCTTGGATTGCTTCCTTGTACAAATGGCTGAGGCTTGCTCTTGCAATGCTGAAGCTGAATTGTTTTAGTCCTCTCAATGATTTGTTGTGTTTGTGGCCACGCTTTTGTGCGTGCTGAGCATCCACTGTGTCACATCCTGAGGTGGCTCCATCCTGGTGCTGTGCAGAGCACCGTGTTTGTGTGTCTCTGTGATTCCTGGTGAAAGGCAGCCTGGCTCCTGCAGGATGGAAGGTGCTGTAATAAATGTGAGCTCATAATGCTGCTGTTAAAAATAACTGGAGCTAAATTAAAAAGAAAAAGATCATCTTATTCAGCCCTACCCCAAGGGGGAAATGGACATGAGGAATTGGGTAATCCTTCTGTAAGTTCTCTTTCTTTATACTATATTTAAACCACACTGAGAGCCAGATTCTCAGCTGGTGTCAATTGTTGTTGACTTCAGTGGAGTGAAGCTGGTTTACACAAGTTGAGGCTGCTGAATGCCAGCATCTGGATGAAGCAGAGAGACAGCTGCAATTACTTTTGCAGAAACCTCCAGTCTGAGGCTGGTTCAAAAGCTCTGAGCCCTCCTGAGTGCTTGAGCCATCAGCGCTCTGATTCAGCAGCTTTTTCAGGATGTGAAGGGTTATGAAAGGACCTTTACTCAGGTCAAAATTGGCTCTAATCTCAGCTGGGTTCTGCAAGTCTTGTGTCTGTCATTCTGTTGTAATCACTGTGTTAGCTGGGCTCCTCTGAAAAACTCTGCAAAACCTTTTTGCTTGCTGCTTCACCAGCATCATCTCCTGTCTAGACACTCTAATTATGAGAAGCAGGGAGTGTACAGCGTGATGTGTAGATAACCCTGGATAACTCCAAGGCAACCGTGTGCTGCTTCCATCCCTCCCCTGACTGCCCTCCGAACTAGTTTTGCCAATTTGTTGGCTGCTCCAGCATGAAGATTAGCAAAGTGGGGACTGTACAGTACCACCTGGGCAATATTAATTTGAACTTTGCCTTCAGAAGCAAGTGCTCCAAGCCATAGAAATTGATAGGCAAACCTCCTCAATTTGCAGTGGGATCTAGGTTTAGGCTTACATACTTCTGTTTTTCTGTATGCCCAAAACCTCTCAGGATTAAATAAAGAAACAACCTACCCCACCACTGCTATCAGCAGAATGCATTAAACCTGTAAGCTGCTTTGAGTAATTTTTGTGTAGTCATTGTATCCACTCTAATTCCGTTCTTATCTGTGGACTTGTTTTTGATTTACATCAGCATAGATGATATCCAAACTTGAGTTCTGTGTATTTCAGCTATGTCCTTTACGTAAGAACTTTTAAAGCTACTCATTTAACAGGAGACAGTCAAATAATCAATACATATAAAACATTGGAATGCATTTGCTTAATTCAGTTGCTCTCTGCAGTATGCCACCTCCAGGAGTGTGTAATGAGAGGAAAAAACCTTTTTTCCTATTGCCCTTCTTTAATGTGTCATCTTCCCTGATTCCTTTGCCCTAACTGGTACCAAAGAGAATTGTCTGTGATATTTAGCAAGGCCACTGGGATTCAAGCTGTTTCCTAAGTCTCTGCACTAGCCCTGGGGTGCCACGCGGGTTTACATGGGTCTCTGCGGGAGCCAGGGCATGTGAGAATAATCTGCTTTCTGCATTTTGATTCCAAATCAATGTGCTTTGAAGTGATTATAGGGAAGGCTTTTTCTTTTTGGGTTTGTTTTCTGGGGGGGTATTTGGGTTGGTTTTTTTGTTGTTGGGTTTTTTGGTAGGAGCTTTGGAAAAGCGCCATACTGATCCATGGGGGGACTGCTATCGAGCAGCCCCACTTCTGCTCCGTGGGAGGCACCTTTTGTACTCCTCCTGGCAGTGACATGGGTGAGCTAATGCTCTGAGACATGCTTTTAGGTTGCAGCTCTTCATAGTCCAGATTGAAAAGCCTCTTTTTGTGGGTCCTGCTAACTGAAATGTGCCATGAGCACGGACAACTTGAAATAAGCTGGTACTAGAGCCAGTTAATGAGTGACATGTGTAAATCTCCCAGTTTTGGGCTCTTGCAGGAGCTGCTAAGTTCGAGCTGCACAATGCTGCCTCTTCAGGAAAATTGCACAGGATTATGCAGAGTCTGTTTCTCAACTGGTGGAAAAGTGTATCTGAGTACTCTTCCTTCAGTGTAAGGTTGGGTTTTCATCTGATTCACTTAGGACACATTGAAGCATATCCTTATTAACAGCTAAATTTGGTGACTGGTCTGCTGAAAGAGTGGACCTCAAATCCTGAGCCCCTGAAGCCAAACTCCAGGTGGGATTTCTGACCCAATCTAAGTGGGGTTGTCCTCAGCCTGCATCCAGCCAAACCTGAGACTCCAGTTCTAGGACTAGACGTGGCTCTAGGACTCTTCCTAAAGGAGATGGTACACCAGCTCGGGAATCATCAGAGCCAAAGCTAGGCCAGCTCACAGCCTTGTTTGGAAATGGGAGATTTGCCTTCCTCGTCCCGAGCCCTTTCTACTCTCAGGCTGGTGGTCTGCACTGGCTGAGGATTGGCTTTGTGTTGAGTTGTTGGACATTTGCTCGTATGCCACAATTCAGTGCTTGAACATGGACCCAATGAAAAAGGAAGCTCTATGTGAAGAAAGCAGTTCTTTCCCTTCTTTTTTTCCTCCATCACTGCATCATCATGTTGCTGTGAATGGGTGCACTAAACCATTGCATTGCAATGGTTTTCTGCACCTAATGTAGCTCTCAATCAGCCCATAACCAGCTCTCCCACTCAGCCAGGCAACAGGGCCATGTAATCCCTCTCCTTGTGTTAACAGGATGATCCTTGCACTGTTTGCAGTGCACCGGCACTAAACCTGCAGCGATAGAGTGAAGCTGGTTGGAATATAATCTATGTGACAGCTGTAAGAAGACTAGGTTTGTACTTCCTTAGCTGTTTTGAAGGTAAGGGTGCGAGGCTGTGTGCACTGAACGTCCCACTATGGTTATTTTACCCATCTCAGCTGGGGGATGTTTCCACAGTGTACTGTGGCACGTTTTGAATCAATTTGTTGTTCCTTTGCTTACGATGAAATTAGTGCACTTTTTGGATGTAAACTTGCCATGAGATTGTTTGCTTTGGCACAGGGATGCATGTACATTCTGAGAAGCAAGGAATTTAGCTACCGGGGGGTTGTTTAGTTTAGTTTGTTCCATTTGTAAAACAGATAGTGGTGGGGAAAATGTGGTGGTGGGGCAACTTTAGGACAGGGTGGGTTTTCTGCATGTTTATTGCTTCTGTAGTTTCCTTTGTTGTTTTCTGGCTGAAGCAGGATGGGTTTCCATCACATAAGACCGAGATGCATTTTGCAGACAGGGAAAATAAATATAATTTGGACTTGAGCTGTCATTTCTTGGGCATCTTTGCCGATGTGCCCTCTCCCCCCTTTCCTAGGGCTGGTGGAGTTACAGAAGCACCATGGAGGCCTTGCACGTTGGCCTGGCTCTGCCCTTCTGACTCCCTTGGAGCCCTGTGGGCCTCAGCAGATCTGTGAGGCATCTGATGGCATTGTTGTGCTGCTGCAGAGCAAAAGGAGGGAAATTTTCAAAAGATGTGTGCCCTAGAGCTGACTGGGCTGGGGTGAGGCCATCACCATGCTATCAGAGTGTCCTCTCAGTGTTAATGAGTTTAGGTACATCTCTCTGTTGAGGGGACAATGGGCTGTACATCTCTCTGTTGAGGGGACAATGGGCTGTTGTCCTCAATGGAGAGCTGAAGCACAGAGCAGAGAAGACAGGACCCATTCAAGGTCCCACAGAGGGTCCCTGGAGGAGAATGAGGGTGGATCCTGGCTCTCTTCAGCCACCTATTTGAGTCTTGTGTCAGGCGGATCATTTTGGAAAAGGCCAGAGTTTCTCTGTTCCAAGGGCCAAGTCAGTGCCAAGTTGGAAGGGCTGCCTGGAAGGCTCCATGCTGGGTTGTAGGACATCAGGAGAAGTGTCACTTTCCACTGTACTTCCAACCAGAAAGAGCGTCTGTTCTCATGGGTTCTGCCACTCTGCTTCATATCTCTGGGAGACCTGGCTGAACTCCTCACAAACCTTCATGTTCTTACCTCTGGGCTCGTTCTGGGTGGCCAGTAACTCCCTCTTTGCAAGATCCTTGCAGGAAGGATCTTGGAGCGATCAGCCCTAATCAAACTTGGCTTTTGCTTGGGGCAGGATAGTGTTCCCCTGCATACCACTGTGGATATGGCAGGCAAAGAATTCGTCATCGCATCTGATGACCTTGCCTTCAGGGCGAAGTGCCAAGAATGCCCCATGTTTTCTTGGGGTGGGGTGCTGTCCACCACTAATGCCCAGCAAAGCGTGATGACAGGGGTGAACGCACACTGGGATTGCTGGGGCATTTGCTGGTGGGCTTGGTGGGGGAGGATCCCAGATGCCACCACCTTGTTATTTTGGGCAGTGGACCGAGTTGCTGAGCTATAGATCTTTCACAGCTTCAGCCAGTTTTCTGCCCCTACAGATGCATTTCACAGATATTAATGCTTTTCCCATCTAGGTGTCATGTTTCTGGGAGACCTTTATTCATCCCACTATAAGCCTGTTGCAGATGCTGTTACCCTTCCTCAAATCTTAGAGCTGAAGCCCTGTTGTTAAAGGTGGTTGAGCACTTTGCAAGCCTCCACTGTCAGAACAATGGCTGTCTTGCAAGTCAAAAGGTTTTCTGTTTGGTTATTGACCTCTTTTTACCAAGGCTAGTTAGATATCAATTGCATGCAGACAGATGCTGCTGAGGCAAGTGGGGAGTTACTGTGGTTTATTAGCAACCATCAGCTATTTAACCCTTGTCCCTTTTAGACTTTTTTGAGCTTCAGAAGTCTTATATCCCTCCAGTTTCTGCATGGAGAAGTTGAGGCATAGTGAGTTGCAGCAGTTTGTCCCAAGCAAGACTAACTAGAGAAGTGTTTGAACTCCAAATTTATTACTCGGTCTGGGCTTTGATCAGACTATCCTTCTGTTTCTGCTACTAGAGTCTGCTTGGAAGGGATCAAGTGTGTCTGTGTGAAGAGAGAGGGCACCCTGTCCAAAGGCAAATGGCAATTGCCCGGAGCATGCCTTCTTGCTTCTCCCAGTGCACCCCAAATGAACAGAAGAGTTGGCTGGAGCAGGAGGAGGCCGTTTTCACAGATGGACTAGCTACAGAGAATAAAGAAGGTAAGTGCCTTCCTTGAGCAATGTGGCGTCTGCCATATATGCTGTAGCATCACAGTGTCCCACTGTGAGGTGGTGCCTGCAAGCTGATGAAATGTAGCCTCCAGTGATGACCTTGAAGCATTACTCTCCAGCCTAGGCTGGATTTTGCCCTGCTTTATATGCAAGTGTGGTTGCCAACACCTGCACAAAGCAAAGGCATCATGCTAACAGACCTGAAGAGCAGCATCTGGTACCTGTTTGGCCACGGCAGGGCACAGGGCCAGGTGAAAGCGTAAGTGGCAGCACTGAAGGTGAAAATGAAGCTGGCAGTCTAAGGCTATGGGTTTTCTATTAGGCTCCAGCATTGTTTCTGTAGTCTTTGCTCCTGTCTCAACCCATTGTGCAGCTCCATCTTTCTACTAATTTCCCATTTGCATTAATTTGCAGATTAAGCCCTGCAGCCACCTGTGGGAAGCATAGAGGCGTGCCACTACGCAGCATGTCCCGGGATGGTCTGATCTGCTCAGTGGTCCCATCTGGAGCCCCAGTCCCAAACTTCATTTGCATTGCAGATACATATGCTCCCCTCCTTCCCAGTTTAAGAGAAGGAAGGAACACCAATGTGTCTGCATTTTCCTGCCTTTTTGCAGGCTTTTCGATGAAAGACAGCACAGTTGCATGGCCCCTTGGTATTCCAGGTTCACAGATTCCCTCTTGGAGCCTTTAGATGTGGGTCACTGCCCTGTGTTGGTGGATGCTACACAGACTGCTAACAAGGAGATCATTCTAGTCAAGCTCCCAGACTAGATACCAGATAAAAGGCCAAAGTGGGATAGCTCAGACACGTGGGTGAAGTAGAGCTGGAACGAGAAAGTGACAATGCGATGGAAGGGTGTAGTGGAAAATCAGGAACTGCACCTTAGAACTAGTTTGACCAGGACCTAGGGGAGAGGGTTTCCAGGCACTGTGGAAGCAGATTTGCAAATTTTGATGGGGATTTGGATGGGGTTTTGTTGTTTCATTTTTCCATGCATATGAACAAGGATAGAGGTGTTTTGCAAAGAGCTAAGTCTCAAACTTTGGTGTGTTACCCCTCAGAGGGTGCTGCAGGACACCAGTGCTTCAGTTCACAGGAAAAGACAGTTGGAAAGGAAGGAAAAGGGAGTCTATAGGAAAGGAGATAATTTCAAGAATCCCTGGGAAGTTTTTGCCTTGGCTGGCCATTTCAGACCCTCTGTGCTCTCCAGCCTGCCCTCTGGGCTGCAGCGCCTGTTGCAGTGCCAGCACAAGACCTCCCCTACATCTGCACTTCGGAGACTCGCTTTCTTCTGGTGGGACAGGGCAGGGCATTCACTGGGAACGGTAGGTGTGAGGGGGACAAATGCACCAGGGATGTATGGCGTGTTAGTAAAAGTAGAGCTGTGGCTTCTGCACAGATTTAAGTTGAAAGCTGCTTTGTCATCTTGTGCAAGAGTGTCTGTGGCAGAGGGGATGTGTGCGATGGACAGGAAGGGGAGCATGCCTCCATGTGTGCATAAGGACGTATATGCAGCAGCTGTTGTAATTGTTTTAATGAAAGAATATTTCCCTGAATTTCTCTTTTGGCACCTGAGGGCCCTTCCCAGAATGCCCTTTCTAAAGCTGCTGTTTGATTTCCAGGGCAGATGCAGCACACACACACACACAGAGAGCCCCATCTCATTCATGTAAAACCCACAATGCCATCAGCACATGGCTCCTTTCCCCTTTGCTGACAAGGAAGGGGGGGCGCAGGGTTTGAAATAATGAAAGAGCTGATTATAATTAATTTTTTTTTATGTCTGAAGAGTGAAAGTCCTGCCCAAGTCCCCCAGCCAAGCACAAGCCAAAGTGCTAAATCCCTGTAGGGGTGTGTTTTATTACTGACGCTCTGCGTGTCGAGGCTGGTTGCGGGGTCTGATGCTGTGTGTGTGGAATTTTTGTGGCTATTTTCTATTGTGCCAATGAAAAGCAGGATCCCATCCGTATAATAAAAAGGAAACTTGAAGGTTTCCACGCCTACATGAAGGTGAATGTTTGCAGCATTAGTGTTTTAATTAAGTGTCTTACCTTCATGTGACTTCCCTGTATGAGCCCATTGCAAATGATGGAGCAGATGTTACAGGAGATGGAAGATGATGGGATTCCCAACACCCCTTCCCCAAAAATTTTGATTAGTCCTTGGTCAGGTTGATCTGTAGCTGGGTTGTTTTACAGTTTCATAATGTTTAATTGGGTGGAGTTTTCTGGATTTTATTTGTCCCCAGCTGCTCCTCTTCCAGGAGGATGGGAACTGGAGGTCACTGATTGCTTCTTGATCTTCCCTTGACCAGCTGGGTCATCTCAGGCATGCATGTCCTTTCAACTCCTCAGGCCTCAGTTTTGTCTGCGTGGCTGGTGTCACACAGCAGATTGCTAAGGCTGAGCTGGGTGTTGAAGCCCTTCTTAGCCAGGCTGTGCACACAGGGCAATAGTGAAGTGGCAGTGGGACAGGTGCTCCTCCCAAATCTGTCCAAAGCCACATCCTGCAAGCACTGGCCACTTCAATGGGCTGAAAGGGCTCAGCACCCACCAAATTCATGGGAAGAGGAAGTTGTAGTTTCCTATGTGATACCTTAGAGGTACCTTTAGCTGGGAGTAGTAGCAGTACTGGCTGGAATCCTGCAAGCTTTCTGAGATGGTCCAAGCATTTCAGATGGAAAAACCCAGAGAGTAGGAGTCTGGGGCACCCGAATTGTTTGTACCTGTGCAGCCCTTAGTGTCCCAAAGTAAATTTGGGCCAGCACAGAGTGTGTGGCACTCCCCTGGAAGAGGGGCTGCCTGGATACAGTCCCTGGGACCTTCCAGAGTTCTCTCCTCTCTCTGTTCTCCTTGCAAAGGAGAAGGGTGTTTTGTCTTTGCTATAGCTCTTTTTTCTCTTGCCACCTTAGTGGGTGAGAGCCTGTTGGGACACAGGCCCATGAGTGGAAGCTTAAAGCTTCCTCAACTGGCTTCCGCTTCATCTCAGGTGAAGAAGAGGATGTATCCGTACAAGGTGGCTCACTGTCACCTGTCCCCGTGTCTATCAGGAGTGTCACCTGTCCCCAAGAAATATGGCTGAACAAACACCAGCCTTGGTGGCTGCTCCTTGCGTTTCAGGATGGTTATTTCCATCTCCCACACAGCTGGCCCAAATACCGCTGTTGCTCAGCCTCCTCCTTTCTGCCCTCTTGGCAATGATGTGGACAAAAGCAGCCTATAAAGCTGTTCAGCCTGTGAGCTTCAGTGCTTGACCCTGACTCCCCACCTTGTACTTGCAATGCCTACGATCCCTAAGTGATCGGTCATCCAGGGGCAAGATGCTTTGGGCTTTGAACTTTGCATCCCAAAAAATACATTCAGCTCTGTTTGACAGAGATCTCAGAGGCTTTCTCTGAAACTCTATTACTGTTTTCACTGGGTTTTTTTTGACCTTCCAAATCGTCTTTTTTTCCTTACTGCCAGAACAGCACGCTCAGCATCTAAAAGACAAACTGTCTGGGACATGCAGGCTCTGAGCAGCGTAGGAGCTGCTGGGAGAGAAGAAGGGGAGCAGGATGACTGTGACAGAGCACACGTGGCTACTGCCCTCAATTAGCCCACGTGGCCATCACATTTGAAATGAAAGCACAGCAGGTCTCCAAAGAGTTTCCTTGTGGGTCTTGCTGAACTTATAAGCTGGGACCACAGTATAACTTAATTTCCTGAAATGTCAAGTGGCTCATATTGGCTGCCTGCTGTATTGGTGTTTTTCTTATGAACACATTGTACTCCCATTTCCTGCAAAAAAATCCTATCAGTGCTTGATGATTGCTTAATAAGAGAAATCAGTAAGGACAGGGAAAGTTCACATCCTGCAGATGAATATAATGACTATTAGCTTTCTTCTGGGTTGCCAGAGGCTTTTTTTGGTTGTGGTTTGATTTATTTGTATTTTTATCCACCCAGCCAAGAACATTGATCTGAAGCTGTATCCTGTAAGTGCTGAGCACATCGGTGAGCTGTAGGAGGCCCTCAGCACCCATCAACCTCACACGAGGAGGAAAGGGTAGAGTTTCCTGGATGATAAAGCTGGGAAAAGGTATCTCAAATTTGGAATAGTAGCAATGTTGAGGGTAAAGCTGTCAATCTCATGGTTTATTACCTGTCTTGTGATAGCCTGTGTTTTCTGCTTGATTTTGCAAGAGGAGAGGGCTTGTATAATTGTGGTGTGGGTGTGAACTCTTATGAAGGTGACTGCAAGGCTCCCAGGCAGGTCTGAAAGATCCCAAATGGATTTGTTGTTATTTTTTAAAATCCTAGTTTCTCGGCAAGCCTTGCTAACGCTTGTTAGGTATGATTTCTGAGCCCTGTTGGCTGTTTTATTCAAGATGAGGCTTTTATCATTCTTGTGTGGGCTAATATTCTTTTAGCCCTGAAGATACTGGATTTATAGGGAACCTGGTGGAAAACAGAAAAAGCCTTTTCTTCATGATAGCTTTCATATGACTAATTCTAATGCTCCTCTCTCTAGAGCTTTCCTGCTTCAAAGTGCTGTGCAAGCTATTAGCTAACTGTACAGCTTAAGTAAATGAGTAGGTAAATAAAACTCCCTGCCATTTGGAGGGCATTGCAACTCTTCCTAAGCCCTTAATACTCCCAATCGACACTGTGTCTCTGAGGAGTCGTTCCTGGGACTGGAATATGGTGCTGAACAGGGTGCCACTGAGAACCACTCAATGGGAAATATTTGGCAGAGAGACTGGCTGACATTTAGACTGTCTGAAAGTCAAATGCCATCTCGCGGTGGCAGTTTGCTTTCCGTGTGTCTCTTGCACCCTGGTTCCTCTGCTCTCCCAGCTTCACTTCCTGGCTCTCGTCTCAGTTCCTCGCAGGAGACGTTGGACTCCTAGGGTCTGAGGTAGGAAAGAACTATCAAGTGGTTGCAACTGAAAGCCTTGCCTGATTAAATGTCAGGAACGTATTGAAGTTAATGCAATTTTTATGCCACTCCCTATATTTTAGAACCTAAGGGCCAATAAGAGAGAAACTGGTCAAGCAAAAATAAAAAAAATATAATGAGCATTTTAGTATTAAAATGATAGCGAGCCTTGGTCTGCTGCTGCTGAGAAGTGCACCAGCCTTTTTGAGAAGCAGTAAAGCATATTTTCTCATCACACCACAGATATAAGCATATTCCTTAGTTCAGTTCCTTCCCATCTTGGTACATTACATATGCCGTGTGCAGTGGTAATCATCTGGTTATGCAGTAATCTCTTGGTACCCTAAATATTGAAGTGGATTAAGACACTGGAGTAAATAAACCTTGGTGTAGGCTACTGCCTGTCGCAGAGAACAGATTCATTAATTTTTTGTTGTTGTGTCCTTGTGTCATCTCTTTCTCTGGATGTGTGTACACTGCCTCACTGCAGAGAGCACTAATGTCTAATCACATTCTGCAGAAGGCCATTTGAGATAATTAAAAAAAAAATCCTATCTGCTTGCTTTTAAGGAATGCAATTATAAGCGGGGAATCATAGCATGGCAAAGCTTAGGCAAGGTGTAACGAAAGAAAAATAGATCAGTCTTGTGGTTTTGGGTACAACAAACCTGCAACTGTCCCATCATTTGCAGTTGTCCTTTGAGGGCCTTTTTGACCCAAAGGGAAGACCTTGTAATGGAGCAAAGGATGTGGTGACTGATGGTTTCATGCCTAGCCAGTGCGAAGGCCATGGGGTGTAAATCCATGCACTTCCTCATTAATAAGGCCACTACTTTACATTAATTTTACCACCCAACTTTCAGTTATGAATTTAAGAAGGGTTACCCAAACTGATGAAAGTGAGAATTTTTGCACTTCACAGATGAATTGTCTTTTGGGGGGTCTAGCCCCACTGGCATCACCTGCCCCCAAATGAGTTGGAAGCAGCTCTTGGGTGCTGCCGGGGGAGTAGCCAGCTGGGGTCACTCAAGAGCATTGCAAGAGGCTCCCTTGTCTCCTTGCCCCAAGGGGCCGAGATATTTAGACAGCTGCCTCACTATGAATGGGACTCTCTGGCAAAAGAATTAAGCAAAGATTAAAATCAGTTTTAACTGTTGAATGTGTGCTTTGCACAGCATTTGGCAACTAAAAGGCTAATTATCTTTGAACTTATGCACATGGTTTTAGATGTGATCCACACAAGTTGCTATTTTTTTCTGTTGTCTACAGGGAACTGAAAATGAGGATAAAAATGAGATGCTGGTGTCGGTAAGGGCACAGCTTTTTCAGCAGGCTGGAGATGGTGCCCAGTCTGCTGGGAAGTAGAGCTCCTATTGAATGAGAATAGGTCAAAAAAATTATTTGAACGCTTGTCATTTAGACTCTCCTATTTAATGGGAGTTCAAGCTCTTTAAGGAAATACAAGCGTGTATGAAGGTAGGAAAATGAGACTGCTCTGAAAGAAAGCCAAGATCATACCTGGAGGGAAAACTTACTCTGAATGTTAATGCTTGCTGCATACAGAGAGTGAAATTTGGGAGGTGAAGAGTGCTGCAAGACCTACATAGGTCAGTGCAGAGCACATCAGATTGAGATTTTAGAAAGTTCTGCAGAAAAATAAGGAATAATTTTATGCTAATTTGCAATCAATAGAAAAAGGGGCTCCATGCCCCTGGGTAGTCTGGGTGCTTTGGAAAGCTGCATCAGGCTCAAGATACCCACATCAGTAAAACATAGACAATGGAAGGAGGTAACATGGTTGATAAAATGTTGGTGCCATTTTAAAACCCTTTAGGGAAGCAAGTAAGCATTGCCAAATGGTGATCAAAAAATCTGGATCTTCTCATCCAGCATGAGCCAAATCATGACATAAGACAAACTTCTTTTCAAGCCCCCCCCCCCTTTTTTTTAACTTCAACTTTTTTAACCTTTAGATTACCCATAAATTATATTTCAAGCTTCTTTCTTAACCATAAAGCATACAATTATTACAGAAATGGCACGAAGAATCAAAAGTGAAAATATCATACAGCCACTGAAGGAGGACTAGTGGGAAGCCCTGATGTCCAACCCATTTCCTGCATGGCCTTTTGCACAGTTGAAGATGCTCCCCTTAATGAGCTCTTCCCTTGTCTATACACCCCAGCTCACGTGGTTGCTGGAGATTGTGTTTCCCAGCCTTCTGCTTTTCTCTGGACTCTGCAGTCTGTTCACATCTTTCTCAGGGTTAGTCTGAAGCTAGAGGCAATCCACCAGTTGAGACCTTACCTATGTTGAGCAGGGAGAAAGGATGCCTCTACAAGCATAGTATCTTGCACTGATTTTTACTGAATTAAACTTCTCTCCCAATTTTTCCAGATCATTAAGATAATTTTGATTCTGATCCTCTGCGGTATATAATGTCAGGTCTTCCTAGCTTTGTTGTCTGCAGTAGTTATTTCATTTGATTTTGTTGGTGAAACAATTGAATGGAACTAATTCTCAGGTACAAGGCTGTCAAGCAGAACGCCCAAGATGATGACTTATGAAATGGTCATCAGATGTACCAGTTACACACTTCAGGCAGCAGCACTTTTGCTCTAGGTAGGAGAGCATAATAGCTGTTTTTCTCCCTTTCTTTCTGTGTTTTGTGGTTCTTTGTGTTGCAAAGTGCCTAATGGATGTGGTAGGCAGTGGTTAAAGAGCTATCTTGGGTCCAGAGTTCAGACCTTCTGATCTAGGCTCAGAGTTAGTCACAGCCTGACCTGTCATGAATCTCTGCAGCTTGTCATACCTCTATTTTGTCACAGGTAAGGTATGGATGAAGAAAGTTTCTTCTTTAAGCAGTGGTGAAGATTTCTGCATTGAGATCAGAGAACTAATGCTATGAAATGTAAATGAAAACTCTTTGCTTTTGCTTCAGGAGGTGTTGGGCCAGGCCTGAATTGTAGGACATTAAGACTTCATGACTTCTGAAGTGTAAGGTATGGATTATGTGTTTGAGTAACCCATTAAGGGTAGTAACAGGCTTTAACTAAAGAAAGATCTCTAGCTCAGGCAGCTTTGATTTGAAGATACCAAGGGAAAAACAATTTCTCTTAGTTATTTAACAATGCAAATAGGTGTTCTGAAGTGATGACGGGAAGATGAATATGCTACTTGGAGTGGAGCTGAGCAGCAGCAAAGCATTGGTGCAGCAGGGTTCACAAAAGTCAGCCTTTGAATGACAAGCACCAGCTTGGGCAAGAAGTTTTCACTGGGAGCCAGCCAGGAGAGGTTAGAGCTCTGTGTGGTACATGTTCCTGATGACTCCACCGCTCTGTCCTTATTTCCATGGCTCTGCTGGTTACCTACTACCTCGGAGAGGTGCTGCAGGCACTTTCTAGTGGGCTTATGTCATTGGTCAGAGATCTTTGTATATGTAAAATTCGGGAGAGATCCGTACCATCCCTGCACAACTGATGTTTGTAGATGATGGGTGAGGCAGTGATGTCCCAGAGAGCTACAGTGCCTTGGGCTATGATCTCATAAGTTAAGCAGGGTTGGGCCTGTTTGTTTTTGGATGGGGACTTAGAAGGAAAAGTTGATTGCTACAGTCAATTTGACTTGGTAATTCAGAAGGTGGTGCTCTTCCCCCTAGATAGCACAGGCTGACATGCCAGAATGATTAGGCTCACCACAACTCCTAACCTTCTGGAAAAAATGTAAACCCAACATCCTCACCTCTTGAGAGTGAACATCACGGGACTCCCATTACCCCCCCCCCCCCCCAGTCCCAACCAAATTCCATCTCAAGGCAACCACACCCTGCAGATGGAGATCCACCCTGCCCTTTCAGAAGGATGCAGTAAACTTTGCTTTCACTGCTTGGTCACGTTGTACCTCCAGCTGAACTGCTGCAGAGCTCAATACAGATGGCAGTAGTATTACTCAGGCAGGCAGCAAATGCCCTTTCAATTAATTAACTTGTGCCAGTGTCCTCACTGGAAGGGGACTGTTTAAATGGGAGGTGTTTTCCCACCAGTAGGGATTTTGGAAGCCTTGGTGAGACCTGGTTTGAGCAATAGCCTCCTTGTGCTGAACATGGTGTAGTGGCTGGAGCCTCCCTCCGCTTTGCCTTTGGCTCTTCCTGCTGCAGCACTTTGCCAGGCTCTCACAGCACAGGCACACTCTGCTGCCCACTGCCATCTTAGAGGACAAACCCCATTTGTTTAGCTGTTTTGTACACTTCTTCATATGTCAGTGTGGCTACTTGGGCCAAATTCTGGAGTGATGTAAGTTATTTAGCAGTATGTAGGTGTAAAGTGCAGCAATTTTCTGTACTGAGTGGGTGGTAAGGTAGGGTTGCAGCAGGAAAAGCAGCCAAGAGCATGCCATTAGATAAAATGCTCTCTGTGAGGAGGGCTGCTGGGAAGGGAGCTCTGGTTGCTTTGGCCATGTCTAAAGGCAGATTTGCTCTGTATTTGTTTATTTTCTAAGCTGTGAAAGCGCTTGTGTGCATTCTTCTCTTTTGGTTTAGCTTAAACCTTTCCTAATCCTGTTAGCAGAAGTAAACCTCCCTGAACCCCAAGTAAGTGTCTGCACGGGAGTTTGCACCAGCTGAATTAAATCTGCGTGAAATCACGCAGGCTGCCCTTGTGTGGGTAAACACAGCCTCAGGTTAACACCTTCCTTCCAGTGTCCTCGTCTTTCCCTGCTGCGTTGCTCCTGCTCTCCCCTCTTGCAGGGGAGCGGCAGCAGCTTCCTGTCAGGGAGGTCACATCATGACTTACTCTTCTCCGTTCCCGCAGGAAAATAAGCAACCCACCCCTCCACTGTCACAGTGACTGTGCAGGAAAAGGGCTGAGTGAACTGAAACTAGGCTCTCCATTTCAGGTCTGTCAAGAAAGGCTCACTAAAAGGAAGGCTGCGTGCCAACAGGACCAAGTGCCTGCCCTGGTGACATGCAGAAGGGGTGACTGCTCCCCGTACCAGCCCCGGCTGATCTCCGCTGTCCTGGCAGAGCACAGTGGGAGAGGCAGGCAGCTGGGCTTAGCTCTGGCTTTTGCATATTCTTTACCATGCGTGCCCTGTCTTGACAGTATTTATGCAAATTTTTAAGTAGGGGAAAAAGCTGTCACGTAAAACCAAAAATTCATCTGAAGGCCAAATATGTAGGTTGGCTTCTATGTTTTCTTTTTTTTTTTTTCTTCAATTAAAAATAAAGTAACCTATAAAATTATGATCTGGTTTAATATCCTCATTATATGTGCCAGGCAGTATCTGAGTCATGCCATTTGCTCTGTGCTTTGTACCCTGCGGGGGAGGTAAAAGTTCCATTTTTGGAATATTTTTTGGTCCACACCAGTCAGATATGCCAGGTGAGAGTGCTGGGGTACAGGGTTGCAGTTAGTGCGAGTGAATTCTCTCCAGATAAAATTGCCCACAGGTCACTGTTTCAAGTAACTGGTTGAGTGGTCCTGTCCTTGCAGGTCATGTGATCTTTTTGAGTGGAAACACACCCAAAGTCAAAAGAAGTTCCCAATGGATTGTCTTGTCCTTATTTTTATTTTTGGTTAATGGACCTCCATTCAATTTAATTTCCAGCTAGTGCTGAGACCATCACCTTTAATTGTCATTGAAAAATATTTATGAAGAGCTACCAAAGGAGCTGCTAGAGGAAGTCCCTTCTCCAGCACTGGCAGAGCTGCTACGTGTTCTCATGTCCTGAGCAGCCAATTCACATCAGCATGGACATTTCTCATGCAGGTAGGGGTCTTCTGGCTTGCCTGGGCCATTAAACTGGGTATTTTTACAGAGATAATTAGCAAAATGCTTGCTAGTTAATGCCAACTGTGATAATGGGGTTCGTGACACAGATTTCTGTTCGCTAAGAGCCAGAGTAAACCAAATTTGCCTGGGATCTACGTACCACAATAGTCCAGAGATCATAATTATGAAGATTTTTCTTCCTGAGGACTCAAGGTCACAGTTGAGGTACAGCAATCTAACAATTTATTGCTGATCAGCTCACAGCCCCTATTATAAGCCAAGATGCCAAACCCACCTTTCACATAACTAAGAGCAGGTATTTGGAGGGTTACCTCTGCTCAGCTAACGCACAAGTGTCTTCATCTGTGAGACAGCACTTATGAGCCTTTTCCACCCTTACAGGATCATGGAAAACAAGGCTGAACATTATCTTCACTTTAGAGCACTTTGTACCCAATAGGAAGGGGCTGGAAAAAGGGGCTCTCCTTTGGGATGCAGACTCCCACCCACTATATCTCCACCACCCTACCACTGCTGTGAGCTCCAGGGACTTGGCAGGTCTCAGCCTTTTTCCACTAGAACTGCAGTTTTTTCCTTGGGCTGTGTCTAAATTTCCTTGGCATGGAGGGAAGGGATGATGTTACCACCACTCCAGGGAATACAATTACTGCTTTTCAGATTTGCTATACAGATACACTTGGAAATCTTCATTCCTTCGTTCCTTCAAAATGCATGGCTCTAGATAACGCACTTGAAAGCTATGGCTCTCTGACTCTGATGGTTCACCTGCTCAGAGGGGTGACAGCCTGCAGTAAATATATCTACACTGCTAGACATCTCAGCCTTCCAGCCCATTTTTATGTCTGATGTTGGGGTGAACCAGCTAGACCCCGCCAAGAGAAGACCTGCACGACTGCTTGCAGCAGGCAGCACAGCACTGGCTTGGCTTCCCTCTGCCCCTCACAGTCCTTCCATGCGATCTCAGACCTTGTGCTTTTGGCCATACCCCGCCACCACCACCCTCTTCTGCAGAGCATGCAACAGCCCTTCAGTGTCAGGCTCTAAAAACATTGCCTTCGTAGGCTGCAACACAAGTCTCAAATTATTTTAGGCATGTTGACTTCAAGCACACACACAAGCAACTATTATGTCTTATGGCCACAAGGCCAAGTGCCACGCATTATGGGCATGGCCAGTCTGCTCTAGAGCCAAGCTAGCCCTGGGCGGTGTTGGCATGAGATGTTCTGTACTACCTGTCCTGGGAGGCTGGGAATCGCTCCTTAGGGTGGATGCCATTAGTGATATAGATATAACCTTTAATTACTAACTAATGAAATTACTTTTCCCAGTGCAGGGGTATAGCTGCATGCTATTAGGATTAGAAATAGCAGGTTCTAGAGCTGCTGCTGACTTAGGTGAGGCTGTTATAATGTTATATGAAATATTGTCTTTTTGAATATTTTTTTTCTTGAAAGCCAGAATTTCTTTTTTGTTTAAGCCCTAAAAATCTTTCTTTCCCTGATTTGCCCTCTTCCTCCTCAGAACCATATGCACACATAAAAATTAACTCTCGAAGTCTGGATGCTTTCCTAAAGCATTTAATAGCACTGAGGACATGAAATACTGTACTGAGTCCTCTGGGAAACCTACAATTAGTGGGATGAAAATACCTTCCATAAATGATTGAGCTCCTGAAACAGTGCAAGTAATTAAAATGCTATACAGGACAGAGTTGAAAATCCTTACAGGATTATCAGTGAGGCATTGTTTAAAAGATGTCCTTGGCTTGGACAGTAGCAGCAACACTGCGTGCAAGCATTACTCGAAGTTCCTGCTGGGAACGGGAGGTGGCAGATACCATGTGCGGTACCTGTTTAGTCTCATGTTTTCTTCCATTTTTATCCTCCTTGTTCCAGCTGAGAGGAGCTCTTTATAGCATTTTTATTTTATTCCAGGAGGACTACAGATTGATTGAGTCTGTTGTTGGGTGTTATTTGTGGTGTTTTGGTGGTGGTTTTTTTTAAACCAGTCTGTAATGATGCTAGGTTGGGACTACAGAGCCAGGGAAAGGACAGCTTTGAAAAGATGATCTCTGTACATCTACTTGTGTGGTGGTCTTGCCTAGTGCATGTGTGCATCTGATCTTATCCAGGGATAGGCACCAAAGTGTTGCCACAGACCTGGTTTAAACATTTAACACCTAGGTCCAATTTCCAAAGGCATTTTGGTTCCTGAAGATGCATACAGAGCTTTCACAGGGCCTTAGCTCATTAGATATCCAAATTGTTATGACTTTGATGGGACTGAATTGTCTAACTTTATCAAGATCCTTTGAAATTTCCACTAGGTGTCTGTCTGCCATGCGTCTGCAAGCCTTATGAAATATGACCTGGGTGGATAAAGAGATTTTTGTTTGTCTGCCTGTTAGGAAAGGCTTCCTGGAGGTGTACTTCTCAGCATGGCAAGTCCTGCGCAGCTCCATCATGAAGCACACATAGAAACAGCTTCAGAAATGGCCAGGCAGCAAGATACTTATAAATTATCATGACCAATTGGACAGGATTGAAAAGGACAGTGACAGATTATGCAAGTGAGCAGCGGTTAATTTATTTTTTGAAAGACGTTTAAAACTCCACGTTATTTTGGGCTCATGAGTGAAAGTTTATTATGATAAATTTGTTGGAGGGTAAGGTCACATTTTTGTTTCCTGGGTGAAAAGGCAGGCCAGACAAATACATAAATACAGTTACAAGCACAGTTAGCAGATGTTTGCATCCTATCTGATGTGAGGTGGTATTAGTGAGCTGATAGCTGTGGTTTGGAGGAGGGATGTGAAAGGGGACACGCTTTGCATGTAATAAGAGTGAATTTGAGTTTAAGAATTTTGCAGGGAAGACAGGAATGAAAGGGAAGAAGAAAGGAAAAAATAAATTTTCCTTGGTTGAGTGCAGGTAAAGGAATTGGAGGGAACTGGTGTGAAGGCGTGTTTGAGTGGGCCAGACCTGAGCCATGCACAGGGGCAGGGGGGAGCTGACTTGGGTATGAAATGGGTTAAACAAGGACGCATGGCCAGAAGATAGGAAAAAGAAGGGAGCTGAAGGCTGAAAAGGTAGAAGCTGAGTCCAGCATGACAAGGGAGCTGTGAGATGCCAGCAGGCCTTTCCTTTTCCAGATGCAGTTGGAAAAGACCCATTATGTCTCTCTTTATCTCTCTGCAAGGAAGCTTTCCAAAAGCATGAATAAGACTTTATTAGGTAGATGGTAAAGCCCCTCCTTTTTATCCTGCTTTAATTCATGCTTCCTCTGCTTTGGTGGCTGCCTTGTACATAGTGCTGTTAAAAGTGCAATTATCATTCTTCCTGGTTGCGTGGTATTAAGGGCGTATCCTCTCACAGCATCTCCTGGAGGCTTATTACTCAAGAAAGGAGTTGTGCACTAGAAGCCAAATTAAAGTGAGCAAAGAGGGGAGGCTGTTTCCACCACAGGGATGGAACAGATCATTTTGCTGAAGACCAGGTCAGGAGCTGGTGTATGGGAGAATATGCAGCTGGAAGCCTGTGATGTAGGGAGTTTGTGCCATGGAGCTGGAAGAGACAACCCTGGGGTTCTTGTGGCTTAGCCTGGCTCCCTCCCTTTTGTCCACTGCTGTAGGGATGTAGGTTACTGAGCATCCCCTGCTCAACAGTGGCATATTGTCCTGCACAGGTTTCAAGGCTAGGAGCTGTAACTGTGACAGTCTTCTCTCATCTTCTGCAGGATCTTGAGTGTTTCTTCTTACAGAGCTATCCAGGCCTAGCTTAAGGATCCTAAGTGATGGGGAATGCAGCGCATCCCTGAAAGAACCACCTTTTCCCTTTCTCTTTTAGTAAATATCTCTTTTCTCAGCATGAATTTGTCTCATTTTTAGTTGTCTCTTACCATTGTATCACCACTGTTTTCATAGAATCACAGAATGGTTTGGGCTGGAAGGGACCTTAAAGCCCATCTAGTTCCAACCCCCCTGCCATGGGCAGGGACACCCTCCACTAGACCACGTTGCCCAAAGCCCCATCCAACCTGGCCTTGAACACTTCCAGGGATGGAGCATCCACAGCTTTTCCAGGCAACCTGTTCCAGTGTCTCACCACTTTTACAGTGAAGAATTTCTTCCTACTATCTCATCTAAATCTCCTCTCCTTCAGCTTAAGGCCATTCCCCCTTGTCCTATCACTACATGCCCTTGTAAATAGCCCCTCTCTAACTTTCTTGTCGGCCCCCTTTAGGTACTGGAAAGCTGTTATAAGGTCTCCTCAGAGCCTTTTCTTCTCCAGGCTGAACAACCCCAACTGTCTCAGATTGTCTTCACAGGAGAGGTGCTGCAGCCCTCGGATCACCTTCATGGCCTCCTCTGGACTCACTCCAAAAGGTCCATGTCCTTCTTATGTTGGGGACCCCAGACCTGTACGCAGTACTCCAGGTTGAGGTCTCATGAGAGCGGAGTAGAGGGGGAGAATCTCTCCCTTGACCTGCTGGCCACACTGCTTTTGATGCACCCAGGATACAGTTGGCTTTCTGTGCTGCAATGCACATTGCCAGGTCATGTTGAGCTTCTCATCAACCAACATGCCCAAGTCCTTTTCCTCAGGGCTCCTCTCAATCCATTTTCCATCCAGCCTGTAGTTGTTCTTGGGATTGCCCCAACCCATGTGCAGGACCTTGCACTTGGCCTTGTTGAGCTTCATGAGGTTCGCATGGGCCCATCTCTCAAGCCTGTCAAGGTCCCTCTGGATGGCGTCCCTTCCCACGGTGTCAACCACACCGTACAGCTTGGTATCGTCAGCAAATTTGGTGTGGGTGCGCTTGATCCCACTGTCTATGTCCCTCTGCTTGTTGGAAAAACTCCTTATGCACCATTCACTGCTCAGCTTTGAGGGGTGACTGGATTTGCCATGTCCATTTGCCAGGATCCCAGATGTCTCTGAAGCTCCTCAGCTTTCTGAGCACCAGGCAGCAAACAGTTAAGACAGCTGAGCCGCAGGCCTTGGAACATTTTGCTAGGGAGCCAGGTGAGCAAAGAACAGATAAAGGCAGCACCTGCCTATGGGTTTGGAACAGCCTGGGGCCATGGATAGAATGTAAATACACTCTGAAAATCTTATTGTCTGACTCTGTGCCAGCGTCTTCTGGGCTCTTGTCATGGAAAATATTTCGGCTGAGGTCATTCAGTCAGCAAAAAACCAGCATTTAATACCCTCTGAGGTGCCAACTTGCTTCTTTCTTTGTGTCGATAAATAAACAAAGTAGGGTAGCATTTCATGTTGCCAGGATGATCTTGTTTTATTAGGAAAGGTTTAAAGGTTGTTGATTTTTTTTTTTCTTTCTCCTTCCTCCTCTTTAAACGCAAAGACTCTCTGTGTTTCTGCTCCCTTTCTCTGTGTTTGCTCCTTCCGGCTCACATGCACAGGATCAGCCTTTGGAGTGAGAACTAATGTCTGCTCCTTGCAAATCTCTGGTGGCTGCCCCAGGCTATGTTTTTAATTCCTTTATTCAGCTTTGAGATGAGTAGGAGAAAGGTGCAGCTTTTTGAGATGATGGAAGTTGCCATTTCCCTTCTTCAGTCAATTAGGTGCTTTGGTTGTTTTCGGCTAATTCTCAAAACTTTCCATTGATAATAGTTCTGTAGCGGAGGGGGTGGGGGATGGAGATGAGGCATCTGAGAGGGAGAAAAAAGTGGGCTGATAACTGGATTATCCACTGGTAGAATGACTGATTTGCTGTGTGTGCATCTAGGAGAGAGCAACAACCTGACTTCAGAGCTGTATTTGGAGCAGCTGACCTTCTGGTCAGTCAGATTTATGGCTTTTGATAATGTTGGTGCAGTGCCTGTCCTTGCTCAAGTGTGATATGACACATGATGATCCCGTCAGTACTCTTGGGGAAACTATTGCTTTCTCTCCTAAATCCTTACACTAGGAAACTTCTTCAAAGTTTGCATGGAGCTTCCCTTAATCATGTGTCTTTGAGGCCTTTCCCCACATCCTTCAGCTCCAGACCCTGCCACTGTTGCTCAGCTGGGTAAGTTGTGGGTGTGCAGGCAGTACTGGGTAAGGAGGTACTGTCTCTCCAGGGGTGATCCCTACCTATCGAAAGCCTTCACCTCATATATTTCTTGGCCAGCCATCTCTCCCTGTGTCCTCTGGGCTTTGCTTACTGGCCTGTAATACCCAAGCACCTCATGGATGTTGACTACCTCATGTAGATGTTGAAAGCACTATAGGGTCCTGCAAAGTGAAACAATGGTGTTCCCTTTCCTCCACTGTGCTTCAGCAATGATGTGAAAGCAAAAGATGGGCTTTGCCTTCTGAAATGTAAGCTCTTTCTGCTTTCAGGCAGGGAAGGAATGAGATCAGTCCTTCCACATCAGCACTTTTCTTTATCTTGTTGTTTTCTGCCCTAAGTCTGTCAGGGTCTGCGGCTCGTCTGGAAATGAGTCTGCAAACCTTGGGGCTGGGAATCATCTCAACTGATTTTAGTTATCTAAAACTTAGACATAAAGTCTAAGATTGTCATCTAGGCTCTCTCTTTGGTCGGTGAGGAGTGATAAACAGCCCATGCCATTCATCTTACCCATTCAAGACATCTGCCTTAGGTTGGGATGATTCACACTTTGGAAGCTCCTGTGCTCTTCACAGACTGTTGGGGAGGTGTAGGTGAGCATTCAGATCTAGACCCCTAATTCTCAGAGGGCTCTTCATCTGAGAAATCCAGCAGCAATCTTCTTTTTACCATTCACCGTGGATGTTGTCTATGTGCAGGGTAGAATTATACTGTCCCTTGCTGTAAGGGGAGTGATCTGTGCCCATCTGACTGTTGAGATGACTTTGTGCTGATTTTGATGGAGATTATGTTCTTCCTGTGATGGCCCTGAGGAACACAGGAGGTTTTTAAAGTGAGAAGGTAATAAGTGCTTTGTCAAATGTTGTCGTTCTGCTATCAATTTTTCAATTAATCAGGTGGATTTTAAGGCCAAAATTTCAGAGCTGATGAAAGAATATGGAGGCCTGGTTTCCATCAAAATTAAAGATCTCATCTTAACTGCTTTATATTTACCCTTGTATTAATTTGTGATATGATTGCTTATCCCTGTGTACATCTTTGAAGGAGATTTTCTTTCTGCAGGCATTCCCCACCCCACATGAGATACCTCAAAATAGAGAGGGGAAAAATAGAGCTTGGAGCTGGGCTAATCTTCTCTAGTCGCTGCTGGGAGTACAATGGTGGAAAATTGCTGTGGCAGAGCACCCTGCTCTTGCACCGAAGACAGGAACTAGGCTGACAAGACAATAATAGCGTACTGGCTCAACTGGCAAATGCACATCCCTTTTGGACAGACTCAAAAATATTACATGCAGTTAATACACCGTTGTGTAAGGTTCCTAATGGACCGGAGCCAGAATGCTCCATTAACCACACACACATAAAATATTCATTGAGCTTGGGTTTTGTTGCCAAGGTGGAGAAAGGGGGAGAAGCTTTGTGTATGGAGATAAAACTGTCAGTATTGAGGGCTGAAGGGAGGAGTTGATGATGTGTTCTGAAATTTTTTATTCTTTTTAAGAGGAGAAGGTTTTCTTATCTTTGGCAGAGGTCTAAGGGATGCAAAGAGGATTAAATGCAAGACTTGCCGGGTTTTACATTTCATGTTTAATTGTCCAAAGGGCGAAGGTATCTCCTGTCTCTGTGCCAGACTCCCTGATCTGTTCTATACCATGTGGTCTCTACAAATTAAACCCAGGGTCAGTCTTTAGAAAATAAAATAAATGTGAAAACTACAATGGCATTCCCCAAAAGATTGGCTTCAAGTAAAGGAAAACTTTCCTAAACACGGGAGAGTGAGGATTGTGGTGATAAGAAGTATAAGCACTGGATTTTCTCTCTGGAAAATACACGTTCACCTGTTTTTGTGCCAGTTTTAGATGTGCAGTAAAAGCAGCTTTCTGTTTTCTGGGTGCTGAATATACAATGAACATTTAGAAGAACCTTGGTTCTGAGAATTGGCTTGATTTGCTGTTGCTACCTTCATTCGGAGACAGTAAGACAAATAATAAAATTGGTTTGCAGACTGAATGACTAAACGTGTGCAAAAGATACTGTCCATGTGACCCCTCTGTCTTACCAGAAGGCGACTTTGTGTGTCCACTTAAGCAAGACATGTGGCAAAAGGACAACAGTCCTCATGGACTGGAAGAGGCAGGCTGTGGTGCTGCATGGGATTGATAACCAGGACTACAAGGCCAGAAAGGAGTATGTGGTGGTTTGCCTAAGCTCTGGAGGTTTTGTATCTTGTAGTGTCTGGGCAGCCTTTGAGAGGATCTTCCTCATTCATTATGTCTGGTCATGGTCATAGACCACAAAGAAAATGTAAGGGAGAGCTCCAGGAGGTGAAACATAACATTTTCATAGGAGATGAAAGTAAAGACCAGGAACTCCATTACAGTATTCAAGAAATGCTTGTCCCAAACAAGCAGAGACACAATATGTGTCTAAGGAAGTGGTGTGGGAAGAAGGGATTGTTCAGACTTCTTAGAAACAGGAGAGACACTAAGAATGGATGGGAGGGATGGTCTCTTCCAAAACAGGGGCAACCAGGCTAGTGGCACTGGGAACGAAAACAAATACTGGGGGCGTCCTTAAAATTATTTGAGATAAGGACCTTGAGAAGAACACACTCATCTTGACGACAAGTTCCCCAGCATGAAAAGGTCCGTGCCCTCATAGCAGGATAGCACAACCATCAACGAGGTTCAGAGTGTAAATAAAATAGAGCAGTCTAAGAAAATCCACAGTTAAACAAGGCACATACAGATAGGCAGCTAGACCAAGATCAAAAGTATCTGTGCTTTTCTATAAATATTAAATGTATATAAAGTGAGGATGGGTGAATTTTAATGTACTGGCCTCCCAGAAATCTTACTGAATGAAGCTATTAAGTACAAAGCTTTACTATCAGGATACTTATTATGTAGAAATTACCAGAATAGATTTTGCCATTGGAGGAGTGACAGTCTGTTGGAAATCAGAGTCCAATAAGATAAATCAGTTAGCTGTATCATCATTTACCACCCACTCTCTATGGATTGAAAGCTGCCATGCCAAATCAAGAAAAACTTTATAATAAGCTTACCCTTTTAAACAGCTGACCATCCATGAAATACTGAGAAAGATCAGAGATAATGGAAAGATAGTATAAAAGAAAAGAGACTGGAGAAGATTTCTCCTACTCAGGATATAATGAGTAAATTTTAGTCAACATTTTTAAACAAACCAATGAAAAGGAAGGCCACTCTTGACTAAGACCTTTTTTAAACTACAGCTGTTGCACTGAAGAGTTGTTTGGCAGTAGTGACCATTCCATGGTCAGATTCAATACTTTTGTAAGAATAACATCAAAAAAAGGCCAAAGACAATGACAATATTTGTATTTAGAAAGCAGTTTAAATAACATTAAAGAAGCAGGGAAATGAGCTAAAACTGTAAGTAGAATCTCTGTAAATTGGAGAAAACATATCTCATCAGTCCCCAGAATTAACCTAACCTCCCAAGAAGTTGCTACAGTTGAACAGGGGAGTAAGGGGGACTATTAGAAATGAAAAGGTGTCCTTTGAAAAGTGGAAAACATACCTTAACAAAGAAAACAGAACAGAATATAATCTCTTACAAGTTAAATGTAAAACTATAACAACAGAAACTAAAATACTTTGAGGAGTGACTCACAACAGATGTGCAAAGTAGTTACACAAGCTCTTTGAAATACAACGGGAGCTGTCAGTCTGCCTGCAAATAGCGCGTTCAGCAAATGACCAAGGTGTGAAAGGAGCGATTGAGGTCAGTAAGACCACTGTATAGCAGATAGCAGAGGCACTGGCTGCATAGCAAAGAGGAAGTCCTCCAAGGTTTGAGCCCAAGAAATGGCCTCTAATGGAATTGTTAATAAAAGGGCTTTTAAAATAGATCAATGACATGAACAATAACAAATCACCAGGACAAATGATAGTCACTCAAATGTTCTAAATTACTCCGGTATGAAATCTTTGGGTTCAGTCAGCCTTGATCCCAGAAGAGGTAAATAATGTGACACCAATCTTAAAAAGGGTTCCAGCATGGATTAAAGAAAATACAGACTACACAAGTCTGGCTTCTGTACCAGGAAAAATTGGGAGGAAATTATGCCAGATTTAGTGGCAGCATACATAAATATGATATATTGCGCATGTGTTGACATGGCCTTTGTAAATTAAAGGTATGCATTGCAACCCTTGGAGTTCTTCAAAGGAGTGAATAAACATCTGGAGAAGCATGTGACACTTACTAAGGTGTACTTAGGGCTTTAAATGGATTTTGAAAAGGTCTCACCAAGGTATGAAGAAAAGGATAGCTATAATTAGCTAGTTTTCGCAATAGAAAATTTTCATGTTCCTTATAGTGCTCCTTTTGGGGGGCAGTCCTTGTACAGTTTTTGAGGCAGGGGGAGCTGTGTTCTTCAACAGTCCTACCTGGAAAAAAGAATTAATAGGGAGGGGAGCGAGTTTGTTCATCCCAAAAAAATCACTATGACAGTGATAACTAAAGCTTTTTGGTCCTTTGCAGAAGGATCTCGAGAGACTGGACAGTACAGTGACAGATGAAAGTCCATGTCAATATACATAAATAATACAGGGGAAATTAATCTTGACATTCATGCCTCTAGGTAGCTATGTTTTCTATGGTTTCTATATTCAGGAAAATTATTAATAAAGTCATTGTTGATGATTTTCCAGAAATATCAGACCAGTACTACAAGTCCTATAAATGACAAGTTTTTAGAGTTATTTGGAATAATTGAGAACAAAACAAACAGCTTATGCCACTGCAGTATATACAGGAGAGAAACAGAGATGTTGATCTTCCTGTAGTGTTCCTGCACCTTGGCTGCTGCGTGTAGGACGGCTCACTCAATTTCAAAAAAGATGTATTAGAAAAGACACAGAGCAGTAAGAGTAGCTAGAGGTGTGAAATGTCTCTTTTTATTTATGGAGAAGTCTACATAAAGTAGTGCTCCTCAGCCTTGAAAACTGAAGAAGCATTTGACAGAGTTTTGTAAAAACATAAGTGATATGGAAGAGGTGAATGGGAACTGATTATTGCCTTCTCCTTGTAACAGAAGAACTAGGGGTGCTAAAGAAACTAAAAGGACAGTAGCATAGCCTAAAAGGAGTATTTTTTCATCGCTGTATTGTGGAAGTGGTAATGGATACTGGAAACAGCAAAATGAAATAAATTTAAGATAGGATCAGCCAAAATTCTGTAGGATCCATTCATCAGAGGCTACTAAACACAAGGGCCTGTGTGGGCTTGGAGGTTGCTTCAAGTCCCTAAATTGCTGATGGCCAGAAACTGGAAGACTGTCACCATTCTGTGCATGGTCTGCTTTGTGCCATCTCACAATTCTCTTTGAAATGCTCCTTTTCCTTTCTCTCGTTTTGTGTGAGCTTTTGGCCCAACTGTGAGTACTCAGCTTTCCCTACCTGATGTGCAAGTTTCTGCATCCTGAACCTGTATGGATCCCTTTTCATATGTGGAGATTTGCGTTGTGTGTTTTCTTTTAAAATTCACAACATTTCAGCTAGATTCACAAAATCTGTTGATTCATAAGCCAATACACGTAATCACAGGACTAACTTTAAGCATATGCTTCAGTTCTGTAGATCTCAAGCACATGTTTAAGTGCTTTTCCAGATAAAAATAGAAGCATGACTTAACAGTAGGCCTGACTTTCCATTGTGCTATTTTAGTTTTATGCTGATCTAACTCCAGCTAACTCGGCCAGGATACAGGACTTGGTTTGGAGAAGACAGCTTTGGTCTGAAAACAAGTTATTCCAAACCCTAGAGCTGGAAGAAGTTCTCTAGGACCGAAGATTTACAAGAAAGGGTGTGATGGCAGAGTGTTAGGCTGCTGCTTCTGGATTGATGGTGTGAGTTTGAGTTTCATGCTGGAATTGCACAACACCCAGATACAAATGGGTGTCTGGCCATGCTGACAATGTTAAAAGCATCCAGATGTGAATGTTTTTGGCTATGGAAACTTTTGTGCTTTAAGTGTGCTAGCCCAATTTTCTTGGGAGAAAATTTGGACTTCTTCCTCTGGTGAGATTTATTTTCAGCATCATTTAAGATGTTGAGAGATGTAGTGATTTGCCTATAGTAAAATCAATAGATCTGCTCCTTGAAAGCTAATTACAGGCCATTTCACCTGGATTTCCCTAAAATATAAACAGATATTAGAAGAGAAATAAAAGTACTGCCCCTGTTTTGAACTGAATTGAAAGTCAAGGAACTCCAGCAGTGCTTGAGAGAGAAACGTCAGACTATTGTAAACGTTAGGCTAGAAAGATGAGATGCTGCACCCCAGGTTTGATAGCAGTCCAGAGGCACATAACTGAGACAGGATACTGGATTCTTCAATTTCTAATGTTAAATGCTCTTAAATAATAGAATTACCAGTCTGATTTTTCTTTTACTACAGTTCACCCAGCAGTTTGAAAAGAAGACTCTTCACAGGATAATCTAGATTTGTACCTATTGCTTTCAGCTGTACATGAATAGCTGTCCTAGAATTTGGAAGGCTGCTGACTTGAAATGGTTGAGAACTTTTAGTTTTGAGTCATCTTACTTGAATGTGTTTCTTTGTTCTGAATTGGTTATTTAGTAGCGGAAAGGAGAAGGCATGAGAAATCCCTCCAATCATTTGAAGGAAGGATTGTTTCTGCTCCACTGATACCTTTGTTCTATAGATGTCCCCTATGAGACCTTCACTGAACATCAGGCAAAGAATTGCAGTGGAAGTTTCAGCGTGCTCTGGCAGGTAAGAAAATGATGAATCAGGACAGCAAGTGAAACCCATAGGTACCTAAAGGATGATGGTCCTGTCCTGAATCCGAGTTGCTGAACTGCCTCATGTAAAATTTCTTGTGTTTGGTGATAGAAAGACCAACTGAGACAGCTTCCTTCTGAACCTTGTAGTCATGTGACAATGATTAAAAGTCATGTTAAAAAAAGAGAAGAATTGACAGGGAACACAGAGTAATATTTGAAATGCTATGCAAGTGGCTGGGTTTTCTTGGAAATTTTTGCCTCTAACTGTAACATAGCCTGCAAAGGTCACTGATGATTAACTCTTGTGTACTCCTCTAAAATAAAAACAGATATGTGATGTTATAGAAAAATTAAATAAATTTCTGTATCTTTGCATGCATGGCTTATCCACTCACATTTGTACTGAAGTCTTTCAGGACTGTTAAGATTAGTTTCATTTCTGAGCTGGACAAATGAAAACTAATGCTAGATAGTGTAGGCACCTCTGGACTGATGTGAGTGAAACATCAAAACTTGTCAATATCTCCAGGTATTTTCTTGACAGCAGTAGAAAACAACACGGCTAAAGCCCCAGGGTGCTGGATAAATGCTTTTCCAGCCCATATGGGAAGGGAGTTAGATCCCAGGATGTGTTGGGTCTAGAGGCAGGAACGGCCACCTGCATGGAGATGTGTGGAAGGTTTGTCTTTCCATTCTGACATAGGAATGATGAAATAGCATGTTTCATTGTGGTAATAAAGCCAGTCTAGCTTTGAAATGTGTGTCTGGTATCTTCTGCGAATAAGATTGCAGCAGGTGGATTTGTTGCTCCCTAGTCCCAATCAGAAATATGAATTCTTCTTAAAACACTGAGGGAAATCTTATGAAAAAGCAGTGCAGACTCTGCATACTAGTGTGAAATGGGTGGAGAGATACAATGGCTAAAAGCAGAGAAGTAGGACTTACCTAGATATGCTCCCTAAACTTCAGAAATACAGGCTTATCTTGCAGTTCTGTGCACAAATAGGCATGTGTGCTGTCTCTGAATGTAGCAGAGACACAGCCTGGGTCAAGGAAACAGAGCAAGTCTTGTACACCGGGACCCCAAGGTGGGTTTTAGGAACACGGGGCTTCATTCCTCATTTTGTTATAACGTTCTTCAATGGCTTTCAGCCAGTTCTGCTAGTTTATGTGCAGGTACATATGCATAATTCCATCAGCTAAACTATTTGTGCATCTGAAATATACAGGGAGATGTGCTCTCCCACTCTCGCAGAGAGGCAGTGAAAGGATTCCTGAATTCAGTTATGCCACAACTCTGGTTTTGGGACTGGTATCTCAGCCATAGAAAACTGCTGTCCTGGAAACAGCAAGTGAACGGTGGGTTCTCCTCTCCAGCTGCCGACTGCAGCACACCCCCAAATCCTGGTGTTTTGTGTGAACAGTTGCATCTCCTGGAGCATTTACATGCGTATGCACATACTCTGTCTGCATTTTTATCACTTGAGCATAAAACACACATTCTTTTCAGATGTGAAACCTCCCTATGTCCACATCTGGTTTGCTGTGTACCTCACTAGGAGTGATATGGGTGCGCTGATAATGGCTTCTTTCATAGTGTAGTTGTCCCGCTTCAATTTACTGTTCCTTTTCTCTTGTGCTGAATTACCTGATGATGCTGATATAACCTCTGTTTCACTCCCTCTCCATCCTAAATGTAAATCAACTTGCCACAACCTGCTACTCTCTAGAAATTACAAAGCCTCAGAAGATAATTTGTTGCTGGTGCTGATAGCATCTGTTTATTCTAATGCACCAGCCAGTCAGGCCGTGCTCGCCTGCAGATAGAGAGAAAATGACCTTCAGTAAAATAGCAAACTTAACAATTCTGAAACAGCATTGGCAGCTAGCTGCTGGTGATCCCAAGTCCGTGTTTTCAGGGAGGCAGCAGTCAAACCAGTGCGGAGACAGTCTGCCATCAGTGAGGCAGAAGGTAACCTACAGCTTTATAAAGAGTAAAGAAATATGGGAACACTCACAGTAGGATTTTGGCCTGAAAAAATGCTGTCCGCCAGATTTTTTCAGGATGCTTGGATTCCTTGCTTTCATAAGTGTAAAAAACGCCTCTGCTCCTTTGCTCTTGAATGTTCAATTAGATTCCGGTGCCCCACAGAAGGTCTGATTAGGACACTGTCACTTGGAAAATCAGATAAAGAAAGAAAATAATAGAGTTTAAGCTAAATAATCCGTAGGAGTTCAATTGGTTGTCTGGTTGTGATGGAATTGGCAATAGTGCCACCAAAAGAGCTTGCTTTTTTTCTTGTGAATAAACAGAAGATGAATGTTTTATCTGGATAATGGAATAATTTTCACTTTGTTGGAACTTGGGAGTGTCTCAATAATCAGGCTCTAAAGTTACATATGCAAATCACTGGGGTTTTCTAGCTCTGAATCCCAGAGTTACAAAGCTGAAGAGCTCCCTAGGATTTTTATTTTGATTTCTAATTAGCCCTACAACACTGGGGAAGTTCTAGAGACAAAAGAAATCTAATTTTAGATCAATATTTTAAATAGATTGCTATGATCATTAATAATTAATATTAATATTAATTAATTCAAGGAAAATCAAGGATAATCATGCAATGAATGACATACTAAAGCAATGTAAAACATGAAGAGGCATCTAGTATTGATTTTTGGACCCAACCTCAGTTGGAATTAAAAAAAAAAATATATCCAGTTGATTATTATACTAATGTTGATGTAAGAACTTCTATAAGCCTTTAACTTACTCCCATACATACTCATTCATAAACCCAAATGGTACAGTATCAAACTGGAAATGGTACATGGATTCCAACTGTTTCAGTTTCAGATCTCAAAACGGGCTTTGTAAATAGAATTGAAGTGTAAACACATCAAATAACTGTGTTCATAGTGGGATCCAGTTGTTGCTTTGAGTTGCTTAATGGCGTGGCAGTGACTGGAAGGAGAGGTTAACTCCACACTGCTGATGTTAGGAGATGACAGAAAGGTTTAGCATAGTTTGGATCCCTTGATAGAATGGAAATAGCAAATAATTTTTCTTTTTAGGATGCTACAGGTAAAGGAAATTAAAACTCTGAGATTTATGTACCAGATGGAATAGACAGTGTTGAGAAACAGGAATCTGGAAAAGGATTGAAGGTTTGAATGGATAATTGGCTGAATGTCATCTCTCACTCAAGTGCTGTGGCCAAAGGGGCTAAAACAATTCTTGGATCCTTTCTAACGCCTACTTGATATTCCCTGCTTATATACCCAGGGATCACTTTACTGCTGTGTTTGGCATTGGTGCAACTGCTTCGGGAACACTCCATCCGGCTGTGGTACCCACAATTAAAGAAGGATGTTGAAAAACTGGAGATCTTTCAGAGAAGAGCCACAAGAATGACTGAAGGACTGGAAAACATGCCTTACAGTGGAACCCATCCCCTTAGCTTACCAAACAGCAAGTCAAGAAAAGCTCAAGTATGGTTTTCAAGTATGCTATATAAGGAAGAGAGACTCAGAAACAGAAGCTCCTTTGGGCAATAGTATAATAAGAACTGGTAGTCAGAAATTGGATGAGTTCATACCGTATATAAGTCTTCAACTTTTAACAGCAGAAATCATTCTTGGAGCAGAAGTCAGGGCTGTGATTTATTCTGTCATTGGCAAGTAGAGATTGGATGTTTTTTCCATCAGTTACACTCTGGTTTATGCAGGTATTCATTCAGAGCAGCCTTGTTGCTGGCATCCTTTCAGAAGTCAAACCTAGCCGACCATGGCTGTCCTCTCTGGCTTTGTTAATTTATAAATCAGAGTTCTCACTCCAAATTGTTCACGATCTAGATACACAAAATCCTTCAGATACAAATTCTGCTGTCTGATCTGGATCCTAAGCTCCATTCTCCAGCTTCACCACAGGACTGGATAGGAAAAGGAAAAATTCGTGGAAGTATTTGTATGTGAGATTTTGATTGATCATATGAAAAGCTTAGGGACTAGATGTTAATTTTAAAACCTTTTCTCCATGTTTCCAATTCCCATATCAACACACAGCCTTTGGCAGGGAGCAGGGCAAGAGGTTTTGAATGAACAGTTAGTCAGGCTGCTTTTCTCAAAGGCTTGAGGTCATAGTCTGGCAGAAGGATCCACCAACATTTGTGAAATGGACCAAGGAGCACAGGGAAGAGAAGAACCATATGTCTGGTGCCAGGTCCTACCCCTGACATTCCCTCTAACAAAGCCTGAACTAAGGAGAGTTTTTCCTGGGCAGCAAAAAAGCACATTGGCAATGACACAGCAAGGAGGTCTGCCTTTTTACTGCCCACACTGTGCATGCCCTATGAGAAGGAAGTCTGCCTGAAAGCTTCCCCAGCCCTTAAAAACAGAAATGGGCATGGCACATCTCACTATTCGCTGAATTGGGATTGAATCCAAATATTCTTTGAATGTGATCAAACCTCAAGTTTGGAGGACATCTGAGCCTTGGATTTGGGTTCTTTCCATTTTAGAAACACTACTTTCTGGTCTGCTTCTCTAGGACCACTTGAAAGTCTTCAAATCAAACCAGATCTGTGGCTTTACCCACTTCCCTACTGGGTTGCTTTGATTTCTGAGCCTTGAGTTTACAAAAGAGAGGCCGCTTTACTTCCTTCTACAGAAAGGTATTGTCACCAGGATGATATGAAGCAAAGAATTTTTGTTGAAGCCTTGATCTGAAATGGTCTATTCAAGGTTTTTTGCTTACTTTTGTGTCAATATTCTTTCTCCAGAAGCTCCTGTATGAGACTCAGACTCTGCTATGATTGACGTGGACTCTGTACTCTTAGATTTCTCCACTTTTATCTGACAAACTATATTCCCTTTCCTTTTCCCCTCCCAGGCTGTGGAGAGAGCTCAGAACAAGGATCCAGCACTTGGCTGTGCTGGTTGTGGTCCTGCATCAGCCACTCCATGCTCACACCTACACAGGGCTCTTGGCCTTTTTTGGGAATGAGAACAAGCATAGTTATTCAATTGCTTGTGCAAACCTGGGCTTTTCCCCAGGGAACTCTAAGGGATGCTTCTTGTTCATTTTTTCTCTATAAATTCCAAATATAGTATAATTTCTATGAATGCTTAAGGAGGGAATACACCCCTTTTCAAGGCAACACACAGCGTTTTCATCACAGAGGTGATGCCTGTGGCTGTATTGGGAAGCAGTGGTGAGCTCTCTTTGCTGGCTCTCTGGCCGGGATTGAATTTCACTCTCTGAGCACATTTTTCATGGGATTTTTCATCCCTAATGCATGTAAGTATTGGTCAGCTGTAAATGCGCCATTGTCCCTTCATAGAAATTAGTCCAAACCAGGACCCCAGACTGACAGGGAAGCTGTCCAGGGCACGTGCTGTGCCAAAGTGTTGGAGAGTTCAGCTGTGAACTTGGTGTTTGCAGTTTCTGTGCTTGTGCTAAGTGCTCTAGCCCACTGTCAGCCATCCATGACATTGCTATAACAGCGTTGTAAGAGCATTTGCTCTTGGATTGCAAAAACCGGGTGTTACACCAAATTGTCTATGTCCTTGTCAGTGTCCTTTTTGTTTTAAAATCTATTTCAAAGTCAAAATCCAGGAGCTTTGCAATGTGGTAGGGAAATGCTCTTTACCATCCTAAGGTGCTCTATGAATGTGGTAGATAGACATGTAGTTCCCTAGTTCATCTGAAGACATTTGCTATTATGGCTGTAAACTGATACTAGTTATAGGCAATTTATAGATATTCACGATAGTTTGTGTGATGATTACATTTAATACATTTGTGGATCAACAGTAGAAATATCATTAACGATATCTTTTAAAGTTTCTCCTGTCCTTTAAAGAAGTGTGTTTGGTTTGGATCAGCTGGAGACCTCTGAACAACTCAATGATAAAAATTTCCCTTCTCCAATATACTGTCAATATTGGGTCTCCTTAGTCAATGAAAAGATTGCTTTAGAACTTAGCATATCATTAGAAATAGAAGGGAAGTTAGGTCATTGGTCTCACTGTAAATTTTTTTCAGCATAACTCTATCTTCATATTTTTAGTGCCCCTCAGTGCATTTTTCTGAATCTAAAATACATTGGTAGAAATATCTTAAACTAATTTCTCAGGCTGCAGCTGGAACAGCAGTTGAAAGTCAAGGTCAGGAACTTAAAAGAAAAATAAAAAAAGAAAAAAATGGGGACAGAGGAAAGAGGGAAGTGGGTTCTACATTATTACAGCATTTTCTCCCAATAACTTGTACGAGTTTCATTGTAGGCCCCAAGGCAAAGAATTTTCTACTTGGGCTGTAGGAGGGAGTGTTGAATTGTTGGGATAGGCAGGATGAGAAAGAAGCTACACTGCTTAGGCGGCTGTTCTTAGAAAAGTGTCATTGGCAAACTAGCGCAATAATTTTGCGAAAGAAAAAAATTCTTACCCAGGAAGGAGAATTTTGCTGACAAGGCGTTAAGAAGAGAAATATCTGCTTTTGCTTAATTCTGTTCTCTAAAGGGATTTAACATTTTGCGGCTGTGTAGCTCTTTCATACCAAACTAACTTTCAAAGTAAACCCAGTTCCTCTGCCAACATACTTTTTAAAGGTGCAACACAGCTCTATTTTCAGAACTCCATCTTGTTTAAAATAGGTCACATTTGTTATTTTTTCTGGCTTAAAGTGAGATGCTGGACTTTGGGATCTGTAAAAATAGTGGTAACATGGTTGAATCCTACAGGAGTCAACCACGGACAGAAGTTGCTAGCATGAAGTTGTGTGTGGCTTCCCCCAGGATCAGAAAAGAGATCTCACACAAGTTCCTTCATACTGCTTGGAGGCTGATGTCTATGCTCGTTCCTCTGTGCCAGAGGCACAGTCAGTGGGCAGTAATTGGGGACCATGTATGTATTCTCCCTGCTAGTGCTTCAACCGGAACACTGGCATCAGGTTTTTAAGGCATATTATGGCAGAGCTAAAAAATAGTGCAGTAAGATTACCAAAATGCTTAGATTCAGCTTGTTGGTGTGGCCTTTCAGTAGGTTTGGAATCAGAACAGAAAGAAGAAAAGTTTTGGCCAGTCTTTCTCCTGAATTGCCTGTCACCGTTCAGAAACTGTCCTGTAGATGTGAGCCTCTCTCTCATGAGGGTGGGGAATGGGTGAAGAAGGGTGTGTTTTGTATTCAGATGGTATTGACATTGGACCACTTGTAGTTATTCCCCCATCAAGGCACACTAAGTAGGGACGCCTCACAAAACGATATAAGTGCTGTATTTTATGACCTGAATGCAAAACCTGTATTAGTTTCAACCTGCTTCTGGTAACATATGTCTAATGCTAAATTATCTCTTTTATGTGGTTTGTGTATTACACACTAACCTCAGATTGCTTTCATGTGTTCAACTTTCAAGAGTTCAAGAGTTTTGCAGGAAGAGCAGCAAAATGTGTTTTTGTCAATCTCTTTATTTTTTGGGCCAAGCTGGATTTCTAATGGGCGATTTGAACAGCAGTGACTGCCTGGAAGAGCAGGCATAAGCAGCTTGCATGGTGCAGACATGTGCGAGTGCATGTGCATGGGAGGTGACTACCAGGGGAACCCATTTGGGAAGAACTGTAAAGGTGCAGGTCAAAGGCTAGGACAACCCAGCAACAAGCAGACCAGGATGGATGGGGAAGTAGCATTAGAGAGTCCTTATTTTCTTAAGGAGCCATGCTTCTAGAGATGTAGATGTGAGCACATAAGTAATAGTCATAGCAATGGTTCACACTGAGTAGTGCTGTGGTACATTGAGAGACTGGACTGACAGCTCGAGGGCTGCTGGGCTCACTTTTTGCTGAGCTGCCTGAGCCTGAATCAGATTTTTAGAATAAAACTAGTGTTTTCTAAACTAGTTTTAGATGCCTGGGGAAACGTTTTGGATGAGCGACCACATGGCTGGTTATTGAGATAGGGTCAGTATCAGCATGGCAATAGTCATGGAGACTATGCTTGTCGTGGTGCCGTGTGGATTTCCTAATCTCCTGCCTTTAAAGCCAGATATCTGCAGTCCCTTACTCTATCTGGGCCCATAGCGGTCTTCCAGAGACTACCCATGTGAAGGATGAAGCAAGCTGTTACAGGGTGTTGTGTTAATGCACGTGGTGAGGCAGGAGCAAGGAAACTGCGTTATGGTGGGGTAGCAGAGTGGTTACAGCAAGGCTTGGGGAGAGGAGCAGAGGCATGCCAGCATGTTGGGGCTGCGTGCCAGGGGTGCTCCTCCCAGGATGCCCCTGGCCAAGGGCTGTCACTGTGATGGATGCCCTAGTGTGGGCTGGCAGACAGCATGTTCCTCATGGCCTGTCTCCCTCTCCTTTGTACAAAACAGGGATTCAAGGAGCAAGGCAGTGGGAAGCCCCGAACCTCCCTGCTTGCAGCACCTGCTTTGCTCCTCCATGCCATGAGCCCTCCCTGGAGGAAGAGGTTGGACCACTCCTTCTGTCTCTTCCTGAGTGGGATGATCTCAGCATGAATCACTTGTGGCACGATATGGACCCTGTTTCTTTGGAAACGGCACCCAACTAGCAGCTGCACGGCTCAGCACATCTCTGACGCAGCTTCTGGAATAGGGCAGGGCACCTTCCTAACCAAAGCATTCAAGGGCAAGGCTTGAGCGTGCTCTAATTTTCCAAATGGCTCTCGCCTGATAGCAGGATGCAATGAGCAGAAGAGGGTGGGGATGCTGCAGATCTGTTTCCCTCATTCTTGGTGTCCACTTAGTGCCCACAAAGTGTTTGCTTCTGAGCCTGTAGGGAAAGTGGCAGGAGCAGTGAGCTCTCTACTAAAGATATTAGCTGTAACACAAAGGGAGACCTTGGTTCGTTGGTCACTGGTGTCTCAGTAGGGTTTCAACAGCCGAGGATTATTCCTGAAATCTCCACTTGAGCCCAAGCCCTTTTGCTATGGGAGGCTGCCTTGCCTCTGCTGGAATCTTCCTCTCTGGTCTTAATTTTTAATGTGTATGATGAAATTCTCAAATATGTCCTAGACTAACACCTTCCTTTCCTCACAGAGGTCTACCCTTCCCTTGAGTCATTGGAAAGCACTACCCCAAAGCCATTTGCTTGGGCTGAGTGACATGTTGAGCAGTTAATGAACCAGCACAGCTGTGTTGAAGCATCTCAGCAATGAATACAGGCTAAAATAGAAGCCACAAGCGGGAAACATGCAACCCCTTCCTGCGCCAGAGACGAAATCCAGGGAATGCTGGGCCAGATTGCTGGCTTTTCACGCCTCTCACTAATTAAATCCTAGTCTGTAGTCTGCTTGACCACTCTGTCCAGGTTGGTGCCTTCTTAAAAGCTTTATGGAGGTATTTCCATTGGGGCATCTTCCAGTAACAACTGAAGCCCTCATGCATCGCCTTTAAGGCAGACACATGTAATTAGGTTGGTTTTTTGGAAGGTTCGTTTGCTACAGGCAAATGGCCCATCATAGAGTTTAAATGGCCAGCCTGTCCAGTTTTTAACCTCACAAAGATTTTGTTACAGTTAATCCTTTCCTGATGGTCCCTGCACCCTGTTCCAAGTACAGCTTAAGTCTATTTAAAAGGAGGGGTGGAGTACTTGTCCCACTCATTCCAGCAAAGATACAAACCCAGGCCAGTCAAAAGGTTTCAAGTAAGATTGGGAGATATTCAAAATATCAACTTATTTGGTTTGTTTGACAATCCAAATGTGGTGAGTGGAAGAAAGTTGTCTAGTTTTTAATTAACACTTGTGCAATGCTGCATGCAGAATTGGGAGTAGTAGTTACTGTGTAGCCGGTTCTCATAATTTTATCCTGAATTTTGCAATGTGATGCTTTTGGAAAAAATAATCTGTTATTATCTAAGAAATTCAGTTCTCATTTAAAAAAACAAACAAACAAACAGCATACAAAATGCATTTCTAGCCCTTACACTTCTGTAGAATGTAACCCAAATACACCCCAAAGTAAAACAAAACAGAAAAACCTCACCAAACCTTATGGCTTCTGAGTCAACCCCTGTACACTCATGTTCCATTTTGCATTTGACATTTTTTGTTGTTGGCATTTCTGCAGTTATAAGTCAATGGATGCCCTGAAGCGAAGATTTGATCTTTCTTGCCTGAGCTTGCCCTGCAAAAGGCTATCGGTAATAAATATTATCCCAAGTGACTGTGGTGTAAGTAATGGCATTCCTTACCCAAAGATCACAAAAAAAAAAAAAAAAAAAAAAAAGAAAAAATCACTCTATTCATATTGGGAAAGTACTGCTGTGAAGAAAGGTGCAAATGACTTTTGTCTCTGCTCTTAATGTCAGATACCATATTGACTCAGAACGATCTGAGCAATCTCGAGTTCCTGATCTCTTCCTCTGTTTTGCAGGTGAAGCCCATGTCCAATGCTGTGCTCGAACCACCTTCTCCTTCCTTTCGTATATGCAAGTACTCAAATGGCAGCCCTTTTCCCAAGGGGGGACACACAGTGCCTTCCCCTCATTTGGTGTGGTAGCTCAGGCCAGCTGTGCACAGCTGTGCACCATCCCAGTAGCAGAAAGTCCAAGCTCACTCTTTCTAAACAAGGATCGATGCCTTGGGCCTGAGCCTGACTAGCAGCCACCAATACAGTTAAGCACGGAGGATGCCAGACCCTGTATTTAAGCCCATCCTTGGACCCACACCTTCATCAGCACCATTGCTCGAGCATTGAAACAGAGAGGCTTCCACGCAGACAAAACTGTAAGGTAAGCCCAGGCACTCCCTCCTTCACTGCCCACGAAAGGTGTGTGTCACGGATGATCCTATGAGGAAAGAATGAATCTCCTCTTTTAGTACCCTTTTGTCCTTCTTTTGTTTTCAGATATAAGTGGTAGAGGGTGGGAGGACTCGGAAATACACTGGTTCGTCAGTATTTTTAACTAAGTGCTTTGCATTTTAGGCTTCCCTGTAAAATATAATGATAGATTTCTTCAATAATAATTACAGTGGGGAAAAAGCTTCATCCAAGTTGCATAAGACTAGCTTTATCCGGGCATGTGGTTTTATAAGAGTTTAATTGTTGATTATCTAGGAATGACCACAAGCTTTTCTTTAGTGATAAGAAGGGTCAAAAAAATTTAAAGGAAACCCAAACCATAAACCCCTCTCTGAAGTTTTTTTTGTTCCACCACAGTACACTAGTGATTCCCACTGGAATCAGTGTGTGGTTCTCTTATCTTGTGGTGGGAAGATAGATGGTCCCTGAGGAAAGCAGTAAGCTGCCTGAGTCTTTGAGTCAAGAGATGGAAAACATGGAGTGTGATTTTCAGAATGTCTGTCCATAATCCATAATTCTGTGCAGTTTGAATTCCGTTAATTGCCTGATGGATTTACAGTTGAACATTTCAGATATAATTATGTCTATTATCAAAAACAAAGGAGACACGTGCCAGTCTGAAAGAGTAAAGACATAGCCTGAAGGAAAGGGATTAGTTCATCTTGTCTCTTCCCCTCACACATGCACATGCAGATATTTCTGCACAAATCCCTGTCTACCTTCTTGTCTGTTCATCCATTGTGCCTTGACTTCCAGGGCTGTCCTTTCTTTGTGCCACTGGGAAGACTCCTAGTGGTCAAAAAGTCCTTTGATTAAGTTCATGGTCGTCATCATCATATGCCCAGTTTCCAAAAGAGGTACAGCTATTTGAACTTTGATATATGTGGCAAGAGCAAAACAAGCTGTTCAACAGTGCTTCCCAAGGTTTGGATAACTGGCAACCTACAGGCCATCTGACAAGAGCACCAGGACAGTCATTTAAATTGCTGTATCTGGTTCATAGACAATAGAGTTCTTCACGTGAATGCCCACTCATTAGATCCTCTCTTTGGAGTCTTTGTTGTATTTGGGACAGGCAACTTGTCTGCAGGATCTTCCAGACCTCATTTGTTCTCTCACTGGAGATATCTCCAGAGTTCCTACTGGGACCTGTCTGCTCAAGGAATTGACTGCAAATGGAAGCAGGACTGGACTCTAAATTTCTGTTTGCATTTAGGCATTTTTATGAAAATTATTCATTTAGCACTACTCAGTCCCAAGCTGTTTCAGCCCACTCCCAAAGACAAACATGATGATTATCACTCTTTGTTACAGATGGCCATCATTAGGATTGGACCATGAGTAGTGAAAATAAACAAACAAAAGATATTATGGTGTCTTGGAATGTATTAGTTAAAGATTTTGGGCTTTCTTAACTCCTTTTAAGGTAAGTAGTGCTGGTACAACTGAGTGGTATTGTGACAAGGGGCAGTGAGGTGCATTTTTGTGTCTGTATATACATATGTAGACACACAGTCAGCTTTTGAGAATGACACTGGAGAATTAGACCCATTATAGCAGGGTGGTGTCATTTTTCATATCAGCCTCATTCATCTCTCTGCACCCCATGCCAGGAATAAAAGGCTGTGATGATGTTCAATGGCACACAAGCAGCTACCTGGCGGTCCTGTTGTGTACACACCCACGGATGTTGCCCTGGAGACCACACGGCAGTGAGGGCGGCATGCCTGTTTGCATCCAGACGCTGAGGGTTGCTTGGAGAAGCCCATCCGTCAGGCAGGTTAATTGGGAGTTTCGTCAACGCCTGCCCTACTCACTCTGCCGCTCCTTGCTGTCTCTGCAGAGCTCCAAGAGGGGAGCAGCAGAGTTGCCAAAACACACCAGGAGCAGAGGAGAGCTGGGGTTTGGGCACTGGTTTTTTACATGCAGCCTATGCGTGACTATGCAAGTCAGCTGGGAGTGAGGCCCCTAAATCCCCTTGGGGATCTAGACCTCGTTTCCCTGTTTGTAGCACTCTGCCCGGCTTACCGAGGTGGTGTCAGAGTGCCTCCTTGGCACAGTGCATGGTTCTCTGAGGGGCATTCATCCCACCGAATGTGGACACCGCAACGCCTACACCTGAGCTGTCTAGACACACCTCCTAATGAGCAGAGAGCAAGAGATGTGTCTAAGGGCTGAGTCACCTTAACCTGAACCCAAACAAGCCTGGCTAATCTCCCCTAAAAATATGCCTATTTTTCTCCAGCACCTATGACACGAGCCCAGAGTGGTCATGTCGGATGGAGATACTTGCACTGTAAGGCAAGCTGAATCCCTCTCCCTGTTCTCATGTTGGCAGCAGCTATGTAAGCATTAACAGATGAAAAAGCTGATTTGTTCTGTCCTTGTCCATGTCTTCCAGGTCTTCTTCTGTCTCTGGTGATGAGAAAGGAACAGCCAGCTATTAGCCAGTGCCCCATGTTTAATTTTTATATCTCCCTCTTTGCCTTACAATCAACTGGACACCTGGAAGTGTGCCTCAGTGGTTAGTGCAGCCAACTGGGCACAGTGCTAGGCAATGATTTCCTCTTTCTAGGATGTCGGACTCTACTGAGACCTACCATCAGTTACACACAAAATCCCCAAATCTCTTGGTATCTCCTTTGCCCAAGCATGAAAGCATGCTACAACCTATTGTATGGGGGGGATATTCGGACCCATGGTGAAGAAAAGCCCATAGCACCAGGCTTCAGTCACAGAGGGAGATTTTTAAGTGACTTTTAAGTGTGTGGCCAGGGGCCTGCTAGCTGTTCTCCAGCTCTGTGCTGCTTCCAGACCCTGGTGACAGACACGGGCATTCAGCAGAGGCTCTACCCAGCTAGTCTGTCAGAGCAGTAGTGCTCAGACCAGGGAATGGATGCAAGAAATCATCAAGGGTGAGGAGCTGGCTTTAGTGAGTATGATTACACATGTCTGAAACCTGTTCACTGCCTGTAATGGTAAGCTATTTTCTGAGCTTCTCTTCACTGTGTTGTGTTCTTTCTGGCCATCGTATTTGTATAAAGCATAAGCCTTTGGGGCAGAACTTTTATTCCTTTGACACTCCTAACTCATTCTTGCAAGCTTACATTTGTTGTTGTTGTTGTTGTTGCTGTTGTTGTTGAGTAACCAGTAATAAATAATGTTTTGGTCAAGGCTCTTGGAATGTGTGGCTGAATCTCAAAGCATCTCTGAATTGTCTGTATCATGAGTACTATTGCTCCTGATTTACGATTAGGGGAAGCGTGTTGCAGACAGGGCATCTTACAGTGAGACAAAAAATAAAAAATTGTGCTGTATTGTATTTAGGGGGACGACACATTCCCTACCAGAAATCCTGCACACCTGGATGTAGACAAATGAATGAAGACCTGAACAGACTAAAAGAAAATATTTTATCTAGAAAATGTGTTTAGGAAAGGAGATTTTTATCTGGCACCCCTTGTTTCATGTTAGAGTTGAGTAAGCATCTTCCTTCTAGAGACACAGGGTTCCTGTAAGTGGCAGAACAAAAAATATTGCAGGGAAAAAAACCCAGCCCTTGAATTCCAAAAATACCATCTCCTTTCAAAGTAAGATTTATATGGAAGAAGACAATCTCTCTTACAGAGTTTTTCCTGTCGCCCGGAGTCCACTCACTGGAAACAAGCGCACAATTTAAAAAGATATTGGAAGAACAGCTTGGACACAGAGAAAGGAATGACCTGGAGTGTTAAAAAACAGACAAGCTTTTTTGTAGCTTGGAGTTTGGAACAAGAAGCTAAAAGTCATGTAAGGCCAGTAAAGTTTGGGGCATTCTTGTTACCTAAAAAAATAACCATTCTTGGCTTCTCTCATTAGTGTTTCTGCTCAGGGATTAACTGTTTTGTGGGGAAGCTGGATGCAAATCTGCAGCTGTGGCGGTAAATTTTCTTGAATGTATAAAGGGTCGGGATGGGCGAGTGGTTAGGTTATTTGAGGGCTGGTGTTCCTGAGCCCTCTTTGTCTGGCATCCAAACAAGCCTTCCTGTTGAGAAACACTGGCCTACTTCTTCAGTGCAAGACAAACAACATACCAGCTCCTACTCTAGTGGGACAGTGGAAGTAGTGAGCTATTTCCATTTAATGCTACAAGCACGTAATGGCTTCTGGATGTATCTAAGCAGAAGTAGCACAGCTTCTCTCTCTCTCTCTCTCCCTATCATTCCTTGGTTTTATTAAGACATTTCTGGCTCTTGCAAAATTTTAGGAGACGGTGTGGGGGCTTCCTGCAAGGGAAAAGCTTGGTTTTGCTCTCAGACTGTGGCTCCTGAGGATGAAGTGCCCCAGTCAGAGTGGAGGATGCCGATGTGGAAACAATGGGCACCACCAGCTGTATTCAGGGACACAACCTTCAACTGCAGAGTGAGCAGAAAGTATGTGGGAATGCTTATCAGCATTTCCTAAAAAAAAAACCAAAACCCAAAACAAAACCCTGCCCTCCGAAACCAAACCAAAAAGACCTAGAGGCATATGTATTTCATTTAAAACAAACAAGCCTAGATTAAAAAAAAAAAAAAAAAATCTCTTTGGAACAGAATAGAGCAAGGACTTGTTTATCAGGCAATATGGTGTCACAGCAATGCATGGAAATGAGTTTGCTGCTTTGGCATGCTGGTAAGGGTCTAAGCCGTGCTCTAAGGAACACTTTCCTTGCTGCATCCCTTAGGAGGCACTGTTTAGGAAATGGGGAAAGGGATACAGAAGATGTTTTGTGACATCTTTGAAACTGGTCATTTGTGGCTGTATGTTGGGCTGCTTTTCGCAACTTTGTCCCAGCTGTCATGGGGCTGCTTAAGAAACCTCCAAATCCCATAGTACTACAATGGCTCTCCCTCTGTTCTGCCACAGATATCCTGCACAGGGGCAAAATCAGATGGAAAGACTGCCTTCAGTAGTTTTTTGGGTTTATTCTTTCTTTTGGGTTGTCGTCTTTATGGTATTTGAATGGGATAGTCCTTTCATCTCCTGCCCCTTATAGACCCTTGTGACAGGTTAAAGGGTCAACAAACTGCCTGTATAAGAACATGTGTGTACATAAAGCCCATATATTCTATTGATGACTATATAGGCTATTACATATACATTTAATAATTGTATCACATGTCTAGTTTTCTGTGTGTGACAAGCATAGAGGTATCTATCAACAGATATAAATGCATACTAAAATGCTATGATGTGGTAGAAGGGCTCTTAGCAGGAGATGTGGGGGAAGTGCTCTTTGTTATGGCTGTGCCAACCTTGACTTTCTCAACTGTGATGTACCCAAGCTGAAGAAACCTTTGTACCACACAGTATTTTCCAGTTAATTATATATATTTCTGCATCGGGGTGTGTGTGGACAAGTGAGATCATCCATTCCTTTGAGACTTTTTTTATCCTATCCTGAACATTTTTCCTCTCCCTTGCTCCTTTCCAGGAGCTCAACAACAACAATAGAGCCAAGAGCCTTCCCTCTCATCTGCAGTCCAGTGTCTGCTCCGGAGTGTGTGCTCCGAGCACTCTGGTGGTGTCAACTCCAAGGACTTGTCCAGCTTGAGTCTGCTGCATTTCCAAGCTCAGATAACATGGGATGTTTTCAGACCAGCCCGGCTGCTGGCCAGGTTCTTGCCAGAACTGGGAAACAGGAACCAGGAAAACAAATCCTTTTTTTTTTTTTTTTTTTTTTTGCTTTGTATGTGTCTGAATATGAGAGAAGCATGACCAAGAAAAACTAGGTTTTGAGCCATCCAGCATCTCTTAGTGATGTGCATTCAAGGGTCTACCTCACCTTAATTCAAGCAGATTTGTTCTATAGTTTTATTTGAAAAATTCTATTTTAGTACTTGCTTAAAATTTTGGGGTTAGTTTCGGTTGCTTTTTATAGAAGTGGGTTGGTTTGTGTGGTTTGTTGTTTGGGTTTTTTTTAAATGGCATTATTATTTTTTCCTTCCCGTATTTTCATGGATCAGAAGGTTCACTGAGATGCCAGGCTATGGCTGGCTACAGCTTCAGTACATCTTGTAACAATGCAGGCCATGACATGCCAGTGTGATGGAGCGTGGTATGTAAAGTCCAGGAAAGATGTGACAGATTAACACTGCTGATAATGTTTGCTGCTCCAGATCTTCTACTAAAATCCCCTTCTTCCAGGTAGTTTAACTCTTGAGACACTAATATAGTGAGTACCTGAAGAAAAGAGATACCTACAGACAACCACAGCAGTGGTGGACAGTTGGAGTATTTTGTGCTTCATTGTAACAGTATTTCTTCATTGTAGAGCTGGGCAACAGTAGAAATGTGTGTTTACTCTTTACTAGCAAAGGAACCATAATTTCTGCTTAATTTCTATGTAATTTCAGGCAGTGTGCTGGCTGGGATCTGTGTCCGGACACCTGCTTCCACGAGGAGTATGAGGAATGCTAAGCAGCACCCGCCACGGCACGCTCTTCTGCAGCATAAGGTGTGACAGGTCCAATATACATCCCTCTTCCCTCGGTCAGAAAAGTAATCTTGGGAGTGAGGTGGAGGGTCACAGGAGTATGAGGAAAGAAAACAATTGATGTGGGGAAAAACCCCTTTTCTTCCTCTTCTCATTCATCTTCTCCCACTTTCCCTACCTAGAAAGCACAAAGTGGTGTGCAACGCCTGCAAAACTTACGTAGTATAGGCCAGACTTTGCAAAGGCACTCTAGTTCTGTCTTGGGTTTTGGGATATAAGCAGGTTATATTTATAGTTTTGCTTTGGATAAGGTGCTCATGAACTAGTGAGAGTCCTACAGCCCTGATCTACAGGCCAGCCTGCAAGGGAAGGAGGCAAGCCTGGATTTACGAGATCATTACTTCTTAGCCTGAAACAAGAGGGATGTGCAGGATGAACAGGTGTCATTGCTGAAGTATAATGCACCTTTCCAAAGGAAGCTGCACTCTCATCTGATGAAGTCTTAACTTTGTGTCAGGCAATGAAAGTTGATTGCTGTACTCACTGGGCTCATGGTTTCCTCTGTCTGGATGGAAGAAGAGACTACAGAGATGGTCTGAATATTAGGATTGCTAACCTGCCCCTGAGGGCAGGTCTGGAGGACTCAGATACTTCTTCCCATTCACCTGAGCAGTAGCAAGGCTGTCTTGGTGAAGTTCCATTCCATTTTTTACAACAGGAGATATATAAGCAGTTTCCAAAATTTGAAGAGGAAATATGCTTACAGCTCTCCCTTCATTACAATAACTAGTGGGAGGAAAGAAAGAAAAGTCCTGCAATAATCATTATTGAGTTGAAAAGAAATATTTCTGGGCTGCAGGGTGCCCTAGCCACTGAGGTTAGAAAGACAGTGATTTTCCACCTAGCATTGGACAGGGTCAGGGCAGGCTCTGGGATGAATCCTTGATTTGGGATTTGGAGCCCTGTTGTTCTGGTTTTAAATGACTTATCAGGAACACACTCCTCAGCAACTATATCCAGAATTTCTGGTCTTATTAAAGTCATAAATAGAACTTGATGAATTTTGCTTGGCAGGATCCAGAGATGGAAAAGAAAGAGCAGATCACCAAAAGCCTTAATTCAAATAGTTGTGTTTTTCTGGAAAAGAGAGGAGAGAAGGAAACTCTTGGTAGTTAGTCATTTTTCCCTACCTCTTCAACAGAGCCACTGGTATAGGGAAGCTAGAGCCCTGATTATTATCTGAAGCATTTATTAATATATGGATTGTTTTCATGAAGCAGAATCTCCACATTAGATTTCTGTCTCTTTCCATTTAGCTTCTTGGTTACCTAATTGCATCCATTTCTATGGCATTGGCTGCTGCACACAGTCCATCCATCCTTGCATCTATGCTGGAAAGCGGAACTACTAAAAGATCAGTTACTGCACCAATTTATTGCACCTTATCTGTTCTGCTGTACCTAGCCACATGCATGCCCTCTGCCAGCAGCCCTCAAAGGGCAGCCTGTGCCACCTTCAGCAAGGACTTAGCTGCCTCCTCTGGTCCCAGGACAAGAGCTGGCAAATGGGAAGTTACCTTATTGTAAGCGGTGTGCTCTAAAATTACACCCTAGCTTACCTTGCGGTAACTTGCTCGTGTAGTCATGGCCTTAAGGTTTTTCTTTAGTATCCATGGCCACAACATCTAAGCATTTTATGGTACAGCATACACTAAACATTAATTTCAAATTATTGAGAATATTTTCATGACTCAACAGCTTTATAATGACTGTGTACCTTATTAAAGTCTTGCAGCCCTTTAATAACAAAGTTTTCCCTGATCCCTTGGCATTTAAACACCCTGAAATAACTGAAATGAAATGCATAGCTGAAGTGTTTTTTTAGGACACTTGATTTAAAGTGAGCCCAAAGCAGCAAAGGGCTCTTTGAACATCTCTAGAGTGGACGCTCCCAGAGCTGTCTGTATACAGTTTGAATTAATTATTCCCTTCACTGAAATTGTACAAGATGTCCCCCAGGCTCTTTTTGACTGCCTTGCTGCCCTTTTGCGATAATCCCTTGCTATCCTTTGGGCTTTCAGTGGTCCTAAACTTAACATATAAAGCTATTTTTATCTAGGGGCTAGGGTGTGAATAAATGCAGAGAATGTCTCTCAACATGACTTTGTGTTTGTGAGCCTTCCTTCAATTTGATTGGAAATGCTCAAACTTTCTTGCAAGCTGCCTTTGAGCATCCTCTGGTGAAATAACTGCAGTTAAGAAGGATTTCTTCTCCCATGGGTCACACAAGGCAGCAATCAGCTAGGAGCAAGAGGGAAGCTTGGAGGCAGACCAGAGGCTTAGGAGGTGGACAGAGCCTTTGGTCTCTATTCTTCAGTGCACCACTGCCGCATGAAATAACCTTGGACAAGTCTCCTCACCACTCTTGGGTAATGTAGGTGTGATGCAAGCATTCATCCCGCAGCTACACCAGAGCTGCACTGTGTGCCTTTGCTGGGCTCAGCTCAACTCATTTAGCTGGGGTTTCAATAGCACCTTAGGGAGATGGGTTCTTGACTCTCCATTAATTTTGAATGGGGACACAGGTGCCTCTAGGGTTCTTGAAAAATCTAGTCCTTAATGTTTTATGGAAAGGGTATAACGTGCCAGGAGAAAAGAAGGATTTTGTGAATGTCATTACTTGTGATGAATCCTTAGGATGGAGGCAATTCACTGAAGCATTGCAAAGGTCCCCTGCAACAAGCCCCACAACTTCTTATCTTTAATGACCATCAGCAGAGAGAGCACATAGCATCACTGCTTTGTACCAAAATGCCAGTTCAGTCGGCCACTGGCTTAGCAGCAGGTTACCTGCCCTGCAAAAGCCTTGCTGAGCTCCTCCTGGCAGCAGGGCCACTTCCGAGAATTAATAAAGTGTGCAACTCTAGCTGTTTCATCATTTAAGCATCAGCTGAGAAATAGCTTCTGCTAGACTTTAAAAAAACAAAACAAAACAAAAAACCCACAACAACAAAAAAAACCCAAACACCAAACCACCGTACCCAGCTTGGGACCCAGCTATGGCAGGGCTGCTGTTTGGGATCAGCCAGATGGGTGTCCTTGGGCACTTCCAGCTGTGCTCCAGCTGTGCTGGAGACCACACTGACAGGGTTGCTGGCTCAGGTGAGCCTGGTCTTTGATACTGCCTCATATTCACCTGGCCCAAGGCTTCCACAGGGGTACTATAGAGACCTACTAAAAGCTAGACTGGGATAAAAACTGGCTTAGGACCAACATCAGCTTGCTTGTGAGAGGTACAAAACACCTACAAGCTCCACAGAGCACCAGACACCAATAGTGCCAGGCAGGACCCTACATGTATTCAGAGAAATGGTGGTCTGAGATGTTCTAGGCTCATGGGAGCTGTGGTCGGTCAGTTTGGGTCACAGGTAACGTGACCAGCATTCTTTCAAGCCATCATCCTTCTTATTTCAATATAAACACTTCCCACCTGTCCCAAATACGCGTGCCATTCTCCAAGACTTTCCAGCATTGCTTACATTTGCAGAACTTTATTCCCCGCTCCCGCTCCCTGTGCCGCATCTGTTCCCATCACAGCTGTGGCCACCCTGTTCTGTCTGGCTGACACCCCCGGCCCCCCCCTTCCCCTCCAAACCACCTCCCCTCCAAGATCAAAATACTCTGTTTTTATTTATTTACCCTGCAGCTGTCAGTATTGTGTCTGGGTCAGTGCACTGCAACGTGGAGGGACATCCGATACACGGAAAATCCTTAAAACTGCCAATCCTGGTAGTAACCAACATACACACCATCAACAAATATATCCCTTGGCCCTTTGCTCCTTTGAAAACAACAGGTCCAGGCGATGGAAGAAATGATATTGTTGGAAGCTGGTACATCCTGGCCTGAAACAGCATCGTGTTTGCACGTGGTCAGGGAGAAGAGGCAGGACTGAAGATAGGGGCTATCCCAGGACTGCCCACCCCGATGTTTTTAGCACTGCACAGAAATGCACAGGGCAGAGGCACAGCTGTGAGACATCGGGCAACAGCTTTGCTGTCTCTCTGACCCACACGATGCTTTTTTAAGATGAAAGAAAACACTGTAAGTGTTGCAAAGTGGAAGATGCTGTTGAGGAGCAGAAAGCATCCGGGATGGCGCATGGTGGTAAAGAAAGGCAGTGCCAGGAATGAGTCTGATTTTCTTCCATTTCTCTGATGATTTCAAGCTCAGTATCCAGACACCAGCTTCAGTGGAGATGAGGCCTCAGCCCTGTTCAGCCACAGCATCCTATAAAGACGGGCTGGTACGTGGGCTCACCATGGACCTCTCCTTCCTACATCAGTGCAAACCTTGCCCTGGTGTAAAGACAAAAGTCTTTACCTGAATAAAGCAATGAGTATGACTATGATTTAGGGTTGGAGAGAAATAGGAAGAGCTTTTAAGTAGCTGGTGCCTAGCAAAATAGGTGCTTGCTGCTGACCGATGTTGATTGATATGACATGTTTTCTGTGTTCTCAGGAGGGCTTGCACAGTGGCTGGATGAATAGATTCAGTCAAAATTCCCTTCTGTGCTGGTGATAGAGAACTGCAGTGGCTCTTCTTGTTGCCCACCCCATGGCCCAGCAGCCACAAGCGAGGCCACGTTTGCAGGCACTTGTGCTGCTGCATGGAATGGACCTGCAGGACCAGATGCTGGTGGATGTGCAGGATGCCCAGCCCCCCCCCCGCTCTGGGTGTGTGATACAGAGTTGCTCTGCATGCAGAGCGATGAGTTCAAATTGTCCATCTCACCTGTAAGGGGATATTCAGAGGCTCTGCTCTCTTTAAGCAGCCTTTTGTTTCTGCACAGATGCTCAAGGCAGCTAAGTTAATGTTTCAGCAAACTCCAGATGTTGTGTGGTACCCAGAACCCTGCTGCACTGCATGCAAAACATTTAGTTGATTGCTTTGGGAAGCTGTTGTGGCCACATGGCCATTGGAAGCCAGGGATGGATTGACTGGCTCAGGGATACTGAATATTAGCAGCAATAATTTTTCTTTGAGTATGCTAGTCCCTGTTTTTTAAGGCAATCACTATGTATCCTCTATCCCATCAAAATGCAAATGCCTTCTAAAAGATAGCCATAATCTGCCTGCTGCGAGTGTGCTTAAAGACACTCACCCGTGTTACAGCTATACCACGAAACCAGGGCTGTGGTTTCCTGAACGCAAAGAGCTGGGTGCAGCTGAAGGCAGCGTTCCCCTGCAAACCCGGGTGTTCACTCCCATCAACAGCTGTGATTCAGGCTGAGGTAGGATGCACACCGCAGCAGCTGGGTGTACGGCTGGAAACCAGGCCTTCTTCAGCTGCCAGCCACTGCCCCAGGCAGTGCTCAGGACCACGAGAACTGCGCTTTCCTCTGTACCTTCTCACGGTGTGGGAGAAAGGGGCATCACTCTTCCCTCTTTAGCTCTAGGACGACATTAAGAAAGACTGGCATGGAGAGAGGAATTTTTTTTCCCCCTCTCTTTCTCCATCCCTAAGAATAGCCAGTTTGTAGGTCTGTCAAAAAAACAGAACAGCAAGTAAACTAAAACCCAATTGAGGAAGAAGCTGGTAACAGCCTTGTGACCAGGTCACAGGTGCCCTTGGTCAACCTATCTGTTAAGCAGTACCTGCCTTTTCACTGGCACCATCCTAAGTGCTGCAAGGCAACTAGCAGGTACCTCAACAAGAACCTTGCTGGAACTTCTCCCTTGGACCTCCAGAAGGATGTGCTTTTGGCACACAGGCTTTTGGGAGAGGAGACAGAGATGAGCAAGCAGGCTGTGGCAAGTGGCTCCAGGTAGGTGTTGCAGAAGCTGCAGCGTGCCTGGAGTCTGGCATCTGATGTGGGAGTAGGATTGGGAGCCTGAGTTAAAGTGTGTTCGATGGGGACGTGCTAGCTTCAGGCACCAAACTTGCATTGTGATAGTCAATTGAGTTGTCATGCTGCTATCCCTCCTACCAGAGGAGGGATGTGCAGGACCTTGAGAGCTGCAGAAGGCACTGGGAGGACAGAGCTTGTGTCACACCCTTACGGCCATGCACTCCTCAATCTCTGCAGCTAATGCAACTTGTTGAGAATCACAGCCCAGACCACGATCTCCCTCCTTGTAGTTCTGCCTTTGCTCTCCCAATCTGCAGGATTCGCCTCCTCCTTGCATTGTTGCCTCTTCTGCCAGCTGCAGCCCCATGTTTTGGAGCAGTGAGGAGAAGAGAGACCTGCAGGAGGGAGAGGTGGGAGAGAGAAAATTACTTTTTTCTGGCAATTTGACTCCTTTCCCATCTGGTGTTGGCTGCTTTCTCAAAGGCATCCTTTGAGAAGGCATTACCTCTCCCAGAAGGCACAGAAGTTTGTGATCTACGTTGATATTTATCTGTTACTGGTCTATGGTGTATCTAAATAATGAAAACAGCTACCGACAGCCTAGCAGGATAAGCAGAAATAGATTGCCTAGAACTACAGGTTCACAGCCCAGCAAGTGATATTTCCAGTCCTTCAGATACAGCTAAACTTGTAGCTAGCAGCTTGCTGTGTGTTCAGAGATTGGCGTTAATGACATGTTATGCAAAAGTATCTCTTCCGGGACAGAATCTTATTCCTCCTAGTGTAGCAAATGCAGTTATTGCTGTCTTCCATCCCAGAAGTGGCCACATGTCTGATTCTGGCTACGTATACAGCAGCTTGTGAAACATGCCAAGACTCTTCAGCATGCAAGGCATTAGAGAAATGTAAGACAGGATCATGACAAGCAGAGTGCATGGCATCATATTCCATCATGCAGCAGGGGAAATAGGGATGCAAAATATGTTCTTGAGCTGAATAAGCCATTTGGACAAAATAAGGACTGAGGTGAACTTTAGTCTCCAAATTTAAACCAAAACTGGATCACAAGCCTTCTCACATTGGTGTGTCACAGTTACCTCATGAAATTACCCCATTTCCATTGCCACCAGCTGTTTTCTAATGTAGGAGTCTAATTCATAGCTCTAGTTGCTGAAAAACACCCAAAGATCGGGGCAGAGCAAACAGGAAATCTGGTAGCTTGACTATGGCAGGATGAGTCATTTCAATACTCTGTGTTGTAGAACCTCAGACCCCGATGATTACTTTTCATTTCTCTTTTGACCTCATGGGACTTTTTATTTTTTGGACTTGCCCTGTGAGAAAGTATTTCAGATGTGAGCATTTTCTTAGGTCTTCTTGCTGCTTCATGATTTGTGGTTAACATGGTGCTGGAGAAACCCAGCAAAAATCCCTCTGGTTAGCCCAGTTTAACCTAATCTAGTCCAGCTGCAGCCCCTGAGGACTGAATCGCCACATCTAAAGATTTTTCAGGCCAAGTAGCACCTCCTCACATCCAGTCACTACCTCCACCTGGAGCTAAGGGAAGCAGGGAGCCCCAGCACTGGGTAGATGATGTGTTTGGGCTTAATTTGCATCCATGGGGCAGAGACTCTGATTGCAAAACAGGGGAAGTAACTATCTCTGCTCTTAAACAGGAGTTGCAGTACTGTTAGGCAGAGAACCTGAACTCTCCATCCCTTACTGGTTACAGTGGTGTGTCCGTGGAGCCTCGTGCTTTCAGATTCTGTTCAACAGCATGTATCTGCAATCTGTGTTTCTCTTTGCCATGGGGAGGGCCTGGTGGGTGCAGTGCTGGCCATGTGGAAGGGCATGCAGATGGTGATGGCTTCACTGTACTCTATGGGGTGGACGTGACTCCTTAAAACCCTGCAGGCAGCAGCACTGGCCTGCACCAGGGGGTTCAGCTTGCACAGACTGGAGCTACCACCAGACTGGACAGCATAGGTAGCACTGGATGTGCAGACAGGACAGCTGGCTTTGTGTGTAGCAGTAACCCAAGAGTTCACCCAGCTTCTCAGGAAGGATTTGCTGAGCTCTCTGTTATGTGGCTGCATGGCTAGACAGTTCAAAACTGCTTTGACTACCCGTGCATCAGCTGTGCTCAATGCCTAGAGTTGCTTGGGATGTTTGTTTGATTGTCAAAACATTTTGGTGTCAAGGGCCTCTCCACACCCTCTGGTGCGATGTGATCCCCGATTAATGGACTGAGCTTGGCTGTTCGGGAGCACATCCCAGTGCTATTTAGACCTGCACAGAAAAAGGGTAAGATACCACTGTGTCAATATGATAGCTGGTGTGACGGTACCTGCTGGACTGAGCAGGGTGCTGGGGTAACGAGTAAGAATCTGAGTTCATTCATCTTCTGTGGCAAGTGACTGAGCTGAAGACAGCAGAGCTCAGACCTGCCTGCCTCACCAGGGCCTGGTGCTCTTGAAGATGACCAGAGTGACTGTTTCTTGGGTTTTGTTGTTTTCTGGGGTTTTTTTCCCTCTGCTTTAGTTCTTTTAGCATCTTGGCCTGGGCTTGCCCAGAAGCTTGGCCACAGGCTTGGGTCCCTGGTGCTCAACCATGGCTCAGCGAGCAAAGTTCAGCTGTTGCCACACTGGGGTTGGGCACGGTTCAGCTCCTCATGTGCACTTCAGAGGAGGAGCTCATGGTGGAGCAAAACCTGCTTCCTCACCCAGTTGCTGGGGATGATCAGCTGCGCTGTGCACAAGGTGCAGCCCATGAAAGTAATGAGTGGCAAAAGCTGTCAGGTCTACAGGCACCGGTGCTCTGTCCTCCCCAGGATATGGTGCTGTGAAGGAGCACAGACACAGGCAGCAGCTGCTGATCATCAAGAGCGCCTGGCTCCATAAGTCACCTGGTGATCTCCCTGCTGGTCCCCCCTGATTGGGATATCACAGCCATCAGCAGTCCCAGCCACTGGCAGCAGCAGCACAGTGACTCACCTCCCTGCATTAAATCCTGCTATCGAGCTGATGATCTGCTGGTAATTTTGCTCCAGCTGAGTGCTGCAGACCTGCTCTCACGCATCCTGCTCTCCCTGTAGGCAGAAAGATTCCCCCCCAAATTACCCCACCCTCACTCAGTGTACCCACAGCCTCTGGCCACTCTCCAGCGCACTGTCTGTTTTGGAAATCAAAAACCTCTGCCCTAGTACCTAATTTCAGGAGTTAGGCTCTGGAGGCCAGTGAAGTGCCATGGAGAGATGTGGGCAACTGCATTTTTGTGGAGGTCGCAACACTGAGGCCATTCCTCATTAAGACATGGAGGTGATGCCCACGCTTCCATGCTGAGCATGGGCGTTATACTTAATGCCGAGCAGCTTTTCCCCTAAAAGCTCCTTTCTTGCCCCACTGTGCTCAGGGAAGGAGATGGCACAGCAGCAGGAGAGGGCCTTTAGAGCAGCTCCAGGGCACAGACTATGAGCTTTGAAATACAGGTGTGTATTGCTGCACTAGTAACAAGCATAGGTCGTGATCTTTCTTTGCTGTGTTGTCTTCTCTATTCCTCCAGTCACCCATTTACCCCCACTTTCTTTCTGCCCCTCTGTCTCTCCTTTGTGAAGTTATACTTGGTATAGGGGGTTTGTTCAAAGAGGATGCTACACTGCAGGGCTGGGCTGAGAACTCACCAGCTCATTCCATCCAGGACACTGATTAACTGTCAGTCTAGCCTGCTTGGGCACGGTGGAGGTGCAGAGAGATGCTTTAATAACTGATTTCCCTTGTCTGACTTCTGGGTTTGGGGTCTTTGTGGAAAAAGAGCCAGGCATTCCTGTATAGCTCCTACTGCACAATCAGTAGCATTTAAGAAAACAGAGTAAGAAATGAAATGGCTCTGTTGCTTCTCCTGATTCCTGGGAGGAGCTCCATATTGAGCACCTGCATGATTTACCAGTTTGGAGAGGGGGGACCCTTCATGTCCTCGGAAAAGGAATCTGAGTCACCGCCTCTGCTGGCATGGAGTGAAAAGGGAAGTGAATGATGCTGAAGGTAGAAAGCTGTGCCACCTGCCCTGAGCCCTGCGGTGCCACTTCCAGCGGGGCAGTGGGAGCCTCATGGGAAGGCTTTCTGCAGGAGGCAGGCAGAGAGTTCTCTGTTGCCAGAGGAGAGGCATCTCTTATCCATAGGAATATCACAGCTATCAGCTAAGCTGAAAGGTCTGACTGATGTTATAAGAGCATCTTGGGGCTTGTTTAGAAGCTTCTGGGGATTATTTTAGCTGGGGATTGTGAGACACCTTAATGACGTGTTTCTGTTTCACAGCTAGTAGCAACACGGGGAAGCAAATATCCCTTTCATATGTGAATCCACAGACCAGGAGTAAAGTTAAGGATGATATGAACGATGTCTTATCGCACATTCCCTTCCTGTTCCCCCCTTTGATTTAATTTATGTTATTATTTTTTTCAGGATGACCAGGGTCCCACCTTGCCAGGGAGGTCAATGGAAGTTTAGCTGCCAACTTCATGAACAGGATTTCAACCCATGTCTGTGATTAGTGCTGAAATGAAATCCACAGCTTGAAATAATTTATCCAGCACATCCGATCAAACACAAACATCCTCTGTGCTTGCAAATAAATGAGGGTTGGAGCCAGCTAGCCTGCTGCAGAGGTTTGTGATAGATTGATGAGCTGAGAACAAGCTGCCACCCTCCACCCCCATCATCAGTGACTTTCCAGCCTGGGGAAGGGGACGCTGAGGCTAGAGGTGAAGGATATACTTTCCGATAAGTGCTACAGTGGGAGGTGAGAAATATGAGCTCCCAGAGGAGGAGAAGGAAAAACAGGCAGGCACTGTGCTCTGTTAAGCAGCGTACAGTTTAGGCAGAGCAGCTGCTTGACAGGCTTCTGGCATGAGGGTCAGGGCAGGAGCAGCCCTGTGCTTGCAGCACCTGTTATTGAATGCTACCCGCAGGTACCAGGCCAGCACAGGCCATGCTTTCTGGCTGATACAGTCTTTTTCCAGTTGCATGTAAAGGTAAGGGGCCTGTGAGATAAGGAGAGAGACGATGAAATGGCTGACGAGGTCTGCCCTCCGTGAGATGCAGTAACACCACCACCAACACAGAAGGGTTCTCATCCAGGCGGTCTTTGTGTTTAAAGCTGAAAATAAAGTCTGACTTTGAGTTCCAGTGTCACTGGTTAGTGATTTTTAATTGGGAAATTCACATTACCTGCCCTTTCCTTGTTTTGCCCTATAGCATGCAAGCTCCAGCAGCACGGCAGAGGGTTCAGGCTCTCAGAGTAACATGCTTCTCCTGCACCATCAGCTGAATTGAGCTGTCGCGGTTGGGGTAGGAGGGTGGTGAGCCTGTGGTTCAGCTGGGGAACGGTTATGTATTAAGCCTGCGCCGGTCAGTGACTTGCACTTCTCTGCCCTCATCTCAGTGTTATTAAGATCAAAGTGAATTTCTAGTTCCCAGATTAGCAAAGGGAAGTTTGAAAAGATGAAGCATGTGTTGCCTGAAAGTGAAGAAACCAGAACCCAAAGGAAACCTTGAACTGATGATTTTGAGTACACACTATTTGTGATTGTTTGATTTATTTTTTTTTTATAACTGGGGCAAACCATACTTCAGAGAGACTTTCTGATATGAGGCGTTTCATGAATGATGAGCTAATGCTGTAGGTTTTACAACCAAAGAAGATGAGATACATGTCGGGACTCAGACCCTGGGTTGAGCTGGGTGCTTAGTGAGTGAGGGTTTTCTGATTTCAGTGACACCGATGTGCCATGTGCTTAAACATCAGAGCGCTGTGCTGGCAGACACCTGGCAGGAGATGCTGCTGCAAATGCAGAGGAGCCTGCCAGGCCTGCACCCCGACAGCACTGTGTTTCAGGCTGTCTTCTAAAACATTCTCTATCAGCGTGTGCTGGAGATACACAACTGCAACTGGCAGGGGAAAATGCTGTGCTGATCCTACTGAAAGGCACAGGTCAGCATCTCCTGCCTGCAGACTCAGATGGAGAAAGGTGGCATGAAGTTTTCCTTCCAAAGGCAGTAAACAAATTAAGCTGATTTAATAATTTAAAACAGCTTCTGGGGTGCTCTAATTACACATCTTCATCAGCACTACCTCTGAAACCCCAAACCCACACAGTTTGAGTGATCTGAGTAGCTCCTGCCTCCTGTTGCCTGCCAGATGTTGTGGGCTTTCACATCAGCTCCAGAGTGCTCCTCACGTGGGGTGGCTTCACCCTGGCTGCTGTAAGGTCCCTTCACATCCGGGGAGTGGCAAGGAGGCACCCAGGGGACAGAATTTTTGCCACTGGGAGAAGGGTTTCTTAGACCTGTGGGACACACTACTATGCAGAACCACACAAACCCCCTCTGCTCATTCCTTCAGCAGGAAGCAATGAAGTACAGCATGGCTTTACTTCCCCAGTGCCAAATCAGCTCCACCGGCTGGCTGTACCTAGGGGAATTGTCTGAAAGGTGTCCAAAGGTGCTGTAGCAGTAACTGGCTGGACTCTGGTAGCTGTGGGGACCAGGTACCTCTCCCACTCCCTTGGACCAGTCTCTAGAAGCATGTCCCTGTGAGATGAAAAGAGCCTCATTGCTGGAGCCCAACTCTTGCACAGAGACATGGAAGAAATGCTGTCTCTCCTAAAGCACTGTCCCATCACTTCCTTTGCAAGGAAATGTGGAAGAGATTTACTTTTAAGCCAAATCTAACTTTAAAAAAAAAAAAAAAAGACAAAAAGGAAGTGATTAAGGGCATATTTTACTGTGCACTAATGAACTGGAAAGGATATAGAGTCTAAATTTTTCAGATGTTTTGAAAACAGTCCTGCAAAAAGCAAAAGCACCTCACAGAAATCTCTTTGATTTCTAGGTTGCTTTCTATATTTTGGTGCTAAACCAGAGGTCCTCAAGCTGAGGATCTTTCCTTCTCCCCTCCCCCTCACCCCGCCTTCTAACCACTGACAGTGGGTAAAAATATTCATGTTTCAGTCCAGTACCTTTATGCGTGTCTCACACTGGAGGGTTTTTTCCATTCCTCTGGGGTTGGGCAGGCCAAGATTATCACTCTAATAGAGTTAATTAAGAGCCTTGAGGCCCTGACATTTTGTTTTCTTTGGGACCAGATCTATGGCTTGGGCCTCTGAGCTACCTGCTCTGCCTCAACCCTTTTTCTGAAAAAACAACTAGGCAAAATCCAGCAACTGGCTCTCTGGGAGCCACATGCAGCCTCCTGCCTTAGTGTGTGCTGGGGGAGCAGATGTAGATGTCTTCTCCTCCGCAGCACATAGCCAAGCTCTGTTGCCTGCAGTAAGGTCCCTGGAAAGGGACAATGTGTGCTGATCCTTAACTGTGAATTGGACTATAGCTCAAACAAATAAGTCTAGGAAATGAATCAGAAAGACAAGGCATATCCCCAAGAAGTCCATCTCCAGGATGGGCTTGATGCTCAGGATGCCAGCAGAGCAGCAGCCTGCTCAGGGAGCAGGTGAAGGCTATCAGGTTGGGGCTATAATTGCTAATCATTAGCACCTGGGAGGTGCTCACGCCCCAAAGTGACATTTCCCCCTTGCCACAGCCTCACTCAACGTGAATCTCTGAGATCAGGTAAGGGCTTTTCTTATTAATAAGAAAAGGAGCGTAGTGTCACTCCCACAGTTGAATAAAATAATAAAAAGCTTTTATGTGGGAATTTTGCTGTCCTCTGGAGAGTTATAAAGATCAAAGACTTAAAACAGTGGCTAATTGCAGGTGAGGTTACTACTGTGAAACAATTAGCCCATGTGCATGCCTGTGAAAATGGAGAGGGTGCGTTGCTAGCAAACTGAAGTGTCTGCTATAAAACTGCCCTCAATTTTAGGGGATGTTAACTATTCCCTTGCTGAGTAATGATTCTTCTAAGTAACTGGTCTGAGTCCACAAGCCCTAGTACCATACTGGATCCTGTCCTCTTCCTAGGCTTGTAACTGGAATATGAATCCAAAGAGCAAGCATGGGACTTAAATAATGGGGAGAAAATCCTGAGGACAAACTGTCATGGCATTCTGGAGAGGAAACCATGTTCTTTAGTCCATGAGAGCTGTCAGTGTAGCAAAGAGGGGAAAAAAGAGATTTGAAAGGTGTAATTTTGGAGGGTCTTGAAGCCTTTGTCTCAAATTTTTACAGGGCTGTTCAGTAATTTGAAGGACAAGAGTAAACTATTGCTATGATTTGAAACTGTCAAGCATACAAAAACAGGATGAAAACAGTTTTCCACAAAGCTGAAGGCCCCCAAGGAGGTATCTGTGCCGGGCAGTCAACCCCAGTTTGTTTACTAGTGCTGTGGAAACTATGATGAACTGTAGAAAAAAAAATGGCATTAAGAGTAGTGAAGAGACGTTTCAAAGGGAGGGAGTTGAGCTAGTAATTGAACAACAGAACAGCCTTGGGAATTCATGCCTGAGAAATATGAGGCTGGAAAGGATGAGCAGAGCTGAAAAGGCACAGCCCTTGGATCCAGGGTACCCGATGTTCAGGAGACAAGGCCTGGGGCCGGCTTTGTGGTGAGTTCTGTCTGGTCAGAGGAACAGACCAAACACGAGCAGTGAGGGGTAGAAACCAAGACCTGTTGTTTTCACAATGGTAATGGTGTCATCTGAGGGCTTGTATTTCCCCCTCAGACAGAGGAGAGGCTGAAAAAGCCAGGGAGAGGGGATGGGGGCTTGGAGGAGAGGGAGTAGTTCTGTGTCAAAGCAGAGTGAAAGACTCTGCTTGTGAGAGTTATTGAGATAGTAAAGAGGATTGTGAAGAAGTTATGAAATGGCAAATAACAAGGAAGGTACACCTATTTTCCCTTTGCTTTTCTTTCATATGAGATGTTCAATGAAGAGGTGAACAAGAAGCAGGTTTTCAACAAGCTTGAAAGTTACCAAAGAAAAGCATTCAATTAACTTGTTAAGCAGCTGTTTGTTTTTTTTTTTTAGTTTTGGCTAGTATACGTGAACTCTCCAGACTGATAAACTACAAAAAGGCTACTGACATGCAGCTGAGCCTGTGGGGTGTATAGACTTGTAAGAGTGGCACTAGTCACATTGTGCAGTCGTTTGAGTCCCCTGTTCAGAGACAGGAAGCAAAAATCTGTATCCTTGTTCCTTCATGGGCTTTTCCAGTTCTGCTTTGCATCCTTGTAACATCTAAGGCAAGACACCTGTCTTCTGAGCTTCGAAACACGGCTGTAGCTGCTGCTTAACCCCTCTTTTCACAACAGGTATCTCTTCTCCTCCCTGCACCAATGGCCTAATTGCATATGTGCATGTTGACACAGGGTGGAAAGAAGAAAGTCTTTAGTTAAGCAATTAGTTGCTGCCATTGCAGGCCCTGCCACAAGATAATTGAGTGCCATTAAGTATTGTTTGGTTCTGAAATGTAGCAATTATCTCGGTAATTGCAAGGACGTTCCTTGAATTCTAACCCATTTTTATTGACACGTTTAGTGTTTCTGCTCTGCATCTAAACTGCTTGGGTGCCTGGTGTGAGACAACGGGGAAGCAAGCAGGGAGGAGGAAGGAAGCATGTTCTCTTGGAGACCCTGCCAAGAACCCAAATTTGGTGTTGGTTTTTGTGTTGCAAGCACCTGATACTGAGCTGGCTTCACCCTGCTCTTGCCAAGACCTCTCAGCCTGAGCAAGGGTTTCTTCCCCTTCCCAAGGTCAAAGCAGAGACAGGGTGGTGGAATGTACCCTGCCTGGGGTACCGCTTGACCTTGCCAGGTCTCTGCCTCCTTTCAAATGTGCAAGTCATTCTTGCACAGCACCGAGCTGGTTTCTAGTCTTGAAGGTTTGCAGTCCAACACCTCTCCTACGCCAGGAGCAACGATCTGAGCTTCAGGGGGATGGGATTGGCCACTAGAGGGTAGCACAATTAAAAGCATAAGGAAGTGTCATTTCTTGAAGTCAGACTCGCTGTACTGGGAGATGCACAGCAGGGATGGTCAGACCTCTACAGACTCCGTGGACACACAGTGCCTCCAGGCTACCTGCTGCTCAATGGATGGGGCAATGAAGGAGCAGAAGCAGGCTTGTGGCGAGGAGAGGACTTGCCACGGTGAAGCAGGAGTGTGTGGCAGCAGAAGCAGAGCTGGGCTCCCAGAGCTGCTCTTGCTTTTCCTGTCCACCATGCTCCTTGCTCCCTCCTCACCAGTGTCCAGGGTTCCAAAGGAGCCTTTTGGCTTAGCTCTACTGTTGACTTAATGTCATTTCTTGAGCTGTGGCTCTGAACCCAAGCTCAGACCTGGGATACCACCAGGCCAGATGGACGATACCAACATCTTTCTGTTTTCTGAGTTAACCTACCTATAAAAGACTTCTTGGGTTAAAAATATTAGAGTACTTACTGCTCTGCTCTTGGCCTCTGCTGGCACGTAGAGAGTGCCATGCATACTAGCAGATGAGAATGTGACCACTTCTTAAAATCACGCTATTGTATGAATGGAGAGAAATGAGTGCTGGGTCACACAAGAAGCAAGGTTTCAATTTTAAAGCGTGCCTCTGGAGCCAAAGGTCAGAGTGGAGCCATCCTCCCTTGAACAAAATCCCCACCACGACACTGTATTAACATGATACTTAAAAATGCAGCTGTGCTCTCGGGTTAAAGTCCTGGCTCTGCAGAGAGCACACTCTGGCAGGATCAGTTTCGAGGATGGAGAAATGTGGTGTCTGACGCACACTAAAATGTCTGTCTCCTGATCCGCTGTGCAGTAATGCATCAAGCACGTCTTGAAACGTGGGCTTTGCCAGTTGCCAGCACGCGCCAGGGACAGGGGTTTAGTTATGATGTTAATGTAGTTAATTGGGGATATGGAGAAGTCTGTGAAGGAGAAGGCAAATGCTTTTCTTACAGTCTTGTGGCTCATTAGAGCAATTGCATAGCACTGGCAGGGTGAAAGAGCTTTTTCTCTTCAAGGGTATTCGTAGCATGCTAAGAAGCTTCATTGCTTCATGGTGGTCATGATGATGTTTCCTCTCTGTGTTTTGCGCAGCATCAGGACATGAGCAGGTGCCCTGCAATAGCACAGTGCAGTGTTATGACACTGCTGTGAAAGAATCCTAGTGACTCAAGGTAGAAATTTCTCATTGCATAGAAAAGGGTCAACTTGAAACTGATCCTCACTAGTTGCAGGACATCACCACTGTGGTAGCAAAACAGAACAGCACAGAGTGCTTGTTTAACTGTGAATATGTCCTTGTAACCCATGGGACAAACTGTGGCCTTCATGCTGTCTGCCAATTTTAAACCAAAAGATTTATTCACCAGATTGTGATCCACCAGGTTAATGCATCTTCAGAGGCTGTTGCTGGTCAGCTGACACCAAGGACAGCTTAATCTGCTTTTCCCAGGTTACCCTGATTGTGAGGTGACTCCCTGCCCACTCTTGCACACCAGTGTCCTCCAGGAATCCTTGCAATATTTCATCTTTTGGATGGGTTTTATACCATTTGCCCCCTCAGATACATAATGTCCTAGAAGCAGCAGGGGAAGCCGTGTATGTTTCCCACCTTATTGTTTTCACAGCCTACCAGGTGATCTTGGGCTCTTGAGTTTGTGCTTTCGAGAGGAGCGTGTATGTCTGTGCAGGGTTATAGTCACGTCTACGGTGAGGGTCATTGCCTTCTGGAAGGTGTCCTTTCTAGAGACATGGGCAAGGAGGCAATGGCCCTCAAATGTACAAACTCCTTGGGAAGTGAGAAGCATATTCATCTTGTGCCTTCCCTGGTAGCTTCCAGGTCCCCTGTGCCTCCTGCTGCATTGCCCAGGGCTGGTGCTACGTGTGCAGGACTGCCCAGGGGTGGCAAGCAAAGATCAGGAGGCTGTGGAGTGCATCGCTGAAAGAAATGACCGTTCACCAGCTGGCAGCATGGGTGTGAACCACCCCCCTGGGGCATTCGAAGCATGAGCAAGTACAGTAATGTGTTGAGTTGTGTGTGGTGGCTTTTTCCTTGTTGCCTTAGGGAAGAAACAAGTCTCATTAGCCCTTGGGTGGCCTAGTCTGGGCTCTGTATTCAGGGTGGCACACTGCTTTCCTGGCCTGACCCTGACCCTGGAGCACAGCGGGAGGAAGATGACTGGGAGGGGGAGAACATGGGGGCTATTTTTGTTCCCGTATCGCTATCTAGTTAGACTCCAAGATGCTGTCCTTCACTGCTGTCTGCCGCCTCGCTTGCTCTGTGGCTCTCAAGTGCTTACCATTGACAGGCTGCGAGCAGATGGACTGGCAAGAAGAGATAAATTTGACCCAAGAAGATGTCATTTGAGGAACAGCTGAGGCTAGTGTTTCACCAGATGTCCCAGCTTTAACCCATTAGCAACTTCAAGGAACTCAGCGTTGTCAATGGCTTAAACACAGTCTGTTAACACACAGGCAGGGCACAAAGACTATTGTTAAAATTTGCCCAATAAGCAGATATTCCAGGGTTTTCCAAGGGGGCTGCCATGAGCTCAAGCCCAGTAGGGGAGTGCAGTAGTGGTGTGTACCACGGTTACACAGGTGTCCTCTGCAAGCTTGGCTCAAACAACTGGAGTTAGTAAAAATTTACTGCTCATTTACTGCTAAATGAATCCACTGGTGCCTGAACCAGCAGATACCATGTTATGACAATACTGGCAAATGCCCTTAAAGGCATTTAGCTGGTTTTCCCCTTAGCGAATCTGTCTGTATTGAGTATCCCAAGAGACACTGCTGCTTCTGCTGCCAGATTAAATGTGTGTGTATGTGCGTGGTGGCTGTGTACCCCAGGCCCTGACAATATGGGCTGCTAATCATCAGATGGTGCCTCGAAAATACTGCAGAGCAGTGAATGAGCCCACGAGTGGGTGGGTATGCACACCCAGTCACTGAGCGAGAAAGTTATGTATAGCTGTGCAGAGCACTTTCCAACATCCTCGACTGAGAGCAAGTACAGCACCAGAGCAGAGATGGCTCTGTGTCTACACAAAGTGTTTCTGTAACTGTCTGTGTGGTCCTCCAGGAAAGATTGTCATCTAGCGTTTAGATAGCTTTAATGAACCACATTCAAACTGTTAAAATGAACTTGTGGCTGTAAGGTCATCCCTTAGTGGACAGATGTGGGATTTATACGTATTTGAGCCAGTGAATTAAGCTAGCTGTGGCCTGGTCATGGGACCGTCTCCCACCATGGCACTATCTCCCACCTTCCACTCATGGCTTTATTCTGCTGTTTGTTGGAGGTGACTTTACCAGTGGTTTTTTGGTAAGGCAGCTCCTGCCCTGGGACAGCGTCTGGGGTGGCAGGGAGACAGGCAGGTGTCTGTGTGTTATTCGCCCGTAGCACCCCTTCTTGCTGTCAGTGTTGTGAAGAGCTGAGCATCTTGGGGTTGTTTCCTATGTGAAGTCTGAAAGAGATCAAGTTTACAGTGTTTTGTGTTAAACCCCAACTTGTCACCTTTAGCTCTGACAAATCCACTGGAGTGCACGTTCCCAACTGACACAGCCAGAAAGTGCAGGGGAAACTGAGCACCTTCCCATTAGCTGGTGTTTGTTCATGGATGTTTTTCACCCCAGGCAAATTTGAGTCTAATCAAATTGCCCTCTTCAAAGTAATTGCCTTGTTCCAGGCTTGATCTGGGAGGTGGAAGAACAACTTCTCTCCCTTTATCTGGGAGAGTGTGAGGGAGTGTTTGGCACAGTATGAGTCTGTTTCAAATGCAGCACTTCTCTTGCTGGGTATCTGCTGGGTGATTTTGGGGAAGTCACAGGTTCAAATTTGCCTCTGCCTTCTCTAAAGCCCTGGGATGGAGCATTCCTCTTGGCAGTGGTCTGCACAGTTCTCCACCAAGTTTTGTAAGATATTTACAGCTAGATTTTTCAGCCAGTATAAACCAATGTCCCCAGATCCCCATAAATCTGTCTTTTTCCCACTGAGGGGCTGCCATATATTTCATGACTGATTCCTGTTTGGCTGGGAGGATGTCAACATTGAAGTCAAGGTCCAAAGTGTACTAGCAAAGCCTTTTCCCTGCAGCCACTTTAATTTGTGCTAGTCGCTGGATTTTCGGCAAAACCACTCCTGGGTTTGATCACTAAGCGAAGAGCTCCCTACTGCACGGATTGCACTGCAGACAATTTTTCCACTTGAGCAGGGCTCCGAGTGCTTGACTGCGAATGCCAGCATTTACAGAAGCTGCCCAGCTGCTTTCAGATGTGTGTGCTGTTTACATGTAGACTCCAGCTGGTTGCCACAGTAGGATTTAGCCAGGCAGGGTCTGTTGGGGAAAAGCTTCCCTCTGCTATAGAGATGAGGCAGCATCTGTGTTGCTAGTAGGACAAACTGGCTGGTTTTATTACTCTAAGACTTGCTTTCTGGACAAGAAAAGCCACAAAAACTGCCCCAGAAAGGAGAAGGAGTTAGTGGTATTAATCTACACAAGAGATGCTGGCACTCCCAGTGCTGGAGTGTTCAATGTCTTTGCCCTCCTTGAAGTGACAACTCTGTAGTGACTGGAGAGGGCAAGTAAAAACCGAAGTACGGAAAGCAAGAAATCCCTCTCTCTGCACTGGAAATTATGTTTTTGGCCACAAAATGGCCTCTTTTCCTATGAGATCACCTCTTCCCTACTCTCCCTGTCCCTTTGAGTGGCAGGATGGGAAGATACAACAATGCAGACAGGCTTTATTGGAAATAGTGCTTGGCTGGGCAAAACCAGAAGCTGTTTTATACACTGGGCTGGGGAATCCAGCACCACTGTGTGGTGACCTTCCCAGGCTGTCCAAATGTGACTGAGTGTTTTAAATATCAACATTTTAATGGCACTTCAACATTTTGTACAAGCAGGATTTTCTATTCCCCCCTCCCCAGGGTGCTGGGAAGTTCATCCCAGAAAAAAGAGAGACTGGAGAATGCATGTCTCTTGGGGGGGGGGACGACGGACGTACGTTGATAACCGATAAGAATTGTGGAAAGTCCCATAGGTGAGCATTTTCCTTCATTACTCAACAAGACTCGGTACTAATATTTCTTAGGAACTTGCCGTTCTCTGTGTCTCTTTTCACGCAGTTTGATTGTTATGACATGTACAGTAGCTGAAACTTAAAATCCATTGAACTGGGGCCAACATCTTTTAAATGGCCACTGATTGGGAATTCTGTGATTTTTGAGATACCTGATGTGAATGGTTCACCCCTGCCTTTCCAGAGGAGCTGAGCATTCATGAGAGCTCTGAAGCAGAGCATGCAGTGTTCCTCGGTTAGCAGTTTTAATGAGATCTGTGGAACAGCTCTGCTCTGCAATCTCATTTATTCTACTGCATAGTAATCATTAATGGGAATTTTCTTTGTAGAGAAAGTGAATATTTTGTCAGAATAAAAATTTATGGGGCTTATCAACTTCTTTCTGACTAGCTTCATAAGTCAATGTTTTCTGATTAGAAAAAGAAGAACGTATCGGAAATGCTACATTTAGGAAAACTACTCTTGACAAGTGGAATTTTGGGAGCTTGCTGACACATTTACTTGACATATTTCTGATCGGAGATGCGGATTTTTTGGTTTAAAATGTTGTATGAGAAAATGTGAGGTTTTGTTGGGGATTTTTTATTATTTGTTTTGGGTGGGGTTTTTTAATCAAGTGCAGAGCAAGAGAATAGGATGCCTTCCCCCATTGTACTGGACAAGTGTTATCCTTTCAGTATTTTAAATATATAGCCCATGCTAAGCAGTAGAGCAATGTTTTCTTCTTGATGGGTACTGGAAGTGAGAAGTCACTGATGCTACAATTAGGGCCAGACTCTGCAAGGGCAGAACAATATTAACCCTCTCGTGGCTGGTGACATCATGTGTGCTGTATTTTAGGCAAGGCGCCTCACCTGCCCTTCAGCCCATGTTCTGCTTCAACCTACGTTGCGCGGATGCAAACCCACATGGGGCTGTGGCTCCAGGTGACCTTCTGGGAGCAGTGGGGAGAGAAATCAGTGCTCCGTGCTGTCTCTTAGCGTGCATCATCCTGCAGTGCCAATAGCACAGATGTGTTTTGTCTGACCTGGCTTGCAACTGTACCTCCTCCCTCCTTGCAGCAATCCCAGGTGATGAGAGAACCGTGCTTAGAAAGATGCCCCAGTCACAGAGCTGGTGGGGTTGGTGGTGCTCTGAGTTCAGGCTGTCCCCAAGCTGCGCGGACATTTGCTTGTAAGCTGCAGGTGGCTGTGCCTTGCTGGGGAGTGCACGGCATTTTGCCTGGTCTCGAGGGTAACCCATGCCGAGAGTGGCAGGTGATTTCCAGAGCAGCCCTTACGGAAGATGCAGCCCAGGGAATCGCTGGGTTCACCTCTGGGACGGCTCTCGGGGGTTCACTGCGGGCCAGGCGGGAGGAAGTCACCGCCGCTGCCTGGCTTAGATCTTCCAAAACTGCTGAAGGCAGAAAGGCGAACAAGCAGCAGACAGCAAAGGAAAGATTAATTGGCCGGCTGCCTGAAGGGCTGGTTGGGGTTGTATTTCTTGTTCTTACCCTTGCAAATTTCTACAGGATTGTAAATCTTGAGCTGCTTCCCAAATGGGGAGACTTCAGGTGTGTTTTTCTAAATAAGCAAACCTGAGCATACTTAAGTTCTTTGACTCAACACACAGGAATTCCCACTGGCTTTATTACATGCTGACAAGCGTGCTGGGGAAAGCAGGACAGATCAATGGCTGTGTTTGAAGCGGGCCATAAATCACTCATGACACCAGGCAGCAGATTGACTGACTAGCCTTGTTCCTCCTCCCCTCCCAGCACACCAGTGCTGACCCCGGCTTGCCACCGAGACATCGGGGAGGGCTGCCTTTGATTAATGCTGCAAACGAAATCCAGGCCTGGCCAGCAGCAGGCAAGCTTGAGCTGAAGGTCTCTGGAGGGAAAGGTCAGAGGACAGCAGTACCAGTCAGATGAGGAGTAAATGTAAATTGGTTAAATCCTCCTCAGCTCCCAGCACCATTGCCCCATGCTATATCTGCTCTTTTTGCAGTGCCCCCGTGAAATCCTTGCTTTATGTGAATGTCTAACCCTGCCCCAAACACGTTGTGCGGATGTTTAACGTCATGGGTTGAGCAACGCTGACGTTAAAGCTGCGAAATGGACGGGAGGGTTTCTGATGCCAAACGTGGGAATTCGGCCTCTGACGGGTTTTGACATTTTGGAAGGATGGGCAGATGGTTTTGAATTTAATGTTTTCTTCACTGCAAGTTGTAGCCTTGGGGTGATAGAAAATCAGACGTAGCCCTGGTCTAGACAGGAGAGGGGTGTGAGAACCTGCAGACAGCCAAGCACTCCCCTCCCCTGCCCCCGTGTGCCAGGGCTGGCGTGGGAAGGGAGGGACAATAAGGAAAAACTGCTGGAAAAATCACACCGTTCTTGTTTGAAGCTTTCAGACCGCTCTTTTGTTTTTACTGATAGGTTGAGATCAAAATTAGGGAAATTATAATTAAAAAATGAAGGCAACAGAAAGCACAGCCATTCATCCAGTTTGGTTGAAACCCTTCTTTTTGGTGGGAGGAGAGAATGAGAAAGATCTAAATTTTTCTTCCAAATTAAAAAATAAATGTCCCTTCAATTGCAGCAGTGGTTTGTCACCTCGATTTGGAGCCATCTTTCTGGAGGAAACAGTTAAGCAAATAAAGAAACTCATCCCTGTGTGCACAGAGCTTGCTCTCTCCATGGGAGGACAGGATACTGGGAGTGCCTTGTGCTGGTAGATGAGAGTTGAGATGCCAGGGCTGTGGGTCTGCCCACAGGCAAGATCTTAATTAAAATTTATCTATATTATATCAAATATTTTCTGAAATTTTTCAAAGTTATTTCCATGTCTTGTGCTAAAAAGAAATCAAGGGAATATTTGTCAGGATCTTGAAATTCATACTTTTTTCATCTAAGTGATTTTTTATTTTTTTTCTCCTTCTAAAACAGTCCAAGCCCTCCACTGATGCAGTGTTTGGTAAATAAGAAATTTTGGTAACATTGGCAGAAAATTCTTTTTTCTTAAGTCAATAAGAATTGTATGAGAAGCAGGAAATGCCATTAATGATAGCATCATCAAGGTTTTCCTCTTGAAAAAGCAGACCTGTAGTGGACACCAAAGGGCCCTGCCCTGTCTGTGCAAATAACTTCAAAATTCAGCAAAATGCAGTAGAAATCAGCCAATGTCAGGATGGGGCCCTTCCACCTTCACGGTCAGCGCAATTGTGCAGTGTTAGAAACACGTTGGAGGACTTCTGTCGAATAGAGAAGAGGGAGTTCCTCTGGTCTGGCCCGGCCAGGTTGCTTTCTTTTGTGTTTTTTTGGGGCAAAGCGAAGCATTCAGAAATAGAGACTCTTGGTGAGGACATATCTTTTCTTACTCTGCCACTGTGGTTCTCTCCAGCACAGCTCAATTTTACTTTACAGGGTTTCCCTTTCATCTGAAACCTTCCAATTTCAGGCAGGTTAACTTGCCAAGGTGCACCTTCCCTTTCATAAATATTGCAGTAGCTACAGGCTATGGAGAGTTAGCCAAGCAAGTTCTCTTCATCTATCATGATCTCACCCCTCCCTTAACCCCCTCCTCTCCCTCCCTCTCATTAAATAAGAACAAAAGGTAAACCGTAACCCTCTCACATGCTGCATTAATATATGGTATAATTTTCCAGTTCTGCCCAGTTCTGGTATGGCAGCTGTGCGGTTGTGCAGAAAATGGGGTATCCCTTGTGTTGGGAACACTTGCAATCTCCTGTCCAAACTTGCTCCAAGCTGGAACATCCTGGGCTGCCCAAATAAGGATGAGGTATCGGGCACTTTTCATGCCCCTGGGCATCAGAGGTTGAAGGACCAGTCCCTGCTCCCTGGTACCTAAGCAGCAGCTTCCCAAACTCCTATTTCCCTGACCTTCAGCTCATCGAGGGGTTAGCAGGGCTGCTGTCTCTGATGTTTTGCAGGTCAGGCCTTTGGGAAACTGGCACATGCTCTGCCCTTGCCTGCTGTGGAGGTTTCCTCCTCTTGGGGCCGTCTGTACTGCAAGCTGCCCTCTGCGTGCATGGGGCATATGAGGAGTTCTGCATCTGGCGTCCCTGCCGGGAGTGAGGGCTGCTCTGCCTCCCACCTGGGTTGCAGGGGAGTTCAGCTTAGTTCTGCAAACAGAAATGACTTGAAATACAGGTTCCCAGTGCTCAGCTAAGTAGAGAATGCTTTTCTTTCCCTGTGGCCTTCTGGCACTGCTAACACACGGGAGAATCGGATTTGTGTGCATCCTCACTGCAGCTCTCTTTGAGGCTCTGTACACACTTGTGTGTGTGTGTATGTGAGTGCATAAAGACATACTTTCAATCAATATTCTTTCACTATGCTTCAAGGATACAATTGCTTCTGGTTAAAGAAGGCAAAGATAAATAATTAAGGTATTAGCTCATGGAGCCATTCCTTTGCTCTAATGTCCTGAACAGAGGACACACCAGATGCTGAATTGTGCATAGTCCTATTAGTAGCTGCATTACAGCCATGCCCAGTGAGACAGTCTGACCATGCTCAATGCTGTGAAGTTTACACATGTATGCGAGCCTAAGATGATGAAATGGGTGAAGGAGGAAAGCAGCATCTGTAAAATGATATGAAAATGTTCTTTCTCTGAGTAATTTCAGGCACGTAACAAGGAAACAAATTCTCCTGTCTGTTTCAAATTTTCATGGCAAATCACTAAATCCAAACAGTTCTTTTCTTGGAAAGCACAAACAATTATAAACAAAAACCAAAATTGCTGTAAAAATCTTAAAGGTTTACTAGAAGGTAGCTCAGGTCTTGCAGCGTACATAAGAAATACATTCCATGGAGGACAGGCATGATTGTGTGACAGATTTGTCACGATTGTGGTCCAAAAACGTATTTGTCTTATGTTTTCTTAGAAACCTTTCAGCAAGGTGTGATCATCCCTAGACTGAGCAGGTTGCGTGGAGGCTGGTGTTGCGTGCTAATATGCCTTGCCATTAGTACCACTCCCCATTGCTCCCAGAGCAGAGATGCACTGCTCTGCATTTTTTCCAGCTCCTAATTCCCTTTCACTCCAAGTAGCTTTCATTTTTGTTCAGTATTGAACCTTTCATCAGGGGGCTCTGCCAGGCCCTTCACTGCTGCTGAGAGTGGCTTTGCCTCCTTCTCTGTTTCTAAAATGCTTGCCTTCACATGCTCACATTTACATCTGTCAAGGACACCAACAGGTGACACCTTCCTCCTCCCCATCGCGTCAAGGCTAGAAAAGGCTGTGGTAAGGGGAGCGCTTACAAATAAGGCCAGATTTGGTGACCAAGGCCCATGATGCATTTTTTTATTTATACCCATACACGCACACTTGTGTGTATGTTACAATGACTTCAGGGGACTGGAGGGGACTTTCCGCGAGGATTAACTGAGTGTGCCTTCAACAAGGTAATACAACGAACTTGCCTTGGCTGCTGTGTGCTTAATTAGGGCCTTTCGTCATATAGAAACTGTTTTTTTAAAAGAGCTTAGTGTGGTTAGCAAAAGATATGCTGTGTCCAGAGTGGATCCTGCAGTCCTAACGCGCTGAAACTCTCACTGGAAAACTAAGAAGGTTTGTAATGGTTCTTTGTTTAAAATTGCTGCTGTGTTCCGCTACTGATAGTGCGGTATACAGGGATGGTGCCTGCTAGTTGCTATATGTATGTGAGCAATGAGTCCAGGTTCAAAAAAGTGCATAGATCCAGATGGTGGGTGCAATATGATGGAGGGTGGAGAAGATCCAGGGACTGAAAAAAACCATGCAGAATTTGTGCCAAGTACACTTCTCTCCCTAAAGTAAAAAGTAACAGGCATTATGGCTGAACTGGGTCCTGAAAAGAAATTAGGAGGGAAGATTGTGGACTTTCCTTTTGCACTACCCTTCCCCCTGCAAACATTCAATTCACCAGGTGGCTATGTGCAAGAAGGTGGCCACAGGTAATGCTGCTGGTGGATAGGGAAGTGAAGGAGTCTCTTGGACACTGAGAAGAGCTGTCTGCCATCTTTTTAATGTTCATGACTCTCTCTTGCTATACCTAAACTTCAGTACAGCATCTTCTGAAAAAGCATTTCTAGCCCATAGTAGCTTCAAGACATTCAGACTCTTGCTAAATACCTGCATTACCTATAAGGTGCAGAGAGCTGCAGGTATCACTCATTGACGGTAAAGGACACTTCTGAGGCAGAGACTGATATGGAAAAGAGGAGTTAGAAAACTGTGAACACAGCCCATATGTGCAGCAGTACTCATGGTCTCCCACATAACTAACATTTGCTCATGGAAGGTGCAGCAAGTGCCCCTCGGACATTTGGTGTGTAACAGGGGCATTGGCCTCTGAGACAGAGGTTTTATGCAGTGGGTGGTACACTTGCATTTGAAGGCTCACCTTTATGAAGCATGAGAATACTGCCACTGACATAATGGGTGAAACTTCACTTTGATCCTGTATACAGGCCTTTGAGTCTGAGCCATGTGTTATAAAAAAGCCAGTTTCCAAACCAGAAGTTTGGTGCTGACCTATCCCTGAAACTGTCACAGATGTGGGGTAGAAAGCTTGCTGGTTAATAGTTCTGGGTACAAGAAGTGGAGCCGGTTGTGTTGGTGCCCTACATTGAGTTGAAAATGTTGTAAGAGCAGACTTTCTGAAAATAAAAAAGCCCAATTAGGTCTCAGGAGGCTAGGCTACAGTGCTGAAGAAGGACAGGAGTGATACATGTAGGAATCAAGAGAATTAGAGTGTGAATTTAGACTTTTCCAAAACACAGTTTCATGTGCTGCAGAGAGCTGGGGGAAGGGAGTAATAGGGGTTGCTTTTATTCTATCCCAATGCACTCACTAATCATTGACCTTGTCTCTTTTGAGACGTTGCCAGCTGTCAGGCAGGGAACCTCCCAGCAGAAGTGGGATTCCTGATGCGAGTTTTCTCCTCTGCTCTGAGCATCAGCACTGGAGTTGCTCCCCGGTAAAGGACTTGCCATGGTGCCTGCTAGACTAGCCACACTACAATCATGGGGAGCATGAACCTCATCCTCTCCTTCACCTGCTCTCACCGCAGCTCCTTTCATGAGTTATGCGCAAACTGCATTCACGAGCACAGCCAGCCAGTGAAAAATAATTTAATAGGGCTACTTTACATGTCCTGACCCCAACATGTTTCTGCTCATCCCAGGAGCCAGCTGGTATTGGTAAATTATGACTTGGACTAACCACATTCAGTTTAGTGTCTGCAGAAGCACTTGAGGCTCTTCAACACTCATACTTGCAAGAAACATCTGCATAGGGTGGCCAGGAAAGGTGAACAGGGAGAGCCTTATCCTGCCCTAAACCCCCAATGTGCCAGAGACAAGAGTGACTCAGTAGGGTAGCTGCTGACTGCACCTATTCTGCATCACTCAGTGGCTATTTGCTTTCCTTCCCCTCATTCCCTGGCTGACACTTAGGCTGAAGGATAGACAGGTAACATTTTCAAAGGCATGTGGTTCAAATGGGGACAATAAGGGGTTTTTTTTTTTTGGTCAAAGGATAGTCTTCATGGAGCAGTGCAGAGTTTTAGGGAGGCTGACCCGGCTACCACACTGTTGGACTCAGGTTTCAGTATGGATGTAGACTGGCCAGTTGGTTATTTCACAAACACGGATCCCTGTGCTGAGTTTTATTGAGCAGTATCAAAGCTCTTTGCTTCTCAGTGGAAGATTAATGGAAGTTGGGTTCCTAAGGCTGCAAGGGTTCAGGGCTCAGCTCACTTCTCACTCTCCTGTCCAACACCAGCCTCATCTCCAAAGCTTGGGATGGTTGAGGGTGGTGGTTCCTGCTGACTGGGAATTTAATTGTACTCCCACTGACCGAGTATTGATGGGTGAGTTTGAAAAGGCCTGGCTATCTTGCATCAAGGGCATATCCAGCATTTGCAAAATTAGCCTGCTTGGCAGTTTGGTCTTTTGATGTTTCTGTGAACAGAATTAAATTGAAATGGTTTTCTTGCTGGGTTTTCATTTTCTTCTTCTGCTATCCCCTACAGATAAGAAGAGGTAGAAATGAAATCTAGCCATGTCCTTTACAAGATTCGATTCAATGTTGGTAGGGCTGAGTCACGTGCCTGTTCTGACTGATCAGAACACTCCCATGAGACACACAACATGTTATTGCTCAGTGGCTTAGCAACGTGCACCATAGCCTGCCTTCTGTGAGCTTCTCACCTTTGCCTTCCCTTTCAGGGCCAGTATTTAGCAAACAGAATTTGCAGTGCCATGGTTACCAACAAGCAGAGCTTGGGACCTTTGAGCCATTTGCCAGTGTCTTGGGTGATATCATCAGCTTATAATATTGTAGCACCTTTTGCAAATTCAGCTTTTCATAGAATTGGAGCTGCTGGAGGGGAATTGAATTTTGGAGGAGCTCTCAAGTTTGTGTCATTTGGTCTCTCATTGCAATGACAGCTGAAGCTTTCATATGCTCAAACCCAAGAGAGAATTGGGGAACTTGTGTTTAAGCTTTCCATACCACCTGCCAGCCCTGCCCAGTGAACTATAACATCCAACGTGTGTACTTTAATCCAATGAACATTTAGGCATTTATATGGAAAAGAAGCTGTTCCAAGAGGAGAAGTCCATAAGGAGCCCACAGAGCCACTAAGAAATGTCCATACTGGCTGAGGATTTGTGTAGCCTAAACCCTGTCTCTGGCTGTACCCATTTATGGCTTGGAATAAGTCTGAAAACAGGGCAAGTAGTGCTCACCCCATGTCCTTTCCCAAACCATCCCAATACTTTCTTGATACTTAATGGCTGCAAATTCCATTAATGTGCCCGGTTACTTCTTCCACCCATGTAAGCTTTTAGCAACCCAACTGGTCTTTCCTTGAGCTGACCCCAGCCCTAGGTTTCCAGTTTTGCACTTGATCAGGGTGCTATTGTGCAGCAGGAGCTTGCTTGGTTTTTTCTTAATCCCATCCCTCCTTTAGTTATCAGGAATCCCACTCTGGATGTTAGAAACTTGCCCAACCCAAGGAAAGTTTTATCAAAGCTGGATTTTAATTGTGTGTTACATTTCATGAAAAATGCTGGTATTCTGAAAAGTAGAAAATCTTACAGAAAAATCCTGCTCTGTTCTGGCCCCAGCAAGGTGTCTCAGTGCCCTGCTAAGTTTCTGATCACTGTTCCATGGCAGAAGCCAGAGATGGTTGAGCAGAGCTGTGCCCAATGCTATGAGTCCATCACAGCCTAAAGCATGAAAATGGAGTGCTTTTAGGTGAGTGAGATGGGGTAAATTAAGGTCAGTCTCTGCTTGAAGGGTTTACTTATGTGCCTGTGTGACTGAGGCGGCCCTCATATATAATGTGGGATTGTAAAGCACATCTAAATGGGTTTTCTGCCCAAATAACTGTTTGGTGATCTCTAAACCTGTCCAGGCTGGCTGTGAGCCTCACCCTGACAGCTTTGGGTGTGAGGGACAGATATGTGCTGTTTTCTGCACTGAACTTACCTACGTGTCAGGGGTGTCAGGACTGGACCCAAGTTTTGAGGGCAGATTGGGAGCCTTGGAGTCCTGTGGGAACCGGCCAGCTCTTAGCACGGGTCAGGGCCTCTGCGGGGCGAAAGGATTTTCTCCTCTTGGGCATGCCAGCTCCTGTGCCCTCAGGCCCTGCCACTCAGGCTCAGAAGCTCCCTTTTGTAGCTGCATTGCCATGGTAAGTGCCTTAAATCCGTCACCGTGAGGACCACGGAGAGGGGCGGCTGCATTCTGCAGGAACGGGTGCTGGGTAAGCTCATCGCAGATGAGGGGACGTGGCAATACAGGACCATGACAGCCTGTGCAGAGAATGTGGTGAAAGCAAAACAAATGGGCTACCCAAGTCCCTTTCCCTTTATGCTCAGGGGTCCGGCAGCTGCTTGTCTTGACTGATGGATGGCAGCATTGCCCAGGCACCTCTGCGTACCCTCCTCTCCTTCCCTCTCATCTTTCACACCGTGCTGTCATTCCCTCTGCTCCCTGGATGACCCTTTGCAGAAGCAGACTTGGCAAAAAAGCTAATGAAGGTACTTACAGTCCCTCAGGGTGTTAACAGGCTTGCCCTCAGAGGTCTGCCACCCTCACAATTCGTGCTTGCTTGTGGGTTTCGGGTTTTTTTTACAAGCTCAATAAATGGCCTGGGAAACTGATCAGCAGGAAAGCACACCGATGCACTTGGTGCAGAGCTGCCAGAAAAGCATGGCATTCACGTCTCCTGCTGCATTGCTCTTCCAGCTGCCCCTCAGTGGCAACGTGTTTTCCTGACAGTGGGTGGTAGGATTAACAAGTTTTCCCTGCATGTGAGTTTGCAGCTTGTCATTTCCTGTGCATCTATGAAGATACAAGGAGAGCTCATCTGCAAGGCTTTCAAGTTACCTGGTCAAAAGTACCATGGTTTGTAATGTTGGGAACCTTCACCATGGCTGAGCGCCAGCCATGATGTCCCTAATGCATGCCACTACCCTTGCTCTGCAGGTTTAGATGTGTTTACATAGAGTCCATGGATCTCCTTTCCTCTCATGTAGTGGCCAGTTTTTCTGGAAGGCAACCTGCTGCTACGGCTAGCAAATGGAAATGTGTTCATATACTCGCACTGGAGACACTATGTACTTTCCCTCCTTGCTGCTTGTGTTTTTGAGCAAGTGATAACTTTCATTTGTAACTCCTTTGATATGCATCAGAGGAGGACTTTTTAATGAGTTTTCTTCTGTTTCTGTAATTTCTTTTTTTTTCTTTAAAGCTATCTTTTTTTTTTATTTTGGACAAGATGATTATTTTTTCTAAGGTGATGGTGAATTCTTTTCATACTGGAGAAGAAATCAAGCTAATAACTGCTCAGCAAGCAGTTTTTAAGAAATTTGCAACAAGTATCCAGTCACAAGAAAGGAGTAACATCTGCCTCTCAGGAGTTCACAAAGTACATGACAAGGAGGGAAAAAACGCTATGGTCTTCTGTAGTCCCACAGTCAGGCAGACAGAGAATAGGCATCACTGGAGATCAGAGCAGCAGTTGCCCCAAGCACAGAATTCAAATCTGCTGCTGCCTATCTGCTCTTCTGGAGAGGAGCTTAAGGAAGTCTCTCTCTCGCACGTGCATGTGCTCTTTTTTAATCTGATAGAGAGGACAAAAGAGCGGAGGGAGGAGATCCTTCTTCCTGCTTACACATTTTGCTTTAAAAGCATTGAATCTGGTATGAAGACTTCCACTTCTTTGTGCAGAAGTCTTTACTGTCTGCCTCTTCTCCCCAGTGGCTGCCTGTGGCCACCCGTTGCTTCTCTTGCATTTTAGTTGAGTTTGTAAGCAGTTTGGTTTTTTCCCTCTACTTATTTACTGCCTAGCATAGTCCAAGTTTCTATAACAGCCAATCACCTAAATTAGGCTACCAAGTTTGCATTTGTATATGGTTTTTGATTTGGTTCTTTCTGAGAAAAGAATGAGCTGTGATCTTTGGATGAAGGTCCAAAACATCAACGAAGCTCACTGCTGTCTGGGTCTAGTTGGGAGGAATTCCCCATGTATTGCTTAGGCTATTTAAGGTGTGCTTTGTCCTGCTGTGAGACTCAGGTAGTCCTCTGCGGTCGTCAGGATGCTCAGGACCTGTTGCAGTCAGTGTGCCCCTGTAATATGGCTTTTGCATGGCAGACATTGGCCCTTTCCATCCCAACAGCAGTCAGAACTGTGCTGAGGTTGAGGTATGTCAGGTCAGGACTCAGCAGAGGAAAATGAGGTCCTCGAATGGAAAAGTGACTCTTACAAAACATCTTTTGTCTCTGAAATCCAATCCAACCATCACTTCTCACCTTAACAGACAAAATTTATCATCAAATTTTGTCCTTAAGTATGACCTCATGTTGTGCAAACAATTTTACAGATTGTTTGCATTAAATTATTCACTCTGAGTTTGGCCATGCACCCACCTTGCTGGTTATTCAGATGCTCTTCACCGCAACGATTGTTCTGACTATGCACTAGTCATCAGCTGCTGCAAGGAGTGTCTCATTGGTCACCTGCCTGAAGAGCACAGCTTCCGCTCCCCACCTAGCTGAAGCCCACAACATTTTCATGATGCTCACACAAACACTTTCAGGGTGAATGTGCCTCACTGAAGAGTGTTTGTGACCTTCCTTTCCTTCTCCAAGGACCTTTCAAAATGAAAAGAACCCCCTCCCCCCCCCCCTTTTTTTTTTTTGGTAAAGAAAGATGTTCTCCATTGTACATGAAGGGAATGCACTTGAAGCAAAATTCTTCCATGAAATTTAGTATTTATTCAAGACCACAGATGCGGGTATTTAAGCACCGACAGCTTCACAGGAGCACCCAGAGGCGCCAGCCTTCAAACATTTCTTGTTCTGCAATACCAGGGGTTTGTCAGTCAGACTCTCAGGAGAGGTGAGATGGAGTCTGGAAGACAGCCCAATTCTGAGATACTGTTTAATCTATGTTGTTCTCTATAGCTAGAGTATTTTACAAACAAAAAGCTAAGAGTTTGTGAGTTTAATGCCTTTGTGGAATTGCAGCTCGGTCTTCTGTCCTGCTTTATGTATCTGGTTTTCTGGTAGTCTTGCCTATGCTTTGCAGGATTGCATTTCTTTGATCAAAATCATGAAGGACTGGCTCAGCTGGGATTAATGACACATGAGCCTGGGTCTCAGTGCTGAGTTTTAGGCATTAGGAACACAACGCCATGACTGAGTTGCAGAGACAGGTGTCTAACTTAAAGATTCTCAATATACAAGCAATTGTCAGAAGATCTCTAGCTGATTGCTTTTCGGATTTTCAGGACACTTCCTTCCCCAGGTTGTGCAAGTGGTCTTTGCTCTTTTCAAGCTTTACTTTTCCCATATTGTTGACTTTTTTTCCCCAAAAATCCACACTGTTTTACAAGCCACACCATTTTACAGTTTTCATTCAAGAGATTGATTTCTCTCTTACTGTGCCAAATGCAGCTCTCTAGGAAAGCAAGAAATACTTTTCAGCCAGTTCACCTCTTTACCTAATATAAATAGGAAGAAGAGAAAGGAAGGAGAAACATAAGAATAAGCTATGCTACCTCCAGAATTTGAAGTTATTTACAAACTACACAGTACATAAGGCTTGTGCCTCACAGTGGATGGATTGCTGGGTGGTATTCCTTGTAAAGCTTGCCTGGCCCGGTGAAATGCAGGTGCTAGCACCTTTCGTTTTCATGCCCTTGATACAGGGACCCAGCTCCAACAAAGCATCTGGCCACAAAAGCAGTTTTATAGACTTCAGTTGGCCAGTTTGTATTTCAGCCAGCATGTGCTTAAGTGCTCTGTGAAGTCAAGCCTGCCTTTCTTTGTGCCAGGAAGGGCATAGGCACTATTCACATTACAGCAGCTCAACAATATCCATTGCCGTGTGATAACAGCGCACATATGGACACCTACTTTGTAGCAAATTACATTTAACGTGTGAGGAAAGAGAGCCAAGCTTTGTTTGCTGCAGGCAAAGACCAGGACATAATCGCTTGCACCATGTCAGATGATGTGCAATAGCCCATTAGGCAATAGCAACTTCATCACGCGCCGAAGCGTCCTGACCAGTGTGGGAGGAGGACAGGAAGCAGACCATCTAATTTCCTAGCACCCTTGTGTGGTTATGTCGCCACAGTAGCTAAAAATCTATCTTGAAGGTACTTTCCCTCAAAACTTCACACTAACACAAAACCAACGTACCTGCCCCTGGTTTGAAAAGAAGCACAGAGCTGAGCTCAGGTGTCCCAGAGTAACAATACCTGTTCTCCAAACAGGAGACCTATCCAAAAGGCCAAATGCTGTCATACTGCCCTTGGCGGCACCGACCTGCACTTTGGTTTTAACTTAGCATCCTCCTGAGGCGAGGCATAGCTCCACCTGTGCTCTTGTGTGCCCTTTGTGCTGGGATCACAGCATGGGATATTTTTGTAAATTATCTAATGACCAAACTGAAAAGATAGTCTTTCTAGGGTTACCACTGAAGGCAGGACGTGACTTCAGGGCACAGTATCCAAGCATCTTTGCTTACTATGGGAGGGTGATTGGTTGCAGTGTTTTTGCTCTGCACCCAATGAGAAGGGCTGCAGGGCTTGAGTTAGCAGTATCTTGGTGATATGAGCCTCCATAGGGTTTATGTCATACCTATATTTCAGAAGTTACAGAATGTGAAAGATATTATTACCGAAGAAGCACGTTGCAGAGCCAGCTCCTCTGGCCTAACGACACCTTCTTTTTAAAGGTTTCTATGTAATGCAAATTTAAAATAAGGGTTGTGGAATGGTTCTTTATTAGAAATGAGTTGAATTCCCCTTGCCCCATTACATGGAGAACAGGACGGTTGTGCAGCAATAAATTGACCTCAGGAGAAGTCCAATGTACAAAGCTGAGATCTGGTTTGGGAGGGCACAGTGTTAGTGAGGACTGGTCTTGTGTCAACAGTTACACTCAATGATCTCCCTTCTGTAACTGAAGTGAAAGAGAAATTATTCCAGGACATGAATACTGTTATATTGATCCTACTGATGCATCTGTTAGCTAAAGACCCTGTTCAGATATAGTAGTGCTAGAAGTCAGATTTTTTTTAATGATTGAGAAGCCAGGCAAAATGTTTGTCCCTGGCTTTTAATGAAAAATTATAGATTCTTTGGGTTTTGATATTAAATTCTACTGAATTCTTTTGTTTGTTTATTTTTAGTTCTGTAAAATTAATAAGCTTGGAGTAGAGCCAGATAAGGGGTTTAAAGGGATTTAAAGTCTTTTAGCCAAGGGGGGGTTGGCTAAAAGAACATTTCATTTAACAATTTTCTCCTTACTTCAGTTTACACTCTAGAATTTGAATCTTTGTATTCTTTTAAGCAATCTCTTGCTGGTTAATGAAAACATTTCAATCAGAAGCAAAGTGTTTGCTTCCACACCTGCTGTTCAATGAAAGCAGAGTGCTTCTGTCTGCATCCCACTACAGCAGACATCTTTTTTTTGACTATCAAAATTCCCAGTGACCGGAAAGCAGTGGGTTTAGTAGTTCTGGGCTAGTAGCCTTGGGCTGAGCAAGGGCTGCTGCCCTCTCCTGGAAAGAATGCCAGCTATCTGGTCACACCTAAGAGCATCAGTTCCTGAGTCGGGGACCAAGTCCTTGATCATGGCTGGAGCATTTAGGACTAAGGCATGTAGCATGACAAATGTGGTCCCAGAAGTGAGTTTGCAAGCAGAAAATTGCAACCAAATATGGGATTGCGCACCAAAAACTAAGATAAGGAAATTCTGTGACCAGGTCTAATGGCACTGCAACACTATTCCTACTTTTTCTGTGCCCAAGTGGCAGTATCTTCTATTTTGGGGAGTGGAGAAATCTGGAGGTGTATCTCATCTCCTAAGTGTAATGCCAAGAAATCGTTGCAGAATGATTCAGAAAGCCTATTATTGCCTGTGCATGGGCTAGTCCTCATTGTTCCTCCAGCCTTGGGAAGCCAGTGGAATGACTCACCATATCACCTCTTCATGAAAAATGGGCTGCTGCAAAGGATGACCCCCCAAAAAAATACAAGAGAGAATGAAATGAGGGTAGGGTTCTCAGTCATGGCTCTGAATTAGCAGAAATTTTCACTGTGTAAAGTAAGCAAGGCAAACAAGCCAAAAGGCCTGTAGGTAAATGTGAACACTTGCCCCAAAAGAACAAAAGAATTGTTTAATTTTTAAAGGTAGGATACCCAGGAGATCAGGTCATAAGCTAAGAGGCAAAGTTGGGGCAGTATGAAGGATTCACCTGAAGTTCATCTGGGAAACTATTCTGCTCTTTGACAGAGAGGAGCACACAGAGATGCATGTCCTTTGTAGGGATAGGGATGTCCTACTGCAGGAGATATAAAACTTCTCTGGATGCTAAAAGTTCCTTATCTGGCTTTGGAAAAAGAAAACTCTTTTCAAAGGACAGAAAATGGGGAAATATTGGACTTAGTCCATTTCCAGTCCTAATGCTCTCTGCAGGTCTTTAATTTTTGACATTGTTTCTAGCCAATTTCTTTTCCCCACACCATCTGTAAAATTGCTTGGACTATGTCCCATCTAAGTGTCTGACTTTCTGTGCCTGACAGGCAATTCTTCTCTTTCTCCTACTCCTCTCTCCTCCCAAGAGCCATCACGCCCAAGGGGATGGCGGGCAGGAGCGACTGACTGTTTGCAGGATGACACGAACTGGAAGGTCCTGTAAGGGTCACCAGGTGTGATCTAAGGCTTGTGAAGTTTGGTAGGTTTTGAGGAACAAAACAGTAAAAGCCCAAAGTGTGTTTTTGCTTTCTCTCTCCCAACTTCATTTACTTGCTCATTAAATTCAGAAGCATGTAGCTACACCCATAGAAAATTACTGCATTTCGTAACCTTTAATTGATTTGCGTATTTATGGGGAAACTGGTATTTCGGGACTATCCAACTGTGCCATCACTATCACCTTTTCATGGGTCTCTGTCTGTTTGGTTGCTGCAGAGAAGCCCTGATATATGTCTGCCTGGCATAGACCTGGCAGCTCTGTAGGCTGAATTCTTCACTGCAGGTTACTAATACTGAAATCAGGAGAGCTTTTATTTGTAGATGGGGCAGATATTCGTTGCAGCATGCTCTGCTCTGTTTGTTTGGCTGGGTGTTGGTATTCCAGCAAAGATTTTGAAACACATCAGTGTGCTGCATGCTGCTAATTATGTTCCTTTTCTATACCATTAGGACAGGGAGGGATGCCGCCGGCATGGTCAGGTACAGAAGCACTTCAGCCCATAGTTACTGACATGAGTGTAATTGCTCCCCACATTGCCTCTCTCAGTTTCCTGGGATTTTCAGCCATTGTAAATTCAGGGATGCAGTAGATGTCCACATGAGCTGGGAAGGAGGTGAGGGTCCTCCCAACTTCTCATCTGTCTCAAGGGCACTATTGCTGAAAATCCAGTTCAGTGGCCCCTGCCTTTGCTTTGCTGGTCACAGCTGTAAGAAGGTAATGCATGGCAAGAAAATGCTGCTTCCCTTGCTCTTGTTGACCTCAGTTTTAACTTTTGTTTCTAACTTCTGATGCTATAAAGCCTTGCGCATAATATATTGGCCATGAAGACTGATCATTCAGTGTCCTTTCTATATCTAATGCCCCTAGTTTTGGAGTTGGTTGCGCTGCTAACCCTGCTGGCCTGAAAAGGTGTTGCTTCAGGCTTGGATATTACAAGAGTCTTACCCTGAATAAATAATGATTGAGCTGCCCAAAGTAGCCCAGGACAAGCACCATCCAACCAACATCACATGTATGACATGTCAGAACTGAGGGTCAGCTGCAGCCTTGGCTGAGGGATTTGCAGCCACTCAAAGGTGGTGGTGGGCACTTGACCTGGTAAAGCCCTCCTCAACAAGTCTGGTGGTCCCAAGGAGAATGCAGTCACAGTGTCTTATGCTCTGTCTCCAGCAGGTATTTGGAAGACACAACCAGTGTGGGGACTTGCTATTGGGATGTACGGACCACCTTGCTGAAGCTGCAGCCAGCATGGCGCAAGCACAGGGTGTGTGCTGGGTGATAACAGTATGATGGTGGCAGGGCCAGGCCATGGCTTCTGCTGTCAGCTTTGGGAACTGATGTCCGGCCATGTTGAGCATTGGCAGGAGGACAACCACAGCAGGCAGAAGGCTTGCCAGGGAGCTGAGGCTGCGTGACACAGCGGTGAGGAGAACGAGTTGCAGCCCAGAGGCACCTGAGGTCACTCTGTGGCAGCTGAGATTTACTGAGGCTTTCAAACTAAGCTGGTTCACAGCAAACTAAGGGCACTGCATGACCGTAATGTGACCTGCCCTTCTTCTTAACTCAAGAGCATGAATACTTATTCAATTTTCTGTGCTCTTCAGAAGCTAGATGCTTTGTGGAAGGTCGTTGCACAAAGAGTGTTTGTCTGTAAACACCCTGCCCATGCAGTGGGACCCTGCAAAACTGTTAGCCCAGGGTTGCTTTGTAGCAGCAAACTGGAGCTATCAGATGAGGATGCGCTCATAAATGCAAACCCAACAAAACAGAGCAGAGAGAAGCAAGAGAGACTGTATTTTCTTGAAAGCATTTCCAACACTTCAGTCATTGTTCTTTTTTTCTTCTCCCTTGTTCCTCTCTTATCACTGCATCTGTCTTTCACTTCTCAATACTTCTCTCTCTTTCCCTGCTTTTTGAATTCAGAGCCATGCACATCTGTCCAAGCATCGCGGCAAGCCCCAGTCTGAAATTATGTACATTGTGTAAGAGCTCTATCCAAAGTATGGTCCTCAGAGGAGCCACACTGAATGAGACCAGAGGAGCTGGGTCCCCCTTCCTTGCACCTGGCCCATTGTCTGGAGCTTATTGCTACATCAGAAGCCATCATACACCCTCTCCCTTGAGAAAAATGACCTCAGGCCAAGCCACCATCTCCGTGTTATCGCCTACTAATTGCAGGACATCCTGGGGAAGATGGTGGCGTTTGCACCTTTGATCCCAATGCTGCAAGGTTGGGTTCTCTCTTCTGCAGACTCTGAGAGAGTGTAGGTGTTTGCTTTAGGCTACGATGACATGAAAAATACCTTAGTGAGGCGAGGCGTGGGTGTATTGGGGTGTGACTCAGAGGAAGTCAATGTACAGGGATTTGTTTTGTGTGCAAGAGATCTATTCACTTTAGTTACCAGCATGGGTGTAATTAACTTTTCTTTTTTACATTTTATTATTTTGATTATTAATCATGACTTAAGAATGGCTGAGCCAATGAAGATTTCATATGCAATTTCAAAAAGTCCAATATTTATAATACCAAGGGCTGGCTTGAGGGAGCCAGGGAATTTGATGACAATTCACTAGATTCTGAAGAGGTACCAGTACAAATCAAAGAGACTGGTAGCCTGGGGCAGGATATCTTGCTTTAGAAAGAGAGAATAGGGAAGGACATACTTAAAAATGGGCTTGGAGAACTCTTGCCAAGACATCTTAGGAGAGGATCAGTATGGACACAGCAAGATACAAAGAAAATTAAGTAGCTGTGTTTGACTAGTCCAGATTTCCTTGGCTTTGGAGCGGGACCTCTTTTTCTCTTATTTGTTTTCATTGACAATAGATGAGATTAGCTACAGTTCTCACACAGCGTAAGGATCATTCTGAGGTTATTCAAGTTTGAAGAGCCTTTAGCCATGACTTAAGACGTTTAGAGTCAACCTTTCTACAGCAAACAAGGCTGCATAGGTCAAAAGCTTGCCACAGTTTAGGGCCCTATTCTGATTCTGTTTGTTTGCCAGTAGAGTTGCTGTTGTGTGTGTAAAACAAAGCTGAGTTGAACACACCGCTTGGCCCTGCTGCAGGAAAGCTCTTCTTGTCACCACGCTGCTGCATTCTGCAGTGAGATCGCTGCAGTAATAGAACAATTTATGCCAAAAAAACTCAGCAAGCAGGCTGCAATTCCTATAAAAGTTCTCTTGAGAAAAATAGAACTTCAAAGCAAGTGACAATTCATTTTCCAAGAAGAGGGTGGATTGAAGTGAGAGGCACGTGAATCATGCTGCCTGTATTTGACTTCTGCCCTGATTCAAGACTAAAATCAATACGTTAGGAGGTGAGTCAAGGGAAGCAGCTGGGGCATCTTGTGCTAATCAAAACCAGTAAAGGTTCCTACAGACTCTGCAAGCCTGTGATGTTCTAATAGTCAGGTTCAGAGTATTTGTTTATATAGGGCATTGACTGGATTCCTCTGTTCAGATTGCCTTGTTGCTATTTTTAATGAGAAGCACCTTTTAACAGAGGTGTCCACTTCCCCAGTAAATAGTCAACTCCACGTTCCAATATGCAGCCAACTTATTCAGCTGGCTAACAGCAGAACTGGAGAGGAAAGAACATTTCTGTCCCCTGGGAAACCCTAAGATGCGTTTACATTCATCTTAAGAGAGAGAAATAGTGTGAAGATATTCAGGAAATAATGAGGCAGATTTTGCAACCAAACACGCTATGTTGGCCTTGAAATATTGAATAAACTTCTGTAATATATTTGATTGAAATGAAACATTTTTCTACATCCACAGGTATTAAGTATTCTGAAGTGGTTCTCAAAAGTTGGTTTTAAATGAAACTTTTTCGTTTGCTTAGAAATTTCAATTCAAATTACATTTGAGCCAAGACAGGCAAGAGAAAGAGAGAGGAGAGGGGGACCAGGTGTTTTTGCCATGGTAGAGCATAAAATGCAGATCTGTCAACTGGAGATATGAGCCAGTAAGTGCAGGCTAGAAAAGTGCCATGTCAGCATTTCACTCCTGTCCAGTAACAAAGTGACTGGATTTGCACAATGGTGCCTGGAATTGTGGCCACGTCATTTCCAGACTCATGCTGGTTTGTGCACCATCAGCACAGAAGTATCTGTGCTGCCCTCATCAATCCTGGTAATCCAAGGCTGCCATGCATGGAGCCTGCTTGGGCGTCTCTGTGCCTATTGCACTGACATATCTCCGTATCTATTATGTTTTGGAGGGATGACAGTCTCATTGCAGCCTGGATGATTCTAAGTCTCCTCCTAGAGAATCAATCTTCTTTCTTCTTCCATTTCCAATGTTTTCTCAAATGAGGTGCCAGTGTTTTCCTTTTTGTTGCTGAAAGAGTGCGTGTCACTGCTGGTGCTGGATTCCTGCAAGGTATTCTCAGTATTCTGTAATACATAAGAGGGAGAAATGGCAAAACTCTCTTATCAAGGGTAAAAAAGGGAAAGAGACAGAAAGAGGCCAGTGGTGGTGAGTGTCAGGCACAGTGAAGACCAGGAAAACTTTAAAGCTCTTTCCTGCCGTTTGTTAAATCCCTGGTTGACTTTTCCACAACTCATTCCTTGTACCTTATAAATAATACTTAAGTCAACACAGACAATTGTGGCTACTGGTAAAAACCACAGAGAGCAGCTAAACACAATGGAAATGACTTATTCCACCATTTGTTTTTACTTTGGAACAAGCAAAAAACTTTTGAAAAGAAGTGAGTCATTTTTTTCATCCATCTTGGCTTTTGTCTGCTCAACATGTCCTTTTTGTGTGTAGCTGTGGTCTTAACGATTTTGTTGGGTTTTATTTATTTACTTTTTTTCTGCTTTGCTTTCTTGGTTTAGGATTGTCTCCCAGTGACAACTGCTAGCACCACAGGGCTAGAACCTGGTAAAAGACAAAGCAAAACCACCATGCCTTTGGGGAAATGACTTTGCTACCTTGCCAGGAAACATGTTTGGCAGGTTTATAAGCCAAGGTGGAGTTGGAGTTCTCTGAGCCCTTCTGCCCTCCTTGAAAGATGTCAGGTGGGAACCTCAGCAAAGCTAATATCTTGAGTAGCATCTCCAGGGTTGGGCAAACTAGTTCAGGTAGAAGAAATTGCAGCTCAGACTGAACCTTTGCCCAGTTCTTGATGGGCTGAGCCTAAATTTTGTCTTCTTCCACCTCACAAACCTAAACCTGGAATATGCCTGTCCTCAGACCTGAACCTTCGTAGACTTTGTGAAAAGTATGGCCGATATCTTAAAACCTTTCTCCTGCACAACTGCGCCTCTACCCTCCCTTGAGGTTAATTATTTGAACATTAGCCAGTATTTACTCCATGCACACTAATCCCAGACTGGTGTGGGCTTCAGGCCTCCATTAGAGACTTAGTTCCCACAGGACCACAAACCAATATGTCCCTTTGGCTTTGCTAAGAGTGCGTTAGAAAGTAGGGGCTGTGGTTAGCCTAAGCAGATACTTGTCATTGTTGGAGGGTCTGTGTGGTTTTTATGAGGAAAGGGATTGAATAGTCTTCCTCTGAGTTGATTCAGAAAAAAAAAAAAAAAAAGAGCAAGGGGCTGAGTGTAGAGATGGAGGGGTTTCTTTTTGCCCTTAAGGTAACCTCCATGAAGAATAGGCCTTTGCATAACAAAGGACCTCTCCCATTTTCAGTTGCATTAGCCATAACTAATTGCTGAAAGGGTTACCAGCTGCTCTAGGAGGAAGAACAATTAGCCTGATTTTGTAAAAGGACATTTGGCCTTTTAGGGAAAGACCTTCTGAGAGGTACTTCCACAGGAGAAACTTGTTAAAGCACCAGTCCCTCCCAGGTCATGTGGCATGGAGAGCAGATGATGGCCCAGCTATATATAAAGAGCTGTTCTCAAGGAAAGGACCCTCTGGGGAGATAGTTGAAGAAGGACTTCCAGGATATATGTAAAAGGAATTGCTATAGGAGACAGAGCAATGGAAGAAGGCATAGAAGAGAAAAGATGCTCCAGGCAGGATAATCCAAGACATTTAGCTGGCTCAGCATCTTCTGTTGTTTATCTCCCTCAGGTGAAAATGGTGAGTAATGAAGAGCAGAGATATGTACTATATCCCTGAAATCTGGGATGGGCTCTGGACTCTGTCTAGAATACCTGTGTCCATTTTGTCAGCAAGCCACAATGAGCAGGGCAACATCAAGATTTTTTTCAAATCAAATTAGGGATTTTGGTTTAAAATGGCTCAAAATTCAGATTGCTCTGTTTCTATTGGGTTATCTGGCAGCTGTAGCTGAATCTGTAAGTTCCTACTGCCCCTACCAAAGGGGACAGAGATGCCACTTTCCACTTGCTCAAGCCTATAACATCAGCAGCCCTTTTGAGCAGAAAAATCCTTGACATAGCAAAATAATTCTCCTCTGGCCTTAAACTCAGCTCAGGAGGTGCTTCCAGGGCTCCTTGTGTAGCTGCTGCCCTGTTGCAAATCCTTATAAAGCAGAGAGCCTTCTGTTTATATTTTTTGCTTGCAATTGGCAGGTTATCTGGATACTCTATCTCTGTCTATATTTGCCTACTTCTAGATCTGTTGACAGTATAAAAGTGTCAATATTTTTTTCCTTGTAAGGTGATATAAGCAGCTGCCTAACTGTTGACTCAACTGAGGATTACTAATTTCAACAGCTAGTTAACAAATCAGCCTACACTCCAGGTAGAAGTGCAGTGCCTGCTACTTCTGAAAGGGTCCTGGGAAGCTAACAGTGATAAGCTGTGTGGAGCTCAGGGCTAAGCCAGGGTGGAGGGCAATGATGCTCCTTTGGGCGGGTGGTTCACCTGCCCAAACAGATAAGCTGGGCTGGAGGTGGACACTCCATGGGATGCACTGTTTCAGGACATCTCTTCCTCTGTTTTTTTGGATGGTGGCTTCCTGAAATTTACTTTGCATTTAAATTGTGGCAGGTAACTGCTGGATTTCCTTTCCTTCTCTTAGCACAATTTTATAAAATTTATCCACCTAACTTGGATCTCTTTACACAGAGAGAATGGTAGGGCAGACTGTAGTGAAGGTTTGTGAAAGTGTTTGCAGGGGGCTTACCAACTCAAATCCCACCCAGCCGAGCCATAACTGAGGGGTTTTGCCATGTGGCAGCTGTGAAGTGCACTTAAGAAACAGGTTGGTTCCACCTTGTGCTGAGCTATGCCTTGCTCCAAGTATACAGGCATTGACACTGGATGTGCACAGTGTATGCAAGACCTGTACCTACTCGGTAGTGCTTCTACTCTAATTTTTATTTTTAGTCATCTTTGAGATACCCGGAAATGGCTCAGTAGAAATCTATCTACTCCACTTCCCTTTGCCTTAAAATGCTCTTGAGATGGTCATGAGAACGTAGCGCAGGCTGTCTGTGTTTATCTGGCTCTACTCTGCTTTCTATTTGTTCTGCAATTATCTTTTGAAACACTGTGTATGCTTTTAGGCACGATTTTTTTTTCCAGCTCTGCTCAGCCCTTTCTTTTGCACACATGCATTTACAGTTCATTTTTTTCTAATGAAAATAATGTCCCACAAAGGTCTGGGGTTGAGGGAGGAGCTGCATGTGTGCTCTTTTCATTACGTTAGAAATGAGTGTTTAAGTTCCGCTGGAGTGAATTTACTTGTATTTCCATGTAACAATAGCTTAGAAAAGACTTTTTTTTCTCTTTTACACTTCTACCACGTGCCTGGATAAAATGAGCTCAGAATCTAAATAAAAGATGTTGTGGTGCAGGGACATGTCCATCTTAGTAGTTTGTGCACATGTCCACATTGCTCTGTTGTTATTCAGTCTGACATACAGTGTCTCTAGTTTAATTAATGTTTTTGTCAGCTTCTGTGGAAAATACCCCAAACTTAGCAAACCTATTCTTATTCTCTGTCAGTGCCAAGGGGCATCCATTGTTCCTACAAAGCTTCTGTTTCAGCGTCCAATTACCATCTGAATGCACAGTTGTAAGTGAAAAGCAGCTGGTAGAGCTGCAGGACCAAAGCCATAGTTTAGTTACCGATACCCGCACATTATCAAAAACTCTGGCTGCCTTCTTGTTTCACCACATCTTTTACTTGTAAAAGGACTTATCTAGATGGACAAGATGAAGAGCGGGAGAAAGGAAGTCTTGCTCTTGTTTTTCTGGTGGGGAAACGATTGCTCAGACAGTTTCAGCAATGCATCTGAGGTTGTGTGAGGAGTCTGTAGCCAGCTCTGAACTGCAGTGCACTAGGTGTGAGAACATCCCCCTCTCCTCCTCCAGGATGGAGGACAACCATGGCGTTGATGTGACAGGGAGAGTTGTGCGCCAGCTCCACAGGTAGCTTCTTGAGGCCCTCTAGGTCTGTTTAGAGACAAGAACCAGCACCTCCTGCTCACTCGCCCTAGGGCTATTTAGAGCACTGAAGACCTTGGTAGTTTGGACCCATAATTCTCTTTCAGCGATTAAGAAGTTCCTCTCTAGGCTGGCTGGGGAGAGCGTATGCTCCGTACCTTCTTGACAAGAGTAAGAATCTCCCTGCTTATCTCACTTGAAATCATCTATTTCACATTCATCATCTGAATTCAATTAAAAATAACCTGCAGCTGTAATTGTTAAGGGCTGTTTTTAACTGAACTCCCTTCATCCCAGAGTGTGTGGGATTTCCCCCTGCAGTTTCAAGAGCAGGTGGTCAGTGGGAAATTCCTACAAGCTCCTCAGCGTAGGGTTGCTCTTGGGGGCTAGTCACGGCATATCAGATGTGACTTCACGTTCATCTCTACAAAACAGAAGGCTGTTTACTGCCCTCCTCTTTCTATCAATACTTAACACAAGCTATGTGAAAAAGGGAGGCTATGAGATGCAGATCTGTCCCTGAGTTTTTGCAATGCGAGTGTATGCTGTTTGTAATAACCAGTCAGAGCATCGTCTCAAGATTGTCTGCAAATAAGTTTGTGCAGCACGGTGCAGGGACAAGATATGCCATGGGACCATTTTGGTTCATTGTGAACATATAGAATACAGGTTTCCTGAGACACTTGTGTGACTAGCATGGTTTATATCATAAAACAATTAGAAATGAATGGGTTTGGAGAGCATTTAAGCATTCATTCGTCATCCTTCTCTTATTGTTAATGGGAAGTTTCCTGTTAAGAACTGGGTGAGGCACTGCCTTGTAGAAATGTTCACAAGCAGCGTGAGAGATTCTTGCTTTTGTTTCTGCTGTGTGGGAACTCTGCAAAGTCTGCAGCTCAGACTGAACTTCTGCGAAATTCATACCTCAATCACATAGACATAACTTACTGTAGGAGAGAAGAGGACACTGATTTGGCTAGAGCTGCCTTAGCTTTTCTATCCTCTGTCCTTGTTTTCAGGCACCTTGGTAAAATTTCCTATGCGTTTTTTTCTTTTTAATTAGACTGAATTTTTGTGGAAAACTTAAGCCTCAGCGGTTTAACTCTCCTCTCTGACTAATAGCAGAGAAAAATGTTAAAACTTGTTACTCTTTCTTTTTACTCAACTTGGCATGTAAGGAGCAATAGTTTACCCAGAGAAAATTTGGCAAAGAAACTATCTTGATTTCACACAAAGTCTTTGAGTGTTGTGGTGAAAATGGCTTTTGATTAGACGAAGCCAAAAGCCCTTAAAATCCTCATATGTACAATGTAAGAAGTGGAATCCTTCTCTTGTAACTTGTCATCACTGCATAAATGTGAGCTCTGGATACCTCTTTCACTGGCTTTGTAAAGGCTTCTGCTGTGTGCTGGTTTAATTGGCCCATGAGTCAGAGAAAGACCGTGTTGCTAAGACAGAAGCCCACTGTGCATCTTCCACCCCACTGAAATAGGAGCCTTCAGCGTGGAGCAATGTTTCCCCCCCAGCCCACTCCAAATTTAGGATCTGCTCACTGCACACTCCTTCGTTTTGTAGCTTGGGAAGCTGTATCTCTACTTCAGCTGGGAAATTCGGTCTTCTCCTTCTCCTGTCTCCTCTTCCCTTAATGCAACGCTGAGAAATGATACGAAACGTTAAAAGATACTTGGCATTCAAAGTAACACACCCATACTGTACCTCATCCAAATTTACATCTCCAAAGCAACTAATCCTCTAGCTCACTGATTACTTTTTTCACTGATAGAGTGGGTGTCCCTGGGGTAAATCTTTGTGGCTGTTCCCTGGAGCACAGTGCAATGCTCAGTTCCTGTTCAGATATGTGTCCCTCCAAAAGCCCGGCTCTAGTAGGTAGTTTCATTGCAGTGATGAGGAAGTGGTTGCAATCAGAGCTGCAGAGCAGCTAAAAAATGCCTTGTGTCACTTGGGTTTTGCAGGGCTTCCCCTGCATACGCACATCTGCTTTGTGCATCACCAGGCCAGTGCTTTCCTTGCAGCATGGGCTTTGGAGTAGGAGCCCAGAGTTGCTTCCTTCTGCAGCAAAACCACCAGCACCATTTCCCTCTCATGCAAGTGGGAAAGAAACACTTGTAAAATGAGTGCATTCCCAGGCTCTCTTCCTTCCCTGCAGGGCTAGATCATGAAATTTTTCAATTTTAACAACAGGCAAGTGGGTTCTGTGATTGGCAGACAGTGAAGTAAAATTTCCTAGGGCTTTGTCTGGTGGTTAATGCAGGGTTGTTGTTTTTCTTCTTTGCTGCTGTTGTTTTGCCAGAACTTTCTTTCCCTTACTGCATTACATTGAGGCTGCAATGCAATAATAAGCATTATAAATCCACAGCAGAGAGATCCCCTGATGGAAGAATTGATTCCCTGCTGTCTAAGATAGTCTCCCCCATTGGTATTTCTCCTACATCCTAGTTTTATAAATGTTCTCATTAAAATGCTCTTAAATCTGGTAAAAGCTGGACCTTTTTTGCAGCCTTTCCTTCAAAGAGCACAGGGAATTTGTGTTTTCTATTTACATGGCCACCAGGCAGCATAAAATTTGTGTGAATTGAGTATTTTTCTGAGTATCTGTCAGCAGTGGTGGGAACTGGCCAGTTCCAAAAGCAAGGAGAATATGGATGTTGTAGAGGGAGAGGAGGAAAAAATTGCTATCAAAATCTTAAAAGCTTTCTTGCAAAGACTGTACCACCTTCTGCTGAAACCTTTGTGAGGCAAGATGGGAACACAGCATTCAGACACTGTTACAGTGAACCAGACCCCAAAGAAAAGCATCTTAACAGCTCTCTGGAGGTTTCTGTAGATGTGCTATAGGGATGAAAGTGGGAACGCATACTTCTTTTTATTTATGATTGAGAAAATGGCTCAGTTCTTGCAGGTCTGTTTGTCTCTAGTGGATTACGTTCCCTATGCTGTTCCCCATGTTCTTGTATTCCTAACTAGCATTACCACATCTATATCTTATACTGAACAGTTTCTGTTCACTAATTTCCAGAAGGTCTTATCAAGTAAGAGCCACAGCATCTGGATGCGGTTGGCATACAGACCTTACCTGAGCCAAGGCATTTCTCCTTACTACAGCTATTCTTTGCCCCTTTCTATCTCTGTCTGATACCTCTTAAGGGATGTGTGTACATCTCCTAGTGCTGCTTGAATGCCAAGTTACAAGGCTTTACAGAACCATCCAAAGCAGTCCAGTAATGTCCCTTTACCCCATGCTGATCACGTGGCAATTTCAAATGACTTGAGCATTTCACATTTTTGTGTAATCTCCTTAATGTGGGGGCACTTTGGGAGCTCTCAGATTGCAGTGAGTTCAGGGTAATTTTAACTTGTTGGAACACTATGTGTTTCCACAGATTTGATCATGGAGGTTTGGTGGGGTTTGGAGCTGCAGTACTTGCCTGGGAAATGAGTGGTGGGGGACATCGCAGGTCCGTCTGCCTTTCTTCCAGAGCAGGCATTTACTGAATGAATAAGGACATTGGTTGGCACCTAACAACAACCTTGGAGAAATAAAGGTGCAGGTGTGCCAGGGAGATGAGCATGTGCTTGTTTGCAAAAGTGACATTTCAGATTGGAGTGAATAGTGATGCTGTCTGCAAAAGTTGATGTAGTTATTTGCAGGACAGTTGGATTTCATTTTACAAGGCCATGTTTCCCTGGCAGCACACTGATGCACAAATCATTATGCAAACTCTGAAATGCTTATCTGTGGTATCACACTGCTGATCTATAAACAGTTTTAATCTCCCTGCCTCTATATCTTTTTCTTCTCTTGCTATTTGTAAAATGTTACAGGAGAAAAAGCTATTTTGGTGTGGTGGTTCCGCACTCTTCAGTTCCTTGCACGTTGTATTTCCCAGTGGTTTTGTCGGGAAGTGTTTGGGTCTCTGGTAATCCAGTCAAACTTCAAAAGAATCAATGGATGAGCAAAGACATGAAGCAATTTCCATAAAAGAAACAGCTAAGCAAGTGAGGACTCCAGCTACAAAAAAGTGAGGGAGAAGGGAAGCATGTTAGGAGTCAACTACCTAGCGAGTGACATGGAGAAGGTTATCTGGAGTCTTCATGCTCTTTTACTTTCAAGAGCTGGAGTATAAAGCTAGACTGGTGGCCATCAAGTGCAGAGCAACCCAAAGGAGACAGTGTCTGAAACTTGCAGAAGTGCATGTTCTTTTCCCTTACCTGAGTTGCTGCTCTTGCACACTGAGCAGCTACACAGTGTAACTTGTTACCAGAGGAAGCTGTGGCTACAAAAACCTTCTTCCAGTTTAAAATTAGGTAACCAATGAAAGCTAAGTGACTGCACTACTAAATGCAATATTAACACCTCTGCCTCGCAGACTCCCAGAGCTGGAAAACATTGAAGCCTGGTGAAGTGCTGCAGGCAGGGGCCTGGTGAGCCTGGTGTGCTATAACCCACTCCCTTAACCAAGGGTGTGCTTGATCCTTCTTCCTTAAGCTTCTGCTCAGGGTCAGACGGAAGAGCAGAAAATGCGGGAGGTGAATTGTCCTGTTTCAGCTACAGGACAGTGAGACTTGGAAGGCACCAACTCAGCAAGAAAGACATTGCTGTGCTTGAGATCCCACTAACCTCGAGTGGTCATGCAGAATGGAACCCATGTTGGAGGCTGGGTTGAGCCCCCACAGGGCGGATTTTTTTGGGTCAACAGAAGTGATGATAGGGTGATGAAATAAACTTCTTCCCCTCTTTTCAAGGAATCTGTATCTGACTGGGCAGAACCTTCATGTCCTTCATCTTCTAGCCAAAGCCCAGAGTATGGGGTTTTTTGCTTGCCCTCCAGGAAACCTTGAAGAGGACAAGTGCTGACCCAGGTTGAGTCTCCTCTGGCAGCCAGAGAAAGGGAGTTCGCAGGGGTATGTGGAACACCTGAGGCTGAACACAGCAGTCACAAAAAGCAGATCATGCTGAAATACAGTGCTGAATCAAGTCTTGCTGCAGAGAAGTTAGTTCTCCCTGAGGCACTAGTTCTTGTGGCAGAAGACCTGAAGTCAAGGAGGTTTCCTGCATGCTAGCTGCTCCCAGGTCCTGTGGGCATCCTGGTCATGCTCGGTGGCAGGGACAGGGTTGTAGGTCACTGCCAGCATCCCTGCCTCTGCTGATGCCTGGGAGAGATGCAGGGAAAAGGAGCTAGTTACTTTCAATAGCTAGACTGTAGCTGATTGTCAAAGGCAACCTAATTTAATTAGAGCTGAACTGGATCATTATTTAATGAGAACTGAGACTAATTAATTTTTGGAGTCACAGTACGAAAGACGCTTTGTTCCTTTTGAATAGGTAATTAAGTGAGGCGTATTGCAGACACCCTATGCTCTGCTGCATTTGCAAAGGATTTGTTTTCTTATCTCCATCTTATTTGTATAAGCACTATGGAATTAGGAATTAATTGTTTTGTTGCTAATGATGTTGGGTATAATTATCTTGCTTTAGAAAGGCAGACTTTGTCCCAGTATCAGGGCTTTGTCTACCAGAGGATACTGACCGGACCAGAATCGCTCTGCGATGTGGTCACGGGTACAAAACGGAAGAGGAGCTAGCTACCCAGGGATGATGAGTTGTCTTTGAACTGCTCTGAGCTAAAGCCACTTCTGCTCAGGAACAGAGCCACTGCAGAGTGGCAGGTGACAGCATTTCACAATACCAGCTCCAGCTGGTTTTCCAGTGTAGGCAAGTTAGCTTTCACATGGCTTATCCTCACCTTGTTCTGCCAGAGCAGTACAGTGTCACCACAATGTGTAGCTGCCTGTCTCTGGCAGGAGGAGATTTTGTCTGTTCTTATTTCATTTATAGAGGCCCTGTGTGCACCACTGTGCTGCACTGGATCAGAACAGCTTGGCTGTTTTGTTCCTTACTCCCATAAAAGCTTCAGGGGCTCCAACGTTTGCAAACACAAGTTAGCATCTCGTTAATTGAAGTGACGTTCATTTGCAAGCCATGGATTAATATTTTTGGGTTCTGATGTTTCTGGAATAGTCTTGTGTGACTCATTCCTCACTGGCACCAGCAATTAACCCACAATATTCAATATCTGGCAGGTCATTTCCATTAGAAAGCGAATTTGGTGTTGGAGCCCAGCATTTCTTAGAATCTTCTTGATGAATCCTTTTCACTTGCAAAGTTCAATCCAGTTCCCTGCATCTGAGTTAGCATACAGCTGAGAAGAACTTTCTCCATGATTTTTCTCAGGACCTTCCTTGTTTTGCATATTCTGTGGGTTCTCTTTGCTCACTCACTGCATGCTTATGTACGTTGTAGTATACCTGTGGGTGCATCTGTATGAGTCTGTAAGGAAACCATGTGACGCTTACAAGACTTTTCATCCATGTGCGTGTGCTTTCCGTGGTGAAGCCTGTTGCAAAAACTCATTCTTTGAAGGATGTGGGTTGATACAAGATCATGGTTATATGACCAGCTTAAGTCATTGATACAGCATATGTACCAAAACTTTCAACACAACAGCAATTGCCCTACCTCAGCTTGACCCATTAATCCTTAAGAATTAAAATTGTAATTTCTTGTTTGACCTGACCTTATTGGAAAGAAAAGGAGTAGTTTATGCTGACAATTGATAGAAGCTAGGGCAATGATAGTGTGTCCCTGTCAGTATACGTCCCTGCCCCATCCCTAGATTGAATATTTCTTTTTTTCTCCCATCCATGTCTTTGGAGATCCATTCTCATGTTCCAATATCTTTCTAGGATGATAGCAGAGGGCTATTGCAGAATGGTGCAAGTTTCAGACCTGTTGCACAAACAGGGAATGCACTGTTGATCCATTTCTGGCAGACCCTGTTTCTATACCTACATATTCAGCTTTGGAGGGGACCTGTGCTGAAACATGTCTTCAGAGAGTTCCTACAGCCTTAACTCTGGGACTCCAGCCTATCTTCTTTGCTGGGGTCTGTCTGTGCTGGATGCAATCCCTGCTATAATCATGCTTTCCTATCTTTCATTGCTTCAGGGATGCTTCCCTAGTCCCTGACAGTCTCATTTTTTTTTTTCTTCCTACTCTTACACGTCTTTTTCTACACCTTTTCAGACAGTCCAAATCCCTTTGATTTTCTTCAGAAACTCCTAGCAAGATGCGTTCTGGTGTTCTGACCTCTAGGGCTCTCTCTAACCACAGGCAGTTGTCTATGCTAGCCGGCTGCCAAAACAGCAAGGCAATCCTGGCAAGATTTGTTCTCCGTTTCATTGTGACTGGAGCCCTGGAAAGCTGTGCTGGTGGGCACACCAGTTGCGTGCCTGCTGGGTGAAAACCTTGGCCCATATGACTCTTGCTGGGCAGGGGATGTTTTCAGAACGGGGCTGTTCCTCCCTTTGATCCTTCCTATGTGGCAACAGAAGCAGCGACCGCAGGGTTCTTTGCCCTTTCTCTTACCCTTCCCAGCTCCCTGTCCCAGATCTGCCCCTTTCCCTGCTCATGCTCCTGCGCTGCTGGGAATTCTTGAGCTGCCTCGGGCATGGAGAGGTGCTTTGTGCTCACCTTGATGTGGCAGTGTGGGGAAGGCGAGGTGAGGGTGCTGAGGGCTGGAGCTAGAGAGCCTGAGAGCAGGTGCACTGCGGTTAGGGCAGATGACTCCATCTAGTTACTCATCTCAGAGCAGGTCTCCACTTATTCCTCCCTCTTCTTTTCTGGAAAGTTACTGTAACTTACTTATTTGTGATGCTTTCTGTCCCTGCAGGCAGGATGACTTGTTTACTACTATCCAATCGACTGCAAGTCGCTTGCTGTAGGTCAGCTGCATCATCTAAGGACAGCCTGAATCTGCTGAATGCCTTTCCCAGCCTGGTTTGCACAGTTCTTGGCCACTGTGAAATGCAAGAGGTTCTACAGTTTATGGATGGTCTGACCTGAGATGATGCTGAATGATGCATCATGAGGGATGAGGCACACCCTGAGCACAGAGCCTTGCAGGATCAGACCTTGCTGGATGGAGAGGATGCAGTGCTTGCAGACAGATGTGAGCCCCTGTCTGGTCTGGACAAAAGCCAGCGCTGGTCTGAGCTGTGTGGCCATGACTGGTGCTGGGTATATTGGTCTGGGCTTTCAGCCAGGCTCACATAACTGCACGGCTTTTGGTCCTGAGCTGAATCTTATCTGCTTAGGGCAGAGCTCACTATGTGTCTGCTCAGAAGAACGGGACAGAGCAACTCAACATACTTATCCCACAGACATGCCAAATGTGTCTACAGAAACTAGTAATCGATCCCATCCAGATTCCTCACCATTAATCTTCATCTAGTATCACGTGTCTTGAGGTCAACAGTGTTGAGATCAGCCAAAATCAATAAAATTCTACATTGTTAGTGTATCCTCAGTGCAGTGCAGCTGTCTTTGCTATGCAGGGAGCATAACTTAATCTCTCAGCGTGACGTGTTGAATTTATTGCTTGGCGACGTTCAGTGAATATAGAGCGGTGGGTGGGGAAAATCCTGCCTTTTGATTCAGAATTTGTACTACATCTGTGAGTGAAAACACACATCTGATGTGCTGACTGAAAGCAAAAGGCTCCCATTTGGACTGCAGTCTTTCACTGCACTGCTTTCCTCTTTTTTTCTGCATATACAGTATTGACCTGGCTGGTACTGGGTGGCAAAAAAGGGGAGATCAGAAACAGACATCATATCGAATAAAACTGATCATTGGTGGGAAGAAAAGTAAGCAGGATTTTATCTTTTTGTGTGTGTGAATCATTCAAATGAAGAGATTGTTTCCCTTTTAACTTAGGTCTTGAAAAATGCCACAGTGAATTATTTAATCTCTTTAAGCAGATCCCCTAATCTAGCTTCCTTGCAGGTGTTTGCTCACGGTATCTATGTCAGCCTCTTAGCACCGGGTAAGTTACTCCTGATGCTGACTCCTGTGTTAACAGGGATTTCTGAATACCTGTTCCCCAGGCTGCTTGCTTGCTCTGTACTCCCCAGGGCATGGAAAGTGGGAAAGTACCCAGAGGGGAAAGATATAGCTGCAGCCTCTTAATTAAACTGAAAAACCTTAAGTTTGTGAGAATTCTGTTGTGACTTGAATAAGGACAGAGTTTCAGCACAGATCTGGATCCCATGTGTCCTGTTAATAATGCTTTTGTGCGATTTGAACCTCTGCTTATATTTGGGTTTTGAACTTCAGGCTGGCTGCACCCTTGTCCCTGGGCAGCTGTTGTGGCTGCTCTCGTCACTTCTCAGATGGTTACTGAATGCAGCATCAAAGTCTAAACCAAACAAGCATCTGTGGTGGAAAGGGAAGCCACTGGTTTCCAGGACCTTTGCAGAGATAAGTAAGACTGTGGCTTGCCTGAGGGCAAAGGGAACTCCACATGTGACTCTAGAAGGCTTTAGGGGTTCTTTGGAAAATGCTAGACTTTGGTCTGCTTTTTCCTTAAGGTGGAAGCAACTGATATTATTCTGCTGTTGCTTTTCTTATGGGTTAAAGTTGAACTAGAATGACAGAGCAGGAATTTCTGGCTTTAGCTCTGGGACTAACTTCAAGGAAATCATGGAAAGTCACTTCTTTCTATGCATGGTGTCTCCTGCAGAGTTATTCCCGGTGTGTGTGTTATCACTTTGTGTGATATATAATCACCCAGAGGCTAGGACGTGCAAGCACATGGTTATGAGTACCCACAGAAACACTGTGATCCGTTGCCCCGATGCCAGAGATAAATACTTTGACTCTGGACTCTATTATATTCTCAGAACCAAACCACTCGGCAAACCTGCCTCGTGATTCCACTCAACCCTATCATAATGATTTTAGAAGAAAACCACAAGAAACGTGGTGGTTTTGGGTCCTTGTCAAAGCACAGCAGAAGAGTGTTGGTTGATTACTTTTTTCTAAATTCATTTTAACATTACATTCAGAGTGAAAGTCTGGGCATATACCTAAATGGACTGAAATGTAAAGAGGGTCTTATGTATGATTGTGGTGAGAAACCACTGGATTTCATCTGAAAACTTACAGTGGAGGCAGGAGATGAGATAATTTAAAATGTAACTATATAAAATCCCACCATGAAAACTGTATGTGCTTCTGGGTTACTCTACCCTTTCCTAGGTTTCTCTTTTGTCTACAAAACTCTGTTTTTCCTGATACACTAACAAATATAAACGTTCAAACTTCAGCTCTGAATTCAACATTTTCTTCTCCTGTTCACTTTCTTCATGCTTTCCCCAGACACACACAAACAAAAAGTAGCCCATGGCATGTACCTGAGAAGGAGGTACTTTTCTCTCCATACCTGGATACGAATGCAATTGCAGACAGCTGCCGTGAAACAAAATCTTTTTGCGATGAATAACTGCTCTGGAGCTCACTGGGCATCTGACTATTTATTGTTGGTCAAGGGATTGCCCAGGTCAGTGGTGGTGTGTGTAATTACAAAACACGGGGCAGTTGCCCAGGTGGTTTGCGTAGGCACAAGCACACCCTATAGCTATAAGTGTGCTTAAAGTTCTGGACTGGGTGGTGCTGTGGACAGGAGAGGCAGGAGGTGGTGGCACAGTCAGGCAGCTGCAGCTGTGTCTCATGACCGTGGGCAGAGCTGTTGGGAAGGTGACTGAGGGGCTCCGGAGTCTGCAGCAAGTTTCTCCTCTTAGGGTATCCACCAGCCTACGGGCAAGGGCAGCCAGCCCTGGCTCTACGGGGAGTTGGTAACAATGCTCACCCTAAGCAAACTGTGCTGCATGGTAGGTCTGGCTGGCTAGGGTGTTATCACACCTTCATCCAACCTTTCTCCCTGCACAGCCATCATGCTGAGATCATTATTGTTGCAGCAGGCATGAAGGGGACAGGATGGGGGTCTTTGTCTTCAGTTGCTGCTGTTCACAATATGATGTCTAAAGACTGTCTCATCTTGGTGTTGATGAGACTCTGGTCCATGAAGTGATACAGCTGAAGCACTCACAGGGACTCATCCTAGTAAGGAGCATGTGGGGTGCTAACCGTAGCAAGAGGAGGTGGGTGGAAGCATCTTTAGCCTCCAGAGCAAAAAAGCCCAGAACTTACCGGCTAGAGTCCTTTGCAAATGCTGTAACTGTTGATGCTCCAAAGTATGAGCCTTTAGCAAGTGATCTGAATTGCTCACCCCTCTCTCTAGCTCGTATGGTACCAGCAGCGCCTGGGTTAGAGGCCACCAGCAGGTAGCACTAGTTTGGCCCTTTGTGCCCTGGCAGAGGGTAGTTTGCAGTCCTTCCAGGAAGTGTGAAAGCTGATGTAGTAAAGGCCTCCTGGGACTAATAACAACAGTGGGCTTCATGTGCTGAGTATTCTTTCCTCTTCCCCAGCACCTTAAACAAGAGTGTGAAGAGTCCTAATGAAGCCAATCTTGCACACCATAGACTGAGCTCTCTTAGATCACTTTAACGGTTGGAATTGTGAAATATTTGTTGCATCTATAATTAGGGAGTAGAACAGATGGCTAGAGCTTAGTTATAATTAAAGTCTAATGCACAGTAAAATAACCCAATGCAGCCAGTGATTCAGCGGCAACCAAAGAATTTTAATTCTTTCTTTGCTGGGCTTAAGCTTCAATTGAAGGAATTGGGACTTCAGGGAAAGTCTGTTGCATCACTTATTACATAGGGACGTGGCTCTGTATTAAAGGATTGTGTGGAAATTTTTGATTGCTATGTATTAAGTTATATTGTGTGGTCTCGCTTACCTTAGTAACTTGAAATCATGTGTGAAAAAGGCATGTGAATTGTTTTAACAGTACAGAATCTGCATGTTGCAATCTGTTTTAGAAGAGGCTTTCCTAAAGCCTGTTTGCCTAGTAATTGATCGCTAATGCTTTAGGATAAGTTATTTGGAAAGAGGCATTAATTATGTGCACTTAAAGAAGAATATATTTTATTTATAAAGCTAGTTTAAATGCTGTTATCACTAATAATCATTTAATGCATATTTAACACTACTTTCAAGTATGGATTTTTAAAGACCTCACGATATTAGAACTGGAAGTAAGTGAATAAGCTTCTCATTTCCTGGGAGACAAGGCTAGGATCTAGCATTGGGAAGTGTGTGGGGTTTATGTTTTGGATGGGGTTTTGTCTTTGGGTTTTTTTGGGTTTTTTTAGGTTGGTGGGTTGTGGTGGTTTTGGGGTTTTTTTTTACTTATTTATTTAGAGCAGAGGGGAGGGCTGTAATACAGCCTGCTAAGGGTATGGGAGGCCAGCTCTCCCACAAGGAGAACAAGTACAGTTCTGAACCATTCCTGGAGACTAAGAAGATACAAGAGAAAATGCTTTCATGAGCAGACTATATTAATTTTCCCTTCCCCATCATCTTAGATGACTTACTGAAAAAGATCCACCTATATCCAGTTGGGGTATTGGGACATTTATGTGTAGATTAGCGATGCATTTGCCAGGGCTACAGTTTCCTGAGAGGTTTTGGAGATGTCCCCTCCTTCCCTTCCAGGAGGCTGGAAAGAGCTGTGTTAAGTGACAGGTTATTCTCAAAGCTGAGATCAGCCTCGGGTGGCCCCTGCTCTTCCAGAACCTGTCCCAGGAGGACTTGGGTGGCAACTTTTGTATAGTGAGAGTGAAGGGAATGCCAATTACCTGATGTTTATTGTGGATTATAGGTATGCAGGCAGCCTGTAACTGCTCAGTGGTTAATGGTGACAGTATGCCATGCATTTTGGTTGCCCCTCTGGCGCCGTCTCAAGCTGACGCAGATTTGGGCGCAGGAGCTGCGTGCATGGTAGGTGGGCTCTGCAGGCCTTCCAAAAGCTGCTGCTTTTAGCAAAGTTAATGTAGATTGTGGATGCTGCCTGGAAATCCTTGAGCAGGCGGCAGGCAGCGTTAAGATTTTCTGAACTGATGCTGTTTGAGCAGCTTGTACTATGCTTTGGAGTCTACCCTTAAGAAGGGTGATTTAAAAAAAAAAAAAAAAAGCAGGAATGCTTCCAGCTTTGCATTTGTCTCGAATGCATGCCTAGGGGCTAAAATACCCTGTTCTCCAGGGCTAGTGCACTCCTGCAAGACAGGGCTGACCTCTACTTTCACACCCACTGAGGTTCATGGTCTCTAAGTGAATCTGGAACAGCCCCTGGAAAAAAGGTATGTAAAGTTAGGGGGCTGCAGAGATATTGCGAAAGGTAGGATTTAGCCTTTTGATGGATGGTAATAGGTTGGGGAATGGAAGGACACAGCTCAGCTTCACTAAAACTCATGCTTGCAGGACTTTTCAGGAAAGCTGCTAGGCAGAAAAAAACCCACAGAAAACCACAAACCAAAACCTCCACCCTTATCCCTACTTCCAGATTAAGTATTTCTCTCCCGCCACCCCATGAGATGACAGCAGCAATGCTCAGCCGTGAGACTTTGCAAAGAAGCGTCCGTTGAGCACCTCGGAGCTGGTCCCGCCAGCTGCCCACGACTGCCCGGCCGCCAGACGCACGGTGGCAGGGATCACCAGATGGCACTGTTACGTGCGCTCGCAGCAACTCGCTTTCCTGTACGGCAGATGCGTGGTGCCTCGAAACGTGTTATATCACTGAGGTTTTTAAGAGGTTGATTCTTGTAAATCAACTGTTGGTTGTCAGTCTGCCCACTGTGCTGCACCTCGTACCAGCGTTGCTGCTTGGGGGAGGTTTGATTCCCCCAAAAGGAGGGGTTTCTGAAAATGTAGGATCGCCTGTATGTTAGGTACCTCTCGTTTAGCTGGTGTTACCCAGATACTGTGTTGCTTCTGGCAGGTCTGCTTCTTAGTGAAGAGCAATGCTGGCTTCTGCCGTCCCATGGCAATAGGGAAATTACCTTGGTTTGAAAAGCTGAAGGCTGACTTGAGAGCTTGGGACAGAGGGTTAATCTTTTGCCTGATTCAAGAGTGCAACGTATGACGTGCTCAGGCTGAGTCACAACAGAAATTGTCTCACTTTGGAAAAAGTGAGGTGCAAAGTTTTGATCGTATCGCATGTGAGGTCTTGTTTTTTTCAAGGATGCGTATACAGGCTATTAACATCAAAGTGCAAGGATGGGGGTAATGCAAGAGACTCTCCTTAAGTCATTAGTTTCTCCATAAAGACATGAAACACTGGCTCTTCAGCTTTCCTGAGCTTTGCTCTGAGAGGGGAAAAAAGGTTTTATTAACTTTCACATGTTACTTAAGTGGTACTAAACCTGTACTTTATGCTCATGTACTTACTGTCACTGATTAAGTGGATTTTGTGCTCTGCCCTGAGGAGGATGGACTGACTAGCAGAGCTGAGTAAGTCCTGTCCTTACTGTTTCCAGGCTTACAGCTTGGAGAAAGGACCCCTGTGCCCCTACATGCAGGTGTTCTCAGCCTGTACCTCCTGCAGAGTCAGGAGGGCAATTATTACCTGTGTGAACACACCCACGTTAATGGTGAGCTGGGTACTGCTGGCTGGGGAGGTGTGGAAGTGCAGGCTTTAGCAGAGGATGTGCAGGTTTGCAACCAGGCCTTCCATTGCTAGTGGTTAATGCTTTGGGGATTTTTATTTTAATTGCTACTGGTTCTTGAACTGGCTTTAATCCCATTAGTTTGGGAACGCCTGCAGGAGCTGTGCTTGCACCTCGGATTGCAAGACAGACATAGCCTTAATGCTGGGAACTAGAGCCCTGCCAGCTAAGCAGCAAGTTTTTTGTTGTATCCTGTTTGGAAATGAGAAATTCTTTTGAGACTGATGCTTTTGCATGGAGGATTTATTTTCTGAAGCTGCCAGAAGGACAGAGAGGTTTCTGCTTGTGTGGAATATGCAGAAGATGGAAAACAGCAGGTAGCTGCAACAAGATGTTGCTACGATTCATCTCAGCTCTGACTCACAAGGAAAAGTCAGAGGGAGTGAAAGATGAGTGATGCAACAATACTCAATCTACTGCATTTCTATGTCGTCCATGGAGGCTGACAGTAAATGCCATCCTTGCTAGTGACTTTCTCTGAGTGAATCTCTCCACTCAAACAGCTTGCTGAAAGCTTTCACTTTGCTTCGTGTAGAGCAACCCTTTTCTTTCGTTTGCTTCTGGTCTGGTGCTGCTGGCTGTCACCAGCGCTTCAGAAGCTGATACCCTCGATGCCCATGCACCAGTGCTTCTGATGTGAAAGCCTGGGAGATTGGAGCAGGGCGTGAGAAAACTCTGGGATGGGTCTGGGGTGAGAGGATGAGTGTGAGCCTGTGCTAGGAAACTGAAGGGGAATGGCAGGGACCTCCTGGTCCTGCCCTCCTCTGCCACCCACCCCACGGCAGAGCAGAGCCAGCGTGGGCCTTCACCCGTAAGGATGGTCACCAGGGTTTCTATCCCCAACCTGGGCTTGACCCCGCAGGGTGCAATGACACCATGTGTATTTGTGGCGCGATTCTCACCAGAATGCCAGACATGTCGCGTGGCAGCTGTACGGGGAGGCCAAGCCTTCCACCTACACAGCTCCTGCCACCCCTTTGATATGCAATCCTGACCCCACGGCAGGGTGTTGCCACCTGTCCTGGGGCGCTCCAGCCTCCAGCCCAGCTTTAGCCAGGGCCGTGGCCCCGCTATGTCTCGGAACGCCCGGAGACGGTGCCGCAGCTGTGCTGACGTCAGGGAGGGAAATTCCCTCTGCCCGGGGTAGGTCCGTCACTGCCTCCCCGCCTCAGGCAGCGGGAGTTTCCCACAGGAGTTGCATGGTGTCCTGCAGCTCTCAAGGACAGGGCAGCCTCTCTTGGACCAGAAGACTGCTAGGAGCTGACTGCGGGAGGGATACTTGCTTTTGGCCTTGTTTCTGGTTTATCACTACAGTCACTGCTCTCTGTGCCTCACTTTCTTACCGTGTGCATGAATATTATTGGGCTTTGGTTATTCTTTTTCATGGCATGCTAGGGAGATAGAGCAAACAGGAGCACCAGTTCTGGTGTGGGGTGTTGGTGTCCTGATGTTGGTCTCTGAGATGGCTCCTTCTGCTCCCTCTCTGTAGAGAGAATAGCCCTGGTGCTCAGGAATAGCTAAAAGAAACCACTCCAGTGTTTATATCTGCTCTTCATTAATGGCATTGCCCTTACAGTTAGAGTTTTGTTTGACTCCTCCTCAATGGTGAGAAAATTAAGACTGCAGCTTCTAAAATGCATGTTCAGCTTTAAGCCTGCTTTCATATCATCTCCTTCCTGCTAGGTGAAAGCAAGGGGCAAAACTTCCCACGGCCACTACTTCTGGAAAAAAAAAAAAAGACCCAGTGTGGCCCTCAGTGGTGGGAATGTCTCCAGAAAAGTGGACATCCATAGCTGTACTGAGGTTTTGCCATCAGACTGAGATGTAGAAAACTACATCTCTGAGGAACTTGGTGGGAGATCAGTGAGCTATAAAGGCTGGTGCATTAGAAGCGAAGCCAGCCTCAGAGAGGCTCTTTGGCTCAGAGTGATCTCAAGGAAACATGTAGAGTTGGCACTTGTGGGAGGCCCAGAGCATAGTCCCAATTAGCTTGCTGAGATGGGTGCTCTGGGCTTGCTCCTAGCACCAGTCTCTGCCCTGGAACATGGGGGACAGGAAAATCTATCACGAACAATGGAAGCCACTAACTGTCCCATAGGAGCTGGAAGTCTCCATAAACATGTGGGACAACTGTAGGAGAGTAAAAAGTGTTTTTCTTGAAGCTCTGGGGTTGGAGTAGAAAGGGAAGCAGTTGGAAGCTCCTGTTGTAGCTGTTCTGGGGCACTTGGAAGTATTAATAGTTTCAGGGTTGCTCAAGCAGAGGACTACAGCATGTCCTGACAGACAAAGACCACAAAGTAGGTGATGGTGAGGGGGGAGAACGTGGAAGACTTCAGCTTTTCCACTGTGGGGTAGTAAGTCTTACAGTCCCTGTCATCTGAGTCACTGTTGAGACAAGATGCTGGGGACAAATGCTCAAGAAGTGGTTTATGCCTCATGAAATCCCTGCAAAGGAAAACACCAAACAATACTGTCCTTTACAGGGAGTGGATGATGCTCTGATACTGCGGATGTGACAGAGGAGACACCAAAGGCAACCAGACAGCTCTGAAAGTAGTTCATCTCGTCCTGTTGAGCAGGGCTGGAACAGTGCCATCTCCTCTGTTTCTTTCTAGCTCTACATAACAGTTGATGGCCAACATGAGGATAGTGCAGAGCTCCAGGTGCGTGGTATCACATGCAGCCAGCAGCTTGAAGCTGATGTGTATTTTAAAGTCCACAGTTGCTACACTGATATGTTCAGATTTAGCCGGAAGAGGAGGATGTGTGGTGCAGTACATTGACACGTTTGCCAGCTTCTTTTTAGATGTGCTTAACGTTGTGCCAGACTGCTCACTCACTGAGTTGTCACTAGTCCTGGGCTCAGACTTGGCCATTGGTGACCAAGCATGCCCTAGGCTGCAGCTGTTGCAGCGCTGGACCGCAGATGTTGCAGCTGCATCCGCACAGCGCTGTCCCAGAGCTGCTGCCTGGGCTGAGCCCCTCATGTCCTCACCAGCAGCTCTGGGCTCCCCATGCCAGCATGGAGGGGCTGGGGTTGATGGTTGCACTAGGGACAAAAGGTGCTGGGGGAATGGGGAAGATTGTGTGTAGAATTGTGGTATTTTTATTTATTAATTTATTTGAGTTTGCTGTTCTCCCTGTCCCTTTTGTCTCTGTATAGAGGATGGGGGGGAGGCTTGTATGAGCCAGAAGCCAGAGATTTGACACTTCTGGAGCAATGGGATCAGAGATCTCTGTTGGGTGGAGGCAAAATGTGAATTCTTATAGAAGCTTTTTCCACCGTCACTGCATTTGGGTAGATCTTCCAAAGTCTGTGAGGGTCATACTCCTGTTGCTGCAGCCTCCTCTTCACTGGAGTTACTGAAAAACTATCTTTCCTCTGCTTGCTTCTGTTCACGAAACTCCTAAAACCTTAATATCTTTGAGACCTTTAAACATCTGTAATATTTAGATGAAATTTGAAAATGTGCTCAAAAGGGACGGTGACATTGTGTGTTTCTATTCCCTTGGATAGCAAAGCTAAAGACATTGTGTTGCTGTTGGGAGGGAATTATTTCCCTCTCTTCAACTTTTCCTAACAAAAAGATCCCCAAATATCCCACAGACTTCTTGCTCTTAAAAGAAATTCATTTTAGCTTAAAAAACCCCAAAACGACCACAACCACTCCCCTGGAAACCCCAAGCTGCGAATGAAACCTTTCATCCCTTGGTGTAAAGGGTGGAGCTGATTCCAGGCAAATCCTGAAGCCAGCAGTTGCAGAAGTGGCTCAGAGCAAAGCTGGCATCTCCCCTTCCCTGTCTTCCTTAGCTCCAAGCTGTTCAGAGGTCCTCAGATCAGGACTGGAGCCACAGAGGTGTTGGGAAACTGTCTCGTCTTTTCAGGACTGGGTCTAGCAGACAGGCATCCCAGCACTGAGTTTGTGTGGCAGTGGGGAGACCATTATAAATCCCCAGCAGTCTTCTCCCGAGGATATAAATGTTTGCCTCTGCTAAAACATAATCTCGTGGTTGTTTAAATCACAGCTTAAATCGAAGCTATAGAGAGGGTGCATGGAGGGGTAATGGGAGAGTAGTTCACAGCTGTTTCTCTGGCTGTTTTTCTCTCCCAGACGTGAAAGCAGCAGTGGCGGAGCGATGCCCTGCATTCCTGCCCACCTACACACATGCTTCCTCCGCATATCCCCGTGCCGCCTGCTTACCGCAAGCGCTAGAGGCTCGGCTGTAAATCCGCTAGCCAGACAGATCCCTGACACCCCGGCTTCCGCCCTGCTTCTGCAGGACACGCGCCTGCTGCTGTTAGATTAGCGTCACCCTCATTACCAGTAAGGAAACCTCCTAGGAAGGGTAGTGAACACTGAGGATACCACAAGCCCCTTTTCCTTTGAGGTCTGCTACTGCAAGAAGGTCCCCCTTGCCTGCGCTCCCAGGCTGCCGTGACGAAGTTTGCTAGTCCTCGTATACCCACTCCCTCTGAAATCTTCAGTTCTCAAGTGTCTCAGGCTCCATCTCCCAGTAGATTTTCTTTAAGGCAGTGCAAATGGGGTTGGCCAAATACCATTGAGCCTTGAGAGCCTCCCAGCTATGCATGGGGTACTGGCAACACACACCCTGTGGCTTGTGTTTCCACTGCAGACGGTGCTATGCAAAGGAGCGCCTTGCAGCTGATAGGAGCTTGACGCAGTCTAACTGCAACGGTAGATATCTCTGCCTAAATTCATGGTGAATCAACCCACAGCTAAATGTTGACTGTGAGCAGGGAGGAGGAAGGAAGTTGGGGTTAGGGGAGAGAAACTGGGAGTCTTGCTGGCTTTTTCAGGTGGTTTTTGTGTGCTGTCACTCATGGGTTTCCATGGCTCTGTTTTCCAGCTGCAAATGAAAAAGATGGACCTTCTGAGCTACTTCAAAACATGTCCAGATATCTGGGAGGCTGGAGATGTCCAGCTTTCTGGGAAAAACAGCCAAGTGGTGTGTGCACTGCCAAAATCAGCCAAACTGAGCCATTTGCGTTTGCCCAGCCCCAGGCATCAGGGCTGGTAAGGACCTTGGGCAGTTGGTGGCCCCTTTTGAAGTTTTTATGGAAATGTCTTTGCTAGACACCTCCTCCCATCAGTGCCTTGTGAGTGAGAAGGGAGCCCTGCTCCAAGCTACCACTACTCGTTATAATTATGTGGTGCTTCTTTTTTAAATTAATTATGTTTTTTCAGGAGAAGTTTTTCTTTTAGTGTGAATTGCAAGCTGGAGACTAACTGCCTGTTCTTGACTGCAATGCTGCTAGACATGTTCAGCACTAAAAGCAGGTATCACAGGCTCAGTAGTTTGGGCTGTAGCAGATGTGTACGTAATGTGTCCGAGGTACCAAGGGGTACTCTGCTGAGTTACGGTAGTGTAAAATCAGGGGTCAGGTTCATTCTTGCAGGCAGAGTTAGCCCAGCAGCATCGATTCCAGGAGCTGTCTGTTGCACTTCTCAAAGCCCTTGGGATGGGTGATCTGGACACATGCCAGGTGAGGAGGCTGGCCAAAACCCAAAGAGCAGGTCTGAGTCTCCACGTGGGAATTGTCCAGCCTTCCCCTGCCCCTGATGTGTCGTCCCTGGCAGCCAGGCCATGCTGGGAAGGATGCTTCTCTAGCTCCCTTGGAGAAGTAGGTAGAGCAGGATTTCATGAGAATGGCTGTTTTCACACAGCATTTCTTTTGCATGAGGTTTATGCCTTTTAGACTGAAATCTAGCAGGAAAGACAAACCCTTCCAGGCTGTTGGGAGAGCACACAATACATGGCTACTCTTGCGTGAAGCCAGGCCTGCAGACATAACAGCCAGTCCCACCGCGGGCATGGTAGAAGAAATCCAACAAGCTTCTGGTCTTTTTCTAGGAGCAATCACATGAGGTCTCAGCAGCGTACCTGCAGCACGGCCCGGTGCCTGCATACACCTCCCCAGCCAGGCTAGTTATCCATACTCACACCCATGGGTGCAGACTGAAACTGAGTCCTGCTGCAAGACAGCATGAACCCAAGCTCTTGCTCAAATAGATTGTGCAGGGACTAGCCTGCTGACCAGAACCAGGCTACCAGTGTGGACCACAAGCTTGTGCTGTCCCCTGGCCCTCCTTCTCGCTTCCCTGGAGGTATCTGCTGCTTCAGGAGAGGCGGCTGCACAGGGGAAAGCACAGCCCTGACTTTGGCAGCAGAAGGGGATGCAGCCGCTCTATAGTCATGTTCCCTGGGCTGCATCGTGTACACATAAGCCCTGGTGTGATTCCTCCTCCCCAGGAGAGCCTGGTTTGGACATTTCCACACTTCTTGCCCACTGATGCAGGCTATGATGTTTGGTGTCTACTCCAGGGCTCAGCCCCTATTTCATATTACTGCTCCTCCACGGGCCAGGCAGCGGAATCGGTGTCCAGCAGCAAAGGAGCCCTTAACTTCAGTTAATAAATACATCCTTCATTCCCAGCCTCTCTTCCTTGGCGAATGCCACTTATCGTAATGAAAGCTGCTTGGACTTGGCCGAGGATCAGCCCTGCGAGTTTGCAGGATTCACAATTCACAGATGTTAGGAACTATCAGGCTGAGTGTGGGTGGAGAATGTCAAGTCTGAAATAGCTCCCCTGCCACCCTGGCACAGGCAGCAATGAAAATGTTTCCACATGACATTCTTTGAACCAAAATTTCCTACAAGGAAAACACAGAGGGGAAAAATAAGAGGTAATTGCTTCTGTCTCTGAGGGCTCCTGGCTTTTGCTTGGAAGTCAGCCTTTATGCTGACATCAGCACAAAAGATTGCACTGTAGGTGAGCAACGAGGCAGCCCCTTTCCCTCTCTTCATATACACAAACATACGTCTGCTTGAAGATGCAATCCCACTGGTGCATAGATACATGGACGCTATTTTTTTCCTGCTGGAATCCATTTTAATTTAGCTCCTGATTCATATTTCATTCATTCTCCAAAACCACAAAACCAGGATAGGTTTACAGCCTGTACTATTTGGATGAGCCGTGGAGGGGGAAAAACAGGGGAGCAAAACAGGTTGCTCTACTGAATGATTTTCAGTGTGAATTAAAAAAAAAAAGGGGGGGGGGGAGAGTGGAATTAATCTTCCTTCCTGGCTTTTATTTTCCTCCAGGAAAACCACATCTGCTTTTCATCTTTGGTAGTTTGTTTTGGTGGACTTCACTGTCATTTCTTTAGGCTTTAGAGGCCTGAAAAATATGACTCCTATTTTCTTTTTTCTTACTTTTCTCATCAAGATATTTAAAACTATTGTTTTTCATGTGGAAAATGTATATATTATTTACAGAACACTAAAACAGTGAAAGATTTCTAGATCATCTCAATTCTCTTTGAAAAAAAAAAAAAGGTCAAAAGTTATAGAGGGAAACTTTAACAATTATGTCTGATAATTTTCTTGGGGGGAGGAGGGCAGGAAGGGGAGGCAGAGGAGCAAAAGTTCACAGTTAATTTTAATTGAGGAATTTCCCCATATTTTGTCATTCAGCTTTTGAAACTGTGACCACAACAGTCTGTTCGAACGGCGGTGCGAGAGAGACTGAAAATTTCCCCAGGCAACTTTATGCAGGTACTAGCCACAAAGTTGACAAGGAAAGCTTTTAAAGTACGACGAAATTTGGCACGGGCACTGCACCCAACAGAGGAAACTCCAGCCGTCTGGAGACGAGGATGACCAGTGGCCACAGCAGTTTAGCAAAATTGCAGGAGCTGCCAAAATTAAACTGTGAAGTCAGGCGGGAAGGCAACCAATGACCAGCGAGATCAGAAGTTCAGAGATGCCCCAGATGAGCTCCCAACAACAAGTGCAGCCGGCATACACCAAAGTTTATTAAGGATGTTGAGAGGAGGGGAAAATATCTGTGCAGAAGATGCCCAGCTGGCGAGGAGGGACTGGTGGTGATGCTCAGGTCACTTGATGAATCCCATTGGCCAAGCCCCTGGGAGATCCCACCCATTCGCAAGTGTAAAATAAATCTCTAAAGTTGTACCTCGTGTACCACTTGACCTTATTGCTTTTAGCCTGCTGGCTTTATATCTATTTATTTATTTTATTGTGGTCTGTACCCAAAGAGGGGCTCGGAGGAAATGAATTTTGAACCGGCACCTTTCACCACCTTGCAGTACTACCCTGATCCCTGCATCCAGCGGTGAGTCTCTGAGCGTGACGTAACTCTCTCCTATCGTAGGTTTGATCTGAGTGTCTTGTGTAATTGTTAACTTTTCTGCTATCGTCTGGTGGCAGCTGGGCTGCATGCGGAAAAAATGTGCTGCTCTCTTCATGCTCAGTGGAGCTTATTATTATTTTTGGCTTTCTAACAGGTTACTGTTTAATTATAGGCATCCGTTTAAGATATCTCCCTTTTCCTCTTTGGCATTAGACACAAAAATATATGATAAATAACATGAAAACTGATAGTATCTTTTCCCTGTGTTTTGGAGCAGAAGGTTACTCTCTGCTTTGGGTAGTGTAGGAATTGTTTTAGCTTTCTATGGTGTGTTTATTTGTTCCTTTAAATGAAAAAGCTCCTGGAAAGAATATGAGCTTAACTATTAAGCTCTGAGATTTTGGAATTTAAAGGATAAATGAATCATTTAAAAGATTCAGAGAAGAAAAAACTGCCTTCTGAGAGACCACTTTTCCAAGAATACTTTTTCATTCTAACAGCCAACCTCAGAGCCTGGCAACCACTCTTATTTTAGCTTTGTTGTTACGCTGAGTTTTATAATTTTCCAGCAGATAAAAGAGCATGTCCGCACAAGGTATCACAGTATCACATTGTCAGTTTGTTTGTTTCTCCCAATAGAAGATACTATATTTAAGCATGTAAATGACATGTAGATGGTATTTTTCCAGTCGTAAAGTTCAGAGAGGTGAAACAGTCACTTGTCGAGATACTTTAAGGCTAGTTTCTGGCTGCTTTTTGAAAAAGCCCTGGCTGGTGTCTCACGAAGGCATTCGATCCCCGGAAGGGTTAACTATTAACTCTGCATCCTGTGCTGGGGAAGGCTGCTTGTGTTGCATAGCTGTCTGTTGAAGAAAGGGCTTGGCCACCGTCACCCAGCCCAGGGCATTACAAGCAGTGTTGTGATCTCTTCTCCTTTTTGTTTTGTTTTGGTTTTTTTTTTTCCCGCCACTATCGTGATTTGTTGAAATGTTTGTGAGGGTTTTTATCCCCCATTAATCCGCTGGGTGCTCGGTGTCACTGCTGTGTGAAGGTCCTGGGGGGGAGTGTGGAGACCTGGCAGCGAGGAGGAGCCGCGTTTGGGGCCAGCGGAGGGGAAGGAGAGGAGGGGAGCTGGGAAATAGCGCACGGTCCTTGGCCTCGCTGCCGTGGCAGAGGAATGTGGAACGAAGCCGGGGGGTATTGGTTTCCCCGGCGAGACCTTCCACAACACGAGCCCCAGGGCTGGCCGGACGCACGCAGCCACGCTCTGATCTCCCGCAAACCCGCCCGGCACCGCTGACCCCCGCGGGGATGTGCGAGCGTCCAGGAGAAGGGCACTACAAGAGCGGTGCCCATCCGGGAAGGCGGATTCAGGTTGGCAGCAGTGGGGTCTTTAGCAGACAAATAAGTTTCAGTGGCTGGAAGCCAAAGCTAGGCAAATTCCCAAACAGAAAATTAAAAAAATAATAAAAATAAGAATTGGAAAGCGTAAAGATGCGCGGGGAAGTGTACCTGAGCTCTGGGACAGCTTCCCAGCCCCTGTGAGCTCCTGCCAGTCACATCCCATCCCAAGTCAAAGAACAGGTTCATAAAGTTGGTGCTGTGGCTTAGACAAAAAACCCAGCTGGAGCAGGAATTAAAGAAAAAAAAAATTCCCTTGGCTGTGTTCTGTAGAAATTTTTAATGAGCCTTTCTCCGCTTCAAATCTGCATCCTCCAGCACATCAGGCCCTTTGGTAGAAATGCTGCTCCTCGACGCGTGCCTTAGCGGCGTGATGAGTTTTTAAGGGGCCATTGCGGTGTGGGAAGCCTCAGGACAGCTTGGGACAGATAGAGTTTGTGACACCCCTCAGTCATAAAACCTGATCGAGATGTAGCTTAGAGTAATAATGTGTCTCAGCTGTTATGTGTGGCTGTTTACATGAGCTGAGAGTGGCATTTGTCCAGTTATTAGTGGCTGTGCTCTGCCACAGGTTAAAATCAGCTGAAAGCTGGTTCCAGAGATACTTTTCTCAGTCTGAAGACATAGATGGTCTTCAGATTTAAGCTCCATTGGTTGCACATTCATGATGTGCTGGATGACATTCGTCTGACTGATTTAACAAAATTAAATAGTTTCATAATTGCATTTATTTTACACAGTTTGAAACACTTTTGCTTTGATGTGGTCAAAGTGCTTTATTTAGCTGGGAGTGTTTACCAGTGTGCTTCTTTGCAACTTTAAAATTACATCTAGTAATAATCTAAACAGCAAACTGATAACATTGAGCTGAGGCAAAATAATAAATAGTGAAAAGTGTTTGAAACCCTGTTAAAATGGCGGGGGGGGGGGTGTGTGGGGGGGCTGTCATACAGATTTCCCTGTAGGTCAGTGTGGAGAGAGAAGCAGTTATAAATCCCAGTTAGCTCTAAGATTTGTGGCTTAGATTTACCCTCTGCCGTTGCTTCATCTATTAATCTCTTCACTTTGGGGGTGTCCGGCAGGCAGACAGCGTGGGAGCCAGCTAAAACATTTCCTCTGTCAAGAGGTGAACACAGATCACGCTTAGGACCATTAACTAATGTGCCATTATAATGCTTGTATACTTACTGCCTGTCATTTCACAGCGGTGAAACTATGTGCTGCTGCTATGGTATATCCAAACAACGCAGTAATTCAGTGCCCTGGGTGAGGAAAAATAGCTGGGTGCCCAGACTCCCGGTGCTGTGTGTTATTGTTTAGGCCACTCCAGCCTCTCTCAACAGCCCAGCTCTCCCGCTTAGGCTATTTATTTCTTTGTAAACTTGGGTATTGAAGCAAAGCAGCCCTGCATCACATGAAAGTACAGACAACTTGGCTGGGGCACGGGACAGCAGCCTCCTCCTTCACGACCCCGCTTGCTGCTGTGGGCACTGGAGTTCGGCGCTGGAGCTGCAGCCCAGCTGAGCGAGGGGCACCGGGCACTGACGGGGCCGTGCATCCCTGTGCTGAAGTGAGGGATGCCAATGCAGCATGTGAATGTCTGGAGTGAGGTTGGAAAGGTACATCCTGAGTGTGCTCATCTTTTTCTTTTTAAACAGAAAGAGCTGAGAGATGTTAAAATTCAGCAATAATGGAGTTGAGCAAAAACCTCAAAGTTTTTCTACTTTTGCTTCCCTTTTAAAAGGATTTGCATGAAATGCTTGAAATCAGCGATAAAGCAGGCTTAGTGCTCTAGCTTCTTGGTCTGTCTGTAAGGACAGAAGCACCTGCATTAAAGTGCCAAATCGCTGACCCCCATGAATTACTTGTTTGGATGGTACCGTGGGAGCTCATCCTGTGCTGTAGAAAACTCAGGCTAGCTCTGAGTCATAAAATGAGCTATCTGAAATGGGTGGGATTTCTACCTTCCAAGAAGTGCCCACCAAGCTGCAGTTAAAAGCCACTAATGTAAGATGAAGAGGAAACTGTAATTATGATCAAAGTCCAGCTGTTGAGAGCTATGTAATTAGTCTCTCTCTCTCTCTCTCTCTCCAAAGCTACTCTTTTTTTTTTTTCCAGCTAATGCCTGGTTGGGGGAGTGATGTTTACAGATAAGTTACTTGTGTTCTTGGAAATGATGGTCATTAGGCTGTGTTTCACCCAGGAGCTCTCCTCTTTTGGGGCTGTTGGGAATGCACCTGCTGGTGCACCGGACTACGGTCCTGCCTGCTCTGCTCGCCCCTCTCCCCATGCCCAGGCTAATTGGTGGCCTCAGGATTTTGCATTGTTGATGTGTTGAAGGTGTTCGCTGTGGCTCACTCCTCCCTTTTGAATGAAAGGCTTCTCACACAAGCTGCTCTTTCCTCTTTCATTTCTGGCTTTGTATTCTCAGTACAATGCGGTACGGCCCAGCCTCCCAAATCTCACTAATAACAGAGACTCAAGGAACAACCCTGAAATCCTCTGGTGTCTGCAGCATCTGTGCTAGAAACCTGGTTTCTCAGACACAGTCCTAGGTTTTGGATGGGGTTGCAAAAAAAAAAACAAAACCAAAACCAAAAAATGCCCCAACAAATCCCAAACAATCAAAAAAGCCAACCCAAAACAGCTATGTAGAAAAAAAAATCTATTTTTATAAGAGGATGAGGGGAAACTTTCAGAAGTTAGTTGTGGCATAGGAGGGAGGAGAGGGCGTGGGCCATGGCAACATTATCTATTGGGTGCTCTACCTGGACAGATTTTGGTGAGCAGGGTCTAGTTCCAGCCAGCCAGAGCTCCTGGGTCCTGGGTTCAAAGGGATTGTTCGTCAGGATCATTGCACATGTCACCTCACCTTTCTTCATTAGTTCCCATGCGTATCAAACGGGGCTGGTAAACGGACTGCAATTATCAGATAGGAGTCTCGCCAATGTTAATGCTTGCAATGCAGCACAAAGGTGAAAAACTCGCTGTACCCAGTGCTCATCATTACTAAGAGGCAGTAACGAAACAGCAGGTTTCCTCCCTTTGGGTTGGGAGGGGGCACATTCAGGCAAAACGTGCTGGCTACCCCTCCTGATAACAGGCAGCAGCGTGCTGTGCCCCTTCATGGTTGTGAATCGATGCTGGTGTAAGCAGCGCTCCTCGCGCCCAGGTATCAGCTGGGTGACGTTGCGCCAGAGCTTTGCTTAAGCTGTCCTAGGGTAACGTCTTGCAGGAGTGTTTCATCCCGTGTGCAGGCTCTGCAGAATCCTTGCATTTGGGCAACTGCACACTTTTTTTCTTTCCTCGTTCTTTAGCAATGCATAGTACAACTGAACTGCTATGACAGGGTGGACAAAAATCATCTGCCTTCACCTTTGAGATGGGAGCCCAAATTTGCCGTGTTGGCAGAAAGACCTGAAGCCAAGTAAGGAAAGGCACATGACTTGGTATAGATCTATTTGCAGAAACAACCAGTCATACAGCAGGTACTTTCCAAAGACTCAGAGAGGGGTCAGAAATTGTTCTGAGGAGCTTGTGGTGTGCTCAGAGCAGCCAGTGACTTCTGGAGGAGCAGAATTGGCTCCAGGCAGGAAGAAAAGGTGGAGGGGAGCTGGGAAGGTGCATTTTGGCCTCAGTGAGCTCTCCTGTGAAGTGGTGGTCACCTTCATGGCTGTGCTGTCACCCCTAGTAGAAATCCCACAGGGGAGGGTCCCCAGCTAGAGCCAGACATGAGCAAGGGGACAGAGTGCAGGGTGCTGAGACATAGCTATCGCGGGGCGGGCTCGTGGGCAGGAGGGCTTTGCAGAGCAGCTCTGCAGGGAGGACGTGCTGCCGGCATGGGACCTCTCGGCTGCACCTCACTGAGGACATGCACTGCTGGTGGTGAGGAAGGGAGGGTATTTATCTTGTCTTTGAGGTCTGTTCTTTGGTTGCTCTCCTGTTCTTACACTGCAGTCTCATCAGAAGATGGGATTAGAAGATAGGATCTTTGCAAAACACTGCTCAAGAGCAGCACGTTAAACCCTCTGCAGTTTGCTCTTCCTGGCAGAGCCCCCGCAAGCTGCTCGTTCCTGCTGGACCTCTTTGCTCTAAGTCAGAGAGATGTGGTTGTGCTGAGGATGTCACAACCCCTTCACGGTCATTGCCAAAGACAGCACTTTTCTCTTTTCCTCTTCAAAACGTTATGGGCCCCTCAGAGTGTCATAAGAAGATATTTGTTTGCTTGGAGGTCCTTTTAGTGCTGCTTAAAGGATTAAAGTGGAACCAAATCGACCATTTTCTGGTTTTCCTAGATCTCAAAGGATTGGAAGGAAAATATGTGAAATCTTTCGTGTGGTCCTTTTTACTATGAGGAGAGAATACCTAATCCATAGGATCTTGCTCAACTTCAACTTCCAAAAATACTGAAGAAATTAAAGAAGCAAGTTCTCAGTAGCTCACCTGTTCAGAGATGTTTAGGGTGTTTGTGGTACATGTTATAAGTGTAATCCCCTGCTCATTTGCATGGTACCTTCTGCTATAAGCTAACTTGCAATGGCTCCTCCCAACAAATATGAGGATTTCTGGCCTGATACAGAGCAGAAGGGCTCAGCTTCAGTTCTGGGGAAAATAAAACCCTTTGACATCGAGCAAGTGGCCAAAGGAGTATTGAACCCTTATAAAAAAATGTCCATAGGTATCACAAAGCATGGGGGAGGAAGGAGGGTCTTAGCTGAGGAAGAAATCAAGGAAACCTGGTGCTTAGTTTGGTGTCTGGCTCTAAGCTAGTTATGCATTTATGTGAAAACCTTCATGGGAACTTGGGCATTGTGGGGGGAGCTGATGGTTACGCTACCGTTCAAATTTGTATTCTCATTTAATTTAAAACTTTGTAGCCCATGATCAAAACCAAAATAATCAGAAGGAAAATGTTTCACTATAATAGATTTCTGAGGTCTGTGACTAGGTATTCTGATGATAGATAGATAATATCCTTCCATCTGCTTAGATAGCTTCGTGTCAACATCTGTATCTGTTCTTAGGGCTTACCAGGGAGTTTTTGGTGCCTGTTTGTAACCACTTACTACTGTGTACCAGACCATCTGCCCACAGGATTTTGCTGCTGAATCATCTCCAGTCAGGTGTTTGAATGCCACAGGTGGCCTGATGTGATACATACTGATGCATGTAAGCAAGGGGAATTCGCTTAGTGCATGGAGCTATAAAGAGAACAGCCACCTCCAAGGGTGAGAAGGGGGAAACCCTGCAGTAAATGATCAGGGGTTCAGTAGGCTCTTTGCAACATAAAAATAAGTCTGCTTACAAAACCTTGCCCTGGGAGGTTCAATGCCTGTCTAGGTTAGTAATGTTGGTATGTATGTATGTCAGTGCATGCTGATAAAATGCACGGAAAGAAGCTGGCAGTGTGCTAGTGAGCTGGATGCTGCAAGCAGCAGCTGCTCAGCCGTGTATTGCCAGCAGTGTCTGCCTCTAAATTCAGAAGTAAGAGCCAGAGCTGGTGGGGTAAAACAGTGGGATTGCTGTGCCTTGCCATCGGCAGGGTCTCTGAGGTGGCTGTGACAGCTGTGAAATCATAGTTCAGCTCTGAGACTTAATGTGGGCATTAAGTGGTCAAATATTACAGGATTAAAAATCTTAATGTTAAACAACATTAAGGCTCCGATGTATTCACAGCACTTCAGGAGCTACTGCTTTAAGATAATCACAAGCAAAAATCATAAATCACATTAGGTGTGGCAATGTATTGATAAAATTATAGGGAGTCAACCCTGTAATTTCTTAGCACCAGGCACAGTTGCAAAAGTGAAGATCCTGTGAGCGGTCCTGGTAGTGTTCCCTTACACACCAGCAGTGTTTCCGACAGTTCACTTGTTCCTGTCTTCCAGGACTATAATCTGCTCTTAATTCTTTGTCCTTCATCTGCGCTGTCTTGCAGCTATTTTGTGACACAGAGAAAGGTGTTTCCAAGTGCTCTTATTTTTGAGAGAAGGATTCTCTGCCCTTGGGCTTACCAATAGCTGGCCTGCCACAGAGTTGCTACGTGCTGAAAAATGCAGCCAGCATGATATTCAGCAGAATACTTCGTTTTCCCATAGCAGTATCGCTGGTGGCAGGGGTGGGGAATGGAAGTTATTGTTTATCATCCAAAACACATCAGATTTTGCAGGTTGGCTGTAGGGGGTAATAAGCGGGAGCTTCAACCAAATTCATATTACAGGAATCTGCACCGAACATCTGCTTTGCTGGTGTTTCTGTTTTGCATTTTAATTATTTACTGAAACACAGGATGTTGCTGTTTACAGTTTCCTGCTTCTAAAGAGTTTTAGGGACTTTCTGTATTATTGTGATGATTTATTTTATATTTTTGTAAAATTCAGCCGCCTTGAGAGATTTTGTGAGGGGGACTTTGTAAGTCCCCTGAGCAGTTAATAGAGAAAACAATTTGTGTCACTAAAGACTGAAGCAGCTTTCGTTAGAGTTGGTGCCTTAGGGAGACAAGAGTCTTACCTGGCTCAACTCAAATGTCACAAGCCTTTTGCAGTAGACAGTCTGAGACCTTCTTGTCCTAAAAAAGAATCATGTATTTCATGTTCTCTGTCTGGGGAAGCTGTACCTCTCCTCTCTGACTATATTTATACGACTAAATACCCTGCCATGCATTGAATCCCAGGGCTGTAAATCAGTGTGGGCTGCGTGATTTCTCTTGCTTTCCTTTCTCCTGGTGGGGGACTATGTTGAGACCCACGTGGGATGTCCCCTCGCCAGCCTTTCCCAGCCGCCGCCTCACAGCAGCCAAATTTGGGAAAAGCCTGTCCTGTATGAACTGGGACAGCAGCAACTCGCTGCTGGTTGTGCAGGGGTGCCCAGTGCCTTCCCTGAGGCTGTAGCTGCAGCACACCAAGCACTTACGCAAACAAACCCCAGGAGCTGCTGGGAAGACCCTGGTAGAGAAAGGATCTGATTTCTTCACCGATCAAAAAGGCTCAGACATCACCAAATTCAAAAGAAACTCTGTTCTTGGCAGGGTGTGATAGTGTTCTGGGGAACACGTGCGCTTAATGCTGCTGATGGTGATATGGTGCAAGCAGGGAAAACGCTGTTTGCAGGAAACCTGTGTCAGGCTTTAAACAGAGCTCAGAGCGTGCTGCAGGGCTGCAATCCCAGCACGAGCAATCGGGGCTGCAAGCGCAGCCAGAATCACAGACTGGTTTGGGTTGGAAGGGACCTTAAAGATCATCTAGTTCCAACCCCCCTGCCATGGGCAGGGACACCCTCCACTAGACCAGGTTGCCCAAAGCCTCGTCCAACCTGGTCTTAAACACTTCCAGGGATGTTACCCTGGAAGTGTTTAAGTGTTTAAAAGCCCATACTGTGTGTGCCTCTGCCATGCTGCGGAGCCTGGGTGTTCCTGTTCCTTTGGTCCAGAAAAGCACATTCAGTTTGGTGGATGGCAGTTGTAACAGAGGTGGGAGGGAGCTGAACCCTGCATCTCTTTGCTTGTTTGTCTCTGGAGGCTTTTGGATGGTGCCAGCGCTCAGGAAAGGTTTGGTGGGGACTGAAACTTCCTTACCAGGGAGAAGATAGGCAGAAGCCTCTTATTCTCTCTTCTGCTGGCTGGAAACATCCCAGAAACAGTGTTTGGTGCAGGACGGTGAGGAGAGGTACTCGGATCTGAGAGCACAGCTCTAAGCACCTCCATCCTGACCCACAAATCTACACCCAGCATCTTCACCCCAGGGACATGGAGGGTAATCAGACACCTGGAGATTTGAGCTGGTCTTACCAGGTTTTCCGAAGTTCCCAGTCACGTGCTGCGAAAGTCTCCTCTTTCTCCACTACACCTCACAGCAACAGGCTGAAGGAGGCAGTGAATGAGCTGTACCAAGTGTTCACAGCCTCTGTGGGGCTGCCTAGGAAGGACTCTATGTAAATGCACCATATCTAATAGTACGAGTCACTTCGTCAGTTCCCATATGCTATACCTTTATGTGTATCTGCTACTAAATAGAGAATACGGTGCTTGAAATGACCTATTATTTGCTCAGCTGGATGCTATCTGTATACCATGGTCTGGAGCATGTAAATCAGCAGTGTGAGAGTTCCTCAGATGATGATTCATCCCTGCACTCCTTGGGAGAAGCACTGAGCCCAATTTCATCTCTGCAGGCATGAGCATTGCATATGAGATGTTGGGTTCTGACTGTGCCTTTTAAAATAGGTACAAACTAATGTGGGTTTTTTGGGGTTTGGGGGGGGGGTTTGTTTTTTGGGTTTTTTTTTTCCTTCTAGTTTAACACTGTTATTCTTTGAGAGAAATACTGCTCTGACTTTGCTCTGTAGACTGTAACAGTTGCTCTTTGCACCACATAATCTCATTTTTATTGTGTTAACGCGCAAGCCAGTCGAGAACCCAAAGAGATCTCCCTGGCAGCTACTCAGCACAGTGCATGTCCCTGGTTTGGGGGACTGGCCATGCTCATGCTCGATCTGGGGGGTTTCTCTCAGGTTTGCTTGGTGATGTGCTGCCTGCAGCTCTGATGGTGCACAGTCCTTAGGAAGAGGTGAGCTCAGGACATTTGGTAGTGGTCTGGACTGTAGGAAGCTCAGCCTAGACCATCTCTAACTTGTCCACGCTACATAAAACAAGAGGTTGGGCTCAACAGAGTTCAGTCATTTCCTCTCCAGACAGCCCAGAGCTCAGGCCAGGACCACGTCTTAGAAACGTGCTTGCATGTATATAAGGGCTAATACACAAACCAGACCTTGAACCTGGGCCAGACCAATGGTGTGGATGTAGCCAAGGTCCTTCCTTGCTGCTATACCCTGGCTGCAAGTGGAACTTTTCTGTTGGTGCCTTTTTCTTCTCCCCCACCCGTACTTTGGCCTCTTTCAGAGCCTTGTAGTATCTAAAAAGAGCCAGTTCCTGACACCCCCACTGCCTTTCTGAAGCTCTGATGCGCTTGGCTGAATTATTTTACTATCTGTAATAAATAAAGTAATGTCTCATTCTGTGTTGTGGTCTCTGTATTGGTGTGATGGTGGTAGACTAGTGAAACATGAGAGATGCTGGTTGCACTCAACACTGCAAAATTTCAGCAGACAATAGTTAGAAGAAGGAAAACCCAAGCCTCCTAATTTCCTGTGGGAAATACTGAAAGCAAGCTCCTTGTAAGAAATTGAACAGCAATGAACTTCTGTAGATGTGGTTATTGGATAAATACTGTACTCACAGGATAAATACTGATGACCAAACCTGAAAAGGAGGAATTTGATTTAGAAAGCCTCAGGAAGGTCAGATTTCTGGCCATTGCCCCTTCAGAACTTTTTGTTTTTCCGTATTACATACCTAAAATCACTACAGAACAGTAGCGATGGTAGTGATGAAGGCCTGTAATAGCTGTATTTTGTCATGACTGTCATCTCTTGAAAATGACCTCACCCACTCTCATTTCTGGGGCTGTTGCTTTTTTTTATTTTAATATTCCCTGATGCTGCAGAGATCTGGATAACTAGAAAGGATGTGGTTAGCTGTTTTAGGCTGCTTTGGGCATTTAACATCTGCCTTTTCCCCCTCATCCTCCAGAAAAGATGAGGAGTCTCCCCCATACTGCGCAGCAGAATGCAACAGCAGAGATCTCCAAGTCTCCTTATGCCCTGGCAGCTTGTGGACATGTCCCCAGGCACCTGCTGCAAATCATTACTGAGGGTGGATGAGTGGTCATGGGGTGATTTTGGGCTAGGCAGTTCCCCCCCCCCCCCCAGGCACAAAAGATGGTCTCTGTTGTCTTTAATTGTAGCTGCAGCTGGGCAGCAGATGTTGGCATGTGGCAGCAGGGCTGGAGGCAGCACCAACCGAGCAGGAGACCTCTCAGCAGATATCTGTGCTCATCCTCTCCTGCACCGAGGGGAAGAGGCACCACTCTGTCCTGCTGTAACACTATCAGGGCTGGTTGGCTAGCTGCAAAAAGTCTTGTGTAAACTTTGAAAGGTAGACCCAAATGCATGTTCTCAGCTAGGTCTCTAAAACTGAGCAAATGATGCCTATTGTTTAGAGCAAAGGGATTTTTTTTTAAATGGACTTGAAAATATTTTGTGGCTTCCGAACAGTTTGCCTCTAAGGTTTATCTTACAATACTTATTTTTGGACTAGGCTCAAAAATACCTGAGAATTTTGAGGGCTGGGCCTGGATTTTCCGCTGGTGTTGCTTTTGAGAAGACTTTCTCACTTACCGCAGCAAAAGCTGCAAAGAGGAGGCAGCTCTTGACTCCTCCCTCTCCAGCTGGGTACTGCTTCTAACCATCGCTGCAAATAAGTTTGGGGAAGGGATTGACTGGAAAAGTGAGTTACAAAATAATACAATTGCAGCTGCTTTTTAGTTGGTTTTGGGTTTAATGCTTTTTAAAAATGGATGGAGATACAAATTTTATTTTATTACTTAAATTTGGAAAGTTTTGGGACCATGTCTCCCTGGAGGTGTACTGATGGTCAACAGGTCTCCGTGCGCTGTACGAATTTGGTGGCACTGCTATACCGGAGGAATGGAAGAGCAAAGATGGAAAGGCCACCCACGGGCCAGGGGTTGAGCTGACTGTCCTGAGCCCCAGGCTTGTGCTCTAACTCTGGACTTCCCAACGCTGGTTGCTCAGGCTCCTGGGTGGTTTTCTGGAGGTTATGAGTACTCTGTACCGCAGACTAGAAAGCACCAATTGCAGTAGGGAGGTGCAGGAATTGCTGTGGCAGTGCTTTCACCTTGACCAGAGCTCCATCTCTCTCGGCCCCTGCTGAGAAAGGGAGTGGGTGTCAGGGCTGAGCAGAAGGGGAGGGGATGTCCGCGGCTGGGTGAGGAGGTAGTTTCCAAGGATGGGTGAGAAGGAGGAGGTGGAGAAGGGGGTGTCCAAGTTTGTGTGGGAGATAAGAGAGAGGTCTGGGAAAGTTCACAAGATGCTGAAGGAATCCTTGGAGGAGGGAAAAAAAAAAAATTAGGATTGACTTTGCTCCAACAGTTAGGGGACAGTACCACTAGTGCTAGTGGAGTGATTAGCTGCCTGAAGCCCTGAGGATAAAGAAATGCCTCTATTATGTAGAAGTGGTCACTGTTGTCAGGCTGATAATGATGACACGTAGATAGCAGATGTGATGAGATGTGGGTAGGAGATGCAGTGGGTTTCCAGGCTGTGGGCATTGCTGATAGCATTCTGAACCCATTCTGCTGCCAGAAGCCATTCCCAGAAGTCTGCAGGGAGCAGGCCATGCAGTGCCCAATCTGGGAACCCCTCGGCACAGTAGCACTGGGAATGCAGAGGCTCCCAAAGGAGCTCTGCTGCCAGCGCTGGAGCAGGGCACTGGTGTGGGGCCAAGGGCTGTGGTGATATAACGTGCTTTGAGGGGCCACCGTAAAGCTGCAAACGTTGCATCCACTGTGGGCATAGTCTTACTCAAGATGACTCTAAGTGAAAGAAGATGATGAATGGAAAAAAATCCCCCCTGTGTTTTTCAGCATAGTGAATTAGGAGGATCATTCTACACAGCCAGTTTCACTTTCTTTGATATAGGTTAGCCTTGCCCGTGCACTGAAGGCTCAAGTAAAGAGCAACCAGAAAGCTGAACCATCCCTTTCCATTCTGCTCACACACATACACTTCCAAAAGAGGAATTTAAATCACAGGGAGATCGGGATGCGCTATTACAGTAGACTCTAGCAGAACGCAGAAATTTTGTAAGCCATGCAATCTGAGACAGAACTGCTTTAATTCCTCTAAATATCATATATCTCACAGTTGAAACAGGGCGTGCACAATACAAGTGTCATTTGCCTAGAGACTAGGAAGAAGCTAATAGTCCTCCCTAGGCTGTCCTCAGAGGATGCTGTAGGACACTGGCAGTGTCACAGAGCCCTTTGCCGCTGTCACTCCCGGTTGCTTCTTGTGTTCCCCATATCTCCTTGGCTGGTGGCTACCTCAGAGATCAGGGTTCACCCTCTGGGCAGTTAGCTTTCATTTTCTAACGCACATCTCTGTGATGCTGGACCACTTTTCTCTCAGCTGCACCCCCCCAACCCATACCATTGTCCACATGTTTTTCAGTGAGATTGCAGATCAAATCTGGGAAAAAAGAATGGACAGGTGAACCACGGGTGAAAGTTAGATTCTGTCTAAAACCCCCCTGTGTGTCAGTGTTTGTTATTCCTTGCATTCACCCTTCCAAACCCATGCATTCATCACCTTTCTTCCAGAGATATTTTATAGGACTAACACATAGGAGCAATGTTATATGGGAGGAAAATCTGAAGGATTTAAAGTTGCTGGAAGCCTAGATTTTAAAAAGTTAAATCTGAAAGCTGGGCTGGAAATCTAAAGGAGAATAAATACTTGTGAGTGCAGTTCAGCACAACCTGCCTCTGCCGGGATGGGAGTCAGTCTCTCTTGGGCTATCGTGAGCCAAGACCTTGGAATATGGCATGAGGCAGGGAAAGAAATGGGAAAACGTGTAGTACAGTGCAGTTCATGCTGGGAAGGGGGGCTGCTTGTTGATGAAGTAAACACAGAAAGAGGCATAGATAGAGGTGCAATACAGATCCCTGAAATTCAACAGCAATCTCTTTGTTGAGGGGGGGTGAGAGCCTGCCTGTCTACCCACAGGCTTTCATTTTGCCCCCGTTTATGGCAATGAACCTATTTGGTTACCGAAGGTCTCTAATGGGTGCTTCCAGGGTGTGCTTTGCCGGCTGAGGGTGGCTGATGTGGCCGTGGGGGACAAGTGTGCTCCACGCTTCGGGGAATTCCAGATGACATTGCCTGCCAGGCGCACGCTTGTCCCATGCTGCCAGACCCCGCTTCCTTCTCCTCTTGCACAGCTGTGAGCTTCATTAGGTAGTGATGCCTACAAATCACTGCAGTGTTAAAATGCAGAGCGGGGGGAATTCCAGCCGGATGAGGGCTGCCAAGTTCCTCGAGTTTTAACGGTGCGGTCTGAAAAGGAGCCCCCTCCCCACTCAAGAACTAAAAATACAACTAACACCAAGATTCAGGCAATTAAGTGTAATGCTTATGAACTTTAAATCATTTGTTTACTGTTGCTTTTGATGCACTTCAAGGTGTAACCAGAGAATCCCACGTGGATTGGGATTGCTGGAGCTAAGGCTGCAGTCTTCTCTGCTCTGTGATTTACTTCTCTATCCAGCCCACACCCTGTGACAGTTGAGGGCTAATATATGAATCTCTGCATGAATTAAGGGCTGTTAAGTGGTTAACTGCTGTAAGCATTCAGGAAGAAAGATTAGTTTTTAGTCTGGGCATCTGAGTTTGAATTCTACTTCCACCCTGAACTCTGGTGTGGCTTAAAGCCAGTCACAGTATTTCTGCAGCCATGATTTTAATTCCTGGGCATCAGCATTTTGGTGAAGATAAATGAAGTTTGGGGGTTTCTTGTTCTAGGAAGTGCAGTGCATACTCTACCTGAAGAAATCAGGGCCTTTTGGAATTTCTCTATCTAGACACCCAAAATCACTAGCTCCTTTTTGAGCAGCACCAGACAGGGACTCAGGTGACCACGGTTGTATTTCTGGCTGCACAACTGGTTTGCTGAGTAACGATGAGTAATCCTATGACCTCCTGGTGCCTTAGTTTTCCCACAGGTAAAATGGGAGTAATTACACTGTCTTCCTTTGTAGAGCACTTTGAGAGCTATGAATAAAATGAGCCATATTAGATATCATTATTTAGACATTATTAATTATTCTTTGGGTTCATTAGTATAATGTGGAAATGCTTTCCTCCTAAGAGTAGATGTTCTTCTTTTTGCATCAAAGTTTCCCAAGTACTCTACTAGCAGGTCCTTTAGAGGAATATATCTTGTGAAAAAATAGCAAAATCTGTAGCTTACAAAGAAAGACTTTTCTGGTCCCATCTACTTGTCCACTGACTGAGGACTACAGACCCAGTGACAGAAAATTGTACACCATTGATAGGCAAAGCAGCATCCTGTAACTTTGGCAATAAGCAGAAAAAAACCTCTAAATCATTTTGCTCATCCCTACTGTGAAAGATTTATTCGCACAAGATTTTACACTGTGGCTTTATACCAATATCAAGCTACAAAGTTCAGCATCTATAAACAACATTGATAGTTTCCAAGAGTTTGCATACCATGCAGGAGAAACACAAACTACTCCAGAGCTCCAGCTTCCAAGGGAAGCTAAGGAGAACCAGAGGTGCTTGAATCTCTTGAAACCCAACACAGCAGCTTCACTGAGATACCTTATTCACTTCTGCTTTCCCTATACTCTACTTCTTCATAAACTCTCTCCTTCCCGGGGGCAGTTCAGAGTGTTGAGGTTCCAAGCCTCTTTTGGATGAAAACCCAAAAAAACCCATGCTATCTCTTGGTTGCAACAGTCTTTCTTACTTTTAGAAGGAGGTTTCTGGACTCACACATGCACCCCAGTGGTGCTTGAGCTGCACCCTGCATCAGACCCTACATCAGTGAAAGCAGGTGGCATCTGCCTTTAAGGTTAAAGCTACAGAGGAGGGGCTGTGCATGCTCCCTATCAAACCTAGGTCTTGCTTTCCTCAGGACTCTGTGTCTTTTCCCCGGTGGTAAGTCAAGCCTCATTTTTTTGGATTTAGCCCTTTGTAAGAAAAGTTGTTTGCAGTGAAAGGTGGTTTTCTGGGTGCAAAGTGTTGTTATGTTGCAATTGTTTAGTTTAATAGTGTTCTGTCACTGTTTTCTGGTGTGGAAAGTGGTTTGGGGTTTTTTTTGTTTTGTTGCTTTTTCTTTAATGTCTTTGATGTGAAGGTAGGAAGGGGGGAAAACATGGTGAAGAGTAGAAGCAAGCATTTAGAGTGAGGTAGTGGGAGCAGAACCGTCTTGCCTTTTCTCTGGTTTGCCACCAGTTTATGTCATACTGGGCCAAGCAGTCAGGGCTTCATTTCCACATGTGTTAGAACCCCATGAAAGGCAAATGCTGTGCTTGCCAGGGCTGTTTTTGTTTGCTTGTTGGTTTTTGGTGGGGTGGGGTTTGGAGGTTAATTTTTTTGTGAAGTTTAACATTCCCTTAGCCTTCTGGGAGACTCTGAAATTGAGCGCTGTGTGGGTACAGCTAGTGGGGCACGTGGCTCTTATTGCCATGTTTTGCAGCGTTCTCACTCATCAGTGTGATGGCAAATGGAATCAGCTGGGATGTAGTCCCACTGCAGTGGGCTGTAACAGCACTTGTGGGGAAATGATCAGGAGGCAGCAGCAAAAATCAGTGTGCACGAGGCTTCGGCCCCCAGAAGGAATCTGGAAAAGTGTTTTCACCTGGAGTCTGGGCAGCTATTGCTTCAGCAGAATAAACAGGATGGAGCTGAGCTAGACCTCAGTAAGAGTGCATTGCTGGCTGAAACCTGTCCTGGGTGTCAGTGGTTCAGGAGAGCTGTGTCCTAGCGCTGCACCAGGCAAACCCTGTGCTCTTGGTGAGGTGCTACTTCTCAGAGAAGATTTAACCTGTTATTTCTGTTAATTAATAATCCCCTGGTGGTTTTTGAAGGAGGGACTTGTGGGTGCAATGTCCTGTTCAGCTTGCAGTTTGATGGGGGCTGTAAATCCCTCTCTTGTTCCAACCTGGTGCAGTTAGTGCTCTCTGCTTGTGGCAAGCTGCCTGCCAACTATTTCAGCAGTCAATGCAGGGAAGTGGCTTGTAGACTTAAAGTAGAGGGCAAGCTACACAAGACTTAGTACCGTGTTTTGTCCTGTCATAGTCGGTAGTTTGGTATAACAGGCTGTGTTGTCTCCTATGATGCGCTTTGGGATGAGTGGTTGTGGGTAAAAGGGATGTTGTTTAAATTCTGTTAAAAAAAGCAGCTGGTAGGAGCAATTGAACAATGCAAACTCCTGCTATCTTGTGATTAACTTTAGGTACTTGAGGATTATTTTACTGAAGCTAGAGTGTTTGCTGATGTGGGAAAAGACAATTAACTAGAGTAGTGAAATTTATGCATAGACCTTGCTTAGGCTTTAGCTGTTATTTTCTTGGGCACTTAAGTACAAAAGTGCAAATTTGGGCACTTAAGTATGGTGTTCAGTAGACAGACTGCTCCTCTATTTTGAAAGCTGTTTTATTAAGGAAAATGGCACTAGGTTTAGATTTTACGATCACAGAGAAGGTGACAGGTTAGCTTGCCTTGTGCTGAACTGTAGTTGGTTTTCTTGTGCCTTGATAGCTCTTTCCCACTTGAGAGCAGGATGCACCAAACTAAGTAAAGAGCAATGCTCACTACCTCTGTAATGCTGCAGGCTTCTCACAGTTGCCTTGCCAAGCTTGGTCACCTAATCCTGCAGCCTCCTCTGGAAATAGAGCTATAAGGGTAGTAAAGGTGTTGTACAGAGTGTTGAAGGAGTGTCTCAAACTTTGCTTCTGTGAAAGCATTAACCAGGGAACTGCTTTTGCTTGGTGTAGGGAAACGTGCCTTTTTGGCTATCAGGTAAAATCTGATAATGCTTTTCTTAGAAACAGTAAGCCAGGAGCTTGGCTGGGTATATGGATAAAGATGACACAGCTGGAAAATACCTCTCTGGAGAAATTTGGAGTTGTGTTTAGTACAGGGATGCACTGGTTGTGTCCTTAGCTGGAGTGACTCTTTCCAACACCTCTGTTAGGTTCAGAGGCATGAAATAACAAACCTGGCTTTATCAATCTGTGCAGCTTTCTCCTCTTCCTTTCCTGCACTGCAGACTGTGGGCACTGTGAAGAGTGCTTGGTTGGGGTAGGTTTATGAGAAGCAGCTTCTGCTTTGCTGCTGAATGGGACTGCAAGGGCCAGAGCATGCAGGGCTGAACTGGTTGCTTTGTCTTCTTGAGACTTACGACTTTGTGCAGCTGTGAACTGAAGATGGGGCATGTCATAGCATGCAGAAACCTCGTTGCACTGAGACTTTTTGAAGGAAAGAAGGTCTCTGAGGAAGGTCTGTTTTGTAATAACTCTTTTTGGTAAAGTTGGTTCTTGTATACGTAGTAATGAGCTGGTGTGGATGGTGGTTGTTGCTACCTTTGCAGTGATTCCTAAAAAGTGGGTTTTAGTGCTTAAGTCAAGGGCAGTTGTGATAAATGGCAAACAACAGTTAAAAGCAAGCACTTCAGTGGTTTGGGAGAACCCATTGTGGGGTTTCTCTGCCTGTTCCTGGGAGGCCAGAACTGGGTGCAGGGCATCAAGCAGTGCCTGTGGTCTGTGGGTTTAGTGGCAGAGTGGGCTGGGGAGCATCCCCATTGCTCTCCTCCAAAACTTGTTGTAGCATTGGTTCCCAGCTTATATAGCAGGCTTCAGGCCAGATCTGTTCTTCTGAGTTTCAATACAGCACCCTTGAAAGTGCCTTACCAGACTGAAAGTTTGAAAGAAGTAATTTCTGGTACTTTGTGGGATAACTGCTGTTCTCGGAGGATTTGTGATTATTTATTCACAGATAGTGTGGGTATGTGCTCACATCTGTGGGACAAAGCTATTGGCTATGACACCTCTGAATTTTATTTTTGTCTCTGGCTCTTCATGAACTTTTAGATGATGTTGGGGTTTTTTTGTTCATCAGAAAAAGGATGAGCAACTGAAGTGATACTTTCACCTGTTTTGAGGCATGCTCACCATGGCTCGGGGGCTGAAACCGCTTTGATTTCAGTTAGCTTAGGAAAACTGTCTGCTCTTTTCAAAGACCGTGCAGTTCTGTGGGCGGCAGAGGTGAGGAAAGCTCTGCTTTTTGCAGACCAGAGTCATCCTCAAAACATAGGAGGCATACAAATTCCATAGAGAGAGCTAGATCGCTCTCTGACAGCAGTCAGAAATAGATGCTTCAGGAAAAAGTAGAGGAAAAGAACAACTGCAGTGTGATCCTCCCTCTGAAACATACTTTCTTAATTTTGGCAGCTTAATAAATTAGGGTCTTCCATGCAATTTGTTTAGACCATGGTGTTAAACAGCACCAAAATGTGCCAAACCAAATGTTAGTCCAATTCTTTTTGGAATCCATTTATAGCCTTGGCTCCTGCCACAGCCGCTCCCCCCAGCAGGGAGCACGGCCGTTCGCTTGCATTGTGCCAAAACACTTTTACATGAAAATTTTGCAGGGTGTCCCCGTATTTGTAGCAGGAAAGGCAGTCACTTTCCTTGTACTCTAATTAAGTTGAACTGGGAGTAGTTTTTTCAACTGCAAATATACTCGAGAAAATCCTCCCTCCGCCCCTTGCATCCCTGCAGCCGTTGAGTATTTTGACACGGGTGTAAAAGCTGCTGTGTTTGAATTTAGAAATTGGCCAGTGGGATGAGAATGTGCAGCTGTGGAAGGCGCGAGTGCTCCGGCTTCGTCACTGCTACTCTTGGGCCCACCTATTTCTGTGAGGCTTGTGGGAGCTTAAGGGGATAAAAATGGCCAAGGTAATTAGGAGATCTGGTGGAAATCAGCCGGTTGGGCTCAGAAATTATTGGAGGTGAGAGGGCAGTAGACAAGCAGATATAATCAGATGTGATGGAACTTATTTCCATAGAAAATAAAGCAACAACAACAAAAATCTATTTATTTATTTTAAATACTTATTTTAGTCCAAGCCCTCAGCTGCAGTGGCTGGGTGTAGAAGTCACCTAAATCATCCAAGGGTGTGCAATCCAGAGAGGCAACCAGCCGGGGAGAGTGGAATTGTACACCACTTAAGTGCTTCACCTGCTGCGAAGACTACTTGCTTTATATGGAAAGTTGATTATTTGGGGGTAAAATAGAAGGTAGCTTTTTTTTTTTCCCCTCTGGGATTCTTATAACACAGCATCCCAGTGGACTCTGAGGAGTGTTTAACTTATTGGGAAGGGTGGCCAAATTCTCTCCCATCTAAATACAGCATCTGCAGCAGTGTGGAATGTGTGTTGTACAGCTGTGAATGTTCCAGGCATTCAGCATGTCTCCTTTTTCACACAATAGCTTCTATTTATGGGTTTTTATCGAGTTGGGCTCATGCATTCAACATATCTTTGTGTGTTTTTCTTTGTTTTTGGGTTTTTTCTTTCTTTTTTTTTTTTTTTTTGCTTTTGTTTTTTAAGGTTTGTAGAAACTCCGAGCCACTTCTCCTGGAAGGAGAGTTACTACCGATCAGCCATGTCCCAGAGCTCACAGCCCAGGGAATTCCTCAGCCCAGAGGTGCTCCAGCATATCTGGGACTTCCTGGAACAGTAAGTAGTCCTTACGTGGAGCCTGTGGAAGAAGGCACTTTGGGACAGGACACCTCTGTAGTTAGGTTGCTCAGGGGGTTTTGGAGTCTTCTGTACCTGTTGATTAGAATATGTGGGTATGTGGTACCTCTCAAGAGGTTCTTCATCCAGGCTATAGGGAACAGATGGAGAGATGACCAGTGACACTGACTCTTTTCAAGAGCTTTGGTTGCTGAGCTGACTGCTTTCCAGCACATGGTCACTCATGGCATTGTTCCCTATGAAATGGGGTCATTACTCTGTCCAGGCTGCATGTTTTCCTCCTTTGCTGATGCCAGGGAGGGAGAAGAGGTGGAAACGGTGGAGAGTTCACTCTGTCAGGTCCATTCAAGGAAAAAAACCTGACTCTGTTCCCATTCCTGACTTGCCATGACTGATGCTGGGACAGTTACCGCTATAAATCTTCCATGAATTCTGTCTTTGTGATTGAACTCCTGTGCTCTTACCTCATTTTTCTGGTCAGGCAAGTGAAATGTCCCTCCAGGCCCTGTCCTGTTCAGGGGCTGCTGTCAGCATAGCAGGTGATGAGGTAGTTGTTCACTAGTAATTACTTACTTTGTCCTGAGACTGGTTCGTGGTCATGCCTAAATCCTGGGTGACACCCTAGCATGTGGCGGGAGGAGGACAACAAAACTTGGCCAGTTTTAACCACATTACTCTGTTCTTTTCAGGCCAATATGCTCAGTTCAGCCCATCGATCTGAACTTCATCGATGGCCCATCTGAAAATGGCCCTACAAACAAAATAGAGATTAGCATGGACTGCGTCCGGGTGCAGGACACGGAACTGAATGACCCAATGTGGGTGAGTAGTGAGAAGAACTTTGTTAATCTTTGGGGACAGTGAGGAGTTTTTGCGTGAGCTATTCTTGCTGCATTGCCCCGGGGTCATCTTCCCCCTCTTGGTGGAGGAGCTGTGGCCGCTGCCTCTGACCAAGGAAGTTCCTTCTTGCTTTGCCTGTTGTGTCCCACTCACAGAAGCCAGTTGAGAGCATGGCTCTGCCAAGTGACTCTGGTGGTGGTGAACGGTGGTGTACGTGTGGCTAAACCGAATGGCGTGCGACCTGTGGAAAGGCATCGCTCCTCTGTGCCTCCCTGGGTCTGCGAGGGGGAGCATGCAGACTCCTTACCTGCTCCTCCTCTCCTGCTGCAGCAATGGCAGGAGAGAGGGATGAGGCAGCTAAACAGGCACAAGAGCTGAGGAGTCTCTTGCACTGTTCTGGCTGCTCAACATAGTTGGTGTTCTGGGCATAGTTGTAACTTTGACCAAGGGCTGGGGCTTGAGGATGTTCTTCACTGGATTTTCTCTTCTTGAAGGTCAGATATGAATGAAAACTTGGTTTCAAACCATGGTTGGTTTCTGGTTATTTTTCCTCCTCTCCTAGGTAGGAAAAGCCAGAGAGTGTTTGTAACAAGTCTTGGTCATGGGTGTCTCACCAGTGTAGCTCGAGACTGGAATGCAGATGAGGCCCTGGTGGTTGCTGGCTCACTGCCTTTGGCACAAACTGACCAGCTCTTTCTTAGCATTAGCTCTAGTGAAGAAGCCAGGTACAATTCTTGCAGGCTGGAGCAGGAGGTATTTCAGGAGTTTGAGCTGTTCGTGTCCTGTCTCTGTTCTTCCTGAGTTTTGTATACTTTGGAGTAAAATGGTGTGAAATTTGTGTTGGTATCAGTAAATCTTCTTGTTCCTCTGTGTTTCCATCCTGAGAAACTGTGTCAGTTAATTCCTTGGCTAATCAGCCACCATTTTTAATGGGCTCAACCAAAGTGTGTTGGCAGCCTGCATCCGGGCAGTGTTTGTAGCCTGGAGGATTGCATCTGCAAGGAAAGAGCTCCCAGGCCATGCTGATTGCAGTCCCTGGTGCCAGGAGGTTTGACCAGCTCTGGTTCCTCTGAGCTGTCTGCAGAGCACCATGGTAGCTGACAGACTCACTTGAGGCCCTTGTTCAGAGTCTCCCTCTCCCGTCTGTGGTACAGTGAAGAATCAATGGAAAATCCCTTCTTGTCCTCTCTGACCACTGCTGAAGTGAGCACTGGGGCTATGAGAGAAGGGCCGGCAGATTCGCTGTGCAGTTACTTCTTGCTTATGATGGGCTTGATCTCAGCCTTGCAGGAGGCATTTCTGAAGAATCTGAGCTGCACAGTGACTTGTTTAAGAAGTGTTTTTCACACATATGACAAGCTTGAAGGGGCAGCAGGGAAATTCCATTCCATCCCATCCTCGCCCTTACTGTAAGGCAGTGGCTCAGAGTACGTTAATGTATGTACATTAATAAATGTTCCAGTTTGTCTTCAGTGGAAGACAGCACCCTTGCTCAGTTGAGTGCTGCACAAAAGCCTTTACAAAGCAAAATATGCATCGCAAACCTGTGCAAACAGCCCATCTTTTAAAAGGAGGAAAGCTCTTTTTACTCCCCTTACCACCACCACCACCTCCCTATAAATTTGCAAACATCCCTGACAGGTGACAACTCCCCCTTGCAGAGAAGTCCATGTTTGCTTTGCTGTTTCTGGGGCTCCCAGCCGCTGCAGCTTGCATTGGCAGAGAATGTGTAGCCTGGGGCAAGGTGTTTGCTGTTTGTCGGCTTTAATCTGAAATACCTTACAACCCTCTTCCCCTCCAGCTTCTCTTTTCCTTTGGATAGCTTCAGGGCAAAAGCTCCCCTTGCACCTGTCTCTCCTGTAACCTCAGCCATGTCACTTCCAGACACGAGGTGCCGCACGCAGCTGATTTCAGCACAGAGTTGAAGAGGGCAGATAAACACAAAGGAATGCAGCAGTAACAGAGGGGCCCTGGGAGATGAACAGCGAGATCAAGGCAGAGTGCTTTTTATTATTAGATTTGTCTTAGAAAAGCTGGCCTTGCTCTTTTCCTCCAAAATGTACCACCATGTGAGATTTAAATAGGTGTAAAGCAATTAAGACTGGTTTATTTAAAGCAATTGTCCTTCTGTGGACTTTAAGGCAATTCCAATCAGCCTTTAAAATAAGCTCTGCAACTTAGGGCTGAGAAGTGAAACTTTCAGCCTTAAAAGATGTCCATCCTTGATCCCATGCGTTGTGTTGGTGAGAGCTGTGATTTTTTTTTTTTTAATTACTACTTAATTTTCTGGGGATACAGTTGCTTGTTCGCAACAGAGCTGGCAGTGGGGAAGGAGCTACAGTGTTCAGAAGAACACGGATGGGATGGAAAATGAGACTGAGTCCCGCCCTGCTGAACACCCATCAGTTGTGATCGCTGCCTTAAAAATGCAACTGCCTGGGGAGAGAGCTGGTTGGGTGACAACGAAACCCCTCTCCTCTGAGCTACAGATCTATTTGTTGCTGAGTCAAGACCTTGCAGTTCTCACACTCTTGTTTTTAAGGAAGAAATATTCTTCCTGTGTCCCATGTAAGAAAGGAGTAAGAGAAACTGGTGATTGGCACTACCTCAGGATGAAAAGAGCTGGAGGGGACAGGAAGAGGGTTTGTGGGTCTGGTGTAACATTAGACAGCAGCCTTCCCCAGTCGTGTGCCTTGTGACCGGCTCTTTCACAATGTCCTGGGTGGCCCGTCTGTGAGGCTGCCGGCTGTGCCCCTTCCTCTCCCATGGCGTTAACCACAGACAGGCTGGGAAATCCCAGCAGAGATCTGCCTTTTTCCATAGCTGGAGTGAGGGGCTGGTGGTCCCTGTGGGTGCGTTTAGTCTCTGCCATGGCCCTGGTGTGGGAAGGAGCTGCAGATGGCCAGGAAGGTAAGATGAATGTGTCTCCTTGTGGGCCACCTGCCATTTGTTAGGCTTCACCAAAGGTGGTGGTCCGCAGCCTCTTCCCTGACCAAGGATGTAGCCAGCAACTGTGGGGTCTTTGGTGGGGTGCTGGTCTTGAAGGCTGTCTCCTGCAGTGCTAGAAACCAGGTGATGTTATATGATTTTTATTTTGCTTTCTTTTTTTCTGACTGATTCAATGCCCTGGAGCCGTGGGGAGGAGGGGTCTGGGGACTTCTCTCTAGGAACAAGCGTGTGGCAGTGCAATAACCCCTGCGTTGCCCTGGAGACCTCACAGTGTGCCGTCAGCCTGCTGTACCAGGTGTAAAATTGCTTTCCTTCACCACCCCTCAGAAGTCCTTTAAACTGCTTACCGATGCTAAGAGATACTAGTCTGGACCCAAACAAAGCTGCTTTAGGCTAAGGACTTTAGCCAGGCAGCATCCTGATAAAAGTGTTATTGGAGGACCTTGCAGAGACTGGAAGTCACTGGGTCTCCTGCCAGGATCCCAGCAGTGTGTCCAGGGCTCTGGGGACCTCACCGGTGGGAGCAGGAGTGCGGTCCTGAGTGATGGAGCAGCTCGTCCCCCTCCCCCTGTACATACCTTCCTTTCATGCCCCTGAGCGAGCCGAGCCGTCCTCCCGCAGCCCCTTGCCTAACCAGTTCAGTGGAATGCCTTTCCCCAGATAGTCACTGTGGTCAGAGTTTTCTTAACCTGGATCCATTCCTCCCCACAAAAGGGAGAGAGAATTCCTTGCCTTTTATTTTATTTGTCCTTCCTCATCTTCTGCAAATCATCGTGGGGATTTGCTGTGTGTCACTGGGTTAGGCACTGCTGAGCTCCCCGTGGGGTGGATTTCTGACCTGGAGATGGTGGTGTGGATGCTTCAGACAGAGCTGTGTCATTTTGGGTTTAGGTCCTCAGCTTCATGGACTGTGGGTGTCCCGAGCCTGGTGGCTACAGAAATTTTGGAGGTGCAACATGTGTTTCATGGTTTTAAAAGTGACAGCTTCAGCTCTGTAACTTGGTTGTTTTCCTCTATATAGAGAGGTGGAAAAAAAAGTAGGCTGTAGGAGAAACTGAATGTAGGACATGAAGGTGGTGAGGCACTTGGCCTCAGTCCTTGCGCCAATGACATATCTCAGAATTGGTATTTGATGCTTTCCAACGGGAACAAGAAACCTTTCCTGCTGTAGGCTCATGGAGGAGCCATCCCAGCCACCCTGGGCAGGGTACCTTCCCATGCCACAGACAACAAGCTGGAGAAGAGTGGGGTAGCCCCCACACAGCTATCCTGGGCCAAGGTGGCCAGGGTAGCTGGTAGATCACTTCTGTGTGCTCTCAGCATTAGCACTATGTAAATCAGTTCAGTAATTTATATTTGGTGGCCATGCACTGAATTCGTGGGTCCCTAGGAGCCCATCAGCTGTTCAAGCTGGGGGCTGTGGTCAGGATTGAGTCAGCAAAAATATGATGGACAGACATAAAATAACCCCTCAACCCATTGTCCAGAAGGAAAGCCTGTTGCATCCTATCCAATGCTTTTAATATTAAAACGCAGGCTCTGATCTCTGTTAAATTTTAATTGCTTGATTAAAAGTGTTCTGCTGGGTCGGGAGAAGACAATTCTGCTTGCTGCAAGGTAAGGGCTGAGGAAGCAGATGAAAGCTAGCTAAGGGCTGATGGGACTGCAGGACAGGGAGGACATCCCTATGTACCAACAACAGGGCAGGGAGCTCGTGTGGCTGAGCGGTACAAGCAGAGTGTCTCGGTGCAGGGGCTGACTAACGCGTGGTGTGTGCTTCCCAGGGCTCTGGCAGGTGCTGTAGCCCTGCATTTTGTTGGGAAATGGTTTTGCACCTGGAGGATAAGGCAGATTTGATAAGTAGATGCATCAAAGTGGGTTGTGTGGCCGCCTGTTTCCATGCCTAAGTATTCCCAGATTGACCATAGAAAGGAAGGAAGGACTTTATACAGCACAGGGATGTGATCAAAGCCTTTGTTACTGTCTGGTTTGTGCTTGAGAGAGTTTGAGGCTTGCCAAGTTTCTCTTCTTTGTGGGCATTTGTTCGTTCCATAGCTGTGCAAAGAAAGTTGAGATTATGCAAAGGCATTTCCATAATGAGCAAATGCATTATTCTGTTGGAAGTTTCCCTCCAGCACATCTCTTGTTTGCAGTTGAACTCGTAAGCTCTGCTAATTTAGGCTTGGCTTTGTAATCCTGCTGAATGTTTAATCTTCTGCAGTATAGGTCCCTCCAAATAATCTAATCATCCCATTTAGGGCTGCAGATCCAAATCCGGAAATGATCGATCCTTTCAAATAAAGGATGCATGTAGAGAATGCATTTGTATGTTCCATTTGGCAAAAGCCTGAAGACTTCTCTCGTTCTGTGTGTAGTAGGGCTGTAAAGACACATTTATGTTTCTTTAAAATAACTTTTTCATAACTCCCTTTCCTATGCTGTTTTGCCCAGATTCTGGCTGCAGACCAGGGCTGGCTGCATTTCTTTTTGTAGGAATGGAGCCAGTTGATGAGTATCATTATACCAACCATTTTATTTTTAATGCCACTTCCCTGAATTCTCAATGGTATTGAAGAAAACCAATGGGCAATCTGTCTGCTGTGCTATAGATCATTTTGGAAGCATATTTAAAATTTTTAAAAAATATTTCTGTCCTTTTAGTATCTTGCTTTACATTCATCTTAGAGGGAATGAACTAATTTTAAGCTGAAAAGCACAAACTTACTGGAAGAGAGCCCTGTGTGATGGAGTGTTTAGCGCTGCTTCTGGCCTGGTTCGTCTGGAGGCTGGGCTTTAAATCCCTGGCTCCTATTGCTACGAGCTGTTGAGGTGGAAGAGTGTTGCAGTTGTGAATCCTGTCATCTGCCTACATGCAAATACCTCCAAACAAAAGAAGCAGTTGCTTCAGAAAACGTCTTCCCCAAGCAGCTAGGCCTGCCTCCAAAGGTTTCCATGGTGCTGCACGTGCTCCTTGCTTAAGTATGGAGCAATAATGCGTTAGCGCTTATTTTGTATCTTGAAAAGGTCTGCACGAACACTTAATTAAAAGGCATCTTGATCTTGGAGCAACAGACCATAGGCACTTTTGCTTCCAGTTTATGTTGTCTTGCTGGGAACTTCACTGTGTGGGTACCCTTTGCGCTTTTTTTTTTTTTCCTTCCCCCCCCCCCCCCCCCCCCTTTATTTCTTAGACTATTAACATACTTTGCATATTATTTGTTGGAAACACTTTGATTGGGTTAGAGCCCATAAGCAGTAAACCCTTGGGAAGGTGGCATTTCAGCAAACCACGAAGCACAGTTTGAACGCCAACAGAAGTGGAGTGGTCATCCCCAAAGTTCACATTTCTCTGGACTCTTATTTTTAAACCGAATTGGTGGCAGGAGGGAAATGAAGCCCTTCTCTCTTGTTAGCTGGAAGTAGGGCGATGAATTGAGCTGTCCGTATCCAGTCAAAAGAAAACCTTGCCGTGCTTTGTGGTACCCGCCCCGCGCTCTGTGGGGTGGGTAGAGACCACCTCACTGTCCTGTTGCAAGCTGCAGTGCCGGCTGTGCCTGGGAGGGGTGGCCAGGCTCACGGGATGCTCCTTTCAGGCTAAAAACCTGGAGCACAGCCCTGGGAGTGCACCGCTCTCCTTCCTTGTGCAACAGGGCCACAGCGTCTGCGCCGCAGCAAGCTGTGGGGTGTAGCTTTTGTTTTTAAAGTCTTCTCTTGCATTAATTCAGATTCTTGCTTTGAAGAAAGTCTTAAGCATCCAAAGTCTCGCTATATATGTTGCTTTGTGGTTCTGCAGATCCTGCCCACAGTCTTGTTAATAACTATTATTTTTTCCTCCAATATTTTGTGAGGACAGTTTTGGACTTGATGTTTTCCTCTAAATGTCTCTACCATCTGCTTTCCACCTCACTGTCACTGATTTGATAGCATTTAAATTAATAAGGGAGTGAATTGTCAGGCAGTCACAGAAAATTAAATCAATATCTGTGAAGCGTAGATTAAGGAGTGGTTTGTGGCCTGGGTTAGTTCACTCACTGCTGAACAAACCCTTCGCTAATCAGCAACTGAATTTGCAGAGATTAATGAACGATCAAAGGAGTCTTCAGTTATGAGTGTAACTGTTGGCTCTAAAAACATGGATTTTTATTTCCAGCCTGCTTAAACATAAGGAAATAGTACCCTGAAGCACTCTTCTTCCTCTCTGAGGACATGGGTGGGTATGGTGGACCTCGTGGTGATGTCCAGACTGGATTAAAATTAAAGTGATCAATCTTCTGCAGAAGGTCTCTGGCCAAATAACTGAACCTTGTGGCTGTTGCCATACTGGTCATGGATGTGGCACCTGAGAGCAGGCAGAGGGCACCCAGACTAAGACCAGCACCGAGAAATTCAATGTTACTGCATAGGAAACAAGCAACAAACAGACTCGCCATCTGCCTCAGGGTGTGCGCCCCTCGGAGAGGCCAAATGCACCAGGGCAATATAGGAAAACAGCGATGTGCTTACATGGGAAATGTGAATGGTGACAGGTTGCAGGGTCGGGGTTTAACCAGAAGTTTGGGAGACCGTTCTTGAATTATTATAAACTGATTTTTTTTTTAATGTTGGATTACTTTACAAGGGCTTGAATGGGAGGCAGTTGGTGGTGTAGCAGAGGGTGGCTGGAAAGAGCTGCTGTGATTGTGCATTTTGAACAGTTGTGTGTTTCCCAAGAGCAATCTGTAGTTTATACAAGATAAGGGAAAAACACCACTTTCCCCTCAGCTGCTTGTGCAAGAACAAACCTGGCTGTCAACAGTTGCTCCTCTCTTATAATTAAAAACAAAGGCTCTCTAATCTGTCACTATCTCCTGCTTTTCCCTTTCCCTGGCCAGAGCCCTCTGTCTCGTACCAGGATGTAGGTTTGTGCCGTCCCACCTCCAGCTGGAGGGATGGGACTGTTCATGCTGCTCAGGAGCAATTCTCATTAATTTTCTTGTGTAAGGTTTTTTTTTTTCTTTCTTTTGCAAAATGTTTCACAGCTCTGGTGGGGGAAGGTCAAGCGTGCAGTGTTAAGCATCCAAAGGTCTTCATCGGGCAAAAATGCAATTTGAATATTGAAGGCTGTTACTCCAACAGGAGTTAGAGTTGCTGATGGCTGAGATTTGAACCTCCAAAGTCCCTTGGTCATGCCTCCATGGTCGACTGTCTGCTGACCTGTGGTTTTGCACTCATCAGTGCAAAAGTGTCAGCTCAGGAGTCTGCTGGCCAGTGGTTTTGCAGGCTGATCAGCCGCCTTGCAAAGATCTCTGTGTCCAGAGGGTTGTTTCCTTTTATCCCTAAGCATTTTTGGTGAGAGCAACTGCTCTTTAAAGGGAGTTACTAGGGTACAAAAAAAAAAGTGGGAAAAATTAGATAAAAGGAGCACCAGGAGTAAACAGGCAACACTTTTTGATGATATATCATCTGTATGCTTGGTGTCCATCATGCATCGTACCTCAGCTGTGGGAAGTGTGTCCCTGCTGGCACTGTGGAGGGAATGACCTCCCTGGATGGGGTTGGAGGGGTTTTGGTTATGCAGACAGTGGGGAAGGTGTTGGGACCTTGCATCATCTTGGCTGGAGAACTGAATCTCTCCAGAAGAGTATCTTGTTCTCTTATTAAATGGAGCTCAGCAGCCAGAGGGCAGAGTCCCCAGGGGCTGCGTGCACCCTTCCTAAACCAATATTGCACAGCGGTTGTGAAGGGAACTGGTTTTGTTTCACAACTCCTTTCCACCTTCCCTCTCCCTGCTCCCCCCACATAGCGTTATCTCCTGACATGATGCCATTAACTCTCTTAATTAGCCCTAGGGGTGTTCTGGGGGAGATAACGAGGCTATAGGAGCTCAAATAAGCAGCGTGCGCAGATGTTTACCCAGGGTCGGAGGGCAGGGCTGTTGTGACAGCCGATTGCCTTGAGGAGGGCATGCTCCTGGGGGAAGGAGAAGCCGACCTGTGCCATGGGCAGAGCAGGGAGCGGGGCTCTCCTCCTGCCCTTGGTGAGTCTCTGTCTTTGCCCCCACACTTTTAAAATGGGGGAAAATGCAGTTTGAAGTCCTTGGAAGGAAGGGACTGATCCTCAGTACTAAGCACTTGCAGCCGGTCTGTGTTTCTAGCTTGAAGACTGAATAGACTTGAGTGCTTTCCGAAGGACGTTCTGGGCATCAGACCCCTGGGTCAGTGGTGGGAAAGCCAGGAGGACACTGAATTTTTGCTTGTGACAACAGCAGAGCGGTTAACCCTGTGAGAGCCAGGGGTGCCTGTGTCTCCCCTGCATACGGGTGCACTGTACCTCCCAAGCAGATGATTTTTTTTTTCTTTTCTTTCGAAAGGGGAAAGCCCCTGTTTCAGTATGTGCTGGCTTCTTTTTCCCCTCTTCCTTGTGGTTTGAACAATGAAGACCAACTCTGCATGAGTTTCAGGAAGGGAGGGTGATTTTTATGGGTTTGGTATTTTGGTGGTTTTTTTTTTTTTAAAGTATTTTCTTTTTGCTCTTTAACCTGGCTGCCTGCTATTGCAGTCTATCATTTCTGTCCCTCTAAAGTCTTCACTGGAAATATTCTCAAAGCCAATTGGCAGAGGCTTGTTTTTTGAGCATTCAGCAGTTATTCAGATGTGACCAAAAAAAAAAAAAAACCCTAAACCTCACATTCTATTTTTTCCCTCCACCTTCTGCTATCTCAGTCCTAATTTGTAAACATTTCTGAGCTAAGTGAATGTCACAGTCCGTGGTGACGCAGTCGATCCAGAAGCTATTTTTATGAGTGGAGAGGTCCGAGCAGATTTTTTATTTTTCCTTTGATCTGCAGGAAATTCTGCATGAACTAGCTAGTGCGCAGGCAGGTGTGCGCACACACACCCCTTCTACAAGAAATTACACAATCTCCAATTAACACTACAATTGTGGCAATGACATTTTTAATCGTCATGATTTAGCTCAATTACCTTGCATCCAGGAAGGGTTATTGAGAACTTGTGAGTGGCACCAGTGAGAGCGGCTGGGATGAACCATCTAACAGCACGGGGAAAATGGAGTCAAATGAACCTGAATCAGCAGTTTGACTTGGCCCATGCCTCATTTTAGAAACTCAGGGGTCTTGTTTGTGTATTATTTTGTTTTTCAGCATACCAGCAGGAGCCACAAAGTGTCACCAGACGCTCTCTGGAATATCTGAGTCACATCTAGGAGGGTTGCAGCTGAAACTTTCAAATCTAGCTAGCAATTTTTTTTTAGTTTCCTCAAGCATTGGAAGTACCTTGCTTTAAAGATATTTCCTTTCCCAAGGATGAGCTGCTTTGCTTTTTTTAAGTTCAGTCCAACTGAGCATCCAAAGCGTGAAGTGCCAGGCTTTGTACAACTCCTGATACTTTGGGTTGATTTCTTTATTTTCTAGCTTGTTCTTTCCTGTTCAGGTTGGGGGACATGGACTGGAAGAATAGAGTTAAACCTTGTTCATCTGGCCTCAATGTGAAGTAATTTTTTAACATGTGAAAGGAGATCCTTTGCTTGAATCTGCTTTTTTTTGACTAGGCTAATTGGTATAATAATGTATAATCTCTATCTTCAAAGATTGTCTTGGCATGAGTTTCGACCATCGCAGTTGCAACAGGACTAATGTTGGTGTTTCACTTGGAGACCTGTCCAAAAGGCTCCTCAGATAAATGGTAACTATCACTGTCCCGTTGCTGAGAAGTGAGTGTACAGTTTGAGGAGGTGCAAGGTGTCCCTTTGGTTTTGTGACTCGGCTATTTAAGCATAAGCTATTTCATGGAGTCAAGTTTCCCTCTGAGACCCTCTAAGAGATGCTGCCTCACCACTATTTGAAAAGCTCCTGGAGTCTCATTTGATTCTCTCCTTTTGCAGATGCAAAATTTTCACATAAATGAGTGTCCAACAACCTTTTGCATTTTAAGGTAGAAAGGCGAGGGAGCCTTTATTCCCTTGTGCCATTGGTGCCTGTATGAATAGTCAAGGCATGACACCAGCCTGCGGGACAGGGAAAAGCATCTTATGAGGGGGTTGCATTTAGGTCTAAAGCCAGTGAAATAAAGTTTGGAGCCCTGGGGAGATCAGGGGTACACCTGTGTCCAGGCTGCATCAGCGTTGGTGGGCACAGTGTCTGGTGCATGCTCTGTTACCTCCTGCCACCCCTGTCAGGGTGGTGGTGGCGGCCTCCTTGTGTCACTGGTTTGCAAAAAGCCACTTGTCCAGCATCCACTTCAAGGTGACCACACAAGCTAATGCCTCTGAAACTCTGAGCCAGGTTGGGGCTGTGTGTACAGAGGGCAGGGATTTGTGCTGACATGTCAATTTATTCATGTCATTTACACTTCTCCTCATGTTTGACATGCAGATCTCTTTGGATAAACTTCCACCTATCTCTGTGTAGTGCATCTGGGTGTTGCTTCACCCACAACCACCTCCAGCCACCTGTGGGGCAGAAGATAGCAGATACCCAACACAACAGTGCTGCATTAATGACTTGGAAAAGGAGGATCTTCTGAGTCTCTTAGCACAGCTAGTAAAAGAGGTTTTTGCAATGACTGCCTAAGGTTGGGAGATCTATGTACGTACCTTCTCCTCCTCTTTTTTTCATCTCCATAGCTTTTGAACTCATGGGCCAGTATCAAAAACCTGACAGCATTCAGGGGTCAAAATGGTCCTCTGATGACGGCATAACTTCTCCTCCCTATTAGCAGAAAAGCCACAGGTGATGTTCAGCACTGTGCGAGCTTTGCAGTGGTGCTGCGAAGTGGCCCGTTTGGCTAGCAGTGTTGTGGCTGTGACTGCTCCCTGCAGACCTTGCCTGTATCTCCAGATGAGCGCTTGTGTGGCTTTTTGGCTTGTACCCACCTCGGGTGAGATCAGGTAAGCGCATGAGGTATAGCCCCTGGTGTTAGGTGGTGCCAGGGAAGATGGAGCGGAGGGGCAGGGGCTGTGGCAGTAGTCTGTTGAGTTGTTCCTGTGAGGTAGGAAACCTGCTGGGTGCTCAGCAGGTTCTTGCTGGTAGTTCAGGAGTGTTGGAGGTGCGTGCTGCCCCAGCCTGGGCTGGGATGTTTCTGTTGGTGGTAGGTAGAGCTCTCCGTGGCTGGGGAGGGCTTTGTGCTCCTCCCTGCAGCCCGCTCCTGGAAGCACCTCCTCGCGCTGTGCTCAGCAAGAGGAATCGGGAGGGTGCACTGGGAACGCTTGCAACCTTTTGCTTTTGTTCCCAGCTGTGCTCGCAGGGTTAGAGCTAAATGAGACACCCACCCTACTTCTTATGGCAAGGAGGTGTTGCTGGCTAGGGAGGGCACTGCGATCCTCTGCTCTGTGTTTGCTCTGGTGTCAGTTCCTGCATGAAGATGGTTTTTGCACCATTTTATTAGTGGCGGTTTTGTGAATGCTCTGCCTGTCTCCAGCCTAGAGAAAGGGTGGTGCGAGCTTGCAGTGTCTTAATTCTCAGATTGGCAGGAAGTCAGTGGTGGCTCCTTCTCTTGCCATGTGCTGGAGAAGGCAGCCCAGAGAGCCGTTAGAACCTTGAGCAGCACAGCCTGCTTACTTTCATCTCCCTGTGAACCTGGAGTCCCCTCCCAGTGTGCCCAGAGAAGCTGGGGTTAAATGATGCCCAAAGGCGAGGGAGTCGGCATGGCGGGGAGCAGCAGCTCCTGGGCAGAGGCTCGGCTGCAGGGAGGCATTGAGGCCACGGGTGCGTTGCAGACCTGCCGAGGACCCCTCTCCCACCGCCGCAAAGCACCTGCGGGTCGGTCGCTCACCACCCACGGAGGTCTGGTGTTTGCTGTGAGCGCTCGCAGTTCGTGTGGGTACGCAGCAGTTAGGCACCGGTCTGCTTCACCGCAGGTCCTCAAATAAAAGTCTGAAGCGCTGTCGCTGGGCTGGGAGGGCAGGCGGCCGCTTTCTGATCTGGATGTTTGGTTTCCTCTCTTCCCCCTCCCCACCCCTTTAAAAAGGTGTTTTGTTTCCCCTTGCTCGATGGCGCTTACCCTGCGCTTTGGGAGCAGGCGAAACCAGACGGCTTTTGTTCTCGCCGTGCATCCTGCTCGCTCGGCGGGACGGCGGCGGACCCCTTCCAGCGAGGCGTCGTGGGGCGGCTGGGGTGAGCCAGCTCCGCTCCCAGAGGGCGGCTGGTGCTGGCACAGCCCAGACCTCGCACCGCCGGCACGCTGCAGCCATCTGCGTTCGGGACACCGGGGCAGGACGGGGGATTCTGTTGGCTTGTTCAGAATAAAGTCACAGCGGGGCCGTTCTGACCTGCCTGTCTGCTCGCTCTGTTCTCCCACGGATTGAGTCTTGGCTAAGTTTTTCTCTTATCTGTCTTTTCAAAATCTTTAGTTTGCTGTGGGCACAATGTCCAGGTGTTTTTTACTGAGCAGTACCCAACAACTTCGCCCATATAATAATTCAAAATTATGAGTCCCTCTGGATGACTTTGGGTGCTTTTTTTCATTTTTTAACACTTCCTGTTTTAAGTGAGATTATTTTAAGGCTTATTACTGTGGTGTGAGTGAGAAGCAATTGCAAAGGAGAAAAGAAATGTAGCTGCAGTGATGTCCGGTGAACACAGGATCTGTTGGCTGTGAGTGTGGGTGAAAGCACGCAGATGACAGAGCATGTAGCTGGATTACAGCGTGTGAAACAGTGATTGCTTCTCAGAAAGTTCCTTGTGGGTTTTGTCCAAAACCTGCATGCTGCAGCCAGAGGCTCGACTGTGTTACCGCATCGCTGGGCTGAAGCGTTACCTCTTGATCTCTTTCCGAACATCTTTGACTTTTGGTAACAGCAAAGCCCGTGCCCGAAGAAAACCCCAGAGTCTTCTCAGAAAATAAATAAATAGGAGAAGTTTCTGGGAGCAACTCCTTTGGAGCAACTCCATGGCTGTCTCTTGAGTTCCCAAACTTTTAGAAAAGTGACAGGGGATAGTTATAGTTTCCTTTCTTTATCTGTCTTTTTTTATTTTTTTTTTCCCCCCTGTTTCCCCCCCTTTCCTTCCCTTTGCTTTTTAGAGATTGGTGATAAGGAATTCTAACTACTTAATGAGCTGGGAGAGGCCTCTCTCCATTGGAGTGGAGGACTCCAGGTGGCACTTTGACAGATTGGACAGGTAAGGCAGGAGAGCCCCACCTCCTCCTCCTTCCCTCTAGTTAGGTATATAAGGGAAACTTCAATTATGCAGAGAGGCACACTCCGAGTCCTGTTATCTTCCAAGTAGCATCACATATTTTTAGGGTCTTCTAGGGGGTGGGAGGTGTTTGTCAAAATCCTGGAGCCAGAAGAAAGAACAGCAGCATTGATCAATTTGACTGCTAACATGTTGTACCTGGAAAACAATGCCCAGTCCCAGTATAGCGAGGTAAGGATTCTAGGTTTGAGCTATCATATCTCTAATATATTTTTATTTTTAGTGAACGCATATGATTTCTTCACCCTGTAGTCCTGAAGTCAGGTGTGGAATATACATTTGGTTTTTTTGAAACTTTTGCATTTTACAATGGGAAACAGTTTGCTGGGCTTGATACTGGAATGAGAGTGAACTTTGAATCTTTACATTTCGGACAGTGAATTTCTTTTGGGAACCTTGACCAGCCGAACATAATTTTCTTTCAATGGAGAGGCAAGCCAAAGCAGTCAGTAACTGTGGATAATGCATATGGATTGCTGTAGCAGTCTGAACAGTATCTGTGTTGACTGCATTATAACTCATTTACTGGTCTTTTATTGTCAAAATTGCTGCTCATTGTTAAAAGTGGCTGGTATCTAGGAAATACCAAAAATGCATTGTAAACCCTCTCTTAAGTTACTTTAAAAAAGTAAAATAATATGCAAACAAAGGTTCTCCGCTGCAAACATTGCATTAGTGTTCACACCAGTAAGTCTCTTAGTGCTGTTAAAAAAAGGTATTAACGTGACTTGCAGCAGCAAGATTTTTTTTTTTATACGAGGTGTTTAAACATACTATATGAGGATGAATGCGCATACAATGGATGCATTTTACTTTCTACAGCCCTTTGCACCATATGGGTGCGAGTGGAATGCAAACTTCAGATGCAGCTTTTAGTATTAATTTTTTTTTTAAATTTAATTGCTTTTAACCAACTGGGTCAATGCTTTGTAAGGTGGAAGTGGAGAGAATTGCCACATGCTGTGCAAATCTTTGAGGAAGTTACCTGGGGTTGAGGGAGATCTAACGACAATATTGGTTTACATTCCAGCGGAGACAGCAGCTGTGTTGACACTCATCAGAATGGCAACACAGCAAAAGCTCTGTGTGTGTGAGTGTGCGCGCGTGTGTCTATTCCTGGTGAAAATGCTTCAAGTGGAGGGGCATGGGGTACGAGACCTGAAGCAGACAGAAGCTCAGCCACTTGGAAAAGAAAACAAAATAGGAATTGCAAGGCCAGGAGCGCAGCTAGGAGATGAGATAGCTGGCGAGGAAAAGGCTTTTAAAAGTACACTTGGGGCTTGCACGCCTGGGATGGCAGGTTTGCGACTCGGGGAGAGCGAGGGGTAAACTGAAACGGGTGTGCTTGCCCTGTCCCCCCTTCCGCAGGGAGCGCGAACACCCAGCGTGCACGCGGTTCCTAGCTGCCGCGCAGAAGACCCAAATTGGTGCCTCTTTTTTTTTTTCCCCTCCTCAGGTTAATTATAAACTCTTAAATGTGGAGAGAGCACTTTTCGGAGTGTTTGCTTGGCATTATTTGTCTGCTGCTATCTGATCAACTTTCGCTGAATAGCAGCGGTGGGGCTGTGGAGTCCCTATGGTTGACTTACTGGGCTCATCTGTCAGAAGCAATGTGCTCAGGAGCGTTCTCGCTCCGCTTAAATGCCGCTCATCACTGTTGCTGTCAGGGGAGGTTTTTTAAAAAGGCTTTGGCTCGGATTATTATTTTTTTTTTCTTCTCCCATCCCCCTTTCTCCTTCTTGAATTTGAACATGGTACACTCGCTTTGTTCATCTAGCAAAGTGTTGTACGCTGGGGAAAGAAAACCCGATTAGCATTGACTTGGCTTTATTTCTGAGAAAGACCAGACTTTCTAACGACTTGTCTCGAGAGATGGAGACTTGTTAATGCTAAATTAAAATATATTGGTGATGATGAACCTCACCTATCCTAAGCTTGAAAAAAAGATGTGGGCTTTGGTGTGGTCCCCTTAAAAAAAGTAAAAAGGGGGGGCGGGTGAGTGGGAAAAGCTTTCAGTGTGGAAATAGAAGTATCAATTTGTTGCAACTGGTGCTTGCTGGAGTTCACATTTTGGAGCTGAACTGGGCGGAAGGCAGCCATACCAAATCATGAAAAACTTGGTATAAACTACAGTTTGGGTTTAAAAACAGACAAAAAGGGGTGTGTGTGTGTGTGTAATTCCCCCCCCCATTGAAATAAAATTTTAAAATAGAGGGCAGTTCCCTCCCACCTGAAGCCCATTCATTGGGGTGCTTTGCCCAGGCACCCCAGGATGCTCGCTGCCCACTTGCAGATGCCGCGCTCTGCCCTCCGCACCCGCCGGTGGTGCGTCGTGCTCCACCCCGCAGCCTGGGAACCGGCCCTTGCGCAACCCCGGCGCAGGCTGCACGGTTAGGGCAGCGAGCTCGCGCTGTCGCCCACGGCCCTATGGCACCCATGCCCGCAAGCGCAGTGCCGAATGCCGTGGTGAGATGAAGAGTTCCTCCCAAATGGGTAAATCTGGTTGAGAAAAGCTGAGAGAGGGGAGAAGGGTGTTGAAGTGAATCACGGCCCTGAAAAGCCGGAGGTGGAACCTGCCCCAACCACTTTTCCAACGCAGCAACCCACTTAATCTAACCCAGCATTTGATCTGGGTCGACTATAAGAACGATTAAGCTCTTTGTTGGCAGAGCACTGGACTTGATGACCCTGGAGATCTGTTCCTGTGTGTTTATGAGTAGGAGATGTGAAAAGGAGAGAGACGTTGGGGCGGTTATAATGGAGTGATGAAGTGCTGATTAACAGGAACCCTTTGGATCTCATTGTGTCTTCCTACCTCATCTCCACATCTGGAATTTTAGGTGTTGCACACAAATATCTGGGGGGGGGGGGGGACGGGGGACATGCACAAAATTGGGTGTGAAGGGAGTATCTGCAAGTTTGTCCAGTCTTGTCCAACTTTCCTGGGTGCTGGGAGAGGAGGGAGGATGAGAATGATAGAGATTCCCTCTGGGGATTCTGGATTCTTCTGCAGTTCGGCTGAGATGATGATGTAGAGTTTGGAGTGTTTGCTAAAATCAAGTTAAAGCATTGCCAAAAGAATAAACACATCGTGTTCAAACACTGATAAGAAATGTGCTGTGAGTTTTGATTATATCCTTCAGCCTTCCCAAAGATCTTCCTGCTCTTTGTGGGAGAGAGTCAAATTAAAGAATCTCTTTCCGTTAAGATTTTTATCATAGCTTGGGAGAGGAGTGGGGGAAACTGGTTTTATACTAAAATGTCTTGTGCTCTGCTTTATGGCTTTTTGGTACCATTCCTTCACACTGGAAATTAGAAAAACTGTATACAGATTGCTGCAAATATCTCTGAGGGTTAGGATACCCTGTTCAGAAAGGGGCAGTTTTAGGTATTTTGCCCTCTTAGTTTTTTAAATAATAATTCATATACATGTGTTTGAGATGTAGTGCCCTGGATGTGAGTCCTTCTTCTTTGCAGGAGCAGGCACATGGGTGTCTTGGGTGGCCTGGAAGGATGTCCTCAGGGAGCTGGACCTCCTTAGTGAGAGGAACATTTCTTGCACCCGTCTGGAACATTGGTTCAGCAAACATTAGTTTAAAGAATCTGGGAACTGAGCTGTAGCTCACTTTCGAGCATCAGTTTCATTGCTGTGCAGTAGAAGTGTGACTGGGGTTTATTATCCTTGCTGTCAGCCTGGATTTGGCTGCGAACCACTGAAGAGGACAAAGCTATGGCCCCTCTGGTGCTGCTTTCCTCGGCTTGTTTTGCTACATAGCAGTGGTCATCCAAACTGCGTTTGGCAAAGGCTTTTCCATCCTCCCACCCTTTGTCCGTGGTCCTCTGCCAAACCTGGGATGAAGGAAGCGGTCTCTGAGGGACACTGCTTGGTTGCTGCCCAGGAGAGCAGGCCCTCTTCTCCCTTCCTCTAGTCTGGAGGTACCAAGGAGAAAGGCTCATCAGTGCAGTACCCTCTGTGTCCCATATCTTGTCCTATGAGAAGATGAAAGTACTTGGATAGATGCTATATGAAGTCTAATGAGTTTTTCAAGGAAGGTTTTGGCTATACCTGAGCCTCTCTCCTCATCCTTCCTCCTCCTATTTGTGATGATGTCTCAGGGTTCTGCTGGCTCTGAGTAGGGAAACAACTCCTGATCCCCAGGAGGAAACCTCTCCCTGAGCTGTGCAGGGTTCAGGTACAAGCGCCATACCTTTTGGAGGCCTCTGTTTACAGAAATGGTATCAACACCCCACACATTTGGGCACAGTGTCTCTTTAGGAGCAAGAAATAAGGAGATGCGTTGGGGGTTGTGTTCCTCGATGGTGTCCAGCTGCAATTCCAGTTACACTTCTTATGTATCCATCCTTCGTTCCTGCTGTAACAGCACTTCAGGGACTAAAGTTTTTGTCATGTGACGTCTTCTGTGCAGGCTTGTGAAGTATGTCTTATCCTTGGGCTGCAATGATCTGCAAGAATGTGGAGGCCCTGTGCAACCAGGTACCTTTTCCTCTGAGGGGTTTTAAAGCTGCAGTCCAGTCGCAAAAGTTTAACCTGAGATAGAAAAGCCCAAGGTTAGGTATGTCTGTATCTTTTGTTTGGAGAGACTAATTGGATGCTGCTGCCATGTTTGGGTCTGCCGATGAAGAGATTGCAGCAGTCTAGGGAGATGGGCAGTGGGAAGGTGAGACCTGCCGCTTGCCGTGTGCTCCTATCTCCCTCCCGGCTGAAACAAGAGGACCGCTCTCGGGGGAAACGCAGGGAAGGGCAGGAGTTGAGTGTGTTTCTAACAAGGGTCCAGCCACTCGGTAGAGCAGGTTTGTCGTGCCATGGATGCTCTTCTGTTGTTTCATAATAGGGTACTGAAAAATGTTGGTGATATCTGTCTTGACAGTAGAGGTAATGCGACCCCTGCACTGAGCAGTGAGTTGGGGATGTTACCTGGTGGAAATCCTCTCCTTCCTTTAGATGGAGGGACTGGACCTCAGCAGTCTAAGGCTGCGGGCATAGTCCAGAAATAAGTAATTGTAACCTGCATGTGGGTGGAAAGAATAAATGAGTGTGTCCTTTAATAGGCAAAAAAGAAACCTGATGACGTTCTGTCAGTCTGCACAGCTTTAACTTCTCGGTGTGCAGCATGCAGTACTTCTGCAGAAATCAGGATAGTTTGGCTTTGTGTAAAGTGTCATTATTGTTCAGTAACACACATGTTTTGCAGTTTGCACAGTAATGCGATACGTTAGACATCAGATTAGAAATTGTATCTCCATTTTACAGTGTTCTGTGCTCAAAACAAGAGTTAATAAGCAGTATGATATTAGGGACAGGGGATCTTAGTTGCTGGAAAATTGTTACCTTGCTTCATTTGGCAAGAAACTAATAGTAGATATGTTTTAGAATGAAAAGGCTTTCACTGTGAGAGATGGAAAAGAGCTGCTGTTGCAGTGCAGTGAGGATGTTTTACATATTGAACCAGTTGTTGGAACTGATGATCCATTTTTGTTTGCTGTAAGTTGGTCTCAATTGAGACAGGATGAAATTATCCATATACTTTCTGTTTAGGATTATTCCTTGGGGAATACAAGAACTGTTGTTTTGACTGGTTATTTTTACCAGTCCGATGGTTTGAATCTTCCACAATGACACTAACACCTGAATTCTCTGATTTCTTCTGAGGCAAGCCCAGTTATGTTATTGCCTGGGTCCCTCAGGAGCTGTTTTTCTTTCTTTTTACTTTGTCTTTTTTAATAACGAAGTAACGGTTTTAAGTCAAGTGAAAATGCGTTTCTTTTCTCCTTGTCCCTGAGAGCAGAGAAACAACAGAAGGAAGCTTTGTCTGCCTTGTGTGTGTTTCAGCCCATCTGGTGGTGACCTTTTGGGTTGTGTCTGCCAAGTTGTGCCTAGCAGAAGGGTTTATTTCCAGTCGTGGCTCTGTTTGCAGAGGGACAGAGACTTCACTAGTTCCATGAGGAAGACGTGGCATCTGCAACAGGAAAGCTGTGGATGTGGGATGTGGGAAGGTGTAAACCATGTGCTTAGTGCCTTTTTTTTTTTTTTTTCCCCCTCTGGGAGATGTTGGCTATAACTAGTGGAGAAACTGCTTATTTCATTATCGTGAAGGGCTGAATAAAAGCGGGTGTTGCCTGGCTCAAGGCAAATTTTAAATTCTATTTACAAAATGTTCCCACTGGAAAAAAAAAGTAATCTGGAAATGCTTCAGAAAGGAGCTCTTGCACCGATGGATTTGCACTAGACACTGTTAAGCCCTGTTATTTTTCTGGCACTGCCTCCAACGCCTCTTGAGAATGTGCAGAGTAGGCAATAAAATGAATGCAACTCTTTTAAAGTGAGGTTGCATAAATCATCAGAAAGGAGAGGAGCTTCTCATACCAGCAACAACACTCCACTCCATCCTCTCCAGCAGAGAAGTGAGCTCAAGCTCTTTGTTTGTGCCACTTGGCCTGGATTAATGTCAAGTCGCTTTTGGTATGAAGTGGAATTAAGAGGAAGATAATTTCTCTCCAAGAATGTTGAGGTTCAACGCTTTTTTCAGTTGCACACGTTTTCTATGTTCTCTGCTGTCTCGGTGCCATGATTGCCTTGCAGTCCCTTGAGAACTAAGCAAGGCCGTGATCTTTAGAGTGATACGTGAGCTCGGCAATGATTAGGCATGTGGGTGGGTCTCTCCAAGTGAATAACCTTGCTGTTCTTCAAAAACTTCCTGTTTTGTTTTGGTTTCTTCGGTTATATTAAATTTCTGAGAAATCTTCCAGTTTTTAGTCTCCCAAATGGAGCTTCCCATCAGAGCTTTGTTGTGCTGGGAGAAGATGTTGTACTGTCAGAGGGCCTAGAGACCTGCTTTCCAGTCGGGGCAAACCATGGGATAAAGCCTTAGCAGGGCGACCCAGGACAGACAGAGTTTGCAGGTTGTGGTTCGGCCATGAGCTACTGAGAAGGAAGTGTAATGAAATGTAGGGATGAACCTATTTCTTATAAACAGACTGGCTCCCGGGGAGAGTCCCAACTCTTTTCTAACGAAGAGCCTGTGAGAGGCTTTCCAGGTTTAGCTTAGCTGCTTGCAATTACCTTGAGCAAGGAGCAAACAGAGCAAGATGAGATTTAAGACAATTGGGGTTTTATTTCTATAAGGCTTCTAATATAAGGAGCAAAATCAGTAAGAAATAACTCTACAGGAAGTGTCAGATAAGATACGTGAAAGCTTTAGTTCCTTGGTGTTGACAAAGAAAACTTGAATCCTCTTTGGGAACTCAAATCTAAACTTGATGAATTTGTATGAAATTGCTGACAGTTGTTATGAGCTCCATGCACAAGCAAGCAACAAAAACATGGGATATGTTTGGTTTTTTTTAGTTTATACCAGGTTTGAATGATTTGGGAGTTGATCCAAGAACACTCAATGATATCTTGTATTTTTGTAAATCCCCTGCTGCTGCTGTTTCCCCTGGAGTCTTAATGGTACAACTAAAGGAGCAGTGTTTGAACCAGGATGTGTGTGCTGGTATCTAGAATAGATGGCTCGAGGTGTGATGTATTTCTGGGCTTGTGCTCAGTCGTCCGCTCTGTTTGGAAGTGGACCCAAGTGGCAAGGCTGAGCATGCTTGAAAACTAATGCATTGATTGGAGCCCAGCAGCCTCTTGGGATGGATTCCAGAGTTTGGATCCGGATTAAACTTCCCCCCAAGGACTTTGGGAAGTGGTATACAAGGGGACCTGGTGAAATTTGAGATGAGTCCAACTTCCTCAAGATGGCAAGAAGATGAATGTTTTTACCAAGGGCAAGAGAGTGGGAGGAAACGCCCAGTTTAGGGAGGGAAGGGGAAATATTTTATGGTGGGGTAGTGTCTGGGAATGAAAGGGATGGATTGTGTCTCAGCAGATATGAATCTTTTAGTTTTAATCCACATCTAGGAAGTAAATACAAAGAATCTTACCGACTTCTGGGAATGGGGAGAGGGGAGGAGGTGCAGCGCCGGGCTTTTGGGCTGCGTTGCTGAGGCAGACATCGCTGTGCTGCAGAGCTGCCGTCCAGCTGCGTAAGGGATCTGAAGCACAGGGCTGGTGCCGAGCTGAACAGAACAATAGGAATAGGTGGATGCACTCTCTCAGCCTGTAGCTTTACAGGACTTAAGCATGCTGCCAACACAAGTGTCAAGTCAGCAAGTGGATCTCTCTGCTGCTTGGGAAATTACTTAAAGTATTTAATTATTTTGCTTGGGTGTCTTTTTTTAAGTAATGTCATGACGTCTTTGTGCATCACAAAATACTTTTTGGGGGTGTGATTGCTCAAAGAAAAGAATAAAATTCTAATTGCTCTGTAAAACTTGGATTCTGCGGACTTAAGTTGTATCTCTGAGTTCCTCAATAGCCTCTGCAAGTCTTTACTGTGATTTCTCACTGCTGCAGTTTTACTCTGCATTTTATCCGTAGCATAAGAACTGACTCCCTCAGGAGCGCTGCTGGTGACTGAAAAGAACTAAATAGATGAGTGAATTTCCCTCCACTCTTTCAGCAGCAGATAAATGTGCAAGAAGTCCTTAAAAAGGAAATTTGAACACTCACTGGCTAGGTGTCATCTAATATTTTGAAACAGGAAACTACTGCTTGAATACTAAAGCGAGAAAGCTGTTGAGACGAGCCTTTGTCAGCCCACTGCACTGTGTGTCCGAAAGGAACTGTAAATGTAGGGGGTTTAATGTGGTATTGGTTGGAAATGAGCAGGTATGTTTTTACTCAAAAAATTCTGGAAGAACACCTTTCTGTCTTTTGGCTATCAAAATCACATGCAGGCAGGGTAACGGGGGGGGAGGGAATTGCTAGAAATTCCTTGCAGTTAGCTTAGGTAACTTGCTTATTGCAAGAGGCAACCACTAAAATTATGGAAAGTCTGTTTGAGCTGAAAATGTTCCTGTCTGTCTGTTAATGTGAGCGATTCATTATCGAACAATTAATCTATCAACATCTCAGTTTGGATAGTGAAAGGTCTGTCCAGCTGAGTACCTCAAACGTAGATCTCTGAAGCTGTGCCTTGTATACGTGACCATGGCACCATGTGTTTCAGTGTTTGCTGAAGTCAGCAGTATTGGACAGGGAGGAAAGCGCTGAGAAGTGGGTTTGGCTGTGCTGTTAGACATTGGAGATCCCATACCAGAGCGCCCTGTGGAAATCCTGGGTGTGCAGAGTATGTGATAACGTGATTTAAATGGTTGGGGAAGATATTCTTGATGGTTGTAAGGCTGATGGGGTGAAGTCGCTGTGGAAGAAGCACTGCCTTTGCACGCATGTTGTGTCTGTATACACGCACGCCCCCCCCCCCCCCCCCCCCCCCCTCCAAAGACCAGCTTTTGGGCCTGGTGTAGACGCAGCCTGGCACCTTTGGAAATACACCGTATAAAGCTCCTGCTCACCTCTTGGGAGTAGGCTGCAGCAGTGATGTGAAGCTGTCTTCAACATGTACCGCAGAGGGAGGGGGGTTAGGGTGGTCTCCTGGTTTCGTGCACGCTGCTGTACTGAACCCTAACAGATCCTGGGTGCAGGCAACATCAGCTTGGTGCAGGTCAGGAGCTGCTTTAATATACAAAATAAAGTGTTGGAAGGCAAAGCCCTTTTGTTCTCTGTAGTCGGGGCATAATCAGAATTTGGCACTCTTGACTCCCCACTCGTTCTCAAAAGCCTGAGACACCGATCAGGAGACTGAGAAGCTTTCAAGATTATCTTCCAGGAGTTTGCTTGCGTGATTTGGACAGATGAAATAGCCAAATACGACAGAAAACCCAGTAGATCTTCCTTTTAATCTATAGGGACTCTCGTGCTGCAGTGTAACCCTTTTCCTTTTCTTGCTCTAACTTGTTTTAATTTGCCCTTTGCCCTCCTATAACTCTTATGAATTCTTATATTCTGTAGTTGCACCATGCTTCAAAGAGTGGGTGTGGGGGGTTTATGTGTGTGGCTGCTTGCTTTTTTTTTTTTTTTGTTGTGTGTTTAACTGCTTCACTTATTTAACTTGCAGATGATCTGATTTTCTTGTTCTGATTAAAATGCTACCTAACAGGAGTATTTTACCTTGGTGTCTGAAAGTTTGCGTATTCTGATTTTTATAGAGCATAACGATGAATTTGGGAGCTAACTTCAACTCCTGGTGCTATTCTGATCCTGATTATTCAAGGCCCTTGTGCCCTATGACCATACTTTAGTGGTTACAGTGTCTGCAGCCTTTCACTGTGGATGACACACAGATGTCCTGTCCAGCCTAACGCTGCCCTCTCAACACAATAAAATGCTGCATGTCTGAAACAGCTGATAACCATCGACTGGTTACTGTCCTGTAAAGAGCTCAAGAAACAAGGCAGCTTTAATTAACTACTGGAGTTTTCCTCTCCAGTCCCTGCTTCTCCTCCCCACCTCCCGCTTTGTATTTCAATTGATTCCTCTTACATTAAAGATTCATTTTTAATTTTTATCTGACTTTTCAACATTGCTGTACGAACTCAGCACATAAGATTTCTGGACACGCTGCCAAGCTGTAATCCTACAGCTGCTCTTAGCTGTTGAAATCAGGCAAAAATGTCTTGCTGAAATCTTGCAGTCTTTTTTCTGTTTTTCCTGATGTAGGTCTTTGTCTTCAGTTATGTTTACATCTCTTGGGAGTGTGAGGGGGTGCCTTTCCAAATCGTCTGTACTTTATGGCTCTTCAGATCTTTGTTGACATTGTGTTGTCCAGCTGGTAATAGGAGAACATAGGAAGCTCTTGGCCTCTGTTTTAGTTTTAGGAAGCTGAATGTTTGGGTTATTAATCAATTTGCTTTAAGATCATGGAGTTAAGATGTCTCATGACTTCTGGCATCTCATAGAAATGACATTGTATGATTTCTTTTTTTTTTTCTTTTTTTCCCTCCTGCTCTCTTTGTATGTTTTCCAATTACATGTCAAATAAATTCCTGTGCACAAGCTCAGAGTAAAGAAATGATTGTGTGCAGGGAGGTGAATCTTGAACTTTTTCCTGTTTTAAACTGTTTGAATTTTCAAAATAACTAAGCATAGCCTAGATACTCTAATGAAAGCCTGCATAAAATGATCTGACTTTCAGAAATGGTTTCCTACACAAGAAGAGCCCAATTCAGAATTTTTTTCTGTTGTGTTTTTTTTTCCTGTTAAAATCCTAAAATACAGCTCTAGGGAAGTCAATATTATTTTTATATGTATTGGAAAATACTTACAAATACTTACACAATGTTAATAGTTGTGTGAAGTGGGATGCTCTGTCATTCTGATAATCCTTGAATTAGACAAGCTCTTTTACGTGAACCTGTGGCAGGTGGTAAGAGTCAGGAATTACAGGCATTCCTGCTTTGGGCTGTGCTTGTTTTAAAAGGCACCCTGCTTCTGGCTGAAAAATACTTCTTGCTGAGTTAAAGTAAATGAATTAACCAAGGGGCAAAACTCAAAGTTTAGCTAAAAGGGAAAACAATTACAGCTGGAGGGAACAACGCAAGTCCAAAGCTTATAGCCTTTATAGGTGGACAGAAACTTGCCCTCGTGTTGCTTTTCATGAATTTGTGTCATTCTCCAAACCTACAAATACCTGCATATGTCAACTTTTACGTGGGCAAGAATTCAGCAGAACTGTGTCTGAACGGAAACACGTGGGCTGCAGCCTTACTGGGTATGGCTGTTAAAATTGTAATGGTTGTGTTAACCGAAAGGGTGTAGATGTGGCGTGATGTACAGACTGGAATAGCTAATCCCAGTGAAAATCACCCAGGCTTTCCTCCCTCTCCCCAGTATACAAACCATAGTGTTTTTCAAGTGTGATGGTGTGTATTTGCAAATTACTGACATGCACTGATTTCTCCTGTTCAGCATCAGTAGTGTGTTGTCTCCTAAGCTGGCCGTGGCCAAGGGGCTGATTGGCAACTGCTGAAGGGAAGGGCTGCTGCATTCATTAGGCAGAGCAGGCGATTTTTTTAAGCTTGCATATCTGAACTTTAAATATGGTGGCATGATTTCAGTTAATCACTTGTGTATGGATTTTTTGAGGCTTTTTGTTTGCTTCAGGTTTGTGTCTTTTTTTTTCCCCCTCTTTTTTTCTTTTTTTTTTTTTTCCAGCTGGGTGAAATAGGACTCTATTTTCTTTAGGTTGTGCTTTATGTGTTTAGGTGGTGTTGGAAGGTATCCAGATGACCTGCTGGGGTTATCTTAATACTTCACATGAAATACCTTGCAGGACTAGATACATATAGTCCAAGATTGTAGTGTATATATAAACACACTTTTTTAGACGAGGCATGCCACCTTTGGAAGGAAAATTTTTTTCTTTAATATTCTTGAATTTAATTTCTTAATATTGCTATGGTCATGCTTATTGTAGAGACCAATAGATCCCAAATAGTTCCCCTTCTAAATAACACTGGAGATAGTATGCAGAAATATTTTTCTCCCTGCTTATGGGTGGGATTGAGTCGAGGAGACGTTAAATGTTTGGTTATGCTGCAGCATAATAGCCAGGACAAGAGTTACTGTCTCCAGGGCCTCTTCTAGTCCAACGTACTCTATCACACTGGGAACCTGTAACGCTATTGGGATGTGAAATAGTCTTCTCTTTTCCTGGAAAAAGCAATGACCCAGCAGTAAGGTTGCTCAAAGCAGATTGATGAGTTGTTGGGTTTTGGGTTGTTTTTTTTAAATAGTGCTAAAAACTGTGACACATGGTAATTACAGCTTAGGAGCTATAGTGCCTGGGAACCTATCTTGGTAATTGTTGATATCTTTGGTTGAACCAAAGTTATTTGCTCCCTCGCTCTTCATATTGAGTATATGGTGCACACTATCATTTTATCTGCGGGCTTCCGAGTGTTTGATATATTTAGCTGCACAGTAGCTCTGGCTTAAAACCTCTTCAAAATAGATGTATGGGATTTGTTTTCCCTTTTAGAAATGGAGCTGGAGGGAGTGCAGAGGCAGTGAGATATGCTGCTGGCACCCCGGCTCTCCGTGGGGATCTGAACCTGAGCTGGTGTTGAAATGACTGTATATATCTTCCTCTCATGGCTTGGGGACCAGAGCGATGTCCGAACTGAGCTTGTTCCTCCTGAAAGGAGTGCAGTCCAGTTGTACATGAGTTGGAAAGTCTGACGCATAAAGAAGCTTTTCGGTCTCTTTTTTTAATGAGAAAAGAGGCTAGAGATGCAAACCAAATCACACCTTTCATTGCGATGAGTGAGTTAGATATCTCTTTCAGCTTCAGCCCTGATCTTAGCTGAGGGGCATGGGTGGAGCCCTTTATTTCTTGGCATTTCTTTTTAATGGCACAGGCAGTGTGCCTACATCGGGTATTGTATCACCTGCCTTCTGAGCAACTGGCAAAGCTGCGTGGTCTTGCAGTCAGCAATATCTTGATTAATAATTATGACAGAAGCACTTCTGTTGTGCTCAAGTGCTTTATTTCCACTGACTAACATCCTTTGCTAGGAAGGTTTGAAAAATTACGTTGATTTAAATATTTCTTCATGCATTTGAGGTGTCTGTCTTCTGATTTGGATCAGGCACACTGGAAAACATTTATCCTGCTGCTTTTGAGAGCTGCTCTCCAACAGGAATCTGAATCTTTATCTGGTCCAGCACTGAAATATTGCTATAAGCTGCTGCTTACTTGTCCTGCAACTGTTAGCCTTGGTGCATCAGTTGTGGTGTAGTTAAGGACAAAACACAGAATTAGCAAAGCACCTTGCAAAAACTTGTTGCTAACAACCATGGTAGCATATTAGTCTCATCATCTCTTATCTTTGGAGAAGAAGCACAAGTGGTGGTGTTTTGCAAAACTTTTTGAGTAGCTGGACAATGCTCTTTAGCTGCATAGATACAGTGGTAAAAATTAAAATTTTGTCAGTATGTGTGCATGACAAAGATGCGTGTTCTTTTGGAGATACAGAGAAGGGGCTCGATGGGGTGGAGGCATCTAGGTGTTCTATACCTGAAGATGGCAACTTTTATTTTCTCAAGTGTAAAAACTCTCAAAACTTTTTTTTCTGGGAGGTTGATAACTGGGTAGTTAATAACTGGAGCTGTGTATTTTAGGGGATTTTTGGTGTGGAAGTCCCCTTGAGAACTTTACTTGCGTTACTTCCCTCATGCTGTTGTACTGGGGGTCTCTTTGCAGATCCATCTCATAATATTATCAATTAACATGACAGGCTCAGAAGCAGGCTGTGTCCAAAGAACTGAGGGTGGGTTATTGCTACAGGGCAGGGTGAGAAGGGCCCCGGTTTGGGAGGGTTGGGGAATATTCCCTGGCACATCAGCTCCGCCGTGCGTGGTGGAGCATTTGCATTGCCCTCTTGTGGCAAGTGCCCTGGAGCTGCTGGGGTCAGGAGGCTTTCTGCCTGATGTTGTCCACGGCATTCGTTAGGGACATCTGTCCTCCCGACAGCAGAACCGTAATTAAACAGCGCTGCAGTTTTCAGTCTGGTTTTAATTCAGCAGCCTCTGCAGTGAAACCATGGCTCTCCTAATCTAGAAGCATGAGTTAGCATGAAAACCTGAAAGTGAAACTGATGGGATGTAGGAAGTGAAACCGATAGTTCAAGATACATTATTGAAACAATGTTGCAAAATACGTAGTCTAAGATCTAATTGTAGCTCTCTAATTATTTGCAGTTAAACTCCCCCGAAGGTTTTTGTAATGCCTCAGTGATATTAATAGTTTTAGAAACTTGGAGGGAACAAAATAGAGAAATGAAAATTAGATAATCCATTCTTTCAGTTTTGCATGCATTTCCCTTCTTTCCACCAAATAGCATTCTGCTTCTGCCAGGAGTCGGTGGTGGGACTACATCCTGCAGTTGTTTAAAACAACCCCACAGCAAAACACGAGCATGTGCTAAATTCTGGGCTACCAACCTGGCAATTATTAATTTCTGAATTAAATGCTGTTGTGTTTCTTTCTGTAAGCGGTGAAGGGAAGCTGCGTGTGTGCAAACACACACCCTGCAGAGACCCCTCCTGCAGGGCGATGCCTTGCAGACGTGCCCGCAGCCCCTTGCCCTCTTTGTTCTCGCCATTCGCAGCGTGGCTGGGACGAAGGAGATTTATTGTGGCGGCGGTGGGTGAATTCCTGCGTGCGCCTTCCCCCGGCCTGCTGCCCCTCTAATTGTGGTGTTGTCAGAAGGCGTGTGCCTCCCAAAGCCTTATCTGATTCCTCCAAAAGCCTCGCAAGCAATTCAGATGTTGACCCCTTGAGCGCAAACAAGTCTCCGCTGCCTTGGGGCATAGCTTCCAGACGAGGTTTAGTGCTCGTGTGTGTGCAGCCCCGGCTGGCTTTGTCACCGGGATGGAGCACCTGCCTGGGGAGGGGACCAAGGGGCCAGGGAAGGTGAAAGGCTGGTGGGACTAGGAGGGGGAGAAGGAGAGTCCAACAGCTGCTTGTGTCAGCACGGGGATAAGTGCAAGGAGATTAATAGTTATTTAAAGAGCAAATGGGGACATGGCATTCAGCTGTGGCATGCAAGTGTATAAATGCGGTGGAATGGCTGCTCCGCTGGTAACATTTAGACAGATGGTCCCTGGACTGAAAGGAATGAAAAGGATCTTTGATTCTCTTAAGGACATCTTAAATTTTAATGAGGCACTTTTTTTTTAATTGACTTCCAGGCAGCACCTTCAGTGTTTCCAGACCGTGCTGTCTTGTTAACACTGACTGCCCATTTGGCCATCTTTCTCCATCACCTTAAGTAGCCTGGGATTAGAGGATAGTTTTTAAGTGAAAGCTGAAACACTATTGTTTTGCTGTCTGTATGTCTGAGCTGGTTTAGGAGACTGTTTTCATCACAGCTGTCTTTTCATCATTCTGCTGGTTAGGGAGTGTGTCTGATGCTAATCTCCATGAGAAATTAAACAACTGAATGGTACTTCTACATTTTTGAGTAGTCTTCAGGTCTTATTAGGGTATTCTGGGTCAGGACGACAGGGAGGTTTGTTTTTTTTTTTTAATTACGTACAAAAGTATTGAGCAGAAAAAAGACTGTTCCTGGTGCAGTACACCAGCATTCTGGCTTTTTCAATACAGAATTAGCCTCAAGGGAAAACAAGTACCAAAATCTGTTAAATAGGTCTTGGTTGACTGAATAACCCGCAGGAGATGAGACATAACTGTCATCTGCATTCCCAAAGCTGCGATCTTCTTTTGGAGAAGAACAACCAGTCTGGATGGATCACTTTCTTCTGTGTCAACTGTTTAGCATACTTTGAGTCCAATCACAGATACTTGCTTGCCCACTTAACAGGAGTGTTGGGCATCTATAAGATCCCTGCTGTTATAGATGGGGAAACTGAGGCAGGGAGGGCAAATGACTAACCTGAGGCAACACGGAGTCACTGGTTCACCCAGGATTAGGACTCAATATGTAATTGCTTTTATTACTCTGCTGCCTGAAGGCCTCAGACAAATCAGAGGCCCATTAAGCAGAATGCTTTTTACACAGCGAGGAGCAATCCTTGCCCTGCAGACCTTGCTGCGTGAAGTAGGCTGAGGGTGGAGGGAGAGGCGAAGTGGCTTGCCCAAAGACATGGCACACCACTGGCAGAGCAAGGGAGGGAACCAGCTCTCCCTTCTCTCTGCAGACCATCCCAGCTCCCAGTATGAAGTCCCCTGTGGCACTTCCCACCTGACCTTCTCCTTCCCACCACAGCTTGTATTAGCAAGCTGGTCAATCTCTGGAAAGTCTGATGTGCCTTGCTGAAGACTCAATAGCACCAGGCTCACCTTGGGCTTTTCATTAAAGCCCCATAAAATATCAGCCTCTTCCAGTGAAACAGACACAGAAACCTAGGAGCGAGCTCTGGTGGCTCAAATTTCTCTACCTCCTCCTCTCTGGAAGGACAGCTGATAGTGCACAGTGTTTGGGTATAGGGAGGGCACTTCATCCTTGCAAAGGGACCAACCTGTTTTTCTCTGTGGCTGGAATGACTGGAGAAACTATGTGTTAAAAGGCTTGTCCAAGGTCCCTAGGAAGCTCAGCAGGTAGCTTGTGCTATTCCCTTTCGCATCCTTGGAAGAGTGATGATGTCCTTGAAGTTTCATTAGGGCCGGAGGGATTTCCAGTATTGGGAAAGCTTTTTGTGATGGGTCTTGCTGTTGGTGCTCTGACTCAAGGAGCTTTTGTTGCTTGGCTGATAATAGAGTTGTCTTTGGAAAAGGAGCAACTGTTGGAAAGAAGAGGGAAATCTGAAGCAGACTAGCTGAAGTACTGAGAGATAAGTGAGCTTGATGGCTCTGGATGGAAGATGTAGGATGAGGGGGGGGAGGCATGAGGTGCTTGGACCCTTGAACAAGGGTAAGAGCCTGAGTCCCTTCTGCTGTGTCTGCTGCTAACTGCAGAACCAGGTGTGTGTATCGCTGCATGTTCCTGCATGACCCCAGAGCTGTTGGGGATGGATACCACAAACCCTTAGGATGCTGCTCTCTCTAAGCTGGGCACAAGCAATGCCCTTCGGACACACACAAGGATGAGACTACATGTACCTGGCTGAATCCCATGTACCGTTCACCTACTGCTCTGTCTCCATGGCCAACGCTGGGTCCTTTGGAGGAGTAAAAGATTGGGCTAGTTGTGACTCTCTCTCCCCAGACTACTTTCCCAGCTTGTTTGTGGTTCCGAATTTTAAAATCGGATACACTGCCTTGATGGATTTTCTCTAGCAGAAGTTGTCTGATGCCTTTTTGAACATATGTAGGCTTTTAATATCCACAGCATTTTGTGGCAGAAAATCCATATGTATTTATGGGCTTTGTGACGAACCACTCTGTGTGTGTTTAAACAAAAATCCTGCTCAAGATGTTTTCTTATCCCCCAACTCCTGTATTAAGAGAGCATGAAAAGTCATTTCCTATTTGCTTTTTTCCATATTGTTTAGGAATTTATCCACTTCTGTCACACTGCATTCTGCGTCTCTCCTCATTGTCTCTTTTGTATGCTGAGAAGTTGTTATCTACTGCTGCACTCCAGGAACGCATTGAAAGAGTTTGCCCATTTGTGTCACCTTTCTCTGAAATTTGTTCCCCTCTGTCTTTTTGGGTTAGGGGACCAGGGCTGCACATAAAATCTAGGGTATTAGGCATGAGATTTTTCTGCTAACCTCTCCCTGATCTAACCTTTGCCTTTCTGTACTCCATTCTCTAGCCTTTGTTTTTGATGTCTTCAATTGTTTCATGTGTCGTTTGTACCTGGAGGCTACTTCTGGAGCACAATCACATCTGCTGATTTAAGTGCTACACACTGTGCAACTACTGCTGCTTAAGTATGTGGGGAAGCCTTTCGTGCTGTGAGCTACCATGCTACTTGATGAGACCTTTAATTCCTCTCTGCTACTGTCTGTGACCAGTCACTGGGAATGAGTGTATGGTGTAACCTAGTTAAGGGCTACGAACCTCTTCTCCAGTGAGTCACACTTTAGTGCAGTTACTACTTGAGCTAGAGGTCCTATATGTCACTGTGCATAGTAGGATTGGATCCATAAGAAGAGGAGCAGTCTTTGTGTAGAACATGAGACCATCAGAGCTGATCTAGCTTTGTACAAGCTAGAACCAGTTGCACTGTAATGAACCTGGTGATTTTTTTTTTATCGGATTATAGCAGTCTCTTCAAAAGGGTCTCAGTCTGGGTGTTGCTAGACATAAGGAGCCTGTCTCCTCGTGATGGCTTGCTGCCCTGCGAATCACCTCCTTGTTATGTGCAAGCTCTTTTCCTTTATCAGCTGTTCATCGACTGTGTGGTTGCGAGAAGCTTTACTTCTTTCTGTTTCAGTCACCGATGTAAAATGGGGTATATCCTTTGCAAATATCCCTTCTCTTGGTGTGACACATGTTCGATAGTGCTGAGATCATGCTGTGCATCCTCCATTGTGAAGGCCATGCCGTGGCTAGCCAGCCTGTGCTAACGTTGCTTCTGTAACACTTCTGTGCATCTCTTTCCCTCTAGCCGCAGTACACGAACCTGGGGCTCCTGAACAGCATGGACCAGCAGATACAGAATGGGTCTTCCTCCACCAGCCCCTACAACACGGAGCACGCGCAGAACAGCGTCACAGCCCCCTCGCCTTACGCCCAGCCCAGCTCGACTTTTGATGCCCTCTCGCCCTCCCCAGCCATCCCTTCCAACACAGACTACCCAGGACCTCACAGCTTCGATGTATCATTTCAACAGTCCAGCACAGCAAAGTCAGCAACGTGGACGGTAAGGACGCAGCGTAGCTTTGCTCCTTCTCTGGCTGTAGTCCTGATACCAGTAGTGACATTTTTTGTATGATACGTATCCAGGCTTGTGCAAGAATTGGAGTGACCTGTGTCCTCTTCAGTGCATGACATGTCATGCAGAAGGGAGAGATTTATCTTGGCTGCTCTGGGAGGGTGTGGTGGGAATTTAACCCTCAATAATATCACTAAATCCCAGGTGAATAAAACACCTTGCAAACAGTTTCCTAAAGATTGTGCATGATGACAGTGGCTCTCCGTTTGGGTCTAGCAGGTGTGCTGGAGTAAAACATGGGGTGGGCATAAGCATGGCTTCAGTGCTACCCTCTGCTTTCTTCAGCATCCGTGGGTTTTGTGTGAGGTTTGGCGCGTGGGGCCATGCCAGCAGGATGGAGGTGGTGCTTCCTGCTCCGACCCATGGAGTGTGGGGCTCTCTCCATGTCCTTCCCCTATTGCAGCTGGTGTGGGAACTCTAGCGTCACCAGCTCAGGTCAGCCCTGTGGTATTTGGGTTGTTTGTGTGTGTATGTATATATGTGTGGGGTTTTGGTTTTTTTTTATCTTAACACTCTGCTTTGCTGTCAGAATAATCCCTTATTTAAAAAAAAAAAAGTATGGAGCTTAAAACTTGAAGGCCAGCTCTTGATTTTTGATGGAGCTGTCTTTGATTGTTGAAGTCGTAGTAACTTCATAGCCCAGGACACAGCACTGCTGGAGCTGTATGTCCTGTTGTGATTTAGGGCTCTAGAGTAGAGATGATTGCAGTGGAGAATATCACTGTCTTAATGATGTTCGATGTTTTCCTTCCTCTCCTTCAGGCATTTGGAGTAGGTTCAGTGAATAATGCCCTACCTCATGCTACCTGAATAGAAATAGGGACTTGATTTTTTTCAACTCTTTTTCTTTTTAAAAAAGATATGCTTTTTACCAAAAGCTGAGAGCATTAAAATAGTGAAATAGTGAGTGGTTTCTTTTTTTTTTTCTTTTTTAATCTGAGGAACTACTTCAATCTCAAATTCAATACAACCTAGCAGGAATTACAACTAACAAACTCCCAGCCACTGCTGCCAGCAAAGCAGCAGAGCCCGTGTGTTCCAATCTGGAAAAAGATGCTACCTAACGATAAACCACTGTAAGCTTGCATCCTTTATATTTTAAAAGCCTTTTCCAGTAAAATTTGTCTAAAACTGGTAACAATAACACTGTTCAGAAAACTGTGTTAAATGGGGTTAAAATGTGATAGGTCTGCTCAAGACCAAATTTTCATTTGTTTATGCTTAAAAGGGTGAAGGATTTTTAAGTGAGGTTGAAATTGCACCTTTTCCTTATCCCCATTGTGAGTGATGCCCTGCTATAGTTTACGCTTGTTTTCACGTCCAGGTTTCTCCCCTTACGCTACACGCAGTATTTATTTTCACTTCCCTTTAGGTAAGGAAATTGTCAGTCAGCTCTACTTTCCATTTCTCAGTGCAAGAAAATGCTGCCCTTGGATTTTTGCAGACTGGTCTAGAGAGGGTCCTTTGAAGGAGATATGAAAAGACATTCTCTTTTGATACTTACAGTACAAAGAATTATCTAACGCAGCTGCAGGGAACCAGAGCGTTTGATGCTGTCCTTTCAACTGTGGAAAGCGGTCTTTTGAAACAAGGTTTGAATGTATGTAGAAGGCTATTCTAGCAGACCTGAAGACAAGGGAGCTACTCATGAGCTTGAAGTTAAGCAAGACCTTGAGATGTTTCACTGTAGTGATAGTGGCTTTTTGGGGTAGAAGTGGAGACTGAGGTTTAACGTAGATTTGGGTAAAAGTCAAAGATCTGATTACATTCTGGCTTTTAAAAAAATTAAATAAAATTGCTCCTTGGTGACTACAGCTGCCAAATGTGTGGAGCCTGGGGGCAGCCATGTTTAGCTTCCCCTCATTTTCTTTTGCCCTGATGTGGACCACTCTACCAACAGATGAAGGTCGGCTCCCTGTACCTGTTGCAGTCTGTCTAGGGATAAGTCCATGGCTCTTACTAAAGGAGTGGGCTCCTGAACAGCTCTCTGATCAGGGAGGAGTGAGCATGGTCCAGGTGTCCCTGTGCTGAGCCAAGTGATCTAGATTTCGCTGCTCGTGCAGGGGCTGGCAGTGCACTGTGTGTTCACGGTGGATGATGACAGTCTTGCGGTGGTGGCTGGCGACCTTCAATCAATATGCCTTTCACAGTAGAGCATCTTCCCATCTTCGGAGCTCTGCCCTTCTGCTAATTAATCCACCAACTCGTTTCACATGGGCTCTTAAGCGGTTGGTAATATGCGTTCGGCAGCTTTATCAGTGGGGTGGGTGGGGAGGGACGTGAAGGCTCTCTCTCCTGCTGCCATCCTGAGAAATGTGGAAACATGCGTGAAATGTTGATGAAAGAAGGAGCGATTGCCCCATCCTCTCAGCTAGAGCAAGTTCTCGGGGTTGCTCATCCCCCCACCATGTGATTTCATATGCTTTGATTAATGCCTGTCGTCTTTTTTTAATGATGGATTAGGAACTTACCCAACTGGAAGAGTTTCTTCCACTGCAGTGACCTATTAAAAGTTTAATTACTAGATGGCCCCACCCTTATTAAGAGTCCAAAACTTGAAAGCCTTGTTTCTTAGTTCTTTCTTTCCCCCCCTCTTGCTGTTCCCCAGGGCAACAGTATTAAGTCAGGAAATCCATTGTATCGCACTTTCCCCTGTTGGGGAGTGGATGAGCCGGGCTGATGACCCACCTTGCCCTGCTGGGAAGGCTCAGTGGTGACTGGCAGGGGATCTGCTGTCTTGGCTGACAGTGCACTTCACTGGAGCTTCTCCGAGCTGCTTCTGGGCTGAGTCATGTCAGATTAGGTCATGGGAGCGAAGGTTGTGGGCTTGGTAAGAGGACTGGGTTATTTCTCTGTCACTTTGTGTGTTTAGCTCCCAATCTGTGTGCTTTGGAGGCAATAATCTGGAATAATGTGTAGATCCCCAGGTTACTTCTAGAGGTGGGATAAAGGAGAGACTTGTGGAGTACCTAAATGCTATGTCTCTGAAAACAGCCCTAAAATAATATTTTTTTTTTTCCCCAAAACCTGGTTTGGTTTTTTTTTGGTTGTGGGTTTTTTGTTTGGTTGGTTGTTTTTTTTTTTCAACTTCTCCAGACTCTTTCTATGGGGCAGGCTTATTGTCCCAGGACAGCGGGCACCGGGCACCCTTTGCCAAATCAGCAGTATTTGAATAAGATAGGTTGGGGGGGAGAGAGAGAGAGCAAGGAGTGTAACATTTGGACTGCTTCTCTGATCGAGTTTGTGATGGGCTCCTTTTTTTTTTTGGGGGGGGGGGGGGGGGAACCTGACCAAAATTGCAAGAGAGAAACACTAGGTGAGAGGGTGATTTCATATGTATGAGCACTTCACTTTGAAAACATTACAATTTTTCTCTCTGAAGTCTTTCATGACCTTAAGTAGGGATTCCAGTAAAACATGCTGTCTAATCAGGTTAGCTCTTCATTTGTATGCAATGTTGAACTAATTAATGATGACAAATTGAGATTGGATTGCAGAGGACTTTATAAGCATCCTTGATTAATTTTTTTTAATTAATGACCTGAGAACACAAGTAAGAATATAAGCAGGTTAATCAGTCTTTTCAGAAGGAAAATCTTTAACAATTGAAACTCTGCTGAAGTGTTTAAAAACAAAAGCCCTAATAGTCTGAATTGAACAACGTTTCTCACATGCATACTTATGGTACAATAAATCCTTCTTGAAAACCATGCCGGGAAGGAACAAGCAGTTATCATTTTGTAATGCTGAGATAGGGAGTAGGTAGTTGAGGTTGAGCGAGAAGCCCTATGAATTGTATGAAATAAGGAACTTATCCAGAACTGTGTGTCACTTATTGTGGGATATTTCCTTCAAGAATTCCCATATTCCCATGCCTCGCAATATCTTCTCCCATTTCTGCAGTAGAAGAAAATGAGGCATTTCAAAAGTATGCCACCTCAGATTTCCCCCCCGCCCTGTTGTGGAAGTGAGTTGTGTGCCGATCTTCCCCACCTACTCTGAGTGCAAATAAATAAATAAACAACTTCACTGGCTTTTCTCCCTAAAAAAATATTTGGCAATCACCTGTCACTAGCAGAACCTGTTACATGGGGAAGAACATGATTGCAGTAGGAAAGTAAAAATTAAAAACGTACGTCAAGGTAAGTAAAAGTTAACATTACTGCCAAATGCAAGCTATCAAAAAATGAATCGGATCCACCCATCCCCATAAGCAAGATACCACCTTATAAGTCATGAGACTCTTTTTAAAAGACAAACAGGTTCTTCTTATTTTCCCCTGGGACTTTGAGCCTTTAGGGTGCATCTACTAAATCTTTTAAAGCTTTTCTTGGTAGTCATGAGTGTTAAGGAAAAAGAAGGCAGAAATAGCTTTAAGTTTTTAAATGAAAACTGAAATTTACTTGCAAATTTTTGATTCTGCTGAAGACACCCAGCCCTGCAAGACTTGCATAATTCAGGTGTTGGCAATACCTGAGTTTAGAAGTTTATTCTCATGCCCTGCAGTAGGTTGGAGCTGAGCTGGGCTGGTCCTTGCAGGGCTTTGTTATGAAACGTGGAGCTCTGCTGCAATCCGTGTTCCAGTCAGCTTGGTGGTTCTCCTGTTCTCGGTAAACTCAGCTGTGCCTACAGCTATAAGAAAATGCTCAGATTTCAGACTCTCTTAGCTAGCAAAGCTGGATAACAGCCTGTGCAACATGCATGAAAGCAAGTAAATGGATTGTGCTGGCTGGGGTTAGTGGATTTGGAAAAGCTGCATTTTAAGGAAGGTGAAAGGAATGCACTTAAATTAAGCTACACGAGCAATAACAGGTTTTTGTGGTTAAGAGTACAGATTCCTTGGCTGGGCTATCTCAGTCTTTTTATTTCAGTTTGATTCATTCCATTTTCATTTTAAATATATTCTGTGTCCTGAACCACCTTGTAAAATTGGGAAATTTTTTCCCAATCTCTATAAAATGAATTAGAGGACCGTGCACAAGCATAGGGAAGCAGTGAGAAGGCAATTAGATGCGTGCATTGCCTTGACTCAACAGTCCTTAATTATGTGTTCAGTGTTCTCTTAAATAATCTGTTCAAATAGCACATTGTTTCAATAACACTGGTAATGTCCAGTATTGTCCCAGCTGCTGATTATCTCTCTGCATCATATGTGAAAACTTTTTTTTTAAAGGCTGGTGACTCTCCCAATGAATATACATGTGGGGCTGTGCTAAGTGTTCATGTGAAATCTTAGCTTTATTATTCCTTGGTGGTGTGTTGGTCAGTGTAGTTTGAGCTTTCCCATTCTACCTTTTAATATTATTTTTAAAGCTGCTGGGAGAAGGGGAGTGGAAGTGGTCTTGTTACAGGATTTTGAATTTCCCTGTCATGAGAGACTCCTAGTTAGTAATGATGTAGGCTTTAGCTGTTCGCATGGGGCAGCTGAGAAGGATCCTTGTAAGAGACTCATTTATGCAGAGGGTATGCAGACCTCGCCAAGCACTGAAATCAATCACCTCTTGGCCACTCTGCTAATCCTTTCATGCCTCTAACTGTAGGCTTTCTCTTCAGCCCAGCTGGTTGCCCAGCAAAGTTAATTTTGCTGGTGATAACCCCCCTTGTTACAGCAAGAGTGAGGAAGGGAAATAACGCCTGTAATCCAAAGGGAGAGAAGCGATCTGGAAGGAGGAGGCGGTGGAGGAGGAGGAGATGAGGTTGCAGCCTTCGGATGTACACGCTGCAGGCTGTGAGAGCTGATGCAATGGTGTGAGCTAAGGGCTTGGCTCCCCACTGATCTCAGCGAAGCAGGAGCGCTTCCATATTTGGGCATTTGTTTCAGGTGAGAAGTGGTTAAGATTTGGCTTCCTCAAGCTCTCTGCAGCCGTGCCTGCCTGAAGAGGTTGTTTCCAGCACACGCAAGTGGGGAGGCAGGGCGGGTGCCGATTGCCACCATCGTTCTCGTGCACGGAGAGGTTGTAGCTGCACTTGTGAAGTGTGTTTCCCTCTGTGTGATACTGCAGGGCCTAACACTAAGGCTGTTGAAACATATGTGACTTGTCCTAGGTCATCTACCTGGAAAGAGAGGAGCCAGGCTTGTTGTCTTTGAAGGAGGTGCCTTTCTCACGGCAGGGAGGTGTTTTCAAGCTAGCGAGGCTGGGAAGAACCAGTTCACCTGTGAGAACCAGCCAGGAGGGGCCTGCTGGCTTCTGTTTGGGTTTTTATGCTTGAGTAGGAGATCTGAGTGCGTTAGGTTCCTATTAGAATGTAATTGTGCTTTTTTGTCCCTAATCTTTGTCATGTATATTTTGTTTTTCTCAGCAGTCATCTGCTACTCCTTGCAAGCAACTCTACAGATCTGTGTAATAGTTTCTAGAAAACATCTCATGATATAAGCTCTCTTGTATTTTTCTTTTCCTTTTTGTACCTTATTTTCTAAAGCCTACCGTGGCAATGTAGCCCTCTGTATGAACTGCTGTCACTGTAGCGAGGACTTCTGCTACATGCTCTCTTAGACCAGTGCCCTCCCTGACGACAGAGCTGTGCTGTGGTGTAATAGCACGCTGTAAGGGGCAGTCTGTACCCCACACGGCTAGCGGTGCCCAGGAAGGATGAGAAGGGAAGTTATTTGCTTATTGATTATATGAAATTATACCTCTTGGCACTGGGAACAGAAAATTTGGGTCTCCTGACATGCAGTGGTGTGTGCTTCGCTGTTCAAACAGCGCAGTTAGTGTTGGGCATCAGCATGCCCGACCTGCTGAGAGACAGCAGGCTTCAGGTGGTGTGAATGTCCTTCTCTTTCAACTAGGATTTAGCATCTTGGTTGCTATGTTTGTGGCTGATTCTCTCCCAGTGTAACAGGAGACCGGTTAGAGCTCGCTGCATGTCTCCCAGGATCTGCAAGTGAAAACCACTGAGGCATTGGGGTCAGACATATGAGGATGGAGAAAGTAGTCATCAGGAGGGGTTGTGTCCTCCACAGGGGCAGAAGATCCCTTTGCTGTTTTGCACAATTTCTAGTTGTACTGGCATCACATTTTTTAAATTATTTTTTTCCTTCAGAAAATTTGTTTTAAGGTTTTAATTTTTTTTTAAGAAAGTCAGAGAGAGACAGAATTAAGTGCAAGAAACTTTTTTGGTTCTTAATGAGAAATTTTTTTTTGTCTATGTGAAGAGGAAAAAGTGTTAATTAAACATAATTTTCATCAATGCAACTTGCACAAAAAAGCCCCACCTACTTTCATGAGAAAGGAATAAAGAGAATCATAATCCCGGATTAGGTATCTTTCACTACACATATATAAAAACAACACCGTGTGAAAAGGGGGAAAATATATATGTATACACACACACCAAACATACCAATGTGCCTCCAGCAGTATTACCGAAGGAATTAACTTTACAAGAAACAGCCACAGCCTGGAAAGAAGCCATTTTTTCAAATAAAAGCTGAATGAGACTTGTGGTTTCTGAGAACTATGAGAAGGAAGGGTTAAAAAAACATTTACAGATAAGAATAGCTGATGATGGGAGATAAGTGAATGTCTTGAAGTAGGGGAGGGTCACTATTTAAATCGCCTTTTCTTTCTTTTTTTTTTTCCCCTCCTCTTAGTTTAAAATTGGCTTCTACTAGGAACAACATGTAGGATTAATGTAGTACTTTAAATCTTCAAAGTGCTGCACAAACATTACTTCCCTAATCAGCAAACACCTTTGCTTAATAGGCAAATCAGGAGCGCAGTCGCCATTTTAGAGAAGGGAAACTAAGGTGCCAGAAGTGCCAAAATTTCCAAACCTGTAGTTTTTTTGGAGTGGGGTTTTTCTTTTTTTTTTTTTTTTCTTTCTTTCTTTTTTTTTTTTTTTTTGATAGTGTTCAGCGTGGGGACTGCCTCTAGGCTGGCTTGTAAAAGCTGCTGAGCTCTCCTGGATTTCACAAGCGCTAAGCATGCAAAGCAGCTCGGCAGAGCTCAAACCACGCATCAGCAGAGTCGCCTCCTTACCTTTGCAGAGGTCACGGCGAGCTGTGCCAGAAGGGAGGCAGCCCATTCCGGGCCAAGGAGGGTTTCCTAAAAAGTTGCCAGTTTACCCCATGCCATTGAGCTGTATAACTTAAGCTGCATCAACTGAGCACTGTTGGAAGATATTTCAACCCCGCAAAAAACTTCGCAGGGAAAAAAAAATAAAATTGCGTGACTGTTTCAATAAGTTACTTTTGGGTAAAGGTTTTCAGGTAGGCTGGTGCAAGAGGTATTGCTCACCTTGCAGGCAGAGACTGCCTTTGGAGATGATCATTCCTTTCCTTAAGTCAGCTGAAATATTGCAGTTGTCATAGATATTATTCCCCTGCCAACTTGATACAGAATAAGCAGCAGTCCAGTGGTGCGCTGAAGCAAGGATAATTTTGTGTGTGTTGCATTGGTGGTGCTCTGTATGCTGAGGGTTCAGCTCCAGTGCTTGGCAGACCATATGCTAAATGAAGAAATGTCCTATTTGGCTTAAAAAAAGAGGTGTCCTGGGTAGGGATGGCTTCTGTATAGAAAGAGCATGAACTTTATTATGCAATGGAAATCTTTTCATGAGGTTTTGCTATGTGCAGGTGTGTCAGATTTGTTATTGTAAACACAAAAGGATAGCTACCCAAATAAGAGCTTAGATCCTCTTGCACATAGACCTCGGTATTGATACAAACTTTATTGTTTCCAGTTGTTAAAGATAACACTTCAACATTGGAGCAAAACTCTGTGGAGCCACGGGAGGAGAGTGCTATTTCTCCCTCATTTTTTTAAGACGTATTCTGTGAGAGTGTCTTTCTTCAGGAGAGCAAAATACTACCTTTCTGATAAAAAGGAGCGGTTTATGATCTGCTGATACATTTTTAGCTACTGAAATTCATCTAAATTCAGCTTTACAGAAAGCTGGAAGCTGTGCTAGAGGAAACACAGGAAAGCAGCACTCGAAAGCTGACCTGTCTTTCCTGAACAAACGAGACGGGACTTGGGTCTAAATTTTCTAGCTCTGTTTTCCCCGTTAGCCGTGATGGTCGTGCTGCCTCACAGCGCTGGGGAGGGCAATGCCCTCCGCTGAAAGAAGAGGAGAGGGGAGCATCCCTGCAGGGGCCACTGCTCGGGGGTCTTCTCGCCCCTGTCGTGCGTCCCGGGGTGCACCGCGCTTTCCCGCTGGGGCGAGAAGCCGTGTTGCCTGGGGCTGCCCTGCTAGGGAGCAGCACCGACCAGCAGCGGGTTTGGCTCTGAGCCCAGCCTCAGAGCAGCTCCTGCCCTGTCATTTAGATGTAATCTGGGTAACGTTGTGTAAGGCATTCCCTCTGCCTCCGTTCCTCCTCTTCCCCCTTTCTACACACCCACCCTCAAATTTGGGACTGTGTCACTATAATGCCATGTTGTAAAGTACTTAGACCCCTGATGTGAAATGCCCGTGGTGGGCAGCTGGGGACTGCTGCTTGCTGTGCACCCCGTATCACTAGCCTTAGCTTTCAGACCTCCACTTTTGACTTATTTACAGGACACTAAAGTGTTTTTACAAACTAACTTCTGAAGGAACCAAAACGTAGCTTCAGGCTAAAGCTTGAAACTGCCCAAGTGCCGGTTGGGTTATTGCTTCCCCTGCTTGAGATCTCGAGCTTTGCTGGCATCAGGCCCACCCAGTCTAAAAATTACTGGAGCAGAGGTTGTTTGAGGGCTATGGCATGAGGGAAAGCCTCTTCCTGTTATGTAGCCGGAGCATGATGCCGTACCAGCACTGCTATGTTAGCTGCGGTGCTGAGCCTCAGCAAACTCACCCTGCCGCTTGTTGGGGCTTATTAGCTCAACCACATGAGCTGTGGCTGGGAGCTGACTTGCTCCTGACCTTGCAACGGGAGCAGACTGAGCCCAGGTTTGCTATCAAACCTGCACCCAGAGCTCCTTGGATCCCCTTTAAAATGCAGGGCTGGAAGGGATTCCCGTGGGGAAGGGACGGGAGTGGTGCCGCTGGGCTCGGTGCCCAGCCTGGAGGGTGTTCATGGGGCAGGCAGCACACCCGCTCTGTTTGCATTTGAGCGTCAGCATCGCCATGGGTGGGAGAGAAAAAGTCTTCCTGTGAGATGTTTGTCGGGTGGCTGAGCACTGAATGACACCTGCTCATTAATCAGTGAGGTGGCGGCTGGTTTTGTGATGAGTTCCTTGTCTCCCATCTCTTCTGGTGCAAACTGCTCACGCTACTCGTACTTAGTCATTTTATGGTTTTTGACCCATCCTTGGTGGATTCTTGTAGGAGTATGAGCAAAGGGGACTCCAACAAAAAACAGTGTGTGCATTTCTAGATATCCTGCTAAAATCTTTCTCAATATTGGCACCCATAAAGGAAGTGGTGATGCCCCTAGGAAAAGCTTCAGAAGAGTCATCGTTAGCTCGGTAAGGTTTGACAAAGACAAAGCTTGTGGACTGATCACTTTGTGATACAGTTTCTATGAAGAATTAATAAATTTGACCTTTATTTGGCATCTCCTTTGTGTGGTGACTTTTCTAAGTCAACTTTGCTAATTTCCTTTCCTGTGCCTCTCAAAAGGGCTACAGAAGTTGGAGTCTGTCATTCTAGGTTTGTTTTTCAGCAGACTGATCTGTGCAAGATACTCATGGGGGGAGCTGGGTTGCTCCGGTGCCGCTGGCGTTCAGAGGGAGCGCTTCCCATGGTCCCTGGCCAACGGGAAGAGCAGCTCCGCAGGGGAGCTGGGTTCCAGGTTGAATTTGCAGGAACACACACCGGAAGAAAACCACTTCCATGCTGCATGTTTGATGTTGCGAGTGCAAAAATGCTCTGATGCTGTTAGCCACCCTGCTAATCCTAATCAGTTTTTAATGGGACTATTTTGTTTCAATACACTGATGTTCTGATTCACGGTGCAACTTATTTCAGGAATGCTTCCTAAACAGAACTCATGGGGTCTTTCTCTTAAGTGTGGTAGCTTGGTAGCATTTTAATGGTTGATAAAGCACGTGGCCGAGATGGACTCTGTTGGTTCGTGATTGGGAATGACTAACTATTGACCACTTCCCTCTCCACCACACGGGTCTGAGCTGCTGCCAACCACCCCTTTGCCTCTGAGAGTCAAACTCCTGGGGTACGCCTTACCTTGGACCCCCCTGGATCACGCCACATCTGCGGTATGACCCCAGCGTAACCTGCTCGCTGGGGAAGTCATCCTTTCCTTTCTCTGCTCCCAGGACAAGCAGGGCTGAGCACGCAGCAGGCGCTGACTGCCGGGGAGCGGTGCAGGATGGACAGGTATTCCTGCGTGCTGGGGGCTCCCCGGCTCTGTGCAGCGTGCTGCCTTCAACCTGCCTGGCACGGCTCGGCAAGGGTGTAACAGTTCACTCAGCTTTTTTTAAAATTATTTATTTATTTATTCTTTTTCCACTGGCCATACCAATCTGATTACACCTTCAAGGGATCATCTGCCCCTAAAGCTTAATTAAGGAGCTCTTGTCTGACTCTTCACTGACTCACCTGCCACTGTATGAGCTCATGTCTGACTTGTCCTAGGAAGATAGTGAAATATGTCAGGCTTCTTTGAAATATAGCAGGTTTTTGTTTTATTGCACCCCTGACATTGCTGTTGGCTGCTGCAGAGGTGAACAGAAAGATGACTGCCCCAACTTGGTTACATTTATCTAAACTTCGTCGCTCGCCTCTTTGTGCCTTGAAAAACCAGATGGGGTTTTGCTTGCACAGCTGTAGGTATGTTAGAGTTAATAAAAAAAATAAAATTAAAAATTAAATAACCTTTGAGTTTTGGCTTCAGGCAAAGTAGGTGAAATGATGTGTTTTGGAGATGAATGCTCTTGCAGGAGGCAAGATGTAGCTTGCAGGAGAACATCTGCAACCAATCCATTCTGTATGAGATGGGGCAAAGACTTGTTTGTATCTCAGTACCTGTTCAAACATGTTGCAGCACAGCAAAAAGAGGTTTTGAATGCATTGAGGAAGGGTGGGTAAGAAGGAAAAAAGACATCAAGCTGAATGTTTGCTTAATAGCTTTGATTTCTTCATTAAACTTTTAAGCACTTTAATAATTTGATTAGCTCCTTTCAGAGCACTGTAGAATTCCTTTTTTTTTTTCTCTCTTTTCTTTTCCTTTTCTCTTTTGTTAGAAGAAAAGAGAAAAAACCCTAGTCATCTTCATGCTGCAAAATGAGCTTGCTTTCTAGCCTGGAGCGAATCTGGTAACTGTTCACTACCTTTGTGTACCCACCCTGAGGACTGTCAGTGGAAGGATGTTGATCAAAGGGTGTGCAGAGATTCAGTTACCAGGCTGACTCCCTGGACACCAGAATGCAGCTTCCCAGTCAAATCCTCCTTGCCAGCTAGTGTCGTCCTCTTTGTTCTGTAAGAACTGAATGTAGAATGAACATCTAGAAACTGCAGTTTGCAGAGCTCGTTTGCCTGCCTTTAATTGTGCACTTGAAATGCCTCTTTCTCAGAGCCTGTGGCAGCATAGAACAGTTATATGACTCAGGAGCAGCTGAAGTGGTGAGGTTGGTAATAGAGGTTCTCATATTGAGGTTCTCGTATCATCATACTGATGGTTCTCATCCTCATACTGACCTCTGTGGGTTTTTGGGTTTTTTGGTTGGTTTTTTGGCTTTTTTTTTAAGCTGACCCCCAAGATGCACATTTAGCTGTATTTCTCGTTTATACATATAACTAGCGTGAGTTTTGAATGTGCAGACTGCATGTGACAGGGATCTGCTCTCAGGGGAGTGTAGCAACTGTTGCTCAGATCTTTCTTGTCTTATAGGCTGAATGCCTTGCTGGGAAGCGGGGGGTGGAACTGATTTAGGCTGAATAAGGTGGAGAATGTGCCTCTGAATGCATGCTCCTTGCCTCTGGTAGGATTTTAAGGTGCTCTGCTTTACGTGGATGGTGGTGTAATGCTACTAAGGTAGTATGTTGCCAGTGCTTAAAAACAGCAGGCTGCAATTTTTTTTTTTTCCTTGCCTCACACTGAATCCTACTGCAACTTTGCTGAAAGTGCTTGCTTAAGCAAGCCAGCCCTGGTCATGTGCTAATGTTCTTCAAGGCCCCAATGCACAAGTGAATTAAGGAACTGCAAGATGTAGAAATGCCTGTTCTCTGCCTTTGATGTAGACAGGGCTCCTCCATTGTGCGTTTGCTCATCAGTGCATCACTCTTACTCCTGTGTTTGCATGCATTTGTCAAGTCTCTAGTGATTCTCGGTGCTGTTGTTCACCTGTATTCCCTGGTCGGCTACCAGGAAGGCCTCCTACAGCTTGACCATACTTGGCAGGTGGACACCTGTGCTAGGGATAGCCTTAGGCTCCATGCCACGCTGCACAGACTTGCCTCACTGCACCTAGAAAGAGAATTGCTGTGTCTGTGTGGTGCTGCAGCAATGGGTCAGGTTCGTTAGCTCTGGCACATTGCAACTTCAACGTGACAGTCTGGGGGGCTGTGCAGAGATGTCTTGGCTGCGTCTGAACTCCTTTCTCCTGCATGTCACGCACTGGGTTAGCATGTGGCAAGCCAGCAGTCCCTGCAGCTGCACTATGGGCATGCCTTTAGCAGGCCTTGACCTGCAAGGAGCATCCTGACCTAGAGAGGTGGTCAGGACTGCGTTCAGGTGCAGGTTGTACCTCACTCCCCATGCTTAGGGCTTCAGCCAAGAGGGCTTTAGGTGGCTCTCATGTCATTCCTTGAGTTTGCTGTCCTGGACTGCAAGAAAAGCCTGATGTATAATTCAAGTTGCCTGAGTGGGTCTCTGTCCTGATGTGCTGATAACTCATGCAATCTTCCTTTTCTGCCTTCAGAGCTGTGTTGCTGTGACACTCTTGAGCAATAGCAGAGCTCATCTGTGGAGAAATCTCCTTTCAGAGAGAGTTTCAAAAGTGGTTGGCTATCCAGGGGTTTGTCTGCCTGCTTCAGAGCTCCCATCGCAGAATCACCAAGGAAGGTGGCCAAAGCTACGTGGTGGGAATGACATTTTCTTACTCGAGCATTGGCCTAACTCTCTGGTTTTATCCCCCTCCTGTGCAAACATTGCTTTGTCCCTCAATTCCTCCATACACCTCTGTACCACACATCAAAACCTCTGCTTCCTCTTTCTCTGAATTGTGTGATTAATTATTCCTCCCAGCCCACTGCTGCAATGTGAAAACGGGTCCCTCTTACTTTTGCAAGCACTTTCAAAGGTGCTTGCTCTTTGGAGAGGTAGCGCATGGAGAAGCATACATCAGCCTGTGTGGGAATGGGGTGGGGGTGGTGTTTTGTTTTGTTTTTTTCCCCTTGGCTACATGAGCAGCTAAAACCTGTAACCTACAGGAGTTGGAAGCTCCATGCAGAAAATTAGCTTAGGTTGGTGGAAGAGTTGAGATTGCATTTTTCTTGGCTAATTAAAGGATTAAAGGTGCAGAGATTTAGAGTGAACTGTCAGTGTGCTACAGAAGAGAGCCTTTGATGGTTGAATCCGACTTGAGATTAAACAAATTGCGTTTAAATAAGAAATATGTGGCAACAGTTACAGTCTAGCTGGGCCTCTATTATTTGCTGTCCTCCAAGGTCAGGTAGCTGGCATGCTGTGACTAGGGCTTCTCTTCCCTTACCAACTTGCTTCTTCCCAAGTGTCTCCCTCTGGATTGTTTCAATCTGTTGCCTCCATACCTTGTAAAACTGGGCTTATTTCTTCTCACCCAGTGCTTTGTGCAGCAGAGCCTGGCATGCCGCCTTACGCGATGATGATCCCGCTGCCCATCATAGCAGTAGCACGGTTGCATCCTTGTCGTGTGTTTTGTCATGCCTCTGATCCTATTTAGGGTGGTGTTCTGTTGGGGTTTTTTCGCATCCTGGTGCTTTGCAGTCTGCAACTGGAAAGCTGAATACTTGTTTCCCTTGGACTCTTTTTGTTGTTCAGTTTTGAACTGGTGGATGGAAAGAGTCTTTTGGGTTATACTGATAGTTTAATGAGGTCTTCCTCTACATGGTAGTGGCAGATAAAATCCTGGAGGGATAGTTAGCTGTCACTGATTTGCTTCTCCAGGTTCAAAGTCCCTGCTTTGTTTGTTGCCGGTTGATTGTCTTCAACAGGCTACATTTGCAACTGGCTTTCCAGTGTTGGTCCCAACCTTCCTTGTGCCTTCTTGCTTAGATAGCAGTAAATTCAGAGCTGATAAGGGGCTGGTTTTAGGTCCTACCCTTGATAGCACTTGCAGTGATGCAAGCTCATGAGATTCATGCTAGCTATCTCAGGACACAGCTTGCTTTTTGCAAGGGCAGGAATTCGTCTGCACAGCATCATGCAGGGCAACAGCACATTCTGTCCATGGAGGCTTTGCACCTTTCTCTGATGCATCATGTATGAGCTGTAAGGAAAATGGGAGTGCCGGCCAATATGAGCCAATAACTTCTTCTGATGTCGCAAGTCTGTCTTGTTTTGCTCCATTTTGTTTTATTTCTTTTGAGGGAGGAAGGTGCTTGTCTCTAGTACTTTCAACCCATATAAGTTTGTGAGAGGGTTTTTAGTTGGCTTTTTTTTTTTTGGAGAGTGGGGGAGGTGGAGGAAATCAGAAAATTCAAACTGGTGAAAAATCTGCTGGGATTCCAATATCACTCAAAAGCATGGCATTACTTACTAATTGGGTGTGGTTAGTTGGGAAATCTGACTTTTAAAATTATGTTTCTCAGGGAACTATTCCTGTTTTCATTGTTATCCAGTAACAAAGACTGCCTTTCATTTGGGAAAGCAGCCTTGCTTTGAATGCGATAGGTCTTCTCACAAAGCACCGGTGACTTGGGGTCTTCAGAACTTGCAGTTTGCAAATGGAGCAGTGCAGAGGTAGTGAGGTTTGCAGGGACAAAGAGCTGTTTGGTGTTTTTCTTGGAAAGCCATCTTCAGATTGTGGTCATGTGGATTTGCATCTAAATCCACATTCATTCCTGTTATGTTTCCAGTTAGGTCATGCAGATGACATGATTATCTTTCAGTTACCAAGTGAAATAAATCAATTGCTAGGTATTGAGAGACTTGCTGCGATCTGTTTCCAATAACTTATAGATCTGTAACTATGTCATGGAGCATTTGGGCAATTATTCCTCATGAGCTTACCTAGCAGGCTTGTAGATTTACCTGTAAAGTGCATCCAGGTCCATGCAAGCTTGTTTTATGCACTTGTGCATTCTTGCTGAAATTATAAAGCAACCTAAGAATCGGGTAGAACAGGTGTGGACTATGCTGTGTTCAAGCCTTCCATTTCTCATGCAATGTGTTACTGCAGATCTTCCTTTGGCTTGCATGTCAACTGGGACGTGGTTTTCCATTCTTCTTCTCTTGGGGGGTTGGAGATGCAAACCAGAAGATTTTGATTTCTGTAAGAGGGAAAAGAAGGACTGCTGGTAACGTTTCCCAAACTCATTGCATACCTTCCTCCTGTTCTAAACGTTGCTCTGCAGAATGGCTGTCTTTCCCTAGCCACTGCAGTTGTGTAGCTTTAGGGCTGCTGGCAAGCATGAGAAAAACAGGAGAAATACCCTAAGCCTGAGATGGGCTTGTTAATCTCCCTAGCAGAGAAGATGCCACAGTGTTGACCTCACTAGCTGCCTGGGGGGTGAGATGCTGCGTTCTGGAGCTGGGCACGTCTTGATGGCCTGATGGCTGCAGCAATGACACCGTTACGTTCCTCAGCATGGTTCTTGACAAGCTGTTTCCCATAGTACGTAGGAAAATCAAGGTCCCGGTTCAGTAAGGTACTTGAGTGAGTGCATAACCTCTAGCACGTGAATATTCCCTGTGAAATCTGTTGGGTTCTGTTGGAGTCAGCAAGGCTGCTCCCATCCTTAAAGGTAGGCATCTGCTTAAACACCTTGCTGAATCATGTCTTGACTTTGAAAGTAGGCTTAGAAGAAACCACATCAGTTGACTCAAGGACTGTGCTTAGGTAGGTCATTGAGGATAGAAGGAGAGGGCTGGGAAGGAGGAGGATCTAGGTAAAACACAGATCTCGGAACCTTGCAAATGCTGGTAATAGACAAGAACACAGTCACTAGTTGCCTTTCTCGCAGTTCATCCCCAAAGCTTAATTGTCTGAATAAAAGGTTTAAAGGTTTGACTTAGTCACCATTCATCCCAAGTATGCTGGAGCTGCTGTCATGCTTTATTGATCTAGCTTAGATCTGAGTTAGTACATCTTTGTGTCCTCAGTAAAACTATGATTTGCTCAGTTAGGTGTGATTTTTGTCTTTCCTAATCCTTATGTTTTCTCTGTGACTCAGAATTAGAGTATGGCCTCGTTGGGTCAGTAAATCCACAAAACAGAGGGACGTTTACAGAAATGGTTTGGTTCAGTTTGGATTCCCGGTTTTCTAGGAGGAGGAGAGGGCCCTTACCAGATGGTCTTCATACAGAGGAAGAAAATTTGTCCCTGCTCAGTGTCTGTGTGTTAGTTTTTTGCCTCTCTCACCAGCTAGTCTGTTCTGGTCAGAAAAGCTTTGCTGGCTTTTCACTTTAATTATCAATGAAATGCTCTGCAAGCAGGAGAACAATATTTGCATAGATGTAATTCTGGAAATTGAGCGTAATGTGATCAGGAAATGGGACAGGCCCTGGCTGTTATCATGGAAGAGACTTGCTGGTACCTGCACTTTGTTTCAAATGTAATAAGATCTGACTCAGGAAGGTTTCCTGGACGTTAATAGAGAAAACTCAATGCCCTTTTGGCAAGGGACTCACGCTAACCTTTCTGCACAGGAACAAAAGAGATTTCTTGCAAATTCATAAATCTGTTCTGAAAAGGCTGCCCACAGTACACTGAAGCTGAAATGGTCTCCCTTGGAGCAGAAAGGCAGGGGCGTGTGTGTGTGTGTGTTCAGGACTTGCTTTTTCTGAGATAGAAGCCAAAGAACAAGGCACTTGTGTGCGCTGCCAGTTAAATCTCAGTGGGAAGACATGATGCTACTTGCAAGGTATGCACAAGACAAGACCAGAGGCGCCGCAGTGCTTGATTACTGTCAAGGGCTTAGTTGGAACTTGCCTTTGCTCTTTGGCCTGCAGCATTTATGTAGAAATTGGGGACGCTGTTGCTTGCTTCCAAAGCTTTGCCTTGATGGGTCCTGCCCACATCTTAGGCGGGGAGGAAGGGGGGGGCCACTCAGAGCCTATGAAGTAAACAGGAAAATTACTCACCTTAATGATGCATTTCACTGGTACTGCTGCTTTGAGAGCCTGTCAGATTTAATACTTTCTGTCTTTCCACCCATAGGTGTGATTAATACTTTATTAGAAGGATGGAGAGGTATCTGTACTTTCCCTCAGGTAGAATAAACAGGGGGGGAAGGAAGGTGAATAGGAGAGAAAGGAGATTGCCTTTTTCCATCAAAACCAGTCTGTCGAGAGTGCGCGTACAGAAGAGACCTCACTGGCTGACTTGGCTGGTGGCCCCTTACTCTATCAGAACATTCCAGTTGACAGCTGAGACCCTTGGCCTCCTGGTTAGCTGCTAGCCCTGCTCCATGGGGTGCAGTGGCTGGTTCCCAGCTCGAGGGACAGCCAGGGAGCAGTCCTGCACTTGGTCACAGAACGACATTGAAGTAGGCATGCCCAGCCAAGAAAATACGCACGCGGTCATCAGCCTGCTCAAAATGCTTAGTCCATTGTAGAGGCAGAGTGTCTTGCTCTCTGCTCACAAAAAACCTAATGTGTTTTGGCTCTGGATTTTAGTATAGGTAATAAACCCCACGTTTCATAGGAGGTAGTCTCAGATGTTTTCACGTTTTCCAAGCTGTGCTGGGCTGTGGTGTCGCAAAGCTCTCACACTGGCTCTGTCTGACCTGTATCTTTGGATGAAGAAGAGAGCTACAGAGAGCTACTGTGGGAGAGCCCTGAGCTGTCACGTGCACAAATTCAGGATCTGAAGATGTGTGTTGCACCATCTGAGGAGACAGGAGTGCTCAGCCAGATCTGCTAGCTTTCCCTCTGGATGAACGTTGCTGAAAACTGCCCCCTTTGAAATAAATCTGGCATCCCTTGCTTGTGTTGAACTGCACGGTTTGGAGATGTCCTGCAGTTTGTGTCAGTAATGCAGTTACCAACAGGAAGGTTGTTGCTGGGCCACCTGGGATGAGTAAGGAAGCTGATCCTTCAAACGGGTTATGGGGGAATGAAAGAGGGATCTCTTATGGCCATCTGCACAAGGCTTAATAGGTAACAGAAGCCCAACTATGCCTTCAGTAGCACTTTAGGAAGACAAGGAGGAAGAAATACAAATTGCCTCTGTGTGAGCTTCTTCAGGGGTTATTTGTCCTTTAAGTAGAGTCTATTGACCCTAAGTCAAGAAAGAGGGAACAGGAAACAAAATGTATTTGGGCAAAGGTGGTAAGTATGAGACATCAGAAGACATTCAACCTGGTTTTAGCTTTTAATCACTTGAATTTTCTCTCCTGTAGCTGTCTGTTAGAATGAGACTGTGCAAAGACGACCAGCTTGTATCTCATCTGAGCCTGTCAGTGACCCAACTAGGAAGATGGGCCCATATTTGACACATACTCTTACCCTTGCAATATGCTGACCCTGTAGCATTTTGCAATTAGGTTAGCCCTTTGGCGTGAGCCAAAATTTGGGTAGAAATCTGTCACCATCTAGCAAGGTGTCGTGCTTTCCAGGGTGTTGAATGGCTGGTGCAGTCTATGGCAAAGTGCCTGATACCTCCAGGTCTGACTCTGCCCCTAAATTGCAGGCTTGGGATGTTGCTGATTGAAAAGACTACGTTGCCAGAACAACTTTTGTAGTGTTCTTTTTTTTTTTTTTTTTTAACATGTTCTCTTGTCCAGCTTGGCTTCCCTCCCCTGTAACAGATACTGTACTAATAACAGCTCATTTACTTTCCTCTGAGATATTAATGAAATCCCCTTATTTGCAGGTGAGAGAACTAGAGAGAGTTTTGGATTTAGGTCTTACAGCTGGCATTTCTTTGAACCCTACTTCCTCCCCTTGATCTTCAGCTGGTGTGGAGCTATCTGAACCTGTGACTGTATCCCAAATTGCTGAGGGCCCAAAGCATACATCTACTGTCTAGAGGGCTACAAGGCTTAATCTGCTTGTCAGGGACTCTTATAGCTGACTTGCGTTGATGAAACCAGGCAGGATTTGGTGGGAGCAGGCTTATTTTGGAGAGCTTTAGGATTTTTGCTTTGCCATTTGCTTATCTTAATTGAGCATGCACAGAAACAATCAGTAAGGACAACCTCTGTGTGCTGCTGTGGTTCTTCCTTCCTTATGGTTGAGTTCATCACCCTTTGACTTTCAGCAGGGGACAAAAGTGACTGGGAGATGCACTAAAAGTTGGTGTCTGGTTACTCCAGACAATATTTCCTCTGGCTGGTTAGAGTTTTTGGAGTTTTACAGGTAGGATGGAGCATGCTGGAACATGCGGACTTGAAACAAGTGAGATCTGAGAGGTTAATAGGAAGCAAACAGCAGCCTTCCTCTTTGGCTGAACCTGAGACAGATGGTTGTAAGAAGGTTTCATCCCTCACACCAAGCCAGGAGGAGGTTTGAAATGGCTAACCTAGGCTCTGCTTAAAGCAGTCCCTGAGCAGAACAGTCTCTGATGCTCAATATCTGAGGCTGATGTGCACGTGAGTCAGCAGCAGTATGCGGTGGGGTGGGTTTGCTGTCGGGAGCCTGGATATGTTCTTGCCAGTTCATTTCTGGACTCCTTGATAAGAAAATTCTGGTTTCCTTTAAAATACAAATTGAATCAGACCTTTAAGTCCAGGTTTGACTTCACAAATGCCCTTACGCAGAGGCATACCGGCTTAAGCAGGTGGCAGGTAACAATGCTGCCAAAAGTTGGGCATATGCTGAAGGTTTTTTGCTAAATCAAGTCTTGGAGGTTTTTACCTGCAGCTTTGGTGAATATGTTCTGATGTAATGAGTAGAATTGGCTGGTTATGTCAGTGTCACTGTTTCTAGCTGGTGTGATGCTTAGTGTTATACTAATCAACTTACAGTTTCATGTAAACAAACACACGTGGTCATATATATACTCACTTGCATTACCTGCAAGGAGTTGCATGTGTTTTATATAGATGCAAATACTTGTACCTTCAGTGTAGCACTTCGTTTGCAGCGGGTTCCCTCCTGCTAGGAGGATGTGAAGCAGCTGAGTGTTCTTGAGGATAGTGGAGCTGTGAAAGGAGGGAAGAAATGCAATTAAGTTGCTCATGGAGCTGCTTCTGCATTCACTGTAATGACTAAAAATGTTGCTGTCAAACTTTGACTCACTAAATAATATTCAATAATCAAGCTGATGTTTTTCAATTCCAATTTTAACTAATATTTTAGTCTGACTTTGTTTACTCCTCACTATTCTGCCAAGTGTTAACACTTCATAGCCTTTAGGTGAGTGTGGGTAGTATGAGAGTGGGCTTCCACAGTTTTAGTGGTGTATCTTCTTTGGTAGTCAAACGGGTTGCTTATGTTGTTGTGCATCTGTAATACAGAAGACACTGGGAGACCCAAATATCAACTTGTGAGTTGAACAGGATGAAAAGAACATGTGTCCATCCCAAACCCCCAAAAACACCAAAACCCAATGTTTGAAGTATGACAATGCAGCATGAGGTCTGATGCATGGGAGGCTTTATTTGCAAAATCATTCTGATCCTATGGAAATAGGCACAGCATTCAGAGCCTGGTATGCTTGCAAAGCGTGTGTGCTTTGGCCTGTTACATTGCATCAGAGGGAACCGTGCTATTGTGGGGATAATTCTTGGGTGTTTTGTGTATGAGTGTAAACCAGTGTTTGTAAGAAGGTACCTGAGAGTGTACCTTGGATTTTGGGTAATAACATAAAATAGATACTCCTTGTGGAAGCTACTTCAGTCAGAGAAAATTGCCACATTACAAAATAACGTGGGATCCCACCATCAGCGGGCGCTTACTGCGACCCACAGGGGAAGAGTTGTTCAGCACTGGCTCAGCTTTGGCTTTCAGCACGTTCACTCTCATTTCATACCTTCACCTCACTTGCAAAATTTCCGGTGCAAAGTAGTCGATCAGAAATGCAAATTACTAGACATTGTTAGCATCTGAAACTTATTTGGTACTGCTAAAGTTTCAGTTCAGAAACTGGCAGAGAAACTGGATACGATGCACAAGCAGTGTGTGAGCTGGGTACGCAAGGTAAGGTCATTTGACTGCAGGAGTCTTACAGTTTTGGTTTTTAAATAAATTAATTTCAAAAAAATAAAATGGACTAGCAAAGGAAGAGAACTTAACTAACAAAATTATATAGTAAAGCCTTCCTTTACAGCCATCAGATTGTATCAAAAAACATGTGTAAAATAATTCCCAGCTTGCCTCTGAAGCTTTCCATCAGAGGTTTTTTTCCTCTCTTGAAACAGGATACTCTTCATTTCATTCTTTTTTTTTGTTGTTGTTCATTTAAAAATGCGTTTTCAAGCCAAACCTCAAGAGGTCTTCATTTGTTGATGAAATAAGTCTGTAGATAAGAAACTGAAATGTAAAAGCCCTTGAATGTAACGTTTTCAAACTTATAACTGTTTCACAGTGCAAAAATAGTATGGGCAAATATCAGTGTTATTTCTGTTATCATTGTGGCTTTGCTGGCAACATTGAGGAGGAGTATTCCTAAAGCAGATAATATATCCTGGTCGAGGTAGTTTTGAATTAAATCTCTGGGGAGCTTCAAGCGAGAGGCTGAAGTATTGTTGCATGAATGAATGATCCCATTTTCCTAAAGATGGGAGAATCTAGTGGATGATCTGAATTCAATATTCTGGGGAATTTCAGGGGGTCTCCTACCCCCTGACCTGCCACGCTCCTGCCAAACACGACCAATTGTGCGTGTCCCCATGCTCGCCCTTCTCAGCCTGCTTCAGCACTGTCCCCTGAGACAGGGTGCGTGGCTGGGGACGGGTGTTTGCGGGGTGGTGGCAGGGGACTGGGCAGGAGTGCAGAGCGGAGGACATCGCAGGGGTTTGTACGGGGAGGGGGGAACACGGAGCTGCCGCTCTCTGCCAAGGCGAGTAGGTGGCTGTGCACGCAGCTCCGCATCTGCCGGTGTGCGGGGGGGGGGGGGGGGGGGGGGTGAAATCCGCTTTTCTCTCCCTTTTGCATTGCGCGATAGCAGAACGCGGGAGCCGTGCCAGCTCAGCCGAGCGCAAGCGTCCCTTTCCAGCGGGTTGGGGGGGCAGCACCGCTTCTCCCAAATCCCTGCCCGTGGGCTGAGCCCCGCGGTTAGCCACAGCCGGGGGGCGGGGGGCAGGCGGCTCCGCGGCGGGGCTGCACGCAAGGAGGGGATGCGGCACACACCAGGCACCGTCCCGCTGAATCCCTGTCCTCAGGCTACGTTTCTCCGCTCTCCTCCCTGCCACCCCTCCCCTTCCCCGTTTACCTAAGCAGGTCAGCACACACACACACACACACAATATATATTTATTTATTTTTTCACTAAGGTTTCCAAGGTGCAGCACCAGCTGCCGTCGGCGTCCGGTCCGGCGTGGGGAGCGCCGCCTGCCCCGGGGCAGCGGGGACCTGCACCGACACGCTCCTCGCCGCTTCTCCCGTTTCTCTTGCGGTTTTCGCGGCGTTGCCCGTCCCCACGCAGCTCGTGGGTCGCGTACCTCCTCCCCTCCGCCGTCCCCTCCGCGCTGCCGGCCGGGGGGACGCGGGGCCCCCCTGCCTGATGTCAACATCTCGGAGGGTGAGGCCGGGGAGGAATGTGCCGCTCCCAGCCCGGCGCAGGTAATTAATCCCTGCGACTGACAGGTGGCAACAGGCGGCCTTTGGCTGCGGCTCCTGGGGAAAAGCGCTCGAAGGAAGGATTTTAATAGCTCCTCAGTACCGTTCATGCGCGCCTGGCGAGGCGCGGGGTGCGCGGCGGCGGGGGAACTCAAGGGGAACGTGAAGTTTAAGTCTCTGCAAAGGTGGACCCCCTTGGGTGAATCGCTGCCCTTCCCCAAGGGGTAAAAGAGGGTGACATGGGTTTTTTTTTCTTTGGCCCAGGGTGAAGTCTGGTAAATGTCTGCAAAGCGCTTGTGGGGCTGCATCAGCATCCCTCCCGTTCCCGTCCTCCCCGGATATCGTATGGTGGTTTCCCCTTCAGGTGGGGGGATGCTCGCTGGTGCGGTGGGCTGTGGGTCTGGGGGCTGTTGTCACGCATGGTGGACCTGTAGATGCATTGGGGCTGACAATCGCTAGACCTGTCATGCCCCATGGTTTGAATGTCTGCTACGTCTGCTAGCAGCAAGCTGTCTGCTTTTCTCTGGAGCCTGATGAGATAGAGGACCTCAAACTGGAGCTGCAACGAGTCAACTAGTGAGCGGTGTGGCTAAGGTTATGCTGAGCCAAAGGTTAAATCTGGCAGGAGATGTCTATGTCCGCAGCGCTCCTGGCAGAGCTGCTCTTGGACTTTACTGCTGAGCCTTCTGTGGATACAAGGCACTTGTTAAGAGTGTGTGTGCGTGTGCATACACATGTATCTGGTGTCCCTGCCATGCCCCCAACAGGTTTTTTTGCAAATGAAAAGTTAAATCGCTGTTCATAAAAAAAAAAAAAAAATAAATAAATTTTTATTCTTAGTAGGTAACTTCCTACTACCTTTTTTCTCATAAAAGAATAAACCTTATGCAGGTGACTTTCTGGTTTTTTGCAACTCCTTGCTTCTCATCTGCAAATTCTTTGGTGCAAGTAAATGTTGCTTTCCCACTCTTCTGACCTGTTCCCTACCTCCCTGCCCCCTTTTCGGAGTTAGTTTGATAGGGGACAAAGCACAGCTGACTGGCTTTGAAAACATCAAGTAAAATGAATTTAGTGTTTAACTGAGTTGAACTAAAACGTGACTTCTTGAAAGAAGTTTGCCAAAGATTTGAAAGACCTGTTGATCTGAGCAGAAGGGGCTCAGGGAGCTGTCACGCCATAAGCCAGCCTCTGGGATCACCTTCAAGTTGACATCCGTCAGCATTCCCAGAGCTGGTTGAACCCTGCTCCTTTTAAAGACTTAGAGGCCGTAATCCCTCGGCTAGATCAGATGGTAAAACCAATATTAGAGGTAGATTTCCAAAGTAGTGCTTGGGGGATTTCACTGCATCAGAGTTTTGCAGGGGAATTGAATGCTCAGTGAAAAGCCGTTGCAGCTTGTATTGCACCCAGCACTTATTTCCAGGAGACTTCTGTCCTTTCTAGCAAAAATTTTTCACTTGAGAGGTGAAAAATGTTTTGTTTTCTCCTTTAAACCCTTTGTTGACACACCTTCCGGAGTAGGGGCTTGCTAAGAAATCAGACAGGTGTTGCCTGATGGTAACTGGTGTGTGTATTGTGATACTGAATTACCAGCCAGGGTGCCAAGAGTGGGTAATATAGTATGTCTGCACAGGCAGGTGGGGAGGGCAGGGCTGCAGGCACTGGAATGTTCTCTTCTTTCCTTTTAAAACATATTATTAAGTAAAAAGCTAAATTCACTGTTGTTCTTAGCAATCTCTTGAAGTCTGCTTATTTGGGCATGATGTGCAGCACTCAAACCCCAAAGAAAAGTCTGAGCCAAAGCTCTTTCCTCTCCCTCTCAAACGGATAACACGTCGCCAGGCTCTGTTCTTTTATTTCTTTTACATAACTTTCTGGTCTGTGCGTCTGGTAGAAGTAGTGTTCACACTCTTCAGACTGTTGGCGCAGCTTTTGTTCTTGCTGCTAGATCATGACTACTGTCATCTTGCTAAAGGACAGGTTTGTTGATTGGGTCAAGCTAATTTTTGGTATTTTTTTGCTCCTAATTAATTTCATTTTCCTATACTAGCAAGTAACAGAAGTGCGTTGACTTATTGTCATGCTCTAGATTTCTGGGAATTGCTGGTTGTGATCTTACTCCTCATACAGTGAGCGTCTGTCAGTTTCTGTAGGAAAATGGTGGGCAGGGGCATTGTCACGTCAGCGAGGTAGGGCAGTTTGGAGACCGCTGGGGAGAGGCATGTGTGCCGAGAGGGGTGACCCTTGCTTGCAGGCACTCTTTGAATGCACAGACAGCTCCTGCCTTGGGGCTTTTTTCTGATGCGTATTTGCTTTGAAATCTATATACAATATCCTGTCTTGCTTCATGGATATAGCGATTATCACCGATCCAGTACGAAGTCACCATGACCTAGTTGTTCGCATCTGTTTATGCCAATAGATAGCTGAGCGTCAGGTTACCCATGGTTGCAGCAAAGTTGGCAGGGTGGGAAACCCAAGCCCCTTACTGTCTGACAGCAGGTACCCCGTGGACAGATTTACACTGGTGTTAAATGACCAACTGCTCAGCAATTGCACGCTCACAGGCGGCTGTGCCTGAGGTAGATGTGAAATCATGGCGATATGCCATGGCCCTGAGCCCGGTGTGGTGCGTGCGAGGCTTGAACCCCTCTTGCAATCAGATGACAAAAAGGCGGCACAGCCTCTTGCTGTCTTGTTTGTCTCTGCTGGGTGCTGCTGTTTGCCTCCCCATGCCCTGTATCCTGAAGCAGAGGAGGGCTCCTGGTCACCCTCCTCTGACATGCCAAATTCAAGGTGTTGGCCAGAGCCTGGAGCTCTTGAGTCTGCCCTGTGTTTTGGGGATATATGTATTTTTTTCTTTGTTAGATAGGCTTATTCATCGTAACACATTAGTCCTTAGCTGTTTTGCTTTCTGTGAATTTAAGCTGCAGGTCCGATGCCTTCCTTGCTGGTTGTAGCCAAAGGGGTCTGACAGTTGGGGTGCTGAAGGGAGGACAAGGAGCAGATCCCTGCCTTTGCTGGCAGAGGGGCCACGCTGTTTGACTTGGAGCTTTGGTATTCGTGTTGGGCACCTCTCCTGTCCTTCTGAAAGGAGTGATTTTCTGCTACCCGCCCCCCCCGCCCCATAACCTCAGCATTCTGTCTTTGAAGATATTGTTCATAAAATAACAGTGAACACTAACACTTCTGATCCGTGACCGAGGGGCGTGTATCTCCTTCCATTTGTTCAATTCTCCAAATGCCTGCAGACACCGGACACGTTGGCTCCTGGTGTGTGCTGTGTGCCCTCCCTGCACCATCACACTTCCATATTTATGCTTTCATTGCAGCCCATCGCCTTTGGGTACCCAATTTCTTTACACTTCAATAGTGTTAACAAATCGCCTGGATGCCTTGGCTTTTCGAGATTTTGAGGCTTTCTGTCCTTGAAACCTTCACAATGCTATTAGCAAACTGGTGTGTTGAGGGAAACAATGCTTTCTAAATTTTCTTCCTCTTTCAAATATAAGTGATTCTTTTCCTGCTTCTTGAGATGAAAAGACAACATAGTGAGCTCACTCTTACCTTCAGTAAGGAATTGCTTTTTAATCAAAAAACAATAAGGAATTTCAGGTTAAAAAGATGTACGATACAAATCATCATCTAGATCTATTTCGCAACTTTTTTTGTAATTGTTTGGCATGTTCCCTGTTTCCGCGGGCTGGGTAAATCCTTTGTGGGTTTAATCTCTAGCCTGCAGGCACATAAAATACATTGCACAACTTGGCCTTTGCATTTTAAAGAATTTTTTTCCTTAGCTTAAATACCTGTAGCATCTTCTCTGCCATATGGCAGGGTGGTGTTGAGTGAGGAGGGAAGGGACCAGCTTGGCTGATTTTTAATCCCCCTCTCCTCCTCAGTGTCTCTCTCCCAACTTCGTTTTTTTCTGTGTTAGCAAGGCATACGCTTTGAAATGCAAATAATCCCTGAATATCACTAGCTAATCCTTCTGTTGCCACGTCACCCGCCACCCACCCATGCGTGCGCCAGCTCTTTCCACCCCAGCAGGGTGGATGGCCACGTCGTGCTCCCAACCTGTGTGAACCTGCTGGTGCTCTGTTTGAACAGTTGGGACCGGGGCTGTATCGGCCACGGCTGCTAGAGATGTTTTTTGAGAAAACAGCTACCTTGGGACTTTCACTTTTCTTCCTCTGCAAGAACAGAAGAGATGGAAGTGGGGAAATGCCAGCAATTCCTGTGGGTTACATGGTTAGAGTTACTGGGAGAGCTCTGCGCTTGCAGATGTCTGAGCACTGGGAGAAAACAGAAAGCCTTTGGAGTGGGGTACTGATAAGAACAGCTGGTTTTTGGAACAACCTTCTATAGCAGAGGAGATCAGAGAGTCCCCTTCACAGGGGACATCCAGAAAAATGGGTTTAGGTTAGACTGTACTGAACCACATAAGAGTTTCCTTGCGACCATTTCTACTAAGCACGTGCCCTTATTTCAGTGTGGATTTTTGAACAGAAACCAATGACTTCAGCCTGTGCCTCGATATTCTGCTGTGTAAAGGTTTCCAGATGTGAACACGCTTCAGAAAAATGCTGCACCAGTGTTATTGCTTTAGTGGGGAACATCTTAAAAGAGGGAATCTAGTACGTCCCGAGTTAGCACAGTGAATAAAAGCATCTTGTTCTGCTTCAGGTGTTTATTTCCCACCCCAAGATGGTCACAACCTCCCTTTTGGAGTCAGTTCTAGCTCTCACTGTGGACCTGGTCTTTGGGCTGCTCAACTCTTCTGAGCTTTGATATTTAGTTAGTTATTAATAGTATTGTTACTTTCCCCCTTACTTCATGGACACAATGCTTTGAGTTTAGAAGCAGGGAGGTTGCCATACAGGTGATCAGCAGAGGTCTGAGATGCTTTTATAAGATGACTAAAATGTCAGATTTGGCACAACTCTGCAAAAGTAGGAGGGCTTCTGTCGTGTCCGTTTTGTTAGGTGAGTAATGTGCGTCCCTTGGAAGAGGGGGTGTGTGGCCAAGAGGAATAAAGATTGTATTTGTTTAAGAGTAGTGGTCTTTATCTGAAGATTTTTGCATTTGGGAAAATTAAGATGTAGATTTGTACTCTACTGTTCTAAAACAGGTAAAGGTCCGGGGGTTTTGCCACATGTGGTGTGGCTGTTGTGTGAAAAAAATGCAATACACGTGCAGTAGCTGGTGCACTCATCTACACGTGCAAAGGCACCTCCATCCTTGTAGCACACTTCCACCTCTAGCTGAACATCCTGACTCTCTCTTGCTCTTTTCTCCCATCCAGTATTCCACCGAACTGAAAAAGCTGTACTGCCAGATTGCCAAGACGTGTCCCATCCAGATCAAAGTGATGACCCCGCCACCTCAGGGAGCCGTCATCAGGGCTATGCCAGTCTACAAGAAAGCTGAACATGTCACCGAAGTGGTCAAACGCTGCCCGAACCATGAGCTGAGCCGGGAGTTCAACGAGGGTAAGGAGGGCAGTGATTTGCTGGTAGTTCCTCTCCAAAGGTGCTTGACTGATGACTAGCTGGTGCAGGGATTTGGCAGCAGCTTCACAGCAGACCTGCTGGAAGCAGACTTCTCTGCAAGGTCTTGTGCAGCTTTTTATTTCCCGTGCTTAGCAGGAAGCTTCATACTACACTTTAGCTGTTCCTGTGCAAGCACATCCTTGGGAAGAAAGTACCGAAATAAACTTTGCGCCTGCTCGGGTTGGATGGATGTCTGTCCCCATGGCAGGCAGTGCCCTTCTGGCAGCCTTTCCCCGCTCCTCTTTTGCTCCCGCAATGAGAAGCAGCTGTTCTTGTGCTCAGGAATGAGCTTCCACATCACTGGGACAGGGATCTCGTAACAGGATGCAATATCATCTCCAGTCCTTAATCCACGCCTCAAAGACAGAGGGGCTGTTTATCTCTAGCAGGATAACACCAAGTGCCAGCATCAACTGTAGGCAACCTTCCTGTACATTTAACACTATTGGTTCAGTATTAATGTTTTAATCTTTTACTTGCTTCTCCTTATGTTAGTGAAGTAGCAGCTGGTTTAAAAATGTCCTGGGGTTTTCTGCAAACTCATGGGCTGGGCTCCGTTTTGCCTTGGCTGCTTAAGTTCACATAAGTTCAGATGCGCATCTGTTTTACTCTACGTGCATTATTTATCTCCTACTGTAAAAAAAAAAAAAAAAAAGGTTGGTGTCAGTTAGCAGGATGTCTTAGGAGCCTGGATCCCTTTGCTGGTTATGATGCAGCCAGCTAGACAAGCCTCAAAATAAGTGAGGACTTGGGAGTGTAAAATCAGAGTGGACTGAGACAGTCCTTTGAAATAGTTTTTCATATTAGAAAGTGCTTTTCTGACAGAACTAGTGTTTTTGAGGGTTAATAGCTGGTTCAGTGATGGAGTTTTAAGAAAGAAAAAACCTAAATCTACAAATTCTTATTCTGAAATAATTATTTCTCTAGAAATATGCTGTCTCTTGAGTAAGAAATGAACCCTTCAAACACAAAACAAATTTTTGGATGAACCCATAACAGGCTTCTCTCCTCAGAATATAGTTGTATGGTGTAGAAACACTATAGAAAATTTGCCGGAAGGAAAATACTTTTTAAAATTATTGGAAAGGGGCCTAAACCCAAAGATGACCATGTTCCCTTCTGCTGTCATTGTAAGCAAGCATGATTTTTCAAGCTGACCATTAAATGCATATTTTTCCTGCTGCTTGAATCTTTTTTAGCTCCTTAGGATCAAGACTGATGGGAGGGAACAGAGGAGGGCTAGCAGTTGATGGGGAAAAGAGTAGGGATTGAGACTTGAAGGAATTTGCTTCATGTACACATTAGGGGATGGAAAAGAAAAGCTTTCAACCAATGTGAAAATCCACATGGAGTTATCTGCTCAAAGATATCTGCTCACAGTTGGCTGTGAGCTGCCATTCAGTTGACGTTTGGGCTCACTTAGTCCAGGATCTCGGGAAGCCCATGTTCAGGTGTTTAGCTTGAGAAAGTCTGCGTTGCCTCTGTCTGGCAGTGGGGACCTTGGGAAGGTACGCTTTAAGGGCTGGGAGGCACGTGTGTGCTCTGGTAGACCTCTGGGTCCAGGTGCAGGGGTTTCTCTTGGTGGAAGATCTTGCTGCCCTGCGCATGAACTTGCTTCACTGAACAGTGTCTCTTGGTTTTTTGCTTCCTTACCCTTGCAGGGCAGATTGCACCTCCCAGCCACCTGATCAGGGTGGAAGGGAACAGCCATGCCCAGTATGTAGAAGACCCCATCACCGGGAGGCAGAGCGTGTTGGTCCCCTATGAGCCACCCCAGGTACGTTGTGAGCTCAGGGTGGTGGCATTCCGGCACACAAAGGGGTGGGGGTTTTAACCCTAGTCGAAAGAGTTGGGATCTTGTGCTTTCCCCATCCTCATCACAATGAAACCCTTCTTCCTCTTTGTCAGAAATGAACTTTTAAATGATCTCTTGATCCCCTGAGAGCAGGAGTTCTCAATTTCTTTTAAGGAAGCCTTATGGTGGGGCTCATTTCATGCTAGTCTGATTGCAGCACAGCTGTGGGAGTACGAGAGAAGAGCCTGGAAAAAGTAGAGCTTTCCATCCACCGTATCTTCTGCTCATCCCCTTTGTCTCATCCAGGTTGGTACAGAGTTCACGACAGTCTTGTACAACTTCATGTGTAACAGTAGCTGCGTGGGAGGAATGAACCGTCGCCCAATCCTCATCATTGTGACACTGGAAACCAGAGAGTAAGTAGTGCATCACGAGTGTAGCCCTTTGCTTGAGAGGTGACCTTCTGGCTCCTCTTCTGCTCAGGGCAGCATTGCGTATACTTAGGGACAGTTTGATGCAAGGTGCCACAGGATATTTTTCAAATCTTTATGGGTGGGAGCTGCCCAACACCTGGAAGATCCTGACTGGGAAATGGGAGGTTTGGGTCTGTCTGCACATACTGAAGTTGAGGGATGCTGATGTTTCCTCTCACCTCTTTTCCCAGTGGGCAAGTCTTGGGCCGCCGATGTTTTGAAGCCCGCATTTGCGCTTGCCCAGGCAGAGATCGCAAAGCAGACGAGGACAGCATCCGCAAGCAGCAAGTCTCTGACAGCACAAAGAATGGTGATGGTACGAAGCGCCGTAAGTAGCTGGCAGAGCTGGGCAGATTGCAAATCGTGCTGTCACCAGGTGCAGGTTCCACGGGGATGGAGCGGCGCTGTGCATGGGCTGTTAGAGGCAGGAGGGCATTAGATGTCTGGTCTCCCAGGATCAATCAGCCTGAAAAATGAGCTGGTGTTCCCAAAGCGACATTTGACAATCTGGGTTTGCAGGCTCCCTTGCTGCGCTGCCTGTGTTAGATCAGCCCTGCCAGCAGTGGCTGGAGGCGGTGTTTATTTGCCACCCTCAAGGTACATGGCTAGGACTCGGTAATCACCTTTTGAACCTTTACTGCTTGTTTGGGACTGTGCTGTCATTCTCTGCTCCTTCTAACGAGTGTCTCATGCTGTGGCATGTGTCTTCCAGCCACAGGGTTCTAGATTCAGACTGCATGTAAACCCTGCTGTGCATCAGAGGTGTTCTGGCGAGTGGCCTCTCTCTGTGCTTTAAAGGGTGCAGTGTACTCATCAGACACGCAAGATATGGAAACGCAGCTTTGGTTTCCTGTGTGCACTCAGTGATGGCATTAGGCTGAACAGCAAAGCAGCAGGTTCTAACAGGAGGCAGATTGGAGGGGGCTTCATTTTCGCAGTGACTTTTGTGTGCTCCCTGCCTGTTCTCTTGCCTTCATGGATCACTGATCCGCCAATAGCTCATGAGCATGGTAATACCAAAACTTGCAAAGACACAGTGTTTGTCCTAGGTATGACTTGCTGGGGTTTTTGCCATATATCTAGCACTTCTTGACTGATGTGTTTCCCTAAGCAGTATGGCCACCCAACATCTGCAAAATCGTGTCTGCCTTATGGAGCCAGGAGCTGCAAGTGCAGTTCTGGAGTGGCTCAGGCAGAGATTCTTTCAGAGCACTGCAGATCTGAGCTGGCCATGCACTTCATGTCTTTCTTCTCTTCTTCTTCTTTTTTTTTTTTTTCTTCTTTTTTCTTTTTTTCTTTTTTGTTTTTTTGTTTTTTTATGGGATGCTTTTGGGATTTCTCTTCCAGCTTTTCGACAAGGAACTCATGGCATACAGATGACATCTATCAAAAAAAGACGTTCCCCAGATGATGAGCTCTTATACTTGCCGGTGAGTTCTCTCTATCTTTGCATTTACCTTATGTTTAGTGTCTTCCTCAGTGACTTGAGGCAAGTCTCACCTAGACTTGAGGTCTGCTTACCTAGACCTCAGAGAGAACTGAGGATGAGGATGGGATGTGGAATTATTTTTTTTTAATCCCCAGAGATACCTATTGTAAATACATATTCCAAACAAAAAATATGAAAAACCTCATTAGCTGCTGACTGAGAGTGGCTTATGTAAGGCATATGAGAGTATCCCAAGGGATCTGCCTGTCCTGGTGGAAACATTGTCTTGGAGACCTAGCTGAGTTTCCTCCTCTGTCATTTCTGGGTCTGTGGCACTTGAACTTTCTCTAGAGATAATGAGTGTTGCCTTACTGACAAAGGTGGATGTTTCTGTAGCTTTTATATGTATTACCATCGTTGTGGAGTGATAGAAGTGAAATACGCTGTGTTAAGCGTAGGATTAGAAAAGGCAAGAAGTATCTGTAATCGACTGTTTAGCTGCTTTCCCACGAGCCACATTTAGTTGGATAAATCACAAACCATGGTGTGCTTAGAGGAGAAGGGAGATCCAAACCCAACATCCAAATTCAAGTACTTTTTTTTTTTTTTTTCCCCTCTCTCCTCAAGGCATGTAAAATTCATCTGAGGCAGGTGAAGACATTTTCTGTATAACAGATTGCATCAGAATCTTGCTTTTGATTGGCATAAATTTACATCAAGTCAGATGACAACCCCAAGATGTTCATTAGCCTGCAGTGTCAGATTATCACTCTTCAACATCATCTGCTGTACCTCTAGCACAAGGCTTAGCGGTTTTATTGCGTATGCATAGTGTTTAAACAGAGTATTTGCATCCTGCTCCGGTTATTTACTTGACTTTATCTAAAACATGCTAAGGTGTCTGTCATTCTAGATGCAGTCCTTTAAGGTTTTTCTTTTCCTCCTTTTTCCCATGATCCAGGTGAGGGGACGGGAGACATATGAAATGCTACTAAAGATCAAAGAGTCCCTGGAGCTTATGCAGTACCTTCCCCAGCACACGATTGAGACCTACCGGCAGCAGCAGCAGCAGCAGCACCAGCACTTGCTTCAGAAGCAGTGAGTATGAGTGCGCTTGCAGTGACCTGTGCGGTGAGGACGGTGTGAAAGGGGAGAGAGAGGAGAGAGACACAGAAGGATTCTGCACAGTTGCTCGCAGGGATGCGGCGCTCAACCGAGGGCCAAGCACTTGTAGAGTACTGTGTCGGTAAAATCCTTTCCAACAGCGTAGCTGCTTGTTAAGCCCCTGGTCAGAGCTGGTAGAAATTGATGCCAGGCGTTTGGCCGAAGCCAAGTTTCTGGGCCAGAACGAGAGATATTACGAGTTTGAGATTCAGATTTCATGACCTGTGCAATGGGACAAAGCAGGCCTGACTGCTTGCAAAGTCCTCTCTAGTCTCCTGTCCCACACAATTCACCTGTTGGTGGGTGAACGAGGACAGACTCGGTGTCTCGTTTCTGACTTCCAGCCGGAGCCCAAGGCACAGCAAGGCAGTGCTGTAGAACAGCCTGCAGACAGAAACCCAATGCACGTGTGTGCACAAGCTGGGGAGCGAGAGTGGGTGTGCTCTTCTCTCGTCTGCTCCATGGGAACAGCAGCAAATGTGGAGCCATCTCCATGCCTTCTCCAGGATGTCCACCTGAGGATCTTGCTAAGAGCCCGTGGAGCTGGGACTGTGAGCACCAGCTCAGCTGAGCGCTCAGATCCTGCTGCTGCACATCTCTGGTGCTGTTGGAGGACTGGTGTCTCAGTGGCCTATAAATACTCTAGGTTCCTCAGCTATAAAAAGGGAAGCTGAAATTCCAGCAGCAAGGATAAAACATGCAAGAATTGCTTTGTGACCAGTGGGCACTTCAAAGACTCAATGTGTGCACTTTTAAAGTGTTTTTAAAAACTGTACTTTGTCACTGACTCTCCACACTGCGTGTGAGAAACTTTCCATCTAGGCAGACACAGTCCCTATCTGAACTTGGCTGGCAGGGCTGCGCCAGGATTACTTTGGGTGGTGTAAGTGGCAGGAGGATGGGGAGGAGAAGGGCCAAATAAGTGTCTGGTTTCCATTTTCCCCCTCTGTTCTCAAAGCTTTGCAGTTACAGAGACTGGGTCAGAGAATAACTTCCCAGACAGACCGTAAGCGATGTCATTCACGGGCATTGCTTCACCTGCTGTATCGGGTGACAGAAAATAGCTGCCCAGGCTGTAGGTAGCCACCAGCGGTAGTGCTTAGGATCTTGAGCGTTCCTGCTGGTAAGCTCACGCGTCAAGAGGCTGTGGGTATAACTCATTCCTCTGCAGAGGTTAGCACGAGGCCAAGGCACCACATAAGTCCCACTTGAGCCTGTAGGGATTTATTTTGGTGCCTTGGCCTTGTCTCAGGACTTCTGCAATACCACGGCTTTCTGCCAGATCTCTGCATGTGTTCACATTTCAACCTGTGTGTTTTTAGTGTCAGCTGGAGTCTTGTGAAGGTGTGAAAAAAAGCCTTGTGCCAAAATGGCTCAAGCATCCAGGGGCTCTGGACTCTTTATCAGGGCACTTAAGATTTTCATTATTTTTTATTTTTATCAGTCATCTGCACTGTTTGTGTATACTGTAGCTTGTATTTACTAGCTCCTAGGCATTGCGGCCTTTGTGCACTCAGCTGCGTGTCTTCAAAGCTCTACCTGAACTACAGCCATTTCAGCTGAGAAATGGTTTTGTAAGCAGAAATGGACAGCAGCAGATGACAGCTTTCACTCGGTGCTGACAGTTACTTTGCCATAATTACTGTTTTCATTCTTCCTATATCAATAGGATGGCTTCCTGGCAACTGAAGTTGGTATTTGTGTTACCTTTAAGACCAGCGTGTATGAGTCCAGCCATTTAATTTAATGAAACTTCTTGCGGCATGTCTCCTGGCACTTTTCCAGTTATATACTCATTTTTCTCAGCTGCTGAGTGTGCTCAGATACTGGGGAGAAAGATTAAGAGCTTTTAAGGATGCCAGGAGTGGGGAGAAAAATAACTTTCAGTGTTTGTCCAGAGCTGCTGCAGTTGTGTCTGCCAACAGCCTGCCATCAAGCAGGATCCTCTGCTGAAATGCATGTTCAAGCAATAGCTTCTTAGGTGCAGTTGGGTTCTGGTGCTTTTTCCTCGGTAATCCAGGGTATGACTTAATTTATGAAGGAATGTGTTCAGGGCAAAGGGGCATTTAGGCTGAAAAGATTCATAGATGGAATTGCACAGCCCCCAAAAAATTGTCAAGGAGCTTCAAGTGTTGATGTGAGAATGGGCAGAGAAGACACTTTGTAGGAACTGGTTTGGGTAAGAGCAACCTTGCATGAGACCAGCATTGCATTTGGCAGGCTAGCAGATGCAACTGTCTTCCTGTTCTGGAATTAAAAGGACTAATCTGGTGACAATCAGAACGCTTTGTGTCCCACAAGATGACCAAAATACTGCAATGCTCCACGTTGTGCCAGACGACAATCTTTCTCTGTTTCATCTCCTCTCTCTGTTTGCTCCTTTGTGCATGGTTTTCTCTTATTTACTGTTAAGCCAAATACCTTCATGATCATAGGTGGGATGGTGGGGTTTTTTCTGCAGTTTCTATTCTTCCTTTTTCACTGCCAAATCCTGGGGCTGATATTTGAACAGCAGCACACATGTTTATTTAGAAGACTTCCTTTTCATGGTCTGCCACCATTTGTTTAAAACATGGATTTGCCAGAATATCCCTGCTGGCAGAGATGCCAGAGGTGGCCTCTGCTTTGTTGGGAAGGGAAGGTTTCTTTGATTCTTTGCTGTGAAATACACTTACCATCAGTATTTCCAGGGAGTATCCGCACAGTCTTTATGGGTTTCACTGGAAAACACTTTTTCATATTAGCAAAATTTCCTATGCGGAGTTTCACCCTGCTGAGCACTGTTTTCAGAACAGTCTTTATTTCAATTGGTCATACCATAGAATCATAGAATATCTCCAGTTGTAAGGCTCATCAAGTCCAACTCCCATAATTGACGGGTTTTCACAAAGCCTTCCAATGGCTGTTATGTCAGTGTGGGATCTTATATTCCAGTAAATGTTTCTCTTATATCAGCAGGGCTGCATCTACCAGCCCACTGGCTGCCTTTCAATCTAGTGAGCAGCATAGCTCATTATGCAAATGAGAGGGAATTAACCTTGCAAGTGAGGCATGACAAAGCTGAGCTATCCAGTGCCTGGAGTGCTCCAGCGGAGATGGGAGCTGCAGGGATCCAGGCGCTTGCTGTCGTGGGGAGGGGGCTGGTGGGGAAGGTATTCTTCATACCTCCACCTAGTTTTTGGTGTGGAAGCTGACAGTGATATTTTTTTTTTTTTTTGCATGGTTTGGTTTTGTAGTGCTGTGCTTGCACGCGTTGTGCACTCCAGGCACTTGGATAGTGCTCTCACTAGAGAATTGCCCAGGTGAAAGTAAGCAAAAAAAAAAGCGTGGGGCTAGGTATATGAAGACATGCTGTATTTGCTTTGCTGTGTCTGAGGGTGCAGTGCCTTCTGCATCAGCTGGCAGCCCCAGGGACCCCTTGGCTTTAGTGCGGGAGGTCCACTGGCTGCTTTGAGATGTAATCAATACAGCCTTTTCACAGGAGGCACTATTCTCTCTCCCTAGCACCAGCTTCTGGTTTTTAAGTAATTGAAGTTTGAAGTGGGCTCAATGGAAGCTGCTTCTCTTCTTTTCCTCTTTGGCTGAGTGCTTTTTTCCTCTTGCATTTGTTGCTGGGAGCAGTGTCGGGGCACCATTTGCACCCGTGACACTCGGACACAGAAATCAGATTTCCCTGTCAACTAGTCATTTTCTCTTCCTTGCCAAGCACTCGCTTGTACCTGGGGCTTTCCAGCTTTCTAAATCTCCCTGTCACATACCTTCACACCAGGTGCTAAGACATCTGCTTTTCCCCTCCTTCAAAGCCCATACTGTGATCATGAAGGTGGAAAGTGACACTTTCTCTCTTGGTGGCTGGTGCAGGGTCCTGTACATTCATCTCTTTTTCTCTGGTTCCTTCTCTACAGTCTCCTTTCGGCCTGCTTCAGGAGTGAACTCACGGACTCAAGGAGAGACCCTCCCAAACAGACCGATGCCATCCTAAAACATTCCAGCCCCCCAAACCCATCAGTATATCCATGAACCGAGCTGGTGGTCACTTTGCCCAGCTGGCGGGACTAGGAACAGTGGGGCAAATACACAGCCTGATAGAAACAGAGTAAATAGCGAGAGTAATCTCCTGAAGGGACTCAAACTTTGCAAAAACAACAGACACTTCTACAGACCTCTTAGCTGTAGCCTGTAGCATTGGGAGGTCAGGAACCACGATGTCGTCTGTCTTGGTGTACCGTTTTCTTCCTGTTTTTGTAACCTCTTGATACTCTTTCCTGTTACTTCTGTATTTGTGAAAACTCAGTGGGGTTTCTCTGAGCAGGTCTCAATTTAAAAAAGCCTCTTGTCATGTTTAAATTAAAAATGTGTTCATGGGCTGGGGGGGGTGGGGTGGGGTGGAAAAGGGTTGGGTGTGTTTAAACAGTCTGTGATTGTCAATTTGGCCTGTTTTAATGCTGGTCATGCAGTAATAGCACAAGTAGCTGAAGTATTTGTACTGCTGGACAGAGGGAGGTAATAATTATATGAATTGGCACTGGTAAGAAATCATGTCTTTTTCTGTAGAAATGTCCACTAATTTAGCATCATGAGTTGTTTCCCCTTATTTCTAATCATAAAGAGTCTGATCTAAAATACAGAAAAACTGTAGGAAAGACTAGGTGACTTTGACTTTGCACCAGCACCAGCTTTGCTGAACTTGGAAAGGTCCCTTCTGACTCTGTGGTCTCAATCCAAGCAGTGAGCTGAGCTGCTCAAAGTGAACAAGGGTAGAGAGTCCAAAATTGCTTATTGCCCTACCTGTGTAAAGGGGTCGGAGCTTGCCCCTTGCAGACATTCAGCAGTTATTAGATGTTGTTTTAGAGTATTAATCAACCTTACTATGTTTTACCCCATCACTGCAAACATCACAGTTCAAAGGAAAGTGGTGCCAGCATATGTTGCAGTTGACTCAGCCAAGTCGCCTCAGGCCATGTCCACCTCGTCCACTAATTTTGCAACCAGTAGCCTTTGCTTTTGCTTGTTGTGTCTGTAAAGTGCATCCTGGCTTAGCAATTCCCATGCAGGAGACCGTTTCTAAGCAAGGACTTGTAAATCCTCACACTGGTTGTATCAAACTCTACCTCTGAAAGCTGTTTGTATGAGGCTTGACAAGGTGGATTTGAATTCTTTGGAAACATTATCTCTAAGTGTTTAGCCCAGACCAGCATGAAGGAGGAATGATCAAAAGGCAAGTAACGTGCCATGGAATGAACCTGGTATTGCGGATGGTGGGGCATTAGGCGCGGATACTGGTGATGAGGGAGGAGCTGGTTGAGGGTGGGCGTGATGCCTCCTGTGGCTGTCCCCTCCGAGAGGTGCTCAACATCCTTACATGAGGAACAGCCCCTAATGCTGGTAGAGAAGTGTCCTTCAGCCCACACTTTCAGGCAGCGGCATCTCTCCCAAGGAACCCTCTGATGTTCAATGGCTGCAGGAAATGGAGATGTTACTGAAGGTAACTGAAGGCACACCAGGAACAGTGCTCTCTGCGGGCTGGCGTCTGCCCAGATCAGCAGTGGTTGGGGAGCAGACCTCAGATGTAAATACCAGTGATCAGCAGCCCCTGGGAGACACAGCCTGGTGGTTGGATCAATGCTGGTGGGGACCTCTCTGTGCCTGAAGAGCGGTCTGTGCTGGATTTATTCGGGGCAGGTGTGTACCCAGCTCTGACACACTTGTGGTTAGGCACAGCCTGAAGAGAAGGTGCCTCCCAAATGCAGAGCAGGCCTCCTGGCCACCCACCAAGGAAAAAAGCCTGATGCAGTGAGAGAAGACTCTTATCTCTGAACATCACATCATCTGCTTCCAGACAGCAGAGCTGTGATCTGAGCAGGTGATGACTCGTACTAACTCTCCTTTGAGAGCCATATCCCATCTCTGGATATCTCCTTCATTGTCTTAGCAAGACTTGTTCTACCATAGGAGTTTTGGGGAGGGCTGATGGAGTAGAGCCCCCAAAATTGTGATTAAATATAAATAATAACTAATTAAACATGAGCAGTGACTATTTCATACAGATGCAGCTCTACCGTTGTTCCTTGTGTAAAGCTAGCCAAATCAAGTGCCTCTTTACTTTGTCTGGAAACTCCAGGAAGTACTTCAAGATCACAAAGCACAGATAACTTTTTGCTCTGTACCATTTTATTTGGGAGAAGAAAGACAATACTGTTCCTTTCCCTGTGAGAGGTGGGAACCTGAACTGCGAATGCAGCCCAGACACAGCATTATGCTTGGTGCGGTCAGTCTGTCCTTTCAATGAAGGTTTATTCCTGGATCTTGGCTTGTCTGCTTGTGGATGGCAATATAGAAATACTGCGACAGGGACGCATTAATCCATACCTAGAGCTCTGCTACAGGGCTTGTCCGCTTGCAAGTTTGAGGAGGGAGCCCACCAGAAAATACAAGGTATCCACAGCCAACACCAGGAGGTTCCAGCTCATGCTCCAGTTCATCATCTGGTCTGACCTCTAAGAAATCACTTGTACCATGATGGGCAATACAGCACCTGGGACTTCCACCAAACAAGAATGTAAATTGTTTGCATCCCACTGTCCTCTGGAAAGGCTTTCCAATTTGTCCACCTTACCTATAAGAGGATGATGATTGTGAAACTGGTCTTAATGGCGACTTGATTTGCTTTGCAGCTACAAGGTGGTTATCTTAGAGGTGTGTTTTTTATTTTTAATCAAATAAGCTGGAGATGGAAGCAATTGGAGTTGCTTTGTAGTTTGTCCTCTGCAGATAAAAGAAGAAAAACTTTTCCCAGCTGTCTTTTGATTGTTTCTTTGTCATCTCTGGAGCTTCAGAAAAGGAAGCCTTTTCCTTTCAAGGAATAACCAAGTGGACTAATTAGGCCTTATCAGTCAGTCATGTCATACCAGTCTATGTCAACTAGTTGATGTATATACACTCCCTATATTATAGCTCCATTCCCTGGAGAGCAGATTGCATCCACCGCCTGCCCTGGGAAATTCCCATACCTGAAATCTAAGGGGAGTCGTCATCTCCACCCTTGTACCTGTGCTGTAGCTGCTGTCTGCCTAGTGACCATCAGGGCTCCTCCTCTCCATGCTCCCAGTTAGTTACCAAGCCTACAAACCACTTGTGTGGTTGAAAGTATGCCCTGTTGCTTGCTTTAGAATAGCAGCTGTTTGAGATGTAGAGATCAGGGGCATCTCTCTGCTTTTTTAGTGTCCCACTTCACAGGCCTTCCAAGTGGGTGAGTACAGTTGAGTGTCATCTGTGACATTACTAGACTACATCAGTGACATCCCAGTGTTACGCAGTCCAGTGAGCAACCTTACTTGAAAAAAAAACATTGTCAATGGGCACGTTGACCATGTGTGAACTTGGGATGTAATCCTTGCTGCACTTGCTGTGGCTGCTGTAAGGAAGGGCAGGCCCAGAACTGGACAGCTTCGATTCCACTTGGGTATATCTGCGTTGTGACTAGCTCTAGGTCTTCAGGGATAGCAAACTGTTGGCACAGGGGCTTGGGCGAAATCTTAAACTGTCTGAGTCTGAGCTGCCCTATTCTTGCACTTAATGAATCTTTGATGTAATTTGTATTGAGGCTGCTTACGTGATGGTGTGCTCACCTAATGTGAATGAGGACTCTAGGACTTGTCTACTGAATCAGGTAATTGGTCTATCCAAGCAGTTTCCTACCTCTGGTGAAGGGCTGATACCCCTTTTCTGGGAAAGTGCAGAAGTATACAAAGTAACCTGTGAACTGAATTGTGCTTTGTATGTGGCAGGAGGAGGAAGTTCCTTCCTGACCTCTTGAGATGATCGGTATATGCCTTGAAGCATGCAAGGCAATTGCCCTCATATATGCTTGCATAACTACAAATATCATTGGCTAAATAATTACATAGCCTCTTGAAGAGAGAAAAATCAGTTGCAGAATGTGACTTGGTGCCTTTCGTATCAGACTGTTCCAAGAAGTATAATAGTCTCTTACTTGAAGTCCTTATACCTTGATATTAAAATGCATTTCATTGGCATTGATAGAATCAAAGAAATGTTAATGCTCCTACTTCTAATCTTTCTTGAGACATAGTAAGTATAATTTTAATGAAAATCACTGTGCATGACATTCTTATAATACCTGTTTAAAAAAAAAAAAAGAGAAAAAAGCAATATATTTTAAATGAATCCTCAAACACCATGTAGTCCGTGTGTTTAATACCAAAACCATTTTCTTGTGTTTCTGAGGCTGTTGCTATATTGATGTGTGACATTAATTTTCAATAAAATTTTGCATCTTGGTTTATCTTGGGACTTTTCCTTGGCTAGATGGCTTTCTCTAGACCTTTTACATATCTGGTCATGTGATGGAATAGTTTAGTTGAAACGAGTATGGGTATGAAGAAAAATGCCTTTGTTTCCTGTTTTATTCACTTGAGCTTGATTGTCTTAATCTTGATTCTTATGAGTATGAATGAGATAAGAATGGAGTCCTTAAGCTATATGTTATAGTATGCATTTGTTTTGTATAGTGTAGAGTGCTTTGGGTTGGGTTATGTTTGCTTGCTTCTCTTTTTTCTTTTTTTTTTTTTTTTTCATCCCCAAAGTATTTAGTAGTCTCCTAACTAGCTTTGCTGAAATCCCAGTTGGTGGTGGAGAGAGCAAAGTTGGGCCCTCTACTGACCTCCTTGGAGAATCTTCTTCCATAGCAACAGGCAACCTTTCAAAAAAAAAAAAAAAAAAAAGTTTTAAGTCATGAGCTCTGTGAATAAAATCTGTCCTGAGCTTAAACAATGCAATTAAATCTTTCTGGGGAAGTCTTTGTTGATTTGATTTGGAATTTTGCTGTGTATGTGGTGACTTCCTCACTTGTATATCATGCAGATTTTGCCCCAAGAGACTACTCGGGTGTGTATTAATTTTAGTTGAAGCCCAGTTAAGATAGGTGCCTGAACCTGTAAAGTAGAAATATTAATTTTGGTCCTAAATCCAGAAGCCTCTTAGGTTAAGGGTGGTGTCAACCTGACTTGAATTTCATGGCTGGCCTCAACTTTCATAATTGGTGAATTGAAACCTCAGATCTGAATCATTCCCTTCACCCTGAAAAGTTGGGTCTGAACTTCATGGCTCGGTTTCATTTCCCCTTGGGAGTTGCTGCCATCATTAATATTAATTTGTGAAGCTTCTTGTGCTTTCCACTTCCTTGAGTCTATGAAGTTTGCTGGATCTTGTCCTGCATCTTCACTGCCAAAGGACAGTTCACACCCTTCTGTACCTCCTGTAATTGTGTAATTAGGTAAGATTTCTTCAGGGCCTTAGATACTATAGCCTGTTAGCATAGATGTTTTCTCCACCCAACAATGCAAGTCTTAAAAGTGCAGGAAGCTGAAGACTATATAATTGTATGAAACTTGACCTTGAGTGCTGAAGGTTTTAGTAAATTATCTAGGAATAAGCCTTTTCTTTCCTTTACACTTTGCTTATTTGAAGTAATAACTATTCTCTTTGCATAGAAGAAAAGCCAGTTCCCAGGATTTGGTGTAACCAGTTATACTCAGACGAAAAATTTTCCCAATGGGAAATAAGATGGGAATGTGCCCTTGCACGTTCACTGCAGGGTCACCATGATACGGCCAAATGAGTGCTGGGCTCTGTGGCAAGCTGGGTGACCTCCACGCTGTTGGGTGAGCATGGCTTGCAGGGGTATGTCATATTGGGAAGCATGCCCGTTTCCCCAGCGCCTTTGCCCAGTCTTGCAAACGCCCCTGGTGTCGGAGAGAGAAAAACCTGGTCTCTTGCGGCATGGCGGTGCTCTGCCAATTGTACTGTTGGACCCGCTTTAATAATCGTTTTCTGCATATCCCAAATAAGACCCCACTGCAGATGGGATGCCACAGCCGTAACTTGATCTGGGAACTGGGCTGCCGTTCAGAAGAAGTCTGGTCTTCGTGCTCTGGATCGCTTACGAGGCAGGATTGCAGCTGGGACCCTTGGGGCTGGGCAGGGGTGAGCTGGATGGAGTTTGGGGCTGTCTGGACTTGAGGGAGGCTAGTGCTGTTGTCGAGTGGTAGTAGGAATATGATACTCTTTGGAAGCAGCCTGCGGGGTTTGGATACCAGGTTCTCCTTCACACCAACAAAAGCTGCATGTCAGTGTCCCAGGCACTTCTGATCATCTCAGTAGAGGTCCCTACAGTGTGTGGAGTCAGTCTTGAGCAAAGAGCCTCTGGCTACCTGATAACAACCTGATTATATGAATAACTAGGAATTTCAGAGAAACCAACGTCATAAGCGTGGCCTGATCTGAAAATTGTTTCTCCAGTCAGGTTTTAGGGGTAGTTAGGATGGTTTGAGATTATTTCCTCAGTTCTTGTTCTTATGAAAAAAGTCTGACCACAAGGAGAGTTTAACTTAAAAATACTCTTTTTTAGTTTTGGCAGCTGTTTGCTGGCTTTGTGTATGTTCTTTTCAACTGAAACACTTATGTAGAAACTTTTCCTTAAAAATTTTGAACTGAAAGAGAAGCTTTCCTTTGATGGTATTTCACCATTTGTTTTTCAAATGCCTAGAATATCTGGGGAAACTTCTTATTTCCTGTTGACTCTCTCTCTCTAATGATCTTTATCTGCTCCCATGGTGTCAGTGATTTCACTAGCAGTAGCTCACCACTGCCACAAAAAGAAAACATAGACCCTTAGATGCACACTCTTAACCAGCTGCTGTGATCCTTGTCCTAACATCTCCTTGGTTTGCAGGACCTCCATGCAGTCGCAGTCATCCTACGGCTCCAACTCTCCACCACTCAGCAAAATGAACAGCATGAACAAGCTGCCCTCAGTCAGCCAGTTAATTAACCCTCAGCAGCGCAATGCCCTGACCCCAACCACCATCCCTGACGGCATGGGAACCAACAGTAAGAAACCCTTGCTCCTTCTTATCCTGTTCCACGCGTGCTTCCCGCTAGTCTGGGCAAGGAGACTTGGCATCTCCAAGCGGCTAGTGTTAGTCCGGGGAGCCTGGAGTCATTTTCTGGGAACCTGCAGAGTCAAATAGTGCTCACTGCTGTGCCATGGGGCAAATCACCTGCCTTCTTCAGGCTTCAGCATCCTGCCCCGAGCCTCACAGAGGTGAACAGAGCTACTGCTTGCTGCAGATCTGGCTGGCTGCACCGTCATCTGCCTTTCAAGACTTGTTTCTTCTTCCTTTCCCAGCAGAGGAGATGCAAATGTTGACAAACTTTTTCCCCTCAGTTCAATTAAGACATTTCTTTGTTTCAAAGGAAATATCTGCATCTCACAGTTCTGTAACCTTCTTCCTCCTGGCTGCTGAAGAGTGCCCAGCAGCCCTGTAAATCTAGGGTGACAGACATGGTTTTAGGGGCCGAGTTTTGGTGGTAGTGCGTTTTGGGCGATTTTGTTGTTGTTTTTTTGGTGGTGGTGGGTTTTGGAGTGGGTTTGGGTTTTTTTTCTTTTTAAAATTTTTAATTTTTATTTCAAAAGCACTGGGCTCTTGCCCACACCTGTTGCTGATCCCCTTTGGGTGCTCTGAGTGTCTCTGAAAACAAAGCTGTTTGGCTTTTGTATTGGGTTACTCCGCTGGCTCTGTCCTGCTCCTCTCCTGTGGCAGGGAAAGCTGAGATGCCTGCAGCTTGCTTGGGTTTCTACTGAGCCTGTTTGTAAGGGAAGGCGACGTGGTGGAGGTGCTGCCGACAGTTGCTCCAGCGAGGGGGGAGCTCCTGAAGGACTGTCTGTCATCTGGTCCTCATGCGGTCATTGCGGCCCTGCCCGAAATGCTCCGTGCAATGCTTTGCAGGGGATTTAAGGCTGCAGGTGCTGTCCATTGGTGCTGTGCTGGGGGTTAGCAGGGATCCGGGGACACCAGGGTAACAATGTGCTGCTCCTTCTCTCCTCCAGTTCCCATGATGGGCACCCACATGGCCATGACCGGCGACATGAATGGCCTCAGCCCCACGCAGGCGCTGCCTCCTCCCCTCTCCATGCCTTCAACGTCCCACTGCACCCCCCCTCCTCCATACCCTACAGACTGCAGCATCGTCAGGTGAGCGGAAGCAGGCTGCCCGGCGCATGTTTCCCACCCGCAGGGAGCGGAGGCCTCGTGTTGGGAGCCTGAAGGGTCCTGCTGGGTCCCTCGCCCTGTTCTCCTGGAGCCTCAAACCCCCACCTCTGAGCAGCTGAGATAAACAGGGACCTTAGGACTGCAAGAAAACCAAGGGATGCAGCACCTGTTGGACTGGTGAAGATGAGGGTGCCAGGCAGTCTTGCAAACATTTCTTTTTTTCTTTTTATCCCCTTTGGCCACTCAACATGGCTGGGGTCAGAATCCCTCTGCCCTCCATGAGGTTGAACAGGTTGAAAGATGCTGCCCATAAAGGAGGAATTCTTTATGCTTAGGGAGGAATGTGCTGATTTGAAGTACTTTGTGTACATCGTGTGTCTGAGCGTTGCTGAAGCCCTCTATCCATGCAGCAGGCTGCCACGGGCTCAGCCATGTTCTGGATGAAGTGAGGTGGCAGAAGGATCCACATGAGCCATCCTGCCCCAAGATCCAGGCTGTGTGGCACCAGCTTTTGACTAAGGCAAGGTGCTGCCATGAGGGTTGTCTGCTAGGAGCCAAGCTGAAGGACTCCCTCACTTCTTTGATGTGGTAGTGATGTGGCTTGCTGGCCTGGGATGTCTTGGAGAAGGTCAAGCCAAGGGTGAAAGCTTTGTTTCCTGTTGCTGCAGATTGGCTGAGTATTTGGTTTTTCTGTGGTTTGGGCTGTTGCAGCCAGGGTGATCCTTTTTTCTTTCTCCTTCCTTCCTTCCTCCTCTGCAGCTTCTTAGCGAGGTTGGGCTGCTCATCCTGTGTGGATTATTTCACGACCCAGGGGCTGACCACCATCTATCAGATTGAGCATTACTCCATGGATGTAAGTAACTCCTCACCATTTCCTTTGTTTGCACTCTTGGCCCTACTGTAGGAACGGGTCAGAAATCCAGACTCAGGGTTTTTTTTATATGATTAGTTTGATTTAAGGCTGTTGCACACAGAGAAGACTTATTGTGAGGTGAAGAGAGGCTGGACTCAGGGCCAGCACAGTAACTGCCTTGCCTGGCACAGAGAAAGAGTGTCTCCCCCTCCCCACCACTGTCCAGTTTAGCCCCTGAAGTGGCCCCAGCCCACATGCCTGTTAATTCTGCAAGGCTTGGTTTCAGTTTACACTGCTCTGAAACACCTCACTCGCCTGCAGACAAGTAGGCTGTCCAGAAGTGGTCTGCGTTTTTCACTCCCTGCTTCTGTTTTCTGGCCTTACCTTAACAATCTTCCCTTGCCACTGGCATCTCAGCCCTGGTTTTGGGTTTGTTTTTTTTTTTTCCTCTTGCATGGCTTTTACCGTAGGGTTGCTGCTTCCTCTCCTGTGCTGTTGCTCTCCTCAGAGCTGGCCATCCCATTTTTTGCCCCAAGACTTTGCAAGGCTGTGGTGCTTTTGCTTCCTAGCCTGGGTTGCCTGCCTTACTGCTTCTGCTCTAATTAGAAAAGCTGACCCAACTTAACCAAAGCTGGTTGCTAATTTTTTCAGAAGCTGATATGACATTTCCCAGAGTTAGGTAAGGTTACCCTCAGGTACTGTACCTGCGCAGAGATGATGGGGCCTCAAAGTCCAAGTTTTCTAAGGTTAGGCTTCTGTTCTTAAATTTTGGTTATGTTCAAGCAATTAAGGAAGTTTCTATAGAGTCAGACCCAGAGTTTCAAATACCCGAGCTCAGACTTTGATTCTAAAATCAGGCTTTGAAATAAAAATGGAAGTTTTCAAAGCCATTGAGCTTTGAAAATGCATCCCCCACTATAGACAACCAGCAGATCTCCCTGAGGTTGTCTCAGAGGCTGTGCAGTCCAGTTAAAAGTCTAGCTTTAGGTCACCACATCTCATGCATGAATGTGTATTTTGTGTAGCTTCAAAACAGACCTTGCATCATCAGTCCTTGCTGCCTCTTGGCTGCATGTGCTTGTTCAGAAGTGAACCATCACCTTTGGGATTAGTGGTTTGTGTCCTACAGTGCATCATGACCCCCTGGATTTTAGCAGCTTTATGGGTTAAGAGGCATTTGCAGGGTGGCCCAGAGGTTGCTTCTACTCCCAAAGCCCAGGTTGCCCAGGGATTGCCCTGTTAAGCCCTCCTCCTTGCCTTGCAGGATCTGGTGAGCCTCAAGATCCCGGAGCAGTTCCGCCATGCCATCTGGAAGGGCATCCTGGACCACCGGCAGCTCCATGACTTCTCCTCCCCTCCCCACCTCCTGCGCACCCCCAGCGGCGCCTCCACCGTCAGCGTGGGCTCCAGCGAAACCCGGGGGGAGCGGGTCATTGACGCAGTCCGCTTCACGCTCCGGCAGACCATTTCCTTCCCGCCCCGCGACGAGTGGAACGACTTCAACTTCGACATGGATGCCCGGCGCAACAAACAGCAACGCATCAAGGAGGAAGGGGAGTGAGCTCTGCAGACCCCGCTCCACCCCGCCTCGGCCACAAACTGCTCAGCCCTTCATTTGTCTTCCTTCTGCTTGGTACTGCACCCCTGGACGAAGGGCAGAGGGAGTCTTCTTGCTCACTCCTGCTAGTTATGCTCTTGATGCTGTCTAGGTCATGCTCCTGGACCGCGACTTCCACCCCCAGCTCTTGCAAGAGGGAGAGCTGAGCGAAGGGGGAAGGCGGGTGGTATTCCCTTGAAAGCCGTTGACCTTCTCGAGAAGGTGTCGTTCTTGTTTCGTGTTTTTCTTTGGGGGGAGGGCTTCTTTTCTTGACTTTTGAATCCTCATACACCTTGTGGGTGTCCTGACCTGCAAATTTGTCTCTCTCATCCAGCGATCCCACTTTGAAAAGCAGGAAGGTTAAAATTAAATTTTTTAAAAGCCAAAAAAAACCCCAAAACCCAACACCAAAACCAAATGTAAAAAGCCTAAAGCCACCAAACCCTGAACTGGCGGTTCATCTGAAAAATAAATGGGAATTAGTCTGCTGAACGTTGCACTTAAACAGCCTCTTCCCACGGAGCTGAGTGCTCTGTTCATGTGTAGTATTCTCCAGCGGAGACAGCACATGCACTTTGCTGGGCAGGCCAGCGCTTACGGCCACCTGCAACCAACCCACTTTTTCCTTTTCCCTTGCCTTCTGCAGGGGAAAAAACAAACCTACTGTTTCTTCTTGTTTTGAATTTACATCCACATGTATGTCCTGGTTTACTTGTTCCAGGATGTCAACACAAATACAGCCATTGGTCGCTCTTGACTTCTGTCCCCCATCCAACCTTTAGTCATTCTGTACTACTACTGACATTTAAGCTAGAGAATTAGGCTTTGTCACATACGCAGCCTGGTTAGTTTAGCATAAGGATTTGCCTGCCTAGCCTCCAGTTGAACAGAGGACCAACTGAGAGCTGCACACTTATTTGTAGGGCTTCAGCTACCCTAAACCCAGACAACCTTTTATTTAGACCGTGCTAGATTTGGTTTCCTGCCAAGTAAAGTAGAACCATCTTTAGATATATCTGTAATAGGCTGGAGCCTGTTGTGGTTTGTTGCTGGTGACTATAGACTAAGTGATGAGCAACTAGAAGTGGAGAGTAAAAAAAGAAATTTCCAACTGCCTTGGACCAAGGACCAGTTTCCTGTAATATGAGTGTTGCTACTGCAAAAAAAGTCATGTTTACATGAGAAATTGATTTTTCTGTTTTTTCTTTATTGGTTCTACAGCAGCTGTGCTCTGAGGCATTTCCTCTGACTGCCAGTGGTCCTGTGGACGAATAACTGAACCGAGTGCATGTTTTCACATTTATATTGGCCAAGGTAGTGAGACTCTAACGTATATACAACAAACCTAAACTAAGGAGCCTGGCTCAGCGTGGCTGCTTTCAAGTTGGCTTGTTTTTTTTTAACAGTAAGCCTGACTTTTTTTATTGGGGAAAGATGAAAAAAGCAGCTTAAATGACTTGTCATCCTACCTTGCTACAAGCAAATAATCTCGTTTCAATGCAGTGGCTGTTTTCTGGTCCCTGCTGTGTGCCACGTATTTCATTTAAGTCCGGTATTGTTAGCATCCTCCTCCATCTGTTGTGCCAGGTCTATGTTGCATTCAAAGACTGCCTTTTGGTAACTGTGCAAGCCTACTTTGGATAGCTCTGAATGGTAATGCAAGATGGTTACCCTGTAAAGTGTGTGTATATAAATATTTTTTTGTATGTGTAATTTTTGTTTCCTACAGCATAACATGCCAATTTTTATTTCTTCTTGGGCTACCGGGTCTGACAGAACCACAATAAAATGTTGTTTGTTTTTCTGGTTTTTTTAATAATTATTTTTATGCAGAATGCTTACAGTATACCTTGTAACAAATGACTCATCACTGGACAAATATATTTGTATTTTTCATACTGAGATTCCTGTGTTACTTTGCAGTTGAGGGGGGGAGGGGGCAGGTACTGAAAGCCTGATTTATCATTTTATTTTGTAACACTTCAAAGAGCAGCGTCCTAGATTTCAAAGTATTTAACATGCTCAGTGTGAAAACTTACTGCATCTTTTTTTTTTTTTTTTTTTTTCTCCTATATGCTACAAAAGAAGCAAGTCATCCTACTCTTGACTCGATGCAAGACTTAATTCAGCGGGGCAGTGTTAGTGTGGGGAAAGTGTTAGTGCAGGTACTTTGCAAATTCCTGGAGGTGAATTAGGTTGTGCCCTTCTCACCTCCAAGGTTTTGCATCTCCATTGTGTAATCCTTCTGAGCTGCTTCAGTATTGTACAAATATTGATGCAAAAATACCGTCATTTTAGGAACTAGGAAGCTTCTGACTATAAAGGTTAATGCAGTTAATGCTGCGCCCAGAGTCTGGGTGCGAGAACTTCAATATCTGCTTTTCAACTCAGCAGTGAGATGGAGCTTTTCTGCTGCATCACTAATGGTTAAAATACATGCTGTGAAAACCTTCTTTCTACTGTATACCACTATGGAGCCCACTTCTGTATAACTGGAATCTTCAAGTGAGTTTGAACTGCTGTAGCTTTTACCCTCCCCTGTAGAGCTGTGATTTTTTTGTTTTATTTTGTTTTGATACATCAAAGCGTATGGGCTAATTGAGAATCTGCCAATGCTTGTAGCAATGACAGTGTTGCCTGCACCAGGACCTGTGTGTGTTTTGGAACACCTTGTTGTTGAAGTCAATGAAAATAAAAGCCAAACTGAAAATGACACTGAATTCCCAAAGAGCTTCTTTTCTTGCCTGTGCGCCTTCTCGGAAATGAGCAGGAGACTTTGCTGCTGCTTTCTCCTCTGAGCAGCCGGGGCTTAGTGTGGCCTTTGTCCACATGTGCAGTTTTTCTCATCCCCACAGCATCCATGCCACAAAGGTGTGTTATACGGTGCCATCACATACCCATCTGCCTTCTTTCCAGCAGCTCAAATGGGTCAGCCCCTGTAAGGGTCTTGCTGAAATGTGAAGTCTTCTGGCTTTTGCATCACTTGTGTGGCTCTCTTTTGCCCTTTCATCAGGTTTCTTTTTTCTGTTTCTGAGCAGGGCTTTAGGAAGGGCCCCGTGTTCAGTGTCCTGCTCAAACACGATGGAGCTGTGACTGTTGTGTGTCCTGATCGGGGGAAGGGAGCGTGTGCTATGAGCAGACAGGGTCAGTGCTGCCCTTTCCTAACTCCACACTTGCGGATAGCTTTGCACAGCCATCTCCTCCACCCTACTCAGAGCTTGGGGAGGTTTGCCCTTCTTATTTAATTTACACCAAAAGCTTTGCGCATCATCTTGTGCATCACCCCATGCATCCTCTCTCCTACCACAGTAATTTCCTTTTCCTTTGCATCTCAATTCCTCTTCCAAAGATTTGAAAGAGTAGCTGGGTGGCTGTCTTGAAAGTGATGGAGTGGCTGCCATCAGCCGGTGCCTTCAGTCTGTCCATGGACCACCACGTTAACAGCCCAGCTTCATCAGTGGTTTTTGTATGGGGGCCCATGTCTCTCCCTCTCTTACAGTTTTCCTGGGTTATGGTTGGGGGAGGGGGCTTGGAAACCAGCTGGGAAAAAAGACAAAACCAAAACAACCCAAACCACAAAGATCTTAAAAGAGGAAAAGGCTTCCCTTGGCAGTTAGTTTCACTTTCACTATTAAGGTAGGGAATAGCTGCATGATTTCTTTGGTTCTGGTCTCTCTTTTCCTTTTTGCCGAAGGATTAGAGAAGCAGTTGTCCCTGGATATCAATATCCAGAGGCATCAGTCCCCTGATTCCACTCTGACAGTCAGGGATTGCTTGAACATGATGTTAAAAACTAGTAATTGCCCTTAAAGAGAGAAGTGCTGCTATAACAAGTGCAAGAACTTGCTGTTTCAGCTGACAGACTCTGCCTCTAGATGAGCAAATTGGATCAGGTAAAATAGGATTTTGGTTTCTATTAACCAGGTAAGCTTGAAACATGTTTGCTGATGGTTGCAGTTGCTGACTTCTGTGATCCACTGCTGAAGTAGGAACTTTTGCATTGCTTATGTTGCAGCAAGGGGTTCAGTGCTGAGGAATCTAAGCTGGCGTTCCCCTTTTTGCCCTCCACCCGTACCCGTTGGAATTTTGTCTTTGGGTATTGGGATGCTTCATATGCAGGCATGAAGTTTTCAGGGCAGGGATCCATCACAAGCTTCCAGCTGTGTTTTGCAAGCCTGGGTAGGCCCCTGAAGACGTGCATGCCCTTCTATGCTGTTTTCTAAGTGTGCTGAAGCTAGCAGTCCCCTGGAATGAAACTTATCCGGACACAACAGAACTTGGCAAACGTCCGATTGGAGCCTGTGAAGGGTGTCTTGCTCATCACGTTCTTCCCGTCCTGTGTGGCTTAGCAGAACCCCCTTCCTTCTTGGTGGCAAAGCGTCCGCCTGCACTGTGGTGGGAGGATTGCAGGACCTGGCCTCCTGCTCTGCCTCTTTGCACGTTGTTTCTCAGTGGTAAAACCATATGGGCAGCCCAGCCTAGCGCCAAGCAGGAGCTTGGGCTGTGTGTCCTTCTGCTTTGCTGAGCTATAAAATGTGTAGCTTATACCAATTGCTGTGCAAAAGTTAAGGAGGAGCTACACTAGGCCAGTGCTTTAGTCCTGCAAAGCTCCCTTGCGTGGTCTGCTCCGTGGGGCAGCAGTGCATGGCCACTACCCAGACGTGGAGCACGGCCGTGCCTATGCTGAGCCTTCACCAGGCAGGTTTGGCAAACAGCCTTGCCTGGCTGCCAGGCTCAAGCTGGTGGTTTCTGGGTCCTGAGCTGTTTTGTTTCTCTGTGACCCATGACAGCAGTGAATCATCTTCCTGAGCACATAGCAAAAAGCAGAGGCTGGAGTTTTGGAGCCAGATAGACTGGCCGTGAAAGTCAAATAAACTGGAAGGAAGTCAGTCTTTATGCTCTATTGGCAAGGACTGGCTGCAGCTTTCCCCCAGCTTGCTTCCCTAAGATTAGGAAGCGAAAATTTTACTCAGAGGTATATGTCAGTAGCCATTTGCTACAGCTTTGCTCTCCTAATCTGAGCCCCATGGACTGATCCCTTTATCTTATATGCCCATCCTCTCCCAACTGTATACACCATCCCTTCAGCACAAGGCCTTAACATTAGCGCTGTGAAACCAGGTTTTTTGCATGTGTGTTTCTGTTAATAGGTGCCTTTCAGCAGAGGAGTTGGAGCCCCTCCACAGCCTCCTCCATCTACCTGTGGACGTTGCAGGGCTGCCCATCACAGCCATGTCCTGCTGCCAGGTGAGTGTGGCTGTGTGCTTCCTTGGCTCAAACTGGTCTAAGTCCTTTTTTGAGGGCATGGGGGGATAAGCTGGTTTTGTAAAATGCTTTGACTTCCTTGTAAACACTGCTACAGCGTCACATGTTTTGTTCTTAGGAAACACCATCTCTGCCTTCATGAAACGAGCCATATGCCTGGGACCATTGGTGAGTAAAGGCAAGGCTATATGGAAGTTGGGGGGGCAGGAGACACAGGATTTGGGGCAGGATGGGGGGGGTCTGCATCTGCAGCCCCAGCGCACAGGCAAGCACCAAGGGGCATCTCCGGTGACAGTGTGCAGTGCCTGTGTGCCTGCAGCATTGAAGCCAAGGGCAGAAGGATCCCACCCGCACCTGATGATATTGCTTGTGCTCAGTATATTTCTGCCTTGGTGGCTGCACTCACAGAAGTTCCATGCCTCTCTCCGCTCCCACAGCAACATCAGACACAGGCCCATGCAAAACTGGATTTCAACTTCATAGCTCTAAGATTTAGTGTTTGGTGAGGGTCTCCATGCACCATTCTGCTGATTTTCTCGCTGTCATTGTGTGCACTGCCCTTCGCGTGCAGTGGGAACAGGAGCATGGCAGCCAGTGGCTTGTTGGCAGTGCCACTTCCCAGGACAGACGATGGGGATACATGCTCCAACAGGAGGTGGTTGCCTTCTGGCATGCTTAGCAATTACTCACAGACAGCTGGGCTGATACCAACCATTACAGCATGCAAGGGAGATGCTTACACTGTCTCTCCCAACTGCCTGGGGTAGGAGATTAGGCTCCCTGCATCATCAGTAGCAAGAAAGTCCCTGGGGAGCCATTCAGAGCATATTAGCTTCCCACTTCGAATCATGTCCTGGAAGATGTGGTCTTATTATTGCCTGCATCAAGGCCAAGGGAAGTTTGTTAGTATTAAGCAGGGCAGCTCTGTCTGTGCAGCTTTGCAGAGTTCCTATGGCTTATGGCTGCACTGCAGAGACAATCTCATGGCACAGCCATGTGCAATCCAGCAGGAAGTAACTGGCTGCAGGGCTCTGTGTGTGGCAAAGAAACCGGTGCAGGGTCTGAAGAGAAAAAAGGAAAAACTGAAACAAAATAAACCGGCAGACCTGGGGAATAAATGGTGCTTTTCCTCTTCTGCTTTAACTGCCAGCACTCTCGAAATGACTGTCTAGCAGCAGACTTTAAAAAAAAAAAAAAGAAAGAAAGAAAAAGAAAAAAAAGATTACAAATCCAATCTGGCATTAAAAAAGAAAATTAAAAATTGAGACAACAGGAGATCTTGCTGCACTGAAGCCAAGGCGTTTCCGAGTACATCATCTCCCGCCCGCGTTGGTTCCTCTGTCAAGGGGATTTGTAATGCTGTCTTCATAAAAAGAAAAAAAGTATAGAAGGAAGGAGGGCAGCGCACCGCGGAGCGGAGCCGGGCGGGCGGCGGCCGCGCTGCCCGGGGAGCCGCTGCCCTCTAGCGGGACCCGCTCCGGCTCGGCCCTGCTCGGGCATCGGGGGCTGCTCTGCCGCCGGCAGCATGGGATAGGGATGCGGGGACTTGCTGCAGCTCGGGGTGGCTGTGGCTGGCCTGGCGGGGCCGCGGCGGATGAAGGCTGGTGGTGGCAGCTCTCCTCCTGCCGCCGTTGCGGTCCCGTGTTTTCCAGCACAGGTGGGGGAAACCCGAATCACTGAGCCTGTGTACACCCCGTTCTCACGCTGTGAGCGTGAGTTTTATAAAACTACCTTTTTCAATACCTTTCCCATTGCATCCCACATGCCAGAGCTGCAGCAGCAACTTGTTTGCTCTGCGTGGGTGTAATAAGCAAGTGGCCTATTGGTGTTTCAGAGCAACTTTTACTCTTGGGAAAGCTGCTGCTCTCCTGCCCTTTGCTGTGCACCCAGGGAATCCCCAGTGTTGTGCCAATGCCAACCAACACTAGCACAAATGAGAAATTCAGAAGATGAAGACCAAAAACCATCTCCTGCCAAACCAGGAGAGACAACTGCTCTCACTCGAGGCAGCTCTTGGGTGCAAAAAGCCTGAAGCTGTGCCTTTGGTTGGTGAACTTCTGCCCAGAGATGTCTCCAGAGCAAGAGCCTACCCATCCCAGAAGGCTGATTGAAGGTGCATCAGAGGCAAGCAGCCCTGCATGATTACCCTGTGCTGCAACACCCTGCAGCCACGGCCAGCATGCAACAGCATCCCCGGCTCTGAGCACCATGCATGCCCTGCCTGAGGGCATGAGAGGTGCTCCACCTTCCCTCCATGCACACAGAGCCTTGGCTGCAAAATTCCTCCCTGCCAAAGCGATACACATCTCTTCTTCCCGCTGAGAAAATACCACCAGGTATTTTGCAGGGAGCACACGCCACAGCCGGGAACTCCCACAGCAACACCTGGCTGGAGCACCGGTGGCCGGCTCTGGGCTCCCACGCCACCACAGCAGCCAGCTCAGCCAGTCTGGGTGGGGAGCCCGGCACCCTGCCAGGCCCGACCCGCCTGCGGCACCCAGCACCCCGCTGTGCACCTGCGCAGCTCTGCAGGGTGCTGCGCACAGAGGGGTGCTCTGCCCCGGGGCTCCCCACGGGCTGTTGGCCCAGAGGTCGAGAGCTGGCTCTGGCTCCGTTTGCTAGTGCATACTTTAAAAGCTCGCCCGGCTCGTTTGGCCCACATGCGGTTCTGCCCCAAGGGGCGGCGAATGTGAGAGCAGCCCCCAGCACTGGGCAGGCACCTGCTGCAGTTCAGGGCTATGCCATGGAGACAGGCTGCAGCTCCCAAGGAGAAGCTAGGGAGCTGGAGACGATGGCACCCACCTTGGCTGGCAGGTGGGGAAGGGTATGCCATGCTGGCAGCCATGGGTAGTGCTTCTGCAGGATCTGGGCTCCAGGGCCATGCTCTGCCCATGCAGGCTCTCTGCTTGGCACCCGGGTGTCCCCATTGCTCATCCCTACCCTGGCCTCCAGGTCCCAGCCCAGCTTTCCTGGCTGCCATGGTCTGCAGGGAGACCAGAAGGAAGAGTGCCCAAACTGGTCATTTGCACACCAAGGTGTGGGCTGGATGCTCAGCTCTCAGGTGTGGGCAAGCATTTGTCAGGTGTTTCAGTTATTCAGCATTCAGTCCGAGCATTTCCAAGCACTCTACTACTTGACCATGTCTAGTCTTTATCTGCACTTTTCTTTCCCTCATCAGCAGCTGCAACATGAAGCTGCGCAGGAGCACATCTGAAAGGGAAGATGTTGGGGTGGCTCCTTGGTCCCTTGGAAAGGATTTTTCAGCTCTGTCCTGGAGCAGTGAACTCTGGCAAAATGTTTTCCAGTTTTCTAGGAGAGCCTCTGATTTCCTCTAGTTTTTCCTGAGCTTCCTAAATGGTACCCCAGGGAATCTGCTGACTTCTTCCTATTTTCTTCCTGAGGTTGTTTTTGTTTGTTGGCCAGGGGCTTTTTGTTTTGTTTTGCTTTCCCAAACCCCTCTGTGAGCCTCTGATTAATTCAGCTTCTGATTCCTCTGAAATCACCTCTGAAGACAAAGCTGAAGATTTCTACACATGTGATCCTTCTTCTTCTTGGCTGCATAGCCCTCAGTGCTGGAATTGTGTAAGAAATGTTACAACAGATCCTAGTACTCTGTAGCAGGGATGTTAGGAAACAAAATATTGCACAGTGCTGTGTGAAAAAACTCTGATTAATTGAAGGTGTGGGTGGCTACACAATTGCATTAAATCATCCATGCACCATGGTGAAATGCAAGATAAATGCATCAATTTCTTATTCCAAGGACACGGTCAAGCAGCTCATGCCGAACCTGGAGAGAGTTGCCAACCTGAAGGTGAACACAGGTATTTTTGTGGAAGTGTTTTTTCATAGAAACAAGAGCTAATGGGTCACCTCCAGCACAAAGTGCCTAGAAGGTGCTACAATCCCCAACCCTAGAGCGGAGTTCAGGGTTGTAAACCTTTCCCCCAGGGCAGTATTTGGTCTTCTGAAGGCTGACGCAGAGCTCCTGCATGCGGAGCAAATACCCAGCCCCAAGTGCCGGTGTGTGTAAGCTGGTCCCTTCCCTTCTGGTATTTAGGCTCTGGCCTGAGCCTCAACCCCACAACATCCTTTGACAGTCCTGAGCAGGGCTTCCACTTTTTAGAGGAGCAGCCTGTGGTGGTGCCTGCCCGCCTGCCACCGAGGGTGATAGCTGGAGGACACAGATCTCACTGTTTGCTCTCCCTGTTGAAAAGTTTTCTTCCAGCTTTAAGTGCTATGGGTAGCAAGACAGTTACTTCTATTATAGTTTATATTCTAGCCTTTATTGCTGCTTAATTAGTGACTTGAACAGAAGGAAGCCAGTGTTTAGGAGCTATCAGTGGGTAGGATTGTGCTGCACATTGAAGGTTAAGGGCTCACAGTAAAAACACATGCACCAAACCCACACACAAACCAAACTCAATTTGCACACCTCTAACAGCAGTGACTCAGCTTGCCCCAAAGAAGAGATGGCTGAACATGTTCCACCCGGCCCTGAACCTTTATCATTTCACCCAAGGGTGAAATATTAGCAAGTAACCATTAGGGCAAGTACGTTACAGTCAGGCCATGGGCAGCAGCTGTCTCAGATTATTTCGGCCTTGCCTTGGAGGTGAGGAAATTGGACATGACTGCAATCCCTGCCAGGGAAGCCAGCAGCCAGCTGAAGATGGGCAGGTGAGGAGGTGAAGGCGAAGGCACTCTGTGTCCCATGTGGGCTGTGACCAGCTGCTCTCTGGAGAGGTCTCAGGAGCAGAGGGAGCTGACTGAAATTTGATTTTTAATTTTTTTCTGTTGTTTTTGTAGTGGTGTCCCCATGGCCAGGAAGCAGCACAGTTACTGTGGAGTCTCACGGGAGATGAAGCCCAGCAAAAGAGCCTGGCTGGGAAGACATGGAGCACAAACTGCAGCACTTGGCTGTTTTTCACATCTTCAAGAGGAACCAGAAGAGCTTTCCTTCGCTCCATTTGAAGTGAAGTCATGCTGGGCCCAAGGAGCATGCTGGTTAACCCTTGCATGCCTGGTTTGGCCAGGGCATCCGGAATACCTTTGAGAAGGCTCTTAGCTAGTTGAGACAGCCAAATCAAACCCAGTGAGGCTTCAGAAAAGGGTGCCCAAGACAAGTGTCTATACCTATACAGGCAAATTTCCTAAGCCTGATTTTCTTCCCAGTCACGCTGCTTTAGCCAGTTGTGAGCATCTCCATTGCAACTGAGAGAAGAGCAATACTGACTGGGTTGGCCAGGCGTGACAGGGAGGGAGAAGGTCTTGGTGATGCTCCCAGAGCTGGCCTGTGTTTCCAGGCAGCACTCTGCCCCTTTCCCCCTCCTAGGTTAGAGCAGGAGGATCCCTCTGGTTCATTTGTCCCTGTTTATACCGAGCGTGTCTGCAAGGCAGAGCTGCCTTCAGGCTGCCGTGGCCTGGCAGCATGGTGACTAGTGACTTGCAGAGCTGCCAAGGGAGGGGAAGGCAAAGAGTCCTGTTGGGTTTTTCCCAAAAACTTGAAGATATTTAGGAGGAATCAGCAGCAGCCATGTCATCCCTTGGGAAGAGTGGAAGTGCTGGAAGTGAGATACAGTTTGAAGGCAGCAGGGGAGAACCCAAGGCAGTGCCTGCGGTGTGCATCCCTGGGGTCTCCCCTATGTACTGGTACTACGTGGTGTTCACTGCTGGGGCAAAGAGGTGCTGAGGGATGGCAGCTCTTCCACCTAGCCTGGAGCATGGGCTACCCAGCAGGAGCTTCTGACCTGGAGATTTTCTTTTGCTGCTAGGCCCATCACGAGAGCAGGAGAGATGTTTGTTATCTTTCGTCTGGTGGCGCCAGCGGTTGAGCAAGAGGAGCGTGAGGCTGGCTGCCGGCATCTGTATTCGTGCCATCCGGAGCTCCCACCTAATCCTGCTGGGTGGAGGACTTGCAGTCTTGGTACATTCCTGGTATGGTGTATCTCACCTTTTGTTTCAATGTAATTAGTCTGAAAGAGGAGAAAGGATATAGCATCTTCTGCCTCAAGGGAACTGCTAAAGATTCGTCATGCTCCCGAAGCAAACACATTTGTAGATTCATCCTGATTCCTCACAAGCAGCGATGCTAGCAGCTCCAGCCAGCACGACGGGTCCCAGCAGCCAAGGGGTGGGCAGGCACGGCAGCAGCCCTCTGCCATGCCGACCCCACGCTCAGGCTGCTCTCAGGGCACTGGCAGGGTGCGGGTCACGGCTGCCGGGGCAGTGCCGCAGCGTCCAGTGCAGATGTTCAAGCAAACAGGGAGGAACGTGCATGGTGCCGGCTGACCAGGCCGGGTGTGTGCTCATCAGCCAGGCTTTCTCCCTGCAGTGCCTGCGTTTGGTGCGAGTATGTTTACTTTCTCCACAGTGTCTCAGGTGGCTCTGGAGGGGTGGGCAAGCCCAAGCTGCCAGGACAGCTGAGTGGCAGCAGCATGGGCTTGTGGCTGGCAGGGTGGTCTTGGCAGTTTGCTGGGCACAGCAGAGCACGGCACATCGGTTGCCCATGGCTGAGCTTTTGGAAGATGCATGTGAACATCCTTCTCTTCATTGCCATGAGTGAGGTGGGGAAAAACCCTCCTGGGCTGCTTTGCTTCCGGAGGTGCTGCAAGGGCTGGGTGAGTCACCTGGGGAAGCACAAAGCACAGCCAGGCTCAGGAGAAAGTCTATATATACTTCGTCCCATCCCTGAGAGCTGCTGTCAGAGCCCTGTTTCGATGTGGGGACAGTTATTCTGAAAGCGTGTGCTCAGAGTGCCTCAGGGTGTCAACCGCACGAAGCTCAGGGCTTTCCCTGGGGACCTTGGGTGACAACCCCCTTCCCTGCAGCTGTGCGAAATGAGGCCAGGCAACAAGGCCAGGATTTTTGGTGATCGCTCCTGAACTGGCAAGGAGCTCACAGCCTGCCTTATCCATTCCCAGTGCCACCAGCTGCCCATATTAAAGGCTTCATTTTCCTTCGACCTGTTGCACAGAGCAAGGAAGGATGGGCTTGCACTACAGCTGTTTCCAGTGCATTTGAACTGGGGGGAGGGTAATTAAAAAAATGCTGTGTGAGGCGGCTGAGGGCTTTCCCCACCTGGCCAGCAAGCCCGTCCCCCCGCACCCAGCTCCTCTGCTCGGAGGAGCCGGGCTGTGGCCCCACCGCTGTAGGCAGGTAACTGTCACAGAGAAGATAGACATGAAACTACTCAGCTCCTTCTGCCTCACCCAGGGCCAGGAGGGTTTTTTGAAAACAAAAATAAAGGGGAAAATTTAGTCTCCACCCATCCACCTAATTTGGCTGGCAAATCAAATAAAACAATCTTGGAGCTGGCACCACCGGAGGGGTGAATGCCAGCTCCCAGCCTCTCACACAAGGTGTCGAAACGAAAGGAGATGAACAAACAACCCCCAGGTGCCTGGGGGCAGCAAACTGGTTTTAAGATGCTGGTGGGTTGTTTTTTTTCCTATGCAGTGGTGGGATCAGTCCCCCACGATTCCCCCCAGGACTGGGTAGCTGCGCCCCCCCAGTGCTTGGCCATCCCTGGGCCATGGACACATATTGATGGGGCTCCATGAGAAGGGCTTCATGCAGAAATGTATGCCACCACAGATGGTTTTCATGGGCATCCTGGTGTGGGGCGATGTGCCAGTGACTAACAACATGGTGAAGGGGATGTCAGGCTCGGCATCACCTCAGTTGTGCCCAGCCACTGCAGAGAGTCCTGCAGGGATAAGCCTGGTGCCAAGAGGCCCCACATCAGCTGGGGCCCCTGCCCTGCCCTTGGCCCATGTGTGTCTGGTTACTGCGACGAGTATGAAGTTTTTAAAATACAGGGCTTTTATTTCAGTGGTTTTCCAGCCAAAACTCCCCTGCTAGAGCTACATACACTCAGACGTGGCTCTAGGTTTGCCATGAACAGGCCTTTCACAGGTGTGACAAAGATCCTTGCAAAATTTCCTGGGAGGTCCACATTCTTCTCTCTGTGAGAGGGATCATAAGTGAGTTTCTTCTCCACCTTTGCTACGGACCAGTTAAAGTGCTGTGAGCAGCTGGGAGGTGCCTTGCAGGGCATTCACTTTCTGTCCAGCTTCTGCCTCATTGCAGACAAACCAACCGGTTTCATTTCTTGCACTGGAGCTGCCCAAAGATTATTGGTGGCAAGAGGTGGCCTCGTTTCTCACTGAAAAAGCAGGGACCAGCCTTTAGCCCGGCGCTTTCAGCTGGCGTCAGGTGCAGAAGCAATGCAAGGAGGGAATGGTGATGCTGAGCTGCGCTGGGAGGTCAGCTATGTTCCTGGCACTGCCGGGAGCAGCTGGGCCAGTCCGATGCAATGTGTTTCCTCTGAACTTGGGAGCAAAGCCACCCTAAGGCCATTGCAAAAAAGCCACATGTGTCAAAAGGGATGTGTTTTCCAGTGTTTATCCCTGTGTGCTGGAGTTGTTGGGCTCACATGCGAGGCAGCACAGGAGCTGCTTATCATCTCACCCCATCTCGGCAGCAGACTGATGGTGCAGCTACCATCTCTGCTATTAATCTCATTACAAATAAAGGCGGGGTAGAAGCTAAACTGAGCTCATATTAATTCCCCCTGCCCTGCCCTGCTCAACCTCAGGAAATACCTACTAGAACTGCCACTCTTGTTATCCAACCACCCCTGGAAACTATCATTAGCTGACTTGCTCCTTTGCCAAGCGTGTCCACTCGCCAGCCTGGCTCTGTTTGCCCACGGGGCCCTCGCGTTGCCTGCTCCTGCCACGGCACGCACTGCGGTTCCTTGCACCCGTGCTCTCCTGCCGTGGCCTCACACGCTGCCCGCCGCTGCCAGCCGGACCCAGGCTGAACCCTGCTCCCCTGCGGCTCACCGGCTCTCTGCCTTGTCCCAGAACAAGGTGAGGGTGGCCAGGCAGCTCCCTGAATTGCCTGTTTTGTTCCTGTAGTTTGCTGGACTTATTTTTGGGGTTGGATGGCAGCCAGGGGGTTGGGACATGTTGACATTTATGGTTTTTTAAAATATTTTTTTTTTTTGCATAACAAAGTTTTGCTAAATGAAAAGGAAACAAACTCAGTGCCAGCTTTCACCATGTGTTTAAAACAAGATAAAAGTAATGCTGGGCTGGCTGTAGTATCCATTAGACCTGCTGAAACAGCAGTTTGCTGGTGCAGTGTGTGCTCTGGGGACGGGCAAGTGACACACACACACGCGCACCCACACACACAGCACCGCGCTGTGCTCCAGGAGGACATGGGGGTCCCCTGCCATTCCCAGTGGCATCTATTGCACTTGTCCATGTCAGCTCCCCAGGCCCAAAGTGAAGGCAGGGCTGTGCCTGGGGTGAACAATGGTGCAGGATCTGGCCTCGTGCACGCTGCACTCCCTTGCTTCTGGGGTGCCAATGCTGTCACTGGCACCAAGGCATCTTATACGCTGTGTTTGGGTGTCTGCTGTGGAAATGGGGTGGTGGGAGAAGAAGCACACATATATATGTGCCCACCCACACTGGGGGAAGAGCACATCATGGGACCTGGCCAGGGTCATTCCCCGATGTACAGACAAGCAGCACTTCCTGCAGGAAAAAGTGGCTCTTCTAAAGGGGTGTGGGTGTAGGAGCAGTTGCGGAAACAAAAGACACGCATGTTTCTTTCCTTTTTTAATATAGTTCTTCCTCAATGCAGGACTAGCCCATTTTTATCTCACTGCCAGCTGTTTTGTTCTTTTTTCCCCCAGGCTGGGCAAGGGTGTGGACAGGAGGAAACAACCTTTTTTTTTTAATGACAGCTTTTCATGGGAAGATGTTCGGCTGTCTGTCAGTGTTCAGGTTGGCTCTGCCCAGGTTTTACCAGGAGGGATGAACAGTGCTCAGTGCAAACTCCATGTTCTTCCTCCACTCACATCTTTCCCCTGGCCAAGCTGCTGCAGCTCACAGGCAGCCAGCAGCTGTAATACAAAGGTGCTCCCACCCACGACCACAATGCCTCCGAGGTGGGGAGACCCTTGTACAGGGACTGGCCAACCTTAGGTGCAGCAGCTGGCAGGAATGGTGCCACCCAAATTGTCCATCACCAGGGCGGAGACTGAGCAGCAGGGTGGGGAGAGGGCAAGAGGATGCAGCTGCAGGGTGGGATGGAGTGGCAGCAGAAGAGGGTCTTCAGCTGGGCTGGCTGCTTGCAGGGCTTGTCGCTGGGTCTCCAACAGTCATCACAGCTGCTGTATTTAGGGCTGTCAGTCTAGCTCCTGGGAAATAAAGGGGACATACAGAAGGTCCATATACACCATATTTTATAAGCTTATCATGACCCAGCTTGGAATCAATGGAGATTAGTCATCATCCAGTGGAGCTGCTGGGGATAGACGTGTTCACATGGCCCTAGGCCCCCAAAGCAATATTGGCAAGGTTCGGTTGCTTAATCCCTCAAAAAGTCTCACAGGCTAATGCCTACAGGCATGCCCAGCTTTCATTAGACTGTGTAGCCACTGGACATACATAAAGAGCTGTAGATACTTCAGCCTCGACTATCAATTCAGGAATTCGCAAATACCTGCAAGTCTTATTTTCAGGGGTGAGCTTTTGGCTGTAGGGAACCTTTCAGCAGCCACTTGCAGTAAGGCATTTACAGCCCAAAGGGGCACAGCCTCAGGCTTTCTGCTGGCCTTCGTTGGTAGTTCTTTACCTGCACAATGTGTTTTCCATGCTCCTACCCTCTGCACAAGCCGTCGGGTGCCTCGCTGGGCTACCGTGAGCCCTACTAGCTGCTGCTCCCCACACCTCGGTGCCCTCGCTGCCGCCAGCTCTGCACGCTCTGCTGCCACATCCTTGACTGAGATGTGCAATGAGTCATCTTCTCATTAACAAAGGCATCCATTTCATCTGTATTTTTTTTCCTGAAACATTACTGACTCCCCGTTGCTGAAGGCGTGTCTGTGGCACAGACCGGGGTCCTCCAGCCCCCCCTGCAACCCCTAGCAGCAGCCTTGTGCAAGGGGTGACCAAACTTGGCTCAGGTCCACTTGAATGGCAAAACAAAACCAAAGCTCCTTGCTAGTAAAGAGCCCCTGGCAGTGAGTAACACTGCGCAGGGCTTCGCTTTGAGACCAAGGGCTGCACCCAAGCACACGCATGCCATGCACACGCGCACGCACATGCACACGCGCACGCACATGCACACGCGCGCACACACACACACAGAGCCACTTGTTTTAAATACTTTTTAATTCTGTTATGTTTCCTTTATGAGTTGTTTTCTTTTTTTTTTTCTTTCTGATTGACTGTCATAAATCAACCCTGCTAATCCCACCCTGCATATATTATTAGTATTAGGAGGGGCACAGCAGAGTTAACAAGGAACTAAGACATGGTTCAAGCATCACCACCTCCAAACCGCTCCCATCGCTGGGGCTAGAACTGGGGCACATATAACAAATGACCAACACGTAAGTAGGTTGTGGCTCCCTTCGGTGGCCGAGTCTTGGCTAGAGGAGCTCAGAGCTGGCCCAGGAGCCGTGAGGCTTGCTCTGAAATGCACATCAGCTTTATTCTCAGTGGTGTGACTTCGGGCACTGCCTCCTTGGGGAGCTGCTTCGTGTAGAGCCTTTGGGAAGCAGCAATTACTGAGCAGGGCAAGAGAGGAATAACCAACGTGAGCCAATGTAGCAGGAAGCAAAAATATTAGTGCACCAGGTTGTCCCTGGGGCATATTTGATCAAGGAGGAGTGTATATATTTGGTATTATTGTTAGGTTTCTTTTTCCAGGGATGCGGGTGCCCTGCAGGCACTCTGGATATGACCCTGCCAGCTCTGGCAGATGCCAGCCCCCTACATCAAATATAAAAGTTAAAATTAATTTCTCAGTGGCCAAGCTACCTTGGTGGCAACCGATCCCACAGATACAAAAGAGACCCAAAAGCCGACATTGGTACATGTTCCAAAGAGCTCTGTAGCTTGCTCCTGTGAGGCTACAGCGTGCCAATAAATTTGGCAACCACCTCTGCTGTTGCAGCAGAAATACAAATCCATTTTTGAGCTAGACTTTGCCAGAGCAGAGAGCTGGAAAAACAAACAAATAGGAAAAGTGCCTTTGACTCACTGCATTCCTGTTTCCTGGCTTCAGCCTGGCACGGACCACAAGCAGAGCAGCGGGGTGCGCAGCATGGCCCAGGCAGCCCAGAGTCTTTCCCCTTCTTGTGGATTTGGGGTTCGTGTTTGCAATTGAGTCCTGAAATGTTGCATCCTTCTGAGGCTGCTCTGCCATTCTCCACCAAAGCTGCTGTTTCAGTAGGAGCCGTCCAGAGCCCTGCTTTGCTCCCCAGCCTGCTGCACACCCCAGCAGCACACAGGGCTATGACACCCTCCTGCTCTCCAAATTGCCTGAAGTGTGCCAGTGGTACCCAAGTTATTAGGCAGCTGGACACGGAGCAAAGGAGATGGACAGACAGGCAAATGCATGCACGCAACTTCGCTTAATCCTGTCCACATCAGTGTCTCTGACGCTCCTCCAGCACCTGGCGGGGGGTGGGGGTGGGGGGGGTGGTGCATGTGCCCTAGGGCCTGGGGCAGGAAACCCCAAAAGGGAGAGGCACCATCGTCAGACAAACAACATATACCCCCCCAGTCTTCCCTTCTAATACTTGGCTAAAGAAAGACAAAGACAGGCCCAGATGTTGTTTAGTTTATTTCCCCTGGATTTAGACACAGCTCTGGCTAACCACCACAGCAGCAAACAAACCATGACCTGCGATGCCCTGCCCACCTCCCCACAGGAGGACCAGCTGGTGGGATCCCTGCAGCCCCCAGGAGGGCAGGGTCTGCACTGAGCTCCTTGGGGGGGGGGGGGGAAGCTCTGCAGGATGCACTCAGGCAGAAGTGCTTGTCGGGGGATGGCAGCACAACTCATGCTGAAGGTACAGCATGTATGAGTCAAGCCTTGGATGCACTAGTGTGGTGCAGATGGGGGTGGGGGGTTGGGGAGCCAACACAATGAATCTTTTCAACAGTCTATAAGGAAGGGGGATAACCTCCAAGAAACAAACTACACTAGTGGCTCAGAAACACTCAAGAGCTTTCTCCCCTGCAGCTTCCACAGTGGAGGAGGTGCACCAAATGACCCTTACATCATTTTCTTGGCAGTAATGGTGCCCCCTTCACAGTCTGGGCATTTGTTTTTCCAGATGTGCTGAGTTCCTCTTTATCTTGCCCAGGACCAGCTTTTGAGGAGGTCTCTACAGAAGGACCATCCTTGTCTATGGCCTTTGCAGCCAGTGACTGCATGAGAAGAGGGTGCTGCTGAGCATGGAAGATTTGGGTAGGCACAAGCTGCATGAAAAGACAATTCCCTATTGTGGATTTTAAGTCCTGGAAATGCCAAAGCTGGCAGAGGGGAGCAGAAAAGGACTGAGAAAGTGCCAATGCAGCAGGGAACTGAGCAAAGCTGCTCAGGGATGCAAACTCCAGCCGAGATCCCTGCAGTGCTTTCTGGAGAGACAGCAGCCTTGCAGTAAATTCAACAGTAAAAATTGCTGCCACCTTCCTTTTAGGAACTGTTTTCTAGCAGCAGAAGCAGCCATTGGGTCAAAATAAAAGCTGGCCCTATGTCTGGAATGTGGGCAGTTCTGTGACTTCAGTGTTCATTTTGACTGAGGTAGGGGCTGCTCTGATCCCACACACAGAGGAGTTTTAGTTAATTTAATGCTGGGAGAGGGATGATGTACTAGCTTAGCAGCAGTTACTGGCATCATAGTAAATCTCTTGTGATAAGCAGCATGTGCTTTCACTGCAACACCCTCAGACTGGGTCAGAAATACTCTGAGGAAACAGATGCTACCACACCAAGAACAACTGCTGCTCCTGCACTGTCAGGATGGGAGGATGCAGCCAGGACATCCGGAGTACAATGCTGCACTATGATCACCCAACACCATGGCACTATAACATTCCTGAGCCTTTCAGCTGCTTTCCAAAATGGATCTGGAAACGGTGACTTCTAACCTTGGGTTTTACCAGCAGCAGCACTGGGCTAGAAGCAAAAAGCATGGGATGTGAAGCAGTTTCTTTCATACATCCCAGGCCACTAGCAAGAGCAGGGATTGAACATGAGTGATAGACCCTATTTCACCAGAGTCAGCTGGAAATCAACCCCCTTCTCGGCTGGGCACAGCTCATGGCCCTGCCCAGCAGGTGACTTCTGGAAGCTCTGCTCAGAATTAATGCCCAAATGCCAGCTTTGCATGGCTACAGGGAGATATGCATTTTGCTAGGACCTGGGTTTTGCTTTGTTTTTTCCCTAAAAAGCATATTTCAAATGGTGAAGGGCTCTGAGATGGAAATAACTGACTTGTGCTCCAGTTTCCCCAAGGGCAGCACTGCCTGGGTCTTCAGCCAGCACTTAGCAGGGGCAGGAATACTGGTCTGTTATCACACCTGAGATATTTCTCTAGCAGAGGCTAAAGAGAAGCAGCTATTTCTGGCTGACAAAAAAAAAAAGGGGGTTATTCAAGGGGTTACAGTGGGCCTGAATACATCCTGAGAAGTGCCAGGGAAGGACAGGGAATCCCAGACACAGAGTCAGTCGCAGCAGGAGATGCTGGCACAGAGATGAGGGGTCCCAGCAAGAGCTGTGCTAAACACAGAAGAGGCACGCCTGAAACTCCACAATCATATTAACCTGTTAATTTATACAGCAGCTCTGTACAAAAATAGAAGGGTTCTAATAAGATTAACAATATTAAATAAATATTTAATAGAAAAAGTCTTTGGCCTAGTTCATAGCTCATCCTTTGGGTTGATGTTCATTTCACTGGGTCCTAGATGCTCCTGGTCCAACATCGCAATCACTTCATCTGCCTGGATTCGTTCCTGCAGGAGGAGAAGGGAAAAAAACATAACAGCAGAGCTTCAGCGCCTGCTCTCACCTTAGTGTGGCTCAGCTGGGAGGACCCCCAGCAAGCAGTTCATCCAAGGACCAGCAGTGTAGCTGAGAGGACAAGGGACAGCCTGGGACTTGTGCTAGGGATTTGCTGGGCAAAATTAACCAAATCACTTTGCACCCCTAAACAAAATTCCCTCCTCCCTCCAGGGGCTGCAATGCATGGGGCAGAGCTGATGTATTACTATTCCCTTATCACACTTCACTAGCAGCCACTGCCACAGCATACCCTCCTCCTGCCCCTCTGCGTGACAGGGATTTCCAGCTCCCTGGGCAGGGATGATGTCCCTCCACACATGCACCAAGCATGGAGGAATTTCAGCTAGCACCAAAAAACAGAGACACAGTAAAGTGACAACAAGCTTCTCCCAAAATCTTGCAGCCACCTGGTTCACAAGGCAAAGGCAGGAGGGTTTTGCACTCTCCTTGCATTTCCTTTTGCTTGGTCTTTTATCTTCTAGTCTTACAGACCAGAATTGCTGTTGAAGGAGACAGGGGCTGGAACAGTTGCCTGGTGAAAGGCACCACAGCCCAGATTTTCCAAGGCATCCAGGTGCCCAGCCCCATGGACTTCAGGCTGCCAACCGCCTTTGAGGACCTGGCAGCAGCTGCACATCGCTCTGAGCTGCGGATGGCTGTGGAGGACTTCCCTGTTCATCGGTTTATTGCCACTAGGTGTCAGAAATGGCCAGCCCAGCCCTGTGTAGAGCCCTCCCGCACCCTGCTCAGCACCCCAGCCTGGTCCTGCACCCCATGGGCCCAGGCTGATGGGTGCCCAGGAGCATGGCTGGCAGGGAAAACCATTTGGTCCTGGGGCCACTGGCTCACGTCCCTGTGGTGCAGCAGATGGGAATGCTGCTGCAGGGAGTGTGATGGCGGGGGGGGGAAAACAGATGTGCTGGGACTGGGTAATGAAGATTGGTCCAGGTTCCTCCAGGATGCTGGGTACCCCACAGCTCCCCTCACATCATGATGGAGGGACTCACCAGCTCTCTGTAAAGCGGGTCCAAGGTGAACCAGAGAGCCACAGCGCACCGCTGGCCTTTGGTAACCGCCTTCACCCCATGGGGGTTCTCACCGCCCGACGAGAAGCTGATCATTCGCCCACACTTTGGTTTGATGGAGGCCTGTGGGAAAACAGGTGACACCAGGGTGGCAGGAGCAGCATGGCTGCATGCACTGGCCATGTCTGAGCTCGCCATGGCCCAGGGCCTGGGATCTTACTGGCCATTGCCCCAAGACAGAGTGAGCTGCTCTGGAGGACGTGCAGAGCTCCGAGCATAGCTGTAAAAATGTGTGGGGTAAATAGGGAGGTGTGAGGCTTGGTCCTGCTGCACAGACATCATGCAGAAAGGAGATGGTGGCATGGAGTCCTTGCAAAGCCTGCAGGTGACCACCTATGGCAAAATAGGGTCACGGCATAACTCGAGGTTCAGGCTAACCCTGGCACGGGCTGTGAAACACCTCTTCTCTCTGCTGAGTCCACAAAAGGTGTCCTGCAGGACCTCAGGGGCAGAAGTGCCAACCAAATCAACTCTCTGGTCTTAGGTAGATGCAATCTGCCTTCCAGCACCTAGTGGACTTCAGAGCACCAGCATGGTGGCCAGATGCTCACAGAGGGGGTCCCCAGCCTCCCAAATGGCCACATGCAGGGGTAGGGATTTGTGCCTGTGCCCCATCCCTCTCAGGGACTGGTGTCCACCACTGTGACCCGCTCTGGGCCAGGCACTGCATATGTAGAGACATTGCTTCGTGTTTGGCCACGAGATGGGGTGGGAGCTCAGCAGTCCTCCAGGCAGGGACGACTCTCAGCCATCCCTCTGATCTGCAGGTTTCCTGCTCGGCACAGCCTCAGGGCAGGGCACAGAAGGTTGTGCACCTCTGCCAGCAGGATTTTGTATGGGGTCTTTGCAAGGTAGGAGCCACAGGCTGCCTGGGAAGCCCAGAGCCTCAGCACAGGCTGCTGAGGAACGGTGTTTGGTTCACAGCACTGACTTACCGTCACAGTTTTGGCATCCATCTCAGTGAAAATGAACTCTCCTCCTTCAAAATCCGCGTTCATGTACAGGAGGGCACTGGGGGAGGAAGCAGGAGACCTCTGTGAGGGGAGCAGCAGGGAGGGCTCAACGCTGACCCCCACCTCCAGGGCTGATCCTGCATCGCTCCACCGACACATGGGTGAGGGGCTGCTGGGCGGGGGGGGTCCTGCTGTGGGGCCAGCCGGGGCCACCCAAACTGCCCCCATCTTGGAGCCACAGCCGAGAACCAGCAGATCTCTCCTTGGCTAGGTAACAATTCTCAAAATGTCCCCTGGTTCCCATCAGCTCTCACCCTCCCGTTCTGCACCAAAAACACCTGACAGAGACACAGTCCTGTGGGCCACACCTGGAATCTCCCAACCCTAAAATATCACAGAGCCATTACAGCTAAACTCTGGCTTGAAGCTTAGCCACGATGCTCGTGGCTGCCAGAAACTACCTGCTGGATCTCACTTCTGCCATGGCTGGGAGGTACCAGCTGCAGGACTTAGAGCCTGTGGAGCAGGATGCCCTGCCTTGGGGAGGGTGCCCAGCAGCAGGCCCCCCTTCCTATCTACCTGTAATCCCGAAAGGTGTAGGCAGGAGGCTCCTTCCAGCACTCGTTGGCCTCAGGGTCCAAGAGGCAGTTGTCAGCGTGGATGGGGTGGCTCAGGTCGTTCCTCCTCTCCTGCTGGCCTGGGCAGGACCATGTGGAGGAAGGGGGAAGGAGAAGGGGTGGATGAGATGGAAATGCCATGCTCTGTGGGGTCCATCACTGCGGGGGAGCCTGCCCCGACCCCACTCTGGATGGTGTGCACAGGTGAGAGGAGGAAAGGAAAGGCTGGGGAGAAAAGGCAGCATCTGAGGACTCAGATCTGCACAGCTCTGCTTATTCCTTACTGCAGGGAAGTGAGATGGAGAGCTGGGGGGGGTGGAAAGGAGAAGGGACGGTGAGAGGAGGCAAGAGAAGAGGAAGGAGAAAAGAGGAAGAGTTGGAGACATGAAAAACAAGAGACACCTCAAAAATGAGCTGCTTCAGGACAGTAGTGCCCACCTTTGCTGCTGTGGGGATGGTGACTTTGCTCAGCCCTTACCCACCAGTTTAAGCATCAGGCAAAACAGAGCTACTCTCAGGCTTGGCTGCCCCACTCATAACCCCCCCCATGGGAGGCTGAACCCCTCCTGTCCTTCCAGCCCTGCCCCGTCGCCAGCCCCCCGAGCCCTCACCGGAGAGGGCGGTGCGGCACACCAGGTGTGTGTAGGAGAAGTAGAGTGTGGAGTTCAGCAGGAAGTAGGACTCGACGATCCTGCGAGCCTTCTCGCTGATGTCGTAGAAAAGCCGGGCGCTCTTCAGTGGGACACGACCCTCGTAGCCGTACTGGGCAAGGAGAAGGGGCAAGAGAGGGTCAGTGCTGTGCACTAGCTGGGAAGAGGGTATCGGAGAGGTGCAGGAGGAGGAGGAGGGAGCTGTACCTTGAGGGCTTTGAGGACAGTGGCTCCTTCAAATCTCTCGTTCGGAGTGTGGGGGGAGGTTTTGCCCCTGTAACCATCTCCAGCCAACATGATTCCCTGAAAGACATGAACACTGGTGAGTGGTAAACTGGTTCCCTAGGAGAAGGGGAGCTGCAATGGAAGCATCTGGGACCCTCTTCCCCAAATACCCCAGGGCTGCATTCACCAGGACAGGTGAGTTGGGTGGAAAGGCACTGCAGCTCTCCATGAGCACAATCCATTCTGAGATGCTGGAAAACAGCCACCTACCTCCCAACTGGGGATGTTCAGGCACCCTCCGTCCCTCCCCAGGCTCAGTTGACAACAAATGAGAAGGCTCAACCAGGCTTGTGGATGAGCATCCTTTGGGGTTGTGTTAACATGGGACAAAGAGCTATTTCTGCATGGGCTCTGTCTTGCAGCATGTTTCTAAGAATGGCCCAAGATGGAGCAGCAGCTCCTGTGCTGCAGTTATGGGTGCATTACGGGGATAAGTGTCTGACTGCTCTCCACGGGCATCCTGGCATCAGTTGCAACACTCAAGAATGAGCCATGAACCCAGAGCCTCTCCAGGGGCTGACCACACATTCAGCTCTCACAAGCCAGATGCTGGGGAGGACATCAGGCACTCAGCCCAGGTGGCAGTCATGTCCCCCCCAGGGGCATTGCCTACTCACGCTGGCCACCCTGTGAAGCTCTCGGCACTGCTCCTCCGAGATGACATTATCCAGGAGTACTCGCTGGGTGCCATTCAGCTGCTGCGAGTTGTAGACAAACTTCACGTCGCTGTAGAGAAGCGGACCCCCTGATGGAAGGAGAGACACAAAAATGACCCTGCTGAACATGCCCTGGCCTCGGTGACATCTCGTACCGTGGCTGAGGGCCAGCTGAAGTCACACGGGTATGCTGCCAGGGAAAGCTTCACAGCAGAGAGCAGTTTGGCCTCACATCAGCAACAAAAGAAACAGAAGCGTAGGAAACACCCAGAGATGAACTCAATTTGCTGCAAGAGCATCAGCATTTTCCACCTTCTCATTAGCTGCCTTGTAAATGCAGGGACCACAGCCTGAAAATGCCAAAACCCGTGGGACACGATGAGGGACACAGACACCAGCTAACCTGGCTCTCCTGCCCAGCAGCCATAAGTTTCCATTGCGTTTGCGCTGTGTGGCTCTTGCCGGCTTGGCATGCAAAGCTGCTCTCTGCGATTGTCATCAGTGAGGATTTTTGTCTTTTACCCACATAGAAAACCTGACATGGTGCTGAGCTTGCAGCAAGCATCACCTGTGCTCCACCAAGGGGGGGCTGGGAGTGGGCAAGCAGGAGGACCCTGAAGACAACCCTCCTCCACAGAGGCAAAGGAGCTGCTGTGGCTGTCCCTGTCATCCCTCCCTCCCTGCCTCTGAGCTGTGTCTCTCTGCCTGCCAGCAGCCGGTGGCTTGGCTATGTTTTGGAGGTCCCATATAGCATCCCTGGGATGAGAATATAACTGTGGCTGGGCTTCCACACTGCCGACCCTCCACCTGGTATGGGGCAACTGAGCCTTACTATGTGCTGAGCGAATGGGCAAGGAGAAGAGAGAGATTATCTCTTTACAGAAGTTTGGATCCATCCCTGCCAAATTTGCCTCATCAGAAAAACACAGCAAGGACACTAAATTACCGTCTTCTGAAGCCTATTCCCCTCATCTCCTTGATGAGAGCAAAGGAAAGAAATGACAAAAGCAAAAAACCTAAACCAGATGTTTCTCCAGGAAGAAGGTGAAATGCATCTAAATCATGGGAAAAATTATCTGTTGTCACAGAGCCACAATAAAACAGAGGAAACAGGAGCTGCAGAGCTCCTCTCACCGTGTGGCACAAGGAAAATTCTCTGTTACACCACTTATAATTACTACTTTTCCTGTCCATTGAGGCACACTGTGTTTTTGGAAGGTCTCCCTGGCCTATGGAGGACATGTAACTCTGAGGGCAGAGCCCCACCACTAGCCCACGACTTTGTTTCTGAAGACTTAGGTTTCCTGGAAGCAGAAAAGATGGGATGTTCCTTATGTTCACTTTGCTGTTCTTGTTGCTCAATAATAGCATTTATTATAAATGCAGCTGGATCAGAAACAGGACTCTGAAATCCAAACTCTGGGCACACTCCAACTCAGGGCTGAGTCTTCCGGCTCGGATGTTGCTCTTCGCAGCCGTAGGCACACAAGGGATGAACCTGGAAGGCATCACTTGCCACTGGGAAGTTTCTTCTAGCTAGGGCTGCCCTGTGCCGTGAACGCTGAATCCTTGTCCCACACAGGCAGTGCGCTCCCAGCTGCCTTCCTCACCCCCACCACTTCTAAGCACCAGCAGAGAGACCCGTTTCCCATGTGTATGCTCTGTGAAAAACACCCCAAAGAAACTGGAGTATTCTTTGTACTTTTGGAAGTGAAGGAATTGGTGAAAAGGAGGAAGGGGGGAAGGAGAGAAGTAGAAAATTCTTCTTTTTCCAAGTGAAAAGAGAGACAGAAAAAAGACAACAGAGAAAGGAAGCAGCTGGATGGACAAAAATCCCATTTTCTTTTTGAAATTTTTCAGTTTTCTTTGTAAACTTGAAAACATTCTGCAACTAAACCAGAATAAAAGCATAGACAGAACAAAAAAACCAGAGAAAGACACACTCTGAAATTATTTGATTATAGAAGGTAAACATGCCAACAAATATAAATCAACCAGCTCTTGGCTTAAGCAAGGTCTTCAAGATCTTCCTGTGGTATTCACCTATATTACATACGGCTAGAGAAGGGATAACAATACCCTGAACAACACACTGAGCAGCTGGGGACAACTTGGGCCATGGAAAGCTGTGAAATCCCCCCAAAAACGCGACCATCTGTTGCATTGCAGGGAGGTTTAGTTGCCTGCTGCCGTGGAGCTGGCCCACTAGAGACACAAGACACCTCCTGGCTTGAGATCCCATTGTTCTGCAGCGAGGAGCACGCTTTGGGATTTGGCCACGATATAGTTTTTCAAAATTGTTATGGGGGAAATCTTGTCTTTAGTAGAAGATGTTATGGTATTTTCTGTGGCTGACAAGAATGTGCTGAAATCAGTTGAAATCTCTGCTGACTGGCTTTAAAACCAAGTGATTTTATGTAAGTCAAGACATGCAATCACAAGTCAGTCTGCAAACAGTGCACTTAGCAAAGCATCAGGACTGGAGTTCCCAAAACTTAATGCCTTCAGCATCCATCCTTCTGCAGCCTGGACAACAGAGAACATTTTAATCTTAAAAGCCCCTGGGGAAAAGACTCCTGTTTGTTGGTGCCACCTTCCCCATGGTGGGGAGGAACAAGCCTCCCAGGTCTGCATCTCAAGGTTCTGCACTGAGCAGCTCAGCAGGTGGGAACAGCAAGTCCAAGAGCAGAGCAGTGCTGGTGGGATCCAGAGACCAAGAAATGCGATGGCAGCAACAGAGGCTTCTCTGTCTCTCAAACCCCCTCAGGCAGGATTGGCCCTCATTGCTCAGCTGCCAACCTTTGCAGTCTGTAGTCTCTAGCAACAGAAAAAAACCTTCTGATTTTGTTGAAATATCTTCATCAGACTTACCCTCCTTCAACTCTCGATCTGGTTTTGGCATGGGTTTCTTTGCCAGGGACAGCCGGGGCCCATCCTCCGGTTCACTGCTGATACTTGATGGGACGCTGAGAAGCAAGGGAGAAGAGGAATATCATGACTTTAGCCACAGGTATCCAGTTCTGGGAATTGTGCTGTTTTGCACTCCTTGGTAACCAATATATGAAAAAAATGGGCACATTGGTACTTTGTACAAATGCCACAACCAAGTAGAAGCCCACATCCTGTCCCATGGAAAAACCATGGCTTTTTGGTAACAGGAACAATGGTTTCCACCAGCAAAGCACAGACACCAACTAAACCTGAACAGTGCCGCTTGCCTCATTGACCAAGTTCTCTCTAGACTGTTGCTGGTCTTAAGGCACTCAGATAAAATAAGGTGCTTGTGGGAATGTTTGTAATGGTAAGGGGCACAGGGCCCTAATTCAACCACGATAGTGTGCTGGGGTGGGTGGGCAGCACCCCCCGAGTGGCAGGCTGGTACCCCATCATAGGCATGTCCCCTTTACAGCCCCGCTGCGGGGACCAAGGCGGGCTCACCTGTGCTCATCCTGGCGGGCACCGTACCTGTTCCAGTAGTTCTGTGGGGAAAGAGAGAGGTCGTGATTCTTAATTTAATGCTCTAACTGAAGCCAGGGAGCTGCCTGCTCTGCCTCGCGCCCAGGGACATCAGCCAGCCTCTCTGGTATGGATCCATCCCACACAACTTCAGGGAATTGCCTCGGGTGACCAAATGGAAAACTTATCCCAAACCCAAACTGGCATCGTACAAGGAGTATGGAAGGTGGCCAGCTTGCCCAGCCTTCTCTGTCCCACCCCACCACCATGGCAGTGGCTGAGACACAGCCAGACACCACATCAGGAGAGCAGCATTAGGCTGTGTCTGCTTCTCCTTCACCCCAGGAACAGCTGCCTCCCTTGCTCTGGCATCACCATTTTCCCACAGGGAACAAACTGGGCCAAGACCCAGCTCCTGAGTCACCTACACGGGACTTGCTTTACAGGAGAGGGCAGCTGTGAACTCCTAAAAGTCCTTGCCATAGCAGACCCAGGCATTACCGGCTCCGTGTAGGTGTACCCGAGGCTGGCCGCAGCCACCTGCAAGAGGTGAGACTCCAGCTTATGGCGCCGCAGCAACGTCTTTGCTTCCTGAAAGAAGAGGAAAAGGGGAGTATTTGCATGTGTAGCTTTCACAAGACACAGTCAATGCACCTCTGCTTCAAGACGGGTTTGCTTTTCATGCAACACTACGGACTCCTATGAGGTGAGGGATGCTTCCGTGATGCCTTAGAGCAGCCCCAGACACGGGGCTGAGCCGCTCACTACATTGCAGAAGGGGAGGTGTTCAGCAACTCATTCGAGAAGGCTGAATCCCCAAAATACTTGTCCATAGCTGGCAGAGAGTGCTGAGCACCTTGGAAAGCCTCTAATTAGATATCTGGGCAAGAGGCTGGCCAGAGGAGCCCCAGCTGCAGAACGGGAGGCAGGTTCAGGCTGGTGGAGCAGGGACCCTGCCTGGGCTGTACCTCGGTTCCCCACCTGCAATAATACGGAGCCCATAGCCCGGCGGTGGGTGGGCTGCAGCATCGCAGCCTGGGACGCACTCGGGGTGCTGGGATGGGGCCCACAAAGCACAGCCAGCTAGAAATCGTCCATCAGAGGGCTTTTTATGGAATGAAAAGTTTGTAAACAAAACACTGAGTTTTCTCTGAGAAAATTACTTTTCAAAGCAAAAATAAATTTTACTCTTTTTTTTTTTTTAAGAAAACTTCAAAACACTGAAAACAATGAAATGTTTTTGTCAGCTTCAGGTTTTTTCTTTGTGAGGAGAAATGATAATTGTTCTTGTTTTCTTTTTTATCATTTCCCTTCTCTTTTTTTTTTTGTGTTTTACCAAATTCACTTTGATTTTCCTGGAAATCAAGAAATTCCCAAGGGAATGGAAAGTCCAATTCCTGCCTACCCTCTGCTTACGGCGCAAGGGGAATGAACCTCAGCAGGGCTGTGATGGGATGGGAGGAACTTCTCCTCTTCTGCATCGTGAGAAAGGCAGCTCCAGGGCTGCAGATAAATGCTGCCCGGACTGGAGAGGAAGCCTGTCGCGGTGGGTGACTGAGCACACACTGTTTGGTTGTTTGACCCCAGCCTAACACTGTGATAGCAAAGCTGCTCCCTGCGGAACAGGCTGACCACTGAACTCCAAGCTCAGTTACTCGAGAGTAATGCTGACATCCCAGTCTCCCCTTGGGAAAATATTTCTCAGCCCTCTCTTTACGGAGGTTGCCCTCTGCTCACTTGCTTCATTGCATTCCTCCTCCACATCTCCTCCGGAGCACTGAATGGGGGGAGGGTTTACACTGTTGAGGCACTTGGTAATCACCCTCCCTGCCCTTGCTTGGGTTTTGCTAAGCTGAGGTCCCCATTTAAAGAAGATCCTGCCCTCCAGCTTCTCCCCCGCACCAGTGACTCTGGACTTGTACCATGACAATTAGCATCACCAGCTAGTCCAGCATCTCCACATCTGTTTTCAAAGTGGTCCCACTGTGTGAAAGCTGTCAAGCTGCTTTTACTTCCAGCTGATGCTTTTGTTAAAGCCTTCCGCCAAGGGCTTTTAGGTGACACTCACTCTCACCTTTCTGGGTTTGACGGTGTCTGGATCCATCGTACCTTCCAAGAGGCTCTCGTAATAACCTGCATTCTCCAAGACATCTTCATCGTCCGGGTGGAAGAGGAGGTAGGACTTGGCACACTCCAGGGCTTTTACATAGTCACCGACTGGGAGGCAACACAACAGTTGTCAGGGGGGGCAGAGGGGGACACAGCCCCGGCGGCAGTGCCAGGGGCTCACGCAGAGCACGGCAGGGCAGAGCCGAGGAGGGGAGCCTGCAGAGAGGGAGAGCACAGCCTGAGCTCTCCATCAGCTGAAGGGTGAGCCCAGCACTTTACAAGGTTCTTCTGATGCAACTTTCTCTTAACCGCTCCATTTCACCGGCAGGGAAACTGAGGCATGGAGACATGACATCGCTGCGGTCATGCACAGGTCAGAGGGTATCCAAACTGGATCCAACTGAATGGGCAGGATGTGGATGCTGTCCAGCAGCAAACTGCCTCTTCTGTGCAGCATCCCTCAGGGCTCTGGGGAATCTTACCCACCACAGTAAACCTCTAAATGGGCAGAGGAATAAAAAAGCTCGTACACCACGCACAAAACACTGCTAACTCCTCCAGCTTTCTTCCCATTGCATTGATGAATTAAGGAGCTGTAGGTTTGAGTAGCAATTTTGACCTTCCCACATTCTGCCCTTTTCAGGAAAGAGCTCTTAGCACAAGCCTGAGATAGATAGCAGAATTCTGCCTAGATTTTATTTTATGTAACAGAACATAGTAAAATACCATACAGAACCACACAACTGGCAGTATTTTATAGCGCTGCCCACTCCTGATGTTTTGCAATGTTGCCAACTCCTGCACCTTTGCTGTGAATCTTAAAATATTTGGTAATTAGCAAAAATTGGCATCTTGGGATAAGCTTGGGCTAACTTGTAAATCTGTTACATATTAACTCAGAAAACGTATGAATTGGTTTCAGAAAATATGAAACATATAGATCCCCAGAACTTTAATATCAAAAGGCAAATGAAAGGACCCTTAAAAAGCATGATTTATTTAAAGAATAATAATATTTAAGCTGAAGGTTAGGCTTTTAAAACCTGACCGATGATTTAAAACAAATTTTACAAAATTACTTAATTGCATTTCAGTCAACCTGACTTTTGAAGAGACAATTGCCCATGTCTCTTGCTTCCTGACTCTTTCAGACCACGCCACTGCATCACTGTAGCACAGACATCATGGGGAGAGATCCTGATTTCCACATGAAACAATTCAAACTTGTACAAAATATAACAAAACTCAGCGAGCGCTACGAGGAACAGAAAGACAGCTTTTACCTCTGTAGTAGGCAAACTGCAAGTAGTCGTAATGGAGGGGAAGGAAATTTTCGATGGGCGAGATACGGCCTGAACGCGTGGCAAGTTCTCGGACACAGTCGTGTTTGCAGGCCAGAACTTGCATGTAGTGATCTGCCAAGAAAAGGAGGAGAAGATGGTCTGAACTGAGAAGGATGGTGATGGTGCTGAGACGAGGACAGACAGAGGTTAAATCTCCCCAGCTGAAGGACATGCAACTCATGCTGCTCTGGTGCAGCAGGCTACTTTGCACCTAGAGAAGGAGCTCAGGCTCCTTCCCAAAGCCAATGGAGAGTTGCAATCACATTTTTGCCCCCCCCACCCCTCCCCCGGAGAAATGCCTTTCTCCTTCTGTCAACTGTAGAGGGAGCTTCAGCATCTGTTTTGTGCGTTGGGAGCTGCTGCTTCTGCCCAGGAAAGCCAGATGGGTGCAGGGACGTGCAGGTGGCTAGTAGCTCTTCAACCCCAAGAACCAAACCAAACGTGAGGACGCCCACAAAGCAAGCAGAGATGTGAAGACCGGGTGGCCACATGTGCAGCCACACAAAAGCCATCTCCACACTCCCTTCCTTCAGCTCATCATTAATCCTCTCCTTTCTGCAGCAAGAAAGGTCCCGAGGGCACAAGGAGGTTTAGATAAGAAGGGTCGGTGCAGCTTCTCAAGCATGGCCGAGCAAGGCACCTGCACCGTGAGTCTGAAAAGTCTAAGGTACAAATACTGGCAGCAAAAATCCCTGTGTTTGCTGCTTCTCAAAGATGAAATATCTCCCAGGGAAATGCAAGCATGTGGTAAACATCTGCCATTAGGAAGGTTTCTTAATTGGTGGGAGTCCACAATATAGGCGTTGTATCAGCTGTACAATTTCGAAGCCAACACTGACATCTGATTCCAGTTTGGAGCCTTTGCTGCAATGTACTTACAAATCTACTTTGCTTGCTCTGTCTCTGTACACCATTAAAAACCCTAAGAAACAAACACAGGCTTGAAAAAAAACTGTGCTCAGCTACCAAAGCATTTCTCAGAGCTGCCAAAAAAACAGCCTAAGGAATTTGCAATGAAATCAAGTGGAAACTCAAAACAGTCCCCATTTGCTCTGGGCAGGTAGTCTGAGTAGTTATCTGATTTACCATACACGTCCAGGGTATTACATTAAAGAAAGCAAGAAGGAAAATGACATAAATTATTTTGTTGTAATTTAAACCTATTTATGCATCCTAGACCTAGAATAATCCATCACTGAGAAGCACTGCTTCTTCTTGGTACTGTCAAGGTGCCCTAGAAACAGGCTGTATAGACTGGAATCGATTCACTGAAAGGCATCTGTCCCTGGGGTGGAGAGGTGAGAATGTTTCAACCCCATGCAGCAGCGCAGCAAATCAGCTTGGAATTGAAAAGAGAATCAAGTTTTGAAGACATTTAAACATTCTTTTCTTGATGTATTAGTGTTCCCACTCCCTGCTGAAACACCTGGGGCTGAGCGCCCTGGACTCAGGGGCGAACTCTGGATTGTGCTGTCCTGTAAAAAAACACTTAGTTTCTTATAGCAAAGCAGTTGCATTATGTATCTTATTTCCTTCCGTGTGCCCTCACTTCCCTGTTTCTTTGGGTGCCTGAATGGCCCTGTGGTTTGGAGTCATTATTCCCAAGCATGTCTGGGAACAACAACAAGTGCTCACAGCACTTGCAGAGTGACGTGCTGGGTTGAGGGCCACCACACCATGACCACGTCTGTGCTCCGCACGGTCCAGCACAGAAACATCTCTGCTCACTGGGGCTGCACTCGACTTGCATAGCACAGAAACAATTTCACAGAGACCAAAACCTGCTTGGCAAGCAGCAGCTTTCAGTGAGAAGGAAGGTGGGTTTTCTTTGCTACTGAAGGCTGCTCTCTGGGAGGGCTTGATATGGCCCTTGGTGTCTTGGTCATGGCTTTAAAAGCAGGCACGATCAGCTGACAGTTACACTGGTACCAAGTCAACCCTTACAACACTTCTTATATTTTTTGCATGGGTACATAAACCCAGCAAAGGCAGCTTCCCATCCGGTATGTTGGTGATTTCTCATCTTGGTTGTTTCAATTAGATTTCCTGCCTCAACACAAACAGAATTATGCAAAACCAAAAAACAATCTGCATCTGAGTGAAGTATTTTCCACACAAGAAGCAAAATTCCAGAGCTTGATGCAACTCCAAGACCATAAGCAGATAAATAAGATTTCTGTCACCAAACAAACCTTAATTTATTGCTCTTCTTTCCCTTACGACTAATTAAATGTAATCTCATTTCTACTGAGAATGAACCGTTTTAATCCCCTCTGGCTCAGAGCCACACATGCAAATCTGAAGATTACATAGCAACGTTCAATTCTCTCCAGAGATTTCAGTCAAGATCGTAATTAGGTGGGCCTCCACTAATGACAAATCCATCCTTTTGGATGGGGAGGAAATCTATGTTCTGAGCCTTTTTGGCAACTTTCCTGGCCATCTGGAGTGTGGCCAAGAGGACTCTGCTGCTCTCTTCATATGCACTGAAAACCAGAGAAAATATAAACAGAGGCCAGCAATGTCTAGATTCCAGTGAGGTATATGAGACTGTATACAGGGGGAAACTGAGGCAGTTTGTGTTAAAGCACCTATACTTCCAGCTCTTATGCAAAGCTGCAAATGCTCTGCACATCTGGAAATGCAATTCTTCTAGCCCAGCTTCTACTCAGGACCAAAACGAGATGTTATAGTTTCCTGTCCTCTGGATTTGCATTTTCTGGCCTTCCAACTGCCTCCTGCAGCTTTACTCACCAGCAACAGTGATGGAAGGGAAGACACTTCACCAAATCTGGCCAAAGGTCCAAACTCAGTAATTGAAAACATTGCAGGGCCAAGGGTGAGAACCCTACAGATGCAAAAAGATCTCACCTGCAATAGCTTCGTAGAGGCCAGCCTTATATTCCAGGTACTCGTGCTCCTCAAATCTCTGTGGTCCCTCGCACATGATCTGGCAATCTTCATCCTCGACGTAGTACCCTTTCAATGCACGCTCCAAGAAGTCAATGGCCAGCTCGTACTCCTCCTTGTCGTAGTGCCTTACTCCAGCACTGTAGTCCTCCTGCAAAGCAGGTAAGCAGAAGACAAGAGTGTGAGCAGGCTAAACTGCCCCCACCACAGCATCCTGCCCTTGCCAACTGCAGGTGCTTCTCAAAAGAAAGTACAAGTGTGCAGGGACAGAACGATCACCCCGAGTACCTACCAGATGTAAGTGGTTGTACCAAACCATGTTTAAGCCATCCAGACTGCCTGACACTTAACCCCAGCAACTCTTTAGCTCCGACTCACCATGTGCTGCTTGGCCTCCCGGTCAATCAAGCTGACCTTCCCTGCCGTGGTCTTGTAGTTCTCGATGTCCTGCTGTATCTCCATGTGCTCAGGGTTTGCCATGAAGAAGGTGTGAGCTGCATTTGCTGCCTCCTCTAGCTTGTTCATCTGTAACAAGGAGAGAAAGACTAAGTGAGCTGGTGATGTAGGACAGTGAACGCAGCAGTTTATGCTGACATCTATAACTCTGACACCCTTTTGACACCACTGGACTGGGCAATGATGGGAAAACCAAGGACAACCTGAACACAGAGGCTAAGGAAAACAGCTGAAATGACAGGAAAGCCCAGTGCAAGGGAAATCAGAAGAGCTGGAGTTCCTGAGAGCCAGACAGGTCACTTATCTGCCTGCAGCATGGTCTATTGGTGATGGGGTCCAGCCTATTTTCCAGCTGCACATGCTCTGAACTCAGATACTCCAACCCCCTGCACAGTCCCAGGAGGAGAGATGCTCTCATGAGATATGAGATGGAGAAAGGAGGGGAAAGCAGTTGCTGAGACTGCTCTCTCTGATGTCTGGTCTCACTTCTGAATCTCCAAATCCAAAGTAACTTCATATACCAAGATAAACTCCTCTTTATATCTCTGCCACTATCAGCAGTCTGGCCTTTTTCAGCTATACACAGCTGAGCTTAATAAATGGTCCCAAGTCCCCATTTACAAACAGAAGCCCTTAGACTGGACGTAGCTCAGTCTCCAAGGCTTGTAGAGAGAGCACGTCCACAGCAGCTGTGGGAGCTCAGGGAGCAGGACAGATGTTCAGGTGAAACATCTGCATATCCTAGCAGGAGGGACCACCTCCATGGCTAATGCACTTGCTCCTGGAAGAAAGCCACACCACTGAGTACCAGCAAGGTGCAGTCAGACCCTGGGATACATCTGCAGTCTAAGCAGGCTCACCCAAATCTTATTAGCCAGGACCAGGCTAATGCTAGCCCTGGCAAGACTGTGTCCAAGTGTTCTCCTTGTCTGCAAAACCCACACCGAACCCTGTGCTACTGCTCCTAGGCTCCTCCTGAGGCACCGGAGCCAGCAAGCTCAGGCACACCTATGCTGTGATGCCGTCATGGTACGGCAGCTCACCTGCAGAAACCTGCACACCAACCCACCGGACAATCCAACTGGCAAAAAGACGAGAACTGAAAAAGAGAGCTGCAGAGAAGCATGAGCTTCACACCCTGTTATGCTATGCCTGGAGAAGGGCAGAGGGGCCATGTGAGGTGAGGTGAGGCCATGGCTGCCCTCAAGACCCTGCTCATCCCCGGGAGACAATTGTGGCTTCCTTGGGGCTCCTTAACACTGGATTAATACTCGCATGCACTTAATGAGCATCAGCTCTAGCTTGCCTTTCAGTCAAGCCATGAGAAACACCCAAAACCTCCTTCAGTGAGCCCCCATGAACTGCCTGGTACCTGGCATTTCTTGGGGGCTCAGAACATACAAACCCTTATCACCAGCCAGGCATACAATAACTAGTTTCATCTCTGACATATGATTATCTTCAGAGATGTGGCTGAACTGTCAATTGTCTGAGCAGCCACCTTGTCAGCAGGTTGCTTGTTACCTCCACAGAAGTGTTTGCAACCATCTTTAAAATTAACACAAACTCCTCTTGAACCAAGTGGGATTCACATCTGGGTGAAATCATGGGGCCTTCTCCTTGAGGAATGCCATTGCATATGTACATCCTACGGCACTTCTGCATGCACAGCTTTGTGGTGAAATACTAAAGGAAAAATGCGAAAGATTTGTACAGGGCACTTGGCTGCAGCAACAGCACGGCAAAAGGTCCTTTTTTACGCCAAACACTCCTCTGAGTGGGAATAGCTGGAGTGGGGCAAGAGTGACAGGTTCGATTCAGCTGGACAAGGAGAGTCCCTGTGGAAACACTGAGCCCACACCAAATCACTCAGCAAATCTACTCCTGTTTGGAAAGTGGAGCTGTCTGTCAGCATTAATAAAATACTCCAGCATGTAAAGCTTGGCAAGAGTCAGGAGAATACAGGGTGAAAACATGCATTATTTTTGTGAGGTAGCCTTCTTTAAGGTGACATGGAGGGAGCGTGCTTTGGCTGCGAAGGAAGCAGCTGATGCCCTTTGAGTGTCCACTCTCAAACACAATTTCCATGTGGCAAATATTAAAAAATTACTGTAACAGGTTTCCTTTGGCTTTTCCTCAAAACACTGTGAAATTAGAAAATGCAGCAAGCTGCTGAAAATAATTTTTGCATTAAAAAAAGCAGATAGATAGATGATGGTGATTGGGAGCCCAGCTCAAAGGTGAGGGAAGCGAGGAGGATGCGGAGCACAGCAGGACACGCACCAAGCCTCCTGGCAGGCAGCGAATCCCCCCGAGAAGTGCCCAGTGCTTTCACCTGGGCTGTTTAGATTGGGATGAGTGCAAACACAGTCTGCAGAGCAAACAAGGGGGCTACCGTGAGTCAAACTGGTGGCAACTGGAGTCATCACAGCCGCTGGAAATCACTGGCTGAGCTTGTCAGGTATGTTTGGGTGATTCTGATAGGGAGATATCGAATGGGAGTAGATACCCAAATCCACCAGGGTATTTGTGAAATTGGCACTTTTATACCAGACGAGCCATTCTGGATACACTCTTACATTGCTTGCTGGGGCACGGAGACGTTTTGAAAGCAGGTGCCTGGATACGTGAAGACCTTTTGGAGGAAAAGCCCAACCATTGCTGCGGGCCAGATCCATGCCAGGGGCGCTCTCCTAAACCCCATCTTCTGCTCTGCTGCTCCAGCACAGCCAAAATTGCTTGTCCAGTTCCCAGAAAAGCCAGGGCAGAGCTGGCCAAAGAAGCACGCGTGAATACCTCCGAAAGAAAGATGAAAGCTCCGGTCAGACAGCATCACAGCCTGCTCACCAGATCTGCCCTTTGAACAGCAAAGCACTGCTCTGCTGCAATGCCCACAGAAACGCAAAAAATTTGCCTTGTGTAAACTTGAAAAGTTTTTCAGGATTAGCTCTGTGATGACAACATATGCAGGGAAGCCAGCTTTTACTGCAAAAACAAGATCTATTCCAGTCCTTCACTTGGAGTTTTCCTAAGGACACCACTCGTCAGCATAACAACCCCTTGGCTTCCCAGCAGGCGAGCAAAATGACTGTAAGAATTTTTTATCTAGGACAGCACACACACAAAAAAAACCCCAACAAACAAACCCCTTCAGTGTAGAATTTTTTTTTTTTTTTTTAAAGAGACATTCGTATTCAGAAACATACATCCCATCCTGAAAAAGCTTGTCTCAACATAATCCCATCCTGGAAAACCCATCACAGCTGCACAGCATCTGATATAGGAAAAAGGACCGACCAGAGCATGCCACAATGGGAAGTTTCAGGTCATGCTGAGGGTAGGTGGGACTGCTGCTGCAGCCGGTAGAGAGGTTGAGATGGGGCAAGAGGTTTGTTGGAGACACACGAGCCGGTGCGCCGATCCAGTGGACTGCTAGTAAGCCACTATTTAAGCTGCTCGGGAGAATTGCATTCTTCCACACCGCACCACAGATTTCTATTCACAGACAGCATCCTGTCTGTGCAGACTTGAAAGGGACCAAATGCATCTTAGCAAGGGAACTGGTCCCTCGAGACGCAAGCTGCAATAGTCTGTTGTGGGTTGTTCTTTTTACCTTTGGTTCTAGCTCTTTGTAGGAAAGCTGTGAAAAACTGTCACAGCTCCTAAGATGGGCTTAGTCCTTCCTGAATAAAATCCACCCCTGTGAGATAGGAAGAGTCTGATTTCTAGACAAAACAGAAAATCCCTTTCCCGCCCTCAAAACAAGGCTCGTACTGTGTCTAGTCCCGCTGGCTCTTCACAACAGAGATGACCTTTGGATTTTGCTAAGTGGACTTAAAGAAGAACATTTCAACTCAACATTTTTCAATTTATCATGTCCCATACTGGCCTTAGAAACATTCAAGTAACGCAAAGAAGCCAACAGCTGCTAAGTTTTGGGGAGTTTTTAAGTGGATGCATTATATAAAAGCAAATTAATTCCTAACTGGTAAGACACATTCAGACACTGACATTAATTATGAAACACTCTGGGGAAACTTTTGCCAAAACACTCTGAATTCACAAGGAGCAGGATATTTTGGTGTTTAAAGGTCTGGGCTGGGACTCAGGATACCTGGACTCGGTTCCTGGCCCTGTCACAATCTCACTGTGCAGCCATTGGAAAAAAACATTTTGTTTTCTTTGTGCCTGATTTTCCATTGTTTTAAACGAATAACAATAAAAATAATAGCATTTTCCCCACAGGGTAATCATTTTGTTTATTTAGATGGCAAGCAACTCGGGGACCATAAGCATATGCAAGCATGTAACACAAGGGGATTTTGATCTCTGTACTGAACGAAAATCAGCAAGGAAAAAATTACAACTGTAGAATCACGACCTTAGTATGTGCTCTAAGGTCTGCTTGTTCACCCCACTGGAATGAGATTGCTGGACTATCGCTGCAGCTCTGCACCAAACCCTGTGTATTTCAGCCAGAGAGGACACACAAAATCAGAACACCAGCACTGAGGGAGCCCCCAGGAACACCCTGTCCATTTTCATCTTACCACGCCAACGGTCCGAGCCAAGAAGGGGAAAACACAACATTTAAGTGCTTCTGGGTTTTGATGCTGAAAAAATATTTTTTTTCTCATTCAAATGTTAGGAGTGTTTCATTTCACAGAAAAACAGGAAAATTATTTTAAGAAGCAAAACCTCAGATTAAAGAATTTCAGCAAATTGCAAATGTTCGGTTTCATTCCCATCTGGGACAGTGCTGGCCTGGACTTCAACAGGACTCCAACTTCCAACTTGCAGAAGTGGCTTGGATTAGGAAGGCTGTTTTAACCAGACCATTAGAAAGGACCAAACACAGGCTGGAGAAAGGACCTTGAGTAAACATCTTGAGCATCACTATACCATCGATGCCAATTCTCATTGATAACCATTGAGAAAATTCATTATGGAGCTTTCATGGGCTGCATGATGAAATATGTAATTTAATGTTAATAGTCTCTTAATAGTTCAAAATCATTTTGGTACTTGTCAAGCTACGTATCAGCCAGTACAATCAAGCAATCTGATTTGTACCTGCAAGGCCACTGTCACCAACCTGCCATGCTTAGGAAATAAACTGTCTCGCTGGAACACGTCTAACTTGCTGTTTGATTTTATCATCACTTCAGCTGCTGCATCCCTCAAAAAGAAACACAGAAGATTCACCTCATCACTAGTGCCCGCCCAAAAACAGCTCAGACTGGCTCAGCTCCACGTGCAGGCACGTGCTCTGAATTCACACTCGCCCTCACTATTTGCCTACAAATGAATTCTGACCAAAGCCCCTCTAATGTCAGATGCTCAGCAAGCTTGCGTAAACCCCTACCCCCTTCCCTAGCAGATACGCCATACAACAGCACCGTCGTTTTAGCTACAATGACCCTAAACTTGCAGTCCGTAAAGTTTGCTCTCTGGTGCTTGGCAGTGGGGCTAAGGAAGTGGAACAGGCGTCGTGCCAGGTCTGCGAGACGAGCGTGGCACAGCTGTACAGGCTGCTCTTCCAGCCGGGGATATGGTGCGCTGCACCACCGCCGCTTCCCTCACATTGAACGTGACATAGTGCTGTTTATGGGGGGAACAGGCAGCAGCCAGAACATCTACAGGGATTCAGGTGCTCCCAGCTCACCCTGAAGTTTTCACAGCAAAAGCAAGGACAAAAGTGAGAGGATTTTAGCAAGAAGGTAGGCAAAGCAATATCAATTCTGACTGCCTGAGGCGAGGGGACACAGGGCATGATATAACCAAGACCTCACACTGGTTTTGACAATGAGTTCCCATTTCATATTACATATTATCAGATACTGGCAACTGCCATACATTGTGTGACTGTCATAATCCAACCTCTTTCTATATTAAGGTATCTTCAGCACATAAGACACACTGAATTTAAACTTTGTTTTGAGTGGGAGAGAAGTAAGCCTTAGGCACTGGAAAATGTGTCAGATCCCTCAAAACCCCAGCATTTCCTGCCATGCCCAAACTGGACCTACCTGCACATAACCTCAGTTAATTGCTGGGTGCATGAGCCTGGCATGGAACCTGTGAGAAAAAACTTCAAACCATTCAGCTGAGCTAGAAACCAAAGTCTCAAACCTTCAGACAATTCCTGGTTTACTGAACAGATACTGTTTTTTTAAACTTTTCCATAGCTTCACTGCTGCTGTGTTTTATCAAAGGCTTAGTGCCCTGGGCTCCACAGAGGAGGGAGGCTCTGGAGTCAGTAAGCACAGTTAACAAGGGAAATAAAAGGTTCAGTGTCATGAAGGATTAATCTCGTTGTGTCTGTGCAGAGCTTACTGCCTGGGCAAGTAGAAGCAAGTAGTAGCGAGATGGTTATAAATAGCATGTGACCTCGTCTCAACTATTTTATTATTGCAAATAGAGAAGGAAGAAAAGAGAAGTTAATCAGGAAATTTTCCCTCTGCTGATGGGATCACACATTCACAGAAAGATGCTTGAGTTTTCTGCAACCTTCAACGGCACCCACTGACCCCTCAGAAACACCAAAACCAGAGAGCAAGGTAAGCATACGGCAGGAAAGGGCCTTTGAGTTCATTAACACATCATCCCCTGCTCTCCAAAGAGTTTACCAGTTCCTCGTCTTCCAACTCAAGATAAATAGGGTTGGTTCCCCATCCTTCCTATTACTGGGACGGGAGCAGATTTGATGCCTTCCTGGATGCTCCACGTGCATCTTTTCAGAGGTCTTCTTCATTTTCAAAATGCAGACAGCCTCCAATGTGCTTTGGACTGTTCCTCTCAGACCACCCCAGCACACCTCGCTGTGTGCTGCTGCTCACCAGTCGCTCTGGTAGATCCAAATCCAAAACAGAAGAAATTTGGAGAATTGGCACAGGGAAAACTTCTCATGAGAAAGGAAACTTAGGAAGGATTTGGGTATTTTTGTTATTCCAACAAGCAATTTTTCAGTACACAAAAATGCAACTTAGTAGGTACATGGTCCAAACAGCTGATGAGACATCAGATTAGTCTCCAGAAAGTGGCATATACTTGGAAATTTAAAACTAAACTGAACAAACAACTTCAATATTCTTCATGGAACAAATTATTTCAATTAACAGAGAGAGAAATCAGATTTCCTGATGAATCTCTCACTTGGCCATGCTGGCGGTATGTTACGTAAGTGTACACATGTATGTGCCGAGCGGACTGACTGCATCCCCCCACCTGAAAAGGCCATTTTGCATTGAGAAAGCAAATTAGACTAAGACACTACCTTCCCTCACTCTCTGACCTGCTCCTCTTAGACTGCTCCCAGGCAGGTAAGGACAAAGATTTTTACAAGTTTCTGACTGTGCATTAGATGCTTCAGTGCACACATGGTGTAGCAAATACTGCAGAAGGAGCAGAGCATTACTCACAGCAAGTGACTCGCAAAACCACTTCCCAGCAGGAAGGACTCTTCCCACATCAATCTATCTCAAACACACTGAGGTATCGCAGGATTCATCCGCGGAGCAAGCGGTGGGAAATGTGTTTCTGTTTACTGAACCTTCGATCTGACTAATTGTGAAAAACACTCCGAGCCAGATTTTGTCCTGTGTAAACAGGATTTTCAACAAGGAAAAATTCCCAGAATATGCAGCATGGGCTCTCCTGACAAAAAACAAAACCCCTAGAACTGGGGTTTTAAAGTTTGGGCAAGAAACCCATTGTGGATTCTTCCCTCCGTGCCAGTACATGACAGCAGAGATCACAGACCGGGGCTGGCAGCACACGGATTTCAGCACACTACTCTGGCCAGTTGTCCCCCTCCCTCCAGCTGCAAACGCACAACCACGCTGCCAACACACGATGGCCACGCTGCAGTCTGCGGTGCAAAAGCCCCTGCACCCTGGGCCATGGGAGAGCTCTGAGCAGCTCTTCCAAAAGTGGGAAGAAATAGGTTCCTTCTCTATTTTTAAGGATGCTAGCATAATTTGAAGGCTAAGTAAGATTCCCTTATAATTTTCCTTGGAAGAGGTGGGATGTATTCAGCCCTCAGCAATCTGTGCAGATGGTTACCCATGAGGGTCCTATACCCCAGAGGTATAGGTAATTACAGATGAGTAGCATGGGAGAAGCAATACACTTACAGACTAATGGCAACAAGCAGTGCTAGATACTAAAAGGTGGGGTGTATAAAGACAGCCAGGCTTTCCAGAGCGGAGTTTTTCTCATGCATGTCTTTCCACCTGTTGTTACAGCATCCCTGTGGCAGCCCCAGTTGCTGCACATCTGGGAAAGTATCAGTCAAAGATTAGCCCGTGCGGTTTAAGCTAATGAAATTGAGCAGCTGGAAACAAGCAGTACGTGACTATCCCCTCCCCATGGACCACCAGCAAGAGTCCCGTCAGCCACAGCCTGTTAGGCAAAGTTTTCATCTGGTATATTGACTGATAATAGATAGACAGGCAGGTGGTCCCCTGCAGAGCCTCAGAAATACCTGGGAGGAGAGATGTGAATCTTGCTAACCCTGCCGGCAAGGAGCAAGGGAGTCCTTTGCCCATGAAGGGAGGAAGGTCAAGGCTGGAATGCTTTAATCTGACTAAGGCTAAAACTGATCGCATGCTTTTAGGGAAAAAACAGAACAAAACAAACTTGGCAGGCAGTTAAAAGGGCTGGGGGGGTGCATCATGTAAGCATGAGTCACAGGAGGAAGCAGACAGGGCAGTCTCTCCAGCAGCAGAGATGCCACGGGAACATAACAATATTCTACATTTCCACAAAGTTTTCCAACCTCAGGAACCCGAAGGCATTTGATTTGGGCCAGAAACAAAGCAAACTCATCTGTGATGAAAGAACTGAAGTGATGACACAGAGATGGAATAAGGGTGCTTGGGAGAGGATCACTGCACGGTGCTTTTGCAGACAGTCTTACGGTGTCTAAGATCCCAACGCAAGTATAATCCACAACAGAGTCATCGGCACGGAAACAAACTTAACAGTATTTATCCTAAGGCCAAAACACCCTGCAGCACGTCTCTACCAAAAGACTTCCCATCAATAAAGGATTTCATTAAAACAACGGCAGCCTCCTCTCCCAACGAGGGATGAGAGTTATACTCTTATGTATACTCTTGAGACTGAATTAATTAACAAATACTACACAAGTGATGGGGAACAACCTGGGGGCTGCGCATGACAGGCTGATGCCATCCATGTGCCTACAAGAATAAGGCAAAGCAGCTTATTCTGGCAAACTTGTGGACATCAGTACTTCTGCCTGGAAAGCATCAATGGCGTTTCCCTGGTACATTTGCAAGAATGCAGCAACGCAAGTCGGAGATTGAACCCAAAATTAGAAGAACTGTCACATGTTCTCTGTTTTCCAGATTCTGCATTTTTCCTGCTTTTATGTATCTTCCCTCTCTGAGATGCATAAAGCAGTAGCGTTACAGTTTAGATGGGAATTTTCTCTAGCATCCTGCCTCCCTGGACATTGCAACTAGTCGAGCTGCACTGGTTGATAACATCAGGCACTGGGGCAGACTCCCATCCAAGCTGTCTCCACGTTGATATCTCTATAGAAATAATTACTAAAACACTTAAGAAAAACACAACACAAAAATCCGAGACAAACAGAAAAATTCTTACAGCAGAAACTTGCCTCCCTTTCCAGGGTTTAGCAATGGCTCAGAACCTTTAAAAGAGTCAGACATGATGAGCTGTTGAATGCCCTTCAGGAGCCAAAGTCTCCTGTGAAAATGCATATGCTTGTCTGCTGTTACTCAACATCATCCAAACAGCTACGCCTGTCCCTAGAAAACACCTTTCTGAGAGGATGCATGGATTACTCATGACCATCCTGGAGACAGGAAGCCACACTGATCTGGTGATAAAATGATACTCCTTTTTTGCAGCCCTCTTCTGATGTAAATAGAGTTTTGTCAAACAGCTTATCTAAACCGTGTCCAAAGCCTGAAGACTGCCTCTCCCTGACCTTTCCCTGAAAGGCCATCTCCTACAGAAGGTACCGACTGACGCTAACAACAATTATGGTCAGCTTATTTTATTAACACCACAGCATTTGTTTGAAAAGCAGAGTGCACAGCCCTGAGGGTGGGCTGCAAACAGGACTGTCCTACCCGAGAAGGAGGTTATCTCCCTCTGCCCTGAGCCACGATGGGACAGCAAAGGGAGAAGCAAACAAACCTTAAATCCCAAGGAGAAAACAGACTCATAGCATATCTATGCAGCGTCCACTTACACAAAATCCTCGACAATCTACAAGGGAATGTTTTTAATTACCATGTTTTCTTCCAGGCACAATGTTTCTGGAATACCTTTTCCAGGGCTCGAGTCGTAAACCAATGGATAATGACTCGCAACAGCTGATGCTTGGAAACCATCATGATCGTGATGGACATTAGGGCACTGCAGACTTGATTAAATAAATCACCATTCCAATTCAACATGCATTTTGCAAAGACTAAAGAAGGTCTACAATTCAGGGGTGGGCTCTGTTCACCAGGAGGGGAACTGACTGATGCCAAGGGGAAGCAAACTGAGCTTATGCCCTAGGTGACTTTGGAGAAAACTGCCATCTTTGAAAGGAAATTTTTATGCGGATCTGATGGATTAACCACTACTGGGCCAGCATCGAGGCATTGCATTTACTTTCTGCAAGAAAGCAATGCTTGTAGAGAAAGAGAGGAAAGTGAAAAATATATCCGTAGTTCTGCAATGTAATCTCAGTTGGTCTGGAAAGCAAAGGAAAGGTCTTGCAAGGAGCAGTACCTGTATGGGCTGCCAAGCTACTTCAGGCTAAAGGTTTATGTATCCCAGGAACCTTTCCCCAGCAGTGGCCAGGGGTGGGCACTTGTGGGCAGAGCGTAAGGGCATGGCACGTACTCAGTGACCCTCACACACCGGGTATCATCAGCGAAAGCAGCAGCTTACAGGCTTCCTGAACCAGGATTTGCCTCTGGACCACTGTGCTTAAAAGCCACTGATGGACCTATCGTCTGGGGAGCTGTGTAATCCTTTCTGGAACACATTCATGCAAGCTGCAATAAATAAGGGATTTGGGAGATTTTAAGACATCAGTATATTATTTTCACCAGAGTAGATGTGTGGCTGAGAAAGACCTACCGCTAGGCTATGTTAGAGTTTTCAGAAGACATGGGGGTTGCTGCAAAATTCACCTGCACACGTTTACATGCTTGGAAGGCAAGAGCCATCGCAGCAGCACGGCAAACGTCCTCACATTCCTCCAACGTTTGTTATGCTAAAACTCAAACCCATCTGAGTAAAACAGGGAGGGGTTTTTCAACAAAAATGCATCTTCTGAAATGAAGGTAGATGAAACAGGGCAGGGGAGGGGGCCCGCAACCCACCTTCTCATCCAAGACACTAAGAGCACATCAGGTCTCAAGGGTGGTCTCTTGGTGCGCAGGATGAGTATGCTGACATGAGATGGACTGTGGTGATTTCACAGCGTAGCAACTGCCAGACACATTCTCAGCAAAATCTGACCCTGCAAATTCTGGAGGAGAGGTCCTCTTTCTTAAGAGCTTCTGACTGCTGCAGCTGAGGGTGACACACAGAACAAAAGCATGCTGAAGAACCCACCTTCATGCACTTCCACCTCCAGTTTCTCCAGCACTATTGAACATGTATTTCATTTGGAAAGGATATAATTCTACCCTTGAAAATGTGACTTCACCCTACTCCAGCTCCCCAAGCTTTGATGAGCACCGTTACAAATTTGAGAGAGGAATTACTGGCTTTGAGAGAAAAGTAACACCAGTCTCCAGAATGACACCTCCGACACTCAGCCCAGGGACACGTTACGGGCAGCGTCCGTTGCTGCTCCGGCTCTTGGTGCAGCTCCAGCATCTCCTGCGGAGTTACACCAGGGCGAATTTGGCTCATGCTTCAGCGAGCAAGGCCACATACCACTTGGACAATTGCCTCCATACATGACACACACCACAAGTCTCAGCTGGATTTGCTGCTTCTGAAATGAAAACACTTTTCTCGCTTTCCCCAGCCGTAGCTTGGTAATCATTACTAAACACTTATCAACTAGACTGCCTTCATTTCCTGAGAGCCTGGACCTAATTACACCAGGAAACACTCCGCTTTTTCTTCAGACACTGAGAAATGTCGGTTTCTGAGCCCTCCTCATACAAAGTCAAACTTTGCTCTGATTAGTAGAGGGTAGGGGAGGGGGAAGAAAATGCAGCCAAATCTCAAAAGGCAAACTGCAGCGATTATTCACAGAGATGCCCTGACTTCACTCTACGTCATTAGTAGTAACAATAAAATGTCACAGCTATTCCATCTCCCCTCCCTCCCTTATTAATCTTAGCTGAGCCCTGCGAGGCCCCCGCAAAGAGGTATCGTTTTCCCCAGCTTGCAGGTAAGGAGTCCGATGTCTCACAGCAAATCAGAACCAGATCCCGGGGTCGCCAGCTCCTAACACCATTCCTCGAAGGAGTGAAACAAGTTCCCTCAGCTCCGTTTCTTTATCAGGACATTCGATCTAGCGGTGGGATGAAGGACCCTTTGCCAAATGTGCTGCACACAGAGCAGCACTTTCAAATCCCTCCTTTGTGCCATGGGGCTGGCTGGGATGTTGAGTTACAATCGCCCGCTTGCAACAGAGCTCAGAATATCGCCATCAAATCAAACTGTTGGTTAATTAGTGTATAAAAAAACACCCCACAAATGCACAGTAATAGAGTGATAATGCCTGTAGCACCAAATCACAAGATCTGCTGCTGCAGCAGCAGCCGTTTTACCCTGTGAATTGCCCAGTAGCTGCTGCCCATCCCGGCGGGCAGCCAAGCAGCGGCTGCTGCATCCAGTGGGAGCCACCTACAGCAACCCTGCTCGGGGAAGAAAGGCAAGGAGGACTTGTGCTAGGGGGCTGTGCTTTCTCTGACCAAGGTCTCCAGGCAGTCTCACTAATTCTATCATCCTGGCTTGGGAAAGAGCCTACAGAAAGGCAGAGCAGAGCTCTGGGCCCTCCCAGTGCTGCAGTTGTCCCTTTGCAGGAGTTGGTGGAACAGCACGGGTGGGATGTCTCAGCTCCCAGTCTGGCCAAAGGAGTGACCCAGGAGGAAGTGGGCATGTGTCTCTCCTTGAAAGCAACCAAGACATGTGCCTTCTGCAAAGGGCTGATCAGCAGCACATCCCACATTTCTGACTCTGGATTGCTCTCCTACAGGTATGTACCTTCGCCCCTCTTCTTCCTCCCAGCCAAAAGCTGGAAATAAGACACAGACCTATTCCCCTGGGCAAGAGCAGTCCACGGACTGGTCTCCTGGGGACTGGTATAATCCAGAAGGGAGACCAGAGCATCAGAGCCAGCACTTCCCATTGATCGCTCCAGCGTTGGTGACCAAGCACCAAACAGCCTAATGAAACAGAGCTGAGGTTTTTTTGTACCACTATCCTCCTTGGCCTCTCCCACAAACACGCCGCCAGTGATGCAGTTTATTTATAACCCACAGTATGTAGTGCGTGTGGCTCAGAGATTGCAAGCCTGTGCCTGTAACGCCTGACATGTATTAAGTCCTGACCCTGCAGCTCTGCCATGCTTGTAGCAACTTCTGTGGCTCTTCAGCAATGTGAGTCTTCCCATTTCACACCGGCAGAATGCACTTTTGGGAGCACAGCATTTTGCAGTGGAGGAAGAGCTCAGTCCTTGGGCAGGGAGGGTGCTGAGCCCCGACACGGGGTCCCACATGGGTTGCTGCTCAGGCACAGGGACATCTGTAGCGGCTGCTTGAAGAACAGGACTTCAGAGAGGAGACTTCTGTGCTCACCACTGGAACAAACACAGAGGCAAAATACAGCAATATCTACCTCTGAGCAGATAAACACTTGGTCTGCACAGATTCCTGTACTGGGGGCAGATATGGATAGAGCCAGGCTGGATGGCAGCCACAACCTGGACAAACTTAAACATATACAATATTCAACTCCAACTTCTGATACCCTCATGGCCCTACTCAATGAAAACCCTGAAGAGACATCATCCTCCACAACCTTCTACACGGCAGGAGCTTAAAAGCATCCGTGGCAGTGGATGACCTTCACTGATCTCCTATACAAGTGCTGGCTCCTCAGTTTCTCAGCTCTCAGTGGCACCATCCTAAAGGAAGCAACATCCTAAAGGCTGTGTGTCACCCGTAGGCACAACACAGGTGTTTATTCCATCACGGCTTGCTTCGCTCCATCTGCCTGAGATGGGGAAAGCAGCTGCTTGGTGCAGGTCCAGCGAAGGATGGCAGCCCTCCGGAGAGGGAGCCCCACCAGCAACTGCGGGATGAACGGCAGCCCGGAGCCCGCGGGGAGCCGGATGTGAATATCGCGCGACAGCGTACACAGGCGGTGGTGTCTCTCGCAGGGATGCCGGCAGGGATCACTTCCCTCCTCCCGAGCACTGGCTGTTATTACTCACAGCACTGACGTTCTGGATCCCAGCTGCAACCCCACCACTGATGTCAGCCTGGCAGGCTGAGAGACATTACCCGCTGTCTGGGGCAAAACCGTTCTCTAGTATGCAAAAAATGAGGAGCTGTCTGCCCTCGCTGAGGACACGGCTGAAGCCAGTGTTTTCTAAGCACTTCCGAGGGGAGTCTGGGTTTCTACTTTTAATTCCTGGCTCTGGTTCTGACTTACTGGGAATTCTTCTACCAGTCACTAAGCATCTCTATGACTCAGTTTCCCTGTTAAACAGGAGTACAAACCTTCTGGCCCTGGCTGCTTGGGAGGCTGAATGACAGCATTTAAACACCTCAGATGACGTTTCAGGGCTTAAGACATTGCAAGATTTTTCTGTTGATCTTAAAATTATGCACCGGTCTCCTGTAAGAGCTCACTCAATCCTTACAAGTGGCTCTTTGTCACTGTTCCCATCCACACCCTGGTTCCTCTTTGAAAGGCAAATACCATAAAAGGCTGTTTATAGAGACTGAGATCTAGAAAGGAGAAGTCAAATAGGGTCAGGCTCACTACGGCTTTGCTGCCCTGAGCTGCGGCCAGGGAGGGGTGGCTTCCCGCTCCCCCCGTGATCTGCAGGGAACAGCAGTCCGTCTGTCCGAGGAGCCTCCGACGTGGGTGGGTGTTTCCTGCCCCTTCGCAAAGAACCGTTTCATCTCCAGTGGAAATAGCTAAGACGGAAAAGGAGGATGATGCCAAGATTAAGGATGAGAATCAGGAAAATAGCAAGCATCTCTAATCAATCACGCTTGGACAGTGAGGGTTTTATGTGCACAAAGACTTTGCTTAAATTCTTTTTTACATTTATCCACAAGAAAGAAAAAAACTGGTGGCTGAGGAAATTGCTAGATGTTGATTCACCCGTGCTTTCTGCAAACGTTTCCATTTTGTTGAAAACTCAATTTGCAAACCCAGGAACCCTCAGAAAAAGGGGTTTTTGGGGTTTTTTTGGGGGCAAGCAGCTCCAGTGACAGTACATGATGTGGATGAAGGCAGAGGAACTCTGCCATCTAGCAGATTTCGTGCTGCTACTTTTCCCTGGCCTGGAGCAGCAGAACCATACTGCTGTCTGGCACCAAGTCTGGGTTTTCCCTAATATGGAGAAGAAAATGCTTAAAGGAACAGATATGTCAATGCAGGGATTTTTAAAAATATGGCTAATCATTTTAAAAGAAAATACAGCTAACTATATTAATAAACCTTATTGGTAATGATCCTGATCATCATCTGGTTCACAAAGGTCCTTTAACTTGCTTAAAGATGATTCAGGGCCACAACTGAGACAGGCAGAGACTGGAACAGAAGCCACAGAAGGCAGCGAGGTAGCCACAACATAATGACATCCCATGTCCTGAGAAATCCCATCACAACCAGTGAGAAAGATCTGCCTTCTGCATCTCGGTCCAAAGACAGCATCTCCAGTACAGCAGCACCTTAGAAACAGCTCAGGGGTTACTCCAGTATTAACTTAAAAAAGACATCACTTAGGAAATCATCTGTAACTTCATATCTCGTCTCTCATAAGATCCAAAGCAGGCTTGCTCAGCCTGAGTAATCTGCAAAACCTGGAGCCTAACCAATAGCTGTGACCTCCCAAAAAACCTAAACCTATGTTCTGGTCACAGCAGGCAATGGCACGCCACAGACCATGCAGCGAACGGTGGGCTTCCCCATGCACACCACCACACACCGCTAACATCTCAGAGCATCCCATGCTGCAGAGTGCAGGAGCTGCACCACTTTCCAACATTTCTGTTCTAAACATAAATTTACAGCCAGCTAGTGCTGGATTAAATATGAGAGGGAAGACAGAGTCACAAGTCTGTTGTCTCATTTACTCATTTAGCCTCCTGGCCCGTGCACCTAACCATAATATTGCATTTAATTTTGGTTTTGTTTTTAAAAAGAATCATTTTGGACTTACTTCCACAAAGCCCTTCTGTTTGATTTAGTGCAAAATAGCTGTCCATTTCAAGAAGCTGTTGGAAAAACATTCATCTGCTCCCAGCCCAGACTACTGTTAAAAAAACAGAGCATACTTCTAAAATATAAATAAATAAATAAAGATGCTTTTAAAAGTACAAATATTAAGAGCTTTGAACAAATGTGTTTTGGTTGTTGCTGAGGCTAATTCAAAACATAAATCACTGCAGGTGTAACTTCACTGGAAACACACAGCTTTCCATCCAAAATAAATCTGGGCCACAGAATAAAATCCGCACAACTGAAATGGTGACTTGGTTGGCAAACGGAAGCATGGGCAGACGTGCAGAGCCAGCACCAGTCTTACACTCAGCCCCCCCCCGCGTTATTATTGACAGATGCTTCCTATGACAACAGCATCCCTCCCCTCCCGCTCTTCGGGAGCGTTTCCCTGGCTGCTGAGCCTGAGCCTCTCCCCACGCAGGGAAGCGCAGCTCACCGAGCCGAAGCCGCTCTGCAAGCCCACGCAGCGCGGAACAGGGCACAGGTCTCTCGGTTGCACTGCAAAGCTCAGCAAAACGTGGCACGGCAGGGATCAGCCCCGAGCCTGTTTGGGGGCCCACAGCTGTACCCGCAAGCCCTCGAGGTCTGGCAGATCACAGCTCATGCTGCGGGGCTGTGGCACAGGCGCGTGCAGCAGAAACATCCCAGGAATGACGCAAATATAAAAAAAAAAGGTTTCCAGTGACAGCAGCAGAAAGGTCTCTGGCTGCCAGACCACAAACAAGCTGGAGACATTTCCCTCCCTCATCCTACTTGACACAAGACCTGAGCCAAGCTCCTTCTTCAGCAGCTCTCCAAAGGCTTTAGCATGAGACTGTCCATATGTCCGATTCGTGGTTGCACACAGACCTGTCCTTGCACTAGCAAGATGAAAAAGCTCAGATTTAGGGGCCACTGGCAGCAGCAAAAGCACTGTCTTGTGATGGGTCAGGAGGGATAACAGTGACGCTGAGATTCCAACAACCCCAGGCTGGATTTTACACCAGCCCAACAGCAGCAGCAGCTTTTGACTCCTGGAAAAAACAGAGATGCTTTGAGTGAAGCACCAGGAAGGGCCAGAGCCCTAGCTGAGCTTCTCAATAGCCTGCACACCTTGGTTTGCCCAGGCACGTGGGCAGGACGGGGTGGACTTCTCATTGCAGCTTGAGAGTCAAACTCTCCTTCAGGCATGGGCTGAGGACTTGCCACTTGTGCCTGGAACACCTCAAACCAGAGCTGTAAGGTAATTGCTAATCTCACTCCCATACCGTATCACGCATTTTTCTCTTGTGTCCAACAGGTCAGCTGTCTTGCAAGCACTTCTGGTCCCAGGCTATGCAGGGAAAGAGGTCACACTTCCATGCCCATTAATTGCACAGAAGAACAGTCCTCTTCATCAGCCCTCCCATGGAAAGGTTCTTACTTATGCATCTGATGCCAGTGGTCCCAAGAGCCAGCGCAGAGCAGGGCCCTCTGCCAGCTGGCCCGTGCAGCCCCAAACACATACAAGAAGGTGGGTAACTCCTTCTCCCATGCCCAAGTCAACCAAAGGCTTTAAGAAACTCTCAACCCGGAGAACTCATGAACAAGGTTAAGGGAAGGTGCCAAAGACCAAGTCTGGGAGAGGAGGACAGTGAGGACAAGAGGAATACAATAAAGCTTAGCTTTTGGAAAGCAGATGAGCCCAAATCATGCAAGAAGGCTTTATGATCCCTCAGGCAGGAAATAAGTGATGACATACTGTCATGTTGCCGTGTCAACAAGTGACACATCACAGCAGGATAATTTCACGGACTCCCATGTTATTTTAAAAGCTCTCTTTGAAACTGCAGAGCTAGGGCAGAGGAGCCTCAAGCCTTGCAGAGCAGTGGCTCTGCAGAAGACCTGCTGCAGTGGGAGACCTCAGTCCCTCGGGACCCAGGCTGTGCAGAGGAGCCACAGCCAGCCCTGCCATCCACAGAAGGCATCTGGGGCTGACCACAGACAACTGCTGATACCAGACCAAAGCACCAGCCTCCCTTCCCTTTCCTCCTCCAAGAAAACAGTACCCTGATCCAAAATGTGTTCAAAGGGTTCATTGTTGTCTGGCCGGCACACACAATGCTTGAAGCTAGCCTGGAAGTCCTCAAGGTTGTGGACAAAGTTCTGCAAGTCTCAAGCAGGCTACAGCACTTCTCAGAGTCTCCTTTATCCTTAAGAGGGGCTTTTTGTTTGCTTTTAACATTATGCACCAGAAACAAAACATTCCTCCCTCCTGCTGCTCTCCCTCTCTTTCTTACGGGAAGCAGCCGCTTGCATTTTCACCGATGCAATAGCCTGGCTGTTTTTGTAAGGGTCTGCGTATTTACTTTCTCTGCTTTTTTTCAGCAATGGGATGCAGGAGCCAAGTCCTGGAGGACTGGCCCACAGGGTCCTGCCATGCTGGGAACCAGGAGGGATATCTCCAGGAAGCCTTGGATTTTGTAGCGCTGCCAACTGGCACTGCGTTTCTGCTTCCACCAGTGGGTTCGGCACAAGGTATATACTCAGATACCAGCAGAAAGAACAAATCCCAGTTCCCTACAAGCCTCACGGAAAGCCTACCCCTATTCAGCACAAATTCTGCAAAACCCATTCAGTCTCTAAGGAATAGCTTTGTTTACAATCTGGTTTTGTTTGCTGGCCCGTGATGTTGGAGACAGCTTCTGTGTAGATGCATCTCCTGTGTAGTTTTGCTTTTTTGGAGTGATCCCACCTTTGGGAGAAGCTTGCTGGAGTTACCAAGTGAGCCCACACAACCCTCTCCTTTGAAAGCAACACATTAGGAAATGGTCTGGGCTCATACATCAGAGTAGGCATTTTTGCCGGTTAACCTATTCATTTACTCACACCAGCAAAGCCTCCCCCCTGCGCCAGGTTAATGCCCCCATCCCCTGCAGCACAACAGCATCACCAAGGTCTGCTCTGAACCAGCCGCAGCGCTGCCGGCCAAAGCAGGAGGCAGGAGCCCGGGCCACGGCCGTGACTCACTCTCCCAGCCCTGCCAAAGAAGTAGTTTTGGAGTGAGGAAGCAACAGGGAGATTTAAATTGTAAAGCTGGTGAAACAAAATAAAAGAAAATCCTCCTCAGCTCTCCTTGCTTGGGTCCAGCAGGGAGAACGGGGAAAGGGTGTGCAAAGCATGAGAGATGTCAGAGCACGGCGTGGTTCTGCACCGACACAGAGACGGGCTCTGGCCAAGCGACCTTTTATTTTACATGAGTGGAACACCCTTTTCAGTGTTTCACCACCTGCTCTAGTGCAGTGATGCCCATGTCCATGCTGCTGTCCGGCACACGGCATGCGAGATGATGCACTATATAGGCATGTGAACATACTCTATAGGGTCCTGCTAACCATGCTGGTGCTGAGTGGGTTTCCCTCACTACCCTCTGCCATAGAACATTAGAAGTAAAACATGTCCCGAATATTTCCTCCGCATATAAGGCTGAATAATTTTAAGTCCACGCACAGGTGCAAGAAAGTATCAAGACTTAGAACCACTGTAGTCAATGGCAAATCTCCTACGGGGGGTCAAAATACAACCACAAGTAGAGTGGCCCAAAAAACAGATGCTCCGGGTTTGCCTATCCCTTCAAATCCACTCCATAAGCCCTCTCTCAATTTGGCAGATGAAATCCAGCTGTTTCTTACATACTGGCTACAGAGCTAGCTGCTGCGCTAGCCAGGCTAGCAGTCCCACAGGAGCACAGACACACAGAAGCAGACAGGGTGATGCTCAGCCGACGGCGCTGCTCCCCTCCAGCTCACACTTCTCCCTTCTTCAGTGCAGGGACCCCCCCTGAGAACGGGATGGCCGCCTCTGAGCATCACCACAGACAGGCAGGGTCACGAGGGTGCCCCCACACCTTCTGCCCTCTGTGGCCAAGGGTTGACTCCACAGCTTGCTTAGACAATTATATCACATCTGCAGAGGGGGAGAGGGGAGCTTTATAAGTTTCCCAGGGAGAATTCCATATTTCTCTTACTGTACTTTGAGCACTGTAATGAATGACCCTGACAAGACTCAGCCATGCATTTAGCTGACAAGAAGGGGTCAGAGGTGCAGCAAATCTGCGTGAAGCACCGTCCACAAATTCCAATGGAAGAAATCTGAAACTAGGACGAGTGCCCTGCCCATAAATCACATTGCTGTGAAGAAAGCCAGAGGCATGGTGATGATGGTTCAGGCTGGCATTAGACTTGTAAGATAATTTCCTGCTTTGTGCTGGTTTAAGGCAGACCCTATTTTTCTGGTCCCTCAGGTCAATGTCTGCTTAAGCAGATTAAACATACAACGTGCTATTAATAAAGATTAGAAAAAATAAAAGAGCGCCAGTGACTTGGACTTACAACCATCACACTGACCCAAGAAACCCCTGTGCTAGGATCCACCTCGCCACGTCCACAGGCTCAGTGGGGACAGAGCCCAAGGCTGCAGTCAGCACCAAGCACGATGCCACCCCACAGCAGCATAGCTGTGATACGCACGATGTCAGGACCCGTGCTGGTAAGCCCTAGGAGCTCTTCTAGCAGGACTTGGTCACATCAGCTCAATGCCAGCAAGGACAGTGCACAGCCTAAGCTCAGCCCCGGTTGGGGAAGTGCCACATCTCCTCACCTCCATCAGCTCCCAACATAAATCCCTAACTGCCAGTATAACTTTTAGTTTAACATGCAAAATAAACTACAATGAGCTAATTGCACCTTAAGCATCGGCAGCCAGAGGTTCCAGCGCAGAACCTCTACTATTAATTCTCCCAGCTAACTTTTCAGGTAAAAAGCTGTCATTGGCACTGCTGGGAAACAGAGACAAGTCACTTGGGCTGAATCTGCAAGCTGAGGAGAAAACAGGCTTGGCTATGGGAATAAGCCTGGACCAGGTCTGAGCTGATAGAGTAAGCAGACCCTTGTTTTTGAGGTTCACAGCCATTACAGGATACACATCCCAGAGCAGTTACAACCAAGGCAAACCTGACCTCTCTTCCTGTGCTTATGTCCCTGACCCAGGATGCTTCCCACAGGAAAATCCATTATATCCTGTCACACACACACACTTTGCCCAAAACCTTTCTTTCAACTTGTTGTAGCCCATGGCTGAGATTTAATAGCCAAGTTAATAACTTGGGGATGTGTCAGTTCACAGCAAGGAGGATGACAAAGTCAGGCTCATTTTTTCCCACAGCCCTCCGTGCCTGGTAAGTGGGACAAGCATCAGAAACGGGAGGAGGATGTCGTGCAGCAGCCCTTGGGAAATCCCACTGCATGACCGGCCGGGCAGGCTGGATCAGCTCCCAGGCAGGCAGGGCAGATATTGTCAAGGAAAGAAAAGGTCTGATTAGGCCTTTCTACCACTAATCATATCAAAATAGTGTATTGCTTTCATTGGCAGTCAAGCAGAAAATGACACGGTGCAAAAAGGAGAAGCCCCAGGTGAAGTGGACTGGAATAATGTGGTGTCTGCAGGAACAACAGCCTTCAAGTGCCCTTCATACTCGAGTTTTCCTCTTGCACATCGGGAGGTCTGTGAGGTACAAGCTATCAACTCCTACTCGCCACCCCATGGGAATCCTCCCAGGCTCCTGCTTTTGCATTGCTGGTAAATTGGCAAGTGTCTCCTCCAAGCTACAGCTAGCCTCTGGGAAACATGAGCCGGATGGTCCTTTCGCCCACTCTGATGTGCTGGAGGAAGAACATCCTCACTTTCCACCTCTGAGAGCCATTAAAGTGCGCTTTCTTCAGTGCAACGGGGAGCAAAAATGCTTTTGGCTGGCATTTAACCCCAATAACGAATTGTGGCTCAAGAGTCTGACCCGTAGGCTCTCAGCTCTTAAATCAAAACCTGCAGAGGACATCTCCTTGCTGCTACACAGAATGACAGCTTAGGCTTTGCCAGAGGTCGATGCCTGTGCTGGGTCTGTCGCACCCCACCTGCCCCCCAGCGTGGACAGAGCCTGGGCTCTCTGGGGCAGGGAGGGTTTGGTAACACGCCTTTACGCTGATTAACAAACTACAGCACTGACCTTTTGTGACTCCCTGCTGCTATAGCAGCATAAATAAATAAAAGCAGGAATACCAAAGGATTAATTGAAGTAACTTATTGGAACTCTCTAGAGTGTTCCTGAATTAGTTTCTTTTTCTTTTTTTTCCCTTGCAGATTCTGTGCAAAACCCAGAGCACATGATGGAGGAAGCAGCATGCATATGACAGCACATACGTGGCAGGCACCCTGCAGCAGGGGATAAGGGCAGCATAAATCTTTGGGATGATGTTCCCAGCCTGCACCTTCCTGAAAGCTTTAGAGCTCTTACCATCTAAACACACAAGCATGCTCATACACAGCAGCAGGAATGTTGCAACAGCATGTAAACTGCGTATGACATTTGTAAAGACCTACATGCACTTATATGCAATGCATATATCATAACAAGGGCAAACCGTATGCCTCGAGTAAAAGCTGGGCGGAAAGGATCAGTTTAGAGGTACAATGTACCTAAGCTCCAGAATTCAAAGAGCTGGATAGAGTCCAAAGCACTTTTCCTTTTTCCTCTCTGTGCCAAGTGTCTCATCCCCCATCACCCTTACCCCCAGGAAAGGCTGAATATAAACTGTCTGCTAATTCACAAGAATAATGGAACAAACTGGGCTGCTACAGGGCTTAGCACACTACTGAGCTCAGCCGCCCTTCAGCCCAAAACTAGCACCAGCAGGGCTCAAGAAAGCAACTGGAAACCCCCAGATTGCGAGGCTCAAACCTCAGCCTGCTCAGAGCTCTATTGCACCTGCAGCCCAGCGACCGACACAGGGGCTGGGATGCTGAGAGAAGGCTCGGCGCATGAACAATGTGAATCTGCCAGCCTTTGCAGGAAGGGGTTACAAAGAGTTAAAGGCAGGGACACTGGTGGCTGTGGGTGAGCAGGATGATGTAGGTGGCAAATCCCTGAGCCCTCCCCTTCTCTGGGATGCTGAGACCGGATGGTTTTTGCTGCTTTCAGTGGTCTCTGCAGAGAACAGATGCCTTTTCCACACACAAAACAATTTCTTTGCTCTCAAGGAGACACTTCCCTCCCACACATCCATCTAGTTAATGTACATTTCCAGCTCCTCAAGGGGAGGGAAAGACCAGGGACCCCCATCCCACCTCGGCTGCTCGGCACTTTCCTTCCTCTGCCCCTTTGCTGCTGGAGGGCAGCCGAGCAGAGCAGGGTCCCCTGGGAGGTGAAGGGCAGCAATCGGGGCCAGGATTTGGGTCAAGCTGGCTGCTGGCAGCACTTCAGCTGGCAGTGCCAAAAAGAAAAAAAAAAATAGGGGGCTGGGGACTTAATGTCATTAAGTATCTGACAGCTGGAAAATGTGAGCAGTCATTGTTTGCAGCCCCCCTACAGCTCCTCCCGCCAAACAAGTCTGCTGAAGGCAGCAGTAATAAAGCGTAAAAGCCAAGACTGGAAATATTGACTCCCACCTCTGCTCTGCTGCTCCCACTGAGGAAACAGCACAGCTTTGAGCCCACCCTGCCCCAGCTCGTGGGCCCATGGCTTCCCCACACCCCCCATCCCCTGCCCTCGTCCCCACGTGCTGCTTTGAGGCAGCGGCTCCAGGATTTGCACCAAGAGGCCTGGGGAGGCCACGGCAGGAGCTTTCTCATCTTCCACCCGCTCAGAGCAGCTGCGCTCTGTCTCCGCACGCCGCGCTGGTGTTGCTGCTGTCACCACAGGGGTGAGCAAACTGCTTTGAGCGTGGCTTCTGTCCCTACTGAGCTGCTGCGGGGAGGGAAGGAGCGAGCCAGCTACACCCCACATCACCAAAAACTCAAAAACATTGCTCCTGCCCCTTCTCCTAGCTCCACTGATGGGAGATGCTAGATACCCTAGGAGCTGAGGGCCACCAGCTGAAATAAAACTGGTCCTCTGCAGCCTGAGAAATGACACTTACAGTGCTTCTTCAGTGTGCATGAATGTTTTAGCATTGGCTGCATGAAAAGAGAAAGAAATCCAGAGCTTAAGACACATACATCATCTTCCACCAACCAGCAGTGGTCAACAACACTAGGGGTATCAACAGCTTATTTATCCCTCAAATTTCAGGCTATCTGCCCTTCTAGTAGCTGAACCTGCACCCATGCCACATTCCCCATGCACAGGCTGGCCACTGACCTGCCCCCAGCAGCACCCTGAGCCTCCCCCAGCATCAAACAGACCTGGTGCCAACCCGAGTGGGAGTGTGCTGGAGCACACTGCACAGAGGAACCTGGGGAGAAGATTTGATGGTAAATTTTGGCTTTTTTCCTTTAAAGCTTCCAGAGGATTTTAATCAAAACATATTCACAGTCTTATTCAGAAAGTACTAAACTCAGGCAGTGAAACTACATCCCACTTCACCTCCCAAAATGATGGGCAAGTAAACCAAAGACTCAGTGCCAGGAGGTACTTTCAAGCAACTCCAGCTGCATGGACAGATGTTGTGGGACTCCTTTTCCTAGGTCCATGTGGCGGGCTTCAAGTTTGTACCTGATCACAGGCAGGCACTGGGCTTTGACTGTCACATCAGTCAAAGGACTCGAGGGAACTGCCACTGGTCCAGTTCAATGTACCCCACACTTCAAAAAGAAACAAAGAATTGTCTTCATAGCAGCGTGAGAATTAAGATTGACCTGTGTTCATGCCTAGATGCTCCCTTTCACATCTTGACTGGGTCCTCCTGCATCCCGTATCTATAACAAACTCACAACCTATCCACAATTTTTTCAATCCCCCCAACATGAAGGCAAGCAGCAGTTGGTCAGCAGCATTTCCAAGAGATTTCTTTTTCTTGGTGGAAGCAAGCAGAATTGACTATTTGGTAGCAACTAGCAGCTAAGAACAGACCCAAACCACATTGCCTAGGAAGGCATAACCACAGTTCCTTCCCTTTCACACCCCTGAAAACTCCTGTGGAATGCAGAGGAGGACCTTGCATGGTGTGCAACTTCTGCGTTACCAAAAGATATATTCCCCAGCACATCCTAAAAGAGATGGCAGCTAAAGCATGTTCAGCTTAGGCTGAACCCACTGGCAGGACACAGAAAGTACCCTCACGTTTCAAAAAGTATCATTAAAACACCTGACAGCAGATCCACCTTCCAGGTCTCAAGCCAAACAGCCATGTGAGGCATGATGTGAAGGCCAGCCAGACACCCACTCCCGGTTGGTCACAGAGGAGGAATTATTTTTGGCCATGGCAGATTTTCCTCTGTCCCACAAATCTGCTAACTGCTGGGTTCTTGGAAAAGAACAGGGTGGGACTACGCCTCTTCCTTGTGCTCAGACGCAGGTGCAGACCCATTCTCGCACGCACCAAGGAACATGACTCTACTGTAACCCTCTAATTTGAAGGCTCAGATGTTGTTTAACTGGAATTACAAAAAAAAAAAAAAAGTGTAAGGAAATAATTGACATGAAACCTAGACTTCTGACTTGGTATTTTTCACCACATTGTGGCTCTGTGATCTGGCAGTGTCCTTTAGGAGTTTGGTGACAATGTTTCACAAGCAATGGGGGTCCTGGAGTGATAAACACACACACACTGAAGTACCTCATTAGTTTACTCATGGGGCAAATCTTGCAAAACACTGAATGACACCAATACCCCTTGACCTTAAGAGCTCTTTGCTCAGCACCTCATCAGATGACAAAACTACAACAGATCTACAGCAATAGCACGACAGGTACACACCCCCACGTACACACGTAGCAGTAACTGCGATCCCAGGGACGTTCCTTTTCTCACAACTTCCCCTGCCGAGTCCCACACGCTTCTGCAATGAACAGGATTCTGATCAAGGCAATTCACATGCGTATAAGCCACATTTTCCCTGGCATCTTCCTCACTAAATACTCACTAATTCCAAAAAAGAGCATCAGAGCAACTCACAGCAGCTTGTTTTAAAGCCTTTGTGCTTCCTTCCAGGGCAGCTGCCTTCCTCTCTCTTGCCTTTGTCCAACTGGAAAACACACATTTAATTACATTCATTTATGTTCAAACAGGCCTACTGAAAAACAGTGGATTAAAAGCTGGTCTGGAAAAAAAATTAAACCCTGTTGCAGTACAGCATAGCCTGCCTACTTGGGCTGGGCTATCATTCAGGCAATGGGAATTCTCCCCTGCAAGAGGCATTTGGAATTCCAAGTTGCAGCACAGCCAGCCCCGCTACCTGCGATGCATTTAGCAGATGGCAGAGACCCACAGCCTCATTCATCTACCTTTGATCTCACGTTCTAGTCTTTCCTTCCCAGGCTAAACAGCCATTTAAGCACTGGAGAGGCTCAGTGCATTTCTGCAGATGGATCTAAACAGCTCTTGGAACTCGCAAGGGCAGTAGCTGCACATGCTCATCTCCAGGCAGCAAAAGAGTACAGCCACCCGTTCATACCCTCACTCTCACTTCACCGTCAGCCAAGACCCACATATGGATAGTCTGCTGCTTGAACATGGCCTTTCCACTGCAGCAGATGGCTAATGCTATAAACAAGCTGGCTGGGAGCTGGCTACTGAGTTTGAACATCAACACCTTCCTCTTTGCACTTCCCACCGGTGAGCGTAGCCAGGCCAGCGCTGCTCAGCCTTCAGCTTCCCAGGGGAGGACCCCTCCGCAGGTGGTGGAGACACCAAGACTGTGCAAGCCTTTCCTACCTCTAGACCTCGAAGTCCAGTAGCGCAAGGTAGTAAAATGCTACAAAACAAACAAACAACAATTCCTATGAAATTAGAGTCAAAGAGTCAAAACAGTGAAGTAGCAGGCATGTCCACCCTATGGGTGCAGAGACACCTGACTGTGCGTAACACACACTAACCACAGACCTGGAAGCAGGGAAACCGCTCAGTCCAGACATCAGGACAATGCAGCTCAGACAAAATAACCACATTTCCAGGATGCTCTGCTGAAACAAGTTCTGCCTGGAGTGTTTCTCAGCTGAGGGCACAGCAGTGTGCAAACACAACCGTACTGTTTCCAGACCCATGCAGGTAACTCTGACTTGCTGGCTGGGGTGCTGGCTGCCACAGGACATTCACTTTCCTCGTGCTCAAAGCAACCAGGGGAATAGCTAGAAACAAACCTCCAGGACTTGTTAAGCTCAATACCCTTCCAATCTATACCATACCAAGCTGCCAGCTCTTGGAGTCAGCTCTGTGTGGGGAAGAAAGGAAGGGACAGGAGAAAGAAAAAAACTGTAACAGGTTTTGCAGCTCAGTGAAAAAGATCAGCAGTATTTCACAGAGCATTAAGAGCTGCACAAAACCACTTTGCTCCAGGCTTCCTCTGAGCTTTCCCCCTCCCACCTTTGCTTGACTCACTTTCCTAGCACAGCCAGAATGCAGAGCTGGCGTGCTCTTTCGTTTAATTAAGCAACAGCAATTAGGCAACACATTTTTAAGCGGTTCTCTCGCAGTCAAGCTTTCTGTTCCTTGGGAAAAGGCTGGCTTCAGCATTAAATCAGCAGCTGTGTTCAAAATGCCAAATCACTGGGTCAGAAAAAAGGAGCTTGATATGTAAGCAGCCTTGTCACTAATTACCCCATGCCTTGGAGTGAATTGCAGTGGCTTCGCTCCATTAGAGCCTCGCCTTCCTCAGGGGCAGGGTGAGCAGGCAGGGATGCTGCAAGAAGCAGGAGTTTGTCTGATGGTTAAACCAGAGCCCGGGAGATGTAAAAAGCACAGCCTCATTGAATATTTAGTATTGTACAAACCCAGCCACCAAAAGCCAGGTACACGGAGTGGTCCCTCTCGGCACAGGCTTGGAAGATTTACCTGTCTGTTCCACAGGCTCTGGGCTGACGTTTATCACAGCAGATTGCATAGGAGAGAGGCTTTCTTTCCCCACTCATTTGGAGCTGAATTCAGAGATTGTTGCCCCCTCCTGAGAAACTCCTCCAGAGGAACCTAGCAGATCAGGGGGAATGGGACGACTCCATTGGACTGGCAGGGAATTGCACCCAAATTTCCTCCTCAGTCCAGCGGGAACCAGGGACTTCATGTGATCCACGTGGCTCTGAAAACACGTTCCAAAATCCCTGAGAAAAATGCTGAGTGACTCTCTCTCAGACAACATTCAGCAGCTGCAAAGTAAGCAATGCCTGGAGGACGGCGTCCGAGGCACCACGGCTCCGGCTATGATGCTCTGGAAAGCAGCATGGATCCCCAGGCAGCACACTGCTCCGTGCTTCCTTTGCCTCCTCTCCAGGCTTTTGGCTTTCACTGGGATGTAAGAGCAAGGCCACCTAATCTATGTGTTCAGGGAAACCGCAAGCAAAATTTAAAAAGATTTCCTGTTATTTAAAAAAAAAAAAAAAGTAATGGCTGTTCCTCCTCTGCTTCAGTAAGGGTGAAGGTTGCCAAGGACACCCAGTGAATCTATGACACACACATGCTCCACTTCTCTCTCAGCTGAATATTTACAAATTTCCAAAGTGCTGAACCTCTTCAAGCCATTCAGCTTCTGCTTTCATCTGTAATATCTATAGCGCTTCTGAGAATTCCCTGAAGCAATCTTAAATTAACGAAGACTGGAAACTAGGCTTCATCCGTAACCCTAAAGGTCAATCACATCATTTTGCTTCAACACGCCAAACAGGCAAGAGGAAAACAAACATATGGAGTTTCCCAAAGGAAGATGAATGAAGAGCCCTGTCCCAAAAGAAAGCAAAAGCCCTAAACTAAAAATAGTTATTCCTATGTGTCTAGATAGTGGTAACACATGCAACACCTGGGTGCTAGCAAGATATGCCAAGCTAACTGGGTTTTCCCTGTATTTCCAAGGGGTAGTAAAAGATTCCTTGCTATTTTGGGACAATGCCACTGCAAAAATTTTGCATTCAAATTTAAATGCAGTTTTGCACATCTGAAGAGAGCCTGGCAGCCCCAGGACAGCCCCAGGAGGCTTGTCCTCAGTCCAGCCCACAACACCCATGTTATGCTGAGAGCACAGCTGCCAAGGCAGGAATCCCACCCTGGGGAATGGAGAGGGCTTTGCAGCCTAAAATTACTACAAACACCAAATAGCAAGTTCCAGATTAAAAGTCACTTCACTGGATAGCCCTGGTTCCTCCAACATGGGCAACGGCATGCACTGCATGTCCTGTGCTCCACAGGTTGCCCCATCTGGTACTGCTCCTTGGTTTCGGTTCCCAAGGAGGTGATGGGCACTGGGAGCATTGAGGACCTGCCTTAGCTCTGAGATGATGGTGTGCAGACTCCCAGCTATCCAGGGATGGGTGGGACATGCTCCACCACGCGCATTTCAAGGATCCAGTACCAGCGAGGCGAAGGCAGAGCCACATCACCTGCTATGAGACCAGCTAGTTCTGCTCTTACCACTTGTGCAGTCCAACAGGCTGTCACACTGCAAGGGAGATGTCAAAAGATCACGTGAAGAGAAAAACACGGTCACCAACAGTTCTGCACATGAGTTATGTGGCTGGAGGACAAAGTACATCAAAATGAGTAATAGTGGTCTGAGGGGACTGCACACAGCTGGAAAGTTGAGTTTTCTTGCTCCTGCCAAGGCAGAAAAAATCCATCATCCTTTGGTAGCTTCCAAAAGAGTCTCTTTTTCTAACCATTTCCATCTACGTGTGACCAGTGGGGAGAAGTGTCTGCGTGTCACCCCTCACGGCCCATAACCAGCACCCACTTCATCGCTCCAGACCCTGCGCAGACTCAGGCTGCAATCCCCACAAGCATTGCTCAGGCTCTTAGTGTAAGATGTGAAATCATGCTCAGGTGAAAGCGGACTATGGATTTAAATCACATATTTGCAAGCTGTGTTTTCTCAGCAGTCAAAATAATTAAATATAAAGACGCACCATGAAAACTTCTCCAGGGACCTCCCTTTCTAGCCAGCCTTCAACTCGTAAAGTAACATCCCTCATTTCTAATTCATGTATTGTTTCATTGCCTTTAATAGCACTTTTCCCCAAATCTGCACTCTCTCTTCTGCCTAAAGCACTAATTTCCATTACCTCAAGAGGTATCAAATTCCAAACCTTTGCTGCAGCTTCATGTTTTCACACTCTGGTTACAGACACCTCATTAGCCTCCCCACATCTGGTCTAGGCTACAAGGTGTTTGTTCTGCAACACGCCAGAATCAGTCAACACAACTGTCTGATTACATACAGGCTCCAAAATGTCTTATGTATAAAAAAAAAAAAGAAGAAATTAAGCAGATGGCCTGCAGAGCACTGAGATTTGCAATTTTCTTCCTGGAAAACTTCTGGTAACCCCAGTTCCAGAAATAATACTAGGAATAGCCCTCTGTGTGGGAAGGAAGCATTTTCTAAAAACCTTTGATCTCTGTGTTCCAGAGGAGGGAACTGACACATTAATTAGAACATATTGCTGAATGGGGTTGCTATCTCACACCATAGGGCAAAACCAAAATGGGTATTTAAATGTTGGTGGCCAGCTCCTGATACAAATTTACTGTGTTGGTTTTTTTCCCCAGGATCTTTTTGCAATTAACAAAGTAGGAACATATCAGTTCAACTCTGACATAACCCCTATTACAATTTCTCCCCTAAATCACTGTTCATCTCCTACTAAAAATTCTTTCCACAGTTCTCACCCAGAATTTTATGCAGGTTTGTATCTGCCCTTTTTTAATATGCATGTATTATGAGACTTTCCAAATATAATGAAGTTATCCATGGCTACAAGCCTCATTTTACAAGTGAGGCACTGAGGCACCATGGACTGTGCGCTTGGTGAGAACTATGGTGGTTTACATCCAAAGGATAAATCCAGGTAGTCAATACTCCAGCATGACCCTGGAGTGTCCCAAAATTCCCAAGGCTAAATGTCACACCAAGTGCCCTCTTCCCACCCGGGTTTCATTGCAAGCCAGAATTTACAGGAAAATCACCCTCCAGACTGGACCTCCCTCCTCTCCATGGCTTGTCACCACTCTCAGAGGACATCTATGGAGGACACCCATTCCTGTCCATCTTCTCCCCAAATCTTCACCTAATCAGTGTGAAGGGCCCTTATCATCTAATCTCTCTTCAAGAGGAGGCTTCTTCATTTTGGAAACAGCACATCCAAGTTATCATTGGCCCCTTCTCCCCATACTCCAGCATCAGCAGTGCCAAGTCCCTGGACACAGGAGCACGTTGCAGAGCTCACGTCCTCTTATGGAATTGCCTCTGTAGAGGCCACAAGCTGACAGCATTTGTTTGGATTCCTTTCTTGGATCAAACCTTGCTTGCAACACTGGATTTGCTCCACGCCTTCCACTTTCCTTCTGTAACATGAAGCAATACTTTTTACCCTATAAAAACTGAAATTGGGAGCATGCAACCTTAATTTCAAGGTATTTATAATTTTTGGCCCATGCAGTCTCAGCATCACCCTGCCAAGCACTACTTGCTGCTTGGAAGGCTGACAAAATGTGATCGGTAATAAACAAATTAACTTTAACTCCACTATGGGGAAGGGGAAGAAGGGAAAGGGAAAGGGATAGGGGGAGGGAAATTAAAATTCTATACTTTTTAACAAGAACCTAATGCAAAAATAAAAAGGGGATACATAAAGCTGTTTGAAACCAATACTACAAGGCGGTAGATGTATTAAGAGCAAAAGGCATCAGATAGCTATCACTTCTGCTCTTTGCAGCAGTGCAGGATGATGACCCTGCTGCAGAGTGACCGCACGCTGACGGACTGGTCTGCTATTGTCTGCCAGCAGTTTCTGGTTAAGTATGAAGCCAGGATGAGAGAAGACAGGTTATCAGCTCTCTTTGGAGTCAGAGATAACAGAGTGAGGGGGAAATGTGGAAAACACATCTCCAGTTTTCTAAAGAGAGCTCATCTAAGAGCTTTAGCCCAAAGGAGCATATATTCTGTGTGGCTTTACCCATAGACGTGATTGTAATAGAGATACATGGGTTGAGCTGCTTAGTGACGTTTACATCTGAGAAGGCATACAGGAAAGCAGAAAGTCAGCTACCCAATTTGGATAGTTGGAATTTGGCATAGCAATCTGACCTATATTAAGTTTCCATCCACTTGAGCACTACTTGGAGGAGATTCTTAACCACTGTTCTGGTATCCTGTGCTTCCAGTTTGTAAAATAAGTTAATTTACAAAGAATCTGAGTTACCTCAGAGGAGGAGAATGATGAGAGACTTCCTCTGTCTGGATCTGATAATTCATTACCCAGTGGAGGGGAATTTGCTTGTAAGCATGACCACAGGACACTCAGTAAAACACTAAGCAACTCATTGTCTTCAACACTAGTTGCAGCTTCATGGTGCTGCGCAGCCAGCTCAGACCTCGAGCTATGACCTTATCCCATCAACCAGCTCCCAGCAAGGCAGAAGGCTCCCTGAATGGCATCTGCTTCCAGAGCAATGCCCTGCAGCTCTGCTCCTGCTCTCTGGACTCCTCCTTATGAACTGAGCCGTATTTTCCAATTAGATTGACAGGCAGCATCCAGCATCTCCCGTGTCTGCTGGCACAGCAGAGCACACGCAGCCATCACACTGCACACGATTAAGCAAGGGCTCAGCACCATGAACTCACTCTCCCTGGGAACTGGAGAATCCCACTGCAACACCGAACAACAGGAAGTATTAAATCAGCATCTCCTCTGGAAAAATACCACAAGAAACCACCCACGGGACTCTTTTGCTCTTGCTCTTTTGGCCCTGAATACAACTTCCTCAGCAAATTAACCATCTCTAACAGGAAATGCTGCCTTTGTCCATCCTATCGCCTCCAAAACATCTGCTCATCTGCACATGCAGTCAGTGTTTTCAAGTAGGCATCGTCACCCCCTTGGTCTGTATCTGTGACAGGTCCCTCAGCAGGAAGAGCCCTTTCCACAAGCAGTCGCCTCCAGGAAAAAATGCCTCTTTAGCCCTGCATAGTTTTAATCCAGCCTTGGACTTACAAACACAGAGGATACACCTGCACGACAAATAATCAGATTTCTACAGAAATTAAGTGCTAGAATAACTTGAAGAATGTGGGCTGCTCTTGCAAACAATGTGGAGTCTCCTCCTCTGGAGATATTCAAAACCCGCCTGGACGCAATCCTGTGCAACATGGTCTCGGTGATCCTGCTCGAGCAGTGAGGTTGGACTAGGTGATCTCTAGAGGTCCCGTCCAACCCCTACCAATCTGTGAATCTATATCTTACAATAACATCAGTCTTAGCAGTCTCACTGCAGGACACGAGCAACAAGAAATGCAAAGTCGATGTTTTGAGAAAAGTGAACACAAGCTAAACAGAGTTCAGCAGAGTTGGGGCAGAGGGGAAGGGAAGAGAGAGATAAAATGGCTCTAGAAGGTCTGGTCCAGGAGGGAGGGCTGAAAGTGGTGCGTTTTCTCATGCTAGAATTGAAAAAAACTGAGGGGAGCTGAAAACAGCCTTCAACTGTATAAAAGGCTGATACATAAAAAGGTGATGAGGAGCCAGGGTCTACCCACTGGCTTAGTTTGTAGTGTACAAAAATGTTTATCTAGGCATCAGGAAAAAAATTGCCAACTTCAAGGACTGGTAATTTGGGACAATTTCCTTTGGGAATTCAGGATTCTCCTTCTCAGGAGGATTTTGAAGCCACATCTGATAAATACCTGGCACGTACCCATCTCATAGCAGGTGGTTGGACTAGGTCAGTTTTCAAAGTGCCTCCCAAACCAACATTAGCACGCATCTATGATTTCGCACAATTGATTTAAATTTCTGAAAGATCTTGAGCGCTTTTAGTTCAGAAAATTTCCCAGGACATACAATTTGCCCTAGTTCTTAATGAATCACTGCAATTGCTAACTGCCCTTAATATTAGTTGCAGCTCCCAGCAGACCCTGTTGTGGGTTTGTCGGGTGGACCGCAGAGCTTTCTGCTGCTGTTTGGATTTTCCCACACTGCCCTGTGAGCCCTCCACCCCACCGACCTCCCCATCCTGCCTCCTTCCCACACACAAATACACAGGCACGTTATTAATATGGCACAGAAATCTATATGTCAATCATCTGCAATGAAAGGACAATTCAAATACCCTGTCCTACACAGTAAGCCCCCCCCCCTCTTTGTTTCTTTGATTGGTTTTTCAGGACATTTTAGACTTCTGAAGTTGACCAAGTCACCAATAAATAACTACATTTGAATGAGGGGCAGGAAGAGGAAGGAGGAGGTGACAATTTCGGACCAAAGGCAACATTGGCAAGTCTTCATGCAGAGCATCATCACACTCTGAAGTCCTCGCTGAAGGAGCTGTGGATACAAAACATCTATGAAAGTTCAGAAGCAACCAGACAAATTTATAGAGGAAAAATCCAGTGGAGGCTCTCACAGGCACCAACACCAACCTCAGATCTAGGCTGCCCGACAGCCACCAGTTCTGGAGGCTAGGCGAGATTTGAGGCAAGTGTCACGTTTTCTCTGTTCTCCTGTCCTTCCTCGAGTGCCCAGTGCTGGCCACTCCTAGGGACCTTTATTCTAACTGGATACAGCTGCTCTTGTGTCAGTTGCCTAAAAACAAAAAACAAAAACAAACCTCCCCCTCCCGCCATACTATTAATCATCTGTTTTCTAGTGCACACAATGTTACTAAGAGTAACAACAGCAATAACAAAAAGCCTGGGAGAAATAGGATTTCTCACTAGAAAATCCGAATGTGGTTTCTGCACTGCATGTCAGTAGTCTGTTATTGCAAGGAGCTTCAAAGGAGCAGAATTGTAGAGTTTATGACACATCTGGTATGGGGCTCGAGTTTATCTGGAAGGGATCTTAATTGAAACAGAAAATTCCTAATTAAGATCGGAATCCCTAACAACCTTCCCAGCACCCAAACAGGAAATTCCAGGTGGGAAACTGCTGCTTTTCCAACTCTGCCTCCTCCTGAAACCAGGAGCCAAAGGAGCGCTGTGTTGCCCAAGCAGGCAGCGTGTCACCTCTGATTTTGTGCTGCTCCTTCGCACCCTATTGAACCCAACAGTATAGACCCAAGAAAGAGGAAGATGAAAAAGAGTTGCTTGACTGATGTCATGGGTATCTTTGAAAACCCAGGAGCAGGAAATCAATCTGTGGTGCAAGATCAGCGCATCAGGCCCAGGCAGGCAGCCACTCGTGCACTGCTGCCTTCATCAGCCTTCCCCTCGGCTGGTACCTCAAGCTTCAGCCTGATGTACTGCTCCCCCCAGAGCACTCGTAGATTGTTTCCTCATGCTGGGACATTTCAGCTGAAGCATCTATTGCGTGAGAAGCATCAACAAGTTGCTTGATGAAATTCATATTAGCACTTCACACCTTTTAGGATAGAAATAACCAAAGGAAACTGGGATTCATCCCAAAACACACTAGACGATTCACATTAATCAGGGGATGATATACCTGTGTTTCCAATCCTTCACCTCCTCTTCTCCACTAAGATAAACGGCAAAAAAAACAAACCAACACCCTCTACATTTTTCTTTTGCAAGGATCCAGTTTCCATGAGACTAGTCTGCCTTGGCTGTGAGCTGGAAAATAAACCAAAGCTCTGCTCTTTCTCAAGGGCCAAGAGGCTGTGTACAACTAAGAGTGAAAAAGCCCATGACACTCTACATTTTCCAGGCTCCATTCCAGGCCGGTTGCTTATAACTAAAGTTGTGAAGAAGTATAGCTACTCTCTTCCCGGAAACAATCTCTTTTGGACAAATGTCACAACACAGGGATCTTCTAACATCTTCCCCATCTGCCTTTCTGAACCAGCACCACAGTAACTTCCCAGCCCAGCAAGGTTTCCTGCAGCAGCCAGCATCACAGCCCAAAACGCCACAGCCAGAGTCCTGACTCCTCAAGGCTGAAGCAGCCATCAGCTCTCCAAGAGGCCAACACCAATGTTTGCCTCTGGAAATTCAGTGTGAGGTTCACAACAGCTGTCAGTGCTCAGGGCTTCTGAAAACTTACTTAGTTGCTCTCCTGTAGGACAAGACACCAAACTGCAGGCTCCTGGTTTCAAAATGTTGTGACCAAATGGTTCTCAGTGAGGGTTTGCTCCATTCTGAGACTTTCCAGACAAAGCTATGTTGGTATTTCTATTCTAACCTATTCAGGATCGTTTCTGTTGACACAGTGCCAGTACAGCAATTCTCATATCCCAGTGAAGGGCTAAGTGTTGGGAGCAGTTCCTGGATTCCAGACATCACAGGGCTTCAGGTGATGAGCTCCTGAAGCCATAGGATCAACCATGCTTCCTGCATGAAAAAGACATAAAAACCCAGGCCCTTCCTCTGCTCTTTCCCTGAAGGATGAATCAAGTCCCTTAAATTCTATTTTTGGCTGAAACCACAATGACCAACTGGGAGGTCTGCAAGGGTGGAAAAACCTGGAAAGTCTGAGATGCGAACTACACCATCTCTGGGCTGCATCTGCTTGACTTAGCAAGCTGTAAGGGGGTAAGACCAGCATCTGTGGTAACTGAGAGCCGCCTCCTCCCCCTACAAAAATGTGCAGTTGTGGCACAGCCAGATTCTTAGCAAGCAGTGTATTCGGAGGTGAAAGGGAGGTGAAATAAAAATACTTTCCTTATCTAGCAGATTACAGTAAGACTTTCTCAGTAGGGAGTGTGAAATGTCAGCTGTCTCAGGGAAGCAGCTCCAGCACCACAGCTTTTATGGTAAAAGGGTTTCCTTGCCCTGTCTACTGCACATCACACTTGAGACAGCCAGAGAGGGACCTGGTGGCACTATCAGCATCCACCGAAAGATGTGGCAAACCTGTGTCTTGGGAACATTAAGGAAAGACCAAAAGTAGTTTCCCCCTTACATTCACTTGTGGATTTGGTTAGGTCTAACCAGAAGCACAGGGTGGAAGCAAGTGGCTGTGCTGATGAACCAGACAGCATCTGGGGTGGGAAGGAGATACAGAAGAAAAAGAAGAAACGCAACATGAATTGCAGGTGGCAATTCACACCCGGTGCCCTATAACAAGCTTAGATCAAACAGTCATAGCTTGCTAATGAAGAGATAATTCTTGTCCACCTGCCAACACACACAGTTCAGCCTGATCCCCACGCTGCAGCGAAGGCTTTTTCCTTCTGCAGTTATCTGCAATGAAAACCTGTAGAGCAAAACCTCCCACCTGCACATGAGTTTGAACAGCTGTATCTACATGACTGAAATCAATTTAAACATAAAGAAAGAAGGATGGAGTTCAGCTCATTGGAGAGACCCATGCTGTCTGGAGCCCTGCTGGTCCATTTGCCATTGCTACCCTTCTGTCATACATTGCTTTTTGGTTGTTTTTTGGTTTGGGTTTTTTTTTTTTTTTTACATTTTTTATGGAAGGCAACTCACTGGGGCCTTTTAGTCTTCTAAACTGAGTAATTCTGAGAAGTGGTGGTGTGATATGTGGCAAAACACATGATCAAACTTTTACTCTCTTCATATCTTTTAATTTTATTGGAGTGGCGGGTGCCTGATGCCCGACAGATTCTGCCCAGAGTCACAGGCGGAAAACAGGCAACTCTGGTTCCTCCTTTCACCTTGCCAAACTTGTCTGCTCTCAGTAACTTAGCTCCCACATCAGTGCAAGCACTGCAGGCTCTTTGAGATCAAAGTCCATCAACTCCAGAAGCTTGTACGCCTGTTACAGGCTCCAAACATCCCATCCGCTAGCACGGAGCAGAACCACACACTAGCTCTGTGCAGATTACACAAAAATCATTAGCTGGGGCAAAATAAAAGCCATCACCACTGTGAACCAGGAAAGCTGTTAGATAAGCTTCATGTGCTTATTTGCTCAGCTAAAGCGGGCTTCTTGCCTTGGACCCCCTACAGCGCAGACAGAAGTAATAGCTTTTCTTTCTCAGTACCAAGAAGTCTTCTCATCTTTTTTCATACTTCAACAACTTTGTATCAGATATGAGCACATAACATCAATCATTTCTGTCTGATTGCTAGTTTGCTGTTTAAGCAACAAATGATGTGATTAATGAATCTCTGCGGGAGAAAACAGAGGCTTTACTAAACGTAAAGCACCAGCTAAGCACTATGAGCTTTTCTTAAATTCCCTAAAAATGAAGAGCAGCTGCCTGGCACCGATTCCCCCAGCAGCAGTAACTGCAGCATTCAGAGCAGCACTGGATGCTTCTGAAAATAGGCATGATCTTGTGCCAAAGAAAATAATCCCTTAATTTTATAGGTGTCTGAATAAAAAAAAAATAAAATGAGAGTGTCTGGGGAGACACATATAACGCATTGCCTGGTGTCTAAAAAGGTCTTTCCCTTTGCCTCTCTCCAAGTGTTGGCAAGTGGAACCTGACCACATTTAAATTGAGAATTCAGGGGCTTCAATTTAAAAACCTTTTTACTTGATGATCAGTTTGCCATTGTTTTCAGTTGTTTGTGGTCAAGCCACTCAAAAAAAAGGAGGGGGGAGCAAAAATTGACATCTTTCCCAATACTAAAGAATCCTAGCAGTATCCCACAGCAATAAAAAGTCCTCAGCAGTTCCATGTATTGGCTGCTGGCAGAGATTTGCCTAAAATTTTTTAGAGGAGATTTTAGGCTCTCTACATAAGCAGTGGCATATGCTATTGTCGTCTCCTGGTGTGAAACCAGTGGGGAGACAAAGCTGGGCAAAAAAATACATTTTTTGTTCCTAGGTAACTCTTCTGGTCTATGTTACCAGTAGCAGGAGTCAGGTTGGAAACAACCTTGATGGTGCTCAGTGGTGAACACGGGAAGGGGACGCTCGTGCTGAGGAGGACATGTTCCATTCTGGGGAGGGCTGAAGTCCCTCTGCTGGGAAACCTCCACCCAGGAGAAGGACTGATAGAGAAATCTTGTGACTGCCCGCACCACGATGCCCTGCTAACCCAGTGGTGAATCACTGAAGCAACGCATGAGCCTCTGGAACAACTTCTGGAGAGAAAGTGGGGAAAGCTCCCACCAGAGCATGACGCAAAGCTCTGGAGTTATTTAAAGCATGGAAAATACCAAGAACAGCCATGAAATGGCAGCTGTGTGGGACTGATCTTTTATAAGCTACTCTAAAGAAAGCACTGAATATCCTACTTATGTTGAAAATTATATAGGTCATCTTCCATATTTAGTGCAGAGATGCACAGACTTAGCCAGGGGACAAGACACATTCATACATCTTTAGGACAACTGCCACTCAGATCCATATGTGATCTTGGCCTTCTAACCCTGTATTTAAAATACAATAAGCTGTGCTTTGCATTCAAGGAAAAAGGAAAAAGCAAAAAAAAAAAAAAAAAAAAAAGAATCCAGACCTTTGTGGGGAAGGTTTCAGTGAAAAGGCTGGCTGCTTTTCTGTGGTTACTGAGGTAATGAAACTTCAACAGGGGCTTACACAATGTCAGAGTGGAAGAAATTCTAAGCATGTACTAGAAAGGTTTTAAGTTACTTAAAAGCCTTACTGATAGGATTTCAGAGCCAGCTACTCTATTCGGACACTAATGTGCAAGCGAACACGTCTTTCAAAACCACATGTGGCCAGGCTATTCATCCTCCAGTCTTGTTCCCTACCATTCATAAGTAGGAGTGTGAAGCAGCAGGGCAAATCAAATAAATGATTTCATTCCTCTGGGGATGTGAGCAAATGCGAACAAAGAAGCAAACATTTACAAATTCAGGATGCCATATTTTTGCCAAGTTTTCTTCCAGTGGGGTACTCTGAAGGATTCAGGGAACACAACTTCTATTTTCTTTCCTAAAGCTCTGCACCCATGAGTGCACGTGAGTGCGTATGCACAAGCAAGCTCTGAGATCTCCCAAATCCGCAAGACTCCCTGCACAGCTCTGCAGAAGACATCACAGGGCAGTTTAATATACCAACACTGGTGTAACTGGACACAAAGACGCATGTCTTGGGTAAAGCAGAGTTTGGGGTACTACATCACGTGCCAGGTAAGTGTATCCCTTTTGCTAAAGCAAAGGCCAAAAGCTCCTGGAAATCCTCACTTGGTAGTAGAAAGGGTGTTTATGAACAGGCTAAGATGCTTCCAATTGCTAACCTGGGAGCCATCAAAAGACCAATCAGCTCTGTTACGAATTTTCTTCTGTAACAATAGGTGTAACTGTAGTTCAGAAAAGAAATGTGTCTATGCTTGCTGCTGAAGACCAATGCCCTACAAAAGAAAGGTTATATTATAAATATGACATCTTCTAGTGGGGTCTGAACAAACAGAAAAACCTCAAAAATCAAATTTCGGACATGCTTCAGTGATGGGAAAACCTGACACGCACTACCTGAGAGCAACCTTAGTTAAACATCTCTGACTACCTGGCCTGGAGGACCTGTCCCTCCCGGGGAATGACCAAATCCCCCACGTGACAGCGCTGGCTTTGCCAGAGACCTGGTACACAGGCTTTACAGGGGTGGAATCAAAGCTACGCGGCCTTCAAAACAGTGATGCAGACAAGACGCTTAACAAATTAAAAGACACAACTGACAGCCATTTCCTTTGTGCAGGGTTTGTACCCTGCAAGATATTACCATCAGCTCCCTCTTTCCCCACTGCAGCGGAGCCTCCCTGGCTGCTTCGGTGTCACCACGAACTCTTGCTCCCATTTTCTGCACAAAGGAGTTCAAATCCAACCTTTTAACAAGTTCCTCCTTTCAAGACAAACTGAACCCGTCACTCCTCGTCCTCCTCTAAAACTTGCTACAGGTGAGTGCCCCACGACACGACGGCATCCCCACGACCTCATCCTCCAGTTTGGTGCAGGAGCACATTTGATGCTGTGACTTGTTTCCCCTCATATTCTTCTGCCATTTCTGTTCCCTGCCTCACTTTTCTCACTTACATTTCTCTTTTGACTCTCTTATGGGAGGAAGACAAACTGAAACATGCTCCAGAGCTGAAATTACAGTTCGCTCTATGGATCTGAAATTAAGCAGAATATCGACTTGCCAAAAAACTCTCAGTGGATGTTGAAATAATTATTTTTCCAGCAGTGTGTTGTTTTGTTTTTGGTTGGTTTTTTTTTTCTTTTAAAGCAAAGCAATATGAAAAATAGATAAAGTCTTGCTGCAAAGGGAGAGTCACTGTCAGTTACTGTCCTCAGGCAGCACAGCTGCAGATGGGACGGGCTGTCAGCCCTGCTCAGCCCCATGGCTGGTTGGGCTAGAGCAGAGGAAGATGGCTCTGACTCTACTTGCACCACCTCATGCTGATTGTAGGGGTTTTGCCGATGAGGTTCAGCAGAAAGAAATACAAAGGTGTGCAAAGCAGATTCTCAGGGGAATTTGTGGTGTGATGATGGGATTTATGGAATGGTATGGTGATGTGACAAAGGGATGGGATTGGGTTCAGGACATTGAGGACCCCCACTTCACACCTTTAATCTGTGACCAGATACATCCTGCTCTGTGAAATGAAAGCTGTTGCCCCTGGACTTGCCAGCTGCCTTTCCAGATTCAGTCCAGATCCCAACCAGAAAATGTTTTTACCTCAGGAACCACTCAGAAAAACCCCCCTTTGGGTCGCATTCCTACAGTGATCCTATCAGGCTTTAAAGGCCCAAAACAAGGAGAACCATTATGCTGCAGCCTGGTAATAATTTAGGGCTCCTACTCATCTGAGATGCTCAATTTCCCACAGATCCCAGGGATGCCATCAGGTTCTGAGAGCCCTTTAAGCAGCAGCAGCAGCAGCTCAGGGAAAAACATCTGGAATAAAATACACTGAAGGTCCCAAAGTCAAAAAGATCTCTGCAAAGGTAATAAGGAATACCTAACCACAAACGCTTGCTGTACGGAGTCCTGCGCTGCTGAAACACAGACACTGTACTGCTCACCGCGAAGGAGCTGTAACGAAGGGTCATGTCTGAAGCTGATGTGTCCTGGACCCACATGGCTGTCATGTATGTCTCCTCTGTCACATGTAAGACAGTTGTGACTATTCATACTGCTGTATGACTGGTTTCCACCGAGAGGACAGTTAGCTCAGGCTCTGCTAATAAGCCAAGCAGCACACTGACTCTGAGCAAACCACTTCCATAATTGGGCTTTTCTCTTGCAGTACAGAACATCTTTAATTAATCTGCTACTGTTTATGCGTGCTATTCCCGTCGGAGCTCACTCGCAGTGCACAGATATCATGCAGCGCATCTGACACTCTCCAAATGTGTGATGTCAGTTACGTCTTACAGTGCCTGGTGCATAATTACTGCACATCAAATTCATTCCACAGTTGGGCAGATCAGGGCATGGAGTGCTGGGTTCCCTTCTGCCCCTACACTGACAAAATACAGGCTGTAATGGACCAAACCCAGCCATTTCTGTCCTGCCTCTCAAACTGGTGTCGGTGGCCAAAGCAGCTCTTGCCTGGGTCACACGCTCCCAAATAAAACACAGTTGGGACTATCAGGCAGTTGCTATGTAGAAGCATAAGGTCTGCCAGATCACACCTGAGTGCTGTGCAGAATGAAACCCCAACACGCTGGATTCAAAATCCCTGGTTCGACATACAATGCAGTAGTTGTGCTTCAGTAAGTCATCAGGCATCAATCTGAGTCATCAGAACTGATGTAAGCAAGTCCACAGCAAGGATAGATACCAACTCAGGTAACTCTTTCTTTCTGCATAAGCTAAGTCATGGTCCCTTCCATTTATACTAACGGCCTCCAGCTCAGTGTTTGCAGATTAAAGGACAGATACGCCTATGCCATTACATGGTATAAACCTGCAGGTTTTATTGCTAATATCACCAGATTTCAAACCCAGACACCTGTGAGGACATTCTGCTAAATCCATCAGCAACTTACAGTGCAGTCTGGCAGTCAGAGCAGTTGTTCTCAGGATGGACCAAGCACAAAGTGTGCACCTCAAGAGGCTCCAAACTCTGCTATTTTCAGCAGCATTTGGTACAGAGCAAAATTAAGTATGGTTGAGAGCCCAGCTGTCTGGACTCGATAGTAAAATACCCTCGATAGTAGAGGATAACCTCCAAACTTGGTGTTAAATAGCTTAAATAAGATGGACAGTGAAGTGGTTCATATAATGCACTATTGACCCAGCTGTACCATGGCACCTAGAAGCACCGATAGCTACCCCAGTGTACTGCTTCACTTGGCACAGTAACCCTGATCACTTCCGAAAGACGCTTCCTTCTAGGCCTGGGTACGTTCTCACCCCAGTGAAATAATCCCTTACGCATGGGGCCAAGCGTTGCTGGCTCTTACACCTGCACCACCACACCTCCCATCTCAGGTGCACACACAGGCAAACACCAGTAAGGTTTTCCTGTTCTTCACGCCAGCCCCACGCTTGTTGGTGCACACGTGAGAAGAGCCTATGGTGCACACCCGGAGCGTGCAAGAGCGCAGCTGTCAACTGTACTTAGCAGGACTTTGCTATTCAGCACAGGCCGGCTGCAACACCCAAGCATCCCCAAAGAGCGGCACAGAAGATCCCTGTGGGCAGTGCGGGAGCCCTTTCTGAGCACGGCTCCACTGCCTGACTCTGCTGGCAATTCCACTTGGGAGCTGAACTGCAATAGCCACTGCATAAAATAACAGCAAAGGAACAGGAATGTAAACAATAAGCCTGAAGTATGCAAACCTTTCCTATCTAATACTTCTCAAAAGTATCATGAAGGACAGTATGGTTTCTGCACTGTGTTTTCCAAGATAACTGAGTGCGCTGATTACTGGAAGGTCAGTGACAGCTTTAAGTGCTATAACTTTCAAAGAAGAAATCCAGACAAATGATTATTCGGGTCTCTCTACCTGGTTTGGTTTGATTCAAAAAACATTAGAGGCTAAAAATGGTTTATTTAGGAGTCTGTAATCTAGATAGATTTCAAAGCAAGAATCCAAAAATAGATTTGGAAAACAGAAGTATGCTGATTAAAATAACAGTGATTTGGAGTTAAAAACACTGCTGTGGGAAGACTCATGCTACAGTGCAAAAGTCATTTTCCAGGGATTGTTTCGGTGAACATCCAAATCCAAAACAGCAATTAGGCTGGAATGACTCCCCTAAGACAGGGAAATCTCTTTTATTAAGCTCAGACCTGAGCTTGGGAACATTCAAAGAATCACAGAATAGTTCAACTGCCAGAGCTTCAGCTGTCACACTGGAGAGGCCAGCTGCCTCTCCTGTGACCTGAAACTCTCCTGCACATCCCGGGCAGCCAGGAAGCTACAAGCCTTGTCCTCTACAAACCACTGCCTTGCAGAGCTGCCTCTCCCGGGCACCTACCTCCTCTCATGCTGCTCACTGCAGCCTTCCCATCATCCAGGCTCGAACTACCCGCTCGGGCACTGTGGAACAAGCAGGCACTGATGTCGCATGTTGTGCCTTAGTTACACCCAAGTCATTGAGGGCACTGGAATGAGATTGTCATCCAGCATTACGGCACTGAGTATGTATAGGATCTGCTCCTTTATACAGTGGTGAGTCAGGTCTAGGGATGCTCAGGTCACAGCGAGAAAGACTCTGGCAGTTTGGAGGCAGAGGGCAAACCAAGCAGCAGGAAGGATGGCCAGGAAAGCACAACACACAGAAACAGAAGCGGCAGGAGGGCACAAGGAACAGCACACTGGGAGTCAGGGGTGCAACACCTTCAGGTCCCCCATGCAGGCGAAAGTGCTGCATGAAGCCTGTCCAAGCCAGGCTTCAGCTGTAACGCAGCTGAAGGCTATGGGCCAGATACGGGCATTACTCAGGGAAGGAGCTCTGCAGCAAGCAGGGTTAGCTGCCTAGAGCTGAATAACTGCCCAGTGGATGCACACGTGGCTAAAACAGGGTGCTGTGGTCTGCCACAGCAGCCAGGCAGAGGGGACTGCAGGATGCACAGGCAGCTCAGACCCAGGCAAATCAGAGAGGCAAAGCTGTATGCACTCCAGCACTGCTGGAGCTGGCTGCCTGATGTAAAGAGGGGTGGGAGCCTGAGGATGTCCTTTGCATCCTTACAACATGCAGAACATGCTCACAGAGAGGTACCAAAAGCGTGCAGCCTGGGCTGTACAGAAGTGACACACAGTTGACAGCTGCTGAGTGGACAAACTGCTTCCTAAAGCGGCACACTGCTGTTTTATTTGCTATTTGTCTGCCTTATAAAAGGATCCAGTTTGAAATCAAGTTGTATTAGCAGTACTCTAGTGAGCCAAGGTGGTTGGCTGGAGGAAGAGACAAACTCAAACGGGCAGTCACAGCCAGCGAGTCTGCGACTGACCCCGGAGAAGCAGCAGAGCCACCAGCATCAGGACACCAGGATGCAATGCCTATGTTAAAGGAAACGGAGTGAGACTGCCAAGCAAGGGATGAGGGGAATTACCAGCTGCCAAAAGACATTAGTATTTAAAGGAAAGGGAACAGAAGTGACCAAATGCAAGAGCAATTCTGCTCTTGCCGTGCTGTCTGCCTGAGGAGGCTGCGTTGGCTGTCAAGCGCCCCAGTCCACAGCGATGCCAGTGATGCTGGCGCTGGGGACTGCATTTCGGCCCACTCATTCCCCAGCTAAACCTATTCGGTGATAACCTCAGGGCATTTAACCCCTTCTGCACCATGCCAGCCAGCCTCACGGCTGCACGGAGCTGTGTGAAATGGGTACTGCCTGCCCCGGGGGTGGGAGCTGGAGCAGTCCCTGCGAGGCTGCAGACCAGCTTCCCCAGCAGCCCACAACGGGGATTTGCAGTCACTGCAGCACCCTGAAGTGCCCGCACACAGCGTGCTGACTCCACACCACGGTAGTTCATAGCACAAGATGAACGAGCATCACTCGCTCAGGCTGCAGCAAACTCTGCCCCAACCTCCTGCTCCCAGCAGGAGAGATCAGCAGGACTCAGGAACACCACCAAGCAATAAAAGCCTTTCCCAAAACCGACGTGGGTCCCCTCTAAACAAACGGCCTTCCCTCACTCAACGTAGACGAGTGCATGTCACAACTCTTGCTTAACAGCCTGCAAACATTTCCCTGGGATCAGTGCTGCCCATGTATGAGACAACTGCTGTCCGTTCTCAGCTCCTGTGACAGAGACCAGCGGTCCTGGCAGGTAGGATGCTTTGCAACACACCTGAAAGGGACATGGGTGAGGTGAACTCTCTGGAAATAATGGTTTTTAACTAATTCTAGCTTCCTTAAAATAGAATGAGGTTTAATAAAGTCCTTAAAAAAAATAAAAAATCAATCCCTTATCACCTACCTATATGTCTCCAAGATTATCCCTAGAAAGACTTCCAGAACAAAATGAAATGTTTTGTTCAATGAACCACCTCAGGAATACCAGTGCATGAAAAAACTCCACTTATTACACAGCTCTATAAGTAAGAAAAATGGGGATAAGACACAATGCATTTTCCTCCCCATCCCTAAAATATTTTGCTCAATCACAGATTCTTTGGATGAGGCTGGCAGCCCTGGATGGGGAAGTGTTTTCCAGCAGCAGCTCAGTGCAACATACCACAAGTCAGTGCTCTTCCTTTCAGACTATTTCAAGGAAACTTTGCAGTTTCTCATCTGCTTCCAAAGAGACAGAGTAACTCAGGACACAGATGCCCCAGAATATATATAAGCCTTAGAACAGGCAGTGCCTTGGCAAAAACCACTTTAAAAATAGAGCTTTCTAAGCAAGGGAACCAACAGACTCTGCCTCAGTCCCTGGGCAGTCACAGCAACACCTTCAGCAAATATTTTGAAGGGTATTTTCCAAGCTCTTTCTCTCTGTACCACACTGATCTTTTCTGGGAAGGGATATGGCTGGCTCCATCTTCAAAAGAAGTTGCACCCACAGCCCTGGGCTATGAACTTCAGCATGTCTCCCCATCACACCCTCGGGAGTCCAGCCCCGACCTCAAAGAGCTGTGGGTTCAGGCAGCGCCCTACCTGCAATGCTCTCACGCAGGATTTGCCCACCCTTTGTTTTTGCAGCAAAGCTGCAGGCAGAAGGCTCTCCAGATTCAAGTGCTCCTGCCTCTAACCTTGACAGGACACAGCACGGTCTCAGGCTTGTCTTTCTGCAGGGACACGACATGAGATGAAGGCCACCACTACAGCTGTTTTGGAAAAAACACGGTGAAAAGCAGAATGTTGATGTCTAACAACTATTTTTGTGATTTTTCTGATTTTTGTTTAAATTCCATTGCAAAGTCCCCATGTGCTGGGAGAGGAGCATGTGCAAGACCCAGTCTGGCTTTGCACCAAAGAGGAGCAGAGGGCCTGGTAAAGCGTCTCCACGCAAAGGAAGGAGCGATGCCACTTGGCAAGACAGCAAGCAAAAGTTTGGCTCTGCCAGGGCAGAAACCCACCAGCCTCGTGCGGGTCAGTGAGTCGTCACATTAGCATCAATTGTCATTTATTGCAGTCACAGCTGTTCCCGATGGCCATGTCATGTCCAACCCCACTTACACCAGCTATATGCTGCGGTACCTGCACTCACAACGTTACAGCTAGCTTGGACATGCGTGTGCCAGAAAGGGACTGCACACAGCGTGGTATCGCCCTGCACAAACCCGGTGATGGGAGAGAGGCAGCAGAGCTCACACTGCTCCCTGGAGCCAACAGCATCCCCAAAACATGCTTCTGATCTGCTACCAAATTACAACTCCATACTCTAAGAATGCAATTTGCTACAGTGGAAACAAGATTTTTTTAAAGGTGCAAACATGAGTTCGTCTTTAGACCTAAATCCCAGCTTTCGAGCACTGAATGTTTCTCCTGCAGGAGCCCCTGTCATTCAGCACGCTCAGGGAAACCGTTCTCTGGACAAATCTGATGTTAGTGCCTTGGCGTGAAACTCTCAGGACAGAGGTACGTTTTGGTGGTGCCGACAGTCTATTTCTGACAATGTCACTTCATTTTCTTCTCCTTCAAGGGTTTTCTGCCACCTCCCAGATGTTCTCTCCACCCTTAATAAAACTTTTAGTGCTATGAAGACAGAAGTTTCTCCCGCCCGTGGATGGCCCATATTTAAAACCTCCCGGCTGCCCTGTGCCCCGGTGCTGACGCCATTCTCCCAAGCAGCCCGTCTGCAACCTCTGCCTCACCTGAGAACCAGCATCAGGGCAGGCAGCGGAGGGCGATGACGGCTGCCACCAGATCACCTCTCAATGGCCAGCCTGTCACCTCCGTGCTGCGAGGGAACACGCTCCTTGGCGTGACAGCATGGTCAGCATGCTGTCCCACACCCTATCTGCTTCCCATCTCAGCACGAGCACAGACAGCCTTTCATCCAATCGTGAAAGAACATGCTTTTCTCCTTTTTTTTTTTTTTTAAAGTGAACAAGAAGCTACAAGCGAGTATTTGGCCTTCACAACTGATGGGATGCAGCCAAACTCTGCCATATGTTCCAGCTAATACATGTGGGCTTTGCTTCCCATCCAAGAAAGGAAAAAAAGGACATTTATGAGCCGGGATTCAGCAGGAGCATGTGGGAAGGAAGGGGTGGGAGGGGATGCTATTTTTGTTGCTATAATTATTCAGTGGCCAAATCCCTGACCCTTGACGTCAGCTCTGGAGGGTCTGTTTAACTGACCAGTTGTCATGGAAAGGAGGAGGACTGGTTGGGAGGTACAGGCTGACGAGGAACAGCTCTTTGCTGCCTGAACCCCCACACAGGCAGACCCCCTGCCTTCATTAGTCATCACCAGCTCATGGCCAAGAAATAAAAATGTCAATACCTTATTGCTGATACATTGGCTGGAAACACAAGCATCCAGGGAACTTCACACCTTCCTTCCTGCCATCGGTTACCGTAAAAAAGCACAGGCCAAATCCTGATCTCAGTTTCCCCAGTGTAAAGGCAGAGAAACTCCACGGCCCTCAGCTGGGTCACCCCAGGTTCACATGGACGTATCCAAACTCAGCCCGGCCTTGGTCCACACTACACACATGGAACTATGCCATGTGCAGAGTACAGGGGTCCCTGCTCCTTGGGAACGAACCTAATCACAATGACTAATTCATACCACCTCCAAAGGAAAAAACTAAGATAAACAATCCCTGAATCCCTTGCTCCAGATGTCAAGCGCGGCCTCAAGCCGAGTCCTGCTAGCAAGGCTCCTGCAACACTCAGGAGGCTGGCAGCAAACGGCTCAGTTACTGACACGATGGTTTCTCATTACTGCCCACGCCATCCACGATGAAATCACCAGTTGTATGAGGAAATGGGAATAATCCTTGTTGAAATCTCAGGCACAGCTAGTGAGCACAGGGCATGAGTTTGCTTAGCAGGGCTAAATTGCATTGCTCATTCACATACAGTTCATTACCAGCTGCCATTAGTTATTCCTGTGGCCAAGGACAACAAAAGGACTCGGCAGAAGCCAGAGCAGAGCTCGCTAGGACCAAAAAGCCATTTAACAAATCCCAGCGCAATGCGGCACGTGGACGGGGCAGTTCAGCAGCAAGGCTTGCCAAGGAGCAGCCAGCGGAGCAAGTCATCATGAGACGAGTGAAGAGCAAGGTGCAAAAAACCACAGGAGACTAAGGAGATAAAAGAACAGGGAAAGGGCAGGTTCCTGGGTTACAGCACAGCAGCAGAAGTCCATTATCCAAAGCCAACGGGCTCTCCTGCGCTATCAGTGCCTAGTTTTGCCCAAGTTGGGTTGTTAACCTAGCTCAGGTGCTGGGATGCCTTTGCATCAAGACCTCGAAAGACCCAGTGAAACGGTGTGAGTCACACCACTGTCTTCTCCGTCATGCAAGCCATGGCACCAGGGATTGCCAAGAAATAAGGAAGAATACACGGTTACCTTTTTTTCTCCAAAAGACTGAGAAATATTGCAGGCTGTGACCTGCCACCAGTATATTTTGGAGCTCTGGCATAACTGCATAGCTATGAGGTGAGAAAGAAGAACTTGGCAAGACAAAAAAGTAGCCCTGGCCATCAAATGGCTGATTACTAGCCTGTACGAAATGAGGTCTGAGACCAGTCTGTGCTAAGTGGTTGTGTCCTGATTTGCAGCGGTGCTGAACGGGACTGTGCTAATTTACTGTCAGCTGAAATGATGTGGAAATCTGCAAACACCATAGTTTTGGATTTGCTCTATTAAAAACAAACAAGTGAAAAAAAAAAACCCAGCAGAAAGTCACTGCAACCATCTAGTCTAACTTTTTAGTACAGCACCAGCCCAGAGTCAAGTCAAAAAAGTCAAGACCGACTCTCCTGTGAAGATGGCAAGGGACTCCAGTGTAATTCTTGGTACATTGGTTTCAACTGCTAGCTCACGTTCACCACAAAAACATGTGCCTAGTCTGCACTTGCTAGTGTCAGTATTGAACTGACAAGGGTCACCTCTTTCCCTCTGATACTTTTAACCTAAAATGAAACATTTCAGAGACATTTCAAATGAAGTGGTCCACAAGAACAGGGGAAGGGGCAGTTGGGTTAGTGTCTCACATTTAGGGCAGGATATTTAGTCCTGCCCTAAACCTGGGACACTGACCCAACCATCAAGACTCAGAGTTTTCCATCCCATAAACTGAGTTTATTTTTGTCTACATAATTTTAACTTTCTGAGCACTAACATTTACCCTCTGGTGAGGTCTAGGAATGCTCTCTCAGAAAATCTAAATAAAGAGACGTTCCAAGAGATTAGTTCTGGGATCTATTTATTTATCCAGTATCTGAGTAATACCAATTCTCAAGATTAAAGATAAATAAACACCACTAATAGTAATAATCCAAATAATAATGATTATCTGACAGTTCTACTATCGGTCTTTGTCTGGGATGTGCCATATAAACCCTATGAAAACAAGACCAACTGACCGGGCAGACCTCTCAGGACAGGTGGTGGCTGTGGTGAGAAATAGCCTCAGGAGGCTGCTCCTGCAAAGACTTTTAAGTAGCCAGGTTTTCATGTTATTCTGTGTCACTACCCATGCGATGCCATAAGTGAAATCACCACCTTTCCCCCAAAGGCTGCAGTTCACCCCTGGACAGAACACTATTGTCTACTTAAGTCCACGCAGCATTCCAGCATGGAGGGAAACGGAAGAAAACTTTCATGGAAAATATCAGCAATTGAGTAAAACAAACCAAATTCCCAAAGCAACTACATTGGTGGGAATCCAGAGTTACTCTGCAATCCCTAGGTAGGTAATCCAGATGCCTGTCAAGCAAACAAAAGACTCTGGCCCAGTGCAACAGTGCAGAGGTTACTTGAGGTGGAAAGAATTTGGTGGAGATGTCTTAACACCCATCCCAAGGCTTGCTACAGGCTCTCAGAGACAGACGCCCAAGCATGGCTGGTGGTAAGACTCACATAAGCACTGGCAGAAGACAGACAGATCAATCTGGAGTGGTTAGAGGCCTGGTTTACGTACACAGGTCTGCTCCCTTGAGTTGGGATTCCCATAAATAGGGAGTTTTCAAAGGCACGAGTAGAATAGGGCAATAACCTGTATTGCCAACATTTTTGCAAGCTTGGGCTCCCACTGTTTTCTTTTTTTTTTTTTTTCCCCTCCTATGGTCTTTTATCAAGATATATTGTGTCTGTGTTGCATTTCAGAAATCTTGGTGGCGTGGGTGGGCAGGAGAGCATGGTGTGACCCAACGACACGCTCCCAGCGGTGCCTCCAGCACTGCCCCATCAGCTGCAGCATGGAAGACCAGCAGAGGATAACAGTGCAGAGTCCAAGTTCTCCGCGAACAAGACCACTAGAAAGATTAAGCTCCTTGTATAAAGTTTGTGTGACCAGAGAAAGATTTTTTTTTTAAAAAAAAGATACAGCTTTGAAGAACAAATAAACAGGCTCTTCTACAACACAGAAAACCTAAACACTATTGTTTTATGCTTGCAATACACGAAATCATGGTAATAACAGAACTGAAGCACATCTCAGACACGTTAAGCAGGAACTCAAGACAAAGACAGAATAAGCCAGGTATAGTCAGACTCTTGCACCTTTTGCTCCACCTATGATCTGACATGATTAAGAGAGGAGCAATGCCCTACGTGCTGGAGACTTGTTTTATTTATTGTTTTAAATCCAAGCACAGACTAAAAGGCTTTTCCTCATCTAGATCCAAGGCTGGTGGTTACAGACTACATACATGCAATTCCTGTCTTGCTTCACTAATGTGCAACAGGGCATGCAGACAAGTGGGAAGATGAGACCATTGTGAGTTGGCATTTACAAAATGGGAGCAAGTGCCCAGTAACAGCACACCAATATACAGAGAAAATTAAAATAAGATACAGCAATCAACCGAGCAAACAGGCCAGGGGATGCTGTGGCTGGGAACAAGATGAGACAAGGGAAAGAGACCTCGAGGGAAGGGTTAGTGTGTGGAAGAGAAGCAAGTCCTGGTTTTGTAATTGATACAGCAATCAACTTTTCCAGGTTACTTATTAGTTTTGGACCAGGCTGACTTGCAGGAGTCAGCACGGGGACTGGAAGCGATGCTCTGTCACATGGTTCATGGCAGACCATCCACAGCAAGTTCCAACATGGCAACTGAGCCAGATGCTTGCAGCCAGCAAATGCTCGTACAGCGTACCTCGTTTCCTCCTCCACTCGCTTTCAGAGCTAGAAAACACCCCCAAAAGTGTGTGTGTGGGGGTGTGTGTTAGAAACATCACAGCCTGCAGGCTAGGTTTTAACAGAAACAGGATGACTAAGGCAGCAAGGTAAGGAGCATATGATTAATAAAATATTTAAGAGGACAAAGACATCCCCCGCAAGCCTCGAGGTTATTTCACTGACGAAGATCAAGCAGCCAGCACACAGCAGAGAGCCACCAGCATAAGGCAAACTGCCCTTCTGCCATGGGACATGACATCAGAAACCCACTGAAGGTCCTTTTCTCTGTGGGCTGAGAGCTCACTACATGCACTACAAGAGTTAAATCCCATATGCTCATTACCTTCTCTGTTTCCACATCTTCTCAAAATGCATGCCACTCTAACTGCCTCAGCTAGCTGTACCCAGTGTATTTCTAAATTACCTGAAAACATCAGCTATCCTAGGAAAAGGAGTCTTCCTATTTGGAAGCTGCAAAGATGACTTGCTAGTGCATTTGGACTTGGGCTGCTTGTTCAAAGCGATTTGTCAACAGTCTCTGTAAAGACTGCAATCAACCTCAGAGGCCTGATCCAGAGCCCAAAGCCCATAGAAAACTTCAGCTGAACCCACAAGCTGGCCCAGTCCTGCAGTGCACCACAGTCTCCCCTCACATCACGCTAGAGTCACCAAAACCACTCTGATCGCATGTGTGAAACAGAACAGTGATCCTCAAAAGACCACTATTTCTATTTCAGAAAAGTACCAAGGAAAAAATATAATTAGGAAATAATTTAGGGAACTGATAGGATGACATGGATTTAGAGACTGATGGGACATGTTCTTACACAGGGATACCATTGGCATTTAACCTAATCACATCATCACCTCCCTGTGACTCGACAGTGCTCCGTGAGGGAGTATCTAAATCATCTGCTCTGAAGCAGGAGCAACGCAGCCCAGGGCGGCCACTGCTGGGGTCCAGTAGGCAGCAAGGAAAGTCCCAAACCTCCAGTTCTAACATCAGTTTTCCACCAATTCACTGCAGAGACTAATTCACATCACCACAACCAGGCCAGGCTCTGCTGGTGCTTGCTCTGCAGTGAGAGACCGGAGGCAGAAGGAGACCCCAGCCTGCTCCCAGGGCGCACGGGGTGGCTCCGCTCCCCAAAAGCTGCAGGGGCACACACGGTGGAGGCCAACGTTTGGCCTGTGCATCTGTCCAGCAGGACTAAAAGCCTTTGCTTTTCATACTCCACAGGAGTGTTGCAAGGATTAGCTCATGTTTGTTCAGCACCATTTTTCAAAGCGCTGCACAAGAGCCAAACCCGTCGATTTTTTTTATTTATTCCTTGCTCTGTCAGTCCCTCCCAAAGGGATGTTTCTCCCCTCCTGAGAAACAAACAAGTGCAAGGTCAGCAAGAGTGGGAGGTGGGAAGCACATTCCAGGCTGCTCCTCCTCTCTCAACCCACAAATGCCACCAACCCCTGCCGTCTGTCCAGCCCAGCCGGCACCCCACGCAAGTGCCCAGTATCCAGGCCTCCCCACACAGCCCGGGAAGGGGCCAGACAGGATACACAGCAGGATGTTTAACCTCATCTCATTTCCTTTCTGGTTTCAAGGAGCAAAACAGAAGAGTCAAACAGCCGTCCCTGGAGCCACGCAGCCTGCCCACGTGCCCACGGCAAGGTGTGTGTGTGGGGGGCTCTGCACAAGCCCCGCGTTGCAGCTCCCCTTCTCAGACAAAAAGCCAAGCGGATGCTGCAGCCAAGGTCTCCCTGGAGGGCGCGTGTGCCGATGCATCCCAAGCCCGGGGAACATGCCAAAGCCTTGGCACTCAGCCTTGGCATGAGGGGATGGTTCACATCCGAGCGTATGTTAGTGAGAGACATCAGACCTCGTCCTTTGTGCAAGTTCAGGCAAATCCAACGTGGGGCATTTTCTTTTGCGCACAGACTTGTTGAGCCAGATCAAAAGAGCAATCCTGGGAACAGAGCTCACGTGCAGGCAGCAGCAGGGTGAGGATGTGGACAAACCACTACAGGTTGTTCTGTGGGACAAAGCTCATCAGAGTGCTGCTTACAAAACCCAAGAGCATCAGAAAGGGCTAAAGAAAAAGGTATTAAAATAATGAACAGATCTGTTCAAACAGTACCTTCCCTTGACTACAGTGCCCAAAACCTGGGCATCCATACAGATAGCAAGAACATCCCCTAGTCCATCAGAGAGCAGCAATTTCAAAGTGTTAGCATGGATATAAAATCTCCAGATGTTGCAAACGCAAATTAAGATGTCGCACATAAGAAAAAAGACTGTTTTCAACACATTACTTTGATAAGTATATAATGCATTTCTAAATGAGGAAAATAAAAGCCTCAGACCCAGTAGAAGCACAAATGGAAGAAGAGACCATACCCCAAAATCACCTGGATTTTTGTATATCAATTTTACTGAAACGGGAGAAAAAAATCCCTAATTTAGCAGAAAGGTTTTCAATGAGCTTAACACGAGCAAATCTTTGTGACTCCAGGAAAGGCTTTAAGTTCAGGAGAAGAAATCACTTAATTTTTTAGCATGACAAATTTAGTGTCACTTCCCACAGATGGTGACATTACACAGAGCATCTTTCAGGGTAAAGACTGCAGGAAAATTCTGCCCACTTCACTGGGATCTCGTACAAGCCAAATTACAGTCCCAGTTCACTGCCAGGATTTCTTTCAGGAACTCTATGCAGCACACGGACACTAGAGTTTAAGCCAATGCAGTTCTAGTCCCTGACTTGTAAAAATGACATTAAGGCAATGACAGAAAAGGAAGTATGGAAAAAGCAACATAGCTACGATTTTCCAAAATTTTTTAAAATGCAGTAGTTAATGATTTGCCTCTTTGTTCCGCTGCTGCACAGGCACTGCACCAACAGCACTGGCACTGCCTAGGTGTCCTGATTTTCAGCTGGGATAGAGTTAATTTTCACAAGGAGCTGGGAGGGGACACAGCCAGGACAGCTGACCCAAAGTAGCCAAAGGGGTACTTGATACCATATGATGTCATTCTCAGTATATAAGGGGAGGGAGCTGGCCGGGGAGGAGGGATAGCTGCTGGGGGACCAGCTGGGCATTGGGTTCTGGGCAGTGAGCAAATGGCATTGTGTATCACCCGCTTTGTATATTCTTTTATTAGTATTGTTGTTATTTCTCTCTTCTTTTGCTGTCCTATTAAAGCGTCCTTATCCCAACCCACAAGTTTTACCCTTTTTCTTCCGATTCTCCTCTCCATTCCACTGGGAAGGCTGGGGGTGGGGAGCAGGGCAGTGAGCAAGCAGCTGTGCAATACTTAGTTGCTGGCTGGGGCTAAACCATGACACTAGGACAGATGTTTGCTTCTTCAAGTGGAAATGGATTTTAGCAGAATCACCCTCCCCATGCTCTGCTGTGCAGGTCTTCACCTATTAAGTTGCCTATAGCAACTAAAAGGTTATGAATGTGCTCAAATAAAGCAGAAATCCAGAGGGAAATGTTCCAGAAATGTTTTAAACATTCAGCTTGGCATGAAATAAAATTCCCACAGTTTCTGTCCTTACTAGTCATGAACAGGAAGACTTACTACAGGTACCTGGCTTGACAGAGCACAAGTCTTGAACTAAAAGAAAAATACCATTAACTATCCTGACGGAGGGGGAGGTTGTGTTGGAGTGTTTTTCCTTCTTTTTGGCAAGGAAGTTGAAAGAATAACACCATTTTCCTAAGGGAAAGAAACAGCTACAAGGCAGAAGTTACTGGGATAAGAGGATGATACTCAACATGCCAGTGGCTGCTAAGTACTGGCTGCACAGTGTCATGCAAAGTATTTCATATCACACAAGAAGATAAAGACTCGGGCGCCAGTAGCAGAGGTTATATACTTCCCAGCTTCACGCACACTCCCAGCTCCTGGAACAGAGCATCAGTTCAGTTTGTCTGAAAGCAAAACACCTGGGGCAGAGAGCATCAGGGTGATACCGAGGCGGTGGGGTCTGGGGGCTTTTGTCTGCAAACTCTCCACTGAAGACAGATCATTTTCAGAATTACACTTTGTTACACTACAAGACAAACAGAAACATCCTTCCCCAAAACAAACAAACAAAAAAAGAACAGGAGTAAGGCAAGGCTGGACAGAGTCCGAGTTGCCAGCCAGGATGCTCCGTGCCTGGAACAGGCCATGTCCTCTGTCCCAACACATCAGTGAGACTGGGGGCGGGGGCATACCTGGGCGGCTTGAGAGAGATGGAAAAGGGAGACCACACCTGGGATGTTCTGGGAGGATGGAAGAGCGGAAAACCCTTTGGAGGGGGGAGGTTAGGAGGGACGTGGCGGGGGACAGCCCTGCCCGGGGAGGCGGGGGGGGGGGGGGGGGCGGGCGGTGCCTACCTGGATGTAGGCGCGCTGCAAGTAGCTGTAGGGCACCCTGCGCTGGAAGTCGGCGCGCACCTCCTCGGCGGCGCGGTGGCGGGAGGCGGCTCCCAGCCGCGGTTCCTCGCAGCGCCGCACGCAGCCGGCACGCCGCAGCACCGAGCCGAAGAAGGGCAGGTCTCCTCCGGCGCCCGGACCCGGCGCCGCCAACCGCACCTGCCCGCGGCAGCGCCGCCGGCACCGCAACCGCGCGGCCCGCAGCTCCCGCCGGCTGCGCAGCGCCCGCTCCAGGCACCGCGCCGCGCCCGCGAAGTCGCCACCGTAGTACGCTTCCACGCCGCTGGCGTACAGCGCGTCGAAGGGCTCCAGCGGGCCGCCTTCCCCCGCGCACCCGCCGCCCGCCCGGCTCGCCGCCGGCAGCAGCAGCAGCGGCAGTAGCAGCAGGGCCCCCCAGGGCCGGCTCCCGGATGCCATGCCCACCGCACCGGCGGCCCGCGGAATGGAGCCCGGGGGTCCGCGCAATGGGGAGTAGGGGTCCGGTGTAACGGGGGTCCGGGCACCGTGTAGCGGGGCTCGGTGCGATAGGGGCCGGAGGCGGGCTGCAATAGGGGGCGATGGGGTAGGATCCGCGGGTCCGCGCAGTGGAGTCCGCCGCGGTAGGGTCCGGGGGTCCGTGCAACGGGAGCCGGGCACCGTACAACGGGTCTCGGTGTAGTGGGATCCGGAGGTCCGTGCAGCGGGGCGCGATGCGGCAGAGCCCGGGGATCCGCGCAACGGGAGCCGGGCACTGTGCAACAGATCTCGGTGCAGCCGGCTCCGGGGGGGCCGTCCGAGGGGCTTCGCTGCGGCTCTGCCCCTAGCCGGTGGCGGGGCCGCGGCTCGCTGCACGCCCGGCCCTGTGCCGCCCTCCCGCGCCGCCGGCACCTCTTAAAGGGCCCCGCTCCGCCGGCCCGGCCCGCCCCGCCTGCCCCCCCCGAGCGAGGAGGTGGCGGGGGCGGGGTAGGGGCAACCACCGGCCGGGCGCCGCTCAGAGCATCCCCACTCCGCGGCTCGCCCCGTGGCTGCAGGGATTCTTAAATGACGTCGTGAAATTTAAATCGCCCCGGGGTGATTTAAAGGGCAATAGCAGCCTTTCCTCCTTCTTTTCCCGTCCGTGCTTTACGCCTCCTCCTGCTTCCCCACATCCCCGCGGCTGGCGTCGTTATTCCCAGGATGACTTTTGCCTCCCTGTGAGGCTGTTGGTTGGAAGACGTTTTTCGCTGGGTTCTCCACCCCAGTCCCTCTTGCCCCGACAGCCTCCTGCCGCTGGGAATTCTGCAAATAGATCATCTGGGATGGGCACAGTGAGTGGCTGGTGAAGCCTTTTCAGCTCCCAGCTGTGTGGTTTTTACTTCACTTCCTCCAAGGTTTCTCTCTTCCAACGCTGCAAAGCCCTACCCTGCCGAAAGTGTTACTTTTTTCTTTTCTTTTTTTTTTTTTTTGCATGAATATTAAGGCATTCTTGTGATGAGACGTTTGGCAATGCAGCCTGGTGACACACGAAAAAAAATGTTAGTTGGCATTTTAAGTAATCTTAGTGTTGAACACCTGTCAGTAAGAAGTTTTTCATATTAATACAGTTAATTTGGCTGAAATCAGCTGTTCCTGAGTGAGAGGGAATGGGCAAATCCTGGATCTTATTAGGTGCTTTACTGTAAGCTGTTCTGGGCTCGAGTGCTCCAAAGTCTGTGCATACAGAACTGCACTCAGTGGGGTCTCTCACCAGGAATTGTGGACATAGTGATTTCACACGTCAGGAATATCTCTATAGATGTTGTCTATATTTTCACAGATTAAAATAGCTGCGAATGGGAGATGCTTGAAAGCCATTTGGTCCAGGCTTTGTTATTGCATCAAGCCAGATGTTCCTCACGTCATTCTGGGCTCTCCCCTCTGCTTTGCTAGTGGCATTGATCAAATTGTTTCACATGCTGCTGTGTCCAGGATCAGAAACAGGGCTCAGCACCTTTTCCTCGGGCAAGTGATCAGATTATGGAGTCTGGCATAGGACTGTTTCACATAAGAGAAATTTTTTCCCACATGGAAATTTACTAGAGTTCTTGGTGAAGAGCTTTCCCATCTACTTCAACTTTCGCAAAGGTACCACTGGTGATTGCACAAGTTTAGACTAGGAGTCAGCTCTGTCCCAAATCACAGAGAAAAAGCACCCCGCTCCTTGGGTGCACTTTCTGAAGGACGCACCTCAGATGATCTATATAATTCCATATTGTTTCCAAGTCAGCAACATCTCTGCATGCAGCGATAACATTGAGGCCCTGCATAGGAAGGAATGCAGAAAGTACATGAATGGCTGGAGAGAGAATGATGTCAAACAAAATGTTTTATTTCAGATTGCTGCGTTTTCTGATCCAGATGTTGCTTTCATTAAAAATAATTTTTGAAACAGTAAAGAAAAGGTTCTTGGTTCTGATGCCCTGCAGCCCAATTCTGCTGCACTTCCTCCAGGGTTTTCTCTGTAGGCACCCACTCACTCTAGGACCAGACTGCCACTACCCTGGCTTTGCAGTCCTCCTGCCTTGGGTCATGCTTTCTTTGTTCACAAAAGTTTGTGCTTTCCCTCACCTTCATTGCTCCCTAATTGCAGCTCAAAAATAGTCAGCACATACAAGGCACTCAATCCAGGGTATCTCTAGGGCATTTGGTGCAGTTGCTTGAGCAACCACTCTTCTTTTTATACGCCTGCTCACTGCCTAAATCAAAAGGAAGCAACCAGGTGGAAAGTTTCCTGGTCCTCTGATTTGGGGTCTTGTTCTTGCAGAAGATCTGAACCATAACAATTCAGCAGTGCAGCTGCTACAGCCAGCAAGGATGGTCAGCAAGGTGGGCTTGCCTTCTTCGAGTTGGAAAGGAGCTGGGTTTAGAAGCTTTGCACATATAAAGGCAGGGTTTCACCCAGCAGAGCAATTAGTAGTTTAGGATGTTACAACTCTGAATCAGGCCCCAAGATGCCCGAGATATTCCTCATGCCTCTAATGAAAGGAATAATTCTAAAAATGTAACAACTCAGCCCGTGTTCAGATGTTGATCCTGGCCCCTGTGCAGTTGTTTTGAAAGACCTTTTCCTACGTAAATAGATTCATCTGAAGCTTTTTTTTTTTTTCTTGAGGAAAACTCTGATATGTGGGTCAAACCACTGATGATTTGGCAACAAGATAAGAGCAAATTTTAGAATGCCTTTCAAAATGGCTTTTCAACGTGCACTATACAAGCAGACCTAAGTTTCAAGCCTTCTCTGTTTCATTTGAAGATTTGCCTTCGTATTTAATTCATGGACAAACTTTATAATTCCCAAATCAAACACAGGTGACCTCTTCAGCCATGTACCTTAGTGAGAGAGCGAGCTTTGAATCCGATGGAAAAATACAACACAGCCTCACTGAAGGGCTTTGGTCCTTGCCTCATGTACAAAAGTACAAGTTTATTGAATATATCAAAACCATTACTGAAGTACTTCATGATTCAGACCTGAATCCAGACCAAAATTCTGTAGAATGCCTCCATCTACCCATCACCTTTTTTATTCAGGAAGGCGTGGGAGTGATTGTGAATGTCAATAGATGTCAGGAAACGAATACCAAGTAAATAGATGTGCTGCAATAACAATCATGTGCCGCATTTTGGGACTCTCCTAGGAAAAATCCATCATCAGAGTCACATAAAACTAGTCTAGGTTTGAGAGGGGTGAAAGGATGAGTGACCAAGGAGGAATTTTTTTCTGTAAATTATTATTCTTGTTATAGCAAGATGTAGACATTGTAACAAAGCAGGACATGGATGGAGAGAACACAAGATGCGTGCTGGGGATGCCACCCCATCCACTCCAGGTTGTACCTGTTGGTTCTTTGCTGCTGACTTACGAATCTGCTTCCCCACAGGTGTTCCACCGTACATTTGAGCCTGTGTCTGACGCATTGCTGCAGATGGGTCACTGATGACTTGAGGTCAGCACAAGTCAACAGGAGGTCTTCAATTTTTCTTCCTCAACTTTTTTACTTTTACTTCCTTCTAGCAATATTTCTGTAGGCTCAGGACCTGGGAGCAGCTGACTCTTACCGTTTTTTCCCAAACAGACATCTGATCTGTGATTAAATGCTGTATGTTCTTCTTCCTTAAACTACAATCGCAAGAACCTGGAACGTCCTCTGTCCTGGCAGGCATCTTTCCTGACATTTCTCCAAAGCATGTCCATCTCATATCTTGCTGATGAAAGCCTCTTTTTTTTATTACTTCCTCTTGACATCTGCAGAGACATTACCTCTGCAGATGGACAAGATGATTGCCAGCGAAGCTTTGCTTACAATGTTTCTCTAAGTGCATAAACCACTTGTGTATCCTTCCTCACACACAGTGTCAAGGTCATCTCATATCCTCCTTTGCAGCATCCAGTAAAGTTGTCTTGGCCCAGGCTTGTCCACTTCTCTCTCTGCTACACTCCATTATTAATATCAGCCTCGACAGCTCATTCTTTGTCCTGGTCTCGCCTGTCTCTCTGCTTCATTTCATGGGGCTTACTGTGTCTCTGCCTGTTTTGGACAAGGTTTTGTGCTCTAGAATTTGCCATCGCTTCTCTGTTGCAGCACAAACCAAAACCAATTCCCCAAAGCCATCCCTGCAATGATCCCTCCATTGTGCCTCTCAAGGCTTTGGACACATGCTTTAGTTTGCAAGTGCTTTGTGATACACAGAAACCCCTGTGCTGGATCTGTTATAAAAACCTTAATACAAGAGCACAGACAAGTACATCACAAAGCGTGCTGTTGGCACTCAGCAGAGAAATACGATCATATAAATCATGTAAGCAGAAGATCCTTGCGTCTTCCCATGTGTAGGCAACAGTACAACCTTATTAAATTCCAAGTGTCTGTACACTTTGCTTACTCAGAAACTTGGACTCTACTGCTGTTATAAATTAAAAACCAATAAAAATAAAAGTTCAAAAAGTACAAAATACACAACCACAGGCGCACTGGTGTCTTGGAGGGGCTGGCCACATGCCTGTATCTTTGAGCTTGGATTTAAAATACCTCCATGGCCTATGTTATTTAGGATGACAACAATTAATAACACTAAGGAATTATTACATTCTGCTTTACATAGCACTTTTCTTACACTGACAGCATAACAAGTTTTATGTATTGAAAGTTGCTGTTATGAAGGTACCTATAAATGATATAAACTGAGAAAATTTAATCATAGACTCATATGACACAGTTATTTTCAATGCTTAGTCCAGAGTTAATGAGACGTGTGAATGGTTGCATTGTGTAACAGTCTGAACTTTAGCTGTAAGCTGTGGCAGTGTCAGTTTCAGAGGGTGAACAGGGTCTAATTCATGACTGCTGTAATTGGACCAAAGTTGGTGACATTGCCAAAATGATGGGTCAACTGCAGAGTGTGTGCACGCACAGCCGGAGTCTGGCTGTAGCTCTCGGAGGTCCCACACACGGTGAATGGATGGGGGTGGGACAGGCTAGATGAAGTGCCCTGTTTGAGTAAGGTTTGAGAGACAGCAAATTCATCTAGGAGGGGCAGAGCTTCTCTCTGACATGACTTCGGTACCCTGTGGTGGTGTGTGAAGGGAGAAGAAAGACAGGGGGGTGGAGGAGACATGCCACACATAGCGAACCTCCTCTTCTGCCCAAAATGAGGTGGTTGGTGGAGATGAGTGCGTGGATGGAGTGGCCCAGGCTCCTGTGCAGCTGGGGTGGATGTTTGTGGACTCACCATCTCTCCAGGGAAGAGCTCCCCATGAAAACCATAACCATGAAAACCTTTGGGGTAAACATCTGATGGATTTGACTCCCAGGTTTCCTTGTCCTGGCAGCTCTGCTGCCTGCAACGGGGCTGTTCCTGCTGGAAGTGTGAGGACTGAGCTGCTGCGGAGCAAGATAGAGAATCACAGTTTGTGAAAGCGAGATGTGGCCACTGAAGGGGGACAATAGGGAAAATATTCAAGGACTCCTCAAGAGCTGTCTGAAGCAGTTCATATCTTTTAATGGAAATGTCAGAGTCCCCATTAAAATCACTATAATATTCACAAATCCAGTGTGGCTGTATTTTCCTCTGCATGAGCTTGTACTTATTTTTCCTACGCATTAACTCATAATCTGGGCACCTTGATGCATTTATTATTTTTGTCATTCCCTTTATCAGTTCTTGTCTGGTCTGAAAATGCTGTTCAGCATTTATAAAACATTTTAAAATAAGATCATGTGAAAGCCACAGGGCTGCTGAGGCAGCTCAGGTAGATGCTGCATCCCGCTCTGAAACGCAACCTACAAACAGCAAAATTTTATCCACAGACCGTTCTCCCCACGTTGCCCAGCAGTGAGAGACTGGGTCTCCAAGAGTAAATATTTCCTTTCCCTGTAGAGCTCTCCATGTAAGCCAGACCCCGACTTATTGTGGGCAGAAAGAAGGAAGCGTCAGGCAGGGGGAAGGGGCCCACTAGGAGGGCAACCCGACGGCTTGTCGCAGGGGGAAACCCAGCGTCCCGCCTGTGAAATCGGAGGAGGGAAGAGAGCTGCAGGGGAAGCCCAAGAGGCAGAGAAAGTCTGCTGAGGAAATGCAAAACCAGATTTGGCAATGGCAGGACACACGCTGCGGAGAGGAGCTCCCTGGAAGAGGCACGGCTGAGCGCCAGCGGTGATAACCGGGAGCGCTGCCATCCCCGGCAGGACCACAGCAAACACCAGCAGCTCTCGCTGCCAGCGGAGGCAGGGAAGGGGGTCTCACATTGCCAGTCCTTCCCATCCCAATTTTAATTTTTGTGATTCAACAAAAAGGTGGGGGACTGAGAGGCTATAAAAGACATTGAGCTCATTTCTTTCACAAGTATTGGGTTCCCTGTGCCTCCTCTTTCACAGTCCGTCTTTCTTGCACATTAATGCAGTTCTGACTAATCCAACCAAGAGGCGTAAATCAACATCCAGAGCCCAGTCATCTGCAACACCAGGGAAACTGGAAGAAATGGTGTGTAGTTAAGACGGTAGCTCTGTACCTGCTCCTTGATCTCCTCAAAAACCTGCCCTGAGTAAAAGTCAAAAATCTTCATGACAGTAAAGTGATGTTGGGCCAGATCATAGATATACTGTGCATGCAGAGATAGAGGCTCAGAGGTGGTTAAAACTAAATCTACTCCAAAGTGGGTTTGGCTGAATCATTTTTACTGCGAGGTGCTAGGTTTATATGGCAGTAGTTTTCATCCTAGAGAATCCTAAAATGCTCTGCTAACACTATACACATAAAACTCACTTCACTACAGCTGCTAGGCAGACAGGTTCCTGGCACACTGCTTCCCACCCAGATGTGGGAAGGGAATAACCAACCCAGGACATCTCAGCAAAATCCTGTCTTAAGGGAAATTACCCCTGGGAAAGGAAGCAGAACTTGAGTTGTTAACATTTCATGTCGTATGCAGGCCTCTGGGGGTTCTGGTCTCTCCTCACAGATGTAATTTTGGAGGTGGAGTGATGTGCTGCCCTGGGGCAAATGAGAGGAAACACCAAGATTTCAGAGTTGGGCTGTGAGTATGCAACAAATCAAGCCCGTCCGTAGCAGCTACTCTGCATTGCTTGGTACCAGCTTGGTAACACACAGCAGCAGGGGTACCTCCTGCTCCCAGCCCCCCAAGAGCCTTCCCATCAGCCCCAACCAAGAAGCCTGTTTAAAAGGAATCAGGAGACTAAGGGTCTGTGGCCAGCCAAGGTGTGAAGGAGAATGCACCATCATTCCTCCTCTCGCCACATCCTTTGTACCTGTATCAACAACCGGGGAAAGCTGGACACTGCACAGGTACTATGCAGGACCATTCCTGCTGGAGGAAGGTCTGGAAGGGGTCAGTGGAGGAAGGAGACTGGATCTGGTGGCTGAATAACACTGTTATTTGCTGAGTTGCTGCAGGCCAGTGGAAAACATTCATTTTGGGAACAATTCTGCCAATCCAAGCAATGACATGTTCCCTCACTCCCTTTTCTCTTTCCTTCTCTTCCCCTGTGGCCAATTTTTAGGTTTTGTTAAAGCTGAAATAAAGCTGGACAAATTCCCCTGCAGCAGCATATTTACTCTGGTTTCAGAGTGGTATGAATTACAGAAAATTTGGGTATCAAAACTGGGATATGGGGGAGCAGTGGTGTATGGATGCAGAGTGACTCCAGTTTGCTCAAGATCAACACTGAAACCTCTGAGATGAGAATCTGCCTTGAGCTGCCCCGCGCCACCCTCTCCTTCCCTTCTAAGGGATGCCAGCTGGCGGTGGCACTGCGCAGAGTGACTGGAACATCAGCTGGGGAACATATGGCAAGAGCAGTGAATCCAGATGGTGATAATGAAGTGGAGAGGAGCAAATATCCTGTCTCATTGAAGTGTTCCCTATAATTAGAGAAATTGCAGAAGAGAAACACTGCTGAAGAACGGGAAGGCAAATTGCTTCTGTGTTCCCTGTGGTGTCATGCTCTGTGAAAGCTGATGTTGATGCGATTAGTGGCTGTTTCTCCAAGGGCAGCAGAAGTCCTCAGAGGGAGCAGATCCTCGGCACACAAGGTGCTGCGCACCCGGCAGGGAAGCGTGTGGCCTGAAATCACTCGGGAAAGAAACGGCTCTCCTGACTCTCCTCCCTGAGACTTTGCATGGGGACACCCTTTGCTAGGTCAGGCACTGAAGGCGAGTGCGTCAGCAGAGAGGGTGTCACTGGCACGGGCTGTTCACTACGGCTTCAGCAGTTTCTCCAGGGCCTTTTTTAGCTGAGGATGGAATGGGGGGGGGGGGGGGGGGGGGGGCCAGACCTCAGCCTTACTGTAATGACTAAAAATAGATGCTAGTGTGCATTTGCTCCCTCTCTCCTGGATTGCATTACCTTTGGGACTTGTCCAAAAAAAGATTTAGGAAGGTAGCCAAGAGGAGAAGATCTCTGAATACAGTAGCAAGGACTCTGTTTTCCTTACTTTTCTCGTTTCTGTAATATAGCTTTTAGTGAAAAACAAGTAAGCCACAGACAGTGCTGCTTTTGTATCTGCTCCTTGCATCGAAGATCTCAGCTGTTAGAAATTAGAGTGCGGTTACTTCTTTGACCCCTGTAATTTCTGCAGAGAACGGTGATCTGGTCTCACAAGCATCCCCCTGGCCAATCCTTCAGGACTAGGAGTGAAATTTGCTCAGTATGCCAGGCTAAGGGTGCTTTTTGAAGTATATGCCTAGAGAAGGAGCTAAAGGCTTCAGCAACCTTTTGCTGTGTTAATCCATCATACTCTGACAAGCGGATGGCTCGAATGGGCTGGATCCTTTACAGAAGGAGGAGGGAGGTTTCTCATGAGAAGTGGGATTTTAATGGCAAAAGAGATATGTGAAAGCTTTAATCTTTGTTCCAGGGTCTGTTTTTGTTTAAGAAGATTCTGACTTTATTCATCAGGAAAGATTGCTGTGAACCTGGCTTTGCAACTGGCTGGACTGTATATTTATTTCTTTAAACAGCCTCCGTTGTCATACGCCAGGAGGGTCACTCTGAGCAGCAGCTGCTGAAGAGGCTGGCGGGCGCCCCGAAGCAAAGGTCAGCAGAGTATTTCCAAGCAAAGTGTAGAGCATTTCCAAGGGATTAGCAGCCGGTTGGGTGGAGATGCAGTCCTAAAAAGCATCTCAGGAGGTCTTTGGCCGCAGCTGGATGCTGATCTGGGGGTGCCTCATGCCAGTAAGGCTAGTGCTGTTAGGAATGACTACAAGCGTTTGAAACAACACGTACTTGGAAATGCTGGGTTTGACGGTGTTTGAAAGGGGCTGCACAAACAGCCCTGGAGACTCTGTTTCCCCACTGGCTCACGCTGTGATCAAGGACAGCGTTGCTATGATTTTATACCATGCTTTTACCAGCCTCAGGTCAGCTGGCATCTGCAAAGGCAAAATCGAGCCTTTATTCACGGGTGGTGCTCCTGCTACACTAACAACAGCAACACTTAGAGTGCAAATCACTGCATATATGTAAAATATAAAGCTCAGGCTTCACTGTGGCATTTCCCATTGGAACAGCCAGCAGAAACCCTTTTCTGCCAAGAATAAACAGGATGTGAGAACAAGAGGGGGTTCATACCCCATTTTGGGTTCAGACCTCTTCTTGCCACTTTAGTCAAGACAGAAGTTGAAATCTCTTCTCTATGGCAGTCCCTGCAGGGACAGGGCAGAGCATCCTTATAGCCCAGAGGTCTTTCAGATAGAGCTCCAGGCAGACTTTTGAAGCTCAAGACTCAAATTGAGGTAAGACACATGGCACACTTTTGAGGGAACAGGACTCTTACTTCCCTGCTGGCATCAGTCTCCATGCTCACGTGAGTGCTCGCTATGACACGGGTAGACTACAAAATTCTCTTTTGCCACTACAGAAGAAGCAGGCAAAGCAACAAGAGGCCACTCTGAGGGCTCAGAGATGCTCTCAGCCCTTGGATAGAGGTGGCAGAAGAGCTGTTCAGAGGCAGAAGGACAGCACAGCCTGCAAAATTTTCTGAATGCCAGCATAGTAAATACCATCAAATGCCCACGCCCTGCAGCAGAGTGGGTAAAGAGGCAAGTCATTACATCGGATGGAGTCCTTCAGCATTTCATGCAGCCAGGCAAGGATCTAAAAGTGACAGAGCCCAAAGAGAAAAGAAATCAAGGACTATGGAGTATGTGATAAAACTTATGCCCCTTTGGAAGTCTTAATGAGTAGCCAGTCTGCTGTTTTGCAGACAGAAACATACCTTGGGACAAATTATGCTGTTATGTTACAGGATTTTCAACCGCATCTTGTGCTAATTTTCCAAACTTCTGGGATTAGAAGAGTGTATGGGCGATTTTGTACCTAGTTAATTTTATGGAGTGCATTGACTAAGGGTGGATTTATTTTCTCAGCTAGACAATTTCAAACATTGCTTTGTATTTCTTCATTGGGGACACAGGGTACCAGTTTATTGCCTTGTGTAAATTGCTTGTTGTTTTATTGAAGCATAAAAACACTTGGCAAGGCTACAGTGTCCCATTATCTTTCAATTGGGTGGGCAATAATTCCTTAAACAAACACAAAGCCTTATTAAACTCTCAAATACCTAGAAATCAAAACAACTCAAGAACAGGAACGTCCAATATGCTGCAGGTAATGAAGAAATGAATGTGCTTTTTAACTACTGAACACAATTAAATCTGGAAAACCACCCTGAAAGCTAAAATAAAAGCAAGTCTGATGTTAGTGCTGCCTGCAGTGTTTCCTTGTTTTTCTTTCTGCTTCCGCCTCTGCCTATAAACATGCTACATTGCTGGGTATTAGCACTGACCAAATCCCAAGGAACTGCTGATATTTTGTTTCCAGACAAGTTTGCAGATATTAATCCAGTAGGGAGAGATGGCGAAAGAGAAGCTGGCAGAGCTTCTTGTGTTTGCTAAGCCCTTGGAGAGGGATGCGTGCCAGTGCTGGACTCTGCACTGAGGCTGTTGCTGGTGTCTCTTCGTATGCACATGGGATGGAGACCAAGTCAACAGCTAGCCCCCTTCTGCAGCATTCCTGCTTTGTGAAAGCTGACCTCATCTCAGGCAAACCTCAGCACATTCATCACCAGGAATTTGTGAGTCATCCCAGGGAAACTTTTCTCCCTCTGCACTGACCATCTGACCAGAACAGCTCACAATGCATTAGCCACAGCTTGGCTGCCAGGTAGGGCTTCAGGGGATTTTCTCTGACTTGCCATGAAAACGGCTTGCCGATCAGGATCCTGCATATCAGTGGCACACGGAGGGGCTGTGCCCACAGCTTTTTCTTCAATCCCTCTCTCCCCAAAGAGCGGCATACTGATAGAGATGCAAGGGTCAGTCCCTAAGCCAGGTGGGACAGCTCATGGACAGCACGGCAACTAGACACAGAGCCTGAGGAGAGAAAACAGCACAATCCAGCCGCAATGACAGTGCTGAGGGTTGCCATTGACATCAGGGTCAGTGCCAGCTGGCAGAGAGCAAGGACATCTCCCCAGGCCTGTGGTTTCAGTGAGCCACCATCAACTCCCCAGCTACTTAAAAACTGCCACCACCTTTGGCTCCTGTTCTCAGCATGGCATATCTCCAGCCAGATGTTACATGGGAGTGAAGAAGCCTGTTTTGAGCGTCACCTCCCAGAAATGAGGTGTCAGTATGAGTACTATGAGCCCAATGCCCCAGCTGAAATGAGAGGCAGCACTGATTTTCAAACTCATGATGGTCAGGTTGGCAGGAACACTAAAGGTCTATGACCCTCTTCCTCCCTCATAAATTGTGGCAGGTCTCTGCAGGACATTACCATGGCTTTGCAGAGGCCCCCCGCCCTAAGAACTGAAGATGGAGACTGAAGAAGGACCTGTGTAAAAGCATACTTCAGCTCCAGGACAAACTGAGCATCAGAGTGACAGGAAGAGATGAATGAGCAAGTAGAGAACCTGAGGCAAATAACACTGCCCATGTTATGGTGGGAGACATATCAAATCACACAGCCCATCTGCTAGTGCTAGATCTTCCCTAATTGATGCTGTGTCCATTACACGCACACTTGGTGCTCCCATGAGGGGAAACACTGCCTGCTAAAAGAGCCCAAGGGAGGTGCTTCGGTTTTGGTGGGGAGGGGGCTGAATTAGCAAGTTTATTTTAAGAGAAACTCTTCGATATTTGAACCCATCCCCATGGACATCTGCAAAGAGTGTCTGCTCAGTCAGATGTCTTCTCCAAATTTAGCATTCAGGAAAAAGGAGGCTAATTTCTGCTCTCAGATGGGAGGATGGTGTGGAAGGAGTTCGGGCAGCTGGAGTAAATGGCAGTAAAGGCACTACGAATTCTCATAAATCATCTGTGAGCGTTTGGATGCTTTGTTTTACGCCCATGCCGACCTGCTCACTTTCTGGGCCAAACATCACTGATTTTCTTGGAGTTTCCCCAATGAGGCTTGGCCAGGAGAAAATGGGACCTTTTTTCTTTAACCGTGTGTCCACTTTTTCATCACAAAACATCACAGCAACTCAGTCTTCCCTACGCTGCCCTGCTTTGCATGCACATGAACATTTCTGTGTGAATAGAGTGAGCTTCTGTGCTCAAGAAAGCATCACTTCAGGTTTGTGTGTGTCCAGCCTAAAAAGCTATGTCAAGGCTGAGTTCCTTCTGCCCTGAAGACAGAGCAGGGTCAATACAGAAGTGGGCAGAGTTAGCCCCAAATAAAAGGGAGATCAGCAGTCGGTGCCAGGAGCACTTCATCTCTCTGCAGTGGTTTGGCCGTGGAGATTTCTGCTGCACTTCGCACAGCAAAACTAGAGACTGAGACATTTCAGTGACATTCAGCAATCTGACACGGAGACAAGAAATCCTTGCGTTTGTGAACTAAGATGCTGCCTCCTCTCAAATCAAAGGGGAAGAGCCTGGGCAGGCACCCATGAAAACAAGCCACCTTCTTCTACTCCCATGCCTCCAACCATCTTATTTGTCTTACATGTGTCTTAGCTATTTTTTCCTCCTCCTTTATCCAAACACCTAGGAGAGAAAAGGTCAAGGTATTCCTCCCCTAAACATATTTTGAGCCAGATTTTTATCACATATCAGTGCTACCTATTTATTTCAGAGAGGTGTTTGCTGATTTCCAGCATAGTCTGTAAGCATAGTCAGTGAAGCACAGAGCCAAGATCGGGTCCCTGGGGCAGCCAGAAAGTTGATAAGAGATAACCAGCGCTGCCCGGTACCAAATAATCTCTCACAGTGACAGGTGCATGTGAGAAAATTCAGACAGAAATTTCTAGCCACATGTAATATTTCAGTGACTGTCAGGTTAAATATAGTAACCCTGCCACCACAGGACAAGAACCAGGCAGCTATGTTGATTTACACCAGCTATGGAGCTGGTCCAAGCGTTAGATGTATAGGTTAATCATGCACCTCATCATGAGATCAGGAAGCAACATAACCTATTATATACACAGGAATTTTTAGAATGTACGTGTGTTATGGCAGCACTCGGGACTTGTGCAAAGTGCTGTACAAATGCAGAATAAAAACCCCAGCCCTCTCTCTCAAGATCTCACAACATAAAAAAAAAAAAAAGAAGGCAGCTAGACACAGAGAAAAGTAGATAAAAAAAGAAACTTATGATGCCTAAAACACCCCCCCTCCCCCCCCCCCCCAGCATTCATCTGCTTTACTCACCGTGTGGATGGGCACCCATTTCCCTGTGTCTGCAGTCAGGTCTAGTTTCACAGGATGACTGCTAGCTGGTGAAAGCAGGTATTTTGGTTGAGAGCATTGTGTAGGGACCAGCTCAGAGTGTTATTTAAATACACAATCTAGGGACACCAAAAAGGTGGAGAGCAAACTCTTTTTAGGAATACTTTTAGAATGAGACCTAATTTATTGGTATAGCCATCAGATGTGAAGCCTTAAACCAGCAATTTTCTATAGGGTTCTACCACAAAAAAACCCAAAGATCTTCCAGACTCTCTAAGGACAAATAAAGCTGCAGCAATAGGGCTTGACTAGATTAGTAGCTGCTACCCAAAGGCTGCTGCCCTCTGTGCCCCACCTGCTGTGATTAGGCAGTCTGGCATGACCTTGGAAGAGGAAGATCATGGTTATATGGAAAAGTCTACTACATGCATCTGAGCCAGCAGACAGAGAGCACAGACTCAGGGCCAGGTCTCTGCACGAGCCTCTTACCTCTCTAGAACCACATTCCCAGGACTCTGGTAATGTTTGAGCAGCACTTTGAAGGCTGCAGGTGCTACTTAAGTGCTAAATGCTGTTTCTAATGGGAAGCCAATAGGTGTGATATTGCCTGCATTTGTGCCAAAAAGCACAGGGGTTTGCATGACTTCCACACTAACCTATAAATCAGCCCAGGCTTTTTGGAAGCTTTATGTGAACTTACTCAAAACTTGGCCTGCCTTTGGAGAAGGTGGGTGAAAGGTTTGCAATCCAGAGTTATGGATTCATGATGACAAACGAACCAAGAGGAAACCTCCCCCTTCCCATCACCCCACCCAGTTCTGGGTAATGGAGAAGGGTCCCAGCCTCTGCCTGCCTTCCCTCCCTTTGGTCCCAACTTGGCATCTCGGGGTGGGGGGGAGGAAAATGAATCCCCCAGTGAGTTATAAATTAGGTGGTTTTGATATGGACGTAGTCTACTAGAAAGCTGAAGAGATGTGAAGGTTGAGCCTGGCCAGGTTTCTGAAAGAGGCATAGGACCTCAGGATTAATGCAAGCCTGAGGGAGGTCAAAGAGCTGGGGATACTGAAGGCAAGCCACAAATAAATGGCTTTATCATGTCACGCAAAGAAGTTCTCTGTTCCTAAATTGGCGAAGCAAAATGAAGGATAATTTTTCTCCATCCTGTAGTAATCCAAAAGCCTGGGAATAATTTATTATTAAAATAAGCTTAATGTTGTGCAAAGGTGGCTTCTTTGTTGGACAGACCTAGTCAGGGCTCTCACGAGGAGAGAGGACACAGAACAGAGACCCCACTTTGCAGACACACACCTAGAGTGGATTTTTAGGGTGAATATAGTAATGGAAGAATAATGGGGTTTATACATCTTGAGACAAGCAAACAAATATTTTTGGGAGGCATAAGCAAAAAGTTTTGACTGTGTATGTTCACTGAATAAAAAAAAGGAAAATATTAAGAGAGTGTGACAGTTGTACTGCCTAACACTTTGAAATTAGGAAGGTGTCAGATCTAAGGCTGCTTTATTTTGCTGCTTCTTGTACTCATGAGATGAGTGCACTACAGGAGGACTCCAGGGCATATTGTTTGTTATTTACTCTGCCTTCCTCCCCCTCAGCATTGTGGTTTGTTCAGATCACAGAGTAGACGTTCATGTCATATGAAATAATGTCTTGGTTTGTATTCTCCTCATTCTTCAGCACGCAGCTTCAGGTCTTATGCAGTGCAAGCATTTAAATATTGCTCTGAGGATACAACTTCACTTTAAGCTTTTCTCTGACTGTTTTATGCTGTCCCTAAATGCTGCTCTGCCATTCATTAATTTCTTTGCACAAGAAGGAAATTCTATTAGCTCCATGTTAGCTGTATAAAATTAATCCACACAAAATGAAGATGAAATATAGCAACAAATTTTGGTGTGCCTTCTGAGGCATCAATATGCTGATTTTTCAGGGTATGGCATATTTAATATATCTAGGACACAACTTCTGTTAACATCAGCCACATCAGTGAGCATCCACAAGCACCATTACCCTCAGCAAGTTCTACCAGAAGGTTTTCAGACAGCTGTAACTTGGCCAATTTGGGGAAAGCAGCAAACCTCCCACTCAAGGTGGGCACTTCCTGCCAAACCTCTGGGCTTGGGCAGCACTTTGTTTTCTCCATAAGCCAGAGACAAGAATGCTCAAAACTACATATGTGTCCCAAATCTTAGCCACAGAGAATAGGACAATTACAGCTGAAACTTTCCAAACACACGGAAATGCTTGAGGCGGACAGACCACATGGAAATCTTTAACTCAGTGTTTGACAGCGTCGTAGAGGAAGGTCTTCTGCTGGGAGGTGCTGCCCAGAAGTACAAGTGGGTGCCCAGCCCATGCCCTGTGCCTATGGTATCTATAGGGGCAATGCCGCAGCGGTCACCAAGGCCCGACCCCGCTGAAGGATGGGGTCCTGCGTCATGGCTAAGCTCTGGCATCCCTCCCAAGCCAGATGTTCCCACACTGCTGCCCCTTGCTGAGACAGAGTCTTGATGAGTGTGGCTAAACCTCATTAAAAGCAGCGTGAGTAGGAGGTGGCAGTGGAGGCCCTGGACAGCCTCTGTACTCTCCTCCTCTGATGCTGAGCAGAAGCCCGGATGGATTATTTTCAATATCAACAACTATTTACTGGTCCGGGAGTGACTCTGCAGGATTGCAGCACAAACTTTGTTGTTACAGCATCCAGTCCCTGCCCAGTGAATAATAAAAGAGTAACAGCCGGAAAAAGGGAGGAAAAATGCAGCGTAGCAGAGGCTGCTGTGCAGCACGCTGAGCCGGGGCCACCGGTCCTGGCAGGGGCTGTGCTAGGGTGGCTCGGTGCCCAGCTCCTGTACGATGGGAGATGCACAAGAGATTGTGCTTGGCTGAGGCCTTGGCATGGATCTAGAGGGGCTGTAGGACTGGACATGCCATTTTCCCCCAAGATGTAAACAACTTCTGGCCATTTTTACTCATTTGAACTAGCAAGTGTGTGAGTGCTTGGCAAACTCCAAGTCGGATAGCATCATTATGCCTAGTTAAATGGTCATGGTGGTTTTTAATTAAACTCATAATTCTTTTTGATTGCCCTCTCCAGGCTTTTATGCAACATTACCAGACACTAACAGACAAGTGTGAGATGGGATGTAAAGAGCTCCGAGATCCCCATGGCCATGCTGCAATTGCCATTGCTATGGTACCTTTTACAGCTAGGTTAACTGTCACTAAATCATTTGCACAGCAGATGTTGGCTATTCTGACTGCAAGCAGATGCATCTGCCAGGATGGTTAATCTTCCCCAATGAAATCTGAAGGATGATGGCTCCAGAGCAAGGGTAATAAGCTGTTAGGAGTCCTGCTTGGACTGTCCTTGCTCTGGCTTGCCTAGAAGTATAGAGAAAAGACAGGAAAAATTAAACCGGTGGGTAGGTGTGTGGACGAATCTCAAATCCGTTGACGGCACTTGAGTCCAGAAAGACAGAGGTTCAGCACAGTTTCCTGCACGAGTACGTGTCTTCGTTACCCAGGGGTCAACACTGGGTTGGGTGGGCCCATCTCATGATCCACTTAATCAACGGCTTTACTGCTGAGACTGCCCTCAAGCTGCCAGGTTCGTTACTATTCCCTGGGCAAGGGAAGCTGCTGTGTGGCACAAGATGGAAGCCATTAGGCTCATTTTGCAGAGCAAGAACTTGACTCCTTCCTGATGGTCTTGCACAACAGTTCCCATGGAGGTCCCCGAGGACAGGCATGGCAGGACACCATGAGCACAGAGGACTTGAGATAGCCCTTCCCATTCCCCATCCTGGATGGATTACAAGTAATCTAACTGATGTCCAGGCATTGTGGGGTTCATGGCACCACTTTCTAAAAGAAGCCTGTTTGATGCATGGTACATTTGGGGTTGTGGAAAAATTTATGAAGTGTGCTGTGCTTGACAGCTTTTTCCAGGAGGGCTTTGAGTCGACTTTCTTCCAAGAGTCTGCATTCGGTTATAGTTTGGAATATGTGATCTCATGGTGTTTGTATTTATACCTCTCACAAAACCATTTTTACAACATCAGTATCTATAGGTTACTGTGAGGCACCAAGTGAAGTCATCGTAAGGTCACTCACAGGATACTGCCTCCTACGTGGAGCACATCAGTTTGGCTGCAGGATAGCTACAGCTGAAGTTACTTTCTGTAGCTATGAACCGAAGAAATACAAGCAAGGGCTATTAAAGTGATGAAATAACACAATAAAAAGGGAAAACATGCTACAGGGAAAACACTCCCCTGGCTGAGGGCAGTTATAAGGATTTGATAGTGGAAGGGGGCTTTTCCATCACCTATTGCCATATTAGGAAAACGTGCAGTTCCCTGAGCAACAAGCTCTCAGGGCTGTTCCTTTCATGACTTCTTTAAAGAGGCCCTGATGTCTCATGAATGAACAAAATGTCCATACTGAGATATTTCTGTATCTCATCCAAGATTCCTAAGCTCTCCTGGGAATATCCCCCCCATCACACAGGTGACTCCCTTGTTACCTATCAGTGTAACAGGAGGAGGCAAATCGGCTTCACGCCACGCAAAAGGTTTGGTTCTTGCATGGAGGGCTCCTCTTCCCTCTTCTCAACCCATTTTCAGAGGGGAAAAAAGTAACCTCCTTATTGGAGGAAGAGAAAGCATGGCAAAACAGACCAGAAGAAAAGGTGCAGCAAAGGTTTGAATCAGCCTTTGACTCTGAGGTTGCACCCTTCCCTGGGTAGTTGAGGAGGAGACACAAGCCCCCATGATTCCGACATGTGAGCTGGGGGCATGGAAACATCCACAATGTGGGAAAGAAGCACCCCATGGGCAGTGTAGAGGTCTTGGAAATGTACACCTCAAAGGTCCTCCCGAAATGAGCTCTGCTGCATCCACAGCTGCATGAGTCCATGGAGTGGGACTTCGACCTTGTTGTGCCATAAGAGTGGGATAAACATGGGCCTTCTGGGTAGTTTGCCAGATAAGCTCTTTGCTCAGAACAGAAATACCAGCTTGTCTGACCCAGGCTGCATGTTCCTGTAAGAAAATGGGGTTAAGAAACACCCTGATTTCCAAACCGGTCAGTGCTCTAAGGTGACTCACAGTGCTCTGAATGCCCAGAGCTTTTAAGAAAAAAAAAGCTTTTTTTTTTCTTTTTCTATTTTTCTGCATTCAGGACTTTTTTCTTCTTTTTTTCTTTTTTTTTTTTTTTTTCATGAAAGACACCTAAGTGATAACATAACCATTTCCAGAGTTCACTGCTGCTGATTATTTTATCCAGTGGAAAACCTAAGCCCTCCTCTCCTCATTAAGACAGTCAAATTTATTCTGCCAAATAGCTCAGAGGCATTCCAGTACCCACTGGAAGTGATGGTAGCTTTCCCACTGACTTCAATGGGCACAAAATATTCCCAAAACTGGAAACCCCAAATTACCTGCATCTGTTCTGCACATTTCTGAAGCCTTCCAACTACTAACAAGACCATCATGTTGCAAGAGTAAGTACAGCTATGTGAAACATTAGCGAGATTGTGTGTCTCAGTCTAAGTCCTGGTCTATTCCGTTGATTGGAAAACTGCCATAAATAAATCAGGATTTGGCCTCAAGCGTGTTGAAAACTAAGGCCAGGTTCTTCAGCATGCTGCATGTGCAACGAGCAGCCCTTGGCTTGGGGTGCATGGGAGGGTATTATTCAGTGTTCTGATTTCTATAGCTGCCCGAGGAGTTTGAATGCTTCCCACCCCCCTTGTCCTCAGCCGTGTGGCTACGATGGGTACAGGGGGGAGAGGGAGGATACAGCACGCTGTGAACTGGAGCAGTGAGGGTGGCTGTCCTTCTTTCCTTGGAATAGGGAGTAGGGTGAGAAGGAGAGTATAGCAGAGTATAGAATTATAGAGTATAGGAGATTATCAGGAGTATTTGGGGAGTTGCTGGAGGATGTGGAGGGTAGCAAGCAAGCAAGGGGTCTGTATTGCAGAAGAAATTTGGGATGCAGTGAGATGAAGTGACTGTGTGGGGCATGGCAGGAGAACGAACCACTGGAGTGAAGTTATGGTCTCCCCGGTCTTTCTCTTCCCTAACTCCCACCCTAGCTCCTTGTCTGCCCACCCTGCTGCCCTCCTCCCAGCAGTTCCTCTGGGGAGGATTGCTGAAAATTGATGCCAGAGCAGGGAAGGGACAAGGATGGCCAAGAGGGCAGGTGTGAGGGTCGTGCTGGGTGCAGGCAGACTCGAGGGGACACAGAAAACCTAGGATGTCACTGGCAGGAGATGACCACAAGGGACACCTTCCCACTTCTAGGTGTTGGGGTGCTTGCCCAGGCTCCCATCCTGGGAGAATTTAAGGCTCTAAAATACAAGATCAAAAAATACCAGCCCATGGTAGGAAATCCCTCCCTTTCCCTTCCCATGCACTTGTCCCACCCAGCACTGCCCCAACCTGCCAGAGTGGTAACATGTCCAGGAGACGTGCTACTGGCCCTCGCATCCCCCTGCTCTCTGGTATCTCACCCACTCCCACAGAAATGCAGCGGTGCCTCAGCACTGAATTAATCCCCTCTTGGAGGAGCATGATGACTCCGTGCCGCCTGGGAAGCGTCTCACTTTAATAGGGAAATATCAAAAGGAAAATTAATTTGGTGGAAGGATAAGGATTAAGTTTGCATAATTCTTGCATAACAGCATCTAGGCAAACAAAAGTATAAGGCAAACAAAACCCAGGGAAAAGAGGAGCGATAGCACAGGCGAGGCAGAGAGGGGTTGAGCTGTCCTATTTTGACGTCTGAAGCTATAGCTGGCAGCCTCTCGAAAAGGCCAGTCAGCATTCTGGGGACAAAGCCGCCTGGCTGTACCGAGGCGGCAGAAAACACGCTTTGAGACCAAACTCATGCCTTTTATTGACAAATGTCGGCTCAAGGGGATTAGCAGGGTACAATGCCTCCCTTCTGATTCACTCGCCGGCCTTTCATTCCCTGCAAGGCGGGTAAGCAGCCGCCCCTGCATTCAAGCAGGGAAGAAAGGGGCGAGGGGAGGAAGGTCAGAACCAGCTGGCTCGTAGGCAAATTTCTCCCTCCTGCCTCCACACGGTCACTTGGCTAGAGACTGGGTAACAAACACCGGGGACCCAGCAGAACAAAGACCGGCTGTAAGCAGCACACCCAGGGTTGTTTGGGATCCGGTGGACTTTTGGGACTCCGAGCTTTTTGTAGCTGGGGGCACAGGGCTCTGCATGGCAGGATTTGGGGCTGAAAGCCCGGTAACCCGGGCACTAGCTTCTGCTCCCGTCAGGATGATCCCTCCTGGCTGCATCAGCGCGGTAAGGACGCGGTGCCAAGATCATACCACCATCTACCGGCCTCTCCTCGCTGCACAGCCGCTGCGGCAGTGCTGGCGGGTCCCTCCCAGCCCGGCTCAGCCCTGCTAGCTGCCTCCCCCTAGGCACCCTCCCGGCTCCTGGGCGAAGCCACGAAAGCTGCCCTACCAACTGCGTGAAGCTGTCCCAGGGCTGGCAAGCAGCTCCACATCCCCGGGGTTTCTCAGAGACAGAGATTCTCTTTACTCTGCTGGCTTTCCCGGCTTGGTGCAACAGCCATTTTCCCATTGCGTTGTACCTTCCTAATTGCCCTTTTCTAGTTTTGAAGCAATCAAAGCACGCTCTGCTCCAGACTGTACTGCTTGGATTTACCATGTGTGAAAGTGTAAGTGGATTGATGCTTTTTTATGTGTTTCTTGCCAGCTTACTCAGTATGGAGAGCTTGCAAACCTGCAGGTGAGGCCAGGTCAACAGCAGCCCAGCTGTGCCAAGAAAGGCACTGGGCTTGGTCCAGGGGCCTCAAATCTCATGTGTTGGTCTCTGTATCAGATAAATGAGCTGATGAAAGAATTATGCTTGACTGCTAAAAAAAATGAACAGGATCATGGCAGTTTATTTCACACAGACTGGTCACATCAGCCCTGACAAGGTCATATATACAAAAGGTTGTAAAAACTCTTCTGGGAGTCTTAATGAGCGTAAGTTCTGCTTTAAGTTCTCAAATGAAGTGAACATTGTTTGCCTGTGTGGAAGGCAGTAATATTAACATTGCATTTCAGATGTCTATAGCACTTTGCAGGGATTAACTAGCTAATCCCCATAACAGCTCTGAGCAACTTTTGCTGAGGCACCATTATCCCCCATTTTACATATCACAGGTGGTGGGATTTCTCTAAGCCTAAACTTCAGAGCCAGCAGTTCCCAGACTCTGGGCCAGTGGTCAGTCTAACTGCCCCTGCTGCCATCTTCTCCAGATGGATGGATGAACAAGGGCTGTGCACACAGGCACAAGAGATGGGGTGCAAAATGCTCATCTGGCTGACAGGAGGGACCACGCTAGTGTTTTCTTAGGTTAATGGGATCAGCACACATCCCATGAGCAGCCCAGCCTGAATGCTCTGCCTCCAAGAGAGCTGCAAGCCTGATAGACTGACCGCCTCTGGTTCATTTTGTCAGCTTTGTTTTCATGTACCAAGGAAAATTGTTGACTTAAAAGTCCTGTAGGCCAGTGCTCCTGTTTACCTTGTAATCCTGTAGAGCAATAGCAGCCACTGTGAAATCTAACCGGACAGTGAATCAGCTCTGGGCTGAGGAGCCTCTTTCTTCCTGGGCAGTTTTTCCACAGTCTGCTCCAATGTCTCAACATTGTCACCTGTGGAGAATCTGCTGAGCTCTGCCCACAGACATCTCGGAGCAGGTGCCTTTCACAACACACAGCAAACTGGACACGAATCGTATATGCAAGCCCCACAGTAGGTATTGTAGGATTGCTGTTTAAAAGTTTTGTATTGCTGTTATTAATAATGCAAGACCAGAAGCCCCTTCCTCAGTCATGGCTGCTTTTGGGATATCATTTTTAGTTGCAGATGAGGGTGTTTAAGGTTTTGCCAATCCTTGTATCCTCTCCTTGTAGGGTGCTAATCTGAGCATACACCCACTTGGTCGATGCAGTAACCCTGTGGCTGTAGTTTCAAAGGTATAGAGAGCCACCATCACAACCATTAGAGCCACCAAAGGAGTAGTGAGAGCTGCTCTGGTCTTTGGATGATGTGGCCTCTCTAGGGAAGAGACTGGCCGTGGGTAGAGGGACCAGCCCCAGCCCCGCACAAAGCTGGGAGCAGGCTGCCAGTCCCCCACATGTCCTGAGGAGCACTGAACGGAGAGGGACACCAGGATTATGAAATGTTGTTATAGGCTCTGGTTTAGCTGTCGCTGGACTTTGCACTGAGGCCAAATATACCTTCCTGCCTGCTCCAGGGACAGTCACATATGACAGGGGTTAACGGGAGCAGATGGGGATGAGAACTTCTGCACACTCTTCAAACCACCTTCCCAGGACTTGTTGCCCATGGCTTTGTGGTTCTGTTTCTCCAGAGAAACCCAGCTGTGAGCAGAACAACTGCTGGAGAGTTTAAAAATGTGTATGTCAGCAAATAGGTTCACATCACACCAGCAGCCCATGTCCCAGCAGGGACCAGAGCTAAAGACACCACCCCACCCTCTTCCTCTCCTCATAGCTAGACAATGAATTTCTCCTCAGTGTCCCAGTGAAATCCTGTCTCAAGGGAGGATCTGAAGGAGGATAAGAAGGATCTTACAGACTGGTTCAAAAAGCTTGGAGGGTGAGGCGTGAGAACATCCCGCATGGTGGGGCAGACAGTGGGACAGTCGGGTGGAGCAGCACCCCGATGTCGCAACCGAGGGCAAGAACCCGGCAGAATGGGCTAGACAGCAACGGGCTGTGCGAGCCCAGCGTGACCAGCGTAGCCTGGTTGGAAATCCAGGCTCTGGCGAGCCGAGCTCTGTGCAGGCGCAGCCTGGGCTGAGCACCTGCAGATGGAGCTACGAGAGCATCTTCCGCGGAGCAGCAGCCAGCGGGCTGCAGGCAGCACCCCCCTCCCTGCAAAACCCGGTGGGTGGTGGGTGAGGCAGGGGACAAGGCAGGGGTGGAGGGGAACACATTAACCCTCACCCGGCCACAGACTTTGACAAGGGAAGGTCGGGGCTCCCCAGGTTGGGAATCAGTCTTTGTGTTGGGAGGAATGTGGCAATGCTTTGCAAGCGGTTTCCCAACAAGGATAGGAGAGAAATCCCAGAGATGGTGAGAAAAGGCCCTGCCAACAGCACAAGTACACAAACCACCAGACACTAACGCAGCTGTCAGGGCATTTGCTTTGAAAACAGGCTGAAATTCATGTTCCGTGCAGTTTAAGGCAGGGAGTGAGACTACCACCACACAGAGCTGTAGAGGTAGCCTTCACCTTGCCAGGCTCTTCAATTAGCATAAATATTCAATATTCACTGACCCAGAAAGACTAACCCTGTCCCCAGGGTGTGGCTATGGGAGAACCTGCTAGACTTCCTCAGATTTCTGTCTTTTCCTGCAAAGATTCCTTCCTGAACTGTAAACATTTTCCCAAGGGCAACCCTAAATACCACCTATTGCCATGAAATGGTCTGCAAAATTTTCCATTTTTGTGGAAAATTGCTAACATGATCCCTCCACCTGCACAGCCTCCCCTGCAGCAGCAGGTGGGGCAATGCCACCACCGCCCCCACCCAGCTGTACCACACCCCAGGGAAGATGCAGGGTTCCCTGTGCACCCCTCTTCCAGCCCCACATCCCTTCCCTACGCAACACCGGCTGCTCAAGGCACTTTGGGGTGCTCCAGCAGCTTTTGCCAAGCGCTTCTCTGAGTGCAATTCTCCTGCGGCTCGGCTGGCTGCACTCTCAGCTCCGCTTTGGAAGCGCTTGAAGCAGAAACTCATCTCAGAGCCGTCCAGGAGCAGCAGGTTCCTGCATTCTTGGCAAAGGAAAAAAAAAAAAGTCAGCAAGTGAGCAGAGGCAATGGTGGTGTGAGCAGAGGTGGGGGATGTTCAGCTTTAGCTACCTGCGTGTCAGTCCAGGGGGCTGTTAACATCAGTGTGCTACAGTCGCTGCAGGGTACTCTGCTGGCTGGTAAAACAGCATCTCTAAGCCATTGCACCCAGAAAACAGCCCATCCCTATGCACCCCTCCCTGGCCAGGCATCAGCCCCATTTCACCTGAAAACCAACTTTTTATTGCTGTTTAGTACAAAAGCAGCCAGGAAGGGTGGGGATGTACAAAGAGGCGGTCAGCTGATGAGAGAATCACTCAGCGATACAGAACATATGCACAGCCCAGCTGATTTCTCTGCTGAGCTCCCTGCAGCCCCCAAACCCATGTCCTCACCAGCAGCAGCAGGATCCTGCTCTCGGTGAGGTGCAAGCCCTACCTGTGGGTTCATTTCCCAGGCTCAGCTGCTCCAAAGTGACCCCGCTCCCTGGGAGGGGGCTGCAGAATCCAACTATCCTGGAGGCCAAACAAGGAAAGCCTTTCTTGGCAAGGGAGAAAAAGGACCTGGGAGGCCCCTTCAGCTCAGGTGACCCATCCAACCCCCATTGCAAACAGCTATAAATCCTCCCGCTTCCCCACCACAGCATTCCCAGGCACTCCCCCTCTTGCTGGAGCTGGGCCTGGCTCTGCAAAGCACGTCAGTGCTGGCCAGCATTGGAAGGTAAATACGCAGCTGGCTGACTTATTTATCAGAGACATTTTCTGGCTGAGAATGGAGCTGCCTTTAACCAGTGCATAGCAGAGCTGGGCACAAGCTGGATGTTTGGCTCTGCCAGGCTCCCTGCAGGACCGGTTCACCCAGACCCTGTTATCCAGCTTAATCAAGACTGTGTGGTCCCTGCCGGGAGCCCCAGGAGGGATGAGTCTGGTACCAGGTACGCTCATCCAGCTGCCATCAGCCTGGACTCACTCAGTCTCTCTGCACGTGCTGAGCTAGTGGTGACCAGCGCATTTCCACCAGGCACAGAAGGATGAGGCATCAAGGGCTGGCTCCCGCATGCCCCATGGATAGGCTACCTGATCAGCAAGTCTTTAGAGAAGAGTTAACTAGATAGAGGTTAGCTGAGTTTCCATATCTGTCCTCAGAGCCTCTCCCACCTCTGTTCATTTGTAGAAGGGGGAAATGATCTGCCACATTTCCTTTCCTCTGCTGGCTCTTCCCCCAGCTCCATCCCATGACCCCAGCAAGGCTGCTCCCAGTGTCCCCACATTCTGCTGTCACCTTCACCCCCTACACCTCCACCTGTCTCCCCAGCCAAGCCTCCAAGCACTCCCCCCTCTCCTGCCTCCTCCCTTCCAGGATAACCCCCTCTACCTCCTCCCCATCCCAAGTCCACCCTTGCTGGCTTGGTTCTCTCTCAAGATAAAACTGCCAGGGAGGCATGAGTAACCGCTCCCCACACAGGGGAATGCCCTCTGGCAGAGCTGTTACCTTAGCTCACAGCTGTGCAGCATCAATTTTGGTTAGCCTGGGGCAGGGGGGAGCCCATGGGTGCCTCTGCCAGAGACCGGGAGGAACCCAGAAGCTCTCAAGCACTCTGCCTGCAATTTGTCTCAGTCCATGGATACCCTGCAAACCTGGTGTTTTATATAAGTGACTGCTAATCATCACCACGGGGCTTACCCATAGTAATGGCCCAAATAGGCTGTGCAGTCCCCATGAATCACACCTGGTGCAGTTCTCAGCTCCTCCTCTGGCAGATAGAGAAACAAAACGCACAGCTGAGATCATGTGGATAAGGGTGACACAAACTTGTTCCCACATCAAGGTGCCAAGGGATTGCCCATACAGTAGGCAGGGTGCTGGTTTGGGGGTGCTGCCCTGCGTCACAGCTCCTGCCCGGTGCCGGCAGAGCACAAGCTGCCAGCAGGAAGGCTGCGGTGTCCTGCCCTGGGTCTGGGTTTCAGGGGCCATTAGCAGAGGACACACGTGGCGGTGCGGGGTGTGGGTGACACACCGTGCAGGCAGGGGAGTGGCGGCAGAGTCTGGCAGGGCAGATTCCAGGCAGAAGGGCTGCAACCCATGCGGCGCTGGGGCGGAGTGTCAGGCAGGCCGGGTGAATCATGCCTTCCTCCCAGTTTCTCCCCATCGATTATGAAAGGAGCCGAGATGGCTGCCGCAGATACCCGCACCTGTGCTGACAGCCACAGCAGCCACCCATAGGGCCACCCATCACCCTACAGTGACACACCATACAGGCCCCGGCCCCTGAGGATTTGCAACCCTGGGGATAGAGACCCAAGATCTCTAAGACGATTTTAAGAGGTTTCTGGCACTTTGGTTAAGCAACGTCGCTACCTGCACAGCTTAGTTTGCAGGGCACCAGTGCAGAGGGATTGCTTCCTGCTGTGGGGAGCCAGAACCTGCTAAAACTCACTAAACTTCCACATCAGCTTTTTTTTTTTTTTTTTTCAGCTCAGTCCTTAAATCTTGACTGCCCATGCCTAGCTGCATCCCACCCAATTTTCTGAGATTCAACAATATTATCCTTGGGAGTGTTAACTCAAATACATAAGAGAGTCACGTGTAGTTAACCTAAATAACAAGCTGAGGGCTTCCAAGAGATACTTCCTCACCAGCCCAACCCAAGGATGTGTGTGCCTCTGAGTGATCACATCGGGTAGCATCAGGACATTTGCCATCATCTCCAAACCTTAATACTAAACCAACATCCTTTTGGGCTGCAATGGTTCATCATGGTCTTGTGTTTTAAATGGATGGAAACCATCTCAGCTCCTGTACAAGGGAAAATTGCAGCCAGGGACACATCCATCACCTCTTTACCACTGCGCAGTGCCTGCATTCGAGTTGGAGCACCCCAGTGCTCAGATAACTCCCCACCTCACCTGATTTTTTTTTTTTTTTTTTCTGCTTCAAAGGCCATCAGTTTCCACTGGCAGAATATTTTAGGCAAGACCTCTGCTAAGATTATTGTTTGGAGGGTGCCAGCTCTCCCAGTTGCTCCACACTTCAGTCAGGAATGCCCTTCTTTTTTCTTTTTCCTTTTTTTTGGGGAAGGGGGGGTTGGTGGGGGTTTTTTTGTTTTGTTTCAGGAATGTTGTAAGTAAATTCACAGCTGAATAACAGTGGGAATCGAAACCCTCAGAGCTATGGGCTGCCAACATTACAGGTACAGTAATTCCAAACTGATCCTCCTTTGTGCTGATAACAGGGCTGGCTATTGTTTTCCTGAAGTCCACATGTCCGAAAACACCGCAGGCATAGATAATTGCAGTGAGCATGTGCTTTTGAATCTGTTTCTAAAACATGCCTGGGATTTAAGCTTTTTAAAAATCATCACCCTGATTCTGCTTTTTCCAAACTCAAAAGCAGAAATTCCCTTGGCTTGAAATGAAGAAGGGTCTAGCTCTTAAATACAACTTATAAAGGGACAAATGTGCCCCTCTTTTTATCTTTCTTGTGATGAAAGAACAAAGCCTGAAAGCTTTCAGCATTTGCCCAGATTCTTTCTTCCCCCCCCCCCTTGATTTTATTTCCTTTTTTAGCTATTAAGGCAGATCTTATCTGAAGTGACAACAATTTGAAACTCTCCCACTCACTATTTTACTCTGATGATGATGCTCGTTGTGGTTTTGTCTTTGCCTGTAGCACAAGATCTTCTTTTAGCTTTTGGTCAGGCACTTGGTTGATGATGGCCACACTCCTCCTTTCACATTGTGCCATGGTGCAGCCAAGACCACAAACTTCGTACAGCCAAAGAAAGAAAAATGAGTGAGGGACAGCTTAATGGGCAGGATACTTCCAAAGGCTATTTTCTGGTGAAATCCAAGGTACCTTTCGTCCTCTTTGCTAACAGGGTAGCAGAGGTTTGGGAGCCGTTCGCTTGCACTCTGAGCCTTCATTTTACTTTTGCTGGATGTAAGCTGTTGCTCTGCAGTCCCTTCATCATTGCTACACCAGCAAAGCACATGAAGCACAATGGAAAATGGGAAAAATCCTGAATAAATCACTGTACAGTTAAATATTTTTAGGACAGGACATAAGAACCAAAAAAAAAAATTTGCTCTATATCCCTGTGTCCCTCTTCCCCACCTCCTCTTACAACCAAAAAGATTCTGGCCTGGCCAAGGTACGACATGCTCACGGTTATGTTAGCACGGAGCTGGCTCAGCCGGGATAAATGTGAAGTTGTAAACATATTGTTACGTGGGGCCTTGGTGTAACACGGCTGCATGGCTGCTGTTTGTGTCGTGGATCCTTCGGCTCCTCGTGTCCCACCTTAGAGGGATCATAATTACATCTCACCTTACCGATCTTTTTGGCTTGCCTGCCATGAATTGCTTCCACAGACCTGCTCGACTTGTTTGGCCACTGCTACAGACCTGCTTATTATTCAGCACAAGCCCCCACCCACTGCCCTTTCATGTGCATTCATGTTTGTGTCTAAAAGCCACAAAAGGACATTTTTTGAGGGGGAAGGTGATGAGCATTGGCTGACCGGACCCCCTGGACTCCTGGAGCTAGTCGTGGGGCAGGGGTGAGTCATGTGCTCAGTTCAGCACACAGAGCAAGGACAAAACAGCGGCTGGCTCGGTAAGAGTGAGTCACTCCATTTCAAAATATGGAAAATTTAATGAGATGCTTCCTGAAACTTGAGCTTTGCTCCCACAAAGCACAGGAGAAACTGCAAACCAGAATAAAGCAAGAAGCTAAGGATAGGGTGTAGGTACAGACTCAATCAGAGATGGAGCCTGGCCCCTTCCTGCTCCCCCTCCTTGTAACTCCACAGTGGGTATCGCTCAGGCAGGTGCAGGCAGCACTGATGGAAACAACCTCTCCAGGTGAAACTTTGCTCTCTGCAATGATGCCAGCTCCTATCTAATGTGGAACGCTTGGCCTTACACTGGTCTTTGAGCAACATGACACTAGCAGTAAGAATTCCCTTGCAGAACACAGGGCTCCTTTTTGACTCTAGGCTTGATCCTACCTGTTGCAAAGGGACTCTCTGTGTGTAGAGGAACACGCTAAGGGTTAAGAATGATACAAGAGATTTCAGACTGCTCCGATTCTGCATGAAGAAATGGCTGCGCAGCTTCACACGCAGCAATGAAATGGAGGAAGGTTCTTGCAGTAGGCATCTTGCTGCCTTAGACTTTGCATTTGGTGTTGTCTTCTAAACAATGACCCCAGCCTAAGGCAGCAGGTAAGCTTGCACTCAAATCCATAAATCCTAGAGTGACTCCTTCGTCAAGTGTCTAATTCACCCAGGTCTGAAGTCACAGCATGATTTAAGAGGTGCTCCTCAGTAAAGTTGAATGGGACAGTTGGGCTGAGTCAGCCACCGAGACTGCTAATCAACTGGTGGGAATGGGCCAGGCTCCCAGGACACAGTTCCTTGCTCAAGGGTGTCCATGTACCCAGCAGGATCCCAAGCTTTCACCAAGCTGTGCCGAGGTGCCCAAGACCTGAGGTCCTGCAAAGGAGCAGCTCAAGCTGGAGGCCCTAAAGGAGAACTCACGGACATTTCCCTAGCCTGTGCCCCAGGCATGCTCAAAGCTGAAAATAAGGCCAGCCTGAGAAAAAGCAGCGTGTGCAGGTGCTGGTGGTTGGGGTGTCCACGTGAGAGGTGGAAGATTTAATTCATGTTCCTGCTCTGGTTAGTTTGGAGGCTGCAAACGTCCTCCCAAGGGAGTGCCCTAACGTTGGGCTGGTGGTTCTTCTGCATGGCTTCCTGCCTCTGCTCCGGTCAAGGTGTGCCTGGGTGTGAAAACGCTCATCAGGAAAGATGGGACTCGGACAAGACTTTCGTGCTCCTGGTGTGTCAGTCTCGTTCCAGGCATCTGAGTCACTCGATATTTGTACCCGATGGCCCGGATCCAGCAGGTGCGATCCCTCCACTCCCGCTCCCCACACAGCGCTGCTGGGCCAGTGCCGTTGCAGGAAAATGGCTCCGCGGCTTCTCTTTGGGTGGCTGGGTACAGGCGTACGGGGGAGCGGGGATCGTTAAGGTTTCATCAGACTTCTGAGATGCTGGCGTTGGAGCAAGCCTGAGCATGACTGAGCGAGGCAGTTGGGACAGCAAATTCCAGGGGAGGAGAAACTGCAGCAGAACAAAGGAAGTTTGTCTGAGGACAGAAACACAAAGAAAAGTCCTCGTTGTTGCAGCTCAAAGAGAGAAATAGATGAAACTGTTTCTAAAGTTAGGCAAAGCTCCCTGCCTCCCAGCCATCCCTCATTTGTCACCCAAATTACATCGAGTCCTGGGGCAGCACCTACCTTTATTAAGCTGAGTTATTTGCATTCAAAAGGAGTTGTTTAAAAAGAAGGTTCGGGCAACGCTACTGATCTTGTTCACCTGACCTCCCTTAACATTATGATCTGACTTCAGATTTTATTTATGCTTTTATTTACACATTTGATTTCAGTGGAGTTATTCCTGCCTTGCCACAGTGTAACTGAGCTGGTAATCACGTTTATCGATGCAAAAAACGTACTTCCCTGAGCGGTGCCAGCGAGGGACCGTGGCAGAGGCAGATGCGGGAAGCCTACCTCCACCTGGACTCTGCTGCCGGTGCTGCCAGCTCAGCCCGGCGCTGTGCTCCGGCAGCGAGCCCTGCCTGCTCCCCACTGAAACTGCTTCTGACCTTAACGGAAAAGGGGAGAGTCCTTCTGGATGACTCACAACACTATTGTGAATATTATGTTGGGAAATGAGCAGTTTAGATCAGTAAATTAGCTTGCTTTCGTTTTCAGGAGTGACTGTTCTTTTGGATGGGGATCAGGGAGGCAAAGGGTGGTTTGTTTATCTAAAAGGAGAAAGGGCTTAGTCAAAGTTTTGGTGGCTGATGAGAGTCCAGGGGTGGTAGCTGAGGATTGCCTCGGGGCAGTTTCAGATCTGAAAATAGTAACACTCTGGAGAGATTGGGATCATTTCTAGATTTGAACTGGTGTGAACACCCAAATGAAGCAGGGGCTCACCACTAGTTATGTCAGAAGCCCCTCAACCATATTTAGGACATTTTAGCTCAGAACTCAAGAGCTTTCTATTCAATCAGGTGCAGCCTTGAGTTTCCATCATCAGAACCAAGCGAGACCCCTTCACAATGGGGTCCGATATAGCCCCTCCTGCAGTAGCATAAGGAAAGTTAGATGTCTTATATCTCTGATCTGCTCCTTGCTTAATTAAATCGAGATAAAAGCTGGCTGTAGCTTGTTACTGTTTACTGAATGGTAGCTATGGACAAGATCTTTGCCAGTTTGGATACAGACCTCAACCAGATGAGAAAAGGAATATGATGACAAAGGTAGCTGTAATAGCCGGATAAAAGGAAAACCTCTTCCCTTCCTGTGTTGTTACAACAAACAAATGGACTTAGCCTTTTTCCCAGCGGGAACCCCATATAAAAACAACAGCAATTGCCCCACAAATGGCAGCAGTCCCAAGCTTTCATTACTCTTATGATGCCGCTAGGAGCCTTTTCCAAGCAGATGCTGTGATCTTCTCTAATGTTCTGGCACTTGCCCTTGCAAAGTTAGTCTAGCATGTGTATGTCACCTACATGTGTACATGTGTCACGTACACGTGTGCACACTCACACAAATACACTTTCACTCCTGCAGGCCCTAGGATGGGTACCCGTTCTTCTCTCTACTGAGTAGTTAAATTTGACCCTGCTGGAGGCTGCCTGTGTTGGGCTGTGCTATGTTCCACTGACACACATGCACAGCGTTTCCAAAAGACAGAATTATCCTGAGAGTCTAACTTCACCAGTCAGCTTAAAATTTGACTGATCGTCTGTAACAGAATCTCGCTAACTGGTTTTCACAGATGAGTAAGAACAGATACTGCTGCTTTTTTTAATTGCTACCATCAAGCTTAATTGGATGTTCAAGTTGAATGAGTGTAAGTATACAGAGGCGGGTGTGGGAACGTGTCCCACATTGCACCCACCACATTCTTCTGGTCTTCTCTGGAAGGAGATATCATCATTATAGTAACCATCCTTAGCCATCCCACAGGTTTTTGGCTGGATGGAGCCCAGAGCCTCCCTTCCCCACCTGCCCTGGTCAGCAAGAGATAACGTGTGGGAAGCTGACACTGCCCTCACCCCGTTCCTCTGATGTTTGCACACACAGCACCCTCCACAAACTGAATTAAATCCACATGAGAAACATCCACCAGGAAAAAAGAAATCTCTGACAAGGAAGAGATTGCACTGCTGAGGGCACTCCGAGGAGCACGGGAAGGAAGGGAGCTGGTGCTGAGTTAGCAGCATTGGCAGCAGACCCATGTGCCATGCTTGCAGGGAGGGACACCTCGTCCCATCCCAGGCTGCATGTTATAGCACATCCATCAGCAAGTGCACCAGTGGTCTCAGCAAATATGTGCTGCCACCTATCCTGAGAAGAAAAACACCACTATAGATGCTGAGCAGAAACAACGTTTCTTAGGAAGTCATCTCAATTGCTCTTAAGAGGAATAAGAGGAACCTTTCCGGTCTTGATTAGCGGCATTGTGAGTTGTTTTGCAGATGAATTCCAGGGAGAAAAGGAAGAACATTTGTTTAGCTTTTATCAGCATTTCTTATGAACTTCTTTCAGTTCTTCTGCAAAAAAATAAAAAAAAAATCAAACATCCTGGAAGAGTCTCCTGTGGAAAGTCACGGATGTCATAATCACTGCTTTTAGCTTCCATTGGTCTCAGAGATGTGAATCCAAACCACCCATGTCACAGGGGAGCCCCTAACAAGCCTGTCTCTAAATCTCTTCATGGAACTACTCACACTGCTTTACTTACACTGCTTTACTTGCACGTCTCCCCTCTGGCAGGAAGGAAGCAGAACATGCCCTGCACTTGGTGTGTCATCTGCAGCTATTCTGTAAGAAATGCTTAACTGACCAAAACAGGGATGGGACCGTGGTCAGTCCCCGGACCCTCTGTGCTTTATTTGTCCTGTCGTTTCCATACGTATCCCTTCTTTAAAATCAGTAGGACCAGCCAAGTTGTATCCTGAAGGGAAGTCCAGGTGGTGCAGTTCCCAGTGCAGGCTCAGGGATGCTGAACACAGTACTGCCTGCTTCACTAGAGCTATACCTGCCCTTCGGTCATGCATGGGCAAGTTCATTTAAGTGTATATATTTGGTTCTGTCCCACCCTTAAAACATTATTTATTTTTTTCAAGTTCTGAGCTGTTTGTACAGCACCTGGCAACAACTAAACCGAAGCTGCTGGTCAGAGGGGCTGGGGAACGATAGCATTGATATAATACTGAAAGAATTGGGGTTAGCAGAGCACCGATGGAAGCCTCTGCCAGCTTGTGTGCGCAGTCTATCACTGCCCCTTTCACACAGCACAGATTTCATTATCCAGGTGAATAATAGGAGGAAAGGGAGGGCTAACTTCTGAAAGCCAGGACACAGATAAGCAAGTTTGCCAATATTAGGAGGGGGTAAGCTGGCTTAGAGCAGGTACTTTACGAATCAGCTTGAATCCCCTCCAAAGCCCTTGTGTTTTTGGGTCCAAGCAGACAAAGCAAAGCAATCCTTCAAGTGTTCTCAGTGTTGACACGCACTGCTGAGCTCTGTGCATGCCAAGATAAAAAGAGGCAGCCTCCACTAGTCCATTATTCAGTGCTAGACAACTTGATTATGATGGAAACAAACTACACTTCTGCAATATTGACATTGTGATCTACAGTAACAAACAAGTTATTAAAAGCCTGTCACATTTTGAACTACTGCTATTGCTGTAATTAATGTTAACTCCATCTGAAACACATGATCTGTCTTCTTTGGAAAAAGGTTAATGCAAAGTGCTATTCTATAAGAGCAGTTTTCATCCTCTCCTAACTTGGGTCATGATGTCATCACCTTTCAAAGCTGGTCTAAGCCAGGTTCTGGGGAAAAATTGTAAGGAAATTCCTATTAAAGTATGGTCTTGTGGTGATAAGAGCTGCTCTGCGTCAGGAGTAATTCATGCCTTCAGCAGAATTAGGTGTGTGCAAGGAAAACTTGGTCATTTCTCTGCAGCATAAAGTACCAGACAGTCTTATTTATTTTATGTTCCAGTTTCTGAGGAATTCTACAGAAAGCCTGTGAGTTTCGCTGGCCTGCCGTGCCCCAGGGCTCACCAGTGCCAAAAGCATGGTCCTACCCCACTGCTCCGCTTTTCTCCTCCACCTCTGAGCTGGAGGGTCTCAGCCCTGCTCCCCGCCTTCTGCTGGTCTGACCACCCACACGACAAACCTGGCAGACAACTATTTGCTTAGCTCAATGCGCTCCAGAGATGGCAAAAAGAAGGCAAGAGCACATGGCTGGCCAAGGATGGAGCAAGGGAGACCTCCCCCTTTCCAGAGCAACTTGAGGGCAAGCTGGTCCGTCTTTATCCTGTGCACGCACCCAGAGCCAAATAACTCACCACAGCTGGTCGGTCCCAAACCAACACACGTGGAGCTCCCCGAGTGCATGATGGATTTGTGGAGGAGGAGAAGGAAGGTTAGAGCACCAGCACAGATGACAGGAGACTCAAATTCAAAGCCTCATAGATCTGTAGGCACTTCCCATGATTTCAGGGATTTAAGGTTCAGGGCTACAGTTTGCCTGCTGCCCATCTGTAAGCAGAGTGAACGCTGTCCTAACTTACCAGGCTGCTGAGGATGATGAAGACTTTAGGCATACAGATAAAACTATAAGGAGCCATGCAAGTCCTGTGGAGATAAATACCCACTACAGAGTTGGCTTGACTTTCAACAAGTACTTTCTCTATCTGCAGGGCTTAGTCCTGCAGACTTACCCTGAAACATGAAGCAGACAGCCTGGAGCAGTCTCATGAGCTCAGGTGCTGCATAGGTGTAAGCAATTATTAATAACAAATCTGCTAGGCAAACGTGTTTGAGCCATGACAATGTTGTATCCCAAAGCAGGACCAGATGACAGAGCAGTTAATTATTTGCTCTCGGTGCAAGTCTGTCTGTCCAGTGTCCATGCAGGGTTTATCCCCCTGGCACCCTGGTCTGTGCCTTGAGATCATTTGTGTTATTTCTGCTATCATTGTTGGTACTAACAACAATATCCCCACCAGCATTGTCTGGACTCAAAATGCAGCAGTTAGGGGAAAAGTTGTAGATGGGGAATGTTTTTTTGATACTGTCATCAGTGATTTGGGGCCAGTTCTAAAGCTTTAGGGAAATACTGCTTGATCCAAAGCTAATACTTTGAGTCTAATTAACCTGGGCAATAGCTCTTAACAAAGAGCCAGCATTACTGCAGCAGATGCTGGGCTGGCATACCCTAGTTGGCTCTGGAGGGTTCAGGGGGCTCCAACCTCATGGAAGCCCTGATAGCTCAGCCCCAGCCAAGCTACTGCCCCCGTTATTTTCACGAGGATGGTCCAGCCACAGCCCAGTGTGGTGCTTTTTCATGTCGATGGAACATACCACAGCTCCAATGTGAGCGAACACGCTAACATCAACAGAGCCTTTTCCCCAAGCTAAACATATTACGGCATCAGCAAATTACAGGGCACTGTAAATTAGACTCCCTCTTGTGCAGACTCTGCTTGCTGGGCCAAGGCCACATCCCTCCCGTAAGAAAGGCAGCAGCAAAGGGTTTTGTTACTCCTCGGTCTCCCCTGCCTCTGCACTGCACAGGGCTGTGTGCCTGGGCATGGTCACATTTCTCATGCTCCCAGAGCATCCATCCCATGCATACTCCCCAAAGGATGCTTTTGTTGTGTTACGCCATGCCAGCAACCAGTAAACCTCCACAAAAAAAGACTACCCGTAGATCAGTGGTAGGGCGTTTTTACACATTACAAAAAAATATGCACATAGGAAGGGACAGACTTCCCCCTTCTGTCCCCAGTTTCTGAGAACCTGAAGTAGGAAAGGTTCAAACAACTCCCCAGAGCACCTAATTTGAAATCCTGGAAGCAGGTAAACAAGCAGACCTAGCTCACTGACAGATGGGTTTTGGCTGAGATTTTTTTTAATGGACATTTTCTAGAGAACTGCAAAGTGTGGAGAAATGCTATTGCAGGTCTGGAAAAAACAATAATTAGAATGAACCATTGAGCTCTTTTCACTGGAAAAACAACAAATGCAGCCCACACTGTCCCATCCCCCTTACCGCAGCTGGCAGCTTTGCTCGCAGGAGTAACCCGGGGCCACCGGCTCCGGCCGCACGCAACCAAGCTCTGCCAGCTCCACCACCAAGGCTGTGCCACACACACCTCAGTACAGCCACCCCTCCAGGAGCTGCATTTAATAAGAAAGGCCCTAAAAAAAGCAGCAAAAGAGGAGCGCACACAGGTAAATGATTATTTACAGCTGCTGCGTGGGGAGTGTTACACAAAGGGAGGGTGGAGTGCGTTCCACCGCCCCTCCACAGTTTGTGGGCAGAAAAGCCTATCACTGCTGTGGTGTTTCTACTCCCCCAAGACGGAGTTAATGCTGTTTACCTTGTAATAAGAATGCTATTTCTTGCTTTCTTTCCCTTGGCTGAGCTTGTTTTCACGGCTCCCCTGCTGCTCTCCTGCTGGGGGAGCTGGCTCTGGAGGCAGCCAGGAGTGCTGGGCTGGGAGTACCACCAGCATCCCACCCCTCCCACCTGCTGAACGTTACTGCGTGGTTCCCAAATTAAAAATCAAAGCCCTTGCCTGCAGCAGGAGGTGAATCCGTGGCAGGAGAGAGCTCTAGTAGTAGCACTGAGCAGCTCTCACATAGCTGGGTCTTTCCTAGGAGCCAGGGAAGCAGGAAAGCTTGGCACTAGCCAGCCTATGTTGCTCTTTCCTCCCTGCCTCCCGTAGGATAGTCTTTCTCACCTTTTTTTTTTTTTTCCTTTTTTTTTCATTAAAAGCCACCTGCAAAATTTAGGGCATTGGCAAAGGTTGTCTTTATACCGTTCAGTCCTGTTGATCCTTGCTGGCAATGCAGATGGAGGTTGTTAACTTTGATGAGAAGGTTTGTTCTCATCCCTGATGTGAAAATGCAGTTCTTTTCTTATGTCAGTCACATCCTTCAGCTTCTTGGACAAGTGCCAGTGGTGTACCTTTGACAGGTATAGTATTTTATGATGTGGCAGGTGAAGTACAAAAATATCATGGTAAGAACAGGACTTGTGCAATGTCCCAGACAGAATGTGCCACCAGCTCGTCTAACCCAGCCCGGCTATGCTGGTCAGGAACAACCTGGCCTGGTCAGATGGACTGGGTGATGCAAGGACTTTGGAAAAGTCCTTCCTTAAGGAGGAGGGCCTGGACGACTGTAGAGAAGAAGGGCAGACAAGGAGCAGAACCCAATTTCAGAGCAAGGCAAAACCTGAACATACAAAAATACCTAAATATGGGAAACAACATCAAAATTCAGGTTCCTGACATGAAACCTGCCTCTAGGCCTGGCTGATGAACCAGACAGTAGTGGAGGGTAGTTTCTGTGCCTCGAGGCAAACCTGGCAGATGGGTTGCCTGGTGCTCACCCCCAGCCCAGGTAGGACCCACCAGCTGGCAGCTGCTTGCAGCCCCTGAGACAGCAGAGCAGAAGCACCCACAGGTTCTCATGGCTGGGGGCTCAGGGTGTCTCTGGCAGGTCTCGGTAGGAAACGTAGACCCTAGAAACACCAAGTCCCTGACGCAGTATGCTAGGAATCCAGGCAGGGCTTTTCTGGAAAAGCTGTAGGAGTTGGGATGTTTTCCAATCAAGCACATGAGGCTCAACAAAGGAGTGTTTTTCCCTTTCTGCTCAGTGATGCAGATGCCATAGTGTGCAGGACTTCTGTGGGAACTGCAGACAGGGTGCAAAGCAACGTGCCATAGAAAAGCAATCTCCTTGTCGCAGGCTGGGCTTCTAGAAGATGGGAAATGGCAACCAAGCAAATTAAGGAACTAGTGGGATTGGAGGAATGAAGAGTTTAATAAATGGGGATAATAAGGAAATCCTTGCAATGTTGTTTGTGTTGCAATCAAATGGTCAGTTTGGAAAGTCCAGGTCAGTTGCTCAGTTGGATGCAAAGCCTCAGCTGAAACACATGGTTGTTGTGAGTCTGTGGTTGGTGGGGTAAACTGTGGCACCCTCTGAAAAATGCAGGCACCTGGACCAGCTCTGTGGTGAGCAACCCTGTCTGTGCTCGGTGTGACACAGCATCTCTTCTGCCAGCTGGAGGGCAAACAGTGTTGTGAGGGAGAATTCCTGATGGCATATGGGTGCTACTTGCTGGCAGGACTGTGTTTGGCCACGGAAGAGGTTTTACACTGCAAGATTTGACTGCAGCCCTACCACAGTGCAAACATGGCTGACTCTGCAGGATGCCTTTTCAGCTAGACACTGGTGTAAGACCCTGGGAGAAGATGCTGCTGCTGTTGATATCTTTTAGATGTCCTTTGTGAAAACACTGAGACAATTTTACATCACTGTCAATTCACTGGCTGCCCCAGAATTATTGCATATGTCTCCATGCTCAGGACAAAGGCTTGAGCTCTTTCGGTTTGGTTACTTATTTAGGCTTGTAAATCTGCTACATTTGAGCAACTTCAGGCAGTTACTGGTGTTTCTGGGGTTTGCTCTTAAGCAGAAGTGCTACATTAATTTCTTTCCCTCAGTAATGCTATTATTTCTTCTTGTGCCTTATATTAAAAAGATTCTGAGCTTGCATGAGTATTTCGCAAACATTTTTATCACCAGCTGTCACCAGCTCTAGTGGTTATTTCTGAGATCTCCATTATCAGAGTTTTCCGTGCTTCAATACGCTATATCTACGTGCTCAGAGCAGTACAGGAAACAAAGGCAGATTTATTATAAGAAGCTCGTGTGTAAATCAGAAGCTGAATCTGATAAAAGCATTAGCAGAGACAGCTTCTTAAAATTATTAAGTTGGAGAAGCCAAGAAATCCAACAGGCCGATGCTAACCCAAAAACATATTGAGCTCACTTACTTCTTTGAAGTATCTAAGTAATATAAACGAGCATGTAATTCCCACTGACAGTGAAGTTCCGTGCACAGTATACACAGCTCTGGCACCATGTGAATAATAAATAACGGTGTGGAGGAAGATGCCAAGAAACAGTCAAAGTTCCCATTGTCTGTACAGACAAATGCCATCATTTCATCGCAAGATAGCTTTAGCAGGAGGAATGTCAGTGACATGCAAGGATTGAAATCCAGTGGGAAACTGTCCCCCAATTTTCAACTCATGTTACTCCTTTTCTATGCAACATACAGCAAAGACGGCAAAAGAGATGCAGAAAAAACGGTTGAGTGACATATGATCATACATGAAAGGCTGGGGAAAAGGGTTGGAAAGCTCCCTCCCAAGCAGGGTCAAGGTCATCTGTTGAGACATCACCCCTCCAAGAAATACTCTGCCCCTTGTTCGCCACTGTACAGGAATTAGGATCACGAGCCGTATGAAACTATGTTTACCCCCAAACTTCATCCTTGGCTTGCCAGCCAGCCAGCCGGCAATCCACAAACCATATCTGAACACAAGTTTGGCTGTGATTTTGTCACACAAAGTATAGCAAACAAGCTAGCCTCTGGCTCTTTCCTCTGGGCCAGCCTCACACGCAGACCTGCATCTCCTGCAACAGCCTATTTTTGCCAGCAGCTGAGAAGTCCTACTGTCCATTTTATAGGTGGGATTGCTTTCCTTCCCTGTTTTTCTGCCCAGGAAACTTCAGAGCGGAACTTGCAACAGTCCTTGGAAAGGGAGTGAGCATGAAAACATGGGAAAAAAATTAATCTTAATGGAAATCCTTGACTAATTGACAGGTTGGAATAAGAATGACCATAGACCCCAAACTATGCCAAGGCAACCAGTCTGCTCCAGGCACTGCAAGCTCACTCAGCCAGCCACATGCCTGGCTGTTTTGCTCTGCCAGCTTTACAAGGCCTAATTAGCTCTATTCCTTTTGTTTGTAATTACAAAAGCAAACAGCCATTGGAGAGAGAGGGAATGGAGGTGGCAGCTCCTTGACTGAGCTTAAGAAAATGGTTTTTTAAAAGTTTGCCTCTCATCACATGTACTTGAAAATGTGAAAGGGATGAACACAAGAGCCCTGGTGAATGGAAAAAGGCTTCCAGGCCAGGCAGAAGCAAGGGGGACAGAGCCTTGCTACCCTGGAGCAGTATCAGTGCAGGTTAGAAGAAACTGCCTCCAGCTGGAACCATTTTCTACCTGGCCTGCAAAAATGCACCCATCTCCCTGGTTGTGCTCATTGTCACAGCTGGGAGCAAGCACAGTACCTCCCAAGAGGGCTTTTCAGTGAGATGGATCCTCCCAGGGCCCATCTCTTCACAATCCTGTTAACCCAGAAATGTCAAGGAATTGCACTGAAGAGTTTTTACAAGACAAACAGATCAGCAGATCTCTTCCTGCTCTAGAAGCAAAAGATCTTGTACAGATAGCCACAGCTTGCACATACCCTACCCCAGATAAAGCTTCAGAGAGCAAAGCACTACTGAAACAGAGCATCTCTCCTGGGAGTGCCTTGGCTCCGTACCCCATCCCTTCCCCATTCTTGTAGCTCCCACTCCCCTGCAAGGGAACAATCTGCCTTCCCCCTGCCCCTTCCTGCTCCACCCAGGGCACAGCCTGCCTTGCTGAGGAGCAGACCTTCTGGTTCCTGGGCTGCAATCGTAGCAGATTACTGGGTGAGTTTCTGCCAGAGGCCACAACTGCCTGACTCACTGCAGAAAATTTGTCCCCACCTATGTCTGCTGTAGATACACACAGCTAAACAAGCTTCACACTAGCAGGCAAGCTCTCAAAAGACCATGCCCCACCCCCCCCATCTCTTCCATGCAAAACCAAGAAATGAAGCAATGCAGTCTGATTTTCTTTAAAAAAGTCCATTTATTGAAATTGTTTAAACACTTTATACAAGTTCCCAATACAAGCATCTGCTCCCTGGCTCAGGGTTAATGTAAATACAAAAGCACAGACTTCAGTAGCTCTTCAATGTGACCTGAGCTGCCACCTCCTAAGACGAGGTGTCACAAGTCAGCTGCTGTGCATGGGCAATTCTCCATGGAGAAGTGGAAGCCACATGACCCAGCTCCAAGTACAGGCCAACATCAACTCAAGCCCGAAGCAAATGCTCTGGTTGGTTTCTTTTAGTAACTTTGATTTATGTTGCAGAGAGTCAGGTCAAACAGAGGTACAAGGCTTATACAAACCACCAATGCCATGGTTGGTACATTGCTCAGCCCCAGAGGTTCTCCCTGTCTACAGAAGGAAATCAAGACATCTGATGCCTCTGAATACATACACAATTATAAAGCCTGGTCAGAAGCAACCAGTTTCCTTCTGTAGAAAAAGCAAGGTTTAGCTTTGGAGAACTGGTACCATCCTTCTAGGAACGATGAGACAGCCTCAGCCAGTGTTAGCCAAACACCAAGTGACTGGGTGTTTCAGAGGAAGGGGTGGGAACTTTTGAGCTGCTTTTTTTTTTTAGATATGACCTAATATGCAAGGATGGCTTTATCTTTAAAATGCTAGTTTCTTCCTCTTTGGAGAGCTTGGATTAAAAGAAAATGCCGTAACCCTTGGGTCAGTTTCCTTGGAATTTGCCTTCATATCACTGGAAGTGTTTACAAGAAGAAAGACAGGATCAAATGGCAGCATGTGAGGTATCCTTGGGGAAACATCAGGGAGCGGCAGCACATTCAATTTGGTTTAACACATTTAGCTGCGCAAGGCAAACTGAGATCGGTAACCAAGCCAAAATGAGAAAGACTCAAGGAGATAGGGGTTTGTTATAAGTGGCCTGTAACACACAATGGGATAAAGCTTCAAGCTCAGTTAGGTACTAGGAACATGGGGTGGGAACATGGAGGAAACAATCCCTGGCAGCACTCAGTGTCTAAGGAACAGCAGCAACAGCCCCACCAGAGACACCCAGTGAAAACAGACAGCAACTGTTTTTCTTTAGCTCTTCCCTTGGTACCAGGGAAACCTGCAGCTGCTTTGGGAGTTGCTAACCTCTGTACCCACAATTTTGCAGCCTTTGTCTCTGACACAGTCAACCTACAAGATCTTGTCAAAAGAGCGATGACATACAGTTAAGCCAAGCCACCTTACACTGCATCTTCTGTTGGCCCAGCAGCATGTGCACGGACAATTACAGATTTCAGTTTAAGTCACAGCAACTTCATTGTGTCTGACCCTTTGCCACGCCAATCTGCACAGAAAGGAGACTGCTCAAGATGACAACGCCAGTAAGACAGTACAAGAACATTTTAGATCTCTTCAAACATTCCTACATGTAAAGTCTTTTCCCTAAAATTATGTTTCCCCTTAAGCTATTGGTTTCATCACTTTGTATATAATATATGTTCCTTTAATTCCTACACACACCACACTGGGCTCTAACTTAATGGAATATGGGACTGAATTGTTGCCATCTTTTTTTTTTTTTTTACAAAAACAACTAAAAAAGCACCAACATCCATCTAAAAAACACAGTATCATTTTCCCTTTGACTCCCAAATACTAAACTTAACCCAAGCTTGGAGGTTTCATCTTTCCAGTGGCAACACCTATCAACCTAGGCTAGCCTTCCTCCACGGGCTGGGAGAAAAAAGAGAAGTTATGTCCAGTAGCAAAGAGGATTACAAAAATATACACATTTTTGGGAGAAAAGGAAGGCAGAACCTAGAGTCTGAACTCTGCTCAGGACAGTGGCATTGCAGCGTCCTCTCCAAAATGCTTTCACTACCAGTGCTGGCGGTTGTTGTTCTTTGTTTCATTATACATAATCCTTCCCTGTGGAGGGGGCGTTTTTTGGATAGCCTCGGGTGGGTGGATATGAAGTTTCTCTCCGCGGACAGGAGCAGCAGAGGAAGGCTCCCCCCAGCATGGCCAGAGAAGCAGCTGCCCAGCCAATGAAGAGAGCTGATCCAAACTCAAATCTGGGGGAGAAACAAGGAAGAAAGTGAGTACTACAAGTAGCACCTCTGGATTAGAGTATTAGCATGTCAACACAGAGCAGAAGGGAGCTGAAATCAGGATTGAAGTGGCTTCTTGGAAGGCAGCAGTTTGGAGCAGCCAGAGACTCTGCTGACCCTCAAAGCTCAGCTTTGCACACTGGGTTAGTCCAGTCTGTCAGCTCACCCTGCACAGCTGCAGGAGGGCTAAGCTCTGTGCAAACCAGGCCTTAAACATTTATCAGAGGAAAAATGCACAAGTCACAGCAGCTAGGTCTGACAGTGATGCTGCCTTAAAACAAAGCCAATGCTTAATAGCCGCATGGATTATGAGATGTGGTCCTAATGCTTTTTCTGCACAGTTTGAAGCCAGCTCAGCTAGCTCAAGAAATTCTATTTGTTTTGAGCCATGGCTACTCAAAACTAAGCCCTGTGAACATTTGTCATGCTATAGTATAGTGTTATATCAAATGGGTCAGTACCTGGTGTTGACAGGGGTGAAAGGGTCATAAAAGGCCCGAGCCACTCTGTTGCCATACCATGACGTGGCCACCAGCGCTGCCAAACCTGCATGGGAAAGGAACACAAAGTCATACCTTATTGAGAAGGAACCCAAAATAAATAAGATCACTGCAAAAATGTTATGTAGCTAAACCAGCATTTGGAGTGATACTGAGCTGCTGCTACCCTGGGAAGATCTGAGCTGTTACTTAGTGCTGGTTGGGAAAGAAATTCAGAAAAGATTTGAGGTCACCCACAGTTACATGGCATCAACAGCAGGACTGCTAACAGCCTTTCACTGGAGCAGGGCATCCAGGTCAAACTCAGCTCTGCTAATAGAGATGGAAGGCATACAGTCCACACAGAAGACATAATGCTAGTGCCAAGAGACCTATTTGCTGTCTCAGACAGCCAGCAGCTACTGTGCCAAAGTCCTCTCTAGGGAATTCCCAGCCCAAACTGCTCTTGGAGCAATGCCAGCAAACCCCCCCATCCTCTCACATCCTATGTGAGGTAAGTGCCATTTAGGAAATGGCACATGTAACACTAACACATCTGTATGTTACCAACCTGCAATGATGAAAATCACCCCACCAAAGACAGCCATCCGCATCTTCTTCACCTGATCATCTTCCATGCACTTCATACATTTCATGCCAGTCACAGCAACAAATACAGCGACAAGGCCCAGGAGTATAGCAGCCACCATCAAAGCCCGAGTGGCCTGCAGACTGCCTAGAAGACATTAGGATTTGAGTTACCACAAAGAAAACTCAATATACAAATAGAAATTCAAATTACTGGGCTCAGTAATCACATGTCAAAGTACTCTGCTCCGTGTTACACAGGATACAAACAAGACATTCATTTTTTGCTTTAAGCTCCAAGACACTGTCATGCATCAGGATCAGAGGACTCTCAGCCTCTTCTAAAATGCATGGAAAACAAGGGCATGCAACGCTTTGCAGGAAATGACCTGGGAATTGCCCTCAGACATCTTTTGTTCCTTGATCATTTGAATCCCAATTGGAAGGACGTATTTGTTTATCAAAAGCAGTATTCAGATTTAGACTCCACCTTGACAAAGCATTTAGGCACATGTTTTAATATGAATAGCACCATACATATGAATAGTCCCACAGCAGACATCAAGGCCCCTTTATTGCTCAACACTTCCAAAACCTGTCTTACACAAATGCCTCAGTGCTGATTTGGATATTTTTGCATTAAATCCTCAGTTTGAGTCTCAGAGGGTACAAAAATACAATTGCAACAGAAACAGGATTTTCCCAGCCAAGTGAAAAATAGTAGTTTTTTTCCCCGCCTAAAATATTTATCTCATTAGGCTCAAAGTTATTGAAATGTTTGAAGACCCTCTTGTGCTTTTGAAGAATTGGAGCATAGAGCAATGCCTCCCATAGGCAAGAGTTGTATTTGCCTGGATTCTCAGCAGATTCCATGTACTTTATCCAAGATTTGGCTTTGTGTTGACTCATCTGAAGGCAGACACACACATATGTACCTGAGCTACTGAATTCAGATTTTCTTGATACCAAAGGAGAAAGAAAATGATATAAATTAAGTCATTACTGATAAAAAGTCAGGTGACAACACACCTGAATAGCAGTGAAATAACAGCCTGAGCTTCAATGCCTGGCAGAGCAGGTTTATTTGAACAGCATGGATTTTAATATACAGTCCTGCTAAGATCTGGGAACAAACAGAGCTGGTTAATCACAGGAACAAGCTCCCAGGAGCACCAAGGCAGAAGTGTCCCTCGACACAGAAGGTTATCCAGCAGTGACACATGTACAGTTTTAGCAAAGTATCACCCGAATCTGTTCCCAAGTCTGGAGCTCACCCCTCAAAGCACGCTGACTGCATTCTGCTAGAGCTCTGCAACGCGCTTCAAGCTTGGACAACTGCAAGATTTAAGTCTACAACAGAGCACCTGCAAACTCGGTCAGCACTAGTATGGTGAGCCCCATCAGAGCCTGTGCTACAACAGGCTTTTTGGTTCAACTTGGAAAAACAGACAGGAATTCAAATCTGATACTGGCCAGGAGGGCAGCACAGCCGCACAACTGCCTCCGCAGCTTCTTTACTACAGTCCCACAGCACAGCTTGTGTAGGAAAACTCTTGGGACCCATGCCAACAACAGGCTATCAGGCTCTAGTTCTGCTTTAAAACAGATCTGGACCAGCCTCTATATGCACAAGCTTATTGTTCTGTAAATAGCTTATGAAACAAGATAAAACCAATATAATAACAAACACAATAGTCAAAACAATAGGAAGTGACACACTTTTGTAAGAAGAAAGTCATGGCTTTCTTGGGAAAAATCCCACTCTCAGCTTGGCTAAATGTCATCTCTCATTTCCTTCAAAGGGGAAAGGTGACACACCTCACACTGCCCAGGTGGTAATCAAAACCCATCTGTTGCATTGATTGCAGAAACCCATTTACAAAACCATTATCGCTTTCACATAAACCACAACAGCAGTATCCAAACACATTTTTAAGAGATTTATCTCCAATGTAAGAGATTACACTCTAAAAATAATTTCTAGCTTACAGAAGTTACACCAATTTTCAGAAAGACTGCAGCTGACAGATTACCACCCAGGCAACCAATTCAGTTGCCACACATTTAAGGCTAGATTGTACATTACAGCAGCAGCTCTGGAGAGGCCAGTGGCTGAACACATTTTCTGCAGAGGTACCAAATCTGTTTCCTCAAGTCTACAGTAGGCTGGGACAAGTCTTGCTGTAGGAGCAATTACTTGATAGGAGACAGTTCTGCAAGTGTTCTTTCCTGAAGGTGAAAATATGAGATGTTCTCCGACAACCAGAAAACTAGTTATAAGGGTGGGAAGATACGTTCTCACCTTCAAATACATTACTATGGGACAAACACAGGAAGATGCTTGAAAGTTTCAGTGACCTCAGAAGACCTAGCTACAAAACCTGCTAGACACCTCAAGATGTACAAGTATTAACTGGATGCATGCCATGACAGCTTTGCAGAAGCAGCTGAACAAAAAAGCAGCATTGTGAGCATTTCCCAGGGCCTCCCACTTTCAGCAGCAGACCCTGGAAAGACATCTCCTGGTGTCCTCACCCCTCCCTTATCCGTGGCCCTATGGCATAAGAGGACAGAGGCATTTCAGAAACTTACAGTAGGACAGAAAGACAGGTGGGAACGTCTGCAAAACAGACTGTCCCTTTATCCCACGACATTTTAATGTGACATGACTGTATTGGCCAACCACCCTCCCATCTGCCCTGTGCTCACAGCATGTGCTGGGAGAGAGCGCTTTTGTCTTCTCACCACTTTTGCAATGTGTGCAGTACATTGACTGCAGTTAATCATCATACAAGCTATTAGTTATTATGTACACATTAACAATCACGCTGTCAATAGAAGCTACACATCCAGAGGCTGAGAAAGCTAGTTTAATATTATTTCTATTGTTCACATGGGCCTTTCCAGGTGCTTTAAAAATCCCAAATGATCTAAGCATAATATTGTCTTAACCTGCTAAGCAGGACTGGCTACCAACAAGCAGAAATACTCTGCAGCAATTTAGTTTCACATATTCTATCACATTGGAGAAACAGGATTTCCCCCACACTCCTCGCTTGGGGCGGGGAACGGAACCAACATACCATCCTGCACAATGTGAGACAAACGAGCCTGGTACCCAACAGCTGTCAGATGGCAACAATATTTTGCCAATATAAACCACTATTTACTTGGAAGCCAAGCCTTTTTATTGCTGGTTAGTAATTAGAGAAGCCTACAGCAAGAAAGCAGCAAGTACAGGGGTTTTAAACCACAGAAAATAGTTAACAAATGTGAATTCTGCAAGCCATAAAATACAGTGTAAGTCCACAAAAAAAATATAGCAGCTCACACCTGTTTTCACATAATGAAACCCACTCTTTTTAAAGCATACTAAAAAAAACCAGCTCTAATTTATTGTCAGTTGGTGTGGACACAAACTACACGATGGAGTGTATCTGAAGCCTATGCAAGACTTTCCTTCCCACAACTGTCATTACCTGACACAGAACTAATTGCTGGCAACTGCTTAGTTAAAAAAGGACTTCACCAGCATATGTTTGAGGTTATTTTTCTGTCACCACATTTCCTTATTTATTCTGTTTATATCATCTACATTATAGAAGAGCTGTTGGGAAAGTGCCATAGGATTTTTGTAATGCCTGTTTGTAATGCAAAATTGCTGTAATGGCTCTGTGTGCAGATTATTTTCTGATAGGGATGCTCATTGACTGCCTTGTTTGTATTTAAACTACAGACTTTTTCTTCCCTTCCCCTGCACCTCCATGCAGCCTAGCCATGACAGAATACAGGTGAAACATGCTGTGCAGCTCCCTCTAATATCTGCAAGGGAAGTTCCCAGGAGTCACAAGTGCCCCTGTAGTGTAGGAAGCACATTACACCATTCACCCCCAAGAGAAGTCAGCAGCCTTCAAAGCCTTCCCATTGGGGTTTCATGAAAGGTATCTCCTTGAAGGAGCAGGATCCAAGATCATGCTGTCCCACCCTGCCAACACATGCAAGTTACTTTTGTGCAGCAGGCAAGGGAACAAAGATCTAAGCAAGCAAGAACAACTTTGGATGTAGCCAGCAAACATCTCTCACACTTTGCAGTCATTCTGGCTGGACACAGAAGCCTGCTAATGGCTTGAAGGCTTTCGAGTCCCTTACCAGACTCCTGCACACTCATGACCATCAGATACTACAATCTGTACTCCTTCAAAACACCTTTCCACAAGTCTAGAAGACTGTACAGAGGAATCTGGGCATGACGCACACTCAGACAGGGTCATGTTTCTCGCCAAAATGGAAAGGCTGGGAAGTCCTCACTGCACATCCAGTAAGTGACAGTGGCCTTGTACTCTGCCTACCCCAAAGCAAACAATGTTCAATGCCATCCTGCATTCACTCAAACAGCAGAGAAACCTTGCTGGTAAGACAGGTGACACATAGTACCACCATTTCCAGATTCTTGATCAGAGGAGAGCTGGGCAGTCCATTTTCCCACAAAGCCTGGAAATTCCCTTACCAAGAGGTTTAGTAACACATAGTAACACTAGCTACTAAAGCTGCTTAGAAGCTGCTTGCAGAGGAATAAAGCCAGTGTATTGCAACAGGCTCCCACCCCTCTTGCAGACACAACACAGCACCACCACACAAGAACAGCCTCAGTGGCATTCCAAGTAACCCTCTACCTTCTCAAAGTGTGGCACAAGTGAGACTGTTATCACTCGATCATGATTTTTCATGATGAAGGAACAGGGATTAAGAAACATGGGAGGAAATTAACCCTTAACCCACATGAAAGCACAGAAAGCAGCAGGTTTTACCTGCTTACTCCAGATCTAAAGATGGAGAGATGTGACAAACTATTTGGACACATCTTTACCTCCTGCTACAGCTTTGTCCCTCCTTGGGCCACCCTCCCAACTACCCCACCATGAGGACAGAACAGCAGTAACCTAAGCATGAACCCTTCCTTCCCCCTACCCATCCTCTTCTACCACCCTGGCTGAGCCTGTTTGAGGAGCTGGAAGGGCGTAGGAAGGAAGATTTCACATTTCAGTGATGCTGTTTGACCCAGAGGGCATCCAAACCCTTGTTTATTTTCTGGGCTAAGGCAAAGGCTCATTGTGGATGTACTAGGTTTGGTGATGAAGTAGTAGATGAGTCTCAGCTTGCCTCAAGCACAGAACCTCTCCCGGCAAAACCAAACAGGGCGATGAGTATCTTCAGCTAAAACAGCATTAGACAGGACCCATAACAACCTCTGCTCTGAACAGAAGAGTGTGGGGTTAGGTGGGGCTGAAGGCTTCCAGATACAGGTGCCAGGAGCCTTTCTCCCTCCTGCCTGAGACCATCCCCCGAGACCCTGGAGGAGCACAAAGCTGAGCTAAGCTCCATGGACAATGCTGGAGGGCCACAAGAACAATGCTGAGGCAGTGCAACAAAGCCTTGTTGCAAGGGTGGCTTTTGTTGCCTCTATGTCTGCACATGGCCACGCATTGCTTTTCACGTAAGCCAGCAAAACGCAGCCTTTCTATTGCCTGAATAGGAGCACTGACATAAGCCCTCAGCTGAACGCAGCTGCGGGAGAAGTGCCAGCATGGGTGCACTCCAGCATGTGGCCACACGGGAAGCTGGAGGCCCCTCAGTTGGCTAACAGGGCTCATCAGCTTGTGCCAAGCCCATCTCTGACATGCAGCATCAGTCCAGGCAGCCAAACACTGACATATCTAGAGGAATGGCAAAGCCAAAAGATGACTGGCAAAGCTTCCCAGCATTCCCACAACCATGAACTACTGCAGGTGTGAGGACACTCAGTCTTTCCTATGGGGACAAAGTAATTGGAGATCGGGGCCTTTCCCATCAGTGCATGAGGTTCTGACGCGTGGCATGGAGCATTCAGGGCACGTGAAGCTCTGTCCGGACAGCATGGCCATGCAGAAGTTTTTCCGCCCACATAGCTGTACCACCTTCACCATGACAAATGAATGCAGTAAGGGAGCTCTTACTGCACAGCAGCACCTGTCTCAGGGTGCAGCTAATTAGATATAAATGGATTTTTCACACCTCCACCCAAAACAGCACTGCTGGTCCCCACCCAAGCCTACATGGCTGTACGACCTTGAAGGGAGACCAGGCACAGAAAAGAGCCCATAAGGTGTATGTCCCTAGGCATGATCTGCTTTCAAGCGGGAACGGTGCAACCTCAGCCAGCTGGGGTACCAAAAGAACAAGCAATCCTTTAGCCAGCCCTCACTGACTTTCCCAGCAGAGAAAACATTCCCTGCGATTTTTGTATTTCTTGGGCTTCCTGGAAATTTTCAGGCAAGCATGCCCTGCAGGGCCAGGGGCTCCGCAGGAGCACAAAAGACCACTAATAGCTCAGCCTCGGTCCCTGGCACCTCACACCTCCCTCCCCCGTAACCCTGGAAGAGAAGAGCCTTTATTGTTTGCAGGACAAAGGTGAGGGGAGCAGCTGGTTTTCAGCACTCGGCCATGAATAGGGCAGGTCTACAGGTCCTGGGGCAGGTTTTTAGGAGTCTGTTCAAGCCAAGCTCCCCATCTGATTCTGCAGGCAGGTCTCATTTACAGCACAATGGGCTGCAGCCACACAACCCCCGAGGCAAGTTTACCTTTCGCAACCCATCCAGGGGGTGGCTGGAGATTCCTCAGCACTGCTGGCATCTTCTCCCCCCACCCTTAGTGCGAGATAAGAGGCTTGAAGCTGAGCTTATACATAATTACTACTCAAGCCACCCCGAACTGTGTGCTTAGCCCAGCCCTGATTATCCGCAGCCCTGCACCCTGTTAGTGCTAAGTGGGTGCACCGCACTCCCAAAGGGAGTAATTTGCGCCTCTGTCAGCTGCAGGGCCCACGGGTGTTCGGTGCAAGGGAGCAAGAGCGATTGATGATGTGGGCTAGCAATGAAGGTGGGGCCCGGGGTGTCCGGCTTCAGTGGATGACACACAGGACGTGTTGGTGGCAATCTAACTCGGAGATACGCCCCATGGTCCCCGGTTTACGTGAAACCGCCTGCTCATTCCTTTAGGAAAGAGAAGGTGACCAAGGTGGCAATTATTTTATTAATTAGGAAGGGAGAAGGATGAAGGTGTTACAGGACACTACTGGACTCGGGATGAGGGGAGGGATATTGATCCAATTTTTTTTTTTAACCGCCTTGTACCTGACGCCCCAGAAGCTGTATGCTCCAGCGCTCTAGAAACAGCCCTCACTGCGGCTCCAGTTCGCCGTGACCGCCCCGAGCGACACCCCAGCAAGCCAGGCATCCATGAGTTCCTGCGTCCATGAGGTGGCTTTGCCATCCCAGGACAAGATAAGAGACCTAGAAATTACCTTGATACATTGGCCTGTCTAAAAACCAGAGGCAGCGCTACTTGGGCTGGAGTCCAGCTCACCTGCCAGCCCTTTGCTTAAAAGCCCCACGGGAGTAGCAACTACTTTCCCAGAGAACAAAAGACCGAAACAGTCAAAGGCAAAAAGAAAAGGAGCCGTGCTCGAAAAGACCGCTTCAGCACCGCTCATGAACCTTGCTTCCTGCTGAGCCGTGCCCAACGAACGCAGTCCCTGTCCGAACTTCCACAGCCAAAAGATCTTGCTCGCAATCACGGCGCTTTCCCGAACACACGTTGAGGCTCCGACACTTCCCCTCCCGGGTCGTTTTTTTTTTTTTTTTTTTGCGGGACGGGCAGGGGGGACGCCTTCGGTTCCCCCTCGTCCGGTATTGCCCCGCCGAGTACCACCGCCCCCCGCCCGGGGAGCGCTTCAACAAGGGAGAGCCACCGGGGGAACCCCAAGAGACACGCATCCGAGCCCCGACGGAACGAGGGGCCACCAAAAACATGGGTGACCCTGAGCCCTTCAGCTCCGAAGGCACAGGCGGCATAGCTCTAACGGGACAGAGACCTTGAGACCCGACGGCATCGGCATCCCCAGAGGGACAGGCACCGGCGAGGGGGTGCGGCAGTACTGGCACCCCCGGTCCCCACACTTCAGCCCGAACCCCGACACGACCGACACCGGCGTGGGGGTAATGACCCTACGGGACCGACACCCTCAGCCCAACCGGAGAAGCACTGAACGGCTGGGATGGCCCCGACGGGACGGGCACCCCCAGCACCCAAACACCCCACCCCGCAGCCCCGACTTACTCTCCAGCTTGAGCAACGAGTCGTACACCTTGCACTGGATCTGCCCCGTGCTCTGCATGGCGCACGACATCCACAGCCCCTCATAGAGCGCCTGGGCCGTGACGATGTTGTCCCCCGCGTAGGATGCCATCTTCCACTGTGGCATGGCGGTGCTGATGATGATGCCGATCCAGCCCAGGAAGGCCAGCACGAAGCCCAGGAGCTGCAGTCCCCCGCTGGCCATGTCTGCGTAGAGCCGGGCCGAGGAGGGGGAGCGCGGGGGCCGCTCCGCACAGGCGGAGAGTCGCTGCAAGTGGGACGAGAGAGCGCAACCAGCGCCGCGCACCGCACTGCCGCCCGCGCACCGCCCCGCGCAGCTTTTAAAGCCGCGCAAAGGGCGCCCCCTGGCGGCTGCGGTCCCGCCCCGCCCCGCGGGGTTTTCCGCGATGGGACGCGGCCCTTCGCAGCCTCCCGCCTTCCTCCGCGGTGAGGCCGGGGGAGCCGCCCTGGCCGGTGATGGTCCCACACACACATCCACCCACCCCTTCCTCCCTGGGCGCAGCGTCGGGGGGGATGTCGACACCCCCGGGGTGAGGGGGCAGCAAAATGCCCCCCCCCGGGAGCGACCTCCTCCTTCAGGGTTTCGCCCCGACCCACAGACTCTGGGGGAGAAACTGCTGGTGGGACTGTCCTTTCTGTCCCCCTCCCGGGGCGTGCCAGGGGATGCTTCGGCACCCGTGGAGGTTTTGGCACCTCCAAAGGGTGCTCTGGTTGTGCTCGTGGGTCTCCCCCTTTCTAGAGCTGGGGGCCCTGAGAGCATGAACCCACACCCACCTTCCTTGAGTCTGCTGCCTTTACCAGCCAGAGCTATCAACTTCCCTTTTCGGTGAAGACACCTTCCCTGCGCCAGCACATCGGACGGGACAGGTGGAGATTGGGCTGTGCCAGTCCCACTCGTCCCGCTGGCGTCCGTGACCCACCGTCCCCAGCCCACCCCAGTGCCACCACCGCAAGGCAAGGGCAGGGGGGCATTCCCCACCTGGCAGACTCACTGCCCGGCTCCCCGGGCACGCAGCACACGCGGGGAAAAACTGCTGCGGAGGAAACAATAAAGAAGTCGTGAAAAATATCGGTACTATGATTTTAAAGGGCTTTCAAAGAGGCAGCTGAGCAAACACTCATCATCTATGTACAAATGCTGCCAGGACCCTAAATCCAAACTTTTGAATCTACCGTTTTAATAAGGACGATCAGCTGTACATCTTTGCAATAATGGGTCTCTCTTAAAGGAGAAATTTTGGTTTTTTTGAATGCTTCAGTGATTTACTAAGGCTTATTGAACAAGGGGATTACAGACCAGGAAGGAGTGTCCTCTTTCTCGGGCATGTATTTGCCCAGTTATTATAGTTTGCCTTTCTCCTACATGAATATTTGAATATTGACTGATCCAGACTCAGACTAGGCAGAGTGAGGACAAACTGCCTCAGAGGCCCGGGGAGCACACGGCGTGGTCTGGGTGGTGCTGCCTGCCTTCACCATGGGCTGGATGGAGGGGACGTTCAGCCTGGACCTGCTGTAATTCCAGGCTCTGAGATAAACAGGTGATAATTACTGATAAAGGTCCTGCTGGAGGTAGGGATGGGGTTGTATTGTTTTGACACCGTGGTTTGCTGCATTCTGATGACTTAGGAGATTTTGCTGGAGCTGCTTCCTGAGATTTGCAAACAGACAAACAAACAGACTCGTGATTACCTGACCAGTCCTGCGCAATGCTGGGGGGGTCAAAGGGGAGAAAAGCAACTGCAATCTCGCCACACCGGGCAGAGACAAAGCAAGGCTGGTTTGTTCTGAAAACACATGTGGCTGCTGGTCCCCAACGTCTGGGCAGAGTGATGAAATCCATCATAGTTACCTGGTAGCAAACTTTTCCAGTCATGTCCTTTTTCACTTTTGAAGGATTAGGGAGCTGAGAATCTGCAGGTGAAGAAATGGTGTTTTCCTGGGTCTCTGTGGACCCCAGTTTTATAGCTTTGGGAGTGAAGAAGAAGAAAGCAGCAAAGTTTTCTTTGGCAATGCAGAGAGAACAAAGTAGATGTGTCTCTCTGTGTGTTCATCAAGAACTCTGCTACAGGGAGTAGAGAAACCAGCATGATGTTGGTTGGACCTGGTCGCTGGGAGGAACAATTCCTTGCCTGATGAAGAGGCAGGGCAGAAACACAAGCAAACCTGAGGAAAGCAGGGTTAGGAGTGTCTGGATTGGATCATTGATGTCTGGGTTGTCATATCAGTCCAATAATGTCTGTCTGCAAAGGAATGTACAGTGTTCCCAGGTGCTTCAGAGCACTGAACTGACTTGCTCCTCTGCTGACCCTCCTGCCACCCCCCAGACAGATAAGGCAGCTCCTCACTGATTCCTGCAGTGTGAGGTCAGCTCTGGACAGGGGTACAAGTTCCAAAGACACTTTTAGCAGGTTTAGATCCTTTGGCTACAGATTCCGAGCAGCCAGGAGGGGGAACAGAGCTGTTTTGTGTGGGAAGGACTTGGGCTTTCTACTGAACTTTCTAGGAAAGTACAGGGAGGAGTCCTGGGTGGCAATGATCCAATTGCACTTGCATTGGGAGGGACATCAAGAGTGGTCTTGAGGACATGTATGTAGCAGACATGCAGGCGTGTGCTGCATCATGTAGCACTCTGACTGCGCTGCTGGCTCTTGGAAGGACTGCAATCCATGCCCACCCTGTACTTGGGAAAAGCTGGGCTTAGGGTGTGTCCTGGGGGCATCTTTGGGCCAGTTTGTGCCAAATCTGTCCATAGTGTGAGTCTGACTGCTTGGACATATAGCAGGACACCATGGGTCCTCAGTTTCTTCCCCTTCCAGAAGGTCATGGAGCTTAGACTGAAGACAGCCTTCTTCTGGGAGGAGTGCTGTGGGATTACAGTCTACAGCTGCCTGGAAATGGGTGCTGTGTTCCTGAGGGGCTGTACAGCCATCCCATTGCTCCTCTGTTCATGATTCTGTGCCTGTATCTGGCTTTGTGGAAGTGAGAGCTTGAAGACAAGTTGCTCATGTCTCTTTGACCATTGAACACCTCTGACAACCCGTATAAACACCTTGTGCACAGAGTCCCAGCCTCATGAACATCCAATTTATATTTTGCTTTCCAGGGACAATTTGAAGTTGATACTTATTACTCACATTTCATGAGAAATTTCAAAACCCAGCAACTCTTTCTGTGGACATCACAAGGAATTTACAGAGCAAGATAAACACTGAAACTCCACTTTTGCCCTTCATCACTCATCAGTGTTCTCAGTGCTCTGGAATTTGCAGAGAATTTTACAGCATCCCTAAGATCATCGAGCCTCCTTTTCTGGACTTCCTTGCTTTGAGACATGAAATATCTTATTTATTTCTGCACTTGTTCAATGGGCAAAATAAATGCTCTTTTTACTCAATAATCACTGCCTTTCTCTTCTGCCTAAGATTCTTTTTTTCACTGGAAGTCCCAAAGAGTTTTCACTCTACTTTCGCCTATTTTTCCTACCTGACTTTTGGGGAAATACCATTCCTTCAGATCGTTAATCTCAGCTGAAAGACCTGGGTTTATCCAAGATGTTGCAATCTTCTCTGTATTCTCTAGGCTAAAGGTACTCCAGTACTGACAGTCCTTAGTGACTGGCCTGTTCTTAAGTAAACACGTGAGTCTTCATTTTTTTGCCCTTTGCAAAAGCAGGATCTCATGAGAAGAGACATGTATATAGACAGTTACTGAAATCAAACTGGGAGATTTTAGTCTGCAGGTAGACAGACTCCTCTAATTGTTCATAGACATTGTCCTCATGTGCAACAGTCCTTGCTGCACTGAACAAATGCTTAACACCTTGGTCATGTCACTCCTTTGGGTGTTAGTCAGACAAGCAGCCTCACCTCCGTACTCAGCAGAGATTTGTGCTCTGTGGGTAGTAAACGATACCTGTTTCCTTTTCTGGCAAAAACAAGCTTTAACACTTGCCAGGACTTGCAAGTGAGCAGCCTGGTTTCCTCTTCTCTTAGATGTTTCTCGGGGAAGGTCTCACTGTGCAAAGCCTGTGTTTGGAGAGCATGGGCTTACGTGTGATCCTCAGTCCTGGCGTCCCCTAAAGCTGGCCCCCAAGCTGCCCTGACTTCATCCTTGAGCTAAAACTCATGTATTAGGGGGAAACGTCTCATTCTGATTAAAAGTTATTATAAGTATGGTCAGGTGACAAGAGCAGGCACAGCTGCATGATCCTGGTTTCAGAGCGAAGCCACAAGCTCCACATCTGGACCAGAAAATGGGAATGGCCAGACAACATCAACCCAGCCCAGTGTTTCTGGTGGCAGCCAGTTGTAGAGTCAGGGAATAACACAAGCACATAGTGACACTACCCCAAAACAAGTTACAGCCCACCCTGAGCCATGTCTGAATATATCCCAAGCCAGTGCCAGGACTTTTAACTTTAATTTTGCTCACTTGATTTTTCCTCCATAAATTTGTCTGATTTTTGAAATTTCTGGCACCTGCAGCATCCTGCAGCAAGGAGTTTTGCAGGTTTACTCCATGTTTCACAAGAAAATACAAGATCTTGTTTCTTTTGAACCGTATGACTTGCTGTTGCATTTGATGTCCTCAAAGTTCTGGGGGAAAAAAAAGAGCAGACTGGTGGGACCACATGCATTTAGCTCTGGTGTACATTGTCTAGAAAAAGCTTAAAATGACTTTGTTGTTTATCTGCAGGCTGCTTTTTCTTCTCTCTCTCCCACTTACTCCCCCGTCCATCCAGGAGAAACACCCCTGCTGAACCTTAGCTCCAAACACTGTTTTGCAGGCAGCGCCCAGATGTCTGCCCAGATGTCAGGAGGATCTAAGACGACTGCAAATCTTCCTTGGGATTAGTCAGGATTGTGTCCAACCCAGTCTGCAGTGAGGAGCAGACGTGTTTGACCATGGTAGCAGCTGAAGCAGTCAAAGATCACAGCTTGAAGGGCTGCAGAGCACAGCAGCACGAAGAAAGCTTAACCCTTCATCAACCCTTCAACCTGCTCACTGTTGCAGGACCGCCATTCAGTACAAAGATTTAAAAAAAGATTGTTGGGGAAGACCTCCTCGAAATGGCTCTTATTGCCTAAAAGGCAACAGGATAGCACATAGCACCAAAACCAGAGCTTTTCCCTGCACACTCGCATTGAAATCTCCATTTCCAGGAGGAAAGCTCGGATTTCGTCTTTGGAATTGAAATTTGTGCTTGATGGAGGCAGCATCAGTTAGAGGGACTGACTGTATTTGATGCTGACTACACACAGGGAATATATTGTTAAAGTTGGATTTAAAATGGGCTGTATGAATTATTCCTTCTCAAACATTGGGGGTCAGAAACACCATAAACCTCTCTGTGTTTGGTCAGCAGACATGACCTGGAATTCCTAATCTGCTGGAGATAAACCAAGCTAATAATCAACCCTCTTCTTGCAGTCATTCAAACATTCATGTTTCCTCACCGGCTGTAATAAAGCTACAGTTCTGGGAGTAGTTTCACTCTACTCTTCACATGATGGATTTCATCTGGCTCTAGTTAAAATGTGCTTATATGTAACACACTGAAGTTGCACGAGGCTGGAGGCTGGCTGGACTCCTGGCTTCTCCTCTAAACCACCTTCCAGTGTGGGCTCTGGAAGGGATCCTGTCTCCTCCCTGCCTTCTTGGTTTTCACCTGTTGCCTTTGGTTTTTCTCCTCTCCTGAATCATCAACCCACAAACGACCACAAGGCCTGAGACTGTCCCTCAGAATGCCCCAAAACACTGAAATCATTCCCGTCTGTAAACAAGTGGTTTTGGCATGTATAAAGCTGCACGGTGTGTGTCATTACCCACAGCGCTCAGATCACTGGGCTTGTCTGTGCAAGGCAGCAAGTTGCTGAGAAATAAAGGTGGTCCTGCGTTCGGCCGCTCACGTGTTGTTTACCAAAGCGATACTGGAAGCTCTGATAAAAATTCCATGGCACAAAACCCATCCCAAGGAGGCCAGAGATCTGACCCATATGGTAGGATTTATTTTGCTTTCGATTTTTCTATTTTAGGATTGTGCTTTCACTGGACATTCTGTACCAGAGGCCAGATAGAAAACAAAAGTCAGACACAATCAAATCAATGGCAACAATGAGTTTCACAGTACTACAGAGGTAATGGTGTGAAGAGCAAGGAGTTATTAAACTTGCTTCTGCATGCTGTCAATAGAAGGTAGCTCTATGCCATATCATCAGCAAATGTCTTTCTCAAAATGTATGAAACTGAACATGGCGTCAGATGATGGGACAGGTGTGGTGAAGCACCTAGGGAAGAGACTCAACAGTGAAGTGGCAGGTGGAGAGTGTGCATTGTTGGAAGGGACAACCACAAAGTGTGGCCACTTTCCTCACCATGCGCCACTAGGGCCAGATGGAGCACAGCAGCTTCTGGTATTGGAGAGGGGAAGCAATGAGAATAAGTAAGACCCAGGCCTGACTGAGAGGGAGGCAGATCCACGTGTGTGAGAGTGTCATACTCAGTGCATGAGCCGTGAGAGATGTGCACCAAGGTCCTGACAAGATAAAATTCATCCTTGGTACCATCCATGGATGAGTTTTTTTAAGTGCAACTAGGAAGGCATCTCTCAGCTCCTCCAGGGAATGGGATCTGTGAAGATCTAACCCGTGGTGTCCAGCCAGCCTGTTTCCTCTCACTGTGTTCCTGATGCCTGCAAGGTCTTGGTCCTGATTCTCCAGGGACCACTTACAGCAGGGATCACACTTCTACCCTTATCTCACCGAGTCTCCACCAGAGACTGAGTGATGGGTGGTGTCTGTGCTCATGTATGAGCTTGATGGCCTAGTTATGGAATGAATTTCCTGAAATTATCAAGTGAAGAATCTGATCACCTTCAGGATCACCACTGAAAAATTTTGTTCTTTGGAAGAACCTCAGATGAAGGAAGGAGGGGGCATTGGAATGATATAATGAACAGATAAAAGGAGGAAGAAGAGAGGATTCCTGATGAGTAGATCTGAAATCCTCCACAGGAACTGCTGTTCAGCCAAACCTGAAGACAGAGTTACCGCCATGAAGCCAGAGTTACCACCGTTTATATTGCTCATCCAGTGAGCAACTAAGCCATCAAGCTTAAGTACCTGTGAGTCTGGTTTTGGGGCAACCTTCATGCCAAGGAAAAGCCCAAGCCATAGTCAGCATTTTAGAGATTGCTCAGAGATTCCCATCCCAGGATATGGCTATCTCTCATTTTTTTGTGCCTGGACCACAACCTCTATCCATTTCCTCAGCCCTTATGACATGTTAGATAATCAGTGCTGGGAAGATAAAGTGATCCAGGGTCCTTCCTAGAAAGGCTATGCCGTAAACTGCTGCAAGATTTGTAGATCAGACTGTTCAGGGGCAACATAAAGTGTAGGACATGAGGTTTCAGGTCTCTTTTGGGGTTGCTGAACTCACTCCCTTGCACATATTGCTAGGAATTCCTTGGGGGATCTATTAGACCAACCTTTTTGGGATGTACTTTGATATTGGAACAGTTCAAGATACACAGATTACTGTGCTGTAGAAAACCTTATGAGAGGCTAGAACCGGTGAACAATTACTCGGCATCCTCATGGATATGCTGACCCTGTACAGCCATCCTTCAATAGCTGTCTCTGGAAAGTAAGAGGAGCAGTAGGACGGGATTTCTAAGTACTGATATTCAATATGCTTCCGTCCCCTTTAAGGCACAGAAATCAGAGCCAGGTATTTCTGAAGCACTCAGTAGCTGCTGCTGTGACACACGTGGCTGGATTTTCCAGTGGGGAGCAGGGTCAAACATTTAAAGAAGTCTTTAAATGTGGCCAGTTATGCTAGTGCCTCTGTGGTAATGAAGCTCATGAAAATCTTTTGCTAAGTGCAAGACCCATCTGCACATGTATGCAAGGCGGAGGAGGAGGGAAGGAGCTTCTCCCCTGGACTTTCTAACACACCCTTTATCATTAGGACTGGGAGAGCACATTGGTGACCCAAGGTCATTATTTCAATGCCTAGAGGGAGTTTAAAACCCTGGTTGTCTGGCTGGAGGCCAGAGGCTGGAGGTGTTTCTTTCCCAGCTGTGTCTCTCTGCTCATGAAAGCTCTCCCTTAAGCCCCATGTACGCAGAGGCTGGGCTGACGGGTGATTCGGGAGCACTTGGGTGAGCCCACACCCTGTGCTATTGACAAAGGCGGCGCAAACGAAGCCTAAGCCAGAAGCAGGCGGAGGGATGGTCTCCTTTGGGAGAGCTCGGATGAAGCACAGCACATCTCCATAAAGAACAGAAAGGGAAACCGAGCCCCACGTGAACTCCCACCACCGGGGCAGCATAGGGACAGAATGGGAGAAAGAGGGAAAGGACACGCCATGCTCTGCTCTCCTAGTACACAGAGAGACTGCGATGTGGGGGAGAGGACAGGGCAGGGGAGAGGAGGCCTCTGAAGACACTCCCTATATAAATGCTTTGGCTGAAATGAGCACCGGAGGCTGGAGTCACCCGCTGCTGTCTCCTGTCCCCGGGCTGGGACTGCAGCTCTGCTCACGTGTCCCCATTCCTCAGGGAGTTTCTGCCAAGGATTAGGCTGTCCTTTCCCTTCCTCCCTCCTCTTCCTCCATGGTTTTGTCCTCCAGCCTACAACACAACCGGCTGCAAGGTGAAGGCAGGGGGTGATGGGGTGTGTGTGAGCCATGGGGGGCTTTGCTCACGCTGTTTGCTCAGCGGCAGGGGCAGAGGCATCCCTGCCTGTCCCCTCCCTGTGCAGAGAGAGGGCTGGAGCCAGGGGGTGGCCTCCTGGGAGTTTTCTGGGTGTTTGCAGTTGGCTCCTCCACCTTGCCAGAGCCCGGCTGTGCACAGAGCCCTCCCTGTGGGTACAGTGCCTTGGGGGGGGGGGGGGGGGGGGGGCAGACCAGGGGGTCACTCTGCATCAGCTCCAGGCAGTGTGCAGCTTGGATATTGGATATTAAACAGAAGGGGACAGAGAGTGTGTGGTGGGGGACTGGTGCAGGCAGGTAAGCAGACACTGAACTCTGCAGGGAAACTCCTCACAGATCCCATACCCAGATCTGACCCACACTCACCTAACCAGGTCCCAAAACTGTCCCCTGCTCACAGGCTGTGAATCACAGCAGCAATTGTTTTCTCCGAGCCTCAACTCTTACCCTCCTTGCCTTTTGTAGCAGATCAAACATCCTGCTACGAAACTGTGCATTTCTAACCCAGTAGTTATCCCCTCGATGAGTCTCCTAGAGATTCTTTCATCACTCTCCGATAAGAAGGTTAGTGAATAGGAGCAAGAGGCACAGAGGTCTGAAGCGGATGTTTCTTGCGAAGTGAGTCACAAGAGAGGCTGGATTTCAGCCAGGAGAGGCTGCAGGGTGAAGAACGCGTACGACAGGTCCCTCTCACTTAGGCTAAGGTGAGCCAGGTTTCTGAGAAGTAGCTGCTAGAGCACTGACACAATGCAAACCACTTCCACATGGGACTTGTCTTCCTTTGCTTTTCTCTGGTACTGCGGCCAAGGCTACCCTGTGACCTCCGGCAGCCTGATGCAGCTTGATATTCCCTGGTGCTTTGACACGTGGGTTTGGTGCTCCGGTAGCTCCATGGAGTTTCTTGTATTTGTGTACAATTTGGTACTGTGGAAAGAGCTAAATATTTTCCCTGCTCTTCCTTCTTTTCCTGCTCGATTACTGTTAGTGGCACAGCCCTTGTTCTGCACTCCCATTTTATCACCTTTGTATCAGAGCACGGGAAAGTTCAGGCTCACGCTGGGAAACACACGCTTGGATGAGGATGACGCCGGTACGGGGCAGGGCATCAACAGCCCTCGGGGTGCTTGGGGACAGAGGCTATTCACTGGAACTACTGACATGCCGAGAAAAGGTGTGTCTAATCCACTGCCCAGCTCCTCTGCCTATACACGCCTGCGTGAAGCTGGTATGCAGCGACGGCACTGTGCGTTCTCGGTGGGTGCTTTCAGGAAACCCGAGCGGTCACGCATGTTTTCACCGATAAGGATCTTACCACACCCACGCAGAGAGTGCTACCCTGGTGTTAAAGAGGAGCAGGGCTGTGACTCCTCACTCTCGATCTAAGTCACTTAGTCAGTGCCTCAGTTTCCCCAGCTCTAAAATGGGGTTAGTAATACATTGTTGAGATTATGTGTTTCTCAGGTGTGGGATTTCATAGGCGGCTATAAAACAAAATTTATTGTACTGAAGAGAGGTTGCAGAGTACTCTGAGAACCTGAAAAGACTGAATTGAAATGCTTATTTTATTATGTATTGCATTGGAGTGATTGAAAAAACTGTTTTAAAGGTGTGCAAGCATCGTTATCTGTATGTATAGTATCCATACACACAGACAATTTTTACTTACCAATCCTTTAAGCTCACCTTTAATAGAAAATGCCTTTGCTTTCCTGTTTTCTTTTAAGCCTATAAATTGCCTGGTTGAAGAGTCACAAGTTGCTCAGAAGTCATACTGTTTTCCTCAGTATTTCCAAGCTAAGTCCAAGGTAACTCCTAGGGTTTTGTGACCATATGAGCATGGCTGGAGTGGTACATTACAACTGACATGCGCTGCCCTGTAATTCATGTGTGTACACATCTCAGGGCTGAGGAGCACTGCTCTGCAGATGAAGACACCTAGAGGCCATGGATGGTGGCGTATGAAGCAGGAAAATGGAGGGGGTACAACCAGGAGAGAGGAGTAGGAAGCGCTGGTCAGACAAGCCCATGGAGTCTTCCATGGCAGCAGAAGAGCTTTTAGGGAAACCCCTCCCAAAGCTCTCCGTCACCTCTGGCTCCTGAACCGTGCCCATCAGACAAGCCCCTGGCCCTGAACACGACAGTCGCACCACTGACTGCTTGCTTGCTTGCTTGCAGTTAGGTCCATACATCATGCATTAATGTGCAGCATCACCGCTTCCTTCTTGCTCAAGGCCCTCTACTACACTATATGTTAGACACTGTGGAAGTAAAGGGAGGACACAACCCTTCCCTGCTCACGGGTCTGCAACCTCATGGAGGTGTTGCTGCAAGAATGGTTTTGTAGGTAGACAGATGAAAACCGGCTATGATCCTCCCAAGAGCAGCAGTAGTTTCTATCACTCTCTGTGGCTTACATTTAACAGAGAGCACAGACCACCTTGTGTTAATGAGTAATAAAAGCAATCGACCCACAGTGCATTTGTCTCTTAGCTGGGAGTGTGTGTAGACGAGGTGATAAGGCTGGTACATTAGCGAAGTTATGCTGCATTGATACCACAGAGTTTAAGAGCCCTACAAGGCCAAGCTCTGATCAGTATTAGGATACCCTAACGCTTTTGTTAGTGTCAAAGTACTGTAAATGTTAGGTTAGCCAAGAGAGTAAGATACAGTTAGCCTACATAGTACAGCCTACAAATCCATTTAAAAGCTACACTGTGTCATGTCAGCTAGGTTTTAGGCTATACAAAGACATCTTGGGAGGTTATTTTGGGAGACCTGTTTTCCGAAGCCGAGGGGACATCTGTTGTGCTAAGCTAGGAAAGCAGAGTATGATGGGAAACTGCTGCAGACTTTGCTTCATGAAGATGCTGACTTGTTTTAAATAAAGAGTATTAAATATGTACCTTGCCAGTTTCTACTGAATAAGATTATTGTATTCTTTCTAATAACTCTAGCAGTTTCCATGGTACTGTTCAGACACATGGACCTAAAGCAGGACCAAATATTGGATTGATGTCTCTGTTAGGTGAAAACCACAGATTATCTTCATTGTCTTGCATGCTCGGGAGCAGTCTTACGCAGGGAAAACTGGGGGATCCTGCCACCGAGGCTAGGATGCTCCTCAGCCCTGAGCTAGATGCAAATGGCTGGTGAGAAGCCACTTCCTGTCCCCCAGTGACTCATGGCCAGGGAAGCACTGGCATCCTGCTCTAGGAAGGGTCACTCGCCTGCCCTGCCCCGCAGGGAGGGTGAACACAGGGAGGTGGCTGGAGCTGGGACAGCAGCACAAATTGCTGGGCATGTGGAAAATAAGACTTAGCTGGGACAGCTGTGACAGCTATGGAGAGATGGAGCAAAGCCCAGGCAGCACTGGCACCTGGACACACTGCCCTCATCCCTTAGTGGAGTTTGCACCTTGGGCTGACATCCGATGTGCTAAGCTGGAAGGACAGAGTATGATGTGCCCATTAGAAAAGCTTAGAAACACCACTCTGGCTATTACTGTGGTCCTCCTGTTCCCCTGGGAGTTTTTTGCTTTCTGCCTCAGTCATGCTTGTCTTGCACACGCTTTCGCCATGCAACAAATGAGTAAAAATGGCCCCATTCTCCTCATCTTATCATCTCTGAAAAAGGCTTGTATTTGGGTGCAGGACAGAAGGAGAAAACAGTGAGATCAATATGGCTATAATGCATTTCCTGGCTAAGTCTCTGATACCGTAAAACTCTGCTCTTGCTGCCTCTAGTGACTCAGAAGTCTGTTTGTGGAAGGCGCTCTCAGATTTTCCAGGCCTTTTCTGAGCTCACCACACCACTTTCTATGAGTTACTACTAACAAAAATTGGCTGGGATATCTCATTTTGAAAACTGGTGCAGCCACAGGTTAATTAACACAGTGCAAGACAAGCATAGGAAGATGATGCATATTGTCAGTACCTGTCTCATATCAATGCAATCTATACATATGTGGCTAATGAAAGTCATTATGCTTTATGGGACCTGCACGGCCAATGCCCTGTCCCTGTGGATCAGAACTCTACCCTTGTCACTGAAAGCCGTGAAGTGAAGACCATGGGTGTTTTTGACTTACATAGACACTTGGATGCCAGAAAACTCAGCAGAAAGCATCATACCTGCATGACTGTATCAAGACATGTATCTGGCAGAGAAGGAAGAATAAAAGTTCCTCACTTGTCAGCTTCTCTGAATGGAATTAGAAAACAGAGAGCAGAAAAGCTAACGCAGCAGACAGTCCTGCAGACCCGGGCTTTTTGACCTGGGACATTTGTTCGTTACCTAGTGTCTCCCCAGGACATCTTCTGCAGTGTGACCTCTGAGGAACAGAGTGATCTGGGATCAGGGCAAAAGATTGTTAACTCTGACAGTAAAACTGCCTCATGAGGTTATAATAGGAATTATGTGGGTTGTGCATTGCAAGAATAGTAAACTTCTTATTGCTATTGTATTTGGAGGGAAATCTCGGAGAAGAGAAAGCAAGCTTTGAGCAGTTCTGTAAAAGTACTGATTGGCTCCATCTGGAGGTGGCAGCTGAGATGACAGACACCATCAGTTTGGGAAAGCAGATTGTAAGCCGAGCTGAAAGCAGAGCAAGAATCTGCTCCTCAGCCCTGTATTGAAGACTTGCCCATTAAAGGAGGTCTCCAGTCTTTCATGGCTTCTCATTTAAAAAATAAAGATCACCGAAGATGTGATGGTTTCTGCGCATTTGTACCTTTGGGATAGGAGGAATGTCTCGTCCTGCTGCTGGAAGGTGCCCTGGAGCTCTGCTGGGTTTCTTGGCACTGTGAGAGAGGGGGCACTGAGTGAGATGCTTCCTTGCAGAGGCCCTGTCCTTCTGTCCCCGGCAGCCTGCATGAGCCCTGCTCACCCAGGGAGTCCTGCAGGAAAATGGGAAGGTTGCAATGGCAGTAAATGAGCAGGCAAAATCCAACCAAACAAAATGCCCCAAACTGGCACTGCCTTGAAAAGTTCAAGATTCCAACATGGGACCTGGACTCAGGCCATGAACAAATTGAAGTTCAAGGCATGAGAAGTATCTAGGTTTGGCTTAAAGGCAGAATACAGAGCTCTGTATCCGAGCTGGGATGGTTGTTGGTGTTGGCTCTGAAGGCCCACGGCTGCTACCTTTTCCCTTCCCTTTTTAGTGACATCCCGGTATTGCACTTCATCATCACAGCATCAGAGACCAACAGGGTAACCAAAGGGCCTGGGATCTACACCAAGACACTTTATAGATGCTCATTGCTAAGGCATGAATCAATGTACAGGAACAAACGTGTGTGTGCACAAGAGCTCTTCCATGTGTCCCTTAGCAGTGCTTAAAACTTCTGCCCTGAAGAACAAGTTTTGATTCTTTTTTTTTTTAATCCCTACTTTGCCAAAACCTGCAATGATACCTGTTTTCCTTGCAAGTCCAGGACTCCAGTTACCTGCATGCCACTTCTGCACAACCCCATTTCTCTTCAGCCAGGCATGACAAGAGCTGTACCTGTGCAGGGCGGATTGGCTGCAGCAGCTCCCGTGGGTGCTCCCACCCTCCTCCCATCCCCGTTGCAGGTCGGTGTTGCTCCTGTGGCCATCACTAATGGATGGCATCTGCAGAACTGAAAAGTTCCCACTGCTCATGGCCACTGGAAGAGGGTAGTGGTGACCTGGGACACTGAGGCTCTGCCTCTACCCCAGCTTTAAGAACAAGGGCTAGGCACTGTTTTTCTTTCCCAGCCCCGGATCACCTGCTGGCATGAGGTTTTTCCTCCAGTATGTGGGCTGTTTTTTTGCCTTTTTCTCTACTGGGTTTTTGATAACATCTACCTGGACAGACTGCTGGATGGTGAACGCTGATGACTCCCTGGAGGTAAGATCGGGGTGAGGAGAGCCTGATCATCAAAACAAATTTGTCCTAGAGAGTTTGGTTCCTGGCATCATTGCTCCAGTCTCATGTACGTTTTCCCTGTTGTGCTGGATGAAAGTGGATGAAAATGAAATGAATTACTTTGGCAAGAGCAGAGGAAAAGTGATATTTTGTGTAATTGTCTCTGCCAGACTTTATTATCCAGACTATGCTCTCACTTAGTAAGTTCAGGAAAGGTTTACAGGCTCTAGGTTAAATGTGCATGAACATGTACGGTTACCCTGCACCTCCAGCCTGCATGGATATTTTGGAAATATTTCTAATCTTCTAGGTCAGAATTCATGGTGGAAAAATCTGGAGTGTACACTTGTGCTCTTCAAGTGCTTTTCTTAACAGCCATTGAGCTATAGGGCTAGCAGAAATTTATGGGGAGCATGGGGTCAGATCCAGCATTCAAAAATATCTTCTTGAACTTGTGCAGACAATAGAACTCTCATGTTAGAGAAAGGTACCGTCAAAAGTAAATTGCAAACCAGGGAGCAGAATGCTGCTTACATGCAAGGTGTGCCCCAGAGACTCCAGACCCCAAACCGTTGCTGATTTCCCGGCACTCAGTACTGCAAGTTTGTATTTTTCTTCCCAGAGCAGCCAGCACTTTCTGTATGTTTAAGCATTGCAGGTCCACAGTGTGGGAATCTGCTGTCTGGCAAACTGGATGCTTTATGCAGCAGAGGTGAAACACCTTCCAAGACAGAGAGTTTGGCTGAATATATCAGGAGGAAACTTTCTATCTGCTCTCCAGCATAGGAAACCAGAAGAGCTCCTCTGCACTCAGTGATTGCAATGCAATATTTAGCTGCATCATGTCAAGTGGTGAATTATCTGAGGAAATAAGGATAAAACTGATTACAAGGAAGATACCTTTTTTTCTCTATGCCACAAGAAATCCCAACAATCTGACTGCCAGTCCCACCCTGGAAGATAGCTGAGGTGGTCATAGATCCAATGTGGTGCAGTTGCTGATGGTCAGCATGTCTGCTCAGTGAGCCTCTTTGCAGGGAAAACAGTGTGCGTCCACTGATTCTGGCTGGGATATCACTCTTCATTTATCATCTTAATTTAGGATCTATTTTAGATTCCTATCAGGAAGATGTGAATTGTTTGCAGTCAGCTGAAGATATCAGTATACTCAGAAAAGCCAAATGGATCCCAGATTGTGGGAAAAACAGAAGAGGGAAACCCAGCTCTTAAGCGAAGTGAGTCTAGGAAAGATCCAGCCCGTTACCCTGAGGCGGTGTAACCTTGTCTTCTTGGCACAAAGGCACCTGCGCTGGGCTGTCACGCAGTGCTCCATTAACACCCACTTTGGTTATTAGCAGCCACTACTCTCACATTCCTGCTCTGAGTGTGAATACTAAATAATGGAGAAAAAACGCCCCCAGCCTTAATACCTGACCACTGATCTCCTTAATGGCCCGAATGACTCTCTGCCTCTCTAAACAGGGGAATGCAGGTAAACCGTCCATGGCCAGAAAGATGTGGAGTCCACAGTGACTCATTTTTTTCAGCTGGAAAAAGGGTAATTCAGGCAACTCCGACTTCAGGAGAAAGGAACTCCATCCTCCAACACAAAGTCTCTTGGTTTTGACCCTGGCCCCCAGCAGCTGGGGAGGATGAAGCCCTCGCTGTGGTCCTGCTGGGGAGGAGCAGTCACCTCCAGAGGGGCTGCGGGGGCCCCGGCCAGTGCTCAGCCGCTCGCCTCCTCTTCAGAAACAACCAGGTTATGGCAACACAGAAAGTGGGTTAAGCTGGTGCACTCCATGCGAGCATCAGGCAAGCCTGGGTCAATTTTTGCAGTACTTTGTGCCGGAAAAAACCCCATAATCTGCTTCCCAACAAGCACCGTATTGTGTACACAGTCCCTCCCTGTGACAGGTGGATTAAAAATATTACCACTACTGTTAAACGCTGCCTGTTTTACTCTTGTGCTGGGCTTGTAATCATTGTATGTTGGCACCTTTTTACAGTGCGGTAAAACACTGTGACTAACATCACTCACATGTTTGTCTTCTGCGCTTTCCCCAGAAGAGGAAGTGTGTGCTTGTTCTGTCATTTTTTTGTATTAGAATTATTTTAATATTAATTATATATTATGCATAAGATATAATTATATATGTTACAGTCATTATGCATTTTATGTTTTACTTGCGTACCTGTGTTAGGGAAAGCAGGTCGTGGCAATGTGTTTCGTAATCAAAGTGGGAGATGAGGAGTTTGGCTTAGCTCCTTAGCTCCTTTGGCTTGGCTTCCCAGGGAAGCTGGAGCAGATTTGCTATGGGGGGAAAGAGCTGATGAGGAGTTAGTGCTACCAACATGGTGCATGGGTCCGGCCATGGGACGGAGAAATCCATGCTGCCTCCGCGTCCACATGATGCCCCAGTGAGCCCTGACTCCTCTCCTGTTTACGGTGGTGAGTTGCTGTGTGCCTGAGGGTCTGTGCTGTCTGTGCAAGGGCAGATGCCCAAGGGTGGTTGGGGAGCAGATGAACAACGGAAAGGACAAACCGTGCACAAAGCAGAGGGGAGCAAGGGATGGCCGAGGAGGTTAAGAGGCAGATAACAGAAACTGGAATAGCTCAGCAGTGGCTCAGGCCAGCCCCAGGTCCCCCCTCTGACATCTGTTCCCATCACTCCTGCACCAGGCAATGAGACATTTATCCCTGGCTCTGTACGTGCTGCATAGAGATCGGCTGATCCCTGCTTCTGCCCATGTTCAGCACTAGCAGGAGTAGGTGACAACTGAAACATCCCAAGACACACAAAATATTTATCAAGTTTTTTCTAGTCTGGGAAGGGGGTTATTTCACACGCTAGACCATGATCACAAATGTTGCACCTTAAGACCTCTTTTTTGCTTGGAGGCTGACAAAGCCTGGAATCCTGTTAGTCTCTTTATAAATAATTTAGACAAAGCTGCTGCTTGTAAGATGCAAAAGCAAAACTAATGTGAACAAGTGAGGAAGTAACAGAGTATGCGGAGTAGTATGAATGAGCCTGTGGTGGTTTGGGAGGAACATGAAATGGTATAAACACAAGTGGAACAAAATGCAATTTAATAAAAATATGCTAATTTCAGTCACAGCCTGAATGGTGGTGAGTTAAGATGGAAGAGGAGCTGCAGCTGTATTAAAAGGGCCACGGTAAAAACTTATGTCTAATATAAACATGGCAATTTTTTTTACATGACACTGTTCTCTCGAAAAACACACAATGAAACTAGGTTTTCCCAGCATTGCTTCTCTTTTTTTTTTTTTTTGGTGATATTTTTCATTAAACCTGCCCTGAAATTCTGAGAAATTATAAGTAGTTTTCACCTTCACAGAACAAACCATGTAGATTGTTTTCATTTAAACATAAATAGTATCTTTTTTGCCAGTCTGAGGTAGCGAGTCATTTTTACTCACCTTTAATCCACGGTGCAGTATCACAGAGAAGATGTACAGTTTGGCTCGGACGTAGCATTGTGGAGAAAATATTGCAGTTGGCTACAGGCTTCAATACATCCTGAATGAGACTTTATTAAGTGGCTGAGATATGTTATTATCTGCTTTGTGATTTACACAGTGCAAGAAAAACCGAATTTGTTGCATCATCCAAGCAAGCCCGGTCCCCTTCCCTTGTGTGAAACCCATTCCTCGGCAGAGTTTCTCCTCCCATTAACTGCAGCGGGTGCCGCTGGCAGCAGCGGGACAGGCTGGAGTCCAAAGCTGCACCAACATTAACTCTGCTCCTCATATGAGCAATTCCAGGAATGTTGTAAAGGTGCTTGTTGCCATATTTGCATTGGTAATGAAAATACCTCCCGTATTAAAGTGATTTATGGAAGGCTGGGCTGGGAATGGTATCTATGGCTTCAGGACAACAGAGACGATTAGCTGTGATGCTACTGCAACGTCTGCCCCAGTCTGGATGCCTCAGCGATGAGTGTGGCTCGGGCACGCGTGGTCCCGCAGCCGGCAGGACACTGGGAGCCCCAGGGCCAGGATGAGCCCTGGCCGCCTCTCATCTCCCAGCCAGTGTTCATGGCTGAGTCATTTGGGGTCAGCCCTCCACATGTGTCTCTTGTCTCAGGAGGGGCTCACATCTGCAGATACTATGCTGCGGCCACCTCCCATTGCGGACGCCCGGCTGCTGGTGCAACGCCTGCCCTGCCAGTCACACTCCCCTCTGAGCTGCTCCTTCTTGGCAGCAGGATGATGTAAGGGGAGCATGGACAGCAAAGTCTTAGGTCGTCTGGTCCATAGCCCTGCCCAGCTCAGCCTAGACAAACATTTGGCAAGGAGTGGTCAAACCTGATCTTAGATCTCTCCCATCAGCCACCCTCCAGCTCCACCCAGAAATTTCCGTCAGAATTTTAATCCTTATCAATAGGAAGGTTTTTTCCCCTAATTTTTAGTGGGAATTTCTTTTGCTCTAATTTAAAATCATTAGCAGGGACACAAAAAACATTGTCCTTTTCCTCCATCCTGCTGCTTTTTTTCTTCTTCAAGCTAAACAGCTCCAGTTGACCATTGGCGTAACCAGACCGGGATTTCTGTTGAAGGGCTTAGCTGACCATCCACTGTGCTGGTGGATATATTAACTTACGGTCTTCTTCCTCTTTTCACCTCACAGGTGAGTACAAAATGTCGTGGCCTGTGGTGGGAGTGTGTCACAAATGTTTTTGACGGGATCCAAACTTGCGATGAGTATGACTCCATCTTCGCCGAGCACCCTGGTATGTAAGAGTCAAAGATGTTTCTACAAGTGGTGGGGACACCTGAGTGTAGACAAAAAGAGCCTCTGTGCTACTCAGTGACACATCACTTGGTGCACATACATATTAGAGCCATGTTTCGTTTCTCAGTGAGGTATTACTCCCAGTGGAAACTGGAGAAACCTTCACCCCAGAAAAAAATGTTCCCACGGGGTCTGACCCCATTACCCACCTGCATTTCCATTCCTTGTGCACTAGAACGATCTGCTTTTGTCCTGCAGTGAAACTGGTGCTGACCCGAGCCATGATGATCACAGCAGATATCCTGGCAGGATTTGGATTTTTCTTCCTCGTCCTGGGACTGGACTGTGTGAAATTCCTTCCCGATGAGCCGCTCATCAAGCTGCGCATCTGCCTGGTGTCTGGAGTTACATTGCTCATTGCAGGTATTTCCCTGCTGTGCCCCAACCCTGCAGAACACCCTTCAGCAAAGGGGGGAAGCTTTAAAGCCTTCTCTTATTTTGAGGAGAGGAGTTAGTGATTTTCTAGAGGGTAAACATGGGGAAGGATGTCTATTTGCTTTATTTATGCAATATAGCTTCCTCTGTTCACTGCCTGCCCCTGACAGCACATAGTTGAGTTTATTTGCTTTCATTTCATCTGTTGACCAGGTGATGTGGCTCTGAGTTGACTGACTTCCATTTACTGCTGTTTTACTGTGCAGAAGGCAGTGTTTTGTTAAGGCAGAGAGACCTAATTGCTGAAAGACTAGGAAGTCCTGGCATCCTGGTTCGGTTCTTGGCTCTGACACAGATTGTGTGACCTTGGGCAAGTCACTTAGCCTGAAATCTCTGCAGCCACTCTCTAATAAAAAGATAATAACATCTGTCCCTCCTAGGTGATAAATACCCAATTGACTGAGGTGTTTTGTTGTTATTGCCAGTGGGAGAATTTTAAGTGCAAAAATATATAGACAGCCAACTAGGTACCAAGTAATTTAATTTGACTTTATGTTAATATTGAGCATCTACCTCTGCTTCAGCATAAGCAGATCTAACACATAACTCACCCCAGCCACTGTGAGCATACTTTGAGAGGTTCATTTAAACATCCTCCATTCACCTCCCAAAGTTTGTCTGAAAAACACTGTCAAAGTTCTGAAAGTCAAAACAGATTAGAAAATTAAATTCTTGAAGTAACTTTACAATAAGTTGATAAATGAGCTGAGAAAAGAGGAGTTTTCTGCCTTTTAATGCAGAAACCCGAGTGCTGCCAGCCGGCACTGATGGTGTCTGTGAGTGCCAAGCCGCGAGGCACAGCCTCTGCCTGACAGCAATCCGGCTGATATCAGTAGGAACCAGGGTGAATCCACCGAAGTGACAGGGGCCAAAACCTGACATCTGAGGAGGGTCTTCCCATCCTAAAGTCTGGCCCAGCAGAAAGCAGGCTATAGCTCCAGGTTTTATGTTTGTGATCTCCTCGTGGTCCATCTGGGAGCTCTGTGTAGCACCTCCCTCCTGTCCTGCAGGTCTCCCAGGCATTACTGGCTCGGTGTGGTATGCCATTGATGTCTACGTGGAGCGCTCCTCTCTGGTCTTCCACAACGTCTTTCTGGGCATCCAGTACAAGTTTGGCTGGTCGTGCTGGCTCGGCATGGCGGGGTCACTCGGCTGTTTCTTATCTGGGGCCCTGCTCACCTGCTGCATGTATCTCTTCAGAGGTGAGGATCTGTGGCAGGGCTGAAACACAGTTCAGAGATAGAATCATTGCTTGGGGCCTGCTACAGGCACACAGGGTGGGGAAAGTCCTTCAGGGACATCCTTCAGGATGGTTGCTCATCCCCAGTAGCAATATCTTCAGATGTAAAATGGGAACAGTATTATTTCAGCAGCTCTAGAAAGCACATCAAGGTCTTCAGGTGGGAGATGAGGTCTAAGTATGATATAAAATGTGTTATTATGTCATATCTTGGAGTGCTGCTTCCTCTGCATTTCGAGGCTTTGCAACTGAAAGTCACCAAGTCATCTGCACTTGTTAGCAGATCCTATTTCTCTCCCTCTGCCTCACAGAGACCGGCTCTGGAAGACTCCACTCTGCTTACTCCTTGAGGAAAGGCTATTCCTCAGCTGGGACAATCGTAACAAACGTGCATTTGCCATCCTCTCAAACAGCTACTGCCAAAATGTATGCAGTGGACACAAGAGTGTGAAGAGGAGGTAAGCGCTCCAGAAAGAGTTCCACTTTTATTTGTAGTGGAACTCCACTTTGGATTATGCAAAGACCCAAGCTCCTGTGGTTGTGATACAGATGAAAACTAAATTTCAAGGATGTACTATATGCTACAATGTTTGCATTATGAGAGCTTCAAAAAAACCTTTCCTTCTAGAAAGTAATCTCTGAGAAGATCTTGCATTAAGGATTCCTGTTGTCTTGAGTGCTGAGGCCGCTTGCATAAGCACGGACTGAAATAACCAACACAAACTTTTTCAGCATTTGACTCAACAGTATCGGCATGAGTGAGATAAATCAGCCGCTCCTGGATCAGACCCCAGCGTTCAGCATGAAGATCCCCAAACTGTAAGACGGATCTGTTCTGTGTCTGGCAATGTGTCGACAGAACGTACAAAGCAGAAAATACAGGTTAAGAGAGGGACTGATTGTCTGGCCAACATCTGGACCCTGTGCACCCAGCATGGGGGTGTGCTCCTCTTTAAGGCAGCTGGAGAGTTCAGCAGAAGATAAAAAGCTGTGTTAAATGCTTGGCCCGCTCTTCGGCCCATGGACCTCTGAACTGAGGAAACACTGTAAATTCAGGTGTATTCTTTCCTGCAAATACAGTCCTTTTCAGTACGTGTTAAAATGTATGGATGCTCTAGACTCACTGAGATCTGGAAATTGCCAGCTTCTTTCTGTTTAGTAAAAGTTTTGCCTGGACAAAGACAAAGTGAATGAAGGTCCAAGATCTGGCCTTGCGCATGACAATATGTCTATACCAGCTAGAAACTAGGATTAAACGATAGTAAAAATCTATTGTGCCTTTCTATCAAAAGATACTTAAATCCAGTTCAGGACTGCTGTCCCCTGCTGCAATGCGGGCTGCCATAGGCTGGATGAGGCTAAAGCATCAGCCATGTCTTCACTAGGGTTGGTGAAAAAACCTGGTATGGTTTAACACGTTCCCTAAGGATGGATGCAAAAGTGCCGACAGCCCTTCCATGCAGTCCTCTTAGGGTGACAGGCACTGCTCGAATCCAGTCCTTTCTACCATGGGCACCACATCATATGGTCACAGGCACCAGGGGTTGAGAAAAGGCTCTTAGCACAGAGATATACCCGTTCAGGAGGAGTGGAGAAACAACAGCGGCGTCTCAGGAGGGTGTGCACAGCCGTGGGTACTGAGGCTCCACCAGCAGTAGGCTTCCTCCACTGACTGCTTAGTGGGGAGACTGGACGGAGAAACTCCCTTCCTCCTCGCCCCTGGCAAGATGAAGTGAAGCCTTATGTTATGAGGGTCAGAGGGAGATGGGGTGGCTGTGGATGGAGGGGGCTGTGTCCCAAAGGGTACCTCTGATAGCCCCTGTGATGGAAGAAGAGGGGCTGAGTCCTCTCACAGGTTATTCTGGAAGCAGCATCTTTTGCTGCAGCACGGAACTGACCAGCAACAGTAAAACATAACCTGATCCTGACATGGCTCCTAATCAAATAATGCTCTGGCCCTGGGACAGGGACAACAGCATGTCCATATGGCTTTTCTACGGGCTCAAGCACCTCCACAAGTCTCAGCCCATAATGCAACCATCTCAGCAAGAGCCCTTGTGGCAGCGCTGCTGCCCAGGCGAGGGAGGCTTTGTGCCTGCAGGGTTCATGCTGATTTGGTTGGCAGGCGTTTATGTTAGCCAAACCAAAAGCAACTTACTGCCAACAGATGAGCTATATTGAACAGATGTAAACACAGTAGGAGAAGTGACGGAAGCTTTTTCACAAAGTCCTGAGAGACGAGGAGTACAAGACTTACGAGCAATGTGGTGAATTCATGGATTATACCAAGAATGCACAGAGATCTGGAGGTGATAGGAATTTCTGCCTGTTATTGCAGAAAGCTGCATCCAGAGCTTTTTTTTGTTTGTAACTTTTTCACAGTCACGTCAGAAGCATGTATTTGCTGTGGGGCTTCTGAGGCAGAAGAGCTGGAGCTGGTACACCGTGCTGGGGGAGAGAAGCTCCGAGGATGTTTGTGCATCTGGCTCCTGGGCTGTGCCTCTGCTCTCCTGCTCCTTCAGGGACACACTGGAAAGGAGATGGAGGGAAAATCCACTGCAGGGTCAGAGCTGTGCCTCAGCGCCCGCTCCGACGCCCGCGTCCCTGCTCCTCCCCAGGGAGGCCAAGGCTGCCTCAGCCTCTCCAAGGGAGGAGAAATGCCCCGACGCTGTGAGCTGCCCCAGCCTGACATCCCAGCACAGGGATGCTCCTCAGGAGAAGGCACTGAGCCACGACATCATCACTTGGACCAAAATCCTGAATCAAATCCTTCCTAGATGATGCAGCCAGCATGTTAGCCCTCCCCACTAGCACATTCAGGGCCACCTGCCAGCCTCTTGTTGCTGTTTGCTATAGCTCTTTCTGAGGCATGAAGATTCTCTCTTGCTGGGAAGATTTATTTCTTGTTTAGCACAGGAGAAATAGTCTGGGATCGCCTGCTATCCGGGTGTAATTGCAGATCTCAGACCATTGATTTCTCCTGTTCTTTTTCTCCTGTGAGCTGTAGTTGAGGAGACTTCTGGGCCTTTGTCCTGGCTCTCCAGCTTGTTTGAAGGTGGCGGGAGGTCTTTTGTGTTTTGCAGAGTTTTGGTTTTTTGTAGAGTAAGGGTTAATACTTTAACTTGTTCCTATTCTAGCCACAGTCTACAATAGCTTTTAAGTATCTATCTCCTGCACAAGAGAACTAGGAGAAGGTCACAGAAACCCTTAGGTTTGCTGGGTTAATGTTTTGTAACAACCAATCCAATGATGCATTGCTTCATTATTCAAATCCTGCTGACAGTCTATCTGATGTTTTGATCAGTTGTTAATATTTAATTGTTAATTCACAGTTTGATTTAATTCTGACCCTTATTTCGTGACTGCAGTATTCACTCCTTATTAGCTCAATACCATGCCACGATGCAAATCTATTTTAGTTTGGTTGTTTATTCATTAGCAAAAAACCTCCCAGAAAGTACACAGGACTTACTTTTTCTTTCAAAATCACAACCAGTCCCTAAGGCTAAAGACGTTGCACGTGAGCTCAGATATTAAGGCATTTTCTTAATACCTACCTACATCCCATTCAGCAGCAGCTCTCTAGGAATGACAATAGACTGACTCTGCCTTCCTGGCCATTGATAGTTCACCAAGGCTCTTTGCTCAGATGCAATTACCAGCTGAGGTCAAACACTTAATCCTTCAGTGCCAACAGCCTGTTAGCCTTCTCCAGACTTTCACTAACTTCCGACGGGTATTTTTGTATGTTTGGGCATCTCAGTCTTGTTGCTTCATCTCCCAGGTATAGGTAGGGTCACGGACCTAGCCGAGACCTGGGACTCTCAGATTTCCTCCCTACTGTTCCTGGCCCGTGGTGTCGCCTTGAACTTGGGGCTCCTCGTTGCCTTCTCCACTGACAGCACACAGCTTGGTGCAGCCTGCCAGGGCTCCGGCTGGTTACAGGTTATGGAAAATAGCAAAGTCCTGTAGGTAAGCTCTTTGCTAAGTTGATTTCATGCCTTACGGATAGGTATTGATTTCCCATTTTGATATATGTGAGTGACAGAGAGAATAAAACAATGACTCTGCAATGGCTGTCCTTTTTTGCCTGCAATAGTTTATCCTCTCATTACCTCGATCAGCCTTGTTCATAAGAGCTCTTAATAACTCTGGCTCTAATTAGGACTCACTCTTACTGTGACCTTGTGAACTAGACTCTATCCTACTGCAGCTGCATGAATGCTTTCCAAAATATGGATGTTCGTCCTTTTCAGACACATTATAATGTGATTTTTGTGTGAATTCAGTAGATCTGAACAAGCATTTTTGGCGGATAAGAATGTTACTTCAGAATTCTGTTTTCTTTACATATTATAATATTTGTGAGATATAATAAATGCAGTTGTCTTTGAGTATTGTGTTTCTCTAACCCCACATCCAAGTTTCACTCAGGAAGGTGCTTTGCCAGGTGACCTGCTCTGACTCCAGTGAAGGAAATCACTGCTGTCCTGCAAGGACACACAAAAGGCAGCAGCACAAACAGGACCAGCCCTTGGCAGAGTGGGGTGTGATTTTGGAGGCTGCCCAGACCTTTCTGATAGCTGCAGACCCCTGACTCCAGTGCATACCTGCAGCAGTGGCTCTTTGACAGCGGCAGACTTTATCTCCAGCTTCAGCACATGTACTTTATGGATATCACTTATAGTCATTTTATAAACTTTCAAAGAGAGACAAATAAAATTTCACCAAGAAAACAAAGTTTTCTTTCTCAGCTGAGGCTGGACCCCCACAGTTTGCTCGTCTGCATCTGTTAAATACTGTGGGTAAGCTATTAGTGACAGAAATATTCTGTCCAAGCACTCTTACAGGGAGCAGAGAGCAATTTTCTCCCTGTAGCTATTGGGTCCCTGCTGTAAGGTGCCTCTGAGTGAGAAAGCAAAGAGCCAGACTTGTGCCATCTAGTGATCCGAAGAGAGTGAGCGTCTGTCCCCGGCCCCATCCTCTTCCTCCCTGTGCAAAAGCCTTTAGCCTGTAATCCAGAGTCTTCAGATGACACTAAAAAACAGATTAATGAGTATTTCTATTATTTTCACATCTTTTGTGTGTAACCCTCCTGGCAGCCCTGACTGATTCCCTGGCAGCTCAGTTGCCTCTGGTTTCGCTGTACTTTGCCTGAGCGCCAGTTTATGACTTTAGTATTCAGCTCCTGACACGCGGAGGTGAAAGTCCAGCTGTGCGGCTTGCCACCTTCCCTTTCTCTTTCACTTCCAGATGGTCACCAAGCAATTAGCTCCTCTGCACTGCTCCCATTTCTTCCTCTCGAGGCTTACTGACAACAAGTCCCCCCAGATATACATCTGCCTTCTAGTGTTTTCTGTGTTTTTCTAGAGCAGTTTGCCATTTCTTCTCAAAGTTAGCAGGAAGTATAAGTCAGAGGATGAGTAACAGCCAGAGGGTCACAGGAGAGCAAGTGCTTTTCCAAAGTGGACCCTATTCCTAAGGTGAGGAATTATAAAGAAATGGCTCATCTTTCCTTATAACTCTGGAAACATCAGTCAAACTGCATTAACTGCCATTAAGGGCTGAGTACTTACAAAAGCATAAGGTACCAGGCAAAATCTGAATGAGAACACAGGTCTGGAGAAACCTTGTCCATTCTGCTGAAACACCTAGGAGTAAAGGGGCAGGCTGGGAGAAGCAGCTTTTGTAGGCAACGGTCAGTCAGTGGGGCCATCCCAAATACATTTGTAGAAGGAAGGAACCCATCCTTTTCTCCATTTCAATGGTCAGGAAGCCAAGGACCAGGGCAGTGCCCACTCAGCCCCTTCTCAGGGTACTCTCCTTCCCCACCCTAAACCAGCAGCAAGGTCAGTTTATGCCCCTCCCTAATCAACCCTACACAAACTCTTTTTGCAGGTGGCTCCTGGTCTTCCGTAGTATTTGGAAGTGCCCAGGACTCCTGCCATGTTGCACAAGTACCACAGCACACAGGTCCTCCCACACTGGTAACTCCAGCTGGAGCCTGATTTGGTGACAGCCAGTTGCTTGCTTTACTATAAGCCACTTAACGCAATTTTGATGGAATAATTTTATTCCTTTTGTGAATAATTAAAGCACCCCAAACATGAAGCTGAATGCACTTGAATGCACTCTGGTAGCACGGAAACACAAACCTGTTTCCCACGAATGTTTCTGGAAGAGCAGCAGCCTCCTGGGCGCGTTGCTGAAAGCCTCGCTTGCCCTCTGTTGGGTGGCCGGGGAAGGATTTACCCGGTAATGAGGAATTACCCGGTAATGAGGAGTGCCGCTTACTGGACTTTGTGAAAGAGGGATGCAGAGTGATGGAGGCATCGAAACCAGAGCAGTCCTCGCTTGTTAGCCTCTCCAGCCACCTGATTAGAAGGTGACATTCAATGAAATTAAAGGCTGCAATTCATTTAGAGCCAAGCAATTAATAAGCCGGAGACAGTAATGTTTTATGCAGCTTATAATGCAGACAACCTGTGGAGCTCACGTCCATGAAGGGGTCACTGAAGCAAATGCGGTGTGTAGGTGGGAAGGAAGTGATGGTTGATTTAATGCCCACTAGCAGGCTACGCAAGCTGAAGTGACAAACATAATCAAATCTCATGCTTCAGGGCATAAATTGAAGGGGTTGAGTAGTGGAAGCAGTTATATATATAAAAGGTCTGATCCTGAGAGGTGCTGATTACCTGCAATTCTTCCTAAGTTCAGCCAGTGAAAGGACACTCAGGAATTGCTCGACTTCTCTGCTGGCGAAGTCTGTACTTGCTAATTTTCCTTATTAATAAATCCTGTAATATTTTAGCCTGCTGGCACAAACATTCATTTTGCTACAGTAACATTTATTTCCTTTCACACAAGAGTCAAACATTAAAGCTGCTTCTAAAATAAGATTTTATAGAGATAATTTGCAGTGGTGCTGGCAGAGAATTTGTCTCTCAAAATATGCTATAATTCTTTATCTAGCGAAGGTACTTATATGGCCTCATTATGAGACTATGTGAGCACTTCATAACCTTTAGTGGATTTATCTTCCCAGTTGCCTTTCTGAGCAGGGGAACTGAGACTAGCCCAGCTCTACAGGGGTGGGGGCTGCTCCACGAGGCAGGCTGTGGGCTTCCATTAATCTTTCGGGGTACCTAAGATGGACCCAGCTGTCCACTTTGACTGCGAGCTCGTGGCTCCCCAGGCATGTGATGCACGGCACTAGGTGAGACATTTACTTTCTGCCCCAAGGGGGGTCTGATTGCAGCCCGCAGCCCCCAGCCCTTGCCATGGAGAGATCAGAGGTAGAGAGGTCAGGCAGGCTGAATCCAGCCTTCAGGGACCTGCCCGTGACAAACAAAGGAAATCTTTGCTTTCATCTGGAATGCAGCTAAGGGGGAAATTCGGCATCTTTCCTCAGTAATTTGAGAACTAGGCAGGCTAATACCTCCTAGGAATGGCTTAGCTAGAGCTGATCCTGCTTAGGTGTAAGGCAGTCTAAATGGCTTCTTGAAGTCTCTTTCCATCCTGTTTGCAGTGGTCACCTCAAAGAAAATGACATTCTTTATCATAATAAATTTCTGTAGCTAAGCATCAAATACCTAATCCCATAATTCATGTCTGTGGGGAATTGTCCTGGGCCATTCAAAGCCTGTAGGTCTGCAATGCTAGGGCAAAAGTAGCTGGAGACAGTCACCATGAAATTAAGAAGAGCTCAAATGAGCAAACTCACTTTTTTGTGTGCTCTGCAACCAGCTCCTGCCACTGCTACTCCCCCCATAATCCCTATCTCTTGCTTTCCCTTCCCTGGCCATAAATTTGCTGCCTTTTGCACTAGACAAATCTGATATGCTGTGCTAAATATTTTAAATGTGGCAAACGATCCTTCATCGCAGAGTGGCATGATTGCATTACAATGTATTAGAACAACATGACTTTGCCAGAGGGTGTTTGTTGGCACCGTGCCGAGTCAAGGAGGCAGCCCAAGTTTCAGAAGTAACTATCAAGTCATTTATCAACATTCGGTCCTAAAACACATGGGGTTGCACCAGCTCAAGCAGTCTGAGAGAGATAAATCTGGAGGCTGAGCCAGAAACCCCAAATACAGACAGACCTCTGAGGGAGCTTCTCAAAATCCAGAGCCCTATCAAAATGTCAAGCTGAGCTCCTGTGACAGATTCAGCACATGCTTTTGGCGTTTATTCTGTTGCATTTTGTCTCCCCTTTTATGTTTGGATTAAATATGTGCTACTTTTCAGTCTCTTGGCCAACCTGTGGAAAGGGCTGATTTGACCTCGCACTACTGTAGCATAATGGAAGATCTCTGGTGAACCAAGTGGAATCATAGAAAGCCAACGTGTGGTGTCTAGAGGTTGTTTTCCTTCATAATATCCTCATAGGATGGAGGCAACTCAGTTCCCCCAAGGCTGAACCGTGGGGCAGGAGAAGAGGACATCTCCGCAGTCATGCAGGGGCTGGAGAATGGGCACTGAGGTGCTTCACTCGCTGGGGAAAAAGCAAAACCATAATTGTACAGCAGACAGGCGTGAAGAGCAAGTGTGGGGGTGAGAGGGGTGAGCCTGGGAGGAGCTGCCAAACCACTTGGAAACAAGAAAGGCACGGATGTAATTTTTGAAACATGGCATCACAAAGCCTCTCACCACAAACTCCAGATACAAGAAATGAGAACAGAGGAATTTGGGTGGGTTTGGGGTGGGTCCTCCCTGTGGAGACACTGTTCATGACCACCAGAAAAGCAGGCAATACCTCCTCTGGGAAGGGCTTAGTCTAACGACAGAATTAGCTTTATTCTTCTTGGAGGGACTGTTGTCTGGCCCAGCCTGCTGATGCTGCTGGCAGTACTCCACGTCAGTGCTGGGTGCTACACATTGTCATTATAGCCCGGTCCTCAAATATCTGGGTGCTCCTGGAGAATGCTGAGGGTGGCTACCATGATGAACAGCACCCAACTTGACAACTTTTTGACAGACCCCAAGGTGTATCAGCCAGTCGAGCTGCCTTCTGGGGTGGGTCAAGTAGACTGATGTGGTCTTGCCTGAGTGAGAAATTCAGGTTACTTGTTGGAAAGGGCCACCTGATCCAGGCAGTGCCCGTGACTGCGTGTATCAGGCTGCTGAATGCCCCATCACTGAGGAGAAGGTCCCTCACACCTCCAGTGTTAGCATGGCCAAGGCCTGGGTAGGCACCGTGGGGACACGTGGACACACAGGGCCAGCAGTGACATCATCTGAAGGTACGGCTGGGGAAAAGTGGATATGGCTTGCTTAAGCCCTCCAGTCCGTGGTCTGAAGATCCCCCCAAGATGTCCAAGCTGGGCACCCCACTGTTGACCAGAAACACAGTACCCAGCTGCAGCCCAGCTCCCACTCAAGCCTGGCTGCCTCTGACTGGGCTAAGGATGGGCCACAGGAAGCCCACCAGGGCCAGCAGCACCTTGCAGCAAGTAGGGAGAGGACTAACCGCAAAAGGCGTCCGAGCTGCTGAGGGCAAAGATGGCCAGGGTGCGTCGGTGGAGGAGGCAGCTCCGCCGTTTCAGCCAGTACTGCAGGCAGCAGCAGATCCCACAGGATAGGAGCAAGGCCAGGAAAAACAACATCAGGAACCTGAGGCAGAGGCAGCAGTGGAGGAACAGTACCATCACCATCTGTGGGCAGCACCGACAGATGGCTGCATGTCTTCAAATTAACATATTCATTAACATCTTTAGCAAATAGCCGTTAAATGTTGCAGTTTCCCCATCACTGTACTGGACATGATCAAAGTCTCCAGAAACCAATGTCTCAGTGCTGAGTGCTGGCTGGAAATTCAAACATTTCTCCGTGAAATCGTTCATCAGTTTTGCCCAGCTCAGTTGTCAGCGTACAGTGAGGAGGATATGGATAAATGATTCCCATTAGTCAGTAAAGACAGAACACAGGGACAGCCCAGGAGCAATGCTCTCTAGCTATCAGTCTCTCTTAATGCCTTTCTCTCTATATATCCATCAAAGAACATTATTTGCCAGTTTTTCCCCTCTAAAACAGATCAGAGACTTACCACACATACCAGCTGCTCAAGTTTTCATCGCTCTGCCCAATGCACCTAACAAGGGAAAAATAAAAGGAACTTTCAGTCCAGTGTGAGGGGACCGGCTCCAACACATGTCTGCCAACACAAAGAAAAGCATCATCAGAAAGCAGAAGATTGAGAAGTTCTCCTCCATCAAGGGAACACTATTAGAAGTTTCTCTGTGTAGATGGGAGCAGATGCAGGCGATGTACAAAGCGGCATGCAACTGTTTTGCATCTCAACACTGGCACCTGCCACCAACATTTTTTCTGAAATCCCAAAAAGTTGCCAACCTCCCTTTCCTCTTCCAGAAGAAAAACTAAACGGCCCTTTCCTGGAAGCCCTCGTTCCTCTGCCATGTCAGTGTGCCGGGCAGGAGCACAGCATCCCCGAAAGAGCCCAGGGTGAGAGCAGCCCCAGGTGAGAAAACGGAGAGCCACACTCACCTCTCGCCGAGCTCACAGTCCGACTCAGAGTCTGCTAACTGAAAACACACATGTAAATCAGAGAGGGCAGATACATGTTGCTTTTTTATAATTTATCAGTATAATTACTGATCTTAGAGGGGGAGGTCGGAGAGGAAGAGCCATACAGGTGCTGGCTCCTGCAGGGACGAGAACCATCCCTCTCCCTAGAGACTGCAGGGCTGAGGTCTCGCCTCGGCGTGTCTCTGGTCTGAGCTAACCCATATTGAAACCAGTGCACAACCTTGCAGAGAGCTCAATAAATTCAACAGTTTGCAGATGAAAGCTAGGCCCAGGGGAAAGCATTTCTTTTGATGTGAAAGAGGGAAGGACAAGAGCAGGGAGACACAAGCAGGTGTCGGAAACCTGTTTACAAAACTGGGCTTTGTTATTCAGAAATATCTGCTGAAAATGTCCCGTGACCAAATTCTTGGTCTGTAGCTCATTTTCCAGTAGCTAATTGTGAATGTAGCTGTAAATTGGAGCTGTTTCAACCAGACGTGTGCTCTGCCCACCATTTTCCTGTTTTCGGATAGTAGTGGTGCATCATTCCCAGAGTCAGATTTCAGGTATTGCAAATATGTGAACCTGAAACTAGTTTTTCAGGTATATTTTCTACTCTCCACTCAAGCAAGTTTATTTTTACAAGCCTTGTTGATCTTAGCCTCAGTTTCAGATTATCTGGGCAAAAAGTAGCCAGAGTGGTTCATCAGTATGATTGAATCAAATTCAATACAATTTTTGGCTGACTCACATTAGGTGTGTTATAACACTTGCCCATCTTTTCTACAAAAAACTTCACATCAGGTATAGAATTGCAATAACACTGGGAAGCAGAATGAGCAAGATGGAAGAATTTAGATTTATTTCTTGGAGAAAACTATTAAAATGTAATCTGTAAATCATTACTTTACTTTGGATTTCCTTCTGCATATATCCAAAACACATGGAGATTTCTGATTTTCTTTGAGCCAATCCAGAAAGCTCTTTTCTGTATTATAAATATGTATCAAATACGTATAATTGAGAGATCTCATATTACATCTCTAATTAACAGGACTTCTTTGTAAGGACTTTGTTGTGCAAAGCTTGTATCACTGTAAACAGAAAGAAATCACCCCAAAGAATCTTTATAATGTGTCTGATCCTGTGCACATATTGCCTTTTGGTCCCTAGTTTCATTAGAGGTCTTTAGGTATAATAAGTCTTTCATATAAAACATTAACTATGAAATTTCATGAGCAGTTGAAACCCAACTGAGGAATAGAGAAAAAGACAGAAGCTTCAACTCTTCCAGACGTGTCCTTTTAAAACTGAACTAATTTGCCATGTCACACATGCACCCTGGTGCAGAATATTTTAATTTTTTTTTTGCACTTCAACTGATTATTAGAATAACAGGTCAAAACCAGACAGCTGATTGCTGTGATTACGTGTACCCTGAGTATTCTTCATGGCTGAATGACAACCTCTGGACTCTCTTTTGTCATCCTTCAAACTATCTCAGCAGAGCTACCTTCACGTAGTTAAACTGCAGCAAAGTGCATCTGCTCTGAGGCAGTAATTTATCAATGCAGCCAAACACCCACCCGTGCTGCTGAAAACCCATGCTCTTCCGTTTCAACAGCCATAGAGATAATAAAGGACTAAGGCAGTCATGTTTTCTCTGCATTAACTAGAATTGTTGTGAACATTAAATCCTCTCCAAATTCATCAGGTCCTCAGAAAAATTCTTTCCCCCAAAAATAAACAGGGCTGATGACTAAATTATATCAAAGTTGAAATCTTTTCCCCACAAAAATCCCTAAAATCAGCTTAGTCCCAGTGAAGGGTTTGGTTACCTGGAAGAAGGTTAAACACAGAACTCCAGTTCCTGTGATCCACGAAGCGAGACACAAAGCTCCAGGTCTCCACATCACTAGCACAAGAAACGTGGGAAGAGCTTTGTTTGCAGCAGTGTTTTACCCTCTGTAATTTAGAGCTTTTAAAACTTCTCTGCACATTGTGCCTTCAGCCAGAGAACATATAACCCAACGGCTTCCTGCTCTTCAGAAATTACTGCTAGCCAGGGAACGAATTTGGGTTTGCATGGACACACTCAAACAGCTGCTAGAAGTTAAAGGAACACTAGTTTAAGGTCAGCACCTTGCAGTTGTTTCGGCATTTTCATAGCTGTTCACAAATTCCTGTTGCTGAAGCTTAGTTCCATATTAACCCACGGCTGTATTTAACAGGACCTACTACAAATAAAGAATCACTGGAGACTGTATTGTGAAGCCATGCTTTCATTACATGTTGCCCTCAGCTGCAATTCTGGCATTATAGAAAAAGCAGAGCTACCTCCAACCATCTCCTATGCACCGTGCCTACTACCTCAAACATGTGCACCATGGATGAAGGAAACCCTTCCCAGCCTGAGACAACCACCGCTGGCACCTCTACTGCTGTTACGCAGCTGCCAGGGTTTGCTAGGAAAATGCATCTGAAAAATCACACCCCCCCAAGTGGTTGTCATAAGAGATACAAAATTTCACTGCACGATCTAAGGACCGATCCAGATGATATAGTTCAACAGGGGTGGAAGATGGTTTCACTGTAGCTCTGATCACCGCAGAATGGACGATCCCAGTTTGTTCGGCAGTCAGTAATAGATTGTCACTGAAGTTTACAGCCCGCGGCTGAAATGCACCATTAACTACGGATCTTTCAGATTTAACACAAAGGGTGTTGCCGTGAATATGTTTAGCCATCACTCCAGAAGTTAAGCATTATGTTGTGATGCCATTACTTCAGTAATGATTGACGAAGCTAAGCTGCTCTTGAGATACACCTCTGTGGCTTTGCTTCAACTAAAAGGTCAAGGAGTCTAACCAGCTCTGATACACATACTCAACCCAGGTTTGTTATTTCTCATTAAAGTTTTGCATAAACCCAGTCCAAACCCTGGTGTTCTCAAATGTTTACTTTCAGCTCACTACTAAATAAAGGCAAGTGTCTGAAGCCATGCCCTGTGAGAAAGCATCTCTCATAATGGTGCTAAGTGCATGTGCGACAAAATATACATATTTGGAACATGTTGGTGTCGTGGTTCAGACAAATCCTTTTCAATTTTGTTCAACAGTAAATTGCCAAACCAATTTCTTAGCTCTTTTCTTGAAAGAAAAAGCTCCTGCTTCGCACAGCCTTGCTGGGAACCTTGTGACTCTTACAATTTCAGGCTTCAAAGAGATCATCCATCAGTGAACTAATTTCAGATTGCTTCCTCTCACAATTACTTCCCTCATGCCAGAACCCAGGGTACTTCCAATTTAGAGCTATGGAATGGATCATCCCCAGTATTTCAGGGGGCAGATACCACAATGAGCTCCTGGTGCTGAAAAATAACACATAGCATATGTTCTGGGTCTATTTCTAGAAGAAAATGGGAAAAATTGAATTCTGCCATGCTCAGCTTCCTGGCCTTGAGGCAAACTTTGAAGTTTTCTGTATGGTTGGTCCCATACAGAGGTTTCAAGTGGTGGTGGCAATTTGTGGAGCCTGTCCCTGTATTCTTGGTAACGATGTCGAGAGGAGAGTTGGTTAAGAGGGGGTCCACGAACAGCCCCGTCTTTTGCTTCAGGCGTGATCCTGATACTGAAAAGAGCTGCTGCTTCAGCAGGAAAACTCTCCCTGTGTATGATCTGCTGAGCAGCTTTATGACATTCATGTGTTCAAGAGCCCCAGCACTTGCTCTGAGGCAGCCAGGACCTGACACCAAAAGCCCAGAGGAGCTCTGCACTGAAACCCACAGCAGGCTGCGACCCCTCCTGCCCGCTCCCAGCCTACTGCGACACTGCTGCTTTTGGGGTTTTGCAATAGAGAGACTCATCTTCTGGGTAGCTCTGTGTCCGAGGGTTATCTCCATCTGAGGGTTTTTTCCTGGGCTTTTTGTCATTCCCCCCATGAGGAGATATATGCACACATATGCATATACATACATGAAAGGAAAGCCCTGCTCCCTCTTCCTCATCCACTTACTGATGAAAAGTTTGGTATCTCTTGCCTCCTCAATCAATTATATCCACCTCATCAGTGGACTTGGGAGGCTGCTCTCCGGTAGATGTTAACTCATGGCCATTAGATTAAAAATCTGTTATTTTCTTATCACCTTTTGTCGTTGCTAGGTGACAAATGCATCTCCCAGGCAGCAACATGGACTACTACAACATACAGCAATTTATGATTGTCCATTATCTCTTCGCTTAAAGTGCCTGGTCCTTTCGATGGGAGGAAGATGTGCAGTTCTAGGACCATCCAAAAAGTGACTTTTAGAGTTGCCACAGAAACCATCTCTGCTGGCTGGCTCTTGCTGGGCTTTGTGAGAGGGGATGCAAGGCTGGGAAACAGAAGGAACTTGGAAGAAGCTGATTTAACTTGTCAGGTCCAACAGGGTCAAGGTTGGATTAGGGGTCTGAATTTCAGGAACTGAGCTTGTTCATGTATGTATGTGCACTAGACTTGATGGCGTTTGCTGGCTCGAGTGTCATACAAATTTTTTCAGTCATGCTTTTGGTTTGAGCCAAAGTTTCAGGGAACACCCTGGGTACCTCTGGATTCTGGTGAGAGTGGGAGGGAATTTACTGACAAACGGGAGCCTACATAGAGCCCCTGGCAGCTTATGACCGCAGCTAGCAGTTTAAACCTGTTTAAAGCTCTTACTTAGCTGCCTTCAGAGCATTTGGTGGCTGCTAGGGATGACTTTTGGGGAAGCAATTACCTTGCTAAGCTCTGACCAGCCTCCCAGTACAGTCCAGAATGGGACTGTAAAAGACTTTTTCAGAAAGAAAACAAGAAAGGAGAGCGGCAGAAGGAGAGATGGGACAGACACAGGGAAGGACATAGGTCAGGGTGGAGAACACAGAGACATGATGTGGAAGGGAGACAAGGAAAGGCAGGGCAGCCCTGCTCTCTACATTAAGGTTGACTGACAAGTTAAGTGTCTGTTGGCTTTTTTATATTACAGTGTTTTCACATCACCACCACAATCAATTTTTTCTCCAGCCCAAATCTGTTGGGAGCTCTCCTCTTCCTACACGACTTCACTGCCATGGCTGGCTCAGTCTTTGCTTTTGTGGCTGCATCCTCAGTGTCTGGGCTCAGCCAGGCTGTGATCATCCCTCCTGGCCTATCCTGGGAAGACTCAAGGCAGGTAAATTGAGTTTAGCCTAAGAGAAGGGTAACAGGGAGGACTGAGGATCAAACATTGGCTCTCTGCAACAAGAGAGCAAAAGCAGCTTCGATCTCATCCTTGCAAAATGAAAGCTGCAAGGAGCTGCTTGCTCCCTGCAGACACACTGAGATGAATAAATCCAGTGCCAGGGAGAGCTATTTAAGCTAATGGCTAGTGCTGGCACAGGAACAAATGGGAGCAAACTGGCCATGAATAAATCGAGGCTAGAAATGCAAAGAAGGTTCATCCCATCCAGAGCAGTGAGGTTGAGCAGCAGCTTGTCTGTGGGAGGAGTGTGGGCATGAAACCAAATGGCTCCTGCGATGGAAGTCATCAAGCTCCCACAGGGGATGTAACCACTTCAGCAGGACTTGCTGACCCAGGGAGTCCTTTCCCACCCCATGGAAACCACCTCAGTTGGTCCTTAGACCCTCAAACCCATCTGCATGTACAGGAGTCAGCAGAGACAGCTCCGGGCTTGCACGATCAAGGAAGGATGAACTCTGTAAAACAAGCCTTGGTAGAGCTGGCACAGCCTGTTGTCTTTCAAAAGGAATGTAACCAGTTGCTGCTCACTGATGAATACGGCCCTTTGTGAGCCTGTGTGGGGGACGTGCTGCACAGGGGGAAGGAAAGACTCTGGGCACCGAGTGCAAACAAGGATGACATTGTTCTGCTGCATCCTCCCCAGGAGCAAGGCTTTGCAGGTCACCCTCAGATCTGAGGCAACTGCAGCTACCTCCAGTGCTTCAGACCAGCCAGAGCCATTTTATTTGTCTTGGTGTATCAGTAGGGAAAATCCGATAGAGTACAGAGTCAGTGAAGCCTTTTGCCTGGCAGAAAGCTAAAGGAAAAGGAATCTCTATTTAGGTTAGTTATTTATAAAAGGGATTTCTCCTATATGCATGTGCATATCCCAGAGTGAGAACTGCAGAAAAAACTGTTCAATACATAGGTGTCCATGGAGTCCTCAAATCCTTAAATTACACATTAATGGGAAGTCAACACTTTAAAACTAGCCAAAGTATAAAGTCCACTGAACCATTGAGAGAAATTGCTGTGAATTGTGCAAATACCCCTGTTCCAAGACCTACAATGAACACCTGAAATAGATACTACAACTAAAATATTGAGCACACATGAAAGGATTTAGGCAGGAGCTTTCTTGCTCTGGAATTCATGAGGGAAGGAACTTTGAGAAGTGCACCTTTCCAGCAAGCATCTTGTGTATGCCTACAACTCTGGTACTGACTCTGCTCGCTCTCACCTTTAAAAACATAAAACAGTGTGCAGAGTTTTACAGAGAGCTGTGATGTGGTGGGGTAACAGGAAGCTGCAAAAATTTAGAAAAAAATAATTTGTTTGGGTTCCCCCCCACCCCAAGTTGAATTTTGTTTTGAAAACTTAAGTTAGATCCTAAAAAAAATGCCAAAATAACATGATTTGGGCTAAGCCTACCAGTTGTTTGGTTTTGCAGGAGAATTCAGAGCTCAGAATTACATTTTAAGATCTACTGCACCTGAGGAATAAATGGTAGGTTGGCTTCTTTTATTTCTGACTTGAACATTAGGACTCAAGATAATTCCCAGCTCTGTCACTGACTTCCCACAATAGCCACAAACCTCTGTGTATTACAGCCCACCTGGAAAAAGGGTGCAAGAGACCTTTAATCTCACAAGCTCTCCAGATAGGTACTGTACCTCCCACAGAGCACGTCAGAAATCAGTTCAAAGGGCTGGGTAACCCTGGAGACTTGAGTAAGAGAAAAGCAGAATAAAGATTAAAACTGATAAAATTAAAAGCAGCTTGAATAAAAAGATGAAGTATACCAGAAATACAGTCAAAGTAATCACCAGCAGAAATTTTCCCCTTTGGTTTTTTAATATGAAATTGAAGCTGATTACAGCTACTTGAATTCTGAAGCCTGCTGCTGCTTCTTGGTGCTCAAACAGGTCCTCTTACTTTTAATCAGTTAAAATTGTATTTGTATTTTAATCATTAGAAATTATATTTGGGTTTTAATTCTTTTTCTTAATTTCTCTTTTTTTGTTACACTGTTGCCAGGAGCTAAAAAATTACAGTTAAAAAATTAAATGTCTTTTGTATTTTAATCCCTGTAATTTACTTAGCTGCTGGATGTACAAAGACAAAAGGAGAATAAATTGCTTGAAAGCAGATAGAGGCTTCATTTTTCCCTGCCTTTGAGTTACTGATATCACATTGGACACCACATGGGAGGTTTTGGCTGAGAAATTAGCATGAGAATATCTGGCAGATCCTGAAACACATTTTCAAGTCAATATTCCAGGCAGAACCACTTAGCAGTGAATGCTGAAATACATCACACTGCCGGTCATTATCAGCTGGTACGCGCACTACTTGGCCAAGAAACCCCCCAGTCTGGGGGTTAGCTCTGCAAGAGGGGCCGCATGGACACAGGGACACACACACATCTTGGTGCCTCCTGCAACATCCAGACCACAGGCACCAAAGGCTTGGTGTGCTGAGCTCCTAAGTGAAGACACCTGCTGGCATTCAGCCGAAGGCTTCCCCAGATTTTCCAAATACCTAGTGACTGCTGCCACAGTCAATTGCTTGTAGCCTTACCTTGCATCTTGAATTCTTGCCAGTTGCCCTTTATCAGCTTATTTTGGATTACTGGGGGCCTCAGGTGCAGCCTGCCCCCTGCCAAACACCCCCCAGCCCACCTGGGCTCCAGGCAGGGAAGAGCAGTGATTTCTGACCCTCATTGCTTGCAGGCAGAGTCAGCTCAGGACAGGCTGCAGCCAAAAATGCCTGCAAAACCAGAATTAGGGAGGGCTCACATCAGCACTTATGGATTCAAGAAACACAGCAACAGCAGGCTGCTCTCCAACATCCCTCTTGTGACAGGTAAAAATTCAAATGCTCTGCCTGGGAACATGACAGGTTGATGCTCAGGGCAAGATGCTGTGTGCCCACCTGCTTTGTGCTCCCCAAGCATGCTGCAGCAGTGTCAGTGGGATCAGGGTAGGGATGAGATGATGAGGCTCTCCTGGGTTTCTCCCCCTCCACATCTGCCCCCCTCCAGAGCCTTGCAGCACAGCCCAGCTATCCTCCAGCCACCCAGCTCAGCTCACCTCCTCTCCAGGCTGGTGCCAGGGTGAGAAATGCTGACTGGAAGACCAGATGGAGAGTTCACATCTTCCTCCCTGCTCTCCAGGAGTTTTCTGCATGTATAAAATAAACAGAGAGAGAGATGGGGAATTCTTCCAGGGCAGGCAGGGATTGCAAATAAGACCATGCAAGAGGCATGCTTAGCATAGCCTTTTCTCCCCCTCAACTTGCAAAACCCCCACCAGCTATACTGTTTCACTTAATCTCCCAGTTTTCTATCTTCCCCCAGTAATATGCCTGAAGAACACACTCCTGTTTTTAAATTCAACACACTCAAACACCAAGGCTCAGCACACTTTTCTTTTAACCTGTCCCTTAAAACTAACTCTTTGATTTCCCTGACTCCTGCTCCCTCAATTTCCCTTCAACAAAGCAGTACCTATCCTAGCAACATGAATCTTCCCAAGCTCATCTTCCCCTCCCTAGAGATCTGGTTCAAATTCAGCAGAAAGCCTCAGCTTGTCCTGAAGCAGGTTTTTATAATCCCCCCATCTCCCACAGGCCTTTGCAGCTCGGGAAGCAAAAGGTGCAAACACTCAGAGCTGCCCTTACCGCAGGTGAGGGTGGTTGGGTAGGACTTATTTATTAGAAGGGGAAAAAGGTTTCTTCCCCTTTGGCTCTGGCAGTTATCTCCTCCTTCTAGAGCAAGCAAACTCTAACTGGTCACTTCTGTAAACTCCTTTCTTGTATTTGCAGGGGGGGTTTTGTGCTGTAATAGCAGTAATAGCACTTAGGTGTGTAGGGTGATAGGGGCTGTATAAATGTATGGCTCCCAATACATATGGGAGTTTGGATGTCAGAGAAGCAACATTCTTCTCACTTCCACCTGGATGCTGATCAGCATTAGACAGGGATCTATTTTTTAAACCTCCCTGTTCTTACAAGGTATTACTCTTGTACCACCTCTCCCTGAGTCTCTCCAGCATGCTACAGGCATTGATTACCCTCAATCCTATGAGAGAAGAACACATTTAGCTTATGTTGACTCTTGGGACGTTGGGGCAGTGTTTGAGTGACTGAACAGAATCTTCCAGGGATGCAGTGCTGGGGTTGGAACCCATGAGTGCTGAGGTTCAGCTCCAGTAAGTATCATAGCTTGCACACCTAAAAGGTATGCCTGGAGAAGGCTTTCTAGAGGAACATCTCTGGAGCAACTCCAGTACGAATGCTTTGCAGCTCAGGCGCCCATCTCATCTCCTGTGCACAGACCTCGTCTTCCTTGAGGTTCCCATCCATGGTCCCATGCTCTCCTTACTCTTGCAAGCTCTGGTGTCAGGGACAGAAAGAATGGGCCTAATCCTGCAAGATGTAGAGTTCCTACTGCCTGCAGGCAGAATGGGTGGTGCTGGGTCATCCTTGGGGTGAAACCCGGGCAGTCTGCTCCTACCAAGGAGGATGTTGCACCAGAGACCCAACACTGCACTGGCTACAGCCAGTGCTGAATGGAGCACAACCATCTGTGAATTTACTATTCCTTCTCAAATGCTAATTAGTTATTTACATAAAACTTTGGAACATTTTAATTAGTTGCGTTAATTTAGAATTCACAGAAAGAGAGCTATAAAAGTCTATTATATGGAATGCTTATTCAAATGAAGCTTGAAATGGCACATGGTGATGTACTTGCAAATCTCCTGCCAACACAGTGAGAAAAAAGAGAGGGTGGCCAGGCTTTGAGTGAGGCAGCAGGGAGATTGGCATTTCTGCTGCACTGGGTACAGCTGAGAAGCTGGTCCTGGTTAGGGAGATGGTCCTTTTCTTCTCGAGGTCTCAGCTTGAGAGCCCCAGACTCTTACTGTCCCAGTGTCATTGTATTTGACGTGTCCTTCTCCTCAGGGGAGCATTAACATTCTCTTTTCTACTGGTCGGCTATTTTTCCTAAACTTGTAGGAAGTAACTATCATGTTTGAGTTGATTTGAGATGATTCAAATCAGACTAAAAATGGTCAGCAGTTTGTGGATTCCCAGGAATGAGATGGATGGACATCAATACATCAGTCATATGATCATGCTGCCCTGTTTCTTTAGGAGATTAGGTGATGCAAACAAATGCACCTCCATATGGACTTCCAGGTGGGCTATAAGCTGCCCTTGGACTGCTTCACAAGCCTTTGCCGTTCAGCTCAAGCCCTGGCATGGGCACCACAAGGCAGCAAACCTGCCTCCTGCTCTGTGCAGGCTGTGACAGCATGCCCAGACATCATTCCTCTGCCATCCCACCTGCGGCTACTGCCTGCACTGGCAATAAAGGCAAAGTGTGCTGGTCCTGTCTCAGTTGGACCTTTATTCTCAAGGCAGGTGGAGAAGGACTTTCTTTCACCAAGTTTTTCCTTTCCTCAGCACTAAATTCAATTAAAGCAAAGCCGCCTGTATGTGGCTAGACCGATAACTCTGTAAATCCATCTGTCTCAAGTTGTTACAGAATCTAAATTACACCATCACCATTAATCCCAAGATAGAGAAATGCCCAAGCAGCTATATAAAATACGAGACACTCTGCCCTAAGATTTCATCTGGCAGGGAAAATTGTTTTCTATATAAAATACAGCACACGTTACCTCTTGAGGTTAAAGACTTGATTCAATAAATCTAGAATTACTCCAAGTATACTTTTACTTGGAAACTATCTTCTTTGAAGGAACGTAAGTTCCAGCATCACACACGGTTGTGATAGAGCTGCTATCTGCCTGAAGAACTTGAGAACAGCATGGAGTGAGGGAAACACAATACTATATCCAACACATTACAAAGAGAATTCACGGGTGGTGACATTAAAAGTGAGAGAGACCCACAAACTCTTCTCTGCTCCATGACAAAACACCTATTCTCTTAGGTCTCTCAAGAAGTCTAGGAATATTTTTATGTTATTTTCTAAAAATCAACAGAACATCAGGAACATTGCACTGAAGCAGATCCACTCCGCTAAAATCCAAGGGTCAGTTGGGTTTCCTATACTACTTTGATGACCCATAGTCTGGTGTTTTGCAGGCTGTTGGGCAAATAATGCTAGAAGGACCATGTTTTCAAACCACAAAGAAGGTTTTGGCTGCATAGACACCAAGGGCATCTATTCCTCTGCGCAGATACTGGAAAATGTAAGTCATTGCTCATAGCAGGGAAAGATCACAGAGGACTGTCATGAGAGGCAAGAGATGACTATCAGGAGCAAATGACCTGCTCATTAGTCTATGGGTTACCCTTGCAGAATAAGAAACAGGGATAAGTTCTGCTACAAAACCTGTTAAGAAGGGGAGTGGAGAATGTGTTATAAAGTTCAGCTCTATGTTGTCTGGGAAAGCAGGTGGGCCACTTAACCTAAGGATGGAATAGTTCACCTGGAGATGGAATAACTAGCCTGGACGTGGCTGCTTCCATCTCTAATGTCTTTGGCTTCAGGGGAAAGGATTGGGGCATAGCTCAAGCCTGTGCAATCCCATGCGACTAGATATGTTGATTTGATGGAGGCCAGCCTGGGGTTGATGTTTCAGTCTTTATCAGAGATGAAGGGCCTGAAGATACTTTGAGAATCATTGCCACCATCAAGGTAAATTGCAAATGTTCTCTGGGCAAGAATTTGCTTGATAGCAACAACAGAAGGAAATGAAGCTAGAAGGAAGGCACTGGCAGCCAACTGGCAGGTAGTTCATGGGTGTCAAATCCTTTAATCCAACCTTTTAAAGCCCATCAAAAGATTTTACAGCCAGTATATAAATGCCCTGTGAAATACAAGGCTGCTGAAAATTATTGAGGACAAGAGCCAAGCACAATTCAGAAAGAAATTGGACATCACCATGGAAAAGGAGAATTTGCAGAACAATAAAGTATTTTTTGAAAGCCTTTCCATTTTGATGCATAAACTAGATTCACACTAACAGAGCTGCAGAAGAAACATAACTCATAATTACTCTCTTACTTTCCTCTGGCCATAGTGGGTGCCAGGACACCAGAACTGTGCTCAGCAGAGCAATCCCTATTTCCAGTTTTGGGTTCTTGCTGTTTATTCAGAGCTCACCCATTGACCCATCTTCCTGTCACAAACTGATTAAATGCACATGTCAGAAGGACTGACTGCAATAGAAAGCAATCAGTGAAAAGGAAAAGGGAACTGGAGGGTATAAAACAAGTAGCTTTTTACTAGTGACTTCACTGTAAAGGAGCTGGAAGTCATGGCAGGGCAGTGGCATGCATCAGGATAGTCCAAAGGAAAGCCATGGAAATGGTTGGGGAGCTCAGCCCGGAAAAAGCACCTGCAGCCTTGTGTTGGCCTGAGTGTTGATCCCCTTCTCCAGGTATATAAAGGCAGGCTCCCAGGGTGGGCTTGGAAAGGTAGGCACAGCATCACCTCACTGTGCCCATGATGCCCACCCCAAACCGCATTCTTAACACCCCACCCCTCACTGGTCTGTCCCAGCATTACCCAACATGAAAGCCTACATGGAGGACCAGCTCATAGGAGGCAGGGACACACACCTGGCCCTCCAGCGGAAGGAGCAGACCCTCTCTCATCACCAAAAAATGCATAGGCTTGGTCTCAATGTCTTCCACGTGCTGGATTCAAACTGTGCTTTTAATTAAACTAGGGAGGAAAAGGCAGAGGAGGAATGATAAAACAGGGCTTGGGGTGTGGAGATTGTGGTTTTGTTTTGTTTATAAGTTCGGTATCTTGTGAACAGAGACGTGGAACAGCATGTCAGAAACCAGTGCTGAAGAGCGTTGGTCCATAGCATCAGCACTGGGGGCATTAGGAGACGATGCCTCAGTGCCCAACAGCTGGCCAGTGCCTCGAGCAGCAGCCTTGCCATCCCCCAGGCTGGGCAAGTCTCCCCAGGGCTGCATCAAGGGTGAGAGGAAGCGCTTTAACAAAGGGGTAGATCTTTCCTAACCAGCTGGGAAGGGTGAGCAGATCTAACTCTACGCTTCATCAGAAAACAGTTTCGCAAAGCTTGTGTACTCAGGTAATGAAGAATTGCACTTGGCAGATAGCAAATGCACATCACATCCCGTAAATCTTTCCTAAAAGGGCATCACAAATTAATCTCTCTGCTGGAGTTCTTCATTTTTTTAGAGCATCATTTATCAATTTAATTTAACATTGCTTCAGTTGCTAAGGAGCCATGATTGGAAACCTCCACCAAACAGGTTTGAACGCTGTTTCCTGGTCATCTAATTGGAAAATATTCAAAAAAACAAGCTGAAATCTATCCTCTCCAGCCACGCTACACAGAGAGACATGGAAAAGTTTCCTGTTAGATATAATAACACTGTTTATTAGTCAAGACTTGTAATTGTTGGAGAGAATAGCAAAATCACAAAAGGTTCAGTAAAAGTGACTTGCAAATTAATCTCATTACACTTGAAATTGAACTGCTTTCCATGCTCCTGGCAGAGATACCTCAAGGATACTGAAATTGCCTGTGCCTCTATTGCATTTCCTATCATGATCCTTTGGCTTTACACAGTAATGCAGTAATTCTCCATCAGGCCAGTGATGGGAAGGGGGATATTTACTTAGTGATGTGTGAAATGATGAATAACACTTCAGGAAATTTTTTGGGGAGAGGGCGGTGAGGGGAGAACTTTATTACATTATTGGGTTACCATTGGCTCCAGAAATCCAGAAATTTTGCACATCTTTCAAATAAGGAGCATCAAATTGGGGGAAAAAAAGAAAGGTTCAGTGCTGGTTCAAATTTCTACACATCTGAAAACATACCTTCATTTCAATTAAATCTTGACCTTTTTTAAATCAAAAGAGCCCTCTGTGTCTTGCTGTTTCAGAAGACTGGCATTGCTAGCGGGATGCTGAAATCTCAGGTCCTGGCTCACCAGGGGGTGATGGAGGCTTTCCTCCGGGCAGCACGCAGGCGGGTCTGCCTCCATGGGGCCATGGACTGCCTCCCGTGTGTGTCCAAGTGCCTCTCCTCATTGCCACCACTGCAGGCGAGGGTAGGAGCCGACACCAGGAGTGAAACAACTTACCTGGTGTCATACAGCAGGTCTCAGATGTACCAGCAACTGGCACCACGAGAATGAATGAGGCCCCCCAGCTCCCAGCCCGTGCCCGGCAGAGGCTGAGGCATTGCACTGAAGCCCACTGTGGGGTCACAAAAAGGGACCTGAACCTTCACTGAAAGGAACGAGATGGAAAGACGGGCCAGTAATTTTTCTCGATGAGTATTTTCAAAGAAAAAGATAGAGCAATGTTTTGAGTAAGCTCCTGTGACATAAATAATAAATAAGCAATATAATATCTATATACAGACATACACGCATATACACATGCATTATGAAGAGCTCTTCTTTATTCATTAATTCCGTTGAGACTTAGAAAATCAGAGCTGAAAACAATCATTTGTACGCAGAGATAGATAGACAGAATTTTCTGGGTTTTACCAAGGCAATACTTTTGGGAAAAAACACCCCAAATTAACGTGGGCCATACTCAATAATTTTGTCTAAAAAAATAATGAAAGAGATATTTTTAAAGAGTAAGGAAATAAAAAAGCTGATTGATTTTTATATTTGCAATTTTGTAACTTTTAATTTTATAACACTATTCTTAAGACCTGACCAATTCAACCATTTCATAAGGCTTCTAAAAATTGTGTATTGCACTGGGAGTGGCTCAGCATGAAATGGAAGCAGGGGGTACTCACCAGAAAAAAAGGCAAAACTCCCCAAATTTGATTTTAAGTGGTCTTAGACAAATGCTTCCACTTTTCTGATTCATCTTCAAAGCCAAAAAATTCCCAGTTCTCCCAGGCATACTCGTGTGTCTGACAACGGGGCAGGTGGGCCATGAGCCAGCAGCTCTGCTTGCTCCTGCCATTCCCCGCTCTCACCACCGGCAACGGCGGACACAGGCAGCTCCACCTCTGCCCCAGCACTTCCACTTGTGTGTTGCATCTTCAAACCACAAGGCATGAATCCTTGAGCAATAATATTTGATCTGATATTGCATAATCTGCTGAGTGTATAAAAATCGGGAAGAGCAGAATGATGTCTACCAGCAGAATGAGTTTGATGATACTGCTTGATTTAAAATTAAATAAATAAATTTAAAAAAAATAAATGTTTTCCTTGGGTCTGGGAGGATGAGATGCTCCCTAACACTTGAAGTGATGTTCAGTCAATATTTCCTGCAGTTTTCCTGGCCTTTTGCAGCATCCCCCTGACTTTATTTTTGATCTTAAACACTGAAGATTTAATCAATCATTGCTCCCCCTGCTCTTCGAATCAAAGCAGTTCAAAGCACTTGTATTTACTGAATGTCATTAGGTCACAGTGATGAAGTAGCTTGCTTGTATCCTTCATCCTGCTTATTACAAGGCAGCATAAGACAGACCTGTCTTTGCCCGATAGCACTTTACCAAGTAAAGCTCTGGACACTGTACCAAACACAATAATGGGTGGAGGAAAGGACAGATCTTCCATATTTCTCTAGGCTAATCTTAAAGGTTAATGGAAAGAGGAAAACAGTTTTCTTGTATTTTCTCTGCATATTAAACCTTCTTTCTTGTGTTGAATGCAAGGCTGGGTGTTCCTTATTTTGTTACAAAAACTAGCAGTAATTGATTTTATCCACAGTGCCACCAAATTTTATCTACCTCATGCCTAGAGAGTTGTTTCAGATGAGATGACAGATGCTACTGGCAATAAGAAAAGCACATGCCCTTTGGATATACAACTGAAATGCAAAGGACTCACCTAACTACTTCCAGAAGTAGCACACTTGGCTACAGCGGGAGAGAGGAATGGAGAGCTGCTCCCTGGGGACTTGCAACATCTCCTTTCCTCTGCAGGCAGGCACGGAGGAGACCTGCGGGATTCACCAGCTCTGTTACACTGGGTGCACATGCTGCTGCTTTAGGCGAGTCTCTAGCAATCCACCTTGCTTGGGTTTTCACTATCTAGAACAAGCCCCAGCGAGGACTTGTGCAATGGTTGTTCCAGAGACCCCATTCCACGGAACCGCAAAACTTCACGGTGCCAAACACTCCCTTGTTAGGGCTCATCAGGAGTTAAACTAATGATAATATCTCTCATAAATACTTTCAGGAATGACAAAACTTCACTCCGCATTGCAGTTCTTGAGTTGTTGCCTGTGCCTCTCTGTTTGTACATACACGCTGAATATTTTGAACAAATAAATCTTAAATTTCAGACTCTTCCCTTCAGGATATTCCCTAGTGACAATTTGTGCTTCACATTGAAAGAAACTGATTCTTCATTTAACAAATGCAATGTTTGCCAGAATGGCATATTAAGAAGCCAAACTCTCTGTCCCTCTACCACCAGGCAGGACCTGGCTTTACCAGCCCACAGAAGGAACCGTGCTGCTGCTCAGCCATCATCATGCAGAACCTCCCCTCCCCGAGCCCTCCTCGCTGCGCATTCCTCCTCTGCATCACCAACAAATACGTCCACAGTCAACATTTCTGAGGTAGCCATGGCCCTTGGGGACTGGAACTGGGGTGCACAGAGCAGAGGTGTCTGCTCAGAGTCACTTAAGAGTCCAAACTACACAAATTCTTTCACAAGCTGGTGCATCATCTCTGAGCTATTTTGCCACAAACATTTGGAACGTTTCTTTTGCTTGGGCAAGTAATCAAATAATTGTTACCCTCGCTATATGTAAAAGAGCACTCAAGCTTGTCCTTAATTTGTAGGATAGTATTTAAGGTTAAACTCATGTTTAAACAACAAGCAATATTTTTTCCTTTAATTAAGATTTATACAGGTTCCCATCTGTAGACTAAGCAATGAAGTCCTAATGAGCAGAGAGCCTAATTATGATCATTCTGTAATTGAAATAATGGTGTGCCTCAGAATAAGACTATTATGTTGCCAGATAATGGACTAATGAGCTCCAAAGGACTAACAAAGGTCTGGAAAAGACTCTTGCAGTTCTTGTGAGGACATGCCTTCTTGCAAACACCTCCATGTAGTATTCAAACGTATAATGTGATATATAGCATGACATGTCCAAAGATGTATATCAAGGTGTTGGTAATGGATGAAGTTCAAGGGCATTCCTAAAAGCAACAGAATTAATAATGCAAGATAGAAGAAAATAAGCCAGAGAAGGTTGCATGAAGTGATGTAGGAGACAGATTAAAAGTATTATACTTTTTGGGAGTCAACACTGTGAAAACAATCAACATCCGCCACAATATTGGTTCCATCGGCTGAAACGAGCTCGCTCCACACTCTGATTGATGAAATACACTTGAATCCAGTATTTTTTCTTGCCTAAATGACCAGCTCTAATCATGAGCTCCACACATTGCCGCTTTCTTCATCGTTCAGCTGGTCAGGAAAGAAAAGATAATTACAGAATGTTTGTTTAGTAATTGTCTGGTTTTATTTCGGAGTTTGCTTCTGGTGCTAACGAATGCGACTCCATTATGTCATTTATCATGTGAACAGTCAGGTTGAGGAACATTTTAAATCAGGAACTATTTTGGTTTGCATGAGGAATAACCCCACAGAACAACTGACAGCATGTGTGAGCAGAAAAAGTCCATGCCTGAAAATGATAGGTTAGGTGATTTCACCAGATAAAAACCTTACGGAAATCTCTTTTCACCAGTAGAGCAGAGCGCTCTTTGGGAAGCAAAGATTTGCAGCCCCATATTTATCCTCACGAGGAAGTCCAGACTACAAGTTATTTAACTGGCTTGCTAGGAGACATTTGTTTTCTGTTACCTTTTCTACTATCACCCATTGCAAGGGAGAACTTCTACTTATATCTGGAACATGCTAAAAATTATACTCTAAACCTGACTTAAGTACAGATGAAATAGGTTGTAATTATATGTCGTACGTGGCAAGAGCAGGAAAGCGAAGCTAAGGGGAGGCGCCAGCTAGACATTACATACGGATACATCTGGAAAGTGATGGGGAGTCACAGCTCTTGTCCAAACAGCTCCCTCCCCATAAACCCACATTTGCATCAGAAACGTTAAATTCCCCATATTATACTGTAGCACCAGGTACTCGACTTTTTCCTGACTTACTGTGGCCCAACGCAATGCACTTCTACGTTGGGGTGGGATGTCACATGTATTCGCTCTCCTACGGACAGGTGTCGTTCTTGGTGAACCCGAACATGGTGATTTGGGCTCAGCTGAGAGAAAAGCGGCTGGGAGCACACATCCATGTGAGAATCAACTGGAAATTTCGTCTAAGGGTATTTTCAACCTCAGAATAATTTGCTAACTGATGGCACAACTGTGGGTTGAGAAACTTGTTTGAAGTACTTGGTCAAAGAAAAAATATCCATTTAATAGGGTGCACTCCCAGTAACAGTGGAACAGAAGTTGTTTGACAATACTTTGGGTAATATCTTGAAGACTGTAGCTGACTAATAATAGCAGTGCCTTTTTTCCAGAAATATGAAAGTCATAAAAATGATGGTTTAGAGGACCAAAACTATTTATAAACTGAAGAAGAATTCAGTGAAGAGTTTTGACTAAAAAGGAGTAGAGGGGAGAATTTTAATGTGCTTGAAATAGAAATGAAATCTTAAAGAAAAAAAATGCAAATTTAAAGTATTTTAAATGGTTTTTAAAAAAGTTGAGTGGCTCAAACATGAAAGGACACCTTTTGTTTCAGATCAGATGAAGAATTTATGTTTACCAGGATGAGCAACCTTGCTTTGAAACGTCCTCTAACTTCAGCCTTCTGAGATGGGCAGAAGACTTCAGTTCACCCAGGATCTTTCATCCATGCTATACACAGAGAAATAATAATACAGAGAAATTTAACAGAAAAAATAATAAAAGTTTCCAGGAGCATTGACTTCCATCACAGGGTTTATTGTTAATTTCTTTTTGGCCGATTACTCTTTTCAGAAGTTTCTCTGGCATATTATAAAGACTAAGTGTTAAACCTGGGAGGTCGTTTAACTTGCAGCCTGTCAAGCACATCTTTACATCGCTGGTTAACGACTTGTGAACTTCATTGTCAAATGCTGCTTTGCGACTTTGCATCTCCCAGTTGATGGCTCTCTGCCATGAGCCGAGCAACTGCTGGGGTTCGAGGGTGCCTCTCGCCCTTGTGAAATTCAAGTTCATTCTTTTTCTGCTCCCCTCGCTTTCTCCCTGCAAATTTATGACTTGCTAACAAATGCGTTGCTCTTGATTCCCTCCTCTTCAGTGATCTTTAAGATCTCATTTCATAAGGAAGAGGCAGGTGGGTGATCTGCTTCCAAAAAAAAAAAAAAAAAGTTTCCATAAGCGTGGCTTGTGTCTTAAGGCTGCCTATACAACTATTCAATTTCCGTTGACTTAATTCAGTCTTTTTTTGTCAAATTACACAGCAGTTATTAACTGCCCTAACCAAAGCGTTTTCCTCAAGGTGCCCACATTCCTGTGAGAGCTGTTGGTTGTTGTACCCACACGTGCGGGCAGCATCCTTTCATCATTCTTCATACAAATGGAATACTTCCTCTGCCGGTCTTTACAGCTGTTCTCCAAATGCCATCCGCAATTAATGAAATATTCCTGTGGCTCACCCATTCCTTCAAAAACCTTTGTCCAAACTTGCTATGCCCAAGGGGGCATTTATTGCACCTTTGCAAATTTTGGCTCAATCCCTCTTCCTGCTACAGGAAAGAAAATAGTCTTAAGGGCTTCTGATTTTCACTTGAAGATAGTTGTGGAAACCCAGGACTAGAAGTTACCAGGAGCATCCCTGAGTCCTGCCCTCTGGTTTCACAGAGTTCATGATGACATTTATAATCATACCGATTTCCATTTAAAAATCGATCAGTCTGTTAGGCTATTTTACCCTTCCTGCATCTGCCAGGAGGCTGCTCCAGAAACTTTCTTCCCCGGTGCTTCAGCGGGTAACAGTAAAAGGATGGGGTGAGCCTTTAGCAGAAGCCACCCACATCCAAGCAGCAGCATCACTAGGCCAGCACGTCCTCCTGCTCCTGCCACCGGAGCTGGACCACTGCAGCTGCACGGGGCTGCATTGCATTGATCTGGCACACAGCAAATCAATAGCAGTCGGGGTGGGAGGAATTACAGCACGTTTCTAGTAATTGTGCAAATGCAAATTTATTACTCCAAAGTCTTCTCTAATGTAAATCCAGTGAGGTCAATGGAGTTAGGGCAAAACTGGACATTCTGCTTTGTCTGTTATGCTTATTTTTATAATGATGGATAACAGCAATTAAGAGAAAGGAACTTTCAAATGCCTGGAAATATACTAACCTGGGAAATGAGCTGCAAGGATGCCAGGAATCTCTCTGTGCAGGTGGGTATTCTGCCTAACCACAGTGCTCGGCATTGCCAAAAACCTCCACCAGCATGAACTGCTGCAGCTCCATCAGCGCAGCGCTCATTAGCAGGAGCAGAGGGTCCTGCCCCTTGGTTTAAACATGCCAGCCTGTTACAGAGAGATTCCCAATTTTGGCAAGTAACAGCATCTCCCTACATCAAGACCTTGCTAACCTGCAGCTGCCCTCTCCAGGGACTGTGTAAGGTTTTCTGCACTTTCTTGAGTTTGCTCCTAAATTCCTCTGTTGCTTGTGTAAAGCTTTCTAAGAGTTACACAAAAGGATTGTTTTCCTTAAGAAATCCTTAACTTATGCACAGATAAACCGAGAGTCTAAAGGCTAATGTTGTTTCATCACTGCTGAAGTGAAACCAAAGATTTAAAAGGCCATTCTGCAGAATGATCTTGCATTTTTAGGGGGAAAAGTAAACTGTTATTGATTATCATAATGAGCTTTTGGAATGTGGTAATGGAATTTTTTTCATTCACCAGACATGATAGTCTCTTTTTTCCATAACTATTGCAGTTTATCATCAGACAGTTACTCAGAAAACTGGGGTTTGTTCACAAAAAGATATTATTGAAAAACTATCAAAGCATCAAAACATCTGTATAAACTCATGTCAAGACAGGAAGAGCTTATACAATTAGGTAGGATAAAAACATGATGTATTAAGGCTTTTCTGGCTTTCTTAAGATCTTTTAATTGGCTCCATTTATGCAGGAAAGACAGTGTGTTACTTCAGTGCCTTTTCCCTTTTGCAATGGTGTCAGCAAACCATCAGCCAGAGAAGCAAGGTACCTGGAAACAGCTCCAGGGACCACTCCATGCAGACATACCCAGCAGTAGGGAATTGCCTAGATGACCAAGGCTGTATTCAGACTATCTAGCTTTATTAATGTGCTGACAGCCTGCTGCTTTTCACTGGCATCAGTGAGTGAGCGAGGTAAGCTGTAGCTAATTAATGCCCAGGCTAGATGCTTTCTACAAAGACTGTTTGATATAGATGCTGGTCTTGCCCAACTGAAATGCCAACCCAGTTTAAGTGTCCCTGCAAGCTCCACAGTCAGGCAATTTATACAACTTCGGTACGTCTGAACATGTTGTGCAGAAGGATGTTGAGGCATCCTAAATACGAACCGTGTCCAACATGTGTGTGCTTGTGGGTCAGATACCTGCCAAAAGTGGAAGCTTTTAGCAGGATGAGAAGATATTCCTCTCCATCGCTGATTTGAAATAGTTTTAGCTTGTATGAAACACAGACTCATAGGACTGGAAAATATCTCTGGCCTTAGGCTGTATCAAAACATTTGTGACAGAGATTTGAATGGACTTAGGTGCAAGTCATGTAAGGTCAAGTTTCCATTTGAGAACTGTTTGCATTAGCAGTCCTACTACCATGGTAATGCAGAGGAAGAGACACTAACGATATTTAGCACATGAACATGGACAACAGCTATTTGCTACATCCTCAGGAATAAACGTAGATGAACTCACAATGAAGCTGTGCTTCCAATCCCTCCTTGTCGTGCACGGTTCTTATAGAGGTTCACACAACATGCCTCACCGGGGAGGGAGATGATTTGAGATTTAGTTTGGACATAGACAATATGGCAAAGAATACACAATCTGTGTTAGTCAAGCTCATCTGACACAGATACAATTGCAGTTCCTTTGCATTTTGGTGAATGAACAGTGTGTACCTGTCTGAAAGCCATGCCTGCCTGCACAGCCAGGCACAGGTTCCTCGATGGAAAATGGTCTCAGCAGAAAATATTCAGCCCTTACACCCATGTGTGGGTAACCTCAGCTTCCTTGACAGAAGCAGATGGGAGGTCCATGTGCTGCTATGTTAGAAATGTCTGTCATTCTCCCATTTCTTCTATGTCCTGTATCTTAGGTTATCAGGCATGCTCTTCTCAATGCCAGTTAAGACGTAGGTGTAAATCACAGAAGGCACGTTCATTTATAACTACACAGACTATAATTATATGTAGTCTAGGGCTTGTTTCCTGAACTAGGAAGGAGGAAAAATGGGTTAGGTGGGTGTGAGTAAAGCAACAAGCAAGAACATGTCTTTTAGAGGTTATGAAACTACCTTGATCTCCCAGTATCAGAAGTGCTAGCTAAGAACAAACAAATCAGAAAACTGTGTGCAGGCTGGGAGTTGGGACAAATACAAGAGAATTGGGAACCGACAAGGGAATAGTAACAAGTTTCTGATCCAGCCTGGGAACTTAGCTTTGCAAGCAAAAATGGAGGAGAAATATGAGGTCAGCACTACAGCTTATTTGGGGAAAGATAAATGCAATCTTGGGATCACCAGGTGAGATAATTCAATGAGAAATGGGGACTTTAATGTCATTGTATGAAGCATTAGAGAGACCTCCTCCCATTTAATACTATAACTACTTTTGGTCATCCACATGCACTCTAAGATTAATTGAAACCAGAGCAGATGGAGGGAAGAAGTCTGAGGTGAATTGAGAGTCATTTAGGAAAGAAGATTGAAAAACCAGACCTGTGTAGCTCAGGGGGAAACAGGAGGCAAGAACTGTCTCCACAAAAATACCTGAGTAGGGAGCAGTGAGCAAAACAGCTACTGAAATGAGAGCCGATGCTGTTGCCAAAATATGTGGGAATAAACTGGTGATGGAAACGACATGACAGTTCCTGACCATCAGGGACATGAACAGTCTGGGAGAATCTCCCAGAAGGAGTAACAGGCAGAAAACATAAACTTGTTTTAAGTTGGAGCATGGTCCTTTCATGAAAAGGACCATAAGCAACATTATGCCTGACATGGCAGAGAACTGGGCTGTATGATCCAGGCTCTTCCTGTGCTTCTAGCTCTAAATTGCCTAACAAGAATACAACAGCAGCAAACCAAGGCCTTTGGCCACTTGCTACTGGAGATCTGTGGAATATTTTCACAGCAGCTGCAATGCCAGCAGCTCCAGTGTCCTGGCTAAACACCAGCACATTCCTCTGCTATTTAAGTCCCCCCCGTGGTTTCACTTAGTAATGCTACTTTTTGCTCCCTGCCCAAAACTTGTGGCACAATGCTGGGGTTTTATGCTTAAAAAATGTTTTCTATTTACTGAATTGCTCTTCGAACTGTAGTATAATTCACTCTAGAGTGTTACTGTGTTGCATTTTAACCTGCACAGAAATAGCATGCACAAGCGTGGAGAGAGGATGGGAGAAAAAATAGCAATACAAAAATAATTCTTATGACAGCACTGAGCCCAAGTGAGCAATATTACCCTTACTTTACAGTAGGGGATTGCTGATTCTTTCCATCTATAAGCAAAAAGTGTTTGAAACCTTTCCCATGAAAACACAATAAGCAGGTGTGGTGGTTTGGGGCTTTGCTATCAGCTGTAGCCTTAAAACAATCTCTGGAAACTTGGTCCTGAATCTTAATCCATGAGCCTTTCAATGAAGACTAAAGTTGAATTCTGGCTTTTCATCAAAATCGGAGAAAATTAATGACACTGGCCTAAAGACCTTAATTTGCACTGGCAGGCTAGGATTTTGGAACGGTATGAATTTCCCAGGGTGTATGTGTTGATGACTGTTAACCTGCATTACCAGTATTGCCACAGTGCCTGGACCCTCCCAAACAAGAATAATGACATGTCCTATCCCAGATCGGTATCTATGGACGGCAGATATTACATTGAAGAAGGTATCATTATTATTATTATTTAATTCTTGTAACGATCACCAGAGCAGCTGAGCTACTCCCACAGCTGCATTAAATATCGTGACTAAAATATGCAATCCTTTTGTTATTTCATTTTCTATAAGAAAAGTGGACTGTCGTGTTTCAACAGATTTTAAGCACATATTCCTCTGCAAGTATGTTGGAAAATACAGCTCACAAAATGTGCCTTGCTATTCCAGTTTTGCCTATATTCAGTAATGCAGCCAAGTACATGGATACCTAAAGTAGCTCGAGACAAGATAGCTCGGATCCTGGAGCTGTGCGGGTAGCATGGAGCAAAACACAGACTAATGTGCCCTAAGAGTGTGGTAAATTAGTCTGCACAGAGCTCTGCCTTAACAAGTTGCTTTAATACTTGGATGCATTTGGGTTAGAGATGGCTTGAGTAGAGCTGACTCTAAGCACAATCCAAGTAGGCAGATTTTCAAGGGCATTCACCACCAGGACATGAAAGCTGCTGAGACAAGAAACTTTCTGCCTAATTTTGCTGTGCCAGAGCCCTGGGAAGGGAAGGACAGAGAGGTGCAGGAGGAAGAGCTATTCCTGCCAGAGCAGCAGGAACAAGCACTGGCCTCCCATCACAGCTCCTGTGGCACAGCCAGGCCACAGCCGCTCTTCCTCGAGGTGGGGGAGAACTTGAGGTGTGCCCACCTTGATGAGCCGGGCTGGGCTGATGAGGGCAAGGACCCCCTTTCACAGCAGCAGTGTGTGTGCAGTGGTGCCTCGCATGGCCTGCAAGGGAGAGACGGGGAGATGTGTGCTAGCCGTGGCTGTCAGAAGTTGTGCCAGGTGCCCTGGCCATGCCCTGCTCTCCGGGACAGGTTTGTTGCAGAGGAGCTTCGTGGGGTGGAGTAAACTTTGGTCTCCAGATATCCTGGAGCCACCTCCTGGGGATAACGACTGAGATATTGAACTCAGTCCAAGTGTTGCAGCCAATAACGCTAAGAAGTGCCGCAGCACTTTGAACCGACAGGAGTTTCCTTAGCATTACAGGCTTTGTGTCCAGACATAGCGCTTTGCTGTCAGACTGCTGAGAGGTGACAAAAGCACAGACAAGGCCAGGTCACTCACTGCCAGGATGGAAGACCCTCCCGGCCAACCTGAGAGGAGAGAGATCTTTCCTCTCCGAGCAGGGCAAGGGCACTCCTGCACTGATTGTCACTGGCCACATTCTCCAGGAGAAGGTGCCAGCCCAAATTTCTGCAGATTCTTCTTCCACTCCTCAGCCTCACTACCGTTTGGAGTCCGTTTTAGATGTCCACTCCTCGTCCAGCAACGAATTCGGCCTCATCCGGGCCGCATCCACGGCAGCGATACAGCAAAAAGGTGCCACTTCTCTGGGACGAGGTGGCATCGCAGCACCCAGGGTGCTGTTTACAGCTCTCACCAACGAGCCCTTCCTTCCCAGCACACCTCGGAGAAGGGGAACCTCTGCTTTCCTGAGGGGCAAGTGACCTGCAGAGAGCAGAAGGGGATGCAGCAGCATTAGGGCTGTGCACGCCAGCCCGCTTTACCGAAACAGGCAGCGGGCTGGCTCCAAAGGCTCCAGATGTCCCTCGGCCGCCCGGGGGACGGGGACCTGACTTCAGGCAGCTGCCCGCCCGCCCGTCCCTCCGCCGGCGGCAGCCTCAAGCCGGCAGGACAGCTCAGGCCAGGAGAGGGAGCCGTGGCCCGCGCACGGCCGCGTAACCCGCCTCCTCCCGGCAGGACCCCGCAAACTGCGAGGGGGACGGGACACCGCGGCAGCCTTCCGCGTTACAAACCCGCCTTTGCTCTGTCACCGCCCGCCGGATCGGCTTCCCCCCCTCACGCCCGCGGCTGCTGCCGGTTCCCCGGAGCGACACCCCTCACCCCCCCCCCCCCCCTTTCCGCGGGGCTCGGGGCCGCGGCACGGCCGGGAACGGGGACGGGGACACCCTCCCCGTGCGCGTATCAGCGCGGCCGGCGGGGAAAGGGGCGGCCGGTGAGCGCGGGGCGGGGCGCGGGCCGGGGCGCGGAGGAGGAGGAAGAAGAGGAGGAGGAGGAAGAAGAAGAAGAAGAGGAGGAGGAGGAGGAGAAGGAGAAGGAGAGAGAGAGCAGCGAGGAGAGCGCAGCGCGCGGGCCGTGGCTGCGCGTGCTCTCCGTGTTCTCAGGTGAGCCGCGGCGCGTGGGGCTGGGAGGGGTACGCGCGTGTTTCTGTGGGCGTGGGGGGGGAGGCGCGGCCCCGAGCCCCGCGCAGGGGCGTCCGCTCCGGCCGTGAACTTCCCCGCGCTCCGAGGGAAAGTTTCTGGCGGAGGAGCCGGTTCGCAGCCCCGGCGGTGCGCGGCGTGAGGCGCGGCCGGCAGCAGCCCCCGCTCGTCGGCCGGCGGGGAAGGAAGGAAGGAAGGGAGGGAAGAAAAAAAAAAAAAAAAAAGAAGAGACGCCCGGTCGGGAGAGCCCGAGGAGCTGCCGCGGCAACAGCGCCCGGCGTCCCCCGGACGGAGACGCCTCTGCATGGTGAGAGCGAACGTGTGCGGCCGCGTCCAGCCCCGCCGGGCCGGGGTTAACGGGAGCAAGGGATGGAGCGGGCGCTGTGGTGCCTGTGCTGCTGCCGGAACCGGGGGGCCCCTCCGCTGTCCCTCGGTAAGGGACGCAGCCGGTGCGAAGGCGAGTCTGAGCCGAGCTGCGGGACCGCGGATGCGGTGTCCGCCGCTTCTGCAGCCGGGCTGGCCGTGCCGCCGGTACCCGAAATGCGGAGCGGTTTGCTTAAATTCCCTCCTTTGGGCCAGGGAAATTTGGATATTCCTAGCTAGAGCGCTACACGCATTGATGAATGCAACTTTAATTTTCATCTGCATTGCAAATGCGTGAGCCTCTGATACCTGCTCTCTTCTGCTGTCAAACAGATCTCTGAAATGGAAGGGAGAGAGGAAGGGGTCAGACTTAAGCCACAGCAGGAAAATAAAGTGGAGGAGGCACGTCCAAGTAAACAGCCTGAAAGCGATTAGATGCTGGCAGCAAGATGCCTTTTGCTGTGTGCTTGCTGGGGACAACTGCCTCCTTATGTGAAGCATTTTGGGAGGGGGTGTCTAGATGGAAACCGGGTGATGGGAATGCTTTCCTGAAAAGGAAGGGGAGGGAAAGAGACCGTTAGGGCTCCAGTGCTTCAGGTGGCCCTTTTCTGTGCCAGTGTCACTTCCCTTCGTTACAGTGCCAGCTTGTTCCTCGGTCTGGGCTGGTTGCTCCGAGTGTGTCTGTACAGTGCTTGGCACAATGGGATCCTGGTCTCGGGGCCGTAGGATGTTAGTGTAAACTGGATTATAAATACATTCTCACATGCATGCTCTCTCTTTCCATCCTAGCCTCTGTTTTGTAAATAGCTGGTTATAATGCTTGGATAAAAATCTGTTTTCTTTTATGGATCTTCTTTTCTTATAAAATGATGGCTTTTGTTCCATGCATTTAGCTTTGTTGTCCTAGGAAAGGCTTTTTTACCTCTGGATTTGGGAGATCACAGCAAACTCCTTATCTCTTTAATTACATAGCAAATAATCTTTTTTTTTTTTAAAAAAGTACTATTTTCCTGACACTCCATTTTTAACTGTGGCCCTTCTTGTGTAAGCAGAACTGTCACTGTACTCGCACTTCCATACACAGAAGGATTGTAGGGTATTATTTATTAACTGTGCTGTGGGGAGTCCATATCTCATAACTTAGAGGGCCATTTATAACAGGTTGCTTTTGGCAGCTCCAGAAGATTTACTTGCTGTCTTGTGTTCCTTGCAGGAAAAGCCTCTCTTGTTTGGATGGAGAGCATCACTCCAGCCCAAGGGCTCTCTGGTGGGAGGGCTCAGTGCTGGGAAGGGTCCTGCTTTCTGCCCCCATTGCCTGCCTGGCTGTGGTGAGCAGGGAAGGGCAAGCGGAGAGGATTACCTTCTTGAAGTAGGTGCAGAGTTGTTCCTGTCACTGGGAACATCTCCTCTGTAGGAGCAGTTAAGGATGCAGAATAATGTGGGATGTGGAGAGTAAGGCTGTGAGGACTTGGGGTGGTGGAAGCGTGCAGGGCACTGAAATAATCAGGAAACATTAAGCTGAGAAGGTGGGAGATTCTGCATGGAGGTGAAGCAGAGCTCTGTGGGGTGAGAGATTAAGTTTCTATCACAGTGCATCTGTGCAAGGTAGAGGGCAGGTATACACACACGCAGCCTTGTGACTTTTTTTCCTTGTCTCTGGATGTAGCTTGAATTCAAAGTGTCTATGTATTACATAGCAAGAGCTGTGCTTGCTCAAGTGTGCCTGGTCCCTCCAGCGTGTGTGAAGGAAAGCTTGTGTCTGAACACCTCAGGGCTCTCTCCTTCCAGACCTCTGGGGCTCTGCTCAGGTATCCTGCATCTGAGCATTAGCTAGTGTGAGTTGGGGATGAGTATTGCACAGGTCTGGGCTTGAGCAGGCTCGTACCCTGGGTCAGGTAGTGCTACCCCAAAGCGCCTGGCAGGACGCATAGGTAAGAGAGACTTTAGAGGGTTGGGAGAGTGGTGTGGCAGGAGGTTGGATGGTGCCTGGGAATGTGGAGGTATGGGAAATACCTCCTTGCTGGCCCTGGTGCTGTAATTTAATGCTCTGAAGTATGCATATAGGAAGGAGGAGACAGAGAGAGTTTGTCCCAGCTTTATTCCTTTAAGACCTGCGTGTGCCAGATGCCAGCACTAGGGAAGAAGCATTTCACTCCTTCAGAATAAGAGGCCAGAACATGTTCTTTTATTCCTTCTTCTCACTTATTGTTATGTTTGGATTTTTATGTTAGTTATTTTGGCAGGCACATGATTCATATTCCTTTCCCCATCTGTCCCAGGTCCCCTGCTGTTGTCAAATGTCCTCCCATTTCAGCAAGACTCTGACTTGCAAAAACTTGCCATGAAGATAACTCTTGCAGCTGTGGGAGACAAGGTGTCCTGGCTTGGCTCTCAGAGCACAGGTTGCATTAGCCAGGTGGACAGTTAGGAAGATTATAATCAGCATGTGAATGTGTTCACATATCTTTGAGCATCTATACTGTCCAGTCTTTCTTTTCATCATGTAGCAATGGGGAATGCCTCAGGCATAAAAGTAGATATATGGAAAAGCCTATATAAGCTGAAATCTGTGAACAGCGCCACGTTATCTGGGAACTGAAACACTTTCTACAGAGAAGCTCGCGGTTCAGACATTGCCTGCTCTCCTCTCTCCTCCCTTGTGTTTCTCTTGACACAGCTCATGTATTTCGCTGTCCCCATAACCAAAGCCAAGAGCCATCTCCTCTGTGCTGCCAGGCTGATGCAGCTTGGCCGGTAGCATCTCTGTACCTGGTGGGAGAGAGCTGGCGCTCCTCTGGCTGTGCGGGGTGGGCCAGATGCAGAGCAGAAGGCAGGCAGAGCTGGCTGGTGTGTTTGCCACGCTTGAGCTGACCCCCTCTTGCACCAGCTCTGCAGCCTGGGTGGAGCTCGGGGACCCACGTGCAGGTGGGTTTCTTTCCCTCCGTGGTTTGTAAATGCTTTGTTCTGCTCCGCCATCAGCAAAATGTATGATTGAGGTTTGGTCACTGCTAAACTGGAACAAAACAGCTTCTTCCTTTGGGAAGTATTTCAGGATTTCTCCTCCCCACGCCCCCCCCCCAAAGTGTTTTCACAAAGCAGAAGGCTGATCTCACGTTTCTCAGCCACAGTTTTGTTATGCGTAGGGCTTTTGCATGTAACTGAGCCACATGTATGCTCGGAGAGAGTGTAAAAAGGAAACCAGTGTAGGGAAATTAGTTCAAATGGTGCCAACGCTTTTGGGAATTTTGACCTTAGTCAGTGCACTCGCTACCTTCGACCTCAAAGGTCCCAATGAGGCACATGCACAGGTCATGATATTCATAAATTCAGAGTCTTAACTGACAGAAAATAAAATATAGAATGTGAATGTACAAGCATACGTATTTTGTTATAGGGTTCCTTAAAAATAGTTGCTGGTAAACCAGGATTTCTACTACAAGCAAAGAATGGTATCTTTAGTCAGTCCTTTGTTAATTTAGCAAATCCCATTTTCATCAAATGGGGACTGTATCCCCAGGAATTGTTCTGACACAAGTTTCCCCCGAGTCTGGATGATTATCCAATTACAATTTAAAGAAAATTGCAGCAAGGATAACTGGCTAAAGATAGAAGTCTCTGAGAGTGTTAGGAAAAGAGAAGGGAAGAGTGTGAGAGAGTGAGAGCTTCACTTTCTTGTGTGGGTAAAATGCAGAGAATTATCATGGTCCTTAACTTTTGCGGTGAGTGCAGTCATGGTCCCTGGTGTCGGGGCTGGACCTGCTTGCTTTCCTTCCTTCTTTCCTTCTACTTCTCTCTTTTGTTATCTGCTGACTCCATATTTCATAGAATCATAGAATATATTGAGTTGGAAGGAACCGTAAGGATCATTGAATCCAACTCCCTAAATATTTAAATGAAAACATGATTCTTATGGAGTCTTTTTAGATTTACATGTGTTGAAAAAAGGCACCGTTAACTTAAAAGCTGTGTTTGGGGCAGAGAATAAGAGATTGCTGTGAATTCTGGGCTGAGTCAGGGGAGTGGTACGTGGCTCCTTCTGGGACCACCAAGGAGGTGCCAGAGAGCTGTTACCTTGGAATTCCCACCCAGAGCAGGGTCATCAACAGCTACCAGCTCTCTCTAGGTGTCCACAGAAGGAGACCGCATTATCACGCGCGGAAGGAGAACTGGATGGTCGTGCGCTCCCATCCCAGATATTGGGACCCCTGGGCTGGCATGGAAGAGTATCCAGTTGATGCAGAAGCACTTGAGGCTACCCTCAAAGCCCTTTGCTCTTCTTTATTGCTAACAGCTGGGTTAGGTGTGGTTGGGCAAGCTTTACTATTTAACCCTTGCAGCTTTGGATCTAGCTCTTGGCTTCAGCCAGCGTGGCTGTGGGTCAGTGGGTTGTCTGGGTGCAAGCTGGGAGCAGTTGCAGCCTGGAAAGTACCATGGTAAAAGGCTGGTCGTCAGCTTGGCATGGAGCTCCTTGGACTGTTTTGTTGTGCAACTGAAAGGCAAAGATACAACATGAATCATGCACTCACACAAATACTTTAGAAGCCTCTTCAGCTGTATTAAGGCATGGTGTTATCAGAATTAGAAGAGGACTTAAAAAAAAAAGTCTTAAACCTTTCTGTCTCTTTAACTAGAAAAGCTCCTGTGTGGTTTTTGTGTGGGTTTTGGTTTGGTTCTTTTTTTTTGTTTTTTTTTTTTTTTTTTCCCTCCTGGTTTTGCTTAATCCCTTGCATGACTGAAATAAAAGTGTAATGGAATATCTTGACTGTTAGGCCTGATGCTGTCCACTCATAAGGATGTGGTATTTTCAGATGTTTCTTATATATTTGATCAACTTGTGTGTAAAAGCTTGCAAAACTGTGACCTAAATGTTTACCCTTAGTGCTGACAGGATGCTGTGGAGCTGCTTAACTATATATTTGTAACAATTATGCTGCTTCGTGAGAAAGATGTGTTTTCTTCTTAGAGGGGATTTTTGCCTTTTTTTTGCCTTTTTTTGCCTATGATTTATAGTTATAGTTGCCTTTCTTTATAGTTCTACCTTTTGTCCTAGATGTAAATAAAGAGCTAATTACAGTTAATCTTAGTGCAAGGCAATGAAATTTTTAAAGAGTGAAAAATAACTCCCATCTGTTAGATTTTTCAGTAGTGTTTTGGGGCTTGCCTTCTACTCGGAAGGAAGCCAAAACTTATCTTGCTCAATTTAAAGTTTTCCTTGCAATATTTAAACTGGATTTTTAATCATTTAAAAAACAAACAGAAATGGAAATAGCTTTTCAAATTATGTTTGGTCATGTTCTTAACGTGCTGGTTGCTAAAACCTGAACAGCTTTCTTGTATTCCTACTGAAATGAGTTGAAATCCCACTACCAAATTCTATAGGAACACGTTTGAGACCTTATTCTGGAAAAGCATCTATTTTTCATAGTAGTATATTGCATTTCTGTGTTACCTGCCTGCTGGGGCTCCATGTGCCCGACCAAACAGCCCCAAAATGACTTGTTCCAAGGGAACTGCTGCTTAAGTAGTTACTATTTAAGACAGACTCAAGCCCCAAGTTTTCTGTGGTGCGTATGTGGTACATTTAGCCCCATCAGCTCCAGCGACTGCTGAGCTCAGGGAATTAATCTATACTTTGCACTCATATGTTATCTTTCATCTCAGCATCTTTAAGCACTTTAGAGACATTAAGATGCACAGCTGTGGTGTGAGGTGGGGAGAGGCTGTTATAAAAGTGGCTAGGGAAACAGAGGCACGGATTTTGGAAGCCTCTACTAATGTGCTCAGTTCAGGGCACAGCCGTTTATGAGCTCTCCGATGCCTGATTATCAGGGAGGCACTGCAATTTTTCATGCATTACAATTGGTGATTGATGCCTCTGTAGGTTTCATGTAGATTAACCAGAAGCTCATATTGCTACCCTAAACTGGTAGACTGTTTTAAAATCTGAACCTTAGAGGCTTACAGGAGCATAGTAAATGGCAGTGTCAGGAGCCCAAATTTCTAGGTTGTTTTTTTCTTTTTTTTTTTTTTTTTCTCCCCCTGAGGTTAGCCCTATTGCAAAAAGCAAATCTTGCAAGAAACCAAAAGTAAAACAATGTCACCTCCATCCTACCACAGTAACATCCAGGGCCCCACCTACATATATTTATCAGCAATCTGTTGATTCAAAGCTCTGGGATCTGTAGAAAATACTTATTCTGACAGTGAGCCATACAAAATCACTCTAATACAAATAATTGGATTCGTTCTGTTGAAAAATAACTGCCTCCCCCCCTCTTCCTTCAAGCACAGACAACTCCTAGCCCTTGTTTATAAGGAGGGATTGGGATAAGGGGAGGAGGATGTATATGTTGCTGCCCAGTGTGATAATGCTGGCAGGCTGTGAAGGGCTTGTAGGACACCCAACCTCTTTGAATGAGCACAGATGTGCTACTGGATCCCCAAATGCGTTGCTCTAGCAACTTGTGCTGGTTGCAGTTGAGCCAGACAGGGCTGATGTGCTGGCGTGACTGAAGGACATGGCAAAACTCAGACTCTGCTGGAGTGACGTCCCCGTGGGCTGGGTTGTCTTTCCCCCCTCATCCATTCTCCTGCAAAAATAGCTGCAGCTTCAGTGTATTTACCTTTCTCCACCTTCCTTGTTCTCTCTCATGTTGCTACGTGGACTGTAGGGACACTTGGTTTAATTCCGGCTCCCTGGAAGGCGGCGCACATGCAGACACCCCTGACCCAAGGCTATGGAGAGGTGGAAATGCTTTTCTCCAGGCTTATTGTGTCCTCCTCCCGTTGCACAGGGGAGCTGCATCTCAGTATTTCAGCCCTGCTGAATAGCCCTGGGTTGTGGCTACCCTGGAAGGCAATGTTTTCCCCTTTCTAAGCTTTTTTTTTTCCCCCCCTTGTCTGCCAGGTGTGATGACTCTGTAGTCATTGACAAGAAGTGTCAAAGAGCAAGAGGGAAACTCAACCTGACTTTCTAAAGCTACTCAATGATTGCTTCCTCTCAATGCAAAGAGGTGAGCCAGCCCAGGGCTAGGGTCAGTGCAGACTTCAGAATATGAAGGCATCCACTTGCTGGCCTTGAAAGTGCTCAGAAATGAAAATTTTGGAGACTTTTCTGATTTTTGGCCCTTTGCAGCAGGGTTTTAACACATAGCGGTGTTTCCTCCTGTCGCTGCTCCTTGTAGCCTTTGGAAATGTCAGCAGCGCATATATTGCCTTTTGTTTGTCATTCGGCTGGAGAAATGAATTCATTGCCCTCGTGAGATCAATCATATTCTCCCCAAATAATTAATATTGATGACAATCACAGCATACTGCTGCCTGCAGCTCACTCTCAGCCTTCCCACTGTGTAGGTGCTGTGGGTCACAGAGCAGACCTTCTCGCAGGAGGCTCTGGACTTGGAAATTCAGGGTGCTGCTGTTTGAAGGTTGAATTTAGAGCTGCACTGATGGGGTCAGTGCAGGCAGAGCCTTCCATGTGATGGCGCAACCTAATATTTGCAGAAGGAAATGTTAGAGACATGGGGAGCGAATGCAATACACGCGGGAAGGATCGTCTCGCCGTTTCTTTTCCTCTTTTGTTTCTGTCTGTGCCCAAGTTTTTCCAGTCCCCTTTGCAGAATGCAGCTGTACTGTCCTGACCAGGAAGGGGCAGGTGTGCAAAAGAAAATTGCTCTGATAGTCACCAGGAGGACCAAGTGGGTGGGTTGGGAACGTGGAGACCCGTGGGAAGGCCAGAAGGACCTCTAGAGAACTGCTTGTATGTGGGGTGTTGTCCTGGGAGAGGCAGGTAGCTGCTGGGCTTTCAGTGCCTCTGCTACTCCTTTTTCTATTGCTTTAAATTCTGCTGTGGGTTGATGCGTAAAGCACACTTACAGAGCAGCCTGTCTGAGCCAGAGGAGAGAGAATGAAGCCTCTTCATGTCTTATTCTTGTTTGCTTTTTCTTATAAGGCTAAATGCAATTAAATTAACATGATTAATAAGTGCCAGGTGTGGAAACACTGTATGGCCCAATCTTGAAAAAAAACAAAACTCAGCTGTCTTGCTTTTACCCTTGAATATGTTGCACAGGGGATTCCTGGAGTCACTTGAGAAGATCCTCCTCTTACACCGCAGGGAGAGTTGGAGATCAGGTCTTCACCACTGGCAGCAGCATGGGTAAACCTGCCAGCGGTGCTGGAGAATTGCAGTCTGCCTGGGGATTTTGTGGCGATGGCACAGTAAAAGAGATGCTTGGAAAGGGGAGTGAAACACAGTGATGTTGTGCTCTGGAGCATGGTGGTGCTTGGAGGCTTTTTGCCTGCTGTGTCCCTCTCTGGGAGAACAGAAAGGGGAAGATGTTGGCTGAATATAGAGCAGCCATCCTGGGAATCTGGTCTGCAAGCACTCAGGGCTATAAGGGGAGGAGACGAAGTGAAAGAGCAGGTATGTAGCTGGCAGCAAGGGCTTGTACTTAAGAAAAGAAACTCTTGGAGCATTTTTTGAGACTGAGAGCCCATTGCAGCTAGTGCTCAGCAGAGCTGGGCTCAGCCCCCGTTGTGACAGTGGGGCTGCAGAGCACTGGCTGTGCCAGGCTGGGCTTGCGAGGAGGCGACTCTCCCGGGAAAGCTGCTCTGGTGTTCAAGAGTCCCAGGCTGGTCCTGCGAAAGGCAGTCAGCCCAGGCGATAAACTTACTCAAATCTGAATTGTATTCTCTGGATTTAGAGACTTGGGCTGAGCTATCTTGGGGTTGCTGCTGTGCAATCTGTTGCACAATGTGGACATGCTGCTATGTGTTCGGGGACAGTGCAATAACCTCATAGAGAAGGCAGTGGAGTTGCTTACATCAAAAAGCTATTAAAAAGGTCAGGAGGCAGAATGTATAAATTAAATGCTCATTGTTAGATGTCTCCAGGTGCTCCACGAGAGCTAATCAGGACTCTTCCAGTGAGGGAGGGATCTCACTCTGGATTCCTTAAGTCTCCTCAGATTTTTGAGCCGTGTTGGTTGCGGATTTCTTTTTTTCTGTGCAAAGATTAGTTTGTTGGTTTATTTTCTGGTAGCGCAATACATGGGTATTTCTCAGAGCTCTCCTTTCACTATAACATCGCTGTCCAAAATAGAAGCATTGTGTCTGGCTTCATGGAAGGTCTCAGCTCTCTTTGAAGCTCTGTTGGAAGCTTTTCATTCCCTGGCTATTCAGACTTAAAAAATAGACTATCTTGGCTGGATACCTTTTGCTTGAGCACAGAAGTGCTCTTGTAGATTGGTGTTTGAACTGCTCGGTGGCCAGCGTGTATGCATTTGTAATCCATGCTGTTTGATTTCATAGCTGTGGCTCAACCTGCCCCTCTTCAGCCCACTCCACAGATCTCTCGGTGATAGTCCCAGCTGTTTATTTGTCTTGTCCAGGTGTGCATATATTTTGGAGAGATGACAGATTATTTAGTTTATTTTAAATGTATGAAATGCAGTGTGCTCTGCCTGCTAAACAGCTGCCAGGGTATAATCAGCAGCACCCTGGGCTCCAGCAGAGCAGTGTGCAAGATCTGTAGCTTTTTTTGCTTTGCCAAGCCCTGAGAGGACCCCAGGAGAACTGAAAAGGGAAGAAGGGGATGCTAACTTTCTCCAGATAGATTTTCAAGCCCCCCAAAATTCTTGCCATGTGTCTAGATTGCACTTTTTTCCTTGGGGGGGGGGGGGGGGGGGGGAAATTAGCTGCTTCCTCTGAATTCTGATTATTAGTGTTAAATCTGTTGAGCCAAAAGGATGCCAGGAGATGGTATCTCAATGCCAATAGCCAATCACAAGTTCCCTGCCTGGCAATTGCCTCTGTATCCCAAACACTGGCACTGGCAGAGGCAAATCTTGCAATACCAAGGAAGCTTTCAGAAATGACTCGCTGTAAATGAATGTCTCTCTGCTTTTCCCCGAGCCTCTGAGCTCAAAGTGGGGCTGCTGCCTGCTCTGCCCATGGGAGCTCTTGGTGCTCTTTGAAGGTCAGCTTTGGTCCTGCAGTTTGCGCTGCTGTGTTGAAGGAGAAATAGCTTGGGACCACCTCCTGGGGTGAACCACTGCTGAGTTTGTCCATCCTCGTATTGGGGATTAAGTAAAAAGTAATCATTAAAAAGCCAGCAGCCCTTAGCGTGGGTGTGCGGTGCAGGAGGCCAGGGAGAGGCGGTGGTGGGTGACGGGCAAACGGAGCCACCTCGGCTGCCTCGTGCCATGTCCTCAGTTGCCAAAAAGCTGGCTGAGCCACTGACCGAGAAGATTGTTTCTAGGTTTTCTTGGATTTATTTTGGTGGTGGTGTGGGTTTTTTGGGTTTTTTCTTTCTTTTTTTCCCCGAGGTACTTGGTAGACCTGGGCGTAAAGCTGTGTGTGAGCACTGTAGCTTCCCAGCGCTGGGAGCCAGTGCTTTCAGGTCCTGTGTGACAGTGGCCGGCTCTGGCCAAGGAAGACAGAAGATGCTTTGTGGTAGTGATGGGGGAGACCTCTCACCAGGGCAGCTTTCCATCTGATTCCCACTAGTTTAATTCCCCCCCACCTTCCGCCCCCCACCCCCACAAAAATAAGTATTTAATATTTGCTGTGATGCTAGCTAGTGAAAAAGTTTCAGTTTTCTCCTCAAATCTTAATGTTTCCTTTGGTTCTGATGATATAAAGTGCTTTTATAATAGAAACATTTCAGAACAAAATCCTTTCAGTAGGCTCTGTTGTCAGGCATGCACTAGCCTGGTGAGTGCAGCTATCCCAGGAAGCAGCGATCTGCCTTGGATGTGTCCCCATCAGATGCGCTGATTGGGTCACACTGACCGCTCCCGCAGTATCCCTGACTGCCGGCCAGGCTTCAACCCTGGCTGATTCCTGCTGAAATGTGCCTGGCTGTTAAGAAGCTGCTGCCAAGACAAATTGGGCTCTCTGCCCTTGGGAGAGATGCAAATGTTTTTCTGAGGACAGCGTTGGGGGCCCTTTGTTGGTCAGCGTGCCTGCGTTTGAAGTGATGAGTGTGGCATAGCGTGCACAAGAGCAGGGAAAGTGCTCTGAGCTGCTCGTGGTGTTCATCATCAAACTGGCACCGATTTCCTCCCTGTTCTGTTCCTGGAAGCTGTCTGGGAAGGAAAATTTTAGTGAATGTGCTAATTCCTCCTGGGGAGAAAATGCTGGACTTCTGAGACCCATCGCCTGTCTGTACCCGCGTCTCCAGAGATTTCAGTGTAACGTTAGGCTCCGTGGGAGGGCTGTCCGCAGGACTGGGCAGCTCGCTGCAGGAGTGGCCGTGCTTGGGGCTGGGCGCGAGGGGAAACGCTGGTGCCGCAGCAAAGGGCGATGTCGCGCAGTACCCAGATGGCCTCCGGAGGAGAGGCAGTCGGAGACTGCGCAAATCCTGGCTAAGTGGCACCAAGAAGGTTTATGCTACGGTAATTCCCCCCTTTGTCTGACTTCTCCTGCACATACTGAAAAGCAAAAGTGTTTCCTGGAGGGCTACAGGGCCTTTTCCCACTTTCCATTAGTGTTTTTGCTAGTACTTCTCTGCAGCTGCTTTTGCAGGCTGCCCTTTGTCTGCCTTTTGGATTCTTTGAATTTGCTTGGACTGTACATCTATTTCCCCCATAAGAAAACCCAGCAAACTCATCGAGCAGCCTTCTCCAGCGGTGCTGCATGATGATGCAGGGACCCAGGGCTCGTGGGAGCAGAGGAGCTGGGCCCCTCTCCTGAGCACCAGCCCTGCTCTGCAGCCCACCAACCTTCAGCCCCAAGTCCGCGTGGTATAGAAGCAAAGCATCTCCTAAGCTAGCCCACCCTGGTTTTTGCTAGCCTTCCTGTGTCTGCATGCCTTTTCCTGGGGCCAGTCTTGTGCTCTCAAATGCTTTTGACTCAGAGAAGCTTGGGAAGGAATTACAGAAAGAAAATAATATGTAAAATCTGCTCTGGCCGGTGTTATTTTTTTCCTCTTTCTGAAATCACTTTATTTTAAATGCCCTTTCAGCCAGAGCACTTAGTGGTAAGGTTTTGAAGGGTGCTTTTGTTCTGCATGCCACAGTGTGACTTCTCAGTGAAAAGCAAAAAAACCTGTCAGCTCTCCCTAGGTGCCGGTGGTTGGGAGGGACAAAGGCATTTTCTTGGAAAATGCAGCATTGTTCTGTAGAATTGATACAGTGTCTTTGAGAATAGGTGTATGGTAGTTACTTTGAGTGCAGCTCTCTGTTAATTATTTGACATCTGTCTTGGGTTTTATAATTGTTTGGAAAGCACGTAGGCTTTGTGGGGTCCGTGCTGCTAAAGGCAGGAGGGAACGATTCCTTGCCTAGATCTGTTTGGGAAGGGCGTTTTTATTAAAATGTGTTTTATATGAAAATATTAATGTTTTTTCTAGCATAAAGGCCACTTCTGGCCAGTATCATATGAAAAATGAAGCCTTTCCACCACCTCTGCTTTTAAGAACAGGACATACTTCCATGACTTTGTTCCCCCACCTCACTTTTCTTTGCTCCCCAGCAGACAGAAGGTGAAAGTTTGAAGAAGAAAATGGTCAGGAACAAAAAGGAAACAATTTCTGATTTAAAACAAAATGAATATTTCAAAAACCAAAATTAATATTTCAAGTAAGTTCCTTCAAAAAAAAAATAAATTCTAGCAACAGCAGTGATGGATTGTTTTCCCCAACCACTCTATGAATGATTATTATTAAAATGTTAATTTATGGAGACATTAAGAACGCCTCAGAGTATATTGGCCTCGTGAGAAGTTCCTGGAGCGCCGAGGATATATCGGAGCTCTCCAGCCTTCTTCTGGCTGCTCCGATTGCCTGCTTTCTAGCTGCGGTGTGATTTCTGAGAAGCTATATTGTTCTGCCCACTGATTTATTCCTGGCTCCCTTTAGTGTTTGCTTTTTTTTATTTGCATGTGTACTAGAAGGGAGGTCTGACCTTTTTGGGTGGACGCAGTTGGGTGAAGCCCTCCGCTGCAGCCTGGGGTTGGCACTCTCTGACCTCTGGCTCCTTTGGCTCCAGCCGGAGGTGCTGGTGTTTCAGCACAGCGATACCAGGTTGTGCAAGAAGCTAATGAGGCACCACTGCAATTGCATCATGTACAGGGAAAATGGCAACATGCTTTCTGATGTCACGAAACAAAGCAGCAAGTTGCTAGAAAAAGGCTGTGAAAACTCTTCCATTCCTGGCAAGACCAGGGTGGGTTGTAGTCCTGTGGCGTCAGGTTCTTACAGCATTGCAAAACCCACCCTTTCTGCAACTGAATGGGTGCAATGCTCTTTCCCTGATGTCACTGGCAGAGTCACGTTATCCTCCCTGGGGAGAAGCGATGGCATTGTGTGACCACAGGACTGTTGTGGAAAATACCTTTCTCTTTGGGTTATATCACAGATTTGGGGCCATTTAAAGCAAAGCATTACAGTGCTAGCAGCGCTGGTACATAAGAATTGTGCTACTAACCCAGCACGGGGACCAAATCATCAAATTCTGTGGCATTTATTGAACTTCTTGGAATAATCATATGCCACAGGAAAGGAGCTGGACTGCAGAAGTCATCCTGCCATACAATCCTCTCTTCTTTTATCTTTTTCTTCATTGTGTGTGTTTGAGCTCTCCAATTCTTTAGCAAAGCAGGAGAATCCTCTTCCTTCATCTCAGCTGGCAAACGCCAGCATGGTCAGGGCAACCAGGAGGTTGTGATGATCGCCTTGACTCTATGCGTGTGCCTTCCACGGTCCTTTGTATTTTGTGTAGAGTGAGAGCAGCCAAGGCTGTGGTCAGCTGAGTCCCATTCCTGTAATATCTGACAGGTTCTGTGTCCGTCTGTCTGCACTGATAAGTTCTCTGGAGGGTCTGGAATGAATCAGAAGTAAATCACTGTGTGCAGGTCTTTGTGTTTCTTGCTCTACCCGGCTATAAAATCAGAATTTTCCTACTAGCAGGCAGAACATGGAAATCTTAGATACCTTGCTCATGGGAACGGAGACCTGATGGCTCTTTGCTACAGTTGAAAGGAGCATGTTCTTACGAGCATAGTTAATGGCTGTAAATATTAGCTCTCTGCAGAGTTCATGTATCACGGAGTGAAACGTGGTAGTTTATTTTGGCCTCAGGCCATATGAATGGCCTTGGTCTAAATGAGAGAAACTCATCCAAAGTCAGTAGTTGCTCCTGCTTGCTTCAGGGCTGAATTCAGTCTGATTTGTGCAAAATACAGGAGAGAATCGCTAGAGAATAAAAGGGAGTTAGGACACACCGTGTATTTATCTAATGACAAATTCAGAGGGAACTATGAGGGATCTTTATTATGGGAATGATCCCCCCCACTTTTTACACTCCCTCTCTTCCAGCATCTGAATTCCTGAAAGTTCCTAAATTCCCACCAAAAGCACATCATGTTGGTTCTGTCTGTCCAATCTGATGGCATAAAGATGTTTTATCTTTCTTCAGCATTTCTGAAGGGTAGGAATACTTAATTTTGTTTCCTCCCTATGGAGTCTTCTTAAGTGACATTGGGAGCTGGTTGTAGATGGCAGTAGAGAAGGGTTTGATTAGCAGATGGCATTTCAGTTTGGATGAAAGACGTAGGGGACAACCAGCCCTCTCAGCTGAACCCCAAGGAAGAAAACTCACCTTCTTCCCAGCTTCTTGCCCGTTTCTGAAGGCCTTATGTATTCCGAGGTAGTCTGCAGCCCTTTGCATGGACTGTGTGGGGAAGAGCAGGCTTGCTCCGGATTTCCTTTGTGTCCTCAAGATGAGCCCAGCAGAGGGAAAGCATCGTACAAAGGCTTTTCAGATGCCAGCATTGAAAAGGAAGGATTCAATATCCGTTGCTGGATTTTGAGTAGTACAGTTCACACATCCCATTCTTGTTAATCTCTGCAATCTGTGCAATCTTAGGTGCTCTCTGCTTATGCTCGAAGCCCTTCTGTGTAATACATATATTATGGACAGGTTTATGAGGGGCATGTTTCAGGGAGCTCTGTGGCTTCTCTCCCCATCCTTTTAGCCCACCCTGATGGAGCAGATTTCCCTGTCATCTCATGAACGCGCTTCTGACAGTATCACCATGCTCATTACCGCATCTGCCTGGCGGAGCTGAGATGCTTTGATGAAGTTCACCCTTTTAACCATCTCTTCTCCCTTTGTGATCTGACAGCACCCAGGAATATCAAATGCAACCTTCGCCCCAATAATGAGAGCATCTAGTAAATGTCAGCTTTTGTGACGACCGGCTTATAAGTTGCATCCTGGAAAACCTAGAAACGCAGGGAAATTTAATTCTAGTGCGTGAACTGCTCTGAGAGCTGAACGCCAGCTACCGGAGCAGGCGGCAAGTGAAACTCTGGCAGTGTACGTTTATCTCAAATTACAGGAAATTGTGCTCCGTAGCAGGAACGGAGAAGTCTGAGATTTATTTTTTTGCCTATCAGTGCTGCTTTGAAAGTATAAACCTTTGTATGCTTTTCGGATATGATCTGAACAAACCTGGCACTCGTTTAATTCTGCGAGGTGGCCGTGCCAAGGAGGGTTTGGCTGGAAAGAGCTGGTGGAGCCCTGTCCTGCCTTGACCTGCCCGCGGAGCGGGGTGAAGCAGTCAGGACTCTGGCAGCCCCTTCGCAGGTCACCAGCAGAGTTAGTGAATTCGAACTACACCGGCATGGTTGTCACGCCGAACTGTCAGATGCGTGTTCAGTGCAAGTGTGCTTCAGCCGCCGCTCACCATCGCAAGTGCTTTCTGCTTTCGTTCTTAGAAACGAGCAGAATGAGGTCTTGGCGAAGGACTTGGGTGTTTTGGAAGTCAAAGCTTGGGATTCTGTGATTTCTAGCCTACCTTACTGCTTGTGCTCATGGACATAGACCATTCCATTGACTTAAGTCAATGAACTCAGCTGTCCTCTTCTGAGCCGTCACCTGCCAGGCTTGGAGAGCTTGTGCAGGTGCCTGCAGGCAGGACAGGGCTGACATACAGGTGCTTTTTGTAAGGAATCTTAATGAAATAAATTAAAAAAACCAGAAAACCAAACATACCAGAATTAAAGGATCATTGTGTGGGCAGAGGAATAAACACATACATTCAGAGTTAAAAAATTGTCTGTGGTGATGAAATATTGTAAAATAACCAGAAGCTCTGTGTGTGCTTTGTCTCAGCAGGATGAAGATGGTCAGTGCTTTGCTGGTTACGCTCTGGCTGTGTGTGGTCACCCTCGGCAGCGGCTCTGGTAAGGACGTGGCATGTGATGGGTCTGCCCACTTATTGCAGGAGGAGCTGATCTGAGCCTGTAGAAAGAAAACTGGCTGCAGTGATTTTTAAGCATTTACAGTATTCATGAATGAAACTGTCATGTGTAAAATAATTTACCAAAATGCACGAACGCGATGTTAGTTCTATGTGGGTATTGTGTAATGCTCACTTATAGAGGCTACGAGCATGGTGTAAATGGGGGCATTAGCAAATAGCAATAAGCAAAATTCAAGTTGCCCGCTTGGGCCATACTGTTATTCCCCTTCTGTGAGGGGTGAAACCAGGGCTCGGCACATGGTGCTGAGTTGTCACCGAGTTGCAAGCAGGACCTGGTCTTGAACCTGAACTCTGCTATTCGTGATTGGATCCGGAGGGGGCTGAAATTCCGGCTCTTGGATTCTGACTCATGCCTCAGCAGCTCAAAGGAGAGGGGAACTTCGAGTAAGAGGAGCTCTCATACCCATCTCACTGAGTCACTTTCCTGACAGGAAATATGTTGTCATGCTCGCAGCTCCTCTGGCACACGTTCAGCCCAGCTCTTGTGAAGAGGCAGATTGTGTGCGTCTCGGCTCTGGACTTCCTATTTGGGGGTGGAAGGAGACAGCGTGATTTGCAGGAGGCGAGGGGAAAGGGGGAGGGAGGGAAGAACAGGCACTGGCTTTATAGGGGGAAATATTCGGAAATAAGGGTTGTGCAGGGCATCCCCTCGTGAGCCCTTGCCCCTCTGCAACACTGGCAAACAAGCAATTATAATACCCTGAGAAGATGAACAACTCCTGTATCGTGGTCTCTTGGACCATGCCGAATTATCGGGGCCAGATTCGCAACGCTCTCCTCAGCAAGGTTCATGGCAGTGCGGGGCTCATTGCAGAGGCTGAAGGCTTGGGAGGCTTTTCTCCTCGGGTTGCCCAAAGGCTGCAGGTATTCACAGTTGGGTGTAGTCATCAGTAGGGGATGTCCTGTCCTGTCCTGGCTAACGGGGCCTGGTGGAAGTGGTGAGCAATGGGGAAACACCAAAGGAGGAAGTAGAAGAGACCTCGGTCGTATATTCAAAGCCCTAGGTAGTAGAAGTGCCTGGGGAAGGAGGGGGACCCAGCAACACGGATTGCCGCTGCTTGCTGGGAAAATCCCCGCTTTGCTTGTGCTTCTGGACGTTCTGTTCTGCTCTCCACCAACGCAATGTCCTCCTCCTGCTGAGGCAGCGTTACGACACCCCACGTGCAGTCATCTTGGGCTTTTTCAGAAACGGGAGGTAGGTGCAATTTGAATCAGGGTTGCCCAGGAAATGTTAGAGCAACTCTAAAAGCTGAGAAATGAGCACCCTGGTGTTTGGGTCACGCAGGCTCGTACCAATTGATCTGGCAGAACCCTCTGTGCGTTTCTGTGAGGTATTTAGTGCTTTTTAAATATTCCTCATTTAGCAGAGGTTTCCTGTATAGGGTGCTTAGAGCTGTTGTAGAGTGCTGCAAGAACATAAGTGTCAAAGGGTGATGCATGGGACAGTTAAAATACATTTCTTCTGCAAATCCACTGTAGTGTATATGTTTAATTTTCTGTAGGTCCGTGGGTGGAAGACCCACCGTTCAGTTCAGAGCTCCCTTTTTGTTCCACGGACACCATAAACCACTTTGGGCTGTCAAAATGTCTTTTGTTATTCATGACGGGCTTGGATGGCAGTTTGTACTTGGATGGAGGGGCAGCCGTCTGTGCAGCCCTCTGTTACACTGTGGGGTTTCCTGGGACTGGCACCAAAAGGCAGCTGGAGCTCATTTCACCCTTGGAAAGCCATAAACACAGACCAGTGTGGGAGACCGGATGTGATCTGAGAATGTTACACCAGTTGGGCTCACTTTCTCCGCTCAGAGCGGGGAGCGTAGGTGAGGGGAGCAGAGCGAGGTTATCCAGAGGGAGCGCAGAAGGTCTGTGCACAGTCTGCAGCTGGCCCAGCGGTCTCCTAACGCCAAGCAAGGCCATGGAGATGTGTAGTTCTCACTGGGGAACCTGGCTCCTGGGATATTTAAGGTGTATAACTTGGTAGGGATTTGTCACTTCAGCCGGATCTTTTTCCGTGCTTTGCTGTAACGTTCACGTGTATGATGTCAGGACCAGCTCTCTCCAGCGCAGGCTGGCCAGAGGCTGGGAAAGGCTGGAGGCAGGGGCAGGAGTCCTGTTGTGGCTTGCTGCCGCTTTTCCTGCCTGCCTCTGTGGCCCTTCCCAGGGCAGCGGTGTGGTCAGCAGCACTGACCAGACTGCCCAAGCCGAGGGTACCGGCTCTGCTGAGTCCCGAGCTCTCTGAGCTTACAGCAGTGATGAAGAGCCAACACTTACTAAATTTCAGCTATAAAACACCAGCGCTGCTCCGGCTATAATGCAGATGGCCTTTCCATCTAGTTCAGCCAGTATGGCTGACAGTCTCTGGCAGCGTGTCAGAAAGCTTCAGCGTTGTACTTCACCCGGTTTCTTACTGAAGAGACAAATCTGGAAACTTTTTTTTTTCCCCTCCAATAATTTTGCCAACAGCACTGTGGCTCTAAACATCCGTTCTTTGGGCTCTGCTCTTTCTGCTGTGTATGGAGGCTGGTGCTGAAACCAAATAATTTGCTGGAAGGGAGCTGCAAGCTGGAAGGGGAAAGAAATGTGATCTGAGTAGTGTAGAGTAAAAGATGTGGAGTCTAAGACTGAATTTGTGCCTGAGTCTGCTACTCACTCATGCCGTATGCCTGGGCAAATCTCTTCTGGTCTTGAGAATATACATGATCTGCAGTGCCTGGGTTTGAATTTCTTACTTGTGATCTTTGGGACGTTTTTTGTGATGGTACTTGGGGTCTTCTGCTTTCCTTGCCTCATTTCAGCCATCCTTAAGATGGAAATAAGGCTTAGATCTCTGCACTTGTGTTGTAGGATGCTTAAAGAACCCAGCTGTACTGATACCCAGAGAAGAATAGCAAAACCCGATGAACCCAGTTTTGGTCTTACAATGAGTTCCTTGACATTACTGAATTCATATGAGTGTATACTGGCTTAAGAGATGAAAAACCAGTCAGAGAAAGAACATAACAGCCAGTATGAATCTGGAATAATGTTATCTCCTTGCTTCCAAACAAAGCTAGCCTATGTTAGATACCGACGTATTCAGAAGATGTGGCTGTAGTCGTGGTCCTTGTTCCATTTTTCTCTCTCTGCTAACCAGGCTGCTCTCATTCTCCAAGAGCTCCCAGCTTTTGCAGGGTGAGGGCTGGGGAGAGGATCATGGTTAGGAGTGTTGTCTTGGGGAATTAGAAAGGACTGGGCAAAGCAGAAGAATATTGCTGCCAGGAGAGGAGGAGCAGCCTCTTGCTGATTATCTAAAGGACCCACCTAGAGTGAACGGGGAACTGCTGTGCAGAAATAGCCCTTCGGTGGGAGGAAGCACTGTGTTTGCATAGGAGATTCCTCTGACACCTCCCCTGGGGGCTATCAGATGGCCTGCGTGGTAGGATGAGCCCAGGACTGGGGCCAGCTTCTGCCCAGAGCGACACCCCAGCACGGCAGGCGGTGGCTGTAAGGCAGCCAAGAGCCTCTGTCCTGGGAATTTTATTTTGGGCTTTGCTGTTATTTGCTGGATGGTGAGCATGTCTCTTACGCTCCCCCATACCAGAGGCTCTCTGGCACTGGTTTCGTCCCCTCTGAAGCTGGCTCCAAAGCACCAGACATCACGAGTGCCGCTGGATTCAGGCGGTGGCTGGAGCAGCAAAGGTCTGACTGCTGCGAGCCAGAAACCGAGGTCTGGCTCTGGAGGTCAGAGCTGCCGCCGGCACCGTCGCTCCCGAGTGCTGATCTGTGCTGTGTGTCTCTCTCGTGCTTAACAGACAGGCAGAGCAGTTACTTATGGCCAGGGGAAATTTGCAGATTAATAAATTACTGTCTGTAAAACACTTTGAAGATGGAAAACCCTGCGCAGCTCCTCAGGATTATTACTGTATAGCTCTTATTCTACTGATGGGGTTCCAGTGGCCTTATTTGCCTTATGATTTGTGACAGCCCCAGAAGCTGAGAAGCTTATTTTAGTGTGTAAAGTCAAAAGAAAAATAGATTAAACTGCATTATTGTTTTCTAAAGAGACTAAATCCCTCCCCCATCATCTTCTCCTGGGATTTCCTGACTTCCTCCTACTCTTCCAATCTTGGCTTCTTGCTGTCCTAATTTAGGACATGATTTTATAACTATCCATACCCGTCTGTGAGTTACTGCCGTTGTAGAAGTTTATGGCACTTGGGGGTATGAAGTTACTCAACACTGACGGTGTTGAACGGCACATAGCCCTGAAGTGGATGGAGATAAAACCTGGAGAGCTGGCCTGGGTGCAGCCACCAGCCTTGCTCCGTGCCAGCCAGTGTCATGCCCACCGAGGAGATAAGACCTCACTTCTGCTTCTTGTCAGCTGAGGAGATAGGTTGTGAGGGGCAAGTATTGTGCAGGTGTCAACGTGATGGGACCCATCTGCATTGAAGTGCAGAAACGTGTGCAGGAAAGCAGCCCATTTTGGGTGTGTTGCTGACGTGATATTGGATGGTTGCTTTTGCTCCTCTGTATCAAACGGGGCATCGGGGAGGGGACTTCAGGGACCTGTCTCCTACCCTCCGTACCCATCGTGTCTCCCTGCTGCACTGCACAGTTGTGTGCTCGATCTCATATGTTTTATTGCACACAAGTGACTTCTGTGAGGCTTGTAGACCCTTACGGTACATTTTACTGCCTGCTGTGTTTTTTCAGTTCCCATCCTTGTCCGAGGACAACGGCTGCAGCTGTTTTTTATGCAGACATCTCTGTGGATGTCCATGGTGGGCAGTGCAGTGTTGTTGGCTGTATTTTAAAGCAGGCAACAGAGACCCTGGCTAAGTGCAATAACTAAGCTGCAAGGGTTTAACTAAGCAAGCCTGTGGCAGAGGCAGGGGTTGAACCTGGACCTTGTCAAGTCCCAGCCTGGTGTGCCAGGCACACAGAAGAGCCCCTGCCCCTGCTTGAGCACAGCTCTACGGTGGTGCTAATCAGGTAAACCTCCTTTTCATGCTGCCTCTCCTACACATGATTTTGCAACAGGCCATTCCATTTCCTCTCGCTGTCTCTCCTCCTCCTGTGTCACTCCGCTTTGCTTCACGCAGCAATTTCCTCAATGAAGTGGGATGGAAAGTAGCTGTTTGCTCCTTTTCTCCTTCAGGCTTTAAAGCAGTTCATACCCCTACCTTTATCATTTTGATCTCAATTTTTAAAAAAGCCTCCAGGAAAACATGTCAAGGTTGCTAGAAAAAAACAGAATACTTTTTTTTTTTTGGCCCAATTGCTGGAGGTAACCAAAATACTCTGTGCCACATACAGTAAACACAGCTTTATGCACAGATAGGGAGTGAAGGCACGGAGCTCACTGTGGAGGAGTTTTAAGACACGAACAACAACTACCCCTCCCCCCCTTTAGATAAGGAAACTTGGAGTTATGATCTATGGGTTTCGTTACGGAATCATCTTTTTTTTTTGGATGTCGTGCCTTGGCTGCTTCCTCTAAAGTCAGCAGAAGTTTACAGGGTCAGCTTTTTTTTTGTGAATTTGGCAGAGGGGAAAACCATCACACCTGTTTAAACTAGACTTTCAGGATCTAAAGTTAAACAACCACAATGTATAGGTGCTTTTAGAAATGACGAGCTGTTCTGCAACAGAAAGTCCTTTTCCTTTGTTCTTTCTTGGCTGTCCTATCTATTTAATGATAAAAGCAGTTGGGGAGAGAATCCATCCTCGTGTCCAGCATCCAGTGGAGCTGCTTCCATGGAGGCATCACAGGATGAACATGGTGGGACTTGGGAGAAGCGTAAAACCACGTTGTTGGTGCCATTGCAGCAGAACCACATGGATGGGGCTTGGCTGTGGGCTGTGTTGGAGCTGCTCACGGGGAGGTTTGTGCCAGGACCAGTTCCACTTACTTCCTCTGCTGGAGGGGCTGTGGGAGGAAGGCAGTGAGGTTATGACAGGCCCTTTTTGATAGTGCTTCCACTGGAAGTCAGATTATAAATTCCTGCGGAGTTCGTGTGGCTTCCAGGCTAAGCCTCCATGCGTTGAGCTATGAGTTTTTAGGCATTCTCTGACTGCTGTCACTGCTGCGGAGATAGTGGGAGCGAATGGTGAGAGCTAGCTGATTGCGGCTAGGGCTAACCCAAGTTCTCTGTCATTCCCACCAATTTCAGCGTGTTTGGATCTGTGCCTCTGCTCCTAGTTCAGGGAAGATGTTCTCATTTGTTTTGTTCCGTGCTACCCTCCCTCTGCAGTGCTGTATGGTCAGACGGGATACAGACCGCACGGGCACGCTGTCCTGCCACGCTGCCTTGCTGCTCAGCTGCCGAGCAGAGTACGGGGCCGGGGAGCGTGCTGCTGTGGGGTGGGCTTGTGCAGGATGTGCGTGTGAAAGGGAAAATGCAGACGCAGTGTAAGTGGAAGGCGCGCCCACGCGTGGCTGCTGGCCACAGCTGGTACCTCCTCTGCTCACAGCGCAGCTCCTCCATTCAGCCCGGCTTCCTCTGCTGCCTTCCCACCGACTGCTGAGAGCTTGAAAGAGGGTGGGGGAAAAAATTTTTTTTTTAAGGTAGCAATGATTAATTCTTGCTTAATTGCTTTGCGTGACCAGCTTTTTCTGCCTAATTGATGCTGATTCTTGCATCAAGTTAACCACTGGCCTGTCTGCGCTCCCCAGGTGGAGGCTGATTCCTATCAGCTTTGCTTTAAGATAATGCAGCAGGGACAGACAAAGAAAGTAGGAAACTGTTGAGATAGTGCAGCCCCATCTGATGCTACTGCTGAAATGGCATGGGGAAGAGGGGTCTGCCGTGCCATTCAACCAGCAGCATTGATGGCTTCGTGTCCTCCTGTTGCTGCCCAGTCCCAGTGTGCGTGCGAGGCGGGCCCCCTCCCAAGATTAGAGATGATTAAGAAGGGAGCATCAATTTGGCAAATGGCAGGGTAATTTGTGCCGGCATGATAGATGGCCTCTTATAAGGATGGGTCTTTATTATTTCTATACAGAAATTTTAACTAGGGGAAGCCTTTGTCTGTAGCCCCAGGGGAGGGTGAGGGAGGGAGGGGGTGGAGGCGGTGTGGAGCTGGTAGGGTTTTGGTGGTTGAGAATTTTTTTTAACTGGAGGTACTTCAAATGATTGCATAGAAATGCCAAACTGTGGCGAAAATGGGACAGTATTTCTTGATGTGGCCTTACTCTGGTTTTCCTTTTTGATCCACTGGTTAAGCAGTTTGTCTCTTCTTGAAAATCCAAATAATCACACTGATTTCATCTGTTTTGACTGCATGGGTGCTTGTAATGGGTGCTGTAGGTGTATTGCAAAGGAGCATTTCAGGTGTGTGTATTCAGAGCTCTATTCCCGAGGGGGTAAATCAGTGTAACAAGTGAAAGGTTAGGAAATGTTTCCAGAAATGTCTGTTTTTCACCTTTATGCAGCTGAGCAGCATTGTTAGGGTTTTCTCCCCCCTCTTATTTATTTTTCTACTTTGCATTTGGAGGAGCCACGTTCTTCAGCTTCATTTGGCTTCTGAGGCATCTGTTGTGGGATGCCTGATGTTTAAGGTTGTTGTAGCACCAGATTTAGAAATGAGGCAGAGCAATTAATCTAATAGAAGGGGTTGCTGTCCCTAATACCAGTAGTAGATATCCCCATGAACAAGGGTTGCAACACACAGTCCAAGCAAGGAAGATATTTGGAGTTACCTTTACCAGTTCATGCAAACTAGTACCCCATGTGCATCGGGGAGGAACAGCTGCACACCAGCCTGCTCTTATCTTTATCACAAGGCACGTGAACTCAAGACGGGCATCCTTACCCTGACCTTTCTGTCTGCAATTTCTCTTCCGTTGCTGGCGGTGGGTGTTTCCTTCTACCATGCAGTCTCCCTCCACCCTGTGTAATCCTCATCCCTTTTCCCAAGCAGGGCTGTAGAAACAGGACTGTTTCTTGCCTTTTTCCTGCATTGTCTGTCACAGGTAGGTATTATGGGTCATAGACTGCCTTGCTGTGTGATTACAGAGCACCTAGCAGTAAGAGGGGTCAGTTGAGGCATCTGCAGTACCCCTTATCGGTAATGAGAAAAGGATGGCTTCTTTCAAAAGTGTTTTGCAGAGGCATTTCTGGGAAGATGCATTTATGGGATGGTGGATTTTTAGAGAATTGTACTGTATCCCTCAGTTTTATGTGTGTAGTACTCCATTTGCTGCAGCATGGGAGGGACCATGGAGTTGCATATAGCTCCTACATCTCTTCACTGGTTTCTATTTGTTAGTGAACATCTGAAGTCAGATCATGAATGCTGATCCCACTTGATTTAATCAGGAGCTGCTCTTAACTCCAACAGCTGTTTTGTGCAGGAAACATTTCAAGAGAGAAGAAACTCACTTCCTAGGCTTAGCCGGTGAAAACAAACATGAGTTGCTGCAAATGGGCACAGCACCATAGAAGTCAGTGCTGTTTCTCACAATTAGAACTGGGTTCTTGCACCTTCTTTCTGTAATGCCCCCTCAGATATTGCTGTTGGGGCCAGGATATATCTCTGTGTGTGTATGTTTGGGGTTGTTTTTATTTTTCATAGTGGGAACTGCTTTATGCCAGTAAGGTTCAGTGTGAAGTCATGCCATTTTTTTCAGGCTATCTCCAGGTTAGACTGACATCCAAGTAGCTGCGTGCTGCCATTAGCAGCAACAGGGTCTGAATACCCAATAAAGGATAAAATAGTGGAAGGGGCACAAAATGTTACAGGGAGCTGTTGGATGCAAAGAAAATTATAGTAATAATGTGAGCATTCCCTCTGCATTCCCACGTGTGCGGGGAGTGCAGCCGGCTGTCTGGGCTTGACCCAGCCGCTGTCGTCTGCTGCAAAAGTGCCACCATGGCAGAGGATGCTGTTGGCACAGGGAGAAGAGCCGCGTCACAGCCGAGGAGGAAGAGGTTTACAAAGGTGTGTGTGAGGGATGCCCTGTAGTCCCTTCGCATGCCTTGTCAGGCAGAGCTCAGCTATCTCAGGCATTAAATGTCCCAAAAAATCAAAAGAGCAGTACTACTGTTGGCATGGCATGGGGAGGAGGGAGGTTGTGTGAAGTGCCACAATTTCTGTCCTTGGTGTTTTAGGCATGAAGGAGGTCTCGCTCCAGCCATGGTGTTTCTGCCATCTCTGCTGTGAACGATGGGTCGTGGCTTTGCTCCCTGAGCCCTCGGAGCCGTGCTGGGCTGGCTTTGCCCTGGCAGCCAGGAGTCGTCCTTGCCAGCGGGGTGGCAAGCACAGCCTGTGATCTCAAGCCGTATGGCTGCTCCTGCGATCTGTGGTGTAGCTGCTCATTAGCAGCACAGTTATGTGCTGTGTTTGGGGTTCAGCTCAGAGCATGCAGCACCCCAAGGCAGGATGCACGTGGGGAGCCTTAGGACTAGCTGTTTGCTGTGACCGTGTTCCTGAAGTCAGGCGAATTAGCCAGCTCAGACAAAATCTTCAGGTACAGCTCTTAAAGAGCAATAACAGTCACCTCTTCCCGAGCCAAGACGACAAGAGCCATACGTTGCTTTTGAGTCATCTAGGAAGAAAAAAAATAAAATAGTTTTATTCATTTTCAATAACTCATTCAAGTAGAACAGCTAAGTAGTTTTACAATGCTGATTTATGAGCTCTTGCAAAATGCAAGAGCTGTTTGTGATTGCAAATTTCATTGATCTTGACTCCAAGAATTTCAGTACTGTAATGTTTTATATAGTTTGCTTCCTCTCCAGTCCTGCCATTTGAAGTAATAAGGACAATTTGCCTTTATGCAGCCCAAGAGGAGACAGCAAAATCAGGTGCTGGAAAGAGAACTTGAGTGTTCTGATTTACAGACCCAGGCCTGCTCGTTTCAGAGGGAAAGTCATTCTTTATAAAAACAAATGCCCCCCTTCCATGAATAGTAATCAGTGCTTTATCATACAATTAGCAGGCAGTCTCTGGCAGGCTCATTTGTCTCATTTACCACTCTATAGAAACTTGACCATGCCTAATCCAGTAGCTTGTCCCCACCAGCATAAAGCAACATACTGGTTCCAGTTGGCCTTGACCATGGTGGTGACTGGTGACTATGCACTTTGCCATGGTATAAGGCTTCCAATAGTGGTTTGGCCTTTCAAAATGAGCCTTGCCACTGGCTGTGGTAGCAGCTGTCCTGGATGATGCTATGCATTTTTGAAAGAAATATCTATATGTTTCTTAGATGATGAGCTATGGCACTCTCCAGCCATTTGCTTTTGGGGTTCCCACTGGCAGATACTTGTACTCTGGGTAGCTTCACTGCCTCTTCCTAGCCCAATTCACTCTCTTCCTCCATAAGTAGCACTCTATCATATGGGTGTTTGGCATACTACAGGAGGAGCAGTGCAGGTTGCATTTTCATTTATGTGTAAACCCACCAGAAAACATTTCTGTTCTTACTGGCCCAGATTCTCCCTCACTGTGACTAACCATTGCTGAGCCACAGGAGTTGGCATTGCTGCCTTAAAGCACTGTGGGCCCATCTTCTCAAAGGTTTATCTCTTTTTGTTTTCTTTAAATAAGTATGAATTTTGGGCCAAGCCACATCCCACTGTCTATTTAAGGAAGATAAAATGCCAGAAATCCTGCTTTGGGCCTGTGAAGTCAGTTCAGAAGAACTGGGCTCAAAGAGCATATTGTATTCTGGTTTTCCTCCCTGTCCGAGTTCTTCTAATATCTGCAAACCGGAGAGGCTTTGCAGTGTTGTCTCTGGTGTGCCTGTGATGTGCCGAGACACCTTTCCCGGGGACTGCTGCAGGCAGCACACCCCTCTCCGACTCATTTTGGGCTCTCAGACATCAGGCTGCTCTAGCTAATGCCTCCCAGCAGCTACAAGAGGCGCGCTGGGAAGCGTGCCGTGCCACACTCTGCCTTGTCAGCGCGGGGAGATGGGAGATGCAGTGACAGCAGCTTCTCCATGTGTCTCAGCCGGTGCCGGCAGTGCAGGTTCTCAGGTTTGCTGACACCCCGGTACCGTGCTTTGCTTGCACAGAGTCCCTTCGTGACTGGGCATCCTGATGGGGAGGAGGAATGGAGTGGAAAGGAGCTCTTGGAAGAGAAATGGGCTTTGACTGTGCTGTTTGTCCTGAAACTAGTCACTAATGACAAGAATAAATTAAAAAAAAAAAAGGCACTGAACAGGGTTTTTTTTTTTTTTGTTGTTCTCATGCCGCCCAGTTTCTCTGTCAGCCTGAGCCTGCAGTAAGTCGTGCTGAGCCTGTTGAACTGAGCTTGGGGAATGCACCTGGGGCTGCCTGGGGATCCCCTGGTGCCACCTCCTCCATACTGTCTCTTCTGCCCCTTCACCTCCCTTCCCAAACTTCACTATAAACAGTCGCTGCGTGTGACTTGGACTCCTTGTGTTATCATAACGTGCGCAGGTGTCACGTGAATCCATCACAGGAAAGACAGTCCTTGTTTCCAGAACTCACAGTCCAGCTTCCTCTGAGAGGGGCAATGGCCAATCACTCTAAGGGAGGGTTGATGTTTGCGGTTTTGGTTTTCTGGTTTTTTTGGTTTTTTCCTCTTCTTCCAACACCTCTATTTCCATCCTCCCTATCTCTGTGCAAGGATGCACACACACCTCTAGCATTCTTTTCATCCAAATTTTATCTTCCCACACTGGTTATTTTTAAGGTTGAATTTTCTTGGAGCTCTCTAGAAAGCCTGCAGAAATATCCTATCGTGTTGCCCCCATGGGGGATGAATAGCTTGGAAGGAGGTGTATAAATGAAAGTAGAGGTTTGCAGGTTCTCCAGAAATGAACGCAGTATTCTCGCTTTGCTTCCACTGCTACCTTTTTGCCTCTGGTTTTAATGGGGACGGGACCAAGGGCTGTGGGCAACATGGGCAGAACTCCTGCGGACTTGCAAGCTAAGGTACCTTGTTCTTCCTGGTTGCAGAACGCTGTGATGACTGGGGTGTGGACACCATGAAGCAGATCCAGATTTACGATGGGGAACCTGCTAAGATCAAATGCCCGCTTTTTGAGACCTTCTTGAAGTATAACTACAGCACGGCCCATTCTGCTGGCTTAACCCTGATCTGGTACAGGATTGGGCAGGACCGGGATCTGGAGGAGCCCATTAATTTTCGTCTCCCGGACAATCACATCAGTAAGGAGAAAGACACCCTTTGGTTCTGGCCTGCTCTTCTCAATGATACTGGGAATTACACGTGCATGCTCAGGTAGGTTGTGCGGTCCAGCTTCTGTATGTCTTCAGCATAATCGAAGGACTTTAATGGAAGCAGGAAAATTATGTTGTTAGCACCAGATCTTTCTGTGGGAGAAGACCATTTACATAAGCATTAATGGGGAAAGAATGTTGCAATTATAAGACTGCTCAGTACTGAGCCAATTTGTATTGTAATAATGCTTGGAGCCTTGCAAACATTAATGAACATGCCTCCCCTTTCTAGCTGTAAGTGTCCATGAAAATATTATTGCTGAGCCCATGGCAAAATCCACAGGCACTCACCATTAAGAAGTGATCTGTATGTCTGTAGTAAAAATAGCTTCAGATGCAGGGGTAATGTTTTGACTGCATGGTAATTTGGCAAAGATTCATGAGATACAGACTTCTAGGAAATTAAAAGTATCTTTAAGTGTGGTACAAAATGAACATAGCATCTGCTATGCACTGAGCACAAGAGCTCTTTTTGATCTTCCTCATGTTGTTTCTTGTTCATCGTGTCTTTGACCCTATTATCTGCTTTACCAGCAGGGGAGTGGACGTTGCTTGTTAGTCATCTTTATAGGCTTTTCTGAGCTAGTGTGGCCATCTCTGATAGTATTTTCCTTCCCATTTATAAATGAGTCCACTAAGGCTGTATATACCTCATCAGCGCTATGATGCTTGTTATTGCAGATGTGATTTTTATTTCATTTCACTGCTATAGGAGTAAACAAGTTTCAACTAATCAGCCCTATCATCCTCTCTCCTTAGAAATACAACTTACTGCAGCAAAGTTGCATTTCCCTTGGAAGTTGTTCCAAAAGACCAACACTCTTGCGTGAGCCATTCAATAAAACCTGCTGAGCAGATGTTCTACATGGAACACGCCAATGAGAAGATCATATGTCCGGATATTGATGGGTTTTACCCTCCTAGTGTAACACCAACTGTCAAGTGGTACTTTGTAAGAAGGACTTTTGTCTTATCTGGGCAATGGGGGAAATGCAGTGTTGTATCTGAAAAAGCAATGGTTGGCATGAGAATCACGGAGCTACGTTTCAGTGTCTCCCCACTGATGAAGCTGTTAAGGCAGCTTTACTAATTTTAAGAGCTTTGTTTCCATTTAGTTCAAGGGTAAATCTGCCCTTGGAGAAACTTGAATAAAATTGAGAGCTAACACTGGAATTTTTTTGACCAGCATGCACAAGTGGAGAATACTTTAGCAGGGATTTAGGAACCTCAGTTCAGCTGCTGGCAGTATGCCTGACCTGCTGTGTAAGCAAGGCACTGTCCCTGTAAAGGAAACTGTGATTCATATTCCCTCTTCTGTAAAAAAACAAACAAAAAACCCCCCAAAAAACAAACAAACAAAAAAAACCCCCCAAAACCCCCACCAAACCAAAAAACAAACCCACACACAAACAACAAAAACAAAAAAAAAAACCCCAACAAACCAAACCCCCCACCTGCTAATGACAAGAGCATCCCTTCTACAATCGTTTGAGGTCAGGAAATGAAGCTGTACATCAGGCCTCTGCAAGGACCATGGGTGCCCTGTTTCACACAATCCAGCAAACGTCTTTTCTGAAGATGGAGACATCCCTACCTCCCCCTGCTCTGATAATTAGGCTGTTTCTAGTCATCCTCAGGCTCTTGCCTAAAGAATTACTGTTCAATTTTAATAAATTTTGACTTCAGTGTTTTTCTCTAGGTGGATGCCTTTAGTCAAGAGAGAATAAGAATACTCACGGGATGTGCAGCCAGAGGGTTATGGGACAGAATTCTCTAACTGCTTATAAAGCACTTTTGTATTTCTAGATAGAAGGTTCTGTATGAATGAATTTAATAATAAAGTAAGTTAGCAACAACTATATCTGCTGATTTAAAAAAATAATTAAAAAAACACCCCAAAAGAGAAAAACAAAACAACTCTAAAACCCTGCAGGAAAAAACTTACTTTTTTTTAATCCAAGAGGAGCAGTTTCACTCCAGTAGTTGAAATGCTTTAGTTGTACCATTCATTGAAATTCACAGCTCAACAATCAATTAGCAGAATGAAACAAAAAGCCCCATGGAAGTAATTTTTCAGGCAGCAAGTCATCTCATGCCTAATAAAAATCATTAAAAATGTTATATGACCCCTGTCTAAAACTGCCCCATTAGGATGTATCTGATTTGGAAATGTACCATTCAGAAATAATCTCTTAGAAAATGTGCACATCTTTGGGTTTTATGACAATCAAGATGTCATCTGCATAACCCCTTTCTGAAAAGGGATTTCTAGCTTGGTACTTGGCAGAGGTTTCCTGCCTCGCCTGACAGAAAGAGAAGAATTATTAAGGTTTCTGTACTGCAGATTCTCATTTGCCAGTTGCCAATTTTGGGGCCTCATCCTCAGCTGAAGTCAGACAGGGTAGCTTGATTAGTCCTGAAAGAGACACTCTGACATCAATGGGGAACATGTCCTTTTGTCTTAGTATCCATTTGTGAATACATCATCATTTTCTTCCTGTCTCTTTTTACTTTGACTCTTTACTCTGCCGAGGTGCTCACCTTGATTGCAAATGCACTTCTGGATCATAGCACTCTTTTATAAAATTGTCTGTCTTTAAGGTGGGATAAAACTATTAGGGTCATCTGCTCCATCACCTCATTTTCAAGGTGAACATACCAATTTGTATTCCAACTTGCTCAAAGTTCATGGTATTTAAGACCGACATCACAATCCCAAATATTGTATTCATAATTTATAAACAGATCTTTGTAGTTGCATTTAAACCAATATATTTACTTTTGAATCCCAGCACTCAAGTGTTTTTCTCCCTGACTCCAGAACTGCAACTTGGTGAATGGCTTCTATGAGCGATATCCCCAAGGGCCCAGGCTTGTCATCGGCATTGTCCGCAGTGGATATGAAGGGAATTACACGTGTATTGTGACATTCAAGGACCATGGAAGAACCTATAATCTCACCAGAACCATAAAGATGAAGGTGGTGGGTAAGAATGACTTTAAAATGTGTAAAAATGCAGGTAGATAACTGCAGAAGTGGTAAAAACTGCTAGAAGAGTCTGCCACAGGATCCGTTTGCGGTTGTACTCAAGCTGCATTACCCAACTGACCTGGTACATTTTTGCTTGCTGGGGTCAGTCTCGTTTGAGTGCCCAGGACATGTTGCACTGGAGGTCCTACCTACTGCCATGTCAAACGCCCCAAACACCACGAAGGGTGACCAGGCTTAGGCTGGTGAGGTACAGCCCATGAGATGGCCGGGGGTACCCTCTGCTGGCACGTGAATGCATAACCCTGGCACTCTTGCTCATTTTTGTCTCCAGAGCCCTTTGCTTGTCACTGTTTGTGGGATTGTCCAATTATAGCCAGCTTGCCTCGGTCTGCTTGCAATCTCAAAGCCTTGTCTGCTGAGGTTGAGACCATGAGTTGGCCAGGCAGGGCTCCAGTTACCCAGCCCAGTTCTTGGACAGGTCCGTGCCAGGCACAAGGGATCAGCCTACCTGCCAGGGAACTGTAGACAGAGCTTAAAAACCGAGTGAGCAGTTGAGCACACGCTGAGTCCCATGGCAACTGCTGCTTTAAGATCTGAATTAAATACTTGCAACAAGAAATGATGTTTGTATTTTGTTTTTTAGAAGCAACAATAAAAATAAACTGGTACAGGTTGTGCCTTGTGGGAGATGAGGGGTACGGAGCTCTCCTGATGTGAGAGGCCCAAAATCTTGTATCTAGATTTACCTAAACTTTGGAGGAGCCTCAAAATCTGGGTCTGGCCCTGACTTTGGGGGTGAGGATTAGATTTCTCTTTGTGTGGAACTCTGCAGCAGGATTGTATCACAAGTTAGATTGGGGCATGTGCAGCAGCAGGGCATGAGGGTGTCGTGGGCAAGGCTGCAAGGACACCAAGTTCTCATGAAGTCCGGGTCCCCGTGGGGGCTCTTTGTTCTCTCCTGCAGGATCTCCGAACAAGGCCTTGCCACCACAATTCATCTCTCCAAATGAGAAAGTTGTCTATGAACTGGAAGCAGGTAAATTGCAACGCTCACTGCGTGCTGTGGCTGCCCTGGCAGCCTGCCTGCCAGGACGGGGAGACCCAGCCTGGCACAGAAGCTCTCCCCTTCCACTGCATCCCTGGGCTTTCCCTCCCAGAGCGCACGAGCTGCCACAAGTTGCCTGGCAGACAGCGTGGGGTTCTAGTTCTCGCTGCCAGGATAGGAGAGCACAGCTTTAAAAGTTTATTTTTGCAAGCACAAACAGAGAGATGTTCAGGCACAGAGTTGCAGGGCTGAAGCTGCAGAAGCAGATGAAATGGAGACCCTCAGCTGCTTAGAGAAATTCCCGTAGGACCTTGTCTCAGCCCTGTCCCTGGCTGTGGTTTGCTCCAACCTTCCCTCGTTCAGCCCCTCTGTGGCTTCAGCCTTCTGGCCACTTCTTGCTCATCTCCTGTCCCTGTTTGTTGCATTACTTCCTAATTAACGACAGCTCTCCTTTTGCTGGCTTCGCAGCATTGTGTAATGGGGTACCATACCCCTTCCTCCACCCCCATCTGTTTAGATTGATAGCTCTTTGGAGCAATTCCCTATATTGAATGGATCATGTCCCATTACACTGCTGTAATGAATGTGGTGCTAATGATGATTAGCAGCAGAGTCTTCACTTTAAAGTACAGCTTTTTTGGCTCAGAAGGTCAGACTTCGTACATAGTCACTCCATAAGATAAAATCACTTATGGGCTGATCACAAAGATATTCACACTCCCAAGCCTGATATTGAGGGGAAGTTAAATGCCTGAACAAGTTTTCCCATACCAAAATGCTTTTGTGGAGTTGGATCCTTCGCTTTATGGCATCTGTCCCCTGTGCAGTAGGGATGATTAACGCTGCGTGGATTTCCAGGGAAGTGGTTGGCATGGAGCATCTCCCCTTGAGTGGGTCACTTGGAGCAGTCAAGGAACTTGTACCACATTTAAGAAGGCAGGATATTTTTTTTCTATTCATTTGTCTGTCATAAATCAACATGTCTGGGGTGTTAAGCTGTTACCAGATGTCTGAAGGTGGATGCTGGCCTCATTCCCTCCTGAAGGGATGCAGAGCTCAGCCTAGTAGGATCACTGGAAAGCACAAAACTCAGGGTGATGCTGTTCCTGCTTTGCAATACCTCACCATGGTCCTTTCTTCCCAGGAGATGACCTTGTTCTGTCCTGTGATGTCTTCTTCACTTTCCTGAAGGACTCCCGGACTGAAGTGTGGTGGACCATAGACGGGAAAAACACAGATGACATCATGGACCCCAGGATAAAAGTCACGCAAAGGTGATACAGTAACATGAACCTTCGTTTGTATCTAACCCTCTCTTGGGCCCTGCAGAGGGGCTTGGGTGCGGATAGGCGGCAGTTCCATCTTCCCTTGCAGGGGAGTGGGGAGTCTCCCGCTTCCCTGTTAATCGGAAACCTCTGTGTCTGCACCACGCTGTGAGGAGCACCAGAAGCTCCAGGAAGGAGGCCTCCAGACCTGGACAGTGTCTTATCTTATAGAAGTGTTTGAGGGAGCTTTGTTTACCGGTTCACATCACCAATCGTTCAGGTCCTGGTAGTGGTGCCAACAGCTGGTGCTATTGTGGGACTTCTAAAATAGGGCAGATAGATACAATTTTATTTAGAAGGATGTTCCCAAATAGCATAAGCGATAAACGTATTTCAAAAAAACAGAGGCTGAAAACAAAAATGTTTTCATTATACGTAGTATTGATTAGGAGGAATAGAGATTCAGTTAGATGAAGAACCCAAATGAGGTTCAGAGTCCCCTTTGCTGGGTGCTGAATTACGTGTGGAAGGCAGTGACTGCCCCAATCAGTTTGCAAACCTACGTAGGAAAAGAAAAGGCAAAAGGAAATATTTTGCAAATGATCAGTTCAGGCAGAGAGACAAAGTGACTCATCCAGGATTGCACAGGGAATGTGACGTCGGCTCTGAATCCTGAGTTCATGACATCTTGTTGCTTTGTAGGCAAGAACTTCCTTTATCTATAAAATGTAATGTGACACAGCTGAAATGAGAAAATTATGTGTGGCAAAATAAATATTAAGGAAAATCAGATGAACAGCTGCAGCTCTATTAAAATCTGAAGTGTGTATCAATTTATAAATATCAGTTTAGGTGTTTTGTTTTTTTTAAAGAAAGAGTCAGGTTATATCAGGGAAAGGAGCAGTTGTCACTAAGAACTTGCTGCAGTTTCACATATGTAATGCTCTAGTTTTTCTCTTACAGTGAAATAACTAGAGATTTTGAAGACAAAACTATCATACGGACTCTAACAGTTGCAAAAGCCACACCAGAGGACTTGAAACGGAATTATACTTGCTATGCCAGAAACGCCAAAGGCGAGGACCATAGCCAGGCCGTAGTGCGCGTGAAAGGTAAAATACTTGCAGAGCATGGGTGTGAAAGGAGGCATGCTCAGAGAGGGCTGTCGGTCCGGCCTTGAGCCTTGCCCTGCAAAACAGCAGGGGAACAAATAATTCTATAAAGCCTTTTTTCTCCAACGTATGCTGTTCTGTACGCACTGCTGTATTATTGCTGTCATACCGCCACTTCTTTGAGGCAGGGAGCAAAGGACGCGTGTCATATTTACCCTACCACAGTCAAGTGCCTGGGGAGATAGAGGGACACGTAGACCAGTTGTTCTCATCCCATCCATGTACCACAATTGAAGCAGACCTGAGGGGACAGGCTGCTTGAAATGATTTCAGGTTACTTGGTTGCTTCAGGGTTTTGTGTGATGCAACAGCTACCAGTTGGCATCTTCCAGAAGGCAGACTACACTTGTTGACATTGCTCAGGGAGTGAGACAGTCTAACCGCAGTGTTCTGTGGTTTTACTCTTTGTGGTGGTGATGCTCCAGTTTAGATACAGCCATCTCAGCATGGATGGTGTGGACTGATACAGCCCTGTTCGGTGTGGGTTTTTTCCTACATCTTTCTTTCACCAAAGATTTTGTTCGTGTTTCCTAGACCCACCTCTCAGTAATAAGAATTGAACGTTCACTATAGGCATGTGAGGTTTCCTGATTAAGGTGGATATTTCAGCCTCATAATTGAGTTTAGAAACTCATCTAGAGTTTCAACACCTGCTTGCTGTAGGTCGGACCTTCCCTCTCCCATAAGGGATGCTGCCCTGCCTTGTGTAGCTCATGCCAGACACCTTCTTCCCCTCATTCTGCCCTATTAGCATGGGAAGGCTCACAGAGGTCTTTACTGGAAGAGCTCTTTTCTTCCTTTTTAGTAGTTGTCCTCCTTCCTTTTTAGTCCCGTTCCTTTGAGACAAACCTTTTCTGGACCATTAGGAAGGAACAATAGACCAAACACACAACTGAGGCTGAAACCATCTGCTAGTGTGTTCATCCTACACACATAATTATTCTAGGATGATAATGTTTCTACATGTAGCATGAATGAATCTAAAATCTGCAGATTCTTCTTCTATATGGCAGTGCCTAAATGCTGTTTTCTAGTGGACTGATCTGTACTATCCTCTCTCTTCCTCCCCCATCTGCTCCTGGGCAGTTGAGTGGGTTTGCTCTGAGCAGACCTGTTTACTCACCACCCCTTCTGCTCTGTTCCACAGCAAAATCCAAGAACCATCCCCAAACGCTGCTGGCAGAGCAACCTTAAGCTAAGCTCGCTGCACACCATCCCACTGCACACAGGAACATCAAGTATGTCAGAACATCATAACCCCTCAGCACTGCCAGTTTTTAGCAAGTAGCTATATATGATGGCTCCAACTCTTTTATTGCATTAAGTTATATATGTTTCCTGCTTTTCCTGGGTGATTTCCCTCTCCTTCTCGTGCTTCTGCTGCTCATCACCTAATGAAAGTTGTTAAATTCCTTCCATTTTCTTTCTTGTAATTCACTTTCTAATAAAACTTATTAAATCTTGGAATTTGGTGGTGTTTCCACTCACTGCTGTTCTTTTATCATGCAGTTTGCCGGAGTGCCTGTCAGCTGCCACCTGAATTGCCATAAAAAGAGTTGCCCAGGGGTACAGTTAGAAGAGTTATTTTCTGTCCTTAATACAAAGAAGCAGCAGTGGTGTGACAGACACTGTATGAGTTGGAAGGGGACCTGTGATGTTCTGGCTTGATATCCACAGGTTGTCCTATTTGTTTGCAAGCATTTCAGCTTTTCTGTAATGAACTCTGATTCTTCTTTCCTGGTAGAAAACAATCAGGCCATGGCTAGTTATGTCCTTACTGTCAGTCTGGGACAAGCCACAAGAACTGTCTGTATTTGGGGAGGGAAAATGGTGGCCATTGCCTTTATTTTGCTGCAGGTGAGCTTTGGCTGGCTCTCCTAGAAGTGCTGTTGTGTTGCCCCAAGAGTTTGCATATACTGCTGAGAAGGTCACATTCATGAGCTGGCTTTCGACCGTGCAGGTGGTTTCCATCAACAGGTCATTCTAACGTCTGGCTGCTCCCAGGGTTTCACTCGCAGACAGAAGTCCAGTCTGTGCTTTGACTTGCTCTGCCAGCCCAACCAGACCTGGTAACCCAGAATGGGGACTTCAGGGTGGCCAGCCATCACGTGTCCTGCCAGAAAAGCCTTGGCTTGGCTGCCTTTCTCTGAAGGGCCATCTTGGCCCTTGGCTGTTCCTCTGGGGTGTTTGACTGCATGTGAGACAAGCTTGTTCCTGCTTAGCTGAAGATCCAAACTGTTCTGTAAACCAGACCCCCTCTTTTTCTCTTTTTCAAACCCAGTTGTACCACCAAAGTACACCGTGGAGCTGGCCTGTGGACTGGGGGCAACCATCCTGCTGGTTGTGGTGCTGATAGTCATCTATCACGTTTACTGGCTTGAAATGGTTCTCTTCTATCGGGCTCATTTTGGAACAGATGAAACCATTCTAGGTAAGGAGTTACAGGGCTTACATTTACGTTATCCTGCTACAGGCTAGATCCTTCATTTTCATATAGCAATTTTCATATAAGCTATTTTTAACCCTTTTCACAGCATAACGACTTTTGACTTTCCATTTATATACTTGCATTCAGTTGTGTGGGTCATTTTAGAGCAAGAGGAGTCAGGCTTGGGTCAGGGGAAAGGAGAGAGAAGTCCTCTCTGTTCTCTGTAGAGGGGAAGCATGGGTGTGTCAGGCTCCCTGGGGCATTGCCCTGCTGATGGCTAGCTGTTTCATCCAATCTAGATGGTCAAAATAAGTCATCAAGTTTCAATAAGTCCCTAGTTTCTCTGGTGACTCTATGTGAGGATTCATAAATCCAGGGTGATTTGCTTCAAAATGTGGGAAGGCATCCAAAAGGAGATCTGGAAATCACCCTTCTGTCCTCAGTTCTTCCACAGCTTCCCTGTGTTACTGGGAGTTCATCTCTTGGGACTCTGAGCTGAGATTTCTTCCTCTGTAGGATGAGGAGGGTGTTTGAGCCCTCGCAGCTTGCTGTGTGAACCTGCCAAGGGGGTGCGGCAGCTCTCGGAGGGTGTAGGCAGGGTGCAAGTCTCTGTCTGGTGGGACTGCTCATGTGGATAGACAGCAATGAGAGGAAGCAATGTCAGAGATGTTAAAAGACAAAAGGACCCTGGACAGAACGGGTTGGTCATCTTGCTGTGGTTTCATGCCTTCAGTGACCCAGCAGTGTCTGAGTACCTGCATGTTCAGGCTGGGTAGTTAAAGAGGCAGCGCTGCTGTCTTGTAATTATGGAAATCGATGTGTCTTAACCTGCAGCGCCTGGGCTCAAAGCAAGCCTTCATATCTGCTTTTCCCGTGACGTAAGTCAAAGGCTCAGCATGTGCAGTATCACAAGTGTCTCTTCTGCCCTTTGTGTTTTCTGCGCTCCCAACACTCAGATGGGAAGGAGTATGATGTGTACGTGTCCTACGCACGCAACGCGGAGGAGGAGGAATTTGTGCTGCTGACACTACGGGGAGTCTTGGAGAATGAGTTTGGGTACAAGCTGTGTATCTTCGACAGAGACAGCCTCCCTGGGGGAAGTGAGTATTTCACAGGGAGCTGTGCTCCACGCGCATCCTCTCTTTATTGTTCTTTGAGGTACTGATAATCGATAGGAACTGACCTATCCAGATTAACTTTATCCTTTGTGGGTTTTTTTCCATCTCCATTAACGATCTCTTGTTGGTATCTTCGAATGTTTTTGCTTCACCTGACAATGTTGCAGATGCCCCAGGCCACCAAAAAGGCTGTGGTGGGCAAGTGGTGGCTGTTGGTTGTTTCAGTTGCTCTCCGCAGGAGTGATTGATCTATCAACATGAGGGAACTGGACCACTGACCTTCATGCAAACCCTCTGAGCTGCCTTAAAAAAAAAAAAAAAAAAAAGGGATAAAGTCAAGGCTAGAAAGAAAAGAGGTAGGGGGAGTGTGATACCGGACCAGACTAGTAGCTCACAGACGGTAATGGTGAGTGCCTGTAAAAAGCAGGAGTGTCTGCTTCAGGGAGGTGTGGAGAGCACTACGCTAACATCAGTGAGAAGATAACCTGCCCTCCCAGAAGGCCTCCTACTCCCCCTCATTAATTAGAGAGTCTGTGTCTAACACGGCATACAATTAAGTTGCTATGCTTAAGAGTACTTTGTTGCAGGTAGTGAGACTCATCTCTTCACTAAGATGTAGATTTTTTTCACTGTTTCAAGCTAAATCATACAGGGTTCTGGACACAGCATCTGCTGGAGAGACGCAGGGAATCACCAAGAACAGAAGTTTGTGAGACTCTCCAGCTATGCATACAGCCACACAGCTACCACAGCAAGGGCACAAATCTACCCAACGCTCTCAGTTTCCAGTGTCCTGGGGGCTGGGTTGGCTGTATGATCCCTGACGCCTACTAAAAGGTCAAAGCCTGAACTTTGTCAGTGCAGATCGCCCTGCTTTGAATTCATGGGCTTTGGGTCAGGACCCTGCTGATGACAGAATCTGTGCTCCCTCTGTCACCAGCTGCATGACAGGAGCAGAATCAGTCTGGGATCTTTTACCTTTATCTCCTAGGTTGTTGCCAAGGCACAGCACCTCTAAGTTTGAGGGCAAATAAATACATGTGCCTCGGGGGACAGGGAGACAGCTGCAATCCTGGTGCTGTTCCTTCTGGAGAGAGCCTGGGTGACACGGCAGGGCACCCTCCAGGCTCTGCTTGATGCCAGTACCAGGCTCAGAGCAACTGGTTGTTCTCACCAGTTGTTCCTCAAGACGTACATCTCCTGTTCCCTCGGCCACTTCTTGCCATCCTTCCCCTTTCCCTTTGGATGGTCTAATTTTCGTCCCAGCGCAGCTCTCGTGGTCTCCCTGCCCTTCACCCTCGCCCCTGGAGCGCTCCCATCCCTGCTTACCATGGCAGTCACCACCAGCCCCGATCCAGCGCAGCCCTCCGGAGCACTGCTGGGGTGGCTCATCATGGCACTGCCGTTTGCAGCACTGCTGGGGCTTCCCCCTTGCTTCTTAGCTGGGATTTCACTAATCTTCTCAGGGAAGCATGGCAGGCCAGGAAATAGCTTTTGGCAGCTGGTGTCATGCCTCCAGAGTGTGCATCTGTGTTACGGGTAGAGAGTTATGTTGTCCTTGGTGAAGAAACAGTGGGAGATGGATTATCGTGTGAGTTTGCTGACAGGAACTAATCAAATGTGCTTGACAGCTAAATTAAGTTGCCTGTCAGTGTTATTTTATTCTCCGTTGTATTTTCTGACCAGTCAAGAGCGTTCCCTTGTCAATGAAGTGTGGGAGATCCTGCAGCAGAGAGTGCAGGCACCATGATTCATGTTAAATTTCACATTAATTACAGAAAGGTGCATAAGGACAGTCTACCTGCAGATGTTAGAAAATCAAAGAGGATCTACAGTTACCGTGACATGTCTCCAGCTCAAAGGGTGTCACTTTTGGGACACTTCATTACAAATCCTCAGAGCAGTTTACTTGTCACTTCTAGAAACACTTAAATCTGCTTTCATCGATGACAGCAACAGGAACAGCTGGATGAGTAACAGGAGTTAGGATGGTAGTGTTTCCAAAGCAAATTAACCCATGAGGACGCTCAGGGAGGGTGTAGGTACTTATTGTGTGTGTTTGGTGTGGGGAAACTGAGGCAAGAGGAGTGAAGGGATTACCCAGAGTCATTCTGGACATCAGCCAGAGGAGGATGTAAGCGTAGACATTCGGGCTTCCCCATGCCTCTTTAGGCTGAGTCTTTTCCTTGAAGTCATGTGTTGTCCAGCTGGCAATTTTCCTGCTTTGCTCCAGAGAGTCTTTTTTCCCACTCTCACTGGAAGGAAGCTAAATCTGAGGCTAACAGAGCAGCCCTCTTGGCCATACGGCATCCTCATAGCATTGGGTGGTGTCACTGCCACCTAGTACAGTGACTTTTAGATGTAGCTACATCTTGGGCATCTCAACATAGCATGGAGAGGAGGAAACACATCTGTAGCAGTCTGGGGCTGGGAGTAGAAGACATTGCTGTATGGGGCAGTGGATACCGGCCATGGTGTAGGATGGCCTACCTGGAATCGCTTGTAGGGTTGGGAAGCACCAGTTTAGTCTCTAGAGAAGGGCCTCCAAGGGATTTTGTCATTCCCTTCAAGAGACACCTGGTGTCACGCTAACAGCTCAGCAGCACGTTCTCGGCCATCACTAACCACCTCAATGTTTCTTTCTCCCAGTTGTCACAGACGAAACCCTGAGCTTCATCCAGAAAAGCCGACGTCTGCTTGTTGTCCTGAGCCCCAACTACGTCTTGCAGGGGACACAGGCCCTGCTGGAGCTCAAGGCTGGTCTAGAGAATATGGCCTCCAAGGGCAACATCAAAGTCATTCTAGTGCAGTACAAAGCCATCAAGAAGAGCAAAGTGAAGGAGCTGAAGCAGGCCAAGGCGGCCTTGACTGTCATTAAATGGAAAGGCGAGAAATCCAAGTTCCCAAAGGGCAGGTTCTGGAAGCAGCTGCAGGTGGAAATGCCAGTGAAAAAAATTAGCAGGAGTTTGAGCCTTGATGGGCTCATATGTATGCCTGAAAAATGTTTGACACCATCAGAAAACAAAACAAAACAAACCCCTAAAATCCACAAGTTAGGTCAGGGAGCGGGAATGAACTCGGGATTTTTGCCATGAAGGACTGTCCCCCAAGCATTTCAGAGGACAGTCATGCCTCCCTGCAGCTTTTCTACTGCCCTGGCAGTACAGAGACCAAAGATGCATACACTTCCTCTCTGCAAATGCACATCCTTGTCATCAACCACACAAGCCCTAAGCTCAAGGTCTAAATTTGGGCTGTCCAGGCAGGATGCAGCCAACACCTTGTGATAGCACGGTATTTGTATAGGCCAGTACTCCTAGATCCAGTTCCTATGGGACCTTTGTTAGCATCCAGGATGGAGGTCCTTTCTCCTCCTCAGCAGCTTCACTCCTTCCTGGTCATTGGTCTCTCTTGCAGAGGCTGGGGAAGTTTGAAAAGTGGCTCCAGTATAGAGCCTTTCATACATGTCCCAGCTATACAGTCACTGTGGCGTCACAGATTTCTGCTTCGGTGGGGGGAGCGGAGACTCTTGAGGCTCCTCATCTTTGCTCACCACATTTCTGTAGGAGCAGGTGCATTCAGATATTTTGGCAATGTGAAATGGCTGTTACAAAAGTATTTAAAAAAAACCCCCACCAACCACCCAACTCTGCTAGGTGATATTTGTATTGCAGCATATCTACTAATAAGTGATCAGTCTCCGGAGTACCCCAGATCCTTCAGAGCTGTAATGCTCATAATCCAGGGGAAATCTCTCATTAGTACAGGCCATGGAGCATGTCAGAGAGATGCTTCTTTGTAAACTCAGGGACTTCGCAAGCACTGCAAAGAACCCCAATTTACTACTGAACCTGGCTACTGTCTCTGTGCTGCTGGCTGCAGGAAAGCCAGCATGCAAGGTGCTGTTGAGGCCTCTGGGATAACACTGTATATATGTCCAAGTCCCCAGGAGACCCTACAAACTTATTTGAACTTATTAAAAACTACTAGTTCTCTCCAGCTGGTTAAGACTATGAGGACAGGCTGAGAGAATTGGGGTTGTTCAGCCTGGAGAATGGAAGGCTCTGGGGAGATCTAATTTTGGCCGCTCAATACTTAATGGCTTATAAGAAAGATGGGGACAGATTTTTTTAATAGGGCCTGTTGCAATAGGACAAGGGGGAATGGTTTTAAACTAAAAGAGGGTACATTCAAACTACATTTAAGGAAGAAATTTATTATGAGGGTGGTGAGGCACTGGAACAGGTTGCCCAGAGAGGTTGTAGATGCCCCCTCCCTGGAAGTATTCAAGGCCGGGTTGGACATGGCTCTGAGCAACCTGATCTAATTGAAGATGTCCCTGCTCATTGCAGTAGGGTTGAAATAGATGACTTTTAAAGGTCCTTTCCAACCCAAACTATTCTACGATTCTGTGAAGACTCAGTGTTCTCTGCCTGGGTATGAACAACATCACCATTCATAATTCAGGGCTCAGGTTTAAACCTAGCCTTGGCTTTACAAAGCAAGTCTCCATCCAGCTTGTTTCTAGCCCAGGGTTGCAGAACAGAGGATGTATCTCAGCTTCTGCAACCTTTGCACAAAGTGGAAGTATAAAAAAACTGCTGAGTACCAGTCCTTGCTTCAATGGGAGACAGCAGGCATTGGAGAGGAGCTGGTGAGTTAACCCCTGGCAGACAGGCTTTTCAGACCAAGGAGGGAAGTTTCCCTTCCCTTGCAGGACAGACCAAAGCATGGCGGGATCCTTGCATTGACTGCTACCGTTGTTCACAGTGTTTTCACATAAAACCACAAGCTCTGGGAGTGTCTCCATACTCCTGTAGCTCCCAGTGCAAAGGCCTACCCACTTAATTGTGGAATTCAGTATTATGCACACTAAGTGCATGCTTATTTTTTGTCGATAATGGTTGCTCCTGAGTCACCTCTGACTCACGCTTTCGCTCTGTTTGCGTCCAGCCGGTGAAGCATAGCCATTCATAATGGTATTAAAAAAGCACTACAAATTGGAGGCTATGCGCTGTTCACCCAGCTGAGCAGGGAGGTTCGAGGGCGTCCCACTGAACAGCCCGGCCTTGAAGGTGTGGGGCTGAACCCTGGCGTCGGCAAAGCCCTGCTCTTAGCTTCTTACGGTTAATAATGTTATTCCAAGGCAGCGGGGAGCCATAGCCACCCATGCCATTGGGCAGGTACTGTACAAACCTGGGACAACTAGAGCTTCTTTCCCACCTTCCTCTTCATCCTCCCCCCCAAGTAAGCTTTGCTTTAAGCAGGTGAAATTGCAGTCAGCTTCACCGAAGGCGGTGGAGCTCCTCGTCTGCTCAGAGGTGCTTAAAAGCTTTGCTGTTACGGGCTTTTCTACTGTGGCTGTCTGTGGAAGGGCAGAGCTGCTTCCCACACTCCAGAAAGCTTCATTTGTATAAGATAGCACCCAAACCCATACTTAGCTTTTATGAAGCCATTGCAACGACATCATTTTGCCCAGCTTCACCTTTTTGTTTGTGTTTTCAGCATCCCTGTAATCGGCTGCCAGATCTGCAGGCAGAGGGAAGGCCCCGAGGCTAAAGCACAACTCTGTTAGATTCCAATTTACTTTTTAAAAAATTGACTTTAAAATACGCATAAATTCAATTAACATCACAGACCTTATCACATCACGTCTCGCTTTTGGCTGAGGTACCAAGAGAACTTCTGCTGATGTTTTAGTTAGTCTGATTATTTTCAGAAGTTAAATCCACCTCATTTATTTTACTGAGTTTATTCAAAGAGCTTTCCAAATAAACAATGGACTAGGACTCTCTCCAGCATACATTGCAGTGGCCCTTGGTGCCATTGCAACCCCAGAACAGGATTACTGAGAGACATCAGCAGAGCACTCACAAGGCAAAAGGTGCGATGCTCTGAACGGGGCCTGAGAGGTCCAGAGGGAGCAGCATGGGAGGAATAACGCTGGAGCAGGCTCCGCTCCCCCGGGAGCTTTACCACCGGCTTTACTGGCAGCTGTCAGGCCAGGGGTAAATCCCAGTCCCAGCTGTAATGCAGATCTGCAAAGCACCTCAAACACGCCTGCCATTTCATCCTCTGCCGTGTGTGGTTTCCATTATGGGATTCTGTCACAGCATCCGTCTAGTTCAGTTGATTCATTTGAGTTTCTGTGCTTTAACCTAACATTTATCAATATGCAGCTCATACAAAGTTCCTCATTGTTATTTCATGGAGAAACAGCGTGGCACAAATTGGAAAAAATATCTTTCCCCCGTGCTGTTTGATGTTGTACAGCTGTTCCAGAGTTTTCCCTTTTCTTTTCTATATGTTTTTGCCTTTGTGTTATTTGGTCTGTGAAGTGTCAGTATTATTTTATTTTGCTTTTCAATAAAACATTTTCACTTTTGCATTTCAGTCCTTGTGCATTTCTCATAAGTATCATTTTCCTCCCCATTACGTCTGCGAAAAGAAGGATGGCTGTGTGTAGTCCAAGCATCAAGATCATTTGGGGACAGCTCCTTAGAGGGGGGCATTTTCCTGGCTGTTTCATGGTGTGCCTCAGAGATCCTGAGGCATCACCACTGCTACCAGGGCCATGCAAGCAGAAACAGTGACATGCAGCATTCAGATGTCACCCAGCAGTGGACATGCACGCACAGGAAGTCTCTGACCCAAAGATTGCTCACTTGGCAATCACAGGATCGAAAGATGGGAAGGAAATACCATCCTTTTGTTTGAGAGACCAAGCCAGAGTGTTGAACAGGTATCTCGGAAATCTGCCCTAATCACAGAAATCAAACTCACTGTTAGGCTGCTTTGCCCATCACCTCCCAGGTAGTTGGCTAGAAAATGTTCATTCAGCTTTGTATTTTCTCATCCAGGCCGCTTTCTTGGCTTTTTTCCTTGTTTGCATGCTAGCAGGTAAGTTGAGAGACTCTAGCACTTCCAAACCACTGGCAAAATGAATGCTGTGGATTTGGGGCCTATGGGGTATGGGATCTATGATCTGCCAGCTTTTACTGGGCTGGGACAAATGCGTGGCTCTTATAATTCTCTATTATCTCTCTGGGGTGCATTAGGGGAGACACAAGTTAATCAACAAAAATATGCAGTGTCCTTCATAACCGTGTAGTAAAGATGGAATTTTTCTAGTATAAAGCAGATATCCAAGAGCTTCAAATTCCAGGCTCTGTTGGTACCCAAACCCCCGCAGCATTATTGCTGCCTGTCCCATCCTGTGCTGTTGGTGTCGCTGGGAGGGACCATCCTACCTGCACACTGTGAAGTGGCCCCTCAAGATTTTTCATGAGCTGGGATTGCGTTGTAAACTGAACATCCCAAGGTATCCTGGTCAGCCAAGTCTAAAAACATCACATTCTCAGAAATAAAATCCATCTCTGGGAATTTGAGCATTTTCCCTGCCAAAAAAAGTCAACTCTCAAAAAGTGTTGCAAATTCAAAATCGATAAAAGAAAACCATCACTGTCAGCTCAGTCAAAACATTTCATTTCAGCAGTGTTGGAATCATTCACATTAATTGAACCTGTGCCTTCTGAGCAAGCAGGTAGAATAGGTGACCTCCCAGGGGCTGCTCCTGCCTATGTTTCGCTGTGATTCTGTGATTCCAGTTTTAAAAAGAAAGACCTTTCAAACCAGCAAAGGAGCTTTTTCTTTCACAAAATGTTGAAGCTTGGCTGATTTCAAAATAGATCTCAATCAGTTATAGAAAGGTTTGAATGAGGTCTGGACTTGGTAAATTGGGAGATTGCTGCCAATTCTTTGTGCCTTTGAAATAGGGTGGTAAGAACATTTCACGGCATTAAGTGACAATTCTGATAGAAATTACTTTATCATCTACTTTTGGTTTAAATGAATCAGTGTTTTCCTGTGTGTATCAGGGTGGTGGGGGAGGAAATCCCCCCAAACCTTGTATACAAGAAAAAAATACTCCAAATAGTTTGATTTTAAATTCCAATATTATGTTAAAGAACTAAACAGTACCTTACTTTCTCCATTAGGATATTATTCAATCATTTTTCCTATCCTAAGTTCTTGGTCCCCAAATAATCTAGTGACAATGAGTTTTACAGCTAGTCAGTCATATATCTTGGAAAAAAAAAAAAAAGATTTGTTCTGTACAGTATTAAAATAAGATGCATCCAGGTGCAACGCAGTGCACCTTCTGCTGTGAGATAAGGAAAGAAACAGCCAAGTGCTGGAAGAATAAGTGGCATTGCTGTTGCAGGGAAGATGTATTTTTATTTATATAAAAGACCGGTGTTCCACTGACAGGGAGGAAGGGGAGTCTCCAGACTGAGGAAATGAGGCTTTAGCTGTGCAAAAGGCGATGAAAGCAGCAGGTAGCTCTTCTCCCCAGAACAGCTCTTTGCAAGACATTCCTACAAGGTTTTTCTTACTCTGTGGAAGAGCTCTTAACTCCAGTGCGCTCTGCTCTGCTTGAACACCACCTTGTCCTCAGACACCCCCCCCCCCCCCCAGCTCAGGCCCCAGCACTCAGTAAGTGGGTGGGTTTGGGTTTGGGGTTTTTTTTTTAAGTTTTCATAGTTCTGTTAATCAGCTTGGGTTAATTTGCTAAGTGCCACAGCACTGAATTCCCATCCCTTCCACTGCTCGCCCATTGGCCGTTACACCTTCAATATGCTTACTACATCCTAAGCCATAGATAGAAATCCAAGGACACCCTTCAGGTTTGCTGCTTTTCAGTGTTCATAATAAAAGAGATGCTGCCCTTGCCTGGCACCATTCCAGCTAAGCATCTTGCTGAGCTTTACAAACTGCAATTAATCCCAAGAAATGCTTTGAAGGACAGTATTTTCACCCCCCCATCACAGCTAGAGGAACTGATGGAGAGGTTTAAGGCTGACATTTTTTGCTTCATAAGTTTGGAGGCTTCCACTTCTAGATGAGAAAGCATGAGAGGGAGGGGGGTGGGTCTCAGCCTCGGCAGTGGGAGCTGTGGCATGATTACGTGCTTGCTTCACTTTGTTGCCCCCATGCAAAGGGCTGCCAGAGCTGTGGTAGGTGGTTCCCAAACAAAAGGTGCCCTTCATCAATCACCTGCACTTCCCTGGGCAGGAGTGATGCCTTGCAGGGCAGAAATCAGAGTGCAGTCCTGACTTATCCTGCCATCCTGGCTTCACATTTACCACTTCAGCCTTCTCAAAAACCAGCTGCAAAACAAAAATGCTGCTATTGCTCCTGCAGCCCCTGCCAGCAGGAGCATGGGCAAGTCAAAAGTCACTGGGTTTGCACCAGGATTCCCTCTGTGGGGAGGGGGGATCTGTGCAGGTATGCCACCAAACAGCTTCCTTCAGCTTTTCTTTCCCTGATCCCTCCCCCTTGTCCACCCCAACTCCTCTGCCCTTGCGCTCTTAGATACCACCGAAGCCGTGTTCGACTTCATCCAGAGGAGCCGCAGGATGATTGTGGTCCTGAGTCCCGATTACTTGACGGAGAAGAGCATCAGCCTCCTGGAGTTCAAGCTGGGCATCATGTGCCAGAACGCCATCGCCACCAAGCTCATTGTGGTGGAGTACAGGCCACTGCAGTGTACCCACCCCAGCATCCTCCAGCTGAAGGAGTCCGTCTCCTTCGTCACCTGGAAGGGGGAGAAGTCCAAGCGCTCCGGCTCCCAGTTCTGGAAGGCATTGCGGCTTGCCTTGCCGCTGCGCAGCCTGAGTGCTGGCGCTGGCTGGAACGAGAGCTGCTCCTCCCAGTCGGACATCAGCCTGGACGCTGTCCAGAGGAGAAGGAGCCGGTTGAAAGGGCAGCCCGACCCACGGGGTGCTGTGGCAGGGACTCTCACTCCCAGAGGGACGGCCCCAGCCCCTGAGTCAAAGGCCAAACACCGAGCCAAGCACTTCTTGACGTGCCGGTGTTGTGGGACATATTGCAATGGCAGCAGCAGACTTAAGCGCAAGCATCAGGCTGTGGCTGAGCCCAGGTGGGACACTCATCTCTGCAAGCCGGGCTTGGGCAGGCCCACGGTGCAGGGGGTTCAAGGCAGAAGTCGACCCGAGCCCCCGCCGGCACAAGCTCCTGCTCTCGCCCTCTGCCATTACAGTGACCTGTCCAACAACAACGATTTCTACGTCCTCTAGCCAAGAGGCTGAGGCACCGCAGGTGCTGGGCTGGAAAAGAGACTCACTGCAGCCTCAGCTAAGATATTTATAAGATATCACAGGCTGGCGTGGAGTCGTTCACCGTCAGTCCCACACCACACAGAGGACTGCAGCAATATCACGGGTGTTGGTGACCTGAGCCAGGGACCTGCAGCCACACACAGAGCAGCGGCCGGGGGCTGCCCACCCGGGTCCTTCTCCTTAATTTAAATTGCAAAGTGGAGCTGAAAATACGTTTCTCTGATGTTGCTTTTCCTCAGCTGTGGTTGTGTTTGCTGCAGGGCTGCTGCTGGGGTCGGGTGCAGAAGGGGAGGTCCCCAGCTGGGGGTCAGGAGGGAGGGGGGGAGAAACTGTGCTCCTGGTAGTAACTTCTGGAGAAGGGGGAGCAAGCCTGCATTTTGCAAAGGATAAAACTTGGTTAATGAGGGCAATAGGATCCCCTGCCAATGCAGGAGTGTGCCGTGCCGTACGGTGCGTTATCCACTGTGGTTTAAAAGAACTTGGTCAAAAGTTTTAAGACAAGTCCCTTCTCTCTAAATAAAACTGATTTCTTTAACCTGCTGTTGTTACAAGTGCCGTGGGAACTGGTAAATGCCGGAGCCTTGTTCACCAGGCGGTGCCTGGGGAGGTGGTTTGCCCAAGCTGACTGAGGTCCCCTCCTGTTCCCAGTGCTTCCAGTGGGCTCCTGGGCTTGGTCCCTCTCCCAGCTTCATCATGTGATGAATTTGTTCTGTCAGTTGCGTGGCCTTTCACGCAGCAAGAAAGAAAACCATTACAAATCTAGGGAAATATGATTTAAAAAATTCTCCGAGTAGTCAATGAACTCAGGGATAGGAGCAAGACCTATAACGCTCACAGAAAACCTCAGGCGCTGAAGCTGAGGGGTGAAAACTCAACCACACTTCATTAAATAACCAAAAGAGCCTTTGAACAGTCTCCCTGGGGCTGTTGTTTCATCAGCCCATTGAGCTGGCTGTCAGCAGTGTTTCCCACTCTTCATCCACAATGAAAACTTCATTTGCCTCATTCCGCTTTGTATAAAGACTTCTCTCCCCACCAAGGAAGGGTGCTAATCCTGGGAGTCGGCCGCTCACCCCCAGCTGATGCTCAGACACACCAGACCAGGAAATATACTGCATTTGTTTTCTTTCCTTGAGACAAAAAAAGGTCTCCTTCACCAGTCTGGTGCATCTGGTTGCTGCCTCTCTGGTTGGCAAGTAATTACTTTTCTTTGCCTTGGAAATATGAACTGAGCCCTCAGGGTACAGGGTCTGTGGCGCCCCAGGACAAACCCTTATCTGATGTCCTCACATGCTGCCTTAGTGAAATTGCTGGAGCTGTGAGGAAGGAAGGGGCCACGTCTCACCCATTTTAATAGTGCTGAAGCCTGGTTATAATTCATACATGGCTTTCCTTCTCTCAGCAGCCCCTCTTCCCCATTATCATCCCCACTTTTTCCATCCATTCTTTCTGAGATCAGGCACAGCTGATGGCTCTCCTGTTACAGGTCTCCGTGAGCTGAATCCTAACAGCCCTGCTGCAACAGACCAAGAAAACAGAAACCAAAAAAACCCTGGTACTGAGTGAATCTAAATCAAATAAGGGCAAAAATCCCCCACCAGTTCACAGGAATTAGAAATTCAGACTCTGCAGAACTCTTCAGGTGTGGATTTCTCTGAAATTTCAAGCAGATACATTTTAAATTACTCAGAAAACTTTTGCCCATACATGGCCATTCTCTGCTTAAAGAGGAGAAGCAGGAATGAGATATTTGGAAAGCGAGCTGATAAACTGCAGAATGCTTTGTGAAAGGTAATCAAAATACCATTAAATGGTTAAACGGTTCCAGTTGCTTACAACTAGATGTGGGAGGGTACCCTCAATGAGTCTGGTAGAGCTGAAAACATAAGCTACAAAATACAAATAATTTGCAATCAATCAACCTCCAGAGCCAGCATATTTGTTATTTGTTGGCACTTAAACAGCTTTTATTTACAAACTTTGCCCTTATTTGACTGTGGTGTTGTCTCGGTCAACAACAGCAATCTAAAGAGGCAGAAAACAACAGCTGGAGCTTGCAAGAGGCCAAATCCAGCCTTTTTGGGTAAACTGTCATCTCTTTATGAAAGAACAAATGCAAACTGGAAAGGACCATTGCTTCTCCTGTTGCTTCAACAGAGCTCGCGCAATTTTACTGCTCCTTTTACTACCCACCAAACTGACCCAGGGTTTTGGTTGCTCTTGTAACAAATATTGAGACACATCAGATTTCAGTGTGTGCAGAGTCTTGCCCCTGAGGCCAAGCTCCCAGAGCCCAAGGACACAGCGACTAAACCCTAGAACCAGTTTCAGTTGTGTTTGTCTCTCATCCTAAGCATGTTGGTTAGAAATACCTCCAAGCACCAGCATGAACTCCTGCTTTGGGACCAGAACAGCCTCTGCACAGGGTTTGATTTCTGCTCTCTGAAAATCAGTTAAAATCTGTTCATGTCCCATCTGACACTGACTGGTGCAGATGGACTCTAGTCACTGCTCTCTTCTCTCGTACACATGCATTTGTTGGTGTGCAAACATACAATCGTCTCCAAAGTTAAGTTAGTGTAATACTATCATCACCATCACCCTACCCAGTCCTCTCAAGAGAAGTGTTCAGAGGGGAGCAGAGTTAGTATCTATGGAGAATTTCTACCACATCCTAATACAAAACCTTTCATACAACCTTGTATATCCTACCTATGGCATGCAACGGTACAAAGCTACCCGGTCATAACGTGCAGAGCCATTTGTACAATATTTCCACTGTTACCTAGATGTTTTTAATCTGTGGGAGGCTGGTGGTGTCATGAAGACACTGAACAGAGCTAGCTAGGCAGTTCGGGAACACAGGCAAGACACTTTGTCCATCTCAACATCAACCTGTCTTCACTTTAGTGACTGCAAAGCTCTGGTACCCAGAAGGTCTCTCCCTGGCAAGTTCACCTGAACATGCCAATAATGGGCTGCTCCTCACATCTGAAATGTTGGATGAATCACTAACCTGCAAGAACTTAAACAAATAATCTTCCAAACATCAACAAGATTTTTATTCTCATCTATTACACTAGACACTGATCTCAGAGCATCTGATCCAAGTGTATTTATAGCAGATATTTTCCCAAATGATGACAAGACCATGAAGGAACTGACAGATGCCAGAAGTAGGGGAAAAAATGCTTCAAACCCTTAATCCTTGTTCTGTATTTACACAATTTTTTTCTCCTACTGTTGGTCTATCACAAAGCTCTGTTAAGGGCGGCATCATCTCTGGGATGGTGCCTGCCCAGTGTGACATACCCAATGTAAGGGTATATCCCAGAGCCATGTAAAGCAGGCAAGGGGAGACCATATGAGGGTACACAAGAGGGTGCACCCATAGTATGTAGCTGCAGTCTGGGGGACGTAGGTGCTCCCTGCTCACCACCCAGGCACTCGGCCTCATCTGGCACCCAGGAACGTGCGGTGCTCTTCTGGAAATGCATGAGTTAAAACACTGTGGCAGGAGTAGGGAGAAACACTAATTAATGACCCCATAGCTGCCTGCCCAAATCCATGTGAAAGAGGCAAGGTTTGACTCTTGTTCACGTGGGTGTTCATGCTACGTACCATTACTGGTCATGCTGAGGAGAGGCTGCGGCTCTAAAAGCATAAAATAAATGCACCACTCAGGCTCCTTTTGTAAAGATGTTAATGACACACATAAATGTTGCAGAATGGTTTGTAGAAGAATATGACTTTAATTCTTCATAATACCAGACACAGTAATGGCCAGACACAGGGGGGACAACGTTTACACTGATATGCCTGTAATCAGGCTAATGATTTGTACTTTACTGAAACATATCTGACACAAAGTCATTTGGCTTAAAAACATCAAGAGTTTTCCAACGCATCAGTATTTGTTCAAGTGAATAATCAGCCTCACCCTTAATATCATGTCTGATTGTTGTTTTGCCTGGTTTTTGCTTCCAGACAGGGTTCTTGTTCTACCTTCCTCTGCTGCAGCAAAGAGACTTCTCAGGGATTTTTCTGTCCATGGGGGTATTTGCACGCTGTTGCCAAATCATCTGGCAATACATCCATTGCCCATGAATGGTTTTTCTCAAGTTTCCCAAAAGGTTTTCTTCCTTTGCTGTTTAATAATTTTCAGACCATGGGAGGCAGAGAAGTCTCTCCTGTTGCCTGGTCTGTGCAAGGAGGTGAAGTCCCTGATCCGTGGTTATCCACTGCTTCCCACTGACTCTTTCCTTCGTGCCACCACATCTCAGTGGGAAACCAGACTTCATTGCTCGTCCGCTCCAACACCTTTTCCAAGGAGGCGTTACGGCTGAGGTGCCTCCCGGCACTTCACCCGCATGATCTTAGATGAAGTTTTTCGTTACGTTGCACTGTATCTGCTTGGGGCCAGTTCATCAGGCAAGCCAGATCACGTTGCATGCTTGGTGAAGCGGGAAATAGTGATGACAGACAATCTTTGTGCCATCTGCCACGGTTATTAGCAAATGATGTTTTATTTATCTCCAGATCAGCCATGAAGACACTGACTCCCGTTAGAAACATGTTCAATGACAAGTTCTCATCTTTTGAGATCTATAGGTTAATGGATGAAGAACCAAAAACCTGCTGTTAATGTGCACAAGGTGATGCTTAAAAAGCACTACCACATCTATGTACTCACAGTCAGAGCCAAGCTGGAAATACTATTGATGGAAAAAGGCCATTTGGGAATATCTGCTCCCATCAAGCCATGTTCACTGGCTACTAATTAATTACATTTACACCTTGAAATTCCATATGTGGGCAATTCCTTACTGACCAGTCTGGGAATGAACCTGCAGTGACCCATACAGATTCACAAAGAACTTGACTTTCCCGTTCACTGGAAATTCCATTGTTTTAGGGTTTGTTTTTTTTTCTTCTCCTCTCCTGTCATCAAGCAGAACACAAATAGCACAAGATGACATCAATATTTTCCATGAAATTTTCTTAGCAATCTATATCCATAGCAAATGGAAAATATTTGATTCCCATTTTAACTTCTATTTTCATTAACATAAACATGTTTTGAAAAGTTTTTTAAACAAAGCCTAAAATGTGCTATACCAAGAGTGTCAAAAACATGTTGGTATTTCACTTCTGTTTTGCTTACAGCATGCTTTTTTAAGACTAGTCTCTTTTAAAACATTTCAACTTAAATGAAAACAGTGTTTTCCTTTGAAGAATTACTTCCATTCTAAACACACCATCTATTGGCCCCCATTCTCAGTTTTCAGTTCTTGCAGTTTCCCAGTCTTCTAAGATTTATTAAAGAATTAGGTCAGTGATGCCATGAGCTCCTAAACTAACCCTCTAGCAATTGAAAAACCTCCAACTGTATTCTTACAGCTAGCTGGAAAAAATCAACATGTTTGCATATCAGATCATACCAGCTCCTCAAATCTCACTCATGTTTGTGTATCAGGTCCAAGAACTTGGCTGTGGATAATGTCTTACTACCTCTTTCCCTCCTATATATTGCCAACACAAATGGAGATGTCTCTGAAGACAGTAATCCATGCCTTCTGCTTTGCTCACGCTCTTTCAGTGCACACTGTTGCCAGTGAAGGAAAATTCTGCTCCATTCATGCTTACATTTTAATTGCATGCTCCTTTCTGGAGGCAGGCAAGAGTAACATCTATCATTTTGTTTCACATCTCTGCCTCAAAAGCATCTGCTCCGCTTGTGGTGATGCACAAGAGAGCAGCTGCTTGCTCCCATTTGGTATCAGCCTCACTGGCACATGTTCATTTACCTGTGTTTAACATCCTGATGGAGTCAGACAGCATTTCAAACTCACTCACTGTACCCTTCCAATTTGCACAGATGAAGAAAAAAAAAAAAACCAAAACCAAACCAACAAATATCTTGCTATTGTCCCCTAACACCAGCATCTATTTTGGCAGGTTTCATCCACTCCAGCAGCACAATCCTGCCAGAGTCCTGGTTCACCCGAACAACAGTAAATGCTCAGTTGGTCTACTTTTGTCCAGCATTTGGCACAAAGCTGAATGGAGAAAAGTGAGGGCATCTAGGCTATTTCAACACATAGTTACTTCCCAGCTCCTCAGATAACCATCAGACCCCATAGAGGGCTGCTCTATTAATGCTGGGTGCTAGTTTTCTGCTTGCTTGGCTTTGCTCTCCCTTTTTTCTTGAGGTCTTCAAGGATACAGTCTAATAAATGCCAATAGTGTCAGCAGAATCCATTCATATCACTCTAATTTTAAGTATTTATTATTGCTTCTTTTGGGACATATGGAAATAGACCCAACTAACCAGGCAAAGTTACCCTTTTTCCTGGGGACACTTTGCACCTGTGTTTTGCTTTGTTCTTATCGGTGAGCCAGACCTCTCCCACATGTCCCCTCTCACTCCTGCCAAGCTCCTACGCACAGACATCATTGGGAGGACGCCCAGAGCTCACTCCAAACCTAACACTTTGCTCAGTCCGGCTCAGCTGCTTGCAACTCCTCTTACATGAATTTTACGCCAAGTGGGGACCCAAGGTCACCACTTTGTAAACTAGATCAAGATGATTCAGCTTCCCATCCTCATTTCTAATTTAGCTACCCCTCTTTCTTGCCTGTCTGTATCTGAAGCTTCCTGATAACCATTGTCATGCACACAAGCAGCATCCAAATATCTCCAGCTGCTCTGCACACCAGCCTGCATTAGAGGGAGACAGACTTAGCAGGTGGTTGGGACTCACCGTCTGGCTGTACTCCAGCCTACCTGCTTGCTTTCCTTCTCTCACTTACTCCTCACTGAAATACAGCAGCTTGTCTCCTGCCCTTATACCCCTCTGCTATAACAGTATCTGGACAATTCAGTCTCTAGCATATTCTTTCTCTCCGTCCTCCACGGGCAAGGAAGTGTGTGCCAGGTGCTACACAGATGTCAGGAGACACCTTCTGCTCTAAAGAGGCTTGACTCTTATTTGTGTGATCCCAGCTGCCATACGTAGCCTGACAGTAAAGTTCCTGAAGGTACACTAAGTCTCCCCAATTTGGCCCTGCGTACAGTGAAGAGGTCAACACAACAGATGCCTTTGAGCAGTGACTTCATCAGCAAGCATGGTCCAAATCTGCGCACAGACGCCTGTCTGCCAGTTACCAGCATAATGCCAGAACATCCAGATCTGAGCAGCCTGCAGGGTGTCACCTCCTGTCACCGGCTGTTTCTGTTTAGTGGGTAGCTTATATTTAGTCTTTAGTAGGTGATGTTATGAAAGGAGATGGAACAAGGGAAGATGTGGCATAGAAAATAGATCACATTATTAGTATTAAAAAAATTTATTCCTCCTGGCATTTTCAGTTGTGCTTTTATTTATGATGGAGGGATTTTTTTAATTTTTTTTGTTAATATAGTACTTGGCAGGCAAATAACAGTGCTCCACTATAGTACTATAAAGTGAAACTGCGACCACTCATTTCACAGGCTAAAGGTAACCCTTATTATTGCCTGTTTAGCCAATGCTTTTACAGAAACACTAGAATAACAGCAACGTGCCCAAAAGCAAGCTCTAGGGCTATTGTTGAGGATTCACAGCTGCCTGGCTGACACCTTAGCAGCATTCCCCACTAACTGCAGTCACCTTTATCACTCAATTGGAATAACTACTGCATTATATGATTTTTCATTGCTTTCCTCTCAGGTTGGCCCTTGGCCTTTCTTTTTAAATACCATATGCTGTAACTTCCCTCCCCTTATAACTGGGGATAGCTAGGAGCTCTTGCTACCTCTCATCCCTGGCTGCAAAAGCAGAGCAGACAGGATTAATACTAGACTAGTTACATTAATATTTTCCTTCATTTTTGAAAGATAGAACACACCAAATAATTAAGTAACATTGCTAGCAGGTGGCAGGGAGAATCCTTGCAGCAAGTCCCACCTGCAGCAACACCTTTACTGCCTCAAGCAACTCCCTTAAGCCTCACCCTGTTAACTAATCAGTCAGTGCTTATTAATTATATCTGCTGTGTCTGAGGAATATAGCTAGGCAAGCAAGCCCTCACAGAAATGACTGAGAAGCAGGGCTAGGTTGAGCTATATCACCATACACTTGCTTTGGAAGCAGGAGGTGGAAGTGGTTGCTTTTCCTATGGACCACAATGGTAAAATATGACTTATTATCTCCCTTAAGAAAAAACCGTTGAGAGTGGGTATTTGAATACCTCCAGATACTTTAAGTAATTGCCCCTGGTTACATAGAGACCTCACTGTAGAGAGATAAATTTTGCATCTATTAAGCTTAGTTTGTTCAGTTGAAATACAGCTTCTGCATCATCTCTATGGAAAAATTGAAGACAAATGTGCTGGTGCTTCCCTGCCACTCTCAAAATGATCTCCTCTGAATTTTGAGGGTCCAGATTCCTAGCACTTGCAGGCCTGACTAGACAAGTTTGCTCTCTCCTGTGTATCCTTGTGTCCTGTTACATGCCAAATGAATGTTCTAAGTAGTGAGCTCCATAATCTTTAGTGTTGTCTCTCTCCCTCTCTATGTTTCTGTGAAGTTAGCCCTTTTTATGAAGGTCCCCTAGACTAGGTGTTGCAATGCACAGGCTATTCTGGACAACCCCAGTCTGGATCAATCCAAACCACTTTTTTTTTTTTTTTCTCTTGTGGGGTGGTGTGGGGTCTTTTTGTTTTGGGTTTGGTGTGTTTTTTGATTTCGGGGTTTTTTTACTATTTACTGTTCCTTCTCTGGTCCATTTGGTTTTGAAGATGTGCATGCAGAATCTTGCAAAAACTTGACACTGTTTATGACTGCACAGAAGTAGTCAGATAATCAGTGATGATAAATACATGTGAAATCCATAACCAGTTTATACCTTTCCCACTGTGCCGTCAGCTGTAGCTGGTACAGGCTGATTAACACACTGGGAGTATATCACACCTTTCTGAAGTGCCTGTGGAGTGTGTGTGTGTGGAAAGTGTGAGTAGGTTATTTTGTCCTGTTCTGCATTTTCAGAGATGTTTGGGCTCCTAATATATGGCTTCATATATGAGGGTGAAGGCTTCTTTTTTTTTTTTTTCTCCCTTGTAGCTGGAGCCTTCTAGCAACTGTGCTTCCCTGTTAACCCTTGCTATATTTCCAGAGCTGGACAATCATCTACAGAGATTAATGGTGTTTTCTATAGATGGAGTCAGACAGTGCCCTTCAGGTGCAGCCTAAAAGGCAGGTTATCCTCATAAGAAATGCATCCAGCAGTTTTCACTTCCCTCTGCATTAAGTATGCACCAGAAAAGTCAGTAGATGGCTGGCGGGGGCCCTTCAGATAGAATGGTAGCACAGGGCTTGGCTGTGCATCGTCCTGCTCAGGGTACTTCTGTTGGCATCCACCTCTCGTGGGCGCTGGGTTCATTCACATTTCTACCACAGGACAACACACCTTGCCATTCCGATAAGGCAGCTCTTTTGAGACATCTTGCTTGCTCTGGACACCCTTGCACGGAGGCGTCAGCTCCTATTGCGTTAACGTGTATATCTGGAGTGCTGTGATATTTGCTCTGTGCTCAGGATGGGAGCCCTTCTAGCTTCCCCCACCTACTTCACATGCAGATACACACACTTCAAGCTGTCCAGTGTATCTCAAGAGAGCGGAAAGTATTTGCTAAAAATATTTATGCAGAAGTTATTTATGGCCTGGCCCACATCAACCCTGTGGCAGCCGTTACACAACACAGCACAAAGGAGCCCTTATCTGGAGGAGCACACAGCCAGTTTTACAGCCCACAAGTTACCAAGAAGCAATCCTACTGGCTTTTCAATGAAATCCTAGGAATTTGAGGCCTGGACATTCAATTTAGATGTTAAATCTTGTCAAGCAGGCTCTGCCAAGCTGCTTTCTAATGCCTCCCAATTCAAAGGGAGCTCTGGTAGAGAGGATCAGAAAAAGCTGTGCCACTCCAAGGCATGGTACCTCTCTCCCGAAAAACTGGGGATAGGCAAAGTGGATCTCCCCAGCTGGAATGTAGTTCAAGATTGTAATTACTTTCTCTACATGTTGTAGAAAACATCGCAATAGCCTATGGAAGGGGAAGGAGGCTTGCCACTTGGCTGACACTGGGCATGTACCACAGGGCTGGGCTCAGAAATCAGTGAAGTGCATTTGTGAGCCAGATCTGCTAGATAGTGCCTATCTAGCCTACGTGGCTTTTGGCTCAAACTGTAATAAAGCTATAAGGAGTTTATAAAACCCTTATTTCTTAATCTATGTCTAGGCTTCAAGAACAAAAATGACTCAAAATTCAGTGCAAGGGAGATCCGACCTTTTGTTCTGGACTATCTCAACCTTCATAAGTTCTTTTGATTAATTTATGATCTGCAGTGGCCTCACAAGCGCTGATCTTTAAAGGTCTGTACTAAAACTTCCAGCCTCACCTGTTATAGTGAGGACATGAGAAGTGAGCATACGCAGGTAAGAAAGCAGAAGATACTCTTGATGTAATGACCCCGGTGGGATGCAAATGTGTTGGAGGAATGGCAGGAATATTAGCACTTCCCTGCCCAGCTGCTCAGTACCGGTGCCCATGAGTCAGTGGTGGTTAGCGTAACTCCTCAGTTAACTTATGAGATGGCAGAGGGAAAGAGCATTGAAATCCTTACTGCTCTCAAGCTAGGATCTCGCACATCGGTTTCCCTTTCTCTGTCAGGTCACTCACCTTCTTGAGGAATTCAGATTGGTTTGACACGCTTGTTTTCCTCAAATCCCTGGTGACAGGTCCTTATTTCATTATCTGTTCAGTACTAATGATGGGATGCTCAGTAATCACTTGCATGTCCTGGCTCCTGGAAAGGCTAATCCCCAGAGCCTGTCTCTGCCCTCTTTTTAAGATAAGTATTACACTTGCTCTTTTCCACTCCTTTGGGACCTTTGCTGTCATCTTTGCCTCCTCAAATGCAATCACTAATGGTTCAGAGGTTTAGTTCAGCTAATTCTTTAAGCACTCTAGGGGGAATTTCAGCAGCCCTTGCCAGCTTGAATACTTTTTTTAAAGTCTGGGTATTTATTTAAATCATTCTTCCACTATGCTCCTTCAGAGTAACCTATTCCCTTAATACAATTAACCATCTTAATTGCTTGGTTAGAATTTGCTTGCTTTAAAAAAAAAAAAAAAAAGATTAATTTTGAGTACTTTGGCATGCTTTTTCCACCGTTAGCTCTTTTTCCCCACTAAGTAATGGGCCAGCAGCATATCTTGTCAGTCTGTTCCTCTTTTCCTTGCACTTCTACCCCACTTCTTGCGGATGGCCAGGCCAAAGTGCTACTTTCTCAGGACCCTTCATAGAAAAAGGTACACAAAGAAACATTTAGAGATGAAGAATCAGGTGGGATGTACATGCTGATAACACCTGTCTGCTTTTGGGGAAAACCTTAATGGGATTGCAGGACTTTGTCAGCAGCACTTGGGTGCAGGTGGACACCTCTGAAGGGAGTTTGTGCCCTCCTATGCATTTGCTCATTTTAGTGCTGTTAGATCTGCCTTGAGTAGATTTCAGCATGTTTGACCAAATATGTGTCTCTGTTTTGTGGGCTCCCCAGGTTGAGGTGAGCATCATCCTTGCAGCTTCCACCAAGGAGCCTCATGCTGCCTCAGCTGCGTCCAACCCTACCCCACAGCTCTGCAGAGCTGGAACTGCCCAGCAATACCCATGGTTTTGCCACTGGGGACACATCTCTACTGGCTCATTTAGATACATATATGGAAACTCAAAGGAGAGCTGTTTCTGATTAACCCTTTGTATTGCTTCCTGGTGTTCCTGAATTGTTCTGCAGGATGGCTATCAGCTGCCACTCTTCAGAAAAGAACATCAAATTTATTTTTCCAGTGCTTTTCTACCTCTTGCAGCTGTCAAGAAGAGCTAAGGAACATGATCCATGAAAATCAAGTGATTCATTTCTAGTTTTCCAGGTCTAAATCAGTTATGAGCTACTGAGATCAGTAGGAAACTAATGTGCAATAACAAACTAATGCGCAAGAGACTATCGAACATCTGCTGCTGTGTGGTTTTCCTTCCTGTGAAGCACTTGGTTATTATCAGAAGCAAGATCTTGAATACTGGGTTATGGAACAGTCGCTCCTATGTCTTTAAAGGGTCAAAAAACAGGAAGAAAGCTTTAAAAGATTTAAAATCATTGTTTTAGCCAATCAGTATTTCCAGGCTGATCTGGCCATGCTCAGCCCGAGCCCCCCCACTCGCCTTGCTTGATGCCACCTAGTGGCTGCTGGGGACCAGGAGCTCTCCGGCAAGAGCACAAAATTTGGAGAACAACCCATTTTTGGGAAGCGAGCACAGCAAGTAATAATTATTCTTAGAGTTTTAAAGTTAAAAATGAGATGAGCCCGCTCCTCATAATCTGCTGGCATTAATCAAGCCACCAAATCCATGGCAGAGCCCAGCACAGACGTGGCTCAGCAGAGTTGGGCCAGCTGTAGCCTGGAAAAGCCCAGCAGGAAATTATCTGTGAAAGTGAATTCTGTGTAGAAAAACACAGAAAAAGAGCATCCTTTAAAAAAACAGATGCTGATGTGAAGCTCTGGGTGTCCAGCACGGATATGGAGACAACAGCCAGACAGCGGTTTCAAACATGGTTACAGTCTTCATGTGGGTCTTTTTGCCAGTTTCTTCCAAATCTGTCTGCAGTAGGTCTAAGGGATTTAACAACTGGAGCCAAACATTTCGCTCCTACCAAGAGTATCCCAGCTGATAACACCAATTTGCAGAAAGTCCTAATTAAGACAGAGTTCTTAGGTGTAATTGTAGGTATTGTAATACCCAAATAAAATACGTTTTGAAATTGGCAACTGAGCAAATCATCTAATGTAGCTTCTCCTATTTCACTCAGAGATTAGTTGGGCTGGACTTTAGTTTGTTTATTTGTTTGCGGTTTTTAGTGTTGTATTTTATGTGAGGTTTTTTACTTACTCTAGTCAGTGGTGTGAGAGAATGGCTTCCTACCTGGAATATTCCTGTTAATCTTTGTACAAAAGCTCAAGACTATTTCTGGGCTGAAATTTTCCATTAAAATTCATTTATGGTCCCCATTTTTTTGTCATTTAGTGAACATCAGTATTCAAAGTGCTTTTCTTAATGTTCTGGTCTGAGTATTTGAGACAATACTAGTATTTAATCATCAAAACATCTAGATAGAGTTTCTGTAAAACAGATAGTTTATATATAAAACAACAAAAAGTGTTTTTTCCATCATATGATCATAACTCTGTTTTCTGACCACAGGAGTTGACTGTATGAGAGTTTCCAAATGGAAATTTGATTTCTTTTTGTGATACTAAGGAATCTAGCTCAATTTGCTTTCTTGGATTAGTATGGATTGTAGTAAAAGTGTCTCTAATTTAGCAAAGACAGACTAGCATTTTCCAAATGTAAAATATTAGTATCTATTAAGTTTAAAAGAAAAATTTTCTGTACAGTGTTTTCAAAAAGTTTGCTTTCCATTCAGGTCAGCAATTGCAAATATCTAGATATCTACTCTGATCCCTCTCTTCCCTTGTTACTGTTTAAACAAAGATCAGTGTTATTATTTTTCCAGCTAAGAGCTATAATAGTCACTTATACAGACCATAGATCACAAAGTCTATGGCCCCACAGATCACAAAGTATGAGCTCATGTCCTGATGAATTGTCAATTGTTTCCAAAGGGTTTGTAGGCAACACGGCTTTGGAAAGGAATGTGGAGCGACTATTTTTGCTTCCATTATTAATCCATTCCTTTTTCCCCCAAATAGCCTCTTTTCAGTTCCAAGGCATGTGCGGACTAGAAATAGCATCAGCCCTGGAGGATTTTCCTTTGCAATTCACTCGGACATTCATTCCCCAATTTAGGGTGTCTGCTCTCAACTTTTCAGAATAGCATCTCCTTCCCTTGCTCCATCCCGCATGCCTCCCAGGCAGCGGTGACCAGGCTGCCTCGGGAGAGGGATATTCTCAATTAGGCCAAACAAAGTCAGAACAGCCCCACTGCTTGTCTGCCAGCCAGCAGATATAGCAGGACCTGATTTTTTTTAATTGGAATAGATGGTGCAAAACTCCCTGTTTTATGCTTAATAGGCACTAGAGGGCAAAGCAGGTCTCCGTAATGCAATCCTGCAGCCCAAAGGGAGGTTACCTGGCTCTTGCCTTTGGCTCATGAGGTTCTGGTGTGTGGTCCTGTCTGCAGGGACAGAGCTAGACAGCCCCAGCCTGACTCCTGAGCTTAGCTCGGATGAGGGAACTTCTGGGTTGCCCCAGGTTTACCTGTGTGGCACACAGTCAAGTTTGCCCAGAAACAGCAATTCTTGTGCATTTCTGGTTTTGGAATAGAGTTTTGGCATCTTTGTTCTTGTTTTGTTTAGGCAAGGGTCCTTGTAGCCCAGTGACCATCCAGCCATGCATCTCGCTAGTAGGACATTCCAAGGGGAAAAATACATTGAGCTGTTTTCCCCAGAATATCCTCCCAGCCAACTGTGGCCTGCAGCTCAGATAATTCAAAAGTCAGAGCTGGGACCTCCCTAGATAATATGTAGGTTTTTTCTTGAATTTCTCTGATTGCTTTTTGCATCCCAGTAGCCTCTAGATATCTACAATGTTCTTACAAAGAATACCCAGAGATTACTTGGACATTGTGTGAAAACATACCTTCTTTTGTCTCTCTTGAACATGCTGCCTGGTTGCTTCATGCCATGTCCCCTTGTGCTGACATTAGAGGCAGCAAGCTGAAGCCACTTTCTCATCTTCAGCAAGCCCTTTGTGAGTTAAAGTAGCTCTGCCATGTTCTTACCTATTTGCTTCTCTTCTGGGATGAAAATCCCTAATGTCTGCGGTGGTTTGGACATTCACCAAGTCATTCATCCTGCACAGCAGATGAGGAACCGCCACTTGAAGTCACTGTAAAGCTAACCAGGGAAAAGTAGACTGAGAAAGCAGAGGAGGATGCTGGGAGAGTGAAACTTGGAGATGACAACTCCAGGGTAATAGAATATTTTTCTTGGCATGGATGCGTCCTCAACATATTGAGAACCCACCGAAGCCAGGATAATAAAAGGTGCCACTGAAACTTTAAATATCACATGTGTAGGAGTATATTCTGTTGATACTGTCCCAAAAGTAAACTGTTTTTATGTCAGTGTGCACTAAAATGTCTTTGGAGAGTGCTTTGGCAGGAAGATGCCCAGACTCTCTAAACCTGAGAGTTGTGCTGCTTAACCTCTGATTATCGGCAGCTTGGCAAATATGAAGGCTCCCAAAACTTAGAGCAGAAATGTCTTGGCATTTCTAAAATAAATGATGGACTTCAAGATCTGCTGACCAAAACAGGCTTCAATTTAAAGTGTTCAATATTGGGTGAAACACTTAAAAAAAGTCCACTGTCCTTCACAGACCTGAAATCCCATTTTTCAACCAAGTACTAAGTACTAAGAGTACAAGTACTTTGAGTACTAAGATTCAAATCAATGTCCGCAGTTATTCTCCATCACTCTATACTCTGCCACTTACTAAGTCCTGCTCACATGAGGAGTGGAGGTCACTTGCTTGTACTGACAGTCCTGCAGAAGTCAATGGGAGGATGTATTTTATTTTGGTGTATTTACATTTGACATTATTGCAGGAAGGACAAGGATCTAAGGCTTGCGTGCGCTTTTTTTTTTTTTTTTTTCCATTTAAAATGAAGCATCTGAATGCCTGGTCTGGACTTTTTGATTGCTAAGCAGCCACAGCTCACGCTGAGCACAGGGATAACTGTAAGTTCCCATCCCTTCTAGAAAATGGGTCATTAAATAGGTCATTAAGTATAGCATTATCTGCCTCATTTCAGCCACCCAGGCTGAAGAAATTTGGCTGTTGAAAAGCAAACAGAGGCACAGATTAGCACCGGGTGCAGACTGGCTGGCCATGCTGTTTTTTCCTGCTGCACCGCAACAGCACAGGCAACCTGGGAGCCTTCAAACACAGGTCATGAAGTCCACACTGGCATTAATAATCCATCTTCTCAGGGGAATCAAACCTTTCCTGAAACCGTGTTTCCAGAACACAGAGGAAACCCCACAGGACCTCTGAAAGTGGCGGAGGTTTACATTTTTAGATCACTGACTTCAAACAGTGGCTCTTGGTATCCTGCTGTGAAATGAGCTGACTGCTGTCCCTTTTGGAGCCTGCCTGTCCACAGAAGGACACTGGCTCCCCACATAAGTAGTCTTCTGTGAACACAAGAATGGCTGTACTGCCTCAGTCCAAAGGTCCATCTAGCCCAGTGTGTTGTTTCCAGCAGTGACAAAAGCAATCCACGGGAAAACATGTAAGAATTTGGCAGGGACATAGGACTCCCAAATCCAACTACTTGCTGCTCAGGAACTGCCAGAGCCAAGAGTTTCTCTGTCTTTAGTAACTCAATGCATTTCTCTTTTAGGAAGTTTCTCTGTCTTCCTGGGTCTCGTGTAGGTTGTAGCATCCACAGCATCTTTAGATGGGGATAGGCTGAACAAAACTGCGAAGTGGAGAGAATGGATATAAGGAACAGTTGGAAGCAGCATGAGAAAGCAAGCCAGCTCTCTTCTGGCTCAATTTCTCCTTGATGCAGCTGTAAGGAGGCCTTTACCCAACATGCTGACTCTTTGCCACTGCTTTGGATTTGCTGAACCAGTTTGTGAAGAATCAGGAACATATGGAAAAAAAAATATTAGTAAGGTATTTAGCATGAATGTGAGCAAATTAAACCAACTGTGGGAGTTTGGGATGACCCCACCCAAACCCACATGTGTTCTATAGGTCCCGGAAACAAAACTGAGGGCTCAAATAGCATCATTGTACTACAGTGAGCTCTTTTTTTGAAACATTAATGATAAATGTTTAAACAGCTGCCCTCATAGGATCTGGGGAAGCGGAGCAGTAAGGCATTGTCTTGTATTAAAGCCACAACTGGACCTTGGCCAGAGCTGAAGAATTTGTAGGTGACCTGAGTACATTTTTCATGCATTTTGCTGAGTCCCCTGCATGGCGTAACTTTCTCTGTGGGAGATTTAGCCAAACAGTCTGAAGAAAAGAAAGAAATGTGGACAAACCAGCTTCTGTGATTTATTGCCTCAAAGCCATTCAGTAGACATTGTCCCAGCTGGTCATAAACTACATATTTCCTACTTCAGTGGAGGGGAAGAAGGGTACTGGATGCACATTTTGCCCAGATATAGATCTCTATTCTTTAATTTATCTCACACACTTAGGACAAATGAATAGTAGTGTTGATCTTATCCATGCTTAATTTCTTGTTTATTTTTCTTTTCTTAGTACTCCTTCTCCCTGCCCCCTCCCACTCCCCCCCCCCCCCCCCGCCTTTTCTTCCACTCCCTCCAAGGTCAGGTGAGATTTACAGAAAGAGAAATAGACCCATCCCTTATTCCACAAGATGTGAAGTTTCTTACATTAGCTTTGTATGTGGCTGGAGGGTTGATAAAACTCATAAATCAACAACCCTGGAGATCAAGGTAGAGCAAACCTTATTCATATCATATCCTTAGTAACCTTAATTACTCAAGGAATACAGAGTCCTTATTTTTTTCTCTTAGCACTGTTAACTGTGATTTTTTTTCTTCCTAAATCTGAATGGAGATTACAGATTAATTAAAACCATTGTGAAGACCTAACCATATGTCTGTATTAGCGTTTCAGTTCAGATCAGGAGCTCACTTTCTAAGTAGATTGGTTTGCATTGTGGTGCCATCTTAAGGATGTTTGAATTAGTGTCCCTTTGGATGAAATTTATCTGGAATATGTGCTCCCCTAATCCATCCCAGTCACTACTGGGAAATCAGTGCCTAGGACAAGGTTGTGGATGGCATGAATTAAAAAGAGGAAAAAAAAAAAACAAAAAACAAACAATCCAACTATGAAACTCATTTACTGTGGATGTCGAGTCCTCAGCAAAAATTTTCCTGGTCCATGGCTCTGCTCCTCTTAGTCCATCCTAATTGCTAATGCAGACCTAGAAAATTATCTTATCATCTGTGGATCTTAGAAAATCCACAGATGATCCTCAGTGAATTTGAAGGCTTCATGGCTAAGCAATTCCAGCATAAACCACAAAATAACAGTAAGAAATTAAATGAGTCAGAGGTCAGGTGTGTTGTGTGTCACCTGTCTGCCCACAAGACATGTGAAACACAACTTTTGCTGTTGTAACAGACAGAATTGTTTAAAATTAAAGTGATCTTTTTTTTTATTTCCATGTAAATAAAATTCTTGTTTGTACAATATGCTGAATTGTTGGGGCTGGGAAAGCCTCCTTCGGAAGGGAGCAAACCTGGGTTTCCTCTGATGGACCTGTATGTGCCACAGAACTTCAAGAGCAACTTTGTATTGTACAAAATTTCATGCCAAAACACTTTCCACTAGGAAGAAATTCCATGCTAAAATCTTTTCCGCACATCCAGAAAACTATTTATCAGGGAGGCATTTATCCTTTGGGGTGCAATCCTCCCCACCTGCAGTACCAGCATCCCAGCACTGCCGGTGGCTTGTCCTTCAGCCTCGGGGCCAACAACCCCGAGCACCGCACGAGTGCAGATCCCCATGTCTTCTTACCTCCTGCACCCTTTGCCTCCACTGCCCCTTCAGATGACTGTAATTAAATCCTTCCTTCGTCAGAGCTGCCTAAGGTACAGTAACTGTAGCGTTACGGGGGCAGATTAGGTGTTCCTTGCCATTGCACCTGGATGTCTGTGCACCAGCCCCACGCTCTGACCTGAGTGTACACACTTTGCTTTCTCCTAGTGATGAAGAAATCAAGTCAAATCAACTGAGACTAATTCTTTTGAGAGGGAGAGAAGAGAAAGCAAGCGAGATGGGCTGACACATGTCTGATCCTCACAAAGCTGCTGTGCAGGCTGGTGGACAGGTAGCGAATGCCAAGCAGTGTGTCTTGCTCCGAGCTGAGTCAGAGGATGCGGAGGTAAAAAGCAGCCATTACCTCTGCCACCTCGCTACCCCCAAGGATTAAATATCTTCCAGAACTGAGCTAGGGGATCATTTTGTGTTGGCAAGATCTCTGAGTTTACAGTGTCAGATTGCGAAAGGTTTCTTGGTTTATTCCTTGGGACTTTCCATAAAACTTTTGAATGCAAACTTCTTTTTTTCTTTCTCAGATGCATGCATGCAGGTGCTAACACCCCACCTGATGTCAACCACCATTTTAAAAATGAAAGAGAATCACTTTATCCTCAGTTTTTTACCCATAAGCAACCCAGTCACCATGAATACTTAGAAGGAGGTTCATGCTGAAAATCAGAACAAAATTTGCTGTCTAGCTCTGCTATACATTTTTTTTGTTAAAAAATTTTGTAATTAAAAAAATAACTAAGTTCTGGCAAAGGTCAATAGTTCTGATCTTTTTGCCAAAAACCTCTTTGGCTGAAGGTTTGCTTTCAACTAAGATATGTCATTTCTTCAATAACCCAGTTTTAAATGTTCTTTTTGCAGGACTTTTAAGGAAATGATAGGCAATTAAAATGTAGAGGATTGTTAACAACTTTGATAAAATAATAACCTACTGGATCTACCTTGTTCTATTGACTTTTTAAATCTGTGAGGCCTGATACACTGAAGTGCTGTGCCATCAGCACCCAAGAAACCCATGCTCTACCCTCTCTGGTGTAACCTGCACAGTTCGATACAAGGAACTGCAGTTGCTTTTTGGCAGATGTCTGACTTTAGGGATCTATCTTTTTCCAGACAACCTCAGTAGAAGCTTTGCCATCTTCTTGCACATTGTTTTCCCAGGCCTTTGTGGATGCAGATTTCATGGAAGGAAAACTGAGACAGGGAGAATTAATCAGCCAACCTTCCTTATAGACCTGAGATCTGTATGTGGAAAGTCCTTACAAACACAGACCTTGAAACTCAATGTACTTGGGATTTAAGGGCATATTTGAACTTAGCAAAAATAAGCAACTCAGTGAATATGAATAGTCAAGGCCTCTGTTTGGTCGCTTATGTACTGCTTCTGCAAACACGGTGGTTTATAATAGACTGAAAGAAGAAATACATCTTGCAACATCCACCAGCTTCTGCAGCCTGGGTAGTTTCCAAATGGGATTTCCCACCTGAGAGCCTCACCGATCTGTTTTTATCCTGTGGAGAGGTTACAGCACCATGCTGGCCATGATTTGCTTTAACTAACAGGTGCTGGTGATACTTTATTTTGCAAATGAAGCATTTAATGAACTATCATTAGAACAAAGAACTGCTACAGCTGAGGGGGGTGGTGGTGTGAAATGGAAAGAAAGGGAGGGAGGGCAAAGAATGACTTTGCAGACAAATCCTCCACACTATTGAATCTGGCACAGTAAAAAAGCAAACATCAGAAAAGTCATGCTTCAATTCTCCACTGTTGCATTATCTTTTTCCTTTTCTTTTGCTAGTTCAAAATACCTACAAGTACACTGCCCTCCTTGAAGCAGCCTCCTTGAAAATTAAGTGTACATTTCAAAGACTGTGTACAATATAACTCTTTGTGTTTGGCTTGGAGAAATATTTGTTGGGTGGAAAGAAAAAAGGAATTTAAGTAGCTGGTAGTAAGCAAATGTTCCACCACTGCCTGGTCAAAACACATTGAAAGTAAGGACAGGTCTTGACCACGCTGGCCAGGAGTTGCATCTTGCGACCTTAGAAGAGAGTTGGAGCTCTAGACAGGGCATTTCAAAATGAAACACGCCCAAAACCTGTCAGACACACATCTAAAGATGGGTAAGTTCACGCTCGTGTGTGTGACAATGCCACATGACGGCAAGGACTGGTTGCCTCAGCACCTGTCCCAGGTCCTGGGCAGAGTCCTGAGCTCCCTGCGGCACAGCTGTACTACTGGCAGGGCTGTTACTAGCTGGTTTGAGTGTGCTGTATACACATGGAGCAGCAGCAAAAATACCTTATGTTGTCTGATAACATCCCCTTCTTGTTCCTCCTTCTTTGATGTCTTTATCCTCTCAAAACCTCTGTGAGGCAGAAAAATGCTAGTATCCTGTGTGTACAGATAGGAACCCAAGGCCCGGAGAGAGAGGATTGGAGACTGGTCAAATATTGCTGCCAGTTTGTGTTACAAGTTGCTCCACAACATCCACTGAATTATCACTGATGAAAGAAGGAGAGGGTTTTTTCATTCCAAAATTGGCAACTTAATATTGACTTTTTTTTTTTTTTCCCCTTGGTTCCCCACTTGAGCCCAATGCTTCCAACATAGGACTTCTGGCAAGCTGGCAGGAGAAATAACAATGAACTCAGCCCCTGGTGACACTTGCTCTATGTTCCCCAGGCAAATCAGGGAGGACAGCCGATTTTGGATCACCTTTCATTTGCTGAGCAGTGTACAGATGAGACGATTAGCTCAAATAAGTGGGTAGGACTGAGCTTTCTTAGTATGCATTTGTTCTCTCCTGATTTCATTTGGTCTCAGGTGCCAAAACACGTTACCATGATGGTGAATATACAAAGGTCTTGGAAAATTAGAATTAAATATGTGTAGTTTTTGTAAGTTGAGACATCGTATAAAAGGCAACTCTAAGTCTAGTGTAAATAGCTATCAACCTACTTCTGTTTGTTTTTCAGTCCAATTGTCTAAGTGTGCTATGCCTCGTGTTTTAAAATAATACTTGAGCTGAGCTGATGCCAGGCTGCATCTCCCTTCTCTCAAGATACCTAAGCAGCACATACTCAGCTACGAAAACCAGGACGGGCGCTTACGTCTGGTCCGAAGCTTCGATGCACCACTCACTCAGCACTCTGCCACTTCATGGCTGGGCCAGTGGTGAAACATCTGGATTTAACATCTTGCTTGGTCACTAAACAGACCAACAGGAAAGCTTTGCCATGTCTTTGTGGGGTTGGTTTGTTTGTTTGTATGTTTAATTTCCGAACTGCCATAATTCTCTGTGAGTTAGCAGTTGTCTGGGCATATTTTGGAGTTAGTTCAATAAATTAGGTTTTGCTTAAACCAGGGCTTGTATTCTTCTGTCTACATTCAGATAAAGAAGATGAAAGACTTTCCCTAAGTTTACTTCAAGCCTGAGTTTTATGCAACCCCCTAAAAAAAAATCAATTCTATACATGCAGAAGAGGTACCTCAGTTAGTGCTTGAAATTATTTCCAGGGCACGCTACTTTGGCAGAATGGTAAAGCTAATTTCCTCTGATTTGTGTGACTTTCTGCGTAGAACAGTCTGAAAGTTCTCCAGTTTTTGACTGATTGTGGCCTGAAGCTGTCCCACATCAGAACTGAACATTTTGGGAGAAGTCATAATTTCAGCGTATTTTGAATTCCAGACTGAAAACAAATGTGACTTCCCTTGAAAAAACTAAAAAACCCAATTATTACTTCATTTTGAAAGATTACTTGGAAATAAAAAATGTAAGTGTTCAATTTTAAAAGTGTTTTAATAGTTTAGAAAAATATAATTTTATTTTTGGCTTTACTATACTGCTTTTTCATTTAGATGAAAACAGTGTTTTGGCTGACAAACAGTTCAGTTAAAATTTCCCTTCTAGTTGTCTTTGTGCTCCTCTCCTGCACAAGACATGCTCAGCAGAAGTTACAGGAACAACATGAAAACCACCATCCTGATCTGGGCAGGCAGAACCTGTATTCTAGGTCCATACTGCAAAAGATGTGCAGCTTCTGGCATTGAATTGCTCCTTTCTTTGGCACCCATTACCAAGAGCTGTCAGCTGACACAAAGATAGCAGGTTTCCTGCCCAAGGACCTCTGAGTTGAGGTATGCATTGCTTGCTTCCATGAGGAATAAATAGAGGAAGAGATGGTCAATGAAATAAAAAATGCCAAGTTCAAACCCATTTAAAACCATGTTTTCCATTCCAGGTACAGTCAAGCTGGGAATTCAGTGTTATTTGATGTCATTGTGGTCAAGACTATCACAAGATGCATAAAAAGTCTTGGACTTGAGATGAATGTATATGTATCTCTGCATGTACATACACACATATCTCCAGAGTTATTGTAACTCATTCTACTATACTTACATGTAATATTCAACCTTCTGCCACTGTGTTTGTGCCACAAAGATATTCAGGCCCTAATCTGTCCTTGGGATCTAAATTCCTGTTGAAATCTCGGAGCCTAGATAGGCTGGTTTCCAAATAGGTCTGTTGTCCTGCTATGGCGTATGCATTATTCCAGCTCAATTAATCTGACCGGAGTGTTGCAGCTCCAAGCAGTGGTCTGCAGAGCCAGTCTTGGTGCTCTTGGAGAGGAAAATGTGTAAGCAAAAAACCTGGTGCACATGGTGGCTCGTATTTGGGTGGAGGAGGGCCGTGCTGCCTACACTGGCCTCATGCCCATTAGGCAGCAGGTTCCAGTGGAATCAGGTACTTGGGACCTGCCAAGGACTGTATGAGCACGTCCAAGTTGCAAGTTTCGACGCCATTGGGAAGCGGTGAGTCAGTGCAGGGAGCAGAAAAGGATCTGATAAATTCTTTGTTAAAGGCTTGTTCCAGTTCTAATTAATCACATTCAATAACAATTCAATTAGTGACATGAGTTAAAAATTACCAAGTTAGCTGCATATACTGAGATGGACACATTCAGGGCTGAGACAAAAATAGGCTGGCAGAAATGAGAGGCATTGAAAAAGGTAATGATCTCCTGGGACATTTCTGGAAAATGTTCATGGCTATTTTCCATGTCCTCGTTCTCCAAATGCTTCTAATATCGCTTTCCTTCTTTGACCTAGGCCCTCCGTGACATTTCTCCCACACATTTTCTCTTGCTAATGAGCAAGAGCGGAGACTACTGGTGTGGGCATGGCGATGTGGTTAGTCGAGCAGACTGGAGCCTCTCTGAGAGTCCGTCACACTCCGTACACATAACAAAAAGACACGTACTGGAGAAGCACTGGGAAGATGGATATAGACAAAACACCAAGCAAAAGGAATACAATTAAATAGGATCAGTCTCTCTGAGAGCCAGTGGTCTCAGGAGTCAGCCCTCTGGTTGCTGGATACTGCACTCATGTTTACCAATAGGAAATACACTATAGCATCTTCCCTCTGACTTCTCCTATAAGCCATTTCTTTATGTACTTCACCTCTTTCAGCTTTTACAGCTCTTGGATGTGTTCACTCTTTATATTGCATCAAATACAACAGGGTTCTGACTTGGCTTTTTGGCTGGTAAAACAGGAGGTCAAGTGGAAGTCATCATCCCGGGCTTTAGAGCATTAAAAAAATTAGTGATATAAGTCTACTGCGGGAGCAGAGAAACTCTTTTACCAAAGGGAAACAAGAAAAATCAGACTAAAAATTCTCAGTAAATCTTTAAAATGAAAATAAAAATTAAACAATGAAATTCCCTTTCTGCAAGCCAGGTCCATATTCTGCCCTGCATCTTTGAAATGAAATTATTTTTGATTGCTTTGCCAGGCATTTCTTCCTCCTTTTTAAGTTCTTTTGGGATATGTCAGAGAGAGATGTTTCACCAAAGGGAAAGGGAACACAATCCAAATATCGTGGAAATCTCAACTGTTGTGTGCACACATGCACACACGCACTAAGATATCCGTGCCAGCACACCAGCAGTGTGTCATTGCTGTCTCTGTATGCATTGAGCTGGGGGAGGTACAGATCCTCTCCCACTTGAAAGCTGACCTGTGGAGTAAATTCCCCAAAAGCTGAGGGTGTTTCTGAACAGTTTTTCTTGGCCTGCAGAGTGAGTTTTGCTTTGCCCTGGCAAGATTCTTCCCTCGTTTCTTTTAATTAAACGTTCCAACATTTCTTTTAATTTCCAGAATCAAGAGCAGAGTTTTGTTTCAAAACAAACTTGCCTTGCCTTTACCTGAACTCAGATTTCACCGCTCAAACAATATCTAACTGGAGTGTAGACAGAGTGACGTTTGTACCCAGTGAATCTCCGCATGGCACTTCATCAACAAGTCAGAATATTGACCTCTAATCTCATTTTGCATTGAAAAGTATGAACAAATTCCAGTTGAAATCAACCAGAACAGTATATGCCATTTTGGGTAAATGATTTGGAAACAAAATTAATCAGAGCTGTTTTCCCATATGTCACCAACTGAAAGACAGCTGGAGCAGTGCTAGTGACGGGGCTAACAGGCAACATGGGTGTAACTGCTGAAATGGAGACTCTGGAGAAGAAAGCAGTGGCAAAATAAACTTTTAACCCAGTAGCCAGATGAGTGGTGGGAATGATTTCTTCAGCACACAGCGTGTCTGTGGCTCCCAGCACAATAGGTACTGATGTGCTGTTGCTTGATGATTCAAAATCCACTCAAATCATGGGAAAGGAGCTTTCTATTAATTTATTTCAGCTCTCTACTTGTCTTACAGAGCCAGCTGCTTACTTGTTCAAGCCACACCTGCATAAGCATCTTTCTAGGATGGAGTGATATGCTAAGGTGTGGGCAACGAGCAAGCAGAAGGTTGCAAGAACTCTCAGGCATCTCAGAGTAATTTCACCACTTTTGTCTAGCAGCTAATGGCTCTGCTGACAAATGTGCAATCACAGCTTTTAAGATGGTGCTTCTAAATATGAATTGGGGCCCTGAGGGCACTAATAGCTCTTAATTGCCCTGATCAGCCTCACCTGGGACCTCCACCCACAGTCCTTGCTCATTGGCCCAGAGATCCTATTTAAGTTTAGGCTGAGGTCCTCAGCCTTGGTTTGAGTTATGCTGTGGAGGGGTGTTGATCTGTAGCTTGGCTGTGCTCTGCCTGGTGATGAACCCCATTGATCCAGAGCCCAGTGCATAGACTGACTTCCTGGCCTGACCCTGGGTGTGCCTTGCCACTGTGGACCTGTCTAACCATCAATGGATCTGACCTGTGGATTTACTTCCTGGTTTGACTTCAAACCTACCTCACCACCGTGGATTTCCTTGTGGATTTGGATTCTCAGCTGAACCTAGCTACTTTCTGTGGCCTGCCTTGCTTGGGTGGTGAGGCCCCTGTGCTGCCAGCCTGTCATTGCAAATATGCTTGATACCTTGGGTGCAGAAGATCTCAGTGTAATAGCTGAAGTTCTTATATATGCTGTTTTAGCCATGGAATTGTCCAAGCAGTCTTCAAAGTGGGTAAGTGTATTAAAGATGTGCCTTTAATTTCAAGGTTTCCTCTCTATTGTGACAAAAGTGAGTTAAGGCATATACCACTCCTGTACCCCATGCAGACCTTCCTTTGAGAAGGAAGAGATGCAGTAGCATGTTCTTAGCTACTACCTCCTCCACGTGCTCCTTAGCTGGGTGCAGGAATCTGGCCCTTGATCAGGACTCTGCATTTGCTGAAGCCAGCCTTGGCAGAGGGACGATCAGGTCTGTGATCCTTGAAGATGTCAGAAATATGTGAATAGGCTTAACCAAGACCCCACAGTATGCCAAGATTGTAAACTCTTTTTGGCAAGGACTATCTTTTTAGTGCGTATGGAGCACCTGCCTTTGTGTGGTCTTGGTCATGTTTCCAGGTGTTACTGTAATGTAAATACTAGAGTAATATCCAAGGTCCAGATGCCTTTCTTTGGCTTTTCATGAGCTCACATACCAGAGAGGGCTGGAATTCAGGAGTTACCAGTAATAGACTCTATTCTAAAGGTGATGCTGTTCTCACTGGAGAAGAGACTGATGGTATGTAAAGGTGGGTGAGGTGTGTTGGCAGACAGCAAACATGACTGCTCTTGGGACTAAATAGTTAGGACTGCTGCTGTGAATGCCTTGAGAATTGTTTAACACCACAGTATGTGTCCTGCTTGTTGAAAATACCTAGAAGTATTCATTATCTCAGGAGGTACTTGCTCTCTTAATTGTTATTAATATTTTTCAAATCTAACCCTTATCTGGCTAAGTTGAGCTAACTAATGTTGGTGACAGGTTAAACTATTTGGTGGGTTTTGGTAATCTGTTTTCATGGTTAGTGCTGGAAGGGTGAAGGGGGCTTGTGAATTTGAAGCAAGCCACAGCCCAAAAAAAATCACTTCAGGATAAAATTAATTCAGTAAATTAATACTGGGCAAGGCTGGCAGTAGGAACCATGGTAGCTTCCATCCTTGATGAAAGGGTTTTAGAGCACCTGGGACAGCAGGGACATGATCTCACCTGACATGGCTTTAGTCCTGACTGCAGACAAGATTAGCACAGTGTTTCAAGAGCTGCCTGTAGCCAGCACTGAAATGTCATCACTTTCTGCTGCAAGCTGGCACTTTTCTAAAGGCAAACTCTGAGACAAGAAATTACGTGCTCCCCAGACTACTTTGTATTTCTTCGCAGCTTCCAGTTTGTATCTCAGACCTAGAAACTTACTGCATTCTCTCCAAAACCAGGTTTCTTTGCTTTCTACCTTTCTAGAACAATTTCTCTGCAACCCTTCAACATGGCAGGCAGTCTTTTGAGGCTGCTCAGCATTAGCAATTGTCCCTGGTGCAGCTGGAAATGGACAGCTCTGGCATTTGGGTTTTGAAGTGGAAATCTGTTCTTTGATTTTTCCTCCTGAGGAAAAGCCTCAAATCATTTTGATTTGCAAGCAGATAAAGTAATAGTTTTCTGTAGTAGCACAAATACCTGTGCTGTTTAATTAGTGCTCAATAAGTTGTTATGCAGAAGGGACTTCCAGCTGTGTTTACATACATGCTGTCAAATATCTTTTTCACTTCTTGCTGGAATAAAGATAATCTATAAAACTACAATATATACATAGATCTGACCCTGCAAATGTGCTTACTCTTGGTTATAGATGTTTTCCTATTGATGTAAATAGCACTGTTCAAATGAATAACCATTTGCAAGATCAAATACTATATCCGTGTGTGTGTATATATGCAAAAGTATATGTATATATAAGTTTTTGATAACAGTTTCAATCAGAAATGTAGGTACCAAGAACCTCTTCTGATAAAAGAGCAACTACATGGTGTGGGGAAGAGAAGCAAAGCTGTTGTGGTCTTGATCACAGCCTGCCAGTACTAGGAACTGTGCTTGAGTAATTAATGCTCTAAGGAATTCTGATTCTAAAACCTATTTATGATATTCCAAATTAGCCCCAGCAAGCATCCCTCCAGAAACACCAGCAGAAGTAGACTTCATGTCTTGTTTGAAGATGTTTTTAGCACTTACATTAATTCCATTTGGAAAAATATGGTGGTGAGGTAGGAATAGAACCTGGTGATTACAGGACATACTGGAAAAATTTCTAGCTCTTCCTGGAAGAGCTGTGGGGTTTGAAAAACTGTTTTCTTGTTTCAAAATCTATTTTGTCATATGATTTAGATGAGTTATTTCAAGGGAAAATTCCTTCAAATCAACCTATTGTGTTTTGAGACAAAACCAGAGCCTTTGCTGTGCAAACAATAGGGGCTGCAGTGCCAATATCTCCCTTGCCTCAGCTGCAATAGTCCATGCATTTCTTATGCTGCTCAACTGAAATCTGGACCCCCATGTTTCAGCATTCAAAATAAGCCAGTTAAAATGCTCTGAGGTCAGAGGACAAGGCTGAGGACTGCAGTCCTCAGGGGAGAGGGATGAATGCTGGGTTTCAGTGTGGCCTGTTGGCTTGGGTAACAGTTCCCGTGTGGGGATGATAGCTGTGTTCAGTGTGCTCCTTCAGGCAGTGCTTGCACAGACATCCTGGGGGATCCCAGTATTTGATTCAGCATCAAACAGCCTAATAGCAAAGCCTGCAGTGTCGGACTGAGTTCCTTTGTAAGGGAAGCCACTTTCTTTTATGAGCTCTGCCTTACCTCTCTTCCTCTCCTGATTTCTTCCTGTTTTGTCTTCCTCTGACTCTTGTTTTTCTTTCCCTCCACTCCCCTAATTCTTATTGTTAACCTGAGCTTTTTTACTACATGAAGGTTGAAATTGTGCACCACATGGGTACTTAATGCAGGCCACCTGCACACATTCAGTGGCCTCTACAGTCCATGAATTGTATGCTCAGTGTGAAATGCTCTGCAATCACCAAGTGCAAATATGAGGATTAGACTGCTGCGAAGACATGATGAAAACCCTAAATTGTTATGAGTGATTCCTTTCCTGTAAATGCTGTTTATTTACATAAATTCAGAGGAGCCCCCTGGACTTCCTCAAAGCTGTAGCTGTTCCATTGGATTATTCTCAACCATATCGGCTTGCCCTGGCTTGTGCTGCAATTTTGCCAGCACCCAGTGCTGTCTGTAGGACACAACTCTTCGGTTCCATATATTGCTCTTGATCCAGCGCATGTGGTAGCACCCAATGGTGCAAAATGTTATTAGTGGGATAGATACAGAAATTGTGGACCTTTTTATATGTGCTGGGAATTTGGTCTTAAGCAATTTTGTACACAACTTATGCAATGGAGCATACACCTGCAAATACAGCAGTGGAAGTAGCAGATAGTCATAATTACACTGCCAATAAGTGGTGTTTCATAAGCAGTCTCCTGGCAAGATGTCCTATATGTGTTGTTATGCAAGCTATTTCCATTTCCCCTTTATTAATTGCTGCTAATTATGTTTTCATTGTGAATGATCCATCATCTAGCTTACTGTGGCAGAGTTGAACAAGAAAAAAATATTTCACTTAGGGAATAAGTAGAAAAGAGCCAGAATAACTCCCGGCTGGGTTTCTCACTGCCACTTGGTCTCTTAAGACATGTTTCTTGTCACTACTTATTGGCTTTTCAGGCTCAGTGGGCTGGACAACTTGTAAAAGGAGCACAGTAGATATGATCTGTTCCTTTCTCTCTAGTGCAAGTGATTTGAGGTCCAAAGTTTTTTATTTAAAAAAAAAAATACCAGCTTTTGCTAGATGTAAAAGCATTTTACAGTGATGGCTAAGGTGTGGTTTGAATGCTTTATTCAGTAACACTTTGGTTCTGATACTTAATGACATAAATTGTAACAGATTAGATCCACTTGGAAAGTGGACTTGCTTCCAATCAAATCTGGACACAGCTTTTTTTAAGATACTCATGAAGTGCTGCATGCTTCCACCCTCTGAATCAGTTGGTTTTAACAGCATGGATCTCATCACAAGTATTTGTTTTATGGAACTAGGATACCAATGCTTATCCAGAAAAGCAGGGCCACTAGTGTGTAAAAAGAAGTTTAATTGAAGACTGATGTCTGTATAAACACATACAGAGACAGGCCTAACCTGATTGCAGATGCAAGCTGGTTTCAACATGCTAATGGTATTCTAAAATAGGTATTGAGTAAAATAGATGTAGTTATATTTCTTTATAGATTCTATTTGTTGGAGCAAGTCCAGAGGAGGCCATGAAGCTGATCAGAGGGCTGGAGCACCTCTCCTATGAGGACAGGCTGAGAGAGTTGGGGTTGTTCAGCCTGGAGAAGAGAAGGCTCTGGGGAGACCTTACAGCAGCCTTCCAGTACCTGAAGGGGCCTACAGGAAAGATGGGGAGGGACTGTTTGCAAGGGCATGGAGTGATAGGACAAGGGGGAATGGCCTTAAGCTGAAGGAGGGGAGATTTAGATTAGATGTTAGGAAGAAATTCTTCACTGAGGGTGGTGAGGCACTGGAACAGGTTGCCCAGAGAGGTTGTGGATGCCCCATCCCTGGCAGTGTTCAAGGCCAGGTTGGATGGGGCTTTGGGCAACATGGTCTAGTGGAGGGTGTCCCTGCCCATGGCAGGGGGTTGGAGTTAGATGGTCTTTAAGGTTCCTTCCAACCCAAACCATTCTGTGATAATCCACCTCTTTGTCTACTTAACAGTTTAAACAATTAAGAGGGAATTCAAAGGGAGTAGGGATTTGTCAAGCTGTTTGCTTGTAAAGCAGGAATATACAATTGGATATCTCTCAAATCCAAGGCTCAGAAAATAAATTAGTATTTGAAAATATGTCATGGTAAAAGACCTTGCAATTCTGATTTTAATTAAGTTACATTTTGAAGCTATTACAAACAAGAGGTGAAGAGAAACAGTCTGCAGTTCAGATTACCAACAGAACTGGGAAAAGAGCAGCCAGGCTGAGACTATCAAAGGCTATCAGCACTGTCACAGTACCGCATGAGGAATAACCCAGGGGTTGGAGAAGACCTGCCTGAGCAGCCCCCTCACTGCCTGGATGTAGTGGTGCTTCAGAGGGAAAGCATGAGCAAAATGCAAATGTTGTGCTGCTCTGGGGAGGACTTACAGACCATCCCAGTGCACCTGGAGCAGCTCTCTGGCATGTCCCACTCCTTGACTTGGTCAGGTGTATTTCTGCAAGAGGAGCAGGGAACTTGGTTATTGCAAATACCTGCTGCTATGATGTTTGATTTTTTTTTTCCCCTCCTTGATCCTACTATATTTTATTCTCTCTGGTTAAACTTATGTTCATTGCTCTCTTCTGTTGTTCTGTTTTAAATTCACAGTTAAACCCTCCAGCTTGTTTAACTAAAGGCTAAAGAGAGCAGAGCTTGGGGATTGGCCAAAAATTGTCAAAATTATTACAGATTCCAGAGGTGTGATGTGTAAATATTCAACTGCTTCCCCATTGTGATGTGACCGCAGGGCAGGTGCTCCCCAACAAAGGTGTAGGCAAGTATAGGGTATCCAGATTTCTTTGTGCTCCAGTCTGCAGAGAGAGCTGGGCAAAAGCTCTGTGGACTGACTCATTTTCTGGAAATCTGGAGGAATTTATGTATGTGTTCAGATGAGCTGCAGGTGAAGCTGCTTGGGATGCTGCATCCAAGATGGGAAAATACTGGGGAAGCTGATTTTGAGCAATGCTCTTCTACAATGATGAAAGGAAAATTGTTTTCAGCTTAGGCAAAGGAGCATTACTTTATGCAGATGACTCCAAAAGCAGAAAGGACCAAGGAGATGAGTCATTTCTGATCCAGGTGTCAGGGTCAGATTGATAACAAACACCACTTCTCTCTGTGCCTATTTGGTGCATAGACATAAATTTCCAGGTTGATCAGGGATGTAACTCTGAATATTGGGGCAATAGTTATTTTGCATCTGGATCAAAGGTATATGGTGTGTTGATGCCAGTATTGTGCAATGAATATAGATTTTCAGCATGTCTTAGCCTGGCCCCAAAGATTAAAGTTTGCTTGAGGATATTGGTCCAGAAGAGATCAGACTGTAACTAGAGAGTGACTTTTAAAAGCTGTTTAAAAGCATGATGAGGGTGCTGGAATGATAACTATTTTAATATAACTAAAGTGTGGGAAAGAACTTGGAGTATAGTACCTTTTGAGAAAGGTTTCAGTGAGGTCTGCTTTCAAATACCTTCAAATTTTATATTTTTTTCACAGAATTGCTTTTTGAGCAGCTGTTACAGATGGGTGGTGAATGCTGGGTAGCTGCTCTCATATACTTCCTGCACACTAGCACATCACTGCAGCCTAGCCAGAGCTGTACCTGTAACTCATCTCGCATCTCTGTGCCTATATCACAGCTTGTTTTAGCAAGAAAATACACTACACCATTCTGACCAGAAGATGGCAATGAGAAATGAGGTTTTAAACTTTATACTTGTACCTTAAAGTTTATACTTTCTTTATCAAGCATTGTACAGTGATGGTTCAAGCTTGTCAAAGTCTTATAGACAGATTATTTTCTAATAATTAAAAAAGCAGCTTCACCTCTACACAGTTGAGCTATCAGTGGGTTGTGTCTGAGGACATACAGCTGTAGGGAATGTAGGAGGCAGTTTAAAATCAATTTTCCTGTAACTGCTTTTTCATAGCTGGCTTCCATGGACTGCTCAGTGGTTGAAAAGCCCAGAAAAGTTCAGCAGCTGAGTTTTAAAGACCTTCAGAAGACCTGACAGATGAAATGTCACCTGAGCACTGAGTGTACCTACCCCCTCAGGGAGATTTTAATAGTACAGGGGGGATTTGTTAGAAACTTTTGCTTTAAGTTTGTCACATTCAGTAGGAATGTAGGACTTTTAGCAAAAGGCTTATTGTCAGAGGTTCCTCAGCACAACTGAAAACAAAGCTGTGTGGCTACCCTTCAGGAGCTGTACGCATGGGAGACCTATTGCTCACCTGCCCCAGGGACATGAGGGTGTCATTCCCTGTGTGGCTCTGAACCTGACGTGGCAGCTCTGACTCCATTGCTAGATGTAGCCCCTAGATCATGTTGTGCTGCATGTCTTTTGTTTTTACTCTCACCTCTGGAAAGCCCTTGATTCTTGGCACAGGATGGGAAACTTCTGGAAATCTTCAAAACTGTTTCCCACTAAACTCTTGCTATTGTTTTTAGCACACTGACTCCTAATATGCATTGGGAGTAGCACAGTGGAGTTGGCAGAGGCATACTCTGTGGTAGAAGAGGAAATCTCTCTCCTCTAGTATTTCTATGCTTGACTGCAAAGAGTGTGTATCCTATACATATATATGCTGTATGGGTTTTACTAGTGGGGAGTAACTTAAAACTGAGCAGTTCCTCTGACCCAAGTGAATTATTTCAAACTTTTGCTCAAACAGGAAACAAAGATAACAAAAATAAAGAGTTTGGAATCTTCACAAAGTCTTCTTTGCTGATCCCCAGAAAGTGAGATCTGTTTCCAGTAGGAGAATGGACAGCAGGAGACAGCCAGAACACTGAAGATCAGACAGCAGAAGAGAAGTAAAGCCACCAAGGGGAGAAGGTCAGAAGTTAGTGTCAGAGCCAGGGTGAGACCTTGCTTTATTGCCTAACCCATGCTGATTTCCTCAGGGGATGTCCCTTGAGATAAGGAGCTCATACCCCACCATTTCACAGTTGTGCTGAGGTCATTCCTTGGTTCTTTCTTACCTGCACAAGCTGACTGTAGCTCCTGGACCTGCTATTCTGCATGTTCTTTTTGGGGGAGGACAGCATTGAGGCCCTCTGTAGGGTAAGGGGACAAGGGGTGTATGTTATGCATAGTGATAGCAATTTGTGTGCCAGTGATTTATTCTAGCTTCCTTGTTTGTACTCATTTCAGCTGTTACAATGAAGAATCTCCACTATCCTCTGCTGTTCTTTAACAACTTAACCAGACCTAGTGTCAACAAGGAAGCAGCTAATCAAAGGCTGCTAGCGTAAATGATCAGATCCACACCAACACAATTAACACACATGCCTTCACGAGTGCCCCTTGCCCGTTCTGTCTTTCCTTGGTTTTGCATTAACCTGGCACTGCCATTCCCCTTCTCTATGGGCTGATGATCACAACTCTATCATTTTATGCGATTGCATACATAGAAGTGACTGGGTGCATCACTTTCTCTACTTGCTTTTGTCATTTGCTGGAGATGTGAATGAGCTTTCTTCAGGGACAGTTTGCAGAGTCTTTGTCCCCAGTGAGAAAACTTTGGTTAAATAGTCCCAGTTGGTTTGTTTCTTTCATGGGATGTATTCTGACATCCTGGTTCATGCTCAGGTGGCTTTGACAGCAGTGGCATATGGCAGGATGCAGCATGAATGGGTTTATTCTCCTCTGTCACTCCAGGTTGAATCCTGATTTTTTGGAATTATTCTGTCACTCAGTGACTGCTCAATGTGTGCTAGGATTACAGGACTGGAACTGCGGAGCCAAAACAATTATTGGTTGCAGTGAGGGCTCAGCCATTAGGATGATGGATGTGGGGCAGAAGCTGAACATTTGCTGCAATACCTGGGCCCTCTGTCAGAGGCAAGGATGACCATCATCCCTGTCTGTCCTCAAGCCCCACAGAGCTCTGTGGTGGGAATGGAGCTAACAGTTGGATAAGAATGTTAAAATCATGGGCTTGTGTGTTTTAACATGTTTATTCAAGATCCTATGTCTTTCTGCACTGGCAAGGATTGTCCCTAATCTTTTGGCTGAAACCAGGACAACCTTGTTGGCACGTGTTAGGTGCAAGCTGTGCGTCCGTGGGCTGTTACTCTCCTACCTTATTTGAGGCTACACTGAGGAGGCAAATCTGGTCAGGGAATTCCTATGCCAAAGAGAAGTGGGCAATACCAGAGATGAGTGCAGAACACAGCACCCAAAGATTCTTTGATATGAAAATACCATAGAAAGATAAAATAATATCAATTTTGCCTTATCTTCTAATTTTTCAGTGTTTTTGTCTGGTTTTCTCTAGTTTCTGCTTCTTTGCTGCTGATATACCTCATTCCAGTCTTTTACATGCAAAATGTTTTGGCCATAGGCATAGAAACTCCAATCTGACATTAGTCTCAGTCTAGCAGGGCACTTGCTGGGACTGCTGGGCTACTTAAAGTTGAGTCTGCAAAAGTGAGTGTCTGGGGATTCAGCTGTACAAGACATGCACAGAGAAGCATCACGGGTGGATGCTCTCGTCAGTTTTTTGACAGGAGAGAGATGCTAAGCAATCAAAACCATTTTGCACCATGGCAAGTAATAAATCAAGGCTCTGATATTTTAAGCAGTGGATTGTACAACGTTCATAAAGGAAGAACAGGAGTTATGCCAGCCATGCTGGTTATTCATCATCTTTTCCATCAGTTTAGCCAGTCTGAGGTATTCAAGTTGTTCTTTCCCTCCTTTTATTTCTTAGTAAGCATTACTTTATTTTCTAGGGAGCACAGAAGTAAGAATAGGGAATTAACATAATGATGACAAATGGTTGCTTTGGCCTTCTCTGGGAAGACTGTGATAACCTGGGTCTGGTCTTTGTGCGTTCCTTCTGCCTCACAGTATGAGTTCATTGAGGTGGCCCTGGACTGGCAGACCTCCAAATTGGCGTGTGTCTGACATTGTTCAGCAGGAACACTCTGTGCAGACCCAGGCATGCTCCTATCCTTGGCATCAGAGGAAAGAAAACAAAAGGCCTTGGTCCCAAGTTTGGCTTTATCAGCACATATTATGGTTGTCTCCTCCATCTTCAAAAAGCTGTTGCACCCCCAAGACCAGATTATTGGTACTATCTGGCAAATCCCTCTTAATTTGGCTTGGAACTGGTGAGTAGCTTCCCTGTTGCAAGTTGGTTATGAGCATAAAGGGACAGCTGAACATCAGTAAATCACTAATTATTGTCATTCTGTCTATCTCCTTGTTCAGCTTAAGCATAGTTTTGGTGAAAAACTGATTCCACCAGAGCCTCTGTGGGTAGCTTGATCTCCCACGTGACAGTTTGCAGTTGATAGTTCTGTTTTCCCTGTTCCATCTTGGACTTCAAAGCTGAAGAAAGCTTTCTAGAAAAAAATCAGCAGAACTGGTTTTTATCAGAAAATGAAGTTCTCAAGTGAAAATACTTGAAGAAATACTATTGATTTTGAGATTTCCACTTCAGGCAGAAAATGCATCCCAAATATGTTCTACTTCAAAGCATCTGACATAACTTCTTAATTTTCCTCATTCAGTGTTTTTCAGAATGAAAACAAAGGCTATAAAGTCAGTGCTCAACAAAATGGAATTACCATTTTTCAGCTTAGCTTTATGGAGAATCATTAAACCGTAGCTGTAAAGATTGTTATCAGACTTCTCAGGTTGATAAAGGGATGAATTACAGTTGATTTGCACAGCAATCTGACAGCTGAATTTTTAATCAGATTTCAATTTAGGATGTAAAAATGCTTTTAGTGAGCCTGAACACAACTCTCCACTTCTGAGTAAAGAGCTGCAGTTGGCCTCCCAGTTCTTGCTCTGATCATGTAACTATGAGGGAATGTGAGGGTGGGAGAGATTAATGGGAATATTGTTGGGATGGTTATTTGCCAATATTAATAACAGCTTGATTCTGTTAAGTGTAATGAATGAAAGGTGGTGTGAGAAATGCTGGTCATGACTGTCTCCCTCTCCCTTCATCCCCTGCTAAGGAAAACTTACCACCTCTGCTGCAGCAGCAATCTCCTCGAGTCTGCAGCTCTGGGAAGGATGGATGCTTGTGACCATGCAGCCGAGCCCCAGTGCTGAGCTGTTTCTCTCATTAGGTTTTCTCTTGGAATTTCTCCTCTGAAATGCAATGGTGTAAGTTCATGATGGACTTAGCCTACCTAGCAGAAGGCAAACATGGGCAAAGCATCCTGAGGGGATTTCTGCCCCAGGGTAAAGAGCCAGGGGTATGGTCTTGACCAAATGACATCCCACATTGTGGTAAAAATTGCTGCAACACAGAGTCTTTATACAATCTTTTTACACAGGGATGACCACTACCCAAAGAGAGCAAACTGCTGCCCTGGGACTCTGAACCACGATGCAGTCTTGAGAGGTGCTTGTGTCCATGCTTAGCTAACGGCCTGTTTAGAAACAGTGTGAGAGGAGAGGCTTCCACTTGCACAGGCTTTTTCCAGTGTTGGATCTATTGGTTGGGTGACCAGCTGGGAGGTATTAAGTGGAATCTAAGCAGCTGCTGCCTCTGATCTGTGTTAATGGGGGATAGCAAGAGACAAACAATTACTCTAGTCATATTAAACATTAAACATGAAAGAATGGCATTAAAATGCCCTAGGAGAAAGGAATTAAGTCTTTTTGATCTGTGGGTATTTCTAGAAGATTTGACCCTGGCATGTGTCTGACTTGGTGCATCCAGTTATATTTTAAACAGGTGTCAAATTATCCTTTTGAAAGGGGATGAACATGCAGCTGGGGTTAATGCAGAAACCATGACAAATAGCTGTCCTTTAAGATGTCTAGAGGAAGGGTTAGAGTGGATATCTGCAACTTCTGGATTTGGACAGAAGGAAGGAAGTGTGAATTCATAAGGAAAAATCCATAACCTTATATTATAGAGGAAAATGGAAAGTGATGGATCATGCTCTAGGGAATGATAATCAGTTCAAGGCAGGTAAGTGCTGACTGATCAAGTGTGGATTTAGAATTGCTGAAATATTGAATCTGAGTTAGAGACCTACAGAGGTTTTCTGGTCCTACTTCCAGCTCAAAGTAGGGGTAACTTCAAACTTGAATCAGTTGGCCTTGTCCAGCTGCCTTCTGACTATCTCCAAGGATGGACATACACTTGAGTCCTTGCTGCAGTGTTTACTTTTATTGTGAGGAATTTTGTCCTTATCTAGAAATAAATGTATCCTTAGCTGTCTCTGCCTAATAAAGATAACAAAAGACAAAGGCCAACTTTAATATCTCTGAGGGTTTCCTGAAAGGGACTGGAAACCCCTTGGGAGAGGAAAGAAGACTGAGTGAATGTTGGTGCTTGAGATAGGCTTTTAGCTTCAGGGCAAATAAGAACCAAAGGGGAAGATGTTCCTCCCTTGTAGCTAGATCAAAAAGAGCTTAAGAAAGCAAAAGTAAAACAATCACCAAATGCTCCCCACCGTTCATTGCCCCTTTTCCTTCATGAGCATTACTTACCTCCTTACTTCCCTGCTTCTTCGTTTCCTGTTTCCTTAGATTCAGAAAGGAGAGGTCTTGGGCAATTCCCCTCTCTGCTTCAGGGCCTGCCAGGGAAGGCAATGGGCTTCCAGCTGTCTGGGACCAGCATGGTTTGCCGATCCTATGGGCTAGTGGCCAGTATATTTGCTTTGTTTGTCGTAGCCTCTGTTGAGATGCGAAGAGTGCCAGCCATGGATTTCATTAATTCCACCATCAGTAGGTCTGAATTCATTGCTACTAATACAATGACTTTTTCTATGTACTGTGCCAGGGGTATTTTTTTTGACACCATGTGTGACCTCCTGTTATTTCTCAACAAACATTGGCAGGCACAACACAGCTGGCAGAGCAAAACAGCACAGTGTGTCACAAACTGCTGAGTGCATCCATGCTGAAATGAACAGCCAATTTCAGAGTGGGTTGAAAATTAAATCAATAAGAAATACATACAAATATTGCTCCCCTTTACTCCAGCTTTGTCTGCTGCTTCCCTTTGCACGTTATCTCTCCTGACTTACACTCAGGCAGCAGCCAGTACAGGGCTATATTTTCACTTCTGTTCTCTCCTTCTAAAGCTTCCCCAAACTGCTGTAAAACAGGTGTTTCTGAACTACTCTTAAGCAACTTACCAATTAATTCCTTCTGAGCTGATGTTCATCTTCTGCTTTTTGCTTTTTAGAGAAGAGTTTGACCTGTTCAAATAATGTATTACAAATACTGATTATGGTAAATGTTGCTTGTTTCCATCACTGGATAACCCACTTCTCTCACCTTCCTCCTTCCTTTGGGGTTCTGTGCCTCTCCTCCCTGTTGCTGTGTGTGTGCATCTTGGTGTGGAAGAGGAGAGCAGGGTGAAGAGCTGCAGTTAGTCATAGGCAGCCTGAGCTCTTCTAGTGGCAGAAGCAGTTGTGAAGGTTTTAACTGCTCAGATACAGGACAGAGGACTGTGCAGTGTTGCAGAGTATGTCTGTTGGGGATGATGGGTTTACTACTTTATTAATCACTTGCATCATGTGCTAAGGAGCAGCTGTGCCATCCTGGGAACTGCCCCAGCCATCCCACAGCCAGCCCCAGCCTCTGTGTTCACCTCTCCCCTCTGCTCAAGCAGCACAAGAGGGCTGAGTGGCTGCTGTCAGCCCAGGGCTCTGGCTGCTGTGACTCACCCTTGGCCTGAAAGGTCTTCAGCTCAGGGTGGCTAACAAAACCACATTCGGGCTCCTGTCCTCTGACAGGGTTTTATTTAGCAGCTGTCAGTTATGGTGCAATTAATTTGATCTGTCTTAGGATAACCGTGGTAGGAGGCAAGTGCTCATGGAGCAGATTCATGCTGGGACACCCTCTGCACTCTGCCAGAGCATTGCATCTATCTTTGTGTGCTCAGTAGGGTGGACTGGACTTGAGAGTCTGGAGATGTTCCCCTGCCAACATGCCTTTCAAGAAGGCAAGTCAAAAAGAAATAGCTTCAATACAACCATCCTGCAAGCCTGGGTCTGCAGAGAATTGTCATTTTTTTGGCACCAAGGAGAGCATTTTAAGCTGATGAGAAAATGCAGTAGGCTGATTTACTTGGATGCTTCAGTGTTTCATTGACTTTAGCCAGGGGAGGCCATAAGGGGGGGTAGAGAAAACCAAAATGTGCTGCACAGGGCTTGTTTGTATGCACTGGGGCTTGCAGGCACTTGCTGAACTTGTACCTGCACGTGGGCCAAGTGGAAAAGGAGGGTGGCAGGCAAAGGGAATTTTCTTTCTAATCAGCCCTTGCAGAGGCAGACTAGCTTCCACTGTCAGCAGCCCCAAGTGAGGCCATGCAGCTTGGAAAAGTTTGAGAAAAATGTGTGTGTGGGGGCGTGTTATGCCTGTCTTCTCTGCAGTCGTGCTCTCTTGCAGAAGACTCTGACTGTTCCAGGCCCTCTGGCTGCACCCTCCTCTTCCTCCCCATGGGTGAGGGCCTGTAGAGCTGGAGCCCACCAGGTGGCACTGGCGAGATGAAGTATCCTGCAAGCAGGGAGGATAAACCCCAAGCCATAAAAAGATGGAAACGAAACCTATTTCTCTATTCTTTTTGTGAGCAAGCCTTGCTTTCCTCTCTGCTAAAGTGCCTGTTTCAGAGCAAAGCAAAGAGTAAGCAGAGGCCCTGAGTGAGGTGCCCTTGGCAATGATATGTTGCTGGTAGGGTTGGACACACTTTTCTGGTAGGACCATCCCACTCCAACTCTATTTTTCTGAAGATGGCTGGTCTGTTGGCTCTGTGGTGTCCCTTTCAAGACTGTGGCAGGGTGTAAGCTACTGGGGTGACACTAATTGCTCCTCTGGCTGAAGTGTTTTGACAGCAGAGGATGGTACAGGCAGAAACAAGGGTGTGAGAATAAACAAGTCCTAACAGAGACTACCAGCCAGCAGTAGTATTAGCTGTCTCTCAGAAATGGGGAAGTGTGACCCATCGTCCTGGGCCCAGGGCTGGCACTGAGACTTGTACATTGGGAAGCCAAAGAGAGGGTATTGCAGGGGCAGTTCACTGAAGAATGGTGACAGTGGCTCAGTCCCTGGTGGCTGTTGCTAAAGCTGAGCCTGAGCCCATGCATTTGTGGTTGCTATTCTCATAGGAAAAGCCATGTCCTTGGAGACTTTGACTTTCAATTTTCAGTGCATTTAGGGAATGAGATCCAATAAAACTCATGTCCCTGTTGTGATGGGAAGCACAGCATTGCACCTGTGGAGCAGCACACAGAATAGCAGCTCCTGGACCTTTGTTACAGCACAGAGCACAGAATTCTGGATCACAGGGGCTGACTGGTCTTGTGTCCCGTCATGCTGCTGTCTTTAATTATACTCAGACCTATCTGCCTATTCCGGAAAATGAGACAAGAGTTTACCGGCTACTCCTTTTCTCTGATGTCTGTGTCATTAGTATCCAGGGGCTCAAACTCTATAGCACCTGCTCCCCCAGCTCTTTTGTGTAATCTGGTCACATCTTCCAGAGAACTAGTCCAAAAATTGAGTACTGGTAGCTTCCCTCTTCCTGGCTGATATGGTAAAAAATGTCTGGAACTGCTCCTGGCTTCTACAGTTGTGGTATACTGCTAGTTTCCCTCCTTTATATTCTGAATTCAATTAGGACTTGCTTTACAGGAAATTTTAGATAATGTCTGCCTCTGTTCACAGCTCAGTCAGTTCTTTGGGTGTAGCCCAGTAGTCTGAATAGCCTGTGATTTACTGCCACTGGTGGAATGAAACAGAATCACTTTTCCTGATTTATATCCTCTATTGTAGTTAAATATTTACACAGTATCAAGATCTTAGTAATTGGATGGCTAACAGATAGGTAACAAATGTTTATATACCTCTGAAATGGCCACAGGGCCATTGAGGTAACAATATTTCATTCTGATAAAATGTCTTTTAGTAAGAAGAGACTTAAAAGCTCTTTCAGCTCCAATTTGTTCTCAGGGGTAGTACTAACTCATGCTGATTTTCAGTGGGTTAGTTCAATTTTTACAGATTGCAAAAATGACCCATTTATTTCAGAAAAATAATTCTGTTGAAGCAATTGTTGTGGAGGAAGATGGCATCTTTCACACAGCAGTATTGTTGATTGCTTCAGGTAAGAAGGCAAGAAAAAAAATACCAGGCTAATATTAATCTTTGAAGGAAACTGAAGCTGGCAGGTTTAAACAATACCTACTAGTATTAAATCAGGACACTCACCTGCAGAAAGGTATCATTAAATATTTCATGACCCATAGATAATCAAAATTAACCCTGTTTCCTGAAGCAAGATGGGATTCTGGCATTCCTACTTGTTCTGTTTAATTCTATGTCCAAGTGAGGTAACTGGAATTCAAAGTAGGTACAACAGTTATAACTGAGCATGAATACTGCCGAGCTGAATTCTTGTTTACAGTAATATTCAGAGCTTGTAACTGAGCTGACCTGGGTTACACTACTGTCAGGTTAAGATTTTGTCTAGGGTTGGCCAGGACTTTGTATTTTTTAAAGGAGTTACTTGTGTCTTGGAACTGTGTAGTTTTATAACCAAAAGAGATGTCAACTTTTCTTGAAACCCAAATCTGCATGGAAGCTTTCTATGTATGTGTATTTTTCTTTCCTTTTTTTACCACTGTTTGAAATTATCAGATAATTTTGTATTTCTGGATTTCAAGTGGGACTAGATAGGTAAGGAATAGGAAATCAGTAGCAAGGCAGTTCTTTTCTATCTCTTGATTATTGAAAATCATTTTGGCAGCTGTCATGTAATTCCAGAGTGAATGTTGAGAAACAAGCAGAGAAACACTATATATGTTTCAGGTCCCATTTCTAATAGTGTGATTTGGAAAAACCTTTTAGAAAAGAGGGAGGCTATTTGGGATCCTAGTGAGTGGAAATGAGAACAGAATTCACTACAGAGTGGTTAAGATTTTGAATACAATTTCTGATATAAAAGCCCATATTCCTCTCTGGATAGTCTATGTAATCCTATAACATAGAGAGTAGTGCTGATTTTAATTATCTAGTAAGAAATACTTTTGTAGTATCACGCTTAATACCTGGAGCTTGATACTCAATAAAACTTGCAATGCTTCAGAGATTACAAGGGATGCTACTTCTCAAAGATCACAGGGATTTCTTGGTTTCACTGTTCTAACTAGGAGGCAGTTGATAGTCTCTTCTTTCTGTGTCTGGAATAAACTGCAGTTCATAACACTGGTAAGGAGAGCGTTCAAGTTAACACTTCTCTACATGCAGTGATATGTTGTAGGATACTTGGCCATGCATGCAGCCTCTGGAATGAGCCTGCCTGTTACCCAGCTACCTTGCAGCCTGGGCGGAGGAGCCCAGCAATGCTTGTACTTGTAAACTGTGCCAGTTGTTTACCAAGGACGCAGCCCTGCATACATAGCATTTTCCTCTGGTTCCTTAACCCTGGCCATGTCATCAGGCAGGCATTACCTCGAGGTTAGAGAAAGGTCACTCTTCTAACCAAAGGCCATCATGTGTGGCAGAACCCTTTGAGCACTGGTAACGGGACAGGGATATTCCTCCTGCCTTAGCTCGTGTGGACCGCGCAATGTCTGGGTCTGATATTGCGGGATCTCTCTGGTGGGCTACGCTTGCTCTTGCCCTCTCCCCGCGTTCCTGAGCCGGGGCAGAGCGGCCGCGGCCGTTTCAGCACCCTGGCCAGAGCCCGGGCGGGGCTGGGCGGCACGGCGGGGGCTGGGGCCGCGGTCCTCAGCTCGGCTGGCCCCGCGGCGGGACGGAGCGCCCTCGGCTCTGAGAGCTTGGGGCCTCAGCCGCGTACATGGGAACCGACAGCTCAGTTGCACATCTGGGGCCTCGGCTGCCTGGCTGCTGTTAGCTGCACAGCTGGGGCTTTGGCACATCTGGGACACCGCACATGCAGGCTCTCTGTTCTGTTAGACCTTCAGTCTGCGCAGCTGGAGGCGAGGATTCCCTGCGTTCCAGCTCATCTAATGACATATTTTGTACTGCTGAAAGCGTCATATAGCTCTGACACTCCCAATTCCTGATCTTGTGTTCTGTGATCATTAACAGGGAGTAATGTGGTGGTGGGAGATGTTATACATGCAAACATCGTTTAGTAACTGAATAATTAGAGTATTCTTTGGCTAATAACTTCTGAGGCAGCTGTTGGGAATTTGAGCTAACCATACCAGTATTACAGCTACAGTTTGTAACTGGGATTTTTTAATAAATTGGGGGAAATAGGGACCTCAGACCTCCCAGATCTTTGTGACCATACTTATTTTTATAATCTGTGGCTTGTGCTGCACCATTATACTGATTTTCTTGGGCTGCACTGTGTGTAAATATTTAGCCTTGAAATAATTCAATGATGCACAACTAATGAAGCAGAGAAATGAGTGGAGAGATGGTATTTTAGGTGAATCACAGCTCATTCCACAAATTATTTATAGGCTGCACTCTCTTTATGATGGGATGTCAGGTACCTGGCAACAGCCAGAGTGTTTGTGAATCATCTAATAGACTTATTGTGGCTTTTAGAGGAGGGCAAAAGAGATTAAGGTAGGCTCACTTTGTATCTCTTCATAAGCAATAAACAAACTCACATTCCAATTTAAAAAATGATATCTCTGGTCCCAGCTGGTGCATGGTTACTAATAAACCTGTCCATGATCAGAAAGGAAAGTTAGTAACACAGCTTTACTCTTGGTATCAAGTATAGCTGACTAAATAGAGGTTTGAATTTTTTACTTATGCTTTTCTCCTTCATCTTCAGTCTTTTTACACAACACCTCAGTGCCATTTTACAGTTCATCACTTGAGACAAAATCAGGAGTACCCAGAGTACTATGATGAATCAGGTCACCCTGGATCAGGATGCTCAGCTGCCTAAGACAGAAGGTGTTAAGTCTTAAGTGAAAGAGTCTGATGCTGCAAAAATAACAGAAGAAAAGCACAACACTTCCCTCTGTCCTAGTCATTTTGTAGCATGGAGTCTATTTCTGAGTCAAAACAATAATGGATCATGGCCATGTGCTGTGCAAGCACAGACTGAAATAAGTGTAGTGGTGGTTGTTACATCTTTACCTCTGTTATATCATAATCAAAATTGCACCTCCTTGTATGGATGCATGTGCTTGCAGGAAATAAAAATCCCTTTCAGTCCTCTGGAGAAGTGTGTAGGTGCCAGGTGTGGTGCTGTGCAGTGCTCAGCAACAGCTGAAGCAGGCAGAAAGAATTGCATCAATTAGATGTTAAGTTTTATTAGACATAACTTAATGACACTGGTAAAATTGACATTTACATATAATCATGGCCTCTTTCAATCACAAAAATAATGAACCTCAACATATTGTTAATTTAAACTTTCACTTCTGTTAGCATACCTTTCTAAAAACATAGGTTGTTTTAAAGTGTGCAGCTGCATGTGTTACATTCACATAATAAAGCAAACAAATTTCAAATAAAAAAATAAAACAAATATGTTAATGCAAAACGGATACAGACAATGAAGTTCACCACTGCCCAAAGAACCTCCCAGAGCCCCTGGGCCATTTGAGTCATACTTCCCCATCCCAGAAGGATACGTACCTGGTACAGATCCATAGCAAGAGGGAACTTCTCACACAGTTTGCAGCAGCAAGAATAATTTTTTCTTGTTAAATTGCTATGAACTGGTCCAGTGGTGGATTCCATAGAAACCAAATTACAGAAACAAAGTGTAATATCAAGGTAATACCCAGAACTTCTATCTCCCACTCCTCTACTTCAGCTGCCTGATTTGTTTTTGAAGTTACAAGTACTGTAGTAAGCTGAAACTTGTCATCTCTGCTATCTCCTGGCTACCTAGCTGTGATGGCTTTGTGAAAAACTGAATTCTGTTTCTACTTCTTGTTTTCATTCCTATTGATCTTTAGCTTCTTCTGTGGTGTAGGAATGTGTCACAGGCTTCCCTGGGCTTTGCCTCGTGCTCTCCATGAGTAGCAGGGTGGCTTTGGCTCAGTTTCACCCACTGGGAATGGACACAAGGACAAAAAGGCACAAACCAGGACTCAACCCCCATCTCAAAGCCCAGTCTAGGCTTTGTACGGGGAAGATCTTCTCTCCCATGTCCTTGCAGGCAAAAAACCTCTGCAAACCAGACAGTAATTAAAAGCAATTAAGCATTTCCAGAATTTTACCTAATGAAGAAAAAGATGGTGTGTTAAGTTCTATTTCTATGGCTGATTTTTACAAGTTCAATCCGGGGTGCATCTATGTTGTGTGCCTACACAGCGAGGAGCTAGATTCAGACTTGCTAGTATTGAGTTAGTAGCAGTGTTGCTGCTGCAGCCCCAGCCTGCACCTAAGGTCATGAGCCCCACCAAGATGTAAAAGCAAACAACCTGGGAGCAGCACCACATTAACGCAGCTTTACTGCTTTCAGGCCCAAGGAAGTCATGGGGACACAGCAGGTCAAATCAATATGCCAAACCAGCACCAGCCCAGTCAGTAAGTGTCCTCCCTATCCCACCATTTGGCAGTAACTCTGCCATGAGAGGTCTTCAATATCCGATTCATTTTCCACAGCTATTACACCTGTGAGAATGCAGGATTTTCAGAGGAACCAGGCAGTTTAGAATGAGGTATGCTGAGTAAAGGCTTTCTTTTGGCAACAGGAATGATACTTATCTAAAGCAATGGTTCGGTCACTGGGACTTGTTCTCAATGAGAACTGCACCACTGAACTCAGTGGGAGTATTACAGAGAAATAAAAAAGCAGAATAGTCTTATTCCTCACTTTGAGGCTGACTTGCTTGCTGTGGGTTGGTGTTAGTGGCTTGTTTCTATTGATCTTCATGATAACTCAGGAAATACTAGTTTAAATGGTGCTGTTAGGGAAAAATAAATCACCCTTAGTTATGTACTAAAATGTTTTGGAGATTTTTGTTTCCTTTCCAGTGTACACCCTCTGCTACAGTGATCAGCAGCATTATTAACAGAGACCTTTGCTCAAGCAGCTGTCTAAACCAGAATTTTAAGTTTGCGTGTGCAGGTCGGGGCACCCATCAGCTGGCAGGAGTGGCACTGTGGGGCCCTTTACCCAAACGAACTCCAGTAAGCCAGGCTTGGACAGAAATCCCTGCCACATGCCTCAACACCTTCATGCTAAGTAAAATTTAGGAACCCACAGGAAAAGAGGAGGATTCATACCATTAAATTATTCATTCAGTTATTCACTTATATCTATAATTTATTTACTATGAGACAAGGGGCCAGTCACCCCTCTACAAAAGGCTGGCAAAGGTTCAAGCATCAGTTTGCTCCTGTTGAAACCCTACTTTGAGATTGTACCAAAGATCTGACATGCTTGTTCTGGCTCTCTGCAGGAGAAGCTCTCACATGCAGTGATATAAAAATGTGGAAAGGAAATGTCAAACAGGTGGAAAGGAAATGTCAAACAGGTGGAAAGCTTTTTCTCTCTTTAGAGAGGAAAAAAAACCACCCTGATTTAATATTTGCTGACAGGACAAATGTACTTATTACTGCTGCTGACTCCATAGTATTGAAATACATAAATAATATCATTGAATAGTCTTAGAAAAACATACAGATCTTTATTTGTTTTACAGCTGCTTTGAAAGATGTGGCATCTACAGCTGCATTGGGTGTAATCCTCTGGCTACCCTGCCTGTTCCCAGCATGCTGTTCATCCCCCACACCATGCATACCAGGGTCTCCCACCACATATTCATGTTAGGCCTTTTCTATACTACCACATGTACCAATAAAAACTTCAGTGACAGGAGTATTTTCTTCAATGCTACCTTATATAGTAGGGCAAGAGGAGATTAACAGAAAAGAAATGCCTCGAGAAAGAAATGAGTTGTTTGTAGGACAGGATTTTTCTTCTGCTTTCATAAGAATTATAGAATGGTTTGGGTTGGCAGGGACCTCAAAGCCCATCTAGTTCCAACCCCCCTGCCATGGGCAGGGACACCCTCCACTAGACCATGTTGCCCAAAGCCCCATCCAACCTGGCCTTGAACACTTCCAGGGATGGGGCATCCACAACTTCTCTGGGCAACCTGTTCCAGTGTCTCATCACTCTCACAGTAAAGAATTTCTTTCTAACATCTAATCTAAATCAACCCTCCTTCAGCTTAAACCCATTCCCCCTTGTCCTGTCACTACACTCCCTGAGAAACAGTCCCTGTCCAGCTTTCCTGTAGGCCCCTTCAGGTACTGGTAAGCTGCAATTAGATCTCTCCGGAGCCTTCTTTTCTCCAGGCTGAACAACCCCAACTCTCTCAGCCTGTCCTCATAGCAGAGGTGCTCCAGCCCTCTGATCAGCTTCGTGGCCTTCCTCTGGACTCTCTCCAACAGCTCCATGTCTCTCCTGTACTGGGGCCCCCAGAGCTGGACACAGTACTCCAGGTGGGGTCTCACCAGAGCACAGTAGAGGGGCAGGATCACCTCCCTTGACCTGCTGGTCACACTTCTTTAGATGCAGCCCAGGACACGTTTGGCTTTCTGGGCTGGAAGCGCACACTGCCGGCTCATGTTGAGCTTCTCAGAAAAATGCTATAGAAACAGTGGTCTTGTCTGACTAGTCTTCATCAGCTGGCCACATTTTTACTGATTACAACAAAACTCTCAAACAAATACTTGTGTTTATTCCATGTGCATGGTTTGTTTGGGGGTTTTTGTTGTTGCTTTGGTTTATTTGTGTGTTTCTGTTTTAAATCCAGTGCAATAATGCCTACAAATTGCCTATTCTGGAAGTTTGCCCCATACTGAATTTAAAGTAACTACCCAGAAACACTGAGTTTGTTCATTTAAAAGTCTTTTGGGAAAGCACTATTGCTCCTGATGGAGAATCCCAAATACTGCAATTCTAAGGCACAAGAGGCTATTTAGGAGATATTTTTATCCTCTAAAAATAAAGGAAAATCTAGTTTTCTATTGTAAAATAAGCCACTGGAAGGAAATCCTCAGTTATGGTTATTTTTACTTAAGTACTTCCTTAATGTCCCTGGGACCATTCTGAAAGCAAGAACAACCGAAACACTGTTTCCACTACTTGGGCATCAAAGTACTATAAAGCAGAAAACAAAGGTAACACAAAACATTACTGGTGAGCTTACTTCATGTCAGTTGACTTCATATCATTAGTAGCATTACTAAAAGTCCCGTGCAGTGCTACAGCATGTTCTCTCCAGAGATTTTTAAAGCATTCTCAAGTGATGATGGTAGCTTCAGCCCAGGCCACCGTTGCCTGACAAGAGACATGGAAAGGCTGTTGTTCCCAAAGACTTACTCTAACCATTAAGTGATACTGCCTACCCAAACCAGGAGAAATGTTTCCCATGGGAAGCACGGGGTCACAGGAGGACGAGGAGGAAGCAGCCCTGACTGGGCTGATGTTGATTGCAGGTAAATCTCTGTGTGATCTCAGATCAGGAGAAAGAGGTCAAGATTCTTTTCCCTAGAAAGAAAATCTCCAGTTTCATGAGTGCAGCTCTTGACATTGCAAACAAAAGCTCCACTGGACCCACAGAAATTGCTTACGGATCTAGGAGTTGATTCCCTTTTATAAGAGCTTCCAACATCAGGCAGGTAAACATGGAATAAAATCCATCAAAAGACTAGTGGGAGGCTGCAGGCAAGGGGAATGCATTCTTTGCAGAATAAAGTAGTGCTCTGAGTTAACCACAGATCAGAAAAATTCTGTCACTAATGCATTGGGCCAGGGCCTTGATTGGTGATGGCAGTGTCATTACTCTATAGCATCTCCAATTCTAGTTCCTGTTCCAGGGTTCAAGCTTTTCAAACTCCTGTTATCTGACAGATAAAATACCTTTAAAACACAGTGTCGTAAACACATTAGTCTCTTAATCACAGCAGAAGAAAATCCCCTGAACTTGCTGAATTACTTGTAATTAAGTAGCCTCCAGGCAATAGAAGCAAATCCTGTTTATTTTGAGGCATCATCAAAGAATGACAGCACCATGTGACTGCAGGTAGGTCAGCCTAGTGTAGCACACTAACAAACATCCATAGTTGCCTTAATCCAAGGCAATCTGTGTAGCCAAGAGAGACACAAACCACTTAGACACTGCTGATGCTTGGACTCCAACCTATGCCTCCTTTGTCATCTGTGGGTGAGAGGTGTGCTACTTCCAAACTGTATTCCCAAAATGCTTTCTAGTTTGGTGCACGTGGGAGTGATCATCAAAGCTGAAAGCACTCCAGCCTGGAAACTACCAGTTAACAAGGAACAGCTGATGATAGAAAAACAATGAAGCAAGTAAAAGCAGGTATGTCAACACAGACACAAGATAAGTTGATCCAATTTGTACATCTGGCCTGGGGTAGATAATAGTCCAAGTGCAATCTGGAGCCACGTCTGTGAAAATCTGGGAGGGAAGCAGGCATGTGTAGGTGACAGAGTAGCATTTATCAGAGCTCAGAAGGGCTCATTTTTGATGCCTGAACCTGTCTTAAGCACAAGATGAAATGTCTGTCTCCTACATCCCCTACAGCTGATCCTTGATGCAGGTGCCTTATTCAGCCTGCTTGGGAACCCAGGTGAATCTCCATCCTCCATCATCATCCCTGCGCACGAAAGCTTGTCCTTGGTGGAAGGTGTGCGTTCTCACATTGCGGTGAGGACTTAAAGATGTTGTGAAGGCCACTTCTGTTTTATTGGGTGAAAAATTGCTAGTCAAATAAGGCAACCCATAGGTTGGGAGGGAGGAAATGCTTGGCACTGACGAGGAAACACATGGTGCTGAAGAAAACTGAGGAAGGAAGGAAGAGTCCTCACTGCATGGATGGGTACTGCTGTTAGCTGGAGGCATGTGGCCACAGCCATATGCTGCTGCCGCTCCTTCACTCTGGTCATAGTCTATTGCTTCACCAGGGCTCAGGCAGTACGTGTCTTTTCCAAGGTCTGAGGCCAGGGCACTGTAGTTAGCTGAAGTTTCATCAATGGTGTTGACATCTTTTAATCCTAAAGTCTGCAAGACCCAGCTGTCCACAGTAGGGCTGGCTTGCTCTTCACAGGCAGTGAATTCATTAAAGAGGTTCCTTCTAGCTTTGAAAGCATGAGGAGTTTCCTGAGGAACAAAGCAGTGGTCCTCTTTTAATCTTCTCTTGGTGCTTTTGAGACTAGCACAGGTTTTTTGGCCATGGCAGGATAGCAGTTTCTATTAAAAAAAAAAAAAAAAAAGAGGTGGAGAGGGAAGATTAAAATCTGAATTTCTAGTTACCTGGAAACAACCTGTTTCTGATCCCAGATTTTAGATGGGCAAGATTGTTATTACTGTCCTTATAAAAGATATTTTTCTTTCACTCTGTGCTTAAACATTCGGATACGACTGTTTTGTGTCTTTACAGTCTCTGCAACAACCCAGTCCCTGAAAGAGAAGAATTTAACAATGTCAATAAGGCCTGTGCTTTGATCGCATTCTCACTCAGTACGGCGTGAAATGAGAGCTCCCGCCTGGCTGTACGGCACTCCTCTGCGCTGTTGCTGCCAGCAGCATTTGGCAGGTGAGTGGGGTATGGGGGAAAATGCGGCAGCCCGACAAAGAGGGACGATGCGAAGGTAAGTCATACTGGGGCAGGTGTGATCCTGGCCAGGGAGTGCTCAGAGCAGCAGACTGAGTGGCTTTGAGCTCATTAATCCACCTCAGTTGCCATCCCAGGGTCCTTCAGGCATCCAGAGACGGTCAAAGGAAGGCAGGAATAAGAGAAGGAATCTCCCCACCACGTCATGAATCCACTGCTCAGCCACCTCCCGTGATGGTTTCACACTGGACTCTCCTCCACATGATACAGAGGGGTGGCCATGTCTCCCTGCTGTGCCCAGTGAAGGAGATCTTTTCTACTACCAGGAGCCAGGTCTTGGCATGGGACGGGGGACGTGCCGCACTGTCAACTCCGAATAGCATGTAAAAGGAAAGTCTATTTTTTACAGGCTTTTTTACCTCATGTCCAATTTCTAGACCTGAGCAAACAATTAATAATTCAGTTTCATGGGCAAGGCTGGAATACTTTAAAAATGTCTTTAAGCCAACAAGAAACAATTATCTTTATTTTGGATGAGAGACAGAGAATAAAAATATTTAATTCAAAAAAATCCTCCACACTTTAACAGAATGTGTCATCCAATCTGCAGTGTTTAATTTTGTATTTCACTTTTAAAAAAACCACACAACTTTTAATTAATAAATTTGAAAGAAATGAGAAGATCAATATTCTAATGTAAGTAAATAAAATGTATCATTGGAAGATGACAAAACATAAACCAGAAAGCACTCAAAACAAAGGAAAATTAATCCTTATAAAAAGGGATAATTGACAAAAGACACATTCAAGAAACTTCTGTTCAAATTTGAACTTTTCAGTGAAAAAAGTAGTAGGTGGAATAATTTTCCCTTCCTTATAAACTTAACTTACTTATAGATAACTTATAAACTAAACTTAATTATGCCATGGGCTATACTGTCTCCACAGTCAGAACCCGACAGGATGTCATTCCTGGGGTAAACCATCACCTTAGATCCATGACCAGCAATCTGGCAGCTGTGATGTTAAACAGATCTCATACTGCAGGTTGTCTATGCTTTTAGACTTTCCATATATTTTAATGGCATGTACTTATTCAACCCATTTCTTCTGCACACATCTATACAACAGCTTTGAACACAATACCTTGGCTTTTTCTTCTAAACACTTAATCAGGGCAGAATTCAGGTATTGTCGGAGGTTATTATTTTCTTCATGTAACCTAGCAAGTTCCTCTTCCTTCTGAAGCAAAGTATCTTGAAGCTGTGGAATAGAGATATTGATGAATAGATGTTGACTCTGTAACTTAATAGCAATTGCCCTGTGGTACAGGCTGCTTGGATTTGATATCTGGGTGTTTGTTTTGTGAACTCAACCCACCCCCCCAGCCTCTTGTCTCTGTAAATCTAAGTGGCATGACTGTTCAGTTTTCACTTTTGACTTCCTTTATTCTTTAGTGAGTGTTTGAGAAGTTTACTCTGAAAAAACCTGTAACCGCAGAATAATAACAGAAAAATAATTACAGTTAGCCTTGCGAACAGCCAGAAACCGTCACAGGCATGACAGCAGCTGCCAGATCTCCTCCCGAGCGGCAGTAAGCATCCCTTTGCACCCCTCTCGGTCCCATTTATAGTTGGCTGGTGGGGAAAAGGAGGAGCTGCACAGTAACAATTTATGAGGATAGAGTGCAGAAGGAAGATGCAACTGCCGTTCTTGATGATACAGTGGTGCTCAGGGATCCCTTCAATCCTGGACCCTACTGTGCCAGTACATATACAGAGCTGAGATAATCCCTGGTCCCAACAGCTGAACAGGTATGTTTTGATTTGCAAACACCTAACATTTTTGCATGGGAAGTCTAGGTATTTGCAGAGAGATTTTTGCCTCTTGATCACAGCTCTGGAGACTCCTTTAGGAGGACAAAGGATCTTCTGCCAAGGATGCTGGGCATCTGCTGACCACTGGCTGAAAAGCACAGATTTAAATGCTTGAGGTAGAGCCAAAGAAAGTAGTACACTGATGTCTGGAAGTAGTGTTTGATTCCAGGGACCTTGAAGTTAGTAAATGAATTTCCATTGACTTCCCTGTGTCAAAATATCATTCTAAGTATTTGATTAGAGAGATATGTCTTGGGCTCCTTCATTTAGGACTGTTCAGAGTGTCTTCTGCCCCTTGATGGGATTTACAAAAAAGGAAAGAAGAGAGAAAATAAAGCAACAAGGAAATGCTTGTTGGTCAAAATCATTTATCCTCCATATAAGTAGGTAATTCTGGTGGACTCAGGAAGACACGCACTATGTATTTTTAGTGAACAGTGTGAGGTTGTGCATCATCAGAGCCTGAGGGATTCCCTGGTCATGCCCTGGTCTTCTCTAGCACCAAGGCAGCTCCTGCAATGCACTGTAAGAGGGAAGGAGATGACTAGGGAACCCCACACCAGTTGTTCCAGCTTCACAGGACAACATGGAGGAGACAACTACTTCAAGGAAGAAACAAAAAAAAAAACAAAAAACCAAAACCCAACAAAGCCGTTTGACACAGTCTCCCACATCTGAGCCGGTGAGAGGGAGATGTGCCATGAGCCAAGCCACAAGGTCTGATGCACAACACAGAGTTCAAGAACCTTGCGGGGAGAGACAAACCGAGGTCGCAGAGGGGTACGTGCGGAGCCTTTACCTGCTTGTTTCTGTAGAGCTGGGAGGACAGCTGGTCTCCCCGCCACGCCGCGTCCTGGGCACCGAGCTGCGGGCTGCAGAACTGGCCTGGGGGGGAGCAGACCCGAGGGGTTGTTAGCCCGCTCCCCCTTCCTCGTCCAGCCCGGCTGCGGGACCGCGGTCGGGCAGCCCCCACCCCTGACGGCGGTGGGCGCTCACTTACCCGGCGGCCGAGCCTCCCGCCGGCCCTGGCTGTGGTGCGGAGGCTCCGCGGCGCAGACGGCAGCCCAAGTCTCCTTGGAAACCCCGGCGGGGGCGGACCAGGGGCAGGCGTAGCCCGGGCCCCCGGCGAAGTCCGGCTCCGGGCACGGCCGGCCGGTGCTCTGCGGAGGGAAGGAGCCGTGGCCATGGGGCGCCCGGTGGACTGTTCCCCGCCCCCCCCCCCCCCCCCCCCCCCCGCCTCCAGACCCCGGGCTGCGGCGGGCCCCGAGGGGAGGCGGTGTCAGCCCTGCTCCGGCCCCGCCGCATCCCAGCGCTGCGGGCTGGTCCTTGCTCCGCGGGGAAGCGCTCCCCTCCCGCTCCTGTCCCGGCCGGGGTTTGCTCAGGTACCTGTCGCAGGGGACCCCCGCAGCCTCAGTCACCCCTGGCAGGCGTCGCCTGCCCCCGTGGGAGCTCCCAGCTCTGACCCGGGTGCCCCCCCGCCCCGGTGGCAGCGCACCGCCCTGCTCTCTCCGCTGAGCGCTGGGCAGTGCCGCCCCCGCCGCAGAGGGGCTCCGAGCAGAGGTATGCCAGGAAGGTGGCGAAGTTTCCTGCAATCCCTTGGGAAACACTAGGGTCCTGAGTGGGTTTAAGGTGAAGGGAGGATCCAGGCTGTCCTGGGCCAGTCCGTTCCTCCCACCTTGGGGGCTTGATTTAGCTCCAAAGCTGCACAAAGCCAGCAGAGTCACCTCCAGGCTGCTCGCACTCTGTTCTGCCCCTGCAGTTCTGCAGCAGTCCCAGACCGCACAGTAGCAAAGCCTGGGGTTGTCTCTGGATTCACCCCTTTCCCCTCCTCCAAATAAGCCCCATCTGCAGCAGCTCTGAATCTCTGCAAGGCAACGGCAGAGCTTGGAGCCTCAAGCAGGGAATTTGCTCACCCATGGGAAGACACAGCAACAGAGACTGCTCTTGCAGGTAGAGGAGAGCTCTCTTCCTTCCCCATCTTAAAGAGGGCACAAAACCTACTGCAAGCCCCCAAGGCAAAGAGACCAGCTTCTCCTTTTCTGCCTCCAGGTCGAGAGAAATGCAAAGAGCACTTACCATGTTAGTGGCAGAACGAAATGCAGGTCTTGGGAGCACGTTTCTGTTAAAGTCCCAGCGAGGTTTAAATGGCTCTGAAGGAGGGGGAGAGGGGGGAGACCGGGGAGGCGAGTTTAATCTAAAGGAGCTCCCAGTGACGCCTCAGAGCTCTCCTGAAACCCAGCAATCTGATTTGGTGTAAAGCTGTCAAACTTGTGACGTGAATAAACAGCAAACTTGCTGAAATCAAAGTCATTCTGGCCCCACAAATCAACACAAGGAAGGAGGGAAAAGAAAAGAAGGAGAGAGAGAGAAAAAAAAGCCTCCACACACTTCAGGACAGCACTGAACTGGTGTGTCTGAGTTTCACTCCAGGAAATGAGCAGGGATCCAGGGAAGCATCCCACATGTTCAGAGTAGGGCTGCTGGTGTTGCTGGTGAGGTTTGTTTTGTTTTCAAGCCTTGTTTGCAGTTGTAAAATTTAGCAGGAAGAAGCAAGTTTGTCCAACGTGCCTGGCTGAGGGAGTGGATTTTCCACAGCTTCCCAGGGGTGTGTAGAAGCAAATATGATTCAAAGCACTTCTGTGGACAGTTCTGAGGAAGAAAGTGCAGGTTTCTGAACAATACAGTCTGCAATGACAAACTCCTGCAAATGTCTCACTATATTGGGAAATAGTTTTCTGTCAAGCTCCAGGCTTCCAGAAGATCATCTCAGGATATAAGTGCTGTAACAGTGGTATAAGATTTACTACCATAAAGGGTGATGTTCCAAAAGCCATATGCAAGTGTGTGAAAGAGAGATTGCCTGCATATAGTCCCCTCTGATTCACATCAGATTTCCAAGGCAATTAAAATCCATAGATAGGCTTGAGTATTTCCCAGAAAAAAACTGCAAAACCAAACAACTCTTCACTGAGGGTCTGTCTTTGAACAGTGTAGGGGATGGTGGGAATAGAGCTAACAGCAGAGCAGTTGTTCAGTCGGGATCCTGCCTTGGCAAGGTCTATTCAGTGAGGTAACCCGACCTGCCTGCGGACATGATCTGCAGCCAGCCAAGGACGAGGCTGGGCCGAAGGCAGGCCAGGCTAGCATATGGGATGGTCTTTCATTTCTCCCCTGGAGGATGCTCAGTGCTGTTACCCCATTAGCAAGGCTCAGGGACAATACAAACCAAAAGGACCATTTGCCTTTCATTCTTTTATTACTGACATATTTTCCTAGGTTGCTGCCCAAGGTAAACTGGCAGCTATGCCAAATTAAATCACTGTCATCTCCTACCTTAAGTTTTTTCCAACAGAGATTTTTTATAAAGGGATCATGCTCTACATCTGCACCACGCCCAGCCTTGGGTCACCCTTTTGCTTTCCTAAACCCCAGCTCTGCACAGTACATTTGATACTGTGATAACCCACACTCTTCAGGTGCCAACCCCTCTCCTGCGTGGCCACAAAGAGCGGGGGTGGCATCTGTTGGCAAACAAGAAACACAAGCTCTATGAAACAGTTCCAACAAGCACCAAGGCCCAGCGCAGCCCTCCTTGGTTTGGTTTAGTCCCTTCGCCCTTTAAGGGGATGTCTCAGGGTGCTTCCCGGGGTGCTGTGGCAGCGGTGGCTCCCTCACCCTGGGCATGCACCCCAGGTGACGACTGCCACCCTGGGGCCCGGCAGGTCACTAACACGCCGGGGAAGGGCCCGGGCGAGGCAGTAAAGCCAGGACAGGCCGCAGCCCGAGGCTGCCAGCACCTGTCAGGGGAGGCTCTGGGCAAAGCAGGCGGCTGGGCAGCGTCTGCAGGGCCGGGCGGCGAGGCAGACAACCCCAGGGCAGGCTGGAGGAGCCCTCAGGGCCCGGAGCAACGCCGTGCGAGGTGCAAGGGCCCCACGGAGCCCGCCCAGCCCCGGCAGCCCCTCCGGATGCCGCGGCCTCGGCTTGGGGCCGCCCGACACAGCGGCCATCTTGGGGCTGCCTCAGGGGCGCGGGAGCGCGGGGCCCGGCCATTGGGGGAGACGAGCGGCCCCGGCGACGTCATCACCCCGCGCCGCACCCGCCGTCGGGGGGGAAATGGTGGCTGTGGGGGTGCAGTTGTGGGGCTGTGGGTGTGTGGGAAGGTTCCTCCTTCCTGCTTGGGCCGGGGGTGTTCTGTGCTTTCCTTCCCGGCTACATGGGCCCTCTCCTGCTGTGTCCAGGCAGCCTGGCGAGGTCCCTGCCTGGCCCTGGGTGGAGTGGGGGCAGGTGCAGAGGAGCCCTGCAGTGGGGAGGCCTGGTGGGTGAAGGGGAGGGATCCCCTGTGCAGGGGGTGCCAGGCTGCCCCTCGTAGCACCCCTGGGTCACCTCATAGCTCGTGTTTTGGGACAGAGGGCTGCCACAGAGAGAGGAGAGTTGAATGTCTAAAAGCATGTCTAGGGAGGGACAATAATTGGGCAAAGTTTCCTTCCCACTTTGTGCAGATGTGGGTGTGGGGAGAAACATTGTAGGCTTACGGCTGTGCCTAGACAGGGCCCTTTGCCTGGCACAATGCTGGTGGCTCTGTCTCCGCTTCCTCTTGGCAGAGCTCTCTATGCTCAGGCATGCTATTTGCCTCTGAGAAGTGGTGGGAGGAGTACGGGTACACTGTTGGAGTGCAAAGCAGGCATGAAGAAAACCTGTGGTCACTCCATTGTTGCTTCCACAGAGCTGGTATTGCGTTGGCTTGGGTTTTGATAGTGCTTTGCTTTTTGAGTTCAACAAATTCATGTCAACTCACAGTACTATGGCTTCTATGCTGGGGAGTGAAAGATGGTATGTGGGTAAAAGACCACCGCATCAGAGCCCAAGAACCTCGTAGGTTTGAGGAGATAACTTTTGGGTGACTCTGTTAAGGAAAGACAAATGCTGTTGGTGTAAGAGAGAAAGAGCTAATTTTGCAAAACCATGCATGGATGTCACACACAATGAATGAAGAGCTTAAAGTCATGGTAGCACTTACACATCAATCTGCAGTGGACAACAAAACCAAGTAACAATCGTCTGCTAATTCTTTTCCTGTTCATCTGAGGCAGCCCTTCTCAGAGCTCTTGCTGCTTGTTTTAATTTATGATGCACTTCTTTAATTGGAGCTAAATTTCAGGGATGAAATGTTTATCATACAGTACTGCTTCAGTGGAGACAAGATTTCACTTTGAGTGTCATAGCAGCTCTTTTCTGAAGTTTTGAGAAGATGCTAATATGTATTGCGGTGTGTTAATTCTCATGTGTTCTTTGTACCTATAATTTCTTCTGTAATTTCAATGTTTTTTTTTTTTTTTTTTTTTAAATGACAGCGATGAAGCTAATCCTTCAGATTAAAAAACCAAACAACAAACTTGGATTTTTCTGGTTTAACTCATTTTTATGTAGAAATGACCCTAAAATTGCGTTTGGACCTTTGTGAGATGGTACACAAAATAGTAACATTTACAACTAGTTTAATACAACTTTTATACTAGCCTTACTAAAGTGCGTGTTACTTTTCATGCTAACACCTGCAGGGATGTCCAGACTCACACCTCCTCGCTTACTGTGCCATATTGCTGCTACAGTGCTGCTTATCCCCTTAACAATGGTTAGCGTATCAATGGCAAAGTAGAGGCTCACTTAATAACTTCAGATATTAACCTATACTCAGGTACACACAGGTGTCTGGCACTTGCATGAATCTCTGATGATGTTTGTGAAATCAAAATGTGATTATTTAAGCCTGATGAGACTAATTTGCAAGAATGCTTCTGAATGGCAATTTATGCAGATACAGGTTCTAGTTGTTCTCTGATCAGTCTTCCTCCTTGAACGCAGGACTAAAAGGCACTTCCCAAATCCAGTCCCCTGCTGTTGAGACATTCTTAAACTTTTCAATCTCCCTCTTAAAACTAATTAGGTTATTTTCCTTATGTTATTCCCACTGTGAGGCTACACCATACTCTGAGCTCTGATGGCTAGACGCTTTCTAGTTTCCAGTCTGAATGTATTCATAGCAGGTATAATCCCTTTTGTCCTTGTGCCAACATCTTGCTTTAGCTTTGACAGTTCTTCTCCCTCTGTAGCGGTTATCCTTGATGTCTTTGCAGAGCACTGTCACGTATCGTCTTTTCCTTTGCTTTTTAGGTCAAATAAGGCAGGTTCTTTTACAGTCTTCCCCTAACATAAACACTGCAGGAATCCATCTCAGAGAACATTCTAGCTGATACTAACCTGTTTTTCAGATGGATGACCAAAATTACTCAGTCTGCTGTGTAATGCACCAATGTTTTAGAGAAAAGCATTGGCAAATCTACCTGGTAGATTTTAGGGTAATGTTTACTTTTTCCATTGCTCTCTCACACCAGTTACTAGTTTTCAAATCATTGTCAGCTGGCACTAAATACACCTGTGAAATGCAGTTGGTCAAACTGACTCTTCAGTGCTGTTGGGCTCTAGCTCTCCTGTGCTAGTCCAATAATAATGTCTAGTATTGTAGACTTTCAGAAGTATTTAGAAGCAAGCAAATTAAAAAGATGACTCCAAAATGGAAAAACTGTTTACTGGGTTTACTTGCAGCTTCTCAAAGGAAGAGTTGTGAGTCAATGGGTAGAGGCTATCCTGCTCGGGCATGATTCTTGTGGTGGCTTTGATGCTTTTTCTTGGTTTGAAATGGAGGCGCACAGTGCATTTAGGTATGTGTGATTTTGTTTTCTGGTACATGCTGGATGAGATTTATCCCTGATAGATTCCTAGAAGGGAATTTGGTATTACTAGTGCTTAATTGTCTGTGTTCAGAAAAGGGTTGTGTTTTTCAAGGAAATAAATTGCATTTTAGCAGCAGTATGAAAAAGGGTAACATTTTATAGTGATCTAAAAACTTAATTTGTGTAATGGATGTTATCTGATGGATTTGTATGTGTGTGGCACTGTGTAGGCTCAAATTACATAATGAAAATCCAAATGAATATTTATCACATTCAGTTAATCTTGAATTGCTTTGAAGCTCTTTGTGGATCTTTAAAAAGTGTTTTAAGGTGCTGAGAAGTTATATTCCTCCAGATTTGTGGTCATCTTCTACTTTTATCCCCTGGGTTGCAACTGTGCAAGGAAGTAATTATCTCCCTATGCAGATGTTAAGATTTTGATGGGATGTTCTTTACTGTACACAATTAATTTTGAATGGGAAAATCACATTACAATCACATCACATTTTCTTATAAAAATGGAGTTTCATAGATTTGCAGCCATGCTTTGGATTTATCTGAAAAAGTTGAAGTTTTTATGCATAGGTAATATCCCCTTTATGTATAGAATATCCTTGCAGATGATATATGTAAGGAGTATGTTTGAATAATGTGTGCAGCATGTATGTGAGCCATGTGTTGTGTGCTCAAGTGCTCACCCATCTGTCATCACCTGTGTTCCGTTAAGAGCTAACCTTGCTTCTCTCCTGTGGATGTAACCATTGTTTCACAAGGGATGGAAGATCCCTGCTTCGGAGAGAGATCTGTTGGGTGAAGCACAGGTGACTACCCATGAAGATCTGGGACTTCTTGGTTGTTTGGTCCCATCTCCTGCTTTAGTTAAGTAATTGGTTCATAAAACTTCAATGCCAGCCCTCCAATGCTTTCTCTAGTGACACTGGTACTGTTTCTCACTCCTTAACTGTTCAAAATGTTACTATGACTTCTGATCTAAATATATTCATGGAGATTTGTGGCTCTTGTGCTGCATTTGAACTTTAGCTTTTTCTTTTTCATACCGTGTGCTTGTGTGCTTGCCATTTTGATGTGCTTATAAACAACAATCTATGCTGGGTTTGCCTGGTTTTGTGTAATAGTTTTTCTATTTTCCTGACTATCTGAGAAGCACTTAACACATCTCTAGTAGATAAACCTTGTCTTACATCAGCATGGGTGATTGTTTTTCTTTCACAGCCCTCTAGATTGCAGTTCATTACATGCCCAGATACAGGAATGAGGAATCATCTGAAATGGGAAAACAAATGGGAAAAGTGCTCGGTTTATGTAGCACAGAGTATGTTCCTAGAATTCACTGCTGTAGAATGGCATTGAGAGCGAGAGCACTGTGGTATTAAAATAAATAAAATTATGCTTTTTATCATTCTGGAGTTTTCTTTTGAATATCTTCATTAACTCTACTGAGTATATTGATCTTATGTCTGAAGAGGACACTAGTTGCACTGGTTTAGTGTCCTGAGGGCATGTTATCTTGGAACTCATCCCAGGCCTTATGTATTGCATATGTCTTGCCCTTTCCTTTTGAGCGGCTGGAATTGAACCATAAAAATGAAGTCCTAAAGAGATACAGATCTCAGGTTTGGCTTTTGACAAGCTGATGGGTTCTCCTGAAGACTACAGGTGGAAATCTGTTACTGTTGCCGATCTGAGTGGTGTATGGAAGAGAAATATGTTCTACGCCTAGGTCTGATGTTATACAGTTTTATAGCAGCACTTGTTCTGAGGTTTCAGACCTCGCGTTTGTCACCCGTTTATAGACCCAAGTCTTTGCCTTTGTGTTTCAGCTCCTCATTCTATCAATCAGGAGTGGTGTGTCTGCATAGATTTTACATCTGTGTAATGAGAAATGTACTCACATAGTCCCTGGCCAAATGAGTCCCTTTGTTCTTGGCTGTGACCACTAGGTTCCACAAGAGCAACATTAATTATGAACAGGAAACTTTTCCTGAGTTTTAGAGGCTAATTGGGTGGGAGTTTTAACATGAAACCTTGATGCGGTTTTGGAACTGAAGGCTATTCTTGGTCTGGCATCAGCAGCATGCTACTTCCATGGTGATGTTCCTCCATCCAGAGGTCACCACTGAACTGAGTTGCCATGCTGCAGCTAAATAACCTTTTCGTCATAGAAGAGTGATTCAGCGGTGTAAGGAAATGCACTGAAGTAGTCCTGTGGTTAAATGGCAGATGATAGAAACATTTTCTCTTAACTATAAGTGTTGACCATCATGGTTTGGGGGGAATTGCTGAGTCTATGAGAGAACGACTGGTGTGCTAAAAAGCCATGTTTTTCTCCATGGTGTTTTCTGTTGAAGTCAAACTATTTTGCAGAGAGACCTGCCAGAAAAGCTTAGCTCGTGGGTTTCATCCAAATTAGGATGAATTTGCACAGGACAAGATGCAGAGCTGAATGGGGCCCCGTGTCTAATCAGCCACTGATGTACGCATCTGCCTGCTTCATAACCTGGCCCGTGAGCTCCTCCAGTGTGCACCGATACCTACGTACTGGGCTTCACCTATTTAATAGTGCTTTTCCTCTTGGCTGGTGCTCAGGAGTTGGCAGTCTGGCTCCCCTCCATCTCTCCTTGGGTGTAGAGCTGGGCACTTTCCATTCTTGGCTGGCAGTTGGGAGGTTTGGCAGAGATCTCTGATCTGAGTAAATATATGTGAGGGCATCTCTTCCTTGCAGAGCTCGATGGCATTGCCTTCCCTAATCAATAATGAAAGAAAGATCCTAGGATGTGTGGAAATGTGTCGGGGGTCAGAAGGTGAAGGATGTTGTTGTCACCAGCTAAGAAAGACGTCAGGGTTTTTGTGCACGCTATTCAAAGGCTGAGTTAAAACACTAAGTCACTAGGGAGATATTCTAGTAAAACAGCTCTGTCTGTATACATAAAACTTCCAGCTCCTAGTCCATGCAGGTAGTGTTCGATGAACTGGTGATGAAAAGGAATTAGTTGGCTGGTAATTCATCTAAGAGATTGGCAGAGGATTTTACAGGCTTACACCAGAGCTGGCTGGAGACAATAATCTCTTTTCTCGAAGAATGCTGAGGTCCTGACGCCCAGCTCGTTGGAATGAAACCTGAATGCTTTTTAATTCTCTGTGAGAGATTTTTTTTTTCCCCTCTTTGGTTTTTGTTTTTAGGAAGGAACAAAATGTTTCATTGTGATTTTGTCAATGATTTTGATATAATGGATTAAAAGAGTAAATGTCTTCCAAATCCCAAAGCCTTTTAAAAGAAGAATTCCATTCAAAACACATCAGAGCTGTTTTCTCCCCTGAATTTTTGCTGAAATTTCATTTTAAGCAAAAGTTTAAACAATTCAGTGGCAGTGTGGGTTCCCTTGCAGCAATGATGTGCAATGGAGAATAACTGCAAACAGGATTTTTTTTTGTGTGTGTGTCCAGTTATACTTTATGCTATCCTGGAGGTGAAAGGAGTGGGGGGGAGGTTTGCATCCACTTGGCAGCCTTGTGCTGTGCCAGAGCAGTGTAAAAAGGCCTCAGAGTGAATAAGAAACAAGAGAAATCTTTGGTTTTTTAACTGCCCCTGGATGAGAGATCAGGATTCATCGATGCCTTACTGTAACTTTACAACTCCATTGCAAACTGTAATAGTACAGCAGGGAGAGAAAGAGGAGGTTAGAATGGTGCAATGGAGCAGGCTTCGGAGAGGAGACTTTTTCTCTTGGCTCAAGGTTCTTGTGTCCTAGTCTCCTGATCTGACTGGAAGGAACAGATTTAAATGGCAGCTATTGAGCTGCCCAGAAGCTCCTGTGGGTCCTGCTTCATCTATCTCTTCTCTCTAGTCAAAGAGAAGTGAGACCTCTTGCCACCCACAGAACCCCAATGATAGGTCTGTCATCTATGGGTAGCACAGAAGCTCAGCAGCTTCCTGACATGCACGTTGGGACCCCTGTTTGCTGAGGTCAATTTTCACTGACCTCCCTCTTAGAGGTGGAAAGGTGTACTGCTGTTTGAAAAGCAGCAGGTTCATCTGAACTAATTTAATCTGGGATGCTACTATTAGGTGTTGTATGTTGTTTTGTGATTCCCCAAATTTCAAGGGAGTTTGCATTCAGTGATAGGGCGTAGACCTTATCTCTAGTCTCCAGTGCCCAGGAGATACAAATCTACAAGGAAGAGTCTGTGCAAGCACTGAATGCCTCGGGTACAAAGAAGCTGTCGCCCTGCAGAACAAAATACTTCACTGGGAAACTGAAAGGCTCTACAGTGCTCATTTCTGGGTTGGCTGCTGGCCTGCAAAGTGGCCTTCGATAATTTGCTTCTATCTCTTTGTTTACCCCGAATGTGTGATGAGGAAGGTACTACATTAGATGTTCTTACTGAGGAATAGCCCTCTAAAATTGCTGGCAGTTTTATTTTCAAGAGTAATGCTGATTATAGACTTTATTCTTTCAAAGATATGGTTTAGTACCATGAATTCGGAGGGATAGCTTATTGCTGAAAATGGTTTGGTTTTCATGCGTTCCTGTATGTCCGTGTGTTCTAGAGAAGCATGCAGTAGGTGGACACTAGAGGGCTTGCTAGCATCCCTCCCTTTGGTCCCACCTGTGCAATTCAAGAAGGTTGTTCAGCGGAGTACATCAGGGAGCCTTCACTCTTATAATTGGATTTAAGTTTTGAGGGGGAGAACTGAGCAATACAGAGGTGTAAGGCTTTGCATACCCTGCATCTTGGATGGTGCTAAGAAGATTCCGATATTCCCAAGTATTAAAGCTGGGAGAAAGGTTAGCTTTGGTTTTGGGACAGCCTGAGAGCAGCACGCAATTATCTTCCGCTTACTCACTGAGCACAGTTATTTACCACACTGCATCCCTTAATAAGTCCAGGTCTGTAGTTGTTTCCTCTTGGGTGTGTTTGGGTGGTTTGGGGTTTGGTTTTGTTTTTTTTTTTTTTTTCTTCTTCTCCCCACAGCTTATATTCTTTCACTGGCATTTTCCAAATCCAAAAGAATTGGTTAATTTTGTCTAATGACATAAATCTGTGTATTTGCCCTCACTGGAGCAAGTTGCTGTCAGCCTGTTTTCTGAATCAAAATGAAAAAAATCTTTTTTTTTGATACTAAAATCAGTATTGTCTGTCTAAAGAGTTAAAATAGCATAAGTCATACTTCCGGAGTCTTGAGACAAACTATAGAATATTTTTTTTTTTTTTTTTTTACATTTTTGCCTCTTATTGTTAGATTTACCAAAATTCAAATTTTAAAGGGTTGGGTTTTTTATCTATGAGACCTTTTGAGGTGACTTTCTTAATTAATTGTGTAAATATAGTCCCAGAAACTTGAGCCTTAAGACAACTCTTTAATATTCTAGAATATCTCTACTACAGCAAAACAACATAGCATGGAGGTAGCACAGAGCTGTGTACTCGGATTTTGCAGACTTGATTTCTAAAATTAGGTTCTGAAGTGTATATTTTTGATAATGATTAAAGATTTAGGAGCTTCCTCTCAGTCATGTTCTGAAAAAAACCACCAAACAACTTCATGGAAGTCTGTTTCTGCTTTTCACTGAACAGTCTTCCTAAGCTACTAGCAGTTACTACTAAAGTCTTCATCTAACAGTTCATTTATAAGTGCCATTGAGGGAAAAAAAAATAATTAAAAAAATGAAGTAATAGAGTTAGATTTTGCAGTTTTATATCAGGTTCCATTTAAACATTGTAGGGTCTGCAATCAGTGATTACTCTTTCTTTGCGAGTGTCATGTTAATATTGCCCACGTACAGCTGCTGTATTAATAGAATCATTTGGCCAGGTTACTCCGATGTACCTGCTGAGCTATCGTTCAAACTGAGCAGGATGAAGGTGCCAACCTGTCCCTTCCTGAAAGGAGTTTGTCAGTGGGCAGGCACTCTTGAGATACTAGCTGCTGTATTTCCATGTGCTTTCCAGATGAATTTCATTTTTCTCTGGGGAAGAATAAAGTTGTGCTTATCGCTGACAAGCAACGAGACATCGTACTGCAAGACGGGACAGCAGAACGTTTGCATTTGAGATGTGCACGTGTGTAAGCCGAATGCAATTTCTTGACCATGGGAGTTTGGCTGTGATAATCAGGTTTAACATCCTTCTTGGTTGTTGGTTTTGTTTGGGGTTTTGTTTTGGTTTGTTTTCCCTGAATGGGTTAGGGGCCTGTGACAAAACTACTCAATGTGAAACAAAAAGATCAAGGAACTCTGTTAAAGTCAACAGTGTCTATCTTTTTGTGTTCTTTAGAAGTCTGGTTTTTAAATATGTCCAGGTTTTTAAAAATCAACTTCTTTCAAGAATGTTGTTCTGTTTGGTTTGAATTCAGGTGTGGCAGTGACAGAAGAGATGGCGTTAGGGAGAGAATCAGTGCTGGTGAGGTCACAATTGGAAGCAGCAAGGGAGGGGGGGAAATCTCAGATAATTGATTTCCCCTTTCTGGACTAAACCCGAAATTTCAGTTAATAGATTTGACACGTGATCTAAAATTTAGAAGTGTTCTGCTAAAATTACACCAAGCACATCCATAGGTTTGGGGATTTCTTTTGTTTTTTTAATGCATCAGAATGAAGATGAAAGAGCTCCAGCCTGTCAGTTAAAGCACCTGTCTGGAAGAGAGGGACTGGGCTCTCATTTCTGCACTACCAGCAGTTGATGCGTTTTATCCAGTAAAGATTTACTGTAAAATCCAAAATGGTGCTGGAAGCAGGACATGAGGTGGTGGCTGGAGGGTTTTTTCTGGAAGTTATATCCTAACCACTGGACTATGAAGTTACTCTTGCTTTCTTTTTGCTGTGAAGTATCTTGAATTCCTTTCTCCACATCCTCTGCAAGAGGCTTGAGGCATGCCCGTGGCTTTGTGGCTAGGAGCACTCCCAAATCCATCGATGTAGAAGGAATGAGCCTAGGTAACCAGCCAGGCAGCTTCTCTAGCCGAATAAATCGGGAAGATCAGAAGGTTGCAGCACTGTAACTGTTTCTCATCTGGCATTTCAGAAGACCAGAATCAGTCCTGCTGCAATCTTTGAAAGTAAGGTCTAAGGAGTAGGACTGGGGCTGGGGGTTCAGTTTGTGCTCCCTGCAGATAGTCAGAGGGAAGAAGACACCAGAATTACGTGTCAACGAGGAGACCTGCCCAGCTCGGGGGCGTCTGGTTTGCTTTGAGAGTGGCTGAGAGGCAGTGCCAGATCCTGGGTCTGAATGGGGCAGAAGTGCTGAGCTGTGGGGAGGGGAGGTGTTTCTGGGTATGCACAGGCACCTGGGGAACTTCAGGGACTTTCTAAAGACAGAAAGAAAAAGGAGGAAAAAAAAAAAAAGTGGTCGTGGAGTTGAGCCTTTCCAAGATTAGGCAGCAGCTTCCAAGACTTTTCAGAACCACAGACCGGACATGTCATCCCATCCGGTATACAGACTTCTTTGGGGTTTGTCTGAGCTTCAGTTGCCCCTTGGGGATGTTTTGATTTCATAGGATTTGTGTGTGCGCTTACAGAGTAGAGAAGTGAACTGACAAATCAGAGTAGCTCTGCTGCAGAGGAGGAGGAAAAGTGCCTCCCTCGGTGATGGAAAGTAGGCTGAGAGGAGGGAGGAATCCTGCTAGCAAGAGCAGCCAGCTTCTCCTGCGAAGGAGACTGGAGGGGCCAGGAGGCAGCACGAAAGCAGGCGGGATAAGCACAGCAGTGAAGCAGCCTGGGAAGACGCATTCTGTTGGCACTTGCTCCGCTTTCATCACTGTCTCAGCTGTTATTAACAATATGTTTGACTGGTTTAAAAATAATTATATCACTGGGTCCCCCCTTCAGCATGTAACAAGAAACTTTTGACCACAGCACTGGGGAGTAAGAGGCAGAATGGCTTTGGAAGTTAAAAGTGCTGCCAACAGCCAGCCTTGCAGCAATGGGTTAAGCAGGGCCATCCCCGTAGACTGTCACTCAGCAGACTTTTTTTTTTTTTTTTTCCAGTTGACCTGCTAGGATTTTTCACTCTCCTCCCACCCTTTCCTCTTCTCTTTCTTTCTTTCCCTTTATTCTTTTTCTCAAGTCTCTTTTGATTTCATGCTGGCTTTTTAAATTGAGGATAAAGTTAATTCACCGCACAATGCCGCAGCTGGAATGAAATACGGCCAGTCGCCCGTGTGGAGGGGAGGGCTCCGTGCTGGCTGGGGGTGGCTCGTTGCATCTCCTAAGGCCACTACGGGCTGTTGCTGATTTATTGATAGTGCCTCTAGTGACAAAGCAAGAAGTTAACTAATTATGAACATATGGTTCAGCTCATGCTTGACTCAGCAGCCACCCTGTTAGCCTGGAGCTGGCTAGGTGTTCAGAAGCAGGAGAAGAGGAAAGTTTTGGGTGGAAGGTGTGGTCCACAGTCCCACTGACAAGCCAGAGGGGAATTTGATTGATCCTAATCTATTCTTTTTGTTAGGAGGCAGCATGCTGCTGTCAGGAACAGCTTGGTAATAACAGATTTGTGGCCTCTAAGTCCTTGTGGTTATAGTCAGCACGCGACACTCGGTCGGCTCCTTGCATGCTCTGTACTTAATTGGTCTCAATGGTGGGGTCTGAAATGAGACGGTAGTTCAAGGTGCAACACATGCTATACCTGAAATTGCAGCCTGTGAGCTGCCGCACAGCTGTCAGCTTTTTACCACTGGGCTTACCACTGGGGACCCGGAGGGTCCGTACAGAAAGGGACAAGGGATGTCTGAGATGACCCTGCAGATTAATAAGGAATTAATTAGAGGAAAATTTAGAGAGAGAGTGTGACTGGTAGAGGAACAAGGAGAGACACACACAACTTGTTAGGAAGTTCATCAAGGTGGATTGCAATTCTGTCTGCATTGAGTGGTCAGCGTGCGTAGCCTGGACACAGGAGAGTATTTAATGGGAATTGATACCAGCTGAAGGGGGGAGGAGGGTGTCTCTTTCTGTCCATCTGTTGGTCTTTCACAAGTGAATTGGGCTGTGCTACAGGATTCAAAACAACGTAGTTAGAGGCTATTTTTTTTTTTTTCATGGGCTTATATGGTCTCCAGGAAGAGTAGGCTTACTGCTATCTGGACTTTTAAGACAATTTTAGAGTTCTTGTAATTTGCTTAAGTGGAAATGCTGAGCATAGAAAGACAACAATTTTAATAATAGGCAGCAGAAAGAACTCCAGGGATGAATGATTTGATGCAGTCAACAAACGGGTTATTTTTTGACTGTCTAGACAAAGCAAAATTGGGCAGAGCAGGCTATCTGTATGCTGGGGTGCAATTGCAAGGCTACAGTCAGCAGGTTTGGGGAGATGGTTAGTGGCCTCTACTAGGCACTGGTGAAGGTGCATCTGAAGTACTAGTTTTGGTCTTCACAGTGCAAGAAAGGTGTTGACAAACTGGATAATCTAACAAGATTGCCACTAAGCTGGTCAGGAGGCTGGAGCACACGAGTGGGAGGGAGCTGGGTTTGCCTAACTTGGAGAAGGCGGCTAAGGGAATCTGACGGCAGTCTTCTGCTGCCATGGGGGAGTACAGAGAAGACAGAGGCCAGCTCTTCTCAGACACGCACGGTGAAAGCACGAGAAGTGGTCAAAAACTGGAACAAGTTATATTGCAATTAGATATGAGGGGAGGAAAAAAACCCCAACAAATGTGATAAGCTAGAGAGGCTGTGGAATCACCGTTCCTGGAAGTTTTCGTAACTTGCCTGGGCCACGTCCTGGGCAGCATGATCTAAATTTGAAGAGGACCCTTATTTCTATGACCAGGCTTCAGCTGGAGCACAGCCTGGGGGCTGGGACAGTGACATGGCTCACATTCTTTTATGCAGTGTTGTGCTGGCTGGCTCTCGGCTCTGGTGTCATACCATGATGCACATGGCAATTATCACTGTCGCTTCTATAATGTAATGAGAGCAGTTAATTAGTGGGTGGAGTCAATCTGTACGTGACAGTTTGGAATATAATTCCCCCAGATATAGCAATAGCTTTTTTTTTTTTTTTGTGTGTGTGTGTGGTGGCTGTGCTTTAAGCTGTGGTTAGCTGGTTAGAGCAGAAGTGACTTTGGGGGCTAAATAAGTACCCATCCCTCTGCTATTTCTTCCTGTGAGAAGAAGCTGCAGCTGAGTTGAGGACCAGACTGTGAAAGGCCCCTGTGAGACCTCATGCTGCTGCTGAAGGTGGTTTGAGCTCACCTGGCTGACTGCACTGCTGCAGGCTGGAGGCACTGATGTAATTTGTGCTACAGATTCAGGATATTGCGATGTTAATATGTAGTTAACAGACATCTAGAGGAGGTGGAGGGATAAATTCTGAAGGCTATTAAAGCTGCTCTTACAGTGGATTTCTGACCAAAGCTTTGCTTTGTGTTTGCCTTCTCTGGCTAAAAGCTTTGCTATTGTAACCAAATAGGAATAGTTATTTCTTATTGAGATTCCTATGTCAGCATCTCTGTTGTGATATATACTTTAGACAAAGAACTGAGACTAAGTGTTCAGGCTTAAATTCTCAATAAATTCTCATTTGTATCACTCCAATAGTGTGAGGGAGAGATCTGAAGGAAGTGGCACTTAAGCCCAGCATAACACCTTATTAGCATGTCTGCGTGGTGCAAAGCAGCTTTGAAGGCAGTAAGAACCAGAATTTGGTGCTTCCCTGTTTATCTCATGATTCATCTTTCCACTCCCATTCTTTACCCAGAAAAGCAGCAAGGGACAGTGGAAACCTTCTCAAAGCAGTGTCAGTATTCCTCAGTGCAAAATCCAGCCACTGCTTTGGTTTGTAGCAAGTACAGGTTATTTTGAAAGATGAGACCGTATTCATGAAGGCTTTGGGCAACCTGGTCTAGTGAGGGTGTCCCTGCCCGTGGCAGGGGGCTTGGAACTGGATGATCTTTGAGGTCCCTTCCAATCCAAACCATTCTATGATTCTATGAAAATCCAAAGGAATTGGGCTCAGGTCTGAAAGTGTCTGGATTAGTCAGTGGTTTTGTACCTAACTCAGGGAGCTGGGAGTGCAGGTTTGGGTTTAGATCATGCTCCAAAAATCCTCGGGAATTCACACACAAGGAAGTGTGAATTTGAAGTCCAATTTCAGACTTGCTGCCAGGGAGATGTCCCAGCTGCCAAGTTAGGAGGAGCTTTTCTGACTTTAGTTTGAAGTTGTTGCTCCAGGGCAGACATGTCTCTGAGTAGGAACAGTTATTTGGTTTAGCTGGTGCCAAATGGAAATTGGATAGCAGTGATCATAGTTTTCTGGGCACCTTATTTTCTCTGGCATTGGCCAAAAGGGAAAAAAATCTAAGCAGAACTCCTAGTCCCAACGAATGAGACCAGCACATATAGATAAAAGGCAGAGACGCTCTGTCATCAGTCCCTGCAAAATGAAAGCCTGCATTCTCTGCAAGTAACACCGTGTTCCTGCTCCAGCGTGTGGGGAATTGGAGCTTCTTTACTATGTGAGTTAATAAAATGACTTGTCTCCTGGTGCAGATGTTGCACAAACGTTGCTACACCTGTATTTTTATACTCAAAAGCCTATTTCTTTGTCTCAGCGTGCCTTACATCACTAGGGACAAACTCTTTAGGTGTGTTCCCATACAGAATGCAACGATATTTCCCCATCTGCTGATTTCCTTTGGCTTCCGAGCTGAAGCCCAGACCTGTGTCACAACGTTCCTATTCCGATACCAATTGCTGCTCCCTTTCCCGCCAAACGCAGATGTAGCCATTAGGATGACTTGCATCCTGCTGCAAGCAATATGTCCGATCTTTACCCCACAAAGGTATTGTTTAAAGGGCTCCGAAGATTTTGAACAAACTGGCCTGGCAGGGGGACTTTCAACTTCCCCTCCCTTATGGGCGCAACAGCCTGTGTTTGTAAACAGAGCCTTAGAGGAGTAGTGGGAGCTACTGGAGGACTGTCAGCTAGTTAATTGGATGTCAGCTCCCCGCCGGGGTTGGAGGCTAATGAGTCATCCTGCATAAAGAGAGTGGCCCTGAGAGAAAGGCAAAGAATCGGACAGCAATAATCACATCTACAGAGAAACCCAGAGCCCGCCTGATGGGATAAAGGCAGAACAGCATTTGGGGACAGAGGGCTTCCCCGTTTGGATTTTGTTAAATGGAGATTAAGCAGGTTCTGAATTTGTGAAGTTGAGATATTATTGCTGGTGCGTGTGTTTTAAATGTGTGCTTGTATGCGTGGGCAATGGTCTAGTATACAATATAAACGTTTTCAGTCTGTATATTTTGGTTGCCTTTGTTTTCTGAAAAATACATCATTAACTTTTTGAAGTAAAGAAGTCAAAATGATCTGTTAATGGCGAGTTTAATGCAAGAAATGGCAAAAAGGAATAATAAAAGGAACATTGCAATCGTTACTTCAAGTTAGGAAGGTACTCTTTTCTTATGAAAAGATACATCAACGATTAAGTCCATTTTGCTAAAGGCTGTTTTGTAAAATTATGAGGCTTTCATTAAGAACCTAACATTAAAAAAAAAAGTTTTTTGCAAGTTAGCATTTTGTGCATAAATTTTATTTCAAAGAACACATTGGTTGAAAATACTTATCGGTGTGGTTACATGAATAGTGGGATTTTTATTTACATCTTTTTCAAGAGGGAAAACATGAGTGAAAGATTGGTTATTGGCGTTAAGTTGTATAATAAGACCATATGTTACCGCTTTGCCAAAGGAAAGAGTAATAAGAGGGAAATACACACTCACACAAAAAATATAATATAAAGGTTAACAGAATCACAGAAAAGATGGTTGTAAGAAATCCTGGGAAGTCTTTACGCCTATCTGCATGTCCTAAAACGAGCTGCTCTGTACCTAAGCTGTACCTGATAGTTTTATTGCCTAGCCAGCTCTTAGAAGAATGGAAGATCCCTTGCCAACCAGTTCCAGTAGACCACTGTTCTTGCCTGTAGAGATTTTTCTTCATGTTTAACTTAAACCATCCCTGTTGCAATTTAAGTCCATTGCTTCATGTCCTGTGTTCCTTGGACATAAAATGAATTCCCTTTTCCCTTTCAGCAGCCTTTTCCATATTCGATATCTTCCTTAAATCTTCTTCAGAGCAAACAACAAATTATTTTCTTCCTCTTTCATGGCATCCAGATCACTGATCTTTCTAGTGTTCTCCCCACAGTACTTTCTCTAGCTGCTATTCATTATTTCCTGAACGACCAGGAGAAGGGGGAGAAGGTGGAACAAATATATTGTTTTAGCCAGGAGAACGTTGTAGGCAGGAACTACCTGCTAATTGGAGTGTCAGGGAAGTGGAGATGGTGCTGGATGCAGCCAATTGTCACCCTAAGGCTTCAATACTTCTCAGTCCTCTGTGGCCCACCCTCATCTTGTCCTCTCTAGCACATAAGTAGTATGCACCCTGATCCTATTATAACTCATGGCGAGAGCACCAGGAAGACCTGTATGCCTCAGTGCTTTTAAGTCATTCAAAAATGGCAATTCATACGGGCTGACAGCCAACTGAGTAAATGAGGTATTGGCTTCTCTCCAGATTTATGCAACGTGCTGGATTGTATCAGTGCTTCTCCGAGTTTTTCAGTATAGGCAAAAGAACAAGTAGACAAAGTGGTGTTTCCCTTCATCTATGGTCATCTGTAGATACAGTCCCAAACTGTTCTGAAACAGTTGAGGAAATACTTTGTCTGGTTTCTGGAATTGCTGAAATATTGCATAGTGGCCTGGAACTGTGGGACTTCACAGATGGGGAAACTCTGCTTTGAAGGCTGTAGAACCCTCAGGGGCTGTGGCAATCGTAGGAACTCCTGCTTGCCCTGGACTCCTGTTTATGCCTTCGAACAGGGTGGTGGTTTTGGAGATAAAGATTTCTAGTGAGTCGGTATGTACAAGAAAAGAGCTTGCAGAGAGCTGGAGGGATGGTATAGTTACCCAAGGGAGAATGAAGCACCGTGTCACCTTCTAGAGCGAGAGAGAGTCAACGTTAGCTGGATAGCACAGTGTATTTACGTGGCTGCCACTCATGCTAGACCTGATCTGCGGAGGAAAATCAAAAGGCTGTCAATCCTGCACCAAATTAAAACAGAATCATGAGAATTAATGTGCTTTATAAATACGGGTTAAGCACACTATAAGCACACTGTAATTACAGTCAGCTGCCTGGCTAGTGCAATCCAGTAGCACTGAGCTTAGGAATTAAGTTGAATATACAATTAATAGGAGCTTATATTAAAGGCATTAGTAGAGTTACAGAAGCTTTGTAACAACAGTGTGTGACCCAGCCTTGGACACAGACAATAGGTTTTTGTGTGCTATAATTAGCATGCACAAAACCTCCCCATTAACTTGACAGTTTTCCATTTGTTCTTTAAAGAATTGAGCAGCGCAAAGCACTCTCGGTCCATCGGAGATGGGAGCCATGCAGTCAGTGTGGAAGTGTCGGGGATCTCGACGTTCTTTGGGCAGCTTGGGCAGTGCCAGCTGGTCAGCTGAGGTACCTGACAAAATAATTTACCTATAAGGTCAAACTCTGCCCCCACGCTGCCTGTGCGTGCCTGGGTGATACCAGGACTGGTACACAGAGTTGCAACCAGCCCTGTGAAGAGCTGCTTCTCCTTTTTCTCCTTCTTACTCACCTGAAACAAGTGGATCTCAGTGCAGAGAAATACTTTGACCTGTTGCAGGACCTGAGAGTTAAGGGAGAGGAGGAGATGCAGGAGGAGGGAAGGAATTTTCTCATACGTGAGCTAAAGAAATAGAAGAAATCTTGCATTGAATTTAATACCAATATGGTAGTATTTGTGATCTGTGAGAGCTGGCATCTTTGAGATCACTCTGCAGGTCTAGGATAGAGCTGGGGAAAGATTGTACAAATGAAAGGTAATGAGCTGCAGAGGTTACGTGAAGGAACCGATCTATGTAGGACATCTGAACCTGAAGAAGGGGAGAGAAGCAGAACTTGAGGACTAGTGGAAAGCCCTTTGGAGGCAAAGAATGTTCAACAGGAGTTTATTTGCTTTGAGTCCCACATGCAGCTTAAAATTCAGATGGGGCTTAACATATAGCCTTCTGAGGGCACGTTATCTGTGCGACTAAGGTGGAGTCTGATGGTTAAGGATGAGGAAAAAGATTTGTGTTCGAGTTCAGCTCAGACAGTGTGTAGCTGTGCTAATTAGCTACTCCACTCATGAGACTTGCATTGCTAGTGCAGCTGATCTGTGGGACAGGGCTGGCAGTGGGTACAGACCTGTGGCAGTGAAGGACATGGCAATGCCCTGTAGTTACTAGGGTTTAATGTATGCAGACCTCAGATCTACTCCTTTTGTCCACTAAAGACTGATTTCTCTTGCATTTCACTAGGATATCTGTGATAAGATTCTTTCCCACAAAGCAGAACTTCCCTTCCAAAGAGAGGAGAGATGGCAGAGATGCACTAAAATGCTTCACAGGGTCATTCAGCGCTAGGACGGGCACCTCTGAAACTTGGTAGCTGGATACAGAGATCATCCATGGAGTAGCACGCAATACTTCTGCCCAACCACTGACTCCTTATTCCTCCTATTTGCTGGAAGTAAAATACAGTCAATTCCTAACTGCAGGTCTGTCTTGAGAGAGCCTCTTTTGAGTTTATGTCATGCTTAGGTTGACCTGTTTTTCCCCTTAAGATTTGGCTTATGCCAAATGCCCCTCCAAAGCCCATCTGTATTTTCAAGGGAAGCTCCTCTCTGTCCCTTTTTGCTCTCATCCTGCAATTTCAGGGACAGGCATTAATCCCAAGGAATGTTATTTCTGTCAAAACTTCACTGCAGCATGACTTTGTGTTTGGACCTTACCAGCATTCTAGTGCTCACCTGAGACAGAAGCATCTGTTTTCAGGGGTCAGGTACTTTGTAGGTAAGGTGACACTACTTTTCCTGTTTAAAAGAGCAGCCTTCATTTGCACCCAGGTTTCAAAGTTTTGCTGCTTGCAGAAAAAAATTCTATTTCCAAGTGGCTGCACAGAAGATCGGAATTATTGAATGAAAATTATTCCTTATTGTTGCTTTTCTTTTCTATTAACTAAGCAGTCTGTGCTGGAGGCTTTTTATAAAGCACACATTACTAGCAACTGTGGCTTTCCTGTAGTGCACTAATGTGTAATACAAATGACATCTGTCATGTTTCATTTGTTCTGGCCCTTAAGTTTGGGGAAGAACAGCCCTCCCTTGTGATGGGAAGTTTTGAGTATCTCCCTCTGTGTTGAACTGTCTTGCAATTTGTTACGGTCAGTAAAGAGGGCTGTTCTTTGCTGAGGCTAAGATAGAAGTCCTGTGAATGCGCTAGTTGCTAGTACCAGGTACAAAGGCACCAATTCTAGAAGTTCCTCAGCCGCAAATTCCTTGTGAGTAGGAAAGTATATGGCTGAAGTCTCACCCTGCTCTTGCGTTCTTTCCTGAGCATCTTCTACTGAACATAGAAGACGACAGGTTGTAGAGCTAAATGGTCCCTTGGTACTGTTGTATCTACACATTCATAAAGATTAATCAATTAAACTTTCCTTCCTTCTCCTCAAAATAAGGACTGATTATCCAGCTCTGTGGTGTCATTTTGCTTAATTTGTCCAGTGTTTACCACTTATCATCCTAACGGTTGTGATAGCTGGAGGGTTAATGTTATATGGAGTTTTGCAGGTGATGAGTTAGAAAAGATGGCTAAAATAAAATGTTCCAGCCTAGACAATTGTTTGCTGTCTTCATCCTGAATGGTAAGAAAAACCTGAAACCAACAGAATTCTTATGGAGTTAATTTTCAAAATTAACTTAGAAAATGTAATTAGAGTTGCTTCTGAATTTGGTCTACCCTACAAACCTGGTCCAGGTTGTCTTAGGTTGTGTCCCTCTGTGCCACCTGGTTCTTGGCTATCGGTTGCGTGTTACTCCCTGCCCAGTGTCACAGTCTGTACCGGGGGTACAAAGGCTTTCTCCTCTGTCTTGTTTCCTCATTATTTTTTTTAAAAAAATTCTCTCATTGCCTGAACCTCTCAGTTTCTGCTATTTTACCTTTTGTTCTTTAATGTTGACATAATTAATGATTTTATAAAGCTATTTGGCAGATGGTTTGCATGAAGCATAAGCAAATAAATTCTTGTTCTCTCTGCAATTGTAGGGAAAAGCAATGTTTGTGTAGATATACTCTGCATGTGTACTTTTTATTTGAACAGTGTATTTTTTTAATATATATATGGACACACGCATATCTATCCAATCTGTTTTATCACACACTCGTGTGCACTCCTGTTGTGCACCCCGAGTCCAGATAGATTTCATACACGCGTCTGACCATCTGATTGTTGCTATTGTGCTTCAGAGTATGTTTTCAAAAATAATTTCCTGCCACATTCCTGACTGTATTTGTAGGCTGAGTTTATCCTCTTCCCTGCTGTTCCATGATCTGCCCCTAGGTTACTAACAACCCCAACAGACAGCCTGGCTCATGCTACCTGCTGCTTAGACGCAGATTAACTCACTACCAGCCATATGGACTACCGACTTCACAAATTCCTCTCCTTTTGCTTTCTGCTCTCAGAAAAGTTAATGGACAGTTTGCTGGTAAAGAAAATGTAAAACAAAACCCCAAACCTGTGACATAATCACCTGGGCTTAACACAACTGGCCCCTCCATCTGCCTTTGCGCTGGGATTTGTGCACATAAAGCAGAATGTGGTGCCGCGCGCAATGCGGGTTCGCGTTGGTGCCTTTCCCTTATGGCATATGTACTTGTTTACAATACAGTGGAGTGAGACAAAGGCGTTATGTGTACGTTGCACACACGTAACCATATATAACCCTATATTCTTAAAAAGATCCCCCTAGGCTTTAATAGGTAGCGACTCTTGTGTTGTCACCGGTTTCTTTCTCTGCTGCCCTTCCTGGCCTGGGCTCTGGTGCTTGAAAGCTACATCACCCTGACTGTTATTAGACTGGCAGGCCACGTTTCAAGGTGATTTTCATGGTGACTTTACAAGATATATATCTGGGGAGGAGAGGGTGTGAGGCCAGCAAAGCAGAGATTTTCAGGAGGTTAAGATGTTGTGACATAAGGAGAAGGCTGGAAGAAGTTCTGTGTTACATTACTAGTGTTGCATCTCAAGATTTTACCAGAAAACTGAGCTCTTTAATGCTAAGCACTGACTTGAGAGTGTCCTTTCTAAATATTATTTACTGTCTGTGTTTTAGAGATGGGAAGCCAGGATGCTCAGGAATTACTGGGCTGAGTCTTGGAAGTGCTCAGGGCCAGCACTAGCAAATGTTAGTGGTGTGCTCTGTTGTGCTTATGGATCCTGTCCAGACTGAGTCCTGATTGACTCTGCTCGGGCTTCTCGCCATCGGGGGCACACAAGGACATCTAAAGAGATGGTAGCATCAGTCTGTGCTCCCAAAACTGTGGTGTGCTGTCTGAGACACAAGTGAAATGTGCCTTAAGCCACCTGAGGCAATTGCCAGTCACGAAATACCCTTCTGTCGCTGAGGCAGTCTTGTATTTAGGATTTAGATTACAGGCACGCTACCTCTGGTCACTTGTGAATTACAGTTTATATCTGCCGATTGTAGCATATGTTTATCTGCGGTATGTGTGTTCACGTACAGGTAAACTGATACATAGAAATATGTCAGGTTATCATATTTATTACTATTGCTTGGATATTTGTTTTTGCTAAAGGTTGGATCCTTAATTTAACCCCAGAGTTAAGATTTGCCATGTATCCTAGCTTGCAAGCATTAGCTTATATAGTTTTTATGTTCCTTTGTTAAAGGAGGAGGACTTAAGTTAGCCTCCTGATGTGCAACGATACAATTTGTGTAACTGCTGTGACAGTTCCAGCAGTGCTGGGTTTACGAGTGTATGTTTTCCTAAGTACTTCTGGAGTGGTTTGTTCTTTGAATGTTTTGGCAAATAAAAAATTTAAAGCTGTAGGAAGAATCAAGTGAAAAATACAATATGGTGATAAAATGGAAATAGGTTTGGTTGAGGGTTTTTTGCAATGTTCTCTGACCTCTAAATAAGAACTATAAATATTTTTGCAATCTCTTTGACTTTCCATTGTGTATTGCACCATAGAAATTCAAAGTTTTTTAATCTTATCCAGCACTTTGCAGGCTACCACTTTTTTCTTTATCCCTCTAAAAAATTAAGTTTTGCTAACATTTTTGGGTTCTCTGAATTTTTCGGTCTTAGGATAAAGGAAAAAAGAAAAACGTGTTCTCAAAAATTAAAGAGCAGTGAAGTAGGTCTTCTCCAATGACAGAAAACAAATTGGGATAAATAGAAGGAAAAGACTTAAGTATAGATAGTTCTTATTTTTTCCAAATGATTGAAGGGTTTTCATCAAAAAATTTCTAGTATTTCTTTCTTTAAAAAAAGCAAAGCTTTCCAAATATCACACCTTTTGAGCTTTATTACTGAACATCCATAGAAGAAGCAGACATCATGTGTGAGAAACACTGGGGGAAAAAAAAATGTTGGATTTTCACATCATATGGCATACTCAACTTGTGTGATGCTTCAGTTCCTGCCTTGAGCTGTAGTTGTTTCTACAGAAACTAGTAACATAAAAGCATGGATTCTGGCTTCAGTTTTAATTGAAGGGAATTTATAAGTGATTTTTGAGAAGCGATGATTGTTCTGAAAGAGTATATCCATTCTTTTATACTACATTTTGTGATGTAAGTGCCTTTAAATCAGAGACAAATCTTTCTCCTGGTTTTATGCAAGCTGGTAACAGAGAAATGAGATTAAAGGAGTGAGCTGGTTCCCAGGCAGATTCACTAGATCGTTCTGCTGGAAGTATTGAAGTCTTGCCTGAATAGAGACGGGTAGAGCTATCCCTTGTTCCTGGGATGCTGGGGAGCTAAATATCTGGGGACATCCATCCTCCCTACTTGCAGACCCCGTGACCACAGTATCCCACTCTCTGCAGCTGGGTGGATTTACTTGTGTGGCTGAAGAGAAGGATCCTGATTTTTCTGCCTTTGAGTTTAATGATGACAATTCCTTACTTTCATCTCAAAATGGGATGAAACATTTGTGCTGTTTCTTAACATGGGGGGCTCTATCCTCTGACTTGCCTGTCTTGAGCTGAATGGATCTCACTCCCTTGGGTCTGCACAGCTGCTCTGGCTGTCTGAGGAAGCAGGGCAGAGGTGGCTCTGAGGGCAAGATAGCTTGGGAAAGAGGGAATACAGATGTCTGTCTTTAGTCTTTGGGATATGGGAATTTTTATTTGGTTCTAAGATTTGAAATACCCCTTCAGCAAGGAGGGCAACCCAGACAGTGGCCCCAAGGTGCCGACGCACAGTGTGGCTCTGCAGCTGGTGCAGTAGCACCCAGAGCTGGTCAAGAGCAGCGATTCATCTGGTTATTCCACAACGTGAGCAGTGCGTGAGGAGAAGGGGCTCGTTGCTGTTTGCTGTGCTGTGCATGGGTTATGTGTGCTCTTAGCTGATTGATGGCATGGTCAGAGGAGTAGACATGATGTACGGTTGTAAGGTCTTTGCCTCTCTGATAATACAGGTTCAGCTTGAGTCCTCTGTCCCATCCTTGTGTAATGAAAATTTCTCAGCAGGATGGTGACTTGTGCTGCGGCCCCAGGTCCTTGGGAGGAGGGGCAAGGGGGGAGGAAGAGATTTCTGTATCAGCAAATACCTTGGAAGTGGATGCAGGATACTTAGTGAGCACGTGCAAGCCGCCATGAGAGCAACGGGGAACCAAACTCTTAATGAAACCCTTTGACAGGAGGGTAAGGCTGGCTGGCGTGGTCACTGGCGCTTAGCTCTGGTGCAGACGCCAGCCAGGCCCTGCTGAAATAATCCTCTTAGGGAAAGAAAGAGTAGAAAGCGTTTCCATCTGCTGCATGTTCTCTTTGGATGCAGCATTTGCTGTGTCCAAGTCTTCTACCTTTCTCCCTGTCTTGTGTCTCGGAGGCACAGCAGGAGATCTTAGGAAGGGAGAAGCACTGAAAGTTGTAGCCTTCCTCATTTGGACCTGGATGTAACCATGGATATGGGAAGGAGAGCAATAGGAATGGGTCTACATCCCATGAATCACTTTGAGTATGGGCTGGCAGTCCTTACAGCCTGCCTTGCTGCCTCTGTACATCTGTGCTTTATTCCTCCTGCCTTTCCTCTCTGATGCTGGATCACGCTGCTTTTCTCTTGATATGACTGCCTCATGTAGAGTCACTGTGCTTTCCACAAGCTGTCTTCTAAAGTTCTGATGGTGGTTTCTTGGGACTAAATGGATGCTGAGATCAATATTCCAGGATACTTCAGTTCTGGTACCAAAATCCTGAATCTAGCCACACCTGTGTTTTAATGGAGGGAAGGAAGGTCTGGTATAGGTCTGAATTTTGCTAATCATAATCTGACACCAATCTGCTTCACTTTTTTTTTTAAGAAGGAATTGCAAAATCAGATTTCCCACCAAATTTGAAGAGCCTGAGCAGACCTTCTCTCTGGCCACTATGAAACACAGACCTGGGGTGATATTTGGTGCCTCAAGACTCTCTCAAAGGAATGTGCGATACCCAAAACCCATGGGCAAGGGTTTGCCATCTTCAGTCTAAAAGGCTAGGTCTCTGCATGTTCAGAGAAAGAATCAAACTTTCACACCCTGCTTTGTGTCCACTCCTGATTTTTATTTTTTGTATTTTGGACAATCTTTGACACTTACTTTGTGGCATTAAATGGAAATATTTTTAGACTGATGGCATACAACATCTGTGGTGTACTGTGTACTTGCCATTCTAGGAGAAGCTGGTCTTAGTCCTGTGGTTTTTGGTCTTTGTACTGGCCAGGTCAGGTAGAGGACCAGCATGTTTATTTCAATATTAAGCCGTCAGCAGATTATAGCAATATATTGTAAGGAAAAAGAGGTTCCTGAACATTATTAAGTCTTTAGTTTGGGATTAGGAGGTTTTAAGACAGATTTAATTAAACAGAGCAGGGACACCTTTATGAACCTGAAGTTGGGGTTAATTCAGTCCCCTAATGTGTTCCATTTCTTGATTACACAAAGATGAAACAAATTCCATGTCCTACCTGGGGAGCCCTGGACGGGAATGTGAAGTTTCATCTCCAGACAGTTCAGTGCCCTGTCAGTGAGGCCATGATTAATAACCATGTCAGGGGACTCTTGGTGATGGAATGAAATGAAATCAAGCCATGTCTGACAGTGAGCCAGTGCCACCCAGGGTGCTTTCATGGAGGTGGTGGTCCTGGCTGAATGGACCTGATAAAAGAGGCTCTTCAGAGTTGCAGCAAGATGGGGGAAGAGGAGAGTGGGATCCAAAAGTTGTCAGGAGCTCATGATTAATGGAACCAGAGATAGGTGGTTGTTTAAATTTGCCTTGGCATCTCTTGGACTATGATGAGCCCCTTTCAGTAAAGTGGTGAAATGGGTCAGATGCAACTGGAGCTTACCCCAGCTGCCACCACCATGGTAACCAGACTCAAACAAACCCTTTTCAGAGCTCTCTTGAATTTCTGATGGTTTTTCACTAGGTGCTTCCCACTTTTGCATATTTCTGGGCCTTGAGGCTCGGTGTTCAAGTGGCACAAGATTTGCAGGTGAGAACACTGATTGTTTGTGTTACACCTCTTTAAACCTGTATTCATGCACACGTGGACCTTACATTTCTGAGTTTCATGCCAAATGCATAATAAAAAAAAAAATGAACGCAAGAGTATTTTATCAGGAGAAACGAATGCATGCATCTGGATATTTGGGGATATTGTATTTTGTAGAATCACATGTTTATAGAGATTTAAACCCAAAAGGGACCACCTTGCCTCTGACACCATATAGCTCTGTCAGGTTTTTTTCTTAGTTCTCTCTACACTGTGGTTTTGTATGTGATTGAAACATCCTCTCCCAAAAGGCACCTGCCCTGATTTTGAGTTACTAGGGGAGGGGGTTGCTGTGTGAGAGACAGCCCCAGTGTTTATTTTTTATACTTAACCCACCAGTGTCTCCCCAAACCACAGCCCTCCCTGTTTTTACACGGAACACCCTCCTTCTCTCCACACATCCTTAACATTAACTTTTTTTTTCCTTTTGTCCCAACAGTGTGGGAGGAATTTATGTTGAGTTTCTTGCCCACTGTGTTCTCCAATTCCTTCGAAGCACCACTGCTGTCCAGAGTATTGTACTCGCCCTTAATTTTGCGTATGCAGGTAGCAAAATGAATTCTATTTGAATGGGCCGGCTCCAGGAGGAGTTTAGACCACATTCTAATGTCTGTTGCTCAGATCTGTATGTGTTATTATCAGAGCTTTTATGTTTATTACCAGATTATTGATAAAACGCTGAGAAGTATTGGGCTACTACCGAGCTCTGCAGAATGGTAGGATATTCTCAAGTAAGTAACTGTGCATTGCCAGATCTTGGGCTGGTGTGTTCTTTACAGACCCAGCAGTCAGCACTTTTCCCTTCTTATATCTCTTCTAGGCTTATTTCTTCAGTTTCTAGGTTTGAACTAGGTCAAGTCATACTACAATCTGGCATTGGACAAAAAAGCTGGTTCTCAATCCAAATATGCCACAAATGTTGGGCAAGTTGAGGGAAAAGTTGGTTCCTTGTTTTGTAATTTCAAGCCTGTACCTGAAATGTACGGCTGTATGCTCTCTTAATTATTTTTTTTTTAAATCCTCTGCATGAACTGCAAGTAGATGAACATGCAAAGTTTCTGTATCCTTTGCAAATGTTTTCTCATTTCTTTTTCCAAGCATCTGTGTAAATCTGATAGAAGTTCCTGCTGTGGGCAATCACAACTGAACATTGAGTCAAGGATGCAAATGAAGTCCAGATTTTCAAAATGTTATTTTAGAAGTCCTGTACAGTTAATGCACTCTAAGCCTAATAGTGATGCTTTCAGTCAGAACACTTTCTACACACAGTATTCAGGGAAAATTTTAAGTTGGGGAGGAGTCAAGATTTGGTTTTGTGTAGTATTCTGAATGCATCTTGGTACAGACTTGGTTTTCTCCTTGGGTCTTGGGTTTTTTTTGTGGGGTTTTTTGTTTTGTTTGTTTGTTTCTGGAATACCAAACAGCTTGTTTGTAGCAAAGTTGTAGCACTATTGACGTGCAGATCTGGACTGCGGCCCTGCAGACAGTTAAGGAAGGGAAATAATGCCACCTTATGTCCTGATTTGTCACTGCCGAGTCCGATATTTGGTTCAAGTCAAATGCATTATGAGCAAGGAGTGCAGTGGACTGAGTTCCCCTTGCTTTCTGGAGCTATTTCCACTTGGTCAGAAAGAATGAGATGAATGTGAAATGCTTGGTGTGTTGGTAGAGATTTGGCTCCTCCTTTGGATGAGTTTGGCAGCATAAAAGAAAAAAAAAAAAAAGCCCTTCAGCTCAAAAGCATCAAACCCTGCGAATGTGATATTGCAAGTCTTCAAACCTATGAATATTTATATGAAACACTTCCTAGGTTATTAGATGAGATAATGTTTATAAATGCAGAACACCTTAGGCAAGTGTTGCTGGCTTGAAAATTTTCACAACAAATTTAAAAGATTTTTGAAAGAAATGACACTAAAAGCGGAACTGTGTTGGTAATCTACACTTACAGGCAGTGGATTTCCCTTTGCTTTTGACTGTTGCTTTGTATTTCTGCTATTTGATTATGGTTTTCTACAGAAATTTGATTACTTTTTTTTTTTTAGAAAATATAGGTATCTGAAATTTAGTAGGAATGTATTTTATTGAAGTAGTTCAAGTGGTAGGACATAATTGAGTATTACTATGGCCAGATTTAAAACTAACCATTAAAAAGCATCTCTGGTTATTGGTTTATAGTCCCAATCATCTGGAGGGAAAAAAATGTGATTTGAGAATTAAGAAATACAGTTTAGGTTTTTGTGTGCACACTTCTACATGCACATCACATTTCATTACTTTTTTTCTGCCAGCATGGCAGAATAAACACAGGCCAGATGCCCACTTATCTGATTGATTCTGGAGTGAAGCATTAAAGAAAATCGGTAAATATTCTGGGTTTACTAAACCTTTTCTTTAGACTAATGAAGTGATTGAGTTGTAAATTACTGTAATTTAGGTAAGCATATCTATATAAGCTTGGGGTTACAAACATGCAGTCTGTATGTGATCTTAGTGGCTGCTCTCTTCTAAGACTGGAATATGCTTTTGCAGTGTTTCTCTAAAGCTGTGATATTTTCACCTGTGTGAAAAGAGTTTGGAGGCACGTTGGTGCCAAATTGGTCTATAGCTCCATCCGTACCATTTTGTTACAGACTTGGGAAGCTTTTCAGATGCAGCTGTTTGGTTGGTTGATGTTGACTGTTCACTGGGTGAAAAATGGCAGTGAATCAGCACAGTGTTTTCCCTGAGTTTCTAGGTGAGAACGATGCAGAGAGCAAGCTACTGAAAGACCAATTACTATTTTGCTCACAGAAAGGGGACATAAACCTGCTAAGTGGGTGGTGCTGAAGTCATTGGAACTTACCAAAATAAGCACAAGTTGAATGTGATGTGCTCGGAAAATGGATGGACAGATAAAGCTCCTGAAAGTATGAGGGCAAGACTCTTCTTCCCAAGAAAGACTTCCTCATCTTTGGTACCAAGGTGTTTCTCCATATTATTCATTTTCTGTTAGGGGTGTTGGTATGCTGCTCTAAACAACCTCAGGCACACTCAGGTAATAAACAGGTTTAAAAAATAATGCAATGAGACAATAGAAATATAAAGAGCCTAATACTGAAAGGTATCAAGGGGTCACAGCTACAATTTTACATGTATGGAGCTCACAGAAAGTACAAATTTGACAAAACCCCATGGAACTTCTGGGAGCAGGCATATGATCACACTGGATCATGGCAAAGGAACTTCTGCAAGGGATGGTGACCTTCAGAGAGGACGTTCAGTCTCACAATGGGACAGGCGTGCACTCGGTTACCTGATACACGTGTCGAGATAGGGAAAATACACCACAGGTTGATGTCCATCAACTTTTTTGTATTGCTACAGTAGAACTTAGTAAAAATAATGATGTGTAATCATAACTTTAGTGGTCAAGTGAATGATCTTGCATGATTGTCTGGAATCAAGACTTTATACAGGACTCTTAATGCAGCGGAAGTTGTGCTTCCAGTTACAGTTGCCTGCTCTTCCTTTTCTCTTCCTCTCTGTTCCCTGGGTGTTGCATGCCCGATATCTCACAGCCTGTGAAGAAAATACGTCCCTTTCCTGCAGAAATGGGCACTCGAGGAGTATTTCATTTTTCTCAGCTAGTGGGGAAAACCCCCCCAGGTTTTGATCTTCCAGTTTTACTACAGCATGGATTTGTTTTTCCTCATACACAGATTGCATGGTAGGGGGTTGCTGTTGTCTAAGCAACTTCTTTGCGGTGGAATCCTACAGAGAGAAAGGAAAAAAGAATCCACTCTCCCGCTTTTGTAATCTCGTTCCAGGGTTTTGGCATCATCTCTCTGTGTATCTGTTGCGTAGTTTAGAGAGCATTTTACTCTGCCTTTGCTATCTTTATGCCCTTATGGGCTCCTCTGTAGGTAACACCTCCTTCTTGGATCAAGTTCATTTTGTTTGCTTTCCTCCTGAACCCTTATCTTTTTGGTTAAAAAGAGCGCTGAAATAGTTGGCAAACTTTGGGCATCTTTAATTATCATTAGCAAATTGTTGAGAATACAGTGGACAATTGATGGTCTGGTCTTCAGAGTGCCATTAAAAGAGATTAGAAAAGGCTGTTTGTGTGCGTTGTACAAATTTGTTTGTTTTCAAGCACTGAGAGTATAATGAAAATGTCCCGGGCAGGCTTAGCTGTTGCCGTAGTACCAGTCAAAGCCTGGGACATGCGAGTGAGGCATCGTTGTTCTGGGTTACCCAGGACCTCTGGGTTACTGAAACTGGCCCTTCTGAGCAGAAGGCTCTCAGGGCAAAATGAAAGCCAAGTGCAGTCTGACTGCCGTACCTCTCCTCAAACCTGCCCAGGAATGTCTGCATGGCAGTTGCAAATGGATTATAGAGCCACTTGTATATAATGACATCACTTAATTATATAAATCAGTAATGTACAGGGCAAATATCTCAGGTGGATAAATGCATTACCTCCAGCAAAGATCAATAACAAATACTTTAGTTAAGAATGTGAGAAAAAATAATATAGTCTCAAACATCCTCAAGGCAAGTGTCAGTTGGAGGTAGTGAGTGCTCAGCCTGTTCTCTTAAAAAGACCTAACCATCTGCATAGAAGTGCTTCTTTTGTCTAATATAAAAATACATTCTTGTTTCACTATGTGCAAGAACTCCTCTAAACATTTGGTGTCAGTAATGTCTTATGTCTGAGGAATTTCCCAGGATAAATCTCCCAGCACCAGAGTGTGTAGATGGAGCGTGGAGAAACAAGAGTCAGAAGGATGGGGCCCTGCTGCTGGCCAGAGGTCTTCTGGCTCAGTTTAAATTACTATAGAAAGCTTTTCTGTCTGTGTGTGTCAAACAGGAGTGATGCTGGAAACACCCTTCACACTTTGTAGAAATTAATCTGGCTTTTCCCTTTGTGTTACCCATGTGTTTCTAACAACGAATTTATCGCTTCATTTTTGGACTCACACATGAGTTTGAAATACTGAAGTGGAGCTTGACAAAATGTCTTAAATTTCTCACTTTCTTCAGAATTCTGAATCGTATTTCAAATCAACGATACTTTCTCTCAGGTTTCCTTGGAAATGTGCCGACCTCTAGCAAACACTTAGAAACGTGCTGACTTCAAGCTTCTCAAGAGGTCTGGTGGGTTTGATGTGATTTCTCATAGTGTTTTGCTGAAATTTTCACAGTTGTCTTGGTTCTACGGATATCATCGCCCAAGCTCTGCATAGGTATATATTTTAGCGTAAGGTGGAATTAGTGGGTGTCTGGAGAGGGTTTCCAGCTCCTCTGGCACAATACGCTCCAGTACTGTGTCTTGCTTAGCCGAGCTGCCTAATACACGTTGCCACGGTTTATTGTATGAGACAGCTTGAATATGCAGGAGAGACTGCTCTGATTTCCCCACATGTAAAGTGTTAAGGACTGTTTTCAAAAGAGGTGAGCTGAGAATTTTGCTGGCCCTACAAACTGCCAAATGATTATGTATATTATTATGTTTTTATATTAAACTTCTTCCTATTAACCTGTTTTTCTCATAACCTTATATTCTAGTTTTAGTGAATACTGAATTCTCAGATGATTTGGGTATGAGATATTTCTATTCAGAGCTGAATGAATCCTTTAAGCCAGGTTTGAGTAGGATACCTGACCACCTGTTTCGGTGACAGAGATGAGGGAGCGTTTCCCACTTGCTGACCTGCTACTCAGGCAGAGACTTCCAGCAGAAGATCTGAGTAGCTGCTGCTCAGTGTGTGCTAGGTCTGCCGGGACAGCACCTGTCCTCTGGGAAACCATAGTGAGAAGGGTATTAGAGAAGGAAAAATAAAGTGCTGGCCTGGTGGCTGGATGAGACAGTAATAACATATATGAAATTATTTTAAGTTTTCAGTGACTTCACGTGGTTGATTTAGATGGAGAAACTGTAACGATCAAAGTAAGGTTCAGAGGCAGGAAGAAGGCTCAACTAAAACAGATCGAGGAGTGAGTTTTTGTCCATTCCTGCAGGTCTGTGGACCCATCACAGCAACATACTTTTGCCCATACCCTGGTGGAGTGGCATGGCTGTTTCACGTGGCGCTGCACGTGATGCAGTTCTTTGGTCCTTCCTCTTTTTGACCCCCTAATCAATTTTTTCCACTTTCATTTGGGAAGAGAGAAAAGGTTGGGGGGGGGGAAGCAATTTTGTCCTTGTCTACACTCCCATCCTTTCAGATTTCTCCGAGCAGGGTTGGGGGTGTTTTGTCTCTCTTTTCCTATTTTCACTGGTACCGATGGGGAAGAATGACATTTTCTGCTTGGATAGAAACCAATCGCTTCCCTAGACCCCCTTGAAAAAGCTTAATTTGCTCAACTAGTCAGTATTCCGTCTTCGTTTAAAAAGTCCCAGACTGGAATTTGGATTTAATCCTTTGACTCACGTTTTTCCTTCTCTCCCCTGCCTTCCACATCCCCGCTTACGCTTCCCAAAGTACTTTCCTCACCACCTTTTTTATTACCATGCACTCAAGTTACCCTTAGCTCAGGAGGAAAAAGGACAAAAAAATACCCCCCAAACAAAAGCAAATAAAAAAGCCCCTCACCAAAGTAAATAAATAAGTAGACAGAGAAAACAGGCTGCTAGTTCATTTTCTTCTGCCTTTCCCTTAAGGCATGAGGTAATGCCAAACTATTCAGCGTGTGATGCAACTGCCTGATGGACTTTCAGAGAATCCCAACAGTGGCAAAACCAGAGTTTACCCAAGCGCGAGTTGGCAGTGAGACAGATCTCTCCACAAGAGGCTATTTAAAGCCACAATGTGATGCATTTTTAACATTTTTTTCAGCACAGGGTTTAATTGCTCACTGACAAACCACCTAGACATTTGTGCATGGGTGTTTGTGACTGGAATTGTTTGCTATCTGTGTATTGTTTCAGAGCTGTTCAGTCACCAACTGAGAGTCTGAGGCAGGAATGAGAATTTGTTCCCTTAGCACTTGCTGTCTGAGATGGGTCAGGAAGAGTTTTACCCTCTGGTCATGTCTTGCCTCTCTCGTTTTTCTCCAGTTATTTCTTCCCATCAGCCTTTCCCCTTCTGCCAGCTTGCTCACAAAGGCTGGTGGTGAAAGGGATATGAAGATGTACTTGGCTGTATTAGGTTCACCTAGAAATTAGAAGCTGTAGCATGGAGAGGTTAAAAGTTTTGCTGAAGGATGCAGAGATAATCTGACAGAATGAGGAATAGCCACAGTTCCTGACTCGGAGCCACCAGGATGACTTGGCCATGCAGATGAGCTTTACGCTAGCTAGCCTTGCAGCAGCGCAGCCACAGCACAGCCTACCTGCCAGAGCTCTACAGCTTGCTCTCAGCCTGTGCCCCTGTGGATTATGCTGTTACCACATCCACTGTAGCTATTTGTTGATAGCTCATGTATATCCATACACCTTGGTGTTCCAAGCCTTGAATGAATGTCACTACACACCAGAAATATGTTACATATACTCCCCATCGATGGCAAACTATGATCCTCAATCATCTGTGCATTTCTGTCTTTAATTCTTACCTGCCTCTTTGGAAGTCCTGAGGTTGAGTTAATTTTACCAATTAAAAACCACCAACACTTAAAAAACATGCTACATCAAGGTCAAGCTGTGTTGTCTCATAGGACTCAAAGGCATGTTTCTGTTGAGCTGGAGCCTTGATGACTGCCAAATGTGTTGACATCCTTAGACAGGAGTAGCTTTGTGCAAGTCAGTGAAGGATGATGGAGTTGCACACGCAGCTCAGCAGCTTTATTTCATTAGCGCTATCTAAGCAGATGAGCCTTAGCAGTATCTTTTCAGAGGTGTCAGCAGTGAGCTGGTATTTTCCGCAACTAAAGCACCAAAGTAACCCTTTTTTTTTTAAACTAGCGTGGGCTCATGGGGGTCATGGTATCTTTCAGTGCCTCAGTTTCCCCACCTGCCGAATGGCAGCAGTGCTGGTTGTCTTCCTTGGTGAAGCACTCAAAAACCACAGATGGTAGGCTCCCTGCAGGCAGGCGCTGCTGGCTCCCAGGGGGTCACTGCAAGTACTGATCATCTGCGTACATCGGAGACGGGAGGAGAGTCCAAGAAATCCCAGGCAGTCCTGCTCCCAGTAGCTTCCCTCCCATCACGGCACAACTTCTCTTTGCTTAAGTATTAATTAACAAATGAGCCAATCCAGAAACACTTAAATGATTGGCTTGGTGGACTGTCCATTCTCTTGAGGCTTCTAGGCTTTTTTCTTGTGTGTGTGTGTGTGTCTCTTTTTTTTTTTTTTTTTTTTTCGTTTTAAATCAAGGCAATGTGTTAAATGTGGTGACTGTGTTGACATTGCACAATATAGAACCACCCGCTCCTGTATCGGGTCCTTTCGCTGCCTTTGCATGGGAAGTTACTGCAGAAACACGTTGTTGGGACATTGCACTTTATGCCATCTCGTTGCATGGCAGGAGTCCAGGCCAGCACCCGGGAGTGAGTCAATGTATGAGATTAGTTTAATCCTCTCTCAGAATCCTCTGATGGGGAGGGGAAGAACAATGACCTAGTGCCAGCGTTTATTTTGTCCACAAGTTCAATTTGAATAGGGAGGAGAAGGTGGTGGTGGTGGGGAAAGGAGAGAAAAAAACCTGTCTGGAGTTCATTGGGTCTGGAGGGGTGCCAAGCCCAGGGGGCGGCTTGCGAATGGGGAGTGAAGAAAAGGGGGAAAGAAGAGTGGAATGATGATTAGAAATCACAAATGAAAGAATCCCGAAGAGGAGGGAGAAGAAAAAAACAACAAAAAAACCTTCTCTGCTTCTCTGAATATGTGCAGGGAGGAAAAAAATTCCTTGCCTTTTCTAAGGGTCCTATTCATTAGCAGATGCACTTGCTGTTTTGCCAAGGGAAAAGGAGCACCCTGAACAGTCCTCTCCCCTCTCCTTGGGAGGCACCTACTGGCTCAACCTCGATGTGAGGAGAAAACACTGTCTCTCTTCTTTTGTGCTCCGGTTTCTTGCATGGCTCTCTGGTCTCTATCTCCTTTTACTCCAGCTGCGCCCTAACTGGCTCTCAAAGGTGGATGCACACATCTGCAGGCAACTCTGAGATCACTAAGGACAGCTCCTCTGGCCTGCTTAGCTGTGCAGAATCACAGCCTGTAGGAGGATGCCTTCTCATGCCTCACCTGTGCATCGCTGTCAACGTGGAGCTGTTCCACATAGACCCAGACCCCTCACGTAACATCGCCAATGCATAGAATCCAAATCCAGGCGAGACTCCACATTCTGTGAGCAGTCCTGGATATCTGAGCTGTTTGGATGTCTACGTGGTCAGTAAACCACAAGCCTGCGTTGTGTATGTGCAAACACTGAGCGCCGTCTGGAAGACCCACACGTGCTCCAGCAGGCCAGCGAGGGGGGGGCACGTGCTGGGCTGGGTGCACCACGGCTCGGTCTGGTAGCAGATCATCTGAGCTCAGGTCTTCCTCTGCAGACACCTTGAATGTGAGCAATCATCAAGAGAAGAGCCAGTGGTGCACCCAGGAGGAAGCGGGGCATGGGTGCTGTCCACATCAGACGTTGGAGAGAGTTTAAGTGGCTGCTTTACAAGGGGACTGCTCGTGGCCCTGCCTCTACCACAGGAACCTGTAGAAGAGCCAGTAGACATCTCCTCTGGTCTTAGCTCTCTGGTGGAGCTATTTACCATGCATTTTACTCATATTTCTTTTCTGCAGGACAACTGAGGAGTGTCCTGTATGCAAGCCCCCAAGGACACCTAAAGAAAGTGCATCTGTAGCCTTCTGGGCTTAACTGCATTTTCTTTTTCTTCTTTACGTATCCTTCCAGCTATTCCAAGCCCTTTTAAAATAGGGAAGAGTATTATGTCTGTCCTGCTCCCTCCTTTATGCAAAAAGCAGCTTTTTAGCTCAGACTGCTTTCCCTGGCACGCATCACTGTAGAACCCCGGCCAGGCAAGACCCGCAGTTCCCCTTTGCTGAGCAGGTCTTGGGTCCCATCTCTCTCCACTGCAGCTGACCTAGCCAGAGCTTCTGTCTCCAGGGTTTGCTACTGGTGAACGTGCTCTTCGGTTTCTAAAGTGAGATGCTCTCTTTTGTTTCAAAACACCCCCAGACAAGGTTCATCCTCTGCTTTATGCTGTGTCTTACTGACTGAAGCACACACCTCAGACACCTCCTCAGCATCCCATCTCCTGCCAGGGACTCGGCTGGAAGGTCTCGGCATCAGCAGCCAGCTTCTATCCACCTCTCCTCCTAGGTGAACCTTGCCTTCCTGGTTACAACTTCAGCAGGAAAACTGCCATTTGCCAGTCTCCCAGCTGCAGCTCAGACCCTGGATTCCTCTTTCTTGGGCAGCGAAACCACACGGTTGGCATGCAGAAAGCAATGCCTTCTCTTTGCTTCCTCAGGCAGTTTTGAAGGTGCTGAGGGTAGTCTGTCTGTGTATGTGGGATGCGAGCCTCAGTGCTGTTATGACTTGTCACCAGCACCTGGGTGTCCCTCGGGAAGGCTTCCTGCTCTCCCGGTGGCCGCCCGGTCCGCGGTGCGCCGAGAGCCCCATCTTGCGGCACGGCGCGGGCTGGCCCCGCACCCGGCTCCGCACCCGCAGCCGTCCCGAGGTCATTTCCAGAGCGAGTGGGCTTCACGGGGACAACGGGTTTACCTTACGTGGCCTTAGGAGGAATGATCAAGCCTGGCAAGAGCTATGAAGGCACAGCCTCGGACCCCTGCAGCCGCACATGGGGCGGGGGGAGGAATGTCCTTTCTATAGCGTATAAACTCTCCCATGGCTGTTTCCTGTTTCCCCCAGCAACACGCATTTCTCCCCCTCCTCCTTTTTTTTTTTCTTCTTTTGAACATTGTGAGTAAAGAGAGAAATGAATAGAAAATATATTACCCAGGGAGACTATTGGCTAAAAGTAAAATAGATTCTAGCCACTGGTGTGGAACCCCAGGGGAGTGCAGATTTCTGTGTGTGAAATGTGTGCGCAATTTTTTCCTTTTTCTTTTAAACCAGATGTGATGTTTGGATCCGAATCTAAATCCGGATCTGAATTTCCTCACTGATCAGATTTCTTTTGTTCTGGGACCCTATTTTAATTTGTGGACAGTTAGACAGAAACACGTGTTTCCTGGAAGCAGTCAGTGTGATGCTGGATCATTAAGCATCAACAGAAATGACTGAAATACCACATGTGAGTGCTAGGGGACACAGTAACAATTGCGGAAAACTGAAGCCTTCTTGCTGGAGTGCTACAAAATGTAATTGTTTAATCTAGTAGGGCAGAGTAAATGTATTTGGAAGCTGGAAGTCTAATTGATATAGACCGTTTCTGTTGTTCTCTCCTCAGTGTGCTATCTATCAAATAATGATTATTGCCTTATTTTTTACCTGTTCTTTTAAATTACTTTTGACTATTTTTCAACACATCACCAGGGGTCTCCGAGAGTGGCAGAGCTGCAGTGGAATAAAGTATCTGTTTAGTGGGAGAGCTCTCTGATGGGATAGGGAAGACCCCCCCTGCTCTGCCCAGCCCCTGCCCATCGCCCTTGCTGGGTACCTTCTGATGCTCACTCTTCACTGGTACCAGAGTACCGAGGTCCATGTATTTCCAACTGATGTCATTTGGGACTGAGGAGTGCAGGAGCCATGTAATCCCAAAGAGGTTGTAGAGACGTGCCTGCTAGCAAACGAGTTCAAGTGCACTTGCCTCCATCAGAATCCAAACTGAGATCCTGGGATTCACCATCCCCCAGCCGATGGGACCATGTGCAGTAACACTTAAATCTGGCACATCCTAGTGTGACAGCACAGGACACAGTTATTCTGGGTTTTCAATTAGTCCACAGGAAGCTGTCAGGAAAGAAATATTCCTGGAGCAGCCCACCAAGTTTAGAATTTAATTCCGCTGTATATTTTTCTAAAGCGATCTCAGATTATAACTCTGAAAGTGGAAATCCAGGGGATGAAATTTGCTGTGCAGTTCCACGGTAAAGAGTGTGTGTGTGAAATGGGGGCAGAGAGAATCCTATGTGGCTTTCACCGCTCAGATGTCCGCTGACAGCTGCCTAGGGTAAACATAGGTTTAAATTGTGTAAAATGTGATTGGTACTCAAACCTGAATTGTTGTTCTGCAGCTATCTTCTGTAGGAAAAACACCTCAGGGATCATTTTGCTTTACATTTAACATTAGCTAGTTTTGCAGTGATCTAAAACGTGGATCAAACTTTATCAGAGTTTTACAACCCTTCCCAAACCAAGTGCTTGCCTTGTCCTCATGCATATAATTGCTAAAGCAAAATTCCAGGCAGTGAGGGATCGCACGCAGCATAAACACACAGGTTTGCTTTGGGGACCGATTTCAGGTGCAGCCTTTATACATAGTCAGTGTTAAATCCTGCACAGAAATCAGGCAATAACGTAATACATGCACTGTTGTTTTGTCTATAACAAGCTTCACTATGATTAGCCATCTTGCATGAGGGAAACTGAGGCAGGGGCATGTATCCGTTGTGTGTTAAAGCAGAGCAACAGTCAGCATTAGAGCTGGAGGAAGGACACTGTGGCTTTAACACTGCAAGCAACATTTTGGATGTTTTACCTTCTAAATACATCCGATTTGGGACCGGCTAAATATCCACCCCTATTTCCCTGCTGCCTTGCTAGACCGCCTATTCCAGAATGGCATAGTAGTTACAGCTGTGAGTAACTTGGCCTTTTCTCTATGTTTCAGTAGTCCATTATAACGTGTGTCACTTGTATCTGTTTCAGTAACAAAGCGTAATGCTTTCTTGGCAAGTTAAGCACCTGCAGACCTTCTAATCTAACATAGTGATTAAGACTTTGTCTCCATCCAGCTCCAGTGAATGATGGCATATGAGCACCAGGGCTGGGTGCAGATGCTTTATCGCACGCTTAGTTCATGAATGTGCAACGCTATTTGCAACCATTGTCTTCTGTTGCTGTAATTTATATTCAGGTTGTTACAGTGACTTACTATAAGCCTGGTCAAGTATTGGAAATGGGTGTTAACGTTCATGTTGCTTTTTTTGATTGATACCTTAGATTTCAAAACAGATGGTAGTGAAAAAAAGCTCTTAATGGTACAGTGGGGGAAGCTGAAGCACAGCAGACTCATTTTCAAAATTTCTTAAGTGGTTTTGGTTTGTAAGTCTCGCTTTCAAAAGGAAGATGTCTATGCTCTACCATGCCATGGTAGAGCATAAACATCCAATTAGCATTTTCAGCCACCCAAACCAGCACCTGCCCAGCAGCATGCGGAGATACAGCTGAAGTCTGAAAGAACAGCCATGCTGTCACCGTGCTGTGCCCAGGCACCACAGTGCTGGTGCACCTCTGCTGACACACTTCTGCTTTTGTCTGTGGTGGTGGAAAATCTCTTAGCTCGGCCATCTCAGCTCTGTGCCCCAGTTTCTGTGCAGCATCCCTGTGCTGCTCACAACAGCAAGAAGAGGAACTTGGTCTAATAGTTTGGTGGTTTGTGGTTGGGTTTTCTTTTTGTTTTGTTTTTTCTTTTCTGCTGGTAGTGCTCTTTAAGTAAACCAGGACCTAAGATATTTAAGTGTGGGTATTTAGGTTCAGTACTTCTTATCTGGCCAGGAATTTTCCACTGGGTGTCTCTCCCTTCTGCAAGAGCAAGGAAAACCAGCAGTGCAGCACTGCACAGCGTAGGACCATGCAGGTTCATTTGTTGGCACCTGTGTCCTTGATGCAGGAGTGCCCAAAATCAGATGAAATCACATATGTGCTTAGATGCTTTAGAGGGGCAGTTCATTTATTGGGGAAATATTTGGATGCTAGTTCTTTTGAGTGCATAAAACACAGAGAATACTGGTTTTGGGGTTGTGTGTGGGGTGTTTGTTGTTGCTGTTTGGGTTTTTTTTGTTTGTTTTGGGGTTTTTTTTTGGTTAACAAAATCTTTCCTATGTGCTTAGTGAAATTCTGATGCTCCTTCAATATTTATTCAACCAAGCTGCTTTTGGTATGGTTTTTCTTTCAGCTGGCACTGAACTTTGTTCAGATTTCTGCCCTAACCAGCTCTAGAGAATGCCATCCCCACAACAGCAGCAACAGCGCAAATTTTTTTGTGTGTACACAGTTTACCAGGGTCTGTCCCCTCTGATGCACCATGGTGTAGTTTAGCCTCACACCTCAACCTCTCACACATACAGCAGTTAGCAAAGGGTTGTGTCACTGTGGGTGTGACAGTGAACTGTCTGCTGCAAATCAGAGGGGAGACCCATCTGTGTGGTTATTAAGTTTTTCTTATGTGCCAGGAACACTTGCGGGGGAATCCTGGCCCAGGCTAACAATAGTGGGAGTTTTGCCATTGATGTCAGCAAAGCAGTAATTTCACCCAAGGCCCCTAACGAGATGCGATGGACACAAACCAGGTCTAGAACAAACTGTTCTGTATCCCGTTACTGCCTCCTGCGCCAGCCTCTCTCCCCTGTACAGCACATGGCAGAACCTCAGGATATTCCACAACCCGTGCGTACACAGCACATCTTCCCTAGAAGCCGGAGATAACAGCAGCATCTCAGCTGAACGACGTCCCTTCATGAGCTCGTGCACTGGGTCTGTCCTTGTTCAGGCTTCTGTATCCCTGCGGAGCCCTCTGCACCGCGCTCCGGGGTTTGCCTGGTGCCCCTTTGGGAAGCACAGCTCCCGGCTCAGGCGGGGGCAGAGTTTATTTGCCCTCCTCTCTGTTTGCAGCCACTGCGTGGATAACTGACACATCCCTGTGTCTTCCTAGCTGAAAAAGTGCAAGCGTTTATTTGAAAAGCTGGTCACTGAGGAGTGTTTATAAAGGCTCAGATTGATTCCGAGAGGTTATAAAGCCCTTCCTAAAGCTCATTAAAAACCCACTGCACAAAGGGAGTTGCAGCTCTTTGACAAATCGTCTCCGGACTGTCACACAAAAGCAGCTTAATGTGAACTGTCATATGTTATTTAGGCTCATGAGTGATGGAGAAAGAGAAGTTCTGGAAATTGGAAAGGGTATTAAGCCAAGGGAAACCGTGTCCTGGGTTTTTGGCCGGTAATGAGCTTAGGCATAGATCATTTGAATGGCAGGCTGTTAGGCTGGCGTTAGACCTATAGACTACTTAAAAATAGCAACATCTTAATTTAAGAGAATATCAGTATCGATATGTGTGAAGTGATCAGAAGTAGGCTGGTGTAATTGCAGGAGCCTTCTGCTGCGTGGCTGGACTCCCTGCAGGAGGAGAGGATGTGGCATATTCTTAAAAACTGGAAAACATCTAGAGTAAGTTAATTGTGAGGAGATTTTCACTCTATATTTGAATTTGCATATATAAGCACACACTTATATTATCGCAAACGTAATTTTTTCTGTTCTGTTGTCACCAGAGGGAAAAAATATTTTAGTGCAGACAAAGGACTGTCAGTTTGATTTGAGGTCTGTTGTTGTGAGTGATGGTGTTTGCTCCCTACAGCTACTATACGTGCAGGCAAACATAGAATTATGCGGTAGATGCGCTAAATGTTTATTAGTTTTTCAAGGCTAACCACAAAGAGAAGATGAAAAACAGAAGGGGAATAAACTCTTATTCTTCAGGCTTTCCTCTAACTAATGGAAGGAAATATCTCTAGGCTGGTTAGCGATTCACTGTCCACGATGGAGGCCCCTGGCCCAGACTGCTGGTCGTGGTTGAAATTAGCCGTTGAACTGATCAGATCTGGCAACTCCTGCTCTCCTTACCAGAAGGTGCCAACACAAAGTAATTATTTGCCCTTGTGCTCTCAGTTCTGGTTGCAAGCCCTTCCTCACCATATCTAGATAGCAGGAATGCACTTCAGAGTTCTCAGGTGCCCACCCTGTCCCACCCTGCAGGAAGGTGGGACAGTCCTCCACGATCTTCCTCCCAAAGCTGCTACTCGGGCTCCAAAAGGTACCTTTGCTTCTGCACATCTGTGCATGCAGATATAATACCTAAAATTTCAAAGGGACAGCAAGAGTGAAACACAGGTTCTTCAGCTGCAGAAAGTGTCTAGATAGCTCAGGTATTTTGCTTTGCTACTTTGGGATCTCGGACGTATAGCTCCTTGCTGGATGCTCCTGCTACCATCTGGCAGAGGGAAACGGTGTGCATGCACGCGTACAGGTACGCATATATATATGGACACCACCACTTGGAACAATAATACTTTGCACGCAAAATCTTTTTCTTCCATAAGAGACAGCGTGCTTCACATCTCATTTTATGTAAATCAGAACAATTCATGCCAAAGAGATCAAGGATCTAATGGAAAAATCAGTCTTGGAAAATGTTTATGTGGAAAGGGTTATTATCACACCAGAGGGTTGGCATATTGCTTTGCTTATTAGATCTGCTAGTGCTTGGGAGTGATGGAGCACTTCGCCAGATCAGCAATTATAAGGCAGCTGAAAGGTTTAGGTTTCCTCCTTTGCTCATAGGTGAAAGGCAGAGGAATGAAATGCCTTAAAGGGGAAGCAGCAAGATGAGAATTTGCCCCATGCCAACATCAGCTCTGAGAGGAATTTGACCAAAATGAAGGAGGACTGGCATTGGCAGATATCGACTTTGTATTGGAGAGAGAAGAGTTAATTAGAAAGACAGAACCAGCCTTGCAAAAATCGCATCTGTGCTGCCATGTACACCAAATAACCCAAAAGAGTGTGGTTTGTTTCCATAATAGCGACTTACAGGGCCAAATAACACTTCTCCAAGCCTTTGGCTAACGGCCATGAAGTCATCTTTAAACAGATGCTGTCAATGTGAAAAATCTTTATATATTAGCTTGGAGATATATAACTATATTATCATTCCTAACCTGTATTACTAAAATAAACTTTTCTTGCATTTTTCTTTAAGCTTCACTGACTCTTTGCTATCTCTGTGGTCTATTTGCCTCAACTCAATTTTGTTTCCAAAATTTGACTAGTCAGTTCCCCTTCGATCCACAAGCCTCTTCAATGGCAGCATCAGTAAAAGGAAAAATGACAATTCCGTTGCCACTTAATCTAATGTGGGACCAGAGGTATGTTTGGGGGAATTTTTCCCTAACTGCACATTTTCAGCTTTCCACACATTAGGAGTTCTTTTTCAGTTGAATCACTGCAGCACTCTTTTTCTGTTTTAGCACCTAGTTAGGTGACCATTACCAAGTCTCTGATGTATTTTATTCTAAGTTACCAGGTAGTTATTCCTGAGTTCAGAGTATCATTTTGTCTAGAATGTATTGTATAATATTTTTTGCTATTAACTACAGCTAGCCACTGCCTGGTGCAGGTTGCATCTACCAGCCCCTTGCATTCACTTGTCTCAAGACAGCAGAGGCACTGGAAACCTTTCTTGCTTCTTTTCCAGCCTGACAGTAAGATCTGTTTTACTGTGCGATATTTTGATGAAAGATAAAACATGTCAATATGTCTGGTCAGCACAGAGCTGCACTGCTGGATTGTCTTCTGGGCTCTACCAGCAATTCATTCTGCACCACCCATGGCAGGCTCCTTACCCCTGAATTTCATAAGGAATGAGTACCTGCAAGTGATTAGCCTAGCAACGTGGAGAGTTAATGGATGTTTGCAAAACATTGAGAGACCCATGGGCGTAAAGCCCTGTGTTATTTTCTCTGACTCCGTTTGGCTACAGCTCTGTGGGATTCCCTTTCACTGCGTTCACCGAGTCCCTTTCTTCAGTTTGCACGTTTCTGCACTGTATGAACTCCAGGAGCTGGAGTTAGTGCTGGCTTGAGCTGGTCCATGACCAGTTACCTGTTCTTATCCCTGTGATGTGCAGCCCAAAGTTAGATGTCCTCTTTCTGAGCAAAGGGTTCAGGGACTTTGTTTTGGCTAGGTCTGGCTCTGGAGGCTGCTCACTTATCACTGGTTTGGGAAAAACTGTTGTTCTCCACTGCATGAAGCTGCTCCTTGTGCCCATTGTGCCAACTTGAACTCTTTCTGTCGGTCACAGCAATCCCTCCTTGTTCTCCATCTGCTTTATTTTCTTCTGCTGTAAGAAAGACTGATGTGTTGAGCATTTCCCGTGCTGTTATGCTCTCAGGTTGACTCATGATGGTGAGCTTTACTGACAGATCGCTGCCGGTGAGGAAGCTGTGATCATCTGAGGTGGGGGAGATGCTGTGCTTCTGAGATCCTTGGATGCAGCAGGGCCAGGGTCTTGGAGGCACAACGCTTTCATCAACACCAATAGGAAGAAGTGGAGTCTTGTTGGAAGTCCAGAGTGAAACCCTGTCCTGGCTTTCCTCCTATGGAGGGGGAAAAGGGATGTCACCCCCCTTCCCAGCACAGGCATTTCTGCACAAAACAAGACCTGTCCCAGAGTTACTCCCAAGATGTGCAAATGTCACCACAGCTTTTCTCTTTCACATAAACAAATGAAAGATTTTTTTTTTCTCAGCTATTTCGCTTAAAGTGTCACTGTATTTAAATTAAAAAAGACTTCTATTTCATATGCGAGAAGAAACTCTTTTGAGTGTATTTTCTTACTGAACTACTAAGTCTAGGGCGAAAGCTACCAGGTAAAGGATATTAAAAAAAAAAACAAACAAAAAACAAAAACCCAGTAAAACAAAGAAGGAGCAAGCAGAGCTTTGAGCTATTCAAAGCAATCACAAGCAACACTTTCTTTGGCATCAATTCAGGTAATTGTTGTGACATGTTAGTGACTTACAGTGAAAAAATCCAGGTCTGAGAGTAAGGGTGATTAGATAAATGTATGTTTATGATGGGAACAGACCTTGTTAACACCGTGTGGCATTTATGTTCCTCTTAGATCACTGGTCTATGATCAGAAGCTCTCCAGTGGGAAACACAACTGCAGTTTTTCAATATGCACCTGACAACACTTAGTTTCAACGACTCTTTTGTCTGGCTCTGCTGCAGAGTGTGTGCTTGCTTTTGGGCATCTCACTTGATCTCTCAGTGGTCAGCTTCCCATAAAGCAGGGATCTCCGTCCTCTTCTGTTAACTTTTGGGAAGGATCTGGGGAGATTGGAGTGGATTCACCAGTGTGAAACAGCGAAGAGTGTGTGCAAATAGCTGTCTTGTGTCTAACTGCAGTTCCCAGCAGAGATTTCTTACAGAAAGGCAGCAAAGCCCAGGTATGGATTAACCAAAAAGGGTCTGGGATCTGCAGCGCTGGAGGTGTTTCTCTGGATGGGCTGACCTCCTAGGGCCAGGAGGAATCCTTGTTTAATCTTGGATTCTGTGAAACCAAGACAAACAGTGACAAGCACAACGATGCCATGCCATCAGGTTCTCTTACCATTACCATGAAACAGTTCATAAATGGATTGCCTGAAATACTGGGTTTTCTTCTGGTAAACTGAACCCCTCACAGGTTATTTACCATCATTAGGTTTTTATGCTTATTTGAGATGACTCATTTAAATCACTGGGGTAAGCCACAGTTTTAAGAACTCTGTACTGTTACAAACTTCTTCACAGCCTGATGTTATTCATATCCTGGATTTTGGGTGATATCTGCCTTTAATAGCAACAATATCTGAAGTCAGTGAAACGCAAACAGCAATTTTAGCCTTGGGGAAGAATTATTAATGAGCAGTCCCTGAACTCCCAAAGCTTTGGTTCAAGCTTTGGATAACAATTCAGCTCTACACACTTTCTAACTGAATGTGCCCCTACCCTGGCTGTGACAAAAAAATCAGATAGTCTCAGTGGAGAATTTTTGGTAGGCTAAATTCATTATTGCTGTAGTATCTGATTGATCCAGAAAATAATTAAAGTTGGCCTCATCACCGGGTGGAGACAACACGAGAAGGCTGTAACTTAGCAAGATGCAAGAGGGTTTTGCACTATCCATCATAACTTTGGTTCTGACCATAGACACTCTTGTACTTATTGTATTTTTTACTATGATTACTTTTACTTTTTTTTTATCTGCAAGTGTTAGTTTATAGTTTCTGCTTTGTAGTCATTGTGATGAACTTACTGGAGTGCATATTAATTTTAGATTTTCTGCATCAGAGCTTCTATCTCGAGACACTCAACTACCTTTCTGTTTTGGTATTACATTACAAAGCCATTATCTATCTTGATGCAAACTCTAGTAACATGAATAAGGAGAGATAACATGTTTGGAGGGTGGATAATAACATCTTCACATCAAGAAATTGGGAGCTTTTTGTTTCATATGTACTAATATGAACTTAGCCTGTTTTTGTTTATCGTCTTCAGATATTTTCTTGTAGTATCTCTGTAATGCAGGAAAATTTAATCTGATACTGTGTCAGTATTAATAATAGTTTTAAGAGGTTTTCTCTATAAGTAATTATTTTTATTTTATTTTTAAATTGAGGAATGTGATTCCTTGTTAAATAGCCTTTTCTGATTGTTGCTAAATTTCATGTATTATGGCTGATGATACTGCAAGGCCAAAGAGAAAAGTAAAAAGCATTCTTTATTAAGTCTGAATCCTTGGTTTCCCATGGTAGGTATCAGAGGGAGGTCCACAATACTAGCCAGGAATGCTTGTTTTTATCATGAAGTTTCAATAGGCATAAACCATATTTTTATTTGGGGAAAAAATCTTTTTATATATAAATAAATTTTTCTGGAATATCTTATAGTAAAACAGAAGACCGATATCAACACCAGAAAACCTCCTAGCTCCTATAGAAGTTTGTGTATTATCTCATATGAATGCAGAGGCTGCAGGACTCTGATCTTCCACCAAGACTGATGTCCTTTAAGTCTGAATCGTGAAGAGTGCAGTTGAAGAGGTTCTCAAACTGCTGTCTTTGATCCTCCTTTGACTTCAGCTAGAAGTGATTCATTGACTCCCTTGGCTCAACCGTGGTCTTGCCTGAAGCCTTGGGCCAAAGCTCACCAAAGTTAATGGAGTTCTTTCTTTTGACTTTAATGATTTTTGAATCAAGCCCACTAAGATGGTAGGATGAGGTCTCTACCACACAATCCACAGAAGTAAGTAAATATACCTATTAAAAAAAGTGGAAAAGCTTGATGAGTAAGTTGTGAAATACAATCAGTATTTCCCCATGTTTAGTTGTGTAACTGTCAGTGCTTTCTTGTTAAGCTTTCGTACAATCAGTTCCCTGTATGTTATCCAACAGATTTTAGGAGATTATAGCAAGTTTCAGTATCAATAGACAACATCTGGCTTTCTGACATTCACGTCTGCACAAGTAGGATTTATTCTGCAATTCATGAGCATTGTTATAATATTTGTTTCAATATTTCAAAAGTGTATGTCCATTCATCCTCATTAATTCTGCAGGGGTATGCGTTGTTTTCACTGTGTTTTTCAAGTTGCTGTGGTAACAAGAAGATATTCCACTTATTATTTTCCATGTGCCAGATCTATGCCCTGGCTATTGGCCCAATCCTATGAGGTATTTAATACTGCCTGAAAGTGTCAGAGTGCCGTCAACTCACACGTAAATCAGAAGTTACTGAAGGCATTTACTCAACCTCAGTGTTGTGAAAATGGTTGTATGCTTATTGGTAGACATAGAAGAATAGAATTTTGATGCACCTTTTTGGCTGCAAGTACCTGCCAAGTGATGTAAGAGTCAGCTGGACCCTGGACCTGTTGAACGGGAGAAAAGTCAGGTGGACTCATCCTCTGTAACAAGAGAAACAGAGGGAAATCAGTTTCCATCTTTAGTATCTAGAGATTCTTTGTTTTTTCTGGGCTGTGTCCCATAATTTGCACCTGGATTTCTTGGGCAGAATATCTGAAAGGGTAAATGTCAATGGGGCAGGTGCTGCTTTGTGTAGGATCTCCACTGTTAGAGCAGACTTGAAACCCAGAGACAGACTTCTCTGAATGTTGTCTTTTGCTACGTGGCCACACGATTACATGCAGTAGCTGCTCTGGGCTTGCAGTGCAAAGTGGAGCAGGTACTTGTCCAAGTCTCACCCTATTCCCTTGTGTTGCTGTTGAACTAAAGTTGCTTGTCCCCCTTCTGTAAAGCTGGTGTTCCTGCGCTTTTACTCTCAGGGGTCCTTTCTCAGCAACGTAGGGTTCACTACCTGAAACTCTGTGACGGAGCTTCCTGGGGATTAAATTATGCCATACCTAGGTGCACAGAAATCTGTACAGACAGAGACGTATTCTATAGAAACTTACAACAATTCCACTCTGTCCTGCCAGCCACTTGCTACCTACTGCTCAGGATAACAGTTTGCTACTACAAGACCCACCAGCTTTGCATATGGTCAAAGTAAGATTGAGTCTTTAACTAAAGCATGTTCTGATGTTGCCTGAAGAATGTTATTTTGTCAGTATTGCTGCCGCTGCCTAGCAAAGGCTGAGGACTGACCCAAAGCAGACCGCACTCTACACCCATTTGCAGGGCTAGAGTACTGTGGATGGGGGCTGGAACTGGCAAGTATTGGGATTGCTACCATCGCTCTTTTTACTTTCTGCAACATCTGTGAAAACTTCCAGGTTCAGATTTCTGGAAGATTCAACAGCGATGGCTATATTTTGGTTGAGAAAACATCTAAAATTCACTTTTAACCAGGGAATTGACTCATAGGAAGGGCAGATACACCCTGTGCAGTAGGGCTGGATTCACTGGGAGCTCTTAGGTGCAAACACTAGGAATATAGGTCAAAAATGAGGTGTAGCATACCATTTAGAGTGTGCTCTAAATACTGACACCAGATGAGTCGTGGCCTCACATAACTTTGTGTTGTGATGAAAACATCTGACTTCTGACTGATAGAAACCACAGTTCTCTTAGTGCTTGACATAGGAGATTGTGAGTCTGAGCTCTGCTTAGATGTGTAAGTGCTATGGAATGAGCATTATGAACCCAAATGTCACCAGAGATCTCAGGCTTGCTGTCTTCCCATTGATTACTTACCTGTGCAGAGTATACTTTATACTGTAAGGTGGAATAATGATTCTTAGTTGTGTGAAGCTCTTCTATATTTCACTTTCAAGAGATTACTTTGATACAGTGGAAAATCCTATGACAGGCAAGTTTTGTCTTGCACAGGACTTGCCAGATTGAGATCCCATCCAGTCCTGTACACCATGGCCTGCAATATGTTTACTTCTCAAGTCCAAGAAACCCTGCAGTGAACAACCATTCAATTAGCTATACAGAGCTGAAAATTTAGTTTTTTCCAGATGTTCATTTCTAAAAAAGCATCCTTTCCAAGCTTTGTTATTGCAAATCTATTAATCTGCACTAGTACAGATTCGATCCTTTCAGGATCTTTTCCTGTTTAAATAAATGAAACTTTAAAAACTCCCATGTTGTAGCAATTAGAGACATACTAGTTTCCTGATAAAAGAATATACCTAAACATTATTTTTCATTATCAAGTGAAGGAGGGGAATACAGACTCAGTAGTTGAGATTCTGGGAAACTTAAGTTCTGCACTTTGTTGCGCTCTGGGATTCTTTTGTGACTATGGGAAAATTGCTTGGATTTGGATAAATGCTTGTATTGCTGTGGCTCAACAAATTACTGCATGTCATCGGAGTCATGGTCGGTGTCTCAATGCAGGTGCGCAGCTCTCCCTTCGTGTCAGGTCATGCTGCCTTAGTGAAACTTCCTTTATAGCACACTAAGTCGTACTACTATGCATTTGCTGAGAAGTGAGAGCCTTCACAGAGATGGCTCACCCAAATCAGGTGGTGCACAGTGGCTTACTGGTGCCTCTGGTTTCTCTGTCTGTCTGAAATGTACTTTGAGCATAAGTTCACATTTGCTACACCATACGGCTCGAGCCAGATGCAGTGGAGGGCCAGCCTGAATATAAGCCAAGCTTTTGCCCTGCATGCCTTGTGTTTCTCTGCCTGTATGAATCGGTTGAACTTCAAACCGCGTCCACAGTGTGAGGTGTAGCTGTGTGGGTGATCACGGAGCTTGGCCTTGAGTGTGAATCCTTGCCTCAGTTTTCCACCGCTACATTGGGGAATTATACCATATTCCCAGCAAACAACTGAAATTTGAGGATAAGTGCATAAAAAGTCAAGATCAGAGAACTGCTATTTGTACTCTTTTGATATTTCCATGAAAATCAAATTGGCTCATAGGCTAAGAAGCAGGCCAGAGTCACTCCTGGAGGGATTCACATGAAAAATAGAGGTGTTTTTTTTTTTTCCCCTGATTTTCTGTAACTAAAACTCTGCCTTTCCACAGACACTAACCAATGCCAAGCACTGGCACGCATTTTATTCAGAAATGAAGGTGAATACTTTGAAAAGAGAGTGCTAGCTGCCACAGAAGTGTAGAGCAGAACCTGGATTTAAGAGAGAATTGATTGTATTTGTATCTAGTCTAGTGTGGTTTATCGTCAGGTTCACTTGGAGGAAGCATTGCACTGGGACTCAGCAGCCCTGAGCTGTATCCTTGGTGGCTGTTCCAGACCAGGTGCATGATCTTAGGTGAGTCACATCATATCTCTCTGCCTCCGTGTCCGGTGGTAATTACATCCCACTGTTGTAAAGTGCTGTGAGACCTTACAGCGAGTGCTAGGTGTGATTCATTAGCTGTATAGTAAATATACAAAGCGCTCTGCTTAGCATCATGGGTACTCTAGTTCCAAAGGCTTGGCAGGCTGCCATTAGAGGTCAGTGTAGCTCTTCATGTAGTGGATATAAAAATCTACTCAGTCACAGCTATGGTTGCTTACCTTGCAGTCCAACCTGATTTCATGGGTATTTGTATAGGAAAGAATGGTCTGGAGTTAAGTGATATATAAGTTAGATCACGTCTGGGGAAGGCACATGTTGAATAAAGATCACCAGTCTCACCTTTGGTTTCCTTAGTGATACTACAAACAGCAAAAGCAAGCCAGAGAAGATTGCACGAGAGTGTTAAAACTGTGCTTCGCTCTGGTCATGAAGATGTCCAGTTTGGTATGCAGGTGTAGTTTCAGAAAAGCATTAAACATGACCATGGGAAGAGAATAGCACAGATGGCCTAGCTACTGCTGAATCCCCTGAACTTGGGACCTCTTACTCTAAACATACTCCTCTCTCTTCTGTAGTTTGAGATAAACAATAGAGTTTATTGTGACTTGGATTTGCTACTATCACATAAGATAGGTGGATAAATAATACTTTTGAAACTTTCCAGTAGGATGTGGATACGGAGGAGCGAAACATGAAATATGCAAGAAATAAAGCATGGCTAGATGTGGTTGGTGCCATACAAATTCTAAGTATTAAACAATCTAGATCTTAAAGAAGTTACAATATAGTGATATGAGAAATTGTTATTATGGTGCTATTTTTATCATTTTTTGTTGACAGTAAGCTGTAGTCAAAGCTTTCTCTCTTTACTTGAGAATATAAGACGTAATTTCTATGAACACATGCTTTTACTGTTTTGCATTATAAGCAAGTGTCTCGATCAAGAGACGTTTATCTGCTGCTCGTATAGCCACTTAGGGATGGGGGAAATGACATGGAGTTGACAAAAATGGTAAAATAGCGTCTTCAGATAATGCGAAGGCTGGCAAGTTTTCAGTTGCTTTTATGTCCATTTCATGGTGATTACCCAGAAAGAAAAAGAAAAAGAGAGAGTGAACTTGGCCACATAGGGAATTCAGGACAAAATAGATTGTTCCCATAAAACATCCTGATTAAAACATCCCCAGTATTGGAGGACACTACCAAGCACCTGAATGGGCTAGTGTGCTCCTTGTGGAGTAGTGCCAAGTTAACGAGACCTGAGCTATCTCTGAACAAACTATTGCACGTGTATCGCACAGCATAGTACCCCATGGAGCCTGTAGCTCTGCAACGTAAGCCTGGCCCTGCAGCGGGTTGCTTCTCCGTGTCTTTCAGCAGTACTAATTTGCCCAAGTGGATTAGAGCACTGATGTGTTATTCCATCTACTGTGGGACTGTGTGGCCCCACACGGATGTGCTCTCAACATGCTAGAGCATTTTTCTCTCTGATACGAATGAGTGGTGCTACAGATAGTACTGATCAGCAGAGATGAGTATGGAGAATGAAAGTAATGGAGCTTGTTTGGGTAAAAGTCAACAGCATGCGGTGAGCTGAACTGTGCAGAGTTAATACTGTGGGATCTTCAAGAACAGATCCTGTGCACAGAGCCCCAGGATGGGCAATGTCCATGGCCAGACTGAGGCCTAGTCAAATATATCAGAGTGAGCCTGATTGCACCCCAATTTCTAACCCCACGGAGGGGAGAGCAAGGCTGTGCAGCACCACCTGTGCCCGGAGCTGATCTGTCATTTACATCACACAGTCTTCGTGTCCTGTGAGTTCTCTGCAGTCCCTCGTGGCTTCTTGTTGGTGGATATGTTCATCATCTCTTTGTTGTGAGACTAATGAACCTATTACAGAAATTCTGACGATTTGGGAAGATCAATGAAGTAAAGAAAGGCTGTTAGCACTTAGTATGCTTTGCAAGCACACTAGCTTGGAAGGTCATTGCTAACAGAAAGAATTATTTTCCTCCTGTCAGTGGCCTAGCTGGAAGCTGCTAACGTCATGCAGCCCTGTGCTGGCCTAAGAGAAACGAATGGTGTGAAACCTGCCAAGTTTTATTCAAAGGGCTGGTGTCCATATCAGAAACCTTGCCACCCCAGTGAACTTGGGAAGGAGTGAAAAAGGAGTGGGAAAAGCTTTATTTATTTAAAGTAATTTATGTTTGGTTGGATTTTTAGCAAATGCTCATTTTTTAAATGAACTGAAACATCAGTGGTGCAACCTTGGATGTTCAAACATTAGTGGTCATAGGATGGCTGTGCTCTGCCAGTGCAAATACAGCCCAGGTGTATTAGGCAGGTGGCCTGCGGAGATAGGGATGTTTTAATGCTACTGTGCAAGATACTGGTAAGATATCTGGAAATGGAGCTGCAGTGTGCAGCAGAAAGGCCCTGGAAATTATTGGAGTGCAGGCTGGCACTGTTTGGGATGGGGAATCAGTGGGACAAGAAAGGATAATGAAAGACAACAGATCTCAAAAGGAGCCCAGGGCAGAGTGAGAACTGATGCTGGCTGGGTACACTGGGGTGAAGAGCCAGCTGGGACAACAGCAATGATCAGGATCCTACACAATATAATCATTCTTCTTGAGAGACTGACTAGGCAGAGTGGAGAGCAGGGCAGGGCAGGGTGGGCTGGGTGAGAAGACTGACCCTGTGGTGAAGAGCCTGAGAAACAGGGATTGGGCCAGAGCCAAGGTAAAGGTAAGACTCCGAGAGGGCATAGAGGAGCATCATTACAAGGGCAGGAGGAGTGGAAGCATGTTTGAGATCCCTGTGATTGATGATTAATAACTCTGTTAGTCCCAAAAGGCATTTACCAGGTTGGGTGTCTCTGTCCTGTGTTCTCTGGTGCTATGATAAATACCATTGCCTTGACCGAAGTGGGAAGTCAGCCTGGATGGGGCAAGAAGCATGAGAAGCTGAGAATGAAAATAGGAGATGCGCAGTTCTCAGCCAGCCTGCTCTGGAGAGAACAGCCTGTACAGAGTGACTGTGCTCTGTGAGGCTGGTGGAGGTCTGCCTGGGCTCGGGGAGGTTGCTTCTGTAGGTCTGAGCAAACAGCTTGGATTGCAAGTGGAAACAACCTCCCATGTTCTTTGTCACACAGTACCTAGGAAAATCTTACCAGAACGCACTCGTGCCATGTCGTTCAAAGTGCTGCCCTGCTTCCCCTCTTTGCTCGCAGTGCCTTTGAATGTGGCCCAGACCATATGGCAGGGGAGCTGAGAGATACTGCAGGAATGCCTGAAGGGCTGTCCTGCCAGGCTCTGTGATGAGCTCCTGCCAACCCAGAGAAACAAGGGATGAGAGAGGTGCCAAGGTCAGAGGTGGGCTGAGCAGCTAAGTTCTCTTAGACTGTAGAAACAGGACCATTTCCCCAGAACCCTTCAACTCAGCATCGTATTTGGATAGTCTGCTGGGCTTCCTGTACACCCGTGTATTCTCACTGAGTATCTTGAAAGCATTTTGGCCAGCACCACAGGTAAAAGTTCCCTTCTGTTACTAATATTCTTTTTCCTGCATTTTAATTTAATTTCCCCTATAATTCCTTCTTTTTCCACTGTGCATTTCCCCTTGAAAGCTAAGATTGCACAAACGGATGTATATTCTTCCTCCCCAAGTGCATGTAGCCTTTTCTCTGCTGTTTGAAAAAATTAACATTTGGGCTGAAGTACACCTGCAATTCCCATTAACGTAACGGAGTGAAACCGACCCGCTGGTAGCGAGTCAGAGGCTCTGAACTCCCTTCCTCTGACAACAGATCTTGGGGGAGGAAAAGAAGATGACCCAGAAGGTGGTAGGGAAGTCTGCTTTCTAAGCAGCAGCGATACGTAGGGTGTACTGGCTGCTGATGGAGCCTGCACCTCCAAATCCTGCTCGTGTGCTTAATCTTAGCCTTGCCATTAGGTGCTTTGCTCCGAAGAGGCGTGCAGTGCAAACCCCCTGATTCTTGCTAGGGTATTTAATCCTGTACTGGTATCATCCATAGATGTATCGCCCAGATGGATGAGCTAAAATCTTCTGCAGATCAAACTGTGTGTGTTGAAGCTGTATAGAGTGGAGGAAAAGGAAAAATAAGGGGAAGCCGTCCTTAGAGTTTAGTTCTCGTGGACTGGTAGGAGGCTAGCAAGCAACTTCGGCTATGGTTAGTTGTCCTGATTGTCCATGTAGGACGTTTTGTCTCTTACCCTAGAGTTGAAGTTTAGGATCTCAGTGTGGAAAGAAATATGTTATGTGCCAGTGAAGAAATCTAAAACAAAGAGGAGGCACACAAGATAAACAGTGAGCAAATGGGAAGTTTGCTGCTTACTAGTGCAAAGTATAGTTCTGGTCCCCCAATGCCGTAAAACAAACTAAATTCTGATAAAAGCTGTGTATGAAGAACAACTGAAAAATAAAAGTTTTAAACAGTTTAAGTTCTATGTTCCAGTCAAATTAGTCTTAGCAAAGTGAGTCATTTATTAAAATAATGTTTGTGAGGAAATAACTTCTCTATTTTTTTCCTCATCTAACTGTTCTTTCCTAGTATACTTGCTGTTTGCCAAATAATTTGGACAAACATACATGTAGCCTGCTTCTGCTTTTGTTCGTGCAAGCTGTTCCTTGTTTGTGGCATATCCAGATATTTTCCTTCTTTCTGAAAGGAATGACTGGAGCATTGTGAAACTGGGATACTGTCAGTAAGGCTTGCAGAAGAACATGTTAATTTGGATGAAGAATAAGACAAAGTCTTCAAAGATGACCACGGGTTCCAAGTGTTTTGCATACTGTGTCCTGTTAATAGACCAAGCTTTGAAAAGTCATTGGGGAAAACCTGGGGTGGGGGTAAGAGTCATTGCTGTGCTATGCAATGCTTGTCTAGACTTTGCCTTCCAGTAAGTCTTTACCTTCCTGCTCCCTAACAGGATTGTGAAAACCCATCTGGTTTTTAGCTAGCTGGCCAGCTCTGGTTACTAAAGATAAAACCAGTGTGTAGGACAAGATCTCTCTTATCTGAACTGTGGATCTATTTTGCTTTGGGTACTGCAGGAGCTGACTCATGAGGAAAAGATGAAAGAGTTAAGAAAGGACACGACAGGTAATTGATTACAAAGTGGCCACAGAGAGTCTTTTGCAAGAGTTGCAGGATATGGGAATTTTCAGACTGTCCTCCTGTGCCATCTCGTGTCTTGTTCTGTGAGCATGAGGGCTGCGTTTCCTTTCAGTCCCTTGTGAGATAGCTCATGTTAGTGAGATTCCATGTAGGAGCTCGTCTCCTTCAGCCACAGTTTCTCCTGAACCTTTGTGTGATTACTACCTATTAGCATCTGTAACATCATCCTCCTCCTGCTTTAGCCATTCCTGTCAGACCTCTGCTACTGACGGTGCCTCATGATTAATACGTGAAAGGGTTTTGTTCTCTGCCCTTCTCCATGGTGGAGGTCTGTGTGATTCAAAACACCCTCCCGACTCCCCTTTCTGTATGCAGCCAGTAGATAGTGCTGCCTCTTTGCCAGGGGGTGCAGATCAGCACCTTTCACATCATGTCCCGTATTCTCAGCTGTTTTCAAAGGATGGTTTCTGGTGCTTCGTGCTGGAACTTCAGCTAGGGATTGAGTTCAAGACGCTCTTGCACATCTTCATAATGGGCAGCAGCCTCATGGACCAGATCCTGCAGCACTTACCCACTTCTGGGTAGAATTCCAGTTGCACTTGCAAGGTGTTCTTTGCTGCGTCAGGCAACCAGAGGATTTTTCTTTGATGTAGGAAGGGTAAGTAGGAAGATATTGAACCAACACAGTCTTTGAGACTTTTTTATGTGATGCGTATTCATGTAGTTTGAATTTCAGTATCTCAGCAATTCATCTGAAAATTGGAAGTAGGCAGAAAGAGCAGAGGAGGCTGCGGCATTGAAAGGAAAAAATGCAGAACAGAATGTCAGCCTGCAAGATAGCTGGATTCAAAATGTGTTTTTCTTTTTCCCTTTCTTTAGAATAGGAAATGAATCCCAGATTCCAAACAGTATTCCTCATATAAATCAGCAGTAGCTGTTAAAGCTGAATGGGTGTAAACAGGAGCAAAACTGGGCCTTCAAAGCTCAATAAGAATTGTGGCCAGTGAGTGCAGTTTGTGAAAAGGCAGGCTCCCTGACAGATGAAATTGCTGTTCACTGTCGCATTAGTTCTTTTGGTTTCAGGGACTGATACCACAGCACAGTCTAGCTCTGCAGTTCGTAAGCCTGGGCACTTGCAGATCCCAGCGAGCAAGAAAGCGGGATCTGCAAGAACAGAAAAAAGAAAAAAATATTGAGAACCAAAAATAAATCTCATAGTCCAGCTGGCAAATATTCCAAGGCCACAATTGTCTTTGGCATCCCTCCACCCCCCAAGGTCTCCAACGGTTCTGAGGCCCCCACCACAAAAAAAAAAAAAAAAAACAAAAAAAACAAAAAACACACCACCCCAAAAAAACCCCCAAGGGTTTAAAAATACAATAATTAAAGAAAATCTTGATGTCATTTGAATTTGGGAGTATTTGGAGTTTAGTGTTGTGTGAGTGTGTGTGCACATATGCACCCAGTTGGAGTCTGAATGGACTGTCCAAGCAAGGAGCAGATGCATCCCTTCTCTGTCTGGGGGGTGCAGGACTGCCCGTACAGTAAAATGTGCTGCTTTGGGCTCTCTCTGCTGTTGTGATTGTTGTATTTATTTCAAGAAGAATGACTCCAAAGTGGTTGAGTTGAAGGCTGCTCATTATAACCCTAGCTGATTAGAATTTAGGACTGTGCAATTTAATTATGCAGAAATTAAAATTATGATACAGGACAAAACCATATTCCCCTCCATCCTATGGCAAGGAGAGAATTCCTTTCTTTTGTGTAGTTACGGACTTCTCTAACGTTGATTTCAGACAAAGTATTCAAAATCTAGTCTTCCCTGGCAGCAGCCTGCCAGCCCTCCTCTGCATACCTCATTCAGGAAGAGTATGTCTAGTTCAGCAGTTATCTCTTTGGAAAGGTGCTTGGGAGTAGAGCAGATGCAGCTAATTCTTTTGAACAAATTCTCTTGAACTAATTCATTGATGTAGATGCTGACTGATGTGGATTCAGTGTATCTGACAGTTTATAACTAGCTAATTAGAAAGTATCAGTTAAGACAGTTTTCTTAAACTGTATCATTTATGATAGCAGTTGTTACAGATTTGGAAGAAAACTTCTTTATCACTGGTTAAAGCCTCATCCTCCCAAACTGACTAATGAGAATTTTCAAAGGACTCTTTTCAAAAGAAAGGAGACACAAACCATCTCTGAGGAGGGACAAAGTACAGAAAATTTCTACCCTAAAAGGGAAAGCTTCAGAAATGAGCATCAGAAAGCAGGATTATTGCAACAGATGTTGCTTTTCACTCTTATCGGAGTTTGCTCACAATAAGCTCTTTATTCTCCATGTCCCATGGCCAAGTGGTGGTGGTGCTCACTGGTGTATATGCTGGAATAAAAGAGCTGATGAGCATTCACTGGGATGGTGCAGCTCACCCGACTGTGTTTCTGCACTGATGGAGTGAGAGGACTGGAGAAGAGGTATGTTTTATCAAATATGCAGTTCCTCTTTCTTTTCTCCATTGCAGATGATGAATAGATGGGACCAGATCTTCAGTTACTTAATCTTTTTTTTTTTTTTTTTTTTTTTTTTTTTTGGTATGAGTTTAAAACTTTCTTGCTGCTCTTTTTTCAATGATAAAAGTTGTCACCTGCTGATAGTTTAGAAAAGCCTTACAGCATTTAATTGCTGACCAAAGCCTAAGTAAGGCTAGGTCTCAGGGAATATAGGTAGAGTCTGAGCTCCCTGAAGGGGAGATGGCCAAAGCTGCAGTCTCGTTTTCTGGGAGCAATACTCGGATGTCAAAGGGCAAAGAGGAGAGTCAGTAGCTGTAACCCTTCCTGCAGAGAGGCTATGCTCCCTGCTCTAGTGACATACAGCTCACAGACCATTGCCTTAGATGTTACGCAGTGCTGGCATGTGACATCTGGATCAACCTTGGAGCAGGTCGTGGAACAGGCAGCAGAGATGCACATGGGGAACCCCTGCGTACGGACTGGAAGTCAGCCAGCATCCTACCAAATGTCAGGATTAGAGTTGTCTCTTGCACAGAGAGAGTATTTCCCTTGTGGTGCTCACTTCAGCATCACGTGGGGACGAGATGAGCGGGTCTTTAATCTGCCTGCCGTGGCAGCCATCCTACTGCTGAAAACCTCGCTCTGCCTCCTGACCTGAGCCCTGCTTAGAGATAACTGAACCCAGCAGCATCTCTTGTGGATGGTACAGATGGGCAGGAGCCGTTGTCTCCCGTGGCCGTGGGGAGCTGCCAGGCTGCTGTAGCAGACCTCTGGGAGAACGACTTCAGCCTTTGTTGCTGCTAATGGTTACAAGCAACTGATCTCTCTGTGGAAGTGCCATAAACGAAGAGTAATTTTGCTATTAAAAATACTAAAATCTTCCATATGGAAGAAAGAGGGGTGGGGTTTTTTGTTTTTAATTGCTATTTATTTTTCTCATTGTGCCCTAAATATACATAGCACTGTCCAGCTGGCTGAACCACAGAGCAAGAATGAATATCTGCCCCATCTATAAAGGCACAAACCTATAAAGCACAGATGACAGACTGAAGTCTCAAATCTTTGCTCTGTTCACATATATGGAAGTTTTACCATTGGCTTCAATGAAACCAGAACCAGGATTTGGCTTACGCAAAAGGACCATTAGCCAAATGAGCACAAGCACATGAGTCAGATGTTCTGGGTTGATTCCTGCTGTTCCCATTGTTTGGCCAATTTCTTCACTGCTATCTGCCTCAGTTTCCCCTATTTTATCAGTGCATAATAGACTAAGGATGTTTCAATTATTAAGTTAATAAAACTCACCTTACATTTACTACTGTTTTTGTAAGAGGTTTTTGAAACTTCACTAGAGGTGCGCTTTTGCTGGCATAAAAACTGTATCATAAGGATTATCAGCTCTGTCCATGAGTCTGGCTCTCTGCTCATTCGTAACAGTTGTGTTTACAAAAAGACCGTGGCATCATTTAAACTCTAGGTGTCCAGGTATGAAGAAACCACAGTCATTGCTTTGAATATGTATCTGATTTTTCTAGAAAAGGGTTGAGAGCAAGGAGCTTTCCATTTCCCCCATGGATTGTAGTTGGTTTTGAGAGGTGTCCAGCTACAGAAGCTCTGCAGACGCAGCTCCAAGTGACGCGGGGTCACCACTGCAGGGATATTACTGTGGTTAGTACAGGCACCATTGTGACCATCTAAGGGCTTAAATGCATATGCAGGCCTTTCTAGATAAAGTAAAATGGGAGAAGCCACTCGGTGGATAAACTTGGTGTTATTTTTGGATGATTTCGGCTTCTCTCTCAAATGCCATCTTTGTACTTAGTGGATGGTTTATCTGACTGTATTTCTGTGGTTAGAGTGCAATGCATAGGACAGCATAGTTTGTGTTAATAATAATTAATAAGAGGGCAGTACTGTAGCAATTGCTGTCCCTTTGTCCCATGATTCAAGCACAGCATGTTTACTGTTAAGGTAGATGGGTTTGCTCTGGACTCCAGAGGCTTTGTGTCACTTTTGAAAAGCTTTATTTTCTTTTCTTTTCTTTTTTTTTTAGCTTTATTATTTCAAGATCCTAAGGTCTCCTGCCAGGCTTAAATTATGTTTTTTATATTTATTTGGCTTCCCATTGAAACCATCCAGTTTCCATAAACCCCCTAATAACTATTTTAAAGTTTTTGTTCTTGGCTCTTTCCAAACCTATAAACACTGGTTTGAAAACCAAAGCTGAATTCTGTGCAAATAATCCTCTCTACCACCCCTTCTCCTCTGGGTATAAGCGGGGCCTTCAGTGTTTTCCTTCCCAGCACTTGTTAGTTATCCATGACCCACATGCCTCTTGTTTGGGGGGAAAAAAAGGTAGTTGTGGCATATAAGCGACCTGACAGACGATGTTTCTGAGACATGATGGTTGCAAATAACAAAGGAAAACAGCAGCAGGTAAAGTAGTTAAAACACAGTTGCGCTCCAAACGTGTCTTTTCTTCCTGCCTTAGTGTAATCCCGTATTTAGCATGTGCGTGCCCCTGAGAGAGCACCCTTGAGCAGGTGGTTGTGCTTGTTGCCAGCTCTCAGCTGCTGTGTGGCAAGCATAAACCAAGCCCAGCCCTCACCAGTGAGTGCTGCTAGTGCACGGGGACGGCCCAGAGAAACACAACTTGCCCCATGAGATCTTCCAGCTTGTGAAAGGTTTGGGTGTTCTGGTGAGAGGACAACGCATAGCCATGTCCTGGGGAGGCTGACCCGTGCTGCTGTGTAGCTTGAGAGACAGTGTGGAGGATGAAGCAGCAGAGAAGTCCCAGCAGAATATCAGTGCCTTGGGGAAATATGGTTGTTTAAAGATTGGGCTTTTGGATGAGAAGCCAGCCCTGATATCTTTTTCCCGAGAGTAAAACTTGCCACTGATACCTATGATGATGTCTGCTTATTATGGGAAAGCATGGTGGTTCTTGTCAAAAAGGAGACCTTTTTATGCAAGGCTAATCCCTGGGAAGTTTATTGCTATGCTGGTACCGGTGGTGGTATGGAGCTAAACCAGGATGCAGAGAACTTGCACGGACTTTGCACCAAGTCTGTCAGGAGAGGATGGAGTTCAGTCTCTTGTCTTTTCTTTTTGTTGTGCTGGCTTTTCTTTGCATTGTGTAGGTGCTGAGATGCTGGGTCCTGATAGCAGTGGAATTGCCTTGTCCCAGCTTGTGCAGCCACGGACACTGGGTTTATTGCAGCTAACTAGAGGCCACTCGTCACTTAACAAGTGCCCCAAGTGAAGTGAATTCAGGATCAAATGTCCATCTTGTGTCTTTCACAGATGCTCAAACCAACAGGTGTCACAAGCAGGAGGCCAGACCTAGAGGTACTGAACTCAATGGAAAAAAAAAACCTGTATGTCTTCAGAAGCTTTGGATCCTCACCGGTGACAAAAGCAAATCTTCCAAAATACGTTTTCTGTGCAGAGACACTGAGTGGGGCCTCTGGCCAACATCTGAAAAACCGGGGGCTAAAATTAGGTCCCTAAAATACCAAGAGCAGTGAATGGTTCCAACTGATACCAAGTTAGGAAAAAGGGCCTGAAATAAACAGATTCCTCAGTAACCAAGATCCTGTTTTTGAGACAAGTGTTCATTCTCACAAATCAAAACAACAAGAAACCAAAAAGAAAAAAGAATGAAAACATCAAATCAAATCCCAGCAATCCGATGATATTATCAGCCAAAGCATGTCCTACTAGAATGTTTTCAAAAATTCCTTGGGGAGTACCAGTGAGCCATGAAAAGGATATTGCTCTTTTCTGAAGTATTAGATTGGGGTTTTTGGGAACACACCGTATTTATTCATGTGACAAGTCTGTTCTTCTGCTAGGTCATGTATTGGCTGTACGGTTCTTTTGTCCCTTGAGAAGTTTCTTTCTTTTCCAGGCTTATGCTATAAGATATATATTTCTTAAAAACATTTTTCTTGTCATCTTTCTGGCTTTGTGATGGACAGTATGATTATTTGTATCATTTGGCAGGTACAGTGAGGAAGCAATTAGCAGCAATAAATACTCTGTCAAAAGGATGATTGATGTCCAGGACTATCTCGCTTTGATAGGTGTCTGAACACATTGTTCAGTGCAATCCTGTTCCCTGGCTGAAATTGTTGGGAGTACTGAAATATGAATGTCAGAAAATATTAATAGGAATGACAGCAATCCTGAGAACATCTCCAATTTATTTAAAAATAGTACTTGGATCTGGTTTTTAGTTCTCTCCTGAGTTTGTGGTGGTGCTCCTTTCTGCATATGATGAAAGTGGCCATGATACTGCATTTTATATTACTTTTATGTCTCAACTAGGAACATCGACTTTATCATTTTAGGATGAATGACTAAGCATATTTTTTTTTTAAATTGTATACATAATTGTTAATGGTGGCTTGAGCATCTAGTATATGTTTATCGTTGTGCTTAAATTGCTGTGTTGTCCCAGCACCCTACTTGTCAGTCGAGATCTCACTGTATAGTTGGACAACCAGAAGACACTTTCTGACCCAGGACATTATGTACTTCCTTGACTCTACATAAAAGGAAGGAGGACCCATACTGGCTTAAACTGTGTAGTTCCCCGAAGTGAGTGCATGCAGCAGTGCAGGCTGCTTTGGGCATCAACCTATTTTTTTTGTATGTATCTGTAGAGAACTTAGAGTGAGTGTGATTCCTGGCTTAGTTCTCACGCTTTTAATGCAGGATGAATAAGTAATATCTTGTGGTGGGTTGACCCTGGCTGAGGGCCAGGTGCCCACCAGAGCCGCTCTATCACTCCCCTCTTTCATTAGACAGGGGAGAAAAGGTACAATGAAAAAAAACGTACGGGTCGAGATAAGGACAGGGAGAGATCATTCTCTAATTATCATCACGAGCAAAACAGACCGAACTTAGAGAGGGAATTCATCTTATTTATTACTAAGCAAAACAGAGTAGAGGAATGAGAAATAAAACTAAACCTTAAAAACACCTCCCCCCACCCCTCCCATCTTCCCGGGCTCAACTTCACTCCCGGCTTCAACCTCCACCCCCCCCAGCGGCACAGGGGGACGGGGAATGGGCGTTACGGTCAGTTCATCACACGGTGTTTCTGCCGCTTCTTCATCCTCAGGGGGAGGACTCCTCTCATCATTCCCCTGCTCCAGCGTGGGGTCCCTCTCACGGGAGACAGTCCTTCACGGCCTTCTCCAATGTGAGTCTCCTCCACGGGGTGCAGACCTTCAGGAGCAAACTGCTCCAGCGTGGGTCCCCCACGGGGTCACAAGTCCTGTCAGCAAACCTGCTCTGGTGTGGGCTCCTCTCTCCACGGATCCACAGGTCCTGCCAGGAGCTTGCTCCAGCGCGGGCTTCCCACGGGGTCACAGCCTCCTTCAGGTGTCTCCACCTGCTCCGGCGTGGGGTCCTCCACGGGCTGCAGGTGGAATCTCTACACCCCCTCATCCTCCCTCCATGGGCTGCAGGGGAACAGCCTGCTTCACCATGGTCTTCACCACGGGCTGCAGGGGGATCTTGCTCCGGCGCCTGGAGCACCTCCTCCCCCTCCTTCTTCACTGACCTTGGTGTCTGCAGATGTTCTTACATCTTCTCCCTCCTCTCTCTGGCTGCAAAAGCGCTCTCTAACTGTTTTTCTCTTTCTTAAATATGTTATCACAGAGGCGCTGATTGGCTTGGCCTTGGCCAGCGGCGGGTCCGTCTTGGAGCCGGCTGGCATTGGCTCTGTCAGACACAGGGGAAGCTTCTAGCAGCTTCTCACAGAAGCCACCCCTGTAGCCCCCCCGCTACCAAAACCTTGCCACGCAAAACCAACACATATCTCTAAGAATATGCACCTTGAAATCCATGTGTGAGGGCACCCTGAAATATGCAGAAAGGAAAAAAAGACGTCTGTCTCTGTGGCTGTTCAGTACCAGAAATAAAGTCTTCTCAGTTCTGCACAATCTAATTTCTAACAAACTTTTTCTGTTCTTTCTTCTTATCCTGACCACGTGAGCTCCCATTGGGTACCACACCACCAGACTGCTCTGGCAGCTGTAGATGGGGCAGATGAGACAGAGCAAAGAAAACAGAGTTAAAGTACTCCTGGGACAGGAAAACTGTATACGAGGCCAATAGAGTGTCTTACCCTCCTTATGAAATGCAGCAGGAACTTCCTTTTTTGACAAGGCATCGGAACAAGGGTTGGGTTTCTCCCTCCACTGCAGTCCCTAATGTTGCATGTCCTCTCTCTGTAACTAGAGAATTCACTGGTCCCTGTAACAGGAGAAAGGAAAGAAGCTGAAGCTTCCCGAAGCAACTTGTTTTGTAGTCTAATTTAGAGGAAGGTGGTCAGAAACTAGAGAGACTGGCGCTGCTGCAAAACCCTAGATAGACCCTGACGTAGAATAAGGGCTTTTTGCAATGCTCCACATAGTAGAGGCTTTTCCATTTTAAGTTCAAGTGCAGTCACGGTGGCAACAGTGACTTGTTCTGTCCAATGTCAGTTTATGATGGAATATAAATGTAGTTTTAAAAATACATATTGGGTTTAAATGCAGCTCAAAATGTCAGCATATTACTCTGTGGTCTTGCAACAGCAGTATTCTAATAAAATCACAGCCCTTCAGCTTCTGGAAGACAGCACAGAGAATGATACTCCTCTGGTACTGTAAATTGTATTTTCCCTTTACAGCTCTGGCAGATTTCTTGAAAGTTCAGTGATATCCAGGCAAAACCAATCTTAAACAAACCTGAACTCTGCCTAGAAAGGAATCCTGATGTTACCTACATTTGGAGCTTCCTCCTTCTCATTCTAACAGAATGCTTTGATGATTGAAGGGGGGTTTTGTGTGTGTGTGGTGGGAGGTGTTACATTCCTCTCCTCCATCCCCACTCAAGAAGTATGCTGTGGCCATTTTAGTAAGGAGATATTTCTGCTCTGAAGACCTCCGCAGGCAAGCAAGGCACTGTACACATAGCTCAGCTACAACGTGGGGTGTGTGCTACTGTCTGTGCTGGAAGTCTTTATGGTGCCTCCATTACACTCACAGGGTATACTTGTGGATACCACCTCTCCCACGGAACCTTCCCACGTGCCTGACAGCAACACTACGACCATAAAACAGTTGTGTCACCCTTCAGTGGCCTGATGGAGGCACCCCTGCAACTCAGAGTCTGGTGTGTATGGGTCCTGCTCACAGCCACCATCAGCTTTAGAGAAGAGTACTGAAGATGAGCAGATGAACAGAGTGGTTCCTTTATGAGGGCTGATGGGACAGACTGGGACCCTTTAGCCTGGGAAAGAGACACTGAATGTGGCGATATGACAGAGACTAACAGAATTATGGAGTGTGGCACCACGGCTGTTAACCACTGCCACTGCCCAGCCTTAAGACTCAAAAGTCACCCCCCACCCCCTCTGCTTCCCACTGTTTCTGCCATCTACATCTTCTTCCCTCACAGCTGGCAGCAGGTCTCTTTCTCCAAATAAGCAGGCAACTGTCTGATGACGTTGGTCAAGTCCTAGGGCAATTTACACTCCCTGTTAACTGTATTAACTCCCTCTGTAAATGTGATATGCTGTTTCCTCTCTTTTCCCCATCAGCTTCAAAAAAAAAAAAAAAAAAGTGATATTTTTCCACTGTGTGGATTTGTTGCTTGCCTCTCTCCCATTGCCACCTTCCCCCAGAAAATGTTGCTCATCATCAGTGATGCACAATGCGCACTCCAGTGTCCACCTGGAGTGAGCTGCCCTTAGAACCCGGACAAGCTTAGACTACAGAGCTAATGTTAATCGAGATGAAGGTTTTTCCATCCATGGGTGATCTAAAGTCATGGAGAATCCAATACAAATGCTCTCTTGGTTAGGTCCTTGGGTCAGACTTCTCACAGGGAAGGAAGGAACACTGAAAACCAGAAGCTGAAACGTCTGTCTTCCACTGCAGGTTGCTGGAAAATGAGCTTTTTCTTGCCATCTGGTTATAAAAAGGCAAATGTGCAAGTTGTGTAAATCACAGAATAATTGACTCTTATGTGAGATTGATATTACAGTTGCACAAAATAGATTTCTTATTTCCTTGATTTCCTAGCAAGGAAGTGCTGGATTATCTGTTTTGGTTTACATATTTGAAATGGATGCCTCTGCTTTAGCCTAACACAAGTTTAACGGATGCTGACTTAGCAAAATGTAAACATTATCTGTGGAGATCAACTGGGGATCTGATGGTTTGATGCTATAGGAGTCTATTAAGTCTTCAGAAGTTTATTTCCACCTTGAGTAATGTACAAGCAGTTTCTTATTGGCATCCAAGCAGATGCCATTGTGAGGTTTCCATAGACATAACTTGTTGGGTTTAGTTTGATTCTTTGGGTGGTGTATGAAAAATAAATACAGTAAGAGCTGGGTTAAATTTTTCAAATCTTAAAACTGATGTGAAAATAAGTAAGTTTGTTATCACAGAGGAAGAGAAAGAGTATTTTAAATCGTTGCAGAAAACTTTGCATTATTTCCAAAATTTGGAACTTGCATTTTTTTTCCATCAAAAATAATCACATTTTGAGGAAATTATTAAGCCACTAAAAATCCTGTGAGCCTTTTCAATGATAGGGATATTTGCCTGCCACAGCAGATTCCAACTTTAACTTCCAATTTACTTTTCCCTTTAGTTGCTTTAAGCATTCCTTCATTCTTGGACTTGTTCTCTCAGACTTTACTTTTCTATCAACCCCAGTTTATCCCAAGATTGCAGCATTTCTTTGTACAACACCATTTCATTTAAACACTTTAGAGTGTATCACTGAGGCAGTGCCATACTTGAAGGATTTGTGCCAACTACGATATGTAATAACTCTCTTTAAAAGTATGTCTTTTTCTTCCACTGGCATTATTATGGACTAAGTATCAACTTTCTTCTGTGAAGATAACAGACCCAGTGTTGATGAGTCAGGCTTCAGTAGACCTATGCTGATTCACACTGACTGCAGATCTGAGCAAATTCAAAGTCATGTGGCATTCAGAGTTGGAGCAGGAACCTTAAATCTGAGGTCTTTTCCATCTGTAACATGTGGGTATGGCAAGAGGGTTATCCATTGGAAGGCACATGTGGGTATTGTAAAAAGATAAGTGCAGATCGGGTCCTCTGTCTTGTGGGTGCTGTAGTCGCCAGAACTCCTAACTCGAATGCCATGCCATGTCTTCTGGATCCAGATGAGTCAGGCAGACTGGCTGCTCCTGTCCCCAAAGGAGAATGCGGCGTTTCCTTCCTTTCCTCAGGGGCCTTGTCTCCTTCATCATCAGCAAGGAAATACTGTCCTTCTGCCAGGCAAAAAAGGCAAGCCACATCAGCTTTTCAGCCTGGAACCAGTCCTGGAACTGGTGAGGCTCAGGCTCTGGTAAACCGGGACGCACGTAAGTCATGCCTTCGCTGCTCCTGAACGAGGTGGCAGCCAGCATGCCAGTTCAGACACTCCCCTGGCTTTCTGCTTGCTTTCTGCCACATGGGCGATGTCTCTAATGCAGCACTCACATCCTGTATGTATTATTGTCTGTCTCTATGCGTAGGTACCCAGACATGCATTTGCCTTCCAGAATTTAACACGATCCCGCTTGCTGTCTGCCCAGTGCACTCCAAGCCTGGGGCTGTGGGGATGTAACACAGCTCAGATTAGTCTGCGATGGAGGAAGGTTAAACTGAGTCAGGTTATCTCATTATAAACTAAGAATGCACAAACAAGAAATACCAGCTAAATGTACAGTTAACTGGACTAAGCCCAAATCCTTTGACTTGTAAGGCTGTGGGACAGGAGAGGGTCTTTCTGTTCTGTTTACACAGCTTCTGAAATGGCAAGGCTGTGACCTGTGTTTGGGACCATAGTGAGTGATAATCTAATCCTGTATTTTGCTTAAAACTGCAGCCCATCTCAGTTCAGGTGCAGTAATTCTCTGAGGCTCAGAAACTAGGGATTATAAAATATCTCATGATCCAATTTCCTTGGATTTCATGAGTCCCTGCAAGCCTGATTACATGGGGCTTCCTACCTTGCTGGTACATCACTTCAGATATTAAAGCTTTCCCAAGGTGCACATGGCCATGGACAAACACAGACCGACAAACAGGTGCAATGAACCATCTTAATTCCTGTGCCACAGGGGTGGAACAGAGCTCCTAATGAACACCTCGCTGCTCTTTCTGCATCTGTCATGCAAGCAAGAGTGGCTTGTCACCTTCAGCTTTCTGCACAGAGAAGTTAAATCTACGCTGCCCATTAAAGCCCTTGCCCTTTAGTGGAGGCAGAGGGACCTATTCTGCCCTGCAAGTAATACTCCTATGAAGTACAGAAGCACTACTGTAAAGTATAGGGCATAAAAAAGGCCAGAACCAGATGTTGACCCAACATGGTGGCCATGGGCTAGGGCTTGCCAGCTGCATACATGGCAAAGAGGGGACACAGTCATAGCAATTAATTTCTCGCCTCAGGGTGGAATAGCAGACTTCCACTCACACATATGCAGAGCCAACCCCTTTTCCAAAAGCGAGCGTGCTCACGTTACACAGTGTTCAAAAGTCCTTGCTGTTCCCAGAATGTTTCCTTAGCTCGTTTGTCCGGTGAGGGGCACAAGGGAAAGCAATTACTGCAGCAAAGGTGGAAAATGGAGGTAACGGTTCAATCTAATCACCACCCCACCGTGGAGAAAGCTACATCTCTCCTAACCACAGAGGAGGTGTTTAGTGCTCCAGCTCAAGGCAAATATTTCCTCCTCACTCAGCAGCAGTTAGGCAGGGTGTGCCAAAGCAGCGTGAGGAAAACAAGAGCTGCATAGAACTGTCATCAGCAACAAGAGTCCTGGAGTTTACACTCAGCTCTTCTTGCTGTGCTAAAATAGATGACAGGCCACATTATGCAGTCACAGAGATTAAAGTTCAACAGACTTGGGTGCAGAGCTAGTGGCTGGTCATTGCATTTAACTCTTTGAAGATCGTAGATGACACTTGCACCCTTCTTGCTAGAGTCTAGAAGACACCAACAAGGAATCTCTTTCAAGGGACAGGCAGGGGGTTGGAACTACAGGATCTTTAAGGTCCCTTCCAACCCAAACCATTCTATGATTGTATGAGAGGTGCGGCTGGTGCAGAGGGTCCCTTCTGCAGCCCTGATGGATGAGGTGCCTCTCCAGCTGTAGCTGCACTGAGCCACTAACTCAGTGCAAAGAGGGGCAGCCTTCCACAACCTGCTTCCCCATGGGATCAGTCCCTGTTCCTGTGGTATCAGGGACCAGGCTGGATTTTTTATGCCTTTCAAAGTCTTTGCATCTAGCTGACGGAAGGGATATAAACCAGGCCAGTCTGATCTCATTCAGATCAGCTTTACCTCAGTCAAACTTGCTGTATTGATTCTCATGATGTTATTCCATTTGCACTGAGGTCAGGATGCTGTATGCTGGATTTATGTCATGAACAAACGTAACAATTGTTTTCCTCTGAGTGCTTCTGTTTGTAAAGCATTACCAGGTGGCAAGCGGAGTTTCTTAGGAGACAACTGCTGTAGCCTGAAAGTGTTTTAAAAAGATAAATGTTTTGATGGCTCCAACATGCTATAGTTGAACTATGATCAAACTCTTACCCCAGTTCCAATGGTGGAGAGGTTGCGTTTCATTGGACTTGCATTGTTTCAACTAATGTGATGAGTAAAGTGAATGCACAGTGAGAGCCTGGGTTCAGACCTTAAAAAACAAAACCAAAAAAACCCAAAAACCAAAAAACAGATGTCCATTGCTCCATTACTTTAAGTAATAGTATACCTTTTGCCTTTTGAAAACCTTCAGATCTGTGTTACTGGTCTTGCTCACAATATTGTAGACAATCACATCAGATCATAGTGTTTATGACCTGAGCAGAACCCAAAGCAGAGCTTTGGTCAGACTGGTGTCCTGTGTGTTGAACTGTGTTTCTGCTGGCCAGCCGTAGATAGGTTCTTTACTTTCCCTCTGGATCAAGTCCAAGAGGTGGTATTTTATTAATGAATAAATTGCAACTTAAATTTATGACTAAAAACTTGCTGTAGATGTTGCTGAAAGAAAACCATTCAAGTTAGCCTTCAAGAAACTTCAGGATAAAACATTGCTTCTCTGCAGATCGATCCATACGTTTATGTACACTGATGCCAAACTGCACTCGTGTATAATGACTTCTCAGCATAGATGCTATATACTGGCTGTTGGTACCCCAGATACAATTTTCTCAGAGATGTTTTAGTTTTTAAGTCCCTAAGAAGTTATTAAAAATATCTTAATAATTACAAAGGAATTGTACAAGGAGCAATTAAAAATGTCAGTTAGATATTTGCTGTATCAACTGTCAAGTCACATACTTTCATTTAATGAAATCGGTTTCCAGTAGAGTTCATAACATCATCAATGACCTAAATAGTGCACCTGACAGCTTGCCTGCCATCTCGAGCTGTAAATCTGGGTAACTAATGGTATATCGAAGAAGAAAAGGTCAATAAATGCAGAAGTGTGTGGAGAATCTAATCTTTCCCTGGCACTTGTTATTCCTTCCTTTTCACTCTCATTTCATTTTATAGTCTGTCATGTTAAACTAGTCACGCTTGGCAAGAGCCTGATCAGGATAAGTTTCCGATAAAGCTGCATCCGTTCTTGCCACACAGCATCGGACGGACAAAGGCAATACGTGACTGCAGATCTGGGAACGCACAAGGGGGAAAACTCTGTTCTGGAAATGCAATTTAAGGAGGAGTTATAAATACATGCAAATGTATTAAATTTGAGAAAGAGATGGGAGAGACTACAGAAGTCACTCATCTCTTCATGCACAATTAAAAAGGTTTTTGGTGAATTTGGTTTTGTTGTGAACAAAACTGCTACTGTTGGGAACAGAAATGTCTTAGGCTTCTGAACAGTAGACCTGGGAGTCTTTCCATCTGTCAGTACATTTTTTTTTCCCTGTAGTGTGCTTAACACTTTGCCCAGTCCAGAAAGAAATGACTCAGTCAAAAGGACTTCCTCAATCTCCCTTGGGTGATTATTCCACAGCCTATTAGGTATCCCCATTAGGAAATGTTTCCAACATAATTTTCCCTGTGCTTACTTTTAAAACATCGTTCTATGACTAGATATTATCCTAAATAACGCTCTTCCATCGTTAGTATTTCCATTTCTTTTGTATTTGTCTATGGTTATCATTTCTCCTCCTGCATTTCACTGGTGTTTAGTTGAGCTGCAGGTGTTTAATGTATTTAACCTTTCCTCGTATGCCAAGCATAGGACTGGCACCAGGATATTTATACACCATTAAACAAGGGTGGCGCCTGTTAGATGTAATTACTTTCTTCTAATGCTTTCATGGTAGAGGTTGTGCTGGAGAACAAGGGCAGCTTCTATTCTAAACTACGCGGAAAAGGTGCAACTGCTAAACAAGAATGACTTGTAAACAGACTATATATAGTAAGATATTAGTTTAGTATCCAGCCTTGATTTAAGTCCACAGGGGAAGCAGTTAAATTTAATCGATGTCGACCTCTCAAACAAAGATATTGCATGTATGTGTGCACACGAGAAATTCCAACCAAACTGATGAATATTATCATGTTTACTAGGATTCTGTATTTTAACTGTAAAGAATATCTCTAAAACCACTAGAGTCTTTTAGACTGTGGGAAACATTGCAAATGTTACCACACTACGTTTGGATGCATAATATGTATGTGTTTTTGTATCTCAGCATATTTTGGGTTTCTTTGAACTTTAAGATTAGCTCTGAATTTCTTGAATATGTGAAGCTCAATTCAGGGATAGTTATATAATTGCTGTATAGTATATTACCCTAAATTACTGATACGTACTGTCTACTTGAACTTCGAATATGTTTTTGAATTAAAGGTAGGGATGATAGCTCTGTCTTTTATTAAAGTTGTAAATATTTAGCTTTTACCTATCTTTGGTTGCTTATAAATTTACTAAGCTTTTAGTCTTTGGGTTGAAATTTTCTATGCCAACTCTGTCTGTCGGGCACAATATGGTATGTGTATGTAAATGTTACAATCATTTCAGTGAATTTTTTCAGGCTTTTCTGAGAATAAGAAAACAGGAAAATGTGATATAAAAGTGCAAGAACAGTCATACCAGGTCAGACCAGCCGTCTGTCTAGCTCAGTATACTCACTCTGACAGTGGCCAGTACTGCAAGCAAATTTGACACTTCCTTCAAATATTCTCTCAGCCTCCAACAATTTGTGGCTGAGGGATTTTAGAACCAGACACAATATTTTGTACTTAATAGTCCTTGAGGGATTTTCCTTTGGTGACTGTTTTTGAATCTGTGTAAGCTTTTGGCATCTAGAATATAATTTGGTGAGGAGTTCCACTGTTTAAATACACCCTGGTTGAAAAGTGGTCCTTTCTGGTTTTTGAGCCTATTTCCTGTCATTTTCAATTGAAGATCCCACACTGTTATATTGGAAGCAATCATTTTGAAGGCCGGCTTCTGCCAAACCCTGTCTTGGTCCTCATTTTGGAGTAGAAACAGTCAGCTCAGAGCGCTTTGCTATGTAGGCAAAGTTGGAGTATTTAAGATTATATCTTCCTATGTGCATCACTTCATGTTTATCGACACTCGATGTCATCTGCCCTTTTTCTGGCTGGACACCCCATCTTGTCACCTTCATCGAAATTTTCCATAATCATTCCGTAATACCTTGAATGCTCAATTATCAGTAGCAATTTGTCTTCTCACTGTTGTTTTTCTTTTCTAGATCATTGCATAAAGCTTATTTAGTTAGAAATGTTAACAGTTTTCTTTGAGCAGCTCTAGCCACTTCATGTGATAGAAAAGAAGAAATAAGAGTCAGGATTGTCAGGAACGTGCATATTGCCCATGCTGCCCATGAGCATCCCAAAATTTCGTGGGTCTTGTAAAAGGGAATGCAGCAGATGCTCAACAGCAATGATTAAGGAAACTGGAGATGTTCCGTTTCACTGAAATATAAGTACCTTTTATTTATGTAACTTTAAAGGGCTGACTTTGGATACCAAGGTTCAACAGGTTTTGGCTAAAGAATTAAATAGCAGACCCAACACTGACTGAAATTGAGAGCGAGACTTGCTTAGAAATCAGTAGGGTGTTGTATCAGATGTAAAAATAATGTTCCCAGGTTAAGAATGAATAGGAACTAGTCCAGGAAAGCAATTAATGAATATCTAACTGTACATGCTTGAGTAAATGTTTTCAGTGGGGATACATATTCTGAAATTGAAAACCATACTTAAATGCTGCGCTGGACTCCTTGAGGAGTTGTATAGCTGTCTGTAAATATTGAATGTACATGAATTGTTTGAAATGTATGACCAGTTTGAAAATATCCTATTTATCAGTGTGCTTCTGACGATCAACCTTGACTGATCATTAGTTGTTTGCTTCTTTTTCATATGTCACTTCCAGATTCCCAGTGAGATGCAGACTTTGTGGGTCTTCTCTGGGATCTGGTTTGGTCCCCACTGAAGTTAGTAAGTGGCAAAGTTCATCAAAAAAATATCAGCAGGAATTTTTTTCCTTTTTTTATTTCAAAATAAAGTTTCTTAATCTTCTGTGTTCCTTCCCCCTGTTCCTCTCCAGGAGATCCGTTCCACAGGGCCTGTGGAATTTTGGCTTCTCATTTATATTTGGAAGAAAAACAAATTTCAAAATGTTGGAATTTCTCACAGATCAGAAATTCCTTTTTCCGGGTAGTTCTACGTGAGAGGCACCCAGTGGCTTCTGTGGCACTTGGCTTGCCTGCCTAGGATGGTCAGGCAGAGGTAGCAACGCCTGGGTGGAGCAGGAGGAGGAGCGGCTGTACCGCAGCACCCCCACCACCTTGCCGCCAGGTAAAGCACCCTCTGCCCCAGCGATGATAACCGAGCCTCCTCTTCTCCGATCCTTTGTTAAATCTGCCTCAGAATAATAGCTCCTTTGCTGAGTCAGTTTAACTTTTCCAGCTGTAAAGGTAGTGGATATCTTTGTCAGAGATGGGATTCTCAGAAGTTCCTAAGAGGCAGCTGTCAGCTCTCAGCAGCTTTCACTGGGACATTTCAATCCTAGCCTGCCAGTGAGAGGGAATTTTGAAGTGTGCCAGGAAGCATTGTTCCTTCAGATGATTATTTTTTCCCCAACATAAAAGAAAAAAAAATAAAATAACAGAAGTAGGAGATTCCAGTTAGCAGAAAAGGAATGAAAATAGTCCTAATGTCTCCCTTTACATGCTCCCTGCAGCTATTGTTTCACCTTTCAGTGTGTCATTTTTGCTGTCCACTCTCCAGTCTCTTTCTGTTAAATTTCTTGGGAGGAAGAAGAAAGACCAATTTCACTGAAGTGTAGTAGAAACAGGGATAAGGGGAGACAGGAAGCTCATTTTACGTGGGATAAAAAAGTAGAATATAAATTATCCAAGAAGAAATGAGTAGGGTGGCAAGGCACAGGTGGGGGGTGTGCGGGAGATCTTGAAAGGGTTCTGCTCCTCTGCTGCTGCTGCATCCTTTCAATACCAATTGCGACTCTGCAAGCGTAGTATTTGAGTGTAGGTGGGACATACGTCTTCATTCTCCAAAGCACACACCTCCTCTAGTCATTTCCATGAGCGTGAAGACTATGTAACAGCTGCAACTTCACTGTTTCTGACTTTTTTTTTTTTCCATAGTAGAGGACAGTCAAGGTTTACACTTACGCAGATGAGGGCATCAGAGCAAATTTTAAATCACTTTCTTCCATAAATGATAATTAATTGCCTTTGCTGGAAAACAATAATTAAAGGAGGCCTAGCTGATCTGATTTGTTTATAGCACCCTTAGTCTTATGACAAAGTCAGTCACAAAACGTTTTTACAGAATTTGAGTAGTCAGGAAGGAATGATAAAATACTGAGTAAGAGACAAAGAGAGAAATCAAATTATTTTCAATGTCTCTTAAGGGACAACAGCAGATACCCCAAGGTTCAGTACTAAAATTTAGCATATTAAGTTCCTGGAAGACTGGACAAATAGGAAGCTTGCAGACTTTTGCAGATTTAACTTTATTCAGGTTAGTCATGGCTGAAGAAAACTACGATTAATTTCAGAGGGGTCCATCTCAATGGTGTCTCAGTTCAGGACAAGGTTCTGAAGTACCAAGTAATGCAAAAAATAGGCAGTGGAAATAATTGGAGAAGATTTAGTTGTGAGAAAAAAGAAATTCCTTAGCCCTGTGTATAGGTAGTAACTCATGACATACCAACACGTGCAGGATCTTTGCTGGGCAATGTTGTTCTAAGCTCTCTTAAGTCATTTAGGAGAAGAAGATTAGGCTTTCTTCACAGAGCCCTCTGAGGTCCAAGAAATCCCTTTTGCAGGGACCATAACGTTCCTGACAGCCAGGTTCATGCTGGCACCATGCACATTCCTTGCACAGCCACTCTGTGAGTAGCAGCCATGGTGTCACTGGTGACACTTGGGTGGAGATTCAGGAGAGGCAGCTGTACCATTTGAATCACCGCCAGCACAGGTTCAGAGCATGCTCACGTAACTGTCTGAAGTGAATTAACATGTGGGCAAGTTCTCTTTCAGGAACATTTTTTTTGTCTGGTTGGTTCTTGCCTTCTGCACTGTACTACCCTCTGAACATCCCTTGGTTACAACCATTAGAGTATTTTGCTTTCTTCCATGCCTCATCGCATGTGATTCCTGCCTGCAAACTCCAGGACCTGAGTGATGCTTTCACTACACTTGGGGCTTTAGCTCTCCCCCAAATCACAAAGCTACATGTGACCAAGAACATACCATTTTCATTTCTGCCCTGAGTTGCTCAGCATTGGTATCCAGTTTGGGCGTAAAGAAATGCAGGCAGCAGCAGCGTGACCATCCATGTAGCCAGAGATGTGAAGACAAAAGGAGGTTCCTTGGATTTTCTACCTCACACATAGGGAACATAAATGTTTTGACCTTCATGAGCATGTTTTTGACAAAGACTGAGCAGCAGTGAGTGAAGGATCTTGCGCAGCTCTGGTAGGGAAAAGGGAATCAATCCCCAGCAGTAGCAACTTCGATTGAGCATTATGTCTAACTTTAAAAATGTTCAGGGAAGAGAAATGAAGGCTAAAAAAACAAGGAAATGAGCCAGATTTGCAGAGGGAGCAACTGAGGGATGGTGGAAGGTATGTGCCTTTCAGAGCCTCAAAGTAAGAAGCAGAAGAGGCTCTTTGGAAATGCCTTTCAGATCAGTGCCTGGCAGTGTCATCACTGTTCACGACACCCACCAGCCTGGCTGGCTGCACTTGTAACGCCTCAAAGCTGTCCCTGAGTACGTGATGTTTGAAAGGGAGATGAAGGAGCTTTCACAGACAGGGGTGGTCCACCTGATTGTTTCCCTCTATTCTACTGCAGATTATCAGTGGAAAATACCACTGCTGTAAGGCAGAAGCTGCTTTATATGGCTCAATTGGGCTCCAGTCTGCTTTTATCCAGGACTAACTTCTTGAATTTCAATATTATTTTTTTCTCTAATTGACACCAGCACAAAGAGGAGAAAACAAAGTGATAAAAATCTCTTCCAGTAAGCGATCCTGGAGCTGTCTTTGCCATTAAAGTCTCTCTTCACAGCAGGGTCTTAAGAAAGTTCGAGGAATGTATGTCTGTCAATTCAGAAACAGGCACAACGAGTCTAAGTGCCTTCCTGAACCACTGCCTTAAAATAACTCTACCAATGGCCACTTGTGCAGTGACATTTTAGAAATGTGCACCGCCTTATTAGAAAACTCAACTGTGAATACCAGGCAATCTACTCAGTTCCTGGGATGTCAGCCCAGAATCCCAGCAGCCTTCCCATCTCAGCATAGCTCAAAAAGGCAATTTTTAAATTAAAATCTTCGTGTAAAATAATAGACATTGTGAGATGGGAAGCCTCATAAATTGAAAAATGTCAGTTAGTTTTGCAGAGGCAAATGGGAGGTCACTTATTTATTTTCACCTTATAAACATTTCAGAAGGGATTCTAGCACTTTGGTAAACTGCTGCAATATTGGAGTATTCCATGTTTATTTACACACACCTAGTAAACTCCCTGAAGTAGCCAAAGTGCCTGGTTTCAGCAGTCCCACGGCTGGCGACTTGGGTGGGTTTTGGTGTGGGTTTGTTTGGGGTTTTTTTTTGTTGTGCTGGGTTAATATTCTGATAGACAAATCTGAGCAAAGCATGCAGATTAAATGCAAATATTTGTTCTCTGAGGAAATGTGAGAGCCCACCAGCTAACCTGTCTGGTCCAGGTGCACCTGTCCAAAGAGGGCTGATGATTAAATAACTAATTCAGTGTATCTTTTCTTTTGTGGCTGCAGCCAAATCTCTGTTTTCTGTTTGGAGCTATTGGCCTGACGTCAGACTCCATCCCGTCAGCAGCTTACCTGTCACACTAGTGCAGGTGGGTCTAGCGCTGTGTTCAGGACTTGCAGAGGGCCTGTTGTAAGGCAGGATCCCAGCCTGACGGAGGTCAGCTCAGCTCCAGCCAAGGTTATTGGCCAAATTCTCAGGTGCTGGAAAGTTTAGTTGATTTAAAATCATTGTGAAAATCTGTGCAGCTCTGTACTGTGATTTGTTTCTATTTTCAGGGTATTTGTGCTGACTTGCCCCACTGGAAACTTGCCTAAGCTGGTGGAGTAAAGGGGTGTTTGCTCTGATTTCAGCTGGTCACAGAGTTCTCCAGTTCTCCTGGACCACATCTTCATTTCAGTTACACCAAAGCAAATGCTGCTGAGGACAGGGAAGCCGTAAAACCAAAATAATACTATGAGAGAAAAGAAACCTTTTACTTATTTTGCTAGCTTATCCTTCACCCTGTGCTTATGTGTCCTTGTGTGTCCTTCGCCCTGTCCCAGTGCAGCAGGATGAACCCCGGTTTCCCTGCCCCAAGCCTCCCCTCTGCAGTCAGCCCCCTGACCTGCCAGTGGGGTTCGCTCTGGAGCTCGCTAGCAGTGCTGCTCAGGGTACCCCTGCTGAACATCCCCCAAACATGTTATCTAGGTAATATCAGTAGTTAAACTTTCACCCAGTGAAAGTCAGCATGAGCCAACAAAGTCAGCAGTTTTGGGCCAGTGACAGGAAGATAAGTGTCATGGGCTAAAGCTGCAGTGCAAAAGGTTTTTGCATGGGTGTTAGGGGATGTGTTCATGACAGACACCAGGCTAGCTTAACCATCTGGACAACATCTTCTCCTGCATCTGTGGGTGGTTTTTGTTCCATTTTTTTTTTGTTGAGCCATATACGTCTCTCATCTGGATTATCTCAATTGATTTTAGTGAATTTCTTGGGATTTTTGTCAGCACTAAAGAACGTTTAGTTCATTGCTCGTAATACTGTGATGCTACCTTGACCCTGCAAGGACTATGGCAGATGGGCCAAATATGAAGTTGGGGTAGGCAAGAATGTCCTCCACTGGAAAGTTTGAGGACAGATTTTGCAATCTTGATAATCTGTGCAAATCAGAGCTAATCAGTGTGTAAGCTGGCGAGAAAAAATGTCTAAACAAAATTGGCATAAAGTAGGTGTGCAAACTGAATGTGACTTCCATTTCACTGGGGCTGAGGGCAGGTATGGGATGGCATGCAAGGAGAAGTATAATGCAGAGTACCTGTGTGGGGATATAGCTGTGTGAAGAACAAGGAAAAATACACCCTGCACAGATTTATGTTATCTGTGGATCTAACTGCTGGTATTTTGGTGAATCTGTTGTTACTACAGCCATCTGTAGCGTGCAAAAGGGGTGAAGCTTATGATTTTTACAAAAGCAGCTAGGCCAATTTCCTTAGTTCCCAGCTCTTTGGATGGCAGTACCTAAAGCAGGGTTCGTTGTTCATTGTGGGAGGGGAAGGAGCAAGTGACCCGCACCTTGTCTGCTGGGAACTCCCACGGGTGTAATGCTTGCTCTGTTCACCTGCTCTGTGCCTACCTGGGTGCCAACATTCAGCGTGTTACAGTGGCTTTTCCCAGTAATGCACATCTATCCTGCCAGTCCTGTAAGCCACGTTTGCCACTCAGATTTAACGTCTGTCCTTCTGCTGTGCCGAGGACTGATTGCACGTTGCAGGGCAAGAAGCATTCCCTCTCTGCCCCCTCCCTCTGTAGGTGTCAGCTCTGCTGCCCAGGTGGAAGGGGAAGGGAACGTGTTAATGGCTCTGTAACGAGAAGGGCGATTTTTCCTGGCAGTGCTTTTAGGTTTGCTTCCAGAATGTGTACAGTTATCATTTATGCTCCTTTAAATTCTTTCCTTTTCTCAGAAGAGGTCAGTGCATAGAAAGAGAATTTGGATTATCAGGCTGCTGGCACTGGCCTGCATTTTCCACTTGTGTGCTTGGAATACAGTCTGGTCTTGTGCCTCTCCTGATTTGTTTACCTTTTCCCTTCCCCTTTTCCTGTGTGCCCTAGTAAGCTGTTGGATTCCTCTTTTCATGATATATTTTTTTTTTTTTTAAGTGAGCCATTAAATCACTTTTGCAATTTCTCTGAAAACATTAAAATTGCACATTGGGGAAGTGCTCAGCATCTTGTGCGATGTCTCACCCCGTATCGGTATAGGATGGGTAGCACCTCCCTGCTTTCTCTGTTGCTGCAAAATCAAGCCCCGATTGTAGGAGGCAATGAGCAGTCAAAAGGTAAAAAGAGGAGCAAAGGAACCATGATAGTGGCCAAGAGGACCTTCCTTCAGTCGCTTCTGTTCAGGGTTTCTGTACCCTTCAAAACCCAATGTGATTCTTACAGAACTGGACAGGGACGGGACAGCTCTGGATCAATTTGTGTTGTAGAGCTTCATACAAAGATGCTCTTCAGCCCCTCCGAGCTTGAACACCTGTGGTTTTGAGTATCAGTGCTCCTGACTTAGGTATGTGAGTCAAGTACTGTAATTTGAAATTCTGTGTTGTGGATTCAAATCTAGCCGCTAGCTATGGTGAACAGCAGCGATCACTATTTCATAGCCAGCTCATGGGTTCCTGGGAAATGATAACTCCTAGCCCTATCGTTTTGAACCGGTGTTAACGCCATGAAAAAGGCCGCCTTGGTCTATGCGAGATCTCTGCTACTTGGAATCAATGTTTTTAGGAAGGTGGTTTTATTTTATGAAGGAAAATTATTTTTTATTACAAAGATAATTGTAACTAGGGAGTTTCTGTGGAGCAATCGCTTAGCATGTTCGGCTGTTAACCGAAAAGTTGGTGGTTTGAGCCCACCCAGGAATGGGTTCACCCCTTTCCTCTGCCTGTGGCAGGGGAGTTGGAACTAGATGATCTTTAAGGTGCCTTCCAGCCCAAACTGTTCTGTGACTGTATGATATTGGGATGTAGGGTTTCGGCCACACGAGACTGACGTAAGATGTGATATAGCACAGAGGAGAAAAGGGGTTGCTCCCTGCACCCCCACGGTGAGCCCAGGGCTTGCGACTGGGGAAGCAGTGGATATACTTCCATATGAAATGACCAGGGATGCCTACGATCGGATGACAAAAAGTTGTTCCTAGGAACCAGTCCTGTTTCAGAGCAAGCAACAGAAATAATACTGCTTCTACTGCTGTTTTGCTCTAAAAGAAGCATTAATGTAAAAATAGAGTAATTTAGAAATAACTGTCTTCCCCCAGCTAGCTGTTACGGCAGCAAAAACCCCGTAACAGAGCCAGTCCCTGAGCCGAGGTTATTTCTAAACCACTTCTAATTCGTGGAAACAAATTTGCAAAATTTGGGGTGGTTTGGGAATAAGAAAAGTCACTTTACAAATCCTTGTCTGCTGCAGGAAAAGCAATTGTCATGGACTCAGAGCATAAAAACACAATATGGGGTTATTTTTTTTAGTGTATCAAGTCATGTGACAAATCAGAGGGATACCAAATAACATAATTTCAACACAGTCAAACAGCTCATGCTCTGCTTGCATGGTGATTATCCTCTCAGTTTACACGGATCTTTGCACTCCTGTGGTGCTTTAATAACATCACTTTAAAACCCTGACATTTGGGTAACATGAGGAGCAGCGAATGCTCACAGCACCTACAGTCATCAGTCACTGTCAGCTCTGGGCTGAGGTTTCTCTGCTTTCTAACATGTGGCTGTACACTTAGCTTAAACTCTTTTTTTTTTTTTTTTTTCTGACACTGGGTATTTCCCATAGCCCCCGGAGAACAACCTGGAGAGTCTCTGGTTGGTGTGCTCAGCTACCTGAAGCCTCGAGAGCCCGTGCAGACACAGGCTAAGGGAGAGGTTTACAGTTCCGTGTCAAACGCTGTGCATCAACCCTGGCCGCTCCCTGCGGGCGATGCTGGTGACATTGTGCTGTTGGCAGCAGAGCGAGGGTCCCGCTTGAGATGAAGGGGAGAAAAATCACTGAATAATAAAAGACTTTGGTCTGAGGAACTTATGGGACTGGGTGGGAAAAGGGATGGAAGAAGGGCAGGGCTGAGGTGCTTCAGGTAGTGGTTGTGTGTGATAAATGCCTTGAAGAAGAAGGGTCTGATTTTTCTCTCTGTTCAGTCTATGCAGCTAGGCTTTGGTTTCGTTCCTACTTGTGAAAATCATAGATAGCTCCACGGGCTTCAGTGCAATGCCAGCACTCTCTGCTGTCAGGGCTATTGACTTGAGAGCAGTTATTCCACTTATTACCTGGCTGAATAGAAGCCTGCCCTGTATCTGGCTTGGGAAGACCAGAACTGACTGTGTTTTCCAGCTGTTGGCTTTCTGTTTGATCTGGTGAGAACCAAATTAATCTCTCAATCAAACAGGCGCTCCCTGCTCCTGACAGCATTGGAGATCTCCGAGGAGCATTTTGTAGGAGTAGGGCTTACATCAGTGGCATCATTATGTGTCCAGCAATGTCTGTGTGCAAGCAGCCTCGTCCTGCTCAGCAGGCTGGCATCCCCCAGCCCCGTGGAGACGTGGCATGGCACCGCTGCGGGCAGGCTTTCTCCCCGCTGAGTGAGCAGAGCCAAGGTATGCAGGCAACGTGCAGGGTCTGTTCCTTTTTCAGTGGCAGCTGTGGCAGCCCACCTCTTTTTTGTGTTCAAAACGCTCCTTGTGTTATTTATCACATACTGTTATTATTTGTAATTTTATTGTAGCATTTACAAAATGTCATCCACTCCTTCTGTGTTTACCTTAAGCATATCTGATGCGCAAGGCACCAAAAACCTCACAATGCCGTTTTTTTCCCCAAAGGCAACCAGGCTTTGCTATGGCGAGGCTGGACTGTGGGGAGTGTAGGTGCTTCAGAGCCATGAAGGATCATCTTGTGACGCAAAGTCCCAACTTCTGTGACGTGATGCGGTTCACTAACCCAGTTCCGGATCCTGTCCCATCTGGTCACCGGAGTAGCGTGCTTGGTGGCAATGTGCTTGATTTAGGGCTGCAAGATTGGGCTCAGAGTGCTTAGTCAGTATTATCTGCTCTGCTTCATTCCACTGGTCGGTTCATTGGTTTTAAATATATTTTGGATGCCTAATAATTCCAATAAGAAATTTCTAAAAGAACATCAGAAAAGCCATCCACAGTATTTAAATCACTATGTTAATGTGACTGAGCTCATGCGGCTAAGAGATTGCAAATCATTTTCAGATGCCGTCAGCATCTTTTTTTTTGTGCTTGTCTATGTCCTCCCGTGACCATTGCTTGGAGAGCCATGTACACGCTCGAAGGATTTGCTTTGAGGGGAGGACTCAAATATCAAAGTGGAAAAAAAGCATTCAAACCTAAAAGCTGACCATAAAGCCCAGCACATCATTTTCAGAAGCAGAACATTATTGTTACTCTGCTGACAAACTTCTTTTGAGGGCAGCAGCACGGTCCAGCACCATTTTAGATTTGTCTTGAAGCCGCACATAACCAAAATAAATATATGGTTACATAAGAAACTATATTACATCCTTGCTCCTGGGTTCCAAGTCTAATTGTAAAGTAAGCACAAATCCAGTACATCTGCCCTTACGGAGGTAGAGGGCCAGCCTCCTCCCACATGCGATCCAGTCGATTTGCACCTGGGATAAACGGGCCAACCAAGTGGAAGGAAAATGGGTTTGTCCCTTCTTCTAAGGTCCTTGTGTGAGATGTGGAGGCCCTCTGCAGAGATGGACACACGGGGACAGGTAAGGAGAGGCATTGAACAGGCTCTGGAGAGCAGCCACGTCTCAGGGCAGCGTGTGGGTTTTGGACGTAGCCCAGCATGGTGCGAGTAACTGAAGCCCAGAGGATTACATTGCTCCCATGAATCAATAGTGATTTATACAGCTTCACTGGTATGGCAGCAGCAATGCCTATAGTTACAGTGACTTAATACAAGTCTGCTTTCTGCTGCGTACGACTAGGGAAAGAGTTATATAGAGAAGCTGTGACAAACGTGCACTTTTAGAGCTAGGCTCTGAAATTTGGCAGGGGATAATTGTACTACTTTGCCCTTGAAGATGTTGTGAAAATATATGAATCATTCTTTATTTCCAAAGTGCTTGCACACTATAACTTCAAACGGGATAGAAGAAGCCATGAAGGAATCCAGTTTGCTCAGAGCAGAGATCCTCATGAAAACACTCATGAACGACAAACCTTGGCCTGCAGAGGGGAAGGATCCGGCTGTGTGGCTGGCACGATGCAGGGAAGGATGAAGAAACACACAGCAGGAATAAGCAGGCAGTGTCAGGGCCTTGAGTTTTCTCAAGCTGGCAGTCTCTCAACTTTAATCAAGCACAAATTGTTCAGTTCCATGCAGAAGGGACAGGATAATGTTCACTGCCCTGCGCTCCCTATGGGAACAAAATCAGGGGTTCCTCCTGGCTTCTTGGCTAAGGCTAGGATACAGCAGCCACAGAGGGAAAAGAAGCTGGTAAGATCAAAGGGTATTTTCTATGTCATTATGTTCTGAAGAGGACTTTATAGCCACTGGCTATAGGACACTGTTCAGTGCTCAGGATTCTGTCTGTTTCTAGACCCATAGTGTAGCAGAATAACGTGCGTGTATGTATGTAAGCTCCTAAAGAAAGGACATTGCAGCAGAGAAGGTAAATAAAATAAAATCTGAGCCACCTGGGCAGCAGGACAGCGACTGCTGTAAAAGCCCACGTGGAAGTGAATGTTGTCAACATGAGCGGCTACAGGTTGACAGAGGATGACAAGATAGTTGCCTATGAAGAATGCAGAGGGTGAGAGAGCTGGGGTTGTATAGCAGGGCTGACCTTATCAATGCATATAAATACCCGATGAGGGAGTAAAGAGGACAGAACTAGACTCTTCTCAGTGGTGCCCAATAAAAGTACAAGAGGCAATGGGCACAAACTGAATGCAGGGAATTCCAGTTAAACATCAGAATTTTTTTTATTTTTTTTTTAAACCATGGCAGTGGCTGAACAATGAACAGGCTGCCTAGAGAGGTTGTAGTGTCTCCATCCTTAGAGGTATTCAAAACTGGACTGGGCACAGCCCTGACCAAGCTGCTTTAGTTGACCCTGCTTCGAGCAAGGGTGTTGGACTAAGCAATCTGCAGAGTTCCCTTCCAACCTCTACTGTGCTGCAATTCTGTAACAGAAGACGGTTCTGAATCCCAGGGCAATGTTCGCAATGAAATGGTTACTGGGATCCTGGACATCTGCTGTTTTTTGATTAAATGTTGCCAACAGAAATATATGTTCAGGTACGGGGCTGCATATGCGCAGATGGTCTGTACATATGTGTGGATACCTGGAGATTCCCTCCATACGCAGGCAAGCCAGCGCATCCGGCCAGCCTGCCAGAAGAAAAAATGAAAAATTGCTGAATTCCACCTAGACAGAATTTCCAGCTGGAAAAAAGAAGACGTGTCTGGGGAAACCTGGCCATGAGCTATTCCTGCCTCCAGGAGCTTGTGCTAAGTCTCTGCACAGAACAGTTTCTCCTTAAATAAATACCTATTCAAGCAAAGCCTTTGCACACCAGAAACAGTATATTCATCATCTGATTATCTGGTGGGTTACTTTGTATTCTTCCCTTTAAAACTTCTTGGCTATTTCAGTTAAGGGAAAGAAATGAGAATATGTAGTTGTGTTTATACATAAAGGCTTGCTGCTTTTGTCACACCAACACATCCAGCTTGTGTGAACACAATTAATTTGTACAGTTGTGCCACTGGTTTAGTTTATGCACATTGCTTGTGAAAAATAAGCTGTAACAAAAGAGAGTTTAGTCTGGGTGTTATTTTTACTGCTTTTTGTTATAGCTATGTCATCTATCTATCTATGTATCTGTTTCACTCATCTCTGCAGTACCATGACTGCAAAATACATGAATGCAAAATATTGCAAGTTGGGTGACCTCCCAGGCAAGACAGGGAAGGAATAATCGAGGAGCTGACAATCAGTGCTCAGTAATTTGTTCCTGTAACGGTACATGGATCTACTTTAATCAGCAAATACCTTCCTCCTGCTGCATACAGAAGTACTCCGTCTGTCAGATAACTCTTTTGCAGCAAACCCAAATCAGCTCTCCCCGCAATGTGGCCACCTCTAGAGGGCGGTGATTGACTGATTAATGTTTGTGCTGTAATTGAAGATGATTACCAGCTTATCTTGGATTAATCCAGTTGCGATGCTGCAGCTGTTTAGCAAATTACAGCTTCACTGCAGAAAGATGCAGTGAGTCTGACAAGGAAAGGTCTCTGGTCCAGTTGAAGTGATAGAGGAAACGGCCAAGTAACGTAGCAAAATTTGGCCCGAAGATTAGGATGAGCTTACAAACTGTTGTGACATCTTTAATTCTTAGAAATACCAGAGACCTGCATTTCTAGAACAGTGTTTGTGAGGTTCCTTGCAGGAACTAACTGTCAGTGCATTGGAACCAGAGCAAAACAAGGAAGGAAATCAATCAGTTAGCATCAATTGCTCTAAACTCCCAGGTTTACACTAACAGCTGGCTCCAGTTCGCCTCCAGAGTAGAACGGTCCTGCTGTGCAAGCCACCATCCCAGGGATGGGCTTACCCAGGAACAGGGGGACAGCACCTGCTGTCCAAATGTCATTTGGTGCAGGACTTGCTTCCAGGGAGAAACAGCTGCCCAGCCCCACGTTTCGCATGGCTTCATCTTCCTCTACCTGCATGTCAGGTAAGAAACTAGTGGCAACATCTCCTGCAGCATCCTGTGGTGATGTGAGTGGTCCACGTGTGGCCCTGCCCAGCTCCCACACCACTGGTTTCTCTCTGAAGAATGTTTCTCACCTTTCCCTTTTCCCCCAGACTATTGTCATCATTTTGCTGCTTAGCTGCTTTCTTTAATTCTTCTGTACCCTTTCTCATGCTGCCAATGAACAAAACTCCACTTTACTTCTCAGCTCTGCACAGAAAATGGTGATCAGTTGTGTGAAGGAAAAAAAAAAAGTGTGAGATCAGGACAGAGTTTCAGAACAGATGTATTTTTTCTTCTCATGAGCATGTCTTTGAATTTAAGCTACTGCTGTGTGTTCAGTACTGTGCTACGTTGCCACATTTGTAATTAGCTCTGGAGCTAAAGTATGTGCTCTACAGCTAAGATACACACTTCACTGTACTTTGTGTACTATGCCACAAGGGTTCATGGGTCAAAAAAAGCTTATTTCAGTGACAGGTGACATCAGCACACATGTCTTTGACAAGGGAGGCAGTGTAAAAACATCAGCACCACTCCCTCTCTTTCCCTCTTAGCACAGAAAGATGGGGCTGGTTCTCAGTTTGTCATCTTGATATTTAGCATTGACTCCAAGTAGCGTAGCTAGAGGGGATGGAAACACAGTCTACTCATTTTCATTTCTGCGTTGCCACTTTGAGTTAGGACCACGCTGATATTGGCCCAGAATTATTACGATTTTCTTAGTACTTTGGGACCTCTTTGTAGGGTTTTGTTGCCTCTTGTCCACCTGCCTGTGGACCACTGTGGCCATAGCACAAAAGAGCCTGTCAATCTTCCGCCACCTTCACTCCTCATGGCCATCCTGGGCTGGGAGCCAGTGGCATGGGCACAAAAGATAAACGGTCTTTTTTATTTCCAAAGGCATCCTGCTGCATCATAGCATGACTGTTACAGAAAAAGTTTGCATTTCGACAAACTGTCCTTGTTTGGGCTTTTTGCTTTGTTTTGAGAGTGCTTTTTATGGATTCTTAGATGTCACGGCCCAGCTCCTATCACAAGCATTTAATTCTAGCACAAAGGACTTTTAAAAAGTACATATATAGAAACTGCTAGTAGGAAGTTTAACATTCCTGAAGAATGTTACTGTCTTCAGTTTTATACCCTACGTTGTGGGTTTTTGCTTCTCAACATCTAACTAGCTGCAAGGAGTCATCTTAAATGGAAGTGACACAGCAAAAGCTACTTTGATAGCTTGCAGATTTAAAAATAGTTGTCTTAACATAGTTTTTCCTTCCAAGGTAGAATGTACCTTTAATTGGAAAACATACGTGCACATTATTAATGCAGGGTCTCTTTTCCATATTTTTGTCTTACAGTGAGTCATCTGCTCTCTGGGTCTGTATACCTACATGAAAATAGGTGGGAATCAGCTTCGTTTCTGAAATTCCCGCATGTATTGACTGAAAAAGCTATGGTGGCTTTTTGAAAATGTTTCCCCTTCTCTAGACAAGATATGAACATCAGTGCAATAAAAGTAACCTTGGATGTTCTTCCCAAACCAGTGATGTAGCTATAAAATGCTGGATGTTTGGTTAATCTAATCCACTTTCAGGATGGTCAGAATTGGGCCAATTTTATCAGAAGAGTTTATTGCCTCAAGAAATAAAAATACATTGAAAGCACCATAATTTGGAATATCTCAGTTGTTTATTTCAGAGCCATATGAATCAGTATCAGCTGAGCACCTGACTTGTGGAGATCAGCTCTTTATTAGGAACAAAAAAAAAAAAAGTAGTTCTTTGAAAAAGAAAAAAGTTTGTTCTTAGAATTTTCTTAGAAAAGTATTTCTTAGAATTTTGGGGCAAACCTTGAAAACTCAAAAGAAAATTTCCACTTTTTCTAACTTCAATGTTGTCCTTATATCGCGTGCTAAGCCCTGAACTAGACTATTTCTGATGACACACTGTTTAGTGAAAACGTGAGTAATCCTAGCAGTCAGAATGTATCCAGTCACATGCCTTTACTCCATGCCAGCTCAAGCAAAAATTTGTGAGGATAGGCCTACTGCTTTGGCCATCACGCTTTCTGGACCACGCACTGTTTGTGTTGATTTACAAATGACAGATGTGCGACCTCACGTGAGCAATCAGTGATCGGTGGAAAGGGTGACGTAATTTGAAGAGACTGGAAGGTAGAGTTCCCATGGGACAACCTAATGACAGACCACAGTGATCTAACAGTACTGGTACATGTTTTAGTGGGAGAAGAAAAAGATTAAGAGTATGATACAGTAAAATTAGCAAGCATGTGTCACCATTTTCACGTGTCGTTCCTAAGATTTTAAAGACGAGGTCGTACAAACCCAAATACAATTTCCACAGGCAAGGCTGATGAAGAGCAAGATTGCTCAACACCTAGAGAAGTGAACCCTTGCTAACTCCTGCTCTCTGAATAAGAACTTGTCTCCTAAAGGAATTAAGGAAAACATTGAGCCAGCTCAATTGATTTGCAAACTAGTGTTGAAAGAATTACAGAAAATATTTGCAAGAGCATGAGGACAGCAGGGAAGCAAGCTTGTCTTTCTCTTGAATGGTAAAAAAAGAGCTTCATGGCTTGTATCCTTACCTCCTCCAATTTCTTTGTTTTTGTCTTCATAGTTGAGAAAATCACATTATGTTGGTTTATTCATTTACAGTTAAGACAATAAAGATTCCTTCCAAACTCTTGGTTGCCCTAACTTAATTATATTGTAAGTATAATTAAACCACAGTAGTGTTGAGGATGTCTGTTCCTTGGGCACTCTGCCAGCTAAGTAACCACCATACCTTTTTCATTATCTGGGAAGCTTCCTTATCAGCCTTCTCCAGAAGGTGTCAAAAAAGTATCTGTAAGTTGTTTCTAAGTCAATTCAGAGCAGGAAATTAAATGTTAATATTCTAACACTTTATTTTATTTTTTTTAAAATTATTTTTTCTCAGAAAAAACCCACTATGTGCTGGTAACATGTGTCCTATTCTAAGGTCAGTAGCAGCCCATGAAGATGCTAAATACTCAGATTTGAGTCTTTCACACCTGTTCAGAGATTGTGATAGTTGTGTCTATCAGTATCCATTTCTGAAATCTTTTAGATTGTATGCTTTTGTAGGAAAAGCACAGTGATAAATTTATTTTGAAACAGTAAAAAGCATGTATTACTTATCTAGGAGGAAGACCTACATCCTCACAGTAGGTCCAGGTGGTACAAAAGTGGCTGGAGCTTTGTTATAGGATCACCAATCAGTGGCGGGCCTAAAAGCAAATTTTAGTACCAAGTCTTAGACATCCTTTTAGAGTCAAAGGAGATGACAGTATGGCTGTGTTTCCGCTCCTGCTTTTTTCTGCAGCCCACCATCCCACTCTCTCTTGTGAGGTGCCAAGCCTCAGCTGGCTGAGTCTCGGCCATCCTCCAGGCTTCACCCCGCGCTGTGAAATACTGCAATGCCTACGTTACAGGCATCGAGTTGTCTGTCATCAGCTTCCAGTGGCACAGCCCATGCCTCCTACCAGCCTCATCCGCACCAACGGTGGTGGCAGAATGGAGCCCTACAGAGATCCTGCTTTAAAGAGCTTGAGATAGGACCTGTAAAAACTCCCAGCAAGAGTAAATGCCTGTGGGTGCCACCTTGTGTCTTTCCAACAGGAAAAAAAGAGACGGGAACTGAATGCCTAGGACTGCAGCAGCTGGTCAGCAACACCTCATGGTCATATGTAGCAATGGTAACATTAAATATAGTAATATCTTCTGGTTAAATCCTGGTTATCTTTTTCCCGAGATCCTGCTCACATGTTTTATACACATCAGTAAAGTACTGCTGTGTCCTTGGACTTCTAGCAAGAAGCCTCCATCTAAATGCAAGTAGCACTTTAAAACAGAGCACAGTTCCAGTTCTCCTCTAGCGGCAGCGTTTCCAGCTGTGTTTCAGCAGTCTGGCATTGTTTGGCTCTGCCCTTTTGGTTCTGCTGCAGCTCTAGTGTCCGCAGAGCCCGTTTGGACCTCTGCAGCTGCCATCACTGCTCTGGGATGGAAAACAGTCCAACCTGCCTGCTCCAGCCTGACGTCAGTGTGGGCGCTCGTGCGGCTGATGCATATTCTTGCAGCACTATGCTGGGCCGTATTCCCGTATCTGCCTGTACCGAGAGATGCTATAGTAATACGTGCTTTGCCTCTCCTTAATTTCTGGGACTGTACATTTCTGTTGTGCTCATGACCAAAACCAGCCTCTTGTTGTCGATTTACTTGGTTTCCCCCTTATACCTCAGCCAGGGAGTGTGGCAAAGACATGCCTTGCAATGAACTATCCTGATTTGGCACTTTTATGTCAGCTCTGCAAAATTCGGCTGCCATCTTCGTCTGGGAAATGAGCTGTGTTGCAGTATGATTAAACTCTTGTCTTTCTCTAATCATTCTGATCAAGACAGATGATGAAATCAAAGGTTTTGCTCCCTGGCTGGCAAATTTTTCCCACCTATTTTGAAGCTGCATTTGAAATTTCCTTTTACTGTCTGTTGCTCGTAGGAAGAGCTTTTGGCAAGTCAGAGTAAAAACAATTTTGAAAACACTATGCCTATCTGTTTAGAGAATAAAGTCACTATGAGTTGTTAGGGAGTCTGCACAGGTTGGAATTTTAGACCCAAAAAGAGGTCTACAATTGCTGTGAATCAATTAAAAACTGAGATTTAAAAAAAAAGGGGGCAAAAGAGAAGATAGACTTATTCTAGTGAGGCAAACAGGGAAAGAAATAGGTCCTCTGGTACTGCCGATGGCAGGTAGGCAGCTTCATGTCTCTTGGTACTTTACAATCATTTTGATAACTGAAAGACTGATGTCTGAAAGACTTCAGTTCTTGTAATTTGCTTTACAAAACACACCCCTTTCCTAATGCTTATCTTACAATAGTGTTCGTCTACTAAAAATGCACTAATTAATTTCTTCCTGAAGTTAATGCAGTCCTTCTAAAGTTATTCCTGTTGTCCCTGAGAAATACAGTAAAAATAATAAATAAAAATTCAGGACTTCAGGTTTCTGTACTGCAGTTTGCAAAAGTGAGAGGTTAGAGAAATAGTGATGCTGCTGAAAATCTTTCCACTCCCATGATTGTCTGAATCTTGACAGAAGAAGAGAAAAAAACAACAAAACCCTAGACCTTTAATTATAACCTAATCATCTTGATCAGAGCAATAAATGCAACAAATGTGAGGCAAGTATGTGTGTGAGAGTGCAGGACAGAGAAAGGTTTAGGGCAAGGATCAGTGGAAAATCTTTAGAAATGATGTAAGAGAAAGCAGAGGCAGGGATTGGAGTTTGTAGCCTACAGCAGAGACTATAAAAACTCTGAAAGCAAGCTGAACATTAGGGATAAGTTAGGGTGAAGAACATAGCAGGACCATTAAGGCTGGAATTGCTTGTATCCAATGCAAGGTAAGATGAGTGAGGACAGAGATGGGTTGGGGATGTTTTGTGTCTTCTGCTCTGTTTACAGAAGCTTTCTTCCCTTCTGTGCTTTCTTCCTTTTTTTTTTTTTTTTGGTAACTTTTTTTTTTTAATTAACAGGCACACACAAGGTATACACATGCTCATGTCTGATGGGAAAAGCACAGCTTCTTTTTCCAGTTTGAGATTAAGATAGTAAGATCCTTATCACTTGGTATTTTTGCTACCAAAATGGAACTTATTCAGTGGAAACTTATTTCTTTCAGTTAATCAGCCAATATTTAAACAAGATGTGTCTGCATTTTACAACAGTGACTAGTTACTTTCATGCTTTTGCAGTACTTTGCAGTAAACTGCTGTCTCTTTATGTTGTTATGGATTTTCCTCTGTTATTGTCAAATGCATATTACTTCTTAAAATAAGCTAAAGAGCTATGACAGAGTAGTTTCTCTGCATTTCTAAATACCATATGTGGTAGATAAGTTTGTTGCATGTAATACAAAGATAAATGATTTAGGGAAATTCTTTTCTTTAATTTATGGAGCTGTAAAAGGGTGGGGTTTTTTTTATATATATCCTATATTAGATAAATGTTGATCCAGATTCTGCCACATTTCTGCAATAATAGAATAACCCTACACAAACATTCCTACAGTACCAGAGTAATTATCATTATCCAGTGATCTGATTGCTTCAGCTTTGTACCACTGTAAATGAAGGCAGACTCTGATTCAGTGATAGTCATTGTAATTTCTCCATTCTGGCTTGAAAACTATTTCACTGTTTCTTTTTGCCTCCCAGACTGGAGTTGTACAAGTAAATACATGTGAATAACCTTTCATTTAGATGTCCAGAGGCTACAGTAAAGTTCAGAATCCACTAATTTTTGAAGCATAAGCACACAGTGCCTTTAGCTTTCCTTACTTGGCTTTTCAATTTGGAACGACTGTCCTCTTATGGAGAGTGCAGAGCTGAAAGCTGAGGAACTGCAGGAACATTTTGTGCCCCTGCCCACTGATTCACTCGGGAAGCCTGGGGCAAATTATTATATTTATCTGTCTCTGCTCACCTGTATTCAAAATGCAGCTCAACCTACTTTTCATGTAAAATACTTTGAATATCATGAGGAATAAGAGGCAAAAACCCCCCAATACCAAACCAGGTGAATCTATGGTGTAAATGATGGGAAAACTGCGAAATGTATCTGGCTGGACCAGGTGTTCTTCGGTATTTACAAAGACCTGCCACACTTATTTCAGCAGATTAGGTCTTCATTTTCACTCTTTGGATGAATGATAAGTATACCTCTCTGGGCTTCTTACCTGGCAAATTAAAAACTTGAACCATACAACAGTTGCAAGAACTGTCTTGATTGACCCTAAAAAAGATTGCAAGTGATTGCAGCTTTCCCATTCAACCCAGAGAAACAGATTACTCTCTGATTTCCATTTGCAATGCATCTTCACCAAGCGATTGACTTCTCTTCTTCAGTTAATATCCTTGATCAGAACACTGAAAAGTGTTTATCCAGTAAATCAGCATCTGTGTGTGATTGTCTTGTTAATAAATACCAATGCCATTCTTGTTTCTTAAGAGCTTATCTTGAAGGCTGTATTTACTGGACTTTAAATCGCCTATGTCTTTGTATTGATAACATGTTCTGATAATATGCTCCTCATACCAAATACGTAGAACTTCTGCTTATCACTCCAGTGCTGTTAGGAAAGGAGATGATTTTTCTGAATGTAAAAAACCCACAGTATATGTCTTGATTTTTATTGATAGAAAGGTTTCTTATTTTTACTTCAAATGCTGAAGATGGCACTCTAACAACAAACAGTTTGTAATTCTTATGCTAAAGAAGAAGGAAGAAAGCTAAATGTAAAGGTGTTAGAGACATTAAGAGAAGTTGGCATGTTCAGTCAGTACATATATATATATAGTGTAGGGCTGAGAGTTTGTTGGCAATGAAGAATAGTCTAATGATGTTTTGTTTTCCATTGTGCGTACCAAGAATACTGCAGCTTGCTCAATTATCTCACTTAGGAAAGGTGGAAATAGGTTCTTCTCATTAAGAGATATTTTCTTACACTTCATATCATCCCTCTTATTTAATAGTCCCTTATTTAAGGAGCCTATTTAATAGGCTTCTAGATGGGCTTTATCACTTTTGTTTGTGTCTCCTGCTTCATGGTCTCCTACTTTTATGGTATTGAAGTGAGTTTGGCATTTTAAATTTCTGAAAATCTGTTGATAAAAATGGTTTTATTACAGTGTAGTCAGTTTTGCAAGACATCCAACTTGTCTACTTCCTGCCCATTCTAAAGAGAAGCATCCTTATTTGTTCTGCGTGGACATTTGGTTTCATGTTCTTTATTCAAATGAAGAGATGAGGACCATGACTGACTAGTCTTCCACAAGCGTTTGTCCACCTGTGTCAGTTAATTTTTTCCAGATTCATGCTTGTGTCTGTCAAGCAAATGTCCCCCGCTGCGTTCATTTGTAGTTTCCATATTCCTCGTGGGAACCAGAGTGCGACATTTTCAGCCTTTCTTCACGAGCCGTGCGATTCCTGTGCTGCTCCCACAAACATTGCGCCTTCCATGGGCAGGGTCAGTGCAGAGACTAGTCAAGGCCTGCAGAGACTAAGCCATCACTGAATCTGTTTTATCTGAGTACAGATGGTAGGAACAGTTGTATACTTGTATATCCTCTGACCGCATGTGCATCTATCAAAAACGCAGCTATCAATAGCTGAGTCAGCATTTGTAATAGATACTCGGTAAAATCCAGGCAAAGATGACTGTCATGGTGATATGGAAACATGTTAAGACCAGACACTGGAAATTTTATTGTTACAATGAATGCAATTATTGAAATGAAGACTTTAAAAAGCAATGACTAATCTGAAGATGTGTCTTGAAAAACCTTTAAGGAACATCATTTTCAGAAAGTGGAACCAGCTTGACCTTGAAATACTGTCAGATAAAATGTTTCATTTGGGACACAGAAATACCTAGGTGTTTTCTCAAAACCACTAGTCTTAAGCTTATTGCATAACTTCATGAAAGTTAAGTTTTCGTTCTCTCTGGGTTACGTCACATGAAACCAACCTGCATCTACTTATCTGCATAGTTGGGAAACAGAAAATAGAGGGAAATTTACATTGTAAAAGTTGACAGTGTCTGTGCCATATATCTAATAAAATATATGGCATTGTTTAAAAATCTACACCTATTCCAGGAAACACATTATTAATAACATAAAGTGCCTGACATTGTTTACATTTCATTTTGCCACAAAGTCCCATGGTTCATTGTCTTGCTTCAGTATCTTTTTAGAAAGCAGTACATAAGAAGTGGTCCATATCTCATCTGTGGGTTCATGAGAAACCACCACTCTAACCTATTTTTGGACTCTGCTTTTTTTTCTGAGGGTGGGATTTGTTTTGATTTTTCTCCCTTTCTTTTGATATTTACATAACTAGAAAATTACACTTGAGATATACACAGTCTCTTAGGAGTTTCTGAAATCACTAGGACTGCTGCTGTGGGCATATTTTTGGCTTTGTGGTAATGAGTATGCTCCATCCTACAACTTTTAAAAGTAGGGCAAATTTGTTTCAGCAAGAGCAGACTTATTCTTAGAGCTTCGCACAAGCTATTTATAAGCTGTTCTTTTGGTAAGATACTCATCCATCATAATTTTATTGGCCATAAGGTAGATTCCCATCAGGTGTCCAATCCAAGGCTGGTGAGGCCAATGTTAAGACTCAATGGTACATTTGATTAAGATAGGTAGCAGCAGTTAATTTTCTATTTTTTGGCTTTGGAGCAGCAACAAAATACATCAGTAACTGGCTCGCAGAGACAGATGTGATTTCCCCCAGCTGGTTGGAATCTGCATGGTATGAGAGATCCTCATGGCTAACAGGTGATGGAGGCTCACCAGTACCATCCCAGTGCTCATATAGCAGAAGGCCTGGAGTCCTAATGGACGCTGCTCAGAGCTTCCCTATGGGACAGTCGTGCCTTGGCTCTGCATCAGGTCAGCTTGGGAGCATACAGCACGAAACCCCAAGGCTTCTGGGCTCAGCCACAACGTTCTCGCTGTGAGAGCAAGATCCTCATTTGCAGGTGAGCTCGGGCATGTCCCGTGCTGGTGTTACAACAGCAAGCAGAGCATAGTCATCAATATATAGTGGCAGCTGAAGTGAAAGATTGCAGTGCAAGGCATGATGTCTTGCCTCAGTTCTCTTGCTAACAGGCCAGCAAGAAAAATAAAGCTCTTGTGATTTATACTTGTGGAGTAATCTCTACAGTAATGTGAAATATAATAGTTCAAATGGGTAAGAACAATGACAGCTGTTACCATTCTTGACAGGCAATGGTTTTGGAGCTTGGTGATGAATTGCATGCTGTCTGGGGTTTGTTCAGCCCACTTATCTTCAGGATGTCATTTTGTTTTTTGTTTTTTTCTTTAAAAGAAAAACATCTTTTAAGTCCTTTGGTTTGATGTTGGAGACTTAACGGTTTCTGTTTAGTGAAGAATTTTGCTTTCTTGTGCTCTTTTTCTTGGAAAATGTCTCCACACAGATTCCTAAGAAAAAGTTTTAAATGTTTATCCTGCTTTGATAAGGTAGAATAATGTTCTCTCTTTTATCTTTAATTTTATTTTAATTGGACCTGCAATAAAGATACCTGATTATATGAGGAATTTTAGTTTTGACACATTTCAAGCTAAAATATCACTAAAACACATGTCTATGTTTGAATTTCAGACTTGCAATTACATTTAGTGAAGGGTAAACCATATTTTATGTCAGATAACACCAGACCAGACCCTGAGATACTAAAGACAGGGAATTATACCCCAATCCCTTGACCTATCTTGGTGAAATTGGTGGTGAAGAGTTTGCCAGGAGGAGGATGGAAATTCAATGCACTTGGTAAGGGTGCATCTTGCAAAGGTCCGTGTGGTCGTCAGAGCTTTGCTTATTCTCCTTCAGTAACAAATACTGTCAAGCCTCAGTTTATGTCTCTCTTGGAATGGGTCAAGGTAAAATGTGGAAGGGGAGAAGCAAAAACCAGTGCATGGCTGGGAAAACCCCTTTTGGCAGGAGGGTTCTGCTTACCCAATTGCAACAGATGAGCTCAAGGAGAAAAAGCAACAGCTGCTTTTAACATCTAAGATCCTATGACATGGCTGAAGGTGGACAGCTAAGTCTCAGACTGACAGAGGACAGTGTGATTTATGTTTACATAGTCTTCATTGCACCCTTAGTTTTGCAAATGCTTTTCTAGAGCTAAGCTGCTCCACCAGAATAACCCTTTGCTCCCTCTTAAACCAGTGAGATGGCTTCTCAGCTACTCATTTCCATGGGAACTAGATTCAAGTTTTAAGTCCTTACAATTTCCTCCGCTTCTAATTTCACTGGCGTCAAGTTCTGACCAGCTAATCAAATGTCTTTTGTGTTGCAGGTGCCTTAATGTTTATTTTGATTAGTGTACCAGTTGCTATTTTTAGCTCTTTGGTCTTTGGGTTGAATGAATACCAGCATAGACCTTAAACCATAATAAACATGTGTTTTTAACCTTGCCATTTATTTTTACGTCTCTGTATCCAAATAATCAGGATGTGGTTACCTGTGAAGGTAGTAGACTACTACTTCAAATTTCAATGCACGCCCACATACAAAAATATACATTGTAGAGGGTTACAGCTTTAAAAACACCCAGACAGACCCTTGTCTGACTTTAACGGCTGCTGCCATCAGACTGAGGGACAGTGGTACCACCTGGCTTACTGCTTTGACTTTGTCCTTTGATTCCAGTGAACTACGTCTGCTTCACCCCTACAGAACAGCCAGCAGCTTTCTTTCTCGTAACTGATCCCTCATGGACAATATAAAATAATATATATATATAAAATGGGGTAATGAAATAACAGAAGCACATGTAAAATGTATTGAAAAAGCCAAGCAAGAACAGAGTTTCAAGAAATAACACTACAAATGTATCTCTACTTCTTAAAACTAGACTCCAAACACTTTTGTGGCTTTTTTGTCTTTTGTAGTGTGGAGGGGAAAGTACAAAGCCAAATGTTTTTTTACCATGTGTTTTCTGCCTGATCTAACGGGAATTTTTCTATGCAGAGGATAAAACAACTATCATACATCATAGAAATGTATTTATACATCCCTTCTATTTCTGCTTTGGCCAAGCAGAGTCAGCAAAGAATGGCACAATCAGGCTTGAATTATACTCTGAATTACTCTGACAGAGTAATCAGCAAATTAGTTGATACCTTTGGCACTAGAGACCCCAGTCTAGTTCTTATTAACATCAGCTGAAATGTTCCCACCCGGGTGAGTTGGAGGTGCATCAACTTTTAAGAACTAGATCCAAAAAACGGCTTCAACAATGTAGCCTAAACCCATGGCCAAAGAAACCCCTGCAGCAAGCAGCTTCCTGATCCTCCCAAAACTTGACCCTCCCTGCATTACTTGAAGGCTTTGTTCTGCCAACTCTGCAGTTCTGCAGCTGTGGCACACGGTCAGATCAGCACCAGTCTTAGCGATGGGTTCCCATGTAAGCTTTTCCCAGGTGTGGGAGCTGGATAACTTATTCCAGGATCCCAAGAAGATCCTGGGAGTTGTGGCTAACACTAACACATGCTGAGAACTGGTGAAATGCAGCCTTGCCTTCAAAATGCTGCTGGAGAGGTATGTGATTTCTGTAACCGCTGTAAGCACCTATCCAGCACATGGGGAGGGTCTGGGTCAACCTGGGTGGCTATGAGCCAAAGTCTCCCTGCTTATATGTCAGTGTCTAGTTCATCTGGTTTTAGCACAAGTTCGCATTCATTACTGCTGCCACTGCAAGGACCGGGCCATTGTGCAGAAAGGAATTTGAAAGATTTGCAGGCCTGTAAAGGAGCAAAGAGGAGGGAGCTGATTCTGCATGCAAAGGTGAAGAGCATTCAGCTGACACTGCCTGGTTGCTGGGTTTTATGCAGTGACTCTATAACATATTAACAGCTGTGGGAACAGAATCTCCCTTTGCTTTCACTTCTTTAAGACCTTTGGAGCAAGGTTCACCTGGGAATGCAGCTGTGACGTCATCAACAGATTGTTCTCCTTTGCAGATGCTGCAGTTCCAGCTTGTAGTGGTGTATTTGGCCCTTGTGATTACCCTGCTGCAGCGGCACTCTAGCTCAGTGCTCCTCGTGGAGGCAGCTCCAGAGGTAGGTGAATGTTTCTGGTGATTGTCACGTAACCCTGATCTTCCTTGGGTTGCTCTTGGCTACAGGGTGTGGGAGATGCCAGGGTCTCCAAACTGTGTTGGTAGGTGAACAGTCGGTATTGACTCTGCGAGGGCAAAGCAGGACAACTTCCCCAGTGAAAGGAGTGATGCAAATGGCATGGCTCTGGAAGGACAGACAGAATGAGGTCTCACCCAGATTCACACAACCTCTCCTGAAACACCGTGGGATTTCTGTGGGTTAAAACACTGTCCAGTGACTTTAGACAGAGAGAGAACTTCTTGAAGAGGGGAAGGAGGTGATGGGGATGGGGGAGCAAACTCCTCTAACACTGAAGGGAAGGTTTGCTGCTTCTTAAAGACAAATAATAGCATGAGAAGTCTGCAGCTTTGAGAAGCCATAAGGAGATCCCTGAGAGAAGACCACCTGCACAAACATTACAAATTAAAGGAGACAGAGAGACCAGGAGAGGGAAGGAGCAAAGTAACTTGCCTAAGCTTGCAAAGGAAAGCAGTGGACAAAGTGGGAGAACTGTCTTGCATTTCATCTAGTATGATATGCAGGGTTTGCACCTGAAAATAATTCTACTACATTCTCTTTTTTTTTTTTTTTTTATGTCATCTTGACATAAAACAGATTTGGCAGGAAAGGTATTTATGTAATGGTTTAATGGCATAAAAAAATCAAGGATTTAAAAGTTTAATCAAAGTAGCACTGTTTGACTGTGGGATCTTTACATAGGTTTTTAAGATCAGCTTAGAAGTTAGATGCATACTGAAGAATATTGATGGATCCTTCTACCTTGCTCTCTGTCTTCAAATGAGCATGCCCTGATTATACAAAATAGTATTTGTTACAGAAAATAGGGCTTGAGGGAACCAGTCCCTACATCAGTGCTGCAGCAGCTGCTGTTCTGATGCCACAGATTCCTGGTATTCTGTCTCTATCAATGACAGATTTTTGTGAAAAGAATATAAGAACAGAACATCTTCAGAGACTTTCTGATCCAGAGACTTGCACTGGACTAGGGCATGTTTTAGCTGCTGATGGGCCTGAATTTGTCTTTGAAACAGTTTAAAATCTTGGTATCCATGACATCCTTTGGCAATACATTCTACTTCATCTGTGTGCTGTGTTTAAAAAGTAGCTCCTTATATTTATTTTAAATCTACCATCTGGTGACTTCACTGGGTGGACTGAGGAGCAATTTTTCGTGAGACAAAAAATTACTAGTCTTTATTCACCTCTTTGCTGTTCATAAGTTTATAAACCCTCCACTGTACCCCCTGCACCCCACGCTTACCTCTGTTTATTTGTGAAGTTGTACTTTGTTCAGTGGTTCACCATAGGAAAACTGTTGTCGTCTTCTGGTTATCATTTTAGCTGTCTCTTTCCTTTTTATGATTCTATTATATCCTTTTTAAGATAGAGTAAGTGGAACTGCACAAAGTACTGAAAAGCAGAGGCTGTTTTTTACCTTCTAGTTTCAAATGTTATTGTAGATATTTATCCTCACCAACCAGGGGGAGAGTTCAGTCTTTTTTAAAGGCATAAATTTGTTGCAAACCTCTATGAAAGTTTTATAACCCTGGAAGAGAACAGAAAGGATTGCTCAGTGCACTCGAAGGTCATAGAAAGTCAAGTCAGAGGACAATATGAGATCCTTTACGAAAGTATTAACAGTGCTACATCATTTGTGTGTTCATTGTGGTCATGTTCTCCTCCTTATATAAAGGTCACAGTTTTATACACTCCATCACTGGTTATGCCACTCATCAGTAATGGGAAATGCAATCACCACAACTATGGTGTGGACCGCAGTAGATGCAAGCATATTACATCATCCATGGAACGGCTTCCTTACATTTGTACTAACCCCACTGTGTATGAACAAGAAAGATAGTGGCATGCTTCTAAAGACAGAGGAAAACCTGCTTCAAGGCATGTAATAAAAAGTTTTGGTTAGAAATTTTTATCTAATTCCGTGAAGATCAAGTGGAGCAAGAAGGCAAACATTTAATCTGAAGAGAGAATGATTTGAGCCTGACACCTGCTTTTGTAGACAAGCTGCTGCCCTATATTTTTCCGTTATTTTCAAAGCAAATATTTCACTTTGATTTGTTTTATTTCTCTCTAGATAGACCCCAATATTCTCAGCTATTCGGGATAGCGAAGTAGAGTTCAGTATTGAAAAGGTGTTAAGTGTAATGTCATAAATAAGGTTCAAAATTCTGTGTCAAGTCAACATACCGTTCTTTCCTTTCCTCCTCCCCACATAGTGTTAATGCATAAATTCTTTAAATGTCAATGCTGAATGAATCTATCTTGGGATATTTTTTGCATAACAACTAATTAATTTGTCAGCTTTGCATGGAAAGTTCTGTATAAGTTTTCATTACTATTTATTAACTTTCATTTAAAAATGAAAATCAGTATTCTGAAAAATATGAGGATGGATATCGGAGCCTGGTAAAGGTGATTGCATTTTTAAAAAGGATTAGATTACCCAGCTCATGCTATAAGTGATACTAATCATGCTGCTGAGATAGGGATAGCAGGCTGGCCTACAAAAACAGGCTTTGTGAAGTAATAAATTTTGATAATTCTTGCAATAATAATGAAGGTGAGTTCAATTCTATCAAAAAAATATCCCAACCTTTTATGGCAAACTCCTCTGGGTGGAAAATGGCCACATTTTGCAGAAGGAAATTTGTTTTAAAGCATTGGCCCAGGTTTAGTATCCTAGTGATTACGTATTTATAGGACTGCTGCTGACACTGGTTCAAATGTTTTTTTCTGGAACTTGAGCAGCAAGCAAACATCCCCCCTTTCTTTTGCAGCCTTTGGAGCCTTCCCCTGCTCTGGGCATGGGAGTACATCCCATTGCCAGTGAAGAGAAGTCAGCCACCAACCTGGCAGCCAAACTGTTCCTTCTTGATGAGCTGGTGTCTCTGGAGAATGAGGTGAGCGAGACCAAGAAGAAGAGAAGTTTCCCAGGATTTGGCTCACCGATTGACAGGATTTCTTCAACCTCTGTGGATGCTAAAGGCAAACAGAGGTAAATTCTTAGATGTTCCTACCAGTGATAAAGTGGGAAGAAGGCTGTTGGTAGGTGTCCTGGGTACAGATGGGTTACCTTTAGCCACCAGCAGGTTTACTGTTGTTGTGAGGTGCCTCTGGTCAGGGTATCAGAATCTCTACAGAAACCATTCTGGTTTCATGGTGTGTAATCCTTCAGCTGTGAGGAATAATAGATGCACTAGTTCATTTATCCCCACAGTGCCATACAGCTAACAAAACCCATGCAAGCATATGCATTTTTTTAGTACGTTTCTTCCCACTGATGTGAACTAGCATTCAGTTTAAAACAGCCTTTTTGATAGTGAGATTGTTTCAAGTAAAAATATGCCTGAGGTTCAAAAGCAGAAGGGCAGGGCTAGGTGTTCCCGAGGCTGGAGCGAAGAGAAGGTACGGTGGTGTGCGTGTCTCGAATAGCAAGATGAAGAACACATCGTGAAAATGGGCAGACAGTTAATAGAATGGGCTTCAAGATCTTGATCAATTTATGATAAGCCAGGGTTTAATCAATACAGCAGTACAGCAGTGCTTTCACAGTACACGTTTGAAGATAAACATGTTTATAATGGGGCTAAGCAATGATGCTTGATATGAGTCAGGAGAGCCAGTGAGTTTGGGGCAAAGCTCAAGGGGCTGTTTGCTGTATCTGAAAGAGCTTAACTGTCTTGTTCCCTTCTTCTGGTAACTGTCTTCTTTTGGATGGAATCCCCAGTGCCACAAAGTATTTAGTAACATGTTTAAAGCTTAATCTGGAAATGGAAAGTATTCACAAGAGCCAGTCAACATTACAAGTATTTTTTTTCAAACAGAGTCTTGCAATATTTTCTTCTTTTTCCATCTATCCACTCAGTCTGCTACTAGGACTTTCTGACTGCAGCCAAAAGTGATAAAATATGAAATTCTTAAAATCTTGAGTAGAACTATTCTGTTCTGTATATCTCTTCAAGAGATCAAAACCAACTCATTCTTTATTTGCTCTTTAGCATGTTTTCCCTTTTCAAGGGAAGAAATACAAGGTCATTTTTGAAGCTGCTGTGCCTTTTTTGCAAAAGTATGTGGTATTCCCAATTTGTCTCATGCTTTTTGGGTGGAAATCTTGTTTCATTCTATGTGCAGTACAAGGGGAAAAAAACACATGAAAAAGAGAAATTGTGGTTAAAATTGTCCAAGTTTTCTAACAGCTTGTCTCTGAATAATGAGCTCATGCAAATGAGTGACACATTGTACAAAATTCCTCCTTTCCCAGCATCATCAGCACAGTTTGCAGTTTCGCGTTGAGATTATCACTTTGGGGGAGCTGATTAGCTTTTGAGTTTGGGATTGACTCATTTATTAGAACCATCCGAGCTGCCTTGATCACTGCATTGATAGTCAGGTGCTACCATCAGCATGGACCACAGATCAGATGCAGGCTACGAAACAGCAGAAAGGTGGAAGCGGGCAGAGGCTGCTGTGCTTAAGAGGAGTAAAGTGAAGGACTGAGCACCCTGTCACTGCTGTGCACACAGTAAATAACGGCCCATTCCTGTACCAGCTGAGAGGGTTACCTTTAGAGACCAGATAATAACTTTTGAAGTGTGAAAGCTGTTAAATAGATTCAGCCCCCTGAATTAATATAGTGTGTGTAGTGCCTGGCAACACAACAGAAACTTTTGGAAAAGAGCAGTTCAAATCTAAGTCAATGTCACACATTGTTGTGGCACCCACCAGTTACGGGAGGACCCAGTTCCTAATCTTACTCATCAACATCAATTTATAAAGCTTTGAAAGCAAGGGAAAAGCATGCAAGAAGACATGAGGCTTTAGAAGAGGTAGAAAGATCCATAGACAGATGGAGAGAAAGAAACTCGGGGAATCTTAGAAAAGGCTGCTTTAAATAGGAAACATCACTTTGCCCCTAAGTGCTGAAATAAGCACAGTCTGGTTTGGAAGATGGGAACGGCGCGGGATGTTGGGGGGGAGCGGTGACTGTCCTGTCGTGGCTGGGGATGGCCACAAGAGGGGAAGCTGCACTGCCTGCACTGCCTGCACTGCCTGCACTGCCTGCCTGCTCTGCCTTTCCCTTGGCAGGAGGTTACGATTTCCTTCTCTGTTTAACTACAGAGCATGACGGTGTTACAACTGATGGTGCAGAAACGCCCCCATAATCCAATCTGGGAAATTAATTCCCCTTTTTATCAAGTCAGACTCAATATGAGTCCAGCAGCCCAAGTCTCCCACCAGCCCCCCACCAGCCTGAGCTTATACCTGGGGGAAAAGAGTGCTGCCCTTGAGGCCACAGACTGAGCATCAGCCCTTGGCTTGCTTTCCCTTTGCTTTCCCCATGGCTTAGTGCAACGGTGCTGGGTACGCAGGTGTTTGAGGAAGGGACACTGAGGGCTTCCCTTCATTTGCGGTGTTCTGTAGCAGCTCCAGTGTGAGCTACGTGGTGCTCCCTGCATACATGGTACACCGTCAATTCCTGTTTCTTGACCTCATCTGAAAAGTAGCTAGAAAAGAGGCAGCGTGAAATGGGCTGCTGATGCTGGAAGGATGCATCTGGGCTTCAGCCCAGAGGAAAGGAGACTGCTCAGAGGAGACCATGGACTAGACAGATAGTCCTGGGAGGGTGTGCAGACCCCCCAAAGCCAAAGGCTGAGGGACCATGGGAGTGCTACCAATTAAAGTTGGACTCAAGTGCACCATAGCATTTTCTCCTGGTAGTTACTTCGCATTTGTAAACTTAAAGAACAAAATTTCTTATTTATTTTTCTTGACAAAGACTGGTAAAGAAAAGAGTTAATTTTCCAGGTTTTCTTTTAGACCTGCATTTTGCTGGCAAAAGTATTTCCAAGGGCAAAAGTTGAGGTAATTCTCAGCTGCAAAAAAATCTCACCATTTTCACAATTAATTAAAATAAAACTTCTGCTGGTAGAAAAAATGCTCAAAAAATGCTGAATTAAGATGGGAAAACTTCTTTTTTATATTAAAAAAAATTATAATAAAATATTCCTGCATAGAACTTCTTTCACACTTTATTCATGCCCTCATTCATTAAATCATCAGGAAATATATCATATGGAGGAAAAGGCCAAAACAAAAAATTCCCATTTTCAATCTCATCAAAAGGTTGCTACTATACAATTTTGAGAACCATGCATTACAGGAGAACCCATAGGAAAATCTTTCTAGGGCTCCTCTGACTTGTCTCCCCTGTTACTGTGCAACACTTTCTACCTCCTTACTTACCTTAGCCCCACTTGGCCCTGGAGATTTCAAAGATCCAGGCTAATGGATCACCTGAAGTATATGTTACTATGCATGAAACAATTCCTCTTGATACATGCAGTGTATCTCCTTTCTTTTATGAATAACAGTTAACCTGAGAATTACTTGTTTGCTAAAATAAAATCAGGGATAGTGGATCAATGTCAGCCAGTCTGTAAAACAGGTGCAACTCCTGCCTATTCTTTTGTAAGACAAGTAAAGCATCTTATTTTTAAACACTCACATCTTTGGCTGCTCCTGCACAGTTGTTCTGCCTCAACAATAAAGTTGTTAGTGGGATGAATGGAGGAATCACAGATGTAGTAACATTTTGATTATTCCTATGATGTCTTTCCCCAATTCTTTCCTTCCTCCTTTGCTTTTTTTCCCATGCAGAAAAGTGGTTGAGCTGCCTAAGAGACGGTTTGGAGTTCCTCTCGACCGGATTGGAGTGAGCCGTCTCGGCAACACCAAGGGTTAGCAGTTCCTGCAAGTAAGCCAAAGTACCCTGGGTGCTGGCAGGCTCAGAGAACAACCCCCACACACACACACACACACATACACACACCCCCACCCCACACCCCCTGTTCTCAGTTACATGGAGGTACTCAAGTCATGCCAGCAGGCTTGGAAAGGGTGGCTTGGGGAATAACAGCTTCTTAAAATGTGGGTTGTGACTGTCAATTTAGCTTCAATGCCCTAAATTAGAACTTAGTACCTTCCCTACAAGAAAACAAGTATTTCTAACATTTTCCATCTCCTGTAGATCACCCTACAGTGTGCTTATCCAAGCCTTGCATTTCTGACATGGGACAAAGTAATGTGTACTGCTTTTCTGCCTACAGGTGCTTCTGTTCTGAATGACTGATGCTGTATTGGAAACGTTACAGAAATACAGAAGATGCATCACAGCATGACAAGACTGTCATTGACTAATGATTCAACGCTCAAGGAATTGATCTCCTGCAAAATCTCTTTCACATTGCATTTTACAAATGTTGCATTTTCAAATAATAACAAATTCAATTCATCGGGTCAGAACGCTCTCACAGTTGTGCACAGTGCCACTGATAGGAGGGAACAGAAAATATGTATATAGTTTAATTGCATGGCATTTATTTCTTAAACTTGCAGAAGTTCATTATCCTAGCAAGGACTGTCAGATTTTTTGGATTGAAAATAAAACTTCCAGAGATGCCAACAGCAGTCCATGAAAAGCAGACAGTTTGCTTTGCACATTTCTTTCAAGAGGGTGTGTGTTTGGTAGATGAAGGGAGGATTTAACAGTTATGGGACAAGCCTAGAATTTATTTGAACTGCTGTCTGGGAGAAGATGTCTACTGACTTCACTAGGAGTTAGCCTGAATAAGAACTATGATAATACCTTAGTACTTGTCCTGATGTTTTTATTAATCTTTCTCTTATCTCTGCACCATATTTAGACATGTTTTCATTGTATGGGAGATCCTGAAATGTGGCGAGATTTCTAGTTTCCTCCTTTAAGCTGATGAATACATTTCACTCCTCCCTATGCATAACATAGGAAAGCATCCAAAGATGAAGTCATTACTTCCTAGGCCATCTGCATCATATGCCTTATTTTAGCCTCTTGATGAGTGCATGGGGCATAATCAGATAGACATCCAATTCTAAAGGTACAAGAATTTCTCACTCTGGTAAAATGTAAACATCTCTCCATTTCAGAGTAAAACAGGTTATCTTAAATCCTGTTTCATGCTTTCCACTTCTTTCTAGATTATAAAATATAGCTGAAAAGAGCTGTTTGCTGACATCTCAATGCTCAGATTCCTAGCTGACGTTTTCTAAATCTCACATATTCCTTCCTGGACTTGAGTCCATGTCAGCTAAATTCCTTGGATTGCTATTCTTGGGTATAAATCATCTTTAGAATTGCCAAAGAAGATCCATTGAGAAAGGGATTAAGCAGGACTAAGAAAAAAATTATTCTTGCCACATACTCTGTGTTAGGCAGAGAGTAAGGTTGGAGATAGGAACTGTTAATTTCCTGATCTTATGCGAAGACAGCCATCAGCCAGCAAAAATGGGGAAAAATGCAGTTGGCTTCTCAGTCAGCTACAGGAAAGGACCTGGGAAGTCAATGAGTCTTTGAAGTTAAAGCTACTCTGGGGATTGGGATTTTGCCCTGGTTCAGACCATGGTGGGAGATGAGGGTCCTACTCAGAAGGGCAGATAGCATCCAGTAAATGTCTGAGAGGGGCAGTGCTCAGCCATAGCAGGGGCTTTTCCCATTTTTCTTCTTGCTTACAGCCCTTCCCCGAGACCAAGACTGGCCCAGCCACAGAAAATTTGCAAGAAACTTTGCTTTTCCTGACATCTCCAATATAGAATAACGCTGCTGAGAGCACTGCGCAAACCAGTCAGTCACGTCAAGTGGTGCCCCCATCTTTCCCATCAAGTAGAACACTCTCTAGCTGAGTTAGGTGATCATTTCTACTTCTGTGGGTGAGTTATCAGTGCTTGCATGTGAGATCAAGCATCGCAGATGCTTTCCAGACCAAGATCTTGAAAGTCACAGAAAGAAAGAAGGGCTGTAAGTCCATGGTCACCTTGGTTTTTTCGCTCCCTGTTTTTCCTCTGGTCCTGTTGCTCATTTTCTGCCTTTGAGCTTGTAGGTGAAGGCTTTGAGAGCTGGATTGGTGGGTGCATGTAGACTGGCTGATCCGAGACAAGATTTTCTGTCCATGCTAGAAGCAAATCTGCAAGCAGAGCCAGACAAGCCCAGACTCTGTCCTCTGCAGTGCACTGCCACCACCTATCCTGAGCCAGCCCTGTGGTTTAGTAAACAGTTATCTTATTGCACTGAGCTCATCCAGACAGTCTGAAGATAATCTGCTTGCAAGGCAGCCATATGTATGGGGCATGGGCAGATTATGGAAGTGATGTACTCCTGACCGACTATACAGCTGTCTGTCAAAAGCAGCATGGACAGAGTCATTGCGTGACATATTTTGGGAGACTCAGATCAGAGGAATCCAATGCTAACTCAGCAGCTTTGCAGAGACACTGCTGATCATAAAAGTATTGTAACAGTTGGCAGGTATTAGCCTGGGCTTCCAAATGAAGACGGGTTTTAAAACCTGTAGTTGTGTGCAGAAATGCCCTCTATCTGAAGGGTGATGTGAAAGCAAAGCAGGACAGAGGTGTCTGTGCTGATGTTGCTTGGAACTGGGAGCTGGAAGCCTCAGTCCTGCTCTTGAGTCCCACCTCACTGCATGGATTACTTGGGAGAAAGCAGCAGCCTTTCTGTTCCCTGTCCCGTCCACCACAGAGCACACTGAGACCTCCTATGGCTCCAAAAGCACTCTTTAAAATCCATAAATTGGCAGGTGCTGTTTAAAACACGATGATGACTGAAAGGCTGACCACCACAATTTGTTTTCATAGACGATATTGGATAGCTTCAGTCAGCATGCATACCATGGAGGTCAACAAATGTGAAATGAAGATATACTACAGCATCCATTGCACGCTAGGTTTGCCCTGTGCTGCCTCTTTGCAAATCCATTCAGATGTCTGTGAGGATTTTCTGCTAATAAAACAACACAGTCTACTAGAATGTCTAAGGGAAATCCCTTTAATTATTGCCTGTGGGTCATTAACTTTAGCAAGAGTGACTGCCCAAGCATGGTAAGGTATGAGCAGCCATGATGGGGAGGTGGCACCTGAGGAAAAGAAGAGGTTTTGTTCTGCATGTTTAGGAGAAAGGACAGGACCCCCCCAGAGCGACATGCTGAGGGTGAGGTTAGGGAGAGCATCACCTTCTTTGCTCTGAATTAATAAATGAATTGTATTCAACACTTGTTCATCACTCCAGCAGAAGCAGCTAACACAACAGCATATAGTGCCTGTGAGGAAATAGTAGGGTAGTTTGGGTAGCATAAGCACTTAAATAACTGCTGATAGGATGTAGCACACCATGTGGTGGTGTGCTAAGTGCTAATCACTGCTAAGCCGCACAGTGCATTGCACTCCAGGGAATTCCCATATCTAGGATCAGAGCAAGCTGTTAAATAGCCACAAACCCGGTATTCCTTTCCCTGAGTTGTCACACCAGGTCGGGAAGGCATGGCTACAGCTAGCAGGTAACAGATGGAGTCTACTGCTCCAGCCTCTCATTGCACTGGGATTTCTTGCAAGCTGAAAGCATCTGAGCTGAACACCAGCTTGGGGCACTTGGTGCAGCTCTTGTAATACACCTCCCTTTCAGGTAGAGCACCAAAATCTTAAAGAAAGAGAGACCCTTCTCTTGGTAGTAGGCTATAATTTTTCCTGGATTTGGTGTTGTTGAGAGGGTATGTGAAAGTGTGCTCCCACATACCTTTTCACTTGCACAAAAGCAACAGAAAATGGGAAATGTGTTCTGAATCACTACCAAGGAAATTACAAAGAATTAATGTTAACAACAAACTGTATTTTGCATGTCATTAGACCTCACTGATATAATCAAGCTGGTTTTATTCCATAGGTGCTAGCTTTGGTCTGTAATAGGATGAAAAGATCTCCTGTTAATGAAGTACATACAAGGTACGGCTGTGGTAAGCGCGCACATCTTGCCAGAGCCCAGGGCAATGAATGTAGCATGGTAATTACAGCTTTGGGAGTAACATTTTAAAGAATATGTGGTGTGAAAGCTACAGTTCAATAGCATGGCTCAACAGGGCTGGAGAGACAGTTCAATTCTAGTTAAAATCAGTCCACACATTCAGGGTGGCTACCAGATTCTGCTCTCATTTACACCTCTGGAAACCTCAAAGTTAACAACAGTGGCCTTAAGATTTACTCTGAATTTATACCTCTGGGAACATGGTCCATTGTTTTTGCAAATAAATGTAGGTAACATGACTTAAGATGAATATATGTAGGAACCACTGATGGATTGTGATCTCTTCCTTTTGGACATAATTCTGCAGAAGAAAAAGCCAGATAGTATCTGCACTGAGCAGCCAGATGAGCCAAAAATCTCTTCTCAAAACTTCTCTTTGGGGTGAGTAGGTAGAAATCAGAGGACAGCAGCCCACACATATCCATGGGGAAGACCCAACTTTCATTCCTAGTTGTGGTCAAAAGGAAGGTCGTCTTCCTCAGGCACATTAAAACAGGCCTGTGTCATTACAGCTAGGTGTTTAATGGGACCCTTTTTTCCATTCTAAACTTCCCATGAACCATTAGGTAACAAGGGCCTACATCAAGGGAAACGTGCTGCCCCTTGGGTCTCTGCAAGAGGTGAGAAAGAAAACAGCACATGCTTCTGTGCAACAGAAAATCTTTATTGGAATGATATCCAAAGGATCCAGACTTCCATGCCTGTCCTCCCCCCAAACCTACTGTGTACACTGACGAGACACGATGAGGAACAGCTCTGGCTCAGCAAGCCGAGGCAGGCAGCCCTGAGCCCTTCACATTACACCCAGTCTGCCTTCCTGTCCCAGCAGCGGGTGTTAGGTCATCACAGACCTGCTCGTAGGAGGTGACGGGAAACCCAGACACCACCGTGAGCAACGTCTGCAGATGTGGGCAGAGGCCCAAGCTCAAGGGAACTGAATTCGTGTTTGGGAGACCTGGTAAGAAAGGGAAGAGTGTACAGTGGCAGCAGACTGAATGGCACACACAGGACAGCAAGGAACGTTGGGAAGCATCTTCCAAGTAGAAGATGACCATAGGTTAAACCTGGAAGGAAGGAACAGTGGAGAGTGGTAGTGGGCTACTAGCTCCTGTGACGGTCCCTGTTATACTTGGCTGTGGTGTGGTTGTGGAGGATGGCATCTGAGTTAGCACGATGAGAGGACAGAACAAACTCGTAACACATTTATACCCAGCAAGGCAGTTTGGGGAAGGGCTCATCTTCATCCTCCAGTCCTGGCAAGCCTTCAGATGCAGTATTTCCAAAAGCAGGCTGGGAAGGTATACAAGAGAAGGATGTTAGCACCCAAGTGACTTTTTCCAGCTTCCTACTCTAGCCCTGGAGTGGGTTTCAAAAGACCCATGTCTTGAGAGACTTGGGGTGTGAAGCCAGCACTGTGGTTTCCAGGCACATCTCAATAACCAGCTTTGACTTCATATAACAGTTCTACATGTTTCTTTTAGCTCCTTATAGGGTCAAGAAGTCTAAAAGTTGTTTCTGTGTTGCTTGATTAATAAGGCTTTGCTTTTCCTTTTGCTCTACTTCAGCAATATCAGGAATCAGCTTTTTCTTTCCTGTCTACTGGCCAGCAGTTTTGCTGCCTCACAGGTATGTGCAGGGGTTTTCGCCTGTGGCTGACTGGAAGAGCAAGATACTGACTTGGACAGATTGGATCTGGTCATTACATTTTTTTAAAATCTAGTCACTCTAGCACTCTGCTGCTAACTGTCCTCCAAACACCATTGATCTCTGTGGGATCTTCTAAGAAAAATAGATTAGGGAAGGATGCACATTTTGGTGTTGGAAAAAATAGCTCTATCACCAGCATGCCCTGTTCTTTGAATCCTGTGTGGGTCTCCTATTGTCAAGTATGAGAAGAGATTTCTACCTGGTTTTTGAAAGCAGGATCTTGGGAGAAAGCTTCTACTGAATCAGCAGGCTCATGCTGAGACACGGGCTCCATCCAGACTGGAAGGGCATTAGATGAAGGCAAAGATTCTCTGCTTTAATTTCTGGCAGAATCTGATTTAAATCTGGCAAGGGGAAGTAATTTTATCTACATTTGAACCTTCCAGACTGGTGGGGGCATGAATTAGATTAGCCAAATTAATGACAGCCTCCAGGGTTGCTTATAAATTGCAGATTGTCTAAGGATCACCTAAGCACTTAAGCAAGCCTTGCACAAAGGGATTTTCTCTTGGTTGTCTGGCAAGTTGTCAACTTGCACATGCACAGAGCATGTGGCGTAAAGGCAGAACTAGCTTTTTTTTTTTTAGGTCAGATCTGTCATCAGTGACTTCTGGTTTACAGCTGCCACTGCTTTGTGGAGGAATCCGCTGAAAGCCAGCGTAAACGGCATTGTCCATGTGCTTGTCGGGGCAGCCTTGCAGGAGCACTGGTGCAATATACTCCTCAGTCGCTGGATACGGACTGGACAAAGCTTGGAGACCAGCTGGGGGACCTACCAGATCTTAGCTCCCTGTGTTCTTCGTTGATTTCCACATCCTTTTTAGCTGCTTTTCAGCAGCACAAACAAGTGCTCCTTTTTTCTCTGTAGGGAGGCAGTGACCTTGGCAGAGGGGAATGCATGCAGTCCACATGCCTCATTATGCCTTCAGCACTAGCTTTGTGCCCAGAGCAAAACGAGGGGTGCGCAGCGGGGTCGTGTTCGTACAGAATTCACCTCCTCCAGGACAGGCACTCGTTGCCCACATAACCCCATGTTCCTCTGTGAAAAGCGGGATGCAACACTGACTGCCTCCAGTGAGGTCCCTGGTGTGCAGACCCGATGTATCTGCCCCGACAGCAGACAGGGTTGGGTACACAGTCCTTCTCACCAGCTGCTAAAACAGCCAGCCATTAACAAGAGAGGGCCAAGACTGCTAGAAAAGCTGCCAACCTGTTTTTCAGCATATCTGGGGCATGTTTATTGTCACTGTCTCTGTTGCACAAAGGAAGCCCTGGAGATGAGGGCTGGACAGGATGGCTGAGGGCTCTAACTGAAAACCTACCGCGTTTTTTGGGCTGGGATGCTGAGAGGCTTTCCAAGGCATAGGCCACCTCTGACCCTTCCTCAGTTGAGAGCTGATCCTTCAACTTCTCCAGCTGTTTAAAAACAAACACATCAGTAAACAAATGCCCCATCATGAGGAGCTCCGCAGCATGCTGGCAAGCACAGGGCAGCTCAGAGGCAGGAGGTACAGACAGCCTGGCTGGCAGCATCACTGGGGAGGAAAGGATCTTCCCTGGAGCAGGATCATTCCAGGAGGATCTGCCTTTGGAGCACTCACACCTCTTTATGTCATCCTCCAAGCTGCTTGTTTTGTGGCAGTGGTGTAGGCACCCTCTGCTTTTGACACGCCAACCCCAGGGTGCAAACCCCTGTGGAAAGGAGGCTGTGCAGAAGGATATTGTATCACCAAGAGTCAAGTCAGTGCTGGGGCAGGATGTCTCCAGGCATCCACCCACTGCAGCAGAGAGCATCACTTCTCCATTGCTCTGGGTTGTCCCTCCCCTCCCTTCCCCCCAGTTCTTGCTAACTTCCCTTGGTTATAATGTGGAAAGTCCACGGTATTTCTTCTGAATCTGTAGCTACTCTTTCCTAGTAGACTGGGAACATCTACGGCCAACATCAAGACTTCTGCTCTGACAGTGTGTTCCCAGGAAGCCAGAGCTTAATGTCCCTCAGCACTGGAGCAAGGAGCTAGGGTAGGAGCTGACAGTCTCCCGTCTGGCATGCCGCACTGTAATTTTTCAGTCTGAAGTGGAAAGAGCCAAGTGGAACCCAGCAGGACCTCCAAGATCCACATGAACAGCTGGACCTGGCCTGAGAAAGAAGAAAAAGGGCTTCCACTGCTTGCAGGGTTTGGGGCACAGTGGGAGCCACATCAAGGTCGCTGCACACCTTTCCCTGTTCCTGGGCACTGGGTGTAGGATGGAGTTTCCTCTTGCTATCTGCATGTGTGTGCACTCTGCTCCGCACAGCGGGTCTCTGCCTCCCTTACCAGTAAAGAGGCCAGACAAAAATCATTCTGAATTAGGTACGCAGTGGCTATCCCTCTAACTTCAACCCATTATCTAATGCAGCCAGCTGATACAATGCCTAGGAAGACAGCATGACCTCCTCTTCTCCATCCCTTTTCTTCCATGGAGATTTCCTTTCACATTTATTTTTTTCCTGGCTTGGCCTTCGCTGGCTTTTCACTGGCAGCAGAGGCAAGAGCTGCATCAGCTTTTATTGCACTAGTGTATAGCTCTCTTGCTCTCTTTTTATCTTTTCCAGCTCATGCAGCTACTTAGCCTAGGTTTTGCTTTTCTTTTTGTGCTATATATGCTTACGTTATAGCAGCAGAATTAAGAGCAGCACGATGCAAAGATAGAAGAACAGGGCATAAAGACAGTGTGCACAATTGTTTAGCTATTCATACAACAGCATGCATATATGTTTCTATGCATTTGCTCCTCTCACCTGTTCAAGCTCTTCAAATTTCTTTGCCAGCTCCCAGTCTGCAAGAAGGGAGAGAGTAAGATCAGTATCTGCATTGCTTCCCAAAGCTCAAATCAAAAACAGTTTCTTCATTTAACCTCTTGAAGGATTGACAAGAAAAGACTTAGTTATCATTTCATTCCTGTTAGCGATCTTCAAATCTGTGGTAGCAGAAACGGTGACAGAAAAGCAGGATTTCTCTGCTGAATTCTAGGGGACGTTACCCTAATTCTCCATTATGAGGGAGGCTTCTTTATCAATCACCAGGCTCTAGGGGAATTGGCCCAACAAGGTCACATACTGTGTGATACCAACTTAGGTGAACCTCTTTGCTGCTTTTTAATTTTTATCCTGTTAACAGCAATCTCCAATGCTTGCTTTTCTGTCACTGGCCTTTTATATGAACTCCCATCGCTTCCTTTAAGACTTGTTTATCCTCACATCACCCATGCAGGCAGAAGTCAGAAGACACAGATTTAGCCTAGCATAGCTTATTGCTTTTTAAGTCAGCAAACATCAGGGTTGGCAGAGTGGAGCAACAGGAAAAGTAACGTAGCAGTGAGTGCACAGATTCCATGCTTTAAATGTTAGGGGAGACCTGGGGACCAACTTCATAGATCAGACTTACAGATGTCGAGGCTGAGCAGTGCTGTACTAGACTGTCAAAAAACTATGCAGATGGATGAATGAACTGTGCTGATATCCCATCCAGGACAAAGGGAGATAGGTGCCTATGAACAGGGTCTAAAACCTCCAGCTGAATTGGGAGGGGCCTGGACTGGCAATAGGGAAAGCTGCAGGATGGGGCATTTCACTCACCCCTCTTGAGGGCTGAGGTACCTTATTCCAGATTCAAACTGATGTCAAAAACAGTTAATTTTTTTAGTAAAATAGATGAAACAATGGAAAGCACCATGACAAAATGAGCTGAAAAATGAGTGGCTGGACTACAGCAGTTCTCCTAGGAGGTGAATGCAAAGTGATCAGCTGGTTTTAAGTGCCAGTTTGGGAAAAAATGCACTAAAATAAGCAGAGGAGCGAGGAAAGAGCTAAAGAATGTCTCTGCTGGGCCCCACGAGAAAGCCAAAAACCAGCCCTGGAGCTGCCTCCTTTGTCAGCTCCTAACGTGGCAGCAGGCGTTGGTCTGCATCTCCAAGGGATTTAGGACATAATTCCCCCCTGATGTCAGATAAGACTTCAGCACACAGACACATTGCCAGACTTGGGCTTTTTTTTAAGCATTTGAAACTGAGCAGGAAGGTGCCAAGAAAAAGCCGACTGCCTTCTCCGTTTCTCTGTGGAGAAGGAAACAATTCAGATGAAAAATCCTGAATATTTTCTGACAGATATTCATCCAACAGAAAAAGCAGCAGTTCCTAAGCAAATCCATTACATCAGGGCTCAGTTTGAGAGACGGTCCGGGGATGGGGATGGGCTGGGAGTTGGGATGTGGGGGCTCTGTTCCTGGCACTGCCAGCAATGACCTCAGGCATATTCCTCTTAAGCATGTCTTTACATACCCATAAGGTAGAGACAGCCAGGTCTGCATATCTACAAATCAAAAGTGCCATTTAAGAGATTACATCATTATTCATGTTGTTGTTGTTGTTGTTATTATTATTATTCACATTTTTACCTCTTTCAGAGTTTCAAGTGCCTATTTTTGCTCGACTTTCCACAAACCATAAGCTTGGCCAATGACTGCTATGAATAGAAAATGAACAGCGGTCGAAATTTGGAACAGATTATCTCAGGCAGGGGGAAGGAAGTTAATTTATGGATGAAGCCTTGAGAAACTGCCTGCTGTAAATCCTCTGTCTGTGCTCTGCTCAGAGATTCATTATATTCAATTGTCTGGCATAAAATGCAGCCTTTCCTCCTCTAGGAGTAATAAGTGCAATAATCCATAAACCAATCATAAAAATGTTATTTCTTGAATGCATCCCCTTTGCAAGAAGAATGCCTTTGTTAGTATAAGGACTTGATTTATTTATGTTTATTTATTTGTCCCAGGATTGTTTAACCACTGCCTCACTGCGTTAACAAGGGGCTGGGGAAGAGCACTGAGTGATTTTGACAAATGGATTTTCATAACAAAATTTTTGCTGGGCCCCGTTCTCAGTTGTTTTCACAGGGAAGGGCAGCTTCCTGCTCTGAGACCACCACATACAGCCCAAACCCTCCTCTGGCTGCAGTGGCCGTGGGAATAGCTGACCCTTGTAACCCCTATGGTGCTGGTGATTGCTGCACGTAGTGTCATGGAAAGCCCAAGTTTCTCTTCAGCAGGTCTGAGTTTAGCCACATGCGGGTGGCTTTAAATTTGGTGTCTGTTCACAGAGCACAGAGACAGGAAAAGCCTCCACATGGTCTGTCTGGTCTCGCCACTGTGTGGGAAAAGCCTGTTGTCTTAACCTCTTCCAGCAGTGGCAGGCGCTCAGGCTCAGACAGGAGCTCCCACTACCCTTGTCCCACCCTATACCTGACCCCAAGGGATCTCAGCTGTACGCTCTCTGCAAAATCTTGATGTCACCTCACTGCCCCGTGTGCTCACAAGATGCTGCTGGTTTTAGCATACCAGCAAGACACTGAGCTGTATCTCAAAAGCACACAGGGCTGTACGGGGTTTGGTGGAGAGGTGACTCCCAAGGCTGGCCCATGCCCCAGGCATAGTATGCAAGTCTCAGGGATAGCAAGGACACAGGGACTCAGCTGCATCTCTTCTTGTTACTACTTATGTACACACACACGCTTCCTTGCCAGTTCAGTGTTGAATGTCTGAGGATCTAGGGTGTGTGGTTTTGGGCAGCTTTACCTCGCATTGCAAAAGCAGGACCGGGAGCCTCACGATGGAGAACCTCTGACATTAATCACGTGTAGGCACCATACTGGGTGCTTCCACTTTCTGAGCAGTTGGTATTTCTGAGGAACCTGAGGAGCAGGTTCCTTACATTCATGCAAACACAGATTCAACACGCTGAGATCTCCCATCCCCTTTGCTTACCAATATTTTCTGGTCTCTGCCATGCGAGTTTCTTATTCAGAAGCAGAGTCAGCAGTGTGTCCTTGTGATTTGTGTCTTCTCTCTCCGGAAGCACTCGATTCTCTGCAGCACATGAAACACACTTTTCTCTATTTCTAATGACAAAAAGATGGACCCACCCCCCAACCCCCCAACACTAAAACAAAAATTAAGGCAGCTAAGGAAAATACATAAGGAAAATGTATCCTGTCAGCACTTCGTCAGGGTGGAAGGAGCTCAGAGGAAGAGGAAGGTGTGTGAGCATAGTATAAAATGTCCAGGCAGCGAGGGCTGTGCAGCGAAAGGGTGCAGGATGGGGGACCCCTCCCTGCCAGCTCTGGGCTGCTGGCCAGTCTCACTGCAGCCTCGTCAGCATGGCTGGCTGCAGAAAGCCAGAGACATCACCTTGATTTAGGCAGTCCTGACCTCTTCTGCAAGGCGGATGTAGCGGATGCCTCTGCAAAGCCAGACAGCAACCCACGAGATCCTCTCTTCTCAAAACCGCAGTTGTTCCCCCCACTCACACCATCTACCTTCCCAGGGCCAACAGATGTGGGAACTGGCTCCTCATGAGGGCTGACGTGTGGGTACCAGGGCTGAGAAGCCCTGCAGCCCCGCAGTCTGTCCTTGCGCTCACTCAGCCTTGGGGCTGCTCTATCTGATTGCCGGTGGTATTAAAGCACAGAGCCAAAGCGTGGAGGAGCTTGAAGCAAGCCTCTCTAGCCCCAAGGAAGCCTCTTACAGTAGTTGTAGGCCACGCAGAATTTTTCTGTTTTCCAGGAAAAACCTCCCCAAGCTGCTTTCCTAAAGCAATTTGGACGTTTCTATGAGGCTCCTTAAGGGAGATTTCACAGTGGTTTCGCTTTAGTGGTTGTGGCTCTGCCCTCAAATGAATGGTTGTGAAGGACAAGGGTTCAGCAGAAACCAACGGAAGCAGGGGATGGGACTAATCAGAGCTCTGAAGGCTTTGAGACCCTCCCAGTTCTGCTGAACGAATTTCCAGAATCATCTGAAACTTGAATGCTGCATTCAGTTTTGAGAATGACAGAATGGGAGCCAGACTTTACAGGGAGAATGGCCATTCCCCAATATCTTTGGTCTGAACATCCCTGCCCCAAACTCAGACCCTACAAAGCCCTAGAAGATGCCCACAGAATCCATGGAAAATACTAAGAAATTATGCAGAAAGGCTTATTTTCTCTTCTTCCAAGATCTTTAGGACTTCCACTCACTCCCTCAAGGAGGAGAGAAAGGAGAAAATGGTCTCGTATAGCCATTAGCCCTACATAGCTGTGGGGGGATGAATGCAACTATTTTTGATACACAAGACAAAACATTGTACCAGATGAGCCTTAAAGGATGTTCAAGAGTATGTGGGAATCAGCTCCATTAGCTAAAGTCACATAAATCTGCAGAAGCTGAGGGGCCCTGGCCAAAGTGATGCTCCAAGTATTTGGCCGGACTCAACCCTGCCTCATGCTGCAGCTGAAGCTGCTGGTTCTGGTTGTGATCTCTAGAAATAAACCCGAGGCAGTTGGGCGAGCTACATGCTGTGTAAAACTTGCAGTTAGCATGGAGTGCTATAAACCTCCTTCCTAAGTCTGAAAGACAGTTATGATTTTAAAATAGCTACTTTTAGTCATTTGGGGGATTTGCTACAGGAAAAAACCCCTATAAACACTCTAGTAAAAACTAAACCGAAGCAATATTTAGATAGAGTGGCCTCAGGAATGTTTTGGTTGTCATTACAAAAATAAATAGGTGATATAAGAGGAAAAATCATTTGAAAAACAATGTTATTTTCAAGCCTATATTTAGCTGGTCTTTTTTTTTTTTTTCCTACTGCCAAGTCTCTTTAAGAAAGAAGATTAATGATTGACATTTCCCTGCAGAATAAGTTCAAACTAAGATTAATTTAAATTATGGGAGAAGAACATATAAAAAGAAGTTTTGCGAATAAAAAAAGTTCAGCGGCACCCTACTACTGACATTTATGAGCTGCCAAATCTCATATGGTGCATATTGGAATTGCTACTCTGATATTTTAATGTTTTTCCTTGGAAATTTTCTTTTAGGAAAGAAAGAGCTACCCTTACCTGATTTCACCAAATTTGATATTTTTACTGATTAGCAGAATGTGTCATACGACCAGCTGCAGACCAGAAGGACAGCTTTAGCTCCTGCGAATGTGAACAAGTGTCTGGGTAGTACCCGTGTTAATTGATGGTTTAGTACAGCTCAAGGTTCATTTTAATTTTTTTTCCCAGATAAGCAAGTGTTTCATGGCCATGACAAGCAGCAAAGCAAAGCAAAGCAAAAAGATAACCACCTACCTGTGTCATCTAGTCTTTATTCCAGCTTACCTTGTAGTAAAAAAGGCTCTCCATGTGTAGATGGGACATACGCCGTCATGATCAAGATGGTTAACACTCCAAGGGACAACTGGACATACCACATCTTCTCCACGTTCCCACCACCCAAAAGCATTCTTCCTTCAGGCACAGTGGAGGACTTCAATGCAACCCAGTGCCAGATGAGCTCACTTTTAAGAGGCAGTGGATGTGCTGCGATTGCAAATGGCCTTTGGAGGAGGGGAGAAAAATATCTCTTGAGATATAATTCAACCTGTCAATATGATTCACTCCTTTGGGAGTGGACAGAACAACCCAGTAACAGACATCAGATGGAACCTGTTCAATATATCTCATATCAGACTGATTTAATGAATTCTGATGTTCCCACAGGCATGCACCATCCACGCACGCCAATATACATTCCATACGTACATACATTAAAAATATTTTTTCGGGGCTGCTGCTTTAATGGAGTTCAGACCTGAGGACTCCCACATTAGCAAGGAAGATTTGTCTAGCATACAGGTTGCCATATGTCACCAGTTTGGACAGAATCAGGTTAATGGGTTTTTGTAATTTATCATCTCACTTCCTAGTACCTATATTAATTAATGTGAGATATAATGAGTGCTGAAGTGGTGGGAAACAGAGGGGGAGAGCTCTTTTCATTTAACTGATTGGAGGATGTTGAGTGTGTCTCGCTCACCGTGACTTATGGCTTTGTCAACGGGAAAGGCATCACACCCTATTTTGGGATTGTGTCTGAGTGGGGGAGTGCAGATTTGGCAGCAGATATGGAATACATCAAGGATGGGCAACTGTCTTCAGTTTTTTTTCTGGGGGAAAGAACAAAGTGGAAGGTCAGATGCTCGTTCTGGCTGCACAGACAAATTTTATTAGCTTAGGGCAAAATATTGAGGCACGTTGCACATATTCCATGTCATCTCAGGTCGTGACTACATCTTGGTTTGGCTTCTATTTGATTTGATCACTATTGATCAGGGACCTGCTACTAGTTTTCTATTACAAATTTACCAAGACAAGTGTTGTAATAGTAACAGCACTAAATGTTGTTCTTCACTTCTGCTTCTTCTGCAGAACTGAATCATCTGTACCACAGTTTGGCCAAGCTCTGACTTGTACATACACTCCTAGTGACTCACTTTGTGTGCTTTTTTGACACCACATCATGCCAGATTACCCAACATAGTTTCATCTGATGGTACCTGCACTTCATCTTAACTAAAAGACAATATAATTTCCATGTTTGGGCTTTTGGCTTCTGGTCCCCAGCTCTCCCTACAACTTGCTGTGCACCTTAGATTAGATAGATATAGATTAAATAGGCTTTTAATACCCCTTTTAATATTTACTTTTTAGTAAAAGTGGAGGGGAGAGGCTTAGATTTTTTGCAAGAATTGCCTGTGAAAATTAATGTGATGCTGCCATTAAGGAATACTTCTCTTTCACTGAGAAGAAATTTCAGTTCTGGGTCACTGCAACTGTTCAGCCCCCAAAGCAACTCACGTATAGAGGGTGCTAGTCCTTTCAACTGAGAGCCCTGGTGAGGGATTGCCAGTCTACGTTTACACACTAGAAGGGAGATGACTGGATGCTGTGAGCGGGTGGATGCTCTCAGCGGGTGGGTGGGTAGATACCTGACAGCCACTGCCAGACACTAATGGACTTTTTGCATTTGTTGCAGTTATGAGATGGTTGATTTGCAGTGTTGGGATTCTGTAAGACTCCCACCTGGAAAATTCCCTTGCTTTTAGCCCATTTGTCCAGGTGCTGGAAATACTATTGCATTTTTTTGTTCTTACGTATTTTATTCTCAATAGAAAAACAACATAGTCTCCATATTCTTCTTATTACTTCACTCAGTGATAATTTCTACATCATCCACGGAGCACTTGTGCCTAGAACTCAAAGATGGTGAGAACACAAAGATGCGAGCTCCATCTCCACCTCCCATGGTCCTACTCTAAGACTCTTTATGGAGAAGTTTCTCTTTTCATAAAGCTATACAGACTTCAGGTAATCAAACACAATCACACTGGAAATTTGACAAGGGTGGACAAAGCCAACTAGTCCAGAGGGCAGGAAGGGAGAAGTCTTGGCCCAGGCAGCTGAGTTACTACTAACCTCAGCTGCACCAGCTCTGAAGGTGAGAGATGAGTATGCATACCAGGGCCCTGAGGGTGTTAACAGTCCTGAGCAGCCTCAGCTGGCACCCCCACCCACCATCTCTGCCTATAGGCCAAGAAGACCCATTTAAGCTGAACCCTGGGACACCTCTGTTTCTGCCTGAGGTATGTTGGGGGGATGCTAGTCTGCAGCTCAGCTATGTATTTGCCTTTCTTGGCCATGCACACTACTGGTCTGGACACAGACCTGCAGGTTGACTTCCTGGCTTGATCTCAGATGTGTTTCATCAGTGTGGACTTGTCTGGTGTTCACTGGGCTGTGTTTGACCCTGGTTGCTACCATCAGGACTCATTCTGACTAGTGGTTTGATTTCCAGCTTGACCCTGGATCTGCCTATCATGGGCTTCCTTCATCACTGGGGCTCTTGACTGAACCTGGCTGCTGTCTCTGGGCCTGCCCTGCTTGCACCTTTTGGGATGTACTTGGCTCCTTGCTCCCTAAGGAGCAGCTGGCCCTTGCTGCTCTTGAACATAATCTTCTTCAAAATGTTTAGCTTCTTTCTGTGCACTGACTCCCTCTTCTCTGCCAAGTAGACTACTAGACCTTGGAGTAGTAAAGGCTTTCAGGTATGTTATATAAAATCTGAATTTCTCTGAAGTCACTCTGGGCTTTGCTGTTAACTCTCATGAAGTTAGGACTACTTCTAGAAGAGGTACAGTCCCCAAATAACCTAACCTTAGTTTAACCCCAACGGAGGAACCCTTACTGTTTCAGGGTAAGCCTCAGACAAGGGGCAATCATTGTGGGTTTTGGGTGACTTGTAAGATGCAGGAGGCAGTGTTGAGCTGCTGAAAGCAGGCGAACATGGAAGGGCTACTTTTCAGAGCCAGCTTGGAGTGGCAGGTTTCCAGACCACTTTGTACACTGTACATTTGGGGTTTGGAGAGAGGGAGGATATTTTTTCTTTTCCAGAGCTGCCTGAGAACACATGAAAACATCAGGTGAGCCTCACCAGCATCCACAGGCTTTGCTATGGTCTTGTGGTCTCCACTTAACCATAGTTTGCCTGGTCCCAAAACAGACAACCTGCTGTGGGAGTACCTGTCAGGGAAGAACCTTTACTTAAGGTTGGGAGAAAGGGCATATGACCTGTCCTGCAACCTCTGCACCAAGGATGGGACTTGGCTGCAACCAGGTAGTCTCAGATGGTAGAGGTAGGATTTTATATTGTGCGGTACATATGAGGAGACTCATGTCTCAATGTTCTCTTGCCTAGAGTGTTTGTAAGAATGAGATGAGGGTAGGGCATGACAAACAAACTTGGAAATGAGTTGGGGACACACCTTGTAGAGGGAAAGGCAGAGTGGGGGCCTGAACCTCCTGACAAAGTGGGGAGTAGGTGAGCTTTTAGCATGCCAGAAAGGGGACATACACAGTGTCAGAAAGGCAGGAGTTATCTTGCTCCCTCATCCCACCATGTGCCTCTATGAACTTATGTGCCCAACAAACCATTTCCATCTTCTGTAGACAAGTCCCTTCTCTCTTCCATAGTGCCTGTTTCTCTTGCCTATATCACCATTGTAGACCTGATGCTATTTGTCTCTTCTGTCTGCATTCCTATCTGCTCCCCTGTCTTGCCAACTGTGCTTCACCTGGTAGGAATCAAAGTAGCAGGTACTGAAAACCATCCTGTCCTCTTCAGCCTTCATCCCTTACATGTTTAATATCTGATTTCTCCTCTGCTTGTGTCAATCCTACCCTGGGGTGAACCTGAGAACAAAACCCACTGGTCCTGTTATTTGAAGTACCAGTGGAAGGTGCTCAGATACTCTGCTGATGTGTGGTGCAAAGCCCCTGACAGAGCAGCTCGGCTGCAGAAAGGAATTAAAATAATGTGCACATAAGCTGGGAAAGCAACCCCCCTCACAGCTCCCTGAGAGGAGGGAGTGCATAATGGGGAGGGAGATGTAGTTACAAAATGAGATTCTCTGTTCCTAAGGGGATTGTTAAAACCAGTCAATATTTATGAAGCTTTTAGTCTGACTCATGCAATTTGTTCCCCCTTCTATGTGCTTGTCTTTGGGACTCAGCTGTTGCTTGGCCTGTTACTGCCATAAAATTAGGTGCTATGTTTTAACTGTATCCTTGCTTAGAGAAAGAAAAGGGAAAGGTCCAAGGCAGAGTGTAAAGCAGCGCAAGTCTCCACCTCGCTGCAAGCAACCAAGGGAGCACACAGAGAGAAGCATCACCAGCTCCCATCAGATGGGCATTGTACTAAAGAGAAGCAGTTCCTCATGATTATGGTAGCAGAGGGTAAGAAGTGCAGCTGGGCTGCCTGCCTGCCTTTCACATCCACTCGGGGGGCTGTCAGGAAACCACTCAACTTCTTGGAGAACAAGCCAGCTCCAAAGTATTGTCCTAGAGTGAAGGGGCTGAAAGACTAATTCAGGAATGTGAAAGCATGGGATGTGGGATGAGGCAGCCCATGGAGAGAAAGCAGGGAGCAGAGGCAGTTGTGGTATCATTCTCACTTCTGCCTTTTAATCCTGAGCTGGAGCACCTCCTCCAGACTCAGTCTCTCATCCCTACTGACCAGGGTTACTTAGCTGAGGTTCCTGGTGAGGAGATGAAGGTAATATAGAAACCTTTTCTGCTTTGAAAAGTGCTGTGACATGCTGGTCTCAAAGTAATTTCCAGTGATGCTCCTGAATGGTAAATATTGGTGTGGCTGTGTAGGGACTAATCTGACCCCTGTTCCAGGACAGTGTCCTGAAGAGGCATGATCTGGAATGACCTGGTTATACCATCAGATTTACCCCGAGCTTGATCCCCCTCTGTTCTGACTTTCCTTCTGCAAGCCCTGAGTTCATCCTGGATGATGAGGGTGAGCAGCGCCCCTGAACTCAGCAGGGACAGACTGCTGAGTAAGTGATGTTCTGAGGTGTCTTTGCAAATGTGTCATCACCCTACAGAAGCCAGTCCCCTAGTAAAGGCAGTGGTAGTAGGAAGGCTGAGAATGATTTGGAGCAAGAGCCTGCCTGGTTTTCTGGAGCAGCTCTTCCCTTTCCACTTGTAGGACATTAGAGAACAGCCACTTGTGGAAATGGTAACTGAGGTAACAAAATAGTACACGGCCAACGAGGTGAATTCTAGAGCTGGGACTTGCCCTCCACACATGCTGTTACAATCCCATCACCCTGCCAATAGCTGCAGTCCTTGGCTCATTGTTTCTAGAGAATGGGTATCAGTGGTCATTATCACTTATCCTGGGAGCACACAAAGCCAGGAGGACCCAAAGTGGTGGTCTGGCATGTGGCTGTGATGGAGCTTGCCACTATCTGGATGGAGAGGGAAGGTGAGGAAAAGCAAGCAGGAGATGTGTTATCTCTACCGAGTAGCAGCAGGCTGTGCTAGGCTGCCTGAGCTTTCCCCCAGGGAGCTGATGCATCTCCCCAGTAGGGCAGAGACCCTAGCTTGGCTACCAAAAAGCCATATGTGCATGCTATTGTGGCACTTGGATGGGCTAATTAGCCCGGATTTTGGGTGAAATTGCCAAGGTAGCTGTGCTGGTTCTGTGGTAGCTTCTGCAGAGCTAGCACATCATCACGGGGCACTGCCTGCCTGCATGGAGTTGTGTCTTCAGAAAGCCCTAGTCCCCCAGCACTTCCAAGGCTGCTGGTGGTGAGGCACTGTGTCCTCCAGGCCATGCTGCAGCCACCATTTGCTGGCTGCTGTACAGGCTGACGTGGACTTGGCAGCTCCCAGTGTGACAGCAGAGGAATAAGCTGCCTCTTGATTTTTCTTGTTGCAGATGTTGGGCTGAATATGCTCAATGCTACCTGCATCAAGGACCTCTGCAAGGATCCTTTGGTGTGGTCAGCAACCATCATATGGGAATGAGTGCGTGCATCCACCTGTCTCTGAATGTTTCCCCTGAATTTTGTACACTTCTGCTTCAATCAGCCACTCTCACCAAGTCTAAATTGAATGTAGCTTGTACATGTACTACTTTGGGTAACATGGCCATATAGACAAGGCTAGGTGATTTCCTGCTAAAAATGCTGGTTGGGGCACTTTTAGGGTTGTAGAGGTCAACCCTGTTTACTAGCAGCACCAACTTTGATGCTGTTGTTCCCCTTTCTCCTCTTCTTCCTCTCAGCTCTCACCATCTGGCCTTTTGGTTTATCAAGAAATTTTACCTATTTTTTTTTGAAAACTCTCACAACAGGTCACCCAAGGGAGGGCTTGAGGGTACACAGATCTGTTTTGTTTTGAGGAAACTTGCACAGACAAGCATAATCCTTGCATTCCCAAGAGCCTGTTTCCTTACCTAGCTTTGAACTCAGGGCTGCTGAGACCCTGTTGGCTTCTGCACATGAAAAATAGTGTTTCATTGCGTGAACGCCAATGCTTTGTGGATGTAAACTTGCATATATAAAATTGTGACTAAAAATGAAGGATCCAGCTGAGACTGTAGGACATATCCACCCTTCACCTTTTGGCCTGCTTGCCACCCTGCAGCTTGGTAAACAAGGCTGGCAGAAGTGATGACACAGGAAATCCTTTACCAGAAAAGGATGGGCAGGCGGAAATCAAAGAGATGATTTTTTTTTTTTTAGGTAGATTTAATAATTTTTCAGAGTGGAATATAGCAAACTCGCTACTAGGTGAGAACTGCACTGACTTCAGCCCCTACCAAATGGCCTCTAACAACATCAGTGTGTTGAAATTTCATCCAGGCAATAGTGGCTGTGAATAGCTGGGAACCGGTCAAGGTGCTTCACCACTACCTGCTGCTTTTATTAGGCTTCTCATTTGTTTATTAGGCCCCTCCATTGTGCAGGTTTGCAGGCAGCTCCCTGCAGAGCACTAAGTGAATAACAATATCTGTTCTGGGGATTTCTATTCAGACCTGTAAAAAAGAGTAAAGGAAAGATGCACAGCAGATGAAGGAAGAGGAAAGTGGCAAATGTACCACTTTTTAGTATTACTTCTCACTTTCAGTGGTAAAGGAGGTTTTTTGGAAGGCTTTTGGTCTCTTTTGCTGATGTGAAACTTAACACTGTTTCACTTGGGGGGGAAAAAAAAAATTACCAAAACTACAAGCCTTGCAAATGTATATATAAAACTGTGGGCAGAGATGCAGAGCTAATTTGCACCTTGCAGTTTCCAGGGTAGCCTATACAAACATCTGATCTGTGCATGTAGCTGAGCTGTGAGCAGCATCATACCTGACTTTAGATTGCATGAGTTCTCTCTCCAACTTGAAAGTCAACAAAAGCCCTTGTTCTGTAAATGCACAGCTCATGATTTTCCTAGTGCCCCTCATTATATTATCATGTAAGCACAAGTTTAGGTTTGTCTTTGTTCATTCTTTACGATCACCCTATTCATTACTCCTGGTGTGCTTTATAATATGTCAATCTTTGCAGGCTCCTGTTCTCCTTTAGGGAGCCCGAATTCCCACAGGCACCATTCAGCTACCTATGGAAATTACACACCTGCTGCTTGGTGCTCCTTGCCAACACTGTAATGTTTGTTTCCTCTCATTGGCCCCTTCTGGCACAGGACTTCAAACCTCTCTTAGAGTGCATCTTAGCTTAGCAATGCAGGGAGGCTAATGACTGAAGTGGGTCAAAGAGGAGAAAACCAAAAGCGTGCGTCCCCAGCTCAGATGAGAAGGAAAGTCAGTCCCCTGGCATCAGTCACCACCGACCCACAGGTTTTAGATATGGGATTCTGCGGCACCTGATATGAGACACCTAGAGCCATTTTTTCCATCCCTTTGCATTGGCCGTTAACTGACGCACATATTCCAGCCTGTAGGATCGTTATCCTCTGTGTCTATTCCCACAGCAGCCTCATCAGTTGGAAGTTAGCCTTGCCATCATTAAGGAAACTTCAACAAAGACTGTGCTATTGAAAGTGAACATCTTGATGAGGCCCAATTTATTTCACAGTTGTTGTTATCCTGTTGACCTAAAATGACAGCAGGACACTTGGAGAGGTGCCTAGTTTGTTTAAGACACAAGCACAGAATTGTCTCTCCCTGCCTGCAGAAGAGCTTAGCAACACAAGGCACTCCGAGCTCCTGATCCCAACGCGCTGCCTGGCAGGTCCTGCCCTGAAAGCTCACTGTGGCTTTTCTGAGGGCCAGTCCAGATCATGTTGGTTTTATCTGTTTTTAACACTTCCAGCCTCTGCTTTGCATATTCTCTCAGGAATGTTTTCAGTGCTGGGAGAGCTGGGAAAGTGCTGTGTGGTGTACCAGTGTGACAATCTGGGTATACCCCAGGGGCGAAGTGTTTGGGGGCAACATCAGATGCCTGGGTGCAGGTAGGGAAAGTGCCCAGTCCTGGGACTCCCTGGGGCTTAGGATTTATCTGGTGGCATGGTCCCAGCTGCAGTTTCATCTCTGAGCCCTGCCCACAGCTGTCTGCTGGAGCACACTCCTCACTGATCAAGGTGTGCCTGGTACATGGGGTCTGCCATGGAAAGTGTCTGCTGGAAAGTACAGAGCCAAACAACGACAAGCGGATGGGGTTGCAGGTTGCAAGAGGAAGTCTGCCTGGATATAAGGAGAAAAATAGCAATGAGCAAAGAATGGAACAGGGGCTCAGGTGCTGTAATCTCCAGCCTTGGAAATGTTCAAAACTCATCTGGACAAGGCCCTGAGCAACCTCATCGGATTTTGAAGCTAGTCCTGCTTTGAGCAGATGGTTGGACTAGAGCCCTGTAAATTCCCTCCCAAGTGAAGTTACTCCATGGAAGAGGAGTTAAAGGTGTGTGCCATGCACTTCAGCTCAAACTCTGCATCAGTTTCCCAGTTGCTTTTGTCCTGGGAAATAAGATGGTCTTGTCTTCCAACAGAAGCTCTTGTGAGATTAAGTACTTACTTTTATAAAAGATTGATGTGTCATCTTATTATCTTAAATAAAAGAAAGTGGTTAGTCTTCTCAGCTTTATTGGGATTAATCTACCTACTGCAGCATTGACTATTTGTCAAACTAGAGGCTGTACAATTTGCACAGGAAAAGCTGGTGTCAGTCTAGAGGAACAGACAAACATCTTCCACGCTTCTTGCCTAGAAGCAGCAGCTTTTATACACAAGTGAGAGCTGGGAGGGTGATTTGAGATCCACTACAACAACAAGCCCTTTGGGAGCGTAAGACATTAAGACGTGATGCTGCTGCAGCGTCAGTAACTTGTTTCCTAGGTCATTTCCAGTCCCCCTGTAGTTAGTCTCATGGGTTTTTTTGTAGCTGTCTTTGAAACTTTCAATAGTCTCCGAGTGATTTATGCCATCTTCCAGTCTCAGATTATATCTGAATACACCTCTTTAAAAATCAAGCTAAGATAATAAGGAAATCTGATGCAAAGAAAATGCTTTGTTAGGTGTGTGGGACCCTGCCTTAAGGACCAGTGTTGACAAAAGCTGTTCACTAGTTTTGTTCATGTTTGCCCTCCCAGGAGCCTGTTCCAGCCTTTCTGTGCTCTGACACCTAGAAACGTTCCCGTCATTTGCAGCACTGAGAAAACAATGTCACTTAAACTGTCTGCCTGAAGTTCCCTTGAGTCTTAGCGGAGCTCACCATCCAACTGCTACCACTGAGCTTCAGTAGATCTTGCAGGAACAAATACATTTGCATGATTAAGGGAGCCACAGGGAGGCATAAGGAGTCACATAATTGATGTAGCAGAAACCTCAACACAGGAACCTCAGGAACTACCCTGCTGTGACTCTGAGCATCGAGTACCAGATCTTGCTTTAGTGATGCTACACACAGCCAGGCCCTTAACAGCACCCAAAGTCACATCAGTCCAACACAGTATCTCTTGAGTGCAGTGCAGATTATGACTAATTTATGTTGTTGGTTTTGGCCCTAGCCAGACAACTTAATATGATATAAATTCATTACTGAAGACTGGAGCAAAAAGTCGTGTGCATGGAGTAAAATGCAGGATCATTGGGATGGACCGATTAAAAGTTGTGTCATAAAATTGGCACTGTTGCATTAAAACTGCTGTGTGAATGTGAACGCTTCAGGCTTTCAATTTCTGCTGTTTTATACTGAATACCTCATAATGAGAGAAGGGCAGAAGAAAACCGCATTCTGGTTTTAGAAAGTCAGATCAGTATATTCTGTGCCACTTCTGTATTTTTCTGGTTGGTTGGACTCTTCTTTTGTCCTTACTTTTGTCCAATAATAAATGCTTATTCAGCATTCAAAAAGCTTGATTAGTAAATGGTGAAGGATGTCCAGAGGAATACACTAAGTTCAGAAAAACCTCAAATTTAGGAGAATTTGGAAACAGACTTTTAGACCCTTCCTTAGCATGGAGCTGGCTGTAACCCCCAGGATTACTTGTGAGCAGTCCAGTTGTATCGCTTGTGTGAATGGCAGGGGGATTAGAGGGGGGAGCTGGGGCTGTGGCAGGAGATAATCTGCATGAGCTGCCCTTTGGAGGGACAAGACCCTCTGTCTAATCCCCATCTGTATGATCATATGGAGTACCTATGTAGTGGGGGTCATCCTGTGCACCACTCACCTCTTGGTAAAAGGGCACAACGGCCTTCTAGGCAGAAGGCTCATCAGGTCCCAGCACGTGTCAGCACACAGGAGAAGAGTTAGGTGCATTTGAGTGAGAAGGCATCAAAAATACAGACAATTCAGTGACTCTTTCTGTGGAGGAGGCTGAACAGTTGAAGGAAAGGTAAAGGCAGTCAGATTAAAGACAAAGTCTATGCATACCTGCATCTATGCATATGAAGCATCATTTGAAAGGGGCAGAATTAAGGACAGACAGTTCCTGAGTTTCAGAAAACAGGACTGGAAAATTCTGGAGTAGCACACAGCTAACCCTCTAGAAATCAATTCTCTTTTCACAGTTTCTTTAATGTTTTTATTTTTCATAAAATTGAGATATTATTCTCTTTGCCATTTATTTCTGAGATCTCACATCCTACTATGTCTCCATCTGAGCTCCCATCCCAGGCACCCAGGGCACAGAGCTCCCTGGAGCCTCTTGGAGAGTGGGAGCAGGAGATGGGCTCAGCCCTGGTCTCACCCCACTTCCCTGTACCCACCAGTGGCACAGGGGCCATGGGACAGTAGAATAGAAGTTGGAGGCCACTTGTTTCAAATGTAGTATTGATTTTATCTGCTGCTTGCATAGTTCTGAGATATGTGCTTATTTGTGACCAAACACTAAATGGTCTACATGAGTGACTGGCTGTGCTGAGCACAGAGTGGGGGAGCTCTGACATCCCTGAATCACAGAATGGTTTGGGCTGGAAGGGACCTTAAAGACCATCTAGTTCCAACCCCCCGCCATGGGCAGGGACACCCTCCACTAGACCACACTGCCCAAAGCCCCATCCAACCTGGCCTTGAATGCTTCCAGGGATGGGGCATCCACAACTTCTCTGGGCAACCTGTTCCAGTGTCTCACCACCCTCACAGTGAAGAATTTCTTCCTAACATCTAATCTAAATCTCCCCTCCTTCAGCTTAAGGCCATTCCCCCTTGTCCTATCACTCCATGCCCTTGCAAACAGTCCCTCACCATCTTTCCTGTAGGCCCCTTCAGGTACTGGAAGGCTGCTGTAAGGTCTCCCCAGAGCCTTCTCTTCTCCAGGCTGAACAATCCCAAATCCTCTTCATTTTATCTCCTCCCCTTTGCCCTGAGGACATCATCTCGTGCTGTTTCTTTGCTGCTGGAAAACAAAGCTGGAGCGCAGCTGTAAGTGCTCCTGTCTCTGCTGAAGGCTGGCTCTAACCTGCCCGTGGCAGAATGCTACTGGGGTTCAAAGGCTTCTCTAGGTGCTCCTTGGCCAGAAACCTCCCGTCAGCACTGCCCTCCTCGAGATGTGCCCGTCCCAACAGACAGACAAACCCATCGCACCCCGCTGACCTCCCCCGCGAAGGACAGGGCGCACCGTGCGGTGCCGGCGACAGCCGCCCAGCAGCTGACCCGTTTGGGCTCGACCTGGGCGAGTTTCCGTTCCCCGGGACACACGGAGCGCCGGGGTCGGATGGTTCGGGAACGGGGAGCGGGGGCAGAGGCATCCCCATCTGGCACGGGAAAGCGCCGGGGAAGTCGAGCTGTCCGAGCGGTTTGAAAAGCCGCTCCGGCGGTAGTAGGGAGTCTCCAGTCCCGCCCCCCACCCCCCCCAAAAAAAGTAAAATTAACTATAAATAAACGCCCCCGGAAGCTGCCTGTGCTGCTGAACTCCGACTTAAGCACTGGAGAAGGGGAGCGGGGGAAAAAATCCCCGTGTCCCGTCCCCCCCGCCCACCTCCCGGGTGAGGAGAGGGGCGGTGAGCGGCAGCCCCGCCCCGCCGCTTTCTGTCCCCTCTCCCGCGCCGTACGGCCGGGCGCGCCGGCTCCATCCGCTGGCAACTTTGTAGCGCGGGGCGCGGACGGCGCCGCCGCTGCTCTGCGCTCACCCGGGGGGCGAGCCCTCCCCGCCATGGCCGGCATCGGTATCGACCACTCCAAGCTGCCCGGAGTCAAAGAAGGTAGGGGTCACCCCAGGGGGAGCAGATCGGCTTGGGGGGGGGGGCGCGGAGCCCGGCCCCGGGAGCTGGACGGGACGGAGCGATTTGAGGGGACTTGGGGGAAGGAAGGGAAGAAACTGTAATTTTTGGAAACATATGTTATTGTTTTAAATTTTCCGGCCGTGGGGGTGGTTCGCGGCACTCCCCGTGGAGCCGGGTCAGCGGGGGGGGGGTGTGGGTGGGCTCCGTGTTCCGGCCGCGACACGGACGCGCGGGGCGGGCGGGCTGCGTGGGGCCCCCCGGGGTCTGCGGGAGCCGTCCCGCTTTCCCGTGCGTTGTCCTCAGCGGTTGTGCGGGTCGGAGGGAGGGAAGGCGGGGGGCCGGCGGGGAACAAGCAGCGTTAGCGTGGCGGAGAGCCGCTGCCGCCCTCCGTGCTCGGCTCCCGGCTCCCCTCCCCGGGGCGTGCGGCGGGGCCGGGCCGGGCAGTGCCGCTTCTCCCTGGGAGAAGGCGAGGAGCGGCGCTGGGGGAGGGGGCCAGCCCTTTGTCTGCGCCGGGGCCGAGGCCGGCGCTTCTGCTCCGCTCCCCCACCCCCCCCTCCCCGCCCGCCGGGGCAGGGCAGCGAGCGCGGCCGGGGTGCGCTCCCCCGGGAGATGAGCTTTGCTGTGAAATAGCCGGGAGACCCTTCGGGGTATTGGCATGCAAATATGTTCCTTGCAGCCATGGCTCGGCTGCTTTTGGAGGCTCCGCTCGGGGCGTTGGAAAATGGGAGCAGAACTGTGATTATCCACAGATGTGGTGATTTGGGGAGGGAACTGGTGATGTTGAGGTCCCGGTTAAAAATAGTTGAGCCTGCGGGGTTTTTTGTGTGAAGACTTTGCCCTGCGTTGAGCTCTGGAGCACCAAGCAGCTTCCTCCACCCTGCAGAACCCCTGTCCATCCTGAGCGCAGGGGACGCGGGGGGCTCTGAGCGGTCCCACTCGCTTCCTGGGTGTCCGGCTGCTGGTTTAGCCGGTGCTCGGTACACAGGTTCACCTTCGGTTGGGCCAGCCTGGCCTCAGCTTCCCTGTTAGCAGAGTTTCTGCCTCACCTGTGTGCCTTTAAGCTTGGTTAAAGGTGCCCTGGAGCTGCTTTGGTTTTGAAAAGCTTTGTATGAGTTGAAGTCTGTTCTTCCTGTCAGTGATACCAATCTGTAGAAGCTCTGTCAAAATCGAGTTATTTTAGATTTAGACTGTAGTAATTGAGAGCACTGTGTGCCTGTCTAAATACAACCAGAATTCGTTAAACTTGTTTTCCTTGCCACTGACCATTTCTTTTTTTTTTTTATTTTAATTCTTACAAAATAGCAAGTGTGAATTGGATGATTCAGTTAGTCATGAGTAGAAGGCATATGTCTATGCAGGGAGCTGGAGATTCCTTTTGACCTCTTGTCATCCTTTAATACTTCGCTTCTCATTGCTGCTGGAAGAAAAGTAATATCCATGTGCTGAAGTTTTAGGGGTTAATGTTGGTCCTATTAAGTCATTAGCAAAATTGTTATTGGTCATTTTACTGCGGCCAAGATCTCATCCTTAGAGTCTGTCCACACATGGTCGCTCAAGAAAATTAATCCAATTAACCTTTCCAGTGGGTTGATTAAAGTGAATTAAATCCCTGTGTAGATGTTCTTATTCGGAATTTAAGTAGCCTTGATTTGATTTAGCTTGATTCATTTTTGAAGTGAACTAACTGGACTTGAGTTAAGGTCATTTACATGCTGAATGAAAGTATGTTTACATGGTTGCAGTGCAGCTCAACCAGTCCTTGGTAAATTTGCACCTATGGTTAATGTGGATTATGTTTCAAGAGTGTCCTCATACGATGATCTGTTGTTACCTGATAGCAATTGGATTAAAGTGGTGTCCCAGAGCAGCTCCAACGTGCAAAGTAGATGAGGCCTGAGCCATGTTTTGCAAAGCCTCAGGCATGTTTCACGATTTTAGCTTAGTGACATCATTTGTTTTTATTGTGGAAAGCGTTGAAATTGAGCTATGCTTTGAATTAGACCTTTTCATGCTTGGCGTTAATGCCAACCAAGGAAAGAAATGCATTGCCTTCCATACCTAGGGAAATATTTATTGTCTCTGATACAGAAATCACTGTTGATCCTTCTGGAAAAACATTCCCTTTCTTCTTTGTTAATGAATGACTAAGTTGACCTTTACCCGAAATGAAGAACATTGTTTTGGTTTGAGTACTTTGTTCTTCACCAGCTCCCCTTTGGGGGGGTGCTGTGCCCAGCTTCTCCCTGGCTGCAGGCCTAGCCGGGGCTGCTGCTGCGAGACAGCGTCACCCTCGTCTTCTGTTGTGGTCTCAAAAGCTCCCCTACATGCGAGCTCGTTTCTGTGCGTTGATAGCAGTGAAAATCTGATAACTGTAGCTAGGTGCTGCAGTAAGCCTTGCTTCTTGTTTACTTTCTTTTTTATCTTTAAAAGCATTTATATTAGCTGAAGGCCTGATATAGATGGCATTTTGCTGGTGAAAACTGCTTCAGCTGGTCCAGTTTATTTTGTGGGCAGAGGTTTACTGGTATAAAATACACTCTCAAAACACTATTTCTAGCATAAACTAGACCTTGGTGCTGCAGCCTGGTGTTACAGAGCCATTCTTCCATGGGCAGTAAAGTGGATGTTCTGACCACTGTGGTCAGTAAAGCTCTTGTAAGTTATTTGCTGAAGGTTTTGGTGTTAGTTGCAATCTGTGGGCTGAGTTTCTCTGCCTTTATTTCTGCTTGCCTCTCAAGTGTCTGTGACGTTTTCTCTTTTCACAAAGCAGCTTTTGCTGTGTGCTCTTTTGACCCACCCCAGGGGATTGCTCAGCTCTGTGTGTAGATTTTTTTTTTTTTTTTTTACTAGAGGTCTCATTTGTGAGCTTTTTGGGGACAAAAGCATCCTGGAAATATTATATTAATTAGTTACTTATAAAGCAAATAAAAGAACCTGGCTTGGGCTCTACTTGATCTCTGTCTCTCATCTCTTGTGATCTGATGCATTACTAGTAGCTAAAATTGGGAAGGACTACGCTCTCTTTGGCTGCCTGTTTCAAATGAGCGCTTCGGTGCAGCTCCCCGTGCCGCCTCAAAGGCAAAGAGGATTGCCTCTTGGACCTGGGACACATTGCTGCTTGCATGCAGGCAGAGCTGCATGGGGGGTGTTCCAGGTGAGGTATTTTGGAGCTGTGCAGACCTTACCCCTCTCTGGAGGATGTACCTGTGGTCCCATCTGCTGTTACTGCCTTTGCTGAAGGGCTGAGGTCTATGGCAATGGCTTCTGCTTTTTTTTATTTAATTTTATTTTTAGTAGTGCTATGAAGAAGTGTAAGGGCAGTATGTCTGTGTCAGTCATTAGAACCAGCCCTGCCACGCTGCTGTCTCTTGAGCTCCAGCCTTGACAAAGGCTGATTGTGCCACCCATGCTCAGAGACATGGCAACAATGCTCGCACTATGGTTTCTGCTCTTCATTAAGCATCTGATTTGACTTTCCGAAGCTCCTGAGCTGTAGATTCAACTGCTGCTAATTGTAGTCTGCTGCCAGAGAGGCCAATTTCCCAAACATGGTAGTAAAAGATACACATCCGACTGTGACCTCGGGGAAACAGGAAGGGCTTTATTTTCCATCTTGGCAAGGTGTTCTCTGGGACAGGCAGCCTGGCTGGCTCTCTTTTTACCTTAACGCAAATTGAATAAAAGTTTACTGTAAGCATCAGTCTTCCTCCCAACCACAGCACCTTCCCTCTGACCACTGCAGCTTAACATGACCGCTGAGACTCCTGCAATAAAAAGCTCCTGGCTGCTGGCTCCCCAAATGTCCGGGGAAAGAGGTCAGCTCCGAGGTGCAGTGTCTCAGGCTGCCATGGAGCAGATCGATGTTACTGGCTTATATTGGGGCTTTTGGTGCCTGTGTGCACTCAGCGACACGATGGTGGAGGAGAGGAACTTGATGTCTGTCAAAGGTGGAAGTGGATTCAGAAAGTGTTGATGGCTGGCATGGTGTCTAGCGAGAAGGGATTCTGCACTGGGATTTTTCAGGGGGCTGGTGTTGAGGGATGAAATGTCAGCTGTACTCACGTGAAGAAAGGGTTGGCCTTTAACTGGATTAGTATACTCAGGGCAACAATTTTGAGAGCAGCTGAGGGTCGGCCAAGTCACTCTGAAGCCACCTGCCCCATGCCCTCTGGCTCCAGCTGAGATTTCTGCTTGCAGCATAATGTGCAGTGTCATGGTTTTCCGCTTTGTGACTTCCTCAGAGAAGGGCTCTGAAAAATTCAGGCAAGCTGGATGGCTTGAGGGCAACAAGGAGGTGGAGAGTGATGGGACATACATGCAGGCTTTTCTTTCTAGGTCACTGGTTCATGTCCAGCTCTTGTGAGCAATAGGAGGTCTGTTTTTCCACCATGCATGAATTCAGTAGATGAGGCTGTGGTACTCATTTCACTTCTGGTTAAAGCTGGGTGAAAGTTTTATTATGCATTCAGTTGTTCTGGGTCTGCAGCACTTGGCAGAGGAGACGGGCAGGATTAGCATACTTCATGCTCTTGGCTCCAAAATGCAACTGAGCAAGCAGGTCTGCCTCCTTCTATCCCTTAAATCCGTAGCATTGTCCTCTTCGACCTGCCATGGAGGTTGTACCGAGGCAAAAAGATTGCTCAAAAAGCAGTCTTTGGCAGAGAGGATCTTCCAGACTCATGTTGATGCCTTCTGCGGAGATGTTTCCTTAGTTACTGACAAGCTTTTGGACTGGGATAAGAGGGGGCACAGTCTGTTTTGCCCTGATTCCTGGGGGTGGGGGGAGCTTCCGCCATTTGTGATACTAGGACATTGGCCGTCACCCATCGCTGCTCTCTGAGTAGTGATCCCAGCTGAGCAGTGTGGTGCAGGTGGTGGTGTTTGCTGTGACCACGGGCCTCTGTTTAATCTGTAATTTCCTGCGGCCGTGCGCAATGTCAGAGGGTGCGAGCGTGCCAGGTGGGAGTTGGAGATGGCTGCTGCAAGGAGCAGGAGAGGCGAGTTGTGGGCACAAGGAAAACCCTGCTTGGAGAAGCAATGGGACGTGCCTTGGGGCTGTGTGAAACTTCTCTGTTTTGCTGGAATAAGCTTTCTTTTTCTTGCTCAGAGACATCCAGTTCACATGAACGTGGTGATTTATAGGACAAAGTGACATGTTTCCTCCCTGCTTCCTTGTTCCTGGCTGGCTGGCTTCCCGCTTGCTCGCTGCCATTCCTCTGCGTAGTGCTGGTTTGAAGGCTTGAAGGACTGAGGCTGGTCTGTTGGTAAAACTGCCTTAAAACTTGAGAAGCTTAGGTCCAGTTTCTGGTGTGGCATTCGCTGCTGTGGGACTCTTTTGGGAACAGTTAGTCCTTTTGTCTTTCTCCAAAAAGGTGATAAAGATATTTGTCATTCTGCTGCTGGTGGTTTGCATTGCAGGGAGCAAAGGGCATTTGCTGGGCATTTCCACCAGGAAGGCAGGGCTGCCGTCTGCCTGGAGGCTGCGGTGTGTCAGGGATGCTCCGTGTTCACCTTACAGTGCTGGCTTTTCCACGGGACACACGGTGGGACCTTGTGGAAGTCCCTTGACACTCCATTTATGCTTCCTTTTTAAAAATAGAAATTGGAGCCTTCCTACTGTTTTCTTTCTTGGTACATGAAAAGATAGCACATAGCTTGCTGAGTGAGTGCTATCTGGCCTTGCCGCTGTAGGGCAGGTGGGAGAGACTTTTAGCAGGGCTGGAAAGAGAGCAGGAGAGTGCAGCATCGCACTGCACCCGTAGGAGATGCAAGGCAGGGCTGTCATGAACCTTGCATTGAGCAAAGGAGCCCAGTTAGGCCTGGGTGCTCATAAAATCTACCCTCTAACCCCGGGCGCCCTGTGCATTAGGCTTGCCAGAAGTATTATTTTCCCTGAGGAGAAAGGTGTGGATGAAAGCCTGGCACAGCCCTTCTGCCTCTACCCACGGATTTTGTCAGGCTCCGGAAGCTCAACTGATGATTACTTTAATTGCACGCTAACCCGTGGTGCCACTGCCACGGTGCTCTGTCAGCCAGATAAAAATAGTGAGATCCCTTTGACTGGGGCCTGGGTTGGCAGTGGTTTGGTCCGTGCCCCTTGACAGCCCTGCCTGTGGCAAGTGCTGTTCAGGACAGAAAGTTGAAGTGGTTTGCAAGTGAGTCACTCCATGTCCCTTCACAAAGGAGGTGTAAGAAGCTGCGTGCAGTAAAACTTCGGGTTCCTATGTGCATACAGGTATGATTTGTTCTTTTCCTAGCCCTTCTGCTGAACCAGGACTTGGTGACTGGAGGAATTGACTTAAGAGGATATGTTATGTGGTGTTCAGTAAGTGATGACAAAGGGGAATAGGACATAAATGAGCAAATATTTGCAGGCACTGAGAGACAGGCATGCCTTAAGGACGCTGACAGGGCTGACCTGAGAAGTAATGGGACAAAAGGGAGGAAGGAAGTTTATGCAAACAGGAATATTTCCTGGCAGTGAGGTGTATTTTTTTCCTTTCTGCAGAAACTTCTCCAAAAGATATGGTGCATATAGCTCTGGCCCTTCCCAACCAGACAGGACGAGAGGCTGGAGTGTGCCCTGACAGGAAATGTTCCTTGCAGAGGGACTGTCACCACCGACCTGGCAGGTGGGCTGGGGAAGTGTTGGCTCGGGGCAGCCTTTCCCGGCATGGATGGAAAGCTTCTCCCTGTCCACGTAGCAGAACGGCTTTGCATTGCAAATGCATCTGAGCTTATCGTATGTATCTGTTGTCGATATGGCAAACATTACTTGGGTAATCCTGGTGGGATTCTCCCTCTGTTCTGAATTTAGTTTTATTATGGGATGCCAGCTGGTGGAATGGGGGAGCTTTTGTCCTAAATTCACCAGTGCCTCTTGGAGCCTTTGGTAGTGCTGCTGGGGTGAAGCAGTGGAGGACAGCAGGGAAAGACCTGAGAATTTTCCAAGGGTGTGGGCTGTTTCCGTGGCATGCAGACAGTGCTACTGTTCGCAGGGCTGCATTCTCCTGTGGGCCGTTCAGTTGGTGCCAGGTTTCCAAAGGAAATTGGTGTTGGGAAGAGGCTGGGCTCTCCTGACCTCATTTGCAGCACTGGAGGGACTGGCTAGGGCTGCATAGCCCTGCCTGCATTCCTCACATCTCTGATACGAGGTGGAAAAGGTTTGCCTCCAGGTCTGATTACAGTGCTCAGTTACCTGGTACTCCAGGCAGTTGGCATTGCTGAGAGCATCAGCACTGGCCGTGTAACAGGTGAACTTGTTAGGTCCTTATTTTAGTTGTCTTTTTTTAAAAAAACAAAAACTGATTGTACAGTGTCACCTAAAGGTGATTTAGGTCCTAAAGCAAAAACTTTACTTCTGGCTGACTTGGAGCTCATTTTGTGCTCTTGGAGAGGAGGCATTTAAAAAGCTGCCAGCCTGCTTCTTCCTCGTGCTTTGCAATGCACGTGAGCTGTGGGCACAGATGCCACAAAGCGATTTGCTCCAGGTTGATGCTGGGAGTTCTGCCTCCCTGCCTATCTCACCCCAGAAGCCAGGGACTTGCTCTTACCCTCTTATGCCACTGTTCTAAATGTGTAGTTGCTCTAAGGGCAGCGTGCCAACACAAGGTTGTGACAGGAAAGGGGACATGTATTTTTAGTGCTGTAATTTTACTGATTTGTGACTCTTTTGTAGATGGATGTGAGGGTTTGACTGATCTGAGGCCAGCTTTGGTACTTTTTGTTCTTCAGAGCTGACTAATAAACGTGGAGAACTTAAACGCGGGAAGGGGGGGGGGGGGGGGGGGGGAGAGAGTACCAATGAAATGCTGGCAGAGCAAAGAAAAGGGGGTTTTGAAACGAAGCAGAGCATCCTCGGCTGGTTAGGTAGAGGAAGGTTGTTCTCCCGGAGCAATTTGCAGTGCTGGCAGCAGCTGAACGGGTGACAGACAGAAGTCCTCGCAGTATAGCAGCCGCCTTTCTAGGAAAAAGGAAGCTGATAGGAATCTGTGCAAGAATCAGAGCCGATTGCAGGATCAGTTCAGACACCTCCAGCATTGAATGCAGCGGCTGGCCAGGTTTCCAGTAAGCCTGGGAGGCTGCCTTGAGGCCCACCCTGCTGGAGCTTTGCTTCTCATGGTATTTGATCTGGATGAATAAAACCTGGCTTGTTCTCATGTGCACTGATGCTGTGGTCCATCCTTCCTACTGCAGCTCTGGTTTAGCTACAAAGCTCGGAGCAGTCTCAGGCTTGGCTGTAGTCACCCCAAGGCTGAAAAGCAAGTGGCATCTCTGAGGGAGTCTTTCTGCTACTTGATCTCTCCAGAGATACTGTTCCTCCATATGACTGCGGGTCCCTGTGGTGTAAAACCGCACTGTGGGGTTTTGAGAGGAACTGGAACCTTTTTTTGGCACTTGGCACCTTCTGCGTGGGTGTCAGGCTTCTAGCAGTCAGCCTTGCGTAAACAGTCGCCAGAGTCAGTGCGTGAACTTCTACCAGAGGGGCACTGAGAGTTCCCTTTCTGAATCCTGTCTCCCTTGTATTTTGCTACATTATCTTTTAGGATTAAGCTAGAGAAGAAGCCTGGAAGAGCTGACACTTTGAATTATCTTTGCTCCCAGCTGCCTGCCTGCCTCTGTGGAGCTGCTGTGTGAGCTTATTCACCACAGCCTGAAACCGAGAGCTTAGAAATGCTTGTGAAGCATCTGAAGTCCGGGGTGCCATGGTTCCTGAAAGGCACCATGAACCACAAAGTGGACCTGCCAGCTCTCTGCAGAGAAACTGCTGAACTGAGCAAGGGATTTAGGTTTGCATTTAGCAGAGAACAGAAGTTTTGCCTATCTGGGAAATTCAGTGTGTCCTAAGAATTTTGTGTAGTGTAGAATTGCCTAAAATGCTGAAATAAAAGCTGAAATAAACAGATCAAAGCAAAATTCAGCAATCACCATTTAGATGGATGTGGGGGAGGGGAGCTTGTATAGTGCAAATATCTTGAGATGCAAACTCCATGCTCGAGCGGTTTTCGGAGTGGGTGGGTGTTTGGAGTTATGCATGAAAGGAGACTCTTTTTTCTTTTCCCCCTCCCTTACACCAGTTTTAGTGAGTGGTGTTGGGCTTAAAACTGAAACTGCCATGATATCCTGTCTGCAAAAGAAACAAAAAAAACTCCAGAAAAGAGCAGTGCCATATGATCCATGGGACACTGCTGAAAGCATGTTTTACAGCTACAGTAGTGCTCATGGGGACATCTGTGTGAGCCAGGGATTTTCACCTCTCCTGGTGCAGGTAGCTCCTGTCCTGCTGTCCAAAGAGGGGGGTGTGTGTGGTGGTTTGCCCTTGGGCAAAGTGAGGGTAAAACACAGCTGTTGGAGGCAGTGTTGTTTGGTTTGCTGTGATCCATAGTTGGGAGGCAGTGGTGAAAGTTGAGTGCTAGGAAAACTTCTCTATGTCTTTATGTTGGTTGTTCATTTTGCACATGTGATGTTAGCTGAGTCAACTGAAGCTGTGTCAGATGCTGGAAAGGATGACTACCAAAGCAATTTTTGTTCTCATCAATGATTGAGATTAACTTTCTCTACAAGCAGACCCAGTTATGTCTCAAATATTGTGAGCGAAGTTTGTGTTTGGCTGCTTGGGGTCTACTACCTGGCTGTGGTGTCAGACTAGCCAACTCATCCCTGATCAATATGTCTACCTTGTGGTTTTTATACCTGTCCACCTGGATGTTACTGATGGGTCCAGTGTGATACCTGAGCTCACTGATGACCTTGAGTCTAGGCAGCTTTGTACCGGCTGATGGACACTGGAGCACTCAAGAAAGAGCTGTGGGCATAGTATTCTGAACCTGGCAGGTAATGGCTCACAGGCATTAACATATCATGGCTTATATATCTGCTGTCTGCTTTAAAGTGACAAAATACTGTATGTATTCAGCCCCTCAATGCACAGACCTTTCTGGAATAGCAGGCAGCAGCTGTAGCAGCAATGTTGGCTGTAGGACTGAGGGGTTTTTGAAAGTTCTTGTGACTCGGAGTACTTCATATCTGGGGACCCAGCAGGACCTGGCTGAAAAGGCTGAATTTTTGAAATATGGGTGCCGGTTGCCAGTAGTCCTTAAGGTTCAACACCATTTTCAAGTACGTCTGTATGTCTAAGCTTGAAGTACTTCAATTCAGCATTTTCATCTGGAAGTCAAAGACATGGTCTTTGACGTTCTTGACCTGTGCATTGTGGTTTAAGCTTGGGAGATAGAAGACTTCCTCTTATTTAGAACGATTGCAGATGATGTAGAGTGTAATTATCCAATAATGAAAAAGATGGCAGCCTTCTGTAATAAAGGCAGAATGATAACTTTATTGAACTCTGTGGCTGCGGCATACTCTAGGATGACCAGTTGAGGTCACTTGTGCTATTTTTTTGCCATCTTGGGTATATCCAGCTTCCTGTTTATACTGTGAAAGCACCTTCTGCTTTGATGTGTTCAGCAGATGCTCTCTCAGCTTGAGGACTGCTCTATGGTACAGTTTGCAGGCACGTTTGCAGAAGTGAGAATGCCAAACCAGTAGCCTCAGAGAGGCATTTTGTGAATGCTGCTCATTTCTATTTCAAGGCAGGTTAAAAAATAGACTTATGCTCTGAGGATTTGGTTCCAAAATATATATAGTCTTCCTCTTTAAAGCATTGTTGGGCAGGTGAGAGCTTATTGTTGGAGAACAGTGCAGACAGAGCACAAACCTTTCATGGCCTTGACCTCAAGGCACTAGTTTAGAGCAGAGAGGATAACCTCCTTCCCAAATCCCAAGCTGTTCTTAGCTTCCAGGCCAAGACTACCAATAAAAAAACCATGGTTCTTTAGTGATTTTTTTTTTTAATTTTGTATGTTTATGCTTTTAAGAATTAGGCTGAAACTCCCCAGTTTGGTTCCCTGTGAGGCTGCCCAGTCTTTGTGCTGCCTTGTAGCTCCCAGCTACATGAGATGCTCTGGTGCTGTGGCTGAGAAGCAGAAATTGTTCCCTTCCCCAGGCTGCCTAGCCCTGTCCTCTGCCTGGGAGCCACCTTCCCCCTGCACCAGTTTTCCGATGTCCTTGGCACTGATGGTGTCTGGTGAACAAGGTCCTAGGAATGCTGTCTGTGTAACTGCAGCTGTAGCAGCTGAGACGTGTCCTGGCCAGTCTCTGTTGGCACCCATGTGTGGTAGCAGGAGCTCAGGAATCTCCTGGTGTGATGGGAGAGGCAGGACGGAAATGAGAAGCACTGAGGTCAGGCCATGTGTCTTGTAGAGCAGCTTTGATGAGGGTGAGAAGGAAATGTCCCACTTGCATGGTTCTGTTGCAAGGTGCCCTCTGGGTAGCCTCTCGCCTCCAGTTGGGTGGCTGCTTGGTCACGTTGGCTTTGTTTCAAGGAAATGATCTGCAGAGTTTGGAGGGCTTGGAGTGGCCTGGCCAGTCTCTGCTGGTAAGAGTCTCTATGGGATCCCAGCTTGCTTTATAATCTGCAGGGATTTTCATACTTCAGCATCTTTCTGAGACTGCTGTTTTGTAACAGGCTGCTCTTGTTGCTTGCCACTTAATTTGTCAGCTCTGTAGGCCCTAAAAAGAGATTTTTAGCTGATGCAACTGTTTTTTTCCTGTGTTACTTCTTTCCTCTCCCTCCTGTCCTTTAGTTCAGGATTCAAAAACTGCAGATGCTCGAAACTAAGCATGACTCACACCTTCTAGTTTATTTTGTGAATTATCCAGCACATGATGCTGACGGGAAAATGTTGGGAGTGGAGGGGGTAGGGAGCAATAAATGGTTTTTAAGACCTAAAAGGAAATGCTCGGGGCGTGCGTGTGCGGTCCCTGGGTCATTGAACTGGCTGGTGTCCCAGGGCATGTCATATGGGCCCCGTGAACCGAGGGGGTCCATGGGCCCTTCAGCAGATGTCAAAACATGGTCTAAGACTTCAGGCAGAAGCGTAGGGTGTGTTTTGCTCTAACCCTTGCTCAAGAAGCCAGTGGGGTTCAACCTGTTGCAGAGGCAGTGTATGTTCATGCTGCCTGTTCCTGGATGTTACCTACCTCTTTGTCACACACCTAAGTATTGCTAGCAACATGTAATACTGCCTTTGCTCCTCTGTTGGGGTTACTGTGCTATCTTTGAAGCAGTTCGGTGTTAGAAATGCTGAGCTGCGGAGCTGAGGTAATTCTGGAGAAAGCTAGTGGAGGCAGATGGCAGAATGTAAAAAGGAAAAGGTTTTTCATGAAATTTTGCCAAGTTGTACCTAGAGACATGACTTGCAACCATGCTTGCAAGAGCCACCGATGCTTAGAAAGGAACATTTTTGGGGTGAACTCCTACCAAGCATGGGTCTTCTTCATTGGAGCTTGCAGAGAGGCTCTCTAGGATCCCTCAAGCAAGCAAGCTCCCTCTTTCATGCTGCTGCATAGCTTTTGCAGCCTGCCACTGCTGCAAAGGATGATGCTTCTAGCCATGCTTCTGCCCTCATCCCCCCCGGTGGTGCTTCTGCTGGCTGTGGCAGCAGCTGGGATTCCTGGGCTGGTTTTTCTTTCATTCACAGCTGTGCCAAAAACACATATCCCAGGCCTGCTCCCATCTGCGCCAAGGCAGATTGGCTTAATCAGACTATGGTAAACCTGGTGTTAATGTTTCATGCTTCACTGGACTTGCCAATTGTAGCTGCTGTGATTGCACCTCTGCTGCCTGTTTAACTGTCTGACGGCTCACAGCCAGGGCCTGGAAATGGGAAATCAAGTTGATTTGCAGCAGTGAACGTAACATTAATCTTACCTTTCATTTTTTAGCTATACAGTTATGGGATAAGGAAATAGATTTCTTTTCCCTTAAATACGAAGCCTCTTGGAGAGGAGGAATTGTGAGTCTCTCCGTTGTCATTGAGGCCATCCTATTTCTCAGCACAAACTCAGTGGACATAATACCTAGTAATGAGTGTGCTGGGGCCATGCTGAGACTGGGCAGGGGACGAGGACTCGCACCGATGAACAGACCGTGCCTGGCTGGTCCGCATCTCCAGTTATTCTGTAACTGCCTCATTGCTGGCTGCGTGTCTTCAAGGATGGAGGATTCGTTTCCTTGGCCTCGCTTGCAGCTGTGGTCACACTGACTCCGTGCCATGGGCGCTGAGTCTAGTATTGAGGGAGTGCTCTGTGCTTGCCATCACCCCTGGACTTGCTAGGGAGTTGCAGGTGTCCCCATCTCTTGCCACCTGGCTGGCTGACAGTGCTTCATTGTGTTTGTAATGGGATGTTCTCATCTTCCTTTGCACGTTGTTCTCAGGCTGATGGCACTTGGGAATAACGTGCTCAGATGAGTTAGAGGCAGCCAGCCCAGCCAAGTTTCTGACAGTGACGAAAGGTCTTCTTGTGCCGTCTGCCCTGCCAGCAACTTCAGCAGCACAAAGCGAGGGCTGTGTGCTCGAGCTGTCTGTTCGTGGGTTTGTAAGAGTGGCTTAAAGAAGTGTATGCACAGCCAAGTGGCTTCTTCAGCAGTGCATGAATGAATCCAAACACATGAGCAAACCCAAGGCTTGCTGCTGCCCTGCCAGCCTCCTCTGTGAGCTGGGGGCACCATGGAGCCCAGACATTTGGGAGCTTCCCATGTGCACATCATGAATTGCCATCCAGTTTCCCTCTCTCTGTACCATATCTTGATGGGATAATCACAGTTTTAAGGCGCAGCCCCTGTATTCACGTCTAAGCCCTGGAACTTGATGGCTTGTCCCAGGGCATCGTCTCCACTTGCTTTGTCCCTGTTTATTTGACTTTGGAGACCCATGAACTACTTCTAAAGGATCTCCGGAGGAGTAGCTAGAAGAAGCAGGCCCACCTATACAACAGTATATGCACTTGGCCTTTTTATTTAAGGAGTCCATGCTTTCTTTAGGATGTTTTACTAGCCCATTAATCAAAAAGAATTAAACAATCATTGCTACATTATAGGAACAAAGCTCACCAGGGAGATGAGATTTCTTTGGGACTGGTGCAAGACTGTCAAGAGAAGTACAGCGATGTTCTACCACGGCCCTCCCACTGTCACATGTATGCCAAGCATGTCTCTTCCCAGAGAAGTGTGTCTGTGTGGGTAGAATGGAGTAAAAAAACCTAAAGTCCTCCTCCGCACATGTACCTCTCTGGGGAGGATGGAGCAAAGGTCTGCCCGCATCATGACCAACAAGGCAGAGCTCTTGTGTACCATGGGGATCAGAGCAGCATATAAGCCTGTGCAGAAAGGAGTTGGGAAGGGCTGGGGTGCAGTTTCATAAACATTTCTCACAGCAAAAAATATGCAGCTCCGAAATGTTCATCCTAGCTCTTGTGCTGCCTGCCTTGTCTTGCTAGTACAGCTGTTCAGGCAGCTGTGCAGTGGACTTGCTGAGACCTATTGCAGTTAAAAATAACACTTCCCTCCCCTTCTTTTTTCTTTTCTTTTTTTTTTTTTTTTTAACCTGTTAGGACCAAGTGCTGCTGCTTGAATATGTGGTAGTAAAAGCACAGCCCTAGATTTGCGTAAGCTGTTTGTGGCTTTGTATTGAGGTGTCTTTGCTCAGCTATGAACTGACAGTAGGGCTCAAACCTCTGAGTTGGAGGTGTGCTTCCAGCAGGCCAGATGATGCTTGTTTTAAGTAGAAGGCAGTTGTTCCCCTCATCGTGCTGTGAAGCCGAATAGAATTAGGGACCACAGAAATGAAGTCTCTCTGGGCAAAATCCCCACACCTCATCCCACAAAAGTGCCTGTGACCACCAGGCACCCTGGGTATGTCACCCGTGAGCAGCACTGCTGCCTGCTGCTCAGCTGTGGTTTTCCCAGTTCTGTGGTTGAAAGCAGTGTTTCTTTATTTATACGTACACAAATACCCATTGGAAGCGTTTTAGTGCTATTTAGTGTTTTGTATTCTCTTTCCTTTCTTAAAAGAAGTTGCAATAAAAAAAAGAACAACAAAACCTTAATTGCACCATCTAGAATTGTACATGCTTAAAGTGAGTCGCTATGGGATGGTATAACTGTAATCTCTGTCCTCATCTCCACCCTGCTGCTTGTCACTGTCCTTCCTTGAAGCACTGCTGTAGCTGTTAGGTACTTTTGTCATCTGTAAAACATCCTCCCATGCAGCAAGACTCAACCAAAAATTCTGTTGAATGCAATAAAGGATAAAGTATTTATTTGACCTCTTAGTACACGAACTAGAAACTCTTCTAGAATATTTTGTGAAGATACATGGGTGCAAAAGAACATCGCAATGCTTCTCTGTCAGAACGTATGCATTAATGCAAGAAGAGGGAAAGACGCAAGGGGCTGTGGCTTGGGAAGGCACAGCTGCCTTCTTGTTTCTTTGTAGTATTTTCCACCCTTTGTGGTGATGGAAATGTTTTATCTTCTCTGACTCTGAACACTTTCATAAATGGGTTCCTCATAAAGTCCCCTTGTAGTTTTGGTACGTTCTGGGGGTTTTGGGGTTATTTTCACTTTCTCTTCTAGGCTGTCGCTGTGCTCTGCTAAAGAGAAACCTTGGTCTTCTCCGGGGTTTCTCCTATGGAGCACAGTGGCAGTGGCTCTTACATCCCTCTGCACCTTCAGAAGCACCTTGTAGTTCTCTTTATGCTGTACGTTTCAAATGGGAGAGATTCCCCTCTCGGGTCCAGTTAAGCTGCTTAGCTTCTCACGTTCAGGAAAAACAAGTTACTGACCTCCCTAGTCCCAATTTTTCAGTGCCCATGCCTTAAACTCCCCTTGAAGCAGACTGGAACCCCGTGTACGGCAGACGTGTGGAGCGGGGCCCCATCCTGCGCTTTAGGGGCACAGATCACTTTGTCCTTGGTTCACCAAGAAGCTGATGTGTACCTGTCACCAAAAGCCTGAACCTGATGCTGTGTGTGTGTCCCTGTCCCAATATGTACGTGACTTGTGTTTTGTTGCCCTGCTGCCTATCATAACAAGTTAAAAATAAACCTTGGTGTTTTTCTACAGTGTGGGTAGAGTGTTCTTTTGAAAGTTCAAGTGCGAAAGTGATAGGCATTGGCAAAAATCTGCTGCTTTCAGACTGGTGCCAAAGGGAACTCGTCCCCTTCCCGTTTAGCTTGTCTCTGGGTCGTTTTCAGTGTCTTTTTAAGAAGCCGTGCTTATCCCTGCTGGTAATGCTGTGGTTGATCCCATGCCTGGGTTCTAGGTACATAGCTAGCACCTGCACCTGAAAAAGTCAATGAAGCTTACCGGAGACAACTGTAAAATGAGTCCTGAGCTGGTAGAAATGCCTTGCAGCAAGAGCTGTGGAGCTCAGTCTGCTCAGCTCTGCAGAGGCGACAGCATGTGTGTGTCTTTATGCAGAGAAAATACTACTCTCAGTCTTTGATGTGGCAAAGAAAGTCATAGTAAGCACAAACGCTTCACCTTGGGTTTAGTTGAACACACTCAGCCTGGGCGTTGGTATAAATCTGGGTGGAATACAGGGTTTTGTGTACAAGGTCTGATCCAGTGATAGTGTGGGCAATTCTGATCTTAAACTAAAGAAGCAGAGGTGGAGGGGAGAGTGGAGGTGGCTTGTTATGCAAACAGGGACAAAGTAGTAAATGTGTGGAAAAAGTAGCCACAGGTGCGGGAGGGGGAAGAAACCCACAAGTCCAGACCTTGGCTGGTAGAAAGTATGTCTGAAGTCTCTGTGTATGTATGTTCCCCCGACCACCATAGCTCTTCTAATGCTTTTTGTTTTGCTCCTGATGCTAATTCTCTTGTCTTTGTTTCCCTGTCCAGTGTGTCGAGACTTTGCTGTACTGGAAGATCATACCTTGGCCCATAACTTACAGGAGCAAGAGAGTAAGTACCGATGATCTTTGGAACAAAGTGAAGCAAATTTGTCCCAACAGATAGCTGGCTTTGATTTTGCTGACGAAAAATCCTGCCTGCTTTTATTTCATTTTTATTCTTTTTAATGGAATACTGATTATTATTACTGTCTTCACTGTCCTGTAACGTTACTCTGTGCTCTGCCCAGCTCACATTGTACCCTAGAGATAGTTGCATTTCATGTTTCAATTTTGCGCTTTCCTTTAAAGTTGAGTTTGTTTATGCCATTTATGATAAAATTGTATGTGGGAGTGCACTTGAGGTTTTGTTGCTGTGCAAGGATTTTAGAAATGACTAGCAATTTTGGAAGCTTCAAGTTTTATAGGCTGACCTGAGCTGCAACCAGAAGAGGTCTGTTATTTACTTATTTCAGAATTGCTAGTGCCTGCCTTTTGAAAGGAGGCTTTCTTTTAAGACATTTTGAGGTAGGGCAGCTGGATACTACCAAGAGTTTAAAAAGGAGAGGGGAAAAAAAAAAAATGTACAGCCAGGAACTTCAAAGCGACAGGTGGGGTTTTTCTTCTTTTTTTTTTTTTTTTTTTACATGCTTATCTGTTGCTTTGAGTATGTTTGCATTGCAGTTTCAGGTGTGGTGGCCTCTCTAATCTGCTTTCCTGGGTGCCAAGACCATTGGTATCCACCAGTACTTGGTGCTAACACCGTTCTAGTTACTCCACCAAGTGTGCAGCTTGTGCTGGTTGTGCCCTTGCTGCTGGAACCTGAGACCACTGAATTAAAGCTGGCTCTCGGCTGCAGCTCACGTAGCCATCTTTTCTTGCAGGCAATATCCATGTATGGTAAAGGACTCGCTGTAGTACTGGGTTGCTCTGTTGCTAAATATAAAGGTAGTGAGATTCTGGAACTGATTATGTTGAGAGCAAGAGGAGTTTCCTCCTCTAGAGGTTTTTAAGAACAAATGAGGGAAGCATCCATCAGAAGTGGTCTAGGTTCACCTCATCCTCACTGGCCTTTGGTGGTCCCTTCTAGACCCACTTTATTAATCTAGGGTAATTTCCCATGGCCAGAAAATGAAATTCAAAGCCTGAAAAGTGTTCCCTATAAACCTGGATGCAATTAAGATATGCAGATCTTGTTTTGGTAACACACACAAACACAGCCCCCTCAGTGCTGAACCGAGGCAGTCTCAAGCTGCTAGTGTAATTTCGGTTCAGGGCTTCCCCACCTATAGAGATATTACATGATGTTTCCCTGCCAAGAACTGTCTTCTTTTCTGTCCTGGAATCTCCCTCCCACTTGCTTTGTCTTGTTCACACCGTGAAGTTCTACGGGCTGATTTGGGGTTCTTATCTGTGTTTATTTCCAGTTGAGCATCACTTGGCAACAAATGTTCAGCGTAATCGTCTGGTACAACATGACTTGCAGGTGGCCAAGCAACTGCAAGAGGAGGAGGATCTGAAAGCACGTGCTCAAATCCAGAAACACCGAAAAGACTTGTGAGTTTGGGATGGAGCTGTTGAAATGGTTGTTCTGTTTGGTCAGAGCACTGAAATCAGCTGCTTTATTTTGATTGACAGTACATGGGCTTTAGGTTGATCAGCCTTTTGCTTTTGTATCCTTTCTCCTTTGGCTAGCTGTTGTAAAATATTGATGCTAGGCTCTGGCACAGACCATTGAGGACAGGGAGGGAGTAGGTGGTCCTGGGGCCCATCCTGGCTTAGATTCTGTTGCCTGACCATGGGAAGGAGCTTTTCTGTTCTGCTGCCTGTTGGCAAAGTGGGATGACTTGGCCACTTGCATTGACCTTGTCCCTGGCTAAAGTTTGAGAAAGGAGAAACTGCACCACAGAAATACACAGTGTTACAGTGAATTCTCTCTACTGTGGAAATTACAGGTATTAATGTGTTTGCATTGTGCCTGATGAGTGCTTTTGAAGAGCTGGGCGCAATGCTTTTTGCTGTCCTGCTGCACTGAACAGCTGAAAGCCCCTGCCTGTGCTCGCGGATACTCCAGCGTGAAGTGCCCTGGGAAGAGGGGCTGCTGCCCCAGGGTCGCTTGGTGGAGATGGGTGTCGGGGGACAGGCCTTCTCTTGCAGTCACTGACTTCTGCAGCAGCTGTGGGAGGATGTTTAATGAGTGATCCAGTTTGCTCTGTAGGTTTGCTCAGGCCCTGCAGGCCGGATCTAACCCTGTGGCCTGTGATTTGGCTTTCTGTGTGCCATGGCTCACAGCTGGTGTGGAAGTGAAACATGGCAGTGTGGGGCAAAACAAACTGTACTCTTCAATCCAGAGTTGACACTGGTGCTTTTCTTTGTTTGTTTTGTTCCCCCATCCTTACTCTGTTGCAATGCGTGAGATGTAACAAATGGGTTGTGTGACAGGGCTCAGTCAGATCCCAAGGACAGGAGACAGAGGCTGGGGCTCCCCGCGAATGCGGGGTCTGCAAGGCAGGATGCATCTCCCGACGGCTGTGCTGCCTCCCAGCTTGTGTCGTGCTCTGTGATACCACCCACCAGGTACAGTTGGTGGTGGATCACAGACCCTGGGTGGCTCATCTGGCCGAGACAGCGATGGAGTAGAAGAGCTCTGTGCTGCAGATGCGCAAGATACAGGACTGGCTTCAAAGGACCTGCTTGTAAAAGATTTAAAGCTGGTGTGTGTGACACATCAGCCACTGTTTTCAATGTTCCCAGCGCACTCGGACTGCACTGGGTAGACACATATGTATCTCTCAAGTCTCTGCTTTCTTTCAGTAGTTTTGTCTTCATTGCCAATTAGAGATGTGAGCATGTAAATGACAACATCAAATTAATTTTGTATGTCAGAGATTACTCCTTTTTGTTACTTGCTGGGAACTGCAAACAAATTTCTTGTGGTAGGACTCTGTAAAATGGGATTTACAAACTTTGTGAGCTAAGTTACAGGCAGAACTGCTGATGCAAAATGTTGTGTCAGCAGCAGTTCAGCTCCTGAAAGCATGAGCTCTTCTGCAAGAATGCTAAAAAAAGTTGGAGGCATCCTTTTGTAATTGGATCTTTTTCTTCCTTAATTCTTTGTACGTTCCCACTGTCTCCTCCTTGTGCAAGATCAGCGTGTTCTGGCAACAAAATGATCCTTGCTGTTGTTGCTTTCTGTATGGTCTAGGGCGGTTTGACACTGCCAGGTGATGGGAAGAGTACAGGGGCAGAACTGGGTGGCCTTTAGAAACCTAGAATGTAAAAAAAAAAAAAAAAAACCAAAAAAAAAAAACCCAAACCAACACAACCCCACAAAAAAAACCAAAAAAAAAACCCTCTTCAAATTTATGGGCTTGCTTCTGTCTTTCAAATCCTAGATTCTTGCAGAAAGACTTTGTGAAGATAAATGAGAGAATAGAAAAAAATTTTCTTTTTAAGAATTCAGGGAAGCATCAAACCTTATTTTCATGCTTCTTTAAAAGCATCTCTCACATCTAGCTGAGCAGCCTGCATGCTGCTGAGCATAGTAGCAAGGTTGCTGAAATAACTGTCAGAAATACTGTGAAAATATGCTTTTTCTGTGTTTTGCTCCTCGTGCTGTGATGGTTCTGTTATGCTAATGTGAACAGTTCCTTTGAATGGCTCCCTTAAATTCTTTTTTTTTTTTTCTTTTTCCTCATCTGGCAACAATTAGTTGCTACAGCCAGTATGAATGGGAGCTTTCTGATGATCACACTGACTTTTTTCTTTTTCCTAAACTGATGTAGAGTTTCCCTGACACTCTTAACACTCCTGGTTGCCCAGGAATGAAGGACACATAGGTGTGATGTTCAGGGATGGTGACATTTGTGTTGCTCTGGCTGATTTCTGGGGACTGATGGGCACTTGAACTCATGCTAAAGAAACTGAAGAACAAGAAGAGCTGTTTAAGTTCTTTAACCTTATGCTCAGTCAAGTTGAAACACTACTTTGCGTTGATTAACTAATCAAATCTCAGTATTTAATTATCACTGAGTAATAAACGCCAAAATCTAGTCCTCTGTTGCTGTTCAGTGGTTCTTAGAGATTCATACGGTGTATTCCAAGATATGTGTCATCAGCGATAAGAAAATGCTTCTACTTTCGTATTTCTTCTAGTGTTCTTTGCTGCGAATGGAGAGGCAATGACCTTGTTGCCTTGGCTCTGAAAGACGATTAGCTGTTTCTGTCTCCTGTTTGTCTGCAATAAGATGTATTTTAAGCATTTAGCAAGTCAGTTGGTGCTGATGAACTTGGCACCTTAGCTCTGTTCACAGGTGCTGGGGGAACTGGAGACGTGCAATGCCTTGATATGTCTGACCTTTCGAACTTATTTTCTACCTGGATTCATGTCCTCTGAGGCTGGGGTCATAAGCGATCCTCTGTCTCTGGCCCACTGACAGCCTGCTCCCCAGGATGTGCATATTCAGCTATTGTTTTGCTGGGAACTGTGGTTCCCTGCTGGTGCCAGGTTTGCCAAGGTCCCTTTTTATATGGCAGGTTCAAGAACTAGACTTGCTGCCATGTGAGCTCATGTGCCTTTGAACAGGTCTCTCCCTGGAGTCAAGTGAAATGCACACAGACGTGCACACACAATGCCAGATTTTATTACCTGGATGAAAGAAACTGATGTTTGAAGGTGTTTGACCTATTGATAACTCCAGCCCTACAAACACTGAAAATCATGAGTGCCTTCCAGGGTGTCTCTAGATGTGGGTCAGTTTACGGATATGAGGGTGTGGTGGTCTGCAAAAGGGAAGGAAATTTTGTGTTGTGATGTTGACTTGGGTTCGTGTGTGTTTGGGGAAGGGGATATAAATAACATGCAGTACCCAATTGCAGGTCTGCTTCCAAGGAGCAGTTGACAGAAATAACGAACCTTCTTTCCCCTCCTGCTGCTTGTTCCTTCTTGTTCCCTATGACAGATGAGTTGTTTCTTGGTGGCATTTGTCCTCTAAACCCTCTTCTTGTTGCAGCATCCTTCCTCCCTACCCTAAACCATGTATTGACTCTTTCCGCTTCTTTCATTTTTCTTCCCCTTCTATAAAAGAAGGCTCTGCAGTACCACTGCCTGCTCCAGCCATGTTACTTTTCTGTCTTGCCACCGAAAGCACTTGTCTGCACTTACTGTTGCAATTTCCTCTGCTCATGTCCTAGACTCTCTTCCAGTCCTTTGCCTCCAAGTTCACTGGGTCATTTATGCTGTGATCCTTGCTCAAGCCAACAACTAGTCGCTCCAGCCCACAGAGCACAACTTTGACACAGCCGAACCTACTTCTCTTGAAATATTTGCTTGACTTCCATAATCTACTTCCATTATCTATCTGATCATTGTCAGTGTATTCTTCAGAAGATTGTATTCTAATAAAGCAAGCTCTGCCTGTTGCTGTTCTATTCTCACCTCCTTCTATGTCTTGCCTTTCAGTAGTTTCAATTGCAGAGATTGATTTATTTTTTTTTCCTGACCTTTTTAGGGCTAGTATTTGGCTCAATTTCAACAGTGCTCAAAGAGAGAACTCAACCTTTCTTCTTAAATCCCCCCAGCACTTTTCTAGGTTGCCCTAGGGAACCCCTGGCCATCGTTCCAGCCTGTTTGCCGGGCATCAGAGGCCGTGGCTGAGTATGGCACAACTCTTGCAGATGGTTTCTATATGACGTCCCTGAAATAGGCCTTCCCGGTCTATCCACACAGACGAAACTGTCATTTCATGTCTCAATTACTCTGGTATCTCTGTGTCCCCAGTTAATGCAATCTTGCGTTGTTCCCACATCCGCGCTGGCACCACGATGATGGCTCCCTCACCCCTCGTTCTGACGCATGTCGCTCTCTTGGCACTGGTTCTGCTTTTGTGTCTCACCTCAGCAGCATTTCTCATTCATTACTGAACTGCCACCTCCAGCCTCCGCCTGGCCCGCGTACCGCATCTTGCTGTCAGCATTTCTGCGCTTTCTCCTTGGCTTTCGCATGCAAACCACTTCCCAGAAATGCCTGCATTAACCTGGGCCCCAAATGCTCCTTTGGCACCACACGTACAAAAAACTCCTCAGCAGAATTAGACTGTGTGCAGAGGCTCCTGTGCGCTACCTTGGCCTGCCCTGTCCTGTGGGACCTACCTCCTTTCTTACCAAAATGCCTATGAATCTGTTTTCTCTTGCTTTATACTCTGTGAATGTTTTGGGACCTATTTTCTAAATTTGGCCAGCAGTAAGTATGGGGAGTCCTGGTCCCTGGTGAGGATTCATAGGCTCTGCACTAATACTAAGTAATAATTCTTCTGTGTAAATCAGATGGTTCTTTAGCTCTTTTACGCCTTTCTCCAGGCTGACTGATGCCTGTGACTTTTGCTGGCTATAATCCCTGTTTCCTTGCCTTCTAGAGAACGACAGGACTGCGAGATCGCTCAGGAAATCCAAGTGAAGCTGGTATTTGAAGCAGAGCAGCGCCGCAGGCAAGAGGAAAAAGACGAGGTAACCTTTAAAGCTGCGGGGATGGCAGGGCTATTTGTAGCAGCCCTTTCAGTGCAGGCATTTCTCGGTCATTAGCCACAGGAGTTGGCTTGCATGGTGTCAGTCCTGGTCCTCACAGATCTAGGTATGCACAGAGATTTTTGGGGAGTCCTGTTACAGGAATAAGATACAGTTATAGTCCTCACACTCAAGGGTCACAAGGGTTGTTGATTCCAGTGGCCTTGCTAATAAAGAGGACAAGTAATAAGTGAGTCTTGTTGAGGTCTTTGTTGCCCTGGTGTAGGAAGTTCTAATTGGCTATGCACTCTGAGATCTGCTTGCTTTCTCAAGTGCAAGAAGACAGGTACTACTTCTGGGAGAATCCTCAGTCATGATTTCTTCATCTTTGGTGCAAAGACTTCAGCAGGACCCTTAGACCAACCATCCATCCATCTCTGGCTTCTCCATTACCTTCCTTCAATTTAGTCTTTCACAGCCTGAACACCCTGTTGCAGTTTCTTGCTGGCAGGTTTCTTTTGTGATTTCAGAATATTGCTCTGCTGCTGTTGGTTGAGAGTGGGCAATGCGATTTGTCCATGGTGTTCTAAGGGTTTGGCTTGTTGATCACTTGATTGTGTCAGCCTGTCAGATTGGGGGTTCAAGAAAGCCACCGAGTGGAGGAATACCTGTGTGAGCCTGGAATGTGGCCCCATTTTCAATTACAGATAATTTCCTGAAAAATCTGAGTAGCCTTAAGATGCTCAAGAGGTACCTGGTGGAATTTTCTCTATAGGAAGAGTTTGAACCACAAGGCTGTGTTTCCTGGAAGAGCCTGAAATAAGAATCTGTCCTTGCCTGACAGATGCATGAGTTTGCTTTTGCAAGACCTCATTTTCTTTTTATACCATTAATTCCAAGCAAATACTTAAAGGCTGCCCAGGATATGGAAGGGCTTCCGAAAGGAGCTTGTGCTAACGGGCGGGAGGAACACTCTGGCTAAAGAATTTGTGCTATAAATGTGGCAATCTGTCTTACTTCTATCAGGAAGGCAAAGGGGGTGCAATACTACTCGTGTTGGCTGTGGGAATTTTTTTTTAAGAAAGGCACCTTTCCTTCCCGCTTTCTGTAGCGAGCTGCTGGGCTGTCAGCAGTCTGACAACAGGTCCCTGCAACCTGTCAAACAAGCGTGCTGACCATTTTGTGCTGTTGGGAGCAATCTTCAAATAAATGTGACTCAAAGCAATGAGGAGAAGTCATAAGTATTCTTTCTCTCCCTGCTGGTATGTGGGAAGTTCCAAGCGTGGCTGAAGTGTAACTGGACTGAGGTAGGCTGCAGCTGGTTACCAAGGTGTGGCACTACCGCCCATCCTTGCAACAGGACTTCTGGAGAGCTTGAATTGATCCTGCTTCCCTTCCAGCATTCCCTAAAGCGTTATTTCTTTTGGATGGGCTCCTGTGCTGATGCAGAACCTGAGCAACATGAGTTGCTGCACAGTGCCCCAGAGGTTTGTCAGCTGGCAGAGGGACAAACATCAGAGCCCCTTCTGTAGCCCTTGGCACAGCATCTCTACACGTACCCTGCAGGGCGTCCTGTATTACATCGGTACTGGCCACACGCTGGGCTGGTCTTGTATCTGTCACACGTGAGGGTGTAGTAGCTGCCGAGTGTATGTGATAGTGCTCTGGTATCAATAACTAGCAGCACTATGCCAGTGCTCCGCTTGAGGCGGATCCAGTCTGGTGCACAGGGTTTTTAAATGAAGTGCTAAGCCTACCTGCTTACAAATCCAGTCTGTAAGAAATGGTATGTGTGGATTTACGAGTCCTAAGCTGTCTCAGTCCTGGAGATAATGTGCTTAAGCCCATATATTTATAGACTTACTGTACTTGCTAGAAGAGGTTAACCTTGTCAGGGGAAGGAAATTTTTTTTTTTAAAGATTCTGTGGCATCCCCAGGTCCTCCACAAAGCTGGTTACTGAGCAGATCTGATCTGAATCCTGAAATAATAGTTTGTACTTGAACACCCATCCAATGTCCTCCAGTGCTGGCTTTGCTCTGGAGGGTGCTGGCTCTTAGTCCACATTTCAGCGATGCCTTTCCTGCCTGCGGTGTACACTTTACATGCATGGCTCTGTAAAGGTCCTGAGGCTTAAATAAATATCATCCACAGGGCTAGCATGCCCTGGTATCTTCCAGCTTCTCTTCCTAGCCTTGGACTGACTCGCTTCTGAGCCCCAAATGAGCAAGCCCTAGGGAGCTGTTTGCTGTTGCTAGGCCTTGTTGATCCATTAGTCATCTCGAAGGAAAACCAATTAGGAAAATGGAGTGCCATTCCTTTTGGTCTATCTACCAAAACTGTGACAGAAGATGGACGGCTGCAGTCCCTGCAGTGCTCCTGCCTTGTGCCGAGTCCTCTCTTCCTAACGTCCCTTTCGATTTTCTTATCCTTCAGCCTCTGCCTGTCAAATTGATGCATTTCCCTGCCTGGCATCCTACAGTCCCTGTAAATTACAGCTAGTTTGAAGTGAGTTCATGACTTGTTCTAGGAACTCTTTCCAGTCAGAAGTGCCTTCAGCTGGAGACGGTCTTTTCCTCTGTTTTTCTTTCCCTGGTGGAGTCCAGTGGGGAGGTCCAGCCCACTCGTGTGAGCGGCTGTGTGCTTGTGTGACTTTCAAATCCTTGCTGAAAGCCCAAGGTTGCACACACAGTCCTTTCTGCATTGCTTTGGCCATTAGTGCTGTGCTGGCTTGTGTGCAGGTTGGAACAGGAACCCACGAGTCTGCTGCGGGGTTGGAAGCTCAGTGGTCGCCCTGGGTGAGACTGGATGCTGGTTGCTGAGGTGGTCCCTTGTGTCAGCCACTAAGTTAGAAGCCCCATCCAGCCCAGGGACTGAATTTGAGAGTAACCCTGTCATTGCCACATCTGAAAAGCTAAACTATCAGGATTTTTATAATTGAATAAAGAATTTGAATAAAATTAATCTGGAGATATTTTTTAGAAGGGATAGGTAATGTTTATTTTCTTCCACCTCTACAGGACATTGCTCGTCTCCTACAACAGAAAGAACTGCAGGAAGAAAAGAAGCGCAAGAAGCACTACCCAGAATCCCACGGACACACAGTCTATGAAGATAGCTATTATGCAGAAAATGGAGGTATGTTTCTGCTAGATAAAGGGTCAAGATCACGGCAGCATAGGTGAACCTGGTGATCTGGCAACTCCATTTAGATTTCCCTTATCCTACAGTCCTGCATTCAGCACTGTAGCATTGCATCAGTTTCCAGGGTCAGACTTTTTTCTAGAATCAGGAAATATTTTTTAAAAAAAGAAGACAATTTTATAAATTTTGATGTCCTAGAAGATGGCCTAAAGGACAGGGGTAGGGGGTGTGTGTGTGTGTGCAAACACACCCATGCATGTGTGTTTTGAAAGAGCTTGTGGAAAAAAACAGTAGCTGATGGTACGGATAAGCCACAGTTACTTCTGTGTAACACCACAAGCATGTGGGGGGAGAAATGCAGATGCAATTCCACACTTGCATTCAAAGAGAAACATTTCCATGTGCTCATCTGCAATGCTGATACAGCTACGTGCATAAAGGAATAACTGCTGGTTCATGGAACAGCCTTTCAAAAATAACTCCTTGCAGGTATGTATCCAAGCATTAAAATTAGCACAACTGCTTTGAATGACTTACTGAATAACAAAGTCATCTCTACAGAATGTCTGTGCTGTGATTATCATCTGGGACTGTACATTGTGGAAAACATATGACCCACAGCGCTGTATTGCTTTCTCTTGGTCCGCTTTTATGATTGAATACAGACCTTCTTTAAATCGGGAGGAGAGAATTGGGGTGTGTTTAATTATGGAGCAATCTGGGGATGGCTTTGCTGTGCACTGGTGGTGGTTCTTGTGTTCTTTCTTCGAAAAAAGAAAAAAATGTGGTGGGTAAGAGACGGGATGCTTTTGATTAACAGATTGTGAAGATGAAGATCAAACCTCTTATTTCTCTTAACATCAGTGCCATTGGCAATTTTAAATGTCTTTTATTTGAACTTACACAAAGTATTTCAGTTTCAATTGGGAAGAAGTTCAAGATGGCCAAAAAAACCCCACAAAGCACAAAGTGCAAAACAGTAATCAAGTAGAAACTTCATGACCCCAAGTTCTGCTACGTGTACAGAGCTGGCAGAGACTTTGATCTTGGAGTCCTATGGCCAACCCACTTCAACTTTTCAGAATTAAATAGGGCAAGTCCCTGAAAAAATACTGTATAGGTAATAGCATTATGATGCAGAGATGGTAGGACAGGATGGATTTTTGTGTAACAGAAGTCAGCTGACAAAAGCCTGTGACTGAACTGAGACTGTGGTGTGGATTTGGAAAGCAGGATGTCTTGTGGGCCTGATTTTAATTCCTGCAATAACCTGTAGTCTCAGAGGTGAGGTAGAAGGTGTTTTGCCTGACCATTCATAGTTGTGCTGGTCTTGATCCGCGCTCCTTAAAAACTAGAAATGACTGGAGTGGATTTTGATGCCTGGATCATCCAGTCCATTGATCTGGAGCCTCTTAAATACTTCATCACCATTTGAATAGGCATCAGCATCCTCAGTTTGTATTTTCTTCATTACTTGTGAACTTAAACGGGGGGAAAAAAAAAAAAAAAAGCCTTTGCTTTGTTTGGGTTTTAGTCTGTCATGAGACTGAATAAAAATTTATCCACATCCAGGAAGAATGTGGGTTAGGGCTATTGCTCCAAAGCAATCTGAGCTCTTAAAAAGTGGAAAAATAAACATGAAAAAAGGCAGAGTTCCTCCCAGAAGTGCCTGTGCCATGAAAAACATTTCTGTGTTCGCTCAGTCACTTGCTGCTTGAGAGAAGAATGCCAGGATGTATTTACATGGCCCCTGCAGAAGGTGCCGCAGGAACCAGCGCCTGCTGAGGAGTTAATCGCCCAGAGATACCCCAAAAGCAAATCTTCTGCTCGGGTTGTCTGGCATGGTTGTGTTACCTGCAGCGATGCTTTCCCAGCATGGCCACGCTCTTCTCTTTCATGATCTCCTGCTCTCTGCTGCTGTATTTATTGAGCTTTCCTTAATGACAAAATCCAATTAATTCTTAGACTCTTGTTAATATTGTTCAGAAACTGACTCTGGCTTTCAGGCTCTAGTCTCCCATGTTCAGTAAGTCACTCTAGATTGTTTTATTGGATATTTGTTTTCTGTAAATCATGTGAATGATTTAAAACTGAACCGAAAACCAGCCAGTTAACTGGAACTGCTGTGGTTACTCTTACTGTTCTTGGATTTTTAAAAATATACCTGTTCTGGATAAGTCACACAAGGTGGATTTTCTATAGGCTGTATTTTTGCTGGCTCTGAAAAAGTTTTTTCTGAATAGAATGACTTGAAGGGAACATTCAGTTTTGGTGTGTTAGTGGAGGTTTTTTAATGTGCGTGTCATCACACCCTCTTCCCACCCACCCCCCATCCCCCCCCAAATCTAGATGATTGTAAGGAAGGCAGAGCTATTTATTAAAACAGAATGCAGTTCATGTGCAGTGAAATCTATTTTAAATATTTTTAGATACTGTAAAAAAACCTCTCAGCAGTGGAGAAGGAAAGTCTTATGCTGCTGGCTTGGGGTTTTTTTGTGTAGCTCTGTTTCAAATCAGCCTCTGCTTCAAGGCAATTTTTTTTCTTCAGAAATATGCTGTCATTCTGAAAATCTGCTGTAGAGATACAATAGTTCAGTCAGTGCAATGATTTTTTCTTAGCAAATAGGTTGATTGGCGAATAAATTGATCAGCAGATTGTATGCAGGCAGACTACTGAATCCTCATAGCTGTGTCAGGTTTATTACTGAAACGAAAAGCAAAGAAAATTTCCACCTGCTTTCTGGAAAGCACGGAGGAAACAACCCCGCCAAGCTGCTGAGTAAGCGGCTTTTCCAGCTACAGTGCTGAGGTCAGGAGCCTGGGTTTTGTGAAGTCTTATCCTGTCTTTAAGTTTCTCTAGCCCTCTCTTGCAGTCAAAGCCTAAACTTTTATTTAGACAATGAATAAGTGCGGGCTGTGAAACTTCTGAGTCTGCAAGGGATATGTGACAGTCTGGTGGAAGATATTTGGATGCTGCAGCTATCCATCATCTTGTTCTTGCTTTTTTTTTTAAAAAAAAAAAAAAAATCCAATCCCACTTGTCTCCTTTTTCTTCTGCTTTATGTGGGCCTTTCCCCTGTTAGGTGAGGCTGTTTTTTCTGATGAAAATCCTTGTGCTGAAGCAAGGGCAAGGCACAGGTACTCATAAGCCAGGATGCAGTCTGACCCTCTGCTCAGCCCCTCCTGGCTTTACACCCTCCCCATTGCCTCTCAGCCTCACCTGCATTTTGCACCCTTCTTTGCAAGCCCTTCTCTGATGGTTTCGGTATCCTGCAGCAGTGACATGTTACCACGAGACAAGCTGCTGCTCGGGCTGATTTTCAGCCCCAATAACATCACATTAAAAGTCCTTCAACTCCATATTGGCTTGCCCTTGTCTTAGGAGGTGCTTGGACACACTTTTGGGCTGGACCTGTGCTTTCTGCTCCAGCCCCGCTGCCTCCTGTGCTGCCCTGCTGCTGGCCAGACTGCCATTTCGCTCTGCCCCCCGTTATATCCTGCAAGCATTGTATCCCTGTTAGTCTTCTTTCTGCTCCCGTCGTGCTTTGCCTGCATTTCCAGCTTCTCCTTGCATCAGGCTCCCTCATCTGCATGCTGGGAGTTTGGCCTCGCTGAGCCACCGTTAACCCCCGCACTACTAACCCACTCACTGTTTGTCCCCCCCATTGCTCAGAGCACCCCCGGGGTGACCCCAGAGAGCAGGTTTCTGAGCCTCACAGGGCACGCAATGGTGACAGGCGCACGCACTGGCACAGAGACCACCGAGAAGCACCCTCACCTTTGTCCGGTGCTTCTGAACGTGCGCATTCCACCTCGGAGGATCGTCGGAGGTCTCCTCAACTGAGTGGGGCCAGCAGTGGCCATCAGCAGGAGTGGAAATCAGCCAGCCAGGGAAGGTCCAGGAGACATCCCAGCCTTGACCTGGAAAGAGAGGCTGAGCCTGGTGCCTGTGACCACAGCAATAGCTGGGAGCTGCAGGAGAGGAGAGCGGCTGGCAGGGAGAAGGCTCGGAGACCTCTCAGTCTTGATCTGGAGTCAGAGCGTGGACTCGCGGACCAGGCACGGCGCAGCAGAAAGCCAACAAGGCAAGACAGAGAAAAGCACCTTCCTCTTCTTGAGATGGAACTGGAGGCTGAGCAGGAGACCTGGCATCGGGGTGGCAGTCAGCTGGTGCACCCTGAAAAACACAAATCTCGTCATCAGGGCCACTCATCGCGCAGGATGGTGCATGACGAGAATCTCCGTGATGCTGAATCTAGAGGTGATCATAGGAGGGGTGAGGAGAGAGACTGCAAAAGGGCAGGACGCAGGAGATGCTCCCCCTCCCCACACGCTGTGACCCAGGGGAAGGTTGGAGATTGCCAGCGAGACTCAGGTAACCAAGTGATGGGGAAGGTGTACATACACGTGGGGATGGGATGGACCTTTGTGTGCCACATCCTGGTGTCTGAAGTCTGTGTTGTTTCCTTTGAAAATGCTTATCTCCAATAAGCCTGCAATGTGTGCATGGTGAATCCTGCCCAGGTTTCTCCCTTATTTAGTGAGATTCTTCTTACCCATTATGTTCTGTGTTCTGTGGCATCAGAGAGGGTGAGTAAGAAGATAACTGTTGCAAATGGTGCCCTTGGTTTTAAAAAAAACACACACAAAAAAACTCAAAACCAAACAACCAGATTTTGTTTTCATGATATGTTTTTGTGCTGTGATCTCCTTGCACAGCAGAAGAAACAAACAAACTAACAAAACCCCAAATGTTATGATTACACTTGTATTTTGTTGATTTGGGCTGCTGGGCTGTGAGGACAGCTTGCTTAAACACTAACAAGCCAGCAATTTCCATCCACTTCTTATTGAAAACCCTGCTGGCAACATAATCAGTTCACTTTGGGCAAAGTTCAGTAGTGGCACTAGGTGTCCAACTGGGCTCTGCTTGTAAGATGGGGTTCTTTGTCAAATTCTGTACAAGTGGATTTTTCTGGGAAACATGTACCTGTGTAGTTCTTCTTGTTCAATAATGCTTGGAGACTGGTGAACTTTAAAGATCCTTATCCATCTTTCTGCTTTTAAAACCACACTAGGGGTGGGAGTGACCTGTCTCTTAGTGAAAGTAGGAGTTTAGAGCCTTGGCTCTGTCTGTCACAGCATGGGAAACTTGTGCTTTAAGCCATCTAACTGGTCTTCACTCGGGTGAGATGGGGGTGGTAATGCGTGTCTGTCTCTGGAGATGCTGGGAGAATTATTCTTCGTCTTCATCTTGCAGAAATTTTCTCTAGGGAAGTAGGTGTTCATCAGATCTCTGTATAATATATATAATCAGTAGGTTGTGATTTGTTCTGATACAACGTGGATCCGAGTGACTCAGTATCCCATCATATTGAGTCAAAGTAGCCAGAAGCTCACATCCCCTTCCTGTGGGCTGTGGTCATAGTGGGCTCTGTGCTCCCCTGAGGCTGGGCAGAAGTGATCTGGAAGGAACATTTATTGTTGTCTTCTGAGCAAATGAAGCCTGGCACCGATCAGCGTGTGAAGAAAGCTCAGCCTTGGGCTGGCCAGCAAACAATTCCTGGAAATTTACTTTTATTCCCCATAGAGGTAATACTGTACAGGAGCCTGTACTCAAAGCAAGAACTGAACCTTGTATGAACTTCAAAAATGTTTACTTGGCTGTTTTCTCACCGTGAGTTCATGGGTCAGCCCAAGGAAGCAGTTGTCTGAAACCTCATGTGAGCCTGTCCCAGGCAACCTTTGCAGCCTGTGCCGTGCCAGTGGTGTGTTCACCGCTGACTCGGTAGCAGTGCTCCGCTGTGCTCGTAGCAGATGTTGGGCTGTTTTGTCAGTGTGGCTGTATCAATGCGGAGTATGAAAAATTACAATTCCTTTGTTAGCATTGCTGTGTCAGTAAAGACTGCTTCAGGGGACATGGCCTCTTCAGCCATATAGTTGCATTTGTCATATAAGACATGATGTGTCAGGGAGGTTTCTCTATGCATATAGAAATATCTAAGGTGTGTGCCGCACCTCAGCTGAAGGTGCTCTCAAACCAGCAGTCTGGCAGGTACGCAGTTGTGGTTTCTGCTCCCCTTGAGCGGGGAGATGGTGAGGATTTCCTTACAAAAGCATTTGGAAAATGGTTGAGTTGATTGTTTTCTCTCACAATTTTTTAGGCACTAAGCTGAGGGGGACGAATCAAGCCATGTATGATACACCCCGAAGGGAACAGGAGTTGTCTGATGCAGAGATTGCTCGGAAGCTGCAGGAGGAAGAGCTCCTGGTAAGTAGAGAGGGTGCGTTAGTCAACTCGAAGGAGCTAAGGTAGCCAGCAATGGCAACTTTAATTTGCAAAGCTTTTATATATGTGATTGTGACTTTAAGACCTAAGATCTTGTAACTGCATTCTGGTAATTACCTTTGTTTCCCATACATACACGCACACACACAGAGCGATAGCTGGCATCCAGCCAGTGGAGCTCTATTTTCTGAAATAACACCCCAAAATTAAATGATCGAAGCAGAGTGATATTAAATGAAGGTTTCCAGGCATGTAAAGATGGTGTGTAGTCAGTGTGATCAGCCCAGAAGTAAGACAGGCCCAGTGCCCATCTTTGAGAGAGAGGGCAGCTGGGTGGGCAATGGCAAATACAGGAGGGCAAAACTCAGCTGAAAAGCTGAAACGACAGTTTGGTGTTGGGTTGTGAGGCAAGTGTTGAGCTAGCTAAGTATATTTGGGGAGGATGGTAGTGTATTTGTATGGGTACCTACTTGCCCTGCCCAGTAGGTTAAGGGGTATGAATAATTCGGAAGTGTTACTCTTGTCTCTGTTTTTTACCGTGCGCTGCCCACCCCCCCCTTTTTCTTTTCCCAGGCTAACGAGGCAGATCAAAAGGCAGCTCAAGTAGCCCAAGATGAGGTGAGCACGAAGTCAGACATTTGTGGTACTCCTTTACTTGTGGAAACTGCTAAACCCCACTTGTCTCCTCTGACCCTGTAATTGTTAGTTCCCCCCCTTGTAGTGGAAACTCAGGGCTCCAGTGGGGTTTGCACCTAGCTGGTTCTCATGTGCATGCTTGGGCTGGCCAAGCAGGGAGTTGCTCTGTTGCAACCGTGGCAGAGGAAGGAAGTTCATGGCTGTGTATGAGCATCTCTTGTAATTGAGCCCCAAGGGAGACTATCAGAGATGCTGTGAGATGAACACCCCCCCCCTCCCCATTGAAGGAAAAGGGATAAAGGGCAGAAAGGCTCTGCAGATGCAGTTCTGGCAAATTGGGGATCCACTGGGCATGTTGCATGTAGTCAGTCTTAATTCTGCTCTGTCACTTGATTTCTGATTGCAGATGGGTGGAATCCTGGCTTTGCACCCTTCCCATTCAGCAGCTGTCTGTAGGAAAGTGTTTAAACAAACTCAAACCCAGAGGAGCAGTAATACAGTCTGACACACTCTCTGTATTTTCCCTTCTAGGAAATTGCCCGACTCTTGATGGCTGAGGAGAAAAAGGCTTTCAAGAAGGGGAAGGAGAGAGAAAAGTCTTCCTTTGAAAAGAGGAGGCATGATCAAGACTGGAAGGTATGTCAAGCTTCAGGAGATGCCACAAATGAAGTGCTAAAATGTTATTCCCATTTCCAGAGGGAAGTGAGGGGGTGTGGTGAGAGCAAAAGGAATGATGCAGACCCGTGCATCTGAAGGGTGTTGCTGCCTGTTATTCAGCTGCTTCCCAAGCCTTTCAGAGCTACCTCCTTGGTTAGATGCTCTTTGGCTTCAGTGCCAAGCAAGGTAAGCCTTGGAGATTGGTGCTGGATGTCACAGCACCTTGTGGCCTCCCTCAGGTGCTTTCAGTCCTCCTGGTGCCCAACCTTCCCTCTGCTGAAATCCTTACTGTAGTAATAAAAGCAGTAGTTGGTGTGCTGCAGGTATAAGGACAATGTAGATGTTCCAGTTGTCATTCTGCTTCATGATAAAATTGGCTCTATAGTGAAAGTATTGAGTGTATCAAGCCTAGGTTTTTGTATTAGTAGTACTAGAGAGGCTTGGCTAGCTGATGTGGAGGGTGATAGGAAACAGATTTCAGGGTCTGCACTGGTAAGGCGCTAAAGGGGGTGTTGTGTTAATCTTGGGGCCAGTTGGAGGTAGCTCTGATGTTTTCAGCCTTCTTACTGTGTTTGAGCGGTTGCAGGAGCACAGCTGTGTGCAGCTGGTCCCTCATGCTCCACCCAGCCATGCGCACAGTCATTACACACTGACTGCGTTCGACCCCAGCTTTGGGACGAGTCCCCCAGCGCTGTCTCATATTTAGAACAAAAATTGAGTTTGGCTCAGCAAGGCTGACTTTCATTTACTGGAAACTAGTTCGGATACTGCCGTTTGCACGTGTCTGGCTGTACCTAGTTGTGTGTATAAACTGATGCACGAAAGGACTGCATGGAGCTGTGGCAGCCTCAATGCACTGGCTGGTGTCTTGCAAGGCACGCAGATGAACTGCTTTCCTTTCTTCCCATCAGCATGATGCAAGCGAGTCCACACGCTCAAGGTCAAAAGAAGGGCCTGAAACTCAGCGACACAAAGGCGACAGGTCTTCAAGGTGAGCTTGAACTGGCTACTAAAAATGGGGAAATGCAGTCAGGAAGCTACTCAGGACCTGAGTCCTAAGAAGGAGTTGGGGGGTGACCAGCCTGACCCACCCACAGGGGGCTTGGTAGAGAGCAGAGGTGTTAGCACTGAGAAGAGATGGAGGGCACAGAGCTCGTGAGGTGTTCAGTGACGTGCGTCACTCGCTGTGCTCGTGGCGTTTGTCCACGTCGGTGTCTCTGCTTGGTGCTGACAGAGATTGATGAGCTTGTGCAGTGACATTTGTTAAATGACAGAGAAGTATTGAGAGGGTTAAAGAGCTTCTGGGGATGTGAAACCAAATGTCATCTCTGAGCAGGAAGGAGTAATCATGATGCATTTACATAGCTGCTCCCTTGGGTTCCTGCTCCCCAGTTAAGCCCTGTACACTGCTCCTGCTGCTGTGTGTGGACACCTCTCTGCAACCAAGTATGTTGTACTTTTGGGGTGCCTCACTCCAGAGCTGATGGGAACGTGCTGTAGCCCAGTGCTGCTTTTGAGTCACTTGGTACCCTGGCCTGATGCTCCTCATGAGGGAACGATCCCTGGAAGTGACCCCAGTGGCTTTGATTTCTAATCAGCCTAGAAATTCTTGTTGAATTTGCAAAAGAAACAACAAATGAGATGTGCATATAGAGACTGAGAGAGATCCTGTGAACATATTCTGGAGTTAAAACTGTGCAAGCATTAAACACTTCAAAATGTCACTCTCTTGAGCGGGGTTTGCATCAAGCTTCATAATGGAAATTTTTTGTTTCCTGACAATGTGAAACCATTATCAAATGAAAGTGGTCCATAAGGAGTAGTAGTAAATACTGTGCATTTCTCACTGTGGAAGGAGTAACAGGCTGTGTGCAGAGGAACTGGTCTGCAGGTGGGAAGTCTGGGCGGCCAGCCACAGTTTGTATCAAACTGACAGGGACAGACCAGGCAGCTGAAATGTTGCTTTTGCCACACTGTTATGCCATTGAGGTTTTTTCCCCAACACTTTTTTTCTCACTGTGCTTAGCAGGTCACAGCCTCTCCTTGATGACTTTGAACACGCTCGATATTACACAAGCCAGCCCAGCCCCTTGCGCCAGACCCCCAGACCTGAGCACTCTCCTAAAGGTAGGATCAAGCCCGTGGTTGCTCCACCACCTGGGTTATTGTGGGCTGTTTTCCTCAAATAACCAGCCTGCAGGACAGGATGTTCGAAAGAGGGGTGCTAATAGAGAGGAGGAATGGATATTATTGCCCCAGCAGGGAGGCGATGCTATTCAGTGTTCAAGTTCTACTTGCTGAGCAGGCTGAGAGATTAAAAAACTGAATAGGTTTGCCTTGAGTTTGTCAAATTGCTCCCTGCTTGTCCTTTGTGATCTCTTAATGATAAATGACTGTAAATCCAGGCAGCAAATGAAGGAGAAATAACATGAAGACAATGACATGATGGATTTTAGGTGACTCACTAGTATCAAACAATCCAATACAAGACAAAACCTCACAGTTTCACCTGTCTGGCGGGTGGATGGGATGATCAGACAGAGCTTGTCATGAGAACAGGCTTGTTTTGTTCCTGTAGCATCTCCGCACTGCTTTGTTGGCTCGTTTCCTGAAATCGCTAGGCACAAGAGCAGTGTGGTTAGGGTCGCCCTCCCCATTTTTTTTTTTTTTTTTTAAATCCAAGTGCCAATTGTCTGAGTTATCTGTATAGAGTCTCTGCAGGGGGAAGGGGGCAGCGGGAGTTTGATTCGGTTGCTCAGATTTCTTCCAACTCTACTGATTGTGACTTAAACATGGACAGTTTTGTTACATTTTCTTTAGTGAGATTGTGAATGTGGTTGCAGTGCTGTTCACAGCCTAGAAGAAATGCAAATGCCTGCCTGTCTTGTGGACCTGTCCTTCCTTTTGCTTGCATAAAGTAACAGACAGTTACTTTTGCCATTTGACTTTACCAGTACCCTGGAAGTCACACGGACATCCAAGAGGGTAGGACAAATAAGATGACTGCAGGTAGTATTTTCCTCATCAGGATCTGTCCTTACAGATTTTTTTCTTTCTGTTTTGCTTTCCAGGTTCCCGTAGGAAGCAGTAAACTGTGCTAGCCTTTGCTTTGGTACTGACTCTTCTGTAGCAAACATTACTGGATTTGCCAGGCAACTTTCTCGATTCTTTACCCAATGGGAGGTACACCCTCCACTCCCAGGATCTCCTCTTTAGGTGTCATCATATTAATAAGGAACGCTTGTTCGTTTCAGTTTCTTACTCCTGTGCAATCACTTAAGCAGTGCAGTATAATCTAGCCGCCACTGAGCTGTGTGAATCCACTAGCTGATTTAACAGCTCGCTCTTAGATTGTTTTGAGTCTTTCCTCTTTTATTTTTAAGCTTTGGCTGGGACCTTTGACAAATAGGCATGCACATACAACAGGGAGGAAAATCCAAGAAATAAGTTGGATTATGGCAATGCAGCAGAACATCAGAAGTACAAGTCCTTTCCATGTTAGGACGACTTAGCAAAGAGAGTTACAAGAGGAAATGTGTTTCTTCCTGTGCTGGATAAGACAGCTGAGCCAACCTGAAAGAGAGACTGTCTTCATAACATACACCAGCAAAAGCCAGAACCTGGGAACAGTGAGGAAGAAATTGCTTATAGAACAAAATTTCTTAACTGCTGTATTTCTTTCTAGGGTTTCCAGCAATTTGGGTAGAATGTGTAAGCAGGCATTTAGCTCCAAGATACAGGATAGAACAGTTAAGAGGAAGTAAAATTTCAGCTGAAATTAGACCTTGTGTGCATGACTTTTAAGACATGCCAGGGAGTTGATGAAGCTGTGAGTTGTGGATTGGGAAGAATCACACAAACAGATTTAAATGCCTGAAGGGATCTCTGTGGTCACCTGCTTTGAGCTTTGGTGTGGTAGAAGCCAAGGAATTTCACTGAAGCCAAGTAGGAACTACAGTAACTCCTAGCTCTGTTGCTGATGCACTTGAGTACAGTAGCTTGTGTGTGAACCTGCATATGTCTTGGAGACGTGGGACTGAAGGAGGGCCATGTAGGCATTGAGCGCTGAATCCAACATCTACTGTTACAGACAACTCTGAGCTAGACGCAGAGTGCCGAACAGTCCACACAGTGTCTGTGCTGACTGCCTCCCCTCTACGCTGCCCCTGTCCAGGACCCCAGGCAGACTCCAGTCAGGATAAAACTATTGCTCTCTAGGGCATAGCAGGGTCTGTGAGAATAAGTTGTCTGTATAGATTTGCCCATGCAGTGATTTTATTTTTTTTTTCATTTGATGGCTTGTTTTCCCTCCACTATTTAAAAACCATTCTTATCTTGCACAAACAAGTAGCCATTTCCCTTGGCCTCCTCTCATTTCAATTCTTTTGTCTTGTTAATATTTTTTTTCCGTTTTTTCAAGTGCATTTTTAAACTGCAAAACCAAGCATCTGGATACTGGCTTGGACTTTGTGCATCCAGTCCAGGCCGGTTATTCATTTGGCAGTCTAGTTCACAGCAGTAAAGCCTGGCTGCATTGCCCCTGCAGCCCAGCTTCCTTACTGCCCGACCCCGAGTCTGTCCTTTGTCTTCTGCTGGCAGCCGCAGTTCTGCTGCTGGGGTTGCTGGGGAGGGAGACAGATCTGTGACTCACCCTCATCGCCAGTCTGCCTGGGCAAGTGGCCGGACAGCTCTGTAGAGCTTTGTGGAGAGCACATGCTGGTATAGAGCACTGATAGGAAATCAGAAGAGATTGTGGCTCTCTGATCTTGTGCTGATGCACAATTCAAGCTCCAAGGCAGCTGTAAGGCTTTGCCCTTGGCTGTTGTCCTTGGTCAGGATAGTTACTGAGGCAAATCGCTAGGAAGACAAGACAACTTTGTCACCTAAGTTGCAAGGGCATCTTTAATATCACAGCATAATCCCTTGCCTTGCCTTGACCAGCAGCTCAAGAGACCCATCTCCTACCCCCCCTGGCTGTTGGCTGTTCTTCCTACCTTCACTACCTGTGAAGAACCAGTTAACCCCTGACAGACCTCTGCTCCAGGCAAACACTAGCCAAAAGTTCTGTAACATAGGACTTTGTGCATCGGCAGCATCCCGTTCGCTGCCTACCCTTGCTTCCAGACCGTGAGCTTGCTCACCTGCATGAACCCTTAAGTGACTCGCAAGCTCTTGCTTGCTGCTTCTTCTCAGGAAATATCCCAGCCAGCGGCTAGATTTTACTGTCCTTGCCTTGTTCCCTCTTCTAGTTCCATCTCTGTCCATTCAGAAGTGTTAATGTTGTTTTAAAGGATCTGGAAAAAAACAACATAGACTGTATTTTTTTTCCTTTTTTTATTTGATAACTTGGGCCAATGTGGCAACCTCGTCTGCAATTATTTTATTTTGTAAAGATTTATTTTTGTATTTCATGTAACAGTCAAAATTTCTACTGCTAAAAATGCCATTTTTTCCATGGGTTTTTCCCCTCCATTGCCATCAGAGTCTTTATTGTGAAATGGATGTCTGGTGGGGTTTTATGAACTAATACTTTCTACAAATACCCTAGTCCAGGCTCGGCTGCTTGTATCATCTGGTGCAATTGTGAAAACCAGGTGGGGAAAAACCCTGCCACATCAGAAAGTGGTTGTGCTTTGTTCTCACTGTGCATGGGGAAAAATGGTCACCCTCTGCACAAGGCAAGGGGAGATTGCCAGCGGGGCATTCGGTGCTCCCTGGGCCTCTGTAGCTGGCTGTGATGGGCTTTCTTGTGCTGCAGCTGGCTGATGTGGCTTCTGTCTTGTCTTTAATCGGAAAAGTCATGAAGGCCCTGAGTCTGCTGACATTTGAAGAACCTGTTAATTCAGGAGGCATTTGTAGTAGTATCCAAGTTGTTGACTTCAATGGGAGCGAGTGGAAATTATATGGGAGAAAACTCTGGTTGATTTTGTTTGCAAGCGGGGTAAAGTCTGTGAACACCTCAGTGCCTACTCTGTGGAGCTGCAGGATCTCCTTAATGGCCTCCTCAGGCCAGCCAAGCTCTCCAGCCATGGCACCAAGAGACGAGAGCCCAAGGGAAGGATCCCAGGAGCATCTGCTGCTTCCTTGGATGCCTTCAGGGAGCACTGAATGCTTTATGGGCTGCTTTGCTCTAGTCCTTACCTTTTTATTCATTTGCTGTCCCTTGCAAGCGTTTCTCCTCCCGTTTTATTTTTCTGTAGCCCTTGTGAAAAGGGAGCCCTGAGGTTTTGTTAGAAGGGGCTGACCCCTGCCTCCAGAGAGGGGGGGGAATGCTACAAATGGTAGCTGAGGAAAGCATGTAATAAATGAGGTATAAACAGAGCAGTTGTTCTTCTAATATCCTGTGGGCCTCATGCAGTCAGCAGGTTAGAGACTTCCTGAGGCAAAGGTTGCAAGTGGACTTGCATGTTTGCTAACCACTTTTGGAAGGAGATTCCATGGTCCCATTGAAGTCAACAAGAGTTAAGATCATGGATGAACAAAGGAGCCAATTAATCTTGGGGCTCAGGCCACAGTTCTGCTGAGAGTCAAGAAGATGCAGCTGTGTAGGCGAGATGCAAAATCAGCACCTTGCTTGTGTGTCCCTGGAAAGAGGCACAATGAAGTTGATCTTTTAAAAAGAAACAATCAGAGCAATATTTCCTTTCTATGACAGAAAAATGTTGAAGTAACTTTATTTTTTCCTTGTCTTCTCTTGCCAAGTTTCAGTAGCTTTGCCTATGGTTTTGCTCTGGATTTAATGGCATGTCGGAGCCCTTGCTGAGACCCTTGCCCAGGTCATTCAGGTCTTGCGTCCCTTTCTGACTCTGTGCATATACAAGGCAACAGGCACCATGTGGAAAATTCATCACCGTGAAATCCTGGCACTTCCTAATCTCCATAGTAGGCACACCTCACCAGCAAGAGCTCTCGCCACCTCCTCGCCTCCGTCCGAAGCACAGTGGTCTGCAGAAGAGAGGTTGGGCGAACCTGAGTGATCGTGCCTTACATGCAGGGATACTCAATGTCTTCAGGCTGATCTGAGTCACCTTGCTATGAAACACTGTCTTAATGTGGACTGTACAGCTTCCTGCAGCACGAAGCGGTGGTTGTCACGTGGATAGACCCGACAGGCTAATCTCATCTTTTTTTAAAAGAACTTCATGGGTTTGAACTTAGTGGGGGTGGGAGAACAGCAGCTGTTAGGGGATAGATGAAATCTCATCATTGAATTTCTCCCCTTGGGGAGGAAGGACAGAAGCTACAAATGCTGCAGTCTGCTTCACTCTGTAAAAGGGATCTTGTATGTACAGTATTTTTATATCTCTGCATTCCCACCTGTCAGGATTTGAATCAGGATTAATAACATTCTCTTAGGGGGAAAAAAAAAAAGGATTTTTATTTTTACAGTGCTAGACCTTTGTGCATTTTTTGTGCCAAATTACCGCCACCGTTACATTCTGGTGTTTTCATTCAGTTTATTGCTATTGATCAATGTGTATATTATATATTTTTATTATCAAGGATTTTATTTTAATTCATATTAACCTGTATGCAAACTAACTGTGGATTGCTAATTTATATATAAAGGGGAGTACTTGGAGACAGTGTGAGGATTCCCCTACTTAGTTTACACTCTTGTAATCTAGTGCAGCCAGTCCATGAAACTCATCGCTTCTTACACGGAATGACCTCCTGGGTGTCTGTCACCCCGAGCAGATTGCTCCTGCTGTTCCTCCAGGCAGCGCTGACGCTGCAAGGCTGTGAGAGATGCAAGAGGAAATAAAGCACAGCTCAGAGCAGGGACTGATGGGTGACTGAGCTCTCTGCTGTCCGGCTCCTGGCAGTGATGTCAGGGAGGGTGTCACTGTCTGGGGCTGATGGTGAGGGTTACTCTGCCCTGTATCCTCCCCAGCTGATGGACAGTGTTGGTTTTGCCCCACTCTCTCAAGATGCTCAGTGCTTAGTTTTGCAGTTGCTTTTGCAGGTGGGTGTGGGATAGAGCGCAGAGGCACGGCAGTGCCCCTCGCATGAAGTATAGCACAGCCACCTTGTGTCTCTTTTGTTTCGGAGGACAGGCATAAACCTACAGAGATCCCAGTTTACCATACTCTTTAAAATACGTGCCGTAGCACACTTCTGGCCCTGTAAATCTGCTCTGGCTGTGCTGCCCGCAAGTGCCGCTTGGAGTGCTATGCCCAGGACAGGCTGCAGGACGCAGGTTTTGTGTTGAGAAGCTGCACTGCCCTCAGCTTCTGGGCTGGAGATACTATCAGCCACCTCCTCCCCGTGAGTGACACAGGGCAGGGCTTAGCTGTGCAGTTTGGGCTCTTCCAGGACAGTCCCAGAGAGGACAGTGGCACATGCAAATGAGTATTTTTCTACTTTACAGTAAACAAGTTCCACTGTATCAGTGTTCACTCTAAGTAGACTCCACGGTGTGTCTCCACCTGCATCTGTGCACTGCCATATAGTTAACTGCCTCAGAAATAACTGCAATTGTCTCATTTAGCTCTCCAGGATAAACTTTCAGCCTGTTGAATCTAAATATTAGCCATGTGATGAGATGGATTAGTTAGAAGGCTTAAATTCTTCAGAGCCGCAAGCATACACTGCATTGCAACAGCTAATCCTTGAATATAAACTGCGCACTGACAATAATCTGTCTATGCAAGCCTAGTTTTTTTATCTTATTTTTGACTGTTCACTCTATAATTTTATCAGGTTTGGCATAGAACTTCTGAATGACATTTAACCAAAGTATCATGTCTGTGTGTGTATAGCATGTTTTGCTTCATTTTCCTGAATTCTCATTGAATGTAAAGGGAACATTGCCTTGCCCCATTTTGTTCAATAAACGCTGTATTTTGTTATCCACCACATCCTTCTGTCTCTCCGTGTGCTTTTCTGGGAACACTGAAGTGGGTTGCACAAGAGCAGGAGAAAACAACGCTTCGTTCCACCCTTGGCTGCTGGAGCTTAGCTGCTTCTACCAATAATTGTTTTCTTCCACTGTAATAGATGTAGCAGAACAACAAATTTATATTTAACTTGATTAGTTTGTGGCCAGAGATGGAAAAAAAGCTGTGTAATATCTTGGAAAGAATCTGGACTGTTTCATTTCCTGAGAGTGTGATACTGAAAAATAAAGCAATGTAATTATTTGCAAGGGTAGGATACTTTTTTGTTAACGTGGCTTTTTAGTTTGCAAAAAGCCTGCTTGAAGCTTCCCAAGAACAACTCACACCTACAGTTGGGGGAACAGAAGGCAAAAAGGAAGCACTGTGAATGCCCTGGGACTGACTGATGTCTTCAGAGGCATCAGCTGAGGATGGAGCCACACGCAGCTCAAACGTGAGCAGACACGAAGCCATTTCCATGTCACAAATTCAGTTGGTGACAGAACACGCTAAAAGAAAGGGGAGCTTACTAAATACAAACGCCAGATCTTGAGTCCAGACTTTAAACCTTTCTTAAATGTTTGCTTACTCATTTCCCTCTGCTTGCCCAGTATAACCATTGTGCCGGGGAGCAGAGCGCCCTTTCACATGCCGCTGCTGGGTGCACGAGGCCGTCCTGCGTGGGCCAGGGGCTGGGTTGGTGCAGGAGTGCTCTGACTCCAGCCGAGTGCAGCTTGGGCTTGGTTAGGGGCTGTGTCACAGCACTACCCCAGTGCTTTCAAATGCCTTGACATCATCTGTACCTCCTGGCAATTCCCTCTTGGAGTCCCTCAGGTATTAGCAGGGAGTGGAGGTAGGGACCAGCAAAACAGTTAGAAAATTAAAAATGCTAGGGCAGGCTAGCAGTGGAAGAGCCTGGTTGTAAAAACAGGGCACTGGGAAGAACCAAGAGCCCTGCCAACTTAAAATTTATTGCAGCCTCTTGTCTGAAGTGACTGGGTTGGTCTGTTTTCTTTGAAAGGCTTCTTTCATGCCAGCCTTGGCACTTGGTTCAGCATTAGGCTGTGGTGGGAGGGGGGCCAGCTGGAGCCCTGAATAATATTTTTCACCTGCTGCAGGGATGTGCACACAAAGGCTGTATGTGGGAACCACAAAAGGGACATTGAAGAGTCCCTGGGGACTTTTTTCCTTCTTTTTTTGATGTATCAGAGGAACTGCTGATCTCTGGGTTTCTGAGTCACATGCAGCTCCCAAACTGTACAGATAAGGGTGGTGATCCATTGTGCCATTGGTGATGGATCCAGGTTTCCTAGGTATCCTCCAGCTGTGAGAGAAGGTAAGCCAGCAGAGACTGCTCGAAGTCAGCGTTGCTCAGTACCCGGCAGCCTAACTGCCCACTGGGCTGCTCCATTCTGCACTGCAAGGCAGGAGTTGTGGGTGGCAGCTGCCATCTCCCACCTGTGCACATGTCCAGGTGCTCATCTTCCACCCAGGTCCATGGTGTGTAACGGGGGACTCTTGTCCAGGAAGACTTTGGTGTGTGTTGCTCATGGCTTAGGAGGGCTCAGCCCTGCTTTGAGGCTGCCTGTGGAAAGAACTGCAGGGCTGGGGGTGCTCACACACAGCAGGTAAATGGCTTTTCATGTCCACCTGGTCAGCCAGGGCCATGTCGTGTGTTGGCTCACACTTTGCATGGGGAACAGATGCTGGTGGGGAAACATGATTCTCTTACCTGGAACTGATGCTCCTCTTGTTCACAAGGCAAACCATGGCTGCAGAGCAACCCAAAGCCTAAACAGGCTGGGGTAGCTGAGATGCAAATGACTTGTGCTACGCGTGGTATGTATGTGCCGTTCTCAGTTTGTTTCCTGGAGGCCTGATGGGTTACAGTTTGCCTGGAGGTGGAGAGCATCCCTCTGCTTTGTGAGACCCTGGGTTATGCCTGAGACTGTTCCTCTCAATCTCAATATTGAGCAAAGCCAGGCCCTACATCCCAATCCTTTGTGCCATTCTGCTAGAAAACAAGTGACGTCTGGCACCAACCAGTTGTCTCAGGTCAGAGGTACACGTGTCCATCACCATGATTTGTGCTTTCAGAGACAGTGATCCTTGAACAGCACGCTGAGTCCATCAGCTGTATCCTGCTTCACCCTGGCCAGACTTCCTGACGCGGTTAATGGTAAAACAGAGATTTAGTAAATGAGACCCCGGATCAGACTGCAAACCAAGTTTAAAACAAGTGCAGAACTTGAGTCTAGCAGCTGGGTATTTGTTGGATGTCTGTGCTTCCCTCACGCCAGAGCACCCAAGCGGCAGTGCCAAAACCTGCTCCTGTTTCACGGTGGTGGTGGTGTGCAGCAGCTCTGAGCACTGACACCTCGCTTTTCACAAAGTCTCCTTTCCCCTGGCACTGCTTTTGCCTTAGTAATGTCTCCCCTGTCCTGCCCTTTCCCCCACACCAGAGATCCTGACCACCGCGGTCACTCACCTCATGGCCCTTCGAGGCCAGGCTTCAAACACAGACACAACTAGCCCCTAGCTGGTGCTGGGGCTCCAGGACCACCACATGATTTCTATTTATAAACAGTGTAACGCCACGTCACAGGACAATTATTTCCTGGCTATTTTAGATTTGGATGCTGTGTCAATTTTATTAAAACACAGTTGACATGTGCAGCGCCTAATTATGAGCCAGAGGAACACATGCGTGTCTTGCTGAGAGGGTTTATGCCCAGGTGAGTGGTGCAGAAGCACACCAGTGTCCCCTTCCCTGGGCTGAACATGGAGCTGGGAGGGGCACTTAACCTCAGTGTGCTCCGTGCCGTGGCCTTCCTCCCCTCTTCATCCTCCCCAGGTACAGGCAGTGTAAGGCCATGCACGTGCACGTCACCAGAGGGTACCTGGGGAGTGTGAGCTTCGTCCCAGCGAGGCTGGAAAAGCGCTGATTTGTACTTTTAACAGTTATTCATACAACTGGAGGTTTACCAAGGGAAGGTGGTGTCTGGGGAGAGGATGAGATGTCTGGTACACAAGGTTTATTCCCCCCACTGGCACTGGCTGTCAGCTGTCACTCTGGACACTGTCTCGAGAAGTTGCCTGTCAAGGGACACACAAACCCTACTCGAGCACTCCACTTGTGTACTTTCGTTTACTTGTTAATTACTCACAACTGATGAACCGCTGAAGGCCAGCCTGAGGGTACATGTTAATATGCAGGAACATGCCCACCATAAAGTGTGCAGGCAGGTCTGAAGGAAGAGCTCGCTTGCAGTGTCGTCTCCAACAGCAAAGGGAGGCATCAAGAACAAGGGTTTCTCAGTGAATTTTCTAGTCTGCTGGCAAACCCAGCCAGCTCGTCCTACTGGAAAAGTCCTCAAGTGGAGGAAAGAAGTCCTGTGCACAGACAGGACTGCCCCTGTTACCACAAGGAGCCAGTACAGAGCATCCCACAGGAGAAGGGGATGCATCCTTCCAGCACCTGAGGCAGAGAGCACCCACAGCTGCTCTGAGTTTGGCCATGACTGCAGATCTGATAGCAGCTGTGTCCTGTTGACATCCCCGTGGGATGAGAGGGACCAAAGGCAGCACAATTATCTGGGGTGGGCAAGTCTCTGTTTGCCAGGGAGAACTGTAATGCTCCAACAACAGCAGAAGTCCAGGTCCTCCTGGTGCTTGCTCCTTCTAAGCTGGCTTTGTTGATGCCAGGACTTAATTCAGCTGTGCAAAAGTGCAAGTCCATGCCAGCTTACCTCATCCCTAAGGATGCTGAAACAGCTGATCCCTCCTAGCCCTGCTGTCCTTGATCTTCTGTGCTTTTAGCTGGGAAGAGACCAGTGCCCTCGTGGGTCCTGGCTGACAGCAACGGCTCCCATCAGAAGCAGGTGAGCCAAGAAGGGATGGCTGTTCTTCTCTGTGGGACAGATAGTGGTGGCTGGTCTTGGGAAGATGTCGGCTTGAAACCAGGATGTGCTGCTTGACAGGGCCTCAGGACCAGTCACTGTAATTTAGGAATCACTTTCTGCTCAGCTGAAAACACTTTGTTTTCTCTAAATATTCTTCCAATTTGCTGAGTTACAGATGTGCAAATAGCACAAGTATTCCCTAGGAGAGAATGAGATAAAATCCCCAGAAACAAGGGAAGATTTCACCATGTGGGCTACCAAACTCTGTGACCCAGTCCAACTGACTTGAATTTTGAACAGAAAACACTCAAAATGAACTGCTAGCCCTAAAAATCAGAGGATTAGAAGTTCTTGCATAAATAAACCAACAAATAATCTAGATACAAATTTGTAGCTGGTTTAGTGGGGTATTCATAAAGGCAGTACAAACCTGGGCAAGAAGGGGAGCATCAGAAGGGGCTTATTCCTTGAATCTTGTTCCCTGGGTACCACATGGCACAAGACTGAAGTTAGTGCTGACCACGCTGTGACGTTAATGTGTGCAAAGCATAGCTCTGTGCAGGTTTTGGGTCAGTCCCCAAAGTGATTCAGCTGCGTGAGCATGGCTCAGGGCTGGAGCGATGCAACCCAGCCTGCCAGCACGGTAAACACGTTCAAATATTGTGTTGCACTAAACTGCTCTTACTTTCAGATAAAACTCCATTACAGCAGACACTGATACCTCTGCACTATGGAAATGGGTTCCCAGCTCTAATGGAGGTGTTTTAATACCTCTACCCCACATTTACTGGGTGTATTATCAACTTTCTTCATGTTCCTTACATGAGTGAACTTAATTTGTTTTTGGTACCAGCCATGGTGTGCAATCCAGTCCCTTCCGGTGAGAAAACTTTTGCCCCAATATCATTAACAAGAGATGGGAGAAATACTTACTGGTTTGCCTACCCCTTGTCCTCCTAACCCACCTCTCCCTTGGGAAATGAAGAGCAAATTAAAAACAAAACACAGGCTTGAAAATAAACTTGGATTAATACAGATAAATTATAATAAATTTATAATATATAAAGAAATTAAAACATATAAAAAACATAATAAAATTATAATTGCCCAGAGAGGTTGTGGAGGCCCCATCCCTGGCAGTGTTCAAGGCCAGGTTGGATGGGGCTTTGGGCAACCTGGTCTAGTAGAGGGTGTCCCTGCCCATGGCAGGGGGGTTGGAACTAGATGGGCTTTAAGGTCCCTTCCAACCCAAACCATTCTGTGATTCTATAATCTTGGGGGCTGAGGGGGGTGGGGGAAAACTGCTTTATTTTCCTTTTAAGTGAGTTTTTTGCCCCAATAACAGTTTGAGTGTTGCGTGCGGGGCCCAGGGACTCCGAGCAGCACACTTTATACCATGGCTCTCTCTAGTGGCCAGACCACGGAAAAGAAAAAGACTGTTCAGCTGCTCGGTGGTAGAGCTACAGCTGTATCTCAAGACAGACGCGTGTAGCTGCACCAAGAGAGCTAGGGTTCAGGGTGCTGACACCCCACAGCAGAGAGCAGCGAAGCTGTGGGCTCCCCTCTCTCAGATGTGCCTCCTGCATGGACTGCTCAGGCCATAGGAGCGGCCTATAATCCTACCTACGAGGTGTGCCAATGGAGGAATCAAATCTGAGACAGATGCACTGATGGTGCTTCAGTCCTGCAAAGCCCTCAGGGTGAAAAAGTGCAAGTGGGCTGTGTTGGAGGAAGCCATTTGAAGCCCTCCAGAAGTCAAAACACCTGATGGATTGACCATCACTTTACAGAACTAGATGGGGTCAGTTAATTCACATTATAGTTGTATCATATAGGCTACAGACAGATCTCACAGTTTCAGAGCTGTACTGTTGCCTTGCCCCTTTCAGCACGCTGCAGCTGGGAACTGAAAACAGAGGGAATTCCTCCTCTGGGTTGGCCATAGTCTCTAGAGGCTTCTATTTTATTTTTTATTTCATTTGGCAGCATGGTTGGTAATAACCATTGACACCTAAGCTATTGATTGCTTGCAGGATAATATTTGGGCAATTTTCTTATTGACAATATTACACATCTTGTATTAATTTCATTATAGAAATTGTGTGCCAAAAGCATGGATTTAAACAACGTCAATTATGTGGCAAAGCCAAACACTCAAAAATTAGGAAATAGCAGAATTGAAATAGTAGAGATAACATTAATGTAGCCCCTTTGCCAGTACACAGTGTAAGCCAGATAAGATCAGGGTCCGTATTTTTCCCTGGATTCTCACCTCAGCTCCAGGGCAAGCTCACTGGGTGATGAGCTGTGACTAGTGCTCCTTACTGCCATCACCCCAAACGTTGGGTAGCAGCCACAGGAATGCTGTTCGCTAACAATACAACACACCAGCTACTAGGACATAAAAGGGGAGGAGGGGAAGCCAAACAAGTTTTAAAGCATTAAATAAAGCCAGAGCTCCCCAAAGAACAGAGAGTTCTGCTTGTTGACAAATAACCAACCAACCAACCACCCACCCACAGCTCCAGCCAGGGCTGGTCTCTACCACCTTCTCTTATAAGCTCTTAACGCCCTGATGAAAGTGGCACCTCCCTTTTATAGCTGGCCTTTCCCAGCTTACTCTGCTGGGAACAAGCACTTTGACACTTGAAAAGAGGCTTTTCCCAGCCTTCTGATGGATTTAAGCTTTTCTCTGCTGTTGTAAGTATTTTGGTTTACTTTTTTTCTCCTCTGGAAAAAAAAAAAAATTACTTCAGTAGAAATAGAGTCTTAATGATAAAATGAATTTCCTAGCTTGTCCCCCCATATTTGTTTTAACTGTTGGTGTAAAATATTTCAGTCTGTGGTTCAATAGGAGCAAATTGTTTTCTCTAGCTTGTAGTGCTTTGTTGTATTTTGGCAAATTTCTTCTTATTGTCATGTGAACAAAACCCCAGTGAAACCTGTGGTTACTGCTTTGCAAAGAAGCTTGCAGTGCTCTTTGTAGTGTTTTTAGGAATCTATACTGGATACCCATATGTGAAATCATCTTTATAAAAGCTTAGCCTTGCAACCTTCCCCCCAAAGGGAACTGGTGTGGGTGGCTTCTACAGTGCTGGAGGGTCTGGATGTGGTACAGGCTGGTACAGAGCACTGGCCCTGCAGCCAAGCTGCTGTAGCAAACTGCTAGTAACTATTTTGAACTTCCTTTTGAGCCATTATAACCTGTGGAAGAGAGTTGTTCTGTAGCAAAACTATCACTTAGTGCTGTGAAAGAGAAACAACAGCACTTAAGGAAACCTTCCTCCTGCTAAACCTCCTGCTGTATGTGAAGGCAGAAAAAGCATCACTGCTGTGAAGAATACTGGGAACCTCCATTGCAGGATTTACCTGCATTCCACTATGTTGGTGCTGTACAAACCTGAAACAGAAAAACAACCCTTACCCCAAATTTTTTGAGGTGCACATGTAAGGGAGAGGCAGTCTAGCTATAGGGATAGCAGCTCACTAGTACTGGCTCTTGCTGCTGCTCCTGTCTCATTTTTTGGCTCCAAAGACACAGCTGTATCTACTTGCCTGAATCCCATGGACTTTAAGCACATCACTATTCTTGTATCTTGTCCTTTTTCCTTTTTATGTTCTGAGCTCTATGTTACTGAAGGCTGATTGCTACTCAAAGGGCATTAGAGAGTTGCACTGAAATATTTATGTCCAGTGCATTACTTCATTAAAGAAATGATCTAAAATGAATGGAGATTGAATTATGCCCAAAATGCCCTATAAAACTGAATGCTGACTGATTACTTAATGGTTCTCCTGATACATGGATGCATTAGAGGTCTATGTTGCCTTTAATTTTTCATGGGCTGAACTGTGTCTTACAGCAACCCTAGCCTGTTGGTTAATGGCATTTCCTTGTAACAGAGTACCATTCTTTTTTGTTGTTGTTGTTGTTGACATACGTGGTGGTTTCATGATATATGAATTGAGGTGTCAAAGTGTGTTTTGTGCTCGAGAATGTAATTGAGGTCACTAAACGGGCCACTCTCATTTCAGCGCTAGGAAGGAAACCTGTTCAGAAAACACACCTGCAGCTCAGGAGATGTGTCCTTGTGATGTGTTTTGCCTTTAGCCATGTAGATGTGAGCTGTCTCACAAGCATACGGGTCTGAGGTAAGAGAATGGTTCTGTGGTTAAGTCTGAAAGAGCTTAATTACAGAATACTTGGACAGCAGAGAGCTTTTACCAAACTTTTTGGTTGCAGGGCTTTTAGCAAGCTTAATTTGGTCTTCAGTAACAGAGAGTGAATTATTCCAGCTGTGACCAGCTAATGTAAATAATACAAACATTACAGAATGTAAAGAAACACTGCAATAGGTCTTCTAGACACTACTGTCCTCATTTCCAAGTGTGTCATGCATATTCCTTTCTGTTCTGGACTTTTCCTTCTATTTGTTTCATTCCTCAGGAAAATCACTGTCTGTTTCTGTGATGGAGAAGCCCCAGCCTGTGCAGACTGGATGGGGCTCAGAGTGAATCTGGGGACAGCAAAGCCTGCAATAGTGAACTGAGCCCTGGCACGTCTGCATTGCTTGTAACGCCCTTGCAGCGGCATTCCTGCTTCCCACGGTGTGCAGATCCAGCCTGGACAAGGCTTGTTTTCCAGGACCTGTGCAGTGCCTGTTTCAATGCCTGGGAGGGATTTAGTCACCTACATACAGTGCTGGTCTGGCCTTCTGCAGCACAGGAGCTTTTTGAACCTCCATTTGCACAAAGGAAAATATCCAGGATTTGACAGAAATGTCTTTTTATAACAGAAATGTCAGCTCTGTTTCCCTTTTAGCCTATCCCTTAATCTCACTGTCTCATGCACTAGGGAAATTCAATCCTTGCAAAGTTAATTTTATTAATTGATGCTTATAGGATTATCTTTAAAATCAAATTAGCTTTAGCTGGGTGAGCTGGAAAATAAAGAGCATGCAGGGACTTAAAGGAGATTCAATTCAGTAGAATCCCTTTGCTAGTAAAAAGTAGCTCCTGCAGAGCCCAATTTCTTGCAACACTGGGGATTCCTCCAGTGTGAGGGACAGTTGTAGCAGAAAATGCAAAACTGGGAGTCAGGAGAGCTGGACTCATCTTCCAGTTCAATGCAAACTCCCAGTGAAGTGTTGGCAGGGTTGAAGGTACCAGCAAAGGACTTGAGCTCTGCAGCAGGAGCTGCCTGGTGCCTAGCAAGGAATATGAAATGCTTTGCCAGCACCAGACTTCTCCTGGGGAAAAATTGGTATTTTAGAAGTATGATTTAGCAGATTAGTATATTGACCCACTTTGGGCTGTTCACCAGGAATTGCGATGTGTGTGGGGTGTGCCTGTCTCAGGCTGACATCTGCTTTTATGATGTGAGAAGACTTAGGTATCCTCCAGACAGCATCCACTGCACTAGCGTATGTTTTCTGCATCCAAAATGTAGATGGTTAGCAAGTTGAAACCCCGTGTTTTATTCCATCTGCTCACTGAGATACAAAGCCATGTCTCTGCTGTGCCAGGAGAGTGTGCTGGCTACACAAGTTTAGTCTGATTAAACTGTGCTCTCCAGTCCCTGGTGCTCAAGCTCTGCTGCTCTGTGATGAACTGAGCTCCCAGGCCAAGAGAACAATGCAAGGGGGAGCCTTAGGTGTCCCTCAAAGATGGGAGCCCTGGATCAGTCCCGTTTCTGCAGTGACTTAGGCATTTGACACTGTCATTGGATTAGATCCTGAAATATCCTGGCTGTAGGGAGCCAAGCTTGGCACTTGCAGGGTGGCACAGTCCTGGGGCAGCCCCACCTTGAGTAGGTGGATGGAGTTGGTGTTTCTGTGGCTTCCAAGGCTTGTTGCTGGGTGTGCTCAGAGGCTCATCTGGGCACTGTGTCCCACTGGGTGATGGCAAGCAGCTAGCCTGGGATGGCTACCAAATGCCACCAATTAGCTAAGGTACATGCAGCAGCCAGACAAGCAGCTGTGTGGAAAATAATTGGAGGGAGATGTAGGGGAATCAGGATTATTGTGGAGCAGGGCATAGGGGAAAGGGACACAAATGCAAGGGAAAGCAAATTAGCATTTTTATTGTGTTTCTTCTAGAACAAACTGGGGGTTTTGCTTTGCCTTCCTGGGGAAAAGGAAATATCTACTCCCTGTCTTGTTATGCAATGAAAACCCAAAGCAAATCATCTGACTCCTGACAGCTTGAGGTTTTTAACACAGTAAATAAGGCAACATGTATTTTCAAAGTCAAAAAAGGACCTGGGGTTTGTGACAAAAGTTATTAATAAGTGTTCTCCTGGGCAGTGAATTCAGAGGTTGTCTCATCAGACAGTAATTACCAGCCCAGCACCACCATTCCCGAGACAATTGAAATTTAGCCTCCTGACAAAAAAATTGATTTTGAAGATTAATTGTCCCCTGTAGCACAGTTTTAGACCAATCTGAAATACAGAGCGGACAATTGTCCTTTGGGTTTAATAGAGCTGTCTCTTTGATATTCACAGAGCTAGAGCAGCTATGTGCGGTTTTGTCCTGACTTCAGGCTGATATGAGGAAGGCAGTTTCAGAGAGGTGCTGCTGACAAAGGGAATGACCACAGGTGACATCCGTGCTAGATGCACTCCTGGTTCCCGTGCTGGAATGAGAGTAACAGCAAACAAACTTTGGATTTAAAAAGTGGAATTTCCTTATGCAGTTCTAACTGCAGCAGTGTCAGTGCTGTATAGTCTGCACAGCTTTTAAAGCTGCATTGGAAAGACAAAGCTAGCTGGAAGACTTTATTGTGATGTTATTTTCAAATGAGTATGAAAGGGCACTTGTCAGAGCCCTGGGGAGCTCAGGTCTCCCCAGAGAGGATTTCTGAAGTGTAGTAAAACAAGCTTTGCTCTCTGTAACACATAGTTATTGTCTAGCTACTGAGGAGGTGTTGGTTTGAGCTGGAGAAACTCTTCCAGGTGGAAATTCTTTTGGGATATCCCATTTTCCTTGCCTGGCTTCATGTGGTTTGAGCTGAAACTCTGACAGTGCTCCTCTAACCTTTGAACCTACAGGTGAATTTTTGTGAAATTAGCCAGAGGCATCCTAGGTATTGCAGTGGGTGCTCAACTAATTAGCCACTAGAGAATCCACACTGGTGGTTGCTGAAGGAAAATGGGCTTTGCGTGTTCTGCTTCTCAGGAAGCAACTTGTATTTGATTCTCCCGAGGAGCCAGGCAGGTGATCTCCCAAGGTGCTGTATGAAGCATGCTGAATTTGAATTGGGTATTGAACCTCCACAGGCAGTACTGGGATGCTGGGAGAAGGAAAAGAGGAGAAGCTGGGTGTCAGGAGGAAATCTGGCATGATTCACTGGCTCAGGAGTGCAAGGGCTGCTGGTTCAAGTGGGTGCCTGAACCTCAGTGTGAAACATTGGTCTCCTGGCAGGTTTAATACAGGCTTTCTGTAACAATCCCTGTCTGTATCCCATCACATGTGCTGTCCTTTTGTACTGGCAAACTTATAGCAGGGTGACTGAGAGCTGAGTTAGCCATGTGCTCGGTGGCTCCTGGTGCCCAGCCTGTCCTCTACACTGTGTCTGGGGCAAGATTTCTTCATGCCTTCAGCCTGAATTCTTCATCCAGGTGTCCATAGTCTGTCCCAGAACTCTTCCTTCTTTTTCCTTCTAGGAAATGGAAAACTTGGCCAGTTATTTGCTCCAAGCAGGCGGGGCTGATCATGTGTCTAATTAAGACGATACCTGAGGAAATTGCAGACTTGGAGGCGTGGGGTCTTGTCTTCACACCTACCTGCCACCCTCTGGGCATTGTCTCAGCTCTTGTGCAGACTGTGATGGGAAGTGCTTGGGAGTGGGATAGCAAAGATCTCTTCTGGAATAGCGCTGCAGGGAGCGGTGAGGTTTGGGACTGCTCCCTGCTGCAGTGTTTAACCTGTAAGCCTGGCTTGCAAAAGCTGTAAGTGTCCTTCACCTCTTTCACCTGCACACAACACTTGTCCTGTAATTCCTCACCTTCTTAGCCTCTGGTGTGAGAGAAAACCCCTCTGAATCAGCTTATTTAATACAAGATTTAGTAAGTTGATTCCCATCAGGTACTGCCAGGCTCCTGGCAGCATTATCATCGGGATGGTACCTGCCAGCACCTCTGGGGCTCCTGGGCTTGCTGCTGAGCTGCCCAGCAACAGTCCCTCACTGTCAGAGGGGAAGATGTGGGAAGAATGAGCAGCTGATGGGAGCTTAGGGCTAGGATTAGCTTTGAAATGTTTTTTTTTTCAGCTGTCTGAGAGAAAGACTTGTCCCCATAGTACTGACAATAGCAAATGATTTTCAGCTTTTCCAGGCTCTCTTCCATTCTGCTTTGTGTTGCTGATAACCTTACAGCAGGGGTTTGAGAGAAACCCAAACAATGCTTATTTACTTTATACAGGGAGAAGAAGAGAAAGGGTAAAATCAAGGAAATAAAAGTTGCACAACCTGTTTATTTACTTTGAGGTCTCTCTTGCCTGAGCACAGGCTCTAGTGCCTGGGTCTCCTTTAGCAGATTGTGGTGTTGGGGGGCTTTGTCACACACTTCTCTGCAGGGACAGTATCTGTGTGGAGTGGTTTGGGGGGATATGTACAAGCCACTCAGTCTTCAGGGGTCATCTAGTTTCTTTTCTGTTAGTAATTTTCTTGTCTTGTTTTTTGCTAGGCTTATAATCAAAAGAGGGAAAGGAAGAATGAAATGAAATAACGTTCAGTAAAGGCACGGAGAGAAAACTTGCTGAGCTGTGAATGGCTCAACTTTGCCTAAGCTGAGATGTCCCACTGTCCTCTCAAACCTTCCTCCGCAAAACCTGCAGTGTCTGTATGTGCAATTAGACTATTCAGCCACTTGATGTCTCTCTGGGTTGTGGAGAGCGGTGGTAAACAGGGGTCAAGCTGGAACTGGAGCTGGGTGGAAGCAGCCGTGGTGACAGTCTTGCTCCTCAGAGATGAGGTTTGATATAGCAGCATGCCAGTTCCCCTTCCCTGCTTGTTTCTTTTAATGAGCTTCATATTTTCAAACGAATTTGATAGCCAGGAAGATTTGGGTAACCAGCTTCCAAAGGGAGCTGCTGAGGATCTGCACCCATCAGTGCTGCAGGTATAAAACATGCCACAGCAGTGTGAGACGAGGGGTCCTGGCCAGTCCACAGCCCTGCCTGCTTTGCCACCAGGCAAAATCCAACGGCAGGCAGGGGCCAAGATGCCAGACTGTTGTGGTGTCTCCATGTAGGGGAGGATGAGGCTGAGCAAATATCAGGCCAAAATCCACCATTGCCTGGTGGGGTCTCACACAGGGGAATTGCCACGTGCTGCCAAAAACATGAAACCCAGCTCTGTGTGGGGTGGGTCGTAAGGAGATCTGGGGTGTTCCCATGGTGTTGCAGGTGTGCCAGGCTGTCCTCTGAGACTGATCACCCTGTGACACTCAGACACAGACTGAAGACTCAGATGGGACAGAGATGCTCCTTCCAGTCTGGCACCATCACAATCCTAAAGATAGTATTTACCACAAGTCTTTGGTTTATGCATGATGAAAATCTAGATTTTGCTGGAACCAGACTGTGATATCTCTGTGCCTTAGATTGTGGAGAGATGATTTGGGCTGAGATTATTTTGAGCACAGTACAGGTAAACTGGATGTGATTATAGCCGGTTGCACATGGAAATGCCTCAGGAAAAAAAGTTTCGCATAGTAATTTCTGCTGGTGGTGCTAAACTTCACTGCAATAGTAGCTGGAGGATCCAGCTCTCCTCTGTTAAATGCTATGCATGTGCACAGTTAGATTTTCTTTCCAATCCTTCTAGTCCTAAAGAATTTGAAACCTTGTGTCTGCAAACCCGGATCTGCCTAGATACAGGCTTTTTCTCATGGTGATTCAGCAGGACTGTTGCTGTTCCCTAGGAATGTACAGAGCCATATATAAATCAGGTATAATTAAAAGAAGTTGAATGACCTTTTTTCCAACCCAATAAAAAGTTCTGCTACGGTTTGTCTCAAGCAGTTTTAGCTCACTGCATGGGTTTTCAGTTTGGACCTTTTATAAAGCTTCTGCCTGCAGTGTATCCATCACCTTTTCCAGAGCCACTTCAGAGGGAGGAGAGCTTTGTGTTGGGAAGATGGTGACTAGGGAAGTGTGCATCTCCAGCAAAACAGCTTCCCTGAGCAGCTTCCCAGCCTCAGGGCACTTGAGCAAAATTGCACACAAGGCTCACGCTACAATTTGCTGTTACTTGTGTGGGAAGATAAACTTGAAATGTCTCAATCTATCTGCTAAGCTGCAATTTATGAGCTACAAATGGCTGAGTCTTAGAGGGGAATAACAGATCTGAACTAAAACTCTGCCACTCTGCCTCTGGAGGCAGAGACCAGTGGAAAAACTAACCGCCTTTGAGTGGAGCATATGGATTTATAGAGGTGACAACAAGCCCTCTCAGGAAATGGCAGCAGTGCCGTGGGGTCTGCGCTGCACATCAAAGCAGCTTGGGGCTCAGAAGCGATGGGCTTAAAGTGAGGGGCAAGGACTTGAGGAAATGGTCTGGGAGATAGACAGAAATAGCAAAGGCTTCTGTCTTCACATACTCTGTTCCTGTACAGTTCACAAGAGAAAAAGGGGGAATTTGTTTATTAAACAGTTTTCTGTGACTTATTAATTCAATTCATCTGAGGATAGAGCAGCTCCCTCCAGAGTGCTTGTTATTCCTTGCCTGGAAATCAGTCAGGATCTGGCTGTGAAATGATGTTCTGGGTGAAACTCCTTGTTCAGTCAGTAATTTATGCAATTGCTAGGAGACTGCTCAGATGGCCAAATGACTTCTATTAACATAACTTTAATTCTGTACTTTTAACAGAAATAATTTATGCTTCATTTTTCTTCAGGATCCTTTATTAGACTTCAAGCCCAACTTCTGGGGAGAGATCAAGGCTTTGTCTTTTCACCAGTGATTACTTCAAGAGTTATCTTTGAGGCTAGAAGCTGCTTGAATTTCCCCAGGAGTCAGACTGGGGAATATGGAATAGGTCTTGGCAGGTATCAATTCCTAAGGTCTCTTATCTTTTCCCAGGGAAGTGTTTGTTGAGACTTAGTTACACAGACAAGTATGGCCAGGTTGGCTTCCCCAAGTGGGTCCTGGCACTTGCAAACTTAATACTTCTAGCAAATGTTAGAGGTCTTTTCTGCACTTATATACTGAAGAATAAAGAAGTTTGACTGATGTTCGATGCAACGGCTACTCTAAGAGTTGCTGTAGTCTCTTTCAGTAAGTCTGATAGTTGTGATTCTTGCAATAGCTGAAGCAGCTGGTGCTCTGCTGTGTCTCCATTTTTCCCCAATTAGGAACCGAGGCAGTTGTCCATGGGAGGTTATGGCCCAACAGGGAGATCTAGATAGGAAGGAAAAGTGCTTTGAGAATTTAGGTCAGAAAGTACCATAACAGAGATTAGCAAGAGCTGCCTATTAAGCATAAAAGGTGGGATAAATTCCTAACCTACAAACTGTTTTATTAATAGTGATCATCATTAACACAAAACACTCAGCTAAATGTTGCATAAGCTACAGAGCAACAGATGGGGGATCCAGTTCTTGCTTTGTGTTAAATGAAACCACATGAGTACACAATTGCCAGTATGGGAAAATTCCTGAAAATGTATTCCTTTCATCGTCTCAAAGGAGATAGTTTTAATTGATACCATGGCACCATATGCAAAAGAATCCACTTGGAGCCCTTTGGATGGATTACTTTATAATGCAAAGGGGAGAAAAGTCTGTCTCCAGTTATGGCAATATATTTTGCCAGCCTGCACTGATGGAGTGTTGCCAGGAAAAGTCTCTAATCATCAAAGAACATGCTAGTGTTAATGTGATTTTTTTATTTTTTTTTTTTTTTTTTGTAGGTCTCCTAAGGGAATGGCTTATGTCCTTCCAGGAGAAAGGCACTGCTGAATAAATCATCAAGCATTCCTTACCAACAGGACCCTGCTTAGTACATTGTACAAATGAAGATTATTTTCCTGAAAGGAAACGTGCTTCTCCTCTGAGCAGCACACCAGGCACACTAGCAGCAGCTGCTCAGAGGCATCAGAGTAGCTGAGGTTTTTCTCAGGGATTGCTGCCCAGATAGCCCTGCAAGTTAACACCGTGGCTGATGGGCTAGCAGAAACATCGTGCAAGCAGGTCACTGTCCCCTTTGGGGGAACAATGAGGCCCAGTAGCAGACGCTTCTGGAAACTAAGTTGTCCTGTGCTGGTTTGCTCCCCATGCATCCTGGCATCTGGCTATTAGACCTTCTGCTTTCTCTGTCCCTGCCACCCAAGTGCTTTCCTCTTTCTTGGCGCTGCTGCAGAACAGTATCCAGACAAACTGCAGAAGCATCCTAACCTGCGGGGAGCTGTGCCTGGGGCAGCAGCCAGGACTTCTCCCTAAGAGAACTGCACTAAGCTGCCTTTCTCTGCAGCAGTCAGGTAGCAACTATGGAAATGGGATTTAAGTGCAAGTGCCACAGGGCTGTCATAAGTTGGAGTTTATAACTAACCAAATCCTTTCAGGGTTGTGTTGCTTTGTATCTGGGCTTTCAAGGTGGATCCCAGCAGCCCAGAGCCTGTTTTAATAGACTGTCCCCTCTTGTAGGGGGGAGATTCCCACTGACTTTGGGGGTAAATAGGTCCATGCTTGTCTTTGGTTCAGGATTTTGGGTGCTGGTCGTGGAGCTCACCCTGCAAGGAACATGTGCAGGCTGCAGCCACTGACTGCTGGGACAGATAGATCTGTCCACGCTACTGGCAGCTGTGGAAACCCATCCACACTCAGCACTGGCCCTGTCGCTGATAACCCTTCATCTCTGTCGGGAAACTGGCTGAAAATGACGTGGGTGATGACTGCGCTGGTGGCTCAGAGCACAGGCTGTCAGGTGGGCTCTCAGTCACTTTTTGTTGGTGACCGACACAGGCTGACGGAGTGTCAGGCAGGAGAGGGAGGGTCAGCAGAGGCTGGCAGCTGGTGGAATGCTGGGCTGCCTGGTGGCACTGGTACTGCAAATCACCCAGCACAGCCAGCGTGTGAGGATACTGGGGACGCCAGCATGGGCATCCTCCACCCACCAGGCTCTAGGAAACCTACAAGAAAGCTCCTTGAATACAGCTTTAAATGTTTTACTGATGTGGTGCCTCCCACAAGTCCTGGTGTTCAGCTGCAATTTTAGGAGCTGTTTGAAGGGAGCTTGGAAGAGTTTTGGGGCTGAGATGAGACTAGGGTCTGCTTAGTCATCCGTGTCCTCTCATCCAGCCCTGGAACAAGGGCAGCAGACCCTGTTGTCATGAGTAAAATCCCAGCACTTCTCTGCTTGGACTCCTGCCTACTGACAGTCCGTTCACATCTCATTTCACAAAGGCATGTCGTTACTCCTTGGCCATGTTTCTTGCCACAACATAATGAGGATGGGGACATCCTAGCAGCTGGTATTGTGTTCTAAGGATGTACGGCAAGATACAGATACAACCCCTTGTGGGCCAACCTAGAATGTCCATAAACCTCCCATGACACCAGGCGTGCCACCCAAGCCCCAGCAGCACCCACCAGGGCAGGAGCTGTTTTTTCCCGTTATTCAGTGCCTCATGTGGAGGCAGGAAGAACTTTGATCTCCCGCACACTCAATCCTTGGCTCTGCTGAGGACACAGTGCAGCTGAGGTGATGTGCAGCCTATCACATGTAGGGTCACTTGCTTCAGCCTATTCTAATAGGTTTTTCAGGAGGTGAAGGTGGAAGCACATTCCTTATCCCTTTCTGGCTGAAAGACTCACCCTAAGGTCAGGCAGGCTTACTCTACGTTTGCAGATAGCCAAATTTATTTCTAGGGCTGTTTTCCAGGAGCATAAGGTTTACCAGTGTGTTGTCCTGGAAAGCTCTGCTAATATGCAGCCTACATCAATTATACTGTCTAAAGAAATCTTCCCTGGGTGGCTTATTTTGTTCTGCCCCTTCTCTCCAGCTCTGTATAAAACAAACTACCTTGGCAAAAGTCAAAGAAACACACTGAAATCTTCCTGGCTGTCTGCCCACAAACACTCCCTAGTTATCCCTTGAGTGTTGGGACAGGCTAGTGAAAGCATGTGCGGTAGCTTTGGCTATGTCTGGCTCAAGGGTCCAGCACCCCAGCGAGATGCTGCCCACGGAGCGGTGCTCTCAGCCGCGGGGTTGTGCGAGTGGTGGTTTCCCAGGCTGCAGGGAGTGAGCCCTTGCAGCAGGCAGTCCAGGGAGCAATGGAGTTAACACCAACCAAGCTGGCTTCTCTTTGCCAGTGGCAGACTATGCTAGAAAGCTCTTAGTGCTCTTGTTCTTCATGCTGCCAGGCAGGTCTCCAAGTAGACAGACAGGGCCCGAGAAGAATTGAAATAATTCAAAGGAGGGAGGAGAGGGAAGCTGTGTTTATGGGTTGCAGCAGCAAGATGTGCGTGTTGGGGATTTCCACCTGAGGCCAGAGAGGAGGTGGCAGTCCCCATGCTGAGCTCAGGGACTTGCTGGATGCCATGGGAAATGGGAGCCCCCAGAGAGGGCTTGAAGCCTATGTGCCTCGCTGTTTTCATGCAGTGATGTGTTCAAAAGACAAATCCCAGCCTAAAGCTACCTGTGCCTTAAAGTGTCTGAGACATCTGACCTCCTCCAGGCTGAAAGTTATGCTGCTCCTCTGCTGGCTTTTTCCCTCAAGTCCATCTGTGAATTTATTCTTCAGGCCATTCAGATCTTTACTCAAAGCAAACAGAGAACCTAAGTCATAGGGAAAGTGGGTTTATTCTGGGAGTACTGGGATTGGGCATGTAAGAGTTGGGTGTACTTGTCAGGTGGGGACAAGGTGAGGTCTCGTGAGTAGTCTGGAGCTGCCTGAGAGAACGGTTGCATGGCAAACTGCAGTTCCCCACAGGGGGGGGAAGTGGCCTGGGCTGCAGTAGGTGCTCTGCAGGTACCCTGGGTTAAAGATCTGCTGTGTTGCTGTCTGAGTGGAGCAGGCAGGACTTGGTAACCCAGGTAGCTTCTTCAGTCTGATTCCCCCTCATATATTAACAAAGCCAGAGCATCAATTAATGAAACTTTTCTGTTTGAAGGAAACTGGCAAAGCTCCACCACAAAGCTGAGCAGATAGAAATGCCCCTGTTCCCTACAGAAAGGATAGGAGGGAGGAGCAGAGATGCAATACTGCTGAAGCCCTTTACACAGTGGTTGCTTTGCTAGATGTCCCCATGCACGCAGACATCCCTCTCCCAGGCAGGCCAACCATGCAGTCATCCTCTCGTCCGTGTTCAGGTACCGCAGCCCCCAGCTATGGCAGCAGTGACCTTTGTGGTGACTACAAACCTCACGGGAGACTCTGCTGAATACTCGTCCTGTGTCGAGCTGTGCATGCCCCTGGCCCTGGCCAGGCTGTGCCAGTGTGGGCTCGTCCTTCTCCACACAGCCCTTGAGGACTCAGCAGCTCTGGCTGTGAGACGCTGGGTGCTGAACCTGGGGATGGAGCTGCTTGAAATGGGTGGGAGCATTAGAAAAGTTTGGCTGCTGCATCTAGCTGGAGACCACTGGGACTCAGCCAGTCAGTGCTGGGGACTCTTCAAACACTGTTCCTCCCCTTGGCCCATGCTGTCACCTCTTGGTGCTTATCCAGTAACTCTGGATAACTTTGGCTAGTTGTGTTATGTGACAGAGTCCCAATAGAGACAGATCTGGAGAATTTGGCCCACTTATTTTTAACAGAAGAATAACAGCTGATAAACCAGATTTTAACTAATGTATAGTTGCTTTCTTGTTGCAGTTAACACTATGACAAACCATGTGTGATATTAAACAGGTGTTCATTAAAGGTTAGCTATAATGTACTGTATCTCTTCATTTCCTCACTTTCCTTCTTTGTCCCAAAGCACTGTTCATGTTTATATGGTTCTTTACATTTTTCAAAGCTCTCTGCAAACATTAACTAATTAATCCTCACAGCCCACTATACATATGCTTTAATTAATTAGCACTCATTTACTTAACTCGCACTGTCTCATTAAATATAGAATGAATGTATGTTTGGGAGTTTTAACTGGAAACATTACCAGGGATTTATACAAAGCATGAATGCAAAATATGCTAATAGTAGCTGGAGGCAGCAAAATTCAAATACCAAGGTATTTAGTGAAAAATATGTTGTGGTGTCAGTGAGCAGAGTCAGACAATTAGCTGTTCCTATAAAATGCATATGTTGTCATGGCCTTGAAATCATCATTCACTCCGTGTTGTTACCATAGTAATCCTGATAATTTACTTTCCATAATGTCTGTCTATACACTTTGTTCTGTTAGTTTAATTTTTCAGACTTGGAGAAGCTCGGTACTCTGTGGGCTGTCACCTTGCTGTGAACTACTCAGATCTGGAGTGTGCTGGTTCAGACATGTCAATGCCAACGCTTGGACTTGCTGTGGACACTGGGTGCCTTCTGCACTACAATCCACGCAGCAAAACAGCAATGAGACTAGTAACTGTGCTCTGGTTGTCCTGGTAGCTCTGCCTGGAGGCTGTCATTGGCAGGAGGGGTAAATCTGAGTGTGTCTCAACTTCCCATTACAGACCATCACTCTTGGTTAGGACAGGGCATTTACTGCTGTATGCTGACCAAACTCTGTCTGGATTAACTGCATTGTTACAACTCCCTGCAGTTATTTAGGGCTGAACTGCCATGGGTGTCAGTGAGAGTTAGAGCCAAAGTACCCCCGAGGATTTGGGCTGGTTTGCCCAGGTATAATTCTCTTCTGGTTGCATCCTCAAGCACTAAGCAGTTAAACAAGTGCTGCCTGCCACCCAAGAGGCAATCACAGCTCAGTGATGACTGAAGTGTTTTCCTGGGAATAAATTTGTAAATCAGAAGATGAAGAGTTGAGAGAATTTTTACATGGTTGTGAGTGTCATTTATGTTGTGGAAATGTGGCTAGGAATACAGCATGATTTGGGTTAAGCCCTCCAAATCCCATTGTATTTATAAAAAAATTATTCTTTTTTGAAGTCTTGTGGATTATTTCACCTTTTCTATCTTCCCATACCTTGGAGAAACAGTGGGCCAGAATTCTGACTTGTTGACAAGAGGCAGCTCCAAACATAACGGGTCCTTTCCTCCACACGAAACTGAGAGGTTTTTCTCCCAAGTTTTGTTTCCAAAAGTCAGGTGTGTTTTATTTCCCTTTGTTTTCCTGTCCTGCGAATAGCTCACTCTTTGTACGTAAGAAGCGATGAGTAATTTGTCAGTGCTGAATGGTGAGGGATGGAAAGGTGGTCGTTCCCGCTCACCCCGCAGAGACCGGTTGTTGTAGGAACAACAGGAGCAGGAGCACTTCAGTTTTAACAGGATTTGTGCTTGCCATTGCAAGTCTGAATGTATGTTCATTTGATTGCTGTGCTTTTAGATTAGTAAGAGCTTTCCATGCACAAACAAGCTCTTAGTGATGCCTGATCTTTTAACTAGAAATATGTTTCCTTACAAGCTAGGTGTTAACTTGTTATCCCAAAGAGGTATCAGGGCTTTGAGAGCCACTCTGGGTCTCCTCCTTCCCTTGACTTAGCTGTATCAAGAAAATTCTTGCAAGCTGAGTACAAACTCCTCATGCAACCCCCGATGCCTTCAGGAAGGCTTTCCTCAGATACTTGACTGAGTCTTTGCAATCAGTTTTCTTGGTGGCACACTGGAGAGGGCAAAGCTTTTCATTTTTCAGGGCAAGCAGGAGGTAAAAGGAGCAGAAATATGTTCTGTTGCTCAAGCCAGCAGATTTGTTTGAGGACACACATAAAGAACAAGCACGTATTGTATGGCTTAATAACACTTCAGAGCAAGCTTCACTCAAAACTGCAATGAGGAGTACATGGCATGACACCAAAGTAACTACTGGAACAAGAAGTATGACTATGTTTTGGGAAGGACATTTTAAACACTGTTTTCAATTGAAGTTTTTGGAACAGTAGTATTTCTTTCTCTTCCATTTTTATCAGAATACTGAAAGCATTCAGTAACACTGTTTCCTAACTTTGTTTTTCCTCCCAACAATCTTTTGTCTTATCAAAAAAAAAAAAAAATCTTATAAGAATGTAAGAATAAATATGCTGTATCTAGCCTAGTGTCTCATTTACAGCAGCATACAGGCAAGCATAGTGTTAGTTTTCCAAATATTCTTGCTTCCAGCAGTTTGTAGTGCAGGGCTTTCATAAAACAACAGCAGTGTCTGTCTTTGTGCATTTTTCTTCAGTGCAATTTTCCAGTTTTTAGCCTGTCTCAACTTCTGTCATCCACAACATCTAGAACAAGGATTTCTTTGGCTGTGGTACATATTTATGAAGAACCACCTCCTTTAGATTGTTTTGAACCTGTTTTTATGGTTTTGTCAGATAGCCCTTAGTTCTGGTTTGGAGAGAGTGCATGTGCAGTCTGTACCTGTTCCCTTTCTCCGTGCCACTCCTGATTTTATGGATATTTTTATAATTCCCTTAGCTGTCTCTTTTCAAGATTCAAGAAACCTAATCTATTTAGACTGGAACCATTTCTACTATCTTTGGCAGCTACCTCAGGATGAAGATATGAGTACATGGAACTGCCATTCAAACAAACTCACTAGCTTGTCCTTAACTTGTGGGAACAGGTTTACTGAAATCAGTGCCATTCTCAGAAAATGGAGCTTCAGGTAACAGGTATTTGGACAATTCAGACCAGTCTGAGGGCCTGTGAATATGGTGACTTTGCAGGATTATTTTTTTTGGTCCTGTTTTTGTGATAGATGAGTATGGGGAAAAAGAGCCCAAAGCATTTTCCTGTTTTATTTAAGATCTTTCTGGTAGATTGCAAGCGTGTAACATCACAGCTATGAGAAGTAAATGAAAAGGCTACTTCTTAGAGCACTGAAAAGAATGTAGGAGGATTGATTATGCTGTTCTGTTCAGGATGATAATATGGGTTTGGAAGAGATGTGGAACATGTTAAGATGTTAGGCAAGTCTCACTGGTGCTTTTTAATTTTCACTTTGATAGCTAAGGATAATTCGTTTTGCTCCAGTTGGGAATGTGTCTAGTGAAAAGGATAAAAAGTTGAATTAAAAACCTCTTGAGACAGTTGCAAACAGAATAAGCATTGCCTGAGAAGATGCACATTGTTGGCCAGCTGTAAGTCAGCTGTTGCCCGTCCCTTTCTCCTATAATATTTCAGACTCCTTCCTTGTGATTCATCAGTACATTATAAAATTTACTGTATCAGACAGATTATTCAATTCTCTTGAATAAAGCTACTCTAGTGCTGTCTTGAGGACTCTCATCTCTTTCTGCAGGATGTCGTTCATCTTGGGCAGCTATAACAGCACAGTGTCCTCAGGAGAACCTGCACATGGATTTCTTGGGGTCTTGGCTCTTAATGACTTATTTCTTAAGTGGCAGCAATTTTTTTCTGTGGTCTTTATTAGAAAATAATGAGGGAGAAACAGAATAGTAATTAGTGTGCTCTGGTCCTTGGAGTTCTCCTCGGTGCTGCGAGATCCTGACTGCACTACTAAGGGCTACGTGTGTGTGTGTCTTCAAAGCACCGGTGTAAAGGTCAATTCATCACTTGTACCAATAACCTTTTGAAAGAGGGACTTGGTGAGCGAGGTGTGATGCAAAATCCTCAGAATTTGTCTGCACAAAGGCAGATTCTATTTTGTGATTTACGTCCCTGATAGCTGGAGCTGTTTTCTGGGCTTTGCCAAGCAGTGAGAAGACCAGGTGAAGTCTGACAGCTTCACCAGACATCCAAAACATGAGTGGGAGGAGAAAAACATTCCAGCCCAAGCCTCTGCCTAGCCTAGAAAATAATGAGATTGATGACTGTGGACTGTGCTTGCATGTGAGTTTTCAGTATCCTCCAGACTCATGAATTTTGGTGGGAGTCGTTTAAAAGAATGATGGCAGACAAACTTTCATGTGGCTTTGGTTCTAGACCTATTTCTATATTTTTTCCTGTTATAGTTCAGTTTGCCTCATTTAGTGCTTTTGGTTCTTGCCAGAATTCTCAGATCAATATTTGCAAAAAGGATTTTATGTGGAATCAGCTAGAAACAAATGCACAATTGTTTTGTGTGTATGTGCGTATATAAAAGTTTAAGAGCATTCTTCTTGACCAGCTGCAGAAAGGAGACACGAAGTCAATGTCTGCAAAGAGTTTTTATTATTAGATTTCAGAATTAATTCAGTATGGTCCCAAAGAAAAGCCTCAGTTCTCAGCTTCCTTTAGGAAAATCTGCCCCTCAATTTGAATTTGGCAACATTATTAAAAACCCTTGCTTGTTGCAAACTGTAGTATAAATGTAAACTTCTTGAATAATCCATCTGAAGCTGCTACTCATGAGATTTTTCTGAAGCCGATTTTGCAGCCTTCAGAAATACCTGAGCTGAATTTACCTGAGAAGGAAATTACTTTCCGCTTACCTAAATCCACCCCACATCCACATCTGAGTTTCCACTGGTTACAGGAGTCTGCTATACTGCAAAGCCTTCACCAATTTGCAGCATTTCTCTGGGTTGTTAAGCACGCAGGACCGTGTCCTTCCCAAAGTTGGCATCACTGGTATCTTGATGAATTCAGAGATAAATGTCTCCATAAAGCCTGTCTGCTGCTCCTCCCTTCACCTCTTTATTTTTCAGTGGGGAAAAGAACTTTTTTTAGTTATTTTCATTTCAATAAAAAAGCAATATTGCTTTTTTAATGGATTTGGGTTTTTTCCTCTCTGCAAAAACCTCATGGGAGAATGTGGATAGGAAGAGATGACTTGACTGTTTCTCTGTTTTGTGGGAGATGAACAGGAGGTGAATGGAGAAGATTCCAATTAAAATGCCTTTTTTCTTTGCTCTGTCTTTGGCAAAGTATGTTCAAGGAAGATGAGAAACTGTTCCATTTTAGTGAGGCAAGTACTAACAATAGAAGTCACAGGAGTTGCAGAAAATTGGGTTGGAAAGGCCATGAGTTTATGCCTTTCTTCCTGTTTAAAGGCAGGATTGACTCACCTTGCTGTGCCCCTGACGGATGCTTTTCTAAACCATTCTCGGAAGACTTTTATGGCTGGAGAATCCAGATATCTCATGCACAAGCAATTCCAGTTCTTCTCTGTCCATTTTTATTGGTTGAATATTAAGAATAGTTTCTGAATTTCCTCTACTGCAGTACAAGTCCATTGCTTACTGCCCAGATAAGAACTGATAACTTCTTTTCTGTAGTAACCTTTTATTGGCAGAGCATTAAGTGCTTCCCCTCCCTTTTTTCTAAGCTGAACTCCTGCTTCATCCTTTCCTAGCACACTGAACTTTCTATACCTCTGACCATTTTTGTCTGCAGTTCATCCATGCATTTCTGAGCTGTGGTTCCAGAACTGGATGCAAGACTCTGGCAAAACTAGGTACAGAGGAAGACTTTCTAAGTGTGTCTTCTGGGCTGCATGGGGGTTTCTGCAGCCCTGGACAGTGTCTGCCTTTTGGCTTTACAGCAGATGTCTAACCTCCCTAACTTGCGATCCTACCTGCTTCAGCTCTGCTGCCTGGCCTGTGGCTCTGTGTTTTGCCTTGATGCCAGTGAATTATTCACAATGAAATTCAGACATTGGTTACTTGTCCTTTATTGAATTACATTGTTTACCTCTTTCAGCAGTTTGTCACGACTTTTGAATTGTTTCTGTCCCACAACATGCTCACAGCTTTTCCCAGCTTAGCAGTACCTGCAGATTAAGTAAGCATGTTTGTCCCTTCTTTATCCCCTTCTGTATTGGAAATCTCCAACAGTAGAGGACCAGGACTGCCATCTGTGGATACTGCCTTTCGATTTGTCAGCAAGCCATTGGAAATGACTCCTGGACTCTGCTTTTTCCAGCCTCTTCTGCCCCATCACAGCTCTACCTGTTCATGTTTCCATAGCTTGTCTACGGTAACACCAATGGGACAGAGACAGACATCTCTGAAAGTCAGGATTCATTGATATTTGTGCTTCTTTACCCACAAGACTTATTATTATTCCATTAAAAAGAAATTAGAATGGTATGATGTGAATCAGTTTCGACAAATCAATGTAGGGCGTTACCCGTCTCCTATTGCTCTGTAATTTTCAGTTGGTCTGGTGGGAGCTGGCTGGTGCCTAACACCACAGCTCCTCCTTTCCCCCTCTCAGAAGCCTGAGCTCTCTGCTTTGCCCTGTGCAGAGAGCTGGACCCTCCCATATGCCCCCCCCAGTCCTGGGGGTGAGACTTCACCCTGTGCTGATTCACTTGAGGATATTCTCATGAGGGCTGACTTCCCCAGAAACTGGAAACAGATGAAAAAAATAATTTCAAATAAATAAGGAAAGGCTGAAGAGTTCCAAACACAATAAGACCTCTTGTCTTTTCTCCCCCCAATGAAATAAATCTTTTTTTCTTTCTGACCTACTCCAGGCTAAGAAGGAGCTGAGGGATTCAGGGAGGGCAGAGGAACAAGAACAGAAAAGTCAGCAGGGTTGAATTAATACCTGGCACTCTGAGCTCATCCTCTTGAGCAGGTCTTGCATAGTTTGCTGAAGACTATTAACTGAGATCAGTGCTCCTTTCCTTACTGTGGCATATCTGTGGGTACATTACTTCTGTGCCTCAGTTTCCCCCTCTTTTAAAGTGAAATGCATGATCCTGAAGACCTCTGCAAAGAGTTTTGAGAGCTAGCGGTGAGTAGAGCCAGGGATTTGGCACCCTTGGTCTCAGTGGAGGTTACAGCCTGAGGACCAGGGACAATTTACCTGCATTGCCCAATTCAGACCATTAGGATGACACTTGTGCTCAGACATGTGTCTCCAAGGTTGGCAGGTAAGCTGCCTTTCAGGTTCAAGAGAAGGAATTAACTCTCTTGTCTTTCACTGTTTGCAGGTGCTGCACAAAGCAGCACTTAAACTAGGCTGGTATAACTTGGTCAGAAATAGACCCCAAAGGTGCACGTGTGTGCACACATACATCTCTGTGAGTCTCCTGAAGGTCAGAATGGTAATATACAGCCACGGTGCTTTGGTTACCTGGAATATTAGGATTTTACAATAGAATTACTTAATTCATCTTGCTTTTAAGGGGTGGCAAGACTAATCTTGCCAATCCATGGAAATATTTCCTATTCCTTCACAATACTGTACAATTTCCCTTTTTTTCATAGGCAGCTGTTTCTATGTACATGTCAGGGGGATTTGTCCTGCTATAGCAGTTGTTTGGTTTTTTTCTTTCCAAAGCAAAAATGCATCTGATGTAAACGAGCGCCTCATTTCTTTTGGGCTAGAGCCATCTCAGAGCTGGGGCTGAGCAGCTGTTGCTATGTCATGTAACAGAAATCACAGCTCTGTTCTTGCCGCTACCCAGATGAAGTCTCACGCACATTGTCAGCCCCCAAACTCTTTATGCTGTTGCTGCACAGCCGGGGACCATTAGATAATGAAATGGGGAGAAAAAGGGGCTTGTTCAGAGGTATTCCCCCACCCCATCAAAATCCCACTTCTGAGACGTGCCTGGAAGTACAGGTGTGCAGCTCTGCAGCTCTCCCCCTCGGCGTCGGGAGATACCTGTGAGCTGGGCTCCACCTGCACGGCGGCTATTTCTGAAGGGAAGGAACAACTCCTTTGCTTCTCCTTTATCATCATTTCTCCCCAGTGTGTAATGAAGATCACGTAGAGCTCCCCTGTGGTCTGGAGAGAGTAATGGAGTGGTCTTGGCAACTTCCTAAATCTGCATTGCTGTCTTAAAGGTCTCCGTCTCTCCCGGGAGGGAGGTGTAGCTGTCAGGGGTGGTGGCACTCACGTGCTGGCTGGGAGATGGACCTGAACGGGATTGATCGCTCGCAGGCAGATCCTTTAGAACCAAGTGGCAGGCTAAACTGTTGTTTCAATCAATAACATAAATACAGTGCTCGCTTGGCCCTGGGAAGGTGGGAACTGTGTGGAATAATAGGTATTAAGGTTATTTATTGTCACATGGCACAGAGGTAAAATATTGGGCTTTCCCAGCAGTTTGGAGGCTTAAAGCTCATTTAAACCCACTTTTGAAATCTAATTAAACTGGCACAAATGTCTTTGAATATCCTTGCTTTGCTGTAAGAAGGACTTATTCTTCATCTAGGAATTTATAGTGCTTTGGTTACCTTAATCCAAAGGCCAGATTTGCTTGGTAATCAGGTGCAGGTTATATTGCAAAACCATAACATCTTCTCATTTGTGCGCTATAATATTAAGACCACAAATAGCCCAGCTAGGGAAGAGAGGAATCCTGCAGCAGCAAGCGTGAATGCAGTGAGATAACTCTGCAAACAAAGACTTTCCTCAGTCACTGATCACACCCTCTTGAAGAGGTTTCTGTAGTTTAAATCACGGTAGAAGGGGGCGGTAGTTTTCACCGGGGAAGCCTCACACTTTAATTGCAGAACTTGCAGCTAAAATAAATTCTGAGATGTGTTTGGATGTGCCTCCCCAGCAGCTTGGAGTCCAGTGCTTCTTCGCACAATTCTCTTGTGGTTCTGCTGCTTCTCTCCTTGCCTCACCCTGATCTAATAGCTGGGCTGGAAAAGGGAATTTCCCCTGTTACTTAACACTTTCTTTTTCCCCCTCCTTCTCCTGCAATGTCTCCATTCCCCTAGTACTCACCCTTGCTTACCCTGCTCCACTCCTTCCTCCCTAGGCAGTCCCAAACATCTTGACTCCTCTCTGAGATAGCAACTACCTCCAAGGGTTGAAGCTTTGCAAGGAGGGAGGTAGTTTTACCTTTCCTTCCCCTCTCTGGGGACTAAACAGGCAGTTTTAAGCCCTCAAGCACTTTCCTTCCTTGGCCGAGACCTGCTGCTAAAATATCTGGTAGTCCAGTTTGTTTATCTGGCGGCTGGCCTTTGAAGGATGTGCTGCCACAGAGTTGTCATGAGCGCTGCTTGCCAGAGCAAATGAGAACAAATGAGAGGCAGAGAGATTATGGCCTGAGCAGCAGCAATCCTGCCAAAACCTGGCCCGATGTCCAATAGCTCTTAAACTGTCTAAAGATTTAGACTAAGGGAGATGCCTCACAACAGGTACTGGCAAAGAGCAGCTCTGCCCGATTCACCTTCCAAGGGCAGCTCTACAAACTGTATTTCCAAGGTGCTGCAAGTTCTGAGCAATAAAGCAAACAAAGCGATGCACTGCTCTGGTCTTGTGGCACAGCATCACCTGCCCCCATGCCAGGAGAATGGTGTGTCACCACCTGCAGGGATGTTTCATGGTGTAATGGGTAGTCAGAGCTAGAGATGGGAGCAAGAGGAAAGTGATGGCATCTGACACCCCTCTTGCATGGGGACCTTGGCCAGGGGACCTCAGCAGCTTTCAGTCAGCCTCTTGCTTCAGAGAGATCTTCAGGCTGAATTGCAGCTTTGTGAGAGGTGCTGTCTCTTTTTCTAAGCCCTTACTGTGTGAGAAGGAGGAAAGGCAAAGCCTGGAGAGGAGGAATGATGGTGGGATCAAAGCCTGCAAGCAAGAGCAGGTGTCAACTTCCCAAGGGAGCTGCCCAAATGCAAAGAAAAGCTACAGAGCCAGATTCTGCAGAGAGGATGTTTGCCCTGCATGAAGGTCCCTCGATGGCAGAGGTTATTGCCAACCCTTTCTATAAGTTTGCTGTATAGTTATCTCCCTGAAATGGAGAGTTATAGTAATCTGGATTAAGCAGATAAAACCAAGGCTCGGAAAGGGGAATGGCTCGCCCAGGGCCATGTGGCATGGAGGTGCTGAGACAGGGTCTGGTTCCCTACTAGTGCTCTGAGTGACCAAGGTGCCCTGGAGCTCTTGTTCTAGTCCATGGAAAGATTTGGTTTATTAATTGTATTTCTGTCACAAGGACTGTGACTGGCTGTGTCTCTTTGGTGTCTTTCACATGTTTTAAAATAAGAAAAAGTATTTATAAGGCAACTATAAAACCAGAATTCTCTGAGTGAGGCAGGAAGCTCAGGCTCTCATCTACCACTTTAGAGACTATTTCTCCACAAAGTGTAACACAAAGTGAGTTGGCCTTGGAGAAAAGAACTTTTTTTTTGTTTAAAAAAAGTTACATTGTCTTTCAAATCCACCTTCCCTCCCAGTGAGAGGGGATCAAAGGGACACAGTTAGCTAAGTGTCTGAAATGGATGAGTTCAGGTAGGTTGAAAGTTTTTTTAAATGCTTCATTATTTTAGTATAAGGTCTGAAAGCAATCTCAAGGAAACAAGAAGAAACCTACGTCAACTCTCAAAGCTTGATGGAAGCAAACACAACAGGATACTTGTTGGTTTCTTAGAGACAAAGTAAAAGAAATTAGGTTGTTCACAGAAAATTTACCTTTGGTTAGTGAGTCAAAATATCCTGCCTCCTACCTCTTCCTCAGCCCAGAGGTCACAGCTGTGTCATTGAACATGTGATGTCAGGGAAATAAAGGATTGGGAACTGATGAGAAGGCAACAGCCCCTTCTCAGTATGGCATAAGGAGCCTGGAAGAAAAGAGGAAAAAGAAGAGGCAATATCAAACTCTGCTGTATCAGCCAACAAGTTCTCTGTATTTTCATGCTACATACTAAAAAAACACCTAGAGAGTTGGTTGTTGTTTTTTTTTTTATTTTCCCACAGCACCCTTCTCCTGTACCTAAAGAAAGAAAAAAATATTAGAAAAGACCAGAATGAGGAACTGTAACTTCACAAGGTCATCTAATCTTAGACAGGTGAAGGTGATGGAATAGCTAATAAACATCTTCTCAGGAGACTTGAGCATGTACCAATGTTCAATAACCTTTAATTCTAGTATTTCTGAAAGGCAAATCTGTATTAATCTTCCCCACTCTCATTTACTCTTCATGTGACAGTCCTGTCTCAAAGAATTCTGAGAAGGGTCAGGAAAAGTAGAGGAAAGAAATGTGTATTTTTTTGCTTGTCAGTGATCACTTAGAGTTTTCACCCTACAAATGAGCCACCTTTTTAAGGCTAGATTCACTGTTCACTTGCTGGTGTTGCTAGAAACTAATTTTCTTAAGTCCTACACTTTTGGGTGTGCTGGTAGATAAACATGAAAGTAGTTAAGTCTGCAAACACTTCTGGTAAAACAAGGGGTAGGTTGCATTAATGAATGGCAGCGTAATTCCTGATGAGCTGAAATTTGGGAGAATCATCTATGATGGGACATACACAGATCGTAATAGTCTTGTCACTTTTCAATATCTGAGTCTACACTTTCCAACTGAAGGCAATTTGCAACTGTCTTCCAAAACAGTTTCTCCATCAGAAAAATATTAAAATTAGAAAAGCAGAAGCAATACTTACTTTTCGCTCTACGTCCCTAAATGTAGTAGAGCAGTGATGAAGCTGAGAAGACAGGTAACACTCAGTAAGGCTGCGTTGCGCTTGGGGCATGAGCAGGCATCAGCACTAGGGCTGAGGGACATCTCCAGTGGCCAGCTGACATGGCTAGAAGCTGACTTTCCAAATAGCTTGCCACAAAAAAATAATAAATTAATAAAGCATGTTAGTACAGATGAGGTTCCTGATTTGCCTGAATGACCAATATGTGTGTGAAAAGTCTGTGTGCAAGTTTATCACCACAGAAGCAATAGAAAAGGCAATCTTTCTACCTTCTGTCTAACTCCTATTGCCTTGGGGATGCTCATTCTATACCTGCGAAGCAAACCATTTGATTAAGTACTAAACTTGATAAAAAGTAAATAGCCTATTTAAACATGTTAAACACAACCTGTCACCTACTTAGATGCTATTTAAACATAACCTATTTAAATATGCCTTCATCTAAGTCCATGTGGATCTTGTTTCATGCCACATACCTTGAAAATGAAATGCCTTATAATAACAAAAATGAGGTGATCAAATACGAGAAGAAGCATCAGCTTTACTTAAAAAATGTAATGAACAGTGACATGACATTATATTGCCAGTCTGTGGCATACATTAATGCCAGAGAGAAGGAAATTCATAGCTCCACAGCTGGCACCTATACTGCACTACCATCACTGCTCTTTGTCAGAGAATTTAAAACTTTTGGACCTCCCCTTCATTTCACAATGTTCCTGAATTTGTCTTCTGTACTATCTATTGACTTCAAAATGTGTCTGAAAAAGGAAAAAGGGACAGGATATAGCTCATCTTAATCACTTCCCATTTTCTGGCCCCACATTTCTGTATCATCCTTGTGCAGACTAACAGGACAATCCTATTCTGCATCTCTTTGCACAGGCAGGGACTGTTCAGTCCCACCCCCACCCTGTTACAGGTCTAACTGCAGAAAAGGTGACAAGCTGTGCAAGTCTGGGAGGTGGCAGTGTGTCCTAGGGATAGCTAGCAATGCAGCTGGTGAGTCAGTAGGACTGTGTCCAGCCATGGCACGGCCTTGCCATGTGATCTCAGTCAACCGTTTGACTTGGGTTTTGCTGCTCCTATTTTGTCCTGTACATTGAGACCATAAGTTCTTGTTAGGGTCTGTGAGAGCGTCTAGTGCAATGGTTTTGTCCAGAGCAGTTAGATGCTGGCATGACATTGTTCACAATGCCACGTGAAGGACTCCAGCAGTGTCTTCTCCAAGCTAGGAATGAAAGTGCCTTGAACCATGACTTTTCATAGTACTGTGAATTCAAAATTGAGGTTTATGTGAAGAAGAAAACTTCTTTCCCTTATATTATGGCTCCTCATGGGAGTCCAGACAAGCAGGTGGTCTTTGCTCTCTGTAACTGTCCGTATGAGAACGTGAAGGGTGATTTACTGCCATTTCCATTAACTGTTCCTAATGCAAAGAGGAAATGTTAGTAATCTCTTCTCCCTGGAGGAGAGGTGATGCTTGACCTTCTGTTGAAGGAGGAAAAATGCTAAGAGAGGATGATCTGCTGGGATGCTGTCATTGGTAATAGCGGTGACCTTTTCCCTGTGGTCAGCAGCTGGCATCATGAAGACAAATGACTTCAACTTGCAAGTTTAAAGATCTTCTTTGTACTAAGCAAGAAAATTAAAAAAACCCTCCAGAAGTCAAACAGTATTTGCAACTTCAGTTAGTGCTTTCCAATTCCTTTATGAAAATAGTTGCTGTGCATGAAAATGTGAGGCATCTGTCCTAATTTGACACCTAGAGCAGGCTGGTGATGGGTGTATTGTAGAGGAATTTAGTTGCAGGGTTACACCAAAATCCTCTGTCATTCTAGTGAGAACGAGAGTTCCTGGGAGGATCCAGGTGCTCCCCTCCTTAGGGGTCACTGCCACTCAAAGAATGCAGATTTTTTCCACTGAAACTCAAAGTGTCTTTAGGACGGATAATCAGCAACAGTACATATGGTTCCACTTCATTCATGCCCATTTTCACTTCTAGCACTATACACTCACTAGTACCTTGAGGTCAGTGTAAAATAGAGTCTGCAGAATTGCCATGGCAATAACTGCAATTCCTCCCTTGTGGTTCCAGATGACCTGGGAGGGCAGCTCTGGCACGTACTTTCTAATTTACTGCTCAGCCTCATTTTCTGCCTATAGAGTTTATTGGGAAGGTCACTCTTCACATCTCATTTCTTTAACCTTGTCCTCGTTCTCTTTATTGCAAAGCAAAAGTGGGAGGAAATGATCAGGGGATGTGTGAAGGGAAAGAAGCGCAAATATTTTTGAGCAGCTATGGACCTTATTTTGTTTTGGATGTTGATATTAGGTGATTGTTGGAAGGTGTCTATGGAAATGTGGACAAAGGCATGGAAAGAAGGACGTGTGCTCAAAGGATGTACACATGGAGTACTCAACTCCATTGCAAAACAAACAGTCCCTACCATTAGCAGCTTAGCAGCTGGCTTTAATTTCTAAGGAACAATATGTCTGTTGGTAATTAAACTGTGGTGTGTGTAAGTCCTCACTGGAGCAGAGTATCTCACAGTGGTGAGTCACCAGATCCATCCTAGCTAAGACTGTCTCTGCAGGTGTACCCTGCAATGTGTCTACAGGAAGCTGAGCGCACGAAGCAGAGACCTGCACCATTCTCCCAGCAAACAGGGCAAGCCCAGAGCTCAGGGTTCAGCTTTGGGCTGCTCAGAGATCACTGTGACGAGGTAGAAGATTTTCAAGTGAATTCTCAATCTCTAGTGTCTCATAATGTGGGATGACGGTGTTGTAACTGCATCTCCAATTTCAGATTTGCTCACCCCCTGTAAGTACTCTCTATAGAAAGCATCCTGTTAACTTCACCAATGTGAATGATGAGTAAGAGCTCCCATTGCCAGGCTGGCCAGGTGAGATGGCTGGCACGCAGATTTCAAATACAGCAATGTGTGTGGATCTGGGGGCTTGATGGGAAGGGCTGGAACTCTTGTGAGAAACAGAGAGATCAATCAGAAGTGTCATGCTTGGAACAGGTGGGGCAAAAGAGTTCAGGTGGGGCTACATGTTTATTCCCTCACCTCTGTACCTTCCCACATCTTGCCTTCAGCCTTACACACTTTTGCACTTCCGGGTTTATTAGAATCAGTTGCCTTATTATTAAAATACTTTCCAGAGCTGAAGGAGTTACATTGTCTACATTGAGGACAGTGCTCTCCTTTTTTCTTTTCTTTTTTAATTTTTTAAATGGCAGGGAGTACCCTGAGAATCACAGAGCTGATACTTAGCTGGTCCTGAGTACTGAAACTTAGGATGCCTCCAAGTGCTGGGGGCAGTCAGTGGCATTGCAGGGACCACAGTGGGAGATGGATTTGATTCTCAGGTTTGAGGTGAGACAGGTGATTTGAATCCTAACACCACAAAATGCATGGGAAAGAAAACCTAGTGTTTTAAGGGCTTTTATGTGAGAAGGCAGGGCCTCAGCAGGACAGTCTAGCTGGCCATGATGAGGATGATGTGCTTTCCAGACCAGGCACTGGTCAGGAGCACTCATCATCTCTGTACTCTGCAAGTATTTCATTCAGGAAACAACCTGAAGCTGAAATGCAGGCAAAGGTGGGTTGTGTTAGTCTTCATTGCTGAGTTGTCTCCCCCAGCCCAGGGAATTATTTTTCTTATAGTAAAGCAACTGATCATTCCCAAATGCGTCACTTGAAAGGTCTTAGGCTGCATGCCAGGATATTGGAGCTGACAGAGAGCTCCGGGATGGGGACGGATGGGGTTGGCTGCAGCCTGGAGATATTTATGTGTATGTTCATGCATTATTTCAGAGAGAGCGAGAGCAGCGTGCTTAGACTAAAATTTACCATTGAAAGGCTCTAAACCCATTTTCAAACTGGCAATATCATTTAAAAGGCCTCGCAGTCCCTGGGATGACTCAAGCAAACCTCCTCCCGCCCCCCTTTCCCTGTGTCTCACATCTCACCTTGACTGCAGGTGGGTGGATGTGGCTGTGCAGGGAGGAAGGGGACAGCGGGGGATGGCCGCTGTGACAGCGAGGGGATCGCTGGCAAACGGGAGAGCTGCAGCCTCGGTGCTTCTCGTCAGCTCTCCCCAGCTAAGAGGACTGGGATCGGCTGTGGGAACCCCAGCCCCTGCACTGGGAGGGGAGGTTGGGGAAGGGAGCCGCGGGGGGGGGTCCCCTTTCGGGTGATGCCTCCTGCACTGTCAGCCGTAAGCTGCGGCTGCGTGCACTGCTCGGTGCTCGCTAACTTTCTCTCAATGAGAGCTTGTGCTTCAGTAATGAGAAAAGCAATTTCTGTACAAACCCATGAAGTGTCTTGAGGGACCGGTTATTTCGAAGCATCTCCTGGCGCTGCAAAAAGTGGGACAGTCTTCCTTTTCCTGTTAGATTTTTACTGTGAATGGATTTTGAAGACAAAAGCTGTAAGTCAGCCCTTTTTCTCTCCTGTTTAGTAGAGCTATGCTTTGTGCGAGAGTCCGGTTTGTGCAGGATCCATTCCAGTGAAGGGAACTTGGCACACGTACTGCAGTATCATCCCTGTTCTGCAGTAGACAGTGCTGTAAGAAAATGAAATTCATTGTCTGTTCCCAGCGGGAGCCTGTCCATCCATCTGCTACCTATCGTTGTCTGTCTGTCTGAGAAATTTAAACAGCCACCTTTCTCTGTGCCTCTCACATAAAGGCAGTAATAATAGTAGCCTTTGACATGTCCAGCCCTTTTCTCTCTCTCTTTTCAAAGCTTTGTTAAAAGCAGGGCTTTTCTGGTGAGGAGAAAGGAGAAAAGACAGAGACCGTGTTTGGATTGTAAGTGACACTTTTCAGGGACGAGGTTTTTCACACAGGGGAAAGCCATCCAGGGGAGCTGGTCTTCTCTCGGGGTTCAATCCCCACCTGGCCCTGTGGCTGGATGACCCCCTCTCCCCAGCTCCCACGGGTTGTCGGGGGCCTTGGGGTCTGCACCGTCCTAGGGCAGCAGAGCCCTGGTGGGTGCACAGTGTGTTTCACAGGGGGAAATGCAGGCACTGATACAGCCAGGGCTTCATCTGTGGATTTTCTGGAAAGCAAGGACCTCCATTTCAGAGTGGTGGCAGGGGAGGGGCCCTATTCCCAGCTCTGGTGTGCTCAGGGCTGCCCAATTCATGGAGTGGGCAGACAGCTATGCTTCTCACCAGCTGGTGCCTGTGTGTCACGGTCGCTTTGGGCTGCAGCTACAGCCTGTAAGGGATTGCTGCAGTAGCCTGGCTTGCAAGGGACAACCAGCAGACAGAGCCCTGATGGGAAAAGGGGTGTTCAATTGCCATCACTCATTCATGCCTGCATCTCCTTATGCCAGGACACATTGCAGGGCTGGACCTGCAATTTGACCTTATACTTCCCATGACGGGTACCGGTCTCCCACTTCCCTGCTTGCTGGTGGGGTATGGCTGGACTGAAACCGCGGTGCTGCAGTGGGGAGTACCAGGGGTGTCAGGGCATAGAAAAGAAGTGGGAGACCAGAGCTTAAAAATGGGGGAAAGCAAAGGTCTCCTTAGTATGCCCCAGTCTCCTTGGTGAATCCTCTCCCGGGAATGAATGTTTTCTTAGATCCTCATCTAAGAGGAGAGGACGATGGGGGGTGAAAAAGCACAAGTGAGGAATCAAGGCTTTCTGCTCATTGCCCTCAGCAGGGAGTCCTGCTGGACCCCAGTGCTTCTTGGTGCTATGACCTGTGTGGGGTATGAGCTTCCTAGGGAAAAAGGAGAAAGTCTCTGGGCCATGTCTCTGGAGTGACCTACTCCTGTAGGGGTTCAACCTCAGCAGTTATTCTTCATCCAAAAGCTAATTTCCTGGGTTGTTCTGACATTTTAGAAGTGGTTGCATCACTTGGAAGTGAGGCTTGTTGCTGAATTTCGTAGGCACAGTGTTGGCAGCTTGCTCTTGCTCACTGCTTGCGGGGACATGCAGAGAAGCAGGGACCGTACGGATGCCCCTGGGAGCCAACAGATGAGCCCTTCACTCAGTGTGTTGCCTAAGCTCTCTTTCTGAAACCTCAAGGACAGCACACCAGCAAGAAAACTTGCTAAAAATGTGGCATCATAGAACAGCTGCCAGCTTCATGAGGAGGCTGATGGCAGAGGAGTCCTTTGGGTTTGTCTGCTGTGGTCTCAGAGCTTAAGCCACAGAACGAGACCTAGAACTCCTGGGTTTACATCCTGTAAATGCCTGGCTCCATGTAGGCCTCATAAGAGTCATTTAATATATTTTTACCACTTAAAAATAAAATATGTGACTTATGAAAGTGGTAGAAGATCTAGGACAAATGATGATGTTGGCTAATAAATAAACAGTTCATCTAGAAAACTGAAGGTCGAAGAGGCTAGAGAGACTTGATCTGGCAGTGCAGGTATCATGTGATAAATACTGGCCAAATATTAAAAAAAAAAAAATCCTGGCCCAAAAAGTGTATTAAAACTAGAGACATTGATACAGGAGGCTTTGTGAGGTGGTTAATCCTTAGGTTTGCTAAATGGTGCTATATACAACTAAAAGATCTGGGCAGTTTGGTAGACAATTCCACTCCACTATCCAAGAACAGCATAGAATAATGCCAGTATTTTTCAGCTTCCTTTACAGAAACACATCGGTAATATACTGCACTATGGCAAAGTGACAGTCAGAATCATCAGATGGGATAAGAAATATGCTGAGCCTAGCTGATACTCTTACATCTGGGGTGGTCTTTCCCCACAGATAATTTCTCTTAGCAGTTTTTCTCTGGGGAACAACTCATCAATTAGTAGGCTTGCAGCTTGGCTCTGGCTCCAGTTTTCAAAGGGCTTCTAAGATGGGTCTGTAAAAACTGGGCTTGAGGAGTTGCACACCACAAACAGCTGTGGGCATGCACAGTATAACACCTCATAGTAGGTCAGACCATAGTGAAGTTGTACTTCTGCAGCTGGAGGCCCTCCTGGGCATTGCTTTACAACCTGGAGAAAAGCTTCATACTGAGCCAGGCTTGCAGTGAGTAAAGCTGCCTTTGGTATTTTGGAGCCAAAAGACCCCACTGGCTTTGGTGGCTCACCTTTCACTGCTCAAGTAATGTGTGACTTTCTGCAAAACTCCTTGCTTCATTTGCTGTTTACCTTTGGAAGATGCAGCTTCCTCCATGGAAAGCTGTGCTAGGTGAGATCTTGGCCAAAGCTTGAACCCTTTTTGCAAGACTCAGCCATTCTTCATGAGGTCCTTCGGACATGTTCAATTCCTAGACAATCAAATGCGTTTCAGTGGCCCTCTCCACAGCAACCAGTGAAAACGTGGATAATCTCTGTAATTGGAAACCATTGGACATTCTGTACGTGGGAGTGAATACAGATTTCACTTGGTTAAGCACTAAGACAAAAGCTTTGCAGGGATCAGTCATTTCACTGCCAAATGAAAACTGCTTGAAAAATATATTAAGGACATTTGAAGAGTTTTGGTAATAAAATAAAACATTTAATAAAGAATAATTTGCAGTTCTGTAATGTCTTTCAGCAGAGGAGATTTACCATCAGGGTGCTACCTGGATATTACAAAGAAAGGTTTACTAGAAATACAATAGATAATAAATTAAAGAGATTAAATCTCATCCCTGTGTATATGTGTTAATAAAAGATTCCCATAATACTCCTGAAATACAGGAAGTATAAAAGATAATAGCAAAGGTATGCAGTGGAAAGAAAATGTTGTGACTAATCAGTGGATTAATGCATGACCAGGGTGAACAGAGCCGTTGTGGCAGCCCACGCAAATCCCAGCAGAACTCACTGTTGTATATTAAGAATAAAACTGACCTTGATACGGAGGGCTGCAAAATGTCCGAATGCACTTCCCTGAAATATTGTGCATACAATCAATTCCATCATTAATAAATGACCCACATTTTCCATTCTGATGAACTCAACATCTACAGGGGACCCATTGACTAAGTATAGCTTCCAGAAAGAAACAGAAGAGGCAAACTGGAACTGCATTGTATCGGTACTTGTTCTCTCGATATGCACAGGGTAGAGGTAGATCCACAGCAATATTAATCTTTCTGGGGAATTTGACATCAGGACAAGTTTAGACACCTTAGTACCTGTAGATACCTAGCTCAAACATTCTGTCCAAAATAGTTGTTAAAGGATAGAAACCTCATGCTTTGGCCCCTAACAGCCTTTAACCCTGGCTTTTTCATTCCTCACATAGTAAATCAACTGGAGATTGCTCTGCTTGTTTCTGACAGCACATGCTTTCTTAGCAACCTGTTTTTATGGGCCTTTCAGGCATTTGTAAAATGCTTCTATTCTTAACAATGCAATATATAGAAGTGGGATGGCTGTCTTCCCAAATTAATCCTTGAAATCACTGCTAGGTTTTTTCTTCATTTTCTTCTATGTCCTTTTGGATAAATTTTGTCTAAAAGATGGGCATGTGCACATGTATGTACACACACATATATCAGATTCACAGATGCACATATAAAATCCCATCTGGTCAAATGCAAGTTTTAAAAAATATCAAATCTATTACTCAGAGATCATAAGAGGATTGAAATTATAAGGGTATTTTAAACATATGTTATTTTGAGTTGAACGTATGTTTGCTTCAAGCTGCTCTATGCAACCATGGAGATGAGAAAAGTACTTTAAGAAAATGAAAGTCAGAAATTTTTAAACAGGATAATTCTAGTAGCTGAGGCTGTAAGTGGCATATTAAGAAGTTTTGGAACTTATACTGACGTGGCAAATTTGACAAGGGTGAATATGAAATAGATTTGCAGAATGCAGTTGTGTGATCCTGGTCACCTGTCTGCCAGCAGTATACAAATTCCTGTATAGCTACAAGCTGGCTGTATTTCTTATGTCTCTGTTTTACTCTGTTTATTATCTCCTAGTTCTTGTGTAATGGAAGAGATGAAAGGTGTCATGTTTTCTGCTTTTGAGAGACATGTCTGCAAGGGTAATTCACTGATAAACAAACCAGGATAGCCTGGAATGAAACAGGACCAGAGCACTGATATCTCACTGATATCTCACTGGGGTCTGGCTGAAGACAGCAAGTGTTATAGCAGCCCTTTAGGAGAATGCAGATCTAGGAAACCTGGACAAATGTAGGTCACAGGACTCAGGGAGAGGGATAGGATTACAAAGCGAGGATGTCTGGGATTAATATCAGAGGCTAACAAACATTGGAAAAGCTAATCAAGCATGCAGACAGAGACTCAGATTTGGCATTTAGGGGGCGTTTGCTTCATGACTCTGACTGGTGGGAGAGGACCCTGGTGCTCTGCAGGATGCTCACATCAACCCAGAGAGTGTCCCCACTGCAGCAAGGAAACCAGAGCACAGGGATTCATGAAATGTGTTTTACCTTGAAACAGGACAATTTTTGGTGCTAGGTAATAGGGAATTGTGTTTAGAAACCTCCAAGTCTGTTACTGGTTTCTGAAGAGTTACACTCTGAAGTGCAGGAGGGTAATGGGATAGGAAAAAGTAAGCTTAAGCCACTGGTGAACTGGAGGAATCAGAGGTTGTCTTGGGCCATCTAGTCCTATTTCTGCAAAGCAGTAAGAGCAGTCTCCAGAAAACATGCCCCAGAGAACAGGCTGGGGCTGGAGAGCACATCTGTGCTTCCCAAGGAGGGGAAGGAGACCCATGCCCCTACCACCACCAAGGTTGCACCTTGGGCTCCCAGCCCGTGCCAAAGGCTCTGTGGATGATTCGGTGGCTGTGCCAGCCCCACACCGGCTCTGCTCCTTTGATGCTGCTGTTTGGAAATCTCCCACAGAGCCGGAGCGCGATGATGCTGAAAGCACCAGCTCGCTATGAATATATAAGTAGCTCAGCACATTCAATTAGCAGAAAATTTGGTTTGTCTCATTGCTGAACAACTGCAATGTGGAGAAATTTAATTTTATGGTGGCTGAGATCCTTTTGTGTGCAATGACAAACTAAGGAAACTCCAGTAGTACAGCTATCTGTCATGGAGCTATTTTACAATTCCTTCTACTATATAAATGACACAGTGAAAAATTCCCTTATTAGTTTAGATGGCAACAGTTCTCTTTCACTAACAGTAATGGACTGAAATTAGTTGTACAGTCCTTGCACTGCCTGGTCATGAAGGAAGGTCTCCCTCTTAATTAACAGCAGGTAATTTCATAAAAAGCCACATTTCCACATGTCAGGATCATCAGCCACTCTCTGGCCCCAGTTTCTAGCAGAGAGAAGGATGCAAGTTGCATCTAGTGGGGTGATTTGTTCTCCTGTCTCTGCTTCCAAGACATTGCTTGGGAGAGCTTCAGTTTTGGTGAAAGAAATATGAAGTAAAAGGCCTCAAGTGGGACAGGATGTCTAGGGAGCTGAAGATGCAGCAAAATTTTCTCACTTGTCTAGTTCAGCTGTTCTGTCTCTGGAAGGTACTTACCTTGAGCCCTGTAATTCTGGAAGAACATAAACCCTGTCACTCCAGGGCTTCAGCAAATTATGTAGTAGGTATGAAGAAAAAGCTTTCTTTCTGTGCAGCTCATTCCATTAATGTCTCCTGAAGTTTCTTCTGAAGTTATTGGTACTACCTTCCTCAACACTTATATTGCTTGTTGTTGAAGACCGGATACTGTTTTGTGGTTATCTTTTTCAATACTGTTATGGCAGGTGTGGTGCACCCAGGCAGGGGGAGCAATGAGGAGACAGGAAGATTTTCCCAGCGCTTTGTAAGTTGTTTGTGTAAGTAAGAGGTATTATCCTGGATACCAGCATCTAAAAGGAGAAATGGTTTCATTTTTCCTCCCTAGTAGCACTGTGTACAGAAAACAGCTCTGATCAGCACTAATGGGTTCTCCTTCCTGGAAACCTCACTCTAAAGATCAGGCCATGGACATCAATCCAGCCTGCAAAGTTTGGATCTAAAGTCTGCTGTTTGGGTCATAAGTTCTGGCTTTGTTTCTTATCCTCAGTGCACCAGCATCAAAGTTTGGCTTCAGACACTGTTGCAGATCTCAGCTTCCCCTGACGCAGCAGTCGTGCAGAGCTGGTGTCCATCCACAACTGGAGAAAGGGACGGAGGATCAAAGAGCTGTGCCCTGGAGGTGACATTTGCAGGAAAGGGGCAAAGACATCAGAAAAGCTCTGTGGGGAGTGTCTGTGTAGGTGGAGTTTGTTCTCACTCTGATATCCAGCATTTAGAAACACTATTCCAAAGACAGCTTGTACAGAAATACAAGTGAGAAAAACCTGCCTCAAGCTTAAACTTTTTTTTTTTTTTCCGAAAAGAGGTCAGAGGTGACTTGCTCAGAGTTGAAATGCTAAAGAGATTTTTGAGAAAAAAGGCATCTCTCACTGAGAAGATGTAATATTTGGAAGCTGAAGGCATAAATTCCTGGTTAAATGAAAAATGTAAGTTTATCAGGGAGGATAATTCAAAATTTATCTGAAGATGAGTGGAGTCTTAAGTTTTTCTCGGAAGTTTTACATGAGCTCAGTTATGAGACACTGGCTGGTCATGAGTATTCTGGGTGATTTTGCCTTTTTGTTGGGCTGCAGGTTGGGGCAGATGATCACAACAGCTACTTCTGTCCTGGGAGTCTTGTGCTGGTATTGTTTATAGTGCAACAGCTCTGTGGAGAGATCTTTGAGTCTCCATGGCTCTCGGCAGAGTACTTCTGCCAAGCAGAGAATGTACTTTAAATATGCGCTGAAGAACAATGAAGGTGTCTTGTTGGCAGTGCCTGATGTATTAGTCTTTGATAAGGGATGCAGATCCCTTAAATTATTTAGATGAAAAGGGATGTTTATTTTGTCTGAATGTCAGATCTCCTGGGTGAAAGCAGCCGATTTATTTATAAATAAGAACTGCACTTAGTGTGTCTGGAGGGAATATTGATTAAAGGAAATGTTGGAACGGAGATACGACACAGGACAGGATGGGAGATGACCGACAGATTAACATAGGTTAATTCTGAAAGGGAACAAACAACGTGTTCCAAATAATGAACAGGGATGGAGGAAACCCGAGAAAGCTTTCAGAGCTGTTAGATGTCATTTGTAGCCCAGACACGTTGGCTTTTCCTTCAGACATGTGACAACCTTGAGCGATGAATGGGGAAGCCCCAGAGTTGTGAGGGTTCTTTGAGAAGGAGCCATGAGAACCACCCCAAGACAGGCTTGAGTGCTCACGGGAGGACCTGTTCTTGGGAAGCAAGATGTGGTTAAGTGTGGGGTTAGGCTGTGAGGGAATGCAGGAGAGAGGAAAATGTGGGGATGCAGAATATATACCACGATATTTTGAAGCAACTGGGCCAGTATATGAATCTAACTTTCATGACCCCATTAACTGTAGGCTCTGAGGACCTCAAAAGTCATCCTGTGCTTATCCTTCCCACACCTTCCTGGAGAGGCTGGTGTCATCTTGGGGACTTGGGTGGGGAGCTGTGGCACAGGAAGGATAAGTGGCTTGCTCCATGTCATCCAGCTGATGGTTTTCTGAGCTGTGAGTTAGAACCTAGGTAATCCAACCAGAAGGTGATACTATTGAGTTTTGAGAAATGGGAATTTCTGCTAGTTTCAGGTGTGCTTTTTGGACCTTTTGGACATCACTAGTTTATTACTTTTCTCCTGTCAGGCTCATCTGGCTCATCACTGACAAGCAGGGTAGGATAACAGGCTTATTTGCTTGCTGTCTCTCTTTCTTTCTCTCTTTCTTTCTCTCTGTCTTTCTCTGTCTTTCTTTCTTTCTCGCTGTCTCTCTTTCTCTCTTTCTCTCTTTCTCTCTTTCTCTCTTTCTCTTTCTTTCTCTCTTTCTCTCTCTCATATGTCATGGCCTCTGAAATTTTAGATCTCTAAGGAAATCTTTATTTTCAAGCAACCATAGAGATGGTCAAGATCAGCACCTTTTAAATAGTTGAAATTTGAAATTTTCAGTAGAGAAGGGACATTTTTCTTCTGGAATTTCCCATTTTGTTGCCTTTTGAGCCAGTTCTAGGCATTCCTAAATTTCCACTGCACGGACATCACATTTGTAAAAATATTCCTATGTGATATTCTTTCATGGAAATAACCTTTTCCTCTCTGAGGACTCCATACAATGATGTACGCAGGTGCCAAGGAAATCCTGATCCTTCAGTTTCCTGTAGGAATAACTGCAAGGCTGAGACATTAAAGTCTGTTAATTGGCACACGTTTGATCTCTGTTGCCTTTTCCATGGATTTGTGGTCCTGAAGTTTTTTATGACCCTGTGCATCATTTATACAGTTTTACAGTGAGAATGTAATTTACTGAGCTTACTTCTTCTGCAGAGCACCACCTGTTCCTGCATGCCAGGAGAGAGTAATCTTTATGTGAATTACTTTGGAGGTTTTCAAGCTGTGGTCCATGGAACCCTGTCGATCTAAGGATTAGGTTTTTCAAGCCCATGGAAAATAACTTGGAAAAAGAAAAGCATCCCATCTGTAGACTGAAATTTGTGACCCCAGGGGGCCACATTTCCATCTGAACATTTTTAGGAGTTCACAGATGTAAAGGATTTGGAAACTTCTCATGCAGAGTGATCAAAATGGAAGTTTAGAAAAGCTGGTTTAGAATTGCAGGAGACTTGTTAGAAAACCTGTAAACCCCAAGCTCTGAAAAGTTCTGGTTTACATGTTTGGTAGAGCCAGGATGCCTCTTGTGTACTGGTGGCTTAATGAATAAAAGTAAGTGTAGAAGTAGTTATATTTTTCTCCTAAAAATGCTCCCCTGAAATCTTTTCAAGAAATTAAAAAATTCTTGATGAACATGAATGGTGGATGAAAGAGCTTCTGAGAGTAAGGCCTGATTGCCCAGAATTTGTAGTCAATTTTAAATACCTTCCATTAAAGAACCAAACAATTGGCCTCAAAGAAAGAAAACTGGCAACACTTTGTTCACTTTGTTGTTGCTGGGAATCAGTTACTCAACTGGGTTACTGGTTGTAGTGAAGACGCTACTGTAAGTGAAGTGAGATGGGAGATTCCTGATCCATATTTAAGGGAATGGATCTTAAAAATAAAATAAAATAAAATAAAATAAAATAAAATAAAATAAAATAAAATAAAATAAATAATAATAATAATAATAATAATAATAATAATAATAATAATAGCAGAGCTGAAAGAGTCTTCCAGACTCTTTCACTTCCCAGAACAGCAGCTCCTGAGGTAGGCCATGTCACCAGTGTCCATGCACGATGGAGAAAGTATATCTAGGTATGCTGTCATGCTTATCTATGATGTGGGGTGAACTCAGAAAACCTGAAATATAATTACTGTGTTTTCATCTGGAGCATCTTTGTGATGGAATATAGACATTTGCTGTCCTGTGGAACAGTACATTGCACACAGTGATACCTTCAGTGATTAACATGTAAGACGTAATGTGTGTATGCGCATAATCAACCTGCATTTGTGAATAGACACTCATATTCTGATCTTTGGATTCTGATTTTTCATATATATTAGCATAAATCTTCAGTAACTCATTCAAGAGATCTAATTCTGATCTTAGTGACCAAGTATGGATTTACTCTACAGATGGTTATGAAGTTACTTTGTTTTTATATCATTTTGACAGAAGAATCAATTATAGTGAAATTGCTTTGTGTGTGTTTCCTGTTATCTGCAGGGCATATATTCAGTGAGTAATATCATATTCAAACCAGGTGGGATACCAGAAGCAGACAAGCATATTTCTAAACAGGATAAATGAGCCCTGGTGAAGCACTGAACTAACATTACATTCCTGCTTATATCCAGCTAATTCACTGCATCATACAATATATCTGGGTGTACGATGAGATTTTTGAAGACATACATAGAAGCAATTCAAGAGGTAATATACATGAATTTTCAGCAGAGTCTGGGTGCTTAACTGATATTAAGATCTTTGAAAATTGCCTTTGATATTCTGAACAAAAAGTTAAAGAGAGTATTTTTACTTTTGATTAAAAATTGACTGAGTAGGTGTAAAGATATATTGCCATTAGCTGAAGGGGAAACATTTGCCAACAAAGCCTACAAAGTCTTCCTTTGGTTTTTATTTGTTATTCATCTTAAAGGTTGCAAGAATAGATGGAGAGAGGACAAATGTGTCACACCATTATCTGAAGTTAATCAGATTGCCCTATTCTCCTCACCTTGGGGAAAGCCTCTGAGCCAGCCACGCCAGGAAGGGACCTGGGACCTTTGCTCTTCTATTTCTGAGCGCCTGTAACATGGTGCTTAAACGCCTGCTTCACTCGGTGAAAACCAGCTTGATGAAAATGGTGGGGGGAAAGGCAGAGGATGGAATACAGATTTCCTTATTTTGTGCTTCTGAGCTGGAAGCTTTGCATTACCCCACAAATCAGCCAGACAAGCTATTGGATTTGTGACTTCCAGGGAGACCGAGGGGAGCTGTCAGCTGATTTGGAATATCATTAAAAGGGGATTGGGTTGTGGTGTCACATTTGGGCAAAGGAGGATAACCTTGGGAGAATCACATTGAAGCAGATGGGGTCGGTGTGGCTCGTGTGAGGACAGCAAGAGTCCAGGCTGTCAAAGGAGTCACAACAAACTGACAGTTTGGCACTGACCTACACAACTGAGAAGGGTTCAAGACCCTCTGATGTGAGACAGTATGTGCTCCTCAGAAGGTGTCATCTCAATGATGATCTAAATCCTGAGGCAAGCAGGTTTATGCTTTCTAAAATGCTTATTTCACAGCAACCATTAGAAAAATTCTTATGATTAAAAACTTCCATCCTTTCTTTGGATTTTACTTTGTTCTTGGACTTCACATCAGTCATGGCACCTATGAAAACTGACTCATCCTCCTCTATAAAAATATGCCAGAATGTATGCTTTGGACCCTCTCCATCTGGCTTTGACCCTTGAGCCAGGGCCATACTGGTTTTCTGTATCTCTCTCCCAACATCTGAATTATACTTGCAAATACACCATTTTCCCAGCATGGAAATTTTCCATACAGACAATGTGTCACCATCCTCTCTGGTGCCTACATGGTGAGATGAACACCTCCCTCTTTGGGAACACTGGGTTTGTAGTCTTAGTTCCCACGTGCAACTTGAAAATCCAACAAGGAGTCAAAGTCTTAGCAATTATTTTCCTACTCACAACCACTTTATTCTTAGAAAGCACCAAGGGAGTTATAAAAGTGTGTGTGAGGGAAATAACCAGTCTTGAACACATTCTTTCACCACTATCAAATGGTTTTCAAAGCTCTTTCTTGCTCTGATTCTGCCATGTGCTTGCGGATACAACATTTCAGCTTCCTCCTTGTTTGTGTGGGAGTCTGGGTGGCTGAGAGGCAAGTGGCTTTGTTACGAGTCCATCTCAGCACCTCAAGCCTGCAACACCCAGAATAAATGGATGGTACCTGACATAGTAGATGAAAAGTACCAGCTAGTACCTGGTGACCATGTTTGCCAGTCTAGCATTATCAATTAAGGACATGAAAAAAAATCACATATATCAAAATATGTCAGCCAAATGGACATAGGTATGCTGACAGGAGGGAGATTCCACCAGCTGTCATGCAGGGAACTGGTTTAATTAATCAGTGGTGTGGCATTCCTGCCCAGCTTTAGGATCAATAGCACTGTGAAGATGAGGGCTGCTTTAACCTCCAACAGAGGTCAGCCCAGGACAGGACTGATACACCCTGTAGAAGCAGTGAAATGGGGGTTTCTCCATGTTTTACTGGATCACATTGGTGTTTGGGGTAAGAACAATGCCTTTTTCTCCTGAGATCTAAATCCAGTCCTTGCATCTAGTACTAAATTAATATTTTAATACCTTTTGTTGTTGTTGTTGTTGTTTTTAGAAATGCATGGTGTAAAGGCGAGGAATTTCATCCTAGCTGCTCCTTACTGCAGAAAAATAGGTTAGCGATCTCTGGAGAGGTCCTTACTTGTCTCTTCTACTCTTGACCAACCACTTCTCTTTTCTACTGAACGTGGTTCAGTTCAGTTCTCATCTGCTGAGTGATTTTTGTGATCTGAAGGAAGGGAATAGGCACTGAATACAGCAGAAGTAGGGAAGTGCAAAATGTGGCCTCTGGTCCCAAACCCTTCTCCCTTCCTGATGAGAGAAGGTGTACTGCTTGAACAAGCAGAGCCATGAAGATCTGGTTCTTTAAAAATGCCTTAAAAGCCTTGTTGGAGCGGTGGCTCTCTGCAGGCAAATGCTGGTATCAGTTCCCTTGAGGATGTTTTATTTCTTTCATTTGGCACCTTCTGATTTCAAAACCATCCTGTTTATTTTTAAATAAAGAAAATCCCAGAGAAAAGGCATAGGACTGGAAAGCAGCTATTCTGCAGACCCTAGAATGTGACTTCACTTGTTTTTCTGGGGTTTTGGGGGGGTTTTGTTTGGTTTGTTTTTTTGTTTGTTTGTTGGGGGTTTTTTTCTCTTTTGGGGGTGAAAAGTCTATACCAGGAGGGGTAAGAAGAACTAAATTAGAAGCTACATTTAGTGATGGTGATACTGGCCATTTTAAAATAAGATACAAGAGTAAAAAAAAAAAAAAAACAACTGGCAGAGAAACTCAGGAAGGTTTGAGGGAGGAGGTCAAGGCTTACTGAAAGCGGTAGCTGGTGGGGAAAGCAAAGGACTAAAGCAGAGTGAGGCAATGAGGACAGGCAGCAAATAACACGGCACCATTCCTCCAATCCCACTGCTGGCATCCTCAGCACTGCACCCTGGGCTAACTCACCGCTCCTCTGGAAATCCAGGGAGCAGCAGGACTGTGGATATCCATCCCTAGGGAGATACAGCAAATACCTCACAGCCAGAAGCAGCAGTATGTCAGGACAGGATGTGAAGATTAGAGTATTCAAATGAATATCAGAAACTGGAATGTTTTAAATAAAGTCAGATGTTTATGGCTAAATTAAGAGCCTCTCATTAATCCTCTAGGCTGGGACAATGCCAGAGTAGAAAAACTTAATGGTTCCCTCTAAAAATATCCTATCCAAAAACAATTAGGAGGCTATTAGTAGGTATAGACAACAATAAATAATTAAGACTGTTGATTTTAATGCTTCAGAATTGACAGCCAGAAATGGAGTGTTTGCAAGCTGAGTGAACTGATATCTTTAAAAGAAAAGACATACATATCCCCTGTGCAGATTAATTCTAGGCTATTTGCATATTTTTCCTTGAAAAGTAATCTGAACAGAGTCAAATTTGATGCTTATTTCAAAATCTTCTGAGGAAAAAGAGGGAGCAGAAAGTGGCTGCTGCTGCTACCTTTCACAAGTACCAGTACCCCCAGAGCACTCTGCAGACCACACGCTCACAAATCTTTTGGCAGATAATGAAGAAGCACTATGCAGCAGTGAAATGAGCAGATGTCTGTAGTACTGAGGAATTACATGAAGTTTAGATAAGGTGTCAAGAATAACTTCACTCACTGTCTTGCAGACTGTAATTTTAGGCGAGTGCAGCATAATTACTGGACAAATGTTGCAAACGAAAAATGTCTATTATCATTCTTTAATTTAAAAATGCAATTACTGTAGCAATTCTTATGAACCTTTCATGCTCATATTCTGCTTTACTGGCAATAAAGTTTTACTGACATAAAACTCTGAGTAAAGTAAATTTTAGAGTCACACATACTACTAAACTGAAATTAAAATTTCCATGAGGATAATTGTCATTCTCTTTCCCTGAGACACAAAACCATATTGTAAGCAGTTCTGTCTAGTTGCTACAAAGCAGTATACCAGAGTCTCACGGATTTTAAACCTCATGGTTACCTGCTTGCAAGTCAACCATAAACCGCATATCAAGAAAATATTTTAGAGGATTCAGTGAATAGAATTGAATAGTAAATATATATGAAACAATCAATATCAGATCACAAATAACCCTTGAGAAAGAAAAGTAGCAAAAGTCATGCTATAAACTCATTATTGCAAGTTATTTATTCAGCTCATGAATGATTAATGTGGCTGGAATTTGGCCAAGACATGATAGATTTATTTGTTTATTAGAAGACTTGCAATGATGATTACGGCTTTGACACTGGAGTAACTTGGTCCTCTTAAGTAACTGCTGCTTTATCAAACTTAATCTTCGGTATTTTCAATGGCATAACAATAATACAAAAAATGTACAAAGCAAGCGATGCATTGCATCCAGGAGGTTAGAAGGATAAAACCTCTTTCCTTTGCAAAAGTGCCAGTAAGCCCTTATTGACCACTAATCCCAAAGAAGCTGACTATGATCTCTTTTTCCCATTTACTTCCATACTCACAGAGTTCAGTTGATATTTAGGGAAGGACACGTGAAGTATGGTGTTAGAAATGAGCAATGTATGCAAATCTGGTTCAACAAGGTAATATCCCTGGCAAAGCCCTATGTTGTTGTCTCACAAATGATCCAAAATTAAAGACAATTCTGAGAGAAAAATCCTCATAACTGGATGGGGTTTTTTCCTTTGTGTTTGAGGAAAAGAAGATACAAAAGTTGACCAGCTGAGTTTTTGTGACTTCCCCGCCCCCCCCCGCCCATGAATGGACATAGGTTTCCATTCTGTCAGAAGGGATATCCTACATCAGAGAGGAAAAGCTTAACTGGATTGTCTGACCTGTCCTGGTTTTTCTAGTGATTCTCGGGGAAAATTGGCATCTGTGAAGCCACTACACTGGGGTATCCCAGTGGCAGGGCCCCCTCAATCCAGGACCAGGAGTGGCAAAGCCCAATCCTTGCCTGGATTCTAGGATCCAAATGCTTGCTTTTCTTTTCACTGAAAAACAAGGTATATTATCTATTTAGTTCAGATCCCTAAGTTTAAATATCTAAATTTAAGTCAATCTAGCAGTAGACTTGTTCCCAACCAGAAACAGGGGATGAAAGGGTTGCCTTTCTTTTTCAGGAAAACTTCAATGAGAGAAAAATAATTGACTATAAAAGCTGCCAAAATGATTTGAAATGATGCAATTTCAAATCTGTTGAGCAATTCCTTTCTGAAAGACTGAGTAGGTCAGAATTACAGATGTGGGAATATCTGCTCTCATTAAAGTCCTCCCTATTCTTCAAGACCCTGCATATGCACAATTATATATTCAATTTGCAATTGAATTTAATTTACATGCTTAACGGTCCAGAAACACAAGAACACAGTTATAGGCGAATAGAAAGTTTGGCAACATTCACAAAATAAAGAATGGTTAATCAATCAGATGCCTAGGTTATAAGAAAAGGGAAAGAAAATAAAGATGGGCAGTGAGTCTTGATTCAGAAGCAGAGTATAGACCACTCTGAGAGTAAATAATCAGCCAAAAGGATAAGAGAGTCCAAGTAATGTCTGAAAAGCAACGTGCGATTCAAACCTTATATCTACTGCAGGTTTTCAGTATAACAATGACTCTCAACCCTGCTGTGCCTCAGTTGTCCAATTTGAAACTGAAATAATTATAATTTTTGTTTATCATATCTGTTTCAAGTCTTCTTTCAAGAATTTTATAATTTGGCTGGTGACTTTGAACCATAATGCAGATATGGTTCATGTAACTTTACCTAAAGCCTGGCACAAATCTGTTGTTTTCTGGCTAATTTTGCAATGATGCAAAGCATTTAGAAGTTTAGCAGTCTGTCCTGTAGAAACACAGTGATAATACATTGCATGAGCCATGAGTCTGGAAGGATCTGGACTGTAAAGGAAGACACTGAGTAGGTTCAAATCGAGCAGTCAGGGAGTGAGGAGTCATAGCAACACCTTCTAAATGAGGACTGCAGCAAGGACACATCCAAAGAGCAGATCAGCACATGCAGGGTGGGTAACCCAAGCTGATTTTTATTTGCTTAAGGAAGTTCCAGAAATAAACATAAGCAAGGAAGAATAATTTTGGCTGGAGATCTGAGTTGTTTACTAGATGGCTATGGATGGTGTGTGAGAATATAGTATTGCCGCTCATTGCAAGAGTACTTTTTCTTTAATTTTCCACTTGACTAAGGGAGAATTTAAGCTTTTGTTTATTCTGTAGCCTTCAAGATTGGGGAGAGAATTTTTTAAAAGAGAGTTCTAAAGTCTAAAAAGCCAGGAAAAAATTACAATGACCTAAGTGTTCACCGTTGTGGCAGTTTCATAATTTTTCAACCAAACTTCATGTACACTAAAGCATACATTTGGGATATTTTGGGGTAGACAACCTTTGCAAGAGCTGAAGTAAATCTTTGTAGTACAAAAGTTCATTTCAGCTTCAGTCCAGCAATCTGTGAATCACTAGTGGCTTCACTAGAACCATCAACTCACCCAAGAGACCTTGTTCAGACTCTGATCAGAAACTGAGGATGGGATGGTAAATCCTCTAGGAGTGATCCCTGAAGGACAATGCCGAGACACAGGAAGAGCAGAGTAAGAGGGACTTGCACTTTATTGCTGCCTTCATGCGCTAAATCTGACTTTCCTCTCACTTATTGATTTTAGAAAATGAAGTCCTGATATACTCCAGACTAAGTGAGAAGAATAAAAAAAGGATTTCTTACAGCTAGGGAACGGCTGTGCTGTAATTTTAGGAATACTGTAAGTGTTTGATGGGCAGCATAAAGTTACTTTTTACTGCATCCATCATCAGAGTTTCTTGTGCAGATTAATTGCCTTTGCTTAATAAGGGAGAGGGGAAGAAAGCAACAGGAAGGATCCAGACACCAAACATAATTTTGTTGAAAACAAGTTGCAAGATTTATTCCAATAACTCTGAGTACTAATAGATAATAGGCTATAAACAATGTAAGACACTGCCTTGGTCTGAAGAAATATTTTCCTACTGCTTTTGACAGCAGCACCTCTGTGTACTTACACTGAGACTGCCTACCCCAGCCCTCAGTACTCTGTACTCTCGCAGTTCATCTGGGGCTTACTCCAGTTACATCTCCATGATGCATGAGTAGAGACAAGCTTGAATTTGCCTTCATTCCCTACCTTTCATCCACGCTGGCATTTCCCCCAAAGTGCCTTTGCTACACGCAGGACTTTTATGAAAAGCCGTTGGGGGTGGGCAGCATGGGAACAGGACAAGAGGACATGGGAGCGTGGCTGAGCTCACCAGGCTCTCTGAGATACTCCTGGAGGATGAATACTGTAGGTGAAGCATATTCAGGCAAGATAGTGATCAGGACAGTCATGCCGCCCTTAGGGACAAGGTATAGGTTGAGCCAATGTCTTCCACCCATGTTCACATTTCCCTACTTGCAAGCTAGTTATCTGGCTCCAAACCTGAGTCAGGATGCTGGGCCGTTACGGAAACTTCAGAGGAGGTTGCTGGAGTTCAGGCTCAAGTGACAGCTGGGTCACAAGGTAGCACGAAAACTCCTTGGGGGCAGCATGATCAAAAAAACTAAGAAGGTTTTAAGGAGACTCTCCCAAAACAAGAAAGGTTCAGAAATTATCTGTGTGGGGAAATGTGGGCTGTACCAGACCTTAAAAGTTTCAAAGAGACCATGAGGAGCTTGGTTGTGTCAGGACTCCTACTGAGAAATTGTTTGATATCCAGTGAACAAAGTGTGTTAGTATCCTGTATGCTCGTTGTTGGATCTCTTTTGCCCTGAAATACTTTGAATTTATAAGAGCTTTCTGGTCACTGAGCAGCATTCTCACTGCATCCAGAAACAACAGACATGTCTGGATGCAGCTCCTGGTGAGGTACCCCAGGCTTAAACAGTTCAGAGACAGAAAATTGTGAGATCCCATCCTCAACCTAGAAATTATACTGAAAGAAGAAACGTACTTAGCAATGTGATTGAGTCTACACAGCGAACAGCTTCATGAAGCAGCCAGTCATCTTACTTAAAAGTGACAGCTACATTTACCTCATTTAAAATAAATTTTTTGGGTTGAGGCACATTGTTGGTCATTACATCTACAAGAACAAGTGCAAATAACATGCAAGCTCCCTTTCTTCAAGCCTCAAGTGATTTGTTGTTCTAGGTTGTTTTTAATGAGGTTGCTTAACTTTCCCTTTATTGTAATGTTTTATTCTCCTCTTTTTCTGTATCCTCTCATTCCAGGGGAGCAAGAAGGTAAAGGGAGCCAAAGGGAGAGATTTCAACAAGATCACATCTGTTAGTGGGAGAAACATTACTGGAATATTGGCTTGTCATTTGCTAGATGGTGCTAATGAAAACATTATGCAAGAGAGGCTCGCTGCAGACGCAAACAGATGTTTCAGTGCCAAAGTAAAAATGCTGGGAACAATTTTAGCTGTAATTAACATAGTCCACATTATAACAAATTTGTACCTTTAAGAGATTCTTGAAGCATTAACCTTGAATTATATGATTGCTTTATGATAGGTGGAGCATTGTGGAAATTTACTCTAGGAAGGGTGAAGACACCGCACTTTGCTTGTCTTCAGAGGGGCTCCTGTAACTGTTCAGGGCAATCGCTCCTTTTTAGCCATGGCCCCACTGCATGTTTGAAAACCAAGTTCCTTCCTTGCCTTCCCAGCTCCAAGATCACTTCAATCCCTACCTTTCTGCAGTAACGCTATCACTGAGGAGAGATTCCTTCCTGCTTCCACCTGGTGATCAGCTCCAGCCCTGAAGCCTTGGGATTTGATAGCCCTGCCTAGCAGTAGTGGCCGTTTTCTAGGATATCTCGTGTATCATGAGGGATGAGTAATGCCGTTTAGAGGTTTGTGCTGAGAATGAAGACATTGAGAAATGAGTCCTTTGCCACAAATCACTCTTCCCCCCGAGAATGATGGTGACTGCGCTGTGTCTGAGCCCCGTGGTGTGAGTATGGCTGTCCTCCTATGTCCAGAGTGCACCAGCCTCATTAATGTCAGCGAGAGATGCTCACATTAATAATCCCAAATGATGTACTCACTGTGCCAAAGCAAAAGGGATGTTCTTTTGTGCTAGGAAACAGCAGCCGTGTGAGTTATTGTTGTGGAGGGTATATCCTTGTCAGCCTTAATGGTAATTTATGTTCCTGGGTCAGGCATTTACAGGAAGTCACTGTCGGTAGGAGATGAATCAGCAGAAGCTGCATTTTGGAAAGTAACCTCCGGAGCAGGTCTGGAAACCAGCGTCCCTCAGGCTGTTATGCCTCCTGATGGGCTCAGAAGGATGCTCTGACATCCACTTGTGACGATGGGGCAAAACTGTCCCTCTAGTTTGTATGTCCAGGGCTGGGAGATTTCTGCTTGCCCCAGGTCTGTGCAAACCCGTGCTGATGGGAGTGCCGACAGCGCCGAGCAGTGCAGGTGGGGAACCAGGCACAGTGGGTGTATCTGCAGCATAACTTATCTGTGGGACTGTTCATTTTGGCCAAACAGGGGCAAAACTGTAGAAAAATACTGAGTCGAAATGAAAAAGCACTCCCATCCTCAGCCGAGTGTAGGTATGTCAGCAGCACAATATTTGGGAGCAGTTCAAGCCCTGACCGCAGAGCACTCCCAGGGCGCTGCGTTACATGGGGCAATGCTGAGGCCACGGCATCATGAGCACAGCTGCTTTCTGCTTAAGAACATTGTTCATTTCTCTCCTACTAAATCGGAAACTGCTTTCCTTCCTGATGTAATAAAAGCCTGAGCATTATTGCAGGAATTGAAAACTTCTCTCCTTTTGTATTGAAAAGCGGAGCATAAAATGCAAATGGTATGACAGTGAGTATCCAGCCAGCTGGAGAAAGCAAAAGGGCCTGTGCAATACATACAACCTCACTCTGTGTTGGCGTGGCTACTAATTTGGACTAGGTTTGTAGACTATTCTCCAATTTCTTTATGAGGATATATAATCTCTGATGATGACTGTCACTTTTTCTTTCTTAGGTAGGACTTTTTTCTTCATGTCAGCAGAACATCATCAAAACATTATCTTAAGTTATTGCCAGACATTTATCATGCACCTAAATCACTCACAAAACCCCAATATGAAGCTAATTTATCAATTGACCAAACAAATTCCAGTAACTGTACATCAATGGGAAAGGATTATTTGCAAATTCAGCACTGGAATAATGTTTTTTCTTTTTTTCTGGCCTTACAGACAAGGAGATCTTGTTAAAATGCTTTATTGACTGATGGTATACCTCACTTGGTTCACTCTGCCCCATTTTAATGATAATGGCTGGTATTTGCTTCCCAACATTAATGGGACAGATCCTGCTTCGCAGTGGTGTAAATCCAGAACAATTCCACTGCAGAGTTCCTTCACAACAATACTTCTGTATTGTGGAGGAAAAATCAGCCAAAATTTCTTGTATTACAGAAAAAGGTAGAGAGGCAGAAGGACAACTGAATTAAAAATCCTGGTACAGTGGAAAAGTTATGTGAGATATCTGTAACTAGTAAATGTTAGGAGCTGATCTGATAAACGGTGGGAGAGGAAAAGAACTACCTTTCTGTAAATAGTTTTAAAATAAAAATGTCAAAATGTCTTTAGAAAATCTGGCATGAGATTCAGCTCAGAAAATAAAATAAAATCAGTATGTCAATTTTAATGTTCATTGTAGCATGAGGAATTTCTGCTGGCCAGGGGATGGAGCATTCCAGGTGCACACAGTTAAATAGCAGGCATGTGGGGCACTGTACTAATGCTAACATGCTGGCTTTTATTTCAGCTGAGGCTGGGGGCTGATCCCTTGAAATATGACTTGATGTTTAAAATATGAGAAGAGGGACTAAAATGCAGCTTTTCTGGTCAAAGAGTGCATGGGCTGGTTGAGTGCCACGAGTGTAGTAGTCAAAACTTTTTGAAAATATCCAAGGTTAAGGTTGGATTTCAAGCTCTTGCAGACTTTCTTTATTTCTCACCTTTGACTTTCCTAGACCGCTTTTACAACAAGCTTAGAATTACTTAAAGTTGTTCCTAAAAGAATGAGGACCCCCCCCCCACTCATCTGTCTGCAGTGGCAGCAAGCACAGATTGCTGACTTCCTTAAGTTGAAGGTAAATAGCCAAGTTAGTGTCAAGACCCAACGTAGCTGCTAAACAAGTTTGCATGCTTTCTTCTCTATACATCCCTGCATGCTAACCTCTTTCCTTTGCCTATATTAACCCTGCACAATGCAATCGCAAAATCTGCCTGCAACCTGTACCATCCTTACTGTGCTTTCAGACCTTTCAAATACAGCAGATCTGCAAAATTGCAACTTACGCAAATGCTTCATTTCATCGAAAAACATTCATTGAAAGGCTGGGGGCCCTTGTAAGAAGAGAAAAGTAGAATCATGTCCCTTTTAGAGTTGAGTGTGGGGTTGTTAATGCACCTGGCTGTGCATTGTTAACGCACCTGGCTGTGCCTCCTCAGCTGTTTGCAATCACATTGGCAGTGCTGGGAGTCTTAAAGCCCTCGGAAGCAGCTTGTTTTCCTTGCACGAAAGGTAGTTGTGCTGCTCTGCTTTTTCTCTATGTTTTGAACTTGGTTGATGGGGATGTTTTCCTGAGATCTTTGCAACGTGCTATGACTCCACTGGCAGGATTTGTCCTCTGTGATCCAGCCTGGCTGTGTCCCTGCGCAACTGGGAGCTCTGTAGCTGAACTGAGACGTCTGAAGGTAAGAGGCAATCCTCAGAGGTGCTCTAGGATGTTGTGAAAAAAAAAAAAAAACCACCACACAAAAAAAAAACAAACAAAAAAACCCCAAACAGCCTCCTTTACCTCCTGCCAGTTGTTCCAAAGGGAGTGGGACAGAGAAGGATGAAGGAGGCTGGGAGGTAGAGAGACCGTTGAAAGGAAAAGGGGTAAAAGAGATGGTGATTGCATTTGGTGGGGGAAACACTGAGGAAGGAGGGAAAAAAAAGTGTTTTGCACTGAGGGACAGTGTTAGTATAAAACTGTGAATATGTTTAGCCTGGGAATTGCAGTGAGGTTTCTGTATGGGTGATGAACAATCTTTAATGCTAAGATAGGTAGGGCATGTGGCTATGTAGTGCCTCGCACTTGGAAGTGCGTAGTAGAAATAGCCCGAAACCAGCCTTACTCAGCAGGTGTAGTAGATGCTAAATGCTTCTACCTCAAGCTGCCTCCTAAGTAAAACTCTGTGGCAAGCTGTTTGATCCAGCGTAAGTATAAGTAAGGCAGAGGGGCTGACTGCTGGTCAATAGAAATCTAAACAGTTCCCTTGAGAAGGGCAGAAAGCTCAGTCAGATTCTCAAAAGTGTAGCCTGCTGCTGATTCTTTTCTCTCATCTTAATGTGCCCCAGAGTTAAATATTTTTTCTCTCTGATCATGGGAGGTTGTTTGCAGTGTGCAAGAGCTATGAGTTGCTTGGCATGTTGACACAGGCCACCTTCTCCACCGCTGTGAGAAGTGTGAGGGCAGCAGAGGGGTTGGAGTGTGCTCCAGAAGAAGCAGGTGTAGGGATTGATGCCTTCAGCCTGAAATCCTCACAGCCTCTGGTCCCAGCCTGCGAGTCCGAGCACTGCTGACTTAATGCTTTCTTCTGTTGTGATATAGTCAGGGTTTACCATGTGTTTTCATGCCTGTGGACAGTTGTCCTGAGCTTTTTTCAGTTGGCATTTGTGATTTCTGGACAGTTATTTAATGAGAGTATGTGCTTGAACATTGTGGTTAAAATGTCTTCTCCTTTGTTGCTTTATTGTCTGCTGCTACAATACCAACCTTCACCTGAGATAACTACTTTAGGAACTGTTGTACTCATCCTTGCTTGATTTTTTTTTTTCCTAATAGTACAGCCTGAGACTTTTTCAGGTGCTATGTGAAAATAATCATAATTGGAGAGGTTGTGGGAAACGAGAACCTCCTTTTTGCCCACTGCTTCCATTAAGATGAAAAGAGAAATTAGAAGTGTTAAGCTGAAGCCAATGTTTCCCCTGAACAGCATTTTTCTTAATTCTTTGTCAGCCTCATTTACCATTTCCCAGACTGTGCCTCAGTGATTTGGATTAGGTGGAAACCCACAACAATAACTTAGAGCAGCTCAGTGTGCACAGCATGAAAAAGATTTTTATAATACAGGGATGCTGTATGCATTCTTGCCTCTGAAAAAACAAGTGGAATAGACAGACTGTGTAGGAGGGTGAAACCAGCCACTATTTCAATGTCAAGGGCAGGATCAGTGAAGAATTGGATGGTGTAATTGGTTGCAATGACCCTGGACTACCAGAACTCCCTTTTTCAAGACATGCAGTCTACCATGCTAGTATGCCCTTTCCTGAAAGGGATCCAATCTAAAACAGCGTTGCCAGCAGGGATTTGGTTCATGCAGAAGCCAAAGAACTGTGGTTGGAATAAAATCTAAAGCAGGGAAAGAAGAAATGCTGGCAAATTCCAGCAGGCCTGCTAGAGAGACAGCTGGTGTTAGTGCCCAAAAGGGATGGTTTCATTATTCTGCCCATTTGAGAAAACGGGAATCAAGTCTGCACTCATAACTTCTGCACCCCAGTGTGGCTCTGGATCAGACCTGAAGCTCTAGAGCATGTTTGCAGCAAGCTGCTGCTTCTGTGGATGTCATGAATGCTTTAAGAGCAATTATGCTCTTAAGCCTCAATGATGAGGCTTTGGGCAACCTGATCTAGTAGAGGATGTTCCTGCCCATGGCAGGAGAGTTGGAAACAGATGATCTTTAAGGTCCCTTCTGACCCAAACCATTCTATGAGCCATGTTGCAAAAAATCTATTCTTTGCCACTGAGACAAGGGGTAGCCCAAACCTCATGTTCCTCATCTGTGCCCACCCACAGATGCTGAGAGGAGCAGGGAGCGCACTGCAGAGCTAGGGGGCAATAATCATAGCTGCACCAGGGTTAATAGTTATTACCTTATCTGTCCAATTTCCACTCCTCTACGCTCACGTTCTGTCCACTAAACTTTATTTTTGTTTGTGCAGTGCTCATGACAAATGAGCAGGATCTTTATCTTAAATATATCTCTTAGAAATGGAATTCCTGACTGGGGCTCACCAAAGTATTTGGTCAGTCTTTCCCGTGTCCTGCATCCAGCCCACCATCCTCCCTGCTGCTTGCTACCCTTTTTACAGTATGGCTGAAATTTCAAAGTATAGGTCCAAGTCAGAGACCACACTTCTGTGTTACTAAGGTCATGTCCCTTTCTGTTTGAGTAGGGACAGCGAGTGAGGAGATGGAAATTAATTCACTGTGCAAGGACTGAGCTGTGCTACAAGTTGTTGATGCATTTCAGGACAAACCTGTTCTTAGAACAGCCTCTGCCTTTGTGCCGAAAAGCTTTTCCATCTTTCCTGAAATTTCTGAGATGTAGCCAAGAGGCTGTTGGGACAGCAAAATACAGAGAAATACTCCCAGAGGAGTGTTTTCTTCTGGGCACAGGCACAGGCATCCCATGAGTTCAAGACCTTGCTCTTGGACCAAAATACAAGACAACCTAGAGAGATGCAGAGATCCAAATGCCTTTTCCTCATGTTGAGACAGCATCATCATAAGCATCAAAACAAAAATGTGCACCATCCTTTGAGTACTGGCACGTGCTCTGAGAGATCTCAGATGCAAGCTAAACTAAGGAGAGATGAAGAAAGGCAGGCAGCTCCTCAGCCTCCAAAGGTCTGGCTACCTCAGATAAGTAGCTCAGCTCGCAGTGCTCCCTCAAACAACCCTTCTTGCTGTTTGCACCACATCCCTCTCAAGGAGGAGTTCGGGGGTCAGCCAGACTAATTCTTCCCTCATCTTTTCCTCTTACTTAATAGAGAGGGAGTTAAATGGCAGAGTGATAAGCAGCAGGTCTGGCTGGATATAAACATAAGAAAGAGAAGGCTTTGAGACTAGCTTATCTTATCTCTCTACACTCCCACAATGTCTAACAAACCACAGAAATAAAAGCAGAACCAAAATAGCCTCTCTCTTTTTTTTTTTTCTTCCCTTCCCTTTTGTCTAACACTCTTGGGTTTAAAAATACACTTTGAAAAGTAAGGTTAACTCTCAAGATTTAAGATCCCTGCAGTAAACCTCAAGATGCCTGCAAATTGGCTAGATTCAGTAGTACAAGTAGCTGTTGCCTTGAGATGTTTCATTTTTGCCCATTTTACTATACATCCTAGCAAGCAACCTTCTAAACCCTCTGCAGGTTAAGTCCCTGCCATTGGTGACAATTTGAACTAAGAGCTCAAAAAGCCAATCTTTGAACAGGAATCATCTAGGGTAAGGAAAGTGTAGCTTTTAATGTTACTGTGATACTTGCTGGTTTTTTATTTTCCCAAAACTTGTGACCCCCAATTTTCAGGTTTTACCCCTTGTTCATGCAAGAAACAAGGTGAAAACATGAGTAACGTGGGCTATGGGTATGGAAGATTACAGCAACAGACAAAGAACCCAAACTGTGCTGGAGTTTAGTTGGAAAACTTATAATTTCAAACTAATTTCATTAATTCAGTGGCATGACTCAGTGTTTCTAACACATCTTGGTTCAGCAAAAATATATTGTTCAGGTAATCTCCTAATTGTATCCTTAGATTGTTGATACTGGAAACAGCCTGTTTTGAATCATTTCCCCCACCTCCTCTGCTCCCCTTATAATATTGCAATGGGGTATTTGTTGCGCTGTGGGAGAGGAATTCAGAGAACTGTATTTCATGCTGTAAATTAACAACATGATAGTAGGAGCTCAAGACAGCTATTTTGTGGATGGTGCCACTAAGGAAATTACTTCAGGTTCTCAAACAATCTGACTTTAGGGCTAGATTTTTGCCAGTCATTTACATTCTGATTTAAAAAAAAAAAAAAAAAAGTATTATCAACAGAAGGGAAGGACTGAAGTTGGAACTAATTAACTTTTATCTTATTTTAAGTACACAGGCAGGAATTGATAACTATTACATTAAGTATCTCACTCCTCCAACAAACCACATGTTACAGAGCATCTCTAAGAGAATCTACTCATCTACTTGCCATGCCTCCTCCAATGAGCAGGAACAATTTCGGGCTCATTTATACTGATAAGAAATGTCAAATACTCCAGGCTTCCCAGCAACAAACAGGAGCCCAAGGGGCTACCTTCACAACCAGCTGGCTTGATATCTTTGTCTTTCAGATGCATTGTATCTGTTAGACAAAAACCCTAGTGCACATCTAATGTACCGTATTGCTCCTCTGACAGCAGTCGAGCAAGGCTGTAAACTTCCCCGTGCTCTCCAGCACGGGCGTCTCTTCTGTGTTTCTTGTTCTCTCTGCTCTTTGTACTTTATAGTGGGGAAAAAAATACACTTTTAAATATCATGGAATTATTATTTAGACTTTTTCCCCTTTCCTCACTTTTTTTTTTAGCAAGTCATATTCACATTTCTATTACTGCTTGCTCCTGTAAATCTCTAGCCAAACGATTTCATAGCAAATACTCTCCTAACATATAATTTGTGGGCATTTCCTTGGCTTGTTGCTGAAGCAATTAAATTTCTAGGCCTGCTATTTTGAATCGCTCCCTAATCACACCTCACGTGGGATGCGACTGAATCATTTCATAATACAGGGAAATCGTAAAGGGGACGGGGCACAGGAGTATGCAAGAAGTGCTACAATTGGCACTATCTACTGCCATGTATTTATGTAAAACCTGCGTGTTTTCTGAAGGGAGGGTTTGGATCCAGATCCTCTTTTGAAGAAGAAATTCCTTTCCCCACAACTGGAGCATGTTAGCTCTGGCCCATGCCCCTGCATGAAAAAAGACTATCCCACTTGTAGAAAAACAGCATTTTACTTATGGATTTTGCTAGTGGTGTGGCCTTGTACAAAACCACTACTCTACAACTGAGCACAAGCAGTTAGAAATGCTGACTAGAGGAGTATAGAGTGGATTTAGGAGGGGCAAGAAACATGGTTGCCCAGATCTGAATAACGCTGAGTTCTAAATTGGTATATGTCTGTATTTGATAACAAGCTTATAGCCATGGCAGATGCATGATCAGGATACAAATGTCTCCGTTACTCTCAGCAGCAATAAGAGCATTGTTCTTCTTCCCCCTTCTCCCATCTTTAATCCTTTAGACCTGACTCCCCCCTGCCTCTTGTTTTCCTGCTGTCAATTTGCTTAGGTTCCTCTCTCTTCCCAGGGCATTTTAGCATCTATCCAGACTTTGTTGCTCCTGATAAAGGGTAAACTTGCATGCTTCATGGAGAAATGAGGACATGATGCTCAGATTTGACAGTAAAGGCAGTTTGGAGGATAGGGGAGAGCAGCCTTGTTGATCACACCAGAACAAAGACTGCTTGAAAGAGGCAATGACTTAACTGTGTAGTCTATTGCTGATAACGGATGGTTGCCCGTTTCCTGTTGGGAATATTTAATATATCTGCTTTAAGGCTGCATGGGGACTTGAGGTTGGCTGATTCTATTAATAATGCATAGGATGGCTGGATTTAAGTAATAATTATGCACAGAGTATAGTGCAGTGACATATTGGTGCAGAAAATGATTCCTTTAATAGGCTTGTTCCTTTTGGCTAGATCCCTTAGATAGCTAGTTTGTTTGTTTGACAGGTTTATACCTTTTTTCCCCTTAGTTTTTCATTAAAGCCAAACACTTTTGCTGAGCAACTGCAGTGTTCAAGAAATCTCTCCAGAGCTTTCAAGGCGAATGGGGAGGTGGGGCACTGCCTTGGGGGCTGGCTTTCATCGGCATAAAATCTATCCCCACACATCCTCTAAAGGGGGATGTGGGGGTGTGTGTTCAAAGGCAGAAGGCAAGCTACATAACCTCTGTGTGTATCAAGTGCTAACTGGGAGCCCTTCCTGCTGTGTGGACTCCCTGTGGGTAGCTCTGGGAAGAGGAGGAGGTGCTGGAGAATGTTTCTGCCACTGGGTGCCCACGGCGGAGGGGACTTGTCTGTGCAGGACATATAGGGAACCCCTGCCTTGCAAGCTCAGGAATGTAGGAAGGAACCCAAAACTGAATTAAATGAGAAGAATATACTTTTTAATTGAGTGGGAGGAGGGAAAACAAAGTGAAAATTGAGAATCTAAGAGATAGCAGAGCTGGGATTCTTCATATTTGGATTCTCAGTGGTTATTACTGACACAGAAATAGCTCAGTCTTAAGCACGATGGTTTCTTTATGTGTGGGTTTCATGAGCACTTTGCTGCTTTATTTATTCATAAACTGCTGCCTTAAGAAGACAGCTATGGCTTGAAAGGGTGTGATCACTGAGTGCAGTCTACTGTAATGCATTCAACCATTTTCTTTGGGTTAGCCAAGCTGAAGTGGTGTATAGAAAGAGGATCTTGTAGAGACTGATCATTACAGTAATTTTGGAAAACTACTTAAGCATTGACACCAGTCTTGCCACAGTGGGGACATGAATTGGTCAGGAATTCATTTATGGTTGCACAGGACTCCTCCATTTTGTTTTCTGTTACACCATGTGCTGTTTGTTCAGGACATAACTCTCCCTTCACTAAATGTAACAGGAGATCAAGAGCACCAACGCACCTGACAGAGTTCCTGATGTGACACAAGCTCTCCAGGTTCAGCAGCCTTTAATTCTTTCTACTTTGCATTACCTTCATCATCAGCTAGAGCATTTTATCTGGAGAAGAGGATCTAGGAATCCCATGCCAGTTTGTGGCAATCTGGCAATCTTCACTTAATTAACTTACTGCTAACTTTTAGCAGCTTGTAATTTTCTTCTAGACAACATTTTCATGCTAGAGCCCCCAAAAGACCTACAGTGTGTTTAATGGAAGATATGATAATTGTAAGTTACTTTGCTGTAGCTGTTTAAAAGTAAAAAGGGAAAAAAAACATTAAGGCTATCTGAATTATATCACAGGAAAAAGTCTGCTTTTTATTATATATGCTACCCTTAGGCTGAGCTAAATTGCTCCTTTCATAGCTCAGCTGAGGGTGGTTACTTGAGCTTTTTGTACTCCACTAATTTTTTTCTGAATGCTTCAGAGATAATGTGAATGTCCTTTCCTGAGCCAAGCAAACCAAGAAAATATCATTGCATAGGCAAAGACAAGAGAGTCTGTTTTCTTCCTTCTGAGCTTTAGATTGGTGCCACCTTGAGTAGTTTGACTTAGGTGCCAAGTCCATGTGAAACGACTGGGAGCTGGCAATAGCATGTGGCTCTTGCAGTTGTCAGCCCCAAGGAGTCAGGCTGCTTCTGCCCTTGCAGTGAAAGGTATGGTGCACCCTTTGCCAAGTGCCGGTGCTCTGCTGTGTCCTCTCCCCCCACATCCCTGCCTGTTCAGCTGGTGAATCTTTTGCTGATCTGTTTTTTGATCAGGCATGAAATGGCCAGGTTTGAAAGGCTTGGCATGGAGAATCCAACCAGGGACTTTCAGCACAATCACACCCGTCAGACAAGTGAAGTCATCTTGGGAACTGGCAAAGATGAGACACCTGGGGACACTGAATGTCCCCAGCTTTCCCTGCAGTCAGCAGGTTTAAGATCACTTACCCACAGGGAAGTTCTTGGGCTCAGTCTAGATATAGCCTCATTGAGGGATGTCCTGCAGAGAAAGGCTAGAGCTTCTCGTAATGGGAGCTTATTGCAAACTGCTAATTCTTTTGTCTGAACAGCAGGATGTGCCCTAAAGCTCTGTTATATCCAATTAATAAGGGCAAAAACACTACAGCCTCTGAGTGCAACATTAGTAAATGATAGAACTCTGTGTGTCTGACTTTTTCAATAGCCAATTTGTTCTGATAGTGGAGATTGCTGATAATAAACAGTAATTTTAAGGGTTTTGTCCTGTTGCCTCTAGTTAGAAGACGTTAACTCTGACTTCATTTATAAAGCTACTTCTTACTGAAATCAACCCCAATATACAAGCTGCCAGACAGACATTGACTGAAAGCTTTTAAAGTTACTGGCATGAGCTCTGAACCTGCTAGATTTATGTTTCACAAGATGTCCTGATGCACGTGTATAATACAAGTGCATTTTTTCTTTATTCCAAGTCTTTAAGAATCTTGAACAGAATTTAACTCTGAATGGGTTGTTTGGGGGAATAATCTCCACTGATCTCCAAGTGATTACATCCAGATGGGATTTCAACTGCTTGCTAAAGGGAGTTTCAATGGTACGGTATCCAACCTCACAGGAGTTCAACTTGATCACATTTACTCTTTGCCCTCTGTCTAGCAGGCAGTGCAATGGGAACAGATCTGTGGAGCAGCATGGTGCTGAGGAACTGATGTCTACACTGCATGCATTTCACAGCACAAGTACAGCAGTTGCTCTGTGCTATCTCTGGCCTGGTCCCAGGGACTGAACACCCATAAGCAGGTGAAGCACACTGGTGCACACCTGAAGAGCATTGTGCAGTCTGGTTTCATTTGGAAAGAAACCAGTTCTTGGACTTAGACTGCTTCATGATAGACCAAAGTGTGATAAGGAAAAATGGGTGGGAGATTTGCTTCCAAAGCACACTCCTTTTCTGCATTAAAACACTAATGTAGAAGCATCAATTATGTCTTCAAATGTTTCAGGCAGCCCCAAAATGAAAACGAATCCCCTGTGTACATGACCAGCTGCTACCTTTTACCTGGATAGGAGCTATATTGCATCTGCTTTATTTATTTGCGTGCTGCCTATTCTTTGTGCTCAAGGACATGCTGCCCTTCCTTATAACCAAATGCCCAGGATGGCTGGGGAGTTTTGAGGGACTGGAGATGAAATGATTTGTTATGTTACAACCACAAGAAAATGTATTTTGTTTCCAGAACAATTACTATTAGAAGGAGGTGTTCGAGGGAAATGTTCAAAACCTTCTTCTCAATGATAATGAAGTGCAGTGAAGTAGAATGTTAGAGTATAAACTGTCTTGAGTGAATTACAGTCCTGGGTTTTGGTTGGGTTCCCCCCTCCCCATAAGGACGGGGCATAGGCGCTCCTCTCATCCATTATCAGTTCCTGAAATGACAGCCATTCCTATGGGATTAAAAGCGCACTGAATCAGAGATGGCTAAAAAATTTTTGTACAATCCCTAAGGAATAGCTCTTATGAATAGAGCTTGCTTTTAGACCAGGAATGTGCAACAAATCAGCCTTGGGGACTGTTTGCAAAGGCATTACAGTCTATGACATTTTTCTAGCTACTTGCATTTGAATTTCGCACCCATGGAATACAAACACCCTGTCTTGGGTTTTCTGTGTTTATAATCTTAAAAAAATAACAAAATTTATGAGAACTGGATCTGATCTGTTGCTCCAGGATTGATACTGGGCTGGAGAAGCTGGCATTGCACTAACCTCATTCTTCAAGTGTTTGTGGAGGTGGTTTGTGGTGTGATGGGTTTTTTGTTTGTGGTGCTTGTTAGTTTGTGGTTTGGTTTTGGTTTTTTTTTTTTAAATACTGATGAATGATCTAAGAAATTCCTCAGCATCCTACCTTACCTGTGTGCTATGTGGCTCCTCTGAAGTAGCTGGTGGCCAGGATCTGGTATACTTGTACTGACTCCCGTTCCCTAAGCATAGGCACAAAGCCCTGTGCACCAAGGTGACCAAACCAGGACTTCCTCTGCTGCTACCCAGTCACATCACTGTGAACCCCAGTAATTTAATAGTACATCTACATCAGCCGCTGTTCCTTGGTACTAGCGTATGGGCTGGTATAAAGAGCAGCCCTGAGGAAGATTTACAGTTATATCCACTGAGGACAGTGTTACTGACTCGTCATCCTTCAACAGAAAACTGCCTAGGATTTTTATTTTTAGAGCAGCTCTTAAGTGGCTCTTCTCACTTTGGTCCATTTTCTCCAGTGCTAAAATGCAAGTGTCAATGTTTTGGTTTTTTGGGGTTTTTTTTGTTGTGTTGGGTTTTTTTTTATCCTAATGTGGTGTGAGGAGTGGAAAGCATTTTCAAGATGAAATGGAAATGTTTGCAAAACATGCTAAGATTTCCCCAGGGGACATTACCATAGGGTGCTAATACCAGGCAAAAAATCCCTAAACCCATGACTTGTGATACCCTGTCCTCTTTTATAGTCACTTTTCAAAGTCTCGTTTGATACTTTTTGCCATCAAGGATCACTTAGGCAAAGATTTGCAGAGAGGCTTGTGCCCTGTAAATCACCTCTTCTCCAGCAGTTTCTGAAAGCTGGGTGCCAGCATCCTTCAAAGTTAATATTTCCCCTCAACTTACTTTGGGAACTGCTTAGAAAGTTTGGAGATGTACCGCACATAGTCTAAGCCACCAGAGAAAGCTCATGCCTAAAGGCTCATGGAATAAAAATGGAGCTCAAGTTAAAGGAAACCTTTTTCTTAGGATGATACTGTGACCTTTGATTTCTAAAGTAAGTTTGCCAAAGGAAGTTGTGCTATGAATGACTTAAACCACCTTCTTGCCTCTGTCCTCACTCAGCCAAAAGGCAAAGAACGCTCCGATGTTGGCAGCCTAACAGAAGTAATATTTTTTTAAGGATGATCTGTTCTTGATTATTTTTTTTAGTATATTTGGCACAAATAACCCCTCAATCAAGGTTAGTACATAGACATCTTTTGGTCTAGCCATCTTTTTAGAGCAATATATTGAGTAGTGTCGGATATGATTTATCTCACATTTCTTTGCTCTCTCATTCCCAGTGAAGGAATACAACCTTCTCTTTTGCTAATAGGTGAAGAATTATATATATATATATATATATATATAAAAAAAAAAAATACAGCGTCCCTAGAGTTAAGGCATCTCTCCAACCTTGCTCCACTCAGGAGGAGGTGGGTGCCTGCCAGTGTGGCCATGCTTCTCATCCCTGGTGCCAGTGCCCCATCTGACTCGGAACTGGTGGCAAACCTGCTCCCAGCTCTTGCAGCTGGACCCTGATTTCTCTTCCTGGAGAATCAATTTCTGTGGAATCCATCTCAGAGCCTTGGTGCTCAGAGAGCCCACCCTTCCCCAGCTTAGCGGCTGGCATTACTTTTGCTAAGCACTTTGGCAAATTAACCTCCCTGCAATACTTAGGGGATAGTCACTGCTTTGCAGCAGTTCTGCTCTTTCATTGACCCAACTGTTGTATTTTGCTGGAACTCTCTGATATTTATACACGTTGTTTCTAGAACAGATTTTAAAACTGTGGCATGTATAGTCTAAACTCTGAAATTCTCTGAGAACCACTCTACAAAGGATAAAAATCAGATGGAATTTTATCCACTTTAAGCAGTGGCTCTGGTGTGTTCTCATTATAGTCATTTCTGGTTTTCACTTTCCTTGTTTTGTGACAGAACAAATTAAAACAGTGCCTCAGCTCATTCTGAGAATGGTGCACTACAATGTACTAGTGTTACTAAATATTTAGTGCTCCACAGTGCTGTCAGCAGTAGTTTGTAGTGCATACTTGAATGAACTGCAGCTACACGATCAGGCCTCAGTAGATTTAAAATCCCCTAGCCCATGTGCGGCTGTAGGTCGGAGTCACTTGTGTGCGGACAGCGAACGTGCTATTTTCCTCCATGAGCTTGGGAGACCTCAGGCTATTTAGGAATGAGGCATCATCTATTTCCCTTTGTAAACTGATTACCTGGTTTTGCTTTTTAAAAAATAATAAAAAAAAAATGTTGGTTTCAGAGAGTAGCTGTAGAAACTAGCCTTTGCTGTACCTGGGGTAGCAAGCTGAGGAGATGACTTCTTCCATGTAGGGGTGGCTTTGCTGGGAGAGCTCCGGTCTGTGCAGCAGAGTAGCTGCTTCATCAAAGATGATGTATCTGCCTTTACACTGCACTTAGAGATGTCCTGGTGCCTGTTTCTGTGCCACTCGTTCAAACTGGTATTGAGGCAGAGGGTGCAAGGACTTGTTCAAAAAAGACTTGGTTTTTTTTGATGAGGAGTTAAGGGACATGGGTGTTGCCAAGCTGAGAGCAGAGGGAAAGACCATCCTGCAAACTAGCAAGGAGTACCAAAGTAGCCAATGCCTCGAAAGTCTATTTGAATTCCTTGGGATTTTTGCCCACTAAAAATAAATGAGGAGATAGAGGTGCCTGTGTGAGAAAAGAAATATGACATGACTAACCCTGCAGGAAGCGGGAACGTGTGCTCTTAAGCACTGCGGCAATGCACGGCAACTGCACCATCGCTGCCACCGTGTCCAGGGCGCAATGGGGTTTGTCCTGCTGGAAGTTGGTGGGCTGGTGCGGGGCTGGCACATGGGCATGTCCTGACTGCACCTTGGTCCATGAAAGGTGAATGCAGAGGGAGAGGCACCGAAAGGCTCCTGTTGTGTGCTTGGTGGGCAACTGGAAGTGACCCAGTGACTGTTCTGCAAGTTTAGAAATTACAGGGTGTTGACTAGTCTTTCTCACTTCCTGTATTTTTCAAATTCCTGATGGTCATTTCTGCAAGAACTGCAGAAATTCCATGTTAGGAGAAGGAAAGATTTCTGGATGCTGTTGTAAGAAAGATTTGGAAATAGTATTTGTTTGTGCTCATAATCAGAAGTCCTCCTCAACACTGATAAATTCTTCCAGGTAAAACTTTAAACAGTTTAAGAGAAACAAGGGACTTTTATTTTGGTGACTGTTAATAAAAAAATACTGATCAGGACACTGATCTTGAAAAGTAGGGCAGACTTGGAATGACTCAGACTTTCCATTTACCTTCTGAAATACAAACCAGTCTTTCTGAAGTAGAGCCTTGGGAATTGGTTTGTAACACCTTTGGCAGAGACCAGGACTTCCCAACAGGCTATCTAAGATCTTGTTTATAATGGTCTTGTAAGCAATGGATGCATTCCACACAAAAAAATGTAAAAATATATTAACTAGTACAAAACATAAATTATTTTTGTAAAAGTTCTGAAAATCCTTGTAAAAATGGATCCAACACATCTTAAAATTGATAGCCATCCACAGACCCAGGCAGCCTTCTGTACTCAGGATGTGCTGTACCGAGGCTGTTCATTCCCTCAGTTCTTGATGTCTGGGTAACGTTTGCCCTTGAACACAAGGTAGAACTTTCCTGCTTTTAAGCTAACTGTCTGCAAGCCTCGAACAATAGATTTCATACAGAATTGAGATTTCTGTCAGTCACAAGAATCTGTGTTTGAGTAGTGTGTTCAGAGCCCTTGCTCTCTTCCTTTCCCTTTACCAGAGGAAGCTGTATTTTTTTTAACTTCTTGCTGGAAAAGAAAATTCACTTAAATGTGTGCTGCTTAAAAGGTCCTTTGAAGCTGTTAAATCAGGCAGCGTCCAGACATATAACAACAACATACATATTTTTCTTTTTTTTTTACTCAGACCTTTTATTAAAAAACATCAAGATTTGTTAACATGGCCTTATTTATTGCTAGTTTCATCAAAATTATGGCTTAAAAATGTCTTCTAAATATTCAGGAAAAAAACAGCCAGTGGTTGTCAAAACAAAATATTCTGAACTGTTCTATTCCTAAAACCTTTGAAGGTTTCTTTTTTTTTTTTCGTTCCTCTCCCCTCCAGTTTGACTGTGATTAATTTTTAAAGGCCAGAGGAACTCTGAGGAGAAAACTTGAGCCCTCAGATGGAAATATCTACATTAGCAGTATTTGGGAGCTGCGATCTGAGAGGAATGATTTAAATTCTGTGTGGGGTAAAAAAAGTGATTATGTGTTTCCAGCAGTACTCTGTATTGCATGTGGCAAACCTATTGCTGAAGTTTTAACGCTGCTTGGTGTTGTGTTAGTCCCTGTGGAATTAAGAGCCGGTGACTGCACTCCCTGCTGCTGTACAAAACAAGGCTAAAACTGGTGGTGAAAAACGTAACCTGGAGTTTGCAGAAGTGCCTGTTTTCCGAGTGTCTCAAAGTCTTTGTCTTTCACAAACAGAACCCCTCTGACAAGAAATTATTTGGGAGCTAAATTACAGAGAGTTTAAGTGAGTAGCCAAGGTCCCAGCAAGAAGGAGACTGTATGGATGAGGGAGAAAATCGGGGTCTAATCTTTTCCCTAACCAAATTCCTGGCTCTCTTCTGGTTTGCCTTGAGGTGCCTGCAACTCACTGCAAATTTTAGTTCCTGATTTTTCTTTTTACTTTATTCCCCCTGTGAAATCTGGGATGTTTAAGGATTTTTCTTTCATATATTTGTGGACTTAAATCGTGGGAGAAGGGATGCAATTCACATGGATTTCTTCAGCAGCCCGACACCCGTAGTACGGAGACGGCGCCTTTCTTGGAAAGGTGTCGTGGGAAATCCTCTTGCCGAGTCATCCGCCGCCCAGATGAGATTCGTTATGCAAGTACCAGCGAGGTGTCGGAGCTAAGGCTTGCTCTTCCTCTGGTGGCTTCATAAATCGGAAAGCCTAATTCATTTCATTACCTAGGTCTGGGGGGAGCTTGGGCTTCACCAGTTACCTGCTGCCTTCTCATCCCTTTGTCTCTGCCCTCCCTTTCATCTGTCTGGTTTCCTCTAGATGGCGTTGCAGGAGAAAGGGAATTCAGATGGAAAAGTAGAATTTTTTTTTTTACTGCTGGAGAAGTTGCAGGAGCTGCTTTGCATTTTGATGATGCTCGATTATCTTATCCAGTAGACAAGCACATACAATATTAATACCTCCCATGTCAATCTCAAACAGGATGCAGATAAGTATTTCTTCTGAGAAGTTTTATTGATTGGTTCTTCATCTAAACAGTCTTTCCAGCTCTCTTTTTTATTTGGGTAATTTTGTCTATGGTTTCCCAGGATATTCATGTTTGTGCAGGGAGAAAAATACAATCATATAAGTGTGTCCTTTGATATAAAAGGACAGTGGAAACTTCTAAAAGCACCTTACCTTTCTCTCACTTATCTCCTGGGATTTTATTTTTTTTAAATGTAACTCACTGTGAGATTGCAGAAACAATTTATTCTCCTCTGTTTTTTTCTAGTTTGTTTTCCTCCTGCATTTGACAGTACTATCTGCATAATCAATTTCTCTCTTTCACTGTAGTAATTCCTCTTTTTATGGGATGTTCAGGCAAGCTGAAAAAAAAAAAAAAAAAAAAAAAGAAAATTACTTTTAAGCTGCCCACACTGGCTGCAGGACTGTGATGCCAGTTGCTATCTGGGGAATTCAGTAGCTATCTTGTAGTCCTCTTAAAGTTTAGTGTGCTCTCCAAATATTTTCTTTAAGAGGTTTTTGGGAACTGAGGTCTGTGAGCAGGTTTCCCCACCAGTGCAGACAAGCGATACGAGCCCTTTTGCCAGGCAGGTTGAATTTTCCATCCACAGTTGACCTATTAGGAGCTCATTCATCCTGAGCCCTGTTCCTTTGAGAGAGAAAAACCTGCCTTCTGACTGCCAGCCCACGTATATTCAGTGGCTGTTCCATACAGCATTGTCTCTTAGCTCCAATAGTTGTTCTCTTCTTGCTGTTTAAACTTGAAGCAAAGGGATTGCATCCCCTCTTAGCCTTCATTTTGACAGACTAAATGGACCCAGCTCGTTTAGTTCTCATAAAGCAGTCTTTCTATTAATCAAACCATGCTAAGAATCCTCCTCCTACTCTCTTCTAGAATGAGTTCATCTTTTCTAAATTGTACTTGAACTACATATATCTTTGATAAATACCTCTCAGGTGCTTTGTATGTGGTGTCTAGCATTACCACGCTTCCAGGTCCTGGATGTCCTCTGAAGCATTCTGGTATCACAATAACATTTTTTTTGTGGCTTCATTATGGTGATTCAGTTATCATAGAATCTGTATCTCTTCCTCTTCAAATATTTTCAACTACAAGCATGTAGCTTTTAATGGAAATTTGATTTTTATCCCAAAATTAATCTATATTTTTGTACTGGTTTTAAATTTAAATACTACTTCTGTTAATTGAGTTGTCTGTGGCATCCGTACCTGCGTGATACTCCAGTCCTCTGCTGTCCTATTACAGCCAACGCAGTTGGTGTCATTTGCAAATGTCATCCATGTATTGCTGTTGTCTGTGTTGGGAAGTAATTGTGAAGTCAGGTTGGGAAAGAATCATTGCAAATGCAACCTGCTTTATTAAAGGTTATAGTGCCCAGATCTCCTTTGCATCTCCTGACAGCAAAGGGTGTTGGGTCAGTCAAATTCCAACTCCCTGTAGTTAACACATGTCTTTCAGCCTGGTCTCCTTTCACTTATAATATACTTTGCTTCAAAACCTTTTCTAAAGTCTTGAAGGCTGTTCATAGATTAGCCTGGTTTTCCTCTTTCTTAAATACAGACTGTCTTCTGCAGCGATAAGGCTACGTCTGCAAAGTCAGAAACTATTGAAAGTTGTTATAAGGTCTGCATCTTTTTCTGCCACTGCTTTCAGGAGGGATGGATGTCCTATGACATTAGAATATTAAGATTTCCTTTTTTTTAAGTCATTTTAGCTGTGGTAATTTCTTTGCATCCCCTCTATCACTCATTACCCCTCCCATGTGCTCTGCATGGCCATGCTGTCTTTACAATGTTCTTTTCTCCTTGGTATCCAACAATATATTGATTAAAAACCTTTAATTTGAAAAATAAAGGTTTTATTCAGTATAATTGTTTTTATTCACACCTTTAAAAAAAGACATCAAGGTAAGAGTCATCCAAAGCAAAGTGTATTTCTGAGATTTGTTTTTTCTGATCTCGTCAGGTCCTAACCTGTGTGCTCTGAGCACAGATAAATCAACATCACTTCAACTGCCTTATTCTGTCCGGGGTGAAAGATTTTCTGGACTTGGCAATCTTTTCTGTTAAGGAGGCTTTGTATTTAAATAAGAACAGAAATTGAATAGTCCCATATGCAGAAGGTCAGAAAGACTTCACTGAATGGCTGGCTGCTCTGCATTGAAGGCCTCTTGCTTGAGGGAAGTGCATGAAAACATGTATCTGCTTTCACCTAGCTTTGTGAATCTGATCTGTTCTCTGCGTGAAGGCAAGTTGGTAACAACAGAACCACTGTGTGTATCTCACCTGATGCAAGCCAGCTTGGCACCCTAAATGCACCCAGTGGCTTGCTCTTCAACACTCAGGTGTGCCCACGGGTGTGCAAAGGTGGGTGGAAAAGCGGTATAGGCTGGTCCTGCTGTGTGTCATCCCTGCAGGGTGACTCCTGTCACTCCAGGGTTCAGCTGTGCCTGGGGTCTGGCGGGGATGTGCTGTTGTGTCTTGGACCTGAAATCCATATGTTAGTGCATGCGGGACTATTGATGTGCTTGGGTGAGGTGCAATGCCCTGGGGCTTTGGAAGAGGAGAGCCTGGGGAGACTGAAATCTTTGCGAAATTGAGTATTGATTCCTCTTGCTCAGAGAGCTGTGAAAACCCAGGGTCCTAAGACTTCAAGGATATCACAAATTATTCATAATGTTCCACTAAAGGGGAATTTTTTTTATCAGTTTAGTCTTCCACATTTAATGCACCTGTAGCACTAGCTCAGCTGTGGTACGTAAAGGGGAGTTATTGGCTCTTCTCCTTACTCATCTTTACCTTTCTTCTTTCCCAGAGATACCACTTAGGGCTGGTAAAGCTGTGACTTTAAACCAATATATTAGCTAAGACATGGGGTGCAGGGGGGAGTTTCATTTAAGCTCTTATGACACACCAGGAGTACGGTCCTAAGGACAGACAGAGGTAACCAACGTACAGCCATACTGGTACAACCCCTCAAGGTGTTCCTCTCTGGGTATGGTCTAATTCAGGGGAGGGTGAGAGAGTTGGCCCTGGCCTCTTTAGAGCTAGAAAATGGTCCCTAGGTGGGTTGTGTGTGTGGTAAGTTCTGTGACAGGTTTATGGTCTGCTCCTGTAGGATATGGGTCCGAAGAATGACCATTGCTTTCTGAAGAAACCAAGAATGCTTTGAAACTAAGAGTTGATCATTAAAATGGAGTTTAAGGGTTTTTTCCTAAGCCTCTTAGGTTTTTCTCTGGCTTTCTTCTGGCTTCTGGAACTGTCTTTCTAATAAAAAATAAATAGTTGGATCTGTTTATTGGTGCTCACTATTTAATTAAATCTGTTTTCAAGAAACAGTAGACTTTGCGTAATGCTTGCAATAAATATTCTGTGTGCATTCTTTGAAGATTTAACTTGAAAATATTCATTTGAAAAATCAAGTAAGGTCCAGTGCTGACACTTTGTCCAAAGTGTGTTTGTTTCTTCTCTTAGACTGGTGACATTTTCTTCCCAGAGCTGCTGCTGCTCCACAAGGAATGCAGCTTGTTGTATTTAACGTAGTCTTAGTACCCTTTGCTATTTGGTTGCTGTTACTGAAAGGAAACAACTAAGGAAAATAATGACAGAAAAGATAGTTTGCTCAAATATGTTCCTGGATACAAATGTGAAATAGAGTTTACTTCCCAACTTGATTAGTTTTTTTTTTTGGTTTTGGCTGTGTCCATTTGTTTTCACCCTGGAAGAAGATTTCTTGGTACAGGTAACTGGGTAATATACTGTTCCCTGCTCTGAATTAGTAGATGTTTAGATCCCTGATTTGAGGCTCCTCTATCTTCAGCAGGCCTTATATCTAGCCATATAATTTTGGATAAAAACTGAGTAGTAAGAGATAAATTTAGGCAAGCTGGAAATAGTGCATACTGGAGCTAAGCTTTGTATTAACCTTATCCTTCTGCTTCAAACCATCCCCTTTCATTTTGACCTGGCAGCTGCTGCTTCTTCACCTTCTATGTAGGCATTGCCTCACTTTCCCAGCCTCAAACCACCTCTCTGCTCCTTCTGACATGCTTTTTCCCTGTAGTGTTATGGAGGGGTTACCCAGGTGCTGGAAACTCCTGTTGCTGTATGCTCTGTGCTTGATTTTTATTTTTAATTTTTTTTTTGCCCCAGATATAAAATTCAGGCCTGGGGACCATATAGCTCAATTATCAGTGGGAGATCTCCTGACTTATGCTAATTAAACAGGGCCCTATGTTCCTTTATGTTGATCAACAGTTCGCTTCACAGTCTGTGCTGAACAAGTAGCGTTGTGGTTTGTGCAGAACTATGAAAAGTCTCTATGGAAACAAAATAAATGAAATCTGGGGCGATTTGAGCTTTTGTACCTTAGAAGGAATACTTGCTGGTTGATATCAAAGTAAATTCAAGTTTTCTTCATTTAATTGTTCACAACTCATGCCAGGTAACTTGGCGCATTCAGCTGTATATATTCTTTGGCCAGGCTTTGCATGGTACATTGTATCTTGATTAAATTTAGCACTGAGAATGGGGACACTGCCTTCCTGTGGTCCTGTCAAGGTTGTTGAGATGTACTCGTTGATGCTGGCATCTTTCATGGAGATTGATACTTGTAATTGTGATTCTTCCTTTGTCTGAGGCTTTATTGCTCTGTCTACGGGCATTTGATTCTCATCCGTTGCCTTGTGAATGAATGGGTAGGTAAAGCTTAGACAGAGCTGGTGTAAAAGCCTTAGGAATGCAATATTCCCTTTACTAAGGAAATGATGGACAGTGTGTTGGGCATGAAACAAATCTGGGTTCCTCTGACAAGTCACCCTTCCTCCCCACTGAAGTTTGGGCTGTGGAAGCAAAGTGTGCCACCCTGCTGAAGTCTCCTTATTACGTATTTTGAGTGGAGCTGTTAACTTCACATTTACATCAACATTCCCTGCTCTCCATTGAACTGGGGGTTTGGATTAGTTGGTTTAATGGTAGGATCTTGTCTTCGTGTTTTCGGCATCAATCACTTAAAAAAACCCCAAAAACCAAACAACAAAAAACCCCAACCAAACACATTTCTGCTCTGCACCCCCCCCCCCAAAAAAAAACCCCACCACCCTCCTAACACCTTCACAGTGAAGGAGCTGATGCCTAAATCAAACCAGAAATGTCTTTTGCTCTGTTTGCAGATGGAAAAGGATGTCACTAGCTAGATTCCCCAAAAAATTCTTGTTTTATTTTATTCTCTATCAGGAAGCATTTGCCTGTCCCCAGGGAAGAAACAGTGTCAGCCATGCAAACACAGCCAGGTGAAACTGAGGAATTCCCTGCTCGAACAAGCGAGCTGCATCTCGGCAGGATGTTAAGAAACAACAGTTAGAACAAAAATGGAGCTTGACAAATTGAAGGAGCTCTAAGATGCATTTAGGTTGGTCTTATGCGGCATTTTGTGTGACTGTCTGATGAAGCACTTAAGAGACTTGAGCTGAAGTAAAATCAAAGAAAAGGAGAGGTTGAGATAAAAATTTCAGTGCTCTCATGGATAAATGAGGTAGTCTTTTTGCATCTGCGTTGAGAGGATTCTTGAAAGGCAGAAAAGAAGGATGCGTCCTGGTTGTGGTTTGGGTTTTTTGTGTGTTTTTGTTGTTGCTTTGGGGTTTTTTTGTGTGTCTGCATGCTGCCTAGGTGAATGGCTTCTTCCAGGGAGAGCTGGGTGGTTAGCAGCATGTGTATGATATTAGTCACGGTGCTCAGCACAATTCTGGAAATGATGTGCCCTGCACACAAACCAGTGATGCACGAGTCCCAGATTGTTCCTCCAGGTAGGCAGCGGTACTCAGCGACGCGTGTTGGTTATAGCTGCACAACACCTGGCAGGGCACGCGGGGACTTGAGCTTGTGTTTGTGTTCTGTGTGAATCTCTGAGGAGAATGGCTGATTTGGGGTATTTAGATCTTATTTTCTGTACTGAAAAAGCCCCTCTCCCCTACTGTGAATCTACATGCAGATAAAAGAAAATGCAAACTAAAACATGTTTCTGACCAGCATTAGTCTTTTATTTCTGAAAGCTGAAGATGAATGAAACCCGGTTCCAAACTTCCTGTACCAGATGTTGCTTTCATTCCTTGGCAACTGTTGTTGATGTTGCTCAAACCAGTGTTACCAAAGAGGAAAGTCTTTCTGGGTTGCTTCGTCTGTTTATTAGTATGCTAGAGCTGGCTGGAAACTGCTTTCTTCCCAGACTGTATCCTTTCCATTTCCCTTTCCTCGCCTTTTTTTTTTATTATTTTTTTGGAAGGGAATAAATTAGCAATTGAAAAGTCAGAAATTGACTCCAGCTCAGTTAACCATGTGTTTTACTAAAAATGTCACTTAGATGCAAATTCTTTTGTTTTTCAGAAGGCAAAAAAAGATTTATAAGGCACTTTAATGAAAAGTGTAGATTTTTTTTTTTTAAAAATCAAGTCTCCTATTTTTCATTTGAAAACACTTGAAATCGAATACTCCTTACCACAATTAATCCACATTAATCATTCATCTTGGCAGCATCTGTTCTGAGCCACTGCTCCTCCAGATAAATATTATTAGTCTTTCACCAAAGGTAAATTTCTGGTGCTGGCTGTGGGGATTTTTTTTTTAATTCAGAATCTTAATGTTCAATTTTCTTGCCTACTCTTGGAAAATATGTAAGTGTCCCCCTCAAAACTACTAGCATTCTTCAATTGACACAGATTCCAGTGGAACATCCGAGGGATGTGTCATCAATAGATATTAGTCAGACAAGGTTCAAATTATGAAAGTTAAAAAAACATAGTTCAATGTCAAATTCTAATGCTAACGTAGCACTAAGGCTCAGTGGATTCATTTGATGAATGACAATAATTAGTAAATACGAGTTCTCATCAAGGATACACGTTTAAGCTGGTTGCTTTGGGGAATTATATGCAATATGTATAATAACCTGGTGCTGTCTCAGAGATGCTCATTCAGAACCCTTTTTTTAAGCCCTGCAGGGAAGAGGGAGAAGGAAACTAGAGATGCATGACCTTCATCAGAAAGGTTTCTTTGCATGAAAGACCAGGTTATTGAATACAGAGGGCTCGTTAGAGCAGGTCAAATACTGCAAAGCAGCATTCGCAAACATTCACTTCTATTCAGCAAAGCCGTTTGGTCCAACTATGTTTATCCTTGTTGTTTGCTATTCTTGAATATTTGCACATATGTTCTGGGGAAGCCTGCTGTTCCTGCCGATACCCAATCTGCATGCAAACCAAGGGATGTGTCAAATGAGTGCATTGCCTCCTGATTATTTATTATTCCCCAGGGTAAAAACTAAGCAAAACTTTCTAGCCTTCCAAGCAAAAAAAGCAAGGAAGCAAAATAATAAAGGAGTTTGTGACTTGCTTTACTATGCATTGTGAATGGATGAAAATGTTGTTAAAGAAGCCCCAGATCCCTAGAAGGAAATAGCTATGGGCAGTTAATCAGCGTTGGCCTGCGTCATCCTCCTGAGTGCTTCAGTCCTGCCCAGCTGTGCATCAGTGGTGGCTGCTTCTGGCAGGATTGCTTGCTGGGGGTTTCGGTTTTGTATGTAAAGAAAATGGAGTATGGAAGGCTGAGGAGTAAAAGAAGTATCACCAGCAAAACTGTCTTACAGCTCTAGAAGAATGAGGTTAAATGACCTGACAGATTAAACACAGACAGGGATTTGTCCTTCTTGGCAAAGTATGGTCATCTAAATAGCGTACCTGAGAGATGCCAAAAGAAAGGCTAAATATTTTGGGGGGAAAAAGGTATGTAGGTCATGTTGCTAAGTGGGAGACTGCCTTTGAAAATGGTAACACTGGAAAAAAATTCTCTTAAAGTTACAGTTAGGTATTGAATAAGATTATTGTTCTGGTGTGAGGTTGTGGGTGTGTGGTTTTGGGAATATTGAGCAAAACTATCTCTGCAGGCTGCTGTAAGGCTGTTGTTTCTGGTTCTGGTGTCCATGTTTCCAAAAGATCCTGAGAAGCTGGAAAACATAGAAATGTGCTGTTCAGATGATTCCCAAGCTGAAGAGTCTCCAAAAGTTATTTAAGAAACTCTGTTTTTTCTTTCCTCAAGAGCAAATCAAGGGTGGATCATGGTTTACAAACTTCTGCATAGATGAGAAATCAAATGGTAGTAGATCTAACTAGGCTCTTTAGTCAGGAGACTGGAAGCTGGTGATTAAATCTAAGCTTGTAATAAAGCACATATTGTTAAGGAGTCAAGTATTAGAATAGTTTACCTAAAACCTTATTGAATGCTCCAACACTTGTCATCTCTATCTAAAGCCTTATTGCCGTTCTCAAATAAGAAAAGTGAGGGACCTTGTACCGCAGCACCTGGGACCTGATGGCTGTGTGCTCCCTGGTGCAGGAGCTCGGGGCTGATCTCTGCTCCTGGATTTGTGCTTCAACACAAAGGACAGGGTGAGATTTGCATTACAAAGAGAAGGGATAATAGAAAGGATGGGAATAAGCAACTGTGCTTGTTTATTTTAAGAAAGAAAAAAATGACATAAGCCAAGTAGCACCATACTCTATTTACTAACTCTTCAGAGAGATTGGAGATTGCTTTTAATCAGTCTTTGACAGCTATTTCACTTTTTATACATGTAGCTTTTCCTGTTTTCTGTGCTAAGAAAACTTGCACTGAGTGAAGTGGGGTGATTTATTTCCTGCACGTAGGAATTGTTTCCATAGCTGGACCTCAAGAAATGCTGTGAGTGTTCGTTCATCTTATCAGGACCTGACTCCTGACCTTTGAGAGAGGCCTCAAGGAATATTTTTAAAAAAAAAAAAAACCAAACCAAACAACCAACAAAAAAAAACAACCCCCAAACCAAACAATATTAGGCTGTCCCCACAAACACAGCATGTGCTGCAAGTACAGCAGGCATTCAGGCAGTGATCTGGTAACGGAAAGTTGTCATTCACTTGCATTTCTTCTGGGCAGTATTAAACTCCTACAGGAAAGGCAAATGAGGTTGTCTTATTTATTATTTTCAGGTTTGAAATAGGAACTGACTGTGGTGGCAAATGTATTGTAAGTATTGATCTAAAATAAAATGTTTCTAGTCAGGAGTAGGGGGAGCAGACAGTGAACACCTAATCTGGAAAATGCAACGTTGGCCCTGAGCCCACGGTCCTCAACGTCTATCGAAGTGAAAGGCTCTCTGGATAGTTATGCCAATGTCTTAACCTGATTTGTTGAGAGAAAGCTGTTTTCCACATGTTATTGAAATGCTGCTATGAAGAATTCTCATTATGTTTTCCCTGCTGTAAATCAGGAGTAATTCAATTGACATGAGAAGTGTCTTGGGAAGAACCAGGTATGACATCACAATAAAACATTCAGAAATTGATAACCCAATGTTGCTTGGCCTGGTTCAGTTCAGAGTATGTCAGAAGTTACTGTTATCTTCAGGGCAACAGGTTCTATTTAAGCTCTGAATAAACACCTAAAGAAGTATAGAAATGCTTCCCTACAGAGTTTTCCCCTATGGACTCTTGCAGCCTGAATGTAGGAGGAGGATGGAGGCAGGGGAGGGAAGCTGTGGAGATATGACCTGACCTAGCCAAGGCTGTCCAGGACATCGGTGGCAGCTAGGAGTAGGACCAGTCTCCTCAGTCCCAGACCAGTGCCAAATCAAGTAGAACAAATGCTCTCTGAAGATCGATGCAGTTGTTCTTCAGAATATTTTAACAGACTTATTACCAGAGATCTCTGCTTTACCCACATAATAAAATCAGTCTAAGTGGTTGTTTCCAGACAGCCATATTTTTTCTGCGCTGATACTAAGCTCCTGCTCAGTTTAGCTGCTTGCTTGAGTGATTGAGGGGCTGCATAGCCCAGTGACGAGATGAAGTTAATTGCCTTGAAGATCACATGCCAGGTTTGGAGCTCCTTGTCAGCGCAGCAGCTGGGTTGAGGGACAAGTGACTCTCTTGGTGCTCCCAGCTGTGACACAGATCACAACGTGTCCCATGCGTGTGAAAGCCCTCGTGCACGGAGATGTGCCTGTCCCTGCACCGGCAGCTAGAAAGTCTGGAAAAGTCTCACAGGTTTCACCCCTCTCCAACTTGTGCGACGCTGTGGAAAGCTGCTTGGCAGCCTGCCTGCACGCACACCAGGCTAAACGCTGCAGTGGGTGCCAGGATGAGAAGGAACCGCAGACTGCCAGGCTAATTTCGGCCAGTGACCCATCTCGTCCTGCCTTCTGGCCCTCCTGGTGTGCAGAGCCACAGGCTCGAGGCTGGCACAGGAACAGGATGAGTATCTGAGGGAAATTATTCTCCTCTTAAGTATACACATTTAGTAGCGCATTTGTATGAGGAATGGTGTAAATTTGATTTGGTCCAAAGATTATTTTATTGTTCATCTAAGCAAGTAGTCTTTTGGCTTACTTAGGTGGTTTATATCATTACCCATTTTGTAATTGCTTTTACTTCCCAAAACTGTGCGTCGTGATCTTCACAAAGATTAATACTTTCATCTGCTGATTTGAAGTCAAGGCAGAGCTGCTAACAGGTCTCAGCTACAAAGTAACAGGAGATACTTCATGGGAACCCCCCCCACCCCAGCTCCGTCTTACCCATTTTTCTATCATAAAGGCAAGATCAAGAATATTTAAACTCTCCCATGCGAATATTTGTCTGTGTATTAAATCCTCCAGATGAAGGATATATTGCAACCTTTCTTAGCTTTTGTTGTCCCCAACAAGGAAACAGGTGCCACCAACATGGGTGACTTCCCCAAGGTTGCAATGACCCTACGCTAATGCAGAGAGATGCGGCAATAATCTTCAACTCCTGGGCCAGTACACAGTTTTATTCCTTCCTTTGCTTCTCTTTTAGATTTTACAAGCAGTGATGTTCCAAGTCAGTTGGCAGTCTATTGTTCTTGCTTGGACATATATTTTATTATAATATTATTATTATTATTTTCCAGAGAGAGCTACCTTGCTTCTCTACCTAAATGTATTTACAATCTTGGTAGAATGTGCAATTTCTGTGGATGGCCCTGTCTTGAAGAAATAAGTGGCTGCTATTAAAATAAATAAATGAGTTCATACTTATTCAAAAACTTCTTTGGAGAGGATGAGCGGAAGATTTTATTGTAAAGAACCTTACTTCTTGTGAAGTAAAGGAAATGAGGCGTAAAGAAGTACAGCACCTTATATACAAACACCTTGTTTGTGTGTGGAGAAGGAATATGCATGAGAAATTACCATGACTACTACAGTATTTTTTCAGATTAAGGAAAAAAGAAAACACCCAAAACTCAATAGAACTGACTGAATTCCCAAACTTGCAAGAAAAGTCTGGCCTAAACATCCAAGCCTGAGAGTTTATTAGTGAGAGGACAGCCTACAAGAGGTTTTGCACACACCTTCAGCTACTGAGGTATTTAAAAGCAAACAAAGAAGCAACAAAAATCCTGTAAAAAAAAAAAAAAAAACCAACAACAACAACAAAAAAACCAAACCCAAACACCACAGATCTTGTTGCTAAAAGTATGAAGACACGTGGTCCCAAATCTAACTAAAGGGTAGAGATTCGAACTCTGCTTTCACGGCATAGTAATGTTCAAAACTGGTGATTGTTCGTGCTGCGATGGTGAATTAGCACTGTTAAACTGCAGTGGCTTCTCCTCACAGCTGCACTTTGCAACACCTGCGACAGCTCCCCAGCGCAGTCAACCGATGGCATCTTCCTGGGTGTGTTTTGCTTGGCCCTGGTGTAAGTGGGCAGATGCCAGTGTCTACCTGCAGTTTGCAGCAGCAGGCAGGATGTCTCCCGGTCTTTTCCTGCATAGGCACCCAGACTGCCAGCCCCGCAAAGCCTCTGGCACTTGTACCACGTACTCTGCGGCCAGCCTGGCCCCGCGTTGCCCTTGCTCCTCCCTGAGTCTCTCCCGCTTCTCTGATGCACTGCATCTTGTGCAGAATTGCCTGCAAACGTGAAAGGGAACACCCTAGCATTTGCTTATGTTGCAGACAGCGTTGGGGGTGCTCTCTGAAGGGCTGTGGTGTTCAGAAAGCCAGGCTGGGCGGTGGCTGTTTGGGACATGCCTGTCATCCCAGCGCTCGGGCTGTGGCAGCCACGGAGTGAAATGACTGCGCCAGCTGAAATGTGCTACGCTCAGCTGATGGCAGAGCACCATTTTAATCTTTGCAATGATTCCCCTGAGGTGTGGAGATCACCTGCTTAAATCTTGTTTGCTTCTCTTTTTGTCTTGCACGGGAGGGGAACCCCACAAGTTGAAGTAATATCCTACCTTTAGTTCTTATAAATAATTGCAGCTGGCTTCCCCGGAGAGAGGGGAGGCAGTCAGGAGGAGGGATCCCTGGCTTTGCATAGGATGGCTCATGGAGCTCATTAGTGAGTCCTTTGCTCCCAGACCAGCACAGAGCCAGCTGAAACCTGATTATTTTTTCCTCTCCCCGCACCCCCCCGCCTTTAGGAGTATTACTTTGTGGTGCAGGCACTAGCGAGCAGCACAGCAAGCATCTGCGGTGAGACGGCCCCATGCTTTACTGGAAATAGGTAGCTCCAGAGTGACACAAAGGATGTGTCTTCCAAGTGTTGGGTCATCTGTAGCGTTAAGGCTTTTAAACGTGTTTTGAGGAAATCCCCCTCCCATGCCCGCTTTCTGGATGCAGGCAGCAGGGCAGGAGCTCCTCCGGTACCGTCTGTTGATGGCTGCTGCTGGTCTGCAGTGCTCAGAGTCAGGGTGGAGGGGTGGGATTGGTCGAGTTTGAGAGATGTGGAAACTTGGATTTCTCAGGAATATGAGGCTTTCACTGCACCTGGAAAAGTGCTGTTTCCAGCTTATGCCTTGTACCTGTTGTCTCTGCCATTTCACATAAGAGTTTGATCTTGGAAGGCAGGAGAATAATTGCTCGGAAAAAAAAAAAATCATGAATGTTTCAGATTTTTTTTTTTAAGAGCCTGAAGTTTAGACTTTCCTCATTGTTTCTATCAGCTGGTATTAATGTCATGGAGGACTGTTGAAAGAGACCTCTTTAACAAAATATTTATTTACTGTGTCTGGGTTTTTTGGTTTTGTGGTGGTTTTTTTTAAACTTTGTATGTGCAGGATGCTCAGAAAGTTGAGAAACAACTGTAGCTCAGTACTTGATATTAGGAATATTGGTCAAATGCAGCTCTAACCTCCTTGGAAAGACATTTTTAACCCTTAGCCATTCTATCTGGGGAACCTGTTTCTATTCCAGCCTGTTGATGAGTTGTAGAAAGGGCAGTCTATTTTTTTCTGTACTGGTGACACTTTTTTCTTCCCATGCCCCTCCACAGCCCCTTTGCAGAGCTGTTGCAGCTGATGTCACTGTTTCTTGGACATTGATATTATTCTAAACCTTGTTTCTCTGCCAGTGACAGGAAGGTGTTGCATTCTATGCCCCTCTGATATACAGAAAGCAGGAACAAGGAAAGAATCGTTCCGTATTGTTATAGCTGTGAAAATGGACACCACCAGGTGCACTAATCCAACACCAGCCAGGGCACAGTCCCTATATTAGCTCAGCTTTAGTGGCTTTGTGTACATACGTTGTGTTAAGGAGTCCTAAAACACAGTCTGGGCTTAAATGCCAAGGAGGGTCCGTGCCCCGTGCCTGGATGTTTGTATCCAGGATTTTGTCTCTTCTCTCTACCCAGGGCTGGACCATGTCTTTAATTCAGATGATGCTGGTAGCTCAGATGCTAAAGCTCTCCTTCGTTTGAGATCAGTGCTTTCAGTCCTTGCTACCCTAGAAACATAGGAGGTCTAAAAATGGGTTAAACCACAGACTCCTGTCCAATATTTTGGTTGTGTTTACATCCAGGGTTTAGATTCATTTAAAATCGATTTAAATGTGACTTACGAATCTGTTGTGCTATTATTCAAGGTAATGAAACCAGCAAGATGCAGATCTCCTGTGCCAGCCCCCAAAATGATTCAGTGCAGTTGCCTCCTTCGTGGGTGGTTTTAAAATGCAAGGATTATGTATTTGGCTGGTGGGATGCCTTGCCGTGAAGCGTGCGCAAGCAGGTACTTAGGCCGTATCTGTAAAGGCTGAAGCTGTGAGCTGCAGCAAATGAGATGATTTTTATTTTTTTTTCCACTAGCGTATAGACAGCAAGGAGACTCGTCACTGCTCTGCAGATAACATAATCCTTGATGTGACGAGTTCTTTAGTCCAGTACTCAGCTGGTGTTTCCAGTGCTAGATGTGGGAGGAGGGGAAGAGGAACAATGCATCTTAAGAGCTAGAGGGAAGAGTATGGGATGGAGTAAGAGGGAAATCATCCCGTAATCCAGGAAAAGTGGTTCATCTTGTAGTGAAAAAGAGAAGAGACTGTGCCACTTATTACCTGTCATCACTTGCTAAAATAATTGTTTTGATTTATAAATGAGATTCAAAGGAGTCCAGCTATGACTTTAGTGACTTTATTTAAAAGCATGAAAACAACTCTTGAGAGAATGCAATTTTATTTTGTGTTTGCATGCTGCTGGGCACAGTGAAGTCCTGACCAACAGTCAGGCTGCTGGGTCCAATCTCAGTGCCACTAACAGGAATTCAGAAAAGCAGAAGCAAATTGTGGCTCCTTGCCCCAAGCATCGCCCTGTCTCCTCTGCAAAGTGTCAGTCTAACCTAACCCCACCACTACAGACAAAGCTCTGTTGTGTGTAACCAAGCAGTTCCTCACCTTTTTCAGTCACCACACACAAAAAGCTGGTCCTTGCAGTATAATTTGTAGATCAGCAGCCCTGGGCTGTTTCAGAAGCTGGAAAAACTTTTGCTGTTTGGTGGTGAGTGAAGAACATCTTGGCTCCATACCCTGAAGTCAAATTATATTAATTCTCCTCCTAAATTGGTTCTTTTACATGGCCTTTTTTATGCTCTGACACAAACAGAGGCAATGCTACAATATTGATAGGCAGTAATAGCAGAGCATCCAGCTCTGGAGCAGGACTCTGACGTCTCTCCTAGGCTGCATGTGATGCAGAGAGGGATGAAACCTCAGGGTTGTCTTCACTGATCTCCCTAGAACCTGCTTTATTTCAATGGGACTTGACTTGGGTTTAGTTTCCATGAAAATAAGATGAAATAAATATTCTGGGTTTGGAGCCCTTTGGCTATCGCTGAGGCTTGCCATGGAGCTGGGGAGCTTTCTTTGGGGTGCCAGAAGCTCTGGACTGTGTGGTTTATCCAAGGCTGAATATAGAGTGCAAGCTGAGAAAATTATTTTTTAATGAAACTATCATATTTGCTCTTACAGACTGTTTTGGAAGTCTGTTTTTCTAATTTTGCTTTAAAAAAAAAAATACTAATCTTGTATTAAAGATTTTTGGGACACTTTAATGAATGACAGAAAAATTGGCATTCCCTTTTTTTGTTGTTGCTTTTCTCCCGTGCTCTAAAAACAGCAACGTTTTGAGCCAGCTCCGCTATTTCCTCTGTCACTGGGAGATATGTTTCAAGTGCCTGAGATAAGAGCGGTACGGGAAGTATGGGTCATAGCAATTGCTTTCCTGATGCCAACTCTGTCCTGCAGGAGATCAGGAGCAGAAAGGCCAGCAGTGTGTTTATTTTGAGATTGCACAGATATTAAATCAGTCCTAAGCATTCCCATCTAAAGCTGCCAAACAGGCTTAGCGAGGTCTTAACTGGAGACTGCATTAATATCAGTAAATGAGAGACTGAAGTATCCTCTTGACCCTGACAACAGGAGTTAAATTCACTTGAGTGAAGAGGACTGGTACCAGCTTAAAACCAGTGGTTGGGATATGTGGAGACAGTGGTTTCTGTACAGAGTGCCTGAAAAGGGGACTCCTCGCTCTTTTTGCCCCAGAGGAAGTCCTTGGGAATTTCTATGGCTTTGTGAACGCTTTCAGACCTCTCTGTGTGTGCGTGTTTCAGGTTGATGGCAAAACTCTCTCCCTTCGGCTACTCCTACCTGAGCTTAATAAAACACTCCTACAGTCAAGGGCCCAAACAACTACTGTAACTGCTGTTTCTTAAAATGAAGGGCTCCTTTCATCAGCAGTGAAGCTGTGGAATCTGTAGGTTTGGTAAAACAGTGTGACTGAGAATGTGATATGAATGGTGTTATTGGTAACATGCTCTCACCAAAGTATGCCACAAACGTTTATTTTCTTGTCCAAGATCTGCAAACTTGAAGAAAACACTTTATCAGTCAAAATGCCTCCAAAGTATGAGATAGGGCTCCCAGCTAATGACTTCATCTGAAATGCAGTGAAGTCCTGGATGTTTTGTCATGACTGCACCATTTGCAATCTGGAAGAAAAAAAAAAAAGCATTAATTAATATTTAAGCCTTTTTGTCCTGTTTTAGTTTCATTCTATAAAAGCAAATACATGTTTAAAAACCTCAGTAATTCTAGCACTCTGATCTGAAATGAAAGAGAAGAATAGTATTAAAACCCCCTTAAGCCTGTGTTTGTACCAATTTCTAAAAGACTGTGTTGCCAACTGCATTAAAAATTATGAGCTTTTCCAGAAGATTAAGATGTTTTCAGAAATAGATACTCAAACCAGCTGGCAAACTAATTTCAATATTGCCCAGTCATTATATTTGTTAATAAAATTGGATTGGGAAGGGGATGATGCCAAAACCTAGAAGACATTACAAATAGGTTTGGGGTTGTTTCTGCATGAATTCTGTTTCATCCTGAAGTGGACCCCTCAGTGCTGGCGAACTGTGCCTCCTTCCTGGATGCTATTAATGGCATTATTATCCCCAAAAGAAGCAGTCATGCTTGGAAAACCCATCTGTTTTAATATCACAAAACCACTCTGTATATAACAGGAGCTGAAACCAGCTGCTCTCCCATGTGTCCATTGCTGGACACATGTCTCTTGCTGTGTCCACCAGAGCCTTCGCTCATCCTTCTGCCACAGCAGCTACTAGTCAGTACCCCAGATGACCTGCTGAGGTGGGGTGATACCTGGCCTTACCAGCTCTGGGACTTCTGGGGCTTTGTGGTCTGTGACTCAGCAGGGGAAAAAGGTGGCTCTGAGCTGTACTGCTAAACCCAGGAGGCTCATAGCATTACTTAGGGTTTGGGTGAGGTTTGTTTCTAATAAAGAATGTAGATATATTTGTGAATCAGTGCTCAGGGCACTGTTCAAATCTTAATTTAATGGATTTTTTTCCTCTGTCTGTGGCTTCATAGTGGCTGGTTCTATGGCCTGGAGATATGATATTTTCTTCTATATTTCTTCATTCTGAAAGACTCTCAAAGCCAGCTCTAGTCTCAAGAGAACAGATAGGAAGATATCAGTCTCTGTCCTACTGGCTGGTTGACTTTACATTCCTAGAACTGGTCGTCAACCTCCAAGAAAGTATTTCTTTTCAGGTTCCTGGGGTAAAACTTGCCTCTCCCATGATTCTAAAACAAAGGACCTGCCTGGGTGGAGGGAGGGATGCAGATGTTCAGCTTCTACCTTGCAGCCCTGCTTTAAGTGTCAGGGCTTTGTGCTGGCCCTTGTCCGTGTGTCAGAACTCAGACAACACTCGAAGGCTAGTCACAATATCTCCTGTAACATCTCTGTATGGCTACAGCTCGCTGCTCTCTGGCCCTTGGACCCAGGATGCCTTCTGTCCCCAGGCCTAAGACATAGCCCTGAGACTCACACTTGCTTTACTCCCCTTCAGGGTGCTTGTACTCGGGTGTTTTGGCATCACTGATGTCTGTGGCCAGCTGTTATTTTCTCCAAAATCTGTATGAAATCAATATGTCCCTAAGAAACACTGTTACTCCTAACGTGAAAACAAATGCTATTCCACTGCTGCGGAAAGCCAAGATTTATCTTGGAGAGAGCTGTCTGCCGATAGCATCTTAACACCCAGAAGAGGTCACCAGGATTGGTATGATTGAAATTTTCACTTTCAAATGCATGATTATTTTTTTTCTGCTGTTTAAGCAAAAACATTTCGAGTGAGCCTTGTAAATTTTTGCCAGCCTGAGGCAATCAGCCCTTTTAAATGGTATTTCTTATTTTAAAATACCATAAAATAGAAGTAAGTGCATAGGGAGATATACAGTCCACCTACTACTGATATATTTCTTTATGGTATAGGCATGCATTATATACAGTCCTATGTGTCTGCCAACTGCTCAGCTTAAAAGGCTCTCAGGCTTTCCTTTCTAAATCAAATTTTGTGCAGAGAATTATAAAAGCCCAGTGAGATATGCAAATAAAAGGATTTTGCCAATGAACTTAGAGTGAAGCAGAGCATCAAAACCAGAGACAAAAAAATACATTTCTGGGTCTTGCTTTTAACACTTTGCAGCTTCTAGAACTGAAACGCATCTTAGAAGGGAAAGACCCTGAGATTTTGGTCCCTTATAATTTCACAAGTCTCACCAATCAGAATCACAGTGCCAAGGTAACTTGTTTTCTACAGATTTAGGATGCTAAGTAAAGGATACACCTACACAAGCAATGATGCAATCCTCACTGATTTAGGCATGTGTGGCAGGCCAGGTTGGCTGTGTGTCTGTCCCTCCTGAGGAAGTTCACCACCTTGCAGTCATCCTGGACTGCAGCCTTTTGTTGACCCAGCCTTATGGCTGGGTATTAGGGTGCTTCTCTAAGTGCTGTTTTAAACATCCCAGGTTACCTGCAGGTCCCTGGCTTGCTAAGAGCCACGTGGTGAGGTTGGGAATAGTGCCCGTGTTTGCTAAATCTTTGTCAGACTTAAATGGAGTTACTTTCATTGGGATTACCCAGGACTTTGGTAGTGCCCAAATTATAAGCAAAGCCCCAGACTAACATACGCATCTTACTTCATCCTTCCCACGTTGCAAGCAGAAGAACAAGTGTTTCCAACAAATAGTCCAGGGTAGCTGAAAGGAGTTTGGTTAGCACCACACAGGCATTATGAACGGTTGGAAGCAGAGCATGGTGACCATGGACCTTGGTGTGTGAATGAAATGAACCCCATCGGCCAGTTAATTGACATCACGTCTGCCTGTGGCTGGACCCTGCAGTCCTGGCGCCAGCCTGTTAGGGAGGAGTAAGAGGTAGCAAAGAATAACAGGCTGAAAGTAGACCTGGGGGAAGAGCGGTGATATCTAAAACAAAACCTTAACAATGATAGGATTAATTATGGGATCAAGGTCATTTCTGCAGTTTTAAGCAATTCCAGTGGGGGATTCTGCTTAATGCTAATGGCGAGTTACAGCTAAGGCTGCGATTTAATGCCTATATTTATTGGTGTTAATAAAATCAAATTCCTAGTAGTGCTGACAGCTCCAGATTTGGAGATCTGAGAAAAGCTCAGCCCTCCTTGTGGCTTTTATGCTTTAACTCACAAATAGATCTTTCGTGCTAAGAATGCTGCTTTATTATTTGCATTCCAGTAATGCTGCACACCTGAATGAAGCTCGGGATGCTGTTGTGTTAGATGCTGTAGGTACTTCTAGCAAGTTTTACGGGGACACAGCAGTGATGCGGGCAGTTTAACACGCTGGTAGAGGGCAGGCTGGATGCATGGTGGATATGGAAACAGATCCTGTAATCAAAAGGTATGGAGACCACAGAAGCGAAGGGTTGGAGAGAGCAGGGGAGACAGATGCGTGGTTATTCCTGGTTTGGGAGAGGTGAAATGAGGTGTTCAAAGCCAGGAATCGAGGCTAGAACTCTTTCCTTCCCCCTTGTTTTGGTAGGTTACTGAACATTTTCCGGTTTCCTCTATATCCCCAGTTCTGCCAGAAGCTGGGTAACTTTGGTCTTATGCCATGTGTGTAGAAATTAGATCTGCTGTTTCAGGCTGCCAGATTGCCTATAAGAGAAAGCCCAGCAGGCACTGAACAGGGTGTTAGGCAGACGTGGAAAAATATAAATTCAGTGATGACTACAGTTGGTTCATGCTAGTCATGAGATTTCAGGTCATAACTCCCCCTGGAAACAGCACAGAGAGCAGCCATGAAGCACATGAGAAGTGTTAATTGCTTTGTGTTGTCCTGTATGTGGCGTAATTAATATGTCATCATCTATAATGTACTTGGTAAAACAGGGTGAAAGTCATCGGATAGGAAACTGGGGGAAGCGTTTTCCATTGTTTTCAGTTTCTGCTTGGTTTATTTTGCCTCCTTACCAGAGGAAACTGAATCAGGCAAAACCCGAACAAGAACAGCCTGATGAGCAATTTACCAGTAAGCAGAGAATTTAAAAAAAAAAAAATGGTTAAGCAATTGAAGGTATGTGACAGAGTTATCACTTATAAGTTTATTCATCATTTTGAGGGCTCTGACTCTCTGCTGTGCCATATAGGTATTGCACTGGCAATTATATCGGTGTTATAGAGCAGAGAATTTAGCATAGACCCTGCACAAATGATCTTCCCTCTGCACGTGCTGTACACACACCGGCAGCGCTGGGAAGCTGTCTGGGTTTGGGCTGCGCGGCACAGGACACAGAAATGCTTTTCTCTTTGCAGTCTATCCCCAACCTGGCTGCCGTCGCTACGGGCTCCTGCAGGATTCAACTATCCTTGGGTCAGGCTCTAACTATCAAAACCCCTTTTTGCATGAATTTCGGAGGTGAGCTCAGGGAAGAGAAGCTAGATCCAGGCCAGCAATGCTTCAGCTCCAGAGCTCACGTGCTCTGGTTTTGCATGTTAGAGAAGAGGCAATTGCATATTTCTTGGCTGGTTTTGGGTTTCAGGAGCGTGCTTCTCCCCTGCCTTTTTTAGCTGTGGTGCATTGCAGAGATGTATAAGGAGGTAGTTATGGCAATGATCTTTAGGCCAGTATGCTACACATGACATTCTCTACTGTGTACCTATATGTGTATTTTCTTCTGGGATATCAGTGGAAAATGTAGATTTCTGTGGGGGTGGGGGGAAGCCCTAATTTTTCTGTTTGTTCCTATGTAGTATCGATGTTTGAAAAGCACTGACTCAACATGGTTGTGTGCAGCATTTTTGTACTTGTCAACAAAGAAAAAATGGATACTTTGTCACTTACAAGTTCAGTTTTGTTAATTTGTAAATCTGATGGTATGTGCAGTTGCATTTTTTTATCTATATTTATCTATAGAGCACAGCTTAGCTCACTGAAACTGGGCTTTTGCCATTGCTGCATCTTGTGCAAAGCATTTTTTGATAGCAGTCAACTTATCCCCGCTCGTTCTTCCCTATTCCTGCCCCAAAGCCTTGTAATAATTGATTTCATATATTACCAGACATATACCTGAACTCTTTTAACTTGCAACATCTGTCCTTATGGTAGAAGAAGTGGTAGCTTAGCGAACATTATTGATGTGTGTTGTTGATGTGTTGTATTAGTAGTTTCAAATACTCTAGTGCCTAACCATAAATAAATGCCTTTCGAAGTGAGACCTAGTCAGATGTGGTTTTCTCCTCCCTTTTATTGCTGATGCAGCTTGTTTGTGGGTGCATGTGCTGTACTGCAACAGTAATCCTCTACTTCAGTCGTTGCTTATCGTAAATCTACTCTATTTAAAAGTAATAATTTGCAATAAACTTGATAAGCTCAGGATGTGCTTGCCTGGTTTTATGTAGAGCCCATTGCCACAACATCTGAGCTTTTCCCACAAGTGAAAGGATTTAACTGCACAGTATTCCAGACAGGATGGACACATCCCTGTTCTGTAGTGGAAACCGAATTTCATAACTTCTTCATCTGGAAGGCCAGGAGATTTGGGGTTTGTTCTGATATTCTCTCTGATGACGACAACTGTTTGTTTTGCCTTTTTTTATATATGGAGCTTAAACTAGAATAAATTCCTTAAACTGGAATAAATCAGAGCATATGATCATGCTGTCTTTGTAAGATCAACCTGAATGTCTTCTGTAGCAGGGTACTACTAATTCATGGAGAGAGAGGATATGACAGCCCTGTTAGCTCCCTGGAAAACTCCTGTCTGAAGCAGCCTTTCTAAGGAAGAGCTAGAAGTGTGTGTGTCATGAGTGGCTAAAAGAATGAATAACAGTCTCTGAAAACCATTTATTAAGAAAGAGCCCTCCATTGATAGGGGCAAGCCTGCCTGCCCTTAATGGCTTTTTCTATTTGATCCTATCAGTAACAGTTTGGCCCTTGTATACGAGAAGCTCAGTGAGTGACAGTCTTACCTTTCGTGTAGCACTGATCGAGAGAGATTACTTCTACTGTGATAAGAATTATTCTGACAATCTCATTACTGTCAAGTAAAAATTAGAGCAGTCCTGAAAGAGCAAGTCTTAGCCTGGAGTATCTATTAATTGATGCCCAGATGGAAAGGCACCCTCCATGGACTGCAGCAGGCTCCTTCCTCAGGGATAAAACAACTTACCCGAAGTAATTACACAACTTGAAACTAGACGCAGCCCTCTGAGAACAAGATGATCTGCTCTGCTCAGGCACTTTTTCACTTGCAGAGAAAGTTAAAGGACAAAGGCAGCATGGGTGAGTTTGGCATCTATAGAAATAGCTTTCAGGAAGAAATACTTTCAATTTCATTTTTAATGTACAGTACATATAGGTATAAAATGGTTTATGAAGTTGTAATACATACATGAGAAATCCATTTTTGAGTCCTTACAGACAAATAATTGACAGGTAAAAAGTAATTTGGACCATCTTTCACCCTTCAACCTCTCATTTCCTTGGGAAGGGCAACTGTCTTTCCTGGCTTTGGTAAAATTCTCAATAACATAACTGATGCTTTCCTTAAATATTACTAGTGCTGAGCATGAGACAGACTGCTGAGTAACTAGTTCCCTTTGAAGGAGAACTTGTGTACATAATAAGTATAGACACACACATACCTTGAATAGATTAACTCTCTTCGGCCTCAGTGTATATGAGAAAAGCAAAGAGTTTAGAAAGGTTACAGAGAAGATTATCGACTTTCATGCTTCAGTTGAAACTGAAGCTTATTCTGCCTGGGTTGTTCCAGCAGCCCATTTACAGGAAAGTTTGTGTGTATTCTCTGAAATATTTTATTTCCTGTCTTGTCTATACCAGGTCCTTCCCTTTTCCATCTCTAATACTGAGAAACCCTGGGAATGCAGATTGATCTGGCTTTCCAGTACCTCTTCTCTACTTCTGGCATGCTAATTAAATCCATACAGGGCCTATCTCTTATGTTTCACTGTGTCTTTAAGAGTTTATCTGTGCTGTCTGACTCTGACTAGTTTCAATGACTCTGTGAATTATTTCACCCAGAGGTGCACATCATCCCAACCAGTCTCTGTGCACGCTATGGGCTCTGGCTGGTTGTGCACTTGATCCATTCATTTCCTCTCCCTGTTCTGAGTATGGTGCTGTCAAAAGTGACAAATATGACAAAATGGTGACATTTTCAATTATTGGTACCTATGCCCTCAGGCGGGATGTATTATATCTTTTGGGGAAATTGGGACTCTAGGAATCCAGAACAAAGCGAAAGAGGATTGAATTATAGATGAGATGCTATTTGACTTCCTCACAAATCCTAAATCCAGGGCTGCACACTACAAAATTAGCAGCATGTGTCTCATGACAGCTGCCCTTACACACCTAGTTCATGCTTGGATGTCATCCTATGTTTGCAGGGTTCTGTCAAGACATCTTTTTCTGGATTGACTTTGTGCACTCATCTTCTTTCAATAATACCATCTTCCACCCAACCTACAGTTTTTGGGTTTCAGCACTGCAATGCCCCTCAGCATCATTTCCACTCCCCAGAAGGACAAAGCTCACCACCTGAGAACTGCATAATAGATTGCCAGATACCAGAAACACAAAGGGGAGTAGGTCTAGCTGGGGCTTCACGAGCCAGTTTGGGAATGGATACCTTAGAGGCTGGGGTGAGATGAAGATCCAAGAAGTCTTTCTGGTGCTTACCAAGACTATGTGCCCTCTTGGTCTTCCCTGTGTGCTTGTCCCTGAATCTGTCCCCATGAAACTGCAAATGCAACAAAAAAACCCCCACAAACAAACAAAACCAAACAAAACAGGCTATTAAAACTCACTGTATGTGCATTAAAAACAAATCACACCACCCCAACTCAGGAAGGCAATTGACAAATTCAGAGTGCATGAAATAGCTGCAAAGCTGAGAGCAAAGTAAGAAGTGATGAAAATATCTGACTCCAACCTGTGTGTTAGTGATGCATTCTGAGCCATAAATATCAATTACTGAGCCACTAGCTGTAAGTCAGCCTTATAGTTCAGGGCTGAAACACCCTCTTTCCCCTCCTATAGTGATTAAAAAAAAATAATAAAGAAAATAAAAAAGGCTAAAGAATAAATGATCTCTTAGACTTCCAAGAACTTGAATTTTTACTTGTCTTTTGCAGTAGTGAATTATATGAGTAACCTTTGTAGAAATTACCCTTGCCAGAAACCCCTTGATTACACCCGTAAACCAGCCTTGTCCAACCTTTGTCTGTCTGTCCTGTAATCTGTTGTGCTGTTATACTGGGGGTGCTCTGCAAGGTCTTGCCTCTGCAAGATTCAAGTCTAGTGTTGTGTCTGAGAGGAAGCAGAGGAGTCAGGGGGATGGATGAAAACTGAGAGTAACCTTCTTCCATATGACCGTGTTAAAAGGATGCAGTGGTGGGTATCTGTTCTTGTTGTGTTTCTTGACCTCTGCTTCTCCCTGGACCCAGAACAACAGCAGAATATGTTTCCCTCTCACAATGTGGCAGGCAGAGCATGTACCTCAAAATCCCTGCAGAAGTAGTAGTTAAAGGGGTAGGAAGGACCCTCCTTAGGCAGTGTACCCCCCAGAGTCTTACCTAGCACAGTATTTTCAGCATGAAACTGGTGCTTGTTAGTCTTGTACAAAGCTCTTTGGTCATGTTCACATCATCTTTATCTCCACACTGCATGCAATAAAAATAATGGGCTAAAGAAAAGACAAAAATCTGTAGCTTCTCCTCATTTTATTGCTATACATAACTCCTTGGTTGGGCAGTTTGGATTTTGTGCATCCAAAACTTGGATTCAAGTGTTTGATCAGGTTTCATAATTGCTGGTAAAATTGTTTGTAGGATATACAACAAGCAAAGAAGGGGTTAAATCAACATGCTCTAGTATTAAGCGCAGCAGCAGTAGTATGCACTATATACTCTCCACGTGTTTGAATTTGAATCTCATCAACAGTCAGCAAATAAGGTTTATTGCCAGGCTAATAAACTGTGTCCCTAAGTCACTGATTGAAAAAGCCTTCATTGCCTCAGCTCCTTTCCACTCCTCTTCATTTTTGTTTACCCTGATAACAAGATGGTGTCTGCACTATTATACCATTGCTTGTTGCTTGTTTAACTCCCATTTTCCTCTTCCAAAAGTCATTACTAACCTGAGAGCTTGCTCACCCTCCTCATTTTGCTTTGCCTAACTTGACAGTGAAGCAATGCCAAGGTTTGCATTGTCGTGTTTGACTCCTTTAGGAAGGAGAAGGTGTCAGGCTATCAATGACTTTCCATCAGGTCTTGTCTCTTTTATGCTAGCCTCATTAGTTAGAGGGAATATTAATCCTGGGTGAGCTTCCCCTGGCTTCTTGTTTCATGCAGGTGTGACCTAAGATCCCACACTGCTGAACTGAATGCAAACAGGATTTTGCATGACCTGTGTGACATGCCTTTGCCTGCCAGATCCAAATGCTGATAAGCACTCACTCTCAATCCCGCCTCTTCTCAAGTATGGTGAACTGCTGTTTGACCACCTATATGCTCTGGTTTTGACTTCTTTTCTAAGTCTCTTCTCCCAGTGTCAAGCTAGGTTTAGAGCATCGCAAGCTTTCCAGAATGGTCTATTGAGCACGTGGCTTCCAGACTAAGTTGTAACGCTTTAAAATTTCAAGCAGAGGCTTGGTGACTGGGCCCTAAAGAGATGCAGAGCTGTCCTCTACCTTCAGACACAGGAGATGAGGTTGATAATATTTGCAAACCCAATGAGCTGAAGTTTCAGTGGGCAAAGACTCATTATGCACTGATGAAAAGGAGGAGAATTTGTTTCTTTTGTGGAAACCGTTTGTGAAAGCCCAGAGGAGTGGTGTTATCTCCTGCTTATTTGGTGAACAAATATAGTTCATCTAGAGAAGCTTTCTATAAAGAATTGACTTTTTTTGGAAGTTAGTGCTAACTCCCAAGAATCTCAAACCTGAATGGTGGAACAAATTGAGAGAAGTTTTACTGGGGGGGGGGGGAAGTCTTTCCACATGGCAGAGTGTGCATCCCTGTGATCTGGTCTTTGGTTCAAGTTCTTATAACTTGCTGACTTTCTTGCTGGGGAAAAACCTGTCCCAGTGGGAAATGATGCCCATGTGGCTCTGGGGTAGTGACAACCCAGAGATTGCTCATTGCTGGAACTGGGTGACCCATCCTTACAGGTGGGTTGGATAATAAACTTTTGGGAATAAAACGGGCAGTATTTCCAAAGAGGAGGACTTGTTTCAGCTATGCTGGGGATAAGGGACAGTGATGCCCACTAGCACAAGTATTACTAGTTCTAAGAGACTCTTGTGTCTTTCCAAAACTGAAGGTAAAATGGAGCATTAATGCAAAATGTTTCTGCAAACCTCATCATGCCAATAGAACTTTTAATATGGATGATTAAGTAAAACATCTTATAGGGTGCAGTGTGCCTAAGCTGTTCTCAGAGGCAGATGTGGTCCATTGTGTTTTATAAAACCAGGAAATTTAAAACATTTTTTACTGTTCTCTGTAATATGGAGTATTTAAACTGTCTCATTTTTCCCTATAATCTTTGCTCTGCTGACTTAATAAAATATTTGTAACAAACAGAAGTATGGATGAATGGAATAGTCATGAATTATCTTCCTAGTGCTCATAAAAATGGAGAAATAGACATTAAAAAGCCCATAATGCAAAAGTGTATGTTTTCTTGCCAGGCCTCATCTGTGTCTTCCCACTGTATGTCTGGGGGTTGGAGGATGCAGATTTTGTTTCCTGATCAAAGCTGTAATGGATGGAGATGACAAGGCTCATCAGTCAAGTGCTGCTCGTAGTCATCTTGTCAGCAGCACTTTTTCTTCAGAGTTAGCTCCTGACTTACAGCCGGGGGGAGGAGGGGAATCGGCTCTGCTGGCCTCAGCCTTGGTGAGGGTGGCTGTTACTCTTTTCCCCTGTTGAAATGCCTTGCTAGCTGGGTGCCTCTGTGAAGCTAAAGCCTGAGAGATGAAAGGATCCCAAAATTTTGCCTCCTCTATGTCAGATCAGGCACTTCAGGTACCAGACAGATGGATGAGCAGGGTGGGTTTATGTTTCAAGCAGTAGATAAGAAACAGAGATTTGAGTTAATTTCCTTTTTGTTCATGTGTTTAGATGTACTATTTATTTGTAACCCCATTTCTTCTCTAAAGTACCTCTGCCTCATTTCCCCATCTCGGCAGTCTCAGTAATCCTACTTACCTACACCATGGGGGTCTTACCAACATTAACATTGATAATGCACTGTGTGATTCATTGATGATCACAGACGTGTATTTATGTGTCAAATACCATTAGTTCAGTCCTTCTCTTAAATAATGTTTCTCAGTCTATGAGCACTGATGATGGGGCTCCATAAGAACACAATTTCCCTCTGTAGATCATCTGCCAGATGCCACAGCGATCCTTAATGTAAAGCTAATGACTTTTTCAAATGAATTTAAACAGCCTAACAATGAGATGTAACAGAAAATTAAGGATGCCATCGTGTTCAGAGGCTAAATGCATGTGGGATGCGTAATAGGAAGTATAAACGCATTGTTAATCTCAAATTGCAAGTTCAGATCCAAACTACAGCCCCAAACTTTATTCAAATAGCTAACAACAAAGACAGAAGTGTGCTTTTATCCTTAACAAAGATAGAGGAAGTTTTTGCCTAGATCAGCTGAATGCTTGCATCTTCAGATACTGCTGGGTCATAGTTATGGATTGATTGCTTACATGAATCGAAAATAAAGCGGTGTTTTCTAGTTGTGGGTTTGAAAAGAGTCATTACCTAGAGCTGCTCAGTAATCATAGCTTTTCAAACTTTCTTAGGCACGTTTAGTTACAGAAGGCAATCCAGCATACATGGGCTAGACAGCAGTGTAATCGCTCACTGTGGGAGATCTTTGTGGGGAGGGGAGAAGGGGGCGGATTTTAAAACCTGCTGTTGTGAAAAGTGACATTTTACTGTGGCTACTCAACCTCTATTGCTACAAGTAGTCAAGTGTCTCTGACAAATGAAAGCGCTGCTATTTGAATGTTGGTGGTAGGAATTTAGATTTGGTACCTTATTCAGGTAAATGGATGTTTTTTCCTTTTGTAACCTAAACATAAAAATGTACGTGGACTGGACACCAGCCTGTGACTTAAGGTAAAGTGCGTAGATTACCAAAGAAAGAGCCTTCTCTAGAAGCAATCTAGCGTCTCTTAAAATTTACTTTTATTGTTCATTAGAAGCTGCTAAGTGCTCCTTTCAGAAAGCATCAGTCTAAAGAAATAAACCTAAAATATAAAGAAAAGATGTGATGAGGAAGAATTAAAACCAAATGCATTCTTTATTGCCCAGTGTTAAGCACAGGACAGTCTACTGCAGAGTGCCTAGCCTACAGCCTTGTTTGGGGCTTTTGAAGGAGTAAAGCAGCACCTTGACTTAATGTTTTTGCCATTACCTACAACAGCCTGGGAATGTCTTTTTCTGTCTTGCATACCTTAGGTTGGCGGTGAAACTCTGGGACCTCAGCGTGAGATGTCAGATAAAGCCAGATGTGCACCATGTAAAGCAGTGCAGAACGCAGTACGCGTTTATTGATTGCAAATACTTTTATTAGGAAATGTTGGAGCTATTTTCTTATTAAGAACACATTCTTTGAGTTGTATTTTACTTTTGTTTTTCTTTTATAGCATTTTATTTTATTGGGTAACAAGTGAGAATGACCTCTATTGATTTTATTTTATTTATTTGTTTGGTTTTTATCTCTGCTTCAGGCTGACTTTGTTTATTCTTCTCCATTTTTCTTTTTAATTGTCTGAAATAGTTTAAATTCAGATTGAATGCTGTTACTTAGCTTCTGTTCATTGCATTATGAGCTTTTACATGTCCAACCTACACTGGACTTATCTTGCCAGTGGTGGGAATAAATGAGATTTTAAAGGCACTCAACAATTTCTTAGCAGCTGCTAAGACTCAGCACTGCTTCTGCTCTGAAATCCTCCTGTTTCAAAGTAATCCTGGTCCTGCAGATGTATTCACAGATAAAAGTTCCAGTCAGATCGAATATTTTATCTCTCTGAAGTAATGTAATGGCTATCACTTTTCATGTAGCTTTTTTTAAACTGGCTAAGCTTTTCCTGTCTTCCCCCCCCCCCCCCCAATGAAAATGGAAACACGGTTAAAGCAGCTCAGAATAATTTCATCATGGAAGAATTCTGGCATGTGGCTAAATCTAAGTCTGGAAAGATGGTGTTTCTTTGCTGCCAATGATGAGGTGTTTGTGTTGGCAGAGGTGGATTGTTTAACAGCAGTGGTTTGTTTGGTTGTTGACATACGGAGTATGATATGTTGATGTAAACTCTTGTTATGGTGTAAAGCACTGTGGTTCTCCAGGGGTTGATCAACAAGAAAATTGTATCCAAATTAACAGCAGAGCAGTGGTTACCCACATGGCTGTTTTTTCTTGGTTGGGACAGCCTGTGTGACAGAAGCAGATCCCTTTTTCCACAAAACAAGACTGACCGAGCCACCAGGACTTGCTGGCCAAGTGTTCCCTGTCCACAGCAAAGGCAAAGTAACGAGACGCATGTGAGTTACAAGCAGGTGAGCTGATATCGCTGGCGATCAGCTGGTAGCAGGATGTTGTGTTAAGCTGACATACCTTATCTGTGTGCCTTAATCCACATTAAAAACCAGCAATATTTACACTCGGCCAACTTCTACATGTAATGCACAGCTGATAACGTTGTAGACCTGCTCTCTCTAATGGCAAATGGGGTCATCTTTTAAAATCCCTGCAGGTCTTCACTAAAATGCTAGAGTGTGAAATGGAGCATCCCAAGGTGCAGGTGTATTAATTTGAGCCACATACAAAAGAGGTCAGCATAGGCTTGGTGCTGGAAGCATCAAGGGTGCTCTGACACCCTGGGTGAGGTTGCGGGAGGCACCACAGCTCTCTGCTCGCGTTACATGAGCTCTGCTAGTTAATGACTGGAGGAGTGTAAGAATGTGGGAGAACCACAATAATTGTGCCTATGGTTTTCTTTCTGGAAAGTAACTTGCTTAAGTTTTCTCTGAAGTCCTAGAGGTGCATAAAAGTAGAGTAAAAGCTAGGGAAGAATGTATCCACTCATCCCTCCCCGAAAGGTCCAGCTCAAGCCATGAACTCTTAATCCTTCCCACTGGATTAATTTATGGTGCAACTACTAAGATGTGAGGGATTTAGAAGGGCTGAGCGCTAATGCAGATTCTCATTAGCTACATCCTAATGTACATGAGGAGTTTAGTGTATTAACGGCTCCAAGTCTTTAATGTATATACTTATGCAAGTATACATCTATGCATGTGTTCATCACCCCTTGGACACAAGAGTCCTGTCCTGCACCCCCTGTGTTATGAAGAACAAAAATTAAGATATTCCAGAAGTACAAAGTGCTGTGCTCTTTGTTCCAGTACTTGAGAAATTGCTGAAAACTGGGATTTGAGCTCTTGGGAGCTTCGGCTATGAGAAACCAAAGCAAAGGCTGATCCCTTCCTTTCCTAGTTCCACTGTTATTGTACTGCAAGGCCCTCTGAGCTCCCTGGCACACTAGAGCATCCCCTCTGCCCTGTCAAGGTGACAGCATCGTTACTCCTAACAAATTCACTTCCCATAAGATATTCAAAGGAAATCCAGTTCATTCAAATGTACCAGATTTAAATGTATCTTAATTTATGACTGTGTTCTAATCACCAGAAGATGATGAATATAATTAAAGATAATGAATGGCCCCATTAGTCTTTTCCGTGCTGTGATAATTCCTTCAGACAGACACTTCCTTTGTCTCTGTGTGGTGTGGAAAGATGCCTTAGCAAGGGAAACTTCTGTTCAGCTGCTCCTCACCCTGGAGCTTAAGAATTGTATTTAATAGCAAGACTGGGAGCAAAGAGAGGAGGAGCAGACCTCTATGCTGAATAGTACACAAGTAACTGCTGGAGATGAAGGTAGAAAGAACTGGTCATACCTATCAGATTTTGTATGTCCCATGTGGAAATCTTTGAGCTCTCCCACCATATGCTGGTATTTGTACCTCACGCTTTCTCTGCTCCACATTTTTATCTTTGATTTTATACACCTCATAGGAAATGTTGCTGGCAGCTTTGTAATATCCACTGTCTTTCCTTTACCTCCAACCATTCCAGACTGGCTCAAGTCTATGCAATCCATTTATTTAGCACATGAGTTTTCCATCTCTTGTCTAGTTACTGAATAAGCCTGACGCTGTGAAGCTTATACGCTGAAGCTCCCACTGATAGGGCTGCAGACAACTGAACCAGGACTGTGGCGGTATTCCTGGTAGGTTGCATTATACATGTGAAAAGGTATATCCTGATTTACCTCCCGCATGGCCATGCGATGAAGGAAAAAAATGCAAACTACAGCATTTTGGTGGGGAGTGGTGAAGTCATTAAAAAAAAAAAAAAAAGAGTAAGTTTGAAGTTTCTTGTTGGGGGAATTTGTTGAGCTCTGAATTGGAAGTTGTCTCCCAGTGTGGTCTGCGGGTTTCATGATTTTGCTGTTTGTCATGACCCACGTGGTTAATGAAAACCTGGTACAGCACTGCTCTGGAAGGACCCGCTCAGGAGAGTGGGAGGATGATGGCAGCAGAACCGCAGGAGTGCTCACAGGCTTTGCATCCATCTGGCAGCAGTTTTCCTAGCTCACTGAGGAAGCAATGATGAGCTGTCACTTCTGTCTTGGAATACTTTTTTGAGACCGTGTTGAACCTTTGGGGAAGGATTTCCATCCTCTGTACCTTCCCCACAAGCGTTTTCACTCAGGTTGGGCTTTAAGTTTGGACACTGACATTGCAAAAGCTGCCACTAAAGGCCTTTCAAAATTGTCCGGGTTACTGAGGAGTTCAGGCATGTCTGACTAGCGTGGTACAAATGAGGCGCAGACCGCGCTTGTGTCTGCTGGAGCTGCCCTTCCTCACTCCTGTCAGGTTATTGAAACTCATTTACTGGGCCGCAGATCTCTTCCGAAACGCAGTCATGAGAAAGAGAAAATGTAGCCCTCAGAGTGTGTCCGAGACCACACGTGTCTGTACCAAAGAACCACCGCTCCAGGCCAGAGAGCAGGAGATGCTGCTAATTTCTGTCTTTTGACACTATCCCTTCTGGGCTGTGCTCATTAGATGTGTATGACTTAAACCTGTCAGATGTGGCGATCTGATGCTTCAAATCTCTTTTTGAGGCCTGGCAGAAGAATTTAATATCTTTGGATGAGGGGATGTCAAGCTCGTTCTCCTAGCTCAGAGATGCCAGATGCGCTGTGAAACCCAGAGCTTCAGCAATATGATCCCTGGCTTTTTGGTCTGGCAATTTCTTGTTATTAATGTGTGTGCAAAGAGGTCTGCTTAATATTGTAAAATTATACGGGAGATATCTATACCTATGGTCCTGCTGAAATGACACACTGAAGTCCTGTCAACATCAAGGGAGCAGGGTTAAGCCTGCAGCAGTGGATACGAACTGGGTTAACAATCTGCGTTAAATCCTCCAAACAGAAGCTGGAATTTGATGTTGATGGGTACTGAGGTTTTGTCCCTCCCATTCTTCAAAGGGGAATTTTGTATGTAAATCTCTTAGGAAAAATTGCAAACGTTATATCCATCATAGGCTATGTCATTTTAGTGTACTACAGATCTAAGTCTACAGGCTAGTGGGATACTACACCCACTCCTCTGAGGACAGCTACAGATGTGTGAGCTTGGGGGAAAGATGGAAATGAACAGTAGGGAGGAGTGAGGCAGAAACAGAAAAGAGCAGCTTAATACTTACCTGGGATGCCACCTCCTTGGCCACAGAAGTTGTCTTGAGCTTGCCTTCTACAGGTTTTGTTCCATATGTGCTAATATTTTTGAGATGTAGGGACCTTGATTAACTCTTTGTGAAATTAGCTCTTGCTGAATAATTTCACTATAAAAGGAGTTCTTTTTCAAGTGACAAAACATTTAATTTATACTTTTAAAGAGGAAAAAGACCATTTATGCTGCAACATGTTTTTTTTAATTTTAAGAACTACCTAAAGAAAAAAAAAAACTTTAAAAGGAATATACTTCAAAACAAAATTTAAAGAAAACCAGAAATAAAAACATTTAACAAAAATAAAGGAGGTGGAGTGAGTGCTGGGCTTACTCATGAGCTCTCCCACAAACGGAGCTGGAGTCACTTGCCTCTAGTGGACTCTGGGAAGTACAGGAGAGTTTGTGAACAAATTTCTCTAAAATGCAAGAATGAGTGCTTTCTCTAGGAATAACTGCCCAGGGAATTGCCAGGACCGTTTGCTGCTTCTTGTGCATAGCTGGAGTCGCTCCCCGAGTGTTTTCCCTCTGCAGGAGGTGCCAGAAGCCAGGGCCTCGCGGGCAGCGTGGTGCCCTGTTTTCCAGGCTTGCCTGCCACACTCCTCAGCCGTCCTGACAGTTGATTAATGCCTCAGCTGTGGAGTGACAATTCTGTTTCACACCTTCATCCATCATCCCTGCACCATTTCCTAGGGGCCTCAGGACCCTGGCAAATTGTCACATAACCTAGCAGGGACTTGCTGTTCCTCCAGTTGTCTGTCTGAATATATGTCCTGTTTTTTCAGAAGTTGCAAGAAGGAGAAAAAGAAAAGGCTGGAAAACAGCTCAAATGCCTTCTATAGGAAAAGGAGATTGGTGTGATTCAGGATGGTGGCTAATTCACCTTTTAAAACTCTTATCCCACCCATGTCCCCAGGAAAATTGCTTGGAGTGCAAAGTCCAGTTCCTGACTCCCCATGGATATGGGGATGGTCTGAGGTGGTGTTTTTCAGGAAAATTGTTTTGGGCTAGGAGATAGGTGTAGAAAGTGAATCCTGGTGCAGAAGTCTCATTCCACAAAAAAAGTTGGTCTTTTCATGCCTGCGCTTCCCATTGCGAGATGGGGGTGATGGAGGACAGTCTGCGCTGCAGGAGCTGGGAAATGAGACCCCATCCCTGCAGGGGAGTCCCAGCAAAGCAGGGCAGTTTGATCTGCTCATGGTGTGGGACTGGCTGTGAGCTCCTCTGAGCCACTTAGGCTCTGCCTCTTTTGTTTGTCGGTGCAGGATAAGCTGCTGTTAAAGTCTGGCATTTGTTTTTTCACTTTAAAAACAAAAGGAGCTCCCCTGACACACTTTACAATGTCACATTGTAATTTCACATGGAATTTCTGCTCTTGCCTACTGCGAAAGCAAGATGAAATCAAGTTGAGAGGCATTTATCTTTTTTGGCTTTCGAGCAGGGATGTGTGGCTGCTTGCTCAGCTGCTTTTGTTCTGAACCAGCAAGGACCACTTGAAGGAGGGGATGGGAATGCTCTAACGAGGGGCCCTTGTCCGCTGCCTGCTTGGTACAAGAGCTGCCCGCCCGGGTGACAATTTCCCAGGGGCTGAGTAGACAAAGGTGACTTGTTCTCCCTCTGTCAGAGGATCAACCCAAGCACAACACAAGTTTGTGCTGCTTGTTAACACAGAGCTCAGGGACCTGTCAGACTCTTACGGCCCGATGCCAGTGAGGAGCTGCTCCTGCAGGTCTGCTCCCTCCTGAGCAGAGCAGCACATCAGCTCACCTGTTTGTAGCTTGCTCGCAACTTCAACATGTGTTTAAGGAGCAGGGACCCAAGAGGCAGGGCCAGAGCCATAGATCTCAGTGTTGGGTAAACAAGGATCGCATTCCAATATCTGAAAAAGAAGCATTAGATTTTCTCTGATTTATGGCTACAACCACTAAGGCATCTCCCATGCAAGCAGTTCAGCTTGTTGGTTAAGGAGGAATCAGTGTGTGTGCACAGATGAGCAAAGATCACAGTCCTCACAACAAGTACATCTGTACACGTACGAAGGAGCAACTGGTCAGAGTCACTGAGGCATCTGGTGCTGCAGGGAGGGACTGGAGCTGGTTTCAACTCTTCAGACTGTGCGATCCTAAATTGAAACTGCCGCATTTGAGTGTTGCGGTAATGAGTCATAATTTACATATAATATCCAGGATTCAATCACAGAGGCTAGTTTGGGACAGATTCAAGGGAACAAGAATATTTTATGTGCAGATCTGTTTTAGATGCATTTTTAAACTACATATAGGATTTTAAAATTTATCTTGGAAACTGGCAGGTGTTCTGGCACCCCTCTCCTGCTTGCAGATTGCTTGTGAGCATGGACCTGGAACAGGTCTGAAGCAAGACATGAATTAAGTAGATGAAGTATTTATAATCTTCCTCTAATCTTCCTGAGGGTGTTGTGTGGTGGCCTGGACTGTGGACATATGTCAGGGACAGCCTTGTGTGAGGTACCAACCACCCATGCAGAAGTTGGCCTTGGGGGTGTCTGGCTGTCTGGGAGGGTTCTCAGATCTGGGATTTGCCCAGGAGTGTTGCTGGAAGAATAGGAGAAATAGTCTCTTTGATGTTTATATAATTGAGGGATGTTCAGCAATTCAGCTGAAGGTGCAGAAAGCTCTCTCCTGGCAGGGCTGGTTGCAAGGGGCAATTCAGTGTGGGTCTGGTGGACTGCACCTGAAGGCATTAACATCTGATTAAAGCTAAACTCTATCTGCCATTAGAAAGCTTTAGTTTCTGTCGTAGCATGGTTTACTTATTTTGTTTAATTCTATGCTGTGAAACCCTGAAGTGAACTGATGCAGACCTGTGGCAGCTCAGGACCCGCTGGTGCTGTGCCTCTCGCACAGATAGTCAGCATTGCGGTTGGCTGAGGGAGCTTGTAGGAGAGGAAAGGAGCCCATCTACACCACCTCTGAGTCCTCTCTGAGCATTATTCAGCTGGAGAGACTTACCACCTGGGGGGGAGGTGTACTGTGAATAAATAAGAAAAAATTAAGCATCTTTTTCAGGACAGTCTGGGCAACAAATCAGGTTTCTTTGCAAACCTTACACCTTCCTCTGGCATCTGTCTGGGAACCCGTTGAGGGAGACAAGCCCTAGAAGGGCATGTGCCAAGCAAATGGGAAAAGTTAGCTGAGTGATCCCATTCAAGCACATACTCAAAGCATCTTTTCCTGCATTCAGCCAGCTCCCCTGCACTGCCTGTCTGCTCCACCTCTGGGTCTTGCAGCTCTGCCAGTACCAGTGTGAGCCAAATCCTTTCCAGAGCATGGATTGCTTCTAGTGTCACAAACTGCTACTTCTGGCTGTCAGATCCAAGCTGGGTGTTTCTCTTAGCTGAGGAACTACCTCTCTGATCCCCCTGCAGGGATGGATCTGGCTGTTGCTTTATCATCAGCCTACAGCTGCCTGCAGAAGAGAGCCTTGGGGGTGGCAATCCCAGCACCACCTCCGGTCACTCCACACCTTCCTTTCCTCATTCTTGAGTCATCCTCTTTCATGTGGGTAGCACATCCAAAAGCAACCATTAGGTTGGGAAAGTGTTCCTTACCAGGACATCAGCTGGAGGAAACCCCATCTCCTCAACAGGCAGGTTTGCTTCAGGGCACATCCAGCATGTTCCTCACATTGTGTTTTATTAGTGGAAGCATCAGCAAAGCTCCAGGCAACAGCTGGAGAAAGCAAAAGCAATTTGATTCTTTCATAAAAAACTTTTGTCCTTTTCTCAGCCAGTGCCCTACATATTCTCTTTTTACTTTAATAACAAGGGTGACATTTTGAGGCCTTTGGAACTCCTCCAGTCTCTGTCTTCACTTTCATACTTCAACTATTTTCTGAAATAAATGAAAGCCCTAGAGCCAGCTGCATGTCTGACAGGGGGTGTCACCTGCATACCGGAGCAGAACTGGGATATTTGTAGATTGTTGGAAATGATGTCCTCCACCATCATGTAGAATGTAAATGTGCTTGGTAGGTTATGGGGATTCCTTGGCTTCATTTTAAGAGAATGCAGAAATATCCTCCTCTCTGATGCTGGATATTTTTGTCTGTACGTTATAATGGGATTTTCTAGAGCTGTTGCACACACTCTACCTGTCCGCTCCTGGAATCAATGGGGAAACAAAGATCTGCTGCCTGCGTGGGAAGGGAAAGCAGGACTGAGTGCTCCAAGCAATCCCTCTTCCTCTAAGAAAAGCTCGCTAATGCCCTGTGTTCCTTTCATCAGGCCTAGGACTGACAAATGTTGTTGTGTTTGTTGTTGCTGTCACTTGTGTTTGTGTTTTGAATTCGAAGGGCAAATTTTATTTAAATCAACCATGGTCACATGTAATCAAAGCTAATGAGCAGGTTCCTATCTGTATTAAAGTAAGTAAATAATTCAATAATTTTCAAAAATCTTTGCCGATGAGTCACTTTGCATTTGTCCAACCAGGGATGATATTGCAAATCTAAACAAAACAAGTCCAAACATGTGTGCGAGCACACTGAGTGGGACTCGCATGGGAGCAGATACCATCTGGAATCACAGTTGCTCTCCCAGCTAGAAGAGGCAGAGACATGCTGTCAAATGGGAGTAGGTGCACAAGCGAGCCATGGGAAGCTCTTCGGGCAGCAGTGTGGAGAGGGCTTCTTAGCTTTTCTGTCTTGTGACCAACCCTCTGCCCTTCACTCTCGGTGCTGCACGTCTTGTTCCAGCGCCAGGTCACAGGTACCTGTCCCTGCCTGTGTGCCTGTGACAGGCATGCTGGCAGGGGCGACGCTGCTCCCTGCATCAGTGGTACAAACCTAAGCTCAGGACTGTCTGCTTGTATGGACAACCGGCAGGGTAGATGTCACAGCCTTTAACTTCACCCATGGACACCTCTGCTGCTTCACTTTTGGAAGTAATTCCACGTGCTGGCAGCAGAGGCAGGCAGCCGCTGGGCAGAGTGCCACACACGGGTATGCACCTCAGCGCATTTTGGTTTGACTGTGGGCTGGGCAGGAAGCATATGGCGAGCTGGCGATGGGAGCCTGCCCGTTATCGGAAGGCACTTTCGTGTCCAGCCACCACATGGCACAAAAGATGTTTGTGCAGCTTCAATGGTTTGCCGCAAACAGCGTCCTTTAACAAAGGCATTTCTTGTGCACAAAATGCAAAAGGATAGTCAGTCCAGGCTGTGCTTGTTGTCTTTAGGACTCTTTGGAACAGTTACAATGTCAGACTCTCCTGGTTTATTTTCAGGTCCAGCTTTTTGGGTTTGTTACCATCCCTGACTAGTTCTTGTCCGAGTTGTAACCTGTATTGTTTTGGCTTCCGTGTGCCTCATTTGCTAGCACCGCTATTGAAAGATAATGAGGGTGGAGCATCGTTACACAGAGAGCCTTGGTGGAAAAATACTGTACTTAAATAAGTTGAGAGCATTATCACCACTTAGAAAATGCTTGGAGGAGTGACAGCATATGCTGTTCTGTCATTAAAACAAAAGCTGTATTTCAAAAGCTTTCCCCCCCCCCCCCAAAGATATTATGCAGATATTGCTAGTCTAACAGAAATGCAAAGTGGAAGAACAGCTGAACAGAGTAGCTGCCACCGAGAGAGGTGGGGGCAGGTGACAGGAATACAGATTTCAGTGGGATGCATTCAAGGAGAAAGGCAGAAACGTAATTTGCCAAAGACATCCTGGAGATAGTTAATAAGCACACAGAAAACTTCCCTTGCTGCAGAAGTAAATCAGCACAGAGCAAGGTGAGGGGTACCAAAATTCTTTTTATGGCAGGGATGTATTGGAGGGTGCTTTGGCATGGCTCTTCTTTGCCAGAAACATCCCACCCTCTTGCTGGATTTGGGTTTCGCTGGCTCACTGGAGCAGGTTGCTGTCTCCTCTGCACCCCCTGCTCTCAAGAGAAAAGGGGGGGGGAGCATATGGGCAGAGTGATCCTGAAGGAAGATCCTGAGGCAGAGCCAAGCCTAAAGATAAGCTCTGAGCTGATCTTTGTTCATAAATTCAAGCTGGAGAACAGAGTAGTTTGAACTTTGCAATTGCACTGCCACTATTCATGCAGTGTGGAAAAAACTTTTTCTCGGGAAGCTTTATGACATGCAGTATTTTTTTAAAACAGAACTTGGAAAATCCAGTGCGGCTTAGTCCATTACAGGCCTGTGAGATGGATAGTTCCAGTTCAGACTGTACATCTACTGATAGGAAGCTGCTTCAGTTTTGTCCGAATTTGGATGCAGTATGTGACTAGCTTTATAATCCTCGCCAGGCTCCGTGGAGTACGTTGTATGGAGAGATATCTTGTTATATCCAGATTTTCACTGACGTAATTTTACTTTTAGGTCCCACAGGGTAAGAAAGGCTTAGAAGTTGTGACCTTACCTTGGTTGTCACACAAGACATTCTGAGATGTTAAGTATAGAATGATGCTACCCACAAATAGCCGATTGCATCATTTTCCCATTGCCAGGTTGCAGATGACTTCAAATACTTGTGAAAAGAAAAAGGGAAGGAGGACCATGGGGAGGAACTGAGCCACCAGGACTGCTGTGGCTGCCAGGGTGCTGTGTCCTGGGGCTCCCGGGGCACAGGCGTATCCAGTAGCACTCTGCTTTCTGTAAGTTTTCATGCACGATTTATATGGTGCAGAGGCCTTTGGAAATATTGTTTCTGAGCTGCAGCTGAACAAAGGAAACGAGAGTTTTGAGAGTTCGTGTGTTATGCTGGAGTTGAAAACCAGGCAGAACTGTGCTAACTGTGGGGGAACAGGGGCTTTTCTAATAATCACCTCTGCTTTGCTATTCCCATGAAAAACCTTGCCGATGACGTTCATTGGTTAGAAAATTTGCACAGCCAAAACCAACAGGGAACTCTACCCCAGCCAGTGTGATTTAAAATAACTAATCATTATCTGAGGACATACTAATGGTAGACCTGCGTTAAGTCGGGTCTAGGAGACTGCTGCACGCCTGGCTAGTCAGAACTGACCTGTAACAAGCTCTTCAGTCTGAATGACAGTCTGGGTCACCTCCCTTTGCCTCTAAGCTGTTTCTTGCCATCCTTATAGGTGAGATTTTCAGCTTAGCAGTAGCAGTGTTGAGATGACTAATAAGCACTACATAACGTGTCTGCTATGGGCTAATTTGGATGGCTGGGAAAAACCTGCGCTGGATTAAACCAAGCATCTCTAGGGATGCTGAGCGTGGAAAGAAGCACTGATAAACGCTGATGGCTCGTGTGCCATGAGAGCGAAGGTGTCCAGAGCTACTCCAAACAAAAAGCTTTGGCAGAGATGAGGTTGCAAAGTTGCTGCAAAGGAGGCAAAGGGAGTGGGAATATGAGTTTAAGGAAAGCTTTAAAAAAATACTGTTCCCAGTAGTGCAGTAGTTGAATGCAGAGGAAAAATGTCTTTCTCCTTTGCAGGCTTGCTGATGAATGAGGCTTTCCAGCCTCTCCTCTTCTCCAGATGGTTTGACAGTAAGGGTGTAAGTAATTAAAAAATAAAAAATTAAGCTGAAAACTTGAAGTCCACCTTGACTGTTCTCATTCTGATTTTCAAGCCTGACCAGCTCTGAATGTTTGAATTAGGTTGGAAAGTGCTTTGTGATGTTTGAAGAAACACTTTCGTAGCTACAATTTAAAATATTCCCATCCATTTCACCCCCCAAGGACATTCCAGCTGTGCAACAAAGGAGAGTAATGTTACAGATCTTCACAATATTCTCAGCCTTTTGCCCGGTGAAAGACAGTTGAAAAGTCTGTTAAAGACAACTTAAAATCCATGGTGGATTTTTCCTTTTCTGGAAGATGTCTAATTCATCTGTCTGTTATATCTGAAACAAAGTGTACGCGATAAAGGCCTGTGCAAGTTAAACTAATAAACCATGAGCATGGTCCTCCTGACTTCTCAGCCATGTTCATGTCATCCTTCTCTCAGGGGAGTCAGCAGCTCAGATCCTATGGTGTGTGCTGAAACCAAGACGATCCCCTTCTTTCCCCAGGGAATCCCTTTTCGTACCATTTCTGCATCCCTGCAGCTTTCCTAATTTGGGAGTTTTTCTTGCGGTACTGGATATGCAGGATTTTCCTCTCTTGAACCCCTCTCCCCATGCCTCTCTCCTCTAAACTTTCAGTGTGTTTGCATCCTGAAGTCAGTGTTGTCTTTAAATTTAATCATAAAGGGGAGGAGAAGTGGGGAAGAGAGTGAAAAACGTGTTAAATGAAGAAGAAAATCAATTTTGCATTTGCCACATCTCAGCAAACATTTACCCAACCCTGCCCCTCCCCTGCCTGCCAGTGCCAGGCACCGTGGCTTAATCCTTTCTGCATCTTTTCAAGCTGGTTGCATCAGGAATGTGTTGCTTTTCGCCGCTCCTGACCTTTGAATGTGGACCGGTGTCCTTGAGGTATAAGGCAATTTAAAAACTCTCCTCTGCACTTCACAGAAACCCAGCGCGGTTTGTACCTACTCAGGCGCCAGCTCTTGATGAGCAACATCTATTCTCATCATGTGTGACACTGCCAGTGCTACCTGCTGCTGTGCTGCTTAAACAAACCAGAGGGATTTTTGGTGGAGTGAGGACGTGGGCAGCAGCCGGCTCCCTCCTCCCTGCTCTGCTGTGGCCAGGCAGGGCTGCCCCAGCAAAGGGGGCTGGACAAGGGCATCATCTGATGCTGCTTCGATTGAGCTTTCAGCTCCCAGGGAAGAGGGTCTGATCAGTCCCTCCTGCACAAGGAGAGCAGTGGGCTGAGCACGAGCAAGGGACAGCCGGGGAAGTATGAGTGCAGCATCTGCCAGAGGAGCTGGAGCTTTGGGACCCAGTAACCATGCAAGGTTTCTTCTCTGGGATCTTGCTCTTACCCTTCATTTTTATCCTCACTGAAATTGCTCCTTTTCTTTGCTTTTGAGGCTTCTCTTTGGAAATATTTGGCATTAGAGGAGGTGTTGCTGTTGTGAGTTACAGATGCCTTTTAGGTTACATCCGAGCTATTGAAGCGATATTCTGCAGGGGTAAGGCTCTGGTCTCCTGTCAGTCCAAATCGGGTACCTGGCCAGGTCTGTGTAACACTGCCTGTGGGCTCTGGTTTCTTTCCAAAAAAACCTCACATCTGACACAGGGAATGATGTGTGCTTGCCAGAAGGTGGAATATAGCGAGGAGGAAAGTAGTCCTGTGTCCCAAATGGCAGGCGTGCTTGTTGGGTCTCAGCAGGCTGTGTGTGGTATGAGGTTTCCAAGGAATCTGCCAAGCAGTGCAGCCAAAGAGCCACGACCAACTGAAAGAACATCTAAACTTTTGTCAGTATCTGTTCACTAAAACAGAAATGTGAGAAAACTTCTGTTTTGGAAGAAAATTTTTTTAATGTTGTTTTCAAAGAGATTTTTGCTTCATTTAAAAACTTGAAGTGTTCTTGAAGAAAATGAGGGGGTTCTTATTCAAATTCTATGACTGATGTTGACAAAAAAACTCTAGAAAATATGTGTTTCTATCTCATTCTAGTAAGAATTTTGCTATAAGAGTTAAAAATAAATAAATACAATAATACTGATTCCTTCTCCAGCTCTGGCATGAATTAGATATTCAGCCTAGATGGCTGGAGTAACAAGAAATACAGCCATGGATGGCTTTGTTCCTAATATTAGTTAGCTTGTTTAATTTGACTTGCCTGCATTATCAATAGCTATTTGTATGTGTGTTACATGGCTTGAAATTACCTTGCAAGCCTCAGTTTTCATCAAAAAGCTCAAAAGACAGCAGCACAAAGGATATCTCTTTGTGTTTTATTCTTCTGCCAAACCTCAGTTCCAAAGTACCAGGGTACTTAAGCAATTCCTGCTGGTGTTTCTGTTTGTAGCTGGGTTGTTTGGCTGATACGCAGCTGTAAATGAGGCTATGAGAAATACTTCATCAAGATGGCTTGGTTCAAAGCCATCTCCTCAATAGACGATGATTATTGTACTTGGGCCCAGTGCCCAGAGGAGATGATCTTACATAAGTAAATAAATATTGTATCTGCTTTTCACCAGGGCAGAATGGACATTGGATGCAAAACTTTCATAAGGACTTTATTTAGAGCAAGAGTAAAACATTGGGAGTTAGAAATGTCCTGGGTCATTTGAAGGCTTTGTCTTCATGTCCTGCAAAATGGTAAGAAATTGGCTGTCTTTAAACTTCAGAAATCCAGAGGCATATGTAAACAGACTCACCAAGATAAAACTCATTGGTTCCTCCTTCTCCCCAGAGAAAAGAGAGGAAGATTGAGGGCCTGTCTTCAATGGACTTACTGGTGGAAGGGTTTGAACTTCTCACTTTCAATGTCTTGGTTTAGAAGGACATTCCCTTGTCAGCTCCTTGTCAGCTATAGAAAGCATCACACTCATGTGCAGCATCAGGTAACTAGAAAGAGAGCATTTTATGCATAATATTTTGCACAGGTGAAAATGTCAAATGAGGTTTGATGTGGTGGCAAATCCAGGTCTTTGTGTCTTTACATGATCTGCAGCAGTATGTGTTCTGGCTGTGCTTTGAGGCAGTGGTGGATGGAGTATGCTTGCTGGATACTGGTGTCTTTGCAGCCATTTAGTACAAAGTCCCATCAGGACACTGGTGTGCACTGGGGAGCGTGGACAGGTTGCTTCCTTCATTGCCGCGGCTTTTGCAGCAGGGCTGCTGTGTGATCTTCAGCCTCTCTTCTCCAGCAGCCTCCAGTCCAGCTCTGAGGTGGGCAGAGCCACAGGCAAGGCAGAGGTCAACATCCTCCGAGACAGCTCTAACATGCTAATGACACGTAACTTCTCTAACATTTTATCCTAGGCAGGGATATCACTGATATCAAAGCAATCCAAGGTCAGACTAGATGGTAAAAATGGTTGTTCCTATTACTGATATCAAAGAAAGGAACAACCAATTTTACCATCTACTCTGACACGCAGAACAAAGGCAGGAGAAATCTTATAATTATTTGTACCTTCCTTAAGCTCATAACTTTTTTTATACTAAACTTTTATTTGAACTAGCTTGTGTTTTTTTATAAAGCTATGCAGTTCCCACTTGCAGACTCCCCAGGTGTTCTGTTCCCATGGTTATTTACCTGAACTCTTAAACATCTGCATCTCATTTCAGTCTGAATTTTTCTTTCTTCAGTGACAGCAACTGGATCTTATTATTTCTTTGACTTTTAGTTATGCAGTTGGGTGCTTCACCCCAAATCTAGTTTACCTGGGTATTCAGCAAAATGAAATAGCCCATGGTCACATATTCCCCTTGCTAATATATGCTGCTGGGTGATTATTTTATGTGATGCTCCTTAGTAAATGGTCCTGATGAGCAGCTTCTCCTCTGTAAAAAAATTCACAGCTGACACATTGACCAGTGGTCTTTCAACCTCAGCATAAATGTAGAGGAAAGGGAGGGATCTAAAGTCTGGGCTTGTTTTGCAGGGGAAGGATGCTGGCACTGCAGTTTTTAATGTCATCAGTCCTCATTGTAGCTATTATCCCCCTAGGTTGCTACTGTCATTTCCCTCTGCCTTCAGATCAAGGAGTAAGTGCCTCTGTGCTTTTTAGCCAAATAAACCCACGTGCCTCTGTGATTTAAAGACAGCGACTTTATTTACTTCCCTTTTAAAAGCAGATAGAATGGGGATTATCCTCCCAACATCTAAACTATCTTTTTTTGATTGCTTCTGGCATCAAAACCTCCTCAGTTATAACCTGAGAAGAAATTATCTTCCCAAAGATGCCTTTGAGGAGGAGAGAGGGAAAGGTGCTTGCTGGGGCTTCACGCTGGGAGTCTGAGCTGAGCGTCCGCTGTCGGTGCGGCCACTGATGTGATGAGCTGGCTGAGAGCGGGAGGGTGTCTGTGCCTCTGCTCTGCTTTCCTGAGGCTGTTTGCCATATCAGCTTGTTATACGGGTCGTCTGCCCTGCTTCTGATTCCACTCAATTGCAACTGAACGTTAAAAAATAACTACCAGCAATTATTCGACCAGCGTTTGCTGCAGTAAAAACTTTAAGAGGAGACTTGCAGAAAGGCCTTTTGGGGCTCTTGAGAATCCAAAATGCAGTCATAGCTCTAAGGATTACTTTAATTTATTCAAAGACAAGGAATAACCGCTCCAACTGTTGTTTCCCATTCAAAGGTCAGACTTGAAATACCAAATCCTTGCTACAGACTTCTCACTAACAAGCTGCAAGACTGTCATTATTCTTAGAAATAAGTCAACAAATAATTTCATATAGCATGTTTGAGAGGATAGCGTTCAGTATGCAGATACTTCCTGAAAGATACTGGAAAAGGGTACGTTTTGCCTTCCAAATTATTTCTGATTTATTCAGTTGCCCATACGTGTAATAAAGAATCCCATAAATGGAGTGATTCTAAAGGAAGAAAAAGTATTAAAACTGTTTTGAGTAACATCTGTAACCATGAAGAGAAATCCTCACTGTGTAGAAGCAACCAGCAGAGACATTAGCAAATGAACCACATAAATTGCTCTGAAAATACTAATTGCAGCCTGCTGAAGTTTGCCGCATCTCTCTGATGTTTCTGTAGTATGATGACAAGCCACCTACTCGATTTACATCAGCTCACTTGGAGAAAGCAATTGACTGTCAGAGAAGGATCATTATTTAAATGAATTCATTTCTAAAGATTAAGTCAAGACAGGAAATTGCCAGAAAGTGTGAGTGAAAAAGAGAGAAGTTCAGGTAATCTACATCACCAGACAGACGGTGATCTGCATCTCTTAAGTGCTTATCTCCCCTTGGCGTGGGCTGTGATGGACCAGAACTGCTCAGGAGCAGACGCAACAAGAGCTGAAGACCTTCCACAAACACAGAACAGAAAATGAACCCATTAAAAATATGATGGCTGCTCACAGGAATGATCTCCTGGCTGGAGAAGTATCTTTACAAAACTATCCTATTCACTGGTTATATCTCATTCTGTCCCATTTTGGAAGTGCTCTGATCATATATGTGGTTATCCACTCTATTTTGGTGGGTCTATTTAAGGTATAGTCCTAAACCACGATTAAAGCGATGCTCTGGATTAAACTATTAAACCTTTTAAGAAAATTAGATTAAACTAGTTCTTCTGCAAGTCATAAACTGACCTTTAATTCTTGTTGTTCTGGAAAGATTTAAGCTCCAGCTATTCACACACTTGCAATATGGAAATTCCTTTTTTCTTTAATGATTTGATTTCCTTAGCTGATATAAAAACATAGTCTGACAGCTTCTGTTGTTCTTCTAAGCACTGCCATGTAAGCCTCTTTAAGTGTAACCCATCTGAGTCACATCAAATGAGAATAATTATAGATAATGTCAATGAAAACAGACTCTTGTCAAAGGGTAATGGTCTCCTGCTGCTACATGAATACAGAGTATTTATCAGAAATAAGTATCAAAGGGAAGTGAAGGAGCTACATAATGCAGGGATATTGAAAAAGGATCAGTGCTCTTGTGCAATTGCTGCCTCATATTTGCAAGGGGAGCACACGAGCAACGCGAGGTATTCTGGTGTCTGTGGCGTTTGTGAATGGGAAGGAACTGTCTATCTGTGTCTAATCACATATCCAGCAAAATGGCTGTGTTTCATGGTGAATGTTTTCAGGTATTGATGGTAGGAGAGCAGATACTGCTCTCCTGTTGCATGGAAACATGGTGCCAGAGTGGAATGTCATTAACCACATTATTCATATTTTTAACTTTGGACAAATGAAGACAGGTAAAATTCATGCTCAAATGCGCAGACGATTCTGCAGACAAGGAGGAACCAGATGCAGCTTCAGCCAATGGACTCCTTGTCAAACTGGTCTTTCTTGTCACCAATAGCTTTTTACAGAGGCACACCGTATCTGTTCAGTGGTCCAGCAAGGATCCCAGGCACAGGGATGTTGTTGCTTGCCCTGTTATCAGAAAATCAGCAACAGAGCTGTTGCTAACACTGGCGGGTCCAGGGAATCGGTGCTTTGGGGGGGGGGGGGGTGTGTTATTGGCACAGCTAGTTCTGAACACATCCACTCAGGAGAGAAATAAAGGAGCCTGGGTTTCCTCCAGTGACTCAATGCAGAATAGCTGACCCTATGCTGGTGCAGAAGCATTAGCTACTGTTGTTTTGGAAGCTGCATTTCATCTCTCTTGCCAAACACCTGCCATTTTTGGAGCATTAATAACTGTAATAACAAGCAGAAATGAAACTGAGAGGTCCTAGATTGGCAGACTTTTAAAGATAATTCAATATTATATAGTGACTTTTAAAATTAATTTATAAATATTTAAAGCTATGAATATTTCAATACTTTCAATTCATTTTGTTAATTATTTAGCCATAAAGCACATATCACGCTCTTTTCCTCCTGTTCAAATTATACTTTTATTGCATTTTGAAAGCCTTAGTCTGCAGACTGCAGCTGCAACTCAAGAGCAAAGGATGTATTTTGCAAGTGGCTCCTTGGGCCTGCCTTTCTAGGGAAGAAGGGGTACTGTAAGATGCATTCATTTTGTATGCTGAGTTTCTTGCATCTGCAACCTGGGTAATGATTCCAGTCACACAGGCACTTGCTGCCCTCATGTGCTTTTGCAAACCAAGGCTCGGCATATGCACATCTAGTGGCTTAAAAAAAAATGTATATTCAGGAAAAAAAGTACTTCTGCCTCCTTGCTAGACGCTGCACCTTATACTCATGGCCAGACAGTGTCAGCCCTCCTTTCCAAATAGCCAGACCATCACAGATTTAACAAAATTTAATTAACGTCTTTGTGATAAATGATCAGTGTCACAGACCAGTCCTTTTGATTATCTTCATCACTCTTTTACTAGAAGGATAAGTAGGTCCTCCGTAATAATCAGTTTGAGCACAGACTGGCGTTTTATTGTAGGCTTGTGCAGTATCAAAAGCAGAGGTATACAAATGTGCTATAATAACGGGGACTGCTGCATTGCAGCCAGGCCATTGGGAAACACGGTTGACTCCACAAGGGCTACAACGTAGTGCTGAGCTAGAGGAAGCTGAACCACAAAATCTGTTGGAAATACACTCGCTATTACATTTGAGGAAATGTATGCCACCCCCAAGAGGAAGGTAGATGGAGAGGGACCTAGGGAGAGTCATGTGGATACACGTTGCTTTATTTCTCTTCAGATACCATACAGGAAGGTTAGAGCAGATAAAGTCTTAATTTCACTTCTGTTGGTTCCTGAAGTTGGATGGGACGAAGATAAATCACATCCTCCTTTTCTGTATTCCCAGTGTTTCACGATCATGTCTTTAACAGAATTTTCTGGGAGCAGCTCTCAGAGCACCCTAGAAACCCACGAGGCTCACACGTCTCACATTGGGCACCCAAACCAAGTCTGTAGTGTTGTCTGCAGCTTCGAAGTATGCAAAGTGTGTGTAATACTTTCTGATATCATACACCTGCTGGCAAAATTAATTCATTAATTTTTATGAAGCATCCAAATCCTGTGGTGGGAGAGTCCTGCAGGAAAGCTAATGAGAAAATTTAAGATGGCTTTGGGGCCAGGCTGATGGGTGGGGAAACAAACTTTTGGTGACATACCAATTCTTCCTTCAAGGAGGAGACAAAGATCATGTTAAATAATTACTTTCTTGCTAATGAGAATTGCCCTTGTGTACCTGAAGCAAACACTGCAGTCAGGATTATTCTTCTGCAACTTGCTTTGCTGGGAACTCTCTAGTGAAAATTGTCTCCTGTATTTTGGATCCCTGCTCTATAGAAAGGGGATCACGTTTACAGCTAGCCAGAATTGCCCTGTATTGTGCTTCCAACCAGAAAATGCTGCTTTCTTGAAACCAGACATTTTCCAGGAATCTTGTAATTGCAGGGACCTTTCATCAAAAGCAGTCGAGTCTTGGCACTCCTTGTACAGCAGATCCTCTGCAGGGCGGATGACCTGAGAGCTAGTCACTTTGGTTATAATATGAAATAATTAAATGCAATTGCAGTGTTAATGGCAAAATCTTCAGCTGCTTCCACCCCCCCAGTGCATACTTGGGTACCTGCCTAGATGGACAGGGTCCTTGCAGTCAGTGCAGTGCAGCTGTGGACTTGAAGTGCCATGGTGCTTCAGCGAGGAGCGAGAGAGAAGGAGGGCGTACGCGGCTGTGGCACGTGCCTCCCCCTTGTATTGCTGCTCCCTAGAAGAGATCTGTGTGGGCATCTTCCATGTGCTGCTTTGTGCAGCGTTTCAAGTCTCATCAGTAGCCAAATTCTAGCTCTGCTTAAAAATGACCTTGGGAATTCAACCCAGAGCCAGATGCTGCTATTCGTGCCTCTGCAGGGATTCCCTTCTCCCACGAGAAATGCTGGTAGCTGCAGGGCACTGTATTCTGCAGAATGATGGAAATTTTGCTCATTCCTGTTGCGCTCACTTGTGGTATCAGGGTGATGATGTTTTCTGCTAAGCTTTTACAGAACTTTTCTTTTTATCTTTCTTTTTTTAATCTTTCTCAGTTCTTTCTAAATGCATTTTTTTTTGTTAAATGTGTCTTAATACTGCAATTATCTATGCTGTGATTTGTCTGACAACAGGGCTACTCTGTGATGGTGTGTGTCTTTTCTCAGCTCTCCCTTAAATTGCTCAGCCTGTCCTCCCAGGTTCACTTGCCACTGTTGCAGAAGCCCCATGGTGCAGCAGACTTACCCAGTGGGATTCAACATGCGCAATCCTATTCTCCTTTTTACCAAACAAGTTTTGCTTGGCTTACTCAGCTCTGTTTCACTTCTTATTTTAAGTGGGCTCTGAAGTTTCTGGGAGATTTCTGAAAGTACCATCTGTGGTGACTTGTCTGAGCTCAAATGAGACCCTGAACGAGTAACAGGCACTTCCCAAATCCAGTCGTAGCTTTATCCCTGTAACTGAGCACGAGGACAGCAAAACGGGCAATTCTCCTTAAGTTCACAGGTGGTGACTCCTGGGAATACAGCTCAGAAACTTCCAGCTGTGATGAGGTTAATGTAGCAGGAGGTAAAACAGCAAATGCGAGAAGAAAGTGCTTTTGAGGGAGGAAGAAGGATGTATTTGTTTTTCCATCAGGATGATCCTTAGCTCATGTGCACACTACTTCAAAGTCAATGCTGCATTTCATCCCAAGTCTTTTAAAGGCCCGATGTGATTCCGAGCTACCTTTAGCAGAGATTCAGACAGCCCAAGTCCCCTGTTCTCTTTCTCTTTATTTTAATAGTTCTGTGGCTTTTCCTGTGTCATCTGAGTGCACGTCTCATTGCTAAAGCACTCCTTCGTGAAGAACTTGCCCTGGTAAGCCAGGTACTCAGCAAGGGAAAGCAATGATCATGAAGAAAAATGAGTAAGCAAGTTTGCCACCTCCCTGCTGATGTTTCCCCTGACTCAGCGTTGTATGCAGGGTTTCTGACAGGACTAACTCCTTAGCACCAAGGTTATAGAGGGCTCAGAGAAATGTGATGCAGCTACCCATGAAGCTTGTGAAGTCTCTGGGTTGTAAGTGTGAGTGCCTCAAACCAGCTACTTTTCAAGTCTTTCTTTTGGGATGCAAATGTTAACCCCAGGGGCGGCGAACTGCACGAAAGTCAGATGGCTGAGCAAAGGAAAAAGACTTCAAAGGCTCGTTGTCCGCTTCAGGGGGTGCGTCTTGTGCTGCTCCCTTTCCAGTTCTCAGCAATTTTAACTCGCTGCTTGAACTTCACTTTTTAATCCCAAATCCCGTGTGAATTAGGGCGAAGTGTAACACTTCAGAGTAAATAAAAGCAGCTATCCACTATGGGCGAAAGAAGGATACTGTATTTTGAAAACTGCCTCATGGCCGTCACAGTACAGCTCTGCCATGTGGTGAGCACCTTCCAGACAGGAGGAGAGAGGGAAGCAAAAAAGACCCGGGTGGTAGGATCTTCCTTCCCTGACAGCACACCCAGCTGCATGGAGGTGGCAGTGTGAAATCCCTACCACCTTCCCGTGCTCGGGGACTGACGATGGGAGGCACAGGAGAACCTGGTCCCTCCCCTGCGGTAGCGGCAGTGTCCTGTGCGGCACAGCTGCGCAGCGTCAGTTCAAGGGCAGCTGCAGGAGTGGAGGGCGACCCTGGCAGCTGGCCATGTTGCTTTCCTTGGACCAAGCGTGCATGCCTGCACAGAGTCAGGGTTTCTTCTGTTTCGCTAAGGGGTGCTTGATGACACCACAACCCTCACGTAGCTTGTTCCCCAACCATGGAAGTAGGTTTTTGTCCACCAGCCTTCTCCGTCAGTGCTCGCTCCTTCCTTAGCCTGCACAGCCCAACATTCGTATGGTCAGCAGAATATTTCCTGTTTGCAGGCCTGTGTGTTGTGATGTCCAAGGACTGAATCTCCTACACCAAACAATCCACACCTATTGCTCAGTGGAGAAAACAGGCAAAATGGGGAAGTGCTGGGTGAGCTGAGAGGTGGACAATTACAGAATCTCAGCTTTATTTAAAATGGGCTCCCCCAGCAACTTCTGTTCAAGGGGCTGGCACTGGGACCACCAAAATACCTGCTTTGCCCCAGCCATGAGACAGTGCATCTGAACACAGCACTACTAAATGTGACAGGGACAATGAAGGATAGGGTCTGATTCACACCTTGCTAGTTTTCAAGTGTGACTACTGTCCTGAAGAGAAAAAGAGAAAGCCTGGCACATCTCAAACTTTTTTCCCTGGTTTTGTTCCACTGCTTTCTATTCGCTACCCAGGCTGCTGGAAGCTGATAATAAAAAAATACCTTCTGTTCCAGCAACTTGGTTTTTTATCAATTGCCTGTGGTATTGAATGTCTCACCCACACTTTTGAGCATCAGGCAGGTTGTGATACCTAGCTGCATATGCGTATTCAGTTGGCATCATTGCTAAGTGTGTTTAATGCCAGACGTATCCCTAAATATAACAGAGGAAATCATGTTTGTGCTTGCAATAAGCACTTATTTTTTTCTTGGTAATGTAACAGGATCAGGTTTTAAATAAAAGAAAACTGATTATTTGTGGACAGAGAGGATGTTGTTCAGAACTGTTTGTCCACTGGGTGTTTGTTATCATAATTAAATTTATTGTTCCAGTTAAACAAAAGCAGGCTTTTCCCTAAAATTAATTAGTCTTCAAAATTAGAAATTGTTTGTCAAGAATACATTCAATTTATATGCTGGAAATTACCTAGATTATGTTTTGCTGACAGCTATCGGAGTTGGCCATGCATACCTAATGTTCAGAGATATATTAATTACCTTGCTTAACTAGCATGCTCAAATACATGAATAACTCCCTGGCTTGGAGAACTGCTGCTTACTGAAAGCTTTTTATTGAGATGCAGTTTCTCATGATGCAAAGTTCCTGCTCAGATGATGTTCATGCATAGACAGAGTTACTGAAAATAGCCTGAAGGAAAACTAATGAAGTTGGAAGCCCTTTCAACTAAACCTGGTATAGGTTAATAGCTGGAGACTAGTGGAAAGCAATGGCCTACGATTAATCTGAAGTACGCTAAAAACAAATGTTCCTTCTTTAAAACGCACAGGAAAATGCTGTATCTTGTCATTTTTCCCCCACTCCTGGCAGCTCTTGCCCTCCTACTTGTCTTTTTTCGATCAGGATAAACTGACTGTGGCTTTTCTTTTTCTCCCATTCTCTGCCTTTCTTTGGGATGGCTGGAGCCTGACTCCAGCTCCAGTGCAGACCCGTATCCCGAGCAGAAGGGCTTGTCCCGGGGGGGCTGCACCAGCCCAGGCTGCAGCACGTGCGGACAGACCTGCTCCAGCAGCCGCTTGTCCTGCAGGTCTGGGCAGGCAACCTGGGGGAAAATTGCTGTCTAAAACTCAGCACATCTGTTCCCCATGCTGCCTCTTTGCTTTCACCAGCTACACCACGAAATAAACTTCATTCTTCCATGACGTACATCATCATTACTGCATGGAAAGGCAGCCATGGGACAGTAGGATTACACAAAAGAACAGGCAAAAAATGTCACATGAAACAGACAAAAAACCTGGGGGCCAGACTGGGGGCTTGACCCCTTGCACTGAAAATCAGTGGCTAAGCTGGAGTCTGATGGGGCTCTCCTGTGTCCCTGTACGGTGCTTTAACCTGATTTTTCCAGATAGCTTTTCTACATTGGAAAGATATGCTGGGTCTTAGACATGAAAGTGTTATTCAGATCTTGAAGCACTCCTACGAAGTTATTCTACTATTGCTAATGTAAACAAGAAAGAAAGGACTTCCACTTACTTTTAAGCCGTGAGAAACATTGTGCACCTAATTTCCTGTTCCAAGGTGTTCTTCTCTTGCTGCTGTAATTTTTTTTCTGGGTCTCTTCTCCATGCCGATGCCTGCTTTCATATCTACGTTTATGTCTTATCAAAAAACTTCTCTTTATGCAAGGTATTCAGTAACATCTCCCCATCTTTAGATTTAGTTCTAGTTTGGGAAGAAAGCAGCAGATTTGGTGAGCTAAAAAATTCCAGGTAAGCTTGTTCATCCCTATTCAGTTAAGTACTTTGGCTGCAATTTTCAACAAAGGGAGGTTAAATTCCCCAAATCCTGCTGAAAGGCATTCCGCCCTGTGAATAGTCTAGCCTTAAATACCTGATTTACTGGATCAAAATAAACTTAGGCATGGGCTTATATACCTGGAGAGCTGGTACAGCAATTACATCTGGCTGTAAAAGAAAGAGACCGCTAAAGATTCATTGACAGTGTACCGGCACACACTGTGTTTTTAAAAAACAATCTTTCTGCCTTAAAAAAATAATATACATTTTAGTTTATTCAATAACTGTGGTATTCAGCTGTATATAACTCTGAGTCAAGGCACTATGAATATACATGTGGTATGTACTGAAGCCAAGGTAGATACAGCTGAGCATTGAATTCCCTGATGAAGCAACGTGTTCTTAAAGTCCTTATTCCTACCCATTTATTTTAATTGATCCCAGTCTGTGCTAAGTTATTTTAATGGTCTCATTATTCTGAACTTCTAATAACTGACTTTTAAAAGGAACATATTTCACAAAGACAACTTCAATAAATAAGATCAAAGCTATTCTGGGCTGGCTGGTTTGGGTTTTGTCCTCTGCAAACAGAGACATATGCCTGATGCATTTTTCAAAAGCAGGGATTAAGGGAAGTCAGTATTAACATTAAAGGTAGGGAAGGTTGGGCCGTTCAGTAGTTTGTTTCACAGATGTCAAAAATACTGTGTTGCTCATCTTCGTGGGTGGGGACAGAGGTCTATCAAAAGTACAGATGGATTTTTAGGTGCTTAATTCCCATTTTGAAGACCTCTTAGACTGGAGTGCAGTGTCCCTTTTGCTTGCTTTGAAAGCTTCACCTTTGTTAGGAATACAGTGATTTGAAAATGCAAAACAGCAGAGGAAATGCCAGGCAGTGATAACGTTGGCTCCCGGAGCTATTTTGGTTGCACCTGTGAATAGTGAGGAACACCACAGAGGCAGGAGGGAATGGCCTCTGCAATCAGGAGTGTGCAGCAGTGATAGTTGGAAGGACAAGAAGCAGGAGAAATTACCTCGTTATTTTTCTAAGTAATACAAACAGCACTTGTATTGGTGTGTGGGAGCTCCCCGGAGCACAACACAGCTTTGCAATCAGGCGTTGGAGAGGAACGCTTACAAACGGCCTCGCAGTGCTGCCAGTGTTTTGATAGCCTACAAGGGAGAACTCATTTTTTGGTTTTGTGCATAGAAGGAATCACTGGGCAGTCAAGGGAGGTCGTGCTTTGCCAGGGTGTGTGTTTGTAATCTGTTCTCAAAATAGACTTGTACTTGCAAACATGATACTGATGGGGACGTTTCTGGAGGAAGGGATTGTCTCGTGTGGTCTGCTGTAAAGCTCTGGGACTGACACAAAAGTTACCAAAAAATGTAAACTTAAAATAACACCCAGACATGGCATTACTTATATTTTTCTCTTATTGGGAAGCTGACTGAATCGCTGTGACATCTGATACTAATAAGCAGAGAGGTCAGTGGCACATCAGAAATGGGATTTGGGATGTGACACCGGGTGAAACCTTGACAATTCAGAATTCCTCCTTTGTTCCTAATATAGAGATATGGCATCACATCTCTAAAAACAAAGGACAGATTTCCATATTCCTTTGGGAGAGAACAGAATTTAATTTTGTTTGGACCAATATTTTTCATTGTTTATAGGTTTATGTCTCAGGTGCACTTTTCTTGTTGCCCTTGCAGTGTTCAGCTGAATCTGTGGGTACTCAGCCAGTGCTGGAAATTGAGTTCATGAGGTCTTCAAATTTTCCCTTCTGTAAGAGTAACGTTAGTTATGTGGACTACCTACCATGGAAACTGGAGGAGATGTGCTGGTTAATTTTTGTAAATAGCTCCAAGGCTATAAAGCACCCTGTAAGTGATAAATACCAGTATTTTTAACGTGGCATTTTCAATGGCCCAGGCAGTTTCTCCACTGAAAGGTCCAGCAATGTCAGCCATCAATTTAACAACATGAATCTATCAGGATAGTAATACATTAGCTTCCAGCGATGCTATGTTCTCCCGTTGCAGTTACCTTGACAAATCACTCAGTTCGGAGGCACTGCATCAAACATTATTTCTCTGACGGGTAAACCAGGATGCTTCATAAATGCCGTGCTTGGAAGTGGAGGTGGAAAGCTCAGCTCAGGGAAAGATAAGGCACTCCTGGGTGCCATGGAGAGGGGCTGTCCTCTAAAGTGACCGAGTGGTGGTCTGAAACATTGCCCCTTCTGTCTTCAGAGGGACATATGCCAGAGGATACGCTAAATAAAGTCTAAGTCAAGAGTGGATTGTGCAGCCCTGGGAGCTGAAGGGGGTGGGGAGGACCCCGAAGCTGCTTGTTTACTTCAGCAGGTTGGAAGGGAAGGCTGTGGTTTTTGTTTTAGGGAAACTTGGATATTCAAAGTTTGAGGGGGGAGAACAGTCTTTGCTGGCCTGGGGCTGGGAGGTGGCTGTTCTGTGCTCCCACATGGTGGGCACAATCTGCTAAACCTGTGCTGGTTTTCCCTCCTCTGGTGGACCATTCATTGCCATGGGGTGCATGGCTGTGCTGAATGATGGGCCACTCTTTAACTGTTTGTGGTATAAGCAGAGGAAGGTCAGGTAGGAAGTATTCCTGTGAGTTTTAAAGTAGAGAAAGGCTCAAATCCTGTATCTTGGTATTTCTGAGCTTTTCAAGGGTGATGGCCAGGAACCAAGCTGCATCATATATGGCCATGCTGCAAAATCTGAACTGAGAACTCCTCCATTTGTGGAGAAAGTTTGGGTGGGAAATAGCTTTGGGGCACAGCTAATTTTTGCTGTCTTGGTTAACTCTTGCAGTCTGTTGCAGCTGAAATAATTCAGCCAGCATGGGACTCCAATGCTGAAGCAGTTGACCAACATCAGCAAGTGTGCTGCAGTTTGTTGTGTCGCAGCCTCAGTTTTGATGTGGCAGTGGCGGGTTAACAGGTAGTTTAGACAGTGGTTCAGCAGGTGACCAGGCCCCACAAATAAGTTTTCCACTAAGCATATGCTCAGCCCGAAAAAGTAAGAGAACCTGTTTTTTCTGCACAAACCCCAATACAGTTCAGACAGGATTTTTTCTGGAACAAGGGAGTAAATATATGGCAGCTGTGAACTTCTGTGCTCCTTCTTTCCTTCTCTAGTCAAAGGATTTTTTGACAGGATGAAATAGAGCTATGTGTATGTATGTGTATTTGTGTAGATTTATAGGTACCTGCTTTAAAAAAGAGAGAATCTTGAGCCAGGTTATGTCAGTGAAATGCTAGGCCATGTCAGTCAACTTCTTAGCACTGTGGTCTGCAAAGCCAATTTCACCTTCAGTGCCGGAAAAAGTAGTCAAGGCTGGTTTGATTTGCAAGTTGTTGTTCTCTTGTCTTCAAGATAATATTTCAGTGTTCTCTTTTTAAGTAATTTTCCTCTTTCCTGAGTGTTATCTCTCATGTTTTCACATCAGAGCTTGATATCCATTCTTTTGGTTCAGGTTCACGTCCTAGGAGACTTTGCAAAACCCGAGTATGCATGAAGATTTAAGTCCTTGCTGCTTGTGATGTGGCCAGCGTGATGGTAGTAAGTTTCTCCCCCTGCCTGGAGAAGCTTTTACCTTTTCTGCATGTGAAGGACTTAAAAAAAAAGATCTCTAAGTTGTGAATTTAAACTGTGCGGCAGTGTAACTTCCTTCCTGCAACCCACATTAGTGTGAACGTTTCAACCATAGATACCGCAACAAAGTTTTTTCCTGGGAAAGATATATTCATGTCGAAAAGGAAAAAAGCTATGCTGAAAAATACTGTATGCTAAAATAAAACACACACACGTGGGATTTGTTTCTGGTTTGATGATAGGTTTCCTGGGTTGTGAATGGCAATGTGTATAAGACAATGGAGAAAGACGGAGTTCCTCCAAGGATGGGTTGTGACTGTCCTGTGCTTTTATAATTTTCTCTGTGAACACCACTGGATTTGACAAAAGCACAGGAGCACAGCTGGCCGTTCTAAATACCTCTGCCTGCTCTTTGCTAGCACACAGGAGTTTACTGCGCCAGCCCGCAGCTGACCAGAGCTGTGGGGACGTGTTATCGCAGTGCGAACTCAGAGTCAGTGCATGCTCACGGCTCCTCTGGTGCAGGCAGAGCCAACTCGGGTCAATCAGCAAGACATGTGGGCTTACAGGGGAGAAAAGGACTGTTGCACACCCACCCAGTGTAGGATTTGTGTTCCCAGTGCAGAGCAGGAGTAAGGCTGTTTCATCTCCCCTCTAGCCCCATCAGCATCGCAGCCGTGTCCGTCACCTCTCTGGAAATATAGAACAAAATGTGGGCACTAAATATCCCCAGAGACTTGGAGTCCATGCTCAGGTTGCCAACAGGGCAAAACCTGGGCTGCTCCTCTTGAGTTGCTGCTGTTACCTGGGTTGGCCAGACTGAGCTGCTGCAGATGCTCTAACGCATCCTACCATCACACCTTCAGTGCTGGACCAAAATACAGGTTGTCTGGTGCGAGTGGGAGGAGTAGAGAGAGCAGCAGGCTGGGCAGTTTACTTTCAGGAGCTTGTTTGTGGACATTTATTGCCTTGATGACAGAGTCAAGATTTGGATCCAAGCCCTTGGATCCAGTCCCACAGTAAGCAGCGGCACTACAAACCCTCCTGAGCTCCCTGATAGCGTAACGATGAACATAATCATTTTATTGGTAAAATTGGCAGCCTCTGCCAGGATGCTAGCAACACTCCCGCAAACAGTTTTGAAGGTAACAGAAAACAGCTCAGGTAAGAAGAGTGCAGTGCAGCACTACACTGATTTAGTGCCTCCCAGAGGGAAACCGTGGCTCTCATCCTGCAAAACGTGGAAACTCGTTTAGCTTGAGCCTCCCAAATAGTCTGCTCGACTTTAGTAAGACCATTCCTTTGTACAAAGCTGTGGAGGGAGCATTAATGCTTCTGGAGATGAGCCGTTAAGGATAAAATCCAGAAAAGCTGTATCCAGCTGAATCTCTACGACATACTGGTTAATGAGCGTATGAAATTTTGTGTATGATATCCGTTCACCTTTGTTTAATTACCAAAAGTAGTTCTTACAGGAAGAAAACCTCTTGAGAACAAGAACAAAGTTTATTTTGCAGTCATTGCAAATTAAATATTTTGGTCAAAATTAGATGCACACTACATTCCAGTGGGGCACAGAAGCATTTTTTCAGGGAAAAAACAATTACAGATTTTTTTTCCAGTTTTCCTCAATCTCTCAGAGTAACAGGGAGATTAACATTCTAAGTGATAAAAACCCCGAGCTAAAATTATAATAATTAACTCGACATTGCATGTAATATCAAGAGAAAGCTTTCTTATTATGTATGTTGTCTTTAATTATAATTTAAAGGTTCAAAAAGGAGAAATTAATTATAGTTTTTACCCTGAGATTGGCAAAACTGAAAACATAAAGCTGATAGAGGATACTCTGGAGAACATCTTACCCACCATTCAATTTAAATGTCATTTAAGAGCCCAGCCTCCTGATGAGTTGCTTAGATTTCCAAATCATGATATTCCCTTGTCATTAAAAGCACAGTGTGAGACCAATTTCCAGACCTTGTGCCAATGCTAATATCCTTCAGTAACCTGAAATGGAAATGCTCAGGTCATCATACCTGGCATTTTGGAGTAACTCTCTTCTGAGGACCTACAAACATTAATTTATCTTTCCAGGATGTAGGTGTTATTGTGACAGAAGTCTGAAAATAGTGCTTTCAGACATGATCTTAAGCTAATTTGTCATCAGTGCTTGTATAAGCAGCCCATACTCTTTGTAGAAACACTGCGTTACCCTTAATACCATGCTGTAGACCCTTCGAAGCATTACAGCAGAGCAGGAGAGAGCAAAAAATGACAATACCCATCCTAATCAGAGACTTACAGATCTAACACTGTGTGTTTATAGTGTATCTGCTACTGCTCCTTTAGTAAACAGAACAGAATTATTCCTTATTAATAAGCTTAGATACATTTTACAAGTCATAATATCCGTCAAATGCCTAATTAAATGAATTAGGGTTCTTTTTGTTGTTGTTGCCAATTACACGTGATCTTCAGAACATTCCTGAAGTCGCTAATTATAACTTATCTCTGTCTATTTGTGTAATGGCTAAGCGTTGTGGCACTGAAGAGCAAACTAATATAATCAAATAAAGATGGTATAATCGCATATCCTTTACCACTGTGGAATTAATAAGGTTTGTACAAGTCCAGGTTTAGAATTAAATGAATCCTGGGGAAGTCTTCTTGAGCCCAGGAGAATTTTATTTCAGAGTTGAAGAAACAAGTATTTATCCTGTGGGTGTCCCTTTTTAAAACATATATTTTAATAGAAAATAAATGTTCTGTGTTTTGCAGCAGTTTAATGACAGGGATAGGACCCTTGGAGAAGCGATCTGTAGATCTTGGAAAAATGAATATTTATTCTCAAGTTGAGGGAGGGTTATAATGCTAGACTCTTTCAAGTGTTCTAATTTAACATACGTAATTAGTTATTTTAAGTGAACTTCAGAGATTCATTTCAGAGCCTGTATGAGATTTTTCTCTCAGTCTCTCCTCCTAGGAGAGAAGGGGCCATACCAGAAGCTCTCAGCTCTCCCCCGGCAGCCCTTTTTGATGCTGAGCAGGTTTATGTGGCTCTGCAATGTGTGATGGGTACCTCTAGACCTCTATGTTACATGTATGTCTTTACCAGGGTGCATATTTCTTGCTGTAATCACAGGCATCCCATCATTCATCCAGGAAGGCAGGGATTTTGTTAATATTAAAAAAAAAAAAAAAAATTACAAGAAAAAAGGAAGCAGTATGTAGCATCTCCAGCCGTTAATAAAAAGGAGGCTCTGCAAAGTGTTTCTGAAGAAGCGGTGGTCTGAGCTCCAAGTATCATGTCAAATTTCAGCTCCATTTAATGGCTTGTGGGGAGTCTTTCAGCAATGCTATTATGTGTAGTTTTATGAATTTCTTCCCTCTAAATGGACAAGCATTGTGATAGAGAAAAATGCCCGTTACCTTCTGCGATGCACTTTATCATCTGAACATACATCATTCAAGCCTGTGCTTCCTTCCTTTGATTATTATTTTTCCAGCTATAGTTGAGGTTCAAAAAGTTATCAGTAGTATCAAGTGGCACTATTGTATCATCTGCCATGGCTGAGCTACCTCTCAGGCAGGACCAGTTTGTCCTAATAAGCAAAGCAGTAACAGTTTACCCTGATTTCTGTCAGCTGTTTGGCAGGATCTGCTTGTGCCATCACCAGATGCTTTTGTTTCTATTATATTTAAATTCATAAATTGAATCTTAAGGGCTTCATTCTAAACTCCAGATGCAACGGACCGAGTTGAGCATCACCTGTTCGTGTTGAAGCACGGGCACGTGCCCAGGGCGCGGAGGTGAGATCACATCTCTGGCACCAGCCATGTCCAGCGCGATCCTCTCGCAGGGGATAAAAGCCAGACCTCGTTCAGAGAGGTGCAATGTTAAGCACGTTGTCAAAATCAGCTCTCAGAGTGCAGCCTCGTCTGTTGTCAAGCTGCGGATCAACTGTTAGCAGAGGTAGTTTAATTTTTAACCACACCAGGTGGACACCGTAACTCAGAGCTGGTACCCCAGGGCTCAGTGGGGGGCACAGGTCCCCCGGCTGCCTGGGACTGGCTGTCTCTGCCCAATAGCGGCGAGGGCAGGCGATGGGCAGGGGTTAGCTCAGGACACTCTTTGCAAAGAAGATGAGGTAACTAGCTCAAAGTAATATTTTCCATCAGACTGGCCATAATATTTCCACAAAAGGTGTCTTTCACGCAACGTGGTTTCTCTGACGTGGGGTCTGACTCCAGACTCCGGCACTGCCACCACCTCTCCTCTCACATGGTTTACCCAGACTCTAAAGCACCTGATAAAGGAGTTTTCCCTGAGTGCAGATGGTAAAGGATACCTCTAGCGTTAAAGCACTCTGGAGAGCGCAGACTTCCAGCTTTTCACTCTGGGTAGGGTGTTGTCAGCACAAGTTAATCTCTTTCAACACAAACAGCACTAAACACTGTGCAGCCCCCAGCAGAAGCACCAGGACATGATACAGCCATCTAGTGCTGCCAGCTCTCCTCTGCTTTCCAGCCCCTGAATTGTAATGCAATCTGCTTAAGGGGAAATGTAGATTTTGTGGTTTCATCCTTAGCATTACTATACAGGGCAATTCGTAATAAAACAAGGGAATGGTTCTGTGAATATTGTAAGCCCTGGGAAAAAAGTGTTCAATCTGTGCTTGATTCAAACAGTTAGTATCCAGTGAGCGTGAGAAACACCTTGCTTGCTTTTTTTTTTCCTATCTAGATTGGATTATTATATCTTGGCCGAGTGGGTGGGGGAAGTTCCTAGAAGAGATATTATTTCTGATTAAGGATAGAAATGCTAGCTTGGACCAAGTTCTTCCTGTGTCACTGCAGCAGCAGAGCTGTGCTACATCGATGTGTGTTACCATGGTAGTGATACTGTACCTGCTGCAGAACTGCTCCCATGTTGCATGGCAAAAAAAGTTTTTATCTGTGGAAAAATCTGTTTGCATTAACTTTTCTGATATGCAAACATTTAGGAATACCACCCATTGCCTGCCATGTGTAATGTGTTTCCTGCAGCCCTATCCACGTGCTTTTTATAGGCAGCTTTTCAAAATGAGACAGAGTGTATCTCCCTTGCCAGGCAGGACATGCTCCATCGTCCCTTGCGCCAGCTGCTGTGGGTCCGGCAAGTGCACAAGCATAAAACTGCAGTGTGAGAGGGGAGGAGCCAGACCCCAGGGCTGCTGGGGTGTGCCCCAAAAAAAGCGATGTAACAACAGCAGCTCTCAGGCTCTTCACTAGTTGAAAGTAAAGGGACGAAATCAGATTATTTTCATTTCACCTTTGGTGAGATTTGAAACTGATTTTGCAAAATAATAAAAATATCACTTGAACAGTTGCTATTGTGGAAGTACCATTGGTCATTTTTCTTTTTTCCTAAATCTATTTTGACAAATACTAACAGAAATTAATTAAGAGCAATTAGTGAAACACAGAAAAAGCTCTGGTATGGCTGGTCAACGAACATGACCTTAGATCAGCAACTTACTCTACTGAAAGGGACCAAGAGAGTAGAGAATCATCCCTTCCCTATAGCTAACAATCAAATAAATACAAAGTCTGACATTGCACAAAGCTGGAAAGTATGTAAAAAGCAGAGGAGCCTAAAAAGGTTTTGGAGAGACCCATGAGAGGAGATGTGACTCCAGGGTGGTGGTCATTAAACTTTGGTCCACAGGTCCTAGGGTTCCCTCAAGGGACTGATTAGTCCTAGGGATGTGCAAAGGGGACTAAGGACAGGGATTTTCCTGCTGTCAGTCTTGTATTTCCCAACGTATTCCCCACCTCCACTGGGGAATGGCTGGAGATCAGCAGATCTCAGAAGCTGAATGTCACTGGCAAATGTTCAGAAGCTGTCAGGCCATGGATTCTTTTTTTTTTTTTTCTCCTACGGCCTTGCTCACCCTGCAGGCAGTCAAGAAGAGCCTACTTGAAAAGGCAACAAGAAAGAGGAGAGAAAAAGAGGCATCTGGCTTGGATCCTGGCTGACGAGCACGTGTGCCCTGCACCACCAGGACTGATGATCCTCATCACATGCAGGTTATCCCCCTGAGGCGGCGGCTGCTTTCCCTGTTTTCAGAAATGTTTCATCCATTTCGTGCCGAACTCTTGGCTTGCTAAGTATTTGTGCCAAGCCCTTCACAGCCGCAGAGCCCACAGAGGAGGGATGGAATCTGCGAGGCCGCTTCAAGCCTTGTCATAGAATAAAGGAGGCTGAGTTTAAACAGCTGGGCTACACCAAAATCCAGTGCCTGTGTATAACATATACACACCTTGTTTTCCACTCCCTCAGTAACACTACATGTGTAGGAATGCACAATGACCAAACTCCATTTCCCTTGTAACGCAGCTGCTGATTTACAAGCCAGGAGCCTGGCTCTCACTTGCCAGGACTGTGCAGGCACTTGTCCTGTTTTCTGATGGAAATGGCTAGGCAAACTGCCCCAGCCATCCTTGTCATTAATTTGTCCCACTACATCCACCTCCCTCCCTGTCGTTTAGCCATGGGGCCCCAGTTAGCGCTTCATAGAAGCTGAGAGGAGCAGCATGTACATATTTAAGCATATACCTGTAGAGGTATAAGCATTTCCCTTGTCAGGCAACAATTAGAAGAGTCTCATAGAGAGTCTAAAACATCATTACTGATGATACCAGCCAGGTTACCTGGTGGTAGAGGAGACCAGCTGTGTCTTGAGCTAGGAAACAGCTGACCCAGATGCCGGTCTGAATGGAGCCAAGTTCAATAGCTCCCGCAGAAGAGAGCAGCTAAACATCAGGAGACAGTAAAAGAGGCCCAGATAAATCCTTTGAGTCCACTTTTTGTGAGGTAAGGGGGTTTTGTTTGTTTTCTTACGACACTAGATGAGATTTATTGTATAAGAGTCAGTGGAGTATTTAAACTAAAAATCAAATCATCACTGGGAAGTTTGTTATTTGGACAGTCATTTAATATTTATGAACGAGAATTGCCTGTAAATTAAGAGCTTAATCATCCAAGAAACATCAGCAGCAAATTTCTCCCCAATACGAACACAAGGAGATTCCTGAGCTACTACCCCAGAGCTGGCTTTTGCCCATCTTGTTATAAAAAGAGTACTTGCAAACCTTCTCATAAAGTAATAAATTACAAATTAATTACAAAATACCCAAAAAGAACAGAGATGCAAACCCAGAGGAAATACCTAGGCAGAAGATGGTAGGACTGGCTTCCTTCCAGAACGCTAACAGATCCCAGCACTCAGGGTCACACCACAGCAGCCTGCTCTCAGACAAACCTCAAAAGTCCACAAAAAAACCATCAAAATGTGCAGAACTGTTCCTGTGAAATAGATTCAGTAAAATACGCAGTATGCAAACCTCAGGGTACTTCAGTATGGACAGCAAGGGCACAGAATTCTGCAATAAATATTGCATGACCATTATGTAAAGAGGAATGTATATAAGTACATTGACCTATTTTTTCCCATAATTTTATTCAGAATTATAGATCTATGAATATAAGGTATGTATATTTTTCACAACCTCCTATATGATTATCTCCTCCCAGGCCTCCTCACTTCATTTGCTTGATCCAAAAGCAAGGATCATGCTCATAGCAATATGTGGGACCAGCAACTCGATTTAAAGCTCCTCAGTTGAGGGGAGCTGTTTACGTAGCTCATTTTTCTGTCAGTCTTGGATCAAGCCCCTTGATCCCAGACAGGCAATCCAGGCCATTAACCAGTGCCTGTCTGGAGATCAGAAACTACATCTGGGGTCTGCCAGCAAGTCAAAGGCCAGAGCCAAACCAGGCGTGCTGGGATGCCAGGGGTCTTCTAGCAGATCGGGGCTGGAGTCAAGTCACAGCTACCAACTGTTGGCCAGGGAGGTTTGATCTCTAGTTTGCTGGATTTATCCTTCTCTTGGAGCACAATTTGTGTTGCATTGACTTTGTGGGGCAGCAGACTGCTTATTAACCCACACAAGGTTACAGGTAAATACATCAGATAAACAAATAACAAGGTAATATGGAGTGCCTCGAAGTTGCCTCACAACCACTTGCAGAATCTCTGATGATCTTCCATGTCATCACAAGAGCAGGACATGTTTCAGGCGTCTTCTTCAGGTCCTCTGACTATCCAAGGAGATGGTGCTCAGGTGCTCATGATTGGGATAGCTGAAATAAGTAGTTACTGCAATTACACTTATGTGCTGCAGTACTAATGAGTCATATTGCATCTACTGTAACAGAGAAAGCTACTGGAGACCAATGTCAACTACAGTTAGTAGCTCACAGGGCTGCTCCTTGAGTTGGTGAAGTCTATTCCTCTAGTTTGAATATTCAGGTAAATTTTCCTGCCAGCAGTCCCGCTGACAGTTGGGGCATTACCCTGTTGTTTTCTCTTTCTAAGCTGTGGATTAGCAGAGTCTTGCAGCCCCAGGTGAGGTGAAGTTCATTGATCTTTCATGCCCCTCATGCCCCAGGCACATGAGCATGCAGCTCCGTTTCTTAGAGTGAAAGTCCAAATCTGCATTCTGCGAAGGAAAGGATTAAAATGTCATCAAAGGTGAAAGAAGAAATTTTCAGGGTGAAAACTCCAATTTCAATGAAATTATATCAGTAGCCTTAGATAAATGTGAGGGTGGGTTGGCAGTAAGTTTGGAGGCAGTCCATTTACAGATTAAATTTGATTTTATACGTATAGCCATGCTAAACCCCAATTATCGTTATTCAGGAAAAGCACCTGGATTAATCAGACCTGCCACATCCATCTTTTTCTAATGCCTATTCTGCATTTATCTGACTGGCTGTGACTTGTAAAGAGGAAAATTTCACCGATTTAACACATTGATTAATTTTACAGCCCTTATATTTCCAAGCTGCAGGTAGGAAGAGTCAAAATCAGACCTCTCCACTTTCTTCCCTTCCCTCCCAAACAGGGCTAGAAGAGCGAGCTGCATGGCACCAGAGGGACCCGGGGAACGTACCTATCAGCAGGGCTCCTAGAGCATGGGCCAGCTCCGGTGGCATGCCCAAGGTGCAGGTCAGTACTGGGGCTTCTCTCCTGTTCCATAACTAATGTCATGCAGAGTGAGATGCCCCAATATCGCCATTTTTAATGGACATGACAAAGTCTAATTGCAGGGGAGCACGATGGGATCCAGTGTGGGGATGAAGGCAGGGGTCTGTCTTGAGATGTAAAGTATGCAAAACACCTAGCGCGACAAGTGGCAGGCAAGAGACCGAGTGTTGCAGACAGACACATGTGGCATTGTAGCTGCTGTGGTCAGGGGGTGCCCCTCCGTGGGAACATACTGCACAGGAGAAGATGCCAGGGGAGGAGAAGGTGTCTGAGCTGGCCAGCGGTATGTTATGGACAGTGGTGGAGCGGCTCGAGACCAGCTTATTTGACTGATCTAGACTTTATTAGTGCTCCCGTCCCCTCCATATCACTCGGTCTGGTATGTCATCCCGCTCACATCCAGTGATAACCTTGTGTCAGGGGAAGAGAGGATGCTTTTTAATAACATATCTCGGAGAGAGGCAGTTCTGGCTCTTACTACCAGCGATAGCCGGGGTGTCTGAGCAAGGCAGGCTGAAGAAACACCCAGCCGAGCTCTCTAATTGTTTCTGGCCACTGACTGAATATAACAGCCCGTGGATTCTCTGGCAATTCCCGGCTGCCTGAAATGCCTGCAGAAGGACAGACGCTGCCACTGCTCAGACATCTCTCTTGAGCCAAAGGAAATCTCTCCTTTACAGTTTCCTTCAGCAAGTGAGATGACATCAGCTCTGTGGGTGGACAAATGTATTGAAAACCTGTCAAAATTCATAGTATTTTCAGAGATGCAGAGATGTTCAAGCTAGAAATGCTGTTATAATCAGCTAGTCTCAACTTCTTCCTATCATAAAGGTTGGAGAATCTCACCCAGGCACTTCTACAGTTTCCAAAGCTAGAAAAGTTGAATCTAAAGGCAGAGTTCAAATGTTCAGCAAGAAGGGAATTTGTACTGGAACAGACAGAAAAGAGACGGAGTAAATTATGTTTTGCTTATGATTTTTTTTTTCCATTGCTTATGACTTTTTTTCTTACAACTGGATGACTTTGCTTAGGATAAACTGGTACTAATCAGAATTATTTTACTGATACAAGATGTGCTAATTGGTATCCTCTGGTCTGTATTACACAGGGAATGTGAATGCTTTGTTCTGCCTTTGGCATCCACAAATCTTTGAAACCTGGGATGGCTGGGAGATGGGTTTGTGGGCTGCATTTTGTCATGCGTGACAAATCTACTCACCGGGAACCTAGCAACCTACTGGGGAAAGTCTGGGTGCTTGTGTGCATTTGTTTGGCTGCAGATTAAACGTTGGCCGTGAAACAACATGTCCTGAGAACATGCGTGAATGGGTTTTGCAATAGCCAGTCTGCAGTATGAAGAACGATTCAGAGGAGGCCAAAAATTTGTTTCTTTTCCCTTTTTTGATCTTTGGCTTCACTGTACCTTCCTCCTGTGAGTGAAGAACACAAGGCTGTGTGCTTGCTTTGTTAAACAAGTGCAACTTTCTGTTCCTCGTATGCAGAATGGTTATAGTCCTACTGCCCTCTCTTGTTTCCCAGAACATTTTCTTCCTTCAGTTCCGATGGACTAGTTTCCAACATTTAGTTTCAGTGCTCTGAAGCCTCCCCTGAATTTAACAGTCACGCAGTAAGATTTTGAAAGTTAATAACACATTTTTATGGAGAGGAAAAGCACTTGAAGAAAAGCACGGGAAATTATGCACAGATCAGAATTTCTGAAAGATTTTGCAAGTTCATAAAGCCTTATAAATACAAAATGGGCTTCTCAGAGGGACAGCCTGAACGCTTCCTGAAGCCAGGAAAATCACCATGTAAATAGTCTGAGCGCTGTGCAATGCTTTCTGCATACTTCCTGGCAATGCAAATGCTAGCAGCCCTCTTCTCAGGGGTCCTATCTTTATAAGCAACCCCCAGCACAGCTTGTATCTTTGCTGGATTTCCCAACCTGTTTTTGAAGAGCTGCCTGACTTCTATTCCACGCACAGATTTGCAGTTCCTGAGTGTCAAATCTGCGATGGGATTTCCACCCCTCCTTTACTTCACCACTGCCAGCTCCACATGGCTTCTGATCTCTCCCTAAGCCAACCTTGCTCGCTCCATAACGCTTTCCCTCACAGTCTGAGCTGGGTTCCCAGTGCAGCCTCAGTCTGTTATTTCCTAGAGGGCAGACAACCCAGCAAAGGGAAATATTTTAGGACTTATTCCTCCTGGTTCCCTTCCTTTGCTTCAATCTGGTATCAAAACCTCTTTTCAAAGCATCCCTCCTGCTCTTGGCAAATATTCAGAATAATTTGACTTTTTCCCTCTACTCTGGAAAGATTTTTCTTTTCTGTCTGTCACTCAGGCATAGATAAAGATCTAATATTACGCCTGCTGAACAGCTCTTGACTTCCATGACGTGTCTGCAAAGGAATTGGAGATAATACAACCAACAGGACTGAGGATTTGTGATGGTGGTGAGTTTGGCCAGAATTTTGGTGCTATGTGCCCTTTTGCCATGCGTATGTCCAGAGATGTGATTTCATGGCAGAATAACACGTTGGCTGTGACAAAAGTAAGTAGTCAAGAGATGAGAGAATCTTGACTTACTGAGGACACAGGTGGTAGAAAGTCCTCGTGAGCTAATGGGAACATGGTGCAAAATATCCAGGGCCAGGCCAAGAGACGAGGGTCTTTGGATCCTCCCGGTAACAGCCTGTGAATGCTAATGCTGTTAATTAGTTAAGGAGATGCTATTATAAATAGAAGAGCCGACTGAATCTTTTTGTGGCAGATCAGCTGTACAATGAATTTAATAATTTCCTGTTTAAGAGCATGGTGATATTTATAAAGCTATTTTTAATTATTTATTCCTGATAATTACTTGGTTTTAAAAAAAGAGACAGCATTATGGAAATATGTTTATCAGAAATTAACGTCAACCAAAATGCCCCCTTCAAGTTGGCTACCAGGGAAGATTGCCTACGTAGCAGACACATGTACTTTTAACCAATGCAACAGTGATTTTTCTGGTTGATGTGAATTTTGACCACTCACATTTTCCCTCTCAGCATGTCATTTTACTGTAAAATAACTACCTCTGCTTCTGTCTGTGGGACAGAGGACAGCGGGACTTTGCCTTAGGGAAAAGAGATTCTCTGTAAAGTCCAGACTTTGTTTGAATAGCTGTTCTCACCAGAAGTGACCCGTGATACATGAAATAAATTCCTATGTCAGAAAATCCCCTGATCTTTAACACACGGGGAGTTGCAGCAGGCCAACAGCTGGTGCTTCATCGCTCGTGTCCAAGTGTTGTTGCCCATGTGCTTGACAGTGAATTAGCTGCTAATAACGGATTTCACTTCAGACTCTTCTGAAGTGAAACATTTACAAGAACCGACATGCTGCCAAGTTTAAAGCCTGGGAACACGAAGCAATTTCAAACCTGTCATTTCCTCACAGAAAGGGGATTATTGCTTTGTTATCAGCAAAGATACTATGTTATGTAGCTTTCCTGCCCTTGAATTATCTAGATCGCATGGGATGGCCGTGGGTTATACTGAAAAATACATCTTTGGGGTCTGTGTGTTTATATAATGTATATGTGTCTATGTAAACCTCTAGCATGGAATTCACTGCTTATGTGCCTACCCAGTGCAGTTGCACAGACCACATACAAGCCAGCCCATAGAAGTGTCAGTACTTACAAACTCGCCAATTGCCTCAGACAGCCTCCCTAACAAAGATTTATCGTTAGCTCGGCTCCCGCTGTTTTCAGCATTCAAGGTGCTTCCCGTGATAGGTATAAGGAATCGGTGCAGCACCTGAGGCACTGATTGAAGGTAAAGTTGGCAAATACCTTTGCTTTATTCTTCGGGCCATAAGCCTTTGGCTTGTATAGCTGAACTCCAGATGCTCTGAGAGCCATCTCTTGGTCACAGCATTTCTATAGCTGTGCTTATTTTTGTTTGTCAACACCTGAAGGATCTGGTAGATGATAAAGTTACCAATTGACATAGAGTGTGGATTGTGCTGTTGCACCAAGAAAGAAGCAGTTGAACATGCGTTCCCCATGGGTAAGGCATCCTGTGCTCACTGCTGGGTTTTGCAAGGCATTTCTGTGGTTTCTGATGCTCATACTGGAGCTTCAAGTAATGTGTTCACTTGCCCGTACTGCAGAAAAGTGAGAGGTGCAGCTGGGCTGGACCTAGTTTTTGAAAACACTGGGAATCCTAAATTGGAAAAGGTGTCTCAGCCATGCTCTGGCTTTGCACTAAAGCCACGTGTCTGCTGCTGCGCATTCCTTTTACTAGTTAAAGAGCAAGAACCACAGTGGACAAATTCATAGTAAGCTACTGGTTTGTAGAAGAAGAAACCTTCTGCAGTCGTAAGCTTTGTTTCATTTTCGATATGACATCAAAGCATACAGTGATAATAAAACACACTAATATTTTGTTCCTATCTGGTAATTAGCAATGTAAATATTCTTATGGTGCTTTCCAGTCTTTTCTTTTGCACATTTATTTCCTCTGCTTCACAATCTTTAGTTACACTGGCCTGAAAAAACACATTATTCAGAATGTGCATATTTCTTGAGGAGCAGTTTTAACTTTCTCGCAGCTCCTCAAAAAACCAAGAATTTATTCAGAGTATCCAAGGCTAATATCCTGTAGTTTTGCAACAGAAGTTGTCATCATGATCTACAGAAAACAGCATCCAAACTTACATGAGATATAACAGTGATCCCATCATCTTGTGTAGGGAAATAAATATGTATGTGTGATGTATCTATACATCGATAGTATATGCCTATACATATACATCTTTGGCACTTCACTTATATATGTCAGTTAAAATAACGTGTTTGAATATTTAGACTGTAAACAAAACATTGGGAGGTTATGAACTCTGAATAAATTCTTACAGTTAATATGCATATGCATTTACCTTTGCAGGGTAGTACCTGCTTAATAAAACGGTGTTGTACTGCAGAATTGCCTTTGATTTACAGCAGCAACAATGTGCTGATTGACTCAAAGGAATTGAGACAGCAGGTCTGGCTCTGTCATGAGATTTAATGTATTTTTTTAACTGTTTCTTTCTAAGTGCAAGGCAGCTGCATCAGCCAGTAGGCACTGGCAGGTTTTAAAAGGGCATTTCCCTCACAAAAGCAGATATAAGTCATGGGAAATTTAAATTCCTTGCTACATGAAAACCAGAGGATGAAAAGAGGCTGCTTGGAGGGCTCATTGTTTGAGAATTTCTTTTAGGAAGCATTTCATCAGTAAATCTGTAGACTTCACTGCTTCTTATTCTAAGCCAAGTAGGAAAAAACATAATTTTGCCTGTCAACACCTTGGATTAAAAATGATGAAACAAGCATTTGTGGCAAGTTAATTGTTCCTTGGGTATTTGCAACCCCTGCACAGAGTGGGTGTGAATATTAACTCCGGCAAGTAGCAGGCTTACCACACGGGGAGGCCGTATTAGCCAGACATACATGGTCCCCAGTAGGCTCCCTACCCAGACAGCGTGTGCACGACAAGGTCAGCTCGACCTTCCTTAACTGTCAGCTGAATCAGTAAATACGGCATTACAGAGATCGCAAAGCAGCAACGCAGCCTGCCGTGGAGGGAGGGAGGGAAGGAAGGAAGGAAAACAGGTTTGGAGTAAAGCTATTATTCTTTAAGAAGCCCATAGCTATAAAACCATGACACAAAAATGTTTAGTAGATGTTCCCATGTCCCATGTAAATATCCAATTCATTTGTCTATCACGCAGGTACGCAAACACAGATTGTCTTTTTCCCAAAGACCTATGGTCATGTTACGGCAAATAGCTGGTGCACTAGCATTTGGATTCACCTAAGATTATCTGGAGTAGCACGTATTTACCCCCAGAAATTGTCAGAATAATATACCATCAAAGCAAGAACTGTATTTTTATGACTGCATCTAATTATGTGTTCTAGGGTTTTGTTTTCTCTTGATATTTCATTCTGCTCAGATCTCCAGATGTGTGTGCACATGTGGAAATGCGGGGAAGTGCTGTAAGCGAAGTGACAGCAGAACCAGAGAGTGGCCAGGGATGGTCTTTCCACACGGGTCCCGAGAAGAATATTCGGAGGAGGCTGACTTGTCTGCGCTCCAGATGCTCTCAGCATGAGTAGCACTTTGGTGAAATCAGGTTACTCAGTCTGGTCTAGGAGGTAAAGTTAGAAATCAAATGTGCAGTAATCTTTCATATTCATCCCATCTGTCATTACTCTTGTGCCTAACACAACTGTTGATGCATTTGTTCTTGCAATGCTGTCTTGGGGCAGAGTGGTTCTATAATCCTGATTTTGCAGAGAGGGAGCCGAACTGCAGAGTCACCTGGCAAAGGTCAGGCAGGAAAGCTGGAGGCAGCAAAGGGAGCACAACAACTTTCTTAAACCCTTAGAGACATTCCTGCCCATCAGAGTAATCCTGTGGGGGATGAGGATTGAGCAGGGCAGGCACACAGGCATGGAGCTGTAACTCACTTTGACCCTGTCAGACGCTAAAGGATGTCTCCGTGTCAGCCAGAGGGAACAGCGGTACCGCTGCATTCCTGGGACGTGCACAGGTGACACTTGTTTTTGAGTTTACGCACCCAGGACAAGGGCAAAGCCAACGCATCCCCTCAGGTTTCATTTCAAAGCTGTTTCTGAGGGATCCAAAGGGATCATGGTGAGAATTGATAGCAGAGAGGGCAGGAGGGAGGTGGGATGAAGAGGGCGTTCTTGAAGGAAAGCACAAGGTCTTAGAAAGAGGCATCCAGCCTCACTTGGTGCTAGTTGGAGAGGCTCCCAATGCTGCGGTGGTGGCACTGACAGCTCAGGGGTGAAAACTCTCTGCCTCTTTGGCGCTGAACTTGCTTTGCATTTATGCTGGTATGTGCTGGGGAGCAGAAATGAGACCCGCTTTTCTTCATCTCTGGAGTCAAATAAAAGACTCGTGTTGGGTCCTATTCCCAGCTCACTCCCTGGCTGCTGCCTCGCGTTTCCTGCCCTGAGGCTGCTCTCCTCCCACCCATTTCAACCCTGGTGGCAGATGCTGGCTGGTCTGAAGCAATGACACCTCTTCACTCAGGACACATCAGAGAATGCCAACACATTTTGGGCGGTACTGACAGCCATCACCGCTGTCTTTCATTAGCAGCCTGGCTGGTTTCAGCATGCCTTTGTGGGAAGGGACTAGGGAGACAACCTCAAGATGCGTCTAATCAGCTGTGATTTTTGCAGCCATGCATTATCATTGCTTTGCACCCTGTGTCATACAGTACTTACTTACACATAAATTCCTGCTTTGCTTTGCTTTGCTTTCAGTTTTCTTTGCTGTCCCCAAGGATTAATGCAGCTTTTTGTTGTAAATGCAGCTAGACATGAGGCAGAGCTGGGAGGTCACGTCCCAAGATGAAGTTTTGATCTTGTTCTCATTCCTAGCCTTAATTTTGTGACCAGGATGCAAATCACATGTAAATACATGGACCTTGAGTCTGTCTTAACTTTCTGAGATATCTTAACAGAAATGCTCCTGCTTGACACTGCTACGTGAAGAATTCTGCACCAATTAGTTGTGTATCTGGATTTAACTTTTGCTTTTAGCTGGATTTAGCTCCAGTGACCCATCCTCTTCTTTGGATGAGGGGGAGATGCAGGTGTCTCAAAAAGCAGCTCAGTATTTTGCAGTGACTGTTCGATAATGATGCAAATAACCAAGTACAATGACCTAGCAGCAGTCCCCAAGTTTGTTATCTCACTTGGTCCACCAGGACAGCGTGGATGCTGGGCAGGGTGGGCTACAGCCAGGGCCGTTCCCTGGGACACCCTCCTCCCCTGCAGTTAATTTTAGGGTGCGCTCCCCTGCAGAGCTGGCTGAGCAGATGTGTGAGTGTGATAGCACCTCCTGAGACACATCAGTTTTGTTCCTTTGCAGGTGTTTTCTTTTTCCTTTTCCTGCTGTGCTATTTTTACTCCAGTTTGAACTGGTGTTTAATTTGCCTCTTTTCACTTCTTGCCTCTAATAACAGCTCTCTCTCATCTCACTGCTTTGCCTGATCATTTTTCCTCCTTCTTTGTTAGATGTCTGGTTTCTCATGTTCTCCTTTCTTCTCCCCCTGCGTATTCAGTCTTGCACACTTCTCTTCACATACATTTAATGTATTGTTTATCTGCACAGCTCCCCAGGGCATGTTCGGCCAGTGTCTTACAAGGCAGGGGAGAAGGTCCCAATCCTGCCAGCTGCTTGGATGTGGGCGCACAGAGCGCCATTTCCACAAGTAGGGCAGATCGAGAGACTCACCTCTGCTAAAGAAAGCCTATGGACCACTGTTTTCCTTTTGATCAAGCTGTTGTGATGGTCCCATACCTTATTCCTGAGTTTCAGCCTGCCGTCTCGCCCACTGAATTTGCTCTTTTGCTAGGGTGTCTCAGTCCTATCTGAGTAGAGTAATCCTAAAGCGTAACGCTTTAGGAGTCCATGCTCGAGAGTTGGAACTAATGAAGTCTAATTTCCTACAGGCTTGTTTCCCATGGCTGGCTGACTGTGATCTCTAAGAAAAAAAGATCCAACTCTGGCTTTTTGTCTTGTTGGAGCCTCATGTGGCTCTCTCAGTGTCTCACTTCTGACACCTCTGCAGTCTGTCCCCTGTTTGAACGGCTTTTGTTGTCTCTTGTACTCAGATACCTGTTTTCAGAAAATCGATAGGAACTCAGTTACCCTTCTGTCCTCTACCACTCCAACAGACTCGGTTGAAACAAGGCACAAGCTTCAGCAGAAGGGTTCAGGATTGCAGTATGATTGCCAAAGCCACATTTTGCTCAGGAAGAGAGCAGCTAGGCTTGCCACAAGATAGTTCTTTTGTCTTTCTGCCTTTCAGCGCTGCAGCAACAAGCTGGCTGAGCAAATTCTCCCCTCCCGTTCGTGGTTAAATACAGGGACCTTCAGCTACACGTGGTTGTCTTCATCTGCGGCACCGCCCAGGACAGGCTGGCTTAGCTTCTGAAACCTGACGACAGCAGGTTCCTTCAGAGAAGTGTGTGGCTGTGGGTCTGCGGGGCCATCCCCAGCCGATTCCCTGACCAAGGGCTCCCCTTTTTCTCTGGGGTCCTGTCGGCCCAGTGGTGGCTGGGAGGCTGTGAATTAACAGCAGTAGATGGAAGGAAGAAGGAAAGGGTGTACAAATAAGGATATTGCTGGGTGACTGCCTACAGCGCCGATTTAAGCTCCCATCTAGCCAGGTCACTCATGCATGCATGCATTTTGGGTTTTTGAAAAGTGGGAGTAGTCTGGTCAAATTTTCCTTTTGCATTTTCAATTTCCTTTTCTCCACCCCCACCAAATGTTTCTCTCTAGCAGAAAAAGACCAGGAGAGTAGTTTGCCTGGCAAAGATCTGCCAGAGAAGTGACCCCCTGCAGATTAAAAGAAAATAAAATAGTCAAAGACCTGTTAATTATTCTTGTATTGTTCAGAAGCGCTGAGAGCCTACCCCAGAAGCAGCCATTTAAATGCTCACCTAACCCCAAATCCTGCCAGGCCCACCCTGAAGGATCTTTCCATGCCATTCCTGGTCCAGTGACATGGTGTCCTTTGTTGGCACAGATTGGTGCAGGACAAGTCGCGTGGCACCGCAGCCACCTGCCCTGTGGGAACGGGACCTCCCACTGGAGGAGTCAGTGGGGTCCCATCACCTGCGGGATGGAGCTGGCTCCTGCCCTCACCGGCGAGGAGACCAGGGTCTGATCTCAACAATCATGAGCTGGAGCAGACAGAATTGCTGTCCAGATGGTTAAGTGGGAATGTTTTTCCCATTTCGGTGGGAGCTTTGAAGAATTTGTAAATTATTTTCTTGCTTGCTGTTTTGGAATAGAAATGAAAATCTCAAATGGTTGATGGCAGATTTGTAAAAGAAACAAGAAGTCAGGACAATCTCAATATTTTATCTCTGATTTTGACTTTTTTAATATTTTTACTATTACAGAAGCCAAGAAATCAGTTAACATGCAGAATAAAAGTGTTTCTCATGAACAGAAAGGAAGATGGAAGTTTCTTCCATCTTCTCTTTCCCACAAAAGGCTTAAATTTACAGCAAAGAAACAAAAAAAAAAAAAAAAAAAGGAAACAAACTGACATGTGAGAGGAATGACTGATGACTGAAGGGGGTATTGGGAATGTGTTGTTTGTATATCTGCTGTATCATGAGCCAAAGCTAAGAGTCAAACTGAAAGACATCCAATTAGTTAACAACCTCTCAATTTGCGTACATTTTAAAAAGTTAAATAATAGCAGGAAGAAGCTGGGCCTGCTGCTGCCTCTGCCCCAAAATACCATTGTTCATTCTCCCAGCCTGGCCAGAGGCCAGCCGCTTTCAGGCTTTTAGCCACTGGGTGCATTTAAAAACCATTCTGTGCTCCTGCTTTCTTGTCAGTCCGAGTGAAATCATTGTAAACAGCCGTTTTCAAGTGTGCCCATGTGCAAACAGAGTGTGTTGTTGGGTTCTCTGGGGTTGGTTGGTTGGAGCAGGGGCAGGACGGATGAGTAGCTCCAGAGCACAACACTCAAGCCTTTCCAGGGTCTTCTCCCACAAACATCTGCTCAAGCCTGAGGGTGGTTTTTTCCTGCCAGATTCAGGATCTTCAGCAAACACGGGGGGCTTGTTTGAGGTCTGCACGTACACTGATTGAAATTGGGTCAGTGCAATCCCCTGATGGTGTCAGTTCACCACAGCCTTCTCTGGGTTGGATGAAACCCCAAGGAAAAGGCAAAGCCATCGCACTGAACCGTAGAAATACCCAGGTGAGGGAAGCAACTCTCCAAGAAAAGCCTCTACCTGAGAGTGTTTGGCCATTGTTTTTCCCGTGGATCTAGGGATGGTTTTTGTGAGCTCCTTAGCTAACCTGACTGCTATAGGACAACATATGACCACTGAAGTCCTCTTTTATGTCTTTTGAAATATCTCTGCAAGAAAATTATTTTTTTTAACACATCTTTTTTTGTTTGTTTGTTTTCAATTATACAGAGGGAACAGGGAATAGTTTGGGTTTTTTAAAACCTATATTTTCTATAGACATGGACATTTTCCCTTGAAAATAAGTGAAGAAAGAGGGCAAGCAAGCAGTAGGAAGCCAGCTCTGGTTAAATCCCAAGCCTCTCAGCTGTTGCATTCATTTTCTTTGCCCTGTTTACCTTTCCTACTGTCTAAAAAAGCTTCTCCACTGTGCAGAGCCCTTTTGCTGGGGGGGTGGGATGGAGGTGGTGGTGATTGCTAAATCGCTGCGACTATTGAAGTTGCTGCACTGCTCCACTCTAGCACTTGCTCCCACTTGCCATCATTTTCGTGGCGCTTCTGTGGAGCTGGTACTGCCAGATCCACTGGCATATTCGATCAGGAAGGAAAATAGGTACCAGATCCCTTTTCTGTGCTTGTGGCACTTCTTCTGAGCTGGGGACTGAGGACCACTCACAAAGTATATGAGGTGCAGTCAGAACGACCCTGTTTCATTCCCTGCAAGGCTTGTGCTCCTGCAGAGTTTGTGTGCTCAATGCCTGATTTCCCCTGCAGGCACAGGACCTGCTCTGCAGAACGGAAGCATTTCCAGGCTTATTTCTATCCTTTCATGTGTGAACTACAGGCTGGTTTGATCATGTCTCAGTACTCATATATATATATATATACACACACACACTTTTATAGCACGTCTCTATCTCTGCCTATGAATGTGTGCACTCATACACATGCACTCACACAAACTGTAGGTGGCACTTCGAGAATTAGCAAAGATGCTGCTGTGGCCTGTGTCAGGGCATGGATCTATGCACGCCAAGCCAGGGGGACGGAGGAACAGAAAAAATGGATCAGCAGTGAGGAAGGAAGAGAGAGAGCAGAGGCTCCCTGGAAAGAATACCCTTCTTGTTCCTCGCATTCATGGAGACTGCGGTGCTCAGCTCCTGACAGCCCCTTTGGGAGAGATGTGCCAATACCCTGTACTTTTCTTTACAGTATGTTTTACTTATCTGCCTCAGAGGAGGAGATCTGCTGTACTTATCACCCCAGGAGTTCAGCTGGATACAAATGTTAACTGACTGGAGGAGAAACAGCTTGCTCCAAAGGTTTTATCATTGTTTAGTTCGTAGCAAGTGAGTGCCAGGCGCAGATTATGCATTTACAGAGCTCCTGGCCCTCGCCTGCCTGAATTGTCAGGAGAGAAATTCAAACCACACTGTGATCAATTTACTGTCTGTCAGCAACTGGGAACTGAAGGGCAACCCTGGATCGATCCATTCTTGGAGCACTGTCCTCGTTTCAGAGATTACCTTGTTCCTGCTGTGCTGTATTAACACTTCAGGGACCGGGTGTTAGAGGGCTCTGCGTGTGCATGTGGGTGTCACCTTTGCGTGATGTCTTACAGAGGCGTATATGAATTTCCTGCAAAACTTGCTCTGTGTATGTTTAATGCTGCTCTGTATGAGATAGCGATTGGCCTCTTCAGTTGTATGCTATAGCTCTACAACACACAGGGGGTCTCTTCTTTTGTTCTGGGCAATATGAGCATAGATTTTGGGAGATTATTCTGTGCTTACCATGAAGCTCTGAATGCCCCTGGAATGTACATCCCTGGGTGCAATACTAGAGGATGATAATGGAGAAGAGTTTGCTGTGGTTCACGTTGTGAGAAGCCAAGAAATGCTTCTCAGCCTGCTGAAATGGCATCACATGAAAACGTGTCAAGTTTCTGGCCTTTCCAGCATCTGGCAGAGGATCTGGGAATGTCAACATTAATTTTTAAAAAAAAGACTAAATGTCTTAGAACTCTGTAAAAGTGAGGCCATGATGTTAAGAGTTTTGTTCATTTGTGTTTTGGAAATTGTTGCTCTCTTACTCCTTAGGGTTGTCAAGGTGCCAGCCTTTCAGAGTGCCTCACTTAGCTGCTCCCAGCTGGTGTGATGTGGATCCCAACAGCACCTGAAAAACCAGCCATGGAAGGGGAGTGCCATTTCATGGGCACATGGCGTATTCTTATTTTTTTGCAACGAGACTTAGCAGCCAAAAAGGTAGAGGTGGACTGGGACTACATACCTGTAACCCACTGGTAGAGGCAGTCCCCTCTCTGCCAACTGTTGGGCAAATTATTTCCATTCCCCTTTCCCACTCGGAGCACCTTTGTGCACTGACTGCTGCAAGCTTGGGTGGAGCAGGGTGAGCAGATGGACGACTTTTTGCCTAAGGCTGTAGCCCTTATTTATCCTCCACCCTGGTGCTGGTGAGTCTGTTTAGGGAAGTGAGCTGGCAGTATGCATAATGTGGGCTCTATTTAACAGTTCTTTCTTTCTTTTTCTTTTTGTTTTGTTTCGTTTCAGATGAATGCCTTGAAGATGCTGCTGTGTTAATCATGGTGTTTGAAGTGGATCTTGCCTGTATGAGCATAAGTGAATGAAATGGCAGGGCTATCCAAGACCTTGAATGAGCACAGTCCCAGGTAAACCTGCATTCATAATCCCAGGTATTCCTAGGGATATTTGTCTCAGAAGGCTGCATTTCAGAAAGATATCAAGACTGATAGACACCCAGAATCACAGCTTTGTCCCATCCCATCCTGTCAATACCTCTCTGAAGTTTTCTAACAATAATAAAAATCCCAGCTGTGTGAAATCCACAGCTTTATTTCTTTTTTCTTCCCCCTTTCCCCTGCCGAACTCCCTTGAGCATGACATCAGCTTAAGCACTGTTCATTTAGGATCTTCAGCTTTCAGTGCCAGATGACAATGGAGCCAGCAAAGCATGCTTTGTTAGCTTTGATTCTGTTCAGTGTGGTGTAGCACAACAGCTGGAATAATTGAGATAATCTCTCGGCTCATGGGGAGGAGGGGGGAGGGAATGATGCTGAAGCAGGAGGAAAAAGCAACGAGGAAGGAGAATTGGCAGCACAGGAGCACGAGTGCTGTAGCGCAGGGGTGTTTCGGCAGTCGGCAGGTTTCAGCAGCTCTTTGGAGTACTTGCACCAGGTGGGTCCGGTCTGGTGGCTACTGGAGCGCAGTGGAAGGTGCATCATCACTGACTGTGTAGGTCTGAGACTTGTTTCCCATATACGTGACGGAACCAATGTTTTTGGCTGTTTGTGAGGCCCAATTCACTGCAGTGTGAATGTGCTGGCGACTTTCACACTGAAGATTGACAGGGTGCTTTGAACAAATTCTGTTCTGAGTCTTGTTCATAAAGTCAACGGAGGGTCACAGTGCCGGCAGCTCTGAGCAGCCACTCCTTGAAGCAGGCAGAGGACGCAACTCCTCTGAAAAGCGCTGTGAGACCTGCCTGTGCTCACAGGAACCTGCTACCCCAGGAGCACTCTGCAGGAGCAGCCTTTCTTAAGTATTTGTACTGCTTTATCTTAAACAAAAACATTTATCTGAGTTTGGAAGAAGTTGAAGCCTGCCCAGGTTTACTCTGCTTTGGAGGCAAAGGCTGTCTGCGAAACCAGCCAAGGAACAGTGGATCCTCCTCTTAGCTTAGGCTTGCAGTGGATGCAGTTTTCACTCCATCCTTCCACGACCAGACATCTGTGAGGCTATTTTGAGATTTACAGAAGGGAAAGCAGTAAGTCATATCCTTGTAACCATAGTGGTTGTAGAGTTTTGGAAATTAGTGGTGATGCATATACTTCAGGGCTCTCAGCAAGGTGTTATCCCAGCATTCCATTCCGTCTAACCTGGCAATTATGTTTTTCTGCATAATAACTAGCCCACTTGCAGCAGTTACCTTCTGTTTCCAGCATTTGGCACCAGCACCTTAAGCAAAGATAAGATTTGTCTGTTTGATCTTTAAAGGTCCCTTCCAACCTAAACCATTCTGTGATTCTGCTGTCACTCTCCATCAATCTGCTGTCCTTCCTTTCTCTACAAAATGTGATACACCTGTTTCTGCAGGTGTATACAGCTCCACAGCCGTCTCTGGATCTCAGCTAACTCTTGAGAGGCAGTCACACATGCTTAAAGCAAAAATAACAGTCTGAAAAATAAGCTAAGGAGCCTGTTTTGGATGCTACATGTATGTAACTATGTTTTACAAAAACCCTAACGTGCCATGGTAAACTTTACTTAACAGACTGCTTAATCTCTACAAATGTTAACCTCCAGGTTTTTATTTACTGAGTTGGTGTTTTATGATGCCATTGTCTAATTGAAATGTGTTCATTCCTTCTCCAAGTGCCACTGCTAAGCATTTTACTGATATATAGCAAGAGAACTGGATGCGATTTGCTTTCTTTCAGAGTAAACTTGGGAGACAGATGGTGTTCAGACAGTACAGATGTGACAGCTTCCATTGCCTTCTTTATGGAGTCTTTCTTGCCAGCTAAGCACTTTTGTTTTCAAATGACAAAATTGTAATTTTCATGGGCACCATAGAAAAACAGGCAGGAGGGCACAAAGAAGATTTATATTTGCGCATCTTCAGCAATGAGGCCGTTTGCTTCCAAAACCAGAGCTGGAGGTAGCTGGAACTCGCTTCTTATCGCCTCTTGAGCTCAGGCCATTGCATACAGAGCAGCAGTTTGGATAGTCCCAATCCTTCCCTCCCGCTGCCATCGCATTGCTTACCTGGAGCTTTCAAAAAGAAACCAATGGCTCACTCTTTTGTTACAGATGGGGAGCTTGAGAGTAAGAGAAGGGATCTGGGCTGCATGGCATCGGGAAGCAGAGGGAGGTCTGGGAATGGAGCCCAGCTTGCCTTGGTCTGGAGCCAGCACGGCGGGCGCTGGACCCAACCGCTCTCCCAGGGGTGGGTGGGCAGCGGGGGGGAGGGCAGGCAGACTCCCAGAGCCAGGGGGCATTTATTCCAGTATTCAAACCCTTGCAGGTTGGGGAGATTCAGAACAACAGATTTGTTAGCAACATCTTTTTTTCCTTGTACAGCTCAGGTGCTTGAAACAACAGAGGAACTGCTATTTCATTTGACATCATTAATATGCTGTTATTTACCATGGGGAGAAACGGCAATGCTGTTCTGCGCGGAGGATAAAAAATCCTTTGAAACTCAGTATCTTGGATTATCACAAAGGTGAAGAGCTCAGCAGAAGAGGTCTGTCCCTATAAAGCATCTTATGGGCAGTCTTACTGTCATGTTACTGTGCACCCCAGACAGAGCTATCCCGGGAGATGGGTTGGAGCTTTTGCCTCAAGCAGTCCTTGCGACTCTGCTGTTACTGTGGATGCTTTTCACTGCTAGCCAGTCACCTGCCACTAGCACTAAAAGCCCTGGGAAGCAGTGATAAGGAAGGCCAGGTCTGGCTCCAACCCATTTCTTAGAAGCTGTTCACCTTTCATAAGCCACTGCTTTCGGCAGTGTAAGTTAGAGAATGAAAGCATAGCTGCCCTAAAACCTGTGGGACTTGTGCCAACTGGGCTGGAGTTTCAGTCCGGAACAAATACAAGAGCTCTCTGAAATACTGCAAAATGTGAAATTTTGGCCATAAGCCCCTCTCACTTTTGAATAAAGAGATGCATTTATTTATTTATTTTTGCAAGGGGCTCTAGAAGCCAATTTTTCCTCCCTGGAAAGACAGCCGAGTCTGTGCTTCCTGCACTGGAAACTCAGGGCCACTCTCCAAACCAGACTTGCTCCCTGCTCTGACGCCAAGCTGGCAGGACAGGCACGGTCGGAACAAGGTTCCTGGTGCACCCAGAACAGAGCTGAGCACAGCTGGCAGCTTGGCACAACACTGCTACGAAGTTTAGGCAGTTTATTTGCTGTCATGAAGACCAGGCAGGCTGTCAGCAGGCTGCCATCATGCATTCCTCTCTGCAGACTACCTGTGGACACATGGCTGGGGGATCTAGGGGTCTGCTGTGGTCCTGGCTGCCTCTGGTAGGGTTAGTTGGAAACAGTGCTAGAAATACTCAGAGCAGCCATCTGTGGTGAGATGACTCTGTCCCTGTGTATTCATAGTAGCTGCATAGCTTTAATGTGCTTGTGTTCATGGTTGTTGTTAATTTTCATTTCTGATACCAGTTAACAGAGAAAGGAAAGTGTCTGGTTCAGAGCAAAAGCCAACCTAGGACTGCGAGTCATTCACCTGACGGTGGCTAGAAGTCTTCCACAGTCTCCTGATCTGTCTGTTCTGTCTGCAGTGAGGACAGCAGGTGCTGAGGACGTGGCCTGACACTGGGGATAAGATGATGGAAGGGCTATCTTGCTCCCCACAGCAGCAGACCTTCTGCCAGCTGTTGTCCTCATGTTGGCCACATGCTCCCACCGTGTCCCTTGTGCCAGCGCTGGTGCTTGGCTGCTCCTGGGGTGAGTCCATTCAGGGGCTAAACCAGCAAATAATTTTCTTTTGGTTCAGTGCTTTGGACTAGCTCTGAACAGGGGCCAGATGAGAGGTGGTGTGAGCATGAGGGACAGCCCCAGCCCCAGTCTGGCAGCAGCTAATTGCCAGTAAGCACCAGTTTAGCAGAATCCGAGATACGGAGACAAACTCTTTGCTGGTTTTGGACCAAACCCGCCTGCAAACCCATGGGTGGCTGGTGTGAAGATACGGCGTGAATTTGCTCTTTGGTTTCAAAGGGGATGAGCTGTCTGCAGTAAATCAGGCAGGTTGTGCTTATGACTCTTCCTGACAGTGCCGTCTCTCTTGAAAATCGTTCTGCTGTTAGGTGGCTATGGTTTCAATTCATCCAGCTTCTAACATATTTTGCTGTTTATCTGTTTAATTGCAAGGGGCTCATTGCCGTGCTATCTGACTACAGAGTGCCAATTTAAGTGTCTATAACCCTGAAAGTGCAGTGCCCATATTCCCAGGCCCAAGTCCCTCTGCCTCGTGCAAGCATGCTGTGTCAAACTAGATAAGTGGGTAAATGCTAAAAATTTAGCAATTTAGCACGCGTGCAAAGCTGCCAACTGGCAAGAATCCTCAGAGCGGTAAGATGAAACATTCTGAGTTACAGAACAAAATGTCTGTGCTGGGCTACTGAAATACATGTATTTAATGTACTATTACTGAGGTTTAGTGGCAAACCAGAATGAAAGCTATTTAAACAAATCCTCGCTTCATGTAACGTTGCTGTAGTCCAAGTCATTGCTCAGCATATCACGAAAGACAATATTATCCAGCTTTTGTTCAATACCAATTACTTTTCTGCTTCAAATAATAAGGAGCATTTTTCAAAAAAAAAAAAAAGGGTTTTACTTAGACATTAGGGAAAATAGAGTTAACAGACAGCAGAACTCTGTCTTGGGAAATTCGCTGTGAGGCAGACACAAGTATAACAAAAGTAATTATAAGCGAATGCTGATAATTTATTTACTGGGATAGTAGCATTGTTAGAGATGTCAAAATCCTGTTTTATCTGCATCTGCACAAGTAGGCTTTTTGAGAGAGTTTCCATGTTTCCAGCAGTGAGACTCTAAGTTCCCAATGAGGCTGTGAGAAGCACAAGGACTTCTCCATTGCAGTGGAGAGGAGAGCTCACGCTGGGATTTGGAGATGAGTAGTCCCCATTTGAGGAGTTCAGCCAGAAGGTCCAAGCCGGACCGGACTCCTGTGTGAACATCAGCTGAGTTGCATCATGTAGGGATGGGTGTGAAAGTCACTTTGGCCATCTGAAAAAGGTTTAGTGCATTAAGTGGCTGTTGGACAATAACTCTTGTAGAGGAGACAAGGCGAGATGCAACAGATCTGACGTTCAATCTGTTTTCCTCGGGCAGGTTAATCAGGAAGATGGAAGGTGGGAGAAATGCTGCAAAGAACCTCTGGCTTCATCAGAGGCCTTGAGCCTGCAGGGAAGAGCCTGCAGCAAGCAGCCTCTGACTGGACACCAACCGATGCTTTGGTTTGAGGAGGGGCGAGAGCAAAACGTGATGTCTCAGCAGTTGGTGGGGCCATTTGCTGTGCAACTGTCAGGGAGGGAGAGGGCAAAGCCACCTCCACTCCCTTGCCACTGCATCTGGCCAACGCATGTAGGGCACGTGATACCGCGCTGCTCCACTGCTGTGGCAGTCAGGGGACCACGGCCATTTGCTTTTAAACAGCCTGTCACCTCTCAGGTGCCCTGAAGTGCTGTAGGGCCAAGTCCCACCCTCACACCTTCCACGGAGGGTGTGTGGAGCTGTTCCTTGAAGGCAAGCCATACCAACCCAGCTATCCCTGGGTCTGTTCCAAGCCCAGAGAAGGTGAAGGACAGGTCCCTTTGCTGAGGGTATCATCACAGACCTCACTATGGAGCTCCTGCCACTTAAGAAATCTTATGCTAGCAGGGAATTGCATTGCATCCCATAGCAATAAAGTATATATGCGCTTAACAAACTCAAGCTCAGATCCTTTCACAAACCAAAATAAATTGTTTCCATGCCTGCCCAGATTCTAAATTAGCAGAACAAACAGTCATTTAAAATGAATGATTTCAAGTCAGCGGAATACAAATCAGAGACTGTTTTTTTTTTTTCTCATTGGAGGAATACAGTTACACCAAAAAATTTGATCTAGATTTTCAATCTCATATAGACTGGGAAAAAGATCTTCATTATCATGCAGTCAACAGATAATATAACCAGTTCTGGCTCCACATCTGATATGTCCAAACCTTGACAGATCATTCCTTTGATGCCTTTACATGTAGCAAGGTTTGCCCGCTACAGGGCTCACTTTATTTGGCTTGTGTGGAGCTGGATGCAGAAAGGTTTTACCCCAGGATTCACCAATATGAGCTGTTTCTCCGCTCTGCTGTGCGCTGCAGGGACCCCAGCAGCTGCAGCAAAAGGCAGTGTTCAGGTATTGCCAGAGGGCAGCGGGGGTGCAGGAGGAAGGAGTGCTGTGGTGTCCTGTCTTGAAGGGGAGACAGAAGAGAGGGACCAGGCAACATTAGCTGAAACTTCACACAAAGCCTTTTGGAGCCCTTTCTACAGCTCTGCCCCAAATGCTCCCAACTCTCTTGAGCTGCAGCTCCGTCTTTTCTGCCAGACTTGCCAGCCATGCTTTCCTCCACTTGGGCCAAGAAACCATTTTTGCATGGAAGGAGGTTAGTAGGCGATCCTGGTTCATAGCTCTTCCGAGGAAGTGTCAATCCAGGCAGGACAGCTTTTTGGAACAGGTTATAAGAGGTTACCCTCAGGCAAGTATAGATGTGTGATAAACACATTACTCCAAAGGGAGTGCATAATTTGATACAAACCTTCAGAAGCATCGGTACCAAATTCCAGTTGTGCAAATTAAAACTCTGAATGCTTCAGGTCTCATTCAGACTGCTGCAAAGTCAACAGGAGTCTCTCACTGCCTCCAGTGGGGTTTTGATGTGATCCTTATTGAATAAACAATTAAGAAGTAAACATGTATAGAATCTGATTACCTGGTCTCCAGCCCCTGGATGAACTCTCTGCTGCATCATGTAAATACAACATTGGCATGTGAAATTTCAGCGACCTACAGCAGCATTTCCATTACCCAGGTGGGTACCTCTGGTCAAGCTCATCTATGACTTCTGGTCCTAAGTTACTAGTCTCTGTTATACAAAAAGTAAGACTCTATAGTTTATAACTGTCCTTTCTGCCCTTAAAAATGTGTGCTGAGATCTTTTTTACATGAACTCTAAGCAGCAGCAAGTGCCTGCACCAGCTGGCAAAACCGCCCCACAACCACTCACCTTTTCCATAAGTCAGCGTGGCTCCAGGGCTGCCGAGATGCTGCCCCGAGATGATCCAAAGGATCTCTTTTATTTTAACAGCCCAGCTGTTTGTTATTCTGTCCAGGAGCAGTCAAGCTATCAATTGCGCAGAAGGAGAACATTTTAAAGCACACTAAACAGCAAATAATCCTCTGCTCAGGATATTAAAATATCACAAACCACAAATTTCCCAGTGTTATGAGTTTGTAGCTGGCATCTGTGTGTTTTAGCACCCTGGTCTATAGACTGAGGAGGTGACATGCTCATACTAAGCCTAGGGTAAAAGGGGGTGCACAAGATAGCCTTGTGCAGTCTGCTTCCAGGCAGGAATTGCTTTTGCAGACACAGTCTCTCCAATATATTCACTTATAGTCACTGCCACGTTTGGCATGTCTTCTTCACTGTAATGGGGCTAGGTACTGCTGGATGTACCAAGCAGAGCCTTGGCCAGAATGTCTGACACAGGTGACCTTGTGATAGAGAGGGTGTCTGCAGCCAATTCCTGCCACATTTTTTGACCCATCTACTTTTTTTGACCATGGAATAATTGCCCTAATTGCATGTTCACATTAGGTCTTTGCTCTCAACTACTCAAAAGCAGTTTTTAAGGTGCTGGCCAAGTCAAGGTCTAAGGCAGCCTGACTGCAAGGTGCTCTGTTATCATCAGAGGTTCCTGCAGGGTCAGATACATCCAGATATCACATGCACTAGTACAAGGTGTATTACTGAGGAGGTAAGAGGGGAACAAGGCTATAGGCACAGATAGATGGGCAGATAGACAGACAGACATACTGTCCCTCCAAAAAGAAAAACTTATGCTTACAGTTTGTCCTTCTCAGTCCTTCAACCAGCAGAAAAATGTTGGTCACACAGAAAAATCCTACAGATGTGGAAAAAAGGAGCTTCCCTTAAGACAGAAGATGAGTAGTGTCATCCAGCATTAAGGGAGAGATTTTGGAGACAAAGGAGGACAGAGTCCTGCACTTCCCTGTGGAAAGATATTGTATATGGCTTTGGGGAATGCAGGAAAAGTGGTGCATAGCAAATATAAGGTCTGGATTTTAGCACCAAGAGTCATGCTGTTTGCTGTGATCCTCTGACACTGTGCAATCATTTTCTAGCTCTGAAAATGATGGTCAAGATTTGTAAAAGGTGTAACTCATCAGTATGTGCAGAAGCATCTGCAAAATCCAGATGGGAAAATGACCTTGGCTCCTGCAGTTAAAGAGAAAATGAGGCTTGGGCCAGATTAATTCCCAGGGTTGCACATTGATTTCATTGGAGTTGCCCTGAGGGTGAGTTTGATTCTTCTTAAAGTTTTCAAAACAAAGCAAAATCCAGGTGGGCAGCAATATGGAACTGATGGGGCTTTTTTGTTTGTTTTGTTTGCCAGTTTTTTTAGTAAAAGCTACCATGACTTAAAACTTATTCCTGCAGATCTGCAGGAGCACACAACTGTTTTACAAAGACAAGGCAAAGCCTTCACCTGGAACCAGCTCATGCTGCCTTTGGAAAGATTTCACTTCACTGATGAGCTTCTCTTTCTATCCAAAGTACCCCCAGCTTTGACTTTCAGAAGTGCGTCCATTCGGTCTCTCTCTGAAGCCATCACCTGCTGATATGTTTGCAGAAGCTTCTCCCAGGGAATGGATTTCTGGACAGTAAAATGGTTTTACTGAATTAATAATAGAGGCGCTGGAACAGTTGAAGTTAAATTTCTACATGGATGTTGACTGCAAGGTTTGGACATGTCTAGGGCTACGTTATTGTGCTCCATGGTAATCAGATATATCCAATACTTATCTTTTTTCTTGTTTTAAATGCTACCACTTTATAAAAGTCCCAATCAATCCTACAGACAGAACAAAATTCTGAAATAGTCCAGGTTTTGTATTTGAAAATTCAAGAAAAGAGAGGCGAGCATAGGAATTAGAAGTTGGTTTTGGTTTAATAGAGAAAAATATGGAAGAGGAATCCAAAGATGGTGAATTTGAACTAGACTTTCTTCCATGGCAAATTTAGGTCTCTGAGTCCCCATGGGGAGCTTTCCCTGGCGAGCTGTGGTTACACACACTCACTGCACAGTTTGAATTCAGATTTAGGTCCTACATTGTAGCCCATTGACCCTGCTAGGACAATCACTTAACTTGTTGGCCAAGGGCAAGTCTTGCAGTGCCCTAAATGTGAGCTTGTGAAAGTTCGTTGCATACTCATGTGAAAAAATACCCATCTGAAGCCCAGAGGAACTTTTGTAGATGTATTACTGAGCTGGGAATCACCAGAGTATCCATCTATTAGTGAGATAATGTTTCCTGCTTCTGCACCAGAAGTCAATGTTTTCCCAGTGTGTTGCTCCCTATTAGTTCTGCTTTCTGTTCTGTCTGATAGCAGGAAGCATAGAAAATAGTGGAAATTAAAAATTAAGATAATGCAAAGTTAAACACACCTCTTTTTGATCTTGAAATTGAGTTAATGTCAAGCAAAGCTTGTGCTCTATGCACTGGCTTGCCTCTTTGTTTAACGGCGAATTGAGTGGGACTATTTCACTTGCCAGGTTGTGCAGTAAGTTGGAAAATAAAATTAATAAGAGGCAGTGTCAGAGTCACAGCGTGTAAGTGACCCCTCCGAGGCACAGTCAGATTGGAAGCTCTTTGCCTTTGCAGGCATCTGTTATCATATGATCAGACCGCTTCATAAGCCAAAACGTTGTGATCGTCATGACACTCCTGCGGCAGCGCTGGTTGCTGGCGGTTTGAGCCTTCGGGCACCATGGGCACAGACTAGGAACAGCGTAACAAGAGAGCTGACATCTCTGTGTCTAGATTTTGGGGTTCTCACTATGGGGTTGGCACAAATTAGGGTCCTTGGAAGAAGAATTGTCCAGGATGTTGAGCCTTGTTTTCTTGTCTTTCCTGGCATGTCTGGAGGAGTTGTGTAGGGCTATGGGAAGGACTCTGTGAGGAGCCCCTCTGGGTTGGGCCTTCCACTGAAAACCTGAGCAGAGTACTTGGCTATGGATCCCACCGCTGCCCAAGCAGAAACTGTGCTGCCTTCTTTGGATTGGGATGCCCTGAGGACTCAGTGAGGACAAGATCCCAGGGAAACTCTGACCCCTGAGAAAGGAAAGCATCACTGCCTGCAGGAGCCAAGCCAGGAGTTGGGTACAGAGACTTAAATGTCACCAAAATCCTAGTTTTGGCACTGGCACTAAGATGGAGCCACTGATTCCTTTTCTCCCTGCAGTTTTTCTTAGGGCTCAAGGAATTAAAATTCACCAAACCCTTAATTTCTGAAAGACATTAAGTCTGACGTGCTTTGACCTTCACAATGTCATTTAGCTTGACTGTCTGACCAATATTTTCATCCTCCCCTGTGCTGCCCCTTCATTTTTATATCAAGCAATGAGAAAGAAGGGTAGTAACCAGCTACCTAAGATGCAGATTACACACAGGGTTAGCACAGCAGAAGCATACTGCCTTCTTCTATCGGTTCTGCTCAGTATTTAAACTGAGATATTTAGTTCCCATGGGGAAAATTGTACTGGAATAGAAAAAGGCACAGCATGCAGCTATTATTGGGGCAGTGATTGTAATGAGCATGGAAAATGGAACAATATATAACCCATTCTTAATAGACTCTTGGGAGGGTTATCCTCTGCTTCTCCTCAGATCCCATACCCAGACACTTTTTTTTCATAATTGGTAATGCCTTTTTTTCTTTTGAGAGCCCAGATCAATTTGTATTGCTCAGTAAATATTAATGGCGTTTCCCAAAGATTAATTATCCCCATGCCTGCACCAGAGTGTGGTTTGAATAAAACAACACCCCTTTTGTCTTTCCAAGCAGCTGTTTGACCAGAGTTCTTGTCCTTTCCAGAAGTCCAAAAAGGTCAAATCTTTCTGCGCTGATCCTCCAGTTGCCTCAGGTGGGAATGCTCTGGAGCCTGTGTGGGCTCCTTGCACCATAACAATGATGCATAGTGTTTGCACTGGTGAAATGAGCCTTGGAGCCATGCTGACCTAGACCTCCTTTGCCAAAGAGAAGGTGCCTGAAGTCCAAGAGGTAGGCAGGCTGGGAAGATGTCCAACTTTCTGTGCATGCAGCCAGCAGTTATGCAGGTATCATGAAAAGAAATGCTCTGTCCTGACATGGTACTTAGCTTTAACTTTGTGGGCACAAAGGTTTGAGTAGGTTTAGGATGTTGATATGCTTAAATGTGATGCTAAAAATGATTCAGCCTGGCTATGGGATTTTTTTTGATCCTTAATCAAGGTGTCTAAGAAGAACATGGGGAAATTGGTTGATGCCCTGGTTGTTGCTCAGCAGTCAAAGCAGAGCAGTGAAGTTTTACTCCATGCTGGTGAGGAGAATGTAAGCCTTGCTGCCTTTTCCTCTGTGGAAACAGCTTTCAATCACCCTGAAGGCTGAAGCATTGGTGGTGGGAGAGGGAAGATGCGAATGCTATGGAAACCTCTCTGCTTGGCTGAGGAAGTGCAGTGGTGATTTTTTTTTTTTTTTTTTTTTTTTGCTTTTACTCATTGCTTGCAGTGAGTTGCTGCAGTGCTTGCATTGGGTCATCCCATAGCAGCAACTAAAGATTTTGTTCCAGTTTTGGAGGAATCTGGCCCTGAAGACACTCACTTTTGTCTTTTTTGTCTTCCCCCCCCCACCCCACCCCTCAACCCCCCGATGCAAAATGACATACAAACTGAGCCCTGCCATCTAGGACCAGGGCTAAGGTACGCCACAGTTCACAGAGGTCTACTGTTGGGCATGTTTTGGGGGCAATGTCCCCCCCCATGGTAAAAGTAGTGGGTTTTAGTATATGTCCATTAACAAAGGTTGGTTTTGTTTTCTGTAACTAGTGATAATTCTGACTCGCCTTCTTTTTTAAGGAACTGTAATCCTCAAAAACATTTTTTTTTTTTTTTGGGTGTGTCTACCATAATATGTGCCACAGCTTTGCTGGCACGAAACCAGGAAGGATGGCACACTTCATTTTCTGCTAGCTCTGATCAGCCTGGGGAGCTTATACCAACACCTGCTTCAGCTTTGCTCAGAGAGTATAACAATGATGTCTTTCTGGGGCAGTAACACTCATGGTGCACAATCAGTGCAGTTTAAGATGTAAAGGTGTAAAGTGAGGCCCGCGACAGCTAGGAGGATTGCATGGGGCTCTCTCAGCCAGACCTTACCTCAGCAGAAACAACAAAAAAAAATGTTGTTGACAGACAACTTTCATAAATTGCTTTGTTGAGTGTCAACTTCACTTTACAGCACGTTGTCACATGCCAGTGCCGACACTTGTAGCATAACTTGCTGGCACGGTATGGCATGCTTGTCATGCTGCTATCTTTTTCTGCCTTTTTTTTTTTCCTCCCCAGTAAATTCCTGATGGTCCAAACTGGAGCCATGTTATCAGGTTTTGCCCTTGATACATAGGTGAGAGGAGCATGTACTGCCAGAACAGAAAAGAAAGAAACAAAGGGGGGGGGGGGGGGGGGGGGGGGGGGGCGGGGGGGAAGCTTGAAGGCCTGCAAGCTATGGCTATCCCAACCATCTGGAGGGATCTGGGGCACCCAGAGCCAAGCAGCTCCCAGTCAGGAGCTGGTGCAGGTGGACACTGTGGAGCTGGGCTGTGCAACCTCCCTGGGTTTTTTTGGCTATCTTGATGTCAGGAGTCCCTGAGCTGATTTTTGCCTCTTCAATAGTGGTGATGAAGCACACTGTATTTCCTAAGGTGTGGGGGAGGGGTGTTATCATAGTTTATGCCACGATATGTGGCTGACAGTTTCCAGGCCCAAGGAGGCAGCAAGGAAAGCCAGTCCGTATGCACAATACGTGGCAGAAGACCTGCTCTGAGGTAGACAGACTCTGGGTGTGAGCAGGATTAATTAGCTCTCATCACAGGCCAGCTCAGTGAGTGTTGCATGGTGGTGATTAACTCAAACATAATGGATCAAAGGAATAGATTATTTTGACATTTCGGTCTGAATGTGGCATTTCCAGGGACTCTTGCAATGATTTGGCCAAAGGAAATCACCAAGGCAAAAGCCCAGTGTGGGAAGTGATGTATGAGACACATGATAGAAATATAAGCACATGGCAGGACTGGATCTGCTATTGCCCATGGCTTTCTGGGGCCTTAGGCAATGGGTGTCCTGCACACAAGGTCACAGCAATTTTTGGTCTTTTATGCTGGATCTGCTTTAGATGCCATCAGTGACCTTGCAAGTTGCCCATGGCTGGGACCAGAAATGCCTTGTACACAGATGTGCCATGGATGCTTTCTGCTGCAGTAGGTGCTGGGCTTTCCCCCCAGGAGGGCAGCTGAGAAAGGCTGTGGCTCCATGCCTAAACCATGGCCTGGGTGTTTGGTGGCTTGATTAGTTCAGAGACCTGCTAGCTCAACATGTTGGTTTTGAGGCTCCATTTCTTTGAATTTGCATCTCTCCAGAGAGCAAGCAGCCCCCACCCCTTAATTTGGGGTGCTCGCTAGTTTGTGAGGGAGCTGAAATGTAAAAGCAGTGGATTCTATCAGCTGGGGTGAGGAGTGTATTCCTAAACTGACCATGTATTAGTGTTGTGGGACGGGAGGCTCTGCAGAGAGGAGCTGGTGCTTGCTGTTGGCAGGCACTGGTGCCCTGTGTCCCTGCTGCCCGGAGGGGCTGCCCACAGGTACAGCGATAGGCACAGAGCCATGGTAAGAGGCTCTTTATTTCAAGATTTCAGCTTTTCAAAATACAAAAGGACATGCTTGAAATTCATTCCTTCATGCTGATCCTGGGAGCCTTCCATAACCTTGAAATTTGGCTCTCTCCTGTGCCTGTACAGAGCTGCCCACCGAGCCGTGCCGCACACCAGTGCTGGCGTGTGCCGTGGGGCTGGAGGTGCCCGGGTCAGCAGCCGCTTTGCAGGAGCATCATGGTCAGCCCAGGCACTCCCCGTCTCCCACAGCCACAGCAGCTTTGCAGTGTGTAGCCACTGGCCAGCTGAGGGATTGGCCACGACAGCAAAGAAACCTCAAGAATTTAGGCGGTATTTGGCATTTCATGTGTGCTCCTAATTTATGAATGCCACAAACACCCCCCAAGTGACTTGTAACAGCAACACTTTGGGCTGTGTCCCCTCGTATAATGGACCATTCCAATGTGTTACCCCTCTCCAGACCCCTGGACATTTACTTATTCATTTGCTTTTCAACTCTCACAGGAGCTATAACCACAGTCTGAGCAGCAAAAACTTCCCGGACACCTCAGCCAGAGCAACGCCTGGTTTTGTAACAGCAACTGTATCACCTCTGGGATGTTCTGCCCTGCCTGCAGGCCCTGGGTGCCCAAAGAGGTCAGAGACTGAAGTTAGTTAATGTGTGTGGGCAGAGAAAGGGCATCTCCCCGTATCGCCCTGTTTCAGTATCAGCCATGGGAGCGAGGGGGTGTGGGTCACTGCTGACCCCCAAACTATGAGGAGAGAAAGTGCCAGACAGGGAGAGACTTGCAAATCCCCACCAATGCCCTACTTGCTGCAGGTGGGCTCAATGCTGAGCATCGCTCACCCCACTGCCCTCTTCCTTGCCTTTGCCTATCATCTGCCTGCAAATGGGTTACCCCCAAAGTGCTTCTTCTCCAGCATCTGCAGCCCCAGCACTCGCAAGACACATACCCACACCCATACCCAGGTCACTGCAACAGCTCGGGGGTTCTCAGCCCCTGACAGGCTCCATGGCAGTAAGGCTTTAGAGGGGTTTGTAGTCTTGGCTTTGAACATGTATAAAATGGGTTGCATGTGGAGCCTTAACACATAAGCTGCTAGAAGGCAACAGCAGCACCTCCTCGCCCTGGCACAGCTGGACACGCACAACCACCCACATTCCCCTGCAGCTGCCCCCTCCTCTGTGCACCCCACCTACTCCCCCCACCCCCCTCTTCCCTTCCCGTTGCTGAAATCCCTACCACCCCCTCACATAGCACATGCCTCATCCTTTCCATTTGACAGCAAGGATTTCAGTAGTGCTTCTTGCTCCATTTCATATTTTAAAGCAAGCAGCCATCCTTCCTTCCCTTTATCTTCTAACTCTCCCCTAATAAATATGATCACTTCATCCTGCAAGACCCGAAAACCCATTTTCAAAATTCCCCTGGCAACTAATACAATAAACCAAGCCTATAAATATAAATAATTATGATAAAAAGGCATAAAATGCCAGACTTGGGTCAAACATACTCACACAGTGACACTAGCAACAAATAACCTCACAGTGTTTGAATGTAGATGGAAAAAGCTGAATACAGAGTAGCTAGTTTGTTGCCCATAACTGTCAGACTCCTAATTCGGACAGGCCATATTTTATTGATAGCAGAGCAAACACAGTCATAATCCATCCCTACCTTTCCTGCTTTGTGAAAAATCCCATCCATCCCCAGGGAAGCCAGGATGGAAGAAACAGTGGTGTGAACGTGAGGTGAAAGTATAAGACAGAAAGCACAGTCCCAGGCTGTGTTTCCCACGTGTTTCTCGCACATCATATGCTAAGTTCAATTTTCCAAAAGCTTTGTTTTATTTTTAAAGGTAACATCTTTATTATTATTATAATATTTATTATTTGTTATTATTATTATTATGCAGAGATGAGAATTTTTTTTTCCCCCTTTGATCACAGAGCAAACAGTTTGCTTTTGAAAATGTTAATGGAGTCCTGATTTAAAACATTTTTTTCTTCACTTTTTTTGTTGTTTTTGTTTTTTAAAACGTTGCAACAGGCAGGATCTGGGGTTCGATTTCTTCGTCCTACACAAAGAAAGATTCCGGAGTTCGGACTCCTAGCCACTACCGGTAGGTCCTGCCTTGCTCAGTTGTCGTCTCAGTGTGGTTTCGCCAGGTGGGGTGGGTAGGTGGGTGGGAGGGGAGGAGTTGGAAGAAGGGAGGGTATTTGTCAGCTATGTCGAGTCTTGGTTAACAACTTTGCCTCCATTCATGGTTGGTGTCCCTGAACTTTTTCTTGAGCGTCCTTGTTTTTCTCCAATTTCATGCAGCGATGGCTCTCTGTACATGCACACTGCAAACAGAAAAGACACCCGTTAACAGCCGTGAAGTCACAGACATTAGTGACTATAATGAATTATTTCTTTGTATATGAGGCTGAAATTCCAGCCCCAATGCAAACACACCCCCACTCACAGAAACCTCAGTGACCCAGCAACAGATCCTGTTACCAAGCAGGATCGGTTACCTGCCCCTGCTGCCAGTCAGATCCTCCTTCTGTCTCTGGATCCTTCCAAAGACACAGACAGAAACAGGGAATGTCACACAGATAAATTTTTCTAGGCTTTCTGTGTTTTTTCATGTTATATTCATACATATAAAACACACCGTGTATTGTCTTGAGATGCTGATTATCATCTAATAATAGGTCCAAGAATTACCTGGTCCTCAGTCCTTAACCTCCAACAAGAAGCCCTTGAGAATCTTCAATCAAAACTATGCTTGTATCTGAGCCATCCAAGCCTTCTGGGTGTGAAGCTCTGGATCTGGAAGTGGTGACTCAAGCCCATTTGGCTCCTTTGGCCAAGAGGTGAGGTCTGCTCTCAGCACTTCTTAGTTTTTCCCCTCTAAATCAAGACAGCCAGCCAAGTCCAAAGCTGTGAGCTGACACATGGGGATGAGTTCAGTGACAGTAAGCCAGGAGTCATCTCAGCTCTGTGTCACCTAGCAGCACCTGAGAACGGGGTGGATGGAGGGCATCTTCTCTCCAGACCCTGGCTAAGCAATGTGTGCCCTGTAAAAATGTACCTGCTGGAGCCCAGACAGCCTGGGAAGGCGGCATCTGCCCAAGACATGGCACATCCCCATGTCCTGTGCAGCATAAAGCATTTATCTAACTCACCAGGTGGACTAAGTCCTCATGGCTGTCCTCGTGCCGTGTGAGGTGTGCCAGAGCAGGGGCACACGCTGAGCGGCTCAGCGTCTCACACCAAAGGGAACATTTCTGATGAGCTCATTGCAAATGTGGTGGGGTGTAGATGTGATTGAAATAGTGAGGCATCTCAAGGGCAGGCACATTGAAGTTGAGAACGTGAAGTAGGTCCAGACTGCAAATGTCACGCCCGGATCTTTGTAAAAGTTAGGATAGAAAGAAACGATTGTGTACTGCTTCATTTTGTAAAGCCATCACGTCACAAACAACAGCATAGAACTCAAACACAGGGGATAGAGCCCATCAGGTTTTGGTTCCAGGTAATCAACAAGAACAAAATTTCAAAATTTATCTGATGAAAGAAAAAAAAAATACCCCATATATAAAAAGGCAATGTAAGCGCTTATATTTATAACCTCCCCTGATTTGCAAATAAATCCTGGCAATTAGAGGCAGGCTGCAAATGATATTATTGCTCTGCATTTTACTCCTAGCTAGATAAACAGTTATAGCAGTGTGCAACAATACGGGACAGAGATAAAGTGCAGTCAACTGTGTATTAATAGGACGGATATTGCATTGAATATATCAGCAGTGAAAAAATATTACTTTTCCCATAGAGCATTTTTCATGCAAGGCTTTCAAAGCAGTTTAAACACACACACTAGCTGGGCCTCCCAGCGTGGCTGCAAGGCAGGTACCAATCTGCAAACTGTTACTGCTACTGGAGCCATTTTTTGATGACAATGAGAAAAAAAGAGAAAATGAATGACTTGTCCCATGGGTCTGGGCCAGGATGAGCAATGCCAGGACTGCCCGTCAGCTGCCCAGACTATCGGTGCTGTCTGAATGGTGCAGACAAAGCGTGTAGCAAGGAGGTAACAGAAGAAAAAGGGATCCCACATCCCCTTTCGGCTGCTGAGCAGCACCTCATACCTTGGTGAGTGTCACTCACCAACCTGGTGACAGTGAATTTGCCTGCTGTGGAGAAGCACCTCGAAAAAGCGTGAATAACTATGAAAAGGTTAACGCCTGAGAAACACCTGTGCCCTTGTGATTTCTTAGCCTGAGCTGCAGAGCCTTTTGATGACACTGAAGACGCACATCGCTTCTGTGACTGACCTTATTCTCTGACGTGGTGTTTGCCCAGCAGAGTTGGGTATTTGTGCCAGTTCTTCCCCAGTGCCCCTGGCATCCCATATACAAAATTCTGCCTCAAGTGCAGTGTCATCTTCACCTTGACCTCTCTGGTCCCAGGCTGGAGCTGTGAAGCGACCTCCATGAGCTCTTCCCCCAGGCAGCTGCACATACTAAGCTCATCTCAACCTGCATCGACCCCCAACACCCCATTGGGCTGGGCCAGATGCTTAACCACAAGGGCTGAGCCTGAGCAAAGCCCGCAGCAGCAGCACCATGACACGTTGCCTTTCCTCAGCTCCCTGCCTCTCGCTATGGCCTTTGGGCAAAAATGTTGAGCTGCTAACAAGGCCCACAGAGTAATGAATATAAATCAGGCTACAGAAGTAAACAACATTCGCAGCAAAAAATCAAGGAAACCCTGTACCTAGCAAGCAAATAGGGCAGGAATTATAAGTTCATCTTCCCGTCTAGTGCACGATACAAGTACTGACGTGGAGCATGGCTGGAGGCTGCTCACATTGTGCATTTCAGACAGAACTGTCAAAGCTTCTGTACTAGACAGGTTGTGCCAACAGACCATGCCAGAAAATCTGTAGCAGCATAGGACAAGCGTATTTCAGTATTTAGATACACCTACAGCAACAGCGTACACAGTATTTATATGGCATCACGCACAAGATAATGCCTGGATATTCCCCTGCATGAAAGACTTGTGCGCGTGTGCTGAGCTATGGCCATCGCTCAGCGGCGGCTGCAAACCCGCGTGCACCGTGACACGCAGGTGTGTGTGCAGACACACGCACGGTCCTTTTAAGGACAGCGTGACATGTTGTGCAACACAGGCTCTTGGACTGCAGTTTGTTACTCCTTGTACTGAGGAAGCTTGAGCGTGACTCATGCGCGGAGATGTTAGTCATGGACCGGGGAGGGCGGGTGTTTGCAAATGGACTGTTGTGAGCGCTCAGATCTTCCCAGCTTTAAAGTACATCTTTGTGGTTCAGGACTAGAACCAGCCACTGGCAGGTGTGTTTGGGGTCCCTATGTGTGTATGTGTGTGGGTGTAGGGGAAGATATACTGTCCCTGTCACCTGCATCAAGGTAAACTAGCAGCAGGGTGACAGTTGGCATGCCCAGACGCTTGGGGCGTCTGTTGGTGCACACAGCACAAGGCAGCGTTGGAAGGATGAGCAATTTGGCTAGAACAAGAGTCCCCTCCTTGCTTTGCCTTGCTTCTCCCACCCACCCACACCCACACACCAAGCCAAATACAGCCCTTAATGTCTGAAAACCAAGCTAATGCTTTGGAGCTTCAATCAGATAATCAGCTCCTATGTCCCAGATTCTAATCAACACATCCATATTCATGCTTTAATTGGAAAGCGCCGTTAGCTTGATCTGCGGAAGATCCACAGGCATAAATGGAAGGTGGTGAGCAGCAGTGGAGCCGTGCCCACAGCCGGTTCTTGCGGCTTTTGATTCTCTGCTTCCCCACTAACCAGCAGTGCCTGCTGTTCTCATGCACACGAAAACAATTTTGCATAAAGAAACAACTCACAAATTAGGCAGGAAGGAGACTGGGGTTACAAGCAAGGGAAAGAGGGTGGCAGGCAGCATCCTTCCCCAAAAGTGAAGGCATAGCACTGGCACACCACCCACACAGTGAAACCAAAATCGCCCTGTGCAGCTTCCCTGGGCATCAGGGACTGGCTGAGTTAGGGAAGCATGCACCGTTTTGTGTCCTGATCCTAGCATTTCTCACTTGACATCGCTGCCAGTTAAGGAGATGCAATGAACTCCATTTCCTTTCTCTAGAATACAGGGAAAAGCTTAATAAAGGACCTCAGATATATCCTATCCACTCAGCTTCACTCCTGCCTTTCCCTGCCCCAAACCCTAGTGAGTTAGGAGGAACCAAACATTTTCCAAGTTGCTGTTTAGCACGTAGTTAGCCCTGCAGGATCACAACGTGCCCCGATGGCAGCCTGGACCGGTGTCTGGGCAGGGCTGGGCACACAGCAGGCAACCCGGGAGACGGGCTCGGTCCCTTGACGGATGCCACAGGTCCGGGTGTCGGTATCTGCAGTAGTGGCTGCATTAGCTAATGCTTCAGTGGAGAGAATTAATTGTCTGAGCAGCAGCTAGGGGCAGGAGGGAGCAAGTGATTACGCACCCTCATTTTCTGCCTCTAATTACTGTGTTCTAAACTCGGTCCCAGCTGATGCATTTCAGAGGCATTTGAGCTCGCCGTCTATCTGGCGGCTAAATGTGCAGGATGCTGCCAGATGGAATCACAGTTTGTTCAGGTAAGAGACACAGCATAGGATGACAAAAAGCCAAGCAAAAGTACGGTTAAAATACATTGCATTTCCCATCTGATAAGATGATTAGGAGTTTGATAGATGACCAAGTGAGTTAGTGTGGGATTGAAAACATACCAAAGTCTGCCCACTTGAAAGACAGACCCAAAAGATGAGCTGTGTTAACAAAGACTAATAAAGAGTGTGAAGTTTGTTGGGGTTTTTTTTTCTTAAAGAACACTTTTTAGGCTGTTTTGTGGATTAAGGTGACACTTTTGAAGCATTTTTACTAGGCCTACCACATCTTCCTACTCAACCGTGTCTTGTACTTCTTTGCAACATCTGAGGACTCCGCTTTAACAAAACTGGGATGTTGCATTCCTGGGAAAACACGCTGGGAAAGATCTGGCTGCTGTTCCTTGTGCACCGATGTTCACCAGTAGTAGCAGATGCATCAGACTAGTCGTTAACAGGTCACCTTCATATCTGAGACATGTTCATGTCACAAGGGCGGAAGCACCATGAGTTTGGAGTTAGGGGCAGCTCTGCTGACTCAGATGGAGGAAGTTGTCTTCTGCTTTCGGTGGCCAGATTTGCCACCCCAAATGCATTCTGGCTTGGGCCAGCTGAGAGATGAAATGTAGCTCTTTTGGAAGAGCAATCTGGAAATGGTGTCTTCAAGGAGAAGGAAATATAAATAACAGAGCATATCCACAATAAGCATCTGATAAAATTCTCAAGTGACTGGAAAAGTCTCCTGTTGTTTGAGATGGGTTTGGATATTTCAAAGAACAAGAGGCACCATGGATGGTAGTGTTTGTCCAGCACTAATCACTACAGACACTTCAAGAGACTGAAATTGCTTTAAAAGATTGCTTGGTGACAATTATGCTCAAGCTAATTTCTTATGTAGTCTGGTTCAATCTATATGTCTGCGCTTGAAGGGCTCATTTAGCTTGAATGATCAGTGATCAGAAATAAAAATATCAAAAGGAATGTGTTGCGTATGTGTGTTTTTAATGAAAACTGGCACCACACAGTACATTAGCTGCTGCCTGCCAGGCTGTTTGCCTCGGCTTTGCCTGTGCACAGATGGGAGAGGAACTTAACATTTCCCCTGCTATTACTTAGTAAGTTTTTTGTGCTTTTATATTGATTAAGCTTAATGCGATTTCCAAAAACAAACAAATCCTATCTACACTAAACCAAAAACACCCTCCTACCAACCAAACCCCAAAACTTTTCCAAATGGTATCTAGTGACTTTCACACAGAACACCTCCAGCGTCCGGGCAATCTACAGGAGTCAAAACACTCTGTGGGAATAGCACAGCATAAAGCTGTAGCTGCTAAAAGCCATAGAGAACACACATGCATACACAGATACCACTGTATATATATGCACATGTACATATATGTTGTCCTTAGAAATTATCTGGGAGGATATTTCATATTTATTTATTAGTTTACTGCCCATTTGCAACTCCAAGGAGAGGACTTCTGAATTCAGAAAGCAGTATGAACGAACAGGAGTCAAATGAGTTCCGGGAGCAATCTGGGCTTTTTTGAGTTGCCTTTCCCTGCGAACGCTCTCTTCACTAAGCTGCTGCATAATTTTTCTGCACATGGCAAACAACTGGGAAGTTTCATCTCCGAGATAATTGCCATTGAAGTGGTGGGTGAAGTGATTCCTAGCAATGTACGTAACACCTCTCCTTCCCAGAGGACCAGATTCCTCCTTGCATACGTTACTGTGTCAGCCGTCATGTGGCAAGGCAAATGCTGGTGGTGGTACTGGAGCAAAAGGAAACCTGTGTGCATTAATGCAGACGGAAGCTGCAAAGTACTGGCCCGAATAAGCAGCAAAGCCCGCACCCTGGGGCACACCACAGCATTTAGCAGAAGGGACGTGCAAATATAGCAGGGGAGTGCTTTGAATACTTCCTTAGAGTCATGACAAAGAGAAAGAAGCTGTTAAAACAGGGAAGGAATTGCCCCTTCTCTATAACACCTCTGCTTGCAAGCTCTGCTCGCGGAGACTTTGATGGATGCAGCACAGAGAAGTCATGTGGAGCTGAGCGCATTTTACTCCAACCCTCCCCACAAGCCTCTGCTATCCCACAACGAATCTTCGGCTTGGGCACAGAGTCCTCCGTCTGGAGTCACAGTCCCAGACAGCTGAATGCTTTGGGAAGCTGACACGTGCCTTGGCTTGGGAGACTGCCAGCTCTTTGATGCAGCAGCGCTCACAGAGGCTGACTGCAAAGCATGTGGAGGAGGGAAGGGGTGGAGGAGCCCTTAATTTGGCTGCCAACTTCCAAAGCGCTCGCTCGCTCGGGAGGTTATGTGACAGCTGTGATTGAAGCAAGCGTGGGAGTATGCAACTGCAGGAAAGGGAAGCTCTCGGGATGGGCTGGGTTTTTCGAAATGAAAGCCAGAGCGGCATTTGCTGCAGTGAGAACTCCGCTGTGGGTCAGGCACCTCTATTAAGGCAAGGCTTTCCATGAGGAGAGCCACAGGAATGGCCTAGTTTAATGCACGCAGAAGACAACTATTGAGCCATTCAGCAGACGCCACGCACGTTACATCAAAAAAGAAGCTTGGATTCAAAGGAACCCACTGATCAGTGCCAACACCCAGCCAGGCAGCAAAGAAATACCAGAAGGAGCTGGAAACCCAGCTGTGAAATCTAGCACTTGCAAAAGACTCTCCTCCCAGCCAAGGCAGGAGAGGAGGAGACAGAAGAGAAGCTGGTGACCGACCCCATGCCTGAAGCAGGCCCTGTTCCTTAGCAAAACTCAATGAGAGTTTAGGGCGCCGATCCCACTAATGCCTCAGATAAACAAGAAAAAGCTCCCAGTTGCAAAAAAGCTGTTGAAAACAAGCATAGGACAAGAGGCTCCAGGCTATTCTCTGCTCTTCCAACATCCCCATCTCCTGTGCAAAGGCCAGAAATAGTTTGAGAATACTGAGTTTAATTTCTCTCATCGTGCTTTGTTTCAGTGGTCCAACAGATGATTTCAGTCTATCTTCCTGAACTGGCCTTTCACTCATGCACACACCCCCCACACACACACTTGTCTACCCCTGCACCTTAGCTGGGAAGCTGTTAAAATACCTATTAGTGCATGGACTTAGCTGTAGCCTCCACCACTTGTGAGTGTTACCTGTTGGGAAAGCATCAGTTCATTCCTTCTCTCCACGTGTCCAGCCCTGCGCCCGCAGCCAACATGGGGGTAGCGAGAGGGGGCACAGAGCCATACGGCCAGCCCCAGGCTGCTGCGTCCCTGAGGTGGCCACTGGCAGGTCTGAGATGGGGTCAGAAAGGTGTACCTAGTTTGGGGATCGAAAAGTAGTGCTTTTTCCAAGCAACAGAAAGAAAGAGGTCTCCTTGTTTCCAGAATGAAGTTAGTACCTGTTAAGTACTAGGCTCATCACACTACATCTCTCCATTTATCAGGGACCAGCCCATAAAAAGCAAAATGACCTGGCACGAGCCTGGGGCACACTTCAGTAGTGTACAGCCAGCAGCAGGAGGGCAAAACTTCAGCTCCATGACTTTCACCGAAGCCTCACGCTGCAATGAAAACATACGGCGTGGCAGCATCTCATCTAACTTTGGACATCTATGATAAGGTTTCTCTACCCCCCCAGTGACTATGTCCTTACATATGAGAAAAAACAGATTTAAGTCATATTAGGGTAGACATATAAAGTACACCCACAGCTGTACTGGTAGGACCCATTTCTCTTCTGTTACTGTAAAGTCAAAATCTAAAATCAGGTGAAACAAATCCTATCTCTACTGACTCTACATGGGACTGGAAACCCACTGAATGGTGTTGGGAGAATCCTCACAGAGAACCCGTTACGGTCACTTTTGAACCGCTGACCACTCGAGGGCTGCTTTCCTTTCCCAGTAACTTCCCATGCTACTGGGCTTTTAAATTCATCCTTTAGCACCCCAAAGCTGCGAAACCCTTTGGGACGATGTGCAAAGTTTATTATGTGGGAAAAAAAGCAGATGAAATGCTAACAGTGCAGCCCAGCACCTTTCTGAAATTGTACAAACATTGTCCTTCATTTCTGGTCTTGCAACCCAGCACCCACATCCAGGAAGCCCCAAATCTGCAGAAGGAAACTCACCCTCCCCATACCCCACCAATGGAGGGAGCAGGCAGATTCCATACCTTCAATGGGTTTGGGTACAAAATGTGATGAGGGTTTGGTTTTTTTCACTCGGTTTCCCTTCATAATTTGACCTTCTTTATTGAGTCCCAAGAACCACGCTCGTCCGGATTCTTGCTGCCGGTACAGCGTAGAAGAATAAATAACGTAGTAATTTTCAAAGACAGATTCCTTAAATTTGCACTCTGGTGTGAAAACATCCTGCAGTGAAAGAGAGAGAGAGAAGAAAAAGCAGTGGAAGGAATTAATCACTGATCTCCTAAATTAGGCATCACTGAGTGATACACGACGGTCACGCATTGCAGTTAGTTTAACAATAGAAAACAACAGGCATCAGCAATACCAGCTCCCAGCAATAACACACATCTAGAAAACTCCCCACTGAAAGGGGGGGCTCTCCTTCCCCGGCAGAGCTTTGGTTTGCAAAGCAGTCTATAGTGAACGGGCATGAAAAATATGCAGGAAAACTCAGGAATTTGCCAGGATTTAGACTGAAATACTAAGCAAAATAAAAAAGAGAGTTGTAAAGCAGAGAAAGCCTGATGCTGCTCATCTGGTGCTCCCAATGCCTTCCCCTGGCTTTGTTCTTGCCTTGCCTGTGCTGGGCAAGAAACGCGCAATGGTTGTTGTCTAAAACATTGAATTCTTAAGGGCAACAGGTGGTTTATTAAGTGGACTCAGAGAAATGGGAGTACAAAAGCAAGCAAACAATTTATTTATTTTCAAAAGCAACAGGAGGAAATGCTGGCACAAAGCCTGGAAGTCTTTCACTAAAGAGAAAGAAGTAATTTTAAAGGTTTCTGACACAAGTATTTCTTCAGATACCAAGAACTGGTCCCACCCCTGCCCAGGAAAAGAGGACACATGGCCCTGTGCGAGACATCCCCTGAGCCTGTGCCGGCTGCGGGGGTGGCTGTGCCTTTGCCACTTGTGTGGCTTTGCAGAAGGTCTCAAGGAGGAAACTGCGCTCAGCTATGCACCAAAACTTATCATGTCCCTGTAACTTTTCAAGATTTTAACAACAGGGAAATACTAAACTTCTTTTAAAAGGGTGCGCTGGCCACGGGACTCTGGCAGTGGGCTCCCAAACCTTCACTGAGCCAGCTGTGGTTGTTGGTGGGTTGGCTTTTTTCCCCAGATACTGGTTTTGAGCAGAAGATTCATCCTGGCCAAAGAAATTCTCCCGCTGGGTTTCTTAAAGCTATGACATTCTTGCAAAAAAAAGCTCAAGCCACAATGAATATGCATTTTCTGAAGAAAAACTGTTTTAACAACAAAATCCCTTCTTGTAGGACCCAGACAAGGTATCTCAGCCCTGCGAGTGAAGGCAGGTGTTGCTACAGGCGAGCGATGCTCTCTCCCAAGCCCTTGCCACTCAGAAGTCTTTGTGAGCTTCTCCAACCTTGCTAATGGAAAACCCATGACCAACATTTGAGCAAGGCGTCTGGAGTAATGCCATATATTTACTGCAGACCTCATTTAAGAGCAAACATTTTGAACATTCAGCAACACTCAGGTATGTGTTCCCAAGCGCTTTGGGGGTTATATAAAGCGTTGCTGGTCTGACAATAAATCCAGCACGCAACAGACCTACGGAGCCAGGCAGGCTTGAAGCCACAGAAGATAAAGCACAGCAGAAAGCGCGGAACTGTGCTGCACACATGAAGTTTGCATCAATCATTAGCACCACACAGATAAAAACACTGTCAGCCTAACGGGTCATTTTGCCCTCTCTGAGGGAGTCTTCCTTGCTGGAGAAATAAATATTTTAAGAAGAGAGTGAAACAAGTTAAGAGAGATCTAGATGACTTAGAGCACTATAAAACAGTGTTTGAAGTAGCTTCCCAGAAGATCAGTGTTTAAGCGCTCCTTAAATCTGCTCTTTATCTCCAGGCTTTGTCTTGCCTGGGAAGAGGCAGCTCACCCTGGAGCCCGGCGGTTTGCAGCGCCTGCCTGTGACCGGCTGCCTCGGGGGTTCTCCTTGGCATCAGGCCCAGCCAGGCAGCAAGCCCTGCCATGGAGAGCATCTCTAAAACCAAACTGGACAACTCAATCCTTTTTCCCATGCCTTTGTTACCCCATCAATAAAAACTTATCAAGAAAATTCCCTTTAGGGAGACTGAAAAGTTGGTAGGCTGTGAAGGATAGCTAACTACTTGACCAAAACATGGAATTTACTGTGCCTGAGATACCTGGATTTTCAACATCTGTTTTAATTTCAGTGTGGAACAAAGGCTATTTTTTATTTTCAGTGAAGAAAGATGAAAGCTAATGCATTTTGAAAATGTTGTTTCAGAAAGAAAAAAAAAATAGATTTTATTTAAAAGTTATTGAAAATCAAGTTTTCAGATAAATGTCTATTTTAAAATTACTGCAGTATGGTATTTTATGACATGCAGAAGTAGTTCATAAAAGCAGATGCTGTATTGTATGTACACTTGTACCAATAAACCAGCAAAATTATTATTTTATTTTAAAGCAAAGGTATATAAAGTCATCCACCTAATGAAGATTTAAGAAAAATAAAGAAAAAAAAGTGATTTCCTTTAAATGTTTAAACTCCCTCAGAAGCAAACAAAACTGTCCCATTGGTTTTGTGAGTTGGCTGGTTGATTCTTCATCCCCCACAATTCAGTTGAAATAGCACTTCAGGACACTAACCACAGCAACACCACCAAGAAACATCCCAGCTCTGTCCATTCGGCAGTTTAAAAAAACAACAGATTTGACAGCTAAGTTCTAGTTAAATAATGCTATTTTTATTCATTATTATCATCCTTCTTATGTATCCGCAACAGCAAGCGTCCCACTGTGCCATGTAGAGACAAATGCACACTAGGACGCAATTCATCCTACCACCACACTGACGTGCCGCAGGGTCTTCACAGGTTTGAGCACCAGAAATCTTCGGTGCAGGCACTACCACGTGCAGACGTGACACAAAGAGCAAGCAGACAGAGAAGGAAAAACCAGTTGACCACAAGGGAGATGGCACAGACAAAGAAGACGTGGGCCACTCTCCCAAGCATCGCCTGGGGATATTCAGAGTGTCCTCTAAATCTATTTAACATGCAAACCCTTATGTTTTTCTTCATTGATATCTTCTTGAGAAGAGCTGGGAGGAAAGAGGAAAATGCAGGTGAGCTTAACAGGTTTCACACTACTAAAGCAGTTCTTGGTGGCCAGTGCTGCACAGACTGAAATCTGAGATAACTGAAGGTATTTTTGGAAAATCACCGATCTATTGGCCAGACCTCTGGGGTACGCAAGCTCCTTTCTTTGTTTTGCTTTTTTAAGATGAATTCAGTGTTGATGAAATGTGCTTGATGGGCAGCCCTGGAGTCCAATACTTTCTCTTCATCCCACACAGTGGGTAAAATAGCACAGGGATCCTCAGGCTGTGTCCCCCATGTGCTTCTGATGGGATGTAAGGACATCCTCCTCCAGAGGTAATGGTATGGTAAGTCCTGGGGTCCAGAGCACCCACTTCACTCTCTCATTTGGTATAGGGACCTTTTGAAATAGACTTATAACGAACCTCACTCAATTATTTTCCCAACTATCTCCTTGACAGAAAGAGCATGACCAGGTACGAGACAGATAGCTTCATCTTTTAATCACCAGTCTTTTTTCAGTCTTTAATCAAAGAAATAAATCGTGACTTTATTTTCTGTACAAACTCCACAGAGCTCCCAGTCCCCTGTTGTCACTGTCATGAATTCAGCTCACTCAGTAAACCCACCAGTTCTCCTCATTAAAAAGTATGCTTGTGATTTGGAGGGAAAAAAAAAAAAAGGAAATTTGTCTGGTTTTATCTTCATGTGAAATATGTGTCTTTGAATTATTTTTGCATACAAAGTAAATAAATACATTTATTTGTATACTATTTGGAGAGTTAGAGCCTGAGGCATTTTGTTAAATGTCTATAGATATTACTGAAAGTGGTTTGAAAAAGTAGATTTTTTTTTTTAATTGTTAAACTAAAAACCTGCATGAAATATTTGTAAAGAAATGATAGTAATTTACATGCAAAATGATTAGCATCTGCCTGCAACTTGTTTTCTGTATCTCAATCCCATCCCTTGAACAAAAGGCAATTTGAGTAAGAAGAGTAATTAGATTTGCTTTGAAAAACAACCATAGGTCTGGTTTGTGCTAACTCTAATTTTATTGGAAATTGCAGAGTCTCGAAAAAAATAAAATGGTAGCTATCAGACAAAAACTTAGGGAGACCCCATTCAATGACACTTGGGATCAAAGAAGGGAGCTAAGCAGATGCAACTGCCATTTGGGGGGTATTCAGTGTGTCAGACCTGCTCAGGGAGGGTATAAGGGACCATGGATTGCCACAGAAGCTATTTCTGTTTTGGAAAAACAAGATGTTTCATTTATGCTTGATCCCAGTAGTGTCTCCTGCCATCTGTAGATGGAAATGTGGATGGGATTTCCAGGTACAAGCCAATCTCTGTATCACTTGGGTCAGTCTGGTCCTTCAGGAAGGTGCTGGGAATGTCTGGCCCCATCTGCCCCCCTGCCCCTGCAGCACAGGCTGGGGGTGATTTGTGAGAGGACAGATTTTTTTTCTAGTCTACCTCAGCTTTCACCTGCCCTGGTCCAGTAAATCTAACCCAGCCTCTTGGTCCTGAATATAGAAAGTTTGATTGGACCCTCCTTTGCACTTCTGTAAAGCTGGAGAAGCTCCACAGTCATCAGTGAAGAAGCACTGCTGTCAAACCCGTGGACGTAAGGCTGCAGGGTATTCAGGGAGTACCCTGCTATCCTTGGATGTCTCAGCTCCTTCACAAAATGCAGATCCAATGGTGTCACAGCCACGGTGCTGCTCCGAGCAAGACAGAGCAGCGGCAGCCTCTGCCGGTACCAGGCTGGGGGCATCGCTGCCACTGGCATTCTCAGCCAGGAGGTGCAAAGAAAGGGTCCCCCATAAGCAACAGCACAGTGCTCCTGCATACTGATCATGAGAGTGAGCAAATTGCTCTCTGGTTTGTTTAGACCAAGCTCTGACCGGGACAGAAGCCCCTGATGTCCCCAGGCCATGGCAGAAATGGTGACGGGTTTGTCTGTGCAATGCTCAGGCACAGGAAGGAAGCCAGAGGGAAGGCTGTCACTAGCTGTTGTACCCAAACCCAGCTGCTCACTCAGCGTCCCCCTGGACTGGATCACTTGTATTGCCTGCCATTTTCCTACAAACATTCTCAAAATTGCCAGATAAATAAAGATCTCCTTTTTTTTTTTTCTTTTTGAGATCTCCTTTTATTATAACCCAAAGGAGAATAGCAAATATACACATCCATACGCAAACCTAATGACTTAATAAATTTAGTCACTGAAACTAGCAGCAATAAAAGAAAAAGCCCATTCTGCAAGTAGTTTGTGCCATGGTTTAGGAAAGGGATGTTAATTATGAGTGTGGAGATATCTAACACACACACTCCCAGAGAAACAGTTTTCCTTTGTTTACAGCACTTATGGGTTTCTCTTTTATGTTCTGCACAATTACTGAGCCAGATCTTCAGATGGGTAAAAGCACTAAACTGTACCAAAGCCTATAGCATGGCAAGGCTTCCCTCCCAGAGAATCTGGCTCAGGATACTTACTGATGTTGGTGTTACTAGTTAGAGCTCATAAAACATATTAAGTAGGAATCATAAATATCATCACAGCTATCAGCAGTGGCATTTCACTGTGGTTGTGAAGGCAGACCATGGAACAAGCGGATCGTGTTCACTGTGTCTGTGTAAGTGCTGCTTCATCCCAGGGGAAAGCATTGCAGAAGAGCATCTGCTTTATGGTGCTCTTTACCCAGTAAAGCCCATTCCACATTCCTCACTGTCCTCAGTCAGAGCAGGGTTTAATCAACACCCCTCTGATGCCAACAGCACCGAGAAGTTCAGCATTGGTATCAATGTGCATAGACCTGTGTGATAAACAGAGACACTGGATTCTTGAAGACATTTAGGCTCCCAGATGAAATGCAAATGCCCAACTCCCATTTAAACCTGTGGAAGTTCAGAGACTAAACATGGCTTTGTAAGAATCTGTGACCACAGACCTCATACTATAACACTTGATCCTCGCATACTCTTACTCCAAGGACAGATTTTGAACCATGTAGGTCCTGTTCACAGGATAAGCCCTGTGCAGACCACAGCAGCATTCCCACAGGCAATGATGCATTGTGTACAGCCTGATCGAGTTCAGCGTCCTCCTGCCTCAGCGTAGCTTCTTCCATGACCTAGGGTTGTGTCTGTCTGGAAATGCTTTAAAAGAATCGAATCATAGCTGAGCTCTCTCTTGGCATGTGATCAAGAACCGCAAATGTGCATCCAAACTTTACATCTCATCACATCTTTGTCCAGATGGCAGGTGATATTCTACTGTTCACACTCCATTTTTCCTCCCCCTTCTAGCTCCATAAGAGATTGCTGACAAGTCTTCTCGGTGGCCTTTTAGAAGTAAGAGAGAGCAGATAGGCTTTAAAATAACAAGCTGCTACATGGGAGTGTACAGCCGGGCTGCAGAGCAGAGATTCACTTGATGAGACAATATGGTATCTGCAAGTATTCTGACTCTGCCTGGACCATCTGTGGGTTGGAGAGAGCACATTTTCAAATAAATCACCATCCATGCAGGTCTGGTCCCCAGCTCTGGGAGCTGAGAAGCAGCATTACCAAGCAGTCTAACTTACTGTCTCTGAAAAATGTAACTAGAGGGCTACCTGCCCTCACTTTTGTTGGAACTCTCTGTGCTCAAGGGACATAATTGTTCAGTTGGCTTCACTTTAAAACACCCAAGCCAGAGGTGGAGTGCAGGTCTGCTAAGTCTTGCAAGTTGACCCAATATTCCCAGACAAGCAAAAAAATCAAGTGCTGGATGAGCCTCTGTAATTATGCTGTGGATCTTTTATATGCGGACACAAGCTGTCCTAAAGAACCTTTTCCTGTTCAAGGACTGATTAAATTATCCGTGTCACCGCAGAGGAAGTTTGTGAATGCTAAAGACAAAGGTGTGATTGCAGCGTGGACGTGCTCAAGGTAACCCCGCAGCAGCAAGGACATCTGCCTGGGCACATAGCACAGTATTGACCAAAACCCACGGCAGGTTCTGCAGGACGTACCGAGCTCCATTCTGCCCTGGCTAACGGTTACCTAGATCAAAGCGACCTCGTGCAGATCCACACAAGCTACGGTCTCACATTTGCCTACAAAGCAGATGAAGCCAGTGAGTTTTGGGGATCCAAATTCAGACCTGTCCATCTCACCATACCTCCGTATTGTGTTCTTCTGCTGTCAGCTCTTGGCCTGTCCACCATGCAGTCACATTTTTACCAAGTACTTTATAAAAATGCCCAAATTCACTGCATTGGCCTTTGGCGAGCTGCTGATAGGAACACAGCTTTCAACTTAATGAGTGCTGACAAGAACACAACTCAGGATGACACTTCAAGCTGGGCTGCTCACTTCCATACCTCCCTGGAGAGGCGGGGTAGGCTGGGTTAAAGAACAGGCTCCAGGAGTAAGATTTGGGTACCAACAGCTGCACAGCTCTGTGCACAGTGTTATCCAGGGAAGGCTGCACATCAAGCAACTCACTGATGGGGCACACAGAGCAAGTGACATACTTTGTCCTTTGCTTTGTCACTTTTTCTTAATGATGGACCCTAAATTCAAGTTCATGGCTGGATGGAATAAATTTTCAGCCCTTCTTTTAAAAATATAAGGTATATTCAGATTTTCATTGATTGATTTTTATTTTTTTTTTAAATTTTGGATCTTATTTCAAGCTGGAATTTTAAAGCCTTTTAAAATTTGGAGCTGTTATGAACTGGAGTAGTGATCACAGCATAGCTCATTCACATGGCACTTGGCCGATCCAGTTCAGCATTACTCTTCTAAGAAAGCAATTGCTTCCTGCGAAGAGGGGTTTTCTGACAGCATTGTCTCTAGTATTGCATTCCTGGCAGCCTGGGGATCTGGTGAAACCCCAAGATAATTTCTAACCTAGGAATCCCAACTCATCCATTGTCTTCTCTACATTCTGTTTTCCTGACAAAGTGTCTGAAATTGGTAACAACGTTATCAACTCTGCTTACTCCAAAACAGTATCCAGAAATACATCTTTGCATTCAGGGACAATGATCACGAGACAAGATGGGACAAGATGAAGATATGTTAGTTGCATACAGGAAAAGCAGATTTCCTAAATTAGCATCGTACTGCCTCATCTGCTAAAGCCTGAAATAACTATGAAGAAAAATAATAATAACCCTAGAAACAAAACCAGATAGGATGCTTTGAACCTGTGGTCTCTCTATGGGGCCAGAGAGAGTTTCTTGGCATTGATTTGAGTCTGAACAATAAATTGATCTGTGGCCTTTGGTTACTTTTGCGATATTGCTATTTTTATTATGGTTGATAACAACAACAACAATGTATAAATGAAAATAATGATTATGCATTTATAAACATGACACTATTTTCTTCTGATAGTCAAAATAAACCTCTTAGCAGTCAATATTAGATTTATCATGCTCCTATTTCTATTAAAATTATCCCCAAAGGCTTGAACCAGAGTATGAATGCTTTGGGCATTTAATAAAAATGCCCTCACCATGACAGGAGAAGAAATTTTTTGTGCTGAGATCCTGAGCACTGAAAGACCAACCGACTTGCTGGGTGTTCTGTAAAACAAGAAGTGTAAGAGCTAGTAGAAAAATTCATCTCCCCTGGGTTTCAATTCAGTTTCTTTGGCAGAAGCCCTCTCTTTCTGATATAAATGAAATAATGCAATTATAACAGTGCCAGGGAGAAGGGGACTGCAAGCGAGTCCCAGTCCTTGTAAGGCAGATCTCCAGGACGGTGTTTTAGCACTCAGACAAAACCGTGCTTGTTCTTACCCAATGGTACGGAGCTGGGCATGGAGTGCAGGTCTGAGGAAAGAAAATGGCCTTAGACCAATTTTCTCTGAAGTTCATTTTTTAAAATAACACGTCGTGTGGGCAGAAGATAAGAGGAGTTGCCAAGGATCTCACCAGGCCTATTACAGCCATAAGCTGCTGATGTACTGAGATAGCCTCTTTGCTTTGACTCTTAAATTCAAACCGCAAGACTCAGTGGAAACACACCATCCCTGACACTCTTCCTATCTTTCTTAATGTTGGAAAGATCTCTCTTGTATTAAACCGATTTCAGAGCTGTCATGACCAGGGCTGGAAATTCAATTTCTTTGCTGCTAAAACTTCCATCCTGAAAATGAGTGGTGCTAGATTATTAGTATTTTGACAGCTTAGTGACAGGTTGGCTACAACTGGCCAATTAACAGCAAGCCCTGTGGTCTAAAGCATCCACTGAGGCTGGGTGAGCTGGTGTTGGACAGGCAGGATCTTACAACCAAGACAGAATGTCATGAAGTGTCAGAAGTTATGTGGCTTTTCCCTCCCCCTTGTACCAGCTGCTGCAGCGCCTACACAGAGAAAAGGAAAGGTTCACGGCATATTCTTGGGTGGAGGCCAGCTCTGCTGCCCACCAGGAGAGCCAAAGGGAACCCACCCAGATCTGTGCCTCAAAGTTTGGGTCCCAGCACTGTTTCTGCTGACAAAGCCAGCAAAAAAGATCAATGGTGCTTCCCTAAAATCTGCTGGGGTGACCCTGAGGTGTCTGTCCATCTCTGCTGGGGGCTGCTTTACCGCTGCCAAGCAAACTATGTGCCTGACACTTCAAATCCCTCTGTTCATCATCCCAACCACCCATGAAGGTGGGTACATGCTATAAAGGAAGACTGAAGAGGGATTGCAGGCCCATTTCTGTTGATCCTAAGCATCACTTACTGCCAGTGGAGAGAGCTTGTTGGTGAACATCTGTCACATAACCAAGGCACTGGATTTTCATTCCTGAGAGCAGGATCCTCTGCTGGTCCTGACTCCTCCAGGCTCTGTGTCCTTGAGCCAGACAGTTTGGGCTAGTGTCTCATCTAATATTCTTTAAATTGCTCATTGTGTATGAAGAGCCTGTCTTTGGTTGTATACAATAGAGGGACATTCAGCCTGAGGAATGAATGAGCTTCCAGCTTCTCAGAACATTTTTGGGAGAGAAAGAGGAGAAAGAAAGTGTTTGGCATGAAGTGCAGACAGCCCTTTGTTCATTTATTTCCTGGGAATTCAGAAAATCAGCCAACTTTGCTGTGGTAGAAGTCCCATCCACATATTGACCACAGTATTTCTGCATAGCCTGAAAGAGATGACAAATCTCACAGCCTAAAAAAACTTCGCAGAGAGGTCTGGGCTTATTTATACCTTGAATGGATTTCCATGATACGTATGTGCTGACAACCTGACTTGCTCTTTTTCTGTTAGTTTCCTTTTGATGTGAAATAACCCGTGGACACTGCACAAACATTCTGAATGGACCCAAACTATGTCACAGTTTAGATGTGACTGTTACAGCGTATGCAGCCAAGTGACCCATCGTAGCTGATGCTTTGCTTCCTAGGAATCAGACAGATGGAAGTATATCATCAGGGATTTTGCAGTAGTGGCTATAGTGAAATTTTTCACTCTGTTGCACACTTTGCTAGAGAACTCAGATTAGCTTTGGCATCTGATCCTGTTCAGAAGCCAACTAATGACTGCAACTTCCAATCTAAGATAATATAGTCACTCTAGAGAGAGTAATATAATACAGTAACTCTATTTGGCACAATGCACAGTAAAGCAGGAGACCATTTTATTGTATTACTAGCATATAGAAGACTGTGCAACTGTCTTTAAATTATATGACCCAAAATATATCAACAAAGCAATCTAGAGTTAAAAATTGCTATTTCCTATTCATAGCTACTTACTGCAGCATGCAATCTCCGTGAGATCCAGGGTTTACCAGCAGATCCGTACACATTTGATTTTAGTTTACAGAAGCTGTGTCTACAATGCAGGACCAAATGTGTAGAGTGAAACCGCTGGTGGCAAGGGCCGGACACTCGCACTGTACGTACACATTTCAGAATGGGTTCAGGCTGGTCTAGCTGCCACCTGGTCCCATCGCCTGAACATCTGGCACTTTAAGGGCACTTCTGGAGGAGGAATCCTCCAAAAGGAATCCAGTTTGCACAGCCTAAGACCACTCTGTGGTGCATACCAGAGAGCTGTATGTGAGGGTGATTGGAAGACTTGCTCCAAAAGTGGACTCCTGGTCTGAACTAAAACGCTAATCCCAGAGATGGCTGGGATAGTTGGCTTACCGCAACGGAGTATAATAAAGCAGGCACGTGATGGATGTGAAATGTCAACAACCTACTGCACATTGGTGATCCTTAAAAGGAGCCGGGGGCCCTGTGTGCACTCTGATCTAAACATGCACTGGAAAAACAGGGATGTGAGCAGCCTGCTGTAACCTGGGTGGTGGCTGGACACAAGGTCCTCCTCTCCTGCCAGGCAGAGTTTGCACTTCAGATTGTTCCTTTACAATTTGAAATGTCTCATAGCCACACTGGGTATAGGAACAAGAAGCCTTCAAAAAAGCACTTACCACCAACATCCACAAAGAAAAACAGCCACATTAGCAATAATAACGAAAAAGGTCAGTTGTTAAGCCTGCCTATTTGAATCTCAGTACCTTACTTGCAGAAAGCCTGGAATTTACTATGTGTCAGAGGTCTGAAAATATTTTTCTTAGCATGATAAATTTTAAAGAAATCTTGTTCATCTTTTCTAGCAAACACTTCGAGAGGCGGAGGGACACCTCAGGGCTGTCCTGACACTATCACTGAAGAATAACCTGCCATTCCTGCCTTCTTCTGCGCTACTCCAGAACAGGGGGAGGGAAAAAAATACCACAAACCAGACAAAGAAAACCAAAACCAAACCAAACCAAAACAAAAAAAAACACAAAAGAGGAACCATAACAGTCCTTTCTTACTATCTACAATATTTCATAGTTTTCATGTTTTCATCAATGCTAAGTCCTGAATCATTAGTGCAGCAATAAGAGCAGAATTGGATCCTCTAAGAATCACTAAAGCTGCACTACGCAATATGTTCAAGAAATAAACACTGATTCATGAATATTTCAATTATAATGGATATGATCACTTTCATAACAAGGGAAACGAAGGAGAAGATTAGAAGTCCTGTGGGAACATAACTTCTGGTGCTAGGAGAAAAAGACCTAAAGATAACCTGTCCCAAAGTGTCTGATTTAACTCAACCAAAGGTAGGGACTTCGTGCAAGCAGAATGATTTAGCAAAACTCTGTTATCTGATGACATATTTGTACTAATGGACCTGAACAATCAGTTCTACCCCTATAGTCTACAGTGTTGGGGTCAGGACCGGCACACAGGATCCCACCCTGTCCAAATCTGTCGCGCAGGGCAACAAACAGTGTAGTCATGAACGACTGTCAGCGTATTTCACAACATGAAAGCATTTGGAAAGTGAAAATCTGTGAAGCAGAAATTCAATCAGGCAAGTGGGAGAATGCTTATAAAATCACTGGACTTTATTTACTAGTTTTACACTACTGTATCTCTACTGACCTAACCAAAGCATATTAGCAAACTGCTAATATACACAGAAATACATGGAACAAACCTGTGCACTCAGAACACACAGAAAGTAAGAGCACCATGGGGATCATTTTACTGTGAAGAGGGCAGTAAAAAAATATGAGGCATGTGAGGCACAAAAGAAAAATAATGAGAGCTGTGAGATTTTACTTTTTAAGCCAGTCATAAAAAAATAAGCTTTCAACTGACAAGGATGCTTTAAGAAGTCTGCTTTCTAAATTTAACTTTGATATTGAAAAGTCTTGGCTTTTGTTCTTTTGTTTTTTTTCGTTAGCGTAAACTTGATAAAAAACCAGGCGTGATAATCCTGGCGCTACACATTTCCAAAAGCCATTTTTTAGCTTTAGCCTCTTCAGAGGGTGCAGATAACATTTGCATGGATACAAAGCCCTTGCAGAAAGAATGTTCCTTAAGGGCAGAGCTGGCTGTAGGGTTTAATATGATAGGAACTGAGATTCAAATTCAGCAGCATTCACATTAATAGCCATTAAATTATTTATTCATATCAGGCTCTGGAAGCCTGCAGAAAGACTAGGTTGTTCTGAAGGGCTCAACTCCCATAAACTTTGTGGCATGACTTAGTTTCAGTTGCCGTTCTTAGGGATGCACAGTCCTTTTTACAACTCTTGATGTACGCTAAAAGCCCCTTTTCCTTCTTGCCTTGATTTTGTGAATGGGGAAAAAAATTTCTGTGCACCCAGTACCGTCCATATCCAGGCAGCACCCACCGTGATGCAGCACAGCCCATGCTCCAACGCAGCAGGACAGAGAGCAGGCAATGTGGAAGGAGCTCCCTGAATTATTTGATCCAGTCCTTGCTATGGCACTAAGCCAACTGCTGCATGAGCTACAAATCTTCTGCTTTCCACACAAAATCTAGCCCAAAGCCCCGGTGACGCAGCTGTCACATTCAGGGGTCTCAAGGGAGTCCTGTGGAAAGGCTCTGCAGCAAGGAAGGCAAACAGGGCTTTTCAAACAGACCGCCTACACCCCACCAGCCAGCCTGGCATGGTGCTGCTGCTGGCCACCTCACGACCACGCATCACATCTGGCCTGTGAGGACAGAGGAACAAGCAGCAGGGCCACAAAACCAAACCTGAGCTGCCAACCAACAAGGTGGTATTCTGCACTAAAAAGTTCTCAGCCTTTTTTTCCCCCCACTTGTGACCTGAGCCCTACTGCTGACCTTGATCCATTTAATTACCTCCATAACCAAATTACACTGTAGCAGAATGTAAATATGCAATCAAGTAATGAGCTATGGTTTTGCTCTTGGTCTTGTACGCAAAGCCACCTTTGAAGAGGGCGATAAAGGAAGCGATTGTTATAAAAGGACAGCGCAGCCCCATGTACCAATTACTGGCCATGATGCAGGGGACAATGTCCGCTGGCAACACTGATCCATCAGCTGCTTTTCACGGGCAGCTGGCAAACTTCTCTATGCTGCAGCCTCACAGCCAGGGCTGTGGGTTTCATCCTGACGCCAGACATACGCTCACGACAGGCATGCTGTGCGACCGGGCGGCGTTCCTGAGGATACCAACTTCTCCAGCGAGTCATCTCTGCTTCAAACACGCTTATTAAAACTGACTTAAGAACAGCTGTACTGAGCCAGACCAGCAGCCTGGCAGCGGCCAGCAGCAGCGCGGAGGGAAAGGTATAAAACAAGTGCAAACTTGTAGTGGAAGCTCCTCGCTCCTCCCAGCAGCGGGGAGCTTGTGCCTGACAGACCTGGTGACGGTGCCCTGGTGCTCAGGGAAAGCATCCGGCTTCCCGTGGGAGTGCACAAGTGTGGCAGGCGTTGTGCATTCAGGGCAGGGTGCGGGAGTTGACATAGCTCCCCAAGGAGAGGCAAGGAGGGTTTGAGCCAGGAGAGGCGTCAGGGAAATGGGATGGGAGGGAGGTTTCCTGATGGGGCTCAGCTTGGAAGAGCAGCTCCAGGACAGCACTTTGCTGCCCAGCTCTGGGGAGGCTGTGATGCTGTCAGGTCTCAGCCCGTGGAGAATTCGTGTGTGTTGCATTAGATTTGGGGGTGAGTGGGAGGAAATGGCAGAAGAAAATGTGGTATTTTAGGGAGAAAAGAAATTGCCAAATGTGGCTTTGACCATTGCGATACTTGGCTGTGTGGTGCTAGACTCACACACACACAGGCAGTTCAGAGGAACAGAAGCAAGATCAACCCCATAACGCCACAAGTAACAGTGGAGGTTTGTCCCTTTAGGGAACCAAATGGTGCCTATCAGCAGAGCAACTGAGTATTTTCAGCTACCTCACTCACACAAGGATCCCGTGAGGGATGGAGGAAGTCCCACCACGATGAGGAGGTAAAGCACACAGAAAAACGAGGTCAGTTGCATAAGATCCTTGGAAAGGCTGTGTCAGAATCAGAACCTGGATTTTCGGAATCCCAGCCCAATGCTTTCAGTGTAAAAGCTTTTCTCTGCCCCATTCAGGCCAGTATGAGAAGGTGCTGGCATGCAGGATTCACTGCAGCCACAAAATGCTGCCCTTTATATCCAGCCTGCAGGAAAGCTCTACACCACCTTCTGAGCCCAAGAACCCCGGCACCGAGGCACACCATTGCTGTGGCCCGTCTCTTTTTTCTCACTCTAGCGGTAGCAGCATCAGTGTCTGGGAAACATAAAGTTGTTCAGCAGCGCTGCCGAGCACACACACATCAAAAAGCCCCAAAAGGTCCATGGAAATGTATTCCCTATCGTCAGCAGCAGCTTCTCCCTTTGCAAAGATAAATAGCTTTTTATGTATGCAGTATATATGCTAGCATGTACTCTACAGCTGACAATGTTCAGCCTCCAGTGTAACTTGTCAAAGCCTGATATGCCTTCCCTTAATCAACGTGGCAAGCTCCTGAACACCATGTGCTTCAAGCAGTGGGCTGTTGTCCCTGTAGGCAAAAGAATGAAGCGCACTGTCATTCTTCCTGCTGCACTTCGACACGTGCATCTCCCGGCGATCAAAAGCCAAAACAGAGCTGGATGCAGCTCCTAGCTTCTCCAGCACAATCCCTCTAAGCTGTGGCTCCTCAAAAGGCCCCGAGATGAGGTGCTGTGACTTCCCTCAGCTCCATGTGAAGACACAAACCTGATGACAGGCAGTGCGGGACGGCCACAGTGCTTCAAGGGCCTTTTCTTGTCCCAGTTCTAATTGTGCCATTTCTTGCTGTTTATTTTGAACTGAATAGGATGAGGGTCATCCTAGCATGAATCATTCATAAAGCAAATTCCCGCTGTATTAGCTGCTCCACACGCCCTGTGCAGACAGTGACTAGAATATGATGGGGTTAGGAAAATTTGTGGCCAGATACTCAGGAAGGGTATAAGGGGAATTGCTGAAACCAGACAATTTATGAAAAATCTGAATACCACAGAGCAGCTGGGGATACCTGAGGTGCGGCAGGCAATCCCGCAGCTCCAGAAGCCATTTGAAAGCTAAAGGTGTGCACTCAGGGACAGGGCACTGGGGAGATGTGTCGCATTCACAGGTCATGCAGAACAACTGCACTGAGTGCACTTTCAGGAGAACTGTGCTGGGGACAGCAGGGGAGCACAGTGATTTCATCTTCATCATATCCGACAATAGCCCTTTCAAGGATGACCCTGCAGGGTGTTTCTTCTTAGGGCTGTTTGGACTGGGAAAGGGATGTGCTCTCTCCCATGCTTTTCAGGATACCAGTTTGCTCTAAAATCCCCAAACAACTTGTCTCTTCAGTCTCACAATATGGGCATCACACCAACTTCTTCCCCTTCCTTCAATTCATAACTTACATTATTTTTTTCCCACTTCTGATTCCTCCTTCTTTATTCCCTGGTACTTTATTTCACCACAGCAACCTTCTGTTCTTGAGCCACAGTTTTAAAAAATGAGATCACCCAGAAATTCAGCTGCTCCGTTGGGTCCTTCAGGCACAGGTCACACGCCCTGTGCTGTACTCTATAAACACTCAGACACAAACCCCCTTCTGTTTCACCTTCAATTGACTGTAAGAAACAACTCCTCTTTGGTCATTTCCATGGTGCAGAAAAGTGAGACAGGAAAAAGGCTTTTAAAGTGTAACGAGAAAGGGATATATTGTTCTCTCACAGGAAACTTTGCTGGCATGATGGAGCAAGAAAGTAACAGGACCAAGGTCACCGTCAAGATCTCATCCCAACACAGAGAGCCTCAGCCCTGGCAGTCAGCAAGAAATGTCCAAGTGCTGCACGTGTGAAATAAGTTTCATGCAACTGATTTCAGCACATCTATTACCCTCTCTCTGCTGCAATCCTGCATCACAGCACAGAGCAGTGACAGACAGAGGCCCCTTGGCTGGCAGCCTAATCACACGGGACCACACTGGAGCTAGGAGCTGTGAACTGGTCCAGCCCGGGCTAAGAGGGCACCTCGTGTCCACCACAGGATGGCACAGGGGTTTCCCGTCCCCCTCTTGCTCTCATACATGAAGCCCTTGGTACAAAAGCAGCCATCATCACCTCCCCTTAGTTCTATTGGCAGGAATTTGGGAAAGAGACTGAAGAAGCAGATATTCAGGCTCTGCACTTCTCAAACCACCCTGAGAGCCAGCAGAGATCCTCCTGGGGGATCCTTCCTGCAGCCCTGGCCCACCCGCAGGTGAGCAGGGTGGCCCCGCAGACATGCCATCCCTACACCTCGTGGGACGTGGGAGTGCTTGCCACACTGTGCTAAGGCTTATCCAGTCCCGTCGCTCCCCTGCGGGAAATAGAAACACACGCAGCAAACGTATATATTCAGTGTGTCCTAGTGCATCAGTACTGTACAGGCGCTGCATAAAAAGGCTGGATGAGTTCAACACATTCTGCATTTTAGATACACCAGGCTGAGTCGTATATATTGTGCCACCTACACATGCGCAGCAGCTGCGTGCGTGGGATTTCTGGAGATTTGCTACCCTAGATGAAACCTCAGCAACGGCCAAACCTCTCTGCTTCTGCCTGGGGGAAATTCTGGTGTGGAAAAGGAGCATCCTGTCCCACGGCTGCACTCCTGCAGCCAGGAACCCCTGGGTCTACCCCCAACTCCTCCACACCACATGCAACCCTCGCAACAGCTGGTAAGTGGTGCAGAGATGCTTCTCCTGCCCAAACACGTGACAGTTTATTGCTGTTGCTGTCAACTTACTCTGTTGAAAATAATCCAAAAGACAACAATGAGAATCTTTGGCCAAACAAGTTAATTTCCATGAAAAAGCTGTTTCCAAGGAAAGAAGAGTAAGAGGCAGCATGCAGTGATCAACAGTCAGGAGCCACCATACTCAGAAATTCAGACCCTGAGTGCATCACCAGGACTGAATGGGGTTTGCACATAATGGCCCCAGTGCAAGGAGGGTGTCTCCACTCTTAGGAGGAAAGGAAAGAGCAGGAGAGCAGAGCTCCCTTGCTATGGCCTGGCTGCTCTCCTCTGCAGCACGCACTGATGGCAATCCCAGAGCTGGGAGTGCACTGCGGGCAGCCCCATGCTGACATGGAAAAAATAATTGGAAATCAAAACACTAATGAACCTCAAAAACACTGCCTCCTCTGGGAAAAAAGAAAAAGAAAAAAAAAAAAAAAGATAATCCCATTGATTTGGCAGTGTGGACTTATATCCACTACCCCATGGCACTGGTACACATGGAGTAGCAAAAGCATTTTTTTCTCGAGTAGGAAACTGCTTTCATATAATCATCGCCCCCCAGCTCTGGGTCCATCATGTCCTGGACCACCGCAAGCAGACAGAAGCATGTCCTCTCTTCTGTTTATCCCTGTATTTAAGAGAGGATTTCAGTAACTCTTGCTCAACAATTCCCACCTTATGCAAACAACAGACTTCCCAGGACAACCACACTGAGACTACTAAACCTTGGCCTCAGCAAAGGCAACATCGCCACTGGTGAGAGAAAGCAAGAGAAAGCAAAGTCCTAACCCAGCTCAGGGTCCAGTAGATGCATTCAGGTCCTTGCTTCCCACCTGTCCTCCCTTTATTAAAACTGATACAGCCATGTGCCACAAAAAAAAAATCTTAAAAAAGAATCTGGGCAGGGTCTGGTATGGATATGGATGGTGGATGGAAAAGGCAACAGAGAAAGCAGTGTGGCTGGCAGAGCCGCAGTCTCCATGTCCCGTCACACCAGGGTGGCTCTGTGACAAAGCAGGGGACCTGACAGCTCCAGGAGAAAGGCACATTTTTAATAGAGGCGCTCTGCACAGACAGCAAGTTTGGTGCCAAGGGGTTACACGGTTTGAGCTTTTTAGGTTTGATTTTGTCCACATTCATATACTCATTGAGAGAAAGTAAGTGTTGCGGTTTGGTCTGTCTGCAAGAATTTCATTGCAGTGTGTGTGTCGCTTCAACACTTGTGGGCACAGGAACCAGGGACCAGACTCTCCAGGGAATTTACGATGTCAGAGTTATCTCTCTTGTAAGTAAGGGGGTATTTAGGACAATGATTCCCAAAGTCTGAGTATTTTATTGATGGTGTGGGACTGGAAAAAACACTGACATGTATTAAACTAACCCTGGGTACCTAAGTGATTGTTTCCATCTTGGAAGGAAACATCAAGGACCTCATCAGATTCTGAATGTCCACCTTGGTCTGATTGTGTTAGGTGAACACACTGGAGGTCATTCTTAGAAGTCCTCTACTTCTGACAGGGACATTGTGGCTGGCTGTGGATGACAGCAGGATATCCCTGCTGTTCTGTCAATACAGGTATAATGCTAATTGCATTTTTATATGCCTTCAAAGAAGACAAATACACTACCTATGGATGGGTAAAACTTTTCTGGTCTCCCTTGACCTTGAAGATCCCTTGACAAAACTTTCCTCTGTATTTTAAATGCTGTTTCTATATTATTGATGAACCCTTCAGTCACACCTAGTGAAAATCCTTTAGACATTCAGAGTATCGGAGATTGGCTATTTGGATAGGTGACAAGCCCATTTCTGCTAAGCCAATATTTTTCAAATCAAGAGTCACCAAGCAATGGCAATAAGAGTGAAACAAGATGAGAGCTGGAGATATCAACCCTGGCTCCCAGCTGATTTCCTGAGTGTTCTGCCAGCCAGAGTGTGCTCCTGTGCTTGATTAATTTAAATTGGGAGTTTCTGAAAACAAAAAGTGTCACACTCAGCTTCTAATCAGAGCGTAAAGGTCCCGCAACTGATCAGCAGGCAGTGAATGCTCAGCTGCACTGCAAGGTACTCATTCTTCTGAGATCCTTTGCCAATAATGATATTTTCACTGTGCAGGTCTTTAAACCGAGACAAATAACCTCAACAGCAGGGCAAATAACCTCTCACAACCGTGGCTCCCAAGTAATTACTCCAGGGACCTCTGTGCTGTGACGGCCCCGCAGGTGCTCCAGGCACAGCCCCTGCAGCTGGCGTTTCCTGCAGGATGGAGCTGCCTGTCCGAGCATCCCGCTGGTCCTTCCACAGTCCCTCTACCTGTTAGAGTTTCCATCTGAATTTGGGAAGATGGACTTTTCCTTATCCTGCATGTTCCTGGCCCCAGGCTATCCAGCTACCATGAAAATACAAACCAGTGGCTAACAGAAATGGCTATTACTAAAAAGGTTTCTTGCTACATTACTTTTTATATAGATTCTCATTTTACATCAAAACAGCTACCTTTTTCTAACACATGCATACACACTCAGTAAGCTGTGAAAGTACAACTTTATTACCATGGATTTACCTCAAAGGGCAAAACTGAGCCAAAAATCAATTCAGGTTTGCTGACAAAAAGCAAAATGCTAATACTGGTGTTAGGGAATCAAAATGTCACTCCTTAGCACCAGCATGAATATTAATCACCTCAGTTTTTACATAATATTTTCTTTTCCTTTGCTCCATAGCTACTTTGCAGAGCAGCTCATACCTTTTTAAGTTTGGCCTAGAACCAATCCATGACATTTTCTGTGCCAGATGTGGATTCAGGTTTGAGGGTCAGAGGCCCTTGGCATTAAAATTAATTGATTTTGAGTGGTTCCTTGAATTTTGTCATCAGTTCAGTAACAAGTCCCAGGTTTAATGGTTTCAGATCTGTATAGGTAATATCACAGTGCATAACCACATGTGGAAATCTGGCCCTGGATTTTTAGACCTAAAAGCATCAGTCTTCCCTACTTTAATTACTATCAGAGACAGACCGTACCAGAATACAGTACATGCTTGGATGCCCATCTCCCAAGGCAGGTATTTAGCAGTTTTGACATGTAGTTCATTTACTAAGGCTATGAAACAGCTTTAGCACCTAGCTCCCACTGAGCGTCAAAGGGAATTAGGCACCTAAGTCATTTAAGCACATCTGTAAATCCCACAAAGCTTCCGTAAGCATCTTTCCACATCAAAATACTATTGGAAATCTGTGTTGTAATGTAGAAGACACATAAAGATCTATAAGTAATCAAACTGCTAGTGCTATTAAAGACTTACAAGTGGGTCTGATATGTTACATACACAGGGCTTATTAATAACGACAGGATGTGGGAAGAGGCTTGAATTCTAATGCAACAAAAACCATTCAGTAAACACATTTCTGCGTGCAAAACTGGATCATAATTATTATCGTGGTCCAAAACCATATAAAAATCTGCAGCCTCATCTGAGCAGCCAAACAGTCTACAGAAGAGCCATCTCGCAGAGGCACTAAGCATTTGCAGCTCTTTTTTGCCTGGTCCTGATGGCCCTGCAGCAAAGCCCGGCAGCCATGGCCAGGAGCACATCACCTCTGCAGCGGAGGCATTAAACTTGGCTGTGCTCGCTCTCACCATTTGAACTCTTTCAAGGGAAAATGTGCTTCTGTGATTAACTGGGGTTATTAACAGTGCTCAATGACTTGTAATGCCATTGGTAATCAAACAGGTCTCAAAAAGTGGAAGAAGAGGAATTGAATAGAGTTAAAATACACAGACTGTCTACAGCTCGCCATCCCGGGTCAGCGACGTGCCTGTGTCTACAGCCCGCTATGCATACATGGAAATTAATTCAGTGACTGCAGATGTACAGATGAGGACAGAATATGATTCCAAATGTCTTTGCTTAGAAGATACTTGAGCAGTCAAACATCATTTTAATGTGAAAATACTGCTGTCATATAAATCACTGAATGCAGGGCCAGGAAGTATCTCTAGAGACCTCAAATCTGTCTATCTGCTCCGAGGCAGGAGCAAATATACCAAAACCAATCCTTACAGATATTTGCCTAACGTGGTCTTAAACATGCACAATATTCCTAACTACTTGGTCCAGTGCTCCCCTAGCTACTGAAGTTCTTCCTTCCTTTGTTGTTGAGAATTAAACCTGTTGTTTTTTGCCATTCCCACAATGGTCACACAGAACAATTGGTCACAACCATCCTAAGAACAATTTCTGTGTCTGTGAATGCTGCTCTCTTGCCTGTCATCCTTCACACCTCTGTGCCATACTTGGCCTTCTCTCTTCTAAGAAAAAACAAAATAAATGCAGTCCATCCTCCAAATATTTCATATTTTTCCCCTCTAAATCCTACTGTTTTCCCCTGGACCTCTTTTGTTCTCCTTTCCTTCTTTTTTTTTACATTTTTCCTCTGGTTTTCTTAAGCACAGTGCTCAGAACTGGCTCCAGTCCTTCACCTGAGGAGCAGAATAACAACCCCTCCCCAACGGCATCCATTCAGAGCCAGACTGAAAGGTGCCCTTTTTTATAAGCCTCCCACGCAACCTTAATTCATGTTCAATTTGTGGTCCGCTGTAAGTTCCTGTTTCTTTCCTGCAGCATTCCTGCTTTCAATATTTTTCATTCTCTATCTGTGCACTTAGGTTTTACTTCCAGAGTGTAACTCATGAGAAACTAATCTTTACTGAATTCTACTCTATTGATTTTGGACTACTCCAATGTATCAAGGTGATACTTGAATTCTGACTATAAACCTCCAAAGTGAATCCCAATTTGGCCCAATCCACACATTTTTCTATGAGTATGGTCTCCTATCACATGCACTGCTAATGAAAACATTGGCTTGAACCAGACTCAAGCCAAACTGCTCAAGACTCCTTAGAGTCTGTTCCCCATTTAACTGCAAAACATTGCTATGCACTGAGGGTGATTTTTGCAAGTATGTGTCCTCCCACCTTATATTAATTTAATCCAGCCCACCTTTTGCCCAGATAGGAGTCCCTTGTGGAAAGTTCTCAGAAGGCTTACTAATATCATAGTGCATCACATCCCCGTTCCTGCCCTTTTGTCTGTTAGGTCAATTAGCTGCTCTGCCAAAGAAAGCAGTTGCACTGGTTTGAAACGATCTGCTGTAGCATCTCATGTGCTTTATACTAATGTAAGATCACAGTCCTGGAAGAAGCAAGCAGAGCTCATCACCCTGCGTCCTGACTGCAGTCACTGTGTCGATGCAATGGGACTGAGAGTAGAGTAAGGCCTGGGCTTTTCAAACTTATACATAAATCTTTTCTGCTCAGAAATATGGGTTCAGGCAGTTAATAATGGTACTGGAGTGTGAAAAAAATCAAGGTAAGTCTATAAAAAGTGGATGGACTGTCATGCAGCTAATTCTTTATACAGAGCCTTCTTTGCTGTATTCTCCAGCTGCTTAATAACTATTTCCCCTTGGAACAGCCCCTCTGTGTCCTTGCTTCCTCTGGCTTTTTTCTAACCCATCTTCAGTTAAATCTTCACAACTCAGCTCTCCTTTGAGAACAGGTTTGAAAGCTGCCTAGCTAAGTGATTTGCCCAAAGTGCTCTGTTTGATAGAGGTGGGCTATGAGAGCTGGGAGGAAGGGCAAGCCCAGAGGGGAAGCAGCAAGCAGGTCCCTGGAACTGGTTCAGATTTTGTTAATGAGCCTGGCAGGTGAATGGAAGAAGCCAAGTGTCTGTTTGGCTTATCAGCAAGGAACCTTTGTAACGTCTAGTTAATTGGCTTTTATTGATTTTCAGGATAAGAGAAATTTCCGTGAGATTCTGAGCAATTTTAGGGGACATGCTGGACCGCTGATCAGTTTGGATTCTCCCCCACCCAGCACCTAAGATTCCTGTATTTGCACTTTTCTCTCTCCTGGACCCAAGTTTCACCTTCTTCTAGGGCTGAAGGCACACATGTGGTGAGGAGAAGGACTGGACACAGGAGAGAGATGCCATGTTCTTGAGAGCTATGTAGAAGAAATCTGGGTGAGCGTTCAAGCCTGGGTAGCAGGCAGGATGCTGGATGTACCCAGTCCACCCAGATCTGTAGAGAAGGGCTCGTGTCCAAACTGCTGTGGCAACCCCCTGCAAAAGGCACACTGCTGCGTCTGCACAGCCCCTGGCCCAATGGTCTGGGCTGTACAAGATGATCCTGTGGCTCTGTCACACAATCGTTATTTGCTGCACGTTTCTTCAGTTCAAAGCCCTTGAAATAATGAGAGGGTCATGCTGAAGCCCAGTGGTGATGTTTTTAGAGCACAGGACAGAGCGTTGCCTGCCCTGGGTTATAGCTTGTGGAGATGTAAGAGGATACAAGATCTGCCAGGATAATTTTGGAGGACTGTACAAGGATTGGAAGAAACCAAACCTGGCCTGCTCTCTCCTCCGTACTGCCTCCTGGGGAATGGTTGCCATCCCCACAGCCCTGGAGGAACCAGGTGGTTCACTCCAAAAAGGAGCTTGGGAGTGAGCTGCCATCCATTCAGTGTGAATAACTGGGGAAACTGGGCCAGGGAGCACGATGGGGAGCTAAATTACCTGACAGCACTCAAACGGGGAAGGGTTGGCAGATTATCTCAATCCTATCTGATGGAAAAATTTTTTTTTGTCTACTCTGAATGAGCAAGCTACAGGATGAGATGGGAATACAGGTTTGACCTAGTCTGGCAGTTGCTGTGCTTTGTTTTTTTATTATCACAAGAAAGCTGGTTCTTGCTGTGTTTGCCATACTAATGATGCAAGAGGAACCAGAAATGATTGAGTTTTGCGAACTCCAAAGCAAAGGTTGGCACACAATAACAAAAAATAAAAAGGCAAAGGATGAAGCTGACAAGACATGCTCTGTTCATTTATTTGACACGAGTAGTTTGGTTTTTAATTATGCATGCCACTGCTTCACAGGGTGCTGGGGACTGTTCCACTGCAGCTTATTCTGAAAAGTAATTTAATTCTCAGTAACAGGAATCCTCACTGCTGCTCTGCCACAGCTGCTAAATCCTTGTTTGAGATTGAAATAGGAACTATCACTGGCATACAGGTGGACAGGCTCCACGTGAGCCAGGGAAACATATATGGATACATGCATGTGCTACACAGACGCTCACACAGTGACAACTATCTACTAGTCATGACGGCTGTAAATCCAATGAAATGATTACACCAACTTCGACCACTAAAAATTTAACCTGTAAGTGCATGAAAATGTGTATTTACACAGGCAAATACATACTACAATGCCTCTGTTCAGCATAAGTCTTGCAGACTTACATAGTAGAGAAATTACATTATTAAACATAAGACTGCAGAGCTGCAATCCAAGGGCTCTGCAATCAGAGAGGAGAGCAGGGATCCTGTTTCTCATCCTCCAGCAGTCTCAGCCCTCGGCTGGGACAACAGTGTCTAATTCCAGACACCGACTGTCAGGGCAGGAGAGAGGGAAAAGCATGCCCTTTGAGCTTTTGATGATTTTTACCACTATCTGCAACTAATATTTGCGTTCTGCTGAGACCAAGAGGATATTGGTTACTGAACCAAGGGCAGGGAAGGAAGGAAAAAATACTTGCAAAAATCTAGTGACATAGTAATTTCAAATCACTGCCTCTGGGTGCTGTGCTAATGAACAACAGTGCAACCAGTTGTGCAGAGCTCAGCTCAATATTGATCCTGACAGACCAGAAAATCTTTCCCATGTCTAAAAGGGCACAAACTGTCAAAATCATCAAGGACTTCTTCAGACTGTATTTCCCTATTTTTATTAGCCATCAGCGAGTCCCAGTTAACATCTGTATTGAACACAGGCAACTCCAGCCACAGTTTTCATTTATTGCATGCAAGTTCTCTTACTATATGTAGGAGTTGCCACATCAGAATGGACTGGGGGGGTGTCCAATAAAACATCCCCTCTCTGAGCAGCACAAGCTGCTTCAGAGAGTGTGCAAGAGCTCCCACCATGGCAGTAATGGCACAACTTGCCTCAAGGAAAATTTCCTCTGTAGCCTCAAAATTTAAAGGTTGGCTTAAATAAAAAGTCATTGCATCAATTCAGCTCCTGGGGAAGCCAAATCCACAGCCGCAGCATTTTTGAACCTCCATGTCCTATCACAAAGCAGTTCACTGCAGAAAAGGAGATTGAACTGATGCATAAAAAGGTAATAGATTTTTAAGTAATAGAAGGGAAGATAATGTGGCCTATAAAGGGCCATCATAAAAAATGTCACACACTGACCAAGGACGGAAAATGACACTGGCAGGTCTGCCCTGACACATTGCAGCTGCGAGGATTAAAAAATATAAATAAGCAAAGAAATGTTACCACCCCATCAGAACTGCCATTTGCGTCCATGACTTCCACAGCTCCACGTGGACATTCCCACCGCAGGGTGGCCCCTATCCCGCAAAACACGAGGCTCTGCCTGAGGAGTTTCTCCCATCCCTCCCAAGCAGGAGCGGGACGGCTGGATCAACCTCAAGCAGCACGTTTGATGTGCATGGAAACCCTGCCAAGGCAGCCTGTCACTTATTAAGAACATTTGTCAAGGTTGTTAAACAACCTTGACAACAAACCCACAGGCAGCAGCAGCAGCAGAAGGGGGCCTACGATGCTCCCTGGATTTGCTTTATGGAATGTAGCCTCATTTGATTCAAACATCAAATGAACTGGCTGTGATCTCTCCTGTCTGAGAACTGATAGGAAGGGTTTGAGAACCACAGCCTGCACAGGTAGCTGGTTGTCACCTATGGAAAATCTTCCCAAATCGTCCCAGGAGAACATCCACATGTGCTGGCAGGGCACCTTGTTCCTTCCCAGTGCCTTAAACCCTCTCCTCTTCCCCCTCCCCTGGAGCTCCACGGGGGCTTTGCAAGGAGGATCCTCTCTCCCTTTTCAGTCTTTCCATCTGCTGGTGAGACAGGCCAAGGGGCAGCTCCCCAGATGGGCTCTCCAGTTTGGAGACAGCAGGGCTGGATTAACTTGGCAAGGAGGGAGGTCACACCTGGCAAGCCCCCACAGTGCACACTCCTCACTTGTACATCCACGCTCCTGTCCCCATGCCCACCCCTACCATGGCTATAGCCAGCCCTGCCTGCTCAAGAAAGGGAGTTGTATGACTGACTTTGACCACACAATAATCTCCAACGTGCATACACATCTCATTTTCTCAGGCTTTTGTTCAGTGGAGCTAATGAATGACAAATAAGCAAAGCAGAACATTGCCTAAAAAAACCCCCAAAGCTTAAAAGAAACTTCTACCATTGAAAAGTGCTTCATCAAAATCAAAATATCTGTGCCTTGTACAGAGTTCCAGTGGGAGGTCTGAGGTGTGGGTCTGCACCTCTGTACCCTCCCTGGGTTTGAGTGCTCCAGCAAAGAACGGACACCCCAATCTCATCCACTTTCCCCACACTGTTCCCAAGCTCTCGTGACTGTGTGGCACCGAGAGCTCCGTGGAACAGAATGATTTTCCAGCCACCCCTTATCGCTTTGCTTACTGAAGTCTGGCAAGTGGCTCAGCGACAGACAAGGACAGCCCACACTAGATTGCGGATAGTAGAGATGCTCCAGGCAAAGACTTAACCTGACCTACTGCCTGGAAGATGGGGCAAGAAAAATGGAGACAAAACCAGTCCTGACCATGAGAGCAACCACTGGACATCATTTAGTCCCAAAGGATTGTACCTGTGTGCCACGCAGCTCCTCTTCAACACAAACTGTTAGTTCAGACGATACTTTTGGTTACTTTTCCTTACTCTTTTTTTCACCTAGCCAACAGCTACTGGGAACACCTATTAAGGGCTTTCCCAGTACAAAACATACCAGTTTTACTTACGCTTTCATGTACCTGTCAGCAACAGGTGATGAATGGTGTCCTGTCCACTGACAGTGCAGAGGACCACGACTCAGGACATGGGTGATACAGAACAGATGAAGTGATAATTTCCTCCTAGCTATATAGGGTGGGTTGAGGGTTAATTAATTCTCAATTCATAAAGCTGTTTGCAGTGTCTGGGTACATTCAGCTATTTTAGTATTAGGGATTAATAGGTATTATAACAACAGGAGGCTGGCAATGGTTTAATTAACTAAACTATTAGCATCATTTTGGTCCACACATACATAGTTTAGCTGTATTGCTAGAAAATTCTGGGCATTAATGTGGTTTATGGCTCACTATATGAGCTCAGTTCTGTTCCCCCTCACATGCATACCCTTGTTCCTCCTCTCAAATTTAGCCTGAATGGAGCCATTTTCATCAACTACAGACAAAGAAATCAATGTAATAGTACGTGTGAATGATGACTGAGGAATTACACATTTTATCAACAGAAGAGGCGGGCAAGTGGATTCTCTGATGGATGTATTCTCTTCTAGATAAAGGATCTGTCTGTGTTTGGAACATCCTGTTTGGGAGAGAACAAGAGCCACTAAATAATATTCAGTCAAAATGTTCTGAGCTTTGATCTCCATTTATATATAAATATCGTATCTTTATGCAAAGTTCGAACGTGATGTCTCATTTCTATCCTCTGTAGTCATAAAATTAACACTGCTATTGTGACCTTTGGCATTTCATATTATGTCCTTTAAGTATAAGCTTTTTAGAGAAGCATTTTGTGGGACTCAGGGTGGATATTCTGTGAATCTGTATTTAATAAAAGTCAATGACATAGTTATTTGTAATTGTAGAAGGGCAGACATGAGGAACATGGTGTATATCCTTCCCCACCATTTGTTCCTAGGACACTTTAATGCCTCATCAGAGGTGATACTGAAGCACCTTATGTCCGTATTCCCAACTTGGAGACAAGCCACACTCCTGTTCCTGGATGTTCAAGATGTCTTACTCATTTCTGCCTGGCTAAACCACTGTGGTGGCTAATGGGTAACCCATAGTCACCATCAGCCACATGAGCTGTAGTCCAGGTAAGGAGATCAGAAGAGAAACCACCTGACTCTTCTTAGACTTGTGGTTAACATTCTTGAAGAATTTACATATGCCTATTTTCATCCTGACATGGAACACCCATGTGTGGATACATGTAGATCCACCACAGAGTAGGAAGACCTCTAGAAGTGGGAGGGAAATCAAAACCTTCAACCAAGCTTAACAGGCATTTTGATATAGAAAAAACCTGCAAGACCCTTCTCTCAATGCAGATAAGGCTGAAAAAGAGAGAGATTATGGATATCTGAGGGCTACTCCGTCCCCAGTCACTCTGAAGATCAAAGTCTGAGCCATCTACTCCCTTGGCAAAAAGGGGAACAACGTTCGTGTCAGTGATGAATCAGCACACATGAAAAGAGATACTGTTTTGTTTTGCTGAGCTTTATTATGTATGTATCGGGAGAAATCTTAACACAGGATGAAAAACTATTCTTCTTGATGTACAACTAAATAAATATCTTTGGGTTTAAGACATTTTTTCTTTATAAGCTTGGATAATTTAAAACCAACCCAGAATGTATCAGGATTGGAAACCATTCTTGAAATGCATGATGAATCTAAATCAATATTGTCCATCTGAAATCAACAGAACTTCATCGGTGGCTGCAAGAGGGTCCTGCAAAAATGTGCACTGCACAGCTGGGTCAAAGTGCTGCAGAAATCTGGGAGTTCAGCATCTGGGTCCACGTTCACATTTTACAAATGAGGGCTATACAAGTTCTATATAGCAACAGCTCCGCAGAACCACAACATCTCTCAGTTTAGATCAGATCAATAACACTAAAATGGAATGGCAACTTTTTAAAAATGCCTTTACATTCTCCAAAATCTCAGCTTTCATCCCCCACAGATATTTCAAATCCAGGAGCAAGAACTGAATACAAATGGATGTATGCAAGATGGCTGCTTGAGTTCTGGAAGGTGGGGAAATGTGGTCCAGTGAAATTTTAATTCCCATCTCTCAGAAGTGTAGGCAAAGCTCACATTGTAGGGAGAAGCTGGAGGGCTCTTCCCACTTGCAGCACTGTGCCAAAAATACAATAGTCCCATGGGAGGCCACCACGCCACCACGCTGGGGGACAGAGGCAGTGTGAAGGGCAAGTGGAGTATGAGAAGAGAGACAGCAGGAGGACAGACATTGTGGGTCCTTAGTAAGTCTATTTGGGGTACTTGGCAAGATTTTTTTTCCACATATCACCCAAACTGAAACCAGTTCCTTGCGCTCCTTCTTTTGAAAGTTCGTAACAGTCTGATCCACTCCCTCTGCTCTGAATGTCTCTCCAGACAAGGAGACTCTAAATCCAGTGGCTGTATCAAGCCTCAGGAAGAAAATTAAATCACTGACCATCCAAAATGACTTCTGTTACCCATTTGAGGTCACTGAGGCTTTTCTCCCTTCCATTTCATCCATTCACTTTTATATTTTATGTAAAACAACTCCCATTTCCACTGCATCTGACCAAGTGGGAGTTCTAGGCTCTTTATGGCTTCTTTTTAATCTTGTATTTTAAACAGGAAAGTAGTTTTAATGGAAAATCGGGATTCTCAGCTAGCAGTGGACGAGAAGGAATGGAGCAACCAGAGTTGCTGCCAAGATGACAAAGCAGGGAGAAAACACACGTCCTGTCCTAGGGGCTCTATCACTGGAACTAAGTACAGGGACTGCAGCAGCCCCTTCCAGGAGCAGTAAAAAGCCTCCTGGGACCTCTACAGGAATTACAGGAATTTACTGTTATTGAGGCAGTGGTATTACCATGTATGGTGTTTTACATATGGTACAAAGAGACACCAGACCCAAACAACAGCTTGTCCTGCACTGAGGCAGGGAGGGGAGCTGGCTGCCCTCCAGGTTCAGCAAGAAGGATCAATGGGGTGGCATTGGCCCACCACATCAGGACACAGCAAGTGTCCTGCAGCTGGGACAGCACATCAGTCTGCCACTTGGTTTTACCCTGGACGGGGACAGAGCCCCATGCTGATGAGAGGAAAGTCTATTACAACAGCTTTTGCAATAGAGAAAGACAATTTAAAATAATGCGTAATTTTGCAACTGGTGGGGCGCTCCATAGTACTTTGGAAATTTAAGCCAGGTACTGCTCACAGGGTGACGAAAGATGAACTGCAACAGTTTTATTGAGGCCAGTCTTCAGGATGTGTCTATCTGCCTCTCTAGGTACCAGCAATGGCCACATCTAGGGAAGACAACCTTGCTCCTCCAGAACAGTCAACATGTATTTCAGCATTTCCTCCTCAGCCTTGACTTCAGGCTCTCAGTACACAAGCACTATCCCTTCCTGATGTCATCTGACAACAGGATCTGCAGATAAAAATGGCCAGCTTTTTGCCACAAGCACAAAGAAAACATTAAAAGTTCCCATCATACTTGAATTTTCATGAGAAAAAAAGAGTCTTGAAATGAATGAGGATGAGCTGCTAGGGAACGGAGTGGAAAGTAATCCCAAAGAGTATTCCAGACTGCATTGCTTAAACTTACATTTCCTTGATATGAAAACCCAGAAAAAACATTCAGCTAATTCTGCTTTCTGACACTAATTCTTTATATGTTAATGAAGTCATTAAAATCCCCCATTCTTTGCAATTAGTCTTTTATTGTATTTTTCTAATAAGCCAAGCCTTTGAGATGGGCAAGAGTAAGAGGAGATGGATAGGAAAGATGAAGGGGTTTCATGCATCTCCTTGATTCTTCACTAAAGTATCTCAAATAAACTGAGATACAATGAGATCCGACTATAAATCCTCAGCCATGCCCCAAAGGAATCTCGTTTGAATTAGTTCAACAGCTCTTTTTCCATCCAGCAATTTTGCTTTTACCTTTTTTTCACTTTATTCTTTCACTTTAAGAAATATAAAACGCTGCACAGTATTTAGTCACAATACTACTTTGGTTTCAGGGATGTGGCAGGACCAAATTTTGCCACTGTTTTGCTCTCCAAAAGAAACAAAACGGTGAGATATGTAACCACCAGAATGTAACACAACATGGGAGGCTGCAGGCTGAACAACCACGTACATGACAGTGGGAATAAACCACCAGCCTTGCTAGGAAAAGTTTCTTTTTCTGGGAATGTCTGGAATGTTCTTGGTTCAGAGCAGGACAAGATATTGATGTATTAACCAGTTTTTAAAAAAAAAAAAAATCAGGAAAGGGAGAAATGAAAGTAGAATCAGTCACAGCAGAAAGGACATTTTCAATCAAATCATAATGTTATGACATATCAATGCCAAAATGAATTTTTTGTTTCAATTCATCTAATTGAAAAATTATAACATCTTGTCGATTTGTCATTCTCCCTTTGAAAAAGTCTAGTTCTATGAAACTCAGAATTCCCAAGCAGAAAATATATTAGATGAAAGAGTGGAAATAGCTGCCTGCATCACCTACTCTGACCTGAGCACGGCTTCACGTGGCATCCATGCCTGTAACCTTCAGATAGTTCCAGTTCTCATGGGCTTGCTTAAACTGGCAGTTTAAAACACAGTTTTGCAATTTTGCAGCATCTTTCGTACCAACATGCCTCATAAATTATACACTTTTTAATAAACTGCATCTCTGCTGGATGAAACATGACAGTAACACATACTATCATCTATGATCTGGTTCTTTGTACCTCCTCAGGTCATTTATATTTGCGGGTGAAGTGCCAGCTAATCAGAAACACGTTGAACATTTATACAAGCTGGGACAAGAGGGCCCCTCTGTTTTAATCATACCCAGGATAATATGACTATATTCTGTGAATATGCTATATTCTATTTGTGTCCCTTACTAAACCCAAGGCTGCCTAAAAGACGAATGGAGCCTGTGTTAATACTGTATGACACAGTACATTAACGACAGAGAACAATTTCGGTGTATCCTGTACAGACTGGTTCAGAGATGAAGTTCTCAAAAGCCAGCCTGGCAAATACAACATCCTTTTAGTGTGTATTGTAAAAGGGCAATAAATTACAAACATCAATATGGATAGTAGAAATCGGAGCCTGTGGGGCAATCTTGTGCTGAATTAAAACAAGGATCTCCTTGACTAAAGCTGAGGGAAATGGCAGTGGCATCATATTTCATTTTAATAGACTGCAGAGAGGTTTGCCTGGGGAGAAATCAAAGTGACTTGATTATCCCATCGTGTTAACTAACATCTTATCACATTCAGGCTCTGTCCCGAAACCAATTTAAAACCCTACTATAAGAGGCTTTCAAAAGGGAGAACTGGGTTAAAAAGCATTCAGCATAACCCCTCTGCTTTAACCCTTTATCCTGTGGTGTTACAAGCAAATGTCCAGGCAGTTTTAGGCTTTGTAGCAGAAAGAGGACAGAGGAAAAGTACTGGAGTAAGGCATGATACAGCAGGACCTGATGCCAGCAGCCTGAATTCAATCAAAATTCTTGTTGTTTGGGATCCTGTGAGGACCTGGGTGCAGAGTTCAACCAAGGCTCTGTCCAAAACCCTGTACCACCACTGACTAAAGCTCTCCACCACCTCCTTCCAGTGCCTTTGCTTTCCATCTTCCAGCTTCCCTTGCCTTCCAGGTGCAATTGCAAACCCGGAGGAGAAGATGGACTCATGCAATCTCTCGGCTGCTTACCTACCTTCCTGCTGCAAAGGCAAACCACTCTGCCCATTAGTTCTCAGAGGCTTGTGGCCAAGATTCACAGCCTGCAGTGGTTTACACATGATGCACAAAGTGGTGCACAGGTTGGGCTGGTTTCTCCAGGGGCTTGATGGACCTTTGCAGCAGGAGCCAAGGAGGTGCCCTGCTTCCCCTCTGCACTCAGCTGGCCACCTGAAGCAACCATCCACTGAGGAGCAGCTCACCGTCTTCAGCGGAACTCCCCTCACCTTTGAGTTTTGATGCATTTGTATAGAAAAGCTCAAGGAAATGTTTTGTGATTATGAGAATCATTAAAAATGATATTGCCAAAACCAAATAGCATTTGGCAACCAGTTTGAGAAGAGGAAAGGCAGTGTTATGTCTTGATATTTCCCTCTAAGAGGGAGAAGAGAAATAACTGAAGGAAAGAGAAAGTTTGACACTCTCAGACACTGATATTTTTCATTCCTTGCAATCTAAAACTCAAGAAATGTGTTTTTTCTAACAAATTAACATCTTCACTTGTCTATTTTCTCACCAGAAATTTTCACTGAGATGACTTCTCCTTTTTCAGACAGCTCGGCTTCTTTTGCCGTCTGCAGCTGTCAAGGCCAACCATGTGGCCAGCCCTGTCTTTGAGGGAGCAGGAGGGAGCCAGGACACAGGTGGTTCCTCCATGTTACATCCTGTCAGCTCATGTACAGAAAAGACAGGATCTGTGCCAACTTCTATCACCGTCTTTCTATACATCTATTTTGGTTCTTCTGCAGCATCCATAACCATGACAACTGCCTGCATTCCCAAACCATTAGACATATGCAGAAGCTGTCTAGTTTGTCTAGGCAGCAATGTTTCTAAAGAGGAGACCGGCTGAAGGAGAGCCTGGACTGAACTCCCTGAACCACACTGCACAATTCTGCCCATTTAATGAGGAGAACGAGTCAAAACAACCCCACATTTCCCACTAACATTGTCCCACTGCAACGCTGGTTCCCTGCAGCAAGAAGAAAGTCATAAGCTAATGTCACAGTACAGTACTTCTGACACTTTTGTGCGGGCTCGGCTCATCACCATGACCAGGATGACTCATGGAATCTCCTCCTTGCAGAACATTTTGGAAAATATGGGAGCTGGCCACAGCCAAGGTCTCTGATAGCAATCAGAAAGGGAAGTACCCTGTATGTGGTCTCATCCTGATCTCTAGCCGTTAGAGAACGCCTTAAAGCTCAAAGAGCTTTCATAGTATCTTGCTACGTGGAACTGAGTAGTCCACAGAGCAGGTCTTTCTTAGTTCAGCTCATAAGCAGAAACTGGACTTGACAAATCTGAGAAGAGTCTCAAACAACCTCCCTACAGCCCTGGGCAGCTCCCCAGCTAGTAGAAACTTGTAAAGTCCTTTTTCTTTGCTAGAGTCACCATCACTTTTCTATTTTCACATTTTCAGATGCGCCCTGTTGGAACACAGAAACCAAATTCATATTGAGTGAATATTTTCTGTAACAGGACAGATCAAGGGCAACAAAATAAACTGTCAAGAAAATGAGCCAGAGAGGGTGAGCACAACTAGGAGGCATATACTCCCTTTGTCTCATGTGTTTTCTCTTCTGTCTATTCAGCAAAGATAGGCTAAACTGACACTAAGGCTCCAGGATTAATCTGTTCATTACACTTGAGCAAAGGAGAAAGGTACATAAGGAGAAAACCTGCTGGGGATGGGTATCTTGTACTTTCAGTATTGACACTGGGAGAAGTGAGAAATTCTACCTTGCAAGCCTCAAATTGAATTGATAAATGGCCTGGAGTTGCTATCCTGGACTTTCTCGGTCAGATTTGTTGGCACAGCCTGTGCTGTCAGGGAGGGCACTTTAGAAAATGGGATGGCAATCCATCAGTTTGGCACTGCCACAAATCTCGCTCAAACCTGAGCCGCGAGGTGGAAACGTGGGACAGGCGACGAGGCTAAGGAGTGATGCAGTGCTGGGAACTGCCCGCAGCATGGGTTTTGCTACACTCGCATCTTAGGAGTTAACAAGCTGTTTTCCACTTTGCTGTTATGCTCATATAACCCTTACAAATATAAAAGTCGAACCACAGCCTTAAGTGCCAGGGTACTAGTGTTCTGCACTCTCGTAGTTCCCATTTATCTAACGGTGTTCATCCGTGCAGTGCTGATGCCTCAGAATTACATTGCATTACCGAATTTCACTCTTGTAGGTGGAACTATTATTAAGGTCGTCTGACAAATCCCATGATAACCCCCTGTTTTCAAATGCTTACAACTTTGCCAAGTTTTAACCATTTGATTGATAATTTCAACTATTTCAAGATGAATTCACCTGGAAACTTTCAGCTATGACAGCTCATACATTTCCAGGAAAAAAAAAAATAGTAAGAAAAAAATACGTTAATTCTGGTGAAGTTTTCTTGCAGAAACATCCCTCATCCTTCGGAGTAAAGAATATTCACCCAAGCTTTAGCTAAGCTGATGATCTGTGAAAACGAGCAGTTCACACATGAGTACAGGGGAGATGTGCTATAGTTCAAGAGCTGTTATTTCCTACTGATTCTGTCCAAACTGAATACATTCCAGTGAACAAATTCCTGGCAATTTTAAATCTGGATGGTTACAGGCTGTGCCAGGACTGCTCTGAACTGACAGCAGAAAGATTTCTTTTCATCTATCTTCTCTGCTGGATCCTGACAAAATGGAGGAGTTGGCCAATTTGAATACAAATGAGAGAAAGTTGGACCAGCAAGCAGAAAGAGACACAAAGGGAAATGTGGGAAAAAGAGGAAGGCAAGAGGTAAACTGGGACCGACTGGGCAGGGATCAATAAAGGGAGCTACTGATATTATCCAATTCCAGAGGGTAACACGAAGGAAGAATTAGTACAGAGGCTGCTAGGATGAAAGAAACCAGACCTGGAAGAAAGCAGGGCTGGGTTGGAGGGGAAGACCACTGTCTCTCTTAGTCTATCCACTGATGCTTTCTATGAACTGGAACACCTTCCCCAGGAGACACCATACAGCACAGCCTCAATACAGCATACTGCCCCGTGGTTACGCCACTCTGCCATGAGTCCTGAGGCCTTTGTTCAAAACCCTGGATACTTATTTACACAAAGTGGAGGTGTGCAACCAAAATACTGGATCCAGCACTCCCAACTGCTGCTGTTTCCCATGATCTGCTTGGAGACACAAGTCTCAACACTCTCAGTAGATGAGGGTCCACCTTACCCTGATATTGAGTTACCCAACAAGAAGTGAACAGTGTCACATGCTTCTCCTCCAGCATTTTGGTTTTAATCTAGTCTTGTAAAATCTTTTTCCATGTCTGGTAAACCAAGGAACAGCCTGAATTCCCATCAATTCACAGAATGGCAACAGATATTGAGGAAGAGAGGGACAATTTTTTTAAATTAGTATCTATTCACTTTCAAGAATGAGACTCATCCCTTATACAAGATTCTGGGGAGGAAGGCCACAATCCATGCATGGCTTGCCCTTCCCTGCAGTCAAATCAGGACAGAGCCCATCACTCCTGCTCACAATTCAGGACTGTACCAAGGGAACATCACTAGAAACAGCTTCCTCTGGCAGAGCAAACTTTGCTATCCAGCCTCTTACTCCCTTCTCTAATGCACGTAAGTCTGAACTGCAGAATACTCCCAGCTGAGCTTGATGTCATGTTTTCTGTATTTTCTGTCTTCACTGGCTGCTTTCCTACACAATTAACTCACCAGGTGGATATTAGCAAGAGGAAGAAAAACAAACCAGGCTGACTTAAGTACATTAAGTAGAGCAGGAAATCGCTGGTATCCATAAGCTCAGCAACTTGCAGAATATTAATCACCGAGCCACAAGTGAGATGAAAACATCATAAACATCTGCATCTCTCAGCAAAGTGTGGCCGGGAAAGTCCCTCAGTGATACATATGTTTAACAACAGGAAAACAACTTCAACCATTTACAGAGGCTTACATTGCAACATCCTTTGGTAGCACCATGACCCATGTTTTATAATTCCCTTCCTTTTGCATCTTCCAATTCACAGGCAGCATCCTACAAAGGTGCATTTATAAGCACTTCTGCAATTTTCCAAGGGAATACTTATAGGGCTTTCGCCATTTGTAATTTGCTCCTCAATGTCATTTATGAATTACTTCCATTTAAAAAACAATCTCACCATAATTGGACTTTTAGCTATAAAAAATTGCTGTTCCAAGACAGAGGAAGATTACTAGAAAGTACCCTCCTGGTTTCACAACATCCAGTTTCTGGCAATATCTCATCATCCCTTTCATAAGTCCGTCAAGTTTCACTTTTAAATGAGTTATTGGGTTGGATTCACTGCCAGGCAGTGACCATTTGTTCCTGTGCCAGCTTTGGCCTTCAGCATAAACATTGCTGGTATTTACCCCCTGGTGTTAATTTATATAGTAATTATAATGCATTTTCATCTTCCATTTTGCTAAGGACTAAACGAATCAGTTGAATCATATGAAAAGACCTCTGAACTTGTTCTGCTCAAGCTTTTTAAATACAATTAATCAGAAATGCATGCACAAGTTAGACTGGGTCTCCGTGCTGATTTCTTTAGCATTTCAGTATGCCCTTAGCTCTCTGTGGGTAATCTGTGCCTATTACAACTTGCACCGTCATTTGGCATTTTCCGAGTTGCATTTCACTAATGATTTACAATTGCCTGATGTAAATAATACAGCCAAGGTTTAAGCTGTTGTTTCCAGCAAACTTAGTAACTCAGAGCACAACTATTATTCCTTGGCCAAATTCTCTAATATCCACTTAATACAACAACTTTTTGTGAAACTGCTGTTTCTGTAACTCCAGTGTCCCAGAATTACTCTGTTCTTCCTATGTGATATTCCAGCTGCTCATTGCAGTGACAGCATCTCCCAGATCCAGTTTCACCACGTGCTTCCCTCACCCAAACTTCAGCAGGTTTGCAGCCAGGCCAGACTCACCCTTGCCGCACAACCTGCTGTCATCTCCACACCCTTTGGAATCCTCTCTTCTGCTAATCTTGCATTTCCCAAACGGACTAGTAACACGTGTGACATGATAGCCAATGCTCTGCTGAAATCCAGATAAATCAGATGATAAGTCAGTTATTTTACAAAGACCAGTAACAGAGTGATCTGCACAATCTACCTTTATTAAATGCAGGTTACATTTTATCTCATTATCTCCACTGTTTTAAATGATTCTTCCCTTTTCGGATAACACTGAACTCAAAAGGATGAGCCTGTGTATGCCCATAATGCTTATTCTGCCGATTTTTAAATAAAATTCCTGCACTCCTCAGTATAAAGTACATTTCCACATAGCCTTTGTAAAACTGTTTGCCAACAGACTCGCGATTTGGTATGTCAAATCCTTCAGCAGTCTGGGGCACCGTTTCCTCCTTAGATGCAGTTGCTTCATTCTTCTTTCTAGGAAGTAGCTTTCTCCATCCTCTCTGGCAGCACCCTCCCTGCTAAGCAATGAAGAGTGCTATCCCTTCTGTTCACATATTTGGGGATCTCTTTAAATCACCTTCAATCCCTGCTGGCTCCTCACTGCAAATCATGCCACTTTCTTGCTTTGGTTTTAATGGCTAACAGCATTTTACTATCTGTTTTCTTTTTTTTCTTCTTCTTCCTCTTGCTCTCTCTCTTTTTTTTTTTTTTTTTTGTCTCATTTCTCTTCATCCTCTTCATATTTGTAATTCTGATTTGTCCCCTATGCTTTCTGACCACAGAGCAATAGCTTTATTCGCTGCACCACATTTTGCATTTTTGTGGACTTCCTGCCTGCACCAAATATCCCCTTTTTTAGGTTTCTTGGTGTTTGTGGTTTTGTTTGTTTTTTTTTTTAATCTGTTAGACTAAGTGACTTTCCCTATGAGATTTTTCCTTTGTCTGGTATATTAATTCTACAGTTTTTTTCCTCTCTGTCAGAGGAAAAAAAAAAAAATCCAAGCCACTTTTGCATTCAAGTCCAGAGCTCCAGAGCCTAGTTTGCCTCTATAACTAGTTTCCTTCACTTTTATGAAATAATAAATCTTAGTTACAGTTGAATGTTTAGCCTTCCATTTAATTTAAATTGAAACAACTCATGATCTCTCAGCTGAAGGTCGCTTTCTATATCTAAGTCTTCTAGAATAATATCAATATTTTGCAAATCTGCATTGCTTTTTCTTAGTTTAATAACTATTTGAAAAAGAAATCCATGAATTATCACATTCTGGTATATCTGGGCCCAGCATTAGGAGCAGTATTTGTTCTCCAACATCTATTTGGAGAATTAAAATCTCTCAAAATGACATAATTTCTGATAGTTTTTATCTCACCAATACTATGAATGAGATTTTTGAGTCTCAAATATGCCTTAATACAATGAAACACATTTTTTTATGATTGAGTTTAACCTAGAATAATTTCATCACAGAATTACAGCAAATCTCATTAAAGCAGGCTGACTACATATCTCTGCACCTCTGCCTTCAGCAGTGCTCATTTAAAAAAATTCTGACAGTCCATATCCTGCTTATTCCTGTTGAAAGAAGGAATTATTTTCCCTGCTAATTCAAATTAAAATAATTAAATTGTGCAAGCTATTGTGCCCTTGCAAAGTTCTGTACATGGTAGTATTATTGGTGCCTTCGGCTGCTAACACTGGAACCAAACAGTCCTGCCAGGAGCACAGGGAGAGGTTCCCACCCCACACCAGAAATCCCTGCCTGCTCCTGCTGCTGATGGAAACCAGCTCTGAGGCTCAGGGCAAGGGCACCTGCTCCACGGTATGGCCACCCTACGGTGGAAGCGAAGCAATTCAGACTCCCCTTCTTCCCCGATGTTATCATGAGCACACTTCAATCACGCCAATACAAATCCAGACTGACTCGCACAGCACTGCGGTGAGTAATTCTCACCTTCCCCTGGTGAAAATAGAGCTGGGGTTGTCCTTTCTGCCTTCCCAGGGAGATGAAGAAAGGAGGTGCCGAAACATCAGACTAAAACACACTGCTCACATCTGTTCTGATGGGTAGCTGACAAGCTGGGACAAATCCTTGCCTGCATCCCTGCTGCCTTTTTCACGTTTCCCATGCGCCGCAAACAGAGAAGCCCTGTCCCCCAAAGGGAAGGAGGGGATGTTCGCAGAGCAGACCCCACTGCCTCAGTCAGCATGATGCTTTCACAAGAAGTGGCATGGGAGGTAAGTAGCACGCAATAACTAAGGAGAAGAGTAAAAAAATCCTAATCCAAAGTTGTAAATGGAGGCCAGAGAGCCAGCACATGGAAGTGTTCATGACCTTCAGTCACAAATAGAGCAAAAGGAGAACAGCCACGTTCCTGCCGCACTGGAGCCCAATTGTCAAAAGTCAGGATGATGGCACGTGCTGTTCCCAGCACGTGCTGGGAAAACATCAGCATCACCTCAGAGCCAGAAGTCTAGAAACTCCTTTAACTAGTAGTTTTTAAGATCAGATGCACCTACACTAGACATGCACAATGAATCCAAAATCCAGCAGCCTACAATATATGCAGCGGAAACCAGAGAAGGTGCTCCCAGGAAAACCCAACAGGTATAAAAGGTGGGTTAAAAGAATACTCTCATCACTGAAATGAAAAGCTGCCAAGAGATGTAACAGCTAGGATGGAAAGGCTGCCAGCATCCTTCTTGCAGGAGGACTGCTGCAGGCTCTCCTCAGTTCTGTGACTGGGCTTCACGGCAGATCCCAACATCATTTTCCAGAGAAGATGGTTAAGAAGCAAAGTGGCAGCTTCAGGGCATTTTACTTAAGCACCTTCTACTAATAGTTCATTTGTGAGACAGACAGTTAATTAACACACACTCATTGGAAAAGAAAAGCTTTCTTCGGCTCCCAAATTACTTGTTATCCTTTGCAAATGAGACGGATTTTTCTTCTGTTGGAACAAAAATGTCCCTTGCACACAGGTACCAAAAGGGAGGGTACTAGCAACCCCTGCCCTTCCCACCCTTGGTTACGGGCTACGTCAAAAGTCACATCCCTAGCAGTGCAAAGACAGTGATTTAAATCACATACCTGCACCTATATTCACTACACACTTGGAAATCTCCATTTTGCAGAGTTAAAAATCACTGAACTACTGCACTCCTATCACCAGGCTGGAACTTCCTATGTAACTCTTGCAATGTTTTATGTTCATTGCCGGTTTCCTGAAAACATCCCCATTCTAAGTCGGTACAGCACATTACATACTCAATATTCTCCCTTATCAAATGCTGATACTTTTCCCTCTCTTAACACATCCTTTCTAACCCAACCCTCAGCCCCGTAACTGTTTCTGTTGCCCTTCTCTGAATTCCTTCCTTCCTTCCTTCTCTGACTCATAAAGGAGGATTTATTGGACTAAAGATCCACTTTTAATAATGCCTTCTGCTGTATAATTTCACTGCTGAAGTTAACTCAGGCACCTTCTGTCCTGTTGGATTGTGGCTTGGAACAATCCATGACAGCATGTCTGGAGGAATTTTGCTGAATAAACTCACAGTTGCGGAAATGTCAGATACATAGCAGCAGGAAACATCCTTACAGGGAGAACTTGGGTGACTGGGGGAAAATGCCATAGAGGGAAAACAGTGAGACGGCACTACTGACCTTAATAACTTCGAATAACTGCGAATGTGCCCATAGCGATCAATACACAAATGGGGACGGAATTACAAGCCATCAGCATGTAACCCCCTGCTCTCCCCCCACTACAGGAATCAGTGGGAACAAATCTCAAATTGTAATAAAAACTCACAGATGGTTTCTGGAGACCTTTTAATTAACACTGCAGTTTCCAAACCGAACAAGATAATCTCCCTGGGTTCTCGCTGACTAACAGCCACAAATGAGCGCCCTTTAAAGAAAGATCATTGGGAAGGTTATCTCCTCGTTCTGAAACAACAGTGCAAATTAAGTGGCAACATTTCTATTACCAATGATTGCAGGATCATCTCAGAGCTTCTGGAGTGTCTGGTGCACACTAAGGGAAGCGACATGTTTTTCATTAAAACTTGGTTACACAAGAACAGCAAATATTGTCCAAGATGTGGAAATGCAGCATGGATAGCGTTGGGCAACAGTCAGACGCACCAACTCCTAGACCACACATCGCTGGCAAGCAAACACTTCTTCGCACAGAGACTGGTTTCTCTCCCATCTCAGCCAGCCCGTTCAGACCGAATTTCTATACATGCAATAATGACTAACAGTAATTGTCACCAGTGACTAATGATACCGCCTGGATGTGGACACTAGCCAAGAGGTGGAGATTTATTAGGGTGGTATTGAATTGGACAGAGAGGAATCTGGACATGGAGGTGATAGGTTTTGCATCACATAACGAATCTCCTCCGCCATCCACTTTCCCTTACCCAAGTCTTCTCCACCATTCCTATTAAAGCGTCCTTCCTGCCACTTTTTTCTTACCTCTTGGAAAAAAGGCAGGTTAAGGTGCAGAAAAAGGAAACTATTAACACAAATGCAAATATGCAAAATTTTTGGGGGAGGGAGATTATTTTATTGTTGTTGTTTTAATGGTAACCAGATTGCTTCTTCAGAACAACCAGGACTTTCAGCAAGTTAATAGCTTCAGTCTAGATCTGAGCTCTCTATTAAAACTGCTGTGCCTCCCTCTTTTTTTTATCACCTAAAAGCTGACACTGCAATACAAAAGACATTCATGTAGCATAATGTGGAAAGATGCCCGTATGCTTCTGAGACATTGAATACTGAATATTACCTCTCTCTTTGATTTCTGGCCTCATGGTAAGTTTTAGTGGTCTTTGCAGATGGCTCTGAACCTTTCTGCTGGGATATTTATGCACTAGCTTATTGCACCAGGTTGCTCTGCTGCTGCACTTGTTTCACTGGGTCTAATTTTGGCAACGTATTTGCATTTGCACTTTAAAGCCATCTAAAGATATTCCATAGCTTTATTCTACTCTGTGGTCCTTGATTAGCTTCCATAGCCAGAGAGCCACTTCAGCTGAATCTTACAAACCATTTCCAGAGCCATCTGCAAAGATTGCAAAGCTTACCGGGGAAGCCAGAAATCAAAGATGAAGATAATCTCTCCAAGAAGGGAAACTCCACAATCTCCCTGGGCAATTTGTCCCTGTGCTCAGTCACCCTCACAGTAAAAGAGCGTTTTCTGACGTTCAGACAGAACCTCCTGTATTTCAGTTTGTACCCATTGCCTCCAGCCCTGGACCCAGCTGAAAAATCCAGCTTTGACAAAAAAGTTTACTCTGTTGTTTCCCAGGCCTGTAGGCTAATCCCCTCAGTATACATGTTGTTGAGAGAAAAGCCTGTATGAAACATGATGAGATAGAGAGGAAGGAAGGTCTGACAGTTAAGGCAGGATACTGACAAATTTTCATCGTGATGCTAAGTAAATGCTCAGGTCTTCCCACAGACATCCCATGTGCCATTGGTGGACTTGCATGAACTTCCTCTAACTGCTGTCTTGCTTTCAAATGGTCCTAGTCATGAGCCCTTCTGTCAGAGACAGCTTTGCGGATACCCCATCACTGTTTTTGAGGGGTACTTGGAGGTTATAGAACAGTAAAGGTACATTCACAGCATCCTTTTCTACCCCTCTGTTCCTAGACCCTCTTGAACACAGGTTCCATTCTGCCAGAGGTCCATCTAGATGAGTATTTTTTTGCTGGCTGTGATTGGTAATGGATGTACTAGTGAAGAGTGTAGGAACACAGCCTACAGCCCTGAATCTCTAGCACTCTGTGGTATTCTTGTCTTTAACAGCCATCACATATGATGTGAAGAATACTCCTTTTCTCTCTTTTAAACTTGCTAATGTCGTCCTGGAAAATGTTGGCAGGGATACTCAGAGAATGAGGCTTATCCTCCTCTGAAACTCTCAGTGGGGTTGCGTTTCCAAGGACTCACCTTGAGGCTTGAACCTTTCTCCTCCTTCTCTTCCTCTTTTCTGCACGCAAACATACATGACACTTCCACTGACTCTCGGACCTGCTTTGCCTCACTGCCTACCTCTAATTAGTCTCCTATTTGCTCTGTTCTGTCACATCACATGAAACTTTCCAGGCACCTTCCAAACTGCTGTGAGAATACAAGCAGTCACTCAGCATACACCATCCTCCTTAAAGGATGGATGAAAACCCTCCAGTCCTGGCCCAGTCGCTTCATTAAAATATTGCTCCAGGTAAAAATGAGTCAACCAAGTTTGACAGAGGCCTCACAGCTTGCTTTCCACAGAAAGCCAAACCGGCTGGTTCAATCACACTTTCTATATTGCAACTGCGTTCTCAAAGAAATCTGCAGGTATTCCAATACCAAAGGTGATGGGATGTCCTAAGCAGAAAAGGGACTGACAAAGTTACTGAGATACTGTTGCTCTGGGCAACAAAGATCCTCTAAAAAAAACCCAAACACGAAAAAACCTGAATGTCATAACTTCCTTAGGAGTGTGTATTTCAGTCAGGTGAGGTTGAAAAAGGCATGATTATTGAATTGTTGAAGGCTGAAAACATGCAGGAGCACATTTCTCCTCCTCATTTATTCACCATAATCTAAAGACTAGGTTAAACAAATTCTTCTTTGCAGCCTGGACAGTTATTTTCTGCTGACTCCACAGTCACACACTAAAGAACTATTCAATGGCTTTTATTACCTAGAAACTAGAAAAGTCTCAAAAAAAAAAAAAAAGCTGATAGGGAATTCTAAAAAGGTATCTAATCAGGAAATAGCATAATTTCAAATGCTTTCAAGCCACAAAATACAGTAACAGGGGAAATAAAAACTGCAGATTTTTATTGGATTTGTGGATAATCCCCCTATTTCCTGAAAGAATAGTTTCCAAATCTTTATTTTTCTCTGAATATATATAGTTGAAGAGTCAGACTATTGTCTCCACCATGTATTAAGCTAATATATTAGCTGATTTATCTAAATGAACAAGAATCATATGTAAACGCACTTTTTCAAATATGTAAATCTGATTTGTCCCCTCAACACTATCGTTACAATAGCCTCAGAGTATTACAATTTACCTACCTAGCATGCACACTGTGTTCTTTGCTATGCAATTACCCATTCTGAGTATGTAAAGTCATCTTTGTCCTAGTGAATGTGGATTTAGCTTTGTACAGCTGACAATGTAGTTCCACTGAGGCATTCCTCCTTCCTTCCTCCACAAATTTTTCAAAGGAAAAGTGGTCAATATTTGCATTATAATCACAAGATTAGGGGCAACTAGGATGTTAATTTTAAAAATTACACTGCAGATTCGAGTGGTGAAAGAGTGCGAGAAGGCAGCTGTAGGAAGGCTGCACAGAGCTCACCATGCACTAGCAATCATTGCATTGTCTGCTTCATCATTAGAGGACTCTATTTGGATGGTCAAACTCTTAAGCACAGCCATCCAATAGTGCTTGGGAAGATTAGACAGACAGATGGCTCCTACAGAGAGATGAGTTAGAAAGATGCAGAGAGGGATATTTTCACCAGATGGATGCTGCCAAGTTTTGCAGGACACAAGAGGTGCCCTGAGGTCTAGATCAAAAGCTATTCCCCCAGGATCTTCTGGAGGAAAATAGTTCCTCGGTTCAGCCAAGTACTTGAGTAGAGGAGTAACTGGAGACACAAGACCTTTCCCATTGAATAAAGGATGTGCTCATGTCCTTGATGACTTAACTACTGCATAAGGCCACTGAACCACCCAGAGCAATATCCAGCAAGAATTGGGTGGACATGAAGGGCTCCTGACTCCAAGTGCTAGCAATATATGGGAGAAATTGGAGCAATGGCCATCATGGCCTTCTCTTAAGCATGTTTTCTGTAAAAACCTAAAGGATAAAAGTGAATGGAGAATCTATGCAACACCAGTGACTTACAAATACACTCAGAAGGTCTCTGGTGGCTTTTGCTCACTTTCTGGAGGTTTCAATGACTCGAGATTCAAGAGTTGCAGGAGGGGAAGTATGTTGTTGATAATTACATCAATGTATTGTTCACAGAGACTGAGAAACTGTTAACCATAAAGAATTTTACAATATGAAGTGACACTACTGAGAGCAGATTATACCCAAGTATTTGAACATGTGACTGATGACTACAGGCACAAAGAAAGGGGGCACTGTGAAAGTGAAGATAAATAAAAGGACGTAATGACCTAAAAACTGCACGTTGCAGACTCTCTCACAAGGTCTTTGGAAAAATGTACATGGTTACTCAGTTTCTTCTCTGAGAGTTGCGTGGCTAAAGTTTGCACTGCAGAGCATGGAGGTCTTCACAGCTTCTTCTTGCTGCCCTCAAGGCACTCACCTCTCCCACTGCGCATGGGAGTCCTCTGCTGCAGAGAACAATGGTTTGATTTTTTTCAGGGGAAACCTGAGGAAGGAGATGACCTAATACCCTGCCCTAGATTTCAATGGGGTCTATAGCTGTGACTATCTCAAGAACCTATGCTAGTTTGGTCTCTCATGTTGCAGAGACTTCCAGTATTCAGTTCCCTTAGAGAAAACTTTGAAAAGATCTCTTGGCTATAGAAAATTTCTTTCGGACAGTCTCCAAATGGATGTCAGGAAACAGAGTCCTAAATAATGAGCATAAAACTCAGCTTTTGAAGTCTGTAAATAAAAAGGGAAAGAACTGCAGGGATGGTGATTACTTTGAAATCCCGCTGAAACCACAGGGAGCTGCAAGTATTTACAGCACCACTGGCAATGAAGTAACTAGGTGCCAGAACCGTGATTTAGCTGAAAAATAAGATAGCTAGATTCTGGGTTTATTCTCTCAGGTGGTGCCAGGCCAATTTATTCCATTTTGAAGTCAAACAGTGATTTCCCTACTTCCCTGCGCCAATCCAACTTGGCAGACCTGAAAACTGAGAGCTTCCTTTTGCATTTTTTTTTTAAATGAGTAATAGAGACATCCCAAATGGAAGCTGCCTCCAAATGCTGCTGAGGTATACGCACACTTCTTTGGTTGAGTAACGTGGGGCAAATAGGTCAAACAGGGCCAGGATGCCTGGGCTCAGAGAGAAATGCAGCTAGATCTGGAGCAATGTCAACCTGGGAAGGCTTCAGGTGTGAGAGGCTCATGTGAGCTCATCTCTCTTTCACAGCACTAACAACCTGATAGGAAAAGGACGTGTGAAGGAGAAAATCTTTTGAGGTAAAAAACAATGCAAAAAACCCTCATGCCATCAAGTAGTCACTCTCTTATCTATTCAAGTTCTTACACAGTGCCCTCAACACAGCATCCAAGTGCCTGTCAATCACCAATGCACTTATCTCCACACTGTCTCTGTGGGAGTAGGAGAGAAATCTTATCTGCACCATATAGATGAGCAGCTGAGGCAGAGAAATTAAGGGCTTGATCTAGTTACCTAAACATAAGTTTCTAGTGCCATCTAAGATGTCCTGGGGAATGTAAGACATGCACAGGGCTGGCAGGTGGGACACAGGACCTAAGGGAGATCCATGGTCTGCTGGAGGTCAGGCAGGATATGCTGGCACATTGCAGAGGGAGATGTATGTCTAGGTTTAGACAACTGAACTGAATCCTGCAGTCAAGGCAAGGCATTTGTGGCAGAGCAGGGAGCTGAACCCTACAAACTGCCCTGCTGTCATCCTAAATACAAGAATTGCCTTCCATCTGCAGAGGGACACTTAACCTTTTTTTTTTTTTTGTCTGCGATTTATTTTTTTATGTTTTATGTATTGTCTTTTTCCTGTCTGAGTTTGAACACACATCCACATTCATCTTTCAACCACTATCAAGAAGATCCCACCTACAGAATACAGAGGGTTTTTTCTGTCAAACTCAATAGAAACACTTGGATTGTAATACAGGGAGCCAGAATTAGTATCAGAGTGGCCTTCCTCCACCATGTCCACAAGCCCAGACTTCACGCTGAAAGGCGAATCTATCTCCTTGCGGCAGTATTTACAGAATGACACTTCTATTGTAGCTCATGGCAAAACCTTGATGACGATTTAGGAGCTTGTAATGAGCTTACTGAGAAAGAATAAAAGGCTGGTCAAGGTCATAGCCCCCCACAGGAGCGCTATCAGTCTTGACATGTACAGCAAATAAGGTTCTCAAACAGCTGCCAAATCAGAAATAAGCTGTATGCAGAGAAGCTGTGCTGGCCTCGCTGCAGGCTGTTATTTTGGTGCATTAGGCTGAGGACAGATTTGCAAAACCACTCGAGCAATTCGGACATTTGGTTCCCCTCTGAAACAGCTCAGTGAAAGAGGTGGTGGCGGAGCACCAGCCTAGCCGGTCTGGTTGCTAGAGCAGTTTCCTGCAGCACAACTTGTAGCCACGCAAGTCTCTCTTCTCTGCCATTTGCTCCCATTAGTTTGGGCTGTGTCCACACACCTTGCAGGTCTGCATCCCAGCTACCCAGAAACACGGTTTTAACCAAACAACCCCAGGGACAAGGCTGATTTTGATCCTCCCTTCTGGCCTCTCTCCAAAGATAAAAGACACACATCAGACACAATTCTTTCCCCAGCCACACCAGGTACCCTCCATTGTATTCACAGCTGCACCAGGGAGCAGAATCTGAACGATGTCTTAATTTATTTAAGCCTCCCAAATACTCGAAAGAGGAGAATTATTTTTATGTTATTATTTTTTTATATGTGAAATCTGATTAGAATAATCCTGGCAAGGCAGAGAGTGATAAGCAAATAGAGTAGGTGAAAAAAGCTAGCTTTGAAGGAGGAAATTGATTTCTTTCCATCCCTCCAAATTTGAATAATAAACTTTCACAAAAAACTTCTTTGCAAGAAACTCTTGGAGATGCAAGAAACTGTAATTAAAATATTTTAATAAATCATCTCTCAGAGCTCCTTACAAAAATAGAGGTTGTTGCAGAGTAAAAAGTTTGAGACATTCACACTCAGAATCCAGTGGCCAATACTTTCATGGAGGTGTAGAAAAATCTGAAAAAACACTTGAAATTAGCCAGTACCACGCAAGAAACAGGCTATGGGAATCTCAGTGCTTTGCCTGCTTTTACAACTAAGGAGTTACAAACCAAAGAGAGGCGTGACCAACAGGTATCTTTCCCTTTTCTACATCTCTGTTTTCTCGTGTAAGCAAGCAGATAATTCTCTACTTTTTCTGGAAACCACTTTGAGCTTTCTGGTAGAAAAGCAGGTCTTGCTATGACTTCACAGAAAGACATGGCGATTTCCAATTTCCAAAGCAGGCACAATTTCTAAGAGATTACCATTTGTTCACTAAAATACTAAAACACTATTAACAAAATTCATATTCCTATGCCTCAGGAATTGATTTCCTATATAGGTAGCAGTATGAGCATGCACACATTGACTGGACATTACCCAAATGACTGAGCAGACCACAGTCTCAGGTATGCTGGTGTAAATACACTCACCTCAGTTTTCTGACTACATAAATATCAATTGCTTTGCTCTAGATATAACCCAGTGCCAGAGAAGTCAGAAACTGAAATATCGCTCAGTACCACAGAAATTGTACCATTCCTTCCACCGTTGCTTTGCGATGTGATGCTTTATGGCCATGCTTCCATCACTAGGAAAAAAACTATGGAACAAACTATTTTCTGTTGAGTCACAACCAGTTCACCTCCAAACAAAACTGCCGGTGCAGAGTTTGGCCCACAGCTCTCATTTAGTCCTTGGTCATGCCTGGATGGCACAAGATGCCCTGGAGAGAGGAAGACACAGTACATGGTACCATACCAGGGCTAGAAAGCACTACTGAAGCACAATCGCTGCTGGACAGACTACCCAGCAATCCACCTGGATGGTTTCTGGAACCCAATCTAGCTCTGAAAAAAACAAGTATTTCTGCACAGCCTAAGCAGATGTTTTCTCAGTGGTCAGACAGCTTGCAAAGCTACTGCCTCTGTTACTGGTTTCTCCTAGCTGTCACTGTGAGTAGCACCTATTAGAGCTGGACACCGAGTTAAACAGACCCACAAGGGCTACTCTTACATTTAGCTCAGCCAGAGCAAGGGGACGTACAGGGTGCCCAAAGCAGGGCTTTAAAATGTCTGAAAATCCATGCCTGATTTTGTTACTGCAAATGGTTTTCTTGCGAGACCTGGCTGTTCAGCTCCTGAGGGCATCAGCACATTACAAGTGCTTCCTTAAAGAGCACTGCTGCAATCCCAAACTTCCCAGGAGCTGTTTCCAATTCTCCACCTGCCATCTTGTGAAGCCAACACCGTAAACAGCCCCAGCTCCCTGGGTGGCTGAAAAAGAGATATCTGTGGAGCCCTGAGCAACTGGACTTGACATATGGTATTAAGATGTGCAAGGGAAGATGGCTGGCAGAGTACGACTCTCCTGTGGTTCTTTTGCCTGCCTCCCATTATCCTCAATGAAGATTGCTAGGGACATAAATGCTGAGGAGCCAGAAAAGAAGTGAAATGGGAAGACAGAGAGGGAAAAGCAAGCCCTGCCTACACAGCACACAGCTTTCAAAGCAAACTGATTTGCTCAGCCACAAGATACTACACAAACAAGTTGCGCTGCTGCTGATGCACAGGTTTCCCGAATAATCATAGTGATACAAAAGAAAGCTTGTGATCAAGGCAAAGAATTAGGATCAAGAAGAACAGAAGGTCTATTCCGGTCTCCACACATGACCTTGGGCATGTCACATCACTCCTCTATGCTCAGTTTCCTTAACTACGTGATGAAGCTTCCCAGCACGAGTGGAAAATTATCTGAGAGCGTGGGAAAGCCCAGGAGCAACTCACAGATAAGCGATAACAGATTCTTTTGGGGGCCCACATCATTGGCTTCTGCAGCCCCAGCTAAGTTAATTCCTCCCATTGCCAATGATCCAGATGACCCAGACACCTTCAGACCAGCACATCCCTGAAGGCCAATCATGGCATGTAGCTTTAGGCAAAAAACCTGCATTTTAACGGCACTCTACCAGACACATGAAAGCCACAGGCTGGGTCCTGCATTACGTTGACAGTATTTGTGTGGTACTCCCATCAGAGATTAAAGTGGCACCGCACCTCTCTTGCCTGGCCTCCCATCAAAAGCTGGTGTTCAGCATGAGCTCTCGCTCCTCCTCCTAGTCCAACACTGACAGTTATCACCAGACTACTCTGCTTCTGGCTTCACCTCAAGTACTTCTAGAGTCTTTCCCTTTGCTTTGTTCTCTTCCTGCTCACCACGATGTATGGCAGGATTCCCCAGCATGCACAGGTAAATTCTGCTATAGGCAGTAAATGTAAATCATAAACCAGGTGACAGGGTTTAAACTGGAAACAATCTTGAGTGTAACAGGACTGGGTTGGCCAAGCTGTGGATTGCTCCTAGAGGTGCTTATTTTCCCCCTCTAAACAAAAGATGTGACTCCTGCAGTGATCCTCCACTTTCTCCAGCTGGAGACACCATGTCTGCCTTCAGGTTCAATGCCTCCAGACTGCTTGGTAGGGCAGAACACCACATTGCACTTGAGGACGGGGAAAAGAAGGAAGAAGGGAAGTCCCTACACAAGGTCTCCAAGTTTCTTCCATGCTAAGCCAGAAAAAAAGCATGTGAGTTCCCAGACAGATCTACAAGTTGAGAAGCACTGGATGGCAGTGGCATTTTAGACGCCTTTCACACCAGGTTTCTACAGGACATCCATAGACATCCTCTACGAATAAGATCCTGCTAAGCCTCTGCACAGATATAGATAGGCAGGAGCTAAGAAAGACATAGGGCATCACTCGAGACAGCACAGCCAGTACTGTTCAGCTACAGCTCCCTGAGCATGTCAGGAGAGGCAAGGAGGAAAAGGAAGGGTTTTGCCCAGCCAAAATGCCCACAGCAGCAGTAAGAGGTGCAAGAAGATGGAAGTTGCTTTGGACAAGCAAATACAACATCTACGAGCTTTTTTCCTCTGGGAACTAGGAAGACGACAACCAACATTATGGATCCCAACTGGAGTTGGCTGTTTGCACACCTGCACAGAACTCTTCTGAGCTGGCTGGATCACTGCCAAAGGTCCTTCCTCCAGCCAGATTCTGCTCTGTCCTACTGGAAAGCAAAGGGCTCTCTGTGCCTGATGTGGGAACAGGCACAGTGCAGAAGAGAAGGGGCTACAGGAAATAAATGGCATTCCCCAACTGCAGATGGGTGGTTCTCCTTGGCACTGAGAACAGTCCAAAACTCAAAACCATCAGCTGGCCCAGCTCTGCTAACAGTAGTTATCCAGCCTCAGGAGGAAGGGGAGCACTTCTTTCCAGTGCACACGAACCAACTTAGAGCAATATGGGACGATATGGTGACTCCTCAACCCACCAGGAACAGCAAACAAGTCGCTTTAAAAGGCACATGTTGTCTGGCACAGGTGCACAGGCTTTCAGTACTGCAACACGGATACCAAGAACTGCCCTTCTTGGCTCCTGCTTGCTTGGAGAGATTCCTGCTGGGGGAAACAAAAGCCCAGCATGGCCACCATGCTTGTGGGAATGTCGGAATTACACTAAGCCTTGTTCCTCATCTCACTTTGCATGTGCCTAAAAAGTTGGCTGTTATCATTCTTGGTGCCTCCTCACCTGCCTTGTTCAACATCCCTGAGGTTCTATTTTCCTCTCTTCTATTTCATGCCTACAATGATTTAGTGGTGGAAGAGAAAAGGCTATGCAGGAGGTTCATGCTGATTTCTATCTCAGAGGTTTTAGAGAGGAGCAATCTTTGTCCAGCTGTAGTAATTCCTCTGCAGTGCTCCAGACAGCATCTGGGAGTCTGTAATGTGTGCATGTATCTCCCAAGTGCTGTTATCAATAATGCATTTGATGTGCAGCCTTCGCATGAGCTGACCAAGGAAGCTTCTTATAAAGAGAAGTCAATCCTTTGGTCTTCTCAGGAGGAAAGTGGTGAGGAGATAGGAAGACTTACCATCATCATGCCATGTCTTATTTATGTCAAGAGGGTGTTCACATTTCAGAAAGCTTTTAGCATGGGGCTGGTGCCTAGCTATGTATTTGGAGGATTAGAGAGCACATTGTGAATATTAAAATACTTTCAACTTTCTGGGATTTGGCTAACTTGCAGAAAAGAGCTGCATGAAAGGCTACCATTGCTCCCAAAGCACAGCTCCTCTGCACCTTGGACGCCATTGGTATGTCAGAGATGGCAGGACACTCGTATTCTCTTTACTGCCTTCTTGATGGCTGAGATGTCAAACCACCAAATTACTCTGTGACTCGTGTGTGCATGCGAGGGATTTATTGATTTCAGAGAGGGACGTTTAATGTCATTTAAAAGTTTCAGGGCTTGTCAGGTTTTTCCACAGAAAAGTAGTCACCTCCACACAACAAAAGATGCAATCTGTAGTTCATCAGCAGGAAATAAGGTCCTCTTTTTAATCAAGTAAAAGCTATAGGGGAGGCCACAGGCATAAGTCTATGTAGCGTCCACCCACTAAGATGAATCTTTTGATCTGGATATGTTGTCTGAAACACACTGATATGAGATTAATAAAAAGTGGTTAAGGAAGAGGAAAAAGGATGGCAGCAACAAGGTGAGTAGCAGGAGCTGTTGGAAGGTGTAACTAAAGAACAGCAAAACTGCAAGTGAAATTAGTCACAAAAGATCAAGCATGCAACCTAATTGCAGGCAGAAAGGCGATGATACCATATAGGGACTAAGGGGTACCACTCCAACCAGAAATACTTGGTTTTCTAGTGCTATAAGAAGTCTACAGGCAACTGCTGGTGCAATGGAGGTGGTTTCATGTAAGCTTGGAAAATAATGGCCAGGCCACAACTCCAAACTCTGCTCTGAAACATCCCACCTGGGCTCAGCCTCCAGCAAAGCAAGGTTTTCCTCATCCTATTCATGACACAGAAGAGGCCATGACATTACTACCAGAATTCTCAAAACCTCCCATTTTCTCATAATCCTGCATCTGTGACCGTGCCACCCTCCACTTCCTCCCCTGCTACGCCATCTTGTGCAGCAGGCGGCCATTAGCTGTGGGCAGGTTGGTCAGCACCCACTTTTCCTTTAAAGGGGTCCCGGGCCAATCAGAATCACCAGCTTTGCAAACAGGGGCACGTAAGCACACACATCACCCCTGCCAGTCACGACTTCCAGGGCAGGATGTGGACTGGGGTGATGGCGGCTGCTGTGAGGCAGGGCCACAAGCCCAGGGCCGGAGATCCCCTGGGGCCTGCTGTGGCCCCTGAGCACTGAGGGAGCTTTGTGCGCACGTTTGAGCTCACGCAGTCAACACCTAAAGCAACCTGCTCTGCAGAGGCTTTCCGATATTTGTTAAACCAATGCGCTTGGCAGAGGGTCCAGGTTAAAATAAAGCTTTTATTGCAATGATGACACCATCGCGTCACCACTCTGCTGAGTATGACTAAAGAACCTGCTTGTCTCCATAGTGTTGGGTGGCAGCATCTCAAAACTCTGGGCTTTATCCTAGAGCCTCCTGTACCATTCCAGAAAAAAAACCAAAAGGTCTTACAGTAGATACTTATTCAATCAAAATTTACAAGTTGGATAATAAAATACTTCAGTAGTAAACAACCAGCAGATCCAAACCACTCAGCCATTGCCCCTCGGAGCTGACGTTTTCAGCCTTCCATGAGGGCCAGGCACATTCTTAAAACGAAGACAGCCCCTGTGTCGGCAGACGCAGCAGGTGATGAAGAATGGACGGGCTCTGCCTTTTATGCAGGCTGCTTTTTGGCTGCTCTCTAAACCCCGTCACAAGGCCAGCACTGGGCTCAGCCTCAGCCAGCACGTACAGAAGACAGGCCTTGCAGAGCCTCTGGTGCACCTCGTATACCATAAGGCCAGATGCAAAGACCAGGCATGGTTCAGGAGGCCCTGGAGTAGGTCCAAAGCCGCGTCCTGCCTGCCCTGCTGCCAGGATGCCTTTGGACAATGCTGCTGGCAAGGTGCCCTCCGCTCCTCCCCACTCACGCACAGATTACAGGCTCCTTGGCACAAGCACGCTGGCCATCCCACACACTCTGCAGAGCTGAGCACGCTGTCAGCATGCAACACATCACAGCAATGACTGGCTGCCAGTAGTACAAACAGATCCTTTCCACCCCACTCACAGTTTCACAGGTGAATTCACAGCAAGACAAGTTGGGTAGACTTGGAGTTTTCCTCACAGTAAGGAGTGGCTCTTTCAGAAAAGATGCCAGAAGAGGCAACTGAAAGTGGCCAGTAATCCCCAGGGCCCACATCCCTGCAGCAGGGGAGACCGGTGGGGGAAGCACAGATTCAGCAAAGCATCGAGGTACAGTTTCATCAAGGTGTTTTGCTGAACTATATCTTGTATGAGCACATTTCAGGCCAGGTTCGTAACTCTCGCCGAGCACTCCTACTCCTCCAATTTCAGGAGGCTCCTGTGAGACACCATGCCATGTAACTATAGGTGCCAAAAGCCAGTCCTGTATCTTGGGACTTTGGTAACAAAAAGCTGTGGGACCTGAACTCAGTGATTCAGAGACTTCAGAAATTATTTTGCTTTGCAAGTGCTTAGTCAGGACAGTACCCTTTCACAGCAAAGCAGAGATGGTTCAGGCTCCCATCCAGGCCTTTCTACTGCAGTACACTACATTCCCCACTGATTCAGCCAGTGTGGCTTGAAATAGCCCAGGTACTTTGAACCTCTCTTCCTTTACCCTGGAAAACCACCTTCCAGTTCAGTGTTCCCCATTTTTAAAGTTTTCTATCACTTGGCTCCCAGTTAAAATTACATGCACATAGTTAGTAAAGTTTTTTTTCATGGTTTTCTTAGCCTATGACTGTCATATCTCCTGCTTTTGCCTCCAGAGCCATTAGTCACTGTTTGGCAGAGACACACCATTCACTAGTTTTATCCATTCTATATTTGAGTTTGGTCTTATCAGAAAGGAGATCCGAATCGCTTTATTAACATACACCTGACCTCAGCCAAACACATCCTTGCTCGTTTCTATTCATATCAGAGTCCTGGAGCCATGAAGGACAATATTTGTTCTCCCTCCACTACAAAATAAAATGTTAATAGTCCCACTGTCACCCTTGATGTTCTGGAGTTTTGTCTGGGTTTCCTTTATGGAAAACAGATACTGGATAAATGGTATTAAAAACAAGCAAAGCAGGCTAGAGAGTTTAAGGAAAAGCAAAATATCAGCCTAGGGAGAGGAGCAGAGCTCAGGTACTGGCCAGTCCTGCATCCCCCAGCCAAGAGGATGCAAAGGGAAGGCGATGAAAGGAACTTCTGTTGTGACTGCCTCTCCAGAGCGACATTGTGACAGTCAGCTTTTGGTTCTTGTCTGCTGGGATGAGCACTCCACTTGCATGTCTTCTCTGCTAACTAGGGGCTTTCCTGCACACTGTCCCAACCTCAATCTAGACATTTCCTAAAGTTTTCTTCCAAAATCCAACTCAAACATTGTATTGCCATCAACCATTCTGCTTCAACCCCTCATCATTTCCCCTACAGTGGTTAATTGATCACACAATGCACAAGAGGAAAATGGGCCAGCTCTACGCAATGCTACTTGCTGCTTAGTACCTGCTCTAAAGACTTTGTCTATCTGCTTATCTAAGGTTAGGTCTATGTTGGCCACAAGGAAATCAACAGAAGGAATGCTGTGCAAAAGATGGCAGCTACGACTGATTCATCTCAGCAATTTCTACTCTTGCCTCCCTCACAATTTAGGGAAACCCCTCCCCCTGCCAGTGTTTTACCTCCTCCCCCTTCCACACTTCAAGGAAATCATGTTGGATGAAAATGCTTAACCAAAATCTCAACATTTTGTTCTGATTTTATTAGGAGTGGTAAAGCAATATAAAAAAACTCTGAAGTTCTTTCAAAATGGCAATCTAACATTTCTTTGGGGAAGTGTCAAAATGAGATGAGTCAGCACCACTGGAGCATTCTCCCCGATTGTCTTCCAAAATGAAATTTCAGCAAAAGATCATAACGCATCCCAACACTGACAGACCACTGCTCGCAAAGGGGAACGTCCCATCCCTGCTCCTCCAGATGGTGTTAGGTGGAACATAGCACATTCCTAAATATCCAGCACAACCAAGGCTAAGAGAAGGCATTTCTTATTGAAGCATACTTATTCTTCATAATTTGCACTGCTATCATGTAAGACAAGGAACAGCTAGCTATGAAAACAGGATTTGGTCCTGCTGTTACTGATTACTCTGAACCATCTCTTGCTTGAATAGTCAAAAAGCTAAGCCTGACCTAACTCATTCCAGATGTCGATACAAGGCACAGAGCAACACCCTCCCCATGGGACCCCCACCGTGGTACTGTGCTAGGAAATTTCAGGTCCCTCAACAGGATGCCAGATGGGAAACCTGCCCCCAAAAAAAAAAAAGGCCACAGTATTGCACTGTCCCAGCTCTCCTCATCTGACAACCAGTCCAGGCATTCGTGCCAAGTGAGGTTGTACCCATTTCTAGCTCTTAAAACATCCTGAATAACGCTTGAACCAGTGTGGGCCAGCACCGGTCCTGCCCAACTTGCATTGGTGTCACACAGGACAGGGGAGCTCGCTCTGCTGGGATGAAAGGAAAGCTGGACCATTGAAGAGCTCCTGAGAGCCAAGCAGAGCAACGTGGGTGGCAGCACCTCACCAAGGGACAAGGGACCACTTTGCTATTGATAGCTGTGTTTACTAGTTTCCATGCTACAGGGTGCCTGCCAGGAGCTGTATTTTAGGAACATTCGATGGAAGGCAGGAATCTGCTCCCAGGGGCTGGCTCTCCTCAGCACAGCTGCTTCCCTGAGCATCCATTTTGTTTCCTCCATATTTATGAATAAGCCAGGGGACAGGAGGAGTTTTACATCTCCCAGTTAATGCCTTCATTCAGAGAGCCCCTTTAAACAGCCAGTGAAGAAAAGTAGATACTCTGGAGGGAAATTAAAAGCACATTACATTGGGCTCCTGCTGTGCTTTGCCTTTGGAGACATTTCTCTCTCTCTCCACTGACCTGGCTCCCTAATGAGGCATGTAAACTAGGGAATCCCCCCAGCAAGTGTGCTTGCTTGCAGAATTTGCAAAAGGGAGAAGTCCAGGATACTTGCCTGGCCTATCTGTATTTCTGACCGAATCAACTAGCACCACTGGAGATCAAATACGAATTAGAGAAACAACATTGGCAGGAGCAGGTTTAACCCCCCGAGCCTATAAGGGGAGAGAATACAGCATTATTGATTCCTGACCTTGAAATGATGTAAATAAGAGCACAGCAACCCTAGAGGAGTTGTAGCAAAATAGTTATAGCATTGCAAGCAGGTTAAAAAATACAGTTAATATACATACTTCCCCAGATGCTTGTTTATTATTATTCAAGACATGTTTATTATGCAAAATGATAGAGCAGAAAAAAGCAGAGAAAAAGAAAATGCAAAGAAACACTGAGCTCTTAATGTGACTTGGGTTTTTTCAATGCTGTTTAGGTTTTTTTATTGTGCATAATCATCCCCTTATTAGCAGGAATCTTTGAAGTGATTCAAGCTCTAATTTCAGCATTTCAAACTCACAGGTTTATACTGTAAAACCATACTGAGCTCTTGTAAGCGACCCATTTTTTTCCCCACTGTATTCTATATCTCTGCTAGGGTTTTCTCAGTCTTTCCAATAAATTATGTATCACAATTTGCCATTTCAAAAATAATTAGAACTCTGAGTTAAACAACAAGGAATATCCGAGAGCAGTATGTTTAGAAGAGAAGTGTTATGCACTTGGGGCAAAACCAATCCCAGCTGTAACACCACTGAATTATACATATCATCGTATTGAGAGCTGTAATTTCAGCATACTTGGAGTGATTGGGTGGGCCTGCAGAGGCTCTACAGCCCCATGATGAGCATCTGCCTCTCAGGCAAAACACTTCACAGGCACTCCCTTCCCTACATTCCTGTGAGTCGTTGCAGCAGGGGTAATGGAGAGAAAGCTGGGCACTGATGAGAGAAACTTCACAGAGAAAGGTTATTCAGGAGTAGGAATTAATTTGGTGGTGGAACTATTAACTCCAGACAGAGACAGGAGAGCATGTTCTCTGTCTTCTCCTGTTACAATTCGGCTGTAAATTCACTGGAGCAGGACGTATCTCTTTATTCTGTGTTTCCCTCTCCTCTGCAACAACCAGCCTTCGGTCTCAGCTTCCCAAGCATTAAGATAGTACAAGTAACACCCGCTGCCCTTCATTCATTCTGTATATTTTTACTTTGGCATAAAATGCTAACAGTGGATCCTCAGGAGAGGCATGTCTCTCCCCAGAACAGGTGCTGATAAAAACCTTTGTGCACCATTAGGGAATTTACAGCTGCTCTACATTACAAGAAATCTCAAATGGGAGCACACCAATGACTCTGCAAGTTTGCTATGAAGACAGTGTTTTGCATCCTACTGTCTGCAAAGCCAGGTGCCTCAGACCAAGATGTGATTTTCTTGCTTACTAAGCACCCAATTCCCCAGCAGACCTCAGAGAAGCAATAAGCTAGTCTAGGGAAAAAAATAATCAGGTATCAAGCGTAAGTAAACAACACACAAAAGTCAGACAGCTGCTTCCCAAGCAAAGAGGCTTTGGCATCTAGAGCATTTAGGCCTCTGAAGCTGGCTAGGCATCTATGGCTGGCTTCAACCCAGCAACGTAACCCCACACCATCCCTAACTGAAGGGAAGAGATGAGGAAACTCATTGTTTAAGGTATCAATGTGGCTGAGCACATAGGAGGGTCTTGTGTGTTTCTGCAAAGTGCGTTCTTACCAAGTTTGGCTTTAGAGGACCCCACTCAGCCCTGCTTTTCTGCTAATCAGCACAAGAAAGACTTTTTCCAAGGGCTGGTTATTCTAAACCCATTCATTCAAGAGCCCATTGGCCCAAACTCAGAAGGAGCTGGCACAAACCATCTCAGAGACCAGGCTGATAATAGCCTCTGGTTTTATCCAGGGCAGAGGTTGTCAGCCAAGGTCTCAGCTGACGCACACAGATTAAATATCACCAAAAACAACCCCACCAAACAAAACAAACCCATAGTGATGATGTGTTCAGTTACAGCCACAATCTGGGCTCAAGAGGAGAAAAAAAAAACCACAAAAAAGCAACAAAATCACCATTTCCCTAGGCAGTTGCACTTTATCTGAAAGCAGTCCTGGGCTTGAGGGTGTTACAAGAAATCCTAGCAGGGCTAGGCCAGGGACAGACAGTGGGGGAGGCACACAAGCAGCAGAAAAAAGTTCATTTATCAATGGATCTGCATGAGTGAGCAATACCTATGGGGAATATTGACCCATTTTTTTCAGAAATCCCTCAGAAAAGACTAGTGAAAAAGAAAGGTACATCCACAGCACCAAAGGAAACTGGCCCAAGACAGAGCAAAGCTGTAGTTTAGGGTCTGCTAAGCAAAGGAACAGGGACTATGTGTCCTTTGGTGTGGGCAGCAATCAGGTCCAGGCAGCACGGCCAGGGGCCCTGCTTGCCCCAGAGAGGAACAGACTGTCAAGTCCTGCCAAAGCAATTCCCCAGCACAGCCTTCGAGGCTGGCACAGCCATGCCAAATGCTGGCTTGGAGTGGGATCCTGGCCCCACAAAGCAAGCTGCAGCATCCCAAAAAGACTGCTTGAACAGGCTGAGCTCTTCAGTCATATTGAGTTCTCTTCTAGGACTCTGGTCTCATCCCTTGTCTGATGTTATGAGTGGCTTGACCCACGCTCCCTGCTCCTAACAGGCTTCATCCACAAATTTTCTTTTTTCTTGCCTTGGGGTCTGCTCCAAAGCACAGTGAATTCATTGATTTACTGCTGTAAGACAGAGACAAAGCCACTAGTCAATACAAGAAGAAAATACTGTCCAGTGAGTTCCATCTCCCATAGAGATGGGCCAGTAGCATCCATTTACTGCAAGCAGAAACCTTGGATCACGTTGATGAAATGAACAGTTTAACTCTTATTAGTTCAGACAGAGCTGACTGCCATCAAGTCATGGCATGTAATGAGGTCCACTTCGTTAGCCACTGGCCATCATGATGCCTTCCCTGATTAACCTTCCTACTTAAGACAGGCACACCTGCTGGGAATAAGCAGGCCCCATTAAACCACCCTCATTTGAATATATGTATGATCTGGTGCCTTTTAGGACACTTCATATGACTAGCAGATGTGTTTCCTGGACTCCTGGTCCTCCTGCTACCCACCATCTCTTGGTATGTCCCTCCCACCATTTGTATCACCTCACTACTGCTAGGAAGAGATACTTTTCCTCTGCACCATCTCTAATCTCTCAGCTGTCAAACATCATGCTTCCAACTCTCCATCTCTTCTTTTACCTGAGCCCCATGCCTTTCCCTCCCTTGCAGAAAATGCTGACCCCTCATTGCTCCAAAAAGACACATCCCCCTCCGCCCCAGCTGGATGTAGCTGACACACACTGCTTTCCTGCAGTCCTCATTTATGGGCCACCAGTGGTACAAGGAGCCTCAGCAGCAGGCCAGGACCCTTTATGCCCAGCACTGCACAAACACAGGGCAAAATGTCAGTCCTGACCCCCCCAACTATGTGCCTGGAGGGAAGCACGCACAATAACGCAGTACCGCACCATACTTGGTACTACCTTTAGGACTCCGATAGCTTTACAAAGAGAGGAAGTTTTCATTGTTAGTAAACCAATGTAATTTATTTAGAAGCAGTCATTTATGGTTACTGGACTATGAAAGAACAGGAAGCGTCTGGCATCCACAGAGGTCCAGATTGATCTCTCTGTCTCTTCTTGACAAGCAGCCAGTTTTGAAACCTATCTCATCAGGCATACTAACACATCCACTTGCCATTTTCTACCCTGAGCCACTGGGGAGACAAAACTTTGCTACCTCCTGAGGGAAAGCAGGAAATTGCAACCACGTGAGCAGTTTAAAACTGACCGGGAACAAAGATGGATGGTAAGAGTTCAGAAAAAAATGTGTAAGAGCAATTCAAACTGTTGTCCTTTTAGTGGTCCTATCTCCACTCTCACGTACGCTTTTAAAGCAAAGTAAATGCCTCGACAAGAGCAGAATCACTGCACTGTAAATTTACACAAAAGCAGATGAGATTAGAATCTCAGTTATACACTTTAAAGATATCATAACTACAGAAATGAGAAGTGCATTATTAACTATCACTTTGACTATGTAGAACTAGAGCAAAGTTATTTGAAGCATAAAAAAATTCTGGCAAAGGGCTGCCATATTTAATAAATCACTGAATCAATTATTCACTGTGAAAATCAATTACTTACTTCAAATGAGAATCTTATGAATAACCTCATGCCCTTTCATGCCATCTAAGAAAGTTATAGGGGAATTAGTCAGTAAAAAATGCCTCACTTATCTTTTACGTGCATTAAAAAGACCACACAAATACAGGGAAATTCTGCTCCGCTGAAGCACTCTGCCAACAGAATAGTCCAGAACCATTTTAATGAAGTCAGTGTATTACTGTGGATTTACACTGCCGTCAAAAGCAGAGCATGACCCATTGGGGCACCACCTATGATCAGTTATCCGGGCACAATTCAGAAGCAATTCCATTCAGTCCATGGCATTTCACAAATGCGAAACCAGAATATAACCAGCCAACCACACAACCTCCTCTACAATGTGACCTACATTCAAAGGAACACAAAGTGTATCTTCACAGGTCAGGAAATATTGCCACAAATCTCTGCAGAGAGACTTTAAAGTGAATGTTGCATGGCCTTGCAGCAGCTCCCCCCCCCCCCCGCCCCGTTCTTGCTTTTAAAGGTTTGCCGATATGTGACCATTTTCAGAAAAAGTTGCAAGTCCCAGCGCAGCCTCTTCCCTCTCCACCTTCAAAACCAAACCGCTCCAGGAACCCAAAAGCGCAAAGTACTTACTGAGCTGTAGAGATATCCCTCAGCGTTCATGGCAACGTACAGACCTGCCTTCACCCCTTGGATTGCCACCACGCGAAGACCCACAGGAATTAAATTGAAAAGGGCTGCAGAAGAAAAAGAAAAGCAAAGGTTATGGAAACATCACCCTGCACAGCTGCAGCTGCTTTTTGCCCCAGGGCCAGCCCACCCCACTCCTGACTCTTAAAAGATACTGAACAAGAATCAAAAGTCCTGCTTCTGGCTACAGGAAAGATCTGCAGCTGTGGGGCTAATGGTGAAAGCAAATTTCAAAAAGTACTGAATTTGGCTGCCTCCCAGAAGCCTTAAGGCACCCATCAGTCTGTCTGATCACTGCCTTTGCAATGCCAAGGGCTCAGATGTACACTCAAGCTAGCGCATCTCAACGGCTTTCCACGGGCCAGCTGAGCTGTGGTAACTGCACACATACACGTCTTTGCCCATGGCAAACACAACAACACAACTTAGTTTAGTTGATCCTGAAACAGATTTGAGTCTAGTCACACTTGCATTTGCCATATGCTAAAAGAGTATACAGACAGCAACCACGGCCAGAAGGATGAAAATTAACTTGACTGTGTGTCTGCCCCTGTGATCCCTGCTGTTAAAAGAATGAAGAACCTCAAGAAAAGATAGTGCTCCACTCCAGGACCAGAGCAATGCTCCTCATTCAGAAGCAGAACTAGATAGGATGGAAGAGGACAAGACCTTTCAATACTCAATTCTACTGCAATCTTACTGATTGCAACCACTTCCTCACAATTAATTTATTGCTTGATTCCAAGTAGACCCTGTATCTCATTGAAGGAGATTTCCCATGAGCATATACATAAACATACTATCAGGCTTTTGCTACATTTCTAACAGAATGGGCTCAAAGAGGAGAGGACTTTAACCATTGATAGACTGAGTACTGATGCATTCACATGACTTTGCTTCCACTGAGATTTATAGGATGAGAGTGTCCAGATGTTGTAGGACCCCTTGTGCTTCAGCTGCTCAGGATATGGAGATGGACACAGGGTTCGGCAGAAACACGGGTGCAGACACAATGGAAATACTTCACTCAAGGTCTCTTCCCACACAACTGCCCTGAAACAAGAAATTTTTTTCTGATTCCCTAGTCACGAGGTTAGACTTCCACATTCATCAAGCATTTCTCATGGCTTTTTAACACACTCATTTGCATAAGCCTACTTCAAACTTCTCAAGAGCTTTAGGGTGTTCAAATTAGCTCAGGAGAGACCTGTTAATTAGCAGAGTGCAGAAAAAAGCCTAAGTGGACAGAGCAGAGAGTGAAGCATTCATATTTTCCAGCTGACTGTTAAGGACATCATCCTCTAGCTGATTCATTTTATAGATCATTTACAAAGCTTTATGCCTGACACATCACATTGGAGCAAGCACAGCACAAAGGGCCTTCACATAACAGTTGTGGGAGAAACAGTCCTTCTCACTGCACCATCTCCCAGCCTCTCCCTCCCTGATAGATAAACCACTGCTGATTTAACATCAGCCCTGAAGGATAAAGCAGCTTTTGCTGAGATGACCTATTCAAAATGCCATAGCTCCTCAGGCCAGGCTAGTGTTAATCCTAGTATGACAGGAGGGAATCCAAGTCCAGCTCAACATCAACCCACGCCCCAAAGAGACTGGTTAGCACATGCCAGGTAATGTATGGATTCAACTTAATCACAAGATGCTTACCAAGAACCTCCTTCATGTACAGCTTGTGAATTACTGCAGAGGGGAGGGTTTAGATTCCTTTCCAAAGAAAAAAAAAGTATAGCTAACATGGAGAGAAAGGAGAGGTAAAAAAAAAAAAGAAAAACCAAAACAAAACTGTCTTGATTCTTTCTTTGCAGCCAGTGGTTCAGACTACAAAGTCTGTACCAAAGTCCCAGGATTTTCACAATTTCTAAATGAAAAAGCAGAGCCCAAAGGGTGTGTGAAATGTAATGGGAAACCAGTTACATTCAACCTGAACTCTTGGTGGATTTGCTTAAAGGTCAGAGGTGGATACCTTTTCAGAAGTAAAACCTGAAAAAAGCACAGGAGACAGAAAGCCACTTTGCTCAAGATATCCAACAGGTGCCTTGGCTAAGCTGGTTTCCAGGTTGTCTCCAAAAAGCGATTCACAAGTCCCAGTTTCACATGAATGCCCTTTTTTTCCTCACTCAATTCCCAAAGAAGATTGGATAACTCCCTTTTGTGAGCTGCCTAAAAGGGAGGCTCTTTGAGTCTGGTGAAAAGAAACCTACTCTCAGCCCATTTTCATATTTTTAAGCACCATATTCAGTAAAATATCAAAGCCTGTCTTACCAAAGCCAGTGCCTGTATTTGTGATTTCATGGGAGGATGTCAACAGATGTATATGGCAAATGAAGTCCAGCCTGGGTATTGGTCTGTCAACAACTGGAGTCAAGGATGGTGCTACTCTGACAGTGTCCCCAGATGAAACCACATCCCAGTGCAGCTACTCAGTATTAGAGAGCTGCATTATAGTGCAGTTCTACTATTGAAAAGCTCACTAACCAAAGTAAGCTTGTATTTCTCTCACTTTCTCACTACTATGAAAGTCTAAAATGCTCTGCAATTAAGTCTATTTACAAGCAATTCCCCTTCCCTAATTTTTCCCCCACTGAAAAACGGAGCATCTTACTGTTAATAATGAAACAAAATGGGCATCATCATTCATTCCCTACAGCCAATTTGTCTTGCACAGAAAACTTGTGACAGACCATTCAAAGCATTCATTAGGCAGGAAGGTGATAATACCCAGAATTAGTGGGTGAGAAGTTCCACCTGGAAACACCCACAGGTCTCTCAGTCTCTCTCTTTCCACCTATACATGCTAAGAAAGCACAGAGCACAACAGGGTTGTTTCTGTGTTGCACTAGCAATTCCCAGGCTCCCCGGGACCCTGCTGCAGACCATGGTAGCAACACCCGTTGAGCATGCTGTTCGCTGTTGCATTATGGCAGTTTACCAGCTGCATAACATGTTTTTAAAATCTCAACATATACTTAGCTATGGGTCTGGGCTAACTTATTTACAGAAATGGAAGAGCAAAGCAAGACATGCCATACATAAGATGTGGTCCATATGCTCAGCTAATTTAAACAGTAGTTAAGTCAGAGGAACTAAACTAATTTATACCAGGTGATTTGTTCCAGAGCAAGACATTTGTGCTGCACATGAATAAGGAAGAACTAACGGAGGATGCAATAGGCAACAGCAGCCTCTGTGTACCACAAGATGGGGAGGTTTAAGATCCTAAAGGGGGTGAGGAAGGCTGCTAAGATGATCGAGAGATTGTGGTGCAACATGTACGAGAGAAGAAACTGAGGGAACTGGGTTTGCTTAGCTCAAAGAATGGAAAGCCAGATACAAACTCTTTTCGGAGGATCACAATGAAAGGACAAGAGGCACTAGAAAAAAGCCTCAGAAAGAAATTATGACTGGATATAAAGAGAATTCTGTACAATGATAATAGTGCAGCACTGGAAGCAGAGAAGTTACGAAGCTATGGAATATCTCATTCCTGAAGACATTTGAAACAACTAGACAAGGTTCTGTGCAGCTGAAGATAACCCAGCTCCAAGCAGGTTGTTGGACTGGGGACCACCAGAAGGTTTCCACAGCCTTAATCTTTTTGCATTTCTGGCTGGAAAGCCCCAAGCAATATCCTAGATATGGTGGACTGTTTCCACCTGGTCAGTGCATATCCTTTATGTACCATCCATTTGCTGAAGCTTTTCAGACATTCAGCAGGATTATGCTGGCAAACAAAGAAGTCCAGTTGTTCTCTGTAAGAAGGGGCATTACTCTGCTTAGCCCAGGGAAGAGCAATAATGATGCAAGCACTGACAGCAACAGTCAGCTCTGAAAGACCATTTGAGATGACTAGAGTTAGAAGGAAAAGATACTGGCCCAAATTCAGGTTCATATATAACATTAGTAAGAACACAAACAAGGGCCTCGTATACCAAGAAAACACATCCGATTAAAATAAAATTCTTCATATAATCCAATGCAAGCAGGCAGAGAATCTGTCTTCTTGCTTACATTAAGATGGTGTGTCTTTAACTGCATGGTATAAGGAACAGATGTCCCAAGCGCTGTTTCGCAGGAAGTTGGCTTCATGCCCATTCAAATGCCATTAGAACTTGGCTTCTGGGCTTTTTTTCTTTAAGTGAGAGGAGGTGGAAAATAAATGCCATCAGCCTCTCAAGAACACACATAAAATGGGCACCAGATAATTAATTTAAAAATTGCTTAAATATTAGCAGTTCCTCTTATATAAATAACTGGATTTTTATTAGAACTTTTAATTGCATCAGACATATCTGAGGGACATGTCGTGTCTCATTTTAAAAGTTTATTTTGCCAGTGTAAACCAACCTAATGTATTCCATGAAAATTAAGCTTCCTTTCATAACACTAATTTGAACAATCAGTGTGCGGCTACAGAACACAGAGCAATGTATGGAACACAGTGTTCACCGCATATTTAACTGTGCTAAGATGGCTTCTGCATGGAGAAGAGATGGTCATCCAGGGTGGGAAGGATGCTGAGGTGGCCATCAAGATTGCCCTTCTCTGCCAGTGGATGTAAGTTAACCAACCCCTCTCCGGGGACAGGGAAATATTATTTATCTAGTCTTTGATGAGTTTTGCTCTTGCAAAGCAATACTGCACAGACTTCTGACTAGCTGGTCAGGAGACTTCTGGAGAAGTATTTTAAATCATAAAATATCAGTGAAGTAAATCTGTAAGCTGTTTACTTAGACAAGTGAATTTTTACTTTTTTCTGGTCAAAAATTGAGATGTTTGGAGGAATAGAAAAGGAAAAAAATAGTCAGTATGTTTTATTATGGCATTTCCAAAGTGAAAAAATGTGATTTTATTTTGAAGCTATGACTGGAAGCTTCATATAATATTAAATGTTGACTCAAACTGAAGATATACAAAGGAGAACATGTGGTAAAAAGTTAAACAGAACTGAATAAAGCATATTCTTAATTTCATTTTCAGAAGCCAAGTATTATCATGTTGGATTTTTTCCTCTTTTTATATCCTCTGAGGTCAGGGGATGGGGAATTCTTTAGCTTCAATCTTTTCAAAAACTTCACTAAAAACTTCCCAACATAGCCCATAACTTTGAGCAAGTGGCTTGGCACACTTCAGCTAGATGCCTCCTGTCCCACCAGGCTGCCAAGGCAGGGCTGCCATCTCACCAGATAAATTTACACTCTAGAAATGCCCTTCAGCCCATTTATTTCCAATTAAGATGACTGAGTGGAAGTGGCTCACAAGTACTCAGCACCTTGCCAAGCCGAGCTCTAACATTTCTAATGGGATACATAAATAAGAGCTGTTTGGGCAACTGGGGCCCAACCCCAGTCATAAGGACTCAGGAGGTTCCCCTGCACCTACCAAGGTGCAGCCACCAGCAGCTTCCTTCAACTCCCCTGCCAGCCTGAAATATTGCAGAACTGCTCTTACATTTTATTCTTCTCTGCTGTTTACCTAAATTCATCCCTTCTTCCATTTAAGCCCATTACTTTGTTGTTCAGTCCTCACTGATAGATGAGGGTAATGAATCCCTGTCATCTCTAGCAGCTCTTCCCATGTCATTGACAAATAGGCCTCCAGTGGGATTTTCAGCAGATTGAGAACACCCTATGTCTTCTTTAAGAAAAAACACCTAATATGACCCAAGACTGGGTCATTACTCACCCTCTAAATTGAACTTATCCCATGTGTTGGTGTCTGCCTGAGAAAATCACAGGGCCAGACTCTTCTTGTAGAGGACACCTGCTCAGTCTCTCAGACTAAAAGTATGTGTGGAGATCCACAGATTCTCCTGCTCCAACATAAATTAGAAGCTGTGTCATTGCAATTTGTGGTATTTAATTTGTTCAATGCCAGCATATGAAAAAGGGGGCTAAAAACTGACACTCACATCTGCTACAGGCCAAGTTTCTGGTGAATGCAGCCTCCTGGGTCACTTCACAAGGGCTTTGCTATTTCAGTTGCCATCTTCCCAAAGCTCCTCTCTCATGCATGGACCCCAGCCCTGAGCTGGTTGCAGCAGAGCAGCCCCACAACACGCACAATGCTCCTGCCAGAGCACTCTGCCAGCTTCTTGGGGATGGGGCAAACACCACAGATATGGGGCTGTAACCACCTTGCACCCTTGTATCAATGCCTATGTGTGCTGCACCACTGCAGACACCCCCCACCTGCGGCCCAAGCTCTGCCTTCCTGAAGGAGCAATGTCTTTGACCCAGCTAGGAGTTTGAGCAGGATTTGTCTCTAAATTAAGTAGGTTCCTCCCTTCACAAAGTACATGAAGTTTTCTCCCATCAATCCTACCACACAAACGAACTTCTGTTCACCTCTAGTAATGACTGGGAAGACACTCTCCATGCTGGACAGGCTAGATACGATGTCCCTTCAGCAGTGGCACAGGGAGCTTCAAACCAACACAGGATGACAAATCAAGACTTGAGTCTACTCTGTTGATGCAGTTTGTAGCACCTAGGATCTGAGCTTATTACTGCCCACTCAGAAGCATCAACTTGACACCTATGAAATGAAAAGATGCTGTAGAAAATGTTGTGCACCTTTAGAGGAGCTTTGGTATTAACAAAACTACTTTGGCAAAAGGAAGATTGGCTGCTGCTTTATGTTTCTTTAAACCAATATGGCTCCTGCACACGAGCATCATTTTTAAACCTGCATGGCTCTGTTACACTTTGCTGTCCAATAGAGGACAGCGTGAACCCGAGCCCTTTGAACAGAGTTTTGGAAGATGACCTCCTTTGGAAAGGTCATTCAATCCCCTCATCCTTTACATTAGGGTTTAGTGAACAGCTGGTTTTCTGTAGCATGGAAATTCATGATGCTTGCTGAATTTTTCTGGAAAAAATAGTGAAAACATTTTTCCCATCTTCTCCTTGGAGAGAGAATTCCCCATATCCTTTACCCACGTGGCATGTGTATAAATATAATCTCCTTTCTCTTCTGGCAGCAATTCAAATCATGGGTTTTATTCTCCCCCCCCCCCCCCAGATGGCAGTTACAGAATCGGGGCAGGAGGGAAGATGATCAGAGAGGAAACATATGAAACTATACAGGCAAGATTTAAAGGGGAAGGCTAGATAGAAAAAATGTGCAGAAAACAGCTGGCTTCTTCCTAATCTGATCTTTTCAAAAATAAAGCTGCACAAGTGAGACCCACTAGGTGATGCATTTGATTGTAATTGGGTTGCAAAACAGGCTAATTTTTCTTACTGTAGTCACTGTTTTCGTCCTTGGTCCCATCAATTGTACCATCTGGGTGCATCTGCAGGAAGTATTCCTGCTGGCTGAATAACCTTGTCACAATTCCTTTCAGCTGGGGTTCTGCAAAAAAAATAATTATTATTATTAGATACACCAAGTAGCAAGAGACCCAATTTGCTTGGCCTCCATTAAGCCCTGAGTAAATGTAGAAGTGCTTGGCAGATAAGACAGCTTTCTGTAATTCCTTTCAAGCATAGTTGTAAAACATTAATATATACATAGACATACAGGCAAATAAAGTTGAGATTAGATGAGCAGGTAAAATGCAATGCACAGTTGGTGCAGCAGAAAGTAACAGTTTTATGGAACATTCGCTTCACTGAAAGTTACCTACCAAATGAAAGTCTTTAGACAGCTTATGTATTCCGAATATGGCACTCGTTCAGAAGAATATTTGCTAGCAGTGTTGCAAAGAATTTGCTTATTGTTTCTTACTCTGCCTGTGAAGCCAACTAGCTTGTGTTCTGTATGGTTGATTCACTATCGTGCAGTTCCAGTTTTATGCCAATGACTATCTATTTCAATCACTGGTATTATAGTGGTGTAAAACCAAAGTAACTGAATGCTGAATCAGGCTGCATGAGTCCAATTGTGTGGGACTCAGGGAGCAAAATCCTGAAAGGAACAGATGCAAGACACCTCCAAAAATGACCTCTGAAGCATTTATGGGCATCTTAAAACGCCTCTTTTTTGAAATCCTGCAAGTTCCTCCCTCCCAAAACACGTGCCACATACTCTGGTAGATGAGAATCACTCTTTGCCTCTAGCAGGGTCCCTCCCAGCCCCTGCGCATCTAGAGCCAGCCATGGACTGGCTAGGGGCTTCCCTATTGCCTCTACAACATTTTATACCTGTGCTGAAGAAAAGGAAAACACAAAAAAAGCAGAAATAATTTGAACTTCACATGACAGAGGTCTGCAGCATTACTGCCTGTCTCCCAACCAATCAAACACAAATTAAGCAGTCAAAAATAAATTCAATTTTAATCACGCGAGTCTCAATTTGTCACAGGCATTGCTTCTGGAAAGCAAGCTAGCTGGCTACACACCAACAGACACACCGGCTGGACAGCAAAGATCTTCCTTGTATGACAGGAGTTTGTAGTTTTATGTGACCACCCACCAAAAGTAAATAAATAACACCTAGTTATTGCTGGCTCAATAGACAGGAAAAAATCCAATGTAGCATACCAAAATCTCGTCAGCCTCCTGTCTTTCATGCCTCTAGTGAGGCTGTTTAATAAGCCATAGTCATTATATAACTCCAGTCACGTTGTGCGTTAAGTGTTTCCATTAGGAGCCCCCGTCTCTAACGATTTTGCACCGCGCTGCACAACTTCCATCTGAGGACGGCACTCTCCGCCTGCGCTTCTGCACAGGCAACCCCCCCACGCCCCCCGCAGCAAGCGGGGACCTGGGATGCAGACAGGCTGCGGGTGCAAAGGATTTCAGCTTCGGCAACCCCTCCACCAGCCAGGGGAGACTCAGGTACTATTTCATAGCTACAAAAGCCACTGAATAAATCAGTATCAGCTGGTTTCTATGCTGCCTTAAAAAAGTGATTTCATAGCAACCAAAGTGTTGTAGGCTGCAGGCAGGCTTTCTCCCAGCAAGACAACTCCAGGACAGCAAATAAGTACAATTATACTGGCCATCTATAAAAGCTGACATTGGTCAAGCCAGTATGTCAAATTGAGACTTAGATTAAGCTAAGTGTTTTGCTTTCTTCCTACTAAAATGAAATATCTACTTTGTTGAATGCAGAAGCTTGACTTAACTTGCTTTTCTAACAAGCACATCAAAGCTAGAGGAAATGAAAAGCTGTATTCTCAGGCACAGCTGACTGCACCACCCTCCTCGAGCCTGTCCCCTTCCTCCCTTTTATCTAATACCACAATAGTAAAGGCACTAATAGGCACGCTCTCATACAAGACCTACGTTTGAGTCCCTGAATGAGTCTTAGCCTCATTTTTACTCTCTGGTTAAATTTTAATGTTTAAGTACTTTGCACAAAATGGAAGAGCTCCCAGCAGGAGAGATTTAGAAGATGCTCCTGCAGCCTGAGGCTTTCTGTGTGGTGGGGAAGGGGGGAGATCTTGTCTTAAAGCCCCTCTAGGATAAGAGGAGTGGAGATAAGTGAAGATTAAAAGCAACCCTGTGGTCCTTTTTCCCTTTCTTCAGAAGATGATTCAGCTATAGAATAGAAGGCCCTTTCCTTCTGCAGGGTGCAAACTATACTTTGGTCATGCAAATGATTTTGTAAGGACATGAAAACCTCTCCCAATTTTACTAGATAGCCTTGTCCTGATTTTGACTGAGACAGAGTTAATTTTCTTTCTAGTAGCTGGTTTAGTGCTGTGTTTTGGGTTTAGGATGATAACAATGTTGATAACACACTGATGTTTTTAGTTGTTGCTAAGTACTTGTAGTTTCTACACTAACTCAAAGACTTTTCAGCTTCCCACACCCTGCCAGGTGCAGAAGAAGCTGGGAGAGCACAGCCAGGACAGCTGACCCAGACTGGCCAGAGGGATATTCCCTGCCAGAGAACCTTGTGCTCTGTATATAACTGGGAAGGGAGGCAGGATTGCTGCTTAGAAACAGACTGGGCATCAGGTGGCTGCTTTTTTTCCCTTCTGCATGTGATGAGCAGTTGCATTTGTGTATCACCACTATTACTACCACTATTACTACCGCATTAAGCTGTCTTTAACTCAACCCACAGGCTTTTTCCCATTCTCCTCCCCATCCTCCCCTTGGTGGGGGAGGAGTGAGCAAGCAGCTGTGTGGTGCTTAGCTGCCAGCTGGGGCAAAACCACAACGAGCCTATTGAGTGAAATATAGAGCAAATCTGTTCTCATTAGTAGCTTCATATCATTTTTAGAGTTTAGCCAAACAGCACCCAAGATCCCCTGAGGTCCTCCTGCATCCATGTTATAGATGCATATGCTGTTGCACTAGAAGGCAAAGTGTCACCATAGCAAAACACAGGGTAAAGCCCCAGCATCCCTTTTTTGTTACTGATCTGACACACACAGTCAGGTCTAATTCAAGCTTTAACAACTGCCCTCTTCATAATCCCAGGCTTTTCTGAGTCAATGTCTGCCTAGCAACAGGTTGGAGGAGAAATCTTATTTTACATGTGCTTTTTTTCTGACTTGACCTGGTTTTGCTGAAGTTTGAGGCTCACGCCCAAACTCAAAGCAAAACTCAAGGGGAGTGAAGCAGAGCACTCTAAGCCATACAGAAACCCACCACGTTCCTCTGGCCCTAACACAGTCTGACAGCAACAGTGTTCCTGTCTCTTCAGACTGCACAGATCCTCTTCTGCAGGAGCACCCCTGCTCCCCAGACACATTTAAGAAGCAGTGCCAGCAAACTAATGCCTTTTCCAGACACCAGAGGGTCAGAAAACACTTTTGAGACATACAGATCTCTCCTTGCCTGGTTTTTTGCATTTCCTTAGGTCTTTTTCTACAGGAGAAAAGTGCTGGTGAGCAGCTACACCTTTGGGTGCTTATCTGAACTAAATACAAAAGCAAGTATAGAGACATACACAGCCAGCACAGAGCTCTTCTCCAACACAGAGCACAGCCCAGGAGAGTTAGGGAGTTGTCTGGGCAATGGGTGATTTGTCTCACCTAGTACAGCAATCTCTACACCTGAACTGGGCTCCCTTTGCATCCCAAAAATCAACAAGGAAGCCAGGCCACGTCCATAGGGTCCTGAAACCATCTGCATCTCCCCACAAAGGGACCAACTCGAACACAATCAGCTACGTTGGTGACAACGGCCAGCAGAAGAACTGCTTCCTACCAGGGAATCTCCTGTCTTATGTCTGGGCATGAAGTGGGATATTGGGATTTTTCATTCATACAGCAAATGATGTGGCTGGGAGGCCTACAAACAAAATTTTAGGTGAAGGCAGCTTTTAACAAGGATTTACCTATCTTTCTCCCAAAGCTCAAAGTTATTACCTGAAGAGGGAACTATATAATCACAGGACAAGATTTTTTCTTCTAGCCCAGAGGCAAAACTGCACATGACTTAAGAGTTTCCCTACTTTTGTCATATCATGTATTTTAACATCACTTCTTTCCATCTACAGAGCAATTTCATCACAGTCTTCCAGCATTGCTCTCCCTTATGCTGCAGCAATCAGGCTGAAAACCTGTTTGTAGAAAAATTTCAAAACCAGCAGGTCTCCTTGTCAATTAAGGATGGTGGGACACCCCAGTAAGTCAGAACAGAAGGCAGAAGACAATGAAATAGACTGAGAACTTTTCACAGTTTAGTAACAAAAAAAAAAAAAAAAAAAAAGATGAGAACAACCTTTTCCAGCAGGCAATATCCTGAGTGCTTACTGGAGCACTTGCGGGGGGGGGGGAATTAAAATAAAACCCCACAACCTTGATACTTCTATTTGTCTAAAGCTCCCTCAATGATACTGTTCCTTGCTACAATCAATAAGAGAACAAAACAAACCATAAAAAAAGAAAAAAAGAGTGCAGCACAGATGAGCAAAAACCTGCCATGAACACTTCCTTTCTATAATTCACAGAATTCACCAGGAATCAAAGTCAAACCTACACTCTAACTTCATTCTTGTACAGCATTAGGGACTCAGACCCTCCTGCTTTTAAAGGAGCAACACTGCATAACGCACTTGGAATAAACCTATTCCTCCCACTCGGGCTCCTCTGTTTTGCTGTAGGAGCAGCTTTCCCTGCAGAAATGGAACTGAACTAATGTGGACAAGACTTCAGCACCAACTTAGCATCTCCCTAAACATGAAGTTAAGTACTTCAGAACAGATTTAAGAAAGATGTTACAACTGCCTTGATCCCAAAGTACCAACTAAACACAAGAGATTTCCACACAGTGCATATTCCCAGTGCAGACCCCATGCTATTAGGATTCCCACGCAACATGCAAAGGGATATTTTTACCCTTATTTTATCAGCAATAATGTTATGTTTTAGCATGCTTACTTTAAAGATCTTGTCCTGGTTGCTCACACACAGCTGTTGAGGGCCAGGGGTGCTGGAGAAAGCACAGCATACCCTCTCCTTGTCTTGACACAGGGAGCTGAAATCCTTCACATGTGGTGCTCCCAGATGATGCAGGAGAAGATCACCCCCATGAAGCATCAGTCACTGTGCAGAACAGACTGATAAAAGCAATAGGGAGCAAGAGCTGAGCCATGGCTCTGTTCCTGGCCTGCAGCATCTGCCAGGCTAGGGGTTTTCCCCAAATTGAAGACCCAGTTCTCAGCTGATGACCCTTCTTCGAACAGTCATCCAGTGACCAATTGACTGCACATCCCCTGAAGGGCATCCTGCTTGCTTCTCTTTCCACAGGCCAAACTTATCACCTCTGCCTGCCCTGCTTTTAACTTTCTGAGCCCTTTGACACAGCTGAGGCTAACTAAGTCATGATCTGATTGCTAATCTCCTTGTCTCTACCCAAATGGTAACGTGATGCTGCTATTATTCATTTCAGCTGTCCTGCTGCTGACCCTTAAAGTCATCTCTGTTCACCATTAGCTGCTATGCTTCCTGCCTTATTGTACAGCTATACAGTGATTTTCACTCTCCTGGGGCTTGCTAAGGACATCATAGGTATAGAGTGTTCACACATAACTTTGTTGGATCTCTAGGGGCATGCTCACAGAAGGCCAGGGGATCATGCTCAAATCAGCTACCCCACAGAGTCACATCCCTCACCCCCAAGCCACAGGCATTGCTGAAGGTTATTTGCTGTGTGCTATGGGGAAAAGAGCAAGAGTTCTGGCAGGGATCCTGGCAGAAATGTTTCTTATCAGAAATATCACTGGCTCTTTAATGACCTTTTCTTTTAGTTCTGCTATTTAAGGTGAATACAGAACTCACCTCACTAACTGCAAAATGGAGAACACACAAGCAGGATAATGCCCCTTAATGCAGAAAAGCTATGAGGTTAGGCACCAACACTGCATGTAGCAAAGCCCCACTGAGGGCACTAACTCTTGTTTACTCCCATCAGCAAAGCAGCAGCACAAACACGATCCCGCCACATGCAGCAGCATAAACCTCATGGTGAGGAGTCCTATACTCCACCAAGTGCTGTAAGGTGGCTCAATCCAATCCAAATGCTGAGCTCTGGAGGACCAAGGAATAGGGCACGACACTGATTTCCAGATGAGACTCCATCGTGGAAGGCAGTCTGCTATGGCCTCATTTTTTGCAATTCACAGAATGCCTCTCATTACAGCTATATGATTACCTGAGGCTGCAGCCAGACCCCACTTTACCTTGGCCTGGGAAGCCTAAAGGGACTCAACAAGACCCTACTCACAGAAGTCACCTTAATCTGAATTCTTCAAGTTAATGGTAGGGATGTCACAGAATCACAGCACGGTTTGGGTTGGAAGGGACCTCAAAGATCATCCAGTTCCAACCCCCCTGCCATGGGCAGGGACACCCTCCACTAGACCACGTTGCCCAAAGCCCCATCCAACCTGGCCTTGAACACTTCCAGGGATGGGGCATCCACAACCTCTCTGGGCAACCTGTTCCAGTGTCTCATCACTCTAACAGCAAAGAATTTCTTTCTAACACCTAATCTAAATCAACCCTCCTTCAGCTTAAACCCATTACCCCTTGCCCTGTCACTACACTCCCTGATAAACAGTCCATCCCCATCTTTCCTGTAGGCCCCTTCAGGTACTGGTAAGCTGCAATTAGATCTCCCTGGAGCCTTCTTTTCTCCAGGCTGAACAACCCCAACTCTCTCAGCCTGTCCTCACAGGAGAGGTGCTCCAGCCCCCTGATCAGCTTCATGGCCTCCTCTGGACTCTCTCCAACAGCTCCATGTCTCTCCTGTACTGGGGACCCCAGAGCTGGACGCAGTACTCCAGGTGGGGTCTCATGAGAGTGGGACCAGTCAGAGGGACTGCTTTTCAGTGATCCCTTGAAAAGATGAAGGGCTTAGTGACCTTTCAGGGATTTGAGCCACTGGCTCCAAGGATTCTTGCAACTCATAGTGACGTTCTGGTTGGCAGGCAGGCTTCTGCTTGAGGTTGCTGGTGCAGAACTGCTTTTAAATCCACTCCAGAAGTTACTGTGCTGGGTGCTAGCAGCACTCTGTGTTGTTATAGCATAAACTCTGAAGGGTTACCGTTCTCTGTGCAACGAGCTGTCAAACAACAGAGGACTCTGCTAGCTCAGATGGCAAGCAGCCATTTTATACTCAGCAACCTGCAATGAGGTAGAAGGAAGGTACCCACTGTGTAATTTCGACAGGAGACTTGTCCGTTTGTTTGCTCTCTTTTTCTGCAGCAGGACACGCTCTGACTCAACATCTCTGCCTCGCCTTAGCACAGCACAGCTGCCAGAGACGCCAGCGGCAGGCTCCCGAAACAGCCCCTCTGGTACCTGCTAAGGAATTGGTTCGGCAAAGGGAGAAAGTATCTCCAGCCCTGACCTGAACCATGGCTGTGCATACTGCTGACTCTCTTCTGTGCCTGTGCAACAGTTTTGCTGAGGATATGACTGCAAACACAGGACCTGTAATACATCTAAGGAGCATATTTCACCTAAACGTTCTTTAAACATTTGTTTATTGCAATTAAACATTTTAGCCTGGAATTTACACATTCCATTATTCTTATTTTCCCCCATTCAGGCTGCAGCTGTCATAATGGGAGGTTGATTTATGACTCAACCAACCAGCACTCAAATCCTTAACGCACCAAAACCAGCATTCAAGTCAGAGTGTAAACTGCTCCTAATTTACTTAGATTAACTCCACGTTTAAAGTGCCACCACAGAAATCGCCATTCCCCTCCCCTGAAAAGGATGGGTTCCAGAATACTCGGTAAGCCAAGTAATGCAAACACATGCAGATAGAGAAGGGCACTGAAATCCCTCCTTTGGAAGTATTAATGAAGGCTTGTATTAACTCAGCATGAAAAGGCATCAGTGAGCTCCATGCAGATTACTATGGTGACAGGCATCAGCACAGAACTCAGGGAGAAAGAGAAGATGAAAAGCTGAGGGAGAAAAACGTTGGGTTTTTTTCCCATCCAGAAGCTGCTAAGTTCGCCAGGGTGTCTGGAGTTAAGATGAAGTAAGTGCCTGTCTCCAATTAAATGCATCACTGTCGGCATAAGTTTAATAGCTCAACTTGCTACAACGATTCACTGAATCCACCCAAACTGGGAAGCTCAGGAATAATAGCACTTGCAGCTGTGCCAGGAGCTGCTGCCCTTGAAGACAAGTGCTGCGTTTCCCCCCGCCGAACGCCTTGCCCAACTCTTCCAAGCTGCGACCACAGCGGAGCGTGAGCCTTTAGCAGACGCTGCGCACGGGTGTCTGTGACTGCACCTGCAATGAGTCATGCACAAAGGAGGTCGAAGCCTCCTGAGCCACACACTAGGATGCTGGAGGACACTCCAACTGTGTCACTCGGGTGCGGAGGTAGGAAATCCTGCTGCAAAATGCTGAGCATTTTCCGCTCCCACAGGAGTCACTGAGTACAGAAAAGCACGCAGGCAGAGGCAAGGAGGATGTTTCCCAGCCCCACAAAATGTTTTACACAGCTTCTGTGGCTAAACTCAGCAAAATTGTTTGGAGTAGGACATGCTCCGCCTCAAGGAAGCCTACGAACAGGTGGCCTGGGAGGACTGGGAAATGCAGCCTGCAGCATCCCAAGGAACAGGCAGGGAGAGGGCAAATGAACTCCAGAGCAGAGGGAGGTGAGCAGCGATGGTGGGCATTTGCACTTGGATGCCTCCTCAGGCTGCCTGCACAGAGGTCACATCACGGTGGGCAAGGGCAGCTGTCCAAGCATCAGGAGGGGCTCTGTAGCAGCGCCAGGCATCCAGCCTCACTTTGCAAAGCTGCCATGAACCCCTTCAGTTTAGGTACAGCCATTCAGCTTAACACACAGGCACATCAGCCAGCCTGTGAGTAGGATGGAAAGATGTAAACAGACTGACTGACTGATGTTAAGAAATTTATTCCCAAGGTCTGTGACTCGGGGCGCACCAAACATTGATGCCAGCTCCTTTCCCAATGATGCAGAATGAAAGTCATGCCCAGCTCCAGATCAACGTGATTACAGTGTTAGTGTCACCCTCCAATTACAGGGATTTTATTTTGAGAAGAAAATCACTTTGGGACAATAGGGCTGCATGGCATACTCATTTATTTACTCATCTCCAGTGCAAATCTCCACCCAGGGCTAATAACTACAGAGAGACAACTGGTGTTTCTAGGATGCGTTACATGAAATAACAGGCTGTGCTGACAGGGATGGCCTCTGCATTTGAAGGACAAGCTTCTGAAAATGACATTTCCCTAACTCAGAGGGATGATGGGCTCAAGCCAATGACAGCACCCATCAAAGCAATCGCCTCCTGTCACCATCAGTGAGCCACTAGAGCAGAATGGCACCTTGTAGGCATAAAGAGCATCCAGAGAAGTGATTTCCTTTCCTGTGCTGATGCCTGCAAGGAGCAATAGTAATTAGCCCTCCAGCACTGAGCACAGCTGCCTGCCTGCACCCCTCTACCAAGGAGCAGACACGTGCCAAGGTCTGCACTATGCCTGCTTTGCTCTTACAAAGATGAGTCCCTCCAGGAGAGTCTATTTCTCACTTGTAGAGTAGGTGGAAATGATGTGGTTGCATGAGACTGGCGTTCAGGCAGGCTCTCCCATATCCAGGGAATCAGCTTTACACGGATACTAGTACAAGTCTGCAGTAAGGGGCAGAGAAAGGAGTCATATAAAGTATTGAAAATGGTGGGGGTGCAACTTGGAGCCACTACTACATGTTTCCCCCAGACCCTCCTTTTCCTAGGAGCATATGGATGTTAGGACTTCCCTAAGTCACCCTGCAGCTCACTCACTCTTCAAGCTCCTGACCCCATGTGCCAAAGCCACCTGAGGTCCAAGGCATTTGTGGGACAAAGAGGTCCAAAGTCTTGGATGGGTTTTCCTAGAAGGTAAATGCCAAACTACTGTACGTGACACGTGAGCCACCCGCTCTGAGCAGTCCCTGCACACAACCTAAGGATGAGACAGCCATCTCCAGCACTACAGGGCCAAAAAAGGTCTTCAAAGACCACCACAGGTGAAAGCAATGGGTTGGCCAGTGGAAGAGGACCAGAATTGGCACAGAATTGCTGACTACCTCTGAGTGAAATTGTCTAGCAAAATACTTTGTTTAAAAATTCAGAGTAAGAGTAGCTGAAGCTGTACACAAACTCCATCTTATTAACAGGGGGCAAAAATGAGATCTTAAAAGGGTAAAAGTTTTGATTTTCTCTTTTGAGACAATGTTTTGTTTGGAAATTTAATGAAAAAAAAAATATGTTAAAAGAGCTGGAGATGAAAGCCAAAGTTTCATTTTAAGTAGACTGAAATATTGCATTGGATCTGAATCCCCTCCTCCCCACAAACCTCTTTTATTTGACCAGAGAGCTAAAAAATCAATTCTTCATACAGCTACACTCCTGGGTTTGTCTTTGCCTCCCCCAGGACATGGTCTGTGCTGCTCTGTTGATCCAATGTGTTTTACCAGTAGTCAAAATTTCAAAACATTTCCCTTTAAAGAGCAATCTTCTACACCTGTGTTGACTTGAGCTCTGATGAGGAGAAAACCACAGCCTGACAGAAAGGGAAAGCATAAAGGAGAGATGTAGGGCTGCTCCAGAATTTTAGCAGGGCGAACTTTTTCAGTTAAGGGAATTAAAAAAAATGAGAAGTTTAATGGAAAAGAAGTTGTAGCTAAAGCTCCTAAGCTGTCATTTTCCAGCACAGTCAATGCCTTGGCTACTGAAGGTTAAAGCATGCTCACAAGTATGAATAGCAGAGCACACAAGATACATTATTTATTTTGAGGAACACCCTGCAATTATTCCTGACATATTGTGTAATTAGCCAAAATTACAGCATATTCACCCAGAGCGAAACAGAGGATAGCATAAATATTATGTGTGAGCCCACAATCAGAGCATATTTCATTTGGATGCAAACGTGACTCCATGAACCAACCACGCATCCGTCCCTTCATGAGGGGCTTCTCCCTGGCCCCCATGGGCTGTGCCAGCACCCAAGCGGTGTCCACAAAGGGGAAACATCAGGAGTAAAATCCACATCTTGCCCACGCCAGCACGGGGAGCTCTACTGCTGCACGAAAATTTAGCAAACGAGTACCCCCACCCTGCAGAGCTTTTGGGTTGAGGGATGATGGAGCCCAAAGCTCACATCAGCAAAGAAGGGGCCACAGCTACGCTATCCCCAAGGGACATGGGAAGGCAGGCTCAGAGGACAATGTCTAAGATGCTGCTCGCTGGGCTTTACTGCCTGGAGCTAGCAGGAGGGAGAAATGGAAAAATAACCCTGCCCTCTCCCCATGCCTGCATCACCCAGACGTGTCCTAAGGAGTTGTTTGATGGGTCAGAAATCCTGGGCAATCTTGTGGCAGCGCTTTGCTGCTTGTACAGTTAGAAAAGCTGTGTTTTGTTTTGTTGACTCCAATGTGCAACATAAAACTTCTTCATTGTAAATTAAGCAGATTTCTTCCTGGTTTCCTGCAAAGATTTCGTTTGGATATTACGAAATTCTTTCTACCTAGAATTTGCTCCATGTGAGGATGTAAAAAACAGGTTAAAGAAACACCTGTTTGGGGGATGTATGTCTGGTGTCAGTGCAGGGCTGTGGTTGGACTAGTCAACCTTGGGGGTCCCTTCAGCCTTGCTTCTAGGAGACCACGACTTGGTGACATTATCACACTTCTGCACCCCAAGTTTGCTGAAGGGCTCCATGACACTGTGCCCAGCTCCCCTCACCTTGAAATGCCCCACGCAGGGCACCAGACCACTAATAGTCCTCACACGAGCAGAGCAGAAGCCATCCCTGCTGTTCACGCCTGCCACGGCGCTGTGATTTGTGCTATTCTCAGACACTAAATCTCTCCACTTCCCGCCATCAATCCAACAGCCCTGAAATACTGCAGAAACACCCAGAAGTCCCTCACACAAGTGAAACACGCTATGGAAACAATGACATCACTCTTCCACCCGGTTCAGCATGCCTAGAAAAGTAAACTCATTAAAATAGAAAATGGACAGAACATGCTACAGACAAGCACTGAGCAGAAATTAATCACTTAAGACGCTATCAGTCTTGGGGAGGGTACCTGGTCCTGCCAACACCAGCCCACACAACAGCCCTGGGTAATCACTAGATGGCAACTCAGGGTAAAATTTGGGTCCCAGTGTCACTCTGCAAGTATTCAATAACACCAGGCAATAACGTCCCCTTTTGCTAGTCTTCCTCATGCACTCCCTCAGCATTTTTCCAAAGGGATGAAAGGTCTGAGACTTTTTTATTTAATAGGTAATAAGCCTGTGATGTGGGAAAATTAAAGCTTGAATCAGTTGGGTTGTATTATAAGATTTTTTTTGCTTGTTGCACTAATGCATCTTAAGCCTTCCCATAGCCATTTACAAGCATTTTTGACCCAAAATTATGATATTACTAAATTTCGACAAATCTTATACAACACTTAAATGCATAAAGAAAATGTGCTGCTTGTGCCACTCTGGTTTGAAACAACATTACACTTCAAAGAGCAAGACCATGCTAAAGATGGCCAAAACCCACCATGCGACTCAAAGTTCTTTCTTCTTTTCTTTTGCTTTGTGAAAATACACCTTTTTTTTAACCTACAGAATTTAATTTTCCATCTGAGCCAGAAGTTTCCTTCAACCTAATGAAAACACTCACACTGTGAGAAAGTCATCATCCACCTCATTCCGTCTGAAGCTCTGTTTTAAATAAGGATGGTGTTTCATGGTTCATATCTCAGTACAAACACCTCGTTCCCAATGGGGGGGGGGGGCCCAAGGACTCCAGCAAGACAGACAGGTTCACTGGTCGCCCTGTTGCCGTCTCGGGAGAGAACTGTGAACAGCGTGCTCCCTCCCTAGGGATGCATGTGCTCAGGATGACACAGTGCAGCTGGAGCGAAAACAGAAAATCTGCCTCTCCAACAGGTCTCGGAACACAGCTCCTGCTCCTCCAAGTGCCCAGGAGCCACTCGCTGCCTGAGGGCTCAGGAGCTCTTAAGCTTCACCTGGTTGTTTCTAATCGTTCAGGAGCCACTATTGGGCTCTAGCTCTAAAACCTAAAATTTATTTTAAGAATGTAGAACTGTGTTTTTGAAAGATCAGAAGGAAAAATTGTAGAAGAAATGCTTAAGGAAGCAGAGAAGGTAGGAGTGGCACACAAGGAAATTAAATAAAAGCCAAACCAAATGTTTATAAATTTTTAAATAAGGATGCTGTGTGTTAGCCAGCAGGCAGACCCCATACTGCAGAGCATAAAACCAAACTATAAAAAGCCAGCAGAGAGCTGGTGGTTATAACGCACGCTCTGCCAGCCCTTTTAGCCACCGTCACAGAAAATCCCCACACGAGCGCGATGTCGGTTACCAGAGGATGCCCATACGAACGGCTGCAGATCGATAAGTGGGGCGGAGGGTGCCGGCAGCCAGCAATTCAGACCCGGATCCGGTTACAGGAGCTGTGCCAGGGAAAGGACCGGCTGGGGAGCAGGTGGGCCAAGCCCCTCGCCTGCCAATTTGTGATCCTGTCACATCTCCTGCAGCCCAGGAGCTCCCAAGTCCCCAGGGAGCATCCTTCAGCAACCACCATGTGCTTCCCAATCCTGAGCTTGATCCTGGAAGCCAAAACCACTGTGTCTTTTTGCTAATTTTTACTGCTTTTCAATTTTCTGGAAGATGCGGACAGACTTTTTACGGCCTGGCTTCACTTGCAGCAGTCCCATACTGCTTGACCTTTTGCAAACAGTTTTGCTTTGGGGAATGAAGGAAATGTATTTATTCGGCAGCTCGGGCAATAGGGGTGGTAACTGCTAAGCCAAGAAACTATCTGTGCAGCCAGCAAGGGGAGGGGACTGCAAACTATGCTGTTCTAGATAAATATCAATTAAGTGAGCATGTTCTATTAACCCCAAGACCTGGCTCTTTTCTTCCTTCATTTCAATCCACAATGCTTTAAAAAAAATTAACATTTGGGGTTTTTTTTTATCTTTATTATGACCGCAATCAGCTTTCAGCTGGGAAAGAGGAACCAGTAACAGAATTATATTGCCTCTCTGTGGATATTTTGCCAGTTCACAGCCTGTAGCCATCCACTGGATGTAACACATCCCCTTAACAGAGCATGCTGCTGGAGGGAGAGTGAGACAGGAGTGTCACAAGGAAAGACCTCTGCACAGCATGCTCCATGGATGCTTCTGCAGGATGGGGGAGAAGCTCTGTGCTCCATAGCAGGTGTATCTAGCCCTGGATCTTCATCCTCAAATCCAGCCTCCGCCATTGGAGGCAACCAGCCATTTCACATCTCCCCTTTTCTGACATCTGGCAATGGAGTCAAGCACTCCAAACATGAACCATCGCACTGAAAAGGCCCCAGAAAGAAAAACAGGGAGCGCAGGCAGGCAGGAGCGTAACCGCTCCTCTCCTTTCGCCAGAGCTGCCCACCTTCTGGCCAGAGAAATGCCACAGGTCCCCAGCTGAGCGTTTCTCTTTGGGAACATGACAGTGCCAAGAACCATCCAAAATAGAGTTCATTCTTGTGCTCAGTCACGCTGAAGGAGAAGGGGGCACTAATGCAAGGCAGACTCTGAAGGACGTGTCCCTCGGACAAAATCCCCCCTTCCTCCCACGTACAACTTCAGGTACGACAGACACACATGCTGATGAGAAGAGCGAGCAGCTGCTCTTGCTACCTCCCCCTGCCCTAACCCAAACCAGGGTCTGCACAAGAGCTCAATACTCCTCCAAATTTAGAGCTCTGCCAGGAGCAGCACAACCCCGTATGGCATCTCCTTAGAGGGACCCCCGGCACAGTGGCACAGTCATCTCCCTGTGATATTGGGGAAAAGGGACAAACCCAAAGCCACAGAGCAGATGCAAGAACAGAGCTATAAAGCCCCATTTAGTGATGATGCTGTTTCCAGCATTAATCCTCATCTCACAGCTCAGCTCGCTCCACGGGGAAAGGGCAGAGAGCAGAAATGCCCGGAGCTGCTTCATGGAGCCAGCTTTCCCCATCACGCCAGGAACCAGCCAGCAGCTCATCCCTGAGGACAAGACGGGCTCAGGGCTCATGCTGCCACCCTGCCTCCAAGCCTGTGGCTTTGTCCCTCTGTCACCTTTAGCCAGGACATCCTAGAACGAGCACGGGACAGCAGAGGTGTCCGACAGGTGTCAGGGCACATCAGCTGAATTTTCTCAGCAGCCATATAAGCTCCATCAGGGTTTCGGAGAGCCCAAATTCAGTACTTGGAACACAGCAGATATTTGTCTATGCTGCAGCGTGGGGGCTGGAAAAGCCAGAGTGGTCTGCCTGAACAGTGAGTACCACAGTCGTGTTCCACAGCTCTCTAGAAAGCTGCCTTCTGGTTTACCATTTTAAAAATGTGTCGTAGCTGCTATTTTCAGAGACAGTACAGTCAGGATGCTGTAGCCCTACAGTCCTGCAACCGTGCTGCAAAAATTCAGTGTCCACACTGACTCCCCTCAAAATACAACACCCCCCTTCAAAAATTATTAATTCCAGGAGCCTCCGCTAGTGGTGTTTGCTGGGTATGGGGCTCAAAGCATGGCTGTGGCTCTACTACTGCATTTAATAAAGATGCAAAGTAAAACCAGCCTCCGGAAAAGCCCAGTTATTTCAGGATTCTGCCATGTGTCAGAACAGGGTAAAGGTAAAACAATAGATGTAGTAGTTTGCTTTATGCTCAGAAAGGATAAGGGATTAATATGAAGAATATTGTGTTAGCTAGAGAATAGAGACGAACTATGTACTAAACAGGGAAACAGAGTATAAATGTACCATTCCCTGATAGACTGCATGAGTGCAGCCCAGGTACAGAGTAGATGATTTTGGTACAGGTCACTTTACAGGAGACTTCCAAGATTAAGGCACAACAATGACGCAGCCATGGCAGTGATGCTATGACAGCACACTGAGCACATGGAAACGTACGCGTATTTAAAGGCTAGTTATTCGGAGCTGCTTTCCCTGACCTTCTCTTCTGTACTCTTGGTCACCTTCTGCCAAGCCATGGAGCTTGCAAATAGGAAAGGGATGTCAATCTCTTACATGTTTTGCTTGTTAAAATTCTTGCTTTGATTTTAATAATAATAAATCACAGCTTGGCTTCAACTGTGCGGGAGTAGGAAACTCCCAGAAATAATATGCACATGACTGTTCAGAGGGATGTATCAAATGGAACGAATGCCAGAGGGATGGAACAAACGCCTACCTAGCCATGGCGCTATCTGGCAGTTCATGGTGTGCCCATTTGGGGAGGAGAAAGAAAGAAGATAAGCCCAAAGGAGTCTGCACTTGGTCCTCAACATAGTGAGACTCATGATCCTGTTTGTCTCTCACAGGACTGAGATTCTTACAATCTCTTCAGCTCCTGTGGCAGCTCTGCTCTCCATACTGCCCCAGTCAAGCTGGTAAATTTTTTTGGTAATAGATATCTGTTAAAATATGCAGTATCTGGTCAACTGAAATTATTCTGCTTGCAGCAGAAACTATTCTGAATGCAGCAAAGCAACAAAGCAGGGAAGGAGGGAAGGAGATCTTATCTTTATTTTGGTATTTTTGGAACTCAAGCTTTTAGGTTTTTATTTCAAAACAACATTTCATTTGGAAGTATACTTGAAAGTTAAAGAAATATACACATATAAAAATCCCCCAAATGAAATTGCACCTTTTTTTCCCAAAAAAACCCAGTTATATCAGTCAATGATAAACTGATTTATATGGATCTTTTATTTTATGGGGAGGGAAAATAATCACTCATGAACCTCTTTTTCCATTTGGCTGGTGACGGAGGAATCAATCATTTGTATTGCTCTAATGGTGAGCCTCCTCTGCTGGCTAATGATTTTCACTGCTCCCACAAGCACAGCTACCCCTGAGGCCATGGGGAGAGAAGATATCCATCCCTCTAGGAGCTTGGATGACTTCCAGGGATTTTTTTTTTTTTTTTTTGCATCAGCCAGTCCAGAACTAGTACAAAGTGGCTTACTGACTGACATGCTCACCCGCAAGCTGTGTTGTAAAGCAGGCTGGCCGCTGAGTTTTCCGTGCTCTGGAGTAAGCCAGGAGCCTCCAGTTCTTCACCAGATTTTAGAGCCGGAGAACGCAGGGCTGCTATCTGATCCCCCCCACAGTAACTGAGCACAGACACACCGTGACAGTCACCACATCTGCAAGTCACGAACATGTGCAATACCACCCCCAGGGATCAATTTGATAAAACGAAACCCATCTGCCAAGCTGTCACGAGCAGGAGGGAGCCTTTTCCCCCCCTCCTGATTATTTCAGCATTCATTAGCACCAGCGGGCACAGAAGGAGCTTACGGCACCAGCGGCAGACCTCACCGACAGACTGCCCCAAACAAGGAGGACACGCATCCTCAAGGCTGTGCCCCTTCCCCTTGATGTCATCTGGGCTCACGTTTGGCTGGCACTGGGCATACACGCCCTCATCTCAGTACTTCCAACAGCTCTTGCTGGCAAGGCGATACCAGGATATCCAGGCATTTCCATTACTTCCAGCCACTCCTCAGAGATGGGGCACAGCACCAAATACTGCAGAGGAGCAGGCAGAAGAATGCGATGGAACCCCCTTGGCCGGGCACACACCCAGACACGCATACACACGCTATGGAAAAGTGCTGGGATCCAGCCTGAACCCTGCTGCAAACAGCAGCTATGCGCTGAGATAATGTAGCCGGCATCAGGACACTGTAGCAACGGAGGGGCCAAATTCCACAGGTTAGGCAGGTACTACAGCTGTTCTGAAATGAACCACTCCATAAAAGCAGGCAAGGACTACGACAAATTGAACAGAGAGCTAAAAAGGTGGTTCTTTTTCCATGAGCTTCAATCATCATTTTCACCCTGCATGAAATCAGAAAGGACTTCAGGATTTAACTCGGGGAATTTAACAGCTTACAGAGATGACAGACTTCTCAAATGTTTTAAATGAATCTCCGAATGAACAAAGTCCTTCTGTGTCCTTCAACTAAAGTTGCTCTTATACTTTACTTATACTGCTGCAAAAATATCTACATACATATATTTTAAATTCCAAATCTCCATTTATTATTCAAAATGAGAAATACCACAAAGGGCAAACATGTTTTAAGTTACTGATCTTTTGTCTATGTCTGAGCCGTTTCCTTCGCTTTGGAAGAAGCTTTTAGATCTCCTTAAGGAAAAGCATCCTTTCCCTAGAGGAGCACAAAATATATATCAGACAGAGGAAAAAACAAACAAACAACAACAACAAAAAACCCAACACAGAATTTTTTTCTTTTTCCTGGGGTAAAAAACCTGTTTGAGGCTGAGCTCCACATTCTGAGCTGTAAACTCATCTACAGAAGCAACGCCTGAAGGGACAGAGACAATGCTACACTGTGCCTGGCACTGCCTGACCCAAAGCTGCCTGAATTCAAGTGTGATTTCCCCAAGTAATGACACCTTTTCAGTGGGCTTCACCTAGATGAAGTCCCCACCCACCCCCAAGGATGCTGTGCCTGATGTTCCAGCCTGTTTCCCTTTGTGCCAGGCCCCCAGATGCCTCAGCCTGGCCGTTTGGTGGCCACGGCACGATGGAAGGCCAACTCCACCCCAGCTCTCCAGGGTGAGCTCTGCCTGAGAAGACGGTCAGTGAAGCAACGGCCACAGCTTTCACAAAGAAGCTGGACCCACCAGCCCAGGACTTCCAGCCTGTTACAAAACAGCTGAAGAGAGGATGAAGAAGCTGCAAAGGGGATGCAACTACTTGGTTCAACCATTTGTTGGCAGAGGTCATGTTCAGAGAGCTGCTTTGTCTAGTCTTCTGCATTCACCTCTTGGATCGATCATTCTCTGATCGAAGGATCCATCTCTTGAACCTGCACCAAAAAGTCATGCCATACAGCAATTTCTTTTGAATCATCTATCAAATTACTAGGTCAGAGCAAAATATATAATTTAATCTTTCCTAGCTGTACTTTATACATACAATTGTACAGGTGCTGTTCACTATACACATATTTGCTTGGCACCTACACAATTGTGGCCAATGACCTGTATTAATTCACGATAACAGGATTAAGTCCATGTGTCCAAATTTTCAGCTTAGTCCACAGCACTCAGCATCCTTATTTGGCCTGTCTTAAACTGATAAGTCATATTTTAAAACCAAACACAGGCAAGAGATATAAAAGAACATAGAGCATGCATGTGAGAGAGCTGCCTTTGCCCATCGAAAAGGCAGATGAAACAAGTGCTCATTTTACAACATGGTGCCTATTGCAACCGACAAATGAGATACTTCTGCAGTCTATTTTCCCTAGGAGCTCATAGCTTTGATTATACAAGATGTCTCTGCACAGACCTGGTTCTCCATAGCTTGCCAAAACCTGCGGAATACTCGTGCCCACTGCCGAGTGAGCCTGAACTGCTCCCGGGTGCGAATACTCCCTTCCCATAAGAAAGCAGGAGTATTCCACTCTCACTTCATACACGCTGCGAAGTGGAGTACAAGGTGCCAACCACTGCAAAGTAACTCTGCTCACGCACATCTTTACTATTTTAGCTACAGCACATATTAAAACCACTTAATTGACGTAAGCTCACGCGGTTGCTTTTACAAAACAAAGAGCAAAGGGAACGTGAACCACCATCAGAGTTATGTTTCTGTAATGGTGTTAGTTGCTACAGCTCCACCATCGCCACATCGTAAGCCCGCTGGCAGTGGGGGGCCCAAAGCGCGGCGTTCTGGAACGAGCATCAGGAATTAGGTCTCTGTGTCAGGTAACTGCTGCGTGCCTTGGTCTCTCCTTCTGTCAGATGGTGATAATCCTCTCCATTTGGTAGAGCTTGTTGAGTACTACAGAAGAAAATCAATCTGTAAATGTGAAGTATTTTGATAGTTGCTCCTCATAGACATAAAACAAGGTCATGATTTAAAAGGTAAAGATAGTTCCCCTAGCACTGTACCATTTGCAAATGGGATTGTACCCCTTTTGAACATGGATGTTTCTCACGTTCCATTCACTGACTTGCAAACTACTGAGCCAGCGTATCATTAAGTACACATAATCACTGGGGTTGTGGGTCACTGCACATTTCTTTAAACCAGTTTCAATTCATTTGCATGTCATTTTCTACGCAGAAGAGCAACTCTGCAATGAATAAGTTATCTGGGCACAATACACTCCCTGAATAAACAATCTGAGTAGCAGCAAACCCAGTGGCATGCCGCCTTCTAAGCGGCACACCTCAGTCCAGGAATAGGATGCACCAGTGAAATAAATCTCTATTTAAAAGATGGACAGAGGGAACTAAAGCAGACGCAGTCCATAGCCTAGGAACGCTTCAATTTCTTTCAGAGCAACTTAATTCCTTTGCTTCTTTAATTTTATAAAATGAATACAGTACTGGTTACGAGTGATTGACTGACAGCTCTAAAGACTGAACAGCTCTATTTTTACAGCACTGAGTAGCACTGATCCTTCTCCTAAGTCAATAAAAATTCTTCCTTAAATCACTCTGGTCTGTAAGTTATTCAACACCTTCCTCAGCATGAAAGTCCATGCAAGTTGAGGGAATTCTTAGAATTCATCAATTCTTCACAGGAATTTAGTGAGTCCAAAGGAAGCAGAATTGGACCCGTGCAGCTGGGAGCGCTATGGTAGGACCAACAAAAAGCCTCACCAACCACACCCTGCTCCAAAAGTCACTCAAACTTTAATGAGACAAAGCATCTTGAAATTTAGGTAACAGGTCAAGATTTCCCAGTCCTTTTAGTCCTTGAAGGATCTCATTCAATAGCAGATGGAGATGTAGAGAGGAATGGGAAAAGATTTCATCAGTGAGACTCCCAGGTCCCACTCTTGATCCTACAAAGAGTGATTCCTGAGACAAAATGACCACACTTTTTGGGCAAGAGCCATCTTTTCGTCTGTGCTCATAGGATAACTAATATATAGGATGGTCCAGCAAGCTACCACTCATTGTAACTTGATAAGACAAAAAAAGGCAACTTTTTTCCTTTTGAATATTTCAAGTTATGCTGTATTTCAGGTATTTTGCATCGCCTTTTGGTAACTGCTTCAAAACAGACCATTAAAGTGTCTGGTTTTCACAGCCTAACCCCGTGCATCTGCAAGTCTTGAAGCATTTTGCTAGCTAAATATAGTCCCTGCCCCACAGCCTGTGAATCAGGGGCACTGACAGCAATTTAACAGAGTAATTATTCCTTCCCCTTTCTTGACAACAGTAAGCAGTAAGCAGCCTTCTATGGTGAGAGGCTTTCCCCCTATTTCTTTTTGTTCCTCACTCGAGTACAGGTCACGTACCTCAATCTGAAGACCAGAAGAGCAGCCCTCAGCTAGCTCTGACACCTTGCTGTAGAGTCACGATTGACAGACTTCAGAAGTGGAGAAGGTGCTTCATGAAGAGACTAATCAACAGGCAAAATATTAACGGATATGGGAAACATGGGAGGATTACACAGGTTGATGGCACACCACCAAGAACTGAGTAAATGAGTATAGCTCATTTTTAACCATGATACTAACAGACACCTGAGAAAAGCACATGTTCACAGCAGCTTCTCAAACCAATTGCTGTTTTCTTGCCTTAGGGGTGATTTATAGCAGTGAAAAAACTAAAGGAAGAGGTAAATACTATTCCACTGAGAAATCACAGAGGGGCTACTCTTGACAGGTGCCGAGTTCTCACGCCTACCAAGGGCAGCTGAGAGCACAAAGCACTGCTCAAAACTGAAACTGTAGGTGGTGGGACTTCATCGTGGAAATGCGAGCAACACATACACTTGGGCTAAAGTTTTCCACAAGGAACCAAGACTAAGCACACACACACACAAAAATAAAGGAAAGAAAGGGAAAAAAAAAAAAAGGCTACCCTGAAATGCATTTCTGGGTCCATGCAAGCTCACTGTTAGGTGTAACAGTCGTGCAGCTGCCATCTGGAAAGCTTTCTGAGCTAATGAAATTCCCTATGCAACTCTGCTCGAGAAGTAGCACTTGATGGATCTAGTTATCAAATGGCCACAATTCTAATTGATCCTCAGTTTATCGATTTCCTTGTCACTATGCAGAAAATAACAGGAGACTGTTTAAAAAGCGTACCTACAGGGAGGTGGAAAAATACAATTCTGGGTTAAACTAGCACGGATTAAGCCGCCGGGTCTCTCCTGACGGAGCACCCACTTCACTCACGCTTCGGACAGTGACGGAGGGATGCTGGCGGCAGGTCGGTGCCCACCCATCCCACCAGCCCGGGGAAGGAGAGCCGCCAGGACCCAGGCGAAAGTTGAGCGCGGCGCAAGCCTGTCCCCAGACGGCACCCGGCGGTGCCGAGAGAGCCCCGGAGCCGGCCGGCCCCCCCGGAGCAGCCATCCCGGAGGGTCCCGGGCTGCCCCACCCCGCGGAGCGGGTCCCCACGGCCCCGGACCGCCGTACTCACCCGGTCTCCTCCTCACCGGCCTTTTCCTGCCGCTGCAGAAGCGCACTTTGCTGAAGACCCCCAGGACGTGCCTCTCGCAGAGGGAGCGCCCGTCCTTGCTGGGGCTGGAGCGGCGCTTGGAGGCGGACACCCGGTCGCTGTTGGACTCCCTCGCCTGCCGCTTCTGCCGGATCAACGAGCTGGCGATAGCCGCTGCCATCGCCGCTCATGGGCCCCCCACGCCGCTCCGCTCCGGGGGGCGCCGCCCGGGCGCGCTGGGGCCGAGCCGCCGCCGCGCCCCGCGGGGACGGGGGACGGGGACGCCCCGCTTAACGCGCTGCAGCCCCAAGTCCCTGCGCCGGGGAGGGCTCAGCCGGCCAGGCGGAGCAGGGCGCCCGGGCTAACAACCATGGCTGGCCGCCGGACCCCGCCGCCCATGGGTCTGTCCCCGGGGAGCGCAAATCCCAGCGCAGGCGGCCGTCGGCGAGAGACCCCCGGCCGGGCTGGCAGCGTCCCCGCGCCTTGTAAATCCGGGAGGCGGCTGCCCCGCTTGCAAAGGTCCGCCGGCGGCAGCTGTGTCCAAAGAGGGGGTGGGGGGTGGGGGGGCCGCGGAGGATCCGCGGGTCCCTGCGGCGCAGTGCCGCTCCTCTCTGCCCGGGCGCAGGCGGCGGCGCTTCCTCCCTTCGGCCACCCTCCGGCGAGGGGCCGTGGGACGAGTCAGAGCCCCCCCGGCCCGCGGCCAGCCCCGGCCCCAGCGCGGTGGCTCGGAGGAGCGGCGCGGCAGTACGCGCACATGGACGCGGCTCCGCTCCGCTCCCGCGGCCGGGCTCAGGGCGAGCCGCGCTGCATTTCTGTTTGCACTCCTCCTCTTCCTCTTTTCCCCCCCTCCCCACTCCGCTCACAGAGAGGGCGGGAGGGGAAGGAAAAAGCAGCCACGAGAAAAAGCACCAGGCCAGCAAACAAACAAAAAAGAGGCGATACAATAAAATTAAATATATATATATAAAAAAAAAAAAAAAGAAGCGCCCCGCCGCGGGTGCGAGCTCACATCGCCGCAGCTCGGCGCCCCGGACTCACAGCGCCATGGCTGGCGCAGCTCTCCCAGCCCTGCTCGCCGCCTCTGCCCCGGCAGCAGCTCTCCCCGACGGCAGCAACCCACATCGTCCGGCCCGGCGGGAAGCCGCGGAGCGCTCGGCACCGGGGCGGCCCCGGGCTCGGCTGCCGCGGCGGAAACGGCGGCGGGAGGAGCGATGCGAGGCAGGGAAGAGGAGGAGGAGGTGGAGGAGGAGGAGGAGGGCGGGGGGGTGCGGCTGCTCTGCTGCTCCGTGCGGAGCTCAGGATGCTCCGCGGTGCCGCCCGACGGCGACGGGGCGAGGAGGAGCCGAGCCGCGCCCGCCGCTCGTCCGCATCCTCCGGCCCGGCCCGGGAGCCGGGAGGGGCGGCCGACGCGAGGCCGGGGGGAGGAGAGGGGAAGGAGGGGCCGGGGAAGCCCCCTCGGACGCCCACGCCGCGCGGGGCTGCTGCCAAGGCGGCCGGGAGCCCCGCAGCACCGCGGCGGCCGGGCGGGTCGGTGCCGGGCGGGAGCTGGGCTCCGGGCTCGGGGAGAATTGCAGCTGCTCCCGCTCGCCCTCCTCTACGCAATCCTACGTGATCGAGGTTTGGATGAGAATAATCGCGCAGGCAGAGCGAGGCAACTGCAGCTCCGCGGCGGCTCTGCCCCTCCGCCCGGGCAGCCCCCGGGCCGGCCCGCCGCCCCCCGCGGGGAACCGGGCTTCCCCGGAGCCGCAGCCCCGCCCGTCCCCTCCGACGAGCCGCCTGCGACTTGTGCAGCCACCGCGGCCACCTCCTCGGCCATTGCTGTGGATGCCCGAGCACCCAGCCTCAGCAGCCGAGCATCTCCATGGCTTTCCCCGCTTCTCTCTGCCAGCAGAGACAGGGCGACAGCCCCCGGCACCCCAAGGGCTGCGCTGCCGGGGGGGTGTCGGTGCCTCGTCTGGGGAGCCGACTGCAGTGGTGGGTACCACCAGGCAGGTCCGAAGGCAGACCACCGGTTTATCAGCAGGTGCCCTGCCCCGGCCAGCCCGCAGGAGCTGGGCGGGCTCCCTCACATCTACAGCCGCAAAACTGCACCGGACAAAATTTAAGATGCAGAAATATGTCTCTGGTTATCCAGTTGAGTAACTGCCGTTGCTGCCGTAAGAATGGTGCTCTCCAGATTTCAGGTTCAAGTTAACAGCTAACGAGTTGCGTGCAGGAGGTGATGAGCAAGGTACGTGGAGGAGGGTGCAGGGAGAGGGGATCTCGGCTGGGAAGAGGAGACCTGCCTCAGCTATACCTTGGCGAGTACCAGTGGCAGCAAGAGACTAACCCAGTCCCAAAGTTGTAGGGGTGACGCATCTACCCAGCTGAAGAGGGCATTTTAAACCAATTGGGGTGCCCCTCTGGGAATTACCAACTCCAGCAAAACAATGTTTGTAACTACTTCACAGCAAGAACTTCAGCTCTAAACTACTATAAAAAAAGGCAACTGAAGCAACCACCCACCTACATCCATAACGATTAACTAAACTCTGGCATTACTTCCTGATTTTCACTCTTAATCCCTGTGCATGGCAAAATGAGGTGGAATCAGGTTCTCCTGGAGAGAACAGGGCAAGAAGATGTTCAAAACCATTTGGGAGATATAAATGTTTGGCTGTTGATCTCTTTTTAACTGCTGCCAACTTTTTTGAGCAGATTTCACTGTCCCAATCAATAAAGATTTTTCTTCCATTTCCTGTAACTAAAGTGCTTCATATTTTAATTTTCTCTGCTGGATTATTTCACTTGACATCAAAGAACGTTGCAGTACAAGGTACAGGCATGGCCTAAAGAAAGCTGTTTGCAGACAGAGAATCACTGTCTGAACTGCCAGTGAATTATCCAAAGCTTCATCTTCAAAGGATGTGAGCAAATCTGACATCTTCCCAAGAAAGAGGTTTTCCCTTTATATATAAAGATACTTTTTTGACTGTAGTGTTCAAATCTCTGGTGAAAGAATGCTGTTTTATTCCCCCCCCCCCCCCCATATTAGCTAAGTTTCAGTTATTTTGACATGCAGCTAATTTGTTTTCTTGTGTAGCTGTAAACTAGGAGTAGCAGCTCTGCACTTAAAAATGATCCTAATCAGTGATAAAGTTGGTCACAGTTTTGGGTTGGGTTTTTTTTTCTGGTGATTTGTGGATCTGAAAAGAGCTCCTGCAACTGACGGGAAATGCTTCTCCCAGGTGTCTCTGCTTCTGCAGTGATGGAATTAATTTAAAGCAGAGTTTGTGAAACTGAATATAATGTTGCATTTGCTAACACACAGGTCTGTTGTTATTTATAGATGTCCAAGGAGTGCACGGGGTTTGGTTCTGAATGCAGGCACAGCGCCATGAACTCCTGGTGACATTACTGCCATGTGCATCTGCTCTGCACCACTCTGGATCATGCCCTGACATCACAAAATTTTCTGAAGAGCCCAAGCTTTTATAAACATCAAGCAAGCCTAGAGCAGTCTTGAACTGCGAAATTGAAGGCCAACCTCGTCATGCTCCTGCACCGTCATTCTTGCAGATGAAACGTTACCTTAGGTGGGCTGCCAAGTGAAACAGAAAAGCCTCCATGTGCTTTGGCTTCTGCCAGTGGAAGTTCTCGCCTTCAACTTCCGTCTGGGTAAATAGGGCTCAAAACATCTCCCATTTTCATCTGTATCAGCTATTCCTCTCTGAGGGTAGTGCAGCCTACACTATTCCATACGATCTACCCCGTCCTGAACCCAGGGGCTGCATTCACCCCTCGCTGCTGCCAATGGAAGCTGAATTGTTTGATCAAACTGGGCCAATATGGCATTTTTCCTTCAGGCACATTTTTAAAAACTAATATAATATAATATGTTATATTAATATCCCTATATCATATAATTATTAAGGCAATTTTTCTCCCCTGCCTCTTCTCCCCTGGGCTCCCTCCTCACCTCCAGTGCCATTCTGGAAAGCTGCACGGTGCGCACTTTGAAGAAGGAAGGAAAGAATAGCACTGATTCATAAAATGAACAAGCAAGACAGTGTTTTGATCATGCTGGAGAGACTTGTCAATGCTCCTCCTGCAGTTTGTGGATGGAGAAAGGCCCCACCCTGCACACAGGAGCAGGCAGAGGGTCAGACCCCCCATGGCTGTTGAAGAATCAGACTCACAATGCTGATTAAATATCCCCACCCCACCCTAAGCATGCAGCAGCCTATACATGAGACACTCGCTATGGAAGGAGGCCAATCTAAACGTTTCAAGATGCTGTCATTTCTGAGGTTTTGTTCACTTCATAAATAAACTCCTCTGTCCTCAGTGCTGAGGTTTAAAATGAAGGCCAGGGCTTTGGTGGCTTGAACAGAGAAGAGATCTAGAATTGCATTCCCTTACCTTCCTAAACAGAATGATCTATCTAGGTCAAAACGGAGGTTATTGGCATCTTTCCTTAGTGAAGTGCAATAATTCCCGCAGGGTTGCTAACAGAATATCCTGTTTATTTTTCACAGAGCCTTCAAAAGCCCTGGGCTGTGTTCTGTAGATTCAGTCATTAGGCATATCTCTGCTCTCCTAATTCTGTACACACGGAGCTAACTACAGATAGAAGTGTATGCAGGTTTTTGCTGCATAGCTACTGAAAATGCATGCGTGAAAGTTAAGGAAGAGATTTAAATTTAATACCGCTTTAAAATGTATATGCGTATCGCTATAGTTGAATGGGGAAAAGAAAGACGCCCATCTCTGGCCAATAATTATGAATGGCCTAATTCACCATTTTACAGCAGCATAGCAACAAATCTCTTCCAATAGGAAGGCACTATTGAGTTTGGAAGTCTGCACGCAGACACCTCTTAAGAATTGTACCCAATTTCCACGCTGTGTAAATTACATCTAAAATGTGCATTGCCAGGGCTGCTTATTAAGCAGAATTAAGCCCATATCCGTGTTTTATTAACTTTATTCTTTACAAGGTAGCCCCTTGTTGCATGTCTAGCATAATTAAAATTCATGCAGCTTTGGCATTCCCCAGTCTCTCTGCGTGGGTGGACTTTTTTAAAAAACATGCCTGGGTAACCTGATAAAGAAAAGACCTTACAGTATTTTGCTCGTTTTGTGCGCAGGGTAATTCTGTTTACAATGCATGGTTTTATATGTATGTTTGGATACCTAATAAGAATTCACATGGCCACTTAAAAATACGCTGTTTGGGGAGAGAGATCTGGCCCTAAAAGAGCAGCAGAATAGGAAAACTGGCTGGCTTTCTGGGCTTTTCTTGCACAGCTGAGCTCTGAGCTGACTAGGCCCTTTAATAAACTCCGAAAAGCCTGCATCATCTGATTGCTATATTAAAATAATTTATTTAATGGGCCCCTCACACCCTTTTTTGGCTTCAAAGATTCAATTAAAACAAAATTTGCAACTCATCACGAGGAATATTCATTAGCCTACCTGGTGTATTTAAATACAGCTCTAGCCTGGGGAGAAGTTGGGCTTGTCTGTGTCTTAAAGCGAGTGGCAGGTAAGCAGGTACGCAGATTGCTAAATGAAGCCACTGCTCCAAAAACTGGGCCACAAGTAGCACCAACACAACAAAACCAACTGGAGCCCAGAAAAAAAATTCTACTCAGATTTTATATGTTCATACATATTTTTTCCTTTATAAGAGAGGACTTCTACTTAACAGGTTTTGTTCCTCCTCAGTGACTTGTTGCCTATAGCCAGTGGAGGCAGGGGAACAGAAGAAAGCTTTGCTTCACTGAAGGCAACAGCGACTGTCTAGGAATGAAAATTCCATGATGCCTTTTTCTTCAAGAAGCCTCCTGTATGGCTGAATAGACTTTATCCCTTGGGTTCTGGAAGCATCTGCTGAAAATGGCAGGAAGGGACACTATCCAGGGTTGATTCTGCTGCCTACACCTTGCTGCAAAGGATGTCTCCCTGAAATGAAGCCTGAAAAGGAGTAGTAGCAGAAGGGCATCTGAAACTGTTCCCACATATGAAGAGAGACCTCCCTGCAGACAGGTCAGTGCCTGTCCCACATGCCAGAGCAAGACCTGGGGCTTGATCAAGATGGGCTCATCTCAAAGCTGCTCCCACCCCAACAGCCCTGTTCATCAGCTCTTCTGCCATTGCCTTCCCCAGTGGGATAAAGGCATGAAACATTGCTGTCCTTGCAGTGATGTGCTTCAGTTACGACTTCATTAGTGGCAGGAGTCCAAGGGAAAGGGCCTGCAAACACCTGCTCGGTGACAGCTCCCACACAGCACTTCAGTCATTGAGGCAATGCAGGGAGGACGCCTCACTGAAGGGTCTCCAATCAAGAAGCAATGAAAGGATAGGTACTCTACTTGCAGATAACCTTGTGCAAGGCAGAGCTAAGAGCCCTCTCTTCCTGAGTGAGGGACACACAGCCAACCAGCTGCTCCAGGCTTAGAAGCATCCACCTAAGCGTATCTTCTTGCCTGTACTATAGCTGCTGGCATCTGCCTCCCTCCCTTCCTCCCTCTGCCTCTTCTTCCTCACTCGTCTCCTCCCAACATCCAGCAACTCCCTCCATCCACCCCCTTAGGGACTTTTTCACCCATGGTCACCCATCTAAAGGCCCTAAGCCACAGGAACTGCAAAGAACTGGAAGGGGGAGGGAGAGCACGGACTTGAAATTTCATCCCAGGTTACATCTGCATTCACAGCAGGCAAGAAAGAGGAAAAGACCACATCCTCGTGCTTTTAACGCAGAGCAGGAGCTTGAGGCCGAAATAGGTGAAATAGCCACCACAGAACAACCCCGATTGTACACACACATCGTGCCCTTCTTTGTCTGACGCAGAGACCTAGTCCTCAGACCTCAGGGTAGCTGCACTTTCACGAACAAGACAACTCCCACAACCTTCCCCTCCCTAGGAGAGGTCAGCCATCCCCATTGCTGTCCTTGAATCCTATTTAATGACAGCCTGTAGCCGATTTGTGCCTACACTTTCAACAATGCAAGAGGTGCCCAGTTCCTAGGGACACTGAACTGGTTGTGTCTGGCTTTATATCTCACCTGCCTGAAGGTGATGTGGTCTGGGTGGAGAGGGGAGTGTGACCCCACAGTGCAGTTTCAGAAGAAGGGCCTCCAAACCCCCGGGGCTCAGGAGGTCTAAGGGGCTGCCCATGATTTGCCCCCTTCCCTAGGAGGAAGGAAAGCTGCTCACGCCGCGAAACTTCCTTATGTTGTAACCATGCAGCCAGGCACTGATTCCAACCAAAACTGTTTTCAAGCATGTTGGGAAAAGCCTTTCAATTTTAAGTTTCCATCAAGCTGACTTTGCTGAAAGTCAAACAGATCCTTCCTGATTAGATCTTGGCTGAGGCAAAACAGCCCGATTATGTGATTGAGAACGATAAAAAGAAGGGAGGGAGAATGAAACCCCTATCGCGTTCCTCCAGCAGGGATGTGGGATCGCCTGCTCCCCAGCAAGTGAAGGCTTGGAGACATCAACCTCCTTAACGCACATTATGTCACACTGGCATAGGCCAAGAGGAGGAAGAAAGGAGAGAAACTGTCAAGGAGAAATAACAAACTCCCTCCAGACCCATAAATCTATCTGCACACAATGGATTCTGCCAGTCCTAAAGAAGCCTTGGAAAATTCCCTGACCCCAAACTTTGCTTGTCCCTTCATCCATCCTCCAAATCCATAAGAAGCCCAGTACTTGCATCCTGAGCCAGGTCGTATCTCAAATCCTGCCGGGTCAGAAGTGCAATGCTTCAAAGGGGCAGCCGGTTGCTCTCTCACCACACAAAGACTCCGCAGTTTACAGAGCTCGTGGGAAATGCAGTGACTCTGACCAAACCTGGTACTCGCACTGCCATCGAGCTCTGCAGAGCGGGAGTGCTGGGACGTTAATCCTGCCCTCAGGATGCTTCTGAAGTTACATGCATCCAGATTGCATCTTATTTAACCAAACCTGCTTATTTCTCCCACGCACTACGAGGGCATACTCAACATTAAATGTAAATAAGAGATTACAGCTGTCACACAGCTAGGACAAGGTTTGAAGACTCCCTCATCCCCTGCTGACCTAAAGTGCTATGTAAAAAGGATCCAGGTGAATACATCACTTCCCTCACATACCCCTGGCCTCTGAACACATCTCTTGCTATTTGCATTGTAATTTATTTCCCTCCCCAGCAATAAATCAACTTTTCTATCTCCCCAGCAATAAATCAACTTTACTATCTCCTCAGCAGAATGAAATCCCATGTCTTCTTTCCCTGGAGTCTCACACCTACTGCAATCCACACACCAATAAAGATATCAATGGTCTGGAAGCAAATCTAAGTTTGCCAAGGATACAAAGACTAATGCAGTAGTAATTAATGATTGCAGCAGGTCTGGTGAAGAGACTAAACTGAACTGACATGGAAACTGAGTTCACAGAAACAAGTTTCATTTTAATGCAGCCAGATCAAACCTCTGAGGATAAATTGTGCAGCCTGTATTACTTCAAGATTGGGCTTTATTTTTTTTTTTTCTTCCCCAGACAGCAGTGACTGGAAATTGGGAATCATGAGAGAGATACAGCTGAACAGGAGCTTTCTCCACAGGACTGCAGCTAGGAGAGCCCAAACTACCCTTGGGTGCACGTGTGGAGCAATAGGGAGCAGACGCAGAAATGCTCTGCCACATTTGTACCCAACGTAGCAAACACCAGTCCCACAAAAGGCAAAGTCTGGTTGCCACTTCAGAAGTGGCAGGGATCAGAATGTAGCTCCGAGAGGACCTGAGATCTGCAAAGAATCTGGGTATAGCAAGAGACTTGAGCAGTTAAGTCTCTTTATTGCAGTAATAAACACATCTACGGGGGATTTGCATAGGGTCACTCTGTGAAAATTATTTTGGTACTCAGCTGTATTTAGGCTGTTAGTACTGTGGCCACTGATAGTTCGCTGTTGCTGGAAATCTGGCCACAGAAGAAAAATGGTTGAGATTCTTTGTATCCAAGAGAATGACAGTGGAGACTTAGCCCTGACCGATAAATCTCTCACCTCTCAGTAAGAACATTTTCAAAAGGAGGGGCTCTTTCAATCCAGCAAAGTCAGAATGAGATCTGGAAGCTATCAGTCAAGGCAAGGCTCATGTTTATTGTTAATAGCAAAGGTAATTCATCAAGAGAACAATATGGCAGGACTTGTGATGGATCCTCTATCATTTCACCCTAAGAGCCAACCTCTTTCAAAAATAGATGAGCTGACATCATAGCGCACAGGGCACAAAGGACCCTGGAGAGGTCACCACTGTACTGTGCCAGCAGTACCTTCATCATCACTGACAAGGTTGGTCCGACCCCTGCCTAGGGACCTGCAGCAGTGGAAATCCCACAGCTGCCTTGGGAATGCAGCTCTGCACCACCCTCAGCTGAGAAAGGCTCTTCCTAGCATCTAGTCCAAACCCTGCTTATCTAGAAGCTTCTTGCCCTATTGATATGCCTGTCACAGGGGACTTAACTGGGCTTGCTCTGTGTAGTCCTGACTCCTGAAGCAGGAGACCAGACGGTGCAGTCACAAATAGTCCCTTCAGCCTGACTTCTGAGAGTCACCTGGTGTCAGTCAGTATTACAGCTAAGATGAACAGAAATCCACTTTGCAGAAAATCTTGGGTTCAAAGTTACGTTTCTTCCCTATAAGGAATGAAAATGAGACCTTTTGGAGCTCACTATGAAATGCCACAAGAGCAAGAAAGCTCACTGCTCTGGTAGAACTGGTGGTCTCACCACTTTCAAGATCAAGACTCAAGTCTCTCTTTTGCACTGGACAGAGCAGGGGCATGAAACTGGGTCTGTAAATCCCTCTGCAATGGGCTCTTCTGAAATGACTATTTCCTTTCTCCCTCCCACAATTTTGGTAAAGTGGCATTTTCCAAAGGAAAACACAACCACTACCGATTATTTGGCTGCTGCTTCTACAGGCACCCATCACAGCCTCCCAACTTGTATCATAGGTGTCTCCATGAAGCAAATTAGTTTTGGCCTTTTCTGCCCTCAGACTGCTGAACTCTAGAAATGCTTAAAGCAGAAGCTGCAAAAGCTGCTCTAACCACTTTGTAGGACTCTTCTGGGGCTTTCCAAGAATAGCTTTTGGACACGGGCAACCCTGTTTCCTTGCTTCCTTTATTCATGACCTCTCTACAGCTCTTGTCTTGGACAAGGAATTCCTGTACAGTGTGATTTCTTTCCTCCTCTCTGGCCATGCTTGCCTCTCCTCCCCTTCATATGCATGTTTCTTTTCCCACGTCAGGGAAAGAGTTAGTGTCTCTTTGGTCTTATTCCATCACGTAACACAAAAAATATTATTCAGTTAAAGGGCTGTTGGAGCCTGCTACAGACAAGTCATTGATTGAATTCAGTGTCCAGAGACTACCCCTGTAAAAGAGAAGAAATAAGGGGAGAGAGCAATGCCTTCCATCAGGCATGGAGAAACAGGCACGGACCCTGCTTACCCATCAAAGTAATGTCCTAAAGCATTCCCTTTTGAATGCAGCCAGGTCCTTCGGGATGACAGGACAGGATCCCCCGAGTTCTCCTTTCTACCTCCACAAAGGCGGCTGCAAAGTTGGGAATGCTCCGTCCCCTCCACCCTAGAGACAGTGTCAGCTGCCCCCTGCTCTGGCACTCATCACGATGGCTATGGCTCATCCTTGCCACCTGCCCCACGGCATTTACAGGAGCCCACGGGCACTCCTGGGGCAGCTGTCTGCTGTGCGACACTCCCACCCCAGTGCAGGGGCAAGGGGCAGCCTCTGGTAATGAGTCGAGCTGGCAAGGCAGCCAGCAGCACTCCAACTCCAAAAGGTGCTGTAGCGTTGCCAAGTGTTGTTGGATGCAGGGAAACTCACAATAACAGCTTTCATCTTTCATTATGATTGAATGCTCCTGCTCTAGCCTGTTGAAAATACCATCTTCTGAGATACTATGGGCTCACCAAAGTTCAAAAGGTAGTATAAACCAGGGGGCAAGTTATTTGCATTTTCTTCTGGCAGAAGCTTCTACATAAGACTAGCTGCGCTTGGCAATTGGAAAATGTACGAGTGTGGGGGTGGGGAGCCTAAATTAAAAGCCACTTAAGTGGGTACTTGAGTAATTATTGGGAGGCTTCTGAAGAGAGATTTTTGTCAGTAATTAAGGAGAACATGGCTTTGTACTGGGTACAGGTGGCAATATGACAACAGAGATCATCAGCACTCCACACAGAGATGACCACCCATCCATTAGCTGCAGAGGCATGTTTGGATTTTCTGCCCAAAGAGCATCCTTCAGAGTTGAAAGAGGGCCAGGGCAGTAAAGGGGCTGAAATCCTGATTGTCTGACAATCTCAGATCCTCTGCACCAGGAAACAGTATGCGCAAGATTATTTTTGTGAAGACACCTAGCTCTTGAGGTCCTTTTTCCTCAGCAGAAGTGGGTCCTGCTGATGCCTCCATCTTCAGCAGCTCCAGAGGCCCTGAATTCCTGGAAAACCTCCCCATCCAAAGAAACTGAAGCAAAATGTGATGGGCAGTTCCAGCCCTGAGGAAAGTTGGCTTATGCGTCCTGTCAGTGGTGTGGGCAGGTTAGTTGTGACCTGGCTCCAAGAATGTTCTCTCTCTTTTCCCTGACTTCGTAAGACTCTTGCAAGCCTTGTCTCCCATTTGCTTGGCTTTTAGGATCTTTCTGTTTCTTAAAGAAAGCCAACGATACATGTTCTCTTCTCAGTGTTAAGAGCCAAATATTTCTCCAGTCCACTACAGCAGACACTTCTAGAAACTGGTGTCTCTAATACCTACTCCAGCCCTCCTCAAATGCTGTAAAAAGTGAGGTGCAAGAAGTTGCCCTCACATGAAAAGACTGATTTGACAATGAAGTGACTGAGAAATAGAGTAACTTCCTCATGACAAATGCAAGCACTTAGGAAATTAAGTGTGAAGATCTGTAGCTACCAGGGCAGTGTCTGCCTCCTCATCAAAGATGCAGGTAAAGAAGCTTGAAGACAGTAGCAGTAAAAGGAGCATACGCAACATGAATGTCCTTGTGGAGGAGTATATTTCATAGACACTTCATTACCTTCAACAACTTTCAGGTCCTTGTTTATTCATCAGCAAGTCTTAACTGTCATGAGACAAAAAATGTGAGCTGTGTTTATCAAAATGGACATAAACGAGCTAGACTTCCAGATCTCACTGATGCTCCAGGGATCCCCCCGCAAGCTCCAGCCTCAGCCCCTTGCACTACCCACGCTCCGTGCTGAATGCGGGGTGTGCAAGAGATTCCTGCGCAGCGCGCACCAGCTCTCGTCCCAATTAAACATGCCAGACTGACTCCTGCAAAGTTCCCCTTCAAAAAAGCCCCAGTTGACGTAAGGAGCAGGCACCGAGCATTCGTTCTAGAAAAGGCCACATGCTACTCCCAGCCTTATTACTTGCACTTGGATGGCTCCAGCAACTAATGCAATCCTCTCACTTTTCTTTCTTGACCCCTGGCACGATGTAGGGCCTGAAAAGTCTTCTTTCTGTTTTTATTTATTCAACCATTTCACATGGACTCTGTCAGCTTGAATTTGGCCCAGCTTCTCAATTTTGTGAAGAAAAAAAATTTTAAACACGGAGCATTCATGAACAATCAAACAGAAAATATACCCACAATATTGTACAGCTTGAATGAAAGCTTTTCTTTTTAAAACAAAGGATGCTCCCTTGTGTTGCTTGAAACCCTGGCACCGGAGCAATTAAGAAAGTGAAACTGGCTACAAACTAAAGCAGAATGGACATGTTTCATAGATCTTCATTGCCCAGGCAGAAAGAAATGTAAACAGGGCATAAATTACAGCAGCCAGAGGACAGATAAGCTGAAGGACAATGCTGGCACAAGAACAAATGGGTAGAAACTGGCCAAGAATAAATTTAGACTAGGAATTAGACATGGTTTCTAGCGATCAGAGGAGTAAGACACTTCCAATAGGAGCAGTGGGCACTGTGAAAAGACGGTGTGACACAGCCTGCAATAACACAGCCAAGAGACCCTTTCTGTCATCTGTAGCACCAATACTTTTGGTCTTTAAAAGAATGGGGAGACGTTTGATGCGCACTCAGTAGGTTTTTTTAATGAGCGCTGTCCCTTTAACCTTTGCTAATTGTTCCATCTTAAAATATATCTATCCTAATAGCCTTGCTCATTTAATTGATGAATTAAAGTAAGCAACAGCAATTATTGAGTGCTTTTATTTAGTGGCGTTGTTAAATAAAGCGAAAGAAAATAAGATCCCATAAAATACAAACGGCCTTATGTAAGTGTTGTTAGGGACGCAATGACAGGAGGGCATTCAGTCAAGTGTTTATATTGTTACTATCATTCAGACATCAGCTCCAAAGCTTATCTAATTTGAAAGCCACTCCTGCGGATCTTTGCTATTGATTGGTGCAGTCTGCAGAGACACCACTTTCTACAAACTCAGTCCAGAACAGGGAAGCTGTCAGCTCCCACGTGTGGGGTCCCCTGGCCAGCTGATACTCACATGTGTCTTTTCTGCTTGCCAGATGCTTTGGGGATACCCAGTATCAACTGGCCGGGGCGATGCTGGGGTGATGGTGGGATTCCGTTGGTAAAGTGAGTTAGGAAGAGACATACCCTCAGCTCTTCACCCCAGATCATCTCCCCTGACCAGGATTGCTGGTCTCTCAACTTAGCTACTACTCAGCCTAAGTAAAACTTATGTTTATGCCCGTAATTTCTGCACTGAACTGCTATATTGCCAGTTAATGTTGTTTAGAAATGAATTGCTGCTGCATAATGTACGGCAGAACAACAAATACACATTAGCTACATATCACAAATCAGATAATTACCAACCAAGATATTCTTACGCGTGTTCAACCTCTTATACGATGTAATAGGACACTATCAAAATAGAGCTCGCATTACAATGACAGTTTTGGCTTCTAGCACTTTGACTTTTATTGTAATAAATTCTAATTTTCTGATTTTTATCTGCTCCTCCCCCCCGCCCTTCTAGTGGCGTAGGAATTATGATTATGCCAGCTCTAAAACTAGACTGCCTGTTTTTAAAGCAGTCTTTCTGCCTGATTCACAAGCACAGCACTGAAGCATTTGAGACACAAAAATTGCAGATCATCCTCAATGCCAAGAGCAAAGCACCAAGTTGACAGGCTTCCCTTCGACTCCCACATCCACCACCAACCTACAGAGTGACCACAGGTGTATACCCTCCTCCCCATGCTTCAAATTCCTCCTACCCATAAAATGAGGACGATGATACTGCCTTTGTGAGCCATTACCATAGGAAAGCTTGCAAAGATACTTTCCTGGGGGGTCAAATGGATTTCAGGCTGGGATTTTTCAAGCAGTGCAGACAAGGGGTGCTGACGGAGAAGCCCCCACTTTCCCCACACTTACACAGCTGGAGCTTTCAGTAAGGGGCCCCCCTTTTGAAAGCTCAGCTCCTCTCCACCATGAGCTGTCACCCTGTCATATCTTACCTCCCCCTGCAAGGCCATAAGGAGAGGGCTTGGCACCATTGCTGCAGAGGAGCCTTGGCCCCACCAGCCACGCTCTCCTCCCCTCACCAGTTCTTCCAGCGTATTTACACAGCTCGCAGGATTTCCGTGCCACTGCTATAATTGACAAGGTTGCCACCTTGCTTCACCAGGACTTCATTTTTTAGCCCCACAGTCCCTCTACACCCAGTACCGTGACACATGAGCTCAGCAGCCCAGAAGCTGGGAAGAAGATGGAGATGCCAAGCAAGGCTTGGGGCACACTTGACCCTGTGCCCCAACAGCCACCGAGGACCTGCTAATCCCACCCAAACCTCTGCGGGCCTTGGGGTTGCACCAACAAAATCATTTTGACTACTAAGTGACACTGTTCATGGGTGTCGGGGAATTGCAGAAATTTTTCAGGGTTGTTATTTTTTTTTGTGCATGTGAGGAGAGTGAAAAATCAGAAAAATACATAGCATTGCGCTGAGTCATCTTTTTTTCCTACAATGAATTAAAAAAATTGGAAAACAATATTGGGTTTACAGAACTACTTTATTTTGCTTGAAATTAATCTTGTTTCTATTCCACATGATTTAACCATCAAAAGATTAATTTTGAGGAAAACCCCAAATTTTTTAAACTTTCCAATGTTTTGGGTTTTTTTTTTGGGAGGGGGAATATTGCAAAGTATCTTGGAAGTTGTTGCTCATGGAAAAATTTGAAATGCAATTAGATGATGATCTCAGGTTACAGTTTTATGTATTTTTTCTAAAATTGGGAAAAGATCTCATTTGGCCTCTAAATCCAACACTGCTTTTTGTTTGGGAGCATCCTAGTCACCACCACATCTAAGCCAAAGCTTTCCCAGAAAATTAGGATAAAAAAAAAAAAAAAATCACTACCAATTTACATCAAGTCCAGATAGCTGCATGCACCCCTGAATTTACCTGGGAAAGCCACCCAACTCGTGATTTTGATTTTTAAACCACGTCCTTTTTGAAGTATCCCTCTCCCATCTTTTCCTTCGTTCTATCATTTCTAACCTCCGCAAACGCTTGCAAAAACTGCACCAATTATCAAACAGCATATATAAACAGTATATATATATATAAAAAAAATAATCTACCGGTATCATAGGAGCGGGGGGGGGGGGAGCTGCGGGCGGCTGCGGAGCGGCAGTGCCGCCCAGCGGCGGCTGAGCCGCCGCTGGTCGCCACTGCCGCTCCGCAGCCGCGTATTCACCGCGGACGGAAGGAGAGCATCTCGGCTCCAGGAGAGTCGCTTGGCCCGCCCCGTCTCAAGGCGCGGGGGGGGGGGGGGGGGGGGGGGGGGGGGAGGAAAAACAAAAAGGAAGAGGAAAAGAGAAGAGGAAAAAAGGGAAATAAAGAAAAAAGGAGGGGGGAAAAGGGGTGGGGAAGAGGGGGAAAGGGGGGGAAAGGGGGGAAAAGGGGGGGAAGCAGGGGAAAAAGGGGGGAGGGGGAAGGGGGGGAAAGGGGGGAAAGGGGAGAAAGGGGGGGAAAGGGGGGGAAAGGGGGGGGAAGGGGGGGGAAGGGGGGGAAAGGGGGGGAAGGGGGGAAAAGGGGGGAAGGGGGGAAAGGGAGGAAGGGGGGAAGGGGGGAAGGGGGAAAAAAGGGGGAAAAAAGGGGGGAAAAAAGGGGGGAAAAAAGGGGGGAAAAAGGGGGAAAAGGGGGAAAAGGGGGGGAAAAGGGGGGAAAAGGGGGGAAAAGGGGGGAAAAGGGGGGAAAAGGGGGGAAAAAGGGGAAATGGGAGGAAATGGGAGGAAACGGGAGGAAAGGGGAGGAAAGGGGGAAGGGGGGGAAGGGGGGGGAAGGGGGGGAAGGGGGGGGAAGGGGGGGGAAGGGGGGGAAGACAAGGAGAAAAAAATAAAATAGAAAAGATAAAAAAAAGAAACAAAAACAGAACACACACACACTCAACTAGAGTGTAAACGCAGCGGAAGGTTTTTTACAACTGTCTGGAAGACTTTTATTCATTTAAACAGGGACTTCCACACACCTCACACAAGCCGTACGAGGAGCTTGACAGCATTCACCCTTTGAGCAATGTCCCAGCACAGTTGCTGGGCCCAGGCACCCCTCCGCTGCCTGCTTGCTCTGCAGGAAGGAGCTGGGTCTCATGCAGGCAGCAGAGCTGCCCTGGGAGATTTTACCAGGAGCCCAGACTTGCTGTAGGGTCAGCTGGAGGGAGATGGGGCTGCTGGCAGCCAGGAGATGTTCCTCTAAATGCCTACGTTCAAGAGGAGTGAGGGAAATGAGGGATCTGCTCCAGCCCCACAGGGCCAGCCGGGGCAGAGCCGAGGCAGCTCATCACCCCGCTTTCCACCGAGCAGAATTTGCAGCCCCGGTTCGCTGCGTGCAGCAAATCGGCACCTTTGCCACATCCCAGATAAAACTGGTCGGACTCAAGCCCTGCGAACTGGGGGCTTTCTGTTGAACAGAAACTTGAAATAAACAGTTTCGGGTCAAATTTGGAAAATACACATGCCCTGGAAATCAGTGAAAGGAGGGATGCTCAGCACCTTCAAAGGAGGGGGCTGAGGGTCTTTGCCGGGGAAGCCGGGCCGTTCCCCGAGAGCCCGGGGAGCTGCTGCCACCGCAGCGGCTCTCCCTGCGACAGCACTGCCACCTGGTGCTCACAGGGACACGGGCACACAAACACACACACACCAACTCACCCACGGCACTGCTCACAAACACACACACACCAACTCACCCACGGCACTGCTCAGCAGCTGCCCAGCAACCCATCTGCAACCCACCGGAGACCTTGCGCAGATGAACCCATCTATCCTAGGCCATTTTCTAAGGCAAGAGTTTCTCCAGCAATGCCCTGGCTCTTCTGCCTGCCTGGGGTCCCCACTTGCTCCTGTTTAAGCGTTACAGCTTTGCACTGCTCTTAGCAGGACTTCTCCCTTCATCTAACAGGTGGCTTTTGAGGCTTTGTGCTCTTGGCAGCTCTGCCACAGAAGCACAGGTGCCCTGTGCAGCAGGCGACAGGTCAATGAAATGACATGTCTTATCAACTCCACATTTAAAAAAAGACATCTGCGTGTAGTCTGACCAGAATATTTGGTGAATTTGTGCCATTTTACAGTGCTAGTTTGAAAAAAAACTTGGAAGACTGAAAGCAATGGAAATGTTTTTCTCTGCAAGTCAAACACTTGCCTATTCTTTTATTCAGGGTGCCTTATTCAAAGTATTTTTAACAAGTTAGAAACAGAGCATGTTTCTTTCTGTTGGAATTTTGGACTGTTCCAAATCTCATTCTTTCCCTCCAAACTTTTTGGCATTGCACAGAACTCCAGATCTGTTGTTCTCCCAGCACTAGGTTAAAGTGCCTCTCCCCTTTGCAGCACGCAGCCCTTGTACTCCATACCCTGAGAATCCGAGTCCAAATTCTAAGCTAGAATTGCTTGCTGCTAAATGCAAAGGTCTGTAACTTACACTGGAAACGCCTACTTGCCTCCACAGATCTTTCTCTGCTTTACAAACTCCAGAAAACTGAGTATGGACCAAGGTCACCTTCACTCCCCACTGAAAATGCAACCAGCAACAGGGTGGACCAACTCACCCGTTGAACAGCACAGAGCTACACCCTGCAATGTCCCTGCCAGACCGGCCAGGGGACAGCACAGCGAAGGAGATGGGGATTGTCGAGCAAGCCGTAGGCAGCCAAGTCAGAAGCTGACCAGAGCCTCGGAGCGGGCAACATTAAACACTTTGGCCTTGTTTTACAGCTAATCAGAGGGACCATACAGGATTCAGTGTTTTTTTTCTATCACAGAAGTGGTACGCAACAGTTTCTTACGCACTCCTTCCCTCCTGCCTGGTCCCAGTCGCTGCAAGCCAGGACTCACTCAGAAGCAGGAGGCTGCTGCCCAAGTCTGGAGCCGCAGTTGTTTCATACACAAAATTCACAAGGGAGGCAGCTTTTCCCCCTTTACCATCTGTTTTAGCATAGTCATTCTATACAAATGGTGAGAGCTGGGAAACTTAGATTCTGCACTTTAGCTGTCTGAATATATGTCCAGCAAAATCTGGGGAGTACCTCTGGGTATACTGCCAAGCAGTAAGGGACACTGCTCACACAGATGTACTACCACATCAGCTCTAGGTATTACAATCTGCAGGGTAATGTAGGTGCATAGATTACCAAAAAACCCCCAAACACATTAACTAACTAGCTTGGCCTTAGCTGTATTGCTTGCTTATTTGTCTGCAAGCAAGTTGTGAAAGTCCCCGCTCACTCTGTTATTCATAGCTATTTGTTTATGTTGCCTTGAGCAGTTCTTGCTCTGCCAGTCATGCAAGCCCAGCATTTGTAATTTGTCCTGTAAAATAGGAAATTAATGTAGGAAAGAGGCTGCATACAGCTTTCCACAGCAGCATTAATGTCAAGCACTATATTCTATTTTAACGGAATAAAATGGGTTTGTGCTGTACTGGCTAGTTGCTTGCCTGGGAAAAGGAAATTTCCACAGTCCTCTTGGTCCCACATCCTGACTCCGCAGCAAGAACTTAGAATAGATCACAGGGGTAAATATTCAAAGTTTTTTTCTCAGGAAACAGATCTATTCTATATTTGTTCTTCAGGAGATCTTCAAAATTTGCAGAAAGTGAACAGAGAGGAGCCACAAATGCAGCTATTCCTATCTGAATGCCGATTTCTCCTACACAGAGAAATGTGCTGGGTATTGCTTTAGCTCACCACAGAACAAGTACTGCAGAGCCACGCTTTAAATGAACTTATGCTGTAAAAAGCAATGGCTTTACTGCTAGCTGCTCTCTAACTGGCAAACCTATTGCAAAGTGAGAATGTAGCAGTCACTCACATCTCTGGCCTATTTAAATAAATCTTTGAGGTTACCTTGCCCAACAAAATCACACTGATAGAGCCCATTATTTCTAATGCAACACTGCTTTCTCTCCTGGGTACTATTTTCCTTCCCAGTATAGACTGTTTATACAATTAGGCATTTCCTACCCTGGGACACAGCCTTTGCAGCGTCATTGATCACAGCAAATAATAAGTACACGCAGGATGCTACAAAGTCTCATTGGGCCAACACTGAGCTCTCCTCTTAGCAATTTTTCCAGTAGGTTTTGTTTTGAACAAGGTGTAAGAACAGCCAGAACAGCCTCCTGTGTATTTGCAACACAGCCCTGGGTACAGGACAGGTGTAAGAGCACTAACGCTATTTGGAATAAAATGACCCAAAAAGAACACCACTAGTGCTCTACCTTATTAGCTTTATACTAAGGGAAGTAATCAGGGGTTCCATCAGATAGTTTCATTTCATAAGATTCTTCCACTTTTCTTGGTGCTAAGTAATTGCAAAAATGCCTGTTACACCAATGTGAGCAGCAGTAAGTGAAGCCACTTTTGCTTGAGCAGGACCTTGGCTCTAGCACCGGATGCCCCACCGAAAGCAAAGGAGGTGCAAATGCTGCTCCTACTAACGCTGACATCTGGGGAGGCACCCTGGGCTTACAGGGGGGCTGCCAGGAGCAAGCCAAGCCCTGCTCACATTTCTCATGCTGTGAAATCTGGCGCAACCCCGGAGACAACCCAGCACGCAGCCTGCAGCTCAGCATAGCCTTGCAGGCTGGTATCACCCTCAGCAGCTGGAACGCGCACAGTACACAAACCAGCGTGCCTAAAACTCAGTACGAGCCACTGTGGAGTCTTTATCACATCCTTTAATACAAGCTGGCTGTGGGCTTCCCTCTCCTCCTCTCACCTTACAGTACCTGAGCCGGTGGTTTCTGTCTCACAGCGGGGAAGAACGCATCCTTGCAATGCAGTAAGCCCCTGGTCCCTCTGGGTGCCTGCACAGCTAGAAAATCGTGAGTCCAGGACAGCTCTGCTTTTTCCAACACAGCCCAGCAACCCAAGTAGGCTCCTGGGGTCCCCAGCGGGACCATCTTCAGCTGTCACCACCTCTGCAAGCTCATGGCAGGCTGGCACGGTGCTTCAGCCCCCCCAGCGCCTGCCTGCCCCTCGGGGAGTGGGGTACTGGCCTGGCAGGAGCTGCTGACCTGGCAGGCTCTCGGGGGCTCTGACTCTGCGTGCCGGCATGGACCGAGCCCGTTTCTCGCTGCCATGCCAGTTTTCCTGTGGTCCCACAGGCACCTTCTTGCAGTCAGTGAAAATTCAAAATGACTCTTAGTGAATAATTAATTGTCATCATCCTGGATCATCTTTAATGAATGAAAATGTTGGAAACCTGCTGGGCACAAGAACACAGCTCCGTGATCGGGGCACAGATGTGCATTTCTGCAGGTGTTCCCTGAAATCCCTTAGTGAGAGATCCTGGGGCTGCAGGTTGAAATCCCTATTCGTTATCTCCTCTTGGAACCCTGAAGCCTGAAAATGCTGCAGGAAAAATGTTCATTTTCACTAAAGATGTCACATCCATCACAAACGGGGCACAGAAAACGCATTTCCCTGTGGAAAAGGCATTCCTGTGACAGGTGCAGAGAGAAAGAAAACAGGCTGGGCTTGGCAGATACATTAAGCGACTTCTGTTTAAGCACGGGTATTTGGAGCTCTCCGAGCCACGTGCCCATTTTCAGGCTGTCTCTCCCCAGGAGGAGCGGGGTCTCGGCCACCCGCCAGCTGCAATTCCAGCACCAGCTCTGCAAAAGAGGGTTAATCTGTCCCTGCCGCCGTGCCACCAACGCGCCGCAGAGTGCATGGCCCATTTATCCTTCCCAGGGCCGCCGCAGCGCTGCCAGGTCCGCCGAGGATTTGGCTGCTGATTGAGAGACCAAGGCTTAGGGAAGGACTGACGAGGGGTTCCTGTCCCCACGGTGCAAGAACAAACCTGTGCAGCTTTCTAATAGGGGTGAGCGTTTTTTAAGAGAGACCAACAAATTTCTTTGCATCTTCAGAAGCCAAGCTATTGGTTTAAGCAGCAAAACATCCTTTTAGGGGTTCACCTTCACCTTCGCAGTGTTTGGCTTTGTCGGTGACAGCAGCAACACCCTCCCCAGCCCCAGCGGGTGTAGGGGCAGAGGGCAAACCCGCTCCAGCTCCCACCCGCCTGCAGCTCCCTGAAGCCGTTTGGCCCAGCAGCCACAGGGAGGCATCAAGGGGATGCTCTGGCTCCTCGTTAAACCAGGAGAATGAGGGAAAGGCCTGGGGCACAATTACCTTAATGAAGCTGGCAGCTCTGCATGCTAACAGCACCTGACACGCGGGGTTTGAAGCGCAGCTGCACAACCAACCACCAGTGCTTTCGACCCCTTAAGAAGCGTAAGTGCCCAGCAAAGCAAATACCTGTCCGAAAGGAGCCTAGATATCCATGCTGCAGAGCAGGCAGCAAGTTTGCCTCTTAATTAAGTCTATGTTCGTGGAAAGCATCTGTGCACTGAGAAGCCCCAGCCCTGCCCTGCAGAAAGCGGCTGCCCCTGCCAGCAGCTGCCTCCCGGCTGGGTAATGATGGGGGTGACATTGGCGTTAATGCCCAGAGGAGGCCCGCGGGGTGCCGGCGGCCACAGCACACCCAGCAATCCGAAGGTGGCTGTTTCTTTTTCTTTCCAGACTTTAGAAAACACCAGTGACCTGCAGGTGATGAAAAACTGGAAACCACGGAGGCAGAAAGTGCGGCGAGTGTTTTGGAGAGCAGACAGAAAAGGATTCCACGTTCTGCCCGGCATGTACCTTTTGGACTCGGATTTTGTTTGTGTCATGTGCAGCCGCAGGTTAGGCTGGCAAGCACAAGTAGCACTGTAACATATGGCAAGGAACATTTTAAAGCCGTGGCTGCTCCCACCCCTGATCAGCCCCAGTTTGCAGACGGGAGGTGCGGAGGCTGCTCCCGAGCGGGCTGGGCGAGCCGTCGGCAGGATTCCATCAGCCTGCCTCGCTGCAGGATTTTTTGCTTCATTATGGAAATATACCAGGACACATTCAAGTTCAGTCTGGCTCTGACAGGTCATTCTTCAAAACCAGCTTGATGGGCTCCTCTTTCCTGACCATCAGGAATTCATAACAGATATTCCCCATCTACATCTCTACTCCCCACGTTTTACTTTGGTTCCTTACACTGATGATGTAGTTATTTGCCCAGTGTCAGAAAAAAGCAGAAAGAGCACAGAATTTTGCACAACTGATTCATTCAGATAAGCACACAAAGCACTTTAACAGGTATCACAAATTACATAAAAATGCCCTTTTCAGTTCCTTATTTTGCTTCACTGTATGAATAATACAGTACAGACAAAAACCCAAGTAAATACAAGACAGAAACATGGGCTGATATTTTGAGGCTATGAATGCCTCCAGGAATAGCTATCATCCATAACTAATTTCCAGCTTGCTGAGGGTTATCATTAAAATAAAAGGCACATACATGCATCTAAAGTAGGTTATAGTTTGAAAAACTATCTAGCAGATATGTACCTCTTACTAGTTTCAAGAATAAGTAGAAATTGAAATCCAGTACAGAAGAAACAGTAGTCACAAAGTTAGGAGTATTTTTTAGAAAATAATTTGCCCATGCTTTTCTATCACAGAGGTGAAAATATCTGACATGCCCTTCAAGTGGTAGAAGCTGGGCACGTCAGGGGCTTGACTGAAAATAGCTGGTTGCTCAAAATTTTTCTGTTTTGGGGATGAGCACATTAACTTGAAGAATACTAACTATGGTCCAAGACAAGAGTAATCCTGGTGCTTCTTACAGGATATAACTGGAAAGTCCCATGGACGTTGGTCAGAGGTGGAGTGTTAGTGCACTGAAGGTGTATTTGAGGTACTGGCAGGCACATTAACTATAATCCATTTATCCTGGATAATAAAAACAGCAGAGAAAATAAAATGCTTGAGCTACAGCGTAACTTGTACCAGCACACTGGCTGCTCTGAGTACGTGCTTACGTGATGAACACATCAACACTGCTATTGCTGCTGGACCTAGCTCGATTAAAGCTAATTATGCAAACCTCTGCTCTGCACATCCCCAAATTCAGTGCAAGCATCCTAAAGGAAAAAAATAAAGGACTACTACTACAAGAAAGATGAGGAGAGGAGCGAGTCCAGCAGTTGCTAATGGGCACTCCAGGAGACTGCATCATAGTGAGACGTTACTCACAAAAGTCCTAGGCTAGAGGTCCCAGCTCTGCGCCCTGTGGGACAGCCCACACAGCCCCAGGAGCACAGCTCATTGCTTTAAGGAGGAAGATGCCAGCAAGATCCAAGAGGCAGCAGGCAGTATGTGGTGCTGAGCAGGTTGCTCGCAGCAGTGGGCTTGAGGAAGGCAAGCCAGATCCGAACGTTGAGACCTTTCCTATGCTGTACTCCACGGACCATGAGGGGCTTGTTAGGTCTCAGGGACAGGAGGCGGCTGTCACTGCTGACCTAAGATCGCCCAAAGCAGCATAACACAAAAAGCCTTCAACAGAGAGAGGTATGACCACCACAACTGCCTCCACCCTTCTGACAGAGGGAAATAGCAAGGTCTTGTAACCAAGAGGCGTGACTGCTTCCAGGTAGCCCTTAGGTCCCTGTTGTGCCCTGCTCCCCTATTGGGACCACAGCAATGCTCAGGGTCAAGGGAGGCCCTGCTCCACCACAGCACCATCCCAAGTCTCCATCCCTTCTCCCATTATGAGCCTCTTGTTAGCAGTTCAAGGGACTCTACTTGGTTGCCAAGAACCGTAGGTCTGGCAAACATCCTGCTACTGGGCCACTGACAAGCCTCTCCTCCACCCTGTATGCCATTCAAAGGACATAGCAGTCCTGCTGCAATGTAGTTTTCCTGCAAGGCTACCTGCAAAATTTCCTTCTAGGCCCTGTAAAAGGCAGAAACCTCCTTTGAATTGCTGCATAGGATAAGCCCGCATGACCACCTGAGATCTGTAGAGGGACCAAGGACTTCCCACCTGCTGCTGGATCACAGGCTATGAGCCTCAAACAACTTCCCAGAAACAAGGAGGGAACTGTGGTTGATCGCTACAGCCAAAGCAACAGATTTATTGCAACTCCATATCACACAAGCCACAGTGGCAGATCACCTGCGTGCCATTAACCTGGACTGGACCGTACGACAGATACCCTGGGCTCCTTCTAAAACATATCCCCTCCCTGCCCGGGCTGAGGAGGCATTTCTGCTAATGCTGCTGGGCTCACAACACAGCTGGTGAGAGCTCACCCCAGGCAGTGGGAAGGCATGCACAAATACATGCACGCATTTCATGACAGAGCGTGATTTGTAAAGCATCACTGCTTCCACATCCTTGAACATTTAGGAGAAGACTTTTTCACCAGTAAAAATGCACCAACATTTTGTCAGAGGAGAATTAGATGTAGGAAATATCAAGTGGAAAGGTCCTTCTTTCTACAAGAAATAGCAACTTTTCCCCAACACACTAAAAAAAAGAACAAAATAAGATTTTTAAATTTTTTTATTTTTACTTAGCAAGTTATGTTATCATAAAAAAAAAAAACAACAAACAAACAAACCCAAATCCAAATGTCTTTTTCTACTGGCTTTCCCCTTTGTTTCCTTCACTAGGGCAGTGATTTCTAGCGAACTTTTTGAATCTTTGGGAGCAAAGCCAGAAAGCATCCCCCCATGCCCTACAGACTGCTGGGTTCAAATTACTTAGTGGATTATCTCTTTATGATTAAAGGATTTTGGCTCATGTTCAAAGATGTTACAGGCCTTCCCATAAGGAGTCCTGTTTACTCAGCTACATCAGCATTTGATGCAAGTGTAAATGCTTGGAGAAAGAGGGACTAGCCAACAATCTGGGTTTGGTTCAATATATTCCTGTGAAAAGCTGCCTGGAAGTGCTAGGTTTGGGCACAAGACAGAGGAGAAGCAGGTATGGACCTGGATTTTGCCTCATTTGTTTTCTGAATTATATGAAAATATAGAAAAGCTTCATGTCCAGAAGGGGTATAAGAAATAATTGATTCCAGCAAAGTCCTCAGAGACCTTCAGGTAGAAGTAAGGGCAAAACCATCTATTTGTACATCCGTTGCCTCTTTCCTTAACGCAGCACTTGTTCTATGTACTTATCCTACAATTCTGACTGCTCTAGACATGCACAATAAAACACTATTTAATGAATTCATTCTAAACCAAAATCAAACAACATGCTGTGTCTACCCAGCTTACCAGGAGGACTTTCAAGTCCTCCCTCCCAAAGCCTGGCAGAGATAGGGCACGGCTGCTTCAGTTGCTGTCCCTCTTATCCTTTCGCCCTTGTCACAGCCTGGGGACTGACTTTGCATGACACCTGGCACGTGGGCAGGAGGAAGAAGGGACTCACACTCCAGAGAGCCCGTCTTGCTGGCTACCACTCCTCCAGCCTTAATGGGATGGGATTCATGGCACTGCCTGCCCTGAGCTTAAAAATAACTCAACGGAAGCTAGTTAGAAAAATTTATGCCTTTCAGCAAGTACCTTGCTTCCATCCTGTATACCAGTGCTCTCCTGACACAGCACAGAAAAATCTTTATTTTAGGAACCCTGTTCATCACCCTGTTCACAAGGGCCGCCCTAAACCTGGTCGGGTATCTTTGCTCCAGTATTTGTCTCAAACCCCAGGCTGGACCTGGAGCCCCAGTGGCCAGAGAGCTCCTAGTTGTCAGGCTGGCCTGGTTCAATCCTCTCATTTGTTCCTGTGTGTTTAACCTGATTGCCAATGCATCAAAAGATCACACAGCTGCACACGGGCAGTCCTATATGAAGCCCCACGAGTTGCATGCAGGTTTGCCTTAAGTAAATCCTTCAGAAGCCTGGATGAGGGTGTCTGCAGGGACAAGCCAGGAGTTGCCTTCTCCAAAACTTTTCCTTCCTGCTTTTCTGCTTTATATGGCATCTCTCTTTGAAGCATGATGTTGCACTGTTAGGACTTAATGGACTCCCACTGCCCAGAAGATCACCCAGGAGTGTAGATGCTCTTCAGCCCTCCCATGCCTCAGGCTGTGCTCCCTCCTGCCAAGGCAATGGCACTGCACAAGCACTGTCTAGTGAGTAAAGCAAGGGGCCGAGAGTCTCAACATTTCCCTGCACACACCGAGTTGCTTTGCTTTCCTGTATAGCTGGCAAAATATAGATCCCCTTAGCAGGGCTATGCCTGGAAAAACCCACCGCAGGCTGTCTGATATCAAGGGCAGGATATTTATCCTGACTATCAGGAACGGCTACGTGCATGACGATAAAATCGCCACAGCCCACTGCTAGGTACAGTCTTGCTGAGATAACGACATTGCAGGGTAAGTGCAGAGACAGGTAAGTGACCTTGGTTTACTTCATCGTGTGGTCAAATGAAGTTACTTATGAAAGCCTCCACGTGGCCTTTTGCATTTGTAACCGTTTTGCCTTTCCAGTGGGCAGACACAGCTCCTTTTAAGATTCAGATGGCATGCTTGTGAGCACTCTGAATGTGAGAGAACTTGCATTTCCAATGCAAAATGAAAATGCCTGAGTCACCATTTCATCAGGCACTGAATAAGAGCAAGTTTATTTTTTCGTGTCTATAATTATACGTTTGGAAGGTGCTGGAGCAGCTCTCGGAATGAGGAGGGAAGAAGCTTGAGCAAGCCGTGCTGATGGAGAGGGCCCTTGGTTGGACAAGGCAGGGGGAAGAGCACTGCTGGGGCCAGCAGAAACTGATGCTCCCTGGCAAAAATTGCTCTGCTTGTTTCTTTCCAAAGTTCTTCCTCCCAGCACAATAAATGGGAAATATATACATGCTTTGGGAAGGATCAGAAGGACTAGGCAGGAAGAAAACAAAGGTTTCGTTTGGCTTGGGGGACTTTTTGGCAATGGTAATGTATTTCTGTAACTAAATCAGTCCCAACTCAGGCCAAGATGAGCAAGGACAAACAAGCACCAGCTTCCCCCACTTAAAGTACGTTAACATCCCAGCATTTCCTAGCTAGCAGACAGGCCAGGACTGGCATATTTAACATCTCATCCCTAGAAGTTGCTTCTTCTCAAGAAGGGGAGCAAGCACAGAGGAAAAGAAGAAAATACATTGCTGGTATCATTCTTGACGTATGGTTACATCTGAGTCTCTGCTTCCAGCAGTTCAGTGCGTGTCACACAGCACGGCCCCTCCATCAGGCAGCTTTCAATACTGGGAAAATTGAGTTTACTCTTAATGAAAGACCACAGCCAATAAGCAATCAGCCAGTGTGCTCTCCATCCTGTGATTAATGATCCAGGGGATATTTGTCTTCTGCGGCACTGCCATGGCTCTCCCACCTCTGCAACTATAGGTCCGAGACCACCTAATCTTTAGATTTGAGTTAGTTGTATCTCAGGGCGGAGAAAATTTCAGGAGCAATGAACATGAGGCAAATGTCACCAGGAGGGGTGCAGCACCCCATCACTTCAAACCCACATAATTAAAAAAAAAAAAAAAAAAAAAGTTAGTTGCCTGCTCTGGCTTACCACCCAGCACCAGCATCAGCTTAGGGAGGAAATGAGAGTATGTTCCCACAGATGATGGGAGTATGGCTTGTCCCTCTCCGTTACACAACAGTGAAGCCACTGAGGAACTGCAGCCTCGGTACCATGCTCCTACAAGAACAACCTCCAAGTCAGCTCAAAGATTGAACATGCCCTGCAAATCCCTGTTCTAAACCAGGTTTCTCAGCCGCTCTGAAGAGAATACTCTGGAGACTCATCTATCTTACCTTCTTAATTCATCACATGTTTAAAACAAAACATGCAAAAAAATCCCACGTTGTCACCAATAAATGTCCCCTGTATGCACAAGTCTCCTCTGGAGGGAGTAAGAGACTTGACAGATGACAGACATAATCCTTTATGCATGCTTGGAAACTGCTTAAATATTACTATGGCCATTTAAGAATCTATTGAGACCCCAAGGGGACCTGACTCTCTAAATTGCAAGATCAACCACTTGGATGAAGAAAGCTCTCATGTTGCGTCAAGTGGACTTGAGAAGAAAGCAGAAGGGAATAATCATCCTCAGTCTTTTAACAAACATCTGAAAGTGGGGAGGTAAGAGATGAAAGGAGATCAATAAACATATTACCAAATTAAACTTCCAGGAGTAATATTTAGACATCATAGAAGCTGGCACCTTAAGAAGAAGAAAGAGAAAACAGATCAGAAAAAGAGAGAAATCGCCAAAAGTCTGTTCTCAGATGGCCATTTCCAGTGGCAATCACACTAATTGCACACACAAATTAGGCAAACAATCATGAATGCATTTTTCAAAATCAAGCCCCATTTGTGTTACTCTCACAAGAGTTTCCAATCAACAGTTTTCAATTGCAAATACAGAACAGCTTAGTCATCAAAAAGCAAAAGGACAAAGAATATACTGAACACGAAAGGAAAACGATCTCTTCCCTATCTTTCCCATGCTTCTGTAAACAATTCCTTCTGAACATTTAAAAGAACGTTTTCTATTGACACAAGCCGCAAAAAGACTTTGGTTTAATGAGCTCCTCTTATCTTAAAAATACAGAGATAAAAATGTAAATGCACAATAAAGTGTTTCAAGTAACTTTGAAGGGACTATTATCAAAATATAAACATGACTATCTACCATCTGACATCCTGACTGCTACTAATATTCTTTATGGAAATTTAAATAATTGTTTCAAAGCATAATTTACCCTTTCATCATTAAAATCACTTACATGTTATAATTCACCTAGCTTGAGCAATGAAAATACAGTCTGCTTTCCTTCTCTGAATAAGCACAGTTTTAGCAAATCACTTAAGCACGGGCTTAAAATTAACTAGCTGATTGAGGTCACAGCCCACTTTGCCTATGCGTTAGCATGCTGCTGCAGGTGATGTAGAGAGAATAAGCAAGCCCCAAACATCAGAGAAAACCCTGTTTTCTCTGAAATCTACCTCCTGGGACATCTCCATTAACATTTAGCGTGCAGAAGCCGTAACTCTGAGCACTTCAAAATCGGTGCTGTTGCTGATTCAGTGTTAGATAGAAACGTTCACTGAGCAAGGCTCTCTTTGGAGGGATAGAAGGACAGGGCATTTGTTATCCTCACGTCCATCCCTGCGCTATCCCAGCTGCTGGCTGGCCACTTGCTAACCCTGCAGGCCTTGGCTTATAGGTCACACAACCCTTAAAAAGCAATTGTCTTTGTTTCTCTTAAAGGCAGCCAACGTATTCTCCCTGGCAAGCTGCGCTCCTAGTGAACTTTAAATACTTTTACATGAGAAATTTATAATGCATGGGCTTTAAATGGACGCTTACTGAATGGCTGGGAGTCTCAAATACCTCTTAAACCACAAATGAGGAATCTCAACTGTTGTCATGGTTTAACCCCATCCGGCAACTGAGCACCACACAGCTGCTCACTTGCTCATTCCCCCCGCAGTGGGGTGGGGGAGAGAATGAGAAGAGTAAAAGTGATAAAATTCATGGGTTAACATAAAGACAGTTTAATAAGTAAAGCAAACCAAGGAATTCATTCCCCACTTCCATCAGCAGGCAGGTGTTCAGCCATCTCCAGGAAAGCCGGGCTCCATCACGCATAACAGGTACTTGGGAAGACAAACGGCATCACTCTGAACTTCTCTCACTTCCTTCTTCTTCCCCCAGCTTTATATGCTGAACATGATGCCATATGGTATGGGATACCCCTTTGGTGAGTTGGGGTCAGCTGTCCCAGCTGCATCCCCTCCCAACTCCTTGTGCACCCCCAGCCTCTTCGCTGGTGGGGTGAGAAGCAGAAAAGGCCTTAGCTCTGTGTAAGCACTGCTCAGCAACAAAAACATCTCTATATTATCATTACTGTTTTCAGCACAAATCCAAATCTGTGAAATTAATACAAAATTAACTCTATCCCAGCCAAAACCAGCACAACTGTAGTCTAAAATTCTCATGGTGCACATTCTGCAAAATACCTAAAATCCTAACCCATTCCCCAGTTCCAGTGTCCAGAGAGAGCAATAGTAAACTACTTCGAAACTTACAGTTCTTTAGTGGTCCATACAGGTCCTGGGTGAGTCCCACAGCTACCTTGCAAAGAAGGCAGTATCGTCTCCATCATACAGATGGGTAACAAGGCAGAAGGAGGCGTGGAGGTGGAGTTACGTGTAGACACCCACAGCCTAAATGTCAGACTGAGCAACTCGCCCTGGCTTCCCTTACGCTCAGCGGAGATCTTGTCAATACAATCAATGGGGTTTAAGCTGCAGCTCATCTCACCACACAGGAGATGCATACTACAGAGGAGCTCAGTTGTATCCCAGATACTCTGGTTCCTCTCCTCTGGCTGTGGGGCAAGCCTGGGTCAGCTGCAGAGATCTGCACAGGAGGGGCAACATCTCGCCCCTCGCCCCACCATCTCACATCAGCATGGAAACAGCTTCCCCGCTCTTGCTCTGGTCTGTGGGCAGCCAACCGCCACTGCAGCTCGTCAGGCAGAATGGACTTCAAAGCACCCAAAAGATGAAACCATGTCTCAAGGTGATCCCTCACGCTTCGTCACACACACGGCTTTCAGCACAGCCATCCTCATCTCCTGACGTGACTAAACAGCTGACTGAGGCCGTGTCCACACACGGCTTGAGGTATCAGTTTAATCACAGGCTTGTAGGGACTGACACACACAAAAACTCATCATTTGGCCTTGACAGCCTATTCACCAGCCTACTCTCCTTTCTGCAGCCCACAAGACAACTACCACCTCTCCAGCTGAACTGACCCTACTGTTTGGAAGCTCCAATGGATGGGAGTGCGGTCCCATCTGGTCTATCGTAAATGAAAGCAAAGCAGATAGACATCTTGCCTTGTTTTTCTTGGTGCTTGAGGCAAATAAGGGGATGAATAAGCGAGATGTCTGCCCCAGGAAACAACTGGAAGAGCTGCTTTTGTCAGCAGGCACTGCCAGGTGAGCATGGGGAGTGCCACTGCACATGGCATGCCATGGAGGCTAGTCTGCCTCAGGTCCTTCTGCTCTTCAAAAAGGGACTTCTTGCTCTGGAGCACACACTGAACTTAGGTAATTGCGGAGACTTGGATTTATCTAGGATTCATTTCTCCTCCATGGCAAACTGGTTTGTGTGAGATGTCTGCTTGAGATTTTGATGGAAGCGTAATACAGGGATGGGCTGTTTGACAGTGCAACCACTTTCTCCTTCAGCTCTAGTTCAGCCTCTGTTGGAGAGCTGGGCATGCAGCTGACAGCCACAGAGAGGGGAGAAATCACAGGGAAGAACATGAACAGCAAACCTGAGGCACCAGTAAACCCAGGACTATTTCCCTTCCATGTACAAGAATCAGAAAATCATTTCAAGGAAAAAAAATTACAAAGACACACAAGAGGAGGTTTCAGTTAATTTTTCCCATCTAGCCCTCCAATGTTCAAGCAATAGTTTGTGCGTGCTGTTGTGCTCCTCTCACTGCAACAAACACTTACTAGAAGTGGGAATGGTTTAGAGAAAGACAACAAAGAAGATCAAAGGCTCTTTAGACTGTGAGAGAGACAGCTTAGGAGGGGTAGGCTTGAGGTCCACGAAATCAAAAGTGGCAGGAGAGGAGAGGATCAGTTCTTCACCAGCTCGTTCTGTACTAGCTCTCAGGAAAGCATCAACCCAAGCTAGTAGGAACCAAGATTAAAACAAAGGAAAGGGGGGGCTTCTTCCTGCAACAGGTCTGGGGAAATCCTTTCTGCAGGACACTGATGCTAAAAATGTACGTGAACTCATGGGGTGTCTGGTCAAGTACATAGAAGAGAAATCCATTGAGAATTTCTAAGTACATTGAACTATGTCTGACCCAGAAAATTTCCTAAGCTGAAAATAGCTAGCAGCTAGGAGAGCATTTGGGGGTTATATCATATTGCTGTTTTCTTACCTTTTTTCTATCTGTTTAATGTGGATGGAGAAAGAACTGGGCTAGATGGACACTTCATTCTGGCCCAGTTTAATTGCTCTCATATTTTTCCGTTAATTGATACACTCCATAAGTCTTTTTTTTTTTTTTTTTTGGTGACTTTTGTCAGAGAGGCTTCTTTTTTGCCATATAATGCTCTCCAGTCTATATCAAACCCGGTGAAGATGTGGCTCTGTAACACAACAGTGCTGTGGATAAAGTGAGGCTGAAATAGGGAGTAAGACATGCTGGCTCCCGATCTCCAGGCTTAAAGAGAAATTATAAAAATGCCATAACAGAAGACTGTCCCTTGGCAGTTAACGGGGCAACATGTGCTCACTCAGTAAGCAAGCACATTTTTCCTCTCTAACATTTAATCATAGCAGTGTTTTACCAGCCAAATGAACATTCCCATAAATAATAGAGACGCGACGCCTTTCTCTCCTCCTCAGCACTGTGCTGTCCTCCCCTTCTGCAGCCTGGGAGCAACAAAGCAGTGGGGAAAAGTTGGTGGGTCTGAGACTTGCACTGAATTTGGAGCTCACCTGAGCGAGCTCACCAGTTGTTTGTGTGTTTTTTCACTAGTAACAAAGAAAAGGCTCTTTTCTGAGTATTTATATACTTAGCAGACTATCATATAGAAACTGTGTTTCCTGACCTTCTCCGGGAGGTTGGAGGGGAGAGCTTGCCTTGGCAGCCAGTGTGTTAGACAGAGAAGTATTGACCCACAGGGCAGGGGCTGTGGGTGGGCAGGAGGGAGGGTCTCACTGGAGTGCTCTAGGCAAGACCCACCACTTGCCGGGAATGTCAAACAAGTGTGAAATTCATTCACAAAAGTGTTTCCTCAGAGAAGGACGTGCTCCCACTTAACTGTGCTCCTTATCCATCCTTGACAAACCCTCTGAAAAAAATTAATTGTTCCAATTCACCTTTTCTAACCTAAAAAAACCCCCAACAAACCAACCCTAAAAAACTAGTCATATCACCTTCCTGGTCGAGGTGCTATGAATGAGCTGCAGGGCAGTAACAGATCTCCAGCAAGATGTTGTAAGATGCGCGTCAGCCATTTACCAGGCGAGGTGGAGGCAGGGAAGGAACATTTCACTTGCTGAGCAGCCTGCAAGCGGCTGGGAGACATGAATTATAGCCCCAGAATTGCCTCTTCAGGTTAAGGATGAGAACGGTAAAGGATTCATCACAGAAACTCCAGCAAATGCAGAAACAGAGGAAAAAGCAAACCGAGTTTCTTTACCGATTCCATAAAAAAAGTAAATCCTAGTTACTGGAGAGGAACACCTGAACACAGCCACAGGATGTTGAGCTGTACATTAATATTTATATACATATTTGTCTGACCAACCAACCAAATATTTACACAGATTATACCTTACACAGAACATAAATACCTGGGGAATTCAAGCTTTCAAAGGCAACACCTAAGAGTCCCTCCAGCCTCCCCAACACACCACCTGGAATAACCCTAAGCTGTTTCTACATTCAAGCAGCGGGTAAGTAAACGGCCTGGGCACACAGAGCTGGGAGCAAGGGGAGCACCGTGCACCGGGGCAGAGGAAGGTGCCCCCAGACTGTCAGGGTTTGTACTTGAATTTCACTGCTGTGATTCCACATAGGGTCAGATGCACTTAAAGATGCTCTGACTGTGATTAGATTTTGTTTATAAACAAGTTCACGGTCTGCATGCTCCTGCAAGAGAACAGACCCCATTGTGTCAGGGCTATTCACGTAGAAAATAAAAAGTTGCTGTCTCCACAATTAAAAAACAAGCACAGAAAATAAGCAATGGCAACAGTAAGTCACAAGAACTCAGAAAACCAGTGACAGCATGTTGGCCGCCTGGTCCTATCAGCAATATAATCATTATTTTGTTTGGTTTTCATTTCACATCGCAACAGAAGAGGAAATCCAGAACTTGAGAAGGAATTTGCAGCACGGAGGACTTAGCAATATCTTTCCAGTGGTCATTTGTAGACAAACCAACATCATACAGACGCTTGAGAAGTGTCATTGTGGGAGTGTCACAGACACTTTTGATCCCAGTGCTTTTCCAGTTTGAATGCTCTGAGTACATCCAGCTCCACCCCAAGCCCCGTAAGGAAGACTGCTATGACCCGTCCCTCCCTCCTAGCGCACCCTGGGTCATGCCGGCAGACTTACCCATTCTGAAAAGTCACTAGACTAAGGCAGAGCAGGGAGCACTGTGTTGGGTACTTTCATCCACAAAGAACGCCCAGCACGTCTAGCTACATTTGTTAAGCCCGTTTCATTATAAGTCCCCCTTCTCCATCCCTCCTCCTCAGTGCTCTCAACTCCTCATTCCAATCCCATGCTCATGTAGCCCTCCCACCCACTGTGTATCCAAGTTTTGCATTTAAAACACTTCTCTAGGCTCCTGTATGCCCCCCAACACATGTTCCTGCTCCTGGACCTTTCCCCTGAAGGACCCAGCATTTCCTCTGCATCCTGCCCACGGTGCCTGCAGGTACACTTGCACACTCACTGGCACACCAACAAAGTCTGTTTGAGAAGGAACTCGGAAGAAGGGCTATAAACTGGGACAAAATTGACTACATTTGTCACAATCCCAGCACAGGGCAGGGGATTTTCCTGACTTCTCAACCCCTTGTCCTATCTCCAAGGAGGACCAGCAACCTCAGCAAGTGGGTATCAGGCCTGTGACCCTGGGGATGAGGCCAGTGTGTTTCTCAGATGAAAGACTCCTGACCTACAGCAAACGGGATGCCCCAGCTGGTCCCAGGCTCAGCTGTGACTTTATAAAAAGACTTGCTGAGAAACTAGCGGGACACATACAAGAACGGAGAGCAGAAATTCCCCGTCTCAGCTCTGCCAGAGCGAAGCAATGACTTCAGTCAAGTCGCTTCATCTCACCGTACTTACCGTTGCCGACCCATCCCCTCAGTGGCACAAAGCAAGCTGATTAGGACTGAGCAGCGCGATTGCCGGGCTATACAAGTGAGCTTTCGAGTGAACAAATGGCTGGGAATGCACGTTAAAGCAGGAAGAGGACACTAATAAGGAAACAATTGATTATTTCATGTTTTTTAGAATGGATTTTTTTTCCTATTCTTTCCTCTTATCTGAAACAAGCAAAGCTATGAGGGAATAAATACAATTCCAGAGACAATCCACACTTTGGATCCTGGAAGCATTTGGTGCCAAATTCTGGAAAACAAAACAATGATAATGACTCACGCTGGGCCTGTGGGTGGCTCATCACAAAATTAGCAGCAGCTTCCATGCTCCCAGCTGAGACTGGCTTTGCTGGGTTGTTTTCACAGATCTCCAGGACTGCAATTTAGCACATGCAAATAGGCCCAGCAGCCAATCGCAGCCACAATACTAGAAAAGCATAAACATGCCATTTAGAAAAATGCTTTGCCATACAAAACATGATTACCTCCTTCCATGCCATTTCAGGCTATGGGAAGGAACGCTATTTTTATTATTAAATGTTACACATCTCTTTTCCTCCAAGGGGAAGAATCTATTTAAAGGCCTTTTAAGCAAACATCTATTCAGACAATTGAAAGCTTTATGTACTACCATCGCATAAGCAATCTCATCTAGCTTTCAGAGCCTGCTGAACTTTTGATGATATCTGTACCACCTGGCTTAAAATGTTTACAACTAGCATCAGTTTGGTAAAAAAGGAACAGATTACTTTTGGAAAGTGGCAGAAAGGGCTGTGGGATCAGTGGACTGGTTTGGAGACAAAGTTCAGTAAGCTAGTAGATCATTCTCACAAACAAAGCAGTAGAATCAAAGTTTCTTTAATGAACAGGGCTTTTCAACTGGGAACTGATGGCTGAGAATACCTCCAGAGGAGTCTGCTGAAAACAGAAAACAAGCCTGCCATCAATGATCTGTTGGACAGGGAAAACAAGAACAATTTTAGGGATGATGCATGTTAAAAAAAAGGTTGAAAGCCACTCATCTAAAAAAATGATTCTGGTAAGCGTTCAAGCACATGATCATCTTAAAATGGGACTGGGTGCATGCGTAGAGTTAAATGTGCACTTCGACAGTTCGCTGAACTGAGACCTACCTCCGGAAATACTCCTTGGTCTTTGAGTGGACGTGACCTAACGATCTTCACAGAGCTCTTAAGCTGAAAGCGTTTGCTTTCAAAGTCATCAGCTTTGAATATCTGCTTATGAACCTGGATTCTTTTGTTACTTTTCAAATGGAAAAACAATAACACGAAAGACCGTATTTTTTGTATACAGTTATTAAAAAAAAAAAGATGGAAAAGCTAGAAAAATCTTTCATTAAATTCTTGGTTAACATTTCCCACTCAGACTTACAGTTTATAATGTGTCACAATTGCACATGGTGTTTAAATTGAGACAAACTCTTCCTTCTTCCTTGGTTTAGTTTGGGAAGTGAAGGAAGTTAAACTTTATCTCTTTGCAAAACCATGTAAACCTCCAGGTGAAAAGTACCATAAACCAGCCAACCTCTACTTCTGAGATCTATTTATCGTCCTGATACAACTACTTAAAAAAATTCCAGTGAAGCTCATTTTGCTCATTCACTGCAAGTAAAGCGTTTCACAAATACAATTTGATATCAGTGATGCTCTAGTAGGACCCAGACAAGTTTCAAGACTCAGAAGACTGGATGAAAATCCCACAATTCCAGACTCCCAGCTCTGTAAGCCCAGACATCTGGCTGACAACTATGCAATTGCCAAACTACCTTACACCTAGGAAGTCTCTAGACCTGCATTTGCTTTTGAAGATTTCTGAAATATTTTATTGCAAACTGAAGAATAAAATCCTGCACAATATCAAAGACTTTCCTTCACGTAACTACACAGAACCGGCTGCAGGCACTTCAAAATGTTATATGCGTATAACTTTAAGCTCATGATAATCTGTATTTCTGAAGTTCTGTATAATAGAAACAAAACAACTGCACCAAATGCAAACTCTATCAAATCCATCATTTCTAGCTCAGCCAAAATAGGGTTTTGGGGTTTTTTTTTGTTGGTTTTTGTTTATTTGTTTGGTTTTTTTTTTAACAAAGACGTACAAGCACTCTGGGCTTCCAGGAGAGATGCTTAGCATATGTCTACACAAGAGGGTTACTTCAGAGTAAAGGAAAGTGTGGATTTAAAATGCTATAAGCTATTCTTGAATAATACCCTAGAGGAGTGCTCCTATTACAAAATAAAAAAGATTTTTCAGAGTTTTGCTTAATTCATTTCCCAGGTGAATTAAACTAAATCAGACAAAGGTATTCTTTCTGCTAGCATATGAGTGTCAACAATAGGCATTATCCTGGAACAGCACGGGTACTTAATTTTCACTGGTCCACAAGCGTTACTTTTCCAAAGACCCACAACAGGAACAGAGAGCCTGAGCAAAATGTATGCAGGGACACTGACGCACTCTGCAGAAAACAGCAGGCAAGGGACCTGGTGCAGGAAGGAAAAAGTGCTGATGACCCCCAGTGCAACACCACAGCTTCTCAGCCGTGTCACCTGTTCCCATCTCCAGTTCAGTGGCATTAAGCCACCTTTCCCATCTCCCACCAACAATGCACACACCATGCTCCGAACTGCCACGGACCAGAAGGGCTCTCGGTGGTCTCTAAACTCAGCAAGGAATTACAAGTTTTACTATCTGTCACTTACGTACACAGAGCTATTGCTTCCACTAACTTGAAGCTGACCGTACAGTATGGGCTATACACTATAACCTGCTGTCTACTTGAAAAAACAGCAGTGGGAAAGTTTTCTAAAACTAGCATAAGGAAAGCGTACACAAATGCACGGATCACTGCACAAGCAAAACAAAGAATCCCTGTTGTGCTCATAAGCCAAATGTTAATCTTGATTATGCAATTATACATCTTATGTGTATGATTCCATTTACATCTGCAGATGAGATGTCTTGCACGTGCAGACACTGCAGACATGTAATGACCATGCCTTGGATAGTCTCAGGACAAAAGCTAAGATATGTATTGGTGGTAACGGACAGGTTAATAACAGAGCCACAATCTGGCCCTGCCTACCTAGGCAGAGTGCTTGTTCCTATTGCCCCAAACATCAAACTTAGTGCTGTGAAGCCTAGAGAAACACGAAGACCTACTGTGCCAGGCATCATTTTAATTTGCCACAAAGCCAGCATCAATCAGCATATTTCCAGGAGCATCTCCAAATTACCAGTGTGACAGTCACAGTGAAGCCAAGCTCAGGGTTTACTTTCAATAGGAGCTTAATTTTTACTGAAGGCATTGATTTGCAAAATAGTGATTTAAACTGAGAGGTAGTCTTATCTCAATGTTTGGGAATAGGTCAGTCTCTGGATACAACCAGGCCTGTACTACTGAAAACAAAGCTGAAAATGTGTTGCGGCCAATGTTGTTGCTAGTCAATATGATGATGTGAGAAACTTCTGTGGTTTCAGCGATGATGCTGATAGGAGAGTCTCTTCAGGAGCCAAGGGCAGAACAGGCATTAGACAGAACCACTTACACAGCCAGTTAAGAAGTCTTTACAGAGAAGAACTGAAACACTCACTAGCAGAAATCTCCATGCTGCTCTAAATGTAGTCTACAGCCTTTTGCATCAAAGTAGCTGCAAATCAAGTACAGGTCACCTGAAAGGTTTTTTTTTGCAACTCCATTCACAGTTATATCAACAATACAATCATTATCTGATCTTTACCTTGAACTTAACAGTATAGTAGCTGTCTGTTTCATAATGTTGATTAGCAAGCCAAAAGCAAAAAAACAAAATCTGGACTAGCAAACCACACCTCCCAAGCAAAGAGGAAAAAGGTGTTAGCGGAGACAATAAATTCACTAAAAAATACATAACAAAATTAATTATGATTGCACCACCCAGAAGGGAAATACTTCTGCACATGCAATACCCTCAGTCAGCTTACAAATTCTGAAACTAAGACAACAATTGAAGCACCTAGAAGATGATACAGGAGGACATTGCCGTGCTAAAATACTTTCAAAGAAATACATAAAGGACTATCAATAAATCTCTTGCTCTGTATTGCTACAAATTACTTGCATTTTTGTGGTGCCTTAGAGACCCATTAAACCCCATTTTGCAAGGTGCTGCTCAAACAACCAAAGAAGTTTGCCCCTGTACAGACTAAGATAAGTGTCAGCAGACCTCAGAAGTGGAGCATAAAACCCCAACAGGCTAGAGTTAGCCAAGAGTAAAAATGTGGGAGGTCTTAGCATAGCAATAACAAAAATCTTGGTAATATTTTTGCTAGCATCACAACAGAGCTGCACAGTACTCTACAACTATCTTTGTTTTTCTTTGAAGTATCACGCATCAGTTTCTGTCAGAATCAGGAGTGGTTTAAGGCTCTGAGTCAGCACAACACACGAGTATGAATCTGACTTTAAACGTGCTTGCATCCTTGTGACTAGTTTGCATTAAAGAAAACATAGGTAGGAAAGCAAAGGGCTTAGTACACTTAAGTTGAATGACAGATTGACCAAGTACCAAATAGTTTGGTGTAAATCACCTGCTATCAGGATAACTCTTCAGATCAGAGGATCAAGGATATGTAAGTAGCTCAGCACTTTATGCCACTGTTGTTGTGGCCCATGTTACCATGGTCCTTCCTCTCCTGTAATATATAATCCTTTTGTTGGTTTATATCTCTGACTGGCATAGCCCCCACAGTGCCAACCTGGGCACAGCACTACACCTTCGGGGCTGCTGCAGAAGTATACGCCTATCTTCTAAAGCATGCTTACCTTTCAAAGAAGTAGCAAGGAGATCTCTCCTCCAGCAGGCCTAACCCACAGTGACACCTTTATAGGTGGAAGCTTTCATTTGTGTTACATGTTCTTCAAGAACATAAAGCCCAATCTTACTGGAAAAGGAACAAACGCAGCCAAGGAGGAGGAATGTATTTTAGCAGCCTGATTCAAAGCAACAGACCACATCTGGAGTGCTCAGGCCCGTGGTAGCACAGGAGATCATTCCCATGGACTGCTTCCTTAAAGCACCACATTACGAAATACAAAGACTACACAATGTCAGAGCGGGAGAGATCAGGAAAGATTCCATCACCACACGTACATCAAGCATACTGGAGCACAGGATCCATCAGTAAAGCCAAACCAGCTCAGTAGAGTGACTATTAGACACTATCGTCAGCTTCTGGTTCACTGAAGTTACACCCTAGCACGCCCTATGACCTGAGCACCACCCCATTTTTACCACTAAGTTATTGTACTCTTTACTGCCCCAGGTTTCTAAATGACACAAAACACACTTTCACACATAGCACTATGAAGAAAACTCCAGTATAGCTTTTCACTGAAAAGACAACTGTACGTAACACTTCCAAGCACAGCCACAATTTGTTCTGTTTAGTATGATCATATCTTTCCTGAAAGCAGGGCAGAAAATACTTTCAAGGGAGCCAAGCCTATTCTCTCAACGACGTCCAGCACGTCTCCTACTGCCATGAGCCAGTCACAGACAACAACTTGCACACGTGAGTCTCGTGGGAAGGAAGGGGACACTGAGGCATAAACAGAGCTATAACCATTAACAAATTCTCCTTAGCAGGGCCAAAAGGGAATCCAGGCTACCTCAGTAACAGCGTTCCCCCAAGCACAGCCTTTCTCTTCAATGGACAATACCAGGAGGCATAGAAATTTTTCTCCTCTAGGACCAAGATCTCACGTGAGGAAACAACACAAGCATTAGCAAGCAATACTCTAAAAGACATCCCTGTAAGCATCCGGTGCACAAGGAACACAACGGTCAGGGTTTGATAAGTAGATCTAGTCAAAAGCCAAGTAAGTAGCTAAAACCCAGCCAAGCTCAAAGTAGTAAAGTTAGTGCTGTAACTTCTGCAGATCTTAGTAAAAACATGATGTTTACCTAGCGTTGTATAAAGGGAAAGTCAGACTCGTAAAATACATGTAGTACAAAAGAAATTGCAGAGACATCACTTAAAAAGCTCCAGTAAGATCACCCTAAAACTCAGAGGCAGTGCCACACCAAGCCAAGGCACTTATGCACTTATTCCCCTCTTCAAAAAGCGCTCAGATTCAGCTTAAGATCAAACGCATCCTTCAGCCCTTTACCCCACTGCACTCCCCATTCTGGTGCAGCCTAGAGCAATGCTCCCTCTCCAACAGGCTGGGAACCAAGATAGGTGCTGGGAGTCTCCCAGGCCCCATCAGGAGCAGCTCAGGATTTCCCTTTGCTTCTAGGAGCATCCCCACTTAAGAATGCATTTAACACCCTCCACCAGAAAAACATTACAACGTTACTACTACAAACACAGGATAAAGGGAGCTCTTACAGCGGGCCCAACCTCAACCCTAGAGTCACACAGGGCCGTACGCACTCTGGGGAAAGTCATCCTTACCCTGCCCAGGTGGTAACGGAGAACATGGTTGGGGGTCTCAGGCAGGATGAGAGATACAGAGGTCTCGTGTGGAGAACAGAGAAGGTGGGGGGGAGGCGTGTTTCCTTGTGGTTTGCAGGTAGGATGGGGGACACTAGTGAGGGCCACGTACGAGGTAGAGATCCGCTTAGGGTAGAGGAACCTGTGTGGAGGTTCTGTTCGACTGGGGGCTGCAGCTGGGGTGTAGAACCTGGGCAGGGAACACAGGTGGGATGGAGGCCTCAGGTAGACAGGGGTTCAGATTGGGGATAATGCCACGGGTGGGGAACCTGGGGGCGGATGGGCCCCGGGTTTGGGGGATCCCCGGTTGATGTGCACCCGGGATCGGGGCGGGGGGGGGAATGCCCGGCGGGGTCAGCACCGCGGACAGCGCCCGGTCCCTCCCGGCCACCTGTGCGCGGCGCAGGCGAGGCGGCGGCGGGTGGGGGGAGGAAGGCGAGGAAACGGGGCCAGCCCGGGCCGAGCGGCGCCCGGGCGGGGAGGCGAGGGCGGCGGGGACAAGGACGCGCGCTCCCCACCTGGGCTGTGGCTGGATCTCAGGCGCCTTCCACAGAGACACTGCAGCATATGCGAGCCTTTCTCCAGGAGAAGCCCGAGAATCCTCATGGATTTCACTTTGTGGCGCCCTCCCGCTCCTCGGAAAAGGGACCGGCTCCGGAGCGGCCGGCTCTCAGCGGCGGGGCGCCGGCCCCCCTCGCCGCCAAACTTCCCGGCCCATCGCCGCGGCCCCGCCGCGCCCGGGGGAAGGGTGGGGGACCCCGCCGCCACTTCTCGGGACTTCTCCGCTGGGGAAGGGCAGGCTTTGCCGGGAAGGGGGTCGGGCTAGCTGGAAGGACGTCAAGCCCCAGAAACACGAGCGGCCGGCTCCCAGCCCTGCCCCCTGCCGGCACAGCCCCCTGCCGGGGCGGGGACCCGCCGCCGGGACCCCGCTCCCCCTCACTGCCGGCAGGATCGGCCGCGCCGCTCGGCTGGCGGGCGGGGGGCGGGCGGAGGCTCTCGCCGTTGCTCCCGCAGCTCCTCCCCGCCGCCGTGGAGTGGTCGGTCCCCGCACAGCTCCGCCGCGCTGAAGTTGTCCGAGTCGCGGTGGAGAAGAAGGGAGGAAGGCGGCCCCGCGCCCCTGCTCTCCGGGGCAGGGCAGGCTCGGTGAGCCGCCGTGATCCCAGCCAGCTAGGGCACCACGTGTAGGGGGCACGGAACGCGGCCTTTCCGGGGCTCCCGGCCGGGCAGAAACCACGGGACTTGCAACGTGGCTGGGAAGACGACACACCTCTTGTCTTAAATCACCAGTAGGAGCGTGTGCCTAGAAGCAGGCGTGTTCCTATAACCACACGCTTTAAACGAGCAAGGTTCCTTATTTACACTTCTTGCAGACTTAGGTCCAGGCTCAGCTTTGTGCTGCGCAGAAAGGTAGGGTCGGTATTTCATATGCAAGGAAGGTTGGGGAAAGATTTTCTCAATTCATTAATTTACCCAGTGCAAAACCCATCACACAAAGCCAGAAAGCTCCTCAGAGGAAATAGTACATACAAAAACCTCTCAAATGATCTCTTGCACCTGAGTAGACTAATAATCCACTGAAAGGCAGATGCCTCCGAGACAAATCCCAACCTTGCACCAGGGTGAATTTCTACCTAGATTACCTTGTGCTTAAGCAGGGTTACCTACTCAAACACAACCTTTCAAAGCTCTTGCTTCTCCTGGCACCTGGCAAAAGTGTGCAGGCTTCTCAAACGAGCACAAGATGGAAGTTTTTTAGAATGTACTCCCGTGAGAGTGGGGATACAGGCTTTGTTGTTAAACACTTGCTAGGATGTCTCTCAAGTCAAAACAAAAAGAATGAGGTACAGCGAGCATGACACAGGATGCGACACATTTGCTGGAATCCCATTACAATAGATTAGTAAAAGCTATAAAATACATAGAGAGCAGAATACCAAGGTGCATAAACCAGCCATAGCAAAAGAAACACTGTTCTAGTGAGAGTCTATTGAGGATTTGTGGCAAAATCAATATTTGTGAGAGCACCTAGTCTTTCATACCCTCAAGTAAACACCCTAAAGTTTCAGTTTTCCTCTAGAATAGGAAAAAGAAAAATGTTTAAAATGACAAATGCTTCATGAAATAGAAGCTCTTATTTTCCAGTCAGCCCTACTTAGTACACTGAAGACAGCACTTAGCTAGAAGCAAAGCCAGTAACATACAGTTCAGGACTGTCAAAAGGATGCAAGGTATTAATAAACTAATCCCTGGGATCCATGCTAAACTCAGTTTTTGTTGTCTGCTGTGACTCATGCTGAAAATCATCACTCTGTATGTCTTAATTCATAAGCTATTTTACACAGGACCTTGCACATGCAGGAAGTCACAACAAAAAGCTAAATGAAACTGCCCTCCTCCCTCCTCTGTACATGTCCACACTTACCCAGGATCATCGTTCAGCTACAGTCCTCAGCAATACCTCCTCCACAGCAATCACAGAAGACTACTGTGCAATATCAGGGCAGATGAGACAGACTACAGCTGTTACCTCTCCTCTTCACCCATGGTTGTCCTTCTGTTCTGTTAATACCGATCAGCAACCAAGCTTGTAGCCCCTCCAGAACAGAGCCAGAAGTAGTTTGCATAGTGAAGCCCTAAAACACAACTGGTGGTTCTTGGGTACTTCTATAATAGCACAAAATATAATAGTCCTCTTTCTGCAAATGCATCAGCAGCATGTCTGAGATGAGAACAATTGTGGATGTGGCAGATCAAGGACAGTACAGTGAGATCTGAAGTCAAGGTGCCCTCTTTGCTCAGCAGCCAACATGGAGCTGTAAATGAGGGGGCTCTGATTTAGAAATGCCAGCACTGAAGTGCAGCACCAGGTATCAGGAAGGAGGTGCACTTAGATGTTCTACATATTAAGCTAGTATAGGAACAGGCAGGCATTATCACTTGGACATGCAAGGACAAGTGTATCAGACAATACAGATGTTTGTAAGAAGGAAAAAAATGAGAATGGAACAGATAGCTGAATTTTGAGACCTCTGGTTCATTAAATTAACACAGTTGTTCTTGGAAAATCTACTCAGAATAACCCACAAAAACACTAATAAAATAATCCCCATTTCTTTGTGGGGGTTCCCATCACCTTGCAGCCCGATGATGCAGGCTTAACCTGCTAGGACTGAATGAGTGAGTGTTACCTGACATTTCCAAAGAAGGGCCATGAGGACCGCAACAAGCACATGTTCTTGCAAACTGGGTAGGTTTAAGTAAGTTTAAACAGCAAAATGGAAGCATAAAAATGGCAAAGGATGATTCTTTAGGAACTGTGATGCATATGACTCAAGTGTTTACATGCCACAAAATACTCAGTAATATCATGTACCCAATTAGGTAAATCTTAACCCAGTAAACAAAGCTTATGGAACTTGGAAAGATAAATGGAGCTGACATAAATCAAGATATTGCTAGATGAGTTAACTCATTTTAATCCAAAAACAAGGTAAACCAAAATAAAATTTATTTCTCTGCAAAGGGACAGCATGTACACAAATAATATTTCAATGGAACATAAGTGGCACATAAATCTTGCTATGGCTCCCTCGATGGGCTCACACTACTAAATAATAATGCAAATAACATCTCAAAAGTTACTGTGAAAATGCTACAGATATTTAAATTTTTCCCAATCAGTAGAACATGGGTATTAGAAATTATAGTGTTCCTGAATAAAAGCAGAGATTGCATTTGCTGGAACACAAAGAAAACTGTGAAAGACTCATTGAGGTCAGAAGACAGTTACAGGGAACACAGTGTCATGTGTGTTTCTCCTTTATTAAATTAAAATGCCATTGGCCTTCTGAAGCACAGAACAGAAACGAGAATATGTTTGGGATTATGGAATTTAAATTAATACCTTCTACTAAAAAGAGGAATGCACTGTGCTCTGATCAGAGAAAAATAAGGTGATTTAGCAGACAAGGCTCTTTGCTAGGTATTAAAATAGCATAATGTGCATGAGTTCATCAGTTACAAAAGCCAAAAAAAGAAAGAAAATCTACAAAAGCTCAAAGAAGAGACTAGTCAGGACAGGTAATCTCCTTGTGTTCATACAAAAGCAGGCAATAATCTTTCAAGGCACTGGGTCCATTCTGCTTCTGTTTTCACTCGTATTGCCTACCTGTAGTACTTGGAATATTTCAACTGGTACACAGATAAACACCCTGTGCAGGTGAGTTGTGGGTTGTTTTGGGTTTTTTTGTAAGTCTTTGCCCTTGTTATATTTTCTGGCCAAACACAGTCAGATATGGAGAGAAATGGCCCATTAGCCTCGATAGCTTTGTTCAGGCTGTGCTGATGCAGATCTCAGACCTTGCCCCTCTTGGTAAATTTACAACACTCCTACGGAAGCACCTGGTGCTTATTTCTTGACACTCACTCCATGGATCTCCTTGTGATCAGTGATGATATATTCCTTGGTGATGGCAAATAACCACTTCTCAGCACCTTTCTTCGCAGGAACCATTTGAGCAAAGTCTACCCTGGAATAGGCCAAAAAATATAGCCCTTTTGAGTGCAAACAAATACCCCACTGTGATCACCGTGCTTTCTGAGTATTTCTGCTTACTCTTTGCCCCTTCTTCATGAAGCAGAGCACTGCTGACAAAGAGGGATGGCAGGGTCTGCTTCAGAGACATGTATAGCTTCTGCTGCATCCAGGTTCACCAAAGCACAGAACGCTCAGACCAGAGCCAGTGGGAGCTGCAGCACAAAGTTCAGGGGTTTGCTGAAGGTCACACAATAAATTTGTAGCCAAGTAGGGAATCATCTGTCAGTCCTCGTTCTGGTGATTTAATGAGAGGATTAGCCTCTTCCTAATCAGTATAAAATTGCACTCATTGTAAGGCAAAGATTGCAGCTATTGTGCTGGAAACTCCACCACAGAACAGTATATCACACATCTTCTGACACCAAGTGGAAGATGAGACAAAAAAAAAAAAGACATAGCTTGATTTTGCACATCAGACAAGAAAGACCAATTCCTTGGTTGCTTTTCTGTGGTCAAAATGCAGTGCTACCATATGAACAAGAGGGAACAGAAACCACTTAAAGTCCAGCTCCTGGTGGAGAGACTTTGTAAGATCTCAAGTCTCCTCTCAGCTCACTGAAGCAGATTCATGAGAAAAAGATGTCCCATAGCCTTGATCATTTAATAAGCTTATCCCCAGACACATAAAAAGCTCATAGTAATGAGTAGTTAGTAGCTTCATTTCCAAATATTAAGAAGAAATCTAATATTACATGTAAAGAAGGTTTCGCATATCAAATATCTCCAACGTGAATTAGTGAGAAGTGGTTGTTCTGGATATTTTTCAGCACAGTGACGCTTCCTCAGAAGCTGGAACTTCTAGGACTTCTCCAAACCTATTTTGGTAGTAGTACCAGCAGCTCAGAACAGACACTTTGGAAAAAGGGGCAGCCTATACATTGCTGCTTCCACTCACTTTCAGTGCCCTGCAGCTTTGCAATTTCCTCATCCACAGGATGTCTTGCAATATATTTAAGAACCCTTGATGGATTTCTCCACAACAAATTTTTATAATTGGTTTTTGAAGCCAGTAATACTGTTGGTCTCCTCACTATCTTTTGACAAGAAGTTCTACAGGTTAATCATGTGCCAGGAAATGCTTTTATTAGTTTAAAACTGCTTCTCAGTAGTTCCATTTAATGCTCACCTTAGCAGTTATATTGTGAAATGGTAATTTTATGTTCTCCGTGACAGTCATGGTTTTATCCGCCTCTGTCGTATTTCCCTCCTCAATTATTTCATTTCTGAAGACACTTAAAAACGCCAAATCTGTTCCATCGCTCTGCAGGCAGCAGCTATTCTGCACGCTCTGCTGACCTTGTCGCTGTTTCCTGTGCCTTTCTAGTTCTATCACCTCTTTTTTGAGACAGGGTAACTAGAGCTACACACAGTACTCAAGGTGCGGATGCACCAGGGATTTCTAGCATGGCAGGATGATAGGTCTTATTTGCTCACTGTACCTTTCCCAATAATTTCTGCTTGCCTCTGCTGAGCTAGCACTTTCAAGGAGATCCACACTGTCTCTGAGGTCTTATATCCAAAGAGAAAATGGGTCCAGTAGCACCCTTTACCAGGAGTGACCATAAATATTTTTTTGTTGTTGTTTTTATCTATGGATGCATTACCCTGCATTCCTCAGTTTATACTACCATTAGTTTACCAGACACTTGGTATCAGGAGATTCTTCTGCAACTCTTTCCTGTGCACTGTTTTTCTTATTCCAAATGACTTTGTTCTGCTCAGCAAACTCTGTCTCCTCTCCATCCCCTTGCTCCTCAAGACCATTATGGGAGCATGCTAGACTGCACAGTCCCATCCCTCTCCACTGACAATTTTCCTGCTTATAAGACCTGACCTTTTTTCTTTAAAGGAAACACCCAGTGAGGGAAGCATTTTAGAAATTCAAGTGCATGACTTCATCTACATCATTTTTACTCAGATGCTCAGGGGATACCCAGAGATTTGGTAGGCATGATCTCCTCTGTAAGAGCTTCCCCAGATGGCCAAACCTGGCTGCCAGACCCCCATGGGGTGGGGGCTGTGATTTTTTGCAGGTGGCTGAATTTCAGGGCAAACCCACCGATGTTGCCACATTTGTCCTTTGCACCTGAGAGTAGCAAAATCATCTTCCAGAGGCACCTCCACAGTGGATGTGATTCCTCTGCCAGCTCTGCTTGCTGTTTTACACCTGATCAGTCTCAGCAGCCCCTCACAAGGGAAAACCATGCCAGAAGGCAGAAGATCTCCCCTGTCTGCTGATCCCTCCAGCCTCAGAGGTCATGAGAGACAAAAACAGATTAAAGGGGCATAATGCAGCCAGCGGGGGGAAGATCCGCCCCACGGTGCCCTGGTAATTTAGGTTATTAATCTATGGTAGGCAACAATGGCTTTGCCTGAGGCATGACCCAAGCTTAGAAGGCAACAGCTTGCAGTTGTGCCAGGCTTTTGATGTGGGCAGGCAAGTGAGCTCCCTGGCCAGTGGGGTTGCCAGGCACTGCCCATCAGACAGCACCTCTGCTCCTTTGCTTTCAGCAGGCAGCTGCCGAGGCAAAGCCAACGCTAGAACCGGTACATCTTCCAAATTCGACCAGGAATTTGGCTCTTGGCTTCCCTCCAATTCGCTGCATGAAACATGAACAACTAGCTTTCCTCATCTAATAGTGCAATTAATCCATCCATCTCACAGGAAAAAGTTGTGAGGCTTAATAAAGGAGATTTTTCTGAGGACAAGTATGGTAGACCACCTCTGGAAGAAGCCAACCCCTTTTCCCTTCCAGCAAATTCACTCCTAATGTTCAAGAGTGCATCTGAGGTTGGGAGCAGCTTCTGTGGAAGAACAAACCTCCCCACCTGCCTACTTCCAGTGACACTTACAGAGCCTTTTACTGTCATCCAGATCTGAAGTGTATTTATTCTGGCATGCTAATACAACACGTGTGGCACCGTCTCATCAAGACAAGCAAGTACTTGCCTGCTTAAGTCCCTGCCTGGGGAACGATGGTACAAGAAATGCTTTCTGCTCTAATTCACAGCTCCTTGGATCACAGTAAAGCTACTGCTGGGGCACTACGGTTCAGACCCTCACTCAGTAACTGGCCACTGTAACTGAAGGGCACATGAGGACACGTTTGAAACACAAATTCCACTGGCAAGAGTGCTATTCTGGAGCCTGTAACTCCCAGCTCCTCCAGCATAGCATTGCTACAGCAGCAGGGTCTTTACCAGACCCATACACAGATTTGTCCCTGTTGGTTCTGAAGGCAAAAAAATGACAAAAGCTAGGCATTAATAATATTATAGAGTAGTTATAGTGTAACTATATATGTAAAGTTCATGTTTCAAGAGAATTGAAGACTGGATTTACAAGACCTTTACCTTCCACACTGCTGCTGCAGCCCTGGCCCGATGCACAGTGACACGGCACCACAGGCACGATGTATCAAACTGGCTTCACAGGATAGAGATTTTTTTTGCTGCTCATAGTTTCAGGACAAACAGTGAAGGTAGTCAATATTACCAGACTCAGACATTGCCAACTACAAGGCAGACCCATCTCCTCCATCCTCTGCTATGAAAGTAAAAACAAATCTAAGTAACATGTTTGGGGTTCTTTCTTGCATTGAATCCGAGGTTTCTTTTAAGGTTTCTGGTGTTAGCTTTTCTCTGCAGCCATCAGAACCAGAAAATATCTAAATATGCCAAGTTGTGATTCTTACATAATGGCCTGGGGATTTAAGAAAGGCCCCAAATCTTCTAAGAGGTAGCAACACCAGTTTGCAATAATCACACCGTGACAGGTAACACGGCTGGCTCCCAGAGACAGGAATCATTGCTGACTGGTGACATACTCAGTAATGGTCTTGCTCTGCTTCTGCTGAAAACAGAACAGTGCCAGCCCCGATAGTGGCTTAGGCTGATTATCAGCCCCTGAGAAGTTCTGCTCCTCTATGAGAAGGTAAAAATCCTTCTTTCCTCAACAGATAAAGATATTTCACTTATGCTGGAAGACAAATTCCAGCAAGTCCCATCTCAAAACATGCATAATCTGGCAAAATTGGGGAGGAATGAAGAGTGTTCAAATGAAAGATAAAGCATCATTCTAGTGAAGATTGCTGTGGAACACAGCAAGAAAGAGGAAATCACAAAAGATGAATCACCAATGGGTGGAATTTCAAGAGGGAAATAAAACATGGGAAGGAAACAATTCTGTGTGCAAGCAGATAAATCAGCAAGATATTACTTTATCAGCAGGAAAACATGCACAAGGCATTACCAAAGGCCTTGAAGGTCAATCCCTGCAGTGGCTGTCCACTTCCCACAAGCAAAGTTCCAAACCTGGACCATACACAAGGCACATGTGATGGACCTGGCACAGCACACAGTGCAACTCAGCACAAGCTAAAGCTGTAACTGCAGCAGCAGTAATGGACCAAGGAAGGGATGGAGCAGAAAGAAGTAGCTGCAGAGGATTTACCAATAACGTTAGAGAGCGAGGGCCAGATTCAGACCTGCCATAAATTGATACTACTTCATGAGGTCTGAATTTAGCCCATAAGTTTCAGACACTGATTTTTTTTTTTTACAGGCACTTTAGGGATTCAAAGCTGGAACGATAAAGCTGAGCTGCTGCTCTGTCAGCATGTGCTAAGCTATTTATGAGTCACTAAAACACACCTTTTCTAATTCTCACCTTAGCTTGTGAATGGCATGTGGCCAATGCACCTTCTCCAGCTACTCAAGAAAAGTCACCACAGCATGTTATCTGCTGAGACTATTGGCAGAGCCACTGCATCAACTCTGCTGCAGGACATGTTTGACCTCCAGCCAGTCCTGCATTAGCCTTCTGCCTGTTTACATCAGGACAGCCACAGTCATTGTCCAAACAAGTGCCACACAATGGCAGCACAAAATTTTAAGAAGTGTGTCCAGTGCTTTGTAACCAAACAAGAAAGTCCCCGCAGAATCAAAAACCGTGAGTGCAGACTTGAGTCGTCCTGAGTCAGGCCCCACACACCATTTCTGTCCCTGCACAAGTGGTCCTACCAGGTATACTCTGCGCTCATGAATGAGTGGAACCACAGCCATCACTCCCATTCCCAAACAGCCGCCTCTTACAATTCAGCAGCAAAACAGTAGTTTTGCTAAAGAAATAGTCAATTAAAGCAAAAATCACCTGAGCAAGCTTTCACATGTCACATAACCATCCCCAGACTACTGCCAAAATGATTTCCTTCCATCTGGCATTTGCTTAACCCCCAACACAGAGACAACCTGAAACTATGCAGTACTGGGGTTCACATAATCCCTCCTCGGATATTACATACCTCCCTGGGAGCAGTGGAAGAAACCATGAGGCTCTACCTAGTTATTCAGAAGGCCAGCCCCACATTCAAATCCCAACACTCAGGCTTGACTAGCCCTTTCTCCATCACTTTGATTCCTTCATTGTTATCCTGGCTCCCACAAGGGATCTCCACCCCCCACTCCCCTTCTCACCCAGCTTACATGCACAGATTTAGCAGGATAACTCAGACCTAGGGAATACCAGCTCCACGTTCTCCTGCTATAGAGCAATCCTTGCCTATCTCCAGAAGGTTCTCATGGGTCTGGACTGGGACTGCTGTGCCAGGGAGAGGGAAGAAACAGTTGTTTTGCGAGGAAAAACAGAGGACCTACTGCCCAAGCCACAGTTTCTGCTGCTTCCCTCTGTCACGGTCTCAGCTCAACCTTACTTAAGTCTCATGGGAGCAGCTTGTTGTAAAACACAAGTTTAACTCTTTGCTTTTCATGATGGCAGAGCCACAAGCTCCTGAGGGCAGTACCAGGTACGCTATGAGGCAGCACATGATGTTTGAAGGCGTGAGGAATGGAAATGCAGGTTCCCAGGGAGGCGTCTTTCCTTTTTCCCTGCTGAGTTACAGCAAGCATCATGGTCACATCATCTATTTTTCATTCCCTTGTGCCCACTGTCAAGCTATAATGAAACCATAAGGAATCCAGCATCACTCAGCAGTGTACAAAAGCACTCAGGTTCAGCTCTGCAGAGATTGACTGTATAGTGTGCAGTGCTGCAGGAAGCAGAGTCTGATACCAAGAGCCTGGCTCCCCATTTTTATTTGCTACATTCCTTGAACAGCAGTGATGGCAAGCGAGAGCAAGGCATGGCAGAGGAAAGCCTTACTCCTCACCCTGCTCCTTCAAGTCACCCTCCTGGTTACAGCGAGAGCTGTCAGGCAAAACCACAAATGTCCAAGATGGTTAATGCCAAAAGCAAACTACATGGGGGAAAGCAGACAAAAGGAGAAGGATTGTTCTCAGGATGATGCTCTCAGGGGACACATCGCCCAAAATAACTTCTGAAAGAGTGCATAAGTGGGACTCTTGGGCCTCCATGCAGCTGCAGTAATTCGTCTGCCTTTCCCCAGACCCGTGCCATCGCTGACTCAGGCAGCAGGGGATAAGGGTGTTTCCCACCAGAGTCCGCAGACCGTGCAGGACGCAGCGTGGCCGTGAGTCAGGCTGTTCACACAGAGGTGCAGGCACCACTCACAGGGAGACCCATGGATGCCTCCCGGTGCTCAGGCACCCCCATGCCCCGTGGCAGAGCACCTCTGGGCTCTCAGGTGGGAGAGCCTTGGAGCTGCCTCTCTGCCTGGTTATCCAGACCAAAAGAACTTTTCTCAGCAAGCACAGAAAACATGACAGCGCCTGGTCTCCAGGTAAAATAGGCAGCTGCCTTTGATGAGAGGCAGAACAGACACCAGCTTTACTTGCACACCACTGGGGGAAGCGCCTGGTAATGGGCCTACATTAAGACAGAGTAAATTAATAATCAGGAACAATCTCTGAGCTGACGTCTGCTCCAGCCTGTGGGATAGTCTCTGAGCAGCTAAAACTAGAACAAAGCAATTCCTGGGGAACAAGTAATAAGGAAAAGCCTGCACTGGTCTGTCAGGGATGCAGTGCCTGGATAATCTCATATTAAAGTTTCTTTCTTCTGCTTTTCCCCAGCTTGCTTTTCCAGTTAGGTTCTTGCCTTGTAGAAACCATTGGGTGATGTCTCTGGTACCTCATGATTTCTTCCTTAGTGCCATTCTCACCAAGAGAGGTTTCATGCAGGATTATCTGCCAAGGACAGTTATCATTTCTCTCAGGGGTGTTTACACTGACTAGGATTGATGGAGATGGGCACGTGGTGACTCGGCCAGCCTGCCGCACAGCAGCTGTGTTTGCACTGCACTTCACCCAGACCTGCTATTTATATTTAATATTCCAACTTCCTTTTATTCCACATTGCATGTTTCATATTCCTTCATGATGTCTTTTAATTCCATGTCTCTGTTAAGAGCTCATTCATCCACCAGAAAAATGCTGAAAAGAGTGAGATTAAATAAACAGGTGATGGTTCAGACAGGGTCAAGGCAGTTAACGCAGACACAACATGCTACATGTAGACCAGTATAAGGCTCTTCCATTAACGCATGACAAGAAGTTACAGAAGGTAGAGCAGCTGCCATCCACTTTTGCAAGGGCAGTAGCCTTGAATATCCTTTCATGCTAGTACTGCTGTCAGGATCTTTCCACCCTACAACTGCTCTTGAAAAATGGGAGAGGGCTCTCGTGGCTGGGATGAGGCAGGAGCAACAAGGATGCTGTTTCTGCATGTGGTGCAGTACAGCATTTTTATAGTGTAGGAGGTCCAACAGATCAGCATTTCCTCTCCAGTCTTACTTGAAAAGGGGAGAAAAGATACATTGTTAGGGTTTTGGCTGATTCTTATTCTTTACAGAAACACTATGACCACAGCTTAAGCATCACAAGGGTTTACAGAAGTTTCCCCCTTTGGTCGTGTAGGCTTGAGCAGCAGACTTCTGCATAGTTAAGGGTTATAAATTATACTATCTGTTTATCAGACTACAGGCAACGCTTTCCCATAGTTTAATAATCGCACTGAGATGGGCCCTTGACTGCTGGCAGCAGTAGGGGTCACTGTAGCATGCGTTAAGTGGGAGAATTCAACTAAAAATAAAAACCTAAGGGGAAAAAAACCCAACAAGCTGAAGCATCTTGTGACAACTCACCTCAGAAGCCCTGTCAGTCTGCCAGGACTGCACTACCCAGGACTGGGGAGTGAAGCAAAACCATCCACTGTCTAACACTTGAGAGCTCTTTAACCCACTCCATCTTCAGCTGCTTTCCGTTGCTGGCTGCTTTTAACCTAGTTTTCAACCTCCAGAACTCTTATTTCTGGCTGCAGCTTTCATTAGCAGAGACATGTTCCCCATTCAGTTCCTTCCAGAGATGTAGGCTACATCCCCAAAGTGCCTTTTTGGGAAAGTTGTCTGATGCACTCACAGACTGAGGGTGCAGTGCCCTGGAAAGCTGGGAGGAACATAGCTTTAAGAGTGCATTTTTTTCCTCCGTACTGAGGAGCCAAACCCCACCAACGAAGCTTTTAGATGGGATTGTTCTTTCCTAACCATTGTCAGTTTTGTTTCCAAAACTGATGGGAAAGACTGGCTTTCAAGGACACAGAGCCCTCTTTTCCCTTTGTCTCTTTCCCTCTCCTTTTGGAGTGGTAGGTGATGCAATGCTTCTTTTTCTGGCTTTTCACACCTCTGTTTTTGATGCCCTCTTATATAAGCAGCTGTGGAAAAGGTTACCTTGCACAAAAAGGGGCTCTGTGCATAGCAATGCAATAGCTTCCAGGAATTCCCAGTGATCACAGATAAACCCTCATCCCCAACTTGCAAAGCGCTTTCCTGCTGATCCTGCAGGAATCCCAATTTCCTGCAGAAAAATCTCCTGTTACTACATAGACAAGGAGCATGAAGCAGTCTGGGGTCCTCGCTGCAGAGGTCTTCATACACATCCCTGGCATCTCCCTTATTGCCTTACTTTGGGCTGTCAGTTCGCATCTTATCTTCCTCCAGAACTAACTGTGGTCTGACAGGATCAAGGTGGAAGTTGGAAGTAAAAAGTTATTTTGAAGTGTAAAATGCCTCAGTTGAAGCCTTCTCAGTTTCACATTCTCTGCCATCTACTTGGTCACTGAACCCAGGAAGAGGGTACAGGGGTTTCAAAGGCTGGCACATATGCTCTCTTTTCAGAAGGGTCTATGCTCCCTTTTTTTGGCAGGTGAGAAGTTTCCCTGAGCAGGATGGATGTAAACTGTCTCCAGTCCCAAAGTGTTGTAACCATGTCAGCAAAGCACTACACTTTGCTGTTTAGGTCTGCTGGGAGACTGGATTTATCAGCTCAGACACCCAGGCAATTACACAGCCTGTAGTCTTGAACTAGACTGAGTCCAGCCAGTCCAAAACACAGCCCAAACAAGTTTGCATCTGACTGCAAAAGATTGTGTAAGACATACCCATGACTACTGGCATCAGCTCAAAACATTTCTTTGATTTAGAAAGCATCAATGCCAGTAGATGGATTGGAGATGCTGAACATCAAGAGCAGAGCTGTTCCTATAGCAGCTATGTATGTTAACAAATCCTTACAGTACACCTTGGCAGTGACACTGAAGTTGGCATTTCTGTCCCCTCTTCACAAGCAGGGATACTGCAGCAGGACTGAAATAAGCAGCTCGTAGAGCCTGACACAAGCAGCCCACAAGATCATGAAAGGAACTATATTACAAGTGCCTTTGCACTCAGGACTTCTGGTCCCACATGCTGGGCTCAGACAGCCTGCCAAGAAGAGACAAGACTTTGAAACCTAAAAGCATATCCAATGTGTCCACACTTACTGCCTTTTCATCATCTGTGGGGTTTTGAGTGGCTTTAAAAACAGCAAGTTTGGCTTGATGGAGGTCAAACCACAGAAAGAGTTGGGTCATCTGCTGTCACAGCCTATTCTGTGGTTGAGGTAATCCAAATCTACTGCAGCCCTTTCCCCTGCCTGAACCACAAAAAAATGTTGGTTTTTTTTTCATTTAAGGTGGCCTTCTAGCTGTGCTTGCTGCCCCACTACACCTGCAGTCTTTCTCTCATGGCATTTGTAGGCTAATCCTGTCACCAGCACAAAAGGCACTGGCTGCTCTCCACTCCCAACCTCTGCCAGGTTGTAAGACGGATGGAGCTGGTTTTAAAACGTATCGTGAATTGGAACAGCATAAGACGCTAACAACAATCATTCTGCTGAATGTAGCAGCCTACATCCCAAAGGACCTCAGCACAGCTAACTTACAAAAAAAAAAAGCACCCAAAACAACAAATGCTTTTTCATTTCTCTCTCTATATAGAGATATATACAAATATAATGTATCTCTTGTGAAATTCAGCCTCTGCAGAACTTTTTGCAATTAGATCTCATTTGAAAACCTGTATAAATTCTCCCTTACTAACTCTATGTTTTAAGTATGTGAACGCTAGAAATATCCAGTGCTGACATGCATTCAGGAGAAGCACACACTCCCTCCAGCAGTGTCATCATATTGCTTTTTTTTTGTGCCTTCTGTGCAATGAGTTTGTGCTTTCACATCACACCTCACAACTCCGTCCATAACATTAACAACTTTTCATTTCTTACAACCAAGGTGCCTCTCAGAGCTCCACCTGGTTGGCAACTCAGTCAAGCCCATGAGTCCCTACGCAGGACACAGTTTCGGCAACACATGGCTTCTCAAATCCACAAAGTAAGAAGAAAACCCGAGGCTGGAAGCTGAAACTAAACAAAGTAAAGTGCAGAAGTATTTAATGTTGAAGGTGATAAAGCATTGGAACAATTTAACAAGGTGAATCTTCCATCGCTGGAAAATTTTAAACCAAGCAAGGATGGTTTCTATATTCAGTGCTGCACACTTCAAGCAGAAGTCAATTGAGGGCAGTCCTGTGACTTGCTCTCTGCAGGAGGTCAGACTGAGAAGATCACAAGAGCCTCTCTGACCCCATAACCCAGGAATTAATGCCTGGGAGGAGTTTCTTGTAAAATCTGTCAAACCACTGCCCTTTAAATCCCCACCTACAGCTCCTCTGCTATGAAGCCACAATGTAGAATCAATTAATGAGCAGGGAAGATGAAAAAGGGAAAAAAGAAGTGACTGAATGATGGAGACCAAGGCAGAGTGAAAAGATGACGGAGGTTTGAGCATCGCCCCTGCACCAGGCTGAATAGAACCTATTCTGGGCTCCTGGAGATCATGGGAGTTTTGCTATTACTGGCTTCACTGGTACTTGCTTTGTGTCCTCTGCAGATAAGTAGAGGACACTGGTTTGCATTCTGCAGGGTTGCGAAGCCTGTGTCATTCCCAAACACTGAACAGCCCCACTACAAAGCCAACCTAGGTACAAAGTTGTTATGCTTTCATTTTAACCTCCCAACCAAGCTGTCTTTGTGATTATAACTCTGCACCAAAAGAGACTTCTTATGAACAATAGGGAAAGAAAGTGGAAAAAACCCACAACCAAAACTGCCTTTCCATTATCATCATACTGCTGCTTTGGAATCAGAGAAAATAAAAATCTCCATCAGCAGATCTGGGATTCTCAGTGCATCTCAAAAAGTTGGCAGGGGACTGTACAAGGAATGAAAACTAGACCGCACAAATCCTCAGAAAGCCACCAGAGGGTAGCAAAACATTTTAGAGAGCAGCTAACAGAAGCCCAGGCAAACCAGTGCAATCTGTACCTGCATCTCCCTCCTTACTTTCTGGTTGCTATTTCAGTTCTTCTGGAAAGTTGTGTATTTATTCATGCCTATCCATTCCATTTTCAAAATGCTGCCTTCGTTTCTTTACAGATGAGAAGGAAAATTTATATTTCCCATTATTTCTGCCCTGCTCCTTGGGAAGAAGTTTGTTTCTCCCTAATTTTCCTCATAGTGCCTGCATGATCCCCCAGGCCAACTCTCCCTTGCAGCAGTGGGCAGCATAAAATATCATGCCAGGGTGGCACACCAGTACGATGGTATGGTACCACACGATGGGGAGATGCAAGGAGGGGAAAAGGGTGAGGAGCACAAATAGCTGTTTCCAGCAGATTGGGGAAACCAGCCATGTCAGTAACTCCCTACATTAGGAGTCAGGATTACCCCGACAGTCTTGCTTATGCAACATCCAAATAACACCCAGCCTGAATTGTTGATGGCCAGTCCTGAGGTTTTGACTGTTACTAAGCTATGACAAGTACAGGAGAGGGAGACACACGTAACATTTTTGTAACGCTTTCCTCACCTCTCCAAAAGTCTCCATTCCCCACCTTGTAGATTCCCACACCAGTTACAAGGAAAACCCTCAGCTCCTTAAGTGCCTCAAGAAGCCCATGAACCAACCCCTTCCTGGATAACTCTCGCATGCTTTCTGTTGAGTGTTAGGGTAGGAAGACTTGCAATAACTTTCTTTTTTTATTACTACATTATTTTAAGGTTCCTCTATGTTACATTCTCAAGCCAGGATGCAAGGATTCCTGTTGCCCTGTTTGGAGAAGCTTGTATGGAGCAAGGAGACCAGCCAGGGGCTCAGGGGAGAAAGAAAGAAAAAAGGAAGAAGAGTCTGGATTTTAAATAGCTAACTTTTTCATGCATAGTCTGCAGGAACCAAATATAGCTCCTGAATATTTCAGCAAATCATTCCCAATAATTAAAATTGTGATGTGTTTGCTGTCAATCCCAAATGCGGTGAAAGCCAGATATATTATTCACTACAAATTATTCATCCAGCTGCACTTGCAGAGTTGAAAATTTCCGTTCACTTAGACTTAAGTTCATAGAAACCTTCAAGCCCCTAAATCAGGAATTCTTTCATATCTGCCCACTGCTAAAAAATAAGACAAACTAACCTTCCCTTATCTATCCTACTCGTTTAATACAGGTATGTCTCCCCAGTAGATTAACATTGTAGTGCTGCTGACACTTTGCACTGATTGTCAAGGTATATCTGTTCGGTGCAGCTGCTTTCAGTGACTATTACAGATGGATGGAAGTCATTAAATACATTTTCTGCAAACTGTACCTCAAATGGGAGTACCCTCCTTGCTCTACCCAGGTGCTGTGCCGCACCGCAGCCCTTTGCCACATTGTCAGGAAGCAATGGGAGGTAGAGGGAAGGCTCTTGCAGACTTCCAGTCCTAGGGAAAAGCTTCTACCCCTATAGATAACTTGATTATCAGTTCTGCCCCATCAATAGTAGAGACACATATTTGCTCATAGGCTCCCTGAAGCAGACACCAAAGCTAAAGACATCAGAAGCATCACCTTCTTGTAGCGCTCTAAAAAATTTCTAGCATCATCTAAATCCAGTCCAGCAGCTCACTCCATTACATCTTCTGCATGAATTACAAACATGAAGCAGCACACACTCTGGGCAAGATCCATTTATAGACCTTTTTAAGGAAAGTATCCAATATATGAGGATCTTTTCATTTTCTTGTAGCTGAGGTCAGGACACCTCAAGGGGACAACATATTTTGGAAGCACTGAGCATCCCTGATAGGACAGTCAGAGCATGGACACCTCCGTTTGAGATTCCCCACTGCCCATCCAATATATCTGGATGTTTAATATAAATTAATCTGTTATTAGAAATCACTCAACCAAGTTCTCCCTGACCTTCATTCTGAGACATTGTGGGACAAGACAATAAGCTAAACAAGACCCTTCCTCAAATTAACTGTTCGGTGTGCATGGTTCCAACTACAAAATCACTCCTTTTCTTCATTTTTGCCCCAGTAATCTTGGGTGCTTCATAACACACAAGAAAGCTGTTGACAGTCCAAACATAACAAACACTTGGCAAAACAAGCTGCAGAACCTGTTTAAAAAAGGAAGGCTGCATTTCATTGCTATACATTCGCATGACAGTCGCACTGCATTGATCTCACTGAATGCTGATTCTTGTCACTGGCACTGCCCCATCTGTGGGAAGCTACTACCTGTTTAATTTTTGCTACACCAGATTAAGTACACCCACTCAAGGTAACTCTCTCCCTTGTCTAGCCTGCAAAACACACAAACAAAAGTTTTCCTTTTTTGAGAGATGGGCAGCCCTCCAAGTCCTCTCCTGGCTACTGTCTTGTTAGGACACTATCTGTAGTACTCCTGCCAGTTCATCTTAACTTGAGATGTTCAACCCATGTCTTAACTGTCTACTTTCCAAACCATGGGGAGCCCCATTAAAGTTATTGTGTGAATACAGACAGCAGCTCTATGCAACTTCTGGGAAGAATGTCCTGACTTACACAACCTGAGAGACCGAGCAGTCCAAGACAGGGGAAGTGCAGATACTACTTTGCATCACATTTTACATGTGATTTGGACCTCTGCTTAGTGAGGGGAAAGAGAACAGAGACAGATGCTACTAGCTAACCAAAGCACGGGGCTCCATGTGCCATTCTCAGCCCCTCATTCATCCTCTTTGCAGTTCAGGTGTTTATTGATGCAGTTGTTTCCCTGGATCTGGAGTCCTGGATTAGTAATGCACCTGCAATAAGGAAGCTGCACATCACCAATTTTTATGGCTGCTGAGTGGCGTAGGAGGATACAACTTCTCTTCATGATCAAGAGGATTTTTACGGGGAATGATGCCACAGGAAAAAAATGGAGTATCACTAATATGGCCTTTGGAAAAAAGACTGTGGTGATATGGGGAAACCACATCAAAGTCACAGTTCCCAGTCAAGCACTTCTCCTCCTCCTCAGTGACATGTCACACTGTCATTCCTGAATGTCACCTTGATAGAGGGAACGACTTCTAGGGAGGAGTCGTCAGCTTGGAGCAACAAAAGCCACCTCCTTCAGAAATACACCCACAGAGGTGTGCAAGGCCAGGACAATAACATCATGTCAGGTCATAATTAAAACTCCTGAGTAGTTACAGCTCCTTATTGACAGTCTTTTATGTAACAATTGAAAGAAATTAAGGTAATGACCTTCCCCACACTGACATGTCTGCACAAACATAGAATTACAACAGTGATGGAAAGGAGCCCTGGCAGCTCAGGGAACAACAGTCAGGAGGTCCAGAGTCCTTTTCCAGCCTTGCTGCTACTGACTTCTACAGGACATTGCGTCAAGCCCTGAAGGCAGGGACAGAGGCCAGAAGGTGCTTGTTCATTAATAAGTCCTTCTTGCCCAACAGATGCCCTCTCTTGGCAAAACACTCCCTTTCTATAGAGGATCAAGGATGTGTTGTTGTGCAACTGACTGGCAATTTTATAGCTCAAGCTTGGACATATTGGCTTTCTAGGAGTACAGGGAGATGACGTTACCCCTTGCCTGGGATATACATCATATCCTAATAAACACAGTTAGCTGTGGCTTCTCACTCAAACATCCACTCTAGGAGCCTTTTTTCCCCCTAAACTCCTTTTAATTCTTGCAGAGTCAAAGTGGAAAAATCAATAGTAGGCAAATATAGATAAGGCAGTGCAGGGGAAGATGACCAAATCAGAAGAAGAAAAGGAGTTAAATCCAAGTTTACACAGACAGAAGATGCACAGAAGGAAGACAAAGGCATTTATTTTCAGATCTGAAAAAGTGAGAACTATACAAAATCTGGACCAAAGGCTAATAAAAGCAAAAGCTTGCTAACAGTGGCTAGATTGCACATGTTCACATGGAGCCTGCCTGGGTGGCTAAGGCCACAAGATTTTAGACAGAGAGGGTTGAGAAGAAGCCTCAGTACAGAAAAAATGACTGTGATAAAACACACAGCACTGCCTATACAACATTGTACGTTCCCCATTCAGCCCTTAGACCCCATCCTGGAAACACACAGAGCTAAAGCCTGCAATGAAGCAGCTCAGCCCACATGGGCTAGCAGGTATGGACAAGTCCTGAGGACTAGAGCCTTACACTGTAAGCTCTTTAGGAAGATATGAGTTCCCTCCTGTAAAACTTCTGAGATCCCATCACAATGGAAGTTATCTGACCAGAAAAATCCCAAAATAACACACAGCAAGAAGACAGCTCATTCAATTCTTTTGGTCTTTACACCTTTGCATCACTGTACTAATAAAGATTCTCCAAGTAAAACTCTTATCACCAGCTTATGATGTCTTGCTGCAGTTCTAGATTCAGTTTTGACTCATGTTGCTGCAGACAGAGTTCAACAGAGTCTGAAAACAGCAGTTCAGACTCAGTTACGGTTCAAGAAAAAACAAAACAAAGCTATGTGTTTCAATGAGTTTTCAGTTTATTGGATATTCAGCCCCAGAGAGCTGTTCAGGAAAGACAGGGTTTGTTTCTCACCTACCAGAGTAGTGGTGCAGAGATTAGCTGGGAGTTGAGGCTGGGCAAGTGCCCTCTTCTCCTAAGAGGTATTTTCCATCGCTTGTGTTCACAGATGCATACACACCTCTGCTTTGGGGACCACGTAAGGTAACCTTGTGAGTGCGTCAAGAGAACTGGTGAGTGTCATACATGGCTTACAGACCTTTGGGGGGAGAAGTTGGTACATAAGCACAAAGCGCTGTGTTTACGTGGCTTGGTGGGGTTTTACCCATTTGCTCCTGCCATTTCACCACAGGTGAACAACCACCGCCACTCCTGCTTCTCCACTCAGTTTGGTCCCTTCTGGCTTCTATCATACCTGTATAGATGTTGCTGGTGGGCTTCTGCAGTCACAAGAAATGAGAGACCTTGCAATGCCTGAAATAGTTTCCCAGAGAGGAATCTCCTTTCTGTAATCATTACTAGTCCAGCATTTCCGACATGGTCTAGCTGGTATCCACAAAGAGCAGAGCACAGCCCATGTCTCAGGGCTGGAGCTCCAGGATGCCAGTCTGGGGACTGCACAAGCTGAGAAATAAGGATGTGTCCCTAGTCTGCCTGCACTCTGCCATACCTGTAGGCAAGCATGGGTTGAACATTTTTTTCCTCTGCACACAACTTGTTTCATTATGACATTCTCTAGAAAAAGATGCCATTGATTTTTCCCCCCTTCCCCCTCCCAGTTTTGAAGAAGTGCAGTAGTGTGGCTGACTACTTGGGGAAAAAAGTTCACATTTCCCACTAAGAAAAACTGTGTGGGAAAAGAGCATTTGCAGACCACGTGGCATAACAGGAAAGGTTTGTCAGATTACCTGGAGAACTGATACTTGCCTCCACTAAAACTCTATTTTTGTTCAAAGCCCTACTTGCAGATTCTCAGAAAGGAGATAATATAGATTTTCTTATGGTATTTCAGATTAATTGCTGCATAAGAAATGGAGTATCCTCAAAATATAGTATCTATAAGCTTCTGATTCACACATTTGCCATTTACAGCTATTAGGTACTTATGTATTTTTAATGAAGATATAAAACATCATAAGGAAAAAAAAAGTCCAATTCACCATTCTATCCACATACCGAGTTGAGTATGCAATGACTCCAGGTTCCACAGTAACATCATGCTGCGAGCGTGTTTTCAGCACCAGTCCTCAAGTGCATTCACATCATGCAGTGGAGAAGCCACAGGCTGAGATGGATCACACTCAAAAAGTTCTTCTAACACATTAAATTTTTTTTGTCTTAAATTGGTCAGTATCCCTAGCATATGCCATCTCAGGTGTGCTGAGAGTTCACAGTCTCTTCTTTTTCTAGCTGTTTTTAATATAACTTTCTAACTGGTAAAAACTGTAAAATGAAGCTTTGTAAATGAAGATTTTAAAGAGAAAGTGGGGCAGAAAAAGTCCTAAATCCAAAATTTGACAAAAACACACACTGGCTACATCCATACATCTTTACGCGGTCTCAAACGCAGGCAAAAGGCTCTGCATCACTTAAAGCGTGAGTTACAGTTTAACCTCTGACCACCCAGGAATACTGAGCCAGTCTGGCACACCACATGGTGGGCATAAAACCAACCCAGAGCATCCATGGAAAAGCACTTTGTGGTTGCACTGTGTTCACAGGGAAATTGGTCCCAGACCCCACACCTACATGAATAAGCTGTGTCAGAAGTCCCTCCACACCTCCCACCACCCCTTCTCCCCAGGTCCCAGCTTTACCTCATAAGGTTTTCCAGAACATTATCTTTTCCAGTATTTGCTCGTACAAACAACTTTCTTATGTTTTCTTATTCAAGGGTGAATGTAAAAGAACAAAGGCTACTCTTTCATAATGCATCATCTTCATGAACAGACCCAACAAGGCCTCAATGAAAAACCACAAGCTTTTATTCATACCCATCAACCCACCAATAAATGCACAGAGAATAACCACAGAAATAAGGAGATTACCACCTTTGAAACCTTCCTAAGTGTCTTCTGGAAATGTAACACACTCCCTTACACCCGTATACCATCAGTGGTCTTCAAGACACAGTATAAATTATTTGGCACGTGAGACAACAGGGATGGCATCTTCAGAAAGACATGTTCAAAGTGATTAGGAAAGCTGATGGAGCATGACAGACGTGGAGATTTTCTTTCTACTTCTCAGTGGAGACAGAATGAATTGACTTGTCTTAGTATAGCACCACAGTCAGTGCAAAATATTACACCTAGAAATGTTTTTTATGCTGTATGCTTTGCATATAGAAAGAGCATAGAAATAACACTAAGATTTTTTTTTTTCTTCCAGTAGACATAAGCACACAAAGTGGGGTCCCAATTTAACCAATAGCCAGCCTTGGCATCAAACTAGTGCTGATATAACCATATTGGTTAGAAAGATTTTTCTCTCCCTCTGCTAGCTACCACCTCACATCTTGTAAACGACGTGTCTTATGACCATTATCAGCATCAATTATAAAAGGCATCTGCCTTCAATGATGAAGCAGAACCGGTATGATGAGGTGCAAGGAAGGTGCCCATGCTTACTGCAGTTCCCACTGCTCACTGATGAGGGGGCACCAACACATTTTAAAGGAGCTACCTACACAACTCTGCTGCTGGCAGTGAGGTATGGGGTAGGGAGGTGCGGGGTAGAGAGGTGTGACTGAGCTGCAAGAGAAGGAGGGGGAAGGGATGGAGTATTTGGGAGCAGCAGGGGGAAGTGAGGGGGGATTCAGGTAGAGGGAAAATATGGGATTGGGATGCAGAGACATCCCAGACACTTTCCTGGTCTGCTTCAGCAGCCACCCTGCCAGTCCTGCCTGCCCACACAGCCAAGGAGGGGCTCCTTGAAGCCAAACCTGCCCAGGTGTCTATAGCACAAAGGTGACCATCAGCACAGGCCCACACAGCTTAGTGCCTCCTGCTCACACACACATCACTGGGATGCTTCCAGGTACAAAAGCATCTCCAAAGCCAAACGGCAATGTCTGCACAGCGCTGTGCCAGGCTCTAGCCCTGCTGCTCTGCACAGAGCCACTCCAGTGACTGCATCAGAGACATGGTTACTCTGAGCTGGACAAAGTGATCACAGATAACTGAAGTTCCATTTCAGAAAGAGAAAGTAAGTAAAGCCATTGCAAATATGACGTTGAATGAGGCCCACAGACAACTGCTACAGCCCCAAAACATCAAGTGCCCTGTCCCCACACACCCACTAGCATGAATCATCACTTCATATAGGCTCACCATAAATGCTTAAAAGACATCTGAAAAAAACCAGGCAGGCTACTACTCCTATTGAAAGCCGTTCCAGAATGTTGCTCTTTTACTCATCACAAACTCTTTTCTAACTTTAAGCCTAAATTCATTAGTGTAATCCCAATACTGGCACAATATGAGGCCCTATACCACCTGCACATAAGGATTAAAACTTGTAAATAATTTACAAGAGACATGAATATGCTGTCATCTGCACACAAAGGAACCATTCCACAGCACGCGTGTATGTGTTGCTACCTCTGGGGAAGGGAAGTGGTGAGGTGGGGGCAGTTGTAAGGTCATGCTGGGCAGCTGTTGCTATGTGATGGCTTTTTGGTGACTTAGGTAACAAACTTGATATATCCAATTTAACCTATCAACGCAGTGGGTAATAACAGGAATCCCTGCTGGCAGGTGCAGCAGAGAGGACAAGCATCAGCAAACATGCAGATTAAAGAAAGGTCTCATCCCAAGAGATAGCCCAGACACAGGCTGCACATCACCTGCTGTCAGTTCGGTGTCACAGTGGTGGGACATGAAGCCCCAGGACTGTCAATCCACACCTCTGTGCAGCCAAGACTAGCTTGGGCTGGAGAAAGCGAGACTTCTTTCTTTCAATTTTGAGCTCCACAAAGCATGAAGGTTCACAAAAAGTGAAAGAGAAACCATGGTACCAGTAACTCCTTCCTGCATTGCAGAATCTCATTCTCATCTCCACTTTCAAAAACTTAAATCAAAGCTACAGTCTGGGGAGCATCTGCCTTGATTTTCAAACACAGGGCAGAGAACTACTGCCAAGCTAGATAAAAAACAATGGTCTTCTGAGTGGATGCCACAGGCTAAATGTATTGGGCCATAGATTACACAGACAAGCACACAAGGCTAGGTCTCATACCAGTAGATTGCACCATTTGAATTGCAATCTCAGAGTCTGGAGGGTACGTGGATGCAGTTTTGCAATAATGATCCTGTGCAGAGCTCAGCGGGTCAATGGCATTAGGGACCTGGAGGCTGGAGTCCCAGGCAAGTTGTTCAGCCTTTAACATCTGCAACACAAAGTTACATTGCTCACAAGATAAACTTCGTAAAGTTTATGAACCTTGCAGAATGACAAACATCTACCACTGCCGTAACAACTCATCCGCAGTTTTTGTATTTGCGGAGACAGGCCTTTTCATCAATGGGAATTTTTACCAAAATTTTTATTTAGGTAAGTCTTGGACAAATACTTCAACACACAAAACAAATAGGTACAAATCATAACTACTTACAATATCCTAAATGTGGCAACACCATCACACGCTTAGTCACATGTCACTTTTAGAGGAATGGCATATTTTCATCTTATAAATATATTTACAGAATTAGTGGAAGGTTTCCATCTGAAGTTTTTGTGCAGGCACTTTTTTCCATCCAGCTCCAATAATTTAACTTATTTTTAAATGACTTGCTACTTTAACAGGGAGCAGAAGTTACAGAAGCACATCATCCTCTGGAGACTTTCCCTCACCAACAGGTTTCAGTAGGGACAAGGAAAACAGCGACTAAAGGCTGTAACACCACTTTTGCATGGGTCCTGCCCAGCTCCTAGCACTTACACTGTGTCACTCGTAGGCATGGTAGGACTACAGTATCAACAGCAGGAAGAAGATTTAAAGGACCACAAGTTTTGAAGGCATATCCCGGGAGGCTCAGAAATTGCTTTGCTGTTTCACAGCGCTAAGCAGAGCGAGGACAAAGGAATGAAGAGATGACAGACCAAGACAAACTTCCGTGCAAAGTGGGACAGACCAATAACTACCATCACTAATTGCCATTCCCCAGGTAGGAGCCTGGGCAGCCCTTAGAAACATCACAAGCACCTTGAATTGCTTTATTGATATTTACTCTTCCTTCACCCTTGGTGATTTATACAAATAAGAGATTAGAAGAAGGAAGGAAAGGCAGCAATAGCAGGAGGGAAGAGAAGGGTAATTAGTGCTGTCAGGATTGAGAAGATCAGTAGGGTCCTAGCGATGAGGGAAAAGACAAGAGGAAACAAAGGGACTGACAGGCATTTAGTATTTCAAGCACAGAAAGGTTCTTGCAGCTAAGGATGCCGAAGCGAGACTTGCTTATTATTATGACTATGACAAAGCAGAAAAAAACAGAACACACATTGATTAAAGCAGCAGGCATCTCCCTTGGATGCCGATACTCAGCAAGGGGCCACAGCTTCCCAAGGAGGCAAGCATTTAGACTTCAGCTATTCTGAGACATGGACCATATGTTGGGGCCATCTGGAGGCTGCTTTATTTGATGGATGTCGGATGCCTCCAAAGGCACCAGGGAGGGGAGCTGAAATATTGGTGACTGATTGATGCTGAGGGCACTTAACTAAAGATGACCCCACTTCTTTAAAATTCACACCTGCTCTGAGCTTCTCCTGTAGAAATAAGTCTTCCCAGTGGAGATGATAGCTTCTATGGCTTTCATAAAGCAGCAGCTTCTGATGAAGCATACAGTCATTTAACTGATACAGCCGGTGAATTCAGTAGAGTGGCCTTAGCTGTGCTCTCAGCCAGCAGTCAACAGCTGACCCACGGCACCAACTGGTGCATCCCATTCAGTGCCAGACCTGAATTGTCACAGCATCATCAAAAGACATGTTGAGTCAATGGATAAAGCCTACGACACAAAGGGCCTTCCATGCCTTCAGAGACCTCCCTGCTCTTTCAGCACTTCTTGAGAAGGCTTGCCAGGAAGAGAAACTCTACTGGGGCACTATCACAGTGCAATACAAAGAAGCAGAGGAGAAGACACCCATGCAGCAACTCCTGGCTGACAGCTCTGCAGCACAGCTCACAAGGGACTTTTTCTCTCATCCCCAGAAGACAGGATGCCAGGACCCTGACAGGTCAGATAGAGCCATGACTTGTCCTTCACTAAGCCACAGCAAATGCTTATTTTGCAGCTTAAAAAAAAACAACACAAAACAACAACAAACCCAACAAAAACAAAAACCAACCCACCAAACACAAAAAACCCACCAACAAAACTCCAAAAGCAAACAGCCTTGAAGGCAGGTAGTGTTTCTCTGTGTCTGAACATGCTTCATGTCTAGCAGACACCAGAAGTATCTGTTATAAAGACCGGCAGGTAGGCACCCACCTGTCCAACCGTAACTAGACCTTTTGCTGAGACCTGTGCAGAGAATTGTGTTTTGTCTCGCACCAACAGTGGGTGGAAGAAAGCACGGAGAGCTCTGCCTCTGTGCAAGCACAGAACAAGCAAAAGAGCCCAATAAATGCATCTCTAAGAGCAGCTTTCAGATAGCAGCTCAATAGACCACCCTGCAGTTTGTTCCTGCCTGGAAAAACAACAGCAAATACTTTTTCTTCCCCAGCATTCAACAACAGAGCTTGGAAAATCATCTGAATACAAACGCTCGTTACTCTCAGCATATGGAGATCTCCATGACTCACATCCAAGGACAGAGTGTAAAACACACTGCCGTTTTACAGCTCTTCCCAACAGCCTTTCCCCTAACTTGCTGCGCTGTCTTAATAGTCCCCAGGATTACGGTGCATGGTGGACTGAATTGCTGAATTATAACCCCCAGGGCTTGGCGATGCAACACCATCCTGCTTTGTGCTTTGCTTCTCAGGGAAAAAGAGGAAACCAGCTGTGAGGCTGTCAGGACCCTCACTGCCATGGCCTGAGCCTCAGAGATTGCATGCAGGCTTCGCATACAGCTTGTGCTGAGGTGCAAGAATTCTGATGCCCGATTTCCCCGGTATGGCTCCAGAGATTGGGAGCTGTCTGACAAATCCCGATTTCTCTTGGCTGTTGCTGAACAGCAAGGCACAAATCCTTGGTGAGGGCAAACTGAATCAGGTGACAGAGCTGTGACAGTTAACACTGGCTAAGAGTTGGCCTCTGCTTTGCAGTGTCATAGGGATATATATCTGGAAAGGATCTGGGGGCAGAGGAACTCTGTCGGGGGATTTTGCCGCTTACTGCTTGCCCACAGAGGACCTCAGCTAGCTGTGCAGTGGAAGTCAACCAGGTGTCTTGGAGGGATTTGACTAAGCACAGATTACATCCCACTGGATGTCTTCATTAGCAGGCAGCAAAATGATGCCCCTTACACATGTAGAGCTCAAAGTAGAACAGAGTAATTCAAAGCAAGAGAGTCCTTCCAGCCCTCATCCCCACTCGGGCTGCAGCTTGTGCTTTATATTGTCAGCTCAGACAAGGACTGGGATTTGGTAAAGTCAAGTGACAAGAAAGTACAGAGGAAGGGTTATAAATATGCATCAGAGTCTCAGGCTGGAGATCAAGGGCACTTTTATGAGAAAATCATTTTATAATCAAAAAAGTGGTGGTGAGGGTGCACGCGAATGTGTAAAGCTTCATAATGGCAAGCAAACGATCCTGCCCTTGCTCCTGGATAGGAGGAATGGAGAGCATTGTTGCTGTGACCTGACATAAGAACTTTGGAGACTTAAATCTTTAGCATGCAACTGTTCACCTGGCAAAATCTCAGAGGAACCTATGGCAGTTACTGACAAACTACAGCAACAATGCAGGTTTGGATGTAGTTGCACGTCTCCATCAGGCAACCACAGTCCCACACTGTGCATGGAAACCAAGTATTCATCAATAAGTGATCGCTCCAGGTATCCCAGTGCTAGTATTGAAGAAATATCAACACACAAACCTGACCAACCTAGATACTTCAAAATATGGACTACTAAATCAGGTTCTGAGAAACTTCAAAGTAAGAGGTACAGAAAGAGTCTTTGTGGGATCATTTACTTGAACAGATTTTTTTGGTTGGTCAGCAGATGGAATGGTGATTTATTTCCCCTTGGCCTGGGAAACAAAGAATCAGCACAAAAGGTATAAACTGATAGTAGTGCTTAGACCTCATCTACTAACAGAAGAACAGAGAAACATTGTTATGCATGCCAGAAATATTCCACTTGGTGACACCAGTTACCAGGAAACACATCACACACGCTTTGCAACATTAGCTTAGTTTTTTTGGAAGAGCCACCCAGACCACCGCAATGCTGAGAAGGGAATGCAGAGCAGTAAGTGGTGCTGCACTCATTTCCATGGTTCTGGGACTGCTAACTTTTCTAGCTCAGCATTATAAACCATGGTGAGTCTGTGTCACCTTTATATTTGCAAGTAGTTGTCCCATTTCTGTATACTTGAAAAACAACTAGCTTGGAGGAATGCACAGGCTGGTTTTCCTAAAGAGGAAAATAAGGCTCAAGGCAGAGCCCTGCACAGCCAGGAACTCTCCGCACACTGTATTTTTTCACTACAACCACACATTAGCATCACAGTGTAGCACTCACCTGGCTCAGTGAATTATTGACAGATTTGGGTCTTGGATTTCTTACAAATCCCCTCCTAAGCTTCCCAGTGCTTCAGTAGCACCTGGGCCAGGTAAGACCATGTGTTCACACAGCAGCAGCACAAGGAGGGTTGAGGCAGCTGTTGTTCCCAAGACTGAATTGTTATCCCTTACTATCCATGTGAGCAATCAACTCAAGCATTTGTGGCTATTATTTGGGTCCATATGTTAAAACAAATAATATCTGTCTCACTTCTACAACATCCTTTCATCCAGACACTCTAAAAATGGTACATCTCATCTTCCCATTGCAAGGAGAGCCATTAACATCAGTAGGTGCAGGAACGAAGTCCATTAAAGCTTACTGCATACTAGTACAATTATCTCCATTAGTGGGAAGGTAAACTGAGACACAGAAGGACATATTTCTCTCCAAGGTCATATGGTAAATCTACTGCAGAGCAGAAACAGAAATCAGTGTTTCTCATTTCCAGCCCAGGCTTTGACCATAATTACAAGTGAAAGATGAAATTTGGCTCCCATTCTAGAGGTTGGGGAAGTTCAGGACCTTGAATCTATTCTTGGCTTTTGCTTCCTGCTTCAATGTGTGACTTTGGATAGGTCAAATTTTGATGCCTGTTCATTTGGAGTAACTAGCTATGCTTAGTTACCCCTTATATGCAAGATGTATCTATTAATAATGGGTTAGATAGTTTGTATGCAAATATAAGTATTTTGTGCACAAGCGGTCTTGTTTTGATACTGTCATCTTCTGGTGACTAGTTCTTTGCTGCACCCCACCAGAGAGCAGTAAAAGCAACATCCCCCACTTAGCAGATACCCTGATGACAGAGATGATTTCAGGCAAATCAAGGAAACCTCAAGAACACAAATCCCCTTTATCCTCTCCCTAGACACTGGAGAAGATGCACACTAATGCAAGGAACAACCTTTCCATCCCCATCTAGCTGACCTGCATCAAACCATCTCCATCCCTGTGAGAGGCAGCATACCTCAAAGGGTCCTTCTTGGCCAGGGAGCATTCTGCTCTTACCAAGAACTGCTTAGGTAAAAATGTTCCTGTTGGAAAACACTGTTTCAATAGAATTGCTGTTAAAAAAACAACAAGAAAAACCCCCAAAATAAAACAAAACCAACAAAAAACAGAGAGGTGATGCTCAAGTTTCCTCCTGCAGCACTGCCTGTTTAGAGTCCTGCTCTGCCCAGCTCGGAGCAGCACTTGGATGCATCACCTGCACAGCCTCTCCTCTGGGTTTTACACAAAGGAGTTTGAAAAGTTTCAGATACAGACACACACTAAATCCTGACTTTTTTTTTTTGCAAGACAGACCTCGTGTTTTCTGGGCAGACGGTAGGTCAGCTCAGCCGCTCTGCGTCAGGCAGCACAGTGAGCGTCAGGCGCCTGGCAGCACCAGGGGGGACAGGTTTAACTGCATGCACCTTTCCGCAAGACTTGTTCCAAAAGCTCATTAGGTGACATACGTGTCCTTGGGAGATAATGGTCAATATTAACTCCTGTTTCACAGGACACTAACCTCATCCTCACAGCAAGGATAAGGCAAAATTTGAAGATATGGCTCTTCTTGCCCCCTAGTTCTGGGGACACTCACTTTCCCACCTGACTGCTGTATTTTCACAGCTGCTGAGCAACCTACAGTTGAAATGAATAGGCTTTGGACTGTTCAACACTCTTAAAAGTCAGCATAAGGGAAAGCTTGGCCCTGGGAAATTCAGTCATAATTTTGCCTTTGAACACCCCTAGAGCTGGGACTTCATTAATAGTATTCAGAATCGCAACATCGCCACTAAACCTGCCCAAAGTCACACAGGGAATGAATAAGGCGGCTATTATTGTCTGTTTGGGTATTCTACGTAACACAGACCAAGACATAGTCCTGAATCAATTTCCATGAAAGCTGGAGCGGAAAAGCATTCAATCTTGATTTTAACACTCCTAGTGACAGAGAGTTCACCATAATCCTCAGTATCAGATACTGTTCCCATGGCTAATTATCTTCACAGTTAAACTTCAATTTATTTCTGGTCAGAATGTGCCCACCTTTCATTTCCAATCACTGGATCTTGCTGTACATTACAGAGCTGTTCTCCATCTAGACACTAAATAGATCAAATCACATGTTGATTAATCAAATTCCTGGAGTCTCTCATTATAATAAGACACATTTTCTGGTCATTCTCATGCTATTCTCTGATGTGCTCCCCCACCCCCAATATCTTTTTTTGATTACAGGTATCAGAAACTGCCTCAGGTATTTTACAAGAGATCACACCAGTGCTAATTTCAGGCAAAACATAATCACCTTACTATTTCTCCAAACTTCTGTGCTCTCCCACAGACAGCATTTGTCTGTACTCAGTTATCAGCAAGGAGCTGCCCAGGCTGGATCTTCACTGCTGGGGAAGCAGTTACACCCCTATCGCACCCGTAAGTGTGGGCACGATGGATGGGAACAAGGAGTTGCTCCGAGTAAATCCTGAGAGCTCAGGTTCAGGTGACTAGTCAGTGGCCCTGCACTTTTTCAGACTTGCTGCTTCTCAGAAATAGGCCACCCTCTCAATTCTCTGTACCCAAATACCTGCTTTTACAAGTAACACTTTACATACCATTTGCTTGTGCTAATTCAACAAGCAACTTGATGGCTCTCCATGAATGACCTGTCCTCATCTTCCTTACCCTTCTTCCAGGTCACTCATCATTGAGCAGCCAACAGCCATGAGCTGACCTCAGACAGACCCCACTATAAAGCCCCAAGAGCTGAACCCAGTGTTCCGAATTGCAGTTTGCTACTCTAGCAGCCACATCATGGTCCCACTTGTAATTCCGAAGAATGGACTCATAATTTCATAGATTAAGTTATTACTTTTCAAGACCGCCATAATAATAATACTTAACATTCCTGGAGCAATTTACATTTTCAAAGCACTGCAAAAATGTTAATTAACAGCACAGTTACACCAGCTTCAGGAACCAGTCACCTCAAAACTGCTGCTCTGCTGCTTCATTCACATCCATACTCATTCCAAAAAAAGTATCAGAAATCATTTAACTCCCATGTTCCTGGTAATCTTTTATTCTACCAATTATTTGAGCTTAATTTAAGGTTCAGTAACAAAGTGGAACTAAGAGTATTAATACAAGCCTTAATAAATTCATGTAATTCCTACTGTCTATTAGAAGACCAGAGAAAAACTTGTATTACAAAAATCTCAACCTTCACTGAATGGGTTGCATAGTACTGTGTTTTCCATGCAATTCATAAAAAGAAGTCTGACTTAACTGGATCCCAGCATTTCCAAAATTCGCAATATTTTCTCCTTGCACAATTCAGCTATAAAACCCTTTGAAACTTACTGTAAAAGTACCTTATATTGGAAAAGACAAATCCACAAAGGATCATCTATTTATAATAAAAAAAAACATCCACAGGTACTAGATGACACATTTTATGAGGAATATAACACTCCCTCTTTAGGGAATAAGCCAGTTATCAGAGGTTGGGAAGAAGCTTTTCCTACAGAAACATTGATCTGCTCCTGCTGTGTGACAGATCCCTGTGAAGCATTGGCCCTGGGATACCGTCAGAGAGAGAACGGAGAAAACCAACCATAAGTTTTAGCTAGTGTGATAGCTTCCATTAGTTGGCACTTGCCAGGCTCATAGCTGGGTGTGAACTTCATAAACCCTTCAAGTTATTTGGATCCAAATGTTTCTACATTTCCTCAGCCTCTCTGGAGGTTGGCAGAGCTAAACAGGCACTTTAAGAAGTGCTGGCACAAGAATTGAAAATGAAATCACCAAAAAACCTCCCCTGCCATAGATCTGGGTACACAGCATCCAGAAGAAAGGTTGCCAGTGACTCTTGAAGCCTAATTTTCATCCATCACTGAGAGCAATACACAACAGAAAGCAGCTTATACAGTGCCCTGCTGAGCATCATCTGTTTAGTGTGTATACTGCATTTTTTTAAATGTGTGAAAAATGAAAAACTATTTAAGTCCAAATGCTGACTTTGCAGACTCCGACCTTATGCCAGACAAGATGTTGATCTTTAAGCTTGTCAACCTGAAAGATTTTTATATTTAAAGAAAGCGGCTCGCTTGCATTACAGCATTCGAGTGAGATGAAGTCCATCTGGAACAGGTACAGAGCGGGGTCAGCAGGATCGGCCGACGAACGGAGCTGTGTGCGACAAAGACTAAAGCAGCTTGGCCCATTTAAACCTAGGAAAACCAAATACAAGAGGGAATACGATCATCCCTGAGGTATTTATAGGACAGCATTGGAGCCCAGTACAGATAAACATGGCCAAGAATACACATAACCTAGAAATTGGAGAGGTTTGATCAGCACAGGGAGGCTCTGAAAGTTTCCCAGCAGAAATACGGCTTTTAAGAGGGCACTTGAAGTTCATGAATGTGCTGTACAAGGTGGTTTTCCGCAATGGGAGGAAGCCAGACCAACTGGCCGAGGAGGTCTTTGCCTCTCCTTGTCTGGTACAATAGCAGGTTGTTAAGGCAGAGGGGGATTTTAATCAGTCCCCTCTCTTAAAGCACAATTCAGTTTCCCACCTATAGGCCAGCTGCTGTCAAAACTTTTTCTCTGCTTTGAAACACATACCTTGAGGGAAAATTCACATTGATGTTTCTCTCAAAATAGTAACAGCTGCTCTGTATTAGGGTTTCTTACAGATTTACTCTTGCTAAATGCCCATTTAGCTCAGTGAAAGTTTGACAGGAAAAAGAACAAACCAGGAACTCAGAAATTTGATTAATGGAAGGCTAGAACCAAAACCTGCCAGCTTCAAGTAAGAGCCAGCACTGGGGCTTGCATGCATGCAGGAGTAAACTTTACTTATGTAGAAGTTCATCTGTCCTCAATCTTGTGCAGGGAAAAAAAATGTTGCTGCATCAAGTTCACGGTATTTGTAGGCCCTGGGCAAAACACAGGCAGGCAGCAGCACAGCAGCCATGGCTAAGGAAGTCATCTGCAGCACAAAGAGCTGCACCAGCCTTCTGATGCATGAACGAAGCAAAGACCCCGATCTGACACTGTCCTTGCCCATGGAGCACTTCACCTCTAACTCAGGTCAGATGCTAAAGCACCACTCTGGTCTACCAAGAACTCCCCAGGAGAGAGAGGATACCATATTTTCTACTTAAGTGCTTGCGAGATGAGGGATCTTCTGCTTGGAGACATGCTTTCACACTACATTTATTCTCTGTGCTTCCTCAGGAAACAATTCCAAACACCTGGGTCTCAAAACCCCAAATATCCATTGCAATTGATCTCGCTGCACAACAGTCTTCACTTGCAGAAAACATTTAAGCCATCAGACAGCTCTATTTCAATTCTCCTTAAGACAAGCCAGACTAGGACAAAACCAGGTTAACTGGGCACAGAGTGAATTGATAAAGAAGCTTATCTGACCACTGACATAGCCTGTGGGACTTCTGGTGAGAAACTAAAGTATTGCCTGTTAACTCCAGAGAGAAATTTCTCTGAAAAAAAAAAGTCAGGGCAATGTTGTCCAACTACTTTCTTTCCAACTAGCAACTTGCTGGTGACCCTTCCCACTGTAGAGTCTGCCCCACTTTTCTAGACAAGTTACAGTATAGATATAAAACTGACTTTTCTCTGTCATATTTACAAAGACCTAAAAAAAGTGTGCTTGACCCCAGGCAGTCCAATTTATTCATAAAGATAGTCTCATACCATCACAGCTATGATTTATTTATAAAGCATACTTGATCTGTTTCCAAAATACGTTCCACTTAGCTCTGAAACATCTGTTTATTGGAAATCAATACATATAATTGCCCTGTGCATACCTACAGAAGTTCTGTTATTACACTTGTTGAGAGACTTGCGGTTTTATGTTAACACCTGCACCATGGTCTAAGGAGGGAAAGAAGCACCCACAGGCACGGCAGGCCTATTGGGTAAGTGCCACAGGCACCTGGTTTCTCTCACTCGAGAGACATGATGTTTTTCCTCAGTAGGAGACTTGGGATGAGCTCACAACATGGACGGCTGGGAGCAACAAGCTGGGCCATGCACTGAAACACTGTAGATGCACTACTGGATCAGACCAGTGCTCATCTGGGCTAATGGTTTAAAAATTATATAAAGTATAACATTGCTTTAACAAAACAAGTCTTTATACTGTTTGGCTTCACTGACCTTTTCCTTTTCTCCATTCTCCTCTATGTATACCGTAGCTCTTGATACTCCCAGTTTTACATCACCCTTGGGTAAATCCTCTGTTAAACCAGTGCAAAGATGCTTTTGCCAAGATCAAACATACATTCAGAGGTGGTGCGGGGAAGGGGCCTGGGTCTCTCAAGGTTGGTGTCTGAAAAGAATCAACTCCCTTGTTTTCATAAAGGTGGGGATAAACATCATGGCAATGAGGTCTGCTAAGACCACAGAGAGAACAGTTAAACTTGGGGAACATCAGTTCATATCAAGCTCTTTTTTTACTATATCATTAGGAGGCTGGATCTGCAATGCACAGAGCATCTAGCCATCAGTATGAGCTGGGATGACAGGCAGGAGAGCAGCAGCTGGTATCAGACAGGTTTAAGCACTCAGATCTTTCAGTTCGGAGCCAATCACACCTATAGGAAAGGACACTCAGCCAACCTCTGCTGCTCACACCTCCTCCTAGATAGGTGCGTGGTGCTGGCCTGACAGAGAAGAAAGCCAGGAGGCACAAGGCCCGTTCATCCTCAACTGGCCACGCAGCACGGCAGGAACAAGTCATTCATACAGTGTTGAGCCCTGCTGGTTCCCGTCACAGGCTGAGCTTTCCCCACGCTCACCCGAAATCAGGAACCACTACTGAACAAACTGGTCAGAAAACCTCCATCCCAAATGAGTTATGGTTTCATCCATCAATGACAGGACCAAGCCACCAAACACCACCAAAGGCACTCTGAATCACCAAGGCTCGGGGCAGCAAATAACTATTATATTTAACATATCACAGTGCCTTAGCTTGGCCTCGTGTGGGGTCAGCCATCGACTTTTATATTTGTCCCTGTCCTTCTCAAGAAAATGTCTTTAAAATTATTAATTGTCCTCAGCAGTAATTAATAATCCCCAAGTAGTGAACTGAAATGACAGACTGATATTTCTACTTGAATCCTCAGGGGAAAGTCGGGTTGTTTTGCTATGCTCTCCAAACTTGACATAAAGTTAAAAATAGGAAGTTTAATATGCAGCCTGTAGGACTTTTTCTGCCTGTAAGGCAATCTCAAGGGACGTCTCAGTTCAACTATGAGCTCGCAAAGTCCTGCTGTCCTAGAGAAAGCAGTGACATTCATTTCCTTCTTATGCAGCCCAGGCTCAGCAAAAGACTAGCAAGAGCCCAAAGAACTTTGTCAATTAATACAACTGAAGATAAATTACAGCAAAAGCTTTTAAACACGTAAGTCGACATTGAAGCCTGCTTAAAGCTATGCACTAGAAACAGCACGAGGAAAACCAGAGATTTTAGCTTACAGCAACTGTCTGACAGCAGGTGTCATACCTACAGGTGACAGGCAACTGGGTGGGCAAGTACAAACACATCTTCATGTTTCTGCTATTAATTAGCCCTGGTGGGTGGGAAGCTGTAACTTGGGGAACAAATTAGTTTTGTCTTAAAGGTGATTTTCCAGCTCAGGTTTCTAGCCTTGAGATAGGTCCATAATGTGTTACCTTTCCCACACAGATCAAAAAATCAAGACTATTGAACAAATATCGTGGTAAATTCATATCAGTTCTTCAAAGTAAAAGTTGTTACAAGCTCATTTTATCAGCATTTTTGTAAAAAATTCTGGAATCCCTTATTTTCCTCTGTTTCATTAATAAAGCAGTATCTTGGAGTAAAAATGAGAAAATTCCCAAAGGATTAGTCTAATTTCTCTCCCTGTTGAACTGACAGTGTGTTTCCCTAGCACAATTCTAATGAGAAAACAACTACTGAAAGCAAACCAAGCCTTCAACTCAGCATTAATTCCCAGTGCACTGAAAAAACCAGGCTGGTTGTCAGGTGTGCTTTAAACTATGAGTTTGTTTAGGGAAGATCTATTTTCAGAAAAGTGGAAAAAAGTCTCTTTTTCTAGATCACCTTAAGCAATAGCACCTCTGCCTCCTCGGTGTTTGCACACCTATACACCTATGTATGGGGAGAACCCAACCGCTGCCACGGGCAGGCTCCCCAGGCTGCAGACAGATGACACCAGCACCTCTGATTCCTCCCAGGAGGCTAGTTCAGGTCTGGCAGGGTTTGTCACAACTGTTGTGACTTTTGGCCTGAGTTAACTGGTCCAGGGTGATCTGACCCGTCTGCCAGACCTCCTGCAGCACTGTGCTGGTTTAATAAGCCCTCCCAGAATGTGGAGCAACTAGAGACATGGTGCAAACACCTTCAACTGAGGTTTGGAAACCAAAATCCCTCTACCAGCCAGGTTGGGTTTTTTATTTTTTTTTAATTTTATTTTCTATTATTGACAATATCCTAAATTGCCATTACTCCCAACCACAGCATAGTAGTTCTTTAAGGTAATGATACTAATTGTTTCCCTAACTCTGTAAATTTATATCTGTAGACATTTCAGGTAAAAATTCACCCCTGACTCCTTTAAGCAAAAGGGCTCCCCAGCACAGACATGCAGATATTTCTCCGACCCAGCTTCCCACAGCATCTGCAACCGTGGTGAAGAAACATTGCCACACTTCTTGCTCCTGCCACAAGGCTTGGATGTGTGTGCTGGTTTTGGCTGCGATAGAGTTATTTGCTTCATAGTAGCTAGCATGAGGATATGTTTTAGATGTTTGTGTTGTTGCTGCTGAGCAGTGCTTACACAGAGCCAAGGCCTTTTCTGCTTCTCACCCCACCCCACCAGCGAGGAGGCTGGGGGTGCACAAGGAGTTGGGGAGGGGATGCAGCTGGGACAGCTGACCCCAACTCACCAAAGGGATATTCCATACCATATGGCATCATGCTCAGCATATAAAGCTGGGGGAAGATGGAAGGAGGAAACATTCAGATTTATGGTATTTTGTCTCCCTAAGTACCTGTTATGCATGATGGAGCCCTGCTTTCCTGGAGATGGCCGAACACCTGCCTGCTGATGGAAGTGGGGAATGAATTCCTTGGTTTGCTTTGCTTGCGTGGCTTTTGCTTTACTTAAACTGTCTTTATCTCAACCCATGAGTTTTCTCACTTTTACCCTTCTGATTCTCCCCCCCATCCCACTGGGGGGTAGCAAGTGAGCAGCTGCATGGTGCTCAGTTGCCAGCTGGGGTTAAACCATGACAATATGCTTGCTTGAGAAGTGTAGTTGGATCTCAGCACCCTCACACATGCCCCTGCACAGTCTGGTTAAAAGCTTGACTACACCAGTGAACACAAGCTCTGAGCAGGCTCTGTTTAAGCCGCAGCATGCAGTTTGCAATGTTTATTTCCCTGGGAGGATGGGACCCTGGCCCAGCCACAGCACCCTGTGTGAGAGCATCCAACAACATGCTGTCCCATATGCCACTTCCCATGGGCATGCTGGAGCTGCTCCAACACCACAGCAGAGCTGCCTGCCCATGTCCAGCCCAACATGTGCCTCAGTCACGCTGCAAGCGCAAACACACAATTATGCAAGGGCAAAACCAACCACGATGGAGCTGCTGCATAGCATGGACCCCCAAGATATCCAGCGCAGCCCTCTCCCTGGCTCAGCTTCTAGCCCCACAGCTCCGGTGCCCAGATGTTTCCCCAGATGCACTAGCCAGGAAGCCTGCAAGGCCCATGTGCTTCTCTGAGCAGAAGGTGACCACTCCTACACACTTGAATCAGTGCTGCTCTCTATCTTGGGCTGCCCTGTCCTGTGTTAACCACTTTCTGGAAACACGAGGTGACAGACTTTACCTGTGCTTTCAGGTGTTTAGAGGTTTTTTTTGGTCTCCTAAAATGAAAAGAGCACTAGGAAGCACAAGCCTTCTGGTGAAATTTACAGGCTGCTTACTACATGAATTAATTGTCTGTGCATCCCCCAACCTTGTTTCATTTCAAAACAGCACTATGCTTGCTAGAAAACTTTGTTGGCTTTCTTTAAGCTTATTAATGAGTTGGTGTAACAAAACTTGTGCCCACAAGCAAGAAATAAGCTTTTACTAATCAATAAGTGTACAACTCCTCAAGCTTTTACTACATGTGCCTTTCCAGGGCATCGTACTGCTACTACCAAAACTCTTGCAAATGACAACATATTTGTTTTTTGTTTCAGTTACAGGTTAAGGCAGAAGACATAAGAGGAAAAAAGAAGAAAGAGAGCAATCTTGCAAAAGAAGTGTCATTTGCTATGCTTAAATAGCTCTGTGGTATAATCACCCAGCTACTGCAAAAGCTGTGTCTTAGTGCAAATGGCACTTTGCTCTTCCATCCAAATGATTTAAGCTACACAGCACACATACAAATACACACACAGGGTCACCTTTTGGTAAGTAGTATCCTGTAGCAGGGGCAGAGATGCGATCTGTATTCTAGCTGTAGACACTCAGCACCTTGACCACATTCAGCCTGGAAACCTTAAAGAAATAATAAAATTCCAGCCCAGGTTTCAAAGCCACTGAGCCCCCAGAGCTCCAGAGTCCCTTCATCTGGTGCTGCAGGTAGCTTGCATTCACAGCCTTTTGCAGGGAGATTCACAACGAGCCTCTTGGCTCAAATCAGTGGCTGCAAGACACTGATTGCAGGTCACTGCCCACACAACTGCTGGAGCTCAGCAGAATTAAATCCTTGAACCAGCCAGAAGATGCTGTTGTCCCTCATAAGCACAGTGGCAACGCTGCATCATTTAACTACATTTCTCCTGCAGTCGCTGCCAAACATGGCACTTTGGGGGCATTTATTTTAAGTGTCATTGTCTTCTGTGCATTAGCATATGCTCCAGTCAAACCCTTTATTCATCATTGCCAGGTACAATGAGCCTTGTTACAACCCAAATTAAAAAGTCTTGAAAGCATCACCTTAATTTACAACCAGGAGAAAGAAAACATATTTTAATAAATTTAAGGAGTTTAAAACCAGTCAAAATCCCTTTTCTGATAAGCATAGCTGATACGGCTCTTAGCTCTCTGATAAACACTGACTCCCCTTGAGGGACTGAGTGAAGGAGCTGAGATATGGACAGTCCCCTACTGCTGCTCTCCCAGGAAGGGACACAAGGTCCCCTTGGATTCACAGGTCATCCTCACCATTCCTCAGGTCTGCAAGGGAAAACTTTATCAAACCAGCTTTTCTTTGTGGGAGACATGCTTGCTGATCTTTGTATAATAGTGAATCCTCAGAGGTGATATAATTTTAAATCACTATGATTAGCTTGAAGTGTCAAAACTTTCAGACAACAGATTATTTTATCAACTGGACTAAAACTAGAGGAAACTGAGGTACAAGACATCCACCCTTTCCCAGAGCAGCTTTTTTCAACACTTAAATTCAACAACATGAAGTCTTTTTGCAGAAATTAGATTTGCAGGATCCAAGTGCCTTGCCTCAGATCAGCTGGCAAGTTCACTGGGGGCCCTGGGAATCATCACCCTGGGTGACAGGACCAAGTTCTGCACACAGTTACATTTGTGTGCACAGAAAACCCCCCTGGAACACTATAGTTAATGTCAACCTAAAAAGAGGAAATCTAGTAAATAGCATGTTAAGAAGTTAAATTCCATTATTAATGAAAATGTTTCCAGCAGAGCAATTATGCAGCACCCTTAAAGGAAGTTGCCAGGAGATGGAGCATTAGCAGGAGCAGAGCTGGCAATATGATGTTTGTATATGGACTGGCTGAATCACTGCCATCCTGTGCCTACCATAACCTCCCCAGGTAGAAAACATGATTGCAGACATCATTTGTGTAGCTAATTACTGATCTACAGCAGCAGGCTAATAAAAGGCCATATGTGGGGTGGGGGAAGAGATATTTGGTGCTTACAATTAAAATTCTCCACTCTGGGGCGATAGGGGATAAACAAACCAACTCCACACAGAAGTCTAAATGCTGAGAAAGAACAATTCCATGGTGGAAGATTAAAAAAAACCAATTTTGGGTTAATTAACATCCATGAGTCAAAGCCTGCCTGACAGTGTGAGCAGGGAGAGAGGAAGCAGCCTCTCCAAGGTAAGTCGGAGCACTGCACAGCAGCTCTCATCCTCAGCTCTCTGCTACCTGCAGGCTCATCCAGCAGCTAGAAGCAACATAGATACTGAATTCCTGAGTAATTCTTTATTCAAGGTTCCTCTTTCAGGGACAAAAGGGAGACAGTGGACAGATTCAGTTGAACATTTAGACACTTTTTGTTGTGAAATGAAAACAAAGATGTTTTCAGAATTATCACCATACTTCAGCAGGAATGAATTCTTCCCCACTGGTTACGCCACATGTGTTGCCCCTTCTCTTCCATCTTGCTTGGGTATCCAGAAAAAAATAATCTCCATTATCAAGTGCTAAAAGCACAAGTTCCCATGATTGGGCTGGAAATCATGTGTGGGACAATGACATGCAGAGGATGTGGGATGTCCCACTTTTTCATATGGGACAATAATTGGCATTAAGTAGTTGCAGCAAAATCACTCTAAGGTAGAGTAAAAGCTGGCTTTGCAGTTGTTTGATTTTCACACTAATGAACAAGTTTAAGTTTATTTCCATCATCTTTATCATTCACAGTGGCAGGCAGCTGAGGAAGCACTTGAGTTTTCCATGCCTCAGCTTATAGGCATGTGTGCAGTTTTTATGGCTAAGCGTTATGTCTCCTACTATTACTTGTGATCCAGACCAGCTTCATGTTCCCCCTCTCCCATGTGAAGAGTCTAGCTTTAAAGAGTTTGTCAAGCAGGTTGTGAACAAAATTGAAATAACCACAGCAAATTAATTGGCAGAGACAGAGGCTCCCTGGGGTGCTACAGAATGATGAAAAGACTACAAAACTTCCTAAAGGACAAGAAAGATGTACATACACATACATGACCATGCATTCCTCAGCCTTGTATCCTACAAAGGTGTACAAAGTGGCTGTAAAAGCTGCAGTCCTGCAGGTTTTCAGACTGACCTTAGCACAAGCACAAAACAAAAAGGTGAGATGTGCATGGAGAAACCTGCCAGTCAGAAGGAGAACCACCGCCACCCTGCTTTGGATCATGACTCCCACTGCACAGTAGCCCTTACAGTCACCTGGCACTTGCTTTGCTGAAGTGCAAATGCTGGTCTCTGACCCAGCAATGTTTCCCTGCAGCAGCAACAGCAGCGGGAAGGCAGGACTGGGGGGGTTCAGCTCTCTGCTTCGCTCAAGATGACCCCTGAAATGCTGAGCTCGTGATGTTATTAGCATCAGCAAGCAAGGAAGCCAGCCAAGAGCAAAATGTGTTTTATCTTTCTGTCAGTAATTGAAGTGGGCCAGCATTCAACAGCACATTGTGCCAGTATTTCTTCGAACGCCAAACAGGTATGCATCTTTCAAACTCGGGCTGTAGAGTGAACAGGCTGAATACTCCAGCTTCTGAATTTCAGCTTCAAGTGTTGCTCAAGATAGTTACCAGTTATTGGCTTTACATTACACGCACAGACAAAAAGTTTTCCCGCTCGGGACCAATTTTCACCATTGAGATGATCAGAACAGGCTACTCGAGTCAAATTCAAACACACCAAGGGAAAGCCCAAGCCTGCCCAAGTTTCTCTGCAATGGTTTAACCCAGATTAACAGTGAATGCATCAGGACAGCCCTAGCTACGTGCGATATTTGCAATCTGGACAGACAAAAAGCACAAGCTCAGTGCTTCAGAAAGATAAGCTGCTCCTCAGATCAAGATATCCAAAAATGAAACAAGCAATCACAATCTTTATGTAAATAGATGAGATTAGGATTTTTGGGTTGTCTTCCAACCCATGGGCTAGCACAGGACACAGAAAGGACTCCTCTAGGGCTGTGGGTGCACCAGCGAGACCACCACCTTCTTTCACAAATAGGTTGATCAGGATGGCACTTCTGCTGAGCAATTCGGTGCACAGACTCCAACCCTACCCATGCTTCTTACCCATATCTGCTCCCTGGGAAGCCATGCAAGTGAGGAGAGGAAAGCCTCAGGGTCTACAACTTATTTATCTCCCATAGTCATAAAGGCTTCAAACTGATTGGCAGCCTGTAAATACAGCTCTCCAACAACTGGCATTACTTCCACCGGCAACACACTCTTCACAAAACCCCTTATGTGTTTGCTGCAGCACTCCAGCACCCGAACCTTCTCTGCCTGGCAGCTTGCATCAGCCTAAGCAGAGGGGTAGCATTTTGCATGCACATCAAAGGAGAAGCAGGAGAGCCCTCCGTAAGTTACATGCTCTAAGTATTCTATCAAGGCAGCCCTCAGGCACTGCAAGCTTCAGCCATGATGAGCTTTAAACACACATCAGAAGTGCTGGTGCTCAGAGGCTACAGTCCATATATTATCCACTAAATGGCTAGTACCATTTGCCTCAACAGACCTGTCACCTCATGTTCTAAGAGCAAAAAAAAGCCAGGTAATACAAGTCTTTTTGAGTGCTTGTAGTCTGCAATAAAGGTCCACATTTATGAACCCAAGATCCTGGACAAAATTAAACATAATTGCCCTGTCCATTCCAAAGAAAAACAAAGCAACTTTCATTTCTGCAAAAGCAACTGAAAGCTGTTCATTTGGGAGGGTTATTTTGTTTAGAAAGGTTGTTTTTAGCTTTTTTGGACTTTTCAGCTATAGTACATTTTTCTTTAATTAGTTTAGTTCAACCAGCAAAGAGCAGGAGTTGAACAACAAGGGTCTGCAGATAAAAGCATTTGAAATTGCTGGCTGGCTAATGCAGTCTAAATAGACACTGCAATCTGCCTGTCAGACTTATTAGAAGGTAGTATTGTGTTCTGTATATTACATTACTATTATTGTATTTTCCAGGAGAACGAATTATCCACTGGTAATGATTTCATATGGGTAAATGAGGCTGCTAGGTTCGCTTCATTAGCGTCTTTTCTGCAGCCACCAGCATTTAAATTAGAGATTCTCCTGGACCATACAAAGGAACAAGTGTTTAACTCAAGTGTTTTACCAGCCTGCCAACACAAGCACCTCTGCATCCCACAGTTCCTGCCTCCACTGGGGCTTGCAGAAGCTACAGAAACAGGGGTGGTAATACAGACCTGAGAACTGAGCAGCTCCTGACAGAAATGGGATTCTATCCCATGTGTAGTGTTATCTCCTGATTGCATACGATAAGGGACCTCTGACCAGGATGGCAATGTTTTTTACATGTTTATCTCTTCAATAAGAAACAGACTTTGAAGTAGATCAAAGTGAATATCAAGTATTTTTCAGGTGCAGGTAGCTATGCTAACTGCCCTATGAGCACTTCTGGGATTTCCCACCCAAATTTCATGCCCAAGCTCACTTCTGCCCTCAGACCCAGTCAAGGGGCAGCAGGGCTGCTGCTGCTCATGCCAGGGCCCATTTCAGATGAGCAAGGTGGACAGTGCAGGACTATGGGGAATCCTCCCAGGCCCTGCAGAGCACAGTGCTGTGATCCTCAGGGCTGACATTACCTTTCTATCCTCCTGAACCCCCAGCCTTCCACAGGTGACACGCTGTCCCTGTGCCAGCACCCATGCCTCCCTCCAGCAAAGCCCAGTCATTTCCACAGCCCCAAAACCCCGCACAGCCAGCAGCATCAGGCAAGATGCAGGCAGAGCAGGGCTGCACACCCAGCACAGGGATCAGCTGTGCTGAAATAGTGCAGGCAAAGTCAGAGCAAATAGAGGAACAGAGAATAATCATTGTATTTCCTCTAATGGCTTGGCTGGCAGTAGCTGAAGAGAGGGGGCAACCTTCTGTTCAGGTTTTGTCCCCATCCCCAAGGCTTCCTTCATGTTGAGCCATTCACCCTTGCAAGAAGAATAAGCAACATTGAAGTCAATGATAGGACTGAGTACAGAGAAGGGTCATATGTGGTGACAGAATATGATGTGATGCAAAGCCACATCTATGTGAGATCGAACAGGCTGCTGGTGGGAACAGGAATATGAGCATATGGCAAAATCCAGCTCCTGGAATGACTTAAGACAAAAATAATTTTAAAGGATATTTTAAATTCACTGCTTTAACTCACTTCTGCTCTATTAGTGAGGTGGTTCATTTGCTATATCACTAGATTAGAAAATGGAAATCCTTTAACATACAGAACATGTAAAATAGTGCTAGTTGTGACTAAGTAAGCCCCTTTAACGATGTCTTTTAAAAGGCAGCATGTGTTTGGCTAAGTAGCTTGTGTATTCCCAAGGAAAGTTTATTTCACCAGCACTCACCATGTCATCAGCTAATTATAGCAGCACTGCAGCTATCTGTGGTGTAGTGGTAACTAACTGGTGTACACAAAGGAGCAATAACCATATAACTGCTTTTCACTACCACTCCACAGGAAAGGTTCTCAAAGAGCACTACAGTTATTTGCACCTACATCTTCACAGCTCCACAATTTATCAGATATTTCAGAGTCATGGAAATCCAGGGAGAGATGAGATGAGGCAGGCATGAAAGACTGAGAAGTCCCCTTACTCAGAGAGCATTTCACTCCTGCTTGGATAGGGCACTGAGCTCTCAAACATCACTAGCCTTGAACAGACAGCTGGGCTGCAAATTGCACAGGCAAATCAGTTGATCTTTAATTCTTAAAAATGTCTTAAGTAGCCAGAGGACCCCTATATTTGAAGGTTTGAGGTTTACAAACAACTTTGCAGGCAGGGGAGGGAGGGTCTGTACAGTAGATCCATATATCTAATGAGACAATAATTAAACATCTAATTTCCCAATCATGCTTTTGATCTGGTGAGCAGTGCTCTGGGTTAAAAGCACCCTCAAACCTACAAATGCAAAACAAAAACAGTTTAGCATGGGGAACAGCTCTTCAATTGCTGTCAGCAATGGCAAGGACTATCAGCCTTCTAGCTTAAGGATCCACCTTCTCCAACAGATTTAGATCCTAAGATGACTTTGCTTCTGCTCCAAACTGAATCTTGAGTTTTCAGAAAATTACAGCACTGATTAGATTTGAGATGATTAAGAGTCTTCAAGTCCAAAATTCACGTAGTTATGCTGTAACAGGCTGTTCTACTACAAAACCCTAAAGGCAAAGCCAGTTTCAAGTTTAGTTTCCAGGAACAGCATGTACTCTGGAAACATGCTGCACACTGCAAGGACTGTCTGAAACAACACCTTCCAGACGTCATGCCTACAGTCACATGCAATTAGCTGTTATGGGTCTGACAAACTTGACCTTTATAGCTCTTACTCGGCCTCAATAACTGCAGTATCTCTGGACTTCAATCCCTAAACACTATCCACACATAGCTCAACCACAGCATGCCAGCACCTGCAATAGTGACTTATTTCTACAAACTGGACCATCTCATAGCATTCCTGAATCAAGAGTATTTGCCAAACTTAGCCCAGCAGAGATGAGTTGAGAGCTCAATGACGACAAAGCACACACCTCTGAGGATGAGGCAGGCTTGACATCACCAGTACTGTCACAGCGTGCTGTACTGCACAACTCAGCAAGGACATGGGCTTGCACGGCACCAAAAGCCTGACTGTGATTATCACAGAGCAAGACAAGCTAGCTCCAAAGCACCACGCTCAGGCACGGACAGCAGGTTAGCCAGGACTGAGTCAAATTCAGCACAAACTGCAAAGCCAGCCTGGGAAACACGTGTAGCCCTAACCACACCTCTGCACTGCTTGGGCTGGGCTGTTGCTGCCACCAGAGACAGCTCTGCTAAAATGAACTGGGGTCTGACATCATGATGATGCGGTGTAAACATACCCTGTAGACCTCAGCTACAGGAGATAGCTGAAAACTCTCCTTTGGCAGCAAACAGCCCTGAAAAGTAATTAGTTTTCCCTGAGTTATTAGGAAAGTGAGTAATTGTGTGTACAGTTATAGCAGTGCTGTAGACACTGCACTCCAACCAAGGGAAAGGCAGAGCAGAAGAGATTTGTTTGCAGTCAGTAATTGTTATCTGCCCTGACTTTGCTCAAGCAGCTACAATTATTAATCTGTAAATTTCAACATCAAAAGCAGAGATAACTAAATAGAGGCAAGGTCAGATGGAAAAAAATAATCCAATTTTTTACATTACATTAACTTTTTCCAGCTGAGATCTTTCTTTTTTAGCTGATATTAAGAGCATACATATTTTAAGGAGGTCCCACTGGCCACATATGCCATCAGCAGAGTGCAGCACAGCAAAAAATAATTAAAGTAATTGTTTTTAAGAACAAATTATATTCACTTCAATTTTGCTAGGATAACAATTTGCACAGCTGAAAAGAAATCAGACATGAAACTCCCCACAGAATTTATTTCCCTACTACGAGTAATTCTCTGGATTCTTCTCTGTGAAGAGAGAAGCTCCAGTTTATAAGGGAGGTGAGCCCTAGATATCATTACCTGTGTATGGATCAGAGTAGCACAGGGGAGGAAAGGCCTATTGATGCTTAGTCTGCCCATAGGGAAAAAGCTGAAAAAACCAGACACATACTCCAGGACCTACATTCATCTACTGTGATGGCAGCAGGAGAATATTCTTAGCCTGGAGACAAAAATAAATGTAATTACTCCAAACAACAAGAAAAAGTCTATTACAAAGAGAGATTTGTCTGTCAAAGCAAGTAAGTTTAATTTTTTCTACAGTCTATTTCAAGTGAAAAGCAAAAAAAGGAAAGAAAGGGGAACTTAGGTGAAAAAATTTCACCTTTTCCTCTCAAATCCTAAAACTACAAACTGTTTCAAAACTTTAAAATATTTTCATGGAGCACAGTGTCTGGGATCATTTCACACAGAAATCACATTAGCACATCTCTTCCATAGCACAGCCAGGTTGGTTCTCACCTCTTTAATAGCTAAGCTGTAAAACCTTTTTATGCACTAAATAAGCAAGTTAGTGCTATTACAGAAATATCACACTAAGGACAAATCTGTCTTATGATTAACTCCATAGCAGCAGAATCCCACCAGGGATGAATTAACTAACATCATTTTTCCACTTTTCCAAAGTGAGGACTCAGGTATTTTCAAAATCTTTTTTCCATTCATCTCTGCTCACAGCATGTGTAGCTTGCAAAAAAGTTCTCTTTATCTTCTCTAATTAATTTTTACTGAGCTGGACAGCAGAAAACAATACACCCACGAGGAACTCGTGCTTGGTCCATAGTGAACTGCAGCATCACCTATCTGAGAAGTAACCTCAGATTATTCAGCATGTTGCTGCACTGATTTATTGTCTTGTCATTGAACATAGCTAGATGTTTATTAACAATGAGAACAAATACATTTATCTTTTACACTAAGAACTGTCTTTCTGAACAAAAGAGGAGAAGTACTAAGAAGGAACTGAGATATTGGTATACTTAAAAATATAGAGTTAGCATCATGGTATTTGATTTAATGATTACATGAGGAACATTAAGTCTAAGTGAAAGTGTGAACTGCCACAAACATCTGTTTAGATTTCTCCATTCTCAACATAACAATGGGCTGCATAGACCAGTATCCCATCTCCTACAGGGTATTAGCAGAGAGCCAGGGAAAAGGTATCTAGGTGCACACCATAAGTATTAGCTACTTGCCCCTAATATTCTCATATTCACTGATCATTCTACTTTTCAGGGTTTCCTAAGCCAATTATTTCTATTTAACAACACTCAGGGAATTCAAGGATCCACAGTGTTCATTAACCCCATCCACATCTCCCTTGTCAACACAGCTGCCCTGGGACAGATGCAGCCACCACCAGATCACCTCCCACAGGTGAGCCCCACATCCCTCTGTGGAGGAGCTCAGGGGTACATCTGAATTTCCTTCCTGAGCCATTTCCCAGAAAAATCTCAGACCAGGATCTCAACTCCAACATCACCCTGTAGTATCAATGATTTAGAAGCAGAGCAGAGACAAAATGCAGGAGTAAAGTTTCCAGGTCATAGTTGGAACAGGTCTGCAGTGAGAGCGCTGGTGACGCTCAGAGACATCCGCTCTATCCATAGGATTACAGACCTGCGTCACCCCCAAAGTCAGCCACTCTGCTGACAGGAGACATCTTTGGACCTGATAGCTACTCCAGCAACAGAGTCCTTTGGACCTCAATGTTGGGCAGCTTTTGACACCAAGCACACAGCAGCTTTGAGACAGAACCCCAGGAACAGCCATCGTTCCTGCTTCTGGCCCCCGGACATGTCCTGCACATACCACCACTCTGCCTCTGCCCTGCTCACAGAGGCAGTGCTCAGCTCCAGCTGGAAACATCCTAAAAGTCTGATCTCAAACATAACATTAAGCATGGGGAAAATACAGTTCTTGAAGGTGATGTTGACTCAAGATCATTCACCATAAGTCACTTCTGAGATGATTTAAATAACATCTACCCTGGAATGAATTCACACCCCACTGCTAAGAGCATGCCAGGGACAGACTTGCTCATGGGCACAGGGTACTTTCTCTGAAGCAGAATGTAGCCATCTCACAGAAATCATCATACACCAGAGGCGTCATCATCAATAACAAACAAGACCTCCAAAGAATCTTTAAAGTCTTGTTTTTGCTACGTAAAGGCTAGAGCTTGCAGCTATGTCTTTGGTAAGAGATTCCAACAGCATACTACTGTGCATGATGCTATTCAGGGAAAGAAAATATCCTGCCACACTTCTCTAATAAAGATTCAGTACCTCCAGTCCATGGCTAGGAGACAGAACAGTTGTAGCTACCCTCTCCATTACTGCTTTGAATGTCTAGGGCACATACAGATAAAGCAGACTTACAACACAGAAAAAACAGTAAAGAGCAAGAGGAAAGAAAAACACCGTTTATGACTTCCACTTGCACTAGACCATGATTTAAAGCATCAGTTCCTAACCACCCACAATCTGAGCTGTATTTTCCAAAGGACATCTTTCCTTTTGCACATACAGCAAGTGCTTGGTGACACCTACAGTTACTCTCAAGGGTTCTGACTTGCAAGTGCACCTTATTAGCAGCATCGACAAGGGCCATATTTCATTCCATATATATTTACTGATTAAAAGCTACATTACAGCAGAGTGCCTGTTGAAAGCATACGTACCAATAATACAGAACTAACCACCCCACAGAGACCTACCACTCACCACATGCAAGCACTGAAATTTCCGAGCCTGGGACATTTAGACTTACAGCTAGCCTTCTGCAACACCAAGCAGGTTAAAAGCAGATAGGCCTAATAACTGAGCTCATCTCAATTCCACCCAATTCAGGTAGGAAGGTCAAAACAATAGGGGAAAAATCCCATGTGATTTTGAGCACTCATTCCATCTGGCAACAGCACTGTTCCACATTAACACTCTTTGCACAGTTATCTGGTGTAACACCACGCATCTTCATTCCCACAGCACAGGGAGAGAATTCAAGATGTCATTTGCAAACTCCCCATATTGAAATCACATGGCTGCCGTATAAACTTTCAATTATGAAGTGAAGAGGCCGAAGGTGGAGGAGATAATCCTTGAAAGAACTACTTCAAAAGCAGAGTACAGATGAGATTTCAGAAAGGCTAACTTAGAAGCCATGTGATGTATCTATTGTTTTGATATCAAGGTCATTCATAACTTAGACACTGCTTTCTCAAAGGAAGCCTTTTAAAAATGTTTTCTCTAGTTGTTTCTACAAATCAGCTGACTCTTGTTATAAGAATCCCATAGAGTGGTCCACAAACCATTAAAGAATTCCTTCTTTTCCCAAAGAGTAAGACTGACAAATAAGCCACAGCAAAGCAGCAAGATAATCAAGGAACACTGCTTACACCAAGGTGAGGAAATCTTGAGCTTAAGCCCAATACAAGACAACTCAAAGTAGTTCAGCTTTCACTGAAAGCAAGCTGAGCTTGCCTGAATTGCTTTGCATTCACTCTCTGCCCCCAAAGGCAGAGCACTTAGTCAATGCTATGGATTAGCCAATTTTTGCACCATGTGCCATGCTAACTTATGCATACAGGTGAGTTCAAGGCTCCACATTTTCAGAAGAATACACTATTCTGTCCTCATGAAAGCGTTAAAAATTCTGGTTTTAGCTATGAATGGTGCCTTTCATAACGCATGCATTTGGGAGGGATTTTCATCCCCACGAGCCCTCTACACTGACAGTTTTTGAACATTGGATGGAAGGGTGTTCTTCAGGGAGGCAAGAGAACAACAGGACAGCTTGCTGTCCTCCCAGATCCAAGACAAGATGCAAATTTCAGGGCATCTGAAGTTGGCTGGCAAATATCCCAAGGGACTACTAGCAGTGCTTCACTGTATACAGCCAGATCTGAACAATTCACTGGAAGACAACTCCTTGCTATTCTTCAAAAGTATCCTTCTCAGTTCACAAGTGTTCAACCAGGGACCCTGTGGGGCACAGAGGACATTGACTTTATGCAGTAATGCTCCACCAACTGTTAGAAGTGGGATGTATGTCTTCACAAAAGAAAGATCTTTTCTTCTGGGTTTGACCAGCCAAGTGAGAAACCAACAGCAAAACATTGAAACCCAAGGAAAAGAAAACCCACACAAACCAATACTGAAGCAAATAAACCCCAGGATCTGTTTCCTCTCTGCATGTCTCCTGTTAGGTTAATTTATTTTATCTGTGTACACAGCAGAAGCAAGACTACAACACATCAGAGGAGCAAGGATTGCTCATTTCTGAGAGCTCCACTACGCAACCATGCTGCATCCTGGCAGACAGTCACACAACAGGAATATGGAGAAATCGGTGAGTTTAACCTATTTGGGAATGGTAAATAGAAAAGAAATGGAACAAATCTCAGTATTTCCTGTCCTTGAGTAAATGATACCTCAGAAAAAGATAAAGTTGAGACTTTACTCATGTTCTTTAACCATCAGCAAGAATAGGTAAGAATAAAAACTGAGATATTGCAGTGGAATTCAGCATGGAAAAACTGTTACCAAAATGCCCTCCAAATGTTAACACCACCATCCAGATGATAACATACTAACTCAAAAGTGCTGTGTCCAACACTAAGCCACTTAGAGGCACAGGATTAAACACACATCACCCTGGAGAAAGGGAAAGGTGATGACAAGGAGCCAAAAGCTAGGAACAATAAGTTTATAAATAAAGGCACAGGGGTGAATCTAGCTAGTAAAATTACAAACTATATTGAGGGGTTTTGAGGTAACTAAAGATTACTCCAATGCTATTTCAATCATTTCCACATGGTAGGGGTCAAAACTACAGGATATTTTTAGCACTTTTCATTGCACAGGGGCAGTGGTTAGGTGGTGTATGCGTGTTATAGCATCAATTCTGTGCACCCTACTGGACTACCAGCTAAGCAGAACCTTAAAGCACAGCTAATTAAGCAGAACCTAAATTCAGCAGGTTTGGATGACTCGCACAGTTTTAAAAGAACATCCTGAAATACTCTATTATTGGTATCAATTTTAAACATATCTTGGGCACACAGAAGTTGCAAAGGCTGGAACAAAACCTGCTGATGTGCCAACTTTTTTAGGAAGTAAATAGAAAATCCTAACAAACAATCTCCTAAGTGATAAAGTTAATCTGTATTAAACTGGAACAGACAGTAATATCCAGAACAGACATTACTGACTTAAGTAAAAGTTTAATTGTTGTTTTATACTTTATTATTGTATTCATTAAAATTTTGTTGATTTTCCATACAGTAGCTTCACACTACATGATGATTTGATTAAGATGAGGAAATAAGGTGGCATGCATTAACAGATGCAAATAATCTGAAGCAGTGGTGACTAGTCACATGTATACATGTATGTTCCTCCTGAAGACTTGGCAGAGGCTGATCTTCGGCCCTGTGGTGTAAACACCTACATTAATGAGTGGAAGAGAGCCTAAAATCATTACTTATCAAACCTGAAGACGACAAACAGTGTGAGACTGCTAAATAACTGAGAAGAGATCAACAGGTCTGCATGGCTGAATAAGCTGCACCAAAGAACACAGTACAGACTTCAGTACTGACACACACAGCAACACAAATGATGGGAACAGCATCCCGTAAAGCCATTGATTTTAGCAGGAACTTCCTGGTCAACATGGAAAAATAGCAGCTAAGCACACTGTGCTGGAATGGTCCTGTGGTCAAAAGAGCTCAGAGAGGCTTTGGATGGGGGATGCCCAAATGGAAAAAAATCAGTGTGGCATTAGACATTAATACTGTCAAAATTATAAGTTTTAATGCTTGCAATTCAAGAAGGATATTGAAAAACTGGATCCAGTGCAAAGAACCATCAAGAGGATGATTAAAGGACCAAAAGCTCAGCTTAGAGAAAGGCTCCAGAAGCACCATCTGTTCTCCTTAACGAAGGGAGAAGGTTAATAGGACAATCTGATCACAGTTTCCAAGTACCTACGTAAGGAACAGAAATTCTATCAGAGAGCTCTGTCCTTTAGCAAATCCAGTCTAACAAGAGGCAATACAAAACCAGACTAACTCAGGCCCAATCCAATACATGGTTATGATGGTTAACTATCAGTTAATGCTGATGTTGATGGTATTACCAGTACTGCTACCTGTCAGTAAGGCTGGAGACAGAGCAGTAAAAGCTGTCCATCACACATTAAAAACATGATGGGATTATTTTTTTGCTAGTCAGATACAACTTTCTAGCTAAAACAGGAATTAATTCTGAGCAGCCAGGGAATTATTTTTATAGCACAGACTTTACATGAGCCCCTCTGTGTGTCCCATGAGGCCCCTACAGCAGGAGCATCACTCCAAGGTGGGAACTGTGGCACACCTCTGGGGACAGGCTCTGTCACTCTTGCAGCTCTCAGGAATGAAAGTTTAAGACTGAAGCATCTCTGCTGTACCATGGGCTGGCCAGCATTCCCCTGACAAGCTAGTATTTATCACAGTACCTCATCCCTCAGCATCTCCCACAAAATATGACTATTGGCATAGAACTGCACATTTGCATGGAGCCCAAACCCCATGGTGCTTCAGCTCAGCTCCCATCCTGCAGGACCTTGGACCATGTACCAAGGCAACAGCTATAATCAGGCATAAAGTGAAGAATCTAATCCTTATTTAAGGAAATCCTATTTTAAGATTAAATATTCATTGTTTATTATGTAATTTTTTTTTTAGAAGGATTGAGGGAGATGGCTTTCCTTCAAGTGTTCTTTTGTTCTGGAAACTGCAGGAGCCCCACTAGTTCCCAGCATGGACCAGTTGTTTCTGCCTCAATAGGCTTTGCTGAGAGCAGCCCCTGGGGGACCCTTTAGGATAAACACATCCCATTCACAGGCCTGGGCAGCCTATAACAGTCACCTTGTTAATAGCTCAGCAGGGTTAAGGAATAAGTGATTTAACCTCTGCAGCATGTTTTCTTAACAAGCTGACTCCTGTGTGCCATAGGTTTGTGGCAGGACATTTCCTTAGGGCCAGGAATAAGAGCACAGAACCAAGCAGAGTTTGTTTTGCAGAGTGCGGTATACTTTAAGAGCACCTAGAAGACGCACAAGGTGCCTTGGGACTTCCTACCTCAAGCCCCAGTTCTCTTACCACATGCTATGAAAGCATTTGTGGCTCCAACTTTTGCAGTACAGACCTATTCCTCCTCTTCTATCCCTTACACTTCTTGCAAGTCAACACTTCCTGTCCTACACCCTGCACATAGGCACTGATTTCTAAGGGAAACTCAACTATGGAGCAGAAGCTGATACTTCAAATCAGATGTGCAAGAAGCTGTGAGTGGATTTCTAAAGATGGGAGCTTGGGGAAGAAGGGGAGAGAGTTCAGCTAGAGGCAGAAGCAACTTATAGAGCAGCCAGCAGCAGGCTGGCTATGCGTAACCATTTATTTATTCAGTTTATAAGAGCCAGGCCCCAGGAACAGCAGGGGGAAGTTGAACTCCTTGCTGCATGTGGGTGCCTCATGCAGCAGCCTGCACAGGAAAGGCTCTGCTGACAAATTCTCAGCCCCATCCCTCTGCTGAGCCTGCTGCTCCACTCCTACTGTTCCTGCATGGAGCCACTGATGTTTTGGAGGGGGAGGGAGCCCGTCCCTTTCTGGCAACGCAGGCACCTCATGTAAATTCATTGAATAAATGCAGTCATTTTCTCTCAGCTGATCCATCCCCACGTGCGCATGCTGAAGCTCTGCCAGACCCTCAATGCAGCCAACTCTCCCACAGTTCATCACTCCTGAAGGTGAAACTGTTTGTCACCCTTATCGGGATTTACCCCTTTTCTTCCCCTCCCCTGCCTGCCCCAAACTGCCTTCCCTGAATTTCCTGGCCCTCCTTCCTCACAGGAGCTTTGCTCTGCACAAGTCAAAATGCAACCCAGGCCGAGCCTTGAAAGGTACCTTGGAGATTAAAGGACATTATAAAGTTATTTTAAGCTGAGGAAAACTGCATTTCCCTTAGAGGTTGACTTCAGTCTCTAGAGCCCTTGAATTTTTAGGCTTAAATCTGTCTCCTTGATAAGACTCCATAGTAGCTGAGACACACAAAGATGTTTCCAAAGCACCAGACATAAATAACAAAACTGGAGCATCCTCACTGGATGCTCACATGAGCCTCAGCTTCTGCAATCAGTCCACATGAGCCTGTTAGTCATCTGAAACAGCATAACTCTCAGCTCATCATGGAAGAGGAAGGCTGCACTGGATCAGCTGGAGCTGATCCTTTTCCCTCTATTTTGGAGTAATCATCAACCCCTACTCCCAACCTGGCCAGAAGAAGTGACTCCAATTAAACTCATGAGGGTCTGAATCAGCAGGGCTGCAGTCTAGAGCCCACTCTACCCTCCACTGACTCTGAGATCCATGCAGGTCTCACAACACCTTATCACATCCCACAGGGCTGGACAGAACATGAGACAGACCTCCTTTCTGCACAGGATGCTTGTCACCTCTAGGTGCTGCTCTGAGCAGAAGCCCCCACACTAACCATGGAAATCCAGGGCTTTCAGGGTCTGTTTTGCTTTGGGCAACATAACTATTAGAAGCTCTAAAACACACAAACAAAATATACTTCAAAATTCATAGACCCTAAGCTTTTATCCAGCTGTGGAAGCTGTACAGGCTCAAGTTTACATCCTCTTCACTTTTATTAACTTCAAGTGCTGTAGGAGCCTTCTCAAACAGGAAAATGGGAGTTTGGTTCTCCAATATTAAGCATTTTAGAGTAAAGCAAGGGAGGTACTGACAGCATATAGTGAGACATCTGCCAGAGGAAGAGATGGAAAGAATCTATTATTTTAAAGAACACACAAGCAGTCTGGTCAGCTGAGGAACCTTTTAATTTTAGACATTTTTCTGGCTTTTTTGGATTTAGGGTGGAAGCAATAGAGATTTTTATCAGGCCTTTTTCCAGACTCAGTTGTATAGCTCTAGCTCTGTATGCACTACTAATGAGATGAAACATTACTTTCCAGAAGTGACTGGTGATTGAGGATGCCTTAAATTGAGACTCTTCATATGGCTTTTAATTGCATTTAAAATAGTGTGTAATCATTTATCAAAACCATTACCTTTCAAAGCATCTTCAACTTCACTTCTAAAAAGAGGCACTACAGTTCCCACCTACTAGAAGATTCCTGCCCATACTTTGCCACCTTTCCATTGCACATTTTCACACCCAGGTTACTTCTGTCACTGCTGCCCTGTGTAACCCTATGGAGACATGTGTGGTAGTTTAAAAAAAGGTTAGTTCAGACTTGCTTCTTAAAAAAGCATCTCTACATTTGGAACCAAATCCAAAATTCAAACCTCACAACAGCCAACAGTTTGGCATCACAACTCAGACCCATTTGGTTCACTCCCTGACTTCATCTGCTCAGACAAGCAGCTTTTTGCATCTGCTGAGCACAGACCCTGTGGCACATGCGACCCTACCGTGCTGCAGGAGCCGTGCACCCATGCCAGTGGCAAGCAGCCCGTCAGTGGTATCTCACTCCTGGGACAGGTGCAGCTTCAGACCCAGCTGAGCTCCAACCTCTGGGGGAACTGAGAGCCAAGAGCAAAAGCAGAGCAGCTCTCACATTTTTCTCCTTGCCTTGTGTTGTACAAGCTAAGTTGTCTGTCACTGAATCTTCTGAAATCAAGACTGATCATTTGAAAAGCCAGATCATGAATCCAGCTAAAGGTCTGCTAGCAACTCAAGGATGCTCTTTTAAGATAGCATGTTGACATAGTAAGTACACATCCTCCCCTAGCAGGAAAGCCTGTGACACACCAAACTGATCATCACTTCTTAGCTTGAGAGTCCAAAAGAAGCCACTGCAGTAATCTCATTTATCCTGCAATACAGAGCATAGTACAGCATCTCTGGATTGTACATATTTAAGAAAAGCTGTGTTTTGATCCCATTAGCCTGAGATCAGTGCTAGCTTTTGTGCAAGTAAACCTACATACCTGCTTGGCTCTCTGCAGTCATCACTAATGTGGACAGTATCAGGTTTACACTTCTTGCATGTGGCTTCACCTGCATGCTTTAGGCTTAGATGTGACACACCTGCTTTAGCATCTATACACCAAAATTTCTTTGGATGATTTAGGAAGCAGTAATTCAAGATAGCAAATATTTGGCCAGTGAGTTCAGGATACCACAGTGTAATAGTGTGCTGCAGCTCTAAAGACACTGAAGGGAGGCACAGCACATCTGCAAGGAGGAGCTGAGCCACATACAGACCTTTACAAACCGCTGTTGCTTCGAGCTGCTTTGAATGAGCCACAGCCACCTCTACCTGGCCTCAGTCTACTAGAGTAGAAGAGGTCTAAGTCCTGCACCAGTTTTGGAAGATACAGGTGTCCAGCTTTGCCCAGTTCCTTATTGGTTTTTATGTTCTCTTTCATGCATTAATAAAATCAACCCGCTGCCTCCAGATTGCCCTCAGCTTTACAGAGCTTGTTACTAGACATTACAGAAACATGTAAGTCATTAACACCCTCTCTAAAGAGATGTCCCCTGAAGGGGCGATACTTTCCCTAGATGGTCACATTCAGCTCCTTGGTATATCATAACTGCGACTAGATCATTTCCATCTCAGCAGTACCCTGAAGGAATGATTGGAATCTGGACTGGAAGCACTAGTATCAAAAACAGACACAAAGAGGGGTAGTGCCTGTCAAGCATTTACAGTCTCAACACAAATTAAAAAACCTGACTGCACATCAAAAGCATAGTGAAGGGACAAGACTTGACTAAAGTCAGAGTAAATAGGTGAAGAGGCAAGATTATTACCAGGGTCTTCTGAAACCGCTTCAGCAGCTTGTTCTCCTTCCCTACTCAATTGCCAACCTGCCAACCTTAACTATAACTTCTTTGCAGATCTCTTACTTGTGCAAAAATATTAATAGTAAGTGGAGCCTGGACCACAGCTGCAGTCATCATCAGATATTCTCCTCAGCAGCTACAGAATTTGTCATTTCTGCATTCACATTCATTTGGGATCATCAGCTCCAGAAATGTAGCCCAAACAGTAGTCACTCATTCACCATGTGATCCATAAATAGACTTGGGTTGGCAAGAAATGGGTCACCAGGAAAATGCAATTCAGAAGACCAAACCAGCACCTATCACTAGCCCCAACAAACCAAAGTCACCTCTGGCAACTTCAATTCAATGGATCTACAAGAATCACCTGCCTGGTTCCTGATGCTGACTTGTACATCATGAATGCACTTCCACTCATTATCTCATCTCCATTGTTAAGACCCAACTCAAAGTCATTGTACAAATCTTGACTTAAATACAGACTTAGAAAAATAGATGTTTTCTAGCACAACTCAGAAAAGGTCTAACATTGTGTCTACTTCCAGGTGGCGTTATTTCTCTCACACACACCAATGTCTATGCTAGATCAACTGATTATCATTAGAGCTGCAATCTCAACTCTGCAATGTTGATACAGAGATTATTAGCTTTGAACTTTTTGTGTTACTTTAAACACCAGAGTCAACTTAGAGCAAAAAAGGCATTATTTGCAACATTGCTGTAATTAGGTTAATGACAGAGACATTACCAGAGACAGTTCAGGTAACATTTGCCATCACTACATCACACTGGTTGCAGAGACATTGTAGTAAATGGCTGCTGTTGTGGCAAAATTAATAAGCATGCACAAAGTATGTATATTCTAGTCCACAGTCACTAAACAGAGCTGCTGTTTGGTACTACCAGAGAAATCTTACAAGAGGACAAAATAAATGCAAACCCAGAGCAATTCAGGGTACCTTCCTGCAGTGGTGGGGAGCACAAACAGCTCAGTACTTCTGGTGCACTTCTGGCATCTGACAGCCAACAGCTGGAACTGCTGGCTCCCAAGAGCTCCTACAGGGAAAGAGTGCTCCCAGCTGGCTCTTACATTAAAAAGGGGGGGTTGGTCATAAAATGCCTTTTAATTGAAGCTTAATTAGAAGAAGCAATCATGATTAAATTTACTTGAGGAAAAGGTTCCTCAGGTCCAGGTTGGAAATAGAGATTAGTACTCTGAACAGATGTGGATCCAGGTATCCCGATCAAAGATCATTTCATTCTGTGTAAACAAGGAGTGGGAAAGCATCTACAATACCAAAAAAGCTATGGGGAAAAAGCCACATTGATTTCTAACTGCCAGTAAAATAACCTACAGCAGTTGCTGTGTATGTGGACGCACACAGGCAGGATCTGTTCCGATCTTTACTTGGATTTTGCAGACAAGAGACAGGCATTTGTTTCTCTGCTCGAATACTCAAGGAGCCAGAAAACTAAAAACTGTTTCTATGAAGCATATTGTTATTACAAGGCTACAGCTTGCATGGCTGTGCTAGCCAGAGTCCCTACTGAGAGGGCAAGCTTGGAGTACTGGCTCCTTGATTTGGTCCAGTCTAATACTGCAGCAACTGGCATGAAAAGCCTCCTACCAGGCTGCTATGGAGAAAGATTTATGCTTGTCATGTCCACAAAGAAATGTGGACCCATCACATGCATCAGTGGCTCTGTGCTCAGACATAGAATATCAACAGCTATATTAAGTAGGGGTACGAAGCATTTCCCAAGTAGATTTTATTGTTCAGGCACTAATCTCAACCCTGGATTTTACCAGTTTACCTGCTATTTTCTTTTTCTTCATGCTCATGACACCTCCAGCTGATAGCTATCAGATTAATATTATAGATTTCATTTAGAAACACCCGATTTTAACTTCTGAGCAATTCCAGCACTTCTGTATACCATATGCAGTGTTTTCATGCACCTGCTGTGTCACCAAAGACACTTGGGGACCATAAGTGCCCTCTACAGCAGGTACCATCTAAAAGTTCAGAACGTTTCATAAGCACTAACTAAGCCTTAAAGCATCCACAATATTATCACCTCCATTTCACAGCTGGACACATTGAGGTTGTGAATTGACAGTGGACAAGATTGCTTCTACTTCTGCTTCCGCCTCCAGTTTACAGAGCGCCCTGGCACAGGTCACTGCACCAAACACCTCCCTGGTGCAGGAAAGCACTTCTCCATGCATTTCCAAAAGCTTGCACACCAGGGCTGCCCCTGTATGTAACAGGGGCATGGGAGCAGGCACATCAGGAAAGGGGTACAGCCTTGCCAGCTCCTGCAATGCCTTTCTGGCAGTCTGCACGGCTTCTCCTGGAAGCCTGGAGTCCAGGACTGTGCTTAGCTTTTGACATATCTGTCAAAGTCAAAAAGGAAAGTTTAATTTGCAGCCCATAGATGCATGCATGTCTATGCAGAAATGCAGCAGAAAATACCCTCTTGAATTAGTTTAAGCCTCTCAAACACTCTTCTCCATGTTAACCAGTCTGGCAACACTGCTAACATCAAGTTAGAGCCATGAGACATTTATCAACAATCATTCTTCCAATAATTGAGGGGCTGTATAGAGACATGCAGTTACCAAAGAGAGGCTCTTACCACCTCAAAGCTCATTTATGCTCACCAGCTTATACCCAGATTTCCTTCTCTGCTACAAGCTGTTTAAAAGGTTGTTAACTTAAAATGGAAAATAGCTTTTTTGAAGCATTAACTAAAAATCACAACAGAAAGCTTCACACACCCAGCATATCAAGCCACCATGCACAGAGCAAGACAGCCAAAATGCAACATTTTCTTATTCAGCTTCATAACACTTTCCTGCCTCTGGATAGCCCTCCTTTACTCCCTCATCCTCCTCCTGCCTGGCATATCTCTAAGAGTCCCTCAAGCATTACCCCAGCTTTGCTGCTTTGTTCTGGTGGGCCAGGAGCCTGCTGGAGCTGCTCAAGGGTTTGAGCATCCCCAGAGGTACACCCAGCTAACCTGCGGCTTGCTGCCTTCCTTTTCCCAGGCAGACAGATGTTGAGTATAGCTGAAGCTATTAGGGAAGACAAACCAGGTTTCCATGGTTATGGGAGCCTGAGCTTCCCATCTCAGGGAAAAAATGCAATGCACAAACCACTGTTAGGAAGAAGCAGAAACAAGGCCAGACTTACAGGCAGCTGTGTGCTACAGCTCCTTGATATTTTACACACAGGCACCAGCAAAAAAAAGCTTTTCTTGACAGCTTGGAGATCTGTGGGCTTAGCAGCAGCGCTTTATACATGTTCTATTGCACTTGTGCTGTGACAGTATTTGCAGTAAGCGTATGAATAGACAGGGCTGTGTTTCTGGCCCTTGCTCACTTGGGCAAGTCTCACTACTCCCTAAAGGGGGCCAGTGCTGCAAGATGAGGCATTTTTAACCAGAGAGCAAACTGTCAATTGATCTGAGCTGCCTGTCTCACAAGCAAGATGAAGCAGGTGCAGGCTGCTCTCTGGGGCCTGAATAAAGAGCTTGCACACAAAAACCCTGGGAAGGTGGAATTTGCAGGTGTGAATTTGCAAATCTGTCCCATTAAGTTAGAAGGTTTGGGCTCAGTGTGCTGCAAAAATATACACGCACAAAGCCACGGTCCTCTCTCTCCTCCAAGCAAAGCATAATGCAGTTTCCTTCATGCTGTCCTGAAAGTGAAATGGTTTACAATCAAAAGCCCATGCTGCTTCAAACTGAAACACTGATGAGGTCAAGGACACCAATACAATGTGGAAGTGGCAGCTGCAGAGCTCTGGCAGATTTCTGAGGCAGTGACTCTCCAGGGCACAGAACATCACAGCCTCAATCCAACTTGAGGTGCTGGAATAGCATCACAACCATGTTAATTCCCAGGCAAGTTTATTCTTTCAGAGCAGAAAAAGAAAAGATTTCAGGCTGATTTTGGGAGTTCAAACCAGCAAATCAGTTGATCATGTTTCCCCATCCTCCTTCTGTATTCCTCTCTACAGCTGTGCAGTGACTGCCTGTCCTGACATCAGCTGTTTAATCAGAGCTGCACAGGCTTAGCAACACCTATCCCTGGTAATCAAACTCCTCTAAACACCTTGGCAACATGTGAATCCATTGCTGGCAAAGCCTGAGCAGCAGCCAGCAGAGACTGAAGTCCATCCCCTCTTGCCAGAGCAGGTACCATGTACTCCATCCGCAATAGGCACTGCCCATGCACCCCTCCCAGTTTCATTCCTCAAAGCTACTGTCTCATTGCGTAACATGGAGTACCAGCAGCTAATGAATGCTGGAACAGAGAATCAGATCAAGATAAGCCAATTACTTTTCCACAGACAGTGTCTGACTCTGATCTGCAATTAACAAATCAATTAAAATATTATTTTCCCTTCTGAAAAGAGCCAAGCTGTCACCATCAATAATGCTGTACCCTAGTCCCTGGGACTTTCCAGAAGAACACAAAAAGAGGTTTGAGGAGAGGAAACTCAGAAGCATCCAAGAACAATGAGGACAGATTTCTCCTATATTTCAGGGCATCTTTGGCTGGTTTTGAACACTCAGGGATGACTTCACTTTCCAAAGAGTCACCTGTGGGACACTAATCTATTTGACAAATGAGAATGTGGGGTGCAAAAGCATAAATACACATACAATGCCAAGACAATTTTCAGATCCACATTAAAACTCCAAAGTGCTTAGCTGGAAAATAAGGTTTCAGAGATGCATGTTCTGTTGGACAAACAATGATTTTGTAATTTCTTTGACCACGCTCTACTTCATATTGCAGCAGACCTAAGCAGTCTCATCATATCCACACGAAAATGTTAGTGGAGCTCAGCACCTGCCCATCAGATTATCTTAGGTAAGGTGCTTGCTGAGGCAGACCTTTGAGACTCTACTTAAAATATATTTGCCTTAGCAAGGGTTATTCCTAAATACTTAGCACTACTCTCCTCAAAGTTGTACATCGTTCATTTAGCTCCTCTAAGGCACCTGAGAAGGATTCAAGATGTGTGCATACAAGACTTATAGGCAATACGCACTCAGGGTAGGGATTCAAATGGTCAGAAAGTCTTTGCTAAAACTCTGCTAGCCAAATGCATCCAAGAGCAACTTGTGAGCTGCTCAAGGTGCACATCAAATACATGGGTTTTGTTTTGTTTTTTTTTAATTTTTCCAGCCTACCATTAACTTCAATGACTTGTGTGCCATTAAATCTCACCTGCTTGACCTTCTCACCCTCAAATCCCTGAAATAAGAAAATGCAGTGATTTCTGCCCCTTGCAAACAAAACTTGATCTCTCTTCTCTGTGCATTCAAACCCAAGTACATTTTAACAGCTCATTGGAAATTCCTTAGGACACTCAGACATATAAGCTGGAGTTTCTTTTCCTCTCTTAGGCAGAGAGAGTGGGAAAGCCACATGCGCAGAGACTTATGAGCACTGCTGCTCTGTGAGGGCCTGCAGGTTCTCATAGACAGTAAAAGGAAATGTCCCTTCTCCTACTGATTACAACCCTCAACTCAGTTTGGTTTTGGTCAGTAACTTTCAGGTCCCTCTGGAACATCCAAAGGGCTCTGGCTCTCCCAAAACAAGCCAAGCTGTTCCCACACTTTGATAAAGCCCGAGCTGGGGAGAAACTGCCTTGGACTAGACAGATAAGGAAACAAAATGTCTGTGTCCCCCACTCCACTGGGCACCCCTGCTATCCCCTGACACACTAGCACGCAGGATGGCCTACAGATGAGTGATGGCTGGGGTTGTCAAGCTTGTTCCCTCAAATGGCTATGCAAAGACTGAGAGAACTTCTAGATCTACCAGATACTTTTCAATATAATCCTTCCACGTAATATGCTAAAAAGCAGTGGTTCAAAATAAATCAATAAACCCAAGTAACCAGCAGAGGAAGGGATTTCTTGATGACAAACATCCATTAATGTCTTGTCAGTTGAGCTTCAGAAAAGGCTTGGCAAATCTATAAATAGCTATACATAGTGTTTCATATTCAAAAATAAGTACAAGGATGAAGTGCAAAGGCAAGCTAATCTGTAATGCTAGTGTCCAGTGGTTGGAGTGCTAGCACCCTCTTTTCTGTTGTTCGCATGAGGTAGGAGATTAAGTCAGTCCCTACATGGTTAAATAGCTTTCCAGAAATAGCACTGGCATGAGGCAAGACAGCAATGGAAGCAGGACTCCACTGTAGCACAGCACATATCACAGAGCTGACACTTTTGATAGCTTTTCTCCCACTGCTCTGCACAGCAGCCATGGTTTGTCTCACCAGGACTGCAGATCTGGGAGGAGGCAAGGCCTCCACAGCATAACCCTGGATCCAGTTCTCCCACCCAACCAAGAGTGAGACAACTCCAAAACCCAACCAGCACCCCCATCTCCATCTGCACACCCCAGCCTTTGCTGGAGAGGCTTCCAACCAGGTACTCCCATGAGCAACAGGGGGCTGCCACAGTGCAATACGTCTCCACAGCAGCTAAACACAGACCACTGTTTCACAAGACTCTGGGCTGGGAAAAGGCAGGCAAAAGCCTAGAAAAAAAGGGAGGTTGCACCAGCTTTGGGACCATGTCATATGCATGACTAGTTCTACAGCAGCAGGAGCACCCTGGAGCTCTGCACTGACTCAGGTACCTCAGTTTGTAGTCCAGAATAAACCTGTTTGTTTTCATCTGTCCCTGTGCAACAAGGACCACCACCCACACTCAGAGTGGAGCACTACCCTTTGGTTTTAAGATACCACCACAAAGAAAGCATCCAGGGCTTAAACTAATACTCCATCATCCTGCCAACCTACCAACAGTCCATGCAGGGAATATACTACAAAAAATTCTCATGTCCACCCTGAGCTTCTGACTAGTTTCCAGACTGAATTTAACACTCAAACAGGTTTTTTTGTTTTTTTAGACTTTACAAGAAACAGTCTGTCACCTGGGTGCAATGTCTGAAGATAACTAGGCAGGACAGATTTATATAAACTTAACAAATCATTTCTTCTGGCATGCATTGCTTTTTGAAGAAAGTACAGATTATAAAACAGTCCTTATCTTGAGCCTTTTTCTTCAAATGTTGAGAAGTGTCTTCCCACTTGTTTGCTGCTTTTCAATACTATCTGAGCAGAGATTAGACAACAGCTGATATTGTGAACACTACACACAGATCTTCAAGAAACATCCATCTTCCATACAGAGCAATCAACCATGAGATGCCGAACTACTGAGTGAACAGTTTGAATTTAGAGTAAAAGCAGAAAGCAAACCCACCCAGATGTATCTGTTATTTTCTGAATGAAGTCCAGGCTTTCTAACAAATTACTAAATTGCTACACTTCATAAAAACTGGGGGACCAGGAAAGCTATATTATCTTTTTACAAAGTATATCCTTATATGTGTAGGCTACAGTAATAAATACTATGTATTTTGATATATCCTTTTCCATAAGACAGCAGTGTCACCTACATATAGTTAATTCTGTAGGTTTCCATTTCTATGAATTTCTTGGGATCCCAGGTCCTACCTACTGAAAGACACATCCTAAAGAACATGCACTCACCTCAATTGCTGGGCAGCTCACACCCATCTGTGAAAAATACACATTTAAGTTTGAATTATGTAACTGTTCCCCTGGACTCCCTGATTTTCCAGCAGGTAACTTGTTTTTGAAGTTGCAGTTCAAAAGCCGGCTTTGAAGGCAGGGTTATGTCTCTGAGAGCACAACCCCCATGCTCGCAACCCCGAACAAATGCATCATTTTGTCCTCAGCGCACTCTTCTGTGTCAGCATTACTCCTTCGGGGAAGCTGATGCTTGGAGGCAGTCAAAAGCTTTGCAGGTAGGGCACTGAACTCCAGTTTATAAGGACCACAGTAGTCCTGTGAAGATGGGTAAGATGCTGGCAGGTGGAACAAGAAAGCAAACACCTTAAAGACCTAGCTTTCTCTTAGGTCTGCAAAAAAATCTTCTAATCTCTCTACGTATAGACTGAGATAAATACATACCTGGGTCAACAGCAGGAAGCATCCCATTTCCTCAAAGCCCCTAAACCTCAGGAATTACAAGAGCTAGAAGTGGGCATAAATACTGTGCTGACTTACTGCTGTTCCAAGCTGACCTTCCTACTATTTCTTTATGCCGAAGAAGGGCAACAATATCATCCTCACTCAGAGAGAGGAATCATCTGCTTATGAACCAGGTCCACAGATGCTCACTCAACAAGCCCCCAGGATTCCTTCATTACCAGCATTGAGACTCTTTTGGATTTTTTTTCTCCCCATTATGCAAAAAAAACCAAACATTTTCACACTGAGACCATCTCATCAGGGTAACTGCAGTGAAGTATCATACAGGGCCAAATAAGAATGTTCTGCCATGTTCAACTAACCCAAAATAGTTGAAGAGTATTTTTAATAAGTTCAGCTGCCTTTCCCTACTAAAAATGCTGCTTCAAACTTGTGGCCCATAGCCCCATTTTCTTCTTGAAGAAAACTCCCTGGAGAACTACATCTTCCACATTGCAATAAGGAGTGCCCCTGTCTTTTATTAACGATGTGAATTTTCTGATGTTCTAGTTCTATCATGGAAAAGGTGTTTTATTGCTAACTATGCTAGAATTAGAGTTGCCCTAGCACTCTTGGCTTCCTTTTTGTAGCCCGATAGCCATGAATGTAAAGAGCTATGAACACAGAGAGCTATGTAACAACTTAGTGTACATTACAGAGGCTGGCATTTCACTGACTTGAGGGGAGGAAAGAGTGGAGTCCAGCTACCAGACTCAGCTCCAGAAGCCATGTCTCAAAGGAAAATACTGAAGGACAATGAAGCTTTTGGACTCTTTTGGCAAAAAATAATCAAATGTCATATGAACATGTGTCACCTGAACATCCTTGACATGTTGACCTGGTTTTGAGCAGAAGTATCAAAACAAAAGCAATTCAATGTTGCTGAACGGACTTCTTCCATGTCCCACAAATTTCCCATTCTATTTTTTTCTTCATCTGGACAAAAGTTAATATTGAAACACTCAAACTTCTCAGGAGATTTGTCTTCAAAGAGTTATTCAAGTCTATATCAGGCCTGAAAGGCTTTGCCTTTGCCAATATTTCTAATTGGCTGCTGTGACAGTTGCTGAATATACAAGGTGAGCTGCATTACCCCAAAAGCACTCTAACACCATAAGGAGTTCACACTGCTTGTTCCTGGCTGGCCTTTGCAAGAGAACAAAATGGAAGATTTTCAGAACAGGATTTTGATTTCTTGGCGCTCTATCCTGTATTGGCAAAATAGCTACATTATTCAAACAGACAATATCACATATAGAGCATTACAGGCATCTTTGCTTAAGCACCAGCAGCTTAAATACAGACACGTAAGAGGCTGAGATGTGCCAGTTCCACTGACTGGCACAGGTAGGTGTGCCAGCACAGGTATCACAGCAGAAGTGAAAAGGAACATGATAAGGCAAATGCAGGAAAAACACCCACTGATATAGATACTTATTGAGTAGGGTCCCTTGGTCCTCAATGGTGGATGCACACTTTTATGTGAGTATCTCTAATTAGTGGTGTGCCCTCAGCAGGGTTTGGCAACATGGACCCATTGATCTCTCAAATGCATCCACCACCCACAAAGCCAAGCCAACTAGTACCTTAGAGACCTCAAACATTAAAGCAGCACAACTCTTCTAAACCCTGCTATTCAAAATTCCCAATCCCCTCCCCTCATAGAAAGGGGATTAAAACTAGCCACACACATCCACACACAGCCCCGGCTATTTTCCTCCAGTGAAGATCCACAAGGAAAAGAAAGGAAACAATTATACAAATAATGTTATTTGACACCATTTCTCCATGTTGCCTTTTCTATTACTGCAAATATTTGTCTTTGAAGATCTTTTTCTGCATGAGAAATGAGATGTACTGTGCATAGAAACTTTACAGACTATTACTCTAAACCAACTACACTATTTTGAACTTTAAAATAAGGTTACTATAATAATTTTATAAGACATCTGTAGATTTTAAAATTAAGAGTCAGATTATATGTGAGATTAATAACATTTCATAGCTCTATAAAGATTCACTGATATTTAGAGGTATGGAATGTTTTATGTAAGTGAAATGTCTCTTATACTGAAGGACTTAGATCCCACCAGAAAGTACCTATCAATCAGGCCTTATCAGCAGGAAAAGTATTAGGACTATCTTTTAGACAGAAGTCTAGTTCATTTGTTTGAACCATTTTGCAGGATATACAAGTCCTTCAGTTATCGCTAACAGAAACGTTACATATGCAGGATAAAATGTGAAGAGGGCAGTGATGCACACTGGCATTCAGTCACATGCACTTGTAACTTCATTTACCATTCAAGGTAATTTCTATCTGCTGGGTCTCTCAAACCAACTATAAAGCAGTCATAGAATCCCAATCTTCTGCGATCCCAATGAATGTGAGACTGCAAAGAGGGTATTGGAGTTGACAGCACAGGAGGAGAAAAAGAAATTATGAAGTGCCAGTGATTAGCAATTGTAACAAAAAAGGAACAGTTACGTGGACTGCTACTTCAGTCCCTTCATCTTTGTTTCTATAAGGATGTCCCTCTGGGATACAGCACACAGATCAGTCTATAGCATGCAGCACACTGTCACAGAAATAGTTCTCAAACCTCTATTTTTTCCCCAGTTCCTCCTGCATCACCATCTTTACTAGGAACAAGATTAGGGCCTTTGAGGCACCGGAGGGACATTACCATATATCCACATCAAACTACTGACTAAACATACAGGCCTGACAACAGCTAAGAGGAAAAAAGCACAGAACAAGACAACACCTTACAGTAGCAATCACCTGAAAGAAAAAACAGAACGGAGGTTTCCTAATGTCCTTGCCTATCCAGTCAAACAGATCAGGTGTACTTTCTTCCTTCTACAATCTTTGACCACCATTTAGGATGCTGCAGCAGTACAGTGTCTCCAGGCCTGACACTACACTCTTACTTTCTGTTATTAAACACTGCTGCTCTATTTGTTGCTGAAGTGCTGAAAAACTATTAGCATCCATCATCTAAAAAATAACTGGTAAAGTAACTTTGCTAGTCATGATAGCAGTTGGCATGAGATGTATCTCTCCAGTTAAACTCATCTGAGATGTTTCAGAGAGCATCTTTGAGCTATGAACTTCAGAAAAAGGAAGAGAGGAAAGCTAACAGCACCCCACTAAGCTAGAAGTAAACAGATGCTTTCACAGTAAAATGGCTGCAAACCTTTTGGATTAGCAAGAGAAAACAGAACATCAGTGCCCTGGTTTCAGGGCTGTGTTACCTTATCAATCTTCATACCATTCAGCAGCACAGAGGGTTTAAAAGTAATTTCAACCCATGAAAATTCAGAGGTAGGACTTAATCCAGGAGCCCTGCTGTTCCATATCATCCATTTCCTTATCACCACAAGACCTCCTTCCAAAGCCCCTTAAGCTCTCTAGCCAACGCAACATCAATATCCAGATCCAAACGCTCCCAAATTGCAAATGCTACCCACGCAAGGTCTCAAATGAGGGTAAGACACTAAAACCACATTGGTTCCTAATACAATTCCTACGTAAGGTAACGAAGACATGCCTCAACCCCAAAGTGTGCACATAAACATACACTGCCCAGGCACCAGCCAACCTCCCATTTCACATAAAGTACAGAGCCACAGTCCCCATGCACAGTAACTCTATTAACCAGAGGTTTCTGTAGCCCTTCTCCCACTGCAGAGTACAGACATAAGGGGCTGAACCCAGGTGATTTTCAAGCTGGTGTCTTGGACTTGGTACAGCTGTGTCAAGCTCTGGCTCTCCATCCCCACACTTTTTTTGCCAACAGGGGCTGAGCTCAGAGCCAAGGGGTTTCTTTTCCAGAAGAGTAAGAGCTGATTTATTGCCTCATATAGTTGTAACTAGCCTCTCCAGGAACAGAACCAACAGTCCAAAAGGTCTTTCAGTGAAAAGGAAGGATCCAATACCAGACCCATCCAGTTTTGTTTTATATCAAGGGAATCCACTGCCCATGATTTCCTATTTCTGGATTACTCTATCATCATCCAGGGTCATAATTAGAGATGATTGATTGCATTTTCCCCCTCAAGGAGGTACATGAGCTTTTCAATTCATTAGACTCAGGGCATTCAGCAGCCATTGGCCAATAGCCACCTTGGTCACTATTTCTGGTACCCTGCAGCATCACTATAAATATACATAGTTCATAGCTCGTGGTGCCAACTGGGGCTATTCTGGGACATGGGGTGAAAACCATGTGGTTCACAAACCAATACAACACAATCTGGTTTGAGTGATGTTTTTTTGGTAAGCTACAAGATAATCCATCCAGGTGAGGCTAGATCAGCCATCTTCATGGAACTAAATTTCACATGGCCTTAGCAAGGCATTCAAGCCAATAACCATTGGCAAAGTATGGGCAGAACATTTGCCACTGATATCTTCTGCACAGAAATACTTGATATAGTCAGTTGTAACACTCGCAATTTCATCACCAGTTCTGTTGAACTGTCCTGGGAAAAATCCATGATAAAATACAAACTGTAGAGTTTTAAATGAAGCATTACTGTTTGTTCTGTTTAAAGTGTGTTTTGTTCTTTAATTATTTTTAAATGAAATAATTCAAAACAAATTCAATTTAAAACATGTTACTTAAGACTGGAATACAGTCTTTAAGAAAAATATGCATGCTTTTCCTGGCCAACAGTACTGTTTCTTTTTTACAAAGGAAGTTAAAATGGCAAGCTGGAAAACAACATTTCCCCCATCAATTTAACCTCCATACTTCAACAAATAGAAGAGCTGTAAGGTTGATTAGGGAAATAATAAAAGAACTAAAAACAATTATAAAGCTTTATGGTCCATATGCACCTCCACCTGGAAAGGCCTTAAAAGCTTCACATGAAATCCACAGTGCCTCAGATCAGTAAGAGTATTGTGATACCTTCTTACAAAAACAGCCCACACTGAAACTGTTTAGCAGAAAAACCGAGTCTCTAATCTCAGTTGTCTTGTTCATAATACCTCAGGTGTTGACGAACTCTCATTGATCGCAGGCAGGACCCATCTGGACAGTGCCCTTAATGTGTTTTACCTTTTGGTCAGCCCTGAAGTGGTCAGGCAGTTTACAGATTCACAGATTGGCAGGGGTTAGAAGAGACCTCTAGAGATCATCTAATCTAGTTCAAACCCCCTGCTAGAGCACAATCATTTAGACCATGTTGCACAGGATGGCATCCAGGTGGGTTTTGAATATCTCCAGAGAGGACAGCTGTTGGACTAGATGATCATGGTAGGTCCCTTCCAACTGAAAATATTCCATTCTATCAGTAGTGCAGAGTCCAGGAAGCCCTTGAGTGGCCCAAATGGTAAAAAATATTGGGTTCAATACAATACAGTACAAAAAAAATAAAGAAATGGGATTTTCTGCAAAATAGCAAACCTGATTTAGGCAGCTCCTTTGCTAACAGGAGGGAGAAGAGGCAGATGCTTACACCAGTGTTCCTGACAGGCAGCAGGCAGCCCAGAGATGTTGTGTATTACCTTTTGCTAGACCATTGACTACTACCTCAACAGAAGTCCTGACATGAAGGGCTGCCCACAAGCAGGTATTCTGCAGGAGACAAAGCCTTCACACGTCTGAGGAGCCAGGGAGAAGAGCAAAGCACTAAACACCTCCTGGGTGCCCCAGCTGGGCTTCAAGCCCAAGTCCAACTTACAGAATTGATATGAAGGTACAGGAGAGACACAGAAGTGGGACATGTCAACCTACACGGTCCTTCCCAATATTAGGAATATTCAAGCTAACTGCCCACCACAGCCACTTTCAAGATAAGATTGAAAGCTTCATTCAGGAACATGCTTTGTTTGGTTTGGATGACCAAATTGCTGTGCAGCTTCCGGGTAATAAAGATGACTTGAGGAAGACAAGAGCAGTAAAGTAGCTGAGAACCAGTCCTTCCTTTGAGATTACTGAATATAAACTCATGCTCCACATGAGCATAAACTCATTTCAGTGGTGGTGATGCCAGCTTTAATGGTGCTGAGATTCAGTGAGACTCTTCTGGACTCAGTGTTCCTGAAAACCTTTAAATAAAAAAGGAACTGCATGTGTTTTCATATGCATAGCAGTATGTCTATAACAGGCCATCAATCCCAAAATTCCCACCATTTGACTGATTTGAACAGCACAGAGCATTGCCTGCACTAGAAGATCCCCGTGCATGCAAAGCTCAGCATCAGCCCCAATACTTTGTTCTCTATTTCACAGACAGCAGAACACGAGGCTAAATTCTGCACTTGGTTCTGCTGCCATAAACCTTACGGTGGTACCACAGAAAGGACAATTTAACCAAACCCAGTATTTTCTTACTATAAATAATTAAGATTTTAAACACATTCTGTTCTTTGTCTCTGTATACTGCCCACGGCTGCATGTTTGCATTGCTTCAGTATGTCAGGCTTGTCCTCACTATTTCTGGGAACCTTCTAATCAAAGGAGGTGGAAAATTCAACCCTAGCTTTTTTTTTTTTTAAATAAAAACACACACCAAAGGCTTGCTATTCCTGGATGGTGATTTTTTTTGGGAGGGGAATGCTCTATAAATACAGTTTAGGTAGGAAAGCCTGAAATGCCTGTTACTGAGAGATGAATCATACAAATAAAATTGACAGGTAATTGATACCTGGTGCTATGTTCAGTGGTAAAGGCAGAGACATGTCTCAGCACAGAGCCACTTGTTATAAGTGTACTTAACAGTAATTTTTAAGATGGGTTAGATATTCTGACTTTTGAAGATACTATATAGCAATTTTAATAGCAGTTGCTAAGACAAAAGCCTCAGAACTATATAACCAATAAAATACCTGCCTTCACAGTAGCAGGAAGAAAGTCAAAGGTAAACAAGCTACAGCTGCTTGTTATTTTGACATTCCCTTGAACCAATATAAAATGACTTCAAACCTTTACTACTTAAGTAGTTAATAATTAAGGTCTAAAGGCACTTAAATAGATCTTACACCATATAATTGGTATGAAAACACAACAGAAATAAGCTAGGTAAGGCATTAAAGACTTAGCCTTTGCCTATGACCAAATGATGCATTTGCCTACACAAGCACAACTCCAGAGTAGCTCCACAGGCTTTATTTAAAATCTTGACTGGAAGAGGAGACTCAGGACAGTAATATTTAAACTTCTCTTCTGATTTCTCCCTCACTTCTCATATGGCAACAAAATGGCTACAATTCACAGTATGTAATTTCTCTACTGGGATACACTGATAGGAATAAAAAGTTTAAAAATTAACATCTGACACTCCATGTTAACTAACACCATACATTATCAAATAATTGCATTGACAAATCTCAGAATAGCAGGGGTACTGGTCAATACTAAAAGGGAATATGAATTTAAGGCTAGAAAATATCTCAAAGCTCAGATTCAGCCTTCAAAGAGATCAAATATGCTGGAAATATTACAGAAAGCAGGTCTTGCTGAGGAAGCTTATTCTACTGTCAACCGAGTTATACTGCAATGGCTTGTTAGTATCAAATTAGGAAATCCAAAGCTTCCTTTATGCACAATTTTTTTTCCCTCCATATACTCAAAAGGTGCTGGATTCTACGTTTTTCCTCATTTTGTTAGCATTACCGCCTGTTTCCCACTCGGGGTTATTCTAAAGGGACAGTGAAATGGATACTTTTGCATCATAGCAAGCACAGCATGTGCTAGAGTCCTCAACTAAGAATGAATTCATACTGTATGTCTTTTCCTAGACAAAGTTTCAGGAAACTAAGGTGAATCTCAAAATATCGCCTGTGATGAAATTAAATAATTCTGGACATCTGGAATATTTTGGGGGTTTGTGTTTGTTTCTTACCATTCTAGCACCATTGCTGCAAGATATTCTTAACTGAAGGTCAAGTTTTATACTCACTAAAGCTCTTCCCCAAAATACACATTCAGGACTGCACATCAATAAAGGATGAAGCTCCAAGGGCTGTACTTCAAGGCAGAAGTTTATTCCACTGCTGAGTTTCATCCAAGTTTGATCTTCCAAACTGCACAGCCACCTGTAATTTCCTCCCTGCCCCCCCAATAAATCACAGCCAGATTCCAGCCACAACATCCAGATCCAGCTCTTCCATGCCCTAAGTAATGAGAAACACTTCAACAGGAGAAGGGAGCATAGACCAACATATGAATGGGAGGAGAACAAGGAAGGATACAGGATTCAGAACCAGATTTAGACTTAAAGTTCCTCAGCAGGGTTATGTCAGAAACCCATGTCAGCTGGAAGAGGCCTCAAGGTCTCTAATCCAACATTTGATTGAGTAGGGATTATCACAACACTTGAGCACGCCTATCCTACCAATAACCTTTGGCAGGCTGGACTTGGAAAGAAGAGTAAAAATAAAAATCAGTGACAGCACTTTATGTTGGAATAAGCATGGCATAAGAGATTTAGTAACCAGATACACTGCAATCTTCCTGAAGCTTGTCACCCTCTTTTGGGGATAGCATTAAATTCAAGGAAAGTGTTTTTGCATTAATAATACATTCTCAGTGACTGAGAAGCAAGGCAACTTTCCCTCATTATACCAATAAAACATTCAGCACTTCTGGCTTTTCTTCCTAAATCCTCCAAGCAGCTACATGCAGTAGATTAACCTTACCTATTGAAGGCTGATGGGGATAAACCCAATCTAAATCAGCTTCCAACAGAGGGATGAAACAAGAGGAAGAATCACAGCTCAAGAAAAACAACTTTCCAAATTGGAAATGCTATCCCATCCTTTCCTGATTTCTTGCTTTGCACATGCTATTAAAAATAGCACGTGAAACACCTTACTTTGGAAAGTACACATCCCAATGCATGCACAGCCCTCCCTCGGCCGTGTTGTTCAAGGCACACCACAGTGTTGCTCCCTCCGCACTCTACTGAGCAAACGGGCATCATCTCAAGCCACAAGATCTCTACTGAAACATGACGACACCGTAAATAGTTTAATTCAATCTGAAGAAAAAAGCCATAGCTTTCAATGTTTAGCCTGCATAAATATCCAATCATAAGGTTCATCCAAACCTTGGACCCAGGAGAAGAAACTCAATGAATTAGCATGATGATTTGTACTCTTACTGAGTATAAAGAACACTTAGAAAAAGCAGGGATATAGGAGCTATAAAAAAGGCAGCTTCCTTGTATCACTGACAGGAAAATAGTAAATGCTTTTTTCAATTATTTTAGTATAACAGTATTATTAAAATATTTATACTTTGAGTGAAAGCATTAATTATGCCCATCAGTAATATTTTTCATTGTCAAAATGCCTTTTACCATGCTAATAAACACCAAGGTTTGCACGTAAAAATTAATCATGTTCTCATTTATAGGTCAAAAGACAGACTAAAATAGTTTCTGCAATTCTCCCTAAATAACTAGCTTTTGCATATAAATTTTTATGGCATATTAGAAATGAATGCAATTCAAACAGAATTTGAATAGCTGAGTAGATAGAGAGGGAAAGATAAGAGCAGATAAGAAAAATCCAATGGTAAGCTAAGTCTTTTGAAAAACCTGTTTAAAAAAAAACAAGGTTTTTTAATTTCTGAACCCTAAATGAACTAAGGATGAAACAGTTGTATGCAGGTCATTACTCAAAGTATCCACAGATTATGCTTCCAGCCACTATACATATAAATGGTATGGCAGAACAACTTAATGCATTAAAAAATAATTTTAAATTACTCCAGCATTTCATTCAGGCTAAACGCAACTTCCACAGCTCCCACATAACTCGTGGAAGTGGGGTGAAGAAGTTTGTCTGCTTCTTGGATATCTTAATAGCCACATGACTAAGTCATCCTCCCATTTTTATAACATTTAAGCCTATCACTAGGGTCCTCTTTCCCCTTTGTTTTAATAACATAGCAGGATTGTAGGTATGAAGAAATACAAGCACTGCCACCTTTCCCTCCTCATTATGAGGCCCATTAGAGGACAAATGCGCTCTAGGGTACCATGTCTACTTCCCCCAGCATCGGATAGGCTTGGGTCATCCTCTCATCCAGAAATTGCAGATGCCTGCCCACAGTACTCAGCAGCTACCAACTGATGGTTAATAAAGGTATTATTAGACTCTTATCTGCTTTTATAGGTGGCAGCACATAGCCAAGGTTTGCTCACCTGCTAGTCCCACACAGCAACCTGAGCTCTTACCATCTTTGAGCCCTCCCAGGACACAGTCATGTCTGTTCCTCTTACATTAGAAGTCACATTAAACAACAAATATTTCACTTGCTTTCTGAAATGCATTAAAGAAAAAGCATGCATGCAGTGCTAGCTTAGTGCCTTAACTCTCCTCCTGCGTCTTTCAGCAGAGATTGAGTTTAAGGCACAGGAGCAAAGCAATCTTCACAGCACCCCACTCCTGTCTCAGGGATAAGGTGTTAAGGTCAGGCAACCAAAGTGTTCCCCTGCTATACAGCAAGCTGGTACCCATATGGAAATGAACATCCTGGGACACAGGGGGAGATACTAAAAAAAAAAATCAGGCCATTTGTTTACATCCCCAAACACGCTTCTCTGTCAGACTCCAAGCAGCCAGTTTGAGAACTGTTGGCCTCAGTAGCACGTCCTGGATCTCACACAGCACATCACTATGAGACACAGGGACCATGCAGCTACCTTGTGTATAGGAAACTAACTTCTTGGAGAAGCCTCTGACCATCTTGACAGAGATGCAAATATTCCCCAAAAAAGGAACAGTTTCATAGCAAAAATGACCATGCCACAACTTGATTTCCATTACAAAGAAGTAACCAAGATGACTTGTGTGACCCAGCCTTTACCAAAGCAATCTGCATTATTTCACACACAAATGTTTAAGCAGGTAATGTGTGTGGCAGACTCACCTCTAACAAATACATAATGTGTCAGGAAGATGCTTGATGAGATAGGTTTTGACATGAGCTTCCCAAGCAGCTTCAGGACATGAACTACAGCTGGGATCACCAGGATCTTTTCTTTGATCATTGAAGAAAGCCATGAAGGTGGGAACAGTGCACAGTAATCTCCAGAACTGCATGTTCTCACTTGCCACCCTCTCTCACCTTCTCCACAAAGTCTGCCTGCAATTCTAGCATTCATCAGCTCTTCTTGGGTTTTGATCACAAGTTCTTCAAGGTGAAGATTCTGTCCTTTACAGGCATAGCACACACAGCTGCGCAGAGAAAGCTAGCCCACCATGCTGAATCTGGCCAAGAAGACTTCGGAGCAGCACCAGTGGTGAGACAGATTAAACCACCCTGCCCATTCACATATCCACAAAACAGCAGGATGCAAAGAGCTCAGACCTGTTTGCCAGTCCCAGAACGGGCAACTCTGTACCCAAGGTAAACTGGATCTTACTACTGTTCTACCTCACTTAAAAGCCTGAATGTTGCATGTCTATGAACAGCAGCATTGTAGCTTTCCTGCAAAAGCAAAAAGCCTTCTTTCCAGTCATAAATGCTGGAAGAAAACATGACTCAGATAGTCACTATGCAGAGGTGTCCTCTGCAGACATCTCCTCAAAGCCCTGCTGGAGAGTCCCAAAGCAGCAGCAGAGAGCTATAAGGCCAGATCTCCCAGCAACTACCACCCCACCCTCTGAACACAAGGATGGTGTTCCAGAGCAAAGACCCACTGCATGGAGGATGCCTCTCCAACTTGACACTACTAACCAACCAGGCAGGACCGTGGCTCAGAGGACTGCCAAGAGCACCTCCAGATCTCAGAGGGGTAGCCAACAATGCTTTATCTTTGCTGTCCCAGTAGACCAGCTGGCAAGAGCAAGTCCTGCTGTATTTCCCAGCTACCAGCACACATCCTGTGCTAGGCAGCAGCCTGCCCTGCACCCAGGTGGTAAAACCTCACCAGGGCCACCAGTCCCCAGCACTGACCGCCAAGGACAGAGAGCACCAAGAACTGGCTGGGCCCTTGCAGAAGAGCTCAGCAGGCAGTATGACCCTATCACCCATGCAATATGGATGCATCAAGTCACCACTCCCCACCTCAGATAAGGTAATAGTAGTAATATGTCTTTTCTCCCTCACTGCCAGAAAGGGATTTCCTATGTCTTCAGGACTACAGAAGAGGGTATAGCACCTTCAGAGGAAGGGAGCCCTGCCTGCAGTCCCTCTCCACTCTGCCCCAAAGCCCAGGGATATGTTCCACATTGTGCAGCTTGACTCTTGCTTGGCTGATTTCTTTCCCAGACTCTGAGTTTGAACATCACTGTGTGACGTTCCTTCCCCTGCTAAGTGTCTTTCTGACTGAAGAATCTGGCAAACAACCAAGTATTCTTTAACCTCCACATTAACTATTGTTAGCTTTGGCAAAGCCCAGCTCCTGGGATGCCTGGAGTGGTATCGCTTACTGCTGCAGCCTACAGGAACTGCTGTAGTGGCGAGATTCGGAGAACAGGGATCAGGTAGCAGATGCAAAACAGAGTCCTCATCCACAATGCCCTCCCTTCCCCCATTGCCTTAATGAGCTTTGGGAACAGCTACAACTTTCAAGCTTCTCATTGTTGGAAATGGTTTGGAGACAGTGAATGCGCAGAACAGATTAAGTCAAAGCAGCTGAAAGTTAGATAAGGCCAAATGTTACTTTTAGACCACCAAGATGTGTTGCTAACATTGCAGATCCATAGAGTGCTACAATTATTTTCCTTTTAGAAGTCAGGAGGAGATAGAGATGTTTGTCTCCAGCCAGGTTTGACTGTTAGAAGGTGGCACAGGCTACACCACCACCACCCCCTCAGTATGCACCAGGACCCTCTTGCCTGCACTCTTACTGCAGCAGTCCTAACAACAGTAAAGACCTTAGCCCTGCACCCCGATGCACAAAACTAGCATATGTCCTCTCCCCTCATTCTCATGAATGAGTCCAACCAGTGCAATCAATTATGGCTGCTTTGAGCAGTGCCAGAGATGAGCCTTTAGATTATTTTTTTTTTTTTTTAAGCAAAGGACTGCAGGCTTAGCAACGCATCAGCACCAGCCACATTCAGACAACTAAGTTGTCCTGAGCTAGCAAATCCTAGGCAGGAATGTCCACAGCAGTCACTAGGGACAGCTGAATTCAGGGACTAGAAGGTATGTTTTCTTAAACGGACTTTATGTTGCTTAATATAGCACAGCACTCTTCCCCAGTATCTGCATAACACTGAGATTGAAGTGTTCCAAGATTCACACCGAGGAAGACCTGAGGGGTGGGAGAAGGGCTGCAGGAGGAAGCGTTTCAAAAACAAGAGCTGACTTCTGAGAAACACCATATACAAGCAGCAATCTCTTAACACAGGACTTGCAATGCAGAGGCTTGGCTAGTATTGAAAATAGAATGTAAACAAGTCCCTAGTAAGGCAATGCAGCTGCAAGTCCATCTAGGATTAGTCACAAAAGCTGAAGATGTAAAGGGTTTGGGCTGGCTCATATCTTCCCTCTGGAGAGACATCCTGCATTGTGTACATGTACACAAAATTAGTCTACTAGATCTGTGCACTATAGGCCTTCTCATGCTACTGCAACATCAAGCAATTTTCAAGAATTATTTCAGTGCCATTGCAACTGGATCCCTGCTGCCATGATCAGACTTCATCCGCCTTCTCATTGAGATGCCAAAGTCACTTGTGTATTCCCTTTAAGGTCATCTTTACTTTGGACCTGTCCCATTCTAGCACCTTGATTTCTGCTGGTTTGCCCTGAACAGCCCATTTCTCTGCATAGAGGAAACCCAAAGAGTATTTGTTCCTCACCTCTACCCCATCAAGGAAAATCTCTAGTAAGAGCAAACTGCTGAGAATTTTTTTGCAAAAGATAACAAAGTAGTGACTTGAGGTTGTCTCACCCCCAATAACCCTTCCACCAAAGCCAAGAGCCTAGGAACATGGAGTGCTGTAAACCTTGTCTCATAACTAATAAACCCAAGCACCAGCAGCCCAAAAGGCTGCCTTGTTCGTCTGCTCATTGCCAACTCAGACAGCAACTGCATCGTAACAGTTGGTATGTGTTTGCACAAGATGGGATTCAGGTGACCCTCTCAGGTGCTGCTTTTGCCACCAGCTAGCTGGACTCTTATTGCAGATATTACCTTTCTGCCCCCTGTACAACTCCTCCAGCTGCATGAGTTCCATCAGAAGTTCCATGGAGAGCCTTTTGCCTGCTTGTGCAGCGCATGACAAGGCACATGTGTTATACTAAAGTCAGTCCATTTGTTTCGCATCAGGACATGTACCAGTAGGACATTCAAAAAGGTAAAGATATCCCATCTCAGGTTAACTACGAAAACAGTGTGGATAGTCAAAAAAAATATATATCAACGCTAACATGACAGCTGTGAGCTTTTAGTCTAAGTCAAGTCTTTGCAGATACACCTTTTTTAAAAAAGGTATGTCCTGGCTAAACCGCAACAAGGTACTTACCTGTCCTCAAGCCCTGGTAATTCTATTGATCACCACCTACAAGAAACTGTACTTTATAGGACATACTGCCTCCATATGATTGAAATAGCTTCCTTCCTTAATCAGCATATAATCAGATATTCCCACACAGGAGAACTATAGCCCTGATTGACAAGATAGTTATAAAAATAAACCTGAGGTTTAAATATAGCTTGCTCGGCTCCCTTGAAGGTATGTAGTATTGTGTTATACAAGACTACCATCATTTTCCTTGAATTAATGTGGTCCATATTCTCCCACTGCCTTGGTCTCTCTCAATTAAAAAGCTACCAGATTTGTGTTATACAGAAGAGCTGGCAGCTAGGGTTAGGTGAGGATGGCAACTAGCCTTTCCTCTGCATGGACTAACTTACCATCAATATTTCATTGGCAATTAACATGTACAGATTTTAAGTTCATGTACCAGTTGAATGTGTGATGTCTGATGCAATTGTAGAGGTAGATAGGTAAATAAACATGCAGGGCTACATATAGAAACAAAATATACATGCCCAACACTAAGGGGTATATTTGGATGAGATACATCTCTGCATGCAAACACACAAGCTAGGCAGGCAATATTTAATGATTTCCTCTTTCTAGGGTGGATAGTTCAATAGCACCATACTCATCGTATTTCTCCCAATCTATCAGGATGTTCCGATGTGTTAAATATGCAACGTAATGAGGGCAGAGCTCTATAGCCCTGTTCATTTCAGAAAAAAATTGAGATTTTTTTAAAACCCATTCTAATTATGAAATGCTTTTCATCTCTTAAAAGCCTCCCCATCACTGACTGACTAAAAACACGGGACAGACCTCATATTTATTATGCAAATCCGTAGCATTAAGAAAACAAATCACCAACTAACATCTGTCTCGCCATAAAGGAAAAATAAAAAAAAAATTAAAAAACCAAAACAACCCACCACCCTTTACCACGCAACTGACCGAATACCACCCGCTGGAGCAGGGAGGGAAGCGCCTCCGAGCCCGCTTCCCTGCCGGTGCTGCAATGTACCTACCACAGCGGCACGGCTGCTCCGGCCCCGTGCCGCGCACCCAGCCCGGCCACTGCGGTCCTTTCGCCGCCGCTCCCCCCCCCCCCCCACACACACACCCCGCGCTCCGACCCACCTTTCCCTTCCATCGCGGAGCCTTGTGAGTGCCGGGAAGTTGCCGGGAAGTTGCCGGAAGGCGCGCTCCCTCCTCAGCCGAAAGCCCCGAGAGCCCGGCGGGCAGAGCCGGCCGCCGCTGCCTGCTCCGCGGTGGGGACGGCGCCGTCACAGCCTCGAAGCTGCAAGCAAGCAACCACCGGGGGAGACGGCGTGAGCCGCCGAGCCCCCACACACCCCCGCCGCGGGGCGCGGAGGAAACGGCGCGGAGCGGAGCGCGGCCGCGGGGGGAGCGCGTTACCTGGGCGCCGGCGGGAGCTGTCCCTGGCAGAGCGGTGCTGCGGGGGCGAGTGGCTCCGCGGCCCGCCGCGCTGCCTGGCACCGCCCGCATGCGCGCCCCGCCCGCGCCCCGCCTCCGCGGCCCGCACCGCAGCACCGCCGGGCCCCCGGCTGCGGGCTCCGCGGGAGGAGCGGCCGCTCGGCCGGGCCGGGCTGGGCTGGCCCCGTCCCCGCTCCCCCGGGAGGCTGCACCCCACCGCCCAGCAAGCGGGAGCGCTGGGTTATGCAACGCGGGCACAAGCGCCCGCTTATTTATTGTGGGAGTCCTGCTGGAGTCCCTGAGCTGCGCACATAAATCGTCTCCCGGGTACGCGGAGATGGCATCTGTGCAGCACAACGCAACACACACCCCAGCTGCTGCATACACACCCGCTGATTTCTGTGGGTGATGGGTGCATTGCACATGGTCTGAGGCAAACCCCCAGACTGCAACACTCCAACTGGTCAGGTCAGAGGCATCACTCCATTCACCCTAGCCTCCCTGTATCATATAAGCCAGGCTGAGCCCACAACACCTGCAGACATGGAGAGGATCTCTCTTAGGAGATGCCCAGTCTCAGGTTCAGGCCTTCTCTGGATATGTTGCTTCAAGATTAATTATGCTGATTCATAAAACATCCACCTCATGGCTAGTTTATGCTTTTCTGCTTTTGCATCCAGCCACTGGATTTTGTTCTCCCTTTGACTGCTTGAAAAAATAAGTAGTCCCCTGCTAATGGGAAGTTGATAAAACTAGGATCAAGTCACTTCTTTGGAGAGGATAAGAGCTCCTTGAGTTCATGCCTGTAAGGAAGTTTCTCCACATTGGAATTATTCCTGTAGCTCTTAAGTTTTTCCAGATTTTTGAACTTTGGTACAAAGGGAATGTAAAACCCAGTTCTGTGCTTAATTTTATGCTTTGTGCTACTGAAAAAGCAGCTCAAGGCATCCACTGTGCTGGGAACTGCACATGCAGAGGATGGACAGCCCCAGCACTACCTAAGTTTCTAAACACAATAATTCTTCTCACTGTTTCTTTATACATCCTGGTGTTCACATTCACCTCCCACCTGCAACCCAGCACTGGCAAACCAGTCCGTGGTTACATAGGCGCTCTCATGCTCCTCATTCTAAGCTACCGTAACCCATCCTGCAGGCACTGCCTACAGGCTACCCCACCCCAAAGCACAACCCTGACTGTGGTTATGGAAGTGAAACATTCTGCACATGATCCCACCTTAGTACATGGCCCAGGCAGTTCTGAACAACACCTGCTCCAACCTCAGCTACCACCCCACAAGGTGGCAGGGCACGCAAGTTAGAGATGCCATATTAGTGCAAGAACATGCCCCTGAAAATTAGAGACAGCCCAGCTGGATGAAGACTCACCATGTAAAATTCACACATTAACTGGCTCATACCCATTTACAGGTCCTACATTATCATGAACACTAGTTTTGTTTTATTTCAGGACTGAATATTCAGGTATTGTAGGTGAGCTTTCAGTCAAAATGCTCTATAGAGAACTAATGAAGCAGACTTAGACTTTATGATTTGACTAGAAGGTCAGATTAAATTACTATTGTTTCTTCAGATTAAATTACTATTGTTTCTTCAGATTCTTTCATCAACCAGTGGGATACTATTTCCCCATTGCTATGTTTTTACTCACCATTAATGCCCAACTGACCAGACCTCCTAGGTCAACCTGTGTGCTTTTTCTGAAAAGCAATGAAACAATAACTCTTTCAAGGTCTATTAGTTCTTACTAATGTTCCAAAATGCAATCAGAATATACACCAGAGTACTCAATAACTCCTCAGCCAGTTCTTCTAAAAAAACTCTTGGACTCAAGTTATCAACTCCCACAGATTAAAACCCAAACTCTCAGTGAACAGTAATGTTGAACTTGGATGCCAGCAACAACTTTCAACAGGAAGAAGTGAGGGCAAAGAAACACCCTAACTTTTAAGGTACAGCCAGACTAGTTACCGAGAGCATGATTTGAGGCACTATTTGTAATACCAGACACTGGACCAAGGAACAAAGAGACTCCTTTCAAAGCTGTGCACTCCCTGGAAAGCTAATTGCCATCAATATTACACAGGCCTCTAGTCCCTGAGGAACCTGTTTCCTCCATTGATGGGGAATGCTGGGCAGAGCCCACTGCCTGACCCCTTTCTGCAGCCGACCTCTGGAGGCAGCTGGCTTAGGAGCAACCCTGAACACAGACATGATAAAGCCAAGTGGCCATTTTGACATTGCTGCAAACGGTAAGCCCACGTGATGATCATACATGGTCTCCCAGCTGCTGCTGCTCCTGCCCATCTGCTACCCTGGCACAGTGCCTCCTTCTCTAGAGGGAACCTCCATTCACGAGGGCAGAGACACCAGCCAGCCTGCAAGGTCATGCACGTAGCCACACACATGCTGCCATGCCTACATGGGGCACTTCTTCATGAGGCTGGATGTACCAGGAGGGAGAAATCCCACCAGTGGTGGTATTTCATCTACTCAGTGCCATTTTCTGGTGGTGATCATCCAAAGCACAGAGGCACTATCTCAAGGGCCAAGGGACATAGCTTCTGTACCAAGCTCTACACAGAAGTGGCCACAAGCCAGCTTCAGTTCTTTACTTTGATTTCCAGGGAGTGTGAATCTAGGTGTCAATGTCTCAGCCTGTTCCCAAACTGCCCAGGCGCCAACTTTAGTGCTCAGATCAGAAGACTTCCCAGCTAGAGACAGAGCTTCTTTCACTGCAGGTCACAGAAAGGCACTTGTCCTGCCCAGAGCTCAAGACAATGTTTCTTAAAGACAAACAGCTCAATCAAAAAGGAGCTACACTGAGTTCTAACCAAGGGGGAGGAATAACTACTAACCTTGATGTTCAGTGTGAGTCTAACCTTGAAACCAGCTGCAATGGGGAGGACGACTCAGCCAAGTGCTTCTGGAAGTCCTTTCTTCTGGACTCTGAAGTATCTATTCCCAAAAACCAATGGGCATCATTAGCTAGCTACCATCGCTAGCCAGCAGAACAAGTTTCTTTAGGACGGAAAATAAACCGGCTGCGTACCACACCAGGCTCAGAAGATATCCACATGCCATGAGCTGTGCTCAGAGAAGTACAAGCCAAATCAGCAGATTCCAAGAAAGTAGGCCACGACATAGTAGCAGCAGGAAGGACCTCTAACTACTAAAAAAGTAAAGAATGCAGTGGGGGAAAGAGGGAGTTAGCAAACTAGAAGTTTTTAATAACATAGGTAGGGTAAAATACTAAGAACATTCTACAAGCCATAATCCATCACCCTGATGATGATATACATAGCTTCTGATTATGAACAAGAAAAATAATTGCATCAGCTGATGTCACTTCCTTACATCAAGTAGTTGCTAGAAGCATAGCATAAGTGTATTAGGAGCTGGTGCGTGGAATAAAGACCAGAGCAAGCCATGACCTTTCAGCAAGCACAGTCAGTTTAAATACATAAAGTTATTGATCAAATGTTGTTGAGACTAATCAGCCAACATAATATTAATAAAGGAAAAAGCACTAACAGTCACAAAAGTAGGGAGTAGTTTTGCAATTACTTGCAACTAAAGTAAAAGATTACTATGGAAGAAAGTCAGAGGTAACCATCCTCAGACAGACTCAGAGGAAGGTCCTTCTGCATACCAGCACTGGGCTCAGAGTACCACCAGCTTTCTTCTGCTACTGTTCTTAAACATCCATGTAAACCCTTTATCATTAACAAGACTATTGTCAACTTTAATGGCAGTTAACAGCTGTTTGGTATACCCAAACAGCCCAACTCCGAGTTTTAGTTTTCTGTGAGATACTAAGCACCCTGAGCTCCTCAAGTCCAGGCAAGCTGGAGACTGTACTCAGTCCTTGCAGGACAATGCTTTGTGTTTTCAGGGGTAGCTCTCAGATCCTCTGAGCCCCACCACAGACTCCTGGTTATTCAGTTTAATAAATAACTTTGTCACCTCCTCTGCCAAATGGGAGCAAGGCAGAAGGTGTCTGAAGTCAGGTTGTTATACCATTATAAAAGCTTAAGGCTTTCACATAGAAAGAAAATATGAAAATAAACTGCTGAATGCAGCTACTTAAGCACTAGCCCCTTTTTGACTTGATTAAAAAAGGTAATTACATGCATTCAGAATGCTTTACACAAGCAAAAACACTTTACAAGGCAGGAAGGAGCTTCCTGCTGGCAGCTCAGCCCTCCTAAGAGCCAGGTGCTCAAATGCTTACAGAGAATGGACTATTTATCTTAAAATCCTATTTGCCTATGCCTACTTCCTACAATGAAAAACTATTAGCTCATCACTGCTGTACAACCATCAAGGCCAAGCAACATTCATATTCTTTATCTGCTATTACAGGAAATCACAGACTGACCTCTGTCAAGACCCATAGCCCAGGAGGCCATTTCTTCGCCTTATTCCTGCCATGTAAGAGCCATTTCTAGAGCACTGAGCTCTGCCCGCAGACCCCAGTCCTGTGAAATGCACATGAAGAAGGCTATTCAGTACCATAAAATCCTAAGCACATGCCAGACTGCTCCAGTGTTCCTGAGGAAGGCAACAGGCAGAGCCTTGGACAAAGAGTCATCTCCTCTCCAGCCCCAACATTTTTTTTCCACTCACCTGTGTTTACCCTGTTCATTTTAATTATATGATTTTCCAGAACATTAGAAAGTAACAAATGCAATAAAACCTGCAGAGCCAAGACCATTAACATCAGAGTATTCCTAGTGCAACTTTCCCATGCCTCAGGGAATTAGATCCTTCTGTGATTATTCAAGCTGAAAGTCAGAGTTTGTCCAAATACAAGAGGCAGATAAGTACTGGTTGATACCAGCAACACTGACAGCCATTTGACAAGACCAGTTCAGAGCCTGAGTTCCTTTTAGCAAATATCGTGAAAAATAGAGAAGTGAAAAATCAAATAAAAGTGAGATATGTAATAGAAAACAAGAGGAAGAGGAGTGAAGGGAGAATGACAGAAGCAGAGGACAATCCTAACAAAACCAGCTCACTCTCAGCTGTAAAGATGGGAAGACCAACCCTTAGGTGTCGAGTTATTTAACTCCACACTAGATGATTACATCAGGCAGTGACAAATCTTAAGCACTTAAACAGCCATGGTAAAGGCAAAAAAATATTCATATGCTTAACCTAAGCACAAACTCATGCATTTTGCAGGGAGAAATTGAGGGAAAAAATCTGGCTCAGTTCTTCCCCCAAAACCAAAATCCACAGGAACAGACAGCATCCATAGAGCACCTTCATCCCTGACAGGAAAGGCTGCAAGCTAAGGAGACAGCTCTTCATGCTTGTAGGAGAAACTTGATCCTAAAAGTGAATATTTTAAGTTCTCCCTTGCCTGGTAAAGCCTGACCCCTAAAGCCATTTTAACTCACACCAGTTTCCAGCAGCTCTGTAGTACAAAGAGGTAATGCTACTTTCTCCTCCAGTGTCTTTTAAGTGGGATATAAACTATGTGGTGAGAATACTAACACTCATGACAACCCAGGTTGAGCTGCAACAACACTTCCCTTGGAGGCCAAGGGGTCTGCCACCAACAGGAAAGCAGCAGTCAGGCCCCCAATATGCACAATGGCTCTAGTTTAAAGCTCAGGGAACCCTGTTTTCCACCCAGAAATGGACTTGACCTGCCACCTGTCCCCAAGTCTGCTGGGCATTAGGCACAGGAAGTCTTCAATGGCTTATAAGTCTGCCAAGATACTGCCTGCCTCCACTCTTCTCTGCTGAGATTGTGCTTATAGAAAGGCATGGTTGGTTTGTTTGCTTTACTTATGTATATAAATAGCAATTTCTTTAAGCCTTGCCTTCCTTGATTGATAGGATCTCATTGAATCCATCCCAGAAGTTTGGGCTGCAACCATCCCAAGCAGTATGAAAATGAACACCATTTGGAGACTCTTGCTTGCTCTCCCCTTAGCAGCATGGCCAAGAGGTGCAGAGGAGCTCAGCTGCATCACCCATCTGCACAACCAAACCACACACCTTTAATCCAAGGCTTGCAAAGCATGACTGCTTAGAAGGTGCTCAGCTCTACCTGGTGAGTACAACCCTCCTTCTTGCTGTAGGTGGAGTATACATAGCAACCTATAGTATTTTCTAAACTTTGCAGTGGCATCTTCCAAGTGACAGGTAAATATAAATGTAGAAAATAGTGGAGATTCAAGGAAGAATCAGGGATTACATTCAGTATTGCCAGCAAGTTACTTAAATCCTGTTCACTCCACAGCAGTTTTCCATCTCTGCTTTTGTTGCAGACCTTTCAGCAAGTGATGAAGCAAGACTGAGAACACAGGCAGCATTTGTAACCTGCTGCCAGTTAGATGTTCAAATGGACTGCAGCAAGCATAGCACTGAGTTGAAAGAACCATATGCTCCTGTGCAGATTCTTCCTCTAGAGTCCAACACATGTTAAGTTTAAAAGGTTGGTTTTCCCTTCATGGAGAACTGTCTGGGTTCAGTTTCAGAAGTCTCTTTGAGAACCAAGTCCAGAAAGCACTCAACTTATTGTGTAGATGGGATCAGAAAGACTCATATTTCTCTGCCCATCTTCCAGCCTTGCTCTTCAAGATCCTGCTCTGGCCCAGAAGCCCTGGAACAGCAGAGCTTTTTAGCTGTGTCAGTGCTGCACACATCTGCCATGCAGACCAGAGCTGGCCATGACAGCCAGCTGTGAGGATACATCAAGGAGCACAGCCCTGCTACTACCCAGCCATGCCCAAAGCTGATTTCCACATGCTTCAGGAGGGTCAGCATGGAATCACCATTGCCCTTTCCCAAGATCTCTTTTTCTACTGCATATAAAAATGTTTTTCCTCCCCTGCATTTCTAGAACCTTTTTCTTAGCTGACTGATGAGGCAAAAGTGTATTTGTTTTAGTCAAAGTGGTTATATTTCAAAACTGAAATACCAAAACTAAGCAGCAGCTTTAGCAAGGAGTGCTAAGGGGACATTGCTCTCTTGTCAGAGGAGCAGCTGCACAGAGAATGAGCAGTGGGAAGAAAAAAACCCAGCTCCTTGGGCAGTTTTACAGTATTTGCTGCAGTACTGGTTGGCTTTGCAGAAACACCAACTCCAAGAGATACTTTCCTGAGCTAGGGAAAAGACTATCTTGGAAGCAACATTCTGGATAGACAGGAGCCACTTGAGATCACTCCCATTTAGGGGGAAAGAAACTGTGCCAGTAATGGAAAAGATGCCAGGGAGAGTTTGTGTGGTATGGGAGAGGGAACCTTACAGCTATTTAATGCATACTACTGTGTGACCTGAGAATCCAGTGGCACATCCAAGATAAGTGACATGCAGGTTGAGGGCCTGATGGTGATGTCCATTGTCACTGGAAAAGCAGGAAGCAAGAATGGACTGGAGGTGAGGGCAAAGTGAAGAGCTCTGATCTAGACTGATTGAGCAGATAGCTGGATCTGCACAGAAGTCTTCAGGATATACCTGTTTCCTCCTCTTCTCAGACTGAGAGGAGGTGACCAGGCATCCACAAAGGCAATTCACTGCTTGGATCAGATCAGTCAAATAACATGTAAGGGGAGGAGAGAAAGGGCCCAAGAACAGAGAGATATGGGATGCTTGCACAAATTTAGGCTGGAAAAGGCCAAAGGGAAGAACAGCACACTCCAAGCAACTTTGTTGAAAACAGTCTAGGGAAGGAAGGGAAGAGGAGGAACATAACCCAGATAAGAGTAAGGACATCAGGAGATAGAAGGGCTGACTTTGATGAAGGCACTTTGCAAGTCAAGGTGCAGAGATGGGCTGTATTTAGAGAAACATGTGGGGGCTTGAATAGCAAGTTTGTTTTGTAAGGAAGAGCTGCCAGAAGAGAGGGTGGACTGAAAGGGAAGAAAAACAGCATGGATAGGAATAGATACAGGGAGTCTTGGAAATAGAAGGTGCCTATGCTTACATCCAGAAGGCAATGACAAGAAAGGAGACCATAACATCTTGCATTTCTTTTTAAACTTTAAAGAAGCAGATGAGATTTTGGTCAGAAAAAGAAATTAAGGCATAGGAGGAAGGTTTGGACTGACTCAAGGTGGCAGGAAGCCAGTTGTGACTGAATCTCATTCCAGCAAGCAAGCTCAGGAAGTAAAACTATTTAGTCAGCAGTGTGGCAAAACTGGACGAGTTCAGCACAATCAGCATGGCAATAGGGTTTGAGACCCTCCAAGTAACAGGAGCAGAGGAAGCCAAGGCTGGAGCAAACAGGACCAGGAATCAACAAGCTCCACATTGCAGTGGGACAAGAAGGCAAGAGGTTCAGAGTGCCAGAGGATCAGCTGTAGCAATCAAAAGCACAGACAGCAAGGAAAGAAGATGCAACATCAAGGCTGAGAGCAGCAGAAACACCAAGTGATGGTATGTGCAGCCAACTGGCAGCAAAAAAAAAAAGCCAGTAGCAACAGAAAGTGGAAAAAGCAATGGAGTTGTTTTCCAGTGGGAAGATGTTTTCCTGCCAGCATCAAGAAAGCACCAACTGGCGAACAACTCCAAACTAAAAGCATTTGCTGGAATCACTTACTGCTTGATCCTGAAAATTCCCTATGTCATGGGAGCAACAAGAGTGCATCCTCAGTGTGGTGCTCAGGGTGTCACTTCTAAGGGGACAGTACCAGGTAGGAGTCATGTTGACCTGAAACATCCCAGGCAAGTGCATGCAGACTCCTTCCCAAGGCAGCCCTCCAGTCTGCAAGCTCCAGCTATGCCATCTCCCCTGTTCCCCAGCTGCAGCCCTCCTACACGCACAAAGCATTGCAATTCTGGCATCTGCACACAGACACAAGCCATGTTTGCCACATGGAGGAAAGCTCTCATCTCCCTGCCCAGCACCCGGCTTGCCATTGCCACCTGCTGTTCCTCCCCTTCCTGCAGCACCCATTCTCTCCCTTGGTTTTTTCGTTCCTCCTTCCCCTGCTTTCAGCATCTCGCTTCTGCTCATCCCCACCCTAGGATGACCCCCTCCCCAGACACAGCAGAGCATTCTGCCTGTCTCGCAGCTGCCCCACGCTTCCTCCAATGTCATGATCTAGGAGGGGAAACCACCTCAGCTGTAAGCGCTCAGCCCCGTGGCAGTGACGATTAAATGCCATCATTAAGCATCAGCAGGCTCCCGAGGCCACACGTGGTTGCGTATGAACCTCTGCCCTCTCCTGGCTGGAACGAGAAATGTCGAGCTCGGTTCCCCCCTCATCCTCTGCACTGTACACAGCACGAGCATTTCCCAAAAGTTAATATTTAGACTCTAGGCTTATTTCAACAGCCCTTGCAAAGCTGCAGGTCTGCACAGGGTACATATCTTATAGCTCTAAGCATATTAGCATTGCTCAAATGCGTTTCCAATAGATCACATACGCACTGTGGTAAAAGTGCTACGTGAGTTGTGACACTTGGCTGTGAATGGGGCTGCTCCCAGTGCACCCATTATCCTCTAGCACACATCCCAGATCCTAAGGCACTACCAGTCATCCTCAAATAAGACACTGCCAGAGTCAGGTCACAGAGTACATGGAGAAAGTTGCCTTTTTACATAGCATTTAGCAGTTCTTTTTCCCATGTGGACATGCTTAGGTGGTTCTCATGATAAGGTCTTAATTCACATGAGATTCAGGGAGGTACACATTGAGTACCAGTTTTCTGTAGGACCTGGTGCTCCAGGTGTCAGACAGTCAATATCACTGCCTTTTGGACCAGATTAGATGATGTAAACACAGCCCCTCTTTAGGCACTTCCACAAACACACACCTGAGCAGCCTCATTCCAAACCCACACTGGAGAAGCCTTTCATAGAGACAGGATCAGGACATGGATCACTTTACCCAACCCTCCCGTAGCAGTAGACAAGGAGTCCTGCCTCTGACAGGCAGGTTAACACCATCCGTTCTTCTTACTGGACTGAATCATTTTCTTTGCCATCCCAATTTGTTTAAATTGGCATCACATATCAGTTCCCTCACACACACTTTGTGAAAATTCAAAGAAAACAAATGCAGGAATCTGTCACCTCAAGCCACTCAGTAACTGACTTCGCACCTACAAACAGTGAGAAACAACAGGAGACTCCACTTGCAGTGCCAGTGGCAACACAGCACTACCACACACGTATATTTAAACGCATTACAGATATCACCACAAACAAGAAGTTCAAGTATACAGATGCGCAAGGGGGCAATCACCCATTATTTCTGCCTGATCCTGGCCTTGCAATTCCCATCCTGATTAAATTGCTGAGGGTAGGATTATCAGCAAGATAATCAGATGCAGTGTCTAATCTGGATAACTCAGCATTACTGGACCCCACAACACAGGATTTCACTGACCACCCAGCCAGGGCATTCCAGAGCATTACATCTCATTTCCACCACTTAAAGGATTCAGAGAGACTTGTGCAGAGGGGAAGGCTAAGGAACACAGTTACAGTCAAATGCAATGATTCGCTTAACTGCTGTGGTTCTGAGAGCCCCCAAATCCAGCAAAACCAGGAATTCAGAGCAACCACTTATCTGAGCATCTCATTGTATATTTAGAGGCTCCAGACTATACACTTTTTAGATAAAGCCTCAAGATCTCGACCCACTTGTCAAGAGCAGGTAGGTGCAGATTCATGTGTCTCAAAGCAATAGCATTGTCCAAATAGCTTTTTGGTCTGGATACCTCCCTTGACCCTCCTCCAAGCTTTCCATTTTCTTGGCCTTAGCCTTGCCAAACAACATATGTGCTTGTAGGCAGCCATAAGGCCTCCCAAGACAGACATCTTGAGGACATCCTCAATAGGAACAAGATCTGGAAGTAAGGATTATCTTGCACTTGGAGGACTTCAATATCTCAGCAAAAGAATTGTCAAAATCTCTTGCTTATTACCTGTATGTGATTGCTCATCCCAATCTTGCTTCCCCTCAGCTGAGACTCTCCTCCCCATGTTTCTACAAGTCTGTCACTCTGGAACAGAAGAGAAGGTCAGAGTTCAGTGATGCTCTGTAAAGAAGGTTCAGCTTTGGGTATCTGAACCTTGGCTTGCTGCTTCATTGAACAGCAAGCAGGGGTTTGTTCTGCAACAGAATGGCCTGGAAGGGGACAAAGACAGAAAATACACCTGATCTTTCACCAAGTCCTCCATTGTTCCCGGACAGCATGAGAGGGTATTTTAAAAATCTCTTCTGCAGACCTGCACAGCCTGAACTCCTGTTCCACTCAAACAATGAATCACTGAGAGGCTTTCATCACCTTATCAAAGTCCCTAGTGGCCAGCCCTCCCGTGAAGGGTTTGATCTTCTCTCAGGTAGAGGATAAAACTGTCCTTGAGCAAAGCTGCTTCGGTGAAGTATTGCACTGGTTTTGTGAGAACACCAGACACCTCCAGGTGTCCCTCAAACATGTATCTATCAATAGTTGCAGCTCAGATTTTTTCCAAGCAGCTCACAGAAAATAGACTGTAGGCATCTGACTTTTGTTTGAAGGGCACGTTAGAAATGCAATTCACAGAAGAGATGTCTAGATTACATTTCTGATGCTGCATAACTATGTGGGTCCAGCTTATCTCCAATTACAAGGGCAAACAGGAGGAAGAGGACTGGGAAGGAAGGAGTTCAACTGAGAACAGATGAAAATGTTGCTGGCTGCCATCAGTTCATACTCACTGCCAAAAGCAAGGTCATGCAATACTATCTTTCTGCATTGTTTAACATCTCAAAGGTAAAAGGGTACTATCATTTCAAGAATATAAATGGCTGCATGAAACAATCTTATCTCCCACCTGAGATGACAACTTGTTACCCAGGATAACCAAATCCTTCAGTAGTTATGAAAATCCGTAAGATTTGGAGCATCACTGACTGATTTAGCCCATTTCCATATGGAAATCAACAGCCCTCAATCACTAAGCATCAGGGACAGGAAATGGGAACAGCAGCTGGCTGGAGTCAGACACTGACAAGTGGGCACATTTACAGTGAGACTGTTCATCATGCATTTATACACTTCGGGTAAAACAAGAGCAGACAAAGAAACACCCTTCCCATTAGATTCAGATTCATTCAGAGGTTGGAATCCAGAAAAGAGAAACTCCCATTCTACCACCTGTAATGAAAACTGGTAGACAAGAGAAATACCCATAAGAAAGATTAAAAATTCACCCAAAAATGTCTAGAGGCAGCCGCTAGAGCCTCATAGTAGGGAGGGTACAGGAGAAAGAAGGTAGTGGTTTTTCTTTTTGAACTCTATCATTAAAACTTTGAAATTGAGAACTCTGATTTCTGCCCATTTCCACTGATGTGCTAATCAGACTCTGCAGAGAGCAATGAAAATGCAGCTTCCACCTGTGGCTGAGAGACCTGCCTGAAAATCTTTCTTCAGGACCAACAGAACCAGCCTCTCCACCACTTGGTGGATTTACTTCTCTGGGCTTTTTTGCCTTTTTAACAAGTCACATACCCATAGGAAAGCTCTGCCTTGGGTCCGCACCCTCAAGACAGCTCACATAAAGGCTTCACTATGAAGTCAGACAGAAACTGCCCTCATCTCCATGTCTACAGTCAGCAGAGATAGTTAGTGTAATCATACCCCTTAGGTCATAGACAAACAGAGCTGTAACAGCATAACAATGGGATAGAAATTGTGGTCTAAACACTACTCCTTCTCAAGAGCAGGACATTGCTTTTCCAGGCTATATTTCTTGCTTTAAAAAGCTAGAGAAATGAGAATGTGTAGCATGCTGAGGAATTACAACCTTTAAAACACAATAAGCCACAACCAGGCTGCACTGGGTAAGCACTCAGTGGTGGTGGTACACTGGAGAGCATATTGTTGCACAGTTTCTGCTTTTAACAAGCTGGAAACTTTGTGGAGGCAATAAGGACTTTGAGAACACAGCCTGGGACATGCATGCATTAGCATTAGGAAAGCACACCTGTGCTCTGCTGCTGGCACTCATACTGTTTGGGTCAGTGAAGTCACTACTACAAGCATTTCAGGCAGGGATAATCCAAAGTCAACATGCAGACACACTCCTCAGGGAAGGACCTAACCAAGCTACTGAATTTACTTGATCAAGAGAGCTTAGCTGTCCTTCCAGCTGGGACAACCTCCTGGCTCCACAGCAGGCACCACCAAGGCTGACAGTTCTGCAGCCCACTGCACCCAGCAGCAGCAGAAGCAGGGCTCTTCACACCTACCTGTACCCAAACTGCGTTTAGGTGAGCACCCTGTGGAACAGATACAAAGCATGTGGACTACAAGGCTTAGCAGGCTTATGGTCCCTCAAGTCAGTGTTAAATAATACACCCTTCCTAGCAATTTGTCACATAAGCCAAGGAAACTTTTCACCTTCCCTCTGTGACACCTCATAAGATTTTACAGCCACTAATAAATACCTTCTGGTGTCTACCTTACTAGTGGTAACAGTAAACAAAGCCGACCGCGTGCCAGGATATGTCCTTTCTTTACAGTCTGACCACATACTTCCCCACAGATGAGTGTGTGCAGGCACTGCTGGCTGAAGCAGTGTTATCACACAAGGAACAACAGCTTCAGACAACTTGAGCATTTCCAAGGCTCCTTGCCTTCAAGATCACACAGATCTCTCCTGCTCAGCTCTTCCCAAACCAAACCCCTCCAGATAGCACATCTGCAAGGCAGTCACACTAACAACTTTTTTTTTTTACCTTGATCATTTCCTAGGGAAAGAGCAGGCAGCAGGACACTTGCTGCTTCAAATGCCTGAAACATTCCCTCAGACTCTCGAGACACCCCAGCTCCTGGCATACACAAGCAAACCCTGGCCTTTCATCTTACTCAGCTCACAAGTTTGCTTACAGCTTTGCTGTTATCTCTAGATGATAAGAAATGAAAAGGTGAGTGCGCACATCCCCCAAAATGAGGGATCACCTCTTCCACCATTTGACAGCTCAGGGTCCAGCCACCTCCTGACCACAGGGCCTGCCCAAAACTCCTCAGGGAGACAGATCCAGGATGCAGAGCTGCTTCCTACTTTATGCACAGATTCATACTAGTCCCTCAAAAAAAGCTCACTTACTTCTCAGTCCATCGCTGACCCGCCTCTGACTGCAGTGCCCATCCAACCTTCCCTCAGAGCAGAGACCCATCAGCACAGCCTTCTTTGTGTCCCCCTTTCCTCCCTTATAACCTTGCTCTGCCAAATGGCTGCTAACGCACATTCCCCTCACCTGGGCAGCTGCTGTGCCCAGCCTTGCTGAGCAGCAAATTAGCTGTGCTGGGGCCAGCTGGGAAGTGTAAACCTTCCCAGACACAGCAATGGCCAGGTGTGCCACGAAGGTCAGGGTTACCGTGCAGAAAGAAATAAGAAAACTAAAGGTTTTTTCTCTGCTTCTCCTATTCCACTTTTCTGTGTATTACAGAGGGGGAAGGAGGTCAGTACTGCTGTGAAGCTCAGTTATCATTGCAATTACTCCAGCTTGCAGATGGAGTAGGAAGGTGATCCCAGACCCTCAGGGCCTGCCTGTCATAACAGTGGTCTCCCTCCATGTATGAGCTGTGTGTTCAGAGCAAACAAATTGCCTTGTAGCATGAGCAAATTCCAGGTGCAGCCACTGGCAATCCTGAGGACATGCACCTCCTGTTAATCTGGTGTGAGTAGCTGGTGCTCACCTACAGGGCAATTGGGCCCAGATTCAGGCTGAGCTGCTGGTTAGTGAATGACGATGTCGGATGGAGCATGGGGGTGCCCAGGAGCTGCGCAGAGGGATGTAACACCCATGCGCTAGTTCTGCCCGAGAGCCAAGTCAGGGACATGTGTGCTCGCTTTGGTCTGTGTCAGGATAGGGTTTGGTAGGCACTAAGGAGATGAGGGTGGCAGAACCCAGCTAGCTGTGTCCTGACATGGTTGAAGGCAGCCCAGGAGAGCCCACCTGCCCTCGAGTACGTGGGACCACGCTTGATCCAAAAAGAGAGGTGTTCTTTTCTTAATTTTGGCTGATCCAGTTTCAGCAACTGGGATTTTTTTTTATGATATGCAAACCACAAAAAGACAACAGAAAATATTGGGAATCATTTAGGAAATAGAGCAGTCAATCTTGTTTCTTTGCTCATTTGAGCAGGCATGCTCTCTGGTGAGCGTTAACATTTGCATAAGCAACATTAAAGCTGCACTTAGCAGTTTCAGCCGCTGCATTTCCCACTATTGATTGCAACCGTTCAAGCCCAGTTCTAATGCATGTCAGCAGACATAAGCTAGGAGGCAGCTATGTCCCCACTGGGAGCAATGATATATTATCGTTCTCTTCAAACGAACCTGGAGAAATACTATACATATATTTAACAGAAATTCCTCACTCTAACTGACTGCAAAGGAATTTCAGTGGTTGAAGAAGTGCAAATCAACATAATCTTTCTGTGACTAGACTGAAAATCAGGTACTAAAAGTGAGTTATGCATACAAGAGAGTATTTTACAAACACATTCATTAATTTGTGTTGCTATTCTACCCTCACACCCCTCTCTCAGGCTGGCAAACATGAACATTTGCTGAAGTACTGCATGTAAAATTGAAAACAGCAGATATCTTCCCCATCACCACCCTGACCCTCAAAATAATGTTTTATATCTTGCCAGAGGTGTGAAAGGACAAGGCCACAGGCAGACAACACCAGAAGGTTATTTCCAGTAAGAAGTGGGAGGCTGCAATACTGCTGTGAGACATTATTTGGCTTTCTAAGCAGAGTGGATATTTCCAAACTGGTGAATGTTGTGCAGTTGAGAAATACCTGAGCTGGCTCTGAAAGAGCCTTTCCCAGAAACAGGACCTGCACGGGGTCTGATTAGTGCCACTGAAGGCAAGAGCGCATCAGCCTGTATGCAGAACTGCCTTGCCTGCGAGCGCTGGGCTGGTCCCGTGCGGGGCTGTGCTGTGCAGGCACATCAGCTCTGCTTGCTGGATGTCGTCTTTAAAGACCTGGGTCTTATTTCCAAGCCAAGTGCAGGGCTCTGGGAAGGGGAGGCAAGGTGCATCCCGTCTCCTCCCGGCTGGTGATGGCCCTTGGCTGTATTACAGCCGGCCAGAGCTCTTCGAGTTCGCAGATGCCTTGCTGATGCATTTGTTGAGGGAAGTTCTCAGAGAGTGCTAACTATTGAAAGAGAAACAGCATTTGGATCTGAAGGACCTTTTTGCAGTCAGGTCAGAGGAGTTCATGTTGTTACATGTGGACCCAGACAGCTGCTGGGGCGAGTTATTATATGATGATGGCATCATGCCACTAAACAAGCATTTGAGGGACCAGGTCTGTGCCAGCAAGGACCAGCAATGCAGGAGGGGCATGACTCAGATGTCTAAATACCTTGCTGGTCCCTTAGACCTCAGATCTGGTTGCACAAGTAAATCAAATTAACTCAGTTCTTTGTGATAAATAAATCCCACCCCCAGTCATAAACCGCAGCAATTCATAACCCCCCAGCTTTGTACAAAGATATGTTTAGTTCTTCAAGGCATATGCAGCAGTATAGCCGAGTTATTCATGCCTGAAATAAAAGGTGAGCAGTTAATAGGATTTGCCCACTGGGACAGTTGAACTCCAAACAGACATGATCATCCAGACCTAGCAATTGCTCTCCTGGGCTGAACCAAGAGCTGGTCAGTCAGTCAGGGAGAGCTGCAGCTGTCCCCAACACCTCCAGCCCACACCTGAGACCTCTCCTGTGTGTGCATGGGTGTGATGGCACAGAGGGGCAGGAAAGGCAAACCAGGCAGGACTCTGTTCTACAAAATCCGTGAAGATCCCCTGGCACATATGGGAATTACCTAACATGCCTTGTCCCTGCACTGTTGCACTGTACTGTCTTCCTTGCAGTTTTAGACAGAGATATCAAGGTGGGAAACATTTCCTGGAGATCTTCACTGTTCAGGAGAACTTCTAAGACACTGATACAGCAAGAAACTAGAAGACTAAAAGCTCAAGTGTCTGGCAAATGCAGCCACACACAAACAACTGCTGTGCCTGATGCTCAGTATTGAGCTGGAATGGTGCGACATGGGTTTGCATTTGCCTCCAAAACTGCATTTTTCAAAAGTTATCAGGGCTGTCTATCTAGAACAAATCGCCTTCCAGTCAGAGCACAATACAGTAAGGTCCCTCGTGAATCGACAACTGGGCAGGAAATCCAAATCTACCACAAAATTAACACTGAGCACATGAAGTTCCTTTTCCCTCTCAGCTCTGCTCTGCAGAAGGGCTGTGCATGATGCACTGCTTTTTAGGTGGTTGGAGGGTTTTTTCAAGGGAAAGGAGAAATTTTTGTGAGTGTATTTTTTAAGCATCCACAATTGTGTGGGCTTACATCAGAGAGCAGGTAGGAGAATTGCGCTTTGTCTTGAAAAGGGAAGACAAGATCTGAGCTGATTCTCAGCTTTCACAGCACAGCCTGTTTCCCGAGAAACCCAATGGCTTCCGTTCATGCCATGCAGCTCTGAAGCTGATTGCAGGGATGAGAAAAATAATCCTCATTACTCTTTTGCACTGTTCCAGCACTGCCCAGATATGCAGAGGTCTGGGCTTCCTACAGCCTTTTGTGTCCTGCAGTAGGGTCCAAACTCACTCAGCTGCTTCAAGGACAGAACCATGGTGTCCCTCCTCCTGTAAGAAACAGAAATCTCCAGGAATGCATGAATGATGTAAAGGCTACAGCTAGGAGCCTGCCTGGCTTTCACATGTGGAGAGCTTGCTCTCTCCCCAGCACTGATTTCTTTTATTCATTAACATATGACTTCTCTGGGCTTGGAAACAGACCATATGACAGGCCATGTCCTTTGAGAGGGGCCCAGCCTGGAAGAACACCCAGGTATATTATCTTCCAATATTTAGTGTAATTCATAAATCAGCTCCCATCAGCATTTGTTGGTCTACTCCTGTTGCCTGTGATTTCAGGGGAAGATACCAATTCTTTTCAACCACAGAGCACGGTAGGCTACAAAGAGCTAAAGCAGGCTGCTGGCTTATTTTGATGACATCTCTCTTCTCCAGAAATCACCATAAATATTCCTCTTTTTTTTTGGTAGTTTATTTCTTGAGCTGTTATTCAGAAACGGCTTTCAAACTCAAGCACTGACTATACTCACTCAGTTGCACAACGATGTATAATGGTGCAACTGCATGTGCCCATGTGCACGTTCAGCAGCCCCAGCTGAAGAGCCCACCAGCCTGAGCGTAGTTACACTGCTCTCACACCCTGCAGCCCCACTCCAGCCCTCCACACAGTCACATTGCTGAGTTTCCACCTGCTCAATGAGCTGGAAAGTTAACAGGCTGGAGGATTCACTCAGTTTTCTCTGTAGCTTGCTTTTACTTGGGAGAGCGTGATTTCTGTGTGTGCTGGACCAGTATGCCCCGGCCACCCTGGGTAGCATTGTGTATCAGAACAAGCCAGTGCCTCTGAATTATTTACTCCAACTCACATGAACTTGCATTTCTCTTCCTTTTTTGCACAGTCACCATGACGCTTGCTGCTCCACAAGTAAGTGGGAGAGACAGATGACACAGGCGGTGAGGTTGCTCTAGGTGATTATAACAAAATATGACAAGGCATTTATCCAGCTCCTTTCAGCAGCATTTTATGTCATTGTAATTCACTACTGTGTAGCAGAACACCTCTGGCGAGTTTATTTAAAGATGCTTTGGAGGGGGGCATGGGGCTGGGTGCAACAGAGAAACAGAGTGGAGACACCAGTTGAGCAGCATTTGCTTCCCATGCCTCCTGGTGCCTGGGTTTCATGTTCTGCCTTCAGTGGGTTTTGGTGCTGAATAGGGCCATGCCTTGGGGAAAGAATGAGTGAGGAACCAGCTTTGTACTACTGACCTGGTAACATATGCCTTGGGGGACTTATCAGGCATTCGGTCACAACGGGCTGGTGGGATTCAGGACCGTCGGGTTCAGTTTCTAGAGTTTTTCTGAAGGCTTTCTGTAACGACTTCCTGTCATCGTTCCCTCCATTTTAATTAGTGGCAGAGATGATGTCAGTGCCACAGGTTCAAGTATTCAGCAATATAACATCTGTATGTACCTATAGCAGTACAGGGGTTAAAGACAACACTTGCCAATCCCAATTTTGTCACCAGTGGTTAACAAAAAAATGTAATGAATATAGCACTGTGTATATCGGCCAAGACCAGCCAGACCCAATGGCAAACAGAGGGTACCTCTGAGGGAAGCTAAATGAAGGTTACAGCTTTGATTTTTTTTTCTTGCTACAGCCCTTTTGCCTGTTAGAGGACATTAAGAAGTGCGGGGCTGGGAGTGGACTAGACACTCTCTGGAGCCTAAACATCAAAAGCACCAGTATAGGCATTTTTGACTGTGGTAGTGCCTGAACTCCATGACTGAAATGGCTCCTCTGAGCCCTGTATTGATAATTAATAGCTGAGGAAGATTTGGAGGATCCTCACAGAACAATCACAGGCAAATGCACAGGTATTGGACACTATGGGAGGTAGAGAGGAAACATGTCCTGCAATGGTCCTTGTTCCTCACTGCCCCAACTCTTCTGCATTAGTTTACACGGCTGCAAAGTAGGTGTAGGGCACCATGAAGAGCATTGCACGCGCTGAGCACTTCCATTAGTGAGTAGAGAGGCACAGGAATTGCTGGGCTGGCTGCAGACTTTCCCTGGAGAGCTGTCTTTGCCAGGTAAGATGCAGCCCCTCTTCCTGAAAGCTCCACAAATGGTATCTTGTCATAGACGCTGCAACCAGTTGCTGCAGCCATGTGGTGATGCAGAGATTGGGGGTCAGAGCGAGGGGAGAGTGTGTCCTCAACCGCTCCAGCTCCCCGCTCTGCTGTGCTTGCCAGGGGAGTCCCAAGGCAGTCCTGGTCTCCCTCCCACATCAGGGCAGAAGGCAGAAGAGCCCCAGCACCTCTCAGGGATAGTGGCTGCTGTGTGACACTTGTGAGTTCCTAGACACAAGGGTGCCCTTATGTTAGCACTGGTCATGGAGTCCTCCTGGTCACACTGCTGGTGGGAAAGGGTAGACTTTGCAGTGGCCTCCTTGGAGGAAGGGTTTTCTCCTCCGTGCTGCTTCAGATCAGCCAAGTGGAGTTACCTCTTGACGTGGCAGTTGTGGGAAGCTGTCCCCTGGCCTGCCGTCATCTGTGGATTCAGACCCGGCTTGCACCCTGCAAGCACAACCAGCTGAAGTCTGAGAGCACTGACTTCAGATAGGGGTGGACTTGCCTGGCAAGGGATGCCCAAGGGGAAGGGGAGCTGGCTGGTTTGCACAGTAGCACCTTGGCCTTTATTCTCTGATCAGCTAAAGCCACTCAGAAGTGGCTATGAACATGCTGTGTGCGAGCCTCAGCATGCAGGAGGCGGGAGAAGGACACAAGGTTGCCAGCCCTTCGTGAAAAAAGCCCGTTCCTTTCGTTGCACAGTTTTGTTGTGAATTGGCTGAACAGATCATAAAACCCTCTCCGTGTCCTGCCAATGTCACGATAGGGTGTAATGCAATAGGGAGCCCTAGAGACTGAGCCATTAATGAATGAAGTGTCTAACATCCTAAGCCAAAGCTATGATTTGTACCCACTGAAGTGGACAAAAACAGCTCATCTCTCTCCACCTCCCCCAAAAGAAAGCTGAAACAAAGTGGTCAGCGGGGTCGAGAATCAGGGAGAAAAGTGGCTGTTTGGGCTCAGTTTTCACTTTGCACTAGAGCTTGCTTGATGTCAGAATCACGTATCGCGTCTTCTCTGTATGTAGCGAGACCTCAGCCATGTCTTCCGCATTGATATTCCTAACACAGAAAAACTGAGAGGGAAAGACAGGGCCGAGTCAGTTTAAAGAGAGCCGGATGCCCCCGATATGCACCCACATCTCTCTGCTCAGCAAATCAGGCTGTCTGGAGACTGAATGAGAGCGTGTTCCTCTACCACAGAAGGTCAGTATGATAAAAATAACCCCCCAAAGCCTACATTCAGCTTAGAAGCACAGTGCTGAGCTAGGGACAATGATAATAGGAAAACACAATAGTTCCTCAGAGCAGCCCTAAAATAATAGATTATAAATGGGCAAAGGAGGAGGAGAAGGGATGGAGGGCTATTTTATCACAATTCTAAAAGCATTCAGAGGAAATAAATTGGGATCCATCTGACAGTTCTCGAAAGCCAAAATGTGCTAAATATAATGCTGAATTTCCCTAAATACAAAACACGTTAGCAAGAGTCCATGGGCCAGCAACTTTTCAATATCTGTGCTTTTTTTGCCCCCTTTTCCTTGTTTAGCCTTTGCCCCATGATGGTTATTTGCCTTTCTGGAGAGCTTAATCAGGAGCTATTAGTGACAGTCACTCTCTAAGCTGTATAATGTTAAAAGTCCATTAGCTCACCCCAAGCAAGGCTGGCAGGAGGGAGATGATGTACTTGCTGAAGTTGAACAAGCTATTTGCATGCTGAATATTTCTAATCACTGAGCAACGCCAGGAGAATCTGAATGCTATTGCGCTCAGCTGCCCGGTGACCTTTCGAACAGACTCGCTTTAATGCAAAACAAAGTGGCAAAACATATCCAGCACTAAACCTGCAAAAAGGGACAGATGGAAGTTTTTAAGCAATTCCAGGCACCAACTATGCACACCTTTAAAAAATAATAATTTGAGAAATAATCAGCAGAGTCTATCTTCCCCTTTCCTTCTGCCACCTTCACTTGCACTACGCATGGTTACTTGTCCTATGCATGGGTTAATAAAATATGATAGCTGTCTGCTTACTTTTGGTCTGATCACAATCAGCTTGATCCAGCAAAGCACACACACTTAGTTTCAAGCACATTTTTCAAGTTCCAATGGACTTTAATGGGATTTGGGCCCTGCCCTGTGACCCTCCAGCCCCAGCCACCACTGCTATGGGCATTCAGCACTATACTGAAAGCAGATTGGCGAGACACCTAAATAAACCTTCTTTACAGAAACGTTTTCAGAGGTTCAAGCTGAGTGGAGCTGGGTCTAAGCACCAGTCACAGCCTCTGGAGAGCAGAGCAACACAACCTTCAGGAATCTCTGGCCTTCTAAGGCTTTTAAGTAGTCATTTTTCCCTCTATCCCCAGATTTACCAGAAAATTTAACTAGTCAGTCAGGGAAAGTCCGAGAATTTAGATCAAAATTAGAGCTATTTCTCACAGTGACAGAAAGACAACAGAAAACCAGACACCATTAAAAACCAACTCTTTCAATGGCTTTTGGGGATTGGCTTCTATTTTGGGCAGTGGATGGTTAAATTCCTGCTGGTATTTTGCTGAATCTCCTGCAAAGAGTGACTCTCATGCTCAGTTGTAGTTTTCTGGTTAGAGCACCAACACTGCTCCAGGCTGGAGTATTGGAAAACGTAGAGAAACCAATTTATGACAGCCAGCCAGAAGTGACTAAGGCTTCACGTAACATGAAGGAGCAGAGACTGCAGGCTTTCACAAAGCTCTTGGGCTGTTGTTCCCTTCTGCTCTAATTTGAGTACCCCCCCAACACAGCACAGTACCCTTCCACTGGCTGGTGGTTTTGTCAGCTCTGCAGCAGCTCAGGTGTCCCCCTGAAGAAGTGACAGGTTCTTCAGGGTCTCCCAGAACTGACAACTGGAACCAGTCAAATTAGCTGCTCCTCTCATTGCGCTGCTGGCCAGAAGCCCTATGGAAAGAGCAAAGGCAAAAGCTTCACCCAAGAGTAGGATGCCCAAGGAGGCTCACACTGACAAATGAAGTGGAGCCTCTGAGGGGCACTTTTTCTTCCTCCCTACCTTTCTGATGCCTCAAGGCCAGACCCTCCTGGCTGGGACTCCCCTCCCTTTTAACAGTGTAGGAGGCAGTAATATGCAGACACATAAAGGAGACCTCCTACACTTTTACACAAGCAGCCAGCTCCTCACTAATTGTCCCAGTCCTTTTGCAACATCATCCACCAAGAGGGAGAAGCCAGCAGGAAGGAGGTAGCTAATGGGCAAAAGAAAAAAAAAAAAATCTTCCCCACAGCAGTGGGTACAGAACTGAAGCCTCCATCGAGACACAGGCTCACAGCACTGACTTGTCTCCTTCCCTCCTACTTGATGTCAGTAGGGAAGATGACTACACTGGTAGTTTAAAGCAAACCCCCTCTTACTCCAGTGTTTGTCCGATTGGCCAAGTCTTTAACCCCATGGGGCTGGGTGCTCTATAACACTTGTGTGAAGGACTTTCAGGAACTCCCCAACAGGAAAAGCACTGCGGTCACCTTGACACTTGCAAGGGGTAGTGAAGAATAATAGGTCATTGGTATCTAAACCCACTCACTATGAAATCCCACATAGAGACCTATGCATTTTACAAGTCCATTGTAGCATATACTGAAAGGCAAGAGGGGACAATAGAAGAGGAAGAAAATAGAGCCTTCTGTATTCTCTAATATACAAAGCACACATCACCTCTCTGGGCTGGCAACCTGCTTCATTAAGTTGAGCTATAGTATGTGGAAAGGAGCAAATACTAGACTGAGATTCCAAACCTACTGGAGATTAGGATTCTGCCACCCTGGAAGACAGACAGTCCAGGCAGAGGATATAATGTTCTCTCAGACCTACCTGGGAAATTGCTTTCCAGTCCAGTAAAAAGCCAAGCCTCCTCTCCCCCACAAAAAAAACCCCCAAACAACACACACACATTCTCCTCAAAATGCAGGAAGAACAAGATGGATACTTTTCAAAATGTTTTTTAATTAAAACAAAAAAAAAAGGAGCACACACCAGAGCTTGACATGGGCTAGCCAAACTGCTGGTCATTGGGATGTTGAACTGGCATGAGGAAGGCTGTGTTTCTGCATAACCCAGGAGCGCCGGCACGGACACTGGGACTCCCAGGAAAGTAGTCTGCCTGCCAGGCTACTGCTGCTTTCTGCTGAGCAGATCTCTCTCATGTGGTGATGGGAAACTTCATCCTGGAGCCCAGACTCTTTTTCGAACAGGCGGAAGTCCCGGAGACTAGGGAAAAGACCATTTCGATGAATCTGCGTTTTCCAAGCACTTCTGGAGAGGATTCCCAGTTGGTTCTCCTGCTTCCCCTGGCAGGTTACACTGGTTTAAATGGAGACTCATCTTTGGCAATAGCCACACTGGTAGGACCCAGTTCTGCTTCCACTGAAGTCAATACATGTCCTTCCCTGGACCATAACCGCACAGCTGCACCAGGGCTCACGATCACTAGCCAATTGTGCTTTAAATTAAATCCTCATCCACTCCACCTAGCCGGCAACTTCTGAGAGCTTCTTCAGGCTCGTGTAAGTGTGTACCAGTAAATTCAGGTAAATGTGAACATCTTGGCTACAGCAATGGGGTGATTTTTTCAAATATGCCCAAGAGATGGAGGAACCAAAGTTTTGTTTTAAGACATGACTTGGGCACTAGATCAGGTATTGAAACCTCCTTGCCATCTAACAAAGCAGTTTCCAAAGCTGCTGGTGTGTTGCTCCACCAGCCTGGTTTCTTACCAGAAAGGCTGGGCTAAAAAAGTGACACATTTTTCATACACAATTTTTATCTGTTAGAATTTACTAAATATGCGCCTCATTTGTCTGTCAAATATTTAAAAAATACTTCAACCTGCTCTAATAATCACATTTTAAAACATGCATCAAGTTTGGATCAGAACAGCTTCTCTGGGATAATCAGTAAGCCCAAATTGCTGATTTAAGGCCTAAATATCAGTCACTGGCCAGCCAGCCACAAAAAGCCACTCTATCCTTGAACTCTTAGAATTATTTTTGGCTCAGACTAACCCTTGTTACCATACATCTTATCCTACACACAAAAGGAAAGCGTATGTGTTTTTCAAGGCTACTGTTGCACCACAAGTTTACATACAAACACAACTTCTGCAAACATGAGACCAAAGTAAGATCTCATATGTCCCAGGGTAAGTCAGAAAGTCCACAGGAGTCAAGGGAATGGTAACTGCCATAAAGGATCAGGCCTAACACATGCATTACAGAAGAAAGGTAGCTCCTTTGCTCGAGGTCTGGCTGATTCACTTTGCACATACCACTGCTTTAGCATTACATCCTTATCTAATGGTAAACCTGTTTCAACAACATGCAATACATATTAATGCAATATGCACTGCAACACACAATACGCATCCAAAGAAATATGCCAATGCAAAAATCTGACTTCTCACACATAGCAGGGCTAACAAGGAAGAGCCTTTTACAAAAGACAATCAAGAAATCACCTGAAACCATGAGACCCGAGGGGCCTCAAGCAATCTGCAATACTGAGACCTAATGATAGATGCTATTTCATGAAAGAAACACAAACAGTGGGACTGAGGTAATGGCAGAGATTTCATTAGTGCAATTAACACATTTATAATGGTATGTTCTTTAATAGAATTTAAATAAGGCTTTGAATAATTACACACACTAAAACTAACATTCCATAACCTTATTCCGCACGGAAAAGCAGCAGAAACAACCCTCTGGACTGTACAAGGTCCAATTATGAACAATTACATTCAAAAAGTAGATCAAAACAGAAACAACTCTTTCCCCCAAAAGCTGCATCATCATCTTTGAAGTCGACTTTCTCCCCTAGTGTGAGAAGTGTGAAGAACTGATGAACTGGGCTTCAGCCCAATAGATTTGGCCTCGTCAAAATTACCAGTAGTGCTTTCCAACCCAGAGTCTCTCCTCATTTCTTTAGGGTGATGGAAGCTTGTGGAAAAAGAAGTGAATTTCTGAAGCAACGGAAGGTGAGTTGTCCCTTCCCCAGGCCCAAAAATGTACATAAATTATGGAAGCTTGACAAAAAATCTCCATTACACTGTGGCATGTGTGTTTACGGTGCATGTTCTCCTTTAGAAACTACTCACAGACAATGGGGCTGGGTGGGTGAAAAAAAATCAAAGCAGCATATGAAATAGTAATATACTGTTTCAAAATCTGCATCGTCCTGCAGAACCAGGAATTATAATTTATTCAGATTGTTCTCAACAGATCCAATCTACGCTGGATATGTAAAAAACAAGAGACTAGGTCATCAAGGAAAACCAAACAAAAAAACCTGCACACTGCAAGAGTTTTTAAAAATGAAACAAAAGAAAAAAATCCCAAGAAACATTGATGAAAGCTCAGAAAAATTTATCATCAATTCTGAAGTGAGGCCTTGTGACATCATCTGGGTTAATGAAGACAGAGATGGACTTCCCAGGGTTCTCAGTCACTAACTGTTGCAACTTTTTGGCTAATCGATCATCAGGCTGGTTGGTGTCCCCTCCATCTGACTGTGGGGAGGGGATGCTGGTGGTGCTGCCCCGCCGCTGAAGCTCTAGTGTTAGCCGGTTGGCTGCTTTGACATGTTCGATGGCAGTTCGAAGGTGTTCGGCAGGGTCTGAGCGGACTGAGGACAGCTTCCGCGCATGCAGCATGACTGTTTCTTCAGAGAGATGCTCCAGCATGTTGCACTGGGGGATGAAATAGTTAGGGCACATCTTGTTGACCAAGCAGTGCTGGAGATCATCAATGAGACCCAGGAGAAAATGGGCTGCGTAATCCTCCTGGGCCAAGTAGTTGGCAGGTAACCTGTCGCAAGCCCACAGCATCATGCTCCGCAAGTGATATGGACTAATGGCTTTGGGGCGGGACAGCAATTTGATGATGATAGCTTTGCAGGCCTGATACGCTTGCATGAGGCTGCTGGAGATGCACTTTTTCAGCTGCACTTCACTTCTGGCAAATGACAGCCTCCATTCATTGTCCTTCTTCCCCTTGTAGGAACATGCAGGCACTAAGTAAAACCCACTTATGACTTCCTCCTCTGTGATCTTCCCATCCCAGAAGTGGTTCTCCATCAGCCAGCTCTGGGCCACAGCTGGCCAACCTTTGAAGGACACCACGGGGACAATGTCGTACAGCATGCGGCTGCTGCCCACTCCCAAAATGATGGATATGATAGTCCCATTCTTTTCTACCTTCTCCACCTTTGGCATCCCTCGCTGAGGCTTTTTCTGGATCTCGGAGAGGACAATGCTAATGGAGTCATAGAACCAGTCTGCAACTTTTGTCGGAGAGAAGAAATAATTAGTAGCTCCGTTGATATGGTCCACGATCGTGCAGCAGTCCTTCCATTTGCTGATAGTTCCTTCATCGAACAGACGCAGGCTCAGCCAAGAGTGGCACAAAGCTGAGTGGCGCATGTCCAGTGTGACTGGTTGGTTGCGGTCATGCAGCTTCAGTGCAGGCACAAGCAGGGTGAAGTCCATATCATAGTCTGTGCCTCGTGCATAAACATTCAGCTCATCAAGATCAATGTCCACCACACCTTCCCGCACACCACCTGAAAGCAGCAGGTACTCGTTGGCTACAGGCAGCTTCTGGTCAAGTTTCTGAACCATGCCTGCAAAAGAGAGAGAGAGAGAAGTCCTTTCAAGAGAAGGCCAACATACCTGGGACACAGGATTTCACCAGGATTAAAACCCATCCCATGCCCAGCAGGAAAAATGCAACCAGAAGTATCTATCACTGTTTGTGTAACACGAACGTACACCAGGCCCAGCACTCAGCCAACCTTTAGGCCCACCTGACTCAGGGCAGGGCCTTTCCTGCACTCCTGGGAATGGGTGAAGTCCATCCTAAATATCATACTGGAAGCAATGGAAAAAAGCAGAAGTGTCTGGTAAAACACAGCAAAGCTACTTCCAGGACTAAATTTAACTTCTTAAACACCTTCTAAACCAGTTTTTCACCATATTGTCGTGCATTTCCATGGTATCCAAATGCTTCTCTGACACTTCAAAAAGAAAATAGAATATTAATTGACTCACTGTTCTTATTTTCTCACTGATGTAAGAAAAAAGCTAGATGGGCATCAGGGTGTTGGTTTGTGTGTGAGTGAATGAATAGCTACAAGTGCTAGTTCAAGCAGGTCTGATTTTACAATTTGCTTTACATTTACTGATGAACAAGGCAACATGAACAAAGGTAATACGTCCTTCTCTTATGGGGGGATGGAGACAGGTTAAACTATCAGGCAATTACAGAAGCCAGCTCTGAAATTGGTTCTTCAAGCTGTGATGGTATCATGCCATAAAATATTTGATCAGCTCCCCATAGAACAGACATGAAGACAGATTTCTATTTTCATCACCAAAATCAGACACTTCCCTTCACCCTGCACTGCCCGCACCAGTTGCACAAAGCCAGTTTTTTGCTGTGTATGCTATATATATACCACTGTACTCTATACTGGAACAGCAGACTGAGAAGAGATTCTACACAGTAGCTGAGATATTAGCACCTCATTCAATGCTGAAATTAGGCTTAAAACTGAGCTCTGCACTTTGACTGCTCTGTAGTCTGCTTCTGCTGTCTGGGCTGTTTCACTCCTGGTGTTCATCTTGTAGTTAAACACTCTTGATTCCTTCCCAGCCTCAGTTCAGACCACGCACCCAGGCCACAAGGGAACTAAGGCCAGTGCCTCTGAACGGAGAAGCTGAATCTCTTGTAAGCACTGCAAAAGGGATACATCATTACTTCTTACAAGCTCAAAGGTACTAGGTTTTGTTGGTATGCGTTATTTACTCTACCTTTCAAAAGGCACTATGGTTTGTTTATATCAAGAGCAGTCAGATGGAGACCTTCCATTACTAGGAAGCCAGTCTTAGAGAGACAAAAGTGGGAATAACTAGCCAGAGGCATGATGAAGTGAGCCAGAGAGCTGCCAATCACACTGTCAGGCCAGGAACCACAGATACATTAGGAGTGTTTCTTTACTGAAATGCTACACAAATGATCAGCACCCGAGTCTGAGCACCCATTCTGGCACAGCCCCAGGTACTGCAGAGCCTTTCCTGAGTTAATGTATCCCCATGGGATCACCAATACTGCCTGAACTGAGCGGGTCTCCCTCGCAGAGGAGTGCAGCAGCAGCAGCACCCCAAGGTGCTAGGTGCTGCACTAGCCAGTGGCACTGCAGTGCTGTCGGAGAGACTTACCTATCCTTTCCTGCATGCTAGGACAGGGGCAAGGAAACGCTATTTGCATGCACACAGGTAAGCCACGACTGGAGCAAAATCTAAAGCCATGCTGACACTGATTCCTTGGAAGAGCCAAGGAGACTGAGGGAGAGGCAATGGCTACAGGAAACGATCCAATATATCATCAATACCTCTCTACCTGGCTGGCTGCAGAGTTTAAATCCAAACCCTTGAGCTCTGCCTGGCACAGAATTTCCCCTTCAAGGCCTGGACCAGCAACATCTGTAGCTCTGCCACAGAGCTAGGGAAAGAATTTTTGCTAACAGATCGTAGCAGCATTGCTGATCCAATTTAAGCTGTGGAGCAGGGGGTTGAGATGAGGCCCCCTTGAGGAAAATATATTTAAAAAAGGCACAGAGTGTTCTATAAATAGTTGAGATGGCCAAATTCAGGATTCGCTATGGCTTTAGGGGTTTGCAATGTGTTCAAACTGCCCCCCTTATTCATAAATCTACTTGAAATGTCAAGAGATTTCAAGGAATCCCATTAGCCACCATTGTATGGCATACACTACCCTGGCACAAAGCTTGCATCCCAAGTTTCAACAGCCCAAACACAAGCTGACAGAACCACGTGTACGTACAACAGAAGCAGGCACTCCAGTTCTGCAAGCATGTAAGTGCAAATACAAAGAAGAAAAATATCAAGATTGGTACTTGACCCAAGTACTTAAAATAATTACACCAGTGAGCCATTTGAGTTCTCTTCTTTCCATTCCAGTACCAGTTCCCTCCATCTGGGAGCAGGAGGGAATAGGGATTACCTTGTGAAATTTGTAGAAGCCCTGCAGAGTTGTCTGTAAAGACCAAACCCAGAACTTGTAGGGTCAAACACACAAAAAAAATAATTTAGGTGAAGGACCAGGTCTCATGGCATCAAAGTAGGTTCATTGATACTTAAGAAGTCTTTTGCTGCAACCAGGCAAAACACATAATTTGCAGTCATATCTTGTGTAACATGTTCTTTTGAAAAGGTTGTTTGGCAAAGCTGCTATTTTGCTAAGTAAGAGATCAGTGTTCAGTTACCACTTCTGTCTAAAGCACCTTAAGGATGTTCTGTTTTCCTAGCTGTGTAAATAGTTTAAGACCTTCCCAAGCTATAAAACTTGACATAGTAACAGGTAAGTATGCTTACAAGCATGAGAAAAGCAGGGAATGTGAGAATTAGGAGCAGCACTTGTAGGTCAAGCTTGCTGGTTAGTTTACTAAACAGTCAGTTCAGAGTAACACAGGTGAGCAAATGAGTTCTACAGGCAGAATTTCATTCCATTGTTGTTCCTTCAGTAGCAGGAAAATAGGATTTATTTCCACTCCAAGCACTGTGATACAAGGAGAATAAAGACAGAGAAAACAGATTTTACTTTTACATAACGCCTACATTTGGGATACATCCTTGAAAGAACTGGGACTCGGATGCACATGACACAGAGACTATTCTTCCCATTAAAAAAAGGCAATGCAAAGATGCTCTCCATCCATTACAGAATTTCAGATTAACTGATTTCATGACCATTGCAGTGCATGATGGGATCTGCTGCTATTTCATGACCAGTTTTGTGTAAATAAGGAGGAACCTACAGACTTGTCTTTGAAGAAACTGACCACAAGAAAAAAATCACAAAAAACCTTATTGCTAACATACGCATTTCCTAATTTGGCATTCCTTCTTGAAGCCTTCCTTCCTGATGCCTTAGATACACAACCATTGCCACCAAAAGAAAATGTGAGCAAAGAAAGATGCCATTCTGTTAGTCTAACCTGGTCTCATCAAACCGAATGGAGTGATGTTCAGGGCAGTCACTGAATTAAGGGACACTGCCGCTGCATGGGAATTAAAAAGAGGTCAAAGTTGCAGTGGGGTCCTCAGAAAGACTCCACCAAGGAGGATTTGCAGAACCTTGCATGCAGAAGCATATCACAGGAGGTTTTCTGGGAGCCAAGCCAGACCCAAGTACTAGCTCTGCACTGCTCCTGTTCTCCAACTTAGACCCCAGCGTCTGCAGTAGCAAACTCCTTGCTCACATTTCATACCATACTGCTGGGGAGGATACAGTCCACACAGCGCACAGCCTTGATTTTCTTCTTTCACCTCTGCATCACCCACTCCTCCTGCACAGCCTGCAAGACTCCCTGTAAGCTGCTGGGACTGTGAGTTTCTGTAACACCCCTCTCCTTGCAGACTTTCTGTGCCAGGAAGGGTTTGCAAGCTGGCTCACAAAGCTAATGTGGTCCCTCACAGATCATCTTCAATTTCTTAACATTACAAATGTATTTATACATCACTAGCACAGGAGGCAAGCAAGAGGCTACTAAACCACAAAGATACCGTGGCCAGACTGCTGAAGACCTGTAGGGGCACGATGATCCCCAGACATGTGTAAACGATGCACACAAGCTTATCTGTGGGGTATACAGCCAGGAGCTTGCCCCTTCTCTCCAGAAGGAAAAGATCCCAGGTTAATGGCAAGGGGCTGGCTGCAGCCTGCAGGCAGCTGTGCGGTGCAATTCAGCAAGTAAAAGTGATGTTAGCTGCTGCTCCTCATTACCGAGCTTCTCTGCTCACCTCTCGACTTTGCCATCTAATCTGATTTGAGAAGCAGCACAAGTCTGTGTAACGTCAGCTGTTAAAAATAGCTGCAGCGCAGAACAAACATGCCTGGTACCTGCCCTTCAGCCCCATACTGGAGTTCAGACGATGCCAGAGAACCCTCTCCAACCCCGCTCAAAGACCCAAAGCACGATGGGTTCAGCCTAGGGACAGAATGTTGTCTGTGAATGGTCAGAAGAACTGGGCCACTCGGATGCTTTACACACTTCAACACATGCACATGGACAGAAGGGAGGGAAAAGAGAACTGGACAAAACTAGAAATGTCCTTCTCCCCACTCCTCTCTCTCCCTCACACACCAGGAGAAACCCTACAGAATTAAAATTAAGATTTTCTCTAGAGAAATCCAACACCTGAACTGGCATTCTCACTGATATCTTCTTCTCCCTGTTCCTTCTTACTTTGCAGGTAACTAAATGTCCACAATAGAAGAGGTTTGGATGCTCCTTTCCTCAATCAATAGCAATGATGTGATGTTCTGGCACCGAACATCAGCTGACCTTGCATTTAAAGCGTGTCCTCTCCAAACCATTAGCTTGTGCTCTAGCAAAAGTCTCCTGTTACTTGCAGCCAGTCTTGCACAGACCTGACTATTGTCTTAAGCAACATTTTTTAGCAATCATATTGAAAGAAAGGTGAGCATCGTGCCCCTGCTATTGCACCCCCAGCACCTGGGAAGAAACACAGGTACATACCCCTCATAAAAGAAATCAGAAAGTCCCCACTGACATCGATAGGGCTGTATATTTAAATTCCTCCATAGGCCCATCCGAGGCTCCGGGGCAAGTGAACTCCCATGCAGGGAAGCTCTCCAGAGGGGTTCCAGGAAGCAGTCATGTCTCTGAGGAGACCAGAAATGCCGGGAATTGCTTTTGATTCAACAGATCTGATTTGCCCTCATTTGTTCAGCACTTTCAGCAAGAAGCAGCACAGAGCCCTTGTAGGGAAGCTTGCCCAAGCTCTAGGCATGTTTTCTGGCCTATGCAGAAATGTGTCACTGGGAAACTAACTGCACTTTTTGGGGATGCAGAGCCTGAGTCCAGGATCTGAGACAAGCTGAGCCCACCCAGGTTTGCAGGGAGCTGACATACCTGCTGTTGAAGGCAGGGGTAGTGCCCATTCATCCCCCCAGGGCAACCAAAAAACACGCTCCCGTCATGCCCCTGGCAGCCGAGGGAGAAGATATAGAGAAGGGATCCTTGTATAGGTTATCTCTTCTATAGGGAAGGCTAGGGATCACCCACATATACCACTGCCTCCCTCCTTTCTACTGCTTAATCCTTCCACAGGGCACAGAATAGTCAGGGCTCTTGAGTTTTCCTCCCAGTTCTACCCAGTTTGATGCATAACCTTGGGCATGCCTTTATTTCTTCCGTATAAAATCATTACCCTCCTGTAAGCCCCAAAAGCTAAGGAAGTTTGACCTCCTGGATGCTCAGAAAGTAGTTGGAATTGCTCAAACAGAACTAACCACACTCCAGATGTTATTAGCAGAGAAACAATTTGTAAGCTCATGATAAATCTCAGGATTCTCATCTTTGGCTGGGTAATTCTTACCTTGACTGCTAAAAGAAATACATGAAATCCCAGGTTAGTCAGAAAAAGCTTTTGTCATTTTTCGTAAAGACACTAGACAGGCACTCTGCGGTTCCTTGACAATTCTGCTGCAAACAGCAGATCCTGCAGAAAAGGAATGTTGTTCAAAGGAAAGATCTCAGCAGAGGTCTCCAGCTATGCCCGAGTGACGTCTGCTGAATTTCAGGGGCTTCTTTAAGACAGGATGGGAGGCCGGCTCTAATGCAGCTGGGTTGCACTTATTCTTCTGTTTCCCTTGGTAATTGCAAATCTATTTATGAGCAGGGCACAAGTTTTTTGTTACGCAGAAGAACTGAAAGAGTCAGCTCTTTAGGAGAGTCTTTAGTTACAAAGCACATTTTGAGAGGACTGTTGGCGGAAGCAGGCAGGGGGTGGGAAGGGAGTGGGGAGACTGAACCGTGTGATACCAGTTTAGTCAAATATGGGAGGTGAGCGAAGGAAGCTGCTCTTTGCAGGCTGATACATCAGTGTCCTACTGATTCTGCTCCTTTTAGAAATCTTGTGACATGGTGACAGAACACACTGCAGGGACCCAGCACCCCCTTGTAAAAGAAATCAGCTTCTTTCTCCAAAGCCTGCTTTAAAAACAATCTTAAAAGTAGTGTCCCAGTTTTTCCAGTTCCCATGTGCCCTGGTGGAAGGCAACCAGCTAGCTGAAATCCTGTATGCCAATGCAGAGGGGTATCTCATGGTGCAAGGGGAAAAAAGAAAGAAAAAAACCAATAAAGCCCAGATTCATAGGGTGTGCCTACGCAGGAAAAGACAGTACTGCCACAAACACCCAAACCCACTCTGGCACCAAAACCAGCAGTGGTGTTACTGCAGTGACCTGCTTGGCTAAAATACTCAAGTCTCAGAGACCACAATATCAGGGCTAGACTGCTTCCAAAGGTGGAACCGCACTTTCAGAAGGAGGCCCTACATCGCTATGCAACTCCGCTTTGGATAGCGAAGAGTTTAAGAATCACCCTCCAAACTGATGTCAGCTTTCCAGCCTGCCAGTCTGCTTATCCAATGGACTTACTCCAGAATCATATTAGCCAAAGTAAGATAAGAGTGTCTGAAAGCTGAAAGTCTACAAAGAATACGAAGTGCAAGTTGAGGAGGTGCTTTAGGGTCTGAGAGCAGCTGACAAGCAGAACAGAAGGAAGAAGGGGCAGAAAGTGTGCTTATAAGAACAGCTTGCTGCTACACCTTGCTTAACACTGTATACTGCCCATACGGTGTCCATACTTTTAAGTGTGCATAACACATAAAATTCCCTTTGGAAATGGCACAAGGTGCCATTTATCCTGGAACTGCAACCCCAAAGATAAAATCTGCCAGGGGACAGATTGTTTTATCAGTTCACCCTCTGGGACTGAGAGCACACATTTGGCAAGGCCTGCACGGGGTCTAGATGGGCCATTTCTGCTCACACCCTTACGAAGCACTGCTAAGTATTCAGCATGATGGTACATTGAGGGAGACTCACCAGCACTCTTTCAGATCAGCTTACAAGGTAACAACAGCGGACACAAAACAGGTCAAGCTTCTTGAGTGCAAACATGCAGCTCCATGCAGGAGAGACTGTTCTGTCCTTGTTTTCCTAGTCCCTTCACTGTTACTGTGCTCTTTACAAGAGCATAACAACCTCAGTGAGGTATATAACACGTCCATCTATCCTAGCAGCCTGTCTCAAGCAACTGCTGCTGACTGCTTTCAGGGGAAGAGCATAAGAGCAAGGAGAGTACAGCATAATAACTTTCCCTATGCAACCTCCAAGCAGTCTCTGGCTTCAGGATTTCCCAAACCAGAGGCAGTATTTGCAGCTTTGTCTTTAACAGCACTGATGGACTTATCTGCTGGGAATGTCTTTCATTGCTTTCTAAATCATTTCTATTTTTAGTATAGTCAGTGCAACACAGTGTTTCACAAAATGCATGTTGTGTCAAAAAGTATTTCCTTTCACTGGCTTGCTAGGAAATGAAGAAACTCACCTAACCATGGCACCTTCCACAGATCACTCAAGATTTTACATGGCTTAGTCAGTCATCAATCTTCCATGTTGAAAAGAATAACTTATTTAAACTTTGTATACCCAATTGTCCTTCTCAGCACTTGTGTGGGCCCTAGTATTGCTACACCCTAGGTGAGATGAGGTTGTCAACATTGCATGTCGCATAAAAAGGTGACTTCTGTGTGGATGTCTTCACAGCTGCCTTGGAAATACCTCAGCAGCCCTGCTTGCTAAATTAGCCCCACTCCACTACTGGTTTGCTCAATGTAACAGAGTCGTCCTCCTCCCCAAAATTTAATTTCACCTTCAGGATATTCTCCCTGAGGAAGCCAACACCCATCCCACCACCTTACAAAGGGCGTTGATGACACAGGAAGAGTGGAAATAGGACAGGAGAAGGTTTTAGAGACTACGCAGGAGAAAAAAGTCCCCAGCCTCCCTCAAGCTCTCATCCCAACCTGACTAGTCAGCGCCAGGTGCCTTTCACAGAAGACACGTGGCATGTCTCCAGCAATGAGCAAAGCCGTTCCCTTCCAGACCTGGGAACACGTTCTCCTCTCGCTCCAAGTCAGCCAGAGGGGCACGTGTACATGTCGGGCAGAACTTGACACCACGGTTGCAAAAGCACTTTGGGCTCCTCTGGGATGGTTTTCTGTTGTTAGTTACTGTCTAGTATCTGTTTGCTACACCTCTTCATGTTCAGGTGCCAACAGAGGGCTATGCCCAGAGGAATGCCACCACACCCTCACATCCTGTAAAGAACACAAGAGTCTCCATCATAAATACACTTTGAGTTTTTTTGTCAAACCTCCTGCTTACAGTTATCCAACATGCTGCAAATTTTCTCCCCAGCTGCTTAACCACCAGTTTGTTTTCTGTTCCTGTGGCAGAGTCGTTTTCTACAAAGACAAGTCACAGCCAGAGCAAATCACAGCACTATTCCTTAGGAACTGCCCTGAAACAACACTGCCCATCCTCAGTGTCTGTCTATTCTGTAATAACAGCTCTACCTCACTGCAGAGCAGCAGGAGATTTGTCCTTGACTCAAAAATTCTCCACTAAATCATCCAGCAAAGCTAAAACTTACACGTGGAGTATACATGGGAACAAACAGCTATCAGATGGTTGATGGATAACCACAGCTGTAATTCAATCTGATGGTCTTGATTTTCCCTTAAAATCCATCAAACTTGGCTCCTGGGGTCAATGACATGATCAGAGTGGTTTCCCCTTCAATCACTTTCATTCTCTTCATCTACCAATGACTAAATCTATTTAGCTTTATACCATTGGACAGATCAGAAAAAGGGGGAATTAAGGATGATTCCACGAAACCAGTCAAGCCCCAAAAGAGTGCTGGACATGGGAAATTTGTTCTCTGAGTGTAGAAAGAAAGCAGGTGTCCAGAAGCCTTTCTGAGGCATCTGGCAGAGATGAAAACATGAAGTGAATCCTGTCTCCAGCCCCCAGAATTCATTGGACTCCATCCATGGAACCCTCTCCTGGCCCCTTTGACAGATCCTATATCCAAACACTGAGGGAAGCCAAGACAGACAGGCCAAATACAGCTGAGACACCCAATGCCAGAATCACAGTATCATTTTTCTCTGTCCTTGCAGATGAGCATGGGAATGGAGCAAGATGAGGCAGGGAATGGAGATCCTTGGTCAGAAAGTGCTGAAATCAAAAAGGCTTAAACAATACAACTGTGTCTGAGATCATGAAGCTATGAGCAAGATATCCTACAATACTAACCAATTTCCTACCCACCACCAAGAACATTGCCAAAGCCATATGGAGCCAGATCAAGTCACCTATATGAAATATATTTCTTAAGGCCCCGTGTACAGCATCAGCTGTACAAAAAGGGCTGGCTAGCTTTGACATTCATGCAGAATTCCCCTTTGTCCACATCACCAGGGGAAGAAGTTATAGGCCAGATTTTCTGCTAACAGAAAACGAGCGGCTCTGAGGCACTTCCTGAAATGAGTGGCAAATCTTGGCAGAAATTTCAAGGGCATTCCTCCTCCCTTTTCGTGGGAGACAGACAGAGGAAAACCTAAAGCCCTACAAACCTGCCTGCCAGTGTCCCATTGCTCCTACCCTCCTGCCCCTCCTGCTTCATCTTGCAGAGGTCATATTTGACAGGGCAGAAAAGCCAGCAGAAGTTTCTAACAGGGACTGTCAGTCCCTAAATTCTCAGATTTCATAGTCATTTATGTGCAGCTGAGCACTGTCATCTGTTAAAGAGCGTAGCAGGAAGCACTGCGTGGATTTGGTCTCCATCGAGCGCCAAGCCCACAGCCCCAGCAGCTGTCAAGGATCTCTTATGCCTGCAGCACAGGCAGTGGCCAGGAAGCATGGAAGCTGGAACAATTAGAGCAGGAGAGAAAGGCAAAAGCAACCGCTGCTACAACAGAGCAGAAGCTGGGTCACCTTGCATGAAGGCACGCAGTCACTGTCAATGCCACTGTCACTCTGGCACAGGACCCCAAAGGTGAAAGGCACTGTGATCTTAAGAAAGCAACGATAAGAAGTCACATAGCCAGGTGGCCCTGCAAGATCCAGGTATTGCAGTTGCCTTCCTTCCCACGTAAGGCGTGAATTGGCTGGTGGGCAAGAGGAGCTGTTGGAGCTGCAAGGCAGGGGCTGGCAGTGCTCACAGCTAGCTGATGCCCTGTAAGTATTTGCAGTGAGATGAGGGCTGTACTTTTAGAGCAGTTCTCTGTTACCAGGAGCAGGGCTTGAAACGCTAGTAACAGTTCAGGCATGAAGCACTCATGGCCCTTTGCACAGAACTCTCATCCCATTTTGCCTGCTCTGCTCGCTCAGGAGAAATTCCAGGAGACCAGCCCCACATCTGTCACCAAGCCTTTTTGTGCTTACCTGGCATGAAACAGAGCCTCACACACACATTCATTTAGAGCAGGCCTGGTCATCTCTCGGTTCATCAGGATGATAGTTACATTGTGAGGTGAAGGAGAGAAGAGAAAGCAAAATTGTTGCTGATCGAATATAAAATTCACAAAGTATGTTCCAGGAAGACATTCTCTCCAATAGCCTAGTCCCAAAGTCCTTTCTAATCTAAAAATCTAGTGGCATATGGACATAAACAACATTTGGGTCCAGAGAACTGTCAGAAACTTACGCAAAAGACCTCATGGAGCAGGATCTCAAGTTCTCTTGTAATGGAAAGCTGATGACAATCAAAGCTCATCCTTCAAATCTCATCTCCTATCAGGGCTGCTTCACCCTGGTGACTCTGAAAAGCTCAGGGGAGCAGGATCCTGTTCACCAATCCCAAGGTTTAGGAGGCAGTGTCCCCAACCCAAACATCCATGAAGTAAGAGACAGGCCATGAAATCATAGCAGTATCTTCAAGTTTCATTTTCTCCAGGTGTTTTTGCAAGGACAGAGGAAAGGCAGTTACCTCTGAAAATTCAAAGCCAATAAGTTCATTAGTTCACTTAGCTTTCCCCTGAAAATGTGAGAATTAGAAATGCTCTGTTTACACTCTGCTCTCTTTCATAGAGAGCCTCACATCACTCCAGTAATAAGCCTTAAGGAAAAGCACAGTATACTGGTAGATTTTGTCCTAGCAGGTCTGTTGCATTTGAAGTTTCTCTCAAAAATTAAACTACATTCTTTATTGTCTTACACAGTGCATAATCTTGAATTTTACTCCTACAAATTCCCTAATATATCTGTAGCAATAACAAAAAATGCTGAAAAGCTTTGTTCACAAGTACTGATGAAGTTAGGCTTAGAAGAGGCAGGTACCTGGAGAATACAGACCCTTCAAATGAATTCAGTAATTAGAAATCTCACCTATATTTTATAGAAGTTGCTGTGAAAACACTTTGTAAAATTTCCTGGTGGATGCTCAGATCCTGCAGGGCTTGCTATCCCTCACATGAAAACACTTCCCAGCACGACAGGAATGGATGTTGTTTGAATACAGTCCTGCGACACAGAAAGCAACGACTAACACTGTCCTCACCGGTTTCCCACTGACAGCTGGCCCCCCACCCTATAATTAATGGACAAACAAAGACGATTACAGACCTCCTAAATTTGCTAACACAGTCTATAGAATTAATTGCACAAGGTAGAAGCAGGAATATAAGGGTGCGACCTGGCCCTTTAACAAGGATGTTGATCCCTCAGGTCAGACAAAGCTGATGTACAGCTCATGCCCAGAAGACATCTGAGCACAAACCTACTTATTTGCTCCTGGCTGCACTTGGGGAAGGGGCTGGCAGAGGCAGAGAAATACTGATTTGTTGCTGAAGCCGATCAGCCGCAAAACACAAGTCATATTCTGAGCTGCACTGCCTTCCTGGCTGGGGTTGTTCTGCTTGTGCCCATGTAGACCTACCTTGTATGACTGGCTGGGCCCAGCCCTGAGCTCTTCTACCCAAATACTCGCTACTCAGCTCTCCATGGCTCACAAAAAAACTCACCAGAAGGAGTGCTGCCATCAGGCAAAAAGACCTCTCAGCCCTTATCCACGGGCATAGCCCACAGGAGGACAAACGTATGCTGATTCCCAAAGAGGCAACATTTGCCTGTGCTCAGACATGTCACTGGCATTCTCTGCCTATAGACAGGGGCACCAGCAGGAGGACCAAGTAAAGTAGAATTGGTTGTTAAACCACGACTCCCTGCCCCAAATTATATTCTCAGCAATCACAGAAATCTGAGTTTGAGAAAGAAGCACCATTTTACCCCTTCCCAGAAAGATGGCTTATGAAATCGTGATGCTACTGAAACATCTCTTTGCTTTCCTGAGCTTAGGACATTCTACTTTGCTGCTGGTTTTTTAGAACATAATATTGAGCTTCAAATCTTATTTTAAACTTTACTGCCAGTTACCCAGCCACCTTAAGAAGGCAGGAAACATTCCCCCTTGCTATGGGCGTGTTCATTGTCCTTCCATGTATGAGATCCTCACAGAAGTTGTTAAAACTCCAGCAAAACTGGTACATGCAATCATCTCTTCTGTCAGCAGATGGCACGAACGCATCAGTGTGTCTGGGCTGCAGAGCTCAGCAGGCCTATGGGATTTGTGGGCAGAGAGAAAAAGAACCGTTCAAAACAAAAGGCAACAGAGTTTTCAGACTGCAGTATGGGCACGGGAAGAAGCCACATGCAGGCATACAAACATCTTTCCCTGGCACCTGCCCGGGTTTACAGCGAAGAGGAAGCCAGCTCTGACACAATTATTGCTACGAGAGGAAAGAGACCTCCGGTACCAGGCTATCTTCTATCAAACCAGATATGGTACATAATTTTCATCTAGTGTGTGTCAGAAGCCCTCTGATAGTATACAGTGTACAGGGTGGGAGCAAGATGTAAATTTAAGAGGGGATAAGCCAGAAGACAGCCACCAACACTGTCTACAAATCCTATTTAATGCCAGATTTCCAGCTTGTGATGACTGAAGAGAAAGGCCAGCATTTTGTCCAAGCCATCTGTACAGTGCTCCTTTTGTGTCATGTCTCTTTGAGTATTTATACCACTTTACAGAGCAGCATAACTGAGCAAGCAGTGTGCATCATGGCTTCAAAGTAGAACGATTGCTGTTTATAGAAGCACTGTTAACAATTTATTGCTAACGCATTTTAAGAAGTTACAAAAAGAGCAGTGCTATGAATCATTGCAGGTAAATTTAGTTCAAAATTTAGATTTTCTATTTCTTCACTGAAAAGCAAGGAAACTCACAGCAAGCACACACCTGCACACAGGCGGAGGAGCAGTTCCTGTGTTCAATGGAAGCAGGTACCGGAGAGTTCTCCGGTCATTCGGACTGAACACAGACAAGGCGAAATCAACACCTAACTAATCAGTTTCCCTTACTTATTTGCACCCTCAGAACAGAGTGAACGCAACAAAAGTAATCTAGGAGCATTCCAAATTAAATGCAAAGGGGATCATCTAGGAATGCACATACATCCATGTTATATATTTGAGAAGCAGGACTGGGATTTTGGAGCTGTTTCAGGGCAATAAATGGAAATCCTACCTGGAGATGGGATGGGGAAGAAAGCACTAAGAAAAAGAAAAAATCCCCCAGTGTTCTTGTAAAGTGGTATTTGCATGTTTTAATCCAGTGTATAAAATATCTGAACTAAATAAATTTAAAATGGACCTAAATAGCAGAGACATTTGGAAGCCAAAACTAGCTTTTTACTCAAAGAAATTTTATTCCTATTTTGTCAGTGTGACTCCTCAGAGATTCAAGATACAGATCCTCTGCTGTGAGCAATGTGCTGTAGAACAGGTAGGAGGTTACAGCATGACGCCACCAGTAGTACCGAGATCCATCAAACTGTTCATGTGTCAGCTGAGTTACAGGCAAGCAAAGGAACAAGTCCAGAGTGGTTAGTGGGTGCACTTAATGCAGCCTTAGGTGTGTGTGCTCTAACACAGACGGTTGTGAACATCTGGCAGTGCATAACACATCTGGGAAAAGGGTGCATCAATAGAACAAAACCAAGTATCCTTTGAGTATACAGAAATAACAAACTAGCCATCGCAAGCAATGTGTTAGTAACGCCGCTGCTGCACGCACTATAGCACCATGCCAAGCAATCAGCTCTCAGGGATGTTGGCCATCTCCTACAAACTCTTCTGGAGCTGCATTTAAATACCTGTTGTCACACCCACACCTTAGGTGTAAGCCAGCAGAAATCTTAATGGATGACACAAACACATCTTTCGCATTAGCAGACGTACCCCAGAACAATTCCCACCCTGGGAATACCACTCAGAGGGTCTCATGGGAGATACTGCTGGGATAACTTTCTTGCTGGCTCAAGACAAACATATCCAGAAGCCACCCACTAGCGAGCACATTTCAAGCTCCAGAACTGGTTTCCAGGAATTGGAATATAACCCCTGAAGAGCACTCCATATGGCATAGGCTCACTGATGCTCTAGGGCAGGATGCAAGGTGTTCCCCCTGCAACTCATCCTCAGTCAGGAGTCTGAAAAACAGGAAGGTGGATGGATAACCCTGAATCTCTACACCCATTTTCCCATTCCATCCCAGTTAAAAGGACAGGGGTGGTGTGTAGGGCATGTCTGCCCAGCCCCAGCAGTCAGGCAGCAAGAGGGGCAGTTCACTTGTTGTAAGGGGGCTGGGTGGAGGGGTAGTTTACAGACCACAGGAGGAAATCCTCTCCTTTGGGGGAGTCAAGGTAGTAGGGACGATAAAGGTCCTGAGGACAGGCACACATCTGCAAAATAGCAGGGGAACCAGAGGAAGTGAATGTGGCAGAGCCCTCACATGGCCACAAAGCTTGCCGATTCCATGAGGAACAATTGTTGAATTAACGGAGAGTGGGCTGGGTTTAAAGGAAAATTGTGGCAGTTCAGAAGATGCACATGGGTTTTAAGCAGTGAACAGCAACATTCACTAGCTCCCTGACTTTGTTGCTCACTCTACCAAGGGTAAGATGAGCTGGGCAAGCAGCAGAGAGGAGCCAGAGACTCTGCAATTCAGAGTCATGCTTTTGAAAGCCCAAAATATTTCAGCTCAGAGGCCTGAGACCAGAGTTTGTGTAACAGAAGAAAGAAGAAACAAATGTGGAAACAAGTGAGGCAAAGATTGCTTAAGGCAGAGAGGAAATGCAGGAATTGGGCTTCAGGGGAGCCTGTGACGCTAAACAGCAAGCTCTTGATTGCATGAAGGACAAACGCTGGGAGATAGCTGGCTCTCTCGCCTGCTTGAGATGCTCGGCATGTAAACAGCTCTGGTTTAGTGAGCCCCCAAACCACAGCTGTGTTCCCCACACCAATGGCTTAAGTGACAGCAGCCTCTCTCCCTTACTTCCCCTTCTGCTCAGCTGAGCTGACCTGAATATGTGGCCATCACGCAAGCCCCGTATCCCTTGCAAGACAAAGCCCTCTTCCTGCTGTTCCCAGCACGCTGGCTAGATCAGAGCAACAAGGTTGCTCTGCCAACCCTTGTGTTCAAAACTGTAACAGGAGCTCACATATGGACTTGGCCCATGGAAACATGGAAGGAACACAGGGTTCGTTGCTACCTTTGCCCCCAGGCTACAAGCTGCCAGTCTCCTTTACTAGGCTTCCTTCCCCCGCTCAGAAACAAAGCTGGGATTCTCACAGCATCATCTACTGGCTCCAGAAGCATCACTCTTGATTAAAAACAGAAACAAAAAAATTCAGTTATGAGCTGGCACCATTGCAAGGCACTCCACTGGTATTTTGCCCCCTTCACGGGAGAATGGCAGGGGCATGCCACAACCACTAGAGACTTGCACCAGCTCAGGTGTAAACGACATTGGCCCCTGATTGCCTCAGGCAGAGTTGGTGTGTGATGGTGCAGAGCCAGCCCCTCTGCTGCCATGACAGCAGCATGGCATGCCAGCAGCCTCTACGGTAATAGGGGAAGACATTTTTTACCTCTTCTCTGTTGTTGCAAATGTCTGTCTCCACACATCATCCCACTGACCGCCGTACGGTCACGCGTGCACACCCTGCAAGGGCACACACACATGCCATCCAGGTGAGAGCTGGGACAGACAGCCAGACACTGCGGGCTGCATGCATGCTCCTCCCCGTTTACTGCCTTTTACAAACTGTTAAGCTGAAAGGGGAAGAAAAAGAATCAATAGATAGAGAAGTTGCAATCTCTTGTGGGTATCTTAAGAGCCTGGCTTTCAGCTATTTTCAGCAAATTAGCGTGGGGCTCTTACACACTTACTTCTGCTCTCTGCGAGGTGAAAGCAGGACTACCGCCAGCTCCGTGACTCACACAAACACAGGGAAGCAAACATAAAACAAGCCGCCTGCTTGCTCTTTCCCAGGGCTTATTCACACCCTTCATAACTATTTGATCTGCCTGCTCCAGCGCATCCCAAGTTGCGGAATGAGAACAAGCAGGGCTGGGGCTGGTCTTAGACACCTCTTGCTTTCAAAGTTTGAGCCAGATCTCAAACTTGACAGTGGATAGAGAGAGGAAAACACAGAACCTTTCTGCACTTTTGAGACAGTAGCCATCAACAGCCCCTGCCAGCTGGACAGTAATGACTGTTATGTTTTGTTACAAACCACTTTTTGCTATGGTACAGAAAAAGATCACTCATCACCTTCAACGTACTAACCTAATAGACACCTACAGACCTGTGCCTCACAAAGCCTCTAAATCTTGAGCCATAAACAAGTGTTTGTATTGTGTTCAGGTCCTGGCACTAAGCAAAGATGTGCTGGAGATGCTTGATAAGTTTTTGATACTCAGCATTTGGCCATATTGACCATTCTTACTTGTCTTCTGCAACTGTCTTTTTGCTGAAGACCACATTTTCTGGAGTCCTCAGAGGGGGCAAAAGTCTCAGCTTAAATTTATGAAAAAATATGAGCAATTTCTATGCATCACAGCTGCAAATAACTGAAAATATCCTGAAGGAGATGAGACTCAGAAAGACTTAAAAAGCTGAAGAAAACAGAACAGAAATAAAAATATACCAAGAGTTTTTATTTTTAGAGTCCAACTCATAGCTTCTGAGTGCCTCAAGTTTAGCAAACCAGCTCACTGCTCTTCCATGTGAGGTTTCCCTTGGATGTCTGGCATCAGGTCTCAACAAATTTAATGGGTAAAACAACGGCAAAGTAAACCCCACTGGGCCTCATATAGGGAGGTGGAAAGGTGGCACTGCTAGGAAAGGGATAGAAGGATCCCATTATTGTTCCCTGGGATAGTGATGTCCTGCAAAAACTATCCAAAAAGAGATCTGCCTGCAGCCCTAGGGATGGCATGAGCAGGGCAAATTCTTCCCAGGGCAGAGAGCCCCCTTCTCTGGAGGACAGGGATGCAGTGCATCTTTTCCCAGCACCTAATGGTCCTTGCCTCGCTGTGATCTTCTAGGTGCCCACTTTCACACCAGAAACTGCTGGATTTTCTAACGTCCCTTCACACAAGTTCCACCCTGCCAAATTCTCTGCAGTCTCAAAGCAAAGCAGCAGCAACATACACTTGTACTGGAGGAGTTAGAAATGCTCCTTACTTGCTTCCCTGTGGAGTGTGAGTTGATCATTCCCACCAGAGTGCCCCACTCAACCCACGGGGACATCTGGGAAGAAGCATTCAGACAGGCAGAGTGCTGTGACTTGGTGCAAAGGGGGACAAAAATGCAAGTTGAGATCAGTAGTTATACTAAGGCAACACACACCAGCATGTCCAAATGCCAGCTCCAGCAGCACACTGCCTTCCCTTCCAGCTACTGTTATAGGTCTTACAACCCCACTCCACAATGGACAAGTGCTCTGCACACCTCCACGCTCCTCCACCTTCAGCTGAATGTCCCAGAACATCCTCTGGAAAACTGACCAAAGGAAGGGGACAAGCCCGTCAGCACCCACTTCACCCAGCTCTCAGGGCTGGCAGACTTCTGCTGATACCCACAGCACAGCAGCAGAAAACCTCTGCAATGCCATGCTCTAACACCAACAGCTGCAGCCTTCATCACCGCTTGAGGATTATCCTCCTCCAACCCCCCTCCAGCTCCTCTCTGTGATCTGCCCACCCCACTCCACAGGCTGGCACAAGGCCAGGCTCCCCCGCCTCCAGTCTCCGTTACTCCATCTGTCCAAGTCCTGGCCTTTTTCAGCACTCAGCTGATGCATCAGGGATGCAGTCGCTCAGCCCCAGAGCCCAGAGTCTTCCACCCTTCAGACTCCCTCACAAAAGGCTCCCCCAAGGGCTCAGAGCCTGTGACAAAACAAAGTTTTGAACAAGATGCTCCTTGAAAGCACTCATTTTTCCTCCCCCCCCCCCCATTCTATGTACACTCAGGGAGCCAAGAGTCTCACTGCCTCGCTATTTCTGGATGCGGGCAGACCCTCCTCTGCCTTTGCCATTGAAGATGTCTGACATAGCAGACAGGCCAGCTCCTGGCATTTGGTTACCTTCCAGGCTCTCTGTTTAGCTTCCATCCAGTGATAACAGATCCCTGCCAAGAAACTTAGTTGTCAAGGAGATCTCTTTCAAACAACAGTTTGGTAGAGACTATGTTATTATGTAGGGTAGCACATCTCCAAGGTAGAGCACTCAGGTTAACTGCCTGCTAGCTCTACTTCAGTTAAAATACAGGCTCAGAGACAGAGGAGAAAGCCAAAATGGAGCTGGCAGCATAACCAAGCCCCAGAGTTTGTAATTTCACATACATACAGGATGCTTTGGAGGCAATGCAGAGGTCACCAAAGAGGGTTGTGCTCCTCCTAGTGCTGTGGCTCAGCCTCCTCCTCACTCTCCCACACTGATTTTCTAATCCAAATTCAATCTAAAATGCAAAGAAACACATCCTAGCCTTTCACTACTATGGACGGTGTCTCCTCTAGGAACTGCATATTTCAGGTGGCAATATTTAACCCAGAAATAGATGAAAGCAGAAGCACCTATGTGGAGAGGCACAATACCAGACAGGTGGGTTGGGATTGGTGCTCAGCAGAGGGCTGGCAGGCACTTCCTAATGAAAGATGTAGCCGAAGGGCGTGCAAAGACTTTCACTCTATCGATGCAATTCTCTAGTTCCTGCTGCATCCTTCCTCCCAGTCCTAGTAGAGCACAGATCTCTCAGGCAATAAAAGCTGCTTTTTAATTTACCTCTGCCTTCAGCAAAAGCAACTTCTATTTTCTCTGTTTCTTTCTTCAGAGACTGGGTTAACTAGGAGGGAGAAATTTGCCATTTCCACTCCTCTTACGCTACAAATAAAGCTACCTCACAGAGGCATTACTAGCTACCAAAAACTTCACCAACAGTGAAAAAGCAGCCAGAAAATAACAGCCAGAAACAAAGAGTGCATGTGGGTAGTCAGGAAGAGTTACCCTGCATGTAATCTTCAAAACCAGCCAGAAATGAAGCAGTTGCAGGAAAGCAAGATATTTGCAAAACTACCAGGCATCAGCTGATGTATTTCTAATTGCCTGAAATGACAGCTCCTGACAGCATAAAGCTAATCTTTCATCTCTTGAGAGGGGTTTCAAAGGTAGGAGACATTTCCTGGCATGGGGAAAAAGCTGAGCTGGGAATTCAGGTTATAAGGCACACAGCAGAGTGGGAGCCATTTTAAAGTCTACAAGCACTTACCACAACACATAGCTTTATTTGGTGCAGCCTCTTCCATACAAAACACACAAAAATAGCAACTGGTGAGACATGAAAATCAGAGATTGTGAACCTGTGCCAGAGACATTTAAAGGGAATGATGATCTGATGTTACGGCTTCAAGCAGTGATTTAAGACTCCATAATTAATTATTTGCTCTACACTAGCCATGAACGAGGGGGGAAGTACCAAGGTTTATAGCTTCATCCTCAAGATAAAGCAAGCATGAAAATTCACTGGATGTAAAGGAACAAAATTCAGCAAAGAACCCAGAACGTGAAGTTGAGAGTTTCATTCTCATACCAACTTTTTGCTCAGACAGTTAAGTTTCTCATGCAGTTTGTCTTGTAGATAAAATTCAGCACCCGTTTATCGCATGGCAAGGTCTTCTCTGAAGAACCTTCCACTAAAGGAGAAGAAAGCATTAGCAGGTAAATTGGTAAATCCTTTTTACTTAGATACATTTATTGAAATCCAAGGACTGAATTCAGCCTACAGGGTCAAACGAAAGAGTACAATAAAATTTTAAGCCAACAATTTCTTTTTCTTTTAGGAAAGACTGGTCACTACATCTTCACACTTTCCTCCCAGTAACATACATTTAGGATCTCTGCCAGACTGTATAAACTCTACAATTTATCACACTGAGAGCCACTTTATACCCTGAGCACCATGGTGAATGCATGGTGACTCCCTTAACCCAGGTGGCATGTTCTTATCCTGGGAAAATGGGTTCACAGCCCAGCACCAAAAGGACATTGGCAGGCCACTGGAGGTCCCAGAATTAGTGCTGATTGGAGGAAGAAAGTAACCTTAGAGTGGAGAAAGCAATTCCAGAAACGTGACTCCAATTAAATGATCGGTCTTAGAAAAAAATTGGAAACATAAGGTAAGATTTGTCCTCCTCTGTGCTAAATTCTGTGTTTGTTAAATATGAAACAAATGCACAGAGTAGTACAGAAGATAGAACTCCATTATGACCAGGATTTAAACATTCTGAAATCTGACTTCCTTTTGAGTTGAAACAAAGGCCATAAAACCTCTGAAATTATTCACAAGAGGAAGAATCCTAAAAATATTTCAGATAATTGGGTACAGGAACAGCAAATAGAAAATATGCAAAACATGTTAAAAAACCTCAAGTGCTCTGTTCCAGAAAAAAAAAGTCAAATCTTGTTATTTTTCCTTTACAATTGAAAATTGAGGCAAAGCAGTTTTGTGAGTTACTCCCTTCAGCTGGAAAATGATCAAAGGTTTTTCCAACAGCTCTGCTTATCAGGTGTTTAAAACAGGTCTGCTCATGGCCTCTGCCTTCCAGAACAGGATGCTCTTTTGACTGAAAGGCCAAACTGCCAGCCATGAGCAGTAGAGGCAAGCTTTTCCCTCTTGTAACCCAGTGGAGGACACGTGCGTAGCTTCCTCTTCCCTCGGTTTTACACAAGGGAGAGGTCGTGCCCATGCAGATGGACAGGGGTGGGATCCCATCCAGCAATACCGGAAACCCACAGCCAGGCTTGGCTGCCCCAACACACGCGGGACAAAGGCGAACAAGCTGGAACCCAGCCTGGAGCTCTCTGCCAAAGCTGTTTGCCAGGGGGAAATCCCAAAAGACTATGGCCTGGAGCCAAGGATGTGGGGAGAGAGAATTAAAGAAGTCCATCTGAAGTTGACCAAATTTCCTTCTCTTCCAACTGCTATGCAGTGTCCTCAGGACTGATGGGAAGTAGCTACAGGTCTTTCTGTGAAACAGGTATCAGGACAAGGAAGGGACTTCCTTTGGAAAAACCCAGGAGAATGGAGTAGAAATATCTGTGAGGGTGTCTTACCCTCAAGGCAAGCCACTTCTTGCTTTCATGCGGGAAAGACCACACAAACCACCATTTCCACGTGAACAAACATGCCAGTGTCTTGTGCATCTAAGTGACATATAATATGAGCAGGCAGCACCACATAAGGACTTATGCAAGATTTAGTGCTGAGATAAGACACCAGGCAGCTGGTTCAGCACCACAAAACAGGATTGGATTTTCCACAAAGCAGGAAAGGACCCAGGAAATCTGAGTCATTTCTAATCCTGGAAAGTGCAACAAAAACAGAGTTTGGTATCCATAGCTCACACCAGGGCTTGGCCCTCTCTGCTCAAAAAAAGCCCTAGAGATACTCAAAGAGAAAGAAACGAGACAGGGAGACCAACCAAAACCAATTAGCAGACTCCAGCCAGAGGGCAGAATTATCCTAGCCATTACTTTTGTGCTGAATTTCAGTTGCCGATGAAGGCTGCAAACTTTGACAGTAGGGGAAAATCAGCTTCAGGGCTTCCAACAGGCCAATCTCAAACCACATAGTTTGGTTTATTTAACAAACAAAACACAGTACAACTAGCCTTTTCTCTTGCCAGTCTTAACTGGGGATTTTCAGGGTTGGGTTTTTTTATATTTGTGGTTTCCTAAAAAATTCCAGGGGAAGCACAGACTTTCTTAGTGAATTTACAGCCTCCAGTAAGCTTGTTTCTCCCAGCCACCTTTCACAAGCCCTGGAGGAGTTGAATATTCTTCTTAAGTTAATTGAGTTGGGCTGAATGAGCAAAATGACAATCAGCAAAGCATCAGCATGTTCTCAGGGCTCAAAGATCCAGAGGGTGGGGGCAGAAATGAAGATCTGGAAAGGATGCAGCATATGCATCCCCAGCACTCAACAGATCACTTTCATGAGATATCTCTGGCCCTTCTTTACACACCCTTCTTTACTCATGCTCATGTATATGTGCAGGCAGATACCGATCCCCTTCCTTGGGATGCGGAGCAAGTAGCAATCCCAAAATAGCTCTACTGATGACATCCAAGAGATTTCTCCAAGAGTAAGGTACAAGTCAGTGAGAGCAAGGACACCGAACATAGCCTATAGCAAGCCTGTAGCTCTCCTTCCCTGGATCAATTTATTAATTTCTTCTGTGCTGGTGATTATAAAGAGGGAGAAGGGGATGGGGAGACAGAGACAAGGCCCTTGTGTGCAATGAAATTAAATGCACAGCAGCAGCCGTCATTAATGATGCATTATGGAGTAACAAAGGGAGCCTGGTTGATTGACAGTCCCTAACAAGTTGTGTATAATAAACACTTCTCTCTAGACAGAACATTCCTGATTATGGGATATGTTCCCCCTCATGTTACTGACGAATCCATTGTGATAGACGCACCCCACTTCAAAGGGGAGAGACACCCAAAACAAAAGGAGGATTGACTGGGAGATGCTTGACTGAAGGAGCCATGAGGCCACCTCCTGAGGCCTGTAGAGCAACATGCGCAAGGAAAATAAATGGCTGCAAACCAAACGTGAAGATTAGGGGCAAATATCATCCAGCAATACCAAAATAAACCCTTCAAATGCCACTACAGATGCTCTTAATTTAGCTTCCTCGGAACAGGATCTGAACCATATTTTTATGATCTTCTCTAAATGGAGTATTAGTGCAGAACCTTGGTTCATCACATCCCACGTCACCTTCTAGGTGTAACACAGAAGCTGGCTAGGGTAGTCTGCTCGGGGATACAGGCAGCCCTGCATATCCACATGCTAAGAGGAGCACCCCAACAGAGGAGACAGGCTCCTTTTCTGCTCTCAGCACCAGCCTGGCTCAGGGGTTGATGGACCAGATCTGGAGTCTCAGTGCTTAACCAGGATTGCCCACTCTGAACTAGTTATAAATCCAGCCAGCTCAAGCTGACGTTCCTGGCCCCCAGGATCTCACTTGCCCTCAACATCCCGAGTCCTTCTCTCCCCTGACAGCTCTTAGTGCAATCACTCTTACCTCCTCCCCGCATCCCTCTAGCAGTACTCTCCTACCCTTCCCATTTGACTCCAATGATTAGAGGCTGCATAGAGCTCATGAGGGTCCACGGGTGACAGGGATGTCCTACAAGCCACTACTGGTTGGGTTCAAGCCACAGCCCATGAAGCAAGGTTTGAGCTGCACAAGCAGAGTCCATCAGCAGTGCAGTCCAAGCAGAGGGCTGCAAGGTCCTTGCAGGACTAGGACAGATCCCAGGCCACTCAAGCTATGCAGAACTGCTCCAGTTCAGACTTCCCAAACCCTGTCCCACCAGCAGAGAGGATATCTCCAACAGAAACAGGCTCATCTAGCAGTTTCTACACCAATTTCTCAGTTACTACCACTAAGGCTGTAGATCAGCTTAGCTGGAGAAATTGCATTTCCTAGAGGGGACAGAATTCCCTTAAAGGAAGGGATAACAGCACTGTGGGTTTTAAACATGTCTTGCTCCTCAGGACTGAATCCAAACTGAAATGAGGGACACAAGCTCAAGAGAAGCAGAGGGAGCATCCCTAACCCTCAGCACCCTTGGTGCTGAGCAAGCACCCTGATCAAGCTTATTTTCAGGCAGTGCTACAAGCCACAGGTTAGGGTCTGTAGCAGAGGGTGTAAAATCTGGGTTTCCCAGAGAGCGATTAAAAGGGAAAGGCAGGAAATTTGCAGCTCTGTAATTAATGCCAGTGAGAAGTCAGAACAGAAGGTGACATCACCACAGTTAATTACAACTAGGGAGAAGGGTAGGACTAATCGTTATCCTCACCCTGTGATCCATATCTGACATGTTCCAGTTGTGCTCCAAGCCAGATTTCCCAGGAAGAGCACGTTTCCCACGCTCAGAGGCATGTTTCTGGCTCTGTTCGTGCCAAGCACGTGTGAGGCCAGACCCCCCATATTTCACATGGATGTTAAAAAAGGAGAGCAGTTAGGAGTGAGACTGGGGACAGATCACAGGGCTGCCCATGGGTGTTGCAGCAGGACACCCAGCCCTTTAAGGCTTCTGCTGTAAGAAGACCCTGTAAGGCACTGAGGAGCAGCTAGGCCTGACCCCTCTTCCCCATCCTGCTTTTAACTGCCCAAATCCCTTTTTCCACACCCACCCCAGAGCTGGCATTACTCCAGTCACCAGAAATAAGTAGACATCTGGCACCAAATGTGAGTGAAGCACTTCTGCACTCCTTGTGCCAAGACAATTCTCCCCAAGCTGTCGCCTTCGGTGGCCTGGGAGCTGCTATTTCCACATCTACACACAGGATGGATGGCAGGGCTCTACAGCCCGTTGCCATTGCTGGGTAGATGAGTCTCTCAGAGCAACAAAAGCCAGAAAAAGCAGGAATTGCGTGAGGAAGGTCTGCTCTCATCTGCCAGCAAGGCCTGGGAAGACACTATTGACACATCTTCTTGGCCTGATGCTATCAGCATACTGGGATGAGCCCATGAAAGGAGCTGTATTTCACCACAGGAAAATGGTAGGTCCCCTTCTGAAAAACAATTGTTGTAGTGCTGCACAAGGTCGATAAGACTTCAGGATACCAAATTATCAGCCAAGGGCTTCAGCTGCCCCACTCAGCCATTGCAGCTGATCCTCACAATCAGCTGATCCTCACCCTCTGACTCGGTGGCATTTGGCTCTCCCACTGCCGTGCAAAAGGATAGAAGGTTGACAAGTGGTCTGCAGAAATGCAACACTACAGCAAAAAAAATCCCCCTGAAACAGGAACCAAAACAAGGCAGCCAGCATACTGTAGCTTGTGTCCTCCACCACCCTGAAGAGACGTGCATCCACCCTGCCATGGAAAGGAAATGTTTTGCAAAGTTGTTTCAGAGAAAACAGCACAACAGTAGTGGGAGCTGTCAGTTCCAAGGAAAACTAAATGAGGTTAAAAGTTAACCAGCTTTTACAGACAGAACAAGAAAAGCTACATCCAGAGGAAAGGGAAGGGGAAGTTGTATGGTCTTGGTTCTATTAAGAATGTTCTTTACAGAAAATGTGACGTTAGTATCTGCAGCCAGTATTTTGGCACTGCGTGAAAGCAACAGGCTCAATGCAGAAGCAGAGAAAGCCAGTTTCTGATGAGCTCTTCAGGATGAATCCAGTGCAGCAAGTTAAACCTGACAGCATGAAGAAAGAAAACTCACTGTATATGATTCTACTCTGTGTATCAATATAGGAATTGTTAGTAACACAAAAAAAATTATTTTTACAACTCCTTTCTAAATCTCTGCGTATATGCAGCACTCCATAACACCTTCCAAAGATATTTAAATATTATGTTGAAACATTGTCAGAGACCCCACATATCTGTAAGTCAGTGAAAACTTCTGGGTAGCATTTAGATATGCTTCAAAGATTAAAAACATGATGAAAATCTACAGAATGGCTTCAAAGTAAGACATCAGTCAGTTTATACAGAAAACCACAGTAACAGACCTGTAACACATAACTGTTTGTCTGCAAAGGTTCATTACAAATTCCTTTTAAAAATCTTTCTCACATCCTCCTCCCCTTTCCCTATCCTAGTTTTCAAAAAGACCGTAGGAATCCCCTGGATTAAGAGGGAACTCACAGTCCAGTTGCACGCAATGTTCAATCAGTCCTAAGGCTATTACAGCACAGTGCTCCCATGCAGAGATAAGCAATGGTTTAGAAAAATATCTGAGCAGTTCCAAACATCAAGATGATTTCACACCCCGATGGAAAATATGCAGGCTAATATTGCAGCACTCATTATGGCATTCAGCATATAGTCATGCTAAAATCCACAGAAGAATACAGCTACATTCCTTCATAGGATTAGAAGACTAATCCATATACCACTGAAACCAGTAAGATTTTCCCCATTAAGTGGGAACAGGGTTGGATCCCATAAAACACTAACTCTGTAAGCTTTCACCAGATATGAAGGCGCAGAATAGCTACACAGTCAATGCTGAGATACACAAGCACTCTAGCAATTTGTAACACAAACTGCAGTATGTGTTTATTTTCTTTCATACTAGATGGGAAGAACTGATTACAGAATGGGGTCAGCAATGAGGTTACATAGCTGGGCATTGCAAATAATAAATAAATATGAATAAATAAATGAACTCGTGACTAGCTAGGGAATAAAGCTAAGGTAAAACCAATACCACCTCTTTTGCATATGCCAGAAAGGCTCTGCATGCAGCTTTTGAGAACAGAGTCACACTTTAATGGGATGTTTTGAGAAGGGAGTTTAGATGAAACGTACAAGTAGTCCTAAAGGAACGCAACAGTTCTTCTTAATGAGAGAGCTTTAAGTTGCAAATTTTTGTAGCAGATGATAGACTAGCATTGTATTATCTCTGAGCACACAGGCTCCCTAAAGTCACAGAAACACAGTAAGGTAACCTAACACAGAAGTATGACCTTAAAATTCAACCCAGCCATCTGTCTCTGTCTCACCTGCTGTTGGAGAGGAAGAGGCTGACCCAGTGTGCATTTGAAACTCTCACCCAAAGCCCCAGGGTAGGTGAGAAGGCAATAGGAAGCAGAGCAAGGGCTGGAGAAAAGAGATGCATGCATCAGAAAGAAAACTGGAATGGAAAGCCAGCAACATTAGAGCGCTGTGTGAAGAGTCTGGCAGGAGGAAAAAAGCTGGCACTGAACGTTGTCAGGATACCTTCGCCTAGCAGCCCAGGCCAAAAGGTGTCCAACTGCCACAGATAAACAGGTCACAGACCACCATTTCCAACATGGGAAGTCTCTCTCCACCCTGAAGTTTTGCAGGATGGACACCAAAATCTGAACTCCCTCCAGGAAGAAGCCATTCCAACAAAGATCCAAAGCATTTAGTGAACGGCTGACGATATTCCTGTCTGCTAAGAAATATCAGCTAAACTTGATGAAAAGTAGTTAGGAGAGGGGATAGTGGGTAGCAGAGGGGAAGGTAGAAAAACACACAACCAATCAGGCCCACAAAGTAAGAGCTATTCATGTTTGGTCATAACGTTTGTTTCAGCAAGATAAACTTTGTAAATTACATGTTTTGGATTAAAATCCTTAAGAAAGCCTGTGCCCCACAGTCTGCTACAGAGTACATCCCTAGCTGGTCCCAGAGAGAGGGACCTGTGGTGTACAAGGCACCCATGCAGACACTAGTCAAACCCTAAGCAGCATCACCTTCCCAGTAGCAAAACTCTTGAGTTTCATATCCAGGCGCCTTGAAATACAGGGGTTGAAAAGATAATATACTTTCTATTCTACTATTATGAGCAAGAGTGGTATAAGATGCCAGAAAACTGATGCATTTCTCTCTTTAATGCACTTTGAGATCCTTAGAGTCAAAGTGCCACAGACAAGGGCTCAGCAAACCAAGGAGGAATGAGAAGGTATCAAGCTGCAAAACACAATGGCAGGCACATCAGAGAAGCTCACATAGGTGAAAAAAGCAAAACAGCTGATCTGTCTGCACAACTGAACTGCTGTGCCATTTATTTTTAAACACTCTCATTGCTCATGATACTTGCGTCTGCCTTTCCTCTCTCACCCACACTGGAGCAGCTGCCCTACTTGTGTGAAAAGGGAACTTCTGAGCTCTGGCGCTCATTAGGACGATGCCTCACGCAAGCAGGCCCCAACTGGGATGTCTGTGTGACAAGTCTCTGCGCAAAAGGCAAAAATGACAGGGGTGGGAGAGAGATCGTGACAAAGCAACACAGTCAGTGTTCAACAACAGTAGAAAAATAATCCTGGGTCAGTTCACCTACCACAGACTGTCTAACACTGACAAGGAGTAGAAACTTCAGGGGAAAGTGTAGAAAGGCAGAGTAGCCTACAGCAAGACCTCCTGATACACCTTCCCCAGCTTCCAGCAGTGTGTGGCTTAGAGGTGTCTGCATGCAGACTCATAATTGCTACATAGCCACTGACAGACAAATCCTCTATGAATTTGCAAAACTCCTCTTAAACTCATTTGTATTTTGGCCTTCATGTGTCATGGAGCAACAAGCTCCATGCTGTAACTACGGGTCATGGGAAATGCTTGTATTTCAATGGCTACCTGGTAAGTTTATTGGTGTCTGTAATTCTTCTGCAGCATGGAAGGCAGCCAGAATTTGTATCATAGTCACCTTTTCCACCTTACTCACTGCCATTCCTATCAGGGGGAAAAAGGAGGTTAGCACAAAGAGGAGATTCCTCTTAAAATGCAGTAGCAAATGCCACGGGTCAGGAGTTCATTATTTTAAGCTCCTTCTTTCCTAGAGCATTATCTCAACAGTTTGGGCAGCTCTATGGTTGCTTTAGAAGGAAGAGAGAGATTATGTTCTGGCCCAGGCCTGATGATCAAAAAACCAAACTTCTCTACCAGCCAATGACAGGTCTCAGCAGAGCGCTTCTGTAAGTGATATCAGTATTATCAGTCCAGACAAATCCCATTGCATAACAGAGAATGGGACAAAGAGAGGAAGGCACCAGGGCACACGCATCCCTTCTAGCACCGCTGGCTAATAAATCCTGCTACAGGGAAAGAACTGACAAACTTTGTCTGTCTGGTTTGTGCACTGCTAAATTAAAGCTGATGTATGGGATATTACTAATATGTAAGAGCTGTAATAGAAGCATGCTGTCAGGACAAAAGGGAAGATACAGGGATTTGTGAGCAAAAAAGACTTTCTCTGTCCATCCCACCCTACAGACAGCTATGCATTAGTCAGATTAGAGCTATGAACCCCCCAGAGGAGAAGCAACTGCCTATGAGTTCTCCACCCTGCCTTTAAAACCAGCTATCTGGTTGCTTCAGGAGAGGATGCAAGACCAAAGCAGGGCACGACAGCTCTGTGGTTCCCTACGTGGTGGCTGGGACCCTGTGCTTTGTGCAGGACAGCAGCTACTCACGCTCCTGAGGAACCATCTGACATGGGTCTCATTGGGAATCTGGTTGCAAGCTCCCAAAGGTGGACTCTGCTTCTATCTAGAGAGAAATTCATAGACAATAATCTGTGCCCTAGTAGGACATCCATAACACATTTTTTTCTTCTTTGTTGAAGCAGAATCATAGATTTAAGGTCAGTTTCTCAAGCTCCATTTCCCTGGCTCATGACCGAGTCTACCTGTGCAGAAGCACTTTCCTTGAACAGCTCAGGCCAAGCAAAGGGAAGCAGTTCCAGAAACAACTCAAGGCTCAGTGCAACTCAAATTGGAAATCATCCATCCTGTGCACAGAGCTAGCCAAACAGCAAGCAAGGTGCTGAGATGTCCCTCTGCCCATTGCACACTGGCTAGTGTGAAGAGCAAAACTCACACCTGAGAGCACAGCGAGCCTTAGTGAATGGTTTCAGATCGCTGCCTTTAGCCTGCTGGGCCACAGAGGGCCAGGCAGTGGCTCCCAGAACACTATTGCAACCCTCAGTTTGCTCTTCCTAGCAGCACCACAGAGTCCTGCACCAAACTGTCTTGAAAGCCAAGGTGAAGAAAGAGTGGTATTGCACAGAGACTTCATTTCCATAAAGCCAACAGTATTGTAGGTTATTAGAAGCAATTTTTCCATCCAGGACATTTCAGGCTCAAGGCTAGCAATTCAAGAAAAGGACAGAGAAGAATAATACTTCACAGGTTCTGTTTTCCAGCCTTTCCTTTCAAGTGTCCTCTAAGTCCCAGCACACAGTGGAGTCCATACTACTAGTGTTGCATACAAATCTTAACTACCAACTCAGTACTGGCTAGGGATTGATAGAGAAAAGAAAGAACAAGCCTGGCTTATTTCAGGACAAACTGTCAGTACAGGTTGCATTCCTGGTGTTCCTGTCAACTTAGAAGACCCCCACATGATCTAACCAAATCCATGTTGGCTCTTCCTCTGCCTTTATGATAGAGTATCGTATGCTGTACAATCACATTGCACAATGTTTGTGCTGTGAGAAAAGCTGCGTCAGTGAAAGAAATAAAATAATTTATTCAAGCTACCTTGCAGTGTCAAAACCTCTTTCCCATGAAGGTGATTGGGCAGTATTATAACCTCTGCTAGGCAGTGCTGTAACCTCCTCTAAATACAGTTGTAAAGTCTGCTCCCATCTGGTGCCCTGACAGAGGGGTAAAATTGGCTAAGTTTTGCATTTTCCTGTTCACATTTACCCCAGATAAGCAATGTGTTTCAAGGATGAGGAGAGCTCCTGATGTTAGCACATATGATCAAACCTTTCCCAGACACCCCATCAAAGTCTATCAGCCTGATTCCTTCTCATTGGGTAGACAGAGTATCCCTTTTTATCTAACCTGTGTTCTTTGCTCTGCTCTATTTTATCTGTTAAAACTAAAACTAACCCAGCCTAGGGAATGCGCTGCAACCTATTACTGAGAGATCTGCCACTCCCCTTTAACCACTTAATGTATTTATTATAAAGGAACTTACTTTGACCTTCATTTCTTTCCTTCCTGTTTGTCTCTTCTTATAGCTTTGCACTGAAACTAAGCAAACATACTGCTAGAGTAGCCACCTGCATAATCAGATCAGCTTGTGGTACTATCACATATTTAATGAAAGAGCAGCTCCATCCCCAACCTCACGAGGTTTTCTTGCAGCATCATTCTCCCACTCAGCTGCTCACTTCACCCACAGACTAGTACATACATGCTATTTTTGAGGGCTGCCTCCCATCAATTACATCCTTGGCTTTGTGTTCTTCTCCCTTGATGAGCTCTTGCATGTATTACACCCTTTTGTGCCAGCATCAAGCAGTCTTCTGTTGTTTAAAGGCATTTGTTGCCTCCTCTGGAGCTTAGTGATGTATGAGTGCCGGGTTTTTCCTCCTATTCCTCTTGCTAAGGGTGAATCTGTCTCCAAAGGCTCTTCCCAGCACCTCAAGGTGCTCCATGCCATAAGAGAGAGAAGAGGGATAAAAACATCAGGTGGAGAAACTCAGAGTTCTTTCTGGTGATTATTTTTTTTCAGTCCTGCACTCAGAGGGTCCCTGAGGTGTAGGACAATTGTGCGTACTAGGGACATTGCATTCAATGCCTTGGCAATCTCTGTTGCTTAATATTTCAAGTGATTAATTCTGGAACAAACTCTTATTTAGCTCATAAGATTAATTCAGTACCAGCCTCTCCTCTTGCCTATTGCTTTACCAGCCTTACTTGCCTCTCTTCTGTCAGTGTTTGGCTCCCACATTCTTCTTCCAGGCCACTGCAGCAGCTTAGCCCTGCTAGCTTGTTCAACTTCGCAGGCCACACTACATGTACTGTTAAATTGTGGTGCCATTGCTTCCCTTCACATTATGTCACCCATTACAGTTTAGGGAGTTGTTTGGGGAATCCTCTACTCCTTTCTCACCTCTGTAACATAGTATGTCTGTCCCTATGGTTTATAGCCACAAAGTAGAGAATCCCATCACTTTAAATCACATCATCACACTCCAGTGCTGCCTACAATAACAAAGTCCCTATTTCTCCTCCACTGTGTGGGTTCATCAAACTTGCACCTTGGGAGAGAAACTGAAAGGCCGGAGAGATTTCTAACTGTTTCTATGTTTCTAATCACTAGGCATGCATTCACAAAGAAGACATCAGCCATTCCACTCAATGCCCTGGAACTTATCTCTCATATTCAATGCTTCTGCTCAGCTCAGCCTTGGTTTCCATCCCATTCACTAATACAGACATACCTTTGTGTCCATCACACCCTTATGAGACTTTTCCTGTCCAACCCAGCCAGCTCTGCAAATACCTACCAGCAGGCTCCTGGCTCACAGTTTTCACATCATTGCACAAAGCCATCTTTCTTCTCTCTAGTAGCTGCCTGCTTGTTACTTTTGGTTACGGCAGAACCATTCCTACTCTGAACAAACATCCGAAGTTTATAGACTTTATGCTGTCTTCCAGATGCCACTTCTCTGACAGCTCCTCACTAGCTGAGGGAGAATGTCATGGAAGGACACAACTTAAGAATGCTCCCCATCAAAATCCACAACTTAAGAATGCTCCCCATCAACCTTACCAGTGCCAGTGGGTGCCACAGCCATTGGTTTATGCCTTAAGACACTTCTAAGGGCCTGGGAAAACTCTCAAGGGACTATCCGCCCCTGTGTTCTGTGGCTGAGCTCATAAAAGGGTTGTTGGCCACATTTTATTAGTTTGAGATCAATGTAGCACCCCTCTGGCATTTTTTAACATGCTGGTTACTACACAGCTTTTGTTTCCAGATTTGATACTTACAGGGAAACCTAATATTCATGCATGCACCTGCTGACACAACAGGAGGACTCTGAAGCAGTACATGTGTGCAACCTATCTCTTACTCACATCAAGCCTCCCAGGCTGAAGACAAAGCACAACACACCCAGCCAGGAGCAGGGCCACTTAAACCCATTAGAGTGGTCTTCGCTGTGACTAAGCAGCACAATGAGATTAGGCAGGAGGAGCCGGGGGGGGGGGGGGGGGACGGGGGACCCTGCAGCCCTGTGCTTATGGCCACAAGATCTTAAGCACTACACATAACATGAGCAAATCATGGATGGGAGGTGGGCATGCTTTAGGTCCAGGGGACAAGATGATTTTACTTTTCCTACAGGGCTCCTGTTTAGTTTGCTGCAGGCCAGGCCATGGTCGCATACTGGGCTCACCCAGGAGAGGAGAGTGTAGCGTCTGGGTCAGTACAGCAGAGGCACCTACCCTGAGGCGGAGGAGAGAGCGTGGCTATCGCGGAGATTTGCCTCCTCTTTGAAAGGGGCACAAAGGGATTCTGAGTCTCCTGGATTTAAATCCTGGCAGAGGTCAGTGCCAGCTTCTTTTCAATATCCCCTAAGAAGGTCAACACGATAAGAGCTCACCCCCTCGGTACTCAACAATCAGTGATTAGCAACCACTTGAACAGCAGCAAGAAGTTCTCCTCTCCCCTAGTTTTATTGCCCAGCAAGCCAGTGAGTGGGTTCAAAGGAACAGATGTCTTCATTGTGCCTTCCCCCTCCTTCTGCTCACAGGAAGAGGTGGGGCAGATAGAAATTAATTTCCTCCAAATTATGTTTTTAGCCTGCTTTATCCTCTCCACTATTCAATGGCCACAGAGCTAGGGAGGGAACTGCAAACTTCTCATACTGCAGCAAGTTATTCAGAGTGCAAGTGATTCAAAACTTTTACACTTTGAATACACAAAACAGCCTTTTTATCCAATTAGCACCCACGCTCCCATTTAAAATCTATGTGGTGAAAGTAAATAAAAGCTTGGTAAATACATTTTACTTCATCTTTGCATCCACCTGGGCTTGGGTTTGTGTTTACTGAGTGGTTTTTAACCTACCAAGACACACCTCAGTCTGCAATATGCAGTATTTTACAGTTTAGCACCAAAGCATGCATGCTGTTCTGAGTGAAATTCAAGGGACCACAAAGTACTCTATCATTAAAGAAAATCTGGTAGCAACACAAAGGCGCTATTTACCCAGCCTCTACTGCAAGCTCTTCTGTCAGCATTTCCAAAAGGTAGAAGAGATGCAATTCATGATTAGCGAAGTGTTGCCATTGAAACTCTGCAGTATGAGCCCAGTCTGTTTGCCACTTGGTGCCGCCTTTTGCTCAGACACAGGCAAAGGTAGGAAAGAGCCTTCCTGGCAAAAACTGCAAGCATCTTGGCAAGATTTTGCTGACAGAGCCTGCCCTTACTAACCTGAAAGGACACCAAGCCTCCTGCTTTGAAAGCATCAGCCCCTGCACTTTGAGCTGCACGAAAATCTTCAGTGGCTGGGTAGAGAACAGAAGACACAACATCAAACACAAAAGAAACAAGAGAGGCACAGCTGGGACCCCAATTGCCTTATTTAATAATTACATAGAAAGAGGCAAGTCAGACTGTGCGAACACTGCCCCCTCCCCAAGCAGCAGGACTCTACAGGCACAGAGCATGGGGACCACCACCCACTGTTTAAAGGATCACCATCTCACGTGGAACACCAAGGTTACATCCAATAGTGTGCAGTAGCCCACACATGCCACACTTGACCTCTCCAAAATTACCAGATGTACCAGAGGCACTAAGTAGAGACTGCTTTTGCGGCTGCTCTACTCACTGACACAGGAGATTTGGTTTACAGACTGCAGTCCAGAACCAAGCAACAATAGCAAGATATCCTGATTTCTAATGGAAGGCAGGTAGTGCTGCTGAACCAGAGAGAGAGCTCCCAGAGGACAAATACTGAGAAGAACTGTTGTGCCAAGGTGCAAACAGCTTTCCCATGGGAACAGAATGACAACCCTACGCTTCTCATCTCCACCCCCTCCTGACTCAGCAGTCACAGAAACCAACCACAGCTTTTCCTGTAGTTAGTTCTCTTTATTAAGGCAGAATGTAGTATAGATTTCAGCAGAAGACTTTGACAGAGCTTAAGTTTCTCTGGGAACAGGAGGAGAGACAATCCCCAGCACCACCACCACCTGTAGTCATTTCTTCCTTTTGATGCATTCATGAGCAAGGCTACTAGCACCCTGTGTCCTGGCTGCTGGGGACAGCTGGTACCCTGCAATTATTTTGCATAAATGTGATTTCTGACAGTCATAGATGCAACACTGTAGACTCCACATGCTCCAGTGCCAAGACTTGCTACTCTGTATTCACCATAAATGTCCTCCGAGCAGTAAAATCCATGTCTGGTTCAGCTGTTCGGGCTTAATAATTCCCTGTTATGGGTTACAAAACAGTCAGTTTCTGCTCTTCAGGCTGGATTCCCCAGGCACCAACAGCAGCACACTTCACTTGGACTTCACCCATGTATAAAAGTTTAACCTGATTTAGGGTTAAAGTGCTCCAATTTACAACATCACCAGTAAAGTCCAAAGAGGCGCAGCTGCACTGTTAAGACATATTGACTGTATTTGATCAAGCACTTGTGCTCATTCTCTGCATTTCTCAGTCTACATATAAGCAAGTTTTAAACAAACAAATGTACATTTCCATAGCTAGACTTTCAGTTAGCTGCCCAGTCCCATCTCTGGCATGAGTCTGTGTATACATCTAGCCTCAAAAAAGCTTATTCCAGTGGCTCTCTGGGCAACTGCCAAGTGTGACTGCAAAGGGAAAAATAGGTGAGCTAATCACATTCCTATTTATGAAAACAGAATTTCCTCCATCTCAGCAGAAGGTAGAAGGAAACACATTTGGCCAAGAAGACCCCAGTGATCTCTATCCTGATGGTATTTGACAATAAAGAAACACTTGGAGTGGGAGTAGTAGTGTGTAATTTGGGCACAGGCTGTGTGTAAGCACCTCCACGTATTAACCAAGCCTATTGCAATCGCATTTCTGTATTCCTTTCATGCTCCCAGGCTGGCAGCACCCAGTTTTGGACACACATCTCCAGCGCCTCATGGCCCAAGACCTCTGTGCGCAACTCTCATCCCATCAGTCTGTTAGACCTTTGCTAAACCAAAGGGAACTGTACCTGACATGGCTGCGGTTACAGACACAGATGGCAAAGCCAGCCCAGCATTTCTAGCAAGTTATTCCTTTTCTCAACCCAACAGCCAGCTGAGAGTTCTGGAAGATGTTTTGGCAACAGTTTTAGCTGAATCATCTAGTAATATAAGCCACATCTGTTCCACACACATGATCTGGAAAGCATCTTTTCTTTAGCAATTTCACAGGAGGAGAAGGTAAAATTGATAGCAGCTTGGCTTGTGGCCTTGAGCACACAACAGACCAAGGGAATCAGCTTTTCTAGTCCAGGCTGCAAAAGGGAAATCAACCCAGTTTATTCTCTGCAACTCACTAAACCAGCTCAATTATTGCTAGAAACAGTGAGCAAAACCCTGCCAAGCACCTCAACAGAGGAACTTCCAGAAACAAGTAAGACAAACCCCGAAAGGCGATCAGCAGGGATTTTTGCTGAGATGCAAAGAGGAGCAATCAAAAAACCAAGCAGCTGCAAACAGTTCAATGGGTAAAACAACTCAATGAAAGTGAAAGTTAACAAACTAGCAGAAGGAAGAGGACTACTGAAAATCTTCTGCTATTTATATCCTAAAAACATCTTCAAAGCAAAGATCACAGTTTTCCATTAATCTTTGCACAGACTTGAGTACTACAGGGCTCTGTTCCTAACCAAGAACTTCTAGAGATACTAACAATATAAACCAAAAGCCTCCGTCTCAGCATAAAATGCTAGTTTAAGTATTACTGCCAACCATTAACCAGACACTTGTGGGATGGCTTTGCTGGCTGTGTATCAAATGAAACAGTACTGCTGGTTCACCCCCTGCCAAGACCTCACCCGATAGTGTGGGTGCCTCTCTGGCCACACCACCAGGAGCTATGTGAAGATGTCTGTCAAGAGAACATTATTCTGGGGCGGAAATCTTGGGTAGCAAAGCCAGCTATCGTGTTGCCCCTTTTTTGAAGACTGACATTTGGAAATCTGGCATGTACAACCATGTACAACCTAGCCAGTGGTAATCATGAGGTATATGCATCTCCTGACATCCAGAAGAAGAGACAAAGAGATGGAGGAACCTGAGCTCCTTGCAGAGTGCTCAGTGCCACCAGGCACAGTACACCATTTCAGATCAGTGATTGAGCTCTCAGCTTTTCAAATGGCAGATTAAAACTCCTTGTTGCACTGGGATAGAAAGACAAACAAAGAAAAAAGAGAGATATTTAATAGCTTTGCTCATTCACACTCCTCCTTAAAGAAAAGCAGCAAAGAGTTACATAGAGACTGACCATAGCTTAAGTTTTGTCCTCATCAACCTTGGCTGCATGCTTTCAATACCAATGAAGACAAGAGTTAGAAGAAAAATAAAGTGAGAACAGGCAGATAAGGGGATTTTGCAATGATCGAAGCCAAGCACTGCTGTCTTAGGCTGTCCTTGAAATGGGAAGAGAGAGCAACAGAAGTACAAAAGTGATATGTCTAGGAGCATTTTAGGTTGCAAAGGCCACATTATGACCTGAATAATAAAAAAACCCTCCTTCCTTTTCTCTTGGGCACTGTCTCAGATGTTTCAGCTGAAAGGGTTAATTTTCTTCATAGTAGCTAGTAAGGGGGTATGTTTTGGATTTGTGCTGGAAACAGCGTTGATAATATAGAGATGTTTTTGTTCTATGGACTTATTGTTGAGCAGTGCTTACACAGAGCCAAGGCCTTTTCTGCTTCTCGCACTGCCCTGCCAGCGGGATGGCTGGGGGTGCACAAGGAGTTGGGAGGAGACACAGACAGGACAGGTGATCCAAACTGACCAAAGGGATATTCCATACCATATGACGTCATGCTTAGTTTATAAGGAGCTGGGGGCAGGAGGAAGAGGGGGGGCGGCGGCGTTCAGAGCGATGGCGTTTGTCTTCCCAAGTAACCGTTACGTGTGACAGAGCCCTGCTTTCCTGGAGATGGCTGAACACCTGCCTGCCCATGGGAAGTGGGGAATGAATTCCTTGGTTTGCTTTGCTTGTGTGCGTGGCTTTTGCTTTACCTATTGAACTGTCTTTTATCTCAACCCACGAGTTTTCTCACTTTAACTTTTCCAATTCTCTCCCCCATCCCGATGGGGTGGAGTGAGCGAGTGGCTGCGTGGTGCTCAGCTGCCGGCTGGGGTAAAACCATGACAGGCACTAAAAACAACTAAGTAAACTTGCAAAAAAGAGCCAAACCTTCCATTTGCTTTCCTTCTCCCTCCATTTCAGTATCTCTTAGATCTAGTCTTCCCTCATGGCAAGTTAGCACAAAGAAGGGGGTTTTTTTACTTATATAGTGCCAAGGTATGGAGAAAACTGAGCCAGTCTGGACAGGAAACAAAATGTGCTGTAAGCTGTTGTGGACAGAGTGATCAAAATTACTTCGAGAATCATCTTAAAAACAAAATGGGGGGGAGGTAGAGCAAACACCTTTCTAGGCAATTAACAGGACATACCACAATTGGTTTCAGAGTTAAGCTGCAAATGAGAATCTATAGTACCATTTTTAAGCTCAGTTCAAGGTGGCAAAGTTTCACATTAAGAAGACTATGATGACATGGTCAGGCCCTCTGTTATGTGCATCTAGCTTCTTAAATCTTCACTGTCATGTGCAGAGACTTCAGTTTGTCTCACTACTTGGAAAAGTGGACTTTACAAACCTACAAACCTGTCAAGAAATGCAGGAACCATTGCTCCATTTACTAAGGATCTTCCCTAGGAAGCACCTTGTATAAATCAAGATGCTGGGGACAGGAAAAGCTGAATCAAATATTGAAGAAACACTGTACATTGCACTGATTGAGAAAAGGAAAAAGTCCAATCCCATCCTCAAAGACTACAGTGGAAAGAACTGCATCAGAACACGTGTGAAAGGAGACAAAGGTTTTTCTGTTACAAATCGGAGCTAAAGCACTGGAAAACCCTGGACTCCCCCCTTGTTTCCAACTAAATCTTGCTCTTTTGAATGTCTACTGTTGTTAGTTCAAGATTCTTCCTATAATGGGAGGGGCTAGAAAATAATTTTATTTTTTCTTAAAAGAAGTAAAAATAAAAATAAATCTCCCCAAAAGCCTTCAAGGTTACCCTCTCTCCAGAAATTAGGAATTTGTACAAAGTGTCCTTGACCTGAAAAAATCAAAGTTTAGAAGAATGCTACACAGTAGCAAAGAGAAGGTGGACAAAAAAGAGTCTATATGCATATTATATGCCTTTTGATACAGTGCCATGTACATAACTCAGCTTGTATATTTGTATCCAACCAGTGTGCACCAATTAGCCATCCTAAATACAATAACTATTTATGGATAGAGACATTTTGTTTCAAAATAGCCCAATGCAAAATCTGCAACATTGAAGCAAAACAAGATATTAGTTTGCAAGTAATCCTGCTGGCCTAGGAGATCAGCATTCCTGAATTACTATCATTTTATTATTGTGAAGAAAAGAGCTTTGCTTTTACAGTAAATAATCATCGTGCAGTTTGGACAGAGAGCGATCACACCTCCAGATGGATGGAGAAAAACAAGGAGGGAGGATGGGAGAGAAAGTGAAGCTTGGGTGCAAACCCAACCCTGTCTATGAAATGGAAACAACGGGTGCATTTGCACTGTAGGCTGAGGCTGGACAAGTAAATATGCACCTCCTTGGTCTGTGCAGACAGATGCCACCAGGGAAGATGACCTCTCCCTGTGTGGCAGAGCACGCTTGTGGTGTGTCAGTCTGGTGGCTCTGTCAGGTGTAAATGCACTTCAGGTGTTCACAGCACTTCACTGCCAAGGCACGCTGTAGTCTGGGTTAGCACTGTGTGCGTACCTCACTTAGGAGCGCTTCTTCGGAGTGCTTCTGGCAATTTACAGGTAAGGAAAATATGGGTGCTGGGAAAAAAAGAGGTCATAAAAACCCAAGACTATATAAATATAAAATAAAATCCAGCAAAGTGTAGTCTGTGGCCACAGTAAGTCCCTTAGGAATCATGAGACACTTCCTCACAGATCTCTGCTAAGCACAGACTATTTCTTCCTCCTTTAGACAGCTAACAGGATCCAGCCCTTCCCACCACTCAAAATTCAATATTGTAAGAGACTGCCGACTCCTCTGTACATCGGAAGCAATGGGGGAAGCGGACAAAGCTGCTTTACTTTCCTCTAATCTTTCTCCCTTGTGTGCCTGCACCAGATGGTGCCGAGCTGCAGGTTGGAGAGAGATAATAAACCCAGAGGAAAAAAAAAATGGTAATATTAGGTTATAAAACAGCTGACCTTCAAATATGACGTCAGCTCCTGTTTAATTGATGGGATAGGTCCAGGCAGACAGACGCATGCACACTGGGATGCCCATATTCAGCATCCTCCTTTCTAATATGGGAAGAAGCCATACGACGGTGCCGTTTAAATGGTCTGTTCAAACTTTACAGGTGTGAGAATAAGCAGAGATAAAGTCAGAGTCTCCGTTCATCTTGAGACAGGCTTTCCCCACTCGGGGAATGCATTCTGCTGAAAGTGGTTTTGCTTAAATACCTGGTCCAGTATCACCAGTCTGATGACAGCCTGTCTCTCCCACTGTAAGCAAAGTGAAATAACCCCAGAGTTAGAGAGCACAGATCTTCCAGAAGAGGAAAATTATCAAATACAAGATGGTTTTAAGCTTCTGGCTACTCTGGTCCAGAACTTTTCTTCTAGCTGCCATCATTGCAAACACTGCTATGAACAGTAGTTTTAAACACCGTGTTGAGGACCGGATTTATCCTGCTTGGTCAAGCACAAGCTCTGGAAAATTCTGCCACAGCATACTGTAAAATTTTGCAGCCTTTTTTGATATCCTGATGTCAAACATTTCCCTCCAGCCTAGTGTTGGATGACTATTTTGTATGAAGTCCAACTTCGGGATAGAGAAAGCAAAACACACTAAATAGTACTCCTGTAAGGAAGTATCTGGCACTGTAAGGAAGTACTTTCCTGTAAGGAAGTACTATTTCCTGTAAGGAAAGGAAAGCCCTGTGCCAGGCTACTATGAGGAAGATAGAGCTGTGTGAAATGCACAGGCCCAGGAGTGGGAAGCCCTGGGTGATTCTCTGCTTCCCCTGCAAACACATGCAACACAGAAGGCGGCATCTCCCTCTCCTTGGCAAGGAAGTCATCTCCTGCCCACCTGCCACAGCTGCTTTTGCAAGTAGCTGAAAAAGGCTTTAAGACTATTAAGTGGTTTGAGAAACATTAGATTCTGGTTTAGTGCTTTTAGTGCTCTCCAGGCAAAGGTGACAGACAACAGCCTCGGCTACACGAGCGTGCCTCTCGTCATACTCGAGGAAGCAGGCTGCATTGTACACCAAGTCACAGGATTTCATGTCTATGTTTCACCAGTCTCAAGGGAAATCTATACAGAGGCTCCTAGCAGCAAGGGACAAAGCCACATTGAGTGACAACACTGAACAGTTCAGTATTTATTAGACAAGTACAAAAATAAAATAGCTTGCTGTAAGGAGCTCAGTGCTGAAACACTGAATTTCAGTTTTCTTGCTGCTTCAAAGATGCTTCAGTTGGGGAGGAACAAAGCCAAGAGCAGAGCTACTCAATCACTGTGTCCCAGGGGAGTGCCTGCACCCAGACACCAGTACAAACATCTCTCGCTCACATCACAGCCGTACCAGGTCTGCCTGGCGCTGCTCTCTAGAGCCAGACAGATGCCTGGATGTTGGCCAGCACACAGGTCCTTCACCAAACCACTGCTTGCTTGTTCTGTGAACAGCTCTGTAACTTGCTTTTGTCTTTCTCAGAAACCAAAGGTTGTCACAGGCTGCTGGCAGGGGAAATGCCTTCCTAAGAACTCAGAAATTTTGCACAGAGCTTGGAACTGCGACAGCAGTGATTTAACATCTACCATTAAAAGCAGTTTAAAATTTAATGGTCAGAGGATAATAAATCCTATCCAGACATTTGCAGCTTGCAGCCAGGCCATCAGCAGGGCAGAAATAGATTTGCTGCAAGGTGACCAGGAATGATTTTAAGTGTATTTTATAGAGAACAGAAGCCCTGGATTGTCTCAAACCACAGCTTTGTCCAGCATCTAGATGAGAAGACACAAGGTCAGGAAAGGAGGTACTCAAGCAACCAGTATTTGCCAGTTAAAATAGATGGGACCAAGAAATGAGGAATAAGGCAGAACAATGCTGAACTGCCGAGCAGAACTGGAGCATTATCCTCCTTGGTGCAGAACGGAACCCTAAAAATAACCTTGCCTTTTCCTCCAGAATCACACTGGGTTCTCATTTGGGTCCAGGTTGCTTCTTTTACTGCACTTAGCATCTCAAATAGCTTGAATCACTGACTAGTTATCAAGCATGGCACTGAACGGCTGCATGTGTAGGAACTCCGTGCTAACAGAGTTTGGATGGGACTCCAAGATGGAGCTTTCACAGATGCTGGTCACATGGATGTTCTGCCATACTGAGGACACAGATTGCACTGCCTTCCTTTGTCAGCAGGTTTTCAAAGCAAATGGGAGGACTTTTTGCTATCCACCAGAAGCAGAGACAGGGACTAAGGAGTGCATTCCTTCACTCCTTGTTACCATACCTGCTAGAAAACAAGCCCACAGACTCGGGCTGCCTTGCTGTGTGAGACACACACACAGCAGACACACAGGACACAGAGCTGTGGACAAAGCCAAGCAGGCGGTAGGGCCCGTATGACCAGCTTAGTTCCTATCTTCCTCCCGTATGGATCAACAGCAGACATTCCACATCCTCCAACAGGGACAACTCAAGTAGCTGGAGGCTAAAGACAGAGTTGGTTTAGCATGGAGGGGACATCAAAAGAGAGAGTTTTGCATCAGTGATACCAGCTCCATCCTCCACAGACTTTCTCCTTTTACCTCCTTAGATCAATTGCCTCCGTAATTTGGGGCAATACACCACTAACTACAGCCTCTTCGATATCCTAGTCACTAAAGTTTTAATGCCTTAAAAACAAAGTGATTGGGAGAGGGTGAGGGGTGAAGCTGTGCTCTGCCAGGGAAGGGAAGAGGCCTCTCTCCAGCTCTCTGATGTTGGCTCCTGCTGTTCTAATGGAACCTTACCCGTGAAAATAAATCTTTAGTCAAAGAATGCTGCAAACAACTACAATGGGGCTTTATTGTGGCAATACCAACCCGACCGCAACTTCTAAAGCTCTTGGTTGAACAGAGAGTGAGCAGCAGCAATCCCACACTGTGCTGAAGTCCACATTCCTAAAATTCCCCAGCACAGGCAGGCATGCTCAGAGTAGGCGACTTAGTGGCTATGGGGTTATTAGCTGAGAGTTCAGGTTCAGATGTGCCATGGGATGGAGGTCAGGGCATGGATACGCCTCCTTGTCTCTCCTGGGCTTTCATTTGAAAATCTTCAAGTGCTTTCAGCATAGCACCCCTCAGTGTCCTCTCTCCACCCACTATTGCACAAAGGGGTTTTTGCTTGCATTCCTCCAGTCGTTACAGCCTGAGTAAGTGCTGTAAGGTCTCTGGGGCCAGAGTGCAGGAGACCCACACTGCAGCAGCCTCCTGGGAGGTCTCATGAAAACAGCAGCAAAAGCTTCCACCCTTACCCACTACATCAGCGTGAGGGAGGAGGATGGCATTAATGCAGCAGGAATCAACAAGCCTGCTTGTTTCTTATTCCAAAGCAAAGACAAAGGTGGGGTTTGTTCAGCTAGGCAGTACGGCCAAGCCTTGCAAGAAAGGTAGGAAAAAATGTGGGTATTTTTGACTTTGGTTTGGACCGAGTCCCTTGAAATAAGATGGGCATAGGAGTATTTTATAAAGAAAAGTCAAAAATGGGAAATGCAGAAGAAAAATACTTCTAAGTGCTCTACACCTGTCCAGTACCACTGCTCCTCTGGAGACAAAGGGGACTGGGAGGAGGGGACAAAACAGGGGAAAAATTCCAATGCTTCAAGCGTATTTTGTCCTAACTTCAGAACAGGAAGGAGTCACTGAACCTTTCCAAGTTTTAGACTAGAGGAGAAATGGAAACAAATATTTGATTTTTGGGTATATTTTAGAAAAAATACAGCAGAGTTGCATTTTTTTAGAAAAAAAAAAAAGCAGAGTTGAAATGTAGCAGGAAGTCTGGACATAAACCAGCAAAATATAAGAGTGAAAGAAGGTCCCTAAATTCCCTGTGCTTCCAGCATGGGAACACATACAGCAATTGGAGAAAATGAACTGTGACAGTAGAGATTTAATTCCTATTATTTGGTAGAAGTTCTCTGACAAATCAGTCAAATCACACAATCCTTTTTTTAAGCTATTCATTTGCAGTGTTTAATAGGAACATTTTCAGCCTTAGACTCTGAGCGGTATTTGGCAGCTACAGTGCTAATAATAAACTGTTAAAATATCTTGCTCCTTCAGCTGACCAACTCCCTTAAAATGTCTTGTGGCAGAAGCCAATGTGCTGTTTGACCAGGAAATTAGTTGTCTTGGAGACATCTTCACATACAACAGCAGCTCAGTCCATCACTTTGAGTGACACCACCTAGCAATCTGCACATTAACTTCAAACAGAAAATGAGGATATCAAAGCCACTGAAAGAAAAATCATCACCTGCAAGAAACATGCTGTTCTTCTCCCATGCATTGCTAGCTGAAAGGAACGCTGCAGCAAGATGAGAGTTTTGATCTCAAAATGTGCTGCTACCTCCCTGTGTAACTAGGTCACTAAGAGGTTAATGGTGTTCTTGTTCATACAACCATTTATATGAAAATTATAATCTACGCTATTCTTTCAGAATCAGTTTCAGGTCAAACCTGCAGGTATCACTTCTAAAAAAGAAAGTTACCAAAAGGTTAGACAAAGAGGCAATCCAGAAGTGCCGCCACCTAGTTATAACTAAACGTCACGGATTAGGAGGAGGGTTATAACTACAAAGCATGCAGGCGGTTCTACAGCACAAGGCATCAGTTTAAAAAGACTACCAAGCAGTTATTTCCAAGGTAAACCACTAAATCCAGGTTATTATGTGGCCTGATGAAAAAAGATGTCTATCTTCTAGTCACCCTAGTGAATGCTAAAAAGAGATGCTATTCTCACAAATAAAAAGTAGAACCAATCCTGCCCAGCTCAAAGATATGGACAGAGATGCATACAACTCCCCCTCACCAGCTCTATACACATACACAAAATGCCAAGGAAGAAAGTGAGTGAAAGGCCAAATTAGATTCATGCCAATGCATGTATTACTCCATGTTTGGGACTCAAGATTGTGAACAATAGGACACAATGTCTTTAATTGCCCTCAAAACACATCTCTTACCTGGCAATAGGCCTTCTGTTGGGCTTTGTCCTGCCCCAAAAGACAGATCGGTGCTCTAGCAGGTGCTGGATCTAGCGAAACATGGATCAAAGCCATCCACCAAGCATCCTCAGTTCTCTTCAGCACATGGTCTGATGATCCAGCATAGTCAGAACTGACAGATGTTTATACCCTTCTGAGCACTGAGGTTCACTGGGGATGGCGTTTCCCCAAGGCCTTGTGCAAGCACAGAAAGATGTACTTAATGCATCAACATCTTTGCTAACTCAATAGCTTCCGAAACCGTAAATCTGTTAACTGTGGGTCTGCATATTTGCAGCACAGAACATACAGGCAAGTCTCCTGCATAATTTTCTTAGTAGTACCACATATGACTTGGAAGTAGTCCAATTCCTGTGCAAACAGGGGTACATGCAAAGGCCTAAAAACCAGGAAGAAAGACACCGTCCCTGTATAGAACATGCCTGCCAACAGCTCCAGTTAAAGGGAAAAAGAAAAGCCTTGTCCCAGCTGTAATGAAATGTTCCCCTGGGCAGCAAGAAGAGTAGCTTTGCTCACAGAATATTTACATCTCAGCTGAATTAGTTAATGTGTGTTGAACACTCTGAAAATTGTGAAGTGGTATATAAATGCTAAGGATTGTTATTTATTATTGTCTTGGTGCACAACAGCGGAAACCAGTGCCATTTACAGACGCGAATTAAGAACAACAGGAGGTCTATCAACGTGCTGTGGGTCTGGGGATTTTGTTCATTTGTCTCCTCCACTCCTGTCTCCCTCAGACAGAAATCTCTTCCATAGGACCCCTACAATCCTCACCAAGCAGGGCTGACCTTGGCTCAGTGAAGCCTGTCACAGTGGAAGAGCTCTGCTGAGAGGGGAAGAGACCTTCACCTGCAAACCTAGGTTATATCACTTCCCACCAGCACTCTTCTACGCTCCAAAGCACTGTCATTACTGCCCTTGAACAGCAAATATTTTCCACCTAAATTATTTGTTTGGGGCAAATAAGACAGAAAATTGAATAAAATAAAGGCACAATACACATTTCAAGGTAAAGAAAGGGTTAGTTCAAAAAAAGTTGAGAACTCTGTGACATACAGTAGTACAAGACAGTGATTCGTATATGCCAGCGATGTCTTACAAGACTGATCGCAGCATAAGAGCAGTTTTTTAGACACCAATTTCTTCACCTGCATTGTTAAGAAGCAGCTTAGATAAAAAGATGATTCTAAACCTCCTGTCTGCAACTTGGGTGAAGGAGTAAGAGGGATTGTCTAGTTTTTAAAGTAATTCAGGAGTGCCTTATGTTTCCAGAACCAGAATTTAGGTTTAAGAAGATCAAAATCACTTTTTTTTTTAAAACTTTGATTTTCCAGACTAACTTGTAACTTAAATCTGCAGCTCTGAAAAAGTGCAAATAGTTTTGCTAAGTGCTTACATAGCACATATTAATCCCTCCCCAAGATAATTATAATAACTGCACAGACATAGTCATTCTTTGATATTACAAGCCTGTGTCAAAGTGGTTATTTTCAGTATAACATTGCTGCCTCAACTGCATCCTTTGCACATTCACAAAATTCACGAGATATTGGGAAAAATTTGGGGTACAGAGTCAAGCTTTTACAGACAATGTAGCACATAAAACAAGCCTCTGACAGATGCTCAGTCAAACTGTAATAGTTCCTTTTTCTCAATACTGCACTTAGATGTGCATTACAGCTTGCATATTGGAAAAAAACCTCAGGTATTCAATTCAAAAGGTGAATTCAAGTGAATTCAAAAATTCACTCACAGAGAGACTTGCATTCCTCTTATTTTCCTCAAGTTACTGATTGTTTAGCACATGGCTGTCCTGTCTATGAAATACAGACATTTCAGCAACTCAAGCTTTGAGGGCGTAATATCTAGGGGCCAATATCAATACCTGATCTGCCATTCAGCACACTGTATGCAACTTTCAAAAGGCAAATTTCAGAGACAGAAGGCAACAGAGCCCCTGAAGTGTTATTACAGTGACATTCCCTCCTCTATTTGCAGACCTGCAAATTGTTTTATGAATACCATTCAATCAAAAGTTTAAAATAAACAGCAATTCACTGTCCATGCTGGAACAGAAGCAAGCTCTGCTGGTTGTATCACAAGGAATAACCACTGGAGAGCAGCTGTACAGCTATCCCTGTGTACACATTTGCATCCATACCCAGGCTTCAGAATCATATGTAACAAAGAGCAGCGGGTTCAGGCACCACTGAATCAATATAACCACACCGTTCTCAATGCTGGCAAGGAAGAAGTGTATTTAGAAGGAGATTAGGGTATTTCCCCCCTCCTCACAGGACAAGCCTTATTTCATTTGAATACAGTCAGGTTCTTTGTTTGCACTCAACTCCAGATTCCTCAGTGCACCAGGCAATGCTGTACAATCACATTCAAGAGTGGCAATGTACAAAAAAAGTTTACACGAATTGGTCGCAAAGTACCTACAAGAGCTTGCAAGCTCCTGCAAAATGCCCTCTAGAGCAGGTTCCTGTAGCACTGAGCTAGGGACAGAGATTAGAGTTATCAGCTTTGACACTCAGCAGGAATGTGTCACAAAGGATTAAATCATTATATCATGAAGTGTCAGCAAACGCAGCCTTCCTGCTGTTCTACCACTAAGTTATACATTAATTAGTGAGGTACAAAACAAACATGAAATATCTCCAAGCATCTGCCTGTGGATCAGGCCCAGCCAGAGCTATTAGCACAGGATTCGTTTCCAAGAGGAGTCACTCAAAGCATCATCGGCTCTTCAAGAGATCCATTAAAATGCAGAGTAGAAGTGCTGAAGAGAAAAGCACAGAAGCTAATTGCAGTGTCTGTCTTAGCATTTTTGATAGCTGTTTAATACAACTCCTTCCTCACCACCTCAGCACCTGATTTTCTAAACAAGGTCATATATGCACCACTGATTAAAAACATCCTTCATTGAGAGGTGTGGAGCAGTGTCGAAAGATCCTACAACAGGAACAGGAAGGAGAGTTAAGACATTTTAGAACAGAAAAAGTACATGGCCTAACAGACTATGCAGTAAAGTAACTTTGTTATTTCTAGATGCAACTGCAAGTGTTCCCTAGCAGCTCAGCTGTTCTGGACCAAACCTTTCATGAACTTTCACTGTTTCAGTGGGTGGAAGAAATTCTGGATGGTCTGATTGCAAGCCACAGTAGAGAAGATCTAAGCAGACCAACAACATCCCACACGTAAACCTCTACATTTCATCTAAATCGTGACCTCAGAAAGGTGTCATGGGAAAAAAAAAAAATATTCTCTGCCAGTTCCTTATGGCTATCCCAGCAGGATTTCTAGCTTTGGCCATGTCTTGTATTTTTCCGTTGCTTTCTGTCCCAAACTGCTGCCTTCTACTGCTTGGCATTGCCCGACCCTGCCAAATTACATCAGCATGCAGACTGTGGCCAGGATGCATTCTTTAAACTAATTTGTCCCAATTTTGTTTTGGGATCCCTTCAGTATAAAATAAGATTACTTGCTAGAACTGCCTAACTGGGTCAGGTTGTAATCTCTCTCTCAGAGGCTGAACTGTACTTGATCTCGATGCCACTAGATCAACACCCAATGACAGAGCAACTATTTGCCTTCACTAAATACTTTCTGAGGTTAGACTCTCAAAAACAGACTTCATTTTCCAGCTTCAGCCTCAGAGGGTTGCACCCTATCATGACGAACAGCAACAACACAATGCTCCGCTGTTCTGGTACCACTCCACCTTTCACAGATTGCTGAAGCACAGGAGATGAGGAGGGCTTTGGGTAGCACCAAGATCCCATGACATTCAGAAGCTTGCGCAGGTCTGTGAAAATCTGGGGGCAGCTCAGAATGGAACATAGGTCTAGGGTGTCCTGACTTAGTGTTTTACCTACAAAATTATTTTCTTAGGGTGAAATGGATGCCACCCCCCTCCTGTTCTACAAGCTGAAGCCACCCAGTGCTGTACAAACTTCTGCCCACAGCCCTAAACATGAGTGGGTGGAAGTAGCTACTGCTGCTGTTTCAAAGACATGAATATTATGAACCTTAAGGTAATTAATCACCCCCACTCAGTGGTATGCAAATTGTACTTTTGACACCAGCATGCTCATAACAAAATGCATTAACAACCTTCTAATTAAATCCTTTAAATTAGATTAAAATCATACTGACAGGTGAAATATAATGCATTAAAAGGATTGTTCTAACTTCCTTAGCATCAAGTGTTTATTAAAAGGTCAAAAGTCAAGTATGCTGGGGAGAAGGGAATCTATCTTCCTCAAACTGAATGCTACAGCACATGTTGATTCCCTTACAACCTGAAAGTCACTGAAATGGTGCTTTCAAAGAACTGCAGGAAGTTTATCTAATGCAGAAGTACATGATTCAGGGACCTGTCAGGTTGGCTGAAGTACTAAGGCGCAGATTAATCCACTCAGTCCACGACAATTTCTATTTGCAGTAAAAAGGAATGCAACAGAATGGTAGAAATGAAAGCAAGCAGTGGAGTTCACTTTATTAAAGACAGCAAAATCCATAGCGGCATCTGTCAATTGGAACATCAGTTGCTGCTGAAAGATTTATTTTGAATGTCTCATAAGCCGCCTTCCAGTTGCATTAGGAAAAAAAGAAGCCAACCCTCATATTTTTTTTAGCCAGACAGTAGGACAGGTTTGTGCTAACAGAAGTCATAAACCTTCACTGGATATAAAATCCATAGTTTGGATGGGGAACCTATGAAATATGGTTGCAAGTTCCAATAAAGCTACAGTTCAGTCTCCTGAACTCACATTGCACTACTAGTGATCAGAACAAGACTTGAGCAAATAATTCGAGACATCCACCTCAAGGTCATTTTTCAGCTCTCTCACCCTTGCTCCCATGCAGACACACTCCTCGTTTCTCAGCAAGGGACGTTCTATAGAGTACAACATCCAAACCTGCCTTTGGCTCTAGCTCCCATGATAGGTCCTCTGCTTTTCCAAGGAAAAAAGCAGGGCAGATACCCTTCTTTGCTTCCCCAGAACTCCATCTACTCTACTGCTTGTTTCATACCCCAAAGACAGGCAAATTAGAGAAAGTCTAAACATAATATAGTATGTTGTGCAGATGAATGGACTGGTACCCTCAGGGAATTTTATCTCCTTGTTCAGAGGATAGCAGGGGAAGCTACCAATAGGCAGAATTAATGGTTTCCTTTTAGGATATGGAACTTAACCCATCCTAGCTGTAAGTTGCTAAGGGAAAACCTGGCTCAGGAGATATGTCACCCTACATAATGCATTCCTTTATTTAAGCCCCTCTTTTCATAAGAAATAAGCTACAACTCTTGCTTCTCAAGTTAGTTTCATACACTAGCATCACCCAGCCATAGGTAATGGACTCAGTGGCAGGTCATTTTCTTAGACTCAAAGAGAATGGAGAGGTCTCTGCCAGAGTCTCTACCTGCAGCTGCCACCACAAGGTCTCACACAAACATGCCTGGAGGTGCAGTTGTCATCTCTATCACTGTTCACAGTGTCATGCTGAAACAGCCCTGGCAACTGAAGCCCCCTTGGCTGGAGGTGACAGCCAATCTCTTGGCCTTAACCACATTTCTTCCTGGCACTTTCTCACCTAACTGATCTTGCAGAGTACAAACAGCTGGAGTCCGATCTGGACAGAGCAGGGAACACACGGAAGGGTTTCAGAGATGTGCTTGGGAAAACCATTTTTGCAGCAAAAGGACTGGGACATGCACAGGGGCAAGAGTGTACATGTCAAGGTCCAAGAACAGATGCAAAAGTTTTAGCTGTACAGGAGATGGTTAAAGCCAGCAGGAACCTGGCATTTGTCAAAGAGAAATTAAGACAGACAATCCCAACTATCCAAAAGACTTGCACAGCTTGGAGATTCCCTTTGAGAAGTCTAGGCAGGACTATTACATCCCAAGTCTCCTTTAAACTGGACTCTGCCTACAGGCTGCTCTGGGTCTCTGAGTACACGTCCGTCTTATAAATCACCAAAGCTATAATAAAACATGTCCTCCAGCCTTCCTGAGCAATGTTGTATTTGCCTTTAATTTAGCTTCACCTACAAAAATAGCCAGCTGCCTAAATGAAAGTTGAACAACTGGTTTCTGACTAGAATTGTTCCAAATGTTTTAGCATTCATGCAAAGTCATGTGGAAGAAAAAAGGAAAAGTCAAAAACCCAACAACTCACGTATCCTGGTTACCATCCTCCACTATAATTATAAAATTGCCCTTAAAACATAATTGCATAATTGGACTTGGCAAGTATTCACCCAAATCTTTTACAAATATTTCCGCAGACTGAAGGAACAGGCGGTGGGCAGTCTGACAAGCCTGCCATGAGAATTTGTGCCCTTAGGACATGTTCCTAGCTATTACACTAAATACTTTGCATCACAGCTTAATGTTTCAAAACAGTAGTTGAGCAAGTGAAGTACCAGCATCTTAAAACAAATTGACAAAAAAGATTTTCAAGCTATTTTCACTGCACACATACATGGAGCAGCGATCCCTCTGAACAAAGAGACAGAGGAGGCTACTGATCATTTTTAACTAGTTACAGAGAAAGAATCCTCAGTTAGATGAAATTGGTTGACTTCTGGTAGCTATAACCAAACAGAAGCTACCAATGCCTTGCTGGATTATTTTCCTAGCATAGCACCCTGTCCCGTAAGGAAAAAAAACACAAAACCCCCACAACCTCAAATGCAAATACAGAAACATGCAGCCTGAAGAGAGAGGGGAGACCCAACAGAATCCAGAAATGAAATCTGCAATACAGTAAGGTTGTTTTTAACAGCTGTGCATTATGCATTCAGCAGCACAGGGAATGCCAGCAGGGAGCCTTTATTAACATAGGCTTCGGAGTACAGTGTGCTCCTATCATGATTGGCCTCTCTTGAGAAAAGGCGCACACACACAAAAGACTTAACTCTAGGGAGATCACTCCAATCCTGTTGCTATTTCATCAGCTTGACACCACAACAGAAACCAGAGAATTTCTGTGATGTACCATAGACAAACAGGTAACATGTCCTACAATGCCTGAAATCTAATCTACAACAGAAGGTTTCATCAGCAAGTTACACCAGGTAGGGAAAGGGAGAAAAAATGCTGCACAAACGCACACAAAAGACTCACACTACCAATGTTGTTTAGCTATACAGACCTCAGGTACACGGGAGAACTGTGGAATGCTCCTCTTGTAGAAGATGCTAATAAAAGCAAGCTGTTGTCAGGACACCTGTGTTCTCAGCTCAGCAATCTTCACCTCCACTGCACATGTTTTAATGGCCCGTTAGTCCAAGAAACAGCTGGAAGCCTTGCTACAGATGTAGAGGCCCAGCAGGGTAACTCACTCCATTTGGGAAGTTGGTATTGGCAGCAGAAACCTTTTGCTGATGTCAGCTCTGCCTCCACTAGGAGACTTGCCTCTATCACAAACACTTGTTAGCACACCCAGCTCAGCACTGGGCAGACACCAGAGAAAAGGGAAATGATCTCAGATTAGGTTCACCACCTCTCCTGTATCAGGTGGTGATACAAGCTCTCTAGAGGTCTTGTCAACAGCTCTAAGTCGCAGCTGGCTGCAAATCCTCAAAGTGTGCCCTGTCCTGGTGAGCAGCTCCAGTCCTCTCCTGCAGAACTGAGATGCAACCACTGAAGTGACAAAAAGATACACTAGACACCTTAAAAAAAGGGCCACTTTAGCAGCAATTTAAAACAGTCCTTCCCCTGATTTGGGGGGAGAGAGCAATGAGAGGAAAGAGGATGGCATGAAATGTCCTGAGCATCCCTCTTCTGACTCTACAGAAAAGAAGTCTCATGATAGGAAAGGGAAACAAAATACCAACCCAAAGAGCTTGAAAACTGCTCTAGCTGACTGAACGCCAATGTGCCGGTGTGTGCCTGGAGCGGAAGAAATAGCTCTGTATCATCTGTATTTATTCATACCTCCTTGCTCTTTTCTTTTCTTCTCTTCGTTAAAAAGTAAAACACAAAAGTCAGTATCCCTAATAACATGATCTGGTTTGAGGCAGCAATAGCACTAGAAATTTCAAGGGGCTGTTTAATATGCAATGTTCTAGTTCCCAAGAGCATAATAGATGGCTTTTTCTAAGCCTAGCACATCTGTGTGTTACAGCACTTTTTTGTTTAGGAGCTGAACAGAAAGAGACAGGTAGCATTTAATAAAGAAGTTTCCTGGAAGTACTTGTACTGCAGGAACAATACTCTCTAGGCCAGGGACCCCTAAAAGGTTTTCTAATATGAATGCTATGCACCTCTCATCACAATAGCAGCAAGTGCTTTAAAAATCAAAATATCATTGACTGTAATATCATTACTTGACAAAAATACTCCTTCATCACTCTTTAAGCACAAAAAAACCCAAAACCGAGCCACCAGGAGAGTAAGTAATTAGCTCTTTTAATGACTGGCAGGCAGAGTCTTAGTCTCCCAGTCACTCCCAGGCATCCCACTGCCCAGAACACAAGACTGTCTTTTCTCCACCCATTTTCTTGATTAATATAGTCTTCCCCTCCTTTGAGGCTCAGTTACACCTGTGTCAAAGAGAGAAGTAATGATCAGGCACAGCTCAGTGTGAGCACAGGAAGTTACTCAGCAGAGGCACCAAAAGATACCTGTTGTTTCAGAGTAGGCTGTTAGCAAGACTATATGGTCTTGGTGACTACAAAGGATGCCCAGGAATTGCCCGCATTCAGAACATACTCACTTCCCCCACCAGATAGGCAGGTCACTCACAGTCCTATGCTAATGGTTGGGCCACAAGATTTTGGACAAAGACATAACAAGCAGTACCTCTTCCTAATTTTATCATAGCCCAACTCTTGAGATCTCCCAGAATTCAGTCGCTAATAGCCAGGGCAAGACAACACAGACAAAAAAAGAGTTAATATAAACAGAGAGAAAAGATCTGACCTAGAGGGCAAGCCATGCAGAGTACAAACATCTGAGAATCCGCACAAAGTCTCCTCGCCTATCACTCATCCACGAATTACGCACCAATGTAATTAAATCAGGAAAGCTACGTTTAATTTTCTTATCATCACCCGATGAGATAAGAGCAGTACATATGGGAGGGATCAGGCACAGGGGAAAGAGCTATTTATTAATAAGTTAAGTCCTTTTAGATTTAAGAGCCTTTCTGGCTAAGAAGGGTCTGATCCACAAACACAACTTCTGGGTCTAATAAAGACAAATGAGACCCCCCATCTTCATTTCTGTCCTGGGCTTGGTCCTTAAGTCTCTTTGCTTTCACCAACAAGTCTCATTAAAATTGCCAGGCATAACTTAAATAGAAATATAGCTTTTGTTTAAACCCTGGTTTTAGTCTCTACATTTAAAACTGAAGAACACTCATCTCCTAGCCATTATATTAACAAAGAGAGCCACATTAATTTATGATTATTTCTAAACAGCCTAAGGCTCCCTGTTTTCATGAACAGCAAGGCATTAAGGTGCATTTGCAGAAATACAAGGCATGTTCCAGCCTGTTCTTCTGTCTGTCTTCTATTGCCGTCTCCCGCATGAGGCAGGAAGAAATGCTGCGGTCCCTGTCCCCTGCAAAGACTAGTAATGCTTAAACAGGATCATACAAAGCTTTCTCTACTTGCTAGCCACACACCCAGAACTGCTGCTCTGGCTGTTTTCTCTCCACTCTTCTTTGCTTCATCCCATCCAGCCCTGCTTCCTCAGCCAGTTATTTAAAGCCCTGACTGAAAAATGTATCAGATCATAATAGTGGATGACTTCCACAGGATGAGGGTTTCAGTAACAAAAATCCTACAGGCTTTGATGCAACCATGGCTTCACCACATCATTTTTTTTTTAAACAGGAAGGGAAAAATATTTATAACAGCAACTATAAATATACATGCTACTGACTTTTCAACTTGTTGTCCTTGTTCTTGAGCTAAATTTAGTCTGCTATATCCTGTCCAGCCCTTGATGAAAAAGCAATACACATTCAAAATTGTGCAAATCCCACAGCAGGCAGTTATACTTATCCAGGTACTTTACCAGATAACCATATGGACAGGTAGATTCTTGTTTAGTGAGTGTAGGTATGTTCATGGCTATAGAGGAAGAAGTCTATTATAGTGATTACCCCCCAATATAGAAAATAATTATTATTGAAATAGGACAGCTCTGTGCTTCTGCAAGAGAAAAGTGATGTAGTTTATTCACAGTGTACATGTAGACCATACACTTGTTTTGTGCCATATATGCTTTGAGGGAGTATGTGCACCTCTGAGCTACAAAGAGCCATTCACTGCCACACCTGCTGTTTACCCATGTCCTTATTTTACATGCAGAAATGTTTGAGATATTGATTCAAACCTGGATGACTGATTTCAAGGTCCAACCTGCACGTTAAAGAGCATCCTTTCATATCCTGAAGGCTCTCATTCGTGTGGGTGATTTCTTAGTCAAAACAAGGTAAATATCAGGAACTGACTACCTAGAGAATCAGAGTCGTTAGTCATTCCACCGGTAATCTTAAGAAGCCTTAGTCATGCCAGAGCCTAGGTGATTTCTGCAAGGGCCAACACATGTTTCACCCTGGTTTAAGGATCCCTGCCCGTGATTCAAAGTTTCACGCAGATGAGGACTCCCCGGCCACAATCAGACTTGCTCCACTCACAGCAAGTTTTGCAACCTAAGCAAGAAACGCAATTCAGAGGATGCTCCTGTACAAGCATCCGCCAGTCTAATAACCAAAATAAGCGCTCCAGAAAAAAAGATCTGTGTTTCCTACAGCCTTGATAGTTGAGGGGAAAAACAATGAAGGGTCGGGCTTGCCTCGCCTCCAGCCCTGCTGGCTTTCTCGGGCACCGGCCAGCTCTGCGATCCAGCCTTTGCTCTGTGCTTATAAATACATCGCTGCTAAAGACTAGGTGGATGGGATAGGAAAAAATAGTTTTCTGGGGGTGAGACCCGCCCTGCGGCCGAAGACTCCCAGGCCGGTGCGCCCGCAGCGCGGGGAAAGGGTCTCCGGTGCCGCCCCGCCGGGGTGCCCTGCCCCGGGGTCCCCGGCCGGCATCGCCACTGCCCCCGCCCCGCACGGTCCCTGCCTTACCCAGCATGGAGAAGATGAAGTCCTTCGCCGTGTGGATCTCCAGGGCTCGCTGGTCGTCGTACTCCCTCTGGTCATGCTTGGTGAATTCCTGGATGAGTTTATTCAATTCCTCCACCCTGGCTCCCGATCGGAAATCCAGCTCCGGGAAGGCAGGCTTGCTGTTGGTGCCGGCGGACCCTGCCTTGCTGGCGAGAGGCGCCGCCATCTTCATGCAAAAAAAAAAAAAAAAAAAAAAAAAGGAAAGAAAGGGAGAGACGGAAAAAAAAAAAAAAAAAAAAAGGAGGGGTTTGTACTGTTGCAATGGAAGAATGCAAGAGGCGCCGCAGCGCAGCGGCAAGCCCGGGCGCGGGGGCTGCCTGCGTGGCGCGGAGCGGGGCCCGGGAAGCGCGGAGCGGCGCCGGGCGCCGCGATCAACAAGCGGCCGCGCCGGCTGAGCCCCCGCCCGCGGCACCGGGGAGCCGCCCGCCCGCCGCCGCGCTGGGGGGGCCGGGCCGGAGCCGAGCGGCGCGGAGCCGCCTGCTGCCGGGGCCGGGGGCCGCGGGGGGGGCCTGCTCCTCTGCCGGCGTCACGGCGGGCGGGGGCTGAGGCTGGAGCCAGAGCCTTTTTTCTTTTTTCTTCTTCTTTTTTTTTTTTTAATTTTAAATTTAATTTTAAACTTCAGCAAAAGCCTTGTCCTGCAAGTGGATTAATAACCAGCTGGGAACTCTGCTCCTCCCACATGTTCCCGAGGCATTCTGCCTTTATTCTTTTTTTGCACCATAAGGCATCCTGAAGATTGTTTTTTATATATATGTACACACACACATATATATGAAGTAATTTTATCATATGTCTTAGAAGCAATGACCAAGACAAAGTATCCTCACTGCTGCACTTGAGATCAACCCTGCCTAGAAGCTCCTGGGAGCTACATAGACAAAGGGTAGGAGGGGAATAGGGATCTCAGAAGACTTGCCTGAGGTCAAGCAGCCTGTGGCAAGGAGCCCAGACCTCTGATCTCCATCTATTCCCCCATCATCAAGACTACATGCTTTTCTTCTGTATGTATTCTTAATGTCTGCTAACTTTTCAACCTGCAGTGGTTTTCTCCCTTTAGCCTGATCTTCTGTGCCTTGTCCCATCATTGAACATATAGAGCACAGTCCGTTATTTACCTTAGTGCATCCACTGGAAGAACTGTCTGTCTTCCTGCCCAGGGAGCGTACAAATATATTGTGTTAGCCTTCTACAGGGCATTTCAGATGCTATGGCATTGATGCACACTGCTTGGATATGTATTATCCTCTCAAGATTCCTGGCAGGAAACAAAGCTTTCAGCTCAGTCCCAGACTACGGTAAAATGTGTCTACCAAAATTGGACATGAGGCATTCAGAGAAAAAACAGGAAGGGGAAACTAAGCTCAGTGTGAAGAAGTTACAGGCTGATTTCTCTGATGCATAGTAAACACAGATGCTAGTGTTTACACCTGAGCTTAGGCATGTGGCTTGGTTCCTCTGGACCACTAATCTTGATCAGAAATGGGAGTTCAGCACCTTGCAGTGGGACCTTATCTGAAACAAGAATGATAATGAAGGGTAGGTTTGGACCCTGTAACAGAAACCACAGCCTATTCGAAGGAGAATGGGTGATGCCTCTGGCTTTGTCCTGTAACCACTTAGCTTCTGAGGGCACTGATCTGCTCATTATCTAAGAAATGATGTCCCAAAGGTAAAGGTAGGAGTGCGTGCGTGTGCATGCACATGCCCTCTGCTGGGTACACAGGCCCTATTGTGTTCAGATACTGCTCGCAGCTGACTCTGACACACATCGACTTCATTCACCGTCTGAGCCTTGGTGATCAGCTGCATTGTCACATGAACCTCTGACCGGCACCATGTTTGACTTTGACCAAGCACCCTTCTTCCATCTCCATCCCCAGAAATGTCTACAAATAAAGACAATTAACTGATAGCCTTAACATAATGCAGGATCTCAGTTGCAGAAGAGCAGTTGGCAGTGTTCAGCGTTGCCTGCCCTGCAGGATTAGTTCTGCTAACCCAGCTCAGCCCATGGCCTCCCACGCTGGCCTGCTGTGCCCACTGCCTGTCTGAGCACTCGGGACCTCTCGCCTCCTGCCCCTCTCCGGGGTCGAGAGCCCTGTTGCTATTTCTCGGCAGCGCCTTTTCGGCTGGGGTGGAAATCTCAGACGGGCGGACAGCTCCCTCTTGTGATAACACCGCTCCCACGGAAGTCACACCAGCTCCCCAACCCCAAGCCAGTTCCAAGACCTTCTGTTCTGCCCTGTCCGTCTCTGGACATCTGTAAGTGCCCTGTGCGCCGCCATAATCGTTTCTCGCTGTGTGGACATGCTTGTTTCTCTTTCGTGTGGTGCAACTGCTAGCAGCTATGATGATGTATGCATCACTGGCACCACCTGGCAAAGTACCCTGGACATTTTGATACCAGCTACGCTTTTCATCCCTAACCCTCCTGCCTCATCTTTTTCAAGATGATGTTCTCCACAGGCTTCATGGACTGGGTAGCTTGCTTTCCTAACCATATCTTATTTGCTGCAATGTATTTCAATACCGGGACTTCTAGTAGCTTCTTCATGAGCATTTTGTCTCAGATTCTGTCTTTCAGTGAGCCTCCAAATGGTCACACTGACTCTCCACCTACATCAATCACAGACTTACATTATCATTTTTCCCCCTTTTCATTTACAATGTTTAAATCCCATTCAGCAACAGCTTCATAGCTAGCTTTGCTGGAATTCACTAAACACCTATTGGAAACATAAAGTGCTTCAGAAACAGCTAATGCCAGAAGCAATGGAGGTTTCGGTTTGATTGCCTTTTTTAATGGCACCTCTGCTTGAAGATACAATCACTTTCATATTTGCAGAAAGTTTCATTAGATCAGGATGTTAACTGCTTCATGCTTCTTGCTCATCTGGAGTTTGTTTTATTCCTGGAACCATGCATTATTCAGAAATTTCTTAGAACCAAAGAATGTTCTTTATTTAGTGTCTGAGCTCAAACCAATACTGTTCACCAAGAGCAGCATCGAACAAGCAGTTTTAATTTTCTTCAAGAGTCTCTGACAGGTACCGTACCTCTCTGCCCCACCTCAGCACTAAGAGAAATTCTTCTGCATGAAAAGCAGTTGTACTTGCAAAAGGAGGAGTATTTTTGCTACCTTCTTTGGTAACCTTTGAATGGGCTTGGGTTCCTCAGTAGCAAGTGGGATCTGCCGCACTGTCACGTGCTTGTTAATACACTTGAAACTGTATCAGTTTGCAATTTTACCTCATCACATCAGTGCAATTTAAGATCTCCAAATAAATACACAGTTAATTCAAGTCTTACATAAATCAAGCACTGGGGATTACTTGAGCAAATAAATGAGAATGAGATTGCAAGTATGGTTGACCAGGAGTTTTTCTACCAAATCTTTTTTCTTTCTGAAATGGAACTCTCTGTGGAAACATTACAGCATGCTCAAAGCTCCTCTCATGAGCATTATTTGGGGCCTAGGAGGAATCTATGGCCTCTGCCATATCGGGCCCAAGACTTACCAACAAGGACATTGACCTTATTCGGGAAAGGGATTGAACACCCTGACTACTAAACTGATTCTCATCTGCACTGGAATCTGTGCCCTCCCTCTCACATGCACTTTCTCCCATGTGTTTTCTCTTTCCTTCAAAGTGTCTTCCTCTTTTCCTCCTGTAAAACAGACTTCCTCTTCTTTTTCTCCTGCAGAACAGATATCCTTTTTTCTGCTCAGTGCCACTTCCAGCATTTAGAAATAGAACAGGCCACAGAGAAATGAAGCGAAAGAGAAGAAATAACTGTTCTCACTTCTGTAGCATGACCTGAGACCTCAAGATGCTTTTCACACTTGAATAGGCTGTCTCAAAAAAACTGCTGGATAGCAAGTGAGTATTAATACCACCATCCTAAGACTGGTGGAACAGTTCTGCAGTAGCTATGAAAAGCAATTGGCCCGGGATACCAAGGGAGAAAGACCAGGCAACCCAGGGCCTGATGCTCCGTGCATCTCATTTAGATGCTGCAAACTGGTAGAGAGAATTAACTGGAACAAGATCCAGAAATAAGATGGAGCCTCAGATACATCATCTTAGGATATTTCACTATAATTACTATATGGTAATTAGCAGAATGAGCTAGATGCATCCCTCATTTCATAGAAATTGTACCCAGATTTTCTGGGGCTAAAAGCAGACTCAAGAAACATCTTCCCTTTCTGTACTTAGCACTGAAGCAGCTGTAGCTCAAAGTTTCATGTGGCAAGGGGCTTCACCAAGAACAAAATTACTGACTGGAAGTGCTCTATTTTTCCAATCTGGTGGCTGCAATTTCTACTTCATTATTGTAGTACCTTCTAAGCTGTTCAAGGGCCCTTTGTGCCTTGTGTTGCAGAAACCTGGTCTTGGCCTATAGAACAAGCTGTCTGTGCAGATAAGAAGAGCGACACAGAGCAGGGAAGTGAGCCGTGCACAGGGAGGGATTCGCTCAGCGGCAGACCAAGGATCCTGCTGTGCCATCCTCCTCCCTCTGCTTCACTGGCTCTGCACCCAGCTCTGCTCCTCCCACTAATAGCTGAACCCAGGCTGAGATTTCCCTCTTTTCCCTTTTCATGCCTGTACACTTTCTCTGTGTGGCCTTAATTTCCAGATCTGTGACAGTCCCAGGAGGAAGGAGCCTAGAGTAGCATTTCACATTTATCAGGACCTCACTTTCACTAGGCTGCCCTGGTGATATCCTCATGTACTTCAGTTGCTTCGCTGCTATTCAGGTCTTTCCCTCCACTAGCAGTCCCTAGTCTGGTTCTGGGGTGAGGCATTTTGGTACTCCTGGACAAGATTGGAATGTCACATCATGCCATGACACCACCAAAGCACTCCTTGTGCTTCTCTGCATCAGGACTTTCTCTCATTCTGGTGCCAGAAACTTTGCCTCTATTTCACACACCCCAAAAATGTCTTCAAAACAGCAGTTACAGGTAGCAAACTTCAGGCTCCACAAGGCTGGGATCAACAAAGCCCAAGTTTAGTGTAGACTCAGGGCAAAGAAAGTATTTCATATGATGTTTGGACTCACGATCTCTCCCTGGCTCTGCTATTCAAGTTGCTTGCTTTAAAGGGGCAGGACTTGGAAGGAACTGCAGTGAACATAAAGTCACACAGCCCCACCAGAGCACTCCCAGACTCTGGAGATCTGGAGCTGGCAAGGCATTTGGCTCCTGCTCTGTACCCAGAGCTCCCCCTTGCCTTCCTCATTTATAGAGGAAAGCCAGTTCCATTCTGGCCCATGGATCTCATTAATTTCACCACCTGGAGCTGTCTCCACATGGCGACATGTGTGGTATCAGCTGCAAGATTTGCCAGCCAAAGCAGCATGGATTATACCCAACTCTGTGCCTCTTCAAATACCTAGTATGTCTCAGATATTTCCCAGAGACCATGAGAAGCTCTGCCTGCCCTTATTCCCCTTCCAGTCACTAGAGACTTTGTCTAAGTTAGTGTCTGTAAATAAAAATCTGGGTGATTTACAGGCACAATTTCCATATGCAAAGATTATGATAGATCAATATCACCCAGCACACACCACGATCTTGACACAGTTGTAAAAAAGAGTATGTTGTCTCTTTGACAGACTTAAACTTTTCCTCTGGATTAAAAAAAAAATAAATGCCTCCCCCTGTGAAGAGGTGTGATCTCCTACATCCTGTCAGCAGAACACAGCATCCAGCCGTCCACATGACAGTGGAGCTGTGCTCATTAAAATCTTTTGAAACAATGGCATTGCATCTGTTGTAGCCAGCCTCAAAGTACCCATACTCAGGATGCTTAAAACATTTTCTAAAAGAATAGCAGATGCTTAGTGCATATCCCAAGCTAGAAATGTTTCTTGCTCATATATCCACCAAGGCTTTTGAAGTAAGGTTCTAAGAAGCAGACTCCTGATTCTCAACCAGCTTCAGACACTAACTATTGAAATACCCCAGCCAGATCATTTACTATTCTTGCCTCAGTGTCCTTTTTCTTTGGTGAAAATATACTGGTGATCTGTTTATCTCATTGTTGTTAAGTGTAATTAGATTGTACACAGACACCTTTGAATTTGATCTGATAAACCTCATAGTCTATAGGTGGGTTGTCCCAGGGCCTCTGTAAGCAATGTTTGGAAATATTTCTGCTGCTCATTTCCCAGGCTTATGTAAACATTCTGTCATTAGTTTTGTTTTGAAATTGGGATTATCTCAAGTAGTAACATTTGGATTTAGATCTGAGCAGTGTTGAGTGTTGTAGTGTTGCACTGGAGCTAATGCTCTGGTACAGGGATATGGCCAGAACATGAAATCCCTGATCTATGTGCAAATTGCCCCTACATGGAGAGGATACAGCTTTGATGTTTGCGTTTGGTTCCATATATAATAAATAAATTCTGGTGGGGCAGATTGGAGAATACAAACAGCAAGGCACGCTCCCTTACACATCTACGTGCATTATGTATGGCTTGACTACACTCATTGCTATTGTTCCTTTGTAGCTAATTACTTGTATTACAGTAATATCAAAAGCCACAAATGGGAATCAGGGCCCTATTGTACTGGAAACCAGATATAAACATAATGAAGAACTGGTCATTAGCAGTTCTGTTTCATTTCACTGTATGCACAGAGACCTCACTCAGCAACTCTCTTCCTACTCAGGAGCTTAGAAAAACCAGCGGGTCTGTGCCTGCAGTGATGTATAGATCAGGGGTGAGAAGACCCAATTACACCATTTCTCCTGTGCCTACCCTCTGCTCACAAGGTGGCTACCAGCAGCAGTTTAACCCTCACATCACACTCTGGAGGTCCTGAGAAGATTTCAACATGCTGCTTTTCATGCAGACTCTGTTAAATAACAACTGTCCTTGTGATTCAGACATAGTTGCTACTTCTTTGGAGCCTCTTAATGTACCAATCCCAGCATCATTTGTTATTTAAAATCCCACACTGAGTTCACAGGTGATTCAGTTCTCCAGACCACTGGGTAGTAGTTGTAGCTGTAAAAGATGGGTATTTTTCCAAGTTTGAAAACAAGAAAGGCTCCGGTCTCCAGACTCTTTCCTATGTCCCTGCAGAATACACTTCTTACAAGTTGTCAGAAAGCAGTGGGGAAAAGGAGGTTTGCAGGAAATGCTACAATTCCCTGTGGTAGCATCCACACAAAGAGAAAACACAGTCCCTTGGGCATGTGTTGAAAGCCAATAGTCCCTTTCCTCTGCCTTTCCCCACATTGTGCTTCCTGTTAGAATATCCTAATCTGTAACTGATTGTCAAACCACTGACTTCTATATCAATTTCCCTTTCATTAGCATGAAGATCTAAGAGCTTGCTGAGTGTCTTTCTATAAAAATACATTAACATAAAATGAAATCCAGCAGACCTGAGCTCTGTACTGTATTTAACTGCCCTACTTCACTCAAAACCTGTCTGCGTTTGATGGCAAAAAGGATGTCCCCTGGACACTGCAGACAGATTTTTAAGATCTTGTTTTTTGTGTTGCTGAGAAGCAGCATTCAGCACAGCTCTGGCTGGTAGATAGGTTTATATCTGAGGAAGGGAAGACCTGAGACAGATAAACAAAAGGCAGAAACAATCTATAATGAAAAAAATCTCCTGTAATGCTTGTGACAGACTGCACATGTGTCAGATAAAACATTTCAATGGTCTATAATAAGGAGGAGGAGTTTGTGTCCTGAACACAGGACTTGTCTGTCTGCCAAGATAGACAATTGCAAATGAAAAATAATGAAAAATGGGAGGCAGGGAGGAAAGTAAGTTATGGAAAATCAAGGGAATTGTGCTTTTCACAAAAGAAAGATATTAGTGAGCCAGGACCTGGCCAGAATTGCAACATGCATGAATGTGTTTTTCTAGCTTTAGTTAATTTATAAATCTAATAACTAAAATAATTTATTTTCTGCTACCAGTATTGGGCATGCTGTTTTCTGTTTGCTAGAATGATCTGTATTTACTGTTAAGTGTTTTGTGCTAGCAGCTGGCATACAAATACCTGAAATATAAATGGGTCCCTGGGAAATGAAAAACATCCTTTAGTTGGAGATTATCAAACACCTTCTGTCACGTGGACTTTCAATGTGTGGGTATGCAATGTTGGGATACCTGCCACAGAAGGACCTTTGTAACATTTTCCTGATTTATTTTTTCTCAAAATAGCCACAATATCCTTTGGTGCTAGAATCCTTCTGTGACTCCTGAAAGCTTGGTATGTTGCCACCTGGGAAGAAAGTCACTGTGTTTCCTCCTCCCTCCTCAGCTCTTTTGCAGACACAGGCAAATCCTGACATTGCTGATGTCATCTTTCTTCCATTTCCCCTGCTGTGAACTGGTAAGAGGTGAATGAGGATAGATGCCTAGACATTTGCTATGACTTCTGTTGTTCTCAGCTCTGCAAACGTTTGCATCTGGCAGCCTTAGCTGTATTGCTTAAACTCAGGGGAACTCTGGCAGAGAGCGCTAGTGTCAGGCACTGTTCAGCATGTCCCCCATCAGGTGGTGGAATAACAAATCTGTTGAAAAGCATACAACTACATTCAGCAAGGTCTTTTCCTTCAAGCTTCTATAAGAACAGAGCAAAATCAGTTAGCATAAGCAGAAAAAGGAACAGAAGTGCCCATCAGAAATGGAAAAGTTCCAAAGCAGGTATTGCATAGTCATTACTTAAAGCCTGTTGACCAGACAGTTTGGAAGAGGAGCTTAGCATCACCCCCAAATACACTAAGTGTATGACAGCACCCCACCATGCTCTGAATGCAAGAATTCCTGAGAAGCTTAAGCATGTAACTGTGAGACTGGACCTGTAGCAAATGACTGCAAAAGTAAGATCCAGTTCTCCTTATATTTATGTGACAGTATTGATGTCTGTGAGGTGGGAATGAGGGTGCCAAGCAGGGTTCAGGGAGTCTGAGTGACAAGTAGTAGAGCAGAAACAAACAGGCTGTGTACAGCACCGTCTGCTCAGGAGGGGTCTTTTGTGGTTGAAGGACCAGGCTGCTCAGCTAAAGGAAGTAAATGAGGAATTGATTAGTTATTGCTGCATTACACATGCAGTCATGGTTTCTTGCATGCAAGCTTCCAGGGTATGATCAAACTCCATTATCAATTTACGGCATTAGTCTATGAAGCTGTAATCCAAAGTAAAGCTTTTCGCACTTCCATAGAACTGCAGAGTTTAGATGGGAACAAGGGTCTGCCAGCAGGAACTCAATGCAGGATCAAAACCTTAGCTTTTTTCTGCCTTTCTTGGCTATGTGATGCATTTTCATGGGGTTATGAGGATGGTCTCCTGTGATTTCATGCTGTCCTTTTTCCCAGAAACCAGATCACTAGTCTCTGCTGTCTATTTTTGCTTTTCTTACTCTAATGAGTGTGCATTATAAACAGAGGTGTAGAGCATAATAGAACCCACTGGAAGTATTTGTAAATAAAAGGCTTTTAAAAACCTTTTATAGGGAAACCCTATAGACATTAATAGATAGTGAACACTTTTCTATAGGCATTGTTTTTCCTCTAGTCTATACAATTCAATAGCAAATTATATTCCTGCTATCAAATCCCAAAGGATGATTCAGAAAACCATTAGAAAGGATCTACTTCTCTGTAATTTCTGCAGTAATTAAGATAAAAGCCTTTCAGTGTCTCCTCTCTTACAGTTCATGGGATTTTTCCACAGGAAAATAAATGATCAGTTTAAATTCTCCTTGGTTACTTAAGCAAAGTAAAGCCAGTAAATGCTGGAGGTTTGTTCAGATAAAATTTCCTTTCATTTCTGTGGGAAATTTACTTAATTTGGGGAGACAGTGAGGGCTGAGGATTAAACTCCCTGTTTGTGATTTGTATAACAGGACATCAAACTCCACCTTCTGCTGGAGCCAAACAACTTCAGTGATTTTTCCACTTCTTCCCTCTGGGCTGGTAGGGAACGTGTGCTTGGTGGAGGCTTCACACACAGCAGCAGGTTCCGCTCCATTAACACATGGAAGCTCAGTACTGCGAGGAACTCAAATCTCTGAGGACCGTGGCATGTCTGGAGAGCTGCAGAGTGCTAATTGAAACGCTGCTAGTGTTTTTCCCCATCATGTCCTTGCAAAGCCATCTGAGGACCAACTTAGCTCTGTGCCTACCTATATCTTGTCCAGGAAGCAGAGACAATGTTTCTGGAATGTTGTGCTGAGCTCCTGAGAAACCCAAATGTTTCTTTGCCCCTTGTCTCCATGTTTGCTGCCTCAGGAGAGGCACTAATGACCTCTGCAGCAAAATCACTGCAGAGCCTTGGGAAGAGGTCACACTCTGAGAGAAGAAGGGGTCATAAAAGCCATGGTGACATATTGAACAGCTTAAAGACAAAAATCACTCCTGTGCCATGCTTTGTTGGAGTTCCCCTTGTGAGGCTGTGACCTGTACTTTGGACTACATAAAGCTGAGGGTCAGGCTGCTGTGAAATCCTGACCCTGCTGACAACAATAAGAGCTTTTTCACGGACTTCCCTGGGTTTCTGATATGAAAGATTAGTCCATAGCCCTATCATAAGCCCACTCCAGGTAGTGCCCTCTCTGCCCATCCCAATGTTTTTTCCTCCAGCCTCCTTCTCCACCATTCTTTGAGGCTGACAGGGAACTGCTCACAGTAAAATGACAGTAGTAATAGCTTCTTCTGTGTGGCATTTCTGATTCCCAGTTCTCTTCGGAGCCAAGTGTTTTGATACCACTGGCCTTTTACATGCAGCTTACAGCTAGCTCATCCTTGGAGAAGCCAGAGATGAAGCTGGGTACATAATATAGCACTCTGGATTTAGTGGTCTTCACTGGTTCTTCTATCTGTATCTTTCCCTTTCTCATTATCTGCCTCCCAGATGCAGTGCGAAAGGAAACTACTCCTATTTCCAGGAGCTGTAGATGGCAGACCCCAGCTGATGGTATAAGAAGGTTGTTGGGGGCCAGGAGGACTGTGGCAGCCCGCAGAAAATGGCTTATCAAAGATGTTCATCACCTCTGCTTCCCAGGGGGCTTTCAGAGGTGTTCGATACACTCATCAGTAACACAACTTCCTGCTGGAATTATTGCATCAATTAGCCACATGAAAAATGTCTTCCTGCTCTCTCCACTTCAAACAGATCCTTCCTCTCAGTGCGTGGTGCCCTCTTCATCTTTATTCCAGAGTGATTTATTTCATCTGATGGCGCATTGCAAAATTTCCTGGCCTAGCATTGATACCAATGACCTATTTTGCCTCCATGTACCAAAGTGTGACTTTGGTTACATCACTGTCCCAGCCACTCTAAATCCCAGCCACTTAGCAGCAAACTTAAAGTAGGTCACAATAAGTTCAGAAACAAATGGCTTACAAAGCTAAATCTTCACTCCAACATGTCAATGCCTGCACTGTACAAGCAAGTAAACCATAAATCCTCACAGCACCACTACAGAATATCATTGTAATACTCCAGAGGACTCTCTGAATTAGCTGTTTCTGCTTTTATTAATTTTAATGGCTTTTGCTTGATGTTTTATGAAATTACCATAACTCGTGAACGGTGCTCCTTCTTCATTTGACACTGGGAGGGTGGGGGAAAGGACATGACTCAAGGATTTTTCATATTACTCCAGACTAAATTGTTCTATGACCTTAGGCAAGCCACCATACTTGCTCCTCCACTTGCCAAGCAAAACCATTATTTGCTATGCAGGTGACTCGAGTGCTGCTGACCATAATTTGTCAATTCCCTTAACAGTCTGCCTACCTTTGAGCTCTTGTGGAAGTCCTCTGGGGAACCTTGCTGTGCTGTTGATCACAGTGAATTTTATGATGCTCTGAGCCCCTCTGCTAAACTGGAGGATTCAGAAGATTCAGAAATTCTGCTGTGGCCAACAACCACCACTAGCAATTTCTTCTCTATGTTCATTTTGATTAGGAGTTTGCACATGGCTACAAAGTCCTCATTTCACAATGAATATTTTTCCATGTTCAGAGTGACAGAAGTCAGAATGCACCAGTGCATTTTTTCCCAGAGTTTCCAGGGGCTTGTTTTAGCTAGCTGTACAAATATCCATTCAGCTGTATCCAAACCATCATAAATCATTTCCTGCTATTTTTACAGACAGGTATTTTGTTCCTATGTGACAGGGACTACCCACATTTTCAAGAGCCTTCTGCCCAAAGGTGATGTTTGCCTTCATGCGCAGCGTAAGCATACAAGAGTTCCCACAGTACTTTTTGGTGAGATTTTTGCTGCACACAACTCTTTCAGCAGCCCCTTTACATGAATGAATTTCATTTGGGGGAAGAGAAAAAAAAAGTTTCAAGATTTTGAGCTGAAAAGCACTGTGTAAGTGCCTAGGGTTATTTTCAATTAACAATATCTAATTCCAAGCACACCATGAATCACATTTTTCTTCTGTCTTTAGAGTCAACATATTAATCCTTTGAAATAAAAATGGCTGCATTTTAATGAGAGTTTAAAAGGGTGAAAGTTCTGCTCTAGTACACTGAGCATAATAGATTATTTTTGTGATGTATATCTTCCATCCACCCACTTTAATTTTCAGAATGATAACTGGAGAGCAGTCTGTTTTATCTCTGGTCTCTTCTCATTCACTCCACTTAGCTTTCAGTGTGTGTATCACAGTTAATTTCAAGTTGATATTTGTTATTCCTTATGGGCAATATGTTACAATAATACCAAAAAGATTAGAGTGTTGTCCTCTCCAGGTTGGCTTGCACAACGTATCTCAGAGAAGTATTCATTTTAATTGGTTTTTTTCCACATTACTTCCTGGCATTAGAACATAAAGAATCCCTTGATAGATGAAGTCCTCAGCTGACAACATGGGGCATTAGCACAGGAAAGCCTTCCACTGCCTGGCACAGATTCCATGCCTGGCACAGGTCTGCAGTGGGTTGGCCCACGTCTGTCCTCCTTCAGTGGCAGCTCAAGTCAGATGATGTGATATGGAGGGGAAGGGATAACCTTGTCCACCAGTGAGACACAGTAAGGCAGCAGGCAATGCTAGCAGTAAGGGTAGGAGAGAAGTTGCAAACTAAGAAGAAAATTTCCTGTCCCATTCATGCAAGATGCCAAGCCTGATACCTTGTCCATGTGCCTTGCCTGCATATGGTTGTACATGCCTCCTCTCCAGCGTGATTTTGTCCCTCTCATAGCCTGGTTCCCTGCTGCTTTATCTGAATATGAGCCAGCAGTGTGCCCAGGTGGCCAAGGCCAACAGCATCCTGGCTTGTATCAGAAATAGTGTGGCCAGAAGGACTAGGGAAGTGATCGCCCTGCACTCGGCACTGGTGAGGCCACACCTCAAGTACAGTGTTCAGTTTCGGGTCCCTCACTACAAGAAAGACATTGAGGTGCTGGAGCATGTCCAAGGAAGGGCAACAAAGTGGTGAAGGGTCTAGAGCACAAGTCACATGAGGAACAGCTGAGGGAACTGGGGTTGTTTAGCCCAAGAGAAAAGGGGGCTGAGAGGAGACCTTATCGCTCTCTACAACTACCTGAAAAGAGGTTGTAGCCACGTGGGTGTCAGTCTCTCCTCCCAAGTAACAAGTGATAGGACAAGAGGAAATGGCCTCAAGTTGCACTGGGGTAGGTTTAGTTTGGATATTAGGAAAAATTCCTTCATCAAAAAGGTTGTCGAACATTTGGAACAGGCTGCCCAGGGAAATGGTTGAGTCATCATCCCTGGAGGAATTTAAATGATGTGTAGATGTGGTGCTTAGGGACATGGTTTAGTGGCGGACTTGGCAGTGTTAGGTTTACTGGTGGACTCAATGATCTTGAGGGTCTTTTCCTACAGCATTCACTCATTCTCATGCATTGTTTCACTATGTGCAGCTTAGAGGAAATCCAAAGTGGGACAGGAGTCCTGGAAGTGCATCAGGATTAACTACAGAGCAATGGCTAGCTTATATATTCCAAAAGGCATCTCAGAGATGAGAAATTGCCTCCTTTCACCCAAGAGAATGCTGAAGAAAGATGTCCACAGGACTGCTTCCTAATCTATTTGCCAAGGAGGAATGTTAGTGCTTACAAAGCACCTTGGAAGGTCCCCATGGTTTCATCTTGGCCCACTTGTAACTAAAACAGTAGGACGCATGCATGTCTGATTAAATATGATAGGCTTGCTTGCCTATCTCCATTATGAAACTAGATGTGCATAATGTCATGCCCTAAATCTGGGCAGTATGTTGTACGACCAGATACATTTCATCCTTCCACCTTTCAAGTGGTTGTACCCTGAAACAAGGATCTGGCAGGGAAACAGTCTCAGGCTTAGAACTGAGTGCAGAGATGCTTTTATATAGACATAACAAAAGGTCTGCTAAAACATCAGCTTCAACATCAGGAAATGCACTAGAACAGGTTTAGATACCTCAGCAACCTAGCTGTAAATTGTACTGCGTTTTCATGGCTTGTATTAGATTAATGTATGGCAGCTAGACCCTATGTATGCAGGAAATCAAATGACTTCCTCATCCACAGAGCTCTGAAGTAGATGAAGCAGGTGGATGAAACTAGCCAGTGGCAGTGAGCCTAGTGTAATAGCAATTCAGTGCTGATGTTTGCATTTTCCACTGATGTACAGACAGCTACAGTCTGTCTTCAAACAGCGTCTTGAGCTGGGCAAAACTGGCTTCTTCATTTTGTGGGAAAAGGGAGATTTGAGGAAGACTGTATAACGTTACTCCAAGGTTTAAAGAAAGAGCCTACCTTTCTGCAGAAAATCAAACTGAATGAACCATCCATCTCTTACGTTCCTTTGATTACTCCAATCAGGGCATGTAAACAACATGCTGCTAAAGGAGGAGAAAATGAAGACTTTAAGTATGCAGAAGAAAGATTCTAACAGCTGCTCATGGAAGAGTAAAACAGAGACACAGGAACAGTTTGCAAAATGTTATGGATAAAACTACAATAAATCATGCCTTCAGCCAGGCCAGCTCAGGTGTATTATAAGCAGAAGTTATTGAGCCATTGACATCGACTGCGTTGTGTGTAAAAGGCAAGCAGAGATGGGCAGATCCATAATGCAGAGGTGTTATGGAGAAGGATAGATGGCTGGCTGACCAACATTTTGGCTGTAATACACAGTGGTTGGTGACTATGATACTGTATCCCTACCTATCTATGCTCTGCAGGTAATTTAGCTCCTGACTCCTTGAGCTATCCTGTTCTTCGTTTCTCAGTTCTGCTCAGTTATTGCTAATGGACTGTGACTTTTTAGTTTGTTTTGTTTTAAGTATATTTACTCAATTTCCATCGGGAAAGCTGTAATAGAAACTGCCTCACAGCATGTTGGAGAGTTGACACTGATGACTCTGTATTAAAGCCAAAAGGTTGGTCAGCCAGTCAGTTGTCTGTCCATCTCCATAACACCAGCAATATTTACTGCAAAATTTGGGTAGCTGTCACCAGTTCTCCCCATATAGCTCCCTACAATGAAAATGTCAGGGGTAAGTTAAACCTCATTTTCTTGCTGGCAGGTTTCTCTAACTACATCAGCTTGCCTTTTCTAACCACCCTACATTGTGTTGGGACATTCCACTGCAGTGTGACTTCCTCAAGCAGACCTGTATGAGCCTGCCAGAGTAAAGAAATTTCAGACTTGTTTATCTGTCTACTTAAGGGTCCCCCACCCCAGAAGGGAATATAGTCAGCAACTATGCACTCACCAGTGAAAGCAGAGGGTGAATAGAGGCCTCCAAATTTAAAATACAATTTTGTGTGTGCAAATCCTGGCAGATGCAAGAATTTGTACCTGCTCAGTTAACAAAATTAGGATGGATGGAACTGTAGCTATAATGATGAGGCATATAATGACAACACAAGAGTACCTGTCAATTTTATTCATACCCAGGAGCCATCAGATGTCCTGTAGTTATATGTGAGGTAAAAGCATGAGTAAGTGGACACATCTTCTGTCAACAATCTGCTGAAAGTTTTAGTCCACTTTGGACTACAGACAAATTTACATAGATGCATTACAAGTGACACCAAAAAATCACATCCTTTCTTCCATTAGATTTGCAGATGTGCACAGTCCTCTCCTGGACTGATTCACGGCAGTGTCTCCCTGCTTCTCTGCTGGGTCAGGTCTTCCTTGCAATTTCCTTTCTCTGCCACATCCACTTACCCTGGCTGCAATTGCTCTGGAAGCAACTGATGTCACTTGTGTCCAAATCAACTCAGGACAGGAGAGAAGCAGTAGACAGGAAAGGACAATGCTACCAGTGTTAGTACACTTATTTGTAATGATGGCTGGATTCTCATCGCTCATTTAGACAGAAGAAAAATGAAAATTAATTTGCTAATGGAAATTAACCCTATAGGCATAACAGAAAGCTTGCAAGATCTGATCCTGTTATGACTGAGAGACTTCAGCTGCAATTTTCACTGAGTTCAATAGACTTCCTCTGGATTTAGCAAGGAAGATCAGTCCTTGCTTTCAGCATGCTGTTTAAAATATACATGAGAATTCTCCTCTCTATTGTGGGAGAACAAAAGTCATTCTCACAGTTCTAGCTGGAGAGGCTTTGGGGCAAATTGCATGTCAGCGTGTTACCTCAACTGACTGATTTCTGTGCTGCACAGATGAGCAACTAGAAGTCATCAACTTCAGCTCATCACAGGAATCAGAGCACCTGTCCCCTTGCACTCTCTGCTCTGCATGAGATGAAAGAAAAAGCAAGTAGATCAGTGCTTGTGAAGCAGAGCAGCTAAGTGTAGCACTGAACAGAGTCTTGCACCACCCCTGGCCTGGCCTGACTGGTCCCTGTTGACCCAGATTTGCACCCCTGCCAATTCAGGTAATGAGCATCAGTTCAGTGCTCCTACTCTCTCCTAACCAGCATCTCCACTAAGAGCAGAGATGGCTAGCTCCTAATAAGCGGGTAGGAAGTTTTATTACTTGAATGGGGTGAAAGAGAAAGTGGAAGGAAGACAAGACTTCAGAGCATCACTTCCAGGCTGTATTTCAGCATATCAAGCAATTAGCAGCAATACTGATTCCCACACTTAACCCAGTACTACTGCTGATACCCATTCACTTGCTGCAGTGAACTCCCTTGGTTGTACGAGGTTCTGAGACTTTGCTTAGTGGTCCATCTGTCAATATACAGTTTCATTCTTTAGCCATTTTCTTCTTCATAAAGCCAGATCAGTTCCCTATTCTGGTTCTTAACATGGGCCTCAGAAACAGTTGCACTGATAAAACCAAGTGGTTAGGTGGGGTGACATGTAGGGCATGAGAATTCCCTAAATCGTTGCCTTTGCCACATCTTCAGAGTATGAAACCCTGCCCCATAATAAGATCTCAAAGGATGTAGTTCTCCTGTACACAGAAAGCTAGCGCAAGAGCAACATGCAGTTTTGAAGGTCTGATTTGTTCTTAAATAGTGCTCATGTCAGAAATGTTTTATGCTAGCACATAAGAGCTGGTTATCAATTCAAATCCTACTGCTTCAGATACTATATCAAAAAAAAAAGGAGGATCTCTGCCCCAGGGAGCTCTCACACAAGCATAATTCTGTGAAGAAACACAGAAACAAGGCAATATTGACCAGCACAACAGAAGAAGAGTCCTGCACCCACGTTCACCCAACATCACGTTCCTGTTGGTGTTGCAGGAAAGGACACTTTCAAAGAAGTGAAAATCACAAGTTTTTCTTTTTCTCCCTTCATGTGGAAGGCCTATAGAAATCTCAGATTTGTATTGTGTCACAGGCTGATTGGCATGGTTTCAGTGGACCCTTCAACCTATCTGAACCTTTTGTTGTGAGACTCAGGGCATCAGGGACATGGTAAGCATGGTCCTGCAGTCTCACCATATTTAAGTCTGATTACCCTTGACTAAGCTGGATAACTCTTTTCTCAAAGCCAAATACTGAAAGCTACAGAAACAGAGCCAGGCTTTGGCCACAGCCAGTGAAAACACACATACACACAGAGTGAAAGACCTGGGAAGTTTTCCAGAGTCTCAGAAGGCTGATAATGGTTTTGTCATGTTTCTGCCATGAAATGCTTCACTTTTGTTGTAGTGGAGAAGTACGTGTTGGGATTATGGCACTAATGATGTATTTATTCACAGGTCTATCACCCATAAATGAAATACAACTTTTGCTTGTACTACAGACAACAATCTTCATAGCAAAATTCTGTTACTGCTGCAAATGAATTCAGCCCAACAGTTTCCTTCTCCAAACAAAATGTGTATTATGACACCTTGGAGACATGGCGGCAGTATCACTAATGTCAGTCAGCTAAAGCTCTCTGAAGGCTCTGGCACTTCAGCCGGATGCCAAAAGAAGGGTTTAGAAGACTAACTTTAAGCAGAGACACTTGGAAAGGTTGCCCGGCAAAATTAAAACACATGTTATTTAGGAAGAGCCACCAGTACACTTTGGAGCTGATCTAATACCCGCTGAAGACCTCAGGGTAAATCCATTTATTGACTTACTCTACTGTGGATGGGTTCTCATGAGGCAGAACCCAGGATGAAGTAACAGAGTGTTTTTATGATCAAGAGAGCATAACAGAAGAGGATACATGGGACTCCTGTCAAAGCCCTGAAGGCAGGATGTAGGTGAGACTGGAGTTGCTTGGAGATGGAAATTGCACTTTAACCAGTAGCCTTGACCAATGTAGCAGCCATTTCCTACGGCCTTGCGGCCAAGCATTTTCACAGGACTCTCCCCCTGCTCTGGGTGTTTGCCCTTGTTCTGGTGCTGATGTAGTGTATGACCTCAGGGACTGCTAGTCAGTGAGATTTTGAAAGGCAGTCTGCAAGATGGTAGGTTGCAGAGTGAAAATGGAAAAGCCATTCTTGATTCACTCCCGGTAGAAGTGCTGGTAATCCAAAAACAGAGTGTCTCCCTCTGGGCAACCCTAAACCACTTTGTGAAGCCAAATCAAAGTTCATACTTGGATACCTACTTAAATCATCTGAATTTCAAGAGGTGCTGCTCCCACAGACAGCCAAAGAGTAATGGATTTAAGAAGGTGTGTTGGTTTTGCGTGGCAAGGTTTTGGTAGCGGGGGGGCTACAGGGGTGGCTTCTGTGAGAAGCTGCTAGAAGCTTCCCCTGTGTCTGACAGAGCCAATGCCAGCCGGCTCCAAGACGGACCCGCCGCTGGCCAAGGCCAAGCCAATCAGCGCCTCTGTGATAACATATTTAAGAAAAACAGTTAGAGAGCGCTTTTGCAGCCAGAGAGAGGAGGGAGAAGATGTAAGAAACTCTGCAGACACCAAGGTCGGTGAAGAAGGAGGGGGAGGAGGTGCTCCAGGCACTGGAGCAGAGATCCCCCCGCAGCCCATGGAGAAGACCATGGTGAAGCAGGCTGTCCCCCTGCAGCCCATGGAGGGAGGATGAGGGGGTGTAGAGATTCCACCTGCAGCCCGTGGAGGACCCCACGCTGGAGCAGGTGGAGACACCTGAAGGAGGCTGTGACCCCGTGGGAAGCCCGCGCTGGAGCAAGCTCCTGGCAGGACCTGTGGACCTGTGGAGAGAGGAGCCCACGCTGGAGCAGGTTTGCTGGAAGGACTTGTGACCCTGTGGGGGACCCACGCTGGAGCAGTCTGCTCCTGAAGGTCTGCACCCCACGGAAGAGACCCACGCTGGAGCAGTTCATGAAGGACTGTAGCCCGTGGGAAGGACTCACATTGGAGAAGGTCGTGAAGGACTGTCTCCCGTGAGAGGGACCCCACGCTGGAGCAGGGGAACGATGAGATGAGTCCTCCCCCTGAGGATGAAGAAGCGGCAGAAACACCGTGTGATGAACTGACCGTAACCCCCACTCCCCGTCCCCCTGTGCCGCTGAGGCGGGGAGGAGGTTGAAGCCGGGAGTGAAGTTGAGCCCGGGAAGATGGGAGGGGTGGGGGAAGGTGTTTTCAAATTTGGTTTTATTTCTCATTCCTCTACTCTGTTTTGCTTAGTAATAAATAAGATGAATTCCCTCTCTAAGTTCAGTCTGTTTTGCTCGTGATGATAATTAGAGAATGATCTCTCCCTGTCCTTATCTCGACCCGTAAGTTTTTTTCTTCGTTGTACCATTTCTCCCCTGTCTAGAGGAGGAGGGGAGTGATAGAGCGGCTCTGGTGGGCACCTGGCCCTCAGTCAGGGTCAACCCACCACAGAAGGTAAATGTCACTACATCTTGGGTGACCAGAGATGCCTAAGCTCAGAAACAGGTTATGGTGAAGTGTGAATTCAGTACAGAAGCATCGATATTTCAGTCCTTCAACCATCAAGAAGGCTCCTGCTTCTCTTTCCAACTGATTAGGCAATAAGATGAAATACTGGGTATTTCTAGGGTAGCTGTTATTCACAGCTGTATCTTCTGTTTCTTTGCATTCAGAAGCAATTTTATTAATCTGTTAAGAGAAACAGGTCCAGATAAATTTCAAAGCTGTGTGGGAGGATGCAGCCACAAAGCACACAGCAAAAAGAGCCCCAGTGCAGCAGGCTGGGTGCTAGCCCAAGAAGATGGCAAATGGGGAGCTGAGTACTGGGGACTGGCTGGACAGGAGCCCCACTTTGTTCCCTGCACCAGGATCCATGTCAATCATGCTGCAACACTGGCTGTAGAGATTTAATTTTGGGAAATTTCCCCACAAGTCTGACCTAATGAGACATAGCAATGTCTTTGTGTGGCTTCTGCAGCTGCCTTGTCATTAGAGGTGCTCATTTCCCAGGTGGGCATGTGATTTCTCATTCCCTGGGTTAGAAAAACAAAGTAATATTCCACTGAATTCAAACCTGTTCTGTTTTAGGGAGAGGCAGTGTCTGATATGCATAATTTGTAAATGGATGTCATATTGCCATTGCATAGGCAACACTATCAATTTATCATCTGTATAAATTTTTTCTCCAGCATTTCGAGAGTCATTTCCATTTATTTCTTTTTTTTGTACTTAAAGCCCAGAATGAATAAACTTTGCCAAAAAAAGGTATCCCCAGTAGAAATTATGAGATAAGTGATCATCTAGCTTACTAACTTCTATCCAAGGAGACAGATCAGTTGCACTGGTGACCACAGGAACATAACTGTAATCTGTCAACAGATTTTCACTTTCATGCCGGTATTTTTTTAATTTAACTTTCATTTTCTTTTCACTTTTTCATTTATTCACCTTGTACTTGATTGTGATTTTGCACAGTGGATATCTCATACTTAAAACATAAATCTGTGTGTTTACTGTAAAACCTTGCAGAACTCTCTTATTTCTACAGCTCACCCATTAAAATTTCACAGATGGGAAATTCAAGCACTAGCCTCATGCAGGCCTGAGCTATAAACAAATTGTCTGGATTGGAAAGACCCTGATTTTCACAGACACTTTACTCAGAAAGGCTTTGGGCTTAACATGCCCATAGTTGAGAAATGGAAATTAGGTTGCAAGTTGCTGGTTGGAGATATGCCAGCTCTGTTCTGCTTTGCTTCCATTTTGCTGGGCTAGAGAATCATTGACACAGGCTGGCCTTGAATTTGGATCGAGAGCTCACTTCAGCACTTCACTGCAGCCTGCTGCTCATGTGAAAGGGTACTGTGTTTTAGGGATGCATAGTAGTCCAAACCTTAGGCAAAGGTTGACAAGCACCCCCTTTTTGGGGACCAGGTCCCATTCGAGATGGCAGGGTGAGCTCCATGACTCACACTCCTTTCTCCAAATTCTGCTTATATCCTAGGCAAACTCCTTTCTCTTCCTATTCCCTCAGGGCAGCCCTCACTGCTTCTCCTACCTCCAGAAAGCAGCGTACATGCTCTTCCCAACAGCACCCCACACTCCTGCCCCGTATGCATGCGCAAGGGTGTTCTGATTGCTTCCTTCATTAAGAAACAGTGAAAGTCTCCTCCCTGTGCCCTAGAAACAGTGAGTCCCTGCTGGCCTTACAGGCTGCCATGATATTGAGTAGCATCAGTCCTGCCCGCTCTGTGGTGACAGAGCTCTGCAGACATCCCCTAAGGCCTTTCCTGCTGTCCCCTCTATGCTAATAAGATATCTGGACTCCTCTAGCTCTAAGTGGATCATTTCCTCTCTCATTTGGCTCATCTCACAGAAACCTGGAGGTCTGCTCACATTTATTTTAGGGTCTGGTGGAGCCGATTTCCCTATTTCAGTCTGATTTACCTTCATTCCTGGACAATTATATTTCCCCTACTTAGGGAGGCCAGTTCTTGGACTAAATAAAATCAACCTGTTCTTACTGGTATTATTTTTGTTATTAGCATTTTGCTCCTCATTCACTGGGATGCTGGATAGCCTGCCTCCACCAGTGAACTGACAACAGACTGGAAGGGTACCTAATTGTACAGATGTACATGCTGTGAGAATAGCTCCCTGTGCAGCTCCAGTCTGGTCTGTAGGCTCCTACAGAGCTTGAGCTGGGCGATGGATTCAAGCATCTGCAAAGCCAATGACTCTGCCTTCAAGCAGGGAGCAGATAGTGTGGCCAAGGCATGTTTGCCCTGGCATGCAAGGAGCACCTGGAAAGCCACCAAGGGTGGTTCCCCAGGGAGTGCAGGGTGGTACTGAGACACATTCCACACAGAGTATAATTTGAGGCCTCCTGGGTGAAAAAAATCCTGTCTCCTGTCTAATCTGGCTCCTCTGACAATCCAACATAGCAACTAGTTCAGTGAATTTCCAGACCACTCCCATAGCCCCACAGGAGCAGAAACCCATAGGGTTTCTCCTTTGGAGAGCTCAGCTTCTAGCCTTTTGTCGTGAAGGCCTGTCATTCTCTACATGGCACTGGAAGTGCTTTGCTGCTGGTCGCAGTTGTGTAACGGGAACTGGATACTGCTGCAAAGCCTTGGGGAAGGACCTGTGCTTGTGAGGGTGGAACTGCCTAGGGGCAGGCAGGCAGCACAGACCAGCACACCTTTCTCTCCCTGTCCTCTGTGCATGGCCTGAGCCCTTTGGACTGAAGTTCACTGGATGTGGGTGCAAGGAATGGTAGATCAAAAGGGAGATACAAACATGCTTCTAGGGCTGCTGCAGAGACCTTGGAGGGTGCATCTTCAATCCTTACTCCATTTGCACTGAAGTCCATGCAACCTGGACAGACACAGACTCTCACCCTCTAAGATACATATCTAGGATCCATGGACTGGGCTGACAAAGGACATTACAAGGCTTATTTACTGGTGGGGGGTAACACGCTTTGCTCCCACAGGTGGAAGGCACAGCTCAGGGCCTGCAAGCAGAATTACTGAGCAAAATATTATTCCCTACATCCAGCTGTAATTGAAAGAGCAAGGGAGAGCTGCTCCCTCCCCCTCCCCATGCTTCAGGACAGGGATTATGGTGTCTAAGGAACCATGAAGGAGAAACTCTCTTGATAGTATTTCTAGTCTTCTCTGCAGCCTGCTCTTGACACTGTCCTGAGAAGCGTAAATCATGTTACAGTGTAAATCTGGACCCAGTACATCTGTCATGTCTGGGTGGCAATGTTGGCTATGCTGTTTGTAAATCCACTGAGAAGAATGTATTTGTGCTGTGGGATGACATCCCATAATGAGATTGTGATATTCCATAGCCCAAGATTTGCTATTTGTGACAATGACAGATTTCATGAACAGCAAGGCTGCTGGGAGACCTGCTGGACTTAGGGGACGAGACATTCATAAGCTGGGGATCCTTCCAACCTACTCAGCCATAATTCAGATACAGGGGAGATGGTGCTTCTAGTGCTTTTTAGACCAATCACTAAACACTATTAGCTATATATCTGGCCATATATTTGCATTCAAAACACCACACGGCACAAAATAACTAAATGTAGAAAAGCACAGTCAAGAACTGCATATATTTACAAGCCAAACTATCATATTGATCCAACTACACTTAATACAGCAAGTACGATAGTAAAAAAAATAATTCTCATGTCTAGAACAACTCCATTTATTGTCGTCAGAGATTTAGAAAATTAATCCTTTGTATTATGAAATTCTGTTTTTTTTCTTTGCTCCTAGTTGTAGTTTATTTATGGAAAGCTTAAAAAAATGTCTTCATCCTTATTTGCGGAAATACACATATGCCACATCCTTCCCTTCTGTGCTGTGAGCAGAAGTTGTATATGTGTGTACTTATGCATATGTACAAATCTGCATGTAAATTCATGCTACTCTAACCCTCTTAGCTAGTAAAACAACTCACACCTAACTTATTTCCTCTGTCTCATTGGGAATTAATCAATCTGGATTTAGTAAAGTAGATGAATTAATACATTTATCTCATTTTACAAAAACAGCCTCAGAAACACTGTCTTGTTCAAGGCCAGACAGTAAGAGAAAAATTGTTAAAACACAGCCTCTGTATAGAGCCCAGCAGAATGAGGAAACCAGCCTAAGCCTATTGAGTCTCAGTCTTGTTTCTCTGGCACTGAGACCAGCTGTCTTGTCTTTATTTAAATGCACAGTCCTTTTAAATGAGTATTTTATCCTACTAGACTTCTTGTTCTTCATTTACATCAACATATGTACAAATATGGAAAAGAGTTTCATGTAAGTTGATAAAATAAAAGAGAAGCCAGGGTATAATGCAAACTCCAAATCCCTATTCATGCACAGCCCAGGGCAAGGGAAGTGCGTGGAGCGATGGCTAGGTTACTGGAAGCTGAAGACCTTCTTACTCATCTGAACTGGAAGTTGAGTTAAAGTCAGAAGACTCTGCTTGCATTACTAATCTTCAGCAAAATATCATGGCCACGGTCACTAAAAACACTAATACCAAATTTATTGCTGGAGACTGGAAAAGTGCCATTCCAGTGGTATCTCCATTTCTACCATGCCTGTCCAGAAGCTAATGCTGCCTGCTCTACCAGGGAGTTGTACTCAGTGACGCAGGGCCTGCTGCTAGCCCTAATTTCCCACAACTGGATCACAGACATCCCATTTTACAAGTGGGTGAAAATACGAAAAAGCAAAGTGAAGCAATGTGCAACCCCAAAAAATGGTGTCATATAACATGTCTGCGACAATGCAGAACAGGTCTTAGTGTCTCTCAAGCCTGTCCTAACAGTCCCTGCAGGTGAAGCTGCATGCACTCCACCTATGCTGGGTACTGTATATTCATATGCATAAGCAAGTGTATTTCTGTCATTTATTTGCTTTGCTGCCCACCTGCACATGTCTCCTAGCATAACAGCTGACCAGGGCTGCAGATGGGTAAGAAAGATGCTTACACAAGAATCAGTACATCTTTGAAATCTGCCATCTCACAGGACTGTCCTACAGATGTGGATGTCCATGGCCAAATTCTGTACCAGGAGGAGTGGACAGGGTTTCCCTGACATCAGCAGTGTTGTGTCTCCTGAGCCACAGTGCGTGCTTGGCTCGCTCTCTATAGCCTCAATCAGGCAAAGGATTTGTAAAGTGGCGTAAAAGAAGCATTGATGGGGTTTAACATAAAAGGTAGAATCAGGCCACTAAAGCTGACCATTTAAATCCAGCAGGTCACTGATTCTTTTGTGCTGAGCTGAACTGGCATAATCAAAACCTGGCTGGGTTCCACTTGCGGTCTCTCCATCACACGTTACTTACCATCTGAATTTCCCTGCATTCAGAGAACACTCCCACCCCCTCCTGCCCTGCTCTCTGAAGGAACAGTTAGTTTGAATAATAAGATTCCTTTTTAACAACATTCTCTCAGAAATCCCAAATGTCAGAGACTGCACATCAGCATGTACAATCTCAGTCATTCACACACACAGAGACATCAGTGATTTTTCCCATTTCTGGTGTGTCAATGCTGTTTATAAATTAATACTTACATATATTTCTGCCTTTTAAAAAATTGTAGCATAGTGTGACTGCAGTGACAGCCGAGTGTAACTGCAGAAGTTGTATTCCAGAGATACTACTGCCAAGGGGTGAGCTTGCCTGTAAACAAGAGGCTTGTACAGCCCATGGGCATGGGTTCAAGCCAGTGTTTGCATGAGAAGTCCCTTAGGGTTTTTAAAGAAGGTAATGGAAGGGCTTTTTTGTGCGTTTTATGACCCATATTTCAGGTTTATTATTTACCAAAGGACAGAAGACTCTGCTTGCATTACTAATCTTCAGCAAAATATCATGGCCACCGTCACTAAAAACACTAATACCAAATTTATTGCTGGAGACTGGAAAAGTGCCATTCCAGTGGTATCTCCATTTCTACCACGCCTGTCCAGACGTTTGCCTGGAGCTGGTTTCTGCTGCCTCAGGGGAGGCAGTGCAGTTGTGCTGGTGTACGTTAGGCGACAGAGATCCTGCAGTGAGACTGGTTCTTCTGAACATTTGGCCTCAGCCAGTGTTTTGCAAAAGAGAAGAAAATTGGGACAAAATCTTAGAAAATAATCCTGGAAGACAATCTCCAAAAACCTCGGATACCACTCAGGACGTCATGGAGTAATTTGAGCATCTATTTTGCAGCCATGCCCTCTGATTTCTATATCTGATGAATGAAGCAGCCTGAAAAAGTAGTAGCAGGTATCTTTGAAAACTGGAGGTTTCTCCTCTATAAATGGTTACCACAAATGATGCAATGTTTGGGGAAATGTCTGTGCTATTTTTTTTTGTATTTATTTATTCTAAATCAGATTTTACTAGACTCTACCCCACGTATTCAGCTTCACGTGTTCTGGTCTCCATGCTGATAGCTCAGCATGGGGCTGCAGAAGCTGTCCCAGTTGGAGATAGTGGTAACAATGGGAAGGAAAGGCAATGAGCACTAGCCAGAGTGCCACAGAAGGCAATTTGGAATGATAAGTAAATTAGCTGGATGCTCTGTAATATGATCAATAGCAAAACAGAACTGACAAATGCACTGCTATGGTAGTAACAGTAGTAACTTGGTTGTGATAACTGCATGTGGATGTCTCAAAACTAGTTTCCCACACTGTTTGCAGTACCAGGAAAATAGTATTTTGCCAATGACATATATGCCTCTCAGATTTCTGAAGTTTTCTCTGCAACTATAAGCACTTGTGATACTGATCCTTAATAATATATCCCCCTGCAGAGGAATGTCATGTGGCAAGAAGCACCAAACAATTTGGCTGGTCCTAGAGCAGGGCAGCACAGAATAGGCAGGCCTGAGTCTCTTAAAAGATGCCTGCCAACCACACTGGGACCTGCGCCTGCTTGCATCAGCACTTAATTCACCCTGAAAAAAAGCCTAATGATGGGCTGGATTTGTTCTTAGTGCAACTCTCTTGACTTTAGTGGAGTTTCCCTTGCAATGAACTTGTCCTGACACACTCACATTGTGCAGTCAGGCACAGCAGCAGAGGCTCTGGCTGGCAGGCCATAATGAAATCCCACTTCAACTAGTGCAGCCTGCCTGCTGCCAGGGGTTTAGAGCAAGGAAAGAGGCAGCATGCCTAAGCCATCTCCTGCAGAACTGTATTCTTCCTTACTATTTAGTTATGCTGATCCTGACAAATGTATTTTGAATCTTTAATTTCTACCGTTTGGGGCTACCTTGCCAGTGTTCAAAGCCCAGGGTGGCTTCTAACTAAACAGCCATATCACCATCCATGCATCTCAACATTCAGTCTCCTGCAGTGTTTCCTGAGGTCACAACCAGCACCAGGACAGCTGTGACGGAGTTGGTGCTGGCTCCTCTCCGGGTGTCATTTGCACCAGTGGCTTTGGGAGGCACTAGTGCTCTCCTCCGCACGGCAAAACTGTGTTCCTGGTGCTGAATGTGGCAACACGAGAAGGACAAGCAGACTGTGTTCCAGTTTGTCAAGAGATGTCGAGCAAGAGGTGTAAAGTCATTTACTTCTCTAGAAAATTCCAGCATGACGAAGAAAAAGGAACATAAGCCCTTCTGGGATGAGCACACTTATTTCCCAGAGCAGTGACTAGAATTATTAGCCATTTGTACCTCAAATTCCTGTAGGATATTGCTGGGAAGAAATAAATATATACTGCATGGTATTATGCCTTGTGACAGGAGATTCTGTGTAGAAACTGTTGGGAACAGGCACAAACAGGCCCGGTATGAATTTCCCTATTTCTTGTACAATGCTGGAAGAAATCACCTCACTGTGATTTGTTAGAGCTGAGGAATAAGACCACTTCCCTTCACTTTCCTGCAGAAATTCCTTTCAGAATTTCCCATGAATAAGGTTCTCCCTTTCCTTTGAAAAACTGTGACCAGATCTCTGCTTAGCCTTAAGAAAGGGAAGCTGGCAATTGCCAAAGTACAAAATGCTGGACTTTGCTTGGGGACTTTTGATGAAAACAAGGAGTATTTTTCACCAGAAGGTAAACAGTTCCGTACAGTGAAGATACTTGTGGGACCTTGTACCTTCCCCCTGCCAAGGAACAAGATCTCCCCTGCTGCTTCTCCCTCCCCCCTCCCAATTAGTACCAATGGCAAAAATTAGCAACAAAGAACTATGGCATTCTCTTAACAGCCCAGCTGGTGCCCAAGTCAGAGGAGACAGACTTGGTTGAGGGAGGTTTCTCTTTGATGACAGAGTGATTCCTTGTCTTCTGTGTTTCCTAATAGAGACAGACTCGGAGACTGTGTACCTGAAAGGTTGCCTAGTTGCCGTGATTGAAGAGAGACTGGGTTCGGTCACTCTGAGGCTCCCTCCAGCTCTGTGTTCCTTTTTCTGTTTCTGAGAAATAAGATTTGGGAAACTGAGCTCAGACATCATGAATTGTAGTGGGTGTCTAAAACCTACTCCCGAATTCTTGACAGCATTCTACAAATACTCTACCTTGCATGAACCACAAGTCTTGACTGAGATACCATTCAGTCTGCTCTGCTATGCCTGATTTGCATTCATATTTTCTGTGCTCCGTTTGTTTCTCATAAATGCACCGGAGTAGTCAGCGTGCACCCCAGGGTGGATACAGAAAGCTGTATCTTGGAGCCTGTGATTTAGAAAAATCCAGTAAAATACCTCTTGATCACTGAGCTGAGCTTAGATGTGCTTTGCTTTAATAAAGGGTGCTTAAGTTTTTGTGCATTTTCATTGTTTATTATTTAAAATTAAATTTTGCTGTGGTTGAATAGACTGACTTTATAGATGGTAGAAATGTCATTCTCCCTTATTGCAGGTGCAAAGATGAAGCTGTATAGTGGCTTAACTTAGAGTAACTCTAAGCTTCTAGATAAATAGAATTGTGATTTACAAGTTTGTAAAGCTTGAAAGTTCTCAACAAGCTAACTCTGAAATGTTAGAAGTATGGGCTGATGAAGGAGGGCAATAAGCAGAAAGCCTGTTCCACTAAGTCTGTTCACTCTGTCTCTAGGTGTTGGTTTGACCCTGGCATTTCAAGATAGGTCCCAAATGATCATAAGCCATATAAAGGCGAGTTCCTTTTACAACATAAACACTGAACTGTGGCAGGAAATAGTAACGGTAACACCTCAGACAAAGCAGGTGTTATTTCACTATGGGACTACGGCACTAAGAACTGATCAGACAAGTAAAATCATTAATCTGGAAATGCGTGGAGGAACTAAGAACAGATGAGACTAGTAGGATCACAAATCTGGAAATGTGTGAAGGCAGAAGTAATCCTTGCAGGTGGGTCTAGCCTAAACAGAAACATGCCGCTCTCTGGGCAGACATCAACCAGAAAACCTGCATTAATACCACCAATGCCACTGCCAGCAAGGGCACGGCCCGTAAGAGAGCTACTGGCTGATACGAGTAGCAACATCCAGAGACACAGCAAAGGCCTCTGGCTGGAGGGGAAAAAAATTACTGCCCTCTGCATCCTATGGATCAGAAAAAATGGAGATACGCTAAAATCCAAAAAGATTGTTTGTGGTTTTATTGCTGCTGTTGTTGTTCTGGGAGTGGCCTTTCGGAAGATACGAACTTCAGGGCTGGCTATTTCTCATGGCAGTCCCGTAGCCCTGGCCAATTGCCATCTGGCTAGTCCCAGCCCATTTAGCAGGGATTACACACCACCACCTCCCAGGGCAACTGAGCAAGACCAGTGATTTTGTTGCTACTGGAAGTCCTGGGGGAAAGACTTCACTAGTCCTTAAATTAAAATCATAGATAGTGGAGGCAAACAAGTCTACACTAGAACATTAAAAGCAATGGGGCTAAATGAGCTCCAGTGGAAAGAAAAAAATCCTTTATTTGTCTAAAATTACAATCAGAAAGAGAAATGGCAACAGGATTTCAGGATAGCGAATGTGTTTTGTCACCATCTGAGGCAAATAGAAATGATGGCTACATCTGTCTAGTGAATGGTCTCCCACAAATGGTCCCTGAGCATTCATGCAGGTTTGAGCTATTGGAAAACATACTGCCTGCTACAGACTGGCAACAGTTTGGACTCCTTTCTTCTTCCATCCCTCTCAGAATTTTCAAGAGATACTCTTATTGGGCCAGTCAGGGGATGTGGGGAGACCACAGTCTAGTTGGACATGGGCTGAATTCATTAATCCCTTTCACATCATTGTTACCGTGAGACTTCACCTACTGATGCAGAGGAGATTGCTGGTTCAGTGCACGCCATTTCTCTGCTGTGGGTGACTGAATCCCTCTGGCCGTTTTTTCTCCACAGCGATACAGAGGAAGGTATTCACCACCACGCATCTGTACTGCAGCATCAGCAGGCCCGGATGAGTTTGGGATGGTCACATGCCATATTTAAATAGTGGCTTGCTTTTGCTATCTCATTATTACGTAAAAGTCATTAATTGAAAGGCTATAGAAGAGAGGTTATTTGAGAGAGCTGACATCTCCCACTAGGAATCCAAGAGAGAAGATTTCCTGACTACACAAGTGCATCCTCTGCCAAAGGCTTATACAGCCCGCACTTTCTTATGATTACAACTTTCTTTGAGAGAAAAATATATTCTAACAAGCAGCCCTTAATCCTTCAACTGCTGCTACAAAGAAGCCTTAGAATAAGAGTTCCTGCAGTATAACACTTTTGAAATGTATGTGCCAGGAGTGATAAAAAAACTCTTTTATACTGGCAAAACAAATCTGTTTCGGTTGGGTGCACTCAGACATTCTTTCTGATTTGTTTAACATGCATCTTCTGTCCAGTCTGTCTGAACAGAGACCAACTTAATGAAGTCCAAAGATGTAAGGCTTTTAGATCTTTTTGTTATATTGTGGATGAAGCAAAAGCAAAACTGCTGTGGGGTGGTGAGCATCAGACAACAGAAATAACATCAATATGTGCTTTGTACTGTATAGCAGCCATATGGCAAGGTTTGTATTTTCTGAATAGATACCAGAATTCTCTCAGAAGTTGCCACACAGGAAATCCATGAGGAATCCTTACTGCAAAGAGACAGGTGGCCAAGAGCAGCCCCACCACACATGCTGCTGTCAGAATGGAAATACACCTATACCAGAGCTGCAGTTCTCTGCCCCACAGTAGCGACCAGTTCCTGCCTGCCTCATCTGGCATTGCTTCCTTTAGGAAAGAGCTGCTCTTTCTGCTGTGCACTCCTGATCTCTGGTTTGGGTCAGCTCCAGGGCAGAGAGGAATTTGTAGAAGCTGTCAGCAACTTCAGCTGCAAGCACTGAGTACTTTCCTCATCCTTAGGCAATGAGTTTTGTCATCTCCTCCTTCCCTGTTGGCATAATTTCTTAATAGGCAGAGAAACTTTGTTTATTGAGTCATCTCATAGGTTGAACATTTTCATGTTCATAGAGTAAGACAAACCCAACTTATACATTAACATTTATTTGGCTGCAAAAATAAGCTCTTCGCACCCAATGACCTGTGCTCTTCCCCACCCTCAGACAGAAGCCTCACCCAAAATACAAGTAATGGTGTTCATTGTCCTGCCAATCTACACAGTCTTGTTGGACTAAGAGAAGATTTGATGGTCAAAGACGAGGCTCTCAATAATTCTTTTGGTTCCCAAATGGGTAGGTCTAGTGGAGACACTCTGCTTGATCTCTGCTGTGATGACACATTGGCAGAGAGGGGCTCTGTAAGGCAGAATGGGTCAGGTCCTAAAGGTTTCTTAGGTCAAAGTGAGTAAACTGGAAACCAGTGCATTTTATTGAGTCATGACAGGCTGCAGCAAAATTGCATTCATCAGACAAGGCTTTATTGCCACCCACAGACTGTGTGTCTCTACTGAGATCAGGCTTCACGTCAGAAAAGGTGTAGTACAAAAGTACTTTGACATCTGGATGTACACTAGAACATCCATCACTATGTGAATAGGCTGTAAGAACCAGGATTTAACCCTGAGTCTTCTGTCCAGTATCTAACTGAAGGTAAATTCTCAAGTTGGCCTCCAGTAAAGGGACATGTATATCAAAGTTGAAGAGTTGACAGTGGCAACCATTTCACTGTCAACTTGTTTTAGTCTGAGGGAAATTAAAGTTCCCTACTGGCAATAGTTGGGAAATAAAACTGTGATGCTTCTTTAGCAATCACTGCAATAACATTAGATAAATAGATTTCATTGTTCAGTGTCATCCATCACCACATAACTCAAATAATCCTGATACAAAAAGGTGAAAAAACAACCTCGGAGAAAAAGTTAATTTTCCTCAAAGTTTAAAACCCTTTCAGAAATTAGAGGGAATTTCCTAGGTGGTCTGTTATAGATTCCTCTTCTATTCCTAACAAATCTTTTGTACACCATCTTTCATCCATATGCACCTCAGAGTATGTCTCTTCCATATTGAGACTATTTTTCACCCACAGGTTTCAGGAAGAGCTGCTCCCTTGCACACCTGGAAATGTTAAAAATATTTAAGCTGCCTAAACTGCACCAACCATCACTTTACAATTTGAATGATTATAGGACTCCTGTTCAGCCCCTACTCTGCTTCATTAACCTGAGAACGAGACAAGTCCTAAGCTTTCATTTACACTATGCTCTCAGTCATGCAATGTCAAAAGGCACCATTTAAGATAGTCATGCTACTGGGGAGGATTCCTTTCATCTTTGTACTTTCTACAGCTGCAGTCTGAGGCAATTAAAGAACATGACTTAGGACACGTCTACACAATGCAGTGCAATGCAGAGATTCTCAATCTACCACTGATTCATCCCATAGTGGAAATTGCCTTGACTCACAGGAGTCATTACAAAAAATGAGATTATGAACAGCTTCCAGAGCTGAGGCTTCTGTTACAATAGTTATCTACGATCTTTCAGTGCTTCAAGGTACCAGAAATTATGTTAGCTAACTGAAAAGAGGTAAAATATTTTTATGCATGGCCAAACATTTAAAAGGCACCCTTTTGTAGTTCATAGTCAAAGGCTGCCTAAAAAAACCAACAGATACCTGGTAGAAATTGAAAGCCTTCCATTTTAAAGTGTTGGGTGATCAGGACACTTCACTTCTGCCCAGCTTAAAATTACCCTGAAGAAGGTTGGTTTTCAGAGGCCATCAGGAGCTCAGCACTTGAATGTCTTGAAATGGAGGCAGTCAGAATAACTACTTACTTTTGAGAATATGAGCAATGAAATGCAGAACTCTGCTGTTGTCTTCAGTTACTAATGAAACTGAACAGTTTGGGACAACATTTCCCATAGGATTATGAGCCTCAGGTTTGGTTTTCCTGGTGTACACCAACCACAACATTGGTCATTTAAAAGAACATCCCCCAAAATGAGACAAAAATTCTATTTGGTATGTATTTTAAAATTCTAGTGACCTTTTCCTCATTAGAGGCTAGTACTCTCTCCCTTTAAAAAAGGCACTTATAATTTGTTTGGGGGGGAGCTGTATTTATCAGAACTGTGCTTTTTGACACCATGTCTGTCCAACTTCACAAAGAATCAGACTTCTGTGCAGAATACAGTTTGGCTAGATCCCTGTAACTGAATTTCCTGTTCTGGCTGCATTAAGTGCATGCAGAAAGCTCCAGACTAAGTGTATGTGAGCAAAGCCAAAGTGTTGCTAAGGATTAAACAGGTAAATTATGAGGAACCAGATCTGTCATCCTGCTTCCTCTTCACTGTCAAGCTGCTGCCCCAATATCACTGAGCATGGACAAGTAGGAGAATGACAGCATCCAGTTCAGATCTGGACATACAGCCACATGAAAATCATATTGGAACAGAGACCAGTGAGGCAGTAGGAAAGGAAACCAAGTTTCAACCAGCAGGAGCTGGAGATATGATTGTGGACAAACTACAAAGACAAAACCAGGGGAGTTAAATAGATTCTAGGGAAAGAGCAAGAAAAATGCATGAGGGGGTAGATGTCAAAGAAGTAAGGACAGGATCTGGGAGAGGAGGCTGGAACTGGTAAGATGATGGGAAGGAGCAGCGTGGAGCAGAGTGAAGGGAAGGGCAGGATGGCTCAGGCACACAGAAGGTGGAAGAAAGTGCTGTGCTCTGCTCCTAGAAAGCAGCAGCAGAAGCAACAGCAGAGCAAATAGATCATCTACAAATACTGAAACAGCTAAAATGTGAGGGACTAAAAGCCACTGGTAATGCCATGAGGCAACAGAGCTAATGAACCCCACCTCACTGGTAACTTTAAGGTATCATTACAAACTTCAAGGAGTACTTCTCTTTTTTAGCATGCTCTAATGAGAGTAGAAATTACCACACACAATTCCATCACATGCAGAACTGTGTTTAAAAAAGCCACAACCAACCAAAACAAAGGAACCTCACACCTTTATACAAATTATAGAATCCAAGACTCAGTAATTTCATAGTGACAGAATTTAAAACTACCTTTTCTACTTCCTTCACTTTTGCCTCATTCTCTGTAGACATTATGACATTTAAGTGCATCTTCACATATTATTTATCCAAGAATATGTTTTTCAATATTCTAAGCTTCTTCTACCATGTTCTCTTCCATTATTGATTTGTTATTTGCAGCAAGTTTCTTGAACTTTGACTCCAGACTAAAATAACATACTCCAAATGAGCAAAAATGCTTAGCTGACTACAGCTCCTACAGCTGACTCAGCATTCCCCCCAAATCAGATCAGCTCTTCTGTTCATGATATTGAATTCTGCTGACTGTACAGTGCAAACACCCAATCTTTTGGAAAACTTCTTTTACTCTATCACCTTCCTTTAAGTATAGCCTGTATTTTGGTAACAGAAGTACCACTATATTTGCTGTAAGTGAATGTGCGTGCATATTAAAAGCACCACAGATCTCTGTATCACTGTTCTATAGACTTCCTTATCTAATATATCCATAAATCTGTGTCATCTGTGCACCTCTTCAGTCATGATTTTATGGTGTCTTCCACATCATTGCTCAGAATATTAAACAGCATACGCCCAAGAACCAAGCCTAAGCTACATACTATGTGTGTAGGGAAACACACCCAGACTGTGATAATCCCTTATTTATATCAGCCCTGTGGGGTTTAGCAAATAATAGAGCTGGAAAAGGAACTCCTCAAAAATTAAAACTTGTTCTCAGAAAAACATTTCGCATAGCGCATAGAATGCAGCTTTGCTAGAGGATTACATTAGCTTCAAACTCTACCGGCTGCCAGGCACAGACCATGTAAAAGTATCTATACTTATGTTTATTCAGTTATTCACAATATGTGAATGATTGTGCAAAGAAATATTAGATCTCAGACCTACAGAAGCAGGGTGTCTCTTTGGAGACATCCTTAGACATCCCTTCTACAGCCTAAGGCATCAGCAAGTCTTTAATTAAAGGACCACAGCACAGTTCAACTGTGGCCATCATCTGCAGCGCTGGGATTATCCAGGCATTAGGGCAGACTGGTCCTAATGGACACCCTTACCTTGTTTCATTTTAGGCAGATTTCTCAGTGTCTGATGGTCTCCGGAGATAGCAGAGGTGACAAAACTGAGCAGGAATAGCATCAAACAAATAGACTAGAGAAATTATTGTCTTTCCTCCATTACTGTCTGCAGTTATGATGCAGGGTGTTTGACTCCATGGGTTTTGCTTCAGTCTATGAAAGAGAGAAAGTTATTGGTGAAATTCAGCCCCAAAATTTGGACGGAAGAGAGAACTGTGCTTAAAGATATGCAGGAGTGCAGAAACAAAAATGTTTGCCAAACATTAAGGAGGTTTATCCTCAGTTTCATAGCATCCCAAAGCTGGATTCTGCAAAATGTCCAAGAAAGCTCAAAAGCACTTGAGGCCTTGGCTAGGCTCACTGAGATCAGTAACACAGGCCTGCCAGAAGGTGTCTTAAAGGTCTCATTGAACTGGGTCTGAATGGCAAAAGATTGCATGCAATCTTATACAGTCTCAGGAAATTAATCAAAATGCAAAGGTCATGATAGCTGGCTGTTTGACTTAAACTTTGAAAAGTACCTATACTTTTCAGGCCTACCCAAACCTAATACCAACATTAAAATCTAGAGGGGTAACTGAAACAATAATTCTTTTCTCATTTTACTCGTTTTATCTGCAGATATCAAAGCAGCTGACAACTTTGCACAAGCATCAAGACGAAGCAGCTTGTGATGAAGAGCTAATTCAGTGGGTCCACAGACAGGAGCAGGTACCAGACTCCAGCCAGCTACGTGCTGGGCTGTACTGTCATGATGCATATAAAAGCTCACTTTTAAACACCAGGTGTGGTGAAGATGGAGTTTGGACTCAAGGGAGAAATCACTGCCATGACGCTTGCTCAACAACTGACTTTCCCACAAATTGAACTAACACAATAGATCAAAATCCGACCAGACACCGGAAACGAAACAAAAGAGCAACTCCAGCACAAATGGAAAATTGCTATGGCGTTACTGCACGATCTCCTGATTGCATAATCCTCATAGGGAACTGTGTAACGGGTAAAACAATCTCAACCTGGAGAATCTCCTCCTGTGAGCAGACAGGCAGTGTGAGACACTGGGGTCCTGCACGCCATGGCTTCCATCTGTGTACCAGTCTCTTCCCTGTCAGTGGGGGCACCACACCACCAGCCCCCCGACCAGCTGCAGCACGGGCCCCTCAAGCACCAGCCCCTGAGCTTGCTGGAACTGTCCGTGCCCAGCCCAGGGCAGTTCCCGACGCCCCAGGCTGAGGCATGAGCCTACATGAGGGGGTCAGGATGAGGCCCGGTGAGGGGAATCAGGGCCCGGCAGCCTGGGATGGCTGGGGCTGTGGGGCAGGCCAGGACATCAGCCTGCAGCCAGACAGGGCTGGGGAAGGCCAGGGGGTGCCCTGGGGGCGCCCCCAGGGTGGGCTGAAATGGGGCTGCTTGTCCCACGGGCAGGGTTTGTGGGTGGAGGCCCATGTGAGGCTGGGCAGGGATGGTAAGATCTCGTAGTGCAATCAGTGCCCTGATGCACCAATTGTCTTGCTTTTCAGTTCAGATTTTAAGTATCAAAACTTAATTGTAAAATATATAGAAGCTTAGCTATAAGAAAACTTATGTTAACTAGAAAGCTGCTTAAGGCCTAGAACTGTTTTAAAACCTATAATCGTGGGAAAGGGGTTTCTAATCAAGGTAATAGGTAATGAAGCTAACTGACCACGGCAATGTACAATGCTGCTACGTTCCTCGTACAGTCCCTACCCAACTGGACAATAGGCCCGGGAATATTAATCTTATGAAGTAAGTTGTTATGGACAGGTGTATCCACAGCGAGGATACTACGCATGCCTGGAAGAAGAGGGTCATCCAGCGAACACGGGTGCGAGACCACTGATGACCACCAGAGACCCCTGAGGACCACCGACTCAAATCACTGAGCATGCATGACGGGGAGGAGAATATGGAAATGGATTCCAATAAATGATTATCATAGGACTGCCTTTTCTCAGAAAAATAATGAATTTGTATATTTTGATTCTACATAACCTGTGTGTTGGTAATCACCTGTATGCATGTTTGGTGGAGCTGTCCCCCATGCATCCAGCGCTGCAATAAGGCAAACCTAGGGTAACTCATATCTGGTAGATTTCTTTAACATAACTCCCTACTTACCTCCAGCTTCTGTTACCCACATCTCTGGCACACATCTCAGGCCACTGACAGACACGGGGGAATGTCCTTAATGAGGCCAGCTGTCTCAGTGGTTTACCATGGCGACTTCCAAAAGTGATTTGCCATCTTCTCACCAAAAGCACATGTGCATTTACAAAACTGGCAGTGTCTCAGCTATCTGCCTTCCAGGGAGAAGCCTCAGCCTTCACTGCTCTTCCTAATGCACAGTTTTTTCTTTCCAAGGTGGCTGACATAATGCAGTTTGACCACGTTCATGTCTTAAGGGCTGCTTATCTGCTCATGTACCGTAGTAGCCTCCATCACTGCCACTGTTTCACTTTGGTGAAACTTTGTTTTACAGATCATGTGAGTGCTCTAGTCCCTGAGCTAACCGAGTAATTTCACTCACATTTTTCTTCTTTGGACCTGCTCATTTTCTTTGAAAAATTAAATACCTCCTGGGCCAGAAAGACAGGCTGATTCATGTGGAATGTGGGAGACCAAGGTGCAAGTGCTCACTCCACAGAACAGATATTTGAGATAAAGGAAAAGCCAGGTTTCCTTTTCACTCTGTGACCTCTAGCAAGTCCTGTTATCTCATACTGTTCCACCCTGGGAAATGGGAACAAACCAGCAGCTCTGAAACCTGAGCCTGGGGAAAAATTTTCAGAAATAAGGAGCAAACCCATGTGGCTTCACTGAGGGAATGCAACTAGAGTAATTTATTGCACCTGGTCCTTTGAGCACAGCAGTCTGGAAACCTGTTCCTAGCTGTCTGCATGCAAAGAGAGGCTAAAGCAATGTTTTACAGCCTATGGTTGCTTAAAAGATTTTTCTAAATATATTATCGTATTTTTTTTTTTTTTCCATTTTATTCCTCTTCTGGACTTACATGTTAGCATAAGGCAATAGAAGAACTGTGGGATAAAATGAAAGCTATTTTCCATAGTAAAATCTTAACTGATTAGTATACTTAATTTTATTTAGGTTTTTTTCTTAAAGCTTTTCTCACAGATTATCCTTTGCTATACTCCTTCTATAGCAGGCCTAGAATAAAGAGAATTTGCTTGGGGGGTGTCACGTGCTCCATCTCTAAAAGGCTTATTCAAAACTGCAGAGAAGATTTACAGGTTTGCTTCTCTTGGAAGCTCTGTACTTTCAACATTAGCATTGTGAAGGGACTTGCTTCTGCTTCTGTTTCCCAGCTTTACTTGGATGTTTCTCTATCGTTACTCATTATCCCATTTTGATCCTAGTCTTGAGAAATTTTTTTCATAAACTTAAACTTGTGGAGTTAAATGGATATTTTTGACTCACAGTTGGTGTTTTGCTTAAAAACAAACAGGGAGAGAAGCATTCTACTTCTTTGAAAACCTGAAAACATAACCTGATGGTGACCTGGAGGCTCAGAGCTTTAGGGCAGTGAAGAAAAAAGCGGAGATGTGAGCTTTGTGATTATTAAGCCATCACAAGATTATTTCTGAAGCCTAAGATGGATTTTCATCACTTACAGTTTTAAGTCCTGCTCATGGCACAGATGCACTATGTACTATCCAGGTAAATGATATGTTCTCTCTTGTCTGGTTCTGCTATCAAAGAAAGGTCTGTCTGCTCTGTATTGTGTTATTCCTGGTTAGAGCATATTTATAAGCACTTCTGTGTGCGTTCCTGAATGCCGGTGTGAAGAGAAGCTCATTCCATGATGAGTATATGTGCTGGTTTTAGCTGGGATAGAGTTCATGTTCTTCAAAGCAGCTAGTACAGGGCTAAATTTTGGATTTGTGCTGAAAACAGTGTTGATAATATAGAGATGTTTTCATTACTGCTGAGCAGTGTTTACACAGAGCCAAGGCCTTTTCTGCTCCTTACACTGCCCTGTCAGTGAGTAGGCTGGGGGTACACAGGGAGGTGGGAGGGGACACAGCCAGGACAGCTGACCCCAACTCGCCAAAGGGATATTCCATACCATATGACATCATGTTCAGCACATAAAGCTGGGGGAAGAAGAAGGAAGGGGACACCTACACATGTGTGTTTGGAGTGATGCTGTTTGTTTTCCTAAGTACCTGATATGCATGATGGAGCCCTCCTTTCCTGGAGATGGCTGAACACCTGCCTGCCAATGGGAAGTGGTGAATGAATTCCTTGGTTTACTTTGCTTGTGTGTGCAGCTTTTGCTTACCTATTGAACTGTCTTTATCTCAATCCACAAGTTTTTGCACTTTTACCTTTCCAATTCTCTCCCCCATCCCACTGGGGGGAAGTGAGCGAGCAGCTGGGTGGTGCTTAGTTGCTGGCTGGGGTTAAACCATGACAGTGTATGTTACTAATTGTATTTAAAAGCTTCACAACGGAGGTGATCAAACACAGGAATCGGAGAGGGACCCAGAAAGGTCATGGTGTTTCTATCATGACTGGACAAGGCCCAGATCAACTTAATATAATTTTGAAGTTACTTAGGCTTTAAGCAGGGTGTGAACCAGGTAACTTTCAGAGTTCCCTTCCTCCTTTAATCATTATGTGATTCTGCAATTTGTATGCATTGCCATGGCCCTGTCTAGCTGGGGAATGTTTGCTGATGTAATTTCAGATGAATGAAAACATCACCATAGTTTTACTCATACAATTACACACGTGGGCATACTATCCTGAAATAAGGGTTGAACATTCTGATATTACTGATCTGCTTTGGGAACTATAGTATTATTGTCCAATTTTCCTATGCACAGGAAAAGAAAGAAGGAAGGTTGTATGTGGCAGATATATCTGTTCTCAATGAGGCATTACTGCAGGGGTCTAGTGAAAGCGTTTTCCAGCTCTGCGTTGTTAACTATGCAAAGGATGCTCATTTCTGTAGGAGCTTCTAGATTTCTGGGGTGATATATGATTTTAGTGTTATGGCAATATATTTTATCTTTCTGAATCATGTTAATAGCCGCTTATCTCCTTACTCTTATCAGTATAACACAAATCAGTGATGCTCAGCAAGAACCGGATGTCTAATAAATAACTGACTTGGCCGGGAATGGCTTTGACATCCCTGTTGCCAAGAACTATTTGCTTCCTAGGTTTGGTGTTCATTTCCCAGGTCACATCCTGCAGTCAGGCTCGCTCTTTCAGCAGTGAGAGGCTACATTGCTACCCCTTTCTACCTACTGAACTCTAAAATAACATATCCAGAGACTTTCCTCTTGGGTCCATATCCACTGCTGTGGACACTTTCTCAACAGATTATATAATTTTTAAAGGTTCATTTCTTAATTTAGATCATAAAAGCAAATTATATGCATGTGTTCCTTTTGATAATCAACATTTCACTTTATAGTAGCATAGTAGTTGGTATTCTTCATCTTTTATCTGTATGTGTTTGACTTTGATCATTCATGATTTTAAGATTCAGTGGCAAAGAGAGAATCATGGAGGTCTGAAATGTATAAAGTTTGAATTTTGACCAACAATTATGTATTCTATGACAATTATGATTTCTAGAATGTCACACTTTGAGTGGACTCAATCTGATAGAAAATGCTATCCAGCTGCGTTTGGTTTCTGGAAAATGAAATCACAGTCATACACTAAAGAAAAATCACCTCCTGTGATCAGCTGTATTTCCTAAACTTTGTTCACACAAATTTTTATGTTTTTTATATAAGTATGCAAACACGCCCAGATGTCACTGGATGCCTAAATGCTTTGCTGATAAGGAACCCTGCTTACCTCCTAAGACATAAGCCTTGTTTTCCTGCATAGCTCAAAACTCAAGTATTCCTTTATAAATGCAGTTCACTCCAAAGCAAACAGCAGAACGCTGATTACTCACTCAAAACCTGTCAATGGCACAAGTGATCTCCCTTTGTTTAGTTCATTTCAGATGTAGAGGGTTGTAGAACAAAGTACAAATAGCAATGCATTTCACAAGCTCCATATTTTGCTAGGGTCTGGAGTGGGTTGTTTGTGATCCCGGGACTGACTGAGCAACAGGTTAACTTTCCTGTCTCTCTCTGCTTGTAAAAGTGACAGGAGCTGCCAGATTGAGACTTTTTTTAGCTCAACTCAGTCACTTGTCAGTGGGTTTTCCTGTAGACTGGACAGAGAGGTGTCTGTGATCTTGGTAATGGAGAGCAGTACATAGCTCCACTAGTCATGGGAAGTGTAGGATTTAGATCAGAAAAGGTCGTATGAATAGATGTTGACAAGTTTCTTCATTTTTAAGTAGTTTATGATTGTACATCTGTATATATTTACATAAAAAGGAAATTGTACTAGGAATTTTTGTGAAGCAACTGTAGTAATGAGGTGTAATAACTTAATTGCAGGAGCCATTGGATATCCAGCGGGCTGTCTGGCTGTAAGAAGTGACCACACCCTAGGACTATACCTTGAGAGGAAGCAGCCTTATCCAGGAGGTAACAGACAGGAGAAGTCACCCTTCCTGAAAAAAACAGGAAGAGGTAAAAGGTTTGCAGGATTATTCAGGGCATGAGGAATCAAACTGGAAGGCAAAGAACTGCACCAATTCATTTGGGATCTGTAAAAAACAACAACCAAGCACAAACAGCTGTTTAAAATGGGGTTCGAGTAAGCGAAAGGCTTGGTAACGTCAGAGTGCTGAGGACGGGAGTGGCAACGCAGGCTTCATCAGCATCAAAGGAGCATGCAACGGTGAGCTGAAAATTCAAACAAACTACAGCATTCATTAAGCCAAGCCTGAGATTTCTAATTTTAGACAGAACTGCATCTGTAATACCAATTATTACAAATTACATTATTACAGAGAATAAGCCACGAGTCCCTTTCATTTACACTAGAACGAACTAGGATCAGCACCACCAACTTTTACAGTAGAATATTGGAATCGAAACAGTGCAAGGGCAGAATCAGATCTTTGGAGCAGTCTAAATCATAGAATCACAGAATCGTAGAATGGTTTGGGTTGGAAGGGACCTTAAAGATCATCTAGTTCCAACCCCCCTGCTGCGGACAGGGACACCCTCCACTAGACCACATTGCCCAAAGCCTCATCCAACCTGGTCTTAAACACTTCCAGGGATGGGGCATCCACAACCTCTCTGGGCAACCTCTTCCAGTACCTCACCATAAATCCTTTATCTCTGTAGGTAGCTTGGTTTTACAAACCCATTGATGGAAATAGAAAGCACCACTTTGCCTCTGAATGAAACTACTGTCAGAGAATGGTCTTTGCACACCACAGGTTTGTTGTATATTGTAGATCCAAGCCAATAAATGTAAAATACATCAAAGTGCAGATACGAAATTGCTGAACTCCAGTGAGTCAGAAGCAACTGATTAGATTATCACTGAATAAAAAAACCCCAAACTTACATAAAGGCAGTTAAAGAGATAAATATCAGCAGTTTCCTCCTGCCAGAGAACTGCTCCCAAAATACATATTCAAAGTTGTCTTTCATATCTCATCTATTATTAATAGACAGACTTGGAAAGATTTCTGGTCTTTTACAAACTGATTTACTTATCTCATGATTGCAGCTATAGCACACAAAAATTAAGAAGAAAGTAGTTTTACCTGTGACAGTCTTTTCTTTATTCAAATGTCCATTGGAATGCCAGCAAAAACTCTTTATTGCATTAATCATGAGGAGTGTTATGTTCTTTACCTTGGTATGCTGGAAATGAAATACATTGTGAGTCTAAGTCAACTCAAAGATAAGAAAGGCCTTAATAGTTACAATTTTAGTAATACATTATCCATATAGTACACATTTGTAAGCACCTAATAAACTCGTGAACTTCACCTTGAAAATGCATTTCTTTTAGGTCACAGCATGAGAGTAGTATGTGCACACAGGAATTTTGTCCATAGGCAATCTGACAACTGAGAATACCAGCCAAAAAGCTGCTATCTTTTTATTTGTGTTAGCTCTGCCCTGTTCAAAACATAAGAAAGAGAAAGAAATTTTAATCTGGCACCTACACTCTAATAAGAACGCTGCATTCTGTTTTCAGAATCATTACAGCTCTCAGACCAGGAAAAAGACAGCTTGAATTTCAAATCTATGCTTCAATTTGGAGAGCCAGCAGTTAGAAAACCAACGTCAGCTTGTTCTCAACAGAGCACAAGTACACTTTACTCATCAATGAAGCATCCCTTTATTTTCTAGCAACAGAGATATGTGTACTTCCTTCTCAGCCTATCAAAGCATGTTACTCAACAGAGCAAAGGTGGGATTAGTTGCGCTTCTGTATAATCTAAATTTATCTAATTATGGATTTATGGGTGCTGATTGATTGTTTCATAACTCCTTAGTGAAGGTTTACCAGTGCAGTGACTTGGGGGTAGCTCCAACGAGAGTCTGGCATAGACAGGTTTATGAAGGAACGAGTAATCTGCCTTCTCATACGCAATGTCAGTAAACACAGAGTGGAGCCCAGAGGGCACTGGCAGCTCTATAAACAGCAACAAAGGAATTACATGCTGCAGAGGAATTACAGGCTGCAAAAGCTGACTCAGTAATTTGTTAGGCTAGAGAAAGAACGCAATTATTACCTGAACAGAAACTACAGAGAGACACTTGTAGTCATGTAAATTGTATCAGTTTAACTAAAATCAATGCGAAACCCCAATGCAGTTAAATCTGTGCAAAGCCCAGTGAGATACATTTATATTGTCTGAAAATCAGATAAAGATGTTTAGGTTTTATGTGCAAATTTACTGAACCTGATGTATTCCAAATTAAGAGACTCTGCACAGAATTCTGCCATTTAAGAACAACTATTTAGTTAATCCAATTAAAATTTCTTCTAGATATAGCCTTAGACAAAATAGGCCATGGGATTTGCATGTGCTGCAAGTGCATCTCCACAAGACATCAGTATTTCATATCAGCTGGTGACATCTCTGCTTTGTGCTAGGTAGCAGTGTGGCAGGCTCCCACAGTGTCACTATGAGGCTCAACTGGGCCCAAACCTATGGTTTAGGAGAAAGGTTTTGTATAATTTTCCCCATTTTTTAAGCTTGTTAAGCTCCCTAGCTCGCTTTCTACTTTTTACAACACCACAGACTGAGCATTAGCAACAGGTAAAGTGCAATTGCTGTTCATCAGAGAACACATGGATTCAAGAAAATGGAGTAACCAGATTTAGATACTTGAGGACAATTACATATGCTAGAATAACCACGCAGCAAAAGCTGTGCTAGACAGCACTCACTAGAATGGATGAATTGCTGAGTTTGCTTCTTTTACTGTTTTATTTGTCTTGCTTGGGACAATTTTTTTTGGTTCTGTCTTCATTGCGCTGTCCCTTTGCCAGGTTATAGGGCTGATTATGTTTCCTGGGAAAAAACTTCATCCTGCAAAAATTGAGAGTTTCTTTAAGAGCCTGTTTCTGACCACTAGCCAGAAACAAAGTTGTATGCAGTATTATCTCTGTCCTTTTGAGGATGTCGCCTATCGCACTGTTCTTTGACAAGTCTTACTATTGGGATCTTCTTCTGCAGATTTTATGTGGGAAATCTGTTTGTGTCACCTAAAGGCAATTAGTTCCTGTGAGTAGCCCCAGTGTGCCTTGTCAGCAGGCAGCAGGTGAGGAGTATTTCTAATGCTGGCTGCAGATGGGGTGAAATCTGGTGTCTGGTTTCAAAAAGAAACACAGCAGTACAGAGCACTAGGAAGCTAGTCATAGGGATTAGCTGCCAGGTGTGCATCACTTGCATCCTTGGTTTAAGGCAGAAGTAAAATGTAACTTGTTTGTAAGATTGTCTGCAAATGCCCTTCCTTGGAAAGAATTTTAGTTTCATTGTATTAGAAATGAGGAACTGCTGTTCTTCTTCTCCCTCGGGTTGCTGTGAGGACCAGACCAGTATTTTTATACAAATGGCACTGTCTCCCAGGCGTCTTTCAGAGATACAAAGCATGCAAGATGGAGAAGAGAAATAGTAGGCCAGCAAGGTGATCAGTTTGACTGTCAGGAATGCAGGATACTGTCACATTCCACTGGAATCAAATGGCAAGTCATTTCCTTGTCATCCTTCCCATGTGTAAAAGAGGTTATTAATATTTGTCCCTCAGCAAAAAGCCCTAATCAGTACTCCAGTTCCCCTTTCATGGAGTACCTGAGCTGGCATGGAACAGGAGTGACAAAGTGACAGAAAAGATCACACAGCATGGCAGGAGATCATGCCATGTTCTATTGACAGGAGTCTTCATGGTGCTGCAGTGCCTCATACTTGCCCTGGGTGAGGAGGAGTCAAAGACAGTGCATCATCTGGATGGACAGATTTACCAGAAGATTGCTTTCTTTCCAAGATGGGCTCACATCTTCGTGTCAGAATCATGCAGAGCATCATGAGGAATCCCTAAATTGTCTGCAGAAGGAAAGCATGTGCACACAGGGAGGGCCCCTTGCTACCCATTACTGTGCTAAGGACAGCTTTTGCCCAGATTACTACTTGCTGGACCAGCATCTCGGCAGCCCTGCTGAAAATGTGGTGTGCTCAATGCAACTTTTATCTGAAGGTCACTTGTATTCTCCCCCTCACACTGGGCTCTTCTTAACTGAACTGGAAAAGTATGGTCAGTGGTTTTATGCAGGGAATGACTTCTGTCTCTAAATCACAGAAATCCTCTTCCCTGGCTACTGACTGGCAAAAATACACACATCTTCCTAGGAAAGGATTTTCATTGGAGAGGGATGATTACCAGTCAAGTGAACATCCACCCTCTGGCTTTGGAGGGGCTTGTGTGCGGCATGAGCTTGTGGCAGAATGCAGCCCCAGGCCCATTGTCAACACATTAGCTAGTTGTTTACTTGAAATATATGTGTGTTTCTGTTTAGTCTCCCTTGATCCTTCCTTATTTCTCTTGTTTCTGTAAGCAGCCTCTTCAGCTACTTGTTAACAGCATATATGCTGAGCAGGGGGAAAGGGAGTTGAAGAAATTCCAGACTTAAATTTTGAAACCTTAATGACCTTAATCATCAAAATATAATCACAAAGGGAAAGTGGTTGTAACTAAGAGACCACTTTTCCAGAAAACTCCACTCCTGGAGACCCCACCTTTTACACAAAATAAGAGCCATGGTCTGGGGTTTTCAGGCAATGCAAGGAAACTCTGTACATTTTTTTGATACTCTTTTGATTCTCATCACTTATGAAATCAAGATGAAGTAGGGTATTAGGCTTCCTTTGAGACATTTTTTTGCAGACTGCAATGCAAGGAATGCTGCAAAAGAGCAGAACAGTAAAAGGCTCAAGTGGCAGTGGGAATGATCCACCTGAGTTTTCTGTGCCAGAAACCAACAGAGACTTCGCTGCAGCCCAGAAAATGACCCTTTTATTTTTAAGCAGGGCAATAAGGTAGCAATAATATTTCAGCAAGTCCCTGTATTGTACCCATGACAACATGACTGTTGTGAGTAATTGAAAGCTTGTTATCTGCTCTGCTGAATGCTAGTTTGAGAAAAGGAGAAAATTCAGTCAATATGAGAAATCTCACTTATACTAGCAGTGAAAACTAGGCAGGAGTTTTAAAATGAAGAAAGTTGTCTTGCTATCAATGAGAGAAAAAACTCCCTTTAAAATTGCAGACTTTTTAATATACAACAGCAATAACAAATATTGCCAAAATCAAATCAATTTCTCCTGCAAACAACTAAGGGCATCAAAGCAAGTGACACAAAATATGAGTTTTCGGTTCATATGTGCTTTTCTTGAGGTAGATAACCCAGGGACCATAACTGATACATGGCTGGACAGGTTTTTATTATCGCCTCCACCCTCTGGTCAATATATTCTCCTGTTTCACTGTAGGTTGTCCTCATTTCCTCCTTGCTGAGTACAGCTCGTGGATTACTATGCAAACTTTACCACACAGAAGTCTTTAGTCTGTCTTCTAGCATGGGGACCCTCTGGCACTTACAATACACTTTAATTTTATTCTCTATTTCAGTGGTGAATACTGCAGGGTAAGTAGCACAGTACTGAATGTAGCTTAATTCAGGAAACTTAGCTGTTAATGATAAATATTCTTTCTTCACTTTTTAGATTTAGAATGTTTCTTCACTTTTTGAATGTGGAATGTTGTACAATTGAACCATGTAATTTTTAAAAATAATAAATAATTGAATTTTATTGTTGCCTAATTCTGTGCTGGTTCCTGTCTGAGAGGAACCCATAACACATGGATTTTTAATGGCACATCTCAAAAGGAGAGATGTTGATAAAATTATCGCAGTAGTGTAGTTATAAAACGCTTCTGACTCTGAATATACCTACAGCAACCTTTGCCTTAGGACTTGCCCAATATGTAACTGTTTAAAGACAGCACTGAATAGAGACCAGCTTTCCCTTTCTCGTGGAAGAAGAAATCCAGGAAGAAAACATGACGAAAATTTTCTTACTTTGTCCATCTTTACTTATTCTTTTTCCGCCTCAGTCTGTTTTCCAGTTGCTTGCTGCATTTCATTGATGAATTGATTATGTGATGTTTGCTCCTAATCTCCCTAGTTTCTCTGAATGTCATTGCTTAGATTTTGAGGGCCAGTGGTGACATTCACTGCGATGCATTCACTTAAGGACAGATTTTTTATACTGTGGCAAGTACAATAATGATAATTGAGGAGAGGGCACCACAGAGGATGGAACCGAACCTTGCCTCCTGAAACTGTGGACCACCATCAGAGCATGTCAAGAACTACTATTGTAGCTTTGCAGTCCTGGAAATCCCTTCCCTATGCAAAACACCCAAAGAGCAGAGCCATCTATGCTGTCATCTGTGTTGAGATTTTGGTCTTGTGTCAACTCATCTCTGCAGGACTTTGTAGCACCACAAGGACTATGCATTTGTAACTGCCTTTATTCTGCAGCATTTTCAGGGTAAATTAGAAGACCTGAATCAGATGACAGCTTTGTGTCATGAGAGATTTTCAGAGGTTAAAGGAAATACGTAGCCTTCCAACAAGTAACAGAGTTACACAGTATGCTAGTTTACTGGCATTTACACTTTGCTTTGCAACAGTGGGGATAACAATGCCACGAGCAAGTTAATGGCAAGTCTTTGTTATTGTCCTTGTATTGTCTGAGCTGAGCTGCATCCACCCATCCCTTCCGTAGCTCCCTGAACTTAGGAGAGCTGGCCTCCTTTCAGTTATACAGAATAGAGGTATACAGAATAGAGGATCCTTCCACACTAGATGAAGATATCCCATCTTTGACTCACTCCCAGAACTTTATCATGAAGCAGTAAGAACATATGGGAAGAGAAAGAGTCAGACATGGATGAAACCATGGGCCTATTCAGTTATTCAGTGAAGCACCCAAAGACATATGTTGAGGTCCCAACATCCTTTCTTAAACAGTTTTTGAGTCATTAATTCCATGAGGGCTTCACTGTGTTGTTTTTTCTTGGCAGGATCAAGCAAAGACCAATTGGTGGCTTCAGAACATGGGATCCTGAAACAGGTAACTGCATGTCATTAGTGCTGTTAACATCCAAGGCAGATTTTGAACACACTAGCTCCCCTCTCTTACTTTAATGTGTTGTATTTCAGCTTACCTCACTAGATGTGATTTTAACAACAACTCAAGACCATTTTGTGACTGGACCCAACCTTGCAATGCCAACCAGGGAGTGTGGATACGAACCAAGCATGACACTCCGACTGATGGAACAGGTCCTGATGGAGACTATCCTGATGGAAGTAAGCGCTCGGTTGTAGCATTGTTGATTTCCTTCTGAAGACAGCTTGACTACCTTCATTCTTGTTTCTTTGAAAAAGAGATTCATGAAGCCCTTTGCAATGTGTCAGTTTTGTTTCATGCTGACACCATGTCAGTTACGAGTAAATCAAACTGAGTTGACCCATCATGAGTTGGAAATCTTTATTAGTGTAAGGAAGTAGAAGAAAGCTGATTATGTTATGCTTAAGGCCTCTTAAAGAATCCAGTGACATGCAGCAGATCAGTATTCAAGAGAGGTCTTGTGGCCAAGTTAACTGATATCAGTTAATGGCAATAAACGTAATGATCACTGTACTAGCACTAGATAATGTTCATGCTAGCAAAATATTACAAGATCAATCTTGAAATTAAAGAATATCTTTAAAAAGCTTGTCCACAGCTACATGTGATTGAAAAACTGGAGTCTAACATGGTCATATCATCAACCCAGTGCTTAGTGTGGCTCCATCTCTATCTGTTTGAACCACTGTCCTTGCACTAGCAGATCCATTTATGGGGGATCAATCTGCAGTCACACTGCTTTCTGTAATTATCCCGAGCATGAAAGGTCAGTTACTGTCAGACTGTTAGTAAGCAGATTAGAAAGGTATTAGTTGGGATTTTTGCTAAATAATTTTCTGCATTTTTCGTATTTTCATAATAAAAACTAAAATCACCTGTTGAAAGAAGAAATTAAATATTTTTAATTTGGATTCACACAAATAATATTTTGCTTTTTGAATTGACACAGACCATATATCTTTAAATGTGACTTATATTTTCTTGCCAATGAAAACATATGACTGAATGTTAGATACTATGTGTGGAGCCATACTTTATGATATAGAAATGGTCATTGATTTCTTTTTGATTCCTTTCTATAGTCAGATGGGAGAGACTTGACTTTAATAGCACTGGGGAAATGTAGCTTTGATTTTAGCCCATGGGAACAAAAAAATTCAGGCCTATTAAAGCAAAATGTGGTCTCATATTGAAGCAATTCAGACTAAAGCATTTCAAATCCTAAGCTGTTTCTGAATTTTGAAAAGTTTCTTTCCATTTCGTAGCGTCAAACCTAAATATTTTGATGGAAATGTCTGCATTGCTTTCTATCCCTTCCATTTTGAGACAAAAGCAAATGTTGATGGGTTGGAATTGTCCTTGTGCTGGGAATTTGCTCATCCTGAGACCAAAATCTTTAGAAAAAACATATCCTGTGAGAGAAGGTGTATAGCAGATTACATTATTTTCCTTTGAGGAAAGAGGAAACTGAACAAGACACTGTGTCTGGAGGTGCTGTCTCTTGAGAGAGGCCTACATCTTTATTTGTGATCCCAAAATAAGTGTTCATGTGAGACGGGATATATTTGCTTTGCTCCCCAGCTCACATTCTATTTGATGACTACATGGTGCTAACCATTGCAATGTAAACACCTTCTACTTTATTTCTTTGCACTGCTAATGATGCCCTTGATTTCTTCCAGACTTGGGTTGTACTTCACTTTTAAATGACACCTAACAAGTTACAAAGATTCAACCCTATTATTTTTTTTTCACTCTGCAGAAGGCTATTTCATCTACCAAGAAGCAAGTAATCTGATCCCATTTGACACTAACAGACTTGAGAGCCCAGAAACTGTGGTTTCTGAAGAAATATGCATAGATTTCTGGTACTATATGTTTGGGTCAGAAGACATGAACGAGCTGAGAGTGCTTATCCAAGACAACACAGAGGAGTCTATAATATGGAGTCGGAAGGGAAACCAGAGTTCCTTGTGGAACTATGGTGCCATCACTCATACTTTTCCATCACAGAGAAAGATAAAGGTAATATATTTTCAGAATAAATTTCTTTGTACAGTGTCAGGATTTGTTCTCCTTTTGCAGGCTGCAAAAGGTTGTGCATGTAAGCTAGAAAATATAACCAAGATTTGCTTCGTTTATATTTTGTAAGTATAGTAGCCTCGTGTTTTATGCCAATGAGCTAAGAGAAGAAACAGACAACCCCCCGAGTTTTACTGGTGCTGTTAGTTAGGGGATAATATATATTTAGTTTTCTTTCTTTTTCCTTCCATCCCTCCTTTATTTTATCATGAAGTCAAGGACTTTAGGTGCCTTAATTAATGTTTGTCAGCTGTGAGTTAGTTTGAACTTGGGATGCTGCCAACATTGGACCCCTCTTTAGAATCCAGACAACTAATTCTCATAAATCAATTCTAAGTCACCAAAATAGAGGGCAATCTTTCTTGAATTCCTTACCTTATTACAGAATATAATTTTAGGCTTCTGAGGGAAGCTAGGAAAACTGTTATAGTCTTAGCTTACTTGATGCCTTTAGAGATAGACCAGAAAGAATATTTTGAAAACATGCTAAGGGAAATGGTCTCACATTGGCCTAAACAACTCTGATGCAGTGATTTACTTTGCATCCTGCCTAGGTAATTTTTGAGGCTGTTCGAGGATTGACGGAGTATGGGGATACAGCACTGGACAATGTGAGAGTAAGGGATGGATCCTGTGGTAAGTCTGTGTCTGCACCATAATGTACACTCCTTCCTCATCTCTGTTTAAGCTGTTGACCATTAGTCAATTCCATATACAATATAGAAACTCCTCATAACTTTGAACCACAAAAGAGAAATGGCAAAAACTTTACAGCTCGCTTCATTTGAATGTTATGTCTAAATCTTTTCTCACCACCTCAAATGTTCAGAACAAGCTATCCCCTTCTCTGCAAATGTGACCATTTTCACAAGGTCCAGGAAACTTTACCTTTATTTTAAGTCTGAAGTGCATTGCTAAACCCAGCCAAGGCTATGCGCATTGGTCTTGGATTCCAGATTAAATGCTCTAATCGGCATTTTACAGCAAATCTCAGTTCATACACGCTCAGCAAATACACAGCACTGCCATATGTCACAAAAAGAAACAACAGTGAGTCAATAACACTGAATTGCACTACCAGCTCTGACTATGAATCAGCAATCTGAGCTTGATCCCTGACCCTGTAACAAAGGCTGGCAGAAGCTGTGGATGACTAGGGTATGGAAGTGAATTACAGTTTCCTCCCATCTTTACTGACAAGTATGCAATACTTACAAAATGTGAATTGAACAAGAAACTTGCTAAAAACAATATAGAAAGGGTCATTAGGTCTCAATAGGCCTCGCACTCTGTGAAATGCTACTCATATAATGACAATAAAATGTTTCAAATTTATGCTAGCCAGGACAAAGATTTTAATTTAGGTCCACACTCTCATACCATTTAATTTGCTTTAAAATTCTGTGAAAAATACTTGAGGTCTTTTGGGGGAGGGCCTAGGGAGAGCCATTCTTAATTTTCCCAGGCATATTAGCACATGATTCAGCCACTGGATGGTGCACTAATGTAGCTCCAAGAGAAAAGTGCTCCTCCCCTGGTTCAATTGTATGACTACTAATACGATGAAAGGTAAGTGAATTACTAGTTCTGCTAAAAGTCAAAGTCCTCCCACCCTTTTTGTTTCTGCAAGAATCTTTGATTAAATAGACATTTTAATCAAACTCATGAAAAACTAAATATATGTTCATTTGTTACATGAAAAATTAGCTTCCAAGGCAACTTTAGCAAGCAGTCTTTAGGTTATGATGTTTGATATTCATGTCATTTGCAGAACTTCTTCACCTTGGATCTCAAGGGACAATAATCTTAGGAAGAGGTTTTCTTCTGTTTTTTTCCTCAGCCCTACAACAAAGTTAACTTAAAGCTTGTTGGGAATTATCCATTGTGCGAATACGGCCATTGTCAGGATTCCTGTAATTTTTCGCCAATGGTGAAAGGGCAAAAAGAGCAATTCTGGGCTAGATATGCAAAAACTGCATTTACACTCGAGTAGGGAGCTGAATGTGAAGAAGCGGGCATATAAGAAGCAGGTGTAGAAGCAAGCAGTGCATGCAAAGGAGCCGATCCCATTTTGCAGGCAGATTATTACAAAATATCTTCAGCTTTGAAGTTAGAGCTTATTAAGTGAACAGGATCATTTTGTGCAGAGATTTATCAGTATACACTAGACTTCAAGTTATGTGAAGTCTGTTGGCTGCTTCTAAATCATAATCTTGCAAAACCCCCACATCCAGCTGATTTTGAATCACATAGTTAGCATAAAAGCAGTACCATCATAGTATGTAGTTACTGCATCATTATTCAAAAATCTCTAACTTGTTCTTGTATAACTTGTTTTCTCTATTACAACTTAATCCTATAAATAATGTCATTAGCAGTGTCAGTAATAATGGAAGACCAACTGCCTTACTTGTGGATTGATTTGGATGATTATATACCTGTAGTGCATCTATAAGTAGATTGGAAAGCATTGTTCTCCATGAATCAATTTATCATTTGGTTATCTCCTCATATGGTGACTGTTATCGCACACTCAGTACATAGTGGAGGGCTCACAAGGGTGCAATAGGAGACTACCTGAATGAGTAGAGTTGTTCTTTGTTCTGCAAAGGGGCAGGAGTGAATGTGCATGCTCTGAAGGTTTTAGGCAGTCTGTTGTACTTCCAGAGATTCAGATCCACCACTCATTCGCATGTCACCAGGTGAATGAACATGACATCAAGAGAATACTCATCCTGGTGTTGCTAGCTTACACATACAAGTACACCAAGAGGACCACTTCTTTTAGAAGATACCTTTGTGAGGGATAAAGAATAGGTGAAGATGGTAATATTTGTTAGCAAGGAGAAGCAGGAATGAGGGAGGGCTCCACAATCCGACTGTTTGTTGTGTCTGTCAGTAGAAAGCTCTTATAGCTGTCACATTTCTAAGAAATAAATATCATTTTGAAGAAACAGCAAAACTCTCTGATTAGAAACCACCAGTGCCCTGAGAGTTATTTGTTTCTGCTATATGACATCTGCTGGCAGGCTATGCACTCCCAGACCTGCCAACACTTGCAGACAGTATGACCTTCATGCCTTAACATACACACCAGAGGGAGTCACATATCCAATTGTAAATACACTTCCAGTTCCAGAAAAGCATGCCAGCATGAGCTCGGTCACTGTCACCAAGCTAGCAATCAGATGAGCTTTCCTAAGCCCTCAAAAGACCCACACATCCTCGGTTTCAACTATAGGTAGTTCCACTTGCTTCCGTTAAAAACTTCTAATTTTATGCTGGTGAAGAATAAGTGGAAATTCATGTATGTTGGTGTGTATGTGGTGTTGACCCTGTAATGTTATGACTCTTTGTATTGCCTTGTCTTTTGTAGTAACAGAAGGTATTTCTACTCCTGTACCACCAACACCTACACCAACAGAACCTACACCACCTCCAGTGACAGGTAATTTTAGCCATTTACATACGCTATTCAATGGGTTGTAGAAGGGCACCTAAATTTTTTACTAGCAGTGCTACTTATTTGCTTCAGTTAATTTCTTTGGGTATCTCTCCAGGGCATTGCCTTATGCCATATAAATCTGCCTTTTCTCTTTCAGTTATTCCATATGTAAACTATAAAATGGGGATGATTGTGTTTTCCCACTGCACAATGAGGTGACTTTTGTGAATGCGTCCAGATGTTAATGAGAGCATATTCCTTTTTCCTGTCTCCAGAAGCAATTTGCAGTATACATGGGGATCCTCACTATAACACATTCGACAAGCAGCGTCATGACTTCATGGGCACCTGCACCTACACCCTCTCCAAGCTCTGTGACAGCAACAGTTCTCTGCCCTACTTCAATGTGGAAGCAGCCAATGAGCACAGGGGAAGCAACACTCACGTGTCCTATGTCCGATACGTGGACATCGATGTGTATGGCTACAGGATCAATCTGGGTAAAAACAGAATTGTTAAGGTAAGGTTGGAGCCCACTATCTATTGTCAGCTTCTCTTTTATACCTTTCCCCTGTATTTACTGGTTTTATTATATATATGTTTCTAAGTAAACCAAACTTTCTTGTTTATATACTAAGAACAAGTGTTCGAAGTAGATGCTAGTTTTAGTACATTTTAAATAAATTGAAAATTTTACTTGGACACTTACTTTCTATCATCTGGCATTTCAAATGTGAAAATTAAAAGAGAAAGAAGAAGAAACAAAAAGAAGCTTTTTCAAGATTTAACCAATCCTGAAAAATTTCTGAGAATCCATTCTAACTACATTTTTTTAAATTCTTATTTGATCCAGACTAAAAGATAGGTCTGTAAGCAGTTAGTGCTGACAGACCATGCTAAGGCTTGGACTTTTGCCAGCTGGGTCTGGTTCACCAGGCTCACTTTGATCGCACTTGGAAGCTACATAGCAACATTATTATGGCTTCAAGGCCCTAGATTACCTACCCATATACTGCATTCCTGTTAAATAATACAAACACAATGCGAGTTCTTACTGCTCATTGTGCAAGTCCTACGCTCAATACAGGGATGTGATCTAAGATGGTCACCATTAAAAATACTTCTTTTAAAGTGATTATAATGGTTGTCCTTCTCTGTGCCTGCAGGTTGATGGAGTCAGCCAGGTGGTCCCTCTGATCTTGGCACAGGGTATCAGTATTTCCTTCAGTGGGCAGTATGTTGTGGTTACTACTGACTTTGGGCTGAATGTCAAGTTTGATGGAAATCACAGAGCAGAAATCACTATTCCCAGTACCTACATGTCTAAAGTCTGCGGAATATGTGGAAATTATAATGGGCACAAAGCAGATGATTTTCTTAACCCAGATGGAGAGATGGAATCAAACTCGGCCAGCCTTGGCAACAGTTGGCAGGTTTACAATGACTCCAGGTAGGACTCCAGCTGGGATGTTAGGCCTTAGCTGTTGCTTATGCAATGACCAGTATTTTAAGCAGCTGTTGTATGTGGGCCAAAAATGTCAGGCACATGGGATAAAATATATTCTTGTCAGTGTACTTAATTTATCTATCTGGGTAAAGTTTCATAGCAAATTTAACTGTGCTTAAAAACAGAAAATTTGAGTAAAACACTGCAGATGCCCACTAAGATTTCAGTTATTGTTATAATATATTAATGCTAATACTTGAAGATCTTGTTTGAACTCTTCTGAGATACTTTATTTTATAATTTCACAATATATTATTTAATGATAGCAGAGGTTTAACTTTGAATGCTCTTACTTTTTGTTTGCCCTTCCTCGGTATCTTCCATGTAGAAATCTTAACTTAAAAGAAAGCCAAAATAAATATTTGGGTTTCTTCCGGGCCTCTCAAAGGTTATAAGGTTGAGATTATATTAAAATCTGAATTTCTATCCTACGTGCTTGAAATGTAGAGCTTTAAAATATGTCATGTTTAGCCTGGGGACAGCCTGTAGTTTTGTTAGATGTGATTTGAAAAGCATCTTAGGTGCTAGTGTATCCAAAGTTCATCAGTGAATTTTTCCACATCTTTTTTTTCCACACTAGGTGCTTGCCAGATGATGGCCACACTCCAAATTGCACTGCTGATGAAAAACATATGATCCAAAGCAATGAATACTGTGGTCTGATCACAGATCCCAATGGTCCATTCCAGAATTGCCACTCAGTAGTTGATCCACAAAGTTATTCTGAAGCCTGCCAGTATGATCTCTGTGAACTTCATTTGAACAATGCAGCCCTCTGTCAAAACCTGCAGGCTTATGCAGACGTGTGCCAAGCTGCAGGAGTCCAGCTGACGCCATGGAGAAATGCAACCTTCTGCCGTATGTATCAAACATTGCTGATTGCCACTTGTCAGGAGGATATAATTAAGACTTCCTGAAGAGAGAGCATTACAAGGCACTGTTTTGAATTCATATAATATTGTGAATCTTGACTGATCAGGCTAAAGATTTCAGGGTTACATATAGTCTTCAGTTTGATTCCTTTGGGAAGATTCTAGTGAAAATAGTTAAGCTGCTTCGGCCAAAAGGAGAAAATACTGTCTAGTGCATCTTAAAATAGAATTGGCATTTTTTTTCTTTAAATTCCTCTGGTGTCTCTATAGTATTGTTCAGGGGTATTAAGTGTACAAGGGACATTTTATTTAGAGGCGTTTTTTTACCTTCTGAAGAAGCTATGCCTGAACTTAAGTGTCTTTGAGGGGAAAAAAAAGTCTCATTTTGCACATGCTTAATAGACATGTAAGAGTTTACCCACCCTCTCTGCTGAGAGCCTGAGCTGCCTTCTCCTGTGCTCCCAGCCTCTCTACCCTGCAGGGTGGCCAGGCACCCAGTTTACAGAAGGGAAGCTGTGTCTTCTCCTCCTGCAGCAACCTCAGCAAAAACATGTCAAGGCAGATACCTTATATGAACATAGAAGGGACATGAGCCAGAGCAGCTGAAAGGCAGAGCTGTAGAGGGGGATAAGGAATCCAGGCAGTCTGGGACAGTGAGAAAGGAGCTTTGACTAGGAACTGAAGAGGACTAATGAATAGGCTAAGTGGAAGACCCTGGATTTAGAGAAAGCAAGTAGGAGCTAGAAAGTAAAAAGAGAATTTGCTCAGAAACCTGTGGAAAAGAGGAAAGACAGATTGAAACTAGGTAGCTGGTCCAGTGGTCAGAGCTTGTTGCTCTTGCAGGAATAATGACATCTGAATTGATGGAAGGAGGCAACACAGGTAGGCAGTCTGGAATTAAAGGCCAGGACTGAAGTAAGAAACCTGAGCAATGGAGATTGTAATCATGCTAATGGAAGTGGAGAAGGTAGTGAGGGTGGGAAAGAGACAGAAACACACAGAGGCACAAGACAAAAGGTGCCAAGTATTGAAGTAATGGACAGAAGTCTCTGCTGGAGATTAAATGGGAATAATGACCATTCTTCTGTGAATGATGATAAAGATTAAATAATGAACATTTCTCAAGTATTCAGGCATATACTATAGAGAAAAAAAAAAAAAGAAAAAGAGTTATCTTTATAATATTGTTTAAATACCATCTGAAAGTCCTGAACAGATCTAGTCCCACCAGAAGCCATGCAAGGAACATGAAATAGTGATCCCGTGCAGTGCACTGAAGGATATGGGGAGACTAAAGAAAGAGACTTGTCTGTAAACACTGGAATGACTGAAGCCTGATTTCTTTCTGACTTTTGTTTCACATTTAACTGCAGTCTCTAACTGGAGCATTTTCTCTGCTGGGGCTGTTACTGAGGTTTTCTCTCACACAGATTCTGTGGTTTCTAAGCAGGAGTGAGTCCTCTCTGTAGCTGTTCTTTCTGTTGACGGAGCTTGCAGGATCTCTCCTCTTTGCCTTGCACCTATTTAATTTAGTGGACCTGAATATGGTTTTGTCCTCTACCAACCTCACCAACTTATTTCCAATGAGTCAGCTGTGTCAAATTTAGTAAGTGGGAGGATGAGCAGAGAAATGTACAATGTAATTGTGTGATCTCTGTCTCCTTAGGAAAGCAGGCTAAAAATAAGTGAGAAACTATGTCATTAGAAATTGAACTGCATCATATAAACATATAGAAGCTGAAAAAAGATTGTTCAAGAAACTTTAGTTCTGGTATCTTCTCACCTGAAAACGTCAGTGTTTAAAATACCTAATTAGTTTGGATATCTACATGCCGTGTATGTAACAAGATCTAAAAATAGCATAGAGCACTTGTACATCCTGATTATTTAACAAACATTAAAGACCTTGGTGAAGTGAAAAAATATAAATTAAGGAGTTACAATATGATTACAATTAAATATCAGGACTATAACCTAAATATGGCACATCTAGGATAAATAATTAACATGACACTGATATCCTCAGCCCAATGCAAAAATTCAAAGCAATCATCTTCAGGAATAAGAGATCTCCTAGGAGATTCTCTCCATGAGGGAAACTTTGATTAGCCGAAACCTCAAGAGAAATTAAAGGGTGGTAAGACAGCAAAGGCATGCATCAAACAGCCTCAGAAGTCCAAGATGTCCCCAAATATTTCAAAACAAAGCAGAATATCTTATTAGGAAAACCCCACTACTTCAGTAGTTAAAAAATCTTTAATAAATAGGTTTATCTTTTATTACACAGCACTAGCCTGTCCGGCCAACAGTCACTACGAGCCCTGTGCTGCAGCCTGCCCTGCCACCTGTGTTGACCCACTAGCACCCTACAACTGTAGCCTGCCGTGCGTGGAGGGATGTGCATGCGACAGCGGGTACCTGCTCTACAATGACCGATGTGTGCCCAGCCAGCAGTGCGGGTGCTGGCACAATGGGCAGCATTACCCTGTGGGCTCGGAGTTCTGGACAGACACCACCTGCTCCTCCAAGTGCACGTGTCCCGCACGGGGAAGCAAAGTCCAGTGCTCCAATGCCTCATGCCCTGCGGGCCAGTACTGCGGGGTGCAGGATGGGAAACCTGCGTGCCTCGAACAATCCTACGGCATCTGCCACGTCCACGGTGACCCTCACTACAACACCTTTGACAAGGTGACGCACAACTTCATGGGCAACTGCACCTACACCCTGGCCAAAGTGTGCTCCAACACCTCCTCCCTGCCCTACTTCAATGTTGAGGCCAAGAACGAGCATCGTGGCAACACCAGAGTGTCCTATGTGCGCGAAGTCCTGGTTGAGGTGTACGGAGAGCGCATTGCCATTGTCAAGAAGGAGCAGAGCCAAGTGCTGGTAGGCATTGGGGCTGGCACAAGCGTGGCGCGGCTGCGAGGCAGGGCTGGCTTTTCTTGGCAGGGCCTGGCACGTACCAGACATCTCCGTTGTCCCCGGCCCGGGTGGGTTTCCCTGAAGCCACTGGGTTGATTTGTTTTTCCGTTCTGGAGGGGTTGGAGCAGGAAGAGGCAAACGGGGAATGTGGCTCGTGTTGAACAGAGGCCCCTGCAGAGCGCAGAACGCAGACCTGTCTCCGCAAGCCGCGGGGGCATCTGGGTGTGAGGGCATCGTGGGCACCGGTTTGCCATGCCTGGCCTGGCAGCTTATTTCCCTGGGACAGGAGATCCCAGGGAGGCCAGGGACAAGTCCAGGGTCCATTGCGGTGTGTCTGCCCTAGGTGAACAATGTGCGCCACACCTTGCCGGTGAGCGCAGCGGGAGGAGCCATCGCGGTGAGCAGGAGCGGCCGCTACATCGTCCTGGAGACAGACTTCAACCTCCGAGTGTCCTACGACACTGACCACTCGGTGGAGGTGAAGGTGCCCACCACCTACTTCAACCTGACCTGTGGCATGTGCGGGAACTTCAACAGCCGCAGAGAGGACGATTACATGATGCCCAACGGGCAGCAGGCCGCAGACTCCAATGCGCTGGGGGAGAGCTGGCAGGTCCCAGACAACGACTCCTCTTGCGGTGTCCCCGTCCCCCCCACACCCTGCAGTGCAGAAGAGGAGAAGCTCTACCGATCGGAGCAGTTCTGTGGCATGCTGACTGCCCAGCCTGGCTCTTTTGAGAGGTGCCACGCCGTGATCAACCCCCAGAGCTACTTTGAGACCTGTTTCTATGACCTTTGTGCCCTGAATGGTGGCCAGGAGGTCCTGTGTGCTACTCTGGAGGCCTACGCTGACGCGTGCCAGGCAGCCGGCGTGACTCTTCTTCCCTGGAGGAATGCCACTTTCTGCCGTGAGTACCTGCCTTGCAGTTGCCAGAAGGGAAATGTGTCTCTCCCCGAGCCCAGAACCTCTGGCCAAAGCAAGTCTTTGGTCTTCCCCTTCCCAGAAGGTCGTCCTTCCTGGAAGGCTTGCTGGTCCTCATTGTCCCCTTCCCATTGCAGCCCTGCTGTGCCCTGCCAACAGCTACTATGACCCTTGCATGACCGGCTGTCCTGCCACCTGTGTTGACCGACAAGCCCCACAGAACTGCTCCAAGCCCTGCGTGGAGGGATGTGCGTGCACCTCTGGCTTCCTCCTCAGCGGAGACACCTGCGTGCCCGAGGCCCAGTGTGGCTGCCTCTTTGAGGGCAACTACTACAGCGTGAGTGGAAACCCTGCCCTGGCTTGCACCCCTCCCAGGGAACTCCCTTGCCTCTGCTTCCCTGCCTGGTATGCTGACGCTCGGTGTTTCCCTACCTGCAGGAAGGTGAGCACTCTGTGAACGAGAACTGCACTCGCCAGTGCCGGTGTGAAGCCAACGGCCAGATGGTTTGCTCTGCGTTGTCCTGTGGTGTGGACGAGGTCTGCGAGATCCAGAACGGCCAGAGGGGCTGTTACCCAGCCAGCACTGCTCTCTGTCACATCTACGGCGACCCGCATTACAGCACCTTCGATGGGAAGCTTCACCACTTCCAGGGCTCCTGCAACTACACGGTGGTGACGGGCTGTGACAACTCCTCCGTTGGGTTCAGCGTCACCACCCGCAACGAACATCGCGGCAGCAAGAGCTGGACAGCTCTGAACTCGGTGGCACTGTCCATGGAAGGCCTCCACATTGCTCTGCGCAAGAACAAGGCGGTCTACGTAAGCCCCTCATTTTTACACCCGGGGACAACAGACGCCCGAGGCACCATTAAGTACCACTCTGCCCCCAAGGGGAGCTTGATGGTCCCTGGGCCTGCTGGCATGCTCACAGAAGAGCCCGGCGAGGCTCTGAGCAGGGCAGATACGGCTGCTTGTGCAGCAACAGATGTTCAGCTTGTTTTCCTGAGCTTTCGGTGTGCCGTATCTAGAGTAGCTGCTGGCAGCAGTAGGCCTGGGCAGGGTTTCTCATGCCATCAGCGCTTCTGACTCACTGGGCCCTGGCACCACCGCAGTGCAGAACAGTGACCTCTTGGTAGAGGGCATCTCTTTATGCTTCTGTCTCCCTCTCTCCCCCTTATTCAGATCAACGGTGCTCTGACCTCCCTGCCTGCTTCTCCTGCTCCCGGTGTGACTGTTTCCCTGAGTGGCTCCTACGTGCGGGTTTCTACCAAGCTGGGCCTGCAGCTGCAGTTCAATGGGGACCATGAGCTCCTAGTGAGGGTGTCTGAGAAGCACAAGGGCAAGCTGTGTGGGCTGTGTGGGGCGTACACTGGGAGCCAGCAGGACGACTTCATGCGACCCGATGGGGTTGTCGTGCCCAACTTCAATGACTTTGGAGACAGCTGGATGGTGCCGGATAACGAGTGGCCGTGAGTCCTTCTTCCGTCACGTAGATGATGGATGAAAGGGAGCGTGGGAGAGGGGAGCTGTGAGGGGCACAAGGAGGGAGGGCTGGTCATGGCAGGCACGGAGCAAGGGAGAGGGGCAGGCAGTTGTGGGAAGGCGTGTGAGAGCGTGTAGAGGCTCCACAGCAGCAGACGTATTGTCCTTGTGTCTCACCTCTCTGCTCCACCCACCAGCGGGATGTCCTGTCCGCAACTGGGTGCCAGATGTGTGGCCGTTCCCCTTTCCCCTCAAGGCTGGCTTGCTTGTGGCAGGGTCCCGGCCCCTCCGCTCCGTCAGGGTGCACGGTGCTCATTCTTGCAAGTGACAGCCGTGGGTGCTTTGTCTTGGCGAGGAATCTGAACTCCAGAGGCTGAGGTTTTGGCTGGGGAGGAGGTCAAGAAACGATGTGGCTGGGGTCCACAGGCTGCTGTGAGCTCAAGGCTGTCTGTCTGCTTTGCAGGTGTGAGCCAGGCACCGACCTGCCTGTGTCCTGCTCCCCCTCTGAGGAGGAGGCGGCTAACAAGCAGTGTGCAATCCTCACGCAACTCGGTGGCCCGTTCCAGCCATGCCATGCAGTTCTACCGCCCCAGACATACTTTGAGAGCTGTGTCTATGACCAGTGTGCCACGGGCGGCAGCACGGAGCACCTCTGCAATGACCTGGGGGCCTATGCCGCAGCCTGTGCTGAGGCAGGCGTGGCTGTGGGAGACTGGAGTGCTGGCACTGTCTGTGGTAAGCGTCAGTTTTGGATGTGTTTTCATGAGTGAGTTGTAATGGTATTTGTGCACAGGTTCAGAGGGAACGAGTGGTAGTCGTTCCTTTTGTTGAGCAGATCCATGGGTGTTCTTTTCTTCTTGTACGTTCTGTGGCTTTCAGTCCTATGCCTGAGGTTTAAGATCCAGGAACCCCTTAAAATGTCAATGTGTTCTTAACAGTGCCCAATGTGTTCTTAACATTGTTGTTTGTCCTTAGCGCAGGAGTGGCCTGACCGGAGTGCTGTATCAGCAGCTTTTTTGCGGTACGAAGGCAGACATTGCCTGATAGATGTTGGGGGATAGCAATGCACTGCCAGTCAGGAGGGGCTTGGCCTTTGCTATGTACTGCCCTTCCCTGTACATGAAGTGCAGCTTCAAGAAGCAGCCAGAAAGGTCCTGAGGTTGTAGAAAATCATTGGTAGCATCCATCCCAAGACATAGCCCATGACCTCTGGTAGGCTTAGCAAGGTACCACCCACAAAAGCGGAGAGGAGAAGTGGGACCAGAGGTGAGAGAGGGAGAAAGAAAGAAGCCTTGACTAATGTACAACATGGGATACCCAGAATGGGGATGATTCCCCAGGAAAAACCTCACTCCTCAGCCTGTCCTTCCTCAGGTTACTCTCTGATACACCAGCATGCTGCCTACGTCCACTTGCTTGGCCATCCTCGCCTGGCCATGAGCACGCCAGGGATGTACGTGTGCCCTGTGGGAGGCGGGGAAAAGGCGGCCCCACCCTCACTCTAGCAACGCTCCTTTCCTTTCTGCACCATATCCAGCTCCCCCACCAGCCTGCACATTGAAAGACGGCTTCTGTGACTGGGTCCAGGCAGATTAGAGCGGCGTTGACTGGATAAGTCACAAGGCTTAGGAGGGCAGCTTGAGGAATGTTACGCTTCCTGTGGCAGTCAATATAGTTTCTGTCTTGAACGAGAGCTGATCGAGGAAGATTGATTTGCTTCTGCCGTTGTCTCCTTCCTAGGCAATGTGACTCCAACACCAGGCACCATCACCCCCACACCTCCAAAAGGTGAAACCACCACATCACCACCCATACCAGGCCCAGGTGAGTAGAGTAGACCAGTCACGGGGCTGTTGTTCCTGGTGCAAGGTGATCTGGGCACAAGAAGCAGCAGGAGGAGCTTAACTGAACGTTTCCACTCGCTTTTCCCCTGCCAGGGACCTGTGTGGTGGAAGGAGACCCTCACTACCACACATTTGACAATCAGCTACACCACTTCATGGGCACCTGCACCTACACCCTCTCCAAGCTGTGCGACAGCAACAGTTCTCTGCCCTACTTCAACGTGGAAGCGGCCAATGAGCACAGGGGAAGCAACACTCGCGTGTCCTACGTTCGATACGTGGACGTCGATGTGGCTGGCCAGCGGATAAGGCTGGGAAAGGGCGGAGTGGTGACGGTACGGACAAGGGGCAGAGGTGGTGGGGCAATGCGAGAGGAGAGAGCTGTGCCAGTTGGGTTACTCCAACCCTGCCTTGGTGTCTGTCCTTCCAGGTCAATGGAGTGGCAGAGGTGCTGCCGTGCACCCCATCCGCGGGCGTGCAGGTCTCGTCCAGCGGATTCTACACAGTGGTCACGACAGACTTCGGCTTGAGAGTGAAGTTTGATGGGAACCATCGGGTGGAGGTGACACTCCCAAGCACCTTTGGGAAGAAGGTTTGTGGCATGTGTGGGAACTACAACGGGATGGCAGCAGATGACTTCCTGAACCCGGACGGGGTGCTGGAGCCAGACTCCACCAGCCTGGGCAACAGCTGGCAGGTGTCCAACGACAGCAGGTGTGTGTGGTCCACCAGCAGGTCTGGGGACGTGTCAGGCAAGGAGAGGGGGAGGCACCAGGAGAAGCCCACAGATGACCCAGGAGCCCTTCCTCCTCTCTTTCCACAGCTGCTCAGCCGGACCGCTCCCCACCCCAGCCTGCAACGAGACGGACAAGCAAGTCATTGCCAGCAGCCACTTCTGTGGGCTCCTCACTGACACCAGCGGCCCGTTTCAGATGTGCCACGCTGTGCTGAGCCCCAGCAGCTATTTTGACACCTGCCTTTATGACCTGTGTGAGCTGGGGCTGGACCACGAGGTCCTGTGCAAGAGCTTGCAGTCCTACGCGGATGCCTGCCAGTCGCTTGGTGTCAACATCCCTGTTTGGAGGAACGCAACCTTCTGCCGTAAGTCCACACACAGTACCATGGGTCGTTACTCTCAGGAAAACACAGAACAGGAATGAAAGAGTGGGGTGGGGAATAAGAAATATTTTTATGACGTGCCGTGGGGATTTACAGGTGGTGGTCACTATTAGAGGCACCGTTTTCTGTTTCATTTGATTCGGTATGACTTAGAATACCCATGGAGACAAGCAGACCACAGAGAAAATACAGACTCTTAATTTGTCAAAAAGGGGAAAAATAGCACAAAGAAGTGTGATGTTCTCCAAGTAATGGCCATGTCTTCCGTCTCGGCAGCTGTCACCTGTCCAGCCAACAGTCACTACGAGCCCTGTGCTGCAGCCTGCCCTGCCACCTGTGTTGACCCGATGGCTCCCGCTACCTGTAGCCTGCCGTGCGTGGAGGGATGTGTGTGTGACAGCGGGTACCTCCTCTACAATGACCGATGTGTGCCCAGCCAGCAGTGCGGGTGCTGGCACAATGGGCAGCATTACCCTGTGGGCTCGGAGTTCTGGACGGACACCACCTGCTCCTCCAAGTGCACGTGTCCCGCACGGGGAAGCAAAGTCCAGTGCTCCAATGCCTCATGCCCTGCGGGCCAGTACTGCGGGGTGCAGGATGGGAAACCTGCGTGCCTCGAACAATCCTACGGCATCTGCCACGTCCACGGTGACCCTCACTACAACACCTTTGACAAGGTGACGCACAACTTCATGGGCAACTGCACCTACACCCTGGCCAAAGTGTGCTCCAACACCTCCTCCCTGCCCTACTTCAATGTTGAGGCCAAGAACGAGCATCGTGGCAACACCAGAGTGTCCTATGTGCGCGAAGTCCTGGTTGAGGTGTACGGAGAGCGCATTGCCATTGTCAAGAAGGAGCAGAGCCAAGTGCTGGTAGGCATTGGGGCTGGCACAAGCGTGGCGCGGCTGCGAGGCAGGGCTGGCTTTTCTTGGCAGGGCCTGGCACGTACCAGACATCTCCGTTGTCCCCGGCCCGGGTGGGTTTCCCTGAAGCCACTGGGTTGCTTTGTTTTTCCGTTCTGGAGGGGTTGGAGCAGGAAGAGGCAAACGGGGAATGTGGCTCGTGTTGAACAGAGGCCCCTGCAGAGCGCAGAACGCAGACCTGTCTCCGCAAGCCGCGGGGGCATCTGGGTGTGAGGGCATCGTGGGCACCGGTTTGCCATGCCTGGCCTGGCAGCTTATTTCCCTGGGACAGGAGATCCCAGGGAGGCCAGGGACAAGTCCAGGGTCCATTGCGGTGTGTCTGCCCTAGGTGAACAATGTGCGCCACACCTTGCCGGTGAGCGCAGCGGGAGGAGCCATCGCGGTGAGCAGGAGCGGCCGCTACATCGTCCTGGAGACAGACTTCAACCTCCGAGTGTCCTACGACACTGACCACTCGGTGGAGGTGAAGGTGCCCACCACCTACTTCAACCTGACCTGTGGCATGTGCGGGAACTTCAACAACCGCAGAGAGGACGATTACATGATGCCCAACGGGCAGCAGGCCGCAGACTCCAATGCGCTGGGGGAGAGCTGGCAGGTCCCAGACAACGACTCCTCTTGCGGTGTCCCCGTCCCCCCCACACCCTGCAGTGCAGAAGAGGAGAAGCTCTACCGATCGGAGCAGTTCTGTGGCATGCTGACTGCCCAGCCTGGCTCTTTTGAGAGGTGCCACGCCGTGATCAACCCCCAGAGCTACTTTGAGACCTGTTTCTATGACCTTTGTGCCCTGAATGGTGGCCAGGAGGTCCTGTGTGCTACTCTGGAGGCCTACGCTGACGCGTGCCAGGCAGCCGGCGTGACTCTTCTTCCCTGGAGGAATGCCACTTTCTGCCGTGAGTACCTGCCTTGCAGTTGCCAGAAGGGAAATGTGTCTCTCCCCGAGCCCAGAACCTCTGGCCAAAGCAAGTCTTTGGTCTTCCCCTTCCCAGAAGGTCGTCCTTCCTGGAAGGCTTGCTGGTCCTCATTGTCCCCTTCCCATTGCAGCCCTGCTGTGCCCTGCCAACAGCTACTATGACCCTTGCATGACCGGCTGTCCTGCCACCTGTGTTGACCGACAAGCCCCACAGAACTGCTCCAAGCCCTGCATGGAGGGATGTGCGTGCACCTCTGGCTTCCTCCTCAGCGGAGACACCTGCGTGCCCGAGGCCCAGTGTGGCTGCCTCTTTGAGGGCAACTACTACAGCGTGAGTGGAAACCCTGCCCTGGCTTGCACCCCTCCCAGGGAACTCCCTTGCCTCTGCTTCCCTGCCTGGTATGCTGACGCTCGGTGTTTCCCTACCTGCAGGAAGGTGAGCACTCTGTGAACGAGAACTGCACTCGCCAGTGCCGGTGTGAAGCCAACGGCCAGATGGTTTGCTCTGCGTTGTCCTGTGGTGTGGACGAGGTCTGCGAGATCCAGAACGGCCAGAGGGGCTGTTACCCAGCCAGCACTGCTCTCTGTCACATCTACGGCGACCCGCATTACAGCACCTTCGATGGGAAGCTTCACCACTTCCAGGGCTCCTGCAACTACACGGTGGTGACGGGCTGTGACAACTCCTCCGTTGGGTTCAGCGTCACCACCCGCAACGAACATCGCGGCAGCAAGAGCTGGACAGCTCTGAACTCGGTGGCACTGTCCATGGAAGGCCTCCACATTGCTCTGCGCAAGAACAAGGCGGTCTACGTAAGCCCCTCATTTTTACACCCGGGGACAACAGACGCCCGAGGCACCATTAAGTACCACTCTGCCCCCAAGGGGAGCTTGATGGTCCCTGGGCCTGCTGGCATGCTCACAGAAGAGCCCGGCGAGGCTCTGAGCAGGGCAGATACGGCTGCTTGTGCAGCAACAGATGTTCAGCTTGTTTTCCTGAGCTTTCGGTGTGCCGTATCTAGAGTAGCTGCTGGCAGCAGTAGGCCTGGGCAGGGTTTCTCATGCCATCAGCGCTTCTGACTCACTGGGCCCTGGCACCACCGCAGTGCAGAACAGTGACCTCTTGGTAGAGGGCATCTCTTTATGCTTCTGTCTCCCTCTCTCCCCCTTATTCAGATCAACGGTGCTCTGACCTCCCTGCCTGCTTCTCCTGCTCCCGGTGTGACTGTTTCCCTGAGTGGCTCCTACGTGCGGGTTTCTACCAAGCTGGGCCTGCAGCTGCAGTTCAATGGGGACCATGAGCTCCTAGTGAGGGTGTCTGAGAAGCACAAGGGCAAGCTGTGTGGGCTGTGTGGGGCGTACACTGGGAGCCAGCAGGACGACTTCATGCGACCCGATGGGGTTGTCGTGCCCAACTTCAATGACTTTGGAGACAGCTGGATGGTGCCGGATAACGAGTGGCCGTGAGTCCTTCTTCCGTCACGTAGATGATGGATGAAAGGGAGCGTGGGAGAGGGGAGCTGTGAGGGGCACAAGGAGGGAGGGCTGGTCATGGCAGGCACGGAGCAAGGGAGAGGGGCAGGCAGTTGTGGGAAGGCGTGTGAGAGCGTGTAGAGGCTCCACAGCAGCAGACGTATTGTCCTTGTGTCTCACCTCTCTGCTCCACCCACCAGCGGGATGTCCTGTCCGCAACTGGGTGCCAGATGTGTGGCCGTTCCCCTTTCCCCTCAAGGCTGGCTTGCTTGTGGCAGGGTCCCGGCCCCTCCGCTCCGTCAGGGTGCACGGTGCTCATTCTTGCAAGTGACAGCCGTGGGTGCTTTGTCTTGGCGAGGAATCTGAACTCCAGAGGCTGAGGTTTTGGCTGGGGAGGAGGTCAAGAAACGATGTGGCTGGGGTCCACAGGCTGCTGTGAGCTCAAGGCTGTCTGTCTGCTTTGCAGGTGTGAGCCAGGCACCGACCTGCCTGTGTCCTGCTCCCCCTCTGAGGAGGAGGCGGCTAACAAGCAGTGTGCAATCCTCACGCAACTCGGTGGCCCGTTCCAGCCATGCCATGCAGTTCTACCGCCCCAGACATACTTTGAGAGCTGTGTCTATGACCAGTGTGCCACGGGCGGCAGCACGGAGCACCTCTGCAATGACCTGGGGGCCTATGCCGCAGCCTGTGCTGAGGCAGGCGTGGCTGTGGGAGACTGGAGTGCTGGCACTGTCTGTGGTAAGCGTCAGTTTTGGATGTGTTTTCATGAGTGAGTTGTAATGGTATTTGTGCACAGGTTCAGAGGGAACGAGTGGTAGTCGTTCCTTTTGTTGAGCAGATCCATGGGTGTTCTTTTCTTCTTGTACGTTCTGTGGCTTTCAGTCCTATGCCTGAGGTTTAAGATCCAGGAACCCCTTAAAATGTCAATGTGTTCTTAACAGTGCCCAATGTGTTCTTAACATTGTTGTTTGTCCTTAGCGCAGGAGTGGCCTGACCGGAGTGCTGTATCAGCAGCTTTTTTGCGGTACGAAGGCAGACATTGCCTGATAGATGTTGGGGGATAGCAATGCACTGCCAGTCAGGAGGGGCTTGGCCTTTGCTATGTACTGCCCTTCCCTGTACATGAAGTGCAGCTTCAAGAAGCAGCCAGAAAGGTCCTGAGGTTGTAGAAAATCATTGGTAGCATCCATCCCAAGACATAGCCCATGACCTCTGGTAGGCTTAGCAAGGTACCACCCACAAAAGCGGAGAGGAGAAGTGGGACCAGAGGTGAGAGAGGGAGAAAGAAAGAAGCCTTGACTAATGTACAACATGGGATACCCAGAATGGGGATGATTCCCCAGGAAAAACCTCACTCCTCAGCCTGTCCTTCCTCAGGTTACTCTCTGATACACCAGCATGCTGCCTACGTCCACTTGCTTGGCCATCCTCGCCTGGCCATGAGCACGCCAGGGATGTACGTGTGCCCTGTGGGAGGCGGGGAAAAGGTGGCCCCACCCTCACTCTAGCAACGCTCCTTTCCTTTCTGCACCATATCCAGCTCCCCCACCAGCCTGCACATTGAAAGACGGCTTCTGTGACTGGGTCCAGGCAGATTAGAGCGGCGTTGACTGGATAAGTCACAAGGCTTAGGAGGGCAGCTTGAGGAATGTTACGCTTCCTGTGGCAGTCAATATAGTTTCTGTCTTGAACGAGAGCTGATCGAGGAAGATTGATTTGCTTCTGCCATTGTCTCCTTCCTAGGCAATGTGACTCCAACACCAGGCACCATCACCCCCACACCTCCAAAAGGTGAAACCACCACATCACCACCCATACCAGGCTCAAGTGAGTAGACTAGAGTGGTGGAGGTTTCTTCATGTGTCACCTAACTGTTCTGGTAGGCCAGCCCTTGGGTGAAGAGACCCATTGTGACAGGGATACTGTGGAATCCCTGTCCTGTGCTCCTTTTGCCATTTGTTTGGGAAGGGTGCAACATCCCCATTTGGGAACACGTCCCCATTACGAAACGCATCTTCTCCACCTCACTTTCACTGTACATCCAGCAGGTCCTACAACTTTGGACCCCTTGCCAGACACCTCAACGCGGCCTCCACATACAACGACATCACCAGCACCTGGGACAAGCACAGGTACTCTTGTCTCCCATCCATGGCTTTTACTGGCAGGGCTAGGCACTCAGCTCGTGTACTTCCACTTGGCCATCCTCACCTGGCCATGAGCATGCCATGGGTGTAGGTGTGCCCTGTGGGACATGGGGAAAAGGTGGCTCCACCCTCACTTTAGAAACTCTCTTTCCCTTTCCGCACCATATCCAGCTCCCCCACCAGACTGCAATTTCGCCTGCACATTCGATGATGACTTCTGTGAGTGGGTCCAGGCAGATTACAGCAGCATTGACTGGATAAGGCACAAGGGTCCCACACCCACGCAAAATACTGGCCCCTCCTCTGACCACACAACAGGAGGTAGGAACAGCAATCAGTACACAGGGGTCCTTCGGGCAGAGGGCTGTCCCTGGGAAGATGGCAACAAACCTCTTCTAACAGCAAATACAGGCCACATGTTTCCTGGCCTTGATCCAGAGCCATTTATGGCAGTCTCCCCCAAAGCCAGAGCTGCCTTTTAGGAAGCTTTCCAGCCCTGGGAATCAGTCTGTGGTAGCCTCAGGGCAGGCAAGGACCTGCCGTGTAAGGAGGAAAGTCATGCAAAGCTTGATGACCCGGCTGTCTCGGGGAACAGGTGTCTCTTTTAGGAGATGCTGGCTTCTCCAGAAGCCAATGATGAGTGGGCCCCAAAGCTGCAGAGCCATGCAAGGATTGTGACGGTGCTTTGGAGGCGGTGCCATTGCCCAGTCCAAGCCATACAGCTGCCATGGCCCAGAGAGCACGGTTCATGGGTGGACTCAGGGCTGGGGAGGGTTATGGCTAGCAAAGGACCTGTGTTTGCTCCCCCTTCCTTTTGCCTGCCTTGAACTGCAGCAGAGGGTGCTCCCAGGACTGTGCTTGGGTTGTCCCTGGCTGCTTTGTCTACATTTGATGGTGTGTGACAGTGTGGCTCACGCTTTGTTTCAGACGGCTACTACATCTACCTGCAAGGGAGCAATGCCCTCCCTGGCTTTGTGGCTCATCTGGTCAGTCCGGTGTGCAGTTCAGAAGGACCGCACTGCTTCCGCTTCTGGTATCACATGTACGGAGTGGCTGAAGCAATGGCCCTGCGGGTATACGTGGTTAAGGACGAAGAGCTAGTGCTGGTCTGGAACAGCACTGGGAACCACGGGGACAGTTGGAACTTGGGAGAGATCACAGTGCACAGCACAGGAAACATGCAGGTAAGGGCACAGGCTTTCACTGCCATCTGAGATGAACCGCGCTTTCTAATTGCACTTCACAAGTGTGGCCGGAGCTAATGCTGGGAACCATCCCTTCCATTAGATTGTCCTGGAGGGAGAATGGGGTGAAGATTTCCGGAGCGAAGTAGCATTGGATGATCTGTCCATTGAAGAGGGATACTGCACAGGTACAAGCCTCAGCTTGGGGAAGGGCAGCTTGAGAGATGTCACTAATTGACATGGAAGACTGTGCTACAGGCAGGAGTACAGGTTGTCTCTGCAGGGCCCTGCAAGCCAGTGGTGCAGCCTGTGCCCAATCAGGCTTTCCTCTGCAATACTGGAGCACTGCTACTGCCTGCAGTCACTATTTAGTTCATGTAAGGCCCATTGCCAAGACATTGAGCATAGGTACAGAATTCCCTATTGTGCTTTTGTCACCCAGCTATGCTGGTGGCAGGACCCTTGTTGGGATGTTTGGGAAGGGTGCATCAGCTGCCTGCAACAAAACTCCCGCGTTGGCGCGGAACTCCTCTGACTCTCTCTTGTGCTAGGTCCATCAACCACGGAACCTGGGACCACCTTGCCAAAAACCACAACGCAGACTCCACACACAACAAGACCTACACCGAGCTCAGGTACTGCCATGTTCCATCCCCATCTTCTACTGCCTGCGGCACGTGTTCCCTCAGCTTTCTTTGAGGCTCGTGGCCAAGGGATGGAGCGTCTCTCTATCGAAGGAGCTGCGTTTCTCCTTTTGTCAGCCAGCAATGCTGTTTGGAGAGCACTTGAGTGCAGAAATCTTTGCTGAGGAGTCACTGTGCCATCCCTGCCCTCGGCCTCTCTGGTCACGGTGTGGGGGCGTTTGGGAAGGGTGCATCAGCTGCCTGCAACAAAACTCCCGCGTTGGCGCGGAACTCCTCTGACTCTCTCTTGTGCTAGGTCCATCAACCACGGAACCTGGGACCACCTTGCCAAAAACCACAACGCAGACTCCACACACAACAAGACCTACACCGAGCTCAGGTACTGCCATGTTCCATCCCCATCTTCTACTGCCTGCGGCACGTGTTCCCTCAGCTTTCTTTGAGGCTCGTGGCCAAGGGATGGAGCGTCTCTCTATCGAAGGAGCTGCGTTTCTCCTTTTGTCAGCCAGCAATGCTGTTTGGAGAGCACTTGAGTGCAGAAATCTTTGCTGAGGAGTCACTGTGCCATCCCTGCCCTCGGCCTCTCTGGTCACGGTGTGGGGGCGTTTGGGAAGGGTGCATCAGCTGCCTGCAACAAAACTCCCGCGTTGGCGCGGAACTCCTCTGACTCTCTCTTGTGCTAGGTCCATCAACCACGGAACCTGGGACCACCTTGCCAAAAACCACAACGCAGACTCCACACACAACAAGACCTACACCGAGCTCAGGTACTGCCATGTTCCATCCCCATCTTCTACTGCCTGCGGCACGTGTTCCCTCAGCTTTCTTTGAGGCTCGTGGCCAAGGGATGGAGCGTCTCTCTATCGAAGGAGCTGCGTTTCTCCTTTTGTCAGCCAGCAATGCTGTTTGGAGAGCACTTGAGTGCAGAAATCTTTGCTGAGGAGTCACTGTGCCATCCCTGCCCTCGGCCTCTCTGGTCACGGTGTGGGGGTGTTTGGGAAGGGTGCATCAGCTGCCTGCAACAAAACTCCCGCGTTGGCGCGGAACTCCTCTGACTCTCTCTTGTGCTAGGTCCATCAACCACGGAACCTGGGACCACCTTGCCAAAAACCACAACGCAGACTCCACACACAACAAGACCTACACCGAGCTCAGGTACTGCCATGTTCCATCCCCATCTTCTACTGCCTGCGGCACGTGTTCCCTCAGCTTTCTTTGAGGCTCGTGGCCAAGGGATGGAGCGTAACTCTATCGAAGGAGCTGCGTTTCTCCTTTTGTCAGCCAGCAATGCTGTTTGGAGAGCACTTGAGTGCAGAAATCTTTGCTGAGGAGTCACTGTGCCATCCCTGAACTCGGCCACTCTGGTCACGGTGTTGGGGTGTTTGGGAAGGGCAGCTTGAGGAATGTTATGCTTCCTGTGGCAGTCAATATAGTTTCTGTCTTGAACGAGAGCTGATCAAGGAAGATTGATTTGCTTCTGCCGTTGTCTCCTTCCTAGGCAATGTGACTCCAACACCAGGCACCATCACCCCCACACCTCCAAAAGGTGAAACCACCACATCACCACCCATACCAGGCCCAGGTGAGTAGAGTAGACCAGTCACGGGGCTGTTGTTCCTGGTGCAAGGTGATCTGGGCACAAGAAGCAGCAGGAGGAGCTTAACTGAACGTTTCCACTCGCTTTTCCCCTGCCAGGGACCTGTGTGGTGGAAGGAGACCCTCACTACCACACATTTGACAATCAGCTACACCACTTCATGGGCACCTGCACCTACACCCTCTCCAAGCTGTGCGACAGCAACAGTTCTCTGCCCTACTTCAACGTGGAAGCGGCCAATGAGCACAGGGGAAGCAACACTCGCGTGTCCTACGTTCGATACGTGGACGTCGATGTGGCTGGCCAGCGGATAAGGCTGGGAAAGGGCGGAGTGGTGACGGTACGGACAAGGGGCAGAGGTGGTGGGGCAATGCGAGAGGAGAGAGCTGTGCCAGTTGGGTTACTCCAACCCTGCCTTGGTGTCTGTCCTTCCAGGTCAATGGAGTGGCAGAGGTGCTGCCGTGCACCCCATCCGCGGGCGTGCAGGTCTCGTCCAGCGGATTCTACACAGTGGTCACGACAGACTTCGGCTTGAGAGTGAAGTTTGATGGGAACCATCGGGTGGAGGTGACGCTCCCAAGCACCTTTGGGAAGAAGGTTTGTGGCATGTGTGGGAACTACAACGGGATGGCAGCAGATGACTTCCTGAACCCGGACGGGGTGCTGGAGCCAGACTCCACCAGCCTGGGCAACAGCTGGCAGGTGTCCAACGACAGCAGGTGTGTGTGGTCCACCAGCAGGTCTGGGGACGTGTCAGGCAAGGAGAGGGGGAGGCACCAGGAGAAGCCCACAGATGACCCAGGAGCCCTTCCTCCTCTCTTTCCACAGCTGCTCAGCCGGACCGCTCCCCACCCCAGCCTGCAACGAGACGGACAAGCAAGTCATTGCCAGCAGCCACTTCTGTGGGCTCCTCACTGACACCAGCAGCCCGTTTCAGATGTGCCACGCTGTGCTGAGCCCCAGCAGCTATTTTGACACCTGCCTTTATGACCTGTGTGAGCTGGGGCTGGACCACGAGGTCCTGTGCAAGAGCTTGCAGTCCTACGCGGATGCCTGCCAGTCGCTTGGTGTCAACATCCCTGTTTGGAGGAACGCAACCTTCTGCCGTAAGTCCACACACAGTACCATGGGTCGTTACTCTCAGGAAAACACAGAACAGGAATGAAAGAGTGGGGTGGGGAATAAGAAATATTTTTATGACGTGCCGTGGGGATTTACAGGTGGTGGTCACTATTAGAGGCACCGTTTTCTGTTTCATTTGATTCGGTATGACTTAGAATACCCATGGAGACAAGCAGACCACAGAGAAAATACAGACTCTTAATTTGTCAAAAGGGGGAAAAATAGCACAAAGAAGTGTGATGTTCTCCAAGTAATGGCCATGTCTTCCGTCTCGGCAGCTGTCACCTGTCCAGCCAACAGTCACTACGAGCCCTGTGCTGCAGCCTGCCCTGCCACCTGTGTTGACCCGATGGCTCCCGCTACCTGTAGCCTGCCGTGCGTGGAGGGATGTGTGTGTGACAGCGGGTACCTCCTCTACAATGACCGATGTGTGCCCAGCCAGCAGTGCGGGTGCTGGCACAATGGGCAGCATTACCCTGTGGGCTCGGAGTTCTGGACGGACACCACCTGCTCCTCCAAGTGCACGTGTCCCGCACGGGGAAGCAAAGTCCAGTGCTCCAATGCCTCATGCCCTGCGGGCCAGTACTGCGGGGTGCAGGATGGGAAACCTGCGTGCCTCGAACAATCCTACGGCATCTGCCACGTCCACGGTGACCCTCACTACAACACCTTTGACAAGGTGACGCACAACTTCATGGGCAACTGCACCTACACCCTGGCCAAAGTGTGCTCCAACACCTCCTCCCTGCCCTACTTCAATGTTGAGGCCAAGAACGAGCATCGTGGCAACACCAGAGTGTCCTATGTGCGCGAAGTCCTGGTTGAGGTGTACGGAGAGCGCATTGCCATTGTCAAGAAGGAGCAGAGCCAAGTGCTGGTAGGCATTGGGGCTGGCACAAGCGTGGCGCGGCTGCGAGGCAGGGCTGGCTTTTCTTGGCAGGGCCTGGCACGTACCAGACATCTCCGTTGTCCCCGGCCCGGGTGGGTTTCCCTGAAGCCACTGGGTTGCTTTGTTTTTCCGTTCTGGAGGGGTTGGAGCAGGAAGAGGCAAACGGGGAATGTGGCTCGTGTTGAACAGAGGCCCCTGCAGAGCGCAGAACGCAGACCTGTCTCCGCAAGCCGCGGGGGCATCTGGGTGTGAGGGCATCGTGGGCACCGGTTTGCCATGCCTGGCCTGGCAGCTTATTTCCCTGGGACAGGAGATCCCAGGGAGGCCAGGGACAAGTCCAGGGTCCATTGCGGTGTGTCTGCCCTAGGTGAACAATGTGCGCCACACCTTGCCGGTGAGCGCAGCGGGAGGAGCCATCGCGGTGAGCAGGAGCGGCCGCTACATCGTCCTGGAGACAGACTTCAACCTCCGAGTGTCCTACGACACTGACCACTCGGTGGAGGTGAAGGTGCCCACCACCTACTTCAACCTGACCTGTGGCATGTGCGGGAACTTCAACAACCGCAGAGAGGACGATTACATGATGCCCAACGGGCAGCAGGCCGCAGACTCCAATGCGCTGGGGGAGAGCTGGCAGGTCCCAGACAACGACTCCTCTTGCGGTGTCCCCGTCCCCCCCACACCCTGCAGTGCAGAAGAGGAGAAGCTCTACCGATCGGAGCAGTTCTGTGGCATGCTGACTGCCCAGCCTGGCTCTTTTGAGAGGTGCCACGCCGTGATCAACCCCCAGAGCTACTTTGAGACCTGTTTCTATGACCTTTGTGCCCTGAATGGTGGCCAGGAGGTCCTGTGTGCTACTCTGGAGGCCTACGCTGACGCGTGCCAGGCAGCCGGCGTGACTCTTCTTCCCTGGAGGAATGCCACTTTCTGCCGTGAGTACCTGCCTTGCAGTTGCCAGAAGGGAAATGTGTCTCTCCCCGAGCCCAGAACCTCTGGCCAAAGCAAGTCTTTGGTCTTCCCCTTCCCAGAAGGTCGTCCTTCCTGGAAGGCTTGCTGGTCCTCATTGTCCCCTTCCCATTGCAGCCCTGCTGTGCCCTGCCAACAGCTACTATGACCCTTGCATGACCGGCTGTCCTGCCACCTGTGTTGACCGACAAGCCCCACAGAACTGCTCCAAGCCCTGCATGGAGGGATGTGCGTGCACCTCTGGCTTCCTCCTCAGCGGAGACACCTGCGTGCCCGAGGCCCAGTGTGGCTGCCTCTTTGAGGGCAACTACTACAGCGTGAGTGGAAACCCTGCCCTGGCTTGCACCCCTCCCAGGGAACTCCCTTGCCTCTGCTTCCCTGCCTGGTATGCTGACGCTCGGTGTTTCCCTACCTGCAGGAAGGTGAGCACTCTGTGAACGAGAACTGCACTCGCCAGTGCCGGTGTGAAGCCAACGGCCAGATGGTTTGCTCTGCGTTGTCCTGTGGTGTGGACGAGGTCTGCGAGATCCAGAACGGCCAGAGGGGCTGTTACCCAGCCAGCACTGCTCTCTGTCACATCTACGGCGACCCGCATTACAGCACCTTCGATGGGAAGCTTCACCACTTCCAGGGCTCCTGCAACTACACGGTGGTGACGGGCTGTGACAACTCCTCCGTTGGGTTCAGCGTCACCACCCGCAACGAACATCGCGGCAGCAAGAGCTGGACAGCTCTGAACTCGGTGGCACTGTCCATGGAAGGCCTCCACATTGCTCTGCGCAAGAACAAGGCGGTCTACGTAAGCCCCTCATTTTTACACCCGGGGACAACAGACGCCCGAGGCACCATTAAGTACCACTCTGCCCCCAAGGGGAGCTTGATGGTCCCTGGGCCTGCTGGCATGCTCACAGAAGAGCCCGGCGAGGCTCTGAGCAGGGCAGATACGGCTGCTTGTGCAGCAACAGATGTTCAGCTTGTTTTCCTGAGCTTTCGGTGTGCCGTATCTAGAGTAGCTGCTGGCAGCAGTAGGCCTGGGCAGGGTTTCTCATGCCATCAGCGCTTCTGACTCACTGGGCCCTGGCACCACCGCAGTGCAGAACAGTGACCTCTTGGTAGAGGGCATCTCTTTATGCTTCTGTCTCCCTCTCTCCCCCTTATTCAGATCAACGGTGCTCTGACCTCCCTGCCTGCTTCTCCTGCTCCCGGTGTGACTGTTTCCCTGAGTGGCTCCTACGTGCGGGTTTCTACCAAGCTGGGCCTGCAGCTGCAGTTCAATGGGGACCATGAGCTCCTAGTGAGGGTGTCTGAGAAGCACAAGGGCAAGCTGTGTGGGCTGTGTGGGGCGTACACTGGGAGCCAGCAGGACGACTTCATGCGACCCGATGGGGTTGTCGTGCCCAACTTCAATGACTTTGGAGACAGCTGGATGGTGCCGGATAACGAGTGGCCGTGAGTCCTTCTTCCGTCACGTAGATGATGGATGAAAGGGAGCGTGGGAGAGGGGAGCTGTGAGGGGCACAAGGAGGGAGGGCTGGTCATGGCAGGCACGGAGCAAGGGAGAGGGGCAGGCAGTTGTGGGAAGGCGTGTGAGAGCGTGTAGAGGCTCCACAGCAGCAGACGTATTGTCCTTGTGTCTCACCTCTCTGCTCCACCCACCAGCGGGATGTCCTGTCCGCAACTGGGTGCCAGATGTGTGGCCGTTCCCCTTTCCCCTCAAGGCTGGCTTGCTTGTGGCAGGGTCCCGGCCCCTCCGCTCCGTCAGGGTGCACGGTGCTCATTCTTGCAAGTGACAGCCGTGGGTGCTTTGTCTTGGCGAGGAATCTGAACTCCAGAGGCTGAGGTTTTGGCTGGGGAGGAGGTCAAGAAACGATGTGGCTGGGGTCCACAGGCTGCTGTGAGCTCAAGGCTGTCTGTCTGCTTTGCAGGTGTGAGCCAGGCACCGACCTGCCTGTGTCCTGCTCCCCCTCTGAGGAGGAGGCGGCTAACAAGCAGTGTGCAATCCTCATGCAACTCGGTGGCCCGTTCCAGCCATGCCATGCAGTTCTACCGCCCCAGACATACTTTGAGAGCTGTGTCTATGACCAGTGTGCCACGGGCGGCAGCACGGAGCACCTCTGCAATGACCTGGGGGCCTATGCCGCAGCCTGTGCTGAGGCAGGCGTGGCTGTGGGAGACTGGAGTGCTGGCACTGTCTGTGGTAAGCGTCAGTTTTGGATGTGTTTTCATGAGTGAGCTGTAATGGTATTTGTGCACAGGTTCAGAGGGAACGAGTGGTAGTCGTTCCTTTTGTTGAGCAGATCCATGGGTGTTCTTTTCTTCTTGTACGTTCTGTGGCTTTCAGTCCTATGCCTGAGGTTTAAGATCCAGGAACCCCTTAAAATGTCAATGTGTTCTTAACAGTGCCCAATGTGTTCTTAACATTGTTGTTTGTCCTTAGCACAGGAGTGGCCTGACCGGAGTGCTGTATCAGCAGCTTTTTTGCGGTACGAAGGCAGACATTGCCTGATAGATGTTGGGGGATAGCAATGCACTGCCAGTCAGGAGGGGCTTGGCCTTTGCTATGTACTGCCCTTCCCTGTACATGAAGTGCAGCTTCAAGAAGCAGCCAGAAAGGTCCTGAGGTTGTAGAAAATCATTGGTAGCATCCATCCCAAGACATAGCCCATGACCTCTGGTAGGCTTAGCAAGGTACCACCCACAAAAGCGGAGAGGAGAAGTGGGACCAGAGGTGAGAGAGGGAGAAAGAAAGAAGCCTTGACTAATGTACAACATGGGATACCCAGAATGGGGATGATTCCCCAGGAAAAACCTCACTCCTCAGCCTGTCCTTCCTCAGGTTACTCTCTGATACACCAGCATGCTGCCTACGTCCACTTGCTTGGCCATCCTCGCCTGGCCATGAGCACGCCAGGGATGTACGTGTGCCCTGTGGGAGGCGGGGAAAAGGTGGCCCCACCCTCACTCTAGCAACGCTCCTTTCCTTTCTGCACCATATCCAGCTCCCCCACCAGCCTGCACATTGAAAGACGGCTTCTGTGACTGGGTCCAGGCAGATTAGAGCGGCGTTGACTGGATAAGTCACAAGGCTTAGGAGGGCAGCTTGAGGAATGTTACGCTTCCTGTGGCAGTCAATATAGTTTCTGTCTTGAACGAGAGCTGATCGAGGAAGATTGATTTGCTTCTGCCGTTGTCTCCTTCCTAGGCAATGTGACTCCAACACCAGGCACCATCACCCCCACACCTCCAAAAGGTGAAACCACCACATCACCACCCATACCAGGCCCAGGTGAGTAGAGTAGACCAGTCACGGGGCTGTTGTTCCTGGTGCAAGGTGATCTGGGCACAAGAAGCAGCAGGAGGAGCTTAACTGAACGTTTCCACTCGCTTTTCCCCTGCCAGGGACCTGTGTGGTGGAAGGAGACCCTCACTACCACACATTTGACAATCAGCTACACCACTTCATGGGCACCTGCACCTACACCCTCTCCAAGCTGTGCGACAGCAACAGTTCTCTGCCCTACTTCAACGTGGAAGCGGCCAATGAGCACAGGGGAAGCAACACTCGCGTGTCCTACGTTCGATACGTGGACGTCGATGTGGCTGGCCAGCGGATAAGGCTGGGAAAGGGCGGAGTGGTGACGGTACGGACAAGGGGCAGAGGTGGTGGGGCAATGCGAGAGGAGAGAGCTGTGCCAGTTGGGTTACTCCAACCCTGCCTTGGTGTCTGTCCTTCCAGGTCAATGGAGTGGCAGAGGTGCTGCCGTGCACCCCATCCGCGGGCGTGCAGGTCTCGTCCAGCGGATTCTACACAGTGGTCACGACAGACTTCGGCTTGAGAGTGAAGTTTGATGGGAACCATCGGGTGGAGGTGACGCTCCCAAGCACCTTTGGGAAGAAGGTTTGTGGCATGTGTGGGAACTACAACGGGATGGCAGCAGATGACTTCCTGAACCCGGACGGGGTGCTGGAGCCAGACTCCACCAGCCTGGGCAACAGCTGGCAGGTGTCCAACGACAGCAGGTGTGTGTGGTCCACCAGCAGGTCTGGGGACGTGTCAGGCAAGGAGAGGGGGAGGCACCAGGAGAAGCCCACAGATGACCCAGGAGCCCTTCCTCCTCTCTTTCCACAGCTGCTCAGCCGGACCGCTCCCCACCCCAGCCTGCAACGAGACGGACAAGCAAGTCATTGCCAGCAGCCACTTCTGTGGGCTCCTCACTGACACCAGCGGCCCGTTTCAGATGTGCCACGCTGTGCTGAGCCCCAGCAGCTATTTTGACACCTGCCTTTATGACCTGTGTGAGCTGGGGCTGGACCACGAGGTCCTGTGCAAGAGCTTGCAGTCCTACGCGGATGCCTGCCAGTCGCTTGGTGTCAACATCCCTGTTTGGAGGAACGCAACCTTCTGCCGTAAGTCCACACACAGTACCATGGGTCGTTACTCTCAGGAAAACACAGAACAGGAATGAAAGAGTGGGGTGGGGAATAAGAAATATTTTTATGACGTGCCGTGGGGATTTACAGGTGGTGGTCACTATTAGAGGCACCGTTTTCTGTTTCATTTGATTCGGTATGACTTAGAATACCCATGGAGACAAGCAGACCACAGAGAAAATACAGACTCTTAATTTGTCAAAAGGGGGAAAAATAGCACAAAGAAGTGTGATGTTCTCCAAGTAATGGCCATGTCTTCCGTCTCGGCAGCTGTCACCTGTCCAGCCAACAGTCACTACGAGCCCTGTGCTGCAGCCTGCCCTGCCACCTGTGTTGACCCGATGGCTCCCGCTACCTGTAGCCTGCCGTGCGTGGAGGGATGTGTGTGTGACAGCGGGTACCTCCTCTACAATGACCGATGTGTGCCCAGCCAGCAGTGCGGGTGCTGGCACAATGGGCAGCATTACCCTGTGGGCTCGGAGTTCTGGACGGACACCACCTGCTCCTCCAAGTGCACGTGTCCCGCACGGGGAAGCAAAGTCCAGTGCTCCAATGCCTCATGCCCTGCGGGCCAGTACTGCGGGGTGCAGGATGGGAAACCTGCGTGCCTCGAACAATCCTACGGCATCTGCCACGTCCACGGTGACCCTCACTACAACACCTTTGACAAGGTGACGCACAACTTCATGGGCAACTGCACCTACACCCTGGCCAAAGTGTGCTCCAACACCTCCTCCCTGCCCTACTTCAATGTTGAGGCCAAGAACGAGCATCGTGGCAACACCAGAGTGTCCTATGTGCGCGAAGTCCTGGTTGAGGTGTACGGAGAGCGCATTGCCATTGTCAAGAAGGAGCAGAGCCAAGTGCTGGTAGGCATTGGGGCTGGCACAAGCGTGGCGCGGCTGCGAGGCAGGGCTGGCTTTTCTTGGCAGGGCCTGGCACGTACCAGACATCTCCGTTGTCCCCGGCCCGGGTGGGTTTCCCTGAAGCCACTGGGTTGCTTTGTTTTTCCGTTCTGGAGGGGTTGGAGCAGGAAGAGGCAAACGGGGAATGTGGCTCGTGTTGAACAGAGGCCCCTGCAGAGCGCAGAACGCAGACCTGTCTCCGCAAGCCGCGGGGGCATCTGGGTGTGAGGGCATCGTGGGCACCGGTTTGCCATGCCTGGCCTGGCAGCTTATTTCCCTGGGACAGGAGATCCCAGGGAGGCCAGGGACAAGTCCAGGGTCCATTGCGGTGTGTCTGCCCTAGGTGAACAATGTGCGCCACACCTTGCCGGTGAGCGCAGCGGGAGGAGCCATCGCGGTGAGCAGGAGCGGCCGCTACATCGTCCTGGAGACAGACTTCAACCTCCGAGTGTCCTACGACACTGACCACTCGGTGGAGGTGAAGGTGCCCACCACCTACTTCAACCTGACCTGTGGCATGTGCGGGAACTTCAACAACCGCAGAGAGGACGATTACATGATGCCCAACGGGCAGCAGGCCACAGACTCCAATGCGCTGGGGGAGAGCTGGCAGGTCCCAGACAACGACTCCTCTTGCGGTGTCCCCGTCCCCCCCACACCCTGCAGTGCAGAAGAGGAGAAGCTCTACCGATCGGAGCAGTTCTGTGGCATGCTGACTGCCCAGCCTGGCTCTTTTGAGAGGTGCCACGCCGTGATCAACCCCCAGAGCTACTTTGAGACCTGTTTCTATGACCTTTGTGCCCTGAATGGTGGCCAGGAGGTCCTGTGTGCTACTCTGGAGGCCTACGCTGACGCGTGCCAGGCAGCCGGCGTGACTCTTCTTCCCTGGAGGAATGCCACTTTCTGCCGTGAGTACCTGCCTTGCAGTTGCCAGAAGGGAAATGTGTCTCTCCCCGAGCCCAGAACCTCTGGCCAAAGCAAGTCTTTGGTCTTCCCCTTCCCAGAAGGTCGTCCTTCCTGGAAGGCTTGCTGGTCCTCATTGTCCCCTTCCCATTGCAGCCCTGCTGTGCCCTGCCAACAGCTACTATGACCCTTGCATGACCGGCTGTCCTGCCACCTGTGTTGACCGACAAGCCCCACAGAACTGCTCCAAGCCCTGCATGGAGGGATGTGCGTGCACCTCTGGCTTCCTCCTCAGCGGAGACACCTGCGTGCCCGAGGCCCAGTGTGGCTGCCTCTTTGAGGGCAACTACTACAGCGTGAGTGGAAACCCTGCCCTGGCTTGCACCCCTCCCAGGGAACTCCCTTGCCTCTGCTTCCCTGCCTGGTATGCTGACGCTCGGTGTTTCCCTACCTGCAGGAAGGTGAGCACTCTGTGAACGAGAACTGCACTCGCCAGTGCCGGTGTGAAGCCAACGGCCAGATGGTTTGCTCTGCGTTGTCCTGTGGTGTGGACGAGGTCTGCGAGATCCAGAACGGCCAGAGGGGCTGTTACCCAGCCAGCACTGCTCTCTGTCACATCTACGGCGACCCGCATTACAGCACCTTCGATGGGAAGCTTCACCACTTCCAGGGCTCCTGCAACTACACGGTGGTGACGGGCTGTGACAACTCCTCCGTTGGGTTCAGCGTCACCACCCGCAACGAACATCGCGGCAGCAAGAGCTGGACAGCTCTGAACTCGGTGGCACTGTCCATGGAAGGCCTCCACATTGCTCTGCGCAAGAACAAGGCGGTCTACGTAAGCCCCTCATTTTTACACCCGGGGACAACAGACGCCCGAGGCACCATTAAGTACCACTCTGCCCCCAAGGGGAGCTTGATGGTCCCTGGGCCTGCTGGCATGCTCACAGAAGAGCCCGGCGAGGCTCTGAGCAGGGCAGATACGGCTGCTTGTGCAGCAACAGATGTTCAGCTTGTTTTCCTGAGCTTTCGGTGTGCCGTATCTAGAGTAGCTGCTGGCAGCAGTAGGCCTGGGCAGGGTTTCTCATGCCATCAGCGCTTCTGACTCACTGGGCCCTGGCACCACCGCAGTGCAGAACAGTGACCTCTTGGTAGAGGGCATCTCTTTATGCTTCTGTCTCCCTCTCTCCCCCTTATTCAGATCAACGGTGCTCTGACCTCCCTGCCTGCTTCTCCTGCTCCCGGTGTGACTGTTTCCCTGAGTGGCTCCTACGTGCGGGTTTCTACCAAGCTGGGCCTGCAGCTGCAGTTCAATGGGGACCATGAGCTCCTAGTGAGGGTGTCTGAGAAGCACAAGGGCAAGCTGTGTGGGCTGTGTGGGGCGTACACTGGGAGCCAGCAGGACGACTTCATGCGACCCGATGGGGTTGTCGTGCCCAACTTCAATGACTTTGGAGACAGCTGGATGGTGCCGGATAACGAGTGGCCGTGAGTCCTTCTTCCGTCACGTAGATGATGGATGAAAGGGAGCGTGGGAGAGGGGAGCTGTGAGGGGCACAAGGAGGGAGGGCTGGTCATGGCAGGCACGGAGCAAGGGAGAGGGGCAGGCAGTTGTGGGAAGGCGTGTGAGAGCGTGTAGAGGCTCCACAGCAGCAGACGTATTGTCCTTGTGTCTCACCTCTCTGCTCCACCCACCAGCGGGATGTCCTGTCCGCAACTGGGTGCCAGATGTGTGGCCGTTCCCCTTTCCCCTCAAGGCTGGCTTGCTTGTGGCAGGGTCCCGGCCCCTCCGCTCCGTCAGGGTGCACGGTGCTCATTCTTGCAAGTGACAGCCGTGGGTGCTTTGTCTTGGCGAGGAATCTGAACTCCAGAGGCTGAGGTTTTGGCTGGGGAGGAGGTCAAGAAACGATGTGGCTGGGGTCCACAGGCTGCTGTGAGCTCAAGGCTGTCTGTCTGCTTTGCAGGTGTGAGCCAGGCACCGACCTGCCTGTGTCCTGCTCCCCCTCTGAGGAGGAGGCGGCTAACAAGCAGTGTGCAATCCTCACGCAACTCGGTGGCCCGTTCCAGCCATGCCATGCAGTTCTACCGCCCCAGACATACTTTGAGAGCTGTGTCTATGACCAGTGTGCCACGGGCGGCAGCACGGAGCACCTCTGCAATGACCTGGGGGCCTATGCCGCAGCCTGTGCTGAGGCAGGCGTGGCTGTGGGAGACTGGAGTGCTGGCACTGTCTGTGGTAAGCGTCAGTTTTGGATGTGTTTTCATGAGTGAGTTGTAATGGTATTTGTGCACAGGTTCAGAGGGAACGAGTGGTAGTCGTTCCTTTTGTTGAGCAGATCCATGGGTGTTCTTTTCTTCTTGTACGTTCTGTGGCTTTCAGTCCTATGCCTGAGGTTTAAGATCCAGGAACCCCTTAAAATGTCAATGTGTTCTTAACAGTGCCCAATGTGTTCTTAACATTGTTGTTTGTCCTTAGCGCAGGAGTGGCCTGACCGGAGTGCTGTATCAGCAGCTTTTTTGCGGTACGAAGGCAGACATTGCCTGATAGATGTTGGGGGATAGCAATGCACTGCCAGTCAGGAGGGGCTTGGCCTTTGCTATGTACTGCCCTTCCCTGTACATGAAGTGCAGCTTCAAGAAGCAGCCAGAAAGGTCCTGAGGTTGTAGAAAATCATTGGTAGCATCCATCCCAAGACATAGCCCATGACCTCTGGTAGGCTTAGCAAGGTACCACCCACAAAAGCGGAGAGGAGAAGTGGGACCAGAGGTGAGAGAGGGAGAAAGAAAGAAGCCTTGACTAATGTACAACATGGGATACCCAGAATGGGGATGATTCCCCAGGAAAAACCTCACTCCTCAGCCTGTCCTTCCTCAGGTTACTCTCTGATACACCAGCATGCTGCCTACGTCCACTTGCTTGGCCATCCTCGCCTGGCCATGAGCACGCCAGGGATGTACGTGTGCCCTGTGGGAGGCGGGGAAAAGGTGGCCCCACCCTCACTCTAGCAACGCTCCTTTCCTTTCTGCACCATATCCAGCTCCCCCACCAGCCTGCACATTGAAAGACGGCTTCTGTGACTGGGTCCAGGCAGATTAGAGCGGCGTTGACTGGATAAGTCACAAGGCTTAGGAGGGCAGCTTGAGGAATGTTACGCTTCCTGTGGCAGTCAATATAGTTTCTGTCTTGAACGAGAGCTGATCGAGGAAGATTGATTTGCTTCTGCCATTGTCTCCTTCCTAGGCAATGTGACTCCAACACCAGGCACCATCACCCCCACACCTCCAAAAGGTGAAACCACCACATCACCACCCATACCAGGCTCAAGTGAGTAGACTAGAGTGGTGGAGGTTTCTTCATGTGTCACCTAACTGTTCTGGTAGGCCAGCCCTTGGGTGAAGAGACCCATTGTGACAGGGATACTGTGGAATCCCTGTCCTGTGCTCCTTTTGCCATTTGTTTGGGAAGGGTGCAACATCCCCATTTGGGAACACGTCCCCATTACGAAACGCATCTTCTCCACCTCACTTTCACTGTACATCCAGCAGGTCCTACAACTTTGGACCCCTTGCCAGACACCTCAACGCGGCCTCCACATACAACGACATCACCAGCACCTGGGACAAGCACAGGTACTCTTGTCTCCCATCCATGGCTTTTACTGGCAGGGCTAGGCACTCAGCTCGTGTACTTCCACTTGGCCATCCTCACCTGGCCATGAGCATGCCATGGGTGTAGGTGTGCCCTGTGGGACATGGGGAAAAGGTGGCTCCACCCTCACTTTAGAAACTCTCTTTCCCTTTCCGCACCATATCCAGCTCCCCCACCAGACTGCAATTTCGCCTGCACATTCGATGATGACTTCTGTGAGTGGGTCCAGGCAGATTACAGCAGCATTGACTGGATAAGGCACAAGGGTCCCACACCCACGCAAAATACTGGCCCCTCCTCTGACCACACAACAGGAGGTAGGAACAGCAATCAGTACACAGGGGTCCTTCGGGCAGAGGGCTGTCCCTGGGAAGATGGCAACAAACCTCTTCTAACAGCAAATACAGGCCACATGTTTCCTGGCCTTGATCCAGAGCCATTTATGGCAGTCTCCCCCAAAGCCAGAGCTGCCTTTTAGGAAGCTTTCCAGCCCTGGGAATCAGTCTGTGGTAGCCTCAGGGCAGGCAAGGACCTGCCGTGTAAGGAGGAAAGTCATGCAAAGCTTGATGACCCGGCTGTCTCGGGGAACAGGTGTCTCTTTTAGGAGATGCTGGCTTCTCCAGAAGCCAATGATGAGTGGGCCCCAAAGCTGCAGAGCCATGCAAGGATTGTGACGGTGCTTTGGAGGCGGTGCCATTGCCCAGTCCAAGCCATACAGCTGCCATGGCCCAGAGAGCACGGTTCATGGGTGGACTCAGGGCTGGGGAGGGTTATGGCTAGCAAAGGACCTGTGTTTGCTCCCCCTTCCTTTTGCCTGCCTTGAACTGCAGCAGAGGGTGCTCCCAGGACTGTGCTTGGGTTGTCCCTGGCTGCTTTGTCTACATTTGATGGTGTGTGACAGTGTGGCTCACGCTTTGTTTCAGACGGCTACTACATCTACCTGCAAGGGAGCAATGCCCTCCCTGGCTTTGTGGCTCATCTGGTCAGTCCGGTGTGCAGTTCAGAAGGACCGCACTGCTTCCGCTTCTGGTATCACATGTACGGAGTGGCTGAAGCAATGGCCCTGCGGGTATACGTGGTTAAGGACGAAGAGCTAGTGCTGGTCTGGAACAGCACTGGGAACCACGGGGACAGTTGGAACTTGGGAGAGATCACAGTGCACAGCACAGGAAACATGCAGGTAAGGGCACAGGCTTTCACTGCCATCTGAGATGAACCGCGCTTTCTAATTGCACTTCACAAGTGTGGCCGGAGCTAATGCTGGGAACCATCCCTTCCATTAGATTGTCCTGGAGGGAGAATGGGGTGAAGATTTCCGGAGCGAAGTAGCATTGGATGATCTGTCCATTGAAGAGGGATACTGCACAGGTACAAGCCTCAGCTTGGGGAAGGGCAGCTTGAGAGATGTCACTAATTGACATGGAAGACTGTGCTACAGGCAGGAGTACAGGTTGTCTCTGCAGGGCCCTGCAAGCCAGTGGTGCAGCCTGTGCCCAATCAGGCTTTCCTCTGCAATACTGGAGCACTGCTACTGCCTGCAGTCACTATTTAGTTCATGTAAGGCCCATTGCCAAGACATTGAGCATAGGTACAGAATTCCCTATTGTGCTTTTGTCACCCAGCTATGCTGGTGGCAGGACCCTTGTTGGGATGTTTGGGAAGGGTGCATCAGCTGCCTGCAACAAAACTCCCGCGTTGGCGCGGAACTCCTCTGACTCTCTCTTGTGCTAGGTCCATCAACCACGGAACCTGGGACCACCTTGCCAAAAACCACAACGCAGACTCCACACACAACAAGACCTACACCGAGCTCAGGTACTGCCATGTTCCATCCCCATCTTCTACTGCCTGCGGCACGTGTTCCCTCAGCTTTCTTTGAGGCTCGTGGCCAAGGGATGGAGCGTCTCTCTATCGAAGGAGCTGCGTTTCTCCTTTTGTCAGCCAGCAATGCTGTTTGGAGAGCACTTGAGTGCAGAAATCTTTGCTGAGGAGTCACTGTGCCATCCCTGCCCTCGGCCTCTCTGGTCACGGTGTGGGGGCGTTTGGGAAGGGTGCATCAGCTGCCTGCAACAAAACTCCCGCGTTGGCGCGGAACTCCTCTGACTCTCTCTTGTGCTAGGTCCATCAACCACGGAACCTGGGACCACCTTGCCAAAAACCACAACGCAGACTCCACACACAACAAGACCTACACCGAGCTCAGGTACTGCCATGTTCCATCCCCATCTTCTACTGCCTGCGGCACGTGTTCCCTCAGCTTTCTTTGAGGCTCGTGGCCAAGGGATGGAGCGTCTCTCTATCGAAGGAGCTGCGTTTCTCCTTTTGTCAGCCAGCAATGCTGTTTGGAGAGCACTTGAGTGCAGAAATCTTTGCTGAGGAGTCACTGTGCCATCCCTGCCCTCGACCTCTCTGGTCACGGTGTGGGGGTGTTTGGGAAGGGTGCATCAGCTGCCTGCAACAAAACTCCCGCGTTGGCGCGGAACTCCTCTGACTCTCTCTTGTGCTAGGTCCATCAACCACGGAACCTGGGACCACCTTGCCAAAAACCACAACGCAGACTCCACACACAACAAGACCTACACCGAGCTCAGGTACTGCCATGTTCCATCCCCATCTTCTACTGCCTGCGGCACGTATTCCCTCAGCTTTCTTTGAGGCTCGTGGCCAAGGGATGGAGCGTCTCTCTATCGAAGGAGCTGCGTTTCTCCTTTTGTCAGCCAGCAATGCTGTTTGGAGAGCGCTTGAGTGCAGAAATCTTTGCTGAGGAGTCACTGTGCCATCCCTGCCCTCGGCCTCTCTGGTCACGGTGTGGGGGTGTTTGGGAAGGGTGCATCAGCTGCCTGCAACAAAACTCCCGCGTTGGCGCGGAACTCCTCTGACTCTCTCTTGTGCTAGGTCCATCAACCACGGAACCTGGGACCACTTTGCCAAAAACCACAACGCAGACTCCACACACAACAAGACCTACACCGAGCTCAGGTACTGCCATGTTCCATCCCCATCTTCTACTGCCTGCGGCACGTGTTCCCTCAGCTTTCTTTGAGGCTCGTGGCCAAGGGATGGAGCGTCTCTCTATCGAAGGAGCTGCGTTTCTCCTTTTGTCAGCCAGCAATGCTGTTTGGAGAGCACTTGAGTGCAGAAATCTTTGCTGAGGAGTCACTGTGCCATCCCTGCCCTCGGCCTCTCTGGTCACGGTGTGGGGGTGTTTGGGAAGGGTGCATCAGCTGCCTGCAACAAAACTCCCGCGTTGGCGCGGAACTCCTCTGACTCTCTCTTGTGCTAGGTCCATCAACCACGGAACCTGGGACCACCTTGCCAAAAACCACAACGCAGACTCCACACACAACAAGACCTACACCGAGCTCAGGTACTGCCATGTTCCATCCCCATCTTCTACTGCCTGCGGCACGTATTCCCTCAGCTTTCTTTGAGGCTCGTGGCCAAGGGATGGAGCGTCTCTCTATCGAAGGAGCTGCGTTTCTCCTTTTGTCAGCCAGCAATGCTGTTTGGAGAGCGCTTGAGTGCAGAAATCTTTGCTGAGGAGTCACTGTGCCATCCCTGCCCTCGGCCTCTCTGGTCATGGTGTGGGGGTGTTTGGGAAGGGTGCATCAGCTGCCTGCAACAAAACTCCCGCGTTGGCGCGGAACTCCTCTGACTCTCTCTTGTGCTAGGTCCATCAACCACGGAACCTGGGACCACTTTGCCAAAAACCACAACGCAGACTCCACACACAACAAGACCTACACCGAGCTCAGGTACTGCCATGTTCCATCCCCATCTTCTACTGCCTGCGGCACATGTTCCCTCAGCTTTCTTTGAGGCTCGTGGCCAAGGGATGGAGCGTCTCTCTATCGAAGGAGCTGCGTTTCTCCTTTTGTCAGCCAGCAATGCTGTTTGGAGAGCACTTGAGTGCAGAAATCTTTGCTGAGGAGTCACTGTGCCATCCCTGCCCTCGGCCTCTCTGGTCACGGTGTGGGGGTGTTTGGGAAGGGTGCATCAGCTGCCTGCAACAAAACTCCCGCGTTGGCGCAGAACTCCTCTGACTCTCTCTTGTGCTAGGTCCATCAACCACGGAACCTGGGACCACTTTGCCAAAAACCACAACGCAGACTCCACACACAACAAGACCTACACCGAGCTCAGGTACTGCCATGTTCCATCCCCATCTTCTACTGCCTGCGGCACGTGTTCCCTCAGCTTTCTTTGAGGCTCGTGGCCAAGGGATGGAGCGTCTCTCTATCGAAGGAGCTGCGTTTCTCCTTTTGTCAGCCAGCAATGCTGTTTGGAGAGCACTTGAGTGCAGAAATCTTTGCTGAGGAGTCACTGTGCCATCCCTGCCCTCGGCCTCTCTGGTCACGGTGTGGGGGCGTTTGGGAAGGGTGCATCAGCTGCCTGCAACAAAACTCCCGCGTTGGCGCGGAACTCCTCTGACTCTCTCTTGTGCTAGGTCCATCAACCACGGAACCTGGGACCACCTTGCCAAAAACCACAACGCAGACTCCACATACACCATCACCACCAAGACCCACACCAGACTCAGGTAATGTCATTTCCTATCTCCATCTCTTACTGCCTGTCATAACTGCTCAATTTTTTAATCCAGGTTCCACAGCCAATTGACAGAGATTTTATACTGGAGGGTGAGACCTTTTTCTTGCTCACCTAGTCACACTGGTGGGACAGTCCTTCAGTGCTGTGATTCTTTCTGAGTAGTCACTATTGAAGTTCTGCCCTGGGTCTCTTTTGCCATGGTGTTGGAGTTTTTGGTGACAGTAGACCAGCTGCCTGATAGGTATCTTACATACTAAATATGTGACTAAACATTTCCACGAACATTTAAATTACCCTTTTCTATGGCAAGTTTTCACCTGTTATACAGGTGTTATTGTTTGTAGTATTTGGAAATTTAATTTATCTTCCAATTTTCTTTTTTTATTTTGGATGTAATTCAGTTATATGGTCCTGGAAAAGACTGAGTTATTGTGGTTATTGTTATTTTATTACTTTAGGAAATACACTAAAATGTCAGTTTACGTAAGTTTTAACTGGTTCTTTCCTCCAGTTTTAAGTACTAAGTCTTCTTCATGTGCCAGCTTGTTCAGTACATGAGACTGCTAGTGCTAGCTTACCTGGTCAGTTTGAATGTCTTCTGGGTTTTTTGATAATTGTTATGTAGTTCCTGAAGTTTTATTAGTTTGTGTGTAAGCAGTTAAGGTTGATATGTACACCATAAGTGTTGCTCTTTTTATAACATGCTATTGAAAAGCAGAGAAGAAGTAAGGACCTCTTGTCATTATTTTTTGTTGTTGATAAACACCATAAAACACCTGCAAGCTCAACTCTGCTAAAATTTGATGGGAAGATTATTTTTTTTTTAATGGGAATTTCTTATTAGCACTCAAAACCTTACCCATCACACACACACAAATGCACACACACTGTGTAACTCCATTTGTACATATTATCACTACCTAATTAACTTCAATATTTTTTAAAAGTGTGTAAAGGACATTCTGTGAATGCAGTGTTCAACAGGAGTTCCATAACTGACATGAGTACAGAACCACAGACAGCTGGTAGTGCAGTGGTCTATCCTGGCTAACCAACCCTGTAAAGTTTTTGAGTAGATTCTTCCTGTTTAGTCAGAAATAGCCTTTCAGATAAGGACACTAAAAACTCACTGCTCCCCTTTATATAATGATGTCCTAATAACAAACCTTTTTTTAATATCAAAGCTTTTTGCTTACATTTCTTCCTCAACCTCTAGCATAGATATCTGATACAGAAGAGTGCAGATTCTTTATGGGTCCCAAGATAGGAGGCTGAGCTGAGCTTTGGAATGTTCTTGACTGATGCTATCATTTTTATATCTCAGCAGCAATTACGAAGTCCACCAAAGTGGGAACAAAGCCACTGCAGAAGTCTGGCAGAGATTCAGAGGGAATTATTCTGTCTGTCTTTCTTCCCAGGCCGCGCTTCCTGCAGTGCCTCTGGGGATCCACATTATAACACTTTTGACCACAGAGTTCATCATTTCATGGGAAATTGCACTTACACCCTCTCCAAAGTGTGCAACGTGTCTGAGAGGCTTCCATACTTTGATGTGTCCACAACAAATGAGCACAGAGGAGCCAACACCAAAGTCTCTTATGTGAAGTCAGTTCACGTGAAAGTCTATGGCAACCAGATTTCTTTGCTGAAAAACAAGAAAGTGAATGTAAGAAAATATTTGTTTAAAAGAGACATATAATATTTTTATACTGACATGCAGATAATGAAATATTTTCTCTGATTGTAGAGTTCATAGCAAACTTTCTCTTTTTATTAGTTAAATGTCTCTCTTTTATCAGATGTCCAATAAATTTCCTCAGATGAAGTGTTCTTTAATTACTTCCAGTTCTCTTGTGCACAAGATCATATCTTTCACTAATCTATTTTAGCTGCTGGTAGTTGTAGGAGTCCCAGCAGCCATACACTAACTTTTACAACTTGCTGTACAGGTGAATGGTAGCAGAATGAACCTGCCTGTATTTATTGAAAAGAAGATCAGTATTCAAAGCAGTGGTGGATATGTTCTCTTGGAAACTGACTTTGGACTGTGGGTGAGATATGATGGAAATCACTATGCAGAAGTGTCTACGCCCTCTAATTACAGTGGTCTGCTCTGTGGCCTCTGTGGTAAGTCATAGGCTTAGTCACTTTTTAGTGAATTGTGGAGGCTGGTGATTACTTAAACTTTTTTTCTTAGCATGTCATACTTACTCTACACACACTAGTCCTTGTCAAATGGACTAGAATTTACAGCTGTGAAAAAAGCTTGATAGAATTTTTCAGTTTCTAAGAACTGTTACTTACAAAATTCCTGGTAACATGCTATCCATTTGGAATGTTGTGAGGTATAACTGCAAATAACATTTTTAACCAAATAAATCCTCACTTCAGTTCTACAGTTTAAATTTAGGAAGAGTAATGATTTGCATGTGTCTACTTAAGAATTCCACAAATACATTTTCTGTTATTAGAAATGGGACTGTTGAAATTACAAGACTAGCTTGTCTTGTGACTTTCTGATTATTTTTTGATTTGGATCATCTGAAATTTCCTAGTTCCGTTATCTCTCCGTGGTTTTTCACACTTTCAGTTGAGGAGACCTACCTAAGAATATAATGGTGCAAATAACACCATTTGATCTTTAGTTCAACATTCTACAGATAGGATCCAAGGAAATGAGTTGGGTTTTTTTACCTAAGCAATTCTTTCTTGTATGCAATGTGATCTAGTGACATAAGAACTTACAGACTCCTTGTTTCAAGTCAACAAGTCTCTGAATGGCAGCTCCTGTCAGTGGTCAAAGTCTAAAACACAACTGAGCCCTTCTTATTTTGCCCAGTACACATTGATGCTGCATGTATACTCTCCCTCATTCATTGTCGTTTATTTTGCAGCCTGAAACCTAGGTTTGTTCTTCAGGTGTGAACTTCATGTGCCCCATAAATGTCTTTTTACCCTCACAGGTAATTATAATGGTGATCCAAATGATGACAATATAAAACCCAATGGTGATGTTGCAAGTAGTTCCACTGATCTTGGACAAAGCTGGCTTGTGCCTGAGAATAACACCATGTATGTATATTAATTTAATCATATGGCATTTGCAAATCAAACTCTATAAAATCAAGCATCCATCCACTCACTGGCTTTGTCATCCAGTACCATTTTACGTCTTCGAACTGCCTGCTAGAAGTAGGGAGCTGCCCCTTTACATTAAACAGGGAATGAGAAGAGGGCTCATGTCCTTTAAGTCTTGTTTTCCAAAGCAGGAAATGTCTGCTGAGTGTGAGGGGGGATAGGACTTCAGTCCAGTTCCCTGACTGGAAACCATAACTGATTGGATCCCATAGGTCTTTTTTTCAGCTAAGAATAAGCCTTTGAATAGCCCAGAAGGCATCGAAAACAGAGTCCATTCAGTGATAGGGCTGACATCAGCATTTCAAATAAGCTGGATAAAGTCTTTTGACTCTAATAAAATAGACCCTGTTGTGCAGGGTTGTCATGTGTCAATTTTTCACTGAAAATCTGATAGTAAGAGATGTGAAATACTCACATGATTTTGCTTGCTTTCTCCAGCTGCTCCAGTGGGACAGAAGAGCAATGTGATCCTGTTTTGGAGAGTGAAGCAAAGAAGAACACAGCATGTGGCATGATCACAGACCCAACAGGTAGTATGCTGGTACTTCTCTGTAAGTCATGTGATGGAGCACTTTATAGCTTGTGTTGTCTTCTCTCTATAGTCCATTGTTCTGAGCTCACAGTGGAAGCATATAAAACCTCCAGTGTGAATGGCCAACATAAAGCTCATAGGTTCTTGGTCATATCAACCATTCAGACAGGTGACAATGTGTCCATGAAAATTATCTGACAATGTGCGCAAGGAGCCATAGCTGGTCTTTGCTTTATAGTGACTTGTGCTCTGCTTGCTAAAAGAAATAGTTCGGAGGGCACTGTCATTGCATGTATTACAGATACTTTATCTGAAATTCTGTAGGTGTTCTGTGCATTGGAGAACCCCTGCAGTTGTCTAGAATTGGTGGCTTGCCTAGCCGCAACTCTTACTTTATGTAAACTATGTTGTATCAATCACACAAAAAGAAGAAAGCCTGATCCAGAGGGCCAAGTCTCATTGTGCCTGCTCCATTTCAAGTGTTGGTTTAACTTACTAAACAAAGTTAGCCTGGAGCTCTCACAATACATTTACCATGACAGAAAATACATAGTGGTAGTGATCTTATAATTCCCAGTTTTTTTTCTATCCTTCTGTATATCTTTCTTGATTTACACAGGAATCTTCAAGGATTGTCACTCCAAAGTTCCTCCAGAAAATTTCTTTGAAAACTGTGTTTACGACATGTGTTTCACTGGTGGACAGGCAACATCCTTATGCTATGGACTGCAGGCCTATGCTGAGGCGTGTATCAATGCTGGGATATGCATAGAGTGGAGGAATGCTACTCTTTGCCGTGAGTGTTGTGACTTATAAATATCTATTCTGGATTAAACTTCAAAAGTATGCACATTCTCCTATACCTTTTTCATGCATATTATTTCATTTTATGTAATGTTTTGAGTATAGTCTATCTTTTGTCATGTCTTGAGCCTGCTTCAGTTTCAGTACCATTCCAGTATTTGTGTAAAACACTAAATTTCATGAACATTTGGATACATGTAGGTCTAATCCTTAAAGTTTTAATAATTTTCTATTAGTTTCTTGGGAAAGTTTGATTACATTCAACTATCTTATGTGAGCTTCTCCATTGGGAAAGTAACTTGCTTTGATCCACTGAAAATCTACCATCCTCGATGTGAGCGGAGCTGGTAGTCCTCCATGCACAAATGCTTATCGATAGCTTCTGGTTAGAAAACTGGTTTAATAAGAGACCTTGAGAAACAGCTGTTTCTAGGAAGTTGACAAGTATTTCTCTATACAGCAAAGAAATCAAGTATTCTCACCTATCTCCCAAGTAATTCTCCTCAAAATGATTTTATGGGAAATTTCATATGATGAATTCACATTTCTTAGAATAAAGCTTTGCAGGAGTTCCACTGGTGCTGATTTAATGTGGCACTGGGCAGTTTTCTGCTTGCCAGGCATCTTCTAAAGGACCTGTATATCCACAAAGTACACACCTAAAGCAAAAAAGAAGTCCTCTAAAGGTCAAACACACTGAAATAAACCATAACTCTTCTCTATGGGTTTGGGGTTTGGGGTTTTTTTGTCTTTTACACTAATTTTGATTATACAAGTTACCACTGTATTACCTTCTGCAGATTTGCACCTTTTTTATTTTTACCTCTGTGGTCAACAATTAGCTCTGCATTGAAACTAAACCAAAAAAAATTGAGAGATTCTGGGAGCTGCTCAGTTTGGAAAAAAGAATTACTGTGACTTTAGAATGGCTTAAAAGCACCCAGTAAGTCAGCCCTGGGAGGACAGCTCACTGAGAATTCATATATAAAAACAAGACAGAGCAAGAAACAATCTTCTAACACTCCAAATCAGATTAAAGCTATGGATTCCATAGTCTGAGACAATAGCCCAGGACCTAACTATCTATTGCTTGATTATAGTGATAGAGAAGACTTAGTCACATTAAGAGGATTGACCCTGAAGTGCTCCCTCCATCAGTAATTCAACTAAAAACTGAATTAAGAACCTGACAAAGGGCAGGTACTCTGGCTAGATGACTGGAGATGTTGGCTCTAATTGCCTGAGAGGACTAAGAGATCCTCCTGTAGGGACAGAAGTAAATGAGAGTCATATATAGTGATTTATCACAGAATCTAGCCAGAAACAGTATTTAGGGGGGTTTTAGATGACAGAAATAGACAAATGCTTCAGGATTTCTGTAAAATGTAATGTCTTCCCTGGGGAGCATGCTCTGAGTGATAGACGCCAAATTCTACCATGAGCAGAAGGGATGTAACAGTATGATATATTTTCCTCAAGGAGTCTCAGTGAAAGTTAGAGCCTGATTTTTTTAGTTCTACTTTTAAATGTATGGCGGGCATTCAAATAGTAACAACAGTAATGGGGCCATATCTGGCGGTACGTGAAGAGGTTCTTCTATTCCTTTTATGAAGTGACTTTATGTCTTTTAACCTGCAGAAAAAAGTTTACTTAACCAAGCACAATTAGTCCTATATGATCACATTAGACCTAAGGTCAAAGCGAGCATACAATGTTTGACGTTCTTTGTGAGGTAAAGAGCAGGGTGGCCCACCTGTCTTACCCACCTCTACCAAAAGCCACCCATCTCACACTGCAAGACAATCCTTCGTACGCAGCACTCTCCAGTGTCAGACTTTCTAACAGCAATTTTTGTATATTTTCAGAACCAAACAATGAAAGCATCAGGAAAACTTTTGCTATGATTTTTTCCTATTGAGTGATCTTATTTTTTCTTTTTCTCTCTAGCAATGTCCTGTCCTGGAGGCAGCATCTACAAGAGCTGTGGTACTAGGTGTCCCTCTACCTGTTTGAACATCTCAGCGGTTGATTCCTGCAGTTCCTTACCAGTGGAAGGTTGCTTCTGTAAGGAAGGCTATGTTTTGAGTGGAGACAAATGTGTGCCAGAAAGCAGCTGTGGTTGTGTTGATGAAAAAAACCAGTATCATCAGGCAAGTTACCTCAGACATTTAAAGAAAAAAAAAAAAAAAAAAAAAAAAAGAAAGAACATCTTATGACCATGAGAGAAAAATATGTTAATAACTCTAACACAATTATTATTTACACCATTAATAATAACAAAATAGACTCACTTTGTCAGCCTTCTTGATTCGCAAGCTGTGTGGCTGCAATTGCCCAAATGATCATATATCATGCACATCAAATACTAGTAATTTGTTTGTCCCTTACGGTATTACCTTCCAGTTTATCTTATAGCATATACTTCTACACTCTTTTTTTCCACTCAGCTGTATGAAAGCTGGTTCACCAGTTATTCCTGCACTGAACGCTGTACCTGCAGGACTAATAACACCATTGTATGCACATCCTGGGAGTGTGGAGTCAGAGAAGAATGCAGCATTCAGGATGGTGTGCTGGGCTGTCATTCCAATGGTAAGTCCTGTCTCAAAATGGTCCTCCATGTCAATTCCATAATTAGATCCTCCTTCTAGCTTTATTATAAATTTCTTATGTGTTGGCACAGACGTCCCAACTGACTGCTGCCAGTGCTAAGAGCTGAAAAGACATGATGATCTCTCTTGCTAGCACAGATCCCCTTCTGTTGTAGTGGGTATCAGCAAAAACTGATGCTGCCCCAAAGCCTGCAAGGTCATCTGGGTTCCTTTTGTCTTGGTAACACAAATTCAAGTCCCACATCACCAGTGCTGCTAGCTCTAAATTTGCGAATAATTGAGAACTGCATTTCTGAGAGTCTAGGTGATGGCAAATGCATTAAGTATCTATGTATATAGAGGGAAATGTATTTACTTTTACATTTACATCTATATTTATACATATAATTATGTATTTTTTATATAGCTAAGTAGAAAAGTTCTGTATTACTCTCAACTACCATAAAACATAGCTACAACTGCATATAGAAATGTATAAAGAGGTTCATTTGCTGCCAAGTTGCCAATTTGTACATAATTTGCAAATTAAATTTAGGAGACACTTTCTGGAAATTTCTTATTTTCAAATAAATGTCATTGGCATGAACCTGAGATACCTCTGTGAAGGTTTGCCCACATAATAATGATCAGGATTAGGTTGCTGCACTAATGCAAACATCTTTGGTCAGCTGAATCCATGGTGAAATCCAGTTCAAAGTTCTTAGATAATTTTTTCACCTTCAGGCCAAGCAATATGTCAAGTGGCAGGAGATCCCCATTATTTCACTTTTGATGGAATGATGTACACTTTTGTGGGTACCTGCACCTACACCTTGGTTGAGGTTGTCAAAGCCAACAGTGTGATTCCTATAACCATCCTTGGAAAGAATGAAGACAGAGGACTAAGAGGGGCCACATATCTGAAAGAAGTCTACATAGATGTGTATGGTGTACGAATCACCCTTCAGAAAAAACAAGGAATCCTGGTAGGTGGTAGTGCTCTTTATTCTGGCAAGAATTATCTTAAAATTAACTCACTACAGCAGCTGTAGGAAAAAGGATCTTCATGTTTACTAAGGAATATGTACATGTATGCTTAATACTTGTGGGCACCTTCATTAACTGGATATCATGGGGAAGTATCATTTCTCACTAGTTCCCAAGGCTTCTGGTTTGGGTTTACAGTTCTGTTGGCTGTATCTTGGAGATGGAGCCCAGAGCCTCCAGACTGGCGAATTGTTTCCTTAACTGAAGAATAGGGCTGTTGTCAACCCAATCACCCATAGCTAGCTAACAAGAGCAGAGGAAAAGCAAGTCATACTGTATTGGTCTAGAATAGCATGGGGATCCATGGCAGTACTGGAGGCAGGGAATCCCTCTTATGGGCGGGCACAAGCTCGCTCACTACCAGGGAATCTTCCCAGCTCCCTGTTAAAGGCACAGGCCAAGTCCTGCCCAGCTGTCCTCAGCTGAAAGGCTGATTCCTGCAACCCATGGTTGGAATATGCAGTGGTGGAAGTGTAAAGGAGCTAAAACTGTCATAGGGAAATCTTCAGCACTGGAAGGAATATAGACTGTGAGCACAATAACTTTCATGGAAGAATGTCCATATTGACAAATGACATGTCTCTCCAGCTGAACAATGAAAGAGTCTACACTCCAGTGGAGAACCGGTTGCGAGGCGTGTCCATTGGAAACGTTGGCAGATTTATAGTAGTAGAAACTGACTTCGGTGTGATAGTGAAGTATGATGGCAATCACCACCTGGAAATCACCCTCCCAGAGTCTTATTTCTCAAAGGTAAGTTTTAGTACGTAAACATCTGGCACTGTTTCAAAACCACTGCTTTATGCATTTACTTTTATTTTGGTGTTTTGTTATTGCATCTTTCTTTGTAGCTGTATTGTAACACACCATTATTTTTTCCCTTTCTATTTTTTTCTCTTCACAACAATTTACTTGTGTTCCAAGGGGGTAGTTAGAGAAAACGACCTGGCTAGGGGAATACATCCAGCTTATAGAATTAAATGCCTTGAAGCCTTAGGGAACCACAGATTTACTGCAGTTTCTATTTTATTTCTCCATGGGTGCAGTCAGACACTAGTGAGTATGTCTGAACTGTCTGGTACAAGATTGGGGGGGGGGGTGATTTCATAAGCAATGAATAAGAAGTTATTGGGGAAGCTGATGTAGAGCGGCTTGTGCTTAGAATATGGTTCTTGTTCATTTGCAGGTACATGGCATGTGTGGTAACTTCAATGATAACCGTGAAGACGATCTGTCCTTGCGCAATGGTACGCTCGTCAGTGTCACACAGTTTGGAAATAGCTGGAAAGTAGAAGATGACAGTGATGAAGGGTAAATGTAACTTCTTTTCATACCTTCCAACTTCCTTTGGGAAACAGTCTCCTTTCAATTGTTTTGACTGTTTACTACTTTGTAACACATAAGCAGTGTGTATGTTTTCTTTTCTTCAATTTGAGGCTCAGAAAAAGCCTTCACCATAAGAAACCACTGCACAGGCCAGAGGGAAACCACAGCTGTGCTACTGATCTACATACGTGCTTGGGGAACTAGGCTTTGGGCAGTCCACAGTGTGGCATAGCCTCTGTTTATTTTACACCGAAAACACCTAGAGCGGGACGATGGTGTTGGGGAGCAGTGAGGGCCAGCTGCTCCCTAAGGGCCAGGGAGCCAGGTGTGATTGCACAGCCCAGAGAACAGGGGCCTCACCAGCCAGGGCCCATGCCACACTACTCAAGCAGGGCAGGCTCAAGGGTGGAAGCCAGGGTCAGCCAAGAGTCCAGATCACCACACAAGCTTGCAGTGATGAGACAGGTCTGAGGTCAAGCTGAGAAGTCAATCCTCTAGTCAGGGTCAAGTTCAGCAAGAGTAACAAGGGTCAGACACAGCATGGTGCTTGCCAGGCAGGTCTACTTCTGCCTACTTTAACTCATAGACAGAAAGCAGACTGTTATGCTTTCTGTGTTATTTGTTTAACACCTTTCAGTAGAAACAAACTTTTCAGTTTCAGTCTCCCTCTTATATATGCCTTTGAAACTTACACATGGCTGTGTCTGTGCTTTCATGCAGTTGTTTATCAGACTTAAGAGAAGATGATGTTCCTCCTTGCACTGCTGAGAATAAACCAGGCATTGAGAGCCAGTGCAATGTCCTAAAATCAGACAAATTCAAAGCATGTCATAATCTAGTCAAGCCTGAAGACTTCATACAAAGCTGCATCTATGACATGTGCCAGTACGATGGCATGAAGTCCGCTCTCTGCGACATAGTTCAAGTCTATGTGGACACCTGCAAGAATCATGGAATCACCATTAAATGGAGGAATAGCACATTCTGTCGTAAGTGCACAAGCAAAAAAATTGAAACTTGGATCGCTGACAGCATGAAAACAAATCAGCAGTATTAGGTCACCAAGTTATGTAAAATTAAATTAAACCCAATTCTCACAAAATGCAATTCTATTATGATTTTATGACTCCATTGTTGCACTGAACTATGTTCACATTAAGCTAAAGCCAGTGATAACTCAGGACTAGGAACGTTATGGATAGTAATGTGGAGATAGAATGTTTTTAGTAGAGCGCCATGAGATATTGCAATGAATCTAAAGTGGAGAAATAATATAACCAGAAGACTAAAACAAAGTGAGATACTGTGTTAGGACACAGGGCTCAATGCCTCTCACTGTGTTTAGGATGAAAACTGGCAATTTGGACAGTTGCTTATTAAAGGCTGCGTTCTTGGATTATTTTCCAATGTACGTGCCTCACTCCACCCATTCCACAAAGCTACAAACAAATTATGTAAAAATGAGTAAAGATCGCATAGTGGGTTTCTTTTTGTTGGTTTTTTTTTTTCACAATTTAGTATTACATTGTAGGATTAATTATCACATAATGTTGTGGAGGACAAAACAATTAACTGGTTAAAAAACAAGCCAGATGAATGTTGAATAGGACCATTAGAAATTCCTAGTTGTCTCCTTGCCAGGAGAAATACTGCACAAATGAACCCTTTGCCCTGCTACCCTGTTTCTTGAACTGTCCCCTTATGCATCTCTAGTCACTGGCAGAAATCGGGTATAGAGCTAGATGAATCTTCAGTCTGAGAATGCATATCTGTTCTTGCATGTGTTTTATGTCTGTGGTTCAGCTAGATATACACCTGGTTTGCATCACTGGAGGGCCAAACATTCTAAGGAATTTGCCCTAAAGATTCTCCTTTCTAGCAGTGCCCAAAGAAGCATTTGCAGCTGAACTGGAATACTGAATCTGAATGATCTAGTGCCAGGTGACACCAGCTCAGGCATACCTGTAGTAGAACTGAATCAGCAGCTCCAGAGAGGGTCTGATGATCAAAATCAGCTATTAAAAAGCAATTCTATACTACCATTCCATAAGCCAAGTTGTAACTTTCAGGCAGGCACATGTGTTTGCAGTGCACTTTCTAAATGAATTTAATAATGCTGGTTCTATTCTCTTCACCCACACAGCATTGCCCTGTCCAACCTACAGCCATTACACGGACTGTGTCTCCACCTGCCCATCAACATGCAATGACATTTTTGCCTCTTCCCTTTGTGAAAAGACAGAAGAGTGCACAGAGGGCTGTGAGTGTGATGATAATTACGTGCTCAGTAATGGCAAATGTGTACCTCTGAGCAATTGTGGCTGCAGGGACGACGACAACAATTACTACAGCGTAAGTAGTTTGTGGAGCAAATCTCTGGCTGCAAAGCTTGTAGAAAGTTGGTCCCCTGTCCATCTGAATGAGAGAGAGAAATCTTCAGGGTCTACCTCTTAAATACCTTTCATCTGACTAGTACAAGCTGCAGGCTCAGGTATTAGGAGGTGCAGGAGCTTGGTACTTTGCACCTGAGGCCAAAATTGAGGCATATTCAAAATTTGTCAATTGATCAGAGTTATTCAGGCAGTCTGTCCTAGTCCTGCTTTGTGTTCAAATTCTCATGCCAGAGATAATAAGATAAATGGACTGGGTTTCCCCCTCCCAGGCTCTTGGTGAGACCACACCTGGATTGAGCAGTTGTGGAATTGCTAACTAGACAGGTTGCACCTAGCCAGCCCCCACACCCTTTGCTATTGAGCTTTTATTGCATCGTGAAGCTGAGCACCTTGGTAACATATTATTAACACAACTTGTGTCCAGGCTGGGGACACCTGGATAACTCCACACTGTGCCAAAAGATGCCAGTGTCAGAAGAACGGTGTCATCACATGTAAGAGCTATAGCTGTGATTCTAAAGAAACCTGCGTGATCAAAAATGGAAAACACAAGTGCAATCCAACAGGTATGTGCGGGCAGGTCTTCACTTGGTGTTTCATGAGGCCTGGAGAAGGAGGAAGGGTGTGGGTGTCCATTCTTTCTTCCATGGCACTTCCAGACTTTTATACAGGCAGGTCTGACAGTACTATTGACAACACATTATTAATACAAAAAGGCCTCAGTTCTCAGAATAGAAAGTTCCAATACAAGACAGAGAATTTGTAGAAGGAAGTGGAACAACAGTTTGAAAATTTACTTACATCTAGAAACTTGACAGTTTAGTCTGACTAGATTAAATAAAATAATAATTAAAAAAAGATTTTCACTGCCTCTACCAAAACCAAACCTCAGATACATCTGTGAATCCTTTGGCAACGATCCTGGTTTTTCCATTGCCTGTTGATTTGAGAACAGAAAAAAATAAAGGCAAACTAGGACAGAGCAGATCTGAACATATACGTAATAGGCCAGTCAGAGAACCCTGGTGCTTTTCATCCAATGGTTGCTTTGGCTAAGCAAAGTTAATCCCATATTCTCTAGGTAAATTGGAGTGTTTAGGAGATAGCTTGTTGCCTAGTGACTCTACACTTCAATTTTGAAGAATAGTATGGCATGGGTCCTACTGTATTGATGACCAGTACAAAAGCATAATGCAAATCTAGCTTCCCCCTGCTCCATTTTGGCAAAATACCACAGCAGAGGCACTCCAGCACTCTTAACGAGAGCCTTGGTCCTGGGATAATGGTTTGCTCTGCGCTGAATGGCCAAGGAGAATACTTAGATGATAGTCACTGCTATTAGGTCTGGTGAACTCAATGATCAATTTAGTAACCTCAGAAGAAATCAGTGTGACAGCAGTGAGCCATCCAAAACTAGACATTGCTTTTCACGTTCCAATAATTTTGTAGCAACACGTTGCCGAGGATTATGAAACGGGCATCTCTAAGAGCCCACTGCAAGCCATGCTGTGTGGCAAAGTCATTCCTCTGCAGAGGACCAACGTGCACAGCTTAGTCTTTAGAAAGCGTATAAACCCCTGGTTCAGTTGGCTTGTACTGGCTCTCAGCAGAGGAATGAGTTTCTCTGGCCGTCTCTCCATTTGAGTGCCCATTCACTAGGGTGATGCCTGAGCACCCATCTTTAAGAGACCTGCATGCTAGCAGCAATCATTTTTATCTAACTTATGTTAAAATGATCCAATGCTCGGCATCTGGCACATGCACATTCAGACTGAAGAGTAATGAAGCTCTTCCCCTTTAGGTTTTGGGAAATGCCGGATCATGGGAGACCCACACTACATCACCTTCGACAGTCTGGTACACCACTTTCAAGGGAAATACACATATATTGTGGCTCAGACCATCCCTGACCTACCTGATACTCTGACGCAGTTCAGCATTGAAGGCATGAACTATCCTTTCCATCGAAATCGACACATTACTTACCTGAAAGAGATTCTCGTCAATGTTTACGGTCACACAGTGCAATTCAAGCAGAACAAGCAGCTTGTGGTAAGTGTCTCACTGACTGCAGAGCACAGAGAAAGGCTTTCCCTTGGAGTTAAATGCCTTTGAGTAATAAACGTCTGATCTGAAGAATTTAAGTATTAAAGCTAACTGTATTATTACAGCACTGCTATGGGGCAACCACAAATGTGATTTTCAGTTGCGTCAAGTCTTTTTTCTCTATAGCTACAAAGGATATAATTCCACTTAAAACAAATAAATTAATAAATAGACATTTAGGAATAAAACACCAAATATCCCAAGACTTACAATAAAGCCATACAAATTTTTATCAGTGGTAGGGAAAAGTGTGAATTATGCTAGGAAAATTGCATTTCCTTCCTCTTTATTGGTGCATAAGAGTACACATAACTCATACACACATTTTTAGCTCTGTAATAGAAATCTCTTAGGATGATATGAAAAGACTATGTCCAGATCACTTTTCTCAATGTATGATTTTGTTAACTTTAAAAATTGAATACTGAGGTTTTTACCTGGTTAAATTATCTGATATATTTATCATAAAACCAGAGAAGAGGAGTGTTCCTTTGTGGCATTGACCTGTATTGAAGCCAGATTTTATTTTGGCCTATATATTATTAATTTAAACTTATTCTTTCCCTTTTAGTTGGATGGCGTGAGGGTGAGACCCCCTGCTCATCCTCATGAAGGTATTCGTATATATCAGAGGACATCAAGAATTTACCTGGAGACAGACTTTGGCTTATACCTGAGCTTTGATGGCAGTCAAAATGCAGGTAAGTGATACTAAGACAATGTGCAGGAATATTTATGCACCGTCTCAAAAACCATTCTCATTCCAAAGAAGGTCTAACCCCAAGGCAAAATTAGAAACCTTCACCCTTCGAGCCTATGGCCCTTTGTGATATGAACTTCCAGAAAATTAAAACAAAAAGTGTTTCCCATGAACCAGAAAAAACATAAAACTGGCATTTCTTTATCTGAATCCACCTGAACTTAGGAGAAATGAGATATAGAGTCAGACTGTTCTACCTTTTTCATGTTAAGTAAGGCCAGAGTGATAAAAACAAAAGCAAATCACTTAAAATTGCTGATCAGGATGATGGGATGAAGTCTGGATCTGCCCCTTTGCCAGCTTAACTGAGTCACAGGACTGAGGGCCTCAAGCTGTAGAGCAGTAAGTGCATCCTTTTACATGCTTCCTCTCAAGCCTATTCCAGATAATCCCATTCTTTAGTATTTCTCAGCAGGACTCTTATATCACATACACACAATTCAACTAAGTTCAACACACATTACCTCCTCTGTTCAAAGCAGAGTTACTGCTGATTTACCACAGAATATAGCCATGTTATTTCTGAATGTATGGTGAAAGTGCCAGGCTGTTTATACACATGACCATTATTCTAAACCCAAAAATTCCAACTGCAGAAAGAAAAGGTCTGTTTTATAGGAATTCTGTTTCTTAATGAGCAAGTGGATTGTAAGCGAAGGGCAAAAATTTGGTAGTGCATTCCGTTTGTTCCAAAGCGGTAAGCACTAAGAGCACTCAGGTGATGATGTCATATTATATAATACCTTATTGGCTGCAAGAAATTACTTTTTTCATGACAGAAAGAGTCATGAATACACATATGAACATGTATGTTCAGGGCTGTGTTCATATTCTTTTCATGAGGTCCATTGTCACATGACCAGCTCCCATCTGAATCATGAAATGTGGTACTTAATACTGCTTTCCACCTCTTCCATACACTCAGAAGCAAAGACTTCTATTTAATGGGTTTTGGTTTGGTTTTTTTTTTTTCCCCTCTAGATATAAAGCTGGCCAACACCTACATAAACAGAGTGGAAGGCTTGTGTGGTAACTTTGATGGGAGATACAGAAATGACTTCACAAATCCAGATGGTGTTTGGGTGAAGAACGTGAATGTATTTGGTGAGAGCTGGAAAGTTCCTCTGAAAAGAACGTCTCGTGTCAGGTACTTAATTTTCTACTTAATATCCATGGCAAGTACAGCCACTGGAAGTGAGTGAATTAAGCCATAGTTAATATCCAGGAATAATTACAGTGTCTGATTTCCGGTCTTTCTTCTTCCCTTGGTTTGTGTAGGGACTTTCCCCGCACATTACTAAGGTGAACTCTCAGTGCCCTTCTATCTAGCCAAAAGAGGCCTGAACTATCACTGCATTACTCCAGTTCAGCATCCCCTCCTTGGAGTCGCAACCATTACAACTGCTAGGGCATAAGGATGAATAAGATCTTTGCCAAGCTTATGGTTCCTGGCAAAGATAAATACATCATGCTGTGCTGGATGGACCTGAGGGCAGGCAAATCCTGGTTCAGTGTCATCCCTCCCCCTGGAACATGAAGGTAGCCTTGAAATACATCAAGATGAATTCACAATTCCTCCCAGAAGATGTTCTTGACGAGTCTGATTTCTTTACTTTCATGGCTATCTAGTGTTTTCTGCCAATTCACAAAATTAATTAAGGACATTCTTCTGAGTATAAATGAGTGTGATATTTGTGATCAGGCAAATTCTGTGCCAATTAGTCCATTCACAGAACATTGAAACAGGTAGGGAAAGAAGTGTTCTTCCTTCCTTCTCAATTTGCTTTGAAAGACCTTTGGAGGTTGCTTAGCCACTAACACAGAACTTTTTCAGCAAGTAAATGGAATTGTATTAGCTGTCAGGATATAATTTGGCTGCAAGAACTTGTCTGCCAGAATAGCGGAAAGCAGTATGTAGGCTACTGTTGAGCATAAAGGAGCGCTGGAGGCTGTGCCTAGAGGAGAATTCTGGCGCTTCAGGCATGCAGCCAGTTGTTCGGTGAAAGTGAGCATATGTCCAAGAAATAGTGGCCTATTCCAGATGTATCATTCTCACTAATGTTCAAATTTTATTAAATAAATTGGATGAAGGAGGCATTGGATGAAGCCCGTGTCATGCAGAATTTCCAAAGATATAATTAACGCTCTCCCTTTTGATTTAAATACCCATAAATCTCTGAGATAGTAGGAAGTGTTCTAGTACATCTTTGATTTGCTTTATCTATCTCCTTCCCATTAAGGATAAATCATGAGAGAGAAATAAGCTTACACTTATACCACAAGGCAGAGGTACTCTTGTGGTGTTACTTAGAGAGTAGTACCATGAATGCTGGATGTACAGAGAACTGATGGTTTCATAATGACTTCATTTCAAGGCGAGATGTCAATTCGAAAGATGAGTCTGAGGAGGAACCAGATACAGGGCTCTTCCAAGGCTGCAGTGAAAATCAGCTGGAGGACAAAAACAAAACTTCTAGATGTCAAATCCTGACTGAGTCAAATGGTCCTTTCGTAAAGTGTCATTCTACGGTCTCACCAGACTTCTATTTCACGTAAGTGGCAACTGCAGACAGTTGTTCTCCCCATTTGCTAAATCATTTTGGTGCTAGTTTCTGACAAGAACTGTGCATCTTCAGTCTCCAGGGTATTAACAGGAACTGAGGATAGTACGTGTCTTTGGAGAGCTGGGCCCAGTGCTTTTGTTATTGATACATTTAAATCCCCTTATTTATTTTTAAATAGTTGTGATTATCTCTCTTTCCATCTATTTAGAGTTTCACTTTTCTGTTGGCTTTAGAAAGTAGCTTTCCTCTTTTCCTACACAGAAAAAGCAGCAGTGTTAAGCATTATACCTGTAGGCTGGGAGTTCCAGTGTGCTCACAGTGCTCATAAACATTCAGTGAGGATTTGGTTCCTGGCTCTATTAGTTTCCTTTTAGCAATTCTAGCTTCATAAAGTCTAGCCTTCGTGCTATAACCACAAGCGCTGAAACTGCCAGTGACACTTCTTGAATCTTTCATGGAGAAGTCCAAAAAACATCTTCGTGAAGAGTAACTAACCCAGTACCTTCAAGAAAGTTCCCTCTGCTCAGTTTCAAGGCTGGTCTGGCCTCTTACATATACAATTCCTACACAGTTAATTTTGAGCTGCATGAAACCTATTGATTTATCCCCACATTTTCATTCATCCATCATCAGTCACAAAATTGCCAAGTAGCTGCCAGTTTTCTTTAGTCATATAGTTGTAACTAATGTTTAAAGATGCCCACTTCCAAGGCCCTCTTAGCTCTAAGAACATAAATGTATCTTAAGCCAAATAAACTGGACCACCGGCTTCAAAGTATATATCCTGATTCTTAACATAAGCCTACTTTTCTCCTCACTCTAGAATTTGGTTGGGCAGCCTGTTTTACCTTCTTAGCGGTTGCCTGATTTTTCTGAGGTGCTGCATACTTGCAGATCCCATTCATCTCAGATCTCAATACCTTTGAAAATCAGGCTGTGGATATTCAGGTGATGAGCAAAGCTGAGAAGGTAGCACTAGCAAACAAACACAGGGTAAAACAGAATTCTCCGTCAATATTTAAGGCATATGGACATGACACCTATGTATTGAAAGATGTGTGTAGTCCAGCTATAAGACTCAGCAGCACTAAAAAGTGCTCTAGGAGCAAGATGCAGCCATGCTAGCCCAAACCAGAAGCAGATAGCAAAGAATAACTTACTGTGACAAGCTGCCAGGTACCTGTTTATTGCTTGTTCATATATGAATACCTCACACGTTAGCAGCAGCTGCACAACAAATGACCTTCCCAATCACGTGGCTGGGGATCTTTTCTATTCCTCTGTTCTCCTGTCAGCAAGATACAGGAAAATGGCACTAACTCAGAGTCAGGCAGAAATGCAGCTGAAAATAAACAATAACAAAGGTACTGGGAATGAACACTTTCTCATGTTGCACATAGGAGCTGCCTGTTTGATATGTGCGTGGAAGGAGATAATGATACTACCTTATGTCGCAGTCTGGAGGAATATGTGCTGGCTTGTCAGCAGCAAGGAGTCAGTATGGACGGCTGGAGGCAACAGACAGTTTGTGGTAAGCACAGAAAGAACCAGAAAGTATGATTTCTGCCTAAAAGACTCAAAATCTGAGATATGAGGCTTTTTCTAGACACACCATATATCAAAGCTTTTCAGGGAGTAAAAGTATGTTGATTCGCACTTCAGTCACTGTTCACAGTTTAGCATGCACACTTGCTCTTCTGGCCTCTCTTCTGTATCCTGCGCTGACTTTCGCATTTAGACCCCCACTTAGAAAACTAGTTAGAAAGCAGAGCAGTCAGCTTCCCTGTCGGCAGAAGTTTTGTGCAAGAGGAAAAATTGTCCCCATTCCCAACTGGGGAAAAAAGTTAAAATTTCGGAGACCATCACAAGCCACAAAGCAGAAGGAAATAACATTTAATTTCAATCTCTTTAAATCTACAAAAGACACTAATTTTTTTTTTTTTTTTTGCCTGTGAAATTTCAAGATAAAAAAGATTCAGCTGAAAACTCCAAATCTTTCAGACTAAAAAATGCTGAAATAAAACTGATAATAATCTCAAACCTTTTTTTTTTTCCTAATTTTTTTCCCCAACTTCGGAGATTCATCAAACCATACTTCCCCTGCATCACCCTTGGTTAGTTGACTTTGGGAACTGTGTTTCACCAGGAATAGAGAGTTGTGAAACAGCTCTGGTAGTTGCAGGGATGGCTACCCTGAACGTGTGAGAAGTTATTTGAGATCAGTGAACACCAGGAATGAGACCACAGCATACAAATACCTTTGATGGTGCATTTCCTGACTTTCAAGTGCTTTACTTACAACTTCAGTACTTTTATATATGTGTGCACATCTCTGTGTACATGTGTTCATCATAGTGCCTCCTACAAAACGGAAACGTCCTCTGGATCTCAAAGGGCATTGTGTAAGTAATGCACAGCAGCCTGCTATAACTGGACTCTCCTTATTTTTACAGGTATATCATGTCCTGCCAACAGCAACTACAGCTCATGCATGTCTGCATGCCCAGCATCCTGCAATGACCTGACCAGCCCCTCTGAGTGTGAATCACCTTGTGTTGAAGGCTGTGAATGTCTCCCTGGCTATGTTCTTAGTGGTTTTGACTGTGTGCCTTACAAACAATGTGGCTGCACGTACCTTAACAAATATTATGAGGTACAGTCTCCCTGTGCGTCACACAGCTCCTGCAGCACCAAACAACATTTTCTTCTGCTAATTATTTTGACAATCTCCTTATTCTCTTCAGCATGTAATTTTGCATTAGAAACAAAGGGCAATTGTTTAATAAAAGTTGGTCTCTGGAGAAAGAGAAGAGAGAGTAGATCACTTGGTCTGCCTCTGAAAGAAATTCTGCCTGCCAGAATACTCAAGGCAGGCACCTGGAGAAAGTACACAATTACACTCTGACCCCCCACATTAATTCTTCACTGACCTGGGGCTCAGATCTCACACCCCAAACACTATTTTCTTTTTTGTACAAACTACTACAAAAAAATATAATCTGCCCTGCTACCATTCATTAAGGCATCATAGAGAGTAGCATGGGTCCCCAGTGCTCCATTGCTGGTTTTTCTGACTGATTTCATTTACTATTTATAACATTTAACTGCTGTCTTCCAGATTGGAGAAATATTCACCACTGATGACTGCTCTCAGAGATGCCAATGCACAGAAAGCTCCACTGTCTCCTGCTCTAACATAGTGTGTGGATCTGATGAAATCTGTGGCATTTCAAACTACAGCCGTGGATGCTACAGGAGTGAGTCAACCGCTATCACATTGTCTTTGATGCTAAGAAGTCTTAGCTTACTGCTTATAGGACATCCCTTGGGGATAGCTGCAACAGTGTACAGAAGAAAAGCCTAGTGGGGATCCTACTTTGATGTTTCATCATAGAAACAGTCTTTCTTTCCCTTATTCCTGTTGTCAAATACAACTAATGTGCCATAAAATACAGGGGATGTCCAGCATTAGGGGTCAGTGTAATCTAAGCAAGAACAGTTTTCTCAGAGTTGGATTGTCTGAAGTGTTTCTCCTTCCTTTTTGCTAGGTGGACCGTGTATGCCAAATCCTTGTAAGAATGATGGAGTTTGCTCTGAAACTACCAACAGCACCTCTCTCTATTTCTACTGTGAATGTTCAGAACTGTACACAGGACCAAGCTGTGAAGTTGAAAAGATAGGTAATAAAACTATTTTGGATTTCACTGTCCACATTACATATGCCACTTTCAAAAATGGGTTTCATTATGGAGAAGACTGAGCTTGCTCTTCATTTCCATGCTGTGAATTAGTAACCCAGTGGGTAAGAGCTTGGTCATCCAAGCAGAAAGAAGGGGTCAGATCCCCCAGTGGAGAGGTGCTAGAAGGCATGACAGAAGGGCTCTGTAGGGGCATACAGGACCCAGGCCTGACACCACTCCAGAAAGCTACATTCATCAGGAAACACAGTATAAACCAAGCAGACAGGCAAGGGTTGAGGAAAAAAAAATCTGTTCGCAGTATGGTTAGCTTTCATTGACAGGGCTCTTATTTCTTGTTCAGTTGAAGAGCCTCCCACAGAGGATCCTGAGAGCCATACGATTGCCATCATCATTGGAGTTGTGGCAGGTGTAGTTGTTATCATCATTCTCATCTCCTCTACAGTGTACCTGTACAGGTAAGGCTTTTCCCAGCTTTGCTACGTTCAGCAGAGTCAAGACACGTATGCCCTTCTAGCACCCGTAAACCTCAAAACTCCCATCAGTCATGTACCTGCAGGGCCAGAAAGGAACCACAGCATTCAGGATCTCATTTGAGGAATGTGAAGGAAAACTTTACTTTTTCTCAGAAATGAGCACAAGCCGTTTCCTTTACACAGGGCATATGCATCACTATCACAAAACCTGGGCTTCTCCAAAATCTGACTTCATTCACGCTCACACTGTTGTTTAACCTCTCACTACAGATAAGAACAGAAATTAAATATGGTTGTTCTTTTTTTTTTCCCATTGTACAGAAGGAAGAGAAAGACAGATAAAGCTGTGATATCAAGGGATTCTTCTTTGAAATGGTCCAGAAATTTATCGAATGACAGAATACACGAGCAAGATTATGGCTGCATAGTGAACACTGCATTTGAGCAAAATTAATCCCAAAATATATACCTATACTTAGCAATATTTTTCCAGTTGATATGTATTACTTTCTGCTCTTTTAATAGTGTTTCTAGTACTTTCAGAAGAAATAATAATAAATAAATCATTGCATTTGCTGAAAATCTTTGAAATTGTTCATCTAAAAACTCTCTTGGATCTCATGTTGTAGACCCAAACTGAAATGTGTCTTAAATCAGAGACTGTATTGTCCTCAGAGGCTGTTTGAAAAACACAAAATCCAGACAGAATTAGCCAGCACAAGTGTGCTGCACACCATCACATATACCCCTCTGATAGATGTACAAGCGGTAGACTGATGGGGTCAGAATTAATTATAGCATCCCAGGCAGGTCTTGATGAGATCATCTTACCCAAATCCTTCCATGGGGAAGGGATTAGCTGGACACATTTCTTGTTCCTCTTCTGGCAAGGCATGTCCAACTGGGGAGAGAAATACATAAGAAGATATTGAGCTCATCTGGTGACAGGTGTAGTAAAATAGATGACCCCGTTGCCCCCCTTGGGAGTGCTGGACTGGAAGAAGGGATTGTTTGAAGGAGAGCTGCCTCCTTGCTGTCAGAGTAGAGTGGATGAGAAGTGGGGTTGTCATCAGCCCCCTGCCTGTGGGTGCTAAGCAAGAGCACAACTTAACAGACACTTTCTGAAGAATGAGATACTGTCATAAATTCTCCTTGGTGTTTTTTGCAAACTCTGAAGCTGCCACCATCTGATGAATGTGGGTAGAGATATGCATCAGCTCAGTCCCAGACCATGCTAAGGATCCCCCCACAGCAGAAGATCAAAGATGTCTGTGGCCAGACACACACCCCACATCAGATCATTCACAAGGCTCAGGGGACTGAGGCTGCCTGGGCCTTGTACAAGCCTTGAACACATTTCTAGTGCTAAGAGTGAAGCTTTGGGATGTAAGGAATTCATCATCAAGCCTTCTCTGATGCTCTTCCAGTTCTTTGCGGGTTCACTTCAGGTTACGATGAGGGACAGTGTGGGCTTCCCATTGTTTCTGCCATAATACTGGTTATTATTTACTTACCCTTTCTCCCTTCCCTTTCTCTTATATCCATAAACTCATATGTGCCGTTAGCGAGAGAAGTATTTCTAAACTCTGTGAACAGTTAGGTAGATAAAAGCATTTTATTCTGGTCTGTTCAAGAACGTGCCAGCTGTCCATACATGCACAGCTATTTTGGAGAGGATGTGAACAGAAAGGGGCTTTCAGCCTCGTTACATAATGAGAATGAGCCACCACAAGACCTACTCGCGCACAAACGAACTGTCAACCTTATGCTGGAATTTCACCACGATCATAAAAGCATCTTTCCTGCCTGTTCAGCGGCAGCTTCCTATTGTGCTCTCATGCTTGTCAACAGTGCCATTCTGTGCACGCTGAGCGGTGCTGACCGTGCTCGCCTCCCCTTGCAGTCGGTGGGAGCACAGGCCAGTCCCTACCCTGCAGGATCCCAGCCCAGGCCCTCCCAAGCAACAGGGCCCAGCTGTGCCGAGGTCAAGCAGATTTCTGGGTTTTCATGGATACACTTCTTTTTTCAATATCACAAGAATTGCCTTGGCTCTCCACTGCAAAGTTTTGCAATTCAGGCTTGAATACAGAGCGCAGAACTGCAATTCAGTGCTCCACTGAATTAACTACTTCATGTCAATAGAAGCCAGACAGATGATAAATCTGCTGCTGCTCTGATCTTTTAAATCAATTGACTTGCTCACCTGACTTTTGAAATGTTGGGCTTTAAATTCACTGCTTAGCTCAACTCACCCAGAGGACAGTTTTGTTGATAGTGAACCCTTCTTTTTAGCATCCTGCGCTGGCAATAGCCAAGGAGACAGCAGTACCCGCTCGGCTGTGCTCAGGCTGCCTGCACTGCCATCCCTCAGCTCACAGGACTCTGGCCGGGCACAATCATGAGACTCCTCTGATGTCCTGATGGAAATTCCTGGGCCACAACACGAAAGATACATGAAACAACCTAGCAACCCCATTGCCCTAAAATGGCCACTGGAATTTACTCTGAGCTCCACCTCTTTGCTTCTCTTCACCAGCAAAGTGAAACGGCAGCACCCCCTTTCCCTCTCGGAAGGTGCCCTGGTGAGGGATGCTCACTTACCCCTCGGCCCTGCAGGACAGCCGCCCCGGCTCCGCACACCGGAGCCCACCCCCGCGGCTGGCAGGGCTCCGGGCGCCGCGGCAGAGGCTCCGGGCGAGGAGCGGCCCGTGTTCCCCGGGGGTGGGACGAGTAGGAACACCCTCTGGAGCGGAGCACAGCGGCTGCTGGGCTGGCTAGGATACAGGCAGCTCCCCAGGGACCGCGCAAATGCCGCCTGTCCAGAACCCGGCTATTTATAGCGGACGGGAGGAGCCAGGACCTGGCCCAGCTTCCGCCGCTGCCCCCGCCCCGGAGCGGCAGCCCGGGCACGGCAGGAGCGGGACGGGCGCTGGGGGTGAGCGGGGCGCTACGGGGGAGCTCGGGGGGAGGGAGCAGGTATCTGCCAGCAGGATGTGGCCCCCCGCCGGGGTGCTGAGTGCTGTGCTGCAGGGGTGCCCAGCTCCCGGGGGTGCCCTATGGCCTGGGGACGGGCTCGGCACGACGGGCGCCCTCCTGGGGAGCCGCGACCCTCCTCCGGAGCTGGCCCGGTCCCGGCACAAGCTGGAGCCCCGAAAGGAGCACGGCCTGAAGGGATCAGCGGAGTCTTGCGGTGGCGGCGAACAGTTCGGCCCGCCGGCTCGGGGAGGTGGCCGTGCGGCAGGCTGAGCCGGGGACGGGCGCTGCGAGGTGGATGCCAGCCCGTAATGGCTTCATCCTTCGCCTGCAGCGCTTGTCGGGAGCGGGGGGTGGGGGGGGGATGGTGCATTTCGTTTCTTGCCCTACACCCACGCGTCGCTGCAGGCAGGAGCGGCCATCCCGAGCAGGGCCCTGCAGAGAGGGGAACCACCACAGCAGCAGTCAGGTACCACCTGACGATGCTCCACGGGCAGTACGAGCATGCCAGCGTCAGGTCCTAATGATGTCCCTGCCTGCGATCCCCCAGCAGATGCCCTGTGCACATCCCAGACCCTCTCCGCCGTGCCTTACATTGAGCCTGCCCAGCAAGAGGGGCACGTCCTGACCTCATGTTCTTGAGATGGCAGCTATCGCCAGCTTCAGCGCCACCTGCCCCGGCGACCCTGAGCCCGGGGACCTGATTGAGATCTTCCGGCCCGCTTACCAGCACTGGGCCCTTTACCTGGGTGACGGGTACATCATCAACGTGACACCTGTAGGTAAGGCTGGTGCAGCCCAGCAGGGTGCAGAGGGGGTTTTGGGGTGACCCAGGAGCCCTGTCTCCCTCCATGGGCTGGTGTTGGACCTGTGTGTGTAGATGGCCTTTCCAGGAGCCAGCCAGAAACCTCTCTGAGGTCTCAGAGGGGCCACACCTTATCTCTTGCCTGGCTCATCTCATCCCTGCCTTCCCCAGATGAAGGGCCCCCAGCCACGTTCACTAGTGCCAAGTCAGTGTTCAGCAGAAAGGCCCGGGTGAGGATGCAGCTCCTGAAGGACGTGGTGGGAAACGACACTTACCACATCAACAACAAGTACGACGGCACCTACGCTCCCCTCCCGGTGGAGGAGATCATCCGGCGTGCTGAGTACCTCATCGACCAGGAGGTGTCCTATGACCTGCTCGGCAACAACTGCGAGCACTTCGTGACGCTGCTTCGCTATGGCGAGGGGGTCTCCGACCAGGTAAGTAGGATGCGGTAACCCCCTGCATGCCCCACAGGACACCTTGCTGCTCTGTGTGAGCCCCAGGACCAGGGCACAGCCTGCAGACCGTGTCGGGACAGGGAAGCCCCAGGCATGGAGTCCAAACCATCACTGCCTCTGGCCTCACGAGAGACCTTGGCCCAGGAGGTTCACTGTGGTCTGTCTGCACCCTGACAGCGCTCTCTTACTGAATGCCAGAGCCCAAGGATAAAAACCTGGTTGTTACCCCCTGTATGGGGCAGGTGTCTCTTTCATTTAATTGCCATGATTACCTCTGCCTGAGGGTGAAAAAAAAAAAAAGCTAATCATGTTTCCAGCCTATGTTTTACTTCCCCTCTGCAGGCCAAACGAGCAATTGGTGCCATTGGGTTTGTAACAGCTGCTGCCGGTGCCTTCTCCTTGCTGGGCTTGCTCCGGAGCAGATCCAGAGAGAAACAGTACTGATGGGCCACCAAGATGAGCTCGGAGCAGGTCAGGGAGCCCCTGGCCAGGAGGGACCCAGGACAGTTTGTGGCCACCGCTGCCACTGAGACTCACTAACAACTGTGTTGCCCTTGCTGAGAGCAGCCCTAGCCTGTTTGCCACAGCTGCTTTTATTTCATTGCCTCTAACGATTTTTGTGGTAGTCTGGGAGCACTTGCAAATTCTCCATCCTCACACCCCCGTTTTCCTTCTGAGGGCTGGCACAGGCTTTCTACACACATCCTATTTTTATCAGCTACATTGTGTGGGCTCTTTTTGTGGGTAACCTATTTAAACCTTAACACTTTTTTTTTTTTTTAATCAAAAGTAATGTAAAAGTATTGCTGAGGGTTTATTGTGCGTCCTCCAGCTGAGGGCCCAGGTTCCCAGGCCTGTGAAAGGGCAGACAAGGCACCTGGTGTGCCTCAGAGCCTGTGCCTGCGGTGCCTAAACTGAGCCGCTCCTGCGAGGGCGGGAGGTAGGTAGGAAGGAAGGGCAGGTCTTACAGGCTGTATCCCTCAGTGTTTTCAGCGAGTGCTCTGGTTTTGGCATGATGCTGTTTTGCTCAGTTTTCTCCTGCCTGGAGAGCATCCCTTTGCCTGGCTTCTCTGGCTCCAGTCTGGGGGGATCCTGACAAAAAAACCCAGCTAGCTTTTTCCCTGGCAGCTGTTTGTTCCAGGTTGCGGCCACTGTGCCACTGAAGTTTCCTTCTTCATCCCTGTACACGCAGTAATTGTTGGCATTGGACCTGACCAAGCTTACTAGGTGATCTCAAGGTCTCTTCCAACCCAAACCTTTCTATGATTCTAATCCTTGGTCTGCCAAAGCACCGAGGTTTAAAGAAAGACCACCATGGATTGCAAGGGCAGCCAGGAGCCTTTGTCCCCCACAGCTGGGCCGTTGGCTCTTCATTGACCAGAAGTTGAATTCAAGCAGTTTGTACCTCCAGCACAAGTAAGATCTTGCTCCAGCGAAGCCAGGGTGCCCATGGTGCTGTGGGCCATGTACCTGGAGAATGACCTGTGCAGCACCTATGCCCCATTTCCAAATCTACAGAGCCCTGTTATTTCCTTGTCACAAAGCTGACATGTGGCTTGTCTTAGAAAAAAATGGTTTTGGGAAAGTGTGATTTATTACTCTTTATCAGGAGTATCTGGCTTGCATGTTTGGAACCATGTTCTTTGCAGACCACATGTAAGAAAATTAAATCCTGTGTTGTTTTTGCCACAGGCCGCTGCCTGTGTTGTGAAGAGATGAGAGCAAAAGAGCTGTCTGTAAGAGACTTGCTATTTTTGTCTGTTCTTAACACATACGTAATGGGATCAGAAGCTTTTTTTTTTAAACATCAGTTGTTTCAGTGTTTGAAATAACAAAGCCAAGACTTCTGGTCATATTTTGTAGTGCCCTCTGTTACTACATTTAAATAAAGTTCTTTTTTAATATGGGAAAATATAATAAAACCAAACCTGAAAGTCCTATTTTGCTTCCTGCAAATGTAATGAAAAATTCTTTCATGGCTAAAACTAAGTAGGTGGTCGAACAACTTGAAGGTGAAAGAACAAGTAAGTGAGGGGCTCAGCTTCTTGTACCTGTCCAGCAGCTGCGTGCCAGAGCACATTGAAACCCCTGCTTCTTGCACGACCTGGTTAAAGCAAGAAGCCAAGGCTTAGCCCTGCTTTCTGCCCTGTGACACCAAACCTGGCAGGGGCAGAGCGTGAGTTGGGGGGGGGTGTCACGTGTGCCTGTAGCAGCTGTGCTGTCCTCTGCCTTTACAAGCTTAAGCGGTGCATATCCTCGCCAGCCTTTCCAGCCTGGGCTTAGGGCAATCTGTGAGCTTTAACCTTTCCTGTACTCAGAGCATTATGTCTGCAAGAGCTGGCAAGGGAGAGCCAGGCAAGGACAGCCCGTGTGCCCTCTCACATCTGTAATTTACTCAAGGATGCAAGAAAACTGGAATTACTTCATCTGGAGAACTTTCTTGTAATTCTTGGAAGCTGCAGTATTTAATTTAACTCAGGATTTCACAATTGTACACATAGTCCCCTGGGCAGTCAAGATTGGGTCACTTATTTTGGACTGCCTTTCCATAAAGCCTGGTGGGTGCATTGACAGGATTTGGTGGAGCAGTGGCTGAAACATGGAGTGAAAGTGTGGCATGGAGCAGCAGAAGCCATCGCTTTGCTGTATTCAGTATTTTTGAGCCTCTGTAGGACATGTTGGCAGGGTCTGAGATCTCCTGTTGCCATGGAGTAGAGTCAGCTGTTTCGTTACCAGCAGCTGAGAAAATAGTCCTTGCCTGTGCTCTGTGGCACAGCCAGCACGGGCCCAGCCTGCCCCTGAATGGGTGGGTTTGTGCAGGGATTTCAAACGTCTGAATCTGGTGCACATGGAAGAATGAAAGCCCAGGCTGTTCGGTGCAAGCCAGGGAAGCTGCCCAGCTGCTGTCTTACCTAGTCCCCTTCACTGTGTTCGTAGGTGGGGTTAATGTAAGTCTCATCCGTGCTTTTTGCTGCAAAGTCCTTTGTGTTTATGGGAGGCCAGCTGGGATCTCTCTGCAGCATCCTCTGCCACTTTCGATACTGGCTCTTCGACTGGTACCCAGACCAGGCTTTAATCAGCAGCCAGAGGCGCTTGTTCTGCAAGATAACGTCCTGCGGAGTGACATGGCACAGGGTCAGTAAGTGCTGCTGCCCTTCACGGGGAGGGAGGACTGCTCGGGGACAAAAGCCACACGTGCAAACCCTGAGCCCCACGGGGAGCCCAGCGTGGGCGGCTGTGTGCTTCCCCTTCGGTAACACGACTGCCAGATGCCACCGTCCTCATCTACAGGAAGGCTCTGCTCAGTTACATCAGGACAACGCTGATCTCAGGCTGTTTAGCTGCAGGGGATAATCGAGGGGCATGTTTTTCCTCCTGGGGCTGTGGGATGACTGGGCACTGCTGCTCCTTGCAGGGAACAATACCTGGAGCTGGATGCCACCAGCCTTGACTCACAAAAAGCTTTAGGGCTTAGTCATTACTGCAATATCCAACTGCACAAGCCAGCACAGTCTCTGGCCTGGTCGATTGTAGGGCAAGAGGGAAGTGGTGGTTTTAAAATCACCGCCAAGCACCTGACCCATGGTGCAGTCTGCTCCCCTGGAAGCCAGGGCAGCGGGGTCCTCCCAGGCAGCGGCACTTCAGCTCACTCCCTCTCTGGAGGCTTAAGAGATGGGGTCTTAATCATCTCTGGGACCACATAAAATGGATTTGACTGACACACATTGAGTCTTAAGGGAAAAAGAAAATTCGGAGGGTTTATGCTCATGCAAGAGGATAGTGTGGCTGCAAATGGGGGTTGAAAACCTGACCAGACACTGCCCCTGTCCACCCCAGGGAACAGACGGTAAACAAATGCACTCACCTCCATAAAAAATGATATGCAAAAGGTGACCAAGAGCATCAGTAAAACATAAACTCTCCAGATCACAGGAGTGCAAAGAAACTGTTGGAAAAGACACGAACAGCAATTAGGTTTAAATGCCTTGCCAAGATTTGCATCTGTTCCTAATGATTTGAGAGGCTGACTAACATTTTCCCAGTGGCAAGCATGGAGGAGGCAGTAGGAAGTGACAGTAATTCCTTGTCACACAGATCTTGGAAGGTTCGATGCCAGATTCCCCACAGCACAGAGCTGCCTAACTCAGCTACTTAAGCTACTGCTGAAACCTGCAGATCAGGCGCCTGGGGCGGGATCTGGTGCCCAAATACTTTCTGGGGAGCTGCAGCTAACACACCGCGTGCAGCTCCTCTCCCTCTGTGTACGCTTGCCCTAATGACGGGCTTCCACCCGAATCCATCCCATGCAGGATGACTGGGGGCGAGCCGCAGGGCTCGGCCATTCCTGACATTGGGCAGCACAGCTGGAGGCAGCTGCCTGCGCTGTGCCCTGGCTGAGCGCCCGGCCCTGCCTGAGCTCATCCTGCTCCAGGAAGCAGCAGGGGCAGCAGCAATCCCTGCCCTCTCATTTTTCTGGCCAACAAGCCTCCTCTGACATGCAAAACCACAATCCACCCTATTGTGCTTTTCTGTTAAGAAGAAAAGCTCGGCAAGCTCTAAGCACTTTTTCTTCTCCCTGTTGCCACCCAGTCTTTAGAGGAGACAAGGACTACCTCATTAATCAAGCCGTTGTCAGAAGGATGTTAGAGAAGTTTGAAAGGGTTGCCCAGTCAGCATCAGATCAGCAAATTCATTTCCAAGATGACTGTAGCTGTAGCTTCTGCTCTGTATGCTTAGGTAAAGGGCCAGCAAAATATGTAGCATGAAAAGGAGATGCACGTTCCGTTCGCGCTTACCTGCATACCACTGTACACAGCATCAATGTCGGCGAAAAAGAGGAAGAGGCAGATCGCAAGCTGGAGAGCCAGGAGGACTGAAAATACATCTAGGGAAAGAAGAGCATTTGTGGCCCTTGGGTTGGTGACCAAACTCTGCAAATATGCTGACAGGAGCTCCAAATGCTAATGCTGTAAAACTGCCATCATGTAAAATGCCTTTCTTTTTTTTTTTTTTTTCCCCTACAAGAAAAGCTGTAGAATTGAAACTGGAGGAGCCACTCCCCAGCAGCCTGTTGCAAAGCTCACCACCTACACTGGTTTTTCTTGCACAAGTGATTTGGCACGTTCTGATTCCTATGCAACCACAGAAAACTGCCTTGAAAGAGCATTGCTGTGAGCCACACCAGCACCCCTTCCCGTGCACTCGCTCCTCCACGTGCTCAGCCATACACCTGGACCGCAGGCAGCAGCGGAGGCTGCTTGTTCTCATGGGCTGCCCTCCCAGGGAGGGCCAGGAGCTTCTGCAATAGACAGGGTGCAAAGGTGGGCTATACCTATGCCTTCCACACAAAGAGTTTGACTCTGTATCCTCTTCCAAAGGAGCAGGAGGACACGGAGTGATGCACATGGCTTAGAGGTCTGGAGGTGCCAAACTCCTGGCAATTACCAGGAGATGAACATCTTAAAACTGGCTGGTAAATTGGATCAACAGCTCCCAACAGCCTCCTGGCAACTTTCTTACTGCCAGGGAGTAGGGGGGCCAGGGCTGAGGGGGTGGCAAAAACAAGGCAATTGCCCTTAGCTTCCTCCTACGGATTGTCCCCAAACAGAGATCAACTACAGAGAAGCATGTGCAGATTTCTCAGCTGATAGAGTCCTCTGTCCCTTTCTCAGCCTGGCTGCTTGCAGGGCAGCTTCTTTCTGGTCTCACCTGTCTTCTGCAGGTGATCAATGCTCTGTGAAAAGGGTTTGGGACCTGCCTTTTAACATAATAAATAACAAAATCAACTCTGCTAAGATTAAGCAAAGTCCTGCCCTCAGTCAACCAATGGCTAGAAGGGCTAAATCATTTCTGCAAAACGCAAACAGAAAAAAAAAAGGTTATTGAGAGGATTTTAACAGTGATATTATCACAGGCTTTTCTCCCTCATCCCTAGGAATGGAAGTCAGGCAAGGCAAGACTGGGAATCTCAGAGGAACTCTTTCTGATGTGTATATTTCGAAACAAATACATCTGATCCTCATATGCTCTGTGTTCACAATATTAGACAGTACTGTGCTAAATCCAGCACATCATCTTCTGGAAAGCATGTATTTTCCAAACCAAGATGCAGTCTCCTTTTTCAGCTCTGCTGCCTCTTATCTCAAGGAAGAAGCTAACATAAGCAGTGCTCGTTGAGCTTTTTTGAAATGGAGAAGTAGGAGCTCACATACACCGACAATTATTTTACATGCCAGTAACTGGCGTGGGTACAGAAAAATCCACGGCATCCCTTCCCCCGCAGCCTCTCCTGGCACGACTGTTTTGAGGCAGGAGCAGGAGTCTGCAGAGCACATAGTACACCAGCTCTACTTACAGTTGGTGTAGATGGGCTTCCGGAAGGGCTTTCCCTTGGAAAAGACGAAGGCCACAATGATGCAGTTGATAGAAAACAGTGGCCACAGCGTAGTGTCTTCGTAACTGAGGACAGTAATCTGGGCACCGCTGCTGGAACTGTTTCCCTCTGGGCTGGTGGGGGACACGGTCTGGTTCCCTGGAGAGCAATGTCTGTAAGGTAACACCCAGCATTTTGTTCCTGCTCTCTCCAGCATCAGTGAGCTGTAAACAGCAATTCCCTCTTCTTTCCAACCCAGCCTACTATAACAACCACATATCACCCCACAGGAGCAAAAAACACGTGTTTAAAAACAAAACAAAACAAAACCCCCAGAAAACTCAGCTTAATTTTCTGGTTTGAGCCAAAATCTCAGCTCTCAGGTAGGCAATGACAGCAGTGTTTAAGAGACACAGCTGTGAAGACGTGTGCCCCAGCTGCCTGCACACCACTCCGGCACGCTTGCCCTGTGATGCCCGTGCAGTAGAAGGGAAGTGGCCGCTGCGGAGCCCCAGCATCTCGGAGCATCCGCACCGAAACGCCTCCCTGCGCCTCCTGCCCTACCGGGTCATTTCCATGTGATGATATGCTTGTCATTTAAATATACACAATATCAAATATACAATTTGGCTCTGGAATATGGAGAGAGACTTTTTACACGGAAAACAAGACGGCTTCTGAACTTGCAATCACTTTTTAAGCCAGGTTGGCTTCCACAAAACCCTGGCCCTCGGCTGTTTAATTTCCTGGAGGAGCTGTGCGGCCAGATCCCTGGAGAGAGCAGCTAAGGGGAGCGGAGGGAGGCCGGTGGTCCCCGCGGGCACCCCAAGCCACTGCCCCAGCACCACCCGGCCAGGCTGGGGATGGGTGCCTGCTGCAGCTCCGTGGCACGGGCATCGCCACTTCCCCCGCATTTCCAGATGGGCAGCACCACGCGAGCTTCAGAGGCAGCGTTTGGAAAACACGTGTGTTAGCCCTCAGGTTGGCTCTTTAGATCTCTGTGTGGCATCTGCAGCAACTTAATTTTGTCTTGGCAACACTCTGCTGAGTATACACACAGTTTGCGGGGGGGGTGGGGAGGAGGAAATATCCCACTGGGGTCCTGCAGCGTGCCCGGCTGCAGGCCACGGCGAGGCTGGAGTGTCCCCAGCACACAGCAGCAACGTGATCTGCAAGCTGGGGATCAGAGACAAAAAGAGGGACTTACCTCTGGGTGGCCAGCGCTACGTACCAGGGCTGCTGCTTCACCAGAAGGAAGCCACAGGTTTGCATTATTATGGTAAAGAACACGTTGAGGGTGACAGAGAGCAGCAAGGGAGGAGAGAGGAGCTGGCCAGGAGGGCGATAAGGTGCCAGCTTTGGATAGGCTTCAGTCAAGCTCACTGGAGAGAAACCAGAGGCATTTGCAGTCCATGGCAGCCCAGCCCACCAGCATCCCTCTGCATTTGCTGGGCAGAGCCGCACACAGACCCCCGTCCGCTCATCACAGATGAAAGCTGCAAAGCCTGGCCCAAATAAGCAGGCAAGAAATGGCTTTGATCTCCACTATTTTCCATCTGAACCTTCTCTGAATCCCCCCACTCAGGAAAACACACAGAAAAGATGGGGAATATCATCCCATCCACGGGGATCTCCATGGGTGTCTAAGAGCTGTACTGGTCTCACACCAAGAACACTTGGGAGACCCAGGAGCTGAAGTTACACCATCTGAGTCCCACTAGCAGTCACCAGAGCAACTGCTCCCCTTCCAGTCGAGTCTCACATCCAAACCCTGTTGGTTGCATACAGAGCTCTGCAGCTGTGTTTGCCAAGGACTATGAGCCAAATCCCACACTCTGGGCCCTATGAATTGGTCTAGCATCAATGGGTATGATGTTACTTACAGCAGAACTTGGCTTCTCATTTTAGTTTTTATTGGGAAATGAACTCAACTATTTACAGTCAGGCTCTCAAACAAACACTGCTGGCTTCCCCGAGCTGCTTACTTGTTAGGCAAACCAGAAGGGTAATGATGACGTCTTGTATCAAGTACTGGTGATTCCCAAAGATCTGCAATTGCTGGAACAAAAACCAAAGGCAGCGCCACCTGAGAACCGATGACAACTTTGACGACACAAACTGTACCATCTGATGCTATTTCAGAGCAATGTCACGCCAGCAACAGCAGCCTCATGGCCCTGATGCAACCCCATGAGGACTAGCAAGCCCAGCTTGCCAGCTGTCAGCCGGGTGCCCCTGAACCTCTTACTAATTCACAGCACTTGTGGGTGACCCAACATCTGAATGTGGCATTTGAATGTTTTTCCACCCTTCCTCCCTCAGAATGCCTCTTGGACCACTTACATCAGGTCACACACTCCCAGCTCACAATAACAGCAATGACAGCCAGAGTTTCACTTAGTGCCAGGTTTGAAATGTCTTTGGGTAATGGGGACATGGACAAAGTTGATGTGCCCAAACTAGTGGCTGGGGAAGCTCTCTTCGTGTGGGGACCTACCAGCGCTCCCTGTTCGCTACCAAGCCTCGGCTGTACCCCGTGGATTCACAGCAGCTCGCTTTGCGTTCTGCCCTTCAGCCTCTGTGGACTGTGCACAGAAGATGTGCATGGACTCAGGCAAAAGAGGTGCCCAAAGTAAATCCACACATGAATTTCCTTTGCTGTTTTTCTTCTAATGGATTAAAATTTTAGAGGATTCATCACATACTGGTGATGATACACAATGGTAATTCTTCCTTAACTACCCTCCTTCCTCTGCCTGAGACGCTCACTTCTTTTTCGAGCTATTTTTCCAGCAGAGAGAGGCTGCTGCTCTCCCAAAGCCCCCGTTTTACAGCAAGTCCTGCTCCTGAGCCTCCACCACCCAGCCGGGCAGGACTCACCTCCCTTCTAATCCCTTTCTTCTTTGGAAGATGAAGTTTTATCACTGGGCTTTTTTCCTGATTCTGGGGGTCCCTGCAACCAATCTACCCCCTGCCATTAATGATCCAGCTTTTCACATCTTTATTATTCCTTGAAGCCCTGTATGCCTTTTCTTCCCTGCTGAGTAATACCACTAAAGATAAAAACCTACAGTGAGCACAGCGTACTGATAAAAGATGGGTGTGAAACACTTACCCAAAACAGCAGAGCAGTGCCGACAAACTGAATCAGGCCGTAAAGGGTCAGGTATTTAACCACAGCGAAGGAAGCAACCAAAGCAGCTCGACCTTCCCTGCTCAAAACACAAAACAAAGCTAACCCCCCCCTTACAGCTACAGTACTGTTGGCTTTAGTGCTACAGATGTTTTCTGTGTCTCAGGAGGGCAACTCCTTTTGTTTAGGATCTCTAAAAAGAATAGAAAAGTTAAAATTCCATAGACAAGTATTTTGGCCTTAAGATACTGCAGAGCCATTTAACTACCCTTCACCTGTAGCATTTTGTTTCCTTGTTTTTATTCTGCAGCTACAATTTTAATACCTGGCTTAAGCTGCTGTTGCTTTTGCATTAGTATTTTGCTCAACAGTTTTGGGAATCAAACCCATTTCTACACAAACAGGTAATTGTCTTCACATACATTTGGTTAAAAGGCATTATTGCTGGCTGCTCTGTGGCTGCGTGCAGCATACGGATATCAGTATTTTAAAGTAATGACAAGCAAATCTATTCTGTGGTGACTGTTATACCTATAGCTGCCCTTTCATGTGACTCTACTCCTATACCTGTTCAAAAAATATCAGCCACCATGGGCAATGCTCTCCTAAAAACCACAAAAAACCTGACAGCACTGGAATCTGAGGATCAAAAGCAATTCAAAACCCCTTGTGCTATATTTTCTATAGTTGCTGAGGAATTAAGTTTATCAGCATCTTTGAGAGCAGTGCGTTCCCACTGACGGCCCCGAGACTGAGCTCAGAGCAGGCAGCAGCGTCCAATGACTGCGCCAGGGCAGCACCCAGCACACTCACCTGATCAGCTCCGGCACACACTGGATGTTGGGGATTTGGGAGGTGAAGGGCGAGGCCACGGATGCCTCCTGCTCTGACAGCGATATCCCTGCATGGGCTGTTTTCAAAGCCTGAAATCCATGGGAGTCAGAGGATGGAGAGACATCCACCCACCCATCCTCCCCTCCCGCCCTGAGCAGTACGTTTACTGGTGCTTTACAAGTTTTGCTTCAAGTCTCCTTTGTAATTGATCTTCCTCTATTCTGTGGCCCAGCTGATCTCATTTTCCAGATATCTTCCCTTCCCTGGAGCTTAAATATTTCTTTTGTTCATTTAGTCCCATTATACCTATTTACAATCCTTTGAACTACCCTGTATGCTGTTTCCCACGCTGGAGTTTGTGCGTACCTCTTTTGTTCAACAGTCTCCTAAAGTATTTAAATTACCATTTCATCCTCTTTCTATTCCTTTCAACCTCCCCATCATATTTCTTTTATGGCTGTCTTATGAGCTCCCTGTCACCTGGCCTTGTCACCTCTGGTTTAGTGCTCAGGTGTAGGCTACGGACAACTTTTACAAAGCAAGCTCATGCATTATTATAAAACTATATCATGATAACATTTATTATAACAACAAATAATATAATAATTATTTTTATGGCTGAGACCCTGAACAAATGTGTAAGAAAGTCCCTTGCCCTGTTTCGGGGGAGCGGGGTAGGAGAAATCAAAACAGTAATTCTCTGTTATCATGTATGTTAGTATGGAAAAAAAAAAAAAAGCGTGTAGGTTGTATTTTAGTGCCACACTGACCGAGCGTACCCATGGGTTAACTCGGGAAATGCTAGTGACAAGTGGTGTTGGGCAGCCTCTTGTCACAGCCCTCCTTAGGTTGAAAGAGATGAAATTTAACAGGAACGTACGTACCCCGCAGTCGTTGGCACCATCACCACACATACCCACGTAGTAACTGGTGGAGGAAGAAGGAAAACACATAAGTCTTTCATGTACCTGTTTGATCCCGTGGGGGAGCACCAGCTGGCTTAGCACTTTGGGGTCCATCAGAGCAGGGGCCTCATGTTGGCCCTGGAGAAGGCAGTGGCTGTTTCCAGAGGACAAGTTGTGTATGGGGAGAGGTTGGGGCAGAGTACACAGAGAAAAATGAGGATTAAGTTTTGAAAGATGCTGTAATGAGAAAGAGAACACTGCCACTTTATTCCAGACAGTGTTTTCCCTCTGGTACCAGGAGCCATGGAAAGGGAGCAGTGTGTGCACGTTTGCAGCAGCTCCTGCGACTGCAGCTTGGCTTCTACCAGCATTTTCTCCTCGACTGTCTTTGTAGATGCAAAGGAATTGCTGAAATAATACAGCAGCTCCCAAACTGCCACACGTGAGGACGCTCTGAGAGGATAGGGAACTTCATCCCGAGAGGAAGCACCTCATAACCAATAATTAACTGTTTCTTTTTCAGAAAGGTATCGCATCTTGTTTATGCGTGGCAAGCAATATCCATAGTTAGCGTGAGTCCTGTTCGGGAGGAAACATTCCTTTGGGGGACCTGAAGGAACATCTTTGGGGTCAAACTCCCAAGTGCATCAGGTTGTTTTCAGCTTTGCTAAAGCTGCAGCCAGGACAGCACCAGCAGCCATGCGGGAGTTGCTGGGGGTGGGGGGCTATTTGTATACATGGGGGTCTGACTCTGTATTTTTAATCTCAGCCTCATTTAATGCTGCCTTCTGTGTACTGCACCAGTGAGAAACAGTGGCTAAGTCTGCACGAGGGGTGCGGGCGCTTCAGATGCAGAGGGATCCCTGCAGGGGAACTGGGAGGAAGGCGACCACAAAGGATGCGAACAGAGGTTTCGTGTGGAGCAAGGGAGGGTCAGAAAGATGGGCCGGGAGCAGCGCTAGCTGGGACAATTACACTTTCAAGAAAACTTCTTATTGGTTTGGTTCGAGAAGAAAACAAAAGTGAACCTTACTTGAGTTTCTGAAACTCTTCAATGAGGCTGGACTTCTGGCCAGGAGACATCCTAGCAAAGACAGTTGCGTTCACCAGCATCTGCAAGAAAGAGCAATGGGCTGCCTTGGGCAGGCATTTTTGCCTCCATCACTCCACCCAGGCAGGATCAGGCCTCCTTCACACATTCATAAAACCCTCTAATCCCATCTCCCAAACCCTACCATGGTTTTTCTACCCTTAGGATTTGGGTTTGCGCTAACATCAGATTCATCCTGCCCTGTTTTCTGCCTCTCCTGTCCTGCCGGAGGTGCTGGGAAGCCAGTGAGCACCACGTGCTCTACAGCAGCCTTTAGAGCAGCAAGGTGGGGCAAGTGTTTCCCAAGTGCAGAACAGAAGGTTGATGACAGCAGCAATAACACTGCTCAGCCTGAGGTTTCTCCTACCTGAAAATCTGCCCAGAGAGTATAAAATCCAAAAATCTGTCCCAGCACCAGCTATTTTATGGTCTGGGTGGCAGGACTTGAAATTTCTGCTGCTAGGTGTGGGTGTTTCATGTTCCTGATGCCCCTGCTGAGCAGAGGTCATTGCCAGCTATGGTAGTGGCACATGGGAATGGGGTTGATGTTTTTAATTAAACTGAAATTGAGAAGGTGACCATGGAGTAACTCCACTGCGCAGCTGCTCGCAGCACCACAGCCACCCTTGTCATCTGAGGTCTTAGAAGATGCTGAAAGCAAGCTGTTCAGGTTAAACCTGAGGCACGGTGGGAGGCTGCCCGGAGTTGTCAAAATGAGAAGTGACAACGTTACAGCTACCGACAGAAAAACACCTTTCTCCAGCTGGAACACCAGTACCACTTAATAAAACAGGGAGGGCAGGTGCTTTGTTTCCTCTGAACTTACTTTTGGCAGCAAGCTGTAGAAGTGCTTTATAATAACCTGATAGGACTTTCCATTCATTGCAAAATGGTAGTTTTCTCCTTCCAAGGTGATCTTTTCCTCAGTATTAGCACATACCTCCTAGAAATAAGACAGCATTTATTCTCAGACTGAGGCTGTAACATACCATTTCACTTCCACCTCATCAGCCTCCCACCAGGGACACAGCCTTCCGCAGCATCCTTTTGTAAAACTTTACGCCTAGCAGTACTTGATTTTCGAACTTTCCACGTGTAACTAATCCCTGTTAGCCACAGGATGCTAGCTTAGACACTGAAGTTTGGCCCAGCAAATAGTCACTCAGACAACTACATATAATTACATTGATTCTGCACATTTCAAGTGTGATTGAAGTGGCCACTGCCTCTGCAAAACCTTTTCAGTTATTCGTGTAGTTATTTCACGCGTTGTCCTGAGCAAAGAGCCGCTGGATTAATTACTTCTCCCCGACAGGTGCATGGTCCGTACCACACCTCCACGTACCCCAGGGTAGATACAAACTGGCCCCCAGGTTTCCTCTGTTCCTCAGAGCCACTTCCAAATCCCCAGCAAGGAGCCAGTTATTAGATGTTAAAAGCTTTGTTAATTCCCCCTGGCACTTGAAAGCAACCATCCCTGGCTGTGCTTACACAGGGAGCAGCTGTGTTTGCTTTGCAGTCTTCTGCCAATCGCCAGGCAATGGAAGCTGGAGCGGAGCCCTCCGGTTCATTCGCTTCGATGAGGACGACTTTGCTGCCCGCGTGAATCATACCTGCGTTCCTGGCCACCGTGACAGCTGTCTGCAAGTTGTCCCCTGCAAGGATAGTGGAGAGGCAGGCTCCTCACATCTGCTGTAGCACGGTGGCAGCCCGGGTGGAGACCATGGACGTGCAATGGAGGATGCTGGAGGAGCGAATCTCTCTCCTGTTGCGTGCCACGGCAGCCGGCACGGCCACAGAAGGAGCCACAGATGGGTTTACCTGTGACCATGACGCTCCGGATGCGGGCAGCAGCCAGCTCTCGTAGCACAGGCATCGTCTCCTGCTTCAGGCGGTTCTCCATCACCAGGAGGCCCAGGAACACCAGCCCTGACTCTGCCTCCTCTCTTGGAGCAAGGACAGAAACACACGTGCTGTTTCCTGTGCGTGGCACAGAGAGCGAGACTCTCCCCGGGGTTTTTGTTCAATGGGAAAGCCATGCTCGGTGGGAAACACAACTGCTACGAGTTCGAGACAAGCAGTGCTCAAAAAGCACTAACATTTCTGCAGCTTTGGTGAAGCTGCTGTTCCACTACATTGCTGCCTCGAGGAAGGAACAATGCAGCAGAGATGCGTGTGCAGGGAGAGGGGCAGGGATTTGCAGGAACTGACTGGCTGAAACTCACGGATTACGGCATACAGAATTCCTATTGCAGTCCTAATCCATTGCTATATAGAACAACAACCAGCTTTCATTACCCTTTGATAACAGATTCTGAAATTCAGCTCTGTGAGCCTTGCCAGAGCAGTAATAAAGCAGGCAATTAACAGTGTAATCAGCATCTGCTGGAAGGTGTTAATGGTACAGCTTCCCAACAGGTCTCCTTTGGCAGGAGAGGAGGGGAAGGTTTGGGTCAGGGCAGGTCGTAACAAGCAGATAGGAAAGCAACCCCAAAACAGCGATACCAGCAGCTCATCAGCACGCCTTACCTCTCTAGGTTGCTCACATCTACATCCTTTCCCAGGTTTAGCACTTTATGGGCCAGGGCAATGACTCTGAAGCCTTGGCTTGTGTATGTCTTCAGCTCCTTTAAGAAATTAGCTGGGGCTGTTTATAGGAAAAAAACTTTCATGGTTAGAATATTCCATCCTTGCCGATTGCTTTTCTAGGGTTAAATGCCTGTCCTTTAAACCGATTTATAGCCTTAGGCACCGTGGTCTCTCATAGAAGTCAGCTGTTTTGTACCAAGGCTGTTACTAACTGTTCAGATAAGTGGTCTACGCCTCTCTTACATACTTTTAAAATACACATTAAGGTGCAGGTAGACAAGATGAATTACTGGGCAGAGGACAAATCACTGACTTCATAATTCTGTCCTAAACTTTACTGCATACATGCTGAGTGGAAATGGGTTTTATGTTTATACCTTAATGCAAGAATTCTCCCGGATCCTAATCTTTCAATTCTCTGATCATTCCTGAGACTCAAAAAGCAAAGAGTTCCTTTTAACTTTGCAGTATTTTGTACTCACTATGTACTGCAATCACAGCTTTTCAGTGCAGTACCTAATTATTCATTAAGCTGTAATCAATATAGAAACAATCAAGACAGGATAAGAGGAGCTATTTAGAAACCTGAGAAAGTGCAACATAATTTTGAAGACATCTTTCTTACTGATGTTGATTTGTTTGGAGGTTTGTGTCATTAGATCTTAGGGGGTTCTAAACTCACTCTTTCCATTGTCCCTCAGCACTGTTTTCATGTCAGTGCCGTGTGACATAACAAACCACAGAGCCACAGGTACTGTGTTTGCTTGGCATCCTTTTGAAGTATTCAGTGAATGTGACCTGAGTTTCAAGTTTGCAGACAAATTTGAGTACAAGCCTACGATATTGTTCACATATAAAAAAGAAGCGCCTATGTTTACTTGCAGAGAGAGGACAGAAGTCTTGGCTCAAGTGTTAATACCAATTATCCTTAATAACAGTAATTTGCATGGCCACAGCAAGTTTTCCATTGCTGAGATTGAAAGCCTTTGCAAGCTGAGTTTAGTAACTCAATGCTGAATTTACAGGGCAATAAATTAGGAGGAAATTTAAGAACTTGTACAGCACAACACACTTGCTGTGACACATGCAATTACCCTATGTCTGGGTACTTTGAGATATCAACATTATTTATGCACTATATCGTCAGCTCAGGGGTGTATAGCGGCTGAACCTCAGGCTGTGCATCTCACTGGCTGTTGGGCTGTGTGCATCTTTAACTTATAAACAAACAACGAAAACTTGTTTGTAGTAGTAACTAATGACTTTTAACAAGCCCAAGGCTTGTTTCTGGGAAGAGTTACACACATGCAGTTGCAGTGTGGCCAGTGGAAATCCTTCTAGGATTTCAGCCCCAACATAAGCTCTGGTTTGGATTAAGTCCAAATAAACACTGTAAAGTTGCCTTTTCCCAGTTCTATACCAGTATCTTGTCTGCAAAAGTTGGACACTATTTCTGGTGCTCCTTTCATGTACAGGTCGTACTGTTCCTCTCCGATTTTCTGGGAAACAACAGACATCCTCTGCAGCCCAGAAGAAAATGGGAATTGATGTAGAACTGCTATTCCTTCCACAGGAGCCTGGAAGAGGTCAGGAAAGCAAGATGTCATGTTATCTATCTAAGTCATTGATTACACAAAGCAAATCCATTCTGAACTTGAGCTCATTTGAGTCTTTCTTGCTAAGGTGATTAATTATTAATAGGAGACTGTTTCACTTTTGCTGCCTTCTGGCTATGGGATCAGATCACTGATTGCAAGCTTAGGAACCACGGTCTCAACAACTCTGTCTTTCCAGCATACTTCCCAGGAATCTCAGTGTTTTTCTTAATATTTAACTTGTTTTCCAGGCTGTGTCCTAGTCTTTCTCTTAATAACCACATATTAATGTAATATTCCTGTATCTACAGTCCTGGAAACTGAAACTTGATGAGTTACAGTGACATTGCCATGTGAACAGAGCAATCCTAGAAACAAGACTGATTTCCTTGTTGCCACAGCACTCTCTTCCTGGTATTGCTAGCAGAAATCACACTCCTTCCACTGGGAAGAAGCTGGCTGGGTTGACATTTGGACTAGAAACGTAACCATTTTCAACTGTCAAAACACAGAGCTTCCTGAGGGGCCTTTTAAGAGGAAGGGTGAAGCAAACACCACTGTGCTTTGGGGTGAGGCTGATAAATCTGTTAGTGGAGTTACACGACCACAACCAGCAGGACTCTCGGACCCACGTCTGTGTTTCTCGATGTGGTGCCTTATCCTCACTCACATTGCCTCTTCCTGGAGATGAACTCATGCTTTAGACATTTATTCCATGTACATGGTTTCTCTGCATTCATTTTCACTTAAACTGAATGTGTAGTTTCATTTTGCCAGCAGCTTTCCAGGGTGAGAACTCAGAGAAGTCTGTACCTTTTATTAGTGCAAATAGTAGAGTTGGAAATGAGGGGCTTTTAGGCCCATAAAATGTTTTAGATGCCATTTCAGGACCAGCATCTCTATTTTAATCATAATTTTCTTTTTGCTACACTCTTAGTGGATCTGTTCTGGGGAAGATGAACACAGCATCAAGAGTGGTTGAAAGGCATTTTGCAGCTGCTAGCCCAGGTACAGGAATAGTGCGTGTGCTAGGGGTTTGCACTTGCTGCAGGTTGAAAACACAGAATATTCATTCTCAGAAAGAACTGGACTTACACTGCTGGCCTTCGGCCCCGGTCTAATGACACAGATGTTGGGAGCACCAGCCCCATCCTGAGCGGCACTGGAGTCTTCTACCTCCTGTACAAGGAAAAGCATTATTTCTGATACTTTTTTTTTGGCTTCACACCTGTCTGTTAAAGCAGGAGCAGCAGCACATGGCAGCATGTTTCCCCCTTACTGTTGGCATCCAGTTGCGGAAGTATTTTGTTATGATCTAATAGGGCTTCCTATCCATCATCAATGACAGCTTCCCTGCAGCCTTGTCCTTATCAGAAACCTACATGGCCTTGCATCTTTTCGTTTGATGAGAGTGAAAACCTGTGTCAAATTTTGTGGTTTCTCTAGACACAAGCTCCACATAAATTTAAAGTGATATCAATGATGAAGGAAAAAAGAAATATTATCTTTATCTAGCTGATTTTATCTTTTAGTCTCCTGCTTTTAAAAGACTCCCTCACTGATGTTCTGCGCAGAAACAGGGTGGTAACTTTCAGTGTAGGATGCTTTTAGTCCTCCAGCTCTGTTACTGTACGTGCTGCCAAGGCTCATTCACCCTCATAGTCCCCTTCCCCTGCCATGCGGCTCCGCTGCTGCCTGCTCTTCCACAGGAGCGAGCACCAGCCCGGTGCCTCCCCGCAGCGCCGCTGAAAGAGCTGCCATCTGGTTCACTTAGTGATTAATCTCTCTTGAGCAAAAGGCTGAAGGAGAAAAGATGATGAGGCAGTTAACCGCGGAGACCCAGAACCCCTCCAGGCTAGGATGCGGCAGGGAGAGGAGCAGCCCCTTGCCTCCTCCCATCCTGCTCTCATCCAACCGAGTCTCCATCCCTGCGGTTGAGCCCCGAGGCTCAGTCTCTCACCACTCCCCAGGGCTCTCTGAGACTTGCTGTTCTCTCAGCTGGAGGCTCCAGCCTTGGTTTCTCCACAGGATGTCCCTTTGCTAATCGGGGATAACAACCTTTAGCATAAAGGTGCAAAAACCTGCCTGTGCGTTTCCTCGGCTGACTTGCGCTCTCTGTGCCACATGGCCAACGGCGTTGTCTGATCATCTGCTTCCAGCAAGCAGCAACCCCCTCTGCTTCCTTACACTCCAGTGTTTCCAAATCAAATTAAGAGAGCAAACGCAGGCAGCCCCAAGGAAAATGATTGCTGGACTATGAAAAAGCAGCCAGAGTGCTGCAAATCTGTCATGAAGTTAGTAGAAATAACAGAGCAAATTCCAGCTGTTATGACCAGGACTGCAAAGGAGTTTCCCCTACAGGCATGTATTTGAGCTTGACTTGTGAGTAAACCCCATGGGCTGCGTCGGGGGTGCCTGTGCTTTAGATGTACGCAGAGCGTGCGAGCCACATTACCCAGTGGGTACCCTCAAACATTTTCAGGTCCAGCGGATCTCCCTGAATCTTCTTATTCAAAACCACCAGTGAATGACAGCTCGCCATGGCTCCGCACACAGGTCCCCAGGGCAGAGGAGTGCTGGATGGGAACTTATGGATTTTCTGAAACCTGATTAAAAGCAGAAGGTTAGTGGGACCGCTTATAAGAGGGATGCAGAGACACAAGTCCTCAGCTAGTGCACGCAGGTGCTGCTCTGCTGCATTCAGTGGAGCTGAGCCCAATAACTGCAACCAAACACCATCCTACCCCTCCCTCTGATAACAGGTTGGATGCATTCAGGAGGCTAAAAAGTACCTAAGAATTAATTGGCACAAGTTCAACTTGATGCAAAGTAACTGAGACAGTAAAACACTCAGAGGGCTGGCACAGGAGTCCTGCTTGGCAATTGCTGTTTGGTATTAGACAAAGCAGAGAATACACTATCAGAGTAAACAACTTGCAACAGGGATCTCAAAGAAGTTGAGGAGAAGAATTGTGAAGCTGCAGTATGGAAAGGGGGTGCATCTTCCTGGGCTAGTGCCGTGCACCCACCAGGGTAGATAAGCGCCGTCAGGCCATTCTCAGCACCCCTGGGAGCGACATGGGAGAGCCACGAGGAGCCTGACCTTCACTTCTAGCTGTAGATTTTACAGCTGCATAGCCACAGATGTCCACAGAATGACATGCTTGTCACTCATACCTTAGTTTTAAAAATGGGAAGTTTTTTCTCAGAGTCCTCTCTTCTCACACACGCATTCTTCCCCTCTAAGAAACTGGCTGGCTGACAAGCTGTGTCTGCCAGACCACAGCACAGCCCATTACCATCCAGGCTGGCATATTAAGAAGAGATTTAAATAGATTTTATTTACCTTTGATCACCACTAGCATCCCCTATTACTGACTCAGGTGCAGTGAAATGCATCTGGAAGTGAGCAGCGTGACAGCTCGCAGCTCTGTTACAAGGAACGATGAATCCAGGACCTGTTGTCCCTCTGGGCTATCCAAGTCTGTTCTGTTTCCAGCAAATTATACCTTGTTCTCAGCCTGGTCATAATTGGCTTATTGATTAATTAATACTTGAGAGACACCGTGAAACTGCCAAATACCACATAAAACCAACAAACATTTACATCTTATTTAATGTACAATAGGATATTTTGTAAGTTGAATGAAATTCCTTTGCTGTCATTGCCTCTCAGTATTCAGCTTAGCTGACAGCTAGTCTTATAATATGTTAAAAAATGTGAGCATTTAACAAAGAGTGATTATGCAAATAGGCTAATGAGATCAGTGCAGACAGCAATAGCTCCTCCTTGTGTTTTGGCAAGCCACTGGCACTGGTTCCCAGTTGGGTGCAGATTAGACACCCCTGCAGACACACTTATGTTTTGATACCTTACAGAAGTTTTTTTATTATTCTGATACATGGATCCAGTTTTGTTCTGCTGCTCATGTGACCAGACACTACTTGCAAGGCTACCTTGGTGGAAATCACTCGGCCACTACCATAAGCTTTCTGCCTTCGGTGGGCTCCAAGCCTGTTCCACGTGCACCGATTCCGTGTGGCCTCCCTGCTGCGCTGGCGGGGGGGCAAGAAGAGATTGTACCACGTGCCTGCGGTTTGGTCCCACTGGAAGAGTGTTTTATTGGCTGACACTTATTAATCTCTTCTCATTAATTTGCATCTGATAGTAATTTTCTCTCTGTCCTTTGAGGAAGTACTGGGAATGTGGTTTTTCTGCTCTCACAATGAATTCAGCCTTTCATTCATTACAGGATGATTATCTCTGTGGTGTTGAAGTATCTGATATATTAACAACTACTAATGAAACCTGGGAGTAGATATGGGGTGTGTGACTTGTCCTGGCCCCTGAAAAAGATTAATATTTTGAGTTCAGTATAACAGGCACTGCAGAGCTGAAACCTGTTATTGTATTATAGTAATATGAATAGTATAATTCTAAATAGAGTCAAATTTAATCTTTACACAGTGGTTATTTCTTGAGGATTTCCGTAGTCTTTAGGCTTGGAATTGAGCCTGCTATGGATTTGAGGGACTCCCTAAGGACATCTGAGCTTTGCAGGTGTGATCTGTGGTCTCACAGATTTTTTCACAGCATTTACAGAAGGTAGGTGAGATTTGATGGGCACCAAAGTTGGCAACACTTAATTTCAACAGAAATGATGAAAGGTTTATTGATTAGATTAAGAATATTTATTGAAATGTGCTGTGAATGACATAATTGAAAAGCTCCGTGCATATTCTCCAAATCCCCTCAGGGTAATTAAAGCACTCATGCTGCTGCTGACTTCTGTTTGTCTTGAATTAGCAGTGACCTTTATGGCTATGCCTGCCACAGAGGCACCCAGATGCCCTTCTCAGAGGGAAGGAGCTGAGCAGGGACACCTTTTGCACTCTGCCTCCCCAAGCACATCCGAACATCTCTTGCTGCATGCTATTTGCTGTCTCTCCACATCCTATGGAACCGCCTCCCTCCTACACAGACATTTGGGCAGTACATTCACACTGGAGATTACTTTTCATTAAATGAAATCCTTCCTTACCGGCTTCCCTCCGAAGGGATGAGGCCCCACAAGTCCAGTCCATCTTCTGTCAGAGTGCCCGTCTAAATTTAAATCAATATCTAGTTACTCTGCTATTGCCCACCCCTTTGCCCTGCCATGTCCCCAGATGTCCCTCTCTGGCTCCGGGCAGGGTAAGGAAAGCCTCCTGCCCACAGCGTGACCCCGCTGCGTGGGCACCTGGAGAGGTTTCTTCCCTGGGGTTAGATCAGGGTAGATGGGGGGTGTGTGTGGGAGAATAATCCCACACTCCTACCAGCCCCCAGCATCTTTCAGTGCCCCAGGAAGCGCCTTACTTTGTCAAAGCAAACAAGGTTGATCTGCCCGCAGATATTAATCCTCTGTGGGCTGATGCAGAAAATCTTCTTTTTCTTCAGCCTCCTTTGGGCATAAACAGTGCCTGTTGTCAAGGCAGCAGGGATAGTGGGAGGCACAGCCACGGTGAGGAGGAGGAGGGCCATAGCCACCACGTCTGTCACCGGCTTCTGCAAACAGCGAGAACAACAGGGGTGGTGAGGTGGGAACAGCATCCCTCCTCTGCTGCTGCCACTCAGGGTGGGGGGTCCAAGCTCAGGGTGGGGGGGTCCAAGCTCTGCCCCTGGGGATGACAGATTTATTTTGCTTTGTTCTGTCCAACCCCCACTTCTGGCATCTAAAAACTTGACTACAGAAGTGAACAATATTCCAAGGATCTTAAGTGACCGAGGGCTCAGAGCTGGTGCCTGCAGCATGGAGGCATCCCTCGTACGTACCTTGTGGGACACGAACACACACACGGTGTAGATGAGTCCAAACACACCAATGACAGAGAGGCCTACGATGAACTTGAAGGCATCTCTGTAGAGTTTGAAGTTCACTGGCTTGGGGTAGAGGATGGATCTCACCAAGTCACCTTTAGCTGTATTGAACCCTGCGTGAAGACACATGCCACATATTGCATATGTGACATAGTGGCAGCGTACCTCGTCGGCGCTGTTCGAAGCCACGTAACATTGCGCAAGCCTTAGCCATCAGGTGGCAACAAGCACTTCTCAGGGACAGCAGACCTGTGCTGGCCTTGAACTGCAAAATGAAACCAGCCCTTCTGCCAGCCCCTGGGGCTGCCGCTTTCCCTCTGCCAGTTACCAAACACGAAAAGAAAGAAATACCAGTCCGCAGCACGACGGCTCTCGCTGGCCCGCTGCCCGTCGGCTTTGTCTGTATGACTTCTGTCCCACAGAAGAGGACGTGTCTCCGGTAGTCTTCCATGCTGTGGGTCTTCCAGGGCATTGGACTCTCCGTGAGGGGTAAGGGCATTTTAGTAACTGGAATGCTTTCACCTAAGAACAACAGCGTGCAGCTTCACTTCATGGGAATTTAAAGCTCTGTCAGATTCTGCGTATTAAAAAACAGCAGCACCCTTTAGGTGCTTAAGGTTGCCTGACTAGTTAGCTTGCTTATGTACTTAACACATGTGGCTTTATGGGGTCAACCATAGTTTTAGTTTCAGAATACATCAGATGGTTTCTCCGAGCATTTTGTATCAAGGAGCATGGGTCAAATTTTGCCCCTAAACCAAGTTCATGCCTTGGTGGCAAGTGGTGGCTTGATGTTTAGGTGTAACACTGGCCCAGGAGCTCAGACATTGCCTGCTTGAACAGAACTGCTGCAAGATCAGAATCCAAAAAACTGAAAAAAATACATATTCAGTGTTATTTGAGAATTTTCACTTTCCGGTCCTGACAGTATATTAATCCTACTTGTTTTTTAATGTGGATAAGAAATGCATATTACACAATGGCAGTGTTCAAAAGCCCAAGACAGCTGTGAATTATTCAAGCCACAGTTTTTCCTCCTGCTGCAAATTATTCTAATAAATAGTAAATAATTTGCTGTCAGGACAGATAGAGACATCTCCCTGACAGAGAACCTGCACAGGGCCTTTGCATTTCAAACTCTAAGGCTGCACCTGTGAGCATCCCTTCATTCACAACGCAGCTTCCATCAATCAGGACAGCATCACATGGGAGAGCAAGCTTTTTTCCATCTAAAAGCAGCACATCTCCAGGGACTAAGTAACAAGACTCCAGCTCTTTGCAACCTGTAGAACAACACAAGAATGAACTTTATTTGTGCACAAGCTCTGGGTAATTAAGAAAAGTCTCAAGGCACACACACCATCACTAAACTTCTATGCTGCATGATGTAAGGCCAGCGCTGCTTAGAAATAATACTGACTGAAAAGCAACAGCACAAAGATCGCCCCTTGTCTAAACATCTCCCTCCAAGTGGGTGTCTTCAGTTTTATTTGCTTAGTGTCCATAAAACACTGACCGAGAAAACCTAGCCAAGGCCTTTACATCTCCCATACCCTAGCAATTGCCCACCTCAACATCTTTGGGAGGCAAAAATAGCTATAACCCCTGTTTTACAGGCAAGGAACAGATGCAGGAAAGAAAGCTCATACCTCAGTGGGAGCCATATATCTAGACTCCTTGAAAATTACTCACAAGCTACTTGACAAGATTGTGAAAATAGCCTATAGCAGAGCAGGGAAGCAGGTCTCAGAAGGCCAGAGTTGTTATCTAGTTGCTTGTGAAATTAAATTTTCCAAGCCATTCACGACTCAACGCAAATTACTAGGTTCACCTGTATCATTACAGATGCCGCAGATACAGATGATGATACAGATGCATCATTACCACACCACATAGGCTGTGCCCACACTTCTCATTGCCCTGCCCAGCTCACCTCCCTCTGCCCCATTCTCCCTGCAGCTCGCCCTTCACGTTTCAGCTGTAGAAATCAACAGGAGCTGTGCAATTCCAAATACATTTCAACATGGTAGTTAATTATACAGGCTGGTGAGGAAAATGAGATGCAGATGACTCACCTTCACTCTTCATGCAGACTGTAACCTTGACTTTGTTATGTTCCTCAACGAGGTCATGCAGCTTGGTAGACTGCTGTTGATGGGAAAGCAATTGCAGTGTTGACACACCAATACTCAAGTGAAGCAGTAGGTTACAATTCAGCAATCATGCTAGCACCACAGAAACTGAACTCTGCTGAGTTATCCAGGCAAGGTTTCGCATCGCTTGTTAGAAGTCAGGATGCGAGTTCATCGAGTTAACCTAGAACAAACTGTCATGGGCAGAGCCCCCTAATTTTCTGTTTGCTTCCAATTCATGCTGCTGTATCTCCCTTGACCTTTGAGGAAGTATTCCTGCTTCATGCCAGAGTAAGTCTCCTTAGCTGCAACATTGCTATCTGCAGTCCCTTAGTAGAGGATTTCTTTGTGCTCAACAGTTTTATCCTTGCTAGGAGGCTATCAACAGGACAACCGAGTAAAGGCTATCGTTACAAACTGCCAACGCAAGAAGAAAAACAGAAATTCTAATTTATCTGAGTGTCTGTGCTTTGCCAGTTTTTGCAATCTAATTCAGACAATTACATATCCCGAGATGACGATGAAGTCAACTGTCATTGCAAGGCCATTAGAGAAAATGCCTTATCTTGATTTAAAAGTTGCAATTGCAAAAAACTAATCCCCAAGTGTGGATTTCTTCATTAGCATTGTTCATGTGAAGACGTCAAGCCAGTCTGAAGAATATCCGGAGGCCCCAAACATTGTAATTCTTCCTGCCAAAATTATCAGTCACACAATAAAACTGGCCTTGCCAAAGAAAGCTGAGCAGACCATATCTGTTCTTTGTGTTTCACAATACGGACACCAACACTTTAAATACAAAGGTGCGCTGAAAGAGATGTGAGTGCTTGTTCAACATGGGAGTGCTAGTCATCCTACAGATATTAGTCTGAGATAAAAATGTGATGAGCAGCCAACACACCTGTGCTGGCAAAAGCCCCAGCTATTCACAAAGCCCTGCTGAGACCAGTGTGAGGGCTGGAAGAAGGCAGCGATAAAAGCATTCCCTTGGCAGGGCAGAGGGTGCGCAGGAGTGCTACGTCAGCACAGCGCACCAGTGAGCACATACTGCTCAAAGTCCCACAAGCCTGGGGACCTGGGACCTACACAGGGAATGTGATGTGTGCCTCTGCCAGCCCAGGGAAAAGCAGATTTGATTCAAACAAAAGCCGGCTCCTGGAAGGGCAAATGATCACCTCCTCCTGGGCAGGACTTCAGAGCTGTTTGCTATACTACCTTCTCAAGAAACCTTTTGAGGGGCTGAATCTTGCCCTTCCACAGTAATTCAGTGCAGGAATGATGATTTTAGCAGTGAATTTGGAGGCAATGTGAGCCATTCCTGGCTCTGAAGCAGCACATGAGCATAACAGGTCAGTGCACCCCAGGGTGCTGTCCCTTCACCCCTGCCACCACCTCTAATCACATCATGCTGTCTGCAAGAACTGTAATTCTCAGTGCTGTCCTCTAAAGCTTTTATTTTTCCTGAAGATTAACAAAACATTTACCAGGAGTCAGGAATCCCCAGTTCAATTTTTGCTTTTAAATCTTAACAATAGAGGAATGTGATACCTAATACCCAGACCTGAGAAACTACAACATTGCCTGCCAGACTCCTGTTCCTATCACTCTTTCCCATCCGTATTTTCATTCACATAGTTTCCCTTTTTTCCCTTATTATATCCTTTCTCCATGTGATTCGTGCCTTCCCTGGGTATTTAAAGTGGGTTCAGAAATCAAAGAAATGTTTTCCAAATTCCAAGCAAGAGCATTCTGCAATTCCAGCAGGAAGCACCAGGAGCCTCCCCTGGGTGCATGAGGATACTCAATGGCAGGCAAACATTGCGCAGGGCTCAGCTCAACCTATTTGCCTTTGCCGTAGAGGCTGAAGGCTTCAGGTTTATCACAGGTGAGTGCTTTAGGTCAAAAAGTGAATGAGCTGAGACTATTAGAAAATTCTTCCAAGCAGCTGTATCCTTAACAGAAGCGTTGAACAAATTTGAGAAATAAAAAGTCATGTTTCTTTTCACAGTTAAGACCTGTCATTTAGCAAACCTTAGAGGAGTGAATCCTCCTGAAATGACAGGAGGAACCAAATTCATGGTGTAGTCCACCTTCATAAAGTCCTACAAACCCCAGGTATCAGACTTCAATTTTCTTTAATTCTTGGGAAGTTCAGTACCCAGGCATGACCCTTTTAACTCTTCTATAGAAATAAATCTCTAGTAATACAGCAGAATACACAGCAACAAAAAACAACCAGAAAGAGCACACAAATTGCTACTTGTGTCTGTGATAGATGAAATAGCTGGATTGTGTGCGGGATGGGGAGCTGGCAGGCTGCGCAGCAGACTCACCTGTCTGAGGTCGTACACAGTTAAGCCAACGGAAACAATGGACAGGATTATGATGGCCACTGAATATTCAACATAGCCTTGGCTCAGCCACAGCGTGAGGGTGAAGGCTTGGAAGACATAGAAGGGGTTTAAAATCTGCAAATGCAAGTGTAATGCATATCAGAGGAGGGACATAACCCATGTCAGGAGAGATCAAGTGTGGGAAGAGGTGACAACATTTCATTACAGCCTCCAGGAGTCTTATACACCAATCTGAAGAGCTGCTTTGTCATCCCAAGGCATGATTCTTTCATAGCTGTTTTAGAGCATTAATAGCCTCCAGCTCTGAACTTACCAGCTTACACGTAGTTCATGGTGTTTGTAATTAACAGCTGTTGCTAACCAGTTACTATGCAGCAGCAACTATGCTGGCAACTTAAAGTCAGCCTTAAGGGACTTTAAGTCAGTTGATTTCCTGCCACAGCCATCTAACAAAGGTGAACTTAACATTTCTGATGCTAAGTAATTGCTACATAGGAAACACTACTCAAATGTGGAAAAAAGACTGAATTACCATAAAAGTCTTTAATACTTTGTGATTTAAGAAAGTCTCTGTGAATATGATATTTATTTGGAAAAGGAAAAATGGTAAAGAAGAACTAGTGGTCTGTGGGGCCATCAGTAATCAGTCTTAAACTACAGCTAAAATGAAGGCTTGATTTCCCCTGAACTTCCATACTTTTAGCTACTCTACATTGTGTCAGCCATACAATACCAGTCATCACTCTAATGTGTTATGCTAAAACGGCACAAGCCCCACTGAAGTCTGAGAATATAGTTTTGGTTATTGTGGTATCTAACAACAAAAGAATCAGATTAAGTTTTTCAGAGATTTGCCCACCACTTGGCTTGTCTGAAGGAGTGACAGACTTTTCTGTAGAACTGGTATAACTAAAATAGCCACTGAAAGAGTTTTCTGCATAAAGATTGGAACTGAAATGAATTATTCATCTGACAAATTTGGTCCTTCAATGAAAATTTAATACTTTCTTCAACATTCACTAGGACAAAGAGACAGACACTAAATCAGGGTGCCAGGCTTCAGACACTGAAGCTGTATCTGGACTGAAATACTACAAGCTTATGAGGACCAGTCTGCCTCCAGGCACCACCATTAATGTTTCAAACATGAAGCTTCAGCCTTGGATGGAAGTGCAAAGTTCAAATTAAATAAACTTTTTAGAGTACTACACTGGAGTTCTCTTCAAAACCATCTCCGGGGGGCACTGAAAGGTTGGTAACATCAAATCCAACCAATTTCAGGAGCCCTGGAGCTTTTTGTGTATTTTGTAGGGTTTCAAACAAACTCCACTTAAAGTTCAGACACATACTAGCTTGGAGTCCCAGCATTCTAGCTCTTTTCCATTTGAAAGACATCCATGTAGCATCCATAGTCCACTAAAGTGAACACAGATGACAAGACAGCATATCCTGTATGCAAAGCCTCTGCTTACAGGTTGGCAAAATATATGTCCAGCATTTCTATATGCAAATTCAGCAAGTAGCCATCCATAGATGCCTCTCCTCTTACCCACAAGACATGTTTGATTTGTTCTCTGTAAAGGAAGAGCAGTCTCGCAGTGTGTCCTTATTCATGCAGGAAAAAAATTGTCTTGTGTCTATGTCATAAGAGAAAAGGAAGCTACTAGGTGAATAAAGCAATTATAAAATAGGAATTTTGCAAACATTTTCCTCTGTTCTAAAGTACACTCACAATTTACACTGCTGTCAAGGCCACAATCAAGCCCAGGAGCAGCATTTCTCTAATGCTTTGGACTACTGACACAAGGCTAATAAAGAAGAACAAGTGTGCCTTAGTTGTACCAACTAAATTTCACTGAAGATGATTATCAAGAGCCAACATGAAAGGATGTAGTTACTGATGTGGCTGTGGTCAGTCCTAGCAGTTGCATCTCACTGCTCAATCATGAGGCAAGATGTCCTAGCTGACAGGAGATGTTCAGTCAGGAATAAAGGCCAACAGCAGAGGAGGATGACATCAGTCTTCCACACTACTGCTCTCCAAGAAGAGACACAGTCATCATAAGGGAAACATTTAGCTGTCACAAGTATGCAGCACCAAGCATCCTCCTAATTTTACATTCTTCCCTGCAACCTTCTGCCAGAAATGTGCACTAATAGCCAAAAAGGAGGTCCACTAACTTTTCTCTATGGCTTATGCCTATCACCCCATCCCAGAGTGCCCAGATGAAGTTTTCAAAAAACTTCATACCTGTCCCACCTAGTGCTAGTCTGACTTACTGACCTCTTTAAAAAGTAACTTCCAAATAGGACGAATTTCAACTTCAATGGCATTAGGTCCACACGCCAGCTGCCTGTAGGAAGGTAGAGAAGAGTTCCCCATGTTATAGCTTAGTCATGCAGGGTAAGACTTCATGCGGAAAACTGCGCACCCAAATAACGTTAAGACTTATCTAAAAAGTAAGTCCTGATGGCACCATATGGCTGAGCAGGACAAGTAAACCTGTCAGGAAGCTATTGTATCCAAGAGGACTTTGCACAGAGGCGGAATTTTAATGTTTTCTTGCCAAAAATATCATGTTTGCTGCTAATCCCTGTGATGAACTTTCCAGAGGGCTTTGAAAGAGAAAATGGCAAAGGGAGCCAGTCATGACTTGCTGTGCCCTGAATCCCATGTGGAACCATTGGGGTTTTCCCCAGACTTAGCCTGGCATCACTGATAAGATAATGAGCTCAGAGGATAAAGGATAATGATTTTGCACCTTTCTGAGTGTCACCCACACAGTTTGCACTGCCTTACTACTAAAGTGAGTAGCAAGAAGCCGACATGAATTTGGAAGGAAGAACTAATAGGTCACACTGTCACAATTATCTCATACATCTACTCATATGTAGACCATACCTGATCTTCCGTTCTTCCCTTGTGAGACCAGCTCCAAACTTGTGGTGTATACTGTGACATGTGTTCCTGTCTTCTAATGACCTAGGATAACAGCAGAAGGTTCAGACAAAGGGAGTCCCCTACCACAAAGGGTTTTGTAACAGGCTGTTGACACTCACCCAACTTTCCTGAATTCTTTTACAGAAAAGTCCCAAATATAACGGATTTTCTGCACCTGGATACATCTCATCTGCAAGACCAAATAGGAAAAAATTCCTTTTGCATTCAAGGCAAAACCATCTCACTTACAGAAATACTTGCCCATGTTTTAGGGGAAAACTTGGCTCTTATGTAAACAGGATTTGCAGGAAGAGGCTGACAGAGCACCCTTGGGAACCCCCAGGTGCCTTGACTCCTATTTTCACCCACCTCCTCCCTGCCATCTTTCTTCTCCATTTTATAAATGGCTTACCTTTAGCTGTGGCTTCATTATGGCTCTGTTTATGACACAGTCTTTATCAGCTACAAAAGGACCATCCGAATTACTACCAGCAGGTAGTGCCCACCCAGACAAATCAATCCAGGTCACTTTTTTCCGGGTATATCTGTGAAACTCATCCTAGAGAAATAGAGTACAGTTCAGCAACAAGCCCAAAATATTGCCTGTGATAAAGTTTCCTGATTCTGGGAAGTATATATGAGATGCCCAGAGAACTACTGTGGCATCATTGCAGTCATAGCAAATGTAAGCCCACAGTTAGTAAGCCCATGTTAGTATCAGTATTTTACTACTGATCAGTAAAGCACTTTGAAGGCAATCTTGCAATCATCTCCATTTGCTTTGACTCATGCTGCAGAGAAATTTCAGAGAAGATGAAACTAAACCAGCAGATATGCTTCAACAGCTGCTGGATGGATATTCAGTCTATGGGATCAGACTAGAGCTAGTTGGAAGTAAAAGCCTTCTGAAACACTTCTGGTGCGGACATCGAGTCCTCAGCACTAGCTACTTTGCTCTACAAAACTCTTATAACGCTGTGCTACCTGTTCTATGGCCAAAAGCAACTCAGCTTTACTGCTACAGATTCCCATGTCAGACTGACTTGTCCTTTAATCAGTTTAGTCTACTATAACTAGTCACAATGAGCAATAGAATACTCATTTAGTGGTTTGAGTGCATTTATTTTAGGAATATCATTGCAATATTAAACATTAAATGTCTTGAGCATTTGCTCTGATAGAATTGGGTTGGGTTTTAGTTTTCAGTCAAGGAGACCTAGAACATAACTAATGCCTAAAATCTAGCTCTCAAACCCATCTCCTCAGCATTCTCCAATAACTTTAAAGCAGAAAGGCTGCTAATAACCACAACTTCTGAAGATGATCCCTCGCTGAAGCCAGTTGGCTCATGTACATAAAGGAAGGGAAAAGGTAGAACTGTTTTAGGGAAGATGTTATTGGCAGGGGGCAGCTGGAATGCCTGAAGCCTGCTTGGTGCCCAGCCTCCAGAGTAGCTGCACTCTTGTTAGTGTAAACATGGTCTTTGACATGGTATTTCAAACTCTGCAAATAAAATTGGGTAGTTTGACGAAGCTTAACTCATCCCTGCCACTCCACTTCCAAACCTGGACAGTGTTATTAACCTGCAACATCATGCAAAGGCAGACAAGCTGCCCTGTCTGTGAAAATGCTAGGTTCTGCAAATGACGATGAGCTAAGAGGGTTCACCTACTGTTGTTCTGAGCAGAACAATGTCCGCTTCTTCCAAGCTGCAGCGGATGCAGTTTGCCCACACATCCCACTCTGGCTTCCAGTAAAACAGCAGCAGCAGAGCCCCACAGGACAGGATGGATCCAGCAATGCACAAGGCCTTTCGGCAGCCTTGGGTTTTGTACCCAAAAATCTCCTGTACAGTAGAAAGAAAGCATTCTTTGTTAATAAGTTTGACCTTGGTGTTTGTTCATCAGGAAGCCCAAAGCTTATTGAAAAGAAAGGCTGGTGACTGATGCCCTCCCTCATAACTGCTCAAGGTCATTTTTGGAAATGAGAGTTTGCTGATTGATACTACACAGTTAAGAATACAGCAGAGCTGCTGAAAGGAGGATGCTGCTGGGCTGCTGCTGGCAGAGGAGCGTTCTCACATCAGCTCTCCCGGGATTAATGAAGAATTAACTCCAGTCTGGAGCTTTTACCATCAACACTGCAGCTGACCCATCACGGTGACACCTCTATCTGCAGTGCTAGCACCAAACAGCCTTGCCTGCCACTGAGGATGACGTCTGGATGCAAACTTAGTGCTGACTGCTGAAATCTACCTTGCAGCAGGGGCACAGAATCTGCCTCAGGGAAAGAAAACTGCCAAGCCCCAAGCAACTCCTCTCAGGTATCAGGTACTGTACCTGCTGCTGTGTTATCTTCCACCACGTACATCTTAAAAAAAAATATGAAAGGACTCTTTTTGCTCTGTACACTCTCTTCCTCCAACTTACTCCCCAGGTTGTCTGTCAACTTCCCTGCTTGCCCTTTCATTTGGATAGCCCAATAGTCATCTGTCCAGTGACACTCCATCATCTGCAAAGGAGATTAAGTCAAGTCCATAGCTTTAGTTTTTCCCCTTGAGAACAACTTTGGATTTTTGTACCCTTCGGTACACAGCTCACAGCAGTGAGACAGCAGCCTTGGTAGGTGCCAGCCTGGCCCTGCAGCCCTACCCCCACCCCCTCAGCAGCTGTGTGTCTGTCTCTTTCTGCTTCCCCATAGGCACCAAGGCAGGAACCCAGACAACCCCCACAACAGGGCTCGCTTTCTGTCACCCATGCTGTGGTAGATTGTATAAAAGTTTGTTAGGGAAAAGAACTTTGGTTTAAGGCTGAGATGAAAACCTAGAAAAGGAGATTTAATTTGTTTTGTTGCACCCACTGCTGGAAAAAAAAAAAATCTATTGCTTTCCATCAGGTGTCTCCATTTCTGCCACAGTGATTCATTTGTTTTCCTATCCAGGGCACTATCCAGGCATCCCTCAGCTCCCTTCTCCACTCCAAAAAGCCCAGCTCCAGGCAGTCCCTGTGACTTCACCCTAGGGCTGATGGTGAGGGCAGGAGAGCACCGGTGCTCAGAAGCAAGTAGAGGAAGCGGCAGCATCACAGGTGAGCAGCCATGGTGCTGCCCTGCCTGAGCCTGGCCGGTCGCTCTGGCACCAGCACAGATGCTGCCAGCCACCCACTGCTCATGGGTGCTGCAGGAGCGATCCCACGCCATGACACAGGTGAGATACCTCACCCAGCCCACAGGTAACAATCACCCACTCACAGGGCAGCGGGTGCGTGAGGCACCAGCCCCGAGGAGGTATCAAGTATGCCTGCAGGTGTAGGCAGAGGTAGTGAGTAAAAGGAAATGTTCTTGCATGTCTACTCATGACTACACTGAACATTTTTTCTAGAATAGCTTGCCAGCTAAAGTATGCAATATGGTGGGATAGAACCTATTGACGTGGCTTATGTAGTTGAGAGGAGGGGGAGGAAATGGTGTTTAAATAATAAAAAAAAGAATAAAAATGAGGAAGTGCCACATCTGAAATATGTCAGGGAAGTGCCAGAAGGATGACTGGTGCTTTATAGGAAAGTTTGCAACAAAGCAAAGCTCCTTGGAGAGGGCTTGTACTAGTGATTGCACTGGTTCAACTTCAAATATAATTTTCAAGTGATTTAAAGGCTTTGGAGCAAGCACCTATTTAGGTTTAAGAGAACAATTAACTTGATTTATCTGAACTCTGATCATGATCAACATAAACTAAGCTGAAATCAATGCTGCTCAACTGAAATAAAGATAATTACGCAGTTCTTATACCAGGTTTGCAAAATCCATTTCAAACCAGGTCTGTAGCTTTTAGATCTGAAGCCCTGCTGTACACAAACTATTATTCCTTCAGAGGCCACATAAGTTTAAATCAATAACTACAGATGGTGCTTTCATGGTGGGAGGACAAACTGCAGTGCCAAAAAGTAAGGAAATTCAAGGTGATTTTCATTCACTTGCCTTTTCATAGCAGGATTTTTATAAATACACTCCAAGTGCAGGCCTGGAAAACAAGGAACCTGTTATGGGGGTGGCTGCAGTGACAGGAGGTGTGTGGGACCACAACTCATCCATCCCCACAGGGACAGGAGAGGATCAGATCTGCAGCCAAAGGCAGAGGGAAGGCTGGGGAAGAGCTGTGGATTAGTGCTGGGTGAGCACAAGGCCAGGAGTCGCCCGTGAGAGCGTTCAGTGGTTTCTAACGTGGGCTGGTGCCAGCCAGTGGGGCTCCAGCACACAGCTATACACTAAGCACAGCAGCTGACGAACCCAAAAATGCATTACATATGATGGAAGGTGATCAATAGAAGTACATTGTACATGTCTAAAAGGGCTGGTTTAAGTAAGCAGAGTGGTGCTGTGAGCTCCTGACATCTGGGGTGCTGGGGAGGTGCCCCCTCCCGCAGGCTGCAGGACCCCAGCACAGTCAGGTCATGGTGGGACCTCACCACTGTGCCAGCACGGGGCCAGGCAGGAGCCCAGTCCTGCTGTTACAGGCAGGAGCCCAAGCGCCCCGGGGCAGAGATATGGCCTCGGCTGGTGCAGGCAGTCCAGGTACAGCTGCAACACGTGGCCAGTCACCTGGATTGCTCTGCACAGATGAGGTACAAAGGCAGCCTGTGCTAGTGCACAGCCTGTTCTCAGAGCACACACACTGGGCATTCACACAGCACTTAGGAGGAAGCACTGAAGGCCAGAGCTGAGGGAACCCATGTTCACGGCTGATTTACCCCACTGAGCCTGTCCCCAGTAAGAAAGGTTTTTCACGAAGTGCAATACCTGGAAACAAGGCTGCTCCAGCAAACAGGACTGCAGGAAGTTGTATTATGAAAGCCACAGCTCAGCCTGACACAGACAACCTTGCACAAGGCAGGCTTGCATCAGCAGCATCCAGGGCAGAGCCAGAGCCCTTCTCTGCCAGCAGGGTTGTGGCCACAGGCTGGATGGGGCAAGATAGGTGTCTCCTGGAAGCAGGTGCAGCTCACCCAGGGTGCACAGGCTCCCAGCTAAAAGGATGCTTGTGGCAACAGCCTCACTCCACCCATCCATCCACCCATGCACCCTGGCCCTCCATCCTCACCAGGGAGATGGCATCCCCATTGCTTCTTATGCAAGTAGAGGCAGGCATTGTGGGCCATATCCACACACCAGCTAGTGACCCCCTGAAGAACACTGTCTGGAGCAATGATGATCCCTTGTTGACTCCTTACCTGTCTCCCACAGCAGATTTTTCATTTTGTGCTGGATCCAGAGTGCTGCAACTGGCCTGAAGCTCCCTAGTCTAAAACAAGCTCAACATAAGCAGCAGTCAACTCCCAGCAGGAATTTACTGAAAGCAATAAGGGAAGCTGAAGCCCCACCACTATTAGTAGCCCTGCAAGCAATCCTGATACAGAGGTGCAGGTGTGCTCTGCAGGGCAGGATCTCTCCCACCTGTGCATGCCCTGAGCACCTGCATCCCCCATGATGGAGGCACTTTCTTGGGCAAACAGTGACACTGGAGATGCTGGGAAGCACCTGCTAGCAGCCTCTGCTTGCTGAGGACAGAGACTCCTGTCCCCGGAGAGTGTGCTGCTGTGCTTCCAGTGCATGTAGCACGTATATATCTCTAGCAAATACAGGAGTGACAGGACTATGTTTTACACCTGTGCAGAGGCATCTACTTCTGTGCCCACTCTGTGCACTGGAAATAGCTAGATTCCAGTTGTTCCTTGCACAGAAAGCTGGAGGAGAAAGTCTGGCTCCCAGCCTCACCAAATTCTGTGTAATCATCCCGTGTAAGCAGGTAGAGGAAGAGTTTCATTGTGTTTGCAAAGCACTCAGTGCAGCCCTTCCAGGCTCCTGCACATAAACAATAATCAATCACAATCAAAGACAGAAAGTAGATTCAATTAACATTAATAAAAAACCCTTGTATGGACAAAGCAGTTCCAGCTGTAAAAGACTAAGAAACAAGGAATTCCTGCCATGAGAGCTGTGGCAAACCTGCTTCCTAGACCGGCTAAGCAGCAAAGACCCTTGCATTTCAGAAGTGATTTAATCACTACGACAGAGAATTGTCCAGGATAAAAGTCATTTGTAAGCACTTTCCCTAGGAGTTGTTTTCTGATACATGATGACCCGGTAAGCAAAAGTGTACCCATTCGTAGAGATCCTCACAATTAGGATGGAAAAGACAATGGAACAGACAGTGGGAAAAGGGACACTGTTCCCTGGCCAGATGACTTCAGGTGGGCAAAGAGGTCTCTTCCATGTTTTGTGTCCTGGACTGAAGCAGTATGTTCCTCACTTAGCTCTTTGCAAAAATCAATCTCAAAGTCACCAAGGACTGATCCAGGGTTTTGCCTTCACCAAAGCTATGTTGAAGAGACAGTGCTTGAATGAGTGGAGGCAAAGAAGCAGCGAAGGCACATCCAAAATGAGCACACAAGGAAACCAAAACCCAGCACGATCCCCTACTTCTTACCAGCTCATTTTCTTCATCCTTATTGAGGAGCACACAATGATCCTTCCAAAGTTTTTCCTCCATCTGACCACGTTGCTTTCAGTCCTGGATGTCCTTGTTGGTGGGATCCAGCAAAAGGTGAACGCAGTTACAGACTTGAACTCAGGCCAGTGTTAAAGTCAGCTCTCACCATGGTCCTGTCTGCTGCCTTTGAAAGCCTCACACAGTGCACACACTTCTTATTAGGCTCCCAGGAGAGGGAGGAAAATCCACCCTCACGTGTAAAGCCCTTAAATGCCTGGCTTATGTAAGCTGTGTGTTTATCTGCCTCCTGGCTTTGCTGCGCTCACCGAGGTGGGGCTGGCTGGAGCAGAGTTCTGGTGGCCAAGGGAGGGAGGGCATTTGCCATCCTGTGCGGGGGAGATGCCTCTGTGCAGGGCTCAGAGGCAAACCAAGGCACATGGCAAGGAGAAGGGTGGGAGAGTGCCGCGGCACTGCACAGAGGTGACCCCAGAGCAGCCAAGCTAGAGCCGGGAACCACCTCCAGTGTGTCAAGAGAGAAGCATCTGCCCTGGGGAGATCACAGTATCCAGGCCTGGGCTTGGTTTCAGCGCAGTGGAGGTGCATGCTGGAGCAGTGGTTTTCAGGTGTGGATCCAGACTGAACTTCTCCACTAGCTCTGGGCATCGTCTCAAACATGAGCTTTGGTTCAAATTCTGCCTGAGTTACCAGGAAAGAGCAACAAGGCTGGATGACGCCTTTGGAGAAGCCCAGCTGGGTGACACAGGACCCTTGAACAGCATACAGTGTGAATCCCTGCGAGGCTGAAAGAGATGGGGCTCCAACCAGTCTCCCCGGCAGGGACAGCAGCGGCAGACAGGCTTGGGAGCCCCACTGCACATCTTCCAGTCTCTCGTGTCCCAGCTCTCAGTGTTGTCAGAGGCATTTTTCAGGCATTAACCTGAAATTGCTCTGTCTCCCCCCATTCTTCCGTCACAAAGTCTGAAAACAACCATTTATTGAAGCAGGAAAAATGTGCTGTGTTATTGTCCTGGAATGAAGTACATGTTTGTGTGAATAGAGACAATGGGTCTGAGTTTGCTCAGATCCTTTTTGGCTCAGCTACGTGGAAGCAATTCCCTACTGCCAATGAGATCAGGAGATTTAAACTCCATAAAGAGACACAGTCTTTGCACACAGTGTATTTCCCCAGTGATGGCAAATCAGGAATTCTTCCAAATTCTTCTTCCCCCAGGTGGGAGAGAGGACGATGCCCAGGGACTGCAGTGCAGCATGTCTGGAGTCCCGTAAAATTCTCTCAATCTGCAGCTCCATCCTGGAAAGAGCTCCAACAACTGAGGGAAGCACCTTTCCCTAGGCAGACTACTAAGGAAATAAAAGCATTTATCCATGTTTCTTCTTTTTGAAACAGAACAAGGAGTGGCCAGGCTGTCTGGTCCTAGGATGACCAAAGAGCAATTGTCATTTTGCTGCACGCTTAATCTACCTGGGGCTGGCTCTGCATAGTCCAACCAGATCCATCTTCGGGGGGTTCTGCCAGCTGCAGTTGTGTCCATGAAAGAGCAAAGATGCACCAAACATTGATGAATCCTGAAAAATCAGGGAGTGGTGGAAAAATACATATTTTTCTTTTTCTTTTTTTTTTTTTTTTAATTTAAGTATTGTCATTTTGAACTGTCTAAAGCCTGAATTGAATCAGATTTCAATGTAAGCAAACAGTCCCCCTTTGTCTCTACCTCTCCTCTGAGAGGGCATCGGTAAGCTCGTCCACCACATTGTTCTGTACATCAGCCACTGTCATGCAGCTCCCTGGACGTGATACGCTTGCAGTCATCCCACTCCCTGGATTTCAGAAGCAGTGCCCGTTTCTAAAGGTCTTGTACTGGTTCTTACACAATGTCCAGCTGTGTCCTTTGTGGACATTCTGGTGGCAAAAGGCTTGCACACAAAGAGATAAAGTGCAACCCACTGGAAGTAGGTGATCACCTCCTACCAGCCAATGCCTCCTGTAACTCTCCACGGGAAGGAAAACTCAAGAGAGGTATCATTAGCTGGGTGGTGTTACTAGTTCTATTTTGATCATCCAGGGTGAGGTGTGTTTCATTTACAGGAATGTGACCTCCAGTATCTGGACCAGAGTCTCAGCAGTTTCCCTCAGCAGGATGCTGTGCTGGTTTTGGCTGGGATAGAGTTAATGTTCTTCAGAGTAGCTGGTATGAGGCTATGTTTTGCATTTGTGCTGGAAACAGTGTTGATAACACAGAGATGTTTTTGTTACTGCTGAGCAGTGCTTACACAGAGCCACGACCTTTGCTGCTTCTCACCCCACCCCACCAGCGAGGAGGCTGGGGGTGCACAAGGAGTTGGGAGGGGATGCAGCTGGGACAGCTGACCCCAACTCACCAAAGGGATATTCCATACCATGACGTCCTGCTCAGCATATAAAGCTGGGGGCAGAAGAAAGAAGAAAGAAGGGTGTGGGGGGGGGGGGGGGTGGGGGGGGGTGGGGGGGGTGGCGGGGGTGTTCGGAGTGATGGCATCTGTCTTCCCAAGTAACCGTTACGTGTGATGGAACCCTGCTGTCCTGGAGATGGCTGAGCACGTGCCTGCCCATGGGAAGTGGGGAATGAATTCCTGGGTTTGCTTTGTTTGTGTGCGCAGCTTTTGCATTACTTATTGAACTGTTTTTATCTCAACCAATGAGTTTTCTCACTTTTATTCTTCCAATTCTCTCCCCCATCTCAGTGGGGGGGTATGGGCAAGCAGCTGTGTGGTGCTCAGTTGCTGGCTGGGGTTAAACCACGACAGATGCCCACCACCACCACCACAGCCTGCGCTTGCAAAGTGCTCCCCAAGCTGTGTGGGACACCATCAGCCCCAGTCCACCAAGCTGTGGAGCCAGCACCTGAAAAGGCAAAAAAGGACTCAGGGAATTACAGGCCAGCCAACCCAACTTGAATACACAGATGGATGTGAGAGAAAATTCTTTAGCAGTCAGTTTGTAAGTACCTAGGGGATAATAAAGTGATAAGGAGCAACTAACACGGATCTGTCATGGGAAGATCCTATCAAACCAATCTCATTTCCTCCCTGACAGAGAGATGCTCCAGGGAACAAGAAAGCAGCATCTAATGTGCCACATTTAGGCTTTTGACAGAGCTCCCCATGAGATATGAAGATACTGAGAAATAGGATTCTTTTATAGTAGGCTGAAGGGTTGAACCCTAAGTAGGTATCAGTGGTTCGCTGTCCATCCCAGGGGACCCAAAATATTCATGTTTTTATCAGCTGCTTGGAAAACAGGACGGAGAGGACAACTGAAAGGTGTTCAGGACACTGAGCTGATCAAAGCGCCTGCTTTAGAGGAAAGAAACAATGCAGCACAATTTTGGGATGCTGGCCAAATAGTCTGAAATGACCGTATGAAATTCAGTAAAATGCAGCACTTAGTAGCTGGAGGCAGCAAGTACAAAATGGCCAAGCAGGTGTATGCCAGAGAAGGAGATGTAGCTAACTGCAGGTTGAGTTTCCTCTTGCCAAAAATGTGACTGTCATTCTGAGCCACAGTAGCAGGAGGCTGGTGAGATCTGTAAGATGCAAGAAAATTATTTCACTGAACTCGCTGTTAACAAACCCTCAGCTGGAGTTCAGGCTCTAGGAAGGTGCGACCTAAATGGCAAGAAATGAGAAGTCTGGAAAACACGAGCCATGAGGAAAAGCTGGATAACTGAGTTTGTTTAAACAAGAGAAGGCTGAAAGGAAACATAATAACTCTTGTAATATACAAAAGAAAACAGCCAACTATTTTTCTTCTCCTATTCTTATTAGAGACAAGGAGAAATCAGACTAATTTCTTGTTCGATTAAGCAGTTAGATTTTCAGAGTTAGTTTAGATATTCAGGAAGACTTTCTAACTTAAAGGACAGTAAAATACTCAAACAGGCTACCCGGGGCAGGGGGAAATCTCGTACAACAATAGAAGACTTTAGGGAAAAGCAGGACATAATTTGCCAAGGATGATCTAAGGATAAGTAGATCTTGCCATTTATTCCTGGGACCAACCAAGCTGCAATGAGACACCTGCACAGCAGTGTTTGTCAGGACTTACATTTCTCCAGTCCCACGTGTACTTTTTCTTGTGTATTTTCTGCTGATTTTGTATTTCTCCTGATGTTCCTGTCATTCTGCCCTCCTCTTTCTCCTTCCCTGGGCTCTGATCAGGTTTGTTCCCAGCACTGGTGTCTGATACCAAGTTGTTATAAAAACTTAGCAGTACTGAACAGCTGAACAACGCTATTGAAAAGCAAAGCCATGCTTGATTTCAAACCCTTTGTCCCAGTGCTCAGCTGCTCTCAGTTACCACCTGGAGCTCTCACCCCAAGTGCCCTTGCTCTACCCGCTGTGCCCCAGCCATCTCACGGGTTGGGTTATCTGAGTGCAGATAACTACATGTCTGAGATTGACATTTTCAGAGCTTTTAAACAGACCACAGGCTTAATGACTGCATTCTTCACCTCACCTGCAGGCAGGGGAGCCAAGAAGGTAATTTTACTTAAAAGCCGTTCAGGTTTGTCCTGATCTCTTGAGAAGCGTGGATGAGACACGTTGTTGGTAAGCACAGTGAACTTTCCAGTAACAGCCAAAACGATTAAAACACTTGCTGGCTCTACAGGCACTGTGCACGGTTTAGGTACCAGAGGTATTATGGCTGTACCAGCACAACACCCACTCTGCACTAATCCAGCATCCTGGAGAGGACAGGGGGTCAGTCCACATAAGAACTGCTCTTACAGGGCCAGATGCCTCCAGCGCTGGGCTAACTCATCCCCAGCGGGCTCAGGGGAAGTGTGCTGCTCTGTGTGGTGGTGAAGTGTGCTGCTCTGTGCAGTACTCCCTTCAGCTGTGCACACTCGGGGAAGAAAGAGCTAGAGAATTGCTCTAAAACATGTTGCCTGTAGCAAAGCAAACAAAACATTAGGACCTTCATGCAGAGGGGCTGAAAGTTGACAGGGGGCACGGCATGATGCTTTGTCTTAGGGAAAATGGATGGATAAAGGCATTTCAGAATCACTGCTGGCTCCTGGTCCCTTCCCCCAGGTCTGTTCACCTGGCACAAGCACCCGCTGCAGTTCCTGTGACCTCTGCAGAGCTCTGCGGCTTTACAGCAACAGGCAGCTCTGCTCAGAGGAGCTGTTGGACACTGGCTGGCATGTGTATGGTGACTGCATACAGTAGTAAGACTTTGTTCATTGAAGAATGGCTGAGGGAGCATTGCTGGTTTTCATGGCTTGGAGCTACTGAATTAAGATTTACCTGGCCTTGGGTGGGGTGCGAGAGGGGAGTAAGAGATAAATGAAACGTGTCTCCTGGTCTCTGAACCACTTCCCAGGTCCAAAAGCACTTCTTCCAGCACCTCCCAAGCAATCTGTAGGTTCAGGAGAAAGAGCCTGTTACCATCTCCTGATGTCCTCTTTCTCTCTCCAGCCTCACTTTCTTCTTGAAATAGGATGCTCCTTTACCTGGAGCAATCTCTTATCTGGGCTAGGAGAGAGGCTGGGGAATCACACAGGACAGTGGGAGGCTTGTATTCTGACCCTGTCTGCTAATCATCTAGGAAGATACAGAGATTTATTAATTTGATGTAAACAAGACATATGGATGGATCTTTCTTGACTCCCTTTTACCTACAGTGACCTATACTGAGTAATGAAAGCTATGTCAGTGACAAGCCCCTCCTCTGGTCACCAGCCACAGGGGACACTGTGAAAACAAGACACTCCTGAGCAGGGACAAATATGCTTTGTATTTCAGACACAAGGACTTTTTTTTCCAACATGAAGCCGTAACAGTGAGAAACGGTCCTCTAAATTCAGATGTTGGCACCAGACACCTGCAATATATGGTAAGTGAATTTCCTTTCCTTGAACTGGGTGGTCCAGGTACCAGCTATTTGTACTTTCCTTTCCTGGCTGATCCTCGGCAGGTACTTTGTCTCCGCAGCCTCCTCTGTAATTCTCCTGAAGAGCTGTTGTGCATGAAGTTCCTTAGACAATAGGTGCTATGTGAGTGGAAAGCTGGTATGTCTGGTAAAAGATTCTGGTTTGTTAATATTATGTACACCTACAGCTATTATTGGCAAAGGTCTGCTTCTTTTAGATTGAGCTTTGCTCCTCCGTTGGTTGTGTGTGCTGCCAAGCAGGCTGAGCTCCAGTGCTGATCAGCAGACAAAAACTGTGATGACTGTATCAAAATAAATAAATGGGAAGGACAAAAATAAAAGTGGTTTTCTTTTTTCATTAAGTAGGACAACTGTATTTCACAAGGAAAATCAAATTTTGCATTTAGCAGTTCAGAGTGGCTGCACGGCTCGGTGGACTGGCTGTGCTCCAGGGAGTCTGCCCCTCTGATTTAGTTGCAGAAAGCTCACCAGGATGGACAGTGTCCGCTGGCAAAGACCACTGGGGGTCTTTCCAACCAGTGTCCACTGCCAGTCACAAAAGGAGAAAGTGAGCCTGGAGCGTCATTCCTCTCGGGGATTCTTCGGCTGTTTGGATAGCTTGGACTGCAGACGGGGACTGTGGAAGCCACATCCGGGGCTGTCAACCTGTCTCTGCCCTTATGCATCCTCGGAATTTGCAAAACACCCCTACAAAACAACTCTTTTCATTAAGTGGCTACATTTTATTTCTGTTTCCCTACTGTTCCTTCAGTGTTACAAGCTGCGAGTGCCAAGCAGCAAGTTCAACTGCTCAGACAGAACTGAGCGCCTACGCTGTACCCACCTCTCTTGCCTGCACAACGTGGGGATGGGCAGAAGGAGCATGGCAGCTGCCTGCAGACAGACTCTGCAGGCAGGAAGCTGCTTGTTGCCATCCTGATTTCCAGAAGTATAAGATCCTTTCAAATTACAGAGACCCTCAAAATGCAAAATGCAGACAGGAATACTAATCACACCTGAAGCTTTTATTTTTGCTTATTCCTCATCCTGACCCTAAATACATTCCCAGTCCAAGTTTGAGGGGAGCAGCCCAACACTGGGATGTGGACTGGGACCTGTGATGTTCCACCAGAGGTGAGGGAGCAGAACGCAGGGGCTTTCATGTGTGCATATGAGCTGGTTTCTGCAGCAGGGACGTGCCTAACACATCACATCTCTCCTCATGGCCGCCAAGTTACGCTGTAAAGCAGTTCACTGCAGCTGGGACACGCTGCAGGCAGGGCTCTGCTGTTTGAACTGTGGCTGACACCACTGAGGGAAGATAATAAAACCTGTCCCAGTATGGCTGTAGACATTAGCCTTGTACAGGAAGATGGAACACAAGACTGACATCTTAAAGGATGGCAGAGGTTAAGTATCATCTCGCATCTGAACTCTGTTCTCTTGCAGGTAAGGCTGTATTTCAGCAGCAGGCAAGCAGGTCTTGTCGACCCTACAAGCGCCACAGGTTTGCCATGAGTTGGTACTTCATACTGTCAGTTGTGACATAAATTACATGCTGAGTCTGCAATGCCACTGCAGCTGCCAGTTTATCACATGCAGCAACGTATTTCTTGTGTGCGGGAGTTCATAAATAGGACAGTGAATTTTGTCTCCAAGGAAAGTGTTAGGGTATCTCAGAGGACAGCAGGAGTAACGCTGCTAACCTGCTCTCTGGTGTCTCCTTGAGCTGCAAGAAGTGCATAGAGCATCTAGCCTTCACCTCCCAATGGATTTGCTACAAACTGGGAACTCATGCTAACTTTGGAGACACTTTTATGAATAAATGTGAACCATTTCTGCTTTGTGTCGTGTGGCTTTGTGGCAGTTATTTACCATTAAGTAAACTGCAGTAGGTAGGAAGGTATTTACTCCATTTGCTTATGTCAAACTTACCTAAATTGGGAGAAAAATGCTTTGAGTCAAATAAATGTTTTATTTAAGTTGAAACTTTTTTTTTTCTTTTTAGAAAAATATTATTTTTTGATTCAAGGTAAACAGTGTTCAAACACTGTCCTGGTACAAACATGTTGAATCAAAACAATCCATAATCTCTTCTGATTTGCTTTTGGTTTTCCAGAGCTACTTTTTACTCTAAATGACCAAAGGAATCTTTACCATGACTCCCAACCTGCCTGATTCTCTGGGTTTCTGTGGCAATGCAAGAGTACTTTAGCATCAAACAGTGGGAACATGCAGTCCCCAGCACTGAAGTACTCCAAAGTGCTCAGCCCCACCCAGGAAAAGCATGGGCAAGCTCCAGCTGTGAAAAACAAATTGTGCAGTCAGTTCAAAGGGGACAACTCCCCTGCAGACCTTATCCAAAGAAGGAATTGTTCCTCTTTGTCCAAAGCCTCCCTGACTGATACCTTCTTCTTTTACCCAGCTGGGGACCGAGATTGCAAAGTACGGTGAGCAGGAAGCCAGCCTAGCACCAAAGGGCTAACAGAATATGCACTGGCAGAAGTTGCTTTTTTTGAGTGGGTCAAACTTGCAGAAATGTGCAGTCCTATTGCATTTATGTATGGCATAAAAGCAGCACAGCAGAGTGAGTAAAAGTCAAAAGTTAACAGGTGAGGGATATGAGTGAATGACACATGGTGTGTAGCATGTGCAATTATGGTTGGAAACCAGGGCCAAAACCTCACATGGTGCAACTTAAGAGCATGCCATGGAATTTAATAAAATTATTCTGAGACCTACCTGGCTGCCTGTCTTTTAATTCAGGCCTTAGGCCCTTGGAGGGTAGTAATCCCTTCTATGTCTGCTTCTCTTGGCACTGGTAGACCAGGAGCTGATGCCAGGCAGCAGCCCAGCAGCAGCTCTAGTAGAGCAAGCCCACGCCACAAAGTGTGTAGACCCACAGGATGAGATCATAATTTGCAATTATCATGTGTTTCATTGTACTTTTTAAAAATGGATATCCCAAGCAAATACCTCCCTCAAAAAAAGAATTGTTAGACAATGAAATCATTCTGATCTGTTGGCCAATAGATTTTTCACCCAGAAAATGCAAGTACCACGTGTTTTAAACTGAGAAGACAAACAGGTTGCCCCATAGCAATGAGCTAGCAATAGAGCTCTGCACTGTTCCCATCATGGGAAAAGATTAATGGTGCTGGGAGTGGACGCTTCTAGGCAGCTTTTGGTATTTGTAGCTCCTTCCAGCTCCAGAAAGCTTAGGAGTGACAAAAGGAGTAAAAACCTCAACAAACACCATGTAACAGTATCTGAAACCCCAAGAGCTACAGGAATCCCAGGACCTGTCTATGTTCAGCAGCTTCTATCAGGAATGAGTTCTACTTCTTTTCTCAAAGGGGATACCTCCAGAGGAGTGCTGGTATCTGAATTAGCCACTTCTTATTCAGAAGAGCCCCCACTGCATAATGCAGTGCAAGAGAGGGATGCAGCAATGAGGCATTTCACCCATGAATACTCTGCCAATATTCCATTTACAGCTGGCAGCATTCAGACATGGGCAAGGGGACGGGAGAAGCACTGTTGTGGCTTTACGCTACTGCAGCCAGCTTTGCTGCTTCCAGTTAATTTAAAAACAAGCCAGAGCTGGTTAGTCTCAGAATGGGGAGTCCTTCCTCTTTTTTTATTCTCTGAGATAGTCCTTCTATAGCCAACTGCAACTGTCCTGGACATGTGTCCTCTGCAGTTTCCTTCAGAGTGTGTCCTCATTGCTGTCAAATGTTGGATTGCTATGGCCTCCCATATTTCCCTGTATTGATATGGCCACAGAATCTGAGAAGAAGGTTTCATTCAGAGGTGGCCAAGCCGAGTCCTGCTCTAACACTTGCTGCAGCGTCTTGTAATGGCTCTTTGAGTGGTACCGGAAGGTCTTTTTCAGCAGCAGCCATAAGGGTCTGTTCTCAATGACAGCTTCCTGTAAAAGCAAGAGCAAAAGGAGGATTCTGGAGGACCTGGACAGCAGTCTTCCATCTTCATCTTACTCATCCACATCCCTTAAATAGCATTTTACTGACCACTTCTCATATCAGCTCGACCAGAGCTCTCCACCAGAAAACTGGGATGAGCTCCTCCTGACAGTCTTCAGGATCTGAGTAGAAAACATCAAAGAATGCCCATATTTCTCTAGCATGGGGCAAGGCCTGTTACATCCCACTTACCAGAGGAAAAAAAAGGTGGGTAGCCTTGCATTCCCTTATATCTGATCATTCAGATGTGGGGCTTTGAGGAACAAGTGAGGGCGAGGTAGCAGCAATGGCTCCTATTTTACTAGATACTCCCAAGCTGGGCTGAGGAGGAGGGAGAAGGAGAGAGACCTGACCCTTTTGTCTCTCCCATTAGTGCTGACAGGTACATTCAATGAAGCATCCTCACCTCAACAAGGAAGGACACAGCAAGTGTGACTGCAAGCATTATCACCATGGAGATCCGCCACGTGGTAGGGGTGCAAACGAGCTGGGAAAAAAGCAGGAGAAGCTGTTCAACAACATGTGTGCACACCAGACACTGGTGGGCGCTTGTGTCATCATTTAGGTTGGAAAAGACCCTCAAGATCATTGAGTCCACCTGTAAACCTAATGCTGCCAAGTCCACCACTAAACCATGTCCCTAAGCACTACATCTACATGTCTTATAAATACTGCAGGGATGGTGACTCAACCACTTTCCTGGGCAGCCTTTTCCAGTGTTTCATAACCCTTTCAGTGAAGAAATTTTTCCCTAATACCCAATCTAAACTTCCCTGGCACAACTTCCTATTTCCTCTTGTCCTATTGCTTGTTACCTCAGAGGAGAGACCAACACCCACATGGCTACAACCTCCTTTCAGGTATTTGTAGAGAGCGATAAGGTCTCCCCTCAGCCTCCTTTTCTCCAGGCTAAACAACTCCAGTTCCCTCAGCCGCTCCTCATAGGACTTGTGCTCTAGACCCTTCATCAGCTTCATATGATCAAAAGCCAGAATCCACAGTGGCCGTACACTGCTGATAAGCCAATATTGCTACTTGTCTTGAGGAATTATTGATAAAGACACTTTTAAACTTATGATGCAGCAAAGAAAACCGTACTCCAGAACTGCAACAGGAAATCTAAATCCTTCCTTTCTTTCTGATACAGGAAATAGTTTGAAGTCTGAGTATTTCAGCTCCAAACGCAGCTCCAGCTTCCCACAGCTGGCAGCACTGGCTTTCTGGCTATAGCTCAACTTATTTTGGAGATGCTGCCCAGATCCAAAATTCGGATCAGCAGTTTCTCCAGGGTTTATTTTCTTATTAGTTTCTCATTGCCACTCCCTCCTTTTCTCTTCTCAGCAAATGCAGTGTGTTCCCTCCAGACAGCCTGGGAGTTTTGCAGTTCTCCCCAAAGGCATTTTAGCCCCTCACAGCTGCAGTGCTGACGATGTCCTGTGTCACCACAGTCCACAACACGACTAAGACTGGCTTTAAAGTGCCATCTCGTGGCAGATTCTTTAACTGACTCTGCCGGCTGAGCTGCTGCTCTGGAAGCAGTTACACGGTGAGGCAGCTTTAGCTGGGCTGCTTGGCATTCAAAATCCAGGTCCATTTCCCTTGACTATATTTCTCTTTCCATGTTTCATTATTTCCATTTCTAAATCTACTTGCTAACGGTCATACAAAGATACAGGGCTGGAAGCAGCATCTTGTTCAGTACTTGCTATCCAAGGCCACCACATTTCATTGTTGATTACAAATGTACTGAAAAAATGTAGCTGTGTCTTGCTTTTGTTGTTTTGTCCCTGTGACTCCTACTACAAGGCTGTGAGAGTGTTGCAGTGGAGGAGGTTAACATCTCCCAGCCTCCACATACTACTTTCCAGGTCCACTGACAACCGTGTCCTATGGCTGACGTAGATCTTATCCTTCCCTTGCATTTCCCCTAGGATGGATTTGCACAAGGCAACTCCTAGCTCGCATTCTGCCAGACTAAATAAGCCAAGCCCTATTGGCATTTATTAATCAAGGATCAAGATAGATCTTCTATTGCCATGACAGCCCCACTAGTGTTTCTCTATAACTGTTCTAAACCCAAATGCTGCTTAAGGAAACTGCGGGTTGTCTGAAATTTGAACAGGGAGCCTGAAAATATTTGGGACTGAGAACTGAGAGCTGCTGTGAGTGCTGACCGGCAGGTCGTCTTTGCAAGAGGAACTGTGTACATGGTGCACACAGGCTGAGATACACAAGTGCATTGTGCTTTAGTTTAAACTTGCAGAGCCCAGCCCCTTTCTTCTCCTGGCTTCACAACTATCAAGCCACCAACATACCAAGTATGGTAAGCTTAGTGATGTTATCTTCTGCTGCATGGAAAATGTGCTGAAACAATCAAATGTACGTGTGTAGCTGTCCAGGTGTCAGAATGCACAGATCTTAGTTTGGAGCTACTATATCTCTAGAAGGTTCTTAAATCCCATCATCTAAAAATATATTTCTTTAAATTTGATTTGTCTTTAGAGGTGCTGTGTACCACTGCAAAAATCTGTGCCTTTTGTTAAAAACAATCCCAGTGCACTTACAATGGGACTGGTAGTAGGAAGAAAACCCACCTTGGAACAATACTCACATCCATCTTAGAGTAGAGATCATCAATATCAGCAAACACCAAGAAAAGGCAAATGCCCAGCTGCCCTATGAGCACCACTATGAACACATCTGAAGGGACAAGAACAAGCAAATAAAACCACAGGTTTGTGAGCAATCTCAGGTGCTTGCCTCTACTACAGAAGATTGTAATCATCTTCTCTGTCAAACAGTCAAAAAAAACCCCATAAGATATGAAGGAACTTTCAGGAAAAGAAAAATGAACAGAGTAAAACCCCAGCTTTACTCCGTCAGGCAGATATATGTAAGGCTGGGACAAGTCCTGTAGCCATGCATTTAAAATGCCAAAAGAGTATTCTGAACATTCGATCTGTCTTCTCATGTCTGAGAAGCCTTAGAGCCTTCCAGTGAGTCTCACTGAGCTCAGTGTCTCCTGTCATTCAGAAAAATGTCCAGGATGTAGTCTTGCTTTTGTTGATATGATTTGGAATTCTGCCCTCAATTTCAGTGATATCAAGACTTTGCTCTTGATCAGGATCTAAAGAGTCTAAGTAATGGAGAATCCATAGACAAATGTTCCAATGATAAGTAAATTCATTTTCTCTTCAGCTGGCATGCACCAAACTTCACCTCCCCAGCCACTCACGCTGGTTTTGCCTGTTTCTGGGAGACTGATGACCCACTCTCCTGCTATCTGGAAGGAATGTCTCTTTCTCTTACTATACCAAAAGCCATGAAACCTGCAGCATTAATTTAACTCTCTGGCAAAAAAAAGAACTGAACACAGCTTTGCCTGAGAGACAGCTGCAGGATTTGTCCCACAGAGAAATAGAACAGCTCTCCTATGCTTCACTGCAACTTCCAGAACTGCCACAATCACATGTGCTCATTTTCCCTTCACCTGACAGTCTTTCAGAGGCAGAACAGACCTACTGGACTTCACTACAGTCCCTTCAGGTTATTGCCTCTTTTGATGTTTGCTCTTTAAAGAAGTTATTGGTCATAAAATTAGCAAATGCTAAACATCTCTGGTTCTGGAATAGGAAACAGGGCCTCTGCAAATGCCCACATTTCATTTTATGTTTTCTTCTGAGATGGGCCCATAAGAATGCCCTGAACATGAGTTCTTTCAAATACTGCTCAACCAGCGTACTTTGGGGAGACAGGCATAGAGCTCTTCCAGAGTTATTCTAAAGACTAAAGCAAAGTGAGACTTCTGGCTCTTCTCAAGATGTCTCATTCAGGCTGCCTTAAGTAAGTGCCTCCACCTTCCTGCTACTCCTTAGAAGTTTTTGTCAAACTCCATTTGTCTGTTTCAGAAATCCAAATGCCAGGGCAAGCTCTTATTACGGAAACACAAAGTGTGGGCCCAGCTCAGAGAGCTGCTGGTCACAGGATGCCACTGGCACCGAAACTTCTGAAAAGGTGGCCTTTAGTCATTTAGAAATCTAATACTGGGCTCCTGCCTTTTTGGCTGGCATCACTTTGGTCAAGTTTTAATTTTTCCCTAGTGAATTGACCTCCTGAGTTGACTTATTCACAGATCCCTCCCTCTCACCCTGTACTTACAGTTTGTGTAGATGGGTTGCCTGAAAGGCTTTCCCTTGGAAAACACTAGTGCTACGATGAGGCAGTTGATGGTACTTAGCAGCCACACTGTGGTGTTTTCATAGCTCTTGTAGCCATTGTCCATTAGTCCAAGGGCTCCATCTCTCATCCCATGGAGCTCCAGACTGGAAACAGAGGAAGAATTCTCCATGTGGTTGTTCACTGAGAGGCAGGCACTGAAAAAGAGTGTCACACCGGTGATCGAATGATCACTATCCTGGTTATTATTTCCCCCAGTTTCCACTGCCACTGTCAGGAATCCTCCCTCACAGCCATAATTTGCTCCTGCAGTCACAAGGATGTAGGTTATTGGCAATCCTCTCAATCTTACCCATTGGGTTGAGCTTGCTGAACTTGGCAGAGCCTGAGCTCAAACCTACTGGCATACCCTGGTCTTCCCTGCAATCAAATACTCCTCTTTGTGCTCAATAGAAGCATTCTCACCACATGTGCTATGCTGCACAGCAGACTTGCTGGAGAGCTTAGGGACCTGCAGACAACACTGCTTTAATGTGTTCGCACCCTGTGGGGAAGCACAGGGTCTGCCTGCAGCTGCTGATCAGGCCTGTAGTTAAAGCTGATCAATAGTATCATGCAGACGTGTCCCACTAGGTCTGTCCTGTGTCACCCATAGTCCCAAGAAGGGGACCTACCTGTGTATATCAGTCTTGGAATACCAAGGCTGCTCCTGGACCACCACAAACCCGAAAATCTGCATGCTGAGGCTGAAGAGGATGTTAAGTACAACAGAGAGCAGCAACGGGGGTGAGATGAGTTGGCTAGGAGGCCTGTAGGGAACCAGCTTTGGATAGGCACCTGTGAAACTCACTGAAACATGCACAGACATGTTTACTCGTGTGTCCAAATACAAGCAGTCCTGCTGTATATAACTGGCCAGCACTTTTACAGTCTAGAATGTTCTAGACTGTAAAAATACATACAAATACTATATCAAATACACAATACAGAGTTGTTTTCTTACAAAATCTTATTGGCCACAGAAGAGGTTAATTAATGGCATTTGACTATCATGATGCATTTTTGGAAAATAAAATTTTGGATTTTTATTTTCTTGGGTACTGTCAGGCCCAAGGATATAGGGATATGCTCAAGCTCTCCTTTTCTCTGTCACTTGTCAACTGTGGTTTCGGATTTTCTGTTGCCCATATTTTGTGCATCCTTCTGGACTAAGCACCTAGTGCGCAGTTATTTGAGCTGGTGGAGGACTACATTATCTGACCCAACAGGTTTTCCTCTGTTCTTAGGTTTAACAAAGTTAGCTAGATTGTGAGTAAAAGAGCTACACGGAAAGCCTTGATGTAGTGTTCCAAATGGGCTACTTACAGCAAGGTAGCTTTTGGCACCTGGTATTGTTGCTCACCCTTTTAGGCTTGATTTAATCAAGGCCCTTTCCAGTTGACTGTGTTCCAGTAGGGACGGAAGACAGCTATGTGTTTGTGCCTTATGCTTTTCATACACCTGTCCTTGCCATTCCTGCTTCTAAACCTCTGCCTACATTTACTCTATCTCAACAACCCCATCTTTCTTTTTCTCCGCCAGCACTGGTTTCCTCTCTTATCCTTGGCTTACAACTTCCTGCTCTGTAGTCTGATATCTGTCATTTCTTTCTTCTCCATTTTCCTCTCTCTTTCCTCTTGTGCCTTCTGCCTACACAGCCCCAAATATGAGTTGGACTTCAAACAGTTGATCCCTACACTTTTTCATTTGGGCATGGATCCTTAGGTGTCTTCTTAATCTGCCTTCCCAAGTCAACAGGAGAAAGCCTGAATAGACTTTCCCCTGCATTAGGTCTGTTTTTGCTCTTTCTAGATACAACATCCCAGTTATCAACAACCTACATGCTCAGCAAATGCACCACTAAGAATTACCATCTTATTTCAGAGCTTTTGTCAAACAAGACACCTCCTCTATTAACCTAAACATCCTGAACTCTATGTAGTCTCTCTTTTCTTCATTTCTGTACATAGAATTATGCATTTACAAGGAGGTGCAAGATATTTGAGATCATTCATTAATACATAGGATGACTAAGGGGCTTACTTGTCACACCAATTACAGTGGTAATAGCCAGATCTTGGAACAAAAATTGGTAATTCCCAAAGGAGTTTAGTTGCTGAAAAGAATAACACAAAGAAAAAAAATCACAAATCAGACATTTGCCATGGGCTTGTTTATATCATCTCCATAAACCGTATTATTTTCATGGAGCTAATGCTCCGCCACTCTGAAATGCCACTCAGCAGATAATGGGACCACACAATCCACCACCCTGCCAATAGATTCGTCATCATTGGGCCTGCGTGAATACTCTCATTTTGTGCATTGTTCGGACTAACGATGCTTCCAGTTCACTCAATGCAGTAAAAAAGAAGGCTGTTTGAAAAGACGTACTTTCTTAATGCTGGGAGACTTCTGAATGCAAAGCCCTCCTCTCTATTTGGGAAGAAGCCATGCAAAAGTGGTTTAAGGCACTCCAGGGGATTTTGCTTACTGTCAAGTTAATTCATGCTTTAAATGCTGAATGAATTGCAACAGCATATGCTTAGAGCAGATTCTCCCTTTTCACAGACATATGCCCTCATCCAAAATACTGTTCCGTATCTCAGCCTTCTTTTGGCCCAGCTGGGATCTTGAGCCCACTGGCTGAAGTTAATGGGAGAAGTCTTTCCAGTTTTCAGTTGAGGGTACAGGAGGACCATAGATCATGCCACAGAAGTCTGCAGCTCAGATAAAAGTAAAGCTCCACACCCTAACTTTATTGTGGCTTTTATGCCATATTTCTCCTACAAGGGAGTAGCAGCTTATCCAGTTCTAGCCAACATGTTCCCAAGACATACCCAGTACAGTAGGAGAACACCAAGGTACTGAATGGTGCTGTAGAGTGCCATGTACTTGAACATGCAGAAGGAAGTGACGAGGGCAGCACGGCCTTCCCTGTGTGAAGACATGAATAAAGGACAGCAATTAGGTGATGGGTCTGCTCCTGTTGAGAGTCCTTTCAAACTGCTGTTGAAAAACAAGGCATGTGTCACAAGTAGAAAAGTCTCTGCCAATGTCTTGCTGAGAGGTGAAATAAATAAAATCTGGCCTGAATGAAAGTAAAATCTTCACTTGCAGAAATCTTGCTGCAAGCGAAAGGGATTGATTCCAGTCACCTATGTTCCCAAGACTACAGTTTACTCCATTGAGTCTTCCTACTGACATTAATAATGCAGGTAACAACTCCATATGAGGAAAAGCCAAGCAGCTGCTCAGTGAGTTCAAACTAACGAGTCCTCCCCTCCTACAGTATCCAATGAGGGTAACGCACTCTGCCTGGTTGTTCATCCACCCCTGTAAGTAAAATCAGGACCCTGGCATAACAGATGCTAATGCTTTGCACAAGGTATCAGAGGCAGGGCCTAACAGTAATGTACAGGTTGATATTGTGGACATTTAATTCAGCTTTATTCATTTTGCTATTTTTTTTGCATACAAAATACTGCTAATGACACAAAGCTCTGCTGTAGATGCCTTCCTCCTGTAGTTTTGAGGGAATTAATATTTCTTAAAGGAATTTCAGATGGGAACTACGCAAATGGCAATTTCAAGATCAAAGAAATTTATTTTTCTCTAGATATGTACATTCTGGCCTGGTAGGAACACTCAACACTAATATTTGAGAGGAGTGGGAACTGTCTCCTTTATGTCACAGGAAACAAAACTCCATGCTTACCTGATTAGCTCTGGCACACATGCTATGCTGGGAGTTCGGGATGTGAAAGGTGAAGCCACAGATGCCTCCTGCTCCGACAGGGATATCCCTGCATGCGCCACTTTCAAAGCCTGAAAGTCACATTCTTCTTCAGCACTCACAAAACAGGAAGACACAGCAACTGACAGCCAAAAAATGACCCCTTACAACAGGATGTGTTCTATTAACAGCAGTCCCTCTTCACTCCCTGGATGGGCTCTACCTGAAAGGCTCCTCCAGTGGGATGTGGTTGAGGCATCAGGTCCAGAAGAAGAATGGGCATGAGAGCACAGGAAAGTTCATTTCCCACAGACCCCAAAGCCATCCACCACCAGCTGAGAACACAGCTTTGGCTCTGCCTCCTTTGTCACCACTTATTTGCAGTCACACCTTATGTAGACAGTCTAGGTTCTCTGCTTCCTTCCCCAGGAAAACCCTTGGGACTTAGTGTTAAGGCAAGTGAGTGCTTCACTGCTGAGGTGGCATTGCTCTCACTGCCACAAGGATGTGTGAAGTCATGGAGTGAACTGAACCTGCCCAGAAGGGAGACACAGATCTCTCCTGAACATGGACCCTTCCTTTTAGAAAAAAACAAACAAAAATTTTGGAAAAAAACAAACAAACAAACAAACAAAACTTTCTTGCACTTCTAAAATGTGCACTTACAAAAACCTTGTAGGGCTACAGTTGTTCCCCATGGAAACTCTTCCTAGCCTTCTCCACCCTCAGACACTGAAGGTGTTGACAGAAACCCCAGTGGAGGATTTGGAAAATCCTCTGGTGGTTTTTGCGAAGGAAATTAATCAGTCCTTGAGACCACAAGCTGCAACAATCTCTGCCTAGGACAGCTCTTCCATGGCAAGGACCACACTGTTGGATCAGGCCTGAATCAGTACTGGTGCCAGTACAGCTGCTCTGCGAATAAGCAGAGCACTCCCAGCATGTGCTTAGTTTGGGGTATTCTACAGGCATTGCATTCATTTTTCATTTTTAAATAATTATATTGTAAAGAATTTTCACTTACCCCACAGTCATTGGCTCCATCTCCACACATGCCCACAATGTAACTAAAAAAATAGAGCGACCTACAATTCAGTGCTGGGGAAAGTGAGACCTATAAACAGGAGGAAATCAGAGCCTCCTCCATGCGAGTCATTTATGCAAGTCATGTGAGCTTTTTATTAAAAGCCCTTCTGGAAAGCTGAAAGACTGAAATACAAGCCCAGGACTCTGGACTGTGCATGGGCCATGGGCTTGCACCTCAGATGTACCTACAGTAAAGAGTGTCTGCTGTGACAGACTGAAGAACACATTAGCATGCAGTTTTATGTTCACCACACAGACTTGGTCTCCCACCCTCACTGGGTTTAAGGTCAATTCTAACAGAGGTAAGGGCTAATGGTGACAGCCCTGCTCAGAAAGGAAGGGCTGCAGGCACTGGTACCTCATACAGGCATACCAATCCAGACTGCCGTGCCATGTTTTCTAACCCATCACACTGAATCAGCAATAGTGCAGTAAAAAGATTGCCAGCATCAGAGAAGCTGCAGCGCTGGGAGATATTCCTAAAAATCTTGAGTAGACAAGTGCCTCTCCCTCAGGCCTGGAAAGAGAAGTAAGAATAATGGATGATGTGAACAGTCAAAACCCAGAATCATTGGAGTGTTAGGTCTTCGATAGGTTGCCAAAGCAACATGGACTTCAGTGTCTCTTCTTTAACAGGCTTTTGGAATTTAATTGCCAAGCTATACATCTGTGGAAGCTTCAGTTTTGTGCATTTCCAAGGAACACATGTTAGACAAAACTGAGCTCTTACTAGACTCTTTTCAAGCCTGGAAATTCATCAAACACCTCCTAACTTTTAGTGCTCATTAGGAACTTACTTCAGCTTTTGAAACTCTTCAACAAGGCTGGATTTCTGACCAGGAGACATTCTAGCAAAAACTGTTCCATTCAGCAGGAGCTGTAAGGAGAAAGAAGGAAGTGATTATTTAAGCACTTGAGCTAAGAGTCACAGTGACTTCAGTGATACTCTGGAATAGAAACCACCAAAAATTCACATTTCCAAACAACTGATGCTAGACTCCAAAACAGGAAAGGCTGATGGTCAAAGATAAAAGGTATCTTAATTAATATTTTGAAAAAATAACAATCACAATAAGGACAAGAGGCTTGGTATGTCATTTGAGTTACCTGATGAACAGCGATACAAGGCAAGGACTTACTAGAATAGAATTCACAAGACTATCCTTTCCATAAAACAGACAAGTCACGCTGAATTGCATGCTGTGCAATACCATGTTTTCTCCTTTTTCTCCTCTTCTCCAAAACATGGGAGAATCAGTGCACTGCAAGAGCCAGGTATATGGGCACAAATGTTTTAAGTCATGTCCTCACACCACGACGCAGGTCTGCTCCTCTTGTGCAGAACAGATCCTGGGATTTTCAGATCTTTCTTCATACATTAAGATCAGAGATTCATCCAGGCCTTGAGTATTTCAGGGTTAGAACTGTTCCCAAAAGATGTCTTGGTACAGATCTCTTCAGCTAATTATGTCAGGACAATCTGAATCTACTGAATGGCAATCCTAGTCCAGTTAAATAATCCAGATCTTACCTTTGGGAGTAAGTGCCTGAAATGCTGTGCTACAATTTGGTAAGACTGTCCACTCATGGCAAAATGATACTGGCCTGATCCCAGTGTCAGCCTGATTCTTCGTTCAGTCTGACTGTCATCCTCCTATAAAACAAGACCAAATGAGTGCTGCTCCCAGGCCCTCAAAAGCCACTGTGTGCATCTACACAAGCACTACTACAGACAAAGAAAAGGACATACCATGGGGAGGGCACTTGAGAAGACTGGGAGACCTGAGTTCAAAGCCCATTGCCTTTGTCTGGATTTGTAAAGGGATTTAGGTGATAATGCCATTAATTTCAGTGTGAACTGGGTGCTTCATATGTCTTAAAAGCTGGCCCTCAGCATTGCCACATTTGATTGATAGAATCTATGCAACAGTGCCAGTCTGGTGGGCTGCACTGTGAGTGAGAGGGGCTAGAGAGAGCATATGGCTATGCCTTTTTGCAGTGAAATATAGTAAAGATGCTGCTCAAGCTGAGTTCTGATATAAAGGAGTCCCTCAACAGCCCCTGCAGATATTCCCTACCATCTGCCTGACTCTAATACTTCTCAGAGAAGGGTCAGCACCTTCAGACATACTCTTCAGGGAAGTAACTGGTCTTTGTCTCAGTTTCTTTGCGGAGATGCTTGAGGAAATATAATTTCTTAGCACAGGTAGCCTATATTTCACCATGTATATGCTGTTTCTCAACAGTTAATCTGTGTTTTAATTCTGCGGGTATGGAGAAGTGCTAACTCTCTACCTGCTTGAACAGGGCTCGTTCATTCAGTGCAGTTCCATAGATTTTAAGTCTACATCTATACTATCACATTTACCTTGCATTGAAGGGAAACATGCTCTAAACTGGCATCAATTAAGCATCAAGGCTAGAGACAAATCTTTCTTGGATTTATGCAAAGCTGTTCTCAAATCTAGCTAGGTAGTTAGCAAAAACTTGTTCACAAGATAATATGCTAAGAAGGAAGCTCTAGGGGAGTAGATTTTTATGAAGATCCCTTCTTTTTAAATGCTTTTCTAGCACATAACATTCTGACATGCAGATGATGGTGAGTGATTGATCTCTGTTATACTAGCATAATCCCACTGCATTATTTAAAGCATTCCAGCTTAGTTTGTTTTCCTGCCACACAACACCTGCTTCTCATATGCTCACCAGGCTTCCATAACCTTCAGGTTTGTTTTCTTCCAGTGGTTTCCAGGTTATAGATGCTGAAAAAGATCCAGGTATTTTGTTTGCTTCCACAAGAATCACCCTGTTTGTTGGAGAAATCATCCCAGCATTTTTGGCAACAGTTACAGCTGTCTGAATGTTGTCACCTAGAAAAATCAAGGGGAGTTTTATCTAAAAATTTCTGCAATGAGGAATTGTTTATGGAGGAAACATTAGCCTTTTCCTGAATTCCAAGTTTTCAAATATATCCACAAGAATCAGTAAGATCAGTAAGCCTAAGAAAGTCTTTGATAAAGACCAGAACTTTGCAGATAAGGTCTGTCTCAATAATTAAATGTATTTTCATCTGGAAATTAAATATTTTTATCTGCAGATGAAATATTTTAATCTTCAGTTTGAAGAAATCTAGATGGGGAATATGCTCCTAGACTATGTGTTTTAGACAAGAAACAATAAGGGATTCACTGCTAAGTTGCTGCTAGTATCACTGACTCTCACCCATTCCCCTTAGATGGCTTTGGTCTAGGATGTGTGCTGAAAGGGGTGAATCCCAGGAAGACAAGATCTGTGTGACTCCTGGAAAAATGTCTTTGGACCATGGAAAAACTGGGGGCTTTCCTCCAAATCCAAACCAACCTTTCAAGAAAAAAAAAATGGGATAAAAAGGGACTGGTAGGCATGAGTTACCAGATGTCATAAGGTTCAGTGATTTGTCCTGGCATTCATGCTCCATCTCTGCTCATTTATGACAACAAGATTTCATGAGGCCCTAAAAGAGGGGATGTTGCATGACATGTCTTTGTGCATGTCATCTGATAATCTTTCCACAGAGACCAAATGGACTGACTAGAAAGCATCAGAGGAACAGGAAGGCTCTGATCTGTGGTCAAAGTGGGACAGATTACGAGGTAGGTATCTGACGCAGCCTGGTGAAGTTGTCAGGGGCATAAGCCTGCACAGTTCAGCTCACGTCATTATTACAGCACAGACACTTCTTTGACTGTAACTGTCTAAAAGACACAAATGTCCGTGCCTTCCTACCAGTGGTGGTGACAAACCACCAGACTGTTCACTCAAACATCGTTGAACTCCCTGTCTGTGCCAGTGGCCCCATAAATAATCCACCCTTTTTAGATACCTGTGACCATAACACTCCTGATGCGGGCAGCACTGAGCTCTTCTAGAACAGGCTTTGTCTCCCTCTTTAATCGATTCTCCATTATCAGCAGACCCAGGAATGTCAGATCAGATTCTACCTCCTCCCTAAGAGTGAAGAACAGACAGACAGATTTAATTTTTCTTTTTGCCTGTGGCCTGTTTGTGCATTGAATTTGCTGATAGCCAGTTGTAACTGTTAACCATCCCACCTAACTCAAAAGAATTAAAATAACTTGTTAGTTTTCAGCAGTCCTAGGCTGTCTTTTCTGGTGGTATTTCAACATCAGCAGGGCTTAGTTCCCACTGGCAGCAAGTGGTTCTCTTCTTCCCTTGTTCTGAAGAATGAGTTCAGTACATAGACAACTTCTAGCTCACGTTTGCTTAATTAGGAAATCAAAGAACCAATTTCGACCTACCTGCTCCACATACCAACATGAAGCCTGAGGGATAAGTTGGACTGTTTTCCATTCATGCACCAACCTTAGCCAACAAGAAAAAGCAACCTGAATTTCCTGCAGGATTCCCAAACTGCGGTGGTCTGATTTGGAAAGTTCATGCACACTAGTCCTTCTCATCTGAAGACTGTACAACAAAGAAACACTCCCTAGTAAATGTATCTGCTACTCTTGACAGTAGGACCTAAGCAAACAGCATATGGGAACTCCACTTCTGTTCTCTCCTGCTCTTTTCTTTACACCTGTGCTATTGCTTGTTTTACAGTTGAACACATGCAGTTGAGAACAGAATTTGGTAAACAATCCCATCTATGAGTCATAAACTAGAGGTCTCTCAGGGAGACAGGTTGACTCTGAAGAGTCTGAAAAAAAATAAAAGCTTTCAAACACTTATTTTAGCCACTGTAGTAAGGAGGAGGTGATGCCAAACACTCCCATGGCAGTCAGAGTAGCTGAGTCAGGTGATGCCTGAATAGTGACTGCTGTTACAGAAGATCTTGTGTTTGACCTCCAGTTTTCTTTTTTTCTCCCGGCAGTATATATATCACACATGCTATAACTGCACACACAACTGCAAAATCTGTGCCATATGACACACATTGGCTCATTGGGTTGGATAGGTCTGTTATGACACCTGTCACAAGAATTAAGCAAACTACTTGCACTTTGCCTCAGCTTGGCAGGGCTGTTGTGGTAATGGTAGAAGCACCACTAGCCCATAGCTGAATGTGGCTGATAAGCAGTCTATGGCTTACCTTGTTAGATCAGTAGATTGTTTCCCTGCCTGTAGAGATTTACATGCCAGTCCGATGACCCTAAAGCCCTGTGCTGTGTAGAGCAGAAGCTTGCTTTCAAAGTTCGATGGGACTGTGCAAAAGAGGAAAAGACAGTTCATCAGGGCATTTGACTGCTTTCTAATAAAAGGAAGCTTTGGAGCAGGGAAGGTTCCTGTCCCAGAGGGCAGGTACACCTAGAGCCTACCAATAGCCCAGGGAAATCAAGCAAAGCTGCTGAACTGACTTTTTCTCAATAAGAAAATCATTGCCTCTCCTCTGTCACTTTGCACTTAGGATCCTAAACTATTCTGCAAAGACTTACCTTCTTCCAGTGTGTGATGAAGGTGCTGTGCTCTTTTAGCTGCCCTCCCAAGGCTTGGAGAAAAAAGAAAACTTTTTTTGTTGTATACTGGACCAGTAGACAACTTTTTTCATCTATTCTGACAAAGACTGTACACCTTGTACAAGAGTGGGTACTTGCTTTTATCTCTTGGCAGTCCTTTTTTTGCTGAGAAGGGCTGTATGAGAGCTTAGCCTTAGACTTAGAGCACAACAGACAGACCCTAACTTTTCAGGCTGAAGTCTTAGACCCAGAAATCTCATTTGGACCTTCTACTTCACTGCACCATCAAAAGTCACTTACACATACGTGTTTCTAGAAAGCATTTATAAATGTTAGTTACCTGTTTCTGCTCTACATAACATGGCTACCATTTCTGGAGCCCCTTTTGTGAAGACCTGTTGTTCCCCACCAATTTCCTGAGCAATGACAGACATTCTCTGCAAGGCTGAAGAAAATGGAAACTGATGTAAAATGGTAACTCCTTCCACTGGGGCCTGGGAGAAAAGCAAGTGGATTAGATACTGCAGCACAGATTTTAAACTCAGGCCAAAGGATTTTAGGTCTGTCCTTTGAGCCATGGTAAGAAGCTAACCATGTATAACAGGCTGATTTGTCACAGTGGGATAGAAAGGACTGGTTCATAAAGAGGAGGTGAAATTTGTACAGAAATATTTAGCTTAAGCGGTAGAAAAAGTTCACTGACAGTTTTAGCAGACTATTAAATGCAATTTGCTGAAAGGAACTCACTAGTCCTGTTTCTTTAACAAGACTCTGCTAGGTCTTACACTGGATGTCTGAAAGCACCCCACCTTGGTGTATGTCACCAGAAACAGTCTGACATCAGCTACCAGACTCCACTGCAGTCCCAAGTGCTTTTAGAGATTTTCACCACTCAGCTGAGTTTGGATTGAGTCTCAAGCCACTAGGACAGGCAAATTCCTGAGCTGGACAAACTGTCATCCAGCGCACCCCCCTGCTTTTGGTGTGAGCAGCAAGCTCCTCCCCGGCTTCTCTTTTTAATCAGAGAGAGCAAGGCAATCTCTCTGCAGGCAGTACAAGAAAGACAAAATGTGGAAGAGCTGTCTCAGGACAACCAAGTGTTTCTCTACAGAAAGGTAACTCTTACACTGACAATTTAACTTGATCATGAATGTGAATCTTGCAAATAGCTTACGCTGCTGGCTTTAGGCCCAGGTCTTACAACTGTGGCATGTGTGGATCCTTGACCTTCAATCTGGTGTCCACTGGAATCATCTATCACCTGTGTATTAAAAGACAAAAATCTTTCAGATCACAGCACCAGCAGAGCTGAAAGGAACCTCAGGGAATCATTTACAGCTTCTCCTTCCCTCAAAGCAAGGAATCTTATTCATTCCTGAGGGGGGGGTTGTCTGATCTCACACTAAAAAGCTCCAGTAATGGAAAACCCACTGCCTCCCTTGGCAATCAAATCCAGAGCTTCACCAGCTTCACCAAGATACTGCTGTACTCTACCATAGCAAACAGATTATGGTCTCTCACTGACAATAAATCCTTTACTCATTACAACCCACTTAAATATGTGTTGTGGTTTAGCCTCAGCCAGCAACTAAGTACTGTGCAGCTGCTTGCTCTCTCCTCCCTCCCCACCAGTGGGATGGGGAGGAAAATCAAGAAAAAGGTAAAACTCATGGGCTGGGGTAAGGACAGTTTACTACAACGTCAGCAACACTGATGGCTGTTTGTAGGCAATGGGACAGAGACCAAAAGCAGTGCTTTCATAGCAGCATGCTTTCATAGCAAGCAAACCTTGAGATGGTAGAAATATCTCCAGATTGACAGAGCTCTAATGAAAGTCAAAATCTTATATCTAGTTCAAAGCTCAGAGAAGCCTGTTACACACTCTGTAAAAGCAGTCAATCTGCATATAAGTCACATCTGGGACATCCTGCTATCTGGGAGCAGCCACAGAGTTGATATCCCAGTGGGGTTTGCATGACATCCACCATTTCCAGTCAAATGAGCTAAGTACTCAGAGTACCCCTAGGTGAAAGCTCTAGGCAGAAACAAGGAACATTCCTCCAAAAGCCTGAGCATGTGGTATCTCTTCTGGGTTTTAGCTGTTTTACTTCTGTGTGGGAAGTGGCTACCTGCATGGGAGGGCTTGGGACATTTCTCCTTTGCAAGACCACCAAAACTCCCCACCACGATTTCCATAACAACAAAACACAGTTTTACCCAGTTAGTGGCCTCAAACATTTTCACATCCAGTGGGTCTCCTTGGATCTTGCCCTCCCAAACAATTAGTGAATGACAAACTGCCATTGCTCTGAACACTGGGCCCCAAGGCAAGCTGTGGTCTGCAGGGAAGCTGTGAATGTCCTGGAAGCTAATGCAAAAGAGAACATAAAAATTATCATCAGAGAATACCAAACAACATATGACTAACAGAAAAAAAAATCCTAAGTCAGGGAGGGGACTTGGTCAGACCATAAGCATCTCTGGGGACTTGTCCTCCCCATGAGCTATTTCTCATGCACCTGTTAAAGGCTGGGATATGCTCAGAACAGGTGTATTCTGCATAGTTAAAGAGCCCATTGGGATGAATTGGGATGAACAGATTATTATAAAATATCTTCCTTGCAGGTTGTGTAATGACTCTTGAGCTGTGAGGCTGATATAAGTTTGAGTATTTTTGTGCATGCACATTTCTGGAAATGGAAATGGGCAGAAACATGGGCACTGAAAGAAGTGAGTGGCAATTCCATGGGTAGCAGTGACTTCCTGTCATAAAGGCTTGGGGCACTGCTGCAGCTTTGAGATTTAACCTAGCATGTCTACTGCAGACTACCCTGCCTGGGCATGCTATGCCAAATGCTGACGACAGTGGCTGCATTTTTTCATGTGGAACAGGACCCCTGGGATGAGGCAACACACTCATTTTCCAGAGGCTATAGAAATAATATTGGAAATGTAAACATGGGGAACTTCAAACTGCTGTTTGACATTAATTGTCTTTCAGATTTGTTCATATGTCTAGGAAAAGAATCCAGTCACTATCCCACCAAATTTAAAGGCCATTGGTGTGTCAAGGAGCCTTACCAGTTTCTTTCAGAGGGCAGCAAGCCCCAAAGATCCAGGCCATCTTCTGTTAAGGTGCCAGTCTAAGTTAAAATGTACATTTAAATTAACTTCCCACATGACAGCTCCAAGAGGAATAAAAAACGAGACTTATTTTAAGAAGTTACTGTCCGGAAAATGCCAGCACAGTGCAGAGTGAAAGTGCTACCAGCCAATCCTAGATTCCAAGAAAAACAACAATTTGCAACAGTGTCTGTTCAGACAACACAAACTTACATGTGCAAGACTGGACAGTGTGTTTCTAAAATACAATGGAAATGCTTGTCAAAACCCATACTGCCCCAGCACGGCTCCCATTACTAGTAAGAGAGTAACCACCACATAGCAGTTACTTTGTCAAAGCAGATGAGGTTCAGCTGTCCGCACATGTTGATCCTCTGTGGGCTGATGCAGAAGATGCCCTTTTTCTTCAGCCTCCGCTGGGTATAAATGATCCCTGTGGTCAAGGCAGCTGGCAGAGCTGGGGGGACAGCAATAGTGATAACATCCAAAGCCTTCTTCACCACTTCTCCTGCCTCCTCCTGTCATAAAACCAAAGGCAGTTATCAGCAAGAGGGTGGCAAGGAGTGCTGCTTGGATTGTCTGAGTGTAGCCTTCTTCATTCCTCCTCGCCTCCACTGCAGGTGCTTCAGGCTGTGCTCTTTTCTGCCTATGGTCCACCACATATTCATCTCCCTAAGAAATTAATTGCTTTGATTTAACCAAAGGCTTTAAGGCTGCACCACTGCTAAAGAGCAGCCTCCAGGCCTTCCTTCATTCTCCACGCCAACAAACCTGCCAGGTAGAGCTCACAGTCTCCTCCAAAGCACATGAGTTCAAATATGCCAGCTAGGTTATTGCACCCTTAGTCAAGCCGTTTCCCATGATACAGCACACAAGAATCTGCTATTTATATGGGCATTCATCCAACTGCCTACAGGCATAGCTCTGGACTCCACATTAAAAGTACAGGTGAGACATATGGGATGGTGCTGAAAAGGAGGGCAGAACGCATGAGCTAAAGATTTCTTCTGACCTTATGTCCTAGGAGTTGTGAAAGGAAATTGCTTTTACCTGCAGGAAGAAACATGGAAGCAAAAGTTACATTTCTAAAAGCAATCTCTAATTTGGGAACTTAGAGGTCAGTGTAAAAATGACTGCCAGTATGCTGAATGTCGGCACTGTTACTCTTTGCAGTTGATATCATTGCTAAAGGATTGAATGCATTTCCAATTGGGGTCCCAGAACTGAGACACTGCAAACTAAAGCCAATTTGCAGTTCAGAAGGATCTGCAAACCATCATAGAGTTCTATTATTACTGCTTCTGAGCTTGGGACTTTGACCATAAATCATGTTGCATTTGATGCGCTGAATTTCCATCATGTTCTCATTCTCCCATCATTGATACTGTTTCAGACCACAGAAGGCACCAGTTTGATAATATTTTGTATCTATGTTGCATTAGAATGAAGCACCACCTTTAGATAAACACACTCACAGAAGAGAAAGCATTTAGTATATCGTGTGACTGAATCTTACACCAGTCTGACAAGACAGTTTCAGCTCCTGTCATAATATCAGCATGCATTTTACATATTACAAGGAGGAAGTTAAACACACAAAAAAGGAAAAACTGCAAATCAGACACCAGGATATGTTCTTAAACACACTTTCTTTGATATCCCATAGGGAATTCATCTTCTGAGCCAACTGATTGTAGATTATTCCAAAGGGGAAAAATGATTCAAAAGCCGAACTGCAGAATCAACCTTGCAACTCAGGACTTGGACTTTACATTGGCAGATAATTATCAAGGCATGAAATGATTTCTTGAAAGTTTCTGAAGAAGTTCTAAAGCAATTAGGCTTTAAAAATTGCAGAACTACTATTTACAGTGTACAACTTTTTCTTACACTGACCTTGATGTATGAGAATGAGTGAACTGTTTATAACAGGGTTTCAGGCAAACCCTCCAGAGATTGAGAGACCAATATGGCAGGGCCCTAGGTGCACTAATAGGTTTAATTACCCTCACTAGCCTCACCTCCACCCACACCCCCTGCTCATGGGTTCAGGAGCTCCATTTAATCTCAGGCCTGGGCCTTTAGTCCCTGTCTGAGCCATTTTGTAGGTGTACCTGTCTCTAGCACTGTCTCCTGGATGGTCACCTTTAGTCATGTTGCAGCCTTGTCTCTTGTCCTCCTGTTGTCCTCATCTGCTTCTGCTTCTGACTGGTCTGCGTCGATTATTTAACACTTTGCCTTACCTGGGACTACTGATGGGCTGTGACCAGCACCCAGCTCTCCCCACCATGTTCAGATACTGTGTGACTGTGTCCTGGTCAGTGAGGGCACTACCTGTGCTCTGGTCACCCTCGGCTCCTGGCTTGCCTTCCCCTGGGGAATAGCTGGTCCTTGCTGCTTCCTGACACAGTAAATCTTAGTTCTACATTGAGAAACTTGATTAAAATTATAATACAGAATTAATTGACCCTTGATGTATATGGCACGTTAGAGAACAGCTAACACAGTCTTTACAGAGGGAATTAATACCCCATAAACCTCCTGGAGAACTTTGGAAAAAATCAGTGGAAATGTGGGTGACTCAACTGATACAGGATAGCTGGCTTTGCAAAACTTATTTCCCAAAAGCTCTCAAGGATGTTAGGCTGAGTGATAACTAAGTGAAGGTTATCTCCCTTCAACTCCCGCCCCCTACACCAAATGACTATACAAAGATATGAAAAAAAAGGGGGGGGGGCAGAAGAAAACGAGGAGTTCTTTGTAAGATCAGTAATTTCAGGGATCGATGTTTACTGCTCAGGGCTCTGTAACATGGAAGAAATGTGGCTGAAGGAGTGGCCAATGATCTCTAAAACATGAATAGTACAGGAAACATCCAATAGAAAGCAGCTATTTGCTACTTCAAAACAAAAATCTACAGTGATTTAGCAGCTTTAAAAACATTTTTACAGAGTACATAATGAAACTGTGGGAATCATTGCCACAGATGCTGTCAAGTCCAAGACATAAATGAATTCAGAAATATATTAAACCACACTCTGGGAGATTTTCAGTGGCTATTATAGCTAGATGATCTAGACAGAAAAGACAGCTTATTGAACTGTTAAACCTTCAAGAAGTTAGAAGACTATACCAGGGAAGAATTGTTGTACACTTTCCTGCTTCCTAACCAGTTTCCATAAACATTTGATACCAGTTACTCTCAGAGGCAGTGGATGGGGATAGATGGGTCTTTGATCTAAACTGAAGTTTTTTGAAAGCTGCCTTTCCACAACGACACATCAGTCTGTGTTCCATTTAACCTGTGACTCACTTGTGATTTATCTAGGAATGTACAAAAAGTGCCAGAAAAACTCTGTAAAAGCTACTTTTAGAGTGCTAAGCTCTTGGGATCTCTGATTTTCAGAGCTCTAGAAAGCATTATGCTAATTCCATACATAATTACATGTATCAGCAAGCACAGGGCAGGCAACACACAGAGGCAGTCAACAAACAGAAGGCCGCTGATAAGACATGCAATGCTTGCTTAGGATTTGCTAAGACCTCAGAAGAAATGACTATAGGGAAACAGTGGGTTTTGGCACCTTGGAATTGAGTATATGAGAGCTTGTGTACTGTCACAAATTAAATTACATAATAAAATGGCCTCATATACTAAGGCAAAAAGGAGTGTGACAAAGACCATATTTTCATATATAAACGTATATGAAGCCACTCAGGTTTCAAGTTTCTTGAAACTGTGACCATTTCTCCACATTTAGTAACTCACCCCATTAAGTGCAAATACACACACTGCGTAGATCATTCCAATCGCTGCAAATGCTATGAGGCACATCAGGAACCAGAGGGCATCTCTGTACAGCTTGAAGTTCATGGGTTTAGGGTAGAGAATGGACCTCACCAGATCCCCTTTGGCTGTATTGAAACCTGGAAAGACAAACTAAAATCATTCCAAGGGGAAAACATTTCCAAAAGATCTCTACAAAGAATGGAGGGCTTTAAAATGGCTCGCAATGTCTGTAACTTAAGAAAGATGGCCCAGATCTTCCATTTCAGTGTATATGCCCTACTCTGCAGAATATAGAAAAAAAGTTATTTTTGTCTTAAGGAGGAGGATTTTTTCAACATCTCAGAAGCAAAGTGAAATTCTTCTTTGTAATCATACGCTAGTGTTTTTTGTAAAAGTTATGCCAACAAATGGAAACAAAGCATAAGAGCTTAGCCCAGCCCAGGCTATCGATTCTCCATCTGACTGTTGTGAATTTGGATTGACGCCTTTAACATAATGTGACAGGGCATATTAATTCAGACTGTTCCAGTAAGAAAAAGCATGAAAGAAAAAGCAAACTGAAGTGTTGACTGACCAGTCCGCAGCACCACAGCTTTCACAAATCCTCTGTCATCTGCCTTGGTCTGTATGACCTCTGTTCCACAGAAGAGGACATGTTTTTTGTAATCCTCTGCACAGTGCATTCTCCAGGGCTTGAAGTTATCAGCTTGGGGTAAGTGGGTCTTTGTTACTGGAATGCTTTCCCCTAGGGAAGATTAGCTCAGATGAGGAAAACTGCAGTCCACCTTAAAATCAGCCTGCTGACTTTCAAATAAGTACAGTATCTAGACACCTAGATGGTAAGTTAAAGGTATTTACTAAAGAAACCAGTTTAGAAAAATGTTACTTTTATATTGTGACATCTTCAGAGTGAATAAGAGTTTGAAGCCTAGCAAGCAAGCAGACTCTGCCAGAGAAAAGCTCTCCTTTGCATCAGTACAACGGCTTCGCGTAACTCTGAGAACTGAAAGCTGCCCAAGGACTCCAAATCCTGGCTGTAGATACACAGACTTGAAAAGAGAGCTGAACTGGTGTTGCATGACTCCACTTGATGACCACAAGTTGTTTACCTAGTTTGAACCTCATATGCAGGTCACTACACATGACTTTCCCTATTTCCCCTTCCTAGTAAAAAGGAAGGCCTTCAGCTCAATGCTTGACAGCTGCCAAATATCCTATTTATGTCACAGCAGATACTAAGGTGAAACAGAAGAAATATTTTCTGACAGCTGAAGCTTTCTAAATGAAAGAGGTTTCTGGAATTTCTCATTTACATGACATTTCAGAACTGTGGGTTTTAGTGCAATTCAGACCAAGACCAAATTTAAAGACAAGAAATAGAACCATGAACACCTCCTGCACCAAAAATCCTGCTTTGCAGTGAACCCTCCCACCTGGTGTGTCCTCCACTTCTGCCACATGAACATGGGCCTAAGTGTCTGAAGGGCTAGACAGACACTCCAGTAGGTTGGAGATGTTGCAGTGATCAGCAACAAGACATTTAGAGTGACTGACAGAAAGCCCCACAGCCTAAGCAGACTGTGGGCCCTGTGTGGGAACAGCTTTGCTCTGTATTTACTGTTTCTTTTTCTGTCCTGCTCATTCCTCTTCACTGTCCACTCTTTCCTTTCTAATTAAAGGATTCCTTCCTAAATTCTGCACCCCGGAAGGGAAGGATGAACTACCCTTCCTAAAGTCCATCTTGTCTATTTAGATAAGCTGGGGCTAACTACAATTCAGTCTTTATTATAGCAAACACATGAAAGAATCCCCTTCTAGGCTAGCTACGCACTATCTCATAACAAGGGCAATACATGATAACACTATGTCCTGTGTCACTGGCTGAAGCCATAGGGCTATGATGATGTTTTGATGGTAAACCTGGGAGGGATGAGCTGTACCTGTCAGCATGCTTTCATTTACAATGCACTGCCCACTGATCAGGATGGCATCACAAGGCAAAAGGGTTTTGCTGTCTTTCAAAACCAGCATATCTCCAGGAACAAGATGGTGTGATTCCAGCTCTTGGAAACCTGTAGGTGACATGTAATGCAAACTTTGTGCTTCATATATTTCTCTGTGATAAGAGGAAAAAATGTAAGGAACTACCTGCTGAATAGATTGTTACTTCTTTATAATGGCTGAAAAACAAAGGACCACAAGTAGGACCTAAGAATACAACCTCCAATATTTAGAAAAGCCTAGGCATCTGTTCAAACTGTGTAATTTCTTCTTTTCTCCCCAGGAGCCCAACCAATGGTTATTGTTCCAATGCACTGACCTAACTGAAGAAGCTTGGATCTACAGCTTTTAGTTTGACTCCATCTTTTTGGATTGTGCTTTAAATACCATGGCAATGAACACACTTTGCATGGAGCAATTAGGTGGACTCACAGCCATTTAATGGCTATGTGGTTGGCTTTGTCAGCACTGCTTTAAGAAAAATGACATAGATTTCCTGATAATTTTTTCTAAGGCTGTGTTTAAACAGTTATGAATACGACTGATGTGCCACAACATACTTCTAGGTCAAATTAACCCAATCTGCAGAAGCTAGTTAATTGAGCTAAGAGACAGGAGAGGAAACTGCTCTAGAAGGAATGAAACACAGTGAAGAAAGAAGTGTATAGGAGTCACCTTCCTTATTTCTGCAGACAGTGACCATGATGTTGTTATGAGACTCAACCAGTCTGTGCAGTTTAACCGATTGCTATAAATTAAAGGAGAACACACAAAAGTGTTACATCTTACATGATGCAATTCATCCACTAACAATTATTTCTCTTTGTTATTTGTGGTTATGAGAGCCATCATAAACTGGGGTCTGGCTCTGCCAGGGACTACGCAATCATACAGAGAAAGAAGTTCCCCACCCTAATTATGGAGAAGGTGTAACAAAAGGTTACAAAGCGAAGCACTGGAATGGGGAAGGGAGGATGTGGGTAAAGAACCACACAGAGATTATGATGACTAGGAGGCCAAGCCATTGCACTTGCTACTACACAATGTCATGAGACTAAACCTCTGAGTAACTCCCATAGCACTGTACATGTGCATGTTGCAACATCTTGGCTTTTCCCAGACATAAGAAATAAATCCTCCTTGTGGAAAAAGGTGAGGTGTCTCACCTGCCTAAGATCATATACAGTCAAAAAAATCGAGAGGAGAGACATGATTATGATGGCAGTGGCATACTCCATGTAATCTTCAGCAAACCACAGACACACACTGAACAGCTGGAACACGTAAAATGGATTTAAGACCTGTTTGGAAAGAGAGCAATACTCAAGAGCTGGCCACATTTAAATGGCGCCAGTATACCCACCCAGTCCATCCTATTAGAAATGGGCTGGAATAAAAGCTATTGAGACAAGTGTTGTGTCACCCGACCTTTCTAATTTTGTTAGCAGTGGCTTCAGTCCAATCAGATTGGACCACCTCCATCTGACAGAAGGGCCAAATAATCTGGACCAAAAGGATGTTATTTGGGATGTGAATGGCTCAGCCCAAGCCTTGTTTTGCTCACTTCTTTACAAGAAATGTAACAAAGGTGAGAGAAGAGCAGGTTGTGCCGTGAGGATGGAGCTCACATACCATAGGCACATCTCACAAACACTCTGTTTAGGCCACATATAGCCAGTTCCTGTCAAAAAAGATGCTTGTGCTTTATGTGGTGCTGTGTCTAGAGTCATAAGCGCATTGGATCTCTCTGCAGCTGTAGGCATATACCAGCTATTGCTTTTACTTCTTCTTTGCTGATTAAGAGACAGACTTTGCCTGGAAGGTTTAATTTCCAGTGCAGCTTGTAAACATTCAGTGACCCTTGTAAGGCCAACAGAATGAGCTCCCAGGACATAGATACATACAAATACCAAGGAGCTATACAGGCATGGGGATGGAGGATAGGGAACAATGGAGAAAAAATGAATTTATGGGAACAGCTTTAAACACAATTTGAAAAAAGAGTGTGCTTGATAACTGAGTACTGGGAAGCTAATTCAGACGTAGAATCCATTATATTCTATATGTACACTCTGCCTCCCCAAGTAGCCTAGAATAAAAGCAACAGAAATGCTTAACCTCTTTGATGAGTAGTTTCCAAATAGGGATCACTGGAACATCAATAGTGTTTGGCCCACATATAACTCTCCTGTATGGGATAAAGATACATCACTTACAGATAAAATAGTGACAATGTAGCTCACTCAAGAAGGTGCAGCTTTCAATAGTGCTGAGAGCTTGTATTGATCCCAGTTAAAAGGCTGTGAGGATCTTTCTCTAAGAAAAAGATGAAAAATTAAATGCCCCTACAGTGCTTATGCCAGAAAAGATGACTTTACCAGTGAAATCTACTTAAACAGACAAGAAGTGTAACACAGCCTTTTAGGCAAATGTTTCCATCACGTAAAAATTCTTTTGAAGCACCATAAATAAAGGAATTGTGCACCTAAAACTCAATGATCTGAAACTAAATAATTTTGCATAAAGTTAAGGGTGATTTGAAGGTAAGATTAAACATGAGCTAAGGTCAGCAGCTGAATTTTCAGTATTCGATCAACTGAAGATCATTTCTTTATTTAGCAGTTTCAGGAACACCTATTCCGTAAATTGTCCAATGATACAGTAGTTTATGAGAATAAATTCAATGGCCAGAACTAATTGATTTAGAAGCTCAGTACAATTACATGGAGTACCACTGAAGAAGCACACACACAACTTAATCTGCACCGTCTCATGGAGAATTTCTCCTACTCCGAGTAAGAACTGCTTAGAGTTAGTTACAGGACATAGTTATTTCCTGACTGAGAACAGTAACAGTGATGAATACTGAGACATTTCAAAAACTCTGACAAGGAACACACAACATGCTCTAGCCTTTTCATTCAATTTTTCATACATGGCCATTTCATCTAAAATTATGTGCATATTAATGGATACACGAGAAACTCAAGGAAAGTGCACCAACAACAGTGACTTTACATCTCTTTGAAATCTGTATGTTGACTACTTGTGTTTTAAAATGTGTACCTGACATTCTGTTCATAGCAGGTGAGACCAGAACCAAATTTGGCATGTATAGCTGAGCAAGCGTGATGGTCTTCTAGGGCTCTAAAATATAAAGGGAGTGTTTTCCTTAGCAGATTATTCACAAAGAAGCTTGATTTCCTCAGATACTTGTGTAACCAGGGCATTGAACTCACCCAACTTTCTGGAACTGTTTTGCATAGATATTCCAGACGTAGCGGATTTTTTGTACTTGGATACTTTTCACCTGCAAAACAAAACATGGACAACAATATATGCAACAAAGCAAACAAAAATACTCCCAGGCCTGCTCACAGATCTGAGCTAGGCATCCTCACTGGGGTCAAGCACAGATAAAGCAAATTATATGGGGGGCAGGGAGGGAGAGAAGGCAGGATTGCATATACTAACTCCCTAGTTATATTATAGAGTGGGATCCCCACCTCAGTGCAGGTTCCAGTAAGCTTTACAGATCTTTAGGTCAAGCAAGTACAAAGCAGCATTCTCCTCTCCCCATTTTGTGAAGCAAGGAATACAGTCCTCACTCTCATCTCACAGAACAAAGGGATGCACTACACTGATGCAGTGGTGGGTACGCAGGCAGTTGTCAAAGCCCATCTTCAGTCAACAACTCCCTTATCTTCTGTCTGGCTTTGTGCAGTTTGCAGGCACGGTGCCGAGTCCTTCGGCTGAACAGATATGCCAACAGACAAGAAAGGCCACTCCAGGGTACTTCCTGAGTCACTGCTAACGCTAAGCCCTTGCAGAGCAGTTAGTTACCCATTAGGAACACGCACTGCCATTTATAACTTGCAAAAGGAGTCTGTCCTGTCCTGCACAACATACCGAAGCCTCTTAGAGATAATGGTGCTTCGCATCAGCTGGAAGAAAGCAAGGCTATACACTTACATACATAAGTAATAAAGAAATCAGCTCTAGGGGACTCTCCCTACCCAGAGCAATAAGCATTATTATAGCCCAATGAGATCTATACCCAACTCAAAATGGAGCTATAACCACAGTCACTAACCTAACAAAAGGTCTGTAGTTAGGATTTCATGCAATAGGAGCTGCAATATTTGCAATGCTAAAAACTAGAATGGGAAATGAGGGACTCAACTCACTGCCGGAACAGGTCTTTGGACAGCTCTTGGGCACTACACATTACTATGAGGACTAAGGTAGCTTAAACAGCAAAAAGTTTTATAATTGACATATAAGAAGGGGCTTTTCAATTGCTAGTGAAGGATTAAACTGTTTGCTCTTTGCTGCTTTGAAATCTGTTCTTTTCTATGTAGATGTTTTGATTGATATGAAAGTGTTGTTCAAACGGCCTATTATTTGAGGACTATATTGGGCTTTTTTATGTTACTAATTCAATCCTCTGAAGAATGTTACAAACCAGTCTTCACTTTCATACTGTGCCAGTTGATTAAACTAGCTGGCACTAAACTTTCTTATGTACACTAATATATGCCCCCACAAAATAGCAGTAATAGCTTTGCTCAGCTGAAGTTAGGTTTATAATGAAAATACCTACTAAAAATTGTTGTAGATATAAAACCAGATGCTAACGAGTTAGAAATCTATTTCCTGGAAGGGAATATAGCTCTTTTATGGGTTCTCCAGTGCAGTGATCTAGTATCTATAATCAAGAGCCAGATATTAGCAAAGGTACCATTGCATTCCTATTGCTCACACCAATTTAACGTGTAATGCTAAGGAAGAAATATAACTGAACTGTCTGGTACTTGTTCTAAAATGAGGACAATTATATTCACTCAACTCATGAGGGACCTGGTGATCTGCTTGGACCAATTAATTGTCTACCTTCTCCTGAGTGCCTCACTGGGATCTCAAAGCTATGGAACTGGTAGAGATCAAGATACATTTTTGCATAAACAGTGCAGGACCTGACTCCAGCAAATGTAATCTAAAGTACAAATTGATGCATAGAAAGGCAAGAAAGCAAAATGTGTTTCAGACCCTCCTTGGTGAAACATTTCTGGAAATACGCAGCTCTGCCTGAACACTTTTCTGTTCTATTCCCCTTCAGCTGCGTTCATCCCTGTTTTCACGTGACTCTGGGAGCTGTGATGTTCAGTTCGTCACAGTTTCCCTTCAGACACAGTCATCCCTAAATTCCTTGATTCCGATGCCAGGAATGAGTTTTTGATTGGAACTCTGACTCTTCACTACCTTGTCTTGAAGCTCTCCTACTTATAATGTAGGTCTTCTCTCAGGAGTAGTGAGAATTCTTGTTTCATAACTCACCTCAGAGTAATAGAGGATTTTTACAGAGGTGAGTACAGTTCTCCAAATTATCTAGCTTGTTTTTCCAGAGTTCACTATGTTCATCAAACCACAACTTTCTTAGCTGGATATGTTTCACAGCTCACTTTCACTCTATGAATTGTGGCTGAGATTTGCTATCATCTCCCAGATTTTGCAGGGAATACTTTACTTACTTGCAAACTTGGCTTCACTATGGCTTTGCTGAAGATTGAGTCTTCCTCAGCAGCGGCTGGATAATCCGATCTACTTTTGATAAGTGCAGAAACAGAGATCCATGTCACAGTCTTACGAGAATAAATCCGAAATTCATCCTAAATGAATATAAAAGAGAAGTCACAATTTCCCTCGAAATCAGACCAAACTCACTATCACTTTGGAGTGAATGATTAGCGTAGGCTTTTCTAGAGCACTGCTCCAGCTTTTTTAAAGAGCTAACCAACAGGGGCCTCCCAGAACCTGTGGCAAATAGATAAATCAGCAGAATGGGAGCGGAACCACAGTCCTTTCAAAACATGAGTACTGCAAATAATTCACTGACCGCAGGTCTGGTGTTTGGCTGATAAGCATGGAATGTGGACACCCAGGTCATGATCTAGGACAGGCAAACAGTACAGGACAATCTGAGATGCAGTGACTATACTGTAAAGGGAAGATCAAAAGGAACATAGCGCTGTATTGCAAAATGGATGTTTAGCGCCAATACTTTTTCACAGTCATTCCTGTGTTAACATTTCATTGGAACAAGTGTGTTAGCACTATGCCTCCCTTATGGTACCTCAGAAAAGCTTTTGCCACAAACTGAGTTCATGATCTTGCTATTTTTTATAAAATACGTTCAACATTGGAACTGCCTGATAATTAGTGTTGGTAGTACAGTCTTAGAGATTAGAGCAACTACTCTAATAAGTACCCTCATGTTAAGCTTCAGTCCTGAACACTGAACCACGTGCATTAAAGCCAACTATGACACTGACTTATATATCATATTCAGTGTGTGAGCAGTTTGGCAGATGCAAAAAAGCTGATTACCTCAGCTGGCCAAGTTCTGAAAACACAGTTGTTAAACTTCATTTGGAAATTCCAACAGCAAAAAAAATTCTGTACCAAGAATGAGTCCTTTTGAATAATTTAAGGGTTCAAAAAAGAACTTTAATAATGTTTTTTGTGCACTTTTCTTCTTAAACTGGTATTTTGAGTAGAACAACATTTATTTTCTGATATTTATCTTTACATTTCAGAATTAGTAGACATTGGGAGGCAGATTGAGATGGGAAGCTGTGAATAACACACGTGCTCATTGTTTGAACTAAAGTGAGTCAAAATTCAATAACAGAAGTGAGTTAATAGGCTCTTATATTGCAATTGCAGAGATCATGATGAATTATGAATGAAGGTTTTACGTGAAGCAAAAGAGAATTCCAAGGATCAAGCTGATGGGATTACTTGTACCCTCATTAGCAGTAGCCATCACATTTGAGAACTGCCATAATCAGAATATAGGGAAAAAAACAACACTGTCATTTTATTACAAAGAACCATGAAGGAAATCTGAAATTGTCAAATGCCCAGAGCATACTTGGAGAGAGCTTCCTGATAACAAGAACGTATAATGTGATTCAATTCTTGTTTAATTACATAAAGGATCATTTAAAAACGCATTTATTTGAAAAGTGCTTAACATGGCAAATCCATTTAAAATGACACAGAAGAATAAGTAATTAAAAATGCAAACTGAAGAAAATTAACAAGGGAGATTAAACCTAATATGCTTTTTTAAAAAAATACATATCCCCAGCCTATTAGGATAAAGATTGTTTCAAAATAAAACATTCAACAGGCAGATCTCCGATTTTCAAAAGCCAAGATTTTAACTGCATGCTGCTCTACTCATTTAAGAAGGCAGCTCAAATACAGTGGTAGCAAGTGATCCATTCTGTAATTGCACATTTTGCAAATGCCATTGTTCAGGAGTTTCTGAAGCAGAACAAATCAAACTTCTGGAAGTAAACCAATCCTGCCAGCTCCTGGAGTATTCAGGCTTAGATGGGACTCAGAGTCAAGTCTCAGTTTCCTTCTTTTAGTGTTGCAGTAGCTTGCATGAAATGAAATGAAATGAGGGTTTGCCTGTGTTGCAGTGCTCCAGTACAGTCCTCAACAGATAGAAATCTGTATTAGGACACTACTAGAAAACGTAACAGCCCTGGAAGCATTAACTGCAGGATTGCAGGCTTATTTGATGTGGGGAAGGGCTGATGGAAAATGGAAATATATAGCCAAGAAAACAAGCAGTCTGAGCTTGCCTTCTTCCTTACACTGATCCCTCATCATGGGATCACAAGGGATGAGTTGGACACTGCTGGAGACAGAGCTAGACAAATCTTTGGTTTGGCCCCCTGGCTAAATTTTGGTAGAGAGGGGAAGCTTCACCAGGACAGCCAAGTGAGGGAAAAAGTATCTGCCAATCAACATGCTTTAGAATCTGGAGCACACATCTGCAATGTAGAAAGCACAGGAATGGTGGAAGGGAGGAGGAAGGATTGAGAGCAACACAATGTTGAAACCACAGATATTACAGGTTTTTTCACCCCAATTTCTTTCAGCTTGTTGTCTGATCAGCTTTTACCCTCCATTCCAATCATCGTCTTACACATAATTTGTGGAAAACTTGAGAGTTCTTTAGATCAATGATGATAAACATATCATCGCTGGAAATCAGCAATGTAAGAGATTTCAGCTAACTGGATTCCTTCCAATTAACTCATCTTCCAATTAACTACATACTAGGGACTAAATCAAAGATTAAAGTAGGCACCTACTGTTGTTCTAAGCAGAACAATGTCCGCTTCTTCCAAGCTGCAGCGGATGCAGTTTGCCCACACATCCCACTCTGGCTTCCAGTAAAACAGCAGCAGCAGAGCCCCACAGGACAGGATGGATCCAGCAATGCACAAGGCCCTTCGGCAGCTTTGGGTTTTGTACCCAAAAATCTCCTGTACAGCAAAGACAAAGAAAAAATCATTCCTATTTTTCTTAAGGAAACACCTGGAATATTACACTTACTTACCCATCAGCCACTGCTCTCCCATAGGTACTGTTTGGTATGGTACTGTGAAAAAACAAGTCACAGACCTTGTATTTGGCTTTCTTATGTGTCCTAAACATGACTAGAAAAATATTTCACATGTTCCAAAGAAGTTTTCATCCACCTTCACAAAATCTGGATTGCTGTAGTCTGACCGAACCTTTAAAATAGTTTTATGTAGTTGTGAAACTCAGCATGAGACACTGTGTGCATGAGTTGGAATGATATCGATATATAGAGGTCTTTACCTTTAAGCCCCAAGTCAGGAACACAGATTTGCCTGGTCAGCCTTTTTTAAGGTCCCTGGGTGAGACAGCTGAAGAACTTGAGGACATCTGCACTAGGGGATGGGGAGTGGTGCAGACCCACTGCAGCAGGTGAGACAGTGCCTGCTTCAGAATCAGAAGCACTACTGCTGTCCTGCCATAGAGTGAGTCTGCATTAATGCACCTACACTTTAGAGACTCAGCTAGTGTCTCTGCATGGTGCCGAGTGACTCTGCGTGGCTGCGCCAGCTGGAGCTGCTTTGCACAACTTAGCACAGATACAGCCTCTGTAGAGCTGTTACCACCTTCCATGATAGCTCCAGTATGTGGATGTTGGACCTTGCCACTGTGTCATTGTCCTAACACCCCAAAATAATAAGAACTGTTGGTGAGAACAACTAATGAACACTTGCAGAATGCTTTACATGTTCAGAGGGCAAAAGGAAGCTACTCACTGTAGCTGCATGAGTAGGTATTATTATTCCATTTTTAAAGCTGGGGAAATTGTTACAGTGAGGCAAGGTGACTTGCCGAAAACTTCAAAGGGATGACTGTCAGCATAACAGTTTAAGAGCTGTCACGTCTTGGTACCATGGCTAAATTTCCTTCTGTAGTGCTAGCAGGGACTTGGTAAAGGTGAAATGAAATGTGTATGGTGAATTTATAGAGGAGACCCAGCCCTGATCTAAGATGGGAGATTGAACGGCTGCAATTACATGGGGTGACCAGGAGAATTTGATAACAAAAGGGTTAAGATTCCTCAATCTCCTTCTTCCTAGTATATCTGCAGCAATTGTGCAATCTGCTTCTGAAGATCAGATATCTGCAGCCACAGATACTGCAAGATCCATTCATAAGGTGAGAAGAGAAGGCAATGTAATTGGAAAGATGAGTAATGCATAATTCCTGGGTCTGTGCTGGTGTCTTTGCTTGTTATGCAAAATGTAGGCCCTACCCAGTGGTTCCACAGGTTGCCTCAGCCTACCTGTTCTATGTCATTCTCCAAAAGACAGACTCTATCTTCCTAGGTAATCTCCGTGGGGTTTCTAAAGGGAAGAAATTGTCAACTGTGGGGTAAAAGTATGGTAAACTACACACGGAAGTGGCCTGCATTGCACAGGACCTGGTTATACCACCTTAAGATGCACATGCTCAGCATTTTCAAAGGCTTCTATAATCTCTGAACAACCCAAGAGATTAAGGCAACTCTGCAGCAAACAGAAGGAAGCTCAGGGATGCTTAAGGGAAGAAATGATAAAAGAACGTGCCTTCGGACTTTCTCCAGTAAATGGCTGGACCTGGAATAACTGCAATAATATTTTCAAATTGGGACGGGCATGAATATCAGGGTGGGGAAGAATGAGATTGCTGCCATGTGCATCTTGCTTATGTCAGTGAATCATTCCTTTAATTTCCAGCTTTTGTGCCTTACACCCAAAGTCTGAGAAGTCAATAAAGCTGTAGTTAATGCAATTAAGAAAGGAGAAGGTGGGCACTCAGCATGTGATTAGCAGTCATTTGGGATCATCCTCTATTGGCAGTGTTCTTCTCCGCTGAAATGCTGAATGATTCCCCAAGCCTGATATGACAACATAACCACAGTGCTAGGGCAGACTCTTTCTCTGCCTAGGAAACCATGCATCTATATATCAAAATATGTACCTGAGCCCCCCTCTGCCTGCATGTGTTTCCAGGCCCTTGTTTTTGAGAATAGTTTCCCCTCAAAAAATTGTTTGACCCCTTCGATCTCAAGACACTTCCCAAAACCAAGCATGGATCAGTATTCCTCATCTTGAAAACTAGGGGAAAGGAAGACAAGGAGAACAGTTCAGGGGGGAAAAAAAGGCCATGCTCTTAAGACATCCACTACACCGTCTGCTGGATCTTCCTGCTACTCACAGGGGACTTGAGAGAGAGAGAGAGAGAGACCCTCGAGCTGTTCTGACCCAGTGCACATTCTGCCCTATGAACACAGGTGTTGGTTCAGGTTCTTTGGTTTGTGTCTTGGTGAACATGACATTTCTGAATATAGGTGTTCAGGAGCTCTACAAGGAGTAAGCTGGCAAAGAAAAAACTTCAGATGTTAACTGTATCTGGATGTCCATGCAGGAATCTAAAGCCAAAGCAAAGCATTTCCCATGGTTTGGAAATGTCTGGAGCAGGTTACCTAGGCCACATCATTCTAAAGTAAAGCTAGGCAGGGAAGTAAGACTGAGCTCCAAATCTAGCTTGTGCCAAAGTTCCCTGGGCTGGAACCTTTCAATACTTCAGAACAAAATGTTCTGTTAGGTTGAGATGTTTTTCCTGACCCTGCACCTTCAGCTGGAAGGACTATAGCACTGAATGCTGCATTCATTAAAAAAAATTTAGTACGTAAATAACTGCTTGTTGAAACAAAGAGTATTAGTACAAACACTTCTCACTTGTCAAATAAGTCAACAGTGGAATTCTTTAGAAGAATTCTCAAAACGACTATCTTCTAAAAAAAAAAGAAAAGGTGAATATTAGACCCACAACAGAGGTACCGACAATGTGCATGAAGAAGGGGGGAACAGGCACACACATGATGCAGGTTTCTCAGCAGGTTTATCCAGCCACGTGAATGCCTTACAGTAATTAGGGTTTGGAAATTCTTCAAGCTTATTCAGGCTTCACTAGGCCTATACTAGAAAGATCTCCAAGCAAATGCATGTCCACTATGGCAAACAATACTTCCAGGGCTGGCAGAAATCCTGGTGTTGATGTCACCAGTAAGAACATGTCTGTCAGGTTGGTTTTATGTTGTTAAGGAAAAGATAGTAACTTCTGTTGGGTTGTATTTCATTGCACGAAGAGGCAATGCTGAAGGCATGCTTCTTTTAAAGATGGCTCTGATGAATACAGATTTACACCTCAACAACTTGTTTACTGTGTGAGCTGGTTTTTAGGGCTCAATGCATGCATTTGACATATGTAACATTACACAGCCAAATAACCTGGGTTCTTGAGGGCACCAGCCTAAGAGATGGTGGAAAATAAAGCTAAGATTAGCTATCTGTAAGACTCCATAGGGCTTCTTGTTATCTCACAGGAAGTAGCACTGTCTACAAAAGAGGCTGGTATGCAGGGCTCATCTCTGTAGAATAATTTTTATTAAATTGTAGTGTATTGTAAAACTTTGTTTCCTCATCTGTTAACATTCTCTCTCTCTCTTAAAACTCCCAACAGTCAGAAGAGTTACTAAAACAAAATGGTTTAACTTGTGAGTGAAGGGTCTAGGAAGGGGTCATGGATTACTGGACAGAAAAAGCTGCCAGGCCTGCTCAGTTGGCAGAAAATGTGCTTATTCCAAGAAAGGTTCTTAGCTGCTTTTACAATCATACAAAGCCAGTACTCAAGGGCTTATCACTCTAGTATTGAGCAAGTCTTTGTTATTTATGTTTAAAAGAAAAATTGCCTTTAACTGCTAGGTCATCTGCACAGCAGAATTTAAATGCAAAAGTCAAATAAGTTCAGGCACCCTTTTCTTTGGTGAAAACAAGGTCTGTAGCTACCAATGAGGAGCCTAAACAGGGGCTGTGAACTATCATATTTCTGGCAACCCAATCACCAGGTATCCTATTAACAACAAACTGTTGCTATAACAACAGGTAATAGGATTAGACTTGAAAGACTGGTTAAGATTCACAAGGAATTTAATAACTGAATCTCATTCTTACCAACCGGAACCTGTTTCATCAGAAGTTTGTTTCTGTTCCCTCTGAAGCCAGTAGCAACATTCACTATTGTTCCATTAGGAACAAGGTTGTACCTTTTGGATTCTATCTTAAGAGTTAAATTTTTCAAAGTATATAAAATTCCTGGATCAGATTCCCTTCAGAATTTTGGCATCCCAAAGGAGGCAGACAGCTGCCAATACGCAGCAGCAAACTGGGGTTCACCAGCTGACTGACTGCAGTTGTCCCATATCTTCAAACATAAGCAACTGGGGAACACATGCTTAAGACAGGCTTCTGGCAAATCCTTCCTGAAGCAGCAGCCTGTTGAAGTCTATCACAATCTTTTGCACAGCAGGACTTAAGCTTTGCACTTTAGGGTTTGTGCAAAGGGAATGATTAGTCCCAAGCTGTACAGAAAGGAGCACCAAATTGGCAGAGGGCACAAAGCTGTGCTTTTCCTCCCTCTTCCTATTTGACCAACAATTACTTCTTCTCAAAAACACCTTCAAGCAGATCTTTCTGAAGGAAAAAAAAAGGCAAGCTAATTCCTAAAATAAATCCCTTCCTATTATCATACCTATTAGCCCTCTCTGAGGCAAGCTGCTGTGTCCAGAGGGCTGCAACACTACTGAGATCTTTCTGATACTACAAATGGTTATTAAGAGAGAGATATATAATCTCATGCTTTGAATATACATTGGTAAGTTTTAGTTGGGTACCAGGAGAGTGAACTTTCATTCAAGCAAATGTGCTCCAGCCATGTAAAGTAATCCCAAAGATATGCACAAGGATATATAGGGTAGATTTCCTAAGTCAGAGTGATTATTCTTAAATACAGGACTATCTAGCATCTCAGCTATACCAAGAAATACAAGCACTGAAGAAAACTTAGAAGTATTTCTTCTCATTAGAGCTCCCCAACTAGCAAAATGGTCAGCTAGTTCAACACAGGAAAGCATTTCATGTCCAGAGTCCAAATGAACTACTTGCATGCTTTCAAAATTACTTGAACTATTTCGCTCTGGAATAACTGGCACCTGCACAATGTCAGGTGGTACATTATTACACCGAGTGATATGATCTTGTTTGAGGAGTGAAGAACTGCTACTTAATAATTTAGTTCAGGTGGATTAAACTCACTGTTAATAATAATGTCAAAAAATATTTTTCATGGCTTAGAATTTAAAAAAAATGTTGCAGGGTCACTGAGACTAGTATGTGCCAGTGACACTTGCTGTGGCTGCCAATAACTTAAAATATACGATTTTAACAAAGAATGTCTGCACGTAATTCTCTTTACCCCATGTACTCTCCTCTCTCCTCTGCTTAAACACAGCTTGCTTTGTCTCTTTCTTCACAATTTCTCTCACCTACATATTACTTTCTTTTTCTCTTTCACACATATATGCACAGTAGCTGTTCCCTCTTTCTAGACACATTGTTTTTTTCCTCGACCTCTTACAGTACTTCAAACACCCTCACAGATATCTTCCTCTCTCTCATACTCATAACTTATTTCTGTCTCTTACACATATGTAACAAAGACACATATGTACCTGTCAAATCTAGCACCTATTACTCAGCTGGTTTACCAATCTTTTTTCTGTGATTTTCACTTGGGAACCCCAGGTGAATGAGCACTGCTCATGCTCATTGCAGGTACAGAAGCATGGCAACTGCCAGACACCCTGGATTCACAGTGCAGATTGAGTCAACACTGTGCACACACACCAGCTGTGCATGGAAAACCTCAGATTCACAGTGCAGATCCCCGAGCACTGGACTCATGGCACATGTGCTCAGTGTGATACTGGTGAGAAACAAGAATGTTACTGGGTTAGCTCGCTCTGTGCAAGCACAACTTGGATGTCCCAATAGTGCATAGCTGGAATTGGACATGGTACAATAGTGTGGCTCTACACAGCACAAGACAGTCCACTTAACCCTAATCAGCTCAGGCTCAATTCTGGCATTGCTAGTGACAGTGCCAGTAGTGGGAAGAGAATGACAGGGTATTTATGGTCCTAGAAGTACAGGGGCAGGGTGGAGCACTGACACAAACCAAGTGCCGTTTGGAGCTGGGGAGCAGTGGTACATCAGCACCAGGGCTAGAGCCAGGAGCGGGGTGCTGCGAGCAGGTTTAGTAACTCAGCGCCAGAGCCAGCTGGGTTCTGCATTGCACCGAGCCAATTAGTCCCCACCCTCAGAGCCAGTGCCTTGTGCTTCCTGCAGTGCTCAGTTCATGCTGTTGGATGACTCTGTACTGCATTCTCCAGCACATCCCAAATTACCCAGCTTCGCATTACGCAGCATATGACTTCTCTCCTTCCCTGGATGGCAGAGAACTGACTGAAAATCTGTGTTTGTATGTAGGCATAACAAATGTCCACATTTTTTCATGACATGGGGGTTTTTTTCACTACAATAGAATTATCAGTGAGTAGATTTTGAAGATTTATCCAGGAGTTCTGGAAGCGAACAGTCATGCCATCTTGCAATTGACTATGTTTGACTAGCTTTGCTGGGGCTGTTGTACACCCAGAAATCATACACGCCCTCATAGCAGAGCTACAGTGGCTCTGCAGCACAGGAATTTTGAGAAGCACTGCATTTACCAGACATGCATGAGAATTGTCACTGTATAGCTGCATCATGTGTCTGACATCTCCAGCAGAATCTGTTAGATGGACAGAATGCACATGTGACAAATACCTGATCCACAGCATGTAGTAACGCCAAAGCAGCTAAGAAGCACTGAATTCACTACAGTTGTGCACTGGGCTTACTATTTAAGAGAAGCGCCATGCAGTAGATCAGATATTTTGTGTAAACATAGGACTTACTTCCACATGTTATGGAATGCATATAAATATACTCCTCCCTGGGAAACTCTGGAAAGAAATACGGTAGTTCTGTATTTAGAAATCCAGCTTTATACAGGCGCTCAGGCTAGAATTAGTGTTGGCAATTCATCAGACTGCATTTGCTAATAATTTATGCAAACATAACACATGTGTTTTTATGTTCCAGAGAAAGCCAAGGTTCCCAGTCCTCATCTAACTGGACCTGACCCCAGAGATTCAGCTGTCAAATGGTTAGGAACGCTGCTTTGGCCCATCCTTTAAGCTCATATAAGACCACCTCCACCTAGATTTGTAATGCCACATCAATAATCTGTCCAGCCATCCCCTGCTGGAGGGGATGATCAATCCAGTGCACACATGCAACTTTTTATTTTTTTTCTGCTAAAAAAAATTATATCTCTTTCTAACTGCATGTTTCTGCCATGGGAACACCCCCACCATCCGTATCTAAATTACAGACTGTAGCATGTTATTGCAGAACACGTGCCATCTGCTGCTTCAAGTTAAGAAAGATCTAGACAGAGATACAACTCACCATCTCATTCTCTTCTCCCTGGTTAAGCTGTGCATAATGGTTCTTGGCAGGATTTTCCCCCATGAAATGACCCTCTGGAGACTTTCTAGAGCACCCTCAGGACAGGTCTTCAGCGTTGTGTGCTTGAACTTCCACATTGAGGAAGTGCTCTAAGTACACACCTTCCTTATAACTCTGCTGATGTTTGAAGAATGGAGCTCCTCCCTCTCTGTGGGGTTAGCAGGTAACATTCATCCCTCCCCCATTCTGTTGTTGGAGTTTTGTGACTGCAAGGGTACATGCAAAATTCACTCAAAGACACTGCAAGAAAGAAAAAGTTAGATCTCACAAGTGTTTGCTACAACATGACTCCAAGTCATCACTTTGATAGGTGGAAGCAAGTGCTGTCAGAATGCAACTTTGAGGGGAGGGCAAGAGGGAAGTATTTTTCTTCAAGAGATTATGGAATCACTGGAGACCAGGAGTGTGTCCAAATGAGAAGGAAAACAGGCATTGCTGTTATTACAGTCTTAGCAACCAGCCTAAACTAAGTGTCCAGCTGTGATCCCCACATATGCCTTGGAGAAAAAATCAAGCTCTGGCATTGCAAACAGAGGCCCCAGTTTGTGCAGGTGGATTTATGCATTGACTGTGTGTCAGGATCCACCCATATAGGATCTGTAACCAGTATTTTTATTCATTATTAAGAATATCATCACAGAACATGTTCTGACCTCACTATATAGCTTTGTGAAATGTCACTGAGGTTATTTACTCACTCATGGGGGGAACTGCAGTTCCTCACATCAGTGAGTTGGATACAAATGTCTCTGACCTCCAAATCAGAGCCAAAAGGAAGCTGGCAGAAAAAGAGCACTGAGGGTTTTTTTTTTTTGCTGCTGTTGGGCTGCATTTGTATATTAGTCTTGTGATTCATTCTCCCTCTCATTACTATTTCCTTGTACTTTGCTACTTCTTAAGAATGCATCCCAACAAAGAGGAAGTCAGGCAGAAATGCCAGGAGGCCTGCATGAATGAACAAAGAGCTCCTGGACAAACTCAAACACGAAAAGAAAGCCTACGGAGGGTGGAAGCAAGGGCAGGTAGCCTGGGAGCAATACAGAGAAACTTTCTGAGCAGCCAGGAATCAGGTTAAGAAAGCTAAAGCCCTGATAGAATTAAATCTGGCCAGGGATGTCAAGGATAACAAGAAAAGTTTCTATAGGTATGTCAGTGATAAAAGGAAGACTAGGGAAAATGTGGGCTCCCTCTGGAAGGAAATGGGAGACCTGGTTACTGGGGATATGGAGAAGGCTGAGGTACTCAGCGACTTTTTTGCCTCAGTCTTCACCAGCAATTGCTCTAGCCACACCGCCCAAGATGCAGAAGGCAAAGGCAGGGACTGGGAGAACGAAGAACCACCCACTGTAGGAGAAGATCAAGTTCGAGACCACCCAAGGAACCTGAAGTTGCACAAGTCCATGGGACCTGATGAGATACATCCGTGGGTCCTGAGGGAACTGGTGGATGAAGTTGCTAAGCCACTATCCATCATATTTGAGAAGTCATGGCAGTCCGGTGAAGTTCCCACTGACTGGAAAAGGGGAACCATAACCCCCGTTTTTAAAAAGGGAAAAAAGGAAGACCTGGGGAACTACAGACCGGTCAGTCTGACCTCTGTGCCCAGCAAGATCATGGAGCAGATCCTCCTGGAAACTATGCTCAGGCACATGGAAAGTAAGGAGGTGACTGGTGACAGCCAACACGGCTTCATTAAGGGCAAATTGTGCCTAACAAATTTGGTGGTCTTCTATGACAGGGTTACAGCATTGGCAGATAAGATGATGTCATCTGCCTGGACTTGTGCAAAGCATTTGTCACTGTCCCACACAACAGCCTTGTCTCTAAATTGGAGAGACATGGATTTGACGGATGGACCACTCAGTGGATAAGGAATTGGCTAGATGGTTGCACTCAAAGAGTTGTGGTCAACGGCTCAACGTCCAAGTGGAGATCAGTGACAAATGGCATTCCTCAGGAGTCGGTACTGGGACCAGCACTGTTTAACATCTTTGTTGGTGACATGGACAGAGGCATTGAGAGCACCCTCAGCAAGTTTGCCGACGACACCAAGCTGTGTGGTATGGTTGACATGCTAGAGGGAAGGGATGCCAGCCAGAGGAACCTTGACAGGCTTGAGAGGTGGGCCTGTGTGAACCGCATGAAGTTCAACAAGGCCAAGTGCAAGGTCCTGCACGTGGGTTGGTGCAATCCCAAGCACAACTACAAGCTGGGCAGAGAATGGATTGAGAGCAGCCCTGAGGAGAAGGACTTGGGGGTGTTGGTGGACAAGAAGCTCAACATGACACAGCAACGTGCACTTGCACCCCACAAAGCCAACCATGTCGTGGGCTGCATCAAAAGCAGCGTGACTAGCACGTCGAGGGAGGCGATTCTCCCCCTCTACTCCACTTTCATGAGACCCCACCTGGAGTACTGCGTCCAGCTCTGGGGTCCCCAGGACAAGAAAGACATGGAGCTGTTGAAGCAAGTCCAGAGGAGGGCCACAAAGATGATCAGAACGTTGGAGCACCTCTCCTATGAAGACAGGCTGAGAAAGTTGGGCTTGTTCAGCCTGGAGAAAAGAAGGCTCCAGGGAGACCTTGTAGCAGCCTTCCAGTGCCTTAAGAGGCTTACAAGAAAGCTGGAGAGGGACTGTTTACAAGGGCATGGAGTGATAGGACAAGGGGGGGAATGGCCTTAAGCTGAAGGAGGGTAGATTTAGATTAGATGTTAGGAAGAAATTCTTTACTGTGAGCATGGTGAGGCACTGGAACAGGTTGCCCAGAGAAGTTGTGGAGGCCCCATCCCTGGAAGTGTTCAAGGACAGGTTGGTTGGGGCTTTGGGCAACCTGCTGTAGTGCAGGGTGTCCCTGCCCATGGCAGGGGATTGGAACTAGATGATCTTTAAGGTCCCCTCCAACCCAAACCACTCTGTGATTCTATGAAGTTGCACACCAAATATTTTAGGAATGAGATCAAGAGAGGCAAACCTGTTCTTCCAGTAAGTATGTTAAGGAAACTAAAATATTATTTCTAGGGTGACTGAAACAGATCAAGAGGTGCCAGATCAGTTCCTATTCATTAGCATTTTCCTTCCACGTGGCATGGACTTGTACAAGTCCTACACATCTCAAGCACCCGGAAAGACCACTGCCTATCCTGCAGTGGGCAGGCTCTGAGAAACCGAAATGGGAGAAATGCAGGGAACAAAGAAGAGAAAATGAGGGAGCTAGGTCCATTAACACAAGAAAAGTTGCCCATTTCTAATGAGGCAGGCACAGACCTGCAAACCTGATGTGCATGTATGCACAGCACAGGGACAGATATGTTTATAAAATGCTGGTTACAAGAAGAAGTTTGCGTTGGACCTACATTGTTTGGTCTTGACATGTAGCACACTTTCAAAAGGCACCCAGACCAGAGGCTGAACAGAAAAGGATATAACTGTATTAAGCTGTGTTAAGGATGATTTGCTGCAACAAAATCCAGGGGAAACAAGGTGCTCTCCATACCCCAGCTTCCGTGTTACCCCTTCCTTCCCTCCACTGCAGCTGAGGCTAGCTTTGAGCCTTTCAGCTTTTCATTTTGTTCTGCGGTTCAGCAACAGGAACTCCAGTTATTACATGACAATCACAATTTTCAATTAAAAATTAAAAAGAAAGAATGCATTTAAGTCCATTTCTGATAAACCTGATTATACAGGAAAACTGAGCAGTACTATCTAGAAGATATAAAAGACAGGAAACAACTGCAAAGGTACCTTTTCCAAGGCAGGCTGATGATTGTGGGGAACGACTCATTATTTCGGGAGGTGCCGGGGTGGAAGACAGGAGTGCCACACACACTTTTTCTGCCTAGTCAGCTTTTGCTGCTTCCTCAAATGTCAGCCTTGCTCTTTCTAGTGTCTGTAGAAGACTGGGGTGCAGTAGAGGTCCTTGGCTGCCCTTTCACAGAGAAGACGTATGAGCTGCATGCAGAGTATCCCACCAAACCTGGGTCTCCAGGGAAGAATCAAGGCTCATCCAATCTATTCACTACTCATAGGCTTAGTCCAGCTCCTATTGACAACTTCTGCTCCTACGCAACACCCTTATTAGTGAGATTTAAATCTTCACAACTGCAAACAAAGAAAAAACAGATTAAAGGTGTAAAACACTCATAATTTCCATAGTTTGGCAACATATCATAATATTCCAACAAAATCTGTCAATCCAGAACCAATGAAGATGGTGGAATTTGTTCATTTTCTTAAGCAGGTTCACTTTCTCCTGGAGAAAACACCTCTAAAGCATCCTATATTAGAACCTTTAGTTATATGATGCCCTCTACTGTTCAAAGTAAGAATTATGTATTAATTAATAAAAAAATTACTTGTGCCCTATAGAGTATCATCATTCTTATTGTTAAATTGAAATTTGCCTAAAAACCCAAATATAAATCACAAAAATAACTGGTCAAGTTAAAATACAAAAGCAAAGGTAAGATTTAAAACAAAGATAGTCTCTTAAATTTATAAATAAATGAATCTAAAAGCAAGTGACAAAAACATGTGCCTCAATTCATCCCTACAACTTTTATCTCAGCCCTGGAAATACATGTATGCATTATGTCATCATTGTGCAACTTATTTTGCCCTGAAAAATCCCAGAAGCTCGGCCTATAGAACACCGAAGTCTCTTTTTCTGTTCAGCTCAGCACATAATACCCAGTTCTGGGCATATTACAGAAAGGAAAGTGTGAACCAGCTAGTGAGAGTCCACAGGACAGCACAGAGAAGAATAAGAAAGGAATCAGAAAACATGGAAGAGGGACTTAGAGTTGTTTAATCTAAAGAAAAGGAGACTGAGAGGAGTCATGACAAGTTATCATACACGTAAATGCTAATTGCACATCGGGAGAAAATAATATTCTCCATGTCCACTGTGGATAGAGTTAACTTGCTGCAAGAAAGAATCAAATCAGGCATGAGGGAAAACTTCCTATTGATGTTAGCAAGCACTGGCATTGCCAGGTGAACACTTCAATGCCTCAGGTCTTTATAGACAGGTGACGCATGCACTTCTCAGAAATGACATAACTGGATGTGATTCTGTCGGAGGGCAGATGAGCAGGTCTGCTGAACTCTCCTGGTTCCTCCTCTGTCTCCCACTTCCATGTAGTCCTGCCTGCGAAATCCCAACAACAACCCAACTCACAGAAGCCCATTTGGACATGCCTTGTGTTTTCCAGTTTTCAAGGCAGTGCTGCCACTCATTTCACACACTTCTTCAGTGCAACAACAGCTGAGAACTCATCTGCCAATCTTATTTAAGCAGCGTGGAAGACCTTGGTACAACCACAGGCCTCCACCCAGGGCTGGGCCTCACTGCCCTCTCCAGCCCAGACCCGCCAGGCCTAGGCTGCGGAGACGAGCCCAGGCCGCTCTGGGGGTGCCGGGGGTGCTGAGGCCTGGCCCTGCTGTCGCCGGGGTGTGAGGGGAACACGAGGCGCTGCTGTGGGCCAGCCATAACCCCCCACCTCTCCGCTCCTCCTGGTCGGGCAATCCCCCAGCGGTGATCCCTCAAAGCCTTCCGTCGCCTCCGCCGTGCCCGGAACCTCTGTGCGGGGAGGCGCGGTTTCCAGCCGGGCCGGTCGTAACGGACCGCGGTGCCCGGAAGCAGCGGCAGCCCTGTCAGCCCGCGGCGGCTCCACCTGCCCTTGCCCGCGGCAGCCCGGGGCGCCAGGCGCGGCAGCCGAGCCCCGGCCGGTGGCCGCGGTGCGTGCGGCTCCTCCGGCCCCCCTCGGCCGTTAGGATGTGGCGGACGCGGGCGACGGCGGCTTGGTGAGCGGGGCGGGCTGCGGCAGGGGTCAGGGCGGGCGCTGCGGACCGTCGGCGGGCCTGGTCCCTGGGGTGCGGCGGCTCTGCGGAGTGAGCGGCCGCCAGAGCCGCGACCCTCTCCCACCTCCTCCGACCTCGGGGCCTCTGCCCCGGGCACAGTGTCGGTTGGAACACCCGCCCCGGCTGAGCAGGCCCTGCGCACCCGTGGGAACGGGGCTGCCTGCGGGGGAGGCCGGAGCCGTATAGCGGGTCAGGGTGCGGGGGGTGTGTGTGTGTGTGAACGGCGCAGGGGTGGGCCTGAGGCCTGCTGGGGTGGGGCTGCCGCTTTTCGGCGGGGATATTCCCCATCCTGCATCTGCCCCGAGACCAGGGGTGCGATGTGGAAGGGAGCTGTTTCTCCCGCATTCCCACCCTAGGGAGTTCGGGCTGTCTTCGTGCCCAGACATCGGTCCTCCGCAGCAGCTGCCCTGCGCTCCACTTGGTTTTCACCGGTCTTGTACTCTGTTCCAGGCAGGAGTGGTGAAACTGAATGGCACAGTTCTCACGATGTTCCTTGGCAAATTTGGGAGCAGCAGTAGGACAATAAGTGTTGTCTGGTGCTGAAAGAGGGGGAAAAAAATTTACTGCGGTCGTTTTTATTGAGTTACACTAGAAAAACTGCTTTGTAGTCATAGCTATTAAAAGTGTATGTAACTTATGTTTACAGAAAGTTTGTCCCACCTGAGGTGGGGATGTTTTTAACTCTTAAGCAGAAGCAATATGTGTAAAATGCTAGATATTATGACTTCCAGGTGGAATACTTTGCTATCATAGTAACAGACCACTCCTCCTTGCTTTACAAGGTATCTATAATCCCAGCACAATGCACGACGAGGCAGGTTGCAGGCCTGTAATCAGGCAGATTCTAATGGCTGAGCTACTCATGTCTAGAAGGCTAATTTTTGTTGTTAGAAACAGCTTGCCAGAGGCTTTAAATTTGGAACTTGTGAAATACTTAATAGCATTGTTTTGGTACCCTCTTCAGTGTAACTCTGCTTTTCAATGAAGATTTTATGGTAGGTTGGTTTTTTTTTTTGTCAGTATTCATCGATAGTTTTTAGCAGGAGGAGGAGAGAAGAAAAGAGAAAATGGGAGTTTTGGTATAATGACAGAGTAGATTATTTATTTTTTTTAAAATGAAATGTAAGTTTTGTATGTATAATTAATGCAGGTAGGGTTTAAATATGTGATAGGCCTCAAAAGGCAATTGTTGATCAAGTTCTTGCCATAATAATTTGTGATGCAACTGAATTTTTCCTTCAGTTTAATTGTACAGAACAGGTGCTGTAAAAGACTGCGTATTTTAAAAGAATAATCACAGAAAAGAAAACTATGTAATATTTAAAAATGCCTTTAACCCAGGTGAAGGCTAATAATGAGAACTGGCTGCTATAGTATATGCTACCACTTGGCCTCTGCTGAAAACTTTGAATATCTGTGTAATGGTAGTGACTGCAAAACAAAAGAAATAGCAACCCAGTCATCAGCTTGCTTTGTACAGGCTTACCACACCCTGATGTAAAAAAAAACCTGACTTCAAATCAGGAATTAAAACATTTCTATTGGGGAGGCACTTCCATTTTTTTTATTGTTATGTAACCACTTTGTATGGGTACCATCTGTGCCTAATTTTCTGAGTCTCTTGTAATTCCATGTCAAAAAGGAGAAGAAACTTGTTACTATGTTAAGGATTATTCTGCTCCTGCTTATTATCCCCTTTCTAGATGCTGAGTTTGTTACTGCAAAGGCACAGCCTTCTAGATAGTTTTAAGAAGTATAGCAGCAAGAAGATACCCTTCAAAATTGTAGTGACTCTTATGAATGAGGACTTTCATAACAGTCAGTGGAGGAGTTCCCTTTTTTCAAGCTTTCTGTAACACTAAAGGAAACTTCTAAACATAGATCATCAGGAGAATTGGCCTTTTAAGAGAAGAAAATGTCTCAGTTCAAATAATTCTGATTTTTAAGTTATCTTCCAAAAGCTCAGTTTCTGGGTTGAAAGTGCTTTTGTAACAGAGTCTTCCACTTCTTTGGACATTAAGAATATGCCTGTCATAGACAATGCCATCTCTAGTACATGGAAAATCTTGAGGCAAAGAACCACATAAATTATAGAGCGTGTTATCAGAAAATGCTGTGATGTTCTCATTTCATATAGTTCACTTACTCTCTTTGACATCTGTTAATTTTAAATTATTTAGGATTACAGGCTGAATAATTTGCCTTCTCAATGATGTGAAGCACTTTGTTCCTTTGTATTTGTCCCCTTTGTAAGGAAATACAATTGGTAATATTGAAAACTCTGAAAAAAAGGAAAGCGCCAAGGAACAAGCATTGATTTCAAGAACTGTAACTTCAGTCATATTTTGCATCCATCAAATGATTTAGTATTAACCATTGTGATATGATGTTGAGACTAAAAAGTTACAAAGGAAATTGCTTTTCCAAAGCTGTTGTCTTTTCCCTAAACTAGCAAAGCTACATCAAAATGTTGAAGTATGCAGATAGTGTCATTTGAAGGTATGCAAGGAGATTTCTTCCAACCTATGAGTATGTTCTAACATAGGCAGGATTGGTAAGTTCCTGTGTTTTAAGAGTGCGTTTCATGGTACAGCTCTGGTTTCAGAGTTAAATCTTTAAGATTGAAATTTTCAGTCTTGCAGAAATATGAATTACTTTATTGAAGTCTTCAACAAATATGATGCAGCCACATCCAGAAGTAATCTTGTCTATGTATGACCTAAGGCATAATAATAATGCTGTAATCCTAGAGCTGCAGAATGTTAGAGTGAAAGGAACTGAAAGATATCATCAAGTACATACTTCAACTCCAAAGGAGAATCTGCTGTGCAAAAAAAAAAACAAAACAAAAAAAACCAAATGTGTTTTACAAAGCAATTTTGTCTGGGTATTGTTTTTTGAAGTTTGAAAATCCTCCACAGGCTTAATGTTCTCTAAAAGTTAGTTTTGAATAACACGATAGGCCAAACTCAAGTTTTCTTTCATGTTGGAAGTTAATCATAGTCTTCTGTGGACTTACAGCTCCTGTTTGCCCAAATTGTGTTTTACCACAGACAAGTTACTTGCCTTAATCTGGTGTGGAAGTTGAATTTAATTCATAACAGACTTCATAAATGGTATTTAAGGTGGTGTTATTATTAATCGCTAGAAATGCTGTAGCCATTAATGCTCTTTACAGGTTTTTATTTTGCTGGTACCATAGCAATGATAGCTGGAAATCGTACATGAAGAATGATGCTCTAATTTATCTGTAACCAGCTAAAATGTGATGTGAATTGCTTCTAAAGAGGTTACTGAGTTAATGGTTTGTTGAGGAAATCTGTTACTTAGAGTTTTTATTTATTTCTTTTAGTGTCATCTGCCAGAGTCTAGCAAATAGCAGCTATGGAATGAAAAGAAAATCACCACTTCAAAACTTGCATCTTGTTTCCCGAAGTATACATCGTCCCTGCTACCCAAGTTCAAAATTTCAAAGACCTCCGTTAAGGATATCTATTCAGCTGTTCTCTTCTCTTAATCGTCTTCCCCTACGCAAAACAAAACTTTTAAATGTAAAATATGGATACCAATCCCACAGGAACTTTTGGCTGGCTAGACTAGCATCAAGGCTTCTGAAACTTCGCTATCTTATATTAGGATCTGCTGTAGGTGGTGGCTATACAGCTAAGAAGGTATTTATCTGTGGAAGTTATTTTATGCATTTCATGTTTGTTGTTATTATATACTTCAGAACAATAGTTCTTGGTATATCCACAAAATTACAAGATATCACTGATTGGTTAACTAATGACAATAAGGATGAGTAAATATGGAAAACAGATTTTTTTTTTTTTTTTTAGAGAAGTAGTATAGATTTTAAAAGATCCAAGTAATATTATTCATATCTAAAAGATAGAGTTAGTATGTTTTATATGTAGATATTACTTTTCAATAGATTGCTTATATGCTTCTCTACATACATTTCTGTTTCTACTATATTTTTTTTCCTTTTTGTATTAGACATATGATCAGTGGAAGGACATGATGCCAGATCTCGATGAATATAAGTGGATTGTTCCTGACTTCATTTGGGAGCTTGATGAACATATTGATTTCGGTATCACAAAAGCTAAAATGTTTCTGTCTAAAGACTAGTATCTCTACAACTCAAACATTAAGGGCGTAGGTCCTCAGTGCCTCTCTCCAGTAGCATCTTTGTAGCTGTAATTTGAGTGAACTTGTGTTGTTACAATTTGGTGTGTGTCTTAACAAAGTATTTGTATCAGTGTGTTTGTAGGAAGAAATTAAGCATTGCATAGTATTGATATTACATAATTTATCCTTTCATTGGAGAATGTTCTTGGTCCTTCCATATGACCATGTAATCCCATTATTGAAAGGAGACTGATGACATGATCAAGGGGACTTGCGCAGTTTTTGGTAGTGTTATGCATAAAGTTAGTTCTTTCTGTGTGAATTACACTTAGAAGTTAAAAAAAAAAAAAAGATAAGTAAAAGACATGTTTGAGTAAAAGACCAGTTGAAAATGCATAATAGTGAGCCTACCTATCTACAAAATTATCTTGAAGATACAGAAGAAAACAAAATGAAACATGTAGACTCTGTTTTCCTGAAACTTCTGATTACAGTAGGGGGTTTTTTGCATATTTTCAGATGAAAGTTAGAAATCTAAAATCCAAGCACTGAATTACTTCTTATATATGCAGGGTAGTATGGTGGTGTTCTTTTTAAAAAAAAAAAAAAAAATTATGAAGATTTCACTACATGTATGAGCATTGCATAGATAAATGCAGAGATTGAACAACAGACAAACATTTTCCTGTTTTTATTGCTAGGGGACACCAAATTTTTATAGTACTCTAAAGCTAATAATTTTTTTTAAAGCATTACGAAATTGGCTTATTTATGAAATTGAAAAATAAGCTTTTCTTAAAATGTACAAGAGGTGAGCATAGTTAGTGTTATGTAATTTTAAAACATCCTTTACAAAGAGTGTGAGAGAATTATGTATGAAATGTGGTGAAATGCAGCAATAGCTTTTAGCGAATTTTAAAGTACCTGAGGTAACCAACTTATCAGAAAGTTCAAAGTCTAAAAAAGCAATTGGTTTTCAGATCTGATAACCGTTCTCGACACTAATGGGGGGAGGTGCATGTGGAAAGAAACTTTTTAATTCTTTATTTAAAAAAATAAAAAAGCCATGTCCTGAAACAGTTGCTAGGTTTTACAGTCTAAGCCATTTTTGTTCGCAAAAGTAATAGGAAAAACCCCCTACTCCATTTGCTTTTGTTCTGTTTTCCTAGAAAAACTTATCAAAGCCCTTCCTGATGCAGATGACCTTGCCAAACTTCTGCCTGACTTTGACAAGATTGGAGAGAGCTTCACTTCACTGAAAGGATTTTTTTCTCCTGGTGAGAACAATTTTTCAGCTTAGCTTTAATTTTGAAAACATAAGCTATTACAAGATGAGGTTACAGTTATGTCCTTAGACACTAAAAGAAAGCGGATCCTGAAAATGCATGCCTTTTCATTGAATATCTCGTCTGAAAGTGTTATGGAGACAGGTAAGTGTAATGTATTTTTCAAAGCAAGAATTCTGGTAGCAAGTACAAAGGACCAAAATGTGAAATTGAATAGAAAACTAGAATTCTTGTACAACTCTAAACAAACGGATTGAAAGCTAGATTGCTTCAGTGAGTCATAGAAGCTGGACATCTCCAGCTGGAATTTGGAGAAGGTGAGAGTGGCACTAGACAGTAACAGTACCACAGCTGTTACAGACAAAAAAGAGTTGGATTATTAAGAATGATGGTTCTTTATCTTGCAAGCATGTGAAATAAGAGATTTGTAACAAAGATATTCTTTTGAGTTGAATGATATTTTCTATCCAGACACAGCTCCAGAAGGACTTGCTTGAAGATTTAGCTTAGATAGGGGCTGTGTTTCAAAGGAGTAGGTAGGAGTTCTAAATCCTTTACAGAAGACAGGGAGATGGTTTCTCGAGTCAGTGTGTCCAGGTAGTAGTAGGCTTAATGGTTTTCAGGTTTGGGGAGGTTTAGATGTTTCTGACCTGTGGGGTTTTCAAAACTAAAAATGATTAATTTGATCATCATATCCGACTTGCTTTTGAGCACAGCTTAAAAATTCACCCAGTCATTCTTGTAATAAAGTACAAGATTATTCCTATTATATACCTTAATTATCACACCACATAAATTTGTATTCAGGAAAGATTGTATCTGTCAGGTGTTATAGTCATTGCTCCAAGGGTGTTTGAAAACATTTCTGTATCAGTGTGCATAAAACGTGTACTTTAATTTTCTTAAAATACTGTCAATGGCAGAACTAGTTTATTAATCTTATAAACTCAGCAAGCAGCTATATAGGGATCAAGTTCAACAGAGTGACAAGTAGATTACAATCTCCTATGTATTTTGGCTGTTTAAAATTGTGATGTTATTGACTTGTATTGTGAGATGTCACCTATTATTTGTCATCATACTCACATGGGCATTATTGCCATTTATGATTGTGCGGTTCTCCAAATGAGACAAAGATCACTCATCTTTGTTTTGCGTTTTGTTTTGTATTTATAATTTTTATTTCCCCTCTTCTGCTGATTTTTCACAGGTTACAATTTGGTTAGTGAAGTCATAGGAGCTTCTGATCTACTTCTGTTGTTAGGTGTGTAAAAGCCCTTTTTACTGCCCTTAACCTGCCTCTTTAAAGCAAATTCTTAAAACACTACAATACTAAGAGAAGTGAATATCAATATAAACACAACTATTTACAGCAATTTAATATTGAATTGCAAATACTTTCCAACTATTTTAAAAATACCTAGATCCTCCCCTGTGAGAATGTGTGGATGAATAGTTGTTATTTCTCTGCCACAGTCCTTAGCAGATGCTTTCTATTTCAGGCATTTTCTGGAAGCTTGTTTTGAAAATTTACACCATTACAATAGGAAAGAATTTATTAATTTTTTTTCTTGTTACAATAATACAGTAGTTTGGTTTTTTTCTTTCATGTTTTTCAGAAATGGTTAATTTTAAAATGTTTTCAGAACTTCAGTAGTCTAATTGAAGCTGCCTGCTCCCTTATGATATAACTAATTTGAGTCTCGAACTAGATATAAAATTTTCAGATAAGTTTTGAACTGAATTTCTTTTTCAGTTTCTTCAGGTGAATCTTTTTTCCTATAGGAACTTCAAAGATTATTGAATTAATAATTCATAGGAGTTGAAACTTTGATTTTATATTAGGTGTAGTTTGAGAATTTTTAACTGCCTTTTGTATGTTATAATGCGTTTCTGTAATTATGTCCTAGGTTCTCCAGGAGAAACAGCATTCAGAGCTACTGACCAGGGATATGACAATGACAAACAGTACAAGAAGGTAATTACTCTCCTGCAAAACTAAAAATGTGTTGATAACGGGTAATTTTTTTTTTTAAGTGCTTCAACAGCTATTTGCAGATGTTTGTTTGAAGCAGCTTGAATAGAATTTATCATTGAAAATGACTTGAGTATGCATTGTTGGGTTTAATATATAAACAGTACAATGATAATAAACATTTTGGTGTAAGGAAAATGCAAGGCAGCCATAAAAACCTTTAGCAATTACATTCCTAAGAAACTTGGATTGCAATAAGAATGTAGTTTTAGGTATTTCATGTGCATTTGCAATTTTTCGGGGCATGTTGTCAGTGGCACTTGAGCTTATAGCTTATTACTCAAGTTGGTTTAGGCTTTTATAGTTATTTTCAGGCATTTCTGTTTGCAGCCTCATTTCTGTTGATGTTTTCACAGTTGTGATTTTTACTTAAGGATATCTGCCTTAATAAAGAATTTCTGTTTCTTAAAGCAGTCTCTTTTTACTTTATTTAGATAAAGTATACATCACATTTTTATTACTATCTTATGGAAAAAAATATTACCGTATCTTGATAACTAAAAGCTTTAGCACTTTTTCCTTGAACTAAAGAAGGTGACATTTAATTTTTTTGATTTCATGAATAGTAGATCTTATTTCTATTAAATTCCTAAACCATAATGTTGCTCATTCTTTAAAGGCTTTTCATTTTTTCCTGTGTATATTTTTTTAAAAATCCTTATAAAAAATGGAAGGAAAACAATAAATATCAGGGAATTTGTAAATTATTAAATATTTATTTTTGCAACTGAAAGTGTCTGAGCTATAACTGGGACTTTTACATAAAAGACATTTGTGTATATGCAGGCATGTATACATTTATTCTACATTAATTCTGCATGGCAATCTGTAGTGAAACCTGTACAAAGCTGACTTTTTGTAATAGGTTTATTTTTCCCTTTGGAGCAGTGATGGATTTCTAGACGAGAAATAAGTTTAGCTTTTTGTTTCCCCTTTGTCAATAAGCTGTCTAGATATATATTGTTTTATTTTTTCTTGAGTGATTGCTTAGCACAGGTTTCACTGTTTAAAACATAAAAAAATACTTTATTATTGATTTGTGAAGAAATGGCCATCTTAGTTTATTGTCTCTGATAACTAAATTAGCTTGAGATTTTTACTGAATGCCAGTAATATCACTAGTAGTTATTATTCTCTTTTTTTCAGATGCAGCGACAACTGCATTTTAATGTTGCCAACAAAACTTTGGCTGTGGTACAGAAAATAGCAGCCCATATTAAATCACTATGATTTAGAAAGTCTAGTCTCATGTACTAATTTTTGTTATTCCAATTATATCCAATATGTTACACTTAGAAACTGTTGGTTTGCTAATTAATATGATCAATTTTGGTCATAATATTTCGAACAAGGCACATATGAGTACCTAGCAAAGCATAATCACTTAGTTTATTGACAAGGAAAATTATTATTGTCAAGACAATGAATGGGTTAGATGGCCTTTTTTCATTCAATGCTTTCCACTGCCAATAAATATTAGTTTAAGAATTGTGATTGTATGGATGCATAAAGTGCTGTAGCATGGTATTTAAATGCGTCTGATGAGCTGGTTTTCTTTGTTTCATTGTGAAAAGATGAGTAACTGGTAAAGGAATCTAGAAATTCCTCATTTGGAGGAATGTTCTGTAGTACTGTTATTTGGCATGGTCCTCAGATCTCAAAACTTCCTGTAAAATGAGTGAGAAACCAGTTAGTTTGCGAGGTAACTTTGAGAGTCAACATTGCCCCGAACACTGAATCAGGCTGTACTGCTTCTTGCCAGCTAATGTGGTGTTTATCTCATAATCTTTCAATACAGAAGGTACAATTTTTTTAAAAGAGAATTAAAATAAAATTACTGGAGTGTTCAGATAAATAATTTAAATAAATGGAGTTTAAATCTGTTTCTACTTAGATTAAATAAGAAATTTTGTTCTTGGAGGAAGAGGAGAGAATGTGGTTATAAAAGGTATAGTGTATAAAATATGTTATTGTATTGTATGTGTGGGACTAGTTCAGGCTTGCACTTGAAATGGCAGTATTAGCTTTTTAGAAAATTATCTTGCACTGTTGTCTGTCTTCCAAAAAAAGATTTTTAAAGAGTTTTAGCTTCCTATTAAAGCAAACAAATTCCAAAGCTTAGCCCAATTTTTAAAGGAAATTTATAGTGGTTATAGTTGTGATGAAGTAGGTGTGAAAAATGTGACTCAAGTATTGATTTGGGGCTTAGAAGCTGGATAAATAATTCAAACCCAACCACGCTGTCCTTTCTCTGCCTGTGGTTCTCTGATAAAATCTCATGCCTTGAAGAACCTGGTGCACTGTTGAGGATTTGGCAGCACATCAACTGCCTCACTCAGCCAGCACAGGGTCACCCCTAGTCAGTGTAAGAAGCTTTCATAATTTTCTCTTTTCTGTTCATAACACTGTTACATTCCCAACTTAATTCCCAGTTTCATGTTATAGATGCTCTGGATAAAATCGTGACATTTATCCAAATTCTTAGAAAGTGATCTCTTTACCTTCCTCATCATTTTCACCCCTTTACATCCCTCAGCATTTAATTATTTTTCCTGCAAGGACTTACTGTGGCTCAGCTTTTCTCATGAACAGTAACACTGAAATTAGTGGGAAATAGTGGAAGGAGTCGAGACATGCAAAGAGACAGGGCTTTGGTTGCTCGTGAAAATGGGGCACAAATTCTTTAGTCATAAGGAACTTTAAACAGATAGTCATACCTCACTGAAGTACAGCATATTAACTTTTAATGTAAAATAATGTATTTTTTTAAAGCATATGCAGTGACAATGTCAGCACTTGTTTTGCCTTATTTTATTTATTGTGCACCCAGATTCTCATGATGACTTTGCAGGGCTTGTGCCACTGTTTGTCATCTAGCATTATTCCTGTTTACATTGTTTCTTTGCTAATGAAAATAATAATACAATGATTGTAAACATTTTGGGTTTTGAAATCCCATTAATTGTTGAATGTTGATTTTTCTAGATAAAATTATTTAAAATAAATATGGTTTTACACTGGAATGTTTCATTTTTGGGGGAGGAACAGTGGTAGTGTCCAATGACAGAGAGATGTAAACATTTTTGTTTGTGTCTGCATTGTGCCTAGAGTTCTGTACTATTTAAGGTTCTTGATATTTCTTTTTTGTTAAACCTATAAAGTAAGAAATAGAAAAAAAAGGAAATAAGAAGTGTTGTTGAGAAGCCTTTTAAATCACCTTATCTGTTATTTGAATATTTTATTGAATGACTAACTGGAGTTGAAAAGGGCTTTTCATACTTTACTGTGGAGTAAGAGTCACATGGACCAGATGTCTTAGAAAGTAATTGCACAGTTAAATTTGATGACTTCAAACATCTGTTACAGTGCCTGTTTAAATGCCAAAAGGCCTTCACGGCAGGTTTGGTCAGTGGTTTTTCTTGTCTTTTCTTGACCCATAGCACAATTTTTAAAGGGACTATGTCAGCTCCTATTGAGAGTTTCCTTGTTTGCGAAATGGCAACATAGTATTATTGTTCCTCTAATACTAAGTGTAGCCACGAGGCTATCTCTCCTTGCTGCTGTTTAGAAATGAAATTTTTTGTTCCGCCTGACTTCTTGGCACAATTCTAATGCGTTTGCTAGTCTGGCAATATAGAAATTTTTGAAATCTTAAAATGGTCCAGTAAAACACAAAAGTGAAGATTTTTCTATTCTTGAAATGTTATACAAATCACTATTTAACAAATGTTTATATTTGGTCATTTGATTGTCTCTCCTTTTATCCATTCTCTCCTGTGTTGTTTATCCTTATGTGTACATGCCTGTGTGTGTATTTTGTGCAACAAACGTATAACTTGATGGTAGATGTCTTGAGTTCTTACACCAAAGTAATATTTCAGGATTTGTTTTGATTCCTGTAGTGCATTTTTGAAACCTTTCATTTCACTGAGTGTTTTCTTAGGAGAAGATGTAGTATTTCTTAAAGAGCTTTATTTAAATATAGTTTGTTAATACTTCTGCCACTGTTCTCTGAAATAAATTGTACATAAAGTTCCAGTAGATGCTGACATAGTATCTCCAAACCAATTTTGAAAGACAGCTTACCATTTCAAGACTATTTGGTGTGGAGGGAGAAGAGAAGAAAACTAAGCTTTGTGGAAATGCTGAATAAGTAAAGGAATAAACATCAAGTTGCAGGGATTTTGAAGCGATCAGGAAGGATTATGGCAGCATGAATTTGAACTGCAGTGTGTTACAGAAGTGGAGAGGGGGCTTTTTCTTTCTTTATGCTCTATAAACTATTTTCCTTCTCCTAGTTTGAGAGTTACATAGCAGAAAAAATCATCTTTCTATAAACTGTCTGCATTGCTGAAAGAACAAAGTGAGAAATTTTTTTGTTACTGACCAAGTCGAGCCCATTAGCTGTTGTGCATAACTTTGTGTACAGTATCCAAAACTCTTTCTTTAATACTTGCATGGGTAGGTTGTGAAAGATTGCTGATACTTAAGAGCTTCTGGTCTGAATAGTTGAAATTAAATCCTGAAACTTTTAAGTACATTTTAAAGCCAGGATAGTGTAATTTTTTTAAGTTTTAGTATAATTACAAAATGTAGTAAAAGTTGTTATTGTCTTGTTCTACTGAATTTGCAAAATGCATAGTTTTGCTGGCTATATCCACTCCCAGCTAGCTAGCAAGACATCTTGCTGAAATTTCACTTTTGTTTGAAGTAACCCATTCATACCTGTTTTTCATCTGTCTTTGTCATGTCCTTTGGTTTAACTTTGTTCTCCTTACACCCCAAATTTTTCCTCTCCTTTTTATTATAAACTCATGGCAGGGCCTGCTTGGTGAACTCATTCTGTTACAACAACAAATCCAGCAGCATGAAGAGGAAGCACGCAGAGCCGCGGGCCAATATAACATGGGCTCATCCCAGCAGAAGCGAAAGGTGATGGCATAAGGGACAATATGTACTGTATTCACACTAATCAAATACTTCAGCCTTCTGCATTTGAGCTAGAAAAATCTAACTAATTAAATCATGGGCCCAAATAATTATTGCAGCCAACTTCACTACAGGTGTATGTATAGTCCTGTTTCAGTTTAACCAAGTTGCATTTAAAGCATGGTGTTAAAAGCTAAACAAGTATTTTGTGTCACTTGGAAGTTGTATGTTCTCTGCCTCTATAAAAACTGTTATTTAAAGTTCATACATTAAAAATGCATTTAGGGAAAGTATGTGAATAAATGCCAAGTCTGTTTTCTCTACCGTTGGTTGCTTACTGTAGCTCTATCTTGTAAGAGTGTAGCTATTTACAGGTAGTATATTTCTGGGAATGTTTTTTTCTGCTTTATACTGTTACCAATCTGAAAATGACAGCAGATCCTTAGAAACAATGTTGCACGGACAATTAAATACTGCTGTTAATAAGAATCCCTACTGAATATTCATCAAAGGTATTCCTTTGTCTATTTTCCCTCTTAAAGCACAGTTTACACTGATATGCTGTGGTTGTTGGACATCTGCACATCACTTTAATTTAAGCTCTGATCATTTTATTCATTATTATATGGCTGAGATTAATTGGAAATGCTTCCGAATTGGGGATATTTTAGTTGTCTAATCTGTTACAACCTGTAATTTTTAACCACATTGCGTTGTTGGCTGCTTCTGTGTCCTCAAAAAAATCTTTCTGATTACTCATATTTTTCAACAGCTTTGGAATTGAGCACTGGATACAGAACTTAATCTTCTGTACATCTGAAGAAAACTCCCACAGAAAGTGGAACACAGTAAATGGGAATTAAACTTTTAGACAGTTGCATAGCTGTCATGCTTTTTAGTCTGTCAGCAGAGTAAATCACTTTGTTCTCTGAAACTAAAGTAGCATTTTAAATTTAAATATGTTACTTTCTTGCCATATTATTTTTTATGGTTTAGAGTTACAACCCTGACCACTCTAAACTGTTAATTAAAAAAAAAAAAGGTGGCGAAAGGCAATTTTTTCCTCATATTTCATTTTTCATATTTATTCAGTTAATATTCTCTCTGTATTTAAAATTATCCTGATGTATTCTGTCCTTAGTTATGAATCTAGGCATTGTATAACAAAACATAATGGAAATGCAATTCTTTGAGATTATTTTATCTCAAAAGGTGTCCTACAAATGTCCTCTCCTTCATTCCCTTCCAGATGTGTATTTTAGAAGAGTAAAGATGTCTTCAGTGGTCTAAATATTCTGTTTGTTCAGTTACTCTCTTTTTAATAAAAAGAACTCCTTCAGCCTCTCTCAGATTGTACACAGTTTATTGAGAGCTGAAGTATGGCATAGTAGCCTTAAGTTTATAATAAAATATATGAAGATGTAAAAATTACTGGAAATAATACAATACAATATTTGATATATAAAAATGTCTCAGCCTAATAAACACAATCAGGGAAAAAAGAGCTTAATATTGCATTTGTTTCTGATTGAAATTCTACCTTGTCAGTGCCTTCTTGCAACTAATTCTGCAGTTCCCAAGCTGTGAAATAGCTGTAAGGGCTATCTTTTTTAATGTTATCCTGACCTCCAAGGCAGGTACTGTGTGTGTCCTGTGTTGACAGTCTAACTGCTCTTGCATATAAGAAGTCTTAATTTAGCATTCAAGTGTGCTATTTGGCATACATGCCTATTGACAAGGAATGTGTCTTGTTTGTGACACTAATCTTTTTGCTTGAAACAAACCAAAAGAGATTTCAAACTGTTTTCTTGAGTGTCTTGAGATGAGGACATAACTGAAAAATTCCAATCATTGATCGAAATTCTCCCTTGGAAGAAGAAAATGTTACTGTCATTGAAATAAGTCGTTGCATGCCCTTTTGACAGGGCGTAAACTAACCTTGTTTATTTTTTAACTCAGTTGGCTTTAACTTGCTTGCCTGTCTACTAGAGAATGTGATCATTTCATTTCCATTTTTGGAAGTTCTGTTGCCCAATTTACTTGCACATTTTCCATTTTAATTTCTCAATATTAAATCTGTTTCAGTTGTAAACTGAATAAGAGTAAGAACTGTCTCACAATCAGGAGAGGGTATTGAAAACAAAAATGTAATTGTTTCCTGTTGATTTTTTTTTTCCAGCCTTTTGATAAGTATTTAGCAGTGTAATTGATTAGTCTTGTATAGCTGCACTGTGCATGGCTGCTTCTGATACGTGTTTCATCTGGCCTGTGATATTTTCATTTATATTACTGGAAATCATTGTAGTTCTTCTGTAGATGATAAATTTAGAATTATTTATAGTCTGGTTAGATAATATACAAAACCAGTAAGTTTGGTTTCAAAGGTATTCAATTTTCAGAGGCACATACTTATTTTATACAATGTGTGATGAGACCTGCTGGAAGGCAACCGCTGTGCAAAATGAGTAACTCTGTAAGGAGGTGCTTGTAATCTTAGTAAGCAAGTATCTGCATCTTTGTGTGCAGGAAACCTTGATTAAAAATGGCCCTGCGGTTTTCTCTTCTCATAATTCTTTATGGTGACAATGGGGAAAGATGGAGGCATCTTCATGCTGAACTGGAGTAAACAAATATTGATGGGCCTATATAGACAAATTTTAATCTTTTTTTTTGTGAGTAGAAATAGATCATAGATAGTTATATGTGACTTAGCACTTCAGATTGTTAGGATAGTTTTAGTTTTTATTGCCAACTTAAAAGTTTTTTAGCAATATTATGTTCAAAATACAGTATGTACTAACTGCAGCTAAATGTTGAAAGCATACCTGAATCAAATGCTGAAGCATATACATCATTCTAGAGCTGTTTGTTATTTTTTACATAACTTACCTAATTGTTCTTGTTAGAATTAATCATCTAGTGTTAGATAGTTCTTTGCTTCAGCTCTTGCAACATGTAGCTGCATACAATATTTTTTACTGTGTTTAATATAAATATAGTGTCAACATACATAAAAGACAGTGCTCATGTGGATAGTGGCAATCTGTCTATAGATATGTATTTTAAAGATGCATCAAGGCCCCGGAACTACGTTCAGGAACAGCTTGCTTAACATTTTCTCACTCTCTGCTCTTAACTGCTTTAAAAATCTACAGCACATGGAAACACTTTGTTTTCCTTTTCTTTCCTTTATTTTCTTGCTTCTTCTGACTCTCCACACTATTCTCTTTGCCCTTCTATTTTTATTTTGTCCTTGTGTCTCTGAGGTGTTTAAAGTGTGTGTGTGTATGTAAATATTTGTTACATACACCATCCTGTGGCTGCACACATCAAATAGTCCATGTGCTAAACTAACCCTGTTTCTGATGCACTTTTGCTATCACTGAACTAATTAACAGATGAAAAAGGAAGTCTATTTGCAGCACTTCCTCTTTGCTGTTTATGAATAAGAAAATAATTGGATACAGATGGAAGCGTTAGCTTGGATTGCTTTCTATAAAGTCCAGGCATGATCCTGTGTATTACAGATTTAATAGCTAAATGATGTAAATCACTGTAAATAACTGTGGAAATTTTTTATTTAATCTGTAACAACTTGTGTGAAATTATAGTAACTAAGCTGATTTGTGTCTAAATGGCAGCTGTCCTCTGCATGTTAGATAATATGCTCTTTCTGATGGGAAGCTAACCTGAGTTGTAAATGTTCCATGAGCTTTACATGTGCTTTATTCGAATATTGAAGTTTTTACCTATATCATTCTTTCAGTAATTGTTTAGATTATAATTTTTTCTAAATTTAATATTTCATCACTCAACCATTAGGTTTTATATTGTTTGTAAATGTTTACATCATATGAATTTGTATTGCGCCATTTATGCTTTGGTCTTTGTGTTATTAAAAATGGATTGTTTTGAACAACTGTTTATTACATCTTCTTGATGAACCTATTTTAAGAATGTTTGACTAAGAATGGCTCTAATTGCCTGATCTTATTACATATATGCCTTGAACTTCAAAGTGTTTTGTGTTACAATATCCTGATTTTTCCAGTTTTTAGTGTAGTTTAAATAATTATAAAATAACCCTTCAAGACTATCGTGACTAACTACATTTTATGAAGTTGTGTATGCATGTTTAGGATTATAATTCTGAAAAACAGGTGTGAAATAAGAATCCTCTTGAAGCTTCAGAAATGGTGAATACTCACCTGAAAGTAGTTTCCATAGCAAGCAGGTGTTTTAGTGATTGTATCCCATAAGATTGTGCTAATTCAGGAAATGAATATATGAGATCCCAAGAGTTTGACCACTAAAATTACATTTAGGGCAGTGGCCAGACTCTGAGCACCATATAGAAGTTTGCTTTTCCCTAAGCGCACTTTCCTAATACGAAGTCTTGAAGGGTTAATTTTTGCATTTGCATGCTCTGGAATTTAGACTTTTTTTTTTTATGTGAACCTCCTGTTGCAGATGGAACTTTCCATCATCATTAAATCTCACATGCTAAGAATTTTACTTGCTTTAAAATGCACATAAAGTCAAATTTCTTATGCGGAATGGAGCTTTAAGTTTGTAATGTTACTTGCAGTGGGTAAACTAAACAGTGTGTTAGTAGCCATGATTATTTTTCTTTGTAGGTTTCTGACAAAGAGAAGATTGATCAACTTCAAGAAGAACTTTTACGCACTCAGGTAACTTTTTTGAGTTACTAATGTCTTAAGTATAGATTTATGTGCAGCAGACTCAGATTTACTAGACAAAGCACACTTGAAATACATTTGGCAAAAATGCAGTGCTTTTTTCAATCTTTGAGTTTATCAATACAGAGTTGATTGTGTTGGTGCAGACCAAAGGTCAGTCTATTCTGTTCTTTCTCTGACAGCAGCTGACAATGCAAGAAGAGAGTGTAACAGTAGGACAAATGTGTAATTGTACTTTCCCAAAATACCTTCCTTGCCTTCAATGCTGTATATTCCTGAAATGTAAAGTTAGCCAAGAGTCTTAACGTAAATACAGTTAAGTATTTACTGAGTGGTGATACTCCATTTTTTAACTTGTTACTATGCATGATAACTCTACTCCTAATATTCTATAGTTCTCTTTTATAATTTCAATGGTACTAAATAAATCTGTGATATTTTGTATGTTTAAATGGCACATTTGGTGCAGAAAGGAAATGAGTTTACTTATTGAGAAGTTATGTTTTTAATCCCTCAATCTAGGAAACATAAAAAAGTAAAGAAACATTTAAGTGCATGTGCTGACCAAGTATTAGAGGTCCAAGAGGAAAAATAGACATCATATGGGATATGTGGGATGAGACATTCAGGTTATAGTACAGTGGCATTCAGGAGAACCAAAGTATCTTTTTTTTCTTCATCAAGAAAAATAATTGCAGTTACAATACTAGAGTTGTCTATAAACCATGCAGTGTTCATCAAAATCTGTTTTGTGAAGCTGTAAGGAGTTCTTTCAATTAAAGCTGTTTCTATGATTAGACTGTTTGGTATGAAAATTGCTATGGGCAGATTAAAAGCTTTTTCTCTGCCCTCTCTTTGTGATTTAAAAGAACATTTAATCCCTGTAAGAAACTGAAGAGGATGGTGCTGTTCAGAGTGGTGTCCTTTAAAAAAATCAAAAAAGTGAAAATTTGAACAGTAATGACAGCCGTTGGTAGGGTTTTTTCATATACGTTTCTAAAAAACACTGCTTCACAAAACTGAGCCACTTTCAATTTCTGAATGTCTTCCATCTAGCTCAGTTGCTGTACTTTAATATAGTCTGATAGAAGATGTGCTTTTGCAAGTGAAATCCTGTTTTCAGTAATTCCTCTGTTGCTCCTGTTAGAGGAGCGTGCTTCGTTAGCTGGCAGAAGAGTAAAAAGTCTGCAGAGATCAGCTTTAGAATCACTGCTTTTCAAACTGGCCTCTTAAAAAGCGCGTGGCCTAACTTCAGAGGACCTAGGAGTTGAAGAACAGACATTTGGAAAGACCATTTTTTAATATGAATTTCTATATGTACTGAATGCATACAAGTTACTTTGTTCCCCTTACATAGAACTTATACTTACAACCTGCCAAGTTTAAAATAGAAGATACTAAGATTTATCGCTATCAAGGATGCAAGTGTATATGAGCATACATTATTTAAGAGCAAAGTCATGAAAATCTGTTTTCACATTCTCTGAAATTTAGTCTTGCATTCAGTAGCTAATGTAATTCCTTGCATCAGCTCGACCGAGGAGCATTTCCAGCCCTTCTGGGGAGTAGCTGTCATAGTATGGGACAATACAGTGTGCAGCTGCAGATCTGGTTTACAAAGAAATATTGCATCCCTTAGGCAGACCTTACAGAGCAGGAACCATGATTCCTCAGCTGTATGACTTACAGTTCTTGTTTAGACAGGGACACTTTGTCCTTTTAGGTGTGTTGCCTTATATGAAACCATTACAAGTTTGTTGTGTTTTATCTTAGTGGGGCTTTTCAGTGCACATGTGGTATAAGGTGGGACTCCTTCCTTATCTCATTAATTGACTTGAACTTCACCAAATCTCATTCCAACAAAGTTTTAATGTCCTTAATTAGCAAGGCAGAACTAGTTATTTTTTAAGCTACTTTTTTTCAGGGTTGATGCATGTTAGTCCTTGCTTTGGTTTGCTTACTTACTTTTCTAAAGTTAATGTATAATTAATCTTTGTATCTGTAGGCTTCTAAATTGGTTGGCTCTTTGGCTCAGCCAAATTGTTTTGATATGGGGTTTTATAACCTCTTTATATATTTGCTAGTTTTGAAAGCATTTGTTACTTACATTTTTTTAATAACAGCTTGAAATTTGATTTGTTCTTAAAAGTACACTCAGGCCAAATACATTTCCACATCATAGAAAACAGTTTTCAGAGTAGTTATCAAAACTATATTCATGTCTCATCTTCAGAGGACTATCATAATCTCCTTCTAAACAGATAAAGTTGTTTCTTGAACTGAGGTTGTATACCGAAAAAAGGATCTAAACTAGGCTTGCAAATTCACATGTAAGCCCTGTGATCTTTTTGATTGAACAGCCACTTCCCACTGACGCTAATTTCTGTCTGACTCTGTATGTGTAGCTCCTTTGAAAATGATGCTTGTTTAAGATGCTTAAAGACTGATTTATGTACCCGAAGTTTGAACATTGTGGTCTCATTAAAAATTTTGAAGCAAAGGTGTTGTGTTGCTGGAAAAAAAGGTCTAACAGTCTTCCTTGACGGCCTTGTATTTTTAATAAGCTGTAGTGATCACAAAGGTCTCTGTATCTTGAAAGACTTGCCTGAAGGATAATATATTTTTCATAAGTAAAACTTTGCTCATGTGAGTGTACTATTTGTGTAATTTCAAGAGTATATTTGTACCACTGTTTTGTAGCTCAAATACCAAAGAATGCTTGAGCGATTGGAGAAGGAGAACAAAGAATTAAGAAAATTGGTACTGCAAAGAGATGACAAGGGAATTCATCAGAGGAAGTTAAAGGTACTTATGTGTTACATGTCAGCATAGAAATATAATTATGCCATATTTTCCATGATGCTATTCTAAATTGTATTTATTAATTCATATGTGAACTTTCAATGTTTGTTATAAGGTATCTATGCTAAATTTTTGATGTGTTAAGGTTTTTTTTAACTATATAACTTTTGAAAATGGCTTCAGTTGAAATGCCCAAAGAGGTTACCTGATCTAACTAGAGGTTACCTGATCTAACTAACTAACTAAGTGGGAAATGTGGATTGGGTTTTTTTGATGTAGCTTCACTGTATTTGCTAATAAATAAGATTCCAACTCTTCTTACACACAATCTGATACTTTTGTGCTTTGTCGTGGGTCTTACTGAGTTTGGTAGGAATATAGTTACGGGGTCAGGAAACATCTTTTGATGGCTCTTTATAAATCCACAGAGATTGAACTAAGTATGCTTTTGCTTTTGTCTGCCAACATCCTGAACATTCTAAAAATTCACATTTTTTTGTCTCTCTCTGTGTCACTTGCTGACCAGTATGGCTCTTCCTCTTTTCCCTGGGAACTGGAAGATAAGGAGTTCTTATTTTTACAGAATGAGGTTGATAGATCTATACCCTTCTTAACACTTACTGTTCATCAAGCTGAGAATGTCAGTCTAGATGTTTAATGGAAGAAACTTAATTCAGCTTCTTAACTTGGAAACTGTGAAGCCTGAGCACTGTTGTTCTCTCACGCTGTACGTAAGAGCTCTCATTTTGCTCCTTCAGCAAGATGCATCTGTAGCTGTAGTATTTTCATCCACAGAAGGAATGGGATGACTTGGCTTGGTATTGTACTTCGTAAACTAGAGATCTGTGCTGCAGTATAGACAGTTTAGGTTTCAAACCATTAGGAGCAAATAAACACATTTTTATAGATGAGTTTACAGAATATACAGCTGAAGTAGTCTGAAACCCAGTCATTGTTCTTAATGTTAATTGACTGTTTTCTGTCTGTACTATTTTTTTTTTGGTAGAAATCCTTGATTGATATGTATTCTGAGGTACTCGACATCCTGTCTGATTATGATGCCAGTTATAACACTCAAGATCACCTACCTCGAGTAAGTAGATAAAGAATTCAAGGCTTTTTACTGAAACAAGTCTTACAACCGAATAGAGCATTTAATTATATTCCAGAATAATCCAGAGCAGTGCTAGGCTGTTTTCTTGTAACTCCAGGGTTTTTGCTTAAGACATTCTCAATTTTAAATGCAACAAGAGAATTTTGAGAATAATCAATGTAACTGTTAAGTCTGCCTTGGTTGTAGATAAAACCCTGTCTAGATCCAGATATTGCTGAGCTTAGCCTTTCATTTTCAATGGTTTCAGTGAGGGCACCCCAGCCTTCTCAGCAGTGTAAAATGCCGATTATTTCGGCTAACTCCTGATAGTAGTGCTGTTGTTGGAGGGGGCGGTGAGAAGGGTTTTGGCTAGCCTGGCTGCTGGTGGAGGGGAGAGCCGGGAATGCTTCCTGCTTGCACAGCCACTTGTAGCACTGGTGGCTTCTCTAAGAAACCAGTAAGATGGGGAAGTGACAGCAGCTACATCAGAATTCAGCCTTCTCCAGGCAGAAGCAACATCTACCAGATAAGTGGTCTTCAGTGTTTCGCCTCCTGAAAGGATTTTGTACAAGGAGAGAACTGCTTGCTATGAGAACAGCAAGCCCTCTCTCTCTTTGTGAGGTGGCCTGGCAGGTTAGGCCCGTAGGGTGCTTTGTGGACTCTGCTGTCTTAAGCACAAGTCAATTTTTTTTTTTTTGCATGATTAAAAGTTAGCATTTATTCAAGGATTCCATATTTAAACCAATGCATTTATTGTCAAACATAATACAGCCAATGTTGATACAGATTAATATCTTCTTAGTCAGCTTTTGTCTAAGCTTCCAAAATGTCCTATAACTTTCACTTAAGGTGGTGGTGGTTGGAGATCAAAGTGCAGGAAAAACCAGCGTGTTAGAAATGATCGCCCAAGCCCGCATATTCCCTCGAGGGTCTGGGGAGATGATGACACGTTCCCCTGTCAAGGTAAGAAACATCATAATCTCTGAATCGGCATTTGCTGTATTGTTTTCCCTGTGGTTATGCCATTAATTGAAGTATATGTGAACATTCGTTTATAAAATGGCCTCTAAGCAAGTGAGTTGTTGCAGTCAATGACAGAACTTCTGCAGGCCTATGTATGATCCATATATACTGTCAGAGTAGTAGCAGTTCCTATTATAAGTAGTCCTGTGCTAAATAAGGATTACATGTAGTTGTAAGTCTGCAGTGGGAAGTACACACATGCTATGTAGTTCTTCTCTGTGTTAGATTTACCATACTTTCTCATATAAGGCTTTTACCATTTAGGTAACTCTCAGTGAAGGTCCCCACCACGTGGCTTTATTCAAAGACAGCTCTCGGGAGTTTGATCTGACCAAGGAAGAGGATGTAAGTATCTAGGAAGTGTCTGGAAAAGTTAATGTAATTTTTATTAATTTGTGTCTGTGTGGGCCATTAGCTCCTGTTTAATTAGTGTGACATATGTGTAGTGGGGCAAGTCATTATGTTAGTTATTAAATTATATCTTAGTATGTTTTTTGGCTGGCACTGGAGCAGGTAAAATGTAGGAGGAGTTCTTGTGCCAAGATGTTTCTTAGAGTGTGCACGGATCTGCGGGTAATCTGTCGTTTAGCAGCTCATTTACCAGACTTTGTTATTCAACATGCATTTGAGACAGTATTTATAAACAGAGGTCCCTAATCCCTAAACTTGTTTACTTATGTTGGTGATTTTTCTTCTACCATGATTGTAAGGAGTTTGATATTTTGCTTTTCTCAAAACAGCTTGCAGCTTTGAGAAATGAAATAGAAATCAGAATGAGAAACAGCGTGAAGGAAGGGTGCACTGTTAGCACTGAGGTAAGCCTTGTCAAATATTTAGGGGCAAATATCTGTACATTTATCTGTACAATATCTTTTGAACCCAGTCTGTGTATACTTAATATTTTACACTATAGAAAGTGTATATAGACTGTTAAAATCAGTTTTATATCACAACTGCATGCACATAAAATTGGACTTCATATTTAAAATTACAGACTGTTGCTGATTTAAAGCATATATGTGTGTAAATATGTGTTTATACAAATTTATATATGCATGTTTGCGTATGTAATTGCATACAAAGTAGATGCGTGTATAAAGCTTTAATTTCAATTTTACTTCACAGACAATCTCCTTAAGTGTGAAAGGTCCTGGTTTGCAGAGAATGGTATTGGTCGATTTACCTGGAGTCATTAGTGTAAGTATGCAATAAATAAAAAAAAGAAATCCTTCAGGCATGTACGTGAAGTAGTGTTATTGGTGAGAACATTAGCTGTTGTTTTTCTTTTTTTACATCTTTCTGTTTTCTTTTTTCCTTTAAATATATCTCCATATACGTGTTAAAGACTGTGACATCAGGTATGGCTCCAGATACGAAAGAAACTATCTTTAGCATCAGCAAGGCCTACATGCAGAATCCTAATGCCATCATCCTTTGCATTCAAGGTAATAAGAGTATAGAAGGTTATCAACTGGCAGGTTTTTTGGTTTTTAATTCTGATTTTTATGTGACACTGGGGACTCTCCTGATAATATTATTTTTTTTTCCATTTGTGGTAATGTGTATAGTGTGCAAAACAGCATGCTGTGGCATGTCTATTTATAAATTAAGGCACCTTTGGTATCCATTTTTGATAAGAGTTTTCTATCATTAAAATTAAAGATTTCTTCAAAAGTGTTCTTGGAGGCCACAGACAATAATAGAGTTTAATATTTTGAGCATGCTGGTACTTGTTCAAAACTTATACAATTAGAACAAACTAATATTTTTATGATACTGGGAACAAAGCAAATTTTCATTGTGTATACCCAAAAATTCAATACAGGTGTAATTTTACTGGTTTTAAGTTGTAACATGAAACTTATTAGATGTCTACTATATCTTCAGTATTGCATGTTAGATTACATTGTCCCAAAAATATAACTTTTTTTTTGTTTATTTTAGATGGATCAGTGGATGCGGAACGCAGTATTGTCACAGACTTAGTCAGCCAAATGGATCCCCAAGGAAAAAGGACGATTTTTGTGTTGACTAAAGTTGATCTTGCCGAGAAAAACGTGGCCAGCCCGAGCAGGGTGAGTTGAAAGTATTTTTTTTCATATTGTGATGTCTGAAGTCACATATGGAAAAATACTTGAGATGCTGTCGGAAATATTGGACGTCATCTACCTGTTCTAGAGTTTTTGAGTGCTTATTTCTGTATTCAGTAATTATTTTTTTGGGGGTGCTTGTTGTTTTAATCTCAGGCTTTGCTTTTAATGATTAGCTACATGACTTCAATCACAGCTTGGCTACAGCTTGCTATAATACTGATTCTTTTCATACAGGTGACTTGAGCAAGTTCCATTTCTTGAGAAGGCTTTAGGATATTCTGGGATAGGCTTTTTCACTTTTATTTTGTGTTTTGTTATGTTATGCCTTGTTTGTTCTATGTTTTCTTTTAAATATCAGTAGAACTCCGTCACATCACAAACTGCTGCTTGTAGTAGTCTATGCATAGGTACAACTAGATCTAGCTTTAAAACTGTGCTGAAGGAAAGAATGTCTCTGTGCAAAGTTAACCATGTTCTTTTAATCTCTTATTTTCATAGATCCAGCAAATAATTGAAGGCAAACTCTTCCCAATGAAGGCTTTGGGTTATTTTGCAGTTGTTACTGGAAAAGGTAAAGAGAGCTCTGGCTGTGCTTATTTTCTCCTTGATAGCAGAGAAAACCATCTAAATGGAACTGTTGCAGTACTCTTTTCTTTCTCCAGGAAACAGCAGTGAAAGCATTGAATCTATTAAAGAATATGAAGAGGAATTTTTTCAAAATTCAAAGCTGTTAAAGTATGTGGCTATTTATTCCTTTTAATAAAATGAGCCTGTGTTGGTAAACGTTAGCATCAGTTTTTCTTGTTGAACTTTAAAAAAATTGTTGCAGTGTGGAAACACTACTTGAGATTTAATCTGCTTAAACTAAGTATCTTGTTGAGCTGACCAAATTAGCCAGGTTTCCCAGTCTTTGCTGTAATTCGTTAGAGGGAGACAGGCATCTTCAGGTAGAAATTGATTCCACTGCAGTTCTGAGCTTCTCTTCAGAGGTTTCTGTATCTTTCCATTGGTTCTAGAAGAATTAAGTTCCCAGCCTATGTCTCAGCACTTGATACAGCTGGGAGGAGTAAATGCTACCCAAATGTGAATTGTAGTGCCTCTTGCTATCAGTCATCTTGGTGTGACAGCAATGTTGTATTCAAAGGGTTAGCTTGTGTGTTCTGCTGGAAGTTCATTGAACAGAGTTTTGATTTCACAGGCTTGTATTTCTGAAGAAAGTAAGCTGCATGGTCTTTGGGACTGCAGTATCTGCACTGCAACCTCTAGAATAAACATGTATTTGCGGAGGGGGGGGGGTTGAGTTGTTTGGGGTTTTTTCCCTTACTTTGGTGATTGTCTGTATTGAATATTTTGGAGGAAGATACTGGAATTTGGGTTAGGTGCACATTCATGTGTTATTCTCTGCTACAAAAAGCAAAGCTTTATTCTTGTGTGGAGAAAATGGAGGCTAGAAAGCATGGGTATGCATAGAAGAATTTCCTCTAGCTGTCTTTCTTTACAGGACATGTATGCTGAAGGCCCACCAGGTAACAACAAAGAACTTAAGTCTTGCTGTGTCAGATTGCTTTTGGAAAATGGTGAGAGAGTCTGTGGAGCAGCAAGCAGATGCTTTTAAAGGTAAACATCTTCTCAAAAACCAAGTGAAATAGCAACTTTCTGTTAAATAGTTCTTCCACATACGTATAATGCTGTTTTGCCAGTATGTTTGGGCAATTGTGGTTTATGTGTTTTTATACGCTCACCATTTCTCATGAATTGGTAATTGCCCAAGTTAATCTTTTCAAAAACATGTTAAAAAAAATCATGGTATGAAGGACCCACATGCTCTAAAAACCAAAGGAGTAAATAAGTGTGAAGAAAAAAAGTCCATTTTTTATGGGCAAACCACAATTCTTCATCGGATTCAGATGTTGTTTAAAATTACTTTCTATGTAAAGATATCACCTGATCAGCCAGGGCAGGACTGACCTGTACGGAGCTGGCAGTTGAATGGCTCTCTTTCCACTACATTTTTTCAATGTATTAATCCTGCAATTTGCAGACATAATATCTAAGCGTAGACAGCAAAAAACTTTGCTCATTTGCAGAGGTCCTTAAAGTTCTTGGAAGGTTTGTCATAAGCAAGATTTGTGGCAATTTTAGGAGCTGCTAAACTTTTAAGATAGTGGTGAAGTGAATATAGACAATTAAAAAATAAAGGCATTGTTTCTGATTTTTGCAGCCACACGTTTCAATCTCGAGACTGAATGGAAGAACAATTACCCCCGGTTGCGAGAGCTTGACAGGGTAAATTACACTACTCATTTAATTTGTGTGCTACAAAGTGTTGAAGATTATGGATTAAAATTTATGCCATTTAATCTCATTTGTAAAGGTTTCTTAAAAACATAAAGTACTGACATTTTAAAATGTGAAGACAGTGTAAATAATTCTAGGGGAAGGAAATACTGAGCTCTTTGTTTTATGAAATAGTGTGCTTCAAAATTGTGATACTTCAATGGTTAACAAGTCCTTCACTCTTTTAGTATACAGTTAACTGACCTAATTTGCCCACAGGAATAGGTCAGTGTTTCTTTGTGATCGTGACAAAACTGGCAAAGAGAAGTTACATTCCCTAGGCTTTCAAAGAGACAGAGTAACAAAACAATTATTATCCCATTCACTAATTCTTTTATAGAGATCCTGAACATTCAGATGCCATGCCTGGCTAGAGGCATGCAAGAGATGGGTGGGAAGATGTGTGGTAAACCGGGGTAGCTTATGGCTAGTACATACATTGTCCAGAACATGACCTGAAAATATCATTTTAGGCTTAAAGGTTCTAAGAAAGCGGTTTGGGTTTTTATGAAAACGTGATCAAACTATACTTAAAATCTTACTATTCCATATTTTTCCTTTTGTGTAGAATGAACTGTTTGAAAAAGCAAAGAATGAGATTCTTGATGAAGTCATAAGTTTGACTCAGGTCACACCAAAGCACTGGTATGGTAATTTTTTCTTTTTTCCTTTTTTTTTTTTTTTTTTTTCAATTAACTAGCAGAAGTTTACCTTTAAAATATAAAGTGTTTTAGTAAACAAAATTCTCAAATATAAATAAGGAACTTTTTCTTAGGACAATGTATTATTATGCCTTTTGTTTCTGTGGAAGTAGTCTATGTTTGTTTATTATTCTGAATCAGCAAATACTTGCATAATCCCTCAACAAAAATTATATTATGTCAGTTTGTGTTTTGTTCTGGTTTTATACAGTATAATGAACAATAGATATTCCTCAAAAATGAAAAGTATGTTTTCAGATGTTCATTTGAAGTATGAATCAGTAATTCCTTGTAACTTGATGTTTTGGGATTATCATTGTGCATATCAAAATAATATATATGACCTTGGAAAAAAAACCCAAAACTTTTGTGAAGAGATTGAGAAGTTTAATGATTATGTAATTCCTGGCTGTAAAAAGAGCTGATCTGGATGTTTGAGAACTTCATCCTACACGTGGATCTCCTTGGTAGCTTCAACCAAGTAGTACCGTACTGCACTGCCCTTCTTCTCTGTAGGGCAGACATAGGTGTGAGAGAGAAAGTTTAGCCTAAGTATTTTAACAGTGTAGCATCACCGCACAGTAAAGCCACTGTAGACGCAAGCTGAGAGGAGAATAGCCAATGTAAAGGATTACTTTGACAGCCTGTACCACAACTGAGAACCATAAAAAAAAGTTTTCTTTAATGCCTTTGCTTTCAGTGACCTGAATTGAACTGTAACTTGGTCATAGATTAAAAACCAAGATAAAATATCTGACTCTTAATGACATCAGAATAATTCTGGGCATGTGGATGTGTTCAGAGAAAGTGTTGTAGGCAGTGTATTAGTCTAAAGTTATGTTCTAGTCCAAATGTAATGCAGGTTTGCCATTTTGGTGTTTGGTGCTGTTCGCTGTGTAATAGATACTGAAGTACTCTGGCCTATATCTAGTCTGCTTCATTTTATGTTGTGGTTCGGATGGGTGCATAACATGAATGTTTCTGTGCGTTTCTTTTGAAATGTAGTGGTGATTCTAGTTTTGTAATACTTATTGAGCTGTAAAGTAGTACTGGAAACCTAAGTCATGAAAAAATACTTCTATTACCCATTATAGGCCACCTGGAAACAGCAATGCATTTGATGAATGCAAATGTTTCTATCCTGTTAAAATTTCCATTCCTTCCAATTAAGTTTGATTGAATTAAGCAAAGCAAAAGTGTATTTTTATTGACACGTCAGTAAAGAAGGAATGAGATTGCATTTTCTCTTAATCGGAGGACTGCACGTCTCCTACAGTGCATTTATAAGTTGTAAAATCCATAACAGATGGTTTCCAGCACACGCTGTAAGTGAAATTAATTCACCACATCCCCAATTCTTTTCATGGTGATCAAGAATGATCAATAATTGGTCTTTGTTTGAATACTATCTAAATCATCCTATTTTGAACAAAGTTTTTTTTAAGGAAAGTAATTTTTACTGGTGGCAATATTAATTTCTATTTTTAGTGAATTCTTTCACCGTTTAAATGCTTGAATTGCTTTTAATTTTGTATAAATACTTTTACTACCCTAAATATGCCAAAGATCTGTTCCAACAGTAGAAAAAACTAGTAGCTTTGATCCCCATTTATGCTGGTACGTCAGAAGGACAGCTTCAAAATTTTTAAATCTCAAAAAAGGATGCTTTAAACACAAAAGAGAAATTTTCAATCATGCTATTGTTGAAACGGGGGGAGGAGTGATATTTATGAGAATTTCTTCAGCCTTTGTCCACAAGTGGCCTAGTTAAGAGTAGGGCCATTGGCAGGGATGAGGCTTGTGTTCTAAACTAATAGAGTGAATCAGATTGTCTTGTACCACCAAAAAATGGCAGGTTTTATTCTTCAGCTCTTAGCTGTCACCATTCTACCAAATCTGGCATTCATATGACTTATTGGTAAGCTGATTTAGCATGCTGAGCCAGCATAAAATTAACCTGCAAGAAAACCACAACCTGTACTGTAGATTGCGGCAGGAGCAGAAGGAATGTGACTGCTCCTGTGTATACTGGCTGCATCTTATGCTGGCTTAGCTGAGTTCTCTCACTGCAACTGTGAAGTTTTCTGAGTAAGTTTATTATCATTTAAAAAGGTTAAAGTTAGATTATTTCCATTGTTACTTCTTGAAACATGTCATAAATAGGAAGGTGGTGCTTAGTTTTATAGTGACGTGAGGCACATTTATAAATGAATGTCACTATACATTTTGGTAAAAGGTTGGACTTCTCAACTTGCTTCATTGTTTATCAAATCTGGGAACAATCAATGAAAATCCCAGATGGAAAATTACAACACGTTCCAACAAACAAATCAGAAAACTACAGAAACAAAACCCACGTGCTTTTTGGGGAGTGCAGACTTTAGTCAAATCATTTCAATGCTTTACAGTCTGCCTCCTTGTCATTCCCCCACCTGCCATGCATGTGCACACATAGCTCTGCATGGTTATATTGCTATAATCAAAAGCTGCAAGGAACTGTTGTGCAGTGGCAGCCACAACAGTCATAGATGCCAACTTCTGAAGCTGTCTTTGCTGCAGAAAACATTGTGTATTTTTGTCCTTAGTTCCAAGCAGATTTTGGTTGAAGTTGTGTCCTGTTGTTAAAGAGTATTTCCTGAGTTCTGTAGTCTTGTTTTCTCAGTGTTTCTAACAAATTGAATGCATACTTGTTAGACACTTTTGTACTGGAAGCCATCATATGTGTTACAACTTCCTATTTTAGGGAGGAGATTCTTCAGAAAACTTTATGGGAGAGGGTATCTACTCATGTGATTGAGAATATCTACCTTCCAGCAGCACAGACTATGAACTCAGGGACATTTAACACCACTGTGGACATCAAACTGAAGCAGTGGACTGACAAGCAACTGCCTAATAAAGCAGTAGAGGTGAGAATTTAGTTATTTTAAAAAATAATTTTAAAAAAATCTGTGCAAAGCCTGTTGAAATGAAAGCATAATTCCAGAGAAGTAAGATGGTGGTTTGAAGGGCTGACTGCAGTTCTTCTAACCAGTTTACACATCAGAATAGGCTACAAGATCTTGATGTTGAGAAGTAAGTACAGCAGGAACATTGTATTTTGCTCTTCTGATGAACTTTTCTGTTAAAGACCAAAAAAAGCTTTTAAAAGGTTAAACAAATCTTCGAGCTAGGTATATTCATATTTAACAGATTTATGCAAGTTTAACAGAATTATTACTTGCTGCAACATAGTGAAGCAAATTTTAGTGTTGAGTTTATTAGTAATGGATAAGGTGGCAAAGGAAAAGTCACATTACTTTTATGCTTGTACTTTGTTTTCAGAAAGTATGCAAATTTTCATACGTGCAAGAATTGTCATAAATGTTCCTTTACAAGCTGGTGCATGGTATAACGGTCCATTTCAGTAGGCATTGTTTGCTAACTTTCTAGGTGGCATGGGAGACTTTGCAAGAAGAATTTTCCCGTTTCATGACAGAACAAAAAGGAAAAGAGCATGATGATATCTTTGATAAACTGAAACAAGCTGTCAAAGAAGAAAGTATTAAACGACATAAATGGAATGAGAGAGCGGAGGATAGCCTGGTACAATGTAGTGGGTTTTTTTTGCATTGTTGATTAAGTGCTCTGAAATCTTTTTACTGAAGTTGCATATTCAGTATTTTTACATTCTTGTAAGCATAAAATGATAGGGAGACGCGTCTATCTCTCCTTTTCTATATAAGGTTTTAATTCAGTGTTTCTCAATTAATTTTATTATTACCTTTTGTTAATTATTGCCCTAAATAACAGCTAATAGAATTGGTTTAGTTGGTTCAAGGAAAAGTCCTTCTTAATCCACTGGCTGCCCAAGGACAGCCTTGTGAGAATTGTTTAGCATCAGCTCATTTGTTCTGTTAAATATAGCCACATAAAATAACAGCATTTCATTACATCTCTGTATATATCCTGTAATCCAGAGGGATTTCATATTGTTTGCTGTATTTTTATTTTTTTTTACGTTATTTATGCTAGGCTATAGAAGAGAGGGAAATTAAAGGTGTAAGGAAATATTTTTGGCAGTGCTTTGAAAAGATGCCTCTTGAATAAATCCTGTGTGCCAGATAAATGTTGGTTTTATACACTTAAAAAAAATGAAGAGAATGTCAGAATTTTTTTTTTTATTAAATCCTGAATAAATTATTTCTTATATGCTAAAACAATGTTCCATATTGCAGCGAGTGATCCAGCACAATGCCTTAGAAGATCGGTCAATATCTGATAAACAGCAGTGGGATGCAGCTATTCATTTTATGGAAGAGACACTCCAAAGTCGTCTCAAAGACAGTGAGTTGTGTGATGTATTCCATTCTTGTGTGCTTTTTAATCTGGGCCGATTTCTGGATCTTCACTGCAGTGCAAGCTTTTCTGTCAGCATGACTGAGACAGTGGTGACAGTTTAAGATGGTACCGATACTGATAGAAATGTTTAGCAAAACATAGCCTCAAAAGCTAGTGCACTTGCTCTTGCAAGGAGGCAACTGAAAGATAAGTAGTAGAGATCTGTAGAGTCAAAAAATGGTATAGACACGCAGGTAGAAGAATAGGATCAATTCAGGGAAAGTAGTTGTTCCATTTATGGTTATCAATCATTATTAATTTTGATGCAAGTTGCAACTAGGTAAGATTTTTAAATGCCTGACTTGGAACCTAGAGGGCTGTCTCAGTGGAGGGATGCTGTTTTTTATATACTTCCTTGAAATGTCTACTGGTTGGCAGTCATTTTTAAATATTAGTAAAAGATATCTCACTTGTCTTGTATGGCATATCTTACATTCTTTGGCATAAAATGTCCGTTCTTGATCTTGTACCTAATTGTAGAACTATAAAATTGGCTGGTTACATATATTTTGAGTGACACTTAACATCATGTTTCCTTTTTTAGCTGAGTCTGTTATTGAAGATATGGTGGGTCCAGACTGGAAAAAAAGGTGGTTATACTGGATAGGCCGCACCAAAGAACAGGTAAAAGAGGAAAAAAAATATATGAAGAATTTGTAGTTCACTACCTTCAGAAAACCTTATTACTCAGTAAACTTTGAAAAATACCAACAATCTTCACACTATTTAGGTGACTGAAGAAAAAAAATTACTTTTAAATACTTCTGCTATTCATTATTTTAAATATTACAGCACAGAGAATTCCGTATACTTCTTTCATATTTCAGGTACGTAGTGGTTTGTAAACTGTTTTCCATTCTTCAGCTGAATTACATCTTTACTATTATGCCATTGACCTGACTATTAAAGTTTTTCCAGTAGAAAGAAAGTGATGAAAACAATGTGGAACTCAGGCTATTCTCTTCTATACTTTCCATGTATGCCTTTTAAGCAGAGATTTCATGCGGTTTCCTGTCAATGCTCCATTTGGATTTAATTAGTATGTGATAATATTATCACCCGCATTCTAGTCACAGTTGTATCTTCTGGTTGATTGTTTCCATCATAACCTCTCTTCTCATTTGCTTATAGCTTTTTGGATATTTCTTTTGAATTTAAATAGCACCTTCCGTTCAATGCCCAGAGATGATGGGCTTTTTATGTTACTTTTTCTAGATATTTCTCAAACTGAATCATACTTTAAAGAAGTAAGTAGAGTTTAAAAGAATACAGTAGAAAGTAATTGTTTCAGAGGAAGGAGTTTTACAGTCAACAATGTGCAGCCAGGTATGGGAGAAAGGCAGTGACTTCAACCTATCTTACTTGAATTTAATGAACAGCAACTTAAAGGTATGAATCCATGGAGAGTTCTTGCTAGTTGCTAGGCAAAAATTACAATTTTCATCAGTATCCCAGATGATACGTGAATGTGAACCTCGCTAGCAGATACTCATGGAAGGGAAAGGAGGCTAACGCCTATGATTTATTTTTTTGCCACCCTCCTTTTCCTCTTCTGCATTTCTGGGCATAATGAAAAGAAAAAATATGAAAAACTGACAGTGAATTATCCATTTAAAAATACTATGTTTGAAATGTCTTGGCATAAATACCCTTTTGAGTCACTTAAATGTAACAGTTAATAGTGTTAAAGGTATTTTCTGTTCTAGCTTATTAAGCAGGTAGACTGTTTATTGAGGAGGTGCTGATGATCTCTAAAATAATTAATTCTAACTAATCATTCTTATTGTAGAATATTCGTAATGAAACAAAAAATGAACTTGAGAAATTAATCAAATGTAATGAAGAACATGCAGCTTATCTGGCAAATGATGAAGTGACGACTGTCAGAAAGAATCTTGAAGCAAGAGGAATAACAGTGGACCCATGTCTGGTAAGATGCAGAATTGTAACAAAACATATGGAAGCCCCCCTGTGAACATTTGAATGTTCTTTCTAGATAGCATATAAAAGACTCCATCTAAATACTGAATTTGTAATCCAGATGTTTCTAAATGAATTACTAAATGACTGCTTGCACGCAATTCACACACTTCTGTGGGCTGTCAGACAGATGCAGTACAACACTTTGGAATCTGTCAGTTTAGAGTGAAATCAGAATCTGCTGAGCAGATTCTCTCACCTGCATTATGACAAGGCTTGTTTCAGATGTTATGTAGTGGAATCAAGACCTTTAGGAGCAAGATATGATAACATCTTGTGCATTGCTAAGCTTTTGGTGTGGTTGTATGTGCAGTTTGAAGTTCACAGGTACATTGAAGAGAGGGAAATTTTGTAAAAATACTTGGAAAAGGCAGTGTTTTTAAAGTGCCCTGAAGGAATGTATTATATGTTTAAAATGTTCTGGAATATTTATTTCATTGCAGTGTAAGGCTCTTAACCATAATTAGACATTTTATCTAATTAAATGTAAGGTTTTAGATAAATGAGAATTCAAACAAACTAATAGATGTAGATTTTGGCTACCTTTTCAACTTTAATACATGTACTTATTCAAGGTAGAAGAGGTATTTAAATACCTGCAGCCCCTTTCCTATACAGCAGTAACCATACCTTTTTGTAAAGGCCAGAGTATTGATCCACATCCTCTACATGAGGAGAGAGAATGCAAATTGAGTTTCCTTTCTAGCTAAGCAACTGATTTTCTTAATTTTATTTTATAGGTTTTTTTGAAGAGCCACATCTATATACATATGTAATTTTGAAGAACTAGAACATAAATAAGCCTAATCAAGAAAAGATACAAATATTTGTTTACATGAGACCCATTAAATATTTGTCTAGTTTAATTGATAAATTAATGAGTACTACTCAAAATTGTATTCTCAGTGTTTATGTGAAGATTGCATCATGCCAAGAGCAGAACAATTTGTCCTGGGTTTTAGTACATAATTTAAATGTATTTTGGCTGCAGACAATATTTTTAAGCATTCAGTTATGTTAAAAGCATGGAGTCGATTTTTAAATTGACAATTGTCTGTAACGTTTGTGAAATGTAACTAACCCATTAATCATATCCCAGCTGTAGACAAATTGCTGAGAAATATTTAAAGATATATTATGTGACAGTCATAGTGGAATTTGGAGTTACAGTTTAAAATTAAATGTGATTGTTACACTATGCACGATTGTGAGTGTATGTGTTTATTCAGTCAAATTTAAGTACTGTTTTCCTAGATTAAAGACACATGGCACCAAATTTATAGAAGATATTTCCTGAAGACTGCTTTGAACCACTGCAATCTATGTCGAAGAGGCTTCTATTATTATCAGAGGCATTTTGTGGACTCGGAGGTAAATTGAAGAACAGATATACACTGGTATTTTGCCTTAGTATTTTCATGTCAGTTGAAAAAAAAAATTCTACAAATACTTTAAACTAGCCTAACCTTTCTTTTATATCCTTTACCTTGAGATAGCTGGTGATCTTAGATATGTTTTATCTGAGGCTTGTAATTGATAAAATGCCATCCTGGTGCTAAGTATGTAAAATGACCACTAGGTATCAGCTGTGACCTAAAAATGTGTTACTTACCAATGTGTATGGAGAATACACTGTTAAAAGCAGTACTGTACAGCTATTGGTATCTTGTTGGTATCCATTTCTCCCAGTTTCCCAATGAAATTTATTTACCTCACTGATACAAAACATTCAGAAAACATGAAGGGGGTTTTATAGGATAAGTCTAAGTGTTTAGATTTAATGCTTGGAACCACATGTGATCAACGGGAGGGGGGAACAAAACCAACTATGGAGCTTACAAACAGATCTTTTAAATGACTTTCCAGCTTTGTAAACCCAAGCTTGTGCAACAAATGACACTATGCACAAAACCACACAAAGAAAAGAATACTGAGTTTTCTTACTATTGCATTTTAAATCAAAAAGAAATTACTGGAAAGCTAGAGGTCCTCACTCTCTGTGGTGTTTTGTTTTTCTTTTTAATGAGAAACAATGATCCCCATGGAGCCAGAAATCTTTACTACTGCACAAATACCTTTGCCTGCAAGAGATAAGAGAGAATGAGATCCTAGAGTAGAGAGCTGCCTCTCTGTGACACTTAACCTCCTCTTCCTGTTATTATCTTTTTAAGGTGTCCTAATGCGAAGTTAGTGCTCCCTTCTGCCATCCTTGCAGGTGTAGAAACTGTCTCTTCTCCTCTTAACAAATACAGCCCTTGGCCCAACACGATCTTCAGAAGCATTTGTCGGGCAGGGAGTCACAGTATGGAGTTCAGCTGTTGTCCTTCAGTGTGCTTGCTAGGAACAAGTGTGATGTTTCAGTGAGCCTTAGGTTATACTCACCAGCCTGTGTATAGTGTGTGCAAATCTATTTTCCATGTTATCCTTTAATACGGCTGTTTCTCTGAAAACAGTAGATGTAAAGGGGATGCAGTGTATTAAATAGGGCTGACAGTTCTTGAAGTATTTTTGGTGTGTTTCCTTATGACCTACAGTAGTTACTCTGTGGGATTTTTCTGCAAGATCAGAATATGTATAGAGTTTACAGTTGCCACTAAGCATCAAGAGATTCTTATAAGTGTAGGGTGTTCACTGGACATCAGAGGTCTGACACCACAACTTCCCTCGTTTCAGCTTGAATGTAATGATATCGTCCTCTTCTGGCGGATACAGCGAATGCTGGCAATTACAGCAAATACGTTGAGGCAGCAGCTTACTAACACTGAAGGTAAGGCTCAGTGATCTGGGTGTTTGAAACAAGAATTTTTTTAGAAATTTTCAAGTATTCCTCTAGCCATGTGTTCCTTTCATGCTTAGCATGGCTGACTGATTTTTATATCCTGGTTGGGTAATTGAAAGATGTAGAGTAAATAGAATTTGACATTCTATTTACATTAAATGATTTAGTGTAAATATGTCAAATAACTAAGACACTCTCCAGTTTAAAATATTTTTCAGTTTACATGATGCCAGTTGTCAGAAGGAATTTTAATAAATAGTGACTATATTCTTTTTTTTTTTTTTTCCTCAGGTCAATCTGGCTGTAGATTTTAATTTAAAAATGTTTGATATAAAAAATCAATTCTAATGGATTTTTTTAAAGCCATGCAAAATGTGCTATGTAATATCTAGACAAGTTTATATAACAGTAGCTTCCTTATAAAGCGTCATTTAGGTAGCAATCTGCTAGTGCCATGGTACAATTACTAATAATGATCTTTGATCTGTAAAATAGTTTTCAACCTGCTTCTTGAAGAAGGTGCAAGTAAAAGGTTTGAACCTTGTCATGCAGTGCAAGTTACCCTCCATAGAGAGGAAATTGTAGAAAATGTAGAGAGCTAGGTCCTGTCTTTTCAAACCACCTACTTCATTGATAACTGTTGGGCTGAAAATTAGGAAGTTTATTTAGGTAATAGGTATTCCCTCTAAATATGAAGGGCAAGGATATGATAGTTATATCATATGGAGATATTATGGAGATAATACTGCTTTAAAGAGCTTTTAATTCCTCTTGGCCTTGTATATACAGCAACACCCCTCTGTGTGTCATCAATCCTTCAGTAGCATACTCTGCTGTCATCGTTAACTTCTTTTTCCATCTTTCACCTTTAATTGGCTTGGCCTTGGTTCATCTGACAAGGGTGATGTTGATAGCGGAAGTGTAACTGTTAAGGAGGAGGCAGCAAGGATGCTTACAATAAGAGAGTTGTTGGATGTTCCGTCTCAAAGAAGAAACTGCTGAATTTAATAGACAGCAAAGCAGTCTACAGATATTTTTATCTCCTCCTAAAAAAGTCATCTAATAATAATTTAGTTCAGAGAGAAAATAGCCTTTGAAATTTAAACATCTTTCTCAAAGAATTTCCTGTCTTAATGGCCCAAACAAGAAGCTTATGTGTTCAGTAGCCTTTTTTCCAACAGGTTAGTTAGTCTGGTAACATATACTACATCTCCCATAGACCTTCCAAAAATTTTGTCCTTAGGTCGTTACAGGTGCAAAAGTGTTACCACTCACTCTTTTTTGGTTGGTTTTGTGTTTTTGTTTTTGTTTTTTTTACAGTAAGACGCTTGGAGAAGAATGTAAAGGAAGTGCTTGAAGATTTTGCAGAGGACAATGAAAAAAAGGTGAAGCTCCTAACTGGCAAGAGGGTCCAGCTTGCAGAGGATCTCAGTAAGTACCTACTCTGTAGTAGTTTGGAACTAGCTTGAAATGAAGCAAATTCTGACCACTGACCTTCAGAACATTTAATGCGATATGCATTGTTCGTGTGCTAGCATTTAATTACTATCACAAATGGAATTTTTCTTTAATACAGTCAGATCTTACTGATTCAAAGGTGGACATGGGTAGTAGTATAGTGCGATAAAACAACATAATTTACACCATATGTAAATTCACTGATATGTTGCATCAGTATATTGAAAAACGTACTTAAAGCAAAGTAATATTGTAAAGGGAAGTTCTCGTTTTTCTGGTACAACATGGTTAATCCACACCTCAGAGACCTGTCTCTGGGTGATTCAATCTTGACTGTGTAAGGAGGTTTTGATCCTATCTTTTTTTAATTATTGGGTGAAATACGCAGCCTTCCCACCGATAATACTGACTTTTAATACAAATTAGGTGGAAGTGCTTGTAACTTACTGGTCAGCTTGTTTTAGGCCATGTATACAGAAACAAAACCTTTTGGTCATGAAGATCTGATATAATGGTCACCTCTGCTTGATAGGCACAACATATGAAGAGATTTAACAAGAAAGAAAATCTAACAGATATAACCTTCCAGAAGGATTACAGTAGTTTAATGCTGTGAGTCCTTCAGAAAGTGTGAAGGGGTTTTGTGGTTAATACAGTAAGATTTTAAACAGTGTAAGTTTTTAAGGGGACAACTCAGGCTGAGGTGATACTCCTGTTGTCTACCTGTACATCAAATAAGGTTTAGACTGACTTCTAGCTGATGGGGCTTGCTCTTGCACATATGTTGTTGGGTTTTTGGCTCATTCCACTGTTACTCTGTGAGGCTTCCACTTAAACCCCAGCTGTATACCTGGACTGGTAGGGGAAATAAATTATGCTGTCCAAAAGGGAAAAGAAAAAAGCTTGTGATAAAGTTCATGTAGATATGTAAATGTCTCCATCTTGAGATCACAGGTGACGACCTTATATCTTTATTTTGTGCTTGATGTAACAACTAGTTTTCTTTTAAAATATGATTTTGGATATTTAATTCAGAATAAATGAATGCTGTGGTCAGTGTTTCTTCTTCTATTTAGCAATGTTCTGATATCCAGGGTTCAGTGGAACAGAGAAGCCTTCAATTGCTATTAGTTTCCTAAGTATGAGTTATGTCTTCTGGATTTTACATCTAAAACATCATATAAAACAAATGTTTTGCTTACAGTCAAAGGATTTATTTTTGATCATGCTGGTTTGGTTACATTGGAAGTGTTGTTATTAAAATCCCAGTCAGTTATGGTATTTGTTGTCCTTTAGAAAGTGTTGCTGTAATATTTTGGAATTGTGAGTGGGAGTTTTAGTGAATCTAGGGCAAATTGTCTGGGTTTTTTGACTGGTCTCTGGTATGACTATATGATTTTTATTATAAGTTCATAATTCTCTCCAAACATCCTGTGTTGTTTTTGAAACCCTGTATTCATGTAGCTGTTCTTCTAGAGTGGATGGAATGTGTTTTCCATAATATGGTTTTTTCGTATATGTATGTATGTGTTGAGGTAAAACTAGTGGTAACCTGCGTAGTGGGGCACAGATATTTAATGAGGAAGTTACCCCCTGTTATTAGGGAGTAGTACTGCTTGCTTTCTTGCTTTGAAGCTAGATGTTAATTTTTTTTAGCTGAGCAAATACTGGCATAGAGTGAAACTTGGTGATTTTGATTTATTCCTAAATATTGGGTGTTTCAAAACAAAGGAGCACTAGAAAATTCTTAATGTTTAAGTGAATTTGTCTTTATTTTGCACTGAAATCGACTTCGGAATTTTTGCATAGTCAATTTTGCTTCTCACCAGTGTCAGGAATAACCTCCCATTTCAAAGCAGAAACAGCTGGGATTAAGACTAGACCTGTAAGAGCAGCCTGCCAGTGTGTTTATAATCCTAGGTGTCTGTGTATTAGTATATATGCTTCAGGTTTGTAGTATGCATTTCATAAATTGCTGTGTAGCAAAAACACCATCACTGCACTGTATTTTTTTTAGATTCAGGAGGTCACAGATCGCACGCATGTTTTTCTAAGGAAATAATCATTATTCAGTACAAAATGATGTATGATGGCTTGTTCTGTTTTATTGTACCTATGGGAAGGTTTTAAAACTACCACTGCTTAGCTCTGTAGTCAAAATCAGAAATGTTCTCTCTACTTTCTGCATGCTTTTATTGCTAAGTGGTTATAATTTTTTATGGGCAAATGACAGGAAAAAGGGATTTCTTTGCCTTTCCCTTAGTGAATAGAGTGCTTTTCTGTGGTGCAGGTTTTTTTATACTCCTGAGACAGACTTTGATAGCATAGAGCATTGAACTCTCATGTGGCTATACAAGTAATTTCCTTCTTACAGCGTTTAGTGATAATCAGGACTCCACTTAAGGAAAGAAAATCCTGACTCCCACAACACACATTCATAAAGTATTTGTATTTTAATTAGGAATGGAATGGCAGGGATCTCCCGAAATCATGAAGTCCAGTCTCTCTCTATTCCAGGCAGCTGTGTTTACATAACCCAGCTCATTCACATATCTTTAGCTCCATCTTTAAATCAGTTAACTTGTTGGGACTCACTATTTGTACTGAAAACATGTTGCAGGATGTCATTCCTTTAATGGTTACAAACTATCTTTTAGTTTCCAGTCTAAATTTGTAAATATGAGGCCAGGATTGCTTCCTGGTTGGAAACTGGACTTGTAAATCTAAATTATTTATATACCTGAGGTTGGGACACTTCCTTGTGATGCTGATGGAACGGCAACACTGTCTCACTTCTTTTACATCAGTCTTTTAATGCTGAAGCTCTGGAAGTGTTTTATTGTCTGGTTAGGATACTGGTTAATGTCAAACTGTTTCTAACATGGGTGACCCAGTCTTGTAATGAGAGCTCATATAAGACTCAAAAATTATTTGAGCAGGCTTTGTTATCTGTGTTCTACAGCCTTGCATGGTATTTTAACCCTATATATGAGTGTTCCTTGATGACGTTTAGGCCCCAAGTCATGCTGCTTCTCATTGTTCACTTCTCAGGTTTTATTCTGGATATTTTAAAGACTGTAAACAGTTCTTTTGAACTGTTTTTAACAAATTATGTATTTTATAATGTACTGAAGGTTACTTTTTCTTCAAAAAAAGGCTCTAAATGTAATGTACATGTACTGCCTATCATAAGTATCATCATGATACTTGTACCAGTAAACAGTTACTAAGTTTGTGGAAATTAAAGAAGCCCTAGGACCAGAGACCATCTGGAAGAAAGGATCATAAGATACAAAAAGGGGCAGAGCAGAAGATGAATAGCTGAATTTGAAAAGGTTACTTCAAAAATGTCCTAAAATGCAATCAATCCATAAGAATACCTGTACTGAAAGAAGCCTGTCATTGGTTTATCCTAGTGTCCTGTCCCTGGCAATGAGCAGGCGTGGGTATTTAGGGAGCAGCATAAGAACAGGTTAGTCATACAGTAGTACTTGCCTGGTATGCTCTTTCAGCATCTAACAATCTGTGGTTCCAAGATTTCCTAATTTCCTATCTTTGTGATTAATAGCCATTCATGGGGTTTTTTTTTCCTCCTGTGAATTTCTCTAATTGCTTTTTGAACTCATGTAAACTTTGGCATCTGCAACATCCTGTGGCAATTAGTTCCAGAGTTTAACTACACATTGTGTGAAAAAGTACTTCCTTTTGTTTGTTTTTGAGCCACCTGCCAGTTTCATTTGGTTCTCCTTGGTGCTTGCACTGTGGAAAAACATTCAGTAATCTTTCTCTATTCATTTTTTGTGCCACTCATGATTTCACAGATGTTTATGCTACCTGCACTTGTTCTTCTTTTTCCTGTCTTGAAAAGTTCTTGTCTGTGTAGTTGCTCCTTGCAAGGACATTGTTTCATAGCTTCAATCAGCCTTGTCACTCTTTTCCCTTTTTTTAGTTCTACTAAACCCTTTTTGAGATGAAAGAGCAGAACTGTGCAGAATATTTGAAATGTGTCTGCACTGTGGATTTATACAGTTGCATTATGATGTTTTCTGGTTTTTAATCTGGTCTTTTTACAGTAGTTCCTTGTAGTCCATTTCCTTTTATTTGCCTGCTGCTGAGCAATGAGCCGATGGCTGCACCGGACTATCTGCTACAACTCCAAGTCCTTTTGTGAGAAGTAACAGCCAGTTCAGAGCCCTAGTCATTTTACATGCTGTGTTTTTGAAACTGTAGAGACAGTTGAGTATTTCAGGCATATTCAGTAATTGGTAGGAACCTGATTTAATGCAATTGTTTACAACCTACTTCAAAACTCTGGTGAATTATTTATATCGAAGTTCTTCACCAAAGTTGTCTGTCAGATCAAGGACATACCCAGATCTTTCACCCTACCTTGGATAGCCTCATAAGCAACAGGAATTACATTTACTGTCTGGTTGGCACATGCATCTTAATTGTGCTCCTTTCTGAAGGACAAAATGTCTTGATTTGAAACTTATATTACACACAACTTTGATTTAACTAAGCATATAGTAAAATACTGTATCTTAAATATACCATGTGCTAGGTTTTCTAAGAAGTAAAATGGGGTGGAGGGAGCTAAAAGTATAATGGTAAATGTTAATCTTTTAAAAGGAGAATTTCTACTCATAAAAATGCCTCGTCAGGACTGCCCTGTTTGTGTTGCAGGCTTTAAGGCACTGCTTGTAGCTGGAGGGAAGATCTACTTATCTAATGGTGGCAAGTTAGCCCCTTCAGATGCCTATGGCTGTGTTTATGCACAAGTGTGTGTAGCTGTACACAAAGCTTTTCCACTTTCTCTTTTTTTTAAATATTAATTACCCTTTGTTTCTACAATACCTTAGAAGATGGATCAGTCAGTGTGTATCTTTTAATTCTATCGGTAATCTTTTACAATTTACTAGTTCGTACTATTTTCTCCTGTATTCCTATGTAACTTTTCTGAAGTGACTGACATCGAACATTCATGCAGGATGCCTCTGAACTTACTGAAAGTTCTTTACATTTTAAATGTATTTTAATTTTTTTTGCTGCAAAATTTGTTAAAATGGTAAAACTACTGGCATTTGCTGAGGTTTAGGATGTTTTTGATGGCAATGCTGAAGTGGGTTTACTGTGAGGGTGGTGAGGCACTGGAACAGGTTGCCCAGAGAGGCTGTGGATGCCCCATCCCTGGCAGTGTTCAAGGCCAGGTTGGATGGGGCTTTGGGCTATGTGGTCTAGTGGAGGGTGTCCCAGCCCATGGCAGGGGGGTTGGAACTGGATGATCTTTAAGGTCCCTTCCAAGTCATTCTGTGATTCTATGTTTATTTATAAAAGACAATTATTTGAAGTCACACCTTCCCTAGAACCATATTTTTTTAATTGTGTTTTTCAGTATTGAGTAATAATTCTTTTTTTCCTGGAAAAAAAAAAAGAATACGTAGGTGAAATAATTTGATTTCAAGATCAATAACCTTTTCTACTGTTTTATTTTTAACACAAATGATAGAGTAGTAATTTCAGCAGAAATACTCTATAGTTCTATGCAAAATTGATAGCATGTGGATAAATCTTAACTTCCTGTCAACTACTTTTTAACATGGCAATTTTTTTTAATGTTGAGCTCCCAATGAAATGTTTCCCAGAACTACCTAATTGTTTCTAGAATTCCACTCTGCTGGACTTGCTCTTTTTATGTAAGTGGCCAAAGCAAACTTCCTCAGCAATGTGAACTTTGTCCAGCAATGAAGTTGCCGTACAACTTTCCAACACAAGATGGCAATGAATGGCCTTTATAGGAGGAGTGGGGAGTATGAGCATCCAGCAGAGCTAGTGCCAAGCCTCCCATCTCTGGTTATTTTTTCTTGCTTTTTGATGCATGAGCACGGCTTAGGCAGTGGTTTCTTGAATGTTAAGGTTTTTCTTCTGGGAGGCAAGAGCCTTGTCCCTCTTGTTTTCCACTCTCTGGGGCTTTTTGTTTGTTTGCATGATATATAATTTAGGAAGACTGTAAGGGACGGTCATTTTCCCCTCAGTTACACATTTCTCATTAGCAACTGCATGGAAAGTATTAGTTTATTAATCTTTCTTACTAAAAAAATGTTACAAACTGAATGCTTTAATCATTTCAGAAAGGAAATGGGATCTTCTAGTGTCTTATCCTAAACCTAAGTATATTCATATTGCAGTAGCATTTAAAACTTGCTAGGTGGTGCCCATGTATGTTGAATACTTAAGGTGAATCCTATCTTCAGGCAGTCAGCAGGACCTTTGCCATTGACTTTGCTAGAAATGAAATTTCACAGACCCCAAAGAAATACACATGCTCTATCTTCACTTATTTTTTCTGCTTTATTCCTTTTGAACAGCTAAACTATGAATGTTGCAAAGGGATCTTTTATGTGCACAAGACAAATACATATAAGGATAGTACATGCAAAACATCTTTCCTAGGTCAGCATACTATTCATCCAATATCCTGTTCCCTCACAAGTTAAAAAAGAAAACCAGAACTTGGCCAAATTATAAGTAAAACCATGTGCATTTACACAGGGAGAGGAATTGGCAGCAGGTGGGAAGGGCCTTGCGGAATGCCTGTGGAAACTTGATCCTGAAATTACTAGGTATGAATGTGAAGGGGTCAGCCTCCAAGTTCATTTGTCAGAAATATTGACACCTGTACAGGTGTCATGGGCTAGCTGAGACTGCATTCTGCACAAAAGCTTTTTGAAACTTTTTTGAGTGAGCCCTCACATGAAGAAAAGATAGCTTAGGGCCATTTGTTTAAATTCTGTCATATGTTTGTAAGGTATGAATATACAACAGTTTGCAGAACTTAATTATTTTCTTGTAAAGACTAAAACATATAAAAACTAAATAAACCAGTGTTACAGTAAAATACTTTCAAGTTTTATATCTAAAATCATTGTTTTAAGCTCACTGCATTAAATTTTTAACTTTTTCTCTTGTGTTGAATCCGTTAGTGTTGAATGTAAACCTTTTGCAAACTTTGAGCATGAATGATTTAATATCATTATGAATATAATAAACTTACCATTTTAATGGAGTTAAAAAGCTAATATTAGCTAAGTTGCTACTTCCATATGCAAGTTGCTGACTCAGGATCTGGAATTCCTGTGATGTATTTGACTAAGCTGAGTGGGCTCTGTCATGTCTGTTATATGTAACAAAGTGATATAAATCTAAGCATGTCTTTTTTTTATTACGCATTTATGCAAAGTTGCGGATAAAGTCTGTGAGCAGTGCTTTGCAGATAATGACTTGCACTGTGGTTATTTTTTTTTTCTTTCACTACTGTTAGCTGCAGAATAAAAATGTTATATGAAACTAATCAACACTATTTTGATTTGACCTCTGTCCTACATGACATTGTTTGCATGTGCTCCTTAAAAATCATGATTTGACTTGACTTTCTAAAGTCTTTGTTTCCATTTTCTCTTCTGTTATGAGCTTCAACTTTTCTAAAAGGTCACAGCATTTCATAAGGGGAAAAAGCTCAGCTGTAGGGGGAAAGACCTTCTCTCAAATAAGTATATCTTAGGTAATTTTCCCTAGAAATAAGAGGTAGACAAAACAGCTCCAAAAGCATTGGTTAGTAGTCCTGAAATCAGTGCTTAAGGTGCTTGTTCAGAACCAAATGTGGTTTTTGGTGTTTATAAGATGCAGAAAAAAAAGGTAGAATTTTGAAGATATTTGAATGTAGAGCCCAGATGTCACCCCTGCTGCTCAGAGAGACAAGGAAAAGAGTAAAGTATCCTAGGAAATCCAAATGGAGGAGTAACTTTATTAGAATCTGCAGAGTTAGGGCTGTTTCGTGCTCTTATTTCTTCCATGATGCCTAAATATTAGAGTTTTAGAAGCTACGTAAGAAAGAATATGGTCACCTCACAGTTGTGAGACAATTCACCCAAGTAAGGAGCACTCAGTTATAGCCTGATCCTGAGTTGGCAGAAGGTTTCACCAGGAGATGATGTGGCCTTCTAACTGGACAAAAGCAGAGTGGCCATTTCCCTCTAGGAATCACCGAATAGATCTCCAGCTTCCGATAAGCATGTGCGGGGTAGCTACTACCTTAATGGTTCAGGACATTAATATGGCCTGAGTCTTATCAGAGACTGGTTGTCATTTAGAGCAGGTTTATTTCTGCCCAAATCTCAATCGGTCAAAGTGCTCATGTCAGCCATCTGTGTCTAATGAGTTCAAGCTTGTGCTGGTGTCACCAGTGTGCTGGTGGCAGTATGACTCCTGTCCTCCCTTTGAGCTCTGTAGAGGTCCTGGTGCTCCGTGGCACAGGAGGTCAGAGGACAATGTGCTTGGAATCAGTCTGTGCGGTTGTGTCTTCAGTTTCCCCTACCTTTGCACATGATCAAGTCCACAACAATGCATCCTATTATTTTTAGTAGATTTGCTAACTTTCTGGTATTCTGTTAGAATGCAAATTAATTGGGTTTGCATGATTATCATGTTTTTATTTCCATGTAGATAACTTATGAAATTAACCCAAGCAAGTGTGCTTTGACATGAAAGACATTGGTTAAATGTTTATGGGTGTTTTTTTGGTGTGTCATCCCCCGCCCTGAGTTTTGGGCAGCTGCGCAAAACTAATGAATTAAAACCAGAAGAATGTATAGGACGATCTGTTTCAAAGTGCAGATAAGGTAGTTCCTGCTTTGTGTCATGGCGGAAAGTGCTTTAAAAAGCTGCATCTTCTCAGAGAGGGAAGTAATCCTCGAGGGAGAACATACATCACTTGTAAACCTCCTGTGATGGAGTGATGGTTTACTTTAACTTAAGAATCCCAGATGACCAAAGTCTGTCTGCTGTGATTTCTTAAAGTTATTGATGAAGAGTTAGGCACTGATGTCCAGGTTCTAAAACGGATCCTTACAAAGTTCAGCACGTTTGTCACTGACTAAGCGAAGCCTATCACTTAAAGCTGACATTGAAAAATAATGATAAACTGCTACATGAGTAATGACGTATTTAATGCCTGTTAATCTTACCCTAGACCCATGTCTCTTGTACTTGAGGGTCATTCTGCTCTGGTCTGCCAAATTGATTTTTTTCCTACAATTTCCTTAATGATGCCAGGATCAAAACATCTGATTGGATGCTATTTTCTTTTTAGTACTGGTTGCTTATGAATTAATATGCCTATTAATCAAAATTTAAATAAGTACTTATCATGGAGAGATTATTATTTGTTTAAATGCAAACTTTCAAGCTTACCAATCTATGTACTTGTTTTGAACTAGTATGGAACTGTGGAGTGCAACATTCACGTCGGAGAGCTGGAGAAGTCAGCGTGATGTATGTTGCACGTTGTTAATGTTGTAGTGGACTCCACTTCCAATTTGGAAGTCTATATAAAAACAAAAGGGAAGGAAATATTTTCAGCTAGGAATGATAACAAACTAAGAAAAAATAATAGAACGACCTATTTAACTTCAGGGCATGATGATTTAAGTTTCTGACTGTCAAAAATGTAGTTTATTATGTTATAAAAAATTATCTCATCACCATTTCATTTCTGACATATTTTAGAGAGACTTTCACATAAATAGTCCTGATAGCTAGATAATATGCTTATATGCTAACTAATGAGCATGCTTTATTTTGGATGTAGAAACAACATATATCAATTATTTCTCATGTTAAAATCTCTTTACAGTTTTATAGCCTTAAGGTTACAGTAGCCATTACATAAGTAATTTACCTTTACAGCTGTATATGTCCTTTCTACATAAGAAAAAGTTTATTTATTTATTACCCAATGATCCAGTGATATATTTCTGGTTTGCGTTTATACTTTTCACCTATTTCCACTCAAAATAATGAGCATCATCATGTTGTGATTCATTGTAGCTTAACAGTTCTGATTTTGAAATGAAATCTTTGTGTCTGTAAATCTGATTCAAAATGTGTCTGCTTTATGAGGTTGCTTTGTCATTGTGCTACTAAGCTCCTTCTAGCTGTCCAGTAAGCAGCACAGCTAAGTTCTGTTGAAAGACTGAGTTATTAAAGCAGTTTTAATTAAAAAAAATCTAAGGTAGACAGAGGACTTGAAAGGTGCCCGTGTCCTACATTGCTATTGCAGATACCGTGACTCTCATAAACTTGCAGCTTAATATAAATTAATAATCATTTGTGCGTTAAGCTAACCTTAATAACAGTATAGAAATGTATACTAGTTTGTGATCTTTCATCATGATTTGGTGATACTTAGTTTCTTTTCTGTAGACAAGTAGGACTGATATGTAATAGCCCATAGAAACATACCTTGTATAAAGTCAGTAGTCTGCATTATTGTCAGTTTTGCTTCAGCCCCTACCTCTGTTCTCGTGTGCTCTGTGAGACGCAGAAAGACTTGGTGCTTGCCAGCCTGAGGAGCCCCAGGGACCGCTCCAAGCCAATACAAGTTGGCTTCTGTTCTGTGCTCTTCGACTGAGGAGGGGGGGGCGGAATTTGTTGTTGAAGCTGTTTCATTAAGCTGCGGAGGTCTCGCTTGTGAATCTGAGGCAACTATAGATCAAGACATTGATTGATTAGTAATCTACAATTTTATCAGCACAATGCACACTTGCTGTTTCTGGTGCTAAAAAGCATTATTATTAACGCTAAAATAACACTCCAACGCTCTATACCTTGTAAAATTAGCTGAAGTGTTTTTAGATAAGCTGTCTGCTGCTGCTTGGTTATCTTTAGTCTGAAATAAAGGTGATACTGTTTAGTACAGACAGCTGATAGCTTTACTCAGATATGATATGCAGGGATTAATAATTAATGATATTAATACTTGCAACAAAAGTGACTTCAGTGATGGTAGCTGTGATTTTTTTTTTTTTTTCCCTGTCTAAAATGACTTCTTAAGACTAAGATTTTGTGTTTCTACAGTAGGCTAAATATACTATCTGGAGGTGGTCTTTTCCCATTTTAGAGATGGATTGACCTACAACAAGGAAGAGAAAAAATGTACACACACACACACACACACATATATATATGTATGCCTTTGTAGGAAACAGGTTAATTGATGTTTTCTCCTGTTAATGCCATACAAAAGGAAATTTTCAACCAGGTCACCAGCAGGCAGTTGTTGATGAACTCGTATGTTGACTGACTCTTGGAGATTTTAAGTGATACTAATATGCTTAGCGTCTTGTCTTGTTCTAGGGTTTAAAATAAATATTTCTGAGAGGACACTGAAATACTATCTTTGTCTATTTAATAATGAAAGCATCTCATCTGCTGCACTTGGATAGTTAAAGCATGTCCCTGTCCTTCTCATTCTTTCTGGAACTGATAACTGGAGTGCAAGTATTCTAGATGTTGCTCAGATTAAAATACCTTTTATCTCAGGATGGCAAAGGGATTTAAGGCAAGTTGCCTTAAAAAAGGTTGTCAGTAACTCTGGTGAATATAGTGTTGGATGTCTAGCTTTATATGTCTAAGAGGGGAAGCCTTTTATATGTATGATTTATAAATGTATTCACCACATTTTTGTATCATAATTATTCCATTCTAGTGAGCATACTTTGAAATCAGAATTTATAGAAAGAACTTAATTAAACTGGCTGCAAAATCAAATCTCATTATCGATTGCAATATTTATAAGAAATATTTTGTAACAATAAAGGAAAGCTACTACAATGCAGCATCATTTAGCATCTTCGTTCAGTCTAACTACTAGTAACTAAAGAGTATGCTAGCTGTTTTATGCAAGCTTGCATTTTAAAGGCTGTATATTTTTAATGATTCATGGATTTACTACATGAACTATTATAAATTCCATTTAAACTTTGCAGGGTTCTGCAGTGCTTTTATTACACTGAGCTAATTGTTTAAGAATCATTCACATGATTCATCCTCCTGCTCAGCCTTTTTAAAAAAACTTTTAGCTGCTGAAACTCTCTTTACAAACCAATATTTATAGCAGTTTGACAGCAGGATGAGGAACAGCGTTTGTCTTTGTAATAGCTTAAAGAAAAGGCCTTTCCAGCACCCAGCCATGCAGTTACAATCTTGACCTCTTTCTTATGCTGGGAACATACATACAGCAGACAAGCAGCACCTCCCATGTGTTTTCTTGACCCTTTGACTGTCCATTCACTTCCCATCTGTTTTGCAGCCTTAAAGGAACAGAGGGGGCCCTCTACTTATAAATCTGTCTTTGCAGCTGATAAATGATGTTCTGTCTCTTTAAGGGCAGCCTGGGTGGTTTTGCCTTTTTTTCCCTTGCCCCCCCCTTAAAACTTTAGCTTTCCTTTTGGCCTCATCCAGAGGAAAATATGGTATGTGAACAAGAGGAAACTGGCAAAAAATGTGATGGGTAGTTTCAAAGGATTTTCTAAAATTCAGCAGGACATGACCCTGCAATGATCAGTAAATTATAGTAGCTGTTAGGCTGTGGTTGTGTGAGACATGAGAAAGCATGTTGATGCAGGTCTTGTAACTGTGGGTGGAAAGTCTGCTTTCTGGGGCATTATTTGGAGTGACTGTGAGTGTGCTGCCTCATAGTCTTTCAACAAGAAGTAAAGCTTTTGCATGGCCCTTAGAAAATCCAGGAATGTGGTACAGAAGGCTGAGCTCGGAAACGATGATTTTCCCTCCTTTTCCTTCTCCACCTGACTGTTCAGAGGGGGTTGTATACAACTATGGGGTTTGTGTCCTAGGTAGCCCTAAGCTAAAATTCAACTTTCAATAGGAAACTGTGGTAGATTGACATTTCCAGTTTTTAATGGTGCGCTTCTGGGCATTCTGATGAAATAGGACTACAGACTGGGCTTTCCTTTTTATTGGAGGAAAGATGATGCATTCACAGCAGTAAATACAACATTTCTGCTTCTATGGTTAATTAACCATAACACAGAAGTAGCACAGCAAGCAGTGAGAATGTTTATAGGCAAGGAAGGGATTAAGAAAGGAAGGAAGATTAAAAAAAAAGGGGGGGGGGGAAGAGGAAAATAAAGTCTAAGCACAATCCAGAGCAAAAGGAGTAACTACCATGAGCTTTCAAATATCAAAGCCATGTAAACATTAGTTGGAGTTAGAAATCACTTTAATGTAGAACAGGAAGATTTATAATGAGGTATTAACACATTTTTATTGTGGCGGTTTAATGCTATAAGTTTCATCAAAGTACAAAATAAAGGTGGATCTGTGTCCAGAAAGATTTTACAATTTTTCTTGATGCTGCAACTGAAATTTGATGTCATACAGGCAAACTTGTAAACAGGGGAAGGGAATGCTTTTTTATTTGCCTAAAATTCTCATGTAGTTTTCTCCCTGTTGTGGCACGGACAGACATGAACATCTTTAAAATTCTGTGCTAAAACCATTGGTTTTTTACAGGTAAGTATATATGATTTGAATGTCTTAAACTTCATTTATCCTCAGAAGCAAAAAAAGACGGGTTTTGTGGGCAGAGGCCACATCTTCTATTAAACCAATTAATGCAGTTGAAAAATATCTAGAAAACATTTTCTTGCTACCTAGAGCATGGTTGAAATAAATCAGTAATGTACTTTGCTTTTGTAATTTGTGCTTAATATTATTTTGAGATTATTTGGCCTTACCTCAGGAGATTTGTTTGATAACTTAGCCAAGCTTATCTTTAATTAACAGTGCAGAAGCTGGGAAATAACTACTAAAATGAAACAGCTAAACTATCTAAGGCAGCAATCAGTAAGCAAGCACTTCTTGTAAGACTGAATATTTCAGGGGTTTCCCTTCTGACCAGCTTATGATATTAGGAAAAGCAAACTTTATCTGTGGCTACGTCTTTCTGTGTTCACAGTGTATCCAAATCCTCATTACAGATCAATTAGTCTGGTTTTGAGCCTTTAGATTTAGGATCACAGGATTAATGAAAAGAAAATGAGTGGGTAGCATTATCATTTCATATGGAGATAAGGAGAGGCTGAGCATGAATGAGGATCTCAAGATGCCTGAATAAAGAATTTCCTCATTCTGTCAGTGAAGTTTTATGGGCTATGGAGGGAGGATTATGGGAATATTCATGACCAGATCAAGAGGCAGAATGAGTTGATGTATGAACCAGCTTATCTTTTAGGTAAACAGGGGGTAAATGGGAAGTGGAATAGCTATTCATTGCCCCTAGACCTGGGAATTTTACTGTTTTAAAGATGGAAACAAGGGTTTAGTTACAATTATTCTTCATTGATTTAATTTGATTTTTTGATCGCTGTTTAACAGGTGCTGGAAGAATTATGTATTTGTAACTTCAGGTCTGCATTAAAACTACCAAAGACCCCCTCATCTTTCTAGCATCCACTGTAAGCGATAGTGTATATTTAAACTTCTGCAGTACCGTATAATAAGAGTGTAGTACTTTAACACCTTTCTGTGATACTGGAGCATTGTATAACAGTGGTATAATTTGCTAGCAAGCTGCATGATTTTAATCTGTGGCTTGTACATGGAAAAACACAATATTGCAAAACCTAGAAAGAACAACAGGTCGCCTTTGCCTATCCCTTAATTTACTTCTATAGTAAGCATTTTTATCCAAAACCCAAATGATGTTCTGGGTTTGGCATGTTGATAAACCTCCCTCAAAACAAAATGTACTATAATTTACAAGCCTAAGTCACTAATATTTTGATCTAGGTGTCAATCAAAACCCTGCAAATGTGGGTACACAGCTTGTGCATTTCACAGGAGAGAACTTACAGAATCACAGACTGGTTTGGGTTGGAAGGGACCTTAAAGATGATATAGTTCCAACCCGCCTGCCAGGGGCAGGGGCACCCTCCACTAGACCAAGTTGCTAAAAGCCAGGTAAGATGGGTAACATCTGATTCTTGCATTGTAACAATTAATTGTTGTTTCAAATGCAATGTCACACAGTGCTGATGAAACTACAGGCAGTTATCCCAGAATTGCAGACCCTGCACCTGCGCTCATTAGAAGAGTTCTGCCCGAGCATTTGTGTTTACTGGTTTATTAAGATGTGTGTTGTGTAAATGCATAACTCTGCCATTAGCCTATTTGAAAAGTAAACCAATTTAGCAGACTGCTTCTCTGTGCTACAGAATAGGCTTGTGGGAAAATGTTACAGGTTGGCTGGGGTCTGCTGCTGCAAAAGGCTTTACTACCGCTAAGAATACAGGGTATAGCATGAATAATTGCAGCTATTTTGGCAGTCATTGTAGCTGTTCTTTTTTAGGAATAGCCAGCATGTTTTTCCAAAGTATTAAATTACCTCAAGAGCTCATAATTATTACAGTTAAGCAATCATTTCAATTCAGTCCAAGTATAAAAACTAATAAAGTGTTCATAATATGGAGGCAATTTTAGTATGTCTGTTCTCTGAGCAAACACAGCTGATTCAGTATATTCTGGTGGAATACATATTTGCTATCCTGTTATTTTAATATGCCCTAATCAGAAAATTAAAATAGATTTTGTTGGCACAAACCTTTTTTAAGGGTGAAATAATAATTACAGATTTTTGCTAATACTGTTTACTGTTAATTTTCAGGACTGGAATATTTCACTAGCAAGAGGTTGAGAAGGAAAACTATTTACATTTAAGACTGCTAAATTTGCCTGCTTTCACTGAGTCTAATGGCTTGATCAATATAAAGAACATACTTGGGGAAAGCATGTAGCAATTAAAAAAAAAAAATCCACATCAAAAATAAAGCTCTTGAAAGCACAACATGAAGAGATCTTCTGGGTTGTGAGATCTAATCTCCCATTATCACTGGCAACTGCTGCTCATTTTGGAGAGTGAGGTCCAGGATTAATAATTTCCAAAAATGTCAACTCTGTGCAAGATAATAGGACATTACTTCAAAGGCTAATTTTGTTAACATACATAGAGCATCAGTATTGGAAGCTGAGCTAAGTAGTTGCCTAAATAAATGCCACAGAATTAATGTTTTCATTACACAAGAGGTTTATATACTGACATGCAAACAATACATACTGTTTTTATTTAAAAAGGTAGTAATGAAAACACTTTGAATGTGCTTAGTAAGGAGAAGTGATCATGGGACTACTTTTTTTTTCATTGACAGCAGCTTTCAAAGATTCTCTCTGCTGAACTGAATAAAGGAAATTATTTATTTTTTTTTACTCCTCCAGTAAAAATCAGCTACTGCTGCTTCTTAACTTCCAAGATACAGCTTTTGCCCTCACACTGACTGTATGTAATCTTCATTTAATATCAAAGTACTTTAAAAAAAAAAAAACCCAAATGAACAAATAAGCTGAAATTCAAGAAGGTTCTTTGGTGTTTTCTTTAGGACCCAAAGCATGATTCAGCCCCACTGTACATCTGTGTGTGTAGATAAGCACCACTGGGGAAGTGGACACCAAAGCATTGAAAGTATAAGTGGTTTGCCCTTCGTCACCTACGAATTGCATGATAAAGATATAAGTTTGAGATTTCTTCATCCTCATGCAGGCTATTTTCCATGGTTTATTTCAAATACTAACTAAAATTCTGTATTTCTGTTAGAACAGGGCTACAGGGGGTTGTTGAGGTTCTATTATTATCATTATAATAATAATTACTCTAAAATGGATTTCATAACTGTGTGGGATTGTCACTTTGTTACTGGATGAAACTTTTAGTACCCTTAGCAATGTTCTTAGAGCATTCTCTTTAGAGGTCTGTTTTTTGGGGGGGGGGTTCCCCACTCATGCTTATGAATCCCATTTAAGGCTGATTGTTTTATTTTTCTTTCTGTTTTGCTGTTATTTCAGCTCAGGAAAGCAAGCTTATGACATATGGTATTGCTAAAGAGAAGAAAACATTAATAAAAGATTTTTTTTAAAAAAAGTTCAAACCTTGTATCTCATACAAGGGAACATACGGCTTTAATCTGATAGTATTTTTAGCTTGAAATTAAAAAAAAATTGTGTTTATGCTCATCTAACTTATTTTTGTCTGTCCTACTGCTTTCCTCCTGTTCCTTCATACTTCTGAAGTGTGTGTGTTTCATAGCTATAATCATACACAGAAGGAGCTTCAAATGAGGATGTGGTGAGAGAGAAGCAGGAAATCTCGCAGGCTTTGGATTCCAGCTATGTTCTAAATCTTGCTTCATAAGCAATTTAATAAATCAAATAGGTTATATGATGACAAGTGTTGTATGGAATTAAGAAAAGAGTGGAAAAATGCCTAAACCCCTAAATTTTTCCCAGTGTTGGTTGCCTTTTCATTCTTAGTAACTATTTGTAGTTGTGCTCAAGTCATGTTTTTGCAGAGAAATAAACTCCCAGCTTTAGTATTCATATAAAATAAGATTCTGCCCACATCCATCTGGTTATTACTGAAGTACAAGGAAATAAAGTGCAAGTTTTAAACATTCTTAACATCGTGCATGCCCTTTTGAATAGGTGTCTTGAGTGCTGACTTTGGTTCCCTGAAATTCTCCCTGCTGAAAGGGCACTGGCTTTCACTCTTTTTAGAATGAGTAGTAGTGTTTGTGTGTCTCCACTTTCTGTGGAGAATAAAGATATTTAGTTAACAGAGAAAGGGATTGGTGGGCATTAGTTAAAAGATAACAACTCCCTACATGTAGCAGGTGTATAGTAGTTCTGCTGTGCATGATCTAATGGAAATTTCAGGGGTTTTAAATACAATGTTTCTACTATTGGATTGCTTTAGTAAATTTTTGAATTATTAAACTAGCATGATAATCATAAAATGTTTGTAGAAATTCTTGAAATGGGACAGGGTTTCATTTTTTCTGATGTAGAAAAAATGTTCTAAATCTTAGTAATTAAGAAACTAAATGCATAGGGCAATATTGATGATAGCATTAGTTTTTGTTCATGTTTGCAGAGGGTTTTTTGTGGTTTTGGTTTCGTAGTGGGTTTTTTTTTTTTCTTTCTGGGCATGTCCTCACTTAAGTATTAGGTATTTGAACGGTGATCTTTTTAATTTCTCCAGAAAAAGTTCGGGAAATCCAGGAAAAACTTGAAGCCTTCATAGAAGCCCTCCATCAAGAGAAATAGATTGTTCAAGCAGGTAATCATGTTTAGATGATAAAAAGATTGCTGGAATTTTCTCATTGTTCAGTATAAAATGATTATCCATCTCTTTCAGATGCACACATTTTCATACAGACTTTGTGAAAATTCCTTTTTGTTTTATTCCAGTGCCTACCTGCTGCTGCTTCTTGCTTCTAATCTGCAGAACTATACTTTCAGCTTTTACACTACAAGCAGATAGGAAACTTAGTAGAAATACAATTGCTGACTAGTTATGCAGATATTATGAAACACTGTAGGCTATTTGATTATTCTCGGTTCATTATTTTTATGTGTGTTAAGAGAAAGAAGGCATAACTAGCTGGAATCAAAATTAAGGGAACACTTTTCTTGTCATAAAAGCATTTTTTGGTTCTTTTTTTCCTCAAAGGCACTGTGTATTGTTAGCAAAAATATTTGCATGCAGCTGATTTCCAAATTTCTTTCTTCTACAGTAATTCTCAAAAACACAAGCTTAAGTGCTGTCATATGTTTGCGCACCTTTAAAATAATCCCCTTTCTGTTTCAACAGCAACTTTACACAAGAATGCAGCCTTTTCCAGGATACCTTGCACAAAGAAGACTGAATAGAAATGGCTTTTGTGTCCCATTCTCTTTCCTATTTTTTGGGGAGCATCCTGAAATGTTGGAGGAAAAAGAAAATAATGTCTCATGGGATTGAGAAATTCAGTTAAAATCCACCTGCTCATTTAATTTTTGAAGCTACATGCACATGACAGAAGAATCTGACTTGTGTGTCAATGGGATAGCTTGGGAGCTTGCTGAAGTTGTACATTTAAGTTGGGGTTTTTTTTCCTGAAAGGAAAAAAAGCTTTTATTTTTGGCATCTGTCTTGTATGGTAGAGCTGGATCATATTCATAAAATGATTTTATCTGTTGTCATTTTCTTGCCTGCAAATGATCCTGGGAGTTTGACATAAAGTTTTAGTACTTGTATGTACATTAAAACGCCCTTCTAAGTAACGCCATTTGTATTTGTTATGTTCTGTGCTGACGCATTCTCTGGTTGCTCTGGTACAGATTTAAAACCATGGTATTGAGATCTTGAGAGGAAGTTGTGGATTTTGTTAAACTCCTAAACTCTTGAGAGACATCATCCAAGCAATTCTTGTAGTGCTTTCAAGTGAAAGTACAGACTCCTCTTCACTGACACCTTAAAAGGTTTGGCTCAGGAAATAAGGTCAACAGTTGCTCCTTTTACCCATTCTTTCCTAATATGTTGTTACTCTTGAATCATAGCCGATTACATTTCATTTCTGGGATTGCACAGACTCTGATATCCTTGTTAACTCCTCCCTTCACCATAGGTACAAAGTAACCTGATGGAGTACGTGTGAAATGTAGAAAGATACTCCGTACAATTCCAATTTGTCCAAGCTGCTTAACTAAAAAAGGAAAAATATAATTAATGTCATTTTTCTAATAGCTACTGTAAGACCAAAATCACTTTTATAAGAATGTTATGCATAAGGTTCTACCACTTGATTTCTATCATTCAGTATAGTAAAAATAGTAAGCAGTCTTTCTTTTACTGCTTTTCAGTTTTTCCATAGAAATGTCACTTCTGACAAATTTAAGCATGATATAGGCTCTGTATTATAGGTGCCTGGTGATTAATCACCACCATATTTTTGTGCCCACGTTTTGCCACAAACGATCTGGATACACTTCTATGGAAGAAGATATTAGGCCTGAAATAGTTTGTTTTGCAGTTCTCTGATTATGTACATTGAAAAATTGACCTAGGTTTATTTTTCCCTTTTGAAAAGGCTATTGATTTTGATGTGTGGCAATTAAAAGAGAAGAATCTGAACATTTTCCAACAGCTATTGTTTCTGTTTTCTCTCAGAGGAAACAATACAAAATTTAGTACGATGTTCCCCAAATGTTCAGACATAAAATATTTAGTCAAGTGGACAAAAAGTTAATGTAAAGCTATTCATAAAATGGTGTTGAAAGGTTAAATATTTCAACGTGATCTAGCTGAACGTTTGGGAATCTTCTGTTTTAAATTGCTTCCTGCAAATGAGTGTTTAAGAACAGAAAAATGAAAAAATGGCTTGTCATCATCATTCTTTGAAGATAACTTCAGAAATGTACATTTGTGCAATTCTGAAGGCAGAGTCCTTAGGTTGTATAGCAAGTGAAATAAGTCTGTACTTGTGTTAAATCCCTCTTTGTAAAAAAAACAAACAAACAAACAAACAAAAAAAAACCCCAAACAAACAAAAAAACCCCAAAACAACAAAAAAGAAAGAACTATTGCATTTACCTAGAGATCACTGTTTGAAACTTCTGTGTAATGTAAACGTTGCAAAATGTAGCATCCAGTGGCCCAGCGTTCATCTCTTTTAGTGTGATGTTCCTATAGGTTTAGTTCCAACTCCTCTGTGCTGCTCACCTATGACTTGGCATGATGTATTCTATGAAAACTAGGTATTTATTGAATAAAAATGTAACTGAAGGAATAATAAAATGTGGGTTTTGAACACAGTGCTATTGGACCTAATTCAGAAGTCACTTTGGCCTTTTTCTCATTTCTTAAATTGTGAAAAAGTATACTGCTAATGATGTTAAAATGTCTGATTCAGAAGTGCTGTGTCAGCACCAAGTTAGTGGTAACTGTACTGTTATCTTTTACTATATAAAGTAATGATTGCCTTACCATTTATGTAATACAATTAGAAAATTATGTCTTATGAAAAATCATTATGTTGAAAGCTTAGCTCTCTGGAAGTTTAGATAATGAACCGATACTCAAAGTATAAATGAAGACCAGTTTTGGAGTGTTAGTTTCAGGTGCATTTAAAATAAACATGCTTACTGGGTCAGCGGGTTTGAGAATTATAGAGCAGTCAGTTTACCATCCCATGAATTCAGCAATATATCTTTTTTCTTCAGCTAAAAGAAAAAGAAAGAAAAAAAGAAAATTTTACAAAATTGATCAAAGAAAAAAAAAATCACTGTAAAACACTGGTATTGAAGGGGCTGCTTATTTGCTCCACAAAGCTTAAATTGCAGACATGAGCATGTCAGGATCAGTGAAGGATTATAATTCTACACTAACTTGATTTCATGATTAAACTAATCAAAAATGCTCTTAACAAATAAGCAACAGGTAATTTTATGCTGGTTTTTATAGGATTTTATGTTAGAGGAAAGAAGAGTTATGGCAAGTTGTGCTTATCTCACTAGTAAGTTACCATCACTTAACAAAAGTAAAAATGGGCTTAATAAGCACTATTAGTTGGCCACTTGAAAATTGCTCTTTGTAAGGAGTATCTTACTAGATAGTTAGCTCTAGTTCTGTTAAGCAGTATAAGACGCGTGTGCTGACTCTTAATGTAATTATTTGAACTGTCTCTAAAATTAATGTGATACTGAAAAGTATGTTATTTCAAACTGTTTTGCACAAGTTCAGGATATTTTTCTGTACTACATATCCTACCTTCTGATTCTGCATAAAGCAATTTATTGTAAGGAGCAAATACTAATCTGTAACTTCTGTGGCTTTTTGAGATTAGGAGGGGATCAGCAAATGCAAATATAATTATTCCATAATGGATATTTCATTTCCAAAGCATGTTCTTTACTGTCATGTAGATATGGTAAGATATTTCTGGTTTTCATGAAATGAGATGTTTATGAGCCAAGGTTTAAATATTAATGGCCAAGGGTTTTACTGTTGCTTCTTCATAAAAAAGGTACAAATGGTGCTTTTTCAAATGTCAAGAATTATTCCGAGTAACCTCATCCCAAGTTATCAGACCGTGAGGGAGATGAAAAACTTGGAAATGTGTAAAAGTGTCAAAAGTAAGTAGTTAATTAGAGGGTGAAAATATCAAATGAAGTTCTTAGTTATTACAAACATACCGGTATGCTCTATTTCACCATCAAGGATATATTAATTTTTGAACTGAGTATATTTTAAACCTAAACTGAGTCATGATGTATTTCCAAAGCTAAAGTTTAGAGAATTTAATTTTCATATAACTTAAATATAACTTAGTAACTCTTAACAATTGTATTAAAAAAGACACGAGATTTTCATCGCTTCAGTTGAGAAATGTTGAAATATGGAATCTCCGTCTGAGCCAGGGCCCCTTGAGTCATTTAGAGCTCTTTGTTCTTGGTGGGATTTGGTCCTGGAGATGTCTGGGGGATATTGTTACGTCAGTGAAGGTGTTGCCATGTGAACTCTGTCTGTCACAATAGCTCTGTGTTTTTGCAGAGTTGCAGCATGAGTTTTCTTTGACTATTTGGAATGTGTTTCTAGGTCTTGAGGTGCTTTAGGAAATGTTCCAGTCATGCTTCCTCACATGAATGGGATGTACAGTGGGGAGGATTACTCAGATATTGGGGTACCTCACAAGAACTTAGTATGTATAGCTAGCTGAAAAAAACAGCAGCTAATAAACTAGCTTCCCATATTTTCCTTTTGCTTTCGTTTCCTTAGGAAGCATGTGACTAGCAAACTCCATTGGCTGAGAAGTAGAAACCTGCCCATTTCCAAAGCCTGGAGAGAAAGTAGGGGTTTGACTACAGTTCTGATTACAAACTACCATGCCAGCCTGAACTGCTGTATTTCCAGTTCAGGCTGTCTTGTGTGCAGACATAGTTCTTGATGCTTGATTTCCAGGCTAGGAGATGTTTTATGAACACTCTCTGATCACCTGCATAAGGGAAATAAAGATATTTTTCTAGAGAGCTTAATAATTGGCTTAAAGAAAAAAAAAAAAAACACCCCACTTTCATCCTGACCTGAAGATTTCAGTCTTAAATCTTGAAGGATTCTAGCACTTCATTTGATAGGATACCCTTGCAATGACTTACTACCTCCAAGGTACTTGTTTGTTTTATTTTATTTTTTATGTCAGTTTAGAGCTATTGTATCCTGTTCTATTTTTATAATTAGTTCAGTAATCCATCTTCCTGTGCAGAAATCTTTACAGACCATGATCAATCACTTGCTAGTTTTTATTTAGTAAGATAAATAAAATGCACTGTAAAGCCCTTGCAAGACAGGTCCTGTGTAGTCAGATAACTCTTAAAGCTGTAGTTTGTCAAAACTGTTATGCGTTCGATATAGCTGTGATCACAGACCTTTTACAGAACAAGACTATCATCAGGAATTTCTCAGTATAAAATACTACACAGAAACGAGGGAAGAAGCTGAAAGGATACAGAGATTGTAATGATTGTTTATGCTGCAGTGCTAGAATGGAAAACCTGTGCAGCTTTCTGTGTACACAAATCTTGCTTGCATCTGCCATCACCTCAGTGCTGTAGCACATCACAAGTTGAAATTATCCAAGCTGTTGTTCTGTAAGAAATGCTAAAAATCACAGGCATGGTTTTAGTTCTGACTGTAGAAGTGGTTCAGGAAATAGTTTTGAAAGGGCTTCTGGAATGGCTCCTGAAACAACTGTAGAGCCAACCTCAGAAACTGTTCTAGAAGCATTTCTGAAATGGGTGTGTTTCTTGGGTTGGTGCCATCAGTGGGGAAATGTTTCCAGAAGTGGCTCTAGAAGTGATTATGGCAACAGGGCTGAGTCTAGCAGCTATTGTAGCGTTTCTCAAATTGTACTCTCGGTGGGGTTCTAGGCATGGTTCTGGAGATGAATTCAGAAATGAGCCTGCCGTTGGCAGTGGGACTGATTCTGGAGTTGGCTCAAGGTGCAATTCCAGAAGTACGTCTAGCCATTTCCGCTGAAAAGCTGTTTACTGTGCACAGCTACAAATGGTTGTGTGTGTTGCAGAACACTGATAGAAGGCTGTTTATTTGCTGCTGTTGGAAGTCTGGAGGGTCTAAGAGGGCTTCTGGAGCAGTGTGTCCTAACCTGCATGGTGATTTTCATGTCTTCAGAAAGGATTTCTGAACTACCCTTGGTAGTGGCAGTCAACACGATGAACTTTAACTTCGTTCAAGTTTTTCCCCGAAGGACAACGATGAACCTTTTGAAGGTTAATCAGTGGTACATCTGTTAACACCTTGGATTATAGTGATCCTAACAGAGGAGAAGATGTGAAGTTCAAAATAAAAGGGTATTTTATAATAATTTTTATAACAGAAGCAGCTTAAGTGTTGTATCCTCTTTAACATATTGGAGACTCTTTTTATTTTTTTTTCAGGAAAGAGCTGGGCATCACTGGACAAGACTGACAGCTGCCACATCCCTAGAACTGTAAAGTAGAAGCATGTTCTGTTTGTGCTCTATTACTATCAGCCTTACAATTTGGAAATGACATAAACTCTGCCCTTGACTGATTCTACACGTTCGTGTTTCATAAAGGAGTGTCTCTTCCTGACTGCTGAAATATGATAGATTGCCCAACAAAAGCCTCTTTAAATCTAGAAATTATTTCACTGCAGAAATCATAACCAAAGATCATTCTCACTTCCTTTCCAAGCAACTGTTCTCTCTTTGCTAGCCTCACGAAATAGGTGTTAAGGTAACAGTATGTATCCTATATTTAAGAACCTTTGAAGCAATATTTTGCCTCATCTCCACAAGCCAATTGCCTATGGCTTTTGATGTTTAGAGATGGAACATTCATTGCAACCTTCCTTACAATGAGTCTGTTCTGGTTCATGTGAAAATCAACATCCTTTTTTGTGTTGCTGCCTGACAGGATGCTACAATACTATTAGCATTTGCAAAGAGTTTGCTCCGTCTAATAGTGCAACCCCCGGATCACAGGCTGCTCAGTTTGTGTTTCTCTATTATGTGAAAGACACAAAGAAGCTGAAGGCTGGCAAAGGCCTGTCAAATCTTGTAATGTAGCGAGCGACCCCAGAGCTTCATTCTGCTTTATATCATCCCTTGTTCCCCATCCCACCCCTTTCCTTGAATGGGCTCTGAGGTAGGTAAATGAATTCAGCGATATGGTAGGCGGATGATTCCTTTCTGACCTCATTCCTGTACCATTTGTTTCCAGCCTTGTTGGAGGGAAGGGGACATATCTGAATCTTTTGTTTCAAATAATTTTCTTGCAGGTTGGGGAGTTAATGCAGACCTTGTCTGAACTCACCCAAGCGGAAAGTGTTCTGGGTACAAGTCCTGACACGCTTGGTCCCTTGGAATTGCCAGATTAAAGGAGAAAGCAATGAATTGGAATTCTTTCACGTTTGGCATTGCTTAAACACCTGGACACCTTTTTTTTTTCTTTTTTTTTTTTTTCAATGTGCATGTGTTTATATCCTCTCTCATGCCTTGAAACATCTGTCTTAAGAGCAGACAAGAAGCAAACAAAGAACGACCTTTGAACAGCCTGCTGTTAGGTGTTTTAGTTCAGAAGAAGTTGTTGGGGCCAAGGTGGGAGCTGAGTACAGCATACACCAAACAACAGTGGTTTGCAAAGGAGTATTTCAGACCTGTGTCTGAAATTGGCAGAGCGCTGCTTGGGTTTGAAGAGAGTCGTGTTGGTTTCTGTAGGGATTGGTCTTGGATCATGTGTTTGATGGTAAGGAAAGCAATGGTTTCCTGCATTCCAGGACTGAATTTTAGGAGCGACGAGACCTTTCATACCAGAGTTGCCAGAGCTGTGCATCCCTGAAGATACTTTTGTAGAAGGAAGACTGGAGGAATGTGACCAGTAGCAAAATGTGAGGTCTAAGTACCACCATAGCTGTCCTGCATAGTCCTAAGTTTGCCCTCTGCACTGCCTATGCCATGATGTTTGGAGGGTTGTTCTTACCTTAGGAATCCATTACTTGAGAGGTATCAAACGTAACACAAAAATGTTACTCCCTCCAAGTCTTAATTGTACGTAGCAGTAAGTTTTCAGTATCTGAAGTGTAAAATCATAAGTAAACCACAACAGGAACCAGTCTACGTTATTTCACTGTTAGTATTCATGGAGGCGTTCTGCTGAAGAGAAATGTTGTGGGTAACTTGAACTGCATAGCAGCATACGTCTGAGAGGAAAATGGGAGATGCACAACAACTGCCATGTACTTAGCCCAGCAGAAATCTGGCGAGCGGCCTGTTTATCATTTGGGCTCATCACTTTGTGTTGCACGTATGCTTTACAGAAGGCTTCCGCAAGCCAAAGCGGACATTGGGACAAATCTGCAAGAAGATCAGGCCTCAGAGTTGGTATGAAAGACACAGACGTAAAGGGGATGAAAGAGGATGGTCATACCCCAGGTAAGGGTGTGCCTGAAAAAATGAAGATATATGATTTTATGTTGGTGGACTGTAGCTTGAATGTACAGCCATAAGACATATTGTGTAGCATAATGTGCATAGGCATCACTCACATTTTCTGCATGTGCTTATAGCACTGCATGTTATGAAATAAGTAGTGTTAAGCTTGAAAAGCAAACTTCCACATCCTGTGTAGATTCAGGGCATCCCCAAAACAAACTCTGCTCATGTTTCATTTGTGATTCCTCTGTGGTATGTTTGTATATCTCAGGTGGAAGGTGAGCTCATCTAACAGTTGTAAACTCAAACCCACCTAACCTAAAAGCTATTTGCATGTCCAAATGATTTTGTGGTTTAGGACTAATTATGGACTAAATATTTCATCCAAATAGAATAACTTCCCTGCTCCACCCCCAGGATTTCTTGCTAAGACACTTTATATTTCCACAGGGTTCCAGTACTGATGACGTATAGCTTCGTGTGAGGCCTTGCCTATGTTATCACAAGCAAGACCAGCATGAATATTAACTGCATAAGGCCCTTTAAAAAAATATATAAATAACTAAAAAATTTAAAAATCCTCCACCAATAACCAGGAAGGCAATGCTATCCCTTTTGTTCTTACCATGTAGTACCTCTGCTCTAACCAGTGGACAAAAGATTAATTTTTATCTGGCAGCTCTGATCAATTAGATCTTTTTGCAAGGAAGCTTTTTTTAAGCTATTAAATGTTTGTTTCATGGCCCTATATTGGTTGCCACTATCACCATAAGGAAAATAAGAGCTTCCCATTTAAAAAGGCCTTTTCTCCTCCTGTCAGTTTATGCATAGTCCATCCCTTCAGCTGGAGGAGATAACACTTCCCTTCTCAGTAAAAGAAAATAACTGTCCATTGCCCAGTGCCTGAAAATTAGAATTCAGCAAGGCTTATGGAAGCACAGCTAGCCATAGGTTATCTTGTGAAAGTTTATCTCTGTACCCGGCGTTGTTGCATGTTTTTACACACCCTGTTTGCTTTTCCTGCCAGCACAGCCTCCTTCCCTGTCCTCCTCCGCCTGTTGGCGTCGAAATTACTCCCACACCAGGTGCCATTCTCTGGCCTGTGATGTGCTGAAGGTCAGATTAGGTGTTTACAATAGTGCTGTCTGGCTTGAAAAACAGACAGTACAATTCACACTACTGCTCATGTCCCTTTTTAGTTTTGTTTCTGCTGTCTTGATTTTAGCAGCAAGTGTGTAGCACATTTTATAAATGTACCCGTATCTCAACATATATACTATGTATGCGTATGTATGCAATGAAAAAAACCCCATGCTGACTACCTCAGAAATCATGGCTTGCTGACTGGTCTCTGCGTAGCCCAGCACAGAATTTATTTAAGTATCTAATCTAGTCTGAAAGACAAATGCTGTTAGCAGATGAGTAACGGAAGAAGCATTGAAGAGTGGTTTGTGACCAGAGGCTGTTTTCACTTGCTGAAGCTTAGGGCAACTCCCAGATTCTCACTGAAATCAAGATCTGTGATGAAAAGGCTTGTAGCCTGTTGGGCCAAGAGACGGGGATTATAAGAATATTCATGACTCCTGAGAATCAGCAGGTGAGACCTAATGCACACATTTGCCCCTCACCCCTTTCCCCAGCTCATCCTTTCGGTAAACAGTATATAAAGGCTGGGTTCCCAGAGTGACTGAACTCAGTTCCTGATCTCTTTTTCTTTCTCTCTTTTTTCCCCTCCATTCTTTACAAAAAAGATTGCGCTGGTTTTGCCACTTGTTCCAAGCAGAAGCATGGACAGTCCTTTTCTTTTCTAAAGAGCAACTGTGTGGCCAAACCAGAAGTCTTGTGACGTTACTTAAGAAAGCAGAATGGTATCTTAGCATCTGAGGCCTCTTTTAAAACGTAAAGAAAAGCCTTTCTGGGAGCTTGGATAAACTGGAGAGGAATCTCTGTGACATATGTGCATTGTCTTAGGAAAGCATGGGTTGAAGCCAACCGGTGGGTATTTGTCATGCCTGTTTTGGTGTGCTTGCTAGTTAGTAAACACCCAGCATGTAGAGTCCATGCAGTTAGAAGCAGTCGTGGTATGTGATTGATGCGGGACACTGTTACAGGAGAGTGAGTGGCAGGGGACGTTCTGTGAAAGGCAGGTTCCTAGGGCAGGGTGGGGAGAACTATTTTGCCAGGTTCTCAAGTGAAGCACAAAGGCACAGTCTGTAGCAGGTTTCACCAATCAAGCTTTTGCAAAATTGTCTTGCTCTTTCACTCTGGTGTGGGTGAAGAAGGATTCTCATGAATGCTGATCCTGTCCTGATTCTGACAGACTTTACCTGCAGGCATGAAGTTGCATGTTCAGCGTGGTGGGGTAGGGATGATTGTCAGCTCTTCAGCTGAAGCCTGGGCGTTGTGAGTCCTTTGAGGCCTGAGACAGTGCCTGCAGTAAACAGAGCAGAACACACTTGATTTTTGCTTTAACTGAGTGTTGTTGCATGCTTTTTCTCTGCAGAAATGTTACTCGGTATTGTTCGCTCTCTCCCGTGATCTAGCACAAGCCCTACTTCTACTGGCTTGTCATTCTCCTGTACACAAACTGCAGCTGCAGATCAGTAATAAACTGATTTAGCAGAGGGAAGTGTCACCCCGAATGCAAGGCAAGGCCATTTAGGCTGCTGTCAGTCCAGGGTCTGTGCCACTTGCCCAGGACTGGGTGCAACTGGAGTACTAATCCTGCCTGTATCTCCCTGGTGTAAGGGGAGGGCAGGCACTTCCCCAGGTCCATCAGCCTTCCCAGCAGGGACAGCCAGCTGAAGCCTTGCTGGCTGCTCTGAGATGCGGGTGACTGACCAAAAGCATGGTTTGGTACAAACGTACCACTGTGCCAACATTTGCTGTAACCTCAAGCTTGCAGAACATCTGTTAATGAAGCCACAATGCATTAAGGTATAGGTAACTCTTTTAAGGCTTTCAGGCTTTCCGGGAAGGATATTTACAGCATTTTAAATCCCCCTTGGAATTTCAGTCTGCAAGAGTTGTAGTGCCTGGCTCTGACAAAGCTGTTGTTACACATGGTTTGAAAGTGTCTCAACATAAGGATGCTTGTTTGTTGTATCCTGGTGACAGCATCTGAACAAGATTTCAACAGTTTTCTTGTTAATCTGAATGTAACTCGATAGCACTTGGTTCTGTGGCTGGAATTTGGTCCCCAACAATTGAAACTGAACTGCTGTCTGCTCAATATAGTTTTTCTAGTAACTGATGCATCTAGGTCAACAAACTGACAGGCATTGCTCATTTTACTGCTTGGCAAATATTGAACTAAAGTCTTCAGCACTGTAACACTGTTGACAATTGCAGGATAATGGCATTGTCCTCTTTTGTGACCGTGAAGTGCATCTTCACGTCCAATTCTGGCATAACACGCTCTGTAAACAACAAGGGATGTTGTGATCTGGAGTCCCAAGTGTTTGCTCTGACAATATAAACTTACTGCCTGCTCTCTGAAACCAAACATCCTGTCTCTGCCATGGTTACTTCAAACTGATATTGAAACAAGCCACTCCCTTCCTGAAAACACTGGAGGGCGATGGCATGGCTGCTGGTGGAGGACCCCTTTTCTCTTTTGGAAAGCTGTCTGTGCAACCCTCCTTTATTATGCTGCAGGTCTATGTTGAGGAGTCCAGACTAGGCTTCAAGAGTCGGAAAGTGAAGAATAATAGCTGGCAGGGGAAAAAAAAAAAAAATCACTGTGGATTAGTACAGTTAACAGTAGTCCCTCTGGAAAGGAAATGCTGTGCTCCAAGCCCATCATCAGATCTTTCTTTTCTATGCCAGCACATCAGAAGAGACAAAATGTTTATGAGCCAAAAATGCCATCGCATGCATCCTGTTACCTGAGCAGAGCACTGTTCCTTGCCTCTTCCTTGTCCTCTCCAAAATTAAACCTCCCCATGACTTCTGTGAAGGTCCAGGGTCCTTTGAGTCCCAGCCTCCATAGTTTCAATGGATGGTCTCTCCCTTCTGCTCTACTAGCATCTCTGGCTCACTCATTTGCTAATGTGAGTCATGGCTCTGGATCAGACTGGAGTAATTCAGCTGTGTGCAATTCAGTGGGGACATGCCCCAGAAAAATGGTGTCATTAACAAAGATTTATTTATTTTTTCCATGCTACCTTTGGTGTTTGTTCACTATAGCTTTGTTGTTTACTTCATATTTAGGTCAAGGGTGAAGATTAAAGCAGATACTGTGCTTTCACCTACAGTTTGTTTTGCATGTGAACCGTATGGAATCTTTATTTAGGCCAGTTTGCAAGCTAAAATGGTAGAGAACCTAAATCACATTGAATCTGTTTGAAAAGTGTCTAGCTGCTCATCTGCAGTTATGGTATTACATACAAAATATTAACCCAAATGCTGTTAGGAGGTGAATCTGCAAGAAAGAGTGCCAGCCTCTGCAGACAGTTGGACCCTGCTTCTTTAAACTGGTGCCCACCAGCTTGCAGGATTGGTCCCCTCCACAGATGTATTCCGCTTTTTATACCCTCAGTGGACCCACATATAGGTAGAGCACATGCTGTTTATTGCCTTTTCCGGTTGAACTAATGGTGCTTCCTTTTCCTTTGTGTCTCATAAAAAAACAACAGCTTTGCCTTTGAGGTTAATGCTAAAAAGCAGTCTAAGGTCAAAGCAAGGAAGAAGCCAGCATGGAGTTCGTTGCCAGGTGCTGGGATGGGACAAGTCCTGTGATCTACTGTTCACATTTTGCCCTGTTGCAGACTTGTCTTGGGCAATTCAGAGCTGAAGGGAGTGGGAGATGGGATTGTAATTGTGTTCCCAGCAAAAAGGGAGAGGCAAAGCCCCACGTTTCAAGAAAATAGCACCGTAATTCTTCCTGTATTAGTTCAGAGGGGCTCGTTGATTATGAGGCTGGAAGCTTTTGTGGCTGATGTCAAGTGACTGCTTTTGGGGATGATTCACTTATTGTCTATAATGTTCCTTTTATCAAAAAGCAGCTGCTGAAGCCTCTATTTCCCCTAAACAAAACTGTCTTGAACTTCCAGTGGAGAACAAGGCCTTCACTATACTGGCCTTGACTGAAATCCCAGCCAGGAGGAAGAGGTCAGACCTGTTTCTTGCTTTTGCAAAAGCAAGCTTTTTTGATTTGGGTGGGTTTTTTTGGTTTGGTTTGTTGTGTTGGTTTGGTTTTTTGGGGTTTTTTTTTCAGCAATAGCTGGAAAACAAAGAGAGTTAGCAGCCATCAGCCCTAGGAGAGAGAAAAGCTTGTCCATCCCGTAAAGCTGCAGTATTTTTGCATCCACCTGCAAATGTAGATGGCAGAAGCGGCGGCTGTTCTGGCCAAGCCAGCCAAAGTTGCGTACAGCAGAAGCTGATTTCCCAGCCACTACCCAGTTTGGGTGTCTGGATTGTTCACATGTTCAAAGCTGATACTGTCCCTTTTTATACGATAAGCTCATGTGAATTTTGCTCTTAGATTACATACATCCCTATGCGCACTATGCTAGGAATGAGGTTTGCAAGTAACTTGCAGATGCCGGCTTCCCTTCTGAAGGAAGCAGTTCCCAGAACGGCTCAGCCAGAGCTTGCAGGCCATTCTGGTGAAGGAAGCAGAGGGGAAAGGACAGCCTGGTGCTTCGGTAGGAAACAGGGGTGAGTTCGTGTGCAAGGGAATGGCAGCCTCATGAACGAGTTGGACTCTGTGTGAGGCACCATCTTCCAGCTTCCCTGCTGGCAGGAGCTCATCAGGCCAAACCCAGCTGGCAGCAGCCCTCCGCCCCGTTGAGGCTTTGGAGTAGGACTTTTTGCATGGTAACAAACTACTGTTCCTGCACAGACTGACAGCTGGGTGCTGTTAGAAAAGAAAATTGAGAATATTTTATATTGCCATTTAAAATACGAGTCTCTTTATTTAAAAGGTTTGGTGTGTGGTCTCGTCGGGCACTGCATGTATGTATATGACAACCTGGGACTTCCCTTATTGACTAGCATCAGTTCATTATCACTGGTCCTTCAGAAACTGTTGGCTTCAAAATACATTCTTCAAAATAATCCAAAACTGTATCTTTACCCCAAAAAGGCCAATTTTTTGTTAAGAAAATATTTGAGAACTAGACTTTTCTCCTAATAAATCTGAAGTCCAGTTCCTAAGTAAAGAAGCTCTAGAGATTCTTGGCATTTTCATTCTATATTCAACAGCAACAATGAAATCATCAGGGATCAGCCAACTAGCATAAGAAATTTTATCATGAACAGTTACATGTTGGTAATATTTTTTTCAGCCACTGCAATCAGGAATTTATAATGGAGAAGAACCAAGCAGTCTTTACTCTAGGTAGCCTCCATCAACTCCACCTCAGAGAAAGTGGAAGTGTGCATTAAGCCATATTGAGAGTGTGTTGTAAGCATTCAGCTTAGAACTGTTGGCTACACTGGTTGTTACCTGCACAGTTCATTTAGGATAAGAAGTAGCTAGAAATCCCAGAATATGACCTTTGCTCTAACAAAAATGTTCATTCATGGACCTCCAAAATGTATGGAAAGAGGCTTTTCCCAGAATTTGTCAGGTTCCTTGGGCCTGGTAACTTTGCAGTAAATGCTAAGGTGAAAATTGGCTTCTGCTTTAAGGAAATACTCACTGAACAAAGGCTTCAGCGTGACCTGAACTAAGTATTTCCTGGAGTTTACCAACACCTGATCCTAGACATGATCAGAAACACTGCTCAAGCGCAGCAAAGTAAAACGACAGCTCCTTTCCAACAACCAGGGAGAAACAGGTTTGCATGGAGCAGAGGAGCTGCCTTAGGCAGACAGACCTGCCGAGAGAAGAGAATAGGCTTGGTACGCCACACTGCACACTCACACAGGGCTATTCCGGACCTCAACAAAGCCCTGGAAGAAACTATTGTGTTTTAATTGTGCAAACTCACGTGGCTGATGAGAAATACAAGGGTGGCTTTTTTTGCTCATTGGAATTCTAAAACCAGTGCTTTGGTATGGCTTTTTTCTCTGGAAATGCCTCACTGTTGAAGTATGCTGTGTCTGAAATCCCCTTTCTCTGAGTCCTTCTGGAAATAGCTTTCCTGGATGTAAGGCATAACTTGCAGACAACAGACAAAAGGATCCCCCTGGAATCGCATGATATTAGATGATAGAGGATTGAGGGGGTGTGCAAAGTCTAAGTCAAAAAATTTTCGGAAGAACTATCGCATAAATACCCAAGTGTTTGTGGAATTCCTCTTCTTTTCAGTAATTGTGCCAATATTCAGGTTTTCAGGTCCCCCAGAATGTCATTCCTGTCTGTTACGTTTTGCTCGGTCATCACCATGATTCCACAGTGCTGTGAAGTTTGTTTGTGATCACTCTAATGAAGAACAGGGGCAGAACTAACTCAGAAAAGATTGTCCCAGTCCAACACCCGCATGCAAAACTTGAGGGGGTGTAGGTGATAATAAAGAGAAAAGGGTTGGCCAGCTAGCTGTATAACTTTTCAAGCAAACATTTTCAAGATAGCACACATCGGTTTCATTTATAATAAGCTGAAAACGGACTTGTGGGGTCTGAGATGCACTTGAGGTCAGGTGTTTGCTTGGGCAGCAGGAGAGAGATTCTAACGTATAATGCACACCGATGATTATCTTGAGGTTTTCTGTCAACATTAATCTCGGATTTTCAAGGTTGCTTGATATCGCTTGAGTGGGGGTCCTCTGAGTTAGGTGAAGTTTTTCCTGCTGTTTGTTTCCACTGACTCTGGAAATCAAAGGAGTTTGGTGATCCTTGGCATGAAGTATTTGACCCAGTCCCAGTTTTTGTGCTTTTTTCTTGTCCGATTGTTTGTTTTTACAAGGCCATTTTCCAGTGCAAGATAAATACTTAATAAATAAAAACATTTTTAGATCTTAGATTTCTTCCTTATTTTCTTATAACAGATTGTCTTGGGCAATTTAGAGACATCGGGGAACAAATAAAAATCCATTACCTGCATGTAAGCAGTTTGTTACAAGTGTTTCAATTCCTACTACTTGGTATTTCTAGGTGGTAAGACCAGAATGGGTCACTGTGAGCATCTGCACCAAACTTATAACTTCTGGCAGAGCTAAAAGAAACCTGCAATAAAGAAACATTGAGGGCTGATTTAACAATCCTCTGTGATGGATCTTGTCACCAGGTAAGTTTGCTAAGCTTATTACAGTCATTGATAAACACTACCACCTTACTTTGACTAAGTTTGTGCTGTAGCTTCCAGCACTGAGATCTCATTCTGCCTTTTATCTGCTGAATTAGGAGCTGTCTTGAATTGAAGGTGTTTCCCCAGAGTGTTAATTATGACTGAATGTTGAACTTAGAGGTTAATAATTCTGTTCCCTCCTTGCCTAAGCAAAGCTATTGAAGCTGGGTTTCTAAGCAGACTCTCCTAGCTTCAGCCAGAATACTATGTGCTGTTGCTTTTTAATGATCAGAGTATTCTCTGCCCGCAGAGGTGGTACCCTGCTTTGCTGATGGAAACCAACAGTGGCTGAATGAGCCAAACAGGCAAATGCAGCTTGGCAATCCTGGCTGCTGCCCCTCCACTACCTGACCCCACGTCCAAGATCCTGATCTGGAACTGGATCATGGTTTTACATCTGTTGGGGCCGTATCTGGCCAGTTGCCATCCCTTGTGGGATAGATTTTGCAGTGGGCATTCCCAAAGGCTGCTGAGGTCTTTGGTGCAATCAAAGTCCTTGCTTAGAGCTAATGATTCCCCAGTGTCCCACCCTGGTCGTCTGAGGGTGACTGGCAGGTGCACCCCTTTCATCTTTGGCTTTTTCAACACGACTTGCTGGGTCTGGCAGAACTTTGCTTTTCATTTGACATTAGCACACTTGAAGTAAGAAAGTTTATGCCTGGAAACAGTTGGTTGAGGTCTGAAAGTAGAAAATATTAAATCCAGGCATGGAGAGCTTTTTAAAGAGCAGGAATTTCATGGAAATAAAAACAGTCTAGTCCATTAAGTTCCTCTCATGGACTTTTATGAGGACAATTATTAATACTGTTGAAAATTATACTCATGAAATGTGTTAATGGGAGCTGTGCTGGCTGCTGCCAGAAAAACTGCAACCTTTACAGCTCATTTGGAGACAGAAATATTCGACAAAATAGCCTACAGGGTGTAAAGGTTCGCATGGTGCAGGCTTAGACTAACTTAACATATGCCCTCTGTAGCCCTGGTATTGTCCAAAACCTAATGCCCATAATAAAAGAGAGAAAAATTGGACCCCAAGTGGCAAGGATTGTAAGCCCTTGGAATTCTCCTAATCAGAGATATTCAGCTATTTTTAGTTTATAATGTTTAGTCAAATAGCAACAATGATTTTTCTTCTTTTTTCCAACTCAGCTGCACGGTATGTTGGAGGGGGTCTTGATGGCCTGTGACCTTGCCTTTATCTGTCGGTCTGTCACCACTGGTCTTCAAAGTGCAGCTTAAAGGATCTGAGGCTTCTGTGTGGCCTTGATGTGATCTGCTTTCCTGGTAAAGTTTTTCATTAACGGGTGCTTTTTTTAAGCTTGCTTTGCTTGCTCTGTGGGATGCTGCTGGCTCTGGGGCTCTCCTTACCCCCACACCCAGGTTTAATAACCTTGCATGGCCTGTATTTGCAAGCTTTGTGTGCATGGTGGATGCTGCGTCTGCATGGTGGATGCTGCTCCATGCCCCATTGAACAGGCTCTTTCTTTTCTCCTCCTGCCTCCAAAATCTCCATCAAAAGTGCTCAAAAAAGGAAATATTTTTTTGAAGTACAGTTGGTTAGATATAGTGACTGAGCAACAAGCCCATCTATCTGCACAGTGCTTGCCCACCTGCTAATGGTCTTGCCCTTCCCTCTAGCCCGGATTCCTATTGCTGCCGTGTTAGCCATACGTTTCTTTTCCTCTGAATCTTGAGAGAGAGAACATACCTAACAAAAGAGCAGTCATGCTGCATCAGACCAGTGGTCCGGGTAACCCAGTATCCTGTCTCCAACATTTGCCAGCAGCACATGCCTAGGGTAGAGTGAAAAACAGGACAAGTGTGCATGATACTCTGGTGTGCTCTGCCAGCAACTGGTGGTTCAGTAGCTTTTTGAGCCAGAGCTGTTGTCTGTGTATTCAATGTAACTTACTGGAGTCATCTTCTATGTCCAGAGGCTTTTTTCCAGCAGATTTTTAACATCTCTCCTGTTCTTTGCATTTAACAAAGGATAAAAATCCATTCTGGGGACATGTGGTTCACTTACGTGATCCCTGCATTTGAGTGGCTTTTTGTGTACACCTGGAAGCAATTGTTGGTGAGGCTAAAAGACCTGTCTCTGTCACCAAAAGCAAGCTGTTTGTCTATACATCTATGTCTAGAGCAAAGGAGTTAGGTGACCCTGTGGCCCTTTTGCTGACGTGGCAGATGCAACTGGCTAGTTCCTCTCAGAGGATTACCACACTGTTCCTATGATATGTTCTTGCAAAGAGACTTTCTCACTCTGATTTTGCTGCAGCCAGTCCTGTGTATTTTGGCCATCAATAAACATGTGGGGGACTGATTGCCTGGTGTCCCTGCTCAGCAGGTTCCCCAGGAAATAGGCTTCAGCTACTTTGCTTAGAATGCATTTGGTCTCAGCCAGTTGGAGATCCCATGGAGCACTTCTGGAGAAGTCCAGGCTGGTAACTGCATCGGTGTGGGGAGATGCAGCCCCTGCCTGTGAAAGAGTATGCTGGGACCCCCTTTATTGCAGACCTGACCATCGGCACACAGCGGCTCTTTTCCCCCAATTCCAGCAGAAGGGCTGACAAACACTAACTCTAAATCCAAGGGATGGGAAGAAGGACACCTCCAGAATGTTTGGTTTGCTTTAGTGCAGTTTGTGAAGGGGCAGGCCAGAGCAATTACCAGCATGCGACAAGATGCCTGCTATGTTCGTTGGAGTGTGTTTCTTTACTACGTGTCAATACAAACCTAGAGCCATTTTTCAGAGTTTGCCAGTGGCTATAATTGAAAAGGCATGAATTGCCCTCAAGAGATTCCCCACTGCTCTGCATTATTATCTGCTGGATGGCAGCTCTATAGGCCATGTATCATTTTTTTCAAATAACCAGTTAATTACTAAATAAAACAACCCAGCTTTCAAGCTGATTAGCCTAGATTAATGACCAGCAGCATGTTTCACTCTCCTCAACAATTTATCATGGAAAAGAACTATGTCTTTAATGATTTAGGTACCTGGTCTATTGAGGCTTGCTCCAATCTGTACAGCCTCCAATTTGATTTAATTGCTCTTCTTAGTTTGTGACCTGGAAAAAACCAAGTGACAGCTCCCATTAGTGAAGCCCAGCTTGCAACTCGCTTGCAGTGTTACAAAGGCTCACTGGGTGTCTTTCTCTGCTGACTTCATTAAGAAGATATATAGAGGTCAAGTGTCACTTTGGCACAGAACAAGTACCACGCTGTTTATCAGCTGAAACAGGTTGAATCAACCTGTGTATTTTATTTAAGTTTATATTCATTTTTTTTCCTTACAGTTTTTAAAAGATGTTTTTAGAAGCTCCTTGTTTTGTTTAAGCTAAGATTGAATTTACAAACTGGTCTTAAAGGCATTAATTGCAGTTCGTTTATTGTTACTTTGGCATGAAAACTTTGGCATTGCACTCCTCTACAGTTATTCAATAAAAGATCTTTTGTTATAAGAGCCTATTCAGGGCCCTTGAGTTTGCTTCCTAATTAATATTACACTTCCTCACAGTTGTGCTCTGGAGTACAAATGCTCACTTCCCAAGGCTCTTGCTGCAAAGGCACATTGAATGTGTCTTTAAGTGCATCCTGAATTACTGACTTATTATTGGGCAAATCCCTGAAGTCTTCACTTAGCCAAAACTCCCACTTAAGACAATGGGCCTCTGGGAGTTGTCTCATCATTAACCGAGCTCCAGCAGTTGTCTGGCACTCAGCAAACTAAGTCATGGTCGCTGCCCCTGAGAGTTTACCGTCTACGTTAGGGACAAAGACCAAACAAGGCTGAGAAGGTAATGAGCTGGACTCCTGGACCCAGCATTGCACTTAGTTCTCAAGGTGTTTATGAAGGGGCAGGGGGACCACTGGTAACAGTACTGGTCACTGCAGTGGTGTTAAAGGCAGGTTTTGGTGTCAGCTGTTGTTAATTGTATTGTATTAAGCTCTTTCATTGTGTTTCTCAGCAGAGAGGCCAAAACAGATTAAATCCCTGCTATGTCCTCTTCTGGGGAGATCTGTGGCCCTCCTGGTCTGGGAGCTGCTGGCTGCTGGAGGGGGTTGCTTTGCACTGTCTTGTTCTGGGCTCTTCCATCTGAGGAGAAAGTACTGTCAGGCTGACACTCTCAAAGGTTTTAAATCCCTGGTGGGATTAAATTGCCTGGTGGCAAGGCCAGGACAAGCCCATCACAGACACTTGGATAAATGTTCGTGTGGTTCTAGACAGTCCCTAGCTGCAGCTCCCTGATATTGGCTGTGCAAGTCACCAGACACGTTACCTGGGAAAAGCTCTTGTGAGGAACAGGCGTAGCCACTGTGTTGGTAACACTGGCGTGAGCGGCAGGAGCACATCCTGCCTCTGTCAAGGCTGACTCTGTGGTGCTGGCACCCATGAGGGCCAGGAGAAGAAGCCTGGAGGACTACAGGGCACTGGTGGCTGGTGAGGAGGAGAAGGGCTTGGAGAGAGCAGGAGCTGTAGTTTGTGCCTAGGGAAAGGCAAGGTGGGGAAGTGTTAAGTGTTTTCACAGGTAAATTGTTACTTTGCTGCGAGGGGGTAAGCAGGCTCACAAAGCAGCCACATAGCCCAGCTCCCCCTTTTTTTTTCCTATCAAAAGCATAGCAGGCCCAGGAGAGAATGGTTGTGACTGCCTGACATACATTCATGCTCAGACACATCCATCGTTTTTGTTTCTTCCCTGCCACAACTGGGAAGAAACAAACTGTTACTGGTAATCCTTTTTGCAAGAAAGCAGGATCTCAGGGAAAGATGGATGGGATTGATTGGTACCAGTGTGAGCATCATTATCAATGTCCTGGGACCTGTGTCAAGTGTGCTGTAAAGATTTTTGCCAAGACTGCTAGAAAACTCTAAAGATCCACAGCCCTTTGGTTTATAAAATGTATAAAACTCATCACTGCAGTGTCCCCTCAGTGCTGTCCTACATGAACATTGAGCTCTCGTATTAGCATTGCTGGAGAGGGGACTCTTACCCCTACAAAAAAAATTCCTTGCAAAGAAATGCAAAATTATCTCACTTTATATATAGTCCTTGCCACTGCTCTCAGGGGAAGAATGCTGTACTAGGTACTAAGAACAACGAGGGAAAAACAGGGCCTGTGTAGCACAATAACTCCCTGCAGACAGCCTTGGAGCTGTTTTTGTGCCATGGATAGGTACAGGCGTATACCTCGCTTCCCTGTGGCCGAATGACCCTAAGTATAAAATTTAACATAATTGAGCAATCGAGAGTTTCTGGTTTATTTGCTGAGCATGTACGTGAAACATGGGCAAAATGTGATCAAGTTTCCAAGATTTTCACCAGTCTTAATTCCTGCAGATAGAAGCAGTCCTCATTCCCCAGGGCTATGCAGCGGGATGGGTACCTGGAGGAGAGATGCTGGTGGCAGTTGCAGAGCATGACTGCTCGTGGCTGTGTCTGATGTGGGTCTTTGTCTTAATCATCTTAGAGCAGCCACAAAGCTTCATCCCCCGACCCCTTTCTTGGCCCTGTCCTTCCCCCTGCCATGAACTATTTGATCTGTGTATGAACCCAGCTGTGAGTGAATTTGAGCAGGTGTAAAGCCCTTGCCTAATCCCCCAGCCATGCACCTGGGCTCCCATGGTACACTTTGAACGTGTGCCTCAGATCTTCATTTCGGTAGGTAAGAGCTGCTTCTCATCTGTGCAAGCCGGTGTCTTATGCATGTTTTCTGGGTTTTCCTTAAGCAGCCTAAAATCTCCTAATCCTCCTTTTCTGCCTCATATTTCCTGCTGGTTGTACTCCTGAGCTCTGTTGCCCACTGATGGCTCATTTTTGTCACAAGAGAAGGTGGTGTTTCCTTTCGGAGTGAACATAGCTGCCGCCAGCTGACAGAAGAGATGTGTGACAGAGCCAGTGGTGGTCCCAGCTGTTTCTGCACCATTTGGGTGAGGACTGACACGGGACGGGGATGCATGAGGGCAACAAATCAGCCAGAGTCACCATTGTTGCCTGCAAGCAGCTATCGGTGCTGAGCAGTACAGACCTCTCAAGTGAGAGCGAGGAGAAGGGGAGGTCTCTCCCATTTCAAACCCTCTCCTGTTACTAATGGGGACAGGTCACAGCCATGGGAATAAGGCACGAGGCATTGATTCATTGAGCTTTTTCTTGTAATGCTGTAGATCTTCATTAATGTTCCCAGTCGTGCTTTCTGCTGTTCCCAGTGGGGCCACTTAATGACATAAAGAGCTTAATAAGGAGAAGCTGTGGTCACAGCTGAGGGGAAGGGTCTGGCTTACTGCTGCCAGGGGTTGTGCTGTTTATCACATGCAGCATTGGCCTCTAAATATTTCTTACCATTGGGACTGGGAGAACAACTTTGCAGAGAAGGTTATCCAGTAATTCTGGCAGGGAAGAAACAGAGACCAAGAAAGGATCATGCTTTAGGACTGTACTGGTCTCTTAAAGCTTTTTGCAGGTATCTGGAGGGGGCTGTTTGCTGTTATGAACTGTAATTTTGCATTAGCTGTGGATATGAGGTCTTATGAGCCATGCAGTCAGGTTTTCTACTGGACTGTTTTTCTGCCTGTTCCACTCTCTCTCCTGGGGGCATCCCAGAGCTCCAGGCAAGGAGCTTGCTGATGCTGGGCCCAGTACTATGGAGCTGGCAGAGCCCAGAGCCCTGGGAAGGGTGGAGGAGCAAGCAGAGGGAGGAATCTGGTGTATCTGTGAGAGTAAGGAGCCATGGAGAAGAGCATCTTTGCATGCTGTCCCTAGTGAAATCAACAGGTGCAAATATATTACAATTTATCTTTTCTACTTGTTGGGGCCATCCCACAGTACATAGTATTTGCAAGCATACTGGAAATATAACTGTACAAATGTATCTTAGATTTCCCCTTACTTACCCGAACTGACTTAGCTCCTGCCTTCCCAGGACTTACACGCATTTGCTAAGCATTAACCTTTCAGTAGTATTTCCGCTGGACAAGTTTACTTTCCAGCTGGAACTTGGACAGGTAGATTATCCACAGGTTGGTTATGATAGTTCCAGATCTGGAAGTCTGTACTTCAGTGGGAGAAAGTCATTGTGTGAAGCTCAGATGCACACTTCAGGGTCTTTCCTCCAGGTGTCCACCCAAACGACCCTCTAGCAGAGCTTGTCGAGCCTTTCCCATCATTCAGGATGCCTTCACTAGGATACTGGTGTGCAGGTGGACAAATCTGCAGCCAGGGTAGCATTGGAGTGCCGAGCACTCTGTCGTGTTAAACATAGCTACAAGCCCAGTTTTCATCTTAGTGTGAATTGATGCTCAGCATTTAGTGCAGAGCAGGTGTTAATGGAAGGTCACCTGAGGCTTCTCTGCAGCATAATTATGGGGCTATTTCAAGCTTTCTCCTTTGGTTTTAATGCAGATCAATGTCGTAAATTGTCAAGAATCATGAAGTGAAAGTGTCTGTGAGGCTGCTTGACCACCTGCCTTCCAGAACTGCTTCTTGCATACTAAATTTAGAAATTCATCACCTGAGACCCAAACTTCCAAGTGTTTGGAATGCTTTCCAACACTGAAAGCATTACCGGAGGCTAAAGGTTGGATCATGCCACTAGCATAAAAAGCACGCAGATGGAGTTGCTGCTGGCTCTGCAACGTATAAACCCTGCATGGAGGATATGTGGGCTGATTTCCCCGAGTGACGCTGTTTCTTATGCTTGTTCCCATTAGTTACGCCGTCCCTGCTCTTAGGCTCACATCTCTGCATGCACAAACTGGGGCACTATGCTCATCTAGTGTGGGGCATACTTAAATTCTCATTCGCTTCTACCCCACACACAGCAGATCTGCCTCCTTGATTTAAAGAGTTAATGGATCTTTGGCTATATTGGCTTTAATATCCTCTTGGGGTATCAAGCTCTCATTTTAGTGAGTCCCGCTTTCTTCCTGCAGTTCATGCTCTCTAACAGCTTTCTTTGCTCTTGTTGTCTTTCTTTTCCCCACAATTTAAAGGCACTTTATTTAATGCCAGGAACTTTTTTGGAAGGGAAAGAGGCGATTATTGATTCAATGAAAACTGGAACTCTTACCTAAGCTTTTCATTCTGGTTTTCAGGTGCGGCATCCAGATAACTTTTGTGCCTTGGGATTTTCTGTGAGTCTAACAGCACCAGACTGCAAGTTCCCCGCAGCAGAGGTGGTGATTTACTTTGTTGACAGACGTGCGTGTTGCAGCGCTGCACGCCGTGGCTCTGCTACATCCCTTCCGTGCCGGGCATCCTCCGATCACCCTCCTCCTACTCAGGTTGCTGCTCTGTTGTTGCTTAAATGTTTTTATCGCAAGGAACAAAAGTAAGTCAAAGGGGAATTGTTTTTAAAATCAGGGCTAACCCCTAGACTTGGTGGGGCTCCTAAAACAGGGATTCCCTTTGCTGGAGCAACCATAATTTTTCCAGGGTGGTGTTGCTATAGAGATGGTGTCCTATCTCTCTGTTAATATTGCCCTTTTGGAAGGGCCTTGAATAGGCGCTGAGGTAGGTAAATGTATGCGGTGACACCGAGCGGGTGATTTTATTCTGACAAATTCCTGCAACGTTTGTTTCCAGGCTTGTCTGAGGGCCGGGACCTAGTGTTGGGCTTTTTGTCCCACGTGCTGCCCTTGCGGGGACGGAGTTAATGGAAGCCTTGTTCGGAGCCGCTGGGGCAGAAATTTTTTTGCTGAGGGAGACAAAAGCCGAACAGGCCACCTCAGAGGTTGCTTTGGGAAGGCTGTCTCTTGTGGGCTCTCAAAGGAAATGGGAGATAACGCTCGGCCCAGGAGACTGCTTGAGGGTTTTCAAGCGCCCTCCTCTCTGCCCCGCCACCTCGGGCTTGCACATCTGCCCCCTGCAACATCTTTTCTAGGGTGGCACGGAGGGGATTTCTCCAGAAGACATTTATTTGAGCTGTTGTTTCGCAGCCTGGCAAGAGAGTAATTGCCAGTGTTGTGAGACGTGGGCCGGAGATGCTGTCAGAGTGGGATGGCTGTGATGGGGCTAGTGGCAGAAAGCAGCGACAGAAAAGGGCTCACCGTGGCTGTACCCAACCGTGGGGCTGTGCGGGCTGGTCCCAGCACGGCGGGGCTGTCTGGGTCCCTGCTCAGCTGTGATCGTACCAGCAAGTACATCTGGGAGTTGAGCAGGGACTGAAAAAGCAGCGCCTAGGCTGCCAGCACCCGAAGCTGCATGTCAGTGGCTCTTTCTAGTTTTGTTTGAGGATCTGGATATTTATGTGTTTTCTGGGTACTCGTGTGTTCTCAGAAGGGCTGCAGATCCTGGAGTCACTTGGTTATAACAGACCATCAGCTGCATTTTGCAGAAATATATTCATGGGGGCCAAGACACGTTGCACATCATGAAGGGTCTGAGGTGCCCACTGAAGGTCCCCTGGGATCACGTCACACAGAGGCAGGATCTCCACTGAGCTCCTTCTAACCAGGACCGTGCTCCAGGCCCAGCTTCTGCTTCTTGTCACCCTCGGGGCTGTAAAACAGTAACAGCAAGGTCTATTAGGGCAGCTAAATAATCCCTTGAGGGTAGAGGTAGGTCTCTCTGGTGCAGAAGACCTCCAAGACAGGGCTGGGTAAAGCACTTAAACCCGAAGTCAGGCTGGGAGTGCTCAGTGTCTGCTGCTCTGCTCTCTGGGGACAGCAACGTTTCAGCAAAAGGGAAATGCATTCAGGATAAATTTATCAAAGAGCATAGGATCTTTAGAAGTGAGTAACGCTTTATCACTATAAAATATGGCCTTTCGATTCTACCAATTTATAAGAGAGGAAATAATTTCTAATGAATAAATTATTGGATTTAGTCTGTTTCTGCTCTGCAAGTGTCCTAGGTTTTCAGATGTACTTTGTAAGTTTGGGGGGTTATTTGCTAGTCTGCCTGGGAGAGACAGTGTTTTGTGGTGAATGGAATGTGAAATAACTTTTTTCTAAGTTTTCCTAATTAGCAATACAGTCAGTCATATCGCTGTTCTTCTGATTGGGACTGAGTGTCTCTTGTAGTACAAATAACCAGATCAATCCAGTTGGATGTTGGCATTTTCAATGCAACATATTTGGGTATTACATTGGTTGTAGGTATTGATGCAGAGATTATTAATCAAAGGCAGCCCATGGGCTCTGATCAATAGAAGGCTCCAGGCTGCTGGGTCTTCTTTTTCCTTTCTTTTTCTTTTTTTTTTTTCTTCTGAGAGTATCTCTTTTTTTTTCCTTTCTCCTTAAGCTTTTCTCCCATGCAAACCTGCCACTTTAGTTTTTTTTTACAGAGAGAGGAAGCAGGTCTTCAGAGAGATCAGCATGTAACTAGTTGTACTCACACAGGAAAGCGGGGTTAGCTCCGCAGGACAGTTAGGATGCTCGGACATTGGCTGTAGTGTACGAAATGCTTTGAGACGTGTCAGGAAGAACAGTGCTATAGAGGTGTAAAACACAGCTCTCATGATGATGATGGTTGTGTGGGGCAAGCAAGACTCTTCCTGTTGTTGATACAAATTTAGTAGGAGAAATCTGGAAAAGAGAGAAGGGGAATATCTCTGCTTATGTGTCTGCAGTGGCTGCTGTGACAGAGTGGGGAACAAAGCCATCTCGAGTGTCAGCTAATCTCTCCTTGGACTATGCGTTTTGTCAGCTGGACGGCGGTTTGGCAAACACTTGTGTCTGCGACACGGCACGTATTCACGTGAGTTGCACCATTGAGCTCAGGGAGGCTTCTCACGTGCAGAGGCTTTTGCAGAAGAGAGAACCTAATCCAAGGAATTTTGTCGGGGTTACTAATAACTTTCCCTGAGCCCCATGTTTTGAGCCTACACTTAGTGGGCAAGCAGGGTTTCTCCTACCTTGAGCCCTGCTGATTGTCGAGAGGACTGTTGCTTTACTTGCTCCTTCTGTTTTAATGAAAGGATTCGTTCTCTCTAAATACACATGCGTAACTTCCACTTGCTCTCCTGGGACTGGTGGCCCACAGAGGACCGCAGGGCCTTCTTTCTGCTTTGCATGAGCTACGATTCCTTTGAAATGCAAACCTAGCAGAAGCAGAGTTACAACTCCAAACCCAGATCATTTACAACCATATAGCTAAACAAGAAACCACTCTCAATAGCACATAGCAACATTGTCAGCCACTGTAAATAATCCCCTAAGCCATACAGCACTCTTATGAAGTAAGTCTGGCTGAATGACTTGGGGATACTGTGCTTTAGGAATGACACTGACCATTCTACAGCCTGGAAGTTTTAAGAAAAAAAAAAAAAGAAAAGAAAAAAAAAAGCAAGAAAAAAAAAAAGCCGCCTAATATAATACTGCCATTTAAGAGACATCAGAACTGAAAAGCAGCTGTCAAACTTTAATTTCCTGGCTAATGAATGACCATGAATCCATTCTTTAATGATTCTTGACCCTAGAAACAAAATGTATTAGCACTCTCAGATTTTGCACAGTAGTGCTAAATGGGGCATGTAATGTACTAATTTAGTGCCTCTTTAGCATAATCACAACCTACATGCACAGCTACATTTCCTTGGCAGGCAGCTTTCACAAGACCTGCAAAGAACTTACGTAGGACATTTCACCCTATTATTCATTTCACTGATGCCTGGGAATCGATATATGTGATTTTTTTTCCCTGTCTGTCCTTCTCTACAAAAAAGCATAAAATCAGCCATTGATCTTCATGGAGTGATTAAAATGCCAAGAATTCTGTGCTTTTCTCTACCTGCAATGAAGAGATATCTGTTTTTACTGTGTTTAACCTGGGGATCTAAAAGCCCACAAAAACATTGAATTTGGGTATAAATCCTACTTTCCAGGAGAAATACAGGGTCAAACAGAATAAACTGCACTGGCCAGAAGCTATATTTAGCATATTACTTTGAAAGAAGCACAAGATAAATATTCCTGGTAAAATTAAATTTTATTTTGAAAAATACAATTTTCAGGACCATCATCCTAACAATATATGTTTAGCAATGGCTTGGCCTGACTGTCCCATTCAGAAGGAAAGCAGCCTGAGAGGTCAAAGTGCTCCACTTGATGACTACTAGCTTCCCTTTTTTTTTGTTTCCCTTTGGTCCCTGTTTGGCTTTTGGGACACAGAAAAGCACAGCACAGTTATCTTGTAACATTTGTAAGCGAAGAACATTTCACTTAAACATCCATTGAAGTACCTGTGGCATGTCTCGTTCAACAGCTTCTTCCAATATTTTTATTTTCTATTAATTGTAATTTTAATCTCTAATCATGGGATGGTTGAGGTCGGAGGTACTTCTGGAGATTGTCTATTCCAAGCCCCTGCTCAAAGCACGGTCTGCTAGGGCAGGTTGCCCAGTACTGTGTCCAGTTGGGGTTTGAGTACCTCCAAGGATGGAGACTCCCCAGCCTCTCTGGGTAACCTATCCCACTGTCTGGCCACCCTCACAGTAAAAAAGTATTTTCTTATGTTTAAGTGGAACCTGCTTTTCAGTTTGTGCCATTGCCTCTCGTCCTTTCACTGGACATCACTGAGAAGAGCCTGGCTCTGTCATCTTTACATCCTCACAGCAGATATGTATACACACTGGTAAGATCCCTCTGAGCTTTCTCTTTTCCAGGCAGAACAGTCCCAGCTCCCTCAGTCCCTGAAAGTTCAAACGAACCACAAAGAGCAGCTTTGACCATGAAAGAGCAACTTTGGGTCCTTCTTCTCACTGTTCTACCCAGGGTTTTGCTCTCCTCTGTCATCTCCCCTCTGTAAATTATTGCAGCAGATGAGCCCTTTGGAGGGGACATTTCCAATGCACTTTCAGGGACTGTGGATCCAGACGGAGACACAACCATCCTGAAGATGTTATCGCAACACCACAACAGGATCCTTGTAGCAGTTTGCCTGGTTCTGCCTGGTTTATGCAGATGTGTGGGGATGTCTACAAGGATTTTGTTACAAGATCAGGCTCCCCATTTCCACAATGAAATTAAGCTACTTGATATTCATTATGTTAGCATTTACTTGGTCTAAATGATATTGGGGCCACCTCAAGGAGTTCTGCATACCTGTGTGGTCCACAGTGGGCAGAGGGCTGCACGTGCCGTGCTCCTACACGGGGTTTGTCATGAAATCGATCCTTCCTCATTATCCCTCTGTGTGTGTGTGCAGCTCCATCTGGCCTGGGAGCTCACACAGTCCCTGCCCGCAGCCCTGCAGGGGATTGATACAGATCAAGAGAGGATCTGGGGGAGACAACACAAACGCAAACATACCTTGCAGTGGAAGCACTGTCTTTGTGGTTACAGGAGAAGGTGTGAAGCTCCACACCTCTTTCCACTCTTTGAGCATCTCGGCACTGCTGGAGGTGTTCAGCCAATTAATGTGGCCAATCCCTTTCTAAATATTTTTATTTCCATGTGTAGGCTGCGCTTTAGAGAGAAAAACCTGGAGTCATGCCAGGCTCTTTCCAGAAATTCAGGAAAAGGAAATGGGATTGTTAAATAAAATAGACTGTGCTGGTCTAGGAGTTCCTAAAGCAGGCTGTACAGGCTGACAGCGCTTACCTCCACTGCAGCGGTGCTGCCCACGCAGAGGCTCTGTCTGCAGGGAGCACCTTGTAGGGCTGAGGTCCAGTCTAGCATCCAGCACGGCAAGCGTAAGGTCTGCTCTCGGTTATTCTGGTGGGAACCCGGAGAATGGGCCAGATCGCTGAATTACTCTGCGTTTCTGCCGTCTGACTGAATGCTCAAGCAGTGATGCAGAATTTAAGGCAGCCTGTGTGAAAAACTTGCTCTTGGTGAAAAACTGAGTCCTGTTGCCCTCTCAGATAAGGCTCTGACTTCTGTGGAAGGTCATCTGCACTCAAGGCACAGCACTGCCCACTATTTGATTGATACTCGTTGTCGGGGCTTGGTGAGTTGCCCCAGCTGTGTCTGTTGCTCCTTAGCCTGTAATTCCCACAGATATTCAGGATGAGGTCTTTGGAGGTAGGAGGGTTCATGGGGTTTGAAGGAAGCAATGCAGAGTGGTTTTTAGGAGAGATTTTCTGAATGTCATTAATACCATTCCCAAACTGCAGAAATTCCGCTGTAGCAATTATGTGTTGTAACTCCTGAGCTGCATTATTAACAAGAAGTTAACAAGCAATCAGGAGTTGCAATTGTTGCAGCTTTTTTTAATAAAAAATACAGAGAAATTGCATCTCCTCACAGATAATTCACAAAGAGTAAAACTTACACTGATTTGACCAGGTAACATTTTTTCTTTCGTCTCCAATAACAATTAATGTGAAGACTTAATTACATAAAAATTTATAGACCATAAGGAAGTTTTTTGATAGGTGCTAAATAAATTAGTATTAAAATAATAATTAACTAGTGCTGCCTTGTGATGTGCACACAAATTACAGCTGACCATTGCTGTGGAGCTGGAAACCAGCCGCTTCTTACTGATTTCTGTTCAGCTCTGAATAGTCAAATCTGTCTGACCTTGTTTTCCTATATTAATTTTTAAGGTGATGGCTGTATCATCATATCATCTGCAAGCCTTGAAATGCGTCTGAGCCTGAGGACTCTCCAGGACACACGGATGTCTGTTCAGCAGGGCTGGGCCCCTGTTAGTAGGCGAGTAGGGAATGCAGGGTCCCTGCTATACCTGGGAATGGGGTGGGAGGCTGCAACCTCGCTTCACGGAGCCCCAAACCTTGTGCTTGAGTGATGCCTGGGGCCCTGCTGTTGCTTGGAGCCTGGTGCGAGGCATGCTGTCCCTCGAGGGGTGGGGGGGAGGTTGTGCTGTAAGGTGGACTGTCAGATGTGTCTTTTGGGACCACAGGCTGCAGAGCCCAAACTGTGGATCTCTGGGCCAGGACCATAAAAAAGTCACAAGCCACACATTTAGGATGAGGTTTTCTAGGTAGGTTCTCCCACTGTAGCCCCCTGCGTTGGAGATTTCAGTACCTTTGATGAAAAGAGGCTCTGTTCTTTGAGTAGCTGGACTCAGACTTGGCCCCATCACCCTAACTCAAACCATATTTGCCTGCCAGGATTCACCCTGCTGCACCCTCACCCAGCAGCCAGTGGGACCAGCTCCAGCTGATGGTGAACAGGCACACTGAGATGTGGGAGACCGAGAAAGCACTCTGAAATCCCACAGTCAGCCCAGGAAAGTGCTGTCTGTCCCTCTAGCTGCTGGCCTGCCTTGCAGGGTGAAGGTGGGAAGGGGACAAAGCAGCACCAGACTGTGGGTGAGGTAGAGAAAGGCACCCAAACCCAAAGCTAAACCCATTGAGCTCTTACTGCAGTCAGCTGGGGCTGTTCCCTGGGAGCTGCCAGGCTCAGCCCTGTCCCAACACCTGCAGCCCAAAGAGGTGGGTGCCCTGCACCCCGTCCTGTGTGGCAGGTCCCACTCGTGCTCTCAGCAGCTCCTATATTTTTTTGTGACAACAGAGGGCACCAGCCACCCTTGCTAATGCCGGGCTCTGCCCTGCCTGGCTCCCCGGGACAGGCAGGGCTGCTCAGGGCACTTTCGGACCTGTGGGAGAAAACAGCCTGTAAACCGAACCCATCCTGCTCCTCAGGGTTTGGTAGATGCATGTGGCAGGGCTCGCTCCCACCGGGCCTGCGTGGGTGTTAGTGATAATGCGTGAGTTGGCTTTTGGAATGAGCGATGGTTTGGATGCAGCTGGTGAAGGTGCGTGTCAGTGCGGTGTGCACGCGTGGCTGGGAGCGGGGAGGACTTGCACCCAGGAGGGTACCTGTGAGCCTCTTTGATTCCTCAAACGGTCATTCTGCACCTCTAGCCCAGCGGGGCCCAATCCTGCCATCTGCACGCAAGCAGAAGCCACTGAAAGGTGGGAATTTGAGGTTAATCTGCGACGAAACGTTTCAGATCAGAGGCTGGGCCTGAATCTCCCCTGCGTTTCATCAGAGCACCTCACTGAGAGCTGTGTGACACACAAGATTTGCCTACAGTGAAGCCCACGGGGACAGCCCTGAGCTAGCTCCAAGCTGCTCCTCTCCAGCAGTAGTGCCAAACTAGGAAGGAGCCCGGTGCCGGCTGGCTGCTTGAGCCTGAAATGTCCAGCAAATCTGAGCTGCCACGGTTAGGTGGCTAGCAGTACCAGAGTTGGTCCATTTAGAGGTAGCCCCTGTAAAATGGGGGGCAGTCTGCGCATACCCCTGCCCTGTGCAGTAGGAATGGGGCTGCTTCCAGCCTGCTCTGCCGCTGATGTGAGATCCGCTCTCCTTCCACTTACCCACCTGTGTTTATCACGGCTGCAGGTGCGTTCAGCTCTAGGATGCCCGTGGAGGGATGCAGGGAGAAGTTGAAGCTGTATTTGTTATTTTCCTGAAGCATGGCTATCTAAGCAGGTAAGCAGCAGGCACTTTTAGTGATAACCCACTGCTTTTGATTGCTATATCACAGGGCAAAATATTCAGGGAGCAGAGTAACAAAATACAGGCATGAGAGTTTCTGATGAACAGCCCCTTTAGCAGAATATCCTGATTCACTGCTGTTGTGAAAGCAGAAACAAGCAATGATTTTATTCCTGCTTTTGTCAATGCAGCACTGGCATGGAGTTCATCTCTGCTCTGGTTTGATGCTTTTTCTTTGTTTCATCTTAATTTGTGTGAGGAAGATGAAGGGATGAAAAAAAAAAAACAACAGTGATGGAGGGGAAAAAGGCTTTGAGCAAAGAAACGATGTGTCACACAGTACTGAAAATGTCACCTGACGCAGTGACATTGGCAGGAGTGCTTGGAAGAACAAGAGCTCCACACTCAATTTAATCCCCTGAGCAAGGGTTGAGTGGCTGAGTAGACAGATCCCGGCAGGATCCGGCTGCAGAGCTGTCCACGTGAACCATAACCTATAGTCTGTACTGAGGCCCCAGTCTCTTCAGTCTTGCAAATTTGATATATCTTGCTTATTGCAGCAGGGCTATTTGCATACCAGAAGATTTACTCAAACGAGCACAGGACATTGGATGCTCTGTTTATCCACAGCCTAGAAATATGAAGGTCCCAAGTTTCTTCTACTGCCAGGGGACATGTGAAAGCTTTGAGCACATGCTACAGAGATCAGTAGAGACATATGCTTTATGCCAGGCCAAGATGTTTTTATAAAGAGTTTCTGGCCACGTCTGGTAAAACATTTAATAACTTCACTGCCAGCAGCCAAAAGGCGGTCAAATATTTAAAAGTAGTAATAAAAGTTTCTGTGTGAGTCAGAGTCCTACAGAAATCCTGCTAGTGAATTTCCCCATGGTAGCCTGCAGGACTAGCTGGAAAAAAATACCACAGAACTCTCCTGGTATGAAGTCTTTTTTAACAAGTCCTTGGAAGTGACATGGAATGCCCCTGCAAAGCCCCTGAAACCAGATCCCAGGGTATGTGCAGCCTAAACAGCAATTCTGGTATTTTTTCTTTAATTACTATAGCCGCATATCCTATTTTACTCCTAGGGAATCACAGAGAGGCCAATTCCAGTGTGACCTTTAAGTGGCATCTCACTTATAGAAGGATATGCACGAGTGCATATGCCTTTGACCTGGAATCCAGCACACTCGAATGTCTGTACCACAGATGGGGCAAAACGCTGCCCTGTCATGTGCATGGCCTGGGCTCAACTCTCCACTCTCCCTTCCTGCCGTGCTCTGCTCTTGTAGTGCTAATGAAGTGCCTCTTCTTCTCCTTTCAAAGTCCTCAGGTGATCCCTTTCTGCTTGGAAACTGCCATGAGACCCTGGGCTTTTTTGGAAATGAATCTCATTAAGACCCAAGGCCACGAAAGCTTCTGTGCTAATTGTTCCTGCTGCTAAAGCCCTGTCAGGAACCAGCGTGCCCTGGTTTGGCTCCACTGCGGGCAGCAGCGCTGGACGCCTGGGGCAGGGCGGGCACAGGTAACTCACGGCAGCTCACTCTGACCCAGGTTTGTGGGGTTAGCAGACACAGGCGTTCACTCTGTTCTTGCTCACCCTCTTGGGCAGGAGATAGTGCTAAGGGGAGGGGGAGAGGAGGGGTGATGCTGCTAGCACCTGCCTGGCAGGTTGTGTGCTGGGGTACTTTGCCATCCATCTCTATGCTGAAGTAGAACTAGTTGGTCTCTGATTGCGTTTTGCAAATTACTTCCACACTGCAGTTCAGGTCTGGTTTGGGTGCTCTTCTCTGGAGCACATGGAGATGATCTGGGAGCCCTGGTTGGCCTGAATCCCCCCTCCCCACCCGAGGACCTTGCCACTTCTCCTCCAGCTGAAAATCTCCTGGGAGCTGCCTGTCTGTCTTTGGCATTTCCAGTGCTTTTGACCACAAAAATGGGAAGAGGAATGTCATTTCCCCACACCACAGCATCAGGAAATGTTTTCCTTCAGTTTGGCTGTAAAAAGTGGGGCAGTTGGTGAGTTAAGTCAGTCTTTCTCAGGGCTGCTTTGCAGATCCCCCCATGGACACACTAGGCCGGTGTGACAGCATTAGCGCAGCCTGGGAGACCTCACCTGAGAGGCTTTGAGCTAAGCCAGGTCAGGCTCATGCAGACGAGGGTTGCCACCATGCCTGCTGGGCTGCCCGGTCTGTGGGCAGAGATGCCACCCTGGATGTCCTAATTCCCCGTCCTGTGCTCTAACCACAACCCCCTCCATCTCTTGCGGAGTAAAGCTTGATACAACCTGCCTCGTCCCCCTTGCCCGCTTCCATGCCTGTTTGGTGTGAACGAGTGATCTTTAAAACAACCTGCAGGCAGGATGAAGACAGTTGCTCTCCTAATTGTGTGTGAGGGCAGCGCTTCTCCCTGGGGATGGAAAATAGGGTTTCTGCCTCTGGGTCTACAGAGGGGGCCTGCAAATCACTGCGGTGGGAGGAGGTGTTTGCACCCAGGGCAGGAGACAGCCTCTCCTTCCCCATGGCCTTGTCTCAGGCAGAGCACCCAGCTCCCGCAGCCTGCCTGGCGAGCGGCCATCCTCCCTAGGTGTCTGACCTCCTTTGAATGTGCAGCAGAGGGAAGAGACACCAAAGCAGTGTCTGGTTACCCACCTCAGCCTCCTCCTTCCCTCCTCTTCAGGGCGGGAGGTCTGCCCTCCTGGGCCTCAGGAGAGACTCTTCCAGGGAGGGTTTGACAGGGCAAATTTATGACAAGCCTGTTACAACTCGTTGCAGATTTGGGTAACACTTGGGGAAAATGCTGTCAACGACTGCATGCTTCTCTCCTCGGAAACCCCGGAGAGCCTTTCTGGGCTCAGCTCGCTGCCGCAATTCGGCATTGCCAGCGGCCGACGGAGTAGCTGGGTTTCCAGAGCCAGCCCTCCCTTTCAGCACAGGGGTGCCTGCACGCAGCCCCGCTCAGGATCACTCCCTCTGAGGACGGCCACCGTGTCCCGAGTAGCTGCAACACGTTTGTGTCAGTGTGGGTTTGCTGGTCATGGGTGTGATACTCAGCAGAGCAGCGAATGAAAGCAAGGTCCTTCCAACTTCAGATCATCATAGGATCTACTGAGCAATTCAGCGTGTTTATCTCATAAGGATAGTGCAGCCCTGGGGCTTGTCTCTTAGGTCCTCGCTGGTGCAATGCCTGGCTGATACATCAGAACCAACAGTCAGACCGATGGGCTCATGCTCCCAGGAGGAGAAAAGGTGCTGATCCAGACTGCAAAGTTTGCATTTGTCTCTGTTTGCGTCTGCATTTTCAGCCGGAGGAGAAGTGCCAGGGTCTTGGGATGGGCAGAGGGGATTTAGGTTAAGCAGGGCTCCCAGATCTCCAAGTTTGTCATCTTATGTTTAAAATCATACAAAACTGGGATGGCACTGGTGACCTCTGCACTTGCTTCTGGATGCGCACACATTGCTCCTGGTGAATCAATAAAGCATACCCAGCCCAGGTAGCATGGGGCAAAGGAGGGTTGTTTTAGGCAAGGAAAAAAGCCTCTCTTTGTCTGTCAGATGCCTCAGGGGAAGCTGAGGTGGGCATAAACAGTGAAGTAGCTTGCAAGTGTGCAGCACTGAGAAGACAGCATGCATCCCATGCACAAGATCTCGTTCCCCCATCTTCAGCATCCGACCTGGGAGCACCAGCAGGAGCGGGTGGTGTTGTGGACGACTGCACAGTCGCCTTGGTCACCTTTTGCTGATGGGATGTACAGATGCTGGTGCTTCCTGTGTAGTGGGGAATTCATGTTCCACAGCAGACTGCAGGGTTGTGGTGATTCATGGGGAACAGGAAAACCTAGTCTTATCTTCAGGGAGAAAACTGCTGAGCTTCAGGTTTCAAAGCCCTTGGTTCAGTGGAATTACAGGTTCAAATCCTGAGAGGGTCAAACAAGGTCTTTCTTCCTCTGAGACGAATGGAGTGTCATGCAGTAAATTGCCTATGATTCTCTTTGTTAGATGCTGTGTTACTTTGAAAACGGCATCGTGACAAATCTCAGCTTTCTGCAAAATAAATAACTGCATCATTTATCAAAAAGGTTTGCTTTCAAAAATGTCGCCACTCTTTTACGGCATCAGAGACTCCTGGGAATGAAGGAGACCAGAGGAACACAAGATGCCACTTTTCTTTTCTTACTCTATTTTATTTGACATTTCACTTTTTTTTTGCTTATTTGAAAAAGCCCGGGTGAGGAGTGATCCCTGGCTGTGACATGTCCCAGCAGACTTGGTGGAGTGTGACAGTGAGGGACGTGTGCTGCCTGACTTGCCCCCAGGGAGGCGGGGAACGACAGGCACGCTTGCTCGCTGTGTCCTCGCTGCCCGCAATTGCCCCCGTGCAGGAGGAGCTGCAAGATCACCCTTCTCCCCACGGCAGCAGACATCGCCCATCAAGGCCATTCTCAGGTCTCTTGCAGTGGAAGATGTGGCTCCTGGGGGCTAGCAAAATCACAGCGTCAGGACTGATCAGCGGTGGAGTAACCAGCATGTTTCTGCTTACTTAGGTGAGACGACACATCCAGAGCACTGAGAGCGGCTGGAGTGTGAGGTCCTGTGCTCATTTCTTGCAGACCATCGCTGCAGAGCAGCACGCTCAGCTCTGCTGTGTGTAGCGGTGCACAGAAGGCAGGTATGCTGCTCCAACAAGGCACCTGTCAAATGCAAATATTATCACAGGTGAATTCTTCCTTGACTAGGATAGAATATAACGCACCAGACGAAATGTCAAAAAGCAGCCACTATACTCAGCGTGGTCAACAGTAATTTATTTTATAGCATGTGCAACAGTATCTTATTTTGTGCTGGACATAGCAAATGTTACTAATGTCCAGCCAGCACCTTACTAACCTTTTAAAAGGATAGATGAAGCAAGAAGTACTGCAAGCTGCTTTTATGTTTTCTCCAGGATGCCCTCAGTGCTTTGCAAATGCCTGGGAGTCCTTAGTAGCAGGCAGGAATTGGCATCCCCTGTTTACACGTGGGAAAACAGAATTAAGAGAGTTTATGGCTCCTGTTTCCAAAAGCAGTCGCTAGCTTTGGGTCTCTGTCTTTTTGGTGCCAAACTGTGAGAGTTTTTAATGTTCTGGCATGTGTGCAGAACAAAGAGCAACTGTTCGCTGGTTTAACTGGTTTGACTTGTACATAGCTCTGCTGAAAAGGTACCTTAGTGTGAAGTCTGTGTAGTGCAGTGAAGAAGCAGATGTTGCCTCCATCCCCATTGCCCATCAGGTCTGGATTTTAGAAGTGCCCCAGTCGAAGCCAACAGTGTTTGCAGTGTCCAGCGCCACTGAGAGCTAGGCCAGGTGTTAGATCAAATGTCTGGATCTGAGTGTGTAACATTTTTTCAGATGTGCTTCTCAGTGATTTTTTTCCAGACAGATGCGGGAAGTCTGTGGTAGAGCCGGGAACAGAGCCTGTTCCTGTGCTGCGAGAGGCTGCGCGTCTGACAAGACACAGGCATGGCCCTACAAAGTACATGTTGTGATTTCATGGCTGGAGCTGAATGGCACCCAACAGTTGCGCAGGGGGATGTCTCCCCCCCCGCCCCCCGGTCTCCAGATTCACAGGGGTTCACACTGTGGCTAAAGCCTCAGAACCTCTGAAATTCAACAGGAGTAGTTTGGTGCTTAATTTTGGGTCAGTTGTGCCAGTGCATTTTTGTACTCATGTTTCTGCGTGCAGCTCCGTTTCAGGATGGCCTTAATGGAGGGTAACCAGGCAGGAAAGCTCAGGGAGCTGGTGAGATACAAGTGAAAAGCACATCATAGGGCTGAGCTTAATACCAGCTTGCACAGAAGAGTATTTTACACCAGGAGCCGTCTGTTGACTCCAATAGCATGTAATAAGCAGCTTCTTGAGCTGGACAATGGAGTGAGGATGGGGCTTACGGATGGATGACATATGCTGTGGCTTTGCTTGCTTGGTTGTCTGGAAGAATCACGCATTTATGCTTGTGAGGGATGGCCACACCACTGTGGTATCAACCGCACGTGCAGCTCCCTGCAGGTCTGTCTTTTCAATGTTCGGATGAGTGCAACTCCACAACACAGATTTTTCTGGCCTGCTGTTTGCATGAGTTCATGTTGAAAGCTTGCTTTCTCCAGACATTCTCTTTTATTTGTTTAAAATGTGCTGTTTCCATAGGTTGCACCTGCTCTCAAGGATACTACCCAAGAGTAAACATGGAGAAGGCACAAAGCCAGCACCACAAGTGCAGTTTCCGTGGGAAATGCAGGCAGGTATATCTGTACATGGAATAAAATGCTAGGCTTTGGGTATCTGCTCTTCCTCATGATGAGGGCAGTGAGGCACTGGCACAGGTTGCCCAGAGAGGTTGTGGAGGCCCCATCCCTGGCAGTGTTCAAGGCCAGGTTGGATGGGGCTTTGGGCAACCTGGTCTAGTGGAGAGTGTTCCTGCCCATGGCAGGGGGTTGGAACTGGATGGGCTTTGAGGTCCCTTCCAACCCAAACCAGTCTGTGATGCCCCCGCTCTGGGATGTGGTGAGGAGCACAAAGCCTCTGTCAGCAGAGAGGGCCCTGGTCTCCAGAGCAGTGAGATGGCTTGGGTGGCTGAGCTCCCTAAAAAGAATGGTTGAAACCACATCCTAACCACCCCTCTGCCAGTACAGGTCAGGAATTGTGGTTTTTCTTGAGTAAAATTTCAGTCAGGCTTAATTTTCTTTTCATTTCTGTTTTAGAAAATGCTAAATATTGGGCTGTCATTAGGCAAATAGTAGAGAGGGGAATTTCAGACTGAAAAGAAGGACTTATAGTTTTCATTAAGAAGGGAAACTGGGATTTTTTTTTCAGCAAAACTGCTTCCAAAGAAAAACGTTGTTGAAGAACATTCTGGTTGAAAGTTATTTCAGCCATCTGCCATAAGAAGGAGGTGAAAACGTCTCAGACCCTTCCCACTGTGAATATGCAGGATTTTCTGCAGTAAAAGACTGAATCTTTCACCTGTGGCTGAAGCCTCCATATTTTTTTATTATTATTTTTATTTTTTTTTAATCGATATCACCATCACTGAAACATGTAAACGCAAGGAGTTTGGGTGAAACTCTAGCTGATACAGGGCAGGGAGCAATCATGGGCTGGCAACAGGCTGGAATCAGTGACCTAATCAGCCATTTCCCTCTCTAATTGCTATGATTCTACAGCTTAAAGAATTACACAATGTGTATTTTAGTTGGAACAAGACACTATTATTGAGTAAAGTGCATAATAATTGTGTTTCAGGAGGTGAAATAAACGTCTATCACCAGGCACTTTAATCCATCATTGTACTTTGCTAAATTACTGAAATTGCACTACATTCAACACTAAAATTACTTGTAATAAAGTGATTGCTGAACTGACACTCACAAAAAGATATCTAATACCTACATTTGTTTTCCTAATTGACAATTTTAGGCTTCGATCTAGGGAGGGAGGAGCACCCACAGCCCTCATTTCAGCTGATAGGAAGGGAGGGCACGTAGCTCCTTGCAGAGGCAGAGTCTTTTAGCACTGAAGGGTCCTGTCTGCATGATGTACCTCTGATTTCCTATAGCTTTCAAGTCCTTGCGTAGGTCACTGACGAGATCCATTTCGTCTACATTTACAGAAATGTTAGATTTTGATACAAGCCTTTCTCATAATGATATACCACGTGCTAATATTGCTCTGTAATTTCTTCACTAATTAATGCCACATTTTGCAGACTGGTATAAGTGACTTGGCCAAGGATACATAGCATGAAGGAAAAAAGCATATTCCTTGTCCTGGATCTCCAATGGCACTTCAGAGATGCCCACTTTTGTTGCTTCTTTGTCCTGCAGTCCCTCCACCCTGCAGGATTTTAGCAAAACTAAAATCGGAGCTCTTGGTTTCAGCTCCTTCATATGACATTTCAATCAGGTCCACCTGGAACAACATTACTTTTTTGGTTTAGATAGTACTCCAAAGATGTTAACCAACTGTATAATTAATTGATGCCGAGCTAAACTGAGTCAGTTTTTTGAAGTGTAGCTAATATAGGTGATCACATGCTTGGGAGAATACATAGAAAATTTTTTCCACAGGCTAAGTAATATCCTTCTGCAAAGGTGTATAACTCCTTTCTTGTGAGATTGAGTGAACAGTTGAGGAAATATCTGTTTTATACTGGGAAAATAATTTTGCAGTAATATGGAAATGATCATTCAATTATAGTTTACAAGAATATTATTACTGATTCCTCTCCTTGGAAAATTGACTTGCTTTCTGAAGACCAAAATCTTCTTTTCTTTCTCAGGGGTTTTCTCAGCCTGGGTCAGAACAGATCTTTAAGAAATTTAATTGCAACATGTTAAGAATTTCTCTTTGGAAGAGAAACATGCACTTCATCCAGGAAACACTGAATGTAAGTCCTCTCTTGATGTTTCCATGGCCTCAGCCAGAGGGATGAAACTTTTCTTTACGGCAGGTGACATAATCTGTAGGGTTTACAGACTCTCTTAACAAAGTATCAAACACTCTTATAGATATTTTTCAGCTTTTTCTTTACATGAAAGGAGATATTCACATCTCCTTCAGCAGCAGTCGCTATAGATTGTATTCACATACTGTAAGGTCTATTAAAAAAAGTTTCAATAAGCTAGGCAAAGATGAGGAATTCTGATGGGAAGGAATTAAAGCCCTCCGTTTTTTTCTTCCAAAATAAATATGCGAGTTAATCTGAAAAAGTTAAGAGTGCCAAATATTCATCCTATGTGCTAAAGTGACTCATAGCGAAGGTAGACAGTTTTATAGTGCAATTTCTTTACTTGTGCTGGAAATGGATAGCTTCCAAGTGACACTTATGAAACAATTAGCTGTTCAAGGATAATCAGATTTGTATGAAAATGTAAAGATAAGCGATTTAGCTGTGATCTCAGCTGGAAAGTGACTGAGGGTGGTGGGCCATACTCCACAGTAAAAATCCCCTTTCTTTTGCTAAATGGCACTTTTGCTGAAATGTGCTGGATTCAACCAAGTAACGGCTCCCTTGACTTTCATTGCTAGGATGACACACAACTGATTTGCAACACTAGAGATCCTTGCTGATGGCCAAGCTGCTTTGCATATAAATGAGACCTAACCTGAACAGCTGTTCAACTGGTGGATGTGAAGGATTTACAATGTTGGATCAGGTCTCCGCTCACCACCGGTCTCCGAGGGAACTCCGCTCCAGACTGCTGAAAAGCATGTAATGTTTCATTACCTACATGCCTGGAGCTTGGGCAGGGGCAGAGGTCGGGCACTCAGATGGCCAAAAAACATCTTGAAGCCTTTTTACATTTTTAAGTTAAAATGCTTGCTTTTCAGTCTTGCCCTCTCCCTGGAAATTATCATGCACATGGTGGAAGAGTGAAGTGCTTTTTTACTCTCCATGTGTTGCACAGACCTATGTCAGTGCCTAGAGAAATGATGCTATCTGTAAGAGATGAGCTACAGAGGTAAGGACCAAGCCAGCCTATCTCCATCATCCTTTGACTGCCAGGGTTCCATGGCCCTACGGATCTGCCAGCCCACGCTCTGGAAATACGTGCACATCCCTTGTGCCTGTACGGTGCCAAGACAGCCTCATGGAGAGGGATAGTACTGACAGCGTAGCAAAGGCTCATCCTGCTACTTAAGGTGTCACCTATGGTGTCTCCACAGAGCTCTTCTGCTACATCCACAACCCCGCTCATCTCCAAATTGCCTCAGGTTGCGGGGAGGCAGTGGGAAGCCAGGAGAGCCTGGTGGGTCTCTGTCACTCCAGTGCCTGTCTGTGTCAGTCCGTGGGTGTTTGGCCTTGTGTTCCTGTTCACTGGACCTCTCTGTGGTCTTGGCCACATGTTTTTCCTTAAAGTGTACTCTGTCTGCTCTGCCTTTGCAAATGCACTTTGTGGAGGAAGCAGGAGAAAATGTGATGGTGACTTGCTGACCCCAGCCTCACTTGAGCTGTATGGGGAGGCCCCTTAGGAAACCTTTTTCTGTGGTATTTTCAGCTTAGTTTCCAAATCCCCAGAGGCCTAGCTAAGACTGGTAGGCAGCCAAGCCTTGAGTGACTATTCATCTGCCTGAACCCTCCCTAAAGATTTGGCTGTCTGTAGAGCAAACCACATTGTCAAGGACATTGTTAACGATGTGGATGTGTCAGAGATAAGAGTAGCTCTTAGCCCCGAGAGATCCAGAGAGCATTGAGACAGTTTGGGTCCTTGGCCAAAGCATCAGGGAGGCATATATCCCTAGAGCAGAGGTGGTGGTGTCCTAAAATCCAAGGACTAGAAAACACCTGCACTCTGTTTAACGTCAGAGATATCACTGCCAGTGGTCGGATTCAGAAAAATATTTAGAGGGCTTCCAAAAAAGCATTTGTAGATTTGGGTGTACAAGACTGTGAAAGTGTTTGCATTGCTCGCACATGCACACAAAGCATCTTGGTCTTGAAAGGATGCTTTAACACTCCTTATTTCTCCACTGAAGCTGGCAGAAAAGGGAATGAGCGCTGTGATCCCATTGGCTGTGCAATAAACCTGATGATATGAAGGCTCTGGGATGAAATCAGGCACCTGGCACCTCCGCAGCCAGTGTTAAAAGTGTGGAGCTACTGATGCAAAATCCTTCAGATGCTGCTTATTCTGGAGGCAGATCTCAACCTGTAATAAACACACCCTCCTTTCCTGAGTGAGGGTGGTTGGTTTTATCTCCAGGTTAAGAGGGTGTTGAGATCCCAAATGGAAGAGGAAACTCTTTGGCTTTCAGAGCTTTGCTTACTTATATAAGGCCTAACAAACATGGTTGTTAAGGCCCCCTAGGAGGTCTTTCTTATGAAGCTAGGGGCTATTGGATTAGGCAAATGAGAGCCAGAGATTTGCCTAATAGCTTGACAGGCCATGAGGGATTAGACTCTTGTGGGCTGGTGTAAACTTGTGGGACAGAGGTGCTGTGGCGTGGGTCTTTTCTTAGCTGTGGATAAATGCCTTGTCAATGTGGGTTAATCTTGTTTGCCTTGTCTTCCATAATGCTGCATTGGAGGATGCAACCTCCGCCAATTTAATCACTGTTGGAATTGAATTGTAGGCTTTTGTTTCATGCACGAACCTCCTCCATTATGCAGCACTTTCAGCATTACTGGGGTCAGTAATTAACAGTAATTTTTAACTTGCATTGGTTCAAGCTCCTGAAATAGTTATTTCTTTGGGACCAAAGGTTCAATTACAGTTGGCTGAAGGCTGTGCTCAGGGCAGCATGCCAGCACTGGAATGGCACCCTGCAATACCTGAAGGACACCCCAGAGAGCACCCACCCCTCCCTGGCATGTTCTGACACCTTTCATTTGATTGAAAATGGGAGTTAGTGGTGACTGCCCTCAAAGGCAGTGAGCGGTGGGACTGAAGTGCCAGGGCTGTTAAGGGATTGTACAGAAAGCAGGCATGGGACTTTTCTGCTTGTGGGTGCCTTTACCCTGGTTTGATGGGATAGATGGCTGTCAGCGTGCAGGGTTTATAGAGCATCATGGCTTTTGCAGCACCTCTCGCTTCTGCTCCTGGCCCACCCAGAGAAGAGCAGCCACCTCTGCTGGGCTAGGTTTGCTCCCAGGGCACAGGCCATGTTTGTCTCATGACCGTGTAGGGTCTGTCCCAGTCCCAGGCTTATCACGCTTTTTAGACATCTTCACATTTCCTCACTCAGTATCTTCCCCTTGTCCTCCCTACAAGTACACCAAGAGCCCTGCAGCGCCGAGTCCAACACAGGAGCTGGGGTCCAAACACCTGCAACCACTGGGGACACGTAGCCCCCAAATCTTGCTTGATGAATGCTTGCGGGAGCTGAGGGAGCCAGGAAAATTCACTGCAGTGCATCCCTGGGTGTGGAGGCAGCCTCCCCCACAGCCGATTAGCATCTGCAAGGCACTGGAGGGGACAGTGCGGGTGGGAGGAAGAGCTCAAGCCATTCCCTTTTGCCCCACAATGGGCGGCATCTTGCTCAGTTGTGCAAATTACCTGCGCACTCTGGGGGGCCATAAGCCCAAAGTGCTCCTTAGAAAGCCCGTGCCCTCCTGCACAGGGCTCGCCCCCCAGCACAGCCCCTCAGCCCTGCACCAAGCGGGTGGCAGAGTCACAAGGAGCGGGTGGCAGATGGGGACAGCATGTGTCAGCAGTGCTGGAGCACCAGGGGACAGCTTCCCATCCATCGGCAGTGACAGGGGAAAGGCTGCCTTGTGTGCACGTGCTAATGGCAGCCGCCTGGGCTCAAAAACTGCAGAGATGGTGGTGTGAAAAAGTGCCCTAAGTCGTGTTCCTGACACCTTCGCTTGCCCAGCAGAGAAAAGCTGCAGGTGCCAAAAGGGCTGTAAATAGAGACCTTGCAGGCTGGTCCTTTCCTAACACATCCCCATGCTTACATATTGCCAGTGACTTTTGCATGTCTTAATTTAAGAGTTTACAAATTGTGTAGTTCTGGGCTAGCCTTTCAGCCGAGCAGAGAGCTATTGAGTTCCCAGAAGGAATTTCTTTGGCCACCTCCATCTGTACTGTCCAAATGTCTGTAGAAGAAATACCCTGGGAAGAGAACCTGTCACACTGTCCATCACTGAATACAGTGGGCTCTTACCTCTTGCTGTGCCTTTAGAGACCACTTTGTTCTCTGATTCCTTTTCTTTAACTGGCTCTGTCTTTACTTGCTGGAGTCCTTGTACTTAGACAAGATGCAAATTTTACATAATAAAAGGGCTTCCTAATAGCTGGCAGTGCATCCTGCTGCTCCGTGTCTCCTGTTGCTGAAAATTAAACAGATGTAAAATTAGGAGCTGAATGTCTCTGCATCTGGGGGTCCTTGTGCATAGCTGGAGATGAGAGTTTAAGATGTGCCCTTTTCCCAGGAATAGCAGTTAAAGAGTTCAAGAAATGATAATCCCTAACAAACCTCTCTGCAAACAATTTTACTTAAATAATTTAAATCACGCTGGATGTGCACATTTTTGCTCATAGCTTTCCTTGCTTCTCTTGACTGCACACTCCAGCGAAATCTCAGATCCTTCGCTGAGAAATGCTTTTGAATGCTCCATCCCCACCTACTCTTTTGGACCCCCAAGGGGGACAAGCAAACAGAAGGGGAGGTTTGCTGCAAGCAGAAAAGAAGTCGGCAATTTTCCTTCACCAGAGGAGACTTTACGCAATTTGGCATCTGCAGGTCCTAGCGCTGTATTGCCTTGAGTAACTCATGTTCCTAGGCGTGATGCCCAGGCAGAACCAAGTCCTGGTCCAAAGCAATGCACACCAACGTTTTCTTTTGCTGGCATGCTACGCCAAGAATCTCTGTGTCTTTACAACAGGCTTCCCAATTGCTTGGCTTCATCTTAGGGTGGCAATCACATAAAGAGGCTGTAGTAGGTGAATTTAATTTGTCTCCTGGCCTAGCAGCAGATTCTCTTGGGTGAATGGCCAGAGCTTGTGTTTAAAAGCTCACTGCAAAAAAGTAGTATCCATGGCTGATTGAGCTCATGGTGTATCCTGTAAATCTGCACTTCCCTGCTGTATTTGAGAACACTGGGTGTTGGGAAACCTTGAGAACTGTAAGTGGAGAAGGAGCCCCATTAATTCCTGTCTAGACTGGCTTCTGAGCCCAGGTTCCAGAGATGAAAGGGCACTTTATTAAGACAGGGCATAAATCCACCCTGCCAACAAGTCCACACTCCTCTGGATTATTTACACCTCTCTCCCTCCCTCTGGTCATTGCCTGTCCCTATATAATCTACATTAAAGTTCTGACAGACTTAAGCCAATATATCTTAACCTTTAAATATCAGGCTCTGTGTGCTTTCGCTTCCACCATGTTACAAAAAAGACTTCATGTTTTTACAGATAAACTGGGGGGGGGGGAAAGTAGGTGTCTAAGGAAGGAGCTTGTTGTGACTGAGAGATAAAATGTGTGCTTAGAAGATTCTATTACAGATGTGGTGTTTGCCACACCTATAGCTCCTCTCCCTGATGCGTTTGGCTCCGTATGTCACTAAGGGCCAACCTGGGACTGTATGAACGGAGCCATCTGGGCCCTGAGCATCACCTTTTGGGATGAGGGGTGACAGCCCTGGGCCAGGCTACAGCCCCTTTCTAATGTGGGACTGTGTCCCCTTGCATGATGTGCTCAGCTGCTGGGGACGAGGGGGTGCAGAGAGCACGGGCACTTTAGGACGAGGGCTCTAAGAGGGGCAAGCTTTATTCCTTCTTACAACTTTTCATTGCTCTTGCGGTTTTGCTCCTTTATTTGCCGTCATTGGAAAGTTCCTGTAGATTGTCCGTGGGGTTTTTGGTGCTTATGGAAAGAGCCGCAGTGCTGTATGAGCGGAGTAGATCCTGTCATCTCATGTTTGCATGAGCTGCCCCACAGTCCCTTGCAGCCAGGCAATGGGGAGCAAGCAGTGCTTATGGAAAAGAGCCTCAAAGGGACTTTGGCACAAATATATTTTTAGGCTGAAAATGTAAAATGTGCATTCACTGTATGAGTATCTCTGCAACCCCTGGCTCATGGTTCATTTCTGCTGTAGGTCCTGCTCAGCCATAGGACTGAGGGGTGAGGGCGGTAGCGCTAGTGAGGGGGGTGCTGTGCACCAAAATGAAAAGCAGGCAAAGTATCTATTGCTACAGCCAGCAAAATTTCTGGATGATGTGGAAGAGCTGCAGCCTGCAAGGTGACGTCCAGGCACTACTGCAGGACTGGAGCTTGTGCTTCCCAGGCATATGTGTGTCCCAGCAGTGGGAGAGATCCATACTTTGGCAAGAATGATTAATACTTTGGATTAATTTGTTTGAAAGGAAATATGAGTTCGCAAGCACTTTCTGTTGCACAACTACCTTCCAGTGGCAGGCCTTCTGCATTTTCACCCTTACTTGATACATCCAATGTGGTAACAGTATGTGATGATAGAGCTGCACAACACTCAGAGCTGTGTGACTTAAAGACGTACTGCAGATTTCAGCACATTGTAGCAATGACAGGCTAAGGAAACCACGAGTTCTGTTGAAAGGACACTCAAATTTTGGGGCAGACAGACAGGGATCTCTATAGCATCAAAGTCTGCTCAGGTCTGCAGTACTTGCAATCCTTTTGTATTCATTTTCTGTTGCAGTTTTTAGCAAAAGAGCTTACTGGCATGATCAGTTTGAAGTCATTAGCAAATATTTACCTAAAGTGAGTTTGAAATCTATAAAAAGGACCATTTGAAGTACTTCCAAGATTTGCATTCATATGGCCAAAGAAATCATGACACCTGATTTATGTGTCCAATCCAACATAACCAGGTTGCTCCAATTTTGAATATCAACTGTTTGCACTGAACTTGAAAAACTGTTTCCAAACCAAAGCTCAGTCAGACTATAGAAATATTTCAAATAAATACACAAAAATAAATCAAAAGCTGTTTACATACCTGAAGAGGAAAAGAGAAGAAAAAAAATCACTGAATATATTATTCAGCAGCTTTCTTATTTATGGAACAATCACTTTTTTCAGCAGCATTAAAGGTCAGTGTCATCTCCCCATTAAACACTCAGCTTTGTCTGTCCATGTGCTGTAACAGCTGATAGCACAGGTAACATACCTTCAGTTTTGCCTTTTTGCCTTTACTGTGAAGTTTATTGTTATATATTTGGGGCCTCAGTAAACAACAGATATTAAACATTTGCTATCCTTTCCCTCCTAGCAGCTTTCTCTGAACTGGAAGAGTGCAGTATAATCCCCACATCCTTTCTGCTCATACAGAAAAATTTCCTGTGCCTTGTCATCTTTTTTTATTCCAGGATTGTGTTAGGATGAGCAGAGGGCTTCATCGCTGCAGGACGCAGCTGAGCACAAGCCTAAATAAGACAAGAGCCTTATTGAGCCTGTCCCAGCTAGGAGCCTGTCCCCTCCACATGCCCGCCGGGCACAAGCCATCATCCTCTGTGTGGGGAGAGCACGTGGCGGCTGCTGGATGCAGGGACGGGGCACGCTGCATTTGTGTTAAGGACAGAGCTGGAGCAATAGGCTTTTGTGTAGCAAGAAATAGCCCACAGAGTCCCAAAATTACTTCCCACTGGCTTTCCTTTGGTTCATCAGTTTCAGTATCTTGGTGGGTAGAGTCAGCAACGTGTCTTAAAAGCCATCTGTTAGTCTGGCCTGGGAGAGATGACTGAAATACTCAAAAGTAGGCAGTGTAAGGAGAAAAATGGCTAGAAAGTGGCAGATTTTTTTTTTTTTCATTTTATGAAGCATATTTTGACATTTCCACTAGTCTAAACTCACCAGGATTTTGAGCAGGAACAAGCTCAGTTTCATGTTAGTCTCTTGCTTTTCCAGCTTTTTATACAGAGACTCTTGCAACAAAATTGAAAGATGGTATATATGTGTAAGGACTAAGTCACTATTTACCTACGTGGCTATAAGGTGATTAACAGCGTCACTAAATCTCTCTGCTCTGTGTTGTAGGCAGTGCTGTGATGGCAGTGTGTGTGAATACACTGCACAGCTTGAAATGCAGAACTGCTGTTAGTGGGCTTGACACTGCGGCACAGAGCACAGCACGGTGCTCCCAAAACGCAAGGTAATTACCAGGACAGATGGCCCAGGAGGACCTTCATCTGTCCCGGATGATACCTGAGCTAGAGAGTTTGACAGCACCATGAGTGTCCCTGCATCGCCACATAGCCATGTAGTTGGCTTCACTATAGATATGTTCTGTGTAACTATTTTGAACTCTGTTCCCAAGCATGAAGAACAGAGGTTTTATTATCTAAATACTCAAACACATCCTCACATAAGGGCAGCAGGTGGGTTAGTGTAGATCACAGGAATGAAAAGCTTCCCCCAAACCTCCATGCACTGGATGTTCCACTGGTTTTCTTGCATGTACCTAGAAGAGCTGCTCCTTTCTGCAGGGCACAGCTCTCCAGCTCCTCAGAAACCCAGGCGAGTGCTCAAGTACCTCCATTCTGCAACAGCTGGAAAAATGGCCTGAGAAGTTGCAAAATAATTTAAAAAATATGAAAATGTCAACAATAAAGGGATAAGAATATAATACTTTCCCATGAAACAAAAGAAATGTTGTTTTATAATCAACCATCCTTCATCAGATAATACCGCTGAAGCAAGAGCTTTTGCTAGCTGGCATGTGTCCCATCTTTCATTTCCACCAGGAAGTGGAGAGAGAGAAGGAAATGGCTGGAATGCTTCAGGAACTTGCTGACATGGAAAACCCCAACCCCTTTGTACAGGAAAGATGCTGCAGTCACCTCTTCTAAAACAATCTTAAATAAGAGCTGCAGAGAATTATCCACAGGGCACAGAATTCTTGTAAACTTTTGTTATCTAGTCAGGTGAGGAGACATTTTTTTCCCCTGTTTAACTTGCCTGTTATTTCTTCCCTCTGGCATTTATTAATCTGAGTGGTTAACCATTGAGTCGGCCTGAAAACAGATCTCATCGCAAATCCTGTTCTCCACGGTGGACTCTGGCTGAACAAACTCACTTCTCCTGTCTTCACTCGGAAGGGCAGAACTAAATGTTGGAGATAGATGTTTACCATGAAATTTGCACTAAAGGTTTCCTGTTTGGAGCAGCCAATAATGCTAGGGACACTAGGATTTCCATTTGTAGACAAGCTCTGTTTTGACAGAGCCCTTCATGATTCATCAACAATTTGGGTGCTTCTGGCTATGCAACATTCATTGCACCCATCCCACTCCTGATAAACAGATGCAGGAGCCATAATCACAGGGGTAGTATATTCAATCACCATTGCTCTTTAATTGTTTCTGATCTTTATCTCTCTTTTCCCCCAAGGGTTTTTTTTTTCTGCTGGAGGATCAGTGTTTCTCTTTGAACTGACTTTTCCTTTCAACATTTATCATTCAGGACTGCTCAAGTGCTGTTTCAGTGCAGAAGCTGCTTGCAAGCTATTTGTAGCAGCTGCTTTTTTTGGAAGTTTGCAGTGTGTGATCCCTCACTTAAACCATCTAACATTGCCGTTCCTTTCCCACTGTGCAGGAGACCCCTGCACCGCAGGGAGAGTTGGGGTTGCCCTAGACGTCCTGCTTCTAGTTGTTTCACATCTGAGCATTTCCAGTGTGCTACAGGGTCACAAACCCATACACACGGTCTGTGAGCAGGGTGCTGAGTGACGAGTGAGAGATGAACCACAGCCAGGCGTGATGTTCAGGTTGGGGACTGATACCAGCTCCAGCGGGACTGTTTGCACACCTGGGGACTGGCCTTTCAGCCTAGGAGTTTTGCAAAGAAAGCCTCAGAGCACTTGGAAGATGAACATGTGTTTGGGATAGAGGAACAAGTGAAAAATAGCGTGAGGCAGAAAGGGAAAGTAAAGCTACAGACGGCTTCCATCAGCGGAGTTGTCATGTCCTGTGGCTTATGTGTGGGTTTCTTTAACATGGGGATAATTACTGGATGGCTCTGCCATTTGCGTCTGATTATTAAAACCAGTAATGCGTACATTGGCCTGAAAGTGATTTACATGCATGACTTTTCCTATATGTTGGTAGCTGACAGAGCTGCTTGTGTCTGAGGAACTGCAAAACCCCACGTTGCTGGTCGCTGTTCCTGTCTAACACGCTCTGCGGCTCCTGGTGTTTCATCTCTGTTGGTCCCCACCTGTGTGGTTCCCGGAGGAGAATCTCGCTGCGCACCCGGGTCCCAGCCAGGCAGGATGCAGCCGGGGCAGCTCTGTCAATACTGACTTTGCTGCATGTTTTGGCGCACAGCGATGGTTACCTTGTTCACCACGTAAGATTTAGCCCATCAGCACAAGTGTGTTTGAAGCTATTAAATAGACAACGTGGATGGAGTTGAAGGGGGAGGTGTCCTTTCAAATGAAGGCATGTTACCAGCCCACGCAGGTTACCAAGACCTGCACTTGGGACTGCATACTGGGGTGCACTGGGTGACAATTGTAAATGGGACTTTTGCAGAGTGATCTCTGTCCACCACACTTGTTTGCATGCCGTATAACTGTTTCCTCCTTTCTCCTGCACGCTGGGCACAGCGATTTGCAGGGCTTTCTTTCCTGGTGCCGCTGTGCAGCCCTGCTTTCCCAGCTCTGGCGTTAGGATGAAAACTTTCCATCCATAGATGTTTGCTCTACGGAAAGGAGCTTTTTGCACAGCATGAAACTTTCCATTGTATTCATGATCGGTTTGGGGCAAACTAATTCAAGGCAAAAAAAATCCTGTTCGTGTGAGCTGACTCCACGGGCACCGGCACCCCAGGGCACAGACAGCCCCACTCCTCCTTGCTGGAGCCCGGCCCAGGGGTGGGAGTGCTGCCAGCAAGGGGTGGCACAGCCTGACCTTGCACGCCTGCCCGCAGGGACGCGCTGCTCTGGGGAATGGGGTTACGTCGGCTCAGGTCATGCCAGCTGGAAATGCAGGAAGGAGCCCAGCGATGGTCTGGCCTGCTGTGTGCAAAGCCCTGGCTGCTTTCCCCAGCAGCGAGTGGAAAGCCCACAGGTAGCAGGATTTCCTCTGTTGTGTGCAAGCCAGCTGCTTTCCTGGTAATGGAGGGAGCTTGCATTTGGCAGCACCTGAGTTGCCGGAGGGCTGGGCGCTCATTTCCAGAGTGAATTCTGATTCCTTGCAAGTCCCTTTGCTCCTCTTGGGCTGCACATCTGCCAGTGCTCCCCAAATTCTCTGCAGCATCCACAGGATTCATAAGGCTGCTTGCTAAAAGGGCTCTGTGTTCACTGCACTCATCCTCTGCATGCTGAACTAAACGGTGGGCTCTTTCAAAGAAGCCAGTAACAACCTTTCCATTAGCGCAGAAAAAGCGTTTGCATGGTGTAAGCAGGGTGAGGTGCTGCTATAGACATGCAGTGCTCTTGGTGGGCTCAGTGCTGGGAAAACACGGGATGTGCAGATCTTGCTGCCCTTGGGCTGTGCCCGGTGCGTAAGGCTACGTTTAAACCAAGAGGAGGGACTGCGGCTGGAAAACAAGGCCCATTTGTGTGTCGTGTTCAGTGAGATGGTTGAGTTACACAGCTGGTCTGGCTATAAAAGCTGATGGGGGGAGCAGCCTGGCTTGCTGCCATGGAAGGGAGATGGGGTACTCTGAGGTATGGAGGCTCTTCCAGGATGGGAGCTTTGTCTTTGACTACAGTCCAGGTGCTTCTGTGTTAGGGATGAGAAGAAAGGGAGGTGAGGAGAGAGCTCTGAGATCAGACTTAGGGCAACAGAAAAGTGATGGACTCTAATGAGAGGCTCCAAATAGAAAAGGGAGATAAACCTATGTGGCTGGTATCTGGCCTAGGAATGACTCATGGGTGTCTCTGGAGGTCCAGAGTTTCTAGCTCGCTTCTGTCTTGTACTGCAAATAATCTTGTGCTCCTAGAGGAAAGGCTCTGAGGAGGAAGGTTTGGGGAAGGGGACGTGCTTGGATGGAAAGAGGAGGTAGGGAACTAGCAAAAGCCTTCCTGAGATGAACTGTGTTCTGGTGGGTGCATGCAGTTTCTGTGCTCATCTGACACCTATCCTGCAAGGTGGTGGCATGGTAAATAGGACAGTTTTCACACTGCCCAATGCAAAATGAATGCCAAAAGCTTTATATTGCTTCCCTATGTTATAAACCAACCTTCAATTCATGTTAATAGCTTGATATGGGACTTAAATGTTCTAAATTAGAACAAAACACCAGTGCCTCTGTTATTAGGAGGTCTTTAGCAACCAGGACAGGTTTAATCATTGAGTGGATAAATCTGCAGTTGGATTAAAGCCTAATTACCCTGTGATGAATCACTCTGTGATATTTCATACAAAGCATTAGGTTTACAACAAAGCCTAAGTGGGAAGGTCCGTAGCGTCTATTGTTGCACTCAGGTTGCTGATGCACATTTCTATTTTAACTTGATTCTGGTACTTTAAAGGAAAGTAGGAAAAAGAAATAATTTACCATTTCTGTCAAAGCAGCACAAAGGTGTTCCACTCTAGCTTTTTTCCAACTAGAAAATAAGCCACTGTGTTTTGCCCTCTTCGCCTGCTGCAAACCAGAGGCCGTTTCAGGACTGCTTGTACGCTGCTGTCTGAAAGCTTGGCTGCGAGTCTGGCTTGCTTGGCAAAGGCTAGAGCAGCGCCAGCTTACGTGGTGACCTTAGTGCTGCGGCTGCACTTGCCAGAGGCAGTTAATTTCCCTAAATGCCATTCCTCAAGGTATTTTTGAGGGGCTTGAAGCTAACGACCTGCTGGCTGTGAAGTCCTGCCTCCAGCCACCGGATCAGAGGTTTCTCTGCGATGTCCAAGGGTAAAGCCGAGGGCTTTGTCGTTGTTAAAGCTGGGGGAGGGAAACGTGGCCCTGGACTTACTCTGTTTGCTAGGGGAGGCAGATTATGTTTTGCTGGGTTTTCCCATTAAATCCCTATCTCCTAATAAAATACTACAAGAAAAAATTCATTGTTCCTGCCAAATTTAACAGGAAATTGAGAATAAATATTTTACTTCAGCAAGCTTGCTTTTTAGCAGCCCAAGCTTTTCCTGGGGGTGGGTAGACGCCTGCTTGGTCTATCCTTTAAGCCAGCCCTGGCAGAGCAATTCACTCCAGGGGGCTGAGCCCTGCTTGAGACCACACTGAAGCCAGGTTTTCTGAAGGGGATGAAACTCTTGACTGCTGTCACACTTTCCCATTCACCTTCTACAGGCTTTTCTCACAGCTGAGCTTAAATACAAGGAGAGGGATATGAGTTTTGCCTCTAAACATGAAATCAGCTTTGTGTAATACCAATTCGGGGCAAAAAAGGAACATTATTAGCCCTGGTTGTGTTAGTAGAGAGACCAAGGGCACTGCTGTGCTGCAAGAAAGGGGTTGAAGACACAAGAAGGGGCTAAATAAGCTGACACAGAGTGGCAATTACAGGGTGGCAGCTATTGATGAGCCTTGGCCTGGGAACAGCTCTGAGAGGAGTCTCTGCTGGTCTGCTGAATTGCTCAGGATATGGCAGTACTCCTCATCTGTCGTGTTGTGCGGAGAGAAAGGAACAGCCATTAAAAGTGATAAGCAGTCTTAATGGCAAATGGGAAGCCCAGATAATAGAGTGGGAAGAAAATGCATTTTTTTCTGCATCTACCAGAAAAACAAATCTTTTTAATCCAGAGGGAGAAAAATTACTAATGCAGCCCAAAAGCAAAGGAGAAGGCAAGTGGTGCATAATGAAGTAAATAAACTATTCTGTAATAGCTTTGTTAAAGCAGCAAAGGATGTTTTTTACATGTGGATTATTTTTTTTGCACAGGTGGCAAGGAGGCTGATTTGGGAGAGGTGACTGGTACCTGGGAGGGCACAGCAGCCTGCAGCCCACCATTCTCACAGTGCGACCCACATCCCTGGCCAGCCCAGCTGCCTGAACAAAAGCGATCCTTCCCACTCCTGCGTAGTACAAAACGAAGTCCCCAAGACTACGTGGGCCCATCCAACCCATGAAGGTTGTAAATGGCTGTAGAAAAAGCCAGGGTGTGGGCCAGGGCACAGAAAAAGTTTGCCAACCACCCTTGCGTGTGGGGGTGAGTGAGCTGGAGGAGGGGTGATGATCCCCAGCACAATCTGCACATTCTTGTAATCAAGGCTGAGTCAGAGCTGCAAGAGATTGTATTTTTCTAGCTGAAGGGAAAATGGCCTGCCTCTCAGTGCCTGCCAGCTCTTACACTGGACGTTTGAAAGCCCACACGCAGTATTTTCACCAGACGAGCAAACGTCTTCTTTAAGCAGATAATATTTTGCTGCACAGCATAATTTCAGATCTTTCTGAGAAAGCTTCATCCCGGAGGAAATCTCTGTACTTTGCCTGTTTGTTTTTCTTCTCTTGCCTGATGGAAGCAGACCCACGTCTTCCAGAAGGCACCATCAGGCTCCACAGGCTGAAGCTTGAGGAAGCCTCTCATTTCGGCAGGTCTCCCAAGGGGCTAAAACCAGTGCAGCATTTCATCTGCAACACCATCCCGGGTCCTCCAGGGCCATGGGACAAACCCCCAGGGATCAAGCCCGTACCTCTCCTCGAGCACTGCTGCTGCTCAGCTGAATGGGTGGCTTGTGCCCTCATCCCATCAAGCCCAGAAAGCCCATCTCTGGCCTGCCCATGCTTCCCGCTCTTTCTCCCAAAACTTCTGGAGGTTACTTTGGCACCACAGATCTGTCTCCTGTAGCCAACCTACCTGAGCTATGATACAGGATCTTCTCAGAACCTGTTGAATGTCCCAGACCAAACAAGCCACCCTTGATTTTTCACTTCCATAGCGCAACATTTGCTCAGCTGTAAGAGAAATGCTTGTAGTCGGAGTGCTTTCAATTCCAGGGAGCACCAAGCAGGGAGTGTTTACTTTTCGATAATATTTTTAAAACAACCTATAAATTCAGCCATGGAGATGGAATTCTCTTTTAAAGCTGTAGCTTTTTTCTAAAACCTGGTAGAAAAAGCTTTGTTTTCTGTTTAGCTGTTTAGTTAGGATTGTTCCTGTACAACCTGCAGGTTTCATCCTGGTGTGTTCTAGGAGGACTTTTCACAGGCTACAAATTAGACTAGATCAACAGTCTCATAGGGACACCAGAGAGGTAATTATAGCTATAAATGAAATGGTATTTCTGCTGTGCTTGACAGCAGTAAAATGTAAAAGAAAAGCTGAAAACACAAGGGAAAGAATATCAGAAAGAATGAAAAGTAAGGGATAGGAGGGATTTAGACAAATGCACTAAAGGAGGCATCTTCTTCTGAGGGATTTGGAAATCTGACCAACAGTTTCATCAGGGAGAAACAGAAAAGAAGTACTGTTGACTGTAAAGACCTGGTCTTTTTGTTCCGTAACCCCACATCAAGGATGATTCAGGCACCCTTGTAGAAGAGAGAAAATCCTTTGGCGAATGTTAACGAAACCCTGGATTTATGACATGCAGCTCTGCAAATCTCCTTTTTTTTGGCCAAGCCATCCTTGGGATTGGCCTGTAGGAAGGAGAGTGGGAATGCTGGGGAAGGTTGCTTGTAGAGCTTTTCATGTGGTTTCCATTGCTGGAAAAGTGTGGCTGTGTTCCCTGCCTCCTTGTAAGTGGTCAAAACAGCTGTTTTATTTAAAGTGTGGTTTGAAGTCTCAGGTATGTTACAGGAAACCAGCACGGTAGGGAGAGAGATCAGACCACAGGCAACATGCAGCTCTGGGACATCACTTGTTTTGCTTGAGGGTCTTTGCAATGGGCTGGACTGAGAAATCTTGATGCTGGCAGTCCCTTGCATGCTGCGGGTTCCTGGGATCCTAGTAGGGGACTGTAGGGATGCCATACAGGTGACGTGCACACGTGCTGCATTGGGATCCGAGCTGCTGCTTTTGTTTGCTCTGGTTCGCTTTTGCTGTGAAATGGGAACAGGCACTGATTTGCTTCCAAGGGGCACAATCCATTCCTTAGGGCTTCTTATTAAGGCACTTAAATGCAAGCCCCCAGTAAGATACCTGGCAAACTGATCGGTGTTTTCTGAGCGCTCAGTGAACAGTGCCCTCTACTCTCTGGCAGCCACATGAAAGGTAAGAGCTGGAACAGCATGCATTGCTAGATGTTGGGGAGGGAGGGCAATGCAATAATAGCATGTCAGGTCAGAAAACCCCAGGAGTCCTCCAGAAATAAGAGGGGCATCCTCCATAGTGTACAGGCAGTATTCCCTGAGTGTGCTGCCACTGGCAGCTGTGAGGAGCAGCCCAGGCAGTCACGCTCAGGTCCCCCCTGCCCGCACCCCCAGAGCAGCATGCTGGACACCTCCGAGTGCCCACGCTGGGGACAGCTCCTGGGGTACTACGGTGTATCGCAGCGTTGTGCTGCTCTGCTACTGGGCAGAGCCATCCCCGTGCATTTGTTGCTCCCAGTTGCTGATCTCAACAACCGTGCTTTTTTTTCCTGATTGCTCCTGCTCCCCATAGTCATAGTTGGTCATCCCTGTGCGTGAGCAGGTCCCCCCGCTGGCAGTTTCGCTGCTGATCAGTCCCACTAGCTGGGTTTGCTCTTGGCCATGCTCTCCTAACTCTGTTTTCCCTCTTGCTCCTACCAGCTGTGTTTGCAGTCTGATCTGTCCTGCTGAGTCCTTCCCATAAAGAAGCAGGAAGAGAAAGGAGGCAGGAAGATACTTTTTACTCAGCTCTCAGACATGAAGTCATCAGGTTATTTGGCTACCTGAGTCCAGCTTTCTTGAGCTCGTTGGCAGCACAGGACACAGTCTTGTCAGACTGGACTGGCTATTTCTTAAGCAGAGCACAATGCCGCTTTGTGCGGGGTTCCTGGACCGGCCAGGTTAGATTTTGTTTGACAAAGCCTCTTTAAATTTCATTTTTTCCCTCCATGGAGTTGTGAAGAAAAAGATTTCTTTCTTCCTTCACTTAAACCTTAGCCTTGAGTTTGCTCAAAATAGGTCTGTGACCCTAGAGCTAAGTTTCAGGTTTGCAAATATATCTGTAACCCAGGCAGCCTGGGCATTTTGTAATAAAATTTGTGAACAACAAAAATGCTATGATTTCAAACCTAGAGAAAAAAGATGGGACTGGGAAGCCAGAGAATTAAATTTACTCCAGGATCTCCCACAAGCTTTGTGTAGAAAATTACACCATTGCTCTGTGTGCAGTTTCCTCATGTGTCAAGTGGCATGAAGCCGTTCCAAGATGTCTCACAGGAATGGTGTAAACCTCTCCCCACATTTCCAGAGTGCCTGAGGTCCTCTCGTAAAGAGGATGAGAGAAGTGAGGGGGGATGGAGGGAGTTTCCTCTGAAAAGGGGAATCCAGAATGAGAAACACATTCAGTCACTGCAAACAGCAAAAACACACACGCTTTGATTCCAGGAGCCAGACCATGCATGCCTCACATGTGCAGCTGCCCAGATTTATGGCCTGTTATCCTCCAAGGCAATTACTGGAGTACTGCGTCCAGCTCTGGGGTCCCCAGTACAAGAGAGACATGGAGCTGTTGGAGTGAGTCCAGAGGAGGCCATGAAGCTGATCAGAGGGCTGGAGCACCTCTGCTATGAGGACAGGCTGAGAGAGTTGGGATTGTTCAGCCTGGAGAAAAGAAGGCTCCAGGGAGACCTTGTAGCAGCCTTCCAGTATCTAAAGGGGCCTACAGGAAAGATGGTGAGGGACTGTTTACAAGGGCATGGAGTGATAGGACAAGGGGGAATGGCCTTAAGTTGAAGGAGGGGAGATTTAGATTAGATATTAGGAAGAAATTCTTCACTGGGAGGGCGGTGAGGCACTGGAACAGGTTGCCCAGAGAAGTTGTGGATGCCCCATCCCTGGCAGTGTTCAAGGCCAGGTTGGATGAGACTTTGGGCAACCTGGTCTAGTGGAGGGTGTCCCTGCCCATGGCGGGGGGTTGGAACTGGATGATCTTTAAGGTCCCTTCTAACCCAAACCATTCCACGATTTTATGATTCTGCTGGGGTTTGTTGTGGAGATCTGCATGAATGATGCACAGGTTGCCCACATAGTTTGGCCTTCTGAGAAATGACACGGTGCTCGCTCCGCCAGTGCTCACCGTGTGCTGTGGCTGGGAGCAGCTGTGCTGGAAAACCACTGCAGAGGAAATCACAAGTTAGTGAGTCACTGAGACTGCTGCCAGCCTGTCAAGAGTCTCTCCATAACTCAGCTTTCATGTGCCTCTGCTGCTGTGCTGAAGGAGGCTCAGATGCCACCTTGAACAGCAGGATGGTCGCTCACAGGTGAGGAAGGAGTGGGAGCACCTGGACAGACAGACCTGGTTTTCGTTCTCCAATCCTAAAGAGAGGTGAGCACTGTGGAGGGGAGAAGTCGCCCTGGCAGCCCTGAGCATCACCTCCCACACAGCCTGCGATGCACCCAGCACACCCACCGAAGCGCAGCAGAGATGTTGCCCTGCGCCCCTTCGCCCTACCCAGGAAAGGTGCTGCCTGGGACATGGCCAGGAGCACGCTGCTGCCAGGCTGCTTTTGGCCCAGCTGCAAACTTTGATACTAAGGTCTTTCCAAAGCTGTTTATGGCTTTGGTCCAGCTATGAAGTCCAAGGCTTTATCTATGCATTGGGAGACCACTCGCAGCTGCTCTGGCCCAAGAACACACTCCTGTGCCTTGGGCTGCACTGCGTTTACATCACTTGCATCTATGAGAACCAGGAGGAAGCTGCTGATGTAAGTCTGTTAAACAGCCCTTCAAGCAGCAGCTTTGTAGCCTGAACCGCAGGCTCTCTGCATTGAACCAGCCAGCAGAGTAAGGGCTTTCCTTTCCAAAGGAGGGGCTGTGCTGCGCATGGCCCCAGGGCAGAGGTGCCTCCTGCTCACCGAGGAGGCTCCCGGAGACCAGGCTGGAGAATAAAGCCCTGGGAGAAGAGGGCAGTGTTGTGCTGCGGGACACGGAGCTGGCAGGGACAGAGCCGCTGTCTCCTCGCTGTGCTGCGGAGCTGAGCTGCTTCCCTGGGGCTGCCGGCAGCCGCTCCTGCCTGCATCCCAGAGACAGCCCCAGCTCATCCCACCAGCCCACAGCTTTAAATGCCTCTCTGCCTTAATCCCTAACAAGTGAGGAGCAGAATGTAAAGCGAACTGGTTCCAAACGCTTGTGCTGGGGGCTCTGGGCTGGGTCTTGCTCCCTTAAAGCCAGTGGCAAAACCCACAGGAGACAGTGGTGCTGAGAGACTCCCTGGCTGAGGATCGGATGCTGCTTTCCTTGGAAGTGAGAGGGGGTCTGTGAGGTGCAGGTATTTTCAACATCAAAACAGACAAAAGCGTGAGAAGCATTTTCTATGGAAACAGAGTTGGATAAAGCCTACATTTGGGATTTGTGCACAGAAATACTTTCACTGTTTTTTACAAAAACTGAGCAATAATTTTTGGTTTAGGACTAGAAGCTTTTCAAGCAATGAAACTATTCCCTTAAAATCTTGGTTTTAAAGCAGTCCATTCTGCACTGAGTTTTTGGACGAGTTCTCACCGCATTTCTCAGCCAGGTCTGTGCAGCACATGTTCCCCGCAGCAGCAAGTGGAGGGATCGCTGCTCCCACCGCCCGAGAGGCGAGGAGGGCTGGGTGATCTGCCCAGAGCTCCCTCCCAGCCTTCTCCATTTTTATTCCTGCTTGTGCTCAACCCGCCGTCAGTGGAAGATCCCCTCCACACTCTGGCTCTTGGCTGGTGACAACACAGAACGATCACAGTGCCGGGGAGAGGTGCTGGGGAGGACACTTGACAGCAGGGTAAATTCTTAGCTAGGACTTATGCTGCCTTGTGTTTTTGTTCTTTGATCAACTGCAATTTAAATTGATACTTGGACTTAAAGTGCTTTAACTTCCACGTGCAAACTAGCCTGAAGTAGACAGGTCCCTCGAACTGCTCAGGGATTCCTCCAGATGAGCTCTGGTGAGCCTCGCTGAGGCTCCGTATTTTTTACCCACTCTGGCCCCTCATGGGAGGCACCCGTAGGGTCTAGGTTGTTCTCTTCAGCTGCCCAAAACTCTACTCAAAAGCCCAATTTGGGACCTTCAGGTTTGAAAATTTTGGTCTCACCTTGGGCATGACAACGGGCAAACTTCCCAGACAGTATCAGAAATGCTTACGGACTCTAAGAAGATACCTTTTCTCAGCAGCAGCAGTGATGCTGGCTGACATCGTGTGCTGGTCGGTGATTCAGTGAAAAGGCAGCATGGCCAAACCTCGCAGCAGCTGAAGCCGTTTATGAACTGGGATCACATTCAGTGGGTAATCTGGGAGGAAAAATAGAGACTAAATATAAAAATAGATAATAAATATAAAAAAGCCTTGAACATACTTTGAATTGAGAAGGCTTACTGTATTGTGTTGAGCTGCTGTTCCACTGTGAAATGTGGCATTTCTGAATGAATGAACAAGTTTACTATTTTTTTTAGAAAAAACAATGTAAGTGAAACACATAGAAACAAAATCTTTTCTCTTGGATTGAGTTAATGTTCTGTTTGACTAGGTGTGGTGGAGGTTTTCTAATTCTAGTTTTGTTCTGTTTGCTGCCTTGTTTTGGAAGGGGGGGGAAGCCCTCACCTCTATGCTAGATCCACCCAAGGGAAAGCTTTCCAAGCTAAAAAATGACCATTTCCCATCTGTCCCTACGCTGGCCTTCTGGAGGGGCCCTTACGTGGCTGCCACCTCGCAGGGGGTGTCCGCACACCCCCGGCTGATACAGGGCTGGGGGACCCTCCCAGCCACAGCCGTCTGCTCCAGGGCACGTGGCTGGGACCCACGGTCGGAGGAAAGGGAGCTGCCTGCCATGTGTTACCTCTGTGAAAGTCCCACCGCAGCTGGAAACATCTCCCAGCTGGTACAGCTCCGCGTAGCTGTAATTACTGTGTGCTTTGCTAGTCTTTTGTATTAGCTGCCTGCTTTTGAATTCTGCTCATCCCGTTGCCTGTCCCAGTAGAGACGGGCTCCCTCTCTGCTCGGTGGCTGCTTCGGCTGTTCAGCAAGTGCCACTGTCTGCTCTGGGGTGGCTGCACGTCAACAGAGGTGACAACTGAAAACATACCAGGGACAGTCAGGACTGCTCCCCGCATGGGTAGGATGAAAACTGGGTGTCCTGGCACCCCGAGGCCACCTCCTACATGTCTGTAGTCGGCAGTACAGGTGATGCTGGTTAAGCACATGACTTCTTGGTGTGAGTTAGTCTTGATCTTCTCACTGAATGCTTACACAGATGTCCTCTGGGTCTTGTGAACATGTGTCTTCAATTAATTCTCATCAGCAGGGCTAAAGTAAAACACTTTTCCAGTTGGAAAATGAGATGCCTGGTGTAGTCCAAGCGGCAGGTTTTCAGGCCAGGTCTGCTCCCATTCAAACTCCTAAGGGCAAATTTTCCAGTGTGCAGAGAGGCAGCCACAGCTGGTGGGACAGCTAGTGTGGAGCTGTTTGCATCCAACGCCCAAAGGGCAGAACAGTTTGGGTAACATGGATCCCAGGGGAAGATTACTCTCCCATAGCTTTATCTCCTGGAACAAGTATTTGAAAAGAAGAATTTCTCTCTCGAGTCCTGCATGGATGCAGACACCCATAGGTCTTTCTACAGTCACCACCCACAGAGGTGTTGCTGTCAGAAACAAGTTCAGTTGGGTGTTGGTGCCTCCTCTGTCCCCCGGAGCTGCCTTGATGTCAGGGCAAAAAGAAATCCACTGTTTTCAGCCATGTAGACTTTAAACTACATAATCCTAAAAGACGCCTTGAAGACATATGAAGCTATACACCTCACAGTTTGAGGAAGTCACTGCCGGTAATTCAGGTGGGATCTGTGCGTGGGGTATTTCCTCACCTCCACATTTTGTGAGATTTTTTTCTGAAACATCTGAGCTGGGCTCTCAAGAGGGGAAGCTGTGGGCCTGACCTGCTTGGGAGATGTCTGCAAGCAGCAGGTAAAACCCATAGTCCAGGAAGCAGGAGGTGTGATAAGTAAGATTGGGCCATTTTCACTACAGTTTCGTCTGATTATAACTGCTCAGACAAACAGAAAACAGGTCCAGGTGATATTTCCAGTTCCCATCCCGTCTCTCTGGCCCCCGGGGTCAATATGTCTCGCTAGGGAAAGGGCTGGAGTGTGTTGGTGGTGCCTTAAGGCTGGAGGTATGGGGGGAACTTGCAATCCCAAACACACCATGGTGCCGCTTCATACACTTCATATTTTTATCAGAAGTGCCAAATTCTAGAGGGATTTGTGTAATATGTCCTGCTCCCAGGCCATCTTTGTCATTGTCCTTCGAGCTAGAAAGCAACTCAGACTTTGGAGACTGTGATTTAAATGGCAAGTCCGCAAAGGCAAAGGACCGACGGAGATCTGGTGAAAATGTAAACAGACGAAATCTCTGCAGCATACCTAGAGACTGTGCTAGCAGCACACGAGAAATGACCTCTTGTTGTTCCCAGCGTACTTTTTACTGTTGAAAATTTCCAAAAGTGGTGTGAGCAGGTTAGCTTTGCGTGCCTGCTAATGCTCTCTGCTGCTGCTGTTCTGATTTCTGATGGCCGACTCCGAAGTTGTGGATTCCCTGTAGTAGGGCAAACAGGAGGGTATACACATTAGGAATTAAAATGAATGAGCCAGCCAAGGCTGGCAGCCTGTTAATCAGTCTCCTTCAGCTGAAGGAGGCTGGTTGCATAGAAGTAAAAACAGCATCCGTGATTTGAGGTCTACCTTCATTCTACACACATCAAATCCATATTTTGCTTGCTTTCTCATGCCCGAAGGGTGGAAATCTCGCTCAGAGTGACTTGTTGGCCTTTGAGCAGATGGTGTAAAGTGTTGCCCCTGTGATCCCACGAAGCAGTCGCACAACAGCCCAGCTTTGCTCGGCAGAGCCCTCCCACCTGGCAAAGCCAGTGCGGTGCGGAGATCAAAGCCAAATCTTCTCCTTCATGACTTTCCTGTTATGATTTTTTTTCTCTCTTCTACTTTTTTTTTCCATAATCAGAGTCTTGACTCCTTTTTCTTCCATATTCAGGCTCGAGATCAAACAGTCCAGACATATGCTTTAGTATTTTTTTTAATCATTTTAATGATTTAATAATTTCTAGGGGAGAGGGAGAAGAGAGAAATGAAAATAATGACAAAGCCAAAAAAATGACACCATTTCTTTAATTCAGGCACAGTCGGGAGTGCCTGTCCTCCCTCTTCTTTTTTTTTTAATCTTGAGGAGATCATCATGATGATTGTAGTTGATGTATGCTGGCAAAACATTTAAGTAGACGTGTGCCTGAAAGCATGAATCCCACCTATTTTCTTCTTCTAGGAAATATGTTATACTGATTAAGACTTTTTAATCTAAAAATGAAAAAAACCTGTTGCAAACACCTCATCCCTGTGAGGTAGGTAGAGCTTGTGCGCTGGATAGCCAAACAGAGGTAGAGAGTTTGGGCAGCTTTCCCAGTGGGATGCAGGGGGAAAAAAAAAATCAGTCTCCTCTTCAAAGCTGGACCATATTTTCCTGTTAAAATCCATTATTTTCTCTCAACTGCATCTTACTTGGGGGTGAATTGCTGCCACCACCCAAGAGACTCAGCAGAGGTACGGTCTCGTGCCAGGCTCACCCTCCTTCTCTGACTTTTGGGAAGATCTGACCCAGATCATTGAAGTCCTGCCAGTTTTAATGAGTCACTGGGCTGGGGTTGTGGGAGAAGCAGCGTGGCCGGGAGGTGTGCAGGGGACAGCCCCCACGCTGGGGAAGGAAGCGATGCTGCTGGCTTTATTCACAGATCGCCTCTGTGTCACGGGGGATCCTCAGCTTGCCATGAGGTCTCATTTTTCACCCAATTCGTGCTTTAAAAGTTGCAGGCATCTTTGGGTTATGCATCAGCACCAAGCCAAAAGATTATGTGCAAACTCACCCACACGGCTTATTTTCGAAGAGAAGGTGCTCAGCCTGCCAGCCGTCTCTGGGAAGAGGTTTTTTTGCAAAGAATGATGGATGATGAGAATTTAGGATGTCATTCTGGTTCCCTTACTTAAATTTAAATACTAAATGTTTTCTGATTATAGAGAGGTCATTTGAATGTACACACTACATACCATGATCTTGCTTTTCATTTTTTTGTGTAAAAGTTAAAAAACTTAAAGCAGAAAAGTAAATACAAAGACAGCATCCAAGCGTGGTGTATAATCCTCCTCTTATCTGCATGCCATTGCTCAAAACAAATGCATTCATGTATTTTATGTTTCATGGTTATGAGTTGCCCTGAGGATAATCAAATCAAAATCAAATGCACCTGCAGAAGATAAGGTTGCTGATACTGTTTCCCACCCTTTCCCACTCTGGCTGCTAGTTTCACTGCAATTGCATTTATTACTCTGAGTTTCAGTGCTGTTTCTTTAAAGATTGCTTTTCCATATGGATAGATTAAGTATATTTTTTTTAAAGCTGCATGCTCTGGAGAAATGAGACTCACTGACAAAGCTTGCAGTTGTAGATGTGATCCTATGAGTCAGAAATAGCACAGAGAAGTGGATTGCAGTCTCCCAAAGGGAGGGGAATTCCTCGGAGTGCACGGTCTGTTCAAGTGCCCCTGTCTCCACCTCGCTTGTCCCTTAATCAAGCGATCATATCAGCCCCCTCGTTCCTTTCAATAGGGGAAAATTTGCAGACAAATTCCTGCCAGTGGGACGTGTGAGCTCTCCCGGGTGGCGGGATAAAGATACCTGTCACCTCCGCCCGGCCCCGCTGCTGGCGCACGCTGGGAGCACGGCTGGGGAGCCCGGTGCGGGCTGCGGGGCCGGTCACTTCCAAATCCCCGTCAGAAAGTGAAATAAGACCCAGCTCCCCAATGGCTCGGCAGACCCATTGACCAAGGCAAACAACTGTGTAAGTGGTCCCATATGCTGTAGGTACGTTAGAGGGACATAAATTGTGCTTTGTGCTCACGGTGGTGGCAGCTTGCCCCTGCTGTGGAATTGCTCTCGCCTTTTATTTATTGGAGGGGCAGCTACTCTTCCCAAAGACGTGCGAGCAGTACCGCAGCTCTGAAAACAGGATCTTCCCCAGCTAATTAGCCAGGAGAAATATTTGAAGCGATGCAACTGCCAGTGTTTCGGGTGGTGAGCGCTGCTATCAGGGGGTACCTGCCAGGCAGCAGCTCTCTCCTCCACGCTTTATCCCTCTACTGCTCCCCCATCACCAAGTGAAGATTGCATGGGCAAGGATAAACAAAGAGCCTGTTCATATGAGGGAAGTTTTGGGGGCAGAAAGGACTGAAAGGCTCAAGATATGGCAAGGCTTAATGCCGTAAATCTGATTAATTTACCTTGTGACAATCGTAACAAAAAAGCGAAGGCTGGGAGCCGGGGCTGTGGGCTGACCTTTCGCTCGCACTGAAAGGCGGCACAATAGGGGCTGGGGCTGGTCAGGGGAATGACCCTGCCTTTCACTGCTACCTGCTGCTCCCGACAATGCAATCGGACACAGCTCTCGGGATGATGAAAAACACCTTCCCGCCAAAGGGCCCTTTTTCCCCCAGCCCAGGATGGGGCCAGCCCAAGGGTGTTTGGCTTGGGCTGAGCCGGCTGTGCTTGGTGCGTAAATGGGCATCACTCACCAACATTAATATCCACCAGGTGAAACTCCCCTGGGGATTTCAGGGTCGGACTCTGCATGGCCACTCGTATGGCCACTGCGTATGCAGGAGGCATGGGCGGGGGGAGCTCTGGGCTGAGCTGCCCAGCAAATGGGCAAAGGCTTTCGAGGGCTCTTGTCCCACCACTTCATGGTGCCGAGCCGAAACCCCAGCCCGTGGGGTGGGATGACCCTAAGTGCACGGGAGTTTGCTGTATCAGGGAGTGTCCTGGCCATATCTGAAGGCAGCAGCTGTGGGAAAGAGTTTTTCTGTGCATCCCCTGGAGAGCATCTTCTTGGGTGCCTTCTCACTGCCCGACAAGCACAGGATTGATTCCTCTCTTGTCCCTTCCTAACCATTCCCTAAAGCACATGAGGAGGGCATGCATTACCTTCAGCAGCAGCAGCACGTACTGGTGGGAACGTCTGGCCCAGAGGCATCCCAGAATAGTAAACAGGCTTAAGTTTTGCTCCACAGAAATGTATTTATCTGAGGAATTAACCTGTGCGTTCAATACTTGTTCTCCGGACTTGTCTTTGTCTCCAGCACCTGCTTTGCCCTGGGCAGGAGCCGTTCCCACCAGGTTTGGCTTCTCACTCAGTTGAAGTGGGGCGGGAGAGACCTTCAGGCGGGGAACAGAAGCTGAGCGTGTGCCCCTGCACCCAGGGCAGCATCTGTGCCCAGCATCGTCCCGGCCCCACTCCCTGTCAGGAAAGCGAGATGGAGTGGTCTCGTACCCCCTTCACATTTCAAGCTCTCTTCTTTACACTGCAGCAGCTTGGCTTAAGTTCTTTTTGCAGAGTTACGATCACAAGGAAAGTTTGGGGGATTTTGCAGTTTATTTTAGTTTTATCAGTATAAAAAAATTGAAAACTTAAAAGGTAGGTGAAAAATAACTAAATCTTAATGGTACTGTGTACCAGTCAGGCAAAACCTATTGTCTGCCTTTAAATGCATTGGCTGGTATCTCCTGATATGCATCAAAAATAAATAGTTAATAAAGGTGTTTTGACTGGAACATCTGCTGCAGTTCTTGGTTCTGGAGGCTTAATTGCAGACTAGAGTATCAAACTTTCAGAAGGTTTGGGGACAGAGATTGATTGGGGTCACCAGGTTATTCGGAATAAAATCCCAACCCTTATCTCTCAAATGCAGCGTCCAATTGATTTTCTCTGGACCATTACACACCACATACTGCCACGAAGCCCAGGAGAGGAGCAGCAGAACATCACACGTCTCAAAATCCTTTCGAAGCAAACTACTGCAATCCTCTGCGGGCTCTTTGGGAGGCACAGCTTTTCCCCATAAGGACTGAAGAACTGGGGATGAAACCATCATGGCAAAAGCTCAGCCCTTTTCCAAATGCAGGGTGTATCCAGAGGGGTGTTGCCCCCCCCCCAGGACTGCATTTGCAAAGCACCCAGCCACATGTGGTGAGCCTGGGTGAACACCAATTGCTGTTCAGACAAATCGAGCATTTCCATACAAATTGCTGAATTCCATTTATTCTAGCATTTCAGCCTGCAAAACCGGGAAGAGCTTCAGTCTGTGAGCAGAGCTGTCAGAGATGGGGATGCATGTAGTGCAATTTGCTTAACAGGAAAATAAGGTTAAGGAGACCTCTTCACACCAAAGCTGTGGCTTATTATCTACCAAGTCCCAGGCAGCTTGGATTTGCCAATCAAATCATTTTTAATCAAATTGCCAACACTAGCCCTAGTTGCCCTCTCCCACATGGCCCAGAGCTTTGCTGTCCTGGGGAAAGCAGGCTTTGACATCCCAGCCAGCACCATCCTCTCGCTGCTGAAGCCTGGACTTCCTATGGGGGTTTCCTGGCATCCTGGTTTGGTTGATGAGTTGTCCCCCTTTTCCCCAGTCTCCTGATGGGAGCGGGCTGGGGCGCAGCCTCTCCGGCAACAGGTTTGTGCAGACCTGGGTAAAGCCCAAGCCAGGAGGGGTGGGGGGGTGAACAGTAGGGACCTGCTTGCTCGGAGCCCTCCCAGCATGTTTTGTTCTGCAGCCCCTAATCCTTTCTGGTGTGCTTGCTTTGTGGTCCTCAACATACTTCAGGTTTGGGGAAAGCAGCTTTTCCTTGCACCTCTGTTGATTTACCAGCTCCAGGGTCCAGCAGTTGCCCGTGGTAATTGGCAGCAGTGACATATCTGGGCTGAATTTTATTGTATGCACTGGGAAAAGTCAGCAAACAGAGTTGAGTGCCGTGTCAAGTATTGCCTTTGACTTTCTATTGCAGCCGTTTGGGGTCTGTTTTGTCCTTGGACTGAGAAAGCCTCTGTTCTGGTTGAGCCTTTGTCTGAGATGTTGGAGGTTAGTCTGAGGAGAGCCGTCTGAGAGACCCCACTAATCCCTTTTTACTTTTTGAACAAGAAAGTCAAGTGGTTTTTATAATAATAATAATTTGAGCTAATAAGTAACATGCTGGCTGGAGCTGCAGCTGCCTGGGGTGGAGCAGATTTGTTTTCTCCATCTAATTAGAAAGCCTTAGCTAATGTCACACATGTCTTCATTTGCAGGTTTTCTGGAGAGGTCCGGACTCTCACAGCTAAATCAGTGCGTGCTCAGGGGCCAGGCACCAACCCTGGCTTCCACCACCCCAGACCTCTAGCCCCCTGCCTTCGTTTAGGCCATTCAAACGCCGCTCAGCCATTGAGCGTTTTTAGGAGGACCCCAGGCTCCGGTGTGGCCCCAAGGCGGGACACCCACCCACCCATGAACCAGCTGGGGTGCTTTGCAAGGGTAGGTTCCTCTTTCTGTGGGTAGAAATGTTTATTTTATTATTCCTTTAATTCCTCCACGCTGCGTTCCTGCCTCATCAAAATGCATTAGCAAACTAAATCTTCATCAGCGAGGGAGGTCTCACTTCCTTTCAGGGATAACAATTCTTTAAGTCTGTGGGAAGATTAAAAGTGCAGTACTAAGTAAAAAATCGTACAGCTGGGGAAGGCAAATGCCCGTAACTGTGTTCATTAACAATATTGTATATCATCTGAATGAAAGAAAGTTTAAAGGCTTAATGGTTTCCTTCTCACCAATACACACTGTTCAGTGCCAGCTCAGACAATGAAGAAAGACTAACCTGTTTTACCTCTGCCCTGCTTTGAGGATTGTTTTGCAAACACTTTAGGAAAGTTTTCTAATTCCCATAAAATTGATTTTTGGTGGAAGTTGAAGGGGGAAAAAATATTTTCTATTGAGTGATTTTTACAATAAGATTAACTTCACAAGACCTCAACTTTGGCCCTAGCTGGCCTTGACAATGCCTCCCTTTTAAGAAGGTGATGCAGCTATCTATAATTAGCCACGGCTAGTTAATAACTCATCTGTTAATGTCCAGGCTCACAAATGGAAGGTTTCAATGTACAAGGAACCAAGGTTAGGCCAACAAGGATAAAATCGTGTCTATTTTGGTTTAATTAATTCCATTTCCATTGTTGCTGCATTTTATTTGGACAGTCAGATGGATAGCTGGGCTTTGGGACCATTTTCGGAAGGGTTACAGTTTCCTGTGGTGTAGCAGCTCAGGCTCCCTCCACGAGCCTCTCTGGCCATAACTTCATTGCAGATAAAGGTAAAAGCAATATTCTGTGCTCTTCTAAGCTTAACTGCCAAACTGTTCATAGCTTTGGTGGTGGTAACTTGCTTATATATCATGTTATCGCTTTTAGTATCCCCTGAAATAATGGGAATGAATGGAGGAGCGATCTCTTGCCCCTCGTTGCCTGGTGTGGGTCCTCACCCTTTGCTGCAGGTCAGAAGAAAGGCCCCCCCCCATCTGCATTCCCACCGCTTTACGTGGGTGACCTGCAAGGACAGAAGCCGGGCTGTCGAACGTAGTCCTTAACGTGCTCCTCCGAAGAGATGCTGTGGCCCTGGTTATTACTTACAGCCTTTCAAATCAGAGATAAAACCAAGGTCTTGGTGTTAGTGTGTCTTGGCCCATGGCTGGGTGATGATATTCATTCTTTTTTTAAAATATCCCCAGAGCTTGGAGACATTTGGTACAGGATAGCTGAACCTCGACTGGCTTTGAATAATTGTGATTATTAGGCACCTAGCTCCATTCATAATAAAAACTAGCACCTAAGCCAGACAGTGCTGTCAAACACAATTCCAACGGGTGCTAGCAGTGGTTCTAGCCAGCAGTGAGACTTGCCAAGGACCCTTGTCTTGGTAAGGATCATGATATTTATTTGCATGCCAATCATTAAATGCCAGAAGTGTGTGTTTTCCCATTTAAAAAACAAAAATAAAAATTACATGTAAAATCACACCAAACTGACACCCTTTCCCTGAAACTTTCTGTTTTCACATTCTGTTGAAAAATTCCTGCCTGGCTTTAGTCATGGGAAAGAATTTTCCTCTTGATGTTGTTTTGGTCAGAAGAAAAAAAAAAAAAAATCTTTGTTTGCATGACTAGGTCTCAGTCATGAAAAACTGACCCCAAAAAAGTGCTGCTAAGAGTTTCCTCTGACTGTAAAGACTCAAAATGGGACATGCTATTTGAGAAGATGCATGCTTGAGCAGAGTGGGGACCAGAGGGATTTGAGGAAGAAGAAACCTGTTGGAAGCTCCTTGCTTCTTCCTGAATGTTTTGTTTAGTGCAGAGCACTTGAACCAAGCGAGACGCAGGAGACCAGGGCCGTGTCACGTAAGGCAGCGCGTGCGAGCCTGCCCTTGCAACACTGCCCACAAGGAGCTCTGGAAAACAAACCTTTTTCCAGGCTTGTGGCCCCGGCTGGGCTGGAGCTGTTCCTTCCCTCATGCCTCTGATGGAGCAAAGGCCATCTTAGGACAGGCAGTTTTGGGTCCTCTGCAAGGACTGAGCCACGTGTCAACCTACATCCCCGATGTCCAGCCCATCCATGAATCAGGCAGGCACTTTTTGAGGTTTTGGATGATTCCTCAGTATTCTCCAGACCTCTTGGACTTGTAAAGCCAGAGAGGAAAAGCCATTTCTATGAGATTTCCTGTCTGAATCCCAGCCAGGCCTGTTTTGAGGACTACCTGGAAATAGCTGGAAGACAGTCTTGGTGGAAAAAATTCCCACAGTTTGAGCCCTGGCTAGGGACTGGAAGCTGGGCAAGGATTAAATCCAGTTTTCTCAAATCTTAGGAAATCCTGGGGTATGTAAGAGAGTGAGGATATAAATAGTGGCATCCCCTGCTGCTTTAGGCTGGGCTTTCCAAAGGATGTGAGTGACAGACGAACTCAGCTCCCTTGTGGTTCTGGGAGGCGAGAGCTGAACTCCATGCAGCTCCTCTGGAAATCCCCAGAGTCCCTGGGCAGAAGGGGGGCTTTCAAGCAGTGATTCCTGCCTTTCCCCTTCTGGAAACCAGATTAATTTTCTCATGTAATTGTGTTTCTCCTGTCCTGGATTCAGGCTTTCCAACAGTGAGTTCATCTTCCCCTTCGGATGTGTGGTCAATGCCAGGCGAGCTCCCCTCTCTTGGGAAGCATGGAAAAGTTGGTCTTTTCACCCAATAAAGTCAGAGTAGCCTTCAGACTTGCTCCCAAACCTCCTGCCTATAGTCTGACAACAAAAGTTAAATCTTGTTACAAACTCTGTCATTTCTATGGAGGCTAGTAGTTGTTGCTGGCTTTCCCGCTAGAAAATATCACCAATGGACAAAAATCTTAGAGGTTTCAGGCATTTGGCTCTGGTAGGGTACCAAGCGTGCAAAATCATTAGTTTGCTTAGGTTGGACTTAATGTAACAAAATTGCAGCTTCTATGATTAATATTTGAAGCCACAGATAGGAAGGCAAAAACAACAGTTCAGACCTTAGCAGTAAGTATCTGAACTTGAAAAACGCCCACCATTCAGCCTTCGAGAGCACTTTTGAAGCTGCCTGTAGAGAAAATAATTAAAGAGATGAAAGATACAGTGACTGATAGTAATAAATCACACGTGGCTGTCTTTGCCCTCTCAGCAAACATAAATCACTTTTGCCTTTAAAATATGGCAACAAGCATTCTTCCCAGATTGCTTTGAATTTATTAGACAAGGGCATTAGAAATGTATTAGGGCAAAAATCTGAATTTATTAACTGAGTTACTTAATGGCTTAATTGTTCAGTTAGTGATGGGTATGTGCTCTACCTAGTTTTCAGGCGAGAAGGAAGAGCCTGGAGCGCAGGTTACTGTGCAGGAGGTGATGCCGTCCCCAAAGGCGGGCCACTGGGATCGCCCGTGGTGGTGGCTGGCACGGGGAGCAGGGGTGCAGCCTTCCGCCGGGTCCTGGGCTCTGTGCTGGGGGTGCAGGGGGTCTGAGGTGGTTTCTGATTAGCATCAGGCAGGTATGTTTGTCTCCCTGGTAATTGGCTTAAAGTTAGCCGATGTATCTTTTGAGGAGGAAACCTGTTAGAGGGCCCGCAGCTGGGCTAGAGCAGAGCTTGTTTTAAGCTTTTGCATGTGTGCTAATTTGGGAGGGCAGTTGGGAAGCTGTGGGGGAGGTCAGACAAGTTCATCTCCATTCCAGTCCCTGGTGGGACCAAACAGCAGCATGCATGTCCCCGCACCATGTGGAGCTGTCTTCTATGGACTGACAGGTTTGAATTCAGCTGAATTTCTGTGTGTGCATGCAGGAGGCTCTTCTAGCCTTGAGCTTCGAGACATCAAGGCTGAAACTACGCTGCAAGGAGCTCTCCTCATTGCGCTGCCAGACTCATGTCCCTGCTTGCAGGACAGGATGCACTCTGCAGCGTTGCCCTCCCCAGCAGGGACCATCTGCCAGGAGAGGCATTTCTGGAAGCAGCCAAACCCAACAGACTCATTTGCACGTGTGCTTCTCTTCCTCTGGGACAGGATGAGGGAGCAAACACACAGCAGGTCTGAGTCACAGGCACCGATGACACGTCTGAGGTTTTGGTTTCACAGACCACCAAAGGGCGGTCACCACGGCGGCTGCGAGAGCTGGGCTGTGCTCGTGTGGTGCTGCTGGCATAGGGCGTGCGGCTCCCGGCTGGGGCTGTTCAAGGCAGCACAGAGCTCAGCCCCTGGAATAGGAGAAAGACTCCAAATACCAGATTAAGCACAGCTTTCAGCTCACTCAGAAGCTGCTACCACCCCAAGCATCTGCAGCCTCCGACTGACAAAAACTCATCACCTACCTCTTCTGCTCTTTCATTTAGCTTAATCAAACATAGCTTTGTACTTGTCCAGCAGGCAAAGCCTGCACTGAGCCTGTCAGCTGGGCCAGCATCTTCCCGTAGGTCAGGAGAGGCACAAGTGAAGGCTTCCAGGGAGGACCGGTTCCTCCTGGGATGTTCGGTTCCATGAAACAACAGCATTTGTTTAGGTTTTCTCCGTTTCTAGGTAGAATTTGAAGTCTCCTCTCTCTCTCCGTGCTTGTCCTGCCTGCCCAGGAGAAGCCGAGTACCCCAGGAGCTAATACAAGACAGACAAGTAGATAACTCTTGTTGAAATCAATGGGTGTTTTGCTTAGTGGCAGACTCATGATTAGACCCTCAAATTTTTCACCATGGCACGTTTTCTTTTTCTGCCTGACGATGGGTAGCTCCAGAGTAAGGAAGAAGGTAAGAGGAGAAAACATGAATTTAATGACTGCAGTGACAAACTTTATTGCAGCAACTTTATGGGGGGAAAATGTCTCACAATCTTCACTGCATAACAATGTCCCGACAGACATGATGTCATTGCGTCTTAAAAGGTGTTTGAGTTGGAAAATTTTTTCAGCAGTGTTTTAAGGGGCTGTTTAAATGATTAATAAGGTTTATGCATGTGATTTATTATCTCAAAATAAAAATGTACAGTAGGTATAAAATATATTTGAAAGGGATGACTGTGTTTATTAATGTTACAGGTGTTATATTGCTAGACATTATCAAAATAAATATGCTTAACTGCAAGAGAAAAATGTAGCATCTGGTCAAATTTTATATATCTATATATATATGTGCCCTGAAAATTTGTGTTAGAAGGAAGAAGTAGCTGGGCAGAATATGATTTTGGACCTCGTATCGTGAAATAACACAAACATGAGATTTCACCTGTTTTCCCCACTCACTAAAGTTACACCTAGAGGATATTTGATGCGTATTTTGATTAAGTGCACCCATTATAAGCTATTTAATGGTGGTTATTGTTGCACATCTGAGAACATTTACCTAATGGACAGTTTCTGAATTTCTTCCAGACAGGCTTGTTGAAGTTAAACTCTTACTCCCTGCTCCGCAGGCACAGGGAGGGACGGCTGCCAGGGGTGAGAACAGCACGTGAGTGATACCAACATCAACCACGGTCGGCTGTTTTCAGCCTTCCAGTTATTTCTCTTTGAAATTTCTGTTTCCCATGTGTAGTGTCTACCTGCAGGCAAAGCTATGGTTTTGGCAAAAATCTTTCTAACCAGAGTCCTAATTTTTGTATTAAAAATTCAAAGAAAGACTGAGACTGCCTTTATTTCTCGTGGAAGTTTGGCTTATAAGGAAGTTTTCAGTGGCAAAATGGATTTGCATGAACATAGCTTATTTTGTAGATCTCTGAATCAGAGGAAATTAGTTTAGATGATTAGAAATGAGGAGATGGGACATTCTCACCCACCAGCTGTGTGATGCTGCCTTACTCTCTTTTCTCATTAACTCTCTGAAGGTTGCAAATGCCCATGCAGATATTCCCATGCTCTGTTCAAACACCGGCTGGTCCCTGCCACTGCTACCAGCCCGAGCGGCTCTGTAGTGCCACGGTCCTTGACTGCCGATGGCTAGGGAGTGCCCAGGCTGGGCTGTGGCATCCCAAACCACAGGCTGACTTCAGACATCTTAGACTTGACTCCCTCGAGACACCATTTCCTCCTGAGTGAAACAGGGATGAGGGTTTCCCTGACCTGATGGCACCGAGATTAAGGGTCTAGGCGAGAAGTCCCATTTCCTCCCCAGGACTTACTTTCTTCGTGCTCTCTCAGAGGACACCGGGATGCCTCCTGCCTTCCTTCCATCTCCCACCTCGGTGCCCTGGGAAGGGCTGCTCCCAGCCCTGCTCTCAGTCCTTGGGCACAAATACCAAGCAGACGGCTGCGATCCCCTCCTGCTGTCCCGTAGCTGCTCTACCCCACACCGAGGGCCCTGCTAATATTGCCAACAATGCAGTTTTGGCATCTCCTGGCATTTCTGACTTTTATTAAAATAAGCCCAAATGGAAATTGCATTCTGCCTCCTCTGGGGTTTCCATGGAGCAGATCTAATTATCTTTCTTTAATAGCACTAATTGGCGGACTTACAGCTCCGGCCATTCAGCCTGCTCCTCGGTGCTCCCTTTATCCCTTGCACTGCCCCAGCCTCTCAGGCTGGATGGGATTTAAGCATGGTCTGATGGTTTGTGAAACCACTTTGACTTCTTGCCCTCAATTCGCTCGTGCTACCTGAGCTCCCCGACCTGTTGACAGAGGAGCTTTCCTTTGTCTTTGCAAATTGACACAGCTGCACACTTTGCAAATAGACTCAGATGTTGAGCTTTGGGCTGAATGGATCCTCCAGATTAGCGTGGGGGAGAATTAGCTTTAAAAACGCTAAGCTGGAGCCAGCAGCAGGAGAATGGAGTGAAGCTCTTTATCAGGATTCACTCCCATAGAAAGGGGCTCCCTGCTCTCGCAGCGATATTTACTTCCCTTTGGGGAGGACATTCCTGGAGCCGATAGCTCATCGTGACCCTGTACCGGCCGCCCGGAGTTAATTAGCCTACTGTATAATGGGGAGATTCGCCCGGAGATTACATGCAGTGATCTCTCACCACACACACTGTTTGCTGAGTGGTTTGGGGCTCTTGGTGAGCACAAAAGCACAAATGCAAGCAGCAGAAAATCTGGTATGGGAGGGGGGATTGCTGCCACGGTGCTCAGCAGAGATGCAGGCAGAGGCCGAGGCTGAGCCCTGCGGGTACCCCGCTCTCCTGGGGTCCTGCTCCCCCTTCCTCACGGCACACATGGGCACAGGGCATGTACGCCCTTGCACAGCTCTTTTTGCACGTGGCTTGGAAAGTCTGCAACAGAGATGAATTTCCCAAAACTAGAGCAACAGGATAAAAAAGAACAGTGATGGTCACCTCTGCCTTGCATTAAAGATGAGGTGTGAGCCGGGGGGAAAGCTGCCATTCTGGGCCAGGAAGGGGAAGGCATCTGCCTGCCCTGCCTTGTCCGGAGGCAAAGGGACAAGATCAGCATTGGAGGCAATTAACACTGAACAACTTGTTAATGATTTTATAGCAGGTTAAAGAAAATGCCTCAAATAAAACTACGGGAGACCTTCTATAACTCTACATGGCTGTAAATATGTATTAACTTAATTACTATCAGCAATTACAGCTCAGTTTGGGAACAGTTAAAGTGGGTGCACACAAAAAGGGATTATTATCCTTAGAAAATGAGTGCAAAGATAAAAGGGATTTATTTCACATTAGCTAACGAGCAGAGGCAGAGGTGCAGAAACGGCATGCCCCTCTGCTTTACGGTGCCCATAAAGGGGACCGGGAGCAGGCAGGCTCGGTGTCCCAGGGCCAGCGAGGGTCAGGTGTGTGCCCAGCAGGCTGATGGGGTGGGGGTACCGAGGGAGGGGCCATGTGCCCACCAGAGTTACATCCTCCTGCTCTGTTTCTTCTTGCTCTCATGCCTTTTAGACATATGACCAAATTCTCATTTTTCAGGGTTGCACAAAATCAGTTGAGCTCTTCAAGTCTCACTCCAGAACCACATTTCTGCCTTCAGATAATAATTTTTGTGATTCTTTTGGTACTCGCCAATGTTTTAGCACACTGCTTGCACTGTGAGCACCAGAAGATGGTAAGTACTTTCTGTGATTGCTCTCTCCTATCTGTCCCAGGACCTCCTTGGTGTTTAGCCACAGCAGCATCACTCTGTTGGAGTCAAATCCTTACAAACACCAGAAAGTCCTTAGTCCTCACCCTGAGCCCTCCATCACCTGCTGGTCCCCTCTCCCTGCCTCAGCTCCCCATCTCTAGCATGTAGCTTTGTCTTAAATATTCATCCCTTGCTCTCACTGGCATGCTTGAAAGCTGAATTCTCAAATATTAATTTGTGTTCAAAGGCCAATTGTTGGTCAGAAGCATTGGAATATTTTGCCCTCTGCATCTGTTTCTGGCACGCTGATTTCCTGAATACACCAAGTAGAGGTTGCTAGTGGTGGTCACTGATGTACGGAGCAGAGCGTTTCCCAAGCACATCCCCTGGTGTCTGCCCAGCTGCCTGTGGCACATGGGGGCTCCTGCTCCACAGCCTGGGTTTCAGACCCCCCCGGGCAGCATTGCTGGGGTCTCCAGGGTGCCCTGGGCTGAGCCTGAGACTGCTCCTGCTCTTTGAACATGCAAAGTGCCCTTACTCACAATCCCCAGCCTTTGAGGCTGGGGAACAGAGCTGGAAACCTGGTGAGATAAAGCTGCTTTGTGATCGCCAGTGCTTTTGTCATGCGCCGAGGCTGCCAGTACAATTGCAATATCCCTTATCAAGTGCTTAGCCCAACCTGCCTGTTTGGGGCCAGAAGGCAGAAACTCGGCCTGGGAAAGCATGAGGAGATGGGGGACACGGCTGGCAGACCGTTCGGTAGCCCTGAAAATGGAAAACCTAAAACCAGGCAGGCTTCAAGAATGGTGAAAGGACAAGGGGCATCTGGACCTCATGGGTTATCCTGACTTTCTAAACTTGGGCACAGGCAACTTTTTCAGGCTGGCTTCCTAAGCGTAGGTGCTGCTGTTCCTGGCTGCTGCCCCAGGACCTGCCTTTTCCGAGGGTCCTCAGCAGCCACCCACTGTGCTGTGAGCATCGGGACGCAGCTGAGCACCCAGAGATTTGCACCCTGATCAAGTGAACTTACCAGTGCCTGTAAGTCATGGACAGGAACGTGGCAAGCTCAGGATGTTGTTTTACTCTCTTACCAAACACATTTATCACTATAAAATATGACTTTTGCATATACCATCTGCTTTTGCTTCCTGATCTGCATCTTCTACCCTGAGCTCCGTTCACTTGTGTTCAGCACTGCTTTACTGTTAATTATCCCTGCAAATGGCAACCTCTCCCAAAGGCTCCTGCCACCATCTCTGGTAAGAAACCCATCTGAGGAGGAGCCCGGGTCTGCGCTCTGGAATGACATTTGGAGCAGTAGCAACGTTTGAACACAATGGTATTTCCTTCTGAGGAAAAAAAAAAAAAAAAAAGACCCTTCAACTTGTTTTCTCTCCCCCTCGCCCCCCTCCTGGAGGAGATATTCGCCAAGACTCACAGATGGGATCGTTTACAGTTTCCTTTTGAGCTGCCTTGGCCCTTTCAGGTTTTGTTTATTCGAGCTGGGCTCTCAAACAGGGGAGGGTGGGACGGGGAAGGCCTCCCTTCCATATTCCAGTTTGGATTGGGGTTGCTCAAGTTCCCCATCTGACAGAAGATGATTGATGAGAACGATGCTGGCTGTAAACTTGGGAGGGTTTGGAGACCAGGGTGGCTCTGCTCTTTGCGGGGCCTTAAATCCCAGTTGTCAGAGCAATGGAGGGAATGGCATCCCAGGGTGATTACAAACCAACAACAGGAAAAGCCATTGGAAATTGCGGTGGGACGGCTGGAAGGGTGGATGGGGTTTTTTTTTTTTGGTTTGCTTTGCTTGTGAAAACATGCACACGTGGTCCTGAGCTGAGGTCAAAATGTGCTTACAAAAAGCAGGGTCTAGAGAGGATGGCGAGATCCACAGCAGAAAATCACCTGGAAAGCTGCTGGAAGAGCCAGGGAGTGCCCCAGAGAGGAGGAAGTCATTGCTACATGCAAAATCTTTGGCCAATTATCCTGGCAGAAGTGGGATAAATACACACTTGTTAAGAGCATGAAACCAGCTTGCGAGAGTGCTGGTCCACCCTGATGGCCCTCGCTGGCCAGAGCTTCCCCCAGCCTCCTCTCCCACGAGCAGTCTCTTTGTATGAGTGCCAGCCTCAGTTTCCCCAAACCAAGGCTTGGAGGGAAAGGCCTCCAGGAGAGGAGGAAATCCCTGTTCAACTCTTGGGCCCAGGCAGCAAGGATGGGAGGCACAGGGGACTGCCATCGCATGTGGGCCCTGCTCCAGGTACACGACTCAACCAGCAAAGGTCTGCAGGGGACATTTATGGGGAAGCTAAACTTTAATCTGGTCTGGCACACGTGCTGGCAGAGACTTTCAGCAAAAAAAGATTCAGCAGCATCTTTTGTCATGCCTGATTCCAGCAGGTTGGCGCTCCCGAGCAGCCAAGGAGTTGAGAGGTGTACGAGGGTTGTACGAGATGGGGATGCCTATGCTCACACTGGTAGCTACTACATCAGGTACTGGGTCACCAGTTTCTCCATTCCAAATGGAGGATGGCTGGCACGGGCTGGCACTGCTTTTCATTGCTCCTGCTGCTGCCGAACAGACTTGTCCTGGTTTTAGACCTGCTGAACTACAGGTTGTGTGTCCTGGGTTAGGTCTCCAACAGCTTTATTCACAGTTGTAAGCAACCTGAAGCCTCCAGACTGGAAATTTAACAAAACCAGGAGAGCTGAGCTAGAAGCAAGCAGCCAGGAGTGAAACAAGGCCCTAAACTAGATGCACTTAGAGTAGCTGCTCCAGTTAGACTGGATGACTCCGTGAGGCTGGGATGGGAAAAAGGGGATTTCCCCTCCCTCCATCACTGCTCCTGGTTTAAATCCAACCACAACTGAGCAGTAAATAAGAGTTACCACCCGGCAGCTGCCAGGTGACTTGTGCGCAGTGAGTCAGTGAGCTCTGGCCACACAGCCCTGCAGACAGCAGCAGCAGAGGAAGCCTGGGCTGAAAAGCATATTTTCTTAGGGAGTGTGCTTTCATTTAGGTGAGCCCTGCAGTGATCCTTGCACACCAGTGCTGCAGAGGCATCCCGGGAGGCAGTGATGCTGCACACCAGCGCTGCAGAGGCATCCTAGGGTACAGCACTCCTGCACACCAGCGCTGCAGAGGCATCCCAGGATGCAGCTTTGCCTCCCAGTGCAACAGCAAGTGTCTGCGTGTTGCAGCTCAGCAGTCAGGATACGTGGGGGCCAGCGGCAGAGCAGCACCCATGGGACTGTGTAACTGGAAGAGCTGTGATTAAAGCGGAGCCGGTGCCTTATAACGCTTCTGAGCAATCTGTAGTCAGCCAAAGGGAGTCGCGGTGCTGCGGTTGGTCAGGCTGAGTCTGTAGCAGCTTGGGCATATTCATAACTGCCTTGGTGACAGTGGAGTTACTCATGTGAGGCAGGGTAAATGTTTCAATACAGGGAGGATGCTAAATATCTGACAGTTCCCCCGTGTCTCGCAGACCTGACAAACAGAGGGGGATTTGAAGAGACTCTTGAAGGGCAGAGCAGATTTTTCATAAGGAACTTCCTCTCCTGGGCAGATGGGACAAAAGGGGATAAAGCCAAGCAAAAACACATGGCTGCTTATTTACAACTTATATTCAGGAGAGCTGAGCCATACACACCTCCCGCTGTGCAGGGGCTGCACAAACACACGACAAGACTCAGGTCCTGCCCCAGAGTTCCCAGTCTAAAATGAGGAATTAAAAAAAAAAAAAACCCAAACTTGGAGGAGTAGCAGCTCTGAAATCTCTCTGCAGATCTCCATCTGGTAAAAGAAGTGCAGACAGGGGCATGTTCTCTCCACATCAGCTGCACAGCAAGAGCGGCTTAGATGAACTCTCCTGGCTGGTAATAAAATGATTTTACATATGTAGGAAGCAGGATGTGCAAAGCCCAGGAGTCTGATCTTGTTTCTGAGATCAAACAGAGTCTTATTGTACAGGGGTGTGGAGCTGATGTAACTGTCTAGTGTGCCGGACACAATCGCCGTGGTTACGCAGCTGGACCGGAATAAAGCAAGTCTGTATCTGAACTCATTAATTTTTACAACCAACTGAACCGCTCTGCCTTTTTCTTTCACCTTTTTGGTGGCAGAGGACCGTCGTGCTGCAGCAGAGGGGCTCTCCCCCCCAGCCATCGCCCCCTCGCCGGCAGTGCGGCAGGCCGAGGCTGGCACGGCGGGGGGCAGCCGGACCCGTGTGACCCCCCCCCCAGCCCAGCCGCCCACTGTGTCCCCTGGGGATGCTCAGCCAGCTGCACGGGTCCGTTTCTGAGACAAGCCAGGAGCTGGGGGGATTAGGGATGAAAATGTGGGCTTAATGTGAGTGGAGCTGTTGCTCTGTCAGCTACAGGTTATGTCAATGTTTCCATTAGAAACCCCCGTTTGCAAGGTTTATAGCTTGGCTGTGAAAGTGCCCTCCAGGCTGGGCTCTTGCAAGCCAGGGAAACCCGTGGTTTTCTGCTGGAATATTCAATGCAGCTGCTTCCACGCTTGCACGTTGCTTTCCACCCGCATGCAAATCGAGAGGGCTTATTGTGGGCAGCAGGACTCGGAACGCCGTGCTGGGAGCCCCGTGTGAATGGTCCCTGCCTGCCTGCCTGCAGGGAGAGTGCCGCATCCGCAGGGCAGGGCAGGGCAGGCAGGGCAGGCAGGCAGGCAGGGTAGGGCAGGGCTGCCTGGCCAGCACTTGCACCGTGGGATCCCGGGCTCCCAGGCGATGCTGCAACGCAAACAACGAGGTGAATTTACCAAGAAGCAAAGAGGCGCAGAGGCGCAGCACCAGAGCCAAGGACCAAAGCTGCTGGTGAGCTGTGGCACAGTGAGGGTGCAGGACCGGGACTCTCAGTTGCTTCTGGCCACCAGCCCAGGACCAGGAAACCACCTCATGCTCCTCCACAATACGCATCCCTGTGCTCCCGTAGTGGCCCTCCCCAGGAGCCTGGCCGAGAGCTGAACATCCTGGTGCAGGTGCCTGAGCTGCAGCCGTGGCCTGGGGACAGCACGAGCCCAGCACTTGGCAGAAGGTTTTTATGCAGCCGCTGGAGCCCTGTAAGAGGCTCCTCTGGCCGGCAGCATGCTGAGCCTGGGTCTGACCCTGCCTCGGCCGCTTGCTCCCGGGAGGGGCTGCCTGGTCATGGACCAAATGTGCATCCAGGCCTCCTCCCTTTCATCCCACCCCTTCGCACTCCTGGGAAGCTGCTCTTGACACATACACATTTGCCTATTTTAAAGAGTTGCCAAGAGCACTTGCAGGCTGGGATTTTGCTGTGAGCAGGATCTCCCGGGGCAGGCAAGATTACTTTCTTCGCTTGCTCTTTCCACCTGGAAGGCTGGAAAAGAGGGAAGAGAGAGATATGCCAGCAAGCCCCTGGGCACAGTGCTGGGCTCCCTGACAGCACAGTGCCCAGCTTCCCTTGCAGGGGGGTACACACACACTCCCCCCCGCCCAGCTGCAGACATCCTTGGCCCCATGCAGAGGTGCTGCAGGTGGGCACCTTCCCCCACCCCAGCCTGTGCATTCCCCCACCTCCCCCTGCCATGGGTAATGGTCAGGACAGTGCTCAAGCATTGCCAAAATATGCTGTAAAAGCCACCCCTCTCTCCTAATGAGGTAATTGGTGCCATCATCCCATTAGAAGGCAGCCCCTGCAAAGAGCTCAATTAAGCAAATTACATCAAATGATTTACATCTCTCCCTCCAGCCAGGACCCTGACCCAAACCCAGCAGAGCCCCACAGAGTCCCTCCTTAGTGGCACATCAGCAGCCACTGCACCCTTGGCTGCCCTGGCCACACGCACCCTGTGCTCTCCCACCACCCATCACCACCACGCTCCTTCCAGGTGAAGGTGCCTGAACCCATGGGGTGGCCCATCACTGGGGGGCCAGGGCTGGTGATGGCCACACCAGCCTGGGACAGGGCAGCCATCAGCGCTGGCACAAGTGGTGGCCCACCTGCCCAAAGTCACCCTGGCTCTTGCAAATAAGGGAATTTATTTCCCAAGGAATTCTGAGGGAGTGTCATGGCCCCAACCTGCAAGTTGGGAGGATGCTGGATGAATGCAGCTCACCCAGCAGGTGCCCAGGGAGATTATGAGGGGATGTGGATGGGGCAAAGCTGGTAAAACCAGCAGCATCCATCAGCCCCCCCATAAGGACCTTCCCTTTCCTCCATCACAGGGCTCAGTGCCAGTCTCCTGCCGTTCAACTACACATCACCCCCACGGTGATCACCCCCCAGCCCAGTGGAGCTACTGAATCCACGTGAGAACTGCCCAAGAGCCGTGTCCATGGTGTGGGGCTGCTTTACCTCCCCCAGTGCTGGGGGTGCTGTGCAGACCCCCGCCGGCAGAGGGAGGGTGAGAGCCCAGGGCAGAGCCTGGGGCAGGCAGCAGGAGGGCAGGGAGCAGGCTCCAGGGGTAAGAGCCGCAGCACCAGCCTGGGAGCATAAAAAGAAATATAAAATATTAAGGAATAATTTTCAGCTTTTTACCCCATGAAATCAAAGCATCGCTATTTAGATTTACAGCTAACACTGAAGCATATCATGCATTTTAGCATGCAATCTCAGGCTATTGCACTTCCCCAGACAGGCAGGAGTGGTGCAGCTGGGGGAGAGGGCAGGGAGCAGCTTCTGGTCCCCACACAGAAACAGCCTGTGCTCTGGGTTCCCATCCCAAACCATCCCACTGGACCGGGCTCTTTGCTGGGGCTCTGCTCTGCTGCCCCGCCATGCCCATGCCTCTCCAAACCGCAGGCTCCACTTGCCCAACAACCAATGAAGAGAGCGGAAAAAACGGGGGGGAAAGAAGAAACCCCAACTCCTTGCTGTTTTTCTGCTGCCTTTCCAGTATACTTGAGTTACCATGGTTAGTTTTCCACTGTTCTCCTTGACCCCTGCAGCTTTCCCTTATGAGTTAGTGTCCTGGAATGTCTCTTTACGAGGTGCCTAGAGAAGTAAAGCTGACCTGATGCCAGTGCCCCCACACTGAGGACTTTTATTAGTTTTTTAATTTTCTGTCTGGGTGCTCTCACTTGCCTCAAACTTTCCACAGCTGCTAGGATTTATTAACGAAGGAGGTTCGTTTGTGTCCTGCCTCCCCTTCCCCTGCTCGGTGAATTGGTGGTGTTGCTTTGCTGGTTGCTATTTTTAATGGCTTTTGGGGGGGAGTTCGGGAGATCTGGTGGAAGATTTGGCACAGATTCTGTGCAAGCAAAATCTTCCACCAGATCTCCTGAATACCCCAAAAAAGCCAAAAAGAAACGTGGGGGCCACAAAGGGGAGCAACCATGATGGGGCCATCCTGATGGAAATGCAGGATGTGGCAAGTGGAGCCCAACCGAGGGACCAGCACTGGGACTGGGAAAGCCAAAACCAGCCACGTCATTGCTGTTGGGACCCAAATCCCAAGAATTAAGAGGATAAAATTATTTTGTTTCCCCCTAAATGCATAAATACTTAAATACTGGGATGGGAGGGACTGTCCCTGTCTCCCACACTGGACGGGCCCCGTGACACCGAGCTGCAAGCTGGTGAGGAGGAGGAGGCTGAGGGGTGATGAAGGACATGCAGAGAGATATGCTGCATGGGGAGGAGGATGAGGCTGAAGGAGCAGCGAGACCCTGCAGTATAAACATAGCCTAAAGGATGCGGGAGGGTAGAAGGGACAGACTTTTAAGGCAAAAGGAAAAAGGGCCAAATATTTATTTGTCCATAAAGTAAGTCTCCATAGCAATGAAGTGCTTCACAATATATTTTCAAAACAAGCCCAGCCATGCAGCGCGCAGGCAGAGCTGCCGGAGGGGGACGTGACGCCTGCCTGGGCACCGTGTTCCCAGGGGTGGCCGGTCTCGCACGAGGGGCTGCCAGCCTCGCAGAGGGCCACTGGCAGGGGACGGGAGGGGATGCCTCTTGGTGGGGCACCGGGCAGCCCCTACCCACGGCCTGGGGGATGGCAGTGGGGTTATTTCTGTGCCGGGGGGGAGGTGGAAGGAGTAGGTGGATTTCTACAGCTGTGTCTTGTGTCAGGACATCCCAGGGCTGGACAGATGTGAGATGCACAGGCCCACCCGGGGTTAGGCAGGCAAGGAAAAAGGATGTGGTGCCTCAAAATGCTGGGAAGAGAAAGAGGACAGGGGGGTGGGACAAAACACCAGCTGCTGCCGGAGGAGCTGGCAATGCCGCCCAGGCTGACAGACCCCGACATGCCTGGTACGTGGCTCTGGGGTTACAGGGCACCTTGAATTCATTACCGAGCACGCAGCATCTCCTGGGCGGGTGCCAGCAAAGCAACACATCTGTGCTTTACAGCTGGGGCAAGTCCTGCACGGACCACACAGGCGGCACATCACCCGCCCCAGGGAGGTGTAGGGGATTCCCCATGCCATCCCGCCCCAGAGGATGGGAGATGGCCGGAAGGGACCTGATCCTGAGCGCTGGGCTCTGTGGGTAGCCCTCCCCCGGCCACCTCACGCCTGCCGCTCCGCTGTGAGAACTTGGCTGCTGCCTGACCCCAAAATATCTCGGCGGCAGCAGCGTCAAGCCCTCTCCCGGAGCTCATGCTCAGACAAATGCTGCTGCAAATAATTTGGCTCCAACCTGCGGAGACATAAATTCCATTATTTTGGTGTCAGCTGCACAATTTGTTCCTGTAACAAGGTGTTTTAACCTCGCTTCATATTCATTGTTCTGACTGCTTTGATTTTACTGTAAATGACTGAATTTGCTTTTGATGTGGTGCCAGTGCCCCATAAATCTTGACACTCGCTGTAAGAAAGGAAAGAGCCCTCCTCACTGTTTGGTTTGCAGAGGGTGGCAGCGGGGGGAACTAATGGGGCACCGGGAGGGTCCGTGCAGGGATCCTGCACCTCCCGAAGCAAGGTTCGGCTCAGAGCATCCACCTGATTTTTCCAGGCAGGGAAACACTCTGTAAAGGGGAGAAGGTGGCGAGGAGGAGGAGTTGCATTTCTCTTGCAAGCCACGAGCTGCGAGCCAGCTTCATTCAGAGATTCACGGCCCCTTTGAGGACTCAGCCGGTGCTTTGAGCTCGCAAGAAAACCCCAGACCAAGCGCGATTTGTGTGGTTTGAGGTTTCATCCCAAGCTGCTTTTAAGTGTTTCGGTTCCCGGCAACTCTTCCAGAGCGTGCTGGAGGTGAAAAGCGGCAATAAAACCACCCCCCACAAAAGCCACACTTAACTGAACATTTCCAAGCCCAGGAGCACTTGGGGGACAGAACCTTCCATTACTGCCATCACCCACATTCCTCCTAACCCCAGCGGCAGTCGGATCAGGCTCCCGTTTTCCAGCCGGTAATGCTGCTTGGGTTTTGTTCCTCATCTGCCTGAGTGTTTCTGCCCGGACTGCCCATTAATGCAGCCTGGTGAATTCTGGAGGTATGACTTGCAGGAGGCTGTTTCCCGGAGCCTGCCTGCCCTGGAAGTGCGAGCCCCCTCCTGTACTCGTGAGCTGGCCCCAATGCTCATGCCAGGGTGAGGGTCAGACTCATGACTGGGAGGAAGCTGTGGCCCCTGCCGCCACCGAACAATCAGCGGAAAGGGGCCGTGGCCTTGGCCGGCATCCCAGGGATGGGGATGGCTGCCTGCCGGCAAGGGCGAAGACTGTGCCGCCTCCACAGGGGACAGACCCTGTCCTGCCCCAGCTGCATCCCAGCCAGATGCCTTACGCTGGCACTGCCCCACACACAGGAACTCCTTTTAAAGGGAAACACTGTAGCTCCTTCCCCAGGTCCCACGAGTGCAGGGAACTGGGGTGGTGCATGGTGCACAGTGTGCAATGCCTGATGCCCGGTGTGCACGGTGTGGTGCGTGGTGCAGCATGCAGTGCCTGGTGCCTGATGTGCATGGTGCGGTGTCCAGCGTGGGCTGCACAGTGCCCGGTGTGCATGGCACGGTGTCGTGTGTGCTGCACAGTGCTCAGTGTGCTTGGCACGGTGCCCGGTGCACGGTGCGCAGTGCCAGGTGTGCATGGTGTGGTGCGTGGTGCCCAGTGTGCTGTGCCTAGTGCCTGCTGTGCGTGGTGTGATGCCCGATGCATGGTGCACAGTGCAGGGTGGTGCATGGCGTGGTGCCCGGCGTGGTGCCCGGTGCGTGGTGCGCAGCATGCGAGGCACCGCGCAGGCTGTGTGGTGAGCAGCGTGCACCGCGCTGACCTCTCGCTGCCTCTGGCCCTGAGCAGGGGCCAGGAAGGGAAGTGCTGCCGGTCCTGCTGCTTTTGTCGGAGATCTGGAGCGCCAAAGCCTGCCCAGATCCTAATCAGTGTGGGAAAGTTACAGCAAGGCCTGCTCTCACCCTGGCCTGCTGGAGACGCCTTTTATTTTCATAAACTTTATCGCAGCCCACAGCCCCTGATAAACTGCCGTAAATAAACGGAGGGGAGCGTGGCGGCTGGCCAGGGCTGCTCGCAGACGCACGCGCTCGCTGCTGCCCCGCTCCCCGGGGGGACGCCCCGTCACATGCCAACTTTCAAAGCCTTCCTTTTATTCCCCCGCTGCCGCCCAGCGCGGGGAAACCACATGGCCTTGCTGTTGGGGGACCAGCCGGGCAGCCAGCGCCCGCCGGCAAATTCCTGCCCTGCCCCAGCCTCCCCCGGTGACCCCAGTCCGTCACCGAGCCGCGGTCCTGCTCCCAGCACTCGGCGCAAGCCCTCGCGAGGCCACGGCAGCTCAGGACGCAGCCGGCCCCCACCCCCAGGACTGGGGAAGGACAGTTTTGGGATAGTCGCATCCTCTCCGGTCCGTGAAAAGGGGGTCACATCCCACTGGAGGACTGAACAAGCAGCAGGTCTCGGTGCCTACCCCAGGGCTTCTCTGTTATTGAATTTGAGGACTGCTGGAATTTGCCACAAATTAAAATTTTGTGCTGCTTTTTTTTTTTCCCCTTTCTTTTTTTTCCTTTGCTAAAAAGTTTGGATTTTGTTTAAAAAGGTTTACATTCTTCTGGGAGCATGGAAAAACAGGATCCCGGGGGTTGTTTTCACACTGGCTCCGCAGACTGACAAAGACAAAAGTTAACCCTTTTGCATTTCTGGCTGGAGTTGCTGCGGGTGAAAGGCATCCCTGCCCAGGCTGGCAGCTGCCCCGCAGCTCCCGCCGGTTCCCAGCACAGGGTGCCCGGCTTTCCTGCGGCCTCATCTCCCTTCAGCATCCTCCTGCTGCAGGCAGGGGCTGGGGGAAACACATTTGCTTGCGTTTCATTTTGCACCATGACTTATGGTAGCTAATTTTAAGCCGTACCTTATTCCACCCAGCATCTGCAGAAAGAAGCTTGCTGCAGCTGGGTACCAGGTTTTTGCTTCTACCCGTGCCTTCTCTCGCTGCCGCGGGACTAGCTGCCTGGACCAGTGCAGGAGGGTTTCGGTTACTGCTGGTTTATACCCTGCCATTTGTGAGGGAGGCTGCTCAGCTGGTGCTGACAGCTTCTGCTGATAAACCGATTGAATTTAATACAGAAATGTCTCAGACCACAGCGCTGTGAGTTAAAGGTATATAAATTGCGTGCCACGTCACGTGCGCCAGAGCTTTGGCCAAGTGCAGCTAGTCCAGTCCACTCCAGCCACGATGCAGTGGGTGCTCGTGGGTGACCATCACCTGCATTTGCCCAGGCACCGCAGGCTCCGTAGAGCTGCATGGGAACCTCTTCTGTCTGCGTTTGCCCAGTCAGCAGCATCTCTTGGGGCTCCTTCTGTAGCTCCAGGGCTGCAGCAGAGGTGGCAGCGGGCAGCAACCCGGGGGACATCTTCCCCTGCCCGCATCCCTTCTCGCAGGAGCACGCCGCGGCACGCTCCCTCCCCTCCTTCAGCCTCCTCCCGGCTTTTCATCCCATTTCTCCAGTTTGCCACAATTCTTTTTCTGTCTGCGGCCCCAGCCTTGCATGGCATGCAAATGTAATAAATACGCTCTCTGTTTCTCCCCGCTGGCCGTTAATGGGAGCGCTCAATAGCAGCTTTCCAGCCCCACAGTGAGCCATTGAGAGCTGCTCTCGCAATACCGTCTCCCCGCTCCCTCCGCACGCATCCTGCGGCACCCTGCCTGGCCCCGCTCCTCCACCCTACGGGCAGGGCAGGCAGAGCACCCCACGCCTGCCTGCAGCTCCCGTCCCACAGCCACCGCTACTCCTTGGGCTTGTTATACCCCGCTGCTGAAGGAAATTAACTTGGCCTGACGTGTCTCATTCTTGACAAAGCCATGTCAGATATTACTTATCTCTGCGCTAACTTCCAGATGGCCACAAAACTGCCTGGGATTATTCACGCCAGTGTCTTCCTGGGATGGGAAGTGTGATGGCTGGGCTGTAGCCCCCCCCTCCACAAGATGGGTACTGTGGTTGCTGGTCTTGGGGTACCAAGAGAGCATCTTCCCGGTGCTCTCACAGGTAACCACTGATGGCTCTGAGATACAAGCAGGTAGTTTGATCCTAGCTTAAGCCCAAGAGGCATCAGTCCCAGCCAGTCTGAGAACACTAAACACACTGTGTAACATTGTATAGTAAAAAATATTGAGGGGTTGTTTCTCCTACTTCCATGCTACTTTTGCCTCTGATAAAGAGGTGTGTTGTGGAGGGACTGAACTCTCCGCTATTGCAAATGAGAACTACTTTATTTTCCAGGCTCAACAGAAGTTTGCAAAGACAAACACACTGACTTTCTGCAACTGTTTCCACTCTTGGAAGAACATCCCCTTCTGTCAACAGGAACGCTTTCCTGTTGGATGTTCCAGTTACGCTCCATATAATCTTTCAGGCGAGGATCTCTAGATGCTTTGCTCCTCCTTGTGTATTATCTTGGCTCTGGGTCTTGGCTCTGTTGAAAGCGAAGGAGTCTCAGAGCTCAGGGGGGCCTGGAGGATTGGGCCCATGGGACAGCAGTGGAAAACATCCAGAACGAAGGTTATATTTATGAGACTCCTTAGGAGGGACACTCCAAGGCCACTCGTTTCTCACCCATGAGTCCTCCTGGATAGCTGGACAGCACAGAGTGCTGGTCCCCCTTGCAGCGACGGTGCACGTCAAGGTTGTGTCCACAGCATGAGCCACCTGCCCTCCCCACCCTGGCTCCCGAGGGACCTGGGCTCCTTCTGGAGGATTCCAGTTGTGGGACAAGCCGAGGCCCATCTCTGGTGTCCTGCCTCTTGAAGAGCCTCCAGGGACGCTCCAACAGGACATTGGCATTGGCCGCATGACCAAGAGGCGTCCTTGAACTTTCCTCCGTGGGGTTTTATTCTTTAAGGTGCTGGCAATGAGAAAATCCTCCCCATGCCCTTCCCCCACCTTAAAGCATCCTTTATAAAAATAAAGTGCCCAAAATAGCCCTAGACAGTGCTTGACATTTGCCAGACAGCTGCTCTCGAGAGTGCTACAAAGGTTATGGATTGCTCTCTGCTTCCCTCCTCCTCCCGCCCCACCGCCGCCCGCGTGAACCTTGGAGCAGGGCCAGGTTTCATGGGAGTCTCGTGGTTTGAAAAAGCCAGCTTTGAGAGGAAGCCGGGATGCAGGGAGGTGTTTGTGGGTCGCTGCCTCCCATCCCGGCTGGGCATCTCGGAGCAGAGCCAGGGTGACCTCTGCGAAGGGAGCTGCAAACCCTTGAGTTAGCTCTGCCCACGCCTGGAGCTGGCAGGATGCTGCTGCAGATGCCCAGTGGGCACGGAGCAGGGGTGTCCCCACTGGCGAGGCGCTGGGCACCTTTGCTTGGTCTTCCAGGTGTCTGAAAGCACAGGCAGAGGGGCTGCACCTCACCCCGTGCAACCAGGAATGGGGTCACGCCTGGCTGCAGGGTCACAGCAGAAGGTCGAAAGGCAATTTAACGACCTGCAAGAGTCAGGGGGAACCTTCCTTCCTGCTGGTCCTGTGCAGCCTGGGGGGGTTACCATCTTTCCTGGGAGCACCCAAAAGAATCGTAGCTGGAGACAGAGCACTATCTGTGGCCAAGAGGGGATCTGAAATTGCAGGGAAAGTCCCCTTCCCATGGAGCTTGGCCGGCACATCTCATACTAGGACAAGGTCTCATCATGGAGCGGGAGGAACTCCCCTCCTGTGGGGCCGGCATTTTATACAGTGAGCAGAAAGTCACAGTCTGGGCCTGAATAGTGAAAGATAAAGGCAGGAACTTTTAAATGAAATACATAAAGAAATACTTGAAATCAACGATCTTAATCAAAATGAGAAGTCAGCAGCGGCAAGGTATGACCCAGATTTTTTATCTAGTAACCAAATAAATATATACATGTATTTTAAGCAAAAGAGTCAACAGCCTTGAAATAGGAAAAAGGCACGCACGCAAGAAAGAAATTTATCACTTAGGACAGAACAGCATCTTTGAAATGTTAAATGCCGTAAAAATTGTTTAAAACTATACAAGTTAGGAATAGAGGCCTCGAAGAGCATCTAAGTCCCAGCAACTTCACCAGGCTCGTGAGGCAAGGAGGCAACCAGCAGCAGGGAAAAAGGGCAGGATCACAGCCAGCTCCACCCAGGAGCTTACCAAGTTTGGGAGATAGCAAAGACTGGGAGGTCTTCGGGTGTGGGTTTGTTTTCCCATATCGTAGCCACGGGGCTCGCTCCTGCGCAGGGCAGGGTTGTCCCCGCTCCCGTGCAGCCCTCGGGGCTCTGCTGTGGCTGAGAGATGAGGATGTGGGGACACTAGAGAAGCGGTCTGAGGGGGCTGGTGGGTCTAGCAGAGATGTGCGGTCCAGAAGAGCCTCACAGACAACCTGGCTTGCTTGGGTTTTTTTTTTTTTTTTTCGCTTTTTTCATCCCACTTTTATGTTTATGCAAATTAAGGTTTCCAAGGAAGTGCCGGTACCGGCCGAGGCCGTGCTGCCAGTTTTCTGCAGGATCTGTCTCGTTTCCTGGGACCTGAGACTATTTTAAGGACTCTTCAGATCTCCAAGAAAAGTCACTTTTAAGATGTTTTTCTGTGACTGTTTCTCCAGCCTGCACACTGATTTGTCCCTGCAGTTTCACCACCCAACAACTTTGATGTCTACGGGTCTGTCACGCTCACCTCTGAAGCATTTCCCATCACATGTCTGGCTGTTTATACCTTCGAGGCACGCAGCCACCCTTTTCTGTTTAAGGACTGTCTTGACCACATCAGTAGAGTGAAAATTTCTAAAAATAGATGAACTGGCAAACTTCACAATCTGGAAAATGACGTGCTTTTGAAATCTCTGGAAAAGAATGGATTCCTTAAAGTATAGTTTACAAATACTGATTTCATTATTTATGGTAGCTGTAAAGCACAGTACATTCGGAAAGCATCGTCCCATTGAAGAAGTGTGTTACTCATTACCACGGCTTTAGCGTTCCAGCATGTTCCTCAACTGAAATTTATCCAAGAGAACAAGCTGGGGGCATACACGGGGGCAGCCTGGGGGGAAGCTGCTTCTCATTTTGTGTTGGAAAGGGGCGATGAATAGGAGAAGGGGAGACTCAGGGGGAATGCAGGAGCCTCTGGTAGAGTCTCTTGCAGCACCAGAACAAAAGGGCAATGCAAAGAAGCAAAAAACTAGCAAATTCACAGCTGGAAAGAGAAGGAAATAGATTTCCATGGAGTGAACACCCAGTCCAAGACACCTGGTGGGCCGAGGATGGAGCTGGGTATCAGAGCGGTGGGACACTTCTCTGGCTAAGGCTCTGGGGACTGAAGGGTAGGCACAAACCCCATGAGTTTTTAAAGAAATACCCATGTGTGAAGCATCCAGAGGATCTCAGATGAATGGTTTTCCTCCATGCTAGCACACTCAGCACCCTCTCCTCCCATCCCTCCTCAGTACACCCAAGATTTCACATATTCTTTGTTGTTCTTCCTTCAATATTTTGCTCAAGTGCAGCAATCTCTGACATTTCTTTTTCTTACATGCTGCTCTAGATAGAGACTACCTCTCCTCCAAGTCTTTTGAAAAGCACTCAGTTTGCCCAGGAATCCTTCTCAGGATCCCAGGATTTAAATTTCTCTGGGATCACTGTTTTTCCCCTGCCACTGTGTTGTCCCTCACCCACTCCACTTTTTTCATTCCTAAAGTCACCGGTAGCCAAGGGAACATGCTCCTTTTTATGCCAGCTGTCCTGGTCTTATTGTTTCTTTTAAAAGATTTATTGCATCATTGCTCACTGCTCCTCTCACTATTTCCACTAGTGTATTTGTAGACACGGGTAAGTATTGCAAGACCGCCTGCACCTGTTCCTCCGAGTCCTCCTTCTCCTCTGCATCTTGCCCTTCTGTGAAACCCTCCTGCAGGAATTCATTGCCCAGGCTTGTGTTTCACCCTCGAGCAGTACCTTTGGAGCTCTGAGACCATGCTCTGAAGTCTTGGCACTTGCAGAAGCGAGAGGTTTCTCAGGAATGTTCTCTAAGGATTTGGGGTCTGCTTCAACTGTTACAGCCATGTATAGATGTATGAGTACATATATATATACTGGGGAAATTTCTTACATCCCGCCACAATGGCAAGCGATTGGAGGGTAACTTCTCAGCACTGAGAAGTGCTGGTCCTCTGCAGGAACCCTGCTCCTACTGCAGCTCCTGAGCACCCACGTGGCCCCTTGCTTTGGGAACGCTGCCTGGGTTTGGTACTGGGGGGATGCCGCACCTCCTAAGTCCCTGTGCAGATGGCTGTGCCAGTGCCATTTGCATAGTGGTGGCTGGAATGGGGGTCTTCAGGATTTTTCCTGTTCCTCATTCAATACATGTTCCTGGGAGGTGCGTGAGCACACCCGTCCACCGTGCTCTGCTGTACAGCTGAGAGGAGGCTGTTCCTCCCACGTGTTGAGAAGATCCCTGCCATTAGAACATACTCCCCCCTAAAACCTTATGGGCTGTGTCCTCAGCTGCTGCCTCCCTCGGCCAGCGCAGCTGGGCACGTGTCTGCCCTTGGCTCTCACCTAGCTAATCCCACAACAGGGCACAGACCGTCCTTCAACACAGCAGCACGCTCAGAGAGCCGACCCGTGAGATCCAGCAACGCGTTGGCCAGCTCCGAAACCCGCTGCCAGCGCCAGCCCCCAACCGACTCCCATCGGCAGCACATCGGCACTTCGCAGCGAAGGGAGTTTGCACGCGTTTGGGACCCATCCCCAGGTTGCTCTTGGCTCATCTCCTCACTGCTGGGAGCTGCCCGGGGAGGTGAGCAGCACTCCCAAAGCAAGGAGTTAATGCCGCGCTGTAATTATTTGCTCTCTGATGTATTTATAACTTTTACATCTATCTGACATTTTATGGCCAGGCGACATTACAAAGGACAACTGCTTTCCATTACTCACTGCCATGAACTCTCATTCATGACTTTTTTGCCTCCCTGTGACATCATGCTTACACGGCACAGGGAGGGCACCGTTGCTGGCCCCCACCGGCACAACCCAGGCTGCCCCAGGAGCTGAGCAGTTTGCCACTACACAGAGATGGACCTCACCTCCTGGGTGAAGGACTGTTGCTTTTCCAGGATGGATTGTAGGTACTGCTTTTCCAGCAGCAACCTCCTCTTGAAGATGACAATAAATTCCATCCCAGGGTGGCCCACTGCTGGAGTGGTCCTATGTGAGGCTGCCCAGAAAAAGGAAAAGAAAAATGACAGGGGGTGGGGAGGGGGAAGCGCCTTTGTGAGAAAGAGATGACCAGGATTAAAATTTCCATGGGAGGGGGAATATGCACAGCTCCCTGAAGCAGGAGCCGCACAGGACACCCTCCCGTCTGCCCTCCCTCGCACGTGGCCCCACAGCCGCCCCGGCTTTGGTGTCAGCCGCCGAATTGGCATCCCCGTCCCATGCCTCAGCTGACACGGGGACAGCAAGGACTTTGCACCATCTGGGTATGGGGAAAACATGACCAAGGGACAAATGTCACCCGTATGCTGATGGCACCAGACCCGGAGCACGCAGACGGCTCCTCCAGCAGCCCTGGCGTGGCTGCAGAGGGGAGGTAAGAGAACACTGGCCCACTGCCAACAGCTCCTGGCACCAACCCTTCCTCCTTTCTCCTCCTGACCGAAATTTTCCAGCCTGTGGGTCCCGCTGTGGCCAGGGCTGGGGGCAGACATCTCGCTTCAGTTGGACACTGCAGAGCACTGGAGCGAGAGCGATCCTGCTCTGCTTCCAGGCAGGATGAGCCCAAAGCCAGACCCGTCTGCCTCCTGTGCGCAACCTCGCCCCTGCATGCTCCAAGCCTACAGAAGGTTTTACAGGGCGACTGCACGCTGCGTGAAGGTGTCCCTGGGGATCAGTGACCCCTCGGGCTCAGAGAAGCCGGGCTCCGGCCACTCTCGGTCCTGCTCGGGTGCTTGCGGGCAGATGGGACGCAGTGTCCCCTTCACCTCCTGCCTGAGCATCCCCCTCCTCCCTCTCTCCTGGCCTCCCCTGTCTCCGCTGCCTCCCAAACGCCATCCTCATTCCTGGATGCCTTGGAGATGCTGGTTCACCCTGCCTAGATCCGATCTGTGCCGTGTTTGAGCTGATATCTATCACTTCCCTCCAGTCTGCCATCACGGTGACAAGTGGGGACTGTCTGGTGGCCAGAGCAGTTTGCAGCCCTGCAGGGTTGCAGCCCACTGGTGTCCCTGTGGGGCACAGCTGGTGGGGCCAGGATGGTTTGGTCTCCCACACCTCTCTCCCACTCCTGTTCCCTTATCCAAAGGTTGCTGGGGGTTTCCAGCATCCCCTGTCTCCTGCGCTCCTCTGGGAGCAGGGGCCTTTGGCTGGCTGGAGGTTTCTCCCTGCAGCTTTTGGAAGCCGGACCTGCGGCCAACAGAGAAAAGTGGGCGGGGGGGGGGGGGGGGGGGGGGGGGGGGGGGGGGGGATAACTTTTCTCTTTGGAGCAAAGGCTGCTGATGGGTGATTAATGGCTATGGCCAGACCACTGAGCTTGTGCCATCTGATAAGAGGCCTCCTGACAAAACAGACCTGTTGCTGGGGAATTCATCATGCCTCACTCAGCGGCCATCAGATAAGAGCGGGGCTGGATATGTCCCATTCATCCTCTTCATTCCCGCTTCTCCACCCTCTCCTTTCACCCTGTTTGCCAGAGCGTTTCATTCTCAGAAGTGAACTCCTAAGGCACAGGGACACTATGCCATGTGTGGGGAGAAAGAGCCAAGGCTGACCCTTTTTTAGGGTGTAGGGGCAGGGGGTTCCAGTATTTTGCTTCTTACTATCCCCTCGTAGTATCTTGCCCTCTTTTCCTCTCTCCTTCCATGCAGGTTTAAACCCGGGTTCAAACCAAGGGGGTCACATTTAAACCCTGGGGTCACATTTTCCTCCCCTGCCCATGGGGAGCAGGGAGCGCACCCCAGCCGGGGTGAGCACTGGCTGGGATGTGCCGCCACCGACCGTGCACCAGCCCCACGCCGGGATGCTTCCCATCGCTCTTCTTCAAAAAGGCTTTTGCAAGCAATGCCCTGGAGCAGATTGAATTAGAGCCTAATAAAGCAGTGGTAATTTGCAAACTGGAAATGCTCCAGAGTGCCCAGGACTAATTCATTAAAGTCTTCCTCCTCCCCTCCCTTCCCCTGGAGGTATCTGGTTGAAGGTAGCTGAGCTTTAGCCCTGCTGTCCTGGCTTTCCTTCCACGCCCCACTCCTGCGCTTGCTGTCGCTCTCATATTTTTGGTTTTCTCCCGCCCTGGAAGAAGCTATTTGCAAATGATTTGTTGAAATGCTCTTAGATTAAAGATAGGACCAAAGATTGAACAACATAAAAATTTAGCATCAAAGAACTATTTTTGGTAGAAAAATCTTTTTAAAAAGCAGTTGTTGCAGAAAGCATTTGGGTTTAGGGTAAAGCTTACATGCACAAAACAGTTTTTGTTTTTATTACACTAGTACTTGAATAAAACTAGGGTTCCTTTAAAGATAACATTTTGTGGGTTTTTTTTTTTTTTCGAAAACAAATGAGAAACTAGAGTACAAAATATTTTTAAAAATCAAAGCTTCTGGCTGAAATAGTTATTTTTGACCAGTTCAGCCAAAGTCCTTCCTTTTCCAAAGAGGCGAGAGCTCCCAGGACTTGGCAGGGTTGGGTCCTTGTCACAGTATCCTGCTCTTCCCTTGTCATAGTGGGAGAGTGATGGTGACCCCCAGACCTCTCCCAGGGTCAGCGGCAACAGGCAGCTCATGGTGACACAGCGCTGACACTGGGGAAACGTGCAGGGCTGGGGGGGTGACAGTCCCTTCCTCCCTGCGGGGGGACAAGACCAGCCCCTTGGGGACACCAACCCAGCGGGGGGGCTTCAGGACAAGGTGGCACCTCTGCCCCTGGGTGCAAGACCCCCACTCCCAGCAGAGCACCCTCGGGTGCCTCACCAGGCACAGGATTTTTGCAATTTTGGGGTAGCCAAGGGGCTGTGGGACCTGCTGTCCTGCTTGCCACCCCCTGCACTCCCCATGCCGTGCATGGCGGCGCAGGAACCGCTTGCAGGGGCTTTGAGCCCACTGCCGGGGCTTCAAACCGCAACAGCCCCTTGGCCAGGTTTCCCAAGCTGCCTTATGGCAGCAGGTGCCTTGAATTTGAGCCACGGGCCGAGCCGGGCGTCGAGAGCCCGGGGTGGCTCTGCCATCCCAGCAATGTGCCCGCTAAGCAGGGATCAGCAGCGGGGAGAAACGTTACCCCGACGGGCCCCGCAAGCGCTCAGCAGCTGAGGGCAGAGCGGAGGGGAAGCTGCCGGACCCCTCGACCCCTAGCACCCCCAAACTCCTGAGTTATGGAATTATGAACTATCCATCAGCCGCCTTCTCCTCGCCCCTAATTTCTGAGCCTTCAGCTGACATTGCATGCTGCTCTCTGCAGACACAAGGACACAGCCGTTGCCTTTCTCATGAGATGGCTCTGCCCTTGCCCACGGTCGTTGGTGACCCTCCGCAAACGCAGGGGAGGTTTGAGCAAGCTAATTCACTCTTCCCATCTTCACATCCCAGGAGAGTCAAATGTTGCCCAGCAAATACACCCGGTATGTAAACACAGTCGTTAGCACTTATATACATGTATGTATACATGCTCCAATGAGTCATTGAGGAGGGCCAGAGCAGATGGAGAAGGGGAGCCCTACCTGCCTTTAAAACAGAGCTGGTCCAGAACTAAAGAGATGATGTGCTGCCATAGCAGAGGGCTGGTTAAACCTCACACTTCTCTTCCTCCTCCCAGTGCAATCAAACATCTGCAAAGTGTCAATAAGGCCAATGCTCATTTGAAACCAAGCCTCCAAGTCTTGGAAAGATTTGAATGATCCTTCATGATTATTTGACTGATGTGTTTGGAAAGTGTAACAAAACCCGAATGAGAGAAGGGCTGCAGGAGCTGTTTGCTTTTCTTGCTCAGTTCTGGCAAGGAGAAACTGCTGACCCCGAGCTTCCAAGTTCAGTCCCTCCTCACGCGAGCTGCCCCGCTTCAAGGGCTTTCGGGCAAGGAGTTTAGGTGTATGCCTGGCACCAACAGCAAACGTTTCCTCCAGGTGAGAGGCTGTGTGGGGATACCTGCAGGCAAGCAGCAGAGTGACAGGCGCAGCTTGCAAGCAGGGTCTGTCTCCGCTTCGAGAGCGGACACAGCTCGGCTCTGCAGCAGGTGACAGGTCTGATGTCCTCACAGTGAGAAAGGCTGCGAGCCATCGCAGCTGTGGCCAAGCAGTGAAAAAGGTGCTGGTGAGATGCTGAAGCCCCAGATTTTCTCACTGTGCTGCAACTCGTCCACAGCCAAGAGCCAGAGAGGCCGCACTGCTGCCTTTGGTTTGCAGAGATAAGCCCGAGCCACCCTGTCCAGCCAGTGCCTGGGTCGGAGTTTTCCCAGAGACTGGGAGCGTTCGCATCCAACGTTTGGCTTGGCCCATGGTCTCTAACACCCCGTGGCCTTGTTTTGTACCCGCTAATATTATTGTCTGTCTGACTGCAGCAGACTCCCAATTTGCACGGATGCAATCCAGGAAAGACTCCAAACTAATTTCATTAGAGCTTTGGTTTGTTTGGGTTTGGTCAACAGGTTCAAAGGTGGCTCTCACCAACCTTGCTCCACAAAAGCAGGGAGAGCACTGGGTCACTGCTGCTAACACGGGCCAGGAGCTGTGGCAGAGATGGACCTGGGGCTGCCAGGACGTGCTGCGGGTCAGGGAGCGTCATTGTCCTTCTGCGTGGTCTGGGTTGTGGACACAAGTAGGAGAGTGGGGCAACATTGCAGCAAAGCGGAGGGCAGAGCAGCTAAGAAGCTTTATTTTAATTGATCCAAGTTCAGTGAGCCTGCCAAGTTAATGAGTCCCCAGCAAGCAGCTTTAACAAGAGCCCGTGGCAGGCTTAGAAGGAGGAGATGAAAATGAGGGCAGAAATAGAAGCTTGTCTGCAGAGCCTGATCGGCCGGGGCCAGCACGGCGAGGAGGAGCCAGGGAGGGCTGGAGGCAGGCGCGGGGGCACCATCCGGCCACCGAATGTGCTGCTTCAGCGCTTTGCCTTGCTGCCCTCCTGCCAAGCCCCAGCCCAGTTCTCCTGCTCCACGGGCCAGCAATTAATCCCCTGGCAGGGGGCTGGGACAAAAAAGGAGACGGGCTGTTCCCCACCCTCTATTCCACTTGGTCTTGCTTTTATCTGACTTTAGAGCTGCCGACGTGGGCTCCCGCAGCGAGGCAGCCAACCCCTCCACACTGAGCTGGGGGCTGAGCAGGGGCTCCAGCGCCAAGCTCCTTTGGGAGATGCTGTGCTGACAGCCACTGAGATGCCCAAAAGGGCCATGGTGAGCTGGGAGGATGCTGGAGAGGAGGAAGGGGCTGGCTGCTCCCCCAGAAGCTGGGTGTGGGCTGCAGGAGCATCCCCCCACAGCACCCAGCATCTCCTGCCTCCTGCCATCCCCTCGCAACCGGCGGCAGGCATGCCTCTGGGCAGGAGCCCTGTGCCACTCAGCCCCAGCCCGGCGGACTGACCACGGCCGGGGCCCTGGCCGGCTCCAGGCACCGCGGGGCCTGAAAGGGGCCATTGTCTGCCCAGGGCTTTGAAGACAAGAGTCTTGTACAAGTGCCAGGTGGTGCAAGCCACGGCGCGGGGGCAGCTCCCAGCTCCCCGGGCTGCTGCTCCTGCTGTCAACACCCCCCACACCCTTCATTTAAAAAAAAAAAAAACCAACCCACAAAAAAAGTATGTGTGTGTGGGAAATTGTTTTCTAAAGGAAAAAAAGGGCAGCAGCCCTTCCTTCCCCATCCGTGGTGGCCACAGCAGGCGTTGGGGGCTCAGATGTTCTTTGTCACCCGCGGGGCTGGGGGTTGGCAGCGGATCCGCACGGAAACGAGCGGGAGCAAACCGCTGTTCCAAGGGCTGCGAGCCTCGGCTCCTGTTTCTCCCGCGGCGCGGCCGGGCTGGGGCAGGGCAGCTGCTGTGAGTTCACTGGAGCAGCACTTTCCCACAGTCTGGAGAAGTGACACATGGCTCTCACACATTCCTGCGCCGGCAGGCTCGGCCGCGCTTGGCCAGGAGTCAAGGCAGACGGAGGGCTGCCGCTGCTGGGAGCTGCTGATTAGCAGGTTCCGACTTTGGCACCAGCCCGGCCCTCGGAGCGCGAAGGAGACAGAGAGGCCAGAGCAGACCTGGGCTCCGGGGTGGTTTGTGCGAGCTGTTTAACCCTTTGGAGGCAGGCGCTGAGCAGAGCTTTCCTCGGGGATTTTGCTCCGCTTTGCCTACCCTGCCTTTCCTGAGCCTGCAGCGGGGTGCCCAGCTGCCTGCACTCCCTGCCTGCAGTGCAGGCATCTCCCCTGCACCGCCCCGTCTCCCCCTTGCATCTCTCGGTGTTTTTCCCCGAGCGCAGGTGGGATGTGCGTGGAGGTAACGTCCCAGTGTGCCGGTGGGCACTGGGGCAGCCTGGCAGAGCATCGGGAGAGATGTCAAATGAGCTCCTGGTGCAGGAAGAAAAGGGGGTCCCCACATCCTCCCACCGGGACAGCAGTGCAGCAGCAGCATCTGCCCAGGGTCAGGGTCCTCTTTACATGCAAGGCTTGCCCTTGCATGAGCCTTCACACATGTGCATGGGGTATTTTTTTCTTGCTTGGGGAGGATGTGTCTGAATTTGTGCTGTCTTCAGAGCCTCATCGCATGCATGGGGGAAGGTTTGGGGTCACGAGCTCCTAAGCCCGTGGAAAGACTTGCAGGTTCGCAGGAGGCCCAGGCAAATATCTCCCAGGGCTTAGGCAGTGCCATCCCCAGCCCTGCTTGCAGCCAGGAGAATTGGGGACCCGGGAGGATGGCTGGACCATGCCCCAGGGAGAGCAGCAGCCCCCCCCAGCCTCCGCACAGCCCTTGTCCTTGCTCAGGAAAGGCGCCCGTGTCAGGAGGAGAGACGTGTACCCGGGCGTACCTTACCGCTGCAGGCGAAGGATCCGGCCGCACGCCGGGGCTGGTGATTCACGGTGTGGCGTGACCGGCATGGGTCCTGTCTGCTGGAGCGGTCCAGGCGGTTCCCAGCCTGCCTCCGCTGGGGCCTCCATCCCGCAGAGCTGGCAGAGGGCCCCGGGGCAGCGGCTGCGGGGCTGGCTGGGGGGGGGCTGCTCCTCACCTCCGTGCTGAGGCGAACCCTCCCTTGCGATAACATCAGTTTCCCAACCCTGCGGAGGCTGTGGCACTCATTCCCATGGAGCACCAGCGGCCCCAGCCCCTTTCCTTCAGGATCCCAAAGCAAGGACATGCACATCCCGGTCCCTGCGGCATCACATCAGGGCCTGGCTGGCTGGAAGGAAGGCACAGGAGGCTGGGATGGTCCTGCCTTTGCCTGCCATCCCCTTTCCGCATCCTAGGAGAAGCTCCCAGGCTCAGGTTTAAGAAGGACAGCAGTGTTTCATATGCCGGGGAGCCCAGCTCTCAGCAGGGACAAGGATGTGAGCGAGGCAGGAGGTGCTGCTGCTGACACCACGCTGCCCCACTGCCACGTCCCAGAGCCCTGCAAGCTCCCACAGACATGGTACCATGAGCTCCTGAGGGCTCCTCGGGCTGATCCAGCTCTTGCCCAGGTCCCCACGTGTTTACGCAGCTGAGCCCTGACCCTGCTGCCTGGGCAAGGCAGCTGCTGGCCGTGGCCATACCAAGGGGATGGCGGCTCCAGCTCTGCCCCGCTCTGCCTGTGGGAAAGTAATTTCTTGCCCGTTTCCACTACTGTTTTGTGTATTCAGGCCATGAGTTCTTCTCTCCAGAGCCTGGAGCAGCTCCAGCCTTAGGTGGGGTCTCTTGGTAGTGTCATGCAAAAGCTGTGGCAATCACAGCGCTACTCCACCACCAGCAGCAATTGCATTTACAAGTTTCCCAGTCCTCCCAAAAGCCAAAAGGAGCTGGTTTCATGCCTTCCTCCCTGCCTGCTTGCCTTCGCTTGCTAGTTCTGTTTGATTCCAGGCTAACCATGACCTCCTCAAAGGCTGAAAAGAGCTTTTTGCCAAACAGCTGGAGGCAAACCCAGGATGGCCGGGGGGTTCCAGACGATGCAAACACTCTCTTTTATCTTACCTATGTATTTTTGCTCCTTGCAATTAGCTGCTTGCTCTGTCTGCTCCCTATTTCCCTGCGGTTCCTCCCAGCAGCCCTGCCTCAGAAAGATTTTGATGGAGAAGCACATCCCCGTGCCCTTTAGCTCTTCCGACAGCTCTCTGACTGTTGTAGGTGTTGGCTCTGCATTCACACCCGCCACAGGCACCAGCAAAGCTCAGCAGCGCAGGAACCGGCACCGCAGCTCGTGACAGCCCGAGCTTTCCGCCATCTCTTCTACAGCGTTCCCTGCAGGAGCTTCTTCCCCTGCCCTCGTTACAGGTGACAGTCAGGAACCAAACACCTGGGGTGGCTGGATGCTGCTTAGATATCCCCCAGAGATGAACCGGCTCCCTGGCAGGCTGTCCGAAATGGTTTGCTCCCAGAGCTCTGTCTCCTCTTTCTACTCATCTTTACGAAACCTCTGTGAAAAGCTGAGGGGAAAAAAGTTGAGTGAGGTTGTGTCATTTTTGGCTGTAGGGACATCTAGTCTCCAGCACAAAGCTTTGGGGAAGGCAGGCAGGCTCCTCCGAGACTTGAGGGATACAGCCTGACTTTCCACTTTCCTGCATCAGGAGGAGGCAAGGGCATCCACCTCTTTTTTCAAAAAGATACATTAATAAAAACCAAAATAATGAAGGCTTCCAGCGGCACCACTAATTGGGTCTCAGAGAGGGTTTGTTTGCTTGCCGTGTGCGATCCCCAGGCCAGGGAAACCATGGCAAAGGGGACCACAATTTTCAGTCCTTCTCAAAATAGCGAAGGAAGCAGAACAGCCTAAAACCTTTTAAAGTATTTGCTTTTACAAGAAACCAGATAGCTGGATTGCTGCTATACGAGTGCTGCCGATACGTCCTCTCCCTGCACTTGGCTGTTACCTGGCCATTTCAAATATTATTTTTTGAAAACCACTTCCATAAATCAACAAACGCAGCCCAGCACCAGCAGAACAGCCCACGCAGCTGGAGAGCTGGTGGCCGCTGCCAGTCACTGAAGTAGAACAAACTAGCAAGTACGCAAAGAAATGTGATTAATGAAAGACAGACCACAAAGCCTATAAAAACTCATTTCTGACTTTTATTAGACCAAAGCAACTGTATAAAAAAAGCACGCAAGCCCAAGATGCCTGGACAGAGGAGGGTGAGGATTGCCACCGCCCTGTAAAGACGAGGCATGCGGATCCTCTGCCTGCCCCTCGTCCTGCCTGCCACCCCATGGGCATGGGGGAGAGGAGGCTCCACTGCAGCACACCCGGCGGGCAGGGACACACATCCCCGCCGGAGCCGGCTGGGATGGAGGGGAGAGGCACAGCCAGAGCAATGTGAGTTAATCACAGCGGTATGGCAGCGCTCGTGAAAGGACGGGTGTTGCTGGGCGTCCGGCACTGGTGCGTTGGCACCACATGGCTGAGGGAAGGATGCGGCGGCGTTTCATCACTTGTCTCTCATTCACCGGGGTCTCCAACCTGCGGAAATGTTATTTTTGCCTCCCCAGGCACTTCTTTTCAAGTTAAAAATAAAATCTCTCAGCAGTGGTAGGGAAATGTTTGTTGTCACCCCCCACTCAGCTTGGTGGAGACAGAAACAACGGTGGGAGATCAAGGCGGGAATCAGCATGGCACCCCTGCTTCCCGGAGAAAATAAAAGCTGCTCCACTTCCCTGCCACCGGCATGGCCTGGGCATAGATAGTAAAAAAAAAAAAAAAAAAAAAAGAAGAAGAAAAAGAAAGCCCCTTTTTCCGCTCTTCAAGGCAAGATCTCCTCGGCGAGCGCTGGCAAAGAAAGGCATCTTGTTCAGGGGCTCTGAAAGGCAAGATGAAAGGGGAAACCTACATTTTTCAGCCCAGCCTGTTTCTGACATGGGAAAATAGCGCAGACAAGAATAGATAGCTTGTTGGCTCATTTTTTCCTTGACAGATTATCTGTGTGAATGCACCGTATTAAGCCGGGAGTAAGACGCCAGGATCCCCTCACCCTCCCTCTCCCCCCTTCCCCAGCTACCTTGAGAGCAGCAAGGAGCGAGGAGCTGTGATTTGTGAGCATGTGGAGCACCAGGGGTGCGCGGGGCAGCCATCCGTCACCAGCTGCCTCTTTTTGCCACCCCTGGTGCGTGCACCAGCCTTCTGCACCACCCCACACTCGGCCTCCCGCCTGCCCTAAAAATGCAATGATAACTGTGCTGAAAGCTAAAATGAGGTTAGGAGGAGCTGTGCTGAGATTAAATTAGTGACGCTCCTCGTAAAACATGTCCCAGCAGCACAGGTGGGTGGTGGTGTCGGAGCAGGACGTGCTGTCGTGATGGGACAGGAGAGGGTGACTGCGGCTGTCAGCAGCCCATGGGGGCCAGAGCTGGTGCCAGCGCTGCTCTTGGGTGGCACTTGGCTCCCGGAGGGAGCCTGTTTCAGATCCAAGTGCTGCTGCTGTCGCGGTTCCCTCCCACGGTGGCTTTCGCTGGGCTTTCAGTAGCTCAGCAGCCGTCGTTTCTATCCCGGCGCTGCTCGGAGCGCGGGTCATTGGCTGCGGTCGGCTGTGTGACCCACCAGCACTGTCACCCGTGACGGCTGCTCTCCGCTGCTTGCTGCGGATCGCCAGGCACCGGGTTATTAAAACAAATGTGCAGGTGCCACGCTTAGGGCTTGAGGGAGGCTCACGCCAGCCTCCTGCCTGCCTGCGCCCCGGCTGAATCGCGTTTTCACGCCACAAAAAAAGGAAAAATGGCTCAAGCGAGGGCTGCGTGGTTCCCTGGGCGGGGGCTGGCACTGCTCCCACGGGCAGCAGGGACCTGGCACCATCAGTCACACCACTCCCATCAGTGGGGTCACGCTCTTTGCTTCTATTTAGTAATGGATCCCCGTCAGAGAGCAGAATTTGTGGCTGTGTTGCCCAGCTCCAGGCACATGCACCAAAAAAGCCTCACTTAGGCCAAAAGCAGCACGTTAGCTTAAAAAAATACAATTGAAAGTCCAATGCATTTTGGATTGCCTTTGTCCCTTTCTGAGCATTTGGGTCCTGTTGCCAGGTTTTATCCCACAGTTGGAAGAAAGAACTAGCAAAGTGCTTAAATGATGACCTTCCCCTCCTCGGAGGGCTCCAGCAGGGTCTGCAAGCCCCCACCGCCCCCCAGCTGCAGCAAGAACCTGGGCACCAGCAGCGCCAAAATGCAGCCACTGAGGCATGACAGGACGATTAGGAAACGTGCCTGGCCGGACTACGGGTCACTGGGAAGATCCCTCCTCCTCCAGCACCCAGGATGCTCGGGAGCAAAACCCACCCTGCGTCCCCCTGCATCCCCCCGCATCCCGCCACCCCTGCAGTCCCCAGCAGTGTGATGCTCTGCCCCGCCAGCCGTGCAGACGTGTGCATGAGTGTGCAGGTGCGTCTGCCCGGGCGTGCTGCAAGGTGCTGCACCCTGCCCGGGAAGCGTGTGCGTGTGCGTGTGTGCGTGCGTGTGTGTGTGTGTACCAGGGAGGCCTGTTTGCATATGAAAGTGGCCGTGTGCTCCGGAGGGCTGTATCATTTATTGTATGATCTTATCTGGCGCGTGCCTCAGCCGCCCTTTCCCACACTCTGCATGCTCTGCTGCCAAGGCCCTGGGCTTAGCCTGTCAGCATTACCCAGGCTCAGCAGGCAGGCAGTAATTCCCTGAATAAAGAAAACATTTTAAGGTTTGACAAGTCCAGCATTTGCATGTCTGTTTTCAGAGAAATAACCATCTCAGGGGATTAAGCCCTTTTTTTTTTCCCATCCAGCCCAAAGTATGAAAACATTCTTGACATAGTTGCCTGAAAAAAGGATTTCTATAGAGTAAAATACCTTGCGTCCTGTGTGAGTCCAGTGATTTGCTTTGGGGGGGAAGAAAAAAAAAAAAAACAGAAAGGAAAAAAAGAAAGAAAAGAGCCGCTCCAGTCCAATAGGTTGTTGGTTTTAAAGCGGGTGAAACGCGCCAGCAAGCGCCGCAGATCCCAGGCGACGCACACACCAGGAAGGATTTGCATCCCTCCGTCACTGCCCACCTCTTTGTGCCACGCCAGCAAAGCCCATCAGCTGGGCTCCCCATGGAGCCCGGGCCGCACTGGCTCGCAGCATCGCTGGTGAGCTGAATGAATCCTTCCCAGCTCAGCAGCCCCGGAGAGGCAGGCAGATGCCTGGGAGGAGGGCTGGGCACTCTGGGGGGGCTCCAGGAGGCTCCGGGGGGGGGGGCTGTTCCGGGGCTCCAGCTTGCTGGAGACGTGTCCCAAGACAGAGGCTTTGGCCGCCCATGCCAGGCACGTCCCAGGGGAGCGCTCGCTCGCTGCACGGCCAAGCCGGGGGACGTGCTGCTGCAGGAGAGCACCGGCCCTGGGAGCTCTGGGAGCGGGTCGTGGCAGAGGAGCGCGGCCAGGTTTAGGATGTTAAATGCTTGCTTTACAAGGGCTAGTGACCCTCTGACTCCAAGGAGGAGGTCACGCTTTGCCAGATTCAGGGTCCCCGGGATCTAGCCCTCTGGTGCAGTACTGGGGGGACTGGGAGAGACCAGCCTTTACCCCGGTACCACCTGGCAGCTCCTGCGCTGGCGGCTGCCTTTGGAGCCTTCAAGCGAGAAGGTGCACGTGGAAATTACACACACACGCCGGCCCCGGGCCCGGGCTGGCGACGAGCATCCTTCGCTCCTCCGGGCTCTCCACGGCAGTGCTGCTCACACACCCGGGATGCTCCCAGCAGCTCCGGCCGCCGGCTCCCATCCTGCCACAGCTGGCGGCAGAGCCCGGCACGGCTGTTTGTAATTTGTCAGGGTGCTTTGCTTCCTTCCCCCCGCCTCCCCCCGTGAGTACACTGGTTTTCTTCACAGCTAAATGAGGCTTTAAACCGGGGGATAATACAGCTTTAACACGGAGAGGCTTAAAAAGCAAAAGTGAATCATTCCTCAGTTCTCCTTCCCGTAATCTCTCCCGGTAACATTAATTATGAGTTTGCGCAGAGTGCCCCAAGGCAAGCGCTGCTTTCCCAGGACAATTAAAGTTACTTAATTATTAAAAACCGTGTGTGCTGTTCCTGTGCGTTCCCCAAAGCACCGTGAGGCAGGCGGGCCGCCTCGGCTCACACACTTTCTCAGAGCAGCAATTGAAGCGTCTGTGGGAAAGTCTGCTCCTTTGTAATTCCTCCGGCATAATCTCCGCAAATCCCACCCCCGGCCCGCACCCCGAAGGGCGAGCAATGCCGGCGGCCGGGCCCCTGCCCCCCGGGCCTCGCGTGCGGGACGGCGGGGGGGGGTGGCAGCCGGGGCGGGTGGCGGGGTGCCAGGCGCGGGCGCTGGCCAGGCCGCCTGCTGCGGGCAGGAGCAGCCCAGGGGGGCTGCCTGCGGCTGGGTGTTTGGGGGGTCCGATGCTGGTGTGGAGCTGCGGAGGATGCTGAGCTCTCCTGCCAGTGCTCCAGGTTCAGAGCAAGGCTGGCCAGCCTTAGAAGCAGCAAATGGCTTTGCACCAGAAAAAAAAACAGCTCGCCAAAAGCCACACTTCCAGCAGTTCAATTTGCCTGGACGGCCGAGCCCTGCTGCCCCACAGCCCCGCTCCGCTCGCAGCTGCAGCCCAGGCACCCGGGACAGCCCCGGTGCGACACAGGGGCAGGTTCACCATATTTTTCTTCCTGACTCAAGATATTTTTCAAGGTGACAGAGAAAATCTTGGTCAATTCTTGCTCATAAAAGCCAGAGAGGGGTGAAGGCGCTGTGCAGCGGAGGCAGCGGTGGCAGGCAGGGGAGGATTTCTGCCCGGCACCTCGGAGCCAGAGCACGGCACATGGGAAGCAAAGCACGGGGGCACAGCTCCCTGCCCGACTCTTCGCATCTCAGAAGATGCCTCTGTGTCCTCAGCTTGGCCCTATGGTCTTGTACGCTGATTCCTTCACCCCTTCCCCAGGCTGAGGCTCCCCAGCTCACGGTGCACCACAAGTGTGAGTGAGCTCCATCCCAGCTGCTTGCAGTCGGCACGTTGCGCTGAGCGAGAGCATCAGTGGGTGCAGCTTTCCCCACCTCGTGCACTTTGGCTGCCACAACAGCCTGTGGCAGAGGGTTTTGCAGCTGAGCAGTGCCTGATGAAGGCAAGGGCTTCCTCCTCTTTGTTTTGGACTTGTTCTGACTGTGATTTCGCTGTTCCCAGTTAGATGCCAGCTCTCCCTCCATCTGCCACTCTGGCTCCTGGGGCCTCCATCATCTCCCCTTCAGCTTTTCCAAGCTTATGTGACCTGGACATCTGATCTTTCTTCGCCATGCCTCCGAACTCTACTCCAAAGCATTCCTAAGGCCTTTCTTCATTCTCCTTTATTCCCGCCGCATCCTTTTTGAGGAAAAAAGAGCTGCACATAATATTCAAGAGGAGGTTCTATTTCGTTGTTCTCTCTTCCTTTCCTAATGACACTTTACACTTGCTGTCCTGACTCTCACCCAGCACTGCTGAACAGGTGGCCAGCGTTTTGCATGGCTAGTTGGGGCTGCTTTTCTTGGGCTGTTGCCTTGCCTTTATCAATACTGAATTTCATCTGCCAGTTTTACCAGCCTGAAGTTTAATACTGTGAGGTCCTGCTCAACAGTCAGCTTTACATTTGGTGATCCCAAGTCTTTTAACCAGTTATTTTCTCCCTGCAAGGCGAACGTCCCTCCAGTCCGTTGGGCATTCCAGGACTTTAGGAGAGGTGCTGAGGCAAAACCATTTTGGAAGCGCTGCTGCCCCATGAACGGCACATCACTCTGCTCCCCACGCACAGTGTCCTGGTTGATTTGCAAGGCATGGCTTCCTCCTGCAAGGTGGTGTTGAGTCTTCCCCAAGCGCTGTATTGACCCAGTCTGTTACAGATGACTTCTCCCAAATTGCCCGTGACATGCCCTGAGCCCCTCTGGCTACGGCTCGTGTCGCCTTCCCCACCCTCTGCCCCAGGCTGCAGGAGCAGCTGGTACCGGCCCCGGCAGGGCTGGCATCGCCTTGTCCCGGACATGTGCCACTCCGCAGCTCCTTGCTTTGCTGGAAGATGTCTCCGGCAGGCCCCTGCCGTGGCATGGGAACCCTGGCACATCCCCTCAGGGAGGCTGCCACGGGGACACTGCCTGAGCATCCTCCCTGATCTTTAAACCACCCTTTGGCTTTTCTGCTGAGGCTTTGCCTTCCCTGGGTGCTCTGTTCATGCCTCCGTCATCCACAGCCTGCACCAACTTGCTGGCTGGTTTCCTGCTCATGGCACGTATGCAAACATGATTATTCTCAGCTTTTAATACCTTTAGCAAGTTCTTCCCCAAACTTTTAAGTCACCTTTATTGTGACTTTACTTTTAACTTGCCAGGGTTTTGTGTTTTTCTGTTTCTCACATTCCAGCACCATGGCCACTGTTGAAGGCTCTCTCTGCCACTAACTGCCTCGTCAGCTTCTGCCTACAACTGCCGGGCTGCTTTTAGGCCCTTCTTGAGTCACGGAGAGGGCTGGGGGCTGCACAAGCCATGACTGCTGCTCAGAGCCGTGCTAGCAGAACAGGGCAGCTGGCTGGCCCCGGGGGAGCCCTCCTCCCCCCAAACACCCGCCACCCCTGACTTTTGCCCCACGTACAGCAGAGGCTCTTCTACCCCCCACTGCACACCCAGGCACTTCTTTCCTTCCCGTGACAAAGCCAAACCTGAAACAAAGATTTTCTCCAGTGCTGCCGGCAGCCGGTTTGACTCCTTGAAGTAATCGCTGTAATTGACCCTTGCAGGCGCTGAGCGCCGAGGGAGCGGGGCCGTTCATCAGGCTGACGGGGTGTGAAAACCATCAACTCTTTGGCTGGGCTGGCTCCAGGCCCGGTCAGGCTTTCACCCAAAACCTGCCCTGTTTGGGTCAGCAGCTCCCTCAACCCCGGGACACGGGGACAGACCCAGCTCAGCACTGCGGCTCTGCGCTACCGGCAGCACCACGGCACGGGTGGCATCCCTGCGCACCGTCCCTGGGGTGCAACCCACATCCCGATCCGGGGTTGCTGCTGTTCACCGTCCAGGGTACACAGCCCGTACGTGGCTTGTCCTTAGGCAAGGGACATCTTCAAGGCATAGAGCTGATGTCAGAGGTGACAAGCGCGACACATATCGCGGTGACAAACCCCGTGGGGCTGGCTGCTCCTCGCCTCCGGAGCCTCCTCCGCAGGCTCAAGGTGAGGGGGGAGCTTGTGCTCCTACACGAGTGGTGGTGAACGAGGCCGGGGAGACACGGTGCAGGGCTTGCCTGTCCCTCGCCAGCTCGAACCTCTCACGCGTGGCTCAGGCTCCAGCAAGCGATGAGGTGGTTGTCTGGCTGCTGCCACTCGCGCCAGGAGCTGATCCAGACCCTCCCTGGCCAGGGGATCATTTCAGCCCCATTTGTCTTCCTGGCAGTTTTGTTGTTCCCTTCAGCAGTTTTCTTCCCCTGACTCGGCCACACGCATGTAGTGAGCACATTGTCCGGCCACCCACCCCCGCAGGCAGCTGTGGGGACCAGGCAGCAGCTCCTGGCCCTGCGCTGGCCTCCACACCTCGCTTTCCTGGCTGGAGAAACACATTTTGCAAGTAAATGCTCCCTTTTTGTGTCCAAGTCACCCGTGAAAGAAGATCAGAGCCATCAGTGTCCTCCCCGAGCCCTGTACATGCCTTCCAAACACAACTGGCCACTGTCCCTTGCTCCTGTCCCTCCCCATGCTGCAGCTCCTGGGTGAATTCTCACTCCTCCTTTTCAAAGAGCATCTTCCCATGGCACAGCCAGCGCTGCCATGCATCGGGGGGTAGGGATCAACTAGCGCTGCCAGGTCTAAAAGTGGTGTCTTAAAAAAAGCAGCTCTCAGGTTAGCACGAGAGAACTCTCTAGCCCTGTCTGCCCTTCAATCCTATTTTCCATTTATACCTCCTTCTTAACTATCTTTCTTCTGAAAGGCATTGAACATGTTGCACAAGAGGGAGAGTAATTTAAGGGACCAGCATACTGTGGGCTGGGATTTCATGGGATTATGGCTTCCTCCCTCCCTATATCTTCCAGAGACACAAGATTTGGGATCCCTGGCTGCTGCGTGGCCGTGGGAAGCCTGGAGCAGGAAGGCTCCAGGTGGGACCTGCCGTGGCTGTCCTGCGAGTGCATCTCCTCCCAGGACAGCACCAGCAAACCTGGTTGGCAGGGCCAGCCCGGGACTGCAAGCAGACTCTGCTCATGGCTGTGAACCTTGTGCAGATGTCTGAGGCTTCACCAGGACCCGTCACAGAGCCACAGGAGGGACAAGCGTGCCATACATCCCGCTGCTGGGGGGGGGGGAGGGATGGGGGGAGGGATGGGGACAGCACTGCAAGGGCTTCATGAACCTCTGCAAACCTCTGTGTATTGGCAGTGGCTGGCCATGGTGCCGTCTTTGGTACCCAGCATCCAAATGTAGATGTGTGTGACCTTCCCCTGGCTGCCAACCACCGGAGAAAGGCTGTTGTGCACCAAGGGTGCCGGGACGGTCCTTTGCTGTGACCCCAGGACAGATCTGCTCTCCCCATCCTCCAGAGGCTGTTTGCTTTACGATCTGTGAACATCAGGAAGAAATGAAATAGCAGTGGAGAATTCCCTTCAGCAAAGCTTTGATGGTGAAAAATGTGCTGTTGGGTTGTCTGTTCCACAGAATTCAGGGGGAAAAAAAAAAAAAGACAAGGAAATGAAGGAGGAAGGAAAGAGAGAAACCATCTGCTTTTTTCAGAAGTTCCTCATCCACACACTCCATTGCTGCTGCTCAGAAAGGCCTTTTCTCCTCTCCCCTTCACTCCTGTGCAATCAGATAGTCCCCAAACTGCCCCTGGGTTAATTGAAACCAGAAGCCGCTGTCACTTCCAAGTGTTATGAGCACAGGGACCACGAGGAGCTCAGGTGTTTTGGAACGGATGATGTCAGTAGGGTCTGCGATGAAAGGCTCGCTGACAGCCTGCGAGGCGATGCGGCGGGAATGGCTGCAGGTGGGGGCTCAGCCCCTCCGTGGGTACCGCCGGCTCTGCTCCATCAGCCCCGCACGGCCACGTGCTGTGACCAAGGACCCCACGCTGCCGGCCACCACACAGCAGCCACAGCAAGGCTGGACACCAGCTCAGGGACTTTGCCCCATCCACACCCCACGCTCACTCCCACGCTGTTATTTTTAGGGGAAAAATAGATTTTTGTAAGGAAAAAAAAAACCAGAATGGAAAGAGGCTCCAGAGCCCTTCCCAGCAGGGGACAGCTGGCGACGGTGCATGCCCAGCCTCCCTTCAGAGTGCCAGTGGCTAATCTTGTCTCGAAAAATACAGCAAAGCGCCAGGGTAATCAGCGGACAGCAATGCTTTAATGGCACTGGCAGAGCCCCCGCGAGATCCGGGGGTTATCCTGGCTGCATCGTATTCCCATGGGAAAGGCAGATACTTCCCTCCTTCAAGTACACATCCGACGGCTCTCAGGTGCCGTGGGGCACACGTAGCGCTGCCGGTGCCTCCGCTGCAGCTCCGTCTGGGTTATTAATGGGCTCTCTGCCGCCTGCAGCCATCCCTCCTGGGCACCCCATCTGCCTGCGCCGGGAGGGGATGGGAGGGGACGGCATGGGATGGGATGGGACGGGACACTTTGCTCACTGGCGGGCAGTGTAAATCTCAGCTTCCCAGGTGGGGCAGGTCTCTAAGCCACAGCAGCTTCAGCGCTGGGTTTATAGCTTACATTTACAACAGGCAAATTGACAGATTACGCTGTGTACACAGATTGTGTAAACTGCTGTCGGGTGCTGCCCCGTGCCCCTCACCGGGTGCCGGCGGGTGCCCGAGCCTCTCCGCAGGGACAGGAGGGAGATGGGGGGGGACCTGCCGGTGGCACGGGCTGCGCCGAGCCCCACACGCTCCCACGTACCCGTCCCCTCGGCCTCAAGGGCAGGCCCGGAGGAGAGCGGGGGGAGGCACATTGATTTAAGATGTGAGAAGGTCAAAAGTTTTCTCGAGCGGAGTTGCTATCATGACGCCGAACACTTCATCCCCCTTTTTATCTGCTCCAGTATTTATTGTCCATGAGCAAATACTTGTGTTTTTATAAATTCCTTTAGAGTGAATCACCCTTCTCCTGTTTAAACCAGCAAAGACCACATCAAACAGTATCACTCCATCTAGAATTAATCATTAATTTGAAGTATTTGACAATATTTTGCCAGCATTATTTTTCCCTCTCCCTAATTAATAAAGGTTAAGCCTCGGCACCAGCACTTTTGCAGGACACTCGGTGCACGGTGGTGTCACTGGGAGCTCACCGGCCCCAAACCCGCCCTGGGCAGTGCAGGCACGGAGCACTGGGACCCGGCTTTTGGGCAGGTGGAAGCGTCCTCGCTGCTGCCTGCACATGGTGTGGAGCGGGCAGCTGAGCCGCCACCGCCCAGTGCAGCCCCGGGACCCTGCGTCCCGCAGCCAGGGAGCTAATGCATGCAGGGAAGCGCAGAAAGGCTGGTCTGGTCTGGAGGAGATGGAGCCTTCCTCTGCCTGCTCTCGCTGCAGCCTCCGCAAGCACAGTTTCAAATCAGGCCAAAATCTGATCTCAGATGGATGCATGTGGCTTCTATTCACTTGAGACAGAATCCAGCCTTTAAACGCCACATTTTGTACTTTGGTTTTGTTTTATGTCTCAGACATGTGTTTTGCTAGGACACTGCATTTCATTTAAAAATTATTTTTGACAAGGCCTTATGGTTCATGAATTCCTGCACGCCAGGTCCTGCAACACGCATCCCAGATCTGCTGGCCTCTTTAGAGGCACCAAATCGGGGTGGTTTTGCTTCCCACTCACAAACAAGCCATGAAATGACCTTGATTTTTCCAATATCTTTATGGCAGGGCATTTTGCTGAAACTTTTCTGCCATTCTATTGCAGCCTTTGGATGGTTTGCAATCTAGCTTGCTTGGATGCTTTGCTATTTAGAGAGCGTGGCTGGTTGCTTAAGTCATGTGGCATTGCTTCTTGCTTTCGAACAGATGGGTAAAACGTATAAACACACAAGGGCACGCGATGAAGGCAGAATATAGCCTGCTGTGCGCAGATAACACACGGGAGAAGGAAAGATCAGGCATGGTAAGCTGGCCATGCCGACACCGCCCAGGCAGGCTGAATGAGCTCTGGGTCTCTGGCATTTCATGAGCACATTTGGCTATTAATCTGGTATTTGAGTGGGTTAAACAGAGGCAGGTTTGGGACCTGTTGGCATGGTTTCCACATTGCAGCACTCCACGAGGTCCCATCCAGCTCACCTTGCTGAAACAAGCTGTTCTCCAGGTGCCTTCAGCAGACGTGCTCCGAATCCACAGGCGCCTTTGGCTCTGAGGAGAAAGCAGGGACGAGCTCCTGGCTCCTTCCTCGTCCTCTCCTGCCTGTGGCATCCAGGCTGCTCATGTCACGGGAGGCCGGGAAGCCCCCACTGTGTGCTGCACTCCTGGCTGGGGCTTATGCTGCTTGGGATGGCGATGGTGCTGGGCAAGGCGTGAGTGTTATTTTCTTGCCTCTCTCCAGCAGCGGTATTGCAAAGGCTGGCTCACCCGTGGCAAAGGCAGGGGCAAGGGCTGCTGCTTGCATTGAAGGAAATCACCTGCCAAACTCTCCCCAAGTTTAGACCAGAAGAACCCCACTTCCTTGCAGGGCGGTAGCAGAGAGAGCAGGACAAAGCGCTCCATAAGAAGGGACTGGGCCACTGTAACATCCCTGCCGTGAGCATCCCTGCCCACTCTGGCTGCTGGCATCTCTCCACGGGGTTTATCACTGTATCAGACATGTGAATACACCTTTTTTATGGCATCAGCCTTTCAGTGGACTTTCTGAAAGACAACGATGTGCCTTTGAAGGTTTGGCTGATCCCGTTTCCTGTATGCTCCTGAGCCTTGTATACATGTAAATTTGACTTGTTAACTTTATAAGGATACTTCAGACTTGTATTGTACTGAAATTGGCTGGGATCTCAGTATCTCCCTTATTCCCACGTACTTTTTTCTTAGAAATGCTTTGTAGTCATGTTATTGCTGTTGGGAGGTTTGGCTTTAACAGCCTCCAATAAAGATATGAGCCTGCGAAAGGGCACCAGTAGCCCAAGATCATTCACTAGGAGCAACCAAAGTGCAGGTGCCTGCGCGGCAGTGGGCAGGCAGCAGGCAGGGCTCCTCACACCCCGCAGAACGGGACCTGCCTGCGACAGGCACAAAGTCCCACAGCCTCCAAAGTCCTGCAGCCTCTGCAGAGCGAGCGGAGGCTGTCGAGCATGCAGAATAGCAGTGGGCTGCAAAAACCCCCTTTGCTGAGTTTTTTTGCTGCTGCTTCTGTTTGCAGCCTTGCACAGAGCCAAAGCCTTGCTGGTACTTCTGTGGCACTAGTCTCCCTTTTGTCAGCAGAAGCACTCCCCGCTCACCTCCTCAGGTCCTGCCTGTGTTTTTCACAGCCCCGCAGTCATCCTGCCATCAGCTAACGCTGATTTGAAGCCTCCCAGCCCACCGCAGACATCCCTGATTTTTGTCTCTATATTCTCTCTTTGCATTTTGTAGTATTAAAAAATTGCACCCTCATGAATCGAGGTTTGCTACCCTGCTCTCTGTGTCGCTCCTGGCGGATTCCTGCCTTCCCCCGTGCTCCCAGGCAGCCTGAACGCATTTCTAAGGCAGCTGATGGAAACACTGCCCTTCGTTGCAGGGAGGGAAGGACAAGGCCCTTGAAATCTCATTTCAGGACATTTAATCATCTGGATTGCATGTGAAAATAAATGTCATTTCATACGACATTCCAGATTACTTATCAAATAACAATCTGCCTCTTAATGCCTACACTACTGGAATGTCTGCAAATTAAATGTTGTACTTGCAAATGTATTTATTCATTATGCTTAGCAATTAACTCATGGTTTAAGCAATTGAGCTGTAAATTATCCCTTTGTTTATAAAATAACAACATCCTCTGAGGGATAGTATTTTCTATTACAGCAATTAGTAACACATCGATTCTTGACTAGCATGTAAAAGATCTCCACCTTTTCTCCTCTCGTATTAGCTAGTATGAGAAAAACTCTCCTCCAGCACCAGGGCACGCACACAGCTCTGGACTGGCACACACGCGGTTGTGGGTAACCGAAGCAAATGGAGAATGCACCGTTTTCCCAAAATCCCACCCCTTGCTAATGCATGTCAGTGGCCAAGGGGCTAATGGAGCTGCTTGGCTGCAAATCAGCAAGAGATGGAAGGAAAATAAAGGAGAAAAACAGTCCGCCCTAGCACTCACCCTGCTCTGCTGTCAGCATTTGTAAACTGAGGATTTAAAATGTAGCTCTGAGTGCCCGCTGTAGGCAGTGCAGCCTGCTTACCCCCAAGATGTCACCTGAGCATGCAAAACACACAAATCACAGTATAAAATGGGAAGAGACAGGCGAGTCTGTTAGGAGAACTCTTCAGAGAAGTGGCTTTCACGCTTCTTTTTTTTAGGTGTGAAGTCCTGAGATGGAGTTGATTTCTAGCTAGTGACCTTAGGTCTACCGAGATGCAACTTGCTTCCCTTCAACCCTTCCCGCAGCCACCTCCCACGTCAGGTCTGACCGCAAAATCCACCGTCCCTGTGTCCCCCCAGCACGCCGACCCAGATCGCCTCACCTGCTGCCACGGCTTAACTCAGGCGTAATTCAGGTGGCTCACCGGGACTGCTGCAGGCAGGAGGCAGGGCAGGATCTGGCTTCGGGAGAGGCGGCAGGGATGATGCTGAGGGTGCGCTGCCACGCAGCTTAGCACCGTGCCCTGCTGCCTGACCCACGTGCGTGAAGACGTGTGTCTCCGTGAAGTCACTAATCCTCGTAACATATGATCAGCCTGATATTCCTGATATAGCTAAAGGAATAATTTTAGCTCTGCTATCACCTTGAATAATGAATATTGATTTTAGGAGTACAGCATTCAAACTACATATACATTAAAATATTAGTGAGATAGGCTAATTCTCTCCATAACACTGCCAAGCTAAAACAAAACTGAAGACACCGGGGAGGTCAGGCACCAAGTGCAAATGATTCATCGTCCCCTGGAATTATCAGAGTCCATCTACTTACCACTTCAAGAAAGACGCCGGCTGTGCAAAGGCTCTATTCTAGTGCAAAGCACTGCACCCTGAAGTACCCTGTGTTTTCTTGAATAAATGGATATGGGAGTAATGGCAATGGGAGGGCTGGCAAGCTGCGACCGATCCCATGTGCCAAGGGGAAATGCCTGGTGTCCCAGCATCTCTGGGACCAGGTCAGATCACGGGGGCTTCCCAGCACGAGGCAGGCCTGCCTGTCACAGCACCTTCCAAAGGTCCCAAATATTTTCTTGCTGCATCTCTGTGTTTGCCAGGGTTTTGAGGATAACATGCAGTTTACACATCGCTCTCCCCACTGCCGATTCATGGCATCAAGAATAAGAGATGACGATCAGCTGGTGAATTTAACAGAAAACTCCAGAGCAGTGATCAGTCCAGGCTCCTTTCTTGGACTGATTAATGCCAAGGAGAAGGAATTGTGTTGGAAAATGTGATTGATCACTCTGCAAAGGAGCACAGATGCTGCAGTCAAGGGCTGGCCCTGTGGGATTTATGAGCCTGCAGTCGGTGAAGGTTGAGTCCCCAGGGAGACACGTGCCGTGGCTCCTGCCTGCCCTCGGCTGTGGGTGCCAGCAGGGCCAGGGGAAGAGGGCAGAGGGGGCACAGAAGGGCTCACGTGCCGGGATTTGGAGGACACACTGATGCACCCAGGCGCCGTTTCCCTGCACCGAGGTCGGCTGGCGAGGCTCCCACCTCGCCACGCTCCCGTCTGCATCTTCCCGCCCCCCAGCCGTGCCGATCCAGCTGCGCACAGCTGGGCTGCAAACCGCACTGCTGGTCTGATCTGACTTAAAAGCCTGTTCCGCAAAAGCCTGCGGGGCTTCCTACAGCCACGGCATGCCAGAGATCACATACGGCTCAGCACACGAGTGCTGCAGCAACGCGGCTGGGGGCTGGACTCAGTGGATGTGGAGCCGATGCACATCCACCTTTGCCTGGAGGCTCTCAAGAGGGTGCCTTCTGCTCAGTATTTGTGACAGGGACATTTTCAGTGCCAACGAGCCCTGTGTGCCTCCTCCAGCCTCACCATTGCCAAAGTCACAGTATTTTCATATATGTACCCAGGCTGCACAGCTTGCAGGGTCTCCCTGTGCCCTGCAAGCACGCAGGCGGCACAGCTCCGGCACAGAGACAGCAGCCTCAGGCAGTAACACAAGTGGGATTTTAATAAATAAATAACTGGGCTCTCATTGCCAACACCTCCCACGACACACGGAGAGGATGACAGCCACGAGACACTCCTTCTCCCCTCCAGAGCACAGCAGTGACTGCGCATTTATTTCTGCTTCTCAGACGGATGCAGGATCAGCTGTACAGCCCTCGGCCTGGAGCTGCTGTATCTTGCAAAAGATGCTGCCCATTGTGCTGGAGTGGGACTGCACTGTCACGGCCAGCAGACTGCAAATTTGTGGTCACGTCACACGGAAAGCGCATCTCAGAGAGAAGGGTATAAGGCAGCTCCCAGCCTCTGGCTGGCAATGGCAGGGTCCAAGCCCTGCGAACAGTTTGGGCATGTTCCCAGTGCTTGCTCCCAGCTGCGGTGTCTGCGAGCGCCCAGCCCTCGCTGCCAGCGGAGGACCAGGCTGGAGCCGGGGCTCTGCAAAGGCGCAAAGGGGAAAGCTGGGGCCGCACCATCTCATGCCCATTAGTACATGCGGCTGCTCCAGCCCAACCAGCAATCTCTGAAGTAACACCGTGGGTATCAGGGCAGGAAGGGAATTCCCATCCACATGGGTGGCATTTCACAGCTGCCAAAATACCCTCCCTGCCAGCTCCCCGGCAGCATTTCCTTGGTTCAGCAGGATAGGAGCCTGCCAAGAGGAATCAGCTTAGCAAGAGATCCAGGTACCCTGGCTCTTGTCCCAGAGCCCTCCTCGGTGCAGAACTGTGCTCCAGCCTGGGATAGGATGGGATGGGGAGATGAAAATGGTTCTTCAGTGCCTGTTCTTAGCAACGCTGGAGTTACTCGGAGTGGTACTTTGCTACCCCAGCAAAGTCTCGGCTGCTCCATCCCACAGCTTCCTGCGCTGTTCCCGGGGATGCCTGCCCAGCCGCGTGGGCAATAGAGGGAAGGGTACCAGTTCCTGGAGCCCACAGATGGCCCCCCAACACAGGGGGTGTCACTGCAGAACGGATGGGGCTCCCCCACACCTAGCCTGACTCCCACAGCGAGGAGTAGAATGAATAAACACTTCAGTCTCTTCTCTGTGGCGGCAGCCAGGGAACAGCTGAAAGAGCCCGGCTCCTGCAAGGCATGTGCTCGCCGGGGGAGCAGCAGCCGCCGGGGGAGCCCCCCAAGGCTCCTCTGCCAGCACTGGCATCCTGGGTCTCAGCAGGCACTTGGGAAACGGGTCCTCAGAGGAAAGGAAAGGGCAGGATCTGCTGCAAAACAGGGCTGCCGTCCTACCCAGCGAGCTGCTCCTGCCGTCGGGAGGGCTGGGCAGTGGCACTGCTGCATGAAAGCTGTTCTGCCCTGTTTACCACGAGGACCTGGTGTGTAGGGGAGTAATATCTATGCAAGCTTTGCTTCATCTAGGGACCTTTGTCAGGAGTCAGTTTGAAAGTGACCTTGTCCCAAAGATCTGGCAAACATTTATGGAGGGGAAATAAACCCTGACACCTGCGCCCAAAGCTTCTGAGATCACACCTCCCAGGGGAGCCGGATGGGTATGGATTGCACAACAGCTTCTGGGCTGGGGACCACGAGTGGAGACATGTGTGCGGGGCTGCCCGGAGGAGACATCTGTGCCAGGGACATGTCCCTGAGACGTAGCACTTGTTTTCCAGCCTTCAGGGTGTTGACGACTTTGAGCTGCAGCCAGGCTAGGATTTCAGTCCGTGACTCAAAGAGGAAAGACTCAGTGTGCCATTCCTGGGGTCCAGCTTGTAGCCCAGCTCTTACAAGAAACTTGGCTCCTATTTTCTGTATTTCCTAGGATCCCACAATCTTTGGATATTAAGGCTTTTAGATCTCGTTTTCCTCATCTTGGCTGCTTCCTGAAGGACCAGGGAGTAGGCACAGCCAGCCCTGCCACCTCCTCACCTCCCGCATGCCACACCAGTAGCAGCATTCTGGTTTATTCCACCTTCCCACCCCTGGGCCCGTGCCCAGGGCTAGTCTAAATTTTCTTGCCAACACATTTTTCCTCCAAGATGTTCTGCCAGTCAGCAATGCCCTAATGCGCTGTCTAAAGGTTCTTCCCAGATCTGTTTTGGACAATTCCCAATTTGTAACCCAAGATTACTACCCGAGCAAAGAAAAAAAACATTGCCGGAGGACTACGGGACAAGGGACACCCCAGTCTCTGGGGCAGCCCCTTATCTTGGGGTTTTATTTCCCCCTTGACACCTCTTTCATAAGCAAAGACAGGGCTGGAGAAGCCCAGAGGATCTCTTTCAGGTGTCCCCCCCCATGGTTACAAACCCCTTCACCGCCTCCTTCCAGCCTAAATTTGGCCTCAGCCACTTCATTTCCAGAGACATCCTTCCATGTAAATCCTCCCCTTCCTCTCCTGATCCCCAGGGAATTCACACGTATACGTGCTTCCACTTGGGGATCACAACCCTCGCACGTGTAAGACATTTCACAGCGGCAGGCCTGTGGCGGAGGAGATGTGGAGCAGGGACACCAGTGTCACTGCCTCCTCGCTGCCCCGTGCGGGGCTCCAGGAAGCCCCCGCAGAAGCCACCGCTTTCGCAGACCCAGTGCCCCACAGCCTGGCTCCTCGCACGCCCCAAAAGCAAAACCCTCCCCGTGGGCTCTGCAGCGGGCAGGGGCTGGGCTCGGCAGGGCAGGAGCGCGGGCAAGGGGGGCTGCTGCTGCCGCCGGGCACTTCCCGGGTCCCAGACGTGGGCGAGCGTTGGCAGCCCCTAAAGACAGCCTGCCCCACTCTCCTCCCCCACGGACACGGACCTGCTGCCGGCATTAGAGGCAGCTACCAGCTCTGCGGCTACCATAAACGTGGATGTAATGACAGCCTGTTCGCACTCCGGTCTGGGAGGGACCCGGTGCCCAGCTCCACGTTTCCCGAGATCCTCGCAGCAGGGAGAACACCAGCTCGGTAACCGTGATGACCTGCCCTCTGCCGTCCCCCTCCCCCCAAATAGATCCAAATATCAGCACTAGAAAAAATACTGGTCCGCCAGAGAACTTTTTAGGCTCTCCAGAAATGTACTGCAGTTTTCACGCTCATCGGTTGTCTCTGATTTCCCCATAAAGGCGACTCAGAAAAGGCTTTTCGGTAATGACTTCCCCAGTGCTGCCTCGAGCTTTTCCTCGCTCGAGTTTGTCCGAATGCCTGGCTAATCGAGGCTTACGTCAAATATTGCTCATCTGAAGTTAAATCTTACACACTGAAGGCTGCTCTTTGTTTTTAAATCAAAAGGCTTGCGGCCCCATCAAGGAGCTGAAAGAAAGCCTGGATTTGTACTTTTCTGCAGTTTTAAACATGACACTCTCCCTTGTATTTATTTTCCTTTTTTTAAACTCTGAGGGCTCAGCAGGCAAGCCTCTGCAGAGACGAGGGCTTTGCACCAGTGAGATCGGCAAACATGTCTCTTCTTTCTTGAACTTTATTTTTCTCACGGTCTCTGAAAAGGCGAGATCAGGTGATACGTGTGGGATTGGCCCTGTACAGGTGCAGATCAGGTACTGGAGGAGGTGGAAAAACATTGCTGTGTATACTCAGGGAAAAAAAAAAAAAAAGAGAAAGAAAAGAAAGAGAGACAGAGAGAAAGAGCGAGCGGGTGAGCACATTTTTGAATAGGCCAGGTCTAGTTCTTGGCAGGATGACTCAGGCTTAGCTGGCAGACTATGGGAACAGGAGTGTGAGAAAGTCAGTCAAGCAGAGGGGGGAAAAAAAAGATTCAAGTCCCCAGGCAAAATACTTTTTTTTTTTTTTTAAAGTAGCCCACAGACTGTCCGAACCAGCCGGAGGTCGCAGCCGAAGCGCGGCCGGGCCAGGGCCGAGGGACAGGACAGGCACCACCCTGTGGTTTCGCCTTCCCCCGACGATGTGAGCAAAGCACCGACGCGTGCGAGCGCCGGGGAGCGTAACCCGCAGCAACGGCTCCGCTCAGCCCCGCGTGTGCCACCGCGCTCCCCTGCCCTCCGCCGCACGCTGCTCTGCGGAGCGGTGCCCGGCCTGCGGGCGGGGCCGGGGCCGCCGGTGCAGCGCAGGTGCCCACCCGCGTGTGGGCAGGGCCCGGGCCGCCGTGGGAAGACCCAGGCGACGCTGAGGGCGCGGCGGGAGGACGCAGGCCACCGCGCCGGGGACCGGGGGGGGGCGGGGGGGGGGCGCGGCACGCCCCGCACGCTGTCGCTGGGCTCCGGCCACCGCAGCTGGGCCCGCGCCGCCGCGTCCCGGCCGTCACCCCGGAGAGCTGCGGCCCCCCACGGCGCAGCCCGCCCCGGGGCCGGCAGCCGGCGACCCCCGAGGGGAGCGGGCGGGGCCGCGCCTGCCACGGGCGCCAATTAACCCGGTAATTAGCGCGGCGCTCCCCGAGGGCCGCTCCCCCCCACACCCCCCCCCCCCGCCGAGGTCCGTCCCGTCCCACCCACTGCCCCCCCGCCGCGGGCGGCGCCCAAGGGGTTAACCGCGGCCGCCCGCCCGCCCGCCCCGCGCCATTGGCCGCCGGCCGCCGCGCGGCGCCCAGCCAATGGGCGGGCGCCGTCCACGAGCGGGGCCGCGTGCGGGCGGCGCCCATTGGCTGGGCGCGAGTGTGGGAACGGCGGCGGGGGACGTTTCACACGAGCCGCGCGCGTGCGGCGCGCGCTATAAGTAGGGGCGGCCAAGGGCGCGCGGCACCCGTGTCCCGCCGGCCCCGCCGCCGACCGCCGGCCTGGAGCGCGCGCCTACCCCGCCGCCCCCGGGCCCCCCTCCCCGCCGCTGCCGCCGCCCCTCTTCCGCGGCGGCGGGCGCTGCCGGCGCAGGATGCCGGCCGACCTGATGGAGAAGAGCAGCGCCTCGCCGGTGGCCGCCACCCCCGCCAGCGTCAACGCGACGCCCGATAAGCCGAAGACGGCGGCGGAGCACCGGAAGGTAAGGGCGGCCGGGCCGAGTGGCGCCGGGCCGGGCAGTGCCGTACGGAGCAGCGCCGGGCGCTGACCGCCGCCTCTCTTGCAGTCCTCCAAGCCCATCATGGAGAAGCGGCGGCGGGCGCGCATCAACGAGAGCCTGGGGCAGCTGAAGACGCTCATCCTGGACGCGCTGAAGAAGGATGTAAGCGGCGGGGGAGGGAGGGGCCGGCGCGGGGGGCGCGGGGGGCTCCGGCGCTGCCGGGCCGGTCTGAGCCCCGCTTGTGTCTGCAGAGCTCGCGGCACTCCAAGCTGGAGAAGGCTGACATCCTGGAGATGACCGTCAAGCACCTGCGGAGCCTCCAGCGAGCCCAGATGACCGGTGAGTCCCGGGGGGAACCGGGGGGGGGGGGGGGGGGGGGGGCGCGCTGGGACGGCCCTGCCTGCATCCTTGGCAGTGAGGGTAACGGGGGCACCTGGCTCCGCACCTGTATCTGTGGTGATGGGGGTCACTGTGCTCTGTACCTGTATCCCTGGCACAGGGGGTCAGCGGGCCCCCACCTGCATCCTGAGTGCTGGGGGGCCGTGGGGGACACAGCACTCCCCACCTGCATCCCTGGTACTGGGGAACGGTGAGGGGTACTGTGCTCTGTACCTGTATCTCCGGTACAGGGTGGCCGTGGGTAGCACTGTCCTGTCTGTCTGCATCCCCGGTACTGGAGGGCGCTGGGAGGGCTGCAGTCTTGTTTTGGGTCCCCTCTACCAGCAGAGCTATGCTCTACAACCCGATCTGTTTTGGGGGTGCCAGAGGCACAGGAGCAACTGGGGAGGCTGTGCTCCCAAACTGGATCTCCAGTACTTAAGGACACAGGAGGACTTTTGGGGGTTGTCTGTTCCCCACCTGGGTCGCTGATGCTGGGGAACTTGGGAGCAGAGGGGCCATGCTCTCCGTCCAGACCCTCGGCACCTGGGATCACAAGACACGCTCCCAGAGGGGCTGCACTCCCCGCCTGGATTCCTGGTTCAGAGGGGCTGCAGGATGCGATGCTGGTGGGCTGCACCCCCTGTTCCCTGCAGAGCCTGCTGACTGCTGTGCACCTCTTTTCCCCCCGCAGCTGCGCTGAGCACGGACCCCACGGTGCTGGGCAAGTACCGTGCTGGCTTCAGCGAGTGCATGAACGAGGTGACGCGATTCCTCTCCACCTGCGAGGGCGTCAACACCGAGGTGCGCACCCGGCTACTGGGCCACCTGGCCAGCTGCATGACTCAGATCAACGCCATGAACTACCCCGCGCCCCCCCCCGCCGCCTCCACTGCCACCAGCTGCGGCCTTTGGGCCACCCCTGGTGCCGCCAGGCAGTGGCACGGGGCCGCTCCCGGGCATGCCCTGCAAGCCGGGTGCTGACGCAGCCAAGGTGTACGGCGGCTTCCAGCTGCTGCCAGCCTCCGATGGGCAATTCGCCTTCCTCATCCCCAGCACCGCCTTTGCTCCCGGCGGTGCTGTGCTGCCCCTGTACGGCGGCCCACCCGCTGCTGCCACTGCCGCCTCGCCGCCCGGCCCGCCACCGGGCACAGCTGACTCGGTCTGGAGACCCTGGTGAGGGTGACAGGCGCCGGACTGGACTGAGCACCGCACCCCGTGCTGCTGGCACGGCTGTACATAGGTTATATGTTCATATTGGATTGTGCCTTTGTACCATAGCACTCCCTTGACAGTGTTTCGTGTTTTACACGAGATCTTTTTTCTCCCTTCCCTCCCCTTCCTTATGTGACACCAAAGATCGGGGTTTGGTTTTTTTGAATGCTCTTAAAATAAAAGTGTCTCTTCCATTTTGGAAGGCCTTTGGAGATAAGTTGGAGTGCTGGCTTGTGTGCATAGGAGGGAGCCCAGCTCCTGGCTAGCTCTCAGTTGCCTGTGGATTGTGCTGCTCCAGGGCTGCCTTGTCCTGCTCTCCAGGCTGGAGCTGTCACTCGGACCCTCTGTCCCCTCTCCCTGCCCCGGGGCAGATGTAATTACCGCTTCTTTGGGAGCGGCTCAACTGATCAGACTTCTTAAAAAGAGCTTATGTTTGCAGAGCTGGTGAATACGCTGAGGAAGGCACCTCCGCTCTGTTCCTGGCTCCTCTGGCTGACGGAGTGGAGTAGCCCAGGTAAAGCGAGACGGATTCGGCACGCAGCCCAACAGCCTGGCTCCCGGTCCAGGCTGCCCGGGTGAGCCTCCTGCCCCGGGACCCAGAGGGGCCCGCTCCCGGCCATGGTGTAAGTCGCGAATGACTGCAGCCAGTTGATTTAGAGAGCGGTGCCTGCCAGCTTCTCGTGTTACAAAAACAGCAGCTCTCCGCAGGACAAGCCTGACACGAGTGCTCCTGTCTCCTGGCTGACAGGCTGCAGCAGGCGCTGGGCACCACCTCCACCTGGACTTAAAAGCGCAGAGCTGTTTCTGGCCCTGAGCACCAGCCAGGCTCTGCCTGATGATTAATGCTCTGCATGTGTTTTTGATAGAGTTGGGCATTTCCTCTGCCGCTATATGGAAAACATGTGTCTGGGGGAGTGATGTGGGGCTATGTGGACTGTCTCTGTAACAGTGAGCGGCAACTGACCCCTTTGACTTGGTCATGCCCCATTTCCAGGCAAGATGCAAGCCTTAGATAGAGGTGAGCGGCAGTCTCGGGTTACAGCTTGCATCGCCCTTCTTAACAAGTCCTAACTCAAAGCGGACAGCTTTAAACTGTGCCAGGATCCACTGGGGATTCCTTCCAAATCCTGCTGCAAAAGCTTGTCGGATTTTGTCCGGATCAGCCAGGTGCTTGACTGTATCCAGGTGTTGGGGAAATGAAAGCTGGGGAGAGTGCGAGACCAGACAGATTAAACCTGCTGGGGTTTGAATCCCTCCCCAGCTTTTCCCTGCTTCTCCCTGTATACAAACACAGCTTCCTGATCTGAAAATACTTCTTGGAATGGATTTTGGAGGGGGAGAGTGGGGGTATGTATCCAGGATCTCTCTCTGCAGGGCATACTGATGAGGATGGGGCCGGTATTGGCTCCCTTTAAAAGGGGTTATGGGGATGATACCCCTGGGTGATGCAGCAGAGCTTCCCCTCCTCTGTCTCCCAGTGCCTTTGCTGGCCTGTGTTGCCACCCTCACAGTGGCATCTTGCAGCCACATTGTGTGCCAGGCTTGGGAATATTTGATTTGCTGTCCCTAGGCAGGGGTGTAGCCCTACAGACTGAGCCTACCTTCCCTTTGACTAGCCCTAGTGTCACTTTTCTGTGCGGGAGGTATCGAGGGCAGGACTGAGCCCACCTTGTGTTCAGAGAAGTGCTTGCAGGACCTGTCTGTCTGGGAATCCCATCAGACCAGCTCCTGCTGCTGGACTGCCTGCCTGGAGCTGATGCAGACCAGTAATGCATCACCTGTAAGAGCTGAGGCTGTTCCAGCTTAGCAGAGTCCTCCTTTTCTGCTGAAGCAGTTGGTTTGGAAAGCACATTAGGGAAAAAAAAAAACTTTGCTGTAGGCTAATGGAGGACATATAGCAGATCTGGGAGTGAAAGAAAAGACAAACCTATTTGCTAATGGAGTTTAAATAGCCTAGTATAAAGCAGATATGCCATGCTTGGACCGGTTTCTCCAAAGCTTTCTGTGTTTACTTTATCCCACAGCCTGTTGACATGAGAGATCTGCTTGAGTTTGTGAGCTTTGAGGGGATCAGAGCAATTCCCAGGAGCTGTGCTCTTGATGCCAATTCACTGAGTCCGTGACAAATTGGGATTGCAAATGCGGGCTGTGGGTCTGCGGATCATTATGTGCAGAGCTGCCCTTCAGGTGCAGCAAGTGCTTTCAAACTGGTGCTGTAGGATGAGCGGGCAAGAGTAAGGGAGTGATGGGGGTGCCGAGGGAGGGACAGGGCTGAGCAGCTCGATGGTGGCCTCTCATTTGGCCATGGCCCTGCGCAGGGCTGTGCAGGACAGGTAGGAAAATGAACTGGACTCGGTGCTGCTGGATGGGATGCAGCTCCTGTTGTCTTCCCTGGAGAGCCTGGTGAGCCCTGCCTGCCAGCTGAGAGGACCCCGGGGAGGGCTGGAGCCAGTTCTCAGTCCCTCAGATTATCGCTCTTAGGCTTGTAAGTAGTTTGCCACAATCAGATGTGTGCGTTTGTAGCCCGGAGAGAGCAGAGCAGGAGGGAGCAGCGCTCCATCCCTGCCTGGAGCACACCTGCATGGGAGCCTGCGGGCAAGGAGGCTTTGCACCCTGCCACGCCACCCACCCACGCAGGGCTTGCATCCCCAGCTGCCCCTCGCATCCCTGCAGCTCCCTTCCATCCGCCGCTGCTGCTGTCCCGGGAAACCTGTCATTAAAGTCAATTAACTTTTCCCACACTCCTCACGAGCGGTGCAAAAACCCCTCCTCGCTTCCTCCTTGGCTCTTAAGTGCTACCATATGGCACGGGCCTCCGCGTGCACACACACCCCCCCCACCGCCTGCCCTGCCTTTGATTCCAGCCAGACAGCCGGAGCTTTATGATTTAAGCTGGGAGAGCCCTTGTACCAAGCCCTGGGCCGCTCTGCGGCCAAGGTGGTTTTTTTAGCAGGCAAGGCTGTTTTCTGGCAGGAAATGAATAGCTCCCAGATGAGCTCAGGAACCTGAGAGGTCGTGAGAAAGGAGCGAACCCCCGGCGCGGTGGCGGGCTGCCAGGCGGCGCGGGGAGCGCGGGAGGGAGCACGCCGCCGCCGGCACACGAGCCCGCTCTGGCCCCCGCTGGCAGGCGGCGAGGCCGAACGCCGGCAGCCTGCCGCTGCATGCCGCCCGCACGCCTCGGACGAGACCCGGCCCTTCAGCAGCGCGGCCCCTCGCCGGCTGTCCCAAGCCATCGTACTCGCTCGTGCCAGGAGCCCGCGGCCACTGGCTGACCTTGGGCTGGGATCCAGGTGTCCGGCCCACGAGGAGCGTGGGGATGGTGAAAAATCAGCCTGACGGCCAGGCTGGGACTTGGGGGGAGCGAGGTGGGCGGTCTGGGGATGCCTGGGCAAGACCCCCCCAGGACCGGCACTGCAAGCCTCCCTGGGCACTGCGCGCCACGGGTGTGGAAGCAGGTTGGGGATGGCTGCTTGCTTTGGGGACTGTGGTGTTCCAGCCCTGTGGCTCCTGGCTAGGGTGCACAGCCACCTCCAGCCCCACGGTGGGGCCAGATCCTGCCCAGATCCGGGGAGCCTGTGACCCGGGTTTGTGCCAGCACCTCAAGGCTCGCACCCACCTTTGCTCTGCCGCTGCCCCCAGGGCAGGGTGGGGAAGGGGACCTGTGATTTACAGGGGTGACATGTGTTTTACTTAAAACAAGTCAAACAAAAGCCTGGTTTGTTTTGCGGAGTGCAGACTTCCTGGGGGGGTCAGCCCAGACAAATGACTCTGCTCCTGTTCATTAAACATTTGTGGCCGGCCACGCCATCAGCTGGTGCTGGGAACTGGGAACGGCATTCCTGGCTGAGCCGGGGCAAGCTTCTCCCCTTCCAGCCCCTGCAGCAGAAGCGATTTCTGATGTCCTCTGCCCTGGCAGAGCTGTCCCCCAAGCACAGCCATGCCAGAGCCGTGCCCCAGGGGTACCAGCTCCCCGTCACGTCACGGTGCCTTGCAAGTGTCCGAGGACAGTGACTGACCCACGCAGGCTCCGGTTCGCTCTTCTCATGCACAGCTGTGGCTCAGCCCTGGGCTGGCACCTGCGGTGAGTACTGGCAGCAGGCTGGGGGCACATGTCCTGCCTGCCAGCACTGCAGCGAGGGTGGCACAGGGGCTGCATGACACCAGAGGGGTGCAGGGCTGGGGGGGGGCTGCCCCCAGGGTGTTTGCTGAGGGGGGCGCAGGGGCGGCAGTGCAGGGCAGAGGTGCTGTTGCTGAAGGACAGCTGTGAGGTAGGGCTACCTGTAATCTGTGATGATTAGGAAGCTGTTTCTAGCCAGGGTTTATTGCCAATAAAGCCAGCTCAGCACAACTGCTGGGGCATTAACTCTTATCTGCCCAGCACAAGAGCCCTGGGTTCTGCCTTCGGGCCCAAGGAAACCAAACACCCATGGCGGGGCATGGGACAGCCTACGCCGTGCCCTCCCGTGCTGGGGACACAGCCAGCACCCCGCACGGGTGGGACCCACCACCCCAGCACATGCTCCCAAAGCCTCTGGCCCCTGCTCCCCTGGCTTGCTGTCTGCTGCACAGGGGGAAGCAGCGGGAGCCTGGCTGCAGGGGCAAAGGCTCCGTACCCGAACTCCTGAGGGGTTCGGCTGTACAAAAGCAATGTCCCGCTTAATTAAAAGCAGACGTGCTGTAACGAGCCTGCCAGCACACCAGCGTGGCTCAGGCCGCTCTGCTGGAGCAGAGGCTGGGACTCAGCCTTGCTGTGGGACTGGGACACACGGTGGCCCAGGGGCTGCGAGCCAGGGCAGGCTCATCACCCTGTCACTCTCTGAGAAGCCATGTCTCCCTTTGTGTCCTCCGACACCCTGCCCCCTGCCCCCCCCCCGCCCCCAGGAAACACAGCCTGACACCAGTCCAGCCTGCTGCTGCTTAGCACCTCGCCAAAAGTCATCCCTAAAATTGCCCCTGGAGCAGGGCCTCCGCTGTGTCCTTAACCCCCCCCAGGAGGGTCCCATGCCATCCCCAGGCTGTCGGCTCCCACCACACAGCCCAGCCATGCCTGCACAGGGACCGCCGGTGAACGTGCCTTCCCTGCAAGGGAGACTTCTACTGAGAGCTGTGGCAGCACCAGGAGGCTGCTCTCTGCTTTGGGTCCTCGGGGACCGGGATGGCGTCAACCACTCTGGATATGGGCACACCAAGGTGCCTCGCAAGAGCTGTTTTGAGGGACACCCTATATTTTGTTGGCTTTTTTGGCTGCCGAGGATGTCAGAGGGCTGTTGGCAATGACTGGAGGCTGCCGCAGCTCTTCCTGCTGCAGAAGATGGGCTGCAGCTCTGTTCTCTGGAAAACATTATGAGTTCTTGAAACCGTAAAACAATCTGGCTGGTGTCTCTCCCTCTGACGTTGGAAATCTGGACAGTGTTTGTACCAAGAGAGGGAGCAGGATGTAGAGACACATGCCGAACCTCACAGTTACGTATCTTGCCTGGCTCTCGCTCCCGCAGCCCTGCTGCAGCCCAGACGCAGATAAACCCCCATCTCTTTTGGCAGCGCCGACACACATAGGGCATCTGCCAAACAGGGGAGCCAGTTCTGGGCCTGAGCTCACCGCAGCCCAGCAGCATCTTCACTGAGCCTAACGACTAGTATAAAGCAGGACCAAAACAGGCTGATCCTGCTGGGCTCAGGGAACATTTGGCTTTGTTTGCAGCTCCAGAACCAGGCTGAGCCCCATCCCCGCCTCCATCAGCAACAGGCTCAGCTCCAGACCTGGAAGACAACCTGCCTTTGTCCCAGCAGTGAAATGAATCCAGTTTATGGTGGGGGAGAGAAAATGGCCTGTTGCACTCAGGGGTTTGACTGCAACATGTAAATGCAGAGCAGTACTGGAGCCCTTCCTGGCTACGGAGGAGAGACCAGGACATCCTTCAGGGCTGCGTCATGGTGGGTGCTGGAGGAGATGATGAGCCTGGAAGGGGATGGGGGAACTTTGGGATGACGATGCATCAGGCAAACCCTTCCACTAGTCAGTGTTCCCAACGGAACCAGTCCCACATATGGTGACTGGACAGGTAAATCGGAGCCCTCATCCTCAGCTCTGCAGCAGCCACACAAGGGTCTCACGGTGAGGACCCCGGTGAGCCTGACAGATGCTCCGTTTCTCCCTGCAGCCAAGCCTCGCTCCTTGCCATGGGGTCGGCACTGGCTTGTCCCACAGCACAGAGCGCCGCGCTTCCGTTCCCACGGGGCGGCTTGCTTTCAGCCATCCTTCGGCTTTCATTGTGCTCTGAAACAGAGGGTCTGGCAGCTGGACAGCCCGGGCTGGTGTTTCTGAGCGGGCTCCAAGCAGCTGTTTGTGCTCGCAGACGGCGCTGGCGCTCGCTGCCTTCCCTGCTGGGCTCAGCTGCGTGCGGGCAGGCTGCAGGCAGAGGCTGCGGGCAGCCCCCTGCCTGTGGCACTGCCTGTTTGGGTCAGCTCTCCCTGGAGGTTTGAGAGTGGGTCTGGTGCCGGGCACCGGGTGAGCAGGGTCACGTCTCCCTGAAGGGACGAGAAGCTGGACCACCACAGCCACCCGCTGCTGGACAAACGGATGAGGGCAGTGGCATGGGAGCAGGCAAACAGGGAAAGGGGAGAGGGGCATGGCCATGAGCTGCATTGTGCTTGCTCAGCCAGCGTCATGGTGAGCATGAGGGCCTCGAGGCGCCTCTCGGGGAGCTCCTCCAGTGCCAGGGCAGCCGACAGCACAGCCACCGCTCCCTCCTCCCAGCCTAGCCCCTGCGGCAGACCTCGCACGGGGTGAGGGCTCCCTTATCACCCAGTGTTTGCTTGTCTGGAGGAGCATGCCGCAGACAGGGCTGGTTAACCATCACCCATGGGAACTAGGACAGGAAAAGGTCTGACGGGACAGGCTGTCCGTGGCCCCCCATCCTCCGTGCGGGAGGCTCAGGCCCCAGCTGGCCCCATGCACTTGCTGGTGGCTGCGGGCTGCTCCAGCCATGGCTCCGGTGTCAGCCACATTTCACAGCTCAGAGTTGTCCCTCCTGTGTTAAAGCCTGCTGAGACCCCTCTCCCAAAGTAAACAGGAACCAGTTTATTGCTCACTGGAGTCATTTCCCCAGAAGGTCAGAAGGGCTCTCCTTGGGGCTTGTGACAGCCTGCTAAGCTCTGCTGAGCCAAGGTGTTATGAGAGCACCATGCGCTGGGAAGAACAGCATTTAGCCCCGAGGATGCCTGCAGCCTGCTCTAAACCTTGGGACAAAGTCCTGTTTGTCTTCCCTTGCTCTTCAGGGTGCTGTGCTCTGGGCTCCCCTGCCCGCTTGTTTATGGCACTGATGCAGAAAATTGCGATGGCTGTAATTGCCAGTGGTTTGCTGATTGTGCGCCTGCCCCGTTTGCCAGGCCAGAGACAAAAGCCTCAAATCCCCTTCCAAGGTTTGAAACTGTGTCATCCCGATGGGCAAGAAGGGGAAGGGATTTTCTTATGTATTTGCTTAAAGAGTGCCTGGACATAAAATAAGACCGGTGCACCTCAGGGCAGGAGCAACACCAGCATCCCTGGGGACTGCCCTGTAATGCTGGTTTGCTGCCCCCGTGTGCCTCCCTGCGCCTGGGAGGCAGCTGGGCACCCCCACACCCCCTCTGGGCTTCGTGTGCGGGAGGCCAACCCCCACGCAGGCTGCCAGCTCTTCTTCTGGCACGGATCCCCCTGCAGCTCAGGCAGATTGGCAGAAAGCTTTCCCCAGGAGCCGAGGCACCATGGACCCGGGCTCCCTGTGCCTGAGCCAGCCCCGCTTCCCGGGAGACCGCTCCTGGCAGGGTCCCTGCCTCCAGCCAGATGCTGCCAGGAGGGTCCGCAGGCTTTTGAGAGGGGGGGGAACCCCACCCCACCCCTCGCGCAGGACCCCAGCAGGAGCTCGGCAGCAGCTGCAGCGGGGCTGAGCAGAACGATGCAAGATGTCTGGAGATGGCCAGCTACTGGCAGGAGCGTGTGGGAGAGGAGCTGCCCGCCACGAGGCTCTCCCTGCGCGCAGGAGGGACCACACAGACGCTTCGCCGTCCAGCCCTTCGCAGCCTCAGGGCGCCTGGAAAGAGAGCGCAGACTTTCCATCCACCCCCGGGCTGCGTCCCCTCTCCGGGGCTGCTCCATCACCCCCCCAAAACAGGGAGGGTGGTGGTGCAGCCCCTGGAAAAGGGGCTGGGGGAGATGTGCTTGTGCTGCCGGGTGCTGGGGTGGGGGGTCGAGCATCAGTCTGGAGCCTGAGGAAGGGGGCACTATGGCCGAGGGAGCTTTGCACAGGACCTCGGGGAGGAGAGAAGGAGGATTTGGCCAGACAGAGCCCCCGGGGGCAGCCTGGGCAGCAGAGCTGAAGCTGATGTCAGTGCAGCACAGTGTGACGGGCATGGGGACACTCCGACACGTGGTGCAGCCGCAGCCTTGCACTGTGCAAGCCAGCTTGGCTACAGCCCTGCCGAGCCCACAGGGAAGGCAGGGAAGGACCCTGTGCACAGCCACATTGGAGCACATTTGTGTAGAAAGGGTAAAACTTCAGATGCTGGGTGTTGTTTCAACCCCGGAGCCTCCTCAATAGCAAGCTGCCCTCTGGAGACCTCCCCTTCGGCCGCAGAATGGAAGTAGCAGCCTCAGCACTTTGGCAGGAGCAGTGAGCTTTCTGCCTCCCGGCCCCGCTGAATAGCAGCAGAATTCATTATCGTCCCGTTTCACTTCTCCCTCCAATTATCCCCCCGGACAATGGGCCGGGGCTGTGGCGGAAGGTCCCTTTCAGGAGGTGCCGGTAGCAGAACGTGCTGCTGGGGCTCGGCCAAGAGCCCCTTTGCTGGAGGGCAGTGACCTGAGTCCAGCAAATGCCACTTTTGGGCCTGGGCAGTGAGTGTGCACGGGGCGGCAGGGCCAGCCCCGCACCCGGGGCCAGGGGATGCTCCCTGCAGGGGGGAGCACTTGTTAACACGAGCTAACCCCAATTTGTGAAACGCCTGCAATATGGGGGTATTTTGGTCAAAAGTAAGATATTGACGATTACTTTATTAAGTAATGGAGTGTCATTTTATCTTTACAAACACAGTGGTGATTTGGCCCATCTGACACTTCCCTCTGCGCAGCGATTTTGGAGCCAGCAAAGACCACAGGCGCTACTTGCATCGTGACTCTGACCCAAGGGACCGGGCTCCTGCAGGTGACACCTTGTGTCCAAGGTGTCTTCCTTGCTGTGCTGTGGCCACCCAGATCACCACTCTCCAACCAACCATGTGCAGGCCATCAGCTGCTAAGGGGAGAAAGCAGCAGCAACCAGTGCCAGAGCCTGTTGGGGCTCTCTGAGAGCTTGGAACTGGGCTTGGGGGTCAGAAGGTGGACATGACACCCAGGTAAGGGCTGGTCTTCACCTCCCTGGCTGCTCGGAGAGGCCTCTCTCTTCCAGAGATGCTGTGCCCCAACCACGCTCACTGCTGCACAGCTCCCCAGAGCCTTGCTCCTGCCCAGCGGAGCAGCACTCACTGGAGGGAGATTTGAGGGTGGTTGATGCTCACAGCAAACTTTGGTGGGGGGAAGGGGCCAGTGCCCAAAGCCCACGTAAGGGTTGTTTTGGAGAAGCCGGCACAGGGAAGTGCGTTCGCACCAGCAGCTCCAGTCCTGGCACACTGGAGGCCGTTGCGGTATGCACGTTGCTAAAGCAGGCTGTGGCCCAAGCTGGAGAGCCTGCAGAGAAACCCCGGGAGAGCGGGACAAGGGCTGAGGATGTTTCCGATGGAGGCAGACAGGACAATCAGCCTACTTAGTTTATCAGGAAGAAGATCAAGAGGCGGCTTGATTACAGTCACAAGGACCTTGGTGCGTAAGTACCTTGGCAGAAATAACAAGCCAGGTACTTAAGAGCTCTTTAATCTAGCAGGGAAAAGCAAAACAAGGGCCAATTGCTCCACATTTCTAGCAGTCCAGGTGATTAACTCCAGAAGGAGAGGCAGGAACCCAGGCTGCTGTCCCCAAGGCTGCAGCAGGGCTGGCTGGGGGCTCCCACCCCAGCATCACCTGGAGCAGTGTATTTTACCTTAACCTAAGATACAAGAAGCTTTTGGAGATAGCAGAGGGGCTGCGGGGCTGGAGCAGCATGGGGTGACCTGTCAAACGCTTTGGCTGCAGAGGGCACACATCTTCTCGGCAGGTGAGGTGGCACCGCTGGTCCTTGGGACACGGCAGGGTACAGGTGGCATTGTCCGGGAGCAGTGGGTAGCGTGGCACAGGGGGGGTGGCCCTGGCCAGGGAATCTGCAAATTGGCATTTATGTTGAGAATGCAGCCGAAGGCTTTTTGTGCCAGAGGGAACTCCAGCTGCTGAGGTTTGAGTTTCCGGGCAGAGGGATGATTAATCCCCACTCTGCAAGTTTACAAACCCAAACGCAAGCTCCCAAGGGCACAGGGGAGCCAGATCGCCCAGCAGCCAGCAGCACTGGGGCTGATCCTGGTAACACGCCCCTGGGATCTCCTGCTGGACACAGCTAACTGGTATCGGGCAGCTGCATCTCCAGCGTGCCAACAGCACAGCAAAGCAGAAGGAGGAGCGGAGCACTTACCCATAGAGCCATTCATGTTTCTATTTAAATCCTATTTTCCTCCTTGTTTTTACAGTTTTCTGGTTAAAAATCAACAGCCTGTCCAGGACCCTGTTGCAAAGCATCAGGAAGAGCCCTGGCTGGGGGCAGGGGGGGAGGGCGGCGCGGGGTCCCCCGTGCAGCCCTGACACCCGGCATGCTGCCAGTGGGGCTAACAAAAGGCCAGCAGCGGGGCCAGCCTGTGCTGGGAGCGCCGTGGTGCCGCCGCTCAATAGCTCTTCCCGCACAGAGGAGGGCATGAAGAAGTGTAATCAAATAAGGGTATCAGCATGGTGCTCCTTGAACGGCGCTCCCAGCGTGAGCCGGCGGCGGGGCCAGGCGGAGGTGACAGGTATCTTTATCCTGCCACGCAGGAGAGCTCCAACGTCCCGCTGGCAGGAATTTGTCCGCAAATTTTCCCCCATTGAAAGGAGCGAGGGGGACAGCGAGGCGCGGGCTGAGATGATCGCTTGATTAAGGCCAGGGCAGGCGAGGTGGAGATATGGGGCAGCTCCCGGGGAGCCGTGCTCCCAGCCCTTAACCTCTCCTCGGGAGACCGCAAATTATATCTGTTAATGTATCAGCCCCCTGGTATCCTACAAATAAGTCGCCTGGCTAAGTGCGTGTCAGACGTTTGCAGGAGGAGTTGTTAGCTTTTCATCACTTAATCATTTTCATCATCATCGTCTAATTTATCTTGCAATGAGCTTTAACCCGGTGAGTCCCGAGGAAGGCAGGTGAAGAGGCTTACCAGCCCAGCTGGACTGTAAACACGAGCAGGAGGCACTGGCTGCAAAAGAGGGTTCGAAGAGCAGAGGGAAACAGTTTTCCCTGCTCCCTCATGGAAACGGGAAACCCTCTGCCACGAGGACAGTATTCCCAGCCCCGCTTCCCATCCCACTCCACAGCCAGCCAGGGTGTGCAGAGCCAGGGTCCCACTATGCCGGGGACCAGCAGCGGCCGGAGGGAGGATGCTCCCCCAGTGTAGCGGGGCTGGGCAGGGGGGGCACGTCACGCACTCCTCTGGGTGCCAGAAGTGATTTACACAGTGCACCCGAGAGCAGAGTCAATTAAGGTCACATTTCTGTGTTGCTAAACAACAGGCGGCTCTGGGTTCAGGCCCGCTGAAAAGAAAACAAAAGCCACCCCTTGAAATGGGGGCTTTGAGAGGGTTCAAAGGAGCACGAAACAAAAGGCCGGCTTTGTGGGCTGCCCTCGCCCGCGCCTTCCCGGGCCCTTCCGCCACCAGAGACACCGTTAATGTGGCAAGGGGGAGTTTTTAATTGTCCCGCACAAACAATGCTGGCATATTTAGGCCGGCCTCATTACAGAGCCATCCGAAATGCTTGAGAAGCATTCCCACCGCTTAGCATAAATAGCAGAAACGCTCTTTCAGGAGCAGAGCAGGTCCCATCTGCTCCCAGCCCGTCCTCACCTTGACTTGCAATGGTGAGCCCACGGGGTCGGCCCCTCCACCCCGCTGCTCCCAAACCCCGGCACGAGAACCTGCCTCGCTGCCCTCGGCTCGCCCCGCCATAGGGTGCTCCCTGCACCCCACGGGAGCAGAGGGCAGGGAGCCCCGGGGACTTGCAGTGAGGGATGCTCCACTGATCCGGCTGATGTGGCAGCCCTGGCTGGGGTTTGCTCTGCCCATCTTGCTCCGGCGGCTCAGCCATGGGTGCTGGGGATCTTGAGGGGCATCACACGCGGCTCCTGGCCGGACAAGGCAGTTCGCACGTGGCCCCGCTGGGTGCTGGCTGATGTCCCTCATGGGGAATGAGACAGAGAAGGTCTTGGGGACCTTCCCCAGCTGGGCTGGATCTGAATCGGGGATAACACTGACATTGCCCAGAGAGACCCAAACCTGACTGGGAAGTGGGGTCTGAGCTCTTCATGGCTGTGGCTGTTTCAGTTTTACAGCCCATTGCACTTATTGGAGCTCTCTACTGGTTTCCCACCTGGTACATGGGTGCCCTCAACCCCGGCAGAGTGTCCCACCTGCCCCTCGCAGTGAGCCATGCCGGCCGGCCATCCCCCAGGCTGGACAGAGGTGCACGTGGCTTGGAAGAGGGCTACCCTGGCAGGGACACAGTCCCCCGGGAATCGGGAATGGCATGGCTGCAAAGGCCGCTGGGTCGGCTGCCGCTGCCAAGCCCAGCCATGTGCCTGGCATTTCCCGGGCTGCGGAGGTGACAGGTTGCAGCCCTGCAGCCAAGGCGAGGGCAGAGCTGCGCTGAGTGGGGCGGCGAGGCTGCCGGCACCGTGGGGCTGGAGAGCCGGCGCTGTGACACAGAGAAAAGCCACCCCGATCCCGCAGGCAGGGGGTCCCCGCGTGGCCGAGCTGCCCTCTCTGCATCAGGGTGGCTCGGAGTAGTAGAGGCACCGCAGCCACCCACCCTGCGTGTCCCACACGTTCGGGGAGTGCAGGGACCCCTTCGCAGCCCAAGCAGCTTCTGTGCCCCTGCCCGGCTCCCCCTGCTTTTCCCTGGGATTTGCAGCTCCTGTCCCCAGAGCGAGCCGCCCCGGCAGCCGCGGGCAGCCCAGTGCAGGGCAGCCAGGGCGGTGAGCCTATTCTCGCCGCGTGGGTCCTGGCAAAGAGCCTCGTCAGCCTGCAGGGATCAAAGCGAGCGGCGTTTCCCGACCGATACCTGATCCCGGAGCTGGAAGGAAGCCGGGAGGCTGCCGAGTGCCTCCTGCACCGCTCCCACCGCCACGCAGTGCCGAGCGTGCCGAAGGCCTCGCGCCGCCGGGCTGCGTTTTATGGCACTGTGGTTTCTGCCAGCTCCCTCTCCCCCTGCCTTTGCCTCCTCCTTCTTGGAGGCAACCAGCTCCCCACACCCCACAGTTTATTAAAAATCCTGGGTACCTTGGAAGAGACAACACAATAGTGTACTTGTTACAGCTGCCTCGTATTAATGGACTGCCCCTTTTGATTTTAGAGTGGAACTTTTGGCAGAAAACCAGCATCCAAAAGGGAAAATGGCTGTAAAAATTGGCAAAAGGGGGGGAAACAACAAAAAGCCCCCAGCTTTGATCAGAAAGGCTTGAAGATGAATCGCAGTGATGCCCGGGCAACTTTGCTAGAGGTGAGGTTCAGCTGCAAAGAGGTGAGCCAGGGCAGGCACGGAGGGGCTGGCCGGGGCGGTGATGGCGCTGGGGTGGGAGGGAGCCACGGCAGCCAGAGGTTCAAAGGCCTCTGCAACGAGGAGCAGAATTGGAGGATTATTCACTTTCTATATTTTCACTCCTGCAGCACACATGGGAATCTAATTGGCCAGGATGAGAAATACAGCCAGACAGCTTACAAGTGGGCTCAAGAAGACAAAAAAATATTTGCAGCTGCAAGCCATTAAAGGCAAACCCAGCCTCGCTCTTACACTTTAATTACCCTGCTGCACACTCTCCTCCGCGTATCAGAGCTCATGTCAGTTCAAAAACCTTTCTGATCTTAAAAGGCCAAGCGCAACGCCTGGCTGCACCGGGGCAGTAGCGCTCTGGCACAGCAAGGGCTGCACACCTTGCAGGGTGTCCAGGCATCGGCACTCTCCTCACCGCTCTGGTGCAGACCCCGACACTGTTCCTGCAAGGCTGACAGCAGTCCTGGGTCACCCCAAAGGGGTTAGCTTGGCTTTTTATGGAGGGAGGAAGACCAGTCTCCTGGGGTTGGGGCTTCCCATGCAGGGTCCAGGCAAGCTCATCCCAGCGTTCCCCTGCAGTGGCGGCGTGTGGCAAAGCCCTTTGCGGGGCGATGCTGCGTCCTCCCACAGCCTCCACAGCCGTCATTGATGCTTCTGCATTTCAGCCAAGCCGCTTATTCCCCGGGATCCAAAAGCACTTAAGGGGGAGAGTTCTTCCTGCTCAGTACCTGGACCCACCCCAATGGCTGGAGGCAGAGTGGCAGAGGGACCCCACGTCCCCATGTCCCCATCTCCCCCACAGCAGCCATGCATCCAGGTCACTCTTCCCAGTGCTACAGTCGCTGCAGGCTGCCTGGGGGACCACGCTGCCCACGGCCACAACACAGCCACCCCAGGGTGCCAGCAGCACAGCACTACCCGTGGGGGGGGGCTCTGGATACAGCGAGGGGTGGCGAGGCGGCAATCACAGCCCAGCCCGGCCACCACCGTGCTGCTCCCGGCTCCTTGACTGCTCATTTCCTTTTCCGCTCCTGCAGTGACACCAAAGATGTTATTGCAGGTGCTGGCCCTGGCTCTGCTTGCTCCCCCGCACGGTTCACCCCGCTTCTCCTGAAATTTGAGGAGGACTGAACTCATTTTATGCCATTTTATTTCAATGCTCCGAGCATTAACCGTGTGCCAGGCATTTTTAATCCAGCTATAAACACTGGAGAGGAGGGGAGCTGTAACTTTGCTTAATGGGCAATTTTTTACTGATTATTTTGAAGCTTTGATGCAATCTCTTTCCAAATGCATGAGTTGGAGGGGGAAGAGGGTGTTTGAGTCCAGACTCATTTTAAACTGAGTTTCAAGTTGCTTGGCAGCACTAAAGGGGCATTGCAGGATGTAGGCAAGGACTCCAAAAGATGGGGAAAGACCCTCAGATGGAAGATCTGAAATGAATATATGGTGCTTGCACTAGTCTGAGAGGTTTAGGCCAGGTGTATGCATGGGACAAGGGGAAGACCCGCCTGGAAGTGCTGATGCTGGGACTGTGCACCAGGGTGTCCCCACAGCGCCGGTCCTGGGGGCCGGAGAGCTGCCCTGCTTCAGGGGGAGATGCAAAGCCCAGCAAGGAACTGCAGGGACAGGAGGGATCTGGAGCCTGGCACTGCCTGGGGACATCTCAGCTGCAGCCAGGCTGTGAGGGGCTGATGCGGTGTCACGAGCACTGCCCGGGGGCAGCTCTGGCAGGCAGTGGCACCGAGGGGCGCAGCACAGCAGAGCCTCACAGCGGGACGACGCAGGGGTAGCGACGCAGCACTGCTGGCGTCTCTCATGGGCCTCCACGCGCGGGATGCAATGAGCAGGACCCAGCCTTTCTCCCTCCTGCCCCAAACCCTGCCAACCTGGCAGGAGCTGGCAGGGAGGGCAGAGAAGGTGCCGTGCCCCAGCAGCCCAGCTGTGCCCGAGGACGGGGAGGAGGCAGCCACGGCCCCGGCTGACAGCTGGGAAGGGCGAAGTGAAGGCTAAATAAGGATGCTGGCTGCTCCTGGCTGCCAGCCCACCGCCACCCCCACACATCACCCAGCGGCAGATGAAAATCAAACCCCAATGGGAAGGCGATGCCCGGGGCCGGGCTCAGTGCCAAAGGAGCGGTTAGCCCCTCCATGGGGCGCAGGCCAGCAGGGACCTTTCTGGGCATCGTGTTCCCAGAGGGAATTTGCTATGACAAAGGTCTCAGTCCTTGGCAGGGGTGGAGGTTCCCTGTGCCCCCCAGGAGAGGACTGGCTGGGGGAGACGTCTCGGGGTCGGGGAGCTGGGCGGCTGCCGCGTGCCCGGGCCAGCGTCGGGGCTGCTCCCGGCCCCTGCCGAGCCCCAGGGGACAGCGCGGGGGGAGCGGGGTGGCGGGGGGGCTCCAGATTGGAACCACATGGAAGCACATTTGCAACAAATTAGGCCGGGAGCCAGCAGCTCTTGCTTGGCCGGGTGTGCAGCCAATCTTTGGGGATTGTCAGCTCCTCCCAGGTTTCCACAGCGGATGTTCCCCGGCCAGAGCGCAGCTGGGCTCTGCGCAAAGCCGTGGCCAAGGCAGCCCAGAAGGAGATGAGCACACGCGTGGGCAGGGACCCCCGCCCACACACACAGCCCCGCTGGGTCGAGCGGACACCCACGCGCTCCCTGCCTCAGCCAGGGATGCTTTTGGGGGGTGAGAATGCCCCGGTGTGCCGGGGGAGAGGAGGTGGTGCATGGAAAGGGTTATTCGGCCAATTCCCAGCCTGGCAGCCCTGGGGTGAGGGGGCAGCTGCAGCGGGCATCATGGCTCCCTGCCTGCCCTGGTTCAACAGCCCCTTGAGATGCACCCAAAATTCAGCAGCTGGCGAGCCCCAGCTCAGGTGCTGGTGTGAAATCACATCTTGGGGGTACCTGAGACAAGGGCTGACCCGAGAGGCGGGGAAGAAAAGCTTCTCCTGGCAGCCCTCCCAGGGGGCGAGGGGGTTAAATCAGTGGTACAGAAAGGCTTTGAGTGTGCATGTCAAAGAATGACACTAACAACTCATGTGATAACCTGCCAGGAAAACTTTTCAGATCATAATTCGCATAGCGTTTGTATCATGTTCCCTTCCTGTTTAAAAAGGCAATATGGAAACCGTGCGAGGGGTTATTTGCTGGTCAGGCCGGTTTGCTGGTTATGCTCCCTGTCACGCGCGTCCCTTTAGGAAGTGATGCCACTGTGGCAGATATAATTTCTAAAAATAACACCATCCCATACATTAGTCTCCAGTGCCATTTGTTCTAATAACTCATTCCCAGTTAAAGAATGATGGCTAATGATTAGCAGTGAGTATACGCCAGACCCCTGGCAGTGCAGGGAATTGGGCTGCCTCCCCACGAACAACCCATTCCTCAACAGTGTGTCTTACCAACGATGGAGGACAGAGAGGGGACGCTGCCTTCCTCTGCACAGCCCAGCCATTTCAGCCGTTGCAAACCCATCAGCAGTATTTCATCCATCCTGCCCCGCAGCTAAAGGACAAATCCCGGGGCCACCCAGAGCCCCACACAGCCACAGCCCGGGTGCTCGGCTGGATGTGCGGGGGCCCCAGCAGCACTGTGGCTCTCCGATAAGGCCACGTCTGCGTAAAACAGCCTCTTGTTTCACAAGTAAGGACACTTATGAAATGATAGGCTGCGAGCACGCCAGCAGCGTGGTGGCCGGGCACAGCCTGCGAAAGCCTTTTGCTGCAGCCTGGGCAGGGGGGTGCTCAGGGGGGTCCTGGAGATCAGCCCGTCTGCTGGTGGGTTTCACCTCCAGCGCTTTGCACAGCCCCTGCTCCCAGGTGCCTGCACTGCTCGTGCCCAGCTCCTGGCACAGGGGGGCTGGGGCAGGAGCTGCCCGTGCGTGGGCAGCCCCAGCTGGGGAAGCTGACCTGCAAGCCCCCCGCCTGCTCCCGCTAACGGCCCTGCAGCAACAGCGGCCCAAACACGACTCCCCCTTGGATTTTTTTATCACCCGCATAGCGCTGGCGACGGAAGGGAGGCCACCGCCGGGGAACATCTGGGCTCCATTGCTCATTGTCTGGCAATTAATGTCAGCGCTGAAGACAGAAGGGACGTCAGATATTAAATAAACACAACCGCACTCTGCAGACCAAAACAGCCCCCCTGGGGAAAGGCACACAGGCACCCGCACGCTCCCCCCAGCACGGCCCCGGCCAGGGCGCAGGACACGGGCGGCCCGCCGCACACACGTGTGAGCACAGCCACACACGCTCGCAGGCTCCCACACAGCTTGGGTTTCACGTCAGCTAAGGCAGAGCAGGGAAAAAAAATAGAGCTCCTTTTCCTTTTTTGTTTTCCAGCAGGCAGATTACATCTGCAAGTGCAGAAACCACCAAAAACTCTACCCTGTGAAACAGGGTGATGCAGGGAAGGTGGTCAGCCCCCCCCAGGGCTGGGCTGGCTGGTACCCCCACAGCCAAGGCTGCTGCTCGGGCTATCACCCCTGGGCTGGACGTGTGCCTCCGGCAACCAGGAGCCACGCACCGGTCCCCATGGTTGTACGTACACTTCACTCGTGGGGCTGTGTGGGCTGTGCCCTGCCTGTACCAGCACACCTGGCCCCCGCTGCTGCCCCACGGTGCGGGCATGGCACGGCGTGTTGGGGGCCTGATGGCAAATTATCACAAGGCCCTGTGCTACAGGCTTCTGTGCCTCCTGCCAGCCAAACAGCGGGGATGGACAGTCCCAGCCTCCCTTCCACCGGGCTGGTTAAAGGCTATGTTTCACCCCACCCTGACCTCGGCAGACACCAAAAGCCTTTTCTCCTGCCCTGTCCCTGTCCGTGCTCAGGGGCAGAGCAAGCAGGAGAGCAGCCAGACCCCCGGAGAGCAGGGAGGCTGCCAGGCCATGGCGCACGTGCCTCAGTGCTGCTCTGTTGGGCTGAGCGAGCTGGTGCGTTATTTAGCTCACAGGCCGGGGAAGCTATTCCCCGTGGGCTGCCTTGTGCCAGGCAGAAGATGCGCAGTCCCACCACTGCCCCAGTCCCAGCTCGCAGGACATGCCGGCCAGGTCGCCAGAGCACAGCAGGGCTCAGCGTTACCCCTGGGTACAGGGCTGGGCTCAGCTTCACACTGCCGCACGGATGCTGCTCTGCTGTGTGTAAGAGCAGTGCTGGGGCACAGCAGGGACCGGCGCTTGCTGTGCAGGTGTGCAGGATGCTCCTGACCTCTGCCCGCTGCTGCTGCTGCATCGCTGGAGGAAACCTCTTCCATCAAACAGGAGGCGTTTCAGCAAGGATGTTCACCCCACACATGTGCAGGAAAAAGCAAAACAGAGCGTGCCGGTACGTGCCTAGGCTCAGCCTGGGTGGTCTCCCATCCCTTCTTGCCTTAAACTTGTGGGTCCTGTAAAGGGCAGCGAGGAAAGGGACATGCGGTGGAACATGCCCTGTTTGCAGGGAGTGCTCCACCAGCCAAGGGCAGTGCACAGGGGTTTCTGCTCCTGTGTGCGGTAGGGATTCATTAGCTCAGGGCTGGCTGTGCCTACTTTATTCTCTGGAAGCTTTTGTTCCCTTACAGAAATGTAGTCTCTCTCCCCCTCACCCTTAGCCCCTTTTAATATTAAGGTCAATAGGTTGGCGATTAAGCAGGAAAAGGGCATGAAGAATCAACCAAATTAAATCTTGTGTGCAAACAGGTGGGTGTGAAATTTCAATCAATGGCTGGTGTTAGCGAGGACCCCCAGGATCCTGATTTCCCAGGGGAAGGCTGGGCAGCACCAGCGGGATTTGGGTACAAAAAAATCTAGACATGGGAGAATAGAAAAAAGTCTTCTCAAAAACCAATATTGACAAGGTCCCTGTGTTTGCACCCCGGCTTTCCCCAGCAGCACAAAGGGAGATGATTATCCCGGGTCCAGCGGGGAGGGGACGACAGGAGCTCAAAGGTGAGCTGGGCCCCCCCGGCTCCCCCGGCCCCAGCCCCTCCGCTTAATCCCCCTCTCACCCGAGCTTTGAAGTCACCAGAGGTCGAATATGGGATGTAAATCACGTTAGCCGCAGTGTGTGATCACAACGCCGCTGTGAGACAATGCCGCGCTTCCCCTGGCGCCCAGGCACCCCGCCGAGCCACGGCCGGCACCGGGCTATAAACAGCCCCGAGCTGTGGCCGAAAGCGGGGACCGAGGGTGGGCTGTGGTCGGGGGCACCCATCGCAGCCGGCAGTGAGCTTCGTGCTTGGCTGTGGAGCCGGGAGCGGGAGCTGCAGCGGGCACTGGCACCCAGCGGCCGCAGGGCTGCCGATAGCAGGAGACTTGTCCCTGGGATTAATTAGCAAAGGCTGCGGCCACACAGCAATGTAAAACACGAGCCATTTGCTGGGGCATTGGTTACTGGGGCTGTCCCGCAGTGTTGCACATCTTGCAAGCATTAGCATCACGTAAGAGGAGCATGCACAGAAGGATGTGGAGTTTATTGGGTTGTAAACTGTGTTGTTCCCGTTACAGTAACGACGTTGCTGGTGAAGAAATGTGCCTTTCGCACATGAGGCTCGGGAACCAGGTGTGCCATGAGGAAACAGCCGTTTGGAGGCTCTGCTGTCACTATTAGGAGAAAGAACCAAAGCAGGCATGGGAGAAAGCAGGAGGAGGTACCAGGGAGATGCTACCATTCCCCCTGGAGCTGCTGTGCCTCTCAGCCCTTTGCGTTTATCTGCCCCAGCCCTGGCTTGCTGGTGCTCCCCCCCCCCGCTCCCCGACATGGGGCTGCACGCCCCGCTTGCCTCCTGGGAAGTTCAGACCCGGGATGTGAGGCATGACGGCGAGACAGCAAATACCTGCCGGCTCCTCAGCTCTGTTTTGATGCCCTTTGCTCTGCCTTGCTCCAGCACTCATGCTGCCTCCCGCCGCACCTGGGCAGATGCGACACATGGGGTTTGCTGCCCCGTGCAGAACAAGGGCACCGCAGCCCAAGCGAGCAGCCCTGAACACCGAGAGCTTCCCTGCCCCGCAGAAAAATCTCCTGTGGTTCATTTTCCCTTAGCCAAGGAAGCAGCCTCCAAAAAAAGTGTTGGCAGTCCCAAATAATTAACCCAGTTCCTTTCTTCTCACTACCAAAAATGCACCGTTCTCTGCAAGCAGCAGGTTGGCTGTTTTAAGTCTTTTTTCACCATTTCGCAGCCAAAACATGAACAATTATGCAAGACCAGCAGCAGAGCTTATCAGCCATCACCATGCGTCTGCACAGATCTGGATGAACCGCGTTACAGGCATGTCCCCACCAGCCTGGCTCCAACTGCCCCTGGTTTCTCCTCGGAGCTGCCACTTGCCTCAGTGTCCCCAGCAGATCTTCCCAAGTAGGTGCCTGGTGGGAAACAGAGGACCTCTCAATCTCCCCACCTGGTGACAAGTGATAGAGATGACCTGGGAGATGCTGGGCATCTGAACCACATGGCATCGATGTGACTGCACGTACCCGCTAACAGGAGCCAGGCGCAGGTACCAGCCCAGCTCAGCCCCTCGGGCTCCCTTCGCTCCTCTGCATCTGGAGGGGCTTCTCCATCCCTGCCCAGTGCGGCAGCACCCAAGCGAAGGATCTGACTTCAAAGCTTTTTTTCTTCCTTTTTAATTGGGAGACCAGATGATTTTATTTTTTTTTTAACAAAAAATGTTGTTATTGTGGAAAATATCTGCTCTCCACAGAAAATGCCTTGCGTTCTCTGTACACATTGTGGCCCATACCAGAAAACATCTGATGTGCTTCCAAAACCGCTGGGGCATTTCTTTTCCTGTTAGAGTGGAAATTTTCTTCAGGAAACAAGTTCTACCTAGTTTGCAGTGACGTTTGCTGTGGCAGAAAGCAAGCAGCCCTGTCCCGACACCAACCTTCCATCTCAATGTGGCATCGTAGGGGCACTCTGGCATGACCAGGCACCCAAACCTGCAGCACAAACCCTGCGTTTGACCCAAGCCTTGACTCAAGCTTTGACCCAAGCCCCATGGACCACTGAGGACCAACCACCAGCACACACGTGGGCTGGCCCAAGGGGGAACCATGGCTTCTCGCAGCAAGATGGTATCTGTTTGAGAAACACAGAGGAAAATCCATTCCTTTAGTCCTATCACCAGCTCCCTGGTGCCATGCGAGAGCCGAGAGGAGTGCAGCATGTCCACCAGGCGCCCAGGGGTGCGCTGGCCCAAGGGTAGTTACGGAGATGCCCTTTTCTGCCCCGCCGTGTGAGCTGCCCACTACTGTGGCGCTGCTCTTTGACCCAGGTCGGAAGAAAGGTCTGAAAGATAAATTTACTGTGGCATAGCAATGTTTGACTATTATATCTGGTAAAGTGACCTGATTTTATCACCGTATCTTCTGCCCATATTGCTGGCGTTTCACAATGTGAAGCATCAACAGCGGCCAAGACAAACATCTAATATATTTCACATTAGCCACTATGGCTGCACAACATCAACACTAATTAAAAGTTTAGAAAGCTAAGTCAAAACAAAACACTGCCATTTCAATTTAGCATTTTCCATGATTATTCTATAGAAATGAAAAAAAAAAAAAGAGAGAAAAAACACGAAAAAACCCTGCAAATTTTATTCATGTGTTTAAATTCATCTGTGATTAGCACAGATGTTAGGATGGTGATTACAGCAAGTCTACCCATTGGTTTTCCTGCTGTGCACACAGCACAAGGTAGGAAGCACCCAGGGGTGGCCGTTACGGTCCCTCCACAACAGCTCTGGCTGGGTTTGAGTCTGACAGCCCAGGACTTAAACTCTGCCCTGCTCGGGAGGAGCTGCACCCTTTCCAGCTGGGGACTATTCCTTAACGCTGTTCCCCCCAGCAAAGCTTCCAGGGACAGTAAAGAAAATTGCCTGTGCCTTCCCACCTGCAACACGCCTTGTTTACTAACCGCTCCTCATCAAGTGTTTATAGCGTCAAAGCCATGGCGGCTCACCTCGCATGCTGGAGAGCCCGAGGGCTCATCAGGCAAGGGCTGGCTTTGCCGGCGACGAGCCCAGTGACGATGCTGCGGTGCTGTGCGGCACAACCAGCCAGGACACAGTCATATTCTGAATTTCTTTCTTTTTTTTTTTTTTTTTTTTTCCCCCAAGCAGTCTTCTGAGGAAACATCTGCTGTGCCCCAAGCCCGCACCGGAGCTGAAGATCAAAATAAAGGACTTTTGTCTTTTTATTAAGCATTTTAGCAAACGTGACTATTACATTCATATTATATTTCCCTGTTTTGTACAAACACGTTTAAGTCAGCACTAAGAGGATTACGTTTATGGCACACCAATCTCTGCTCAAATGGGCTGACTAAAGAAACTCTTGTTAAACAGTATTTTCTCTAATGCCTGTTGCTTTTCTTCCTTGCCTTAGTGCTCAGACATCTATCCAGGCTCCGTAAATCCACCCTCCTCATAAGCTTTCAGATCAAGACTCTTCCCCCTCCGCCCCCCTCCGCACCCTTTAATACAGCTGAAGATGAACATTAGTGCTTGGTTCAACTGCACTGGAAAGGGAAAGGGCAGATTCATCAAAATCTTTATACCTCCATAGAAAAATGTAGCCTTTTGCCTTTCCTCGAGTGAATGCCTTTTCTAGAGGGTATTCATTAGGGGTTCGGTCTGTTTTTGCAGACAGCTCCACAGATGTTGACATTTTTTTTCTTTGCTGGGTTAAGACGCCTTCTATAGGCTTTCAGTCTTCATTTGTTACTTCTTTATTATCCAAGAGGGGTTTTTCTTTCTTTTTTTTTTTCTTTTTTTTTTTCTTTCTTCCCAAGGAGTTGACTCGGTTCTCTGAAGAGAGCAGTGGTAGTCAGGCTCATTATTATCTCAGACCTTTTTCATCGCCCCGGCAGGCCGGCCGGGGCCGCAGGGCCATTGTGGCGGAGCAGCAGGTAGCTGTGGCACGGCGGGGTCAGCGCTCCGGCCGGCACAGCGCCTTTGTGTGCCCGCCTCGTGCTGCCGGCTCCGTTTGTCCAGCGGTGGGAAAGGTCAGGAGCACGCCGCCGCTCCGTACCTGAGCTTTTGTCTCTGCCCTCTGCCGAGAGCTTATGGAAATAATTTGTTGGAAAGCAATCGCTAGACCTGGGGGGGGAAGCAGAGTGAAGGGGTGGAAGTGTGCTGGCAGGGATGGGGGTGGTACGGGAGCTGCCTGGTCCATCAGACGTGCTGCTTCTTGGCCAGAGCTGCTGCTGTTGAGTGCTGCCAGTGTCCACCCTCCACATGCCGCTCAGAGCTTTCTGTGGTCCACAAGGCTCAATAGCATTACCTTTACACATAAAGATGGCTGGTTTCTCATGGCAAACTTTGCAAAGAGAGCAATTTGGCTCAATGTGGCAGCTTAAAGCATGAGGCAGGCAGCACCCTTCACTGATGTCCCCATCTCCAAGACCAAGTGCATCACATCTTGCCCAGGACCCATCACCCTTGCCTCCAAACACACACCAGCCAAATACTCCACCCCAGGGCTGGCAGGTATCCAAACACTTCCACCCCAGCTCCCAAAGAAAATTTACTGTGTATCTAGAGATTTTTTTCCCAAAAAAAAGATTGCTTGGACAGACACGGGGACTGGCAAAGGCATCATAATTCAAGTGGTGCTTCAGGATCTCCTGTAACAGAAACCGGAGGTAAGGGCTCCAGCCTATTCACAGCTGGGCTCATTGTGTTGCCTCGCCGCTGCAGGCCACGCATTATCTCAGGGAAAAGAAAAGCCGCTCCCGCTCTTCCCGGGAGCCCTCCCGGCCTGTTCCCACACCGCCCCGAGTCACCGGCCCCACAGCCCACACCGGGCTCCCCAGCCGTGCTCCCAGCGTGCGCCAGCAGCGGGGCCGGGCGGAGGTGACAGGTATCTTTATCCCGCCACCCGGGAGAGCTCACACGTCCCACTGGCAGGAATTTGTCCGCAGATTTTCCCCCATTGAAAGGAGCAAAGAGGCTGAGATGATCGCTTGATTACGGCCAGGGCAGGCGAGGTGGAGAGACCGGGCAGCTCCCGGAGAGCTGTGCTCCCAGCCCCTAACCTCTCCTCCCCAGCACGATGATTTAATGCCTTAGTGGGGGACGTTGGCCCCAGCCATTGGGCAGCGAGTGGGCATTCAGGGTGACGTGATCCCAATTAGCGCTCGCTGTCTAAATAATGCCATGGTTGGGAAGGAAGATGCCCAGTGGCAGGCACAGCACCCTCCCACCTTCGCAGCACCGCAGGGTTGTGCTGCTGCCGGGTGCTTGCATCGGGTGCCCAAGAACTCCCCAGCCACCCTCGCCCAGCTGAAGGAGGAGCGGGAGGGGAGCAGCTCCCCCCACCAGCTGCTGCCCCGTGTCCCAGCCTGGGACACTGAGCTCACCGGCCAGAGTCCACATGAGAATACTGATGGAGACACCAAAACCCATCACATTCAGCCCCCACCGGCACGCTAAAAGCTCCTGCCATTTTCCCTTTTTATCACAGCTTTAGCAGGAGAGCTCCCATTAGCTTTACACACCGTCCTTGGGGAAACAGCTGATAGATGCATGAGATCAGGCAGATGGATTTTCTTTTCATCACTTACGCTGGAGAAGCCTTCCACCGCTAAAAGCAAGAGGAGAATGAGCCAGCTCTTGCAGCCTGATGGTGATCCACTGTCATGGACAGAGTCATGCACTTAGAGAGAAGCAACAATATATTGATGTAAAACAGTAAGTTAACAAAGTTTGATAGTAAATGTGACAGTGGTTTAACAAGAGTAAGGTACACTGGATTATTTACTGCATAGAGGACAGGGTCAGACAAAACTGTCAGGGAGACCCTCCCGTTGAGTCATGAGGCTCAGAAAGGACCCCCCAGCTTTCTAAACTCCTTCTCAGAGAGGAGCCTGGGTGTGGCTGGATCCAGTCCTAGTCCCAGACTTGATCGACAGCTTATGTCTAAAGGATTATATATGCACAATCAATCCTGTATATCACTTAGCTAAGATTTCAAAGTTTTGCATGCTATTAGTCACTTACTGAGGATCTGATGTGGCAAGGGTCCTCTGACCTCGAGGAGTAACCTTGAGAGGTGTCCCTACTCAAGGGGAGATCCTGGTGTGCCCCACTGCTGTGAAGGAGAGTTTAGTGGGCTCTGGGCTGTCCACTATTTATAGAGTAAGGAAGGTGATTGACTTATTCTCATATTTGCATACCAGCAAGACATCTGGGTCACTGTTCCAGACAACCCTTGGCTACCATGTCCCCCAAAGTCCAGTGTAAGCTGGGTGCAGCCATCACAACACCCACTGGTGGCTACGGCTTAAGGTGGTGGTGGGGGAGCACACGGCCACATCCACCCAGAGGGTCACGGCTGGATTTCACGCACCTTGCTCCACGCTGGTGCCTGGGGGCTGCCTGGCCCTAGCAGGCAGGGCAGGATCTGGCCCAGAACAGCACTGACTCGGAAGCAGTTTTCTCGGGGCTGGACTCCCCATTTCCCCCTGCACAGGGATCAGTCCCCTCCCAGCACAGCGTTTCAACTGGCAAACTCCCAGCCACAACCACAGGGAGAAAGCAGCTTTTGTTTAAAAGCAGAGTGATGGCATCCCTCGCTGTGCCTGCCTTTTATCACTCCAGTGTGTTTGTGTCGGCCGTTGTCCCCACCTGGCATGCCGCAATCTCGGTGGTACTGGCTGGCTGGCACTCACACGCACCCATCGGCATCAGGGATGCGAAGGAGCCCCGGGCGCAGGATCCACAGCAGCCTTCACATGAACATTGTGAGCGCTGAGGTTTATAACCCAGAAAATCTGGGCTCTGAAGGGCTCTGTCTGGCGGGGCAGGAGGCGTGCTGCCCTGCCCAGAGCCACTTTTATGCCATTGTGCCTTTTCAGCATTGCATGAAGGCAGCCAAAGAAGGGGGATTTTTAATGGTTCCAGGGGAACAAAGCAGGAACATTCGGCCCAACTTCATTACAGAATCATCTGAAACGCCTGAGGAACGTTTCCCACTAATTATCATAAATAGCCGAAAAAAATCTTTCCCTCCCAAAGCAGGTTCCAGCTGCCCCTCTGTGTTTTCTCACCTCCACTTCCAATAGCCTGACCCTGCCCCTGCACAAAGGGGAGACCCCATCTCCGCTCCCCCCCCCACCAACTCGGGAGGCTCTAAAGAAATACAAACAGGCAGCAGATTAACAGCACTTGTTTGCACCTTAAACAAACAGGCGACTTCCGCCGCTCCGGGCTCTCCCACTGCCCAAGGGAGGATGCACCGTCTGGTTTTCTTTGCTCTTGCTCCCTGCCCTGCCCAAATCCTGGATAAAAGCATGGGGAAGCACAAGGCATGAAGGAAGCAGACCACGGATGGGAACACTGGGGCTGCCAGCCCTGCACCCCCTTGTACCCCATCTCCTGTGCCTGGGTGTCCTCTCGCTGCCCCAGGTGCCCTGGGAGAGGCCGGGTCCCTGCCCTGGCAGGACATGGTCGCAGCCCTTTTGCAAGAGAGTTGGGAGATGCCAAGGCCAAAGCAGACGAACGAATGTCCCAGTTCAGCTCCTGCCCTGTGCACCTCACAGGGCTTCTCGGCAAGGAGCAGCCTGACGTGGCTGGACGGGGGCTGTGAGTGGGTGTGGGGAGGGATGCTGCGGTGAAGGATGGGGTCGGAGAGACAGACTGTCCAGAGGATGCATGGAGGAGCGGTGCTGCTGGGGTTCAAAATCATCACCAGCGTTGAGGGGCACAGCAGCAACACTGAGCAATGACTGCCAGCCCACGGTCAGCTCTGCTGAGCGCAATAGGCGGATGGGTGCCGGACATGCCTGCCTGGCCGGTCCTTAGGCTGATCCCAGCAGCCGCATCTGCCTCTGCCAGGGAGCTGCCCCAGCTCGAGTCCTCACCCTGCAGGTCCCATGTCACCCATCCCACCTCTCCAGGTAGCACTGCCGGCACCTCCCTGCTCCTACAGGACCCGGTGCCAAACCAGCCCCTTCTCGCCCTGCCCGCAGCACACAGAGCAGCCAGCCCCCAGCCCCCCACCCCACCAGGGCAGCCGGTCCTGAGAGACGTGGGGGCTCAAAGCACACCAGCAGCGGCACAGTTACGGCACGTGTTTGGGGCCAGCACACGAGGCGGGTGCCCGGGGAGGAAGCTGCGGCAGCGCGGCCGTGGGCTGGGGCAGGTTCCCAGCAGCAAGCCGGCAGCAGGACTTGCCCGCCGGAGGCCCAGGTTTACTCCCCGCCCGGGTTATTGTACAAATCCTACCATGCAGGTGTTCGTTGCCCCCCTTCCCACCAGCCACAAGAAAGGGCTGTTGCCTGTGAGCCCCCTTCCTGCCCGTGGGGTGCCCCAGGGGCGGGGAGGGGACTGGAGGCAGGTGGCAGGGACAGGCCAGTGCACCCACAGCGCAGGGGGCTCCCGGCAGGGCTGACGGACAGAGGGGTTACAGGTCGGTACCACAGCACGAGTGACGGGGATGTGGGAACCACGTCTGGTCTGCACGGGGCAGGAAGAGAGCCAGCAGCATCTGCGGGACTCCCGGGCCATGCTGGAGACCCCTGGTCCCAGCACCGCTCAAGGACACGCACCATGTCCTGTCTCTGCTTCTGATTGTCACCTGAGGCTAATTACAGGGACCTCAGGCAGTCAAAGCAACTGGGAATTAGTTTACAGAGTCACAAGCAGCCTGGAGACACCACACAGGGAAGCTCACCTTTTTTTTCCCCCAGTGCAAGAACCAGGGGCATCCCATGCAAGAAACAGTGAGCAAGGGAACAGCAAATCTGAGTTCAGAGAAACCAGAGAAATTCATGGATTAAAAAAATCATCAAGAGCTACTTAGTGCAATGGCTGTCCTGCTAAGGGACCTGGGCTGCCCACAGCAGAATGGGAAGGGTGTGTTGGGGTCTGTGCGCTCCCCGGGCACCCACCACGGCCACGTACCTCCCTGCCAGGAGGAAGGCCTCTCCTCTGCATCACACTAAGGTGCAGCTCCAAAGCAGAAAACCTGTATGCTGGTGTCCTCCGTGCAGATCCCCCGTACCCTGCCCCATTCCCACACGCTCTCTGGCTGCTCTTGCTCAGCGATGAGGAAACCCAAGCATGTTCCCTCACAGGCTGCCCAGACACATCACCCCCAGGACACCCTGCATCCCACCCGCCTCTCAGCCCCTTCCCTCCTGGGGTACACCAGAACGAGCAAGGGCACATGGGAACGGCTTCTAATTCCTCCCAGCCTAGCACAGCCGTAGCGCTCCAGGGATCGGCCCCGCAGCCATGGAGGGAGCCGACTCCTGCCTGAGAGCCAGCTGCACCGGCCTGGCCTCGGGAATGCAGGCGGCTGTATTTTCATTGCAAATTAGAAATCAATCATAGCAGGAAATTCCCGTGCTGAGAACACCCTGGCTATTATTATTTTACAGCACTCGGAGGTGTTCTGGGCACTTAGAAAGATGTGGCCCTTTCGGGGTATTATGGGGCAAATTAGTTTTAAAGGTGGCTGTAGGAATGTTGGCCATTTGGTTTCCGGAGCGGGACGGGCGCAGGTGGAGACTTTCGGATACACCACTGCTCTGCAAAGGGAATCAGCACGCTCCAGAGTGAACACCTCAAGCCTGACCCCAGCTTTATTAATAACAAGTAATTAATATAAGAGCGGACGTGCCTTGTGTCTCTGAAGACCTTTTAAGATGTGATTATGTTGTGCTAATCTCACCCCGAAGTACTTCCCTGTTTAGACTGCACTGGGCCATTAAATATCTGAAAAGCCAGCGGAGACCCCCCCTCGCCGCCCCGGGAAGTGCTCGGGGTCTGTTCCCCGGCAGCCAGGCCCCGCTTTCAAACCCTCTAAATCAAGTATTAAGTCGAGCCCATCTGGACTGCCAGGAAAAACACTCCCTCCCCTCATCTGCGTCTCATTACCCGCTGTGCCAGCCCCGGCCCTGGAGCTGCTCGCTCCATCCCGCCCAGATGTGCTGCCCCACACTCGCCTCCCGTATTTCACAGCCGTCAGCAGGACTTCAAGGAGCAGCCGAAGGGCCTGTAACACTGCACAGGCTCTTAGCAAAGACATATATCCAGGTCCCTAACGCATATCCGCAGGCACATACCCTAACACGAAGCCCCTTTCCCCCTCCTTTGGTCTTGCACCAGGCAGGGGAGCTGGGACGCTCGGGTCTCCCTGGCCAGGAGGATTCTGAGCTGCTTCCCTGCAGCTCTTTGCCCAGCACATGTCCAAATAAAGCAAAATAAAGGTACCCAGAGACTCAAACCAAGGAACAACCCCTGTGTTCATCAGATCAAAAATCTCCTGGGCTAAACCTTTCCAGTAAAAGTGTCAGCACTTTCTGCAATGGCAGAAAACCCGCAGAAACAGCCACTTTTGTTTAAGTTCGGTGCTTTCCTGGCCCTGGTGGCAGCCCAGGACTGCAGAGGTAAAAGCTCACATCAACCCTTCAGTTACAAGGAGAATTAGCCTCTTCCTCCTGAGCTTCTGAAGAGCCGGTGCCCAGCCTGCAGTCAGGGCTCAGCATCAGGTGAAGTTAGGGTATGAGAACCAGGTGGCTGACCATGCTCAAACGTTACTGTTCCAGAGAGGCCAGGGCAGGCAGCATCGCAGAGAGGTTTCAGGGGCATGAGATTTAACAGGGGGAAGAAAATAATGTCTGTTGTCCCTCTATGTCACTGCCTGCAGGAGGGTGTGCAACCCTGGTCCTACACCAGCCCCTGATGGCCGGCACTGAGTCGGGACCCCACACTCCAGCAAGCAACAGGAGTCCCCCGCAGCAGGTCACAGCGAGAAAAGCCCTGGGATGAAAACACTTCTGTGACCTTCAGTGCACAGCAGAGATGCAGGGGAGGCTTTAATATCAGTGACGAGGAACCGGAGAAAGGGAGGGGAAGAGGTCAGAGTGTTACAACAGACATACCAGCACTGAACATCCCGTAACATAACGTGGGCAGTAAGGCAGGCGTGGGGTGGGAAGCCTTGGGACATCCTTCCCCAAGGACTGCTTGCACGCTGCAGGTACCTGCCAGGGATGGGCAGGAGATGCAGACAGAAGCCGCGACCAGACCCTGCAAGCAAAGTGCGGGCCGTGCCCGATGTCCAGCGAGGTCCCCAGCTGGTCGGCTGAGGGGTCTCCAGCATCTCTCTGCGGTGCCTCCAGGGCCACTGGTCGCCCTCTCTGCTCCCAGTGGCCCTGGGCAGGCGGTGTCAGCCACTGCCTGTGTCGGGATGCCATCTAGTGTCGCTTGGCAGAAGGGCCCGTCAGGCAGTGACATCGTGCATAGGCTCCCCAGGCTCACAGCACCTCCGGGGGCCAGCTGGCAGGCACACCAAAGCAGCCTGGGTGCTGGGCACCCACCGCCGGGGGACGATCTGCACCCCATGGCTTACGTACCCCATCGCCAGCATGGCTCCAGGCCCCGCAGGAGGACGATGGGCATTGCCCAGGTCACGCCAGGGCAGCGAAGCTCAAAGCGGTGCCCAGACTTGCTCGGGGGGCCGTGGGGCAGCCAGCGCGTGGAGGCTCAGCAGCCTCACCGGCGGCACCGGGCGGCCCCGGCGGCAGGTGGCTTGGCGAAGGAGAAGGGCGAGCATCCCCCATAGCAGCACGCAGCCTGCCTGCAGCACCAGCGCGGCCAGGCCCAGGGCCAGGGAGACCCGGCAGTGCCGCGGGCTGGACCGCAGGGCGAAGCCCCAGGCTCGACGGCCGATGGGGGCCAGGGGTGGGGAGGCCGGCCAGGGGCTCGTATGGTCTGGCGGCAGGGGGACGGGAGGCGTCGGGAGCAGGATGGTGCCTGCAGGGGTGGGAGCATGCTGGGGGGCTGTGGGAGCGGGCCAGGTGCCAACCGTGGACAAGCCCCACACAGCGGCACAGTCCTGCTCCCTGCCTGGCACAGGAGCACGGTGGGATGGGGAGTGTGAGGCCAGCGGGACTGTGCCTGGCACAGCAGCCCTGCGGGGTGGCCAAAGTGCCCTGGGGGAGGCTGAGACAATGGAGATGCTGGGTGTGCCCCACGGTATGGTGGCTGGCCTCTCTGTGGGCACCAGAAGAGCAGGAGGCACTTCTCCGGTGGCGGCTGCCAGAGGGCTGGTAAGCATCAGTGTAGTGGCAGAAGCTAGAGTGGACAGCGCAGGCTCTGGGGTGGTGGCCCCAGGAGGCTGTAGGCTTATGATGGCTGGAGTTGGACACAGGTTGAAGGCCTTCAGTGGCACAGTTGGTGATGGGATGGTGATGGAAGCCTTGGGCAGCACAGCTGGTGATGGGGTGGTGATGGAAGCCTTGGGCAGCACAGTTAGTGATGGGGTGGTGATGGAGGTCTTGGGCAGCACAGTTGGTAATGGGGTGGTGATGGAGGTCTTGGGCAGCACAGTTGGTAATGGGGTGGTGATGAAGGCCTTGGATGGCATGGCTGATGATGGAGCAGTGAAGAAGGCCTCCTTTGGTACGGTTGGCAACATGGCAGAGGTGGCCACAGGCGACAGCATGGTTGGCGGTGCCATGATGGGAAAGGCTGCCAATGACAGAGCGGTTGGCACTGCAGTGGGCAAGGCGCCATGTGACAGCAAGGTTGACAACCCTTGTGATGATGTGGAGGTGAATGACAGAGATGGAGCAAAAGAAGCTGAAAGAGGGAGCGTAGCTGGGCAAATTAAGTGGTCGTCCCTCAGAGATGTCACCGCTTGCCCTGTCAGGTGGGGTGGACTCTTGCATGACACTTGGGTGGACAATTTGACCTTCTCACTGTTGTCCAGGATCCAGCTGTGCAGGTAGCAGAGGTTGCAGTCACATCTCCATGGGTTCCCACTCAGATACACTGAGCTCAGCTTCTTCAGGGGGTCCAGGAGCCCTCGGGGGACACTCTCCAGCTGGTTCTTCCGAAGATTGAGGGTTTTCAGATTTGGCAGAGAAACAAAGACCTCATCATCCACAGCAGAGAGCTGATTTGTGTCCAGCTGAAGGTCTGAGAGCTTGCTGAGCCCAGCGAAGGCTCCTTTTGGTAGAGCTGCTATCTGGTTGTGGGACAAGATGAGTTTGCCGAGAGATGTGAGGTTGACAAAGATGCCGTCTGGAAGTGTGGCCAAACTGTTCCTGCCCAGGTCCAGCTCCCACAGGTGTGGCATGATGTCAAAAAGGCAGCAGGGGAGCTCTGTAATGTGGTTTGAACCCAAAGTCAGCAGCTTCAATTTGTTTAAACCAAAAAAGACCTGAGGTGGGAGTACCCCAATGAGATTGTTGTCCAAGAGGAGTTTCTCCAGGTGAGACAGGCTCCTCAGGAGCATGGGTGGCAATGTCCTGAGCCTGTTCCTCTGGAGACTGAGCTCCAGCAGCCCCAGCTGACTGTCTAACAGCCCCTCTGGGAGGTCCTGCAACTCATTCTCATACAGCCGGAGGACTTGCAGCTGGGGGAGTTTGCTAAAGGCATCCCCAGGAAGAGTTGTGATCCTGTTTCTAGCCAGGTCCAAAAAGGTTAGATTGAGGAGAGAATCAAAAAGGCCTTCTGGAAGAGAAGGGATTGCATTGATGTGCAGGGAGAGCTCTCTCAAGTTCTCCAGCCCATCAAACAGACCTTTGGGGATGTATCTGAGGTGGCTATCTCTCAGCTCCAGCCTCTGCAAGTTTGGGAGGTTTTGGAAAGTGCCCACAGCTAGTTCTTCTAATGAGGCGCCAGAGATCTCCAAGTCCCTCAGCTTCTGCAAATTATCAAAGGCTCCAGGTTCAACTGTCTTGATCTTGTTGCCAATAAACAAAATTTTGATCAGGTTAGGCATGTACCCAAAGGCACCTTTCCTTATAGCAGTGATGCTGGTTTGCACAAAGATAATCTCAGAAATGAAGGGCTTTGCAATCTTTGGGATCTCTTTGACATCATTTTTTGTCCCTCTGTAGACCTCCTGGTAGTCTTTGGGCATTTCATATGGATCATCACCCAGGATTTGATCTTGGCATTTATGGGGATGGAAGGAGAGGAAGAAAAGGAAAAGGAAATTCTGGTACATTGTCCTGAAAAAAAGGTTTCAAAAATCAGTTATGAAGAACAAAAAAAAAAAATCTCTGTCCACAGCTGATGTACTATGCTGCTGTTCAGCTCTTGGGACTCTTCTATTCAGATATCACAGCTCATTTTATGATAAAGAGAGAGATTGTACCAGCCAACGTACACTGCATTTACAAGAGTTCACGGCCGTCGGTACTGAGGAATGGGGAGGAAGAGAGCAAGCCAGCTCATGGCATGCCACTGGGAGACGCTCCAGGAGGGGCAAGGGCTGGACAGTCTGTTCTCTAGCCCTCCTCCTCCCACGTTTGGGCTGTAGGCTCAGCATCTGTCTGGGTGAAGAAGGCAAAGTGCTGCTGCCCATTAGCGCTGCCCCAGTAGGTCCAGTTACTCAGCAGGGCAATAGCCCATTCATGCAACAACAGAAGCAATCAGCCCTGTGCTTGCTAATGAGGGACTGGAAAAGGTCCCAGGAGCCAGCCAAGACCAGATGACCTTGTTTACTCAGAATTTCTACACTGTGCTGGGTGGACTTGCTATTTCATTGGTGCTTCTCTCAGTTCAGGGGAGTCATTTAAAACATTGATTCTAAGCATCTCCTTTTCAGAATTCTTGTTAATCACATCATATTTTGGCCTTGGTTATGCAGCTCTGTCAGACAGAAATGGTTAGCTTGTGAGCAGCAACCAAGCTTTAGAGCAAGGCTTGTTAAAAGACTATGAAATGTCCACAGATGAACTCTGTAATACCTAGCAGCCGTGAGCATTGTACTGGGACCATAGTTTCCAGCTTGTGATTCACAGCCCTGGGTGGGAGCAAGGGAAAGGGCTGTGGGTTGCTTCTTGGGTGTCCATCAAAGCTGACCATGCAAAAAAACTTATGCTGGGGGGTAAATATACTATGAAAAGTTAATTGCTGAAAAATGTTGAGAGCAGCAAATGCAGGAGGCTGGAAGCCACTGGATTTGAAGGGACACCAATGGGAGGTGAGGTATGTGCCAGCTGCCCCATGGAGTTCTCCAGGGCAGAAGCCGCTGCTGATCCCTGCCCATCCTCTCCCCAGGGAGACTTGGTTGCAGGAGCTGGGGGTGCAGGTGCAAAAGGGGCAGCACAATTGGGTTAATGGTGGGAATGGCTGGACTGAGTGCATGGGGATGAAAATAAACAGTCTTGAACTGCAAAACTCTTTTAAAACCCTCCCTCACCCTGTCTCGCTGCAATGGACCTCAGTGTAGTCCTCTGCTTGTTCCACTCCCCAGGAGTGCAGGGACATGGAGGTGCAGCCCCAGCTCACAGCACTGCAGCCTCTCCTGCTCCTTGCTACAAGGAAATGATCAACAGTTCCCCAGAGCCGCCCCTCCCGGCACATTTCAAAGAGAAAAAAAAGCGTTTTGCATCACTTACTTGGCCGAGCGCTTGCGAACGAGTCCAGCGGCTGGAGCAAGTCACGCTGTGTGAGGAGCAAGGCCACCAGACGGGGTCCCATCACCTGGCCAGCTCTTTATCCGTGGCCCAGGCGCAGGGCTTGGTTTCGTGCAAGGTCAGGGCGCAGCTCTGCGAGGGGAGATAAGGGACGGCTGGGGAGCAGGCAGCAGAGCTGTGCCCCCATCGTGGGAGGCCATCACAGAAACCCCTCGGAGAGGACGCAGGCACGTATCCTCTAGGTGTTATCTGCTGGCGCCACTTGACTAGTCACATCCAGGGAAACCTGAAGATCTCCAGGCCAGCCTGTTTTGTAGCTGATGGTCTCTGCAGTCCCATATCTCCACCAGCTTCCCATGCACTGCCCTCACCAACACAACAGAAAGGAGTTCTATTTAGAGCTTTTCCTATTAAAAATATCCAGCTGTTTCCTTCCTCAGGAAGTGGCTTATGTAGCTAAAGGTGCTGCTTTGAAGCCATTTGTTTAAGCTTCTAAGAGGGACAACATCTGTGGCCAGATACGCTGACACCCGGGCTCTGGGCTCAGCCCCACTCCTCACCAGCGGTAAGGCTGGGGCTGAGTGTTGCACTTGCCTCCAACTTAGCACAAGCCAAAGACCCCCCCACAGTGACACTTGGGGCTCCTGGCTGGTACAGGGTGTCTTGTGGGAAGAAACACCATGTCAAAGACTTAAAATGACAAATGCATCCATTGCTTCCCACTGGATAATTGCACTAATTGCATTTCTTCTTTGTTTTTCACCTGTTCTCATTAAGGTTCAGCTGGTGCTTCTGGGATTTCCTGGAAAATTAAAAAACACTCCCAACTAGTGCATGTTTTCAACAGCCTTACCCCTTTCCGATGTCAATCCCAAATGCATCCAGGTCCCCGCTCAGTGCTAGGCTGCTGCAGAGGCTGCAGGGTGGCAGAGGCCAGAGTGCTTGCAGTAGGAGTGACACCAGCCTGCCCAGGCCATGGACCACGCAGTGTGGCAGCTGTGCCAGGATTTGTGAAGCTGCAGCCAGCCCCAGCATCCCCGGTCCAGGCTTGGAACTGGCCACACCGGCATTACCTGGGAGATGGCCGCAGCAGGGTGGCAGTCCCTGTGCAGGGAAGGCAGCAGGTTGGCTGGGCAGGACAGGCAGGACAGGCTGTCCGGGGGTGCAGCGTTCCTCCTCCCAGGAGCATGGGGCTGGCAGCCCAGGGCACGGCTGGTGTCGCACACAAGACAGAGCCCCCGCTTCGCTGCGGGTCCTCCGGCTGGGCAGCAGGCGGGAAGGGGCTGGCAGAGGTGCACAGCCTGGCAGCAAAACCAGCGCAGCCCAAAGCAAGGATCCCAGCTCCCCGGTCCCTGCGAGCAGAGCTAGAAAGGCTGGCTCAGAGGCGGGTGGCCCGGCGCAGGGTCTCCCAGCTCTGCCTGGCCCAGAAGAGCCCGTGTCCCAGCGGCCGCAAGATGGTGCAGCAACATCGCACCGCGACCCCCGGCCTCCGCGCCGGGAGAAGGGCTCTCGCTGCAGCCTGCTGGGCGTGCACCTTGCACACACACGTACACGCACCCACGCACTCACACACACGCATGTGCATGCACCCACACTTGCCTTTTTTTTTTTTTTTTGGGGGGGGGGAGCACCCACCTTACCTGCCATGCCCTGGGTGGGCAGTGCTGCCGGCACTTCGTGCCCTATCTCCACGGGTCTCCAAACCTCTGTGGGGCAGACTGCGGGGCTGCAGACCAAGCCCTGCCAGGGTGATGGAGGACCTGCTGGTGCAGACCCCTGGCCTGGAGCCCACCCTGCAGCCAGGCGGCCCGCGCCCTTCACGGGAGGAGGTGGGGCAGGAGAGCTGCCACAGGCAGAGGGGACCATGCCGGAGACCAGCACCTACTCACTGCCAGGCACCCATGTCTCACCATGCACAGCCCCAGCCCAGTCCCTGTTGGACCTTCACCACTTCCCCAAGATACACAGGCAGAGGTGGGGGGGGAAAGAGTGTTTCCTCTCTCTTCCATAGGAACTGGTTGCACAGAAGTAATATATACATTTTAATGATATTTGAAATACACAGGAAATGCATGGGTAGGAGAATAAATATCACCAGGCCAGCTCTTGTGGAGAGCTCGGTGACCACGGCGGGGGTAGCAGAACAAGATGAGGTGCTGTTTCCCAGGCTGGTTTGGAAGTGGCCAAAGCAACAGCAGAGCAGAAGCAGATGCCTGCCTGAGCCCTAGGGTGCAGCAGGGAGACCTGGCGATGTGGCCTCGTCCCTGCTCTGTGCCGTGACAAGGACGCTGACCTGCAGCATGCCACAGCGGGAGCGCAGCACCCAGGCGCCCTGGTACTCAGGCCTCGGCCCCGCCACCTGCCCGGGAGGAGGAGGAGGGAGGCAAAGGCTGAGCCATTGGCAGCTCGTGGCATTGCAGGCCACGCTTACAGTGCCCTTGGGGTTGCTGTAGATGCACTTCCCTGGACCATCCTCACCCGGCGCCCCATCCCAGCCCTCCTCTGGTGGGACACTGGGTGCTCCCGGGCACTCCAGCTGCCCCTGGGGGACCTCCAGCAGGGACCGTCCCTGCAGGGCAGCCGGGCTGGCGCAGGAGGCTTGTGCATGGGTGAGGGGCTCAGCGAAGTCCTGGAGCCAGCCCAGGAGGTAGGTGAGGTGGCAATCGCAGGCCCAGGGGTTGTCACCCAGCCCCACGTGTGCCAGCTCCTCATTGGCATCGAAGAGCCCCGGGGGCAGGCGGGCCAGGCGGTTGTGGTCCAGTGCCAGGGTGGTGAGGACGGGCAGCCCAGCCAGCAGCCCAGGCGGCAGGCTGGAGAGAGTGTTGTAGCTCAGCTGCAGCATTGCCAGCCCCGTCAGCCCCTGGAAAACCCCGGCAGGGAGGTGGGCCATGGCGTTGTGTGAGAGCGCCAGGGTCTGCAGTGCCGACAGGTTGGCAAAGAGCCCCTGGGGCAGCATCTCCAGCTGGTTGCGGGCCAGCGAGAGGTGGAGGAGGCGAGGGATGCTGGTGAAGAGGGTGGCGGGCAGGGTGGCCAGGCGGTTGCCCTCCAGGCTGAGGACGGTGAGGTTGGGGAGACCAGCGAAGATGTCAGGGGCCAGGCTGCCCAGGGCGTTGTGCTGCAGCTGCAGTCGCCGCAGCCCCCCCAGCCCCGTGAAGACACTGGCCGGCAGCTCCTCCAGCCGGTTACCATCCAGGTGGAGCTCGGCCAGCTGGCCCAGCGCCCTGAAAGCACCGGGGGGCACCCGCACCAGCAGGTTGTCACTGAGCTTGAGGAGACGGAGGGCAGCGAGGGGGGCCAGCAGCCCGGCCGGCAGCTCGGCCAGGATGTTCTGTGAGAGGTCCAGGGTCTGGAGGTGCCGGAGCAGGCGGAAGATGCCGGGGGGCAGCGCCTCAATCTTGTTCCCCGGCAAGCGCAGGTCCTGCAGGCGGCAGGCAGTGGCGAAGAGCCCTGGCTGCAGGGAGCGGATGGCGTTGGCACCCAGGGAGAGCTTGATGAGGCTGGGCAGCCCCACCAGCACCCCCGGGCTGATTGCTGGCAAGGGGTTGCCCGACACCTCCAGCTCGGTGAGGCTGGACAGCCCCCGAAAGGCGCCGGCCTCCAGCTCCTGGATGTTGTTGTTGAGGAAAACCAGCTTGGTGAGGGTGGAGCTGGAGCCCAGGGCCCCGCTGCGGATGCTGCTCAGGGCCGTCTCCACGAAGAAGAGCTGGGTGGCGTTCCCTGGCAGGCCTGCCGGGATCTCCTGCATCCTCTCCTCTGAGCAGAAGACTTTGGAGGTGTCGTAGCACTGGCAGGCAGGGGGGCAGGGTGGGGGCATCCCCCCCACCAGCAGGGACCCCAGCCCCAGCAGCATGTAGACTGCCAGCCTGCACTGGAGAAGGAGCCGAGCCTCATCCCCTGCCTTGGCAGGGCAAAAATCTGCACCTGCAGGTGGGCGTTGCTGGGGAAGGGGCTTCTGTAGCCAGGAACGCAACTTCTTAGGGCTCTGCCAGCGTGGGCATCTGCCCTGGCTGTGGGACATCCCTTCAGCTTGCCCCCTGCACCACCCCAGTGCTCCCCTTGCAGGAACGGGGAGTGCTTCCCTCCCAAATCTCTCCTCACCTGCCCCATGCACTGGGCTGGAGCTCTTGCCCTGTGTCCCAACCCTGGTCCAGCCCACCCTGTGACAACCAGGATGGTGCCACCCTTGCCAAAGGTCCCCGCGTACTGCAGAGCAGCGACTGAGGCAGGACCTGTGTGGTCCCGTGGGGGCTTCAGGGGAACCCGCAGCCTCACAAAAGGTCCCTGTGAAGCACGGAGGTGTGCTGCACACACTGGGTGACAGGGACAACACTGCAGGGCTGCTCCGCGCTCAGTGACAAAAGGAGCAGGCTCCACGGGTTGTGTTTCTAATCGCCCATCAAGTACTTCTTTCTCTGCAAGCAACCAGAGTAGCATCAAACCTGCCGGAGGGATATTCAGCTTGACCAAACATCTGTTCCCAGCTCACGGGAGGCACTTTCTGAGACAGTGGCCTCTAGACCCCTACCAGTCCCTCCCTACTTGGGGTAACTGCCAGTGCTGCCATGTGATGGGGGATGCTGCCCACCCCACAGTGATGCCCACCTGCAGACTCCCACACAAGTGGCCCTGTCCTGGACTTACACCAGTGCTCGAGAGCAGTGTTGCGCTTGGCTTTTCCTTTCCTCCATCTCATTTGTTTTCACGCAGAGCCAACAGCGGCTCCCACCCATCCCAGGCCCCCCCCAAACTACCCGAGCAGAGCGGTTGCCACTTACCGAGCGTGGCATCGTGGGGACTGCCACGAGCCTGCGACAGCTTTGCAGGGACGCTGGTTGCTGAGACAGGACGATGTTTTCTGGTGTGGATGGGAAGGCGGCCAATGAGCTGTTCCTGCTGGGGCGGAGCTGCCCCTCACCGCTTATCGGCAACAACAACCCGTGTCCTTGGAGTGCTTCGAAAAATAACCCGTTCCCCAGTCCCCAGAGGAACTGGAGGTGAGGCCAGAGGCAGCCACCAGCAAGCATCCTGGCAGGGAAGTGAGGTCCCAGCCCCGGCTGTCCACAGGCCCTGGGACAGTGGCAGGGCACTGCTGTCATGGGTGGCACCAGTCCCACACTAAGGTCAGCACATTTGCTTCCAGCAGCCCCCCGAGAGACCTCCTAGACTTTATTAAATCTCACTGGGAAATGGTGCTAGCAAATACCCCTTGGACGAGGGAGGGGACCAGGCGCAGCTTAGCAAGGCAAAGCAACGCCATGGGGAGGGGACCACACTCAGACCATCACGCTGAGATGTACCAGGTGCTTTGCAGGCTGGGATATGCACCCAGCCAGCAGTGGGATGTCCAGAGGGACCTGTGGACCAGCTGGACTCCCTGGGAGCTTGTGACCTGCCTGGGGGAGCAGCATATACCACCTTCAGGGCTGCCCTGCAAGGGCCTGCATTGGAATGGGCTGGGGTGGCAGTGGCCACGGAGACACCCCCAGGGGCAGGAGGAGGGACACTTATGTGCATTCAGCCAGACAGATGGAGCAGACAGTGACACATGGAGAAACACAGCTGACACAAGCCAGTGGCAGCCAGCTCTGAAGGGAGCTAGGGAAACCCTCGGGGCCCGGCCCCAGGGAAAGGACTGCGCAGGAGGCAGTCAGTGTCTCCATTGAGAAGCTTGCCCAGGTTCCAGCTCACTCTCCAAAAGCCATCCTGCTGCTGTTGGATGGCTGAGCCCTCTGGGATCCCTCACCCCAGGGCAGAGCCCTGCCCACTCATCTTCTACCAGCCCCACCAGCCTGTACGGGCTTTTCCTCAACATGAAAAACTCTCTTAGCAGATAGCTGTGCACTGTGGAGGAGCGAATAAACAGCTCTTGGCACTGGGAGTGGACAACCGTGCTTTAATGGAGAGGTCACAGAGCAGCACCCAACGGCCCCACAGCACAGTCCCCTGTCTCCCGCCACCATGCAGGTCTGAGCCCAGAGGAGCATCCCATCATGTGCACAAGCATGGGGCTGTTTGTGCCAACACCGGCTCTCGGGGTCCCATGAGCAGCCAGCACTATGGGGTGCATGCCAAGGGTGACCCTTGTGCCGTGGCAGCAATCCCCAGGCAGCCTGGTGCCGCCACACTGTGTGCAGAGGTGAGCCGGACTCTTCTGTGGCCATGCCACGGCTGGAGGAGGCGCGGTGGCCACTGGACACAGGTGCTGCTGGGGGACAGTGTTGCCCCTGCCTGTGATTTGTGGAGCAGCCAGTGTTTGCTGACCCCCAACCTGGCGTGCACCACCAGCATCCTCACTGCCTGAGGGCTGCAAGCAGGTGGCAGGACCGGGGACACACACACACACACACACACAGAGGGGGACACTCGAGGTGGGAAGAGGAAGAGGGGAGAGGAGGAGAGGATGTAGCTTTGCCAGGCATAGCAGGGCCAGGCTGCTCACTAGGGTGTTGAGACTGCGAGGAGCAGGATGGGGCGCAGCAGGAGCAGTCCGTGGGGTAGCAGTCCTGGTATGCTCCAGTAGCGCTGGGGCACAAGCGCAGGAGCCTCTCCCAGTCCCTGGCAGACAGCCCTCACAGGGGAAAGGGCATTTGCAACGTGCCCCTGTGGAAGGGGCGGCCAGCACAGCCAGGCAGCGGGTCCAGCTCTGTGCGTGCTTCGCACCCATCGCCCCACCTCTATAATTCCCCCGCAGCAGGGGCTGGTGCAAGCCCCCCCGGCCACCCTGCCCGGTTGGGGCAGGGCACTGCAGGGAGGGGCACAGCCACAGCAGGGTTAGCACCAGCACAAGGCAAGCAGTCAGGGGATCTGCCGCTGCGCCCGCACGCCGACACGTGGCCCCTCACCTCTCCTGGCAGGAGATGCGCAAGGGCGGGGGGAGCAGGAGGCTGCTCGAGGCAGGGGAAGATGCTGGCTGTGCTCCGGCCCGCCTTGCCTGCAGGCAGGGAGGGCAGCTTGGACGCGGGCGAGTTACTCAGGGTGTGCCACCCCAGCAGCAGCGCCGGGCCCAGGCAGCCCAGCCCAGCGGGGATCGCCGCCCGGATGCAAGCGAGCTACAAAGCAACACAAGGACGTGCTGGAGGCAAAGGCGTTCACTCAGCTCCTGGCCCTGCGTGACGGTTCGCACCTGCCTGCGCAGGCAGAGGCTGAAGGCGTGGGGAGGGCGGGAAGATGGGGAGAGAGGGGCTGAGGGAGGGCAGCAGGTAGTGCAAGGGCAGGCAATGCTGAGGGGCCAATGTGAGGTGAAGGATGGGGAAGTCCTGTTGTTCGGAGTAAGCACCATCACAGCCAGGCTGTGGCTCCCTGCTCAGGGCGTCCCTCTCAGCACCCCACACCCCAGCTGCTGCAGGGAATGGGCACAGAGGCTGTGCTGGAGGCAGGGGGGGCTGGGGACAGAGGGCATCCATGGGGTGGGGGGAATGCCCTGCTGCAGAGCAGGGACAGGGCAAAGCAGAGCAGGACAGGGGGACGTGCAGCACATGGGGTAATGTTGGCCCATCCCAATCAGCAAGGGCAGCTGACGCTGAGCTGCCATCATGTCCCTTGGCCCAGTGGGGAGAGGATATCCCACCAGCACCGCTCCCCTCAGGGTCTGCCAGGGTCTCAGGCTTCGTTGGGTGCCTTCATCCTCATGAGCACGACATGGCTCTTCTTCCTGCATCCGTAAACCACCAGCGCCACGAGAGCGGCAAGCAGGGCCACGCACACCAGGACAATGACCGCCACCACCACCCCGCTCTGTGTGCGCGTCAGTCCCCACCATCCCCCCTTCTCTTCTTCCTGGGGGGAGACCGGTGACCCGACGGGGGGCTCCGTCCAGGTACGCTCTGGTGTCACCGCCTCAGAGGGGTGAGTAGGGAGCAGGGTGCTCCCCAGGGGGTAGGGAGAGACACTTGAGGGCTGGGAAGCAAGGAGCTGGTCCCGCAGCAGCCGGGCGATGGGGGTGCCCCGCAGGGCAGGGGGCTGGGTGCAGACAGGGGGTGTGTCGCCCACCTTATGAGGGTTGTCCTCCAGCCAGCTCCGCAGGGGCAGGATACCTTCGTCGCAGCACCAGGAGTTGTTGTGCAGCTTCACCTCCCGCAGGGTGGCCAATGGGGAGAAGATGCCGGCGGGCAGGTACTCCAAGGCATTGGCGTGCAGCTGCAGGTGCCGCAGCTCCGGGGTGGCCCTGAAGATGCCGCGTGGCAGCGCCTGTAGCTGGTTGTGGTGCAGGGAGATGTTCTGCAGCTTGGGCAACCCCTCCAGCACCTGGGCGTCCAGGCGGCGCAGAGCGTTGGAGTGCAGTGACAGCTCCAGCAGCTCCCCCAAACCCCGGAAAGCCCCCGATGCGACCGAGCGCAGCTGGTTCTTGCTGAGGACCAGGAGCTGCAGCTGGGTGAGGTTGCCAAAGACGGCAGTGGGGAGGGTGGAAAGCTCGTTCTCATAGAGCCACAGCTCCCGCAGGTCAGGCATGGGCCCGAAGGCACCGGGGGAGATGTCTCGCAGGCGGTTGACGTGCAGGGTGATCTTGGTGAGGGCGCGCAGAGGCAAGAAGACGCCGCTCGGCAGGGCGGTGATGAGGTTGTTGGACAGGTAGAGCTTCTGCAGGTTCCCGTTGTGCACGAAGAGCTCTGGGGACAGCGTCTCCAGCTGGTTCTGGTGCAGCCCTAGCTCCTGCAGCTCCGGCAGCCCATCAAAGATGCCCACTGGGATCTGCCGGAGCCGATTCTCGTAGAGCCGCAGCACTTGCAGCCGTGCCAGCCGCTCGAAGGCCTGGGGCGGCAGGCGGTCGATCTTGTTCCTGGCCAGGTTGAGCTTGGTGAGGCTGGTGAGCTGGTCGAACACCCCCTCCTTCAGCTCCTGCAGGTTGTTCCCGTGCAGCTGCAGCTCCTTGAGGTTGCTCAGATGGGCAAAGTGGGAAGGCTCCACCTGGAGAATCTGGTTGCTGGAGAGAAGCAGCGACTCCAGCTTGTCCAGTGGCTCGAAGACCTGCACAGGAAGCTCCTGCAGCTTGTTACTGGCCAGGCTAAGGTAGCGCAGGTCGGGCAGGTGCTTGAAGGCCCCAGGGCTGATGCGCGACAGGTTGTTCTTCTCGATGCGCAGCCCAATCAGCAGGGAGGCGTTGCGGAAGGACGCGTCTCCCAGCTGAGTGATGTGAGTGTTGATGATCTGGAGGGTCACGGCATTTGCAGGGATGGGGCTGGGGACTGTGGTGATGCCGGCACCGGAGCACTCCACCTGGGCAGTGCGGACACACTGGCACTGCTCCGGGCACTGGCCACCGGCCAGCTGGATGCCCACCAGCAGCAGCAGCCACTGCCACCAGCCTCCCCGCTCCATTGAGCCTGCAGCAAAAACAAAGGAGGGGGGGCTCAGCCCCTGCAAATTCTCAGCCCCCCCAGGGCTGCTGCTAGGGATGGGTGCTGCTTTCTCCCTGGAAAGGGCCACTGAGGCTGCAGCCACACTCCTGCCCCAGCACGGCAGCGAGGCAGAGGGGGGCTGGGGGCAGGCAGGGCTGGGCACTGCCCAGGCAGGAGTGCAGGACAGGACAGAGCCGGGGGCCGTGGCGCCTAGCAGCCATACCACAGCTATTAGTGGCATCCCTGGCGTCCCCCTTGCTTGGCTCCTGCAGTGGCCAGGAGCATGCTGGTTTCCTGTTTTGCAGCAAGTGTGGTGAGCTGCTACCAGTGGTGCTGGCCTCTCAGCACCATCGAACCACTGAGACCTTCACTGGAGCCAGCCTGCAGCACCCACAGCTGAGCAGGTCCCAGGGATGCTGGGTGGGGCAAGAAGGTATCCCCCCCCGGCACACCCAAGCACCCTCCTGGCTCTGCCCGGCAGCAAGGGCTCTGAGCCCCTGTTGTGGAGCCAAGAACAGCACCGGCACCCGCTGCCCAGACATGCTTTAGCTCTGATCCTGCAGCAGCCTGGGTCAAGGGGGCCCTCTGCCAGCTCCCCAGCCCAGGCTGGGTATGAGGGTGCCCCTGTCTGCACCCCATCCCCAGCAGAAGGTCTCAGCCCTGGCCAGTTTTGGCTGTGAGAGCAGGGTGTCCAGCGTGAGCACCCGTGTGCAGGGTGGTCCCAGGGGTAGTGCCTGGGGGGCCCCTGGAGCCCAGGGGGAGCGAGGGCGCTACAGCACGGTCCTCCATCATTCCACAAGGACAGCCACCACAGACACCCTCTTCTTCCTCCTCTGATCCGGGAGCTTTCCCCTCTCCGTAGATCAAAGCAGCAGCCTCATGCCAGGCTGGCACAGAGCAGCCCCCCGCTAACAGCTTCGAGTGGCACAAGGGAGGGAGAAAACCCACAGCCCCCCCCCCCATCCCTGAGCACAGCTCAGCCAGATGGGTAAGTCTGGCAGTGCAGGGGTCTGGGCACGGCCCCCCCCAGCTGGCACAGCACCTCAGGGTGCCGGTGGCACAGCCCGTGCCCTCCACCCCAGGCTCCCTCCAGGGAAGACGCTGGCTCTCCAGCGGTAAGGGAGGAACCCTCCACAAGCCAGCACAGTTTATGTTTCCCATATGGAAACAATCTCCATCCAAGAACAGATTTCTTTATAGCAAGCCGTTTATAAACTTCCCCAAAAGCTTTGCACATCAAAAGCCCTGCTCATGTCACTCCCTGGTAAGGCAGCTCAGAGAGCATCCAAGCTGGATCACCCTTCAGGAAAGGCAGCTGAAAACAATTTATCTCCTCTTTTCTTCTGGGGACAAAAAGTTTACAGAGCAAGGGGCTGAATATTCCCTAACATTCAGATCTTCAGCATCCCACTGCTCCTAACCTCAGCTCCCCCTAAATGTTACTTTTCCCCCCCTTGATTTTCTTTATGGGTTATTATTTAAGATACATTGCCTATGTAACTATTTCAGCTCCCACAGTGCCTAAGCAGGCTCAGTTAGTTGGAGAACCCTTGCAAGACAAACTTCTCCATCAAATAAAAGATGCTGAATGCGCACACCCCACTGCCACGCCGCCACCCCTCGGAGCTGCCCCGAGAGTCCCAGGAGCACGGGGCCACGCTCGCCGGGGTGATAGTGGAGAGGAGACTTACCCAAGTGTCCTGCAGCCGCGAGTGCCGAGTGAGCACAGCTCCGTGCTGGCAAGAGAGCCGAGTGCGATTCATGCTTCCCCTCCCAGTATATAACCCGTCCAAATCAATGAATCAGCACGGGGCAGCGTCGGGGTTAGGGAAAGCGCTGGAGCAGAGCTGCTTCCAACTCCTATTTCCTCGGCAAACAGAGCAAGCATCTCAAGGACGGAGTTTTGGGTTTTCCTCTCCTGAACCCCAGCGCTCTTGTTTGAAGACAAGCAGATGGCCCCATGAACGTGCTGCTAGTGCTCAGGTAGCAGCTTGGCCCGGGAGCCCCCACCCCGGTCCCCGGTGGGACACAGCTGGGTGCCCCGACCCGTGGGGGCAGGTGAGGCAAAGCCAGACCCCCGGTCACGATCCTGCCCTTTGCTGGCACACATTCATACCAGGGCTGCTCCATGGCATCGCCTCAGCACATGCACAGCGCTTGTCTCCCCAGCTACAGCCCCTGCAGGCGTCAGGACCTCCGGCTGTGCCCCAGCCCAGGGCTGGCAGCACAGGCAGCCCCCCAACATGCCGACCCTGCCCTCACTTCTCCCACCCGCAGATGCAAACAGGCCAGGAACCCACAAGCACCCACGCCAGGGCTCTGCCCCGCAGGCACCTCACCCAGGGAGCAGGCACCACGCAGGGGTCAGCAGCGTTGCTGGTGGCAGCTGGAAGCCAGGCTGCTTCAGAGAGCCCTCAGCAAGCCAGAGCATCTCCCGCCAGCACTGCCGTGCCTGTGGGTGCTGAGAAACCCCCTCGGTGTCGATTGCAGGCAGACTTGCAACTCCAAAGTGGCACACGTTGTCATCTCCCAGGGGCCACTGCCCTCTTCATCCTCAGTGGCCGTGACACCTGAGTGATGGAGCCCAGCACCCAGGGGTGTTTGGGAAGCAGGGCACAAGCCCGTCCCATCTGCTCAGGAGCACCTGTTGCCACCCCTCCCCTGTCCCCTCCAGCCCACATGGGTGCATGGGGGTGCCCTTGCTCCCCCCTGCCCAGCCCAGGCCCCTCCCCATGCCCACCTCTCCTGAGCAGCCCTGGTCCAGCAGCCACCAGGAACAGGTATTTGGGAGGAAGCAGCTGAAGAGAGCCAGCATTCATGGCTTCCCGGAGCCGGAGCAGTCCCGTGCTAACCACGGGGCAGCTGGAATTTCCCTGACCACGTCTAATCCTGTCTCAGCCCACCCATGTTTCCGCCAGCCACAGCAGCCCCTGCTCAGGTCCCAGCCAGTGCTAACGAGCTGCTGGAGATGGGAACAGCATGGGGCTGCTGCCGAAAGGGCACGAAGGAGCAAGGCTGCCTCCATCCCCATGCCGCAGTGTGCTGTGCCGTGAGGGGTGGGAGAGTGCAGGGCAGTGCAGGGGACAGGGACCTTGTTCACAGTGGAGATCAGAGCAGGATAAACAACAAACTACAGGGATGGAGAGAGAAGTTTCCAGCCAGGCTCTGAGGAAGGCGACAGGGATCGTGGGAAGAGGGTAGGGAGTGGGACCTCAGCCGGAGGCAACCGCTGCCGACATGCCAGATTGCATGGGGGCGGCCCCGCTGCTGCGGGACATGCCGGATGGCCACGGACCCCTCCCCAGCCAGGGAGCGAGCACTGAGGCTGGGGCTACCCCCGGCCACACTCCCTGCCCACTCCTGGGGCAAAGCCCATAAATTTGGTCACAGAGAAGGGGCATTTTGAAATCACCACCCACAAGTGCTTTAGCTCACGCTCTATTGACATAGCGTATTTTCCCAGCTCCATGATTCCCAAAATATCCTCCCCGCTTCCTTGACAGCGGTGCGGCTGGAGGTCAGGCAGCGGGCTTGGGAGCTGCCCGCTCCCTGCAGCCCTGGCACAAGCGCAGGGCTCTCATAGCCTTACTGCACCCTTATCACCGGCTCTGTCTGCCCGCTACCAGCGCCAGCGCTGCTGGGCTCCTGCCTGCTCTGACTCACCCCAGAAGCACACAGCTTTTCAGCAAGGCAACACAGAAATTAAACACCAGCACTTCCGAAAAACCACCACCCCAAGCCCAGTCCGACAGGAATGTTGGACTCGGCTCCTTCCAAGCAGCGCTGCCCCAGGGGGGACGCAGGGTGGGTACCCTCAAACACCCCAGGAAGGGGGGATGATCAGATTATGGTACCTACAGCCACGCAGAGCACCTGAAGTTTCGGACAAGCCCAGGTAATGGCCCTGCCAAAACCCCAGATGCCTCTACCCAAGCCTCGGGAACCTGGCTCCGGCCCCTGACTGGGAAGGATGAGTCTGTTTTCAAGACATCCCTAAAAATAAAGCAAAGCTGAGTAACTGCACAAGCCCGCGCACTGCACCCGCAGTGGAGAGGGAGCCGCTCGCCGAGGTGAGCGCACAGAGCTTGCCCCAGGCTACAGGCAAGGGGCGGGGGGCAGGCAGGGAAGGGGAGCTGGTGCCTGCGGTGTGAGATCTCTGGACAGACACATGGACATGCTCTGCACATCTGGAGGGGAGAGACAGCTCTCAGAGACAGCATGCAGATGTTATTGAGGGTGAGATAAGTGTTTTGCAAAGGGAGGCTGCTCCACATAGCTGAGAGCTCACACAGTGCTGGAGGGAGCGGAGCAAGCCTCACGCCATGGGAAAGCCCCAGGGTCCAGGTCTGGGGACCTTCCCCCAGCTCCAGCCACACCATCCAGAGAAAGGTTGAACCCCCTGACCAAGCTCAGGATGGCGTGGAGTCACTGCTGTGTCCCTACACGTCTAAGGGGACGATGGAGCCCAAGGGTGGGCACCTGCCAGACCCTGTGCCCCCGCGAGATGGGGCTGGCAGCAAAACCTGCGGTCATGGCTGGGCTGGGGGGGTGATCCTCCCCCGCAGAGCCCCCAGCCCTCCTCGCTGTCTCTGCTGTCCGTACAGTTTTCTGATTCCTCACCAAAGGCAGTGGCCAAACACTGCAGTGTGGGGAAAAACAGGAACACGTGGTGCTGCCCCACAGCCCAGCCGCTGCCAGCAGTCGCAGCCTGGGCTGGAGGTGCCCTTGCACCCAGGAGCCCCCCAGCGCTTTCTACTTTCTCCACATGCTGCTGAGCCCACAGGAGAGCTGGAGGTCCTGCGGCAAGTGGTCCAAGCTAACGTTACCCCCCTTGAACTTTGATGTAAGCCTGGCGGGAGCTCCCGGCGGCTGGCAGGGCCAGGAGCAGGCAACTGAGCCTGCTGAGGCCATCCCGAGCCACTTGCATTTAACACAATCTGGGTTCCCAGCATCGTCAGGGCTCCCATTTGTCCTGTGACCTCTTGCACAAGCCCTGGTGCTCCACCGCACCAAGTTCGGCCCCAAAACACCACCAGCCAGGGAGGTCCCAGGAGCCTCAGAACAGCAGCATCACCCATTTTTGGGGAGGTGGGCCTCCCTCCTGGACAGCGGGACAGTCCCAAGTCCGTCCATGCTGGCACACCTCCAGCACATCCCCACGGGCAGGGTGGTGGGTGCAGCAAAGCCAAGCAGCTCTGAATCACCAAGGGACTTGAAGCTGCTTGGAAAAAATCATGTAATCGCTAAAATTAGCAGCTTGTGGGCTTGGCCGGGAGACCACATTGCTCATCTGCCAAACAGCTGAGCACACTCACCCACAGCCCGCTCCCCCCCAGCCCCTGCTCCCCACACACATCCAGCTCCCAGCAGCCCTGGGAGGGATGGGACATCCCCAGGCCCCGTCGCGCCCCGCAGCGCAGGGCTAGGACCCCCCCCAGTTATCTTGCACCTCTGCAAAGCACCCACCACACTATGAGAAACCCCCATGGTGGCCCCCGGTGCTCACGGAGACCAGCTGGCCCAGGGCATCGAGCCAAACTCTGCTCTGCTGCAGTGTCGGAAGAGGGCGGAGGGCTGGGCTAGGGGCCAGGGGAGGGGGTCCCCTCAGTGCTCCAGCACAGGGGGACACCTCCGGGCCCAAGCCGTGCAGCAGGACACGTAGGCTCAAGCCACAGCTGAGGGGTGAAGGAAGGCGCGTTAGTCCCTCAAAGGCTGGTGCTGCCCCCCACCTACCCACGCATTAGAGAGGCACCAGCAGCCCCTGCCCCACCGCACCCCCACACCCTAACACTTTGAGGAACCAAGAACCAGAGCTCCTCTATAGGGCCAACGATCCAGCCCCCATGGCGTGTTCAGCTCGCTGCTTGAGGAATGCAGGGCCAGGGCTGCCTTGCTGCTTGTGGCTACAGGCTGCTCCATCTACATCTGCCCCAAGGGCTGGGGGCATGTCCCATCTTCCCTGGGGAAGTACATGTGCAGGGCAGGAGCTTTGGGAAGGAGCAGCAGCCCTGGTCCTGGATGGGCAGCAGGGATGGCCATGAGGCTAACCCACCATCCAAGCACCAGACCCACCACAACCCTCCTGGAGCTCAAGTAAAACGGCATTTAGGATCCCAAGCATCAGCAGGACTTGCCCAGCCAGCAGGACCGGCTCCTCCAGGCTCAGCCTGAGCCCTGAGCGATAGCAGCAGCACGCAGGGCTTGGCGCAGGCTCAGGGCAGCGCTAGGCTGGAAGGAATGTGGGGCTTGCGGCCAAGTCCGCCTGGAAAGATAATCCAAAGCGGAAAGAGCTTGTCCGATGGGCGCTGGGAGAGGGGGGAAGGACTGGCTGGAGCAGGAGGCGATGGCAGGGGGCTGTCCCAGTGCATGCACTGCAAAGCGTTTGCTGGACCAGCTTTGGCCTGTTCTCCATAAAGCCATCCCTAACACCAGGGAGGGCACCAGGGACCCCTTCCCAACACCCCAAGGGGGAAGGGGCTCCATCTTTCCCCGGTGTCCGGCAAAGCCAGCAGAGGAGCGCACAGCAGGCTGCGGAGCTGCTGCCAGCTGTCACTGGCTCCCTGCCCTGAGCTTTTTTCATCTAGAGACACAAAGGCACAGCTGGAAGCCTGGCACGTTGTGGAGAAACACCACAGTCCTACAGCAGCAATTCCACAAGAGGGGCCAAGCCCAGTGGTGGGATGTCTCTGGGTGCTGCTGGAGCAGCGGATCCCCACCCCACAACAAAGGGGGACTCGCCCAGCATGGTTCAGGCAAGAGGCTTTGCCAGGGCTCATCTGCCCATAAACACGGAGGAGGGAAGGGGATGTGAACCCAGACTCCTGCTAGGAAAATGCAGGCATAGCACCTCCATAGCTTGTCCAACTCTGGACGGAGCTGTGGCAAAGCAGGAGCTTCAGGCCTCCCGATTGCTTTGAGAGCCTGTAAACACTCACAACCTCAGCCTTGTCCCGTGGGTACAGCCCTTTGGCTGCATCTCCTCCCAGCTATTCCGTCATCCCTCGGAAATGCTGTGCTCTGATATCACGGCTGCTGAATCAGCTTCCCCAGGCGAGATGCGCTGGTCAGAGACCTGGAGGAGACATGGCCAATGCTCCATAACGTCAGGCTGAGGATCCCAGAGCTCCTGCCTCACAGCCAGCGGTCACACGTGCTTTTGAACCATGGAGCACTGCTGGGTGTCTTTTCTCCAAGCACATCTGCCATCACCCAGCTTCTCTTTGCTACCGGCAGAGGGAGGATCTGAGGTGCGGGCTCCAGTCTTGCCGCTACACGCTGGAGGGCTGAGCTGCATTTAGTAGGTGCCCACCAGAGCTCACTCCCCTCTGCAAGCAGCGACAAAGTCTCTACAGCAGCTACTGGCCTCATGTGGCAGAGGTGAAACGGGAAAGGGCCGAGATCCTGGGGACACGAGCACAGCACACGGGTGCTGGTGGCTTGGAAAGGTCCTGCAGCAGCCGGGAAGCAGGCAGGAAGCTGCCAGCACTTACATCAGCAGTTAATTCCCTCCTTGCCCCCACGCTCTTTGGGCTATTAGGAGGGGACTCTGTGTGCTCAAGTCCCAAGAAGCAAAGGAGAACAGCACCTGTGGTGACATCAGGCTGGAACATGCTGTGCACTCCCGCAGCCCAGCAGTCAGAGGCTCCTGCTGCTCCAAGGCGGAGAGAGCAGAAGCAGCCGCCGCAGGAGCAAGCGTGTGAGGGAACCAAGCAAGTTACAGAAGACCCTTGGCTTGGGTGCTCTGGCGACACGCTCCAAGCGCTCCCAAAGGCAGCTTCTGGGACTCAGAGGTCTGGTTAACCTCTGCTGCCAAGCACACACGTGCTTTGAATCCACCCTTTCCCAGCAGCAGGGATGCCCCGGACCAAGGATTAGATACCTCCAACCTTTTCCAGCCTGGTGGTAGAGGCCAGGCAGTAGTTTGCAAAGATGTGGGCTGCAGAGACCAAGAAAAACCTCGCCAATACACTGGCGATGGCAAGCCATCGGCACCTTGAGACACCAGCAAGGCAATGGTGCCCAGAGAGAGGGTCCGAGGTGCAGCTGCGCATTCCCCAGGGAGCCCTCCCTGCTGCTTCCCCACCTGCCACAGCCGCCGTCATCCTGACCTGGAAGACTGTCCCTTCTCCAGGAAAAATGGAGATGTGATATAAACAAGCACATCCTTGGATTTCCCAGGCCAGGGAGTTTTGCAGGAAGGGCCGAGCTCTGCTGGGCAAGAAGCAATGAATCATCAGCAGCTCAAAACAGGACACCTCAGAGGAAGGGTTACTAAAACACCCTTACTGCTCCAGCCTTTTGTTGTCTGCTGACTTCACTTCCCTGTCTGGCTCAAGCGCGGGGAAAGCCCGATGACAGCATGTAGAGACGAATCATCCTCCTCTGAGCACTTGACTGTACGCAGCCGCGCGCCAAAGCCCCCACGTGCCAGAGCTCAGTGACTGCAGAACAGAAGCCAAGGGAGCAGCGCGGAGACCCAGCTGGCCCCGCTGCGGGGCTGGGGTGGCCAAAGGAGGGTTCAGAAAGATGGCAGCTGCTGCTAACCTGCTGCTCTTCCACAGGTCGGACATCAGGGCGTCATATGCCCATACGGTGACCAAACTGTTGCTTTTTCTCATAAATCAGCGCGCATCCGAGTGCCCGTAGCTATGAGCGCGTTTCTTCAGTGTCTCACCGAGGCAAACAATAACCAGCATGGTTTGTAGAACAATTCCCTCGTTACTCCAGATTATACTTATCTCCTGCCTGCTGCAAGCAGATGCCTGCGTGGCACTTGTATGACAGCGCTGGAGCTGGAACAACACTAAGTGGTCATTACAGTTGCCCAACAAAGAACCTAAATTTGTAACAAGTGCCTCCTTTTAAGCACTAGCATGTAACAACCCAGAACCACCACCAAGAAAGCTTCACGTTGGCTTTGACCTTCTCTTAAATATACTACAATAAATATTCTGGTGCTTCTGTTTATGAATCCGGTCCCAGTTTGCTTCACACCAGCTGTAGCGACTTGCATTTCTGCTCCTTTAGAGATGGCTCTACCTACCATTTAGCCAGGGTTGCTAAATTTTGATAAACCTCACCAGCAAGGCGATGGTTATTTAACACCATAGAAGAGCATTGCTACTTTTCACAGCCTAGACCAGGAATTCAAGCCCAGAGCACCCTGAGCAAAGCTGTCCATAGTTTATCCTCATTGCCTAGAGTAGCACACAACGGGGAACAGGCCACAAACCTGCAGCAAACGCAAGCTCTCTTCAGCTCAGGCCTGTACAGCGCCATTTCAAGTCCATCCAGGAGAGACCTCAATAGTTAGACAGTCAGTACGGCTAGAAAAGGACTCCTGGAGCACAGGGTCTCCTGCCCAAGGAGCCAGAGAACCACATCCAGAGGTTGATTCAGCCCTAGCTTTTGAGCACAATGGCGGAGCTTCAAAGAGCTAAGTCACATAATTAAGATAAAAGCTAATAGTTAAATCCAAGAGCGACCAAAACCCGCTGTTGTCTGCACACGCAGTCTGACAGCTACCAGTCTATTTACAAACTAAGATACTCCTATCTCTCAAAATATTAAAAAACACATTTCAGTATGAAGACCAAAACTCACACTTCTGCCTCGTAGTTGTCTTTGCATATCAACACTTGAAAAGGCTGAAAGTCAGGGAGTAATACTATGGAATAAGGAGAGGTAAAAAGTGCTGAGACCAAATATGACTGAATATGCTACTGCAAACTGCAATTTGATGGAGATGCGTATACTCCCCAGCCAACTTTAAAAAAAAAAAAAGGTGGTGACACTTCAGGGCCCTCGGATCAGGCAAGCTCCCTGCCGCTGTGTTGCACACCTATATTTTGCTAGGCAAGCCCAGGGGAGACTGTCCCCTTCTCTGCCAGCTCCGTCAAGACCAGCTCTCAAACCAACGACACTGCTCCGGAGCCAAGCCTCAGTCCTGGGCATCTGCCTGGTACTCCGGTTTCAAGACTGACTGCATCATGCAGCAAGTAACGCCTTGCTTTGCAGACCACTGGTCAAAGGTTAAGGATAAAAGTTTTTACTTAACGTTCAGATTTGTAGCAATGTTACAAAGTTTCCAAAAAACCCAAACACACACACAAAATACATCAAGGTTATACTTCTCAGTCCAGCATCTTTCTTGTCTTCCTCTGGCTAAGCTAGAGGAAAGCACCGATAGCTTTAAATGGTACCCCTTCCTCCTGCCATGTCCTGGAAAGGAGCTGAGGACAGAAAGCAAAAACTAAGACACTTGCACCGTATCATTCTGCCCCCACCTCCATTTTTAAAAGGTCTTTTCCAGCGTCTCCTCCCAAAACTATTTCTTTTCTCAATGAGCAGACAAAACGCTGCAGGCAGCATGAGGCATAATACCATTTGGAGCACCGCAGGCAGCCTTTACAGCACGGTTAAAGGCGTGTTCCTATGCGGACATCCCTACGCTGGTGCCGCTTCCAGGTGAGCACGAAGCAGGCAGCGGTCTCCGGCAGGGACAGGGGTGCAGGCCAAGCGGGGAACTAGAAGCACACACGTAGAGGTGACCACAGATTTTCTTTCAGCTCTCCCTCTGGGTTCATGCACCAAGTGCTGCAGCAACGTACAGTAATTACAATCACTTTTGGCAAACGCTCGAAGGTACATAAAAGTGCATTTTCATTATGCTGTAAAAACAAGGTTTTTATGGTTCTTGTTACAAAATTTGTAATCCATATCTGAATCAAGTGTGAACTGCCCAAATCCTTGAAATGCATCCAAACCAGCACTTCTAATCCTCTCTTTGGCTGTTATTCTCTATCTTAAAAAATTTTATCAGAACTACAGGCTGAACAGGAGTATTTCTGGAGTGCAAGAGCTGCCTAGTTTTACCCATCACATACAGACTGAGTGCAACGGTTACAGTCTGGAGTGCTAAAATCAAACTGTGAAGGCACAAGAATAGCTGACAATAAGCAATTCTGATATTAAAATAGCGCTTAGCACTCCAGCGGGCTGGCAGCTCGTCCCACCAGGCAAGAGTAGTTAAATCTGTTCCTCTGACACGGTTGGTTTCTACTATGACGCTGGGAGAAGTTTGGGTCGGAACATCTGAGAAATGAAACCTAGGCTGTCCAACGTCTTCAACATGCGAGTAGGTAAAATCCAAAGTTGCAAGAGGAATTGATGCAGGTGTGCTGGTATCCATGTCGGACACTGTTGTTACAGTAGTCTTCTGAGATGACATCAAGCGCTCCGTCACAAGAGAAGGCGAAGCCTGGGAATAAATTGAGCTGAGCATCTGGTATGTAATGGCTGAGGTTGGCAGGCACTTCAGGTGATCATCTGTTAGAGCCACAAGAGAAATATTCTGTAGTGCCAGTGGGCTGTCACACATTAGCGATGGCATGTTTTTAACTATCTCCGTGCTCTTTTGGAGCCACTCTTGGAAGCCAAGAATTTGGCAATTGCATTTCCAAGGGTTGTTGTCGAGGAAGACTTCTTGCAGCTCAGGTAAAGTGGTAAAGAAATCTCCAGGAAGAGACTGCAGCTTAGTACTATTCAGGTAAACTTTCTGAAGGTGCTTGAGATTATGAAAAAGCTTTCTAGGAAGAACCTCAAGCCTCGAATCAAAAAGGGAAATGTTCTGCAGTTTCTGCAGGCTCAGGAAGATGCCCTCTGGCAGACTGGAAATATTGTTTGTATGCAGAGAAAGGCCCCGCAGTTCATTCAGACCACTGAATACATTCTTAGGAAGAACACTAAGCTCTGGATTAAAACTCAGCACAAGAAGCTCTAAATTTGTCAAGTTACTGAACACAAAATCTGGTATTGTTGAGAGCTTTGTGCAATACAGCCACAAGCTAACAAGATGCCTCATTTCTCCAAACAATACTTCTGGAAGAGACTTCAGTGGGTTCCTGTACAAGGTCAATTTAGACAGGTCATGCAAATGCAGAAAGAGCCCAGGAGGCAAAGCCTCAAGCTTGTTTTTGGAGAGCGTTAGGCTTCTCAGTTTATGAAGACAACTAAATGCATCAGGGGCGATGGACTGGATGTTATTGGAATGCAGGAAGAGTTCCAGCAGCTCCTTCAGGCTATCAAACATACCAGACTCTACTGAAGACAGCCTGTTAAAATACAGCATCAGCTTCTCAAGCCTGGTTAACTTACTAAATATATTTCTAGGCAGTGCTGCCAAACAATTTCTTGACAAGTTCAGTACTTTGAGTTTGGCAAGTTTCTTCAGCACGCCACTAGGAAGTGCTGTTAGTTGGTTTTTGTTCAAGAAAAGCTCCTCCAAACTAGCCAGTTTGTCAAACAGATTTTCTTCAATGGATTTCAATCTGTTACTTTCAATGATCAATTGCTGAAGCTGTACCGTGTCATCAAACACTTCTGGGGGAAGTTCAACCAGCTTATTATCTAGCAGCTTGAGGGCTTTTAGCCTTCTCAAGCCTTTAAAAGCCATTGGTGAAATCAGAGAGATGTTGTTCGAAGACAAGATGAGATGCTGCAGCTCCGCCATCCCAGAAAAAACATCCTGCAAGTATGTTACATTCGTGTCCGTTATGTGAATTTCTGTCATGTTGCAAGGCAGATTTAACGATTCCAGGTCTTTTATGTGGGGACCAGAACAATGAATTGCATTTTTTGAGAAGCAGTCACATTTCTGAGGACAAATAGATGCATCCAACTGGAAGAAAAGCTTGATCATCACTGACAAACGGAGCACCAACATCCTTGTTGAAGTGCCAGAAACATTAGCTGTCACAAGAGATAAGAGAGAGTCAGGATTTAATCATGGGTAGTTAATAACTTAAGCAGTCAACAAAGTTGTGTGAATATATTATAAAACCTGCAAGTGCATGTGAAGTTTCTCTTGGCTTGAAAACAAACTTTGAAATCTCTGTTACTGTTGACTGCAAATATTTCCAAGGTACTCAGCTTACACTGAGAAGTACAGGTAAAGCTCTTTTGTAAATCAAGTATTCCTTGTTTATATTTCCAGTAGTCAAGTCTAATAAAAGCATATGAAAATCATGAAGAAACTATAAATCATCATAAGGCATGTATTTATTTGAACAGAAAAGCACTAAGTTACACACAAAAAGTCTTTAAAAAAATTATCAAAAGCTCCTGCACCCACAATATTTTTTTATTGTAGGTTACCTGAGGTTTAAAAACAAAGTTTAGCCTGCAAAAATAGATAATTGAGGTAAAAAGGGTGTCCTATATTTTAAGTGGCCAAAAGCAAAACAGAACGCAGTTCTGTTAAACCATCTCTCAGCATTTGCAAGCGATCACTTCTTGGAACAGCCCAAGAACACACAAGAAGTAACAGGCTATTTCTGACATAGCCTGAAATAACACACAAGAGCTCACGCAGCACAGGACAGTAGCGGGCTCTGATAACCAACGAGTCCCAACAGTTTCAACAGCTCACTGCAATACTAAGTTATCAGCAGAATAAAAAAATACAATGAAATGAGAGGAAAGAAGTGCCGCAAAGTTAGCTAGAAAGCCATAGCGATAAAGGTAGATCTGCATGAAACATACCACAAAGCTGGAGAGTTGTATAGATCTCCAAACACAAAAAAAGGAACAGGAAAGCAATCATTGTAGCTGGAATGATAATATTTAAAGGAGCAAGTCAAACAGAAATCCTCTACAGTTTAGAAATATTTCCTTAGTGAAATCAACAAGTCCAAGTGTATCAGAAACCTGGAAGTCAAGCACCAGGCTGATCAGTAGAAGCAGCAGCTGGGACAGCTGGAAAAGTTCTGCAGACACAACTGGAACAGCGTCAGTCTCCAGCACCGAGAACACTGGGGGAGAGGAGGGCTCTGTTCCAACACAGCCTTTTCCAGGGGCAAGGATGAAGCTCTCCCAGACCAACCCCACAGACAGACATGGGTACAAACCCCAACACTTAAAGTCAGGTGGGATAGCAGAGCTTCTCACACGCTTAACTGCTGACAAGGACATAACAAAATGGATCCAAAACCAGCTGCTGCATCAAAAAAAGCAAAAGGGAGTACTTTAAAAAAAATATCCTTGGTTAAGTTCAAAGTACTGAAGACTGATGAAACACGCATCACTTCTCAGGAAAGGAAGGGCACGGCACCCAGTAGTATCAAGTACCAGCAACATGGTGCCGCAAAGCAAGCTCTCACTGGGCTTTCTAAACTCTTTGAATGAGACTGCAAGTCACCAAAAAAAGGCCTTGAGATTGCACGCTTCCAAAGGACTTTGCCATGTCAAACAAGAACCCTTCAGAGAATCTCACCCTCGTAGTAATCCCTCCCAACTTGACCATCTCATACAAACCAGTGATGCCTTCACCTCAACAGAGAAACTCATGAGCCAGCCTGGCCCTGATCGTACCTATCCCCCACCTCAGCACACTGATGACAAGCACATCCCCGTGCACCCAGGGCGAGTACCTCACCCCACAGCCCGCACCAGTGGCGTGTGAGCACAACCCTCTGCACGGGACAAATGCATCAAGAAATTTGTTTCAAGCCCTGACTGGCGTCTCAACCTACGCCAACGCAACCCAACAGCAGAACTACAGGGCTCAGCGAGGCAGGAGAAATAAGGGTCTAGAGAAGTAATGGGGCGGGACGACCCCAAACTGTTATTCTATAGGCTGCAAATGCAGGTCCATCACATTCTGCAGGCCAGAGTCTGTAAAATAAGAAGCAGGGTAACACTGGTCTGTAGACCGGGGATGTCCATTTTCCTGGTCTCATAACAAAAGGTAAGAGAATATTCAACAAGACAAGGTTAGACACTCAGAAGTGCTAGAAGACATACCTTTTCACAAACAAACATTGAAATGGTAGAAATTCTTTGCAAGAGACTAAAGTCACAATTGTATGACTTGTACAGGAACTGGACACTCCCATGGATCTCAAACATCTAGAGCTGCTAATGGTATTTTTTAAAGAAATGTTTATAGTAGAGAATGCAGTAAGATCCACATAAGGATCATACTTATACATTCCCATGTATTAAAATTTTCTCAAACCCTCATGTGAAACACCTGCCATTCCAGAACGGACACCAGCCTGGCTGGTCATTTACCATCTTCTGGTCTACAGCCTCTTTCTTTCCCTTCCTACCACCCCTTTAATGTTTCTCAGACTCTGAAAGAATCCCAGGAGCAATACATTAATATTGTTAGTATATTAAGTCATATATCAGTTTTGAACTTAGCTGCAGAGAATATTGAGCACATGTATAATTTACTATGATGCTTAATTTTTTTAATTTCTTGTGAGTTTCTAAACTCATATGAGCATGAAGAAGGAATTTGGAACTGTACCATAGAAACTTATCTGCTTCTTAGAGGAACTTACGAGGAGCATAGCAGGCAATCAGGCTTCACCATGATTCTGCACTTTAAATGGGAAGTAAAACAGCAAAATGCATCCTCTAGATAACACTTTCACCCGTATTTGCATAACTATTATGAAAGCCCAAAGAGTATTTTAAGCTTCAGAGCAGATTTTGCCTACATTTAGTTGTGTAAGCAACTAATTGTACACAGGTTGTACGCAACTCCAAAAGTAGAACTTGAGACCACTCACAAAACGGGAGAAAGTTTGAAGTCACACATGCAACAGCACAAAAACCACTTGTAGCTTCTTTGACTGATATTAGAGTAGGTGCTTCAACCAACCCAATGCAAACCTGGCTAGAGTCAGAAATCTATATTTCAACATGAATTATGATCAGAAAGAAATTTCAAACTTGTAAGAGTTTCACCATGGTCTGCTACAGAGGTGCAATAGGTGCAATACACCTACTTTAAACAACCAAGTGACTGATCTGTACCCTTCACAAGGCTGCTCTGACTTTTACTTTCTGGCAAGATTAGAGTCAAAGCAATTTGAGTAAGGAATGAAAAGTTTTCTACTTAACCCGTTGGCTAAGCAATCCGGGGTTGACGCATTTGGCTTCTGTTTTTCCTCCAAGTCTTCTGTAGTCACAGGCCAACAAAACCTAAAGCCTGAAAGACTCTGCAGAAAGAAAAGCTTTAAGTTTTCAAAATACTAGCTTGAAATCAGAAGATTAAGTTTTTGTAATGAAGTTTCAAATGAAGTTTTGTAATGAAGGTATTTCAAACACCTTCCAGTTTAAAATCACATGCTCTGTCAATGAACGTTTAAACAGAAGGTGAGCTGCAGGGTGGAAAAGACATCTTCATTTCTATATGATTTTTCTGAAGATGACTGTGACAACAGTGCTAACAACCAAGAACATTTGCCCAAGATAATGTCTCCCACGCATCAAAGAAAAGAAGGAACATCTGGATACAGAAGGTGGAAACAAGCTGCTATTATCACATGTACAAGGTCTGGCTTTACAATAGCTCTTATAAGGCACCCGGTGAAAGTACGGTCAGCATTACCCCACTGCAGAACAGCGGTGCTACGGTATGCACGGCTAACACATGGCGTGCGTACTTCACCTCCATCTTCAACAACACAGAGGCACTGACCAAGATACCCACAACATCAGCCGGAGTAAGCATGTATTCTTCGACAAGCTTTGGATCTAATTGTATAAAGATTAATTAAAAACAATTTCATGAAACTAATGAAAAGAGTTAAAATATCTGTTCATTTTAATTTTATTTTCAAAGAGCTTCAGTCACAAAAATGATTTACAAGTCTATTTACAATTCTACTGTACAGTTATTTATGTATGCCTTTTGACAACAGGGTACCATTCTAGAGCAGCAATACATATTTTAAATACAAAGATGTAGTATCATTTCAGATTTAAAAATAAAAAGGAAGCTGACCTTCTAGAGAGCGCTGTAATGATGAACCTTTTAATCTGTGTTAGGCTTGAGGAAATCATGACAAACTGAGTAGTTTCTGGTTCACATAATTATCAAACAAGCTGCAGTTTGTTGAAAATAGCTTTAAAAACCTGAAGCTTTACTGTATAAAATCAACATATTAGAGACTCTAAAAATTGTCAAAAACCCACAGCTTTCCCTTAGACATACAAAAACCTAAGTTTACAATTCAGAATTTCATGGGAGAAATCCTACAGAACTTTAGCTCTCTCATTTTGTGATGACCAACATAAGCATTAAAAATTTGCAGCATAAAAAGGACTCCACATCTGCTTAGTATTATACTGTATACGCACATACAGTACGGGATTATTTACCCAATTTGGGATGACTGTTCAGCACAACCTTCATGATGAAAGAAAAAAATAAATAGAATTAAAAATCCAACAACTTTTAAAAGTGCAACAGTAAGAGTTCCCAATTTAAAGTTATGATGAATATGGACAGTCAGTTCTGTGGGTGTTTAGGCGCTACTACTCAAGCATTATTTGCAGCATTTTCTTTACAGTAGATTTCGTTCTATAGTACATGAAACTAGAGTTACTGCTAATTGAATCTGAAGGGAAGAGAAAAAAACAACTTTAAAAATAACCCTGAGGGATATAAAATTTAATGATCTTGCAATTTATTTCTAAAAAGTAACATTATTTAGCAGTTGCTTTTCTGGGTAGACCAGTCCTTTAAGTATGTGCATAAATAATATTTAAAAATCAGTAATATTTACAAATCCTAATACATCAAAGTAAAATACGTACAGATTAAAGTCTGCATACACAAATAATTTAATAATAAATCCAACTTCTCAACGTAAGGCCAAAATATACAGCAGGAAGAAAATGTCTACCAAGTATCTAGTGGAGATCACTAAATTGGTCTGTTCACCTGAATTTAGACTTCCAAGATGAACATTAGAAGAGATCCTTTTCACTACAAACTGAATTTCATCTTACTTCAAAAGCAGAAACTGAATACGCTAGTGCAGATCTAGTTTGCTGCATTTCTGAAAACCAGAAAAACTAAACTGCTCAAAATGAGAAAAATTATAGGTGGCCAAACTCAGCTCTTGGGCAGGAAGGCATAAATCCCAATAATTGCAGAAGATGCAGAAGCTTACTTTGTGGCTGAACTTGCAACAACAAGAAGAATTCTCAGAAAAGCTGATTTATTATTCTTGACTAAGCGTCAGAAGCAAATAGGTCAGAGCTCAAGCATGCAACCTCAAGAACATTTACTAACTCTGAACTCATACCTTGAGGAAACTAGCTCCCATTTGCAAAATATTCAAGTTTAACAGGCTCATGACCCATTAGTCACTCAAGTGGAGACGCTTGGCAGTATCAGTTTTAGTAAGAGTTCCCTAAAATGTTCTCCAAAGACAAACCCACCTTAATAAGCTGTTTCCTCCTCACTTTCTGGATAAGTCTAATAAACTAGAATAAGATTGAAAGACTAGCTTCAGAAACCGAACAAGCCAAGAGAAATTACCAGTTTAGAGAAAGTATTAAGTAGAAGCATAGAAAATGGAAAGACACATATGTTTTCTTTCACTTCTGATGGAATAACCAAGCTAAAGTGGTCAATGAAATGGAAAGCAAAAGCTTATGTGATTAAGGATAAGTCACAGCTCCCAGGTCCAAGATGCATAGCTTCACAACATTTTTCAACTGAAATATTATTGTTCTTTAAATTTGAATACTACTTACGCAGCTAAGAATTATTCTTCATCAATTATTCCATGCTACAAAGATTTTATAAAATCAACATTGACAGAAATTAGCCAACTGACTCACGATTAATAAATTTATCCAAGTCCACAATTGCAGACCTCTTAAAAGCTACCAATGTTGTTCGACGTTTATGACGCTAAGAAGCCAGGATAATAAGACTTTTACATTGCTCTATTGAATGAATGTTAAGAAAACCACTTCCCTCTTCCTCCTGCTCCACCCCTCAAAAACAAACAACAAAAAAAAAATCAGGAAAAGAGTTGACAGCTGGACTAGAGGATAGTATACTATGTGCATACTATTTATGAGCAGCAAGTGCTAATAACTTAAACCCCCAAGTTCTAGGAAAAAGTCTTCCAAACCATTTAGCACCACTTTTAAATTCCCCATTGGCACAGTACGTTCAAACACTGCAGAAACCGTAACATGAGCAGTGGGGGACGCTATCCGTACTGCCCTACGGAACAGCACATGGGAATTAGGCCTGACCTGAAAAATTCCCCTTATTAAAACAATGCTGGAATGGAATCATCTCCACAGGAATTTTAAGAAACACAAAACAAAACCTCAAATTCCATCATCAGAGTACACAGAATTCAAACCGATCTCAGCCGGCCAGGGAGTTTGGGGCTCTCCTTCCACAACTGCTCCAAAGGTCCCGACTTCCTTCTCTAAAGAACTGTGATTTCTCCAGATCCCCGATCCCCTCCCAAAGCTCGGAGGTGTCTGAACCAGTCAGTTACATCTGATCAAAACAGACTGATCAAGAGTCGGTATTTTTATCATCTTCCCAAAGACACCAAACACAACTTTCAGAAAAGTTTAGCAAGTTGAAGATGTTTTGGAGATAAGTAATTTGTGGGGTTTTTTTTTTTAAAAAAAAGTTTCATCTTTGCAGATCTCTTTTTCTAGTGGTCTTGTGTTTTGACACCGCCTAATGGCAAAACGATGTATCGCTACCTCAAGTGCTTAAGCAGCATTATTGGTGATGCAAGCTTTGCTTTTTTTTCTTTTTTTTTAATAAAATCCACATAAGCATTATAGTTCTGCAGCAAGACAGATTTTAGCTCATCTATTTTCTCTTAATTTTGTTTCATACAGCTACATATAGTGCTTAAGACACTGGCAGACTCTTTGAAATGCGTATGTTCTTAATGTGCACAAACACCAAGCGTGGGCATGTGAAAATACTCCTCCCTCCCACCCCCATTTCCCTTGCAGCAGTAACTCTGGCCTTACTACTTCATGGTATATAGGAAAACTATCTTAAGATTTACAAATAAAACATGGTCCACAAAGGGATAATCCAACCCTTCTGCTGGAAAAAGCAAGATCTGTGGAGAAATGCACAGCTAAATGTAATAAAACATGAGACAGAAGAAAGTGTTAAGATTCTCCAGCCTTCCTTCTCCAAAAACTTTAGAGTGTAGCCAAATGCCTCCTTCTCTGGAGGCCACCTAAGCCCTTCCTTGGGGTTAGCTAGAAAAGAAGCTAAGAACCCACTTGAAAGCAATGTGCTTTCTTCTTAAGGACAGAGCATATTGCTTCTACAGCATTCCCAATTCCTGCTGTGGCAGACTAAAGAATTAAAACTTAAAATCCAAACTTTACACCTGGAAACACTCCTTACTAGTAGGGACAAACTTAGAGGTACACACACCAAAACTTTAGAACCGTTCTGAGGCACAAAGCTTTTCAACAGTGAATATAAAAAAAGCCCCAACATGACAAGGTTATTATGTGCCTCTAGTACTACCATGAAACCATTACATCATAGGGTTTACATGAACACATGCCCGGGTAAGCAGGTTAGAACAATGATTAAGATACTCCAGGCGAATAAAGTGAACCTGTTTTAACTGCCCTGCAGTTTAAACCTTCAAATACATCTCATTTAGGAATAATGAAATTTGAAAGAAGGTGGTAGGAACACAATCATTTTTGTTCTGCCTAAGGTAACCTACATTTTTAAAATGTATAGCCATAAGATGTCTGGCTCTGAACTCTGTATTCAGAGAGACAAAACAGTTGGAAATATCTGCATCAGAATTTGACATTTAGTATACCGCATTTCAAATAAAGCCTTAAAATTACATTCTTCTGAATACTACTAAAGACACACGCCACCAAGAGCCACTGTTACTTTACAGTGAGATTTGATATGAACCATTTTCTTGGGATGGTACTTTTGCTTCTGTTGTTGTTCTGGGTTTTGGTGGCCATTCTGGATCAACCAGCAGTTCCTGAGCTAGGTGCATATACTTGGCTTTTGGTGTCTTCTCTCTACAACCAAACAGGGAAGAAAGGAAACAGACTCCACAGCGATCCACAGCCTCCTGCAGAAGTGAACAGATTTGAAAATTGGATTACCATAAGACAAAATTAATGTAACAATATAATAAATCACTAGAAGAAAAACTATTATTTTTATTTCTAATTTACTATTTCATTGTCACATTGGACCTAGAAAGTGTAGTACAGAAACTCCTCTGTTGCATCATCTCTTCTATACTATGGTACCAACGACATTTAAAAAACATCAAGAAAAACCAAGTATTCTGCATTATTGTAACATCTAAGGTCACTAACAGCTTTTATGCGTATTTTACAATAGTTTAAATAAACAGGTATAACAGGCACCATTAAATGATGTTTACTATTGAAGAATAAAAGCCTAGTCTAGAAAAAAGTCAAATTCCCAGAGTCTCAAAACACTTTTTAAGCAATGAATTGTTTAAATGAAGGCAGACAGCCTGCCAAAAATGGCAGAATTTAACTTGCTGATATTGTGAAACCTAAGTCCTACAGGTATTAATAGTTATTAAAACAGACACAAATTATTGAACCTACGCCTTCCTATTTTTCTTCTCCCAGTCCTAAACGCATGTAACTTAACTAGCTGGAGAACAGAAATACCATTCCTCATTCTCAAGAGTGGATTCCTCTCATGTCTCAGAGAGTACCTGTAGTCAGCTGGGCTAACATTTTAATGGAGATATATTCAGTACAGTTTTCTTCATGCTCTGAATTTTATCAGTTGGTGAACTGAATCACACATGAGCCTGAAACACAAGTTCCACTCTTCAGTGAACACAAAGCAATTTTTTCTTAAACAGCCTCGAAAGGACAGATGTGAATCTGAAGTGAACGCATTTAATAAAATTTAGTGCTGAGAAATAAACCATTGCAATTCTAACCAGAACAAATGTACAACCAGCTAAAAGTAATAAGCCAACAGGCTTAAAGAAAAAGCCAGTTTTTACTGGATTCACACAGATATCCTTCATGTATTAATGACAGAGGGGCAGACCAGACCAAGATTCACGGTCACCTGAAAAGCAGAAGCTGAATCCTTCAGTCTCCTAAGTCATCTGAAGTAGTAATAATGTATTTTCATCTACCATTTTGTTTTGTTTCATTTGTACATGCCATAAGTTACTGCTCTCACAGACAATGTTCTAAAACCCTAAACCTAATTAATTTCATACAGAACTGGATTAGACACAGCATCAGCAATTCTGCTTCCAAGCAAATCACGACGTTCCCCAGTCCTAGCATGCTAACTTGTGACAATGCAAACAAAATTTGCTAATGTGCAAACTGAAGATAAAGTGAGAAAAGTCTTAAAAGCAATCCTCTGGGTTTGCTTCGCAGTTCTTGTATACAGAGCTAAATTACTTAAGTGTCAACAAGGAGAAATATATAAAACCAGAAGCCTTTCCTTTTAATATTCAAGTCACAGAAATCTAATTTAAACAGTCTAACACTTAAGGCAACAGACATAGATCATAAAAAAGACAAAACTGAATTAATCTGCATGCACTCAAATGATGACAGCAAAATACTAGTCTCCAACCTGAGGCGGCTGGGGTATGGTGAGGCGATATTCTCCTTGTTTGTCTCGATTGAACACAACCTTCCAAAGGATCATATCAAGGAGGACATTCTGTGAGACATCGTAGTGAGCGGGAAGAATTAAAGAAACTAATGATCATTTGTTGTTAGTGTGCATATTACAAATAAAACCTGAAATCGTGTGTTAGGCATAACTAATTCAGTGCCAGGCAAAATGGAGTTTACGTTACTTGTCAGTACTTAAGTCATAAACATTTTCATTTCTTAAAGTGCTCACGTGAGATTTAAGAATGTGAACATGTACTTTAAATCAATAGCAACAATGACCAAAACTGCATCCGTTGATTCAGGTAAAAATTGTAAGTACACATTCTTAATGTGTTTCGATACTCAAAAAAACCCCACAAAGCACCGCAGACATGAGTGCTTAAAGCAGTTTCCCCTCAAACCACCTTTAACATTATAGAATACTTCAGCCTACGCTTTGTTCATAGCTTGTTTTAAACCAGTGACATTCCCAGACAAGCTTCAGTGGGGTGGCAAAGCTGAGCCACCAGCAGAAAGTCTGAAGGAATTCTGTAGGAGTCGTTCCAGATTTTGGGAGAGGGCAGAAATGGAACAGTATGTTCAGTACATCTGGTTATTCTCATTCTCTGTGCGGGCGGACTCGAACAAATCCGGCAACACAGGTGTGAACTTGTATCTTCCTTGGCCTTGAGCCTACAACTCTGATCTTTGGACAGGTTCCACTTCAAACATCTGACTAACTTCTACCATTGAGAAAGGAGAGTTGATCAGCCAGCCTTTTATAATGCTTTTGATTTTATAACATACTGGAATTTTACTGTGCTTTTACAAAGCATTTGCCAACAAATCTTCAGCTTGTTAGATGTTCATTTTTTTAAGTCAGTCTGGTTTAAGTATGTCTATATTGGGCATCGGGGTAAGGAGGAACATCTGCTAGGATCTGCCTTTGGTGTGCAATATATTCTATCATCTGGCAGAAGGAATATGCGTGCTTTGTGAACCTAGTCTGGCACCCACATGGAAGGAGCAAAAGCATTACAAAACATTTCAGAAAACACGTTTGGGACAACCACATTCAGAAATCATTCCTGTTGTAGAAGCAATTAAGAAACTACATATGACTGTAGTATGACACAAGCATCAAACTGGCAAATGTGACATAAGATAGATCCAATCCCTCATGTATCTCATCATTATGAGACACTTGAAGAGGCAATTACTGAGGAATTAGTCTCAGCAGAACAAACTGTTGGTGATATACCTATGGAGTACCTCGTTAAAAGAAATAAGGAGATGCCACCAGCACCTTTTCCAAGATACTCAGAACGTGACCTGTGGTACTTGGTAACTCTTAGTGCATAAGTGTAGCGAGCAGAAAATCCATCCGGGCACACAAGGACAGAAGGGCAATGAACTATACTGGAAATGAAAGAATGAAATAGCCTGAGATTTCTACATCACACATTGCACCCAAAGAGTTGGCACCCCAAAAGCTTCAGGGAGCCTAGAGTAATACTGCTAGAGTTGGACAAACGCAGTTCAAAAGGCAGGACAAAAGCATGTTGAAGTTACAGAAGGTGAAGCGTGTATCACAATACAAGGTTTGGGATTTGAGGATCACTAGACAATGCTTCTGTTGGACACCTATCGTACAGTAAGACAACTTAGGTCTAAACAAAGCATTCAACTAACAGTGAAAGTGGAAGAAATAGGTTTTAAATGAAAGCAGAATGTCCCAAACAACTAATGTCAAGAAAATGAAAAATTCTAGAATTACTTCTATTCCACTCCTAAAGTATGGGCAAGAAGATAAATAAGAAAGTCTTGTTAAAAGGAATCATCCTACCAGTTTTGGTAGTGACAATCAAGTGACTGAAGTGTTCAGAGATGCTAACTCAACCCTGCATAGGAAAGAGAGGGGGGTGGGGTTTGAAATACTGGGTGAAAGCAAATCCTCTACAGTAATGATATTGCTTCAGTTATGTTTACTAGAAACGCAGAAGTTTACAGATTGACGTGGCAACCAACAAGGCCCAGGAGCAGAATCTTATGACCGTTTAAGGCAGAGGAGAACCACTTGTCCTTGAGACACATGCTGATACATGGACTGGCACACTGTACAGACTTTCTACTGGAGCCCTCGCCCTTCCAGAACAGAAACATCACCAGACTGAATAACACTTAGATCATCTGCAGAACAAAGTAATTTTTTCAGCAGAAGGTAAGTTTATTTCTCTAAGTAATGTTTATCACTGGACTGAAAACTATAACCACCAGCTATTTACACTCTACGTATCAACACAAAGCCCAATTCCAAGGAATAACCTTAGTGCTTTGAAAAAGCTGATTTCCCAGAGATGGTAATAAACCCATCAAAACTGACTAGAAAAAGTAAACAGGAAAAGATATTTCTAGGTAGGAGGTTTGTTTTAAATTTATCAGAAGACAAAAGAGCCATGATTCTGCAGCTTCAGAGTAACTATTTTGTTTCAGTAGCAAAGACAGCAATATACATACAATTTAATTTTTAACAAATAAAAGAGGAGGCAAAAATAAAACTATAAAAAGAAAAAAACTATAAAAAAACCTAAGAGTTTAGTAGTACAAAAAATGAAAGAATTAAAGGGCATAAAGGAAAACATCACAGGGTTAGAGTAAATATAGGACAATGTAAGAAAGGCACAGGATCTTTAAGAGAGGTTAAACTTGTCACCAACAAGGCAAAGGCCAAAAAAATTAGTATCTACTGCCATGCTTTGGAAAAGACAAGTTATCACCTATCATGTGAAAACACTGAAAACCATGTTCCAATAGGCAGAAACATAATAGCATATATTGCAAATTATATTTGGAACAACATTTTGAACACAAAGCCTTGATAATTTTGATTAAAGTATCCAAAAAAACTTTGGTTGATTTTATTTTTACTAAGTTGTGAATAAAAGGGGAAAAACTAGTCACCTGGAAAGAATATTAATACTGTAGTAATCTTCAAAGGCCAAAATGGTATGATCCAAACAAACATTATGCTGGTTACCTTGATAGCAATCCCTCACATAGTGATGGAAATACTGACTAGAAGCTGCAGAAAACGTTACACAGTAAAAACAGATAATTATAGCGTGCAAGCGCTAGATAATGTTGAAAGGCTTTTTCATCTTGCAGAAAAAAAAAAAAGTGACTAATGCAACCAAAACCCAAATGTATTCAGGTTGGAAATAAGGCATCAGCATAACAGGGAGAAGAACTAACCACAGGAAGAAATGACTGGCTGTGAATTCAGACTCCTTCTGGAAGATGTATCTGTCAAACTCCGATTACTGGAAACAACATAGGGGGACCTGGACAAAAAGTAGGGCATGTTTCTGCCCACATTAACTCTGGAATTACAGCAGAAGAGGTCAATATCCAGAGTGACTGACTTTGGACAAGCTCAGGGCTGGAAAAAGCAGATCTGCATGAACGTCTCTACTTCTGGACTTGGATCAGATTAGATGAACAAGTTATACAGACCTGCATTATTCTGAGCAATAAGCTACAAGTATGATCCAACTCAATGAAGATGGGCTCCCCTAAGGGTTTTATACAGTTCTTTGTTATGTTATTCTGAACTAAATCCATGCAGTAAATAAATATGGAGAGTACTGTCCCATGAAATAACTGAAGTAATTTGTATGTCTTTTCAATTTTCCCCCTTTTTTAATTAATAAAAAAGGTTTTAAAATGGTGCTTTTAAAACATAAAACCTTGACACCTTAAATCTAACCTGCAAGGACATTTTTAGGAATACAAACTTAACAAGAAAATAGTGACCACTTACACTTGCATACTTGAAGAGACCTTCTAAACAAAAGACAAACATACCCTGAAAAAAACCACTGAACAGACAAGCATTTTTTCCATTTGAATTTCTTACCTCCGTCAGCACAGATACAATTGCATTGAGAATAACAATGATGAGAATTCTTAGGCGCCACTCATATGGCACACACACGAGCTGTGAGAAAATGTTGCCAGAGATTAGCAACGCACACATGAAGTAAACACACATTCAAAACAGGCTCAGAGTTACAAATTGTCCCTTCCTCCCCCCACAGATGTAAAGTTAGATCTCTAAAGGGGCGAGCTTGCCCGAAAGGCAGCCAATCAGTTATCCCAGGCAGTACAGATGCCTGCATATCTGCTGAATCTTACCTCGAGAAACGTGTCAATAGATTCAACAGGATGCAACATGATGAAAAATATGAAGACATAAAGAACTATCACGGCTATAACAAACAGAACTGTAAAAGAAGAAAAAAATATTTTAATCAGACCATCTCACAATCAGAGTTTTAGACAGTTTTTCTATGTATCATGGGTCCATTACTCCCTCTAAACCCCTTCCAGGCAGATTTTGGCAATAAAAGCTGTGCTGATAGCCACAGAGAGACAGAAGGCCAGACTCAATTTTTCACTGGCTCGCTTGAGGAGCTGGAACGTATATACACCTATACTTCTACAAACAAAGCAACTGTTAACACAAATTTCTCCATACAGTTTAACACTTCCCTATTTCTATCTCTGATTATCAGAGGATAATTGTACTATTTTCTCCTAGCAACACTATTACTGCTGAAGTGGCACAACAGAATTGTAGGTAAGCCATGGATGAATAAGTGCACAGTCACTTGGAGTGTTACTGGGAACTGTATATAGTAAGAACTTACAATTTTTGTAGCACGGTTGTCTAAAGGGCTTTCCTTTAGAAAAGACAATTGCCACTATGAGGTACTGAAAGCTGGATATAAAAAACAAAGTTGTGTTTTCATAATTTTTGATGTAATGTTCATCCTCAAGAGTCTCATTCCCATAGTGTGCAGAGCTGGTGTTCGTGGCATCCAATATATTACATGCACTACAACATAAAAAAAAATCCAAACTTTTAACACTGAGTTAAGGAGAAGATGCAAACAAAGCCTACTTATTAACAAAAGTAATGACAGAACAAATTGCTACAGTATAAAAAGCTTATCCTTGGAAACCTATTACAGGTAGTAAGAAACAACTCAAAATGTGGCAGGGAGGTAGCAGGTTTTGTGAATTCTGAGCTTGAAGTTCTTTTATGCTTCCAGCTTCTAAGTTCACTACATGAACTGTTTAGAAACTATCACTGTAGACACACTTTGAAGACAGGTAAGAAAATAGTGCACTCTAGAAAAAGATGAACGCACCTCTTCATTTTCAGAAATATGAATTTGATTTATTGGAACTCTAACAGGACAACAAAACTTTGTAATACAGAAGAGTTAAACTAGGTTTGAACCATTCATTTCAAATTTCAGTCTCAACTGCCCCAAAGTTGAGAAGTCTTCAGACCCTGCAATCTGGCTCTGACTCAATTTTGCATTTCAGCCATAAGGTAACTCCTATGTATTAGTATGCATTTCACAAAACAAAAATCAGTAGACTAAATAAAGCTTGATAAATACATGGCAGCTTGATAAAGTTCCCAAAGAGGGTTGATAAGAGAGCAATTATTGCCTATAGCTTCCTTATCATTACTGCATCCTGCACGGAGCCACTAGAAACACTTACTCAGATTCCGCTGTCCAAGGCTCATACCAGGACTGCTGTTTGACCCAAAAAAACCCGAAGATTTGGAAAGCAAAGCAGATGATGATTTGAGACAAAACGGAACACAGAAGTGGACCTGAGATAAGACCTGATGGAGGCCTTTGTGCAACAAGCTCCTTCCAAGCAGGGTTCAGACTCACTGCAAAGAGCAAGAAAAATAAGTTACACATTACATCATTATGGTTTTCAAGAACTACCCTGTTTACACTCTGTGGAATTAGAATGGCTTGCTCATGACATCACTTTAAAAATTAGTCCAGAACTGCAAATGTGAAAAGATTGTATCATACTAGAATAATGCCACAGTGCCTTCTACAGGCTGGTTACGCCCGGGAGCCCAGGACAGCAGGGGACAATAATAGAACCCACAAGACTTAAGGAATTAGTAGTGTCTGGCCAAATTCCCTTTGTCTGCCACAAGGACTTACAGCTTGTCTCCTCAGTTTAGGTCTGCCATTGCTGCAAAGAAGCAGTTTCTATTAAACTTGAAAATGGAATTCTACTATTAGCCAGTAAACTGAATGCTAGGTTCGTATGTGGAATCAAATACTTCACTACATAATAGGTTTCAAGTGTAACATTTTGTGGACAGAAGTTCAACTAAAAATGCAAAAAATCAAAAACATTTAAGATGATATTGAAACCACTCCTGGTTTGATTCCAAAAACAGTTTCATCATGTCAGTAGAGATTTATGACTTTCTGTACTACTTTTCTGAACCCCTTTTCTAAGATCATGCCCATAACCTGCTTTTTGCATGACAACGTTTCACAAAACTCAGATTAATCTAAGTCTGTACGCAGCAGATTGATTTTTTTGATGCATATACTGTAGTAGCTGCAACATCTTAACTGTACGTCACAGTGCTTACTCCAAACAGCATGTAATTGGATATTAAAGAAAATTTGACCAAGCAAAGACTGCTTCATAGAAGCCAGCAGGGGTAATTCAGCACAATACTTACTAGTGAAGACAACCACCAAAATGATTGCCAAATCAATGAAGAGAAACTGGAAATCTCCCAAATTGCTCAGGATCTAGACAGAAATCACAACTGAAACGTTGGTAATTTCTTCACACCAAGAAACATCTTAGAATGACACTCCTGTGGCATTAATTCTTTAAATTTCACTCTATAAACAAGACAGTCTCTTATCGAACTGGCTTCCTTTATCTGCAAGAGTCTTGAGCACTCTACATTACACAGTCCAATTCCTGAAGTATCAAGGTACGAAACAATTTCAGTTTCAAGATGCATTAGCTATTTGTAATTGAAATTTGTTTGTAATCAAACATATTACTGGATTTTACAAACCAATGAAATAATAGCTTAGACCCACAGCTCTCTAGACACTATAACCTTACCATGGAGTCATACAGCTGTCAAAATTTCCACCTCAAAGGTCCTTTAATACTTTGCATGCTTAACTTACTTAGAATACAAATTTAAAACAGGATTTCTACCACATGCTGCATGGTGAATCCAATCATATTAACAGGAAATACACCACTTTGCTTTTTTCCCTGTCCTAACTCAATACTTGCAGCTGCTCTCTTTCAATCCCTACATAAAAAAAAATGCATTGCCCTTAAATAAAGTTAGGCTATTTTAAAATCCTGACAGTTTTTAAATAATGGAAAATCGTATTTTTATTTAATTTGCTTAATATGCTTACTTGGACTTCCCACTGTAGAGACTTTATAGTCACAGGCATTAGTTATGGTTTTTAAATGCCATGTTTTTCATACAGTTAATATTAGAAAAAGCAAAAAAATACTACCAATACTTTTAGTCCAAAGACAGTTTTTAGAATGTGGGTGTTGTGTACTCAAAGAGACTTACAACAATTTTTATTAAATATCCATCAATTTTCAGATCTCTGAATTACGTTGACACTGTTTAGGCACAAGGAAATACTTACAGAATACAGCAGAGTAACACTGATGTACTGGATAATGCTGTATAATGCCATGAACTTAAATACACAGAAGGAAGTTATTAAAGCAGCGCGGCCTTCCCTGTCAAAACAAATGCAATCATGTAACTAGAAAGTTTTCTGTGCAAGCAGTTAAACTCTGCTTAGCAAAATGTTAGCTGCAATTAAACATATCAGCAAATCCTTTGAGGGACATTAGGCTGAAGACACATGGAAAAGAGAGGTCAGGATGGTACACTTTCAAGTAAATCAAAGTTGTAAGCACGCCTTCTGAACTGAGCCACCACCTTATTTTGATGTTCTTTGGATTTTATGTGGCTTTCCAACAGAGGTTTTAAAATGAAGGTCTGCTTGCAAAAGCATCTATGAAGCACTAGTTTACTGCATGGACTGAATGACATGCAGTCAGCCACATAGTTGCTGACTTCAGAAACGTTTCTCATTACACGTTACTTCATTAGTTCCACATAGACTTAACTAGATTCTTCTCTGGCTGACTTTTATCCAAAATTACTACCTAACTTCCAATTCTAGAATCAAAAATTGGTCAAACTCTATTTAGAAAGTTTGTTTTCTACTTTGTGTGGTGCTGAGTAGTTATCCGAAGAATTTTACTGCTTGCAAACACACACAGCCTTTATGGAAACTAACAGTCACTAAGACATCAAATTAAATACTACTACGTAGAAGCTCACTCACACTCTTAAAAAATTCACTTTACATAGACAAAAGGGTTTATAATAAAATACTAAATCATGCTATGGCAAGCCCTCGGTCAGAGTACCTTCAGTAAAGAAACAGAACTACTAAAATGTATGGCTTGTTCTTTAATTCAAACTGACCTCCTACAGCATCAAACATACACTAACACAGGGTATGCAAAATGAGTTAGTGTGAACTTAAATGTGTCCATGTAAGTGGCATTACCTGATCAGCTTTGGCACACACGAAATACTAGGTGTCCTGGAAGTGAATGGTGACGCCACAGAAGCCTCAAGTTCGGACAAAGATATACCACCATGTGCCCTCTTTAGTGCCTGCCAGTTAACATTGAAACAGAGAACATTTTACAACTTGCTTTCAGCTGTAAAATTTAACTGAACAGTTCTGTACAGAGAATAAAAATATACTTACGCCACAGTCATTTGCTCCATCTCCACACATGCCCACATAATAACTACAACAAACAAAAATATCAGCATTTTGGACCATTCCCGAATCATAGCCCATTTAGCTTATTTCATTAAATTCTTCTATATTATTTAACTTATTCAGGGTTTGCATAATAATGAGTGATCGATAATGCTGAAAGAAATTACTGTTTTCATTATACATACAAGGAAGAAGACAGAAAAGTAACATGACTTAGCCAGGTCAAGCAAACCAATAATGGTTATCAGCCCTCTATCATTCCAAGGTCGTCTAAAGCATCTTTGCTCTAGGCAAAGAGACTTTGGTAGTATGTTGTATAGCTGCAAGGTCTGACACCAGCAGACAGTATACTGACCATATGTGAACAGAAGTCATCCTGTTAATACTTCTTTAATACACAGAAGACATGTGATGGATTTGTTTATTATCCCAAGCAACCAGATTTATAAAATGTTAGTGAGTTTAGTTATTCATCATTTTTAACTTCATTAAAAGCCTGAAACTTTCACAACTAGCCAGCAGATGGTACTATTCTCATTCCTGCTCAGCTCACAGTACTGATTTACCAACTCAAGGAAGTTATATTAGCCCAGCCTTTTCCATTTGGCAAAACAGCTAGCAGCATACGTAATTTTTCCTCCTATCACACTGAACACCCTCCCGCTTTCTATGCTTAAGCAAATACTTACTCTACATTTTGTAAAGCTTCCACCAGCTGAGTTTTCTGATCAGGCGCCATGCGAGCAAACACAGTGCCGTGTAACACAAGCTGGAAGATAAAAGATTTTTAATGCTCACAGGGCAAAGTCTGTCCACCACCAAAAGTGCCCATACTCAAATAAATGCTCACCTTGGGTACCAGGTCCTGAAAATGCTCCAAAATCACTGCAAATGACTTTCCATTCATTGCAAAATGGTATTTGGTCATCTGGAGATCCTCAAGGCTTTCATGGACCAATTTAACTGGAATATCCTATCAAAAGTAGTTTAATATTCTAGCTGTAGTGTATTTACACAGACATCTTGTAATTTCAAGCTAATACTCAGAGGGGTATTCCTAGAGATCCCACACTAGAGGAGGTTTCTAAGAATGTTACTTGAAAGAAAACCTCATACAATGAAAACAGTAATAAGAAAATACAGTTTAATGTTTCAACTACAAGCAGCTAGAGCAGTCTTAAGAGATTGAAATGTGGGGGGAAAAAAACCCTGTTTCCTGCAAAACTAATATGTCAAATGTCACATTACAGTTGAAAAACTAGCTCCCCCAGCTGTTTTACTACTCATTGGTATTTTAAGATCTGAGAGTTAACTAGTACATCAGTTTTGGTTTGCCACTTAACAGTAGATTTGCCACTTAACAGAATAAGATAAAAAGAAAGAAACTCAACAGTTAAACTACCTGCTTACATTCTAAGGGCATAATAATGCTCCTATTACCTCTGAGTTTATGGCTGGTGATGAACTAGTGCATTTTGCGAGGGTATCTGCATAATGCCAGTTGATCCTGGCAGCCTGCCCATCCTTTGGAGGTAGTGCTTCAGCAATAATGACCTTATCCTGAGGTAGAATCATTCCACAGTCTCTGGCCACAGAGATAGCAGTTAACATGTTATCCCCTGTGAAACAATTGCATTTAAAAAGGTTTCCGTTAGAAAAGGATCAATAGCATACAATGATATTCCACACAAGAGAAAAGCTAACAAAGTTTTAGACTAGGAGGACTGCCTAACATACCTGTCACAACCTCAGGGCAAACCAAGCCTACAGTCAAAATTACAAGTCTAGCCTGTTAAACCCCTCCCCTGGACTAGTATCACTAGAAACTTTGTACGCTTCTTTCAGCCATAAAGATCTCTTATTGGCCATATCTTAGTATATATTGAAAATTAGGCAGAAAACACACGGCCATTTAAAATACCGCTTTTTAAACACGGTCACAGAACATGCAAACACTGAGTTGTATTGCTAGCCTACCAAAACATTATTCAAAACTTGCAATATCTGTGATTGGAAAAGCAAACACACATTGCATGGAAAACACTGAGCACAGATACCTAGCTCGCTTATGGAGACATAAAGAATAACTTTAAAAAAAAAATTCCAATAAAAAGTGACTTATAATATAATTCAAAATGGTAGGGACCCTCAGTAGGTCATCTAGTCCAACCTCCTGCTCAAAGCAGGCTCAGTCATAAGATCAGACCACGACTTTCACCTAGTCCTCTAAGGTTTTTCATCCTTCAATTCAGCGCAAAGTAATTTGTGCATGGAGCTAAGGAGAGGAAGCTGCAAAGTCGAATTAATCCCCATACTGGTTTCTGATCTCTGACTTACCAAAGCAACGTTCACCAAAAAAGAAACATTGGTGTCTGCATATTCTCACAATAGTTTCTAAACCTCTCTTTTGCTATAAATACAGTGTAATCCCAGCCTATTGACACTAAAATTTGGCTTCATACACTATAATTAAAGTAAGACCAAAAAGAGATGGATTTTTATCTTTTAAGTATGAACATTTACATGCTAACCTGTAACCATGACAGTGCGAATGTTGGCTTTATGCAAATCTTCAAGTACAGCAGGGGTTTCTTGCTTTAGTTTGTTTTGCATTATAATTAACCCCATAAAATCCATGTTGCTTTCAATAGCATCTCTGTAGAAAAGGAGGCAAGGAAAAAAAAATTGGAATAATTAAAATTATTTGACGTAGCCTGATTTTCTGTTTAATCAAAGTAAACAGAAATGTTTATTTTTAACTATGAAAAGTAAAGAATTTGCTTTTGTATTGGGTTTGCGTAGCAAGGCTTTGGTAGCAGGGTAAAAAGTGACCCAAGACATAAATATAAATAAATGTGCATGATGATGTCTCCCTTGTTTTAGTTTGAAATCATATATGCACAGGAGGGTTTCCACTACATGCCATTATCTTTAATAGACACAAATGACAGATGTATGTATAAGTAATAAAGAAATCTGATGAAGTTTTCTGCCATGTTAGTATTAATTCTTTATGGTGTTTAATTTATATTACAATTAATTTGAAACATAAAAATGTTCCTCAGAATTCACATTATTGCAGAAAAACTTCCTTATCTTAAATTTCTATGTATTTTCCAAGGTACAAATACAGAATGCACAGAACTACATATGTCAAGATGGAAAAAGCTAAACAGGAATAATTGATTTAAGCAAAAATAAACATTTCATAATTAATCCAAAGCATGGGGCTTCTAAAGCTTGTAACTTATTAAAAACGTGAAGTCACTCTTACCTATTAATAGTCTGGACTTTGTGCCATGTAAGCTTAGACTCCAATTTTCTGTGAGCAAGGGCAATAACTCGGAATCCCTGCTTAGTGTATTCTTCCAGGACACACTCAAAGTCAACAGGAACTTTAAAAAGTTCAAGTTTAGAGTTATTAAAATTATTCATATTACAGCTGAGCTACACAAGAAATAAGAATAGTTTGTTCCTTTACCTGTTTCCTGCTTACACAAGCCAGCAATCACTTCAGGGGCACCTTTCATGTAAGCGTCCATTCTCTTCTCCCCTAGAACTCTCGCTATCACACACATACGTTGCAAAACTGAAGAAAATGGAAACTGGCGCACAATTCCAATCTCGTAACTGGTCTGTGTCATACAGGAAGGAAGGAAGAAAAGGGTTACATCCACATACATTTTGAAAAAAGAGAAAAATGCTTAATTGAAAAAGCATACTTACTGAAAGCTCAAACAATTCCTAAAAAAAAAAAAAAATATATTTACTGTAAGTATTTATTTTTAAGTATTTTTCTCAGCTATAAACTATTCAACATAGATTAGTAAATGAATCTGCAGAGCACTCTCTATATAAAGTCATATTGTATTTGCAATGGACTTTATGAAAGCTGAATATGAATATACTGCATCTGTTTAGTATCCTTTAAGTGAGACATAGTAAAACTTTGGAGCCTGATTTCTTTATTAGAATTTGCAAGACGTTTCACAGCCGAACCTGTGTCTGTTTAGCCTATGTAAATGACAAAAGTACTATGGTATTTCAGAATGTGTCCATGATTATTAAGTATATCCACAAAAAAATAATGTAGTAAGTTTCAAGAATGTTCACATCAACTACTGCACAATAACTACTGCTGTGCACGTACACTGAGTTCCGAACAAAAAGAGAGATGCTTTTATCCACTGTAGAGTAAGACTCATACAGAGCAACCAACCTGCTATACCCTCCCGCTACCCTGCTCTGTGACAATCTGGATATACAAGTCACATGCTTAAATTTTCCCTCTTGTTTAAAAAAAAGCCTTCAAAATGCAGATAGAAGAACTTTTTAAATCTGCCAAGGACATTATAATTTTTAACTCAGCACTTAATTAAAACATACATCTCTAACGTACAATGGTGGCAAGAATTTTGTACTGTGCGGTGACATTAACAAACGATTGTTTTAGGTGTGCTTACCTTGCAGTTTCATTTAAGCAGTTCATTAGCACAATAAGAATTTGGTAAAGATACTAATATTAAAATGTGTAGGCTCAAAAAATCATTACAGCACTTTATAACCAGTCTATAACAGTAATAATGCTGGCAATCAGCCTGCTCACCTCAGAAGTGGCGTATACTGAACCACTACCTTCAACAGTTTAAACACGTCTTCGTTATCTTTGCCATCAAAAAAAAATAAAAATCACAGTTTTGTTCCTATTTGGATTATATCAGCCAGAACCACAGCATATGGTAAAATGTATTTGTTTAACATGAAGGATTACTTTAAATCAAAGAATTGCTTTGAATTTTTGTACCATTTCTTGATTTGTTGCTTGCTTGGATTCTGGGAGAAGTTGTTTTGAAGGTCGAACCACTGTCGGCATGATTCGGTTATGAAGGGCTGTTTCCTCTTCAGTAGCTTCTTCTAAAATCTGTATTAAAAAAAGAGTCAACTAATTTATACATTCATTAACTTTGATTTTTCTCATAAAGTAATTTTCAGGAAAAAGCTTTGGAAATCCGCCCAAGGTGCAATGATCTTTCTAAATAAGATTTCCTGTGAGAGTTAAGTGTCTTAATTTAGCAGTTAACTTAAGATCCTCTTAGCTATTTTACACATTTATTATATGCACTGAAACCTTGCCACATAACATCAGAAAGCAGTAAATTAGTTGTTCAGATTCTTTCAGTTGTATGTATTGTTGCACAGAACACTTTAGGGTCGTTTTCATATTAGTACTTCCTTCGACACACAGGCATTTTCAGAAACCCACCGTTTTACAGTTACAGCTTGAAACAGCAAATAATGTCTTATCTTGAATATGACAATGTAGGAAATTTCAGGTTACTGATCTTAAAAACGTTGCTTCTCTTGAAACAAGCAGACACTTACCCATCCTATTGCTTCAAACATCTTCAAATCAAGCGGATCCCCAGAAAGTACCCCTTCAATTTTTGTAAGGGAATGACAAGTTGCCATGCAAGCAACAAACTCAGACTTCAGCAAGCTCTCACTGCAAGCCCTCTCTTCCGGCAAAAGGAAACTAAAACAATGAAGTTACAATATACTTAGCACTATAATTATTTATTATGAGCCAATTCAAAAGGTTTGTTTAGATTAACAGAAGAAAATTGACTGCACGAGTCTCTTCACTTGTATTTTCACACATCACAGAAAACAGATTAAGACTCTGGGCTGGAATCTTCAGAAACAGTCACAATTGCTGGCTCCTTCAAAAACTTTGTGTTAGTTCACTCTCTAGTTTGATTTCTTGTACAGAGGCCTCTCATCACTTTGTATTTAACTCAATTAACTAAGCTAATTCATTTTAGCAGCCCAAAAAGTCATCACTTAGGAAGACAGGATTAGGGAAACATGCTATACTTTCATGATTGTAACAAATTAAATTCCACCTCAGCCTAAGAGATTTGTAACTTTCATTACACCTGAACAGTATTTTTAGTTGCATTCTTACAGCTTATTACAGAAATGCAAACACATGAGCTCACAATGAATTTTCTATTCTATTCTGCTGAGGCTGTTAAAGCATAACTATCATGTTTGCTATCACCACCTCTGAACTTAACCTTACCGAGCATTTTCCACCCGTTGAATTCCCCAAAGATCCAAGCCGTCCTCAGTAAGTGTGCCAGTCTGCAAAATAAACCAAGGGGCATGGCAAGAAGAAAAAGCCTTCAGAAACAAATTATCCCCAGATAAAGCAAAGATTAATAGCTAATTATCCGAACTACACCTGAACGGTATCTCCCTTGCTTTTTGCTAGTAACTAAGTTCCAACTTTGTCTAAAAAACCAACCAACATTCAGAGCAATCATGTCCCTCCTTGGGGACAGGACAAATGAAACAGACCCTTCAAATCTGATGATTGCTCAACATCCCTGTATTCAGGGGGTGAGGGACAACAGAAAACAGGTACTAAACCCTTAGTACTACTTTCTTACACAGCTAAAACAGCAACGTGAATATATTTACAAGGGAAATAATACATTTAGTGTAGGTACTTAAGATTTCAGATAAACCAAGAAGGAAAATAAATTTTATCAAAGAATTAGCCAAAAGCAAAGGATTCTGGCTAGTGGCATTGCTTTTTTCACTCATGTTTCTGATAAGCAATAGTAATAAATTATGGTTTGGCTCTTCGTTGAAATAAATGAAAATGAGAAATAAGTCTGACCTCACACTTCAATTTTCCAGAAGCCTGTATACTAATTAAAACTCTTACAGTCCCCAACTCTCACATTTCTGGGGTGCCGGTAGTAAGCTAGGACTTGGGAGTCTTGAAATAAGACAGAAGTTCTGCATTATCAAACCTTGTTAGAGCAGACCAAGTTAAGTGAGATAACAGGCAGCAAACACTGAATATCTGGAAGCTCATGATTTAACTTATACAGAAGTAATTAATTTTCCTGTAGTTGCTATTCTATACAAATTCCCTTTTATTATACATTGCCTCTCCAAGTAGCAACACAAAGTTTCAAAATTCACCTAACCTTATCAAAACACACAAGATTCAGCTGGCCACAAATATTTATCCTTTGTGGGCTGATGCAGAAGATGCCAATTTTTTTCAGCCTTCTCTGTGCATAAACAATGCCAGCAGTCATAGCAGCAGGGAGCGCTGGAGGCACCGTGATAGTGATAATGTCAAGGGACTCAATGATGATGGTATGAGCTGGAACCTGCAATAAAGGTCAGAGTTAATGAACAAGAACTCCCTACTTAAAGATCCACTATCCCACCGAAGCATTACATCACTGTTACCAAAAGCAAAATCCACACATCGCTTTCCGCAGTACAGCATGTTCTGGATTGCCCAGAAATCTAGCACAATCTTCACCCATCATCAGCAACCATGATAATCCAGTCCTAAACTATCCACAATCCATAATTTCAAGTTTCACTTTTTTCCCTGCAAAAATATTTATTTAAAACAGTGACTGAATAATACAAGTTTTGAAGAGAAAAAAAATTAGAAAGTTATCAGTTATTAATTTCTTGGTAATGATTTTTTGCCTGCACCATGCTTTAGATGTGCTGTATCCTATTTCTTCCAACTGGATATCAGTCAGATGGTAATCTTACATATAATAAGGATAAAAGTCTAGCAACTGGGTCAGTAGAAATTGAGGTAAACTCAAATTTCACTAATATATTCAAGTTCTGTTTCTCTGCTGAATTTCGTAGGCATGGTGGTGTTGGGTGATGGAACTTTCTAGTTCCATTGATACAAAGTAAAGCAAATAAATATTCACTTAAAACTGAATTCACATCATCTGAAGTGTGTTGGAAATCATGATCGACCCTTTACTAAAATAAGGCAGTTCTGGACAAGAAATGAAAACATACCTCATTGAAGATGCTATTGACAACTGTGTAAAGAAACCCAATGCCTGCAACCACTACCAGAGACAGGAGAAACAAATAGGCATCTCTGTAGAGTTTAAAATCAGTTGGCTTTGGATATAGTATGGAACGAACAAGCTGTCCTTTAGCAGTACTAAAGCCTAGAAATAAAAAGGAGTAAGTTATTAGAAGTATAAACAAGAGCGAAGCTATCCAAATATATTAAAAACCTCAATTAAACCCTTAAGCTACTCATTTCATTAAGACTGTTTCTCAATATACAGTAACAGATGTTTTGCAATACAGTAATTAAGGTGCTTCAAAAACATACGTGCACATCATACCAAGTGCATCTCTCCTCTGGCAAGGACATGCAGCTGATGCAAATGAACCCCTCTTCCACAGCAGCAGTACACCCTCAAACAGTTTGGCCTGGGAGAGTTTGGTGTACTGCATTTTGTCCCTGACAGTGCAGAGCTAGTGGGTATATTTATTGGTCGTCCAATTGTGCCAGTCCTTGCAAAAAGAAAATGAAGTTATAGAGTCCAACTTTAAGAACTAAAATGGCAAGTCTCTGTGAGCTCCCTTGACAGCCAGAAAGAAAGAATCAGAAATAAAACCTGCAGTGCACAGAGTCATCTTTTGGAGAAGCCCACCTCTTCATTGCATTTTGACACCTGAACTAGGAGACTGAACTTCTGAAGGTCTTAGAGTCAGACAACCAACAGACACCCTAAGATCCTCCTTGAACCTTTGCCTCAGCACGTGAAAAGGCCAAGACCAGCGCCCAATTTTGTATCTGCTTAGTCTTCAAAGTCTATTACTACCATCTCAATATCAATGCCAGGTCTGCTAGAATAGTGGCAGCTCCTTGAAAGCTTCTCAGACTGCAAGCCCTCTTAGCAAGGGCTAGGCCCTCCACGCTGACATTTGGCATACAAGATTCTACCAAAATGAAGCAGCTATTGCATCAGTCTTAAAGAGGATGACCTCATCACAGGAGGAACAAGCATGAAGCCTCCAGGCTTTGAATTTGCTCCTGCAGAATACAAACCACAGGCTTGTTCAGAGAAGTCTAGCGTGTCAGTATGTACTTGAGTATTTAGTCATGAATGCTTTGTAATTTGACACAGCAATAAAAAAAGTCAGAACTACTGTTGATTTTTTTTTTTAATGGTTTTGCAGAAGGTTCCATAGCCACACAGGCTAGAACACACCGGGGTAAAACAGTAAATGAAAGCCTCGTGTGGTGTCTTGAGAACACACTGGATGTACAGATAGCCTCAGTGAACATTTCTCTTCTCTAAAAAAATTACCAGTTTTGAATTTGTTACAATTACAATAGGGGCCACAATGACATACACACTAACTTATCCATGAACTGAGTTTCAGCAAAGAAAAAAAACCCATTTAGTTCATCAGTATTTTATGTACATTTCAGCTGTAACATCAAACATTTCATGTTAAAGGCTTAACTCGGAACAGTACTGTGAGTACAGTCCCAGCAGATCAATCTTATTTCCTGATTTACAACAAGATTAAGACTACATGTCTTTGCACACAACCATATGGAGTTCTGCTCTCCTACAATTCTTTTAAGGACTAAATTTTCTAGTAGCTTCAATTTTGTGGCATCCCCCTTCCTCAGACAAAGGGATTTTTACTGGTATCTCACTAGGTAAGAATTACTTCAATTCTTACTATTGAACATCTTAGGAGCAAGAAGCTGCAAGAGCTGTGACATCTATCCAGTTCTGTGGAGTGGGAAATTCTCTACTTGCCTAAAAGCCGTCTCTGCAAACCAGGCAGGAGAACAGAAAGGATTTTATATCCCTTTGCTCCTCTCTCTACATATAGTCATAGCAGGAAAAGCGTACCTGCCCACATGTAAAATCTGAACAAGGTTCACAGAGCTAAATTCATCCTGTTTACAACACAGCAGCTAACTCTGACCTGTCGCGGGCAAAGAGCAGAATATAAAAATGACTTCAGATGTCAGGGCAGTAAGACATCGTGTGTTGCAAGTAATTACAATTCTCCTTGTAACAGTTCCAGACTTTAAATCAAAGCATTATCCTTCTTGCTGAGCAGAAGTAGTAAGTCTTCAGTAGTTCATTTCTGTTCCTGTTTTGGACCACCTATCCATATATACACGTCAAGCTGGGCATATAAAATTTCTTATTTTAGAAACAACAGAAGTTGAGACTGGTATTATTAAAGGGGAGATGTGTTCAAGGGAAGGGAAATATTTTTCTTTGAATAAAAGCCTATAGAAAGACATTAAGAAATTTAATTAAAAAAAAAATCAGAACATTGACTGCTAAAACAGACTAACAGAGGGTGAAGAGAAGACACCAGAAAAAGAAGAGGCTAATTAGGATGACATTACTTCTTGGAAAACTTGCTTTAAGTAGTATTCTAGTCACTGCAGTCAAATTGATTCTATCCAATTCCAATCTATATTCCTATCTATAATCCAATATCTTGGATTATAGCTTACATTCACCTTTTTTTGTGGTGTTTTTCTTCATATCACCTTTGTAAAGCAGAATCCCACAACTACATTAGTCTGTGCAATTGTTTTTAATAGAACATCTGTATTATCTAAAACCAAACCTTTAACATATTAGTATGAATACGCACTTCTGTAGAAAGGGCTACATCGAACACAGTTTTTAAGCAAATGTTATGTGCTTTGACAAAACTATGGGCAAAGAAAAACATTTGACATTAGTGGAATAATTTGCAAAGTAAGCCATTCCCCACCACCCACCCAACCCCATGGTATGCCAAACCTTTCCATAGGGGCGTATGTGGTTCAACCAACATACCGTAAAAAACATCTAAAGGACTTGAAAATGCATTCAGGTCAGTTTTAAATCAATGCTAAAGATTGAGTCACCTTCTTGCTTGCCAATGGATACTCTCCAGGCCATTATCTAGTTCTATTACCGTTCTAAGGCATTTATCCAATTATTTGGAGTATACTCATTTATCCAAGCTTAGCAACATTCAACACAATACTCCAAAGTATCAGTTGACATACCCCTACAAAAGTGAGTAGTGCATTAACAAAAGATAAACTTAACAATCGATACCTGTTCTCACTACTAGAGCTTTGACCAATTCTCCAGTATAAAAACGGGTTTGAATGACATTGGTTCCACAGAACAAAGTATGCCGTTTATGCACTTCTGGACTGTATATTTCATCTCCCATTGCTTTTGGATATTCTGAAGGATTTGGTAGATTAATCTTCGTGACAGGAACACTTTCACCTTAAATAGAAAAAGAGTCTCTAAGCAAGATCAAAGAATAGACATTTTTTTCCTTCACAGCTTCAAGTAGAACGATATAATCTCACTTCATCAGCACAGAAGCAGACTTACGGAAGAAGTCATCTTCCTTTCAGCATATTATTAGGTAGTCTCTCACCTATTGGCCTCAACTCAGCAGATTCTTTCTCCAAATCCTATTTAATTCTATTAGTTATTTACCAATACAGCTTTTGTACCTCTTACTTCAAATCAGATAGGTGTCAAATGCAGTTCACTGAAAGAAAACAGGACAAGCTTTCTCCTGCTGCAAGGCATCACCCCATCTTTACTCAGAAAAAGTAGAAACTGAAGAAAATTATTCTCAGCTCCTTTGGTGACCAAGTACACTCAAGCTAGGGCTGCAATCAATTTTTATCAGTTGCTAGCAGCAGCAAGAGGCTCAAGTATACTGAAAGAATTGTACAGGATAAACCACACAATCTCTGAACTACAGTTTTCTAAACGGTGCCAGTTTGGACAGATTATCCTAGGAATAATAAAAAGTGCATCCTATTCACTGAAGCTGTACTTCAAATACATCAGGTCTCTGGTTTCAGAGTATGCAAGCACAACTTAAGATAACTGCTGTTTTTAAATACAGCAGAACCTTCTACTCGCTACCTTCATTCTTGGAAGCAGTCAAAAAGTTTGGGCAAAAATTTTCTGAAGAAAAATACTGCAGAACACCAACTGCACTGAGAACACCAAGTCAAGAGGCAGGAAGACAAACTATCAAGAAGAAAGCTTTTCAACAGGAAATCACTCATTTTTGGAGTTGCCAAGCAGTACCAGGTAGCCGTTGCAGATAAGCAGAACACAAAGTACGTACGTACTTAGGAGCATATGTAATTGCAAGAACACACACGTTTCAAGCAAAATAAAAACATACCTACTTCTGCTAGAACATACTGTAAGTTAAGCATGCACACAGGTATAAACGAATACATTTAGCCATGCAAAACTGTATCAATTTTACTTTACCTGTTAACATACTTTCATTTACAATGCAAGTACCACTGAGAAGTACTGCATCACAGGGCATAATTGTCCCATTAGATGGAATCAACATGATATCTCCAGGCACAAGGTCGGTGGAAAGGATTTCTTGTATTTCTGAGTGTTAAAACACAAACAAGTTTACCTGAAAACAGCCACCATCTACAAAACCTGATAAAGATCCTCACAGCCAAGATCCAGCTGGTGACAATTAAGATTATACTCCATTATATTAATGGCATTATGAAAAGTTTCTGAGAAGATACAGAAAAAGCCATTGATAAACCCATTTCCATCAAGATTAAACTCTAGAGCACGTGGATATAGTTCATCATAACAAATGAAAAGAATCAAAAGATATTAACAGTTAACTACAGTGTAACTTCAGCATAAAGACACAAGTCCAACACAACTGCATGTCTTACAAAACAGTATCACACACCACAACTTAACCATCTTCAACTACTGTGGTATCCAAATGAGCAAAAGTCCAGAAATCAATTTGCAGCCCCTGCTGGGTAATAAATTGTAATGGAAACCCAAGGCATGCATGTCTTTAAGCCAAGAAAGAAACTACGCCGACAGTTACATTTGCGGTAGATAATAAGAAACAGGAATAGGACAAGCACCTAATCTAGAACAAAATATAGCTAAAAATACCATCTAGAAGGATAATCCTGAACAGATGATTATCCTATCTGAATTCCACTTTGCAACTTCTCCTTTTCCCATGCAATTTTGCTAAGAAATGCAAGCATTTCAAGCTGATCAAAGAACGAACAGATGATGCACATCAACTTTACACTCACACTTAATGAACAATTTGAACTCAAACCTTCCAAACCACCTGTGAAATTTACCTTGGTTTCCTCTGCAGACAGAAACCCTGACAATGCTGTGAGCTGCTACCATGTCATGTAACATAACATATTGCTGCAAAGGGGAGAAAACAGTCCATTATTTAAAAGCATAGCTTGTCGTCTTCTAAATGCACATTCTACCTCTACAAGTAGAAGTGATGAGATTCCTTACATTCTTTTACAACAAAATGTTACTTAAAACATTCTCTTGAACACAGTTTAGGAAACTTATGGGCAAATAAAGTTTGAGTGCATTAACCTGTACAGGTTCCTACTTTTAACAACATTCTGGAAGCAAATATACACTGCCACGCAATGTTAAAAAAAAATTCTGGTCATTAACATACATAAGTTAAACCTGTAGTAGTTGTATAAACTTGGAGTAAGGTAAGAGGAGGTTTTTTGTCTCTGGTCTGAATCCAGAGACTGCAATGTAAGCATAATTACTACTTTGATTTCCATCAGCTACAGCCAAGTCTAGAGAGAAAAATGCATCACCAATTTAACAATCCACATGTTTGGCTGGTGCTCAATGCCATTGGACTTTTTCAAACAGAAGGAAACAAGGCAAGATGGAATCACTACTGTCAATACAACTACGTATATAAACTTGTGTCCGAGTTTTATTTAAGTGAGGTAGTGTTTCTGTTATCTGAGGTCAATCTACTGATTCAAAAACATGGCAAGTCAGCAGAAAAGGGTCTCTAAAGGAACTGTAAATCCAAATTCTTTCAGCTCAAAGATGGAAAACTTGTAACGATATTCTAGCTGTATACCTCTGAAAAATTCTTGAAGATTTCTAGGTGATTTCACGTCAAAATAAACCAACCAGTAAAAAGCTGAAAAGATGCATCTGTTTTCTTTCAACTTACCTTTCTAATGGTGTAGAGTGAGCTAACAATGGATATTACAGACATGATCACAATTGCTAATGCATAGTAGTGATATTCATCAGTGATCCACAATATCACACTGAACAACTGAAAAATGTAAAAAGGGTTGAGAACCTAGAAGAGTGACAGAACATTAAAGTTACACCAAAAGGTCACATGCATTCTCCATCAGAAGACAGTCAGAATCATCCTCCTCCAGAGATAAGCTTTTCAATTCTTTATACATGATTTTTGTCTGTTTTGCCCAACTGATCCCTCTTTTTTCACTACTTCCTCAGCCCCTCAAAAGCATAGCTCTCACTAAAATAATACACAAATACATACTTTTAAGACGGCATACATTTTCCCCTAAGCCTCAAAGTAAAAAATGATAAAAATTGTAACTTAAGGTGCATCAGATATTCCTAAATTAATTTGGATGTTATTATCTATTTCTTATTAATAAATGCACTGACATCTCAAGTTCTTACTCCGTTACATCAAGTTGGAGAGTTTCTTTGTTCAAAAGTTTCTATCAAGCATTATTATAGCACACATAACAAGTCAATTATTCAAATCCACCTGATACAAGGAAAATGTAACAAATCCAAAAAAAGTATATGCAAGAACACATTTGATGTGTATATTGTAATGTATAATCCCTGGGCTGATAATGGAAAACACAATCAGTCATTTTACATTTGAATAAACAACAAAAAATAAGATGCATACCCTCTCAAAGAATTCTGACACATTTTCTAACATTCTTGCTAAGGCACCAGGTTGTGAACTCTGAAGAGCTCATAGCTCAGGTCTCTTGAATTGGGAGAGCTCAAAAATAAAGGTCCATATCATTTTGGTTTACAGTGCTGGACTCTGGGGGAAGGTTTCTGGTTTACATCATTATTTGAAGACCAGCCCAATAGTCATTGTACTTAAAGTAACTTTTAATGATACACTTTTTTTTTAATTTGTTAAAGAAAAGACCTTACCTCCTTAATCAGAAGCTTAAATATGGAAGGCACTTTCACAGCAATTTCATTTACTCCATAGAATGCTTTTCTGCATTAAAAAAAAAAATCAAAATACTGTTAAAATTTTTATTAGAAATCTTATCCTCTTCAAAGTAATTCCACTAATATGAGAAAGTATAAAACAGCATGGTAAAAAATTAATACTTTTTTCCCTGGTTATTTCTTGCCAACCAGAATTAAAAGAAAAAGTAGGGAATGCCTTTAGCCCCAGCTAACCAGAGACAGATCCATGCAAGCTATGGGACACACCTCTGATACTAACTAAGCTTTTAAAATTAAAGCCAAAGTCCTGAGACCTGTGAAGCTTCACCCTGATCTTCCTAAAATAAGTAGTTAGTTACAGTTTAGGCCAGGTTTCCTGCTTCCTGGCTTCCAATATTCCTTACTAGCCATTACAATCCTCTCTCTCACAATGACCACTAGCCAAGGACACAGTGAGTGATCTCCCTTAGTGTTCCCTTCAAGCCTTCAACAATCTGCAACTTGAGACAAATGAGCATCTTTCCAGCTAAAGAACTCTTGGACTTTTCCACTAGAATCAGGCTATTCACCTCTGAACCCATACACATCCTTCAACAATGACAGTATGTTTTGGTAATATTTATGCCACTTAAAGGTGAATTATGTGGAAAAAATAACTACTTTGTTTTACATCAGGTGTGAAATTTTACTGTATACCTGCCAACATGGTTGAAAGTGTAACTGCTTGCTATTCTTTTTGTACACTTATTTTATTTCAAAATGTTAAGTAGTAAATACAATTTCAGAAATATGTTCTGAATTACTTTAAACAATAGTTCCAATTCCCATGGTCAGTGCAGTTTGAGAGTATTCCCACAAATACTGCAATATTACCTGTAATCATGCATTCCCTTTGTCAGTCCCATGCTGTGTTCGTTATGAATTGAAGAACAGAATGCAGATTCATCTAGACCTCTAAATAAAGGAAAAAGTGAATGAGTTATTTAAGAAACCTGACACCTAAAATGAAGTATTCAGTAACTCAAGAGCTAGGTCTTTGCCAAGAGTTACACTGTATTATAAAAGAACAAAGTCTATGGATTAATGTTTTTCCAGCTATTTTTGTCAGAAGTCCAGATACCAATGAGATGTTAAAAGTAGTCCTCCTCTTGACACATCTTACTTTGTAGGACAGTCATATCTATTTCAATGAAAATGAAGATACACTTAAAATGAAGTAAAATACTAGCATAACTAGTATTCAAAGGCCTCTATAAAAAGGGAGCAAGCTTTATAAAACAGTATATGAAATCAACATGGATTAATATTTCTTTAAATTATCTTCATTTGTTTCTAAGTAGAAACTGAAGCGTTTTAGAAACAATTATTAATCAATTTATCAAATAAATCTGTACTGAAGCTATTCTGTAGCATCTTGCTATAAAGTTTTATCCATAACTAGGTAAAGTACAGTCTACATTTTAAGCGCTTCCTTATCACTGGAAGACTCATCTTCACAGGACTTTTCTACATGCTGTGAAAGCAAATGCTGTAATTTAGAAGATCTGCAGATAAGCAAGCACACCTAAAACATCATTATGTTTAAAGCTACAGGATCATTTCAACTACCAAACTCAGTAAATTCAACATATCTTGCCCAATATCCAGGCATCTTCTAGCGGACACACTTGGGATACACAGGAAGGTATCATTACCTTCCAAAAGGCTTTCACAGATGACATGACACAACCAGCACTATTCAACACCAGTCTTTTTTATATGGATAAACTATTAAGTTATCTCCTAAAAAGGATTCAGAGTTGCCACAGTAAAGAAAATTCTCTTTATAGTGCACATATAGTAACAATTATTTCCATTCTCTAGAACACAGGGAAAGCTTTAAACATCCTCACTATCGCAAATGCTAGGACCATGTTTCCACCAACATCTTGCAAAAGAACAGAAGATGAAAACGTTTATGTGTTAATCTGGCCACAGGTTTAGAAGGTTTCCCTAAAATTTTTCAAGTTCAAGGATTTTAAAATTATGATTTTTAGAGGAATAAATATACAATTCTCTGTTAATAACTGTGCCTTTCCTCCCATTCTATCCCAAATTATTGACATTTTCTTTTCCTGCACAAAAAGGAAAGAAACATTGGGTTTAAGTAGGATCCCTAAACTTAAGTGCTTTATATGCAAATATGCATACCTATGTATGTAATGTCCATGCCAAGACAAAGCTTCTAGCTGGATGTTATCTGCTTTTTACAGCACTGTTACAGTACTGGATTCCCAGGGCATTTAAAAAAATCCCCGTGTACACAGTTTATTACATAAAGCACTCATCAACTCACTCAGAGGCTCAGCTGACACTAGCTAAAACAAAACAGACATACAAGGTCAAAGTTGCATCCTCTTTGGCTATGTGACCAAATCTGATTTAGTTTAAGAACAATTACACTTGCATTTCCTGTGTTTAAAACACTGATCTTAATATTACGTTATTATAAAAAGAACAATGATATGAACTCAAGCTCTCATAACTGAATTAGTTGCCCAAGAAATCTTAATTTGCCTCTATTCTGTTTTGTGCTAAGTCTTTAATTAAGCATTCAAACTGTTCTGTCTCTGGATACTTGCATAATTAACAGCACAGAGAGAACCTATCTTCATGATGCAGTATTGTGCCTACTTAGCCTATGGATTTCATGATAAAGCCCTCAGTATCATATACCACCTCTTTACAAATATTAACTTGATTATCTACCATGTTATTAGGTAACACTGATTTCTGGTTTTCACATAAACTGAAGAGCAGACAAGGTGTCTCGATGAAGGACAAATTTTTAAGACTTCTTTTCAGAATATTTATCATTCCTAAGTTCAGCTATTATTTCACAGGTGGTATCTATACTTCACTACATGATCATACCTAATTCACTTTAGAGAAAAGTTATAGCAAACCCTTATTTTTATTTGACCTTGTGCAAGAGTGACTTGGTACTCTGCCATTGTCGGGTATGTCTCAGATCCGGCTGTTTCTCCTCTTCATTATACAAATGCTAAATAACGGTGTCCAGCTCAGCTACAGTACCTGACTAAACAAGTGGTCAGGCTCAGTCGTTGCTAATACATCAAACAAATGAAAGTTTGGCATATTGGCAAGAATGCGATTGAATAAATGCTCACATAACTTCACAGGCATATCTGAGATTTTTTCAGGGCTTATACATTGGCTGAGTTATCACAAGAACATCAAAAGGCACAGTCAAACAGCCAACAAATGCCAACTCTCAAGTCACTGCTTTAATGCTAAGGAACATTTTTTTCTAAACACATGGAATCATATGATTTTTTTTCCCCCCATACTTGTTCTTAGCATAAATGTATAATTTGGGGGTTTTTTAAATCTCATCTGTGAGAAATAATCGTTTGGAACAGTTTAAATTAGTGATACTACAGGCATGCAAACAGGACCCTGTAATGCAAAATAACAAGCATCACTACCTGCACCACTGTAATTCATGGGAGGCTTAACACAAAAAAAAAAATGCATACAAAGTTTTTGATTATTTACACATGAACTGAGACTTTCCACCCTCCCGAAGGAGGGGTGCTCAGTTTTGTAACTGCTTGTATTATGATCATTTCTTTAAATTGTTGGCATTGCTGATAACTTTCCATACCATGTTTTTGAAAAAAGTGCGTGCAAATAAGAACCATTCGCAGAGTATGTTTCTTCTTACAGAAATTCTGGCTATTTTTCTTTCCTTCAGTCACTCATCATTTATTTTTTCTATGTGTAGTGCTTGCACTTTTCCACATGATGGTTCAGTGCAGTGAACATTGATTTAAGTTAAAAAGAGGTTATATTTCTGATTTGAACATCTTATTTTAACAAGCAGTTGTCAAAAACAGCAAAGCCTGTGTTCATTTAACTTGTTAGCACTGTGAGAAGGACTTAGCAGTAGCATCAGAAAAAAGAACTTTCTTCTTCAACCCTAATATCATGCAACAGTGCTGCTGGATAAAAGAAAATACAGCACGTCCCATGTGGTGAGCGCAGCTAGTACTGCCCACTAAGAGACATTTTCTATCAATGCAAGAGACTTGGTTTTGTTACTAAAGAGTAACAAAAGAGGGATCACATTCAACTGGACTAAAATGCAGCAGCAGACCTACACAAAGGTGAGCAACAAGGTATTCGATGAATTCCCCTCTTCCTAGATACTCCTTTTGGGTCTAACTCAGCAGCAATGCAAAAAATTTAAGTTATTCCATCATCAGAAGGCAAGTTTCTAAGAGTTTATAGAAGGAGAACAACTGTCTATAAACAGGTGCTCTGATTCTCAAAAATCACTCCAAGAACAAGCAAAGAGCCTGCAGAGGCATACAGCCCGTCACCCTATACGAGTCATGCTCAATAAAGGTAGATAAACACAAATACTTTCCTTCCAAAGTCACACTGAGTTACAATGCCCCTGCTCTCACTATGGTTCAAACAAAGACTCAATGAGCTAAAACAGCTGGTCAGAATATGACACCAATTTTCACCATGTTCTTAGGCACGCTATAACGTTTTAAAAAAAGCAGTGTTAAGCACAACACAAAAGAAAAAAGTATTCTTACCGTACAACATCAAAACTTTGAACTGAATCATTCCAGAAATACTTCACGCTGTGATGTGTGAAATAACGAATCTGCAAGGGCAACAGACATGCGTAGTTAAACTAGCACCACTTAACACCTTTCTTCTGACTGACTTTACTCTGAACAGTGACAGAAAGTGAATTTAGAAAAACTTCACTGAAAAATAAATACTTTTCTTTCATTTTTCAAGCATTCCACAATTTCCAATAACAGGTTATTGAGGAAAAGATTTGTGCTCCAAACAAAGAATAAGAGCCTTTTAGACAAAAGTAGCAGTTTGTGTGTACTGCACTGTGTGTGTTTACTCCAGGTACTTTGAAAATTAGCAAGCATTGTATTTCAGGTTTACTTACAGGCAAATATTTGTTCAAATCATTTTTATTCTCTTCTGCAGCAGATTCACAGAAATGAACAGCATGACCATTTGAAACCTTGTGTACAATAGGGTTAGGATTCTGTAACGGATCGGCTCCCAAAGAAGGCATAATGCGAACTTTTGCACAAAACCATATCTTGAATTCATCCTTAAAAAGAGGGGAAAAGATTAGTTGGTCGAAACAGCATTTAAACAGCATTTTAACTACAACAGCTGTGGCAAAACGTGTCAACAACAGATGACAGATGAGCAGAGTCCATACATAGCTACAGAAGATATCCCCAAGGCAATATCAGCTACCTTAAGAATATATTTTCTTTCCACAATTCTAAAAGCATGTTTTTTGCACTGAAAGATTTAACTTTTTTTAAGCAATGAGTCTTGGAACTTGAATTTTGACATCTTCAGCCCTTCGCAATTTAATATATTTGTTCTGTAGTAGGAAGAACTATGGGATTCCTATGCATTCAGCTACACACGCTCTACAACTTCAAATAACTGAGGACTTAACACAAGATCATAACGAGGGACTGTACATAGCAATTGTGGAGGACGAAAATCACTTGCAATCAAACCACACCTGGGTCCACAGTTACACAAATATTATCTTTGCTGACCATGAAAACCTTGTTATCAGGTTATATGAACAAGGTATCTCTTCTGTAACTTTTGATGACAACAGCATTCATGGTTTTAATTCTTAAAATCCAAAAGCAAAGACTTTCTTTTTGCTATGTCCTCTGCAAGCAACTGTCAGTCTTCCCATATGTGCAGGAAAGCTATGTACAGTACCAAGGAGCACAGCTCTGCAGCGCTGTAAAACAAAACCACACCTGTGTCACAGGCAAGGATTTGCGTATCTTAGCAAGCAGCAAGAGTGATGCAAAATAACTACAGACCAGGAGAAGCGCCCCATCCCACAGACTTACAGTTGTTCTCAGCAGAACCACTTCACAGTCTTTAAGCGTAGTCCTTTTGCACGTTGCTTTCACACGCCACTGAGGCATCCAGTAGAGGAGGAGGAGAAGAAAGCCACCAGAACAGATCACTCCTACCGTAACTAGCACCAGCTTCCAGCGACATAGATCATAGCCATAGATCTCCTGCATGGAAACAGAGAAACAACAAACAATGACCCTCTTAGTTACTCTGGCTCGGGAAACCAACATTAATTTTTCATGAAGTGCAATATTTAAAGTGAATCAAATTTCAAAGCCATTTTCTCCTTTTTCTTTTCTGGGGAAGGAAATATTTAAAAAACTTAATACATAACAGAGTGGCAACAAAAAGGAACACCATTTTTCTCAGCCAGAAATGCAAACATCAGTAAAAGCCTGACAAAGGCAGAACATCCACGCTGTTTAAAACATCTCATTGCAGGACCTGTCTCCTCTCTGCACTGCTCCCTAAGGACTGAGGTTGCAACACAACTTGCTTTAACTCTCAGCAAACAACCAAATTTTTGACCATGACGCAGCACAAGTCAGCTGAGCATTCAAGAGCAAAAGCACATGTGGTTTTGTCAACTGCTGATTTTACCACATTAGCATTTGATTAGCTAGCATACAATTTAGTGCTAGCTGAATTTCATACTTTCTAAACAAGCCTGTAAATATATTTATCAAATACTACTTTTTAGTAGAGAAACTGGCTTATTTAGCCTGCCATTTAATAAGAAATGCTACTGTGAAACATTAGAAACTGCAAGCCACAATTTCAAAAGTTCTATAACTTACACCAGCTGGAAAATCCTCTGCTCCCATTTAAAAAAACAAACCACAAAATATTAAGTGTGTACTAACTTAACCTGATAACGGCCAGGAACAGAAAATAATTCAGTGACTTAACTAGATGCTGTGTTATATTCCCAAGTTTCACATTACATCATTAGATTACATTTCCTGCTGCTAAAGGGCAATGAAGTTTGCCATTGAGTCCCATCCACATTGTTCATATTGACACCGACATCTTAGAAAATTTTTTGTACTTTTCATTACACAGTATTAGAAATTGTTTAAACTCCTTTCCTAAGAAAAGGATTTTCAACAAGTTTGTTTTGTAGCCTTCTCAGCTGACAAAAAGCAGAGACAAAACCCAACCTCTGTTACCCCCAAAACACTGGAGCAAGTATTCACTCCTTACCAATAAAAACAGGTGGTTGAAAGACAGCGGGAGAGGTTAATACTTCTTTTGGGACAAAAAAAATTACTCCCTCCAAAAAGCATTGATTTTAGTGATCAGACCACAAGCACCTCAGTTTCATTTTTTGTTGTAAGGCGTATTTGCCTACTTTCTGTATTATAGCTGTTCTAGTGTAGCAGCTTTTCCTAGCAGCATGCACAAAGACTGAACAAGGACTTCAATTCAGGAATCTACCCTTTTTTAAAACAAAAATCACTATATACCCCAAATGGTTTCTGTTGTCTCTAGAATGGGCTAGAAATTTAAAGATCAGCTGCCACTATTTTCCTGTCAAATCTAACTGCTGCATCTTCCAGGACAAACAGTAAGAGAGATACCATTGCTCCCGTAGGAAGCAAAGTTTACGTGCTACCAAATACCCGTAAAACTGCTTGCCATGCTTTAGGGAGTGGGTCTTATCTGCATAAATATGAATATGCAAGAGCATGCAGAATACAGTCAGATTATGAAGCATTGATCTGTTCTAAATGACAAGAAAAAAGCTCCAGGATTTGAAGAAAAAAAAAAAAATCCACAACCCACTATGCTTCCATTTTTCTTAAAAAAAAAAAAAAAAAAAAAAAAAGGACAATCTTGAGTACCAAAATCTGTTATCTACTGGACTAATGATCTCAATGTAGCCAACCCAGCACCTTCACAAAGGCTTTCAACAAAAACATTCCCTATCTCAAGACTATATTTCTTAATACCAAAAAAAGATTAACAAGGATAACCTTATAAAATTGCTAAACTGATTTAAACTGAGCAGTCCACTTCTTGATGTAATATGCCCCATTTAGAGGAAAAAACATGAAAATGTGTTTCTTTCACTGTATAAAAATTGACAAACAGAATTCATTACCATCTCATCTTCCTCTGCTTTATTGACAAATTTCTTTTCTTCTTTCTCCATGTTGAGTATGATATGGAACTTCTCGACTTGAGATATGGAAGACCTTTAACAACAAAAGAATTAAAAATTGAAGCAACATTACTGATTTTATACCTAAATATTAGGTTGTTTCGAGTTATGTTCTGTAAGTGCGTACACTTAAAACAGACTGACAACACATTAATATAGATCTTAAATTTGCACTGTTACCAGTTTCCAGTAGTTAGAACCCAAGGAGCTCTAGTAAAGCTTTAAGATTGAACACTGGATGAATACACGTGAAATATTGCAGAAACAGCAGGCTTTGAAGGAGGGAAAAGAGCTTGTACCAATTTAACTTGGTTACATTCTACACGCACCAAGCAGGTTTTGGTACATTCGACAAACTTCAGGATGGAGAAATAAGTTAAATTTGTAAAAAAGCTTACAAGTAGGTCAAGATTACACATTTCTATCATTCTATACCTAATAGCTCCAAGCAAATGCTTTCAGAAGCCACGCTATCTTTCAAGAGGAAAAGCATTGTACCCCCGAGATGTGTATTTCTCATCTGAGCAGAAAAATAAGCGCATGCTAAAAAAAAGTCTAGTCTCCAGTTTAGTATTTCTAAATCAAGACATGCTTAATGGTCATTTAGTCTTTTCCCTTCTTTCCAATTCTTTTACCATTCAATTTGTATCAATGGGTTCATTTCTTATTGTAAATCTCTCACAGCTGCAAATCTTGAGGGGTGCTTTGAGGACAGATTATGATCTCCAGTTTCATGAATAGGGAAAGGCATGAAAAAATATGAAGCTGTCTATGAGATGAACATAGTACACACAGATCCCTATTCCAATAGGGAAGAGATACAAACAAAAGGCTACAATATACTATGAGGCTCATCAGAAGTTTCAACATCACAAAGAAAATCAAAAGATACCAAGTCAAAAAGCTAATTTTTTAAAATTAAAACAGCATCTAACCTTCATTTGGGCAGCCCTGTACACATTAATTGCATACAATTGATAATTAATGCATCCGTATCATATTTCCACAGGACCATCTACCACAGTTAAAACCACTGAATAGCCAGAGGTCACCTGCCAAGACATGGGTTGACTATCATTCTCTGCACTGACATTGTACAGCTTTTGATTTTGTTTACTGCACCTATATAAATCTCTCAGAAGACAGCACTTACAACCACAGCATATGAGCAGTCCTCAAGTATTAAGGATTCACTGTCATAGCACAAGTAGTTATTGCAATTGTCATTTATCCAGACAGAAGACAGTTAAAAAAAAAAAAAAATCACTGATGAAGTTCCACTGAACTTCATCTCAGCTGTCCATTGAAGACTAGGATGCCACTATTTAAAATCCTTAGTATTAAGTAGCATTACGATAAAAGTACAACCATTACCAAGTTCTTCACTGTCATTAACTCCCCAACATTATCACAAACCAAATCACCAGACTTCAAGTCAGATCCTCTCAAAGCTAGCCCTGGATCCATGCACTTACATTCAGCAGCAATGCCAACTTCAAAAGGTCTTTCCTCCCAGCTCCTGCAGTTTATCAACATCATCGCATCCTTGCGTGGTTTCTGCGAACTACCACCTCCTTTCCAATTAAGCCAACAAATGAAGCAGGAACCCAACAAAAAAGGTTTCTTTTGCTGCCCAGATCCGGGTTTCCTCAGAAATCTACTCCCGCTGCTGAATAAAGTCCTAGTGGAACACACACTTGAAGCAAAGAACTGCATCACAACACAGGGCTTGGCCACACGTGAAAAACAACTCAGTACTTCATAAATTGAGTGCTTGATACAGTTTGTATTTTGTTCTGTACAGAAGGAAGCTAATTTGGTAACAACTGTCTCCTTTGATAGAAACACCAGCTCACACACTCCTTGCTTTAAGCTGCAAATTTTCTATTGCTATCCAATACTGAACTATGAATACCTTTCTTACTGCACATTAAATTTGGAAATTAAGCCAAAAGATTTGCACCACTGATACTTCCTTATCTGTTAAACAAGTCATGCAAGTTCTAAACCACATTTTAGTTTAAATTGTCACTTTTCTTCACCAAACAGCTTTTTATCCTGGGAAAGACACATATGTGAAATCAGTTAAAGTCTGTCCTAAACCTACAAAGGATTGCTAAGAAAGCTCCTGAGAACAATCTTTGAATTAATAGCATCAAAGAACTTTACGTACACCATACAAATCACATCTTCAATCAAGAAGTCATGCAGCCAGAAAAAGTTTTGTGTGTTTACAGAACTATACTTTGACAGCTCTGTGAGAGAATTATTAGATTTAAAATACTTGAACTAGTCTGCTCTTAAACAAACACGCATTTCCCTGCTATAGTGTACTGCAACATCAAAACCTGTGCCTGCAGGCAAAACTCCAATCTTGATCAACACACATAGCAGCTACTATACTTGATACAGGAAAGCACCAGGCGGCAAAATAAATGCAAACAGCTTCAAGATCAGTAAATCTCAACTGCGATTAACACATGGCCAACACGTCAGAACAGGCACCTTATGGGACATGGCGGCAGCGTGAGGGAGAAGTGCAATTGCTTTAATTTAGGGCTGTTCCACAGCTAGGAAGGAGTGTCAAGTTGTCGGTCTGAAGAAGCACGAAGGGAAATCTCAGCACTGAGGGCACCAGCAATAATTTCTGCAATGCAATGAGTTCTTTGAACAGCTGGGTAGAATCACACAGGGAATACATAAGGAGCATTAGGAGGCTATTTTTGACTCACATCATTAGCTCCATCTGCATTATTTTATACAGACTCATTTACTGAGCAACCTTCAACTCACACACACATTCTCAATATTTCGCATACTGCCTGTAATTTTCCATGTTAAACTCAAATTCAAATCTCTAAACTCAGAAAACATTAAAGATCCTTTCTTAGTTGATGGGTCATGAAAATCATTACTATTCAGCAACCAAGAACAGCGGTTTTTCTCCAATCTTATCCCTTTCAGCACATCATCAGCCCAAGCTCATCATCAAGAATTCAAATGCATAACTGCTTTGGGTTTGTTTCTCACTGCCCTGCTGAAAGCTGGGGTTGAACACCACCACCACGGGCTCCATAGAGGTCCCCTCCTTGGAGATGATATCAGGCTGCCAGATCAGACTGAATAAAGTAGCAGCATCTCACCAATTCAGAAGAGACTTCAGTAATCGGCATTTCATCTTTACCTCCTTCCTTCTATAACATGATGGGAAATTAAACATTTTGATAGCTTAAATAATTAAATATAAGCCTTGGACTTTTCAAGCTACAAGGGAGTATGACATTTTACTAGTACCCAAAGTGAGGTTGAAATCCACTCACAAGCAGCAACGTGGACTCAGCAATATTCAAATATAAAGTGCCTCTGATGCAAGGGCTGCCACTCCATCTCTCTCCGGCACAAGTTCCCTGGAGTGAATAGCTAGAGAAGTCCTCTCCCCCTTTAACAAACCAGGAACAGCAGCTAAAAAAGTATTATTTATTCCTTTTCAAGAAAGGGGCCATAAACAATGCAAAAGGTGAAAGTTACCATCACTCCACTGCTTTTATGTTTACATATTTTCTACTCATTGAGCTACTATTGTATTAGCTGAGCATATTCCAGAGTCAGAAAAGTAGGAAGTTTTAAAATGTCTCTAAGAGAAATGCTGTTAGCTACTAAGAGCATAAAGTCACCCGCAACATCTTAGAATGATGTAGGTATAAAGTTAAACAGTATAGAGATCAGCTGAACAGTGTCTGAACTATAAGTAGTTCTAAGAGCATTCATTTGAATCACAAGCTTAAACAGTAAATCTGCAACTTTATAAAAAAAGCATGTCAAAATTAAGTTAAACTGCATTTGCTATTTGCCTCTGCCCTGATGAGTATGTAGCTGTGGCTATGAGCAGGATAGCACCTGCAGTTTCAGATTTAAGTTGATCATATTTTGGAGCTAAAGCAGATCACAAATTGGATCACAGGAGAAATTACAGCAGTGTACAGAACCATAAAGCTACATGCAGCCCCCACAGTGAAGTAAATGTTGCACCTTTTCTGAATTACTACAACAGTATCTATTTGTTGATCTACCCTGACTAAACAACCAGGATACCAGCAGTTCTACCAAAATATTTATTGGCAATAAACATTTGTGGCAACAGAATAAAAGCTGCAAGCGAACTCATGGCATATTTATTAAGGAAAATGTAGTAAAAGAACTACAGTATGACTGAAGAGTTCTGTAAGTAACAATTTCTAAGGACTACTAACTTCTCTAAAGTCTGTTTTCTAATAATTGGCATAATTAACAAACTATTTCAGTGCATATTTTACCCTTCAAGTTTGATTTGGGGGGTGGGAAGCAAAGACATTTTCCCTCTGTCTCTTCAACATTTGTCCAAGTGCATAATCCTTAAAAACTAACTCTGCTTTAGCATACATACATTCTTGCCATCAGTTTATTCTTCCAGTTTTCCAGTTTAACTGAAGTTTCATAATTTCAAGAGAAAAATTCCAAGGTCTGCAAAGACTACAGCTACAAAAGAAGAAACTTTTGAGATCTCCTGCAGTCAGTGGATAATTTAAATACCAAGTTTCTCAGAGGAAAATACAGTTTTGACAGCTCAAGTATTTAGTAACATCTGTGTATGGATATGCATTTAAAATCAAGTTGTTATATATGCTTATTCTCTGTCATCATTCGTTTGCTTAAAATAGATAAGTAAATAAACTTACAAACTTGTATCTTAAATATTGCCTATTTTTTTCTTTCCAGATATTCAGAAAAATCCTGAGATAACTAAAAGAGTTTCTCTTACCAACGAGCAGTCCAGCAGCTGTCCTCTGCACTTGCTTTTGTTATCATGAGTTAGCGAGGCAGTTCTTAATAACTGAGACCCTATCTACAAGGGAAGTCCTGACAAATGAACTATTTTGTCTAAAATCTAAAAAAAGTCTCCAAGGGCTTTTCAAACTGTTATCAAAAGATTAACATATCAAAGAAAATTTGGCACTGCTTGGAATGCCTTTTTTTTTTTCCTCCCTCCAGTGTGGCTGAACAATTGGAAGCCTGTGGCCGGGCTGGCGCAGAGGCTGCGCTTCCAGGCATCGGCTGCCCGGTCCAGCTCCTTCTATTCAAACCACAAATGCCTCACCAGGAGCCTGCAGACAGTTTCAGGTCTGTGCACGAGTCCTGATATTATCTGCCCGGCTAAAAGCATATGTGCTTCTGACCAAACCCTTCCTTGTATTTACAGCTGTTGTGAGTGAAGACAACAACATTCATTTCGGGGAGCAAATCGATTATAAAGGCTGTAGTTAAGAAATACAGGCATTTCTCATTCTCAGCATTTTTACATTATCGGAGAGCATAATGAAGTAATCACACACACACCCCAAATTTAGACAGCCTTTAGAGATCAGGTGGTACAAAGCTGAAACAGGTAACCTGGTCACTATCCGAACATTGCAGAAATAAGTTACTTTTCTGTACAAGACAAGGATGAACTAGCACTGCTTTGGTAAGAACACAAAGGGCAAATGAAAAGATCTAGCAAAGCAGACAGAGACACAGACATGCATGAAAGAGGCCAAATTTAAAAACCACCTATGTGCAGACATTAATATCAGTCAATCTTCCTCAGCTGCCTACATAATCACTGTCATTAAATACACCAAGCACTATAAGTTTCTATGCGAAGATAATTAAGACAAAAAAAAAAAAACCAAAACAATTGACCTGTCTAGAAAAAGATCACAATATAGATCAAAGATTAATCCTATCCCTGAAATATGACCTAGTGTCTTACTAAGTAACCCGTCTGGCTCTCCTGGGTCCCAAAGGATCATGATGGTATCTTTAAGGGCTACTGAAAGACTAAAAATCCTTTTCAAGAATTTATTTACAACAAATATATCCTCCATTAAGAGACAGTTCACAGCTCTGGAGTTGAAAATTAAGTTTCTAAATGGCCTGATGTCATTACAAGTCTTTCAGATTTCTGAATTAAAAAAATACCTTGAACAGTCATTCTTAACTGTGGACAGTGCCTCTTGCATAGCAGAGAGACATCATCAACTGTATCCTGACTAGCTGTCAAAACACAGAAAAACCCAGTTTTGTTTTGAAACTAGAAAGCCAAGCATTATTTAAGTCACTCAGAAATTAAACATTTCTACACTTTAGAGCCATACTTCCAACTCTTTACCATGAGAAGGTGTCAACCTCGCAAGGTAACAGACTTACAAAGACAATGTCCATTTTTCCCACACATTATGGTAAAGGTTTCTGGCACTCATGCAATACACCTACAGGAGGTATGCTTTACATACCCAAAACATCCCAACTAATGCTCAATCTCTGCCATACTGGCAGTTATGAAATTAAACACTGAAGTACTCAAACTAGAAGAGCAGTATCAGGTCAGGAAGAGGTATGAATGTATATTCTGAGAATACATTCCGTTTCAAAATACATTCAATTTCTTAGGAAAAATGCAGTCTGGGCTATAGCTGACCATTAGCAGAAGAGCATGGCAGTTCATTTTACAAGACGATTGACAGAGGAAAAGCACATGCTTCCGCCCTTCCTTGGAAGGCAGCTTTCCACATCACCCCTCAGAGGCCGTGTATCAGGTGCTGCACAGGAACCCTCAGCACATCCAAGGAGATGGTGCTTTGGAACACAGTTCTACACTCGTACCTCAGGCGAAATGCCAAAAGTTGCTCTGAATATTAAGGGCATTTCAAAATTTGCATGTTATAATATGCCCATATTCATATAAAACAGAGTATCTCTTATCCAGCTACCAGCAGTAAGAAATAGTGAAAACACTTCTTCAAAATTATTCCAGAAAGATTAAGAACTCTCTCACCCCAGACCACAGAAACGTTTCTCAGCAGGAAAAAAAAAAATTACCAATCTGTTCTTGACCCAATATCTCCTTTGCCATCCTGCTAATGAGACCTCCTGGCCTACACACCACTTGGCAGCACTGACCATGCAAAGTTGCGTTCAATACATTGCTTTCAATGTGTGTGTAATACTTAGCCTGATGTCAGAATTGCCAGCAGCCAAGGAAAGAAGTTCTAGGTATAGCTTAACAGATCACACTCTAGCAAAAGCACACTTTTAAATGGAGCTATAAAAATAGAAGGAAAAGTCTTATCAGCTATTACTACTTGAGCTTGCAGCTCCTGCCCATGCCAACTGCCAACAAGTTCCACATACAACACCTGAAAAGTTGGATCTAAAACACTGACTTCATTTAAAATGTGCTGTACCAATAAATAAATGGACACGGACACAAAGCTAAGAATATGTAAAGATCAGGAAAAAATAAAGATAAAAAAGATTTAGGAGTACACTTCTCAAAACTTATCACATAACATGTTGCACACATAAAAAAAAAATCAATCACCAAAAAAAAAGCAAACTTGAACAGAACATTTCAAGCTTTCAAGAGCTGATACCAAAGCTTCTGCCCACAGTGTCTTGGACATAAGTCCCATATTTACTTTCCAGTTCTCCTCCTTTACTTAAGAGATCCTATTTCAGCATCTACAAAAATAATGTCCTATTTCCCAAAATTTCTCCACTGGCTGCTTTTGAAAAGATTGGCAGAACCTGCAGCCACTGAAAATGAAAAAAGGACCATTTTTAAATAGACTTGCAATTTTAAAAGCTAGGAGTTTATTTTAAAGACTGTAAGAATGCCCTGCTAAAATCCACATTATGACATCTTGTCTCCTAATAGTTTGTCATCAGGATTCATCATCCCTCACTCATTAGTCTTGGTATGTCCTCAAAGAGAAGTTTCCATTGTTCCTTTTTACAGATTCTCAGAGTCTTCAAGGAGCTTCTGAACACAGGTGTACTTGCACTTGGCATTTGTGCATCTCTGATGTGCACTACTTGCAATGACAACTTCCACTTAGTATCTAGGACCACAGCCAGGATTTTGGGCAGACAGCATTATGCTACACCCTGGACTCAGAGGGATCCATATATCTGAGCTGCAGCACAACACTAGAGACCTCTTGCACCCCCTGGCAAGCCTCACACCATGCATGAGAGCCTGTCTTTGCCTGCCCCCGAAACATAAAAGCCACGTCACTCAAAGATTGCTTACAAAACTGAAACAGATCACTTGATATCTGATATACAACTTAGCCAAGTCTTGGAATATCATGTTTTTAGAACCATAAAAAAGGTTACCACATTTTACTTCAACATACATTATAATGCTGTGAGAGGTACCTTCAATTTGAGAAATGCACCTTAGATGAATGGAAGCTGGTGCAATTTACGGCTCTCCAGCAGCTTGCGGCTGAACCCTTAAATACAAAGTTATCCACATAATGTACAATAAGTGTGTGGATAAGACATACAAGCTAAAAGAACTACAGAAGATCAAAAATCCTCCAGCTATATTTTGAAAAGAGTTAAAGTTATAATTTGTACCGCAAACAAAGCTTAACACTTTAGTCAACTAACCAAGCTCTAACAATAAGAATGACATAATAGTTTAATGAATACATGGAAATTTTACAAGTACACGAGCTAAATTTTAACAAAGCCCTCCACTCAATACCTATTTTATCACTTCCCATCTTGGGCTTTCTGTTATAATACAAGCTTTTGTTTCTGTGTTTAGGCTTAAGGAAGACCATTGTATCCAACAATCACCAAACCAAAATTGTATTTACATTTGTAGAGTGTATTCTTTGTAAAGTACACTTTTTGCAGGCTGCAATAGCAATTCCAATGTTTAGAGTAGAATACATGCTACATTAAGGAAAGATAATTCTACATCTAACAAACTCAGTATCACAAGTCATCACGATAAGAAAGTACTACAGCCAATACTATACTCTAAACTTACTTTCTAACTGGTCTTCAGATCACTATTTTCAGACCACTTAAAATTTTGCTATGAACGTAACAGCACATGCACAAGTTCAAGACATGTTAGAAGAGAGTTTAGGAAAGCAGTCATATCAAGGACAACTCATCAAGCACTTCACCACCTAACCTTCCCATCATCTCATTTATCTTACATCAAGCAGCAGCTACTTACATTAGTGAAAAATCTTCAACTGATAAATCAAGCACCAAAAGTCAGAATTGCCCAAAGCTTGCTCCCACTCTCGGGCACACAGAAATAGTCTTTGTTTCATTTTTAGATTTCTGGATCTCCCACCTGGCTGTCGTGAGGGAAATAAGATCTGTCCCACAGTCAGGGAATCCATTTTAGATGCTTATTTTTTCTTTCCTCTCTTGGAAGAGTATGCTAGACATTTGGGTTAGAATTCACAGACTTTGACAACACAGACAATTAAATGTTTTATTTATTCTTGGAAGAGAAAGTTAAACTGTTTCAAATACCTTGAGTAAGGCATGGCGCCATTACACCCAGCATGAGTTTTCAATAGCTGAGGACTGAAGCTGTTTCCAGAAAGACGTTCCTTTCTCGCATGGGGCACGAATTTTACTCAGTCCTTCTATTTGATTAAATAACCAAGACTATTATGGTCAGATAATGGAGATGGCAAAGATGCCCCATCCCAGCACCAAGAGAACCACAAATATTCTAGGGGAGATTTTGAAGTCTGAAGACCCAGATCCAGCAACAATGGGTCCTTTCAAGGAAGCATTTCCCCTCAGGGGCTGTGCCAAGAGCCCAACCTTTCCTGTGTGGCTGCTGCCTTATTGTGTGATGTAGAGTATCTGCTTCCTGGGATATATTTGCTTTTGTAGTATGGATGCTCAGTAAAAGGAGGCAATGACTTTTTTTCCTCTTCCTCTAAATTCTTGGAAAATATTTTTGAGGTTAACACAAGAACATTCAAATCAAATTTCTGCTCACCTACAAGGAGAGCATCAAACACAACCAGACTAATGACAAGAGATGAACTTTCCTTTATAACCTTTGTTTCCTCCAGGCGTGTATAGCTGGCATACAGCTATGCCTACAGCATAGTTTGAGAACCAGTTATACTCATCATAAGCAAGCAATCTGCTTCAGCCTCTTTCTTTTCTTTCCCATCATAAGTATGACTTAATGCCTTTCAGCCAAGCATTCTGAGACAAAGCAGCAGTATTTCTGCACATTTTCTTGAAGTCATGATGTAAAACTTAAAGATTCTTAAAGTTCAACTATGTGACTGCTAAATGCAGACAGGACATCTTCCAGATTAAAAGAAATAGCACCAAACTGTACTTGTAAAAATTTATTCTGTAAGGAGATCCATACATGCAAACAGGTTAAACTTCAGCACTTAAACCTGGGTTTTCTAATGCTTACTCAAAGTGTAATTTTTTTAAACAGTCATAATAAATTGACACAAAGCCTTAAGTACGTGGCACATTCACTTTACTTAGATCAGAAACACTCCAAGGAAAGAGCTCTTGTGTGCAACCAACCCACCAATCAATAGAAATACTGTGCATGACAGAAATTGCTAAAACTCTAAATATCATATAACAACATTAAAAATTAAAATTAAAAGGTTGTATCAAAGAATTTAACACAATTTAAGATGTCAAGCAGGATAATTTATTTGCCTTGATCAAATTCTAATAACTGAAATAAGTAACAGAAAAATCTGCAAACAAGTCCCATTCAGAGATTAGACTGCTGTAGAAGACAATTTTCTTATGCATAAGGAGTTTATACAACCTGACAGCTTAGCTCCTGAAAATGTAATTTACTCTCAGAACTATCATATGAGGTAAGATGAGAAAACCCAGGGGGAAAAGTTACACTATCTCCACAAACTGAAGTTTGACAAAGACAAGAAGAGAACAGAGGTACAGGACTGTAACATTTAACTCAAGTCCTCCCTGCCTGTAATGTAAACTTGGCCCAGGTCCATCTAGCTACAACGTTCCAGTCATTCAGAACCATGCTACAAACCTAGAAGAGTTTTAGCAACTTAGTAAACAGTTATCTCTCAGAGAAGGACTTCTGCAATCTGTGAAATTAAATAAACTCACAGCCACCTACTACAATACCTTTCATCATTGCCTTACATAGCTCAGTTTAAATGATACTTTGCAGTGCTTGTGTACCTCTTGGGAATGATTTCCACAGCATCGGCAGTGGGAGACATCCTCAGTCTCAGCAAAAATCTGATGTGATCTCCCTTCAACTGCTGCAATCTTCTCAGCACTGATAATGACAGTAAAAGTCTTCAGGCTTGCTTCTTCCAGTAAGCAATAGCTTTCTATTATCACTCCTTTTATAGTTAACTTTCATCCAGCACACTTACCTAAAAGGAGAAATTCTCCTTTACTGTATTGTGTCCAGAGCAATATTTACGTTCCCATTTCAGCTACCTTTTTTAATTTTTTTTTTTCTTTCCTAGCCTATAAACCTTTTATAACAGTACTAAGAGATGTAACTGTATCCATCTTCTCTGCTGTCCAGGGAAAAGTTAGTTTTCTTAAAACAAAGACTGAAATGTTGTAAGTACATACATTAGATGTATCAAGGAGCACTCTTTCCTCAAGCATTGACCTCACTAACTGAAATATCACCACTGTCTAGCCAAATATTCAGATGCAGCCTCTTCTCAGATACCTCTGGTCCAGATGCTTCACTCAGATTTCCCCCCATCAGCCTTGTTTTTTAGTAAGTATTCGGTGAAAACCAAGGTCAGCTTTCTAAAGCACCATTAAGGACTGCCATGATCCTCCACATGCATCTAATGCGTGAGGAGCTTTTACTGTATACCCTTTAAATGAAAGTAACTGAAGAACAGAAAGCCTGGCTGAAGGCTAAAAGAGCAACAAAACAACAGTCCCGGAAAGGTCAGATCAAATGTGCACTTAGCCCAGCACCCTGAAGAGCAGCAGTCAAGGAGCCATCATGGGTAGAGTCGTATAATGATACTATCCAGTAGACTCTCTCCAATCCCACTGACTTGCAGTTCAAGAGCTTCATCAGCCAAATACCATATCATCTTATTTAATACTAAGTGGATTTTTCTTCTTTTTTTAATTATTTTGAGCCACATTTTAAGTATGCCAGCATCCTGCAGCAAACAATTTCTGAGTTCATGGGCAAGGATTTTTTCTTTCCTTATTTACACCCTCCATCTGCTACTTTCAGCTGAAGCCTCCTACTTCTTGTATTTGAATGGGCAGTGAAGTCATGCCTTATTTACTCTGTCCCTGCCACCTGTGATTCTTTTATAAACTGTTTTATCCTCCACCTTCAGTTCTCTCCAACTAACAGTTTCCCTTACAGAGGTCATTCCGTATCTCCAATCATCCTTCACAGTTCTGCTATGTGTCTTTCTTACAGTGTCTCACTCCCCCCAAGAATTTGCACGTGGCCAATACCACACTAATGCTACAAATAAATCACAAAATAATACACTACACAAATAGCTAATTAAGACTGGTTAAAAACCAATTTTCAAGAGCAGAAGCATCTGTTTTCTGTCATACATACTCAGTCTTTGCAGGTAAGTGGAAGAGAAGTCACTGGTTCCTAGAAGCACCTGCTGGTTACATTAAATGCTGATGTTAAAAAAAATACATCTATGGAATAGAAGCATTAAATACCATTACATATATTACAAGAAAATATATTCCATGTGGACATGGTTCTGGGCAACTGGCTTTAGAAGGCCCCGCTTGAGCAGGGGGACAGGAGAAGATGACCTTCAGAGGGCCCCTTCAACCGCAACCATCCTGCGAGTCTGCGATTCCACTGAGCATACGCAGTACGTTTCCAGAAAAGAACACTCAAACAATGGTGCCTCGCAAGAAGAGAGATTTAAAACAAACTTTTTAATTACTTTTCTTAAGTCATGAAGGAATTAAACTTGCAATTATATAGGTACTAAATTCCTCATCACCAAGTCCCAGATCCCTGGAATTTCTCTAGAACACGAGAAGTACCATCAGAACTATCCCCACATGCCATTTCTGATGAGTACAGGTCTTTCTGAATTTCTGGTTTATGGGATGAAGCTAATGTTTCTATTCCAGATGGTGCCACAGCATCCAAATCCTCACCCATCTTACACCTCGAACCTCACGGTAAAAGGATCAAGGGCAGCACACTGAATATATCTGAAAACACTTCAAACACAACATACGCAATGTGTTTTTTTACCCTGGCTTTCTACACAAAGCAAGACGGGGTGGACATTCACAGTTTACACAGAAGTGACCACAGGGCAGGTCTGTCAAAGTTGACACCTCACCCTGAAGCTTCAACTGGATCACAAGACTTAAGCACAAATTGAACCCCTTGTAGAGAGTCCTCAAATTTGTACACTCCGTACAGAAAGGACAGCGGAGTAGCCTGATTCCAGGTGCAGTAGGCTTTATCCAAGATACCTAGCAAACCACTGTGATTAATAGTTAGAAATCCACATGCGCAACTTTCTGACAGACACGCACTTAACTCCTGTCTTACCTGCAAACACACCAACCACCTTGCAGAGTTTTAAAAAATGCTTTCATTTATCAAGGTAGAACAAAAGAACTTAGGAAAGACCCAATTTTAACACTATCACAACTTACTGTACCAATATGTCCTTTGGTTTCTCTTTGGCCACAGCACTCAGGAAAGGAAATTCACAAGCAACTACTTCAACTGAAAGCAAAGCAATCAAAAAGGCTTTGAAAAAGACTGAAGCTCTGAACATTACCTTATTTCTATGGCCCATGAAGAAGGGAATCAGCCACGAGTTACTGTATTTTTACTATCTTTCAAGCCGATGCTATAGATACCAAGCCCATTTTCATAGCTGTATTTAATAGATACACTACCACACTTTCAAAATAAAGAAATATTAACTTAGCTAAAATCAAAATTAACACACCAAGGAATGAGGATGCTCCCTGATAGAGGAAAGCTTAGATATAAACCACACTTTGCTAGGAATTTAGCAAAGATAAGATGGGATGATACAGTGAAACACCGAGCAGATGATTCACCACCAAATACTACCCCATGAACATAGCAAACTGAACTGCCTCAACTGCTCAACATCCACAATATCAAAAATTAGTCTGCAAGGAAATGAGCATTATAAAAGGTGAACTACTTCAATTTAGCAATAAGTCAACAGAAAGCATTTTCTCAGGGTGCACATCAAAATATTCTTAACCAGATACAGCTTCTGTGGACAGCAGCTAATCAACCAGCACAATTACTGTCTGAGTATAGTCTAAGTTCTCCTGCCACATCCATCAATGCTACATGTAACAAGCGTTACCTGACTTCAGCTGGACAGACGATCGTGGCATTTAATATACTATTGCTTCCCACACATTTAAGCCATTGGAAGATAACAGCAAGCAGAAGAAACTGAGGCACTCTCCGTTTGTTCCACATGCAAGATGCAGACTACACAAATGCAAAATACTTTGCACTGGAACCTGAGCAAAACCCTCCTATGATCCATTCTACCAGTGGAGTTAAGTGGACTAGTAATCTCCAGCAAAGAGACAGCAGCAATTTAACGCACCAGATAATCACTATCAAAATGACCACAGGCTAAGACCTGGGTTGCAAATGCTATAACACACCAGTACCAGCTCGAGGCACAAAAATCCTTCACAACGTATGCTCAGAATGCAACTACACCAACAGTCTTGCTACTGACAAAAGCTGTCTCTCTGGGGAAGGGATGTTGCTAAATAAAGGAAAGGGTGGCACAGGGAAGAGAGCTATGAGGATACCTACATTTGCAGGCTGTAGAGTAAGGACTCTGTTGAGCTGACAAGACCGTTATTTTTTATCATGCTTTCCCCCTACAAAAGCATACAATTTGTATGGGGAAACATTATGCGTGTTCCTACATTTTTGCCTGTTTATTACTATACTAAAGCTATTTCTGCCAGAAAAGACATGATCATAAATGCAATTTATATTTCAAACAAAAAATAAAATTTGTGGATGAACTAACAAAACTTAGGAAGTCAGGAGCCCAAGTACATTTTCAACCAACAGAGACTGCACAACAGGGGTTTTCCAAGTGCGTCTGTTCACTCAGACACATTACATCTGTCTCTACTCCAGACACATGCCCTTCACCACGGGCTGATCTCACCCAAGCACTAGATAACTGTCACAGCAGTACAATTGTACAGAACAACAGGCAGGCAGAAGCTGTGTTTCATCGGCATTTAAAACCTGGCCATCCAAACTGGAGTTGAAACCATTGCTCCTTTGCACACCATAGGTCTTCCATATTGCCAGTGTTCAGGCTCAGCAGATTGCCTCTAGCAATAAAGCACGGCTACGCTGCAGGAACGTAATGTCAAGACTCGCTCTTGAAACACTAAACTTTTTTGTGGTCCTCGTCAAATGGACCAACTGAAGATGGGGTTAATCCAAAGAATGCACTCTGCAAGACTGCACACTTGACAGCCCTTTTATGTTCCTGTTTGAATTACCAGTTGGTCTGGAAAGAACCTTTTGCTGGCTTGTCAGATCTGAAGTACTGCTATAGTGACAGAAGCACCAGTTTTAGACAGCAGCACCCTCAGCCAAAGAGTGCTCAAGCCAATGGAACAAACCTTTGAATTCACTGGGCTTTGGATCAAGCCTTCACAACTTAGTGACAGCGGCAGATATGTTAAGATTCCCCCACTCCTCTAAGATAAAAACAGTTCCTCTGTTTGAGAAACAGAGGTAAGAAAAACTATCCCTCTACTCAGAAAAAAAAAATATCTCTAACAATTCAACAGTAACAGGACTTTTCAGGAAATTCATCTGTACCCAAAAGTTACACAGTTCAATAAATACTATTGTGGGGTGAAGGTAAAGTCAGGCAGTTAACAATATAACTGCCAACACATGGTACAATCACCACGTTGGAGGCCAACCCTTATCTACATCATTGATCTTTCTGCTCCTGCTATCTACTACTGCATTAAATGTATCCTCCAGAAGATAAGCTCTTCCTAGTGTTGACATTAAACGCTGTGCCAGATCTAAAGGACAGAGTTCACAAGGGTAACTGCACTTTTCTTCATTGATCTGTAGACATGATATGACAGCAAAAACGCATAGGATTAATTTAAATGTTTCCACATATTCCAGTTATCTTACAAATCAATCACTGAAATGCAAGGAATAGCTGGATCCTTTGTTTTGTCCTGCAGTCTACTGCAGACAATCAAAAGCAATTATAAGAGTGCATGAAAATAACAATAAATAAAATATCATGGCTAGACTTGCAGTTGGACTTTCCACTTTGAAATCTGTCCATCCTCATTTAGGCTTCTTGTACTGGGGAATATAGAGTATGTGTCCTTCAAAAAGATCTTCAAAGCCAAAGGTAGCCTTTCTGAGCATGGATCAGAAGCATTAGGATTACCATCTGAGCGTAAAGTAGTAATCTGAAACTACTAAGACTACTAAAATGATTGAAAATTCCTCAATGCTCTGCTACACTGAAGTTACACACACACCCCCCTTACAATCCTGTAGTGCCTCCACCATGGAGGTTTAGAACATCCCGACAGCACAAGAAAACTTGCTCCATTTGCAAGAGGCAGCATCCCAAAGAAAAGGGCAACATCCAGAACATCGTACGCTTCCAAACCCGTACAAATACCACGATCTAGCCATTTCAACCTGTGCAAGGTCTAAACTCACATGATATGACCGAGCAATGAACAAAAAGAATCCTGTGTATTTCCCCCTCCTTGGTCCAAACTTGACACAAACTAAAATCCTATAAAATTAGATGAAAGGGACATCAATAGAGAGTTTAGTCTATTGTTCAACCTAAACCAACTATACTAGCCCTTCTCAACACACGAACTTGTTCTTAAGAAGTCTGTTACTGGTGGCCATTAAAGTACCATTGTTACTGTGAGGAAGTTAGAAGTTTAATCAGTGTTTTCCATGATGAAACTTAATCCCATTTCAACGTGCCCATCATGGTCATTGAAAATAGCATTTCCTTCTTACAAATCTTTTAAATACTTGAAATTTCTTACATTCCCCTTAACCTCCTCATCTCTTGCCAAAATAACTCAGATTTTCTTCCATCTTTATTAAGTTGTTTCCTCGAACTCTGATTATTTGTATTTCTCTCCTCTGAACTCTTTCCAAGTGGTCCAAATTCTTCTGGAATTTTGGCATCCAAAACAGATGCTGTCTGCACACGGAGAGTATACCAACAGCAAATAATGCCAACGGATTTAAACTTTACATCTCACAGACAATAATCCCATTTAAAGATCCCAGTAAGATATTTGCTTTTTCTGCAAACAGCATGACACTGACTCATGTTCAACTTGTGATCCAGTACACCCCCAGGTCTTTTTTCCAGTACCTAACCAGTTATTCCTCACCCTGCATTTGCACAGCTGATTCCTGCCTAAGTGCAGTACTCTGCATTTGTCCCTATTGAATTTCATCCTGTTTTTCAGGTCATTTTGAACTTTCATCATGTCCTCCAACACATAGTCCCTGAGAATTTAATAAGCACATTTAATCAGCCAGTTGACTGATGCTTCCATTAAAGGCAACCATACCCAGGACAGAACCCTTCAACATAACCTCTCATTTCAACACTGAATCAATAATTACTGTTCTCTGAGTAGGAACATCTACCCAATTTTGCATGTTTCCTAGACTACTTTCCTCAGATCATGTCTCTGTTTACTTATGAGGCCATTAAAATGTGGAAAACCTTATTAAATAAATAAATTAATCAATCAGGAGACAAGACCTCCACTGCTTCTGCCATAGCCACACAGCCTTCTGCTCTGCAATAAAAAGGTATTAGACTTTGGACACAATTAGCTTTCCCACAAATCAGTCCAGTCTGTTATTCTTCTTGTAGTTATCTTCCAAGCACTTGAAAATAGAATGTTTGCTATTAATTTCAACTGATGGAAAAAAATGAGATAAAGTGAACTGCCAGACTTCAACTCCTCTTCCTCAGTTCTCTTCTGTTACAACTCGCCCTTTGCCAGTCTTCTAGGACTTCTCAGTGTTTCTAGGTAATACTTTTGCATTTTTGAAGCTGTTTTGAGAATCATACAGCGAAGCTTATCAGGGCCAGCTGATGAAGGAACATCTAATGGAAATACACTCTGGTGTAAAATAGTACCTCACCATAAATATTAATAAGATTAAGCACCTGCATGACACTATGTTAGAGAAGACAAGCAAAATAGTCACTGAGCACTTTAAATGTTCCATAGATACATACGTTCTCCAGTGCATCATGAGACATTTTCCAATCTTCCTTGTGCTATTAACGTACTTTTACAGGAACCTTGGTAGCTTTTATGCGTCTTGCTAGTTGCAATTCCATTTGCACTTTGGCCTTTCCAACATCTGCCTCTACTGTTCTTTTATACATCATCTTCATAATGTGACCTATTTTCACGCTCTACATATCTTTTTTTCTTGCATCCAAAGTCAGTAAAAGCTCATGATATAAGTTGGTCTTACTACTTTCTCTATTTCTCAAAAGCTTTCCCATTTTGCTGTTCTGTCTCCTACCCTTTATAAAGATCACAAGCTCTGATGTTATAGCCATTGCCATTTATCACCTTTCATTTTGACACCCTCTAGCTAGAATAAAATCTAAAGGAGTTGCCATTTTTGTTGCTGTATGTACCTTCTAAACTGAAAATGTCACCACTACATAACTTTGATAAAGGTCAAAAAAGAGAGAGTTAGGTATTTTGATTTTGAAGGATTGTCTTTTGGTGTTAAATACCACAAAATCTCAATCCAACTAAAGTAGTATTGGACTTGCTACCATTTCCAGTACCTGGTCCTCTTCCAAAGAGTTGCTTTAAGATGAACAATGCAATGCCACAATTCTAATAAACCAGAACAACTTAAAGGCTAAATTCTTTCAAAGGAAAAAATACACCATGAAAAAAATTAAAATACAGAATGAATGCAAAATCCAGCTAATTCTGGTAAGACTGATAGGACTACAAGCACAACGACTGACACTGCACCACTTTGGAGCAAGCAGCTAAACTCCATGCCCACAGAGACCCCTTCCCAATCCCAACCTGTGCACAGTGCTCCATGCAGATCGTGCTGAAGTTACAGATTTTAGAAAAGGAGCAGCAACATACAGCACTTCAGATTTTTGTGTAGACCACATCCATAACCCTTGAGAATAACTGTGAATGACTCATCCTTTTTTATTTAAGTCTACCTTTCAGCTACCAAAGATTAAAAGTTTACAGTCTTATTTCAGTCAGGAATAAAGGTGTTAGACTTGAAGCTATAATATAACTACACTTTACTACAAACTGAACTTTTGTTCTCTGCTAAGCAGATTATTTAACAAAGGAAGTAGGTTTTTTTATGAATGAAAACTATTTTTAGCTCATTGTATAACAGTGAAAGGGAAACACTTTAGCATTACTGTTATTTAAATATTTTTTTTCTTTTTTTTTTAAAGTGTCTAATTGGGAAATTTGGATTTTTGAACTAGGATTTGTTTTGTACAAACGCCTCCATGCTAAACATAACCAGATCCAAGAACTAGTCAGAACGTCGGCTTTTTGTTCGCCACTGAAAGAACACAAAACCTACTAAATTGCACAATATCATGCCTACAGACCCAAAGCAGGCTTGGCCATGCTTTGCTGTGGAGATTGGTAATCCCTGCCCAAAGAAGCATAGACACTCAGTTCTCCAATGCAAGTCTTTAAGCCATTCAAAAGACGAGTCAAAACATACACTGCAGAAGCATACACTTTTACATTACGCTGATGCTGTTTGGGCATTGAGAAAATCAAATCTAAGGAAGTATTTTTTTCTAATTTTCAAAACTCAGAGTTTTAGAAGAATTAACTAAAGGACCTTTTTTTTTTTTTTCTTCTTCCACAAGGTGTTAAAGGAATGAAACCTCTTCCCTCCACACCAGCTCCCATCAGGTTCATACCAGACAGACATTTAATAAGGAAAGCGTTAGAACGGTTCTCCCTGACTTGCTGCTAAAAACGCTTAAGCGCACCACTTGGACATTTTTCACACCAGAAGTAATAATTCCTACAACAGAACTCGGACAAGCCAAGTCAAAGTAATCCACGGTTGGTATTTTACAGAAATCAAGGAAACAGTATGTGAAGGTTTCTAGAAAAAGGAACAAGGGTGCAATAGTTAAGATGCTTGATGAAAACCTGGCCTTTCCATGTCAGTTCCCTGTTCTAGTACAGATTTTCCTCTATGACCTGGGCAACCCACTTGGACCTGGCTTTAACAATAAACAGGTATTTTACTTCCAGAGAATAAATGGAATTTGTCTCCATATCACTGAAAACCTGTGTCTTGTTGACTGTTTTATACTCTACACAGAAAACAGTGAGGATACTACCTCCTGAAGGCAAATGAGAAAAATTAATCAGCAGGCTCCATGTCAATACAGATTTGGTTTTATTATTATTTCTTTTTAAGAATAATTTATTAGGACCAGAGCGAAACAGCTTGTCTGATGCACCGTGCCTGTCACATGGCACACTAGCAGAAGACGACTGAATCACAAAGTTTCTCAATCATACTCAGTCATCGTGATGCAACTTCCCTCCCTGCTAGGCAGCCCCCACACTCCCTTGCCAGGCACTGCATGCTGCCTGACCAGGCAGCCAGGATCTTTCATCCCTCTCTCTTCAGGCTAGGGATGAATTAGCGCCTGCCCAAGTCATCAAGCCCTCTCGAGAGGAGAAACAGACAGAGAGCAGACACTTGATTCTAGAAGACAACTAAGAAAAAAATTAAGGGGTGAGAGCATAATGAGCTCCAAGTCTAGAGAGCACTACTGGGAGACACCAAGCAGAGCACCTAGAACAGCACCACTGTGCCTGGACAGTATTCAGGAAGGTGGCAGTTGCTGTCCAGCGGCTCTGCTGGAGACAGAGCCTGCAGAATTGCTCAGATCCCTTTCGCTGCTTTCTCCTCCTTGTGAGGCCAAAGCCAAGGTTAACAAGAAGATCTCTCTTACCCATTTCTGAAGCACTTTAAAAGCTGAGTGCTTTGGAGCACATCAGTCTTTCCCAGCTGACCTAGGTGCTCACACTAGAATGCTCCATGCTGCCAGAAGCCAGCATTCTTCCTCACCGGCGACACCAACAATACACAACATTTTTATTTCACCAAGCGACCTTAACAATGGCCTAAACTCTCCTGACTTCTAAGAAGTGTAAGTCACTATCAATAAATTTCCAAGTCAATTACACAGTTCAAAGTTTACATAGTACATCTGCTTTCAACTTTGTAAAGCTGTTTTTATAATCAGTCAACAAGAAAAAGTTGTTGAAGATACTGCTTACAAAGAAAATACTGCTTACAAAAGAGCAGTATGTGGTCTTTACTGTCACACTATATACCAAGACCAACATTTCCTCAGAGTACATGCAGTCAAGATTTATTGCTGTCACCCACGACACTACTACATGGACACTAAGTTTCTGAGGGCCTGACTTACACCATAGAGTATATTTAAATAACGCCAAAAAAAGCTGTTTCTCCACAGACTCAAGAAAATTCTACAGGATATAACAGTGTTGTACAAAAGCCAGTTTTACTTTAATACAAGGTGAAAGTAGCAACTCTTTCAGATACGATGGAACTGATGGGAAAAAAAAATATACCTAACCTGTCTGAAGAGCCAGTGTGTGGACAAATCTCATACATACAATGGCTGAGTCACCTACAATAAAAAAAAAAATACAGTCAGAGGAATGAATAGGCTAAATGAAACTTAAGCTTAATTGTCTTAGCTAAGAAAATACAGTAGTTCTACAGCAAAAACACATTAATGAACTTGAAAACTGGAAGAAAATTCTGAGCAAGCTCAGATGAAGAGGAAGCAGTCAGTCCTGGGGCCAGAAAACTATCAGCACTCACGTTAGAACGGTTTGGAGGTAACCATCTCCCACTGCTGGAGGCTACACCCTCTCAGCTGAGGGAGACAGCAGCTTCTTGAACGGATCCAAAAGCTGATTCTCCAACCACAGCACTTGCAGGATACAGAGATCCCAGTGGGCAAGCCAGAGCATCCGCGGCAGCAGCCAGAGCACCAGCCAGCTTTTAGAGCCAGTACTGCAGATACTCGAGTTCTCCCTCTTCACCTTAAGTATCAATGCAGTTTTTAAAACTGCCTCACCAATTCCCTTTCAATTCTCAGTGTTTAATTCACCTAGTAGTTGTTTATCCCTGAACAAGCATAAGCAGACCCCCTCTTTGGGCTAAAGCAGCGGTTGTCAGAGGTGCGTGCAGCCCGAGATCACCATCGCCACAGCCCGGCTGATGGAGAAGTACTCTGCAACCTTTGTCCACAGCAGCATAACGCGTTGACTCATCTGCTGAAAAACGGACGAGACGCGCTGAGCGCTCATCTCGTACTCTGCTGGGAAAGTTTCTCTCTGGCGCATCACCGCTAACGTTTCCAACCGACCCCGCCACGACAAAATAAAGTGACGTGTGCCCAAGCAGCGACACGCGTTATGCACCGGCATTCGGTAACCAGAACCCGCAGGCGGAACTGAAAGCCGGGCGGGGCGGCGGGAAGAAGCACGATCGGACTTCTGCCCGAGCTGCTGAAGATGCCACCGAGAGCCCAGGGCCCCCCGGGGGCAGACCGGCGCTGCTGGCGCGAAGCCGAGCAGCGGGAGGGGAGGGCGACCCGCCGGGCCGCTGGGAAGGCGTCGCACGTGTCCGGGGACCGGCGGCCGGGAGACCCCGGGCAGCCCCGTACACGCTCTCAGCCGGGCGCCCGCCCCTTCCCCGGGCGGTACCCCCAGCCGCGGGACCCGCTCCGAGCAGGGCGGAGGGGGGCCGTTATTCACGGCAGCGGCACCGCCACGACCTCCGCGCCCGGGCCGGGCCGCCCCGCGGGCAGAGGAGAGGCCGGCGCGGCTGAAGGGCGCTGCGGGCCGCCGCGCCGAGCCCGAGGCGGCGGGGGCTACGGGGCGCCGCTGGAGACGAGGCGAGGCCCGGCCGCGGCCCGGCCGCGGCCCGCCGACCCTCCCTCACCTGCCGGGCCGGGCCGGGCCGGGCCCGCCGCCCCGCGGTCCCACTCACCGGCGGCGCCCTCAGCTGAGCCCCATGCCGGCGGGGCGGGCGCGGGACCGGAGCGGGACCGGCTCTCCCCCGCCCCACCCCGCCCGCCCGGCGGCGCGCCCGCGGCTGCCTCGTGAGGCGCGACCGGATCCGCCGCCAACCGGCTCCACGCGCCGGCCGCGCTGGGCGGGGGCAGGGAGGGGCGCGGAAGTGACGTCGCCACAGTACGCCCACCCCCCCCCCCCCGGCCCCGTTCGTCACGCGCCGGAAGACCGGGGTGCCGCGCGGCTCCGGGGTTGGGTGGGGTCGGCGAAGGGGCGGGGTCTCTCCTGGGGAGGGGGCGGGGCAGCTGTAGGGTGAGGGAGCCCCGGCGGCACGCGGCTGCGGGGCGGGGGAGGGGAGGGGGGCCTCCCTGAGGGTCCCGCCGGTGTGGGGCAGCGCCGGGGGTCTCAGCCGGGGACGGCAGCGGGCGTCGGGCTGCAGGGCCTCGCTCCAGGGCGGGAGCGGGGGTCCCCCCGCCGCGTGCGCTGGCTGCAGCCTGTCCTGCGGTGCTGGGGGACTCGACGTTGCCCCCGACAGCCGCAGGGCGGGCATCCCTCGGAGTCGGGGGCCAGCCGCTCGAGTTACCCTCCGTTGCCGCGGGACGGGGAGCGGCACCGCGCGGGGTACCGGGCCGGGACCCCCAAAGCCTTGTTGGAGGAACTGACCCCGTCCAGCACAGGCGTTGAGGCCGTGGTGGGCTTGGCAGCCCGGGGAGCGGGCTGGTGCACGGCTGTACGACCACCGCGCACGGTACGTGGTGGTGAGAGACGGGCGGGGCACGGCCCGCGGAAACCTCCCCGTGAGAGATGAGCGGCCCCTCTGCGCGCCTGGGGTGTCCCCGCAGCGGCACCACCCGCGATGGACACATCCCAGCACCCCCCGTTTGCGAAAGCCAGCGGGTCGCTCGGCTCCCCTTCCCCTCGGCCGACAGGAGCGCCCGGGGATCTGTGCGCACCCGGCTGTCAGACGTGTGTACACCTGCTCTTAATAACCCGCCGCTGCTTCTGTCAACTGCCCGCGCCATCTGCTAGCGATCCGCCTATCTGGAAACGTAACGGTGTCCAAGGAACGCGCCTAGCGCTCGGCTGCGTGTCGTTCGCCTCATCGGCAGTCCTCTCCCGTGTCACAGCTCCCCATGACGTGCACGCCCGGGACGTGTGTGCGCTCTGCTCGCAGCGCCCAGAAGCCAGCGTTTCATTTCATAACATTTGCGTTGCTCAGAAGCGCCCAGCCGGGGAAGGCGGCTAGGGTGGCGTGCCTGAGGGCCCGCTCCATTGCTGCCCCACCGACTTGGGCATCTCTCCAGACACTGTATATCAGCAATTATCACTTCCAGGTAACATGTAAGGATAATCAATATTGCAAGGGCAAGAAGGAACACTTGGGTGACTTCACTAGACATACCCTCAGGTGGATGACAGGTTAAGTTTTTAGACGCATCAGTTAAAGGTTTTGAAGAGCACTGTAAACCACTTAGGGAATCTGTAAACCACCTAAATATAGGGTCTATATTTATTTTCACTTAGTCCTATTGTTTCCCATAGTTGTCCTCCATCGCGGATGAAGGGAGCTGTTGACTGTTGCATCTCATTGCATGCAACCCCAGCCGTGACTGAACAGGGGCTACGTCCACCTGGCAGAGCATCCCATCGCCCCAGCAGTGCTCTCGGCATCCCACGCCAGCTCCAGTGACCCTGTAACCCCAGGGTGAGTCAGCCCGGCACGGGGATCCAGCAGGAAACTGCCAATAATAAAAAGAAAAGAAAAGGCATAGTTTTCTGTTGGCCCAGTGAGTTGCACTGATTCACCGGGCAGGCATGTGACCACTATTTAAGGGAAAGAGAGGAAAAGAAAAGGAGAAACAAAACTGCTCCTTTTGGCAGCTGCCCATGGATCAGGCATAATGCTGAGCTGCTCTGACTCAAATCAGAATGGTTGCCTTCCGCTACCCAAAAAAAAAAAAAAAAATAAACCCATCTATGTTCTGTAAACGCATTAACTCTAGTACTGTCCCAGCTTAATTCTGTGTTGAGTGCATGCTTCATCAACCTCCTTACTGCTTTTGCCAAAGGCTGCCGTCCCTGCTTACCTGGGACACATCAGTTACTGGGTTTTATATAGTGACTCAACCATTACTTCCCCCAATTTTCTTGAAATTCAGAGATGCAGTACATGCTGAGAAATCAGTACTAAGGGTTTGATGATCTTTTCAGGCAATTTTAAAGATAATTTCACATGCAAGTTTTCCAGCCCTAGTTTTAAAGATGGATATTAACCAGTGGTTTTCATTCACTCTGGTTACATGTGGAAGACAAAAGCACCTCTGCTAAATCTGGGGACATCATTCTGTCCACTTTCCAGATGAAGAACAGAAAATTTTACTGAATAACTTCAGCTTTTTTTCTTTTTTTTTTTTTTACTGAAGTATTACTGTCTTTGTCTAATATCCAATCTAAATCACTGTACCTCAATGAAAGGATGGTGATCAGTCATATATATATTTTCACCAAATTTCCCCAATTCATTACCCTTGGTTGCAAACCATTGATTTGCCCATTGCTATCAGCTTGCCAAATTTCCACCTATTCTATAGTTCTTTACTGTTGTCTATACCTCCCCTTTTGAGCAGGATGTTTTGTTTCATTTTAAAACCAGAAAAGTCTCCTCTGGTGACATTGAAATTGTAAGCATTTGAGTCATCTAATAACACATTGGTGAAGAACTCCCCCCCCGGTTTCCATTCAGATCGTGCTGAAGTATTTCCCCAGGCTCGCTTTTGCTCATAACTGCTTTTAGCCTTGCAAACTTGGCAGCAGCGTCCCCAGTAGAGTCACATGAAGGCAGAGAGATTGAAATGGGTACCAGTTCTGCCTGGATATTGGTGGAAAGAGAAAGAACGGAGGCAAAACAGTTAAACAGAAGTAGCAGACATTCATACAGACCCAGAAACATGACTATGATGAGGAGAAGCCAAAGAGGAGATTTTTTTTTGTTTTGGCCTAAGCATTGACTGGTTAGAGGAGCCTACCATATGACTCAAAGGAAAAATATTATGAAGTTATTAGTGCTATTAAACAGAAGCTCTTATTCTGTCATTGCCTATTAGTAATAAGAGTAAAAAAGATTTGCTTTGATACATCCATTTCTATGTTCTTCATCAAAATTCCTTTAGTCATTTTCAATTACAGATTAATTTCTCATCACATTTTTTAACCCATCACATATTCTGATGTATTATCTTTATCCCCATTAGAAGGTTTCCCTTAACACCTAATTGCTTTTCTTTTTCAGTCACTGGCAAATTTGAACTCGTTTATTGCTTCACAAACCTCAAACCATGCAGGCTTTTATTAACGCAGAGATTAATTTTGTGGTTGGCACGTTCCCTCCACCCATCTCCTTAAGCTGTTGCTCAGCTGCTTCCCAGCTCTCCTGGCGTCACTCGGGTTCGTACCGCTGGAGGTGCCTGGCAAGCTCGGCTCTCCCGCGGCACCGCCGGCTCCAGCTTCTCCAGGGAAGGAACAGGTCACAGGGCATCACGAGTTATTTCTAGGTACACACCTAGCAATCGTGGTGTTCAGGGCTTTTAAAACGTCAGGTGTTCAACCTGGGAGGAACAAGACAAAAAAATTACGAGCGAAACAACAGTTTTTCTCTGTTCAGTTCACCTTAGTGAGACTGGTTAACAGGAGGAAATGAGCCAGAGCACGCAATCCAGCACCGTCACCGCTTCTGGAAATGTCACAGCCATTCACAGCTGGCGTAATTCCTCGAGACTTTGCCCAATAATGTGGGAGCAGCCAAGCAGCTTGGGGCTTGAGGACAGGAGCAGTAAGTCCTGCAGCCTTTCTTAACTGGCTTCCTGTAATTATTTTGATTTCATAGTTATGTATATTCCACCTGAACTTGAACTGGGTACACGTCCCACAATAAAACCTACCAACTCCTTTACAATTTTCTGTGACTAGAGCATTTTTCACACGTGACGTTTCTGGATTGCTCCCTCCCACCACCTTTTCCCCAGTGTCGAGGGCGTACGCTGGTTTCCGTGTCCGGCTTTGCCCCACCAAGCCCTGCGCTCTCCCAGGCGGCGGCACGCGTGTGCTGAACGACGCTCATTAGGTGTATGGCATTTGGCGAGTCTCAGGCTGACCAATCACACTTTATGTGCTTTCCCAGTCTGAGTATATCCACTGTGATCTCTCATCTTAAAATAAAAATAAAAATCCTTCAGGGCAGAGACCAGCTTTGTTACCTGTTGTGTATTACCCAGCTGACCAGAGGCCAAGGATTTTACGTGCTTCAGCAGTAGACAGCATAAATACCATTTTGGTTTAAGAACATTTGCAGTTTTTCTCCTTTGCACGTGATTTCTAAATCAGCCAGGACAAGAACCTATCTGGAGATCACATTTGTGTGTGAACTCTGTCTTGTGCCAAAACTAAGATATCCAAGTAGCAGAGAAAATAAATCAAAACCTACTGTTTATTTATTCAGTCTCTTCAATGCGTATATATTAGCATGTTTCACCCTGCCTTTTCTAGTAGGGCTGTATAAATACGTGCCTTAGCTCAAAGGAGGTTGTGGGACCCACCTCCACAGTGCACAGGCGCGCAGCTGGCCACATCTGGTCCCAGATGCTGCACGCACACCTCTGCCAGCCCTGTGCCACCAAGCACTCCCCAGGGACAGCCATGGGGCCTCTCGTGGGACACCTCTGGCCATGTTTGTTTGACTTTCCTGGCAAGGGTGTTATATGCTTAGGGGATGAAGTCCCTCTGGCCCATTCCCACTAATCCGCATCCATCCTTCAGCAAATAAAAAGAGCATCAGAAGAAAAGGGGACAAGAGTAGATAAGGCTCCATGCCTTCCCGAAGTCACAGAGGGGAAGGAGGTGGCTGTGAGTGGACATGACATTCCTCCTCCTCCCTTTATTTGTTTTTCCTGAGCTCAGTTGCTTGCAGGCTCTGCCAGCTGAGATTTTCAAGCCAGTAGGTTGGCAGCAGCAATGGCATCTCTGCCATGCCAGACTCTGGGACGCGGGCATGGGATCTGCATGGGAACATCTGACTCTTGTACCGAGCGCCAGAGCTTGTGAATGCACAGACAGGTATATGGTGACCCGTGAAATGGTGGTTAGCAATCCGCAATTACAGTTTCACTCTTCAAGAGGATGATTCACATGCAGTTGAAAGCCACAAGTCTTCAAAAGTCTCCTTTCAAAGCTCCTTGAACTACTTTGGCAAGGCTGAGTTGTTAAGCCATTTATTATCACTTCTCTGCCAGAAACAGCTTAAAGAGCAAATTGTACAAAGTGCCCAAGATTGTCACAGATGAAGCCTCTCTTTTCTCTTGTGCCACCCAATCCTTTTCCCCTCCTTTCCCCAGACATCCAGTTCTTCTTGGTTTAAAATAGCCTGGCTAGTTATTTCCATTACAACAGCAGCGTATCTAGTAAGTCACATGCCTCCAGCAGCAGTCAGAGTGAAAGGGGAATTCATTGCTCCATTTACTCAAACAAGATCTTAAACAGTCACTTTTTATAGTAGATGGAATAAATAATACTGTGCTTTCCCAGTCCCCTCGCTAGCCCCACGACTGCCCTGGGAAGCAGCAGGGGAGGTCACGCCTGTCTTCAGGTTATTCCTCAGGCCCTTTGAAGACTATTCCTTCCCCAGAAGTTACCATCCCCTCTCCTGGCTCCCTGCTGCCACAAAGCCATAACTGAATCACTGTGCAGCCACTTGGCCTGTCCTTTTTGTTGGTACTTGTCCCTTTCCCCCCTCCCCTCTTTATTTTAAATAACGCACAAGTCTTTCAGTCAACAGGACTGTCAGACTTTGCCTAGCCCGTATCATACCTAAAGAAAAGCGGGATCTGAGTGCCTTTACCTGCTTTCGCGCCTCCACCATATTATTTCTTACCGCTGCCATGCAGCACACAGCCAAAAGCTCGCTGATGGATCGTGTCCACCAAGGACACCGGTCTCCTGATGGCTTGCACAGGGCTTGTCACATCCAGTCCCCAGGGCTGGGCTGAAATCCTTGGGCACCACATCAGCACTGGTGATGATGACAGCAGAGCAAAACCTGCCGCACTATGAAGGAGGGTTGAGTTTGGCAGCAGTTGTCCCAATCAGAGGGAAAAAAATGCCAAGGGGACCCAGCAGGTACCTGCAAAACTACTGACTTCACTGGGAAGTATTTCAGTAGATGGGAAGGAGATCCACCCCCATCAACAGACAGCATAAACGCAATACTAGGTAACCTATTTACAGGTAAACTACCCCAGGACAGCTAAGAAAAATAAAGCAACTATCTAAACAGAGCTAAAAAAAATATGCAGGCAAACCTCAAATGCAAGACCCTTGAGAAATCATCGCTTTTACCTAGCAGAGTACATTTGGCAAAGGGCAAATGCTCTTGCATTTAATATTTGGCTGCAAGTAAGGAGACTGTGAAACAAATCTGTCTCTCGCTGCCCACCCAGCACAGAGGAGAGATTTAAGCTCTCTGGCAACTTTCCTAGCTGGAAAAGGAGATATCCTCTCCAGCTGAAGAATGCACACACACCACTAATGGATCTCGCCATCTAGCAGCGCGATGTTTTGATTTCATATTAGAATTGCTTGAAAATAGGGCCTTTAATACCTCTATTGTTGTACATTTCTCCCTCAAAGTATGTTTAAAGGACTTAATCGGACTCATTTCCTTAATTTCAAGCATATCTCTGAAAATGTATTATCCCAGGCTGATGGCATCAAAGAGTGAATTAGGAATAAAGCCAAGTGAATAAAAACAAAGATATTTCCTTTCAGTTACTGTGCAGCTTTCACAGGCTAGAGAGCATTAGAGCTGCTGAAATACCACCGGCACATTCTTCAAGATCTGCGAATTAGTGCCTTGCTTTTCTACCCTTGGCGGGAAGGGAGGCCGCGATCCCTGTTACACTTAGCCCGACAAGAGCTATGCTGCGATGAGCAGCTTTAGATCTGCAGCACCGGAAAAATGTCTTTGAACTATTGCTGTTTGTGTTCCCAGTTTCTGAGACATATTTATCATAGCAAAATTTCCCTATTGGACCAAAAAAAAAGAAAAAAATCTCTGGATTTCATTTTTATAGCATATGCAATGCTTGCTTTACCTTCCATCCTTTGATAGCAATTGCAGAGAAGCAGCAGATCTCGCTGAAGGTCCGTGCAGACCACCATCCTGTCCATCTCTGACAGGAGCTGGCAAACATGCAGTAAGGCCCTGAAGGGCATTGAAACCCAGGGTGAGGGGACAGCTTGCGTACCCTCCCATCAGGGGATCAAACACAAATCTCCCTTTTACTGCCATGCCAACGGGGACCAAAACATGGGCAGGACGGGGGGGCGTTCGGCATCCACAGCTTCTCCAGGGGTTCATCACAGATCTCAAACCAAGATGCCCCTGTCCTGCCAGGCTAAGGGACGACTCCTGACCGCTGCTGTGCCTGGAGACAGGACGCAATTTTAACAGCGTGGTCCAGGGCAGAGCAAGCAGAGTTATTGCTGAAGCGACTTATGCAACCTTTTTCTCACAGCACCTCCTGGGAAACCGCTCGGCAGACTGGCAGTCTGTGCTGTTACAACAAAGCGGAGGGCTGGGAAGCCTTTCTTCTGCTTCATGCTCTCCAGAGCAAGGCTGGGCCATGCCTGCTTTCAGGGAGCACACGGGGCCAGAGCCTGCGTGCATCTCCTCGTCTCCTTGGCACGGCACCTTGGAGAAGGAGGCTGAGCAGGTTACGCTGTCTGGTCATTTGGCCTCCCGTCAGTCATCCTCATTAATCGCTTTTCCATCTCTGCTATTTCAACTAAACAGGCAAAGTCCACAAGTTTATTCTGGCCTGAGAAGCCATGCTTCTGCAATGCCCTGTGCCGCCCCGGTGGCTCCCTGTTCGCCGCGCAGACCGGCGGCATCGCTGCCATCAGGACCAGTGAGCCCAGCCCCGCTGTGCCCAGCACCAGCTTGAACAGAGCAGGAGCTAAAAGTGCCGATGGGCAAAGAACATCTTGTGCAGGGGCCAGAGACGATCAGCTCACCCACAAGACACTGGAAAGCAGTTCCTAGGGCAGGCAGAAAGCCTTGGGAACACCAGCAGCACAGCCTGGTAGCCACAGGGTGACAAGAGGCGAGCAGCTCCGCACAAGGGGTGGCTGCTGTTGGCCTCGGCTCGGGTACCTGCACAGGGGTCTGTTGGGCACCGCAGCATCCAAAGGCTCCTGCTTGTGAAAGGCTTGGAGAAACCCAGGGCTACTTGCCACAAAGCCCAGGCCCCGGGCTTCTCGTCTCCAGCTCCCTTCCCTTCCTGAGCTCCCCAGGCGAGGCAGGGGAGTGTCCCCAGCACAGGAGCCCGGTTCCCCACGTTCGGGAAGGCTGGGTTCACTGGCAGGCAGCAGCACCCCAGGGCAGCAGGCAGAGCTGCACCGCTGGGGAGCCACCGGGCTACAGCCAGCCCCACGTGCAAACGTGCGTGAGCCTGCTTTACGAAACACAAGGCAAGATCATGTTTGAAGCTCATTTTGCTTGAAACTACAGACTTCAGAAGTTACTGCTTTTCCTTTGCCCCAGCTTTCCAAGCCATGCTGCTTGAGCTCTCTCCATCTCTCCAGACTTTCCTCAGCAACAGCTGTGCCTGGAGACAGCGCTGCAAAATGGGGGAGGACAGTCACTTGCAGACAGGAGCTGGGGTCGTCCATGCCTGGCCATGGTAGCACCCCACCTGAGCTCAGCAATGCTGCAGCCTGACAGACATGGCAACCCTAGGGTTTCTCCTTTGACCAGCCCGTGCCAGGAGATGGCATCCCCAGTACTCTCCCTCCCACAGCTCACAGCAGGGTGTCAGTGCTAGAGCCACCACGTCTAAGCAGCAGCTCACACTGAAAGAGAAGCTACTAGATCCTTTCCACCATCCCTTGCCCTCTGGGGTCCTTTCTTTTGCAACTGCAAGGAATTAGCGTAAGACATGACTAATTACTTTTGCAGCTCCACCCTAATGAAGCAAGCTCATCTGCCTTCCTGGGACAGGTTATCATGCCCTCACAACCATCTGGCTTCTTGATTGCTCCAGACACCTCTTGGGGCTCTGCAGACAGCACAGGCTCCAGGGCATGAGGAGACAAGTGGTTGTTGAGTAGCTATGGGGTAAAGCAGCTTTCAACCCCCCTGCCCTGGGCTGAGCGAGCAACAGCATGCTCTTCGTGGCTTGGAAATCTGAAGGGAGGACTGTGCAAGGAAGAGAGGTGCTTGTGTGACAGCACACCCACCTGCTCACACACACGTGCAAAGGTATGCACCCACATGCACTGCGCTGGGGCTTCCTGCAGCCTTCCCGTGAGGCAGGGTGGCATGTGCTGATGGAACCTCCCCAAAGGGCTGTGTCCATGGAGAGGATGTTCTCGGGGCCCTTGAGGGCTTCATCCAAGGCATCTGGCAATGCTGCTCCAACAGCTGTGCCTGGACTCTCCTGTCCACAGCTACAAAACCAGCAGATGTGAAGGTCACCCTTCGAGCCCGAAGCAGGCAAGCTCAAGTCACCCTGTGGAGCAGAGGACACTGAGCAAACATACTGAAACCACTAGATCTGCCCAAAACTGACCTAGTGCCAGCCCTGTCCCAGGCCAGGCCGATGACCTCGGCTGAGTATAGCATCCCCTGCACACCTCGCGGGGAGGGGGACCCGAGCAGACAGATGTAGCTGCAGCCCCTCAGGAAAAACCTCCACCAAAGCTGTGCCTGCTCGGAGCATTCCCACCCTGGCCATTGTTTTGGGAATGGCTGGAAAATGTCAGCAGGGCGCTGGGTGCGGGTGGGGGGTCAGGAAAAAGGAAAAACAGATGATTAGATTTTTTTTAAATCAGCCAATAAATTATATTAACTTTTCCATTGACCTTTTGTCGGGTCACATTATCAGACTGGTGAATGTGGTTCATGAAGATAGTATTATGCTCAGATTTCAAACTGTGCAGAAAGTGCATCCCAAGCAATATGCCAAAATGGAAACACTGGCTCTGCCGGTGGGTCTGCACGTTACCCTCCCAAGGAAGGCCAGATCCAGCACCTACAAATGTTATATATATTATTTTAAAGGTCTGGTTCCCAGGGAGGCTGGGGATTTCATAAGGTCTGGCTTTGTCAGTGGTGCCATTACTGCTTTCTTCCTGAGCTTGTGGTGGCACTGGAGCTGCCTGCGGAGGGACCAGCTCGCAGCTGAGATGGCCTTCCTGCCCGTGCTTGGCCAGCAAGCCGGGTGCTGACAGCTGGGGACGGGCACCTTTCCTCTGCCAGGGTAGGGACGCCGGCCTCGCATCACAGTGCCGCCTTTAGGAGGGGATAACGTTCAAAGCTCGGGAGGGAGGAGGGTGTGAGGGTGCAGCTACACGCATTGGGTGCCTGCAAGGGTAAGGGGGAGCACTGCTGATCCCGCTGCCCCAGCCCCGGGGCAGGCTTTACCAGGTGTCAGCGGCATCTTGCTGCGTTGTATCGGCTCCATACCATGAAGCCAGCGGTGACAGCTCATTCTGCAGCCATGGCACCTTCCAGGAGCAGGGAGCGTGCCAGCCCGCGGGAGCCAGCATGACCCCGCTGTCCCCGGGGCCAGGGCCGTCCTGGTCCTTGGGGCTCAGAGAGGTGCTCTGCCCCTCGGACTGCGGCCCCGGCACAGACAGAGGCCTCCTCTCACCCCCTGCCAGCCCAGCAAGACCAAAATTAGCCTCCCCTGCGTGTGTGCTGGGTAGAAGAGCCACAATTGTATCTCAGGAAAGCATTATTGTACTCCACGAGCCCTATCTTATCAGGGAGAGGAAAATGGGACTTTGACAAATTGCCTCTGTCGCAGCCGGGGTAAGCACATGATTTTTCGGTAATCGCCCACCCTGGCCAGAGCACTACCACGGCCACTATTGTTCCCAGCGCCGGCGCTGCGCCGTGTGGGGTCCGGGCAGCCCCGACCCTCCCGAAGGCGAAAGAGCACATGGGGTCCCGGCCACGCTCGCTTTGGCTGCTCCCCGTACATTGTGTTTGCAGTCCCGGTGGGGATGCAGTTGGAGTTAGATTGATCCCTTTATCGGGAGCCTTCAAGTGCTGATAAGGTGACATCACCCACCGGGAGCAGGGACTTGAACTCTTTTGCAAGGGGAGATGGTTATCAGCGGGCTCTGGCAGGGCTGCACTCACTCTTCAGCCCCGCAGCTGGAAGCAGAGCCACGCTCCGAGCCCCTGACACCCTGATAGGAAGGGTTTGTTTTGCTTTGCACAATGGCTGCTCAGATCCCGTCCAACAGCGGTGCAGAGAGCAGAGCGAGGCACTTCAAAGGCACTCGGCTTTGTGTCACCACGGCACGGGGGGACCCAGCACAGCCAGTGGCCGTCCTGCCCCTGGGATGCTCAACCTGGCCCCAGGGACGGCTCGGTCCCTGAAACACCAGTTGCAACAAGAGGCACGTTGTTGGCAGTCCCAGGGCAAAGAGGATCCTCTCCTGCAGAGCTTACGTCATCTCACTGGGAAGCCCAAGAGCAGCCCATGTGCCCATCTCCTCCCACAGAGCATCCCCACAGGGAGGACAGCAGCTGAGATGGCCTTCCTGCCATCTCTCCACTCTTCTCTGCTGCGAGGGCACTCAGGGACACTCCCCAGCAGGGCTGGGACTGCCAGAAGAGCCTCCTGAGTGGGTTCAGATACCCCACAAACCACGTGCCCTGGCACAGCAGGGAGCAGCGGGTGCTCGACTCACCCCTGTTGCAAGCCACAGGGCAGGAGAAGACCCAAAAGGCAGCTGCGACAGCCATCGGGACAGCCAGCACAAGCCTGCAATGACATCTCATGTGGGACATCTGCCTGGCCCACTCGGTTCACCTGCGCGGGAGCACAGGGACCATGCCAGGTGCATGCAGCCAACCTCACTGTGCAATTGCTTGTGCAACACATGGCTGCAGCAGGTCTGGCGTGGCACCAGTGCTGGGGATGCTCCAGTGCGTTCTGCACTGGGAAGAGCTCTTCATCCCCCCAAGTCTGACTGTAGTTGCTGGTGGAGCGATCTTCCTCAGCGGTGCTGGTGCCAGTGGTAGCTCCCCAAACACCCCAACAGAAGCAACCACTGAGGGCTACAAGGAGTGGGCAGAGAGGTTACAGCAAACCACGCTGCACAGATGTGCAACACAAGGCCAAGTGCAAGGTCCTGCATGTGGATCAGTGCAACCCCAAGCACAACTGTAGGCTGGGCAAGGAATGGATTGAAAGCAGCCCTGAGGAGAAGGACTTGGGGGTATTGATTGATGAGAAGCTCAACATGAGCCAGCAGTGTGCGCTTGCAGCCCAGAAAGCCAACCGTGTCCTGGGCTGCATCAAAAGTGTGACCAGCAGGTCGAGGGAGGTGATCCTGCCCCTCTACTGTGCTCTGGTGAGACCCCACCTGCAGTACTGCGTCCAGCTCTGGGGGCCCCAGTACAGGAGAGACATGGAGCTGTTGGAGAGAGTCCAGAGGAGGCCACGAAGCTGATCAGAGGGCTGGAGCACCTCTCCTGTGAGGACAGGCTGAGAGAGTTGGGGTTGTTCAGCCTGGAGAAAAGAAGGCTCCGGGGAGATCTAATTGCAGCTTACCAGTACCTGAAGGGGCCTACAGGAAAGATGGTGAGGGACTGTTTATCAGGGAGTGTAGTGACAGGACAAGGGGTAATGGGTTTAAGCTGAAGGAGGGGACATTTAGATTAGATGTTAGAAAGAAATTTACTGTTGGAGTGGTGAGGCACTGGAACAGGTTGCCCAAAGAGGTTGTGGATGCCCCATCCCTGGATGTGTTCAAGGCCAGGTTGGATGGGGCTTTGGGCAACTGGTGTAGTGGAGGGTGTCCCTGCCCACAGCAGGGGGGTTGGAACTGGATGATCTTTGAGGTGCCTTCCAACCCAAACCATTCTATGATATGATTCTATGATATGATATGACCTGCCTGGTGTTACAGTGCTTTGTGTCCTCTTTTGCTCTGCTGCAGCACGAAGGGACAGACTGCCAGGCGCTGAAAGCATCACAACCATCTGACCAAAGCTGCTGCTGTCCTGATTACTGCACATCTACCTATGCCTGCAGCTCAGCCCTCCACCTGCCAGAGCTCGGCTGTCAGTGTAAAACCAAAAGGGAAAAAACCCCAGGTGGACTGAATACAAGATCTGAAAGGGCTGAGACCACTGATCTCCCCTTGCTGCACCCCAGGGCAGAGAGCGAGTGCAGAGCTGTAAACCACGGTAACATGGGATGTGCCTGAGCCCCAGCACCCTCCCATGCAGCTCCTCCTTTCGCCCAGGTTCCTGCAGCCTGCAACATCCCTTCCACAGCCTGAGCAAACACCTTCATGCCCCTTCGCAGCTCCCACCCCAGGACCCCCAGGAGAAGGGAGCAGGCGCTGCCCTGCCGGGCACAGCACCCGTCCCGCTGTTGTCCGAAGTTTAACCGTTAAGGACAGGACACCAAAGCAGCCCTCAGGGCAGACCAGACACTCACCTCTGGGGGCAAAGCAGAGCAGGGCAGTGCAGGGTGACCTCCTGCAGCCCACCCTGCCGCTCCTAGCGGCCCCAGCCCGGGGGCTTCCTGAGCCAGAGGGGCAGCCCCAGCCTGCCTCCCTGAACTCTGCTCGTCATTCATCCCAGTCTTACTGCCCAAAATAGCCCACAATGATTTCCGCAGTTAATTTGGGCTTTCTCTGAGCATGCAGGCTGTAGTCTGAATTTGTCTCTGGCCAGTTTCGTTTCAGAACTCCCTGTCCGTGTGCCCTGAGATGCAGCAGAGGCACCCGTCCTTTCCTTTCCTCTGGTGCCCTGACGGCACCTACCCCATCACATCCCCTCCTTGGAGCAGAACACCTCTTCAGAGGCTGGCCCCATTTAGTTGTTCCTGACTCAGATGCCATCCATACCCCTCGCTGTCCTTGCTCCTTTTCTCACGGCCTACGTTACTCTGGGTGCTACGGCGGGCTGCCCAGCACTGCACACGCACCAGCACGGCACAGATTTCCTTGAGCCCTTGCTCTAGCAGCTCCCACACGGCACCACACTTCCATGACCAGCCTCCTCTACGGCAGCAGCTAACCCTGCTCCCAGCCCTGCCTGCATGGACACCCTCTCTGTCCCTGTCCCCACTGCTCTGACAGGCAATGTAACCTGTCACTCTGTCCCCTGGCCACTCAGCACTGTAAAACCCCTTCAACACCTTCTGCTGCCATCTTTGGGATCTCATACACCCAATAATTATGTATCACAAGCACACGTGGCCTCACTTTTCTCAGCTCTTCCAGAGCATTTAAAGTAAGATTTCTCTTGTCAGTGCGTAAATGAAGGACACGGATGGGTCAGTGGGATGGAGCAGGGGCAGGTCAGGTTACCTGTTGTTTCAGGACTAATTGCAAAGCACTGCAAACACCCCAGCCCGCTGCACACCCGTGGCCACTGGCTGCACCCCACCAGCTATGGGGATCCCGGGGCTCATGCAGACATCCTCCTGCTGCTTTTGAAAGCGGCTGAGGTGCCCACCCCACCGTCTGCAGTGGAGACTTTTGTTTCATTTTGGGTTATCTTATCGCCATAGGAAAGGCAATACAGCAGAAGAATTTCCTTTCCTTTATGTTTCCAGCCTTTCCATTGTCTGGCGTCTGGATTTCTGAGCCTCACCACTCAGCAATTCACTCAGGCCTTTGGAAACATGAATGCAGGCACTTCTTATCAGCAGGAGCTCTGCAAAGGCTCCTTTTGCTGCTGCAGGCACACCAGGCAGGGGCTGGCCAGCCCGGGGCCCCATCCTCACCCTGTTAATAAGCTGTGCATTTTCCACTGCCCGAGGCAGGTGCCAAGGCAGCCGTTCACCTGGAGGGATGGTAGTACCAAGGCAGCATGGCTGGATGAGATTTGACCATGGCATTGAAACACCATGGTCTCCCCTTTCCTCTTTCCAGTTTATTTAGCTGGAGCAGAGCCCAGTATGCATACATGCCATTAGGAAGGACAGCTACAAGCCACCAGTGCCTCAGCAAAGACCGTGGGAGACACCATAAGCCCAGGACTAGCAAAGGCTCTTTACCCTGATCTGCTCCTTGTAGGAGCCACCACCACCCGTCCTGTGGCAAAGTGCCAAGTTCCAGCTGCAGAGAGCAAACTGGTCCCAGTTGTGCTCTCCACCACTCTCCTGCATGGGAAGCTCTTCTCTTCTTCCATGCTCCAGCTGAGTGTCCAGCACACCCAGGGCTTCCCCTCCCAGCATCCTAAGGCTGGGGCAGCAGGGCACGGCCCATGGATTTGAAAGATACAGACAAGGTTTGAGACAAAGCAATGCTTCATGTGTGACACATCCATCAGCATGAACTGTGGGGTCCTGGGGATCCTCGCACTGCAGCTGCAACCTCACCAGCGCACGTGGCGCTTAAATACACCCAGCACCGTGAATGCAAACTGGCTGCTCCCTGCTGACCTTTGCATGGGCTCCCACATTTCTGCAGCTTCCTCTGGTCTGCACCACGCACATTTTGAGGCACAAAATCATGCCAGGGCAAGAAATTTACCTCCCCATTGCAGGAATTGTCAGCACTCTCCCTTATGGCAGCCAGCAGGAGCAGATGACTGCCAAGCAGCCCAGGGGTGGTGGGTCAGTCCCCCACATACAGCATTTAAGACATATATAACCTTCCAGGTGGGTTTCTGTCTCGCTGGCCCCTGGCTCACAGTGCTAGCGTTCAGCAGTCAGGGATGACCGGGAAGTGTGGCAGCCACCAGCGGGAAGCCACAGTGAGGACTGTCCCTATCTCCTGCCTTGCTGGGCAGATCAGCAGGCTTCAATGCTGGAGTCTGCAGAACACGACCGGGATTGCACAGGGCTTGTAACCCCCAACGCTGGGGAAAACACCAGTCCAACCAAAAGAGGTGACTACTGGTTTAAAGCCAGCTGTGAGGCTGTACCTCTCCTGCAGCCCCAATCCCAGGAAGCACAGCCAGCAGTGCCAGGGACGGGAGACCCTCACATCCCTCTGCAGCGGGACAAGGGTGAAAGGAGATGCTGGAAGCTGTTACTGCTCCACCCAGATATATCACCTCTCCCAAGAGAGCCCCAAGGAAGCACCTTCTGCTGTTTACTGCTTGCTCGGCTGGGCGGATGGGTGCCGAGAGCATCATGGAGGGGCTGCAGGTTGTCTGAAGGTGCCTGGGCAAAGCATGGAACAAGGCTTACCAGCAGGGCAGGGCCGGGTCCACTGCACCATCACATCTTCAAAGTCCCACTGCAAAAAGAAAGGACCAGGTGGTGGCATGGCTGGGTACGAGGGAGCCCCGGGCAGCACGGCTCCCTGCAGGCAGCACAGGCCCTGCGCACTCTCTTCCCAGAAAGGGGAATTGGCTACAGAAATTACTCAGTCCTCCCTTTCTCCATGACAACACAAGCAAAGCTCAAAGCAGAACAATGCTGGTTTCCATTTTTCTCATGCACTTCTCTCCCCACCCAGGCAACATAAGGAGAGCTCAGGAGCACAGGAGATGGTGGCCGAGTGAGATGTGGGGTGTGTCAAGAGACGGAGAATCCCTTTGCCCTGGGACCCCCACAGCAACGGCTCCTGAGGACCCCCACAGACACTGCCATGAGCATGGACAGTTCTGAGAGCCACCAAGCAGAGACAAGCCTTGACAAAAACCCTGTGAAGCCTCAGATGAAGCTCAGGTTGGTTCACCAATGCCGGCCAACGCAAAGGGGCTCTGCAGAAGCTTCCACCTTCCCTTTGCTCTGTGCAGGCAACAAAAGCCTGGCTGGGCTGCAGGAACTTCCCGTCAGGGACACGACAATATTTCTGCTTCTTTGCCTCAACTGCTATAACTCCCAAGTGACAAGGGGCTGGGGATCAGAGGGGGACATTTCCAGGAGTACAAACCCAACTCCACTCCACTAAGCCCACCCACCCTGACACTGCTCACAGCACAGACCCTTTTCCCGCAGCCACAGCAAGGAAAAACACTGGGGCAGAGTTTCTCTGATTTAGGAGCAGTTTCTTTTGCTCTTGTCCTCACCACGATCTCTCGTCATGTCCCCAGATGTCTTGGGTACCTCAGGCATTTAGCCTTGAGAGATTATACTCTGAGGTGCCCTGGGGAGCTGGTCACTGTCTCTCTCCCAGCAGCCTAGCAATATTTTCCCCAATAATTTTGCTACAAAAGAAAAAAAAAAAAAGAGAGAAAGAAAAAAAACTCAGGAAAAAAGCTGAACTAGAGTTACCACGCAGGGGAAGGTGACGGAGCACAACGCTGTTCCTTGCGGACTTGGAAGAACCTGCTGGGGTCAGGCAATGGTTTGAAGCTCATGGGAACAGGGAAGGAGCTGTGAGCAGAGGGGGAAAGGAAGGAAAAAAAAAATGAAAAAAAACCGCTGCTTCTTACTTTAAAGCAATGGTGTGTCAGGACAACCAGGAAAGAGTGGTTCAGCAGAAGGAGCCTGCAAGGCCCTGGACCCAGCACCTCTCCCCGCCAGGGCAAGAGCCGCTTTGCCCTCCGTGGTCCTCCCAACCACCTCCTCGAGCAGGCTGGCCGGGAACAGCGAGCTGGTGCGCTGCTCCGCGGGGGCGGGGGGAGCCCCCGGGGCCCTGCACCCCTGCTGGGATCCCCAGCTGCAGCCGGACCCGGCGCTGGGGACTCACGTCTGCGGGGCCAGGGCCGCTCTCCCTCTGCCTTGGCAAGGCCGGCCCCTAACGGCAGGAGGGAAGGAGTTCAGCCTCCTCTGGAGGAACAGCAAAGTATTTTTGGACCAGGCTGCGATTGCAGAAAGCTGGCGAGATGCTCGCACGGAAACCCCTTGCTGCGGGAGTCCCTGGTGCAAAAGTCATCACCAACGCCTTGACAGAGCAGACTAGTCTCCACGGTCCTTTTCTGAGCTCTGCTTTACAAAGCAGAGTGTGTGCCTCGGCAGCATCCTGCTCCGAGATGGACCTGTCTGAATAGGGCTCTAGATGTGCCCCCAGTGCCAAGACTGTCACCATATGGGTTGGATGCCTTAATGTACACACTACAGCAGGGCAGAGCCCCAGAGGGAGAACAAACAGCATCTAAAAAGCCAGGAGCAGGCACTGACCTCGAGCTCCGAGTTGATGGAGCCAGCATCCGAGGAGCTGGATGAGGAGACCCCAGCATGCAGGGTGGACAGCAGGGGACAGGCAGGGGGCTGCAGTGGCACAGGGGGGGCTGCACCAGTCTGTGCATCCCCGGGCAGCCTCGCCACGCTGTGACCAGTCTGACAGGTGACAGAAAGCAGGAGGAGGCCATCAAAAGGGAGAGCATCAAACCCCAGCAGCCCCAGTGGATGCATAGCACCTCAGAGCTCACATTGCCACAGCATCTGCAAGCTGCTGGTCTCCAGCCTGTGCAGGACAGCAAGGCAGATGCACCCGCACCCCCCCACACGCACACCTGGGCACACACCCCACAGCCATCCAGAGAGCCCATTCTCTGCCAGAAGGACAAGAGCATCCCTGACATCACCACCCCCCCCGATCCTGCCCCAGTGGTGCATTGAGCCCTGGCAGCTTCTCACCTGCTGCACCAGCCTGATCATCAGGTCTAGGCAGCGGCTGGTTGCCGCCATCCTGGGCCCAGATTTAGGTTTTGGAAACATGTTAAGTGGAGCCCAGTTTTCAGCCTGCAAAGGAGAATGAGCCACGTCAGCTATGAACAGGAGAGCTACGCCCACGCCACAGCCTGCACCAAGGGGTGCCCACACCCATCCCTGTCCCCATCCAACAGCAGTGTCGCTCCAGCCACACCAAGAACCAGGGACCTGGGTGGGTGCAGGATCATGCTGAGCTGACACATCCAGACTCTGCAGCCAGGCCTTCCCCACCTCCCAGAGGGAACAGGGGGGACAAGGGACCCCATCAGCATCCCCACTCACAGTGACCACTGGGGCCAGGGGAGCATCTGGGAGCTACACACCAATGCCAAGCTGCTCCCAGGTCAGCATAGCAGGAAAACACGCGGCTCTGTGGTGAGGATGATGGTCCCAGTGCAAGCTGTGCTCTGCAGCATGCTGAGCACCCACAACCCTCCTCCATGGGGCCCTGGCCCCCAACATCCCTCCACCCTCCCCTGGGGAAGCAGAGCAGTAATGCTGCCGATCAGGGCAGCTCTCCTTTCTGCCTTTCAACTAGAGAAAGAAAAAACAACCTCTTCTTCTGCTGCCTTGTCATCTTCCTCTCCCTCTCCAGCCAGCAGAGCCCAAGCATTGGGGACCTCTGGGACCACCTGGCTCTTGGCCACGCAGGCAAGGAACAGGAGCTGAGCCCCTGTTAAGGGTATTTCTGGAGTGACAGCAGAGTCCCCTCCCCAAACCAGTCCCACAGCCCAGACACCAGGGCCAGGAGAAGAGCTGTGCCCCGGCCGCCCCCGTGTCCCAGCTAAGAGCCCCAGGAAAAGAGCAGGGAAAGGATACAGCTGTGTCCAGCACAGCCAAGCCCAGGGCAATCAAGAGCCAAGGCAGGGCCCTCAGGACGTGCGCAGGCTGCTGGTTGTGGGTGACAACTGCAGATGTGTAGAGGACACCAGCTGCGGCCGAGCAGAGGGTGGCCCACAGCTGCCTCCGTGGGCATGGCTTCCCCCTGCACTGAGCCGCCCAGAGCCTGCTGTGCAGCCACAGACCATGTCCCCAGGCAGGGATGCTGCCACAGCCAACACGGGGACCCTGCACCCCGCTGGGAAGGGGGCTGCTGTACCGAACCCTGCAGCTGCCCTGAGGAGCGAGCAGCCAGGAGGGGCTGTGCAGGGGGCACGGGCACCCCACATCCTCCCAAAGCATTTGCAACAGGACATGGGAGTCACTGTCATGGCTGAGGAGCCCTGCCTGGGACTGGGGGACATAAGGGCAGCCGTGCCAGGCTGACACACACTGATCTGGGGAGCGCAGGTATCCTGGCTGTGAGAGCAATGACGGCAGAGAGCAGCCCCAGGACAAATCCCAGCACTTCCCTGTTGTCCTGAGAGATGGAGAAGAAACGGGAGGCAGGGGAACCCCTCCATCACAGCCTACCTGGAGAAGGGGGCCAGAGACAGCCCAACACACACCACCCAGCACGAGTCCTGTCCCCACCATCCCCACCAGCTGCCACTGGCTGCTCCAAGCCTCCCTGATGATCCCAAGGACTTCACCCCCTTCCTGCCATACCATAAGTGCCATGGTGGGTGAGGGTTGCCTCTCTCAGCCCCCACCCTCTGGGATGCAGGGGCTGTGGTGGGTCATGGGGGACCAAAAAGCCCCTGGACCAGCCTCAGGCACCCCAGGGCACAAAGCCCTGGGAGGCAAGGACATCAGCTTAGGCAGCACCAAGGGTGCTAAAGGCAAAATGCAACCACACTGAATCCACTGGTGCTCAGAGCCTGGCAGCTGCCTGTGCCCACCCAGGCTCTGCCCACTGCCCACCCGGCCCTGGGAGGGAGGAGGAGAGGGCAGCTCACCTCAAACACCACCCCAAGCAGCCTCCACTGGGCTCCCTGGAGCAGCTCCCAGGAGGGCTGGGGGCTGGGTGCCAGCAGAGACCCGCCAGCACCCACGGACAGGGGCAGGGTGAGGGCTAGCAGGCCGTCCCGCAGCCGCCACCTCCTTCTCCATCGGAGCAGACCTGCGTGGGGCACAGGCACACTTTCAGGGTATCATCCTCAGGGACAGGCTTTGCCCCATCCCACCCTTCTGGGCTGTGCTGGGTCCCCGACTCCTTGCCCATCCCAGGGGCCACCCAGCCACCCCCTGCTCACCCAGGGTGCCACGCCGCTACCCCAGGCGTCCCCAAGGTGCCCACACCAGGCTGCCCAGCCAGGGGCATGCGGTGCTCCCCAAAGCCCTCAACTTGGAGCAGGCTGCCACCAACCTGCACGGATGGCAAGGACGGGCACCCCTGCACGAACCTGCTGTCTTCTGGGACTCTGGCAGGCACGGGGGAAAGAGGGCAAGAAGAAAGCGGACGATGGCAGCCACAGCCATGTAGATGCCCGTGAGGATCTGAGGAAAGACATGACAACACAGAGAGGCTGACTCTCCCGAAATGCAAAGCCTCAGGCAAGCAGCTTGCAGCCCCCCCCCCCACATAAGGGGCTGCATTTGCCATGTCATCTTGAGCCAGGCTGCCCAAAATCCCACCCCCCCCAGGCCCAGCACCCCAGGGCAGAAGAGCAGCACTTCCAGCAGGCAGGCATGGGGCCCCACGGCCACAGCAGAGGCTGGGCAGGGGGCTGTGGGGTGTCCCCACCACAGGGAGCCTTGCCCACCTGGAATGCAAGCTGGCTGGCGAGCAGCGCTCCGACTGCATTGCAGATGTGGCCCAGGAAGCTGTACAGGAGGCAGAGGATGGACGCTTGCTGCCGGCCCTGCCCCGGGCACCGACAGGACAGCCTAGGGCAGAGGGACAGGCTGCTCCAGCCGTGCTCAGCGCTGAGGGATGCCAGAGCTGAGCAGCCCCACGGCCTCCCGCAGCCCAGCCCAGCCCCAGGGAGTTACAGTGAGGCGGTGATCCGGCACAGTGCAGCCAGCATCCAGAGCCCCCAGGACATGCAACCCGGCTTCCCGGCCAGGCAAGCTGCTGGCCAGGCAGCAGAGCCACTGTCCCCCACGGCCGGTGTCCCCTGCATGGCTGGCTCCAAGTGTCCCTGGGCAGGGAGTGCCACCACAGGCTGCCAGCACCACCTCACAGGTACAGCACACCCAGCACCACCCTCTGCCCACAGTACAGCACTCAGCAGTTCCCGCAGGACAAAGCGCCACGTGCTGCTGGGAGCAGACTCCTGGGAGGACTAGGGCTCCCTAAACTGGGCAGAAGAAGCCTGGAGGCGAATGGCAGCTCCAGCTCCTACCCTGCAGGGAGAACTATAGTTCATGATGCAAGCCTAAGATAGCATAAAACAGAAGTTCAGCTTCAAACTACACTCTCAAACCGGCTCTCAGGACATCAGCCAGGAAAAGGAACTGCTTGCAATATAAAGCAAAGCCCCCTAGAAGGGGAGACAGACCACTGGGATGCTGAAAGTGCTGCAGATCCCAAAGAACACACTGGAGCCAGTTGAAGCCCAAGCACTCCCTCTACACGCACAAGGCGCTTTGAGAAAACAGCACTCAAAAATGGAAACTTGCCTTCTGCAGAAAGCAACAGGAATCACTGAGAGAGGCTTGTTCAGCAGGTGGCTAGAGCGAAGCACAACATCTCCTTTGTTCAGGCTCCTGACAACAGCGCAGTCCCCACATTGCCTCATGCCTGCCAGCTGCTCTTAAGCGCTGTATTGAGCCGTCGACATGGCCCAGCCCACATTCTCTGGCAAGGGTAGGGCAGGGCAGATGCAGTTCAGCAACAGACCAAATCACTACAGGAAAGCATTAATTTAACCACAATCCCCACCTATTATCCAGTTCACCCACTGCTCAATAGCAGCATAAAATATTAACAAGCCTTTAAGCCTGCAACTCTTGTTTACGGTCCTTCTTCTATTGAGGCAAGAGTCCTTTAGCACAGCAAGGAGCAGTTTGCATTTAACAAACCAAAGCAAACATTGTTTTCTCAGTCATATTTACATTGCCCTCCATTCACGCAAACACTGCAAGTGGTTCGGCAGGTCGTGTGGCCAAAGGTTTCTGAAAGCAACAAGCAGAGTCATCCCATCCCACACCTCAGACCTGGGGATTTCTGTTATTCACTAGATTTGGAAGGGTCTACATGAGGACACAGCCTGTCCAGCAAGGAGGCTCATGGAGATCCAGCGGGCAGGAAAGGGCTGAGAATGCAAAAGATGGCGGCTCAGGTACGTGCAACATGAACTAAGAATTTAAAAAGCTTTGAAAGGAAATAGAATAGAAAAAATTTTAAAACTTCAATAAAGGATACTCCAACTTCAGTTTGACAAGTAATGTGACAGATAATAGCTTCACACAAGGTAGGACAAAAAGAAGCATGCATTCCTGAGCAATCAGGTCCCTGAAGTATTATAAGGGACAAAAGCAGAAACCATTCTTCCAAGGAGGGTGGGGAAGTCTGATCAGAGACCAATTTGGCTAGGGCACAACCTTTTTAGGAAACGAAGGCAAAAATCATCTTCTCTAGGAGAACCAGATTAAATAGTCTCTCCTGAGAATCGACTTTCTGCTATGGTACACTGACTTAAAATACCACTGACCGTATTCATTCAGTATAATTATGCTTTAGTTTTACAGATGGCAGGGAAATATCTTCCCTCCAGTGATGTAATTAAGAACTTGAGAGCAGGGACTCCAGGGGAAACAGGAACCAAGAGCTCTGCTGTCAGGAGACCCTCCACATACACAGGGCAAATTGGCTGTACAGGGCAAGCACACAAAGGGTCACAAAGCCAAAACCAGCTTGGTTGCACACCCCACATTTGCTGTGGCTTTGCTCAGCAGTTGCTTTCATCTCTCCTCCCACACTTAAGGCCTGAAAAGTACAAAATTACAGGACAGCAATCCCTTTTTTTAGTATCAGAGACCAGGGTCATCTGTTATGCTGCTTCACCACCTAAAACCAAAGCATGACTTGTCTTTGTGAGCCTTTCCAGTCCTATCATTACCCCCCGTGCTGGATGAGGAGTGAAGAGCACTGACCAAGCACACATATTTTCTCAGCAGCGCAACCAAGAAGTAAATCTCACTTAAGTCTGACTCCAAGTAAGTACAGTCTTTTTAGTGTCAAATACTAATGTACTCATTAAAATCTGCTATTATGACACTTCTGCAACTAGGTCAATGCCTGGCAGGTCAGTGAGACAGAACGTAACACCATATAGGAAGTAAAATCTATCTCAAATATATTTAAAGACAAATTAGCACCAGATTTTTGGCCAGTCACATGGAGCCAGTGTTTCAAAATACCAATGGGAAGTCGCACAGAAAAACAACTAATACCAGCTCAGTGTGAAGGACATAAAAGCAGCATTTTCCTTGCACAGTGTGCCATGCTCCACCCTGCCTTAAGCTGGGGAATAGGGAGTGGTTTCAGTACCGGATTCTACAGAATGGGGTTGGTATAGTGGAGAAGGAAGAGGGCAATAAAGATTCTTTAACCTCATTTTTCAACACGCTGAAGTGTTCTATCAAATCAACAAACAAGCTTTTTTTAAAAAAAGGAGATGAGCAACAATGTCTCAAAATGTAACAAACATCACTCATTGAAATTCAACTGTTTAAATATTTTAGTCAGTTTTACAGGGCTTGCTTTGATCCCGACAGCTATAAAATATATCCTTTATAGAAGGAAAAAACATTCTCGCATGGCTCCATCTGCTCCCACTGAAAGGATGTTTCAGCAGCAGTCAAACGCCTGGGCTGGGTTCCAGATAACGCAAACAGCCAGGTCTCTTTTGTTCTCAGGAGGGATGAGCTCCAACTGTCAGAGCCCACGATCCCCTGCCCAGGCCAATCCATAGCACAGAGCTCCCAGGTGAGCAAGCGATGCTCACTTAGCCTTTTTTCCCCCCTCAGTTCAGGCCTGCAGGGCAGTGCAGTCCCTGCCCTGGAAAGGCCAGATACTGGTGCCACAGCTAAGCCTCCAGGTGCTTAGTGATCCTGCGAATTTTCTCCTTCTTATTCCTATTTCCATGTTTTTTCCAGGGCTTTCCTACCACATTCCCAGGATTGGGCATAGTCACAGGCACAAGGCCGCTGCCGGGCCGGTATCCCATTGCAGCCCGGACCCCTTTCATCAGGGCGCGAACGTTTTCCTGGAAGAGAAGATATAATCACCAGTGACTGATGAGAAGATATTTAACCACAAGGAACTGCGACATGTTGATAAAACCAGACACAGGCAAGCTCAAACCCATCAGGACCTGCTCAGCCCCCAGCTCCAGAGCTGCAGGAAAGGTCACGCCACGCAGCCGAGTCAAAGCCTGCCAGCAGGCTCCAGTTCTGTCTGCAGCCATGCCTCGCTGCGCCAGGCCCTCAGCGTCTACCACTGCAAGCAGAGGCGGTACGTTGTTGAGACACCAAGCTCCGACAGACATTAGCTACGGTGCTAGGATTGATTCTCACAGTCTCTGCTTTGCACACAACAAACTGGCTTTGCAAATACATCTGGCATCTAATGAAAGTCGGAGACTAAAATAACTTGCTCAAGTCTGGAGTGTGGGTAGCACTGCCGGGGCTCACAGCCTGTGCCAGCACTTTGGGCAGCCAGAGGAAGACTCTGGTAATCCCAAAAATTCTTTTCAGGTCGTAGCTTTCCAAAACAGCTCACTGTTCTCTGAAAAGGGACCGAGTTCTTGTTTTCAAAATGCATGACTACCTTTAGCTGTGCTGAAACAAATACTGTTCATATCCAGCTAACCAAGCAGAACAGATCATGCTATCTAGGACCCGTCCTCTTCACTGCTCAACACTGATGTCTGTCAGGTATGCAGACTTAATCAGTTATGGATTTGACATTTTATTACAAGTCATTGACAAGTTTTTTCAGTGGTGTAGGGGCAGAACAGGTCCCTGTGGAACCTAACAAGAAGCATACAAGTTAAGAGAAATTCCCATTTTCCACTTCATTGAGATCTCTCAATTACATTTTAAATGTTTCTGTGTTCTTTTCATCTGATTTCAGGTTCTAAGTCAAAACAACCATGTAGTACTAAATCAGTTATTTTAAAGAAGCTTATATCCCCTAAAAACATAATTTCAAGAAAGGAAAGTTAGTTTGAAGGACCTGTTAGTCCAAAACCACGTTCCTTGTTGGTTGCTGTGTCACACCACCCTCCTTCTTAAGGCCTGAAAAGTACAAAATTACAGGACAGCAATCCCTTTTTTTGGGTCTTTCTTCCCACTCTCCTGTTTGCTCAAGACTGATGTTAGGCCCATAACGACGAGGGTCACTCTGCTGACCTTTTAAAAAACAACTGTGCGCACCTCATTAGCTATCTTTCAGTCACCTATGACATTCCCAGTGATTTAGGGGATAATAAAAAGAACAGAGTGCTCTCAGGTAGAAATTACGTGCAGATGCCAATGGCATCTAACACCATTAACAACTTGGCACCCCTCCATCTTCAAACCTATTTTTTCCAGTAACTATGACACAACAGTGCTGCAGTAAAAACTCTAGAATAAATCTCCTCCAGAATTTACCTGGTGGAAGAATGTTTTGTCCACTACATTTTCAATTTGTTTTGCTTTGATATTCTTCTCAGGCTTCACCTGTGCACTAGCTTGCACAGTTTTGCTCTCTGGGCATCTTTGATGCTGGTGCTGAAAGTCACTTGGGTCAATGCCCGGAGGTGGATGGCAATATAACAGCTTCCCCTGTAAAGCAATGGCATACAATTATTACCCAAAAAACCTCTCAGAAACACCCAGAAAAGAAAAAAAACAACTCCAAAGCTAAGAGGAGCCCTGAAGTCCAGGGGGATCACACTGGCAGGCAACAATTGGCTTCACTTCTAAGTTAAAGCACCATTCTGCCTCTACTCCGAAGCACCATTTCCAGCTGCAACATCCAGCTGCAAACAACACAGTGCGTAACTCTCGGGAGTATTGAAGGACCCGATTAATACTCAACAATAAGTGGCCAAGAGGTGCTGTAGAAGTATGCAGTATTACAACGCTCATAACTGCACTCCTTAGCACCAAATACTGATCCAACTATACAAAATAGGCTTGTTTCCTGAATATCTGCTGCCTATTTTAGAGATACAATAATTTATTTAGCTAGCACCTTATTTTTAAGCAATCATCTTTTTAAGATTAAGCAGCGGGAGAAATTTCATTTATTCCTTCAAAACATAAAAATAGCCCAATTTAAAGAATATTTTAATATATGTTGATTTTATCCAAAGAAGTATAAATCACTTTATTGTGCTCCTTACTCCAGTGAAACCTTCAATTCACCTCCTAGCACAAAAGAAAACCCAAATGTAGGAAGCACTTACACTGACATAGTCTTTTAACACATATCGAGCTGATCTTGGCTGGTCTGGCTGTCCATGAGCTGTCATAAAGCCTCTCATATCTGGAAGACAAATCCAAAGTACGTTCTGTGTCAGTACAAGAAAAGCATTAACACATTCTTCTCTGCTGCCTAACTGCACATTTGTATCCTCTCTCTCAAAAAAAAAAAAAAAAACAAAACACAACTTAGAGGCTTCTATTGGGGAAAGCAGGGAAGAAAGGGGAACATTACATTGCTGACTGCAGACATGCTGCACAAGCACCCTAACCTGAAAGGAATGATAAGACTTGACATCTCCCTACCACCAGAAAACCTGCTGGCTTTTTATTTTTGTTTTAAGGCCAGAGAAGATTAACCGCATCAGCGAATCAGACAAGGGAGATAAACCTTCACAGCATTCTTCAAAGTCTAATTCAAGACACAGCTGATGGGAGGCACCTAAAAGGACAAGAGCACCACACCACACTACCCAGACTGGCAGGGCATTTCACTAACAACCTCAACACAATCACTACATCTGTCGGACAAAACTGGCAAAGCACCACTGCGACACTCACACAAGATTAGCCATTAACAGAGACCCTTCCTGAGGGGAGGGCAAGTCCTAATGGAAAGGTTCAATGCATGACAAACCTGAGTCAGGCCTAACTTTAAAGAGTTCTCCTAAGGCTGTGTTCAGGACCACACACACACAATGTAGGCGATAGGTTTTAAAGGGATCATCACTCACATCCGTATGCTGTTAGCAGCTCTTCAGCTGTTGGCTTTCGATCTGGATCCTCATCTTCCCTTGGTCTTATGATGTTTATTCCATAGGTTGCTTCCAAAACATTTCGTGGGATATGCTGGCAAACGTAAGCTAGTGAAGGAAATCAGCTGGTGATTTTCAGCTACACATCTCACCCTAGTCACTCCAAGAGCACACATTAAGAATGACTTTTGGATTTTGTCGCCAACCAGAAAAACAATGCAAGTCTGACAAGATAAACTTGAAATGAGATGGGGAAAGACCAACACTGCAGGGCTGTTTTATCCAGCATGCGCCCTCAATGCATGAGCACACATGTCCCTCACAGGGCTGGAACACGCTACATCACATACTCCAGATCCAACACTTGCAGACACTATCACAAACCCCATGCAAAGGATATTAGAGAAATGGGTGGGACATGGTCCCTCATCTGGTCTATAGGCAGAATTCCAGAACAAATCATTTCTGCCTTGGTAGAGATGAAAGATGGCATCACCAGACCAGGACAATCACAAAGGCACAGGCCAGGCTCCACATACAGGGTCTACGCAACAAACAACCGATTAGTTCACCAAGCCAAGTCAGTGTCCATGGAGGAAAAAAGAACAAAAGACATCAAATGCATAGATGAAACATGGATGCAAATGAGACTAAGGAAAAATTCTACTAACAGAGGCATCTGCCCTGCTGGCCCCAGCCAATGAATTAAGGAAATCTGATGTGGAAGACAGCAGCACTTCCAAAGTTCATAAATAAGGTGTCCAGATGGGGGCAGCAAGATCTTCAGCTCACCAATCTGATAGGAGAGAAGAAAGCACTCCAGAAACCTTTAACCCTGTTGGACCTTTTGAAACAGGTAGGAGGTTGCACAAGTACAAATCCCACAATGCTGATTATAGCACAGGACTTGCTACCTCAAAATTAAAAGCTTGATCAATATGAAAACAGCAGCATAGCTAGACTTATTCACAGCAATGACTGTGGGCAAGGGGAACAGTTTGAAAGCTTGACCTCAAGCTATTCAGAGAAGCACTCACTTTTCAGAGGTTCTCTCCTGATTGGTGTTGAAAAAAGAAGGGCCAAGCTACCTAAATAAAATCAGGAGATGGAAAATATCTCCCATTTCACAGGAGCACTCATGAATGACTGTTGCACTGTGGTAAGGGTTTGGAAGCAAGAACTAAAGTTCCAAAATTCTATACATCAAGCCCACCCCTCTCCAATCTACTCTGCTAGGCAGAGTTCAGGTTGACGAACAGTTCTCAGTGAGTCCACATGGTTGCAACTAGTTCATAATGAAGTTCTCTTCCACTGGGGAAAAAGAAATAATAAAGAGATCAATGCTCTTTGTCAGCAATACCTGAAAGTGTTTTGTACGGCCTGGTGTAGCAGACACCGACACCTTCTTATTTCCAAGGATCGTGTTGATGGTCGAACTTTTGCCAACATTAGGGTAACCCACCTAGATGACAAAGTGGAATGGTAACAGCGATGCCAGAAGACTGGCAGAGCTATGACACAAAAGTACTTCAATAAAATGTACTAAAAAATTTAAGACAAGCAGTAGGGAACATTGAGCTCCAGGAACTTCAGAATTAATCTTTGCACAAAACTCTGAGTGATTTGTGCTTGCTATTTTTTTTTTTACCCTTACAGGAAGCCAGGCTACAGGATGAATTTTTCCTATGGAAGGCATATGGAATTAAAGTTTAGATTAAGGAAGTTCCATTTGAGCATAAAGTCCAACTCACCAGCCCAACATTTACTTCCCCATCCTTCACCCGTGGTCCGTTGTGCATGGCTTTTAATATCTCCAGCAGCTCACTTCTCTGTACCAGATGGCTGAAGTTCCTGATGTTCCTGTTCTGCTCCTGCACTACATGCTGCACTGCAGCACCATCAGTATTGCTTCCCATCCTCTCTGGAACAATAGCATCTACTTTGTCCCCGCCTTCATCTTCAGAACAGGTTTGCCAGGCTTCCTCTTCATCATCTTCACAGTCTTCATATTCATCACTGCTGTCATCATCACTATCCAGAACTTGGTTTACAGTTCGCAAAGTGTTGCCTGTGGATGTGCTTTCTGCACTACCTTGTTCGGTGTTGTCGTCGTCTTGACTGGAGCTTTCATCCTCAGAACCACTTGGGTCCTCTGCTGTATCTTCAGTGTCTAGTTCCTGCATGAACAATATTTCATAGATGAAATGTAAAGACAATTCTAAGTCTTGTTGTTGGCTGCAGTTGCTGCAGTGTAGTCATCTATCTATTCATCAGCCAGATCTCAAGGACTGACCACTCCTGACAGTGTCACACAGGTTTTTTAGGGGTCTTAAGTAGTATGTAGAAACAACTAGCCCATTTTAGGAGAATGACAAAAGTATTCCAAGAAGGACTGTTAGCTTCATTGAGAAGTTGTTAAGAGGTTTCTCTTCAGAAGGACAACTGTGAATGTGCACACACCCACAGCAGCAGCAGAGCCGAGCAAATTTATTTTTTTTAATTATCAAGCGTTCCTAGTAATAGGAACAAATGCAATTTTTTTTTATATGTTCACAACACAAAATCTTTTTTTTTTCAGGTCTAAATATTTCATTAAAATAACTTTAAGCTGTCTTGTTTTCAGTCCAACTCTTTACATTTATTCCCTGCAAATAGTTCACATTTAAAAAGAAAGACCTTTTTGTAACAACAGTATCTTGAACTTTCTTTCCAAAAAACAAAAACAGGCCCAACACTTTCAGTCTCACTTTTAAATCGATCTGTAAAAACATTTTATAAAGAACTGTGAACCAGCTGAACAGATTAGGTATTTTTGAAAAGAGATGTGGGATATTCCACAGCTGAACAGTGATAGCTCTAATAGATGAACCCAGTAAAACCTCAAAGTGGCATTTACTGACAACACATAACTTGAGGCAGCAGCACAGTTTGTTCCACTGAGCAGAGTGGGAGAGAAAAAGCCTCTCTACAGAAAGCCACGTCCCTCACAGCACCCCTCTTGGAAAAGATTCCAATTCTTTCAATGAGTTACGACTTTGCAAACAGATCTACAAGGGCTGTTTCTGTAGCTATTCATCAGCAGCCTTAAGGAACAAATTTACATTCTAGTCCAGTAATATTTATCACATCATTAACCTTGAAAGAGAAATTGCAAGCACTACAAACTGTGACTGAAGGGTGCACCACTTTGTTCACCATTTTACTCTCCTCACTTTTGTCTCTGAATCAATCATTAAAATGCTATTTTACAGCCGCACAGGTCCTTAGCATAATCCTTCTCTGAGACAAGGACTCTGCCTTTCCTAGAAAGGTGCTCAGGTCTATCACAAGCATAACTGCAAAGCAAGTTATCAGAGGCAGCCAGCACATACCCAGTTGGAACTGGTCATCTACAGTACCTTTGCTTCTCCAGATAGCCGTTTGCACTCTGCCAACGCTGACCAGAACACCACCTTAACGCCCTCTTTCTCAAAGAACTGTGCCCAAGCAGCCCGCTGCTCCTCACTCAGCAAATCTGCTTTGTTTATCAGGATCATGTTCTCCTTGTCATTGCTGACTTCCTTAACATAACTTTCCTGAAGAAAACAAGAGACGGATCAGCTCGTACTCTGGTTTGCACTCCTCCTCCCCCCAAGGTGATATAAGAGCAGCCATACAAGTTACCCCATCCAGCTCCAAACAAGCATAGCTAAGCTTACCGTCCCCTGGGCTAGATGGAACCAGTGTTTAGTGCACAGCTACAAGAACAAAGTGGAACATGCAACTACTGCAATACAGGTTGTTTCCGCTCACACGTGCAAACACCTTTCCTGCTTAGAGCTACAGCAAGATATTAATCAGCACCTCATAGCAGGAACTCCCAAGATCAACTATTTGAGCAATTTTGTATCTCACTGATGCACAGTGTTCTATAGTCTATCATTACAAAGTTGTCACTTCAGTAACTCTCGATCCTTTGCTTTCAGTGCAGTAATCCTCGCCCATTTTTATTCCACTATGCTTTTAAACAGAACAATTCCTTTAAGTGCAGACACTTCTAGTGGGTAATGAGGAGCAATACACTATCTGCAACATGTCTGCAGAACTGCCTCAAAATCCACACTACACTGTGTGAAATATCAAAAAATAAATTACTTGCATAAATAAGATATCCAGTTCAGCACAACAGCAGAACAGCTTCAAGGTGGCTGAATGTGTTAAAAAAAAATCATACAAACTCTGAGAAATAAAATGAAGAAAACATTCAAGAAAGTGGTTTACTTACCAGATCTTGGCATCTAAACAGAAGGGGGTTTCTAGCATCTACTATCTGGACTACAATATCACTGCAGAAATAAAAGAAAAACCCATAAAGTACTCTTTCTTACCTTGCCTCAAAGAAAGCAGCAAGGTGCAGCACCTTACTCGCTTTCAGATTTGGCTTGGAATTTTAATGGTTTTAACTGTATTATCCTCCCAACACCTAACAAAGCAGCTCAGCATCCCTCATGCCCCAACAGGACCATGCTTATGCCACAATCCAGGACAGCTGAACAGTACTTCTGCCTCCCTTGGCTCATTCTCCCGTACAGCTGGCAAAGGGAAAGCAAGCACACGAGTTTTGCCAAGCCATCTACCCTTCAGAAACGCTCTGTGGGCAAGAACCAGAGTAGTGGTATTCTATCCTTTAGAACGTTACTAAAAACCGTAATACAACTTTATTTCTGTCTATTCTCATCCCCGAACTATGGCGGGGTGCCTACAAAGAGGAAGAAGAGGTGGTTTTCCTACACAGAAAGATATTCTGGAACACTGGTGTCTCCTTTGCACGGAGCAAGATGTACAAAGTCTCCCCAAAACGACTTCCAGATACCAAGCATTTGCTGTCAGGCATCTTCAAAATTCAGTCTGTGATCTTCTTGTCACACAAAGCATAGAACAGTGAAAGAATCAGACTCCAGTAAAACATGTTGCTCCCCCATGCAAGCAAGGCCTTGCACATGTGCTTTTAGGAAACATCTTCCAAATCCAGACACCAGGTTGCTATGGCATATGTGAGTAATCATATACGACTCATCAGTTCAACACACAAATTAAATGTGCTGGCTTCAGATACCAGAAGCATCCATGTCTCTTTTTTCAAAAGGAGAGGGAAAATTTAAATGCAGCCTCTTCCACTAGAACTTCTCCAAGCAGGTAATTTAAAACACTGGCTGCCACATACTGATTCTATTTGTTTGACAGGGATTTCTGTTGACTCAGGACAGCTTCAGAACACCACAGGTTGAATGGAAGAATTTCAAGCCTCACTAGGCAGTAGGTTACATATTTAAAAAAAAAAATAATCAATAAACCCCCCCAAGGGAGTCATTTAATAAGCCGCATGGGTACAAAGAGGTACTGAACTGTTACAGAAATTCAAAGATCAATACAAGAGAAAGCTGACACCATGGTACTGGGATGGGATACAGAGAAGTTATGAATCGCACTGCTGGGAGCTAGTCTGAAGTGAACACACGAAAAGGCTGACAACAGATGAAATTATCTGGCAAGGTAAGGGACTGGATGACTTTTTCGTTTGATTCTGAGACAGCATCCTCACTCTACAGGGAATAAAAAAGGTCCACCAAGAGCAGAAAGGCATTAATAACACATTGCAGCCACCTCAAAGCACACAATACACTTGCACTGCACATCACGACACCCTGTAGAGGATGCTCCCAACCCAGCTCTCTCCCGGCCAAAGGCCCAGCAGCACCCGGTACAAAGCCACTTCTGTGAAAGGACCAGCTCACCATGACCTCACTGGTGAGGTATTTTTCAATTTTAGGAAAATCAGACGAGATGATCTCAAACTTAATTACTAGTGAAATTAAATGCCCCAGTTAGATTAACATGGCAGATAGCACTCCTATTGTATTACAGCTCAGCAGAGCAAACAAAGCTATTTCTGTGATATGACAGGCTGTTGTCTTTTGTGCACTGCTGCAATTTCTCTGCGTGGCAAGAGGCCAAGGACCAAGAGGCTCTTTCTTTGCCAACATTATTTAGTTGATCTCCCTTGCCTCCTGCCCCTGAGCATCAGACTGCAGCTGTGTGGCTGACAAAGAGGGGAAAGGGTTAATCTTGGCAAAAGACCTCAAAGACACATTCTCAGAAGAGACCTCCCACACAGAATTACTGGAAGAGGCCAAGAGCAGCAGCATCTGAAGAATCATGAGAGACTCGCTGTGAACCACCTGCAGAATTGCAGTGCTGAGAGCTCACGTGCACCAGTAAGCAGCTGCCCTTCTTCACGTCGCTTTTTGATCACTTCAAAACATAATCACTTCTGTGCTGATACTAAAACATTACTAACTGTAGTTGTTTTTCCTGTGCTCAGACACTTGAAGCTTTACTCAAAAGCTTCAATTCAGGAAAACACATTAAATGTTACTTTTAAAAAGCAGATAGTGGGGGCAGACAGTAGCAGATAGACTTTACCTTCTTTCAATGACTCTCCAAAGCTGACGCCAAAATTCCAAGTTTCGTTCAAATGGGGTTAGAATTAACTTTTTTTCTTCCTCAAGGCTAAGACAAAACAGAAAAAAGACATCAGACAGTTGCACACCAGCAGTTCTTCCTTAGATCCAGGAGGCTTTAGCTTCAGAGAGCTATCAAATCAGACTCGCATAGTAGGTACTATTTCTGCTATTTGCAAATAGATCGAGTGCTCGGGTGAACTGGTGGCAGTGGCACTAGTTCAGTGGCACTAGCTCAGTGGCTCCTCATTGTGCCAATGGAGAAGTGGTAAATGATGAAAAGAGCAAAAACTCATGAAAAGTCTGCCTGTGAAATTTCAGAGCCACAATAACAAAACAGAGAAGTTATCCCAAATGCCAGCAGTTATTATTTCATCGAGTACCACCTGGAAAAAATAATTAATTTGGGGATGGTACCTGAACTGGTTCTATACAACCCTTGACTCACCGTTACCACCACACGCACGACTTCACTCGGGACATGCACAGGTTCGCTGGGCGTGTGTGGACACCACCTAACTCTCCAGGCTGGCAGCAGATGCAGCCCCAGACCAGAAGCTGCTGTACACAGGCTGGCAGCACTGTACTCTATTCAGAGTAGCACTATAGCTCTTAGAAGACACATTGACCACTCCTCCACTTCACAGCCAAGAGCAGACTATCACGCTCTATACTGAAGAATTTTAACTGTAAACAGTATGAGAACATGCACACACAAGAAAGCTTTGCAGAGCTCACCACAAAGACGTGTCTAGACTGTGGCTGGGCTGTCCAGCCTTCCAAAACGATTACAGGGAGCTACTAACCAGATATTAATTTTATAGGTCCAGCAAGGATAAACACACCCACTAATTCCAAATCGCACCAGCTACTTACCCAGACACGACTGGCATACTCACTGGGCAAGCTGTCGCCGCCATTCAAGAAAGGTCTCTCTCTCAGCTTGCTTCAAGTCCTCCACACTGGTTGTCCTATCCCAACGTGGCCTGTAACAATCACGTTTTGGAGTGAGTGGTCAGAAGCAGCAGTTAAAGCAGCTACTTTACTACAATAAACACCCACAAAGAACACAGGCACCACAACACATTCAGCTACACTGAGGTGGTTATAGTTCAGTCGTACATTTGTTTTCAGCAGCTTGAAGTACGCCTTTTCTCCTTGCTCCTTCTAAGCTCCACTAGCCGAGAGGATGCTAACTTACGCACACTAGATCTCACAAAGCTGTTTTTTCAAGCTAAGACTTACAGGGCATTTAAGACGGAGGATTCATCACTGCCCACCATGCACAGAGCTCTGGAAAGGCTTACTAGAGGGGGCTGGATGCACCAGCTCCAGCAGTGCCAGGCTTTGAGCAGGAAACCCACACAATCAGGACAGATGGGCTGGGGCTGGCAGCACCCACCTGACTGACAAGCACCTGTACTGTTATTGCATCAGACTCATGCAGGCCAGGTAGCGGCTTCCCCAAAGCAGAGGGCTGTCCCCAGGCTTGCAGCCATCAAGGGGCTGAGCCCACGCAGCAGAGGGGGATCCAGGCCTGGACCTGCAGGACTCACCTCCGTGGGATGCGCAGGAACTGCCGGTTCTCCTCATGCAGCTGCCGGACACGCTGGGCCTCCTGGGCCGTGAGCAGGCCAGCACGGCTCTGGGCAGACACGATCTGGATATTCAGACGTTCTGCAGGAGCGGTGAGACAGTCACCCAGGGAGCCAGCTGTCCCCATCCCTGCCCAGCACATTCCCCTGGCTGGCCCCTGCCACCCCACCCTGTCCCCACTGACCCCCACATCCCTGGCTCAGGACACCATCCCCTGTCCCCCACCCGGCCAAGCCCATTGCCAGCCCCAGACCTGCTCCCTCTCCCCCACCGCAGAACTGGCCCCGGCCGCCCACCCGGGTCCCCAGACCCAGGAATTCCTCCCCGGCCCCAAGCCCCACCCCCCCCCCCCCAGGCCTACACCGGCCCGGCCCCTCACCGGCCACGAAGCGGGTGCCCGCCAGCTCGGCCGTGGCCAGGAACTCCTCCAGCGGGCTCTGCTCGGCCGCCGACCGCAGCTCCGGGCCGCGCTCGCCGCCCATCTCGCTGGCGTGCAGCTGCCGGGACAAGACACCGCCGTCAGCCCGGGCCGCCCCGGCCTCCCGCCACGCCCGCGCCGCCGCCGCCCCCAGCCCCGCCGCCGCCGCCGCCCTACCCATGAGGAGGCGCCGCGGCGCCCCAGGCCGCGCTGTCGCTGCAGGCAGCGGCCCAGCCCCGCGCCCCGTTTCTTGCCCATGCCGCCACCGGAGCCGGAAGGGGCGGGGGCGGCCGCTCCACTTCCGCGGTCCGTCGAGGCGCCCTCCGCCACCCCCCCGCGCCCGCGGAGCAGCGTTCCGGACAGGCGAGTTCCGGGGAGGCACCGCGCTCCCCGCGCCCGCCGCCGGGCGGCGCCCCGGCCCCGGCCCCGCCCCGTGACCGGCCCCCCCCCTCCCCCCCCCCCCCCCCCGTGAGCGGCCTGTCCGGCCTGCGTCTCCATCGCTCCGTGCGCTCACGGACCATCCGTCCGGCACCCATCTCCACGCTACCCCGCCTGCCCGCCCGTCCGTTCCCCCCCCCCCATGGCGCTCCGCAGGGACGCACGCCTTCCTGACGCTCCCCACCCCAAATCCAGCCCTAAGCCCCTCGCTCCCCCGGCAGCCACCAGCCCTATCGTTACCCGGCGGCTCTAACAAACCCCGGGGCACCGCTAAACACAGCGCCCCGAGGTCTGCGCTGCTGCAGGGAGGCCCTGGCAGAGGGGCGACGCGCAGGGCTGCGGGCCCGGCAGAGCCCACGGCAGCGCTGGCGGCTGCGGGGGACGGTTTCGCTCGCCGGTGCGGCCCGGCGCTGGTGCTGTCTCCGGGAAGGTGTACAGTGAGGTAGCCGTCCGTGTCCAGCCGGAGCCCGGGCATCTCTGCAGGGCGGAGGACATTGCCCGCCCAGCCAGGGAACCGACACGTGGGTTTCGGCCGCAGCCGCTGTGGCCGGTCTGGGTCAAGATGGGAGAGACGGCTAAATTAATAAACAACTCGACCTGTTCTTGCACAGTGAACTGATTTATGAACCATTTCTTCTTTATGGGTGTTGGGTTAAGGCCAGACGTTTTTGACTATAACTCTGTAATGTGTATCAGCTGTAATCGGAGAATAACCTGGCTAATCCCTGGAAAACACAGGCGCTGCCTATGCAGGCAGGCAAAGCTAAACTTCAGGTGCTGGCTGCCAGCAGTGCGGCAGCGTGCAAAACCCCGTGGGCAGGAGTGGTCTTTTCTCATGCTCAGCACTACATGATGCCTCCCCATGAAAAACAGTCTTTAGGAAGACTCAGTTCTTCCTTTCTTCTTTTCAAAGCCGGCAACCGTGCGGCATAAATTTCCCGAGTACGTCTGAACCCTTGCCATGCTCATCCCAGGCTCTGCCACCACCGCCAGCCTGGCCCAGCCCCTCCTTTGCTTCCTAAAGGCAAACAAGACAGATGAAAGGGGACTCAGCGTTCGCCTTTTCATTTATGCAAGGTGCTTCAGTGGAAGACTGGTGGGCTGCAGACAGCACGCAGCGATTTAGTAAATTCATTTTTAATCAAGTCATCTTTAATAAAACCATCTCAGGTCTTTATGTGGGCACCAAGGCAGCAATATAAGCACTCATTATTGTATTTCTTTTATACTTCAGTTAAAAGTTACTTTCCCTCTACACTGCATAATCATCAACCAGAGCAGCCAGCCAGCCCGGCCTTTCCCCACACCTTGGGTCTGGCAGCACTTCTAACCCCACAGCCAAGGCACGCGCGATCCTGTTCCCAGGCTGCCCAACCAAGGGCGAAACGCTTTAGTAACCCCATCGACGCAGCCCCAGCAGCGCGGCCTCAGCACCGCCGGGGTCCTTGGCTGGCAACACAGCCACTGGTACGGAGCGCAGAGCCCCATGTCCCTCCGTGGGACGCAGACAGCCGCAAACGGTGGCATGAACTGGAAACAGAGATACTCGGTGATGGGCAGAAGTGCTGGCGTGGTGGGAAAAGGAGGCTCAGGCTTGCTCCGCTGCCTGCAACCCTCTGAGCATCCTGGGGGCTGTGAGGTTTGAGGGTAACCCGAAGAGCAGAGATCGCGCATTTTGATTGGGATGTTTTCCCCACATATTGTCCTTTGTCCCCCACCATTCCCCATTTCCAGGCTGAAGCACTCCAGGGACAGTCACTGCAGGTATTTTCTGCCACCTTTGTGGGAGCTGCTGAAGAAATGCCCAAATTGCCCTCATTCTTGCAACGAGATATATTTCTCAGCGCTTCATAAACACTGAGGAATTATTTCTGTCCGCTGATGCCAGCAGCACAGGAAGGATCGCTTTGAGCAGAGCAATGCTGAAGGAGATACAGATTGGATGATCTGAGTGACAGAGACATCAGAGTCTCAGCTAGAGTCTTAATTGCCTGTTTCTAATTGCAATGTTTCTCATCCCACTCCTATTGGCCTGCTGTGCCTACCTGACCAAGATAGGCGGCTTCTGATTTTACCTAACACCACAACCTGCTTCTCCTAGAAGACATTTATGCATGGATTAATTGCACGCAGTGAAAAGGGCCACTGAGGAAGACCTGCTGTGACAGGAGCTGTACAGAGGTGGCCTCACACCTGCATGTGCACGCCAAGAGCGCAGACAGCCAAGGAGAGTGGGGAGGAGGGGGGGTGTGCTGCTGCAAAGTCCAATAAACCTGTTCGTTTGCAGCCCGCTTCTGTATGATGTAGCCACCACAGCATGCAAAATGAACACAGATTTTGCTGCTGGGCCTTCTTTTTACAACTCAGCTCTTCGACAGCAGTGCTTGGGCTGGAGTGCAATGCTGTCCCGGGAGAGCAAGCACCCGCTGTACATCACCGAACCTCTCGCCACTCCTTTGAAGTGCATTGAGCGCCCAGCACTGCTGGCTCTTTGGAGGGTGGCCATGGCTTTGGGACTTCTCGCAAAACCACTGCATAGACGAAGTAAAATCTGCTGTCCTTCTAGCACACTGTAATCATCAACTTAAGTCAAAAGGGCTGGCTTCCCTCCCAACTTCTGCCTTGGAGCCAAACCACTGCTCCAGTTTTTGATGCAAATCTTGAGAATTAGTTAGCAGCACCAGCTCTTTTTCAAAAGCCAACGACACCAGTGCATTTTTGCCTAAAGGAAACATTGTTCTTTCTGGACAACTTTTCCTCCATTTTCCTCTAAGGCAGCACTGGGAGATCTCAGGACTGTGTCTCTAAAATATTCATGTGATGGCTATTCATTATTCATATAGGCTCACAATGCTGGATTCAGCGGTACTGCCAGCCTCAGCCTGACAAGCAGACCCATTAAGAACACCCCCCCCCCCCCCCCCAAATCACCCACACGGGCACACCAAGACAATTTTGCTCTGTGCACAACTGCAGCTGCTTGAACCCCCATCTTTCCAGCCATACTCAAGCGTGCCGGCACCATAGGAAGAGGGGGAGCCCACTCTGCAAGCTCCCACATCTTTTGGTGAAGGTCTCAGTCCTCTCTAGGAAGAGCAGCACCCCGGGGAGGCTCTGCAGCCTGGCCAAGGCTGAGCCCTGGGAAGGCACCGACCCCGCCGGGCCCTCGGGCGAGTTTTTTAGACTCCGCTTCTTCCACCAGCCCTATGAAAATAAAATCGCCTCCCCACCTGGCAGGGTGGGGGAAGGTTAATTAGAGAGAGCTGCCTGCATCTTTGAAGGTGCAAAGCGCCGGGCAGGGGATCCCTCCAGCTCCCAGCAGGCCAGCTCTGCCCGGGCAGGCTGGGCTCCGCGGCCCGCACCGGCTGCCCCCCCCCCCCCGCCGGGCAGGGATGGCCCGTGGCGGCAGCCCCCGGGATGGGGCGCAGAGCAGAGGATGCCGCCCGGACGCCGCCCCGACAGCCCTTGACTGGCAGCATGGCGGGAGGACGGGTGCCGGCACAGCCCCGCTGGCCCGGCGAGCCCCCCTCCCCCGAGAGTGCCGTGACCCCCGAGGGAGGGCTCCGCACGCCCGGCCGCCCTTCTAATTACAGCTGCGGGCGCAGGAAGCGCCGGGGCCGCCTGTGCAGGAAGCGGGTGTGCCGCCCTCGGTGACTGAAAAACAACCGCGGCGGCGGTGTACCGCCACGGCCCCGCGAGCGGCACAGCCCCGGCCCCGGCGCTGCCCCCGGGCTGCGGCACCCCGAGCTGCACCGGCATCGCCCTCCGTGCACTCAGAGGGGACCAGGGCCGTCGCCCCGTGGACCCTCCGCGGTCCTCACACCGCCCCGGCATCGGCCGTTCCTCCAGCCCCCGACCCCCGGAGCCCCGCCGCGGCAGGGCGGCCGGCAGGAAAGGGTGCTGCTGCTCCCCTTTGGAGAGGCGGGAGGGCTGCAGGGCTGGCGTGAGGCATCCCTCCAGGGCCGTTACGGACCCTTCTCCCTGAGCGGGACGCGCTGTCCCCTGCCCGCCGACTCGCCCCGGGCTGCCCCAGCTCTGCCGGTGAGACCGGGATGACGCCGGCGGGGCTGGGGGCCGCGGCACCCGCCTGCCCCCGCTGACAGCCCGCGGGGCCCGGGCACCGCTCAGCCCTTCCGTTTCGTGGAAAATCCTGACAGTTCAGCGTTTCCTTTGTCCCCGTTCGGAAGAACGAGTCAAAACTTCAACGTTTAGCACAGTTACAGAGTCTCTGAAACGCTTTGTTTTGGAAAATACTAAAATGCCGGTTATGAAAGGTTTCACTTTGACTGTCACTTCGACTGGTGCAGCACAATGAGCTCTGCTGCTGTCTGAGAGAAGAAAGCCTGGGATGTTTTCATACGCTGACAAAATCAGTCAGTGCCCATGAATTATTTTGGTCTTGTCATGACAACTTTTCCCAGTGCCTTTTTCCCGTTGCTCTCCCCAAGCGGAGACCCACATCAGCTCCAGTTCCAGCTGCTGGACACAAAAGCCATCCCAAAAGCAGGGCTGCTCTCCGCAGGGTTTTACCTGCTCCCATCGGGCAGGCCCTGGCACCTCCTCACGCCGCAGGATGCCATGCCAGCACGGGCAGCCTGGCATCCCCCTCTGATGGAAGCGGTGGGCAGCTGCCCACCTGCCTGCACCCCAGCAGGGCAGCGTGCACCCCAGAGCCTACGGGCTTGTGGTAGGGTGCAGCCATGGGCTCCAGCACAGTCCAGAGCGGCCAGGGGAGGAGGAGGATGGAGTGGGGCTGGGAGCGGGGTCTGCCAAGTGCCCAGTGCAGCACTCGCCGTGCTGCTGGCATGGGGCGGGCTGGGCTGCGGGGGAAAGATGGTATCTTCAGACTTTCCCACGCCTCACACAAGCTTTCCAGGCACATGCACGCAGGCAGGTGATGCTCAGTAGCTGCTGGGGTATTGCATAAATAGAGAGCAGGGTGCTGTGCTCCCCCCGGGCTACAAGGCCGTGCAGATAAGCCCCCAGCGTGCATGTCCAGGTGCTGCTGGCCTCGCAGGCGGGGAGGGAGCCTCGTGCTCACTGGGAACCAGGCAGCATGTCCTGGCCCCGCAGGGCAGGATCCCCTCGCAGCTTCTTCTCCAGGCAGTGAAATACAGACATTCAACATCACAGGAATAGCCCCACGCTTAGGCCAGGTGCCCCAAGCTCAACTGGGCTGCTCCCTGCTGCCAGACTTCACCCAAACACTGCAGCAAAGCTCCTCAGCCCAGCACAGCCCTAGGAGGGGTCAGCATTTCATTCGGCACTTGCCGTCACAGGCCACCATGATTTGCAACATGCTCTTCTGTTGCCAAAGCTTATGGCGATCCTCCATGCCCAGAACTGAAGCAGCCACTGCACAGCTGGAAGGAAACGGTCCTGAAGCTAACTGGGCTCATTAATGAAGCAAGGAAGGCTGCGACGGTGTGGCACACCAACCAGTAAGCAAGCATGGGGAGGAACTGAGCTGAGACAGTTTCCATCCTCAAGCAGGGCTGTGACAACAAGACACCTTCCCTGCAGCTGCACTTCCAGCCAGCCCAGAGGCAGCTATGCTGGGGGTGCTGCCGCTGCCCGGCCACCACCTGCAGACCCCATTGGGTCTCTGAGGGGCTGATAAGGAAATCTCTGCCCTGAGAAGGCAACGCAGAAATGGAAGTGCTGCTGACTTGGGGGCTGGGGTGGTGGTGGGGAGGGCAAGGGGCCTTGCAGCTCCCAGGCACTGTTCAGGGAGGTGGCAGCCATTAAGCACAGGGCAGGCGTGGGTCTGGGAGCACGAGCTGGGAGCTGTGGGCTCTCAGAGCAGTGGTTCAGCATTACACCTCGAGGGGAGAAGGCAGCTTTGTGGGCTTTGCATGACACTCACACCACATGTGGGTGTCACATGTCACCCTAAGCCGTTGGATTTATTTTATGTGCACAGCAGCATCTTCTGTTTTCACCTTGCAAGACAAAGGAGACAAAGGAAAAGCACATTGGATGCTTCTGGAGATGAAACGAATTAGCTCTGCAAACCAAAGGCTTTCTCTCCCTGGCTACAGCAGGACGGACCTGCAGGCTGGCAGGAGCCGTCTGCAACAGCGTGGCACATAGTCCCTCCTGCCCTCCGCACCGACAGCGCCATGGGGGCTCCCAACAGGTGCCTGGCACCCAGCCTGCATCAGGCCAGGCAGGGCTGAAAGCAGGGACCCCTCAGCTGGGGTGGGCTGCTGCTGGGCACCGCCAGCCGGGACGGACCTCAGCCCCTTGCCTGCCCTCCTGCAGAGTCCCAGAAAGACTTTGCCCAAGATGCAGAGGGCTCGGATCAGCACGGTGCTGAGCCCAGGCGGGCATCTCAGTGGGTACTGGCCTTTACACCGAGGGGCCCGGCCAGCTTGCCCTGGCTGTGCAAGGGCTTGTGTGCACTGACCAGCGTGCACCCGGCCCCTGCAGCTCTCCAACTGCAGTTTTCCCGTAGGAAAATAGAAGCATTAACACATTTATGTCTCAGGGCCCTTCCTAATGCTGCAAAAGTGCTGTGCTAGCGCCGACGAAGACAGGAAATGCAGCGTGTTATAGATTCACACCCACCAACAGCCTCTGGAAACCATAGATGCGGTCAGGCGTCCCCTGGTACCAGCTGTGGCTGAGCAGCCTCAGGGGATGGTGTTGAGGACGCTGCCCTCCAATGAAGGGGTATTTTTGAAATACAAGCAAATGGGCGAGTGCTTTTAATAATTTGATGCCCGTCACTGTGGTTACTTGCAGTTCCTAAGTAATCTGCTAGATGGCATAATATAATAATAGTAACAATAATGATGATGATAACAAAACATGGGTTGCTTTTTTTTTAATTGATCCAAACTCTAGAAAATTATTTGTCAGATAATTTAAGCAGGCGTTTACATATTTACTGCACGAGTATGTACCACTCCCCCTTTGTCAAGCGTTTATTCAAGCCCTGATGAAGTGCTGTTCTCTGCAACCATGGAATTTCTATTCTTTCTGGCAGAGGATATGATACATGACATGAGAAGCTATAGCAACGACACAGAGACCAACTTTCCAAAGCTCTCATTATGTCTGTGACTGTACTCGAGCAACCCTAGCAAGAAATTACAAGACAGCTTCTTGTTATTCAGCTGCGTATAAATAAAGAGCGAAGCATTACTCATACATAATAGCTTTTATTTGCTGCAGGCCCTTTGGCTCTCAGAGCCGGAGTAACCAAATCAAAGGGAAGATTATGTTGCAAGAGTGGGACTCCTCCACGGCACACCCTGGCCAGGAAGGCTGCTGGGGTTTGGGTTCTCCTGGGCGTGGGGACTCCCGGAGTGGGGGGGCCCCGCAGTGGCCTTGGGATTTTTATCCGTTTGGGAAGTTTTGAGCTGCCGATTCCCCCCGCCCCGGTTGCCCTCTCCATCCTCATCCTCCCCGCCCCTGCAGGAAAGGCTGCAGGAGAGCGCCGTGGCATCCACCCTCCGCGCGTGGTCGTGGGGACGCCTCATGCGTGAGCACCCAGGGCGGGGCGCCCCGTGGGGAGCGGGCCGGGCTGCAGGCGGGCCGGGCCGCCGCGGGGGGGGGGGGGGAGAGGGCGCCCATCGCGGGTCGGGGCCCCGCGGTGCCCCGCTCCCCCGCGGCCACGGCCGGTGCCCCCGCTGGGGGCCGCGCTCCGCGGCCAGGGGCGAGCGAGGAGCGGGGGGGGACGGGGGAGGACGGGACACGACTCACACCGCCCGGCCGGGCTGGCACCGCCCCGTGCCCGCCCCCTGCCCGCCCCACGACGCGGCGGGGCCGGGGCCGGGGCGCCGCGGCGGGCGGCGCAGAGCGGCGGCGGCGGGCGGGCGGCGAGCAGTGCGCCGCCGGCTCGGCGGGCCGCGGGCAGCGGGCGCTCCGCCCTCGGTGCGCGGGGCCTCCCCTCTCCGCGCCCGCGGAGCGCCGGCGCCCGCCTATATCTACGGCCGCGGCGGCCCGCCGCCCGCAAGGATGTGAGGCGGGCGGGCAGCCCAGCCGCCGCCGCCGTGGCATGCCCCCCCGCGCCCGGAGCCGTCGGCGCGGCGCCTAGCCGCGGCTCCGCGGGGCGATGCTGCCCTGGAAGCGGAGCAAGGTGGAGCTGGTGGCGGGCGAGGCGCGGCGGCAGAGCAAGCCCAAGGGGTACGCGGTAAGCGTGCACTACTCGGCGCTCACCTCGCTGGCCCGCGCCTGCCCCGAGAGCGCCCTGCACCGCGTGGGCAGCATGTTCCGCTCCAAGCGGCGGAAATTCCGCGTGACCAGCGAGGACCCCACGTACACCGTGCTCTACCTGGGCAACGCCACCACCATCCAGTCCAAGGGCGAGGGCTGCACCGACCTGGCCGTCTGCAAGATCTGGAGCAAGAGCGAGGCGGGCCGGCAGGGCACCAAGATGAAGCTGACCATCAGCGCGCAGGGCATCCGCATGGCCCACGCAGAGGATAAGGGGCTGCGCCGGCCCGGTCACCTCTACCTGCTGCACCGGGTCACCTACTGCGTGGCCGACCCGCGTCTGCCCCGCGTCTTCGCCTGGATCTACCGCCACGAGCTGAAGCACAAGGCGGTGATGCTGCGCTGCCACGCCGTGCTGGTCTCCAAGCCGGAGAAGGCGAAGGCCATGGCCCTGCTGCTCTACCAGACCTCGGCCACCGCGCTGGCCGAGTTCCGCCGGCTGAAGAAGCGGGACGACGCGCGGCACCAGCAGCAGCAGCTGGTGGGCGAGCAGAGCATCCCGCTGGTGCCGCTGCGCAAGCTGCTCAACGGGCAGTGCTGCTACAAGCCGCCGGTGGAGCGGAGCCGCAGCGCGCCCAAGCTGGGCTCCATCACGGAGGACCTGCTGGGCGAGGAGCAGGAGGAGCGGGCCATGCACTGCGACTGCGAGGACATCCTGGAGGCGCTGGGCGAGCCCGAGGGCGAGCTCCTGCGCGCCGGCGCCGGCCGAGGCGACGGCCCGGAGTTGGGCCAGCTCCTCCGCGACCTGGGCGAGCTCAGCCTGGGCAACGACCTGCGCTCGCTGCGCGCCGACCTCCGCGTCCGCCGGCTGCTCTCCGGAGAGAGCACGGGCAGCGAGTCCTCCCTGGAGAGCAACGGCCCGGACGGCGCCGCCCCGCCCTGCAACGGCGCCGAGCAGCCGCCCCCCGGCGACCCCGAGACCGGCTGAGCGCTCGGCCGCTCCGGGGGTCCGCGGTCCCTTCCGGGCGTGCACGGCCTCGCCGGGGCGCACCGAGCCCCCCCCCCCCCCCGCCCCCCGAGAGCGCACGGTCCCTCCGGCAGTGCACGGCGCCTTCGGGGCGCATCGAGTCCCTTCCGGCCCCTCCGGGAGTGCACGGTCCCCATCGGCAGTTGCACAGCCCCGCCGGGGCGCACCGGGTCCCCTCTGGCTCCTCCGGCACTGCAGGGTCCCCTCCGGGAGCGCACGGCCCCGCCGGGACGCACCGGGGTCCCTCTGGGAGTGCGCGGTCCCTCCGGGAGCGCATCGGGACCCCTCCGGGCGCCCCGGTTCCCTGCGGCGCCCCCGCGTCCCGCAGCATCCCGGGGAACGCCCGCCCCTCCCGGTGCCGGTGGCCGCCGGAGCCGGGCCCCAGCCCGCCGTGGCCCGAGGAGGGGAGGCGGCCGCGGGCTGTTTACCTCCGGCTCGGCCCTTGAAGATCTGCCAAATTCCTGGAATAGCTTTCCCCGGGGAGGGCGGCGGGAGAGAGGTGTTGCGCCTTGTTTACAGTCAGAAATCTCACATCCGAGAGGGCTCCCCGCCGTTTTCTACATTAAAGTCACTCCATCGTGCTGTTGTGTCCAAGAGGTTTGCACTGTTGTGAAATTTTTTTTATTATTATTTTTTAAGTTAGACCCTTTTTTTTTTTTTTTTTTGGGCCCCGGTCCTGTCTCTGGTCTCAATGCTCTAGATCTTTTGCTGTGCAAAAGAAGACTCTACTCGTGGCTGTTCACCTGTACATAGGGAAATGTATGCAAATACATTTTGTTATTTTTAAGAACACCACCATTGCGATCTCCTCTGTTTGCACATATGTGAAGAAAATAAAGATGGCAGTAATTTAAAAGAAACTGAGGTACTTGTGGCGATTTGGCCTCTCGGTGTGCGTTCCTGTAAGGACATGGGAGGGGAGAGATCCCTTGGGATGTGCAGTAGCTGCAGGAGGGCACTGTGCAGAAAGGCCCTCGCAAGCACTAGTGTGATTCCTGAGCCGGCTGGAAATCTTACACTGCGGGAAAATGCACTCAGCACTTAAAGTCTCTTAAAATAAGACACAGGGATGAGGTTTTTCTCTCTGCATCCTCTAATGATGGGCAGGAACGTGTGAGAAGCTTCACGTTGGGGTTCTCTGGCTGGATTGTAGGCTCAAGAAACAACCGCACAGTTCTGAGGCTGCCGTGGGGCTCATGTGGGGCGAGCTGCCCCTTGCCTGCCAGCGCTCGTGGGCCACACGGCCCTTACGGGGTTTGCAGCCGGGCGCTGCCGCTGCAGCTGGTGCTTCACCGCTTGCAGCGCCAGCCCGAGACAATCTCATAACCTCACCCAGGGTAAGCAGCGAAGTTGATTAGCCACGGGACTGCCGTGGTATTTTTAGCTGTAAATCTGTTTGTAAGTGGCAGGCTCCCAGGGCAGTAGAGATGTTCCGGTTTCATTTGTCCCCAAGTGGAGGTATCAATTAAGACATAATTAATCTGGCATTTCTGATGTCTAAATGTTTTCCACTGTGGCTGTGCTGCAATCAGGCGAGTTGCAGGAATGTCAATGAAAAGCCCAACCAACTGCCGGGGCCAGGCCGCGCTCCCTGTGCAAGGAGCCAGCCTCCGAACTTGTAAATACCTCGTTAAAACAGATTGCAAAATCTGCCACCGCACCAGGGAGCAGCTTTTACCATTGCCTCAGTGTGAGTAAGCGTAAGGAGAGAGGCACGCCAGGGTGGTTTGCATGGGAAGGGGTAATGGCGAGAGGGGGGAGCCCCCCTCAGAGCAGGCACCTTCTTGCCCAGGTCACACTCGGCCTGTGACCGGCAGCGAGATGCAGCAGGTGACAGTCGCCACGGCTGAATTTGAGCACAGAGCACAGTCAGGCTGGCACTGCTGAGACACACCTTGCAAAAGAAAAAGTACATCTTGCTGCTCTTTCTTAGGCAAAGCTCTCCTCTCCTTTCCCAGGGAGGGAAGCAGCAGGCGATGGGGGGAGAAATGAAACACCAGGAAAGCTTATCCTGCAGTACTTTCCCTAGGGCGCGGGCTGCAAGGCTGCCTTGCCTGCAGCGGGGGACCTTCAGCGCCCTGGAGATCACGAGTGCCCCAGATCTACACCCAGGGCTCTCTGTCACTGCCTGCTCTCTCCTGGCGTGGGGGGAGCAGCAGCACTTGGAGCAGGGCAGTGGTAAGGCACCCCAAGAGCAGGGCATGCCAGGGAGTGCACAGGCTGGTTTGAGTAACCCCAGTTGCTGAATGACCGTGTGGGCTTTATATCCTCTGTGTGTGCTTAAAGGCGGTTAATGGCATTAGCTCAGTCAATGCCTTTCCTCTCCGCAAGAGTTATCATGTCTGCAACGGTAAGGAAAGGTTTTTAACGCATGCCGGAGCTGAAAGCAGAATTCCCTGAGCAGCTCCAGCAGCAGCCAGGGCATGAAGCATTTCCCCTTGGAGCCATTAGCAGGGCTACCCTGCAGTTTCCTTAGAGGCCAGTACAGATCATTAGCTGTAAACGTAGGGTCCAAATCCCTTTGTGCCTGGGATATTTTGGTGCTAGAACCATTGAAAGAAAATCATACAGATGTCTGCAGTGTTACTGCGAAGTTATTCATGTGTGCTTAACTGCTGTGCCCTCCCTGTAGCACCATGCATCGGCCCGCAAATGAGAACAAGTGCATGTGAGGAGAAAAAGGTCATTATATTTTCTGCACAGCAAGTTTGAAGGAGCAGCTATCTCCCTAGGATAAAGCGGAGAGAGTGAGACCCTCTCTGTAACAGATTCATGTAATGGGCTGAGCTGCTAGCGATTTGCCTTTGAAACAAGTAGCTTCTTGCCACGCTGAAAAACCTGCTGCTGGCTGATGGGGAGGCAGCCTGGGAGAAGAGCAGGGCTTTGGGAAAGGCCTCTGTGGGACATCTAGCCTCTGCTGACTGCCGTGAGGCTGTTCCCGTCTCAGGCATTGCTCCCATCAGCAGAGGACAAACTGTTCTGTGATCTCCGCTCAGCACTGGGGCTGATGCCAGCCCTTGTGCCAGGGCTGCTCCCCGCAGACGAGGTGCAGCATCCCACCGAGCGCGGCACAGCCCCTGCTCAGGCTGTCGGCAGACACGCGTTGCCCCGTTGATCGGGCTCCATCCGTCAGCGCTAACTCAGCTCTACAGCTGGGGATGGTGAATCAGCCCCTGACGCAGCCGAGGTGCGTGGGCTGCGCAAAGAGCAGCGCAGCCTCTGACACGCTGCTCCCCAGCAGCCAGCAGCCCCATCCCGCCGCCACTTTCCGAGGGACGGGCCCACAAAGGGAGAGCAAGGGCAGCCTGATTGCTCTGCCCGTAGGTTTGGACTGTGTGGGGAGAAGTCAAATGTGGGAGCAGATGTTTGCAGAATTACAAGTCCAGCATTATTATCTGCCACCAGTGTAAATCCCTCCCCTGCTCACCAACACACCAGCCGGGGCTCGGTGGGCTGCGCTCCCGCCTGGGCTCGGTGGGCTGCGCTCCCGCCTGGGCTCAGGCAGCCCTTGGAGGTTTCCAGCCCAGCAAGGTTGAACACTGAGCTCCACATGGCACCGACCTAGCAGACAACATGTGATGAATTGGCCAGAAGACACCCATAACAAACAACATAACACCGGGAAAGAGAATGATCCTGCTCCAAAGGCTTCAGCTTCTGGTCTGAATCCGGCACACAAAGCGGATGCTCTGGCAAGTCAGCTTAGGTACCGCACCAGGGGCCCGAGGTTTCCAGAGCGTGTTATGGCTAATCAGAGCATGTGATTATTCCAGGCAAAAACGATGATTCCCTGAATGTGAAAAGATTGAGGGGAAAAAGAGCGCTTGTTGCTAATGCTATGTGTTGACTTTGCATATTTGCTGGTGTACTACAGACTTGCTCCTGCACATAGGTAATGAGGCTGAGGGTGCCACACAAATGTGGAAGTGTTTGCAGGATCCCACGTGCAGCTTCTTGTTTTTCTCTGCCCTTAGTATGCCCTTCTCCTGTCCTTCCTTAGATCTTCCTCATCCACAGCAGGAAAAAATATCATTTACAACCAGAAAAATTAGCCGGCAGTCAAATGGAGTGAGCCAAGTCATGAAATGACTTCCACCCCAGACTGCAGTACTGATTTAGATCCGGCATTATTTACAGTTCACTTTGGTGACCTGCCCTGTGTGGGGCACGTCCACTTTGGCCAGGGGCGATGCTGCGAGAACTGCTGGCTGAGGGGCTGCTTTGGACTCCCAGGTGTGAGGTCTGGTTGCATGTCACCAAGTCAGTGGTGAAAACCTCTTGCTTTTTGGGGTCTACAGGCAATACCCAGTATCAAGTACAGCTCCAGCCCGTGAGGCGGCTCCCAGTCACCTTCAGCACACACACTGTGACTCTCATGGGGAAGCAGGAAGGTGTCAGGATTTCCTCCTTGGCCGTGTGTTGGAGAAGAGCAGCTGACCTGTCCCACTGCTGTTAGTCATCCCCAAGACACCACAACTGTCCCATTGCCCAATTCTGGGCCATCACACCAAACCCCTCATTACTTAGTGGGGAAAAACCCCCAAATTTCAGTCTGCAAAGGAGGCACAGGGCAAGTCTCCTACCTTTAAACCATCCAAGGGGGTGTGGGTGACAGCACTGCACAGCCCCTGGTTTTCTTGGGCAAGGGTGACCAGGGTCCCGTCGGTGGCGGCAAAAACCTGCAGTGCTGCAAGCGCCGTGCAGTGCCAGCCGGCTATGCCTCACCTCCCACTTCTCCTGGAGCCAGGAGGAAAAAATAATCTGCATTTCCAAGGCCAGCAGCAGCCCCAGCTCCCGCAGAGGTCACGTGCAGTGAAGGCAGCTCCCCCTCCTCACCCCAGCCGCTGGTAGCAGCGGGGGGGCTGTTTTCCCCAGCAGCTGGAGGGAGATGATGTTCGGGGACAGGAATTTGAGGGCAAGCAGCCAGCGCAGGACATGGACAGCGTGGGGTCCCAGAGGCCAGGCCAGGTCGGTTCATCCGCGGGGCTCTTTGAGCCCCGCGGATGAACCGACCTGGCCTGGCCTCCAGGATTCTGCTTCTTCCCACAGCTCCATCACCCACCCCAGACAAGGTGACACCTCCAGCTTGCTGGCTGGTGGCTCGTAGGGTGCTGCATCTTGGTTAACGCCCTGCAAGGTGCATGAGCTGGGGGGGGGTGTGTGTGTGTGGAATTGGCCATTGCTATGACCCGGCGTGAAATCAAAGCTATGCATTGAAAAAAACCATGACATTCCCCCTCTGCCCGTGGGGGCTCTGCCTGGCAGGAGGGCTGAGTGCTACGAAAACACTCGGAGAAACAGTTATATAATGAAGGGCATGGGCCCAATCCTGCCCTCGGCTTGACACGACAGCTCTGCAAGGAGCTGAGCTCCAGGCTGCAGCTGCCCAGCACCATCCAGGATCTGGCCTTAGTGACTGCACTCCATGCTGCTGCAGAGTGGTAGAGAGGCGAGAAAAAGGCTGCAAAATGTTTTTTCCCAAGCTGTGAGACGTTCTGCATGCTCAGCGTTGGTAAGCCAGAGCCCAGCTCCCATCTGCAGGCTTAAACCAACCCCCATTAGTGGCAGGAACTGGGCAAGGTCTGGGACACGATAGCCCAGGACTGCCGAGGGGCAGGGGCTGCTCGCTACAGGCATCTGGGCTTTCATGCTACTGCCCTGTGGCTCCATTCTAGGTCCCCTGGACCCGGTGGTGGCATATCATGGTACACATCATCTGCCCCCATGCCCCAAACATGTCCTCAGCTCTTTGGGAGGGATGTGAGCTCTCCCCTGGAGAACTGGTCCAAGCAAAGGGCTGTGCCTATAGAGCTCCTCCCGTGCTCTCCTATTCCGAAACGGGGGGGATGGCTGGCCAAGTTGCCTCCTGCAGCTGGTCCTGCTACCAGCCCGTACAGAGGGTGACATGCTCGGTGTCACATCCAGATCTGGAAATCCCTGCTGCTGTGGCACAAGCGCTCTGCAGACCCCAGGGACGCAAGGAAAAGGCTGTGGGACGGGATTCATCGCTCTTCCTGCGGCACTGTGAAGTTGCACGCAGTCTGCTTGGATGCATGAGCAAGCTAAACTGTGACATTAATTAGAGCTGACAGCATTCCTGGAGGGAGCCAGCAGAGTGACAGCGCCAAAGCCGCTGCTGCTGGGGGACAGAAATCACCCACGCTGTGCACAGAGCCGGGCTCTGCAGCAGGCTGGCCTGGGCATGCCATGGCCCTCGAGTCCTGCCATGCTGAGCTCTGTGCTCACTCCAGCTCCAAAAATCAGGGTGGCAGGTACACCCTCAGCCCCAAGGGACAGGAGACGCAGTGCCTGAATCCAGCCCTGGCAGCCACCTCCTGCTGAGCGTCTGCCCGGCATCACCCTGCCCTTTCCAGCCAGCCCTGCCTGCAGCCGGGCGCTGCCTTTCCCAGCCCTGCATGCTCCCCTCCGGCTCCCCCCTCTTGCTGTGGGTCCTGGCTCCCGAAGCACTCCAGCCCTCGGGGCCGCTGCCTCTCACACAGCTCCTTTCCCATCCTAATTTCATGCTGAGTAAGAGCTGCCACTCGCTGCTCTTTCAGCAAGTGCGGGAGAGGATCGCCTGTGCCAGCACACAGCGTGGGCAGCCCCGAGCGGTGAGGGCTCCTCCTCTGGGCAGGGAACAGTTAAGGGAATTAGGATGAAAAGTTGATATAAATAATTTGGTAGCTCCTGTAGGAAGATTGCGATTTAGCTTAATTATCATAATTACATTTTCAATCTCTCTGCTAATAATTACGAAACAATAGAGCCAAATGTGCATGCAGCCGCCTGCTTTCCCGAGCAGCAACTTCTCATTCTGCTGTGTGAAGCAGGTCTGTGGAGACAGCGAGGCAGTCGGCAAGGACAGCAGGTAGGGATGTGGTATTTCCCCAGCACCTTGTCCTGGGCATTGGGAAGCTTCATTCCCCTCTGCCTGGCACAGGGAGTTTAACTTCAGTTCCAGGATCAGCAATGGGATCATCTGAGAGCTGCCCACTTCAGTGCAGAAACATCTCTTCTCCTGAAAGTAGAGAAGAATAGTCTGCAAATACTTGTTTCTGAGCAGGGAGGTCTGTGCTTTCTCTGCCTGTGCACACTGTGGTTGCTGACCCCCAGGGCCAACTCCACTCACATTCCCGGTGGCCCAGAAGATGAGTCCAGTGCGAGTGGAGAGCTGGCCCCGAGCAGCTACTGGCAGGAACATTCATTGGCAATAGCCAATTAAAGCTGTGTGTTAGTGACGATGACTCCTGAACATGGACAGGACCGTGTTTGCCCTGCAGCCTGCTTCTGCTTTCGCCCACCTGGGAGGAAATGGAGGCTTCCTGGCAGCAGGGGCAGTTCCTGGGGTCCCTGCCCTGCCCACCACCTCTCTGGGGGTCCCAGGAGAGCTGGAACCAAAAGCGGCTTGTCAGGGCCCTGGCAGCGACAGGCACCGTGGCCTGGAGGCAAATGAGCAAGGGGAGGATGCGATGGCAGAGAGCAGGGTATGTGCTGCATCTGCTTCATGCGCAGACCCCTGAGAAGCAGCCAGGGCCATGGGAAGTCCTTCCCTGTCCCACCATCTGCCTTCATCTGAGACGTAGCCTGACCCACCCAGAGGGATCCCCACTGGAGGAAAAACACGCGGGTCCCTGCCCTGCTCTGCCCTGGCTCAGCAGCAGCAACAACAGCCCGTGTCCATGTCCTGCATCCCCGCAGCATCCCCAATACCTCTGCACATCCAGCTCTGCTCAGTGCAGGGCTGGGGCAGGTCTATGAGCTCAGGCTCCCCCAGGGCAGTCTGCCACTGTCCCTGCAGGTGATGCTGTCCCCTCCTGCCTCCCGCCTGCCACGCTGCTCCGGCAAGGTGCAGGATGAGAACTGAGCCGCTCATCTTTAGCGCTGCTCTGATCTAATTTTACTTTCTTAAGCAATGGCCAGGCTTTAGAGAGTGTCTTGTAATGCAAAGGCTCTGCAAGGCAAGAAGGGGTGTCCCTGCACCAGTACAGCAGTTATCCAACACGCCCCGGTACAGCAGTTATTCTACATGCACCGGTACAGCAGTTATCCTACACACACCAGTACAGCAGTTATCCTCTCTATACCAGTTATCCCACAGGCACGACTTTGCTGCAAAAAACCTCTGGCTCCAGCCCTTGCTCGAGCAAGGTCTCAGCAGATTTCTAGCAGAGCATACAGCATGGACCAGCCATGCAGGAGACCCTAAGGTCCACCAAGATCTCCTGGAGCTGGTAGCCAAGAGGTACACAGCCATTGCCAGGAAAGGCCACCAGAAGATCTGCCTTCTCCCTTTTTGGACTCCCACCCCAATCCCATAGAGACCTTTCGATTACTGCTGCTTTGAAGTGAGCTGAACCCACTGCTTCTGCCCAGTTTTCACTGCTGGTACTGAAGAGAGAAAAGCCAAGGGAACCAGACCCTCCAGGGCTGCCGCCAGTGAGCGAGGCAGAAGAGCGAGGACTGCTGCAGACACGGGGTATTGCAAGGACGTGCTGTGCAGAGGTAAAAAGACTGAGAGCCTTTATTGCTAACCCAGACTTGAGGTTCATCAGCCAGGCCATGACAGTCATTAGTCCTGCTCCTCAGTTTGGGTTGCTGGGACTCGAGACATGACCTGTCCTCAGGTGTGGTGCATGGCCACGTGGCATCCCAGCGCCTGCAAAAGCAGCTCCATGGACACTTAAAACCACGCTTCCTCATGGCACCTTTGCGAGTAACGCCGTGCAGAAAGCTATTTCAGGACCCAACATGACTCTCCCTGATGTCAGGTCCAATTAGTTATATCCTGCAAGAGAAAAAAGTCCCCTAAAGCCTGCTCTGGTGGAACAATGACATTAAGACGTCCCAGGTGCTCATCTGGGTTCCCTGAGCAAACCAGGAGCTAAACATAGCCCTGGGAAAGTGGCAGGTGGTGGCTGCTGTCCTCTGCACCGATACTCCTGCGCTGGCCATCCCTTCTCTTTCCTAACGTGACCTTCCTCTGATCCGCCCCTGATCAGGCAGCAGGCAGGATTCACCTGCCTGCAGTGGGACTAAAGCAGGGATCACGCAGGGCTCATCTTAGTGGGGTTGACTCATGCTTTACCCCCCTACACCAGGACCCATCAAATCTCACTGTAGTTTTCTAAGGAAATACCCATTTGAAAAAAAAATAAATTACTCAAAATAGTGAGAGACAGAGACTTTTAGGCATTTAATATTCTCATTGTCCTCCCCCACAATGGCATTATCCTTCTCTAAATAGACGCTGAGCTGAAGACATAACAACACGCTACTTCCCCCAAATAGCTCGAGCGAAACAAATGCAGGAAGTTTGGAGGGGTCGGAGCTGGGCTGTGGCCGGCTGGGAGCCCGGGCACCCCCGTGGGCTCCTTGGGGCCACCACGGCTTCAAGGGGCTGGCAGCTGAGCTGCAGCGAGCCAAGACCCAGGGTCCTGCCCTCTGCAAAATGGGGGCGATGCCCTCAAACTGCAAAAGAGCGGATATGGGGGGTCCTGGCCCTCAGTCCACATGCCTGGCCCCCCGTGCTGTCCCCCCGTCCTTGGGGAATAACCGGTGGGGCGGCCCTGAAGCACGGGACAGGAGACAGCAGAGACACAGACCCCACAACCTGGCAGGAGCTGGCACGGCTCGGTCCTAACAACTGGTGACGGTGGGCTGGCCTGCCTGCTCCCAGTGCAGTGGCGGGAGTGCCCACCAGCCCCAGGGCCAGCTCCTGCCATGGGGTGATCGGGAGGAAACCGGCATCCCCCAGTTCGGCGCAGCCAAGCTTCACCGCTGGCATCGGTGCCGGTCAGGCACGGGGAGCCATGCTCCTGCTGTGCTCTGCACGGTGTGACGGGGACTCCTGGGGCTGTGTGTAGCCGCTGCAGGGAGTTACTTCACATGGAGGCTTTCAGTTCCCCATAACGGCCGTGTGCCACCGGGACAGCCCCCTCCCCGCCCTCTGCCCCGGAGCAGGGTGGCATTCCCCCTCCTGGGCTGGTGCTGAGCCCCCACCAAGTGCCCGGGGCTGTGCCGGGACCCCAGGTGGGAGCCGTTTCATCAGGACGGGGGGGGGCTTTTGCACGCGAAGGCAGAACCCCCAGCGATAACCACACTGAGACAAGCAGATGGGGTTTGACCCCGGGGAGAGGCAGCCAAATGCTGGAGACCTGGCACCTGAGGCGAGGCTGTGCGGGCCCCTCAGGCCAGCATCTGCCTGCAATCCGTGTGAGCCCGGTCCGGGTTCGGCTCTAGTGCAAGGCACGGAAAAGCGGCTCCCGGCAGCTGCGGCACTTAAGCAACTTTTCACAATCATCTGTAATAGCAGAACCAGCAGTAAGACGCTCAGAGGTGCAGTTAGACTTTCTCTCCCCGAGGAATACTGTTAACTGAAACCAAAGACACAGAGGCAGGGAAATTGCTCGATGAAGTGGTTTGGTAATTGTGAAAAAGAAGAACTTGTTTTGTCTTGCAACAGCAAATTGCACAATGTGACCTGCAGCAGCTTCGGCTCCGCAGGTTTTCGGGAGGAGGCTGCGGGGTGATTTAAAATTCAGACTGTAAGGAAGGAAATAATTCCGAGGCTGTTATGGACCGTATGGTATCCATAAGGAACACAGCAGTGGGTGGCAGTGACTGCACTTGCTTTGCTACTCAGGTGCCCTCCGCGGGCATGGGTGCCTTCTCCTCTCCTGTTTGGGGGGTAGCTCAGGGAGGAGCTGGCTCAGCCCCAGGGTCTGAGCCCATGGTCCTGGGGTAAGGTAAGCGTAACGGCCCATGTACAAGAGATGCATTGAGCAAGAGGAGCTTTTAAGAGCTCAGTTTGCTGGGTTGCCATAAGAACCATTACAGTGATGATGACTTTTAGCCATTTAACATAAAAATACTCTTTGGCAAGGTGAAGAGATGCTGTGCAGGTCAGCCCAGGGTGGAAGGAGAGCAAAAGCCACTGGGCCAGTTCCAGGGCTGTGTAACAGCCCACGCTTAATTAGGATTAACTGGTGTCACTCCTATGTACCCCAGGCCCAGACGTGAGCTGGATGTGCTGGGTGCAGGGCAAAAAAAAGAAGAAACAAATAGTAGTGCTGAGAGGAGTCGGCAGCAGAGACTGGGATGAGCACTTGCCAGGAGAGCAAGCCCGAGCTGAGGTCCCTCTCCTCTTCTTCTGCTTCCTTGCCTCCCCAGGTGCTCCTGCCCTGCCCTGGCTTTGCCATTTGGATGCGAAGGGGACTGTTCCAGCGTGAGGCGAAGGCCATGGACACCGTATATTTAATTCAACTCAAAAAAGGCTACTGGGTGTTAAAAGGAAAATGAAAAAAAAACCCCCACGCCACTCCACAAAAACCTTCCAGCTCTGTTTTGTCCCAGTTTTAAATGGTAAAATCTGTACTTTGTTCTCAGCTATTGTTGCAAAATTGAACCACTTTCAGCCTCTCACCTTACTTAACCGCAGGCTACCTTCACGCAGAGCTGCTGAGTGCAGCACAGAATCAAAGCTTTTGCTTGGCCTAGAAACCTGAAGTGTGTGAATGTCGCTAAAACACACATAAGGAGCCCAGACTTTGAAGTGAAGTGAAATCAGAAGCCAGTGAGCCCCCGAAGGATAGCTGGTATGTGCCGCTCCCAAGCTGACGAGGGCACCTCTAGCTGAGAGACATGCTGTACTTCACAGCCCCGTAATGCCTTCCCAATAACCACCATGGCCTAGAAATAACTCGGTGCTAGATGATGCTCTTAGAAAGTTGCTGACTTTCTGCAGCAGCCCAGCAGCTGGCTCCCACCCAGCCGTACTGCCCCTCGGCTCACCGGCACCAAGGACCTGGCTCGAGGACCTGCAGCACCCATGTCTGATGAGTGTTGAGCTTTGCTTGGCTGGCCAGGTGAGCAGCTCCTCTTCTGGGATGGGGAGAAAACACCTCTTGTCCTGCAAATGATGCAGGCACCTTGGCATCCCTGGGGGCTTTTCCTCTGTGAGCAAGTCCAACATGCAGAGCTGCCAGGACAGCGTTTCCATTTCTCTCTGGAGCTGTAGCCCAGGAAGGGGACTGAGCTCTGGCAGCTCCTCCAGCTGGGAAGACGCCAGTGTGCAGCAGGAGCTTCCCAGCAACGCCAGCCAGTGCCCTCCCAGTGTCACTGAGTCCTGCCCAGCCTTGGGCTGCACATCCCACTGGACTCGGCAGGGCAAGGGATGCTCCATTCACAAGCATTTCTGCATGGAGCAAGCAGCCAGCAGCACTGGAGGGTCAAAGTCAAGAAAGCCATGCTCCCAGCCATCCATCCTCTCACTGCAGAGGAGGCAGGGATGCTCCCGCTGCCAGCAAGTAATGTAGGGAGGATAATTCACTTATCAAGTCATTTAGTGTAATTCTTGGTTATTAATACTGTGCTTTCTATTTCTTTTAGGTCTTGTGTAATCTCTCCCCTGCTCTGACTCACGCTACCCCAGACAGTCAGAGCTGTGCACTGCGTTAGCATCGCTCGTGAGGCGCATGAGCTCCTTAGCTGCTGCGTGGCCTTGCCAAGGGGACCCTCTCCCCTTCTTCCTTCAGCACCAGACCCTGACCCGTCCCCTGCAGCACAGCACCCAACCTCCACAACCCATCCCAGCTCACAGCCCCAGGCTCACTCAGCAGCACTGATTTGTCTGCAGCCACTCTACAGGGGAAGGGAAAAGCTCCCTAGTGTCTGTTTTACCTGCATCCATCCTAAGCACTGGAGAAAGGTGTTATTTGAGCTCAGCAGAAGGGTATTTTTTTTTTTTTAACATGACTGGAACTAGAGTTATATGTGCAAAGCCATAAACTGTGCCTGACACCTGTCTGCTCTTGTTTACCCCCAGTATCTTTCAAATACAGGGTCCCAGAGCAGCAGCAGGGGGGCCCGATTTGCACCTGCAGATCCCCAAAGACCCCAGAATAGGCTCTGGGGTCTGGCCATCCACGAGGCCTATTGCATTGCTCCCAGAGGCTGGGGAAGCGAAGGCTGTGCGAGCAGCCTGGCTTCTGCCCCAGGCCCCAGCCCCGCGGCCGGGCTCCCTGCCTCGGCCTCCCATTCGGGGAGTTAATTGAGTTGCCACTATCTGGTCCCTCCTTCCCAGACAGCACGTCTTGCTTGGTTGCAGCTCTCACAGCTTCATTACAAATGACGTATCTCATATCAGGGGGGATGTTATTTACACAACAGCTCTCACCGTCTGACATCTGCAGTAAGATGACTGCACTTACAGAGAGCCCAGCACGGTGCGTTTAGCTCGCCACTGGTGCTGCCTCAGTTTCCCTTCTTGGTGGCCAAGCCAGGAGCTGCCACTCGCAGCCTCCCACGCTTCTTCCACGGGAGCACAGCAAAGACCCTGCCGCTCACACACTTCCCCTTTGGCTCCTCGGTCCCATCACCCCATCTGTGGGCAGGGAGCCACGACCCACACCAGCCACCACAGGCAGAGCTTCAGGGATGTGCGTGCCCACGTCCCACGGCAAGGGTAATGCCAGCCCTCTCCTTGGCAGGGCCTGGAGGCAGGGGATGCTCTGCCTGGGGCGAGATGCCCAGAGCTGGCGTGCAGCGGCAGCCAGAGCTGCTTTAGGTAGCCAGCCACGGGGTATGCTGGGCAGCCACGCTTCATGAGTTATGTATAAGCTACGGGAGGGAAGTGGTGATAAATAATTCATTGGCGCTCTCACATTCTGCATGTGTGTGTCTATAGATAAATATTTCATTCTCCAGGAATATGTGTAGACGCTTGTTGATAAATAAAAATTGGAAAATGTTCTACTGGATGGTTCTAAATGTAACTCCTAACTTGCATCCAAAGAACAGAGTGTACCTTGTGTACAGCTCAAAGATGCTAATTTCCCTCAGCAGAGGCTGCCTTAAACGTATCACTACAGCGTACTGGGCACAGTGCCTAGTGTAGTGTGCATACCCCAGAAACATACGGCCCCAGCTTTTCCTTCCACACCATTATTTTAACATCACTTTTCTAACAACACTATTCAAGCAGCTTCTCTAATTATACCTTGTACCAACCGGGCTCAGGACACAGCTGTCAGCCTTCTAAATATTAGCAGAGAGACCCACAAGGCAGCACATTTCCTCTTCTAAGTGTCATTGGAGTTTGCAGTGTGCTCAGGCATGGCTGGTGATGCCAAGCTCGTTACTGCTGTTTAATTAGGCAGGTGGTTTCTCCCATTGGAAAAGCATGTGAAACTGAGCGGGATGTCAGCAAATCCATAGGTCCCACCAGCTCAGAGCTGCCATGTGCTGCTCCCTACACCAGCCTCGGGGACCCTTGGGGACCCAGGGACCTGCTGGGCTCCAAGGCAGCCCGCCGGGCACTGCAGCCCTCTCCCCGGGGAGCGCCTGCCCTTGGGCTTGCTGCTCAGGAAGCCCCAGAGCCCACCAGCCAGGGCCAGCGCCTGCGCTGCAGCATTGGCCTCCACCAGTGAGGGCAGGCGAAGGGGTCGCTTTTCCCAGAAATAGAGCAGGATTGGGTTTCTAGAGAAGGTTGCTCTCAGCTGGCTCCAAATGCAGTGCTGGAAGTGGAAAGATTTAGCAGAGTTGTCGTTTAACTTGCCTTCCCTGAGAAGGCCGTGAACTGCACAGTGCCGACGCAACAGCCTGCAGCACCGCCGGGTTTGCACAGCGAGCCTCGGCAAGCAGCACACGCCGGCAAACAAACCAAGTGCCAATGGTGGTGCTCCCGGCCAGTTCGCTTGGTAGACACCAATGCAATGTACTGACGTTTTTAGACCTTTTCCAGTGGCGGGGTTTGGCTGCACTGGCTTGTGATTTTTTTAGGTAACCCTTTTTCTGTTCCACGCCCAGTTATCAGCATCCAGGTGCTGTGCTACACTGGCTGCGGTCCCCACGGTGTGCAGGCAGCTCCCAGCACTCACCACGCTGTGCTTCCTGCCGCCACCCAGAGCAACACCGAGGGATTTCCCACCTGGAAATCCCAGGGACCAGGCCAGGCTGCAGCAGCAGAACTCAGTAGGGAGACTTTGATCATTGGCCAGGGCTCGTCCCCGTCAGCGGTCCCAAGCAGTGGAGCACAGCACATCAAAGGGCAAAGAGGAATAACTCCCGCTGAGCACAGCAAGGCTCTGTGCCACGAGACTGCAACAGGCCCCCGGGAAGGGCAAGGCACCGGGAGCTGCTGCCCCGGGGAGGGGAGGCTTTGAGCGGCTCCAAGGAGCTGCAGGGCAGATCCAGGCTCAAGCAGAAAAAACAAGGAAGAGGGTCCAGAGAGGGGAGGGGAGCAAGGAGGCAGTGGTGGGAAAACCAGGCAGGAGGCTGGCAGCGTGCCTCCGAGAGCACATCTTGTGCTTCTACAGCCATGAGACCCCAAGCCACTGGGGTTTTTCTTCAGCAGCCCTTCTCCTCAGCCTCATCCTCTGCTTGGCTCTCTCGCCAGCAAGACGTCCATCCAGTTGGCTATGAAATCATGGCCACGTTTCTCCCTCAGCGTACACTGCCGGGCATTTTACCACGGGGTCCCCCCAGGAAACTGCCTGCCCGTGCCCGCTCCGAGGGGCATGATGGCCCTATGGTTCAGCCAGAGGAGGTAGAAAACATGAGACTCCGCAGGGAAGCCCCGGGGAGGGGAAGCAGGACTATTCAAAGGGGTGCTGCAAGCCCCAGGTTTGGGAAACTGCATTGCCAAGGGGACATGCCTGGCAGCGTGCCAGGGATGCAAGAAACGCCCCAGAACATGTGAATGTGGTGGTGCAGGATCACACTGTGCAAAACATGACTTAGCAGGCAACGCTGGTGGGGAGAACTGCTTTGATGTCGTGTCAGCCAGCTGGAATTACAGCCTTGTCGGCTTTTACGCAGGGGGAGATCTACATCGCTGGGAGAGGCTTCATGACAGCCGCACAACAGGAAGGTACCGTGTCGGCACTGCCTGCCTGCTCACTCTGGCCATGTGCCACCTGCACCTTCATCACCCAGCACCTTCTCCTGCTTACTGCACGACATCACTGCTGTCTGCCAGGAGAGGTTCGTTTTCCCCATCCTCCTCCTCAGCAAAGCTATTTGTGCAGTAGCACCTTTTGATTTCCCCCCACCTGGTACTTGCATGAAGCACACAGAGAGATAATTTTGTTAAGCCTAAGCCTGAAACCACAGTACATCTATCTGTAATGCAGGAAGTGTGGGAATTTTATTTCTAGTCTGCTCTAATCCCTATGCTGTAGGTCCCCACTTCTTGCAGCTCCATTAGGAAATGTCCAGGCTGTGTTATATGGCAAGAAATAGGTTCAGAAGGAAGATACATCGCTCCCATGCCTCATCTCCTCCTTCTTTAATACTGGTTTATCACCCTGAATAAACTGGAGTAATTGTGCAGAAAATTGCTCCATCCACATCATGCCCATGAGGAATTTCTGCTCTGAGTAACTGGCTGTCACCAGTGGCCGGACCCACCACTGACAGCAGTTTCCCTGGGAACATCAGGCAGTGTAAGGGTGCTGCGGAGCCCAGGGGCTTTACCCCCAGGGCAGCAGGGCAGGACCTTGCAGCAGCCCATCAAACAGCCCTGGAGCAGGGCACTGGGGGCAGCCCCATGGTTATGGTGAAGGTGGGAAGCCCCCCTGCAGGTCTGGACCAGCAGGGCCCATGGCCAGGCAGGCACAGCATCTTGAAGCTCTCCTGCTCCCTGCCGCACTGGGGAGCGATGCCATTACAGGGGTGGGGTGCCAAAGCACGGTCTCCCCAGGCTGAGCAGGCAGGGCAGGCTCTGAGCAGCACCCAAGCCTAGGCTTCTCTTCTCGCAGGACACTGGCCCCACGTCCTGTCCCCGCCATCCTGGTGTGCTGGGCTGGTGGGGGCAGGCACAAGGACAAGAGGCTGAAGTGTCCTACATAACAGCACGGGGAAGGAGAACCTCCACCCCAAGGACTTTTGTACTGCCTGTGACAACCAGAAAGGGAATAAAAATAGCACCTATTGTAGTGTGCAGGCAGCGGGCTGCGGCAGGGTTGTGTAACATGCCAGCCAGCACGGGCTGGCTCTCCCAGGGGTGGTAGGGCTGCTGTGGGTCACCCAGACACAGCTCGACACGGGGCTGGGCAGCAGCAGACCTGTCCATTAGGACAGTGGCTGGCCAGATCCCCCCCATGCTCCAGTCCAGGCCTGCTGCCCAACCGCCAGGAGCGGCCAGCTCTGTCCTCTGCCACCCATCCGCAGTGAAGCACCAGTGGCTGTGCCTGCATCCTCCCAGCCTGCCCTTCCCCAAAGCAGCCCAGCTCCCGCAGCCTCTCCTCCCTACGCTCCAGCCCCCATCAGTACTCCATCTCTCCTCTGGATGCTCTCCAGTTCCCCTGCCCCCCCGGAGCTGGAGAGCCCAAAGGCGGCCAGCAACAGCCTCCCCACTGCACACTGCACCACACGGGGATGCTTCTCCCTAATGCTCGTCCGCAAAACTGTGGGATTAAGAAGGGAAAGAGCGTGGACCACTCTCCAGCAGCCAGGATGGCAGCAGCAGGAGCCAGGCAGGCCGGACCCGTGGCTGTGCCAGGGTAGTCATGCCTTTGTCCTCACCCTGAGAGCTGTCGAGGTGCCTGATTTTGCAGCTAGCGTGCTGCTGTGCTTTGCCGATTCACTTGCCAATTGCTTTCTGATACCATGGTCCTGTCGACTGTTTTAGCAAAAGCTGGATTCTGCTTTTTTTCATGGATTAAACACCAGCCTGTTGGCACCAGCAGGAGCTGGTCTCTGGCAAGACGCGTGGCTGCAGAGTTAAGTGGGTCAGGAAAGTGGCTTAGGAAAGTGGCTTTTGCAGGCACCAGCCAGCGCTTGGAGCAGCATGCCTGTGAGAGATCATGCCCGGCACTCTGCTTCCCTTGCAGAGACACTCAGAAATCACTTGCAGACGTGGCTCAGCACAGGCAAGTGCCAACCACTCAGGAATTTCTGGTTTTCAACGTACCACTGTGTCTTAACCTGACCACACAGCCGCTGCTGCCAGTCCTTGGTGGGAGTCAGGCAAGGGTCCTGAAAAGGGTCCAAAGCTGGCTGGCATGACTGTCACATCCAGCAAGCACCCAGATGACCTATGCTAGGGGTGCAGGAGGGGTGAACACACACATCCGCAAGGCAAGCAGGGGTCGTCATCCCCACCCCGGGCAAGACAACTTGAACTAACCCCCCATCTGGCTCCTCTGCTCTCCTTAGTGTTGACAGAAAGCAAAGAGCTCAGGTAATAAAAGCAGAAACACCAGTACATGCCTGCCCAGAGTGTCTGAACCGTACCCTGACCCATGGCAAAGCATCCACCAAAGGCAGGCACGGCATGGCCGGTGCTTTGCTCATTTTCCCCTCTCTAAGCCTAGCTGGCTTGTCAGTGGGAAACTGGGATCGTGCCAAGAGGAACTGCCCACCCAGAACACACCACATTTTTTCACTGCCTCATCCAACCCTTGGGTGCAGACAGGAACAGACCCAGCCAGAGGAGCACCACCACTAAATGGGGTGGCTCAGGCCACTATTTAAGACATTTACCCCAGTAGCAACCCTCATCTCGCTGCTCCGTGACAGCCCTGGACACAACTTCTCTTGTAAAGCACCGAGAGAGCATCTTGCTGTAAATCTTCACTGTCCTCACCAGCACTTGAAGTTAGCCCCTACTTAGTCCCTGTGTGGCTCTTTCCCTCCTTCTAGGGAGCATGCAAATACCTTTAGAGCTGATAAGTCCTTTCTATGTCAACTTTCAGGTTTATTTATACAGCAAAATATCGCTTCATTATAATGCAAATGGAGGAATCCCTGGGAAGCAATCAAAGCAAGCAGGGAGGTTTGTTCACACTGTTTCATGTCAGACAAACCGGGATGAAAGGACCGGCTGGCAGGACCCGCTGTCTACAAATGCCACCGTGCTTTCGCCGCTCCTGTGCTGATCGCACTCATGCAGGCGCATGGCTGGAGCGAGCCGGGGGCTCTTCTCCAGGCTGGCTCTGGCAGATGACCTGCCTTTCCCCTCAGCCTGGCTCCTGGCTAGCTGCCTGATCTGTCCGTGCCACAGGAACAGATTCCCATTAATTGCAGCACTTTCTGCAGCAGACACCAGCACCGTGCACGCTGCCCGGCCGGCTCTGCAGCTGCGGGCATCGCCCTGGCACTGTGCAGCCCTGGCACCCAGCAGCCACCCAGCCCATTGCCCAACACCTAATCCTGCACCACAGCCTCATACTCAGTCCCATCTCCTTGTCCTGCTCCTGCATCTCCGTTTCCACCCTCCCACCTAAAAGAGCAAAGCCAGCCCTGAATAGCCCATTGCAGCCCCTGCCAGATGAACGAGCACAAGTAGCTGGAAAACGGGTCCCAGGCAGGGAAGAGCTGGGGTTTCGGTGAGGGGGGCCTGTGCATGCAGCAGGACAGCACGGCACGCAACGCCAGGCAGAGGGACAGCAGCAGTGGGACTGCCAGCGAAAGAGCTGGCACGGGAGGGCACGGTGCCTGCACCATGCACCACAAGCACCAGACCACTGCTTGTCCCCAGGGGAAGGGACGGGGACCACAGCCACCACTCCCTGGTGTGGGAGTGCCCAGCTCCCCTCTGGCTGCCCCCAAGAGTGTGTGGGGCTTGGGGACACTACCCCCTCCCCAAAGGCACTGTCGCCACGGGGACACCCTGCGAGGACTGGGGTGTTAGCTGGTTCCAGCTGGTAAAGCCAGGCACTGCCCTGGGCACAGCCAGCAGGCAGGGCTGTGCCCGCAGCCCCGGGCCAGGCACACGTGGAGCAGCGGGGGACCTTGTCCCCACACAGCCACCCTCTTCGTGAGCGGGGGAGATGCACAGGATCCATAGAGGAGGAGACGCTGCTGGAGGCTCCCAAGCTGCAGACCTCGTGTGCCATTTGATTTTTGCAGCCTAAAAGGAAAGCCTCTGGCATGGCTTAATCCAGCCGAAGCAATTGTGCTTAGATAAAGCCACTAGGTGCAAATGGCTCGTAATGAGGGAGTTTAGCTGGATGAATATTTCTGGAGTAATTGCAGCTTTGCCTGATAACACAGGCAGCCTAAATGGGTTTGTGCTATCCCATTATACAGGGAGCAGAGAGCTCAGTGCCCAGTGACAGGTCCCAGCTCTAAGGGGGGTGCCCTGTTTCCACCCCCAGACAAAAAGGGCTGATTTCCCCAGGATCTGACTGTCCCTGCTAGGGTGCCTGCCATGGGTGCACCAGCCACGTCATCCAGCATGGGCAAGGCTCCTATCTGTGCAGCATCAAATATTTGGCTGGAAAGGGTCCTGGGACACGGGGCCATGTGTCCCCTCTGCCCTAAGGGGGATGCACACCCCTGGCACGAGCTTGACCTGCTCCAGGGGCCTCCCTATAGGAAGACGTTGACATCCCAGAAATAATCAGCCCATTTTTAAAGGTTAGGAAGGCTCCTAGCAAATCCTCGCCTGGGTTTCCTTCCCCCAAGCTTTTTCTCACCCTCTGCCTCTCCCCTGAGATAGCAATCAACGATACCGCAGGTTTAATTAATGTTTTTGACTTCCAGCACAGGGATGTGATTTCTCCTCTATGCTTTTGCCAGAGGTTGTCTTATCCTGCCAAGCAGGCAGGTAATCTGGGCAGGCAAGACTGGCTTCATACCTGCAGCCGCTAATGAGGCAAGGGGTTGTACCGTCGGGATCCATGGCAGTGCTGGTGAGGGGGCAGATCACCCGTGCTTGTGCCAGGCATTGTGCGCCATTGCTGGAAAAGCTGCAAGCAATGCCAGGAGGAAGAGGAGGGTGTCCCCCAGCACAGGAACAGCCAGGCTGTGTTTCTCCCAGAGAATGCCCCGGCACAGGGAGGACAGTGGGCAGGACACTGGCCTTGGGAAAGGACACAGGAACCAGTATGTTTGACCAGATAATCCTTGTTTTCAAGCAGTAGCGACATCATCAGCACTGACCCTGGCTGCTGCACTACCAGCCTCAGGTTTGAAAAGCCCCGGCAGTGAATTGTCCCAACAGCAGAGAGGGACAAGCTGCTCCCACGAGCCCCTGGCCCACTGTCACAGCCCCTCTCCCCCACAGCCCCTCAGCCCCCGCTGCCATGGGCTGCCGGCATGGGGGCACCCAAATAGCCCCGATAACAGCTGGCAAGCTGCTGTCATCCAGGGCTGTTTCAGGGCCTTTCTAGTTTTGCCCAAGATACTCAGACAATGTAAAATTAGGTTTAGCCTTACTGCTAAAGAAAAACGCTAACATCATTCAGCCTGAGGGCTAAAGATGGAGCCACGTCTATTAATACACTGGCGTCTTCACCCTCCAGAGTGGGATTTCCAAGCCAGCCTGCTCCAGCACAGCCAAGGATTCGCTGTTGCTCAAGAGCTGACTTCACCCATAACTCCCTTTTATGCAGGGTGGCAAGAGCATGCACTGCAGGTGGCTACCTCTAATTACAGAGAGGGCTTTTTCCCTAGGGTGTTTAATTAGTGCTGATCAGCAGAGATGTGCCATTAGAGCCAAGGCAACCTCCGTAGGTCAGCATGGTCTGGAAGATGGTCAGGCACCCTGGGGACAAGGCAGTGGTGGAGGCATGGGGCGCACACAGCAGGCACAGGCTGGTTCAGGGGCAATGGGAGCTTCAGGTCCTCAGAGACATCAGTGTCAAGCCGGGAAGGCAATCTGTGCTGGCCATGGCAGGGAAAGGGAACACGGCCCGAACAATGCACCGTGCCATAGGTTTCCTTCCCTCATGCAATGCATATGCAGGTGGGAAAGGGACAACTGGGACCTGCTCCCCTCCCAGCAGCATCCACCCTGTCCTGGGTGGAGCAGAGACACACAGGCCAAGAGGAGGTGATGATCCTGTTTTTCCCGGTCCTGTCTGCATTCCCATGTTACTGCACTTCTGAGAGCCCCAGAAAACCCTCATGTGGACCATAGGATTTTGTTAAGTCTATTAATCAGTTAATAAACTAAATTTGGGAGTTAAAGGCTTCCTGCAAAGATGATGGTTGGACCCAAAGCAGGAAATACCCAGCTCATGTGTGGCCGAGGCTGCAAGAGTACCTGTGGGTAAAGCATACCCCTTGCAGTGAAACAAAAAGCCACTGATGGATAATGTATCCTGGGAACAGAGCTGTGCCTCTTCCCAGGCATAAGTCACCCATGAGCAGACAGTGACATTCTCCACTGTGCTTGTTACCCCCACGGCGTGCGAAGCTCCCCTGCAAACGCTCCCGGCTCTGCAGGCTGTGTGAGTACTGCCTCCGGGACAAACAGGCTGTGCCCTGCCTCTCATCTTACTGCCAAAATCCCCATGGTCCCTGGATTACTACAGCCTTACGAAGCAGGGGATCACCAGGGTGTCTCCATGCAGAACCGAGGATGGTTTGCTTGTTCTTGCCCAGAATTGTGTCCCACAAGTGTGACAAACAGCTTACACTCCTGTAACAACCACACCTCTGCCCCACGGACCCTCCATTGCTGCAATGCCCACAAAAGTCCCATTTCACACTGCCCTCAGCTGCCTCCTGCTCCCCAAACCAGGGGCTGGGCAGGGGGCTGCTGGCTTCCCAGGCAATCTGTGCGTGGTGGGTGAGTGTCGGGTTCCTGCTGCAGCCCTGCCAGGCAGGGGGACCCTCATGCAGTGCCTGCTCCTGCTCACCTCTGGGGCCCCAAAATGAAACAATGCCAGTAGTAGACACCCCTGGAAGGGAAGGAGATGACCAGGCAGGCACCCACAGTTGCACAACCCTTGTTTCCTTAGGAAACCAGGACAACAGCAGCCCTATTTCTGCCCAAACAGATGAAAGTAGGGATGGTGCTTGCTGGAGACAGGAGCAGTGCCAGTGATGGTCACCCAGTCACACTGGGAGAGGACAGCCCTGCAATGGCTGCGGCAGCAGTGCCATGCTCTGCAGGCTTGCACTAGCCAGGCTCGGTCCCCCTGAGCACAGCTGAGGGATGGCTGTTGCTGCACTGCAACCCCTGCCTGCAAGGAGAGGCTGGCTGCTCTTCCCAAACGTGGCCAGAGCCGTAAACGCTGGGTTGCGCCGACAGCTCTGCTGCTCATTCACCCATCCCCAGAGCGCTGGCGGTGGCTGCGGCAGGCAGTAACTGGAAGCACTAAGCACAGCGTGTGCTCCCCACCAACCCGCTTTACACCTCCGACAAGCAAAGGGCAGGAGGGACAGCGGGTTTCTCCATCCTGCCACCAGCACCGTGGCCAGGCTGCCGGGAACCATCAGCTGGGCTGGGGAGGCTGCAGTTGGGGCTGGAGGGTGGCAGGGGGGATTTTGTTAAACACTTGCCATGAAACACTGTGGTTTCTGTGAAACTCGCAGCAGAGATCTGCTCACTTCCAGGCATGCCTGTTCAGGCGATCGATGCGCACCGACCTCACTGCTCAGGAGCCTTTTCGATCAGCGAGCTCAGCTCTGGCTGTTTCCTTTCAGCGCCTTAACTCTTTCCCTGGCAACGGGGATGCAACATTAGCAGGGGCACTGCCAGAGCTGTGGGCAGCAAAGAGAGAGTCAGGGGTCTGGGGGGTGTGCAGGGTCCAGGCTGGGTCCCTGCTGTGCCACAGCTGGACCGGCCCTGCCAGGCCAATGCAAACCCTCAGGAGCATCCTTGGCCCTTGCTCCTGGTGGTACCCAGCTCTTCTTGGGGACCTTTGTGTACCCCAAAGGCAAGCTGACAGGCAGCACCACCCATCCCCTTTCTCTCCAGCCCTCATAGGGTGGCTGTGCCAGGGGTGTCCTGGGGGAAGGGGTGGCTCCAGCCTCCCCTCCTGCGCAGGGGAAGGATGCGGCAGAGCTGCACTGCTGAGCGCAAATCCTGTTAAACGATCCATGGCGCTGAGCAGCGGCTCCGAGCCCTGAGCCTCCCAAAGGATGTAAGGCTGCTTAGCACAGCCTAAGCTCTTCATGCAGATGAGCACTTGAAGCCATCAAAGAGGTCTTAAAACCTTAAGGGAGGTAAATGTTTAAACTGCTCTAAGCCCTCACAGTGTCACAGGCGGGCCAGAGGGAAGTCCCCAGTGAGAAGCCATCCGGGCAGAGCAGCCCTCCAGGGCCATCAGGCCCCTGCGTCCTCCGCCACCCCAGGGGCTGTTTCTCCCCCTCCCCAGTCCATCCCTCCATCCTCACCAGACCACAGCAAGGGGTCAGGCCCCACATCCCTCCCAGCACCTTGTTATTTTCTGTCTAGACACTGGTGGATTTGACATGCAGCCCTCCAAACCCCAGCCGCAGCTTCTGCTCCCTCTCATCAGGAGAACAATAAAACAAATGGGTTTTTTGTGGGCAGTTACGCACTTAATTCAAGCTCTACCCACTGAAAAGCCTGAATGAAATTGCACAGAGAGCAGTTGGTGCCCCAGGAGTGTTTTCATAAATAAATCTGGATGTTTCAGTGGGATCTTTAATACACACTAAATAGGAGTCTGTCACAAACATATCCTCTTGCTAAGAGACAGCAGAATATATCTCATTCACAACAGCAGATCAATCCACACAGATTTTCCTCAAGTGGTTTCTCAGTGTCACTAATGACTTGTCCCTTCTGGTTGTAGAGAAGCATATTTGCAGTAACGGGATACCGCAAATTACTTCACTTGCTTCCAAGATGTTGAAGCTGCCCTTAAGCTTAATACAGCAAGTTACTGCAGGTATCTACTCTTCTTTTCTCTGAGGTACCATGAGAAAAGCCTTGCTGCCTGTCTCCCTCCCAGGTCTTGTGTTCCTACACATTTATTTTTGATGTGGGAACAAACTGAGCTCTCCAGTTCAGGCCATGCATCAGCCCAAGAGAGGACCCTGGGTGGGGGACACTCACCAGCTGAGCTTTGGCCCCACACCCAGCATCGTTTTCCCTCCCCAGACTCTGTAAACTCAGCGAGTGCCACCAGCATAGCATTTCCAAATGTACTCCCACAGGGCAGGAACACCATTTTCCTTCCCGGAGCTGCCTGCCTTAGACCAGGGCTTGCTCTCAGCCTCCCTCTTTACCTTTAGGAATATTTATTTCTACAGCATCAACCTTCAGTTTGCTGTTCAACTTTGTGGGATATTACACACCACCAGAAGCACACAGGCACTGCAAAGTCAAAGCAAAGCAAATTACCGTTTTATTTTGACACAAGAAACATCACATCCAACCAAGTGACTCAACATCCACACACCCCCTTTTCAGCATACTCTCCAGCCCAAGCAACCTTCCCACCACAGCATCCCACCCAATGCAGGGCACTGCTGCCGATCCCACAGCCATTCCGCTCCCAGGCTAAGATGACCCCACAAAAGACCTCTTATGAGCTTCCCAGCTTTTGCAAGAAGATGACACAGCCCCCAGTTGTGACCAGCGCTACCTGTAACACACTGCTCCCTCTGAAGTTCAGCCTGGAGAGCGCCCCGGCAGCCAGGTCCCCAGCCCTGCGCCATGGGAGCGAGGGATGGCCGGCGTGTGATGGATCACTACTTTTAGCCCTGTGACAGGCATGAGAACCTACTGTTGGGTCTTTCATAGGTTTTATCTCAATGCAGAGCCATAAAGAAAGTGGAAAAGGCAGCCAAGCACTTTGATGTGGAACAGCACAGAGTTCCCTGCATTCAGGCAGCCACCTCAGCCTCCCCAGGTCACGAGAGGACATTTGCTTCCTCCAGCTAAGGGCCCAGACCTCTGAGAAAACCCTGCTCCAGCCCCAGAAGCCCAGCATGGGTGAAAATATATTTGGCAGGAGGGAAGGATTTCCATATGAAAGAAGAAATCAACTTGGGAAGAAACAGAAACTGCAGCATGATGCTAATATGAAAAGCACACTCATGAATATAGACTTGGTAGGAAAGCTTGTAAACACCCATTTCCACACTTTGCAAATGCAGATTTATTTTGCATGCAGGACAAATGCTTGCATGTCCCAGCTCGGTGCTGCACTGCCAGAGGGGCTCAGGGCCCCTCCAGCAGAAGCCTGAGGCAGCACGCTCAGGATGCTCCCGTGCTGCCGTCACGAGGCTCGGACCCTGCGGATGGGGACGCACCTGCGGGTCTCATCCACAAAAGCACTGCTTCCCTTGACTTCCACTGCTGGAATAGGAACGAGGGGTCTGCAGCATACTGCTCGCAACACCCCCTATTCTTCCTCTTCCCCTGTATGCAACCCTGCCCCCTAACTCAGTCAGGGTGAGAGACCCTGGGACCCCAGCACAGCAAATACCAGGAGATACAGTTCCCTAAGGCTGATTACCTTTTGTGTTAAAAGATTCTCACATGTATTCCACAGTTTCTTTGAAAAAAATTCAAGCTTAGACCAGCAAATTGAATCCTTTACCACGGTGCTAAATTTCATACAAATTTCTAAACCTAAAAATAGCAATTGATTATGATGCTATTTAAATAATAACCATGCAATTACATCATGAGAGACAGGAAAATAGCAAGAGAATTATAAAAAAAGCCAGGCTTACTCAGCTTTTATGTAGCACAAGTGTTCACTCAGGCATCCTTGGAATGAGAATTTTGAATTAAGGTTGATGATAGCCTGAAATAATAACCTCCATACTGTCTACAAGGCTTTTATTCTATTAACTCCTGCATCCTGAGCAGGATGATAAATTCACTCAGTAGTGGTCAATTAGCACTTTTCTTACAGCTTGTATTTTCTGGAGATACCATCTCTGCAATCCAGCCTCTGCTGGTGCCCAGAGCACTTGCAAAAAGCCTTTCCATTCAACTGACTTTTAATGACTGAGAAGCTTTGCTGCTGGGGAAGTTTTGGTCCCTGGGATGAAAATAAATGGGACATGTCTATGTCTTGCTGCTCCGTGCTTTGCTGCTCTGTGCTTTGCCAGTTCTTTTTTGACCAGAAATATCCCCAGAGTCCCCAGGACATGGACCAGCACATTTGTAATCCCAGCCCTCTGGTCTCTGCAACCTGGTTCAGCTTCATTTATCCTTTCTAGGTTCAGACCCCCCTCATGTTTTTCAGTAATATCTTGACCCCCTGAACTGTCATTTATATCCCACACCTGGTCCGTCACCAAGTTTGTGCCAGAATCATTGCAAGGGTGATGAGGACACATGCTGACAAGTGAAGCCACTGAGAGCAGGCACCATGAGACCTTGCTTCATTGCACAGCCACCAGCATCCTGAGGACCCTCCTCTGTCTGGGACCCTTGGAAGCTACCATGGCCGGAGGGGGGTGGGAAGAGAGAGAAAATGACTCACTGTCCTGAGCTACAATGAAATAAGAATTACTTAGCAGAGGACCAGCTGCCCCTGGTCACAGCAAGGGGCTATCCTGCTCAGGATCCCAACTCACCCAGCATCCCAGTTCCAGCTCTGGCACACGGCAGACTCCCAAGGAAGGGTGCAAGAACAGGGTCAATTTAATAGTATGTGCCACCAGTCATCAAGACTTTGTGGCCCTGGTACTTTGAGCCAGAGGCAATATCTTGTCTTTATAGCAGACGGCAGTGTCAGCTGCCCACCTCTGGCATCCAGCCCCGGTGAGGGACACCAACCAGCTCCTTTTGCCTGCAAAGTGTCTTTTACAAACGGGAAAGCATCCCCAGGAATGCAGTCCCCATGTCAGCAAGTGACACCATGGTAAGCACCAAGAGGCTGAGGAAGGCAGGCAGACATGATTTTGGACAAGCTCTGGATGGGAACTGAGCACAGCACGGACTCCCCACTGCCAGCACAGGCCACAGCAGTACATCTGCTGCCAGGATGCTTCTCCAACTCCACATGCTCATTTAGGAAATTATCTGGTTAGGCAAAAAAGCACAAGTCTCATCTACAGCTCATCTCTGCTAAGGAGAGCCATTCTCCCCCAAAAGAGGTGCAAGGGAAGACTTGGGGGGGGGGGGGGGGGGGACACGACACGGGGATGACATGACACCATGTGGGGAGTGAGAATTCCCTTAGCAGCAATGTTTTGCAAGACCAGGACCACAGGAAATAGTAGGTGAGGAGAAGCAGAAAAAACACTGTCCTTTGTGCCTGTGGCATGCCACGGAGAGAAGGACCAGGGGTAGACTGGTCCCTGGCACTGCTGGGACAGCACAGAGATGACTGTAACAAAGCATCACCTAAATACAGTGTCTTGTCTATGGCTAAGAAAGGCAACAAAGAACTTTTCTGATTTATACTCAGGACACATGTACAATAAGCAATTCAGTAAATAAAATGAAGTGCCAGTTGGGAAGGCCTCAGGCTCCCAGGGAAGCTTCCCCTTAGGAAGAGCTGATTCTTCAATAATCTGACATTTAAAGTGTCCTAAATTCCTTAAACTGGACTCATAGCTGGAAAAATGCAACAGTGGCTACCACCTCTGTAGTGACAAAGGGGAAAATTTAACTCCTGATTCCCCTGGCCCCTTCCTCTGCCTGGTATTTTTCCATGGCCTGGTTACCCTTTGGACACATCCCAAGTTCCTTCCTGTGGTGGTCTCTGAAATTCATTTAAATCAGGAAATTACCCTGCCTGTTTTTCTCCATAGACTACATGTGTCCAGGCTGACAAATCGCAGCAGGACTGGATGTCAGCCATGATTTAACTCTTCACATCCAGGGCCAGACCCTTTAGAAGGACACCTGTCCTCAACTTCACAGCACAAAGCACTTTGGGTCTGGCAGCTCCAGGCGAGCGTGCCAAGGCCACAGTCTCTAGGAGAGGCTTGTTTCAGTTACCCCTTGCTGGATCATCTGACTTTCCTTGGTCATCCTTGCACAGCAGATCAGGACTGCCCACAGCACTCGGGACATGGGTGCACCATAGTTGTATGCAGGTATATGCCCTACTGCCTGGTGGCAGCCCATGCAGGAAGCAGCATGTGGACATCATCGCCACGCAGGGTGCTGCAGGTAGTCCCAAGGTATGTGGCAGCAAGATCAAAAGCACTGCTGTCGCAGGCTGGAACAGGGCAGGACATCTGTCAGCACAAGGGAAGGGGCTTCAAGGAGTGGAACCACAGGGCTGTGCAGAGAGCAAGGCTGTTTCTCAATGAGACCAGATGGACTGCAGTTGTTGCTACAGGACAGGACATGGCAGGGGTTGTGCTGCAGCCAACAAGCTTGTGGGGGCTGAACAGATCTCATCTCCCCAAGGTACAGCTGAGCCACAAGTGCCTTCAGTAATTAACTTCAGTTTCTTACAGCTACGTCAGCCTTTCTGGAACATCAGCTCCAGGAGGAGGACCAGTGACTCTTTGGAGTCTGGAGGACTCCTGGCACAGATGCATCCCCAGCAACCAAGCAGATGTGCCACATGAGCTCTTGCTGTGAACACTAGCAGCTGTGGAGGCCATGCCTGCTTAACAGCAGAAGGATGGTCACTTCTGCTTTTTAAAAGACTCCCCTGGTTCCCACATAGGAACAGATCACACCCATGGTGGGGCATTGCAGCCACGGCAGATAGCCAGGTACACATCTGGGGTTGAGTGTAACCTTTAAACTCGCATTGTGAATGATTTGGAGAGACCCTGGGTCCTTCTGTGATGATTCACTTGGCAAGCTCCTATTCATGGGAAACCTTCTGACCTAGAAGCATATCTCAAGCAGATCAAGTGCCCAGTGCCCACTCCTACCACCAGCAAACCATCCAGATTGGTGCCACCCATCCTGCCTGGCAGGGGTTTCTGCAGAGGACCAGGGTCCAGAGGAGGGAGCTTAAACAGCAGGGCTAACGCCAAAGTTCCCATATCCTCCAGCTCAAATGGCCAAACAGAGCCTGCTGCTAGAAGACAAGAAGAGTTGGAAAAGATGATTAATGGAGGCTTGGAAACAAAGCTGGCTTGATTTCTTTTGAAATGGAGAGCAGTTCCTCAGACAGCAGCTGGCAAGAGCCTGCACGGCTTCCAGTGGGAAGGAAGATAAGCATTTGCCTGGATGCAGTCCAACCCAGCGTGAAGGGAGATGCGTTAAGGAAGCGAGATGTTCACAAACAAACTCATGGCTCTCAGTCCCAAGGTGCTGAGATGGGCTCGTGGGACCCCAGCTTGGGCAGGGGCCACCCTGGGGCACACAGCCCCTTGCCTTTACACCCAGAGACAGCATCAGGCAGGGTGGCATGGTCACAGGCACCTGCAGGACAGCCACATCCTTACTCCTGCGTGAGGCAGAGTGGAGATCAGGCAGGAGATAGACCCTTCCAGCAAAGCCAGCTGGGCCAGGATATGCAGGGAGCTGGTTTACAGCCTCTGGCAGAAGCTCCATGAGCTATGACAGAAGGTGGCCAGGATGGAGAGCAGAACTGCTCATTGTTTCAAAGTCTACATTGCACTGGCCCTATAAATCAAACGGGGAGATGCAGTAAACTCATCACAGTGGGATTAAATGGATTTCTTGCTGGTGTTATGCCAATGCCATTGAGCCTTGCTTCATCTCACTCTCATTTCCAGGGGCTTTAAAAAGCTTCTTCCCTGCACTGTGTCGTGGGTAAACAAAGCACCAACTCCTGGCCAGAGGGAAGGAGGTACTGAGCGTCTGTGCTGCACACCACCTTCTGTGAAACGGGGAAGAGATCAGGGTGAGCTACTCCAAACCACTGTGGGAGGGGGGCTCCAGTCCCCCTCACCCAGCAGGATTGCAAAAGACCTGGTGGCCTCCACTGGACTGCTCCGGCTCGTGGCTGCAGCAGGTAGTCCAGCCACAAACCACGCAAGCTAAGGGAATGATTCTTTTAATTAGAAACAAGTACCATCTATTAAATAGCCTGCAACACTTAAAGGGCTGTTTGTAAAGAAAATGTTTTATTTCCAGGGAGATGGCTCACTTATGACAGCTGTAAAACCCCATTAATGAGAAGATAAGAGCTTGAGAGCTCTTACAAAATCCACTGGCTCATTTCTTGCCTGTAGCATTGCTTACAATTCAATTTGCACTCAGGATCATTTGTTTAGCAGACATTCGTACAGCAAAGGCAAGTAAACTGTATCCAGCACTCCTTCGCCCCCAAGGCACGACCTCATGCTCCCAAAAGCTCATCTGCATGACCCACAGGGTGCAGCTGCAACCCCCCTGCCAGGATGGGGCCAGCCCACAGCCTCTCCCCACCGCAAGAACTGGTGCACATGGTCCCAGCTGCTGCTTGCTGGGCTCATGACAACTCCCACGGGTCACACTGAGCAGCGGTCCCTCTGCAGCCCATCCCCACCCAGGGGTGCTTGTAAGTGCCTGGGGCAGCTCTGCAGAGTCCCAGCATCATCTTTTGGGCTTTACCCCCCGCCCCCCATCCCCACAGTGCTCGGAGCACCTTGCAATACACAGCCCATGAGGGCAGGTCCCTTCCCTGCAGCTCCTCTCTTGTATGGGGCAGCAGCCTGGACTAGGGCTATGACAGCACTGGGGGGCGGGGAGAGTGGGGCAGTGTCCCATCCCAATCCTAGCCCCTTTCGCACAAGGACAATAAAAAAACCCATATTCCCATAGGAACTCCACTCAACTTTGCACACTGAATGGGGAGGCAATTAAACCAGGCAGCCTCTCCTGGAGCTTATGCTGTATGGTGTAATTAAACTCTACCAACAGCTTCACACACCCATTCTTGACAAGGAGGCAGGAAAACCTGGCTGTAAAAACTCCAGTACAAAGTTACACCAGGGCAGAGACTGCAACCCAAGTGGGTAGGAAACGTCTGGTGCAGAAGAGCTGCTGACGCCACCAGTCCCAGGCACCTCCTGTCATCGATGCCTTCACGACACCGAGATACGACTGCAGCTCGTGTTGACTGTTGCACAGAATTGCAGTGCGCTGTCTCCATTTATTTGATTTGTATCGCCTGAAGGAAAACGCTTTTGGTGTCTTCATGCACTCTAAGCATTTGGCTTCAAAATAAAAGCTCTGGGGACCTGTCATCACACACTTTCCTTCCCATAAAGAAAGGGCAAGATCCAGTCTTTCTGAGCTGAATTGCAGAAAAGTGCTCAAGCCCTCTGCTGCTGCTTCGCCTTGCTCAGAGATGACCTTGCAAAGGTTGTTTTTGAAAGCAGCTGTCTCCTCCTGCTGCAGTTTTACATTAGAGCTGTCATGTCCTGACTTCCCTGCTTTACCTGGAAGACTTTGATAGCCTTTGGAGGAGTCGGAAAAGTGGCAGCATGGCTCGGGCTCTTCCATCCTGAACAAATGCTCTCAGGACTCGATCTGACATACCCACACACACGAGTGCCTCCACCTCTTCCACCAGCACAACACGAGTGCTCACACGCACGGCGCAGCCCTGTGTGCCTCTGCGGGACAGGAACAAGTTGTGTCTGCTGGGGGTCTGGGTCATTCCCCTCCGTGTCCGGTGAGCTCTGGCAGGATTTCCTCCACTCTGGGCACGCAGAGGGCCATGGGGAGGTACACCGTGGTGTGAACACGCTGTGCTCAGCCCTGCTCCTCCAGCCCCGTGTTCATAGGCACGACCCAGCCCGCAGCTCCCAGGGGCAGTGACGTGGATGTGAACGGCCTGGGTGAGCCCAATAGAAAAGCAGAGCTGCTGGGAAAAAGCTTGCCTCTGCTCAGGGGAATAAGGAGTGGAAATCCAGCTCACCAGCTTCCCCACTCTGCAGGTACTGGTTTCTTTCTCCTCTCAGATACCTCACTTGCATAATGCGCTTTCCGTGGTCCATAACCCAGGCACCCATCCCGAAACGCATTGTGGGGTACGTCACTGACTGCAGGGCCACCAGGCAGCCACAGCGTGCCCTGGGCTCCGCTTGCTTCCAGACACCTTCACACAGCGACCTGGCACCACCACAGCCGTGCACACCCGGGCACCCACCCGCACAGCACAACCTCCCTCCCGGCCCACTGCAGGGGCCAGCGCCAGCCAGGGAGCTCATTCCTTGCTCTTAGAGGGAGAAATAGAAATATTTGAGTTATTTACTTTGCAATTGACTCCAGTCCCTCAGATCAAGACAGTCAGAACAGCAAATCCAAAAAAATGTTTCCCTAATTCTGCATTACTCCAAAGCACTGTTTTGCTCTAAAATATTTAGCTTGCTCTGACAACACTGTTAGTGTTGTACCAGATCTCACTCCTCCTGTCTCTCACTTTCTCTTTGCCTCTCCTCCCTCCCCCTCCTGTTTTTCCCATCTGTGTTTGGAACAGAGGAAGCAGAGATGAAACACAGGCTGCTGACTCTTTCTGCAGGCTCGGAATCGCCCAAACCAGTCGACTCACTTCAGTCTCTGCATTTCTTTGCCCACTGCTGACAAGCTCTGCAAAGATCATGATGTATTTACTTTTCTCCCAGTGCAGTGAAGAATATGAAACATGAGTGCTCACAGTGTTGTTACAGAAACTGTGAAGAGAGGCTCTGCGAATGCGATGGTCAGAGGATCCAGGGCCCTGGTTGAACAATTTACTGAGGGCTGCCAAGGGGCCGTGCAAACATCAGGCAAGGCAGCCTGCTGCTAGCTGCAGAAATTACCTGCTTATTCCCTTTGTTAGGTGTCCCCCTCCCACTGCCTCTGAAAGAAAAAAAAATGGGTCTTGAAAGGTCCCACCAATTCCGCAGTGAACTGTGGCATTAAGGATGCAGAGGGAGGTGACCCCACCAAATTACGGTTCATTCAGCAGCAGCCCGTGGGTGTTGCTCGCCTGGAGAGCGGAGCCATCTCTGGCAGCTCCCTGCCCTACTTCTCTTTCAGAAATGCATAATTGTGACATTGCATTACATAATTTATCATGTTACATCAAGATTGGGGCCATCCTTGTGCAGCTTATTCCTCTGGGTGTTCGAGCTGCCAGGGAGGAGAGACAAGAAGTGTTTGCAAGGGGTTTTCTCCAGTGGAAGACTGATTTTGGGAGGTCCCATGCTGCAGCCCCACAAACAGCAACTACTTTAGAAAAAGGTTTTAGAGTTGAGAACAGTCTGAGAGACCCTATCCCATAGCACGCAAGCAAAGGGAGTTGCACAGAGACCAAGGTCTAGGTTCAGAGCAGACCTTGGTCTGGCACAGGGGTGCAGAGATGGCATCCCCTGCCTGCACCATGCGTGTGCCAGACCTTGCACAGCTCCCTGGCACACTGCTCTAACCACAGGGCACTGGGAAGGACCTCAGTGCATCAGCAGAGACTTCCCCCAACAGCCTGCTGCTTTTCTAGTGCTCCTTTACATGCTGACCAAGAGGCAGTAAAACCCTCCCCGCTGCTGCCTGCCCCACCTGCAGTGCCTGCAGGACAGGCTGTGGAGCCAAGCAAGCCAGCCTTTGCTGGACCAGCATCCTCCCAGAGGAGGTTACACACTCACAGCCAGAAAACATCTATGTGGAACAGCAGGAATTACGGTGCAAGGACTCATTTCCCAGAAGGTGCTAACACAAGCAGGGGCTCCAGGTGCCAGCACCCCCCCCAGTGCCTCCGCACCTCCCACGGGACAAGCTGCACGTGCGCTGCGTTTCCGCCTCCTCCACCGGCCGGGAGGACGGGGCTCAGCCTGTCCCGGGACACGCGCTGCCTGGTCCTGGCTCAGCCCCTGCCTGGAGCCCTGCCCTGCCCTCCCAGTACAGGCAGCACAGTCCCAGCTGCAGCTCCTTGTCCTTGGCACGTGGGATTTCAGTGGGATATAATAACTTGCTCATCCTGCGAGCCCCTGCTCTCATCCCACCAGCGGCAGGACGGCCGGCTCCAGCCTGCATCCTCCTCCGCGCCGGGGCGGCTGGCGTCTCTCCCCCAGCTCTCTGGGGTGATGACTTTTGCAGGCATAGCAGGACTTCCCGCATCAACCCACTCATCTGTTTAACCTGGAAATGAGTCTGTCAGCCCAGGAATGATGACACTGCCCCAGCCCTGGAGCCTCCAGCCTTCACCCAAGCAAAGTGTGTCCAGCTACAGCACCTGTCAGGGAGGGGAGACCCAGCCGTGCCTGGGCAGAGGGACGACGCTGCGGACAGTCATTGCTAATGCCATTTCTCCTAACGCCGGAGCAGCGGCCTTGTGTGTGCACACCACTGGTGAGCCCCGGCACAGCCTTGTACCACTGCCTGCCCCCAGACCTCCTCAGGAGACAGGAATGCTCAGCAAGGCACCCCCAGGAACCGACAGCTGACAGCAAACAGTCCTTGCTGTCCCCAGAGGGAACTTGCTTCTCCCATTAATGTTTTTATTCGATTGCCACTGATATTTGCCGTGTCGAAGCCCGTGCGATGGAGGAGCTGATGCAGCGTGGTACCCAGGAGCTGCAGGAAGCACGGCTGCAAACCCAGCTCTAGGCAGAGCCTGGGGCCTCAACTCTGCGAGGGACATGGCGAGGAACGTCCCAGTGCCACCAATCCCCCCTCCCCAACCAAGTGGCCAAGGCACCAAGAGAGTGTCCAAACACAGCTAAACACCTTATATTCTCTGCCAACATGGTTCTTGACAGAGATTTGCAGAACAGAGCTGTTATCTCTTTTTTTTTTTTGACAAGACTACAGCCCTGCCTGACAAGCTGGGCTGCTGCCTTGCAATCCAGTTTCCTCGAGGTTTTTAATGCCACCTGACATTCCAAGCAGAAACATCGCGTGCAAACAGATGCTCTGACCAAGTTTGCAGAGCAAGAGAGAATTATAGATGCCATTTGGTTGTTACGAGCAGCTCCTAAGGGATCAGCTCCTGGTGTTGCATAATTTAATACTTTAACCAATTAACTAAACAACTAGAAAAGTCTTTCCTGGTAAGACAAGCAGATGACACAGGCTGATGGTGCCATAAACAGCAAGGAGCACATGCTGCTAGTGCCAGTGATCTGACTCACCCAGGGAACAGCTACAGCCCCAAATACACCTAGAAACCACGAACACAAGGTCAGGCTGGAACCTGAGGGCACAGGTGCTGCAAAGGGTGAGAGACTCAGTACAGGGAAGCGATGGCTGAGGACACAACCCAGGGACCACAGCTGACTAAGGGAACCAGGCTGCCCTGCAATAGTGAGGCCATTGATAAATCACTGTCCTGGGCTTGACACAGCACCCAGAGAAAAACAAAATACAGGTTAGAAAGGACCTCTGGAGGTCTCTGGTCCAACCTTCTGCTCTCAGCAGGACTGTTGCAAACACTGGATCAAGACATTTGATTTTCGGCAACCGCCAAGAACAGAGACCCCTACAGCCACTTCTCTAGTGGCCTGGTCCAACACCACACCATCCTCCTGGCACAAAAAGAAGAGGGAAAGCTGCTTGACCAGCAAAACAAGCCTTCCAAGGGAATGGTATGAAGGGCAAGACATTGCAGGCACAGCTGGTGGACACAAACACGTGGGAAAGGGAACTGAGCCCTCCATCACTGCAAGGGGAGAGCAAACAGCACCTCAGGGCTAAAGCATGACACTCATCAAAAGCCACTTGAAAATCACAAGCAGTTTTTCTACAGTGAGATAGAACAAACACCGACCAGCTTACCAGGAGCTGGGGGACCAAGTGGCCACTGCAGGTCTTGGGCACACAGAGAGCAAGCTTTCCTCCACGAGCAGGGGAGCACCTGCACCTGCCTGCATTGCCTAAATAGCCTGACCAGGACCAGCTGGGGCACACAAAGCCAGTGGATGGCCGATAAAAAAAGCAAGTGAGGACAATGCACAGGTGCATTGTGCTATGGGGTTGGGTTGGGTACCAGGAGAGACGTCAATCTTACTCAGCTGTCAGAGCCCTCCCAAGGCAGCTGCTGACGTGCAGCTGTGAGAAGTCCCTGTACCAGCTCAATCAGCCTTCCATCATACCTCTGTTAGTCCTGTTGTCCTGCTCGTACCTACGGGCATTTGTCATTGCACTTCCTCGGGTGTGCGGGGCAGCGGCTGGGGAGCAGCGCCCTGTGCTCTGGGATGCTGCCCTTCCCGTGGGCATCTTCCCATTTCCTTCCCCCTTCTTACAACTGAGTCAGTCCCCACGCAAGCCCAGCGTGATGACAGCGAACCAGGCACGTGAGCTCTTGCACGGGGCCTGCGGCCCTGCAGGAAGTGCCTTGGGGCTGGGACGGGTGGCGAGTCTTTTCGGGGCGTGGGGGAGCAAGCTGGGAAACAAGTGATGCCGGATGCACAGCCCGGGGGCTGCCACGCAATTTGGTCTGCGCCCTGTGGATGGGCAGCCCATGGGTTGCACCAGGCTCTGCTTCTGCATGAGGCTCTGCTCAAGGAGGTGGAAAGGCATTTGGGGTGCAGAGCAACCTGGGCATTTGCTGGGGTGAAGGTGGCCAAGGCAGGAGCGAGGGGCTGGAGCAGGGTGGCAGCCCAGGGGTACTGCCGTTTAGCCTGGCTGGAGAGCTTGCCATCCCCCAACCACCACACAGCTCTTTGGTGATCCACGGGCAGAAATATGTCCCAGCCACGCGATGTCCTCCTTCAAAGAGTGTACAATTAAAAAGCAAGTTTGCAATTTGATAATTTGTAGAGAAGAAATGAATTGCTACCTGTATCTCGCCTCGGTCTGCCTGCTGTGATGACTGGTGCACACGCTGGTTCAGGAGCTCCCGGGGAAGGGTAATTACGGGGGAAAGAACTGCAGGAGCCCAGCATGGCGATGAGAGATGCCGCTCGCCCTACAGCCTCGGCCATGGCCATGCACACGGGTGCATCGGGCACACCGCAGTTCGAGCTTACAGCGCCCGGTCCCTGCAGCGGGCGTGGGACCCTTCCTAGATGCCGAATGCGGGAGAAATCCCCCCTCCACCACAGCCCCTGTCAGGGAACTGCCAGCCTGCTCTGGCCACGCTCTCTTTTGGGGCAGGAGGGAGCTGGAACAGGTCCCAGCTTGAGACCATGCTGAAGTGTTTGCTCTTCAGGCTGCCATGACACACCTTTGAAAGCAGATTTTGTATTATTTTGTTGCTACTGGAATCAAAACACGTTTTTTGTGCAAAGTCCTAGCAACCCAGCAGCCAGGAGCTGCTCAACCCCCCCCCCTCCCCGTGGGACTGCTCCTTTGGAGCATCACGTCGCAGGGTGCCCACGTTCCCACTCCCGGATGAGCCCCCTCCCCGTGCTTTGCATGCGGGCAGGGTTTTGGGTGTTGGCTCCTGCGCTTTTAAGCGCATGTGGGGGTTGCACGAAAGGCTTATCTGCCTCTCCTGGGGATGAAAGGCAGCCATCACACCCACCCAGCAGGAACCTGCCCAACCGCACACCTCCACCTCTGCTCTGCTGGGCTCTGCCTTGGTGCGATGGCTGGAGAGCCCAAGGGGAGCAGCGCCCGCAGGTCGGTGCCCGCACAGAGGGGACGGGGAGCAGGACAGCACCGCAGGTGCCACAGCCCAGCAGAGCAGTTGGCGGGCTGGAAAGCTCTGCGCTGTGAAATCTGGAAACGATCGGCCAGGATCGAGGGGTGCAAATAGAAACCCCAGAGCGGTGGCCGAGAGCTGCCCCAGCACACATCGGCTGGCTCCCCAAAGCTGCGACCGGGAGAAGGTGCAGGTCTGCACATCACAGGCTTCACAAGAGGTGACGGCAGCTGCAAAAATAAAGACTAGAAGAAAAAGCATAAGTTTATGACAAATTGCGTGTACCTCAGGAGCCCACAGGATTGATAAAAGAAGCAGTGAGCACAAGGAGAAATCTCTGCCCGGCCCAAAAAGGCAGAAGGTGGCAAATCATGTAGGCAGCAACCCAGAAAAGGAGAGGTATTTGACAAATATTTCTGTTCAGCATTTGGGAGGCAAAAGCCAAACAATACAGCACGTTATAAAATACAATAGTTATAAAACACTTTCTATCCTATGAGGGCTTCAGGAAGATGTTAAACAATAGCTACTGAGGTTAGATTTTTAAATCAGCAGGTCTGACACATGGGTGAGTGTAAAGGAGCTGGGTAAGGAGCCATCTAATTAGCGCCCGCGGGTCCCTGGGACTTCCCCCGGGGTCCCAGTGCTGGCACCCTGCCTGTACCTCCGTGGAGTAAACAGGATGTCCCGGGCCGGTCTGGCTGACATCAGTCCTGTGCTGAGGGGTGAAACGGTCACGACCGGGTTTGATCGATAAAGGTTCGAAGTGGGGAAGTATCATTAGTGTCAATTAGCACCATTTTATGGAAAAGAGATCTTGGCATATCTATGTTCTTGAGATTGCCCCCCATCAGTCAAACTTGTGACGGTGCTGATGTAAGAAGCTTGCGTCAGGCATTTGGCAATCCCAGCTGCTTGGAGCAAGCGCGCGGAGTTAGCGCGTTGAAATCCAGACGCTCCAGAGGTCCCGGAGCCTTGCTGCAAACACAGCGCTGCAGCTTGGCCAGGGTGTTTCCAGGGGCCTCCGGCGGGGATTAATTGTCAGCCCTCCATTATTTAACACCTTCTTGGTTTCTCAGCGAAGGTAGGAGATGCCCAGGCTCTGGCGAAGCGATGCCGGCACAGACGTAGCCCCAGGAGCAGGCTGTACCACTAGCACAGCACCCAGCACCCGGGTGAGGGGACACTATACCCAGGGAGGCTGGGGACTCCCCGCCACCCCAAAAGATGCCTCCCCTAGGGAAGCCTCTGAACACAGCCACCCAGGAGGGGGTTGCAGCCCCCCCCCGCAGAGCCATGCCCAGCGCGGGGGTCAGCATCTCCGGAGGAGGCAGGGAAGCTGGATAAAGCCCAAAGAGGAAGCTGGGGAGCGATGGAGGGATGGGAAGACAGACTTGTCCTGGGGAGAAATTCCTGGGACATCATCCACGCAGGCAAGAAAAGGAGGTTAAAGGGCTAACTTGATCCCAGCTTATTAAAGCTCTTTCTGATGTGATTAAATCTTTGGCAGTGCCTCTGTTTGGCAGACAGGGATGAAAGAAGGCTGCAGTTGGAAATAAAGCAGGGATTTCAATAGGTGAGCGTAGCTGGCCCCTGAAATGCTCTGCCAAATCCTGCGGTGAGTTCCCCACCCCGGCAATGCTGTAACCGCGGTTTGGGTAGGCTCAGCCTGCATGCCCCCGACCTGGCTGTCCTGCCGACTTGTCTCTGAAGCTGCACAAGGTCCCTCTGCATGAAACAGGTCTTGCCCAGAAATGTGTCATGCAGAACTCAGGAGTGGGTCCCTATGCACCCCAGGGGAGGCTGTGGTGCCTGAGCAGCCCAGCCCTCAGGGGATGTCCCACTTGGCCATGCTCAGGCACTGCAGCTTGGACGGGAGCTCTGGCCTGTCGTTCTCCTGCTGGGGACACAGCTGCTTCCCGACGGATGGAGACACATGGCTTCCACTCACCAGGTGATGGAGGGCACATGGCTGGAGGGCAGGACCGCGGCCAAAGCGGGCACAGCTGTTCTCACCTGGGCACCCTGGGAAGGTCACGGTGCCCGACTTTGTGAAGCAACCAGATGCGCACAGTGATGAGCTCCCAGGTGACGTGGTCCCGCATCCCAGCACCGAAGTGGCCCCCAGCATGACTGCTCTCATCGGTCTGAGGGCAGGTTAAACTGGGACAAACACGTTTCAGGTGGGGTAAGGAGCGTGACACAGCCCTGCAGCTCTGCTATGGACAAATCCGTGCTTATGGAGCAGCCCCCGTGCCAGCCTCACTCAGCGAGGTGCACCAGGGCTGTGGGCAGATGGAGAAGCTATTGATGGGCTTTCAGAAATATTTGCATAAACACAGCCTCAGGGAGAGATCTGGATTTGCAGCTGGCCTCTCCGTGCCTGGCTGAGCCCCGGCCTTCAGCGTTTACCTGGAGCAACAAATCATGGTCCGTGTGGGCTTGTCATTTGCCTGGTTTTGATGGACGCCTCTCCTAGGCAAATCCAGGTGAAGACACCTGCTTGCTCTTTTTTAGAAGACAGTTTGCTGCTGACAAGAAGCAATAAAGAAAACTTGGCTGATTAATATACTGTCTTCTTTGACATGCATGCTAGAAATAGAGGAGTGGATAAAAAGGTGATGATTAGAGACCCACAAGGGGAAATGAATGTGCACTTCAAATTGGAGGCAGCAGAGCACAACACCTGAGCCATGATTAAAGAAGGATCCTGCAATCTGTCCCTGTGTGGAGGCCACTGGCTTCTCTGTGATTCGGCATGTAATTGGACCTCACCCTAAGGAGCATGGTGGAACATCATGTTGGGTTGTTTCTGTCTCTGGCGATGTGGCAGCTCCTTGTAAATCACTCTGAAGTACCTGGGTGTGATGCTGAAGGCGCTGGCCGCGGGCAAGGCAGCTCCGTGCCACCATCGTCGTGCACCAGGGCCACAGCTGAGCAGGGCTGTGCTGGCCCCTGCACCCAGCCGGTGGGAATGGAGCAAGAGTCCCTCAGCCCAGCGCGCTTGTCAGCAGAGGTAGTGCCCAGAAATTAATTACCCAGCAATCATTTAATTCATGCTCCTCTTCCCCCTCGATCCTCCGCATCAGCACCACGTGGCAGGCTGGGCTGCTGTAACCCCTGCTCCGCATTCAGAGCTGCCCCTAGTCCCTTCCAGCAGGCAGCTGCCCTTCCTGCTTGTTTCCTTCTGCTCCAGCCTCGGCACATCCCTCCTGAAGAGCCCTCTGGCACCGGCCGCCTCCTCCCCGCGGCTTGGAGGTGTGCCACGGCCGTGCGCTGCCGGTCAGCGGCAAAGCAACCGTCAGTGGTGCGGTGATGCCCGCTCATTTTAATGAAGGCATAACGAGCCTGCCATGGGGTGCTCCTTATGGCAAGCCCAGATATTGGTCCATGGGTGACTACCCTGGGGGTCCCAGCGGTGGTGAGACCCCAGCCCAGCTCCATGGGCACAGCAAGCCTGCAGCATCCCCAGGCTGGCCGGTGGCTGGGTGCTCCCAGCTGGCAAACCTCCCCGTCAAACCAAGAGCAGCACTGACAGGCGTGAAGATGGGGGAGATCCTGGGGGCACAGGAGGGTGCTGTGCGTATTTTGAAACACAAAGGGCGAAATAGTTTGCGCTCCACGAACAACAGCGCGCAGACTGGCCCACAGCCCAGTTTTGGTGGCTCTTCTTCCCAACGGAGGAGCTCAGCAGTGCTGGAAATTGGGCTGTGACATTATGCAAGACCTGTACATGGCTGCTTATCACTTCTCAGAAGCCACGTAGCAATCTTGCTCCCCACGCCCCAGAGCGTAACCTGCCGAGAAGCACGTGTGCTGCAAACCATGAGGGCTTTCCTCCCCATGGCCGGTGCTCTCGGGGGACTTGGGACATCGCCCTCGGGCAGGCAGGGAGCCTGCTCCGCAAAGTGCCCACTTGGCCGTTGCTCGTGGTGCTTCCCAGCACCGGATCAAGTGCACAGTCTGTTTTCCTGTCTGCGGCAGTGCTCTGCTGGGAGGTGTTGATTAGCCTGGCTGGTTGCTAATTGCCAGGAAGCGCCTGGTGCAGAGGTGGGGGAAGAGGCAGGTCAGGGCGGCCTCTGTGCAGGACCAGCTCGGTTAAGCGGGAGGGAGCTCCAGCCCTGCTTGGGGAGAAAGGGTCCCACCAGTGCCAGGGCTGGAAAAACCCTGCTGCTGGCGGGTGGTTCCCTTTCAAACTCCGTGGATTGACATTGGTTTTGAAAAAATAGGGCCAAACCCTTCAAAATTTCCATCTGTGTCTTATGTCTGCGTCTCACATGTAGAACAAAACCGAAGACAAGACCGCAATATCCAAAAAGTTCCTCCAAGGTGCATTGAGACAGCAGGGCCACAACCGCGTGGTGAGCTGCTGCTTGCCCCTGTGTTTGACAGTGACCGGCACCTCCCTCCTCAGTTTTAAATATTTTTTTTTAATTATTTTTTTTCCCAAATCACCTGCAGCTCTGTCCCGGGGCTCAGCTTCCCCCAGCAAAATGCCTGCGTGCACGTGCAAACACCCACGCTCCTGTTCTGCGACGCTGCCACCCGTGTGCCAGCAAAAGTACCGTCCCACCCGGTCGTTGCTTGTGCTTTAAAGACTGGAGAGGATGACATGAAGAATCTCACATACCCACGTGCCCACGCACAAGCGCACACCCATGTGCACTTGCCCTCCCTCAGGCACTCGTTCCCCTTGGTCTAAGGTCCCGTAGTGCAGACGAAAGGGACACCCCGCGTTTCGGGCCAGGCGATGAATGAAGCCAGTCTATGAGAGACAGTGAGGGCGTTTAAAGCCTTTTTGCTTATGATGTCTAATAACGATAAGCCTCCTGAAAAGATGAAAGATGCCCTTTGGAAGCAAGAAAAAGGCAGAAAGAAACGCCAGCCTTAAATTACTGTGAAAGCTGACACTACCTTTTAACATTTAATGTGCAAAAAGCCCGTGTCCCACCACATCTTGAAAGCAGCCTCTTGCATTATAAGCGTGACCGATAAGGACTGGACATAATTCATGCCTCCTCCTGGCGGGTGCAAAAGCTGCCAGCAGATATTATCTTTCATGCTATCATTTTTTCCTCTGGGAAAAAAGGTTTGCAAGGTGTGAACATAAATCCATACAGAAAGCCCCGTTGATGTTCTCCTGATGCAGAATATACTGGGGAGAATGGGAGCCCCAACTATGGCACGGCCTGGAAGCAGGGAACGGCCTGTGCTTGGGGCTTTCGCCTGAGCAGGCAGAATAAAGCACCACATCTTGATTTATTTTGCTTTATGATTTATAGCCAAAGACTCTTGATGCAAAGCCTCCCATGCAACATGCATGGGAAGTGATTCTTTGGGGCTGAAATTGTTTATTTGACTTAATACGACCAGCAGTAGCTTTTTAGTTTCCTCTCAAGATCTCAAGGCTTTAAAGACGACACTCTTGGCAGGTGTTTTAACCTGGCATTGTTCTGAAGGAGGAAAAATAGCTCTGGCCTCTGGGATTAACTGCCCTTTCTGTGAGAAACATTTATCATTGTGCATACAGCTCTCCACAATCTCTGTTTCTATCAAACGCCTCTGACCAGAGACCTTTGCCCTATCTGAAAGCATTTCTTCCTCATCAAACACAGATCATGCAACGCTCCCCCATGCATATAAATTTCATCTTGCTACAAAATTTGTTTCCAGATCAACCGGGCAAGGAATTTTGCTGGTCCAGTGTACTCTGTGGGGCACGACGTGCTGTTCCCTGAGGGGAGGCTGGAGCAAGGGGAGGATGCGGGGGCCATGAGGGGTGACGCCTCCATCCTCCTCCGCAAAGCCCTGAGGAGCCCAGCTCCAGGAGAAGGGTCCCTGGGCGTGGGACCTCCCCGGCACGCTCTCAGCTGGGTTTGCAACGCTCCCCAGCAAGAGCTGCCCTGTGGGCCAGGAGGGCATCGTGGACCTTCCCAGGAGATGCTCATGGACACCTGGAGCCTACCTGCTCCCTCGTCTAACAGTGGTGCTCAGAAGAGGTCCCGCAGGCTTGGCACTGGTGCTGGAGGGCTGGGAACGAGCTGAAAGTACTGACATCAAATTTTCTCCTAAAACAGCAAAACACCCACCGCCCGTGCGCAAGGGGGGAGGGAGAGCCGTGACCTACTTCTCTGCCCCACATGGAGACGCTGCAGAGGGAAAGCAAGCAGCCCCACAGCCTTCCCCACACCACGCTGGCCACGGGCAACAGGCTAGAAAGAGGGGGGCACTTTGCTAAAAATACCCTTCTGCTCTAATTTGCTTTGTTTGAACAAGGAGAAAGCTGGCACAAGCAGAGGAACCACCACGGAACAATCCCGGACAGCACCGAGGGGACCTCGTGCTCAGCGCGGGAGTCAGGCTGGAAAACCCAGACCCTCACACACAAGGCCAGCACAAACCCTGGCAAACGTTTTCCTTCTGCATTGTCCTACCACCGCCCCGAGCCGCTCTCCGCAGGGAGAGCCCACGCTGTAACATCGTGCTCAGGATTGGGCTTACCCACTGAGGTTACCCCAGGTTTCTGCTCTTCACGCTGCCAATCCAGGCAGGGAAATGGCACGGCAAAGATATATTTTTATTCATAACTATGGAAAAAGCATATATCCCTAAAAAAAAAGCATATATCCCTAAAATCCCCGTGTTTTCTTGTGAAGGCGATATCAAACCAGGTTTTGTAGCAGTGTGGGGGCATGGCTGCTGGTGGCTCTGAGCTGCTGTGAAGGTTGTAGGAGACATCGGAGATGAGCAACAGACAAAAGTTACGTGCATTGGATACAATACCTTAGTAGTTCTTTCATCTGGAAAATAAACTATTAAAGGTTTGCTTAAAAGCAGCATTTTCTCTGATTACTATTGATCCTTCCAGCTGTAGAAATATCAGAATATTTCCAACAGTTGTTTGTTAATGGCAATTTGAAAGAAGAAGAAACCATCGTCTGATTGTTTCCAAGACAGCACTGAAACTGAATTAACAATGATGTTTGAAAATATAAAAACTAAACTACAAGCAAATGGTTTGAACTTCAACAATATTTGCAGCTGATAATGGTAATGTTAAACTGGTGAGACGCTATCCTAATGACATGCTCACGGAAAATGAGGAGGAATATTTGCTTCCAGCTAATTGCTGAGCCTGTATGCTGTGCACAAAGTGCATTCTAAATAAATTACCATTTGATCTTGAAGGTTGCGCAACAAAACTTTTCAATTGCCTTTTCTCATCATCAAAAGAATTTTGGGATTACAGGGGAGATTTCATTTTTTCGGCTCCGAGTACAAATGCAGAGGCGTGCCCTGACAAGCCAGTTACCTTTGTGCTTTGCCATCTGCGACGATCTGGAGATGTTTCCCAGCCCAGAGACATTTCCTCGTGCATGAAGTGAGGGCTGCTGAGCCGCACCGTTCGGGGCAGGGATGACGGGAACTGGGCAGAGAAGCTGCCAATTCCCCAAGGCCCCTGCAACAGGCACCCTCACAATGACCAGGCAGCGGGAAGCACAGCGGCCTTCTGTACGGCTCTTCGCCCAGGAGCTCCCATTCGAGCTGAACACAGCTCTAAAGAAAACGCGCCTGGTGCAGCTCCCCGTGCCCCTGTTCACAGCAGCTCACGTGGGCGAGGGGCAGCATCTCCTCCGGACGTTACCCACTGCGCCAGTCCTGCTACTGCTGAAGCACTGTGCGTGCAACCTTGGCGATGAATTACTCCTATGCTACAAACCTCAGAATTCACTGATTTATCATTTTCAGCGTAATTTATCTTTTCAGCATAAATGCTACCTCACCTAACGCTGCAGCTGTGTTTGTGCTGTCCCAGGCAGGTGTCGCAGAGCGAAGGCTCCCCTCTCCTGGGGCAGGCACCCGCCCCCTCCCCTCCAAGCCGAGCCTCTTAACTCTCCCTTGGATTTACATGACTCTTAATTTCTTCCACAATGCGCCGTATGTTTTTTTTATGAGGCCTAGTTAAAACTAACACGGTTTGATCTTCTCTATGAGAAAACCTGCGACATCTGTTCTCTGAAGGGGAAATTAGAAAAAAGCAAATGAATTTGGCTCTTAAATAAAACCAGACAGCAGCGAGGCACACCACTCTGCCTGTAACGGCACTGCGGAGCTCCCAGGTCTCTGGCTTCTGCAAGCCAGAAATGAATGGGTTCACCCTTTCCCCCCACATCTGGAATTTGGAGGAACTAGCATGCATTTTACTATCTTGAAATTTGACAGCAGTCTGAAACGGGATGGTCTGCAGGAGGAACCCTGAGAGCCCAGTGCATGCCCACGCCATGGGCAGCGTGCAGGTGGGCAGCCCCGGTGGCGGTGCCAGGACCCCCAGGACATCGCTAACATCCCGGTGCCCCCCCTGCAGCTTACAGCCACTGAGGGTGTCTGCAGAGTGGGCTCCATCCAACAAACGCCTTTCCTGGGCAGGTGTGGGACAGCCGCACGCGTCCTCTCCTTCAGCCCCGTCCCCACTGCTGGCCTCAGCACTGATTTAGCTTTGGTCAGGGTCACGCCTGCTCTTGCATTACCAGAAGGTCGCTATTCTACAAGCAACTATAAAGGGCTCAGAGAATATCAATTATGGTTTTCAGACAACTGATCCACAAAAAGCAAAGTTATTTTGAGAAGGATAAATGTAGCTGAGACCATTATATATAATTCATGTTTGCCCACAGCATTCCTGCTCTGCTGAGCACGGTGGCACTTCAAACTCCATGCCCTGTCCCAGATGTGACTTTGGGGGCAGGGGGACTTTGCTTTCTAATGCTGCTGCTTCCCCAGGAGAATGTCTGATTGCAGGAGGTCCCCCCAGAAGCATGCCCTGCCACCCTTTCATGCCACGCTGGGCGCCCACACGCACCCCTGCCGCAGCCCTGGTGCTTTTATAGGCGTGTTCCCAGCACCCTGCACCGCGTCTTTCCCAGCATGCATGCGATGCTCTGGGTACCTGCTGAATCACCCATCCCACCAGAGCAGGGTGGGCATCGCTCACCTGTGAGGGATACGAAAATGAAACAGGGAAAAGGAGCCACATCACCCCAGGACACGTGGTTCCCAAGTCAGCGTCTTGTCCCCTCTAGTCTGGGACATTTGGGACTGGCAGCTGAAAGGATAGCCAGAAAATCTAGAAATTCCCTCCCGGCTTCATGTCAGACAGTAGTTTCTCAGCTTCTGCTTCTTTTTCCCCTCTAAAATCAGGACAATATGGTCCCTTCGCAGGGAGGCTTGGCTGAGCACAGGCTGCAGAAACTTGCGGGCAGAAGGAGTTGCAGAACTGCAAACACCGTCAACTTCGTACCAGAGACCACAGAGTCATTTTCAGGCTCTGCAAGTGATGCTGCCGGTGCCCACTCAGCCTGCCTGATGCTCCTGCCGAAACTCAGCTGACACATTCATTCATTAAGAACCTGGAACTCCGTTTTTATGACAAGTGTATGACTGCCTTGGCACTCCCTACTCAGCCCAGTGTTATTTAAATGCTTCCGCTATTATTATTATTCAATAGTGCATCCTATTACACACAGCTCTTGAGGGAAGGAGAGAATGAAACACTCCGTGCATTTTATATCCTCGTTCTTGACTGGAAAAACTTCACTGAAGCAACGACTGGCAAAAGAAATTTAGTGGCATCTGCTGAAAATTTTTTGAGGTTTACAAGTAAATGACTCATGATAGGATATTTCATTGAATTTGGTTTAATAGCGCTGACTTCTTGTATTTCCTATTTTTGCAATGTCTGCTGCTTTGAAAATGTGAAACACTGGTGTGTCAGCATGGGCACGGTGTGCCGGCCTCCAGTTTCTCCTCCACCGTATGGTATTTTCTTCTAGATCAGTTACTGCATCTTTTAAAAATGTGGTGTCCAAAGCCCTGCTCACTGCTCTCTTGCTCCAGGTCAAACATTTCTGACTTGGAAAATTTACTATCATCTGGTGAATCTTATACCAGTTTTCCCATCCTTTTGCCCAGCCTGGAAGTTAAGTTGCTAACTCAGAGTTGCCAGCCTTCTCCTTTGAACACCAGCACAGAACTAGCATCCTCCTTGCTTTCTGCACAGGCATTACGGTTTATTCCCATTATTTAACTGGAATATACCCCAGGCCTGCTGGACTCCAGGCAGTGCTGTTTGGCATCTGCCATGTGCGGTGGTTTATAGTGCCAGGACATCTTTTCCAATTACCAGACAAAAGCTGCTGCTGGACACCTCTATAGCACCAGGAGTTTCTCAAACCGCTGTGCACAGCCCCTTGGGTTATGCCCTTCCGCATCTGCACTACCCAGCATCTGTCGATGATGAATTTTGTTCCCATTTCATTACCTATCTGCTCCATATCACCCACATTTTCTGCAGCTCTTCACATGGGCTCTGCATTTCCCTCTCCTGAACAGCTCAGTGGCAGGTTCTGCTGTGTCACCATTCGCCTCCATTTTCCAGATAACAGTTTTCGACAGGTTTTGCCGCAGGACCATAGGGCCTGTCAGTTCAGCTGAGCATCCTTTACCTGGGCAGCTCTCCATGCCCTCGTTCCATGGCTGAGGGGCTCAATCTCACATGCCAGTTCATTTTTTCCCTGCTGCTGCTGGTGTTTTTAAGCACTCCGTATAAAACTTCCTTCTCTCTTGAGCACGGCAGATCTTGCTGGCAGGGTACAACTTTGCTGTGTTCCTCAGGTAGCCAGAGAAGTCCTCCAGCACAGAAAAGAGATTTGAAAGTAAAAAACATACATAAATCCCACCACCACCACCTTTTCCTTCTGACACGCTGCCTAGAGCCCCATGTGTCACAGGGCATCTGCAAGCGTTTTGTTCCCAAAACTGAGACTGTCCTTACTACTGAAAAGGGTCTGTTTACCCTGGCCAGCTCCAAGGAGGGGATGTGTTATGACAAAGGCCCCGAACCTTTCAATAGCTGCAAAATGCACTTAGAGCGAGCGGTCTGTAGGCGATGAATGGAGATACGTCGTGCAGTGCCTTCTGTGAACAGGGCTCTGTGTGCAGCCCGTGGCTTGCACGGCTTTAGGATTGTTACCAGCAGGGTCACAAATTGCTGGTAAACGACGGCTGAGCAGGAGCGGGAGGAGAAGCTGGCGCTGGGGCTGCGCTGGCGAAGGCTGCACCGGGGACAAGTGACCTGCCAGGGCTGCAGGGTGCCAAATCCATCCTGAGTGAGCCGGGAGAAAGAGCTCAAAGCTGCTCATCTGTTCGGAAGGGAGCCGCAACCGCAGGGCATCATCTGGGGTAACATCTGCCCCATGAAAAACACATCTGGCTCTCAGGAACGCCCCTCAAACCGCTGAACATCCCCTTTCCCAGGTGGGCAATGCCAAAGCCTCCTGCCAGGGCCAGCCCCGTGGTCCATTCTGGCAGCTCCAGACTCTGCTTCATTTCAGCTTTTTCTTCCGACAGGCAAATTGCTTAAATTAACGTTGAGACTTTAGGTACAATACAGCTAATTCCCATGAAATATCTTAGCAAGGTAATTTGCTCCAAGTGCTCCCCCCATTAGCAGCTGGTTAGTGAATAAATAATTTCCAGAGGAGAACTGCATAAACTGAACCCTGACGGCACTGAAAAGACTAACAGGGCTGGGCAGCAATTTCTTAGCAATTACTAATTACAGCCACGGAGGCTCGTGACAGTCAGCGATGGAGCTACTAAAAACCTGGCTGAAATATTCACAAGCGAGGTGCTAGGGAACGTGTCCCTCCGGGGCTCTGCAAAGCATTTGAGGAAAAGCTCACAAAACAATGCAGCAACCTAATAAAAATCTGTGTTAAAAGGAAAAACCGGCAGCTGCCAACTTGCATCCCAGGCTTGCTGTTCTTTTTTGCCTCTCCCTGCTTTCCCTCAGGACAGATTTCATGCTACCCGTGGCTTTGCTGAAGGCAGAGGGGTGGTTTGGGCACCCGCTCGTTCTGCTGCAGCCAAGCATTTCTTAGGGGAGGCAAAATAATAGGTTGGCTTTTTTTTTTTTTGTTGTTGTTGTTTTGCAAAGTCAGGAACTCCATCTTAGCGCTTAAACCCGTTGTTATGGTTTGTGTTATTCTTGGCACGCTGACCAGAGTGCGCTCCGTATGAATAGCAGAGAGCTGAAAAGTAAATATTGTATCCTCTGGGAGCAGCAGAGAGGGGAGGGTGGGTATATTGCTTAATGGAGCACCCCCAGCGCCTGTTTGGGTTACACTTACAGTAATTGCTCCCTAGGTGAGTTTATACCAACAATTGATCGTTTCAAATGGGAAAGAAGTACAAATGAGTAAGAGAATAAACACTGACAGCGTTATGAAATGCAAGAGAGGAGAGCAAAAATCCCATGCTGCTCAAGCATGGGGTTGAAAGCAAAGCTGGCCAGAAAATAGGGGATACTGTTTGCTTTACGTGCAATTTCTCATGAATGCTGAACAATACAAGAAAATAAGTTGAATTTTCTCCTTAAGCTCAAGCTACAGAGCTACTTTCCACAGCTTGATATGCTACAAAGAGTTCAAGGAGACTCCTCTGCTCTCCCATCTCCTTCTCTGTCCTGGGAAAACATGGGGCTGTCGGCACAGGCAGAACTTTGCTGTGAGCAAGCGGGTGAGAAGACAAGGAGCAGGAAGCCCGCAGGCATGACAGAGGAGCTCTGGGCTGAGTAACCTTAGTGTAAAACCCGCTGTGCCCTTTCACGGGCCCTGGCCAGGGCCACTGCAGCTCTCCCGTGCATGCAGTGCCCACGGCCCACAGGGCACAGCCCCATCCCCTGCAGCCAGCCCGTGCTGGTGGGGCCGGTCCCCTGCTCCCCCATCACTGTGTGTCACAGCAGCGTGTCCCCACCTGCCGCTCGTCCAGGGCTGTCCTTCACCCGCCGCATCTCTGGAGAGGCCCCAACTAACCCAAAACCGGGCTCTGGAGTCTGCAGATCCCCTCTGCTAGGCAGGCAACTGGTGCTGGCCCGAGGACATGGTGCCAGCCCCCGGGGACCAGGAGCTGCCTGTCAGCCCCCGAGCTGCAGCCACAGGGTCAGGAGGGGATGCTCAGGTTTGGCCTGGGATCCAGGAGGGGATGCTCAGGTCTGACCTCGTGCACCTGGAGCAGCGTCTGTCTTAGGCAGGGCTGTGCAGCAGGAGGCTGTCAGAAGGCGAGGAGGGATGGGGATGGAAAGTCCCCATTCTTCCAGGAATTACCACTGAAGGAAGGGCATGGGATGGCCCAGCAGTCACCAGCCGGCTGGGCAGGGCAGGAGCTGCTTGTGAAGGGTGAAGGCTCCCCAGCCAAGCACAGCAAGCTCTGCTTCTGCCCCAACGTGGACCCGGTGGCAGCACCCTTCAAAAAGGCTGAGCTGGCAGCCCCATGCCAGCCAGCCCCAGGCTGCCACGGCAACTTCTGCAGCTGAGCTCATTAGTGCCTGCAATCATCAGGGCATGAAGGGGAGGTAATTACACAGGCAGCACGGCCCCGGCTGCGTGCAGGGTCTATATATAGCGCTGTGTGGGTCCATGCTGCCTGCGGTGCTTAGTCATGGCCCCAGAGACTGTGCGGGGCAGGATGGGGCAGGCACTGCTGCATGGGGAGCTGTGCTGTTGGGCTGTCTGCGGTGCCTGGGGAAAACCACCCTGAGCTGAATTAAATGTTTCACTTACTATGGTTTTCCCAGCTGAAAAAATGCAGTGAGTTTCCCAGTTGACTGCCATTTTGAACAAAAAAAAGGGAATATTTTTTTTGCAAAATACCTAAGCAAAAGGTTTCAGCCTGGAGCCATGGTGGCTGCATGAAGGTGTACCCCTCTTGCAGCCCCCAGGACCCCACAAAGAGGGAAAGGTGCTCCCAGCCCTGCAGACAGCATCCCCTGGCTGCAGGTGGAGGGTGCCCAGCGCCTGGCCCAGCTCCAGGGGTGGCTGCGAGGCAGGGGGACGCCTGGCCCCAAGCAGCCCTGGCTCCCGAGGCCACAGCCTTGGTGTCACCTGGTGGCAATGCCATCCCAAACCCATCATGGTGCTTTCTGGCCAGACCCAACACCCAGAGCCACCCCAGAGCTGCTCAGCCCCAGAAAAAACCCACATTTGCTCATTGCCCCACTGCTCCTCAGGGCCGGTGACACGGGCCGCCTGACCTGTATTTCCAGCACAGCAATTTCCAAACCGATGGCAAAGTCCTGTCCTGGCACGTGAGGCCCCATGTGTCACTGGTGCCACCGGCGTGCCCCAACTGGTGAGCACAGGGCTGAGTCCTGCAGCAGCATCGTGGGCAGGGCAGGGGCTGTGCACACGGGGCAGCCCCAGGAGCCGCTCGGGGCAATCACAGGGACCTCGGGACATGCCAGGGTGGTGATGAAGCGCCAATGCCAACCATGGGACCATGACACTACACCAGGAAGCCCTGCCCTCTCTCCATTTTGTCCAGTGAGCCCGGGAAAGCAGCATGGCACTGCCAGGGCAGGGTCGAGGTGGGTGGCTCCTGGGGCTGCTGCTGGCCACGCAACGCAGGGACATCCCCACCCAGCTCACACGTAAATGAGAGCAGGCACCAACTGAGCAAAGCCTCCCTCCAGAGTCCCCGGGAGGGCACATACTCTCCGGGCACGGCAGCAGCTCTGGCCGACCGAGCCACTACAAACCCTCCTCACAGGAAACCCCTCCTCGTCCTTCAGGGCGCATCACCATCACGCATCGCTCACCCCAAATCCTGCCCCGCTGCAGCCTCCAGCACCCTGGCTGATTGCCTTGCCTTGCACAGTGAGGCCTCATCACCTTGGGTTTTGGTGTAAAGGTGAGTGTAACACAGCAGGCTACTGCTCCTTTCACTCACCTTTAATCACCTCTTTGCTGTTCGTTCCCTGGGCATGTGAAAATACTTAAAGCAGAGCTTGTGTGCCATTTGGAAATGGGTCAGTTCAGCAAATCAAAGAGGGTAGGATTAGGGCTGCAGCCCGCATCGCAGCCTGCCGTTCCCCTTCCATCAGCCGGGGAGGAGAGCCTCTCCCCCAGTACAGATAAACGTTCATTCATGGGCACAGGGGAAGGAGCTCAGGAAACTCCTGCCACATGCTGTGCATGCCGTTACTAAGTTAAGCCATAATTAGGTCCCCATCCCTCTCTCGTGTATGTCACACAGATGCACACGCAGACACACACACGCAGTCGCGTGCTGGCTCAGTGTAAAAAAAGCAGGGCTGAAAGTGGGTTAATGCGCACGTGCACCTCCTCTGACAGACCTGCGCAGGAGCTTCACCCGCTGGCCGGGCCAGCTGAGACAGGATTTATTTAAGGAGCAGAGTGCTCATGCCCGAAGCTCGTTCATTCCCAGCGCAGGCGGCTCCCGGCTCCTTCCAAACCAACCCCAGCTATGGTGATGATGATCTTTTCTTAAAATCTGGTTTGTGTGCTGGCCCGTTTATTTTGCATCGCTTGCTCAGGACAGACATGGGATAATCACAGCGATAAGCTACATGGGGCACCACATTCAACTGCCCAACAGATATACATCAACTGCTTCTTAATCATGATAAGAGCAGCATGAAACCTCCTATCGCACGGGACTTCAGTTGTGCCGCAGAAAAAACAGCTGAGTGTGTTTTACATCTGCAGCTTTATTCTCGTACAAAAGGTTAAAGGCAAAGCTAGAAAAATGAACCTATTGGTACACGCTCACTGAACGCTTTTAAGGCGAGATAGGGCAGTAAAGCTTTTATTGCTAAGAAGAACCAATGGGAGGCTTTAAAGCTCATCTGGCATTCAATTTTTGTTTGTAAGTAACCCAATTTAAAGCAGCTTTTCAGTCTTTAAAACCCTCTCGCCTTTCTGGAATGCTTCAAAAGAAAGATGACCTGAGGACGGTGTCTGCTCTCCAGAGGGACCAGACGGATGCTCTGTGTGAGGTGGAGAAACGGGCCGAACCAAAACCCAACTGCCCGGCTGTGGGCTCCTGCTGACCATTAGACAAGACAAGGCTGCACAGCACCCACGGAGCAGCACCCTGCCATGTGCAAAAGCAGCAGTCACCTGATGGCCCCTTGGCTTTCCCCCCGGCCCGGTGGCTGTGTCACACATGGGCACCATGGACCTGTCCCAAGCAGAGCCAGGAGCCGAGCCCGGGTGTGGTGACTGTGAATGTCCTGCTCCAACTACCAGATTGCACTTCCTCTGGGCAGGGTGAGGCTACAGGCAGTGGGATACTGAATGCTCGCTCCTGGGATCCCTAGGGATGGATCCCCCTGGGACGCAACGGACCAAGGCTGCCACCCTTCCCAAGGGACTGCTGGTGCAGCCACTACGGCTTGGCAAGGCTCGCTGCAGTCAGAGCTGCTCCTGAGGGTGGTGGGTGCCCTAGTCTTCAGGGATCGGGGTGTTGCAGTTCCCGTGGTAAATTTTGACCTCACCCTCGCACTGGAAGTACTGGTCGAAAACGTCACTGTATCCGTGGTCCTTCCACCATGTGCAAAGCTGCCGGTTCCACGTGCAGTCGAGCACGTGGAAGAGCTCTGGGTGCTCCATCCCCACCATGGTGAAGAAATCCTGGTCCCCAAGGTGGCCCTTGAAGTGGTACTTCTCCGTCAGCTTCTGCACCATGGCGGGCTCCAGCAGCTGGTTGTAGAGCTTGGACTGCCTCATGGCTTCCAGGTTCAGGAGCAGGACGCCGCTGTTGAAGCCGGGCAGCCCATCAGGAGGGGGGTCCCCCACTTTGGTTTGGGGGTTCTCACGGCGATACTGCCAGAAAGTGTGCCTGCAAAGAGAGGAAAAACAGGAACAGGGGAGTCAGGGAGTGCAGCCTGAAGAGCAGCCACCTCAAGTCTGGGCAGGTCTGGATCATAGCACAGGATCTACCACCCACCCAAGGGATCTCGCAGCGCCTGTCTTCTGCTAGCGGGAGGCACCCAGCCTCCCAGAGCAGCCCGGTGCTTTGCAGGCTGCAGATCTCTCCATCACCCTGCAGAGGATATTGCCCAGACCTCAAACCACTCTTCTTGCTCTCTCCTAAAGCCCTTTTGTTTCTACCAGCATTGCTCTGGTAAGCCAAGAGGACAGAGGATCGCATGACTGCTCACATGGCTGTGTGGGGAGACCAAACCACATCCCCAGTGCCTAGAGCGAAGGGCAAACCACCAGAAGTGCCCCCACAGCTGGTACACACCAGGAAAATGTCCTGCAGTTAATGGGATCTCAGCAGCAGAGCTTGCAGCATCACTATTATCATTATTTGATTATGGGGAAGCTCCAGATCAAAGATGGGCCCCAGTTTGAGGCTGTGCAAAAGGAAGGCTTGAAATAAATCCGAGTGGCAGAAATATTTCTTCAAAATAAAAATAAAAAAAGAAATCCAATGGCAACATCTCATTAGCTAAATAAGCATTGCCTTCAGCATTTGCAGCCCTAGGAAGGCTCAGCTGTAGCAGCTCTGGCAGACATGATCTTCACGAGCTAATTTCCAGCTGCCAAGGAGAAGAGCACGGTGCAAGTCTAGCAATACACAAAACTAACTCCAGAGGGTGATTCAAATGGGAAAAATTTAGACTACCTAAACAAGAGCCCAAAAATGTCTTTGGCTCCTTCCTCAGCCCTGGGGCGGTGAGCACACCCCACCATACACACACTGGCTGCTCCCACTTGCAGGAATTGAATTCGTCCCATGCTATTACTCAAGTAGCTGGGCTTGAATCTGCCCCCCAAAATCACTCCCATTCAGACTGAAACCCTTCTGCCCCCAAGCAGCATCCTCTGCTACAAAACCAGGGAGCTCCGAGCCTGTGGTTTGGAGGAGGGTAGGAGTGACCCGTGGTCCCCACCCCACCGTCTGACAGCCCAGGGTGCCAGCACGGTGCTCTCCTTCCAGCCCTGACACTTAAGGCAAAGCTACAGCAGGTTTTTTTTGCACCTTGCTGTGAAGGTGTCAGAGAGAAACACTGTTGGAGAGAATAAGCCAAGCCTGCCTCTGGTTCCTCTGAATCTGTCAGACACCAAACAAAGTCTCCATGCAGCTACAGGAAATAAGAATTTGTTGGTAGATGGCATGGAATTAGCACCTGAAGGTTTAAAGTGGTCCCATGCTTGGAAGCTGAAGCTGGGGAAATTCAGACGCAAGGCAATGCAAGGACAGCTCCAGAGTCACGGCAGGTACTCCCCTACTGCAAACATTTTAAATTTAATTTTTTCTTGTAAGAAGCCGTGTTCAGCTCTAACAAGCCCTAACTCAGGGAATCCTATGGTTTGTGCAGAGATCAGACTATTAAATCCACCATTCTGGCCTGTCCTCCGGATCTCCTGGATCCCGAGAGGAGCCCCAGGACTGCGAAGAGCCTTGCCCAGTTGAGAGCAGCCAAGACAAGAGCTGGGATTCAGCAGCCACCACAGAATTATCCCAGCAGAAAATGTGGATCTATTAACAATGTCAACTGTGAGCACCTTTTTTATTTCCTGATCTGGAGAACCACGACCATCAATCACACAGTATCACTTCCTTACAACTTTCCATTTAGATGCTTCAGATTCAAACCTCTGAAATGTCTCATTTCATTAAGTGTCTTTACACGGCTCCCTTTTGCCTGATTCAGGATGGAAAGCATTTTTCCAAGCACCAGTTTCCCATGGAAAGAAGGCTCGGTTTTTGAGCAGGCGCCTGCACACCTCCCGGGGAAGGGGAGTGGAGGACTGGCTGCCTCATCGGAGCCTGTGGGCAGCAATGCTCGTTTGATCTAAAGGGCAGGGAAGAGATAAAAGGGCTCTACCCATGCAAAGAGCAGTTATGTCTTGGGGACAGGCACCAGGCCACTGCAAAGACAACTCGTGGATGCTCATAAGAAAGAGAAGGCAAAGAGCTCTCCACGCAGTGTTAGAGAGAAGTTCAACCTGAAAAGACAAGACCCAGCTTTGCACTGATCAGCCTCCCGAGGTGCTCAGGGCCAGGGGTCTGAGCAGAGACTGGCTCAAGCCCACCTCTGCATACTCTGCTCTCTCTGCTTCTCCCTAGCAGTGCCAGGAAAGCCACCTCCATGCCCAAAAAATGATGCTGGAAGCTGGCGGGAGGCAGAGGAGGAGCAGTGTCACAGAGAGAGGTGTCTTTCCAGCTCCGTAGCAGCGGAGCCAACTCCTTTCATGTTCTTACCTTCAAAAACATGCCGCCCAAGCTAAGGGATATTACAGCCTCTGCAAGCAGCTAGAATAGGAAAAATGCAAGTGTCCAAGCCCTCAGCATCGCCAGGCCGTGGCAAGGTGGAAGCAGATCTGTATCAAATGACTCAATTTTTCAGCAATGGTGTTCCCCAGCGGATTGCTCGGCGACGGCTGATAACGAGAACAGAGCAATGTGCCCTTTTCTGCAGGGAGAGGAGACAGACCGACAAGCAGCAATTGTTCAGCCTTTCCTCCCGGTGCTGGTGTGACGGGGCCATCCTCCCCCGGCCGTGCGCAGGGACCGCGGGGGAGCGGGGCAGTGGGGGGGGACAGGGCCGTCCCCAGGGAGCGATGCTGGGGCGAGATCCAGGATGCGACGAGCTGCAGGCAGCTCCACAGCACTGACAGCTCAGGAACCTGCTCACAGCACCGCGCCACAGCCTTTCCAGTGCTGGGCTCGGGCCAACCAAGGGAAAGGTATTTTGGCAGGGCTGCCAGCAGCATCTGTTTAGCCTGGATTTTGCTCAGCTTTTGTCCTTCTAACAGAGGGGTTTGGCAGTGTCCTTCTGCAGGGGCCAGGACAGAGAAGAGCGTGGTCAAAAGGCACCTCCACCCAGCTGGAAGAGAAAGGAGCGGCGGGTATGAGAGCATCATTTTCTTTGGAGGAGCCACGGCTGGGGAAACACAGCGACCAGCTGAACAGCAAACCCAGCCTGAGCTGCACACTGGTCTGGCCTGCCTGACATCGCCCCTTGGCACCTGGCTTAAATTTTGGCAAAACACGTGGTGAAAATCCCAGGGGCTTGATGAGCGTGCCGCCAGGATTCAGGGAGGGGCTGGGCTGCCAGGGGTGCAGCCCCCAACTCCCAAACAACCACTTTCCATTAAGGAACCAAACCCCTGGTTGGATGCAATGGAAACGTCTCCTCACCCCAAGCCCCTGGAACAACTGGGATCTCCCTTGGGACAGGCGGTTCAGGCAGACCCAGTGTGCCACCAGCCTCGTCTCTGGGGTGCCCTGTTCCCTGCTCCCCTGGCAGCGAAAGCCAGGGCAGGAAGGCAGCCTGGAGATGCTGGCCACCGCCAGGATGCAACAGGGCAGGAAGCTGCTGGCTGGAAGGAGGGGAGGAGAAAGGAAGAGGAGGCATTTCGAGCTTTTGTTAACCACCCTGGCCCCTCTAGACAGGAGGGGAAAGAAGTGACCTTGGGCCCCCGACCCCATAGCAGGGTGCGGGGGAGCCCTGCGGGGCCACTGCCACGAGCACCCGCCTGCAGCCCCAACGGGCTTTGCTTTGAGGAGCTGTTTATAAACAGAGCTGGCGTGTGCTAGGAAACATCTGGATAAGAGCATTTCCAAGCATTCAAACGCCAGGCCCAGGCAGCCCAGATAAAAAAAACCCTGCTTCCACCAGGACTTCCCTTGCTGGCCCAGTGCAGGGCGCTCCGGCTGCACCTCCCCTGCCTCACAGGCCACCGGTCACGAGCTCCAGCTTGCAGAGCTTCCATTGCACCCTTTAAAATGTCTCGCTGGAGGTAGCTGCCAGGGCAGAAGGGACCGCTCCATATATCAGCTGTGTTTTACAGGTCCTTCTCTTGCTTTCAAGCACAGCAAGGGGCAAATGCTGGGTGGGGGGAAGACTTTGTCCAAACCCATGAATTTCCACTGGCTTACTTCAGTTCTGGGTTATGCCACAACCTCATGAGACGAGCTGGAAACTGCTGGTAAAGCAGCATGGTGCTCTTGCTAGCAGGAAAAGCAGGATGGAGGTGTTACTGTCAGCTGGGTGACCAACAGCAAGCCCGAAGCACCGGCCTCACAGGCAGTGGACTGGGATTGTGTGCCTGTACCCACCTGAGATGTTCAAGGGGCTGCAACCCTGCCACACCAGCTGTGCTGCGGCCACTCACCTTGCTGGTGAGAACATGGATCCTCCCCAGGTGGCTGCACCTCCAGAAATGTGGACAGCCTGCAGGATCCCCCCCCCCATGCAGCTGGGAAAACAAGGAGCTGGGTTGAAAAGAAGTGAAGTGAAACTGGATGCCGGGCCAGCCCCAAGGCGGCTGCGGTCAGAGGATGCTCCTGGAAGGCTGTGAGGTCTCAGAACACCGCTGTGCATGTGCATTGCATGAGCGGGAGCAGCGCAGTACCCAGGGAGGAAAGATACATGGCCTCTCCCTCACCAAAGGGGGAAGTGAAGGCAACAACCACAGGATAAACCCACAAAAATAAGGGGCCTGCAAGATTCTGGATGCAATAAACATCCCTGAACCAGTAAACTGCTTGCTAGAGCTCACGGGTTTGCTCCCACCTCTTGCCAGAGCTGGCAAAGTTTGCGCCAGCTGCTTGGGAGGGCAGGACAGGCAGCAGTGGTGGGCCAGCACCTTGAGGACACACTGTGTCACTGAGCTGCTTCCCTGGGGGTCAGGCGCTGGGGGACCCCAAGCCCCATCCCCAGCCAGCTGGGCACAGGGCTCCTAGTGCAGAAGGGAAGCACGGGCTGCCGTCCATCTCTGCACCACTCCAGCAGCAGCCCTGCCAGCCCAAACACCAACTAAAACAACAAGTGCACACTCTTGCTACCTCTAAATAAGCTTTTCGGTTCCTGAGCCAGAAAACAGACGGCTGACGGCATTATCCCCAGCTGCAGCTGCTGGCAAACGCTGCTGTTCCTGTGCAACAAGCAACAAGGCGCGAGCGTGCCGCGCTCCTCTGCTCCATGCTGCTGCCAGCGCTCCCCCGGGGCAGGCAGGAGGACGCAGTGTGTGGCTGCGGTCCCACTGAGCAATCCCCAGCCAAGCTGCCCATCTGCCCGGTGCCCAGTACCTGTGGGTCCCCGGCGAGCCGGCTGACAAGGCAGATGGATGGGAGCCCTGGTGGGAAGTCCCCAGCGTCCTGATGGGGATGGGGGGACGTGTTTGAAGTGGAGGAGGAGAGAGCAAACAGAAGGGATAAATAATTGTAAGGGCTTCTAGGGAGAACAGATACAGGCTTAAAAGCAACCTGGCTCCCACAGCAGCCTGGAGGACCCCCCTGACAGCGGCTTCTGTCCCACCCAGAGGAGAGGGCATGGGCAGTAGAGAGGGAAGAGTGATGGCACAGGGATAACTGTGTCGCCCGTCCAGGTGATGATGGTGGCTTTCCCCCCTAATCCTCAGCAAGAACTAAAAGTACAGCAATGAAACCTCCCTGCACCCTTCTCCTCCTCTTGGCTAAACCTCACTGTAGCTGACAGCTGCCGTCCCTCTTACCACCACTCCCGTTCAACTGTGATCAGCCCTCAGAAAAAGGCCATGTCCCCTTCCTCCAGCTCCCCACCACACCGCTCCAGTGGAGACAGGCCCTTCCGAGTTTCTGTTGCAGCCAGAGGGAAGCAGCCAACCGGGCCTGCGCCCAGAGCAGGATGCGACCCACACTCCCCCTTCTCACCCCGGCGCTGCTGGACCTCGGCCGGGTGAGCTCAGCCCTGCTGCAGATGGAGGCTTTGCAACAAAGCGACCCTTGTTGCTAATTGCTTATTTCCCATGTGCAAATGCTAAACCCCTTAAGGAGCCAGGGTGGCAGGTTCAGTACCAGCCTGGCCCAGAGCGCCTTAGCTGAGGCTGAGCAGCTTGTGTAACCCAGGAAATCCCAGCTCCACGCTTCTCGGGAGCACCATGCACCCAGCGATGTGCAGTGCCATCGCCAATACAGTGGTACCCCCCACTCTGCAGGGAAACACATCACCCTGGGGCAAAGCAATCCCAATTCCCAGCCTGGGACAAAGGGCAGGATGCGTTGGTGTGCACACCAGGGCTGCCTTACCCTCCTCCGATGGGTTCAGAGCAAGGGTCCAGCTCAGGCAGGACCTCCAGCCCTCCCCTGGAAAATGCTGACGAATGAACCAACTGAGCTCTTCAATGAGGACATCAGTAATTCCTTAACAAACTTCTCACGTAATGCACAAATTATGTCTGTACAGCACTGGTCTCTCCTAGAGCACAGTCTGCATGCCAAACTTTTAAAAGGCCTGTATTTAGAGCAGTAAATTGATTCTCGATGATTACATTTCTGCATGGACTTAGCAGTCCAAAAATGGGCACACTTAAATAGAAGATTAGTAGCAACTTGTGAATGTAGCTTGCAAGCCAAACCTTTCTTTGGAACACGGCTTTTCAAGGCCAGCCCCCTCTCACCACCTAAAAATTTTGCACCCCGCTCCAGTGCTAAAATCACCCTCTGAGTAGACATGGGACCATAAATCCCTGTCTGGGTCACATTGGTTTCCTTCCCTCTACAGACCAAACGCCTGCGGCACTAGCGGTGGTGCAGAGCAATCGGCTGTGTGTGTCAGACCATCCGCTCATTCAGCACCAGGGAAGGACGGGGACAGCCCGTTCCAGGGGCACTCTAAACCACCGCGGGCCTAATTATTGCCAAAATGGCAGATTTCTCTCACAACTGTAAGCGGACACTGCTCCGGCAGCACTCTCCTGCCTGCCTGTCTTGGAGGCATGGGCAGCCTCTCCCGGGCCACCCTCACTCACCGATTGGGCTCCAGAAGCAGGGGAGATGTTCTCCCTTCAGAGACGCTGCTGTGGGGAGGAGAAATAAAAGGCCTCTATCCCTGTTCGGCAGTCCTGGCTGTGGGATGCTGTGCTGCCACAGGGGAGTCCCGGCATGGAGGGGAGCTGCCACTGAGCTTTGGAGAGCAGGCAGGTGTTTTAGGAACCCCTCCAGAGAATTGCTGGGAGCTTCCCCATGCAGCCCTGGCACTGTACCACTCCAGAAAGCATCCCAGCTATGTGGCAAAGCCTCTCAATTTCCTGCTGTTTGTTTGTTTGTTCCTCCATCAAAGGGCTTCAGCTCTTGGAAGCTCCTTCTCCACTAAGCGCTAGTGAGGAAGCCCTTGGCTGAGCAGCACCAGCTGCCCTCCGGCTGCCAGAGCGGCCCCATCTGCTCCTCCTGGCCCATCTCCGGATGTGCTCAGCGCCAGCTCTGCTTTCTAAAGCAGATTCAAGAGCCAAGCTGAGCTAGTTGGAGACCTCTGCTATCATCTAGACCCCAGACTCCCCTCTCTACTACGCTGCAAAACCTTCACTTGGGTGCAAGGAGTCACAAATACCTGCACCGCACAGGCCAGCTTGAGCCTCGCCATTGCCCATGAACAGCATTTTTCTTAGCAGCCCCAAACCAAGCTGTGACCTCCCAAAGAGCATCATTGCCCAGCATGGATCCGCTCTTTCTTCAGTTCATGCTCTCCCATGACAAAAAAACAAGCACTGGAGATGACAGCCGTTGTGCAAATGCCCAGCTGGATCTAACCATCTGCTCCCGATGTTTAGCGTGCAGGGGCTGATGATCGACCAGTGCAGCTAGGTACTCCAGCAGCCCCAAGATGCCACCGGTGTGACACCTACCTCTGGACACCAAAACTGAGACATTCAGGAGCTGAAATTGAGAAGTCCAGGAGTTGAATACAAGTGCAGCTATGGTAACCGATACGTGCTCATCTGACACATCCTGGACTCATGTGCTATGGCCAACAAAATAAACCCTGTAGCAAAGTCACAGCAAACTTCTCAGGCTACCCTTGCAAATGAGGACCACCACCCATGTGTGCTCTCTGCAGGACAGCAAAGTCCTTGGAGGGAAAGCTTGAACCCATGCTTGGAGAGTCCCGACTGCCTTACCCAAACACACACAAGTGTCTTGGTTGTTGGAAAAAGTCATGTTTGTAATGCCCAATATCTCAAAATGGACAGTTAATAGTATTAATATTATTAATAGTATTTGTGCTAATTGATGCACAGTTGTCAGATCTTGCAAATGTATTAATCATTTTTAAATGATGTTTCAAGTTTGCTTGGTAATGGGAATAAGTGCAACCGGTCCTACATATTAACGATGTGCACAGATGTAAACAACAAAACCCTTTACCTTCTTGGATAATTTTTTTTTTATCAGACAGAAATGCTGAATTCCTGAAATCAATTCTGCTGCCAGTTCCTTGCAGGTTCTGCTTGTTCTGTAATTTTGGCTGCTTCTTGGCAGCCACTGCCAAAGAATTCCTAGAACTGTCCCCCCTACGTATCAAGCAGTAGCACTTGCTACAAATCAAGTCAAAGCCTTGAAATGGTTTAAAATCCAAAGTGCGCAGGGTTCAGCTTGCAGGACTGTGGGCAGGCAGCAGCGTTGTCACCATGCCTGGCGGGGCACAGGCAAGGCCAGTTCTCTTGCCTTCACTGACTGAGGGGCTTGGGAAACACAGAGTTGGTCATGGCAGGCAGCTCCCTGCTCCCCCAGGGCAAAAGCACTTTGAAAAGAGCAAAGTCTCCATATCAGGACAACCTGCCTGCATGAGCAGCCCACGAAGTCAGGCAGACTCAGGCAGGAGGACCTGCCTGCTGGAGATGCTTATCTCCAACTCTGGAAAGCTCCATCCCAGGCAACAGCCTACCTGCACTGCTATATCTTACAACCACCACCACTGCCTGAGCTGATACCCAGGGAATCCCAGCTGCTCCTCCTGGCTCACAGCTGTCAGCAGTACTTTGGGGTTTTTTTAGATCCCAAGAGAAGGTACAGGACGTACCATCTCAGCCCAGATGCGCCAACAGCCCGTCCTGGCTGCGGATTCAGCATTAGCCTGCTCCCAGCCCAGGATAACTCCATTCCTCCTCCAAATATCTGACAAACTGACTTAGCACTGCTGCCGTTGAGCTCCCAGCAAACATCAAGCACTGGAAGTGCCGTGCCTCTGGGTCTGGTTGCTGCACAGGCTTGCTTCTACTCATTAAGGGGCTTCTCAGGGTTATTTTACTAGCTCTCAAACAAACAAAACTCGTGTGACAGAGCACACAGCAAACCTACAGCAGCTCCCACATGATCACAAGCAGAAACAAAGCTTTTCCTTTCCACAAAATAATGTCCTGTTCAAGGTCTCCCTAGCTTTTAGGCAGAAGCAAAGGTGAACAGCCGTGCAGCCATACAAGGACTCAGTGTCGGTCCTTTGTAGTCTGTAGCTGTCCCTTTGATGTAGATATCCCTTCCTGCAGGACAAACTTTTATCATTTCCAGCACTGTGGATTCCCATGACGCCTCCAGCTTTTATTAGCTCCTTGTCACAGGGGACAGCAGTGAAGATCTCACCCACTGGCAGGACCAAAGGCAGCAGCTGCCCTTCCAGCCCCAGCTGTGTGCACCCTTGGACCTGAGAAGGTCTGGGACCTCTCCTGAGGTCCACCATCACAGGCAGCCAGTAGGTACCTTCCTCCCAGCTGCAGCAAGAGGGTAAAACCACCCACCTGAGGACCTGTGGGTTGGGTCCTCCCATTGCCAGCAGACTGCTCCTCTCCAACAAGACCCCCAAGGCAGCACTTGGGGCCCTGGGTGGTGCCAGCGCTGGTGGGCACCCAGAACCCACTGCCATGTAACAGCAGTGGCACCACGTGGGAAGCAAAGAGGCTGGTATGGCCTCGGGGATGGGACCAGGGAGTACGGTGCAGCATGCTGGTCAGGGGTCAGCCCAGGGCTGTGAGAGCAGCTGTGCAATCAATGCGGCTGTCCTGCTTCCTCTTGCATACCACCAGCGTGGCCAGAGATCTATAACCAGGAAACTCAGCAAGAATAGGGTGTAAACTTTGCCTTCTGTAATCAGAGAGTCCTCAGGACATTTTGGGGAGTGTTCCCCCCCCCTCCATTCATCTCAGCTGCAAGGCTGCTTCAAAATGGGGAGGCTTCTTCCTTCAGCACCCAGCAGTGCTCCAGGCTGGCACAGAGGCCCCCAGGAAGGTCTAGGCTGCAGCAGCATCTACATGCGGATGCTTTCACCATGCCCCAGTGGAGATCTCCGCTATGCCCCCATGCAGCCTCAGGAGGCTGACCCACAGCAAGCCATGCTTCTCTTCCCCATCACTCAAACCCATCATAGCTGGGACCATAGCTACGCAAGGCCAGACACCCCATACGTGCACTGGGGATGGTGACTTTGCCTGCCAGCCTGGTAGCTGGCTTGCAGGCTGCGTCTGCAATGCTTGCCTGCATGTTTCTTAGCAGGGCGAAGAGCACAGGAAAGCCTAGACCTCTCAGTTTGGCCAGAATCTGGCAAGGAAGGCCCAGTGCAACCTAAATATTTACACAGAGCATCATTGCCTGCCCTTTGTAGCCTGGTAAACAGGACACTGCCAGCATGCCTGAGTAGCTGAAATGCTGCAGGGTACAACAAGATTTTTAATTAAGGTTATGATGCTGTAGAAGCACTCCTTGCATGGAAAGCCTTTTGGACCAGGCAAACTTCAGATGGAGATTTTAATCCTTCCATCAAAAGCAGGAGCTCCAGGTCTTGGCCATGGTGTGGATCCACATGAGCAGGCATATGTCCGTGCTGGGAAGAGGCTCTGCCTGCAGGCCAGCACGCAAACGTCAACCTGGCAGGAGGCATCCAGTGCTGCCACAGAAAGCCCACAAGCATGTGAGAGCCTAGTGCGTAGTACTGAGTGTCCCCAACAATCCTGGCAGCGGGGCAGCTCCTTGTGGGACAAAGCTCTGCCTGCGACCCCATCCACAGAGGTGTGGACCATACCCCGTGTCACATATCCAATTCAAAAGCCGCAGGAAGGACAACACATCTGATCCATGGACAGAGCGCTGCTTCCTCCACTGCAGCTGGGGAAAAGCAAACCTGATGCCGACACCTTCGGACCTCAGACCGACTCCTGCACCCACTGTGGGCTCCTGCAACCTCTCGGCACGCAGGACCCCCTGCCAGACGCTGCCCTGTGGGGCACGGCAGGGAGGTGGATCTCCGGGGCGATCCACGTAAAGCTTTAGCAGGAGCTACTGCTCTCCACAGGCCACTCAAACCCACCCTGAGTGACCCCAAAGGACAAGCCAGCCTCCGGCTGCTCAACAGTTAAGCCCCCGCGTTTGCCTTGCAGGAGGGCCAGGAGATCCTGTTGCTCAGAGGAATGCATTTGTCCAAGACAAACAGCAGCCGGGCATTGTTTCAGCATGACTCAAACAAGTGGAAACGCTCCTGTGCCATCCTGTTTTGCTGTCTGGAGGTTTCCCTCTACCTTCAGGATGTGCAGGCAGGCTCTGGGACATTTCCTATTTGCTTTTCTCTTACTCCTCTGCTTCCCGCAAGCGTCTGTACCCAGTGCACCAGTGCGCTCAGTGCACCAGCACAGCAGCCGAGCGCTGTGCAGTCCCGGCCCATGCCCAGAAAGTGCAGCCTACAACCAGACAGCCAACAGGCAGCTGGTAGGAACAGCATCGCCTCCCAGAAAACAGTGCGTCATTTACAAAATACGCCAGTCTGCACCCATTTACCTCCTCTGAGGGGCCAAGTAGGTAACAAGGATCCAACACAGACAAGTGGATTGATCTCCATCCATCTTCCCCATTGCTTCAGAGGGGGGAAGATGTCACCCAGACCTTTCCCAGCCACTTGCTTACCCTGCCCTGAGGGTCTCAGTCCACAGCTCTGTGAGCAAGCTCAGGAAAGCTTTGCTGACTTGCCTCTGACGTTTTGCCCCATGCTGGCTACCCTGCTTTTAAGGCCTGGGTGTTCAACGTGTGCCAGTGCAGCCATGGTTCACACCGACACAACCGCTAAGCAAGGGTGCACCCACACTGCTGCAGAGTCACAGCCACAGGCACAGTCCCTGGGCACCGTGTCCTGCTTGGAAAACACCTCCTGGTCTGCTGTGGGACCAGGTACCAGGACACTGGCATCTCCCTCGGCTGCAAATCCAACCACATCACCTTGCTGCCCTTGCTGGGAATGCTTTGAGCACAAAGGAGCAATGCTGGGATAAATCCCCCTGGGCAGCGCTGGTGCTGCAGAGCGCTGCATGGAGTGGGGAGGAAAACATGAGTGGAAATTGAGAGTGCCTGCCAGTAACCCTCCTCCACTCCCATAACCACTTTCCCCACTGATGCTTCAAACCTGCGCACGTGGCAAGTCACATGGCTGGAGCTGGCACCTCTTATTTCACACCCAGAACACATTTTTATCTTGCTAAAAGTATAAAAATAGCAAAGTTTCGGGTTTTTTTTTTTTGTTGGTTGTTTTTTTTTTTTACAAAGACACCCATGCTTTGTCAGCTCGTGGTTTTGTCTGGAAGCCCTTTTAGCAGCGAGGTGTGAGCCCCACGGGGTGGAGGGCTCAGGAGGAGGGCAGGCTGGCGTTTGCACAGCACACCCCACGCCGGGTGATCTTGCGACAGGAAGGATCAGGAACTTGTTTTCACACGAAGATCAAAACAGCACAAGAAGAAAAGCACAACATAGCCCAAAGTGACCCAGAACGTCAAAACTGCAACAACAAAAAGTTCAGCCCAAAAATGCAGCCTGTGAGGACTGTTATTGCTTGGCTTGTTTGTCCCCACCGCGGGCAGCAGGAGGTGGGAGAGCACAGCTTTGGCTTGGGTCAGATATTCTGTGTCCAGCCCTGTGGTCCCGTGTCTTGTCCCCTGCTGTGCTGGAGATCTCTCCCTCCAGTGGAGCACCCCAAAGCTTAACTCAGTCCCCTCCAGGCATGCCCGGTCCAACAAAGCACATCCAGGCAGCGGGACACCATCCCCGCTCCCTAGTTATGAGTGGAAATAATGCAAAGCTGATCTCCACAGAGACCGAAACGTGGAGCAATTCCACCGTGGACTAATTGCAGGGAAACAAATGCTTAATTTATCCCGCTAACAAGTGGGATCTGCCCTGCTGGGCAGCACTGACTGAGGCTGACAGTCCGATGAGGCTCCGTGTCGCTGCTCCCTCCATCCCGCTTTAAGCTCTAACAATTGGATACGATTAACTGGGGCTGGATTTACCATTCTGGGCACCAAAATCCTGCCAGGACACCCAAAGCGGATACAGGAGTGCTCCGAGTGTAGTGTTGCCCTGCAGAGATGATACCTCAGCATCCGTGTTCCTCTGGTCCCAGCTCTCCCTGCCAAAAGCAGAAGCCGGGAGGGGAGGTGACACTTCTGCCACGGGCACAGAGACGTCTTTTTCCAGCCTGGGAACAGCAGTGACTTCTGCAGTTTGAGCAACCAGAAATGCTCTCATGAGCATGCTGTCAGCTGGCTTGGGCTTCTAGTAAACAATTGGTTGTGATTAATGACCACATGGATCACCAGTAACTGAGCAAGGCTCTCAGATCAGAGACGCCAGGACCAAACTCACGTTCTATTAACAGCACTGTACGATTTGCTTTAAAGCCACAGCTCTGAGAGCAGCCACGCAAGCATCAGCTCCATCCATAAATCACTTTAAAAACCCAAACACACTCATGTTTGGGAACAGTCCTATATCATTGAAATGTCATTGATGGGAGCTGAAGAAAAACGTACAATCTGGCAAGTTTTATCCCTTTCCAGTCTGTTTTCTTATATGTTTAATTATAAAGAAAAGGGGAAATGTCAAAACTTCCAAAATGCAAAGTGAAAGCCTCACTCCAAGAGTGCAGCCTCTGAGGAGGGGGGACCACCAAGAAGTTGGGGCACACTCACCCACCTGAACTCTTCCCCAGCTCTGGGTCCTACCCTACCAACAGGCCTGAGGAGAGGTGCATGGACATGAACCTTCATGGCCGTGGCCAGGGCCAAGGTAGAAACCCAAGCTGTTCTCATCCAAAGAGGAAAACAGGAAGCTCAAGGTCTTGCACAAATTTCAAGACTGACATTTTATTGCCCAGACAGGAGGGACGCCTGCCCTTCTCTGGAGGACCCATGTGAACAGGCAGCTGCATGTAGTCCCAGCTTCACCCCGTTCAGCCCAGGGGTGACAGCTCTCCATTCCTGGCCTCTAGCCAACCCTGCAGCTTGGAGACAACCCTCTGGTCTCCCAAAGAAGTGCCTGTACAGCTGCTTTTCCATCAATTCCCTGCTGGTGAACTTCTCTCTGTGTCCACCCTCGTCCCATCCTGCACATGCAGCTGGAACAGCTGCTCCAGATCTCTGCAGCTCAGCCTTTGCCCAAGAGTGCTGCTGGACATGTCTTAGGAGGTTCAATTATTGATTTCACTATTAAGGCTTCCAGTAGGGAAGGAAAAGACATACAGAGCTCTTAAGCCTTTTTATCTTTCTCCAAGAACATTTCCATTAGGATTAGCAAATCTAGCCAAGCAATCTCAGACACTCAAACTCTGCTCAGCTAAGAAGCCATTAAGGCATCCTGAGTTGATTTGATTCACCCTGAACTAAAAGAAAACCTGAGGTTCATCCTTGGAACAACACAGGCTAAATTAAACCAATTTCTTTAAGCACCAGCCTGGAAATATCTAGAATAGAATAGAGCATTTCAGTTGGAAGCGACCTACAATGATCATCTAGTCTGTGTCCCTGAAGCTGACCAGTGGCCCATGAGTGGGAAGAGCAGGGCCACCCCTTGGTGCGCAGCTCCCACCGCTAGCTGCCACCACAGTCAGTGCCAGCTGGTGGACAAGAGCCTGAAGAGCAAGTGACCATGGGGCTATCTGCATGCTTGTAAGCCCAGGTCACTAAGAGAGTTGCCCACTCAGGCTTCCCTGGGGAAGTATTTCTTCAGCAGAAGGTTCACTGACACTCCAGGGTCCCAGAACCTCACTTGCCCAAACTCAACCCCTATTCTCTGCCTACAGGGAAATGAAGCAACCACCAAAGGCTGCCAACCAACGGGCACTGGAAGGTGCACCTCTCCTCTCCGTCAGTCATTTTAGGCATTTCCCAAAAGATTTCTCACATCAGAAGAGGATGGGGTTCACACTCACTGCAAGCAAGCTAATGGTTGGAAAAGGCAGACTGATCTGCTTAAACCTTATGCAAGGGCGATTCACCAAATGCTGGATCAGATACTTTGTGGAAAACATGGGTGGAGAGCAAAGAGGAAAGCTAGACAGCAGGATGCAAGGCAACCATACTGCTCAGAATGAGTCCCCAAGGCAGTACTGGCCATACTTTCCTCTTCATTGGACTAACATGATGAATGACTACAGCTGAAACACACTGCTCCCAGGTCCACCTGGGCTAGAAAGATGAACAGAACAGCAATATTCACAGCGACAACCTCTGAGCCCAATGTACAAACTGATGCTCCAGAATGCAATCAGAGCACCTCAACAGGGATGGCTGGGGAAACACACCTCTAGCAGATATGCTATAATCCAGGTAAGGATTTTGGCACTGATGACCAGGAACTTGGCTCTGGAAGCCTTGTGACGGTGCATGAGAACAAGGAAACCACAGCGACACTGTACACTTTGTTCATACTGACCTACAAAATTTCAGATTAAGTTCCCCTGCAGGGATTAAAGCAGGGAGACTGCTTCCCCCTAGATTTTCTTCCGAAGACCAACCTGAGTTAAAGAGAAGACGTGTCAGCCACCCACTGCTCACCCTCTTCTCCCCACGGGGAGGGAGCTGTACCTGTACACTGGTTGCATTTCCCTGGCAATGCCAATGACTGCTCCCTCCGGGAAGTTGTCAAACTCATCAAACAGGTCTCGAATGTTGGTCTTGTACTTCAGGTCCAAGTCTACCTGGATGATCTGTGTTATTTCTGAAAACACAAAGAGGAAAAGTGAGCTATATAAGACAAAATTGTAACTAGTGATTACCAACAGCTACTTGACAAATTACACCCAATGAGGATTTGGTACAATCAGCCCCATGGGCAAGGCTCAGCCGATTTCGGACAAACGCAATCCAGCTGCAACCTCTACATAAAGGTACCAACCTTCAAGCATCACAACAGCATCTACCACTGTGCATTTTAGGCACGATTTACTTCAGAAACCATTTCTGGTGATCTCCTGCTTCTATCCACCCCCTCCCTCCTTCCTTGCAGAAGACTAGTTTTCCGTATGACTCACAAAAGCAAGAAGTAGCTTCAACCCAGCCTTTCCCTTTCTGGAAGTGCTTCTGCAGGAGCAGCCACACAAACCCCCATGCTCACCTTCTGCTACCTACTTCTGGGAAAAGCTACCAACTCCATGAGTGTTTCCCAGCTCCAGCCCACAGAGCATCCCCTGGCTTGAAGTATCAGAGCAATTCCCATCACAGACAACATCAATAATTCACCCAGCCACAGGACACCCTCAGTAACACCTGCACAAGCTCATTAGCTGCCAGCAGCCTGACATGGGCTTCCCCGAGGGCAGAGATTACAACCCCCTGCCTGCACAGAACTGCTGGCGATCTGCGGCAGCCTGGAAAACTTTATTGTTGCCAGTGGTACTCTGTCAGAGACAAGGAGGGTTGTGCAGACATGGAAGCATCTTCCACTTGCAGTGGGAAAGTAGAGAGCAAGGAGGGGCTGGAGGACATCATTATCATGGCCAGGCCTGAGCTCGTTAACAGGGTCAGGCCCCTGCCTGCATTTGTCATAGTCTCCTCTGCAGGACAGGAGACTGATTGATGGACATGTTGCTTGGGAGAGGGTGCAGGAGAAGTGCCTCATCAAGACTGCTTGTCCCAGGCAGATCTGGGGATGCTGTATGGATCACAGTAGGCTGAGTGGAATGAGGCAAACGCAAATGCTACGAGAAATTGGACCATCGAAAGGGTTCCCCCAGCCCCGGGCAAAGCCATGGTCATCTTCTGGCCAACCAAGCTCAGCTCTACTCAGGGACTGTGAGCAGAGTGGAGCCATCCCCCGTGGCGTTATGTAACGCCACTGCTATTTATATGTGTTACAAAAGCCAAGAGCAAATTGGCCAGGTTGCTTAGCGCTGGGCACTAATTGGATTATAAAGACTGTCAACTTGTTTCGACCCCACTCATCATGCACAGGTGCCGTTACAGCTTCCTGCAGGCTAGATCTGCGTGTCACCACTGCTTTCACAGCCATCAGCAAACAAGGCCCTCATCCTTCCTCCTGCCCAGTACTTGCAGGCAGGAGTACAAGCCCAGCCTGCCCTCACCTTCTGCTGCCTGCACCCTCCCTGGCTACAGGCAGGGCTTCCCATCAGGCTGGCATTTCTGCAGCGCTGCCCAAGCTCCAGCCTTCACACCACCGTGGTTCCTCACCCCGCCGTGCTCAAGACAGGCTGGCTACCCCTAGTCTGCTGAGAGCAGGAGGCAATCACTCTGTTTTCAGCCCCCAAAGCCACCGTCGGGACTAGAGACTCAGAGACGCTGAGAGCAGCCAGGCAAGGGCAGCTGTCCTCCGGCACAGGAACACAGCTTTGCCATTGCAAATGCGTTCGTCACTTGGTGTTTCAAGCAGACACTGGGCTGTACAGCAGCGCTGAATTTTTTGCGGATCCTGCACTAATCTGGAGCTCTTGGCAATTGGTTGTATCTACCACACTGTCCTCATTTAAAAAGGAAAAAGCCCTGTGAGGTTTAGCAAGAAATATACTGCTTACTCTGTGAAGCATCCAAGCAGAAATATAAATCAAGGAGAAATAGTATCTAAGCTACAACCCAGGCTGTATCCCAATTTATTTTTTTAACATCCATCACTCTCTGTCTGCTAAAGGGAAAGGCCACACTCCCTTCAGCCAGCAGTATGGCAATCCCCAGGCCTACCTAGTATTTACCACCACCATAATCCTCTGTTTGCAAAGATTTAAAACCCAGGCGTAGTAATTCACTACAGGCTAAAGCAGGTCTTGACCTGAAAGCAATTTCCCTCAGCCTTCCTAACTGCTTTAGAAATCACTAGCACAACTCAAGCAGATGAATAGTCAGAGTGGAGGATTTCTGCAATGGGGAAGGAGACATGTACCCCAAACTCCCCAGTGGTCCATGCCACAGTGGTGCAAAACCCCAAATCCTTAGCACTACCTCCTCCAGGGTGAGGAGACCCCGGACTTACAGCAGAAGCTCAGCCCAAGAGAAACAGTGGGGGAGCCCGAGCCCTCCAAGGTGCTGCAGAGGACGGGGAGAGGGGATGGGGTTCCCAGGAGGATCCCAGCATGGCTCACTCTGGTGCACAGCAGCTTTCTGATTCCTCATCAGGTTTCAATTAAATCAGCCGTGAGGCACGTCATCTGATTGTTCTCTAAAATTACAGATGAGCGCTAACTGCAATTAATCACAGCAGAGAATGAAAGCTGAGCTTGGGGGAAGCTCCAATCCTAGTCCTGCCTGCCCCAGCACCCCGCACTGGTGCCATGCTGTGCTGGTAGAGCCTCCCAGGAAAAACTCACTAACAAATTAGACCCAGAGAGCACAAAGTACTTTTCCTTTTTTTTTTTTTTTTTTTCCCCCCCTTAAAGCAAGCTTGAACTGCAACACTGAGACAAAAATGAGCATGGGTGACATTAAGCGCCGCTTTGCCAGATGCAGCTTACAGGGATGGATTAATGGCCAAGATGATTTCTCTGCCTGGGACTGGCAAGGGGCCAGGCACTAATATTTATGATGTATCATGCTCTTTTGCCCTCTTACAAAGCGCTTTGTCCTGGCTGCCATATGGGGGTAGAGGAATCGCGTGCTCTCTTAGGCACAAACTGCTTGGAGGGGTCCAGCTGGAAATGTGGGAAAAAGCTGAGAGTGTTTTGCTCAGCAAGCAAGTTTTTTGACTTTGCCATACTATATTTTACCCTCTGCTCCATTCAACTCCAGCTCTTCCAGCCATGGTGCATAAAGGGGAGTTATGCCACTCAAAGCAGAGATGATCTCCATTAGCAGTGACAGCTTTACAGCACAGGCTGGCCCTGTTTAATGTTCATAATGTTTTATTGCAGCCTCATACCAGCAGCAGAGCTGCTGTCTGGGCTTGGCTCAAACCCTCCCTCCAGCCACGTCCAGAGGGGAAAGACCAGCTTAAGGGATGCATGATCCCACAGCAAGGTCTGCAGCGCTGGAAACCAGGAGAGAAAGGCAGCACCAGTGCCTTTGCCACCAGCGAGTCTCTGCCTCCCCAGTGCTGCAGGCAGCCAGGGCAGAGGCATGCAGCAGCAGCGTGCACTCCCCGTGGCACAGACAATGCTGCCGCACTCCACGCGCCGTTGGCGCATCCACAGGTCACCTAGTGATGGCCAAAACTAGTCTCTGGAGCATGACATGTGATTTGAGAGGCTCCTGTGTGAGCTACAAACCTCCTGGACACCAGGCATCCCTGGATGTAGGTGTGGGGAGCCCAGGGTGGTTCACCAACCATACACTGGGCTCTAATAGACAAGGCAGAAGACACAGAGCCCACAGCTTGGCCTCCGCGTGCAGCACAGGCTGTTCTGTGGGCAAACTTACATCCATCACAACAACTTTCTCTGTATGAGGGTTGCTACCCTGGCAAAGCTGAGCCCAGATGGCAGGCGCAGGGCTGGGGCATAAGCGCTGGCCTTGGCTCCAAACCCTCTTCCTCCACACAAACCACGCCAGATCTGGGGCAGAGACGTGCCACCACCGGCAGGCACCGTCACTCCGCAGAGAGGGAAAAAGAATGAAAATAATAACTTGTGTCCAGGAACAAATAGCAAAATGGAGAGCTGCCATCACAATGCAAAGGGCAGAAGTTGTCCAATGGCGTGGACTTAATCACTGTTAACTGAGCAGTGGTTTAACAGCTTTAGAGTAGAAGAAACGAGAATTGAAACCTCCTGGAGGTGGTGTAGCTCTTCAGCCCATTGACACAAGCTGAGCTCCCTCCTCCAAGTACAAAATCCTGCCTGCAGCTGGTCTGGCAGTGGAGACACTGCAGGGAGCGGTAGGATGGCAGGAGGGGACAGGTCACCACCCTGCCATGCTGCACTGTGCCCAAATCTCACACACACTGCTGAGGCAGATGCCTGTCACCAATGCTAGTGGTGATTTGGGTCTGCTCCCGCCATCCTCTGCACCGGGGTCTCCACCTGTCTCAACAAACCAGTTTTGAAGGACCTAAGCACCTTGGTGCACCATGCCAATGAGGAGAGACTCCTCCGACATGTATCAGATGGGAGCACCCTGACCTCCCTGCACATCCTCTGCATCACAGCAGTGACCTCCAGGGCCAGAGGCTGGTGCCTTGCGCTCAGGCAGAGCAGAAGAGGTGAGATTAAGGCAGATACCACCAGGATTGCTGACCATGCCTTGCGTGCTGCATGACCCAGGCATGCCGCTTCGCCTTTACCCATGGAGCCAGCAGCACCAAGTCTTGCAACATATGGACACAGAAGCCCCCTCCACCCTTCTGGAGACTGCGTGGGGGGCAACGGCCTCGCAATGGCAGGGCGATAGGCAGGGACAGCAGCTGCCAGGTGCAGAGCAGCTAAGAGACCCTTCTGCAGGGACAGCAGTGGCAGCAGCCAGCATGGGTGACACCGTGCAGCGAAGGGACAGGAGTGTCCCCTGCTGGCTGCAGCTCTGGGTGTTGCATGGCTGCTGCTGGGGTCTTGGGAAGGGCTAGGGGGTGGCTGTGTGTTTCGCCACCTGATTTGAACCGTCACAAAGAAGATGGCTGGGCAGCCCAGGCTCTCTGAGTTGGGACCAGCAGGGCTGGAGGACTCAGGTCTGCTGGTCTGCAAATGCTGGGCACACCTGGACAGCTTCCCTTCCACCTCTCTCCATTGCTTTGAGTTTGGCTCTGACTGCCGATGATTTTTTTTTAGCCAGAAGGCTTTTTAGCTGTCCCCATCACGACAGGGTGAGATCCCAAGGAAAGCAGGAGCTGTGAAGGACCAGCAGCAACTTTCGCATCACTGCCCCAGGCAATAAACCTCCTGGAGCAGGGCAGCAGCAGCCCCTGCTCCAGCGGGCAGCGTGCCTGCCGGCAGCAACGCGTGGCTCTGCAAAGCCGCCCGCGCTGGCTGTGAAACCAGGATCCTCCGCCCTTGCCGGCTCAGAGGGACGCGTGGCCAAGAAAAACACCACTCCTGCGGCCAGCACCAAGGCCAGGCGTGGGTGCAGGGTAAGCAATAGGCTCTGGAGGGTCCCTGCACAACCTGGAGGGTGCTGCCCAGCAGCAGCAGCTGGCCACCCCCAAAAGCCTCCGCTGCAGCGGGAAGCAGAGCACGAGTGCAGCTGCAGTGCTGGGCGGCAATGCCAGCGCCACAAGCCCAGTGTGGATACTCACCGTTTATTTATGCAAACACGCTGAATTGTCCATCCTGCCCTTCATTAGAGGCTCCCTGTGTTTGGCTCACCCCCCTGCGCTGCCAGCTGCCCCCAGCTGCTCTCCCTCCTGCTGTCAGCAGGGCTGTGAGCAGCTTCCTCTCTGGTTGTGTGCTCCCCCTGCCAGGCCTTATTTTCTCCACAGATAAACTCTGCCCCTCTGCTTCCAGGATTAATCACTGCTGCCTGCGCAGCTGACCCCGACAGCACTGGAGAGCCTCGCCCAGAGGAAGGCAGTCGAGGCGGGGGCATGCACGCACGCATGCAAGCACAACACGCTCTGCAGAGCTTGCTGCCAGTGTGCCGGTGACTGGGGGGCTGCAGTCTGCCTTCCCAAGACCCGATGCTGCTCTGGAGCCCATCCTCCCAAAAGCAGACGATCCTACAAAGCCCCGTGCCGGCAGAGCTTGTCAAGGTGCAGACAGCTTACCTTCCAGCTGCCCACTTAAACGCAGGTCCTCATCTCTGCCGTGCAGCCAAAGGTCCCCTCTGCTCCCTTGGGGCAGCCTAGGAGTGCCCCTCCCCATCAAGCAGCCTCCCCTCACTGCAAACAGGGCACCAGGGGAGGGCAGGAGGTGAGGGGGGACGTGCCCAAGCACCCCTGCTGCTAACCATGCCACGACGCTGGTTTCTGCGGCACCGATTAGGCACCCAGCAGAGCAGAGGCTGCTGCACAGCAATTCCAGCCTATCAGCTAATTAAAAAATTAGGCTACCTGCCAGAGACAGATGACAAATCATTGTTACCACCCACGCAGGGCAGGCACCTGGGTAAACTCAGGGGTCTGGTGCGGCAACAACAGCCTTGCGTGCTGATAGCAGCATCGTTTTGCTCGCCTTGCTCCACACCCCACAGCCACCTCCAGAGGGATGGGGAAGACTCAGTAGGAGATGGATGTGTTTTGTTCCAGGAAATTAATTTTTCCTGGGTATCCAAGTGTCTCCTCGTAATCCATCAAGGTCTGAGGGACTAATATTTAATGGTGCTCAACACCTCGGCTCTTAACCGGACTCCAAAGCAAAGACATTGGTGAGCAGACAACAGCTTTCAGGATGGAGTTGGAAGTGCTGCTGGGGGAGGAGTGTGAAGACACTTTTTGGAGCTGGAGGAAGAGCAGCAGGAAACCTTTTAATCAGACAAAATAACGTTTAATTCCAGGTTGCCATAAATTACAAAGCCGTGCGAATGGAAAGCTGTGAAGTTACAGGGGGGTGAGAGGGAAACCAAAAGGAGATACAGGAAAATAAATGCACTAAGGTAGATGAGCTCATGTCCCGATTAACTGCACAAGGTGGGGGAAGGGGCTGCAGGGCTGCAGGCAGATTTTGTCCTTGTTTCTTCCTGCTAAGCTCTAATGAGCTATGGCAGAGTGGGGAGCAAGGCCGTGGGGGAGAGCAGCCCCGGCATCAATGTCGGGTGACGCCCAGCAGCTTCCACCCTTTGGGGACGGCGGAGCAGGGCTGCCTGGGGAGGGAGGAGGGCAGCACCCACTCCAGCACCCACTCCAGCACTGGGCGCTGATAGCCCGCCACTCCATGGGGAGGGGGGAAACAGCCACACGTGCCTGCCCCGGCCTGACAGATCTAGGACATCCAAAAATAATCAATGGTGGCACCGCAGCGAGACGCAGCCAGTGGAAAAGATGAGAAGTGACACCAGCCCTGAGGGCTGCGGGTCGTGCCAGCCCCCAGTGGCAGCAGTGCCGCGGGGAAGGGGCCTCTGCCATTCCAAGCACCCGGGGGCTGCTGGGTACCTGCTGAGCAGCATCCGTGTCTGCCTCATTGCAGCAGCCCTACTGAAGGGCTCCTCCGCAGCAGGGCTGGGGCCGAGGGACTCTCCTGCCAGGAGAGGCACGTCCTGCAGGCAGCCAGACGGGGTTAGCATCTCATTTCAGCAGGTGAGGACCCCTCTACAAGGCCACAGCCTCCAGCATTTACCTGGGGTGGGTTTATTTAGGTCTGATGTTGCCTGCTTCCAGAAAGCACCGTGAAAACAACTCCCGCTGCACAACAGGCTCGCCTCAGCAAGGAACAACGGCTGGCACTGCTCTCCCTATTGCTCGCAAATCTTTCACTCCAGCCTCTTCTCTTCTCATCACAGGATCTGACATGAGTGCGTGCAGTCCAGAGACAGGCCAGGGGAGGAATCTGTCTGTTTTTCATGTGGCCACGGCATGAAGCAGGGAAGGAGGTTTTGAGAGCACACCAGAAACACTCACTCCATCCCTCTAAAGATGGAAACATTTTTGACAGAATAAACCCTTCAGCTACTGCAGCATCCCATGGGAACTGTGGCCTGGGAGCACGTGGCTCTGGGGCCATCTCCCATGACTCCACCACAGACCCCAATTTTCTGTGCCTCCTCACAACATGTCCACTTCAATAATGCGAGATCAGGCCTGGAGCATCTGGGACGCAGGCACTCTCCTCCTAGCACTCTCCCAACCCACTGCATCTCTGTGTATCCCCGATGTGGTGGGGAATGCTCAGCCAGCAGGAAAGGATCAGGAGTGACGCTCTCTCAAAATGCTCATTTATTACAGTGTAAGTCGCTGAGTTTTATGGGTAGCTGCACCGTGCACCAGGAATCGCTCTGCAGTTGACAGGAGGAAGAAGAGGTGGTGATGCTTCCCCATCTCCCTCTGCCGAGGGAGATGGGGAAGGCCTTACAGGCCTCTGATGCACATTTCTCTGTTCATTGTCTGACACAGGATTAGTGCACTGTAACTCACTGCACACAGGCACTGCTGAGGGGAAACACTGCGTGCAGTTACCTGGCACCCCACAGGCAAACAGAGCCCGATACAGGTTATCCCATTTGAACATCACAGCTGCAATGGCAAACCAAACCCTCATGCATGCACACCTATGTTTTCAGGATGCTGCCCTCCTGCTTTTACAGAAACGCACTAGCAGAAGACAGTTACTTGTCAAGGCATTGTTCCAGCAAACGGACTATTTTCCTGACACCTCTCTGCTTAACCCACTCCTCCCAGCTCCCGGGCTCTCCAGCTCCACAGCCAGTGGCAGGCATGGTCCGGGTGCCTGGCCTCGGCACAGGCAAGGTGCCCCAAGGCAGAGCGCAGCTCAGCGCTCGCTCCAACACGTCTCCTCCCTGGCCTTTGCCCTCCCTCCAGCGCTGCTCGGTGGGAAAGGCGTAAGCTGATGCTCACAGAGGCTGCTGTCTCTGGGCCGGGACTCCCAGAGCAGGCAAAGGCTGATAGCAGTTTCATGGGAGACCAAGCCAGAGCCAGCAGCTGGAGCCTGCTGCAAGCAGCACCAAACCCCAAGTGGCCTGGGACTTGGTCATTAACAGGCAGCTTGGACAAACATTATAATCTGGTCTACGCTTAACAATCAGTACAGCCGTTGATAATGAGCTGGAGAAATTGCCCTGTTCAGAGTCTGAGGCCAGGGAGACCACTGGACTGCCCATTTGATCCTGGTGTGTCACGGACATTAAGTCTGGACACCTGCTATGAAGCCAATGGTGCAGCTCCCTGCCAGCGGCCGCTTCCCCGGACACAGTGCCAGTTATTCACCTGTGATAGCCGGACGTGCTTCCCCCCACCACACACAGCCGCGTCCCCCCGACGTGCTCCTGCACAGCTTGCAGCTCGGGGAGGTCCCCAGGCTTGGTGTCTATCAGACAGCATCTTGCAATGATTTCCTCTTTCATGAGGCAGCCCAGCATCTACAACGTCCTGCAAGGAGCTCCATAGATCACCACACTCTGTTTTAAACCTGCCTCTCACCAACTTTGATGCCCCCCAGTTCTTGCACAAACATCTGCCTCGCATGGCTCGTGGCTTCATGGACTACACCGTAAGCTCCTCTGCCAGCCCTCTCCCAGACTGGAGGGTCCCAGTCAGCCACGTCTGTCCCGTACAGAAGCCACTGCTCTTCTCTGAACCTCTTCTAGGGTTTTTCCAACACGTTGATACACCATAAATTTCAGCAATACATAATGATCAGTCCTGCCTTGTTTTCCTTCCTTGTAGCTCCTCATCTGTGTTTAGTCACACAGAAGCTTACTCACTTCTCCCACTGCTGCTTAGTTCCCTTACAAGCCTTACCCTGATGAGTAACTTATCAAATGTACCTGCAGATCAAGCTCCTGAGTTTTCAGTCAGCAAGTCCCCAGGTGCATCTTCACAGTAGAGCACCACCCAGCTCCTACTTCTCTTATCCATCGCCTCTTGTAAGCACTGCAACCAGTGATTTTAATAATTTAGTAGTATCTCACTTCGCCAATTTCAATAGTGATAATTAGGTCAAGCATTTCCTCACCAAACATTTTCTCCCAAATATTTTCCAACACATCCACTTTCTTACCCAGATTCATAACACCAGAATAAACCAGACAGGGGATTTGCTCTCTTCTCCCTCTTGGCCCCATGCTCTTAAAGCATTTAAAACAAACTGAAGGTGAGCTGAACAGCATTTGCCTCACTCCCTGGCTGTTAGCTAGACACCTTCTGATGGCTCTTGCTGTCTGCTGTGCATGCATATGGAGCATCTCTGGGATGCAGCAGGCATCAAAGCAGAAGAGACGCTGGGTGCGAGGAGGAACCATCCTGTTGAGCTGTTTTCCTGGAGATCTACAAGCCTAATTTTATACATATGCTGTAAGAGATCCTGTTAGCGGATTTAAACATTGCAGTCACACGCCATCCTGCTCTGCACTCTTCCCTTCACCACCCGTGTGAAGACACAGGGCCATGTTAGCAGGAGCAGGAGGGCCCATCCTCGCTGGCACACCTTCTCCAGGCAGACATCCCAGCTGCGGCTCTGCTCAGCTGCATCCCACCAGGTTTGGGGAGCAGAGTCATGTTCCTCTCCCTGTCCACCCAGAAAGGTACCAGCATTAAGGAGTTAGTGCTTCGCCAGCGCCTGGAAGATGCAGCATGCTGCACGAGGGCTAACCTCATGCACGGCAGAGCCCAGGGGCCCTTTGCGCCCCGTGCTCATCTCCCACCCTTCATCAGGACTTCTGCCTTCAGGCTGGGCCAGTCAGTGGGAGACAAACCCCGAGAGCTTGTCCACACACTGCCGGGGGGGGGGGAGAAGGAGACCATATTCAGAGATTATGCTACTCCCCAGGAAAAATGCCAGCCAGGAAACCGTGCTGCCTCCAATTTGTCAAATATCATCTTCAGCCAAGTTCTGCTAAATATCCTCATGCCACGTGAGGCACAGTACCTCCAGCCAGGTTTCAGAGACTCCCCTGAGCTAATGGACTCCACTCTTCTGCCCAAGTTGGCAGAGACAAGCCACAAAGCTGCTTCTCCATCCTGTCCCATTTTCCCTCTGCTCCTTCTCTCCTCCCACAGGCTCATCCTGCTGCAGCACGGTCAGCAAAACCAATGGAGTCAAACACCAAACGGCAGTTTTCAAAGCTCTGCCCAAGCTGCTGGATGCTGACGTCTCTCCCTCAGCCCACCAGCTGCTGAGGACATCCAGCTGCTAAACTAATTCTCCCTGAAAACTACCTGACTTGGGCCAAGGATCAGGACCAAGAATTCCCTGGGAAGCCCACAGCTTCCCCAGACTGCCCCTCTGCCACCCCATCTCCTCCTTCCCTCGCATCTTGCCTGCCAGGCAGACCTGCCCATGCTCTTTCACATGTCCATAAGGAGGCTGATAAAAAGCTTGCTGAGTCCTCTTAAGTTACATGACTGAAATGACAAGTGATTAGAGGGATTGAAGCCAGTCGGGAAGTGAATGGCCACCTCTGGATGTGCAGACTGAAAAGGAAGTAGAGAGGTCCGAGTCCTTGTCCTCCCTTCCCCTCCTAGCACGGCTCTGCAAGTCCCAAGACCATTTCATGCTGGCATCATTCTCATCCTGGCAGCTCCTCCTAAGCCTGAACCCTGCTTGTCCACTCCCTGTGTAACGTTCCCATCACTTCTCCCTTGCAGAACCATTGCGATGCATCAAGCCCTCCTCCAGCTCCTCGGGCCTGGCCACACCGCATTAAAACAGGATTTATGAGCCTCATGCACAGACTAGAGTTATGCAGTCTGCACTTCTGCACGCTGCATACCAAGTCCCCAGCTGGTTTAAATCAGATTAACTCCACTGATGTAAGACATTTAAGGCAAGAGAGTTCCATGATTTACACCAGCTAAGAAGCTGTTATATTATAGTTTGGCAGCTGCGGGTTTTAGATCTGAAGTTTTTTGGGCAAGGATCCCAAGCAACAGTGAAAGACAGAGCAGCTGAGTGGCAAAACCCATTTATTCTCAGTGCAATGTGCACACAGCCAGCACGTGTTCCACAAAAGTCTTTTAAAAAAAAGAAAAATAACCCTGGTGTTCGGTTTTCGGTGCCATTGGTCTGCAAAGTCAGTGCCTTGTCACAGCTCCAAGGCTCCAAACAAATCACTAAGTCATGATACTCGGGAAATGCCTCCCTTCAAAAAATGATAAATTTGGGAAACCAAAGCCAGGCAACTTCAATGCAAAGGTTGCTAGCTAGTGAAAAAAAACTATAGACTGATTAATAAAAATGCAAACAAACACACATGAGAGTTTAATATTCAGATCAGGGACTTCGTTTCTGCTGGAGGATGCTTAAGCTTCCAATCAAATCTGGCTTCCACAACAAACTGGTGCTAACACTATGGAACCAAATGTGCCTGCAGAGGTGCACAAAAAGAAGCAGCATTGAGGGCAGGTGAAATGACACAGAAATGCACCAGGAAAAATGCTAATACTACCTGAAAAGGAAGGTTTAGTCCTTTCTCCTCCAACTTAGCAAAGTGGCTTGCTCATGCCAGCAGAGGCTGGTTTGTGAGAGCCAGGAGAGCAGCAGGAGCCCAGTGCCATTCCTACGCCACCCGCAAGACTGCAAGTGGGCAGCAGAGCTGCAGCCTTCCCTGCTGCCTCCCGTCCGGTGCTGGCTGCGTGTCGGGAAGCAGGGAACGGGCTGGGGAGCCCCGCCAGCCCATAAATCACCAGGCACCCAGTGCAGTAAATCTGACCTCCCTTGCAAGGGAAATGTAAATCAGCTTTACTAGCAGCTTCTGAAACAAAAACTAAGCTCATGAAACTGTAAAAATGCCTCTCTAAACATCCTGTGCCCCAAACAGACCATTGAAAGCCCCATCAGGCTGAGGGAGAGCAAACAAGCTTTCCAAGAGATGAGACAACCAGCAGGTTGATGAACTGAGAAAAGGCTTTTCAGACTGAGCAGCTTCTTGCTGGCAGGCGGCACAACATGGATATCTTTAGCGCATGCTAAAGACAGGGTAGGGAATCGGACGAGTGAATTAGCCAGCATTAATACCGTCATTTGTATTCAGCGTACTTCAAAGTACTCGCAATGCAGACATCACCAGACAAAAAAATAAATTACCCACGTCTAATGGAGAGCAAAGTACAGCACATTCGCTGGAGACCAGAGTAATGATCGGCAGGGTTGGATGGGACCCTCGGACCTGCCTTGCCCCACAGCCCTTGGGGAAGGGCACAGGGGGACAGGACACGAAGCAGGCCACCTCCTCCCTCCCTGCTCTTCCCTAATTCCTGCCAGCACAAATTAAACACCACTGCCCCACCACTTAATGAGCTAGCGTGGGATGGCTGTGCCTCCCAGACAGGGGCATGGCCAGAGAAAGCCTCATGAACTGGTGCAGAGGCAGAAGCTACTGGGCAGAGCCAAACTGGGACAGGGCCCAGCAGGGGACAGGGGAGTTGCCCCCGTAACGTCCCAGCAAGAGCAAGACTGCACCTGAGATCCATGGTAGGAAGACTGCAGGGAATCTTCTGGCTGAGCAGAGGCTCCAGATGCCGAGGAAGCTGCGGGTGGTGCTAGCCACCAGCTATTTCAGCAACACACACATGTGGGAAGGGGCTGCCACTGCGTGCCATCCACAAGCAGCTTTGAGAGGCTGGTCACCTCTCCTCCTGGGGCAGGCGTACGGCCAGGCAGCACCCCAGGTCTCCTTGCCGCCACTGCCAGCGGCACCCTGCTGTGGCACAGGGAGGGCGACAGGCAGGGCTGGGGGAGCTCCGGGGAAGGGGTTCAGAGCACAGGGATCCAACACCCTCCCCGTGTGACCAGTCCAAGGCTGGAGAGCACGCTGGACCCAGGAGAAGCACCCATGCGCAGCTGGGGAAGGAAAACATGGCATCAACTGAGCCAAGCCCTCTTTGCCAGCTGCCTTGTTTTCCTGCAGATTTATTGTTGTTCCCGCACTCAATAACAGCAGAGCAAAGGCGCAATAAGGAAACTTAAGTGATCTGTGGCTGCTAATCAGCAAAGCTTTCCAAAAGCTCACCGAAGCCAAGAGGAAAGGCTCGACAACTGCTCTCTGCTGACGCTTGCTAGCACACAGCCGGGCAGCCGTGCCACAAACATGAGGCACCTCTTTCTGCTGACACCCCATGGGGAAAAGGGCTGTGATCACACACAGGGCAAGCACACTTGCTCCTGTCTCGCCTCTCCTACCACCTTAGGGTGCGAGGGCAGGGCCAGCTGCGGCACAGATAACATCCTGCCAGCAGAGAACTGGATGTGAGTGGTCTTGAACCGAAGGGTCCATCACTGCAGGGAGGAGCAGAACCCCGGGAGCCCACCGTAAAAATTCGTTAACTTTCTTTGCATTTCACACAACAATGGATAACATACCAGTGCAGAAGAGAGTCTGTGTTGCCAGAGGCAGCTGCTGCGGCAGCTCAGCGGAGGCTTACCTTTGGGCATGATGCGATGCATTGCGACCGACAAGAAGAAGATCGAGTCACTGTAGTAGGTGCCTGATCCAGCACTGAAGTGTTTCTGCATGGCTTTGACAATTGGAAACAGCTTTTCTGTCAGCTCGTTCACATCATGGACTATTACCTAGGAGAGACACCAGAAACACCACTTAGCCACTGCCTCGGGGGACTGGCTCAGTGCTGGCAGCCTTTGCTCAGCCTGCACTGGCACAGGGAGAGGGGGAGGTTGTTAAACACAAATACTGCTTGTGGCAGTGCAGCTGCACAAAGGGGCCCGACTGCCCTGGCCCCTGCACACTGCACAGCCCCCTGCCGTGACAGTTAGCTAAGGCGTCAGGGAAAGAAAGGAGGGAAGGATTTTTACGACCATTTCATAAACGTGAGATGGGCTGAGAGACTCAAATCCATTCATACAATCAAGTCTGTTCAACGTTTGGGGTTTTTTTCTGGCCTGTTCCCACTGCCTAATGCAACCACATATCTGGTCTCCCATATGGAGTCCGTCAGAAGAGGTGACGGTTCACTCCAGGCTCTGGCATCCTGCCGTTTTGAGGCAAGCCAGACCACGTCACTTACCCTGAGGACCAAGACCCGCTCCCTGCTACAGAGGCAGGCTGCGACAGGGCCAGGGACGCAGCCCGGATTTCCTGAACCTCCGCCCAGCATGGAGGCAAGCTCTGCAGCACGTCCCGCCGAGGCTGGAGGGGGAGAGGAATGACGGGCCACAGCACGCTGATGAAAATCCAAACATCAGCAGTTACAGCAGAGCCAAGCATCTTCTCTAGATGGATCTCAGCCTGCTTTGTGCTGGAGCTTTGCTCTTGCTCATCCAACAATGCTCTGCACTCCTTAGACCTGCTGGAGCCCACGCACCAGCACCAGCACATTGCGCAGGTCGTGGCTATGGGCCAGAAACAGGAGCAACTGCAAATGTACCTTGTCAACTACTGAAATTTTACAAGCTTGTAAGAAATTTTGGTCAAAGTCCGAGAAACAGGAACTTCCATGCAGCCCAATGCTTGTTAAACACACAGAAGGATGCAGGTCACTGAATCACACAAGATAACAGGAGGGATTTTCAGGGTAATTAAGAGGGACAAGGGACACGACCCCGGTGCGGATAAGGGGGAGTGCAGGAACTCAAGTGTGGAGACTTGAGGTCGCACCGCCTTCTTCAGGCCAGGGAAAGCAGGAAGAGCCCAGTAGGAACTGAAGGCCAGTGAGGACACGACTTTGCAACAGTACTTGAATTTTGGAAAGGAGAGCCTATATCCCTTGTTTGAGGGATACAGAGACACTTCTGTAAGGCTTCAGCAGGGAACTCAACCCCATGACTCCATAGGTCCCTTCCAAACTAAACTATTCAACAGTTCTATAGTTTTACTCCTTTTTCTTACTAAAACTTCATCTGCTCAAGAGCAAGGAGCCCTGCACTATGCACTTAAACATACAAGATAGAGCATTTGCTTTTTTTAAACCTCAATCAAGTCAAGTGCTTCAGAGGAAAAGGCAGCCTGAGCGGGTGCAATGACCATCCGTCCTCTCTATGAGATGCACAAGGGCTGCTTTGATGCCCAGCGAGGCTGGCACAGAGACAGAGCCAGGGAGCAGTCTGGAGCTTGTTCCTCCCACACTTTCTCACAGAAAACATTACCCTGATCAAAGCGCTCTCGCATCCGAGCAGAGCTCGCCAGAGGCGGGGAGCTGCTCATGGGACCTGCAGTACACCGAACAAGGCACGGTGATGGGCCCATCCCAACCCTAGGCACAGCAGCTGAGCACACAGTGAGGTGCCATTGGAGGAAACCCCAAACACTCGCCCTTGGCCAAGGGCTCGATGCTGGCCCCCGCCATCAGCCAGGCGCTGTACGACAGCCCTTGCACAGGCTCTGTGGCCAGCGTGTCCCTCGACAGGGCAGCCACGCTGCTGGCGTCCTGGCTGCTGGGCTCAGGGCCAAGCGCCTGCAGGAGGATGGCAGGCAAAACAGAACAACACGTACCAGGAATTGGGAGAGCTCAGCAGCAGTCACACCTGGCTTTGGATAACACAGCATACATAATCCTTCCCTGAGACACAGTAAGGGAGGAAACTCCGTTACCAGGAACATTACGGCAGCATCTTGCCCCAGCCCTGCCAAGCTTCACCAGCACGGTTAGCACCAGCAGCACTGCAGGAACGGGCAGGAGAGCAGCACAGCTGTGGGGAGCAGGTCAGCAGCACCAAGCGCTGCTGACGGCAGCTATCCCTGGGTTACCAAACACAGCAAAACACCACTATTCTCCAGGTGCAAAGGCACTGACCACCTGTGCATGGAGCTGAGCACCACCAGCACTGGGATGCGTAACGCTCTGCTCCCAGCCCAGCTCGGTAGAGGCAGCTTCGGGGTCTGGCCGGACTGGAGAGGAGAGGCATGGAGGAGAAATACAGCACCTGTAACCGCCCTTCTGCCTCCAGCAAAGGCAGCCTGAGGTCTGCACAGCACATAGGAAACAGCTGAGCAGGGGGAAAAAAAAAGTCAAACCAATTCCAGTCACTCTGAAATGAGCAGAGTGCCAAGCACCAGTGGACAAAAATCATGGGAAAAATACTCCTGAAACTCCAGACACAGCATCATATGCCTTCCCTCCCCTGCCAAAGAAAACAGGAAAATTTGTGTCTTTTGCCCACCCTTTGGTTAGGCACTTCTGCAAAGCAAACTCCAGAGCAGCTGAATCTTCCTTCTGCAGCCACAGGCCGGCCAGCCTCTCCAGGACTGTGAGGGCTTCTCCTCTGCCCACTGCTGACTTTAGCACAGCTTGTTGATCTGCTGCTAATTTTGTACTTTGTTATTTATTTGTGTAGCAGCTTTCAGTAAATCCCCGTAGCTAAATCCGACCATGTTTGCTGAGGACATTAAGAAAAGTAAGTTCTAAGGGTTTCCTGTGCAAGCACAGTTTTATAAACACACATCCTGCACTGAGAAAAGACCCTCTCGATTGATTCACTAGAAAAAAAAACAACCCACGTTTCATTTCTCTTTAATTTTCCCTCCTTCTCATGCCAGGTATCTTTGCAGCTCTCTTGTAAGCCTGGGGTGACAGCAGCTCAGTTACATTCACCCCAGCATGTCTTCACACAGCGCCGGACGCACGGAGGAGTCGGCGTTTGGCAGCATCCTCCACGGGTCTGATCTAAACAAGCAACCAGGAAGAGCAACGAGCAGACAGCAGTTAATTTTATTCTCGGAGGGGAACGGAATAAATAAGCGATATGAATCAGCACAAGGAGTCAGACTGCGCAGCCCAGAGTTACAGGAAACGGGGCAAGCTGGGGCTCTCTCTAAGCAGAGTACCAGCTGCTGAGACAGGCCCAGGCTCGCTCCCGGGCACTTCCTGCTCGCTGGGAAGTGGGACAGGCTGCAGAGATGACCCTGCAACCCACGGCGCAGGACATGGTCTCTGCAACTGTGAGCATAAAAGCCCTGGTAGGAGCCCAGCAGAACCCCGCAAGCCGGGGCTCGGAGGCCGGGGCACGGGCAGGAAGGGCACGGCCCGGCCGGGTGCCAGCGTGTGGCCGGTCCTTCCTCCGGCACCGCAGCTCCCCGGTGCTTCCCAGCCAACTTCCTCCGTCCTCACCGCTCTCCACCCCACGCAAAAAAGCCGTGCAGGAGCCAGCTCCATCGCGGAGCACCAGCTCCATCTGCCGCTCGCCGTCGGCACACAGCGCTCCCCGTTCCACATCTGGCACACATCTGCACAAGCACTGTGGGGCCAGTGACGCCATGTCACGACTGCCCCATGACTGAGACAGCCCAGGTCCGCCCTGCCCTACTCAGCAGGGAGGGTCCTGTGCCTAAGCTGCTCCCACGCACCCCACCGAGGTGCATCCCAAAGTACCCCTGCTCTCACCCTCCGCATCCTGCCCTGGCAGGCTGCAGCTAGCTGCTTCAGTCTCCAGGAGATTTTGAAGGCTCCTGAATTTTCTCAGGGAGAGACAAGAGCTGGCCCATGACCTTCCCCCAGGGTTGGGATCCTGGTCTGGTTCCTGGGCTTCGCTCTAACGGGGGACCTGGCTGATCCCAGCTCTGCTAGGAGGGAAGGGCAAGGGCAGCTCCAAAAGCAGAGCCCAAATCACATCCTCGTGAAGAAAAAGTTACATTCATGGCCATCATCTATCCTGCCAGAGCAGCTCAAGCTGCCCTCTGAGCACGTTATCAAGCCTCGTCTCCAGGTCTGCTCTAGCAAAACAGCGTAAGAACCAGGAAAGTGTTCTGGGGACACCAAAAGAAGCCAGGAAAGCCAGGTCTCAGGATGGAGATGGGTTACTGCTGGAGCTACCTAAGGACAAGGTTGAGGATCAACCACCTTCAACATTTAGCAGCACAAAAGTTCCAAGTTACGGTGACGTTTCCTGCTGATAAAGAAGAAGAATGAGGTAGGCTACAGCAAGAATAAAAGTCACTGTCACCTGCCAGTGTACCAGAAATTGTCACAGTATTAAGGACAAGGTTGTATGCTTCAGGAGCACACAACAACCTCTGCTCTCTAGGAACTCTCCACCTAAACACAGAGAAGTGGATAGATCTGAAGTGTACTGCCAACTGCAGGCTAGTTAATGAAACCAGGATACATCAGGCTCTGCCAGGAGAGGGAAGAAGCTGTCCCACTGAGCAGAAACCAGTGAGATCTCACCTGAGCCCTCCAGACCACACTGCTTGCTCACAGCCAAGAGAGATCAGTTCTGGCGCAAGATCTGCTCACCGAGCTGTGAGCCAGGCTTTACTGTGAGCCCACAAGCACCTACAGACAGAGGCCCACCCCGCAACACTCATCGCTGCACACCCCTACCTCCCACCCCCACCTCACGCAACCTTTAACTAGCAAGCCTGTGTCCTCCTGGGGAAGCAATGCTGGCAAGGCTGCCCACAAAAGAGTTAGGTTTCTGAGAAGAGCGGACAGCCGTAAGGCAGCCACAGGCACACAGCAGTGTCTGCAAGGGATCTGCACGCCATGGTGGCCTGGGGGTCCCTGCTCCAGGGGACACGATACCACAAACCTGAGCTAGGCTGTTGCAGTGCACTGTCATGGGGCACTGCTAGTCTACCCTGCTGCGGCAGGGGGGAATCCTGGAGGTAGCTGTGCACCCCCCCCCAGACAGGTTACCCACTGCGCGTACGTGACCTGAGTGCCAGCACTAGTAAAGTGCTGTTTAAGAAAATGGAGAGGTGGGATTATTTACCAACAAATGATCTGCATGAGCAACGTTAAGGTTACATCTCTAGCTACATCTCAGCAGAGTTCAGCTAATATTAAATACGTGAAAGATGAGAAATGAAAAGTTACAGCAGAAGTAAAGGACACTTCCAAGCAATGCTCTGCAGCGGCACCTCAGGACAGGAGAGTCAAGTTACCTGGAGTCTCTGAATTTAACACTCCTCCAGTTTTCAGACACCTGTTCAACGTGAAGGAAAGCCTGACTTTGCATGGACTGCACCGACTACATTTTTGGGAGACAGAACCATTTCTCTGGCAGGTAGCAGGATGAACAATTGCACGTGGAAGCACTCCAACCTTTGCAGGCTCTCCATTCCCTTTTTCAAGAGCCGCTAGCAGGAAGGTGACAGCCTTTTCTGATCACGGTCCTGCAGGACCACTTGGGAAGCCATCTACGCACATGGGTCCTTGTGCTGAGATGCTGAACCGGGGCTAACAACAGAAGAGGAGCTGCGTTGCTCAGAGCAACTGCTCTTCTCCAGCAGAAGTGTTTTGCCAGAGATGTTCCCGGGCCACGCAGCCACTCAGTCCTGGGCAAGATCATCACCGAGCTGCACCAGGACACCTCCCAGCAGGCAGCAGCAGGGAGCACGGGGTCTCAGCTCACACAGAACCAGCCCTTCCAAAGATTCAAGAGACGGGAGAGACCGCAGCCGCCTTCAACACGGACGGGAAGCAAACACCCTCTGTAGGGAGCTGGAGCAAGGGCCGTCAGTCGAGAAAGTTTCTTTTCACTAGACTGCTGCTTCCTCTGCCTTACGGGAAGACTAACGCTGCTCAGAACCCCGGGCAGGGAGGGCCGGTAAGCCACAGCCCCGGGAGATGCTCCGGCAGGGCTGCACGCACCCGTCCCCAGGCGTCCCGGCGGGGCGGGCGGCAAAGGCCAGAACCGCGGTGCCGCGCTCCCCACGGGCGCCCCGCCCAGCCGCGGGAGGGCTCCGCGCACCCCCGCCCGCCCCGCCGGCCGCACCTGGTGTCGGAAGGCGGCGCCGCGCAGCAGGTCCCGCAGCAGGCCGAGGCCGATGTCCCTGCTGGCGCCCTCGGTGACGAGGTGGAGGTGCAGCGCGTCCCCGCCGCCCAGCCGGCCGTGCCGCAGCAGGGAGCGCAGCGCCGCCTGCCCCTTGGCGCGCAGCGCCGGGCTCCGCTCCGCCTTGGTGAACATCATCAGGAGGTGCAGGTCGCGGCCCCCCCCCGCCGCCGCCGCCTCCTCCCCGCCGCCGCGCTGGGGGTGGCGGTGGGCCGGGGAGGGCGGCGTGGCGCGGAGGCGGCGGGTGGCGCTGGAGAAGGTCTCCCCGCCGCCGCCCAGGTAGTAGAAGGCGCATACGGCCAGTGCGGCGGCCAGCGCCAGGGCGCAGGGCTGGGAGCGCGCCCAGCCCCGGCCCCAGCCGCGGCCCATCGCCATGCCGGAGGCGGGCCCCGCGCCCGCCCCGCGCCCGCCCCGCGCCCGCCCCGCGCCCGCCCCGCGCCCGCCCCGCGCCCGCCCCGCGCCCGCCCCGCGCCCGCCCCGCGCCCGCCCCGCGCCCGCCCCGCGCCCCAGGGAAGGCGGTGCCAGCATACAAAGGTTTAATCAAGTACAGTATTTACAATCCTTACAGCATGTACAGGCGGTTAACTACAAAGGTAATAGTACGTTTCAATCATTTACAATGACGAACTACAGAAAACTACATTCAAGTTTTAGATACAAAGTCTACAGCCTTGATAAATGCGAACGAGGGGTGGTTACACGTTCTTTACAGTTACACCTTAAGGGGGAAGGGTTCACAGGAGAACGCGAGCATCTTACTGCTGGAATGCTTAAAAACCGCCAAGTACAGAGAGACGGGTGGATAAAGGAAAAAAAAGTTCCTCTCTGCTTGAGGAAATGATGATTTCTATCAAAACATGGAAAACTGGGGATGGTAACAGAATGGCGAGTGGGATTTTTTTTCCTCCTCTATCATCTCCTTCCATGGGAAGAGAAACAAGAAAATAGCGTATGCAGAAAGAGAAAGCAAGCATATGAAAGGGGACATACCAAAGTGGTACATTCATCCTTTTCCCCAGTATTGCCTTTCCGGAGTTGTCCCTGTTTTAAAAACGTAGTTTTGTGCAAGAAAAAACATCCATCAGTGAACAGGCAGAGAGGGTAGTTTGCAAAACTGACTCTCAAAATACTGTCAGTGAATAAACAGAATAATCAGCTCAGTCCTTTTGACAGTGTAAAAATATTACAGCCTCAGTCCTTACACATTATTTGTAATTCTATCAAACGGTCCTTTCACAGTCACTGTGACACTTGAGATTCTCACGGTCACGAAGCAGAGTTCACATCCACACTTTGTAACAGATGGCTGCAGAGAAGCACCAAAGCCCTGGAAACATCTCAGCCAGTCCGGTGCCTAATCGCGTTCTCACCTTTTTTCTTTAGTGCTACAAAGTTTTTGCTCTACCCAGAACTCTACTAATTTGGACAACGCATGTGTACTGATGTCACACTGCAAAACAGGAAAAACTTCCTCTTGTATGGGGATTTGCTGACAGCAGTTGGAAGGTCTGGTTGCATTTTCTAAAACTATTTCAGCTCAGTATATAAATAGATAAAATATAAAACCCCCCAGAGTGAAAAACACAGCATTGATATAAGATCCTTCCTTAGCGCACTAACATTAGAAGCCACGAAAGGTACAATCCAAAGCTGCTGACATCAGTGGAAAGACCGCCACCGATTTCGGTGACTTCCTGGATTAGGTCCTAGTCGGCAAGGAGGCTGAAGTCCACAATGTGCTAATGAACAACCGAAATGTGCGTTCAGACTGCTGTATGTGCAGCTTGTGAAAGCAAAGAGACTTCTACCAGACTTGGGCCTTCACCCAAACTGATAGGAACAAAGTCCAGTATGTCTAATATAATTTAGTGGCATAATTCAGTATGACAACTCAGCAATTTAAGTTTATATGGACTGTACTGACATTAACATAAAGTATGAAACCTTATGGACAATCAAAACAATACAGACCGCTAAGGAGACACCGGACACCATTTTAATCAACAGGGAAAGTGAATTACACCTCTGAAATCAAGATGCATCAGAATATATGTTGAGCTCTTCGACATTTGTCTTTCCAAGAGACTTTTGGAACACATGATCTAACTCTGGCTAGGAAAAACATTACAAAAATCTTTCACTGGTCTATCTAGTAAATTACTAAAAATCCATGTGAAAGCTGATTTTTGAACTGTGTTAGGAATCTACTACTTTGTACCTCACCGATTAAGATCTACTACATGTCATACCTACAGAGAAACAGGAACTGGAATTGAAGCTTGCCATTATCTGGTACAGAGTACAAGAAGTTAACCCACAACGGAGCCTTACTGTCTAGTAACCTAGTTATACTCAGATACATACTGTAATAAAAAGGGAAGTTTTCTAACATTACTGAACAGAAGATTAGCGCTTGAGTCAAAACTCGCTATGGAATCCAGATCTTCAGAGCCTTGGCGATAATCACACTTTATATTACCGAGGGCTGAATCCTGCGAGTTAGAGGGGCCCTGGAGCACTGAGCCGGCCAGCGTCGGGCAGGACTAAGCTCTCAGTACATTGCACAGAACTTAATGGCATACTCATTTTAGTTGATGAGCAACACGTTTGCATGTGTATTGCACCTGGCCTGAAAAAAAACCTTTAACTGAATGGAGTTTATACTGGACATCCTACCATACCTAAAGGGATTGGGCAAGGAGGCTGCAGGGTCCAAACTGACATAGCTACTCCCCGAACCATGAAAACTCCAGAGCTCCCGACGAGAGTAATACAACCTGGGATCGGGTTTGTTAGTAGTCCTCTAGCATAAATAGACCCATACTGCTTCCCAGACAGATGGCAGCCAGGAATGCAGCACATCTGCAGAGCTACAGGGAAGAAACTTTTTCTGTCTACAGGAAGTCATCCTGCAAAATTTGTCAGAGATTGTTGTGGCTAGGAAGGAAAATACCAGTGGAGATTCGAAGTAAGTGTCTGGGCCAGTTTTCCAGCAGCATGGACTGAGATAGCAATTATGCCAGTAAGTTTTAGGTAGCTTTACATTACAGCCAATCACACTATATACTGCCTGTCACGTAGGCTGCAAAAGACAAATCTTTAGAAAAAACTTGTATCTAAAGTGTATACTACACAGTCATATCTTACATAGCCCCATCTGTACACTGGGAATTTCACTTTCTCTAAGATCTACCAAAACATCCATTGCTGTTAAATATTGCAGATTAGGAAGTATATTATCATTTCATAGACAGCTATTTAAAAAACAACTTACTAGAAATCACTGCTTACAGGTGATATTCCTAAATTTCTTATTATTCAGACTAAATACACTCTTTAAATGGGCAAAATCTGCTTTTCCTAGAATAATTAGAACACACATGAAGCAAGAACTGCTTTCTAAGATTCTTCTGCTTGGAAAAATAATCTATTGGACAATTCTGAAACGCTATTAACTTTGTGGCAATAATCATTCAGACTTGATGCATTATTATACATTTGATGCAAAATTATAAATATTTGAATTATCTTGTTAAAACTTACAGTGCCAGAAAGTTTAATTTTACCATAGTTTACAGAATCTTTTTACCCAATTTTGCTTATCTTAGCTAGCTTGCAGAAAAGCCAATTCATTTCCTAAATACATTTAAACAGCAGGTTAGCATAATGCCATGGCTATCAGGATTATTAAAAATTCATGTTGATACTACGTTACCTAAAAATTCTCCTTAAGTTGTCCATAGGGCAGACAAATAGAGCATAAAGAATTGCATCTGCTGGTTTAGGGCTTTAGGTGATTAGTATCTAGGTATTAAATAACCTAACACATAAGCATCTATCTACAGACACTGTTTAGGCATGCACATCACCAGAGTGGAGCTCACTATTGAATAAAGAAAATTGTGTTGCTGCCCTCAGAACGTAGCTGGAGACTGCTCATTTGTTACTTTGCAAAAATGTGCAGCAAAATTCCTAAGGTTTTCTTGTGCACACCTTAGTTTAGGCAACATGTATACATACACATCTTTGTGGATTATATAGAAGATACTGCTTCCTGATATAAAAGACTGATTGCCCTAAATTTAGGGTGGCTGCATTACATATGAGATTTTATAGATTCAGCTTAGGGCTAGTAGAACAGCAAAAAGAAAAGGTAACAAACAGCCTTTGTACAGCTGCTCTACACAAACTCCATTGGCTCAATATTTATTTTCATGTCTCAAATGTCAAGTTTTGATGTGAAAATACTACAAACCAACCCCACATCGTGTCCAGAAGGATTAAGTTTATTTCTCATGAAAGGTTCCACATGCTTATTTAAAGTATACTTGCTGCACAGAAAGTTTAAATTAAGAGGAAAAAAAAAGAAAATAGACTGCTCTTAGAAGTTTGGTCCTCCAGGACATATACCTATTGTGACTGACCCGCAGTCACTAGCATAAAGGCCAGCCTGGTGCTAAAGCTTCCACTGTGAAAGAGCTTGCAAAAGGGCAGGAGTTACCATGTCTTGTTATTAACAGCCTACCTCTAACCAGAGTCAGCGTAGGAACAAGAGAATCTGTTAAGTTATAGGCCCACAAATAGAACAACTCAGTAAGTCATTGCTCGATTTCTGTTCAAAACAGTCCCAGAAAATGCAATCCAGACCTTCTTGTCAGAGGCACGTTCTTTATGGCGATAGGGAGAGCGATGACAGCACTCAATACTAAATAGCAAAGCTGGTCTGACCATCCTGCCATCCCAAGTCTGCAGCTCATATAGCTGCGCTCTGCTAGTTTTAGGTATGAGCTGCAGACAAACTTTGTACTTGCTAACAGGTACTACTTTTATACTGAGCTAGCAGGTATTCCTTTTTTTAAACCTCCTCTTCAGCTGCTGAGGTATACGTACTGTGAAACATAAAACAACTCATACATTTCCCCAGCTACCACAATCTAAAGCTACATCGGAGTGGTCATTTTATCCAAACTATCTAACAAAATGCATATAATTCATCCTGTTAAAGTAAAAAAAAAAAAAGTCTTGCACTATAAGCATCAGGTTCTTTTCCATCTTGACACTTAAGACTTCTGGGAATCTGACTGCTGGAAACGGTTTAGCTTCTCTGGATTATTTGATGCCATTTGAGAAAAGTCACGAAAAATATCCTGATAAGTTTCATCTCCTAGGTAGAAAAGAAAAAGGAAACGGTTTAAAACATTTGTAATAGTTAATATGACCCACCATTGCACAAACACCCTACTATCCTACCAATTACTGTAAAACACTTATTCATGTATAAACATTGCTTATAGATGGAATGATGCTGATGTGAACTCTTGGGGACTGTTTACTCGCATGCACATTCTGTAGAAGCAAATTAAAGCCAAACTATACCTGAAATAGTACCTCACAGGCAGCCACACAGAGGAAAGTTCAGAGTTAGAAAGGAAAAATGAAAGCATTTTAAAGCAATGTAAAAAGAAAAATGTTTATTAGCTATTAAAGAATAAAATCCTTGTTTTTGCAAAGAAGTATAACCAAGATTCTCTTTAGAAAAGTAGAATTATGGCATAAATAAAAATTTACTTGGAAACAGAGGTCAGAAGTCTTACAGCCAGACAGAACTCTTCATGAAAGAAACAATCAGCAAGCAGTAATATAAAAAAGCAATCTTGAGTAGAGAAATTATCTTTCATAAATCCTTTTGGCCTATTACTTCAAACAGATTTTTACCTGCATTACTGAATATTCATTACATCTTTTAGTTTTATCCACAAGAGTGATGATACTTTCCTTAAAAAAAAAATTTTTTTTTTTTAAAAATCTTCACCCTTTGTGCTTAAACACAACCCGACTAGTTGTGCACATTCCAAAATGAGGGATGGCAGCGATTTCCACCAGGCCTGTCTCCCTCCCCCTCCTTGTCTACACAGGAAAACACATTCAGGAATGATTACTTCTTGAGTCATTGCCAAGCCATTCTTCTGCCACTTTAAAATAGACATTTTTACATTCTTTCATCTGCTGCAGCATTTTGGGCCTTGAGTTCAGGTTTCATTTTAAAACATTAACCATAGCCTATTGCCTCCAAAAGGAATTAAATGAATAAAACATTTGGTCTGGTCAGGAACTATGCAGCCATCCAAATTTTACTGTCCTCCCAACACAGGTGACCACCCAGGACACAAGATTCCAGCACTTGCTGACAGCTTGATTAATAGCACGACAAAGAAATCAACCCAAAATTTCTCTCTCCACATATGTTGAACATTAAGATTTTTTCCCCCCAATAGATTGTGGAAGAAAAGTATTATTCCACCACTTTTTTTCCAAAGGGCAGTTTTAAAAATTTTTTTTTTTTTGTGTTTAAAAGTTTGCACCACAGTGGAAAGTTACACTGGTAAGTTACACTGGTTTTGTTTTTCCACCTTTTAATGCACATTTCCAATATTAGAACTATTTTTCTTTTGGAGATGAGACTCCATTCATTTGAAAACACTTTCAGAAATAACAACTGACCTTCCAGAAATATTTAACATGGATACCATGTGGATTGATATAGAGATGTAATGACACAATTCTTCCCAGACTTTAAAAGATAAATACATTCAATACTGCTCTACTAGGAAACGTTAGTTCTAGTGAAATTCCCTTTTGGTTTTCAGATTCAGTTTCAAGTATATTCTGGAGATGAAGCAGGCACAGGACACATTTTATTGTAACAATTTCTGATAACTGCTTGCACTGGGAGATAAGCACAGAATGAAGGGAGCTGTAACATTCACCAAAAAAAACCAGCTATGAAGAACACAAATTGGAATCAAGCTTGTATGATAAAAGCAATTATGCTTTTAATACAGAAGTGGGTTCCACTGGTGAACTAGTACTGTAGTTCAAGTTGCCATATTTGGTTCTTTCACACTAACTTGAAAGAAAACCCAAAAGCTATTTTTGCAAGATACATTGTGGCTCTGTTTTTGGCTCTATTACATAACAAAAATATTACATACAAAAATAGACTAAAATAAAGTGCCCCTTTAGTTTGTATGCTGCATTAAAATACTTAATACTGTAAACCTTATAATTATTTTAAAATCCTACTTTAAAATTGAATTCTGGTAATTCCCTTTCCAAGCAATGTTTTCCCTAAAGTGCAGATTTTATGTACAAAAATACTGTAACACTGCTTTACCATTTAACACTAGAGTAACTCAAAAGGCACACATCATACATTCAAGAAAAGACAGGAAGAAAAAGTAGCAATACTGATATCAAATAGTTAGCAGACATACTGTAGCACCAGAAGATGAGCACTCAAGTATTTTACAAGAAACAGTACAATGGTGCATATGGCTTCTACCACCAGAAACAAATTTTTTGTGGAACAAGCTAGTTTCAGCTAGTTCCTTTTCTAGGAATATTTTGGAAGACCAACTGTACCTTGCAAAGGAATATATACATTCTCTCAGGAGCTCAAACCAGCCAGGTATATTTAATTTAGAAATGTTGATGCCATTAGCTACACTAGTAATTGTTTCTCAACTGCATTACTAAAGCAGAGAAATAGGCAGTTGGCTTCACTCTGAAGACAGCAAACTCATACATCGATATTTACTCTCACATAGCTCACAGCAAACATACAATTGTCTTGAGAAAGCCTTATTTTCTTCTAGAATCATAATTTTGGATAAAAGGAGTTCTAAAATAAGGGCAGTGCAGAAAATTTAATACGTATATGCAGTGAAAAAGACCTGCCTCCTCTACGACCACATAAAGGTATCACACCTTGTGACAGCAGAGAGGTTTTGAGCTTACACTTACACATTTGCCCAACCCTTCTAGCAGGCCAGCAGACATTAACATTTAAAACATTTGAATATTTACTTCAACTTTTAAAATAAACTTCAGCAAGAATTGAGGAGAGCAGAGCTATGCCATCCAAAAATATAGCAAGATCAGCTGGCCAAGACAACATGCTACAGCTTGTGGCCTGAATTTCAAAAATTACTCTAGTGATATCCCTCCCCCCTGAATTTGGGCAAGCTCCATCCCCTGGGGCAGCTCTACTGTCCATTGTCAGTCTCGTCCGTTTACAAGGATCAGATATGATCTGTAAAATATCTGGATCAGATTGTATCAACTGCAGTCTCTCTATTCTATGGCAATACAAACTGATAAAAAGGTCAAGATATTTTCAATGAAAGACTTAGCCAGCTTTTTATATCATCTACCTAATTGAAGAATCTGTCTAAAAAAGTATTTTTTAACAAGATGTCAGGGAAAATAGTACCCCCCATCTCCAATTTAAACACATTTGTATCTTCATGTAAATAGTCCCTGTATTTGTTATGAATGAAACATTTTACTAAACATTTGTAACATTTAGTAACCAACTGAGGCTTTTTGTACAAACCATAAAAACACATTTTCTGGTTTATAATTTTGGATTTGTGACAAGTCAATTAAATAATCTAAAATACTCATTTATGACTTAGAACAGAACTTTTGAGTCAAAATACCTCCCTCCCTTAAAACAAAGGCATTTTACTATTTGAAACTGATAGTTATTATTTTTACTTCTTAATAAAAATGACGAGACTCAAAAATACTTCAGTATTTGTTAGCTTCACCCTGTCAGTGAAGTAGTATGCATTATATCAGAAAACAGCTTTACATTCAAAATGGCCAAACTGGCAATAGATTTTTTTCATACATGTAGCCTGCTGCATTTTCAGAGTAGGGAATTCTTCCTACTCATAATCAAGTATAACTTGATAACAATTAAACTCATAATCAAGTATATACTTTTAAATTATCTGTTGCTCTGCCAAAGAAGCAGAGCAGCTCTGTGTCTATAGTACTTTTATTGTTGTAATTTGAATTTCCTAGATTTGTTTAAAAATAAATTTGAAAAACACCTATTCTTAAGGACAAAACTAAATAAATTTGGTTTATTTAATAGACTTCATCTGGGATATTGACATGAGACTTAGTGTTGCCCCTCAAGTGTATTCCAGCCCCAACCTAGTAAAAGACATAAGCACACACAATCCTTATGAACCAGTGGAAAATACACAAGGGCTTTACAGCAGTGAGCCAAGAGTACTCAGCACTCAACCTTAAGAGTAACATTTGCCTTTCACTACTGCCAGCTATAGCAGTGTGTTTTTAGCCAACTTGACAATCAAGTGTGCCTTCATTATTGGTATTTGCATGAGATTAAGTTATGTTCCTATGGAAGCATACCATAATAGAAGAATTGACTTGCATAAATGTCACATCAGAACATAGTGTAAATTAGTGTAAATTGGGACTGAGTGCCTGAGAATAAAGTTGCACATATTCATTCAATATAATCTGTTACTTTTTTGTACCAGTTGGCTCAAATGTCTGCTAATTCTTTTTTTTTTTTAATCAAATGGTAAGATATTATGTATAAAAAAATACATACTTAAGAATGACTGTTTTGTTTCTTATTTGTATCTTAACAAATAAAAATATTTAAAAATAAGATCTGATGAAATAATACTTTCCTATTTCGGACTGGAGTTACTTTGAAATATTTGATATACATTTTTACATTGGTGTGCAAGCATTTTTTCTTAAAAAAAGAAGCAACGGACCATTCCACAGAAGAATGGTATCCTGTTATAAGATGAACTCCTCAACTATCTCTGAGCAACCCGGGTCAGAAGGCTGCTATTAAATAACGTCAGGTAAATCCTAACATTATGTGAATTTCAGTGAAACATCAATAGGAGAAAACTGTGGACAACTACCAGCAAAAAACAGGTTGGTAATGGCTGTAGTAACATACACTACTATAATAATGCACTTTAAACACTCTCCTTTTAGTTCTCCTAAATAATCTGACAAAGTCACACCAGTGAATTTCAATGAAGCTCTAACATGTTTCGGTTGTTTATAAGAAACATTATTGTATGAAGCGACCGTAAATTTTCCTCAGATCCTAAGAATCTAGTTGTAAACTAATAAATTCCTGAATACACTTCTTATACTGCATTTCAGTATGGTTATTAGTAGAGTATTGACCTGGCTGTCCATACAGTCCTTCTGATTCACGCATTTCTTCATTCATCCTTGCTAAACGCAACCTATGATTTAGGAAACAAAAAGAACAATGTCACCTCTAAAGCATTAAAAAAAAGACTGCAATTCAAGACCTACAATGCACTCCTGAACCTCACACCACTGAGGTCATCTACAGGTAGTGCAGTCTCTCTCTTTTCTTTTGCTCTCCCTGTTTTTATGTAAAGGAATTTTGACATTTCTTGTATTTTTAATTTGAAACAGAATAGGAAAATTTAGTACCCTAATCAAAAACAGAATGTACAACTTACAATGTTACAATATCTGCATTTGCAGCTTCTACTGCTATACTCAATGGATCTTTCCCATCTTCATCAGTGGCATGCTGGTTTGCTCCTCGTTTTAGGAATAAACACACTTGTCTGTTTAGAAAAAGCATTTAAGAATAATTTTCACAACAATAAAGGAAAAAAGAGCAAATAAATTCAAGCCAGAGACCCAACGTATTTGGCTTAAATCACCAAAAGTCTCTTGAACATATCAACTCAGCCCTATTCATCTAGAACAATTAAGATGTTTTGTTTACTACTGTGTTAACCTTTAATTACTTAATCCACATTAGAAAGATAGCCTAATTCAATTCACACTCATGCAACAAGGAGTTGAACCCTTTAGAAGCAAGATTCTACCCTCCTGGATCATCTTCGGTTGTAGAACCAAAAAACCTCATTCCTTTTACCACAACAGACAAGAACCACTGAGCAGGATAAATCAATATAGGAATGAATGCAGTTCACAGGTGCCTGATTTACCCAATAGAAACTGATCTCATTTTTCTCTGCTATTATAATTATTCATCTTTATAAACAGGGCATACTGACTAAGCTTATGTCTTAAAGGCTTTGGGCAACATGGTCTAGTGGAGGGTGTCCCTGCCCGCAGCAAGGGGTTTGGAACTAGATGATCTTTAAGGTCCCTTCCAACCCAAACCATTCTACGATTCTACGAAACTCTCCCAACTTGTTCTACTCTGTTTAGAATTCATGCATGCAAAGAGTCTGGCCACCAGCCAGATTATTATGTGTTCATATGAATCGAGCTGGTACAAGGTTTCAGTTAAAAGCCTGATTCCAAAACTCAAGATGTAATGCAGTACATTTTGAAATGAGACACACTCAGTGCAATGCTCAGGTGGGATGAGTCAGAAAAAGCCTTAGTCCTCACACACCACTATTTCTCCTATTTGTATCATATTTCTTAGGAAAACAAGAAAAATCACATGTGTCTGCACCTATTCACGCTATTTCAAAGCATTATTAAATACAGATTTTTACAAAATGGATCAAAATGTGTTTATAGATGTGTGTTTTGCTAGCGGATGAGACTGCTAATTCCAAATCTTATTTCCTCTCTCACCACAAAAGTTTAAGAAAAATCTAGATTACCTGAAATATATTAAAATGCCAGAATATTTGGGGAATGAAGAAGCTTCACATTAACAACTATAGTAAAGGATGGTCATTTACAAACTCTGGAGCAGTGAGTTACCCAGTGTGTCCTAGAACTGTGGCATGGTGCAGGGGTCCTCTTCCTTTCATGTCCCTGATGTTCACATTGGCCCCATTCTGCAGCAAGAATTCACAAGTAACCAACGAACCCTGCGGAATAAAAGCAAAGAAACAATTCAACACCAGATCTCTAGAGTAAGAGCCAAAGCTGTTTGCCTTCATCCCACTGAGTCATGTGGCAAAAGAAAAAAGGAGTTGCTTCCATATCAAATGTAAACGCTGCTAGGTTATATAATTCCAAACAAAGCATTAACAGGGAAAAAAATAGTTCAGAAACAACTTGTAAAGACAACTGCAGCATCACATTATCATTCATTAGAGAAGCAAGCAGTTCAAAAGGAACAGTGACACAGAAATATCCCTATTATTCCCCTTCCCTTCCTCCCACATCAGTCGGTGCTCTGCATCACATACCCCTCGCACTGCCTGAATGAGTGGTGTTGCTTTGTTTTCTTCTACATTGACCCAGTTTACTTCAGCTCCATGGGCCAATGCTTCTGCCATATCGGGAAGATTCTTCTCAAAGGCAGCTCGATACAGCTGCAGTCCTGGACTAGGCTGTTTGGAGTCACAGAACACAGAAGACTCTTGCTTGTCTCCTTCTGAAAAAGAAAGAAGGAAAAGCTTATCTGTAATCCCTGTTTTTATAAGGTACCTCCTGGAATTATGACGAAAAATGTAATTCCTCTGGCATAAGGTAGCTCAGGCTTTGCAGACTGCTGTGCATTGTTGCCCCATTCTGCTGGGAGAAGTCACAGATGCCTTTAGCTTGTTCCAGCATTCAGGCATAGCCACTGCACAGAATTATTACTGCCCAGAAAACATTCTCTCCACATCACTGACACATGTATCCTTCAATCTACCTATTCTACGTAATTTTTAAGAATTTACTTTAGGTTAGAAATGTGTTTTACCCTGTATGGCAAGATATGAATAAAACTAATTTCCTGCAGGGATGTAGTCATATAAATATATCTTTAGCTTCATTAAAAGATACCATTGCCATTTATCAATTACTCACTGTGGCTATAATCTTTTGGACTAAAGCATAACCTTTCTTTTAATCTCAGTAAGAGTTATACAGAGTGAAGTCTGGGAGATAAAGACATTGTTATATCTAAGCTTTTATGAGTTACAGCATCGTGTTTCTACAACGCAGTCAAAGAAAGGATCCAAGCCACATGCTGCTTGCCTACAAACCACAGCTGTGAACTACTGCATGTAAAACATACCTCAGGAGAGTGTTTTGATGCAGAAAAGTAAGTTTGCTTTATAAATAAATGTTTTGGGTATTTTGACAAGCCATACTCAATACATCTGTCAGCTCAGGATGCTATATTAGATAGCAAATAATTTCATCAATAAATTTATAAAACTTTGAATAGAAAGAGGATAATGTTTAAAGACATTGCAATTCCAGTAAGTGGAAAACAAAAATTAAGCAAGAATGCTCAAATAACACATAAAAGCCTATTATCTGTGACTTTACAGGAATTCTATCTCCAAGGATTTAACTATTTATAAGAAGATTATGCATTTCCATGGAGACTTGTCTGCTATCAAAATGTAGCATTGCACTCTCTGCTAAAAATCAATGTTCTGGTTCAGTATCATCTGACTGGAAAAAAACATAATTCTCTGAACTCATTTAGAAGGATTCAGTGTCATTCTTGCTAACAAGCCTGGAGGAGAGAAAGGTCACTCAAGCAATTACTACCCTTGTTAAAAATATTTCAGCCCACCAGGACAGAAGAGACATGAATTGTATCAACAAGTACGAATCTCTGAGAAGAGCATGCTACCAAGAAGCAGCGACTAAATTTTCATCTTGAAGTGCAGAGTCTAACGCACCTGGTTCATACAAACTGTTAGCTGATATAGTAGAGGCAAGGCCTTCTCTGCTGTCATCAGCACTCTGCTGGATCCCACTGTCACTGCTTCGTACTGTTTTGGGGAGAAACTGTAATTACTATGCTGACTGTAAGTTACCTACTTTTCACAGATACCATGATAATAAAGCAAGCTCTTATACTTGGTCCTGAATACAGTGGTTTGTTTTTTTTTTTTTTAAATGACAAGCTATTATTCAATATTCTTAACATATCCATAGAAAAATATGAAGTCACATACTGCAACCATAACACTTACAATAATAATAAGTGTCAAAGATTATTAGAAAGGAAAAGATCAGGATAAGTAAAAAAGCTTAAATTATTTCATGAAAACACTAAGTGATGCAGTAGCCTGGAGACAATGGATTAAAGGCAGGGAGATGGCCACAACACAAAATGGATCACTACTGCAAATACTGAACACGCCATAGCTGTAGTACTTACTACTACGTAGTTTTGAAGAGGTATCAAAGTAGGAGAAGAGTGAATCTAGTTCATCAGGACAGAACAGAGACTCCCGCCTCGCCTCGTCGCTACTTACAGCAACCGCTGGGACATGCAAGTTAGCAAAGCACAAAGCAGGCAGTAAGGAAGGGATAGGGCAGGAAAGAACGTTATTGGAAAAATTAAGAAGAATGAAAATACGAAGGAAAGAAGGTGGTTAATATGTTGCTGAATGATAAGCATCCCCACTCCATACACATTCTTCCCCACCTAAAAATGCACATCTCCGAACAAGTCTTTTCCCCCCCTATACTTCTGAATTAGGCTATGACCCATTTGAAGGCAGATTCTGATTTCTCTGCATGAGGCAGGAAATCAATTAATACAAATCCATGCTACTTTAAAAAACACGTGAAATACAGTTAAGGAGAGAAGTGTATAAATACCTTTTTGGGATGATGCACCTTGTTCCCCTGCCAAAAGGGATTTCTCAGGGCCACTGTGCCTTTTCTCTTCCTGACTTTGAGACAAAACTTTTGTTCCAGATTCAAGCAGAGATACTGATGCAGGCTGCTTCTCTACAAACTTTCTTTCCACATATTTAGCTCTGATGTATGCCTCCTTCTCCTGCCTGTCAGATACAAAATCCCTGGAGTTAGTAAGCTAATATTTTAATATCTTCATGTATTAAAAGAACATCCATTTCATACTAAAGCCAGAAACCAAAACTGTAGTTTGGCATTGCACAAGACACACTTGATCTTCATCAGAAAGAAGAGCAGCACACTGGCTAACTCTTTCTGGATTCTTGAGTTTTGCATAAGGCTCAAAAGAAAGTAATTTTGTGGAGTTCATATATGTATATTTTCTTTCAGGCAGAGACTTTAGAAAGTGGTATGTGGAAGAAACAAGCATTAGCTACTCTATGTTACTTAGAATAGACTATTTCAGTTGGAAGGGACCTAATACACAATCATCTAATGCAACTATCACTTCTTGGAATTAATTCTTTATACATGTTTTACATTGTTAATAACCAAATAATATAGAATATATTTAGTTTCTTAGGTAAATATAAATTGCAACATTTGTTAAAGAAACATCAAGATTGCACAAGAGAACCATAACAAGAATAAGCCTCAGGTAGGCACAGCTACAGCGTTCCATAACACATAGTGAAATATTTTTTCTTGTAACTTGAGGTTATCATCTTAAGATGCACACATCAATTGTGACAAACTGAAGAAAGGGGTTATAAAAGTATTACTATTGAAACTGCTGAAAAGCAGTTACCACTAGAAGGAATATCTAGCAAATCTCCTACATCATTTACATTATTATCACTGTCTCCAAATTGGCAATGCTTTATAAAATGCTGTTTTCTATACCATAAGACTGCCTGATGGCAAGCAGCACAGAACTGAGAAGCTGGTAAAAAAAAACCATTTTAAAAGACGTCTTATACAGCAGAACAAAACATTAGGGAACTACCTTCAAATACAAATTAGCATCAGAGAACTGGAAGACAGTAGTACAATCATTAGAAGATTGCTGTAAAGCAGCAGAGCTCATGTACAATGAGCAGTAGGCAGAAAGAAGAGAACATTCTGGGGATCAGGGAATGAAAGTCAAACTCAAGAACAAAGTCACTGTAAACAAAAGGCACCACCACAGGCTCCTTCCAGGAGCTCTCACAGACCAAGTATAGCTGGCTGAGATGATTCAAAGCAGACAGGAAACAAAATCAACATGCTCATGTTGATGAGACAGAACAGGATGCTACAGAGTAGCAAAAGGAGGGAGTGAGATCAGAAAAAGAACAAATGAACAAGAGAAGCCAAAAGGGACCAACAGAAGGAATACCCAATAACAACAGAGAGTAAGAAAAGGGGGAGAGCAACACTTACTGGTGATAAAGGGAAACAGAATAAATCAAAGGAGTGTTAGACAGTTAACTGGCAGCATCTTTTAAAGCTGGAGGCTGAAGGAAGCAACACGAAAAGGAAGTAAGATCCACTGCTAACAAATCACTACCTTTGGCTTCCAGGTTGTGGCTTCTTTACTCCCACTTTTTCCAACTTCGCTTCATAAATTCTATTTATAACATCATTTCCCAATTCACACATAAGCTAAGAAGCAAAATAAATAAATTCAAATACAGTTGCAAAAGGCTTTATCTACCTATTCAGTTGTTTTTAACTTCACAGTATTTACACTGGTAATAGTACACTTACAGAAATAAGCATGGGTTTATATCATGATAATGAAACAAACAGTGAATAGAGACCAAACTGAGTAAGATAGCAAAAGATATAGTCACTCTTTTAAAGTGCCATTCCCTTCTGAAAAAGAACTGCAAAAATGATAATCTGTCATTCAAGAATCTTTTCTGTGCAATCAGAATCACACTCAGGCCTCATTAATAAAGGTTAATTAACTCTTTGCCACCAGCTTTGTCAGTGGCTATTCTTATCCCATTGGCAAGAGACAATTCAATCAATTCTATTCCATCTTGTCCAACAGGGATTTTTGCTAAACCATAATCTGTTACGTCTACAGAAAAAGATCAAAGACAAAAAACAGCCTGCAGATACTACTTCAAGGAGAATTTGGCCCATGAAGCCCAGTTTACTGACAGCAATGAACAGACTTCTTGCTTCTAATATCAGGTAGAATATTCAGCTCTGGAATTTACATGAACAGGACAAGGGGTGTGGTTTTTTGGGGGTTCTGTTTGTTTCTGCAGCATGAACACATTGATACTAAAATTATTTAAGGTCAAACCACAAGAGAAACACCCCTACTCACACTGCCTTTTGTTTGTTCAGAATAAAGCAATACCTAGGTACCAGAATATCTCAACTAGAAACAAACGCTTTGCATCCATTACCCAGTTGCATAAATGTATCCATGAATGAGTTCCTATTTTGGTATTTCAATGTCACATTATTTGCATAACCATGTTTCAAGCTAGAATTCTGGCACACAATCAACACACAAGAGCAGTTGCACAAGTGTTCTCCTATAAGCCAGCAGGAGTACGAAATCCAGATCTCACTGTAAGAGCTGACATTCGAATTTTCAAGTATGATCATGCTTTAGGCTAACATAGCACTTCCAAAATTTTTCAGCCCACTATATTATAGGTCTGTAAACAAATTTCTCTTTTTATATGTTGAAAGTATCTGATGAATCTTACTACTCATAGTGCATTTGAGCACCTGAAGGTGTCATGAGTTGTTCTGGCTTGTAAGTTCAAAATGACTACTGCTACTGCACGTATTAGAAGAAAGTGTGAATTGAAAAAAAACCAATACACAACTATAAGAATTTTCTGCTCAAAAGTGCAAGACATGCACTGGGTACAAATGCAAGTTTTTCCTGCATTGAACTTTCTGATGCAGAGGCTTTAGAACAACAATCTAAGAACGAAATAGAAACCTATTTCAAACATACTATCATACCTTTAGAAGTTCAGGTTCCCATGAATCCAGCGTTAAAGATCTTACTTTTGAAAAGTGGACTCCCAAGCTCCTAAACAGCATGAAAAAAATATTAACTTGTAACTACATGCTATGTCTTACCTCAGACAGCTTTACCATTAATTTATGCAAATAAAGCAGTCACCTTAATTCTGTTTACAAACAGGGGAATCTAATCTTGCTTCAATATACTTTTGAAGCAGCAAATACCACCCTTCCTAATTAAGTCAACACACAAATGAAATACCATTCTGAAGAGTTCCCCAACCTGTGTATCCCAGAGCACTCAATGCACAGCGTGATTCCTAGGTTGATACTGGCCCAGCGAGGATCTGCCAAACCACAATCACAGCAGGCAGCATTACCAGGAATACACTGAACCCGCTGTAGAGCACTTTCTCCCTTTAACAACTTCTCTTTTGTCTCACTGCCAGATTCTAGGCTTCCAGTAGAAGGGGATGATTTCTTTTCCTGTTTCTAAAAAAGAAATAGAGACACATACACTAAATTAAAGAAATAAAAGTCCTACAAATACTGACCATGCACCAGAATCCTAGAAAATTAACTTTTGCATTTAAGGCCATGGACAGCCATAGAACTGAAAAAATATTTACCTTTTTAGAAGAAATACAGAACTGAATATAGGAGTATCCTATGAATTTTAATTACACTACAGAAAAATCTCATCAAAAAATATAGGCCAAAGTAACAGTAGTAAGATGGAGTGAAAGACACATTACATATAAATTACAGCCTTCAAAGTTTCATTGCATTTCCACTGGAAGACAAACAATAGATTTTTTTCCTCCCTTTCAAAAAGAGTTTTTCCTCTATTTTCAGGATCTAAAGAGGGGGTTGTAGTTTGGTTGTTTTTTAAACTCACCTCAGATTCATCCCCTTTCTCTCTATATGCTGTAGCAATACTGGTCTGAACAGCCTTAATCCATGCTTGCCGCAGCTTTTCCGAGTCAGCCTGAAGCATGCAGCTTCTGTTACAAATCACATGTGTGCTCAGATTGAGAGACTTACCAAGCAAGACATTGTTCAATAAAACAAAGACTGTTGAGAAAGTTTCTTGCTATCACCACAAGTATATTGTTTAGTAGGCATCATCTAATAAACCCGTTTATTTTGAGATACAAAGCAGTTGACCCTTTATGAATTGCAAACTCCTTGTTTCAAAACTCTTTGCAGGTAATGCTAAAACACAGGTACGACTCTTCAAATAACCTAAAGAATGGCTTAGCTTCCTATTCCCTTTCTTTTCTTATTCCAAGTTTTTCTTTTTTATATCCTTACATGTAATTTACCTCCATGACTAATTACATAAGATACAGGTAATAGTCCTTGAAAATGCAGTTTCATTCACTGAGATCAAGAGAAAATTACTTTAAAGCTCTCTGACAATGAACTACTTTTCACACCAATAGCCAAATGAAACAGGTCATGGAAGTATAGAACTGTTTCAACACTTCTGGGTTGAAAAAGTATAGGCAAGCAGGAGCAAATGCCTATAAAAGTGAACCACAACTGAGGGCAGCAATCTATTAAAAAGAGAAACATAAGTAGGAGTGGAGAATGTAGATAACATCCAAACCTAAAAGCAGGTTGACCTTATATAAAAAACTTAAATACGGTCACATCTCAAAATCACTAAATAGAAACCCATGTCCTGCCCTTGCTGCGGCAGGACTGCCATATTTCTCCAAATACAACCAATACACTGCACTGCTAGAGCTCAAAAACATTTTTATTTGGTAGTTTCATTTAGTGAATTCTCAAGTGTAATTTAACACTACTGAGACATCAACTTAATGTGTTTCTCTCTCACTACACCAACAAGAAATTTGGAGAAACTGAGATCTATTTTCTACATTACTAAGCAGCTTGAGAGTATCAGCTACTACTAAGTCACAACAGCTCCACAACCACAAGGCATTTATGCATACAGCACAAGAATGCATGTTTATTTCAATGCCAAAAGAAAACTAAACACTATGAACACTTCTCACAGCATCACTTACTCTTTGGCAAAATTTCAGAGAACAGAAATGTTCAGATACTTTTCCTGTTTTGATCCATCCCAAGAGAAATGTTAATCTTGCATTTCAAGACAACTGAATGTAATGATTTTTTTTATTATTTTTAAATAAACATGCTCCATCACTTCTCCTTACTTTGTTGGAGAAACCACCTCAAAACAGAAACGTCTTTCTATGTCTTCACAGTGTTTAACCGTGCAAAGCCGCAAGTCTTCAACAACTACTGTGGGATTATCCTAAGAGACAAAAATCAACAAAAAAGTCACATTGAGGAATACATTGAAGTTGCTACTAGTCTGAAATTATTTATCATTTAATTCTATTTGCCTGTTTACACAAATTTTTTACTCAAAAAAAATTTAAATAGGTGGATTCAGAGATACTTAGCAGGAAATACTCAGATAAAATTTAATGTTAAGTTATATTTAATGAAAATTTAATAAAAACTTTAGACAACTCCTTTTTACCTGCAATCCAATCTACTAAATAATCAACATGTTAAATTTAAACAACAGTATTCAAAGGAGTTCAAAGATACTAAGAGATGCAACTAACTCCCAAATAAATCAGAAAGATTATACCTAAATCATCAGTATTATAAGTGCCAAGTACAAAAACTAGAAGCTGGATGCAGTGGTTTTGAAAACTTTAATAAATTCATTAGAATTCTATTCTAAGCTAACAGCATTTTAAAAGTGCGTTTTAAAAAACAAGAACATAATTCAAATTCACAAACACAAAATGCCCAGCTCAAATGTGCTCAAACTTAACTGTTTGTTTCCTTTCCAATCACAAAAATTAAGACCCTGGATTTGATAGCATCAGATAACAAGGACGAGCCTCTGAATCTGGTCTCTTAACATTGAAGAGAAATGAATTTTCATAAGCTCTTCCCTCCCCACCCCATCTCCATACAGTTTTTTCCCCAAAATGAAGAGCAGTTACAGCTATGTGGTGCAAAAGCAGATTCTAGAACAGGAAACAAAGGAGCATGTGCCCAAATGTTGACTGAAAAGGCTGGCTTCTACAGCTTGGGGCAGAGCTGCACTTGCTGCTGTAATGTATAACTGTACTTTCCCACCAGCAAAGAGACAGATATTGACTGCTGAACCACCTGACATTTTCAGTATTAAATACATTTACATAGCATCCCTGAATGTTTCATAACAAATGCTTTCATGCAATTTTTCCCCCTCTTCTCAAGTGCTAAATTGGGTATGTGAACTCAGCAAGTAACTGGAGGGAGCAAGTCCTGAAAGAGTTAAACACAACAGCTCAAAGAAGAGCATGGAATATTTTGCTGCCAGCAAGTGTGCACAAGCCTTTTGGGACCAACAACTTTCAAGGCTCTTCATAAACTTTTCTGCAACAAGGTAACAAAACACACAGAAAATAAAGTTGTGTTACAAGTCACTGTGCAGGAATTGCAGAATCTGTAAGTGTAGCTATTGGTCTCATTTTACAAAGGGAGAAACAAGTTTAGAAAGTGCAGTAGGTTGTTCAAGACCACACAGGATGCTGATGTCAGCACTGTTTCTTCTTCCCCTGATCAATCAGAAAAACCATCACCCACACCCCAAACTATCCCCTGCCAGTTTTTGATACCTACCTTAAATTTCTTCTGGTACACAAGTTGGTTATTTTGTATTGAGAACCAGCGCCTATTCAAATAAAGAGACATCCAGAGAATACATAACTGACTTTACAGTGCTTATTTGACCAAAATGTGCTAACGTACAGTCTACAGAGAGACTGCATAAAAGTAATTCACAAAAGTAATGCTGCAGTCAGTTTTGGCAAGTATTTTGTGAGAATAATGAACACAGGGAAAGCAGAGACAAAACAGAAAAGAAAGCAAGGTTCAAATAATTTAAGTCCTAAACAAACACATTAATGTTATGACAACATTAGTTAAGCTATCACACAAAACATTTTCATTTCAAAGAACATTTACTTCTGTATTTTAGCAGCAAGTTACAATTTTACACAGTTGTTTGGTAACATAAATTGACATAGTCTGAATAACAAAAATACTTAAGCTACGTAAACTACTCACTCCTGAAATATTTTTGAGAGTAGAACTAAGAAATAACTTACTAAGGCACTAAAATACTACAAGTGTTGCTATCCCATGTAGGTTTAATGTGTCTATATATTTGGCATTTCTTAAATTTTAGATGCTGAAATAATAAGATTGCATACAAAACCAAAGCAAAATCAAGGAAAACCTTTTAAGTAGGATCCTAACTTAAGTCTCAGCTTTGTAGAAAAATATTAAATAAAAGATTTAACGAAGGCATCCTATAAAATCTGAAAGATAACGTAACACTGAAACTCCTCCGAACTGTATCTTTCCTTGTCAAACTCACAGTTCAGATAGGATACAATTCATAGGGAACAGAAAGGTAATTCATATTTTGGAAAAAATAATGATTGCCTCAGATCTAACAACTGTGTTTTATCAGACCAATAATATGAAAAAACAGCAAATATAACCATCTCTTTCTAGCTCTTCTGGGGATGCACAAATAAAAGCTAACCAATCATCACTGGTTTTGAACTGACAAAAATGAAGGGAAAATATAACTCAATTCAGTCCTGCAGTGAAATTTACATTTTTTTTTGTTTCATTCAGGCTTACATGAACCTGTGTTTATCACAGAATAATTCCTCAATTATCTCAAATGCCCCACTTAGACCATACATCACTTTTTTCTGCACTGCCACTTAGTTTGAATGGTAACAACATAACAAATTTTGTATTGCAACATATCTTGTTATTCTCCACAGGCTGTTGAACTTCAAGCTACAGTTTACTACAATCAGTAACAAAAGGGCTCCATATATTTATTCAACCACCATAAGCCATTCATGAAAAGAAGCACACAAAGATTAAGAAAAATTAAGATATACAAAAAAGTTAGATGCAAATCAGAAAATCTAGTATTTGTTAGAAAAGTTAGTACTTAGTGGACAGATGAGATTCTACCTTTTAACAGTTAATCTTTTCAAATGTTGTGCAGATATATTTAATTTAAAAAGCAACAACAGGATCTTCTTTTAATACCGGATTTCCAACATAATAACAGTCATCTTTTGGGTTAAGATAATTGAACAGAATAATGCAAAAAATTAACTACTTTTCCAATTAACAGCAGCAGTTTTGATCACTGCTATTTGAAAGGCATCACCTTTACCATCTATTTAAAAAAACCAAACAGATGCAGTAACTAAGCCTCAAATATGAGCATAAGGCAGATTATTGCTAATATTTAAATATTGGTTGCTCAACTACTCAACAAAAGCAGACTAGAAGAGGAAAATAAACTCAAGCTTTTAAATGAGCTTTTTTTTTTTGAACATAACACCAAATAGTAAAACATGAAAAACAGTGCCTGAGTGATGGGGGGGGCAGCCTTGCCCAAGATAACATTCAATGGAGCAAATCCCTAAAATTGGCCTTAGTTAGTGTAATTAACTTCATTAATGCAATGCTTCATTTGTTCTACAGCTAAGTATTTTGTGAGTTACTAAAGTAAATAAGCTCCAATGTGATCAACTCAAGTGACCACACAAATTGTAAACCAAATTTGTGTCATCTTTAAAGCCTAATCTAGAAGTTTTCAAAGTATTCCAGCCCCCTTTTTTTTCCTAGTAGAGAAATTAAATCTGTTTAAGAGAACTTCCCAGTCCAGCCAAAAAGTGTGGGGGTTTTGGTATTTTTTTTAAAGAAACTTATTAAACAAAATCAACAATTTAGACTGTAGTATAACTTGTAGATCACACTTTTGAAGTAGATGTCAATGGAAATTGAAGTTAATACACTTTATTCTATGCTTGAAAAAATAAAAGTGGCAGCTTCCTCTCTAATGACAGCACCCAGAGCAGTTTTATTCAGGCCAAAACCTTATATGAATTATTTCACATTAATGAAGTATCATCAATAAACTCTATTCATCACTGTAGGAAAGAGACTGCTGGGGGTCTACAGCAGTAGCAGCCAGGAAACTGAGGTACAATATAAACACCAAAGGTGCTATTGTAGGGTTTACCATATCTATGCTGTTCTTAGAATTCATGTTCATAAACCTTTAGGCAACATGTGTGCAGTAAGTACTGAGCATTATCAAAGTTTCTTTGAATGCGTCATTCTGTCAAATATAGGGGAGAAGCATGGTGAAGGAGAAAACATACTGGAGAAAATCTTAAAAGTAATTTGCACTGTCCCACTGGGTAGTGCTTGAATATAGCTGTTTGGGTTTAGAAACAAAGCGTTTTCCATCATTTATACCTACACAATTCAAAAACCTATTTGTTAAATAGGAAACAATACAAAATTAATTGAGAAACATTTCCAATTTCTGAGAACTGAAAATAGTAATAAAAAATACAAAATTTGAGTTTTACATAAAAATTGAATCATGCTTGATTAATTTTCAAACGGAAACAATCTTCACTAGTTGCCATCAGCACACAAATAAAACAGAATGATTAAGAATGCACAACATTTAAAAGTTATGTCTCTATTTCCAATGCAGTAGATGAGAAAAATCTCACCAACTTCAGCTGGAAAAAGTCAAAACACTGATCTTGTATGCTCAGAAGTTTGAGTGCAGAAACTTTGCTTTAATTCCTTTTTAGCTAAAACTAGCTCAATCTTTCTAATTCTTTTAAAGGTGTTGAGCATCAGATATACTGGCATCCCAGGCAGAATCCTTCTGTTATTTTCTTAGACTGAGCCACTTACACATCCATTGCAAGTAATCAAAATTAAATGCAGGGTTAATTAAGAGCTTTTTGCGTGCCAAAGAAACATTGGGAAGGTATAAAAGAAGCTGGTTGGTACCTGATGTGATCTGGCTTTTTCCTGTCATGTGAAAAAATGGGGTAGGATTAAAACATAAGGGAAAGGAGGAAAAGGAATGAAAAATGCAAAATGAGCAAAATAAGCAAAGAATTAGCATGATCTGAAAATACAGCAGAATTAAGGAAAACATCTTATGCATCCAACCTAAAAACTATTCAGAACACACTAGTGTTTGACAAAGGCTTTTCTCCCTACACATGCCCTATTCAGGCATATCTTTCTTCATGACACGGACTTCTTTCATTTGAATTTCTAGGAACCAAAACAGCTTTCCACCTACTGCTCCACAATAATAAATGCACCTGATGCCTTAAAGAAAAATTGTGTACAATAAGATATATCATTTACAAACAGACATACATTAAAAAAAATAGGTCTCCATACCTGTTACTGTAAAACTTTCCAGGATAAAATTTTTATTTCACTGGAGTGTATTATCTGATTATATAATACTTAGTCACAATAAAAGACTGTAAAATCTTCAACCCTTTCAAAACACAGCAACACTGAATTGCAAATAGCTCTTGTGGTTTACTTGGAAATCTACTCAAACACTATTTGTTTCTCCAGCCACTGTCATGCAGAACTATCCCAAGAACAGGAAACTTAATGCAAAAGCCCAAATAACTGAAGTCTTCTGACAATTAAACACAAACTGCCAGCTGCCCCAAGAAGAAACTGCATCATCCTAGTAAGAAATTATTTTGGATTGGAAACAACAAGTTTTCATTCCTTAGAACAAATTTTCCCCCCTTCAAAGGGCTGCATTATATGGTTTTGATTTTTTTCTGCCCCAGCAACCAGATGTTTCCCAGGATAATCCACTGTGGAGTCCATGGATTCACTGACCAAGACATGAATGCAGAAGCATCACAATTACCTAATTTGTTAGCTAGAATCGTACTGATGTATGTCAAACGCAGACAAAATCCATTGTACCATTTTCTTTTCTCTTATGTTTTTAATGCTGGCAAGTATATGCTAATAGTGGTAATTGCAATGATTTTTGATGCCTTTAATTCAGCCATAAAAGAGTACTTTAGAAGGCCTAGAACCATCCAAATATCAACTGATATCAACAGAAGAAAGAGAGAAGCTACCATTTAAAATGCATATTACAACTGACAGTGCAATCAGCAGTCAGCAAGGAATATCAGTGCCATTGCCCTTGGTTTAGAACATCAGGAAACTCCAGTATTTATGTCTAGGCAAATTCTTTTGGTTTTGTTTCAGCTGCTTGAATTTTCACCCAGCTCCCCCAAAGATGGGAATATAATGAAGCAGCAAACTACCTATCTGCATAGAACACTGAAAATACCTTGTCTGTCTTGGGGTCTCTGACTTCAGCTCTGAATTCCCTCATATAAAATATGTAATTCTCCAAATGTTTCCCCTTTTGGTATTTCATTGTACATTTTCATGCACAAAGTTCAATGCAATGACACGGTCTTTTCTTGTACTCTACATAGTGACTGGAAATACACTCTCACCTCTAATATATGGTAAACTTTAATGAGTATTATCTCCCTGAAGCTGCAATCCTACATAAGTAAGAAAAGCATTCCATTAATGGAAACAGGCAGTGGAAAGTGGCAATGACCACTTCAGTCCCTACAACATAGCAAGGAATTACAAAATGTAGTCAGAAATAAAAATAAGATAAAAATACTTCTCTATTTTTATTAAAACATGAAAAATTGGGCTAGATTAAAAACTAGTAATAGTTGTCTCCATTAAGAAGGTTTTACACATATTTTGTGTATGATAGTAGTAGTTTAACAGTTAGCAAGTTTGTGAATATGTGAAGTACAAAATTAAAGTGATTGATTCCATTTTTAAACTGTGTTTACAGATAGCACATCCAATGCTATGCTCCAATTCTGAAGCATCCAACTAGCCTATCACAGTGAGACAAATTATCAAGAATTTAAGATTAAAAGCATTAAAGGTTTAGCTTTATTGAACTTATGTGACAAAGAAAAAACTATATATGTCAAATATAAATTATATATATCTCAAATATAAATTATATAGTAAAAGTAGGTAGTTCTGACTCATTACTGAGCTGTTTATCTTTGCATTCAAATAACTTATTATTTGAATATGGTTTTATTTATATTATCAAACATGTAACTTAACCTGAAAGAATGTCATTGCGTATTGTGATTTAATTAGGACTTCCCTGTATTTATTTTGTGTCCATTTAAATTTCAACATACAGAAGTTAGTTTTAATTGAATCCTACTCCTTGACCACCTTAAGGTAAGATACACGTACAGTATTAACAGGTATGAAGCCACGTGGAAGAGGAGTATTTCTCAGCTACCTTCCAACACTCCCGTCCTGCTCCTTCTGTTACCTCCCTACACAGCAAGGCCTTTATTGCCATCCAAAAGTACCACCCAGAGAGGGAGTCAGAGTTTTGTCTGCAGTCACTTTTCAAGAGGCTACAGTTCACCCTGCAAAACACCTTGCAAAAAGGATCTTTTCAGCCTGTTGACAGTCCAATAAAGGACAATCTGCTGCCTTGTTACTGCAGATTTTTCTCAGTGCGCTTACAATAACATTTTACTTCAGAGCAGGAAGGTGCTTTTGAAGTATATCCATTGGTTTTCTCCCTTCACTGTCCTTAGATGCCTCGCAGATTTGTCTTGGAGAACTCTGAATTCTATTTGTATGAAATTAACCTAGAAGGTACATTACAATTACAGATGGATAATCAGACCACAAGACCAGACTAGAAATAGTCTAAAGGAAAAATCCCTTATACTAGTTGCACATGACTTACTAATACAGTCTTACTGACTTCAGTGGCCCTTGCATCAATCTGTGGATTTAAGCGAGGCAATCCCCATTTGTTATAAACTTGTGATGTTCCAAGATGCTCAAAGAGCTATAGAATAATTAAGGTTGGAAGGGACCACATATCCAAACACACATTCTGGCCTTTTGAAACACAGCAGATAGTTTAACAGAAGCACTGATGCAAAAATCACAGAGCATAAGATAGTAAAGAGAGCTCTGTATCACAACAAATTAACTTTAAAATTCAAGATCCATATCCAACTATACTGTAAATGCTCCAGCATACATAATACTCCATTGGAAAAAAGCGTACATCCTTGGAAATGCAAAAGAAATCCTGTTCCGTGAGAAAAATATTTAAACAATAGTCAAATATATATTGTTAAAGAGACAGGACTAACAATATATTTTGAATTCCCAACAGGACCATCAAAACTACTAAGTAGAGGTCACTGCACAGGACAGGAATTGTAAAGGATAACGATTTCAGGAAAAATAACTTGAGTCCTTCACTGTGTTTCCCTGTTTCCAACAGCTATACGACTTCCATTTCACTTTGTCCTCTAACACTTATTTTTCCAGCATATACATTTACATAGCTTTTGTATACATTCATTGGGGTTGCTCTGTTGCAACCCCACAGTAAGGCAAAATTCAATTGGAGAGACAGACTGCACACAAAAAGCAAGCTTTCCATACGTAGGACTTCTCCAGACTAAGATACACACTTAGAAAAAGGTTTGCAAACAACTAGGACAGAAAATAAGGAAAAATGGTTTTGAAGTGTCATCTCTATGTTAATTAACAGAATCATCCAAGTATGCTGTCAAAATCATGGAATTGGTGAGTTACATTATAAGTCAGACCAGAATTCAGCTTAACAAGCAGTATCTTAACAAGCTAGTAAATAGAGGTTCTGAATAGTTACCTGTTCCAAGTCTTGAAGGCATTGCTGGCTCGCTTAAATAGATAACCTTCCATAACAATACCATTGGCTGCATCTACATTGTATTCTAGTTTAGTATCATCACTGGAATAATCCTAGTACAAAGAACAAGACAAGAAAGACACTGCAGTTCAACTGAAGCTTCAAATATGGGCAGCATTGATGTAAAAAAAATTAGGAATAATGTTTTGCTTGCAACACTTACTAGTCACACCATGACTCCAGCCCCTAACACTCTTTAAAAAAAGTATTTTTAGGAGATCAGAATGCTCAAGATTTTAACTTTACCTGCACACAACTGGAACTTCTTGCTCAGGTATTTGTGACCTCTATTGCCAAGTAGAGGACAAACATTACTGACAGAGCATCTGATGCTTCAACTGTCTGCTCAAATGGTCTCACATATATTCCAAAGAAAGGCAAGAGTAAGGCAGAGGAAAAGGGGCAATGGGAGTTCGAATTCAAAACTGAAAAGCAATTGCAGTCTGTTGCAGAGAACTCTATAGATCCAGTCATGCTTTAGCATTTTCTTCAGCTCTATCTTGACAAGTGAGCCAGATCAGAACTTGGAAGACAAGTAACCAAATGAAGATGATGCTATCAGTTATCCCTAAATTAAAGCGGTCAGGGTACTGGCAATGATTACAACAACTTAGCAATTTTTTTTTTCCTATCAGCTTTGACAAGAATATGAAGCTATGACAAAGGAATATACATTTTAATCTACTAACAGGTAATAAAAGTTAGTAACAGCTTTACAAATTTTAGAAAGGTTAACTGCTTCCCATTGCCAGCAAAGGTGGGGTAGACTAAGTAGTCTATTTGGTGATGATTTGCTTTCATATGTTATCTGAAACAGCACAGACTCTTCGCAGGGAGCTACAGAGCTCAGGTATTCAGTTAATAGGAGGCTAACAGCTACTAGGCATGCATGAAAAAGCACACATGGAACAACATCACTTATCATAAGCTATGTCCAGGGATCAAAATAATATACATGCTATGATTTAATTTCACTGTTAGTAAAATATATCATTAAAATAGACTAGCAACATATGGCTTCTTCCCCTTAACTAGGGCAGAAGGGATATAGCACTAAAAATTAAGTTTCAGAACAAAAAAACAGGTTAAATACCGAAGATGCAGGACAATTTATAATGTCACTCCCCATACCTTCAGCAGGTACTTTTTGTAAATTGCAAACATCAGCTTTGTGTGAAAAGTATGCCTGTAAATCTCTGTTTTGTACTTTGCTCCTTAGGAATTTGTCTACTCATAGGAGAAAAGAAGCTATATATATATATATATATATATATATAAATCAGCTTCAAAAGCAATACCATTAGCCCTATGTAATATTCCAGCCTCTACACAACTGTTCTGCTACACACAGTGTTCACTCTCATACATGCAGATGGTTTGGTCCAATCCAAGGTTAAATCAAACACAACAGTGAAGTGGTTACAAATACCAAATGGGCCCTTTACACTCCCAGGCCAGCACAGCACCAAATGCCATAAAATTACTCACAATGTTTTCAGCTATTACCAATTTGAATAGATTAACTACATTTTAAGTGTTAAATCTAGATTTTTGTTAATTCACTTGCAGACGATCAGTGCAAAAGTAAGAGTTCCAAAAGGAAACGGAACTCTCATCACTACCATACACTAACCTGAATAAACATATAGGTTGCAAAGAAAAGATTCTCAAAAATCACAAGTCTGTGCATTTATTATTCAGCATTTAATAACTTTGATTTTCTGCCTGTTTTCTAGATCAGAAAATGCTGAACATTAAAGACTTCATGTAAGCACAAACAGCCAAATATTACAGTACAACTTTAACTTAGTATTTCACAACTCATGACACATACAAATGTTCCTGAAGTGCTAGAAGTCCTGTTTTTTACTTATCCCACCCAAAAAAAAAAAGCCCTATAATCAGACTTAGACATCCTGATGTCACGTTCCCTCCCTCCCCAAAAACCTGATAAATTACTCTAACTTACCAGCTCCCAAACATAATGAAACCTGCTAAAGATTTGCATCTTCCTGCCTCGGTGATGCCTGCAACGCCTTGTCGAGTTAAAGACAACATACATTCCCTCAGTCTTTTCTGACCAAGCTACAGTGTAATCACATTTTCCTTCAGGTTTGGAAACAGCTGCAGAAAATCCAACTGTCTTTTCCAATGAATCTAGACTTATGCTTTGAAGACATACACAAGTATGACAGGAGAACTCCTTTGGATAATTTATTGTGCTACACTCTCAGTCCAAATTGTCTCAAATACTGAGTCTTTAGTGTCATTTTTAATGGCCTCCTTGACTGACTTCCACCTTAATAGAGCAGATGAAGACCCAAGAGTGTAAGAGTATACAGACAAACGTTTAATATTTCCCTAACTATACACAGCAGACAACAAATGGGGGGGCAGGGGGAAGGAGGGAAGTAAAGCTTCTATATACTTTATTCATACAACTTCATTGATGAAGTTGTGGTCAGGAAAAAGATGAACAAACAATACCAACACCACCCCCCTCCGCTTAATTTAAATTAAAAGAATAAAAGTAGGAAAAGGAACCAGATAAGGCGTGCCTGATCCTATAGTCTCTGCTGTCTTATAATTAAAGAAGAAAAGCAGTCACATTATAGTTTATTTTTATCTTGGCTCATGGAAAAGTTTAGTGAATCACAAAAAATAATCAGGGGGCGGAGAGAAATACATCCATATCTTTCCAGTGTCCTGCATAAGAGAATCACATGTTAATAAACCCAGTCACTTTATGTGATTCAGAATTTTGTATTCCTAAAGCAGCTGATAAAAACTGAACTTTAAACATCATTTACTAGTTAGGTGTTAGGACTAAAGTACATTTCACCTCATCAGAACTAAGAAAATTAAGCTAGTATTATGAAAGTTACACTGAAGCATGTATCACGCATTTCTTTCAGATTTGAAGGAAGGAACATCTATGGCTTCTATTCTGATACACACATTTCAAGGTTGGCCAGCTACTAGAAGAGAAACATGTAGAAGTGTTATGTAAGTGAAGTGTACAGAGCACTTTCATGCCTTTTTTTCCTCCTTTTTCTTCAAATGTTCATGAAGGATAGCAAACCAGCTGGCAATGGAAAAAACAACTTTCGTTTCCACAATTAATACTAATCTGGTAGGTCATAGAATACTTACTAATCTTGAGAGTGTATTATGAATGTGTTTTCATATGAACTTATCAATTTATCACACATGCTGGATTCATTTCATAGCTTGCATGTTTTCTATTTCTCTGCATATAATTTTCTTGTTACCAGAACATAAACCTCCATACTTTTCAGCAGCAGAGTTTTCAATTTACTTTTGATATGAAGATTGCTAGCAGGTCATAAAGCTATTCAAGCCATTTTACCAGTAAATCTTAGAGAGAGTGTGAGTACCAGCATTTTAACATTGAATATGTATTCAATATGTTTTTTACTTTAGAGAAGCAGAATTTTTAAAGTTTTAAAAAAGGCAGTAAATGGGGGACCAAAAGTACCAAAGAAAACACTAATCTGAAAAGTTACTCCAGCGTATACTAAAACAGAAGACACTAATTGTGTAACCCCTCTGTTTAGAAAGTTGCTTCCATTCCCATCCCATCAGCAGGAGATGTTTGTCATGCTTAAGTTGAGGTCCCTTGAGGAAGGGCTTAAAACAACAACAGACAAAACAAGTAGCACAAAGTTTACAGTCCAAGACAAAGTGAAAGAAGGTGAGATAGTCATTGAGCATACGAGTCACTTGAAACACTGGTACATCTTTGTTTTTTGAGACAGGACACAGTTCACATTACTTCTCAACAGCAGCTCTGGTTTATGACTGTAGTAGCATCTGGTTTCCTATCACCTTGTTTACTGAAGACATTAAAAATTTTCAAATCATTCTCACTCCAGCTGTCTCCTAGGCAGTTCTTCAGATGCAGATTTTTTTAAAATGAAAAATGGATTTGAATACAACAAAAACTATCTGAAGTTCAATGCAAATGTTTTTCCTGTATTGTTTCCCTCATTTTAGAGCAAAACATTAGCTCTGTCAAAACCAAAAAGCCATAATGTTATTTACAGGTTCAATCAATTTTTAAATTATTTCTTAATTCAGCATGTTTCTACAGCAATGGGCTGCAAACTGCTCAGAAAACAAGAGTTATAAGTCATAAGTGATACTGACACTGTGACACCACTCTTTGATATTAATCTTTCCCTATAAAAACTTTTTTCCCAAAAAGTTCCCAGAATGATCATGACATTTCTAGATTAATTCATAGTATGTGTTGCTTCAGATTAATACAAGAAAAATAATTTCTTACACTAAAAAAAAAAATGTTTCTTGCATATTTGCTGAGTAATTAGAAACACAAAAACTAAACCCCACAAAAAAAACAGGTATCAGTTCTCTTAACATAGAAATCAAACTACAGTGGTGACCAAGCCCTTCCATGACTTTTGTATTAGCCTCTCAGGTAACAGCCTAATTAAATAGGATGATGTTTATAAACAAAAGTGAGATGAGTTAATTAGTGTAATCATTCTGCATGCATATGCACATATATGCAAACACAGGTAGTGGGTGGGTAGGTGTGTGCACATGTGCACTTACCTATACATTTCAGAAAAGGAACTGTTCTTTATCCACACAATGAAGAAAAGGCATTATTCTGAAGCATTAGATTAAAACTTCAGTATATTAAATACATATATATCTTATGGAGTATTCAACACAAGAAGCAGAAGTTTCCGTAGTTACAAAACATGGAAGGATTTGGCACTGGAAGATTTGGGAACATATGCCTAAGAGGAAGCCCAGTGGAAAGCAACATGACAAGCCATGAGAAGAGAACAGAGAACAAGGTTGCCATCCTGGTCAGGTTGACCAGATGACAAATAATGATATAAAGAACAAGATCCAAGGTCTAATGTAGTTCAAGATTCTGAAATCCTGATGAATTGGAAGCAAAATTGTTGGGAAGGTTGGGAGGAAAAAAAAAAAAAAAAGAGGAAGAGACAAAAAAAAAACCCCAGACAACAAAATTTGAGTAAGAAACCAAGAAAGTTATTTGACAAGCTATAAGAGGAATCTCCAATAAAGCATGTCCTCCAAAGCCTACATGCATTAATCTAGGTAATACCATCACAAAAATGCACCAATGACTTGATTAATAAGAACAGGAGACAACATGTTCAACTTGAAACACAGAACTTGAGGGCAACATACAATACAATTTGACTGCCTTGATTATATTTTAGAGACAGCATAAAATTGTCACTTAATTAAAATAAGGAACAATAGATAAATAACTTCATTATTATTGTCACTTGTACTAGAAACCAAGAATATTTATATTACACATAGACATAGCTTATCGAGTTTCACAAAGCTTAAATTTCAATAACCATTGATACTATTAGAAATAGTTTACCTGTAAAGCAGCCTTAAGCAGCATTTAAAGAAAAAACAAAGACTGTAAACACCACTAGCAACAGCAATGCCCATAATTCACTGTAACAAGTTATTATTTCTATGGCCAATTAAAAGATAATTGCCTGTAATCTTCACCAAGCACTGCTGTTCTCTAGCACCATCAACTACTGCCCACTCCTGAAACTAGGCCTGTTAAGCCCCAACAAATTAAAATTTGAACATCACTGTTGATTCTCAAGTACCATCTTTCCCATATGCCCTCTTTCTTCCCCTTTCCTTGCCTGCAATTATCTTCTGTCTGCCTCCAAACATCAGCACTGCCCTAAAACCCACCATCATGTCTGCTCAATTTCACAGTTACAGCAATCCTAATGCTTCCCACCAACTCCTGCATGAATGATGGGATGAAGTGACAAAAACATTTTCAGCAACCTTTTCCCATTAATATTAACTCCTACTAAGGCTACCTAAATTATGATCTTAACATGTTTTCATTCCTGATTTACTCAGATTTCATTTACATTAGATTTTAAAAATTTATGCTACCTGAACAAACACAGAATGAATTTGAATGAAAGTAAGAAGTGTTGCATTACCTTTAAACTGGTATCTAATCCCTTTCAAAAGTACCTCCAGTATTAGCTCACTACCGGAGAGTTCAGTGGAAATATTTTTAACTTCTAGCATTATACCTGCAAAACCAATACTGATCTAGAGCTTCTGAAATGTCCAAACAACAGAAGTCATTCTCCCCACAACATGAATTATCTACATTTTTCTCGAACAAAAAGAATTATTGTACATACAAATCTTCCCAAAACAGCAACTTAATGTTATCACTTCTATATTTGTGTACAGTTGAACACCATACATTAGACAGCCTTTACAAAAATTTACTTTTGCTCTTCATATGCAATAGCAGCTGCTACATTCTGCCTCAAAGTGCTGCACTCATATTTGGCACAGTCCAGAAAAAGCATTACGTCTGACCGTAGGACTCTGCAGATACACAGGAGGGACAGATAGCAACTTCTACAACTACATTGAATCCAAGATACAAATCAGAATGAAGAGTTCTAATGAAACGTTAAGAGTCCCAGCATTCAAATAAATTCTGTTCTATTTATGTTTCAGTCAAAATTAAACATAATATAATGTTCTGTAATACAAAATTAGTATTTTCAATCCAATCCTATACTTAATGTTGTGTAAGTCTATTTCTCTGCACTACAGGTACCATCCCTCATGGTTCTGATGCAGAGATGCACTGCTGGGGAGAGATGCCATAGATAGAAAAATGTGTGTGCAGTCTGCCTTTTACATTCTGTCAAGTACCTTTTGTTGAATAGTGGAGTGCTTTTGCTCCATATCTCTCTTCTCCTTTGCAGCATCTACAGCCAACTGATCCAGCTGTAAAGAGAAACAGAAAATTGGATCTTTAGGTATCAAGAGAAATTTGGCTCAGTAGCTTTCATAATACTGACAAAAAAGCCACATTATGTCTAGACATTTCATGACTTTTGTTTTATTTGCATAGTATAATTACTTATCTGGTCACAAAGCGTTTACCTTTAATAACCACTGAAGCCTCGTCTAAAGCACTGCACTACCATCCTGAATTAACCTCTATGAAAGGTGTACATTTCTTGTAAGCCTTAGAAGAAATGTTTCAAAGAACAGCATGGTGCCAAGCATATGCGACTCTATACCGCATTGGTGCTCAGTCTCTGAAGAGAATGACTCATGCTTTAGCTGCTCCTGCTGGCTGACTGGCCTATGCAGCAGCACTGGCATTAGCAGCAAAAACTACAAGGAGCAAATGCTAGGGATTTTTCCCCTCCACAAAGCAGGAGGAACTGCCTCGACCAGGCTTTTGTATTGATAGCTTTGATCGGGTACCCAGCAGTATTTGCGCAGAATTCCTTGAAATCTTAGGCAGAACCGTTCAAATGTTTCTAGTCTCAGAAACAGCAACAATATGATTTTGCAAAGAAGAGAGACTGTCACAAGAGAGCGGGTTTCAGTTAGTATCCTTACAAAGTCTGTGATGATAAAAAAGACACTACCAAAAACTTGCTGCAAGCTTGTCTATAGCACTACCACATAAACTTTTTCCTTTTAAAAACCAGAAGGGAAAAAAAGGCAGGGAATTTAAGATATCCTGTAAGAGGGTAAGGTGGGTTTGTTTGGGTTTTTTTTCCCCAGACTTTAATGTTTACAGTGAAGAAATACAGTGAAGTGGAAGAACAGATGCTGCCTGAAAGACCAGTTAGCTTGGCACTTATGCGACATGCTATGGAATCTGATGAACTCCTTTAATACAGATCCGCCCATAACAGAAGGCTGTCATTAACCCCAGTCACGGGATCTTACTGAATAACGACGCAGATGCAGTACCGAACACAGTGGTACATCTGTAGGACAGACCTTGTTCTACTCCAGGTCTAGAACGAGGAGATCAGGAACAGTGTGCAAAACCAGTTTTCCAGCTGAAGTCAGTCACATGGCAGAGGGCACAGTATGACTAACAAAACATCTAATTCACACACAAATAGGATCACCTCCACCCACTCTCATAACAGCAAGTGAGAGCCCCTGCCAACTCTGGTCACTTTCCCCCATGCTGCATCTCCTCTGCCTGAAATGACACAAGTGAGAGATAAAAAGAGACAATAACTGGCTCTTACCACCGTTGTGCTAGACAGTTTCCAACAATTAACGAGCCATCAGACAGCTGGGACATCTGAATCCAATTCCATACACTTGTTTTTCTTAACTCTTCTTTCCCTGGCTTCTTTGCCTCAAACAGCTACACCAGCACTTTCACACCTTACAGGTATTTGTGAACATGAACACGTTAAAGACCTAAGTGTCCAGACATCATATTTATGTAGCAATATGACTTAAAAATGACAGAAGAGCCTCTACGCCAGAGACTGCGCTGCCACTATGCTCAAAGACTGTTTTGCACCAAGAACCCTGGGAAGCTCATTGTTTTGTGATAAACATGAGAATCAGTCCAAGGGCGGTTCAAGGCTTTATAGGAATCAAGTTTCTTGCTAAAACCTCAGATTCAGGAATCTGCACATGGCCCCCAAGAAATTCCTCCTCCTACCCTGCTAGATGAAAAAGAAGGTAGGCACATTCAGATTAGCAATTAGCTCTAATTTATCTTAAATACAAGTGTTGGAAGATACATTTACCACAGCATAAGTGCCAGAATAAAGTTCTTAATAGCAGCTCATTTCATCATTTACTTTTCACTATCAATACATTGCATCATTCCAGTTTCCAAGCTCAGAGCAGAATTTCTTCTTTTCACTTAGGTGAGCAGCACATCAACTGTCTTAAACAAGAGACCAACAGCATACGACTATCAAGAGCTGTGGCCAATCACACAATTAAACTATCAAAATCCCAGTCATTATATCACTATTGGGCAGTCTTCAAAAACACAAGTTTTTCAAAATACTGCATTTACTGCTAAATGTATTTCACAAGCATTTAACACTGACTGGTATTCTGTAGAGATCAAAGACTAAAATGTTCAGCTTTCTGAATAGTTCATCTCAGAATGAAAATTCAAGTAGGTTTTCTTTTTAAACTAATACCACATTTCATATGAAAAGTGCCAAATACCATAATTTCCATGCAAAAGCTTATATTACACTTGTGTGCCATTAAAGATTCCCCTACAATGATTTGATTCACAAGTAATCCTACCCTGACCTAAAATATCCAGAAAGCAGAACTGCTCCATCCTATTCCATCATGTAAGACAGTTATTTTGAAAATGCAAAACAGAAGAATTAAAAAACTATACTATTTAAGATCACTTCAATTTTAATACTCGAGGTACTGCTAAACCTTGTAATAAGATCATACACAAAATTTACCTGGGAATGAAAACTCACCAACAGAAAGAATCTGCCAGTATTTTCAGAAAAATCTAGGAAATCCCTATTTTACACCACAACATATCTTCTCTCTGACCTGTTAAAGGCAGAAGCTTCAACCAATACAAACTGCAAAGCCATTAACTGTTAAACTTTCGTAAGCCATTTACGAGTCTGTCTGTCATGAAAAACATCCATTACTTAAACGCCAAGGTCTGTTGCAAAAGAATAATTCAGCGAGTACAACTTTAGGGTCTTCAGTCTATCTTTGCTCCAACTGCAATATATTTTAAACATTCTCAGCTTTGGATTTTCTAAATTTAACTCCTTCAGTTGCTATGATACCAGCACCAAAATGAATGTTACACAATGCTCCTTACCAGATCAAGCAAAAGGATGACCAGCCATTCAAGAATAACCTTGTATTCCTTGCTCAAATAATCTCAATGAAATGGAAACATTAAAGTCTAGCTGGTGGCACAAACCACTACCAACTTCATTGTTTTTGTCTCCTTTCCCCATCCTCTCTTCTGCAGAGGTACAGGACACACATTCTATACTAACAAAACACTACAGTTCGACAATTACAACTCAAAATAGAAGGACATGAAAGAATAAAAGGCACAACTAAGGACAGTCATGTGCACCTGAAACTTTCAAGTGCAGCTATTAGACCAAACATGGAGGGCAGCAGCTGTACAGTCACTTCCCTTCTTGACAGCAGTGCCAGCTCAAGCAGCCTGTCTCTCTTCTCAGCTCCATCACTTCCTCGCCACACGCATGCACACACACAAGCACACACCTCCTTGACATGTGTTTGTACAGGTAATTAAGACCCACAGTAACCTGATTGGGGACTAGTCTAGCAGAAAAATAACTATTTGGACATTTGATTGTTGGACTTACTTTCTACAGTTCCCAACCTGCTTCACTGCACAGACACAGAAGCAGGTTGAGGGGCACAGATGACGACAGTGCTGTGGCAGGAATAACCAGCTCAGAACAATGTAATTTCTTAGACATTCAACGACACATTTACTTGAGATGAATGCAAATAAATGTTTGCTGTCATTTATTTGCTTTTGTATCTGGATAGACACTTAGAATTCGAGTTGCCTTTGTTTTGTGGATCAGGTTGGGAAGTGGCAATAGAGCGTTTTGCATCAGTTCAGCTGATGCAAGTCCTTGGATAGAAGGGAAAAAAATAAAAATAAGAGTGTTGTACAAGTATTTCCAGGCCCATTCAACTTGCACTGAAAACAAATCAAGACACTGCTGAGTCTTCTTCATGCACCACAGAGAGATCTTCAGTTGAATATTGCATGTTCTTAATCTACTTTGCATAAGCATTTTCAACATCTCCCATGTGCAGCCGGCTGTGCTCCATCTAACCTTTTCATTAGTCCCTCACTGAAACCCCAGAAGTTGCAATTGTGTGTTCTTAAACAAGAAAACTGGGCAAGAAGGATTCGACGTATGAACTCAGTTTTCCACTATTTAAATCAGACTTCTGTTTTATGGTCTAAGTTGCTAACATCGATTTTATTTTTGCCACACTGCATAATTTATACAGTAAATATATACAAGTAGAAGGAAAAAACTTAATCTACTTTTTATTGTTAAATACATTTATAACATGGGTTACATACAAAAATTTTTAGAACAAAATAATCCAGTGTCCTGAATACCATAGAGTACCTCCAATGGTACTACATGGCTATATTTAAGTATGTAAATCCTAAAGGTAGTATTGATTTTATAGACAACTCTCAGTTTCTAGTTTCATTCAAACCACTTACAGTGTATTTTTATGCTTTGCCTTTATCACACTACAGTTACCTTTTTGACTAAATCTAAGATATGTACACATACATAATTTTCATCCATTCCAGCATATAGTTACGAATTTTTAAAGTAATTTGTTACCTGTGCACCAAGATCTTTCATGTAGGGCCCAAGTTCACTAAAAAGGTCATAGCCTTGATGGAAAAAAGCCAGATGGGCATACATAAATGATAACATCTAGAAGAGAAAACAGGATATTTTTAAAAGGATAAATATTTATCAGAGATCAGATAAATATACCACTTAACTAATCCACATGAACAAACTTAGAATACAACTCCAGGATTAACTTCTGCTCTCTTGCATCCTGGCAATTTTACATCAATGTCCCATAGAGCTTCTAATGTTGTAAATAAACATGCAAGGTAAAGGCAGCAAAGAACCAAGCAAAAATCTCAGACATCATTTAATAGGATTAACCTCATTAATAAAACCCAAATCTACTTAAGGGCAGAAAATTACTTCTAGTTCATGTCACCTGAAACTTTTGTTATCTCCTGTTTAACTAGGACATGTAAACTAGAGAGGGGCTACAGAATATATTTACTAATGATCCAAAACCACAATCTTTATGAACACAGCTGAGAAGACTATCCAGTCTTAAAAAAAGAGAACAAGTTGGGAAGATGCAGAGCAAAATGGAAAGCAGCTATAAAGCTGTGATCCAACTAAAGTTTTTGCTATTTAAAGGAATTAAGGAAATTATGGGAATGCAACTTTAGACCTTTGTAAGAAAAGCACTATTTAATTTGGCAGTCTCTACCTCAAACTTTTTACAGAGATAACATGAACCAGAGAAGGGAAGACAATCAGAAGAAAACCAGCACACAGATATAGCTGTACATTAGCAGATACCATACTAAACCATTTGGTATATTTGCTATTACAATATGCTATTGACACAAAAAAATACTATTTTTGTAGAAAGAGCTGAATCCATCTTAGATTATAAGTACTCATTGTTTATAATTGTAATGAATATAGCAGACCTGAACAGCAGAAGTCTTAGCAGACAAAGTTCAATTTTAACCATGAAACACATACCAAAGAGTCAACAGCAGTGAAAATCTTAAAGTGTTCAAATCTGAACCAAAAGTATGGCCAAAACCAGTTAAGCATCTATGCCCAGTTATACTAAAGGCCAAACTGACTGTCACCACAGTGCCAAATGTACTGGTAATGTTCTGATGGGTAAAAGGACAAATTTTTTTAATATACTCCTTTGCGGTCACATTTTTAATTTCAGATGTATTTATTTTCTGTATAGAAGATATTTAAAGTATATCTTACCGATTTTAAGATTTCTGCTCTCCTTTTAGACTGAAGAACATTGATCTAGAAAAAAAACAAACAAGCAACTTAGTTTATTCTACTAGCAAATTTTCCCCACTGAAGTAAACTTCAAATTACTTCCAAATAATCATATCAAAGCTTAAAAACCCGGAAGAATATAACTCAATATCAGACTTCATAAAGCACTTTTAAAAGAAGATGCATGCTAGTTCTGTCATTATATTTAACTGATGCAATCAGAAAAAGCTTGCAAAGCTAGAATTTCACAGTGATAGTCTCAACTTTCTTATATTAAAAGGGAAAATATAAGACATCATGTGCTAGCTAGAAGTAATAATATACTTTTCAAGCAAGGAAAATTGGTACCCATTTTCAAGAGACTTAATTCAACACATTTCAAATACTCATTCTGACAGTACGAGCTAACCCAGCCCACCAACTTCTTAAAGAAGCTGTCCTCAGCCCCACTGCCATCCTCTGCTAGGGGAGAGGAAAGGACAGGGGCATGTTTGTTTTTCCCCTTGGGCTGACATTGTCCAAAGTGTCCCAAAGCTGGGCTATAGCCCCAGTCTCTGAAACAAGCAAGATCATAATAGCTTCAATAAGTAGCTTTTCCTATATACTTGCACTTTTAAGCTAGCTGAAGTCACTGACCAATGGTGTTGCCCTAGAACTTGAAGGATTTCACATTATATATAACAAAAATAATTGATGTTTCACATTCACTTAGTTCCTCTATCCTTTGTCCCCTAACCTTTAAGGTTGTCATCCAGAACTACAGATTTTACTTTAGAAGTCCCATTTAGCAGAAACATGCATGATTTTGTAATTTAACACCTCTATGTCAGTTTAAAATTCCAGAAAAAAAAAAAAGAAAAACAACAAACTTACTGAAGGTATAACCAAAACCAGATTGTACCTCTATACTTAAATAGTCAGGATTTTGGCAATAGTAGTATTTTGGAAAACCTTCTGCTGCAAAAATAATTAAGATTTGTTTGTATAGAACAAACCTTAAACTTACAAGGCAAAAAAAAATAAATAAAAGGAAAGCAAAGGTTTTGAAATAGTTTAAAGCCAATATAGCTACAAAGAGACTATAGTTAAGCCACTTTTCCAGAAGAAAAGAATCACCCAAGTAGAAAGAATTTCTAAAACTGAATTAATTTTTGTCCGCATTAACTAAGAGATGCTGAAACTTTTCCCCATTACTTTAAACGCATCTTTATCACAGGAGCTGCTCATACTTTGAGCATACGAATTCCAGGAGGCAAATTATCTGCAGTTCAATGCACACACAAGGAACCGGCCCATAGCAACAACTGCCAGCTTCCCCCCCTGCCAAATAATAAAGTGGTACATAATTCACATAAACATCAAAACAAACTTTCTCCTCAGCAAGTTCAGTGTTGACCACTGACCGCTGTATCTGTGCACATGCCTGGGCAGATCAGATCGATTCCACTTCACTTTACAGGTAATCCATGCAATTTAAAGAACAGTTAACTAAGCTTTAAATAACTGACCGGACTGTCACAAATCAAGATGATACCGCCTAATATAAAACCAACATAATTTAAAAGGATTGTTCATAGGAGAACCCCAGCTCCATTTAGGAGCTCCCAACCCCTCGTACCATTCAAGCTGCAATAATCCTGTTTTGCTGTAGTTGTGGGTAACTACGAAACAGATGAATTGTAAGCATCGACAGAAAATTTATTATTATTTCACAGGATTCAAAGTAGTAGCAAAAAGAACACCTCTCAACACTCTATAGGAAATGTGCACTAAAAAGCAAAAGAGTAGTTATGCTCTTGATTTCCCCCAAGGCACAATGCCAAACTCTGAGCATTCTAGACAAGTAGGATTTGTTAAAGAAAATCCAAAGCAAATAGCTGAAATTATAGCAATAGCCAACATCCTATATCAGAATTTTTCAGGTAATTTGTACTTCCTAGGGTAGGCTGCAGTTTTTACTTCAAATATATAAGGAACTACAGCATAGTCAACTCACAAAATACATTTAGGCAAGTATCAGGCAAATACTGTTTTTTCAAAATTAATGTCCAAGTTGAAAATTAAACTGTGTCATTACAGCAACGGCACTGAATGCCAAAGTATTAAGCAATAAGAATACATCAAGTAAATTAATTTTGCTCAGATTTAATTTAAAAAAGAAATTACTTGCAAAGTTAGTCCTTTTTCACTGAATCTCCACAGCTTCGAAGAAGCTTACAATAAGAACTAAGTATACTCTATGTAACAGATGGTTTTGAAAAATTACTTTTATTGCTGCACTTACCTGAAGAACATAATCCAGAGCTATGTGTCGAAAACATTTCCGTGTTGCAGTCAAAATATTGGTTGCTTCCTCTACTTCGTGTTGTTTATTTCTTTGAACTTGGGCATTTTTTACTAGAGCATTCTCTTTTTCTTCACTAACTTTTTCAAACTGTTTCTTTGCATCTTTAAATTTCCTAATATCTCTAAAGAAAAAGGAAAGATGGATAAGAAATGCATTCTAAACCATGAAGAAAGTGTTTAAAGATATACTAGACAGACCATGCTCGTGACTGTTATAGCTAGTTTCTTTGTTTTCATGTTCTTCAATAAATGCTCAGATCAAATGGAAATCATACAACACATAATAGAAGCTTCCCTGTCTTTCTCTCCTGAGGAAAGGACAAAATTGAAATCTAAATAATGCATCTCACACTTACTGGGAAAAAGCTTTGGTAAGCACTTTTTTCCCCTAAGCTTAGACAATGACAACATGTAATTAAGATTGGTAATTCATACTATTTCAACATTTCTGCAGCTGTATCTAAAGCCTCACTGATTTAGGGTTATTTTTGACAAGCTTTAATATGCACTTCTCAATTTATGGCTGGCGATTTTCAGGAAAGATGTTACACCAACCCACTCAAATCAGATATTTTTAATTTCTATACTACCTATAATTTTCCAATCAAAAGTGCAAAGTAACTTACTCTTTAACAAATGTCTGAAGCTGTGCTTTAATTGATCTTTGGGTTTGGTCAAACAGGATCTGAAAGAAAGATTACATAGGTCAAAAGCTTAGAGGTGTTCATAACTTTTCATTTTAGACATTCATATAGTTATTATGTAGAATTAGATGAGAATTATTATTAAACCAATATGTGTCCAATACCAAAATATAAACCTCTTCAAAGTGGTTTTGATACGAATAAGGAATAAAATAAGTAAAACAACACAAATCTCAACACCATGTGCTGGTCTTTTCTTAAAGACTGTGGTTATAGGGAGAGACAAGAGCTCCTGCAACCTTATTCTCTCACCCTATGTAAGACATGCCCACTTTCATAGAATATTTTTATAATGACTATTAAACAGTCAAGAATATTACCATACAAATATCCTTGAAAAAACAACTTTGAATGTTAAATAACTACTTTTTTTGATTCTTACAAACTTTCACAATGTAACCAATAACTAAAAGACAAATTAAACTGTAGAAAGAACATGCCCTTAACTGCTGGCAAAAAAATCCAAACCAACTGAAATTAATGCTGAAAACTAACATAAATGAGTAATTAATACTATGTCCTTTACATAATACATTTGTAAAAAAAACACCCACTGTTGAACTGCTAAGAAGAATGGCTGCTTCTTTTTCTAAGATTAAGTGTTCCAAACCATTCTTCTCAAATTTCTTATGATTTGGGGAGGTGGGGCAGAATATAATCTACTCATTCAAATTGTAAAGCTTGAGAAATTTGTTAAGTTTCCAAGGCCAAAGCATACCTGAACATTAGACAACTTGTAGTTTCTCTTATGACCCCAGAAATTCCAACCGGGGAATGAAAATGCACATTCCTTCAGCTTCACATCTGTCCTCTGAGTTTTAGGACAGAATGGAACATGTCAATGGCTATGGGACAAATCCTTTTGCCACTTATCATTGTGAAGACCACAAATGATGCCTTAATTTCCAACTCCTCTACACCTCCCATTCTGCATTACGGAAATATACAAGGCACGATACCAAAAAATAAAGAGGTAAAAGAATTTAAGGAAGTAGTAGTTGGCCCAACCGAACAGAATTTCTTCCAAAAGGTAAAGACCTTTAAATGGTAAATAATTTTATTAGACAAGCAAGTCAAGAACTCAAAGTTTCAGGTCAAACAATGTTTTCTTTAAACATTCTCAGTCTTAGCCTCCCTATTCACAAAGTTTAGGAATGAAAAGCCATGCAATGCCAAGTATTAACAACAAACCCCTTACCAGCTTGTTTCTCTTTTCAAGAAACACTGAAGAAGGAAAACATGACTGAGTTTAAGTCACCCATTAACACTGGTACTATACCCTCCATTCAGTCTCCATTTTTTTGAAGTTTTCAAGACCAAATGGGATAAAACCCTAAGAAACCTGCTCCAACCTCACAGCTGACCCTGACTTAGGCAGGCAGTTGAACCAGACATCTCCTGAGGCCCCTTCAAACCTGAATTGTCCTACATCTAACAGTAACACATGGAAGATCCTGTTTGTATTGCCACTTTGGGAAACCAGAAAAACAGACAACTAGAACAGATAAAGAACTTCTTGACAAGCTGGAAGTCATGCTGGGACTACTCCCACTGATGACATTTACGCTTGCCAGTGCCTGAGGAGTGCACCAATCAAGATCAATACAGAAAGAGCATAACCAGATGGGAACTCAACTGATTAGTGGACTCCCAGAAATACGAGCCTTGCGATTCTGCTTATAGTAATGAAGAGGAAAAAAGTGCTAGGCAGAAAAATACATATACATTTTTTCCCCCCCTAAAAGAACAGAAAAAAAGTGCCCAGATCATGATCTGACTAGATTTACAGCCTTTCCAACACATTACCTTTCTCACACTCCAAACCAAGTCTAAGCAAGCTGCTATTTGCCATAAGATGTCAAAGCTACTCCCCCACTGCTGAATCAGTGAAGAATGCTGCATTAGTCTGGTTCCTAGCCTTATTTGTAGCAAAGCCTCATATGAAAAAAACTGACAGCCATCCAGATCTCAGTGGGACCATCTCCTACACCTTCCCTCCTTCCTCTGGAGGATGCTTGCCTCTCCTCTTTCTTCCTCTAGCTTCTTCTCACTCATGATGGCTCTCCTGTCAACTTGGTCAACAGAGCTGACACTCTGAGCTAGTAAGTCCTGCTGAACTAAGCTGATTCACAAAAAGCAACACAGGACCACAACACGTCTGGCAAAGCTCTACATCAGAGCCCTATAACATGCCTCACTTCTTACGTTTGTGCCTTTTGGTAAAAGCCGCTGTTCTATTCATTATGCTTGAGCACAGCATGGAAGCTGAGGGAAAAAAAGCAGGACAGACCTCAGAGTGGTCCTACTTAGATCTGCAAAGAAGTCTTCTTTTAATATGGCTCATTTTTTGCTTTCTGCCTTCAAACTGCCCTAAAGGGACAGTTGTGCTGTGCCAAATTTTAGCAGACTACTGCAAGCTACAATCATGTAGAACAATAACAGCAGTGAGAACATAGAAACAAGGTCAGATGTGTCAAAAAGAGCATACCATACAGCAAAGACATGGTTAAGAAGGTGACTATCAGCAAGAAGTGTGATGAACAGTGTAAAACAGGGAGAGCCAATTGGATTCATCTGCTCAATCTAATCTGCAGAAATCACTGACATGAAAGTAACACTTCCTCCCACTACTGGTGCTTTGAACCTTTACACTAGCTTCTCTCTACCATCAAAGTATCACTGTCCACTTACTCCTCTCTTTGCAGTTTTCATTATATTAGGTGTAGATATGTACACCTCATAATACAAAGAAAATCCAACTCAACAGTATTAACCTGATTCCCTTTGTTTCTATTCCCTTCTAAAAGCATGGATTTTTCTTTTTTTTTTTTTAAAGAAAGCCTAATAAGACAGTTTTAGGAAGCTAAGTTAATGCTAACAAAACTTAATTTCAGCTGAAGCTGTTTGAACTGCATTCTCTGTATCTCATTACATTTTAAACTCCTAGTGGTATATAAAAAAAATAAATTTTAAAGTGCCCTGTGTATTTTCAGCAATTTGGAGACACTTCAGTTGCTTTCCAGCAATTTGCTGGAAAATGAAAAAGAAGTTGTAAGGGCCAAGGGAAGAGGAAGAAAATCGAAGAACGAACACGTTCCTTTGGCTTTCAGGATACCAGACTAAATTCTTTAGAGGGGAAAAAAAAAAAAGTAATATCAGTTTTTCAATCCAGGCAAAACTGAGCTTTCTGATGAAGTCTGGCTTGCTAAAAATCCCTATTAGTCTTAAATCCTAGCATTTTCTCCTTTCTCTACACTTGTCTAAATCTCATAGTTACAAAAAAACCCACTACACACAAATCAGAGGTGCTTCTTTTTTACATTATAAGAGATGGGGGGAAAAAAAGTAGAAATTATTGAAAAGGTAATCATTATTTCAGTCCAGCAAAGAAATATGCTCATAGTTTGTCACTGCTGCCCATCAGTTTGATTAAAAAAGATGAAACAATCCAGTATTTACTCTGCCTTACTGCACTGGCTTTTAGCAAAGCTTACAAATTCCAAACAAAAAATAACGGTAAAAATCTGCAGAAAAGAGGATATTTATAAATACTTGATAAACAATATAAATAAAATATTTATAAGTATAAAATGAGAGGTATTTAATACCACTTAAACCATGATTTTGCAAATATTATCAACAAGAAAAGCTTTAGCATTTTTCTGTTATCAAATATAACTGGAGGTAAGCTATCAGTGTCATGTTTCAGCTAGAAATACTTACATTGTGATAATTGATCATTTCCTGTAAGGTGTCAGAGAACTTTGTCAAGCTGGTCTGTAAGAGAAAAACAAAATGGTTTAAGTTAAGCCCTACACAGCAAAAAAGCAACATTTCAGAGGTTTACAGCTTTTCAGTAAAGAACTTGGGAATTGATTTTCCTCTGCTTGATTATTAAATTAAAACCATTATGCTAGAAGGACAAGATGAGGGTAATGTCAAGTAAATCTATTAAAGCAACAAAAATGTTACTGCTACCTACATATAAAGGACCTAACTGAAGCAAAGCAGAAAAAATTCAAATTAAGTTGACTAAACTATGGGAAGTTCACATAATTTAACACATTAATTTACAATATTTAATATTATACTAAATATTTATTAATGTTTAATACTCTAACTCCAAAAAACTGTTTACATGCTGTAATCATCAGTGCACACATAGTTATTATAGGAACTACTGCCTCACAGCTGATAGCTTAGCAACAATCTGTAGAATCAATGTCTCAAACACAGAAAACAAATATATTTGGATAACTGCTTATTGTTTACACAACAAGTGTAACAAACCTACTTGGAATCAAATAACGTAAGTTTTACTAATTTGCCATGGCACTACATTTCTAGGAAGTAAATTTCCAGACAATAGTTTCAGTTGCACACAGACTATACTCAAGTTCACAGGCATTAGCGTGTGAAGATGCATATATTCAACTGAAGTTCTATTACATAACACACATTAAAGACAGATGATATACACAAAGATGTGCCCATAATTACACCTGCATATTACACGATTTCATACCTCATTTCAAAGTAACATAGACAGGAAATATTAGGTGTTCCAAATTAGCCTAACAAGACATCAGTCTGAGGTTACACCATCAAAGTGGGCTCTGTACATTAAAAAATTTTGATTTCTATATATTAGAGTACACCAGTTCCAGGACCCAAGAGGTCAACTCAGGGAATTTAGTTGCAAACAACTGGCTCTTAGGATCTCATGACTAGAACCCCTTTATTTAGCAAAGTAAACAGGGCAGCTATTCACAGCTTCAACCTGACTTTCTCCACTCCTCCCAAGATGACTATTCCTAACCTAACACATTTTCTGGAATTTGGAAAATCTTTGCCATTGCAGGTTAAAGCTGAAACTAAACAGCAGACACTTGCAGTGTACCACAATGAAAAAAAAGCTCACTCTTAAGACATCTCAAAGAAAAAGGAGCAAAAAGGGAGACAGTAGTACAAACTTCAACTTCTTGTCTTGCCTAATGTTGTATTTTACCCTTTTTAAGTTATGCTTTTCTCCTTCCATTCTGACCTTTTAGAGAACTTACCTCAACCAATGCATCTTTACAGGAATACTGTGCAAGGTCTCGAATGCCATTCATGAACTGCTTGTTGGCTGTACAGAATGCTTTCCCAGTATCAATCATCGCAATACAAAGCTTCACCAGCTAAAAAGAGAAAAAATTACAAAGTGGAAGTTTTTTTGTGTTGTTTTTTACACCACCATATAAACATGAAACATTGAAACAAAGATTTCAAAAGGTAAATTCTAAATTTACAGAGCCCCACATTCTATGAAAAGCCTTCTGTTGCATAGTGATAGCTATAAAAATACTACTCTAACTCAACTGACAAACCATAGAGAAGGTTACTAGTCTTTATAAATTTTTTTTTATTATTTTTTTATTTCTTTTATTGTTAACTGAGATTTTGCAAATATTGCAAGAGAGAGCTGTAGGAGGGCAAAGAGTGCAGCAGCTAAAATGTAACTGGTTAGAACCCAAGCAAGTGCTTTGTGGTTTCTGAGCAAAAAAAAACCCAAACCAACAAACAACCCCAAACAATCAAAAGAAACCTGCACCAGTTGTTTCATCTTGAGACACTCAGAATACAGGCACAAAGCAAAAGGCTATCTGCACAAAACACAACTGAAGAGAGATGGTTACACCTCAGAAGGGGAAATCAATCATGTTTTCACTCATACAACAGACTAGCCTTTCTCTGATGGGTTTCCATCCCTACCACTCACTGCTTAGGTCAGCACCTTAGCTATCACGGACTACAGAGTCTGACATGAAGGCCATCAGCATCTTGCGATGGATGTCTCCCCACTTTTTGAACCATTTATGCTCTGGGCCATTAATGAAAGAATGACTACTGCGACCACTAAGATGCTCTCTTGTGAGAAAGCATATTATAATTGAATTCCTCCAGTCTAAATCAAACTGAGAATAAAATCAGAAGATTAAACCTTTCTGAAGGATTTTTCATGAAGAAAAACACAGAAGTACTTGATCCTATGTTCCACTCGAGTGACCTTCCTGTCTTATTTACCTAGTAATTTTTATCTTGACTCAGATCCTCTTAGGAAAAGAAGAAATCTGAGCATCATCTCCCACATTCTGATGAATGGCCAAGTTGCTTGAATAATGCACAGAAAAATCACTACCAACATGATCCTTTTTCTCCTTCACAATCTTGAACCCAGTGTCCTTTCTTCTAGAGGGGAAAAAAATTTGCAGATAACATAGCCCAAAGTCACAGCTGTGGGACAATAAAACTAAGTTTAGTATGAATAACTGAGCATAAAAAGTTACCAACCAAGTCTAGACAAATCATTACCCTCAGGCCATAGTTACTTCAGCTCACACAAGAAGCTTGGCTTTCGTTACACTAGATTGCTTATACTTCACGTTACAATTAAACTACTTCAATACTTACCTTGTGTGCTTCCTTTCTTGTCAGGGGAGCAAACAGGTTTGGGTGTTTTTGTTCTTTTTAAAGAATACTAGGATAGGGTCTCAGGGCAAAGAGTAATACTACAATTATAGCTTTTACATGATATAGTGGCATATTTCGTACTGGCCTCCTGCAAGAGGCTGGAAGAAAGGCCCTGAATAATGTCCATTAAGGAATTTGAGAATTCTTTTCCCTAAAAATGCCTTTTAGACTGGCAGAAAATATAAACTTCCAAGACATATTTTTCAGATCTTTTAAATACTTACATGGTTTAATCTACCAAAACAGACTCATCCCCCCTACAGTAAAAACATGTCTTATACCCATCAGTTTCACCAAAGTTCACACCAAAATCAAAGTTAAATATGTATGTTAAGTTTACTTTGAAATAGCAAATGGTTATAATATTAACTACAAAAGCTAGAAATATTTTTACAAGAAGTAACAAAAAGTCTTCAGACTTTACACGTGACACTGACTTTATTTGTCTCTATCTTTCTTTGGCCAACTCAGAGCTGCAGGAACAAAAGTTCATATTCAAAAAGTAGCTGAGGAGGTGAACAAATGACATCTGCCTACCACATTAAAAACACAGGCAAAAAATAATTTCATATATTCAGCATAAAATGCTAAGGGAAGGAGACTTTCTACAGATGTAGAACAAAAATAAGCTACCCACAAAATACTAGCAAAGAACAAACAAAAGCCTCCAAATACTACTGGTTAGGAAACTAATAAATGGATTGTAAGGCACTGAAAAGATGCTATATGTAACCTTTCATATAGATGCACAAAGCATGACAAAAAGCAGAATGAATTTTACAGCAGTTAAGTTCTCCAGACAAAAGCGAAGGATATATATACCAATCCTGCTGTGACTGTGCCGCAGACTACCAAAGACAGACAGCACTGACTTTAAATCTCTGAAACAAAGAGTATCCAGATGTGCTCACAGTATGCAGCTGTCATAAAACATAAGCTCTCAACGCAGGGATGGTCAACCCCTGGCTTTTGACTCACATGAAAGCTGAATTAGTTTGCATGTGGCTCCCACTGTGGGGCTAAGTCACATGAGTGTGAGGGGCCACAGGGGCAGGAGGGTATTGCACAATCCAAATCCTCAGCTGAGGGAGAAAGGGAGTTCACACTGGCTGTTGCTGCTGTTACTCATCTTGAGTCCCTGGGGCCCAGCCGTACACTCGACCCAGATCCCTTCCCTCTGCAAGAGCAGAGCTCTTGGTCAGCGGCCACTGCCGCGTCACAGCTGTGAACTTTAAAACAAAACCTAAACACATGTTTTTATATTTTTCAGAACAGACATTGTTGAATGGAAAAGCTTACCTTGTCAAGTTTCAGTTCCAGTTCTGTCACATCTCCTTCTACTTCTTCTAAAGCTGCCCTGCATGGTTAAAAAAAATGTTTTCTTGTAAAACTTTACACAAAAATACTCTGGGACTGCGGGGAAGTGGCTGACACATATTAAACCAACCCATACATTGCCATCACAGTTTAATTTAAATTTCAACTATAAAACATTACAGATTTTAGAGAACCACAAGAATTGCAGAATATTTGACAGCAAGAAGAAAAACTACATCACCAAACAAATACTGATAAAACATATAGCCTAGTAATAAAGATTCAAAATGAAATTTTATTAATCTTAATGGTTGTCACATTGAAATAGGTTTCCTCTGCTGTTGTATGGCCAATAGTCTATATATTTGAAGGTAATAACTAAGGAAAGAAACTAAAAGTCTGAAACAAAATTTCGTAAGTAATTCTTTTGTTAACTCTCCTGGCTCAAACCAGCAAAACTACAGCTATTTAATGAACCACCATGCAATGAGATTATGAAAAATATAGCATTTGCCATGAGTCAACTGACTTAGCAGTAAGTTCAGAGGGCACACTTGTTTATATTCTTTGCCTCTAGTCTAGACTGGTTGCATCTTTCAGGCCAGTCAAGTGTTACAGGCCAGTAAAAGCTGCTTTCATAAAGCTTTTCAAAGCATAACTTTTTAGGCTGATGTTTCCTTTGACACCTCCTTCCTTGCTTATTGCTACCTGAAAAAATAGGAGAAGACTGAGAAAGGATGATGTTTTGTTCAGAGAGTTCATTAACATTGCTCTCTTGTCAGGCTATTGCCTCGAGAGCTGAATGCACTGATTTCTGACGATGCTACACTACAAAAATCTATTCAATGAGGCTGGGATTTCTCATTACACAGAGGCTGGTGGGAACAGCTGTATTCCCATCCCTTGCTCCCATCACAGGGCACCTCATTCTTTCAGTCATTCCAGCATAACTGTTCATGGAGCCACACTGTTCACCAGTAGTAGTCCACCTTGGGAAAAAACAAAAATAATAGGAAGTTTTCTGTACTGCTTTTTGGAAAATTGGATCAGATACACTTCGCTCCTACAAAAAAACTCTTCCTGGAAAAAGTGAAATGGGCAGGGAAGTATGATTTGGAACAGAATTTTCTTGAGCCAGCTTTACCACTGAGAAGAGATTATACAGAACTATAGCTTTACTGTCTCTTGGTAATTCTCTTCTAGTTCACATGAGTTCAAGCCAAAAACAAAAAACCAAAAAAAAAACCAAACCCAAAAACAAAAAAGAGAAACTGGATCAGGCCCCAAACTTGGGAAAAGCAGTTTTTACAAGAATAGTTCTGAAAAACACTGCCAATTGCCTGCAGTTCTCAAACACTGAGCATGACATTCCCAGCTTTTTTGCAGATTTCACTAACACATAGTTGCATTCCAGTTTTTTATATCTAAAGGCATTCCCACAGTTACATCCTAGGTTTTATATCTAAGCACATTCCTGCACAGTTACGTTTTGGCTTCTGCCTCCTCTCTAGCTTCAGATCATGAAAGATTTCAGGCAACAATTTCTCTTACTTTATTTTCTTCCATAAATGATTAATTTTCATTTAAGTCTCTAGAGTTAAATCTTGTTTCAGAGAGAATTATACAGAAAAAAACAAAGGAAAAGTATCTCAATATTTATACTGCAATTTTGTATTCATTTGTTTATAATCACAGTTCAACCAATTTTTATTTGTTTCTTTGGCATTAACATGAAAGCATGCTTAAGTAGTTTGTTTACAAAACTGCAGTAAGATCTGATAAGATTTTTTTTTAGTGTCTTTAACTAGCAAAGAGTTCTAGCTCCACAGGACTTAATGAGCTAAAAAGTCTAAGATTCAAGATGAAGAGAGATAAAGGCAGGCAAAATGAAAACACCACATCTGCTCAGTAATTAAAGCTGTATGGCAGGGGGAAAATTTTAAGAGAGAATAAGCTCAACTGAAAGAAAAGAAACAACAGAACATCAAAAGACTGAAAAGATGAGAGGCACATCAAGAAAGATGTAAAGAGTAAACCAAAAAGAGATACCACAGGAGAAGGGAGACACACAGCCTCTCCACCATCTGATTTGCTGCAGATCATCTTTGAATGGCCACAGGCCCCTGAAGCACCAAGCTGGTTCTCTGGGCTATTTCCCACCACTGGCACATGATGGAGGGAAGGCACATCTGGGGCCTACAGCTGGATATGGATCAAATGGCTGTTAGGTTCAGCCAAATCCTATTTCAACTCCCTGTTTCTTTGCATAGAACTGGCTACTTTCACTGTTTCCATCATATAAAAACTAGTAGAAAAGTTGTTTTCATGCAAACATATTCACAGTATCAGACCAACACTGGATTACAAGCATCAGAACAGAGAATATGACCTCAGACTATCAGAATATAGATACATATATCTAATAATGTATTAACATGAAGGTATCCATCTAGTCACAAAAATTGTTTTAACACTGGGTTATGGAATACATTAAGAACAGCTGATCTGAACTGTGCTGTGTTAATGCTATCCTTGTTTTTCTTAAATTAATATTTCTTGAAGCCACAGAATAAAAAGGTGCATTTCTCTAACACATCTGTGTCAGGAATTACTTAATGTTCACAGAAAATTGTCATAATTCCGAGTAAATCTCATGTCCACAGCCAAGACCAAATCTCCAGCTATAAACAGAGGAAGTGATCATAGAAGAACAACTGAGGACCAAGTGCCAGACCTGACGTACCAAAAGCATTACTCCTTAGCGAAGTGGGAGCTAGGAGCAGGGTTTGCATCAGGGTAATCTTAGCCAGAAGGCTCTGGCATTAGGAATAAGGGTCAAATCTGCCTCAGTACATGAATCAAACATCTGTGGCTTCCCGAGATGTTCAAATGCTGCATGGCAATGCACAAAACCAGAACAGCTGCTTAAGGCTGGAGGACACTTTTATAAGTGAACAGTCTCCCATACTCTTCATGCTCCATAACGAGACTCTCAGGAATGGGTTCCTCTCCTCTGCTGTTCCTTTTCTCTTTCACCCTCCCTCTTAAAACACAGTTCAGTTTGCTAGATACAGCTTCCTGCACAACTGCAATGCAGGTGGAATATAGGAGATGATGGAAGAAAACTCAAGGTCTGGCTTAGCAGCCTTTTCAAATAAGGATAATGTCAGCAGTTACCTAGCCCAGCACACAACAAAGAAAAATCTGAACTCTCTGGTGTCCAACCAAGCACTCTCCTTAAGTGAGCACTGAAAGGCTATCTTCCAGGTTAAGGTACTATGGGACTCCAAGAATCCCAGGAACCAAACGCAAAGATGACAGCTAAACTCTCCTCTAGAAAGAGAATCAGTCACTCTTAGGCCACAAGCTGCAAACACATGCTAAGGAATTAACTTCGTCTGGACTAAACCACTACACACTGCTAACCATAACGCCAAGCACTCTGTGGCCACAGACAAGTGTCTGCTTGGTCTGTTTACTCTTACAGGATAAGAGGTGGCAATGGTCAATGCCAGCTATTCTTCAAACAATAGCTAACTGCCATCGAAGCCACATCCTGCCTTTAGTCTTTCACTCATTCATCATTTTCTAGTTTGCATTTTTAGACTGAGTTCCTGAAAGTAATGAGGCCGGAATCAGCAGTCATTATAAATTAGATGCTGACAAACAAAAAATTGGAGAAGTCAATTGTTAATTATCCATAGCACCTTTAATTACTGTTAATTCTACAACTAACATGTCCCAATATAAAAAAAATATTCAAAAGAATCAAAGCCCATTAATAAAGTATTTCCCCATAGTTTGGGATTTTTTTTTTTTTAAAAGTTCTAATACATTCATGTATTTGTATTCATAAAATGGAAGTAACAGATTCTCACCATCACAATTTCAATAATATTACTAACATCTTTTCTTCAAATCTTGGAAAGACACAGCTCTCCTACTTGCACATATTCTATGCAGAATAGCCCCTTAATGCATATCTTTGACTTCACTGCAGATGACATCCTTTCAAACAACATCCACTACAGTTCAATAGTATAAAGTTGACATGTAAGACTAGTCACAAATTATAACTAAATCAAAGTATTTGAGTGCACATATTCAAGAATGACTACATTCACATTTTCCTTCATTTACTGCAGTATAATTTCACAAGACTGGCTGTGTATCAGAAGATTACATAAAGAAGCATTACCATGCTCCACTACCAGTAGAGAACAATTCAGCCTTGGAGAGACAGAGAACACTGAATGTGAACTAACAAGCAAATGGTACTGTGATGATCCTCCTTTTGTCCTCTTCAGCTGCATTTCATTTTAAACTTTAAAGGCATTAGGAGAACTGAAAAGCAGTTACAAAGATACATACAGCTCAATAACTGCAAGGGCCAAAGCTAGATAAAGCTAGTACGTAACTGGCCAAAGTAAAAGCAATTGATCATTCTAACTCTTGTGTTAAATACAAACCCAATGCAGAAACTCCTCTTGAACCCCATGTAGTTCATTCCAGTTGCCTTTAGCTGCACATGCTTCATTTTGGTAATATCTTTCTTGTACTGGCAGGACCCCAAATTGGTCATAACACTCCAGACTCAGCCTCATGACTGCTAAATACAGGGTAATCATCTCTTCCCTCAACTTGCCAGCTACGCTCTTGCTAATATAGTCCAATACACTGCCATTTTTCACAGCTACACAGGCACACCGCTGACTGATGGTCCATTTACTGCTCACCAGGATGGAAAGGTCCCTATCTGCCAGCACAGCTGCATGGGTCTGTGCCTTTTCAGAGCAAGTCTTCACATTTGTCTTCGTTAAACTTGAGAAGGTTTCTACCAGTGCTTTCCTCCACCTTGCTGAGGTCCTTCTGAATGGCAGACCTACCCTCTAGCTTATCAACTGCTCCCTCCAATCACTGCATACTTCATTTCTTTAATATATAGCATCTATAGATAGATATAAAAAGGTATCTAGAGGTATCTTAGCCAACATGCTAACAGCAAATACATTTGGTACGTGTATAATGACATCAGACAACCACAGATTAAAAAAGAAACATGACATATTGAGGGACAAAGATGTCATACACTGAACAATAAGGCCTAATAACAGCATGGATACATACAAGAAAATTTTTAACTTGAGATGTGTCATAACCATTCATATGGTCTGAAGAAAGAACACTGTTGCAGCCTGTCATAGAGAGCCCATTGAAGGCCTGGCTTGGCACCACAGAGGTTTTTCCCCTGCTGGCACAGAGCCTCTCCTTGCTGAGGAACAGATGAGGAATGCTCCCTGACATGCCAAGATGAACTTCCCCAGTCATGCTAGTACTCTTCATATTATTAATTCTTCATTCATTACCACAAAACATTTTATCAGTAGCTTGGAAAAGCTTCACAACCTGAACAGTAGGACTTTGAATCAGATATGTGATATTCTCTTTACCTCCACTCCAAAATCCTAGGAATTTTCTATGAGCTTGGTGGATTGAAATAAGGAAGCACATTTCTTGAACTGAAGATTGTCATGTTGATGAATTAACAAAGTTTTCTCAGGTCCATAGCAAGCAATATCTGTATTTCAAATTTCCGCAAAGAAAAAAAAAAAATAAAGTCCTCAATATTAGAAGAACTATTCTTCTATTCCTCCCAAGTCAGAATCTTCCTCTTATAAAATAAGCAAATGAAATAAGACAAGAGTATTTACAGGCTCATAGTATAGATGAGGCTTTGGGCAATGTGGTCTAGTGGAGGGTGTCCCTGCCCGCAGCAGGGGGGTTGGAACTAGATGATCTTTGAGGTCCCTTCCAACCCTAACTATTCTATGATTCTACGATAGAATTCACTTAATGATTAAACCAAAAGCCTACCTTGTAGGTACCAGTTTTTAAGCTCATCTTCATCTACACAGTTAAGTTCATCCTCAGTAATTCATATGGTCTTTGATATAAGAAGCAAAGAAACAGGACAAATCCCTTTAAGATGCATCCGTCACTTGATTTGTTCTTTACTGCAAGACACAGCTCAAAAGATAGTGAACATGATAAACAAATCAGTCTTCAAAAAGGAAGAAGTTCTATTGCACTCAAGATACATGGCTGAAAGTCAAACTGATTACCACTAAACTTGCAGTAGCATGTAATGTATCATACACAGTCTTTAAGGACATCTGTGCTACCTGCTGGCCCTAAATTCTCAAGCTTTTTCTCTCACTCCTCTTTTGCAGTAAATTGCCAGAAATGCCCAGCAGTGTTCTTTTCCCAATAGTTTTGCCTAATATTTTCCCCTAAGTTTTTTTTTACCCCAGGAGAGCCTGATAGTAAGCCTAAGTAGGAAATTAGCAACCCTTTTGTTACACAAAGATTCTGATAAGCAGGATTTTCTTCATCTTCCAACTTAAATGCTTTGTTCATTATGGGATAGTTGTTAACAAGATGCAGACACAATGGTGACATGAAAGCTTCTCAGACAAGAAGTTGATTACATTTCTAAACGTAAACTCAGATAAGAATGCAACACATCATGATACGTGTCCTGCACAAATTTGACTAGTAATTTCAACATCTCAAGAATGAGTCAAAAGCTTTTCAGGAGGCCTTACTATCAGATAAGGAAGTAGGACTATAGTATCAAGATGTTGCAACAAAAAGAGGGCAGCAGAAACAGGCCCAATAAACTGATGGTGGTATGCAGAAACAAGTATGTAGTAAGGTCAGGAAGTGGAATCATAAATACAACCATCAAGCAACCAACTGCAAAGGATACAAGATAGCACATTTTCTCCATCTAAACACTACACCCTAATCACCTCAAGACCTGGAGTTCCTAGTCAGATGCTAAGGAGTCACGTCAACTTTTAAAAGCTGTAAGTAATAATAATCTGAGGAAGAATGAAGAAATTAATCCCTGATTTGGAAAGATACCCCTTATGTACCTCAAACACAGACAATATAAAAGAGAGGGTAGCAGCATCTGAAAAACAGAAAGGGTAGATATCACTGGATCCCCCCAGTATAGGATTCTCAGTATCAGTATGTTCACAACTGATACAGCAAGACCTAACCACCTGTACAGAAAACCTCCTATAAAGCAGAGGCAACTGGAGATTAGAGTACTCCGTAATTAATCAAAGAGTAGTCTTTACAGATATCATATAATCTTAATATGAGTCTTGCGTTTGCTTTGATTTCATAAAGCTAAGGCAATATCTGCCCCTTTCTTTTTGTAATTTCCTTAGTTGCTAACTTATTCCTACTACAGTTAGAAAAGTACTGTTCTTTCCAAAGCACCGTAAGATGGCAAAGCCTTTATAACAAGAGCGCACCATGTTATAGAAGAGCTAAGGACCATTAGCTCTCTAGAATTCCAGTTATATCTGGTGGATCTTTACTGAAACCAGAGGAAAGTTTCAGATTTGCTATCAAGACAGTGTCCTCAGCAAGTATTTACCCTTTTTGTTCATTTCATAATCTGAATATTTTGGCAATACACTTTCACATAATCAGAATATCCTATTTGACAGTTAGAGGGGAGGTTGCAGCTTTGTTGCAATAGACAAATTCTGAACTTGAATTTTTTGTTTAGCTATTAGGTACATACACGTATTTCACACTCAGAAACCATAAGTGTATTTTAGATATAAATTAATAGTTTTATTACGTAGTTTTGTTTCTCTGCAGTATGAGGGAGCAATAGTCTGTTTGCCCTTTATGCTTTTGCACTGAACAAGCCAGTCAAATGAATCCAGTCTCAAGATAACAGAGTACATAAGCAGTAGAAGTGGGATAATACAGAAATACAGTGTAGTGGTGTTTTCCCTCAAATTTACTGTTTTTACATTTGAAAAAGCCAGTGTCTTTTCATCCCTCTCAAATGATAATGGGTGATCTATTAAAAAATTAAGCATATTGAATATTATAAAATAAAAAATACAAAATGCATATGGTATACCCACAGCCCTGGAAAAGGTTTATATATTCTTTGGGTACACTTAGTATCTTTTCTCCCACTACTTTTAGTCTTAATGAGATTTTAAAGACCCTGGGCTTTCATGCATCTATCGATGCTAATGGCAGGTAAGCTATTTCTCAACCAAACAAAAGCTCACATATCCTTAATTACCTACTAAAGGTTTCTCACCTCAAATCAACTGCGAATATTTTCAAACAAAATCTTGCAAGATCGATAATTACAACACAGTGGATATTTGGCAATAGTAGGCAAATTTAACACTTCATCTTGTCATTTTTCATCATTAGTTTTGGGATAAATCAAGTAGAATAGAATAAACAAATTCTTGAAAAGAGCAAGAATTCCAGGAACTTAAAAGAGTAATTCTAAAATCCTGCTCCCTAAATTGGAGATTCTTCTGGAGAAGAATCCTGTGGAGAGGTGTTCACACATGCACACACTTTTTAAACAGACTCCGACTTAGCAACGCACAAATTCAACCAAAAGTTATATCCTCAATGAAAGAGCAATTCCTCAGTCATCTTAAACAGTTTATATCCTCAATAACATCCCTGACCAGCAAAGCCAATACTTGTGTTCTATTCTTACAGCGTGCCTGATCTGATCAAGTACTGGTATCTATGCATAGATTACCCAAGTTAGTCACATCACCTATGGAAACGATAGAGTAGAAACACAGTTATTTCCAGCGTGCAGTTCCACTTACCCTGACACACATGGCTAAAGCAAATCAAGAGGAACCTGGGATACAACTACTACTCTTCATTACAACTTGAAGGAGCCTAAGTCTAAGATCTAGCTTGGAAGAAAGATGGTTGCACAGCACATGAGATTAACTCCAATTTTCCCGTTTAAGGAAGTTAAGAAAGGGCCTATTTCATTAATTACTGAATTCTTTACACAAATAAGAACTCCAGCCTATTTACATGAATGCTACAAGTCTAGGAAAGACAAGATATTACCTAGTTGAGCACTGAGCTTTTTTAATGCCTTTTGCTAGTCCCTGTTAAGATCACGAGGCCCGACACTGCTCTACCTACATTATTTTTTATTTTCACCCACCCAGCTCTTACTTAAGTCATCTTAAATCTAAAAAACATTAGTAGAAGTATATTGCATAAAATCAACTACATTGTAATAACACCATATGTTCTTTACATTGAAGTTCACCAGAAGAATCCAGCCAAATGCAGAGCATGACTACTTCCATGTAGTACTTGAAACAAACAAAAAGCCCACAAAAACCACACACAAGCTGCACCTTTCTGTCTTAAGAACAAGCCACATTTAGCCCCCCCATTACTGTCCACTGACAAGGAGCAATAGCAGCAGGGGAATCACCAGAGAGCTGGAGCCCAGGAAGGTGTCGGAGTGGGGCAGGTCTCCCAGCACTGACTTGCACCAGCCACCACCACTGTGCAAAGCGGTCAAGGCAGCCCCAAACCCAGCTCGGATGGCTGCAGCAGTGAGGAAGGGGACAGAAGAGGTCAAATGCCTCCCTCGGTACAGACCACAGAGCAAAAAAAAAAAAAAAATCAAACCCCAGTCTCCCAGCTCAAATTCCACACCCCTCTTGTCAGACAAAAGGGATAACATTCACAGCCAGAGGTCAGACTCCAAATGCGACATGCCTTTCCTTTGTACCAAAGGAATGAATTCCACTGAAATTTCAATCCACAAAACGTCATTCTAAACATCAGTACACAAAAATCTGTTACATGATCTATATACATCTTCTAAAAAATAATTACAAGATCACTGATAATTGAAGACTGAGATATTTAAAACGCACAGAAATGTTAAGTGTGCTTAATATCCATGTGTTCCTACTTAAATGAACATCTGGCACCCTGAAAGATGGAAATCTGGAATTCTCTTGCACAGAACTTGCTTTTTAAAAAAAAAAATTGTCAGACAAAATACATTTCACTACATATGGCTTCTGCAATTCCTCTTTGTATTATATCCTGTTTAAAATACAAAAATATATTTTGGAAGTTTAGAATCTTGAAAATCACATAGTGCAAACTGATCACTGCTTCATGTTGTTTCATACAAAATTGTCTGCAGAGGTCTTTAACAACTGTTACTGAAGGCGTAGCATCAATTCATGAAAAGAAGAAAGGTAATTTGTGCATATGCACTGACTACGGTTAGACTCACTCTCTCATGCAAAGCCACAATACAACTATTTAAATCCCCATTACTATTGACATACGAACTCTAAAAATTATTCAAGAGCACCGTGCCTGCATATCATAGAGTCTTAGAATTTCAAACAGACAACTTAGACTATCAAACAGAAAGCCTGATTCACAGAAAGATTCATGCCATACGAACAAGTTTGCCAAACATCTGACAGGCATTTTCTCTGTTCAAAACCTCCTCTCAGTCACAAAACATTTGAAGGGACTATTTTGCAGCAAATTATTTTCTTAGTCTATCCTTATGTCTTGTCAGTTTGAAAATGTATACGTTATCCCATAAGTTAGATTTCTCCTCTACACAGGCATAAGTTATTTACAGCGCATGAAAACAAAACAACTGATTTACCCTAGGTCTGAGGCCTGGCTACTTTTAATATTGATAAAGTAAAAAAGTTAACCATAAAGTAATTATTCTGCCAAATATGCAAGGACTCCTCTTGAAGATATCATCAGGAAGGCAAAACAATGTTTTAGTCTACTCTACTGGACTGTTTAAAGTTGTTTAGTTTATGATCATGATGACAATATCTACTATTTGTCATGTTCTTGATCTAATCTTTTAGTCATGTGAAAAAGTGGCAAGAAAACCAGGATTTATATTGTCACACAGAAGCATGGAAAACTCCTGCAAAGATTAAAATAATGTTACAGTCCACATGCTAATCTGTGTTTCCTCATAATGGTCTTCCATTGCAGACAGCTACTTTCACTGTTATTTTTGTTACAAATCTGCCACTATCAAAAAGCAAACTGCCTAAATTATTACCTAAAGGGATATCTGAATCTCAAACAAACAGCACAGTATCTACTCAGAAAGATCACAAATACATTTACACAGTTTAAACTTCTACATATGTTTTTTTAAGTAAATTCTGCATATACAAGTGAGAGAAAAAAAAGTAAATTAGTCAGAAGTTATTCTTCTATTTCCTGTCCACGTAAACAGGAGGCATGGCAAGACATACCATTAAGTAACCACACAGGGTTTTCTTTGTTTGTTTTGTTTTCAGTCCCTCATGACACTTCTGCATTTGCATCTCCTTGAGATACTGATTTAGCCAGAAAGGCCTGCATCAAGACACAGGCAAAATGGCCTCAGTTCTGTAAACTGTGATTTCAGTAGGAACATTTCTACAGTCATCAATGAAAACTAGATATTTTCCTTTCCTTTTTCTCCCAAAGCAGGTTATCAGGATGGAGTTTGTTTTGGGGACTTTTTAGAATGATTGACTACAGTAAAAATTCACCAATAACTTAAGTCTAAGTGATATTGTTTACTGCATAAAGTAAGAACATGAAAAATGTTGACTCTAAATAATACAGTTCTGAGTACAAGGTGATCAAGAAGCTAAGCCTGTAAAAAAGATCACAGGACACTGCTAACACAGCTAAATCAGCACACTTGCTATTCAGTGGCCAATGATTTCACAGATGCATACACAAAAAAACAAAGCTACCTAAAGCCCACCTAGCCCAAGACAGACAGGATTTCTATTTTCTAGTTGCCACCTTCCTAATGAGCATTCTATTTACTAACCCTGCTTTCCAGAGATGTGAACATTGATAATCCTCCCCCCAAAATGTAAAACTCATCTCCATAACTTTAGCTCTTAATGTAATTGCATGAGATGGGCTTTGCCAACATAAATGAGATACTCCGGGCTAAAGAACCAAACCTCTTCAAATCTAGCTTTAAAACTTGAATGACTAAGAGCTTGTATAATTACAGTTACATTGTGCACACACACACACACACACGCATAAATAAGCTGCCCTTCTAATTCCGCAAATACTCATTAAAGATCAGTTGCACAGGCTTAATATCAGTTCTTCAGCAACTGATCCTGCTGCTGTGCTACAGCAACATTATGATAGCTAGCAGATTTTGTCACTACTTCCACTGTAAGCTCCCTTCTCAGTGTGTGTGGTTTTTTAAACACTCCCAGATAAAAACTTAAAAAGACCAAAACCAAGGAAAATAACATTTTATATTCCTATTAGCAATTTGAGATATAGTTGAGATTTTTCAGTTTGCTGTTACTTAACATAAATCATAATCAAACAAAGAAATAGAATCAGAATCACCATTAAAAAACCTTTGAAATTCAGAATTATGACAGCCAACTTTTTTTTTTTTTTTAATTAAAGCAATTTAGGCGCACTCACCAAATCAAGACAACCTGATTTCAGGACACATTTCTCTAACCTCCACTAGGACAGACTGTAACAACTTACTATTAAATTTGAAAAGGCTTTAAAAGATCTTAGCATGAGAGATTTTGATGAAATGTATTTGAGAGGGCTCTTCAATTAAACTTCTTTACTCTAGTATGATTACCCTAGAAGAAAATGCTCTAACATTGGGTCCTATCTTCCAATACATCCTCCTTTCTTTAGGTCAATTATTTTCTTAACGTACATTTGAAAGATGTAGTCACAGATTTAAAAATAAATAAATCATTGACTAGAGTCTGAATAAAACATCACATTCACTGTAATCTCCACAAAAGCAAAGAATCAGAAATCTACAAGCACTCTGTTTAACTAACTCCATCAGACTCCTAGCAGTATGGACAGAGATGTTGTACATGTGTAACTCACCAGCATTCTGCTAAGATTGTCCTCCATGTCATTACACTTCAGCTGTGAAAAGTGCTGTTCTACAATCACATACTGGCAATCATAAACATAACAATCAAGTAAGGAAAAAGGTAAAAGACGACTTACAAACAAATGTTTAGCAGCTTTCTCTTCTCACTTACTCTACCTTTCTTTTTCTGTTCTTCTGCAATACTTTCCACCCTGCCCTGCCAAGTAAGTTACAAACTTGCTTTTCAGTCCCAAACACCAAGGGCAGAAAGCCCAGACCAAACGTTTCTTTGGAAATTCCTCCTATAACAGCTAGGTAAGTCTGAGCAAAACAAACAGATTTTCTATGCAGAGCTCTTGGTCACATACCTCTTAACACCTTAAATGCGGCTGAGTTTACCCACGCGAGCAGCCTCAGTGACTTCAACAGTACCCCAACCACAGAGAGATTACCTGTGCTATAAACCCATGCTGAGTAAGAGGAGTTTCCTTGCTACTCGCAGCAGGTTAGGAAGCAGGCTGTACTGCAGCACCCTACCCACTGGAAATCAACACAGAAGGTACAAGTCTACTGATGTTCTGATAGAACAGAAACTACTGTTTCTACTTCAGAAAGTAAGAAGTAGACCAAAGTATATGCGTTAGGCACATACGATAACTTCTCTGACTACTGAACAAGACCTAGTCCAAGTAAGTTAAATAAGTCACTTTACTCATATTTTAAAGTGACAAAACACTTCCTGTTCCCTGGGAAACAGATGCTATGTGACTAAAATTTGGTTACACAGTACTAAAGAAGAGAGAAAAAAATTAATAAATCTAGAAAGCCATAAAGTGGCCTGATTGACCTATTCAGCCTGCATACCCTACATAAACACAAGGTTCATCTCAGCTGGCCCCATTTAGATAGACCAGAACTAAAGTCACAGAAGAAGAAAATCAACACACATAGCAGGGAACTTCAGTACAAGTCAGTCTTACTTACACGGCAGGCATCCCTACACCAAGGAATGCTTTAGTTCAGTCTAAATGGAAGACTCAGACAAATCCCTTTGAAAGAAATACACTATAATCACCAGTTCTACCCAGAAACTACCCATGATATACTTTTACTAAGAATGGTAATTGGCAAGAGTTTCATTTATATTCTTTCATCCACCTCCTTCATCCCTCATCTGTTCTGCAGCTGAGGTCTCAGGAAGTGAATACAAAAATAAATAAAAAAAATTAAACTTCAGTGACAGATCAGGACAAAAATTATTTCAAAAATACACAGCTTTTTCTTGATGCAGTTTTAATGATTAGAACAAAGTGAAGGTTTTTCTAGAGAGTTCTTACAACTGCACACATCACAAGCAACAGAATTTTGCTTTTTATATTATTTGTTGTTTATCAAGATTGTTAACTGTTACTTACAGCAGATATATTTCCACATCACTTAAACTTGCTTCTCCTTTCTAAAAATTTAGTTTCAGAGTGATCCATGCGGCTGCTACAGTGCATACCTTGCTCATTAAGAGAAAACGTTCTTTAGTTACAAGAAGAAAAAACAAAAATGAAACATCAATGTAAAAGCCTGTTCCATTAAACTCTGAAACTTAAATTCTTATTGTTTAAAGATAAGGAGAAAGTATTATTTCACAATACTATCTGCATATCAAAAAACACTCCAGGAATTCCTGATTCTATACATAGAACTTGCCAGCACAGCTCAGTTCTTACTACTCAAGGACTGCTCCAAGGCCCCTCCCCACATGACTTCTTCATTTGATGAGAAGTCATCAACATGCTGTAGGAGAACTGCAAACATGTTTCCTTGCTAGATCTTTGGTCTGTCCATACTTTAAGAGAGGGAGTCGTGAAAGAAAATCATGTGATTTCAGTGAGGTTACTTTCAAAGTAGGTTTAAAAAAACATGATTGCAAATTTGCAGAAGTGTGTCTGAATTCATAGCCTTTTCCATTACCCTTTTTGAAATCAGAGTCTAAACCTCAAGTTTCTAACCCCAAACTGATCTCATATGTTATATGTTTACAAACCTAGTGATGGAATACGCCATCATTGCTTCAGGTTTTATAATTCAAAGATTTCTTTATCTACTGGGGGGGGAGGGAGCATGCCTTACTATGAAATAACCCACCATACTTCTGACGTGAATCTTTATAGCCATTATTATCTAATCACATATCAGCAACTCAACAGCGACAACCCATGCTCCCTTTATATGCTTTTTAAGCGAGCAAACAAACCTTTATTTCTTTGAATCAGGTAACTATGATATTCCCAATTACATCTCAAAGCCAAAGGAGGTCAACATGAACTTGATGAGAAACAGGTAAGCAGAAAGCCATGTGTCTGAAGCTGTATGTAGCACCATGTTTTAAAAGATTTAAACAGCTCCCTGTGAAAACAGGGATAGGGTGACTCAGGAACTCTGATTCACCCATGTCCTCCCAGTTCTCTCCACGACTATAAGAAAGTAAACTATGACATTTCTATACACTATATGCCTCCCAACAGGTTTATTTAACTGCTCCAACAGGTATACTGATGGGAAGGACAGAGACTACACCCACCTGCTCAGCAAGGTCAAGAGAAAGCTGCAGCTCTGCTTTGCTATAAGATAAAGAACACAGCACAGGAAGGTGGTTTATGTCCACACTACTCCCTGCAAGAATGCTAGGACTTCGTAATGACCTTGCTCTACATTAGTGTCTCTACCATTCCTTAATAAAAACACTGCAGTAAACTTCATTTAGAAGGTTTCTAGTATTTGGTTTAGGTAATTCATATGGACACTAATAACGACCAAAGTTATAACAGCAAATACTAATGACTAATAACGAAAGATATAAACTTTTTTCAAAAATACTACAGGATTTTTGCTTCACAACTTTAACCACTTCCTATCAGTTAAAGGTTGGAAGGACATTTTGGTGGCATCAAGTGATTACACCATAAGGTTTTCTGCAATTTCTTCAAAGGTACTAGTATCAGAGACTATCAGAAAGACCATAATCTACTAGAAGACCCCGACAAAGGATTTTCCACAGTTCTTTTCCTTGAAGGAAAGGAATCAAAAGGGGCAAAAGGAGAATGATACAAAGTGAATTCAAATGAACTAGTATGTCTTGAAGAGACAGCAGCACACTTTTGCTTACAAATTTTAGTCACAATTTCTTGCTTTCTCAAGTGTATTCTCTATTTCAGCAGGTATCAGTAATTAAAAAAAATTAATGGTTTATTTCTATGGTTAAATTAAGCCAATCTAGCTGCATTGTCACCAACTGGATGGACCCACATTAAACATAGTTGTGTCAGAAAGTACATACGCCAGCAAGCACATCCAGCTCAGGGCAAAGTTTTGTGGAACAGCTAAGCCAATGTAAAAGCTCACTGCTTAGCTCAGGGGAGGTGTCACTCCCCACTGCCTTCCTCTAGCCTTGCTTCTGGCAGTGAAGTTTCCTCTTCCTCCTCCCCACAAGCTTTAGTAGGTTTCAGACCCCTTGAAACACTAACTCAACACACTAACCTAGCCGAAAACCATCCAGTCTCTTCTGCCAGGGCAGCTAGCTCATTGAAGGATCCAACAATACAAGTCACAGTCACCACAAAAAACAGTGGCAGAAGCAGCCAGGGACAAGCTGGCAGCAGAGACAGGAGCAGAGGAGGGAAGAACAGGAACTCCAACTTCTGCCAGGGGTAAGCCATTCAACCCTTCTTCTCTAACTTCCTCCACATCCCAAACTACGCGATTGCTAAAGCTGACACAAAGAGGAGGTATGAACACACAGCCAACCAGAGGAAGAACAGGACTATTTCCCTCAACAGCCAGAGCTCACCCAACCTGTGCCAACCACAGAGCCACAGGCACTCCAAACACAGTCTCACAGAACAGGAGGGGCACAGTAGTGACATATCACATCAAGTCATGGAGCTGCTTGCCTCTCCATCAGCTAACAGCGTGATAACAGGCACAGAAAGTGGGCCTATGTTCACAGACCAGTCACACATCCTACGTTGAGTAGATACAATGGTTCAAAATAGATAAAAGCATAGGGAAAGATGAAGGGGAAAGCTACCCAACATAAACAGAAGTAAGCCTACAGCAATGACAGACAAGTAGTCACTCAAGTGGGGAAAAACAAAAGAATGCATGTCTTGGCCCGAGAACGGGAACTAAGATTATACTGAGCTTGTTTAGTACTGGCACCCCAATAGTGGGCAGATTGAGTATGGACACACGCAGCAGATCCAGGCGGGAGACACTGGGAGCTGAAGTGTGAGCACAACTGTGAAGAATCGGAGATGGACCACCGGGGAGTTCATGCTCTCGAGCCCGAGCAGGCATTGCTTCGGCTACTGAGCATTTCCTGCACCGGCTGCCTGACACCCTTCACCCACACACATCTGCTCAAAGGCAGGCGACCCCAGCACTGTTCACTGCAGACTGTGCCGCCTCCACACGAACCCCAGACCCCGCACATCGCCCACCCAGCCGACTTACCACACGTGCTGCCCCCTCTCCTTGCGCTTCCCACCTCCCACCTCCCCTTCCTCCCCTGAGCTCCCCCACACCCCAGCAGGCACCTGGTCCTCCAGAGCCCCACAACAGCTCCTTCCTCACACACAGCCCCTCACAGCCCCCCCCTCCACACAGGCTGCCCCTGCCCTGCCACCCGGTACTCCCCAATCCCTGTCCCTCACTCGTCCCACGTAACCACCTCCCCACAACAGCCCCGGCCCGCCACTCTCTTCAGAGCCGGCTGCCCACAGCTCGCCGCCACCTGTCACCCTCCAGGGCGCCCACACCTCCTGTCCCCACAGCCCCGTCCCCATTCTGCTGCGCGGCCTGTCACCCTGCAGACACCCAACCCCGCTTCCCGCCTCCCTGCGCGGCCCTCAGCACCCTGCCGCTCCAACGCGGCCTGTTCCCCCGCACGACCCCGGCCCGGCCTCCTCCCGGCGGCACCTGAAGCGCGGCGAGTCCTTCAGGCACTCCTCGAAGTCCACGGTCACCTTCATCCTCCCCTGCCGCGGGGCGCGCCGCTGCCTCTGCCGCCGCTGCTGCTGCTGCTGGTGGCGGGGCGAGCCCGGAGCGAGCCGAGGCCGGCCGCCGGGCGGGGCTAGGCTGGGGCGGCGCTCATGGCGGCACGGAGGGGCGGGAAGGGCGGCGGAGCCCAGCGGCGGGGCGGCTGCTGCGCGAACACCGCGCCGAACGCTTCTGCCCGCCTCCCGTACCCAACTGGGACTGACAGCCTGGCCAGCGAATAGACGACAGCCCGCAGCAGAAACAGCCAACAAGATGCCGGCGCAGGCGGAGCTTCACGCAAATCGGCGTAGTGCGGAGGAAGAGCAGCCAGCTCATCCAGTCACAGAACCAGGGGAACTCGCTGACCAATCACGAGGCGAGAAAGGCGGGAATAACAGGAAGACTGCCCAATAAGCGAGCCACTCGGAGGAGGCAGCCAACCGCCGGGCACCACAGGGACTACTTCCTCATCAGGCGTCCTAAAGAGTGACAGCCTGGTAAGCCAACGGGAAAGCCGTCGCTGGCCTCCCACCAATTGGCAAGCTCCATTGCCACGGGTACCCGGAAGACCAAGCCCAGCTCTCATAAACACTGCGGGGGGGGGGGGGGGAGGGCGCTCCAGCGCTGCGATAGGCTGCTCGGCCCGTCGCTCGCGGCAGATGACGGTGCCCGTGGGCGGGGCGCGGCAGAGGCGCTTGTGGTTGCGGCAGGGACGGGCTGCTGAGGTGCTCGCCGGGCCCTGCCCAGCCAGTCGTTTTTAACGGCTGAGTTTTTCAAATTAAACCCGTTAATTAATCAGGGGAACTTTTCCTTGGGGGGTAAGGCCCGCGCGGGAAGGCCCGGGCCGCGCCCACCTGAGCAGCCCGCGGCCCCTCAGCCGCCCGTCGGGAGGAGCCCAGGCGGCTGAGGAGGGCAGCCGGCCCCGCGCAGCGCCGGGCAGGGGCCGGGCCGGGCCGCAGAAAGCGGGGCGGTCGCTGCGGTGGGAGCCGACACGCTCCCACGGAGAGCCGATGTCGCCGGCTGGGAGTGCAGCAGCCGTTCTGAGCCGCCGAGAAGTTACGGCTCCGGCTGCTCTCCGGCCTGTTCTAGGTCTTGGAAGTAACTCTAGATTTGTGTTGCTTGGCGGAGATGCAGAGTTGTCTCTGAAGGACAAACACAAACAGTAGGGGTTTTCCTGTACAAAGAGTATGAAGTGTGCATGTTTGGGGTTTGCATGGAACGTTTGCCTGAGAATACTTTTTGAAGGCTTTTCAGACAGCAAAAGAGCTGCATCACAGAGTGGAAAGGACCATATTGGTCCTCTCCCACTTTGTAGTGAAGGACTCGAGAACATCGTAGATTTCTGATCCCTTATGAGAAAACAGAAAAAAAGCTTTAACAAGTTCAGCACCGCTTAGCATTCCCAGATGTAAAATGGCAAAGGAGTGTCAGACATCCCTGCTCATCCTCAAAGGCAGTGACAGAGGAGTACAAGTTACTATTCTCTTGGAGTTAAACTTGGCAGAAACAAAGCAATGTCACACCAAGTCACAGGCTCCGTCCTGCAGTTACAGGGACGCCATGCTGGGAAGCTGATGTGAGTTGATGACATTTACCCTCAGCTCCCCCAGGAGCTACTGTACCTGCTCCCAGCAAGCCCGCTTACCCCTGCAGTCCTCACGCCCTCCAGTGCCCCAGCACCTGCACCAAGCTTCACCTCACAAGGAGAAACAGTTAACGTGGAGGGATGGAGAGGAATGCAAGGCTTCTTGCCTTTCCAAGAAGCTGAATGCCTGCTGTACTCTTACTGCCCCTCCCTCTGTTAAAGTGTCCTTTCACAGAAGCAAAGGAAGCTTTTCGGTTCAGCCAGTTGTGGTTTAGAGTTTCGGGGTTTTTCTTCTTTTTCTAAGAGTGGTAAAATGTCAGAGCCACACTACAAGTTACACAGCAGCAATGATTGTGTATTTTTGCGAGTTGTCTCACATAGAAAAAGTTAAGAAATTTTTTTATTACTTAATCTGTATTTATGTTGTGAAATCCACTTTTCAACTAAAGTGTGCCATTGAAAAGAAAGGCCAGCTTTTTTTTCTGGAATACAGTTTTACTTCCTAAGGAGTAGTTGGTGTTAGTCATTTTCCATTACTCAGTAGTAGTGATTGATTGCTCAATGCTGACCACGAAGAGACAGACCAGTCTTGCTTCAGTCCTACTACACACAAAGTTACCTTAAAAATGCAACCTTTTCTGTGGTACTGTTGTCTTAAATTCACGATTCAGATTCCCAGATCTACCCTCACACCCAGGTAGCCAAGCAACCACAAAATCTGGAAGTGTGTATATCAAACATATATATATATATCAAAGCCACGCTAAAGAGTACTTCCTTGTTTGCAGCGATGAGGAAATTGCAATGTTGCTTTAAGTATTCATCTATGAACACACCTGAAAACTTTACAGTAGCTGCTAGTTTCCTCTAAAAAGCTCCAAGAACTCAAACCAATACATCTGGTATCAGTGCCATATGGCAGTAATGAAAACAATGTTTTTATTTATGTTGTGACACGTAACACTGGTTTCAAACAGAATAATTACATTTGTGAGGTGGTATCATCATAAACACCACAAAAAGCATGTTACAGAAACAAAGAGTTCTGGTAAGATACACAAGTTCAACATGAGAGAACGAGCTGTGGAAAAAATATTTGCAGTTTCCATGAACTGTGTACAACTCAGTGTGAAAGAAACTTTAAGGAAAAAAACCAAAGGAACTTTAAGACAGAGATAAGGCTCTTATTTGCAAGTGATCTTCCTATTGGAAGCATATTGAAAAATACTTTCTCTAAACAGGATGCAGCTTGAGGACTTAAACCTGTGTGAGAAGCCTCACAATTATGATGCCGTGGAGCTCAGTATCTACATTAGTAAGGGCTGCATGTCTTGTTTCCTCTTTACACCACTCTTTACTGTGCGAATGAGCCTTTACCATATGCACCCCAAGATTAAGACCTGCATGCAAGCTAAGTACCCATCAAATGTAAAAACAGAAAAGGCATTTCTTCTCTTGTCCCCATTCAGCAGGAAACCATAATTGATATTTCCACGATAGAAGGAAATCAGGCATGCTTTTTTTTTTTTAAAAAAAAAAAATCTATATAGACTATCTCTGGTTACTAAAAGTAAACTTGCATTGTATTTTAGCTTTTAAAATGCATGAAGGTGTAAGCCTGAACAAAATGAAGTAAACCAGCCTCTCAGTTAAAAGCGGTGTCAGGTACATCAGGTTGCACTCCAAGTGAGATGAAGAAACATGAACAGAATTTTTGCTAGCACTGAAGAGAATGAAGAGGAGAACAAAGCCTTTAATAAAACCCATACCTGAAACCGGTACAAGTTCCAAAATGGCATCTAACTACAACTTGGAGGCTTGGTGACATGGAAAAGGGAGACCTCAAAACCATCTCTCTGATGAAGGGACCTACTATATGTTCTGAGGTTCATTTAAAACCATCTTCATGCAGTTATGTATACTGTAAACTGGATTTTGGAAGCCATAGCAGGGAAGGTCTTTACTGGAAGTTAGCAAAGGGGGGGAGGTTGTTTATTAAACAAAATGCAGGCATTCTATGGTACAAAGTACCCCCACTGAGCATCAAAATGAAAACAAGGTCTTGGACACAGAAAGCATGGGGGGGAAGGAGGGCAGGACATCAGCTCATATAAGAGCTGCTTCTGATGGATTCTGCCTTAATTGTGAGTACAAAGTACCCACTTGTACTTATCACAAAGTAATCTGTTTTACGGCATCACAGAAGACACCTGCGTTACCCATACCCACAGGCCAAATCTTGACCCATTCATGCTCCAGCCTGAACATCACGCAGCGTTGCCGACTGCTGCCCCTCTCTCAGCAGGGCCTCGCTGCCCTGGCTGGGGCAGACGGGCCATCAGCCACTTGGTTTGAAACACAGGTTGGTGTGGACATTCCAACAGTCTGAACACTGCAAACTGGTATGTAAAGGGTGTAAACTTTAAGTTTTGAAATCCTACACTTGGGAGCCCAATTTAAAGCTACAGCAAGTGACTTTAGTAGTCAAGTATCTAAATGCTTACTCTTTGCCCCTTGTTTATTCTATAGAAGTGACCATGTCTGATACAAGAAGAAATAGAACAGCATTCTCCATATTGAAAAATTAGTATCACTACACTGGACTGAATCAAAACTTCATCTCTTTCTTGTGAAAAGACACTGTTATTCCTGATTCACGCCCTTAGAAGACTAAATATCCCACAACTGACAACTCTGTTACCTACTAAGGAGAGGAGATAGTTGGGAAAGCCACGCTGCAACACCCAGTTAGCACAACTCATAGGTATCTTTGGCAAAGCATCCATTCTAATGAATTATTCCTGTATAAATCTTTCAAAGGACAGCACCCTATTGCCTTATTCACTCTCAAGCTCTGGGATTTCATGAAAGCTCACACTTAAGAATGCATGTAACTGTAAAATAACTTTCATTTCTTTATTCAAACTTCACATGTACAGTGGACAAAAAGACATTTTAAAATAGATCCATATAATTATATGGATTTTTGCAACCTATCAAATTCAGATCAAAATTAAAAGCTATACACTGTATCCCATAACCAAGCTAAAGTGTATACTTCATTTGTGTAATAAACCCCAGGAACTACTCTGAATACTGGAACATTCACCAGTCAAGTTCCATCAAGTGGGAAGCTGTTCACAGCAATTTGGAAGTTCGGAATCCCTCTTTACAGGAGCTATACAACCACACTGTAAACAAGCATTTGAATCAGGCAGTTTCCCTTCTATTCTTCCAAACAGCCTTCATTTTACAAAAGCAGCTGCTTTAAGTTGCAATGGGTACAGGAAGATTTAGACCAGTGGTTTTCAGTATGCAGGTGACCAACCCCAAATGAGTAGGAGACCATCAGCAGTTATTTATAACAGCCAGCGCCTAAACTCAGCTCATCTTCACAGTCCTGATGTGGATTTTCTCATGGGTGGGTGTTTTTGCTCAGGTGCTAGTAGCACAGGCACTCTTCATACCAACCGGAAAGGAAAGAAGTTTGAAACAAGAGCCAGAAGAGTGACAGTGGATTTGGTTTTAAGGGAAAAGTTGGAGGGAACTTCTATGTTCTTGTGATAAGCCAGAGAGACCCTCTCAAAACATCCAGTCCCAATGGAAGAGATAATGACAGTTAAATGTGAAGTTCAAGTTAGCACATTTCCAGTGTAAAACCATTACCTCCACCAGAGTTAGTACTGCCTCTGAAACTAACAACTGATTCCAAATACCACTCTTAAAAAATAATACAGCTCTTCTTCTAAAGACTGGGAAAGTACAGGTATAATAACATCCTGAAATCGAGATTAACAGGTCAACATTTTACAAAGTTGTTGTAAGACTTAAATAATCCCTTTTTAAACTGCTTAACGCATCTGATAAATAGCTTGCATGTCAATCTGATACATGCTGTACCGTTTGGCTCTTGAATCCCAAACCTTTCCGTAAGAGAGAACACGCCTAGAACACTGTCAAATAAATAGTGAAAAACCAAAAGATACTGTCTGCTTCGAAGCATGAAGAGTAACAGTACATTACGCAAGATAATCAGCGTTATACAGACAGGGAATGCCATTCTGGTTGAACAGATTATGAAGCAGTATTCTCCATGAAATACCAGGCACAAGAATAAATCAATTAGACAGTTTTTTCTGCCTAATGGACAAGTCTAAAATTAACATTCTTGGCAATACAACATTGTAACTGATATGCTTCTCAATATTTAAGAGCCTTAATTGCAAAAATCATGAAGCGATGTTTATATTTGTGTCTTTGACAAGCAGTTACAGTTCTGGACAGATTTCTTCTATGCTGTGTGCTCTACTTTCCAGCTGGTCAGGAGTAGCATGCGCTGCATAAGAAAGATTACAAAAAAATAGATAATTCTTCACTCATTGAATATTTTCAAAACACACACAAATATCCTCCTGAAATCATCTTTGCTTCTCAAAACGTAATGTTTGCCACCCATTTTAGCAACCTGCAAGCTTTTACTTTGAGAGTGCAGAAACTTCCAAAATAGTTATTTCACTCTCATGTTCTGAAGAAATGGCTAACACCACCGTTCAGCATACCAAGCACTGAATGCTCACCACCCCTGGAACTGGGAGGATTCAACCCAGGAGTTAAGAGAGAGATCAGTTTGCAGAACTGACATAGGAGGTTCCTGAAACACAAGCAAGCATGGTATTTTTCAAGTCAAATTTCAATTCCAGATGAGACACTTTAAATCAAAACAAGTCTGTTGTTGTTTTTCAGGAAGTCATTAAACTCATGGTTTTGAGCCAAAGAACAGCAATAAGTAAGAGACAGCTTGTTCTCACTAATGCTTTTCATATGAAAAAGCCCACTATATGTGTGTGTACATATATATATAATATACATATATATGCACCTGAAAATTCAGCAGCATAAAGCAAAGATCAGAGAAAACTACATCCAGATGATAATCATCTTTAGAAAAGACCATTTAGGCTTTGGCATGAGTTAGACTTGGTAACAAGTGCAGTTTAACGAGTGAATACCACAGCTGACAGGCAGAACCAATTTGCATATGCTCTCAGCCTTCTCACTAAGTCATCTATAGGGTGACACTCACCATGGTTAAGAAACACAATGTGTTCTGTATGGACCAAAGGCCAAAAGAGCACACCCCATCAGCTGACAGCTAAGCTGATCAGCAGTATCTGAGCAGGTTATCATAGCAATGAATGCTAAATGAACCATGAGGAGAGAACAATAGTTTTACTGTTTGACAATTGAACTGCTAGAGCTCACACCCTTGTATGTGATACTTTTGTGTAGCAGAAGTAAAGACAGGTCTGCATTGAAATCACCATGCTTAAATCTACCTACATCAGGAATCCTTCCTTCAGTGATTTCACAGAGAATTTTTAAAGGAAAAGCATTTGTGGGGAGGAACAAAGGCTAGTATTTTGCTGGCAAAGTCTATTTACATCATTCATGGAGTCATAAATAGATAATAGCCAGAGAAATTCCAGAGAAGCTGAAACGCTGCAGCAAGCAATCCTAATGCAGTCTGTTATAACTTGAACTTTCTTTTCCACCAAAAAGCTTGGCTGCTAGACTCCATACGCATGGGATAAGTTACAGCTACTTGAGGCAAGAAAGGAATGACCCATCCACTTAAAACACTTGGTAGCCCAAGATGAAGGCAGGGGCAAAAAACATACAAATAGTTCTCACCATCACTGACTGGACTGGCCATCTTCATTGCAATCAGCAAGAAATCTCAGTCTGTAACCAAGAAGTGCAACTCGTATTAGCAGACCTGGTGGCATCTGACAGAAGCTTTCTTAAAAACCTGTCCTAAGTCTTTAGCCCCTTCTTCAAAAGGAGAGTGTAGAGATTAGAAGAGTACTGTTAGTTTTACTTAAATATAAACCAGACAGGATTAGAGAGTAGAAAGGAGCATCAGCTAAGAGAAGGACAGAACCTTTACAGGATCTTCATGGACAAAAAAAAATTCCAAGTGAGAAGAGGGTCTCAAATTGCCTGAAAAATAACCCAGAAGCCAGTGGAGCCCTAGAGTCACAGCAGATCACCGAGAAATGCTTCTTATGTCACATCTTTACCTGGAATGATCATCAGTACTATAGAAGTCATGTTATTCCACTGGAATAATAAAAAGACACTGCATACCAGCTCTCACATAGCTTTACAATCTCAGGCATAATAGGTGAGTGGTAGCCACATCACCAGATGATCTCCGTAACTTCAGAAGAACGGAAGTTTAATGGAAGAAATTACCAAAACGTAGCTACAATACAACATGCAAAAAGACAGGTATTTCCTTTGAAAAGGAAATATCTTTAACTTGCTTTGCAGTTAAAAGCAAGCGTCAGAGCTGTTACTCAGTTTAACAGGGCAAAGCCACAATAAGCCATCACAAAAATCAGCTCCTGCATCACCCAATACACGGAGTAAAGAAAACTCTCCTTTTCTGGTCTGTAAGAAAGCACCTTAAAATACAATGATTTGAAGTCAAAGAGCTCTCTGAAAGATATCCAGATGAATAATCTTTCCACACACTTACAGTCCTAACAAGGGAATCTCAGGAACAAGAATATTAATAGCTTTTTAATCCACTTCATGAAGGAAACAACCAAATTGAAATACTGTTTTAAATATCCAATTGCCTAATATAACCAAAAGCATGGCATGACCAAAAGCACAGACTAGCAAAGAATCCAAGTAGCGAGTCTTAAAACCAGCTGAGAAATGTTCTGTAGCTCTAATATCTATTTAATTAACATTTATGAGTAAGGACTCTTTTGTGCCCTCAGAATACAGATGAGAGAGTGACAAAAATATGTCATCTCAAAAAAGTTATTTCAGTAAAGCTTTGACATTACTTTAACACAGCTATGTGGCTGAACATTTATCATCTCAGTGTAGGAATTTCTTAAAATGTGGGTAGTGGCAGAAGACAGGTTTATTAACAGTTTTGACCATATTCCATCATCCTTTGACCAACCCTGTCACTAAGTATCACATGATCGGTCAATTCACTAGCCGTTACAAAAGTGCAACCAGTACTTAACCTCAGAAGAATTTATCAAGTACAGAGACCAAAAGCTATGATAGTTGATGTAGAGATTAGGAAATAAGGAAGCATCAAGGTTTGTTAAGCAGAACGAGACAAAACAAAAATGAAGAATTGAGAACTACATCAAGTTAATGGAAAGTATTTCTATATGCCATGGTGTGGAGGTGAACCAGTTAGTTAATGGGTTGATAAACTGGCAAACAGTTACATTCATGGAATCTATTGGCCTTGAGCAGTCTAAAATTGATAATTACCAGTTGTGGCTCTGAAGCTGGTTATGAGGCAAGGTGGAATGGACTTCAACAATAGAGATGGAAAAATGCTGCAAAGGTTCTTCTTTCCACTGACGAATGCAGCTGGGGAGCGGAGTTGTCTCTGTTTTACAGCAGAGAGCAGAGAGATGGCAGCTTCAAGCCATGAAGAAAGGTCATAAGGTTGCCTATTGGAGCCCTCCTTTCCCCTGGAGAGTGAAGTTCTAGTAAATAGCCATTACTAGGCATATGGTAAGTTACTGTATACAGTCAGTCCGTTAATGGGTCTCAGACATGTATTAAATGACCCTTTCAGAGCAATTACGAAGGCACTAGTCCTCCTGTAATATATAGTGGAACTAAAATGTGCAATCCACAGAACTTAACACACAACTTTGCAAATCACCTTTTTATTGTGTGGTATTTAAACTAATTTTAGAAGAGTTCCTGGTTCACATGGTTGTGAAAAACAAATGTGAACCAAGTTAAACCCATGCAGCATCTTCCCAAGTCTGCAGATTGTGCTAACATCTCATAGCTTTGCCAAGCAACAGATGAATGAGGCTTACAGACTTCATTGCCACCAGTCTCACGAGCAACAGATGTCTATTTTTTTAATGCCAAAAACTTGAGTGCTGTTACACACAGAGGTGGGTATTGAACAGCTGTAATTATTCACCCAAAGGCCACCACAAAAATAAAAGACAACTTACACTGTCTACCCTTTTCACCCAGAGAGAAGCTTAAAGATGAAAGAGAAGGTGTCAGCCTCTATAGTTTTATGAGTTTCCTATCAAGACACAGTCCTGAAGCAGATTCCAGAAACAGCTCCCAGCTAAAAGTCTCAGACTTTCTTCCAGGAGCTGCACTAAAAGCAAAGCTTTTTATGGGTCTTATTACATACTACAGAAATGATCATTACTGCTTAAGGACAAGTGCATACTGAAGTCCTAACAGCACAGTTTTAAGTTACAGTAAGATAGGCAAAAGTTCATTCTCAGTAAGTTAGAGACACTCGTCTCAACAGGGAGGAAGCATTCATGCTAGTTTCCCATTGCTGGCTACAGGATGGTTTGGGAGCAGAATGGGAATTGAACCAGAACATAAGGCCCGTGTGGCCACAGCTTTAAGCATTCTGTACAGAACAACTCTTCCTTTAAAAAAGATGCTGGCAAGTTCACCACCAATACTCAGTTACACAGGGGAAATAGCACGAAGCAGAGGTGTTTACTTTTCTGTTGTGTCACAACAAACAAAAGCCCACATGCTATCTAGCAATACTGACAGGTTTGGTACCATGCTACAAATCTACCTATTGAGACAGCATGCAGTATTGCACATGGAGCATTACATATGTACTGTACCCTTTCTATTCATTCTCACACTTGAGTGTATTCATTTCCCAACAGCTGAAAGGACCACCAGTACTTAAACATGTTTTTTGATTAATCAGTAGCTCACCGTGTTCGGTAGCTTCTGTATTCATTGTTTCTACATCTGCAGCATCATGCATTTCTTCATCCTCATCATCATCCTCTTCTTCACCATGTAGTTCCTTTGCAATGAGCTGTCTTGCCAGTTTGATGTTTCGTCCTTCATTGTAGTGCATTTTTCTCTTCATTTCAAACTGTTTCTTCTTCTCTGTGGACAAACAAATGCAAGTATTTATTTATTCCCTTAAAAAAAAGCAACTTATTTCCTCTTCAGAGAAGCACCAACTGCTTCCTAGGTCAATTTTATTCCTACCTTGAAAGTCCATTGCTTATATGATCAAGCAATCACTGAATTCAAATTCTTTTCTTCAAGCAGTGGTCTTTTAAATGAGTCTGACTTACAAAAAGGCTAGTAATTAATGGACTGGCAAGGCTGCAGCACTTTTGAAACAACCTGTCTGCAAGTAAGAGCACATCTGAACCAAGAGAAACATCTACTAACAGCATAGTTCCAAAGTTTTGCAAGCCTTGTTTCCAAGTAAACTTAAGGACAAATTGAGACATACTAGTGGTATAGAACTTTTGCAGATGTCCAACTTAACTGGTCTTTGGTAGCTAGCCAGGAGTCATGAGAGATATATTTACCACATGTAGAAGAAAATATTTTCCACTTTCCCCATGGCCTGAAGCCTAACTTCGCTCCATATATTAAACATTAGCAGGTCTAGCAGTAATGAGTTACAATTAAATTCAACTTTGCTCATTGGCAGCCCCAACACTGTTTTTTTTCTTCCTTTAGATTAGGAAGGTTACGTGGCCAAAGTTGTGGCCAGGAAAGATGAGAAGCAACAGCTAGATAATGCAAGCCTGAAACCTTACAAGTATTATTGTTTGAATGTTTTCTCAAAATGTTCTAGCCCAAGCTAACAGAAAACAACATCTCTGTTGAAGATGCAATTTGCTTCAGAATAAATGTAGATTTCCTGCTGGATCCATCTACCAGTTGCTTTGAAAACAACACAAATATCATCTGTATGTTTGCAAGCAATTAGTGGCATCTTAATTGCAGTGGCACTCGCTGAATTGTTAAGTCTACCTGAAATATGTTCAGATTCAGAAGTACTCCCTCACCCCCAAACCAGAAGACCTTCTTATTTGAGAAGTCTAGGTTTTTTAAAAGGAATTCCCACACCTTAAGCCTCTATACAAAGGGGCAGCCAGTGACAGCAAACTTCTCTTTATACGTAGATCCCAAGCCAAACAGTCCCAGTTACAAACAAACAGCATATTTATTCAATCTTTTAATTACCCATCAAAGCCCATATATCTCCATTGTCAAATGACAACATCTGTCTGTTAGATAGTACTTTTTCTTCCCAAGTATTTCTTATTGAAAAACTGAAACTATTTATAGAAGAAAAAACCCACAAAACACCAAAAAAGAAAACAACTTATGCTTACCTCGTTCTTCAGGTGTTAATTCTTCATCCTCTTCCTCCTCCTCACTGCTTTCCTCTTGCTTTGCTATAATCTTAGGTCCTTTACCTTCAGCTGCAGCTGCCAGTCTACATAAAACATGCAATACAAAATGCTGAAGCAGCCAGTTCTTCGCTATTTAAAATACATGAAATTTCAGAACGCTCATACAAACTGTTCTGTTCATTATTTTTTACCATAGCTATATGTACTAACAACCTATAAGAGGTTTTTTTAGTACCAGTGGCACTATCAAACACCAAAAACTACTTAATTTGACAATTTGACTCCTAGAGAAAACAGCAACACCTTTCCAAAAAGAAAACTCCAGAAAAGAGAAAATTATCTTGACATTTAGTCAAATTTTCTATGATAATACTTACTTTTTACTCAACACATCCGCTTTTAAGGGCTCATTTGATTCCGAATCGCTCACTGCATCCTCATCATCATCTCCTACCATGCTTGGAAGGCAAACAAAAAGTAGCCTTTATCAATAATTTGCTGCTTAAAATTTCCTTGATAAAACAGTCTAAACCTTACAATACTAAATTAAAAGACTCCTTTAATACTTTAAAAACTTTCCAAATCTAATTTAAATATCGATACGAATGACCTTATATTCTAGTACACAGATGTTAACTGAAAAAAATAAAATCAATACAGGTCAAACTTATTTATTCCAAAGCCTAAAGCTTGCTAGACACAGACCTTCTAAAAACTGACTTTGTCCTTTTTGACAGTTCTCCTTGATAGCTGTGAGCCTTTATTTAGAAGCTTTGTAAATATGAATATGGTGCATGTATCCAACAAGTCTGCTCAGTCTGTCAGGCAATCAGCTATAGTAAATACTACATCATCCACAAAGTCAGTTTTGCTGTAAAACTACTATAATCTACTACCAGTTTAGCAAGCCTACCTGTGATAAGGAGTACTTGGCTCATCTATTTTCATCAAGCCATAATCTTTGCCTGCTGGGTGGTACGTAGCTATGATGTTCATTTCATCCCACTTCTGGGATTTTTTACTGAAATAAGAAAACAAAGTTAAATTTTCTTATATTCTAAAAACAATTAGTTCTGCTTAGCCACAGAAAAGGAATGTTTAAAATGTCTTTTGACCTCTACTACATACTATACACAAAGAATAGTTATGATACACAGGCACATTCAAAGTATGACTATTAAACATTGTTCTATACATACTTTAGTTAAGTCATGACAAATTACCAGTGCAACTTAGTTTCCCTAACAATTCACAATAGCTAAATAAACTCAGTAATCTATAAATGTATTGTTATTCATATATATACACATATATTTTCTCAAAAGACTAGTGGTCTTGTTCAATCGCTGTCCCATTAACTGTTTGCTCTTGTTACAAGTTACTGTAAAATCATTCTTCTTTTTACTACAACCCACAACACTTCAACAAAACCAAGTAACTTCCGCCTCACCTCTGCGCAGTGAGCTGCTATGATTATAGTCAAACTGTTGCATAAACAATACCAACCAACAAATAACTTTCTGCAGTAAAATAGATAGCACTGAACCACCTGGTTATTAATTTTGCTTTTGTCATCCTAAAGTAGAATCATAGAACAGAACTGATTCACTGCTATAAACTCCGAGGGAGTTTCACATTTTACAGACAGGCACCAGTGGTGATACATAGAATTTCCTCAGTTAATCAGAGAATGTACCATTTTATGTATATTTGCAGAAACAAAAGCCCACCCAGACTGACAAAATATATAAGCCACAAGGAAAGCAACTGCCTTGTAGCCAGAGGAAGAGTCATCCGTCCACTGACCTAAAAGCCACAGAAATGTTTAATCAATGGAACCTACCAGGTTTCACATTGTCTCTAAAAATATTATTGCAAGCTTCATACACAGTGGTCTTTCCCTTAGACTAAACCAAGAAATTTAACTTTAGAACAGTAAAATCATTCCAGTAATTAATATTACTTTTATGCATTAACATATTCCTGAAGTGTTGCAAATTGTTATTTAAGGAAAAAAATGTTACAGGGCATTGTTGATTTTTTTGTTTGTTATTTTTGTGGTTTGGGAGGGGGCAGTCAGCTAGAAGACTTGAACTTAATTACTCTTATTTAAACACAGATCATTCCAATAACAAATCTGAAAAATGTATTCATTCTCAATAACACACCTGCTCTTGAACAGAATGCTATCTGTAAAACAAAACTGATAAAGCAAAATTCCAAGCACAAACTAAATTTTACATTTATGGAGAGCACTGCATGATACAATAGGAAAAAAACCTAAAGGGATAGAAAAAAAAAAGATGCAGGAGTTGATGCTGAATCCTACATGCCACAGACTTGTATTCTAGAAAAGAAAACAAATTAAATGAGCTTAATCCCTTAGCATACAGTAACCGATGCCAAACTCTCATGTTTGAGGTTTCAGATCTATTTAATCATTTTGTTCGAACTGCAACACAAGGATTGCAGCCTAAGCAGACAACACGTGAGTCAGATTGCCTGCTCTGGCAGGTTGGAGGGTCATGAGCTTCATGACGACAAAGCGAGAGCTCTAGTCTAGGAATGCCAGTTATTCAAACCTATCTGTTTAGGAGTTGAAAAATCACCAGTTAAACATCAGCTAAACACCTGCTTAAAGTTCACCTATGACTAACATAAGATGATCATACAGTTACATAGTGAGCACATGACAATTTTTACTAACCATAGCAGTCAAAGGTACGCAGCCCCTATAAAAGAGACAGGGCTAGTTGAAGAGGAAATACGACAGATGGGAGAAACTCCCATCACATGCTTTGTGTTCACCGCACTTGCCCAGAGCTCATCAAGGTTTACTGCCTGGGCTCATAACTCAATATCTAATAATAATATTGGTGACCTTAGAATAATCTCTTTGACATATACTGCTCTTGAAACTAGACAGCCTACAGTGAGCAATTCAGCAACATATAAATAAAAGATTGAGGAAGATTTTAGTGGTTTAGTTTTTCTGCCCTTCCTTCTTTAAACTCAGATTCCAACACTAAAAGCTTTGGCTATGAAACACCTCCCAAAGCACAGTTTAAAATTCAGCTAGGAAAAAAAAAATGAGCATTAGTGGCAAACAGACAAATGTGTCATTTCACCCCTCCACGTAAAAAGCCATCACAGGAGAGTGACTAAATGCTGTAAAAACGCACACCTCCCTCGACTGTCTCCAATTTAGCATGCTTAAGCATGCCTGAGCAGCATAACATTAATGACAGCGCTTAGGACCATCACAGGAAAATGCTTCCTGACATCTCTTCAGATACAGAAATAGGAAATCTAATCTTCCTTTAGGAAAATGAGATTTGAAAAGTCTCAGAAGTGCTCATTTGTATTCTGTCACATCTTTAAATATACATAATAACTTATTTTGAGACCACACCTTGACAGGCAAGAAGTTTCTGCAGTGATATTGCTCAAAGGAACACCTCTCACACCCCAGTTGCTCCTACCATAGCAGACACTTCTCTTGCCTGTTCCAAAACAGCAGTTTACACCTGCTCACACACACACACGCGCTCAGTTACTCTGTAAAACGCCAGATCAGATTGTTCACAGGCTCTTACAGGAGCCTTAAAGCAAAAAAATATTCTATACCAGGAATGCCAAGAACATGTTTACCATTAAACCATGTCTCAGCTCTTAGGATGCAGTTCCAGTGGTGTCCCAATTTCACAAGCCTCCCTCTTGCATCATATTTTCATTAAGGAAGTTTTCCAAAGAATTTTACCATCACTAACAACAGTGCAAGGTCAATAATGATGCAAATATGAGAGCTCTACTGCACATGGTGCTTTAAAAGATGACAGCTGACACAATGAGCTCTTTCATCTGCAGCTATTTTTAAAGGTATTCAGATCTGAGTTTCAATATTAGAACTAAGCAGAAAGGCTGCTGATAGAGGTGCACGAAGAAAACAGATACCTGAATTTATAAACTGATTTTTAATCTTCAAGGAAAATCACTGTGGTGGTGCTTATCATTCTTTTGAGTACAAGAGTCAGAAGTAACACTGATTTAATGAAGCGTTGCCAACCAAAAGTAATACCTGCACACGAACCAGATTTAAATATGCTATACTGATCTTTCCAGGAAATATTCTAATGCAGCTTGGCAGATTTAGCCAATGTCCTTTAACTCGCAAGGCAATTTCAGAATGAATCTAATTGACTTTATTGACTCACATTGGCAAACAGGAAACAGAAGCTGGACTCCTGCCCACTTCACTGCTTCACAATAAATTACTGTGTACTATAACCAATATACCATATACTCAGCTCTTCAGTTTGTACTCTAATTTCTGATCATTCTTCAAGATGATACAAGAGACTGCAGAAAATTAAACAGAGGCTACCAATAGCCAGTTTTACTTCACGTCCAGTGCAGTAGCAAACATCTCGTGATACATTATATTAGAACTACAGAACAGGAAAAAAAAATCACATTTTTGTAGCACATTGCATACTTACGTTCACCTCCTCCATCATCTCATTCCTTCAGTTGCAATAATTTCTCCCTGGAAAGCAGGAGCAGCCAACACAGGCAACAGAACAAGCCAAAAACTTTTTGTTCCTACCTTGCTGACTTTAGACTACATTCATGACTTAACTAGTCAAAGAGAAAAGGACTGTTACCATAATACAAAAAAATAATTGCACGTCCATTTTATTTTATCATTATTTCTCTCTTTCCAATACTGAGTGAGGTCCCAAATGAAGAAAACTGTCAAAATCAATTTTATAAACATGGAGTTCAGGTCATCAGAACGCAACGGAGTCTCAGAGCAGCCTTAGGCTCATACTGGGTGCTAACATCAGGAAAAGGGCAAGAATTCTTACTGGCCAGGAGAGCTGCTGGCCGGCTAAAAACACCTTCTGACATATTTGGACTAAACTCCTCAACATGTTATAATTAAACCAGTATTTTCTTGTCATTCAAAATACAAACCATATGGCCAGCACATATTCTCAAGTGTGAGATCTTTATAGATGAATCTTGAACAACCGAGAATACACCTTACTTATGTTTCAACCCAGGAGAGGTCTTCTCCCCAGAGACGCACTTCTGGCCACAGAGACATAAGCTACCTTTGAGGAGAGGACCGAGAATAAACCTCCCACAGGAAAGCGTATTTCCCAAACTGTAAACTATCCTCGTAGCAACTGTAAAACCTTTGTTCGCCCTGCCGAACCAGTATTGAAAGACAACACTGCTTCTGCTAACGTTTGATAAACGGCACAGGACCACACCGGCTCGTTCAGCGCCCACACGGCGCTCCCGGCACGAGTCACGACTACAGCTCCTCAGCCCTGCCCCCTCCCGCCCGAGCCCAGCCCCGCACCCCCAATTTTTAACACAGACCCTGCCCCAGGCGGCACTCGGCCCCGCAGGGTGCTCCCACCGCCTGACCGCCATCGCCGCGCGGAACGGTGCCCCGGGACCGCCGCGGCACGGGACGCGACCCACTAACGCGCTTACCCCGTCACTACTCTGCCCACTTAACGTCATCCCTAAGAAACGGGGGAGCCCAGAAATCCCCGGCTGGGGACAACGCCTGGCAGACCCCGCTCCGCGGAGACCCCGGACGAGCGGGACGGCTGGAGGCAGCGGAGCCGGAGAGGAGGGCCTGCCGGGACCTGCCGCCGCCGCCGCCGCCGCCTCACCCCCGCCGGCACCCCAGCTGGGCTCGGCCCTCACCCGTGCTCGTCCTCATCGCGGGCCGGACTGACCCGCCGCGCCCCAGGAGCCGTTCCCCCCGCCGATAGTTTCCCGCCGCCCTTCTTCAGGATGCCCTTGATGGGCCCGCGCCCCGCCGCGCTCGACGTCGAGGCGGCCGGCACCGAGGGCACCTCCATCGCCGCCCGCCAGCCCGCTGCCCGCTTCCGGCCTCCGCCGCCTCGGCCCGCCCCGCTGCGCGTCACAGCCGCCGGCGCGGGGAAGGAGGGAGGGAGGGAGCGCCCCGCGCCGCCGCCTCGGCCCGCCGGGACCGCGCCCCCTGGCGCCCGGCGGACCGCCAAGTCGTTGGCTGCTGTGCGCCTGCGCGCCCGCCGTGGGGTGCCGTGCGCGCGGGTGGGAACCGTGCCCGCCCCTGGGGCTCTGGGCCGCGCGTGCTGCTCGTGCGCAGGGCTCCAGCACGCGTCGGGCGCTCGCGCGCGCGGAGGGGGGATCTTGCGCCCGCAGCGGGCACGTCACACACGGATTCTTGCGTGTGCACAGGCCTCGTGCCCGCGCACGGGGCGCTTCACGCGCACCCTTGGGGCGCCTGCGCATACCGCACAGAGTGTGGCGCTCCTGCACGTGCATGGCGTGTTGCACACGTGCTGTCCTACCGGGGCCTTTGGTGGCGCAGAGACAGGCGTGCGCGCGTTGTGCGCCTGGTTTGTGCGCGCGGTTTGGGCACGAGGTTTCTCGCGGGAAAGGCCGCTGCTGCGCCAGGCAGCCCCCCGCGAGGCGTCCCCGAAGTCCCCCTGTGCTGCGACGTGGAGATGCCGTGGCCGCCGCGCGGCGCCCTGCCGCTGTGTGCGGGCAGTGCGACCTGGGCTCGTCATAGGTCTCCGCGACACAAGAAGCGAGACGGCGTGGTGTCCGGAGGGCTGTGACATCGCAGCTTTCTGCCATTGAGCAAAACGCTCCCGTTTCGCAGCGGGACCTGCAGATCCCGGTTCCCGGGCAGGGGTGGTGGGTGCCCCCCCTGTGGGGGCTCGGTGCCTGCACAGCCACCCCGCCGTGGGCTGCGGGTTACAGCATCACCGCCCGTGTGAGGAAGAAAATAGGAATCGGATGAAGCAGTGATGAAATGATCTACCCCAGAAATCTACTACACCTGGGAGCCACCGCACAGCTGTCAGCATCCTGGCGTGTCCCTCCGTCATCCTTACAGCCTGAGGATGTGGGCGGAGCGTTTGATTTTGTGTCACAGGAACTGTGGCGTTAGGATTTAAAAGTTTAAAGGGATGATGGCTTCAACATGGCAGATGTTCCTGATCCCTGCTGGCCTCCCTCCCACCTCCGCCTCAACAGAGCAGTGAAATGTTGGGTCCCTGCCAAGTTCCTGTAGCCCAAGAAAGGGCTTCGCCGCACGCCCGCGCCCGTCAGGGTCCCACCACAGTAAGTATAGAACGCTTCCCGCAGATTTACAGTATTTACATCCACATCGTCGTTTCTTCACATCAATAAAAGCAGCAGGAGACGGGAGGTCACTGCTGGAGACGAGTGTCACTGCCAGCCGAAGCCGTGACACGGATTTGCCGTCGTGGCTCGGACAATGGAGGAAACCCACACATCCGACCCCGGAGAGCTGGAAAGACCTCCAGGCTCCTGGAGCAAACCATTTAACTTCAGACGCGGTTGCTCATGTTGCATTGCGTCCCCTGGCCTCAGAGAGGCAGACCCAGCACGACGAGCCCCCCGCCTGCTCGGAGAGGTGATGCAGCTCGGAAGGTACAAAAGCCCGAATCAGATATTTTGATTTCATTTTTAATGAGTTGCATTAGTGCCATGCAAGCGGAGTTGTCGCGGTGCCTGGTGAACACCCGCCGGGGCAGAGGCAGTGCCAGCGGGCACTCGGCACGTACAAAAGCGGTGAGCAGCGTGTCAGGCAGAAGCCTGCCGTCTCTCGGTGTTTGGGGAAAGGCCTCGGGAAGACAGGACAAAGGAGCAGCCCCGTCTCTTTCTCTCTGCTTATGGGTACTCTCGAGCTGACCCCTTGGGAGCACGGGACCGGCCTCACTGGAGGCGAGTCACGTACAGACGCTGGGGATGGGGCGATGCTGAATTTCTGGACATTTTTAGACTTCTCAGACTTTAAATACAAAGGGCTAGGGCTGATTCCTAGCGAGGAGGCCTGCTGATTTGGCAGCAACGTACACCTACAGCCTGCACCACAAAGCATGAAGGACCCCCAGTCTCAGTTCCCAGGCTGCCGGACCGACCCCCCCGGTGTCTGGGCGTTGCTGCTGGGAAGGCAGTGCCCGCGATGGAGCTCTGACATCATACGCTCCTAGGAGCATCAAAACAAAAATGGGAAACAAACCATGACGAAAGGTTTTTCCACTAATGCTTTCCCATCACATCTCATACCCTTTTGCATCCACATACTGGAGGACTCACAGCAACGGCAGAGCTTCACGTCTGCACTTCAGGGTTTCTTCACCCGTCAGCTCTGAATCAGTCAGTTACTCTGCAAAAGTCAGAGCGAGACGAAAAAGGGGGGAGAGCGACAGAGGGAACAACAGCAAAGAGTAACGCAGGGCTGGCAAACTACCGTTAGCGAAAGGCTTATTACATATCTCTGTTACATAGAGAAATTCTAATGGATAATAAAGAAAGCAACAAAGTTCATGGCTGGTCTGGCGCTGTGTCACTGCGTGCCGGGAGTTACATCTCGGAAGGGCAGTTAAGTTGATCCGTGGGCATCATTTTCTCGGTGTCAATCTTGTAGGACTGGAGAACGCTCTTCAGGTGCTCCACGGTTTCTGGGTGCATATCGGGAGCTCTTGATAGAATCCAGGCGTAGTCAATGTGGAAGAGCCAGAGGATGTTAGTGCAGGAGTAAACCAGCGAGTAGTTTTCATAGTCGGTGGAGATGACCCAGTAAGGGGCAGAAGGCATGACTAGGAGAAAGAACCGCACTGTGAGCGCCATGAAGAACCGACTCTGGACTGCCCTGCAGCACTGGAGCCATGTGTTCAGAAAAACCAGCCTAGTCCTGGCCCTGTGGGGCTGCCTCCCCCACCTCCCACCCTCCCTGTCCCCATCTGACTGTAGTGCTGCTGATCCTTCTTGCTTTGAGACTGGCTGGTGGGCAGTGCTCTACCACTGCGGGGGCTGTTGCTGTAACCGATGTATAAATGTCACCATACCACTGCCTGCTGGTCACAACATCTGTCCTAACCCTTCGCAATGGCCCCGTCATGCTGCGCTGAAGTTACCAGGGCAGGTTCCCCTCTTGCTTTGCACCCCTGATGACACGGCAGCGGTGCCTGCCCAGCGCTGCTGAGGCCGGTGGGCGCTGGGGAGCCAGCGGGGGCTGCGAGCCTCCCACCCACACACTTACACCAGTTAAAGCGGACACCCAGCTTGGCCGGCTCCTTTACATCCATGTGCATGATTTCTCCTTCGACTTCGTTGACTTTGCCATTGGAACTAAGAGGAGAAATAAAATCAGGTGAGTCTGAAATCACTTCTTTTTTTGCTTCCACGAAATCATCCCTCCTGATGCATCTCCCTGCCAAGATGTGGCCGAAACACGTACCACCTAACCACAGCATCCCCGGAGGGACAGGTCGTCCCTGGGGACGGTTTCAGCAGCGCCCAGGGCACACCAGGTCCTGGGCCAGGCACAGCAGGGCAAATGTCCCCGGTTAAACCAGCCCAGCAGCCCAGGGTGCCTCTCCCCCAGTGCCCCTGCCAGCGGGGTGCACTCCAGTGCCATGGGGACCGTGACAGAGGGAGAGGAAGACCCATCCGCACAGGACAGGATGATCCCAGCACTGATCTCGGATGTGCCAGGGAGCAGCTCAACTCCTGCGAGTTCTGGAAGGCTTGTGTTCACGTCTGTTTAATCACCTGCATTTTTTCCAGGTCACGGTGCATTCCTCCGCACCTGTCCCTGCTTGGTGAGCCAGGGTTTGTTTCACTGCTGGCAGCAAGCCCTGCGACTCGGGCTGCCCGTCATGTAATTACATTTTTCCCGGGATGCCTCAAGACCTGGACGCTGCCTGTGGGGCAGGAAAGTGTCACGCTCCCCTGTGAAACAGGAACACCCAAGGAGGCAGAAGCCAATGCTGCCAGCAGCAGCGGTCGTGGGGCTGATGCTGAGCCGTGCACAGCACACACCCGACCCCAAACATTTCCTGAGTGAGCCGCAGGCACAAATAAAAGGTCAGCTGTTTGCCAGGCGCTGCCCTAGCAGTGGTGCTGCAGAGACAGTGCTGCGTGGTCAGCGAGCGGCGTGGACGCTGCTCTGCCGGACACAAGGGATGTGTTGCTGCGTTGTTGTTATTGTGAGCCAGAACAAAGTCCCCATGCCATGCCAGGAGCACGGGACAGCGCTGCATTCACTGCTCGCTCCCTCTCATTCATTCAGCAGCACCCCATGGCAGCCGGGGCTGGTGATGGAAACAGATAAATTAATATCTGCATCAGTCCATGCAAAAAGCCAGGAGAGCTCACGATAATTGCAAACTATCAAGTACAATAAAGAGAACAATCCATGCATTCACTTTGCTCACTGATTTAAATGGGCAGCAATCGCCGATCCCCTGACACAGCAGTTACTACCAGTGCCAGGTGAATGCTCCAGAAAAAGGCTGACAAATACTTGCCTAAGTAAAAATGACCCATGTGCTTCACCTTCCCTGCCCCTTTTCATCAAGTCCCTTTACTCTGGAGCAGAGGAGCACAAGGCACAGGCACCTCTCAGCACGCAGGGGCACACAGTGATGGCTGCCGTCCCGTAACAACCCCGTACCCCCCGGGACAGGACCCGGGGCATCCGACTTCTCAGCTATCACTGGGGATCACAAACCAGTCAGGGGGAGACCCAGGCTATTTCACACTGGAGTCACTGCGTGCATTTGATCTATTTTCTCACTACTCACCTGGGACAATGAGACAGAGACCTCTGCCTGAGCCCCAGGGAAGCACAGGCAGAGACAAGAGACCCACGTCTCTGCCGTAACCACAGCGAAGCCCGTTATCCCAGCAGAGTTATTGCAATCACAGGGTGCCTCCCCCAGCACCCCCAGACCCAGGAACAGGAAATTTGGAGAAAAATGACCACCCAGGACAGCGAGAGAGGTGACAGGAGTGCCACAGCTGTGGTGAGGACACAGCCCGAATGCAAACACTTACAGCAGCTCCTTGTTGATCACCTTGAACTTCCCATTCTCCTTCAGCGAGTAGTTTGCCTGGATGCAGCTTCCTTTCTCAAAACTTGAGGGCAGCTTCTCTATCTCATACCATTTCCCCAAATACTGATAAAAGAAAGTCCAGAGAGATGCTTTTAGCACAGGAGGGCTGGGGCAGAGCAGCCCGGCTCACTTGCTGGCACAGTTTGTTCGAGCATCCACCTCTGTGGTGTGGGAGGCTGCGGGGGGTCAGTGGGGCTGCAGACCCACGCTGGCACCTCTGGCACAAGGCGTCGAGATCGGACCTGCCAACCCCCCCCCTGCACCCAGGCAGTTTGCCGTTGCTCCCATGCCCCCTTAGCCTAACTTGCTACCCGCCGTGAGATTTTTAGAAAGCTCTTCACACCTTGTTGATATTGAAGTCTTCTTGGACCGGTGGATCTGGGCATGGTCCCATGTGAAACATCTGGCCTTTCCCAAGGCCGAGGAGGCCGAGCAGGACCGAGAGCCGCACCGCCGTGCTTAGCATGGCTGTGTGCTGGGATGCAGGCAGGAAAAAGGAAAATAGCTGAGCCGGGGCCTCCCTGGAGCAGAACTCTGAAATACAGCAAGAAAGACAGGACGTCTGCAGCAGGGCACCTCGGGGGCACAGTGAGGAGAAAAGGATCATGAGAAGAGCATGAAGGCACTGTGCCAAATAAGTCCCCAGCCCGAACTGCCTCAAGCCCTGCCTGTGCTCAGGCTGTGCCCAGCCTCTCTGCAGGAAGCAGAGAGGTGAGAGCACTTGTACCCAGCACCCGCACCTGACACCTAGCGAGATGCAGGGGTGATAAACACCCGAGGACACGCAGGAGCATCATCATCTGTCAAAAACTGAGGCAAGGGGAAATGCAGAGATGTTTGCTATGAAATGTGGAGCACAAAGCACATGCTCCAGAGCTGGGGCAGAGCCAGGCCCCTGGGACGTGGAAGCGAGCAGTGCACACATGCGGAGCCTGCACAGCAAGAGGAGCGTCACCGTCTGTGCCAGGGCTGCCTGGCCCTGCACGGCAATGGGAGGGACGGTGCGGCTGCCTCCTGGGGGTCTTCATGTGCCAGGACATACACAGCACTGCAGGGTGGGGAAGTTGGCCGAGGCTCCAATCGGCACCAAATAAAACATGAACCGACTCCCAAAAGCAGGCTGCGAGGAGGGAAAGGACACCCTGTCCTGCAGAGCAGAGGCGGGAGCTGTGCTGCTCATCCCCAAGTAGCCCCTGGAGCCAGGATGCTGCCCACATGCTTCGGGGTCTGCTTGGGGCTGATCAGCACCTACAGACCCCGCAGCATGGGACTATTCTGCTTCCCTGGCCAGAAACTTCTCTGCAGGAGTGGCGGTAGCATTTTCCCCAAGTTTAAAAGAAAAGCCCGGTCTGTCTCCAGCCACAGAGCACGGGCCCCGTTGCATACACAAACACAGCTTTGATGTTGAATCTTTTAATTCAGAAACGTACCTTGGCTGACGAGGCGGAGTGATGCTCTGCAGAGGACCAGGGCTGCAATGAACAGCTCTGTGGTGAGCTCTCTGCCTCGTCGTTTTATAAGCGTGCTGTGATCATCATTATTCAGCGCTAGCACAAGCCACTCCCTGATCCTCGACGTGTTTTGTTTTTTTGGCAGGCCAGTCAGCTGCCTTAGGTCTGCAGCTGGTACGAAGCTGGAGATGGGCTGCAACTTGGCTGCTCACCCAGGCAAACAAAGGCACGCCACGTGTCCGGGTATCGCTCCGCAGTTGTGGGGCTCTCTGCGGTCCAGCCGCCCACGAGAGCCTCGGACCTGGGTGCAAACAGCAGGGAAAGGGGAGAAGTGCCGCAGCCTTTCAGAGCGGCTGGGGACTGCAGTGGCTCCTGTCCTGCTCCCTCTGGCTCAGCAGCAACCATCGCTGTGCTCCCAGGGGGGACGTGCGACCTCCTCTCCCCACGCACAGCCCGTCCCAGGGGCCACCGGAGCCCTGGGGACTCTCCAGGCCACTGCAACGTGCTTGTCCCCATCACAGTCGCTCACAGAAGTGCATGGCGAGGATTAAGCAGCGGGAGGCACCGCAGGCTCATCAGGGGAGCTGCAAGACCTCACAGCAGTTTTTCTTCTAGACTTTTAAATCTCATTAGAAGGAAAGATGCCTGTACAATTAGTTCTGTGCTGACCCAGCAGTTTTTCCAACAGGTGCCCAGCAAATGACTTTGACAGCAGAGCAGCCATCTGTGAAGGCAGCCGGTCCCAAGAGTTATGCAAGGAGAGTTGAGTAACAGACAGGATTCTCTCTGTGTTTAATTACATTTCCTTTTAATCTAATCTCTGTTGAGACTTTCTCCCTAGGTGTGTTTTTACACGCTACACCACGTGCCTTACTCACACACGCCCACACATGCTCTTCAGCCCCTGGCTGCCCAAATGCCACCCCAGGAGCCACACACAGCTTGGTCCTGTGCCTTACTGGGGCCGTGCAGCCGAGGTACTCCCAGGACCTCGACGGCCATCGTGGCTGGGTACGGCTCGTCCAACACAGACCCAGCAGCGACGGACGGGGGTGAAGAGTTCGGGGGAAGCACCCGCTTCATGGCCCTGCTGACGGCACTTGGTATGGGGCAGGGAGCACGCAGGGGTTGTCCCTGCCTGCACCCAGCTCCCCCAGCAGTTTGGCAGCCACCGTGTGCGTGTCCCTGATGGGGTTGCTCTGGCTGCACATGTCAAAGTCAGAAGTGTCCTGCAGACCCTCTGCAAGCCCCACATTCATCTGCACCTTTGGCGATACAAACAGGTTAGAAATCAGAACAACCCTGGACAGATGCCCTGACCTGAACGGTACAAGCGCCGCCATGCCGTAGTGCACTGCGGAGGTGAAATCCCACGCACGCAACACACCAGTGAGCTGGTTTTCCTCCTGAGCTTGGCTGCCTGCATCCTGCACAGCAACCGGGGGGAGAGCACTGCAGAACGGCCAGCCTTGCCCACAGCAGAGCATTTGCCCTGTGTGCGTGAGGACAAGCGTGTGGAGGTGTGTCGGTGTGCGTATCCACATCTGCATATGGAGCACTCTTCCATGGGGTGGAGTGAGGACTCCCTGCCTGTGGCAGCAGCATTTTTGCCCTTGGATGGAGCGGTTGTGATGAAGCGTTTTGCCCTGCTGCAGCAGGAGAGGCTTGTGCTTGCAGCCAGCACCAACAGCAGAGGAAGCAAACCTGTGTCTTGGCAGGTGACATGGGGGTCCCACCTCCAGCCGAAGGCAGTACCTTCAGAAGCCCAGGGGCTGCAACGTGCGGAACCTCGCTCCTCTGCTGGCTGCTGCCAGCCAAGGAGCATCCCATGGGTGCTGAGGCACTGCACGCCTTGAACACCGATGATGAGAGCTGACGGCCGAGCTCACTGCCAGCTGCTGGGACCTGTCTCCATGCGAGTGCTGACTGTGCCTTCCCCAGGGGCACATTTCTGGGCTCTGACCGGCCACAGCGGGAAGCAGCCAGGTATCTGCTGCTCCGGTGTTGGAAGGGAGCAGGCTCAGGCTCCTGCAGCCGAGTCCCTGCTTGGGGCCACCAGCCCGGGATGTGTTCACCAGCTACCCCGTCCCCAGCAACAACAGGACCCTCCTGTCATCCCACCTCCAGCACCCACCGGTACCACTCGCCCGCACGGACCAGGGCCCCGCTCTGTGTCCTGCCTGTCATTAGCCCAGAGCAGGACTTTGCTCGTGAGCCCGTTCACCTTCAGTGCACACCAGAGCAAGGGTTTGGGGAAAAGCATAACCTTATAATTGCACCTAATTGTGGGGTGGGGAGAAGTCATCTCCACCTGGTAAGCAGTTCATACCCTGGAGCAGAGGAGGGGAGGCACATCAAAGGGCAGGAAGCTGGAGCAGGGGTGGGAGGACAGGAAGGAGGAGAGCTGGGGGGAAACCAGGGCAAAGGGGGGGGGCACCAGACACACTCTGAACGCTTCATGCAAGAATGAAGCCTCCCCCACATTTCTGGGTGCTGAGGCAGCTGCAAGGCAGGTGTACGGGGTGCGTGCACAGCACGTGGAGGCTGAAGCGCTGCAGGGTTGGAGGCGGCGGCAGCGCTGCCTGCGAGGCGCGTGCGGGTGCGGATGGGGCGGATGGGCAGCGTGGGCACAGGGGGAGGCGGGAGTGGGTGCAGAGCACAGACGGGGTGAGGCGGCAGGAGCTGCACAGCACGCCCGGGGGTGGGCAGGTGAGGCTGCCCTGCGTGTGGGGCACATGCCGGGGGTGCACGGGGTGAGGCAGCGCTGGCACACGCTGGGCACGGTGTAAGGCAGCATGCGTTCGGGGCACATACGGATGGGCTACATCGGCTGGGATTTTGTCGTGTTGCTCAGTTGTCCGTTTCGGAGACAAGGCTCGGCCGGCCCTAGGGAGAGGAGGCAGCAGCAGCGAGCGCTGCCAGCAAAGAAAACCCCTTGTTAGACTAAGCTGGAGCTGCTGGTAAAATCCAGCCGGTCGAGGGCTGCGACAGGGCAGTGCCACAGCACTCCTGAAGCTCCACGTGCAGGCACCCTGGCTCAGTGCAGAGGTGAGACTGTCCCATCACGCACACCAGGGCACCCTGAAACCGGCTCCTGAACCTATGTTAGCTGGGCAGGCCTGGTGGGGACCTCGGTCCCCAGGGAAAGGATGTCCTATCACGCCGTGTCCCCCAGCTGCGATTTTGCCACTGCAGAGAAGCCCCCAGTAGTTCTGCATCTGCCATGGGATGGGAGAGCAGCCGGAGTGGCATCATCCTCTCAAACCTGTGATGAAATCCTTGACATTACTTCGGTCAGCCAAGAAGCTGCCCAAGCTCTCACCAGCAGGAAAAGTCTCCAGTGGAGGCACTGCAGGGACCAGAAGTTCTGGGCTTACATACCCGTCGCTTATGGGACACCACCAGCTCCAGCCCAGGGAGCCAGTAGCCCAGGGCTCCGTGCCCTGTCCCCGTGAGGAAGCTTTCATCTCCAGATGGCGTCTGAGCAACCCAAACACGCGGGGGCTGGAGAGCTGCCACAGTCATGGCTATTTTGCACCATTTTGCATGAACAGATCTTGTCTTCAGGCTTGCTGCCTTTGAAGCCCCAGTGCTGGAGCCTCTCTGCAGGACCTGCGGTGTCAGGGCACCATATCCTGGGACCTAGGGTATCCTAGGCATGCTGAGACTGTCATGGAGACGCTGTTGTTTGCATGGACAATTTTTCCTGCCTTCCCTCCTTCTTCTGTCTTTCTCCTGCAAGTTCGTTTTTGTTGTTTTTCTCCCTCCTCTAAAGGAAACGGGGCTTTGGGCTGGCCAGAAAACTTTTCACATGTCTATGGGAACAAAAATGAACTTGCAGGAGACAAGACAGAGAAAGGGAAGGCAGGCGGGAATTTTCTTTCTAGCAGTGGCAAGAAAGGGCTTTGAAATTTACACCATGCAAAATGGTGTAAAATTTCAAATTACAGTTATGACACCAAAGGAAGTAAACAGACTCTGGAAGTGTTAACTCGCCTCTGGGATACAGGAACTCGGTCCAAGGCAAGTGCATGAAAGATGTTGTGATTCATGTATATACGATTAGTGAGTAGCTCTCCACCCTGGAAATTATCCAATTATGTATTCAAAACACAAGAAACCAAAGAGAGAGATGTAAGAAGCTGGAAAACTAAAAAAGATATTATTTAAGGGACAAACCCTGTCTTGCAGGACCAGCAGTGGTTCTGGCTGGGCTCCCAGGAGGACTCCCCGACCCACTTGGCACTGCTGCTGAGGTCCAAGTCCCTGGAGAGAGGAGCCAGAGGGATCTTACTTTTCTGAAAGTAAAAAACACAAAACAAAGAAAGAAAAACGAGGACAAAGAGGTACAAAAGAGACAGCAGGACAAGTCTTTGCAGACAGAACGACATTGCAGAGCTGGAGCTGGACCAGGGATAGAGCTTTGGCCCGGCAGCATCTCACCCCCGTGGATGTGCTCACCATAAAACCCAGAGTTTTTAATCCTGGTTTTTCTGTATGTCCCGGAAGTGACCTACACCAAGGTCAGCCTTATGCTGCTAAATAAGGCCAAAAAAAAATAAAATTGTCGTTGCGTTTTGCTGCCGGGTTATGACAGGTGCACGAAGTACAGGGCAGGCGTTCAGCCAGGCGTGGTTCTCACGGAGAGGAGCGAGGAAGCGCGTGGCAGAAGGGGGCAGAGTAGGACTTCTCCAGGGGATGCGGGACCAGATCCCGCTGTCCCATGCCAGAGTCCCCCGGCCCAGCAGCGAATGCCGGTTGGCTGTGAGGTGGAATGGAGCAGACATACTGAAACATGTTTTAAACGCTTTAAAAAAATGTCATTAAACGTAGTTAGAGAGCACCTTCTGCAAAGGGACTTTCTGCTCTCCTGGAGGAGGCACAGTTCACAGTTCACAGTATCGTCAGCTCTGTCCACGGGATGCCCAAGTAGGGCTATTTAAAGCTCACAGCCTTATTTTCTGTAGCTAAACCATATTTCAGCACCTCAGCTCAGGAATGCGTTAATACGGTTACACAATTATATTTTCTATGACCTATATACAACCTACATCTTCCTCGCAACATAGATTTATAATGTATGGGTAACTGCAGCTCCTCTCACGGGAACAGAGAACAGACTATTGCATTAAGAAATGCAATTAAGAAACCCCCTGCAGATTATGCCGTCCTGCCAGCCGAGCGCGGAGCCCTTCGGCAGGGACGTGGGCTCTCCTGCTGCGGGAGCACTTCGGAGCCGGCTTCAAGTCAGCAACTCGCATCAGCTACCAAGAATCACACACAGAGTTTGGGGGTGGCCTCAGACCCTCAGATACCCCCCATTCCTAGGCTGCAAGGCTGTTTTATATATGTTTTATATATGCACCAGGAAGATCTGAGGGCAGCACTTTGGCCCTGATGGACTTCTCCACCAGCCAGCACAGCATTTCCAACCCCCGTCTCTGAGCCGCCCCATCTTATACCACAAGTCAGAGGAGAATTTTAAGAATCTCCTTTCTGAAAGTGCAAGTCGCATCCCTCCGCACAGGCTGCAGAGCGCAAAGACACTGGCATATGTGTGTGGCTTTGCCCATGAATAGCCGCACTGAGGCCGCCGAGCCCGAGCACACACGCCTTGCTTTGAAACACAGGCCTAAGTGTTTGCTAGACTGGAGTTTACATTGTACAGAAAATAAATAATATAAATTCAGTGGTCAATGCTCTGACTTTGTTTCTATACATAGTTACAGTCTGAAATGGCACAGAGATGCCACTCAGAGCGAGTTTCATTCAAACAAGTTAGATTTTAGGAATGATTAGTTTAGACAGTGCTAAAAATGCTTTTATCTGTGCTGCACCCCAGAGATACTAACCAGGCATGTATTTCAGCGTGAAGAGACTTGGGGTGAGACAACGGATGCTTTATCCAATTAATTTGAATTTTTCTGAAAACAGATGTCATGTCTTACATTCCCAGCCATAATTATGCTTGCGAAATGGTTATTACCCATGGAACAGAGCAAAAGCTTCCCGTGCCAGGGCAGATGTACAGGAGTGGAGGAGCTTCCTCGGGATGCGATAGAACAGCCTGGCGCTGAAGTTGGGTCTGTAAGTGCCCGTGCGGAGGCAGAGCTGGAAGCCGGCTCCTGGCCCTGCCCGTGCCCCGCAGGCAGGGAGAGCTGCCTGAACCAGGAGCCGGACTCGGCTGTGCTGAGTGCCGGTCCCTGGCGAGCTGGGGGCTTCCTGCTCCTGCCGGTGCTGCAGCTGGGCAGAGGCCACCTGGTACGGGTGTCCCCAAAGCCTGAGGGAACCAGGCAGCTCCTGTGTGACTCAGGGGGTGGAAAATGCCAGTGGTGCAAAAAAAGGGTCCAGATGTGCTCTTGGGGATACAGAGTCTCAGGGACTCGCCTGTTGATAAAGGCATGCAGCAAAAGGGTATGTGGAAGGAGGGGATGAGGTTGGGACTTTGTGTGGGGGCTGAGAGTACGTGAGGAAGTGGAGAGGAGAGGTGCTTCCTGCGTGTGCATGTGGTGGGCAGCAGGTCCCAGTAAAAGCACCACCACCATTCCCACACCAGTGCTTGACCCGAGAAAACTCAGTGCTGGAGTCGCTGGTTGGGACAGACAGACCACTGCACCCACCGGATGACTCCATCCTACACCTCCTCTTACCTCGTGCCAGAGAGCCAAGCCCCTGCACTGTCTCGTCCTCTTTAAAGATGGCCATTGCCACCTCAAAGCCTTTCCCGAGGGCCCAGGCAGATTTTCTGCAGGCACTTTCCCAATATCAAAGTGCACCTCGGCTGTCTTAGAGCACTGGATCTCCATCTTCTGCTCCGGAGGGCTGCTGGGGCAAGTACCTGCACAAGCACAAGCGTTCATGCACTACTTTCTATAGGAAGAGCCACATAGCCGTACTCCAAACACCCACCGGATGTCTCCAGTGGGATGCAGGCACCGCCACGTCCCTTCCTGCAGTAGGTGATGGAGCTGTGGGGCCTTATCAGGGTGCATTCCCTCTCCCTCCGGTCCCTCCTTAGTCATGCTTCCTGGAGCAACGGCTGCATCTCATTAGTGGTGGAAAGGGAAAGTGCTTTGCTGTGCTCCAAATGCTTCAACACCCCTGAGCGGGCAGAAACCAGGAAGGAAATGCAAGGACACGCGGTGCTGGCAGCCTGCTGACTGATTGTCATAGTAACCCTCGTTAAAGTCCCACCAGGAAAATGACTTCTCCTACAGCACTTGACCCCACAAGGTGACAGGTACCACCCCGGGGAGCAGGAACGCTCTGGCAGGGAGGCCCTGCAGTTATGCAGGAAAAAGCAATGTAGAGCTTTCCCCCAAGCTGCAGTCCAAGGTCCCTGGGCAAGGTGCCCGTGGGGTGATGGTTAACCTTGGTGCCCGTTTAAAAGCAACACAACAGCGTTAATGTCTGCCCTCAACCCTGGCACCTTCCCTCCTGAAGCTATAAAAGTTCAGAAGACTTTGTAAACCACTTTGTAGCAGCTTTCACACAGAAAACCGGAGGCGCCGCATTTTCTATTCTGCCACAAAAAGTAATTCAGCCTGCGGACAGGGGGATAACACCTATTCTGGCCTCAGTTGTAACAACAGGATGAGTCAAACAGCACCGCGGTGCACTGCAATGTATACTTTTTGGTTTTCCACTTTCCAGCATGGGCAGGGTGGTGGCAAGGATGGCTGGGATGGTAAAGGAGCTTGGTACAGGCAGAGTGGTTTGTTCAGGACACTTAGAGAGCCAGTGGGAGGGCCAGGACCAGAACTGCTGGATCTCAGTCCTAGGCAGAAGTCTTTCCACTATACCATGAAAACAGACCAGCTCTTACCTGGTTACTCTGCCAAATGTCCTTTCTACAATCAAAGCAGAAATTCTTTCTTTCATTTTACCTGTTTCTACTTTTATTGGCGCCTTGGCAAACACAGTGAAGGAAGATCTGCCAGACTTTCAGGTGACCAGAGCTGCTCCAGCTGTGTGCTGGAGCTGGTGAGGGCCGGGAAACTTCACTGCTCTTCACACCACCTGCCAGGTCCTGCACGAGAAAGAGCTTTCATACGAGGGGCCCGAACACCTGATACAACATGCTTGGGGGGTGGACAACCTTGTGCCATGCTGGCTAGGAACTGGCAGGCATGGGGGAAGGCGAGAGGGAGGAATGGGTAGGCAGATCAACTGCCACTGTGAGCTCTTCAAAGCAAAACCACAAACCTCTTGGTATTTGGGCTGATTTCATGATCCAAGGGCTATGAAGCTGCAAAGCTGGCGATGGCATAGCAGCACTGTCAAGTCTTTGAAACCCTCACTTTTAAAAAAAACAAACCAGGTATTTTTCCAAAAAGCCAGAAAAATTCAGAATCTTTCTCCATGTTGATTCCTTGGGGCTGGAAGCTGCCTGGCAGCAAAGGTTCCTTTATTAAGGGTAATCTGATAATTATGTGCTTTATCAGAAAAGAGACCAGAAAAATGCCTCCATGGACCATACCTGTGGGACTAAACCACAAACAGCTTCTCTGTTAAGGACAGAGGAAAGCGATACTGCACATCTATGGGCGAGGGGGTGGGCAGAGATCCACTCCGTTACTGCTCCGTTGGCAAAAAGCACTGCAAGGCAAATCACCCTCGGGGAACAAATTAAACCACCCTGAGGGAGGTGAATTACTGCATGTTCACAGCACCATGTGCACGATAACTGCACCTGAGCACCGACAGGTCAGCGCACCCCTCTCCCTACATCCTGCCGAACGCTCTGACAAGCTGCTCCGCCAGCAAGACAGCACAAGAGAAAGCACCGTGTGCTGCAGGAGACCTGCTCACACAGCTGCTTTGTGCCTCCTGATAAGCTTCTGCCAGGGCAAAAGTATTATTTCGCATCTCTGTTTCGAGATGAAGACACAGGTCTGCTCCCTTCCTCAAAGAGTGCCAGGGGAGAGGATGATAGGGCTGTATCAGTAGCATCCCTGCGGCCCTTTCCAGAACTGCTGAGGATGAATTAACTGTGTCTGGCTCCAGGCCAGGCCCCGAAGGTGGAGCTGGCTCCATTACAAATTCTCATACTATTTGTAGCATCTCTCCAATCCCCAGGGCTCAGGCTGCTGGCTGAGAAACCTGCTGGTATTGGTTTGGGTTTGTTTCTAAGACATTTCTCAGCATTGTGGTTGCACAAGAAGCTGAAAACTTATGTTTCAAAACCCCAGCCAGAAGGACAGGTTCTGCTGTTGCTATTTGCACAGCACCGTCGCATTCGGGGGGGCGGTAGCTAGAAAGCTGGAAAGATAAACCTGGGTTTCCTAGGTCTTAAAGTTTCTAAAATGCTAAGCAAGGCTCCTTTTTCAGGGTGCGCTGGGTGGCACTGTTGCAGAGCTGGGTGCCGATGAGAAGAGCTCCCTGCAGAAGCAGCGAGCCAGAGAAGGCGTCCAGCTCCCGCACGCTGCCCCGGCTGCCAGCAGAGCAGCTGGACCAGCATCTCTCTGTGCAAGGCAGGACCTCAGTGGCCTTTCTGACCTGTTGTGGCTGTTGTAGAGATCTTTAGCACAGCTTATCAATCTTCATTTGATGTTTAACACTTACCTTTTTTCCAACTGATACTGCTGATGTTTTTCTTTGATTTTCTTCTCATGGAAGACAAGGAGCCCCAGGGGAGGCAGCCTGCCTGAGAGGCACCAGGGCCCCATGCAGAGACCTTTGGGAGCAGGGAAGCACCACTGGGGAAGCAGAAGTAACGCCCTGACCTGGGGCAGGAGAGCTGCCCTGGGTATCCTGTCCTGTTTTCAGGGCTGTTGCTGTGTGTGAGCGCACTGCCATCGCTGGCCTCCTTTTCCCAGTAACAGTTCTGGCAGCGGGCAGTTCCTCAGCCACAGATTCAAAGCCAGACATGAAGAAGCACTTCTCAAATCCTAACCTTTCCCCTAACACCTATCAACTACATCCCAGGTGTCAAAGCAACAGGTTATACAGCAGACAATGCCAACATGGTGTGAGTCAGTTACATGCATCATCTGGCCAGAAAAAGGAGTATCCAGCAGCTGGGCCTGCTAGGCAGAGGAGAGCAGCTGCTTTGCTAACACTCTAGCACCCCTTGCGCTACTTTTTTGCCAGCGCTTAGTAACCAGACAGAACGTACAGGACCACCACTTGGGAGGAAAGCGGCACACAGAAATATCCTAATGGCCAATATCATCTAAGAGAAATCACAACCCACTGCTTACAAACATTCCTCCAAATGCTGGTTCTTGCCCGTCAGCCCAGTGGTGTCAGGCACAGTTCCCAGTGACACTACCCAGCTCGCACTTGGTACAGCACACCTCCTGGCCAGCTCTGCAACTGCTTAAGCTCTTCAGCCGCATCACAACAGCAAACCTAGAACATCAGCCACTCATGACAGCAGTAGAGACTTCCGAAGCCCAGAGGAAGAAGCAGCATACGCTCCCATCCTCTGTGTAGCTCATTGTAGAGATAAACACATACAGAACTATCAATGAGGGATCTCCATAGCAACTTCTTGCTTCTTGCCTCTGCCTGAAATGAACCACTTCCTCTGCAGCTCTTGCCACTCAGAATAGACTTCTGGTTTCCCTTGGCTTTTTGAGATGATCTTTATTCACTTCACCCACAGTAAGCTTTTTGTCTTCTAAACTCTCCATTTGCTGATAGTGGGGGTTTCATGTTGGGGCTTAACCAGGAACCACAGGTGCCATGACACCTGGGGACACACACTGGGACTTGGGTTTTTGTCAAGACATAAAGAACCTGAAGCTATCTGGAACATCCAGACTCACAGTGCTTGCTTGGGAGACCCCAGGAGGCCTCTTGCTGTGTTAAGCTGAACCACAGCAAAAATGACACGCGGACAACCACTTCTTAGTAAGAACTGTGCTGATCTGAAAGGGGAAACAGAAAGGGGGTACCATCACTGTTCTCCAAAGCATGGCGAGAAACATGCAGAAAAAGGTAGGACAAGGACAATGCCACAGCCTCAGCAGCCAGCCCTTGAAAGGAAAGCCACAGGCACCTTCGGCAGCCTAAATTCTCACGGGATACCGCACCACAGCAGCGAGAAGCATGGACTTCCAGGGGATTTCACTGAACTTCCTTCTGTCTCCATCCTCCAGCTTTGAAGGTCACTGTCAAACGGAACTGAGATTTCTTCCCTCTGTTACTCACTGGCAAGAAAACAATCTGCCCTCAACACCTGCATTAATGCAACACTATGGTGTGAAACAAGGTTTTGGCTGCCTCAGGGAACAGACTTCAGAACCAAGTTTTCACTGAACAGCTGCTGGAAGCTAAAAGTGGGAAGGGACCTGCTCAGTCATCTTGGCTTTGCTCTGCTGGCTCAGAGTTCATGTGATCATCAGCATCATACGGGAACACTTGATACTTGCTCTTCCCATGCCAGCACTTGGCTCCTCTTGCTCCCAGAGCTCCCACCCAGGCAGAAACCAGATCAGGCATTGACAGCTCACCTGAGCACTTCTCAGGGGGCAGAGGAAGGGACTGGGACTCGCATCCTCTGAAATCCTAACCTTGAGTCGGCCACAAGGTCCGTGCATGGCCTCAGACGCTTCTTGGCTTGCAAGTCTCCGTTCTGTCTGTGAGAAGAGCTAATCCCTATTACCAGGCAGCTGTAGCATTTGGATTAGTTACATAGCGCTGAGGCAATGAATAATGCACAGCACCACTCTCTCAACAGTGTCACTTGAGGGAAACCACATAAAATACAAACACTAACGACGTGTGTGTTTGCAGAGAGGCCTCTCTCTAGCTGCCTTCTGCTGATGAAATGGGTTGTGCTGCCCGTTCTGCTCCAGGCAGTTTTCACTGAGCCTCCACAGTCCCGCTACCTGCTGAACCACTGCCACCTCCTTAATTACTGAGCCCAATTAAATCCTGACCTCAGATTCAAAGAGGGTGGGAAGAACAATGTAGAAACGAGCACTGGAGACAAGGACATGTGCTTTACAAATCTCACAGTTTATTTTTTCTCTCTGTGCAAATCAGTGCTACTTAACATTACTCACATTTCACAGTGCAGGGGGCAGAAGTGATTACAACGCTTGTCTAAGCTGCAGTTCAGTGGGATTGTTCCGAGTCCTGGATCCCAGGCGATCTCCATGTGCTGATGATCTGGAATAGAAAAGAACTGCAGGGCCAGCATTTCCAGTAGTTGTTACTTGTAATACAAGCTACCTCCACAGCATCTCCAAAGGAAGCCTGCTTTCCCTCTCAGGCATCACAGCATTCACAGCTGCATGGAGACTCCAAGCATTTACAGCCAGCGGCATATTAAAAGTTTATGGCACAGTTTCCAAGTCAGAGCTAGCAGAGACAGATGAGGAAAGAGCAAATGATAAGCTCTTTTCACAGCCACAGGACAAAATAAACAGAACGAAGTTTAACAGTGGAAGGGAAAGCTGGTCCCTAGAGTGAGTGGGTAGGGTCCCAGCCTAGCAAGCAGTGCCCGCAGCCCGCTGGCTGCTCCGCTAGCAGTCACCGTTGGGACAGAGGGAACAGGGCATGAAGCCAGGCAGCCCAGCACTTGGAAAAATGATTGAAATCCCTTTGTATGGCCAACAGGAGAGACCCTTGGGGATACTGTGCCAAAGTAGCTCATACCAGTTATCAGGAGGTTCTCTGAGGAGACAATCATGTGTGACAGGGAAATTTCATTGTGCAATATTAAAAAAAAAAGAAATGTGTCACTTAAAGCACCCTTCCAGAGCTCACAGTCAGGCCACACTGGCTGCACAATGCCCTGTCACTGTTCAAGTGCAGAGAGGATGAAACTGAAAAACTGATTTGGGGAAGCAAGAGCAGCTCCCTCACCAGCAAGAGCGAGCCTAGCATGGGGCAGTGACATGAAGGAAGCAGGGAGATGGCTGGACAGTGTCTGTACCACAGCTGAGTAGTTCAGGCACCAGTACCTAAAGGTAGCAGTCAGAGGAGCCAAATTTGTTTGCTACATCAAATTCAACCCTGTCCCACAAAGCTCATCAGCAGTGGGTGGAGAGAGGCTGCAAGTCCCAGCATCCCCAGGGATGACTGAGGGAGGGCACAGACCTCACTCATTATTAGAAGGGCTTTTCCCTGCCCTGCCTGTTTGCAGTCACTGACAGCTCCTGGCCACAGTACTGGAAGAACCCTTCTTTGCAGGGATCTGACCAGCCCCAGCTAGGTAATGAGGCTGTTTAGAAGCAGTGTTGCTATTTTCCTGGAAAGAGCAGAGAGTAACAGTGCAGCAGTATCAGGAAAACAACATAAGGCTGTGAATGACCCATCTTCAATCAGATTGAAAACTGCTTTTGCTTCCCATTTTAGTTTCTCCCTTCAAGACATCTCATAGCAACAGCTTTGCTCTGCTATTAGCAGCCTGTCCTTGTAAGGAAAAGCAAGAGCCCATTAACAAGCCAAATTTATCACTGGGAGAACTCTGCTGACCTAATTACACTAGCCACATATTTGATCCATTATGTTAACCTTCCTCTGCCTCCTCCACAGTTAAAAGGAAAACACCTTTCAACTTTAATCAGGACAGCAGGGAATACAAAGAGCAAGAATTAGGGGAAAAAAAGTAAACAAAAACCCCATGCTGTTTTTGGCATCCCACAACGCAAGACTTGAAGCCACAGCCCAAAGTGAAAGCAAGCACATCTACAGGGGAGATGCACCAGCAACAGGTGCAGATCAGCCCTAAGTCAGCTCTAACCTGTGCGTACGTACGAGCGCTGGAAGGATGCCTGAAGGACGGCCATTTACAGGGTGGCTCCAGGGATGTAAAGCCAGTCGGCAATGGCAGTGGGCAGGTGAGTCATGACTTGCAACCTCACCCACCAGTAGGTTTCCATGGGATTGTAACGGTTGTTTGGGCACGGAGAAGTGAGTGCATCGGTGATGTCATTCAAGACCAGAGACATGTCCTTCAGGCCACTGTTAATAAAGGACTTCATCAGGGCCACGTGGCGAGTGAAATATTCCCTCCCATAGTCCTCCCGCACGGTGTTGCTGGCTCCGTTCCACAGTGCCTCAGCCTGTTTGTCGATGCCGTCCGCTGTCAGGATGCCTGTCGCTGCCACGAAGTTACTGGGCTCAATGAGGATGACTCTGACACCCCAGCGGTACATCTCCTGCCGGAGGCACTCAGAGAAGGCTGCCACCCCAAACTTGGAAATGCAGTAGCACGAGCGAGATGGACTCACCATCCGTCCCAACATGCTCGTGATATTCACCACACGGCCTACAGAGAAAAGAGGAGGGAGAGATGTCTGCAGAAGAAGCAGACAGAACATGCCAGTAAAAAGTTGCTTTGTTGGATGATGCTGATTTGCACAACAGCTCATCTGCAGCCACTTTGCCTAACACAGCTACATGCTTCTAGACCCGAGCTGGATGGCAGAGAACCAGTAGAGGTTTCTCTGAACCTGAGGCATGAGCAGCACAGTCTGCTCACCCAGCTGGCCAGCCAGGAGTGCCTGGAGAGCTACATGCCTGGGACAAACAGAGAGGAGACTTGACATGCTGCTGTCTATGGGGCGGGGAAGAGCCATTGTCCTAACTCCCACCAGCAGCCCACGCCAGCCCGATTGCAGAGCTCTGGCAGCGTATGCACTGCCTAGAAGCAGTGACAGCAGCGGTCCCTCCTCTGTGGGTGGCTCTGTCCTTCCCCAAAACAAGATGTGTGCAATTATGGTTTCAGATGCACTTACAAACAGGCCCTTGAAATCTCACCAGCTATTTTTACAGAGAGGATTTTCACAACCATGGAGCATGACACCCTTCTGCAGCTTGAAATTTTAGCTGAGAAACAAGTGGGTGGCTCTGCTCTCTCATTCCAGACCTAAGTGCAGCTTGGAGGGACTGTGAGAACCACCTGTTGACCTGGTGTGTAAGCTACCTTTTGTAGTGAGATGGGGCTTGTTTAGTGGGTACTTCCTTTCTGGAAATGGGATCTGAGCAATCTTCTCAATATAACCCCTTTCTGTCCTCACAGAACACACAGCTGTACTAGCATTCTTCAATATGTGCTAAATAAAGAAGATTTTCAGAGTTCTGCTCATGCATATCTTTTTTCTTTTTTTTAATAAAACAAAGACTTTTGATAATACTGTTGTCTTGTAAGATATCTAACACGGCTGTGATTGACTCTCATTTATTCCACCACTACCACTCTGTAATCATCTGTGAATTGAACAACATGAAGGGGGAAGATGCAGTTATCCAAACACAAGCACTTGGTGGACTCTGGAGGCCAGAAGTATCTTGTCTGGCCTCCAGTCACTTTTCCTAAAGGTGGCCTGAGGTCCTGTGTCATATCTGCCAGCATTGCATGAAGGTCTCTGATACCCTGGGATGTTTAAGATAGCACCTGCTGTGCAGGTTGCTTGACTGCCCTCAGTGTGGCCCATACCACCAAAGGCTTACACAGCACTTTGCACCCTGCATGCCTCAGACACCCTCCTTGGACTACACAGGCATTCCTCAAAGCAGAGTCTGAGTTATGATTTTTAGCTACATCTCTTCACTGCGCTGCAAAAGGTCTCTTCGAGTCTCACCACACTGCCCAGCATGTACCTTTAGCTCTGCGAATGAGAGGCAGGAAAGCCTTCGTCACCCTCACGGTGCCCCACAGGTTGATCTCCGCCACCTTCTTGTAGTTGTCTAAGCTTGCAAATTCCACCTCTCCAAAGGTCGAGACACCAGCATTGTTCACCAGGCCCCACAGACCTGCCAACAAACAAATGGTTAAAGAGTGGAATGAGGAGGAGTGTCACAGAGAAGAAGCCTTCCTTGTTGTTCAAACTAACCCAACCCCTTGACAAAGAACTGGACACCTTTGTAGAAAAAAGTTGTAGAGAAAAAAACTCAGCGAGGACATGAAATACACACTTGGTATATGAGAAGTGAAGCCAGCGAGGCTTGTTTGGAACATCAGGGAGAGTGATGGGGTCACACAAGCATTGCCTGCCTGAATGTCTCCTCTAAGGTCAAGTGCTGTCCTGGGGCTTTGTATGGCTGGACCTGGCTGACTCTGTTTTATGCTTCCTCTTTGTGCCCAGTTTGTCTTCACTCAGTGACTTTATCATGGCTTTTGCAATTTGGATGGGGCTGGACTTTCCCTCAATTTAAAAAAAAAAATATATAAAGAAAGAAAAAAGGAAGGAATACAAATATCTTGGATTTTTAAAACCCCTTCACAACTCTGACTCACTGTTCCAGAGAGTGTATGGTATTGATCTGCAAGTTCACGGCCCAGTTAACAGCTGCTGTATTTTAGTCCAGGTATTTGGTTTCCCTCAACCCTAACTATAGCAGAAAATTGCAAACTTACATCCAACCCTTAAAACTACTGGAATTCAAGAATTAACATCTTTTGTGCATGCAGTCCTGTCAAAATTAAATTGACTGCACTTACAAAGAGCTTCCGCACTGAGCCTCTTACACGTCCAGGATGGTCACTGAGGACTTGACCCTTAGTGCAGGAGTCCTAGTGGCAAACATGTGTAGGAGGAGTCTGTGCTTTGTGAATTTGTTGAAGCACAGGACTATGCAGCCATAAACTGCAAGAGGAACAAACAGAAGAGCTGGAACAAGATAACAGAATTGCTCCTCATTAGATGTCATGCCATACAGCATAGTTATTTTTCACTGTGTAAGGACTCAGTTGGAGTCAGGGTCCCTTTCCACTCCCTGACCTTCCTCTTAGCACCAAGAACAAACACAGGGCCAAGAAGGAGTCTTCATGTCCAGGGAGCTCTGACGTTGCTATCAAAAGCACCCATGTCATGCCACCCTGTTGATAAAACTTATCAAGCTCTCTCTCAAAATTTTTTGGGCTGTTTGCCCTGCCTCTGCTCCATAGCTGCCCTGCCTGATGTATACAACTCCTTTAATAACTTCCAGCCTATATTTATTCACGGTCAGAGAGTAAACATGTATTGTACCGAACACAGCCCTCTACGCATATTGCAATATTCTACCATTGCCCAATAAATACCAATGGAATTTATCCTCCTGGTGCATTTGAGAACACCAACATGAGCTTGTAGACTGGCTCTCTACTTTCACACTGGCCCCAGTAACACTGCCCTGTTCCCAACTAAGTTTGTTTCCCATGAAGGCTGTTGACCAGCCATGTATAGCAGAACAGGGAAGGTCACATCCTACCCAGTGATAGCAGTGCATTAATTATTCCCTCATGGTCTGTCCCAGAATGGATTTGCCTATTATAGCTGCCACCATTCCTGCACCTCCCAGCTCTCACATGGTGATCCCAGCACCCCTTTGGCCACTGACAGACAGTGGTGAATATTGCTCCAGTTCACTGGCCTGCAGCTCCTCCAGAACAACCCCTTCCCAATCCCCACTGGGCCACAACAGCCCAGGGGCTGTTTGGGATAACAGCTAAGTCGTGGTCTGCAGCAAAAGTCAAGAAAGTATCTTGCTCACCCATCCTTACTTCCATTTTTATTAATTCAAGTTTCTAAACGCTGCAGTCAAGTAGTTCTGCTCCTGCTCTGCTCAAGATCCCCTGCTTGTCACTGCTGTACTTACTGAAGCTGCAGCTTTAACAGGTCAAGATAACTCCAAAATTCACACTCATCTGGCAGCCAGCACAGCATCTCAGCCTGAACAGGGTCCCCTGTGCTGCTGCAAAGTAAGCTCTAATCGCTAGCAGGAGGACTGTGGAAACAGGGCATCTGATGGTGTAATTTCACTAGTAACAAAAGCTATGCAGAGCAAATTTGGCATGGAATTACCAGAGACCACAAAAGACTTAAACTGTCAGTCCCAAACTCACCTTTGCAGAGTATTCCCGACTCTAAATTTCTCTACAATGATTTCCCATTTCTTGGGTTATGAGATTATAGATTCAGGGACATTCATGAAAACATTATTTACAATAGCTCATTCTTGGAATTTCATTGCTCCAGTACCGATCAGGTCACGTTACATACAGAACAAAGTGCTGACAGGTACCGGGTCACAGGGCTGTTTGCTGGACAGTGGTGTGTTTATTGAGCAGAGCTTTATCACTATTATTTCTTTAGTGTCAACAATACAGTGGGAACTGCCTAAGACTGAAAACAAACAGTGGCACTCCTATCGAAATGAGTTTAGCCTTATGTAAACAGCACGGGGAGACAAGGTATAAATGTACAGTGCAAGAACTGTTCTGCACTAGCTCCTTTGGGGCCACGCTCAGCGCGCAACAAGCACTTCTGTGCAAGGCACCTCAGTCTCAACAGTCTCTATGTTCCAGCACTTATTTATTGAGCACTCTTTATTGGCAAGCCCCAAACCTCGGATGGGCCTAAAAAGAAGCCTTTGCTGCTTTGCACACCGTGCTGAAGCAAACAACTACAGGATAAGGCTCTCAAGAGCAGGAGGAACCGGTCCAACTCGCTGATCAAGGATGCAAGACTTCTCTGTCCCTGCTACACACATGGTTTTGCAAACACTACTGCATTTATAGAAGCAACAGAGCTGCTCCCTTACAAGCTTTCACTCAGCGGGAAATGGCTCTGTGCCACCACTGCTGTTGCTGGGCTCTTCAGGAAAAGCTTGAGAAGCTGTGAAATGTGTGACGAGGGCTGGGTGACTGTGTAGGAAGAAAAATCATGCAGAGAGAACATGCGTGGGATCAGAGCTTGTACGTAACTCGGTTACATTTCATATGCTTGTTTTAGGAGGAAGGGTGTGCTCACGTAATTTGAATGAGGATTAGAGGTATTGTTATTTACTAGCTTTATACTTGCTGTGAATGAAGACAGGCCCATGGCAGTCTCATCCAAGCTTCAAGAGAAGCAACCACCCTCCAGCCACGCTACCCTGAAGTCCTGGAGCCACAGATGTGAAACTCCAGTCCACCCTCAGCCTGGGTCTACAGCTGCTGTCCAGCTTGCTACTTGCACAGAGGCTGCAGAGAAACCTATGCAGAGCAAGAAGCCTCATAACCTCACCATGTGGGAAAGACACAGGCTCTTGTGGGCTTGCCACCACTCATCAGTTTTTATGGGATGTAGAGTTAGAGCCTGATCCTCCAGTCAGTCTTGGTCTTTTTCCACGTGGCCGGCACATCACCAGCAAGGCAATCCTCCTCACTGACCCAGGTACAGCATTGCCTGACTGCCAGCCACACACTATCACAGGCCTCCAGACTTGTTAACCCTCTTTTTGGCAGCATGGAGCACACCTGGCGGGTGCACGGCCTGCTCTGTAGGAAGGATTCTGTAAGCACAGCGAAGAGCCAACTGTGCTGGAAATACCAAGATCCCCACATACCTTCCTCTGGCTCTTTCAGGGTCCTCTTCACAAAATCCACAGCCTGAGCCACCTCCTGGTCACTGCACACATCCATCTGTAGCACTTTCATGCGATCTGACTTCACGTTCTTCAGTTCCCTGGCTCCATCTCCATTCTCATCCTGTTCAGCAAAAAAGAAAGATGTCCTGCTAAGATGGACAAGGAACAGTAATGCAGCTTGGGGCCAGGCATGTTCACATGGACAGGAAATAGAAGCTATCAAAATTGCACACAGAGGTGTAAACCTGGTGCACAATAAATAAGCACGCGAGCCATGTGAACCAGTGTGCAACCCACCACCATCTTTCTATTCCCTCCAGCACCGCATCAGTGGTCCACTGCTCTGAAGGGCCACAAAGCCCCTGCTGGTAGCTCCTTGTATGAAGGGTTTCACATATATAACACTGTAAAGTACTGTGCCAGTCTGCGATAACCGTGGGTGACTCTCCACTGCTTCAGTCTCCATGCTCTGCAGGCAACATAGCAAACACTTGTACAGAAATCAGAGTCAGATTTTCTAGGCTTAAAAGCAAAAGGCTAATTAGGCACTGTACTCATGTCATCCCAAAATATTGCCTGGCTTGTAATGAAATAGTATTGTCAGACCACTTTGAAAACAAGGCAGCAGGGACACCTTTGGCCTAACAGCAAATAGCCTGATGCTATAGGATACAGCAGGAAACGTTTATAGTCGAACCTATATAATAATGATATTTTGCTCTTACTATGCAGCAGAACAGGATGCACAGGAATATGTGCACAGTGGATATTTGCTGCACAACGATAAGATTACAGACACAAGGCATGAAAGGAGGAGATTCTGGCTGGCGAAGCAAGAACAAGCCTTTTTTTTTTTTTTTCTTTTTCCCCACACCATAGGTAATAAGAACGTGATGGCTCTGCTTTTCTTTCTATCCTTTTCTTCTCTTTCCTCTTTTTTTCCCCCTTGCTGCTATCATTAGAGGTTCTGTTACTATTGTGGGGGGTTTTTTTTAGTCAAACATAAACACAGTTCAAATTCCAAGTTTTACATGGTCACTTCCAGACAAGATTGCTGCCTAAGCCTTATAGCCTTGCTCAGGTGGTATGTAACAAATAAAAATGAGAAGAGCACAGATTAGCCATGCAGTTCCACAGTAGGCTTGAGATTTAATTCAGCAAACTACTCCTTGAATCACAGGCTCTACCTCATTAGGGAGGACAAAGTTATGAATTGGTGAGTCACCATGCCTGGCTGCCACTCTTCCTTTAGCACTTGATACCAACTCCCACAGCACAAGGGCAAACAAGGCGAGCAACCCTCCCACAGTCACCTGCTCAGCTGCCTCTGCAGCCAGGCTAATGTAAAAAACATGTAACTGCTTAGTTTTTATATACATATCTCAGGCTATTTAACGAAAAGAGTATACAACAGCTCACCTCCACCTTCAGTGCAGTGAGCAATGATGTGTAATGAAGGAAAACAGCTGAAGTGTCCATCACAGCCTTGAGCAAAAAAGGGCAGCTCTCTTAAAAATCAGTATATAGTTACACCAGCATGATGACAATAGTAGGAATGAGTTGCTGGCCCCATGGCTGCTTATCATTTCACAACTGTCTTATTTCCAGGTATCACATAAACAGCAAAAAAATACTTGAAGCTTTTCTAATGCACATCAAACATGGTGACATGCCACGTCTAGCCCCCTTATCCAGCCACGAAAAGAATCTCTGAAAGTGGCGTTACAAGTAGTTAATAACATAGCCACCAAAATATTATATTCCCTTTGAAATGGGTGAGGGATGTGTGATGCCTTGCTATATTTTTGGAAGATGCTCTTGCATCTCACTGAGTTATACAAAGCAACTTTCAGCTACTTAACACTGAATAAAGTTGAGATAATTCAGCTTGTCAAGAGAGAGATTTATGTATCTATAGAGAAACAAAACCTTAACTATATCTGTACTCAAGTACCAGTTGTCATTTCAGAGCACTGAAAACACCCTTCCCTACATGTTTTTTTAATCCATCATAATCCTTACAAACTAAACAAGAAGTATTTCCACTATTTTTTGAGAAACAAAGTCAAAGGCCAGCAACTTAAAAATCCAGTATAAATGGTTTGTATTATTCATATTGAAAAGAATTTTCCCTTATCACCAATGCAACTCAACCTGCAAAGTTACCTTCCCAGCTACAATTTATTCACTGCTGACAAAACACATTGATTTTGGAAGACTGACTTCAACATGCAATATCAATTGGAACAGCTTTTCATAGCTACGGACACCACCTCAGCCATTATTTAACTCTAAAACAAATTGCTTAACTCTTATGTCCAGAAAATCTCTTCACAAATGAAGCAGCTACGTATTTTTATGGAAAGAAGTGAACATCATCTTATGATCTGTGGTCATCAGGGGCTGTAAGCACATTCCCTGTTCAGATACCCACATGGTACTTCTATCTTGTTTTTTAAATGGTAGATTTGCTGGCTAGGAAAATACCTGGAGCAGTTCCTGTGGGAGCAGCCAGGCTGTCCTCCCTGGGATGGTCCTCATGGCCTTGGGGCTCACCAGCAGGAGCCACCCAGCAGCACGAGTCGAGCGGGGTCCTAGGAGCAATGGCCCAACTGCTCCTGCAAAACCTGTCTCCTCCTCTGAGGCCTTCAGTGGGACTTTGCTGTTTCCTCCCAGCTATCTCAGGTCCCTTGGTTATCCTGCCCTCACAGCCCTGTGCAGCTCCAGCTGTCTACCCCACCCTCCACCTAGCACGGGCCGCTCCTGGGTGAGGAGCTCAACAGCCACACAAGCCCACTCCACCCCGCAGAGGAGCCTTGCTCCAACTTTCAGCTGCCTCCCCTTCCCCTTGCTCGCTCCTCTCCCCTGCTCTGGTTGGGAGGATCCTGACAGGCAGATCACACAGGGGCTTGTTAGCAGAGAGTCCTCCTGTAATGGACCGAGCCATGGCCTTTTCTCAGGGAAGCTCAGGGGATTCAGGATTAGGTCCTGGCAAGCACTTGGGCACCTGCAGCGAGATTTCAGTGGGAATCAGGAAGCCACGAACACAATGCTGAATGCTCGAGGATCCGGTCAGCTTGTTCTGTCTGCACCAGTTCCCCCCACCCTGCTTCTCCCTATCCACCCACTCCCTTCCTGCCTTCGCTGGGCAGAACACCTCATATTTGTCATTACTGGATTCCACCTAACTGATTTCAGACTCCATTCGATCTATCAGGATCACTTCAAACCCTATTCCCCAGTGGGCCTGCAATCCTCCCTGCTTGGCATCATGCACTTTCCTTTCCAAGTGAAGTCTCTATTCCAGGGGGCATTTCCAAAAAAATTTCCCTGGGACTGAACAGCAGTCACAGGCTCAGAGCGTAAGTTTGCTCACGAGACTGTCATGATAGACTGCATCAAACCCCTTATTCAGGATACATTTACTCCTTCCCCTTTAACCTGCTGCTTAACCAGAATAAGATTAGACTGACATGACACAGTCTGTAACCAGTAAACTTACACAGACAGCATGTATCACGCTAGATATTTGTAAAATTGAGAATTCAGTGTGTTGCAACTTGATCTAGCTCACCAAAGGTGAGCTGACTAATTGGCAATTCCAGAGGTCTGTCTCCTTTGGGAAGTATGGTACCTGCCCTCTTCCAGCCTTCTGAAAAATCCCCTGGCCTCCAGGTGCTCCTGGAAATATCACCCATGGGGCAGAAATCACAATGGCTCATCCTTTAAATACTCTTCAGTACATTTCTTCAGACCTGGTGAACTTGAACACATCCATTTATGTAAACATTACCTGTTCATTCCCTTTTCTTGCCTGCAGTCCTCATTAAAACTGCTGGCAGTAGGGATCTGAAAACAATATATCCTTTTCTTCAGCAAGATCAAAGTAAGAAAGACAATGATTATTTCGAGTTTTTCTGTACTTTCTACTTTTCAGGTTATTTTGTAATCAATTTCTGTGTGTTTTTGCATTTTAATCCTAATATATTAACAGAAGCTATCCCTGTGGACTTACTCATCCTTGCTAAATGAAAACCCTTTTGCACTTGATCCTCTCCAGTTCTATCCCAGCCTGCTTGCACTATTCTTGCTATTTCTGTAGCTTTATTTTTGACTGATCATTAAAAAGCTCCTGATGCACTTGACAGCGTACCATCTTGTATTTAATGCAAGAGCTTTCTGTGGTGGTTAGTACCACAGGCATCCTTTAACCACAGCCTTTAAAGGCATTCTTTAATTCTCAGTATAAAAGCATGCAAGTGATGATGGAGTAACTACGTGTGAACTAATGGCCTGGCATCTGCTCTACAACTGCCCCCATACCTGCTGTGACCCTGCAGCTCACTCTTCTCTCACGACAGGGTAAGTTCCCTTGCATTTGTCACGAGCAGTTACACGCACACTGCCAGTTACTGTGGCGCATCTGCATCCTTAGCCACTCTGCACGCTCACTCCTTCACTTATCAGCAATAATCACCCATATGCTCATACCCTGTTCTTCGCAAGTGATCTCACCTAATAGCTCCCTGCCTTCACTGATGTTTCCTGCTTCTTTTGGATCCATCATCCTTTTCTGCAGTCACTATATGCTTCCTTTTCTCAGAGCAGTCAGCTCTAGGTTTATAACAATTTTCATCCCAAGTCCATTCTACCATTAGATTTTCAGTAAGCTCCTGCTTATCAAATTTTAAATTCCTAGGCTATTATCTCCCGCAACCAACACAAGGCTGTTCCATGAGGATGCTGGGTGTCCCAAAAACCACAGAAAGCATTTGGCTGTATTACTTTTGCTACAACTACCCAGATAACCGTGTTACCACCAGACCCTGATCTTCACATGCACCTAACAGCAGATAAAACAACACTAACAATCCACAGGAAAAAACCTACCCACAACTGAAATCCTATGGCACTGAGTCCAGGTCTCCTGAAAATTTATTAACACACAGAACAAGAAAAATCACATTCTCCCACTCTCTGCTTCTTCAGGGTCAAGTGCTCAGTCAATCTCCTGAAATTCACCTGCAGATCAACTATGATTGTTGATGCATTTTTCATTTCCATGCAGAATATAAGTTACCGACCCACTAAAGTTTTGGCTCTGAGTAAAGAGTTGCCAGGCCAGATCAGAGGGGATGCTGAGAGCTGCCTGGCCATTCTAGGACAGGTAATAATCTGTGATGAAGAAGTAACTTTAAAAAAAAAAAAAAATCAATAAAACAAGCAAGCAGAGCTTACTTTAGGAGCATTTCTTTTCTTTATGGGGCTTCAAATGGTGCCTAGCCCTCTCTGCTCTGCACTAGCGTGCTGCCTTCTGAACAGTCCTGTCAGACCACCCTATCTCCCCTCTCCTTTCTGTTCCCTACACCAGCTGCTTGGCAAAGCGAGTGCCTGACTTGCTATCACCACAGAGACAGGCATCCCAAAGCAGCATATGACATGATTACTGAAGGATTTATAGAGCCTCCACATGGAAATTTCCAAATAGTGGCAATTTTCCAACAGGACTCTCTTGCTCTTAAGTTACACAATATGTCAGCTGATAATAACTTTCCCTTCTGGTGTGGTGGAAGAACATAACCTCCACTGAGGTCACACAAGCAATGAGGGCCACCTTTTTTGTTTGTTTTCACCCTCCACACTACTCAAGAATCTGTGGTCATCATTCCCTGATCACCTGTGCTGAAATGGCCATCTCCAAAAGGAGAAACAAGTTGGTATGAAATTATTTTGAACAATTCAGATCAGAAATTACATGAGTATTAACTATCAAAACAGCAAAAAAGCATAGTAAGGGTTAAACCCCAGCTGAGATGGAAGTGGAGCTGGCCCAGTTTATAAAGAGAATTACACAACACTGGTACCTGCAAGAGCAGGGACTGGGATGATGGGTCTGCAACCTCTTCTAATTCAGTGTGCCTAAACTAATCTCTTACAAGTGATGCCATCTGTCAAACACAGGTGACAAACAGTGAGACCTACAGATATCAGAAAGGTAAGAAAATTTGTTTATTCTGCTATCCAGAAACTGAATAGCTTCTCCAAAAGCTGCAGAAACACAGTTAGAAGACACTTGGAAACAGAACCTGAACAAGGCAGGAGATGCAGCTTGGAGATGAGTTTGAGGAGAGCGTCCCCAAAGCAAAGTGACAGAATGAAAGACGACAACAGAGGTGCAGGGAAGACAGAAAGCCATAGTGCCGTAACAGTCTTGGACTATCAGATTTATTGAGTATATTGCAGTATAGCTGAGAGGCTTCCAGCAGTGAACAGTGCCCTTCTGTGCAAGCTACACATGGGCAGCTGACAGACAGTCCCTGCCCTAAAGAGCTCAGAATTACAGGAATGACAAGATGCAACAGGCAGATGAAGCAATGGAAGATGTAATGATCCCTGCCCACTGCATTTCCCCCAGGTCTTGGACTAGGGTAAACAAAGGCTGCAGATAAAGATGCTGTCACGTGAGAAACATTTTTTCTCCAACCAGAGAAGACTTTTGATCAGTATTACTACTCACCGCAAGCAAGCATCCAGCAAAAACAGTAAATCCCTTTGCATGAAGCAGTTTTGCCAAGGCATGTCCAAAACCTTTGTCACAGCCTGTGATTAGCACCGCCTTCCCTTCAGCCTGTGTGGAGAAAGACAGTAATATAACAGCATCAGATATTGCAATGCTGCAGGAATCACCAGCACCAAGCGACATAGCCCAGGAGCAGCTTGCAGCCAGGGCCAGACAGCATTTAGGATGTACAATTCCAGCTGCAAGCCACAGTGAGCACACACCTGTCTGCACACTAACCCGACTGCAATCTAAACCCAGCAGTTTCAGTGGAGCTTCTGCTGGGTCAACCTGCGTAAATGAGATGACAGGACTCCTGTGCAGAAATGCAACCAGCTCCCAACTACTGTGAAACTCTAAATTTATTCAATTGCCAGTCTGTAACAATTTGTGTTGCCTTGATGCCTGAGCTAGAACAGTAGCCCTTTCGTTCAAGTATCAGTGGCCGAAACAGAACAGAACCATTTCAAAAGAAGTTAGTGATCTACCAGCTCATGGGCATTGTAAGAGCAGCATAGAAAACATCTCAATGATGGTATGTCACCTGCTTAAACTACACAGCAGGTCTTCTAACTGCAGAGTGACTCTATTGTCTGTTCCTCACCTACACCCACTCTATGCGGTACTTTCCATGCTGTATTTTAGCATGCAGAAATGTAACTACAGGTTAGGGTTTCCTTCTGAAACACTGCGGTCTTAACAGGAACAATTTATCAAATCCTACGGTTCTCTCCTACATTATTACTATTATCTTTTGACTGATGGATAAATTGAGAGAGATTTCATATTCAATCTGGTATGACACAATAGGCTTGTGATAGATCTGAAAACAGAATCCCAAATCCCAAAGAGAATCCTGTACCGAAACACTGCACTTTCACTCTCTTTCTTTGCTTGAAAGCCATCTCTCCCCTGCTCTCCTCACCACAGCTGTGACGCCACGAACTCGCAAAGCTCAGCCAAACTTGCAGGCACCCGGCTGCAATGCCGTGTGCTTCTCCAAACTGAAACCATATCTGTGAGGCAATAACGTGATATAGTAATAAAGATCTAGAGAAGGCAATAGGGAAATGAGGTCACTTCCATATCTGTGGAGATATTTGCAACTAATAGTCCCTGTTGCTGTATTAACAACAGCTGGAATACACACATTCGTATTTTACACTACTTACGTATGAATTGCACCAGCTTGTCCAGCCACTTTTTCAGACAGAAATGGGGCAATTGCCAGTGCTCTCTGATCTCTTGTTTTGCTGACATGCGTGGTAGCAAAGTGGCAATAAGGAATAATTGCAGGGCGATAGCGATCAGAGCATTACTGCACAAACTCAAGACGTACAGAGAGCAATAAGCAGTGAGCTACACCCTGTCCTGTCCTATATTTCATGTTGAAGCTATTGCTTTCAAAGGGGAATCATGATCGGAAGTTGAAATGAGAACAGATCAAAAGTCTATGCTGCATTTATCATACAAACACCCACATTAACACTGATTCCTACACTCAGGCAAAGAGCACCCAACTACAGGCTAGCTCTACTAAAGCTCTGAAGGTAGCTACAGCTAAAGAACACGCAGTAAGTGAGAATTAACTATATTGAGCTCAGTCTTAATCTAATTTACAGTGACACAACTCCAAGAGAGATGAGGATCAAGCATGAACCAGATCACAGAATTTGCCAAGGTTAACTCTCACATTAATTCAGCAACCTGACCCTTGGAGAAGAAAGGATTTGACTTTTTTCTCTGCCTCACCTCCCTGGACCCTTTGCCTCTGAATCCTAGCAACACAGGGATTCCCAAAAGGGAAGCAACTGAGGAGAAAGAGATAAAGAGTTGTGCTCACATCCAGAGCCCAAGACAGGCAAATAGAGACCGTACCCAATCCTCAGCCATCATTATCTCACTCATCAGCCCGTCTAATAAGGACAGAGCTCAGCTGCAGGAAATAAAAGCAAATGGCTGGCCTGTGTTCCTGTGTGCATCAGGTTTTAGCTCTCAGCAGCTGGTTTGCTTTCTCAAGTTTAAAAACAAACAAACAAACACCAAACCACCAAAATGTACACAAAAAGGAGGAGGTTTAAAAATCATCTCAGCTGTCTACTATGGGGAGGAAAGTGAGGAACAACTTACAGCATGAGAAGGTTTCTGTGATTATTTGTTAATTATTTGCTATTACTCTAACTGCTGGTAATAAAACGTGACCACAGCAACATGGTTCATAACAAACTGAGGCCCCAACAGTGCTAACAAGTGTGTGAAGAAAACCCAAGGGATGTACTAGATCTCACATCTGTAGCTGCCCCAAGTCTTTGTGCCATGCCTGGTGGACAGAAAGCTCTCAGGGATGAGAGCAGGGAGCTATCCCATTCCCAGCCAAAAAAGATCCTCTCTTAAAAAAACCTCCAAACACGGAAAAGCGCAATCATCCTTATCGTTTGCAAGTCCCAAGGTAAGGCCTAATGGCCTCGTTCCTAAAGTTTGATAAGGCCAGTCTGCAGCGTACAGTTTGACAGAGCACTGAGACAGGCAGAAAGAACTAGCTGTCACCGCTCCAGCAGGCACCACAGTGACCTTGATCAGTGTTTTAAGGAACTTCAGGTGCCTCACTATCGGTCACACAGTGCTCTCAGGAAATACTGCACAGGCGACGGCACTTGCGTACAGCACTGCCAGGGCACCTGACACCAAGTACTTGTACTACACCAGCTTCTTGTACTAGAGGTGCTGCTGCGGCATCTGGGCAGGGAAACAATCTGTATCCTCGCTGTGTGACCCACGGCACTGTAATACACGTTCCAGTCAGTTCAAACAGCCCCAGTGAGGCAGCCCAATGTTAACCTGCAGCCAGCTCAGGTGCACACACCTTACCAGCTTCTCCTACTGGGATATGATTGTTAAGTAGTAGAACTTATTTTACTCATGTAGGTGATCTATCAAAATTATATGCATTTATTGCAAGATAAGCTAAGGAAAGCAAAGCTACTTTGTCAGTCTCAGTGTCTTGGACAACATGGGAACCCACCATGCTTGCCTAGACTTTATCCTCTTCCACTGTGTCACTTGTTTTCTGGATCCTATTCCCTTTGACACCCTCCCCTGACCATCTGCTTGTTATCAACCAGATTAATTTGAACATGAGAGCAGTGAAACAGTAAACTTTCCTTGTTCCTTATTTCCAGAGTCAGGAAGTTGAAGTTTTCAAGCCCAGGAAAATGAACTTTAGTTATTCATCACAGGGAAGGTATTTTCTGAAGTGCGACAGGGATGGGGAATGTGAAGAGGAGCAGAGTGGATGGAAGAAGGGCAAAGCAGGAGGCTGCAAACAGGCCAAAGCTGTTATTTGGCCATTTCAAAGAGGTAGGACTGAGCTGGAAGCCCTGGAGCAAAATCACGTTCACTTGCAAGTTCTTCCTGGCGCCTGCAGAAAGGCTGGCTGGTGTGTAAGCAAGAGTCAAGTTAACTCCAACCCAGTGAAAGAACCCCAGACACTTTGTGTTATTTTTTAAAAACATATGAAGGCAGTCTGGTTATGCAATTCTGTTCTGCTCACAGGGCTTTTTTTCCTGCCACACACTCACTCCCAAACTGAGAGTACTGGTACAAAATCCGCACACCCCGAGCCTTGTGCCTCAACACGGGGTTTCGCAGCACGGCACGGCGGCCGAGCCCCGAGAGGGGCCAGCAGCCAGCCCGAGGCTCTTCACAGCTCGGCATTTCATCTCCGCTCACCGTGTCCTCGTTAAGCCTCCACCAGCCCCGCTGCCCGCTCAGGCAGCGCCGTCTCGGCCGCCCAGAACTGCCACAGGCACGACGCCTCAGCCCCGGCCCGGTTAAACTATAGCCGGTGGCACAGGCGGGCCTGAAGGCGCGGCGCCATTTTGGGCCCCAGGGGAGCCCCCGAGGCCTCCCTCTGGCGAGCCCCAAAAGGGGCCGAAGACCCCCGGCCCCTCGCCGCGGTACTCACGGGCAGGGCGCGGCGGGCCCGCCGCGGCAGGAGGAGGAGGAGGAGGAGGAGGCGGCGGGCCAGGCGCCGCCCGCCACCCGCCAGCAGCAGCGCAGCGCCCAGCGCCAGGAACAGCATCGCGGCGCCCCGCATGGCCGCAGCCTATCGCCGCCGCCGCCCGCGCCCGCCCCGGCCCTTCCCCCGACCCGCCCCCCGCCGCGCCCCGGCAGCCGGGGCACCGGCCCAGCCTCATTCAAACGGCAGCAGCGCCCGGCAGACCCGTCGGCTCCAGGTAACGTGCGGGTGGTCCGCTTTTGCCGCCGCGGGGCCTCCGCGGGAGGGGGGGGGGGCGGGCCGGCGGGGAGGGAGGGGCTGCGGCGGCAATGGCAGGCCGGCCCCGCCGGCCCCCCGGCTGCCACGCCGCCCGGTGACCTTGCCCGCCCGCGGGGAGGGGGCGATCCGGGCGGGGCAGGCCGCGGCGGGAAGCGGGGGGCGCTGGCATCCCCCTTGCGCGGCCTCCACCCGCAGCCCGCCCCATTCCGCTCGCGCGTGGGAGGCCGCGCCCCTCTCCGTGCCGCTCCGCTCCCACGGGCGCGGGTCCGCCACGCTGTCGCGCGCCCTTGGCGAGCGCCGTGAGCCCGTTCCCGGCCGCGGGAGCCGCGCCCCTGCGTGGGGCAGGGCCGGCGGGGCCTGCCCGGGGAAGGCCCGTCCCCTCGCCACCTCCTTACAAAATTCCTCGCCAAAAAAAATGCGTGGGCAGCAACCGAGCTCTCGAATTTGATCAAACCCCCAGAATTTCTGAGGATTACCGGAGCCAGCGAGTCCTCCCGAGCCTAGACCTCCCCCTTCCAAGCCTGGCGCCTCACCCCTGCTCTTTTTGTGGTAATTTCACTGGTTTTTAGTCGAGGCCTGTTTCCCAGCAGGCCCTGAAGCTGCCGCAGCAGCAGCCCGGCCTTCGGCAGAGAGGCAAATAAGCCCTAACAATTAGAAACCCTTTTCCTGCTTTAATAAAGGAGGCCACGGGTTGAGCTGGAGAGATGTTTTTTATGTGCTGGATCGGTTTTATTTGAGGTGAATATCATTGAAATTAACTTTCTGTACTTAACTCTTGTTCTTGAGCTGTTTTGACCCCATAGTGAGGTTAACGGCAATTCTCTATGTGTAGTCCAGCATCACTAGCTACTTAATTACAAAGAAATGTATTTTTAACCGCACGGCTGTACTAGCTGTAAAGCCCAAGGATTGCTTTGGGAACATGTAACATAACATCACCTGTGACTTGAAGTTATATTTTAGTTTAAAATTATATCATATAGCTCACTTGAAATAATATATTCCATGTAACTACCTTAATTTTCAGCTGTTTCAAAGAATGCAGTTAAAGATGCATTAAAGAAGGAGAAATTGACTTTTTTTTTAAATGCCTCTCTGCTTGTCAGCTTACTTATAATCTTTTTCCTTGTTTAAAAGCATCTTGAGGTGGTTGAAGGTTGAGCTGTTTATCTCAGTGTGAGGGACCGCAAGGGGGAAAGATGAGTTCCTTTGGACTTTATTTTCTTGTTGAAACACATGGAGTCAGCATGACATACAAAATAATTGAGTAACTAAAACAGAGATGCTATCTTGTATTGCAGACCTAAGGGAGAACAGTCTTGCTGTTGGTAGAGCGTGTTAATTGAAAGCATGTTGGCTACCAAGCTGTCCCGGCCTCTCCTGAACTTCTCTGTGAAAGCCCTGAATTTCAAGGACCCAGGGAACGGCTTCAGGTAAGTGACTTGGTGGAGAAGAAGAGTGAGATCTTGAGTAAAGCACAAAGTGAGGGCTCATTTGATTTCAGCAGGACAGTTTATTTACAGAATCACAGGATGGTTGAGGTTGGATGGGACCTCTGGAGGTCATCTGGTCCAACCCCCCTGCTCAAGCAGGGCCTCCTAAACCTGGTTGCCCAGGACTGTGACCAGACGGCTTTTGAATATCTCCATGGATGGAGACTCCACAACCTGCCTGGGCAGCCTGTGCCAGTGCTCAGTCATTGAGCTGAGCACAGAGGAGATGGACTCTGTATGCAAGGAGGGGTTGGCAACCTGGGTTTTTTTTACACTTGAACAATCATCTGCAGACAAAAGAGGGTTGAGTAGAGTATTAATTCAATGTCAACCAAGGATTTATTCCTGAATATCAGCAAGTAGGCCTTGCTGTAGTGCAAGGAACTGTCATATATTTCTATGACTTCATTAAAGAGGCGATGAATCACATTAAATGAGAGAGAAAGTTGAAAGGGAGGGTTTTAGTGAGAAATGGAGGTGGGCTGAGTAACAAAGCTGTTTTTCTGAACATGAACAGAAAATTGCCTATCTAATTCTAATTCCTAGCTCTGAAAAAATCCCCTTTATACTGATATATGATGGGAACCCTATGAGTTCAAATTCAGACCAAGTTGAGTGCTTTCACTGGCTTTGCTTTAGAGCAATAGTCTGTGTACTGCTAATTGTACATAAGCTGTTTACAGGTGGCTCATGGCTAAGCAAGAACTGCCACCTCCACTGTGGTTCTAGTGCTGTTGCTAGTGGTGTCCAGCACCGTCACTGCCAAGGATGGCTCCCTTAACAGGGAGTTGTAGATAGCCAAGCTGTTAGAGATTTCCTGTGCAAACAGACATAGGCCTTTTATCTCCTATTTACTCCTCACACACCAAAGCTGCACCGGCAGGAATCTGCTGTGGCCTTAAAAATACAAATAAATGCTTTATTAACTTCAGAAAAGAATTTTCAGCATATTCTTTTTTATTTTTTTAATTCTTCTTTTGTTTTGCTTACTGTGTCTTTGTGCTTTGTGTGTCTTGTACTCTGGGCAAAAATGTGTTGTATTTTTTGAAGTACTCACAAGCTGCTAAACCCGAAATGGAAATCCAACTGTTCATCTAAAGGCAGTGTTGTCACTATACTGGTATCTTAATGTATTGAGGTAGCATTTATATACTTGACTCTTCAAGCTGAGGACTGCCTTTTTTGGTGTAACTGAAGAAAAGCGAATGCATGGTTACAAGCACGGATTCAATTCAAGGACCATCTGTGCATTTTAAAAGTCTCAGTTGTGGTCTCTAGAATTCAGTCATGCAGAATGACACAAATGGCTCACAGTACATTAGTGTGCTGTGTGGGGGCTAACATCGCATACGCATTGTAGCTGTTTCCTCTGATGACATTCCTGCTAGCCTGCAGCCGGCATCTATTTTATGTCCTTGCCTTCAGGTCAAGGTAGGCAGAATGGCAATTAGTTCTCTACAGGTTATTGTGAATGGAGTGCAGCAAATCAGACATGACACTGAAAAATGGAAATCAAGTTCATGCAACTAAAAGAAATGTTACAAACATTTCTGATCACTTTGAGACACACCAAGCAGCTTATTGTTGAGAAAATTCCAAGCCAGGATTGCAGGTCAGTGATGTTAACACAGACTTTGCCTGGGGACTGACCTTTGCAGCAATTAAATAGGCTGTTGCTGTTTCAAGAGCTGATTGGGCTTGTGATGCTCAAGTTAGAAAAAGAGCTAAACTGTTGCAGGAAGGTGAGCGAACACCCTTGGCCTGAATATAAATCAGCTCCCCTCCTGTGTGGTTCAAAGCTTCTGCCTAGCAGACTCTTTTTCCAGCCTTGTTTTCCCAGGATGCGGCTCAGAGGCCAGTGTCTGCACAGTGCTGTTCTGTGTAGCATAGGTCACCCTGGGAGCACCTGTGATGTCTGAGCAGGAGCTAACTGTGAATGATTATGCAAATTCACTTAGAAGACAGAAGAGCGGCCTGGAAGATAAATTCTGCTGAAGGATAGATGTTGTTAGAGGGGTCAGAGGGTAGATGAAGTACAGCAAGTCTAGGGCCAGAAGGCCAGAAGGCTCTGGGAGAGTCATGTCAGTGCCCAAAGCAAAAATGAAAAAGCTGATAGAGTCCAGAGAGGTGGCTGGCAAGGACAGAGGTTAGGGTCACTTTGGTGTCTTGTCTAGGCCTAGTTTTGATAAATGATGGCAAGACCTAAGACAATGTGATGCTACTGGTAGCGTAGCTTTTGTAAATAAATACTCACACCCTGGAAGGCATTGTTGCTTTGCTCTGGTCTGTCTTTGTGAACATGGTTTATCTTCCTGGGAGTCAGACATACTGTACAGAGCAGCTTCAGATCTGCATGGCAGGTGTTGCTCAAAGACATAGTGTCTTTCAGTTTAAACAGTTGCAAAGAGGGCATCTAAGATCTAAGAGTATCTGATGGGTAGTCAGATACTGCAGAGGAAGAAGTATTATCTAAAATGACAGAAGGATGGAGTTGTGTGAGAGACATCCAAGCAAATTCGACCTTAGGCTGGGTATAAGAGACAATGCCACAGCTGAATACTTTCATCAGACAAATGAATAACTTCCTATACCGCAGCTTTGTGCAACTCTTAAGTGAGAGTGTTGTTGCTGTTGGAAATGAAAACACTGATTGCCCATTTTGCAGGTGGAAGCTGCTCTGTGCCTCCAGACCAGGAGCTATTTTGGAATTCTTGGTAATATCCAGGCAGCTTCTGCAGCTAGAAATAGCATCAAGGTCTTTTGAGAAACAAATATTTCATACTGTAGGAAACACACAGGCTCAGACTAAGGAGAACTGTAGACTGGATACTGTTGACAGCCTACATCACGTGTATAGGCAACACTACATTCCTTTTTACGTGTATGCTGCAGCACCAGGGTACAGACAAGATATTCCATGCCTGATTATTCTGTTGTTTGGGGTTTTTTTAACAGGCCTGTGCAAAGATTTTGCTTCCCTCACTTGTCCCCATGTGGCAGCCGCTCTTATGCAAGTGAAGTCGATCAGGTGAGTGTGACTGTGGTTTCCAGGAACTAGTTCTGCTGAGCTGGGGTTTTAAAATCCCTGAAGCCTGATGACCAAATTGTTCTTTCCAATTTGCCAGAAAGACTCTGTGCTGGACCTCTCCAACATACTCCACATTGTTTCCTAGCACAGAGCTTCCATTGACGTAGCACAGTACATGCTGCTAAGGATGGAAATAAACAATCAGACTAGTGGGGTTTTTCTATTTTTGGAACTCACTCAGCAGATGAAATCTTCCACCTTAGAGCGGAGGGAATTTGCATGACAAATTCTTAATAAAGCACTATTTCTGGAGTATGGTTGTGCAAAGGGATGTAAATAAATCAGTTTGTCCTCACCTCTTGTTCTGAAGAGTGGTCCTCTTCTTTAACAGCCCTTTCCTTCCACAGCTCACCAGGACCAGTGCCAGACAAAAGTAAGGGAGATGTTTTGCCCTCTTGCCTGCTTGTGGCACAGAACTCAGCACTGTAGCAGTACTAGCGCACACGCATCTTGCTCTGAAGCCTGGGACAGAGTCTCAGAGGAATTCAGATGTGGCCTTTGCATTGCTGTGGGGCTGCCAGTGTGACCCTGATCAGTCCCTGTGTATGCTGGGGAAAGCAAATTTCTAGTTTGTTAGATGAGTTGGAATGAATTGCAAGTAATTATTACCTAATACCACCCACAGCAACACCTTGCTGCATAGGTACTTGCTGCTGGAATGTCTGATACACCATGCAGTTTTTAACTTGTCACTTAACTGTTGCCTCTCGTTGGATTAGAAGAAGGGGTTTGGAGAAGGAAGGAGGTGTACTTCTCCTATTTAAATTCTAAGTTGGAAAAATAAGACGACCAAAAAACCAAACAAAAAGACCGATGACCAACTAGTCTTGATTTCAAATATTAAACCCACTTGATTCTGCTTAGCTTTTAAAACCCAGCACTAGAGGGTTTACATGCTAGAGAGAGAAATATGAGTGAGCAGTCAGTAAGGTTAACCCATATCCTTTCCTCAGTCAAGCCATCTTCCCCACGCCCTATGGGCTGCGTGGCACAGAAGAGCGGACCCCTGCCTGCTTTGAACATATAGGAACAGTTCCTACTGAAGGGAAAACATTTCTTGGACACTGTCTGGTATATTTTCTGATTTCAAGATGGATGTGAACTGTCAGAGAATGGTGGTTTGCTTTTTGCCTCAGGAGCCAGAGGTGCCAAACTTCTCTGTGTTGGGAGGATGGTGATCCTTCCTCACTTTGTTTCTTGTCTTCAGGAGGCCCTGGGTGGCAGTAGCTGGCAATAAGTGTAGACGGCGTCCGTGGAATGGACTGCTCCTGGACAAGGACACGTTTTTGTTCTGTGCACTACAAATTGCTGATTTCACATACTCAATTCCAGTGCATTTTGTTCTGTTTTGTTTTGCAGATTGGCAGCAGAGCTGTGCTTATAACAGGTTGTGACTCAGGGTTTGGATTTGCCTTGGCCAAGCACCTGCATGCCAAAGGCTTCATTGTTTACGCTGGCTGCCTGCAAAAGGTAGGGAAGACAAAAACTGTATTCTTCACCTGTGGCACATGCACAGACACTGTAGCAAATCCAATCTTCCCTCTCCACTCTGCACAGCTTTCTGCCAAGGAGAGGGAGGGAGGGTGGTTGGTAGCCCGAAGAGAAAGGCACACATGCTTGAATTTCATAGAGCATAACCTAGTCTAGGCCAGAACCAGGACTGAACGATATCTAGGGAGTTCTTATTCGGATCACAACATTGTGGTCAGTTCCATATCTGGTGGACTGGAACCCCAAATCTAATTTTATAGGCTTATCCATAACCAAATTTTGGGATCAAGTTGAGTCTGGACCTTTGGCCCTGCTCTCAGACTATACATATTTACACAGGGTTTATTTTGATTAATTGTGACATACACCAAGCCACCGATGATTTTATGGCATGTGGCGTGAGCATTTTTTATTATATTCATGAGTACAGCCATGTCTCAGTGTGTATTGAGGGTCTCCTGAAATTGCTGTGAAGGCGACAGAGTTCCACTAGGGCGAATGAGAGCAGAATCAAGCCACAAATAGCTTAGTGATGCAATCTTGATATACTCTCCAGGAGCGCTCTGTATGGTAGTCAGAGATACCTGGTCATGGAGAATAGGTGAGAGCTTTAGCCTCTTTCTCCATAAGAAGCACTGCACTTTTTTAGCTACATGGCCATTTCCCAACAGAAACAAACTTACTCCTCAGGATATCCTGGGGTGGGTCAGTCATTTGGATCCTAATCTTTTAGCTCACTCATCTCTATAAATATATCTTCAATAGTTGTATTATTTAAAGAGAATTTGCCAAGGTTTTTTAATGTTGTCAGTACTCTTTCTGCTGTTAATTTTTCCATTATTATTAAGTTTTGCTTAAATTATTAGTTTCTTTCTGCTGCATTTTTTCAAAAGAGAAGTTTGTGTTTCGATAACTGTCCCTTGTGGTGTCTCAGCTTTGGGTCAAGGGTTTATTTGTTAACCTGGGCTCCCTCTACAGGCTTCACAGCAGAACAAGACGCTTCTTATAAACTGCTGCTTTTCAAGAGGTGTTCAGAAGAGAGAGTGCAGATGAGTACTTATTTGGCAGATGTTTCTACTTAGCTTTTGTAACTGAAGATGAAAATTAGAGACTATAAGAATGTTGCAGACTTAAAAGTCACCGCTAAGAATAATAGCTTGTCTCTACGTTGACTGGAGCCAGAAATTTCAGAGCTGCAAAGTTACTTCTGGGTTTCACTTCCTCTGTCTGAGCTGCCAGAAATACCCGATTTTCAGTGAGCATGTCTTTAACTGTCACTGAAACCTCCCTTCCATTTTGGTGTCTTCAGCACGCATTCAGTAGAATGCATATTAGTGGAAAATCTTGGCCTCTGACAATTTTAGCGTAAGCTGACATGCAGCAGCATGCCAGAACTCTTTTAGGCTTTGATCAATATTTATTTCCTGCTGTATCACTGTGTAATTAAATGTTGCTTCTTTAGCTGGACTCACATCCCATGTTCCAAAATGTATGTGACTATGGCAAGGCTGATGATAACATCAGTTGTCATCAGAAAAACACTGTAAAATGCCAAAGTTCCTTAGCCGGCAGGTTGGCGTCATGTGTCTTCAGGCCATATACTTTATGTAGAACTGCTCTATAGAACTAAAACAACTCCAGGAGACTGAGCTGATTTCTCATTGTGCCACAGGTTTTACTAGCAAAACCATAAGCAGAACTCTGATCAGACTGTAATTATTGCTGATGCTGATTTTAGGGGCAGAAAAAGCCTGGTGTGTTTTTAGATGGTAGGTAGAAGTGGAGGTAGAAATAAGAAGCATTATCTATTATCTATATTTGACCAAACCCTGACAGAGAGGAAATGACTATGAAACTTCAGTGTTATTTTCGCGGGACTATTTTTCACAGCACACCTGCACTTCAGAAACATACTTCAGCTTGGGGAGCCATCATATTATCAGGGTATGCACTGTTCATAGGAACGTCACGTCCTTATTGCAGATTAAAAGTGTGTGCAGTGCTGACTCTTCATCAGGAAAGGTTTCCTAGAGTGGCCAGATCCTGAGCGCCTGACTATATTTGTGCTAAAGGAAACCTGAGAGATGTGTTTAGGGTCATGACTGAGGGGAGCCCAAGGATGGATCTGTGCTAACAGTGTGCTATTTCACACACAGTTTCTTCCTAACATTTTCACTGGCAAATATATTCATGTGAGAGTTGATGCTTCATTGCCAAAAAACAGTGGTAGACTGGATCCGATGAACGATCACGCTGCAGCTGTCTTGTTTTTTCCTCTTTGATTAATAGCTGGAGGAGCCAGCTGACACAAGATGAAGAAGGTATTTTTCCATCAGTATCTGTTACCAGTGGACATATGTGATGTTTGTCACGGCTGTCAGGAGTGTGGTGGAACCCCTGTTTGCTTTGCTTTGTGTGCTCAGGCCTGTTGGGGCTTGCAGGGGGATGAGAAAGCAGAGATTATCGGAGCAAGCCAGCATGCAGGCCAGTTACTGTAGGGCTCAACAAGAGTGCTCAGAGCCACAGGCTGTTACATACCACTTCAAGGACACACTGATAAAAGATACAAGCTGAAGCCCATGGGCTGCAGAGGGTGACCATGGAAAGAGGAAGATGAGGCAGCAAGTGGCAGCGGTGTGCTTTTCCACTATGCAAGAGCTGGGCCCTCTTGCCATAGGGACAGTGGACCCTGGGGCTGACACCAGAGATGTACCGGTGTCTTGGCGTAGCACGAGAAGGTCCTTCCACTGCTGCATATGTGGGGGACAGGCTGCATCTCGTGCTAGGAGAGCATGACACAATCACAGGGTGCCTGACTTAAACATCACCCATTTGTCCTTTCTGAAGAGACAAGGGAATGGCCCTGTGGTCTGCGTTAATGTCCAGCATCCAATTCTTGACCAGGATCCCAGCCCCAAGGGTCCCTGTCCAAGCACCCAGCTGCCTGTGGGTGGGAGGGCAGGAGGGATGTTGGCTTGCTGCGCCAACCCTGTAAGGGAGGAAGAAGAGGATGCTGTGGAGGTCCCAGTAGAGCTTACAAGGCCGCTGAGGCTGGTGTGTTGCTGCGGCCCAGAGATTTTGTAGCACGTCGCAGACCTGGGATCGGGGAAGGAAGCACCTTGGCTTTATTGTTCTTCCTCTTCCCTTTAGCCGTATCTGCTGTTTCCAAGGGACTTGCATGCTTGCATTTGCTGATTTCCTCTTGGCATTCCCACGTGTCACTTGTATGCTTTTCAGTGCTTTGCCATACACACTGGCTTCAGCACCACAGTGCTTTTGAGTGAGCAGCAAACTTAGCACAAAACTCTATTTTCAGTCACCATAAAAAGAAACACCATTAAGCTGTGCATGGGACTCTTAACTGCTCTATTTCGTATGCAACATGCTTCTGTGTGAAGAGGATGCATTCAGTAGATGCCTTCTCTTAAGGACAAACACTAACCAGCATTAACAGTCTGTGGTGGAATAAGGAAGGGTGGAGAAGATGACAGAGGAGACATCAGGTACTTAAGCTAGTGAACTGTCTGTGAGCACAGCGGATAAGCCCAGGAATAAGAGGAGCCAGGAGAAGGTTTTTTGGAAGACAGGTGGCACAGAGACAGGGGGATGTATTGCCATCCTTGTGTGGTATCTCAAGTGCGGTGTCTGAAGGGAACCCTTGTTCAGGGGCAAGCCTGGGTTTGGACTCATTGACAACTGACTGCTGGCAGTCTCTGACAGGGAGCGCCTGTGGCTCGAGGTGTTTAGAGCGATCTAATGTCATTCAGCAGTCAGGAAACAACCCTGCTATGAAGAACTGGCCTGTTCCAGGTCAGAGGGACAACAAGCTATCTATCCAAAAAAGCCTCATCTATCAGGAGTGAGGAGCGCTCCGATGCTTGCCTGCTGATGCTGACACAGCAAGCAGGGCTACCTGGAGGGTTGAGCAGCGGGGAAAGAAGAGCTGAGCAGCCATCAGATGATCCTGTGAGACACGCTCCATGTCTAGCCTGTTAATGGGGAGTGAGAGACCTCTGGTGAGGGATGATATTGAGGGGACAGAGGGAGTTTCTTAAAGACAAGGATGTTCCTAAAACCTGATTATTTTCAGAGCTAGACCTCACCATCCTCTACAAAAGTACCCTGGAGTTGTCAACAGTCCCGTAGCTTATAACCACGGGAGGGATTCAGGGATAGTCCCAAACTCAGATTAATATCCCATATCTGTATCCTGGAAGCACCATAGCCAGGTTTCACTGCTGTGAAGGGGCATGGCAGCCTCGTTGCTAGCAGTGTCTGGCCTGTGTGAAAGATATCTCAGGGGCTGGCTGTGGTTAATTGGCTGGGCTGTGAGCGGTATGTGTATGCTGGCGGAATCTGTTGTTCTGACCTGAGACAAAAGGAGTGGAGATGGGAAATGAGAGTGAGAAAAAGCTCATAGGAGGAGGCAGAGAAGAGAGCAAGATGCTGGAAAAGATGCTGGGGGGAATTGCTAGCAGGCAAGCTGGCCAGGCACTTGATCAGACTCTGTAGGAGTCTGTTGGAGGTAGTAGGTAGGTTTCCAGGCAGTGGGAGCTGTGTGTGTAGATCAGCTGAAGGGAGAGAGCAGTGGGCAGGCAGTTTAGGACTGTTGCTCCCAGAGCTGGCAACGTGACTGAGAAGCACATGTAACGTACATGTGCAGCCACTCACCAGGTATTTTATACCATACCCCCACCAAGCTATTTGCTACGCCCCATATGCAAGCCAAAGTGAGGACAGCACCACGTTCCCACCACTGCAGCAGGGGGGCATAGCTTGATCTCAGGAGTTTGCACTGGGCAGGAGTTGCCTTGCTGGGGCAGATCCAGCTCTGGCTGCTTTCTTGGTGATCGAAGCAGTTTGTACCAGCAGTTAGACCTGGGTGGCAAGGCAATGGGTTCTGCAGGAGCAGCCCGGTCTGTTCCCCTTCGTCTTAGAGCTGCAGGACTGTCCTGATCATTCTGTGACTGCCCTGTGCACTCTCTTTTGCTTGATTTGATGGTTGCTATGCATTTGATATTCTACACAAGCTCTTTGGCCAGATTCAGACCAGAGCTTTCTTTGTCTCTAGGATAAGGGAGATGGGGGCTCCAAGGATCTGGACAACATGAACAGTGATCGAATGAGAACCGTCCAGCTCAACGTCTGTGACAGCAAAGAAGTGGACCAAGCAGTGGAGCACGTGAATAGCAGCCTGGAGGACCCAGAGAAAGGTAGGTGCATGCAGTGGTTCTAAGGTCATGTAGGTGGCAGCAGCTCCCTCAGCTGGGCTCTGAGAGCATTTTCAGGGCGTATTTCAAAAGCTGAGCATATGATTGAAGGGCACAAAGCTTCGAGGAGCAGCAGTGAGAGCAAATGGCCCGTTCAAATGTTGTGCCCTATCAGAAAGCAGCTTCCCACTTAAGACAGCATCTACAAAGACAACTGCTTTTTACTCCACTAGCTCCTATAGGGACATTAGCAGACATCAAGGTGGTGTTCAAGGCCCTGGGTTTAGTGTTTTATTCCTGTGAACTGAAGTTTATTGTGACTCCCTTTATGTTTTAAAACCTGGCCAGTGCCCAAAGATTGGGGATTAGCAATGGAAACATCTCCCTCAAACTTTCAAAAGGCAAAGGAAATGGAGGGGGTTTCCAAAGGATTTCCCGTGAAGCCAGCTAAGTATCATAAATGCTATTGCAGATATTACCATATATTACAGATTTCAGACTTCAGAGTGTAGCTCCAGTACTGTGAAAATCCCAGTTGCTCATGCATTCCTGAAACCTTTCCACCCTTTGGTGAACTACATTTTTCCCCTAAACAACATCCACACTTCAATGCATGAAGGTTGTTTAAAAGCAGAGCAACCAGTAATGTTTTATTTTGGATTTTGCATAAGCCTATTTCTATTTAATTTTTATAGATGGATCTTCTATATAAATTAAGTTTTCTAGCCCTGTATTCTCAAGCATAGGCCAGGATGAAGTTGCCTTTTCTGGAACACGGATCTGGGTACAGTCAGTCAACAGGTAACAGCAAGTTTTTCTAAACAGCAGAGGGAAGCCATCCCAGATCCTTCTCAGTCTGTCTCCTGTGCAATTAGAATATTATATGAAGCAAGTTCATTTTATTCCAAATTCCTTTTTAATCTTTCTTTTCAATGCCAAATGAATTGGTAGCTTCATTTGTTGCCATCTTGGTTACAGCAGAATAAAAAGGAGAGACTGTGGCATGTGTGCCCACCTATGTCCACACATGCCCACGTCCCCCTTCCCAGCATTACAGACATTCTAGTTATTATGGTGACACATGGGATTTTACTTTGAAAGAATTACTCTTTTGTTTCTTACAAGGTCTTTTCTATTCTTCTTATTTGCATTTAGAGTCTATGTTTTGCTTCTTTCAAAAAATCATGATTGATAAAAAGAGAATGGCAAGGAGAACAGCTTAGACAAGGCTGATGTTTTCTGTTTGCTGGCTCAGAACTTCCTGGGAAGCCTTATTCACTGTACTTTGTGGCTGCAATGTTGGGCAGTACAGGCAGATCCTAATTGTGGTTATATTTGCTCAGGAGACTGAAGTTCACTCTGGACTCTCTTCTGTCTGGCTTCCATCATCATAAGTCATAATGAAAAGCTCTGTTGTGTGGTTCAATAATCTATTAGCAGGGCCTTTTCCTAGCTGCTCTCATTGGTCTCACAGAGGGAAAGCTTCCTGCTTGATTTTGTCTTCTAGGGCTCTGGGGGCTGGTTAACAATGCCGGGATCTCCACATTTGGGGAAGTCGAGTTCACCAGCATGGACACCTACATGGAGGTAGCTGAAGTGAACCTGTGGGGGACTGTGCGAACCACCAAGGCATTCCTCCCCCTCATCCGGAGGTCAAAGGGTGAGTGATCTCCTCCTGACTGGCACTCCCAGGTCTTGCTGTGTTAGAGGCCAAAAGGTCTATTACACTTCTCTCTGCGCCATTGGCCACCTTCATACCTTTACAGACAGAATGTGATCCACAGCGTCCATCACAAATGACAGATTTCCTAACTGCTCTGAGTTACACAGCAAGGCAGCAGTCCTGAAAAACAGTTATTATTTCTTTTTCCTATCTGTGCTGCCTTCACCTGCAACATCCCACGCAAGATCTAATCTGTCATACCTTCTTTTACCTGTTCAGAAGCTGCAGCTCACCTTAGATTCCAGCACCAGGAGCAATCCTCCTCTCTGTACAAAAACCACCTGTGCCAGTGCTGGCAGGGTGGGCAGCAGCACTGTACTATGACGTGCTTCTTGCAGGGAAGTTGTCAGCTGTGCGTTGTGTTACTTTGGGAGCCTGTAACATATGAGAGATGGGGTTTATACAGCAAAGGAACGCAGACCTGGAGCTTGAATGGGTCTTGGTGTAAAGGGGCAAAAGCTTTCCTGCGCTGGGGCCAACTACCTGACTAAATGAGAATATTTTTTACTCTTGAGGCATCCACAGATGTTAACAATGTCATCCTGTGCTGCAGACCTGCGCTGTATGTGGTCCACGCGGCATTTCTTTCACCATGGAAGGGTATCCACTTCTGTGGTCAAAGTTTTTCCTAACACAATTCAGCAATGAGCACTGATAGAAAAAGTGCAAAGAACTGCAGCCTCTGATTACACTGCAGCATCCACAGTCTCCTACCAGCATTCTCCCCAGCCAAAACAGTTGGCTTCTGGAGAGGAGAAAGGCCCCAGCTCTGTGCCTGGAACCGTGATCCAGCTATCACACAGAAAAGAGTGGACTGGTCTTGGTCTGCTCTACCTGTTTGTGGTGCAGGAGCAATCTGTTCCCTTTTAAGGGGCAGACACTGTAAGCCACCATCAGGCTCCTGGGTTTTGTGCCTTTGACTTGCAAATAAACAAGCTCACCCTGGTGCCAGAGGCTTTCTTTGTTGCTGCTTCCTCTTGTCTGGGCTCAGCCCTGATTGCTGCTGAGTGATCCTGTCTCCCACCGTGCAGGCTCTGTCCAGCCTCTTCTGTGCTCCTTGTAGCACTGAGCTTTGTGTGTCACCATGTGCCTGTTCCCTCAGGTATAATGAGCCAGGGAGTGCAAGCACTGGGCTTGTTGTCCTGCCTGAAGGCTGTTCCATAGGACAGCAATGCTCAGATAGAGCCACGATCAGGTCTGCCAGGGACCCCCTATGGATGTGCAGTGGGCAGGTGGATGCACGTTCAGGGATCTGTTGGGTGGTGCGTGTCAGGTACCTGCTCTGGATCAGGTACCACAGCTCAGCTGTGCTTTGCCCGGCCTCTGCCTAGGTCGCGTGGTGAACATCAGTAGCATGATGGGTCGGATGGGCAGTCCTGCCCGGTCACCCTACTGCATTACCAAGTTTGGTGTGGAAGCCTTCTCCGACTGCCTGCGGTACGAAATGCAGCCCCAGGGAGTGATGGTCAGCATCGTGGAGCCTGGCAACTTCATAGCTGCCACCAACCTGTACAGCCCTGAGCGAATCAAAGCCATAGCCGACAAAATGTGGGACGAGCTCCCTGAGATAGTGCGCAAAGACTACGGCAGGAAGTACTTCGATGAGCAGGTGAGCAAGATGGAGACGTACTGCAACAGTGGCTCGACGGACACCTCGCCGGTCATCGAAAGCGTCGCCCATGCGCTCACCTCCACGACCCCCTACACCCGCTACCACCCCATGGATTACTACTGGTGGCTGCGCATGCAGATCATGACGCACATGCCTGCTGCCATTTCGGATCGGCTCTATGTCTATTGAGGCCTCGCACTCCTAGGCTACCCAGGTGGGAAACTTGTTTTAAAGTGAGTATTGTACACACTTCCCATTAGTCATTTTAAAATTTTTCTAACCTCATTTCAGAGTACTGTATTTTAGCTCTAAAGGGTTTGTTTAAACATCTGACATAACCTAAAGGGCAGTAATTTGCAAGGGATGCTTCACAGGCAGGAATACATTATGTTTGTGCAGTGACATTAATTCTTTGCTATTGGTTTTATGTAATCCTTTTTTTTTCACCTCAAATATCAAGTTAAAATCATTATTTAAACTGCGATTGTTCTAAAGCGTTTTCAGAATAATTTCTGCTGATGGCTGAACACTGTCTTCACAATTCCTGCCTAGGATGCAGCCTTCACACCATAAAACAGAGGCCCTCCATGCTGTAATGGCAAACCACTGCCTCCTGATGACAAAGAATGTCCAACAGACTTTTCCAGGCCTGGTCACAGTAGCCCAAGGCAGAGCAGAGACTTCTTTAATTTGGGGATCAGAACTCAAAATGCTCGAGATGCTGAAACTGAGCAACTGACCCTGTCCCTTTCTCTCTTAGAATTATACTGATGAAACCTTAGAGAAAAGGAACCAGTCTGCTTTTCTTGCATGCTTTCTTGCAAAGGAGTTCAATGATCCAGGGACTCAATCCTGCAGACCTTTCCCACAGGAGTTTCTTACTCATATGAGCATTCCCATGAGTGTGAGCAGCTTTACGCACAGGACCGCAGGTGTCAGGATTGGCCCATAGTAACATTTCTCATCAACAGTAATTGAACATCAACTCCAGACTTAGTTTGGAGAAGAGGTTCACTCCAGCTGCCGTAATTTGTGAGGATCGCTGCTGAGCAGAGGGAAGCAGAGAGGGTTATAGTCACACCAGTGGTGCTGTTCTGACCAGGGCCTCAGAGTTACACCAAGTGTTTGTACAGCACCTTGCACAGAAGGGCCTTCACCCTGACCTGTAGGCACTGCTGCGGTGCAGGTGATGATAGCAGTAATAACTTTCATTGAAGGAGTCACAGAGCTGAAATACATCTAACATGGCATAAATCTAACAGAACGTCCATAACAATGAAATTAACTTCAGTTAACTAAAGCAGTTTCATTTCTGTGATGGTTGTTTACATGTCTGAGAAATGTTTGTTTTGTACTGTAAGAAAAGAAAAAAAAAAAAACATAAAAGAGCCTTTCATGGGGAGTGCAGAAAGAGTTAATTTTTTTTAAGCTTGAAAGGCCAAAAAAAAAAAAAAAGTAAAATAACCATTGTTAGTGACGTTAAAAAGAAGGGATCTCACGTGCTCTAGTAACATACCGTGACATGATCAAACTCCTTTGGCTTAATAAATGTATACATGAATGGTATTAAAGCTCAGAGGCTCCCTGTCTTTATTTTTTAAATATTTAGGGTGAAAAGCTCATAGTCTTTAGTGGTGTTTTTTTAATTTGGTGAGGTTCATGCCTGTTACACATAGCCACTGCATTCAGAGGCTGATTTGCAGTCTTGGGTCTTACATGTCCGTGTTGGATAGTGCAAGACTTCTGTATGAGTACCAGAGGTATCCTGCATCTCGTGACAAATACACCTAATCCCTGGACCCTGTGTATTCACAGCTCTTAAACCTGCACCTGTACCCAGCTCCCACAGATTACAAAGGATTATATGGATTAGTCCCAGGGAGCAGGAAGAGAAACTGAGCTCTGAAGAGGGGAGGGGGTAGCAGTGATTCGGCAGGGCAGGCACACAACAGGTTGCTGACAGACCCAAAATAAAACTCTGGGAGAGACTTGCTGGCTTCCAGACCTTTGTGATCTTCTCCAGAGTCCCAGTAGTGGTAGCTGCAGGGAGTATTGTCTCATTTTCCACTATGTGGACTTCTCTCTGGTACAAAACGTAAGAATGTGAACCACAAGAGATGCAGCAGGCAAAGAGACTAACTTGCAAGGCAGAGCAAAACACCTGCCTAACAATGTTTGCTGCAGATGGCACAGCAGAAAGAGAAAAGGCTTTACAAGAAAAGTTCTTGTAGTCTAAAAATGTAGCCCCAAGATACTAAGTAACACTAACAAAAAAAATCATATAATTCTGCTTGGGTTGCAAGGTCACAATGTTACACATAGTGCTGGATTTTAATACAGACATCAACGAAGTTAGATATGGAAAACAATGAGAACACAGCTGAATTCTTGCAGTTTAGCTCAGAGACCCTTGAGAGCCAACGCTGCAGACATTTAACAGTACCGTGTTCGTTCCCAGCCAGAAAGATAAAGCCCAACAGTGGTAACTGCGCTCATGTCTGCACGGCATCGCTTCTGGAGGCTCCCAAACCCCTTTATGTGAGGCGCCTCTAGGGCCAGAGGAGATGTGATGGTACTGTGGCCATGTACGATGGGGTGGCAATGGCCAGGATGCTCCTGTGCATCGTGGCTCTTCCTAGGTTTCTGTGCGAGTTTTCCTCGCGCTGTGAGAGGCTGGTAGCTGATTCGTGGTCAGGAGGGCAGCAAGCTGGCCAGTTTTCCTCCTGGGATCTTGGCAACCCCACAATTTCAGGGTTTCCCCTGAGAAGTGCATTAAAAGCTAATCCCCTCTGGTTTTGTATGACTATCCTTGCAACTTGGTGCACTCTAGGTCCTGTCTGCACAGTGCCACCACAGCTCCTGGAATAGCTTCAGCCCACCAAGTTTATTTGAAACCTAAAAAGAACAAAAGCATATTAAAAGAAGACTTGGTTGGGCACCTGGTCCTCTGCGTTCCCAGAGCTGCCTCAGTGGGAGCTTCTGCCCCCTCGGGAGGTGCTGGGGAGCCTGGAGGGGTCACTTCACAGCAGTGCCCACCCCTGGGCTCCAGCCTGATTCCAGCTGGCTGGAGGGAGGGCTCTCTCTTCCCAAATTTCTTGCCAGGCAAAGACCGTCGGCGATGACGCCACAGATCTCACTGTGCAGCATCCCTTGGGCAACCTGGAGTTAAAAATAACTTTCCTTTGTGTGGTGGGAGGCAGCAGAGATGGGGTAATTTTAACTGCAGTTGTTACACCTTGTTCTGAGCCTTAATGAGGAAATCATGAAGTCCTACCCACTTCAGAACTTTTTGCTCCTAGTGATGAGGGTGGTGAATGCTGCATTTGAGACAGGTGACCCCTTACTGCCACATTATCTGGATGAGGTGCAGGGATTTCCCAGTTAGACAAAATCATTTCACAGCCAGGAAGTCCCACGGCTTTGGGAGAGCTGGTCCCAAGCTCGTGCCTCGGCTCCCGCATCCTGGCAGAGATCTGGCCCAGGCTCCCTCCCGCACCTCAGCCCTGCGAGTCTGGCTGAGACTCACGGTCCTGGGCTGGCAGTTCAGAAACAGAACTGCTCTGGGAACAGCACAGAGGAAAGGACTACTCCTTCAGGCCGTGTTAAATAGCTGAGCACATGGTGTCTTCCCTGATTGAATTAAATATAACAGTTAAATAGATAATTAAATATACGAATAGCTCAGTTGCTGAGCTACAAACTCAAATCCCTGTCTGTACCGAGATTGGACTGAAGCCAAGGGGCCTCGCTGCAAAGTGTATGTGCAGCTGCTGGCACTTGCTGGACTATGGCTTTGAAAAGCAAGTATCTTCCCAGCACACATGAAGGGAATCATAAGCATAACTCATAGAAGAGCTGATGACACCTCCCTGGGGAGATACCACTCAGGAGCACAGCACCAGTTTCTCTTCCCACTTTCCCAACAGCGATGCAGGGCTTGCCGTGCAGCCTTGGGCTGCTGCAGACTTAAATTGGTGCTTCCCTCGATGAAGCGCCAGCCTGGTGCCACCAAAGCTGTGAGCAGCGAGTTCTTCCTCATCGTGCACGAGTCCAAGAAGTGGGAGGTGCCAGGGCCAGGAGCAGCCCGTGCACCCGTCACACGGGTAGCCGGTAGCGCTGGCTGTGCCGCCCCCTGCTCGTCACCACCCATCACCTGGGCATCACAACCCTCACTGGCGGTGGTGAAAGAGATGCTGTGGATGTGCCCCAGTTTTGGCAGTCACCTGGGGCAGGCTCACCATCACCCCCTGCCAGCGGAGCGGTGAGGGTGGCAATGGCAAACACGGGCGTCCCAGCTTGGCCTGTGTTACTGGGGACTCCCACCCACGGCCAGGCAGAGAGGGACATGCAGCGGCACAGATGCCATTCTGCAGCTCTCCTGACACCGTGAGGGACAGGCGGAGGTAGTCATCTACCACCTCCTACCTTCCAAAGGGCCCCAGGACTTCAGGACTGCCTGGAAAACTGCAGATCAAGCTGCTCCGCTCCCGCAGCCAGAAGGCAGCTCACTGCGGTCTGCGGGAAGTGTAGGGGTGAGGAGTCTGGTTAAGATGTAGGTTGCTATCTTAAAATAATTTTTGCTAACACAGTGTTTTGTTTGCTACCGGGTGTGATTATTTGAAGATGCTTTGTTGTCAGCATCTGTCCCCGATCACAAATGAGTCTCTCTGTCCTTCTGGGACTCCACCATCACAATGACCTGGAAGAGAGACCGGACCTGGCTCCAGGCTCCGCCAGTCATCCTCTCCTCTGCCTTCCCTAGCACAAGGTTGTGTAATTATTTGTGTGATATGGAACAGCTTTAGCAGAAAAGCTTGGGAGACCTCTCCTCACCCACCACAAGAGTCTTGGGGAAGCAGAGCTCTCCCGAGGTGGGGGCACTCTGCCTTCACAGCCATGCAGCAAGCAGATCGTCCCACCTGCAAACTAGTTGAGATCAGACGATGTTGCCAAGGAGCTGTGCCCTGGGAACCACGGCCTCACTGCAGCCACCCCAGACACATGCAGCCCTCGGCGGGGACTTCAGCCCGTCCTCCCTTTGCGTTTCTGACAAGCTTCGACATGCTGGTCCCTGGGGTATTTGCTCCTCTCACTGCTTCCCTCTCCATCAGCGTATGGGGCCAGGCACTGATGAGGGGTCATGCCTTTCCCAAGGGAAAAGAGGACGTAGAAGACTAAAATGACCCTCTTGGGCTTGCGCAGGTATTTGAGTCCTTGCGCACGACCTTACTTTATTTTCCAGCCAGAATCATAAGTTGGGAAGTAACAGGAGCCGGCTCTTGCCCTCCACAAATACCCGCACACCAAACCTGGAAAGCTCCTTGCCGGAGCAGGGGGTGAAAGTGTAAATGTTCCCATCCTCATTTCTCCCTCAGCTGTGAATGTCAGAGCAGTGGCATAAAAATGCAGTAATATCCAGAGCCATCGCTGTGGTGGTATTTCTGACCGCCTGGAGCAGGATGGACCATAAATCTTGGGAGATAACACGTTGCCACAGAGACTTACAGCCAATTTTTCAGGCCTTAAAAGTCCAACTGCTGCTGGCACATCCAAACCAGCCCAGCCAGGGCTAGGCATTGCTAGCACAGAAAGCAGGAGGTTTGTGTTGTACCCATGAACACGGGGTGAGTATTCACTGCTTCCCCTACCGTGGTATTGTGGGAAACCCTACCAGGATCCAATCCACAACACAGTGAAATTGGGGTATTTGTTGTCAGGAGACTGAAAATATAACTGGTCTGAAGGGGAGACCGGGAAAAATTACAGATAGTAATTTTTGAACAGAAGCTTTGGATTATTGTTGGTGTATCACCTCTGGATCTGCAATGAGTTTATATCACTGAGGAAGATTTTACTCCCAGATAGATCATCAGGACCTGACCAGCCCCAGCTGGGATCCCACACCCTGCCCATGCCCCAGGATCCTATTTCAGCCCTGCCTGGGGCTGCTCATCCCTACTAGGGTGGGGAGAGGGGATGCTGGTCTTCAGCCCCACTGGGCTGGATTGACACCCCCACCCCCCACAACACTTGCCTACCCCTCTCCCCAGTGGGCAGAGTCCATGACCCTACTCAGGGGTGAGGGATGGAGCTGCCCTGATGGGGATGCTCCTGGCAGCCCTGACACTGCTCTCACTCAACCTAATGCTACTTGGGAATGGTCCTGGTAGTGCCAGGAGGTCACCTCCTCCCTCCTTGTCCTGCCTCTGCTTCATGACCCTGCTGCTGCTTCTCACTGCTGAGGGGTCCCTGCTGTCCCCTGTGGCAGGTCCATGTGCCTCTGGCTGGGTGCTGGCCCTCAGCAGAGGGTGCTGGATCTGCAGGAGCAGAGGGAGCTGCTTTCCTCTGGCTGGCCAGCACTTTCCCTGAAGCTCCTCTGGATGCCACCCTGCTCCTGTTGTGCCTCTCTGAGCCTGCCCCGTGGGGATTAGTCATGCTTGGCAGAGACCTTCACAGATGTGGGAATTACCCTCCACCCCACAGAGACAGGGACTTGTGTTGTGTCCGCTAACGCTGCGGGCCAGCTCTGCCTCTGTGTTACAAGCTTTCTGCAGCGCTGAAACCCTGAGCAAGGAGCAGCGTGCTGTTCTTCCAGCTCAGCTGTGGTGGAGCAGCACTTCTCATGAGCAACGCCGGCATGCCTGGAACGCAGGGCCTTACTTAGGAGAGAGGGGGGCAAACCCCTGGCACAGCCCAGCCCTGCCCGCACTGCGGCTGCTGGGCAGCATCCCCCAGGGATGCAACCCTTCCTCCTCCTCATCCCTCGCTTCCTTCTGACCCTTCCTTTGTTTCTCAGCTCCTGGGAGACCCTGCAGGTTAATTGCTTGGCCAGATCAATACACTTCCAGCTGTGCTTGGGCACTAATTGGCGAGGGGCTTGGTGGGTTGAATGTCCCGGGGGGGGCAGCAAGCGGCTCCTGGGCTCCTCGCGGCAGCAGTCGTGTTTTTGTCACCATGCACGTGGCTTTGTGCTGGGCCAGGCTGACCCCGCTCTGCATCGGGGGGCTTGCCAGCGTGGGAGTAAGTGCTGTGTGGGAAGCCCTGGCAGGCACAGGGGAGAGGCCAGCTCCGCTGTGTGGGGTGGCGTGTTCAGGGCTGGGGACTCGGTGGCCTGGGGGTGACTGCAGGCACAGGGATGCCCCTCTGTTTTGCAGCATCCTGTGCCTGTGGGGCTGCCCAGTCTGCATTTTGTTGCTGAAGAGCAGACAGACATGGACAGGCAGGTGCACAGGGTCTTTTGAAAGATTTAGCTCAGCTGTAGTTTGCCATCCAAAATCCTTTCTGTGCCTGGGGGACGGTGACCATCCCTGGCTGAGGTCTCTGAGCTCTCTGCACCAAAACCCAGAGACGCACCCGCAGTTGGAGCTGGTGGCCCCTGTGCTGGGGAAGGTGAGCTGCTGGCAGGGACATCAAAGGCACCTCAAGAGGTTGGTAGACTTTTTTTTCCCTTCTTGTTCTGCAAAGCAAATTTCCCTCGAAGACTCAGCTGGGCTGGGACCACGGTGCCGACGGGAGGCGTGGGTGGGTGTGCCGTGGGAGCAGCACGGCACGGGGGTGCTGTGTGGTGACACGGGCACACAGGGACGTGGCAGGGGTGCCACAGGGGACAGCATGGCATCTTGGGGAGGCTACAGGGCACAGGGCAGCTTGCCGCAGGATGGGTGTGAGTGTGTGTGGCTAAACAGTGAGTTGCTGTGCACTCCCAAGGGGTTCGGAACCCTGAAGCGGCTCTGCCTGCAGCCCCGCCGGTGGTGGCAGGGAGCAGGCTCACCCCGAGAACAGCTTTCCCATGTGCAGCGTTTCCCCCTGGCCGGAGCAGCCCTGGGTCCGTGCCGTGCTGATGCCAGAGGCTCCCACCCCAGCACTGCCAGGAGTCACTTGGCTCTAACGCGCTGCCGAAAACAAGACAGCACTGCAACCTGAGCAGATTTGCCGCACTGCCCCTAGCCAGCTCCTGTCCCGGCTGCCATGGGAGGGCTGTGGGGTGGGAGGATGGGAAAGTGCTGGTTCAGACTGAAACCCCTGGGGCCCTTCCAGCCGCCCACCGTCTGCATGCAGAGGGGAGCTGGCAGGGCATTCCTGGCTCCCAGGACAAGTATACAGTGAAGCCCCTCCTGCGCATCAGCTCAGCCCTCCTGTGTGGAGGAGGTTGTGGGAATGAGGTGGGCAGAGACCCGGGGTCCTTGGCTCTAAGCATTAAGCCGTTGCTCATCCCTCTCCCAGGGGTGTTTTAGCGTGTCTGCAAGCCCAGGCACCCGCTGGAGCCCCAGGACATGGTGCCTTACAGCTGTGCTGTTCCCTGCCGTCCCCCCACAGATGCAACGGGTGTTGGTGCTATGGCCCTGCCGGATGCCACAAACACCGGGTGCCCCAAGTGCGGGCAGAGGTGAGCCGCCACCCCGCGGGCCCAGACAAGGTCCCTTTCAGCCCTGGGAGAGGGAGAACAACGGGTGATGCCTCTGTCAGAGACGATTCAGCCGCTGGCACAAAGCGCAGACAGAGCCGAGCCGCATGCCGGTGCTGCCGCCGGCCGTGCACAGGCTGGTACCGGGCCACCGGGCTGAGCCCCAGCCGCTGCCTGCTGCCCTGAAAGGCTCTTTGTGGCCCTGGCTGCTGCGGCCGGACCCTGCGCCACCCATCTCTGTGCCCGCCACCGCAGCATGTGGATGCTTTGTGACTCTGACGCACTGCAGTCGTGCTCTGGTTTGCACCGTAACTGAAACCCATGCTGAAATCCTCCAGAAATCCCTTGGAGTGAAGACCAGAACACCAGCAACATGGGCTTTTTTTGGTTTGCTCTAGATGTGCCCGCTCTTGACCTATGCTGGGCAGAAGACCTGGTGTGACAGTGTCTGTGGTGTTATGCTCTCCCAGGACACTGCTGCCCCTGCATGCACATGTCCCATCTGGATGCCACACGTCCCACATGGTGCTGAGGGTCACCAGCTCCGTTCCCTAACAAAGCCACATGCCAGAGCCGCTCGTGTTGCCCTGAGGTCTGTGTCCAGGAGCTAACCTTGCAGCTTTGACCAGTGGCTTTGGGGCTTTGTTGCTGTTTGTTCCTCCATGGGATGGAGGATTTACTGCTAACCCTGTCGCTTGTGAGTACATGGGGCCTTACGTGGTCCTAGGCTGGGCTCAGTGGTGGTGTGTGCCTGGCACATGCAGGGGATTGCATCGGGGAGCAGAAATGGGGCAGATGTTCTGGTATCTGAGAATAACACTGGGCATTTTTCTGTCCCGTTTCAGGAAAATGTTGGTGCCCTGGAGGACTGTGTTTTCTGACTGCTGTTTCCCCTCTTCTGTAATTCTTTAGAAAAATCCAGGCATGCTAACTCCATTCCAGAAATGGAAAAAATTCGCCTGGATTCCCAGCCCAGCTGATAGCCAGGTCTCCAGGGAGGCAGGACACACGATACAGCCCTTGTGCCTGGCGTCTCGGGGGGGGGGGGATGCCTGCCAGGCTGAGCTCCTGCTCCCGGAAAACACTGCTCGGGTGCTGCCTCCCAGCCAGCGGAGACAGGACTGCCGACGTCGCAGAGATCTTTGAAATGTGCTTTTCAACAGGATTCATCCCGGTTCGATACAGCAGAGAGAAAGGGAATCCGCAGGGAATTACCCAGGGGCCTGTAGATGTCTGCTAGACTGCAGGGAGGATGAAAGCAGATGAGCTTTTTTTAGGACTCTGCTGAAACGCTGCTTAAGATCCACTCTCAGCAGTGCTTTGAGCTGAGCAGGCGGCTTTGATCCCGAGTGCGGTGGGAGAGCTCGCAGGAGCTCCTGTAGCACTGCAGCAGCGAGCAGCGGGCAGACAGGAGGTTTTGAGCTAATACCAGCATTCCCAAAGCGATCGCAACTGTTTTGGAGGATTTCTGTAAGCGAAGGCAACAAACAGGCAGAGCTGGATTTTCAGCCAGCTGGTAACCCGGTGGTGGATGTGTCTCAAGCTGTAACCCCACCAGTGCACATCGCACTCCCACAGCAGAATTTTTAAAACACCACATTCCTTAAAAGACCTAATTTTGGAGGTGTTATACGTGCTGGCAGTGGCAAAACCTACTGAAGCTTCTGCAGCAGCAGCCCGGGAGCAGCCAGGGGAAATGCAAGCATGGCTGCTTGGAGATGCTCCCCCCAGCCCGGGGGTCTGCGCCCTCGGGGACGAGCTGTGGGTCACCTCGCTGGGGCTGTGACCCCCCTGAAAGCCAGATCCTTGTCACCCTCCCACCCTTATGGGATCAGCCCTTTTCCAGCCTGATTACAGGCCTGGCTGGAAATGCAGACGACTCATGGTTTCGGTGTGAGTCACAGAAGGTTCGGCGGCTTTTCTCCCCTTGCAGCTCCAGGCTCTCAGGGCTGAAGCGGTTAGCTGGCAGCGTCAGCCTCCTCACCCCGAGGAAGCAGATCTGCAGCCCTTGTACTCGTGGAGGGAGGTTTGGATGTGTCCTGAGCAGGCTCAGGGGGAGCAAGTAAGAGAGCCAAGTGTTATTTTTAAGACCTTTCCTCTTTTGGGGGAAGAGCCCCCTGAGGTGGGTGGTGGGGAAACCGGGCTCCCCAGGGACCCCCAGCATGGGGAGATCTGCTCCCAGGGGCCCGGGCTTGGTGCCTGCCATGCTGCCTTGCCCGGCATCAAGGCGGGCAGAGCCGCTCGCCTCTCCTGGGGAGCGCAGAGACCTGCCAAACTTGCTCCCCTCCACCGGCAGGAGTTCTTGCCATGCCGGGTTTGCAGAGAGGAGGGTTTTTAATTCAGCAGACTGTTACAGCTGAGGGACACAGACAAACGCTCGCGTAGGCAAACCCTTCCTTGCGTCTGTCAGGCCAACGCAAGACCTCAGCTCTCCCTGCAAGCGTTGCCTCGTGCCGTTGGGGGCAGAAGCAGCAGTTCTGGTATGGAGAGAGTTGCCCCGGAGGTCGTGTAACATCTGGGAGGTAAGGGGAAGCCTGACTGGTCATGAAACACTTCAGAGAGGAAATGTCTTATCTGTGTGATACACGCCGCTGCCTTGTATTTGGTGTGCTGTGTTTGGTGAAAGCAGGGTGCTGTGCCAAGACAGAGACCTGCAGCTCTGTCCCCCAGCACGCAGGCACTGCTGTCAGACGTGCCCTCTGCTCCCCGGTCTCCTAAGCCAAGCGCCCAGCCAGCCACGCGTTCGAGCACTGAGCGCCCGCGGGGCTGGGCTGGGTGCTGGTGCTCCGGATGGACGAGCGCGGTTTGCTCGGGTACCACTGTGTCTGGGCTCCACAGCGTTTGCAGCATCTCCCAGCTCTGCAGCAGACAGGACCGTGCAGGAGTCCAGATGTCCCCCCATCCATCCTCCGCTTTGTAACCCTCCCTGCCTTTCCTCTGCCCATCACCCTGCTGCTGGCTGCCTCCCAGACCAGACCGCAGCAGAGATGGGCACCTCGGGCTCGGCTGGCTCTCCCAAGCTCCCTGCTCAGATTTGTCACCAAGGCTTCTGCATCCTCCAAGATTGTTCCCAGCCTTCAAAAATGCTGATAATACCCCTTAGGACTCAGAGGCTTAAAGAAGCTTGCCACAGTTGTAAACTGTGGGACCTGTCTTTTGTGTAAAACATTATTATTTTATTTTGTTTGTACTAAAAATAGCTTGGAAATGCTGTCGATGAATAGCTATGTAAACACATCCTGAAGCAACATGAAATATCTCAGGGTGAACCTCTGCAACAGGCACCACCGACGTCCTGCGTGGAAGCCCAGTGACCCCAGCACCACTTCTCCAGCTTCAGCATCGGTTTGTAACGTCATCACAACCCTCTGGTATAATAGCAGCCCTGTTATTTATGCTTAATCATCAGTTTATTTATAATATCTCTAAGCAAGCCCATTATTTATTGGGATAAAATTGGCTATCCAGAGAGGCTGAAGTCTGCACAGGATCAGGAGGAACGCATATACTCATTTTCTACTTCTGACACTATAAGCCTCCCAAAGGCGAAGGCTGTCAGTACCATTAGCAGACATTACTGCGCCACAGGAAGGCAATTACTGTGGGAGAACCATTTCTCCTGGGCTTAATGATTCACCAGCACATGTGAGTGCCATTAATCCCAAGGGAGCGGGGGCAGGTGCCCTCATGAACATGCTATTCCCTGCTCGAGCATTGCAGTGATGCTGGCGATGCTGTAGAGAGGTTCTGCCCTTCTCTGGGTATCTCAGAAAACACCCTGAGCAGGCACAGGGCTGCTCTGCAGCTCACGGGGGACAGGCACTTGAGCCGGACCGTGCTTTGGGCTTTTCCTGTGATACCTGCTACCCTGCAATGGGAATCCTTGCTCCCCTGGTGGGGTCTTTGCCGTTGAGCAGCAACAGCCATGCCATGCAGAGTCAGGAGATAAGCTCAGCACATCCACTCTCCTTTTAGGTGTTCAGGTAGCTCCTTAGACCCTCAGTGGTTCCCCGCAGGAGACATCACAGCTAGGCTTCACGGACAAAGTATCTCGAGCCCTCCCCTAACGGCAGCGCTGGCTGTGCCGCAGCCCCTGTGCTGGCTGCTGGGGCAGATCCTCCTCTCTGCCTTTGTGGCCATGGAGTATCCCGGCTACAGCAGTCGGGTCCTGCACGGGGCTGTTCTGCGCCGGCTGGTCCAGCACGCACAACACAAGCTGGAGCGGGCCGTGGAGTAGTTGGTTTGTAATGGAAATGTTGCCTGCAGAGCTCCTTCTGCTCCTCAGCAACACTCTGAAACTTCTGTACCTTGTATTATACATTTTGTATGAAAGCCTAGGTGATTTCTGAGCATAATAGCACAATTAAAGGTACGATGATACACACAGTAGCTTACACTGGGGCTGCAAACTGAAGAGATTCTCCTTCCCAGCAAAGGCTTGTACATTGGATTTACCGACTGCCTTCACAGAGTGAAGGTTTATAAGAAAAAATAAATAAAAGGCCTTTTTTCCCCCAAGCTTGAAAAGCCTGGTCAAAATCTGTGCTTCCTTGTTATTTATTGCCACAAAACATTTGTCTCACGTTTGTAATCACTGTTAGTGTCTTAAAGCCTAATTGCCTGAACTTTTCTGTTAGCAATGAGATAGTGCAATGACTCGTGCATCAACAATTAATTTATCCCATAGCAGCTTGTGGTGCCTCCTGCCTCCTCCTCCAGCTCCGTGTGCCCAGGAAGGGCCATTTGCTGGCTCACGGCGCATACAGCGGAGCTGTGGTGTGGGTGGTGATGGAGGTGAGGAAACCCGGGGGAGGAGTGGCTGTGGGGACCAGGAAGGCAAGCAGTGACACAGGGGAGACGAAGAGTTACACCAGCACGAATCTTTCTGCCACAGAGATCACGCCCAGGTAGGGAGGAAGTGCCCGTGGGCTGTTTTTCAGGGTTTCCAGGGCAGAGTGCCCTTGGGGCAGGCAGGGAGCTGAGATGCTGCTGCCCCTGGACACAGGGCTCAGCTGAAGGCTGTGGGTACACCCTGCTCGCCCCGTTGCGAGAGATGCTCTTGGTCATGTAACCCCCCAGGGCGAGCGGGTGCTCACACAGCCCCTGCAGCAACTCGATCTCGGGGCTCCCTTGGTAACAGCAAAGCCACGAGAAGGAGGAATTGCCCTCTGGCACGCTCCAAAAGGCAGCATGCCATAAAATTAATTACCCTCAGATTAGTTTTATTCCCCCTGTAAAATACATTTTGTGTCTAATCTTGGTAACGCAATGTCTCTTCACCAAGAGCCTGGCAGCGCGTTTCACTGCTGATGAGTAACGAGAGAGGCCTCGCTGTGACGGCGAGAGCTGCCCTGCTTGGCAGGCACATATGGTACCCTTTTTCTGGAGACATATTTTCCCCTGTCAGGCTGTTTTGAGCTTCTTTAACCTGAAATCACCAGCCCTTGTTTTACAACGCATCACGCGCTGCGTGAGATGCCGCCTCTCTGGCTCTGTAGCTGGTGGATGTGCCCTGGGGACGACGTGCCAGGCTGAGCTCAGGGTCCAGCCCTGGCTGCCCGCAGCCTGGGGGTACGTGTGGGGCTTGGCGCACTTCAGGAAAGCCTTCAGCCCACGGTCAGAGATTCATTGACATGTCTGCCCTCCAGAATAAGCCACAAGAGCCGTGTTAGACCAGGACAGGCTTCATTTCTCCTCATGGGCACCAACAGCCCATTTAAATCTATTTAAACTAGTCTGCAGAGAGGAGCATCTCTCCGTGCTACCTACAAAGCAGCCAGTGCTCTGCCGGCCCCATGTACAGAAAACCAAACAGTCATCGTTTCTTCACCAAAGGAAGGCAGACGAAATATTATTGCGTATGGGAAACCTTTGCTGAGAAGGAAAGACAAGCTTTTATGCATTGTATCAGGAAAGCCAACCCCCAAGAGAGGCTGCAGAACCAGCAAAACCGCTGCTCGCCCAGAGCTGCGGGGCAGAAGCTGCCTGTGCTCCTCGCACCCTGTGCCAGCTCTGCCTCCGGCCGTGCAGCATCCCCGGCCTCTGAGCCCCGCTGCTGCCTTCCGGGCTCTCCTCTCTGGCTCTGCTCACTGTCCCCTGCCATGAGACGATCCCAACCACAGATTACAATTTGGTTCACGTTTCGGTGGAGGGGGAGGAGGTTGTAGCGTCCGCGTTTCACTCCCGTCCTTGTTCCAGGATGAGTCACCAGGATGAAGGAGCTGAGCAACAGGCAAGAGGATAATTCGCCTTGTGATAGTGATTCAGTCTCTGCGGGGTGGTGACAGAGTGAGCAGAGCTATTGTTTCTCCCCATCAGCTGATGACAAAAGCATTCTTGCCCCTCTTATGACATTTCATTGTAGAAGAAGAAATACAACAGAGTGATGTGTAAAACAGTGATGAGTGAAGTCCCTGGTCCAGGGAACCTCCCCCGGCTCTCAGTCTCCCCTGAATGCCAGGGCAGCTTGCAGTGCAAACAGCCAGCCCCTCTCTTGCCCAGGGCTGCTGCTGCTGCTGCTGCTGCTGCTGCTGCTGCTGCACTGCGGGTCCCGGGAGCAGCTCGGTGCCCACGAGGGACAGGAGTTAGCTCAGCACCTGCAGACGGAGGAGCGTTCTGCTGTGGCAGCCCAGGAGTGCCACACCAGCTGCTCGTGCAGACTGCATCAGCAAATCCCTGCATCTGTATGTCACCCAGCATCACCTCAACGGAGTGGTTTATTAGGGACATGGCGCGGTCGTGCACTGTGAAGATGTTCTGGGGTTTGAACGGCTTCCCCACGAGGGATGGTCAGTAGCTTAGGATGGTTCTACAGACTGCAAAAATTAATGACCCAGGGTGAATATTATAGAAGTCTACTAAATACTGAGTGCTGTGACAAACAGGGAATGATCGTCCTGTGCCTCTTCTCATGTGAGGTTTGGAGGCATCAGGTGAAACTAGCAGCAGCCTGTTCACAACAACAAATGAGGAGTCTTTTTACAAAACCTGTAGAACTTTTTGCTGTGTGGCATAGAGGCTACTAAAATTTTACAAGGATTCAAAAAATTATTAATTGGATTCATGGAAGAAAATACCCAGTGGTCACTAATTCTAATACAATTCCACTATGAAGTGCCTGAATCAAGTGCCAGCAGATGTGGGGAGGACATGCAGGGGTCAGTTTTGCAAGCTCCCCTGGACACTAGCTCTCCCCTTGGCATGTGCTGGGGCGACACACCACTGGTCTGACTCACTGTGACTGTTTCCACGTCCCTTTGCCCAACATACGTGTGACGTTTATAGTTATTCATATAGTTACATATGCATAAATAATATGTGGACTTTCAAAAAAATACTGTCTGATCAGTTACCACTCCAAAATCCAGAATGACAAAATGAATATGAAGCTGAACTGGGAAAGCTTAAATCAGCATTTACCGACTTTAGCCTTTTCTTCTCCTGGTTCTTTACATTTTACATATTTTGCATTTGCATTTTAGATGAAGTCCTAGGAACTGCATGTAAGATTAATGCATGATTGATAGCAGCTTCAGGATATTCAGGCAGCAGTAATAAGTGTATTATTGACAGTGAATATTCATAGGGATAGATCAGCTTGGAGGATTAAAAGACACATCCTAGAGGGGTGGATATAATGGAAGTGGGGGCAATCAAGTAAATGAAGCAGAAAAGGTGTAGCTTTATTGGCCCTTCACAGTCACTGTCTGAGTCTCCTTCAGTTCACAATTACTGCTGTGGGAAGATAACAGCTATTAGCGGTGACTACAGATCCCTGGGCTCTTTGAAGTCCTGAACAATAGACCACAGGAGGTGCTATGGGACCTTCTTCATCTTCTCCCTCGTCTACACCATCCTGGGTCACGCAAACTGCTGACGGCTGTTTCCACCAGCGCTTTCCCAGCCGCCTTTGATCGCAGCTGCCCTTGTAATAGCTTCGAGGAATGGGTTTCATTTTGGTGGAATAAAAATAATTTGTTGCCTGATCGTATCAAAACAACCGCGAGGAAGGCAGTCCCTGTATTGGAGCGGAGAGCGGAGGTGAGCTCGTTCGGGCAGTGCCGAGATCCCGCCAGGGACCTTTCTGCCCTCCCGACCACCTGGTTCTGCTCAGTGACAGCGGCACCCCAGAGCCCAGGCTGGGATCGCCTCGGCCGTGGCTTTGTGTGAGCGTGACATAACGCTTTGGGCTCATCCTCAGATCCAACAGGCACAGTGAGATGCAGAGGGCGCAGGCAGCCAGCACTTATCTCTCAATTAAACCTGTAATCTAATAATAAAATCTCAAAATTAAAACCAACATGGCTCTTCAGTTCAAGTGTGTTTTCCTTAATTGCTAGCGACTTACAAAGAGATTCATCTTGTACACAACAAGAGCCAAAGATACACTTTAATTTCTCCATAACAGAAAACCACCATTTAACTGTTTGCCATGTGGTTTTGCTCTAATTTCATACCATTCCGATGTTAGAACACGGCAGCCCCATTTTTGCACGCCACATGGGTACAAGCAGATGTTTTGTTGGCATGCCCACTGCCAGCTAATTTAATTTGTTTTGTCTAAGGCTTTGCAGCACCGGTAATAAATGACTCATGCTGAGCATGGGGTTTTTGGGCTTTCCACGTGCAGAAACCATAGGAAGGCTGGAACTCTCCCTTCTACGTACCTGACACCTGCCAGGTGCTGCTCAGGACTTCCTGCACCCTTTTTGCACAACGTCCTTGTTATGGTCTAGGAGCCTGCATGAGTGCCTTTGCGGATAGGGAGATTGCTTTGGCCTCTTCGCAGGTGCTCTCTAAATTAGCCGGCTCTGAACGCAAAGGCAAAAACACCCTCTCCTTGGATCACAGAAAATAAGTCAGGAGGAAATTCATGGATCCTCAAACCTGATCGCTTAGTATCTCAAGCAACCGGATGAAGTAATCCCTTTCATAAACAGCGGGGCTTGGCCTGCACTGATGGATAGAAACCTTGTTTTAGAAAAAAAAATAAATCACAGCCTGAGTTTTAATTGTGGCCAGATGATGTCAATTTGTTCCTGCAGCAACACCAGCCTTGACAGCCCCCCTCACTCCTAGCTGCTCAGGTACCCGTGGGTATATAACCACCCTTGCTCTCACTTTTGTTTCTGTAAGTGAAGGTGTGAGACTGGTGGGAGCTTATCTGGGCTACCAGTTTGCTGTCTGGGTGAGTATGTGATGGGGTGACAGCAGCATTGTACAGTGCTGTAAGTACCATGGGAGGTAGCAGAGGGCTCTGCAACAGCCAGAAGTGGAACTGCCCCGTTGTGGTGTAATGGGGAGGCAGAAAAAGGTGTCTGACCCCTAAAACAGTGCTTTGCTGTAACTAGAGCAAGGTTGCCCTTTGAACAGTGCAAGTACAGATCTCCCGTGTGAGTGAATTGGTTTTAGATGTTGTTTGATTTACCTCCCCTTGCTATGTTCTGTGGAGTGATAGAAGGCATTTAACTCCAATTTTGCTTTCAACTTCAGCAGATCTCAGTGCCTCCTGAGTTGCAAGAAACTCAGAAACAAGCCCTTTGGGTCTCTAGGAAGTCTCTCCCCTGCCCCATCTCTGGGGCTGGGCTTGGGCCTGTTTTGTGCTGTGGGTGTTGCTTGTTCCCTCAGGGTCTCCCAAACCATGAGCCTGGAGATGCTCGGTGCATCTCTGACTCTGCCTGTCCCATGTTGCACCCCAAAAACTTTCTGAGCCTGATGGGTTCGGTCCCTTCCCAGGAAAGGGCTGCCTCCCTGGAGAGGACCGCAGGGAACGGGAGCACAGCAGTGCTGGCAAAGCCCCTCTCCCTCCTGGAGAGGGAAGCACTGGGTATACAGCTCCTCCTTGGCTAGCACCCACATTATTTATGTGTGTCTTTGCAGTATGCAAAGCTGGAGTTTGTGGGCAGAGCTGTATTGCAGTGTCTCCTTGCCTGAACCTCTTCTGCACCTCCCTGGACCAGCTGGGTCCCATGCGACCCTGTTTGCTCCTGTTCATCCTCCAGCCCCTGTGCTGGGTGCTGCCTATGTCACAGCTCTGCTCCATTCCTGCTGGGGGAACGGAGGAGTTAAGTGGGTAGAAAACAAGGATCCTCATCCCCAGCCATATAGCCCCAAATTTTGAAAACTTCAGGATAAGACAAACCATCTGTTGGAAGCTACTCGTACACCATAGCCTTGACTTTCAAGCTGAATCTACCTGTGTTTAGCCTGGAAAACTGTTCTCCTAGCCATCTGACACGATGTGAGTTCATGGCTCTGCTGGGAATCCTTGCTGTCAGACTTGCAATTCAATATGTTGGCTTCTAGCTCTCCAGGATAGTCATTGCCTGGCCTCCCCGGTCTCGTATGCTGCACTTCAGAATTTTCCTTCTGCCTCCACTTGCTCAACTGTTCAGCCATGCCTTTTCCCACACCCAGCATTGTTGTTCTAGAGAAATTAAAACTGCTTCTTTCTTGTGGACCTGGAAGACCTTTAGTTCTATCCCAGCGTCACTGTGGTACAGCCTTGCTTCTTTCCTTGTGCTCTCATGGCCAAAAATCCCAGTGTTATTTACTGATTAACTCTCGCTGCGAACCCAGCGCTGCCCACTGCTCCACCCCTCCATCTGGCCCTGGGCTGTGCAGCTTGGCAGGGTTCCCTCCCCCACTAGTTGGAAGTGGCTGTGTGGAATTTTTTGTGCTACCAGCAAGTGTGTTTTCCTCTTTATTTTGGGTTCGGTTTTCTCTAGGTTGTGCAGCACAGAGCTGCTTGGCTGCTGTCGGTGCTGCAAACAGCCCCTGTGGTCTGGAGCCGCCTGCAATTCTGCTGTGTAAGAGGTTTCCTCACATCCGTGTTACTCTGACTCTTCCCTGCTCCTGTTACTTTGCCAAAAGCCTGCCTTGCTTGAGAAACCAAGAGGATCCCGTCTTGTCCCGGGAAGTAGGACGTGGCAGGGCATTGGTGACCCTGCTCTGTGCTGGACCTGGCTTGGGGCACGTGCTGTCAGTGACCTGTGAACTAGCTGAACGTGGGCAGGTCTGTGGGTGGATGTTTGCCAGGAGGAGATAGGTGAGGAGCTGTTGGAAGGGGTCTGAGCTGTGATATGGTTTCTTGATGGGTAGCACTTGAGCTGGTCCCAGCAGCTCCCAACCTGGGGCAGGAGCTCACCCCTGGTAGCCTATACTATTATTAGTATTCCCTTCTTGAACCTTCTTCATCAAGATCTCTAGGTCTTTTCTTTGATTTCTTAGTACTGTGTGGACTTACACTTCAGTTTCTGAGTGGTATAAAGCTGTGTTTTGCTGAAGCATTTGAAAGCTTTGAGATGTTGCAAAAGCTCCTGCTGCCCAGGTGTGAAGCAGGTGGGGAGGACTGCCGCAGGTCTGGTCCTCCACTGTGGCTCCATGAGAAACCTGGCTCGCAGGGGATGGTGTGGAGCATGCTAGGCTGACAGCATGCATGCTGGAGGGCAGAACTGGGGTTCAAAATAATGACAAATTGGAGAAATCTGCAAATCTACACAGTATTTCTGCAATAGACTTGCAAAAACAGAAACTTTACTCAGACTTTGCTGACATCTGTTGCTGTCAAATGCCTTTTTGGCTTTGTGCTCCTGCGTTGCTGTAGGTGCTGTCCTGCAGGCAGGAGAACCTGTCCCTGATGGCAGCACGAGAGCTGTCTGGGGCATATGTTGTAGTGGGTGGCTTGTTGCGCAACCACCATGAGATGGCACAGGTGTTGCCTTCTGCACAGCTTTTGATTTTGTTCTTTTCACTGCCCTGGTGAAGAGCCTTGTGTTTCCTGGCACTGCTTGGGCTTTGCTACAGCACTCACCCTTCAAAATGCCCTGTTATTTCCAGGTTGCCCATCACCTCCCAGCTCAGTGAGTCAGACCCTCATTAGCTCCTGTCCCCTGCTGCTTTTTCCCCACTCTGCTGCTCTAATCCTGCTCTGAGCTGACAAGCAAAGCATGTTGAAACAGTGACTAGGATACGCTCCAGAAATAATGCTTCCCTTTTAAACCTTTGGTAATTTTCTTTGGTCATTCCCCAGAACTTCTGCTAAAGTCTAGTTGAGACCACAGTCTTCCCAGGATACTGACTACTACAACCTGCTGCCAGAAACCTCCCCATTAAAACCATTAGTGCTTGTATCTTCCATGCTGTATAAGTTAGGAACACAAAGTTAAAGTACATCTATGCTGATTGCAGTCAAACCAAAGGGAGGAATTACCTACTGTGTGTGCCTGAGCTCCTCAGCATGCTTGCTGGCAGGTGTGCAACCAGAAAACAGGCTGGGGGTTGTCCTGTGGATGTGGGGTGGCAAAGGACTGCAAGTGGCTTTACCAGTTGTAGGCACAGAGTTGTTTTTACCTGCTTACATTTGAGGGCTCACAGTCTGGGCTGGAGTTTTTTGTGACCCTTCTGGCTTACACCCGTTTGAGCGAGCGTCGCTCCAGCAAGGCGACTGCTGGCAAACTCAGTTTTGGCAGGAAAAGTTAACAATATAATTTCAGCTTTGTGGAGAGTTTCCTGGCAGGGTCTATTGGCTGTTTGAACCTAGAGAAGCTTATTAAAAGTGAGGGCTATCTGACAAGGCTGGTGTTGGTGTGATAGGCAAACTGAGCTTGTGTTCTCAAGAATGCTATGGAGGGGCCCAAACCAACATCCTTAAAATTTAGAATAACCTTTACCTGTATTAAATCTTTAACTGTCACTTTTATCAGCTTTGAGTTTAGCCTGAACCCCAGATTTAATTGCTTCCACACTACTTCAGATCTGTTAGCTTGTAGTTGTACATTGTTCAGAAAAAATAGTGCAAAAATCAGGATGTGAACTATTCAGCTCAAAGGCCTTGGCTCATTCTCATTCAAAAGCAACATGTGCTGACAAACATCAATGCACAATCAGAGCAAAGACCTGGGGAGTCACAATGCATTGCAGATGGGGCTGTGAGGCAGGAGGGGAGCAGCTTTCACTGGAGGGGATGCTGAGTTAGAGCCCTGAAGGGAGCAGCTGGGGGGGGAGCACTGCTCAGAGTCTCAAACTTTGCAGGTTTTCGTAGAATTTTGCAGCTCTGATATTCAGACAGTCACTGATTTCTGCTTGTTCACTTGATGTCTTAGAAGGTATTGCAAAAAAACTTATGTGGAGTGCTGCTTTGCTTAAAGAACAATACTAAGTATTCATGTAATAGTGACAAAAATGTGTTAAAGCATTCCTCTAGCATCATCTTACATATGCTAGTCCAGAAATGTCCCTTATTACATGGAGAATCCGGTGGTGGTACCTCTGCCATGTGGCATCCTGTTCCTGTGCGTTCATTATTTGCATGCTTTTGAGTTCTCATTCTCTTCAGTGTCTGTGTGAGGTAGGAGAGAAGGGGGAGAAATGAATAAATCAGAATAATGAGGAAGAAAATTTGCTCTACTTGCATTCAGAGTTTTGAACAGCCTATATGTAAGCCTTTTTGATGAAACCCAGAATGTATGAGTACTAGTTGTCAGCAAGGAACTGTATTAATAGACAATTGCAAAATATTCTTTCCACAGGAAAGGGCCTTGCAGCCTGAGGCAATATTTCCACAGTTTTCCAATGGCTCTGGTCACTTATAACGGGTTTTCTCTATTTTATGCAGCTGTGGTCTGGCACATTGTATGACAGGGAAAATTTTCAAGTTATGTTTTGCAGACACTGGGTTATTTAATAAGTCCTGTACAGACAGAATAATAGCTGCCTGTGTCTTTTTTTCTGAGTTGGAACAATTTCTTTCTCAAAACAGCAGGCTTTGAATGTCTGGTTTTTCTAAATACAGGATGATTCTGTCCTCTCTGATGTGTGAAAACATGCAATGAGTCTTTCCACCTCTGCTCTTAGCACACAAGACAAAGCATAAAGGCTCCTGGATTTTGTTTTCAGCTGACTTCTGCAGAGGTCAGGTAGTCAAGTCTTCTAATCCTTTTTGTGCCTCTATTTATGCCTGGGACACTTACCTACTTCCCACATGTTCTGAAAATAAGCACGGCAGGAGTTGGGATACTTGTGTTGAAGGTATAAAGAGCAAACGGCTGCTGCTTCCTTGTTGTGCTGGTCTGAGAACAGGCGCAGTGCCTGCGAGGGATGGCTTTGCGTGCAGCACCAGAGCGGTGTGCGTTCAGATCTGATGCTAGCGATGTGTGTCATCCTTCTAAGGTGTAGGTCTAGCTTTCAATACTGAGCTTTTATTTTATGACTTGATGAACGGAACTAACTACACTCAGTGCTGTAGCCAGCAGAAAATAGATGAGTAAACCCTGATCATGGCCAGATGATGGCCAAGATACGGTTTGCATAACGCTACAGCCTGCACCGGCAATTTTCTTAATGTGTGGGACATAACTATATCTTCAGGAAATCTCTCATTCCAACAAGGCAAAACCCCTAGGCAGTAATGCAGAAATAACAGGCCTGTATTGATCCAGGGAAGGGCAGCTCACCTCCCCGCAGGCTGGTTTGGTTTGTGCTTTGCCACGGCAGCTATTTGCTCCTGATCCTCCCTCCAGCATGTCAGGTTCCTGGAGCCCATCCTCAAAGTTGCGTGGGTGTAAGAGTGCAAAACCCTTATGTGGAAGAAAACTCCAAGGAATGAATAAATTAACAGGAATTCCACTACATCTTGATATGAAAACTTTTCTAGGGGGTAACTCCCCCTTCTTCTGTTTAAACTCACAGGAGAATGCCCCTGACTGGATTTGGGACTGATGTTTATCACTAGAACTGTCTTGAACTGTTTCCCCAGGCACTGACCCTCAGCAAGGTCCTGTGTCTTTGCCGGCAGGTTTGGATGTGCAATATACCATCCATCTCTAGTGCCATACTAATATGCAGTGAATGGCAAAACTATGCACTAAACCCACTGAAAATCCAAAGCAAAACATCCTCAAGGGTGTCCAGTTTCACCTGGTGTCAGAAAGGGAGTTTCTAAGTCAACACCAGTGCTGCTTGTCTAGAAAAAAAGAGCAAGTTAATTATTCCCTGCCTGACACAGAACTGGTTTTGCGTGATTTGCAGATTCTGATCCTTGTCTCCTTAATCTGCCTTTTTTCTCTCTCACCACCCACACAAAGCTTCTCTTTCTACCCACTTCTAGCTCCTGCGTGATGATACTAGTTATTACCTCCATTCATAGTGTGAGGCTCAAAATATTCTCTGACATCAGTCTCCTGCCGCGGTTGATGGAAGCAGCCCTGTGTGCTGGGCAGCTGGTGAGTGGCCCGTATCCCAGCAGCTGTCCTGACCTGCTGCATGGCCGCAGGCACTGACCACCAGCGAGGTCTATCCATCCAGCAGCACGGCAATTGCTGCTGTGCCCAGGGTGCTGCGCAGGCAGCGCAGCTGTATTGCCCTAGACAGGCAAAACTGGCAAAAAAAATAAAGTTAATTGACTAGCAGCCCTGGAGAAAGCCTTATTTTATGGATTCTGTTCAAAACTAATCCTTCCAGTAAAGACTTCTTTTTGTGAAAGTTCTTTAAAATGCCCCAGTGCATCGCTCCTCTGTGAACCAATGCCTGGAGGAGTGTGCCGGTATCTGTACAAATATGCACAGATACAGCAGCAAACAAATTTCAGTAGGAATAAGATTCATATACTTCTGTATATGTGAATTTTTGCTGACTTTAGTATACACCTCTGGTCAAAAAATATAGCTTATGGCTTGGACAAACCAGAAAACCCGTTTACTGTGGATTGCACAAAGGTGTTTTTCCATGAAAAAGCCATGGCAGAAGAGCATTTCTAATGGATCATTCTGCAGCTACTTCCTGTGCTCAGAACAGCTGAGTAAGCCTGTTTTATCTGTGTACAGCAGTTCAGAAAATGCATGTCACCTGGGAAACAATCTTAAGATACAGTATGGTCAGGCCAAATTCCAGGAGCAAGATGCTGATGAGCCTGTACCAGGGCAGTTTGTTGGAAGAGCTGTGTCTACCTCTTTGCTTCCAGAGAGGTGTGATGCTTCTGGGCTTAGACTAAAGGAGACCCTTGTTCACAGATGCTCTAACTTTAGAAGAAACTCCTCCAGCTGGAAAGTCAGATGGGAAGGGGACTGAGGTGGGAAGCAGGCAAGCAACAAATGATATTGCTATAGGAATCCAGGTGTACAACCTGCACTGCTGCTGTTGGCCCCAAAGAGCCGTGCTTGGATGGGGGAGATGATGCTTTGGTGTGAAAAGACTGACTGGACTATGGAGTGAAGCCTGAACTTGACTCAAATTTGTCTGTTTGGAGACTGGGCCAGTTGCACACAGCTGGCTTTGCACACCCACTCAGTGGTCTCTAAAAGCATCCCTCTTCAGATGTGATGAACCCCTCAGCTCCTGTTAGCTTTAGTGGCTGTGTGGGGGTTTGGGGCTTGATATTTTTTTTGACAGGGACACTGGGCTTCATGTTTCAGGTATTGTTATTGCATACTTAATGAAGTGGACTTTCAAGGTGCTACTTTTAATATTTATCCCACTGCAAACAGGTATGATCCTGTTCTGCTTTTTAAAGTCAACTGATAGAAAAGCTATTGCATGCACTTATGAGGTCCTCATCTTCAGTTTGTGTTTCTAGTGGGAAGTAAATGGTGATTCTAGTAGGAAGCCCTTGGTGATTCAACTCAAAGGTGTTTCTCTACCTGCTACCTTCTCATGTCTACTACAGACCAGAGTCAAGTTGCACTGATTTTGCCAAGGAGTTGCTTCTTCAGACAAAAATTAAAAGGAGAACTGGGGCTAGGACTTGAAGTTATTAATGTGAATTTACATACGAAAACTTGTTTTTAATAGCTTTCCACATCACAAAAATTTCTCACTGGAGAAATAGGTAACTTGATGAAATCACCTATTTGAATATTTTTCTGGTTCTCTGGGAGACTTAGTAGTTTGACATTGTAAAATATTTTGATATTAATTCAGCTGGCACTGCAGTGACTTACACATTGTTGAAGTAAGCACACAAGAAGGAAAATAAAAGAACAAAGATGCCTTGATGACATATGCAATTCTGTGAATACAATTACTAGAGGAGACCAATATGAAACTAAATTTCTCTATAAAGTAGATTTTTATTATTTTGCGAGATGGTTCTTTTACCAAAACCAACACATACCAGATTTTGTTTCCCAGATGTTTCCAGAGGCCTCTGCCAAGGTCATTCCTGCTGAGTGCAAGACAAGTGATGCAAGGAATTAATGGGCAGCAGAACAGAAAAATGCCGTGGTGCTTGCGGGGAAACACAATTACCCTGGACAAACCCTTGCTCTGCCCCACATGCTGCATGTGCATCTGCCTACTGGCTCCTGAAAAAGCAGCAAATGTTTCTCTTCCAAGAAGTGTTTATGTAACTGCTGCTCTAAGGGAAAGAAAACTTGTCACCAATTTAGAAACAAACCTGCAATTTCCATTTCCCCCTAGCCCTCTGAGAAAGGTTCAGGCCTGTTTGGGGAGGAGGGGGCAGCTCGCTTTGGTTTCTGGCACTTGCTGTTGCTGCAGAAATCTTCCCCTGATGTGTCCTGTCCTCAGGGAGTCCGGCCAGAGCAGATGGGACCCTCATCCTCTGTCCCATGGCAGGCTGCAACAAGTGCATTATGGAAACAGAGAGGTGATACCTGCTGAGTTTCCTTGTGTTACTTTTCCTTGTTGAAGCCTTTTGGCACTTTTGAGCTCCTCTGCATTTGCATTCAAGGCCTCCTGAAGGGTGGGTGCTGCTCTGCACCAATGGCTGGGAAAGCAAAATCTCTGCTCCGATGCTTCCCTAGCTGTCTAGCTTGTGCTTTGTCAAGTCTGGATGTAGTGTCACAGTGGAAGCTTGTGTACTTCTGATCATTGCTGTATCATTTCCAAAACTGTTGTTTCCCCAGCTGTTTGGCAGTTTCACTGTGACCACGAGAGATGGAGGCTGTTAACCAGCAGGAACAGAGGCATTGCCAAGAGATGGGGCTCAGGAGGTGGAAAACTTGTCCCAGATTGCTGAGTTTATAGATTAGGAGAAGAATTAATGTATGTATTTAATTGTCACTTCATTCTTCTGCCTGGGAGAGCTAAAGCTATGTATGGTATCACAGGCAAAGACAGCTCTGCCAGATGTGGGGGGGCCTTGGGGGACACAGCTTGGGACTGATGCTTGGATTGAAGGGCTTGAAGGCAGGGAATAACTGAGGGGCAAGTCCTACAGGCACACACAGCTTGCTGACCAGACCTTCCCACAGTGAGCTGCCTCACTGCAGCAGCAAAAGGACCTGCTGCTCAGACCCTGAGGACAACCTCTCATCAGATTCATAAACTGAATGCAGCTTCTCCATTGCTACCCTGTGCAATCAAGACCTGAAGAGACCTGGTGTGGGCAACGCCAGGAAAGGCTGAGGAAAGCTCAGGTCTCCTGCCTGAGTGTGGCAGTGGTGCTGGTATTACTAGCAAAGCTTTGCACTGAGGTTCTTGAGCTCTGGATGCTGCTAGCTCGTAGTTGCAGGAGCAGTGCAAGAGCTCCAGGCTGCCTTGACCAAAATCAAACTGGTTGAGCAGTGCTAGGTGTCCTGGTAGCTGCCTAATAGAGCAGAAGTGCTGGGTTTTTTTTTTTAAATGTTATTATTTAGCACAATGTTATTATGCTCAGTCTCTAAAAGCACTAGTGCTGGTGGAGCAAAAAATGTGAGTGCTCCTGCTCTCACCATTGCTGCGGCGCTGCAGGGATGGCTGCAGGACCACGTGGGGACACACAAAATGGCCCCATTTAGCTCAAACCCCTTTCTGCATATTAATGTCTTCTGTAGGACTGTACTTTTTTTAGGCTCAGTTCTGTAATTCTGAATTGTCAAGGCGTATTCATGACTAACTACATTTCTACTTAAGGCTAAATTATGATAGTAAAAGGCTTTTAAGTTACTAGCCTGACACAAAACACTACACCACTAGCAGGCAGCAGAAGGCTTAAATGAGCTTTGCAGACTCATGGAGATAAAAAGATGGTTACAAAGGGGATATAGCTTTTTGGATAAGGAGTGGACAGTCTGTATGACCACATTAGTTAACTCAATATGGCAAGCAACTGGCAAATATCCACAGCAAGCCATGAGGGAAGGACTGGGTGGTCAAAGATGTTGGGAAGTTTGGTCTCTGAAGGAGATGCAGAGGTCTCTGCACAGTTCCCACGCTTGTTCCAGACCAAGGATTGTTAATTTTCTGGCTATGCAATTAGCCTTGCTGCAAAAGCTCAGTGATGGATATTTTACCATGTCCCTTGGGAACCTGGTTCATTAGTTTATAATTTTAATTAAAATTGTGCTGCTTAATTTCTTTGAACTGTACTGACTTCACTGGAGTGGTGCCATTATCTCGCAGAACAGAAGGACACACCTGATGCTGGCTCAAAGCATTACTGTGTGCAGTCCCTAAGGAACGCCAGAAGGCCCATGCACATGCTGTTTGTGGGAGCATGTTCCTGCTACATGACTGGTGCCACCTCCTGCACCCAGCCACTGCACCTTTGGGTCCCTTTGCTGCTTCTCACCCACAAGTCATTAACTTCCTCGGTGCTGCAAGACACTTGACATGTCTTCAGCGGTGGACGAGCCAGATCAGAGACGCAAGGGGTGGCATGGCAGGCTGGGGTTGGGTGACCCCAGAGTGTGTTGCTGGTTGTGGACATGGGGGAGAGAATTAGCATACTGGTAAGGAACCCTCCTACACCTTAACTGGTGGTGCCTGGCTGATACCCAGCCACATCAGTCAAAAACTTTGCTGGAGATTAACAGGGGAGAGATGTATTAAGTGCTCTGCAGAGTCTGAACAATGAAATTAACCTACAAATGAGGAAAGAGCCTGTGCCAAGAGATTTTTATCTTCCATGAATGAGCTGGATACTGAAGGGCTCCTGGCTTTTATGAAAGGCAGGAAACTCAAGCTACTACTTTGAGCCAAGAGATCCGACCACTGTGAAGTGAGGTCTGTGTCATTAACTTGGCTAGATGGTCCAGAATGTGTCAGGACAAGGGCGGTGACTAATGCTGCTATAGAAATGCTCCCAAATTACTCGGGAGCAGCCACTCCTGGAGCACCCCCTGTCACCAAGGGGTCTGTGCCAGCAGCACCGGGCAACAGAGCACCTCTGCTGCTCACAGCCTTTTCCTGGCAGTGCTGCAGGTGCCACGGCTGTACCAGTGCTTTGGCACAGATTGAAGTGAAACCCTGCCCAAATGCAGGTGGAAAGAAGCAGGCAAGAAGAGCAGAGCGGTGTGTTTCTAGGGAATGGGATGACTTTGCCAGTGTGGGGGTGTCTGTGGCACTGTACCCACTACCCCACCCCTGCTCTTCACAAATGAATCCCTTTTGGTCAGTTTGGCTTCTTGCTCTTGCGGTGAGTGGGCTGCTGATGCACACCAGGTGTACCCCTGCCAGCCTGTGCTGCTGCTGTCGGTGGCTGAAATAAATGTTTCCTCTCTTGTGCATTTTTCCTTGTCTGTTTTAGAGAGGAATGAGGTCTCCTCTGTTTTTCTTTTGTAGCCTGAACTACCCAGCTGTTTAGTCCTTGCTGAAGCAGGCTGGGTTCCTGGTGGTACCCTCTGTCTGTTGAAATTAATCCAGCTCTCTTGAATGTAGGTGGCAGGAGCAGACTTCACTTACTGTGCTGGAAATACAAAGGAAATATCAAACTCAATGGCAAACCCTTAAGGACCTGTGGTAGTAATTCCTCTTTAGGCTCTCCTGTCTCTGCCAACGCTGTTTTTCATTGCCTCCCTTGTAGCCAGCACCTTCCTACTTTGTATCTTGTCTTTTAGCAGAAGCATCTTCAGTTTGCTAATCTCCCTTTGATGCTGTGGCTGCTTCTCTGAAGTCCAGAGAGATGAACTTTAAGGGGCTTCCTTTGGCCTTCAAAGGAAGAAAGAACAAAGTCTGACAAAATTTCTCTTTGCAAAGTCCACATTTAATGTTATTGTCTTTTTCATTATCTTGCACTATTTCAAACTTTGGTTTAAGACCTAGCTTTCCACTGCAGTTAGGCTAGTGGGCCTCAAGCTTACCTCATCACTTCTCCCTTCTTAAGTATAGGTATTGTTTTGCATTTCCCTAGCCATATGGTAATGTCCCAGACATCCTCAAATATTCTTCAGCTTCATGTGTCAGTTCACTATGTGAAACTGCTTTTTTCCTCATCTCTGGGCTGTGAAAAATAGCCAATTACATTATTTATTACATTTGTCCTATTGTTCATCTTGCCTTTTACCTCACTTTTCAACAGGAAGACAATAATGTTGAACATAAGCAAAGAGTTAACCTAGCTTGGGGTCATCCTGAGATCGGTATTTACCCTGTTTTCTCTGTAAAAAGATTCTCCCTTCTCCTTTCTTTGATCTACTTTTTCCTCTTCTAGCTGACTGAACTTTTCTGTTTGTTTAGTACTGTGAGGTGTCGTTTGATCTGAGGATTGCCAGAGGTGATAACCAAATGTTTTTGACCTGCTGTGTATTGGTACCTTTGCTTTTATTCCCTGTTCCATTCCACTTCAAGTCTCTGCATGCTCCAGCTACTCTTCTGAGGTGGTGGAGTGGGGACATGGGCTTGCAGTGCTGCTCCAGACCTTACCCCTTTTTCCATGAGATGTGAGTCCCAGAGCAGTTCAAGAGCTTTGCTTCTACTTTTTGGTCCCTGAATGCCTCAGCCTAGCTGATTTCTCATTTTCTAGAGTTGATAAATTTGCCTTTTGGAATTGGGCATTTGGAATCAGACCTATGTTTCTTAGAGGTTTGGTCTCAAATAATATGTGCTCAATTGATAATAGCTTATTTTTATCCATTCCCTTTTCACAAGTTCTGTCACTGGCATTATTGCTAGAGCGACTGTCACCATGTGTCCCTCTCACAGGTTACGTATACCTCATGGCATTGCAGTCTCCTGTCTTTGCAGTTCTTTGCATTCCCTTTGCGCTGCCTTCAGAACTGTCCTCATCTTTGTCTCTGCTTCCCAGGCAGATATATCCCCGTTCTCCTGTTCACTGCCCTCGGCTGGTGATTGCTTAACTCCTTTACTCTCCTGCCTGCACCAGCCCTGCCCTTTCATTTAGGGCTCAGCAGTTCATGGTCCATCAGCTGAGAGTGAAGCTTAGAAAGGAAAAGGCTTATTCACGCGGATCAGGTGATGGGGCACTCCTGCAAAGCCTGGCTTGGAGAACAAAGCATTTTTGGGGCTTGCCAAGTTGCCTCTAAGGCTGCAAAAACCACCTCCTGTGCAATTCCTTCCCTTAACAGAGGGGATTCAAACCTCCCCATGTAGCCATGGGGTGCACGTGGTTATGTAGGCACAGTGACATGTTTGTGGCTGCCATGCCTGTGGAGGAACTGGCAGAGAGGTTCACAGCTGGTTTTAGCTTCCTATCTATCAGCTTTAGCTAAAAATTAATATCATACAAGCTCGCACTGTACCCTCAAACTTGGGCAGCCAAAGCCTTCCCTTGTTGCACTTTGCAGATATTCACATTCTGGTTAAATAATTAATTGAGATGTTTCCATTGATTTAAAAGACTTCTGACTAAGCTGTTGGCATAGAGGGGGAAAACTGAAAGCCAGAGTCAGGGGGAATCAAGAATTCAACGGAAGCCTTTGAACCAGCTTTTGATTTACATATGAATAACGTTGATCTGCAAAGGGAATTGTGTCCAGCCATCCCCAACAGAGGCGCCAGGCAGGAGCTGGTTCCTTGCTGGGACTGCTCCCCCAGTTCCTACTAGGATAATTTTCCCTACCCTGCTTTCATGACTACCCTGCTTTCATGACCGTGTGTTTCTGCCCAGTTTTGCAGGATCTAATCCAGATATAAATTCCCTTGATCTCAGGGACACTGAACCACAGAGTCCAGAGTGACTGTGGTGCATAGAATAGGGACGGATGTGTAGTCCTGGAGGCCTGGGAGGTATCCCATGCTGATGTAGAAACAGATGCAGCAAGGAAGAGGTTAAGGTGCCTCAGTGCTTGTGCTGGTGGTGGGACCATCTTGCAGGGCCATTTGCTCTGCTGCGCTGGGACAAAGTGGTACTTCAGCTTCTTGTATGGCTGGTTGTCAGTTCTGTTGCTCCCAAAAGCAAAGGTGTCAGAGATGAGGGATCTTGCGGGTTTTTCCTTTACTTAGGAGGCACTCGAGCATAACGTATAGCCTATAAACTGCTTAGGAGACTCTAAGCTTTACTTACTGTTCCTTCTGGGGTAACCAGCGTCACATGCCTAGTCTGACTAATGCTTTTTAAAATGCAGTAGATTAAAGGTGAATGTGTTGTTTTGGATTTAGCAATGAAGTGACAGCATTTCTCATAGCTGTTCATGTACAGCTTGTCAGGGAAGATGAATACTTCCTCTTCCTGAAACCTGCCAGTCAGCCCTGAACGTGACAACAGCAGTTCAGTGATTACGTCTCTGCCCTCTTCACAGGCATCTGTACAACACATCTGGGTGCTGTTGTCCTAGCTTTGTGCTATGTGAAGATATATTAGCAAGTCAAAGCTATGAATTTTCATATACAGGTGTTTTTATTTTTCTGAATGTCACCTAGAAGATGTAGTCAGTAGGCTGGTTGTTTGCATTGTTACCTGGTAACATGAAATGGGGAAGTGGCCAAAGTTGTTTTGAGGAGTGTATGGGAAAAGAAGACTTGCAAATTGTCTGCCTGTCCCTGCGCAGGCTGGCGATCCCTCCCGAAAGGGGACTCTGCAGCTGTGTGCCTTAGCTCCCGGTTGCAGTAATGTTAACATTAGTGTAACCGAGGCTTCAACTGTGCTTTAATTACCAAATGGTCTGTGCAAGCCTTGTTTGCATCTGGATGTTGCTCCAGATCCCTCCAGTGCTGTGGGACGCTCAGCGTCATGTTTCCGAGTCCCAGCGCAGAAGGTAACAACCAGCGTTTTCAGACTGCACAGGCACCCTGCGTACTTAGCTCTTTCCTTTGTCGTCTGCCTTTTGCTGCTTCAAACTTTTCCACTTGCCCAAAAAATATTTTTGGTACTGATAGCTTTTAACCAAACTAAGTTTTGATTTGGGATTCCTTGCTTTGGTTGCAAGAAGAGTTTTTACTTAGGAGCACTCTGTGCCTACGGTGCGCTGCAGGACATCTCATCCCTGTCTTGCTGGAGCTGGTTCAGACTAACCCCACATTCACAGCAATTTATATTTAATCTGCTGTCCAGATCTAGTGCTTCTGAGCCACTTCAGCCCATGCGCCTCCTTCTCCTTCCTATTTTGGGCTTCTGGGTGTGCTTTGACGCTTCTTCTATGTAGCTCAGCCTTCCAAGCTTCAGCTTATGTGAAATCCCCAAGGCAGCCAGCTTATGTCACCATCATCCATCAGGGACAGCCACGAAGAAATCTGCAGCTCAGCAGAGCTGCTCTTGCTCCCATTCTTCTGGGAAGGGGTAATACAAGCTTAGTGAGAAGGCAGGCACGCTGCAGAGTTCCATATGCAACACTGTGACGTTTGGATGAAAGAAAATAATGTAAAACACAGATTTGTTACAAACCCTGCTTTTGGATATGTTACATAAAGCAATTATTTGCTCTTCTGTTAGAATAAAAAAATTAAGCCAAGCATCATGTGCAGAAGTGGTTCTTCTCTTAGCAATAGGAAATTACTTTGAGATGATGTGAAAGTGTCCTGCAGAGCTTGCCTGAGCATATGTCCAGGATACCGGACACAGACAATGCATGTCTCCTGCCTCTTCCTTTGGCGGAGCTTGACCTCATCCCATTCCCCTTCTGGCAGGGCCGCTGGAGGCTCTAAGTGACAAATCGCAGTTTTTTCTTGTTCTGCCAGAACTCTGAAGGGTGTTACCTGAAGGGCTGTTGTGCAGAAAGCCTAGCAACTTCTGTGTCCAGCTACAAACGTGCTGTCCCCGCACCTCGGCGAGCTCAGAGGACCATGCCCGGACCACAGTCACTCATTTCAGTGGAGTTTCGCATGCTGGAGGTCTGCTGGGTGGCCTTGCTCAAGTCACTTTGTGTCTCGGGTTGCCTCTTTCCCGCTCCTTGCCCTGCTAGCGTACAGGACAGGACTGCTCGGCAGTACAGAGGTGAGACAGCCCAGAGGTTCAGCTGGCCCTGTGGGCTCCTTGGCAGGTACCAACGAGAGCAGAAAGAGAGCACAAGACCGAGGCGTCGTGCAGTGACTCTTCTGCCTGTGTTGTCTAGTGCAGCAGAGACCTGATCTTCACAGGAGCAGGCTGCCACCACAGCAGAGGTGATGGAGTGTAACACCTCATGCTACAAATCAGGTAGCTATTATCTGCTTCTCAATCCCTTCTGGCCCTTACCAGATCTGTGTGCTATTTGTTTCCTAAACAGCCTTGTACCATGCTGTTAAATAACATGAGAATTTCATGCTTGAAGAGCTGGATGCAGGGCTGCTCTCTTAAATGACTGTTGTTCTGTGTTGCAAATTAACAAGATTGCACTGGGTTTGTAATCAACAACAATTAATTTGCCACAGAGATTGCAAGAGAAATCTTTAGCCCACATCACAGGCTCTCCTGATTCTTTTCACAGTGCAGAAAGCCACAGCTGCCAGTGCCTTGCACAGAAACACTCGCACAGCTCTTTTGCTCTACAGAACCATGAGGTGTCTGCAGGGCTCTGTCCCCCGAGCCAAAGGGAATAGCCTGGAGTTGAGTCCCACAGAAACCCTCTCTGCCCCCTGCAACCTTTGCATGCAGGCTCAGCCCCCACCTCCCCTCACTGGTGGGAGGATGAGCGGCTCCTGGGGTGCTCCCGGTAGCAGTGAGCTGCAGACAAGCCCGAACTCCCTGCAGATCCCACAGGGAGGATCACAGCATGCCCATTGCCTTCTTACCCTAACCTGGCACTTCTCTTTTCCTTGTGATGGAAAAAGCGACTAGAAATGCACCCTGCATCTGAGCCTCCATCCAGGGACCTACTGAACTTGTGCTGAGTTTCCTTTTAAAAAGGTTTGACATCCCTTCTGCCCCTCTGATCCTGCCCTTCCTGGGCCATGCTTCTGTAGCGAAACCCCTCCGTTAGCTCCACATTGAATCAAGGAGGTATCTACCCCCTGGATTGAAGGCACTTGTTAGTTTTGTTGCTTTGGGAACGTGCCATCCCTGGAGCAGGGCTTGGTGCTCTACCCCTCTGACAGCAGGGACCCAGCTGCTCAGCCAGCTGCTTGTGCAGATAAACATAACTTAAATATATCTCACTGCTATTACAATTATTTCATGATCAGTTATGTTCAAGTCCTTACAGAGACATCTTTATTATGTTAAATTAAAATTAATTAATTAAATCACTGATTCTGGGGAAAGATTAACATCTAAAAGCTGTGTAAGACTTACAGGGCTTGTCTGTTTAGTAGTGCTTCACTTGTTTGTAAAGACTTGATCTTGCGAAGTCAGGAATGAAACACGAAGTGCATCAGCCACAAATGAACTGGATGTAGGACCTGCACAGAGTTTGTACTCACTTCACCCATTGCTGGTAGTTGCCTGCTTCTTTTTTACTGGTGTGCCTGAACTGTCCTCAATATAAACTGGCTCAGGTGTCATAGTTGTCCAGGGAGCTGAAAGAGTCTCTAATCTATGTTCTCTATACCCACTAACTACAAAAGATGGAGCAGCACTGCACCTGAAGACTCTAGCTAAAATTGTACCAGCAATATGTTTGAAAGCAGATAATGTTGCTCCTGCAGAGGCCAACAGGAGATAATGGACAAACACCCTAATCAGCTTCTGAATGTGACTATTCAGTGTCCATGCTTTTCAAAGGGCTTTTGGAAGGAAACTTTCATGGTTGATCACTGTTTTTGTAACCTGCTCTCCTTCTGCTGTCTTCCTGCTTGTTCCCATATCAGCATCGATGTTCTGACAGCTCACAGGCTAGTGTTTTATTTCTGCCATTCCAGTTTTTCTCATGTACTGTTAGATCAAGGTGGCTGTCTGTCTCTTCCTTCACTGAATCTGCTATAATGTAAAAGTGACACTGACAGAAGGGTATTACCTCATCTATAAGTATTTATCAGCAAAATTTTCACTTACCCCAAAAGCAGAGTAACTCTCTGCTATCTGTGGGTGTCTGCACTGTGATGAGAACAGGGTTTTCTATCACTGTGAAAGCCACACACTGCAGGATGTGACATAGGTCAAATGCCCCAGAGTAATTCCGTCTTTACAGATCTCAAAAAGAGATTTGCATCCCACTGCACAGGCTTTCTCCAGGATTTTGATGCTTTCAGGCAAAACAGTCCCCATTTCTGGTGGAAACTTTCTTTGGAGAGGAACTCCAAGTAGCACTTGCACTGTGCAAAGGAAGCGTTACCCCAACTCTGCAGGAGATCAGGTTTGTTGTAAGCATGGGTAAGATCAGCTCAGTGCCACTTCCAGACACCCAGCACCCATGAGATCCAAACCCAAAGCAGGATCTATGCCTCCTGTCCTTGGGTACCTTTGGCTGACAAAAAGAAACATGAATTTGTTCTGATTTCCTCACGTGTCTCCTGCTTGTGTCAGACTTCAGACTGAAGCTGCAAATGCACCATGTCCACCAGATGTGATGTTGCACTGATACTGACTTTTAACTAAAAAAGTCTCCATTTGAGTCCCATAACCTGTAACTGCTATTTATCCCCTCATTTTCAGTTTCTTTATGGGCTTTGAAGTGGGGGAAGAACTTGCTACAGGAAGAATAATGGGGGAAAAACATCCACTCTTTCCCTTCAATTTACTTTTATCTCACAGGAAATAAATGACAGGCTGCAGCTGTCGGATAAGAAGGGGCAGTGTGTATTTATCATGTGTACGTCCCCTTTGATCGATAGTGTCTGCCCTGGCTCATGCTACTTGTGCAAAGTCACAAAATCCACGTCTCTCTTTTACCACCTTGTTTCTTCCCCCTGAGGGAAAACAACCTTGTAAATTCTTGTGGCTCTTTGGGGGGGGGGAAGGGGGGAGCATTGAATTCCCTGGTGGTGCAGCTGCTTTTCAGACTTCCCTCGTCCTCAGCAATGGTGGGTCTGTGCGCTGTTCAGCGCCAGGAACTGACAACTGCAGCACACCTGTTCTTTGACTGCAGAAGTTCACCTGAATATTTAATTACAGTATTTCATAACACATTTAGACAGGGCTAAGCAGGTACAGCTCCTTTGGCTCTGTGGGGTAGGTGTCTTGCTCTGGATCCAAGCTTGGCTGTTCATTTTTAAACATTAGAGTTCAGATGAAATTGCTTCCAGCTGCTTTCACAAAGCCCAAATATTGCCAGGGTCCCACATGATGTCCCTTTTCTGCCAGACTGTGGCCTCCTATAGAGAGTTCTTCAAAGACCAGTTTCAACAAAACTAAATTATTTTGGAATATAATTGCCTCTCACCCCCTTAAAATTCATTGTGCTCTAAAGAGTTTCCTGTAAATAGATCCCATTCTTTAGAGGAGCCACGTTATTCTGCAGTGCTGATGGAAGGCAGCCCTCGCTGGGCTCTGCTCCATTAGCAGTTCTTGGACAGGCAGTGCTTAAGTAGCTGGTTATGTGATAAAACGTCACGTTTCTTCTCCCCACCACTACCGCTTGTGCTGATATTCAGCTCCTGCAGGAAACCATATGGCTTCCAGCAGCCTACCCACATACCTGTACATGCCTACGCAGTCCATGAGTCACACTTACTGTTTGGATGCTCCCTGAGTCATGCTGAAAATCTGTGAAATTTCCACATCTATTTTCCGTGCAATCTTTTAAGAACTTTAGACAGTTATGCATAACCATTTGCATATGCATAGTTTTTCCCATTCTGCTCTTAGTTTCATGGGTAGAAATGCAATGGCACTTCTTATTTTGAAGAAAATCAAATCTAGAAGATTGCAGAGCACTGACTGCAGCTGGCTATGGGATCGAACTGCTAAAGCAAGAGCCTTTTGAAAATGTGCGTGTGGGGGGGGGCTTTAGGAGCAGAAAGTCCAACGCAAAAACCCATGAACAGGGTCAGATTCCCCACCTTGCTTGGTGGGTTTCTGTGTCCGAAGGCAGCTGCTGCGCTGCCTTGGGTGGGAAGCGGGCAGCCCGGAGCCTTTGCTGCTGCTCCGCTGAAGCCTGGAATGGACGGGGCACACTTGGAGTGCTCCAGCACATCCCAGGGACTGACCCACGCCAGAAGGGCAGGTGTCTATCTTCATGCTGTCAGCTCCTCAATTGCATGGACTCTAGCCTCAGACAAGTCTATCTGCCCCTTATCGGTTTCATTACGTGGTAATTTTCCCTCCTCAGCACAGTGTAGGCAACCTGTAAACTTTGCCTGTTGCTTTTTGCTGATGAAAGTAGAGGAAAGAGAGATTTTCCATCTTCTTCTGCAAAGGGCCAGCACTGGAGGTGCATTATGGCCCAAATTAAGAACAGCAGCCCTGAGGTTTGCTGCAGCAGTTATGAATGATGTCATGAGCCTGCCAGAAATGGAGCTATTTTTGCAGCTGTACCCCAAATGCTAGCAGCATTAGGTGTTAAGCAGAAAAATTTCACAGCTAATCTAAGGGAAAGGAATGTGTAGGTACGTTGTTCTGCTGCAGAGCACGTGAGTTGGCTGTTTACATTAAAACCATCCATGTCCCCTTGTAAGTGTACCCCAACTTAATGATAATTCTGTGGTCTAATACAGCCAGAAAAAAGTGGCAGAGGCCCCATGTAAGCATTTTGAAGAGCTGGAAGAAGCAATGTGAGATTGTAGAAAACTTCTTGCTGTAATTTAGCATAGTAAAATTGCCAGAAATATTCATTAGGGCAAACAATCTAGCTGCCTCCTCCGCTGTGAGAAAATATGTTATTTTACTCATCTGCCCAAAATGTTGCTCAGTGGAGGCAGGGACTTTCCTAGTGTTGCTGTACTGTTGTGAAGTGTGTCTGACCTGGAAAGCCGCACACGGGCACACAAAAACATTGTTACTTTAGACCCTTCCCACCCTCTGCTCAGATTGGTACTGGTTCAAAAAATTCACTCTGTGGAATTAAAAAAAAACCCAAACAAACCCATAGATGTTTTGAAAGAGTGTGCTTGTAAACCTGGATAACTTGCAATATAGTATTTAATCAAACAAGATTGATAATCAATAGTGACTGCCAGGAGTTACAGCGTGATGGCTGCTCTGGAATAAGTTTGTTTCAGCCCATTTCCCAGAGGGCAGGTGGAATGAGGGTAGGCAGTTTTGGTATTTCTTATCAATAATCTTATCTGAGACACTGAAGAGGAAGTGTTCGCACCATTCCATGGCAATGTTCAGGTGCTTTGTAAAAGAGCTTGAAGAAAGCTTTATTTTGGCTGCCTGCACGGCATCTGTTGTGGGAGATTACTGAGTTCAGAAATGGCAATACAGAGTCTTTCAAAAACTTTAAAGGCATTTTTATTTATATTTTAAAATCAGTTTTAATATTATTACAGTGAGCTGCAAGGTATACTATGTACAAATAGTTATAAGGACCACGGGTGCATGAGATGACAGGAGAGCTTCAAAAGAAAGCTTCACTGAAACTGCTTTGGTGCAGGGGGTGCTGGTGTGCTGAACCCCTGGTACAGCACTGCCAGGGGAACCGTTCTGCCTGCAAATGGTATATCACCACCAAATATACCGCTTCTTGAAATACTGGCAATAACATGCTAGCCAATAAGAAGAGGAATAAGATGTTGAAGTGTAAGCAGAGATGATATATCCTATCTCCTTTCACACGAGCAACAGAAATTTAGCTGAATGGTTGCTTTTAGGAAGAGCTGTTCCGCCAGTGCTGCTGGAGGTGTCAGTGTAACGTATGAGTCCACGTAACGTAGCTCCTTAGTAAGAAGAAAGTTTACAGGTTGTTTCTGGCAGAGTCAGCGACCACTTACAGAAAAATAAATGCCGTGGTGGAGTGCCCGTGTCCCAGGAAGCCTTCTGGCCGTCCCTGAGGGTCCCCGCTGTATGAGAGCGCACTGCACTTACCGGGCTGCCCAGGCACCGGGGCTGTTCCCATTCCCAAGGGGCATTTCTGAAACTGTCTCTGGGTCAAGCTGACAAAGCTTCAGTCATCTCAGCTGGTCAGGGGAACTTGGTCCCCAGCTGCACCTCCCAATAACTCCTAAGAAAAGCTGGTGTTCGCCTGCAGCCTTCCAGGACGAAGAGGCCACCAGGAGCAGCAAGCCTGGTACACCGTGTGTGCTAAGCCTGGGTGCCCCAGATCCCTGCCAGCTTGTGCTGCTCCATCAACACAAACTAACAGGGACTTATTTTGCACTTCCCACATGCCACCTCATCTCTCCTTCTAGCTGAGTGGTTTTCCTAAAATGGTCTGTGGAAGTCCTGGGCTGCTTTTAAGGGTATTGTAAAAGTGAACCAAGAAATTAAGGCTATTGTTTTATGAGCCTAAAAGTGACTCCCCGGGTCTCCACAGACATTGAAAAGCTTTTAGGGTCTGTAAAATGAAAAGCTGCGTTCTGCTTTCAATATATACGTTGCTGAAACTGGCGTGGTACGAGGCTGATGATTTAGCTCTGACTGTGGTGATTGTGGAGTGATTTCCTCGGCTTTAATAGTGACGCTGTTGTGAGTGAGGGATTGGACTCCGGCTGCCTGGGGCTGGCGGTCTGCTTTCCATTGTGGACACCAGCAATGAAATGGAGTTGGTCCACGTGTGGGCTGTTAAGACCTGCAGGGTATTTGGAGGAGTTTTATGTGTTTTCCACATTTTCAAAAGTACTTTTCATCCATCCAAAGAGTTTACAGAAATAACTTGCCGCAAAAATGTAAAAAGCAGCAAGTGTTTGTATTGTGTGGAAATGTTAATTTAAACTTACTGGGGCTAGACCACATAGTTTACTTACTAGCACTTACTGCATGGGTAGTGAAATTTCTGAAGTGCCGTGAGTCAATAAGGGCTGACAGGCAGCCGAGTCTCCTTCAGTCCCCTCGTTGGTGCAACTGGCCAGCAAGATGCCGTGGCCCAGCGCGGAGAGCACAGTGCCCAGTGTGCTGGGGCAGCATGGAGCAGGGTAGCAGCAGAATCAAACGCTTCCTGACTGCAGAAACACAAATGAAGTCCACAAGCAAGGAATGAAGCGAGTGAGATCTGAGGGGACCACTTTATTCTCATGCAACATCCCTTTGATGCTTGCAGTTCTGCAGGCCTGTATAAAAACCAGCCACGATGGGTATCTAGCAGTGAATTCTGGCCACAGATAGAAAGTAGCACACTTCAGTTGCTAATTCCTTGAAGGTATGAGCTGTTTCTGATATAAATATAAGCATGTGGCTCACTGTGCAGGGTCTACCCACAAAATTATCATTTTTAGTTACATTAAGCCAAAGCAGAGAAAAATGAAATCCGCAGAGGCAGAGATGCATCAGAAATTCACTGGAACTATGCCGAAGATGTACCCTGCTTAAGTAGCCTTAACAAACGATAATTAACACAGCCAGCATGTTTCATCATATTATTAAAAATATTAGAAACAGAGTTAGTTAATCCCATCTGAATTGTAATGTAATGCCATAAATAACGATATAGTTTTCTTTCTTTGGACTGCTGGTTTTATTTTAAATGATGGAACGCCTTCAGAGAGTCTAAATTAACTGTTCGCAATAAAACTGGATACTTCCTCCAGCATGTGATAGAATCATAATCAAATGAGATTTTAATTAATAATTGAGTAAATCCTTAGTGAGTTTCTGAAATGTGCGGCATGCTCTGCATCTGCATGATGCCAGGAGATCTGTCAGACTACTGAGCTGTTTCTGATTAGGAAAGTAAGTAGGAGTCCTTGAATCCAGACCAACAATGGTGGACTGAGCTCTCCTCTCAAGTCTACCCTTAGTGCACAGGCCTGGAAGTTCATAGCAATTCTGGAGCAAAAACATAAATTCAGCGCAGCTTTGATGTGTGTGTGAGAGAATTTACTGGAATAAAGCAAAACCAAAATCTACATCTTTGTACCCTGTTTCCCCTCAATACAGAGCAATTTCAATGCGGATGCAGCGTGAATCTGGCCGTGAAATCTACTTTTCTTGTTAACTTCATGATGCAGTCTTTGAGCATCCAAAGTAAAAGGCACCAAGCCTGTAGGACATGGAATTGAAAGGACACTGTGATGTGGGGCTTCAAGTCCCACCTTGAAACCAGCCTGGTGACTTGTCTACGCTTTTCTAGTTAGGAAGCAGCTCCAAACTTCACTGCTCTTGTCCCAGGAAGCCTTCTGCTTTCTGGGGGAGCCTTGTTCTTTTTCCTCAACAGCCCAGCCAACCTTAGGCCATCCTCTAAGGCACTCCACTCTGGTCATTATCCCAGGAGCCTTCCTGTGCATTCTCGTGTGAATTCACCTTTGCTGAACACAGATGGCTATGGCTATATGTTACTCTGGGCGAGGTCTCACTAGTGTTTTGTACAGGGCCATCAGGATAACGGTACCTGCTGAAAATTTCTCTCCTGAAGCCTGCGTCAGTCATCTCCCCTTTCATGGTCACATCTCAGTAAGGGCTCACAGTCATCCTGTGTTGAATACCCGCATTTCCTACCTTCCCACCTGCCTGGTACGACTTTGATCTCTACACTACTCAACTTCACAGCATTTCTTTTGCTATAGCTCTTCATGTCACCCCATGCTTCTTCTATAAGTCTGTCTCTGCAGAGTGTAAAGTATTTCCTGATGAAACAAAAGGGAAAATATTTTACCTCTAAGTCCTAGTCCACATGGTCTCTGCAACCAAAAATAAATAAAGGAACTTTGCTGCTGTTGGCATTAAGCAAATAGATAAATGTAAACCATTCCAAAAGAGGGGCCTGCACATCACCAAGTTAATGTTTTCTTCTGCCATGTTTCTAAATTATCAAGGGAATGGGATGAGAACTGCAAGCATACACCTGTCTTTCAACTTTTCTTGTCCTTATGAGTCAGTCTTGGTATCAGACAAACTAGTTACTCAGTGGACTCTGCTGTTGCAATAGTGTAGATCTGAGAAGGAATGTGGTACGGCCTCTGGTGATATCACTTTTTACCTTGCAAAAACCACAGTTGTGGTTAGTGGAAGATTCCTCCCCCCACCAAATGAAAATCCAAAAATAAGAAAGATTGATATATTATTTCAAAAGATGCTGTATTTTGAGGAGCAAATCAAATGGAAGGAACAGAAGCTCTCTGAGTATGTTTGATTATTGCACCCAGCTTCCCTGTAGCTTTCTGTAGCACACAGAAATCCTAGATCCTTGGACCCACCTGGAGAAGTTAGCTGTCCATGTCAGCCTTTGCCAGCAGCAGCAAAATGCTTAGGTCAGTGTGTTCAGAAGTAGTTCTGATTCTGAGAGTCTAATATGAACTCCCTGGGAACTTACCATCAGAAACTGTTAAAACTTCCATTGACCTCAACTTGCAATTTTATTTGATCAGGGAATTGGGACAAGATAAGTCATATGCAAGTTACAAAGCTTAAATGAGCTATGTATCATAGAGGATTTACGGAAGGGACGTTCTGGAATCTGCACGTGAATCAGTAACAGGTTCCTTTGGACTCTGGCAATCTCTTTTCTATTCAGTAAGAGTATACACAATACCAATAGGATTTAAAGGGTGGTTTTTACAAAACCCACATGAGGGCTCTCTGCAAAGTCCTTTCTTGGAAACAGAGCGTGTTTGCAAGGACTTTCTACACCTAAACACATAGGAAAATATAACAGACAAGCTGTGTAGGCGCTGCAGGATGCTTGCTGTTAAAAGGAGCTCAGCACCGCTGACTGCTCACTTCACCTGGAGCGAAGGGCAGGATGCATTAACTGTGGACAATTTCTGCAGCCCCTAGGTCCTCTTTATCAGTAGATCCCTGCATAGCTGGACACAGTTTTCCTGGTTTCCTCACTTCATCCAGAGTTGCTCCAGCTCTGCAGTTGTTCACTGGAGGACTCACCCCTCAGCTACAGTCACTGGCAGCCTCTCCCTCCTACAATGTAAATTATTCATTAAATTCCAAGCAAGACGAAACTTTTCTTGAATTCTCTAGCTGTATTCCCTTTTAGCACTACTATTTTCTTTCATATAGCTGTGAAACATACTCACCTTTATCCTCCCAAAGCTTCCACACAAACAGGGAGGAAGAAAAGCCATTAAAGGGAAGGTGTGCCTGATAATTCAATTACCTGCTCGAGACCATTGGTAATGCTGAGGGCCAGCTGAGCATGCTGGCTCCAGCAACAACTCTTCTCAACCGATTTCTTTGCAGAAAACTTCTACAATCTTGAGCAGAAGGGTGTGTGGAGGGACAGGAGAGAAGAAGCTTGTGACTTGGGTACCCATAGCTAGTAGCAGGCAGGGTGCTACAGAAGAAGCTATAGTTTGTGAAGCTACAGTTTGTCTGCTGTGCTCTTGCTAACAGCTCACAAATATGTGTTTCTCCAATTAGCTGGTGAACTCAAAAGGGAGGTGTTAGCATAGGAAGAGGGAACTTTAAACAAGCTGTCTGTCATTCCAGGAGAGAGAGAGAGAGAGGGGGGTTACTGTAAGAGCTCCACACACTCAGTGTGTTCCTGCAGTGTTTGGAAATACTCAATGTTTGGTGTGAGTGAGAATGTCTTAATACCTTGCAAGACAACTCTGTTTATTTGGAGAGAGATTCTTAGTTGTTAAAAGAAGGTACTTTCTGACAAGTAGGATTTTGATGACTATAAAACTCACTGGCAAACTCCCTTTCTAGTTTTTCTGCTCACGTAATCTAGCTATGTGTACCTGTCATCCCCAAATGCAAAGACTATTTGTTTCTTCAGGTGCATGTGATGGACAACGTGGTGGCAGCAGCCGTATGTAGATCTCGCCCTTGAGTAAGAGGCGCAATCCCATGCTCTCTGCTACAAATACTACATTGTTTGGGTTGGGAAAACAAAGGTATCTTGATGTGATATGCTGTGATGTCATTTTGCTGTGCGCTACTGGATCATGTGGTTCAGGCGCACCACTTTCTGTACTCCAGGGGTGGTTAGGCTTGTACCTAAGGGTCTGAGCTGGCACTAAGACAGTGGAAGGACTCCGGCCGAGGTGGCTCCTCCTGAGAGCAGCTGCCTGGAAATTAGCGCAGAGTAAACAGAGCTGTGGGTAGCGGCTCCACTTCAAGGCGTGCTGTGGACTGTGCCACGGAAATAAAGAAAAGGCACTAGAGTAAAAGGGGCTTCTGCACGTTCTGGGAGGTGGTGGTGCTTTGCATAGCCTGTGTCTGATTCCTACAGTGAGGTTTATCAGCACTTTCTTGTGTTTTTTCTGAATTAGATAATCTTGCTCTTTGGGGTGGATTTGTTATATGATCATGTGATGTGAAGAGTTAAATTTATTTTGAATAGATTTTGGTTGAATTGGGTAACACTTGACCAGTGTTCAATTCCCAAATTCCCAAAATTCCCAAATTAACTTTCTAAACACACCTCTTAGCATTTCATCAGGCAAAACCCAAAGCAACCGCTGCACTCCCAACAGGAAAACACTGCTGAAGAGCTTCTAACCCGCTCTTTGAGGGTTCACTTCTTGGGTCGGGTTTTCACACAGACAAACTCAGTCCATACAATACACCAACCTCTCTGCTTAATTTGCCTGGGAAAGTTAAAATAGGCAGGTTATATAATGATGTTTATCTTTACATCAGGAAGTCAACTAAGAAGCTGTTAAGCTGATATTATATAACACAGCCCTGATTATAGAAAGTGTGGAGGAAGATGATCTAGGTTGATGCATGTCATATTGGCAGTAATTGTTAATGGTTATAATTAATATTGTTTTGTACGCTTTTGTTTTTGATGTTTTGCGGCTTTCCAGAAGGCGTTGGAGCATTAGCAGCCAGGCACTGAACTGTAATTGTTTATAGAAATTCCAGTGACACTATTTGATGCATTAGGTAAATATATTTAAATAAAACATTCTAAATAATGAAATAGAACTCACACATAATTTCCTATAATGCTCTAGTTCCTGAGGTTGCTAGAATAACAAAACTCACTCTTTTGCAGGATTGTGAACTGTCCCAAACTGAATACATCTACCTTATTAGAAGAGCAAAAGAAAGATGACATGTCTTTATACACATGGCATACAATCCCTACTTGAACAAGAGCTCAAACAAAAGCACACAAACTGCACAATGATAGGAAAAATAATTGTTTGGGGTTTTTTTATTTAAAAAAAAGAGACCAGTTCTCTCTTATTCTCTCTGTAAACAGGAACACGTTCATCCTACTAGTCATACTCAGCTGGACTCTCTAACCCTACGAATAAAGGCATCCTTGTATTCTGATCCAGATCAAATTAACCTAAGACAAGTTTCCGTTATGAGGACAAACACTGAATATAGAGTTCACAAATTAAAAATATGAAGCTTGTATTACTGGGGAAACGATCTTCTCTGTATAAGAAAGATTAAAATCTGACAGAGATGTGTAAGATGATCCCATAAGAATTCTGTTGAGTAGGTTTAATTAAATAAGTTAAACTATGATTTTTAATAAAACTTTGATTTTAACAACTGGAATAAAATTGGATCTTTCTGTGTGTGATAGGCAGCAACTTATTTTACCCACAAGAACAAAGATGATAGAAAACAGTGAGCTCATATTTTGACTGTTAACAGTGTGTATGACAGGCACACGACTCATTGGGTTGTGTGACACAATAACTGCACAATGTAATGAAAAGAGTAGCTTTAATCTTTAGTAGCCTCAGGAAAATTAGCTATATGTAGTAGCTCTTGCAGAAAAAAGACATATGCCTCCACGCTTTCATTCAAGCAGAATGCTTCTGTAAGAAGTTTTTTGCATTTCTTACAACCCACAAAATTACGGATGATAAAGAAAAGGCACTCTCCTGAAACAGCTCCTGGAAGGTAAGGCTGTAGCACGTGATCCAGTCTTATCAGACAATCCAGATGAGTGGAAGCATAATGAACAAGCTAACTTCACTCAGGCTTCATTCCTTATTAGCCAGGGGAAATTAGGCTTCATTAGTTTTATTGCTTCCCCAGTTAGCTGTGAAGCGTTGCATTGAGTCTGCAGGGGAAGTGAAGTGAAAGCTTTTCTGCAGCTGTCAGAGATCCTTTTATGAGTAACAATTCCTAGTTCTGTATGAAAAAGGGAAATCATCTGCTCTGTATACTATGTAGTGACTTTGGGCATGAAACAGATGACAAACATAAGATAGGGTCAATTTTCTTGTGTTTTATTAGTAAGCCCAATATAAAAAAACTCTTGAGTTTTACTCATTATTCTTCAACCAGCAGCAATTCTTTTTGCTAAAGTTCATATTATTGATTCTAGCAATATACCACCTTATACACCAGTGTCCAGCTTGAATATGAATACATGTACCAGCACTTAATGATTTAGTCTACCTGCCTTCTGCTGTAACAGAGTTTGTCTGAGCTCGTTAGTATTGTATTTTCTTGGCCATGCTGGTAACTGTAACCTCTTGCAACATGCTGATGTCTGATGTCCTTTTTGTCCTGATTTTCAAATGGTTGTTGCTGTGTTGATTGGTGTGTTATGTGTGAATCTAGTGCATGTTTCTTGAAGTCTCCTGATGTGAGTTCATCATACTTCTCCAGTTGCTGTGTGGGGTGCCAGCTACAACACATCTTCTTACACTGTCATTTTGAGCAGTCCACGTGGTTGTCAACTTGTTCCAGTGGGACCCAAGGGGTCCACCAGGGAGCTGGTGTGAAGTCAGACCCCTCCACGTTGTGTTGCTCAGCCTGCGGCCAAAGCGTGACTGCTGCAAGACGCAAGAGCCTGACAGCATTCCCGTTCCTTGCGGTGGGGTGCCAGCCATAAAGGTGACATTTCTAGAGCGTAAAGAGCCATTTTCAAAGTGGGAGCTGGTGTACAATCAGGTACAAATCCCTGGCAGGGGTCACTCCTGTGACCATTTTCAGAGCAGGCAGCTGCCAATGAGCCCTGATGTAGTTTCTCAAAATGGGAAAGCACTGTCTCTGTTTTACTGTGGGTTTGTAAACTGGGTTTATTAGCCTCTCGCACAGGGCCTGCTCTTCCCTGTGTGCATGAACAGCATGGGCTAGGATCCGGTGGCTGTTATGGAAGTTCTTCCACATCTGGGCGACACGCACTGTGCTGGCCTCCTTGCTGTCAACAGCTGCCTGTTCCCATATCGCAATGCCCCCTAAGCACCCTCTCCTTGAAGAGGCAGAGCAACACTGTGTTGTAGCAAGCTGCCTGCTCCTGCCAGAGGTACCGAGGGTGTCACACAGGCTGCTGGCGGGGGTCACAAAAGAAGGGTTTTAACGGTGAGAGAGTGGCCTGCCGGTCAGATCCTCGTCCACTTCTGGAGCCAAGAGGGCTACAATGGTGACAGACTGCTTCTTGGTGTAATTGTGTGGAGTTCCTACGCCAAGGGTCTTTCTGGAGCACAGCCAGGATGCGTTGAACACAGCATAATGCTGACTTGTACGCTGACCACACCAGTGGTCAATTTAAGTACAAGCCTTTCTGTATGCTGCCTGTAATGGTTTGATTTAAATGATACTGCTTAAGCTGTGGCATAAATGACGCTCTGGTTCATACCCAGTTTTCCCCACACCTCCAAGGGAACGACACAATTTTTTGAAAACTGGAGCCTGAAAAGACAACGTGTAGTAAATGACGGTTTTGCAACACTGACTCTTACTGCAATGTGCTAGTAAAAATGCCATTTTCCACTCATGGGATATTTTCTATATGCACTGGAATTTCAAAACCACTTTATATACTGAAGTTTAACACTGTGCTTTCTGGTTCAACCATTTTCAATCAACAAATACACTCCTAGAACTGAAACAGAAGTGCCGGGAACTAACACCACTCTCTGAGGTACAATAAGGCTCACCTAATTGCTTCCTGGCTTGCTGATCCATCATCCTGACCCCCTCTTTGATGTTTTCTTTTTTTTTTCCTTTCCTGGAGCATTAGTAACAAGTGAGAAATGCTGTCTCAGGGTGTTATATATGGGATTATTTCTCTATCCTCAGCACAATGACTGTATGTAATGGGATTATCTCTTATTTAAAATAAAAAGCCTTGGAAACATCAAATCCTGTTTATGAAAAAGTAATTTCTTTATGGTGGTTCCTTTAATTGCAAACAAATTTTTTTTTGTTTTTTTTTGCTTTGTAATAATACCTTTTTGTCAGTCAGCAAAACCAACTTAACTGCTGCAGATGTCTCTTTTCTGCTAGCTAAATTTAGGCTGTTCTTCCTCTTCTTCTGTATATATATTTCTCTGGCATCAAGAGGACTATGGCCCCTTTAGAGTGCATTTATTGCTGTTGTAAACAGTGAGAACTGATGAGGCCAGATGATGGAGGCTTCTGCCAATGTTCGTTCTTAGCATGCTTCCATTTCAAAATATATGAACTGGTACCAGTTAGTGCCAAAACTCTGAAAGTACGAAAATACAACTAGAAAGGAGAAAATGGGAAATGTGTGTCAGCACTAAATGTATATTCTGTTTTTCTCAATGAGGTATGAGAACAATTTCGTGGTACATAGCTGTGGGAGGAGGAGAAACTCCTGGTGCAAATCTAAGTACAAAACATGGGAGTCAGTGGGGGTAGAGGGGGAGAAGAAGGTCCTTTTCTAGATCTGGGTTAGATTTGTTGCAGTGTAAGTTTTCTTTAAGATCAGGACTTTGCCACAGCCAAATCTAGTCCTGATTTTTAGACTTCCAATTTGCAAGAGTTGCCCAGAAGATTCTTTTTAGGTACCTGGGGTAAGCTCTTGTACATTTTTAGTTGTGTCTAAATCAAAAAAGTGTAAATGGAGATGCAAACATGGATCAAAAAAATCATATCAGCAGGATTTGCTTTGAACTTTCAAGTCTCTATCTGCCTCTCATATGCGCATACATACAGAGTTTGAAGTGTTTCAGATCTGAGGTTCTGGCTGATCATGGATCTGATTGAGAAATAAGTAACATTCCCCTCAGTACAAGCATTTGAGTTACCCCTAAATTCAACAGTTTTAATATACATTTTCCCTTTAATGGGCATCTAGAATATGCTGCAAAGATCATTTACCTCGTGCATGTTTCTATCCAGGTCACCCATTTCTGCGCTCTGTCTCCTCTTTACTATCGTGTAAAAAATTAAGCCGTTTGTATTGCCTTTGGAGGCACCTCGTTACCATTTCCATGCCAGTTTTGAGAAAGTAGCTTTCACGATTCTGATCGGTCCGTTACGTTAGCCTACACAGACCATTTCTTAAATTTTCAGATAAGCAAGGTTTTTCACGCTTTCTCCCATGACGTCCTTACGTTAACCTTATGCCCTCTACAGCAAAGCTATTTCTTTATCTTCCTTCAGATAAGCCCTTCCTCTCCATCTCATGCTGTTCTTCCCCAGGATGACCGAAGGAAAAGACCAGCCACAGGTGGATGCCCACGCTCCGTGTATTGCTTACGGCGTGGGCCGGTACCGTCCGTGAGGTACCTGCGATCCTGCCTGTCCCGTCGCCTCAGGCCATGCGAGGAGGCTGTCAGCTCCCTGGAGGGAGGAACACCTCCGGCTGTCTGCTCTGCAGTCCGCAGCACAACGGGCGCTGATCCCCGCCTGGGACTCTGCCGGGGTCAGTGCCAGCGCGGTTATTTAATCCGCTTTTGCCCATTAACTCCTACTAGGGGCATCTGGTCAACGGCAGTTGAAGGGGGATAACCGGTACTGCCAGGTAACTTTGGTGGCACACCGGGAGCTGTCCCTCCCGCCCGCCCGGAGCACCCGGGAGCGCCTCACGCCCGCAGCGGGGCGGCGGCCATCAGCGCCGGGGATGCTCGAGGGTGGGATTCGTCGGCGGGACCGTGCCGGTCCCGTTCCCGCCGGGGAGGCCGCACCATCTGTGCCGGTGGGAGGGAGGGACCTCGCCGCTGCCGGCCGCGGTCTGCCCGCCGCTGAGAGGCTGGGCGGAGCGGGGGAGGCTCAGCGCTGGGTAGCGGACGCCCCGCTCCCCGGGCCCCGCCGGTGCGCAGCGGGAGCTCCAGGCCCGCCGAGGGGCAGGGCGGCTCTCGGGGGCCACCGCCCCTTCCCAGGGGGCTGGGCGGAGCCAGGCGCGGCGCGCCGGCCCCTTTAAGGCGGGCGGCGAGCGCTCACCTTGCCTCCTCCCCCCCCCCCCCGCCCCGTCGACTAGGTACCGGCCCCGAGCCGAGCCGAGCCCTGATTGGGCGGCCGCTGGGCCCGGTCACGTGGGGGGGGGGCGCGCTCCCCACAGCCTCCAGGCCGCCATTTTGGCTGGAAAGTTTGGAATTTCCGAGCGGTGCGAGCGGGAGGCGGCGGGCGGCGTGAGTGCCCCAGCCCTGCCCGCCCCGGTACCGGCCCGGCCTGCCCCGCTGCATCGTCCGCCCCGGCTCGGTCCGGTCCGTGCCTCGTGGAGGCGCCGCGGCGGGCGCCGGTGGGAACCCCGAGCAGAGCCGCTTGTTCGCCGGCCGGCGGCTGTGCGGGTCGGTCGGTGGGTCGGTCGGTAGGTCGGTCAGGCGGGGCGGCCGCCCTCCCCCCCCCCCCCCCCGCGCCCGGCCGGCAGGGGGAGCCGCGCCGCCGCCCCCGCCGCGCCGCCCCGAGTCGGGCTCAAAGTTTGTGAGGCGGAGCACCGGCTGTCGGCGGAGCGCCGCGGCCCCGGAGCGCCATGCCCGTCAGGAAACAAGGTGAGCGCCGCACGCCGAGGGGCCCCGGCAGCTGCCGGAGTCGCTGCCTGACAGCTGCTGCTGCGGTGGCGGCGGGACGGGCGAGGAGGGGCGGCTGCCGGGAGTCGCCGGTCCGCGGGCTGTGCGAGCCCGCCGAGAGGCACGGTCCCGCCCGCTCTCCCCAGCTGCGAACAAAGGAGCTGCCGGGCCGGGCCGGGGCGGTCCTGAGCGCGGAGGCTTGTTGCTTCCCCGGCGCGTGCATCCCCGGTCCTCCTACCTGGTGCGCCGGGGTCACCGGTGTGTCTGGTCTCCGCTTGCAGATACCCAGCGAGCCCTGCGCCTCCTGGAGGAGTACCGCTCCAAGCTGAGCCAGGCGGAGGACCGGCAGCTGCGAAACTCCATAGAGCGTGTCATCAGCATCTTCCAAAGTAACCTTTTCCAGGCTTTGATAGGTAAAGGCTGACTTCTCTCACTTTGTGCTCAAGCCGATCGGTTCTTGCTTTTGCTGCTACTTGCAGTGTTAAGAAGGAAAGGTATTTTGCCTTTACGTTAGAAGCCATGTGCTTTTTGTCATTGTGTTTTTGTTTTGCATAGTAACACACGTGCTGTTACAGATCAGCAGTTTACTTGTTTCACATACTTTGAAGCTTTTGAGTGGCCCTAACTGCTTAAAACAGTTTTTTCTTCTGTGATTTGTTGTTGTAGATTACTTTACGTAGACTGTTTTTCCATGTACCTTTACTCACTTGAACAATTTTTAAGAAGTATTTTTTTTAGTCCCGTTGTAACAGGTTAATGAATGAGTTTGAATGGTTTTAATCTAAGGTAGGACTCGGGCAAATGTTTCTGCTGAAAAATCTCTGAAACATCACAAAGTGTGTATCTAAAGTGCAAAGTTAACTTAAAGTAAATGAGAAGAAAGCTCTAATGCTACAGTGATCTCTTTCTCCTTTGTTTGTTGCATATTAAAGTGTAGTAAAACACTACTAATTCTTAGTTTAGAGTACTTGTAGTGCTTCACTTAAAATGTTCCCATAAGTCTTGTTGAACTACTTACATATAATTTTGAATTTCCTGCATGGCTGTCTGCAAAAAAAACCCTGAGCTTAAATACAGAATCCTGACTTCATTTGGAAACTTCTGCAGGGAAGCAGTGAGAGTGGTTTCTCCTTGATTGATTGTCAGGATCTGCTAATGGCTGAAAGTGGTTTGTTAGTTTACCTTTAGGAGTAAAATTTGTAAAGTTCTGCATTCTCATCTTTTAACAAAGTAACCTGTGTCTGAATTGTGCTAATAACAAACACTGTTGCTAAACTTATTTGGCTTACTGCATAGTTAGTGTCATACAGATGTACTTTTTCCTTCATAGTACCAAAACTGCTTTGAATTTATGTTGTAGTGGAAACACAGGTACAGGCAAAACATAAATGTGCATTGCTGCGTGTGGAGTGTTTTCTTCTCCAGCATTTATTTCATCTCCTTATGCAGGTTTTCAGAAAATAGTACTCTTGCTATGTTTTTTTTTTTTTTTTTTTTGCTGTGTGAGTTCACGAAAGGTAGTTGTAAAAATAGGTCAGTTACAGAAGTCTTTACTTACAGGAACTCTGTGTGTTTCCCTTCAATACTCAGTTGATGCTAACCAACTCCATGATGAAAAACTAGACATAATCTTTGTGGGACATGTATGAACAGGATTCACTCATTGGTGGATCAGAATGTTGAAGTCTTACATCAGAAGCTTAATATACTGCAGTTGTGCTTTTTATTTTTACCTGGTAAATTTCAATGTTGACTACAATTTTTCTTATTCTGGGTGTGTATTTGTTTTGTTGGTGTTTATTTTTAAACTGTCTTGAAGATCCATTCAGTATTCCATTTTCTCCCTGTCATCGAATCAAATACTGATATATTAGCCTTTGATATTCTAACCTGCAAGGCATAGTTTCTTCTCATATCCACATATGGATTTTCATTGTTTTAATAACTCTACACCTAGTAGTAGTAGTAAACTTGAAACAGCAGGCAACTTCATGTGTGCTGGCTTCATTCTGCAAGAGCAGAAAATGGGAATGTGGTGTTGCCTGGGTGGGCCATGTGGCCTGTTTCCCGGTCTTGTAAGAAGTTTTATGTTGTGACCATATGACCCTATTTTTTGTTGAATTCAGTTCATCTGTGTGTGCATAATAGGTGTCATGATTCTTGGGTGTGTTGCATTAACTTTGCATTTACTAGTTCACTGAGTGATTGTTTATTACAGAGTGTATGTGTATGTTCCCAAACTGTTTGTCTGAAAGGTGATAACGCAGAAGGCTAGTACTTTGCAAGCAATTTATGCTGTCAGCTGGAGTCTCTAATTTTTAACCTGCTCCTTTCCACAGAAATATGTCAGGGGAGTTCTTGTTCATGGCAGGCTGCTCCTGGCTGTTGTTTTCCTGGAAAAATCTTTTTATGGTGTGACCACTGCATGATGGGGGTAAAGAGTGAGGGGACTCCTTGGGAAAGATGCTTTGGAGGCTGGCTGCAAGTACTGGGAAGACCTTCAGTCTGCTCCTGCCTGTCCTCTTTCCATGAAGATTTGGGAGCAGACTGGATGACTTAGTTGTGCTGCAGGTTCATATTACTTCATAGCAGATTTTTAAGTGTGCGTTTTAGAGGAGTTGTGATGTGTCCCCAGCTTAAATAGCCAATACTGTTCTGCCAGAAAGTTTCAAGCTCAACTTGCAAGTTATTTCTCATATGGATATTTCTTCCAGAAAGCATGCTACTTTTAGTTTCTGTTTGTTTTTTTTAATAATACTAAAAAAGAAAAAAAGCTTCATACATTTATTTTCTGCTTTTTCTGCCAAGTTACTGCACTATATCCAAGACCTGCCTGTCCATGATAGGTGAGAATGTTTGTGAAGGCTGCAGTCAGGATCTGCTGTCAACTTCGTGTATCTTTTTTAGCAGAATTTTTAACTTGGCAATCAAATGCTGTTCTTTCGAGGAAAAAATAGACATTACTTTATGCAAAGAAATGCATCTTTAGGTTTAAAATGGGGGAAACTAAATATTCCTGAAAACTATGCATTTTATCAATATTTTGCATATTTAGATATGTATGAAGGAATTAAAAGTTTGGGGTTTTTGGTGACTTTCCATTCGGATGCAGAAGAATGAATGGTGCTTTTTTTCTTATTTGAGCCTTTTTAATGTTGTCCTCTCTTTTATAATTCTATCAATAAAACTTTAGTTCAGCTATCTACAAACTTGACCTGGTTCTTAAATCATTTAAAGCCATAATTATATATTTGACTTAGAGCAGTAACTAGTCAGTGTGAACATCCAGTGTTATGAAATTGACGTTATTACAACAGTGTTAGATTTTAAGTGAAATAACTCTAAGAACTTCACATTTGGTTACCAATTTTGTTACTAATTTGACCTCCTTAAAACACTCTGTGAAAAAGCTCTTTTTTTATTTTCTATGTCTTCTGTAATGTGGTATTTCCCGTTGCCGTTGCTTCAACCAGCCAAGTGTAATGATGCCTAGTACTTTAAATGGATAGCAGTGGCCTGTAATTAAAATCAGCTTGAGACTAGTGACAGTTTTAAGTAAATTTCCTCCTGTGCAGTCTCAGAATTGTGTAGTATGTTTTGTGCTTGTGATTTCTTGGTTGTAGTTAAAATAGCTTGTTATTGATATTCTGATAATTGGTAAGGTGAGTCAGTTTATTAAGAGACCAAAGAAAGATATCTGCATACGGAGACATGGGATAGACTTAATTTCAGAATATTTATCTTCAAATAGTGTGGTAACAATTTTGCAGATAAGTTCTGCTTCTAATCTAGGCACTTCATTACCTTCTTGAAAAGGTACAGATATATGATGTGTTTATCTTTTTGAAAGTATAAGAGGAGGAACACTTGCATGCGTAAGTCTAACACTTCTGAGGGAAAAACATGAAGCAGATTTCTGTTTATACACATAATCTTTTTGTGTATTTAAAACCTGTTTTTAATGGGTTGTGTGCTGCAGTTGACCATATTGAAATAGTGTTCTAAAATTAAAAATATTACTAGTTATAGCTAGAAACATGAAGTAGTTTACTACTACAAAGATACTCCTTTTCCTGGCAATAATGAAGTCCATTTGCACAGGTATCAGAAAAAGGGAATTCTAAAAGAGTCTCTACAGACTCTGGCAATGGAGTTGGCTGTGCTGCCTTTCTTGCCTTGTCTGTGTTAAGTGTTGGTTTTTTGGTTGGGTGTTTTTTATATATTATTTTATAGCTATCTGTATAAAGACTTTTTGGTATAAAATGGCAACTTTGACTAGAGGAGGTTGAATGTGTAGAATTTCATATATGTAAGCAGTCTAATTTATTTCACTTGGAGTGCTTTTGCATGAAGGTTGCCTCAAGAATTGTGCTTGCATGCTGGCTATTCGTAATACTAAATATCCAGTGTGGGAAATTTTGAAGAAAAAAATGTAGTGGTTTCGGTAATCCTTACTGAACAAAAAACCAGCTCTCCCTTGGTAATCATTAAGGTTTTTTAACCATAACTTCAATTCATGACCTTTATGAATTGGACAGAATGTATTAAAAATGCTGTTAATATGTTTTTACACTCCAAAGAAAGAAGTCCTGTCTCTGAATTTTTTTTAAAATTGATGGCTGCATTAAGATAAACTCTTGCTCAGATTTATCAGCAGTCTGACTGGGACTGAAACGTCTAGGAATATAAAACATACTGTTCATCTTTCTCAGCTCTGTCCACGCTGGCTTTCTGAGCTGAATTAGGGAAACAACCCTAGATTTTAGTCTGAAGTAGACTGGATTGGGTCAGCACTCCTCAAAGTTAGTACCCTTTGGAGTGGGTTGGCCACATTTCTAATAGATGGCATGTGGCCCCGCTTCTCTGCACTGTGTGGCATCTCTAGACTTTCTTGCTCTCTTAGCTGCCTCTCAGTTATCCAGCGTGGAAATATTTTTTCATTCTTGCTAGCTAAATTAAAATAAAAAACAGTTAAAGCAGAAGCTCGTCTTCATAACAGAAACCAAAAGTACTTGCTCTGGGGGAAACTTCAGTATCAGTTTTTATTTCAGTGATATAGTTAGCTAATAGAACATATGGCATGATGACACAGTTAACTTTTAAAATCAGCGCAGGCCTCAGAATTTCATTTGTGAGTATGTGTCACTGCAAGTCAGCTCTTCAGTTAACTTGAGGAAGGCCACTTTGCGGACTGCTTCCCATTTTCTAAATATTACTGAGGCCCTAGTACAAGTTCTTTCAGACTCAGTTGAATAATATTTACATTAAGAATCCAGAAATTCTTGACAGTAAGTTGAGGATCTGGTTAGTAAGTGAATATTGGTTTTTGTTTTTTTTTCTTTTATTAGATGAAAGTTCAGAGAGAATTGGATCTTCTGTTATATTGGATACTACTGAAACTGTTTTACGTGCTAAATAGGGTGTTTTCCCATTGAAATCTTACCCTTGTTGCATTTTTGTGACTTTTGCCTCAGATTGCAACTTCTGTAATACCGTATCTTTGCTCGTATTTGAGGCTGAAACATCCATGGATATAATTCTTGCAACTTTGAGGTGTTTGCTTTTCAGACAATTTACCTAAGGATATACTATGGTTATGCTTACTATGGTCTTTTGAAACTTACGCAAAAGTTGGTCAGTTTTAGAGAGATTTGACCTGGGGTTGTGTCTTCAAAGGTAGTTAAGTACTTGATGATTTTAATGTATTTTTCTTTATCCAGATGAAGAGGAGGATAAAACATTTTAGTTGGTGTCTAGATGATTGGAATGTTAAGTCATTGTTAGTGTGCTTCTGCCATGTAGCTTGTTGTTACTTCAGAATATCCCAGTTTTTGGAAGAACTTCACTACTTCTTCAAGGAACCTAATAGTGAAACAACCTCATTGCTCCTCCATTTTAAAGCATTATTTACTGTTTTGTATGTATGTAATGCAGTTTGATAGTGTAGTAAGTTCTGGTGTGGTTGTGTGCTTGCTTTAAGTGTTTTTCATGCAGTATACGTGTGTGCCTGTGACAGTGTAATGTATTGAATTTTTGGGATTAGGTGCTGCTTTTGGTAGCCTAAAATAGCAAGTAAGACTAGTGTAAGTTGAGTAGCTAGTGGTATGCAGATAAATGGTATAGTGGCAACAGATTATCCTTGTGGTTATTATACTGACTGTGTATTCAGTGTTGAATAGCTGCACTGTAGAATTTATCAATTACAGTATTATTCTCTTCATAGGGTTACCATTAAAAGGGGCTATTGACTAGAAAACTTTGTCAATATATCTGCTGTTCATCAAGGGGCTGAAAAGAAAGTTGAAGTTGGGAATAATTGGTATCGTTTCCAGGTTCTGGGCAAGTTTATCTTCTGTCCTGTTCTTGCTTCCCTTTCTTTCCTATGTTCTTTCACCTGTGTTCCCTAGTTCTGATGTCTGTCTTCTCCTGTGCTGCTGCATACCTGGCTTTGCTCCTAATCTCCCTCAATGTTTGCTTTGGTGCTTGGGTACAGTGTAGAGGAAGGGGGGAAAGCTCAAGAGAGGATATTTAGTCTTAATCTCGGGCCTGCTTCCATGGTGATCCCAGCAGCAAGGGCGGAACATCTTGTTTAGCTCTGCAGCTGGAATGCCACGTGCCTCCTGTGCATCTGGCTGCCTGCGTTTTGAGGGGTGGTGTTTGTTTTGGTGCAGGTGGAATGAATTTTCAAAGAAACTGAACTCTAGCAGCTGACTAGTAGTCTCCTTGCACAGATGGCTTCCTCGATTATAACTGGGCCAAATCTGCAAGAAAGTTAAGAGACCACAGAAAGTGCAGGGCTGACACTAGAATAACCTCCTTACATTGATGTTCCTGCTCCAAATTATAGGAGTTTCTAGAGCTCTTTCGTAAAGCTTTTAATAGGAATCTTGTCATGTGTAAGTATCTTCCCAGCCATGTCCTCAAAAAAACTGATTTATTTTGGCTTGGAATTAAAAGGTTAGCCTAAGACAGAGGTGCAGTGAGGAAAACTTGTGGACAAATTGTAAAAGCATTGCAAATTGGAGTCCTGTTTTCAGATCCGTGTTAGAGTTTGGCTGCAGGAAATGTACAAGTGTTACCGCTGGTGGAGATGCCATCCTTGTGTTGCCACCAATGTCAGATAATTATCTTGGCATCTATGAGCTTACTGGTGGCAGAAGAAACCAGTGATTGTGCTGTCTCCTTTAAGCAGAGCTATGCACCTGTATGAAAGCCCAACTTGGAGTGTTGAGTGAACTCATCCCAAAAATAGTTTGAATTTCTTTTAATGCATTCATCTGGAGAGAAACCTCCACAGTCCTGTACTGGCACTATTTAGACGACATCCTGCAAATAAGATTTACTAGTAACACTTCCTTTGTCCCTGATGGGTTTTTGTTACCACTAAAGACAGTAGTGAAAACATCCTTTTAAGAAAAAAAAGTACATTGTTATACTGGCTGCTGATTTGCAACTGGGGTTGAGATATTTGGAGAGGCTGGATAACTGGGAGTTCACTTATAATTTGGGTTTGTTTTTTACACTTAGGTTGGTGACTAAGCACACATGAGGTGGTATTAAATGGAAAAGAGTTTGGACAGCAGAAGATCGTTGTGCCAATTTCTGGCTGTGCGATGACAACTTTAAGGTTTTCCTACCTCAGTTCTGAACATAGAGGAGAAGACACTGTGGATTTCTGAAGGAAAATTGGAAAGAGACCATGTAAAGATACGGTGAAGGAGTGATTAGTAAGCGAAGAGGAAAATATGAATGGTTTGGAAAACGCAAGTGGACAGGCTGGCAAGGAGTTGAATATGTCTCATTGTAAAAAGCAGCCAGAGGAATAAAAGCAAACAACTAGATTGGAGGTTAGATGAGGGTGGTTTCAGGAGCGTTTGTGTTAGAAGTGGAAAATAGCATCTTCTGGAATTTGAGCTAAGCAAAGAAGTGTGTGCAGAAGGGACACTTAAAGGGTAGGACACAACTACTGAAATGAGTCGAAGGGCTGAGGATGAGTAGTTGGGATGCTGCAGCTTGTAGCAAAGGATCTTGTAGAACAGAACACATGTGGCGAGAAAGTTGCACTGCAACTTGCAACTTTCACTTTTAAGAAGTCTTGATTGTACACAGCAGAGTTGGTTTAGGTTTTTACAGAAAAAAAACCTACCCTGAAAGGGGCTTTGCGTGAGTTGTGATGAGGCTGTTTTTCACTTTTCATAGTACGAATGCAAACACTTAGACTGGATACATGCATACTCCATGGCACGACACAACCAATGAATACACAAAGAGAATACTTAATTGACTCTAATCGTTGGCTTGGTAGATGGATATGAAGCTTTTCTTTGTGTTTGTATTTTCTTGTTGATTGCTAATCATATACATTTCAAGTCTTGTGTTAAATGGATATCTTAGTTTGATATAGCAGGTGAAGTAAGCATGCAGGATTGAGAATTCCTTAGAATTAGTAGAAGTTGCTTTACAACTGGAGAATGAAAGTCTGTAGCATTGGCAGACTCTGTTGCCTGTTCTGACAGTAATTATAATTCTACTTAAATTTTGTCTATGCATTCGTTATGTAGGGCTGCTAAGAAGTTGGTACATCTCAGATTGCCCTGAACTGAAATAACATGTTGACCTTTGTTTTCCTTTCCACTAGTGTTAAGACTTAAGTTTTTGGCACTTCAGGTGCTTTGGCAGGAAGCTCTAAAAAAGACAGGTGACTTTTCCACCCCCTTGGAATTAGAGAAGTACTTAATTTGTAATGGGATGACACCTCTTCCTGGACAATGCACAGATAGTCAAATTCTTAACAGACCTGTTTGTTTATGAAGTTACCCATATTTGAAAAAAACCAGGCACTTGCATGTGCCATGTTTGGATAAGCAAGTGTCTGAGAAGAGGCAAACCAATGAGAGATGACAAAGGGATTGCTTGCATGGATGGATTTTCAAGTGAAATACTAAACTGAAAGAAATCAATTTCTGAAAGAATTCATAAGCTCCTTGATTGCTTGCAAGCCAGAGGGAGCATGGTTACACTGAAACGTTCTTCTGAGCAAAGCTGATATTTAAATGCTTTGTGCTGTAAAGTCTGTATGTTGATGCAAATGTATCTAATGTTTTTTCTGACTTGCTGACTTTGGCTGAAATTGGTTTTGCTGTTGGAACACCTATCGGAAAGGAATACCTCATTGATGCCAGTGCAGAATTAACTATATAGCTGGAGCACATAAATCCTGGTCCTGCTGCCATGCAGATGGACTTCGACAGGCTGGAGAAATAGGCTGACAGAAACCTCATGGACTTCAACAAGGAGAACTGCAAAGTCCAGCACCTGGGGAGGAACAATCCCACGTACCAAATATGCTGTGTGCCACTCAGCTGGAAGGCAGCTTTGCAGAAAAGGACCTGGGGGTCCTGATGGACACCAAGCTGAACATGAGCAAGCAGCGTGCCCTTGTGGCAAAGACAATGAGTAATATCGTGGGCTGCATTAAATAAAGTATTGCCAGCAGGTTGAGGGAGGCGACCCTTCCCATTTGCTTTTTAGAATGCAAAATATGGATTTAGTGTTTATAAAAAAAAATGAGTAAACAGAAAACAAACACAAACTTCCTGAACTTGCTCATGCACATAGATGTTAAATACATTAAAACTGAAAATCTTCAAATGAGGATACAATTCATACAGCATATAGAAATGTGGTTGTTAACTTCATGTATTTTGTGGTAGCAATTTACAGCTTCGTGCAGCGTGTGATGTACAGGCAACAGTTCACTGTTTTACATGCACAGTGTCCAGTGCAGTTTGTTGTAGTAAATGTGTCAGTGTTTTAGTCCATGAAATGTTAAGCTTGTGTGGAATTTCCTGGCATTTATTTAAGAAAAAACACCTATAACCCATGAATGGTCAAGATGCTTAAAGTGTAAAAATGCAAAGCCTAAAACTAGTAAGTTACTGTGATGATCAAAGGACTGCTTTTAATTTTTTTTAAAAATACTTTTGATAAGTAGTAAATGCCAATGAAATTTTAGTGATTCTCTTTATACCATAACATTAAAGGTTCAATATCAGAAACCTAAAGAACAACATAATGTAAAAATCGAAGTGAGTGGCTTAATACTTGTTAGAAAGCCAAACCTTATTAAAATATGGGCAGGAAAGAATGGGGAACAGCAGATTGAGTGGCACAGGGAATCCTTCCTGTGGAGATGTATGGTGTTGATGGTTTCTTGCTCCTCACTGCTATGTTTTCTTGAGGTTATTTTTGTTAACATACTCTGTGCTTCATTCTTTCTTCATTACTTTGCAGTTCCATGTTAAATTTGAATTTCTTGTATTTTGTGTGTGTGTTACATATACTGGATGCTTGTTCTTCATTCTGTTTTTGCCCAAACTGTTTTTGCCTAGTTCTCAAGGTTTGTTGCCTTTGACCAGTGATTAGCAGTTGGTGAGTTGTTTATAGCCTTGAGGCCTCTGATATCACCCTTTGCCTTTATTTTCAAGCCCTCTGCTGTCATTCTATGCTTGTGCTCCTCCATGCGGCTTTTTATTCTGAGGTCATATGTGATTCATTCCCTACAGAATAACTACGTGTTGTTGGTATCAGTTACAGAAATACACAGACACTCTTATTTGTATATACAATCTGTGTGTGTGTGTACTTATGTATAGTTTTTCCTTAGCTTCAAATAATTGTGTGATATAACACCTATTGGTTTTACATATATTTATGTGTAATATATATGGAATATATAGCATTTATATTCAAATTTATATATTCAAATATTATGTATAAGCTATGTGTATTTTATATTTATAAAAATAGGTGTTACATCACACAATTGTCTGAAGCTACGTAAAAGGTATACAAATTAGATAAGTCAACTGGTCTTTAGCTTGTCCAGCTCTAACAGCAGTTATCTAAAACAAAGCTCCAGGCAGGTCAAGACAAGTCCAGAGGTCTGGTTATTAGCTTAGCTCGAGGCTTGTGGCCTGTTGAAAGCAAAGCCAACATCTTGTTTATGGGGTTACACCATTCTCTTAAGAAAATGCAAGTATAGATATCCCATCTTTGACTTGCTAAGTTACAGTTGTCAGAAGGTTCATGCGTAAGTGAATGCAGAGAATAATTCTGCTCAGTTTTATTAATAACTAGCTGACTATACTAGAATAACATATTCCTTTCTGCAGGAAAGGTATAGGTGGAAAGCTTGGCTTGACAATGAGATTTTTAGGACGTGCACTGATCTTAAGTTATCCTGATTACAAGTGTACTCTCTGTTGAATTTATAGCAGAAAGTATCAGATGCTCCACATACCAGTAGAAATGGCAAGCAGAGGCCTTATGTCTGATTTCTAAGGAGCAGGGAAGAAATCTATCTGAAGGAATGGTGTCATGTTGCTGGTTGGAATCCTTGTCCTCGGAGACAGATAATCTAGTCAGGATTGATGTAGGCTCCTGAAGTGCCATCAAATATACTTAATTTAGGAGACGTTTTAAGAATTTGTTTGCTTCTGCTGTTGTTTTAATTACTGTGTTGTGGTTTTTAGGGAACCTGAAACTCCCTTGTGAAGTTGATTAGGGTTTCAATTTATGTTCAGTAGATAAGTCTTGTTTGCTTTAAGAGTGAACGGTTTTAGCTTTTAGTGTATCGCATTACTGGTGAATGAGCCTGTTCGAAGACAAAACTGAGTGGAGAATATGAGAAGGGGGGGAAAAATACGCACCAGCAAACTGCTTGTAGTTGGTCAACTTCTCCTGTAATGAATACTGAAAAAAATGCTGTGTTTGTCAACACTGCTTAGTTTTTCGCATTACTAATAAGAAAAATAATTTTCTTTTTCATCTCTTAAGTGTTCTTTTCAGAACTGGGAATCTGTCACTTGGTTTGTATAGACTTTTATTCTTGTTGCAATCAAACATATTGCCGATTTGGCTTCTTAATGTGGTTTTACTTCTAAGCTGACATAATTCCAGCGTGATTTTCTGTGTTGCCTACCATTCATCGCTTTTTATCACTTTGGCTTTCCCGCAATTTTGTGCTCCTGTTTTTTGAGTGTCAGTCAGCTGCTCTTTTAAAGTTCCCCTCTAGTTAGAAATGTTCCCCATCTATGTTTTCTTTTACTGTTGTGTGATAGCTGATTTGAGCTATTTTTCTGTAACTCAGTTTTCTGTAACTCAGTTTGAGAGATGATCTGTCTTGGAATTAATATGGGAGGAAGGGGTTGGGATATGAAAAAAACACATCTAGGTTGAAGAGGGAATCTAAATATAAATGTAAACTAAAAAAAATAGTATTTTATCACCTGGTGTTTGTAAGAATTAGGAAAATGTTAGAACTTTTCATATGCTAATAATGCATTCCCAGTTTAATATGACTTCAGTAGGTATTTAAGTGTGTTCATGTGATGAAATATTTTTGTGAGCTGATAGATAGCAGTAGACCAGAAGAAGAAACTTTTTAGGTTGAATTTAGTATGACCTGAGTTTCTGGCTGTGTAAAAAAAAAAAAAAAAAAAAAAAAAAAAAAAAAAAAGTAAATGTCCAGCATTCATTCCTTGTGGACCTATCACATTCAGGGTGCGTAGACCGCTTGTCTGTACTCATAAGTACTTAATGTTTGCATTCTGAATAGTAAAAATGTAATTTTTTTTTTTTTTTTTTTAAATAGGAAGATATCATTTAGACACTAAGTTCATAGGAACTGTTTCTGTGGCTTTGGAGCAAGTTCAGGATAAACAGAAACCAATCCCCATATGAAGTGGTGTATATATTTCTGACCTCTTTCAATAGTAAGTCTATTGTGGTGCTCTTCATAGAGGAGTAGAGAAGATGTATGGGAAATAATGTGCTTTTTGAAACAAGTCATTCTGCAGTATGAATAAATGGCTACCTCCACTGGCAGGGACTTAAAAGAACAGTAGCAGAATTGAGAATCTGTGCCCTAGATTTCTGTTGCAAAACAGTCGCACAAATAACCCCTTCCCATAAATAATGTAGTACTCTTCCTGGCTTGGTTGCTGTGGATTGCAGCTATAGAATCAACTTAAACCACTGCCTATTTTAATATACAAAGTACTCTCTGTTGGGGGGGGATCTTTACTTGCTGTACTTGATTGATGTATTAATGTTAATGCAGCTACAAGACCAATTTGCAACTGAGGGAGCTAATGTGAAAGATAGATTTAAAGGCAATTTGTATCTCTTAGGCTGCTTTGCTCCTGTATATCTAGGTCATTTAACATCTTCTGCAACCCTCACTGCTATTTCTTCCAATCAGCAGCGCTAAGAGCAAGTATAACTTTAAAAATTAATGTAAGCAGTTGATAGGAATTTGACTCTTGCTCAGAGAAAAGATACAAATGGAATTTGAGAATTGCAGTTTTCTGAACAGGTAGAGAGGAGGAGTGCAATGTCTGCATAAAAAAAAAAAATCTAAGACTGGAACACCAGCAACAGTAAGACTTCTCTTATTTGTGTGATCTTTCTTTTGTGGTGCAGCTCTATAAAGGAATTATTGTGCCTCTGTTATTGACTGTGGGCAGCTGCTGAAAAGCTACAAGATTCTGCAGATTAGAGTCCTCCTTATTCATGGCTGGGTCCTATTTACTTCTTGAGCTAACAGTATCTGTATGTTTGTCTTCTATGAAGCTGGTGTAATTAAAAACATGAGTTTTCAACTCCTGTTCAGCAGATTTTTACTTTGAATAAGAGACTAAAAGGTTTATAAGACAGCTTCTTCATTTGTCTGCTCTTCCCTTAGCTTATACCTTTACAGATTTTTTTTTTTTTTTTAGTGTGAGTGTTTACGGATGTGATTACAGCTGTGGTAGCAAGTTTCATAGGCTTATACTTCCATAGAAAAGCCTTTGATGCTTCTTTAGACTGTTATTTGTATTAGTGCTTCATGTAGTGGATAGGATGTCAAGAAAAAAAACTATCGCAGTCAGATTCTTGTTCCCCAGAAGTTTCCAGTTGAGTCTTCAGAGTTATAGAAAAAGCTGTTTATTAGTTCATAACTATGACTTGTAATTCATACTGTTAAAGCTTCATCCTATTTGCAGATGACCCATCCTGATCAATCTCCTTTTCCCTAACTTCTTGCCACTTCTCTCTTGCTGATTTCATCGGTATACTTATATTTTCCACAAAAAATATATACACCACAAAAATGGCCACCTAAAATGCCTTTGAACATTAGATTTCAGATAATCAAAGGCTATATTGGCTGAAATTATGTATACCATAACTTGAAGCATAGACACCCCTCCCTTCCAGTATTCCACTGCAGTTATTCCATATGCTTCTGTTGTTCCTGCTGCAGAAGCCCAAAGTGAGTGGGGACACGTAGACCCTGAGATATAGGGCATAGAGAGTGAGTTGTGTATCCTGTGGGGAGGTTCATGTGATGTTGGTCATACAGCTTCATCTGTAATAGGTAGAGTAGTAGATATCTAATTTATTTTGCAGGAGGAAGATGATGTTAAAATCAGAATGTTATAGTAACTATAAAGCCTGACTGCTCAATTTTTTCATATCTTTAGATATTCAAGAATTTTATGAAGTGACCTTATTGGACAATCCAAAATGTATTGATCGCTCTCAGCCATCTGAACCAATACAGCCTGTGAATACCTGGGACTTCTCCAGCCTTCCAAGCACAACAGTGACATCAGAAACACTGCCGAGCAGCCTTAGCCCAAGTGTAGAGGTATGATACAGAAATCGCTGTTTTATTTTTCTTGTTGAAATTATTAGCTCAACATTGTTTTCTACATTTCCTTCATTTTATAAAATATTTATTTCTGTAGAAAACTTACATTAAGATCAATAATCATAGGGGATTTAATTATTGAAATGCTTAATAAGATGTGTGCATTTTGCTTAGTCAAAAATTTATAAACTTGTTTGTCAAATATACCATTAAGTGACAATTAAATTGGATTTATGCTCTGAATTTGGAACCTTCCTGACAGACTTAGTATGCCTATTCTCATCCATACTGATGACTCTTCAGTCATCACTTCATTAATAATTTGAGAAATGTGAAGCTGTATCTTTCTGATTGTAAACTTTTCAATCTGTTCATAAGAAATTCTCTGCTACTTAGCTGTGTTTTGGAAGGACTTTTTTTTTTTTTTTTGAAAACTGCATGAATCCAGTTGTCACTAGTGAGTGGTGAGAAAGCTGAGCAGGGAAATACACTTTGATGTATATTTTCACTAAATCAACATCTCCTTGCCCAAGTTCAAGTTACAGTGTTGATTGATGATGATTTTTTTTTGCATCAGGACTATTATTTGTCTGCAGAGAGGTGAACTTTGTTTCGATTGTGCCCTCAATACTGACAACATTGGAAAAGGTGTATGAACTTCTCAGTAATAAGCGAAGGCACTGTGCTGTGATGATACATTTTGATGAGATGGTAATAGAGCTCAGGAAGAGCACTGGGGGAGACCAGCCAAAAGGACTAGTGCTGCAGCCTGTAGGGAAGCTTGTACTACCCAGCAAGATAAAGTGGTTAGGATGCCTTACTGAGTCAGCTTTATCAGAGGCTGTTTGGACTGTATAAGAAAGTCTGCTTAGCTGCAGAACGTAAACAATAGTGTGCCATGCTAGTGAGTTTGTGCAGTTAAAAAAAAAAGTTCTTGTGCTTATTGTAGCTTTCTGAAATTTGTTATATTGAAGCTAGTATGAAATATGTCAGAAATGCCTTAAAAGAAACTGTAGAGGAAATCCAAGAGTTGTGCTGTGTTCGCTCAGAAAGTAGAAAATGGCTAGTAGGTAAAAGATCAGCTTTTTAGCCTAGCCAGGGACAACAGTTATATATTGCCAAGAACACTCATTAAGATGTCTACATGAAAAAAGCTGAGCAGCCTAGGTATACTATATTTTTCAGGTTTGTAGGTAATTGAGTACTAAGAGATTAAAAGTCTAGTTGAACTTGCAGTGTAGGAATGAATTATTTTCCTTTGACTTGTGTGAATCTTGATTATACACTGAAAAACTTAAATTATATGTCTCTTTGGAATCTTAGTTACCTGAAATTGCATTAAGAAGGCCACTGTCATCATAGTCACCTTAGGGAAAATTTTCTCTAAGAATTGTTATCTCTGGACAAAATGGAGTAATGCAGGGTAAATTGGAAATGGAAAACACCATTGTGCTATTTATTTGTATGACATCACCTAAATCTTAAGCTTAGAGCTGTAGAACTTCTCTTTTTGAATATATGGTGAAAACGGAGTTTCTTAGAAGCAGAAGCAAAATGGACTAGACAATAGGGTAGGCAAGGATAGACAAAGTTTATTTTGTCTACTGAGGTGTTTTGAAATAAGCTGGCTCTAATACATTTCTCGTTTGCATGTGCAAAGAACTTAATGGGGCAATTTAAGAGTCATTACAGTTGCCCTTAGTCACAGAGGATGGACACAGTTCCAAAAAATTGCAGATGGCCAAGCACTATCTTTTAAAAAGGGTGTCTATAGGAGCAAGGCAGGAAGGGAGGATCCAAATTTAACAGGTACAGGGAATGATTCTTCAGGATTTTTGTAGCTCCTTGAGAGCAATAAAGGAGCCAGATAATAGCTATTATAGTTGTTGATAACAGTTTTGTCAAACTTAGTTTCTTTCTAATGTGGTGATAATTCTTGTGGTAGAAAGAAACAGTAAATGTGGTAAATTCTGACTTCAGTTAGTCTGTTAAACCATGCCAAAAGTTTATCTCTTGATATATCTGTTAAAGTTTCTAAAAAATGCATTCTAGTTTGAGTTATTAGTGAAAATATCCTGATTAAATTGTAAATTAAACCATGGGAGGAGCATGGTGTGTTGCTGCTTCAGAAGCTAAAACTGGAATGAAGCCTTGAGCAGTTGAACTAATTAAAGGGCAGGCTCTAGTTGAAGTACAGTGTCCTGCACTTCGGTTGTACTTCAGTAGTGCCCATAGAAGTTGAATAGTTAAGAAGTGGTTTCTCAGGAAAGATCTGGGTCATTTTTCAATCTCAAGGTGAGTCAACCATGTCGTGTTAATACATGAAAAGAAACACTTTATTGACTTAAGAATGTGGTGTAAAACTGTTCTGTTCTACTTGGTCTGCATAAGGCTTTGCTGGAGATATTATTAAATTTAAGGTAGTACAGTGCAAAAAAAAGAAATCTAGAGGCATTTAAATGCTTGGAAGAGATTGACAAGGAAGATCTAAATCTTGAAAAGAAATGGTGACTGGTGAAAAGATTTCGTGCTGCTTAAAAGAATTGAAGACTTCATTGGGAAACAGAATTTTCCTGTGTTTGTAGGCAAATGTAAAAAAGGAAGATAATATTCTGTGTCTATACAGTATGTATTAGACTTACACTATAGTAATGGGCTTAGGAAAAATGTTTTAAATAGCTGCACATGGGCAGTCTCCCTTATTGATGGTCTTTAAAGGCAGCATAACTGTCTAAAATGGCTTAAATGTGGGGTTTTTTTTTCTTTCCCTCCCCCTAATACACCTTGGAACAGTGTAATGGATTTGAGGATTTATGTCCCCACCAAGCCATTTTGTTGTTTTTAAATGTACTCCTAATTCCAGCAGGTAGGATTGTGAAGCAAATATCTGCTGCTGTGAGATTTGTGTTAGTTTTCCAACTGCAGCACACAATTTGTGTTTCCCCTACAGGGGAAACCTGCTGAAATCTGACGTACAGGATAGGACATACTATTAAATTCAGGCTTTATGATTATTCTCCCCCTGGCCCCCTCCAGAAACTGGGAAGTTTGTCCTATAGAAGTTTGCTTATTTTGCTACCAAGAAGTCCACAATAAGAAAGACTAACTTACTAGCTAAAAGGGTAGTGTTGTTCTGTGTTGTTCTAAATTTTACATGAAGACGCATGTGAAGGTGTAATTTAATTATGAAGCTGCATCTTTAGTTTTTATTTTCATGTGTTAGTAGACTGCCAGGAGTACAGGGACTTGTCCATGACAACAGGCACGTGATCGTGGCAAGATCACAAACGTGTTGAAGAATGGCCTAATTCGGGAAATCTCACCATAGACATAAGTGTATGTTCTCAGCTGAACTGTTGGCTTGGTGATGCAACTGCTCCTCCAGTACAGTCCGGTGGTCATGGTGTATAGTGTTACCTAACAGAAGCTGATATAGTGTGGATTACTTTGTTATTTTCCTAAGTGGCTCAGATTTGAACATTTATGACAAATCCACCTGTCTTCCTTCAGATTTTTTTGTCTCAAGTATCATGTGAAAGACAGTTGTTTGACCTTCAGTATGTGAAGGTCAGATGTTATATTTACTGTTAGTATTTAAAAGCATAATTGCATATATTGGTGTTGTTGCTAGTTTATGTGAAAATGAACCCAAACTTTTCTCACAGTCTCTCACCTACAGTAAATGTTACCTTGTATTTAATTAGTTAGAATGCTGGTTCCACATTATGGTTGTAAAGGTGGACAATTTTGAAGAGTTATAGTTCAATGTTGGTTTCATTAGCTTTTTCTAGTATCTGTGAGCGTCTTAGTTTAGCTTTCAAATATATATGAAAATTGTTACAGTAAACATATAATCTTGTACATATTATTGTCCTTAATTCTTTCTTCAGTGGCTGAGGTTTTTTTCTTCATATACCTGTAAGGCAATACCTTTCCCTTAATGTTTTGAAATTGAATAAAAATTGAGGAGAAATTCTTATGTATTGACAGTTTATATTCCACATACTTATGTGTAGTACAGGATAAATGATGTTTTTATCCTGTAAAACCTAATGCATTTTGGTTTCAATAATATGCTTATTTTTTAGATACTTAGGGGTGGGGTTTTTTATATTTGGCTTTAATCAACCCAAGGGCATAACAATTCTAGTACAGCCTATGTTTTATCTGATGATTTGTTTTGCTTGCTGAAACTTACTAGAAATTGGAGGGAACTTGAATTTAGTATATCTTATTTTGTTCACTGCCAGTTTTTTTTTAACAGAAACTGTCACTTTTTAGATTTAAAGTGCTGCTGCCCAATTCAATATTAGTTCATTAACCAGATATAACCTGATCTGCATACCAGATGCACTTTGAGGTTATTTTCACTCTATTCTATTGCTTGCCAGGCTGGTAGGACTGTAGTTGATGAGAATGGGGACAGGTTTTTTCTTGCTTGCAAATTGTTAGCCTTGCAAGTAATACATTTCAACCCTGTTTCTTTTACCTTAATGATATATTTTTGCTGTAGTTACTCTGGGCCAAATGAGTATTCTTGCAGCTGACACTTTGATGGTATATGTGAGAGTTGCTTGAGAGTGAGAATATAATGCTTCCCTAAAGTGATTAAGGATTGTATTACAAGAACTTTCTGCACAGCTGACTTTGGGAATGACTTTTTAGCAGTGTGTGCTTGTGTATATACATAGAATAGTGGTATACAAGCTTTGGTTGCCTGAGGACTTTTAACGGGATGTAGCCTAGTTCTGCTTTTGCCTTCCTACTTCTGGATCAAAAGACTGGAGTTTGTAATCCCCATAGGTATTGTATTAGAGAAAGTTAGAGCAGCAGATTGCAGTTTTACTGTTCACAGCAATCTGTTTTCTTCTCCATGCTTTGTATTTTCTGGAACCTTATTTGACAGTTTTATTTGTTTTAATCTCCAGTACAAGATGATGAGGCCAAAAAAAAAATATATTCAAGGCAGTGATAAGCATGAAAGGAATGTTAATCCTTTCAGTACTAGGGACTAGCAAAAAAAAAAAAGATTCAGTTTCAAAAGGACAGAAGGTGCATACCTTTTTCCTCATGTGCATTAAATACTGAGTTTTAAGTGTGCGTTGGCAAAGCAGCTAACAGATCTAAAGCAAGTTCTCTTAACAGTAGTAGTCGTGTGGGAGAATGTGTGCACGAGGGAGCAGTCTTCTAAGCTGTTTGCTGTGATCTGTAGTGCCATCTGTAGGTGGGACAACTTGTGTTTGAGTGAAGCTAATCTGTTTCACCTACAATGTGGGAACTGGTTTTGTTTGCAAAGCAAGCAGTAATGTCTTTTTAACCTTTGCAAGATTTTGATAGTTTTGTGTAACTTAGTAAGATGAGCTGACATAGTCTATAGGACAGAACTTTGGATGTATGGTTTCTAGTGGAATGAAAAAATCTGTGTTTAATCAGTAGCAGTTTGTATTCAAAATGGAATGGTGCATCAAGCAGTTAATCGGGATCTTAGAAGGAGATACCTGCAAATGTAGAGCACATTATTAAAGCAGCAGGATCCTCTAGTTCTGTTTTTCTGTTTCTGAATTTTAACTGCACTATCCTCACTTGACCTTAACAACTACAGTCAGTCATATCTGTCGTAGTAACGAGATGTTCATGGGAAAATCCCAGATCTGTTGCACTGTCTTCAAATACCTTCTTTGCCTTAATATTTATAAAGATTCAGTACTGGCTAGCTTGATGATATGCTGTGTCTGCTTGCTGTACTCCCTGTTACTATACTGTTCCTTTATGCTTGTATCTGTATGTGTGTATCGCCCATTATTTATATTGGTGCCTTTTCTGCAAAAATGGTGTCCTTGTTTTATCTGAGCACCTAATAGTATATAGTCTTGGGTCACTCAGAGCTCAATTGCTTTCTCTGTGTTAATTTTACAGTGGGAAAATTATATTCACCTTGCTATGTATTTTGCATTCAATTCTTGAAATCTAAGCTGTTTGTACAAATAGAAGAGTATAAGTCTTGAACCAAAGCTAAGAAAGTCTTTCAGGGCAGGCTTCTGGTCAAACTGAATGCAAAAGCAAACAAACCAACCTGCCCCATTCTACTCAGTTCAGAATGCATACAGAAGCAATAAAACCCTGCTATTTCTAAAAAGTTATCTTTCTCAATTCAGAAGTAAATAGAGAATTTACAAAAAAATTATCTGAATTTGGTATCTAATTACGTTTTTTCATTACTTGTAATAATTACGTCTTGCAGCCAGGTTCAAAGGTAGCTAGGTAAATTAGGTTACAGCATCTTACAACTTTAATGCTTCCTTTACTAAAGGAGCTGAGAAAATGCTTACAGTGATGATAGTGCTTGATCTTTACTGAGTCTTTGAAATGTCTCCTCGAATATGCCGAGGTTGGGCAATTGACGTACCCTCGTACAGCTGAGCTGAGCTTGCTTCTCTGGTTACACTTGTGACAGCTCTGTGTTATGCAGGTTTTTCCTCATAAAATCTGAGAGCAAATTAGCATTTCAATAACAATATGTACTTTTAAATTTGTGGATAGATGAAGAAATTATTTATCTGTAAAATCAGTATTTTCCAAAGCATTGCTTTCATTTGCATGATTTATTTCTATGTATGGTTTATCTGTGCCTGAATTTTCCTTGAGTTATCTGATGACTTTGTAGATAGAATCTCTCACACTGGAAAAATAATAAGCCTGTGAAGGCACAGAAAGTGACTGCCAAACATAACTTGAAAGAATTGGTAGATCATTTAAGGCAAGAAAAAGTCTTTGTGTTTCTCACATGAAAATCATCCTTTGTTTCTTAATGCCACAAATAGTGGTGAATGAAAATGCACTTTTTCATTCTTGCTAGACTGTATAGAATAGCTGTTGCTGATTGTTACTGAGAACACTTGAAGCTGACAGGACAGAAAGGTTTGTTTTCAGTAAGTATGAATAACATGAACAGATCACAATGCTTCTTGCAAATTCAGTGCAATAATAGTGATTTTAATGGCTAACAGTACTGTGTGGAAATATCTTACTCTTTAGTGCATTAAAAATGAGGCTTTTTGTATGTTTCATTATTTTGATTCTAGTTCTGGTATGTCCTTTAATATTGTTCTTTTGCTCCTCACTATACAATTTAAAGAAAAGAAGGTCCTAAGTTATTTTATTAAATCGTTTAATTGCAGTATTTTTAGTTCTGGTTTTCTTACCTACTTCTCATTTTGAAAAAAACCTGTTTCTTCTGATCTCCAAAATTTAACACATGCTCGCTCATTCAAGGAGTTTTAAAGTTTGTCTTCAAGAAGCTATATTATTGTTTCTTATGACAAAGCTAAACCTCATGAATGTTTGAGTCAGTCTCTTTTGGATCTATTTATTCTATGTGCAGTATTTCCTATGAAAAGTCTGCAGAAACTGCTTTTGGGCTAGGAAAAACTTCTTTATTTACAGTGCTGTCTTCTTTGACTGCTTATCCATCTGTTTACTATATGTATGAAAATGTGTATTGGTATTTGCTACAAATTTTTTTGCTCTGTCAGTGTGATGTGTGATTGGTGTGTCTCTTTTTACCCTCATTTTTTCTTTCCTGTGTGGAGAAACTGTTGTTTGTGCTTAGCTGAAGGAGAGTCTTGACAGAGCTGTGCAGGCAGTTACCAGGAGAGGCTTTTAATTCATCACGGTGGTGCACTGATGGGTAAAGGACTCTGATGTAGCTTGGTTGTACATGCTATTCTGACTTGTGCAGTGGATGTGTTACTACTTTTCAAGCATGCTTGTTGAGACTTTCTCTCTGTGCCCTCTGCTCTGAAGTGGTTAGAGTGCCTGTTCATGGTGCGCAGTCAGACCCATGAATCCTCAACCTAGAAATGCCTCTTCCCCACCTCTCTGGATTGGTTGCTTTTCCTTATCTCATAGTCTTCATTGGCAGCTTGAAAGAAATTGTGTGCTTTCTGTGATAAGAGTAATGGGCCTCAGGTCTTGTTAAAGGGATGATAGTGAGTGGGAGGGGGAAGAAAATGATGTAATGATCATCCTTAGTTCTGAAAGAATCCCACAGAAGGCAAGAGAATAAAAAATTGAGAGAAAAGAAGAAAGTGATTGACCCTGAACGTAAGCAGTTGTAGCCAGGATTAGTCTGAAGAAGCTTAATCTTGAACCAAGGTGGCTGAGAGAATTTTGACTGATGAGAAAGTATCACTGATCTTCGCCCTTCACAGAGTGTGAGGGACAGACAGAGTTTGTGTGTGCTATTGGGGCTCCTAAAGCGAAGTTTGCGCAAGAAACATGTGCAGACTAACTGTGTGTCTTGGACTAGTCATTGAAGATGTTTCTGGGTGAGACACTGAACATGTGTCAAGTCACCTAAAAATGCATTTCCTCAGTTTCCCTTACATTTTGGATGCTCGTGCTTTGTTATTCTCTGAACTTCAGTCTTCCCTACAGAACGCTTGGGAAATTCAAGGATAATTTGTATGTGGGGTAGCATTCAGCTATGAGAGTAATATTTTTTTTCTTCCCCTTTTCTGACCAAGAGGAAAATTCTAGCAGCTTAAGTGGTGCTTTTCTGCTTTCTGAAGTCAGAACTTTTAGACTTCTGAGTTGAGTGTTATCAATCTAAAAGATGCATTTTTTTCCCATTGATGCTTTGCAGCAGTGAAAACTTCACCTAGGTGTTCATAATAGAAATTCTTCACAGACTGTATGGACAATGTAAAAAGGAAAAGTATCTGACTTGACTTGACATACAAGGTAAAAATCCTGGTCTTGATGGCTGAATGGTATAAGATTTACCTTGAATATCCATTCAAGCTGAACGAAGTTGTTTTTAATAGCATGCAATCAAACTTTTCTTCTTTAATGGTTGGGGGTTTTTGGTGTGTGGTTTGGTTTTGGCTGTGGGTTTTTTTTTTTTTTTTTTAAATTGGAGAAGGATTTTGTAATGTCCTCATTTTCCTTCTTATCCTGCAAAGGTACCACCTGCCCACAAAATAAAATGGATAAGAATAGTTCCTTATTTCTTAACTTTTTCTTTTCTGGCCTCTACCCCCACCCCTCTACTGTATATGTGGTAGAGCCAGGGAATCAGGTGGAGTAAAGTGGCAGAAAACCTAAAGGGAGTAGTAAAAATGCTCTAGATACATACTTAGTATACTCTAGAGTTGTTTGCTGATGCAAAACATAATCAGTTTGATTAGTTGTACATCTCGGGCTAAAAGCAAAATGATGCAGATGAGATTTAATAGTTTTGAAATTATGTATTGAATTTTTTTCAGTATACTTCATTGTGTTTGTAGTGAAGGTGTTAGTGGGAGACCTAATAGGACAAGATAGTGGAAACTGAGTTAACTAGTTGCTTTCAATGCCTCTTGTGGGAAATGAATGTAATAAGGTTTTTACTGATGTATGAAACTGTCAATTTAGTGTTTCATAGTACATAGCAGGTTTTTTTGTGCCCAAGTGTTTGGCTTTTCCCAGCTGTGCTAATTAGGCTGAGAAGACAATGCCTGTGCATACAAACTTTGCCTTGTGACTGCATTACAGCCTTACAAAAGGAAATGAAATTCTAGGTTAATTCAAGGCTCAAAATAGCGTTTCTCTTGTAATATGCATTACTCTTTCCTTGCCACTTTCTTCTCTCCCTGTTCTACATGGAATATTCCATTCATTACAGCCTAAGAAATCAGTTATTTTGCAGTCTGCAAATGCTGAAATGACGTTAGAGGAGGAATACTTGCTTGCAACCAAAACTATTTTTGAACAAACGCTTCTTTTTAGAAATTGTAACCAGCTAAGAAAAGCTGAATTGAGATTTTTTTTTTTTTTTGCTGCAAAATAATTTTGTATTGCATTTCATCAAATGATTCCCTGTGATGCTCATGTGTTAGGTAATCCTGAAAGAGGAGTATATGAAATAGAATATGAGGAGGTACTTAACTGGTATGGAATAGGATTTGGCATCTTTTGTAGGATATTTTCAAGGATAAGTTTAAGTTTTTCAGACATAGATAATCAAAATAGGTTAAGAATCTTTCATGAAACTTAAAGTGTTTGTATTTTAGCCTGCTTTTTTTTTTTCTCCATCGTGTTTCTACCTCTGAATGAATCCAAAGGGAAACCTGGCATGCATTCTTCTGTTTTGACTATTAAATAAGTGTGCTTTTTCTCATTCTGTTGAGATGGTGTTTGGCTGTGATTGAAAATAAACCTTTTAAATGTTTGGAAAGTACCTGCTATGCTGAAACAATGGATTGCTTATGCATTGTAACAACAAAGGTAAGATGATAAAGCTTTTGATTAATGCCTACAATCTTGGAAGTTCTTGTTGAATCTTTCTTCCAGTTTTTGTCTACCGGTAATGAAAATGCCTTGATGGTTTTCTAGTGTTGATTTTTTTTTTAACTTTAACTGCACAGATTGCCAAAACAAATTCTGTAGTTGTTGCTAAGAACAATCATAGATATTAATTCTTCTAGGAGCTAATTATGCACATATTGAAAAACTCAAGTGTAGTAGAATGATGAATTTTTCTTGTAATTCTGCATTAAGACTCTTTCCTATAAAAATTCACTCTCTTAAATAATAGTTTGCTCTTTATTCCAGAATGAGGAATTCCAAGTGATGTTTTACATAACCTTTATCAGGACATGTTTAAAATAATCATCAAACAGAAGATGATGAATCTGGGAAGTCCTGTTGGGGATGGATATGTTTCAAGATGCTTTGTTATTTTTGACATCTTGCTGCTTTGAGATGAAGACACCCAGATAGCTTAGTGTCATTATTTCTGTGCTAGATAAAGTGTTATGTCTGATTGTTTTTAATACAGTCCACTTTTAACTGCTGAAGATAAAATCTGATGCATAAACAGAATGTATTAGTAGTGTACTTGTGAAATATTGACTTGGTGAGTTTGGTTTTTGGAAGCTTTTTATTTTCCTGCAAGTGGCAAACTGTTGTTTCATATTTCTACCTTTTCCCTGGATGATCAAATAGTTGCAGGTTTAATTTTTTTTAATAAGCTACTTCTAGCATTCTTCTGGATAATTTGAAACCGTAAAACTTGTTCATATAAATATCCTTCTAAAGAAGTATAATAAAATTGAATATCTTTGAGAATATTATGTAGGTTTAGTGATAGCTTTTATAAAACAAAAGGTCAAGATGCTTATCGGTCTGTTTGACACAAGGAAGCATAGGCTGATTGGAATGGGTGAAGTTATCTTGTCTCTCACCAGCAAATGAGTCTTTCTGGTGTCTGAACTGTCAGGGTGTTTTCTGGAAGTGAAACATACCCTTTTAAATCATGTTTGATTAATAACATTCATTCGTGGCATTTCTGCTTTATTTCTTTTAGAATATTCTCTTTTATACTGTGAGATTTGGATTGGATATTAATTCCTCGACTTCGGTTATATATGAATCTTAATTTTGTTGTACTAATTTTTTTAAAGAAGGGAGGGGCAGTGCTGTCACTTTTATAGTTAAACTGTTCAACTTTAGGGTTTTCTTGTGCATTTGTTTACCTTCCTATATCTACTTGTCTAAGAGCAAAAAGACAACTTATGGCAAGTTAAGCCAACAGAAAACATACTCTGAGGGGGGGAAAGTATTGTTTTTCTAGTATGATTAGCCTAGCTCTGAGTGCTAAGCAAGTAAGACTGCTCACAGAAATGCAGATCTTCCTCTCTGCATAGCATAGTCTTAGGTGGGCTTAGACTGATCATGCATTTCCAGCTGGAGTTATCAGCACTTAATCCTTCCTGCCTGTTTCATGGGAAGTTTTGGCCTCATTTAACTAAATGCTGCTGTAGTACCTTGCAGCTTCAACAGAAGCTGTTTATTTAAAGTGGGTCTCATAAAAGAACTGTTTGCTTCCCTGTGAACATGTGTGCATCTGATGACTTGAAAGGTGTTGTATAATGAAAAATACATTCATTGGTTTTATGTGTAAACCTATTTCTCAAACGTAAAGGAAAATGAATGCATATAAGGCAATTTTGAAATCACTGTTAAATGTACGATGTGATTAGTAATAGTGTTAAATGCTTCACCTTTCTCCACCTTGAGTCAAGGAGCACATGAAACAATTCATTGTTGCTCTTTATTTCTGAATAGAGAAGAATTTGGTCATCGAGATCAATTTTTTTCATGAATTTGAGAAATCTTTTATAATTTGATCTTTGATAATTCTGTTTTACTTAATTCAGAATTAAGATCTAGTCATGATGGGTGAACAGGTCCTTAAACTACGTTGTCCTGTCTTCTGAGGTCTAACTGGTTTACCCTAATCTAGCGCAAAGAATACTGATTAATACAGTATTTTTTTTTCTCCTTATGTGGGCACATTTGGTTTGATGTAGGTAGGCAAATTTGCATCACTGCAACCATGGATACTATTAAGAGCAGGCACGTGGGCTGAGCTTACAGTAATGATTTTTATTTAAGTAACAGTTTTAAATGAGTTCATGGCACTTAATGATTTTTCATATTCTATATTTTTAATTTTTCCAGAAAAGGAATTTTTGAGCAGACACTCTTACCTTGCTTGTTCAGTAGTATACTTCCAGTAAAACAGTTTAAGTGATATCAAATTTCTTCAAAAAATATTTCTAGTAAGACTAGTGCAAAAGAATGATTGTTTTATACCATTTTTATTTCAAAATACTAAGCAGCACGCTGCTTGGACTATATCAGAGCAGTATCGGTCTAGTCCAGTACCTTGTGTTTCTGACAGTCTAAGGTATCTTGGGAGAGGGGAAGCGTGTATGATGCATCAGCCTGTTACCAAGGGAGAAAGATGAAGGTTTTTTCCAAATTGTTAAACTTGTCATGAGTCCCCATAGATTCTGGGTCACCTCTGTTCTGGGTGAGCACGGTGACGTGGCTGTGTAAGGTTGGGAGGCTGCATGGTGCCTGAACACAGGAGCACAACTACAGCCAGCATGGCTGAAATTGGAAAGATGACACCAAATTTGTGTGATTCATGCACATTTCCTCACTTGGTTGTGCAGTGTACTGTAGCTCAGAGTCCCATTGTTATTGTCAGTTTTAAGAATTTCCCTCAACTTAAGTGAATTATGCCTCCTTGCCTACCAGTTGCAAGTGCAAAAGGGTGTGGCAGTTTTTTGCATTGGAAGCAATCTAGTCCAACTACCTGCTTAAAGCAGGGTCAGCATCAATGTCAGACCCCGTTACTTAAGGCTTTGATGAGGTTTTGTAAACCACCTCACCCTGTCTTAGTTTAAGGTTGTCTCTCTTCCTGCTGTGCACAACAAGGGTCAAACTTTTTCTTGGTAACCTCCTCTTAGACATTAGAAGGCTTCTACTAGCTCTTGCAAAGCCATCTTTTGTCCAGGTTGAACAAGGCTCGTTCCCTGAACCTCATTGGGCTTCAGCCACCTGACCCATATTGGTGACTCTCCACTGTACTTACTCCTATATTCTAGATATGATCTAACAAGTGCTTGAAAAAGCATAAGGAGATGTTACAATTCAAGTTCTAACCTTCTGGAGGTACTGTGTGCGTAAAAAAACCTGATATTGGTAGGAAATAAAATGCGATACAGGCAATTGTGTGAAAATGGAAACAATTAAAACTTAAGCTTTTACTTATAAACTTGATGCAGATCTTACTTGGTGGACCCAAAGGAGGGTGCTGTCTTAAAGTGGAGGAACAAAATATAGAATTTTGTGAATTTAAAATTCTAGAAGAGATGGAACCACAGTTATATGGGAAATTATTACATTAAAAGCTTAAGAAATACCATGAGTGCTAAATAGTCCAAAACAGCTCTTCCAAGTTGGCATATGTGAATTATGTGTCATGATGGGTTTTGGCAAGGAACTTAATTTTGCCAACATTCCACGACCTCACTAAAAAGCAAATTGCTTTCCAAACGTATTTGATTGGATTGCATAAAATCATAGTTATCTGGTGAGCCAATTGAGTTGTGCTAATAATACACCACTTGGCTTTGATACACCATCTGGTTATAGTGTTGAAGAAATGTGTGCAGAATCAGTCATGATTAAAAAAAGTGAAGAAAAAAAATGGTGCATTACTAACATTGGCAGTATCAGCAGATGGTATGACGTTGCTGTTGTGTATAATCCTGAAGTATAAAGCAATGCCAAAGAGAAAGCTGCCTACTAGATAGTTGGTAAGTGTCAAAATCAAGGGTGGTTGTCTGCAGACTAAAGGATTGGCTAACTTTCATTTGGAATAGGAGACCAAGTATGTGAGTAATGTGTGCTATAGATGAGTTTAAAGGGTATTTTACAAAACCAATGAGGAGTACAAGTAGAGAATACTGATCTTGTGGTCATGCCAGGAGAAACAATGACCCAACTGTGTGTATTTGTGGTTGTGAACAAGCCTTTAAAAAGTTTCACATTTTAATACACAGAATGGACCTTGGCAGGGGTGATGCTTCTAACCCCTACGTGGCAAATAAAGAAGCCAGCGCAACACAAGATAGCACGAGAGTGGTTAAATCTAGAGGTTGTAGCTAAAGAACTTAAGAAATACTAGATTTTGGATTTCATGGATGGAACTGAAGGTGGCTTATCTGAGTTTTGAAGATGAATAAGCCTGAAGGTGATGAGCAAGGACACCAAGAGTGACGAAGAAATTAAAGGTGGTAGAGAGTGACACTGGAAATGATATGCAAAATCTGAAAAGCTGTATTAAGAAAGCATGAGAAAATATAATTAGTAAAAGTTTATGTTCTTACTGTATATTGATTACAAGGATATAATGAGCTTTCTGAATTTAACTTCTTTAAGGGCTTCTCTTAAATTCAGAGTTATGTTTCTCTTAACGTCTTGTTTAGTACTCTCCCAGCCACCAACAGTTTAGGACTTAAGGACTTCATGTAGTAATCTTCAGGTCTCTTACATGGTTTGTCTAGTCTCACCAAAATGCATGTAAAATACAAAACAAAGGTGTAAATTTGTGGCATATTTGTGCTTCATATGCAGAGCCTCTCCAGCTATAATCTTTGTTTACATGTGTTTGCTCTTTCTAAATGACTGCAAGTATGCAGGGTAATTTCATTGGTAAACTAAAAGCTATTAGAATTGTGTAGTTTTTCAGGCAGAAACATCAGTGAAACTTATATTTGTTTGAATTTGTGTGCTCAAAGAAACTGGATACCACATATCTGAGGTGTTTATATGAGGGTGATGAATTTTACATGAAGCTCTTAAGTATGAGCTTAAGCACAAAGACTCATTTTCCCTCCTGTTTTAAAAGTAAAACCTGCTAATTAATGCTAGAAATAAGTGACAAATGAGTTGTATTTGGTTATTGCACCAGTTCTGGGCATGTTTGGTTAGGAATTGATTGAAGAGCAGATAAAACAAATGCCTGTAAAATATCAATATTTCTAGCAGTTGAATTGTACAACTTGTGGACCGATTCTGAGAATATGGTATGGAATATCTTTAGGTTGGAGATGCTGAATACAACAGTGAAAAAGGAGAATAACTCTCTGAAATGAATCCTATAAATAAGATCACTTCAAAACATTTTCGCAACTCCATTTGCCTTCCTGGAACTGTGTGGGTTTATTTCAGAGGAGCTGATGATCATAACCTGACTAATTTTCCAGGTAGGATTAATGGGAACAGAGCGGCGAAGCATTCATTCCTGATCAGTTTTGCTTTTTTGTCCTTGTATACCATGGGAGAAAAATTCAGTCTGTGCCTTCATGAGTGTCAGTGAACTGATCTGTCAGGTTGCTGCTACTGAGAGTGCTTCTACCTCCTTCACTACTTGCCTACTAGGAACCTAGTAGAACCTGGTGTGCTTTTCTGCTGGCTAATGGGTGAAAGCAGCTCATCGAAAAATCTAATGAGTGCTAGAGCTATTAAAAGGTAGCTGCTGGGATGGAGAGTTGGAAAGTATTGAGCAGTTACATTGACTCAGTTGCCTGTGAAAAGGCAGGTAAAATGGTAAGACTTAACAGCTCAACACTTCTGGAGGGAGAAGGGGAAGAGACTAGTGATTCTCTCTGCAGTGGAATCAAAATGTTTGATCTGTTTGGCTGCTCCGCATGAAACTGGACCCTCAGAATGAACAGCTTTGGCGCAGTTTCCTGTTGTAATGAAAACAGTGGGAGAAAACAGTGGGTGAATAAACGTAGGGTTGTTCATAGTTGGACATATGGTCTCCAACATGATTCCTTCAGTAGGCAGAGGTATTTAGATTTCTTGATGGCAAAAACCCAAAAGGCTGCTTCTCTTACTTCAAGTGAGATTTCAGGATGGCTGAGCTCACTGGCTGATTATCTGGTATGGCACTAGTCAGTTTGGTTTTACTAGCTGGCACTGTGCTTGATCACTTCTCTTGTGAACATAGGAAGTTGCACCGGGGCTTTGTTAACATGAGGTGTGGTTTTTTTGCACTTTATTCGAGGCTTAATCATAGCCTGATTTATTGTCAGTGGGCATTACTCATACTTTCATAAGTGGTGATAACATCACTTGAATCTTATTCCTAGGACTGGTATTTACCAGAACAATAAAAGTAAAACATTGAAGACCTATTCAGGTAAAGACTGTGACTGTTTAGGTGATACTCAGCCTTGTAAGTTTTTTGATTTTTTTTGAAGAGGTGATTCTTTGAAGACCGTACCCTGCCACGTCTTGAGTTTGGAAGAAGGAAGGACACACTTTAATGAAATTCTAATGTATACTAAAAGTGTAACTGAGGGCTGCTGTCTTAAAGGTCAATGTGGGCAGGAATCATCAGCATTTTCTGAACTCATCTAAATGCCCAACAGAGAATGAACAGTCCTTGGGGTGTTCTAGTGGCAAACCCATATTGCTTGGAAGAATGATTCCCTCCCCTCCATTGTGTAAAAACACAAGAATGATAATTACTTCCTTCTTTCAGTCTTTGTGTGTACTCTAACAGTGCGTTTACTTGTGCCCACATATGTGTTGAGGACATTTTTGCTCCTTCCTTATCTTGGTGGGGCCGAGTGTGCCAGCCACCATTCAGTTTATCTCAAATGTGCCGTTGAGATGGAGCACTCCATTGCGGTGAATTTTCATTGCTGTGTGGTCTATTCTTTCTTTTCTATTAGAAAAATAGTCAATGTGATTGTTGCATTTAGCCACCCACATTTGGGGTGCCTTTATTACCTAGTGAGACACCACTGCTGAGGAATGCTTTGTTTGCATGTTGTGTAGTGATAGATGATGTGTAAGTGCTGTAGCTCAGGCTCCAGAGCTTTTACCTTAAGCAGACTCATAAGGTTCTCCTGGGCTCTCAGCTGCTGGGGTGGTGGGTTGGCCAGATGTGGTAGCAGTGAACATGGAACTGAACAGTCATGCTTCTTGCATTCTTGCACTTGGTTTTTATCTATGTTTGTAGTAAGTCTGTTGAAATCGTTGGACTGTTATAATGATGAACTTGGTCCATTTTTCTTTTGTAATTAAAAGATGGCCTTTCACTATTTTACACTCATTACTTCCTTGAAAATACATGGTAATTCAAAATTGTGCATGTTTGACTCGTAGTATATTCCTATGTCTCTTTCTAAATGTTTTACCCAGAAGGAGACTTCTTTCTTATTCTTCAATTTGCTATTTTTCTATTTGGGGAAAAAAATTTAAAATTCATTCACGTGGTAAAAAGCACCTATTTATTACATGGCTGAGTCTGAATATCTACTTTGATTGCTTTAGTTTAGAAAAGTGCAATAATAGTTAAATCATGTACAGTTTTCAAAAACCAAAACAAACAACCCCCCAAACAAAAACCCAGCCCAAAATGAGAAGAAATGTCTGTTATAATCCTGCAGTTTATTTGAAAAAAAACAAAACAAAATAATGAAAAAAAACCCAAACACAAAACCAAACCACCTTTCTGCTGCTACTTGTAATTAAGATCGATAATAACTTAACTCTCACTCAAGAAGGCAAAAATAGGACCATTTTATTACATGAAACTTTTTTTTACGTGCTGCTTTCATTTTCTTTCAGTCTAAGAAAATGGCTAGGGAATACTTTAGCTAGCCACTGAATTTTTAATTGAAGCTTGACTCTTTATATGCTATAAAAATCCTAGTTAAGATGAGGAGGAGTGGTTAACTTAGTGACCTGTTATTAGTAAATGCATCTTAAAAGCTGGTTGTAGAAAATTTCCTGGAAATAAGCATCACTTCTTGTGTGGCAAGAAATGCATCAGTTTTTCTATTTCCTCACTTCTAGTAGGTTGTTTATAGATCAGGTGTACACAACTGGTTTTATGCAAGTAACTGGAATTCAGGTGACTGGAGAGAAGCTTGAGGTTGCGCTAGAAGCAGCATGGTCTTTATAACTCTGTTCCTGATCTTATTTTGATTGGTTGTGAAATACTCTTTGGAGACCATCAGGGTATTCTGAGGAGATGGAAGAGTACTGTTTTCTACAGTGTTACATGAGTGCCACTCCAAACTGTGCGTGTGTAGCTGGAAGTACTATCAGAGCAGTAAGGGAAGTGCTGTCGGGGGGGGGGGGGGGGAGAAGCTGGAAGAGCTTGTCTTGAATGACATAGGGAATATGTTTCCAAAATGGAAAGATGGCAATAACTTTTCAAATGAGGAGATGTTGAAATGGGAACAATAAGAGTTAAGCCAAAATAAATTAAAGCTGGAAATCAAAAGGTTCCTTGCTGCTAAAGTAATTGGTTCAATAAAAGCCTTTTATAACAGTAATGTAGATAACAAGCTCATTATGATGTAGCTGGATGACTTTAAAGATCATATGAAGTTGTTTATTAAGGGCTTAGGTTGTTTGAGAGACCTAGCAGAAAAATCTGTCTCACTTTACATAATTTTGAAGGAAAAGCATCAGATTGGGTTGCGTCCAAAAACGAGGATTGCTAGTCTTCTAAAATAACGTAAGCACTGTTCATAGCTTATTCTAATGTAACTCTCCTGTCAAAAGGATTGTGAGAGTACATATCTGATAATGTTAAACAGGAAAGTTAATTTCAAAATAGGATTGTTTGAACTGCCTAAGTACTCACTGGCAATCTAAACCCCTTTACTTTTTGCTCCCATTAACTAAAGTGTTTCTTTATGTATTCATTCAGAGAATAATATAAAAATGAGGTTTTGTGCATCAGTTCACCAGTGCACAGCGATTTAGAAACAGCATGTTGGAACAACTTTGGTAGCAGATTGTGACTATAATGCAAGAAATTAAAAACTTCCTGGCAGAATCAACTTGTACTTTTTCTGGTTTTGTCTTTGCTTCGGTTCTGATGCTTGGATATCGTAGTGGATTTTTTTTTTAAGTTTGTCTTTGTAGGCTGTGAAGTGTATTTCTGTAAAATGAAGACTTTGGAAAGAGGAATAGAATTGCTTTTCTGTTGCAATGCTGCTGTTAGCAAGCGGAGACGCTTTGGAGCAGAACTGGAGAAACGCTGCCCTCTGCTGCTCGCAGAGTGCCTGTCTCGGGTTAGCAAAAGCAGGACAGTGCGGGGATCTACACTGCCGAGAACTTGGCAAGGCGCTCTCAGCCTTACGAGATCTGAAATATGTGAGGAGGTACTTCTGAAAGGTAGGGAAGATCACAGAATTGTGGTATTAGCTTTCAGATTACAGAGCTAGAATTAAGTTGTTGGTTTGCTGATCGTGAAGCTGTAAAATCTTGGTTGATCTTACTGTATTTTTTTAATATTCCTGTATTATTTTGGGAATTCTTTTATAAAGTTACTATCTTTCCAAATCTGCTACAAAAATATGCATGTTGTAATTTTTGTTAAAATTGGATTATTCCAGCCCTCATTAGCCTAGGTAATGATTTCCTGTAATATCAGAACTGACAACACTAAACCATTTTTGTTTTGGTGATCTGTTTGTTTTTTTCTAGGAAGTGTTTTAAAGGGCTTTTGCAAACTGACATGTACTGTTTGTATCCTTTTCCTTAATTTAAACTTGTGTGTCCTCAGCAATCTGAGTACTATGACAGTGTCTTCAACTCTGTGTAATGAATTCCCTTATAACATCAAATAAATATACTAGAAATGTGAACACTTTGACCTGCCTTTTGTACCGTATGGCTTATGTGGACGCTACAGTGCACAAGTGTGTTAAACCTTTAGTAATTTTCTTTCCCTTTTCCCTTTTCATTGTTCCTGTTTGTCATTGTATTAGCATCTCTTCAACCAATATTCAAGAGGCTCAGTGGAAGCCTTGAGTTGATCTGAGTCTCTGATGTTCTGCCAGTAGTAGGTGATGCAAATTCAATCCTTCAGTGTACAAATACTCTTTAAAAATTAAGCATGAGTTCAGATAGCAAGGATCTCTCCCATCTTGAACTTCCTACTCTCCAGCTGATTTGGTATTGCTAAAGGAGCTGAGTGTGCTGTTGCCCATAATGTAAGTAGCAATAATTATGCCTTGGTTAACTCTTTCTGCTTTTCTTTGTGCCGGAATGTTCTCCGGAAACCACTGATATATCCCATCTCTCTCATGTGCAGCAACACTTTTCTTCCTCTTTACTGCTTTCTGTTGGTTTAGTTCAGTTGTCCCCTGTATTCGTATTGGGCAATATGTAACAGAATTTGCAGAAATGAAGTCTTAGCTGATTTCACAACAGATAGCTTGTACAGGTTTAAAATATGCTTCAAGCAAAATACTTTTATTTTTTTCTAAGAGTTAATCTCTTAGCACTGGTTTAGTTGACAGAAGTCCTTCTCACATTTTTTGGTTTTCATGCTTTTGCTCAAGTACCAAGCATTAAGACCACCACTTTGACCAGAGTTGGAAATATAATTTGGAAAGGAAATTATAGGACTGTACTGGACATGAGTTTTTCAGGTTCAGAGTTGCTCTTTAAAGATTTTTCTTGGGTTTTTTTTTTAAAAAAAAACAACCCCCCCAAAAAACTTCCCAAAAACTCTTACCTGAAATAAGGATACTATCTTTGAATTCCTTGATTGCCTCACAGCCTCTTTTCAGTGGTGGAAGTGGCATAAAAACCGAAATGAAGGGAACTGAGGTTTGCTTTGTTGTGACCTGACTGCTTCATTGATGGATCAGATTGTGATGCTGTGGGGAGAGAAGAAAAGTGTTCTGCTTCCGAAGTGCCCACACTCCTATCAAAAGTACGTTTTCCATTAGGTTAGCGTGAGATGTAATTCTTATGTACTACCTGAAGTCCCCTTCAGATATATAAAATGTCTGGTTAATGACTAAAAAGGAGTTCTTTGAACAAAATAACAATAATGCAAAATTCTTCATTTCCTCTGAACAGTTGGTTCACGGAAACTGAGGAGAGTATAATGTATGGAAAAACATGTATAGGATGAGACCAACAACTTCAGGTAGCTTAGGATTCTGTTTCTGAGTGTGACTGGTAATTGATTTTAAGGAAAATATTGTAGTAAAGGACAAGTGCCCACTTCAGCTGCTGTCCCACTCCAGTAGGCAGCTTCTTAAAGATTTCCTGAGATAGTGATTGCACTTGTACATTTTTATTAGACTTTGGTCTACATTTGATTTACTGTTTTGTAGCTCCTTTTTGAACATTCAATGACCTTGGCAATGAGTTCTACAGTAGTTTCTTTTGTTTGCTTTAAAACATCTGCTGGATAATTTAATTGTCTGCAAATGCCTGTGTTGTCTTAAATAGTTAATTGCTTGTTATTTGCCTCTTCTATGCCATTCATCTTTTTGAAGATCTCCTATCCTGTTCCCATACTCAGCTGCTTGCTTTATAAGGCGGAGAGCTGTGTCAGTTTATTCTCAAATGGACACCACTGAGTATCTTTATCCTTGCTGTTAGTCTCTGTACTTTTTTGATTTTTGTTGCTACTTTTCTCAGAGGAGATGACCAGAAATGTTTTCAGCAGGCAAGATTTGTGAACACCTCAAAAATTATACAGAGAAATAATACTTTCTGGCTTTCTCGAAGTTTGTTTCTTGAAAATTAGAACTCTGTTCTTCTGAGCTAATAGATTTTCTCCACTTGATGGTTTAAAAACTCCTCTATCTTTTTAGTTAAGATACTCTTTTCTAGGTGTTTTAAAGGCAACAGAGGTGAGAGGGAAGGGGAGAACGACCTACATTTGCTGTAACATACTGTCACATTCACTCAGGTATTTGGGTCCTAACTCTGAAGTAATTTCAAACCTGAAATAGGGCACTATTTTCTGCAGCAAGGTATTGCATCTTGCTAAAATGTACTAAGAAAGAATATTCAGTTTTGAAGAGTTGTGCAATTAGTTTGTCAACAGCTGCTGGTGTTTCTTAAGGACTAATGTATGCGTTGCCCTAGATTCCTGCTGAAGTACTGTGGTTTAGAAACATGTTTTATATGCAGGGGCTCTAGGGTTGAAAAGTAGGATTGAGTCTAGGATCAATATTTTGAAAGTTTGCTTCGTAAACTGTGGATACAAATCTAAACCAAAGTTAAGTTCAATTTAAGCTGCCAACATTGCAAATGTTTTAGTAAGCTTAAAAACAATGATTTAATATTCATGTGCTTTAATAGTTGTGAGTTAATAATAAACAAATACTTGTAACCTGTTTCTGAAGATTACTTTCAGCAGATTCAGACCTCATTGCCAGTCAAAGTACCTACGGTTATGTTTTTACTGTTTTGTTCCTTGTGCCTTCCCTCAAATAACGACGTTTTGGAGGAGGGAAGAAGTAGAATTTGAAAATATTAGTAAGTGAAATATAACCAAAGTAGACTGGAGTAAGCTTGTGGTCAGGGTCATGGCACTTGGTAATAATAAAGTATGTAAAGCATCACTATTTGAATTCTTGGCAAAGTTTGGCTTTAATTTGACAGCGATTTTTACTGTGAGAAGTGTTTTAATTTGTGTTAGCTAGCATTAAGATAGTTTAGCCTGCTATAAGAAAATGCAATTTGAGATTCCTTTGTTCAGGTTCAGTTCAAGTAGCAGTCCTCACATTTCTTACTTAAGCTGTTCTGTCACGGTGATTAAGTTGTAAGTTGTGTGTTCAGTTTTAAAAGGCATAACACCACCCTCACCCCTCAGCCTTTTTCAGCTTGTTAATTACTTATTTCCAAGCTCTGAGAGTGTTACTGCACTGGCTACCATAGTAATGAGCACTGCATAAGACAATGAATCTAATAACAGAAATACTTGGAAAAATACTTTTTAAAAACTGGAGAGAATTGACACTCACTTCTTAGCAATATTGGCTCTACCCTAAACTGCTTACTCAGCCTGCTGTCCCTCGTAACTATTAGCTGGTTTTTGGTACCGCTGTTATTCCCAGTACCAGTGCATGGGTTTGTTCTGTCCTTGTTGAGCTTCGTGAACTGCCTTCTGACCCAGTTCTCCAGGTCAGAGGTCTGTGTTAACGTCCTGCAATTTTTTGTGTTAGCCACTTTAACTACCAGTGTCAGCTGTCAGTTTACTTGGGGTGTGCTGTATGTCATCATGCCAGCAACTAGCGAAAATGTTGAGTGATATGGGCCCCAGTATCTGTCCTTCGGATCCTCAGCTTGTTACAGCTGCTAGCCAGGTATCATGCTATCGGTCACTTCTTGAGCCTGGTTGTCCAGCAAATTTTTCAACCCGTGTAACAGGCTGTCCAGCCTATGAGTCCTTATCTTTTAGATGAGAAGGCTTAAAGAGGCTCTGTCAAAGCCTCTTTTGCCTTTCAAAGCCTTGATCTCTGCCTGTCTTTACTGTGCCTTCTTGCAACTCTCCCCTTTACCTTTTAGTTTCCAAGAAAATGGTGGGAGGGCCAGTGGCCTGCAGGGACCTTGTTGTCTTCAGCCCCAATAGCAGTCTTCCTTGTCTGTTCTCAGTTAATAGCAAAGTGTAAATCGCCAGTATCCTTCCCCTCTGGATTGAGATGGCAATCTTAGTCCTTTCCTGTAAGAGGATTTGCATTTTAAGATGGAGAAAGTGATGGAGTTGCAATGAATTGAAACCGTAGGCTAGGAAATTTTTATCTGTTGGAGTGGAGTAGTAGCATTATGGATATTTTCCCTTTTAGAGTAAGGAGTAATTTCTGGTTTTGAAATGGTCAAATCTATTTAGAATGACAGAAGAAGTATACCATGGGAATTTCCCCTTTAAGCATTGTACCAACTTTGTATGAAAAGGTCTTTTTGAAAACAGTTGTTTCTTATAGAACCTAGTGACAGCCCTCTGTGTTCTCAGAAATGTATGGCAGATACTTGAGTATCAGCAGAGGAGTTTTGCTGCCTAGATGCTGTCCTGCTCTCAGTAAACTATTTTATAATTGAGATGTGATCTGTTTTCAACTGTGTTTTAAGCAGTGGGACTGAAGGACTGATTTGTGTTTGTCTGTGGGAACAACCAGCTCACTGTCTGCAGTAGAAGAAAAAAGAAACACAGTTATTAGTATTGTGCAAGCACTTCATTTCCACTGGCTATGAGAAGCTCTTAGCCTGTACTCTGTTGCTGCTACATCAAAGCAGTAGAGCAGAAACATGTCAAATTGCAGTCTTTTCTTGATGTTGTGTTAAGGAAGCATGAACGGCTATTGAAATGAATCTGGAGTAGTATGAGCCTTCACCAGATAAAAGGCATTTATTAGTAGTATAGTTCCTCTCCTTCATTTTCACTTTATTTTTTACCTGTGTGCCCTTATTTTTCCAGTGGAGGCACAGATGTTTGATTAATGCTTTAAGAGTTACTCAGCAGCAGAGCTACATTTTTGACTATATTGCATAGACTGTTTAAAAGGTATTCCACTATTGAAAACTACTGCTCCAAAAGGAACTTTTTGAAAAAGATAGGATGGGATGACTCAGATTATTAGCAATCCTTCAATAGCTGAAGGATCTTTGTATGTTATCCATTCTGGAATAAACCTTGAAGATGTCGTCTACCTTTCCTCCCATCTACATGCATGCCCCCTTCCCTCCCAATAGTTTCTGCATGATAGTCTGAATCAAACTAGCCTTCTGTCTCAGCCAAATAGATGCTTAAGGAAAATGATGTTTTGGAGGATATGCTTAGCCTAGTCAGCCTGGGTCCTACAGAGAATAATCCAAAGTGATAAATTAGATACTTGCTCCAGCCTGGTCTTCACACTGGGGAGAGTAGTCCCAGCTAATCACACCCTGCTGGATTCAATCTTTCCCACTGAGAATGGCCTTTAAAGTATAACCTCATTTGGCTAATAATCTTTATCACTTGAGTTTAGAGTCCATCCACTTAAAATACAAACTGGGTAGAAGTTTCATTGACAGTGTGGAGAAGGGATGAGACAAGGGTGTAAAGCTTTTGGGTCTTTCAAGAAGGTCTGTTACTTAATGGGCTTTTGTAGTTTATCAGCTTTATCTTTGGGTCTGTCCTTTGCTAGAAATCTTTTTCACGGTTGGGTGGAACTGTCTAGGGTTAAATACATAGACTTTTTTCCTCCTCAGTGGACAGATGGGAGCAACACATCAAAGGCAACTTTAGAATAATCACATATGTTTATTCTAAGAGTGGTTTCAGCAATGTTTTTGAATGCAAGGATCTTGTAGTTCTTAATTTTAAAGGACTTTTCAGGTCAGACTGGCACTGGGTTTGGCTGGGATGGAGTTAATTTTCTTCACAGCAGCCCATATGGTGCTGTGTTTTAGATTGTGACAAACTGTTGATTAACATTCCAATGTTTTAGCTGTTGCTGAATAGTGCTCACACAGTGTTAAGGCCTCCTCTGTTTCTCACTCTGCTGCTCCAGCAAGTAAGCTGGGGGTGGGCAAGAGGTTGTGAGGGGACACAGCTGGACCATCTGACCCAAATTGACTGAAAAGATACTCCATATTTTTTAACATCATGCTCAGCAATAAAACTGGGGGGAAGTCTTTCCAAAGTAGCTGTTGCTCAGGTTGGCCATCGGTCTGTTGGTGGGAGGTGGGTGGTCATTTGGCTTGCATCACTTGTATGTGTGGTTGGGGTTTTTTTCCCCCCTTATTTATCCTGACCTATGAGGTTTTCCCTTTGCTTTTGCCCTTCCGATTCTCTCCCTCCTCTCTCTGGCAGGCAGTGAGTGAGTGACTGAGTGGCCGCTTACCTGTGATCCAGGGTCAACCCACCACAGACTGTTTCTAGGCATGTTAAATACGTTTGAAGTAATGCAGTACTCTGATTTTTTTAGGATTTCCTAGTTATATTCTAATCACAGCACAGTGTATCCAGAATACAGTCACCCTTTTCTTTTTCCTCACAGATGTTACCAATATAATTAATTTAATTTTCTGCAGTGAATTTTACAGAGGAGGTCAGGCAGGCTTCAGTCTGTCTTCTGCATTTACATCCTCTTTATTATGCCAAACTTGAAGTCTTGCGACAGGAACCATTTATTTTCAGTCCTTTCCTAGTCTGTTTTGAAGACGTTCTCTGGATTTTGGTGGTTTCCATGTAGTGAAAAGTAACGTTAGATTTTTGGATTTCATAGTAGTCATACCGGCCGTTTCTGTAACCTCTCGCTAATTATCGGCAGCTTCCTGCGTGGACACTGAAGATGTAAAGGTGTCTTCCAGTAGTGCTAAAATACTTTCAAAACATCAGAAGAAGGGGAAGACATTCCACTCTGGGCCTTTTTAATTCCAGAACATGAAATGGCTTACAAAGCGTGACTTTCTATAACTTCTTGTCAGGGTGTGCTACCATTTTAATATAAGCTACTATATAGCATTTTACTATACTTCCTTCTCTTTGCTATTCTTAGTATCTTTTTATATAAATTCTGCTTGTTGTTGCTTAGGCAGCCTTCCCCCCTCCTTGCTCTCCCTTCCTTAGGTGGGGATTTTTTGATATTTATTCCCTTGCCAGCTACCTACTTTTAAGAAACTTGCAAATGATCGATACCCTCAGACACCTCTATCCCTCCAGTAAATTTGGCTGAAAATAACCTATAGTGTTAGAATTACTGAGAGACAAGGGCTGACACCTGAATTATATCATTAAATATCTTTGTAATCACACTTTAAGTACATAGGACCTCTATTGAGTGGTAATTGTCAGGAAGGTCTGGTTTTGGGTTTATTTTTTTAAAGTTTTGCATCTGAATGCTCTTATTTTGAAGCCTGATTATTTTTGCATATAGAGGACATCATAACACAGACACCTCTGGGTTTTTTCTCTAATACGGCATTATATTTTCCTCCTCTGTTTTGGACTGAAGAGAACTCCAAAAGCAAGTTTATAAAAATGCCCCACTCAGTTGGGAAGGAAAGTATTCTTGTCTGGTTTTGGCTTGACTTATCAAGGCTTATGAAGGAAGGACCTTATCGGAGTGATGTCCCAGATCTGTCTTCTACTTAACAATTTAAGACTTGGAATAAACTGGGAGAAAAATCACAAACACCCACTGAAAAGTTTCTATTCATAGGACATGTTCTGGCCTTAAATGCCATTGCAGGACAAGTTTTAAAAAATACAACTATTAATCAAATTTCTCTTTCCAAAGTAATGTTTCACCTTCCTTCTGAAGCTAATGGACTGTGGTATTCTTCAAGATTTTGGAAACTTAAGACACAGACAGATGTATTGACAATCTCCTAATTGTCCCAGAAAGCATCTTTCTGTTGTTGGTGTCAAAACAATAGAAAGGATTCCCTCAATTTTTGAGTTTGGTGATGATTATTTTCAGGACATATGGGTCAGATTGAGTGGGTACTGCAAATTTTGTATACAAGAGTAGTAAGCTCCTTAAGAGCAGCACATCAAGATTCTGAACTGGAGGTACGACAGTGGCTGCCAGTTTAACTCCTGCAGATGTGTTTACCTGCCAAGCTCCCAAAAAAAGTGCTTCTAAGGCAGGGATACCTGTTAAAGAGACCCTTTAGAAGGGGAATTTTTGGCTCAGAGTTTTCAGTAAATAAACCTGTTTGTCTGAAAGAACTGTGCAAATTATTTTTCTGGCAACTTAGGAGTGGGCAGGAACAAGCAGTACGTTTTTGGTTGCTTTCTCAAAATTGGTTTGGATGCTCATCTGATACTTCAGGGAGCAAGAGCTGCAAAGTCAGAGACTTTCATAGGTGCTGATAGATGCAGTTTGCACCAGACATCGATTGTTATGAAACTAGTGTTCAAATTTCATTTACCTTATAGAAAATGCTTATAAAATTACTACTCCTTGAGTAAGGAATTGTTACAACCATTACATTAGAGCTGTCTGTTAGTATGAGGTAATCTTAATCCAGTATCCAAGCTGCTTTACAGAGACTAATTTTGGAATTCTAAGTATTCTGTCAAGACCACACAGACTAAGATTATGCTGGATAGAGGTTAGAATAGGTTTATTAGATTTAAACAATTCTGCTGAAATGCCTTTTTTTTTTTTTTCCCCCCTCCCCTTTTCTTTTTTTGATTGGATTGTATTAAGTATCCTGGAATTAAACCAGTTCAGGCTTTGGGGAAGAGGGACCTAAACTGGAGTCCCACCAGCTTGACAGGTGCGTGCAGTGACACTTGAGGGACATGTTCTGTCTGAAGAACTGTGAAGGTTAGTATAGCCTTTTACCCTTCAGTTTGGCAGTCCGAACAGTTGGTATATTTGTCAACTTAAACCTTGATTTACTAATTTCATTAAAAGCTCCAGGTCTTACTGTTTACGAGATGGCTCTTTCCTATCCTGTGTTGTATTGAGGATATGGGTGGAACACACAGATTGATGAAATGGGTACTCTGTGTGTTCAATCAAGAATAGTTGGCAAGCGCTGAACAGAAGCGTTAAGTTCCTGAAAGTGTTGTAGTATGGCTTTTTGATAACTCTTGTTTCTCTCTATCTTAAATTCTACTGCTTGAGGAGACTTGGAAGTAGGAGCTTTCTTATTTATGATAATAACAAAATTAGTCTTGCTCACTAATTAAAGATCTTAATGATGTTGATATTTTTATTTTGCACATGGGAATCATGCATAAAGATGGGTTATTGCCAAGTAAACATTTAAACAAAACTTGAAATAAAGGCAATTCATTTTATGTAGTGTTTACATACGAATGAAACCAGTCACTTTTGTTGGTAATAATTTTGAGTAAATATGAGGTTTTTAAAGTTGTGAATTAGTTTCTTTAGATTGTTCTGTTTAAAACTGTTGTTTTAATATTTATATAATGTCAAGTGGAAGCATCCTGTGCAAGAAGAAAATTTAGGTTTTTGGTTTCCTGTATTCAGTGAACGCTGATGTGTTGTTGACTGTCTGTATGTCAGCATTGGATGAAATCCTGGCACTGTATCTTGCAATCTCCCAGTTTAAAAATTGCTGCTTTTGTATAATCAGCATGAAAACAGTGGGCTCTGACTGTAAGAGCTCACGCTTGTATGTGATAACACAAAATAAAAACCTCATAAACAGGGAGGGAGTATTGATAGATAGTTAAGGAGTTAAGGCCATATTCTTATCATCAATGGCTTAGTCATTGTGTTAATAATTTTTTGTGTGATTTGAAATGTTAATACAACCTTCAATTTGCATCAGAGCAATAGTTAAATAAGTGGGGATATGTATATAGTGATAGGACAAGGAGTAGTGGTTTTAAACTGAAGGAGAGTAGATTTAGATTAGATGTTAGAAAGAAATTCTTTACTGTGAGAGTGATGAGACACTGGACCAGGTTGCCCAGAGAGGTTGTGGATGCCCCATCCCTGGAAGCGTTTAAGACCAGGCTGGATGGGGCTTTGGGCTACGTCATCTAGTGGAGAGTGTCCCTGCCCATGGCAGGGGGGTTGGAAATAGGTGGTCTTTAAGGTCCCTTCCTTTCTGTGATTTTGTGTCTCTTTTAAGCTCAAAAGTAGATTTCCAAATATTCTCTGTTCCAAAAGTTTCTCTATATGATAACACACTATATGTTCATATTTCAGAAAGCTTTATGTTCACAACTGTGTATTTAAAAAGCCCTTGAGTATAAATAATTGTTTTGAACAAATGAGACCTTCATTACAGTTAAATCTCTGGATTTAGTCAGTAAAATATTTAAGAATATATTGTAATTTCACAAGCTTAAATATTGTATTTTTTCATCTTTTATAGAGATCAAGACAATTTTTTAGTGTAACCAATTTATTTGTTTACAGCTGCGAATATATGGCTTGAAAGATTGGGATGTTTTATGTAGTCTTCATCAACAATGTAGATGTAATTGCCTGAAGTTACTTAAGCTTTCTCTTCTTTATTGTATCTTACTGATGGAATCCTTTGTACACGTGTAGACTATATCTTCCTCTTATTGATTCTTCTATGCCCGTGGCACATTAGAGCTTATATTTTCTGCATAGCAAAAAGCTATTTCCGCAATGTTCAACAACTGCTTTTGGCTCTTTGACTTTATTTGTTGTCATGAAATTGCCATACATTCGTCTGTATTATTTTGGTGAGAAATTAAATTATTACAGTGTGATTAGAGGTGTAGAAGTCAGACGGATTGTCGATCTGTGGTGCATCGAAAAGGTTGTTTTGTGGGATAGGAACATTCTTGTGTTTGTCAAGAGATGGTACTCTGTGACTGTTTTCCTTGTGCTTTTTTTCCTTTATGTGTGGTGTTTGAGTATGTGTTTGGTTGTGCTCTGCCCTGTTTCTTCAAACAAGAGACTGTGTACTGTGACCCCCACAGCCAGCTGAAGGAAAATAAAGGGGGGGTTTTAGGTTCTTCCATCATTCTATTATACTTAGGGCTACCCTTGGATTTGAATATTCGTGCAAGAAAAAAATGAACCTAACTTGGCTAAATAAAGAAGATATATTTTTTGTTGTTGGGTTTTTAATAAACTGTTTCTTTTCCCCTGATGATTAAGCAGAGTGTTAGAGATTTTTCTTTAGTCCTGCTGCTGTCCCTGTACTTGCATGCAGAAGATGACCTACTGTGGGAAATTATGTCTAAGGCTATCTGGTGAAAAATTGTAGGTCATAGCACATGGTGGAAAGAAAACTATGCTTATTAGTATGGAAATTCTGTCATCTGTAGTCCTTGGATATTCTACCAAGAAAGAGGTCCTCATGCAAATGAAGTTTATTTTGAGGTTTACTGTGGGCTGAGTTACACATTTCTCTCCAGACATCTTGCCTTAGTTTTGGTTTCATCAATCTGCACATGTATATAAAGATGACTGTCTCAGTATAATTCATGAAGTTATTCAGTTCTGAGCTGTGTGGATACCAGTTTTACACTACATTAAACTTTCTGCCTCAGAGGGTGCTTATCAGGTAAACCAAATGAAGTAAAAGAGAGATGAGAGAAGGCTGCTACAGGTGTAAATTTAAGTGAACAGTAACTTCCTAAAGAGGGGGGAATCTAACAAGACTTCTCTGGAGGTCTTATGCTTTTTTACAATGCTGCTCGGTACAATTACAAATAGAAGTGATGGCTACCATTATTTCATTGAAGCTTTTTGCAAAGGTTTGTTAGCTTATGGTACAAGAGCAATCACAGAAGATTTGTTTTTGATCAAATTCTGTAATGCAATTTGTTAAAACATATAAATACATCAAAACCCTGCAGGGACACTTATACTTTTAAAAAAGGAAATAGTTTGAATCCTTATAGGACTTGATTAAAAACAAAAAAAACCTCCAAGCAAACCATTTTAGAAAGAATTTTGTGTTTTGTTCTTTGTTGTGTGCTAACAAGTCTAACAAATCTTAAGGAGGCTGTGACCGAATTTACTTCAGTTCTAAGGAAGAAAAAAAAAGCTTTTTTTCTTCAAGTGGTTTTGTTTAAGTGTTCACATGTACAGTTGCTTGAAATGACATACCTTACCGAGAGCTCCGCATAACCAAATTGATGCGTAGTCCAGATTATAAATGACTTCCTAGAGACAACTGGGGAAAAAATAGCAGCTTCTGATTTCATTGTGTGCTGAAGTTGGAGAATATTCGTGTATTTCTGTAACTGGTTTTTTGTTGCTTTTGGTAGACCATTAGGAGTTGTACTCAGCAGTTAAAGAACATTTTTTAACACGTGTCAAATAACCTTGAATTTTTAATGTTTGAAAATGAGGATTAAATATCACATAGCCATTCATTTTGTGGTCTGCTGACATTTCCTTGAAAAAGCTAGCGTAAACTGCAGATCAGCAAATTCCCTGCTGTTAAGCTTACAACTTCCCTGGTTTTATAATTATGTACAGCTGATTTTAAAACAGGTTTTCACATGCTCATTGGTGCAGTGCGAAAGCACCTTGCAGGAAGTGTTGGGTTTATCTATCGGCTGTGTAACGAGTCCCTTGCTGCAACATCTTGCCCCTCCCCTAAGCAACCAGCATCCACTGAGCATAGTGGCTCTGCTAGAGTTGCTTCTGTTTTCATGGAGGAGATAGCAGACCTCACACTGCAGCAGGTGGAGCTGCCTTGGTGGATCTAACCCTGGGTTCTGGCTGAGAGGATCCGAACGGTACTTTGGGGCCGTGAGACAGTTGTCACGTCAAGCTGACGCTAACATAATTAAATATAAAGCTGACTCAAAAAATTTAAAAATGGACACAGGATTTTTTCTTTGCTTCTTTTTTACGATCTGGTTTCTAACTTGAAGCAAATTTTTTCTTTTCCTGAAGGATTCAAGCTATTTTATATAAAGGTTTATTTTTGAACACTATGGACTTAGATTAAATGTCAAATACAGGCAGCAAGCAGCGCTTACAGAGGCATTTTTCTGGAATCTCAGTCACGGATCGATTGAAGTGCACAGGGTCTGAAAAAATGTCTCCTAGCATAAAAAACTTGGATTGTTTTTCTCCGATGCTATGCCACTGTAAAGTAGCATGTACCAACAACACAATATCTTTAATGTTTGGATGTAAGGTGGGTCTATAAAAGGACTTTCCTGGAAATGTAAGCTGCATTTAGTGAATGATTGCCATTATGTCTAATGTAACTGTACCTTAAATTTCTGATTAAATAGTGTGTATTTTGTTCCATGCCTTACTCTATTATCAGAGCTCTTGGTGATTATGACAGAAGTAATGAATTATCATGCCTACTGTTTAAAGATCCCTTTGAACAACGTTTTGAATTTACTGAATGCCGCATGTAAAATGTCGTCATTCTCCATTAATCAGCATTAATCATCATGTAATCAGTTTATTGCACTTGGCTTTCATTTTCTTCAGCTGTAGAGAATTAAATACACAGGAGACTTGCACTGAGGTGCAGGGCTGGAAATGCCTCCTGACATCATATGGATGGAAGCAATTGTTAGTGGCAGGTTTGGGTTTAACAATGCCCTCGGGCATTTAGTCATTTTAGGACTACATCAACTGTTTAGGTTTCAGAGTAATAAAACATAATAATTTGGTAATCCTCAGAAAAGTAAACAGAATATATTCAATGTCTTGTCAAAAATGTTTTTTCCAGTAAAATTAATGCCCAGTGTGAAGGATATGATGAGAACACTAAGTACTGGGAAGCATCTTTAATTTTTAAGGGATATGGGTGTGAAGTTACTTTTGAGACAGAGATTCAGAAATCTTTCTCTTCAAAACTTATTTTGCATATTTGGTGTTTCCAAGTCAGTGTTTATTGTTTTTAACAAAAAGTACTTGAATTAGATTTTTATTTTATAAATTGGGAACAGTTTTGTGTGTGTGTGTACACATATACATACATATGTGTGTGTTGTGTGTGATGCATTTTTAGATATATATCACAAAAAGTTGATGTTGAATAAATGTCACCTAGGTTGGGAGAGAGGAATCTGAATTTTATGGATCTTTAGATAGTGTGAATGATTTATTATGAAACTTAAAGTTGAATATTTCCAGGAGGGAAGAATTTGCCTTGTTTTGAATCCACTTCTTTCATGTGTCCAAAGTGTTTTTTTCAGCTGAAAATGTGTATATATTTATTGATGCAATTTGGAAACTTTTTGCTATAAAATTAAGATTTCTTTCCTTTTTGTGGAACTTCATGTCCCTCTTATTTTTAAGATATTCTCATGTTTAAATAATAAACTTGGGAAGAAAGCCATGGCACGCAAATACTATCTTGATTTTCATGTTGCCAGTTCAACTGCAGAGGAGAGATGCTGTTCGCTTTAAGACAAAACTAAAAATATCCAGCAAATATCCAGAATCCACTTTAGGCATTTTGTGTCGGATCTGAGCGATGGCGGCATTTTCCCCTGCACTCGCGCGTCAGCGGCTCTTTCTGTCTGTCGGAACGCATTAGCGACTCCTCACCTTGCTCCGATTCGGCTCACCCCGGCCCCCCGGGCGCAACCTGCCCCGCGGAGGCGGCAGCGTACGCGGGGCGGCGGGGGGTTCCGCGGGGCAGGGCGCTGCTGGGCCGACTGGGAGCTCCGCGGCCCGAGCTGGGAGACCCGCGGCCGCAGGGAGCTCCGCCGCCGGCACCTGCCTCTCTGCCGGGCCTGGGAGGAGGAGGGGAGGTCAAGCGCTTCGTACAAATCACAGTCGGCAGAATTCTTTATTAACGTCATTTGGCAGCATGCTAAGCGGTGGTGTATCTTGCAGACCAGTAGTTTCTTGAGCCCAATTAATTTAGCAATGTTGTGTTTTAAAATATCTTAAGATTATTTATGCATAGGCTTTAATTATCTTCAAATAAACATGTATTGCTGTTACGACAGCGTGGGTACTCTACACTATGTACATCCCCAATGAATGGAAGGATTTAGGTTTAAATAGTTGTGACCTGCTGGTAATGCAGAGAGATTTTGCACTAGGCACTTTCCTTTTCTTGAAGAAAAGTTAGAGGGTTGTATTTCACTAAAAATAAAATACTCTTGTCCTCCGAGAAGATAGCCTTTGAATACTGAGTCAATATTTAAATGACTGTTAAGCAGTAATTCAGGATAACCTCTTCAGTCCTTTACATAAAGAAACAATCTCTTACAAGTAATCCTATGAAATTTACATTTTCCTGCTGTGTTTTGACCACATATGAAAAGAACATTCACAATCTGACTGTTCTGTTTTTGATATCTTTTCCTTGGCATTCTGGAACAGGTGAACTTCTTCACTACAAATATTTCTGGTGTTTTTGTGAATTTATATATACTTATCTTAAATTGTTGTATCAGTTCTGGATATCCATGGCATGAAGCATTACATAAATACTTATATTTAACACTAGCTGGGCATTTTGACATTTGGTGGAACACTGCGACCTAAATAAACATGTTCTATGCAGTTTCATTCAAGATACAATGTCAGACTGAAACTGTCCAAGGGGGGTGAAATGCCTTATGTTTTTGTCTTAGCTGTAATTATTAAAGGAAAACAGTGTTTTTGAGAATGAAGCAGTTAGTTACTCAAAGTACTGAACTTGTGTTTTAAAAACCCCAAAGACCAAAAAATTTGCTCTAGTATTTCAAGTCATTCAGTTTTACATATGTTGAGGCCTAAGCTGAAAATAATACCCTATGTCCTAATCTATGGTAAGTGAAGAAGTTCTGAAAATACACAAACACATGTCCTCTTTTCTTACATGACTGAAGTGTCCTTTGTTAGCCACAGGCTACAGCTTTTCAGTGTGAATTGCTGTTCACCTGCAAAGAGACTTTATTTGGCTCTTGTAATCTGCCTGGTTCTTACAAATGAAAAGTTTTCAGATTAACTTGAGTTCTGCAATAGTGGAGCATACCTTTTGTGTCCTTTTCCTCCATTTGGAAGGCACTATTAATTTCCTAAGTGCTAGTTTCTGGTTTAGCACTTCTACTAGTCTACAGGGAAGACTGGTACAAAATGCATTAGCATCTTAGTATGCTATTCATTTTTGGATTAGTTTTGTTTTAGCAAGATTGGCTGTATTGTTGCTTTTGTTGTTAGACCTGTTGGAGCTTATTTTCTGCTGAATGGTATCTTCATGTCAGAGTTGTGAAGGTTGGTTTGGGGGGAGATGGGAGGTTTAGATTTAGATTTTTCTACTCATCTGCTTTTGACATACTGTATCCTAGTCCTTTTATGCACAAGTGGAGGCGTTGAATGTCAAACAGTTTTCCCAACAACTTCAGTTGCTGGAATTATCTCGTGAAGGGTCATTTCAGATCTTCTGAAAGTGGAGCAGTGACTGAACAAGGACAAGTATTGAAACTTGGGGAGCCAGGTGCAAATGGTCCAAAGCCACTTTGTTTTATCATACTGCCTGCTCATACTGCATCAGAGGGGGTCTGACCCTGTGAGCTTCTGTATATTTGTCAAATTCAGATTAAATTTACTTTCTAAAGTCCTCATTCTTAACCTCTTTCAAAACATGGGTTGAACTTGCACAGTGAAGATTAAAACTTATCTGGGGACAGACTGTATAAGCCAGGCTGTGTGTTTTCCTGGGTTTTGTTTGTAATTTTTGTTGTTTGAGGTGCGCAGTAACTTGGGAGTAGTATTGCTGCATGGGTTGGGAGGGTTAAAATCTGGAGAAGGGAAACGAGAAGGTCAACTTAGGAACTTCTGTTGTTTTTTAAGTGTCCTTTCACTCTGTTATATTAAAGCTGGTTTAGCACTGATTTTTTTTTTCTTTGTGCATAGAGAAGATACATTACTGTGGTTTCAAATTTCTTTTCACATCAGACAGCTGATTGGTGTGTATGTCTGATATGAATTGGATTTTGATACACATCCCATTTTGAAGAGAACTGTAGTTACTGCTGCCTTCCATTTTGTCATTAAATTATCTGGTAGTTAAGGACATTCTTGCATAATTAATTTTCTGTCCATGAACATGGCATTCTGTATGGCTTGAATCTCTGGAATAAGGGCATTGCATGCTGTTGTGGATATGGGTCACCAGTTTAGGGCTGGGGTTTGTTTAAGTGTTCTTTAAATAATTTCATTTCTTTCATTTCTGTTTCAGTAAGATTTCTCATTGGAGGTTCTTTAAAAAAACCTTTAAAACCACAACTTAATTATCTCTAGGGGGTAGATTAAGTATGAATCTGTTTGAAATATCTTCTTTTTAAAATGTAGGTAACAGCTTAGGCAGACTAAAGTGAACCTTTTTAAGGATGAGTTTCCTAAAACTTTTCTTTGCTTTTTGTGTGAACAGGTGATCTATAATCTGAAAAACGGTGCTATAAAATGTCCAGAAAATCCTTGTTTGTCCTGCAGATTGTTGCAGATAGTCTGTTCATCCTTATTTTTGTCAAACTCTGCCTGGCCTGGGAACAGGAGCAGAGAGGCCATGGGCCTGAACAATTAACACAATGATTTCACTGCAGTGATTTTGGACCATCTTCTTGTGTGATGTAAACTGGCATTAGTTTATTAAAGTAAATGGATTTTTCAGTAAATAATGTAGTCCATAGTGTTTGGTGACAGTTCAAAACTCATTGAAGGTATAATCTAGCCTGAAGAAATCTTGTTAACTATGTTGCATCAGTTGTATACCTGCAACTGAATCCTTTGGGGCAGTATCTGTCAGATGTCTGTGTTAAATATTTAGCTCTTGGTTGCTTTGGACTATAAATTATGATTATAAAGTATACAGCAGCCCTTAAAGCTTTGTAAAAATAGTTAAATTGCTTGGCTACTACCTGAGTGCTGGGAAACTTCTGAGATGTGCAGCTGAGGCACTCCATCTGCAAGTTCAGAGCTGCTTTGCCACACCTGCCTCTCTTTCTTGTCTTTGATCTATCTTGCCCATTGCTGGGTTGTCCCTTCTAATCTAGGGTCTCCTTGGAGCTTGGATTTGGGTGCAGGATTGGATTCTCTTGGTTGTACGCAGAGAAATGGAGTTGGGCTGATCTTATTCTCTACCTGCTTTTCTCACTATTATGCCAGCACTGCTGCATGTCTCACCTTGTTGTGAGCCACTTTAGGGAATTAAAGAAAATCTAATATTGCTGGAAGAGGGAACAAACATTCTGCTAGATTAGCTTGCTGAGCTTGCTCACCATCTGATGTGTGCTAGCAGCAAGGGGCAGGGAGACATACAGCTCAACTAAGAGGGATTGGATAGGTCCTTTGGACAGTAGCTGCCCTTGGAGTGAGCTAGGCTGTGTTGTGAAACAGTATCTTTAGACTCCTGTGGAGGGTAACTTGCAGCGGCTTTTGCTTCATATGCAGCAGCAGAATTAACTTAGTGTGGCTGAAACAGTTGACTGAATCCTTGTTTAAGGGATGGCAGCTCCTGGCAGAGGAAAGGAATAGGTAATTTTGGATGGTGGCTGTTGGACCATGCTATATCACTGGAATACACTACCTCAGTCAAGAGGCATGGTATTTCAGACGTGATGATCCATAGTAAAGTACTGTGAAACACTTCCACTTCTATGGAGAATTGGCTGTTATAAGATACAGTAATTTGCTTTACTTGAAGCACTTTCCTTGCCCTTTGCAGAAATTACTTTTGAGCGTAGTGCGGTACCTTTCAGAATAAGTAGTGTTATGGATGTTCTGTTTTCATGCACTACTTGTCCTTGTCTTCTATTTGCACTTTGAAACATTATCCTGTAAGTATTTCAGTTAGTGTATTTTAAACATGAATTCTGTTTTTGTTGGGGGGGGTGTGTGTGTTTGTTTGGGGGGGGGGTTGTTTTGTTTCAAGTTGGGAAATATTTTGCAAATAATAGTAAAGTCAGTCTTGTATATTGCATCAAAATCCAATTAGCACTTCACATTTAAGATTTTTTTTTAGAAGCTTGTAGCCCATGTCAGTGCCTTGTATGAGACAGCATCCTTTACTGCAACATTTGTAATGTTTAATCTAAATTATAATGATATACTGATCTATTAAAACTTCATATGTACTATGTTGTTGTAAGTGCTGATACATTGTATGATGTAAATGCATGTTTCTTAGTGAAATCTAGAGCCTGCTTACACTGAGGCATGTCCAAATGCCTGTTTCTAACAAATGTTTCCAGTTTCAGGAAAAAAAATCAAGGTAATTCTGTGCTTTGCCTAAAGGTGTTGACTGTTCTGTAAAGGAAGTTTAATTTTGATTGACCTGTGACTATTTTATTATTAAAATCCAAACTGGAATGATCCACTTCTAGCTTTCCACAGGGTCTTGTCTGAGATGAACTGGGAACTTAATCCACTTTCAGGTCTCATTTTCCTGTATTTCCTAGTCAAATCAAAGCTTGAGATCTGGCAGGGAAATCTTGGATCACAGGTCCAGCCAAATACTGCCTTCACCAGTGGAGCAGGCTTCTTTAAGCTAGCAGAATTTCTGCTTTCTCTGCTGTATTGCAAGATATTTTCTGTGCTTCTTGCAGCTCTACTGTTTATTTTTTGTAATTTCCAATGTGATTGTTATTTATGCATTGATGATGTTCACTTGTATTTTTGGCCAACACTGTTCTTTAAACAAAAAAAATAAGTCTTCATGTAAGACAGGCACACAATGGTGTGTGAGCAGAAAATGAACGGGTTAAGCGTTACAGGTAACTGATGGATCATTTCAAGCAATTTCTTTCTAGTTTATCCTGTCAACTTTATAACTTTGTGATATTGCAGGGCTTTTCTGTGAAGGGTAACCTGAAATTGTACTTGCATGTAACTGTTAGCAGGGTTAGTTGTCATACACTGTTTATCAGGTACTGCCTTGGTGTAGTGTTCCTGTGCTTATAGACAAATGGGTTACTTGCACTCATCTACTGAATTACGGAGTATAAATGACTTACCAAGAAGATGACTATTTTTGACTTAAACTGTAGTACGTAGATCTTAGAATTCTTTAAGCACCTTCTCCTCCCCTCCCCGCTGTAAATGTTTTCTATCCTAAGTGTACTTTAATAATAGGAATAGCTTTTTCCAAGTTGAAAATGATTATATGTTTAGAAGGCTTTTCTGTTCCTTTAATGACATAACATGCTTTCCATGTAAACTAGTAACAACTAGGTGTGTACTCTGGAGTATAGTTGTAGTGTGTGAAAGTGAATGTGGTTATAAAATGTTGAGGTGCATCTTATGGACACAATAAACCCTGCTGGAATAAGGTCACATGACTTCAGCTTTCAACTTTAGTTTTAACTAGCAATAAACTGCATGGACTTCCTAAAGTGCCTCAGAACTGTCTGAGAATACCAAGGTGAAACTGGGGTGAAGCTTATATTTAAGTTTTTTGGTAATGTGAGCCCATGTTAGCTCTGGAGTTTGGAGGTGCTGAATGAGCAGGTAACTCTGCAGTCCAGAGGATGCGTCAATATTATGTATGCTCCTGATTTCATTAATAACTTTTGGTAGGGATCTGCTGGTGTGGATACAGCACAGTCTGACTAGAACGCATCCCTGGTGGTGAAGTAATAGGTTCTGTTTTTTTAAATGGAATACAAATGAATAAGACTGAGACTGAATAATGTCTTGTGTTTCTGTTTGAAGACTTACTTGTTGAGGAAGCTTAATCTGTCTAGTAACAAAGCCACATTTTATTTTTTTCATAATGAAGCTAGCAATAGTGAATTGCTATATTGATACCCCAGTATAAAAGCTGAAACTCTGTAGCTGACAAAACCCACTTTTGGCAGATGTGCTAAATTGGAAGTATGGAAAAAATCTTTTGAGGCTGATAGTTTTTAAAGGCAGGTCAAGGTTGATAAATCCGGTTGATATTGAGAGTTTCTGCTATTAGTGAATGATGTAGTGTTAAAAGTGTTTGTAAGAAAAAACACTTTAATGGAAAAGTTCTTTGGAAAAGAGTTTGGGGACATATTACTGTATGCAAATAGGCAAAAGAAAATTAGGTAGCTTTATAATAGTTCTAGATGGGACTAAAAACTCTGAAACATTTTTAGACAACATCACTCTTTAAACTGAAAATACTAATTAAACTTTTATTTCTAGATTTTATTGTCTTGAAGTCAGCAAGGTCAGATAGAAATAGTTATTTTTCTGACTTAGGTTTTCTGGATAACCTTTTCACATTTCTGTGGTGGACTGATCTTTTTCTATAATTGTTTTCTTCAGAAATACCGCTACCAGGATGAAGATACACCTCCACAAGAGCACAGTTCTCCACACATTACAAATGAGGTGACAGGTCCAGAGCTGGTTCATGTATCAGAGAAGAATCTGTCACAGATTGAGAATGTCCATGGATTTGTTTCCCATTCTCATATTTCACCAGTAAAGGTAGGCATTTTTAAAGTTATAATAAGAGCGAACTGTTTTGATCTCCTTTCTAGGGATATAATTTTGTGGCGGGGGGGGGAAATAGATGAGATACACCTGCTCCTGTGTGTTTATGAAACTGTTCATTTGTAAAATTCACTTTGTAGATGTTAAGGCATTGCATGATACTGCCAGGCAGTCTCTGCAAACAAGTGAGACTTGTCTCTAGAGTGTTATATGGGACCTCTAATTATCTGTTTTAATTGAGCTTTATCTAACTACCGTGACTTGTAAAGACACTGATGCAAAACCCAGAACAGTGTTACAGAAATAGATATGAATGACTTTACTCTGCCTTCCTCTGCTCAGATGTGATCTAAGCTGAAAAAGTTTTAGTTTTCTTGTGGTGTGTTGAATATACAACTCTACTGCACGGTTCTGCAAGAAAGAAACCACATCTCATTTAAACTATTCTGGAAATAGAGTTAAGCAGTGTGTAAGTATAACTACAAAATGTAGTGAGGCCTTTTCAAAATACTGTGTATCTTAAGTCTCTGAGGAGGATTACCGTTATCTTTCACAAATTGGTATGTGCTGGGAAGTCACCATTTGATAGTAAAGAATGTGTATAAGAGAAATATCATCATGCAATTTGTTACTATTTATACCATACATCTAACTGTTTTCAAGTGACTATTAATTTCAAAGCAATACATGGTAGAACTGAAATTTTTCTGATTTTTTTTTTTTTATGTGAAAACTGGGGTGGGTGCTTCAGGTTTCAGGTTTTTTATCATCATTTTGTGGAACTTTGAATTCTGATGCTAAGTTGGCTGCTGGCTTGATTCTCTCCTGAAGAAGTTAACAACTTTGCATAGATCATTTATAAGCAGAATCTGAGGTCTAGGTATTTGGAGAGAGGGGTGCATCCCTGGTTTCATAGGCCCTGGGAATCCTGATGGGACCTTTTAGAGTAAAATCCTTTTGAGCTCATAAAATTTCTTTTCAATCAAATGATGATTTGCTAAAGACATTGGAATAAATGCTGTTGAAACTTGAACTTGAGTATGTCAGGAGGAAACCAGGGTTGCTACTGTGTTATTAGCATAGCTGGTCCTTCCTTTTTTTGTCCTGATGATCTGCAAGATGTTCATAGTTTTGGCCTATCTCATGATGAAGATCAGTTTAGCAGCAACAGCTTTGAGTTAAGAGTTCTTTGTGTAATTTATTTGGTATGTTGGCTTGATGCACTGTGTAGGGACCAGGTCTTGGCTAATATACAAGATCTTGATTAGCTTTGTTCAGTAGTACATTTACTTAAGGAAAGTAAATGTAATAGAGGATGTTGTGTTTATTACATAAAATAATAAGAGAAGTTTTTTTAAAAATAGAAATGTTAAGTGCACTTGAAATTTCAAATACAGAGTTATTAGTTTGAAGAACAACTGTAAACAGTGGGTTTATGATCATATGCTGCTTTTTAAGAAATGCTGCGGAGGGCAGTACAATCAGATTTTGAGGAATACCTTTTTTTTAGCAAGCCCTCTGCAATCCAGAACAATAATACGGAACATGAATAGAAGATAGTAAAGAAGGGAGATGCCTAGTTTTAACTAGTTTAATTTTTGTTCTTGAGAAGCTTTCACATTTTCTAGGACTTAAAGCAGCTTTTACAACTTGCTTGGACAGGTGGGTGGTTTTCAAAGAGCCACTTTCAATGACCAGGAAAAAAAAGTGGATCCCAAATTTTTGCAGGATGAGCATGTGACTACTGTTTATCAAATGTTCCACATTAACTACTGTAGTAACTCAAGGTGGTTTACCTTATTGACAGAGAGGTGGGCTGCCCCAGATTCAGGTTGAGGTGAGATATTGCATGTTTGCAATTAGGGTGAAATAACTGATACTAGCTGTACTGATTTAAAGTTTAAACTTGAGACGGGGCTTACAGGTTTTGCCTGGTTAGGGTGGAGTTTTGTCAGTTTAGGAAGAAATGTATACTTTGTACATCTCAAGCATCAAAGCAGTGAACTTGACCTGGGAGATTTTGTGTCCCCAGTTCCCTATTTACTACTGTGTGAAGTGGAACTCTTCTTAATTCTGTAAAACAGCTTTTTTGAAGTTTGACTATTTTCACAATCTGTTCATGATTCTCTACCATTCAACATTCAAGTCCTTCACAAATATTCTGTCCCAGACATTTAAATAATATTTTCAGGTATGTAGGCAGCTAGTACTAGCATTTCTTCAGTATGAGGTTTCAAAATTCCTCATAGAAACTTGTGATTACAATGTGTTATGAAATAAAATGTGATTGAGTTGAACTGACTTTGATGCAATTGAAGCAATACATTGCTACCAAGATTGACCACTAGATGGTGATGCTACAAAAGGATTTATTTCAATTGTTAAACTGATTTTAGCTTCTCTATTGTATCTTCAGATTGTTTTTTTTAATTTAACATTTGTTTTTGTTAAATAGCTCCAACTGAGTGAAATCTGTCATAGATAAGATACCAAACAAATTTTTAAAATGTGGGGTGTAAGTTGGAGTTTTCTGTCAAGGAAAAAAGCTTTGAGTAATAGATTATTACAAGGCTTTAAAATAATGGCTCATGATATAATAGATTATTACAAGGCTTTAAAATAATGGCTCATGATATAATAAGACAAAAACAAAACTATCTTAAATTGCAGTATTCTTCATTTAAAGTAATCTGTGCATGAAAAAATATTTATAGCTCTATATTTGTGATATAGCATGGCATTTCAGTATTGAAGTGTAGATCCCAGTTGGGGCTTGTATATATTTCTGTATTATGTTTGTGTATTATATGTTGGTATTTGGGGCTATTAATTCACTGGTAATACAGAAGCTCCAAAGGAAACATGCAATAATTTGTAAACTACGAAATGTATCTTGTATGGGAAAGATACACCATGACTAGTTTGATAAATGTTAATCTTTATCCTGCTCTGTAATAAATTCTTAATATTGCAGTAGTCACCGCAGTTCCACTATATCCACAATTCCCATTCAAAATTTGTATGAGGCTGTTCTTAGAGAGTTTTCCAAGTATTTGATAAATTTATAAATAATATGGTGTGGCTGCCTGCAGTAACAGGAAGCTAGACTTACTGATTTAGAAAAATCTGTTCAGTTCTCTTTTTCATTAACCAAATTTCTTTTCCTGATCTGTCTCTGGAGATTTTCACCATAATGCCAATCTTCAGCAGGTGTGAGAAGCACTTGCACTTGGTTTGTTCCTTACACACATAGCCAACATTGAACAGCAGAGCATAAATGTTTTGGTTGGAACATTGTACTAGCTTTATTAGTCTAGTAAGGTATTTCAAACTGCTTATTCATGCTATACAGTAAAATTTTAATTTAATAGGTATTCTACTGGTTAGATATTGGGCATCTTTAGAATAGCTTTGTGCAATCATCAATGAAGTACTAGAACAATCAAGGAATTGTGAGAAACAGGCTTGGGGGCAAATATGTTAATCTTTAACTTAGAGTTACATAATTATGGACTCTTGAACATATTTCATTCAACACAGCTGGCTACTTCACTGTTCTCCCATGTTCAGAAATGATGAACTTTGTACAGATGGTGCTGGGAAAAGACAATACAGAGCAGGTCAGGCTTCAGATAACGCATTAAAAATCCCTACTTCCCTATATCAAAGATCTTTTTTTAAAAAATGTTTTAGACTTGTAGATTAATGCTGCTTGCCTATTTCAAGCACAGTGGTGGAGTCTTTTGTGGTTATATAAACTTATTTCAGTGAAGAAAACTATGACTTCATAATACTGTGTCAGTAAATGCAAATTAGTTACTGTTTTCCTATCTTTGAACAGTGAAGTATTTCAAACTAAGATGAAATACTGTTCCCCATTCAAAAAAGATGAAAGTTCTACCCCCACATTTTAACTACAAGAATCTTTTTGCCCAAGTGAAGCATCTGGTGCTGGGTTTGAAACTAATCTCATAATACGTTGAATACCTTTGAAGCAGTATCTTTGCCCCATGTGAGTGCCTCTCTGCTTTATCTGTGCTTACCCTGCAGTCAGAGCTGGGAGAAATTAAACTTATTCAGGCTCAGTTTGCATTAGGGTGAAAGCAGTCCTTTATTAAAATAAAAACTGTGAAGTGGAGTTTACCTTCTTTGACTTCATGAATCTCTGAACTGTTGGTGCTTGGGATGGTGTAGCAGGAAGGATTACTCTATGCTTACTCTGTTAGCTACTGAGACAGGCATTGGGTTAGTTGGGCATTTTATTTGACCTAGTGCTGTGATCATGTGCTTGTTGGGTAGGAAGTAAGCTCTTTCAGCCTTACCTTTCCTTTTGCTTAGAAGTCGTGGCCCCTGTTTCTGTGCCAGACACCCCATACTTAGTGTAGTGTATTCATTGTTTCAAAAAAGTTGCTGAAAGTATGTATCAGTGGTACCCAAACCTTGTAGGTGACTGGCTTTGTAGTCCTAGTACGGCAGTCCAGTTGACTACATGCACTGTAGTTTTACTCTGTGAAATAAATGTCTTGTGCCCACTTAGTGTATGCCTGCTTTTTTTCACATCTTTAGACATCTTTGGAAAAGTATTTCCAGGACCTAATGGTATTTAAGCTGAATGGTTTTAAATTAACTCTGATATGAAACTGCTTATCTATTAGTGCTGCAATGCTGTGTAACAGTCTACTTAAACTGACTGTGGTATCACAGGAGTAAAACATAGCAAGGTGGTACTTGTTCTTACAAGCATCCAGAAGGGAGAGGAGAAATGAGAACTCACTCTCATTTCTGTACTGGCAAAGCACAGTGAAACTATTCTAAAGAGCAGAATCAATGTGTATGTGGAGAAAGTACAGATGAGAAAGCAATGAAAGCATTGTAAAGAGAAGTTCTGTGGCACAAATGTGCATAAAGATCATCTTGTTGATGGAGGTTTCTAGGTTTTCTTAGATGCACATAATAGAATTCCTCAAAAAAAACCTTCAGAGAAATTTAAGCTGCCATGGAATAAGAAAAAAAACCAAAACAACCCACCACTTGGGATTTAATTGTTTTAAAAAAACCACCAACAAAAAGAAAGTAAAGGATAAGAAGGAAGATCAATAATCATGATGGATGGAGGTTACCAGAAGCATCTCAGAAGAACTTGTGTTCTCATTGCATCATCTCAGAGGAATGAGAGTTCAGGGTTATAATAGATTAATGGAATAACCATCTCAGTAGTCAAGTTACAGTCAAAAAGGCAAATGGAATACGAGGAATATCTGGAGAAGCAAATGGGAATAAAACTGCATTATTTTATCACTCTAGAAATCTGCTCTGTGTTATCTTGATGAAGAAAGCATATCAATCTACAAATGGTTCATAGGAGAAGGAGTAAGTGGTCAGAGGCGGGGGCAGTCTCTATACAATGAAAGATCAATCAGTTTGACTCCTCAGTTTGAGAAAGAGCTGAGTCAGGAGATATCAATAAAACTACAGTCACTAAGGTTGAGTCACTAAAATAATGAAAATTACTAGGGAATGGTTATTTCAGAAATATAAATTTATATTCAGAAATATAAACTAGCAGGTGATAGCTGTTTTATAGCCCCTAAACATAGTGATTTACAGTCAGCTTCTGACTCTAGAATAATCTTTCAGCTACTGATAGTCTTTTGGTTTTTAGCTAGGCCAATAAAGGTATTACAGCATACATTGCTTGTCTCTTCTACCCTTGTTATTCAACTGGAAGCAAGCACCTTTATTTAACTGCTTCCCGTTAATCTGTATGGGAAATAACTGCTTGTATAAATGGGCATATACACACATGCTTCCTTTAATGCAGGACAACCTCCTTTCCCTGTGAACCTGAGTCTTGTGTAATAAGCTTAATAGGTTCCCTTCTCTTTATCTCCTGGTGTTTTCCCTCCAACTCATGTTAGGTGAGATTACCATGAAGATGAAGATGGTATTTCCATTTAGAAATTAAAGATCGGTTGACATGTAATTTGCAAGATTGGTTATAATTGTAAGAAAGTTACTTTTTTCTAAATGGAGACCTTTCTAAAGATTTATGAAATCTTCAGCAGGAAGGCAGTACCTCTGGAGTTAGGAACATACCTAGAATAATGGAAATTATAAAGAAAAACTTGAACATACCCTTAGAAGTACTCATTTTTAGACTAGCATCATACTTTGGTGGTCACTTTTGAGAGGAGTGCTATAATCTTTAATTAAAATGCCTTGCCAAGTTCTTCATAGGTAACTACTCTTGAACTTCCTGTAACTGAAGAATATACAAATATCTGCAAAGGTGTCAGTTTGTGTCCTATAGTAAGAAGCAGTTGACCAAATCTGCCCCTTTCTCAGTATGGATCTGCTCAACAAATTCTTGTCAACAGACAAGAAAAACTGTAACAGATGGACCATGGGTTAATCCAAACATTAGAACAACCTAAGATACAGTAATCAACATCAAGTCTTCTTAATAACTGGTTATACTCTGTTCGCCTGAGATTTTCCCTGAGCTGTCAGTGCAGTTGGGTTCATTTTCATGACTGAAGAAAGGCCAAAGAAACTTGCATTAAACACAGGATGTTTTTATCAGTCTGGCGTGCCAAAAAGATGGGCAGGAGATTCATGAACAGGGTACGGAAGACCAGGCAATTTAATCTGCTCAGATTGGTAGGTTGTCTGAGGTGTAGTATGAGTAGTAATGTAATAATCTTTTATATTCAATATTTATACTAAAATGTGTCATTATAGAATAATCCTGCTGGGGTGTTTACGTATAAGGTAGTTTCAGCAGTAAAATATCTACTTTTTTTTACTGACCATGCAAATCACACTTGATCAAGTGCTATCCTTTCTGTCCTATCTCTCAACTAAAAGCTAAGATCAGCTTTCTAATGTATCTTAGCAGAAAGGGTTAACAATTTCTTTTTCCACAGTGTCCAATTTGACTAGTGTACTCCTGGGCTTTGGCTTAGAATATTGCATATGCTTATTAATGAGACTTAAATTTGTTATGCCAGTAAAAATTTATTAAATACAAAATTCTGAAAAGTGTAAAAAGTAAACATGAGTTTATATCTGCATTTTCAGTGGTGTGTTTTGTTCCCCTGCCTGGAGAGTTAAAGTTGTAAAGTTTTGTATTTGAGTATTTAAATTGAGTTCTGCGCATTTCTTTTGTCTCTTTTTCTGGTAAAAACCTAAATGATACTGAAAATAAAATAAGTCTTTGCCATTATTTTAGGTGGTTCTTGAATTTTCTTTATTAAGTATATCAGTTCATTTCTTTAGGATCTGTTCTTATTTTAGCCAATATTATGGTTAGCAGGATGGTAATAAAACTAATATAAGACTTTTCAAATGCTTCAGGGGTTTTGTTGTTATTGTTTAAAAAGGGTAATTGAGATATAACTGCTGTTTGCATCCACAGTTTTTGTTGCTGTGCATTTTTAGTTTCAAGGTATGCATGCTACTTGTAAAGGTATGTCCAGGAAAACTTTGTCTTTGAGATTAAAATATGGCATTATGTCATGTTTCAACTTGTCCCAGCAAGCCGATAATAAGAATTGTCTCAGGTACAAAGTTAGAGGAACTTTATTCCAAGTATTTGATGTTAATTTTTAAGTTCACCCTTGTTTTTACTCCCACCCATTGCTTTTTCTAACTGCACAAGCAACCATTCTTCTAGTCTGGACTCCATTACATTATGCTGATGTTGTGCCATCTCTAGAGTTATGCCTTTATCTTCAGGTTGCTTTGTAACTTGTAAAAAATGAGAATTTGTCTCATCACCACAGTACAGGCTCCTTCTACAAATAACCACAACTGTATCTTCTTAGGCATCAGCAAATCTTGCTCAATATCACTGACATCCATATGGAGTGTAGGTGACACAGATTGCTGTCTTGTATCACCAGCATGATTGCATAACCTCTTCCTGAAGTACTTTTTGGATTTCTGTCTCCTTTGAAATTAAATCATCATAGCCTCACTTTCAGGATTTTTTTTTTCTCCCATATGAGCCTTTCCTGAAGTGCTGATTTCTAAAGTCTCTTTGTCAGTGATGCCACGGTTGATTGTTGGCTGGGTGGGAATCATCCCTGAAAGAAGCTGCCTTAAAATGCAGCAAACCTGTCTCATCTTCAGACAGATGGATATAACAACAAGAAAAATAGGTACTTGGTGGATTCCTTATCTGTGTATTGCGTTGTTTACTTTCAGAATTTTAAACAATACTCCCCTAAGTGAGCCTCAGTTTAGACCATATGGAGAGATATATATATGTGTGTGTGTTAAAAAAAAAAAAATTCTTAAAGATTTTTTGAAAGTTATACTAATATTCTTGTTCTCTCAGATCTTTTAAAAATGTACAGCAGTGTTGACATACAAGGCCATGTGAAGAAAAAAGTAAAAAATATTTTCACTTTGACTCTTTATAAAAAGACTCAGAATTCAAAGCATGTGACTTGTAGTTTGTTCCAAACATCTTCAGTCATAGCCATAGGGATTAAGAAATTTCTCCAGTAATAAATTCATAGGCATTTTTCAGACTAGGTATTTTCTTCAAGTTTGGAAAAAGGCAGGGCTCAGGTAGGGCTGCAGTCTTCGCATGAAAAGAATTCACATTATAAAAAGCTTGTGCAGTTAAAAAGATCATTGCATCTGCTATGTCTCAGGCATTTCTTTATCTCCATTATTTATCTTATGAACGTAGCTTTGAGGACACTGCACAAGTCAGACTGAGTTTCATATAACTTAAACTGATAAGCCATTGTATTTTATGAATATTAATAAAGTCTGTCTGAAAGATGTACTCAGAATATTTGTATGTGATATGTTATTGAGCTGTACTAGTGACTAGAAGTAAATGGTGCTTTGATCTTATTACCACAGTTTTAAATTACTGTACTTATTATTTCTGCTTGTAATGTAAGCTGTCAGGAAAAATTTGTTACACAGAATAGGATTGCTGTCAGTAAGAATTTAAGCAAAAGAGTATATTGCACCAAAAAGAAGTATATGGGGGAATTTGGTAATCACCAGTAAAATGCACATCATGCAGTAGATTTGTAGAATCATTGTGTTGTAACTTGTGGCAGCTTTGTAAGGAACGCTTATACCTTTGTTCATCATGTTGAGAATTTCCTTTGTTTTGAAAATCTTTGCCCTAGTGTTATGATTGTGACTGTGAGAGCATTTTGTATATAAAAAAAAATATACCACAAACAGTTTTGATAACTCTGCTGGATTTTTGGAGGCAAGTTTGTAGTGAAAGCCTTGATACTTAGCCTTGATACTTAACTGATTTTCCAGGTAATCTCTTACATGTGAGCTGGAGGATTTTTTGTAAAAGAACTGACTATAAAAATTTGAATGGTGAACTCTGTAAGATAAATTGAATTCTTATGATCTTTAGTTACTGTGTGACTTACCCTTTTTTTACTGTAGAGAGAGCAGAGAAAATGCACACTTAGAGCAGTGATACTCTTGTGATTTGCATTGAAATAAATTTTTTTGAAAGTTCAGTAGAATTTCAGTAAGAATTTTTCATTTTTTGCCAATTCTTGTACTTTGGAGAAGTAATGTTTTCATATTTACTGATTTTGTATTATGCTTACAGTATTCATGGAATTTTGGAAATAGATGTTATGATCATGACACATTAATCATAGAGTAAGAATAAGAGTGTTGACTTCTGGTGTTTAATCTTAATATCCCTAATCTTGCTGCTTAAAAAAACCCCAACACCACAGCCCCACTAGGCACTCATTGGTACAGAGCACAAAATGACTGTTTTGTGGCACAGTATCTTCCCTCTGTAGTTGTTTTTTTGTTGGGGGGGAGAAAGGAACCAGCAAACACTTCTGTCTTGAATATTTTTTCTGAACATGTTGTTAAGGTCTTTTTACTCTGTGAAACATTTTCAGAAAGACAAAATCAGCAAACAAGTGCTATCATACTGCCTGCTCCCTGTTTTGTTCGGTTCAGGTTTATAATTTATGCAAGCAAGGAAGTGAAAAGATGCTATTGGATCTTACTACAGGCAGTGATTGAAACTTGGTTATTTTTGATCCATGCTTTCTCCACCCAGTAGCTGTTATCATGCACCACCATCCTCATAGCTGTGAATTTGTAACATGGTACTGTACCTGCTACCCAGTTTCTCTTAAATAGCTGTTGTCAGCTAGGAAGAGAAAACAAGCTTTTGATCCTGTAGGTTCTGAGAAAGGAAAAATAAGGAAAACATTTGCTTGCCTTTTTTTTTTTTTAAATTGCTCAAGATTATGCTCATTACTATAATCACAGGTACAGAAGGGATGTAGGGAGTGGAAAAGCTCAGAAGAAAAATAGCATCAGCTATCAAGAATTTTGTTTTCCTGGTTTGTAAATGATGCTGCTGTAATTCTATCTGCATTTTTTTCCCCCCCTGCTCATTCACCACTCAGCAGCTGGTAGGGAAGTAAGACTGCCTGGCAACCACCTGCAGAGCTGCAGAGATGAATTACATTTTCGGAAATAACACACTCCTCTATTCTCGCGCCAATCGAGGCAACACTAGCTCAAGCCACAGTTCTGTAGGCCCAAAGCACAAGCAGTGGGCAAAGAAAGGCTCGACAGATGAGTTACGGAATGAGCCTTCCCGTTGGCAGCAGATAGTTGCATTTTTCACTCGGAGACATGGTTTCATTGACTGCATTTCTGTCGCTGCCAGCTCCACCCAGGTAATATGCCACTTGTTGAAATTATTGTGTCTGCATGTTTTCTGGTTGCTTGCTAGTCAGAAATAGAAATTATTTCTATGTGCATGCTTTCATATCATCTCTGATTTATGAATGGTGTTTTCTGTCTGCTTTCATTTTCATATTTTACAGAGCATTGTACATTAAAGCATGAAAATGGAAATACTAAATGAGGTCTGATTTTTGTTTATTTTCCAAGTGATGAGCCTCCAACAAATTTAGATCTGAGGCATTTTAATGAAATAGTGAAATACTGAAAAATGTAGCTTGCATTGTACTGCCTAGCTCTGGAGGAGAATAACGTAGTTAAGAAATGCCAATGCCATAGCTGTAGTAAGATGACAAGTCAAAGACTGCGTATTTCCTGGTTACGGAATTGTGTTTAAAGGATTAAATAATTTAAAGTCTTAATTATATGTAGCACAACAAATTTTAGTGTGTATCAGTTTTCTGGGTTTTTTGGCTGCTGATAATCCATAAATAAGATTAAGGAATGCCTTCCTCACATGCAGAATATACTTTTAATAGTCCAGTCTGTAAGCTAAAAAAAAAAAGACGACATTTTTCAACTTAACTGTCAATCTGCTCTAAGTGCTGTTTTTCTTAATCATCATAGAAAGTCAGGTAAAAGGAGGCAAGTCAAATTTTAAGTGTGTGAATTTGGGGTGAGTTCTTAAGGTTGATATTGAGAGAAGTTTAAACTTATTCGTGTTAGCAAATGAGTATTTCTTTGGATAATAGGACAAAGAAAGATCTAAGATTGACATGTCAGCATTATTTAAAAATGTGAGATGAGATTTTTTTTTGCTTACTGTCAAACTAAATTCAGCTTTAGTCAAGATGTCATTTAACCTGAAGTACTACAAAAACTTGGAAAAAACAGAAAAAAATTGTTACCCTCAGCCACTGTAATATTAAGATAATTTGTATCTGTTGGTAATTGTTTCAAAGTTGATAAACTGGCACTTCCTCTGAAGTTTGCTTATTGTTACCTTTTTTTTTTTTTGCTTGTGAATTTGGAGTAAACAATGAATAGGAGATCTTAGAGGGGGGGTTTCACTTCCTTGTTGCAAATGTATATGAATGTCGAGGCAGGATCCTGTAGTTTCTGTAATGGACCATTATACAACTCTAAGTGATGAATTAGGTAGACATAATAGCTTTTAAGTACTGTTATTTTTTTAAAAGTCAAAACATACAGTATTAACCTTTTGAATAAATATTACGGTTGCTCTTATTTGTTTAATGCTTGAACAAATAATGTTGGGATGCATGAAACTTGCAGTTGGGCTGACTAGTCAGGACTAGAAATTTGCTGATAAATAAAATACTGAATAGCCTCTGCTTTGAGTGTGGATTGGACCAGATAAAGATCCTGAGATCCCTTCAAACCAAAGCTGTGATTCTGTGAATATCCCAGTGTTTATTCTATTTTTCTGCTATGAAAAAGAGAGCTTACCTCTGTGAAAGCCTGCCAATTTTTTTCTGTGTGTGTGTGACAGTTCTTCTGTTAAAAGGAACTGCTTATGCATGTTCATGGCCAGGAGGAGGGGAAAAAACCATCAAATATTTTCAAGTGGTTGTTAAAAAAAACAACAACACCTTAATGAGCATATTCAGAAATAATGCACTGAAAATGTTAGAGCTTGTTGAAGCCTCTTCCTCTGGAAAGATGCTGCACTATCCTCATACCTTATCCACCCATTGCAGCTGTTCTAGCCTCAGGGAGGGAAAAAGACATTTAGAGATTGCTCACTGTGGTGCAATTTTGTTTTTCAGTTCTTCTCAGTTTTTGTTCTGTGATGTAGTATTCTGAAAATTCTTGATGACTTTTATTTGTTCATTTAAGATACAGCCCCATCACTTGAATGTAATCACATTTCCAGAGTCCAAATAAATAATTAGATGTGATGTACTCCTCTAACCTTGTCTGTTGAAGTTCTAATTGTGATGGTGGGCTTTCTATAGTCTTATTCTCGTGGCATCATGATTTTCAAGACATAGAAAATCAAAATGGTTTTTAAAGTACTGGTCTCCTGCTTTCCTTGTGAATCTGCTACACAGCACCCATGTTTAGCTATCCCTTCGTTTGCTTGGCTTTCTTGGATGGGGTGGTATGGCACAGCACGGAATGGTGATACTTGCTTAGTTCCCCCCATTAGCAGTGAAAGGGGAAATGACTCCTGGACGCAAGGCTGCCTGCCCAGATCCTGCTCTGGGGCTCCTGCCCAGCAAGGTGGCAAGAGGACTTTTGCTGAAGAAGGGACTTTACATTCCAGGGTAAGGTATTTTCTGAGTAGGGGATTTGGTACCCTAAAGAAGCAAGGAAGAAGTTGGTGATGGATACAGTAGCGCTGCTTTTTGTTGTAGTTACCACTAGGTTTTTGCCCAAAAGAATACATTCGTGCACAAATGCATTGTGGCATGGAGTAGTAGTCAGGAGTGAAAGGCTACTGTAAAAAGCCACAGCACCCTGAAGACTAGCAATCCATTTTCAAACATTAAAGGTGCCTTATTTACTAGTATTGCCCCTTTTAAATGTTATTAGAAAATTCAAATCGCCCTTCTCTCATCAGAAAAAGGCAGCAGTGGAAACAGATGGTGTGAACAGATAAGCGGTCATTCTGAATCTCTGCTGGTGTCCTGCCCTAGCCAAGGTCTCCAGGGTGCTCTGCATAGAACTTGAGGTGGTTGTAGTGATTTGTAGATTTCGTGTTACTTACAAAGAGTTCCGTGATCAGACACTGCAGTCAGTTTGTAATGCAGCTGTATGTCCCATTGGGTTAATACCTGTTCCATGTGCAGTGGTGAACTGCTGTAGGGGTAGCAATGCCTTCCTGCCCTGCTAACCTCACCTGCCTGCTTTACGAGTCTGGGGAAGCTGATTTAACATTCTCAGGCTTTTGAGGCCTTTATTGTTTCTTCCTTCTGCATTCCCTGTGATGAGTGAGTTATTCAATTATAGTGGGTCCTTCAATTTTTGTCAGCAAATTTATTAATGTTTTTAATAAAAGCCAAATCTGTGGCATAAAATGAAAGATAAGGATAAAAACAAACATATGACAAATTGATGCTGTCAGAAGGGTAAATAACTAAGCTGTGAGCTTAGTAAATATATGGTTATGCAAATGAAAAATACTGGGTAACTTGAAGTGCTGTCCTAACAAGAAATATGCATGTTACATCAACAGAGATAACTATCCAGGGCAGTTCTTTCCCCCAAAGTCTGAGGGCATTATAGCAGAGATAAAAATCGCATGAATTTGTTCTCTAGAGGAATGCGTTAATATGCATTCTTTACTCTTACAGAGTCAACCACTGGGCTCTTGGAGTAATGAGTAAATGTGCTCCTTCCTCCCCAAACCCATGTGTGTAGCTGTAATGGTGGCATGTGGTGTGTGTTAGTTCAGTTAATCACTTGCAGCACGGTGGTGGTGATAAGAACTGAACCAGTGCTCCAGCTACCTGCAGGTACTGCTTGCTGCCAGGGGGTGTTAGGTTCTGCTTTCTCTCACCTGTTCTCTCACAGCTGTTATTCTGTCTCACTCAGAGTTGGTCACAGAATTCCTTCATATTCCTGTCCCATTGTATCTCAAGAAAATTACATTTTTCCAGACTGAGTCAGAGTTCAGGTAAGCAAAGGAGAAGGTGACACAGAATGTTTTGCTTTTGGAGTACTACTGCTACTGCAGGGGCTTTCTGTCTACATCGTGCCCAGGACCCTGAACCTTCAGGCAAGGCAGGCACTGGATCCCCTTTTAACCCATTGTCTTCAACTCCAGCTAATAACTTGGGTGGACTAACAGGGTCTTGCCACATGAAGCCAAGTGCATGGAAGCCTGTGAAAGAGGTAGGACTCTTTAGGTCTGTTATATAACTCTGCTAATTTATTTTGTATTGTGATAGTTGCCCTCTCAGTTGAGGCTTGTATTGATTGACAAAGTGTTTTGAAAGTCAAATACAGGCCAGTCTGTCTTTCACCAGCTGTCAGCTTACTAAACAGCTCTAGCATGGCTCCTGTGGTATACCATTTCTGTTTTGCTGCCAAAGCTGCTGTATATGTTTCAGTTAATACAATTATGAAGTAAATGACTGTGACAGAACCACTGCATGTGAAGTGAACACCGTCTTCTTCCTGTTCTTCTATTTTGGTCTACAACATCAAGAGCTCTCTCAATTATGATTAAGGATATGCAGGATGTTTCTTTTACTTTGAAGAAGCTAATGTAACAGAAATGTCAGATGTTTTTATAAAACATGAGTTTGTCTTTTAGAATGATCTGCATCCATGTTTGAGAGCTGACATGCTATCATGTGTTGTGTAACTTAAGACTTTTAGTTTATACCTGGCTCAGAATCTTGGCAAACTTTGTGTCCACAGCCTTTCTGGGATTTAGAGTAACTCAAGGAGAGACACTGTTGTCCTGTTAAACAGGAGGAACTGAAGTCTTTATGTGCATACTAGCTATGCAGTCTCTTTTGAGAAGAAAATGGTTCTCTTTTCTAGAACCTGTGATGGGGCCAGTGTTTTCCCCAATACTCTAAAACAGAGGAGGTACTTGAATTTGTCTTTATGAATAACAATTACTTCATAAAATTTTCAGTGAAGCAGGAAGGCTGTTGAGCTCTGTTTTTTATCTTTTTTTTTTTCTTTCCTGAAAAGCATGTTATATAGTTCAGTTTTCTGAATCATTGAATAATTTTATCTTTTTGTCAGAATCTTTTTTCCCTAGTTCTCAGAAGTGTTTCTACGCTGTGTAAAAACCACTCAGTGTTAAGTAAACTCCTAGTCCCTGATGGGTAATTTGTATTTCTCTGTTCCTTCCTTAGCCTCATCTGAGTTTCGTAGTGTGATTTTTATTGTCACATAATAACCAGTGATTCCTGTTTCATATGTCTTATTCTGCCATCTCTTGAGACCAGTTTTCTTTATTCTACTGATACATTTGAGACCTCCATATTACACCTTTACACTGAGTCGACCTCCCAAGTATTTCACTGCACGGAAACAAATACGCATTCTGGAGCTGTTGGAAAATGCCAGATGTGCATATCTGTAGATCCCTTTATAAAAGATGCCTTTGTAAGGCATGAACTCTTTTTGCCTAAGCCTACCTGTTTGGGCTACGCACACAACTTTTGCCATCACAAGGGCATGACAGTCTGATTGAAGAATGTGTCTTTCACTACTCTCCTTGGGAGTGAGTTCAAATTAGTGTTTGACATGCCACTGTTTGCCAAACTTCAAGCACATTGTGAAGCATTTCCAGCACAGTTCATTTTTTTTGTATTACTTTGGCAATCCATAAAAGATGAAAAAGTCGGAAAAACTTCCACCTCTTCATGTGTGGCATCTCGTGTGCAATTGAAATGAAGTGCCTCATCCTTGTTTATTAGTATAACCGCATCATTCACACTTTGCTTATCATGTAATGCTCTGTAAAACGAGTCCCAGTGGATGCTTTCCTCCCTTGAGAAAGGATACTTCCTTTAACGCTGTTTCTGATGTGCCTTCCCAAATTTCATTTAGGTGAAGACTGCATAGTTCCGTATATGATTTCAGGAACATTAAAGGTTTCTCCAGTTAGAAAACAAGAGAAATCCTCCTGATCAGTTGGGACTATTGCTGCAACTGACCCTTTGCTAACCAAGCACTGTAATGAAATTCTAGCAGATGGAAGTCTAACAGGGCAGTGTAGTTGCAATGCTGGTCTTGGACATAGGCAACAACAACAATAGTATCAAACACATCAGTAGACTTTGAGAAAGACGTAACCACCCTGTCAGATGTTACGTTCATATTAAGCCAGCACTCTCAATCCCTCCATTTTTTCCCTTACAAAAATGGATAGGAGCATTCCTGTTTCACATCAAAAGACTGATAACCTTGTGCCATCTGTCAAGGAGGCTCAGAAAACTAATACAGAGGTCAAATTCAGTACTGAGACCTGACTTCTTGTTAATACCACCACCACCTAGTAAGTCTTCCCTGAATTCTGTATGTGCCTTTTTAAGGACCTGCCTTTTCTGGTTTTGCCCGAGGTAGCATTAGCAACAGTCATTTCTATACCAGTCAAAATTAATTGGGTCAATAGTCTCTCTGAAAGCAGTCTGTCATGACCAAAATAAAATAAAATATTGTCCTGTCTTTGATAGAAAGCTGCAGTCTCTTTTAAACTAAACTTTTTTGTTTTCTTGGGATCATCACTGACCACTTCAAGCAGTCACCTCTTGCTATTAGCTTGAGTTTCTTCCAGGAGCTGCTTGGACTCCAAGACAATAAGCCCAATAGTGCTTCCTGACTCTCCTGAGCAGCGTATGTTCTCTGTACCTCATTCATGTTTTACAAATGTTACCTACTGGTAGCTGCTGCTAGAATAGATGCTGAAGTTGTTAAAATTATGTTCTAATTTCCACTTGACCAACATGGCTGATTCTTACCTTCTGGTGGGTAGAAGCCATCTGTTCCACACTGACATGCATTTAAGAAAACTTAGACATTTTTCTTTGGGGAGGTGGGGTAGGAGGAGGCTCTTGTTTCAGTGGACTATGATCCTTTTTTCTTGCCTTTTTTTAAGATCCTCTGGTGTATCATGACCATATGGTGGTTTTATCCCCTAAAAAAATGTCAGGAATCCCAAAACTTGTACAGTTCTGTCACTTGCATTTTGAAAGACTTAAGGCTCCCTTCCATGTACCAGGTTTTTGTGCACACACAAGGCTCAATATCAAAAAAAGCACTCAAGTACTGCAGTCAATGTGAAGCGAGGATTTCCTTCAGTGTCTAACTTTTATAATTTTAAAAAGTCTTTGCCACCAACCAAAGCACTTCTGGGCTTGTTTTCCAGTTTGGTATTCCTCAGGGTGTCTCTGTGCTGTTATTGCTATTCCATGTGACTTTGGTTGTCAGTATTGAATTTCATCTCGCTGCCTGTAACCCACTTCTCTAACATATCAGCCTTGCTCTACAGCTTGTTTCTGTTGTGTATTTGCTGCTGCTCTTTTTTCTTTTTTTTTTTTTGTGGTGTTTAGCTGCACATTAGGATGTAGCTGAGCTGATGTGTTCTCCAGACAAATAACAGGCATTTATGACTCGTTTTCTCTCCCTTGTAAGCTGATCTTGGCATTTATGAATTTTCAGTCTTTTGCTCCATTAAACTGTTTCCAGCGCATATCCTCATCCCTTGCAACGGTCTCCTTTGTGAAATGATACATCTAGGCAATGATTTAAATAAAACCAGAATGATTTAAATAAAACCAAATGACTGTATCCATATTTTTCATAGAAAGGAAGAAAGGGTCAGGACACAATTTAAATTTTACCAGGAAACTGGTAAAATAGAAATGCTTATTCATCTATTTCATGTTCTTGTAGTCAGGTTAAGAGTACTCTTTTCTTAAGTTGCCAGTGGTTTTTAAAGTGTGCAGAAGTTGGTATTATTGTTATTGGAGACTAGTATCTATGTAGTTGTGCCATTCTTCTAATGACTTCAGGTATTTTATGGGATGCAGGTGTAGTACAGGATTTTGCTTTGACCATGGAATCTTCAGTCTCTTCCCACAGCTTTGTGTGGTATTTACTGGAAACTGTTGTATTGTGGCAATGTTTTGGATGAGTCTTCTAGCCTCTTCTCCTTCATTTTCTTTATCAGTGCTTCCTCACAGTGTGTATGTTTGCTTATTTAAAATGGTTTGTTTAAGACTCATGCCTGTAGAAGTTAGTTGAGCAGCCTGTATTATGTGCCTCCCAGGTAGTAGCATTTGTTTTTCATAACAGAGTAGGGAGCAGAGTAAAGATTGCTTGTGCTTCTTGTGTACAGTTCTACTTCAAAGAAAAGTTAATTTAGTAAGTAAATTGTAGTTGTTTTTCTTAACTAACTGTACCTGACTATACTGTGTGATGTAGCAGGTGAGAAGGGAGTCAGTTTTCCCTTTGGAGAAGGGGAGAGAGGGAAGTTTGGATCCTGTCTGTAGCATGTACAGTCTCCAGTCTGAAATCCTGGCCTGAAAAGGGATCCTGATAAATTAGGAGTGTTGAGAAAACAGTTTATAACTGTAGGTTGTGTTCAGGAAGATCTGCTTTAAAATTAGAAACTTAAGAACCTCTGCTTAGTTCAACCAAAGGAAAGTCAGGAGATGATTTAATCACAGACTATAAGCAGATAGGGATGGATTTGAGAAACTAGAAAGCTTGTTTGTTTATTAGGAAAGGGCATCTGTATTCTAAGTTAGGGAACTGAAGCTAGGCAAATTTATACAGAAAACTTAAAGAAGACTATTAATATAATAGTTTTAAAAGCTTAGTTGGACATGATGTAACTGCCAAGTCAGGGTAATAAATTAGTATTTCCTTTGTAAAAAGCATAATGACAAATAAAGTATGTACTTGAAAATGTCAAAATACATCACAGAATCTCTGATTCAACATCTAATATAATGACTTTAAACTGCGATTTGGAAGCTGTAAAATGCTGGAAAGTAGTTTATATTTCTTAAAAACTGTCTTATTGCATCCCTTTACTACTGCTTTTAATTTTTATTTTGACTATAATTTTTGTTACTCTTTTAAAAAGATGAACAGCATGGGGGAAAATTCTGTGTACAGCTTTTTAGAATTTGAGCACATTAAGCCTCATTACAGAGGAGCACTTTAGTTAGATGCTAAATCAAGTGGTATGCAAATTGGCTGTGGAATACTGCTCATCAAGATGGTGATAGTACAGACCTAAGACTGTTCCCAGGTAAGTGGGGAATGCTAAAGTAGATGCCTATCACTGAGCAAAAAACGAGTGAGGGCTGTCCCACCTTTGAGCTTGGAGTAGTTCCTTTGACTCATTTTACTGTATTTAAAAATAATAAGATTCAGGTGTCAATAGAAGAGAGTTTAAAGTAATGTGGTATGAGGCATAGGTGATCGATGGATGACGACATTTATTCAGAATTTGTTAAGGACCTTGTGCTTAATATGGCTGAACTGTCTGTTGTGTTGTGTGTGACCTTTTTGTTTAAACTGTCTGGGTATTCCTAGAATAAAAATTTTTAAAAAAGGCAAATATGATGCCATTTTTAGAAGGAGCTAAGCTGTACTGTCTGAGACTACAGCTGAGCAGGTCTGATTTCCTTATTGTACAAACTTTGAGAAATTCTTTATTATTTAAAAAGAATTAACAGGTGGATGGATAAACAGATATTCTGAAGAGAAGTCAGCTTGTCTTTGTAAGGAGAAAATAGGGACACGCAGATCCTCCAGGCTTCTTTGAAACATGTAGATAAAAAGCTATGTGGGAACATGTGGTCATCAGAAGGTTGTTATAATGGTTCTTGGATCAAAGGCTGTTAAAATAAATGATGCCATGAGATAAAGGGGAAGGGTGTTCTGTAGCTTTTTCAGTTGATTAAAACAGATCCCTTCAACTGGGGCTGGATTCCCTGAAGGTCGTATTTGTGCCTGATCTGTGGGATGGGGAGGGGTGCAGTACGGGAAGCTGTGAGGCAGAGATTGATTTTTTTTTTTAATTATTTTTATATTCAGGTTAACTAAACTATCTGCAGAAAATAGCAGACAAAAGTGAATGAATGATGGTGTGATTTAGCTCCAGCTGGTAACTAAGTATCATGCAGCTGCTTGCTTGCCCCTGACCTCCCTCTGCCCCACTGGGGTAGGGAGGAGAATGGAAAAAAAAAAGCAAAAAGAACCCCAAACTTATAGGTTGAGTTAAAGACAGTGTAATAGGATAATTTTTTTTTAATATATATAAAATTTTATAAAAACCAAGTGATGCACAAGTGCAATTGCTTACCACCTGTGGAGAAAAAAAAACACAAACCACCTGATGCCTGGTCTGTTTTGGAGCAGTGATCTCACCTCCCAGCTAGCTTCCCCGGTTATATATGGAGCATGATGTGATATGGTATGGAATATCCCTCCCAACTCTTTGTGCACCCCCAGCCAACTCGCTGGTAGGGTGGTGTGAGGAGCAGAAGAGGTCTTGACTCTGTGTAAACACTGCTCAGCAAGAATGAAAACATCTCTATATTATCAACACTGTTCTCAGCACAAATCCGAAACCTAGCCTCATACACTAGCTACTATGATAGAACGTTGAGCTATCACAGCCAACTGGGCACAAAAATAGCTGGTGACAAGCGTTGTACAGTAATGAATGAGGAAGAGTTAGAAGGATAATCCTGCGTGTGTGTATATAGTGATAAGCTATAAATGAAGTATTTCTATTCCCGAAAGAGATTTTGGAGTTGTCACTGATGGTTCTCTGAAAATGTCACCTTAGTACTTTACAGTAGTGAAAAAGGTGAATGAGATGTCAGATATTACTAAAGAAGCAGAGAATAATACAGAACATGACACCAAGCATATATCTTGTGTATCTGTATTTTGAATTTTATGTGGGGTTCCATTTGCCTTGTCTTAGGATATAGCACAAGTAAAAAAAGACAAGAGTACTAAAGCATTAAGAGAAATAATCTAGTTATCTATAGGGACAGTTAATTTAAAAATAAGCAAAAAACATCCCTGAGGGAGAACACAATAGAGACTTTTAAAATAAAGAATGAAATTAAGAACGTTCTCGATTCAAATAATATATTAGTCCTCCAATTCTAAATCTGTAACAACTGTCCTGTAAAACTTCTGCTAAATTATGATGGTCCCTGCCACAAAATGCAGTGGAGAAGAAAAGGTTCAAAAAGAGAATGACTTCAAAATGGAATTAAGTGGGTCTGCAAAGGGCAGGTGGCAGGTAGCTATTACAGACAGTGGTTCAGGAAGACCTTGACTGTCAGGTTCTGGGTTGGTTTTCTAGGAAAATTACTGGGCATATGTCTAATGCCTAGTTGCCCATCTGTCAGTTTTGGCTATTAGTAAGATTCTTGACCAGTTCAGCCTTTATTCTCCTCTAGTATGGCAGTTTTTGCTGTTTGTGTGGAGTGTGTTGGTTTTTTTTTTAGTGGAGAGGGACGCGCACTATCAGAATAATTTGTCTGTGTCTGTAGTTCACTGTGTTATTTGATATCTCTGAATAAATTACACTAGGGAAAAAACCAAACCCTGGATAAATTTCTAGAGGATGTTATCAAGCTTGATGATAATGTAGATTTTATGCAGGGAATCGAATCTCAGTGTGTTGCTTGCTGATCATGATCATCTGACCTAGAGATATCAGAGTCTCCTAAGAAAATGTCATCTGATAGATTCATCCCGAGTGATGTATCAGTCATGAGATGATCAGAGTGGCAGGAATTAATCTTGAAACGTATCTGGGAAGGGCTAGTGGTGAGATTCATAGTTTCACAGAACATGATTAGGGGAACAACTAACAGGTGAATTCCCTACTGTTGTCCTTAGGTATGACTAAATTAGAAACATTCTAGTTATCTTGCTATGCCTTCTTCTAAGGACAGTAGGTATATGGCTGTGCGTCTTATAGAATCATAGAATCTTCTCATAATGTAATTGGGAAATGGCAGGAGTGTTGGCAGTTTGCTTTTTTCCTGGTGTTAATTTCTATACCATATGTTATTACTTTCACCTATTTTCTTGTAATGCAGGACTTAGAAAATTTATTTGACAGCTGCTAATTTGGGTTTAACCCTCAGTAACCAGCATAAAAGATGCATTTTGTTTTCTGGTTCTTGAAATTTAAAGCAAAGTTTCTATTTATAGCATTGCCACCTAATTTGTTTTTACATATCCATGAGTCCACTTTCTTCTTTCATAGTTTTCAGTGATAATCTTTCATTTGTTTCACCCCTGTTTCTTTACCTGCTCATTTTTATCTGTGTTGCACTGCTCAAGTTTTATCAATTTTTGTCCTTCAACTTCAGCAAAGTAATCAGATGAAGTAGAACATACCGTAAAATACAATTTTCTACTTACATTTTTGCTTGCTGGAAAAGAAAAATACTGGGATGTCTGTCAATCTGGTGCTGTCCTTCCAGCAGCGGCCAGAGTGGAGAGCTAGGGAAGAGTATAAACCCAGGACAGATAGGTATGATGCTTCCTCTGAGGGCTTTCAGAGCTTCTGCCTGTTCCAGTTTAGGGATTCCAAGAGCTGGAGATGACTTGTGTGTTTAATAACCCTGAATCAATGCGTTTTCATGGACTTGGCCAGCCTTTTTGTAATGGCAAGGATTCAACAGTGAAAGAACAGCTTCAGCTTGTTTGTAGCCTGATGAGGGGAGGAGAGTTGGGGCTATGGCACCTGTTCTTGTGCATTTTGTTCAAAGATTTTTTTTTATGCAAAACAGTACTAGAAACAGTATTCAGGTTGTTTTTAAGGAAATAACCTTCTCAAGACCTGACCACTGTTCCAAAAGTGTGGCTAGAGGTACATTTAACTTGGTGTGTTGTCATTCTGACAACACAAGAATGAAGAAAATCTTTTTTGAGTACTTGTGGTAGGGAGGTAAATAAACGCAGTCTGTGACCTCCCTTCTTTTTTCCTTTAAACTGTTTAGCATCCAAAGATTTTTTTGATGTCTTAGTTTCTTGGTGTTCAATCTTTAGTAGAATTGTGTTATAGTGTTGTTGGAATCATAAAATGAAACTGCAAAATTTTCTTTAAATAGTTTGTAATCTTTGCTTTTCCTGAATTGTAAATTCAGAAGTCCTAGTTCCACTTCATGGGACGGACCGGCTGTTTTTATATGGAACCCGGAGTGACTGGCTCAGGTTTCCAGCTCTGCTTGAGCAGTTAAGCAGCTTCTGCATTGGCTAGGTATGGGTGCACTGTAATTGTGTGTGTTCAGAGTTGCTAAAAATAAATTGATCAAATCTGACCTGTGTTTCTCTGGTGCAATTTAACCTAAAATCCAGATAAAATGCCTATGGATAATTACAGACCATAAGTCAGTTTATCTGTAAACCTTGTTTTTTAAAAACATGCTGGTTTTAGTCAACACTGTAAACTTAAAATTATGCATATATGTTTGTTTTCCCATTGCAAAGTTGCATAAGGCTATATTCTTTCCGAAGTTATACTGAAAAGTGCTAGAATCTTTAGAAATTTTTAGCAAACAGCATTGTAAGAAAAATATCAGTCTTTATTTACTTGTGGAGTGAACCTTTGTTCAGGTAATACTAGGCATTAAACCTGTTATAACTTTTATAGTATTTTAATTTGCTGATGCCAATGAGTGTTTGACACTACAGAAAAGGTACCTATTTTGCTGAAATGTTGCAGGGCTCCTATGACTCATTCTAGAGCCTGGATGTGTTGTATAATGGTACTTATTTTGAGATTGTGTTATAACTGCATGTTGTCATGGAAGCAAGTCTGAGGAGCTTCCAGTGTTTCCATGGTGTAAGAATGAATAAAATCAGATGAGGTACCTAGCTAGTAATTGCATGGTGAAGACTTTAAACCTTAGCTCTGAGCAATGAAAAGGCGAAGCATCTGGATAGCAATATAAAGCTATCAGAACTGTAGTGAAAGTAATAGTCTGTTTGGGAAGAATTCAGCATGTGTAAAGACAAAATGCTAATGTGTGTGTGAAGCCTTTTGTAAATGAAGTAAGGAGTGGCTTTACTGTAAAGCTACTTGATGCCTAAATCAAGTTACTAATTTTCCAAATTTTTCTGACATTTACATCCTGAAAAAGCGAATGGATTTTAATGAATGGGTTGCTATAGATGGTTTTTCTTGTGTGGTTTGCTGTTCATTAATGTGAGATAAATGACTTTCTGCTCATGCCCAGTGGTTTAGGGCAAATTTCTTTATTTTTATAAAGAGATTTTTAGGACAGATAATAGATTACTCACAGAATAATACAGTTGTCAATAAAATAAATACTTGTCTTAAAATGGAAAGCTCTAGTTTGGATTCACTGACTTTCTTCAAATCACTTCGTTACTCATTCTTTTAAGACTGTACCCTTCAGTACTTGGAGGGCAGTGGGGTGCTATAATTAAGCGAACCTGAATGTTTCTTATCCTAAAGAAAAAACTTACTGTGCTTTAGATAAGATGAGGTTAATATGCATCATTTTCATATTTTATGAATAATGTTTCTTATAGATTTACTCAATTAAAAAAAATCCCCAACAAAGAAAAGACTTTGGAGCAGAGTAGTGGGGTAGTTTTGAGAGTTACCAGATGCCTTTCTAGTATTGAGAGAGATCGCGTACTAGTATTGGAGCTAGCTAGATACAGTTAATCTTTGCTATTTGACTGAATTATAAAGAACAAAATAAACATGAGGAGGGTTTAATTATTCCCTGAATAATTTAGGAATGATTAGAAATTATGTGTTCCGAGCGCTTATAACTAGTGTGATATCTATTAAAGCATGTAAACAGTAACCGACCTTTATTGTTGTATTTTGATTTAATAGTGTTTTCAGGAGTGAACAGAGTCTGTTGCAGGTCAGGTTCCTACCACAGCATACTCTTTCTACTGTGGATTTAAAAAACTAAAATATTGACACCCTAGAGCTGCCATTATTTTTCTATAATGAAGTCTTAGAACACATTTTCTCTGCCTGGTCTCTTTCTGATGCTGAAACCCTGCTTGAGCTTATTTGTGGGCTCTTTAGCATTATAATGAAAGCTACTATTTTTAAGGCTGATGTTATTTAAATGGAGCTTTCTAGCCCTTGCTTTAAGTTGCAAATTAAATGCATTAAATTCATTCTCAATAGCACTTACGAACCTAAATGAGGAGCCTTGTAATTCTGTTTTGAGCTTAGGGTGCTGGATTGCTTGGTGAATACAGATGACTAACCTGCTGCATAGGGTTTAGTGCTAGACATTTGTTTCGTATTTGAAAAACAGAAGTCACAAATTACCTTTATTAAAACTAATGTTACCCATTTTTGCACATTTTGTATATTATGAATTTGAAATATGACTGAGATTCAACCATTTAAGCAGTCCTGGAGATATTTGGCAGGACAAATCAGTTTGAGTGAAGTACATCTTTCTGAATACCAGACATAAGTGAACAGCGGTGGACTCCTTTCTATGAAACCTTGTCTGTGAAATTAAATCAACTCTATGAGGGTCCATTTTTAGATCCTGACAGGGAGAGGAGAGGTTGGTTGCTGAAACTATTGTTCTGTCGAGACTATTGTTCTTATTTGCATAAAATTCTTAGCACCTGAAAGTTTTACTCATCAACCAACTGCTGGATACTGTGTGAAAGCTCTGGTGAGAGTTTTGTAGTTCCAGATTCCCCATTTGTGCTTTATGGGTGTCCATTTATCTTGTACACAAACCACTACTTTTGCTACACAGTAGAACTTCATCCCACAAACCACTGGATAGTCTGTCTTGTCCTATATTGTCGCTTATGGTTGAGGCATTTTTTAATTATTATTATTTTCTGCACTAAACATTTGCTTACTAGACCTCACCAAGTGAGTGTCTTTCTGCCCCTGCCTTTGCTGCTTTACTTCTGCTTGGGTAATCATGGTGCAAACTCTTCCTCACTGGATTGTTTTCATAGAGGAAGATTGCAATAAAGAATTGACAGTAAATAAATTGCTTATTTGTCTTTAAATCAGTTCAGGTTACAGTCACCATCTGTGATTTTACTGATACACTGCTTTTGTTGTTTTTCCCCTTCAAAGCTATTTATTTATGTTTTAAGTTCAGAGTTTTAAGTTCATTTGAGTTCATTGTAAAATGCTGTGGGGTCTGAGGAGGAAACTAGGTTAGAGAATCAATTTGTTGACTGAGTTAAAAAAAAAAAAAAGGCAACCAAACAGATGCACTAGATATGATTAAACTGTAGGGGTTATTAGCTGTGTGTCTTTAAAATACAGTGCTCATAGATATGATTTTCAAGAGCAATGGTTTACTCTGAAAAAAGTGAGATCTAAAGTAAAGTCACAGGCATTCAGCCTAGTCTTTTTAATCTACAAGGGCTGGGTGGGTAAACCTTTTCCTTACTGGGATCCAGAAGAACTTTCATATCTTTATATTTACCTGAATTGATGTTAAAGCTCCAAGATGGCTTGCCTGTCTTCAAAATCTCTTAGTAAAACCATTATGTACTGACCCACTCATCTTCATGTCTACATACCCTGACAGGCTTCAGGCTCAGCTTCTTCATTTCTGTGCTTTTTGTCCAAACTCGCCTTGGAGACACCTGGATAGCATCCAGGTGGAGATCTAGGTGGTTTTATTCCTTCATTCTTGTGAGACCGTGGGAATAGTCTTTGCTCAATCATGGCAAGGAATAGGGGGAGCCCTTGAGAGGGGTAGGAGGGTCTGAAGCCAACAATTCTTCATCCTTATATCAGTGCAGAATGATAAGCAGGTTTCATTGTAACCACCCATAGGTTGAGACCATCATAATTAAGCTTATCATTTACCCTAGCCAGTCTCTCCTAAGGTTGTGTTTATGGTAAATCAAGTTACTGTTGAAAACCAGTATGGAGTATGCTGACTTGGATAGGAGAATCTGAACACCACCCCCACCTCCATGAAGTACACGTGATACAAATGCTGTCATAAATTTATAAGCATGAGCGGCGAGCTGAAAAAGTGCGTGTATTTTAAATAATTTGGGGTTTAGTCACTGTGTATGAAACAGATATGGTGTCCATATCAAAACTGGAGAATTACTGTACTAACATGCTGAGCAATGTGGGCAGGTGAGTTTGAGTTCATTGAGTGGGAAGTGCATTTTTAAAGCAAAGTAATGATCTGTTGATGAGAGAGAACCGTTCTCACAGGAAAGAAATAACAAACCTGGAGAGAGGGGAAAATCTTGAGTCATGCTTATCTGGTACTCTTTTTTTTTTTTTGGTGGTTCTGCTTCCCATCCTCTGTATTCAGCATATTTTACCCTCTAGAGTAGCTTATCAGCAATGGCAGTACTCATGCCTGGGTAGAATTGGGTCTTGTGTCTTTGCAGTTCTCAAAATTCAGGTGCATGCAGCATATTAGTGTGTCTGATTATGTTATATGCTGTTTTGATATATGAACGTTGTTTGGAATTTCAAGCCAATGCTTAAATGATTGCTTATATTCAGAGAGTTCTATACTTTTTTAGCTCTTGTGAAATGTGGTAATTTTTTATTTCATTTCTGTGAAATGCTGTTTTGGCAGTAGGGAAATACTTGTGGTATGTTTTATTTCCAAATCCCCTTGGCGCTACATTTAGTTTAAAGTCCTGGAGAAATACACTTAGGAAAAATATGGATGTCTTAAACTTATTGCTTAACAACTCAAGTCACTGTCATCATGGTACTAAGGACCTGCCTGGGCCACAGGCTGGCACGGACTTAAGGAGGAATATGGCGAACACGGTACATCAGCGTTAAAGCTAGCTGTGTGCTCAGGTTTAGGTGCTCTGGGCAGCATACAGCGAATGTTGATTGTGAATGAGGATGGATGGCAATTGTGCTTTGGCCTTATGACCGTTAGACTCCACCAAACAGCCTGTAAATCTCTGAAGGTATGTTTAGATGAGTATTGACTTTCGTGATTTTTGAGGAAGATGGATGCAAAGTTGTTAAAATAGCAGCTTTGCTAGTGAAATGTCCTGTGGCATTCTAAGATGTAGTGCAGAGAAAAGATGCAAAACTACACTGCCAGACCTTAAATTATGTATTTCTAGAAAGCAAACAAGGCTTTTATATTCCGCTTTGTCACTGGGTATTGAATCAAAATTGTTTCTTTGTACCACTTTTAAAGTTGTGTTCAATTTGGAAGATATTCATTACCTCTTCTTGAAAGTACGAAATAAAATATAGGCTTGCTTTCATCAGTCGAATCATATTAACAGAAGTTGCTGATTTTGTGGTATCTGCTTGAAGGCAATGGAAGGGGTGAACTGCAGAATTATTTCTGGAGGATTCTCCCAGCTTTTAGAATTGCTTTTTGAAGTCACGGAAGTTGGTTATTGAAGCTTTAAAACAGACCTTTGCAGTAGACATTGCTGGTCAAATATTAGTGCTGTTTTCCTTTTCCACAGGTGGTGGTGTTATCCAGCTATTGAGTGGGTGTTAGAGGATGTGAAAAGAAATGATTCTTGAACAAATACTACTTGTGAAAGATGACTGGCACTTTAACAGATTGCTGCAAAGAAGTGTGCACTGTACATTTGGTGTAGTAATTTAAAAGAATGAAATATTGATGATTCAGCTTTGCGTTAGCAACAGATTGTTCAGAGTTAGTATGTAATACAAAAGGACAACCTGATCCTGAACCCCTTCTGGTTATAAAAAAAATCACTTAGTGCTTGATATTAGAGTGGAGCAGTTCATACAAGTACTTAATACAGTCTGCAGAGAACACTTGTGGGTTGAGGCTTTCTGCAGTCAAAAGATGATCTGCCAAACCTGTTCAGCTTCAGTTACATAACTGCTTTTTCTTGCCTTGAATTATGCATATGTCCCACTGCTTCGGCAGAGATTTTTTTTTTCCTACCAGTGCAACTGCAAGACAGGCTCTGCCTTACCTCATGTGTGTAATTGAGCAGAATGACTGTCAAATATATGATTAATCTCTTTTAATATCATTCTTCTTGCCTTCTCTACTTTTTTCCCTTGGTTTTTTTTTGCTGTTTTCTGTTTTCATTTTGTTTACACCATGATTGCTCTAGATAAGCCTTACTATGCTTTGATTATGTATTCCTTTCCTCTTCGTATGTATTTTTGACCAAGATGTTATATTCACTTTCCATACTTGCATAACACTAAATTTCCATGCAACCTAAGCTTTTTCACTGGAGATTGCCCTGACAGACCATGCAGCCCTGGTTGAGTTAGGTGTTCTGCCTGTACCTCCTGTTCCTTGGCTGTGTTTTGGTGCTTGAACTGTTGCTCTTGGAACTACAAGTGTCTTCAAGTTTTTGTTTTCGTTTAGTTATTGATATCTTACTGATATCATCTCAAGGACCAAAGGCACGAGGGCTTCCAGAAAGAGGCTTGAGGCATAAGGGCTTCCACTTATCTGCTACATCATCTTCATTCTTTTGCCACTGAAGTCAACATGTCTGAAAGTACACTGGAGAGATGTGAATTCCTTTGTCTCGTCTTTTGCCTTGCGTCTTCCTCTTTGTTGTTTAGAGGAGAATATAGGAAGCCAGACAACTGGGTCTCCAAGAATATGGTATCCAGCATCCCCTCCCCTTGTCCTCACTTTCTTACTTAGTGCACTTCAAAGACGATGTTCCTTTTGACATAGGAATATCACCTATTTTGGGATTTGTTATGTACACAAGACAAAAGCCTTATACCCAAACCCCCTTGCTTCTTCCTTTCCTCATTTTAGTAATTAGACAATGGCATGCTGGGTAGAAAATAGAATATTGATATGCAGGTAAAATGGGTGGTATGAATGCAGCCTGCTAAACCTCAAGCAATCTTGATAACATTTCTGGAAAAAAAAATGTTTGTGATCTACAAAAGCAGCCACTTGGCACACTGTTGCCAAAGAGGATGCTGATAGAGAGGCTTTGACAGAAGACCCAGCCTCTGCCTGCATAATCCCTGCAGGCTGAGGTGCCTCAGTTGCTCAGTATTAACGCATCTGTGGAAATTTCTCAGAGGAGAAGTTAGTTGTGATTTGCTGGTTTTGAACTTTTTACCTATCTGCACACTGACAACGTGCTTATCTCCCTCTGCCTTTGCCCTTCAATAATAAAATCTAGAGATTCTTGGGTTGTCTAGCACAGGACAACCTGGGTGCCTCTGCCCATAGGTATTGGTGGGACAGAGTCTTCCAGCTCCCCACTGCTTCAAAGGCAAAAGACATACCTACCATAAACATGCACAAGTCTGCAAATGTTTGTATGACCAACACATTTCCAGCTTCCTGTCACTGGCCAGAAACCTTTCTGTCTCTGCATTTATGAATATTGCGTTAATGATGTGTTATGCAGCTCTTGATTACATCCATTCTGGGTAGAAGATGAGACATGGCAGCTCTTGGTGATTAGAGGAGCATCTGTCAGTTCCTATTTATCTCTTAATATCCATGCTATAAATAACTGGAAATGTTTGTACATAGGTCTGTATTTCTAGTTTTTTGTTCTGTGTGTAAAAATTATGCTGACTCATATTATTTAAATATTCCGATTTGCTGTGGTAAAGTGTACAGTGAGAGGGAGGAGAACCATGTTTTAGTGCTATGAACTGATGAAATCTCTCCATTTTATCCAAATACAGTACAGCTGATCTAATCAAGCTTTGGTTCCTATGGGCTGGTGTCCTTCATTCCTATCATACCCAGTGCCAGATACTCAGATTCACAGCATATTTGTAGAACAGACCCATAGGGCAAGAGGCAGATGGTGTGTGCTGTGGCTGGTCCAGAGCTGTGCAAATGCTGGTTGTGTCCCCGCTGTCGAGAAGACTGCATGACCGCTGACTTGAGCCTGCTTCTGCCTTCTGTGAGGCTAGGAATACAGGCGTGTCTATTTAGCTGTAAATTTTCATGTAGACTCAGGGAAATTAACTTCTGATACTTACCTCTTTTTAGAATGATTAATTCAGAATTGGCTAGTAAAGTTAAATATTCAACAGCATGATTAAATCAAAATAGCTCCTCGTGTGGTTGGTGGTTCTTTGGGGGGGGGTAGGAGTTGTTGTGGAGCTTTTTTGTTTTGAAAATTGGGGTAAAAATGTAATATTGAGATCATGCATCCATAGCATTAAAAACTGAATGAATAAAATAATAAAGAACTTGGGTTCATTTGAATGTCTCTTTTCTTTTCCTTTTTTTAGCTTTTAATTTAAATCATTTGCACTTTAAAATTGTGGTCTCACAGTCCTACTGTATTTCATGGAAATGCAACTTTTAAAATTACTGAAACAAAGTAATTCTTGTTATTGTTATGGTCTGAACAAATTTTGTTTTCTTTGATGAAAGTTTACTGTTGCAATCTTGTACAATGTATCTACCCATTCACAAATCATATACCTTTCATCATAAACTTCTTTAAATTCATTAGTTTTCAGCCTCTATAAAGTGTTCAGAAAAGTAGAGGAATTGGTATATTAAAATTTTCTAGATGTAAACCTTGGAGAAGTTTTGATGTGGTTTTAGGGATAGTAGGAGCTTATGGAAGAAAGAAAATTACTATAACCTTTCATAGCTTCTTTTTAATGAAGTCAGATGACTTTTGCCATCTATTCAATAATTTGTGCATTGTATTGATTATTTATCCCCAGCAAATTGACTGTCGTGTGGTGGTTCAATGGTGTTCTTTAAATAGAGTGAGAGAGTGCACAACATGCAGTACATGACTCAGTGTTTCTTCCTATGACTATCATCTAGAAAACAAACATATTTTGAACTTTCTCAGGAAGCAATATTTTCCCCTGCCTCACTTTTTTTTTTTAATTTTTTCCAAAAAGAACTATTTGTGTTGCTAGTTTCATGACTGCTAACTGTCATGACTACAGATACTGTGGCACTACAGATGATGGTGAAATGGGAATGCTCAAGCTCACCGATTTAGCAAGGAGCCCGAGAATGGAAATACATCAAAATTTTCCTATGCTGCCAAAGCAGCCTTTCCAGCATCAGCAGCAGGCGCTGAGCATTCATACATCTTTTAGTTCATCCACGTTGCCGGTGTCCTCCAAACACAGAGGAAAATTTATAAACCTACGTGACAGTGTAAAAAAGAGTCCTACAAAAAGCACAGCAAAAGTAAAAGCTGCTAGTGGTTGGGTGTCTGATGGCTCGTGTTCTAATTGTTCTTTAGAAAAGGTATGTATTGTGCTAGGTATTTATAAATGTGTATTTTTGGTGCAAACTGTATAAAGTATGTCACTTTTTCTTTCTGTAGTTTTATCCCTGCTATTTCTAGAGACTTAATGTTATTTAATTTTCTTTTGTATTTTAATCGCTAGAAATCAAAGTAGTAGTAATTGAAATTGGTCTGGTAAAGAAATACTTCTGTTCGGTGTTTTCTTAAGATTGTTGCACTGTATACAGTGTGGGGTTTTTATAGTAATTTCTTGAAAATGAGGAAAGTCTGGTTTGCTTGATTTTTGTTCTCCAAAATATGTCTTTTAGTACTTGACAAATAGCAGCATTATGGAATTTGCTGATTTAGTTGACCTGCTTTGGAATGTGTATGGTGCTATGATAATTTCAGGTTAGTCAGTATTTCCTCACAGAAGAGAGTTATTTGTGATGAGAAAATGGGTGTATTCTTCCTTTTCACAACATCTAGACTTAGTGTTACATTTGGAGGCACTCCTTTTAATTGATCACTAAAAGATATTATTATCTTAGCTTTTTTAAACATATCACTTAAATCATCATTTTTTGTTTATAAATATTAGAAATACCATCCTTACACTTTAAAAAAGAATTACTTGAGATTTATTGTCCTGTTGTAACAGAATGGCTTTTCATTGTAGGTGTTAGCACATTTATTTAGGCTGACAGACTCTGTTAAAGTGAGTTATTGTTCAAGTCATGCATTCCTATAGATAAGTGTATCATACTTGTGTGCTATAGTTCATATATATTCAAAACAAGGGTTTTAACTGGCCTGTTGCTTTCTTTGTAGTTTAAGTAAATTGATGTCCATGTAAACCAGAATTATTAAATGTAGTCAGAGATACCTTTATTTGAAACTATTTTGAGGACAAGCTTTTGTTTTTCAGAATACTTTAGCATCTTAATTTGGAATATTCCTAAAAATTACAAATGTTTCTTGAAGATTCCTGGGAAGCAGAGTAGTGAAAGCGATACCCTGAGCTGATCTCACAGATGCCTGTACCATATAATAATTTCCAGACTGATTACATGCCATACTAAAATAAAATCAGCATTCTTCTATTATAATGATGTTCCAGGTTGTCTTGCTCTGGTTAGAAATCTTTAATTTCTTGTATTGTTCTTGCCTGTGGTAGCCTTAGTGCCCACATCAATGCTGTATTCCATGAAATGCTTAAGTGAAGACAGTTGTGCCTTCATTTGGATTTGCACATCCTTTGAAAGTGGTTGCCAGTGGCGTCATCTCTTTCCTGGCCCACCTGGTAGTGGAGGAGACCCAAAAGGAACATTGCCAGGAGGCTTGGAGGAGCAGGGAACAACTTTTAAGAGTCAGTGGATACTAAACCAACAGCACAAGGGGAAAATGCAATGACAGTACTAATAGCTTATGAGACTGGAACCTGAAAGAATAAAAGGACTTTGAACAATGTCAGGTTTAAAACAATAAGGATAAAAATTGCAACAGGTTGGAAGAGTTCTTGAAGCATTTGGGAACAAGAAGCCCAGAGGGAGATGGGAGTTAAGAATTGAGAAAAGGAAGGAAGCAGGAAAAGCAAGCTGCCGTTTGGTGCGGGGAGAGGGGTGCGGATTGTTTGGCCCATAAGGAAATTAACTATGATTGTGTCAGTTATTTTGCTAAGTCAAAGGGCAAAGGAGTGTGGTCAGTATCTAAGACTAACTTTGATTTGGTTTTAACCTTTTATTGCAGGTGTTGTAACTGTAAAGCTGGAATTTTTCTGAGCTGTGAGCAGGTAGCTTGTCAGCCTTAATGTTGTGTTATATTTGATATGTAATATGTGTATATCTGAAACTTTGGTTAACAGAATTTTTTACTGTGTGCACACATGGGAAGCTGCTTACTTTGGAACAGGGCAGACTTGAAGGGGTGGCTTATTTTTTTTGCGTATATAGGGCTGAGTGATCGCTCAAGCAATTTAATTTGACCTGTCCTCTAAAGGTTGCATTGTTCTTCCAGTAACTGGAGGTTTGTTGCACTGAGCGTTTCCTGCATCTTTTGCAAAACGTGTATAATCATTTTCTAGACCAATTCTCCCCCACCCTCCCTTTTTAACAGTTGAAAGATTGTGCTGTTTCTACAGAGGTGAGGGTGTTTAAATAACAGTAGTAATAATCTTTCAAGATATCAAATATATCTTGTTCTTACATCTTTCAATAACTTGAACATTTTTTCACCAGCTGTTCATTTTGGGTAGATTGAGCTGAAAAAACCCTGTAGGAATAGCATATGTACATTTAATAGGGGTTCCTACTCTAGGGCTGTTTCAGGGTTTTTTTTAATATTTGCTTTTACCACTTAATTTGGTGTATGCTCTTGGTCTATGTTGCTTTGTGTTTTAAAGGATCTCAAACATTTAAAATATGGTTAATATTTTAATGTTCTGGGTTTTGGGTTCACTTTCAGGATTTAGTGTTTTCTTTTGCCATTATGCTTCATTATACTAAAAGATCACAAGAATGTCTTGGAACAACTATGTTGCAAGAGCTTTGATCTGCTGTTCAGCTTGTAATTTTGATGATAGTTGCTAGTAGTTTATGTTCCTGACAACTTGTTGACAACTAGTGTATGTTAACATCTCAAAATTATTTGAGTCAATGTTTTGCTCAAAATGCTATTTGTAATCTTGTTCTCTTGCAGCGTAAGTGTCAGTAGTTTTCCTGGTTAGTGTTTTAATGAAAATTCGTAAGACCAAAATTCTTCTAAGTTGGAAGGTTTATGGTAAGCCTGTATGAGGATCTTTGAGAGGTAGATCGAATCTGTTGAGGATCATTCCGCCCATTTGACTAAAAGATTTTCTTTGATTTTTTTTTTTTTTGGCTGGTTTCGAAACCTTAATGTACTTCTGATTTTTTTCCACTTTACCAAAAAAGACTATTAACTTTTTTCAGTGCTACCAATTTTAGCCACTGTTTCCCTGCTTTTGCCCGCTGTTGTATAATGGTGAAGGGCTTCTGTTGTGAAACCAGCCCACAAAAAGCCTGAGTCCGTCCACTGATGTGAACAGGTTTTCTGTTGGACCCCAAAGCCTTGTTACTCTACTGGAAGGTGAGTAACTTGGTATGAATAAGCAATGAGAGTCACTACTTCAGGTTCTCTGACATCAGCACGTTGCTAGGGATATATTGCCGGATACAGCATGGTTAAAGATGGTTGTCTTCAGTGGTGGTTATGGTCTCCAAATCCATAGGCTATTTCAGAATTTTTTTAAGCTGTTAGATTTGAATCTTGTTTGTTTTAAAATGCTTTTCTAGTTTTCATTATTTTTGACATTTTGTTGGTGATTTTTAGCCCACAGAAGCTGTTCCTTCCTCTTCTCCCATTGTCCCTGTGATCCCTGTCCCACCAGTCCCTGCTGAGACCACTGTCATCCCATCCACCATACCACAGGTTTTTATTCCTCTTTTTTTTAAATTTGTTCAACTTTTATTTATTCAATTTATTTCATTGTTTTGCTTAAATTCATGTTTTGGTACACTAAAGTTTCATTCTAATTTTTGTTTGTTTTATAGTAGCTCTTAGTCCATTTAAAACATGTATATTTTCATATGGAAGTGTATTAGTAAATTGTGAAATAACTAAAGAAAAAAACCTGAAAGAATGGAAAGAAGCAAGAGGATATTTTGTGTTCTCACTTAATAATTTTAGAGCTATTTAACCCTTACTAAAGTGTTATTGCTTTATTTATAGACAACTGTCTTGTCTCATATACAAATACTTAATAAATGTCTTTGATCGATTGCACTTGCATGACGTTTCTTCTGTTCTCCAGCCATTTGTTGGTATTAGTGTATTTAGGGGCATTTAGAACATAAAAGGTTTTAGTTTTTTTGGTTTGATTTTTTTATCTCTCTATTCTTAACATATTTGACTCATAGATTGTGCTTCTCTTCTGGATCTTCATCCTTTAGGTCACATAATGCTAATACACAAAACCCAACCCATCAAGACAAGTGAAAGCAGTAAACATGAGTTAACATTAATATCTTGCATGTAACTTGAAATTTGTGACCACAGCATGGCAAGCTATGGAATAATTTATAATAGGTAGCAGGTTGGGGGGGTTTTTTGCACGTAGAATTACATTCTGCTTTTATTTTTTGTAACTTTCACTGCAAAATCTCAAAAGATGGGTGCATGCCTTCTGAAAAGATGGGTCACTTTGTGGAATCATTTGGTGTCAGATATTTATTAACTTTAAAAGGGAATTAATCTATCCAGAATATTACTGGGATATTTTTCTAGTATACACATCAGTATTTTTTTCTTAATGTCAGCTTTCATGCTATGTGGCTAAACTCGCAACAAGTGGTAATCTTTTTTAATCTCTGCTACATTGCTAAATTTTACATGATCCAGTAATTATCAACCGTTCTTACAGTTGGCTGTTTTATAGTGCAATTTCTAGTGGATGTGTATTTACACAATCCGTCACCTGTACTTTTCCCAACAGGCAGTCCAGAGATCTGATTAGTTTCAGAACTATTTCCTCTTTATAGAGGGAGTCTGCCCACATCAGGACTTGAGGCAGAGTAGTGCAACCAGTGGACTTTTCTGTCAGCCTTGATGGATAAAGATAACTGAGTCTCCAGTAGCATTTACTTTCCAGGAATTGCCAGTAGGCTAAACTTAATTGAAAATAAAATAATTAGTGCTATATGTATTTATATTTTCTTTGACTGCTGTTGCTGTGGTAGTGTTAATGTCCATTGACGATGCTGAATTACAAGCAGAAGAGTAAGAATTGAGTGGTCTGTGCCTCTGACTTCTGAGCGCATATCAATGTCTGCAGGAGTTAGTGATACAATTCTGCATCATATGTGATTCCAAGCAGTTAGAAAATACCACAGAAAGTTATAATCAACTTTGGATTTGGCAGATGCATTTTTGTGCAATAGATACATCTTTCTGTTTTGTTAGTCACTTTACCCCTAAGGCAAACCCTTAGTCTGCTTGTAAACGAACTTGTCAAATGGTTTTTAAATATTTGAACAAGCCCTGGCGCAGAAGCTTGAAAGTGTTAGGTAATTTGGAGAGCTCTTGCATAACAGCCCAAAATAACAGATCTTCCTTCCAAAAACATTTGATATGTTGAGTTGGATGTTGGCCCTGTGTCTTTGCAGTGTCCAGGCATACCTTTGGAATGCCTGGCACAAAGCTTTTCTCCTTCCCACTTGGAAATGATGGTAAATTATTGCTTCTTGATGGAGAATTCAGATAAATGCAGGAGTGTTAGGAGCAATCACTTAACTAATGGAGGCTGTTTTGCATCGGTTGGCTAGTTTGCGTTGCAAATGTACTGTTCACATAGGAACCTTACCTACTAATAGCAATTTGCTTTTAGCTAGTCTTCCTCTTCTTTTTGTAAGACATTAAAGAACACTTATCAGCCTCAAGAAAAGGATTAATGGGAAACCAGCTTTACTGGCACTGGTTTTGTTGAATATACTTGGATATTACAGAATCCTAACATTAAATAAAAATAAATTCCAAAATTGACTGAAATGCAAAGAACATGACTGAACTTTCAAAATTAATCCTTGTTCTGTTTCCTATTTATAAATTAAAAAATCTTTTCATAGTTGCTACACAAGTATAAAACAAATGTATGTATATTGTTCTTTTGTAGATCTAGTGAGAATTAAACTTCTAATGCCTCACATTCAGCCAGGTTCTTTTTAATACAATGTTTTGTTAAAATCATGTTAATTGTATAGCTCTTACAGGGATGGTGATGCATAATTTAATTGACTGGTATTTTTAATACAGGGTCTTATTTTTAAATCTTATGTTAAAAGAACTTGCACTTGAATAAGCAGAAATTGGAATGGAAGTTAATGGCAGAAAATGGTTGTGGGGGATAGCGTTGTTCTGACAGATATTTTTATTGTGATACTAGTATTTGATTTCTGCACTGTGTAAAGCTTGCCTAGGCTTCTACTGAGACAATTGCTCGGTGAGAAAGGTGCTTCCTGGCATCTTGACAGTCAGAAGTGTCATCCTTTTTGTTTCCCTTTTTCAATAGTCTATTCTGTTAACTTGCATCGATACCACCTGATTTTAGTACTTTTTAAATGATACAGGCCTAATTTCTGACACAGCAACCTGATACCAAATTGATGACTCCTGTCTAGTGATGGTAGATTATTCATCTCAGTTTTTTGTAAGGAACTTCTGAGTCATCGCTTACTCCTAGCTTTTGGGAGCTTTGAAGTCATGAATTCTTCGGAAGTATGTTGTTGTCGTGGCAATTAAACTAAAATGCAGAATATGAATAGGTTAATGTAATTGCCATGTTTTTGTAGGTCTTAAGTTTATCTTTGAATGAGTTTAATACTAGCTTCTATTGCAGCCTGTTAAACTGTCCCTAAATTTATTTCCACGCACACGTAAGAGATTTAAAAAAAAAAATTCTTAATTTTAAATATAATGGATTTTCATACCTATTTAAAAAAAATCTGATCTTCATTAAAGCAGTAAGGAGATTAACATTGCTTTATGCCACTGAGTTTGCAGTTCCCACTGAACTTAATACATCAACAGTATTTGGAGTCAGGAATACATCTGCACACGTTTTTTTGTTGTTCTTAAAGCAGGCTAGATGCTACCTATTTTAAAGGCAGATAATTGATGCAAAAATAGGAAACCTGTTTATTTGGAAGCGTTTCAGATAAATGCCACCAGTCTGTATGAATTTTCTTTCAGTTAAACCCACATTTTTCACAGAAAAATTCTCAGTAACATCAGAGAGTAGAAGTGGTAGCTTATTCTATCAGTTCCTGGCCAGGAAGAATGCTATCCTAATTTATATTTCTGTAGCAGTAATCTCTGACTGCTTATGGCTTGTGAATCTATAACAATTTTGTGATGGAAGTACATGCTGCTGTGCAGTAGATGAATGTCTGCTGTAGATTTGCTTTCACCGGTGAGTTTTGTATATTCTTCATAAGTTTGCTTTTCTCTAAGTTTCCATTTTGCAAATTGAAGGGGGGGAAGGAAGTCTTCCTGCTAGGAAGAAAGAGGAATCAAATCCACCAAAATTTGTTTTTAAGTTATTGGCTGGTAAAGCAATGTCTGAATGTCATACCACAAGTACTAGGGTAACTGATGTGATGTCGAATGATAGCATGACTCAGTTTTTCTTTTGAAAAACAAGGTAATAAATGACAGAACTTGTATATAAAACACGAGCTCAAAGTTTTGGAAGAGTGTGATTTCGTGGAATGAAAACAATTTGTTCAGGGTAGAAACAAGTGTTTCAGAAGGTGAATTTTTGAGATTCTAAAGCTGAGGCTACCTTTTAACAGAACTTTGAGAAATACAGCAAATTAAATGTTGTATAATTATCACTAGTATTGCTTTCTCTTATGCTGTGTAATTTATTTTTTGTTAAAGGCAAATCCTCCTCCAGTGCTGGTGAATACAGATTCTTTGGAGACTCCAACATATGTAAGCCTACACTTGCTTTCAATTATAACATTAGATAATGTTTTATGTATGTAGTTGTTTAAGTCTGTTACTGTTTAATAAAACCTCTTTTACCTCTCTGGTGCTTGATTTTGTCAGCTGTCCTGATGGTTACTTGAAGTGCTTAAATAACTGTTTCATGAAGGGGGGGAAAAAAAAAGTAGATTGCAGGTGGAAGCTTCTGTGTGAGTACCACCGTGTGACAGTGAAAAACATGGTTGGTTGAGGTTGCAGAGGTTCAGTGTTCAGAGAACAATCTGTTTCCTCAACTGTGCAGGCAGATGCTTTAGTATTTATTGTGCCACTATTACTGCACTTCTCATAAAAACACTTCGTAATGCAGTGGCTGTACTTAAGATGTTAGTGCTCCAAAAGTTCATAAAAACGTGTTTGTTCTGTTTGAAACATTAAGGTAATAAGTGTAGTTATGTGGAGGCTAAAATTTGTGTTTGTTAGTGTGGTTTTTGAGAGAGGAATACCACTGGCAAATAGAGGCATCAGAGGCTTTGGCATGTAAGTTAGTCTGGCATAGGTTTCAGGGCTGAGTTTTCCTCCTGCATCTTCCTCCTACAGTTACTTAAATCCCACTTGCTTGTTGTTTTCCTGAGCAGTGTTAATGTCTGTACTAGTTGCTTTATGTTATGTTTATTCTAAGTGCTGGTATTACCAAGCAAAGAGTAAATCTTGTCCTTGTCAAAAGCATTTGTAACTTAACAACATTCTAGAAAGAAGCTGTGATAGCTCAATGCAGACAAAAGTGTGACTTAAGTTTAAGCAGAAGACAAAAGATTAGTGTAGTGACATAATTGAGTCCTGAATGAAATAATGATGAATCCGACTAAAAGATCACAGCAGTAGCATGCAGTGTGTGTGGCCATTCTCATAGAATCACAAACTGGTTTGGATTGGAAGGGATCTCAAAGATCATCCAGTTCCAACCCCCCTGCCATGGGCTGGGACACCCTTCACTAGACCAGGTTGCTCAAAGCCCCATCCAACCTGGCCTTGAACGCTTCTTTTATTGATTTGACGCAGATACGGTTTAGAAAAGCATACCGAAGGTGGGGTGTCTTTGTGCACACACCAAGAAGAAAAGTGATTAATAAATACACATTCATGTTTCAGAAAGGTCCCATCTGATAGAGGCAGATGGAGGACAGTAGGTAGTAGAAACAGGAAGGGAAAATAGCATTAACAGAACAAATTGGTGCTCAAAATTTTTAAGCTAAATTACCGGTTTGTGGTGAATGTGAAACAAACAAGCCCAAAACTATCTGTAATCTAATGTACTCCTTAAGCATAGGAGGTTGAGTAAAGGAATATGCTTCTAGGTTCCGAAGTAGCTAATAGAATTGTTAAGTAATGTAAAATCATACTGGTGAAGTAACTGCATCATGAATCTACAAAAATGTTACCTATTAAAGCTTTTTCTGTTGAAAGAAGAAAAAAGCAAAGAACAAAGCTCAAGTTGGTGGCACATGAAAAGATTAACTGTACCAACAAAATGAACTTCAGCACAGCCAAAAGGCTCTTAACTAAATTCTGCTGAACTACTAATGGATTTTCACATTCAAAGAAGATTGCTGTGGCATAATTACAGCATTTGTACAGAACTTCCTTCATCCAGGGGAAGTCCCTGCAAATAAAGCTTGGCTTAGTGGGTCTGAGATTACTTCAAAACTTGCAAAAGGTAGAATAGGACAGTGATTTTTATCATTTCACTTATCCTTGCTCCTGTCTCTGCTAATGTTTGGTTTGTTAGATAAAATCAATGCAAAGGTAAATTAAAAAAAGGGGGAGGGCACTATGGAATTAAGCTAAAAAAAAAGATAAAAAACATGGTGATTCTTTTTTGCTCCTGTTTATCTAGATGATATTTTTAAAGTGGTTTTGTACATGGAAATAAACAAGAGATTGCTTAAGTATATTAGCATTGACTTTGCCTAATGGGAATAGGGGAATGATTCTTGTGCTGGTTATTTAAAAAAAAACCAGAAAACCAAAACAAAACACAGACTGATCAGTCACCATGAACCATTTCCCAGGTACTGTAATACTAGATGACTGGTTCAGTTAGCACATGTTGTCATTCTTGTAGATAATAGCTCAAGGTCTAAGCTAACATAAAAACTTCTTGATCACAGTGGCTTCTATTGTGTTAGTGTAGTAATAGATACAGTGTCATGTATTCAGAAGGTCAAGAGCTCTTCCCTTTTTAATGGAGAAATATCATGTGTTAAAACCACAGTATCTTTTCCACTGAGCAAACTACTAAGGACGTATCATTTTTGAGGTACTGTGCAATGAAGAAGATAATAATCTGTTCTGTCTGGAATGGACATGGCTTCTATTGTATTAAGGGGAAATATAATTAGAGATTGAGGAAAAACTGTAATGAGGGATAAATGAGCTTGATATTAGACACCCTGTGAAAGTTGTGGCATCTTCAGCTTTTGGAGCTTTTAAATATGTTAAATAAACATATGACGAATGATGTAGATGTGATCTTAATTTTGTTTGGGGTGAATTAAAGTCCCTTTTTTTAATTCTCTGCTAGAAAACTGTACAGATTTTAAAATACTTTCTTCTATACATATATATTTGTGTCTTTATAAAATGTTGAATAGTATGTTAAGAGTATAGAACATTACCAGAAATAGAATATATCAAGAATAGACAAGGTGCTTTGTAAAATAATAGTATAAATGCTATTTCTTGTTAAATGTTTCATCCTAAAAGGCTTGAAATAGGGAATTGCCTGTAGCTGCATGTTGTAGGTATCTGTGAAAGAAAGAATTTGAGTTACAAGATATCTTAGTAATTGGGGGGGGGGGGGAAAATCTCAAATGTTACTTTGATATTAAATATGGTTAAGAATTTGATATTTAATAGTTTTCACTTAGTTTAGATATTTGTTACTTTCGTTATTTGATTCTGTCCTAGTTCTGTAGACAGCAAAGAATGTGGGTATCCTTTCTAACTTAAGAATGACAAGGCTAGTTCTAGTATTTGGGTTTTTGCATCTAGCTTTATAAAACTTTCTTCTAAACTCTTCTTCTGGTTTTGGTTCTGTTTTAATTTGTTGATCTTTAGCATGTATGTAACACGATAAGTAGTAATATAAACCGTTGTTAAATGTTGCTTTAGAAGGGTCTTACGCATTTCTAGTGAGAAATGGTATGAAGCATCAGTTTTTGATTTGTCCTGCCCCACGAGGAACAACAGTTTGAAAATACTGCTCTATTCTTCTATGCAATTTCTTCTCTACCCCACACCACCTTCTTTTTTTTTAGTTCCAACTTGCTGTACGGCCTCCAAGGACTGTGTAGAACAGTCTGCTCTCTGAAACTTTAACTTTTAAACTCATACAAAAAGAGTGTCTGATTCACATACAGAGCAGCATGAAAATCACACGTCCCCTCTAAGCTCAGTGATCAGTGTGAATCAGCTGAGATTTGATGGGCATGAACCTCCAGCCAAGCAAACTGTGTCGTGTAAAGTATAAAATCCTCTAAGTCTCACTTTGCTTTCTTTATAGGTCAATGGCACGGATGCAGATTATGAGTATGAAGAAATTACTCTTGAAAGGGTAACATGATCGATGTCTTTCTGTACTCTGTTTTAGATGGGATTTATGAAACTTTCTTGATACTGCTAAATGGCAATCCAAAACAATTCTTAGGTAGATTATATAATCTAAAGAAAAAAATACACCCGGTTTCTGGAGCAGGAATAGAAGTTTTTATTAATATCCTTGACCACTAGGAGTAAAATGGGGGAAGGATCTCCCTGAGACATACTGCATTTAATGTTATTATCTAGGCTTGTAGAAAGTAGTAACACAAATTATGATTTCATTTCCTATATTGCCAATTATGATAGACTCTTATTTACACCATTAAGTTTTATATTGAGAATCAGGCTTCCTGTTGAGAATACAAGTGTGGCACCTTGTCGTACGCATTGCTTTGTTAGGTTTGCGATGTAGAGATCCGTCTCGGTTCTCTTTTCTTGAGCTGCACTGTTAACAAAAAGAAAGCAAGAGATGGTTATATTTGATACCTGTGCAGTTCTTGGTGGTTACTGAGAGGGTGAAGAGGTCTTTCAGTTGATAGTAAGGGCAGGCAGCCTTTGAAGAGAAAATGTCAGTCTGAGTCTCTGCATCTGTGAGGATATATTACCTCTGTGACACAAATTACTTGGGGGCTTCTCTGGGAAAAATAATTTGTCACTAAATTTAATGAGGAGCAAGTATTCGTCTGAATAATCTCAAAGATTCCTGCTAGAGAGGGAAGTTTCTATCTCGTTCATGAAGTTCACATCAGTGAGAAAACTGTGGGGTTGGAACTGTATCTCTTACAGTTACACAATGACTTTATGGTCTCCTTACTTCTATGAAAATAAGTATAATTATATTTTATATAAGGTTATATGTCATACACTGCTTAAAGTATCTTTTGATATTTTTTATCAGGGAAAATGATATAGATTTGGTTCTGTATAGATATACTAGAATATCTTACCTCAAAAAAGATGTGTAATTTTTTTTCCCCTCTACCTTTAGGGAAATTCAGGACTTGGCTTTAGCATTGCGGGTGGTACAGACAACCCACATATTGGGGATGATTCAAGTATTTTCATTACAAAAATTATAGCCGGGGGCGCAGCTGCACAGGATGGAAGATTACGGTATGATGACTTTCTGTGTTGGGTTGCTAAATGTTTATTATTATATTTTCAAACAGTGGATAGAACACTTCCTGTTACTTTCAGTAGTTTTATCATGCTACATTACTTTTTAAATAAGTTTTGTCTTACAAAAGTATTTTGTAAATAATGAAAAATGTTTGAGTCGACCAATTTTATTTTTTCCCCCACCCAATAAAATCTGCGGTTAAGTGAAATTAAGTGAACTTTACCTTTCCTATTTGGTGGTATAAATTGCTTATGCCGTATGTTCTGTAGTCCTTAATTCAATATACAAAGGAAAAGCTTAGACAGGTAGGATAGGTAACTCTTGGTTATCCATGTGCATATTTTCTGATCTGTGAGATAGTTGAGCTTAACAGCAGCCCTCTTTTATGCTTGGCATAATTCTGTGTTTTAATTTTTCAAAAACGCTACTCATGTTCAAAAGCCATATTTTTTTGTTTACATTAATGGAGTACTCCTCCTCCAGTATACCGTATTTTCTTATTTAGTTGTGGACTGATACCACTACTTGACTCCTACTGAGGAAATGTTGGCATGTTACTAGATGGTAGCAAGTGATATTTGCAACTTCCTTTGAAGAGTACTGTTAGAAGTTAATAACAAATTGCATTAATTAATTATTTTCTAATCCAGAACAGTCTATAAGTATACTCCTGTATCACTGTTTGGGGAAAAAACCCACATCCGACTGTAGGACTGGCTTTTTTCTCTTGTGTTGTCAAAAACTTACCCTATCACTTTTGGCACAAATGCCTGATGCGTTACGGTTTTTAGTCCTAATAAGCTTATTTCAAAGCTTTATTTTAGCTTGTTGGCCATTGTTGGAGGTACATCTGGCAGAACATGGTGACAGGTGGGTCAGGCATTCTACTTAGTGTAATGAGAGCTTGGTGTTACTACAGCAACATGTTAAACGAAGTGGAAGGCCAGTGATTAAACAGCTTGTGAAAAGCAGGAATGGAGGTTGATTTGTTCACATCATGGCTTAAAACTAGCGTGTTCTCATTGTGTGCCTCCTAGTTTCTGAATTTTTTAATTCTTTCTTATAGCCTAAACAAAAGGTAGTTTGTACAAAGCTCTGTTCAAAATAGTGTTTAAATTAAACACGTGTAAAGATGATAGCCTCTTCAGCTGTGAACAAAATACTCCCTTTAAATGTTTTCTAATGATCCTTGGTTTATTTTTAAGCATTAATAATGAATTTTAGAGCATTGTCTTGAATCAATATAATTTTGAAGGAAAATCTGTGTATATTAATGTGTTTACACGTATGTTAGTGTATTGTCGATAAAATACGAGGCTTCTAATGCGTGCGCTCTGTATAACACAACAGCTGAACATGAATGTTGCTGTCTGTAGGGTTAATGATTGTATTCTACGAGTAAATGAGGTGGATGTTCGTGATGTGACACACAGCAAAGCAGTTGAAGCATTGAAAGAAGCGGGATCAATTGTACGATTGTATGTCAAAAGAAGAAAACCAGTTACAGAAAAAATAGTGGAAATCAAACTTGTAAAAGGCCCTAAAGGTACGTAGGAGGTATAAAGCTTCTGTTTCACAAGAAGGCTAGAGTTGACAATAGATTTTTTTGCATTTATTTTTTGAAATTAAATAGTACCTTGCATGTGAAGTTCTAGGAAATGCAGACTAATGAAAAATAAGATAAAGGCATCTCAAATGCTTCTGAATTTTTATCTGTATGTCTTGAAACTGTTCTTGTAGAATGCATTTTTTTGTTTCAAATGATAAAAATGTGTTTCTAATATTATTTAGTATTTTTAAAGTACATTACAAATGAGAGTAAAATATTTCATTGAAATGAAACCTAGAAAGGATCTTTGAGAGACTAAAAAAACCAGAGAAAGTATTATTTTATTTCTGTGTGGATAAATGTTGGACAGTGTTTCTTTAAATATCATTGGTTATGCTGTAGTGCTGCTGTGTGCATCTTTTCACAAGGCATGAAATGATTTAGCTTTTGACTTTCAGAACTTCTGTAAATGTTAAGTCTTTTCCAGAACTTTCTGGAAAATTATGTAGTTCACTTGGAAAGGCATCCAGTATTGCTTAAGCCAGAACCTAATATTTTTGTCTATGTGCGATACAAATACCATTGTTATTTATATAATAATTTGAATCTAATGAATGCGAAGAGATTTCTTGAGTAATGATGTTGTCTTCAAGCAGGTCTTGGTTTCAGTATTGCTGGTGGTGTAGGAAATCAGCATATACCTGGAGACAACAGCATCTATGTAACCAAAATCATTGAAGGCGGGGCAGCACATAAAGATGGCAAACTTCAGATCGGGGACAAACTTTTAGCCGTAAGTAGGAGCTGCATTTTTTTTTATGGTTCTTCACTTTTAGGCCCAGTAAGGGTGTGATTCACTTTGTGGTTAAGCTGTCTGCCGGTAGACTGTTATTTCATAGAAATGGGTAAAAAAATTGATATTGCCAGGAAATCAGTGATGAAAATTAACTCTGCAGTGTTCAACACATGAGGAAATCTGAAATCTGTTTAACAACACTGCTAAGCATCTCCTGTGTAACTTTTATATAACCATTTATGCCTGTGGCACATGAATCCTGGTAAAGACTCTCAATGCCAGTGTGCTCCAGCAGCTTTCAGTGAACGTCCTGTGAAAACATGCATTTCTGTGTGTTGAGAATTTGTTGGTTTTTTTTATCTTTAGGTGAACAGTGTTTGCTTAGAAGAAGTTACTCATGAAGAAGCAGTGACTGCCTTAAAGAACACATCTGACTTTGTCTATCTGAGAGTTGCAAAACCCACCAGCATGTTCATGAATGACAGTTATGCCCCTCCTGACATCACAAACTGTAAGTTCAGCTTATCTTTGAAATTTATTTTTTTTTCCCTTTAAGGCTTTAACATACCCCATTTTTAGTATTTTAACAGTTTCGAGCTTTTTACAATTAAGACAGTGTGAAAATCTGATATGACAAAGCTGATTAATCAGCGAAATTGTGCTAAACAGAACATCCTATAGCTTGTGTACTGAAAAAACAGCAACAATGGCGCTCTTAGTGTGTTGCTGACAGTGCTGTGGCCTAGTCCGAGTGACTCGATGTTTCTCATCACTTGGTGATGAGTACAAGGACAACATGTGCCTTGTTCTCCTGGAGGCTGCAAGGAGTAACCAGCAACGCACTGCACAGATGTTCAGTGTCCTGTGAACTGAGCAAAAGACAATACTGTGTCAGGTAGAGGTTAGTGATGTTCTGCCTTTTTTTTCCTGTTTTCCTCCTTTTTCATAAGCTGCACATATTTGAATAAACTGGACAGGGAGGAGGGGGAAGATCTTGACTTCTGGTACCTGCCTGCGAATGTATTGCAAAATTTCATGTTAACTTACTTGAAATCTGACTTCAGTTTTGACATAATTGTTGATAATTCAAGTGGAAATTGAAGGCTGTATTGAAAATAGTTACAAGAATTTCTTCTTGACATAAGGGTACCACTTACAGGAGTCTTTTTGAAATCAAACATCCAAATCGGGAAGGTTCAGGGCTGAACTACAATGCAAAAAAAAATAAACTAACTTAATGTACAGTTTCTTCAAGGTATTATTACTATTTAGTATTTGGAGAAAGGGATGAGAATGATATAACTGTATCTTTCCAAGATGACCAGTTTTACTCATCTTGTTGCATAAAATGGTTCTGGGGGAAGAGTTATTTTGGGTTGTTTTGTTTCCTGCTGTTAGATACAAGTAATTGATATTTAACAGTGATCAGAGAGTACTTCATATGAAAAAAGGAACACTTTTGGACTGAAAAGCCACTGATGTAATCTGAAACAGTATGTAAAGAACATCAACAAAAATGCAGCACAATAAAGGGTTGAAGTACCTTATAACCCATCATTTATTGGTGATAGCTACAGTGTCTTTATTCGTAAGCTTATTGAATTACAGTTTGGAGCTAATTAGGTTTTATGTCTTCACTGTCTTACTAGAAGGGTGTTCTTGAAGGCTCCGTTCTTTGACATAAAACTAATTTTCAGCCTTCACTTACTCATCGCCACTTCTATACTCTATATATGGTTAGAGAGCAGCCATTTTTCCTTAGGGTATCTAGTTTGTCCAATAATTCAACCTTTCCCACTGTTTCCTTAAGACAGACTACTTTTTTTCTCCCCATCGTAACTGACGTATGTTTCACCTTGAGTTTGGATTTTCTGGAACAGAGGTAACCTGATTTGTACGTAGTGTTCCTGGTAGTGTTGCAGTAATGCAATTACACTGCTGTGGATGGTGATGTGGGCTGAAGTGCTGTCTGTACTTTTGAGTAGATTTTCTGGGTTTTGTTTCATTTAGCTGCAGTTTTAAGTTCTCTGTTTGAAGTTACTGTGTTGTTTTACACTGTTCCTGGTAGACTTTTGTCAACAGTTAACCAAAGAACATTCTTCTGCAAAGTGCTCAGTCCTTTGATGAGACTTGAGTCTGTTTTCCTTACAACAGGAAAGCCTTTCCTACCCAAAGCTTCATACACTAGTGCAGCTGACGTGGAGACACTGGATCTACTGACTGAATTTTGCACACAGAATAGATCCATAGGTCTTGCCTGAGGTGTTTAATTCAAGGAAATCAGTTTAACCTTTTCTAAATCTTTCACTTACCAGAAACAACTGCATATGGCTAAGATGTTAGATGCTATTTTTCTAATTCAGGGCAGAACAAAAGCTTTTTCAGGACTCCTCAATATTTTCACATTTACAATGGCATTTTTAAACGGAGATACCAGTCTCCTGGAAGGCTATTGCTCCTTTATAAAGGAGTACTATAACCTTACAATTAGAAAGCCTCCACTTTCTGTAAGGAGCTGCTCAATTAAATAGAACTCATACCAAAAAATAGTGGCTCCTGTACATACTATTTCAGAAACTGATGTTTTCAGGGCCAACATTTCAAGGTTGGTTTGCACTTTCGTTCTCATCTCAGATGAGGCCTTCAAAAGTGATGCTGCGTTTGGCAGAGCAGTACCTGGCTCAGGTACTTACTCATTGTGAGTGTTGAAACAGTTACTAGTCTTCCTTCTTTACCTACTCACTTGCAGCTCTTTTGAGACATGTATTTGCAATCCTTTGGATTTCTGTCTATCAGAATCTTCTTCTACACATTATTAGGAGTTCAGGCCCATCACACAGGAGGAGTAATGTATTCCTTTCACTACTGAATCTCTTAATTTCACACAGAGATTGCCTATAGACATGCCCATTACAAATGATTTTAAGGTAATAGAAACTTTGTCTGCTACCTGAGTATATATGTAGACTGCTCACTGCCCAGATCTCCCCTCGGTTGTTCTTTTTTAATGTGTGTGGTTTTTTAAACACACATTTTATCAGAAACATCTAAAAGCACAGAATGCAGTACTTACCAGCTTACTATCTGTACTGTCTGCAGAACATGCCATAGGTTGCTCATTATGCTAACTCTTGTGGACATGGTAGTTCATTAAAAAGTCCACAAATCACCAAATTCAGAGTTCGGTTGTCTAAGACCTTTTCTCTGGAACTGGTCTAGTTTAGTTATAAGGCTGCCTCACTTCCTCTGGTGATGGGGATTTCAAATACAGCGCTAAGGATACTGAAAAACTGTATGAGAACCAGGTTTACCAATTTTGGTATCTAGGTTTTCAGCAAAATCCCATTTCTTTTGAAACTCCTGTAGTAAGAGTACTAGCTACGCAATAGTACAGTCTTGTCAGGTGGTCTGATGGCACAAAAGATGGGACAAAGTAAGTCAGCATCCATATAGATAATTAAATCATTTGCTATTTGATATTTCTTTGGGATTAGAGTTTTGAATTGAGGAACATTTGATCAAGAGGTTTCTGAGATTCTGATTTATGGGAGTGTTTATTGAGAAGAGTACAGATCCTGCCAGCATAATTCTTTGTGCAACTGGGGCTGAAAGTTGACCTCCATCATTTGATATTTATCAGAGTGAGTGAATACCTTCTGGCTGCCCATAGGGGAAATTAATGTTGAAAATCTTGTTAAAAAAGAGTTAGGCCTCTCTGAGACCAGAGCATTTAGCAGGGAATGAATGTGGAAAAAATAGCTCATGGTTATGTGCTGTAGCTTTAGAGACTGGTACTGTGAGCAATGAAAGCTTGACCACAACCATCGACAGTCTGGAATAGGTGATTGCTATGCCTGTTTCTGTTGCTTCTGTGAGATTTTTCTTTTAACCTTTGAGGTGCAGATTGCTAGTTTAAACAGTTACTTTACAGTGCTATTTTCTGACTCAAGAAGAATGCAATTATGAAAGATTGTTCTTTCTGAGCACATTGTCATTTGAGTACTGCTCTCTTGTGCATGAGACACTGAAGGACAAGAATTTCCATGTATGGGAAACATGGAAATTTAAAAAAAAAAAAAAAAAAACAAAAAAACCCCCAACAACAAACAAAAACCACAAAAACAAACAAAAAAACCCCCAACAAACCACAAACCCGTATGCTCATTGTGCTGCTGTTCCTCTGCATACTGTAGATAGGGTGGTCCTGTGGACCAATGCCACCCAGCTGGCTAGCACCGTTGCCAGCTAATCTGATTTGTGGCTCTAATAATCATAGCTATCAGGCTTCTGTGGTAGGTCATATGGCAGTAGGGAATGTAAATTACCTCAGTAATCTATATGTAAATGTTGGTCATTAAATGGTTCCCGGAACAAATGTCCGGTAATTTGTTGGTGTAAATGCTTTAAAGTTAGTTAGTTAAAATATTACTAAGAAGGTCTAGAACTTGTTATTCAAAACCACCACCATTACCTGTACAGTGCATACTGTAGAATATCAAAGTCAGAAAAGTATCTACAGAGTTTTTGAGAGGCAGAGGACTTGCTTCCTAAACAGGCCTCCTTTGAAGACATTATTAATGATGCATTTTTGACTCCTAGCCACTTTTAAAGTATTTGTCCTTTGTGTGCGTGCATGCATTGCTAGCGTATTTCCACCCTGCATTGAGAAATAAAATACTGCAAGGTAGGGAACAGTCATTTTCCTCAATAGACATATTAATGCCTTATTGTTCCTTAAATGGCATAAATACGGGAAGAGAAGAATATGTTGGTAACAGTAAGTTACAATAGAGTTTTAATTTCATTTCCCATTGTAGAGATTGTACTTGTGATTGGTGTCCTCAGTTTGCAGACAATAAGGAAATAATAAGCAATCTTCCATTTTCTTTTTGTGTAGAACTGTGTTTAGGGGGTTGGATTTGGAAATGGAGTTTCTCCTTAGGAGTCTTTGACTTGTCCTGTCAAAGCAAGTTCATTTTAGGCATGTAATTTTCTGTTCATCCAAAACACAGGTCCTTTATCAGTTACATCAGTAATAATATTTACTTGAAAGTAGAAGTTTAGACCTGATTTAGAATTCAGAAAGTGATGGCTTGCTTTTTATTTCTATCATGTTCCTCATGAATATTCTTCAAGTATAATCTCCAGCAAAAAGTTTTTGGAAAGGCACAGGCATGGTTTTTTGCAGGAACTCCATGGAGAGCCTTTTTATGCCTTGTAGATTTGCTTCCCTAGCGCAGAGAATACCAGCCTTGAAAAAGGACCTGACTTTTATAAGCACGTACCATACGTAGAAGTTTATAAATGATGTAGCCAGTGCTGATGTGGAACAGTCCACAGGTGTGCAATAATAAACTGTTATGTTCCTTGAGAGCTGAGTTTTAGCTACATGGTGAAAGGATACAAAATTTTAAAGAGTAAGAATACGTGATAGTATTAGATGATATGTATGTTTCTGAATGTGATCCAGTTAAAAGCTTTAGGAACCTTAAAAACAATCAAATGAAAAGCACTGTAAGTCAATGAACATAGAATTTGTAATGAAAAATCTAATTACCTCCTACAAAATATGCATCGTTATTGCTACCACTGACTTGTTAAAAGCAATTATAAATTCATTTTCTGAAATGAGAAGATTTAATGCATGAACAGAATGTACACAGCTGCTATACTGAGCTGCAGTTGTTTGAAATTTTTTTAATCAAAACCATTTTCCGCTAATTGGAAAAGAGCTCGTAAAGTCTGCATTCCATTTTTTTGTGCTTTAGCTGTAAAATTTTGAGGAAAAGCAGAATAACTGTATTTATGTACAGTAGTCATTTTTTAAAGTATCACTTGCTTTAAACAAGTGTGTACAGTGACATGGAAATATACTTGTGTATTAAAATACATATATTATTTTCAATTGAAATGTAAATATTGCTGTGTGGTTTGGTAATAATTGTGAAAATCTATTGCCAAAACTCCTATGTGGCTAAAAGACAAGTTTTGAAATTGGCAGTAACTGTCCAAATCTGTTACCAGGGCATAGAGGCTGCATTTTATGCCATGGGGCAGACAGAAAGAATAAAGTGATGGGATCTATAGTCTCTGAATCCTTGCAGGGAGCAGAAAGATGAAGGTGCAATGTATATGTTACAGCTGTTCTAAAAAATGCTTTCAAGAGTCATGTGTCTTGAACAACTCCTAATTATTAGGGAATCCTCAAATATGAATGCTTTTGTTGATCACTTGGTTTTAACAAAAGCAGCGTTCTCCTTGCTGTAGGCCTCGTGAAGCTACCTTGAGAAAGCTTCCTTTTGTCTGTGTTGTGCCCAGGTGGCCAAGAAGGCCAATGGCATCCTGGCTCATATCAGAAATACCATGGCCAGCAAGACTAGGGGAGGGATCATCCCCCTCTACTTGGCACTGATGAGGCCACACCTTGAGTACAGTGTTCAGTTTTGGGGCCCTCACTACAAGAAGGACATTGAGGTGCTGTAGGGCATCCAAAGAGGGCAGTGAAGCTGGTGAAGGGTCTAGAGCACAAGTCACATGAGGAGCGGCTGAGGGAACTGGAGTTGTTTAACCTGGAGAAGAGGAGGCTGAGGGAAGACCTTATCGCTCTCTACAACTACCTGAAAAGAGGTTGTAGTGGGGAGGAGAACAGAAAAACAACGGCAAAGCCTCGAGGGTTGGGATAAGGGCAGTTTACTGGGACAGCAAGGGAGAGGGAAAACAATCAACAACAGTGCTGATAACAGATAGTAACAATGGGTGATAACAGAGAATGATTTACCGACCCTACAACTGACCAACCGGATGCTCAACCCTTCCCGGAGTCACACCAAGCCTGCACCTGCCCGACTAGCCCCCTTTTATGGTAAGCATGATGTCACATGGTATGGAATAGCCCCTGGCCAGCTTGGCTCACCTGTCCTGGCTCCTTGTGACATTAACTCTATCCTTGCCAGAACCAGGACAGTGAGGTAGGTGTTGGTCTCTTCTCCCAAGTAACAAGTGATAAAACAAGAGGAAATGGCCTTAAATTGCACCGGGGAGGTTTAGATTGGATATTAGGAAAAATTTCTTCACTGAAAGGTTGTCAAGCATTGGAACAGGCTGCCCAGGGAAGTGGCTGAGGCGCTATCCCTGGAGGAATTTAAAATCTGTGTAGATGTGGTGCTTAGGGACATGGTTTAGTGGTGGACTTGACAGTGTTAGGTTAATGGTTGGACTGGGTGATGGTATTTTGCAACCTCAATGATTCTATGATTCTAAAGTCAACTTTAAAAACAGATAAATCTCCAGACTGTCCACATGGGCTTCAGCTATCCACAATGTCTGTTTCTAAAAAAGGGAGAGTTTTTTGAGACACAATCAAACTGAAAAATTTGCTTACTAACTTAGAGTGAGGAAACTGGGGAATGTGTAGATGTGACACAGTATTTTAGAACTATGATATTTACAGTGTATCACTTGAACTGTTATATTTCAGTTTTAGAAGAGGTCACACCTTATAATACTTTGTCAAATTCAGTTTCTCCAGCTATTTTTTTTTTTTAATTGACTTAATGCTTTTTTTTTATTTCTTTCTTCCCACTCTTTGAAGCTTATTCTCAGCCAGTGGATAACCATATCACTCCATCTGCCTACTTGGGACAGTCTCTGCCCCCAGCATCACCGGGCCGATACTCGCCAATTCCCAAGGGAATGCTTGGAGATGATGAGATTACCAGGTAATGAATAAGCAAAGCTACATGGCAAATCAGTTAACCAGTGAAGCTTATAAAATGTGTTTGTGGGCAAAATACTGGTGACTAGAATATTTTATTTCAAGAAATAAAAGCAAATCATTAGTTTCTTAACACTTGTAAACATTTATGTAAGGAGAAGACTACATATTTTTATGTATATACAGACACATATACACACACACACACAGAGCATTTATCAGCCCAGGAATACTATTAAAATCAGAATGCCCTGCCAAAGTGCTCCGAGAGTTGACAGAGCTTTTTAGGAGGGTAGTATGAGCAGACTAGAGATTATTTCTTATTGTGAAGCCAGCAATCTTTTTTCTTTTTTTTCCCCACAGATAAGGGTTTGTTTTGATGGATTAGTAAATCCAGAAAGGCTGGAGAGCTCTTAATCCTTTCCCATTAACAGACCATTCATTCCTTCACTGATTCAGTGGATTGTATTAATCTTTTGTTCATCATCACTGATAAAGGAAAGCTCTTGTAATTTTGTTACCCTTCTGCTCTGCAAGTATACGGATGTTATACTGCATTTTCAGAATGTTGTTACTGATTCTGTGTCAGAGCATCATCTGATATGGATAATGTCACTCAGTTTCTGAGGCAGGGTCCACCCAGGACTGAAACATAAGTGGTATAATAAATTGGAGAATTTATTTTAGTGTATGAGAAGGTAAGAGAGCCTTGGATATGTTTTCAGTTATTTTTAACTTAGGTGAACATATAAGCCAAAGTGATTCTGTCCTGCTGATAGTATTGCTTTCCTTTAAAATTACTGTTAAGGGAGGTTTTTGGATTTCTTCTGAAACGCAAGGGCTATTCAGAGAAGGCTTTAGGTGATTTTCTTTAAATTACCTTCCCATTTTCCACTCACTCTATCTCAAAAAGAGGCTTAGAAATTTTGAGTAATATTTTAAGATACTGTGTATTATGTTCTCTAACTGCAGCATTTTTGTTAATGCATTAGTGTGAGCCACAGCAATATACATAGGTTTTCACAATGTCATTTATTTGTAATAAAATAGTACTCTAAAAGGATGGGTATAACAGTTGATAGGAGATGAAATTGTAAGAATTTGACACCAAGTTGATTTAAGAGCTAATGCAAAAATGGAGTGATTTTAAAAGATTGGACTAGATGATATTTTTGTTTGTTTTGGAAAAATGCAGCTACTTAGTTTTTCCCTATAAATTAATAATTAATAACTCCAAATACTTAAGAACAGCCATTAATTGTTCTTTAGTGCTCTCTAGTGATTTTTCAAATGCAGTGCACAGTTGCTCTGCTTTATTAGAAAGATCTGTTTCTGAAATAATTTATGCCTTTCTTGTATTGGATCAAGTAGCAGACTGGTAGATTTTTGGAAGGACTGTTTTTTGCATTAGAAGTAGACTGGCCTGTCTTAACTTGATCAGTGTTTCTTCTTTCCTCTCCTCATCCAAGCCAGGCAGGGGTCCTATAAAAAGAATGCAACAACTTGGTTTGTTTAACTTTTTCAATTGCTGTTGCTGTCAATAAATTGCACATCTATTTGAGCATACCATAAATTCTGTTGGGTGTGGGTTTTTTTTCCGAAAGGGCTTATGCGTACTTCTTAAATTGTTCTTTGCTATATTTATTGTTTGACCAACTGAAATTAAAGCAGTAAGGACATATTTTTCATTATTGGTGTTTCTATTAGAATTTGTTCTTTAAGTTTCAGAGAGGGAAGATAGTACTTTTTTGCTCGCTATTACCATTAGGTAAAATAAGACTGTGAGCTATACTGAGGCTCTTGAACAATATGGGAAGTGTTAAGTAATGACATTTAGTGCTGAATAACATTGTAACATAATAGGAATTTATAGTATATACACACTTAGCAATTTTTGAGTGCACCTAACAACAAGCAGAATTGAAAGCATACAAATAATAGAAGCTATTATTTTCATAGTCTAAGCTTTGGTGGGGAGGACTGGGGGCAGAGGGTAGGACACACAGCATTGTTACCTTAAGAAATGCATAACTTTACCTAAATTTGCAACACTATCTCTCTCAAAAAACTTAGCTTTCTAATTGTTTATTTTACTTTTACTCATGACTAGTGACCAAGATCTCGTATTCCTTTCATTCAGGGAGCCTAGAAAGGTCGTCCTGCATCGAGGATCAACAGGTCTTGGCTTCAACATTGTTGGAGGAGAAGATGGAGAAGGAATTTTCATCTCTTTCATACTTGCAGGAGGGCCAGCTGACCTGAGTGGAGAGCTTAGGAAAGGAGATCGTATAATTTCTGTAGGATTCCTTGATTCTTTTATTTAAACAACAAAAGTTTTCCCCTCCCTGGATATTCATGCTAGCTAGTATGATTTATATGCAAAGAATATAATTAACTGAGCTAAATTTGAGTCAGTGGAACAGATTCCAAGATACTTCCAAAGTATCTTTGAGGACTTCAGCCTTGCCTCAGTTTATCTGTAATCTGATTACAATAGTGCTTTCCTGTCTCAGATACATATTTTTTTTTCAGTGAAGACATTAACTTACTGTAGTCTGGTAGCTGAGGTGTGCATGTATAAATTGAAAGAATGCAGGCTTCAGAAATAAGCTTTTAATGAGATGGAGACACTTGGCAGTAGTGTCTAAAACTGGGTGCTTCCTGGAGTAAGTATTAAACTCCCTGTTGTGTTAAACAGATTCATCTCATTACCTGCCTAAGGGCTTTTTCTCTTTAGTACTGAAGGTCATAAGATTTTGTGTGGTTTTGTGAAATAATTTATGGAGAATCATTTCTTTGGACAGTTACATTGTAATTTGGTAGTTATTTAAGAGGGAAAAATAATTTTGGCTTGGCTATTACTAAAATGCTGATATTGAAGTGCACCTTTATTTTAGTTTAAACTACAAGAACCACTTTTGGTCTAAAATGTGACACATGTTTTTGCAGATTTTAAAATGGTGTCAGAAAAAAAAAAAAGAAGCATTGAAAACAAGGCTAGACAATTTCATGGAGAGTGTGCTCTGGCACCAGGTGTTAAACATAATGGTCTGTAGGTATCCTTTGGCTAAGGAGATCCCTGAAGCTCTAGTGTAGAAAGGTGAGGTGAATCATCATGGAAAGTAACATTCTCTGTGTCTCCTTAAAAAGAAAGAAAAAGATCTTAAAAGGAAAATTGACCTAGCAAATACAAATTCATTAAGTCATACACTATGACAATTACAGTATTTCTTAACAGAGGGGTGTATATGAGAGAGTATTTATTGACTTTGGATTTCAGTAAGGATTAGTAATCTTTGTATTAACTAGTGTTAATGTTGGAAACAGGGAAAACTCACATGGCACAGAAACTGTTCTGTGATGATAAATACAAGCACAAACATTTTGATAGAGTTTTTTTGTATCTCTTGTAGGTAAATGGAGTAGATCTAAAAGCAGCAACCCATGAACAGGCAGCAGCAGCGCTGAAGAATGCAGGTCAAGCAGTAACTATCGTAGCTCAGTACCGTCCAGAAGGTAAGGGTTACCTTATACATTCAGAACTTGGTAGAAATACCATGTTGTTACTTTTGTCTTTACCCTTTTATTTGGTGGTTTTATTTTCCTTAGTGGTAGGAGGACAAAAGACTAATTCCTTCTCTGTTGTAGATGACCTAAGGAGACCATCAGGTTTTCATTCCTCTGTTTTATACTGAGCTGGTATTTCTGTTTATCCAGCAATTTCTTCTGGTCCAGATTAGACTGCAGCTGATGCCTATTAACCATCCTTATGTGTTCTGCAGAAGCCAAATAATACTGCCTCATCACAAGACACATTTGTTCTCTTGTGTTTCTGCAGCACATTTGAAATGCCTTTGTCTATTTGAGATTTTAAAAATTCAGTAGTCTAAAATTATATGCTTACTTTGGGTCTGTAAACACATATATTATTGTGTTTATATATAATAAGACATTTTGGTCTCTTACTGTGAACTGTGATGATAAACAGCTTTCTCCGATTTTGCTAATTTGGATGGCCCATCACTAAATCTTCCTTGCAGTGACTTGTCTGCTTAAACCTTTCCTTTAACAGTACTGGCAAGGGTAAGTGTAGGTGTTTATCAAGACTGGATATTGAGCAGGACTGCTGCCTTCATCTGAAATTTTTTAGGTAACTGACTGCAGCACACTTTTCTTCATTTATTTCTTCTCTTCTATCATCTTTCTCTTATCCTGTCCTCCCCAAGTCTTTGAAATGTTAGCTTTCACATTCCCCTCCTCCTCCACTCGCATCAACATCATGTATCTCCACTGACCGAGGAACTCTGTCAGTAATAAGGCCAACCAATTTGTTTGTGTCTAGTTCATGGTCGAATCCCTGAAGCCAGCCAGTGTTCCCAATGCCAGTATTGTCCTGAGAGGGTGTGCATCCTGATCACGTGTTGAATCTGTAGATTGCTCTGTGCCAGGATTCGTGTTCTAGGAATGCTCACTGTGAGAATTCCTTTTAGGAAGAAGAGTAAGGTCAGCATTGGGTCTGGAATATTTGCTTTGGCTTTGTGTCAGAATTGTCAAATATTTCTGTTGATACACATTTGGCCTATGCTCTGCTTAGCTCTTCAGTGTTGTAACAGGTGGGTCAGCCTGTTACACCTTCTTGCTCCTTGCATAGGGATCCCTTACTTTAGTGAGAAATAAAACTTGTGGTTTTATTTGCCCGTAAGTTGTCCTTTGAGCATCTGTCCACTTTTTTGTTCAAAGAGGCATTCTTGATCGCTACTTCTTTTGCCAGGAAGGTATGTTGCGATGTGGCTGCTGGTAGCAGAACAAATGTTTCTCTGGGAGAATATATCCCAGAACAGAACTGCTTTCCCTGTCCGTCCGTTCCCCCGCCCGTTGCCAAAAAATGTATCCAGACTTCATGCAAAAGCAGTAGTTTTTCAATCCTCTCTTCTTGCGATTCAGGCTTTAAAAAGAAAAGAATCCAGTCATACTCTGAAAGTTGGAGCTTTCTTTTCCTAGGCATTTTGAATGGTTCCTGCTCTTTCTGCACTGGAAATAACGGCTTTCTTCGCTACCACTTGTCCAAGTAGATAACTTAATTTCTTGAAACATGTATGGAGGTGCTTGACTGACTGATGGGATTTTGAGTCATTGCCCAGAGATTTGCCCAGAGCAACATATGCTGCCTCTTAGAAATTTCTCAACGCCTGTCACTTGTAGACTTCAAACCTAGAGCTGTACTCAGTCTTTCATGACTACTGAAGCATTCAGAACAAGACTGCATGCATTTGAGCTGTATTGAGAGTGTGGTTCTCAAAGAATTATAGGGCCCATTTGAGAGACTGCATGTAGGAGATGTTACGTGAATTATCGCAGATTATGGGCAGACATCTGACCCATTATTCAAAGAAAGGTTTGTATTATATTTTGGTCTGCGTGACCATCTGTCTTGCAGAAATAGTGCTTAAAATCTCCATTTAGAGTGAAGAAGTTGGAACCACGTTAGGGCTTACTCTCCCCTTTTGAAGTATGCCATGAAGAAAAACTGTAACTAGGAGACAGAGATCCAATCTAGTTTGGAGGCAAAGTATGAATTGACACATGGCCAACCTACCTCAGAAAGCTCAAGTTACTACTGTCAGACTGTTTCACATCTCTGCTTGCCTTTTTCTTACTCCTTGTAAAAAGAGGTTGAATAGCACTCCAGCTGTCAGCTTTTTTCAGTCTGGTGTGGAAGGTAAGTTGAATCAGATATTCACTGTTCATATCTTAGAGATTAGTAAAGGGAATATTTCCTTGAAGAGTACTGTTTAGTATCAGAGGAAAGCAGTCTGTTTGAAATTTGACTTTTGAAACATAAAATATCATCCGTGTGATTGAGTGTACTTGGTAAAAGTGTGTATGTTCTTTGATCATCTTCAGATTTCCTACATTATAGCTGTGGATGGTCATGTTTTCCCCTCACTTGATTCATTTAAGCTGGCGAATTTCATTTTTATGTATATATAATTATCTCTACTTTTTGTTCATGCCATTCAAAAAAAGGTTAACCATTATTAAAATGAAGAGTTCATAAAAGTATTGTTCATCATTGGTGTTTCTCAAATGTTTTGATAAAGATGAAGAGCATCAGTTATAACTGCTTGTATTGCATACGTATTATATTTATATTTATAAATCCAGCAGGATTTTGTAAAAGATGCTGACAGCTAGGGCAGATCAAGGAGACTCTAGACATCCATCAGGGCTCATTATAACTGGATAAATAGATTTGGTATGATAGGAGCATTTGGAAGACACTTGGGACCAGCTCACCTCACTCTCTGTAATTGTATATGACTGTATGTTCATAGGTGTGATAGGGAATGCTAATTTATGTTTTTTATATCCTACCACATTAACTCTATCAGAAATTCCCTGTTTGTCTTTCACCTCAGATTTCTGGGAAAAGAGGATTCTTTCAAGCAGAAACAGAAAAGCCTGAGTAGGCTGTAGAAAAAAATTAATCTTCGGAAACCCTTTATCATGGAAAGGGTTGAATTTTCTGATTCTCTCACTTCAAATCCAATTAGACAACATGGTTTATCAAACAGTAGTTACTGGACGTATGGGGCAGACTAATATGATACTGCTTTTCTTATATCCAGGCTCAAATTACATAACTGCTGACTTTTTTTTTCCCCCTTAAATCTCCAAAATGTTCCTTGGTTATAAAACCGGGTGAAAACAGATGTGATCTCATTCCTAAAAATATCCTTCTGGGCATTCATTTAGTTTCCAGCAATGTTCAGTAAATTTGAGAGATGCCTCCTGCTATACTGAATCGGGTTTCAGCAACTTACCTGTGCTCTTTGAGATAGCTGAAAGCCAAATAAGGAATGTGAAGGTATTCTGCTGTTAACAAATGGGACTTGCACATCAGGTACCACTTTTGTACTGCCACAGTTGTAGTCAATTGGCTTCTGCTTTCTCCTTGTAGATTCCACATTTTATCTTGCAACTTATCTAGGAGATGTAGTTGTAACCTGTTGAGTCACCTCAACAGGTTCTACTTGTACATACTTTTGTGGTACGGACACAGACACGTGTGTATACAAAATCTCCCTAGTTACAGAGGACACTGGGTTTGAACCTGCTGAGGCTGGATGCTGCAGAGGAGAGGTCCATGGTAGGAGGAGAAGAGCAGAAGTTTGGGAAATGGGAATTATCCTGTAGAATTGTGGTGGGCAAGTCAGGATGTCATTCTTATTTTCCTCTTTGTTTGGAAGCTTTTCCTTATTCCCCCACCTGTACTACAAATTTCTATCTCCTTTTGAGATATTAATTTGTTTTGCCATGAGTTCCACTGGAAATGAAGTACCATGACCTGCAGCAGTTTTAAAGAAGGTGATGTTGCTGCAGTACACAAAAGCATTTTCATTTGTAGACGTTTCTGAGCCATTTCATTTTCCTGTTGCTCCCTGACTCTGCAGACACACCTCCGTGCCACACTGCCGTCTCCCTTCTTTGGGTTTTCTGCAGATGTAGAGTGGCAAGGAAAAATTGTCATATTAGTGCAGAAGAATGAGAGGAAGCTCTAGGCAATTTATATATATATATATCTCTCTATATCTATATATATATATATCTATCTATCTCTCCTGGGAGTGGGGATTCAGAGATGGTCGGAATTGTATCCATGCTACGTAGCAGGGATACAGGAGCATGAGAGTCTTGGTGCTTGAAAGGAATGTAGTGAGGGGAGGAGCAGCAAGGAGGAAGTATAGGACTGTCCAGAGGTGCACAGCTGTTGGAGAGCTCTCCCGTCATTTCACAGTGACATTTCCATTGTTGTGTCCATTCAAATTAACAGGTCATCCAAAACATTCTTATGTGTATTGAGGCTGACATAATAATAGTACTACCTCAAAATTCAGAATTTCTGAAAGGTGAGATTTTGCCATTTTGAAAAGGTATGAGGTGCCGGTAGGCTACCATAATTGTCTTATAGCTTGAGTGCATTTAAGTGTTTGAAAATAAGAAAAACAGCCAAAAAGTACGAAAATATGTTTGATTGAAATTGGATAGAAAATAATTTTGTGGATTAAATTATTTTTGTTTCTCAAGGACCCACCTGACATACGAAAAACACCCTATAACTTTAACTAGCACGGCAGTCTCTTTTCATGAGTTATCAGCTGCCTGTTATTTAGAATTTAGAATCTACATTGATCTTCTCTTTGTAATTCAGCTGATCTAGTCCATCTCTATATATCCATTTCTTTTCTGGAAGTAGTAAGATGTTTAAGTGATCAGAGTAGCTCCATGTACTTAGATGATTGGGTAGATCAGTGTAAGATTAGGAGAAAGTGGAGCCAAAACCTCAAGATTTTAAGGTATTTTTTAAAAAACCTCTGCTTGTGAACATACATTGTTCATATAGGCAGTTAATACACATTTTTCTCTCAGCTTTATTGAAGGAACCAAGTGGTTCTCCATTGTAAAATGTATTCAAGATGTATGGTTCAATTAAAACTCCTCATACTTTGTTAGCCAGATTTTTAGATGAATTTTCATGGATTTTTGTTTTGTTTTGTTTTAAAGGAACATATTCCTCTACTGAAAATAAGATCCAAGTATGACAACTTTCTATTTTTCATTCTCTCTTGTCTTTAAAACAGATGAGTCAGGGGCGGGGGGGTGGGATGAGGGTAGAAGCTTTGTTAGAGCTTACCTTTCAATGGCCAGCATTTGGCCAATTTTTCTGTTTGTGACACTTCATCTGTGCACTGTTTTCTAGTGGAATTTAAAACAGAATAACTAAGCTCTGTGAAACAGTAGCACTTTCATGTGTGTAAGCTAAGACTATTTTCTGAGCATTTGTCTTGAAATATATTGTAAGTCTTCTGTTTGTAGAAGTCCAGCTGGAGTAGCAGAAAGCCAATAATGCTTTTGCAAAATGTAGTTTTCAGTATTTATTTTGTATCAGGAGGATGAACTTTCCCTTGCTTTCTAGCTGAGAACATGGATTGTCTTAAAGGCAGTTTAAAAGATCAGTACATACCAATTTCTTAAGATGAAAAATTCTTTACACAAAAAAAAAGTTTATCTTGTTTTGGGGTATGTGATCTCTAATCTTCCAAATTTTTGTTCCTGCTTGTTTTATACCTTGTTCTACTCATCTACAAGTAATCCAGATTAGTCAATTAAAGTATCTTTAAAATCGGGCCCATTAAGATTAGAAGAAGGGTTCTGCTATATATAGTCCTGATAGATGGTATAAAGCGGCTTACACATGTTTTAATCCTTTAAAACCTCACTCCTGCTCTTTAATATAATAAATAAAATTGTTTGTCTTTGAGAATAGTTCAGCCTTTTACAAGTTGTGAATGCATGGTAAACCTTCAACAACATTTTTGGTGAATTCACTTCAACAATGACTGGACCCAGTCTCTTTCAGAGTTTTGCAGGCTCTGCGGGATATGTTCTTAACTAAATACAAATGCAATTTTTCTAATCTATTTTGAAATTCCATGGCCTAGTCTTTCAAGTGATTAACGAGGTACAAGCTCATTACACATTAGAGTGCGTGAGAGCCACCAATAGCATGTGGAACACATTGTGGTCTCTCTCAGGTCCTCTTAAGATAAAACAATAAGCATTGAAGCAAAGTAATGTCTCCTCAAAAATCATTTATGATGTTTTTATTGTGGTCCATACATTTTAATAGGTAACCTCTTTGCTAGTGATTTTGAGTGGTTGTACTAAACAGGCTATACTCCACAGCCTCCTCCACCAACTGAAATTTATGCTACAGTCGGTAACAAGAAAAGATGTGCGAAGCATGAATGGTACCTATGAATTTATCAGATACTAGTACAGAAAATCAAGGGATGGTAGTAGTATATGACCAGAACTTATAAATACAACTTCAGCTGTGGCAGTCCTGCCTCTCAAGCTTAAAACTGAAAACAAATGGAAGGTCAATACAAGATCAATGTAGTGGTGGCCATCCAAACTTACTGCCAGGCTCCATTTCTCAGTTTGTTTGTTTGGAGGCACCATAAAAAGGAAAATTGAGTAATCTGAGAGTGGAGAAAAGAGTATAAATTAGTAGTTTTATAAAATTTTCAGCACAAGCGTCCTGCTTTAACAGATCCAATGGGTCCTGCTAAAGGAGGACTTTCCGCAGACAGATGGGAAGAGGGAAGCAAGGGGTGTACTTTTTTAATTAAACTGAACTTTTTCAGCTCTTTGTGGGTTCAGTATATGCAAGAATCTCTGCTTCTCAGTGCTGTGCTGCCATCTGTTCCCTGTACACACATCCATGCTTCCATGAGTTGCTTTTCCTTCTGCCATGTTTCCTGAATTTTTCGTAGTCTTCTGCTCTTTTGCCCCACTTGCTAGAACATGTGTTCCAGACCAAATTAATTTTCATTGCAGCCTCTTTTTTTCTCATCCCCTATCTGTATAGACTATTCACCATGTATCTGTGTTTATCATTGTTCTCTTGTTGCCCTCTAGATAGGCAGTCCAGGAGAGTTTCACTGCTCAGACCCTTTCTCTGAAGTTTTCATTTCTGTTAAAATAAACATTGAGATTGAAAACATTACAGTTTTCTAGGTAAAATCCGTTTAGGAGCTCAGGAGCAAAGGAATCTTTCAGGATTTCCTAATCTTCCCTTCCGTGCCAGCCCCCACTCCTTTTTGTTCATTGCTGTGCAATCTGTGCAGACATGCAATAGAGCAGATTTATTCTAGTTTTACACCATCTGCTTATCCAGTATAATTTTGAAGTTTAAACTTGAGCCCAGATGTATCCATCCAATGTTCTTAACAACTGATTATGTGTAAACCAGAGTAGGCTTTGGGTTTGGGGTTTTTTTTTTTCCTTTGGTGATGATGGGGTACTGTTGGATAAATGCCATGAATCGAAGCAGCAGATGCTTGCTCTTTCTCAGGCTTTATGTTATGATAGCAAGGTACTATTCCCTCACTGCCCCCTAAACTTATTGGAAACTTTGAGAAAATTCTAGCCAAGAAAAGATACCATTATTCTTATGAACTTATTTGATTGCATTTCATGTTAGTCATGCTGCCTATTACCCTTTATTTGATGTATAGCATCAGCAGCTTTCCTAAATTTCAAAACATTAGAAGAGATCCTGAGTTAAGTCCCATTCACTGCCATTGTATATACATCAGGTTTCAGATCCTGGTCAAATTCCTACCTGAAAAGTTTAAGAGTTTGGATTGCGTGCTTTGGCTTTTGTTTTTAATTTCATGTGGGGGTGGGGGGGCTGTTCTTGTGCCACCATAGTTCTTATTGAAATACTACTTCAGAATTTCAATATTTTGATGGCTGTGGAAATTGGAAGCATGTTGTAGATGGAGTTCCCATGACCAGCATACTTCATTTGCATTAAAGTCAGTTTTGCTTTTTCATTTAAATAGCTGATGTCCTTTCTGTTTGGTTACCCTGATCACATTTGACCAGACATCAGTCATATTCCTTCTCAGCCAAGCTCTTCATTTCCCCTTAACCAAGAAAGCAGAGTGTCCTTTTTATCTTGTTCACTGGGCCTGTTCCAGCTCCAAATTTCTGGAATGTTGAAGTGGCAAAATAAAACTTTTTTTTAAAGTTTTATATTTATATGTGCATTGTATGGCTTTGTCACAGCCATGTGACATTTTATGGTGCTGTTCACTGTGATTTAGGGGAAAAAATATGATCAATTTTGTCATATACTCTATATGTAATATTATGCATAAACACCCACTGCCCCCCCACTAAGAAAGACCAGAATTGCAAAGAAAACAGTTCTCTGGCATTTGGGAGAATTTAGTGATGATAAGCTGAATGAAAAAGGTAATTTAAACATAAAATGAAATTCTATACATTGAAAATACTGGAAGATGGGAGAGTACTTGAAGGAAAGGTATCACTCTGTGCTTGCCTAGTTCTCCTCCCTAAATACTTGTTATCTCATCAGTGCAAGTATGAAGCTAAGATTGTGGTTTTAGTTTTATCCAGTACTTCTGCTTTTACGTTATTTTAGCTAAGGGGTTTCTTACAAAGTCACCTATGTCCGGTATACCCATTATATGAAGTCTTTCATTAGTGTAAATGTGATGCCATTTCTCTAATTTGTTTGCCTTTTTTTTTTTTTTGCATTTCATAAGTACTAAAGTATTACTGCAGGGATTGATTAAAAACAGGTGTGTAGGTAGTTTTCTGGTGCTTCTGTAATCAAATAAAATTGCATTTTGTATCAATTGCATTTGATACACATGCATTTTGGATATGAGTCTCTAATCTTGCTACCACGTGTTGGCTATTGATGTTCCCCTCTTTTAGAGCACGTAAGATGGAGCAGTGATGGACAGTCTTCTGACTGCTGTCCTGCAACTACTTTTCTACATTTTGTAAACGACCAGATGATATCAGTAGTCCTCAGTTTAATAAGAGATTGAAGGTGCTAAAGACAGTCGATGTCTAACTCTTCTTAATCATAGAGGCAGAAAAGTAATCACTCCTAGACTGATTAGCAGAGTTCACACTTTGCTTTATAATGCCAAAGTTGAACCAAGCCTAATTAGTCAACAGAGGATGGGTGCTGATCCTGTGGGCACCAAACTGATACTGCTTTTCTGATGCTATCAGGAGTCCTGCTGTTGTCTTATTTTCTGTCACCAGATTTATTTTCATTACCACTGTATCTAATACCAAGCTTTCTTTTTTAAAAACCAAGATCCTGTCTACTTTTCAGCTCCAAACGCCATGATTTTGAGATTTCTATCCATCCTGTTCCTCCTAAAACCTTCTGTAAGAGGAATATAACTCAAATTTTTAGCTTACATCAGAGGAGCTCACCAGATTCCATCTGCACAGAGCATTTAAGCTTTTCCTAAATATGGCATCTCTTGGCACCCCTTCTTTTTGAACATAGAGTCTTCTCAGTCCCAGCCCATTAGTTTCCTTTTTTGCTTTATCAGTATGGCAAGAACCTCACAGTAGAAACTATTCTCCTTCTTACTCCCACAGATGTCCCTGTCACTCATTCATCGCTCACTTCCCAGGAGTTCTGATGAGAAAAATTAAATTACTCCAGAAAACTGCAAGACCAGCAACTTAAAGATGAAATATAGGATAGAGTGAAGCAATAGTAAAGAATAGCCTCCCCTGTTAACTCTTACATACTACATGCTACATAGGAGGAAATATCATTCTTCTAACAGATGGCACTTGATACTTTCTTAACAGAAATTTGTAGTCTTTTCCAGTAGCTATTGCAAAGAACTGCAGGTATTTTTGGTACTGAACAGGCTGTAGCACAAGAAAATGGTTGGATTATCTGGTCTTTTCCATGCTTACTTCCCTTTCACACAGGGGGCATAAAAAAAATCTCTTATGTGAGATGTCTCAGCTACCATTTTTGTATGTTTGAAGTTTAGAGCTTTAATCTTCCAAAACACCCAAGAAACTGGTAAGGGGCTTACAAGATCATTTCTCAAGTCTAAATGAGTAAAACGAGGTGACTTACCTAAGGCCATGCAGTGCAGCAGTAGCAGAAGACGACTGTTCTTTCTCTGCATCTGGGCCCTTCCCCTGAGGGATATTGCTTTCTAAAAAATGTCCTTTCATTACGTTCCTCTTAAGTTACCATCCTGTCATCTATAATTCTTTTGCTATTAGTGATAGCATTGGTAGTGGTGGAAATGATGTTTTTGTTTCTCTTTTCAAACAACCTCATCAATCTGATTTAGTGCTGATAAATTATTTGATCTGGACTTTAGTTGTAAAAAGGCACTTTGCTCTTTTAAAAACTAAGATACTATCTTAAAAACTACTAGCTTTCGGTTTTAAAAGACAAAAGTCAGGGTTATTTAAGAGACTGTTCATATTGTCATAATCTGGATAGGGTTAATTATAGTTGCTATTGGTGGAGATTTATAGTTACCTTGACGAATGAAGTGATATACCAGAAACTGGTTCACAGAATATTCTTCTGTAACTTAATTTTACTTTTTTTTTTCTTCTCTGGTTAATCTGTAAGCTTTGATGTTCACTATCTGATGAATGTGTGGCGAGAAAGTGCTGCGGAATGTAACATGATAAATTGTTCATGGTATTTAGATGACTGTTGAAGGAACCTTAGTTCAGAGATTTCCTGAAGATTTTTGCATTTTAGAGCCCTCTCTATCAATCTTGCACTTCCTGAGTAAATTTGGTGCCCGCAGGGAATAAGAGTGCAGCTAAGGAGAGCAGCACATTACCCAGTTCAGCAGCTGCTTGCTGCACACACCCTGGTTCTCCTGGTGTTGACTTGTTCTAATCTGGCATCACGTGGTCTTCTGGCGAAGGCGGTGGCTGCAGAACCTTTCCTTTAACTGAAAGGTTTTACAAGTGGATCTGTTGATCCTGAAGTCTAAACTATTCAGCTGAAGGAAAAACTTGTTTTGAGTTCATGTTTTATGCTGACAGCATGTAAGTACCTCACTTCAGGAAATGTTTGTCCTGAAGAAGCTATTACTATTATACTGCCTGCCTTTGTAGCTAAAATCAAATGCATTTAGCTTAGTTTTATTAGTACACAGTGCTGCTTAAGAACACAATCCGTTTTTCCAGGATTAACATTGCACATAATTCTATAGAGGGAGTTTGAATCTCTAGTGCAGTTTACAAGTGGATCGAGATTCATGCCAGAGTTCTGGATTTTTTTTTTTTCCCCCTTTCCTGAGCTCCCCTGGGAACATTGTCTCATTCAGAAAATGTTTTTGTGTATTTCTACCTTATCCTAAATTGTTTATCTAATTCCAGTCCAGTAATGTTAAAGTATCTGTTCAATACTATTTTTTCAGGCACTTCTAATTCCCATTTCTTAAAATCTAAAATATATAGTGCTTGATTATAAACATATGTATATCAGATGTATGTTCTAAAGTTTTCTTTTTCTCATGGTTTAAAACTTATTTGTATCAGTTTATTACTATAAAAATTATAATTGTTAGTAGAAATGCTTGTTTTAATTAGTGGAAAAAATAGTTACTGTGAACTATAGAGTAAAAACATGAAATTTTTAAGTATGGATATGGATATTTGCTTCTGCTTATTTGCTCTGTTTAATCACAATTATTTCAAATTTTATTTCAGTTAATATTGATAAATGTAAAACTTCACACAGCTTTTAATTACAAAACATAGTGCTTAATAAAAATGTTGAGTATGAGAGTTGGTTTTTTTTTCTTGCGTTAAAGCTGTAACAAATGCTTATTCTTGGGGATTTTCAGCATTCTTGTGAGTAATGTAATTGCTAAAGTTCAGAGGACATTAATTGCTGTGCCTGTCTTTCTTACAGAATACAGTCGTTTTGAAGCTAAAATACATGATTTACGGGAACAGATGATGAACAGTAGCATTAGTTCAGGATCAGGATCTTTGCGAACCAGCCAGAAGAGATCCCTATATGTCAGGTAATCGTCTTTTTTACAGTCTTTCTAGTGTGTTTTTCTGCTTTTTTGTAGACTTAGTATTTCTGTATTTGCATTTTTATACAATTATTTACTCATTATTGAACTTAACTGATATTTATTTGCAAAATACATTAAAAATAAAACTTAATTTAGATTGATTAATGTAATATAGCTGAAAAATATGTACTAGCCCTGAGATACACTAACTTAAAGAATAAATACATGTTTTTGCTGAAGGATTATTGTCTCACTGACAGGTGGGACAAAAAGCAAGTAATAGCACCAGTCTAAAGTTCATACAGGGTATGTGAAGCCTTGACTTAATTCAGTTTGTCGTTTTTGTGACAGTATTCTTCATGTTCTCCCATGTTCTTGCATTCAGATTTATAGTCTCCCTTTATTTAAGCTTTCACAGATTTCAATCTTATTTCCTTCAACTTACTTTACTTGTATTCTCAGCTTGCATTAAGAAATCTTATTTCTATGTCCAGTAGTGTTTTGTTATAGAACACTTTCCATGGTAACCAAGAGAGCAAATGCATCAAAGAACTGAATATTCTTCATTAATTTATGCATATGGAATTAAACATAAAGGAGGCTAAAAGGAAATGGAAATATAAAAGAGCATGAAGCAGTTAAGAAAATAGGTGGTTTCACAGGGAAACTGTGGCAAGGTGCAGCTCATTAATGTGCCAACTAACTCCTACATCGGTTATCATATACTGATAAAGCATGAAGCTTATGGAATGTGAGTAAAAGGATTGCATTTTTAAAAATAAATTGTTTTTTGAGCTCCCTGATGGAGATCATCTCCGGACTGAATAAGGGCTGGCAAGGGCCAGAACATTTTAGTAGAGCAGGTAAGGCTTCAGTAGTGCTGGTGCTTGGGTTAAACTTGGTTTAAAATGTTGTAGGACCTCACTGGCTTACCTGCTAAAATGCAAGGCTTAGGTGCTATTGACTTTTCCCATCCAAAGCAGATACTATTTTGTTCGTGGTGCTGTATCTATTGAGCTATGGGAAAGAAAGCAAGTCTTACACAAGGCAGTTACTTGAGTAATTGCATATCTATGCTCAGAAAAGTTTGTCCTTTGCAAGCTATTTCTGAAGGCTTTGAAACAAATGTGGCAAATTACTTGTACAGGGTTTCTGTTTAGATTGACTATAGCATTTTAGCCCGTATATTCTGACCTATTATTTTAGTAGCCTTATCTGGATTCTGGTTTTGCAGAGCTGATCTTGGTTGGGGTTTTGTTGCGGTTTTTTTATGGGTTGCTTTTTTTTGTTGTTTTGGTTTTTGTGGTTTTTTTGGTTTTTTTGTTTTTTTACTATGTCTGCCTTAAATATTTTTGGGAGTCAGATTTTAAATATCTAAGGACAAATACCTCAAATACTAAGGATAAGTGCTTGAATAACGGTTATCCATGTCTTAGAATTTCCACAGGTAGCTGTACATATGGATATTGTGTTGAGATCTTACTTTGCACAATCCCAAGATTTATCGCTTTAGCCCTCATCGTATAACTAAGCCTAAACAATTCTAAATGCTTTTATTTTGCTTGGTTAGCTATAGCCTGATTAGGTTCTAAACCGCTTATGTTCACACATTGGTCTGGTATTTTAAGCCACTGACAAGTATTTTGTGTTTATGTAGCTTTTATTCCTCCATGAAGTTGTTATCTGTAAAGGATTGAGGTTGAACTGATTTTGCCAGCAGCCTTCTCCAGGTTGTTGGCAGCAGTCTCGTGGAGACTGGTGATTCCTTTTACTAAGTCCCAAAAACCTTTATTGGAATCAACTTATTACTAAGTCAGAACAAAAATCTAAAATGCAAAAATTCTTCAGGAAAAGGAGTCTTCCACCCACATCTCTTAACAGAGAGTGCTGCTAGGGCTTTTGAGATCCACTCTTGTCACCACACCAAGAGGTGCCAAAGACTGGTAGGCAACTTGACATACACAGGGTGGGTTCACATCTGTTCTGTCTGGTTTCTGATGTAATTTTGACCTCACTGAAGTAAGTTTTATGATTTTTTTTTTTCACATAATGCTAGATACTGACAGAACTTGTTAGTTATCCAGCTTATGTCTTATTATAAGCCGCTCTGGTATGATTGTTCTGTACTTTTAATTGTACCAATTCACAGGCAATTTTAGTAACTGAAGCTATCTTTTTTTTTTTTTTTTTCCTTTTCTGTAATATTTGGTTTTGGATATGCCTTAAAGGATCCCAGTTATGTAATGTAATGCTGAATTGAATGGTAAATCTAACAGTAAAATGTTTATAGGCATTCAAGCACAATTGTAGAAAATCTATCAAATAAAAATACTCTAAAAATAATAATCACTGGTGATTTCTCAAAATCATGGTAACAAAATAGCAAATGAAACCAGATACATCATTGTGGCCCTGTAATTGTGTTTGCCTGAAAAAACAATTTGAGATAAAATGGCAGATTTTTCTTCTTAATCGTAGCTGTATCAATAATGATGAATAGCAATATAACAAACAATCCTTGAGGGCAATAAAAATATAGCAATTCAGCAGCAGCTAACTCTTTGCACATCTAATTCTCTCTCTCTCCCCAGCTAATTAAGATGTACTGATTTAATGGGCTTCTCTTATTTTTGCTTTATATGGCTTTTGATCTTTATTCTAAGATGAGAGAGATTCTTTCATACAGTATTGGTTTTGCATGTGAACTACATCTATACCCTCTCCTCCTTCATCTGCAGATTCAAAAAGCATATGTGAAAAAGTGAGATATTTCCACGGTATCAAGTTTCTATGATAGTATGTTGACAGGGAGTAAATTTGTTCCATATTTTATCTTATCTTGTATGCCAAATCTTACTCTGTGCAATGTCTGTAGAATTCAAAATTGAAAATTTCTTTTAACTCTGTGCATTTTTCTGACCAGCATGATACATTTACAAATGCAAACAACAGTGCTGATTCCTGCTTGGATTAGAGCAGAAAATAGTTACATCTCCAAGTGGAAGAAACTTTACAGTTTTGAAATCATTAGGAAATTTTAACTAAATGCATTGAAAAATAAGATCTGGCCTGAAAAGTTTACTTGCCTACAGGAGGAGCTTGATTGGGCATCCCTAGGTAATTCTGGTAGTTCAAACATCTGGCTTCAAACAGCTTTCCCAAAAACTCAGGGAGAAAAAGAACCTTCATTCATTCTGAAGTGGTAAGATTAATTCATGTTTTGTGAAATAAGGCATGGAGATGCTTTTGCTGTAGGAGTTCCTGATTGCTTTGTTCAGCAAGCATTCCTTCTTTTAGGGTATTCTTCAGTAAAACTTGATCAGTAGCCTATGATACTGCAAGTAGTGAGTGTGGCCAGGTAAAAAGACATTCTGGAGAATTTGGCACTGTTAACACAGCCATTAAATTTTTGGCTTTGAAGCATAAACACTCATGAAACATGCAACTTCAGTTTCTGTAGACTTAGAATTATAGAATTGTTTAGGTTGGAAAAGACCTTTAAGATCATCAAGTCCAACCATTAACCTAACACAGCCAAGTCCACCACTAAACCATGTCCCAGAGCACCACATCTACACGGCTTTTAAATACCTCCGGGGATGGTGACTTCGCAGGGCAGCCTGTTCCAATGTTTGACAACCCTTTTGGTGAATAATTTTTTTGTAATATCCAATCTAAACCTCCCCTCACTACAGCCTCCTTTCAGGTAGTTGTAGAGAGTGAGAAGATCTCCCCTCAGCCTCCTTTTCTCCAGGCCTTTTCTCAACCCCAGTTCCCTCAGTTGCTCCTCATGTGACTTGTGCTCTAGACCCTTCACCAGCTTTGTTGCCCTTCCTTGGATGCCCTACAGCACCTCAATGTCCTTCTTGTAAGTGAAGGAACCAAGTTACCTTTTTAGTGCTGCTAGTTGTTGTGCAATACAAGGTGAAATGACAGGAAGGACTTGATGCTTTCTCTGTAAAATAATTTTTATGGCTCATGTGAATTTAAGTAGAACTTTAGAGTAAATACTGTGGGACTGCATTCAAAGCAGTAGTTGATCAGGAATACCAAATTTCTTTTTAAGTAAGTTAACGTTTATAACTTACACTAAATAAATGTATACATGGTACTGTTAATTGTATTAGAAGACTCCGTACAGGGAGTTAATAAGAGATATTTTTTATATACTAGTCTGTAGATAAATATGTCATCTTGGCTGTGAAGTGAGTTCTCATTTGACGACTTGCCAGGCATACAGGAAAAGCCATGTTTATCAGTTGGAATCAAAAGAGATTTTTGTTAATTCTGTTTGCTTTTTGGCTCATTTATTTGATTGTTACCAGTTCCTGGTGTTCCTATAAATTTTAGCTGCATAATTTTATCACTACTGTGTGACACCCTAGTTGGTCTTATTATAAAACTGTCTTTGTCAACTTTTACTTTTCCCCCCCAATAAAATTATTTATCTTCACGTGACCTCACCAGAGGAAAAGAGTTTGATGAAACTGCCTTTCATTGTGCAAAAACTATTCAGTGTAACCATTTATCTAGTTTGAAAAGCGTATGTTGATAATACATGTTTTTATCCATTTTTGCTTCCATTTCACTCCTGTGTAATTTTTCTCATGCAGTCAATATTTATTAATGCGGTTAGGCCGAGCTCACTGCTCATATAAGTTTATATTCAAACTGAAACTTGAAAATTAAAAGTAGTGCTGGTAGAAATCATTGCTTGAATGCAAACAAGAATTCTCAGAAAATAAATTTCATGATGCATTTAATTCAGTGAAAATGTAAACAACTTGAATCTGCATTAAAAATACATAATGGATTATGTGCAATTCATTTTGAAACACAGAATGATGTTTGTCCACAGTGCTTCTTGAACAAACACGTGCAGAATAAATCTGGAGGAATAACTAGTATGTGTATCATTTTCTTATCTGCAGTATTTGGACTATTTCGAAGAAAATAAGAATTCTGGGGTTTTGTTGTTTTGGTTTTTTTTTTCTTTTTTAAAGAATGTGGATATCTCAACTATTGCCAATACTTATCTTGTTTGCAGAAGCAAAATTGAACAAACATTTGTATTTGCTCTGAACAGAGATTAAAGTACAAGTCTTACACACAGCAATGTTATGGTATTAAACTGAAAGATGTTATCATGGAGGTTGCACTACAGAAATAAGGTGATATTTCAACCTCCAAGTGTTTTCAAAATTGAAAGCCTGAATTTTTTAATAAATTTTGCAAATTAAAAGTATTGCACATTAAAGTATAAGGCTTTTGTGTGTAATGAGAGTAAATATTTCAAATCCATTTTAAAATGTCTGTCTTGTTCTAGACTTTTTAGAAAATATTTATTAAAACCTTTATATCGTTATGAAAAGTTTTGATACTTTTTATGGCCCCAAAAAGGCATGGTGTCTTACCAACTCTGATTTTGCAGTAGACCTTATGCTAAAGATGAATTGATCTGACAGAAAATGTTGAATTTTTTCCCTGTAAGCAATTTGACATTTGGTTATGAGCAAATACAGTTCAAACCCGAAGAAATACACTCTGTGCTTTAGAAGGGCAAAATTCACAAATCTAAAATACATTTTGGAGCAAATAGTTACAACTTACAGGTGCTTACATGGGTTAAAAAGACTGAGACATTAAAAATCTAGCAAAAAAGGTACATAAAACTAGTGTTCAGGAAGAACAAGGCAAAGGACACCATTTTAAATCATGATGTTGTCATCTGTTGTTGCTACTTTCCTAAGGTTGAGATGGATTTGGTATCAAGTCTCTAAATCAAGATAGCGTATCATTTTGAAAATGCATCATGGACAAACTCATGAGCTTGTGGATGAAATAAGGTTGAGGATTTTTTTGTCCTGTGTCATGCAGGCACTTCTCACTTTACATAGGTGAGGTTCATACATTTTTTTTCAAATGTAAAATTAGAGTCCTTTCTAAGGCATAATCTTAGAAATATATCTTACAGTTTGGTAAGAAGCTGCTGTCATCATTCATTTCCATGTCTTCACTAAACCCGTGATTGTGCTGGGAGAAACATTCTGCAAGTCTCTTCAGTTCCTCAGGGAAGCGATCCAGATATAAAATGATCCAACAGGGTGAAAAGAAATTAATTTTAACCCCAATCAGTTCCACAGTATGGTGCACTGCATGTCTTTCCAGACAATTGTGCATTCATAAGTGAGAAGGGAGACAGAATCAGTACAAAGCAGGCATGGATGTGGGTCTGGATAATAGTGGACTTGCATAAACAAACCTTGCTGGCAAAGGGAATGTTAATAAAACTGTAGCCATGCAGCTGGTGTTCAGGTATTGCTAGTGCCTATTGTTGAAAACAGGCCTACTTTAGAAAAAAGAATGAGATTCTCTTGAAATGGTTGGAAATTTTCCAAAAGAATGCACATAAAGTTCTTTGCCTTCAGGTGCTGCAGCAGCAGAGTTGTGTTCAGATCATATTTCTAAGCTTTTTTTTTCCCTGCCACCCTGTGAGCAGGATATCAACTTTTACTTTAAAGACAGTAATTTTTAATAAAATAATTCTAATTTGTAGCTTGGTATAAAACAATGTACGTTACAGAACTTTTCACAGTGCTGTATGCTTCAAATACGTGCCTTTTCTTCCCTAGGCTGACATGTAACTTGCTCTGTGCAAAGTACTTACGGGATTGCAGGAGGCATCTTCTGTGGACCTTTTGCAAAGTGCTAGAGTTCTCATTCATTAAACCTTCTGTGTGCATGAATACAGTACTATACTATATATTCTCTGTGCGTGTGTATATATGACAGAGCAAGAATGCAATCAGTGTTCTTATTTTAAGCAAGTGTCAGAATGATGTAGTTGGTTGTTAGCAGCACCAGCAGCTTCATATTTTGTGCTATTCATACTCCCTTGTGTTTTTATTGCTTTTTCTATGTTTATTTTTTCTTTTCAATGTAGAGCTCTTTTTGATTATGACAAGACTAAAGATAGCGGCCTTCCAAGTCAAGGATTGAACTTCAAATTTGGCGATATTCTCCATGTCATTAATGCTTCTGATGATGAATGGTGGCAAGCACGGCAGGTAACTCCAGATGGAGAAAGCGATGAAATTGGAGTTATCCCAAGCAAACGCAGGTATGTCATGATATTTTGTTGACTTTGAGGTGTCTGCTATTAAATATCTGATACAATTATTATAAATATTGCATTTGCTTCTCTTTGTTGTTAATTCTGTACCACATCAGCCTCTTAGCTTTGTTTGGGTTTTTTAAAATAATCTGCAGTGGGATTCTGACTAACTCAGTGAGAAGTTTGTTAAAATCCTATTTAGCCTTAGGAGTTGTGTGCTGAAGTTGATAAAGGTGGTCCAAGTCCATTTCTCTGTTCTCACTGTAAGCAAGTTATGGGTTTAATAACATTACACTATTTACATATGAAAAGGTGCAAAGTAAATTTTGTTCGAATCATGACACTATCATGAATTCTTTCTACCCAAAACCTGGGAAACCAAATGTCTGTCTTTGGTGGCCAGAGTAAACGGAAACAGGGTGTTCACTGGCATATCGGAGACTCAAATAAGAGATTGGGTGCTCTGAATCTTGATATCTGCTGTTGACTGGTAATTGAGGCTGCTCACTTAGTGGGACAAGCTTTTTCTTGCTCACCCCCCCACGCCCCCCATTTGTTGAACCTATATATAATCACAAAATACTCCAATACTCTCAAAGGTCATCACTTGAGAAATAATACCCTACTTTTCCAATACAGTCTGCCACTAGCAGGCTGCCATTTTCTGAAGGTGTCATCAGCAACAAAAATCTGTACTAAAAAAGTACACCTATATGCTGACATCGTAACAAGTACTAACTGGAAGTCCTGGAATTTTGCTGATTTAACTTTTTTTGTGTATATTTTTGTGGTAGAGTTGAGAAAAAAGAACGAGCCCGTTTAAAGACAGTGAAATTCAATTCCAAAGCAAGAGGAGATAAAGGGGTGAGTTCATGAAGTACTAATTACACCTGACATTGTGAATAGTAGCATTTTTCAGTGGTTTATCTATGCAGATTCAGCTTCAAGTTTTTTTGGTGAGAAGATTAAATTTTGTCAAATAGAAATAATTCTGAGTACCAAAGCTAACTTTGGTAGTAAACCATTGCCAAAACACTGTCAGTTGTATGAAGAATGAGCTTAGAAATACATATTGTCATTAATACTGTAATGTAATAGGAATTATAGGTACTAATCAAGTATTGAGCAATGCCATTTCTAACAGCTCTGCAAGTGCTGTTTATAAAGCAGTTTATTCCTTTAGTATGGATTGTGCTGCTGGACTCCCTTTTTTGGGGAGAGGCTTACTACCAATTTTCAGAAAAAGTAGTAATACGTTATTTTCTTTAAAGTTTTTAAATTCATATAGAAAGCAAGGAAGTAGAACTCAGCAGGGTCCCTATGATATAATGAGATTTTTATGATGTACACAGTTACGCAGACAGCATAAAGTAACTTCTTTGTTAGGATTATGGATGCAGAAGCTTTAAAGAATTTCATGCACGGGGGTAGGCCAACAAAAACTCAAGGCTAGCACAATGGCTGACCAGAATCAGTCCCCATCTCACAGCTGGTTTATCTCACCACCACACTCTATTGGTGCAAATACTGATGTGGCTGTACTCAAGTCATGTAAAATAGCAAATGCAGATGAAAAATAACCCAATCCAAAAGAAATCCTAGTTTTAATTTTAGTCAATCCCTTGGTGCAGTTCTCTGCATCATATGCAATCTCTGTCCCAGTACACGTGATGGGAATGAGTGGTGAGAAACCAGGATAGCTACTTAAGTAGTAACAGGAATGTTTGTAGCCAAAATTACAGCAATTTTGTAATGGTAAAGCAGCCAATTTTGTTTTATTTTGAGGGTGAGGCTTTTTTGCAATGTTTTGGTCATTTTGAAATTTGAGAAACAATTTTACAACCTTGCAGTTTCTACTAATAGTATATAACTAGTAATTTGAAGACTTAGATATATGCATTTTAGATGTAAGAGCCTTCTAAAGCAATAATATATTACCATTTCTTAAAATCTGAAACATGCTTTAAGCTTCTGTGGAAGCCGTTTCTTAAATAGTGATTATTTTTTTAATGGTGCTAATGTTGTAACATTAGTCATCATTATTCTAGATCCCAAAGACTCTTTTGAGTCATATATTTCAGTTACAATGTTTTTATAACTTCAAAAACCACATATATGAAGTATTAAAGCTTCAATACTTTATGCTGATAGTGTAGGACTTCATGCTTTCAAGACTGCCAAATCCATACATACATCCCTCTATTACATGGCAAAGTTTCCAGTTTAGTTTATTAATGAATAAAAAGTCTTGGTTGTTTCTTTAAGTATTTGCTTAAAAGGAAATCAATATCTCTAGTTATTTTCTGATGAACAATTACAGTACTGCCTTGAGGATTCACTGGATTATTTGCAGGTGTTTTCTGTTTTGGTACAGTCATATTTTGGTATTGGAATAAAACATTATCAACTGATGTGGGAATTTTTAACCTGATCATTTTTATAATTTGGGTTCACTTTTCAGAAGTCACATAAAGAAAATGGCTTAAATACTTTAAATCATTTTCATTACATTAAGTAATTTTTCAAATGTTATGTTCTTTGAAAGATAATTGCATGGTTTTGTAGTTTGTCTACCAATAAACTGCAAACAGTTAATTAATGATGTATTTGAAGTAGCATTTTGACGATAGCAGAGTTAGTGCACAGTCACTGTGCGCTAGCATAGCACCAAAGACATGCATGGAATACTGAGTGGAAAAGCAACTACGCTTGCCATTGATACAGAACTGCAGTTCTTTTTCTTTAGTAACATTTCATTTTGCAAACACGCTTACACTGTTCACAATCTTTTGCTTCAGCTGTAAATGTTTTAACATTATGGTTTCTCCTTAAAATATTCTTCCTGTTTTTGTCATGGTGATGTTTTTCCCAGTAAGTTGTCTGCACCCTGTATGTCCTCACAGACTGTGTGCCTTCCTGTGTCTGTATACAATATTCCTCCGTGGACAGGTTGAAATACTAGCTTTGTACAATTCTTCAAAATTTCTGCATTAAACCCTTAAAGAATAACCATAGTGATAGCAAACATTAAAACCCATGTTCCTTTCATTTTAAGGAAAGCTAAAACATCTGGAGCAGAAATGGTTACATTTTTTTGTTTGTTCCTTTCATATAAACATTTATCTCACTCTCTGTGCTGCTTCTGTTTTAATACATTCTTGCTTATGATGCCTGTTTATGATTTGCAGTGGGCTTATGAAAAATTTAATACAATTACTATGCATTTTCAACTAATAAGCGATTCTCTCTAGCTTTTTGTAATCATGGTATCTTTGAAAAATAATCTTTTTGCTAACCTTTTATACAAAATCAGTATAATATTACTTTTATTTTCACTTATTTTTTGGCAATGGAACTGACTCTGACCATTATATGTGCAGTATATTAAAATTTAATATTAGTTCAGTAAGATTTACTGTACAGTTAAAATAATTATTGTTATGAAGTATCTTCAAAACTAAAGTGAAGAACCTGATCATGTTTTATGAAGTACCACTCGTTTTATTTTGACTATGTAAAATAGTCTCACCACCTCAGTTAAACTGCACCATTTTAGCTTTGTTACATTTATTTCCCTATTCTTTTGCCCAAACTGAGGGACTTGTTCATATGGAACAATTATATAGATGTGAGACTTCCACTTTTTGAAATTCAAGTTACAGTATTTTTCAGTATACTCAGCAAAGATCTACTCCTCTGGGTGTATTTCTTTGTTACCCTTGTTCTGTAGATTACATTAATCGTTCCGGTTATGAGAAATCAATTGCAATGACTTGTTGACTTCAGATAAAGAAGGTCAGGAGGACTATAACCTAAAACCTTGCCCGTGCCAGCTATGGTTCCTGCAAGCATATGTTGGCTTGAAACCAGTTCTTTTGTCCATAAGCCAGGTTGATAATTTACGAATTCTTACAGTGGAATGACAGTTTTAGTCACACACCGATGCCAGCCCATTAAAGGTTTTCTGGAGCTCTTGCTTAACATAGTATTGCTACTTCCAGAGCTTAATGTCACTGGTTGTGCTCCCATGCTACCATGTGCCTCTTTAATACCTGATAATTTTAAGTAATTTTTAAAAAAAAAAACAATGGTAATGAAAATATCACTGGATGTTTCAGTATCTGATATTGCCAAGCAAGTCTGTATTAAAACAGATGGCCAGAAGGATTGTTAATACTGTAGCAGGATGCAGCTTGTATGTTGCACTATAGGCATTCTCTTTAGCAAGGCCAAATGTTAGTTTTGTAATTGTACCAAAGAAGGTGGCCCACTGTTTGGAAAAAAAAACAAAAAACCTTTGTCCTTTTGAGCCCCAGTTATGACTACATTTCATTCTTTACTTCATGCTGGTAGAAAAGATAATATATGTTTTTGCAACTGTATTGCATATAATAGAGGAAGATGAGCTCACCCTGGCTGAAGACAATTACTTGAAAGTTAACATGCTCCAGATTTTAGAAATAGCTGTTAATAGTGTCTTTAATGTATGAATTGAAAATATTTTTGAGTTTTTTTTAAGTACCTTTTAAAAAATGGTTCTGCAGAAGTTTTATTACTTCCTGCAGCACATGGGCTCTGCTTGGCTTAGAAATAAACAGTTCCCCTGCAGCACAGGGTCTCAAAACCAAGTGGGCATTTTCTTACTTTTGCCATCCTTCCCATAATAGAGTTTATGCAAACCAAATGACAAAAATGTGGCAAATTTCATGTCTTGGCAAAACTGGTTAGATGATTCAATTATGCCTAAAGATGAAAAGAAATTTCAGCTGGCTTCAAGTTAGCTGTCTTAGTTCTAGTTCTGGGCATAATTGCAATAAAAATGTTACTGATTTGTTTAGATGTTCAGTTCCTTTATTGACTTAGAACAGTAAATTAAAGGTGCTGTAGTCACATAATGTCTTCAGCAGAAGATGTGACAGATATTAACTAAATTCTGTGTTACATCTGTAGACATACCTATATTTCTATGAAAATACATTGATGCTCTCCATCACTTAGACAAGGAGCACAATAATAGTTTGTGTGGTGGATATGTATATGTCTGTATAGGTAGCTCTAGAAGTTTTCATCACAACTGAGATGCAGAAATTCTTCAGCAATACAAGTAGTTAATGTCAAAAGTTGCTGAAGAACATCCTTGAACATACTGGGATTTTTCTGTGGTAATTCTCTGTAAAGGCACCCTTGAAAACACAATTGCCACAGTAAACAAATGAAATTAATGTGTATCTTTGGAAAGTTAATCTTGGTATTTGGATGCAGATTTACTTAGAGCAAAGTCATTTCTTTCAGTGAACTTGCAATGAATTGCAATTGTGAAAGACTGAAACAAATACAGCTTTTGGGTTTTTTTTTATTGTTTGGATATTTTAGCTAGACACGTTTCTTTTTTCTTTTTTTCCTATTTCACTCTTAGTTTTATCATAAAAGCATTTGGTACAATACCAGCTTTTATCTTCCATTTTACTGTATGATATATTATTTAGCAGTTGTCACCAAAGTATTTACAGTTTTGCCTTTGCAAATGGGTAACAATGGCAAATACTTCTGGTGTGCTGTTGTGATGTCAGCTGTTTGCAAAAGCACGTGTAAAGCCTCAGCAGTTTATTAAAACTGTAACCCCTATATTAGATAATACCAGTGGTTTATTTGACTTTGAGTTCATTATGGTTTGGCTATCTTATAGCAGCCTAGTTTTTCACATCTTCTTACACTCCCAGGAAGCCTAAAGTTGTGAAATATATGTTGGGCCACATAGGATGAACCAACCTGCCGGTTCCCTCAGTAGCAAGCATGTGAAGTACGGAGGGTGTGAGCAAAGCCATGATCCCGATTTCTGTTTTTAATGAGCTAAGAAGATAGCGTTAAACTGAAATATGCACTGCATAATGTGGTTACAGGAGTCAGCTTCCACAAAGCTGCTGGTCTGGGCCTTTGTTCACACAGACATTAGACATCCTTTGTTTTGCCCCTCCTTCTCTTCTTCAGCAGTCATTCAATGACAAGCGTAAAAAGAACCTCTTTTCCCGAAAATTTCCCTTCTACAAGAACAAGGACCAGAGTGAGCAGGAAACCAGTGATATTGACCGTAAGTATGTGGCATTTGATGGAGAGCGAAGCACACGTAGAAGGGCCTGCTAGATTGCAGTAGGGTGTTACCATGGAGACAGTTTCATGAGCTGCAACAGGCTATTGAGCTTGAGGTGCCGATGACAAACCAATCTACACAATCAATAAAACCGTTTGTTTGCTGTCACAGTAAAATTTAACCCAAGAGTATCCCAGTTTGGAATAAACTGGGTAATACTGTTGAGTAACAGTGTGTGCATAACTGGAGGAGATAACAGCCTTCCAGCGCTGTCAGTGATGGTTCCTCACTTCTGACTTGGAGGAGAGCACACAGCAACCAAGAAAGCTTACCAGCTTCTGAATCAGTCCCTTTAGACTGGTTGCTTCAAAGTCATTCCATTCTAATTTGGGTTTTCTAATGAAGAGATTTTCCTAATGAATGCTTTGATGCTTTGATTTTCATCATTGTTGCCAGCACTAAAAAAAAAAAAAAAAAAGTGTCTTCTCAAAAAGCAATTGCATAAGTTTGCTAATTCAGACCAGGTCTGCTAAAAACTCTGTTCTCTGCCATTTGCATCAGTGATTACACTTCACGTGCCAGTCAGGTCAAATCTTACAGACTCATCTTCTCCTGTGATGTTCTGGGAACTGTCTCCTGTCGTAGCGCCAATTTTATATATTACTGACAATTATTTTCTTTGTGATTGTCTTTTTATTGCTTGCCCTCTGGGGACTACTCTGCAGGAGGTCCCTGACGACATGGGATCAAAAGGCCTGAGTAAGTGATCAAAATACTCCCAAGTTATTTTAACCTCCATCTGAAAAATTACTACTTTTTTTTTTTTTAAACAGGTCTCTTTGAGACTGGTGCTCTACTGGCATAAGGAGGTTGATTCTAAAAATGTTTCAAAGCTTTTTCTAGTTTGTAATGTTCTGGAGGTTTTTGCTTTCAGGAACGTGTTACTTTAATTCATGTGACTATCACAATAGATGGTTTTTTTGCTGTTGTTCAGAAGCTTACCAGCGCTTCCTTGTTTGTCCTTAATAGTACTATGTTTTTAAATTTGGTGATTTTTTTTTTTGTTACTTTTATCTTGTCTTTGTGGTTTTATTTATTTAAAAATAACCTATGGCTTTTTACAGCAATAGTACAACCATTGCCATAATACTTTAACTAGTTACAGTTTTCAATCCTCTCTCTAGGTGACTGACATTTACAGCTACTTAAAACAAACAAAAAACTTTGATTAAGAAACGTCATGAGAGTTTTTCTGCCTGACTTGAACTCTTATGATGCTTTTAGAGCAGGTAGAGGGGTAGCTAGTAGGAGACACATTAGCATTTGTTGTATTTCCTGCAGAAATGTTAACTACTTGAATACAGTAAGATTCAGAAGATGCTGAGTACTTTTAACAGACCTGTTTGTGTACACAGACACCACCACTGTACTAAAATGACAAATAAATAGTCAAGACCTTGCTTTCATCACAGATATTAAACACATATATTGTTATGTGTTTATGGAATAGCAGAATTAGTCACTAACGATAAAGCTCGTTAAAGATAACTTTTCTTCCCAGGGCTTAACTTATGCACGATGTTCCCAAAATGACACCTAAGAAGCAGTGTACTTCTATGCTCAGCCTCAATCATGAAATAAAAATAGTAGTAGCTGTAACATTAGTTGTCCATTTCTGTAATGGCCAGTTTCAAGGAAATTCTTGGTCTAGAGCAGAAGACCTTAGCAACCATTATGGCTGTATGGTTTAGAGCAGAAGATCAAAAGCAGCCTTTATGGCCTCATGATCGTACCTAGTTCAAACTGTGCTATGGTCCAGAACTGGCACTAAGTGATTCTGTTACAAAAACAAATGGGTTCTGGCCTGTTTGTCAGCACAGTCAGACTTTTTGAAACTGCCTTACCACACTTAATACAAGCTGTGTTACCAGGGCTCTGCAAGACTGCTGCTCTGTCTGGCATTTTAGGCTTTACCTCTTCACCAGTTGTGCCCATTATCAGACTACTGCAACACTCGTATTCTCAATTGACAGTATCTCCCTTTCATGTTCTACCACAAGGCTTTTAAACATCACTGTTTACCTCTTCCATGCCAATGGGGACATTCTTTGTCCAAGAAAACAAAATAGTAGATCCAAATTGCTGGTACTCGCAGACTTGAGGACATATTTGTCTGTTTTCCTGCACAGAAATGAAATGAGGGAGTTCAGTCTAGCCAGAGATTTGTGGTTTAAAGATATTCACTTTATCCAAAAATACTGTAAAAGATTAATTAGTTTGTGTGCAATGACAGCTTTTTAAAATGTTTATTAATCACTAGAAGCAAACTTGCTTCAGAACTGTATTCTTACTTCTAGAGTCCCCTTGGTTCCTTCTCTTCAATCTTGTAGGGGAAGAACCTCACTGAATTTAATGTATTATAAAGGCTCCTCATGACAATATACATTATCGTATGCAGTTAGGTACATAATGTCAAGGTAATTGTATTTAATTTGCATAGGTCAATGATAAACTTCTTTATGCAGTCTTAACCTGTGAATGTTAGTATTTTTCATTACAAATAGACACACTCATTGGGTGGCATGAAAATTGATTCTGTACAATAAAGTTCAGCAATATCAAAGTTCATATTTGTTCACCAGATTTGTAGAATTTTCAAGTGACAGAATAGATTGATACCTGAAATTCTTCAATTGCATTAATTTTTATCACGAACGTATTTAACACAGTTACATAGCCTAAAATAGTAACTATAAACACCTTGTAGCTACTGAAGTATTTTACTATGCAAAAGGCATTAAATAGGTAGTTCAGAATAAAAGTCAGAGGCTTTTGAAAACTAGAGCATTACGGGGAGGGGGAGGAGGAAATTAAAATCTTAATTCTGCCTTGCACTTCAAGTAAACTATTTAATAGACAATAGGAAAGTGTCTATTACTGAACGTGCTACACTATATTTCCTGCAATATGTTCCAGTATTTTCTGCTTCTAGTCTCTGAATATAATCAATCAATTGCCTGCATAAAAGTTGAAATGCATAATCCCATAGTTATTGCACAACAAAATTCATCTTGAAGTGAAAACCTAAACATTGCAGGGTTACATGGGAACTATGAATTAGTGTACTTTTCGTAATCTTATTTTGATGTGCTATTTAATGTTTTTCTTTTTATTAACATCCATTCCTTTCGTATGAAATTAAGCTTGATCCTGAGAGCTATGAGAAGTACCTTAAAACTTTTATATGCAGTATGTATTGATTTCAGCATTTTGATATCAGTATTGTCTTTCATCTGGATTATTTTGTGTCAATTTGCTTTCTTTTGGACTCATGCCATTAGTGTGTGTTCCTTATTTTTTTCCCATTGTGTTGCAATTTCAGAGCATGTAACCTCTAATGCCAGCGATAGTGAAAGTAGTTACCGTAAGTGTTTTTCAGTTCTTTATTTATTTAGAATCTTTGTTTAGTAGCTCTTTCTTTGGTTTTGTTTGTCTGTCTTTTCTGGGTATTTACATGTTAAATAGAACTTCTGGTCACCTTCAGGTGAAATCCATATTCATGTATTTGGTGGGGTACTGCAAATTCTGCTGTGTCTTTGTTTTTATACAACTGACTAGAGAGAATCATTGCAAACCTCCTTTATGGATATTTTTATTGTGATCTGTGATTTTCTTAGTTCAGCTTAATTTTAATAAATTCCAATTCTTTATAATTATGTGAGCTAGATAGACTTATTAAAACCTAAATGTAGATTTAATGCTGACAAATAATTATATGTAGTTGAGCTTAATACTGGAAGCATAACTAAACTCTGTAATCCGTTAAATAGTGCAGTAACGATCTACAGTTTTTCACAACTGATACTCAGATTTAACATGTATAGGTTTGTAATGAAAGTAAAGATAAGCAAACATGTATTTACCCTTGCTTTCAGCTTTCATTTATCTATTTTGTCAAGTGTGGGTGCTTAGTATGAATTGTCTTAAAAGCATACGACACACGTTCAGTGCTGGAGTCAGTTATGATAAATTGGCACGCTAGGCACGCATGCACATTCTCTCTCTGAAGACATAATATCCTTTAAATACTAGACTGAGTTAGCTTTTTTACTAGCCCAGGCTACAGTGCTATTTACTATTATCCAAGGTACGGTAGTACTGCCTGTTCACAGTGGGGAATATACTGCATGATGCTGCTCTACAGTGCTTTAAAATGTCTTAAGCCAGAGCCAGAACTTCAGTCCCACTGGTCATTTCCATGGAACAATTCCTCAGTAAGCTTGCAGTGTCCAGACCTGGAACCCGGGATAGAGCAGAGCAGGAAAATGGAAAAGTTGAGGATTTGAAGAGGAAAACAAAAAGAAGGAACAGTAAAAGTTACGCAGCGTGGCACTGAGTGGCTCACTCATCAGTTCCTGGTTGCCTGCAAACTGTGTAATGGGCACTTCAGAAACAGATATTATTTATGTTAGGGTAATAAGGAAGATTTGTTCAGAAGCTGTAGATCTTCTCAGAGGGAGTGATCCACGTTTTTTTCTTCCAGATGATTACACTTAAGGAGAGAATTTATACATGTATATAAAAAACTCACAGTGTCGTAAACTGTAATTGAAAAGAAACCAATTCGGGGAAGCATTTGTGCTCCCCAAGAATAACACAAAACTGAGCATGTATGGAAGTTGCCTTTGCACATATGACAAACTTACAAATTTTAACCATTTTTAATGACAATTTAATGACACGAGTTTGCTGCTTTCCTCTCTTCCCCTACATCCCAAGGTTTTTTTCAGACCTTGCTTTATTTATGTTTAAAGCTCATTATTGGTACTACTAGTTAGTTTTTTACTCCGTTGTTGCTTGAGAAGCCCTGATTTTATTATGAATGTCGTGGATTTGCTTATCTGAACGTGTAATTCCAAGCACTTTTTATTAAAATTATTTTTTTAATTTCTTCTTACTGCTGTCTAATATGAAAGTTATCTTGATTACAGATGAGTACGGTTGTTCAAAAGGTTCATTCTATTAATATTCATTTTTCCAAAGTATTGAAAAGCAGTGACAATATATACTTTTTGCCCTCAGTCAGGGGATGCTTTTACTTGTTATTATCTCTTTAGTAGTTTGCTTAATTAATTTTTGACCTTAGAGCAATGCGACTTCTCCAAAGTATCTAATTATATGTGAGCTGGATCTTTCATAGATAAGTAGATAAATTGATAGCTTTTTCTCTCCCAAGCCCAAAAAAAGGGTTCTGAAAGTATATACTGTCCTTCTAAAATCCATTTGCATGAGTGACTTTTTAAGACATTAAAATGTACAGGTTGCATGGGTTTGTGTCTGTCTTAACATATTCCTCACTTGCAATAACTTAAAAATTTAGAAATGTTCATTCATGTATTGCTGTAGTACCGTTTGAATGGAAATTTATTGCAAATAAGAGAAATATTTCTCTTAATGAAATTGTAAATTTTAGATTTAAAAGGTCAATGGTATTTGCTGTGAAATAAAGAATAGATATATAGAAGCAATATATGAATTTATAAAAGCCTTCATCTGCCATCTGTTTCTGTACAGCTGTGGTATAGCATTGGTATGTTCCTTTGCCTGTTATAAGTATGGCTTATGAACTCCAAAGAACGTTCTAAAATCACACAAGTGAGTCATTGAAGGACTGTATTTTATTCTAAGTTCATAGGAATGTCATATAATTTGAACGTGTATCTTCAGAATTATAAAGTCTCTGCTGTCATGGAGTTAATTTTTAGTGATTCCATTGCAAGAAATCTTACTCAGAGACATCTTGCTAGGCTAGAAATAATCTTTTAGAGAGATGGCAACTGAGGTATATTTCAGATGCTTTCACTAACATTTAAAAAGCTTACAGCTGTCAAAGGTCAAATTTCAGTTATTTTAGTTTCATTCACTGCTGATGTGCTTTCTGGAGCTGAGAACAATACAAAGCATTCTTTGTTTTCAAGTTCATGCTCAAAAAATTCATTAATATAGTAATAGTTATTTAGTATATACAATCATAATGTTTTATTTTGTAGAATTAGAGTGGTTAATGGTACTTATATAAATGCCACTTCATGATAAAGTTAATGGAAGAGATGGACACCTTGATGTACGTAGTTGTCAGCCCTGTAGAAATATAGAAAAATGTTATTGTAAGTGCTGCCTTCAAAGTATGGAGAATGTTCGTGATGAAGGTGGCATTGCCTCTAGCAGTGAATGACAGCATGCATGCATTTCATTCAGGGAAATGTGTATAACAGCATTTCAGTAATGCTTTAAAATTCTTCTTGTGCTTGATGTCAGTTTGACATGCTAACATAAACCAGGAAATTATTTATACTGTATGTGTCTTATGCTTTAAAATTTTGTGTTTGGCTTATCTTTGTGATTTTTATAATTCATCACTCTTGAAAAATGTCCTTCATCAGTATCATTGTAATGCTTATTATTGAGGAATGTCTGTATTGTTATAGTTCATTTAATGACTCAATTTAAATATGTTGGTTTAGAAAAAAAAATCTATATATGTATTTGCATTTTCATTTTAGGTGGCCAAGAGGAGTATGTCTTGTCATATGAGCCAGTCAATCAACAAGAAGGTTTGTAGATCTCACTCAGTATAAAATAAATATCATCTGAATTATCAGAATGCTTCATGTGCCTTTTGTACTGAGCACCACGATAAACTTCTTCACTGTTTTGAACTTGTTACCATTATTCGAATGAATAAATTATAAAGGCATAAATTATTAAATGTAATTGCTAAATTATTTAGTGTACAATCCAAAGGTGTGCTACTTAAAATAACTTATTATTTGTAGTTTACATTGCATAAAGAAAATATGGTATGTTTAACAGTTTGATCAGTGTGAGCCCAGAAATTATAGATTTCTTCTGTTTCATATTGCTTTAGCATTCTTACTCTTGCAGTTCCTTTTCTCTATCACAGTAAAAAGTGTGTCATAGATCCTTTGTTTATTTTAGCAAGCTTTAATTGAAATGTCTCTAAAACATGGCAGTCTTCCATTTCTGTATGGGCTTCTTGTATGGCTAATTTGGTTAGCTATTGCCAGAATATTGCAAATAAGGCGTCAGTTGAAGTAAATACACATCATGTATTTACATGAATTTTGACTATCAAGATTTCATTTTTGGTTTCATGCATTGAGAGTCAGGACCCAGTTGCTTTTAATATCTAGGTAAGCGTAGCTTAAAGCGAGGGATGTGGAGGTTTGTTACCTTCAAAGGAGCAGCTCTGTAGGTATGCACACCAGAGGGTCTCACAAAATGAGAAACATCTTTTTAGCTGGCATTAGCCTCCCAGATTCTGACAACTTAATGGTTTAAGTGAGAGCGATAGTAGTATCAAGTGAATTAGTTTCAAGGTTGAAGAGAGAAAGATGTGAATGAGACTTTGCGCAAGCCGATGGTTTAGTAACTACCATGTTGTAAAACTAAAGATTTTAGAAAGCCAAGTGCTTTGGCATTTAAATACATGAGTGTAATTCCCTTGGAGTCTAACATAGTGTAAGGAGAAGACCAAAAAAGAACCAGCACCTCGTACCTTTGCTTAGGTGCAGTAATACATGCCCTACACGTTATCTGCATTTGTCTGCTAATTCAGTTTCACAGTATTTTTATCTATTTTTAAGAAGCCCAGAGGAATAAACAACTGTAAGGACCTAAACAGATTTAAAGGTGCTTGGATTTGAGACACTAGTGGGCCACCCTTAGTCTTTAAGCAGAGATGTTTATTGTTAAATTAACAGATTGGCAGTTACTGGATCCCAGACATTCCTTTCGTTAATATATTAATACCTCTGAAAGGAAATAGTTCCAAGAGTCAAATTAAAATATATTTTATAGGTCAGACTTTATTTAATTTGGACTTATTTGCACAATAAAGACAGATTGAACCTAGAAATAAAACTTATACATCTGAATTTATGTGCTAATGCTAGGATAGTTAGACATTACTGCGTTCATGGTTCTTGCAGTATAATCAGGTATTTTCTGCTTGAGCTTAATTTACAACCAAAACTACTTTATAACTTTATAAAAAAATTAAACTGCTTTTAAAATATACCATACTTCATTTTATTAAGGGTGTTAATAGTTACAGAAGCTATATGTAGTTGAGTCTTTTCCTATATGAATATTTAAGTTGTGGTCTTACAGGAAGAGCAGCAGCTTCTCCCAACACAGCACTAGAATGTCACAAACTCTGCTACTGCTTAGGTACCTCCTAAGTGAAAAGATTTTCAAACTTCCTCCTTCTGCTGTTTTCATTAGAAGGAAGGATGTTACTTTGTGAAAAGATTTTTTTTTTTTTCCAAAGACATTTAAGGCATCTTTGATTCCCCAGGAAAAGGATTTGAAAGTGAAGATCTAACATCTTAACTATCCCTATGGTGTTAATTGATATGCATTCTTCAGTGTGTTTTTCTTCTCTATAGGAGTACATATTCTTTTAGGTATTAAAACCATTACCATGTGTTAAAGCTTATTTTGCTGAAGTGTGTAAGTTACCAATCATACTGAAATGGAACTGATGTTATTCCTTTATGTTTAATAGTCAGTTACACTCGACCCGTGATTGTGTTGGGACCCATGAAAGACAGAATAAATGATGATTTGATCTCAGAATTTCCAGACAAATTTGGCTCATGTGTTCCACGTAAGTCTGAGCAAATACTAAAGCAATTCTATGTGATTTTTTGTGTTTTGTTAATAGACATCCTCTGTATGTTGAGTTAAAAAAAAATTAATATATTGTCTAAACTTTATAGAGCTATCTTAGTTGTCAGTCATTTCTTGGCTTGTGACAATTTTGCAGTATAAATGGGAGAATATTTTTGGATATTGTAGGGGAAAAAAATCACTTGTTTTCATTTTGCTTTAAAAATTACTGGTTTATATTTAAAGATACTACTAGACCAAAACGAGATTATGAGGTGGATGGACGTGATTACCATTTTGTCACTTCTCGAGAGCAAATGGAGAAGGATATTCAGGATCACAAATTCATTGAAGCTGGCCAGTACAACAATCATCTTTATGGAACAAGTGTCCAATCAGTGCGAGAAGTAGCAGAAAAGGTAAGTCAGTGTCAGTTACTTTCATTTACTGAGGTGATTATCTGACTCTGCTGACAGGGGAAAAGAGAAGAATGGCAAGAAGCCATTAGGAACCCTCTGACTTCTAAAAGAAACTAGAAACAAAGTGCATTGTCACAAATGCATTTAGGGAAATAATAATTTGGAGTAATGAAGAGCATCGTGATTAAATTATGGGAAAACAGCAACCATAGTTTGTGCCTTCTTAGAAAACAGAGAAGAAGTAATTGGAATTACAGGTTAATTAACCTAACTAACATACATAGATCATTAATTAAGAATAGTGGTGGTGCAGGTGATTAATATGATGATCCATTTGATATAGACTAGTGCAGAAGAAAACTTGTAAAATTGTTATTCTTTGTGCCCTTCATGGATTTAGCTGACAGAGGGAAATGAGTGAGTGGAATAAACTCAATTTTTGAAAGACATTTTCTATAACTACCATTAAATTTTGAAGACTGACTTTACTATTTCTGTCTTGAACAGATTTTAATTAACTATTTCTTGCAAAATCTAAATATTTCTAAATTCAAAGTGAAGTTTAGTTGAGTTCTCAGAGAGTGGGAAGCAGGAAGCATGTTTCTTGGCGTACGATGCTTGTTTTTAAAGAAAATTTTTTGGTGAAAATTCTTTGAAAATGTCTGAGTAGTGTTCTGCTTACACTTAAGGTGCATTTACAGCAGACAATGTTATCTGATACGTATGACAGAAGAAACAGCTATTTTCTAGGTGGGAACTCACAAGCATGAGCACTTAAAGTCTGGACATGTGGAGGGTAACCTGTGTGACATAGGAGTTAGTGGTTAGTCCTCTGGATAACAGCGTAGACCATTTTGGCCAAATGACTGAGTATTGTTATTTCTGGCAAGTGTTATTTACTGGAGTGAAAAACAGGGAGAACACGATGAGATTCTGTGGTTCATGTGATGAAGTTTTCTTCTGCTGTCTTTCTCACCCTGTGGAATAGAACATGGCCCTGTGGTACATAGCAAGAAAAGTAAAGAAAATTAATTACAAAATTGTTAAAGTAAATGAACAGTGCTTTGTATGGGAGACTGAATGAAGTTGTGAAACTATCCTATGTGGTTAAATGATGAAACTATTTATTGAACAGCTTCAACTTTATAACCCTGTCAGCAGTTGCTTCACCTGGTAGCCCAGTTAGAATCCTTCGGTTCCATCCTAGACCTGAAATTGGCTGTTGTCTTTTGCCCATCTAGTGGATTAGTAAGGTACAAACCGATTCTCAATCTTTTATAAATTGACATGAAGAGCAAATTACTACCAGATGTCTCCATGGTATTAAATCTCTTGCACAGCCTCCATGGCACTTTGGGGAGATGCAGTAATTTCTCAGTTCCAGCTAACATTATTTTTCTGGGAAACAACAGCCTGTCCTTCAGAACTTGACATTCAGAATCGTGACGGGGCTGCAAAATGGTTGATCTGGGGCTGCTCCCTCTTTGTATTCCTCTTTGTCTTGCTTAAGAGATGAGTCCCTTCAGTGGGTCTTATTACTGGGGTACAAAAGATGATTTCTAAGTTTTCTGTGATGAATTTAGGGGCAGATACAACAGAAGTGACTGCTACTACCCCAAAAGTACCAGACATAGTATTCTTGCAATAACTTTAAATTGTGCTTATTCACCCATGCTTGCAGCTGATACTCCTGTCTCATTTCCTTACCTGTAATGGACACAGCTAAAGGTGCTTTCTGATGCCATTGTTCAGTTCTTGTAAAAGGCACCGAGTGCTGTGCTGTTTCTCAATCAGAATGCAGTGCAAGTAAGGAACTAAAAAATATGTAAAATATTGTTTAAATGCACCATACAGAGAGCAAAATAGCTTCCCTAGATGAAAACATGATAATTTTTTCATGAAGTGTTTGCGTTTCTTTTCCTTGTCTTCCAAATCTTCCCTTGAAAGTAATTTTTCATATTTTCTTTGGAATTGTTAGCAGCTTGCAAATCTCTGTGTCTGAGGCCACTGTTAGTGCATGTTCACTATCAATTTTGAATAAACTGTCACAGTTACATTCCATAAGGTCCAGCACAGCTGCTGTGCTGGCAATCCAGTCCTCCACCCTTTGCCCAGAATCCTTTGTCATCTGGCATAAGTTGTTGGGCCAAGCACAGCAAATACTAAATGTTTTATTCACAAAAGGGAAATGGACCAGGTAATGCTCTTAATTCTCAATTCCCGGAGCATGTGCCACGTTTAAAGAGAAACCATTTGAAAGATGTGGACAGGTCCGCACATGTAGTAAAATACTCTGCTAAAACATACAAACACCTTTCTTAAATGATACCGGTCAGCATCCAGATCCATGGACTGTGTGTGGGAAACAGCTATCATCAGCAAGCAGATACATATTGTTCATGTGAGAGGAACACTTCTATCCTCTTCAAGGATTCCTGAAATAAAATTCTGTGATTTTGTTGTGCAAGAGATCAAATGTAAAAGATCGTAACAACCTCTTCTGCCAGGAAGCAGAAACGTGTCAGTCATTTCAGACTGCAGTCACTTGTTCTTCAGTGTGCCCTCTGGGAATGATCTCCCAGGAGTTCAGGAGGTAACTCAAGTAACCTTTGGTTTTATGGTGCTTGTGGGTTTTGTATCCTGACTTACAGAATTCTGCCATTAATGTTGGTCTCCTGCTAAAGAAAAAGCCTTTCTTATTTTAGTCACCTGACAGTGGTTTTCTGTTCCTCTCCTCGATCCCTTTCTAAAATGGTGGTATGCCAGATTACTGCTATGCGACTCAGGAAAGAAATAAAAATGTGCATGGTGGAAATGAGCGTATTGGAGATGAGAGGAGCTGAGGAACAGGAAGAGCCTTTGAGATGAGATATCCCAAAGAGCTGGAAAATTGTTTATAGGGGAAAATAGAGGTGAGGAGAAAAGCAGCCCTACCACATTGTCTTCCAGCTGCCCAAGGAATGGTGAAGTTGTATTTGTTTCTCAAGAGACAAAAAAATAATTAGCTCAAATTGTATTCAGCAGGTAAAACTTGGATTTCTGGTGTGTGATACCTGGGAGGAGGAGAGTGCTTGTATTCAGTTCCATCTAATGGTTCTGATGGTGGCATATTTCCCTGCCATCAAGGGTGGTTACTGAACTGCAGCTGTGGCATGGCCACCTCCCTAAGCAAGTTATTAACAACAATAAAAAAATATTTTGGAGGTGTGGTTGAAGTACGGCTGTTCCACTGGATGATTGGGCTGCAGCCTCTGGTGGAGAAAGGAAGGAAGAAGGGTCAGGAGCATCTGGACTGATTTATGACCCCAACAGAGGAGCACTGTGGCACCTTGGGCTGGAGTTGTGAAATTATAATATCATTGATGCATATGCTCTAATTTTGTTAGCTTCAATGGAGACGTGTTTTCTCTTCTAAAATCTCAGCTATGCATACCTGTGACTTAAACTTAGTGCCATTTTCTCTTCTCTCTCAATTTTTAGGGTAAACATTGCATTCTTGATGTTTCTGGTAATGCGATCAAAAGGTTGCAGATTGCCCAGCTGTACCCAATCTCCATTTTTATTAAACCCAAGACAGTGGAAAATATCATGTGAGTAAAAGTAAAGTACCGCAGGCTGAATTGTTTTGAGACTGTCATTGTATTTGAAAGCCAGTTGCAAGTTATGTGAAGACAATTGTAATACTTGTTTTAAACAGTATTTAATTACCTGAGTTTAATTTCTAGGGACTTTGAGATGAGGTTTCTAATCCAAATTGAAGTGCTTGAGAATAAATGTCACTGTGTTAAATTCCATGCAACATAGTGTCAGAACACCTCATTCCCACTACAATCTTTGCTTCGGTGTGTCATTTAGGAGACTGCCTCTTCTTAGGGGTAATACTCAGACAACAGTTTAAAACCTTATTTCAAAAGACCCCAAGTATTTGATAGTATTTTTTAAATGTACAATGTTTTCAATTTCAGGGAAATGAATAAACGCTTAACAGAAGAGCAAGCCAGGAAGACATTTGAGAGAGCCATGAAACTGGAGCAAGAATTTACTGAACACTTCACAGGTGTGTTTTGCTTGGGACTGTTCCCTTGCCAAGAGTTGAAATTTTATTGCTTGCTGTAAAATAGTAATTGCCTCACCACTGAGATAAGGCTGGACTTTGTTTTCCGGCTGATAGGTGATTGTTTTGAGGCATAGCGCCATCTTACTACTTCTAAGATGGTGCTTAGTACTGATTTCAATTTGATAAATTAATTCAATATATACAAAAATTTATTGGGAGCTTAATTTAGATTTTAAAACCTGTGAGACTTCTATCATTTTCCTAGATATTGTAATGCAGATGTTTGCTTTCTTGATATATCATGTGCTTAAAGCTTTTAATTTGCAGAGCTGAGATTGCCCAGTAAAGCTCCCTGTAGAAAATGATTGATTTCCTTTCTTTTTTTAAATCAGACAGTAAAGTTTGGTAATTAATTAAGCCTCTGGAAACTGGGCACTACAGCATTATAGTACTTAGCAAATCAAATTAGCATATGCCATGGACCTAAGTGTAACAGCAAGGGATGGGCAGCAAGCACTCACACTCTGCTAGTTGTTTGCATTGTGGCTTGCAGGAGATTGATCAGGTCAGGATTTTCAGGACAGAAATGAGCCTTCCCTATTCCTGTCCTAGATAGACACTCACTCCTTTCCTTCCTATTATGTTCCCTTTTGCAGCGTTTCAGTGTTTGCTGCCTCATTTACCTCCTTTCTCTGACATGACTCCTTTGCCCCAGTCCTCCTTCCACATCTTACACGGGCAGAGCTGTGAGTGCAGCAGTCTGGTCCACCTGGGTGGAGGCACAGGAAGGGGTGGTGCCTTCACATGGGAGGAAGATAGAGGAATCAGTAGACCCAGTCTTTCCACTGACTTGTTCTCTACGTTGTGTACTACCCACACAATGAAGAACTCAATTCCATCCCTTCTTGCTTGCCTCCTGCCCTCCCTGCAGCCTCGCAGCTGTCAGTTTATCCCAATACTGCATCTAGCTCTCCCACTCTTCCCATAGCACGCTGTCTGTACCCAGAAAGTTATGGGACTCTCAATGTATATTGCAAATTCTTCCTATTATAGAGTCCATTACCAAATGACCTGCAAATGTGTCAGGTTTGTTGTTCAGAAAACAAGTAAGTTTATTTTCATGTATCTTAAATATTAGTAGCTGGTATTCCCCCAGGATGTCTCAGGGCATTTATAGGGCACTTTTTCAAGAAATTAAAGGACATAATTCAAGATGTTTCAAAAGCTTATGGGCCTTTTTAAGAGCCCTCGTGCTCAGAGCCATGTTTCTTCTCAGAAGTATGAGGCTTATTGACAAAGGAAGATAGCAATGGTCAGGCTTCTGTCCCTGACAATCCAGTTCAGGGTAGAAAGGCTTCTCTGAATCTGTTTGAGATAATTGAAGACATCACAAATCCCACTTAATGCTTACAATTTGGAGGCTCCCATCCATATGAGTCAGCTGGTAGAACAGAATGTGTGAGCATTCCCTAATCTGTTAAAAAGTATCACATCGTGTGGGCTAACTGAAATTAACTTCACAAGCAGGTTAAGTTTAAACAGATTTAAACTTTGCACTGAAGCACCTGAAGGCTGCGTCCATCTTCTGTTTTGAGGGTATTGAGCTTTGAAAGAGGTGTGGTTAAACATAGCTGGAGAGAAATAAAATACTGAAGCTTATGGCTATTTGCATTGCAAAGACATTTCTAAATCTTTCTAATGCACCGTTGTGCTGTGAACGTTATACTTGACCTAGAATAATTGAACAGCCTCCTCCCACGGGCACTGTGACAATGGGCTGCAGATGGGCAGAGAGTTTTTAAGAGATGGCAATGAGGAGTAGGAATAAAAAGGAAGTAATTTGCGTGAAAGCAAAGCTTAGAAGCAGCAGAAATGTGTTAATGCACAAAAGAGTGAGTCTGGCCTGCCTCCAAAATTATCGTTCATGCTAAACTTTGTTTCTTGGATTATCGACACTGAGGTGGCGATCCTAATTAAAAAGAAGTTGCTATCTCACTATGATTGCTTTTTCAGACTGAAGCATAGTAAGAACAGCTCAAATTTCATCTTCATTCTCACCAGACCATACTTTACTCTGATATGTCAAAACACATCCATATTACTAATTATTTTCTAGCCTTGGAGAAAATATATCTAATTTACACCATCTGAATATAAATTGCACTTTTAACTTTATAAGGAAGTCTGTTCTCTATAAAACTTGAATCTGTTGGCTGGGCAACAAACTCCATGAGTTCCTCCTCTTTTTGACCAAAAGCGAAGGTAGTGCTAGCAGGTAGAAATCCCAAGGTCAGCCAGCCTTGCCGTGAAGTGTCAGGATCCAGCGGAGGAGTTCGCCAGTCTGCATTACACCAAGCCTGACTCAGCCTGACTGCATGAGGACATAGCCCTGTATTCTATCTCGCCTTGTGTTGGAAACACATATGAAAGTTGGACCAAAAAGAATACTGGAGGATGCGAATTGGCTCAGGCAAACTCTTAACGTGGTTAGCAAAAGCAAAAAAACCTCCTCAGTTGTATGTGTATACTTGTAGTAAAGTGAAAACCACTTCCTAACCCCAAGCCTCTGAGTGGGAGAGGTGGTGCTGTGTGTGTCCTGCAGTGCCATCAACAATGTGCTTCACTCCAGCACAGAAACCAGAAGTCTCAGTGGGTGTCCATTCCTTCAGCAATCTAAAATCCTCTTGCCACTCAGAGAAAAGAACGGCTTGGCTTGGAACATCTTGGTTTCTGTACAGAGCTAGGAAGGGTGATTGCTGATTGCCACATTGTGTTTTGCAGCTATCGTCCAAGGAGACACACTGGAAGAAATCTACAACCAAGTGAAACAGATCATAGAGGAACAGTCTGGGCCTTACATCTGGGTTCCAGCAAAGGAAAAATTATGAAAACAGATTTTTATTTTTCATTTTCTAACTGACATCACCTACTACATCTGACGACTCTTAAGCCCTTCCAGTGGAGCCTGCCTCTAGTTCTTTCCAGCGTGGTTCATACCTTAACATTCACATTCTGCAGTTCCCATAATGCTCTACATTTGGTGTCTCTCTTAGTTTAAATAATTTGTATTATTGTGTGTTGTTGGTTTGCCATTTTTCAAACATGACAGTGGAATGGCCTGACCAGCTATTAGTTTGGGGTGGGGGTGGGAGGGAATTGCTTGGTAAAATTCCTTAATGTTTAAGGGAAAGTAACTTTCAAAGATTTTTCAAAAAAGCTTTATAGACATTCTTTTAAAATTTCATAACAATTGAAAGAAAAGTTGTATTCAAGGAAGTTGTAAATCATGAGTAACTTTGCACGCTTAACTTTAATAGCATGGTTCGGTCAGGGCAATCAATTTCAGGTTTTATTTTCTGAGTTAAATTCTATTCTCACAGTATTTTATTTTTTTTCCTTTCCAGGCAGTTAGAGAGAAACTTTCAAGTTTTGAGTTAACGTTTTCATTAACTCCCATTACTATTCCTCAAGGGGTATTCATTTTCATAATTTCATATGGATATTCGTATAATCTATTTTTTCATTTTTTTGCCAATAAAATTGCTAGGGACAAAGATGTGTAATGTTTTTAATCTTCCTCGTGAAACACTATTTATAGTGTCTTACAGAAATTGTTTATAGATAATGGTCATCACACTTTTTGAGCCTAAAATATGTTTAGGTGCTAGGAAACCTTGTATTTTTCAGAGGAATGCCAAATTTCCATTGGCAGTAATACAGAAAACAGCTGCAGAGATGGTCATTAGGGCAATGAGAGAATGATTCGTAGCCTAAAAATGTGTGTGTTCTTAGAGGTCAGATTTTAATGAATATTTTACCCACGATAACTGCCTATTTTGTTATAATAAATATATATATATTAAACTTTCTTTAACTAAACTCTGTAACTATGGGAATTATTTTCTTTACATAGTTGCGCACACGTATAAATATATATATATATAAAATATATATTTTTCTTTTACCACCTACTCCTAGCTTTTTGTTTTGAATAAAAATACAAATTAGAATTTACCTTCCTTAATCATGAGAAATCAAATGGGCTATGGTGGCTGGGCATAAAGTCCAGGGAATATTAGTTACAAGAAAAAAAATACACGCAAGTTCTCCTCTTTTCTACGGAATTTCAGGTGTTTGTCTTCCCCTTCCCCTCCCCTCTGTAATATGCATGTCTTAACCAAAGGGAGAATTCAGAGTCAACAATGCATTTTATTTTTCTTATGTGTTCATCTCTGATTGCATAGGCACAAGATCTTCCATTTGCAATGCACAAACTTCTGTGCCGAATGTTATAAATACATTGTACCAAAACATGGAACTACCTTCAGTAATGAAATTCTCTAATTCCCGTATTCTTTGGTACCTGCCATTGCTTGTTTGAAACTGTTTATAAGAGGGATGTACTTATGGCAGTCACGGGGCAGTCACACAACCAAATTAGCTTTGGTTTGTAAAGAATTACCAACACTATCCATTCCATTTGTTAGAAAGAGGAGAACAGCTAATAAACTTTATTGTACAATATATTTGTCAAGTGTGTTTTTAATCAAAAGAAATACAGGTGTTGTAGCATTTTAAAATAATTGACTCAAACTGTAAATGAAAATAATGTGTTAGAGGAACACTAGTGACCAGATTGGGGCTGGAGAAGTTATTTCCTTAAAAGCAGGTTTAAACTTGGGACACAATTACTGCTGGTGTTATGTGGACTGCTTATAAGACTTACAGTGAGTGCAAAGCTGCTGGTGTATGGCCCAGAGTAATTTTTGGTTTTATAATTGGTGAAGTAGGTATGCTGTCTTTGAGACTCTTGTCTATGGAAGTGCAAGGTGTGTAAGATTGATGCAACTTCTGATAAATAATGTCGTATATTTATAAACGAGCTAAAAGTGTATGATAGTCTGCCTCTTTGAAAGTGACTGATTATCTGAGGTGTATAGTGAGACATCTTAAAACAGACCAACTTTAAAAAAAACAAAACACAACCTAAATCTCAGCTATGAAATCTGCAAACCATAATAATGTTTGAGATCTCTATAATGTACACACTTTTTAACCTCTTGTTTTTTTTTTTAAATGATTAGCTGAGTAGGTATGTGAGGAATTACTCTTTCATATATTGGAGTGCCTGAATAACTTTTCACAGGACTTTTCTCCCAGGCTTTTGTCCTGTACTAGCCAGGTGTCACCAAATGCTGCGCTCAGAGTGAAGTGCACAGTAGTCACCTTGCACGGTTGCCATGCTAGAGTGAAAACAAGTCTGGGATCAAGAAAAGCCAAAGGACTCTGGGGTATCTTCTTTGTGGTTTTGGTTTTGCTTGTTTCAGATGTTGCCCTTGAGCCCTGGCAGAAAAGTAGATTCTGACAGCCCCTGATGCTCCTAGTTGACTTGTTTTCTATATCTTGTAATTTTTAGGATTTTGCGTTAATTAGTGTTTTTCAGGATCTCATTTTTCCAGTATTGGGTGCTGATATGTCTTTGATTCTTGGGAATGCTTTACTTTTTTGTATTTTAAAGATGCGTTTTACAATATGTGTACTTCTCTTAAGGCTTCCAATTTAATGACTAGAGTAATTAGGAAATCCAAATGGTGTCGTACTGATGCATTAGCACCCTACTTTTGCTGCCCCAGTGAAGGCACCATGGGTTTCCTTCCCTACCTGATAACCCAGCTTTTTGTAACTGCTATACAGAAGCATGCTTGATGAAGTATTTGCTGCTCTCTGTTACTATTTTAAGTTGTTATATTAATCATTTCCTTTGTGGGCATTTTTGCTAAATTGTGCTGAAAAATAGATTAAGAAATCTAGTATCTCCTTAAAGCATAGATATTCATAGAGTTATGAATAAAATAGGAAAATGAGCTAAATTATCACGAACTGTGCTTGTGTGATGGTTTAGAGGGGGTTGCATTCTCCTGTACAAAAAGGCTGCTCCTTTACCTTCTGAACCATTCCTGCAGAGGATCGGAGGAACCACAGGAGAGGCCTGGTACCAAATTCATTTATTAATCTTGCCCTTGCAGTCTTAAGCGACTAGGGTTAGGGCTGTTCATCAGTCTTGTCATCTATATACTGTACGTAAGCCTTGCTGTGTCTGAGGGCCTGAGAGGTTAATCTGGCCAGTGAGAAGGGCAGAGGAGAAATCCCAATAACAGATCCTCCCAGAAATTTGGAAGGACTCCAGTGGTGCCAGGTAATTCTTAAGCACTTTAGACAGCAAAGGGACACTCATTCCTGATGGGCTAAGCAGCCAAGAATCAGGGTTCAGCCGTAAGGTTTTGTTTCAGGTCTGGAAGGGTCATTACCTGTTTTATTTTTTTTAAGTTCTAAACTTGAAATTGCAATTAATTAACTTACTCAGCTGTTGTCTTGCAGGTGCTAGTAGATGTTAAAACTAGCAGCCTGGCCAAATTGCAGTCAAGCAGCTAAGTAACTACCTCCTGAAAGCATCCATGTGGCATGACTGGATGTATAGACTGTATATCTGAAGGATGCGTACAGGTGTCTTGTTTGTGTGTGCTCTCGTAGAAGACCGTAAAGATGCATGCATGGGGATTCACGGTGGAACACAGCCGTTCTTTTTCTGGTAGCTGGGTGCTGAGCTGAGAAATGGCAGGCAGCAGAGCAAAGCAGCATTACCTGGCTTTTATCTGAGCAAAGTGTTACAGGCAGCTGCAGTTCATTGGCTAATGAGAAATGAAGAGAAGGGCAGCACAAATGAGTGTTGCTCTGTGAAAGCTACTCTAAAAGTCACAGCAGCTTTTAACAGAGCTATTGTCAGCAGAGTTTTTATTCTTTCTGCAAGAGAGAAGCCTTCCTGGGCCTTCTCTAAAACCTTAAAAAAAATCAAACTAGTTCAGCTATTTCATAGCACTTGCTATTAAATTTTGGGAGATGTTCACTTCACACGCACTGTACCACCTGTAGAGTGTTCAGGCTTCACTATTGTAAAAGCCAGGGTTTCTTTTTACAGCTTTATGAAATTCATGACAATGCTGAGAATGTGGCAAAAAGGTGATTATCAGCTCTGTCAGATAAAGTGCTTAGCTTGAATCTGCTTTTGCTTCCTGAGCCCCAACACATAGGGAATACATAGAACTCATACCTAAAATGAGGATTTCTTTACACAGCCCTGCCTTACCCCAATGAGTCGGTGTGCAGCTGTTTATCCAAGTCTGTAGGTGGTGCTCAAGCAGTAATAACCTCACTGGTGCCTCAGATATTTTGCAATTTCCTAGTCTGATTTTTTTTTTTTGCAAGTGTAGAGGTGGTGTGAAGAGAGGTAGGCTTTTTTCCCTGTAGTCACTATGAGGTGACGTGTGCCAAGGTAAGCAAGATAAATTGTTGAACAAAGTGCACCTGCAACTGAATACTGCTGATTTTCACCAAAGAGCAGGCTGGGGAGAGCACGCTTGCAGAAGCGTTGATCTCTGCAGGTTCTGAAGGCTGGAAAAAGCACAAATCCCAAAATTTTCACCATGAAGAGCTCCAGAGATGTCTTCTGTCTTCTCTTCTTTCATGCTGGTAAGTGCCCTCCAAAAACTTTTGCTGTGGCATGGTGTCTTTGGGGTTGACCTCTATGTGATGTGAGAGCGCAGAGGGAAACTACAACCATTTCAGAACCAATGTCATATGGCCAGGAAAAGAAATAGGAAGAATAGAGAAAATAGAAAAGGAGTAGAAAAAGCTGCATTGAACACCATGTACATGTCTTGACTCATTGGTGTCAAATGTTGTATTTCCTCAGCACTGAATCTACTTCTTCTGGTTAGTGGTGTCTGTTTCTCACAAGTGTGAACAGTTCTATGACATTTATTTTGTAAAAATAGAAATAATTGCCTTATTCCACTTATACTCTGTGTGACATGTTGGCTTTCTCCTGTCACTCCTGAATTCTAATGGCAAATGCTTTTAATTTCACCAGATGCATTTCTGAAGCACAAAAAGAAATGATCCTAGCTTATTCTGTTTTTACATTATTTCTGTTGAAAGCTCTTGATAGTGTATTAATAGCTGTATTAATAGCCATTTGATAAGATGTTACAGAATGTAGTACTGTTAATTTCAGCAGAGGAGTTAATTGGATTTTTATGAGTGATTGTTATGTGTGTGTTTAGGACCTCGAGTGTATTGCAAATGGAAGTTGCCAGCTCCTGCCATTTCATGCTTTATGTATATCTACAGATAGACAGAACGGCCAAAATTGTGAATAAACTTGGGTTCAGAGACTGACTTACTGTTCTGAGATGTTCTTGGTTGGCAGTAGGAAGAGAGGTAGCTGCAGACCTTGTCTGTGCTCGAGCCTGCTTCAGATGGCTTGACTCAGAAGGAAGGAAACAGGAATTGCCCAGGATCTGGCTTTCCTGTAACAGCAAAGTTCGGCAGTTTGGAAAGGGACAAATTAATTACCTCTTTTAGATGAGTGAAAAAAAAAGCAACTGATTCGTGCTGTTTCACTATTTTGGCTGAAATACGGAGCCAAATGAGCTTTGTTTCATGTTTCAGGTGTATATGACTAATGATTTCTATATACAACTTGTGCATTATCTCCTGTGTCTTTATATCTAAAACCAGACTGCTGAGGCTGAAGAATGGCACTTAGCTGTACATACTGAGTTGCCAAGACCCCAGTTTAATTTCCATTTGCTTGTGTTTAGCAGAAGAAAATCCCAAGCCCCTTTATTAGTGAAAACCTAGGTTCTTCCTCCTACCCCAAGAAATTAACGGTGAAAATTTCACCCAGGCAGATTAGGCAGATGTTCAGTTTCTATGAGGTGCCTTTTTACCACGACTCTGTTGTGCCTTTCTGCTAAACATCTCTTGGTTCTCAGAATTCCTGCAACTCAGAGGTGGGTAGTTGTTTCTCCCTCTACTAGCACATGCTGCCATGAAAACCTCCTGTAAGCTTTCCAAGCCTGACTTAACGTTTGTTGACAGCAGTAGAGTTGGCTCTGAGTTGCAGTAGAACAGCAAGCCAAACCCTCTGTTTCAGTATTGGGTGAAAAACAAGCTTTCTGGCATCCAGGATCTTGTTTAGTCTGCAGCCATCAAGTCAGAAAATGTGCGCGGCTGCTACTGAGCACTAGTGGAGTAATTTTACCTTGCAAAGTTAGATGTGGTATCTCAACTGCATGACAGTGGTGGGGAAGTAGAGGGCCAGTCAGAGTTTTTAGAAAACCACATGACAAATAACTTAATGGACTCCAACTTAAAAATCGAAATTGTAGAAAAGCAATGGAAGGTGGTGCCCCCTGCTTAGAAAAATGATCTGTGCCTGTTGATCACCATAAATCATACTTGCATGTGCATTTTATGTAGAGCAGCACCGTTTGCGCGTGATGACACATCCTTACAAAAGCAACAAAGTGTTTGTAGCTTTGGCGCTTAGAAGGGTAGTGTTTGGACCTGCTGAAAGACACCTTTCCTCACTGATTAACAGAATCTCCACTACTAAACTTGAGTCTTTTCATTCATGGAACCACCCTCCCCTTTTCTTGACTGTGGAAACGACCTCTTATGAAAGAGTGTTTTGATTGGACAAGTTTACTTTTCTAGTTTTCATAATAAGTCTAGTGGCAAGGCTCTTGAGCACTTAAGATTGCTTTTTTTTTTTTATTTGGACCAAAAAGGGCAGGACTCCAGGTACGAACTAGCAATGCCTGAGACAGAGTTGTCTTTGGACAGTCTCTGGTTTTGTAGCGTATCATTTTAAATAATAATTTTAAACACTTTTGACTCAAAAGATGATGTATCCTGCAAGGTTTTAAGAATAGTCTGGATGCCCTGACCTGCTTGGTACCCGTATTTCTTATGTCACAAACAAATGCCATCAGGTTTCAGTGTCTGAGCCTGTCCTGTTCACAGTCCAAAAACCTTCAGTATTCATGTTAGTCTGAATGAAAGTGGGAACCATATCTCTCTAAAGACTCAGTTTTGAAAGAGCCCTGATTTCTTTCTGTTTTGGGACGAGGAACAGAATGAAAGGTTGGCTCTTCAGAAACCTTTAAATGGTAAGCTGTGTTACAAAGGCACCAATGTGTTTTATAATATTTTTCTCTTGGTGGTGTGTTTGCAGCTCTCAGCCTGGAACGTGTCCGCTGGTGCACTGTCTCTGAGCAAGAACTTTCCAAGTGTAATGATATGAGTAAGGCCTTTGGTGGGGCTGGCATCCGCCCCCCTCTGGAGTGTACAAAAGGGGGATCAGCTGCTAACTGTACCCAGATGATAAAGGTGAGTTGTGAGTGACAGCAGCATTACTGGTTTAATTTGCCCACGTGCCTAATGATAATCCAGGGGCAATGTACACAGCTCTGTGGTGAGTGTCTGATGATTCAGGCAGCTGACAATATGCCTCTTGGCATTCATGCCTCTGAAAAATGAAAGCATACTTTCTTTTTTTAAAAAAAATACATAAAGGTATACATACAAACCTGAATGTCAGAATGGCCCTGTGTTGTCTATTTGGCTAGTCACATATGGTCAGTCATTAAGAACACAGCACAGGTCTTAAATATTTCCTCCCAAATGCTAATCTTTGATTTGGCAATTGTGTCAGATTTATTTAGCAGATATTTAAGAGGGGATGGAGCCGTAAGATGCAGACAGTAGTTAAAGCTGTGCAGCTGAGCCTGTAAGTAGATTGTATTTCGATAAACTCTGGATCAAACTCCCATTTCAGGGTCCCATCGTTGAAGTTGCTGCATGTACAGATGAGATGAGTGTAAAGCCAAATCAAATCTCCCAATACGGAGTATGAGAGGGACAAAGCAGCAAGTAGGGTGAGCAAAGGGCATGCAAACCCAGCTGTGTTAATTCAGCTGCCCAGAGCATGTTCAGTTTCCAAAAGGAGCACAGCTCTGGGGAAGGTTTTAAAGACTGTAAACATATGGCTTTGCAAAATGATATATGGAGAATAATCCCCTCCTTAGGAGGGGGTGGGAGGCAACAAGTGGATATTGAAGGAAATGTGGAGGCAGGTAATCATGGTTGTCTTCACTGGCAGAGCGTGGGGGAAAGGGAGGATGGCTGGCTGTGTCAATAAATAATATTCTTTATATATCCTGTGTGGGCATGCCCAAAAATCAGGGTTTGTGGAGGAGATGCAGCCTGTCAAGGCCAAGAGGTTCGGAGCCAGGAAACGAGGCCCAGCATAGAAGTTTGAAGGGAGATGAGGCAGGCGGTTGTGTGGCCAGAAAAAAGCAACAAATTTCTGAAATTGGTATCTTGTACTTTTTTTGTTAACAGAAGCAGAAGGGTTGTTTGACTACCAAAACTACCATATTGCCTCTTCATAAATACTGTTCTTGAGTGAGGGAACCAAGACTGTAGTGAAGAATGTTAGGAGCAGATACCGATACATACGTGGATCTTACCTCGGGATTAGACAGGAAATACTTAATGTCGCATCTCCCTAAAACCACTTGGCTGATTGCTGCATTCCACAGAGGGACCTGTGAGGCTCTGCAAAGCAGGGTATTAAAAGGGCTGATGAATGTCTGCTCCTGAAATACAGGGCACACAGAATTGCATTTGTAAGCCATTGCAAGCAGCAGGCACCTGTCTAAAACCTTGGATTCCTATAAAACTTGATTAGCCAAACTCAGAAACCTGCAGGCGGATAGCTGGAGGCTTTCTGATAAAATGAATTTTCGCTGTAAGGCTTCAGATGAGGCTTTGTCCTTGAGACCTCTTTTTTTTTTTTTTAATTTCTTGTGCTAACAATCTGCTAAATGTTTAAGCTGGCCTTCTCTGTGTAGGACTGCGTGGAACCCTTGAGTCCGCATCTGTGCTGAACTCTGCTCTTTGAGGGCAAAACAGGAGTGGGACGCAATGGCTGAAGAGGCAGAGATAGGCTGTTTTATAACACTACATAACTTGGACTTAGTCCTGTGAATGTGTTAGCACATGGATAAAGTAAAAAAACCTTTTTCTTTGAAGGTGTTTAAAAATTGAGAAATGTCTAAATATTAAACTAGGGAACCTGGCAATATTTAATGTGACCAGAGCTGTTCTTCAGCAGGACTTCAAACACTTCTGTAGGTAATTCTCAAACGTTGAGACACACAGAAATGAAGTCCCTCTGAAAATAAACAACAGGGTATTACCATTGTACATGTACTTATCAAAAAAATCATATGTGGAATAATTCCATGCTTTTGCTAAATGTATTGGCAAATGCTTGCTACAGAAAAAACAAAATGCCTGTACAGTTGCTGATAAGCCACCTCAGCAGTGATAGCATTTAAAGGAGAGGTCAGTAGCTTGTAAGCTACTTCGCGTTAAACAATACGCATTTTTTCTGTCTTGTTCTGTTATTTACACACAAGCTATTGATAGGAGACTCAGCTTTTCAATCAGAAAAGTGCTATCTCACATGGAAGTACAGTCCTTGTCCTTGTCTTCTGTGGCTGGCCCTTCCCATTTTATCTGCTCTCTTTCCTGTCCGCCGCCAGTTGTAGAGGCTCATTTTGTTCTCCCTGAGGGTGAGGTCCTTCTAACTCCCACCTTCTGTTCTTCCTCTCACTGCCAGGTGTCCCTTCGAAACAACAGGACGTAGTTGATTCCTAAACTGTCGTCCTTGTTCTGACTGTCACTGGTGGTATATCAGATCTGGTTATTCCAGAAAGTTTGTGTCTGTTCTTTAAGATGCAAGTATCTCCCAACCCCAACTACTCTCCAGGTTCCCTTGGAGCTCTGATCAGCTCTTATTCATGAGAAGCAACTCTCAGGACATCTATTGTTTCAGCTAATTAATGAATATCATCTTTTTTTCTCCTTTGAGCTAAATAAAATATTTCAATTTATATGGCAACTTCAGATCTGATTTAGGTATCAACATCAGCGTATTACCTATGCTCTCACATCATCCCTTAAAAAATTGTCAAGCTTTTTATGTGGCTCAGTCTGTGGAAAATTGCTGTGGTATACTAGGCAGCACAGTCCTAGCCCTACCCTAACCCATGCTCAGCAAACTGCCAATGGATTGGTAAACTAAATTACCCCTTCCAGTGCCGAACCAGAGGTTAAGCAAACTGATAAGAAACTTAGAATCTGCTTAGAAATGCAAAATGTCAAGCTGCTGATTATTTCCTCAGCAGTACCTTGTGTCTGTGCGAGATGCACTCTCCTGGCTTCTACTAGGTCCAGTGCACTGTGAGAGCTGGGTTCAGCTGATTAGAGTGTGCTTAGGAGTTCACTGGTCCTTGCTGCTGTGGGAAGTCCTGTCCTGTGCTGTCCAAAACAATTCTGCTTCTATAGCAGGATTCCAGCCTGCTGAGGTACAAGCCAGCATGCTTTAAGGTTGCTTTTGAGTACATGTTGGCATTCAGATTTTGCAGCCCCAGAAGACATTACTTCATGTTCTCTGTGTATGACCTCAAAAATATATTTATTTAAATCTTCAAGCCTTGGTGCACTAGCTATAGAGATGAATGAAACTCAAAATTGATGGGCCTTAAGATTCTTCACAGAGCTGCAGGATCCATTTCTAAGATTCCTTTGGACTATGAAGACTAGTGAGGCCATCATGGTCCAGGGCTGGTTTCTGCGTTATTTCTGAAGGAAGGTGGTTTTGAAGTTCTAAAATCCCTCTTGGTAATTGTTCTGCAGAAATTTGTGTGCCCTTAAAAGAACATTTTGGAGAAAAGAAAACTCACAAGTGCAGATTAAGGGGCCTCTTCTCTTAAATTCGTGAGTACTCCGCCTCTGGCTGTTGAGAAATACTGATTATTAAGCTTCAACCTGTATTCTGCCCTTGTGTCCACACAGGATGATTTGGCAGATGCAGTGACGCTGGATGGTCGTTTGATTTACCAGGCTGGAAAGGAGCATGGTCTGAAACCTGTGGTTGGGGAAGTATATGATCAAGGTATATTCTGACTAAATAACTTCTGGATTACTTAATATGAGCTTTTTCTTGTGCATTTTTAGTGTTTCCATTTTACGTTGGGCTCCTCCTCTTGAAGACTCTAACAGTAGGTAATGGTCGGGTTCCCTCTTGGATGTCCTACCCGTAACAGAATGTGGGGGGGGAATAGGAGACGCAGGGCTGTGGCAGCGTCTGTCCTGAAGCAGTTAGGTCAGAACAGCCATTCCTGTAATAGGTTTGGTGGGTTGGTTTTTGGTTTAGGTTGTTTTGTTGGGTTTTTTTACGGTCTCATTGCTTACTGTTCTCTGTTCCATACTTTGCAGATAAATTAATGAATTGCAAAGCATAAATTGTTACTAGGTTTATCTCTCAAACCCATAAATTAGACTAATTAGATTTTATTTTTAATTGTGTATATGATTATGTGCTGGAAGAAAGGAAGTGATTGATTCTGCTCCTTATCTGGGTGTCCTTAAGCTTTGAGTTCCTTTCAAGAGAGAGGCAGTAATTTAGTGGTGACTTGTCATCCTGACTAAGGGCTCAGTATCAATATGTTTGTGTGGTTCAGAGCTGGAAGGTGTCCCCCACAACTTTCAGAGACCCAAGAGGAGGAAGAGCTCTGGAAGCAGTCTGCAGGCAGTGGTGTCCCACCGTTCTATTGTGAGACAGAGGTGGATGTGGTTTGCAGCTGGGTCTTAGTGTGATCTAGCCACGGCATCCCAAAAGTGTCTGTTGGGCTCAGTGCCCAGGGACCTGGGTCACCTGCAGCAGCCCCCTGCACTGCTAACCACATCATGACCCTGGTGAGGGGACTGTACTGTAGTTTCTCAAAACCAAATGGGCCTCATGAGCTGCCTAGGTCATGTCAGGTTATGAGCTCAAATCAGAGAAAAGTGAATTAAATTTAATGATTTCTAATCTAAGTAAAGTCAGATTGAATGACCTTATGGTCACTCCAGACACTAAACTCTTGACTCGGAGTTACATCAAACTGTAAAACAAAGAGAATGAAATCAGCTGTACTGCTCCAGTGACATCAACTTGCTATGTTGTGTCAAAATTAAGATGAAATTAGTAGACAACTGGGGAATAATTTTTTTTTCACTATTAATTATATTGATTTCAATTCAATCAAAATATATTTAGAATCATAGAAAACTCCTTCTTGGAAGGAACCTCTGGATGTCTTTCATCCCACCTCCTTTTCAAAGCAGGGTGACCTTCAAAGTTAGAGCAGATTGTCTGTGGCCCTTAACTGAGACATTTCACACTGGAAAGATCATGGAGGACATTCACTCACAGTCAGCAGGTTTTCACCAAGGATGTGAATGATGTAATTCGCCTGGGGGTAGGGGAGCCACAAAAGGCCACAAGTTAGTGTATGTCCCTGTAATGCTGCTGCGAGACTACTGTGCTTCTCTTTCTTCCTACGCTGCAGAGATTGGAACTTCCTATTACGCCGTGGCTGTGGTAAGGAAGAGCTCCAACATCACCATCCACAGCCTGAGGGGCGTCAGTTCATGTCACACAGGCATCAACAGAACTGCAGGCTGGGATGTGCCAGTGGGTTATCTAATTGACAGCGGGCGCCTGGCAGCAATGGGATGTGACCTTCCGAAAGGTAAGAGTCATGGGGAAAGATCTGTTCATCGGCAATGCCTTTCCATCTGGTCTCGGGACCCTGTGCGTGGACAGAAATGTGTGGTTTTGTTCCTTGGCTTTGCTGCTCCTTGTAAGATGGAATGGACCTAACGTAGGTCTGATGAAGACTGCGGGGTTTGTTTGGTTTTTTTAAACTTGGAAATAATATTTTAAGAACAAAATTACTTGTCCCTTCAAAATGTTTTTTAGAGATGTACTGTGTAGATCTTTTAAAATGAGATTGTCAGATCTTTTTTATTCATACCTAAATTGTTCTCATTCTAATTTCACATGTAGCTGTAAGTGACTATTTCAGTGCAAGCTGCGTTCCTGGAGCAAATGGCGCAAACTATCCAAAGTCCCTCTGTCAGCTCTGCAAAGGGGACTCAGCGGGGCAGAACAAATGTGCACAAAGTTCCCAAGAGCAATACTATGGCTACAGTGGGGCTTTCAGGTAAAAATCATGGCTCTATCAGATTTTTTTTATTGCTATGCTCTATCCATAGCCATCATGTCCAGGCCTCACTGACAGGAAACTGAAGGCAGAGAACTTCCATTTGATTTTGTTAGGAATTCTGCTATTATGTTAGGACAACCATGCTTTAAACCTTGACACTGAACAAAAGTAATTCTAAAACCCCTCTTTCAGGTATTAATACCTGAGTATTAAAACCAAATGGATATTTAGCACTTATACTGGGTGGGGAAATCCCGTGGCTGTTTGCTTTGTGTCAAAAGCTGCTGGACAAGCCTGTTTGTTTTGGCAGGCTCTATCCTCCCCAGTAAAACCTGATGACCCTTGGAGTCTGAGTGCTGAACTGCCGCCCTACTCAGCTATTTCAGTCATGCTACCTCAGTTGCACTGAATTACCGAGTTCTTCTGCCCTCCATTTTTGCACACCAACCTTTCCCTTATGTTCCTTCTTGCTGTCTGCGTGCTGTGTTGCAGCTCCCCATCCCTGAGTAATAGCATTGACCGAGCAAGGGCAGAATTTGCTCGTCTTGAAACATTTGCTCCTTTCTGCGTATTCCCCAAAGGAGTGCCTTAGAGAACTCTCCTGGACAAAGGAGGTCATCGTGTTTGTCCCAGGCAGCACTGAACACGCTGTCCATGTTCACCAAACGACAGTGATAGTTTACTTCATGCTCTAACAGCCACTAGTCTCTGCCTTGAGCAAAACTCTCAGCACAAGGAAATAGGTCAGTGTCTGTGGCTGATGGAACATAGCATACAGCCCTCTGGCCATCAGCCAGCACTGTCCAGTGCATGGGAGCTCTGCTTTGTAATGCATCTTTGTGGTTGGGTTTATATTTATTAGGTGTTTGGCTGAAAGTGCTGGAGAAGTTGCTTTTGTGAAGCACAACACAGTGCCTGAAAATACAGATGGTGAGTAATCCAGAGGCTTGTTGAGTAGTGGCTGCAAGGTCTGTAGTGCAGTGTCTACAATGACAGTACAATGTCAAATGTTTGATTTATTTTGAATTGAGGAATCAGCAAAAAATGATCTAATAGCAAAAACAGATGTACCCACAGATGTGTGCACTAGGAGATAGAGGACTCCATATGATCCTTTTTTTTTTTTTTAATAGTTTTTTTATATAGTAAAGGTTAGAGTTGGAATCTTAGGCCTCTTCTGGAAAGAGAGCTTGAACAGCACTAAGCTCTTAGTTTTACACAGATCTGGGCTGTTACATTGCTCCTGCCTACCCTGGGATTCCAGCAGAGACTAGCAGAAAGTTAACAAGACGTGGCCTGCCCTGTCTGGCACTTTGTGAAATGTACCTCATGCATAACATTCCTTCAATATCATGGGCCTGTCTGACCATCATTTACAGGGGAAAAAAACAAAAAATGTTGCATGTGATCCTAGACTTAGGGGTGCGCTTGATGCTGCTGCAGACCCCAATACAGTTCAATGCAGTATCACAAGTGTTAAGCTGTTTATTGTCTTATCAGAGATATTAAAGGACCAGCAGAAGTATGGGGTATATTGTGCAGTCAGGAATAGTTCAGAGATGCTCAGGAGATGTGCGTTCTGCTCCACAAATGCATGTAACGCTTAGAGCGGACATGGAGCCAGAAGCATCAGCCCCACCTGATGTCTGTTCCATAAGCATGTTCCGTCTGATTTCAGGAAGAAGTCTTTCTTCATGGGCCCAGCAGCTTCGCTCCCAGGACTTCCAGCTTCTGTGCCGCAACGGCAGCACGGCTGATGTGACGGAGTGGAGAACCTGCCACCTGGCCCGAATCCCAGCTCGTGCTGTGGTCGTGCGGCCTGACACAGATGGAACAGTTGTCTTCCAGCTCCTGAACCAGGGACAAGTAGGACACCATTTTTTCATCAGTGCGTTGCATTTTAGAAAGGTTCTCCCACCTGTCTTGCTGAACTGAAGACAGGGTATCTGGGCACCTTCAACTCTGTGGGGTTTGAAGGGGTTTGGGATGTCACATGTCCCATGCAGAGGGATGTGTGACAAGTGTATTTTTCTTTCTTAACATTACAGCAAAGATTTAGTGAGGTAGGCACCAAGTTTCAGATGTTTGACTCTGCAGCCTACAGTGCCCAGAATCTTCTGTTCAGAGACTCCACCACAGAGCTTGTTGCAATCACAGCACAGAATTACCAGGCGTGGCTGGGTGATGAGTATCTTCATGCCATGCAAGCCCTGAGCTGCAACCCCAACAGTAAGTTGTCTTTAGATTCCTATTCATAACCAAGAACAAAGACAGCCGATAACAGAGACCGTCTTTATTCTGCTTTATTTACTTCTGACTCTTGGAGGGTTATGGCAAGATGGGAGTCTAATATTTGAGTATGGAAAGAGAAAGGTCACTTTTTGACCTAGAAACAGTAGCACATTGCAGAATACTTTCCTGTGCAAACTGGTCCGCTTTGTGTTATAAAATGCAGGCATTTTCTACCCTTTCTGGTGTATGAGACAAATTAATCTTGGGAAGCTGCTACTGCTAGCTGGTACTCCATTTCTTACCTGCTAGCAAAGGGAAATAGTAACGTGTTGCTGCGTAAATCCTCAGGTAGCCAATAAAGAATGGACAAATGGGTTCTTAGCAGAGAATTTTCTCCAGAAGCTGAAGAAACCCTCAGTTGCTCTTTATTGAAGTGCTATGGTGTTTTATACTATTGGAAAAATGGAGAAATTACTTGATGTGCATTCTGGCAAAGAATCCCTGCCTTGTGAAGCTTAATAGTCATGGCAGCTGGGCCTCCCAGACATGCTCTGTGCTGTGGGAGAGCCCCCCACCTCCCAGACTTGTCTCTTCTGGGGGTTGCTTAGTGACTCTCAGGTATGAGGAAGCCTGTGTTCAGGGTGGATTGTTGCTGCGCTCAACGAACACATTATGGCTGCACTTAATGGCCAGCAATCGTAGGAGTTCTTGTTCTGGTGTGGATAGATTTGCAGTGTGGACATGCTGCTAATGTGGAGAGCTCTGTGGTTTCCTAATCAGGTGTAAGTCTGAGCTGGAAAGAAGCACAGATGTAAACGTTTTTAATAACATGTATGGTACATAAGTGGCAGTCAACAGTGTGTATCCCGCCTTGTCTATTACAAAGAAAGTGAACTGTAGTATTTTCTCTCCAATTTTGTGCAGCGTTGCCAGAAAGTCTGAACTGGTGTGTTGTATCCACCGAGGAGATTTGGAAATGTGGTGAAATGGCTGTTGCCTTTAAGAAAAAGAATCTGAAACCAGCAATTCAGTGTATTTCAGCCCAGACAAAGGAACAATGCATGGAGCTGATCCAGGTAGGCTGCTACAATCCTTGTGCAACAAACCAAATTAACACAACAAGCTGCGCTCTGCTGGGTAGGTAGGGTCAGAGATACACACGCTTAGCTGGCCGGTAGGAATACTGGATTTCAAGGAGGTGATCTGTAGCTCCCATGGTATGGAGGGGCCTGAACCCTGGTGATCCTCAGTTGTGATGAGGGCACTGTTGCCCATCTAGCTCAAGCCTGTATGTTGAAATCTCCTGTCTCCATTTCACTGATGATGCTTTATGCAGGTTTTGAGGGTTCTTTTTAGGAGTGTATTGCTCTTCTGCTGTCAGGCTTGCCCTTTGAGATGCAACAGCTGTGATGCTAGAGGTGTCATCATTGTAACAGAAAGAAGGTATCTGCTGTTTTTTTCACAGAAATCCTAATTTTTATTTTTTTTTTTTTCAGAAAAAGGAAAGTGATGTTGTAGTTCTGGGTGGAGCTGATATTTACACAGCTGGGAAGACATATGGCCTTGTACCAGCTGCTGGAGAAAGTTACTCTGGTAAGAAGGTCAGGAAACATAAATATAGACCTTATTTTTCCAGGTTGTTTGAAAACAGCTCTCAATGCAGAGCCTCTGTTCCCTAGCCCTGCTGGGAAAGCTGTTTTCAAAGCAAATGATAATTATTATCCTCACATCATGGATAGAGGAGGAAATAAGTATGGGATGGGTTCCTACAGTGAGTTTGTGGCAACTTTTATCTGTCCTGCTGCAGGACCAGGTTGAGTCTTTGGCAGTTTTGAGTCTTGTACCTCTTTATTTGTCTTTTCAATTCTGAAAAAAAATATTTACAATGGAAAAAATTAGTACTCATAAAATCAAAGTATTTTTAACAGAAGCACAAATACAGAAATTACACAGTAGATTGTAGTTAGAAACAAATTCTTCCTGTCAATGTGGCTGTGTCAGAGTCACTGATGAAAAGAGGGCCTGTGTCCACTGTGTCACCAAGGCAGAATTTCAATATGCTGCAAAACTCATGGAAATTTTAATACGGGTGTGAGGTTTTCGCATAAAAATAACTTCTTAAAGCAGTTTTGCGTAGTCACTAATGACCCAAAAGTTGTTTTTCCGAGGGATGTATTTGTCAGAGCTGGTGATAACAAGAACACTTTCATGTTTGTCTCTAGATTGTTCAGTTCAAGTGCGTAGCAGTACCACTATACAGGCTGTAAGTGAATGCAACAGGGTGAAGTAGTAGAAGTGAAGAGTAATTAAGTGTACGTTCGTACTTCCTGGCTAGCTGATTGTTGGTGCAATTGAAGTTGGCACCATGTGAGTGTAATAGATCTGTAGATGATCGTTAAGCAGTGGGAATGCTTAACGGAAGCTGCAATGTGGGGTTTTTTTGTTTGTTTTGTTTTTTCTGCAAGCTGATGACAACAGCAATGCATACTACGCTGTGGTATTAGTGAAACGAAATCCATCCAATGCGTTCACCATCAGTGACCTGAAAGGGAAGAAGTCCTGCCACACAGGACTGGGGAGAACCGCTGGGTGGAATATCCCCATTGGTATACTAATTAAGAGGGGCATTATTAAGACCAGAGACTGTAATATTCCCCAAGGTAAGACAACAGTATTATGTATCAAAAATACAGTAACAGTCTAATTATAAACTTTCATTAGGGAAGTAATTTTGGTATTTCATAGCACTATATTAGAGCTTATCTGTTTGTGAAGGGATGTTGTGCTTTTAATGTGACGATTTGAAATTTTAAGTTTGCACCAGAGTAGACTAATGGAGGGGTCATACTGAGAATGTTACATCTAACACAAAAGTGTTCCTTTCCCTCTTTTTTAATCACAAAATCATTGGCTAATTTAGGTTAGAAGGGACCTTTGGAGCTCATCTAGTCCAACCAACTGCTCATAGGTCCAGTTAGATCAGATTGCCCAGGGCCATGTCCAGGCAGGTTTTGAGTAACTCCTAGGATGGAGATTACGCACAACCTCTCTGGACCCCGTCCCAGTGTTTGACCATCCTCTATATAAAGAATTTTCTTTTTTTGTATCTAATCAGAATTTTCCTTCTCATAACTTTGGTCTGTTGCTTCTCATCCTTTTGCTCTGCATCTCTGAGGAGGATCTGGCTCTGTTGTCGTGAAAAACCCACTATGTCAATGAAGACAGCAATACACTCTTAGTTGTCTTATCTCCAGGCTGACCAAACCCAGCTCTCAGCCTGGTACGTCATGTGCTCCAGCTCTCTGAGCATCCTACTCTCCTTCCACTGTATTCGCTCTAGAATGTCAATGTCCTTCTAACACCGGGAGCTCAAAACTTGGCACAGATGTCAGAGGAGAATAATCACTTCCCCTGACTGCTCCACTAACACAACACAGTAAGCCATTAGCCTTCGTTGGCACAAAAGCATGCTGCTGACTCTTGGTCAACAAGGATACCCAGTCCTTTTTATTTTTTTTTTTTTCCCCACAGCTGTTTTTCAGCCTGCTAGCACCAGTCTTTCATGGTCTTACTCCATCCCAAAAGCAGGATTCTGCATTCGCCTTTGAACTCTGAGGTTCCTGTCAGCCTGTTTCTCCAGCCTGTCCAGATCCATCTCAATGGCAGCCCTGGCCTCCAGTGTATCAAACTGCCAAAGTTTATTCTGGTTTTCAGAAATGCATTTGAAGAATCCATTGCTTTTTTGTATTTTATCAATTTCAAGCTTACCTATGGTCTTGAAAATCCTGCTGCCTCGGCTCTTGCTTGAGGATATTGACCCAAGTCAGATATCAATAATAGGATAGTCATGGAAACTCACACTGTCTATACAGACGTATCCCCCTCTAGGTAGTACTTCCAGCTCTGGGATGTCATTGCAGTACATGATGCATCCCTGTCCTGAATTTTATTGCATTTATTTTCAAGATGTATTTAGTAATGGAGCAATGTAGCACAACAAGGGAAGAATCTATGACCATTGGACTCCAGATTTGAATTTTGTTTGCCTATTTCCTGTCTCCCGGGAAGCTCTTTGGTCTCATTAATAATCAGCTAAGTGGTGCTTTGAGAATATTTTAGAAGCTGTAGTTTGTGAATTCCAGTAAGGCAGCTGAACTCATCTTTCTAGCGTTCTACTGAAACCTGTATTGGTTCTTACTTGATGACAGTGTAACTCCTTTCTTGTGAAGAGCTCACACTTTTCAGTCCTTACATTGGTTTGTCTGTCTTTCCCCAGCGGTGAGCGAGTTTTTCTCTGCCAGTTGCGTACCTTCAGCTAAGCAGGACAATTACCCATCAAAACTCTGTCAACTCTGTATTGGAGATGATAGTGGAAACAATAAATGCAGTGCAAGCACCCAAGAACGTTATTACAGCTACAGTGGAGCTTTCAGGTAATTAACACATATGGTTGTTACTTAGTCTGTCAGCTTGTCAAAATGCAAGGAGGAACTATTTTTCATCCTAGTCAGCAAACTCTGGTTACTGTTGGTACAGCTAGATGGCATGTGCTGTAAATGAAGTGAGATGTGTCCCCAGATGTCTTCAGCAATACAGGTATGTCATAAGGCATTACATTAGATCATGTCAAAGCCTTTTTGCCAGCTTCCTGGCACGCAACCAACCAGATGACCCACAGCCAAATCCATGTCTCTGTTTACAGAGCAATGGACACCCACCTAGTGAGGACCAAGTGGATTGTCATCAGTCCCCCCCAGTCCTGCTTTCATCTAGTGTGACAGACAGTCTGCCACTCTGAGTGGTCGGGTCATCCATAAAGAGCTTTAGCAGGGAAGCAGGCAAATAGTAGCCAGAATCTGGCTGCTGTAAGTCCATGCCGAGAGGGACAGGCTAGTGATGGGGAGCCAGGAGTGGGTCTTCACGGTCCTTACTCATCGGTGGCTGCGTGTGAAGGCAAGTTTCTGAACAGCACAACCAACTACGGCCAATGTTCAAATATCAAGTCCTCTTCCAAACAAGATGTGTTAAAGGTACAGAGGGAAAATAGCATAAAATGGAATAAATGCTTTGTGTAACAGCAGACTTCTACATATAGGGCCATGCCCAGAGACTGTGAAACTCTTAGTTGTGGAAGTAGCACTTCCTTTTCCTGACCTTCACCTCGATGTAATGGTGCATGTAACAGAGCTGGCAGTCAGCCATCTTTTTCCTTCAGGGGAGGAGGCTTCAACAGCAGCTGCCTGGTAAATATTGGAAGTGCTAGACTGGGAGAACTACTTCTTGCAAATCTAGTTGTGTCCAGCTGCTCTGCTGCGGTACTTGCCTTGCAGGCAAACTCCAGATCCTCTGTGGTACTTCACAGATTATCAGAGCAAGCTACCAGTCACCCAATAAGCAACAAATGCTGTTACAGGGTGTATGAGCCTTGCTCATATTCTAAGGTCATGCATTGATATTGCCCAGACAGCCCGAACTTTATATGGAGATCACTTTTTTCTAATAGAGAAGATGTTTAAATACTTAAAAATTTCCACGTCACTCAATGAATTAAAAGGTTAGGATTTGGGTGAAAAATAGAAAGTCACAACCTTCTGCAAGGTAGGGATGGGTCTGGCTGTGATACTCAGGTGGTCCTCTCTGAAAGAAGAATGAGTTGTGGAAAGTGACTGATACGAGCTTCAAGTTCAGCATCAGATTTCCAGATTCCTTCAGCTCTGGATATCTTCAGACTAACCTGACTAGAGGTATGAGAGCTCATTCAGTTTGTGTATATCCCACTACCTGGGGTGAATTAAACTGCGCAGAGTACTGAAGAATCTATTGGGATCAGCCTTTTCTGATGGGGAATGCACTGAACAGCACCTCCCGTGTCCTCTGTTCTCTGCATGACAGTGTCAGCTGTGGGGTGACAAGAACTTTGATTGCAGCTGCTTATGTTAAACCAGGTACATGTGAAACATGTATTTTTGGTAACTGTTAGCAATAATAATTTCCCCTCACATTTTGTACTACCTAAACCATGCTTAGTTACAGCGTTATATCTTCTTGATTGGTGGGTTTAATGATCTTGGTTTTGGAAATACTTCTTGAAAACATGTAGAATAAACTATGAGGTACCACCACTAAACTGTTACCCAGCGATCCTCTGCCAGCACACACTACCCAAAATACCTGGGAAGTCAGATCTCTCTGCTAGCTTGCCCAGCTCACTGTTTTGAGGTTGATTTTAGTTATGTGTTCCTTGCTGTCTGAAGCGAGTGCCACGCTTTCCTTCTGTCTGCTGACTCTTTATTTCAGGCCAAGCAAAAATCTCCTAACAGTCTGTGGTGCCTCTTGTATTGTGCGCTAGACGCCACCACAGTATAACATGGGAAACAGCAAATGCTGGTAAGGGTGCCTTGTTCTACACCTTCACCCTGAAACACTGTGATGGAAAACCACAGTTGTAGGAGAGGAGGACATTTTAGGGTGCCCTTGGCATGTCGGGCTGCTTCTAACTCAGAAAATGAGAGGAAACTGAGTTTCTGGAACAGTACTGTCAGAGCCTGCTGTGAGAGTAACTAGGTATCTCCACTGTACAGGGCAGTAAAAGCAGTGTCTGTACTAGCACCAAGGTCACTCTAACTTGGAAAGAAAAGAGGGGGGAAAAAAGTATACGAGTGAGTGTGCACATATGTAGAATCTGATAAAGTCTTGGGTTGTGTGCTCAAATTATTTTATTCAAAAAAGTCTTAATGACATATACTTTGTACATGATTTAGAAGGGAGTGAAAGTGTTAGCAGATGGGGAATACTGCACTGAGTATCCCATAGTATATCTTCTTTTTCTTTGCTCATCTAATGTTGGCTTTTTCTGTTGTTTCTCACACTGTATTAAATCAAAATTTTCTGCTGTATTGCTCTCTTAAAATTCTTAATTCAGAATATTTTTTAATATTTTGCAAAGATGTTGGTTTTCTCTCAAGATGCTTCATTTCTCTTGTTTTGCTTATTACCTTAGGGTCCGGTGCATTGTTTGCAGGAATGTATGTAAGAAAAATTGAATTCTAAACCTATTGTTTATTGGAAAAAAGTGTGGTTCACATAAAGATGCTTTGAATTGAATTTTTATCTCTCATTTCCTAAAGGTGCCTGGCACAGGACTCTGGGGATGTGGCCTTTGTGAAGCACTCGACAGTGTTTGAGAACACGGACGGTAAAGAGTTTTTGCATTTCTCATTATTATAATTCAGTAATTTTTTGAGAAGGTTTTTGCTCTAAAGTATTCAATGAGTGACAATGACCACTTTCCTTTTTTTAGGTAAGAATACTGATAGTTGGGCCCAAAACTTGAAGTCCAGTGATTTCCAGTTACTGTGTCCAAATGGTGCCCGTGCTGAAGTCAACCAGTTTGCTGAGTGTCACCTGGCTCGGGTGCCAGCTCAGGCCATTATGGTTCACCCAGACACCAGCCGTTTTGCTCTATATGGACTGCTGGACAAAGCCCAGGTATTAACAATCCATTTATTCTATGGGGGAGTTACGTGTGGTCTAATGCAGACCAGGGATAAAGATAACAGGACCACACTGCTACATTATGTCCCCTGCATCGTGGGATGGGCAGATGTGCACTGTGCAGAGCCCTGTTGTTGGAGTGGGATGAAGAAGGTAAAATACAACCTGTGTAATTCTCCTAGTAAAACCACCCTGCCGCACGAGGGATTTCAACTTTTTGCCCAGCCACTGGTTTCGGTAGTAATTTTCCTAGAGCTTAAGGTGTTTTCCCAAACTGCATGACTTTGAAGTCTACAAGAAATAGAGTACGTGCTAACGCTTTTTCCATCCTGGAATTTTCCTAGGAATGTGACAGAACATTGCTAGGTCTATTTCTGCTGCAGCCACATACATGGTAAACCATCCAGGCAGAGCATGCGTGGCTGCCACAGCTGGGTTCCTGTCGGTACTGAAGTTTACCAGTTCAGAAGCAGTACTGGCTGTCTCCACGCTAGGCTTCAGTCATTTCTGTAGCACCTGTGCAGCCAAACCCTAAATTACACAACAATATTTAGAGAGAAGAATTTTTTAAAAATTGGAAAATAGTAACTAAAACCAAAAACAAAATCACAAGTGGTGTTCTTGTAATTGCCAGTGGCAGAATTCTGTATCTAATCTACTGGAGCACCTAAAAGCAAACTCATAATAGAGATTCTGCAATTGTGTATGAACTTCTCATCTGCAGAACCGTTCCTATCATCTTTCATGTTGTACGAGAGGAATGAGGCACTTAATCTTGCAAAATACTGAACATTTTGCATTGTTTTCAGGTCTACTTTGGAAATAGCAGCAATGGAAATGGATTCAAAATGTTTGATTCTTCAACTTTTCAAGGAAAAAACTTGATCTTTAAGGATTCTGCTGTTGCGATTGTGCCAGTAGAAGAGAGGAGGACATATGCAGAATGGCTGGGGAATGAATATATTGAGTCCCTTGAAGGGATGCAAACGCCACAGTGCTCTGGGGCAGGTAATAAGATAAGACAATACCTACTCGTGACTACTGTCTTTCCTTTTCTTATTTTATGTCAGATAAAAGGCTTGGACTAGCATGGTCCAAACGGCAACTTCCAGGCCACCTCTGCCCTACCACCTTCTCTTCAGATAAGCTGCTGTTTGGAGAACATGTCGTGCTAATGTTTGTGTGCCTCTTCCTGCCTCTTGCTGGGCAAGTGCTTAACAGCACTTGCTCATCGGGGGGTGGGGGGGGTGTCAGGGGGAGGGCTGGAAGCTGCCCCTGTCCATGTGGATGTGGTGGAATTTGGGGCGGAAGCCAGCAATACAGTGTCAGCATGGTTTTACAAGATCAGTCCAAAACTGGAGCATCTCTGCCATTGCTGCTGATGTTGCACTGCCCTGGGCTGGAGGATTCCCAGGTGCTGCTAGATGGATACTGGGTTTCTGACCTGTAGAAGAATATCTGCATCTTGGAAGGCGGTATCAAAAATCTTGTCTAGTGAATCCTCTCTGGCCTCCTGGCTGGTTACATTCAGACTCTTGCATCCCTGCTAATCCCATCCTGCCCTTGCTGGGGGCAACGGTTTCTCCTGAGCTCTGCTGCCAGAAGAGGTAAGTGCACAGAGGACTCTCTGTGGACAGAGATAACCTGCAGCCCAGAATACAGCTTCTGCCATGGACAAGGTCCTCCACTTCCAGTAGAAAAGAAAATAGGGGAAATCTCCAAAGTCACTGGATGAAAAAGGTGGCCAGAGGGACCTGGAAGGATGACCTGTTGGCAGAGGAAAGAACAAAGCCAGATGCGTGCATCCACTGAGCTTGTTGACTTTCCCCAACCAGTGTGCTCGCTGCTTGAGAGATGTCATCTGCCCTGTCATCTTTAATTTGATGCAATCTCCATCAAGAAACTTGTGGCTGTCCTTCTAGATGGGGTTAACTGAGTGCCTGTGCATGAAACTTGTATTTGCTGTTAGTGAAACAAACACTTCTGATTAACTATTTCTGTATCTACTGGCTTGTAGCATTTGGTTTTTATTTTTGTCCATAGCTGCAGTAACAACAAATGTTGCTGTGCTGCTGGCTGGCAGCATCCTCCTGACTACACCTACCACCTCATGATCCTGGGATGAAAAGACATTCACCATAATAAAAAACTTGGTAAAACTAGACTATAATAATAATGTAAATAAATGAAAAAAATAAACAGAAGTAATTACAATTTATCCAGACTTTGGCCTGATAGCTAAACTACCTGGGTTTAAGAGGGAAAGAGATAAAATATGGCCTCCCGCTATTTAATTTTAAATTTGAGCTGTGTCTGCAGCAGCGAGTAGTGACACAGTGTGTCGGTGCTGAAACTCAAAATTTTAGCGGATTTAAGTCCCTGGGGCTGAGCTCTGCTCCTGTCAGCCAGGGATCCGTGACACCTCTGGCCATGTAGTTGAAGCCTCTTGGCCATGACTTTCAGTCTGTATACCTTTGAATGTGCTGCGTTAGGTTTTATCTGCTCAATACATAGCTGATGTATTAGATACATGCTCCATGTGTTTGTGTGGATTTTTGCCACGTTTGGATCGTTTCTGCCTTGCAGAGTTTTTAAAATAGGACGTATAGCTAGATCTCCATGTCCTTTGAGTTTGTGAGGCTGTAATGTTGTCATTACCCCGTTACCAGGCCTTGCTCCGTTCCTTAGAGAGCCCCTGGAGGAGCCTTCGTCCTCCCCTTCTCTGCATCACTTGTGCAAATGTTTGGATTCATCACCTCGCTGCTTCCAGGGAATGAATTGCACAATAATTTCATGTTCACATTTTCCTCCTACACCACTACAGAAAAGCAGTTTAAAACAAACAAACAATTTCAAACTTGTCTAATGAAGGGGTAGCACTGTCTTGTTAGGAGCCCGGAGCGGTTCCATGTATAGATATAGATATACCCGCGCTGTTCTAAATTTCTTCTTGGCAACCCGTCACCCACAGTCGGTGCCTGCAGCTGTCCTCCTCCCTGCGCTACTCCTGGGCTCTCATCAGTGACGAAATAATTAACGCTTCACGTGCCGTCGCAGTCGGACGCGGCGCTGGGCCGGGCGGAGGCGGCGGGGCCGCGCGAGCCGCGGGGCGGATGACGCTGCGCATGCGCGCCGGGTTCCCGCTGCGACGCCTCGGCCGGCGGACGCGCGCCCCCTGGCGGGGCGGGGGTGGCAGGCGGCGCCGCCATGGGCGCCCGGGGGCTGTGGGCGCTGCTGGCCGCGCTGCGGGCGGGCTGGTGCCTGCTGCCGCAGGCCGGCTACCTGCACCCCGACGAGTTCTTCCAGTCGCCCGAGGTGATGGCAGGTAAGGCGGCGGGCGCTGCCGGGAGGGGCGGGGCTGGGGCGGGCCGGCCCCGCGGTGCCCACTTGCCCGGCGGGGCGCTGGGCACCGGCCGCCGCCCCTCGGCGGGAGCGAGAGGGACGGTCCGGTCTGGGCTGGGCCGGTCCGGTCCGGTCCTGGTGCGCTGGGCTGGAGAGACCCCGAGGGTGCGTTTCCCCTTGCAGCCTGCGGCGCGGGTTCGCGGGGGATGTGAAGCTGTGCCGTGCCGCGCAGCCTGCAGGCAGGTATCTCTCATATGCCGCCGTCCTGAGCTTCGGCGTTCGTCCTGCGCTGCGAACTGCAGCCTGCTCTTTGCGCAGCCACCTGCACTGAGCAGCCCGCTCCCTGCTCCCCTTTTGTTAGAAGCGATTCCTGCGAGCAGGGTAGGGGCGGATCTGCCGTGCCGGGGGCTGGGATTCTGCTCCGTGCGGGCCGAGCCCTACCGCCGGCATGGCGGCTTTTTTTTTCACGGAGCTTTGTAAAAATGATGGGATACTCCTAAAAATGTCGAGGTTGGCACCAGTCTCAGAAGTTTCGGGAATGCTCTGCATCCTCTTATTCTAAGTTGTATCCCTCATGCCGAATTGCTGAATAAAATATATTATGTATGTATGTACGGGTTTTTTTTTTCTTTTTTTCTTCCTTTGTAGGAGATATTTTAAACCTACAGGTCTATTATCCTTGGGAGTTCCTTTCCAGCTCTCCTTGCAGAACAGTTGTTTTCCCATTAATGACATCTGGAGTTACCTACTGGGTGATCAAGTCTTTGCAGCAGCTGGACATATGTTCAAACTGCATCAACAGCTACACCCTTCTTGTATCACCTCGCCTTCTCTTTACAATCTTTTCTTTCATACTAGACTATAGTGTTTATCGATTAGCTCCTCTCTGGGACGGGGATCCATGGAAAGCGCTGGTACTTCTTGCCGGATCATATGTCACTCTGGTGTTTTATACGAGAACGTTTACCAACACGCTTGAAGGACTTCTTTTTGCTCTTCTGATGGTATTGGTTTCCTCGAAGAAGTCTGATGGCAGCTTAGGGGAGCCCACAAGCAGCCCTCTCATAGGTATTATAACAACTGCTGGGTTTTTCAACAGGCCAACGTTTTTAGCATTTGCTCTAATGCCCCTGCTTTACTGGGCAGGTTTAATTGTTGACTCTCAAAAGAGCATTAAAACTGTCATAAACCACTTCTTGAAGCTTGTCCTATGTGCATGTTTTACTGCCATTGTTTTCATAACAGCCGACACCTTCTATTTTACCTCCATGGGCTTAGACAACCTCTACAGCATTAAAAAGAGCAGCCTATTTAATGTAATAGGTCAATTAAATGAGAAAATGGTAGTAACTCCTTTCAATTTTCTCAGCTATAATCTTAATCCTCATAATCTTGCACTGCATGGAAGTCACCCACGAGTTATGCATTTTACAGTCAATGGAATAATGCTCTTTGGGATCTTACATATTCTGGCCATTGGTGCCGGTTTTAAAATGTTAAAGAAATATATCCATCAATTAATATGGGTCAAATCACATTACCATGGCTCACCGGGGCTGTTAGTGCATTCTGAGGGCAGCCCAACATTACTGCTGTTTTATTTTGTCCCTTTGGCATTTCTCTCCCTATTCAGTCACCAAGAACCTCGGTTTCTCATTCCTCTCATCTTGCCATTAGTCCTGTTCAGCACATCACAGAACAGAGCTGTGAAATGGAAATACATTGTTATTATTTTCAATGTTCTTGGGGCTTTTCTCTTTGGGTGCTTACACCAGGGAGGACTGATACCTTGTTTGTTTCACTTGGAGCAACTCATGCATTCCCCAAAGTCCTCAAACCATCCAAGACACTATACTCTACTCTTTGCTCACACCTACATGCCTCCTAGGTCTCTGCTTAATATCCAGAAGAGAGACAAGCATATAGAAGTCATTGATATGGCTGGGTCTGAAGAAGAAACCCTCTGCCGAACAGTGGAGCAACGAGCAAACAATTTTATTTGCGATGACTGTCACGTTTTTGTTATAATCCCTGGTACAGTCAGAGCCACAATTACAAAATGCGGCGTCTCGTTCAAGAATGAGACGTTGATATTTCCACACTTATCGATGGAAGATCCACCACAAATCCCCTTCCTGTTCAGTGGAAATTGGAGAAGTCAGTTAGGACTATACATCCTTCAGCTAGACAGAGATCAGCAGAGCCTTTAGATTTTAGGAGAACAATGTTTTAGTTTTTCACTTCGCTTGGGTGCTCCCCAAAGGTGCTGTGAGACCTTCCTCTTCACAGCGCCACCTTCAACACAAGTAGAGGCACTGAGAGCTCTCTTGAGTCTCTATATTCCCTTTCATGCTCTTACACTCACCAGTATAGCCCGTTCTGGATAGAACCTGCTTAAAATTTGAATTATTCAGCCGCTGTGGTGTTTCATATGAATTTGTGTGATTTTCCTGATGAGAGAGGATGAAATCAGAGCCCACCAAAACTGTGATTCAAGCTTAACTCTTTCCATGTGAGATTTATTTTTCAAAGTTCTTATAATCTCTGACAGAGAGTTTGTGGATTGTGTGTTTTTTACTGATAATAGGCATTAACTCAGCTGCTGAAGAGAGGTTACAGGACTAGACAAAAGCCGGTCTGACTCAATAAGGTTTTATTTTTATGCTCTTAAAAGTTCAGAGCCTCCTCTCAGTCATTAGACCAGATTGCAGTCACAATATAGGTACCAGCACTGTAATGTTGCCAGATGTGGCTCTTGGGTCACTCTGTCTTGAAAAATCCCGAGAGTTGATCTGGCAGAATCTGATTTAGAATACAGAAGATGTCTCAGCCCAAGTACTTGTGCTAAATCCTAAAATCCAAGCTTTATTTTGCCTGTTTATCATTTCTTGCCACAGTTCCATTCTTGTGGATGCACTACATACATATTACATACAGCTGCATTTTGATGGCATTAAGCTCGTCCGTTGTTTAGCTGTGCAGACGGGGCAGTCGTTCCCTTGCGTGCTCCTGCTGCATGTCTCATGGCTCTCATGGCTCGAGCACTGGCGATGGTGCAGAGCAGGCCCTGCGGTGAGCATGTCCAAGGAGCTGCACAGACAGAAAACGGGTAACTCACAGGGACTTGATCCTTTGTACGCACTTGGCCAGATGGATCTCCGAAGTGGCTTACTGTGGGGTGAGAGATCCACTAGTTCTGTTGTAGGTGAGTGTGTGAGGATCTGAGGGAGGAGCCGCATCCCCTGCACCCCCTTTCAGTAACAGCGCCCCATTAAATCAGCTTAGTGACAATGACAGATCTCATCCTGGCTCTCTGTTGGAGAGAAGTTTGTTTTTCAAGCGGGATACAAATAACCCAAGCTTCAGCTAATAGTGATCTATATGCTCAGTAGTATAGCACAACTAACAATTTTCCGTTCTGTCTGCATGAACTTCTGGATCCAAAACATCCCGACATGGAGGGAGATACTAATTTGGCATATGCATTGTAGGTCAAGCCTCTCTCTATGAACGAATCTGACACTTGAATTTTTCCAGCTCACAAAGGCAGTAACGCTTTTTTGCAGTTCCTCATCCACACAGCTTCACTTAAGGTCTTATGAGCCAGCTTTGCAAGAGACAAGAATGCCAGGGTCTAAAGGTAAGCTGGGAAAAAATCCCTGTGTGAAGGATTTCCCTCTATCTTCCAGACTAGATTTTGACTGTGTGAAGGATTTCCCTCTATCTTCCAAACTAGATTTTGAAGGAACATAGCTCTTGCTCTCTTGCAAAGCATTTTGTGTTGCCTTCCCTACATGTTCATCCCACATCCTTCATCCCTCATTATTGACAGGCCTGTAAACTAAAGGTGCATGTTTTGGGGGGAGGTAGGGGGAGAGGGGGTGCATGTATGTTTGTACTGATGACTCACAAAGTAGTTATGAAAGCATCGTGACACCAAATGTATTTTCCAAGTTAATTTCCTTTTTGCTCTCTTACATTGTGATGACTGCCATGTACCACAGCCGGTATTCCGTGTCCTGCTTACTGTTTTCAGCTTTCTTAAATAGCTTCTTTTAAATTTTGAAAATTATTTTCATAAAACTTATGATCTCTGGCAATCTTGAAGCTCTTCAGGGATGTGATGGAGCACCATTCCCATGGCACGATGACTTCTCTACTGCTGCACAGGTAACCTGTGATAAAGCCAGGAAGAGAACCTGGACTACAAATACTAATTCAGACTGAAAATACACTGCGTTTGTCTCACCAGCTAGACCTTTATCATTTACACCATAGATCCAGTTTTTCCATCTATGCACACCTAAGTCTTTGTTGGTGGGAGGTTTAATTTTACCAGCAATGCTGGAAACTGTGTATCTATCTCAGATAATTTGCATGGTTCTTTTCACCTGGGGCGATACACAGAATGGAAATCATCCTCCCCAGGTAACTAAGCATCTAGTCAGCTGGACTAAATAGTGAAACATACTATGAAGGGTAACTGCTTCAGTCTCGTATGTTGTTAGATACAGCAACGTAAGTCAACCAGCCCAGTGCATAACATATGCTGGATACATTTTTCCATATTTATAGTTAGGATGGGTCTATTGGTCATTTTCCCCCCCCACCCCATCTATTGGTCATTTTCCCCCCCACCCCAAACCCTTCTTGCTACCATAGGCTTGAGGTGTGCTTTTAGGATAGCAACTGAATCTTTTACCTACCTGTAAAATAGGCGATTATCCTATCCATCCCCATCGACAGTTAGAGCTCTTTTTGTACTGAGGTTGCAATATAAATGTAGAGTATTACTGTTGTATAGACAGAAATCGTTAAATGGACTCCAGTGAGAAATGTTTTTATTTCAAGTTTCTTATCAAGCATTTAAAGTGACAATCTTCACAGTATTCTGGATGATGTTTAATGTGAGTCTGCCTTCTGCCTGTTACTGAGTACTGTGGAAAGTGTAAACTGACTTTGAAATGAAAATCCATCGTACCAATAAGCAGCACGCTTCACGTTTTCCTGCCTGGACTCAGGAACCACTCGTGGCTGTACGCTATGGAAAAGCGGCGTCAGTCCGCGCCTCGCGCTCCGCGTCACGCAGGCCGGGGTATCGCTGGGGTCCTCCGTGGCTGGCGCCGCACGCCAGGGGAGGCTGCTGGGGCCCGGCTGTCACCAGCAGCCGTCACCGAGGCGCTGGGGCCCGTTCACCCGCCAGCTCTAACGCACTCGTGCTCCTGCGCTTGGCGCGGGGAAGCGGTCGCCGTTTCCTTCTGCTCCCCGGCGGGATGCTGCACCGGCCGCGGCTCCGCAGCTGCCTTCCCCCTCGGCGCGGCGGTCAGGGCGCTGCTCCGGGGCGGCCGCCTCGGCCAGGCCCGCGCCCGGGGGGCCACGGCCAGCCCCGCGCCCGAGCGCCGTCCTTGAGCTCCCCGAGGAAGGCGTCGCGTAGGCGAAACAGGCGAGGGCCCAGGCCCCGCGCCGCCTGGCGAGCACCGAGCTGCCCGCGGGTGATGGCGGCGGCGGTGAGGCGGGCGGCGGCGCGGATGGGCCGCGACTCGGAGAGCTTCTCGATCAGCCGCGGGTTGCTGAGGAGCGCGAACAGCACCCGCCGCAGCACCATCCTGCGCCGCTCTCGCGAGAGCCGCCCCGCCCGCTCTCGCGAGACGTCGCTGCGGCGCCCCGCCCGCTCTCGCGAGGGCCGTGGCCCGCCTCGCCATTGGCTGTTCGCCTAGCCGCTGCAGGTCGCGTGCGCGGGGGCCGCGGGGCGGGAAGGCGCTGAGGGGCGGCGGCGGCGGCGGCGCTGCTGAGGGGCGGCGGGGCCGCCATGTGCTCCGGGGGGACGCTGAGCATCCTGCGCAGCGACTCCTACGCTGACCTCAGCCAGTACCGGGACCAGCACTTCCGGGTGAGCGGGGCGCCGCCGCTGCTACCGGGGGCGGGGGCTGCGCGGTCCGCCTGGGCCCGGGCCCGATTGCGGGCCCACCGTGGGGTAACGCTGTCGTTGCGGCTCAGGGGACGCGGTACGACCAGGAGCGGCTGCTGAGGAAGAGCTGCACGCTGTACGTGGGGAACCTCTCCTTCTACACCACGGAGGAACAGATCCACGAGCTTTTCGGCAAGAGCGGAGACATCAAGAAGGTCATCATGGGGCTGGACAAAGTGAAGAAAACCGCCTGCGGCTTCTGCTTCGTGGAGTATCCTTCTGCGGGCCCGGCCCTGCTGCCCCGCGGCCGCGGGCAGGGGGACGAGGCCCTGCGCTGGGACGGTGGCTGGTGGTGCCGCCCGCAGGCCGCCGTGGCGGTGGGCAGGAGCGGCCCGGGCGGGGGTGAGCTGAAATGTAGGCTCTGAGTCACGGGAAGATTAGCCGGGGATACAGTTATTGGGTTGCTACAGCGTCTGTGGGAGTCCTGGGCGAGAGAGGGCAAGCATAACTGCACGTCGAGTGGGAGTTAGTAGATTGCTTTCACTGTGATATTTTAAGCCAGATACTTTCTAGATAGTTGGCTTCTGCAGTAAAAGTATACTCTCAGTGCCTGGGTGAAGAGGCACTTTTCATTTCTTTTCATACAAACATACACATAAAGTTTCTGTTGGTATTTTGCATCCCTGTCATGTGTTGACTTTATTACCTGCAAGTCTCTTTGAAGATCATTCTGTTACTGGTTCCAGCGAAATCACCGAAATGGTGAAGGTTTGCAGCATGAACAGAGCGTGTATGGGGCTTCTCGTTCTTTCTTTAGTAATAGAGCCTTATGCTTTTAAGGGTGAGTGTGGTTAAAGGACCTGATTCAATATATGCATTTTTAATATGCTTGAATTCCTGTACATTGCTGTGTTTCACTAGCAGTTTTCTCAGCCCATGTAGCTTCATAAAAGCAGTTGCTTTTAAAAGTAACTGAGCAGGAACCTGATTCAACCAAACGTGGTTTTGTAGCCTATTTCATGTTGTTCTTTTTCCCATGTGTTGAAAATAAAGCCCATTTTTTTCGTTAACTTATACCTAAGGTATTATGCAAGAGGAGATGCTGAAAACGCAATGCGATACATCAATGGAACTAGACTTGATGATAGAATCATAAGGACAGACTGGGATGCAGGATTTAAGGAGGGTAGACAGTATGGTCGTGGAAGATCAGGGGGCCAGGTAGGTTGTTGTACTGCCTAGTTTTTAAGGGACTGGTGGCTTTGCCAAATCATTGCTTTTTGAATGAACACACTCGGAACAACTTCAGAAATAGCAGCTTAGGAATTATTGTTTAAGATAGCTCTATACATTAGTCTGTAAGACGTCAGTGATTCATTAAGAATGAATAACTTTTTCATATATTTCACTGAAAGTACTTCTAAAAGATGCTTGGGGAGATAATGCTTATAAATAAGCCCAGGGAATATAAGGTGGTCAAGAACACAAAGGACAGCACTTAGCTTACCTAAAGTTGAGCAGGTAGCAGATGCTTTTACTGCTGAAGCATGACGCTAGCCATCCTCACTGTGCCTGCCTTGATTAGAGAGCGTCCCTGGACATTATTAAAAGGGAAGTTAGTTTATGCTGTATTCTGGGCTTCTCCATGATGCACTTTGTCTTCTATTTTGCCAGTCAGCTCCTTGTGGCCACTTAGATGATGTGAACTCACTTTGACTGTATTCTGATGATGTAATAGTTTTTGAGAAACTGTTTTGCCTTGTCTTTACTGGACTTTCCTTTTTTTTCCTCCTTCGTAAGGTCCGAGATGAATATCGGCAAGACTATGATGCTGGAAGAGGTGGCTATGGCAAAACTGTCCAATGTCAGTGAATAATGAATGACTCATCAGCCTCACAGGAGAACTAAATTTGCATTGTAAATGTCACCAGGCACAAAGTAGGTCTGTTGCACACAAATTTATGTAGTTAGAAGTTCATAGAAACTACTATCCTCATTCCTGTGATGACATAGTATGTTCAATATCTCTTTTGTTTTAACACCAGGATCCAAAGCATTGCAGAGTACATGAATACAGAGGATCTGGGAGCAAGGTTTTGAGCAATAGTATGTGTGAGGCTTTTGTCTCTAAATCCTGCTGTAACTCTACTAAAAGGAACAAAGGCTTAATGGTGTGGTGCTTTTTTCACTGGCAAAACTTGATTATCCTATCACTGGGTTTTGTTTACATTGGTATCACAGGGTGGAGAGCGGCAATAAAGGAGGATTGATGTATGTTTCAGAGATGAAAGAAAAGCAGAGAGCCTGAAAAGGAAGTGGAATTTCTAGGGAACTTTTCCAATTTCTAGGGAAGACTTAAAGTTGCAGACTTTCTGGAGTTACTGAATGAGCATGCTTTTGCACTGATGCTGTTCCTAGCACACCTACATGAACTGCCACAGTAAAACAAGATTGGTGAGCCCAGGAATCATAAAGTGAGAAGCAAGCCTAGCAGAGAGCTGAAAACAGACCCTTGCAGTTTTCTACAAAGTATAATTTGATTCCACGACATTGCATGATTCAGAACCATTTTGCTTTGTGGGATACAGAGAACAGCAAGTGTAGGAATTGCAATACTGGTTATTTTCACAGTTGGAGCAGTAGTATTTTGGTCCTGTCTGGTAGCTCTCTACAGCCTTAATATTTGAGGAACAGTATCTTTCCTGTACCTGCAAGGGCGGCATGAAGCCAAGTTGTACAGTTACCCCCAAAAATGGGACGTTTTTTGTGTGTGAGAAAGTTTGTTCTCAAGATAGATCTTCTTTTTGAGAAACTATTTCAAAGGTAAAAATAAAAAAAGATGAGTTTTGGGAGGAGCCTTACTTTGTGCTGAGCATGGGGTAAGAATGGTAAAACAATTGCAGGACTGTATAGATTTATTTTCCCCCCTGCTCTGTATCTTATTAATAATGCTTATTAATAATTTATATGATGGGATTTTGATGTACTGCAGATATAGAAATAAAATTAATTAGTGATCCCAACATTTGTGAAATTGACCTGCTCAAATGAAAGAGTTTGAAAGGAACTGTTACAGGGCTTTGGATTTATTTTTTTTTTAATGGACTTCTGCATACTTTGGAAATGGTAATTCATAGTTTTTTCCAAATACCTTGTTGTCCATGACTCCTTAAAAACCTTAAAAATACCAGGTATGTAAAAGTTGATCTTTACTCACTGAAGATGTTGTTGGAAATCTGGATGTGTTTCTTGTGTCAGTTAGTCACAACTGTTACTGTAAGTTGGAAATACAGTGAGGTAGAACAACTGCAATGAGACACTGCTTAATTAGGAAGTGAGGATTTGGGTGAGCTTTGGGGTTTTTTGGCAGATAGACTAAAACTAGATTTTTCAGGATCACTTGGTGCTGGTCTGCGAACAAGACTTTGAACAAAGTTACCTTTTTCTATATAGTACATTTGATTATGAGTCTACAGCCAGTAATCTGCTCTAGGAAATATCTGAAGTTTATTTTTCATTGTATTAATTTTGTATAAAAAACTGTTACCAAAACTCTTAAGTCACTTTCAAATAAAGCTGCAAAATTAAAATGGATTGTTTTTTTATTTTTTTTAAGAATGAGTGAGAGAAAGGAGTTATATTCAGACTCTTGCCCACATCCTTTATTCTAGTATCTTTTAAGATGGAGAGAGTGGATATTCCTTCCCTTTGACTGGGTTTTCAGTCTTGTTCAGTTCTTAACTGGATACTGAAAGATGTTTGGTTAATGCTCTTCATTCAGGTACTTCTTGGATTGCAGAAGAGAAGTTAAATTATTTAGTGATGTTGAAGTGGACGTGAAAGTCCTTGGTGTGTAACAAGTAGTTTTCAAGGTATGCTTCCTTATAAAAATCAGGTTTAAAATTATTTTTTGTTGTAAGTGCTGCAAGACAATCATTCTCAAATGCAATGGAGGTGATAGGAAGCTTTTACCTCAAAGCCAGCCATACACATCACTGTCTTTTGCTGCATATGTCCAATGTGTATGGAAAGTCTTTGTTTTAAAGTGAGATTTTCCATTTTGAGAGAGGTTTCCATTGAAATGGGATTTAAAAGCACGTGATACATCAGGTGAAGTCTTAGTATCTCAAAAGTGCAGAAGAAATTGCTTGAACATGGTTTGATTTTTGCCTTCCCTAATTGAAATCAGGTGTGGCTCTGCTGAAGCTACTGCTTAACTAAAGTAAATGAATTAAGTCTTTAAAACTTCACTGTAGATTGTCTTTAACTTTCTTAACATGCCAATTCATTGTGATTTGGTTCTCTTGGAAGTATAGGTTCTTTTGTGATTTTTTTCTGACATGACAGTTCATTATGATTATATGCACTTTCACAGAAGTTTAAGCTCTATGTTAGCTCTTCTAAACACTTGTTCTTCATAATTAGGTACTTTAACGGAATAGTATCCATAAAGGAATACAGCATCTGAGTGAAAGCTTAGATATGCCTTGATGGAAGAGCGGCTGTTACAAATTAAGGCAGCAAGAGCTTCAGCCTCTCTCTGACTCTCGTGCAGGCTCATGGTGGGTTGATTTACATCCCTCTCTTTGGCACCAATATCTGCAAATAAGACTTGTATTCACAGCATTTGAGTCTTTGTATTACAGTGTAAAAATCAGTAAAGTGTAAATTGGAGCATTAACGGCCTTAGTTTTCAAGGACTGACAAAATAATCCCTGTTACCAATGTACCCCGGCAGGTGAGTTTCAAGGTGTTTTTTATATTGATTAGGTTACTTACTACCCTGTACAGCAACCAAGTTCCTGCTTGGGTTGGTGCCAGTGCAACCACCACTGGTATTAGTGTAATGGTTCTTTCTGCACATATGATTCTGAAAGACAAAATGATTGAAGTATTTAAGCTAATATCCATCTTCCATATCTTGTCTGATTAGGCTTCTTGTGAAGGTAAAAATTGATGAAGAACTCTACTAAAATCAACCTGACTTGTCAAAAACAATACTAGTGAAAGGGAAGTCCACAGGGACTGAACATGTAATAAACTTGTCTATTTGAGTTTCTAAAGCACAAATTGCACCTTACGCTACAGCATATAAATGATAGAGAATTAGAGTGGACACTTTCTTTGCAGTCTCTGGGATTTCTGCTCGTAGTTGAGTGTATTTGGTATTTTCAGGTAAGTATGATATGACTACAGGTGAAGTACCAAAAAATTGGTGAAGACCACAGAGAGAAGCGTCCTGGGCTTCAAAACGTCTTACCATGTTTGGGAAGTAATGGCTAATTTATCAACTGTCTTCTTTCATATGCCTCCTGCCTGTTCCTATCTAAACAAGGCTTTGCGCAAGGGATTGGATGTACTCAGAGCTGCTCTGTAGTAATGCACACAACTCTTCTGCTCTCTTTTTTGGGATAACTAGATGGTGTAAATGTTTCTCACAGCATGGGGGAGTCTCTCTGCCCTTGTCTGGCTAAGACCAGTGTTGAGTCCCAGCTTGTGACTGGCAGGTGTTATCTCCGTTACTGCTCCATCTCTTTTTCTGTCCCGTGTAGACAGAGGAAGGTTATTCGAGGTTGGCTGTGTTTGTATCCCAAGGTTTCAGTAATGGTGCAAACTGAAAACAGGCCTTGCTCCTTTCTCTGAAACGTGCACTATCCAGACTGGATGAGAGAAGCCACAGTAAAGGAAAGGGACAGTTTGTTTTTGGGGGTCATCTCTTCAATTTTTAAGAATTAATTTATGAATTGTATGCTGAAGTAAAATGCTTCTAGCATAAAGCTCCTTCAAGGTTCATTTTCAGACCTTAAACTGATTGAACTTTAGAGATTGAGAGCTTACTTTCTTCCACGTCCAGACATAACCATCAGCACTGCACAAGGAGAGAACAGAAGTTTAAGTTGAGGAAATTGGTCGTCATCTGGTGTATTCCAGAGCCTTGTACAGCCCATAAGAGGTATGTACATGCGCAGTTAGGACTCTGGACTTTGGGCGTCTGAAGTTCCCAGTACGGTTTCCCATTATAACTCGTCATGATCAATTGTAGAAAACAGAATTTGAGAGAAAAATAGATCACAAAACACTTACATTATATCACCAGCACATATAATTTACTCTAAGCTTGGCCCAGAGAGCTCTTTTCCCGGTCCTACTTTCTTAATGCTTCGCAGTTACATTTTGTTTTCTATAGCACACTGTGGATCAGGATTGAGCAGTCTTCACTGTAATTTCCGGGCAAATGATCTAGGTCTGGAGAATCCATAAAAATACAGTATTTGTATATTAAGGCTGTATAACTTCACCCAATATCTGCACCACAAAGGTAGAAATGGTGTATTACGTCCCTGTCAGTTGAAGACAGAGTTACATGAAGAAGAAAGTTTGCTGGCCTTCAGAAACTGCTTTCTGAAAGCAGGAGAAATCCGTTCTTGTGTCAGGGTGCCACAGGTTATGAAGATTACCTTCCTGCCACTCTGTTTCCCAATCTGCTCTTCAAGACAAAGATGTACTTTACTTCAGTGAGGTAATATTCTCCAAGATTATTTTAGCTTCTGCTTGAAGATTGAGTGTCTATTAGAGTTTCTTAAGGGGGGGGGGGAGATAAATAGGTATCCAAACTCTTCTTTGCAATGCTTACTAAATAGTATGTTTAGATCTGACACAAATAATCTTTCCCTTTAGCAGAGCTGTGAAATTTGAGTTTCAAACACGAGGAGCAGCAGAAGTAAAATGACGGATGGCTCCCTCTAGTGACTACAAAATTAGTAAACTTTTATATTCTGACATAGCGAAGATGGTTGCTGAAAGCTGTTCTGTGCAGCATGCTGCATATTGCTTTGGTTTGTGTTGTAAAAATGGACAAAGAACTAATTTTCAGCTGTAGACCAATTTTTCAGAGTGGAGGCAACTAGAAATCAGGATTTGTGGGTTTGTAGCTTATCACTGTTTCTCTATTTAGCAACAGCTTAGTTGTCTTTTATACTGGATATTGCAATATGCTGTCTGTGGTGGCTTCTTTTCCTGCCCCCAGCAACCCTTTTCAGATTTTGCCAAAAGCACACCTGTGATATTGAAGGAGGGCTTGACTCTTGGATGCCCAATCCATGCTTCACAACCTCCCATTAATTTTATTTTGTGTAACTGTGCCAGCAAATCCCCTTGTGTCAAAAATCAGGAGCAGGATATGAAATAAAGTTCTGTATTACACACAAAGTAAATGTGTGCAGCCTGACAAGAAGTAGACAGGATCTTAAATGTCTAATTTGTTTATGTGGAGTTACAGTAATCCTCCAGGCACTTTGCAGGCTTTAACATCATCTGCTTCAGAGTATCTCTGTGGGAAAGTGCCCTTTTTTATCTTACGGATTTTTGATCTGAGGCATAGGGGGCTTATGCTGTGTGTGACAAGCCTGTGGTGGATGAGGATTTGAGCCTCTCGGTCTCCTCAATCCTAGCTCTGACAAGACTGTCTTTCCTACCTGTGCTAAGGTATTTCATGACACAGTAACGTGTGAGTGTAAGGAAGACACACAAGTACACCTCTCACGCATGGTTTGGAAAAGATCAGCAGTACTTGTTGGATATAGATCAGATCTTTTCATCCATTTTTACAAAATAATCATAAATATCTTAAGAACAAAGTGGAATGAATCCTTTCCATGCAGGACTGACATTACTTGCTTCATATTGATACCTTCCAAAGCAGTTGCAGGCATCTTTGCTTAAGTGTTCCACTAGTTGGATGGTACTGCTGTACCATTTTACAGCTAGGAAACAGTTGAGTAAAGACTATGTTTAAAACTTTACTCTTTCATTTCCTTCCCAGAAGCATCTTCACGTGGATTTCTAGAGGGTGCTTCTCAATGGGAACAGACTGCATGGCTTTTCGTGTGAATCCCTCAGCAGGATGGAGGGTCTTGGTGTTCATTGCATTTTTGTGCTGTGGCTAAGTTGGGCAGAAACAGTAATCTAAGAGTGCATGACCTGAATGAAATGTAGGTTTTATTTTTTTTTCACATTTGAAGGCCAAATATGAGTTATTCCTGGTGTACGATTTTATTTATTTGAAGGTGCTACAGCAGACACTTGCCTTTGAATCTCTTTTCTTGAGTGTTCAGCAAGAGCAGCAGTTCTGGTTGAGTGTTCCTCCCAGAAGTTTTCTCTGTTCTCCAGTGCTCATCTCTGGCTATGTAAAACCTGCTTGTATTTTGTTCTGTTATCCTCCAGTGAAGTCTAGACAAAGCCAGTTGCTTCTGCCCTGACAGGAAAATCTACCACTGTCCCAGAAGCTGTGTGAGGGCTGAGTCAGGATTTCAGACACCAAGTTGCATAGAGAGAAACTGAAATACCTTCCATCAAAAAATAGCGTGAATTAAGCATTACTCAGTTAATGACTGGGAAGACATCTTTCTTGAGTGCCTTGAGGATGAATATGTTTTTGAAAATAAGATTATATCTTAAGTAATTTTGTTGGTGTTAATTTTATTTAATGAGAGCTACCTCTGATTTCCTTTTCAAGGTGGGCCATTTTGATTCCTCTGGGACTGATTTTTTCAATTAGGTCAGTATTGAACCACAATTTGTGTTATTTCAGATATAGTTAAAAGACATTTGTTTTCAAATTGTGTTCTGAAGAAAAAAAAGGGGAAATATAATTTGCTATTTTGATATTTTTCCAGTTACATGCAACATAAATATAGTGTATATTAGCCTGATTCATTCAGCTTGTAATTAAGTTTCTGGACAATGAAGTTTTTCTCTTCTGTGCCAATCTCTCCCTGCAAGTCACAATTTGAAAAGGAGATTCTGGTTTTCTAGTTAGGTAAGAATATATTAAGTATTAATAATAGATATTTGTCTTTAGATCTGTAGCTCACAGGCAGTTTGAATTGCTTCAAACTGAACTTTTTGTTACAATTTTCTGACTTTATTACTTTAAAATAACAGTCTTATTATTTTATACTTTGTGTCTTTAAATATTTTTATGGGGAATTTTTCTGACTTTAAAAAGTATTGCTAGTCTGTTCAGCTTAATTTGATTGTAAGTTGGTGCTTTTTGTTGTGTGTTTGGTGTTCAGTAATATCACTGTTTTGCAACATCTTAAATTACTTTTTGTGAAAACAAAGCCCCTGTCAGCTTGTCACGCTGCCACAAGATGTCATGAGAAGCCGTGTCTCACTTCACGATGGGTGTGCTCTGCAAGTCCTCGCAGTCAGCTAAGTCGAGTGGTTGTTGTGGAACACTGTGGTCTGAAAGCATCTCATTTCACCGTACAGCTAATGCAGTGTCTCAATTTCTTGAAGAAACTCTTTGATATTAGGATTCTGCTTGAAACAAAAGTGACTAGTGACTGATTAAACTATCTTCTAACATACCCTGAAGTAGCAGAGGTAGGAGTGCCTTAAGGTTTCTGAGATGTAACATGCCTTGTAACACCAAGCACTGTAGAACTGAAAGGTTCTGTATGTAGTAACCAGAATGGTGCTCACTGGCAAAGGACTGGTTTGTGGTTTGTTTTTTGTAAGCTTTTTTTTTTTTTCCCCTCTGAATTTACTCCAGTAAGAAGAGAAATGTTTCCAGGAACTAGAAAGGACTTGTTCCCATTAAATCCAGGAATGTCACATAGTCTCTGCACTTTTGCTAGTGCTTTTAAATTCCCAGCTGAATTTCCTCTCTGAAATCTACGTATGAGCTTGAAATAGCCTTCAAGCAGCAACCTTGTAATGTTCCATCCTGCATAACTGTAAGGAGAAGATGTTTGGTGTTGTCAAAGTTTGCTAGAGGGAAACTCGGAAGACAGTTGTAAGTTACTCAGATCTCACACACGCACCTTGAGTCATGGTGGAGTTTTTGGTGAATTGTTTAGAGTGCAGTCTTGTCAGGAACTTAGTTTTGTCTTCCCTGAGTTCAGTGAGGTCTGTGTGCAAAGTGCTAACGTACTGAATGTGCTTTAAATGAACTTCATTGAACTTATTTCTCCATAAACTATGAAACATGCCAGGAGAATTCTTGAAAGGTCATGTGGGAGCAGTATTGACTCCTGAATTGTATCTCAAAGTGAGTCAGGGCAGCTGAGCAAAACAGTGTCACAAAAACTAACCACAGCTTTTTGGTAGGAGAGATTCAAAATCCCTCAGGGTAAGTGTCCAAAATCAGTTGCAGGACAATATTTTTCTCAGAATCCAAGGCCGTGAGGGCCAACAAATACTACTTGGTCTACGGAGTTTGACAGAGAGGAGAGAGCAGAAGGCTGACAGGATGTGAAAAGCGAGGGAAGATTCCAACTGATTTGTACTGATCCAGTAATTCAGATTCTAGGCACAAAATGGTCACCAAGGCAAAGTTAATAAAACATTAAAAGAGGCCCAGTAGCCTGAAGAAATACATATTGTCCATCAACAGTCCCCGGATACGGTGTTGATTCTGTGTTTGATAATGTATTTTCCCCTAAAGATATTTTATTGAACTAAAACTGGCGTGAGACTGAGTTTGTTATGATTGATTCATTCCCTATTAGAAAACAAAATCACTTTGATGTACATGAACCAGCGGTGCTGTTTCTCGTTGTGCTCTGTGAATTGTCTTCCCGGTTGAGCCAAGAACTTCACAGGCTGGAGTACTCTGTGAGCGGTGCACGTCTCAGCAGGCACAGCACATTTCTTATTGTCAATATGGAGATGAATAGAACTGACAACTAAATAATTTTAATTTCTTTCTAGGAAAGAATGAGCCAGGGGTCCAACTTCAGACAAATCTGAAGGTAATTAACTATTCCCAGCCCCAGAGCTGTCCTGAGAAGAGAGAAAACATATCGTACAAAGCTGTGTGCTTGAAGTACCAAAGCTTTAAGGTGTTCAGGATTGTGATGGACTCTGTCTGTAGAGTTTGATGGGCAGCAGTGGAGAGAGCATATTTTCACTGGATATTTGCAGAAGGATGTGTCTATCCCACCCATTGAAGGAGGATCAGTGTTATATCTGGTAAAGGCTTCGGAGCACGCAGACAGCTGTAGTGTGACTGCCTTCTGTGTAGAGGATCAGGGTGCTTTTCCCTGCACACATGGCACTGTAACAAAGCTCATGATTTTCCTTTTTTAATGGTTATGGCAAGTGCCTGCTCTGTTCAGGAAGAGAGTTTCATTACAGCTGTTAAGTCTAGGGGAATTTAATATGTTCTATGCGTATACAGATACAACCGCACACAATTTAGTCTGGGTTGAAGTTAATGTGAGGGTATTGGAATCTTTATTTCAGTTTTTGATAGTTTAAGTCTTAATAAATTTGAAGTGAATATTTTAGTGCATATAAAATGCAGAATTGCCTCTCAATAATTACTTTTTCACTGTTAGCCAGAAGTTTATACTGGGCTATGCAATTTAGCAATGAAGTTCTCCTCTCTTAGCTGCATATCATTACAATCCTAGGAAATTAACTTTGTGATTTCCAAAATACACGGATACCTGAACAAAGTGCAGTGTAAGTATACTGTAATAGGGCTTTTTTTGAAAGCAAGTTTTAATTTATTTTTTAAGTTCTGAAGTGTAATGGATTTTCTAATTTAGAAAGTGTATAATACAAACTCATTTTGTGTTAGGAACCCTTTAAAATAATTCTAAACATTTCTAAACATTTTTTATTGCCAGATATGTTGTTGCCATAACTGCTGTCAGTGGCGGTGTAACTTACAGTAGAGGTGTGAGCGATTGAAACTGCAAAGGAATAGTGGTGACAAAAGCTAGAAATAAAGCATCATTTTCTATTCAGCCTTCCTTTTAAATGGAGGAAAAGTATTCCACGTTTATAAGGATTATATTGTTGCTTTTCAGACATGATTCAAAGATACATATCCAAAGAGGGAAAGTATGAAACGTCATTGTATCAGGAATTCTAGTTCCATTTGAATAGGAAATGTTCTATTTATGATCCTTAAAGAAAGCCTTCAGGTCATGAACAGCATTTCCATTTGTGGAGAAAAATGTAAGAATAGTTTTCTGAAAGCCTGTATAAAATGAACATTCCCTTTTGAACCCTTTTTTCATTCAATTTCTGGGCACATTGAAAAAATCATTGAAGAATTAATACAAGCTATGTGAAAAAATAACATAAAAAACCTTCAGTGAAATTCCAATGTTTTTTGCAGTATTCACAGTTTAGTTTTTGAGTGAAATAACTGTTGATTTCAATAGGCCTGAACTCATTAGTTGAATATACCTGCTTTTCCTTTCATTTACTCCAGGGTGGATAAAGAGTGAATTCGCAGACCTTGGTGACATTACTAGGAAGTAATGGACCTAGGAAGGGAATGGGTGAACAGAGTGTCTGCTGTTGTATGTGAGGGATATTTTTTTAAGAGCGAAGGATCTCGGTTTCTGGATTTGAATGTACTATAAACCTGGACACTAGAATATTTCTGCGAAGTGTGTGCAACACTTGAACTTCTAAAACTTTACTTGTATGAGGTTATTATCTTTATGCACGCACATCCTATGATGAACAGGGACAGGAAAATACCAGTGAAAAGCAGGCTTTTTTCATCTACTGCTGTATTTACATTTTCATAATCTGAGAATGTTGCACATTCGCAACGGTGGAAAAGGGACCGTGATGATGATGATGCAACATACATATCAACAATGATGTCAGTGCTGCATGACAGCATATTTGTCTTTTAAGTTCTGTTTGTCATTTTAAAGATTTACTAGCATGTCTTGATTTTTGTAGCAGGTTGATTAGATTATGGACTAACTCTGGTAGGAACAGAGATGCTCTGAGCTGTATTGCTTCTGGGCATGAACTGGTTGATCGTTGTGGCACTGGGCTGTGCTCTGTGGCCTCAATCTTTCATGTCAGCCGCAGCACAGGGATCTGCAGGGATGACAACCATTACTCCTGAACTGTTTTCCTTTTTAATTCATTACAGTCTTTATGCTGGTTCTTACAGCCTAATGTATCAATGTATTAGAGAAACATGAATATTTGGGGTTTCGTCATGAAGCCAGGTAATCAGGAGGTGATTTTATATTAAATCAATGTGATTCATACTTTTCTTGCAAAACTCCGGAGTTAAGCATCTTAGGTCTTCTCTTAAATGCAGAAAGAAAACACTTCAATGTTTGCCAAGAAACTGAGGTGCTTTGTTTAAAATGATGTGAAGGAAAAGGTGTAGATGTCTTGCAATTTTTACCTATTTCTTGGCTAAGCTGTATGTGTTCACTTATTGATAGCAAATTCCCTGTTTTCTGTGATTACAAAGTTTACTGAAAGTAGCCTAACATCCTTCCTATAAAGGAGACGGAGGCAATCCCATTCTCGAAAGCGACATTCGGCTGTTTCCTCTCCTCTTGTGGTAAAAGACTGTATGCAGCTGTAATGCAGCTGTTCTGAGTGCAGTGGGGAGCACAGAGGCAACCTGCTTCAATGCACAGCCCACATCTGTCCTTGGAAAAATTCAAAGTGACAGGAAGCATGCCGAGGCCATATGTCAGCAAAGCTGAGTTCAGAACAGGCTGCATTGCGGGCATAGGTTTAATTTCTAGCACAATTTTTGAGGCAGTTGAGTCTGGATGATTAAGAACAACAGTTTCCTTCTCTGAATTACCACTATGTGTCAGCAGCTGTTTGAGAACTTTGAGGAAACTTGGAAGTATCTTCCCCAGAAGCCCATGTTTAACTCTCACACAACTGTCAGGACTTACTGTACTTCATTTTTGTGTGTGTGTTACCTGCTTTATATGTTAAAGAATCAAGAATTTGTAAGTGCTGCTTTTTTTGGCTCTTTGCAACTGTGATCTGTACTGAAGGGACGTTTCCTCTGTGAGTGATCTGGTATCTCCAGTATCACTCCTGTGAGACCTGGCATGTGGACAGTACATTGTCTTTAAAACACTTCATCAGTTCTTAATCCCTTTTGAGTTTTGGAGCACTGAAATGAATTGACTGTTTGAATGTATTTAGCTAAACAATAGCTTAATGTGAGAAAGATGGAGCTTTTTGATGTGATTCTTAACCAAGAAAACAGAATGCTCCTTTTCTATTTATCTAATTGAAGGAGCAGTATAAATCAAATAGGAAAAGCTGAAATTGTTCATTTCAGTCCTTGGTTGACCTGCATCAGGCAGAGATTAATTTCACAGAACAGTTGAAATTAGATGGGACAACTCAGGACCATCCAGTTCAGCTCCCTGCTTAAAGCAGGGTCACCTAAAGCAGGTTGCCCAGGGCCATTTCCAGTCACGTTTTAAACATTTAAACAGGGTGGAGACTCCACGACATCTCTGGGCAACCTGTTCCAGTGTCTGCGCACCTGCACATAAAGTCTTTTCTTGTGTTCACAGGGAGTTTCGTGTGCTTTAATTTGTGCTCATTACCTCTTGTCCTGTCACTGAGCACTACTGAGAAGAGTCTGACTCTGTCTTCTTTACACCCTTACATCAGGTATTTATACACATAGATAAGATCCCCCTGAGCCTTCACTTCTCCAGGGTGAACAGTCCCAGCTCTCTCAGCCTCTCCTTTTATGACAGATGCTCCAGTCCCTCAATCATCTTTATGGCCCTTCATTGAACCACTCAAGTGTGTCCTTGTCTCTTGCACTGGGCAGCCCAGCACTGGACCCAGCACTCCAGATCTGGCCTCACCAGGGCTGAGTGGAGAGGAAGGATCACTCACCTCCCTTGATGCGCTGGCACTGCTCTGCAGCCCAGGACACCGCCGGCCTTCCTTGCTGTGACCGCGCGTTGCTGATATTTCTTTGACAGAACCTTCTGTTCTTGACAAAATTCCCAGGGATGTCAGGGCTGCAGAGTTATTCCTTTGGTTTTTTTCATGGCTTTTTTTTTTATAAACATGATTATGGTTAAAAATTTTCTTACATGCTACAAAACTGCAGCGTAGGCTTATGGTGTTCACAGTAAATGCTCAGCTTAAACTGTGCAATTAAAGAAAATCAAAACCACAGATTGTGAGGTGAATTCTATTTATATTTTAATATTGGTAAAATATTTACAGTTCTGTTATGGATTTATTTGGTTTTAGAAAGCAAGAAAATGATTCAGTTTGGAAAACACTGGAAATTTTTCTTTAGAATTGTTGAAAAAGCACATTTTTTATAAATATCAAAGTGTACCTCCATCACCCATATAGTATGTTTTTATTTCTTTTCTGTGTCTTTCTCAGTTCTCTGTAAGAACTATTTCATAACTGAGGAATTGGTTCCAAATAACTATGATGGCAACTTTGAAAATATGTTATCAGTCAGTTTTGTATGTGGATTTTCTATGTTTTTTGAAAGCAGTGCTGAAATTTCAAGCATTGTGACTTGTTGCTGAAGAACCTTTACTGCTTCTCCTTGTTTTCTTTCAGTGTCTGTGCCCTAACAGCTTACCTGCTAGCAGAATGTCCTTCCCTGCTTAAATTACTCCTGTATATTCTTCAGTTTATGTTCCAAGTTGCATGGATGATATATCACGTTTAATTGCTCTTCTTCTCTGCATCAATGTAATTTGCTGTGCCTTCTGTGGAAAAGGCACAGAAGAACTGTGTATCACTGCCTTGCTGTGATTTGACTTTGTGAATGTCAGAGCTACCAAATGTGTGCTGTATTCTGCCTCGGAGTCGCAGTTTTAACTTAACTGGGGTAACCCTGATGGTGCTGGAGCTGCTGGGTGCTGTGACGTACCCCTCAACTGTATTCGTAACTCTGCCTTTGGTTGCCTGCAGTCCTACAAAGAGCGTTCCTAGTAATGAATGGTGCTGACTATCAACAATTCACCTTGCTGTTGGTGTAAGGCCTGTGGTATCTTCCCAAATAGTACACTCATGGTCAGGATAGCCCCTGGGTGGTTGTTAATACTTAGTTAAAATTAGGCGAAATATTTTCTATTCTGAGAAATTTATTTTTCTGCCCTTTGTGACATGTTTGGCTCTGGCCGGTATGTTCTGCTTGCATCCTGTGCTATTTTTAGTAATGTCGATTATCCTTCTCCCCACTTCTGTTGCAAAACAGAATGACATGTATTTTTACTGGTACGTGCTACTTTCACACATGGTTTCAGTTTCACCAGTGATCAAAACCAGATGGATCAGTTGTGTGTGAGGACTAGTTTAATCTGAGTGCTGCTGGGCTAATTGGAGTGAACTAGTGGATGTGTTCCTTCCTTTTTCTTATGCACTTGAACGAGTGAGTCATTTTAAATTGGACCTTGTCTTTCTGTTTTCCTCCCCGGAGAAGAGGCAAAAAAGGAGAGCACATAGTTTTTGACAGATCTGAATTTGGTGATTTTCTTGGGAGAACTGTTTTCTCTGTAAGAGGCATTTCATGGGCTGTTTTGAGTGCATCAGCCAGGGACCTGCCAGAAACAGTGCTAATTCCAGGAGCATCGGCGGACAGCAGAAGTCTCTGTTCAGAGCTTCCGGCAATGGCAGGGAGATCAGCCAGGTTCTGTGTTGACATAAGGTTTTCCTCCATCTTTCTGCAGAGTGTGTCCCATATTAGCCAAGCTCTAAACAGCATTAATAAATGCCAAACACATTTTCTGCAGCTGTGTGAGAAAGCTACCCAGAGTGGCTATTTATCACTCTTATTCACTCTGACCCAATCAGACCCACATTACCTGTACAGAAAATTGATTGAGAGAGGATAATTCTTTGCAGCTTCTCATGAAAGAAACAGTTAATCATTTATCGCCAGACTTAGTCTTGATGGCTGTTTACGATTCTTCCGCTCATGACAGTAGGAACATGTGGGGCCCCAGGAAGTACCAGGACTTGGAGAATATTTTGAGAAATGCTACTGTAGTGAGCGTGAAAGCCTTAAATGCAGGGTAGTTTACAGCATGATTTGTATCAAGTCTTGATCTTTAAAACTGGTAGTAATTATAAGCTTCAGCACCAAGTCCAGACTGGACTAGCAGTGACCTCAGATCCAAACTAGTTTTCGGTGATGGGGCAGATCCAGGGTGGGTTTTGAGAAAATTCACAAGAGCATATCACAGCTAACGTCATTTTAAAAGTACATGATGCGAACTTTTCCTTGCTACTGTTGCCATTAAGGCAATGAACGGTTGGATGAAAGTGCATTTATATGAATCACCTAGCTGTTTCATTCTGTTTAACATTCAGGCTGTATAAGTTCTAATGCTCTGCCCATGTGCTATGTGTAAAGATAATTTTAATCATTAAGGCAACCTTTACCTTAAGATGATTTAGCTTCTTGTGCTCTTTCTTTTTAGACTCCCCTGACTGTATCAGTTGCCTTAATAAAAGATTTAATTTCTATTGACAAATTGTAGTGCTATTAACCTATGATGGACTAAGGATATGACTAAAAACATTAAGAGAAATAAACCCCTATTTTTAGGGAAGAATAAAAAGGAAGGCATCTTTGAATAAAGCCTTCTTTAATAGTTTTTAGAACTCCATTCTAATACAAGTGCTCAAGGACATAATTTGCAATATATTTAACAGCAAGTAGAGTCTCTTCACAGGTTGGCTTTATCTGAGATTCAGGGAGAAGGAAACCGTATCTACCAGTGTCTCGGAGCTCAAAAGTGAAAGAGTATTTGATGCCTTCATCGTAAGCCCAGTCATCAGAGCCCCCTGCAGCAGGATCTGTTGATAAAGAAATAAAATAAAGGTTAACTGGAAAAGTGTGGCTGTGCATTGAAATGTGATAGACTTTGGAGTCAAGTCACATAGCCAGAAATGTAGAAAGGACAGATAAAAAGGCATACTCAGTGAATTGATTGATTTACCCTGCTAATGGAAAAGCTTCTGTCATTTTAGGCCATTTGTGAGTTTTGTTCCAGCTGATGTGTGCAAGCAAATGTAAACAAGCTAAACTGCTCCCTCCTTGTCAATATTGCAGGGAGACCATGGGAGGAATGTCTAAAGAACAGTAGAATGGCATGCTTGCATGGCGTTGTTTAGACAGATTTGGTATCAGAAGCAATACCCTCTCACTGGCTAGCTTTTTGAGATTCATATCGATCTGAAAGAACTGCAGATCTGGGATATCAGCTCCATCTTTTTCTTCTGGACAAACAGTACCCTCCCTTTCCAGTACTTTGGTCCAATGAAGGCAGTTTTCTGCTAAGGGAGGAGCCTCCAGAGTTACTAAGCATCACCAAAACATTTTTAAAGGAAAAATCTCCATAAATATTCTAAAAATTGGGAGAAACTGTTTTTTTAAAGGTTTTTTAAAAACTATTTAAGGAAAGAGAGGGAAAAAAGATTAGGTTCCATAAATAAGTAAATTAAGAAATCTTAAATATAGGAGATATTAAAGTTCTAGAAATCTAGATTTGGCAACCTCAGCTCAGCATTTGACACTGCAAAGGCCACAACCTGACAGCTGAGTTCCCAAGAAGGGTAGAAGGATGGAATTGTAATTAGTACATTTCTCAGACTGTAATGCTAAGTAATAGAAATAATTATCTGTGTTGCTAAGCTGTGGTTGAAGCCATTCTTTAGGATTCACATCATCTTTTCACTTTGACTAGGAGACACTGGAAATGCAGAAAATCTCAGGTCAGGATTTTTATGTTTAAATCTAAGCTGTGTGTGATTTAGGAATTCATGCTATGCACATGAATTCCTAAACACTTTACCATATCACTCTACCTTGCAGGGGGTCACACACTCCCTAGGATCCTTAAGGAATATATCATCCCATATTTCAGAAATGATAGATTCCATATATACCTCTGAGTATATGCATGTGAAGAAAGAAGGGGACTACTTAGCAAGCGGAACAAGAATTACTAGAAAACTGCATTTGATAGGCTTAGTAGCACTTAATATAGATGGCTAGTATATTTAGGCCAGTACTTACAGATTGTTGTAGCTCCTGGGCCGTATGTATATTCAGTATTGTACAAACTAGCCAGCTGTTTGGATGCAGCACGAGCAATGGAATTCTGTAGGAAAAGAGGAATGATAAATGCAGATTTACAGAAACTTTCTGAGTGAATCTAGGCAAATACATTGTTGAACAAACTGAAAAGCCGTGCTTGAGAAGTTTTTATTTGAAAACTGTTGTTCACCACTCTGACTAGATGTCAGTAGCTGACCAGGCACAGCTTGTCCTGTTGTTGTGAAAAGAGCTTATCAGTAAAGAGCTCGTTCTCTAAGCTTTAATGGAGTATAGTCCAGTCTGTGTATTGCTCTATTGATGTACAGCCTGCTGTATAGTCCAGTACAGTTTGGATAGGTAAGGGGACAATAGGTAGCAGGATTTTCTGTACTTAGAAGAAACTTGTACAAGATTAAAACTAAATAAGGAATCTTACTTAGAGATAAGAGAATCTTAGAGAATAGTAATAACTTGGTACAGTAAATTGCGAACATACAATAGGCTTTCTTTTCCTTCTATTCATGCAGCTATAAATTCAGAGTAGAGTCAGCTTAGTCAGTGGAGTTGAACACTGATACAAGTGGAAGCAGATTAAAGTCTTATAAATATTAACAGCCAGAAAAAGGCATAAATTACCTTGGAACCATATGTAGTCTCATTAATTTCAATTCATTTCCTGTGCACAGAAGGACTCATTCAACTCCCACTGATTTCAGTGAGGGTTGGATCAGGCCCATCGACAGTACTATGAAGCTTTGTATGTTTGCATTAAGGAAAATTACAGACTTTTCTTTGGAACGTGTCGCTTTTCCAGTTCTTCATTATACAGCATCTTGGTAACAAACCATGGAAACTATTACTAACAGATGATAAATATGAATGATTTTTGAAAGCAGATGTTCAGTATAAGGATAAGCAATGGGTTGCCATATCTTTCTTTACAGCTTGCAGCTGAATGCCTTACTATTCCAGGAATTTCCTCAAGCCCCTTCTTTCTCTGTAGGTTATACTCTGGCTTACGTCCCAGTGGAAAAATATATTGTAAAATATTCTCTGTCATCCTTATGCTTCAAGTGTTCCTGTGAATTACTCGAAAAGGCATATTGGACAATGTGTTTAGAAACTCTTAGTTAAGCGAGAGCACTTTCTCAGAAACTTCTGCAAAACATCATCAAAATACATTTGCATTAGTACTGGCAGCCTACTTTATTGCAGAATTGCAAGTGTTTCCCCATTCCCAAATGTTGGATTTTGAACATCCTAAAATTATTGGAGTTTGCTGTAGGAATTTTTGGTCATTTAGCATGTTTAGTTAAACAAGACAGAGCAAAAAGTATTTGAAGCTTGTCCTTCCACCTGAAACATTGGCTGTACCTGAATATGGGGTTTGACTTCCAGCCTCTCTATTGTCCAAACACAAGCAATTATAGGGAGAATGTTGTTGCTTTGCATTTCACAATCTTGGATTCAGAGCAGCTGGGGGAGCTGAGCTCTCTCCAGTGTTGGGTCTTTTTGTTGTTGGTTGGTTGGTTGGTTTTTTAATCCCTTAACAAGCTGACTTTTCTAAAATCCATAATAATTTTAAACACATGTAGAGGGAATTGTAGAGGTTGGAGACTACTGTAATCTGCAAGTGATACTTTGTTTTCTTCAGTCATCTTTTGTTTATAATATAAAGTTTAATCCGCAGCTGAGATTGAGTCTCAGTCTTCTCGTAATAGCAAATAAATTTTTAAATGTAAACTGATTCTTCCTCTTTTCAAATATGTGGAAATTAAATTTGTAAAGATAGTCTGATACTATGTATGGACTTGTTGGTAGCTAGTATTTGGTCTCTGTTTAGTAAACTGCATGGTAGGGACAATAGAACAGCCCAGCTGCTCTTTGGGAAGCATAGGGCATTCCTTTCACTCAGCTGCCAAATGATGGCTTTAAGTCATACCAGAACAGATACCAGGAAAAGTATGGCAGGAAATCTTTTTACCTGAGGGATTTTTTTTTTATTATTGGCCAGAAAGTTGTAAAAAGAGAGATCTGTAGAACGAGCAGTTGAGATTTCCAGCTGTTAAGAGCCTGGAATCCAAATAAACAACTTCCTCAAGCTCTCCAGGTTGGGCATCATGGTAGTATTTCAAATGACCCTCTCTAAGTCAAAAACATGAATGAGCATTTATGACTTCATTATGAAATGAAACTTTATCAGAAATTTTGATATGTGATTTTTTTTTTTTTCTTTTAAGGGACTCTCTACCATTTCCTTTCCTAATAGATTTATAGTCCAAAACCTAAAGGTAAAAAAATATATTCAACTTTATAGGAACTAAAGTCACCTCTTAAGAATGTAATATAAACCAGCAGGAATAATAAAAATTAAGTAAATACTTGTAAGTATAAACACAAAATATGAGGATTCCCCCCCCCCCCTTTTTTTAAATAGCACAATTACTCAAAACCCTCCTTAAAAAGAAAATAACATGGAGATTTGTGCAGAGGTATATCAACAATGCCTGACATTTGCCAAAAGGGAAAGTGATATTTAGATTTTGAAAAGTGGTTTGGATTTTCAAGCCTGTATGTTATTTGGAATACAGCTGCAAGGAGAAACATCAGTATCTTTTTGATTTTTGAGGATACTCTTTACTGTTGAGTGGTTTTTCTAGATATCTTTGCACAACTGGCTCACCTGAATAGTTGTGGTTTGTTTGGAGGTTGGTTGGTTGGTTTTTTCCTAGTGTTAGGAGCCCCTCTCTTGCAAGGAAAATTTTGCTGAGAGTTATAGTAGCAGAGAAACAACTGGTGTCCTAAAGTCCTAGCAATAACTCCAAATTAATACCTTGTAACTGGGAGCTTCTGACTTGCAGCTGAACTCGCAGAGCTGGTCATTTCAGCAGAAGGCAGTATTCCCTGTGCTGATCACCCATCTATGTTTACACAGCAATTACTAATATTTTGCTTGATCTTGTGTACAGAGTGCACGGGCCAGTGAGACAGCAGAGTTGTGTTCTCAGTTGCCATTATCTTACATAATTCACAACCTTTAAACCTATTTTTTTCAGTTATTAGCTTTTAATGAAAGATATGTTACTGGCCTCTCTTTCTCATCACATCTGGAGGTTTGAACTACCAAGACAAATTATCTGGCTAAGCATCTTCTGTGTCTTAATAGGTAATTTTTTGGGGAGCATCTGCCTCATTTTACTCTTGTATCATCAAGCTAGATTTGCCAGCAATTGTGGCTGCTTAGAAACACTTCAGGGATGATGATTATGCAGCTGCTGCATGTGGACAACTCCCTTTGCCATCACAGTCTGACAATGATCTGGAGAAGCCTTCTGACTGGACCTCTTGCTCTCTTCCCTCACTGGACTGCAAACTGATCTGCCCAAGGCTGAAAACTGTATTTTTCACTTCACCTTGGTCTCATGTGCTACTTAAGTGACCCTCAACTTCCTTTGTAATGAAAGCCCAAAAACGTGGTATTTGCAAAGCTAGCTTTAGCCAAGTGAAGCTAAACTTCTGAGGCTTCTTGTTTTGCCAATAAAAACAGACTCCCCTCAAAAGAGTCCATGACTGATGTGTAATTTAGTTCACTATTCAGTTGTTGCTCATAGTTAAGAATCTCCCCCAAGAGTCCCGGGAATCCAGCCAAGTGGAGGATGTTAGTATGATGGTTCTTTTTTTTCTTTGCAAGCCTGTTCCACTGTGGCAGTCTCACAGAGTGTTTAAGAAACCGATCCCTCGTGAGAGGGTTTCCAGTGTGACTGGGTTGAGGTGAATTTGCTCTACACCTGTTGAAGACTCTGAGTCAGATTCATACAGGAGCTTCATTGGGAAGATGCTGCTATGAAAAACATCCTTTTCACAATTATAAGACTCAGTACAGAGCAGTTCTGTTGTGGGACATCTGTTGTGGCAAACTTGGTAGAGGAAGTGTTAAGCCAATTCCAAATATTGCTTTTCTGCCCACTTTCCTGTTTGTTGTGTTTCCCAGTTGACTTTATCAATATTTACTTGTAACAAGTAGTACAATCACAGGAATTTGCAACAGCATGGATACAACAACAATGTCAAAGTCTCTTAGATGATAGGATTTTTGCTGTTCAAAAATTCTTGTCTTCATATATCTTAAAAACCTTCAGGAATAAAGTCAGAAGTGAAAAGACTTCACTCCCAGACATCAGGTTAAATAATCAGACTGACATTCACAAAGTCATGCAATATATTTGAAATTCACTCTTCTTGCAGCTGCACAGACTCTGGGCATATCTCCACTTTCTACTATATCCTATTTTAAGCACTCAAGAGGAAGTGAAATGCTAGACCAACCCAACATGGAAGGTGAATTTCCGTGAGCTTAAACAATAACCAATGTGGCCAGTATGCCTTCAAGTAATACAAACTGAAATCCCGTGCCTAGAAAATTATCTTGGATTGTAAATTAATATCGTATACTGCAGCCTGCCAAACTGTAATCTGACAATGAGTATGAGCTGGCTGCAGACATGTATTTGGCACCGAGTTTGTTGTTTAAGTGAGAGATGGAATTGAATCTGGAAAGGAAGGAAGGGCATGATGCACATTCCTCTGCTCTATCAAATCATAGTTCAGAGCCAATTCAATTACAAACAAGAATTGATAAAGCTAGATTTGTCTGCTGAAAATGAGGAAAGCATGGGGTGACCTAATAGGAAGCTAAGGCCAAAATACAAACTGATTAAAAAATATAGGCTGAACTGTTTATGAAAAATGCGATTAAATACAGAATTCTTTATTGCAAGAGGACAAAAATGTGACTAGTAAAATAAAGATGAAAAGAATCTTTTTGGGGTGTGGAGAGATACTGATCTTGCCAAACACACTTTTTAATTGTGAAAAGCTAATGCTCCTATTCTCTGTAGGAGATGGATTCAAGTGTGTATTCTGTGTGCGGGGGAACACTCCAGGGTATTGTGAAGAATGAGTCCAGAGAGGATTATGAAGCAGGCAACATGTGATTCACCAAAAGGAGTACATATTTCTTTCAGGGTGTCATCACAAGAATATTGTGTAACTTCTGAGAAATTCCTGACCTAGATTTTCCTGTCTTGGGTGTTTTTATTTTTGTTGTTCAAGTATTGTTTGGATTACAGTGAAAGTTTTGTGCAACACCCTGGGGGCAGGGGGGAGAACAAAACAACAACCCTGAATGAAGGGAGAAAAGTTTTGGGAAAATCCTTGTAGGCTGTAGGGTTGAGATCCTCTTGCATCTAAGGAGAAGAGTGGGAAGTTGTGGGAAGGGACATACGTGACTTTCATCATGTTTTACACCCCAGGACAAGTGGTGGTTGAGGGATAGTTCTAATCCCCGACTCAGAGTAAGTTACAGTAACTTTGAGGTTGGTCTGATTTGCTCTAGTAATGCAGTGGAGCATAAACGATGTCTGGGATTCTCAGAGTGCCCTGCTCTACCAGAGAAACCAAAACCAGAACAGTTTTATGCCTCCTGGTGATTTCTTGGGGCTGTGAACAGAAAAGGTCTTTTGAGTCCCAAGGACACGCTGTTCAGTACACTTCCAGGAACGGAAGGTACACGTGTTCTCTAGATCTTTCTCTTTTGCAGGCTTAGTGTCTTCAATCTCAAATTATGCAATTTTTGTGTCCTTCTATATCTCAGACACTGGAATGCAGCATAAGCCCCATGGTATTATGCTACCTTTAATTAAATACAACAGAAAAAAATGCTGTTAATGACAAGCAGACATGTGAGGTTTTGTTTAAGCACATGTCCAGTTGCTCACTGAAAGAGATAAGAAATTGCAACTATATTTCCTTTAATTTATTAGATCTGTCAGAGTAAAAATAACATCTAAGATAAGATAATGGCACTATAAATTTTGCTGCTTCATTTGCAAAATAATTTATGATCCTTTTATTTGCCTAAACAATTTCTATTAAAAGTCAAGATTCTTATTCTTCAGCATTTCTCTAAATTCTAAATCTAGACAGAACTTTTAGACAGGAAACACAATTGGCATACAAAATAATACCTCTTTTGGTAGCTGCTTCATTTCAAGTAAGTACAATTGTTGATTAAAAATGTTAAATTTTCTTTAGTGACAGTGTTTTAGTTATTTGAAGTAACCTGAAAAGCTGCACTTTGGAACCTGACCAAGAGCCTGTTGAACTCAGTTTTTCTATTTAATTCACTGACATTGGAGTGAATTAAGCCCTTTCTGTTTAATTATCCCAACTAGAGGCAATGCTGATTGGGTGATACTCTGATCTCATTCTCCAAAAGAAGGATTTTTGGCAAGAAGTCTTCCCTTGTTAAAATCAGATCCTGCACAAGTTGAACACCTCTGGAATCCTGCTGTCTTTTTGTTGGGGTCACCAACAGAGGAAATATTTTCCCCTAATTAAGACGTGAGAAACATTCATAAGGTCACCTTGTCATGGTGGTGAGATTTGTGATTGCTTTGTAGTGGAAAATAATGGAACTCCCTCTGGGATCAGTGTGCCCGATTTGAAAGATAGGATAAAGTGATGTTGGAAAGACTAACTTACAAACTGAAAAAGAGAAATATGTAGCCTGCATTCCTGAGATAAATATTTTTTTATGCTGAATGGTAATGGCAGAATTGTCCTCTATGGCAGGAAAGAAGAGTTTTTCTTGATAAAAATTGTGGAACCTTAGTATGGGCAATTCATTAAATTTTACTGTGTATTAGAATAGAACTTTGCTAATATAAATTTTTAATTTAATAAAAGAATTTAAAAACCTAGAAAAGCACATAGGTTCTTTCTTATTGTTAAGGATTGTTTTAATAATGAGCTGTCAATGTAAATTTTTTCCATTTAATACTGTGAGAAACATGCTGTACTTTAGTTATGTTTCATCACATTTGCTCTTGATTCAAAAAATTGGGCAGAAAGTCATGCAAATTTTTAACACATGGGAACTTTGTGATCTCGACAACAAAGGAGCTTCAAGGGTTTTGTGTTGTGTTATTACTTTGGACTGAACTGCAGTGTGTGAAATGTGAAGCTTTTGTGAAAACTGAAGACAAGAAATTACTACAGTTTCCTGGAATAATTACAATTTAAAATTTCTGGAATACAAATTAGGAAAACAAAATCTTCATCTAAATTTCATCCTCTTTTTTTAAGCTATAAAAAAAACCTAACAAGAAACTTCACTGTTGGCCCCAGTTTGTATTTGTGCTTCAGAATCATGACATCTATTTGGGAGCACTCATAAATCTGTCAAACCTTCACAGCAGAGCAACACACAGTGTTGTTGCCTTGGACTTTTGGCAGCATCCAGGAAAGAGGGGGAATCAAGATTTGTTTGTTTTGTTTTTCTGTGTTGTTTTCCCTGCCAACAGCTTCTAATTGCTAATATGCCGGAGAACTGAAGTAATTTTGTTATTCATGAGTGTTGATTTTTGGCCTTATAAAACATTATACACATTTTATACATATTTAACAGTTTTAACCTCTCTGTTTTTAAGGATAAAATATATATATATATATATTCCAGACTGTTGTTATCTTAAATGGTGTTAGGGTGTGGCCTTTCTCTAGGATGAATAAAAGAGGCATTGTCCTTTAAAACACCAGATTCATTCTCTCCTCTTCCAAATAAAAGGTGTGTGGGAATCCAGGCCTGTTTAGAAAGGCCTCAGAACTGAAACTTTTTGCCTGTTTTGTATCTAACTGCTTTTAATTTTACCTTTGACAAAAACTGCCTCGTTGTCCTGAACCTGTATCAACAGGAGTTTCAGCATTTTATTCAGTGAGAACTACGGGTCTGTAGGAAGTGGCAGACAGAGATCCTTGTCTGGTGCTGATACCAGTTCAGTCATTTCATAGTTACTACAATCTATCAAGCTGTTAGCTTGACTTACGGGGCATAATGTTTCCAAGTAGTGTGTTAAAGCTACGTAGGCAGCAACCTCTTGAGTCAGGACGAAGTGGGGCTGCACAGCATAGTGGATTTCTGTATAGCATGACTGGAAGACAAACCTGACCTTGTGGCAAATTAATTATGTATGTGGAAATTAAATAAGGCTCTTGAGTTTATCCTGTGCTTGAACTATCTTGAAACAATCATGGTTTCCCTTGTTCTTGCTATGAGAGTGAAGTATTTTCAAAAACTGGCAGTACAGATTCTTTCCAGATGTTAAAGAAACTGCTTGAACTTAAATGGACCTCAATAGCAAGCGATGACTTTTACTGATTCTTTTCATTATGTCAAAATGACAAAGAGACTTACCAGTTCCTCATAATTTGATGGTAATTTGTAAGCATACGAATAAGGAAACAGCAGCAGCTGGGAATAGGAGTGAATCGTCAAGTATGCCTTGATTGTAGAAAGATGTTCACGAATAAAATCAGCCAAAGCTTTGGTCTCCTTCTCGGACTCAGGTGCAGAGCCACAGTAAGTGGAATCACAGGGGGATTTTGAGGCCCCAAGAGCTGGGAAGAAAGGTGAATTTAATGAGTATTTACTGAAAAAAGTTGGTTGTTAGGAGAGTCATGTTACACCACTTTTGTAGATAAGCCTTGGAAATCCTACTGACACACATGCCATACCAGAGAAGAGACTATTATATTGCATAGTTAAGACAGTGGGCAACATGACATAGCATTAAATAAATATGCCCTGTACAGTGTGCACGGTTGGAAGAACATGAGCATTGATGTAAAGCCCTGTATTAAGTGATTTGGGATATTGATTTGCTTCAGTGCGTAACAGTCCTCTCCTTGCATATCTCCCCCATTTCTAGGATGCTTCCAGGAAACAGCCAAGTGGAAACCACTCAAAAGAGATTCCTCTCCACTGAGGGAAACCAACCAAAATAAATTATTTCGGTTTCTGTTCTGAACTCACAGAAGGCTGTGTGTGCATATATGTATACATGTGTGTAAGCGTATATGTGTGTGTGTATACATATGCACATGTCTGTGTATATATGTTCATAGAAGTAGCCATACTGCTGACGCTTGTAGCCTAAGACTGGTTTTTGCCCAAAACTGCTCCCAAAATTTGACACAAGCTCCTCTACAATGCTATAATGGTGGTCTTCATTCAAGCTTGAGCTGGACCAACCATCAGGTAGGGAAAATCCATAATTCGGCATCTGGGCTATTGCACCTCTGTATGATCACTTGCAGCTATTGTTAGGAGACACTTACTGCACCAGCCAGCATCAAAATTCCTGTTGGGATCTGTACCAATGCAACGGCTACCAGCATTTTTAGAGCGTGTTTTTCTCCACATGCGGTCCTGAAATAGAATGGTGAAGCATAGATCAAAACTAAGAGAAAGTGCTAACAGTTGGCTTTTCCACCAATACTCTTCTTGAGTACTTACATTTGTCCAAGTGTAAACGTAACCATCAATATTAAGAACAGGCAAAACGTAGAAGTCCAAGCTGTTGAGAAGCGTGGTCATGACAGTATCTTTTCCATAGGTCTCAACAGCCTAGTTGGAGTAAAGTGGAAAAAGCTGATGATGCCTTCATAGATCTGTATCTCCTGCGTCTATTTAAAGGCCTGGCTCTGGATCAGGAATTAATGAATGTGGTGAACAAAGTCATCCAGGTCACTTTACCACGTGAGGTGGCAGCTCTGTGATTTTACATATACTTAGAGGATTTTCACTGACTCAAACCATGTTGCTGTTAGAAAGCCATCTCATTTGGTAGATAAATTATATGGTAAAGAAATGTTGATTTTGAACAGGATAATAAATCACTGGAAAGAGATTTCCATCCAATAGTTTCTTGCTCAAAGACAGACCAAAGTTCCTGTCCATATATTCTCCTACATCCTGTGACCTTAAGGGTTTGAGTTTAATTTATGTGAGAAGGAAGAGTCATTATTGCCATTTTTTATATCTGTTGTGCAGAGAAATTTCATCAATAACCAAAATTATAGAGAATATTTCCAAAGAACATCCTTACACATTTTCAGTCATAATGCTGTGGATGCACATATTCATAGGGAGGCAGATATTTTCCTGCACTTTTCCAGACACATACATTGAATAACAAACATAACAGCTTCTGCCATAAACATGTATGTTCTGATTGTTCATGGCCTGGCACTTTGTGTGCTTGTTCACAGATTTATATCAGTGTTGAGAGAGCATGCAATGATCATGGAAATTTGCTCTAAGAATTATGTTGCACCCGTGTTTCCTTTACACAGACCTAAAGAACCACACAGGGAGCAATGCAATGGAGAAAGGCATGTATTGTCCTGTAACTAGCTAGTGGGAAGGTTGGTTGTAGAATCTAGACAAGCAGTTTTGGATCACTAGAACTTACTTTTTCCTGTTTTGTTGGGTTTTAATGCTTTTTTTTTTTTTTTTTTTTTTTTTTTTGAGATACATGTAACAATCCACCTTGCTCATGTTTTTCTCTAGGTTGTTTTTTGTTTTTTTATGTCTAGAAGCAATCCCAAGGGAACCACTGATGACGCTCATAGGGCTGTGCTTTTAAAGCTCTTCTGCCTATCCATGCTTGGATCCACTGAGCTGCCACTGCTGGTGTCAGCTACAACCATGAATTAAGTGGCCAGACAGTGAAAATGACAGCTGTAGTGACGTGAATTGCTAAGAGAAAAATGGTAGCGCATACTGTCTGCAGTCTTATTAGGAGATAATGAAATCACGATCCCATTGACTCCACTGAGATGTCACTTTCAATTTCCACTGCTCTCTACACAAAACCGCATGGCTCTCTGATAAGACTGAGATTATACTTGCCACCAATGTTTCTGCCAGCGTGGCTCACTCACATACTTAGGTTTTCTTTTACCTGGGTTTTAAATCCCAGCTGCTGATTCTGGGTTTGTTGTGGGGTTTTTTGTTTGGTTTTTCGGTTTTGGTTTTTGGTCGGTTGGTTTGGTTGGTTGGTTTTTAAATCTTCAAGCAGGAATTCTTACAAAATTTGAGATTCAGTCAGTGAGTTGTTCTGCTAAATTGATTGATCCCCCCACCACTAACGGACAATAGACCTCTTCTCTGTAGAGAAGACTGTGCAGCATTTATAACTCCCACCTGCTTTGTATTGGTGGTGAGGAGAAGGAAAAGACAAAGGAGACAAAATCGTTTAATTCAAGGTCTGAAGTATCCCAGCCTGAAGTGAAGCTAATTTCACCTGTGCAGCTCTTTACTGAATATGGTTTCGTGTTTTAGAAACCATTCTGTACAACTTGGAATGGCAGCTCAAAGGGATGTATATGCATTTCCCTTTTCCTGAGGGGAGTTTAGGGAGCTTCGTCTGTAGTCTTCCTCCTCTCTTGGGTCAGTCCGTGCTTAGCTGAGGGTAGGTTTCCACCCACTCTGTTGCCTTACTGAGTAAAGCTGGTTGCAGGGAATACAGCACCTGAGGCTGTAGGAAGGCAGCTGTTCTGACATGCCCTTGAATTCCCTTGTTCCCTACTTCTTATGACTATGTAAAGAACTTGACTGTGTTTATAGTGTTACTAGACCTATTTGCTTGTCTCTCATCTTTCTCTGACTACAGGTGCAAAAAGCAATTTATAGACTGTGTAAGTAACCCTCATAGTTGTCAGTACCTCTTACATATGCTTTTAGGTAGGCTTAAGCTGCTGAAAGATTACAGGTCCAACCATTAAGATCTGGTTTAAGTACACACTAACCATCTGAGGTGAGAGAAGGGATGTGCAGACAGGTTTTTAGAGGTAAAAAGCCAATCATCTGCAGTGGCCTCAGCTCTTGCTGGTCACTTAAGATTTTCTTATATATAGTTGCATTTTGTAAAATATTTTTTCATCATTAAGCTTACTGACTTCTTTCACAAACCACTGGCAGAAAGCAGGGGAGATCCATTCTCTTGCATGGAAACCGCAATCCATAAAGATGGCCTTCTTATTTGGACCACTTTTTCCCATCTAGGGGAAAAAAAAACCCACAATAAAAAATGGAGGTCTTGAACAAAATAATTTGTATGCAGAACAAGTCAGCTTGCTGACCTAAGAAATCAAACTTTATACAAATATAGCATTCCTTGATTAAATGGAAATCTATGGAATGCTCTCAGCTGTAGCTGACCATGATATTCAAGCTAAAACAATAGACTCTTAATAATTTAATTTTTATTAATGTAGATAAGCTTCCCTCCACCCCAATTATTTGATTATTATGCACTGTTGATTTATTTCTTGTAGTGCCTCTAAGAGTTGATCTTGTTTCCTTGAATGATATATTATTGTAAATGCTTATGCAATTTTGGGCAAGTAATCTTTATCCTTTCACCTTTATTTAAGTCATCATATCTTATTTATTCATAAGAGTTATGCCAAAAAATTATATATGATGAAAACACAAACAAATTTGTTGTCTATTGATAGAGACACTGACATTTATAGATCCTTTTAGAGTAAACTGGTTTACAAACAACAGATGGAGAGAACATAAAGGTAGATGATCATTCAAATAGCTCTCAGGAGTGTGGTTAGATTTATATGTCTGAACTTCTAATAATTCATTATGCCCCTTTTTTAAAAAAAAAACACAAATGTAAAAGGTGAAAAAAATCATAGTAGTAGTGAACAAAATGTATTAGTTTTTCTGCAAAATGTATATTACTATCTTGGCATCATTGGTGTTTTAATAGACATCATAATCTTGTGGAGGTTAATAGAGGAAAACAGTCTGGCACAAAGAAATCAAAGCACTTACTTTGAGAAGGTACATTGGCCGTCCTTCATATGTTTCCCCAATTACACTGCGAGAGACCAGGTCTGGGTTCTGAGCAGCAATATCAGCAGTCCAAGCAGCTATCTGTTTAATAAGGAGGTTACATTTACTGTACTCAGGTTCAGAGTAATTAATTCACAGACTTCTAGCCAGAATGGTCCTTCTGAACATCTAGCTTGATCTAATATTTAATACAGTTTGTAGATTTCCAAGAATTAATTCCTACTTACAGTAGAGCTATATGTCTGAATTAAGATTTTCTAGTATGAATTTATCTAAACCCATCATTAGAGTATGGCTGGTGGATTACAAAACCCTTTGAATGCAAACTCTATCTAGTTATGACCTTGTCAACCCTTAAATTCTCTTAACAAAAGAAAACTGCTTTACTTGTTAAGCTAAGTAGATTGAATGCCTTAAATCTTCTACATCTAATGTTTTTCAGTTTCATGGCTCTTTTATTCATCATCATTCTTGAATTACAGACAGTAGTGCTGGACAGGGACTTGTAGGAACAGTCCACCAATGCCAGATACAAAAGAAAGAAAATCTCTGTCAATGTATTTATTATTTAAGGGAAGTAATAACAGCCTTTATCATCTTAATATTGGAGCAGATTCCCTTTGTAACAAGTGCCTTCAGAAGCTCACAAAAAACTTGTCACATCCACTCAGAAAAGCATTTCATGCCCAAATAACTATGAACTAAGAAAAAGACAGGAGGCAGCAGACAGATCTAGACAAACTGGCAAGGAAATACTAGAAATAATGGTTGACATTATGGATATTGGTGGGTTTTGCACAAAAGTCAGAGGAGCTTTTGTGCTTATTTTTAAACAGCCTTGTAAAAGGAGACTTTTTTTTTTAGGAGAGTTCTGGTGGAAGAAAATTTATTAGTTCTGTATAAACGCTTATAGATACCATCTGGAGAGGAAATATACAAATTTTCTTGCTTGAAAATTTAACAGGTGCTTAGTAGGCAATGATTGGCACAAAAAAGAAAGATTTTTGCAAGGAAAGACATGAAAGGGAGATTTGAGTACAAGGACTGTGATGCAACAGATGATAAGGAGCCACTGCAAAGAAGAGTGACATGGTCAAGATTACCTGTTAGGAAAAATGAGCATAGCTGTGAAAAAAAGGAGGGAGGAGTGGAGACGTTATGGTGGAAGGTGAAGAGCTAGAGTTGGGCCAGGGAACAGAAGCAAGTTTTTAGCAGAGGAGATGGGAGAAGGAGAGTAAAGGAAAGAGCAAGCTAGTCGTGAAGCATGTCAGCCTGGTCATTGGATTTATGCCAGAGTTTCTTTGCAGCACTGGGAGCAGAAGTAGAAGAAACAGGTGTAGGGCGATGAGTTACAAAGATTAACTCAGTAATGAGCAATAAAGGAGAAGAGGAAGGAGAGTTTGGAGGAGTTATATTAGTGGGTGGAACAGAAGAGGAAAAGGGAAGAAGGCTGAAAGCATGTCAGAAGCCATTTTAACTACAGAAGCAAAGCTACAGAGCTGATAATGTGGCAAATTTCTAGACTTTACCGTTTCCCAGTTGTTGTACTTTTCATAGCTGTGTCCGGCTGTGCGAACTTTGCTGTCAAACTGGGCGTCCAGTGCAGCCTGCAGGTTGTCAATCAGAACTCTGCAATAAGCCACCATGAAAAGTGTAAAGAGAAACATACAATTTGGTAGCAGGAAAGTAAGCACCAGGTAGACATTTTGGGATCTTCCTGGAATTAAAGCCACACGGATAGTGAAGTGAAATTTGGGGGGTTGCTTTATGAATTTGAAAACAACATAGATTAGGTTCAAATTTCAACTTCCTGCCTCAACCTTGCTGCCAGAATGATCAGGGAGCAATAGCTTCCTCCTAATTAGCACCTGCCTACTTACTCCCATACTAACAAACCTCCAGGGTGGCAACAGTTTGCTTTAGAAGAATGGCAGTGCTGAGACAGAGTCTGTGTAGAAAATGAGCTCTGGGCTGACCTCATGTTGCCAGATTGCCTCTGCCTCAACAGGAAAAGGGCGCTGTCTTGAACTTAAGGCACTGGAGGACACTCGCATGCAGCAGAGATGTTTGCCTGATGAAATTATTTGTCAAACCAAGCTTCCAAAATTTGGGTGTGGTTTTGCAGGTGGTGTTATCCATCCTCCAAGCTACATGTGAGGTAGGCTATGAAAGTAGAACACACAATGGCAAGAAAACCCCAGCATCCTGTCTGGATTGGTTTGATGTCTCCTGTCCATCTTTCCCTGGGGCTGACACAAAGGCACAGCTCATCGTTGAGGACCTTTTGCTTATATTTCAACCTTGGCTATCAAAAAATGAAGTCCTCTTGTTTTCCCAGTGCTTGTCTTAACATTCTTAAAAATCTTACACATCCAGGATATGTCCTTGATCATTTGTGATTTGGATAGAAGAGCAGGAGGCCAGTTTGTGAGGCAGCACCAGCCTTCAGAACAGTGTAAATAACTACATTGACATGATGTCATGGCACTTGCAGCTGCACTTCAAAAGAATTGTAACAGCTTGAGTTGTCACAAGGACACTCCACTCAAGTTTGTCAGGGACGCCTTCCAGACATTATGGCCTTTGTTGAAATCAAAAGATTTGTGCATGGACCTGAGGGATCATGAATATTATAGGAAAAACTAACATATAGAGAGTAATTCCTCTTTTGCCAAAGGGGAAATTCCACTGAAATTGGATTCCTGTGCTCTATGTGGGCTGTGGCATTATTGAAAATTATTTCTTCTAGAATGTTTTTTAGATTCTGTTCCCCCAGCGGCATCCAAATCAGACATGGTTAACATGAAGCCAGTAAGGTTAGGGATGGATTATCTTTGGATTTAGCAGATCATAAAAGTTGATGAGAACTGTGTGGTGTCCAATGCAGGACTTTGGTCTGGTGGCAACAACAGCGGGGCCGAGAGACAAAAACTCTCCACTCAGCCAAATGAAGTCATGAGAGTTTGATCAAGTAACACTCACTTTCAGTGTCTGAGTACATAATGTTGACAAAATATCCATCACACATCAAAGAAGTCTGATAATCAAGCTGGGCCGAGCCAATTTGCAAAACTCAGGTGGAGCTAAAGAACTAATGAAGACAGACAGCCCCACTCCACTCCAGCCCAAAGTCAACTTCTCATCCTGGATTAAAGCTTGCATAGTGATTGGAAGATATGAAGTATAAGAAGTTGCCTGGTCCTGCTCTTTCCTCCTTACCCTCCCATTAGTGCTACTCACTACAGTGCTTCTGTTCTCAGGGATGCATAATGTGCCAGTGTGGTCTATTCCTTCCGCTTATGCTGCAGTTGTGTTCAGTCATGGAAACTCAGGGCTTTTTTACTTCTGAGTAATATACAAAATATTTAAGCCAATGAAGAGCGCTCTCTTTGGAGAAATCCTTGCAATGGATCTGCTGTGTGACTTGAGTAAGCCCAAGGCTGTCCTGGGAATCTGTTCTCCCCACTCCCTTGTCCCTTCACCTGGCAACTGACTTCTCTTTGTCACCAGTTGGGGGTTTATGCCCCTCTGGCTATTGTTCTGCAGCTTAGAGAACTCAGTGGGGAGCCCCTCATGGTGGCCCTTGGGGCTCACCATTTTCTGGTTTCAGTTCCCTGATACAATCATGCAAACCCATCTGGTGTACTTTCTGGCTCTTTCTAGATCTTTGCTGCATTTTTGTCTTTAGTGGGAAATCTTTCTTGTCCCCTCTGTACTCCACCTTTGTGTACTACAGTGAGCTTTGTCCTCTGAGAAGGTCCTGTTAGTAAGACTTTGCTTCCTGTCTCTTACCTCTATCAACACTTCACCTTGCCCCTGTAAGGCAGAGCAGCTACAGTCCATTTGGACTACTGTAGGAAAGCTGAGCCCAGTAGAGGCATCCACAGCAGGGATGAAGTTTGTGACAGGAAGACCAGTTGACCAATATGAAAAGATCAAACATATTTTCCCTGATATTTAATCTCTTTCTATTCAAAATACAGTAGTGAGAACAAACTTACCTATACTCCACTCCACTTTCTTTCAAAAGATCTTCAACCTCAAAAGACTTGTCACCTTCAACTCGGAAATCAACTTGCATTTTTGGCCTTACCAGTGTGACAGAGTCGGGCTGCCAAAAGTCAGCCTGAAAGAGGACCAAATGAATATATAAATAAATACACGCATATGGCTGTGATTTTTAGGTGAGTGTATGAATGATCATGATATTGATTGTGATTAATATACCAAATTTCATTCCTATCCTATTACACTGACCTGACATTGCTTGTGAGAAGTATAACCTAAATTTTAACTGAAAATTGATTAAGAAGATTTTATTAGGCCCTGCAATTCACATGACAGAATTCAGGAGATGGCAGGGACAGTTTCACAAATGCCCGGTATTCTACACCATCTGAGTGCATACAGACTTGTGAATATTATAACTATTTTTACAACTTCTTTCATTCTTTGCACACACGTCACTGGAGGTTTTTGCCTATAAGCATTAGACAGAAAAGGACTCCTGACTTGGTAGCAGAGGGATGCTACATGAATACTTCACGTAAATCAGCTGGGAAAGACTGTTGTCTGTATGAGTGCTTTTAAGACTCAGTTCACTAAAGTTGGTATGAGGAACCTGTGCCTTCAGAAGATGTTTAGTTCAGAGTGGGCAAACAATAGTGCTATTACTATTTCACGTGTTTTTGTTGCAGTCAGCTTCCAGACCTCTGGATTTAGCGCCCTGTTAAAGATGCCAGTGAAAGCAAAGCTGGTTTGCCAACCTAATGCCATTTCAACCTTTTATCTCATGAGTGTAAGGAAATCGGGGCTGGTGGGCATATCCAACAACTATGTGTCTTCAAGTGAGATGACTATTCCAGGATATATATACTACTTCATCAATCCTGACTGATTGTGTTGTATAACAATGGTAGTTCAGGGATCTTTTCTTTGCTTAAAAGAAAAAGAAAACAAACAATCTCTTTATAGTACATGCTTAAAAGGAAGCATAGTATATTAATTTTTTTTAACATTGGCAGCACCATACCAACAGCATATTCTTCTACAGAATACTGTTTCAGCATGCTCTACTAGCCTGTTCGTTATAGTTCTCCACATCTGTACTTCATCAAAAATACCATCCTTTCATCCTACAGATAATGGTGTCTTTTTCACCAACAGCTATTTTGCAACATCAAAGCTGAAGAGAAATATTGAAAACACATTTGCTGTCTTTATTGTTTTTTCTCATGTCATTGTGTCATCATATATCTACATCAAGGTCAGTAAGAAACACGCAGCTTGGTTGGAGAGAAAGGAAGCTTTAAAGGAAAATCAGAGAAGAAAAGATGAATGAGAGACTAGAGGCCAAAAAAAAGTTCAGTTTGTTGGCAGTATAGAATTTTAGATTATTTACATGAGCAAAATATTTTGCCTATAAAGGTAAGACTTCTGGTCGTTGGAACTTCCATGTTTTACCTAATACATTCTTGAAAGCACCCCATACTGAATACAGCATTTCAGATTAATTTATTGTATTAATAAATTCTGGTGGGCACTTTGATATCCAGAGTGGGTTAATCAGATTTTCTAGGAAGGTATTGAAATGTATTTGTACAGTTCTAGCTTTATCACCTTGTCCTGTCCCTTCTGAAGAAATACTCCAGCTGACTTGAATGCAATCAAGATTAGGTCTTTAATTCAGTACCATTTTTGTTTGTTTGTTTTGTTTTTTAAAGATACATGTTAGTTGAACAAAAGGAGAATTGTTCCTTTAAAATGCAATATAGCCCCTTCCCCAGGTCCTTTACCTGCATGTTGCTGGCAAGGGAATTGATGATTTCCACCTGCTCATCATTTTGTGGAATCACACGAAACACCTTCTGCCTGAAAGGGGAGAAAAAAATTGCATTTGAGACAGGTAAGTCAATTCAAAGGCTTTTGGTCATACAGAAGAAATTGTGCAAATATGAAACCTGATGTCTGTTCTTACCCATCAAAGGCAAGATCCTGCAGATGAGCAGAAACAGCTGCAGCACCTATGAGAACCAAGAGTGTCCACATTTTTCTTATAGAAAAAACCCCCAGTTTTTCAGTTCTTCAATGCTGCTTTTATAACCTGTTTTGTCCTGCTTTTTATCAATTATACACCAGAACAACCCACTGATCGACTGATAGATTATTCCCTTGGCCTTGTTTTATTTGCATACTATTTACAATGTGTGTTTTACTCTGCACCTGTGAAAACAGCTGAAAATCTCAAGGGGGGCTGGCTAAAGAGTCTTGCTACTTGAGCTGGCTAAACTCTTGATATGAGAAAGTGAATTTCATTTACTTTGTTTTTTTCTGTTGTAGGTGAGTTTTGATTTTTTTTTTTTAATTATTTGGTTGCTGGATTACAAACTTTATAATACTTTATTGTTACTTTATGTAATGGTAGATGTCTATCAGATGTTGCTGCAGTGTGACTGGTCTTAATCACAGAGCATAGTCCTTCTTCCTGGATAATATGGGGCTGGCTCTGACAAAGGAAGAGAAAACACAGTTGGGACGTACCGATTACCTTTTTTTTTTTTTTTTTTTTTCCCAACAGAGAAGAAAAGTACTGAACTTGTTCTTTGCTCAGTCACTTCACTGAAACTTCCAAGTCAGATGTCTGCAGAACTGAGGAGGTAGAAATCTCTAGTTGCATTGAAGTTGTACGTATACTCCACATAATATATTCACGGTTCTTACATATTCTCTCATTTAATCAGAGGAAAATATCTTTTAAGTTAAGCACTACTGTGGGCATTATGTGTAGACCAAGAAGATCAAATGAAATGCAGTTATACAAAAGCATTTTTAGCTTTACCTTTTATGTTGAGCCTAAACTATCTGAGGAAACAATAGTGTGTTTGCATCGCTAGACTTGCATCTGTTTAGTTTTCATTAACGAGTACTTGGCATTAAATGTAACATTAATTTTCTGTTGATGCTGTGTCCTGAGGTGACCGATGTTTTCAACAGGGAGCCTCTAAATGACTCAGTATATAAATATATAAAGAATGGAATTTATGAGCTCACTTCTGTCTTCTGTTATGCCTGAGTGACCAGACAAATTAAAGGGATTCAGACACAGATAGTCTTGAAGATGTTCTTTAACTCCATGCCTGCTATTTTGCAGAAATCTACATATATGCATATAATATGTGGAAAAATTATTAGAAAATTAGTATATATTCATCTCAGATTAAAAGATATAGTTACAATTTCAAAGTGCAGACATTTGAATTGTCAATGACCATTTTAAGAATGAATGCGGCATCAGACACTGCACCTAATTTTTTTATAAGGTTTGCTGGAGTCAATTCAGTAAAGCTGCAGCAGCCTTATATACAATACACCTAGAAATATATTTTTAAAATCAGTTTACCAAAAATGCAGCAATTTATGCTTAACAATATGACCTATGATGAAATGTTTATAAAAGGAGACTCCACAACTGCACTGAGCCCATTTATCCAAAACTATCTTTGCCAAATCATAGGGTCTGAACTTACCCTACAATTAATGACCTAATTTGTAGAACTGCAGACTCCTGACCAGCAATAATCTTACTTAGAGTCAAGTCTCCTAAGGATGACAGCAGGAGGTATTTTGACAGAGTGCCAAAACAATACTGCAAAGTCTTCAGAAGTTTTAATTTTATGATGATGAGATCTACCATATCAGATAAAATGGTCTGATCCCATGAACGCTGCTAAGAAAATAGTATGGAGATGATCAAGGCCAGATCTTGCAATGAATAAATGATCACAAGAAGTAATCAAACAAATTGCAGATGTCATCATTCCCTATTGAGCACTGAGAAGCATCTTAGAAATAGAAGACTGCCAGATTTCAATGCTTGAGTTTACTTTTCAGAAATTCTTTGCTTTTTCATTTTGTTGGACATGATGGGGTTTTTTGTTGTATTGGGTTTTTTCCTCCAAACAGTCACTGACACAGCATTACTGCCATCAACTACTGAGCTGGCAAGCATTACTGAATACCATAATTTCTAATGGCAGTCTTTGCTGTTTCCATCCCAGACTAGGTCAGAAAAAAACAATGGCCTGGAATCCTACTTAAGTAATTTATTTTGCATCTCAGGATTGATGGTTATTTGTCAGATTAGCTCATAAACTAGCTCTAAACATTGTTTTTCTAACTGTATAATATACATGTTTAACATTTGTATGATAAAGGGACAGCATAAGGATAAATAAAGTAGCAAATTAAATTTGGTTAAGCCATCTGTTCTTTTTAGTGTCTGATTACAAGCCAACAGCACATCAGTTGGCCATGGCTAAGGAAACTTTGGCCTTTGCTTAACACTGAGTGCAGAGGCTAGTATTAACTATGTCTTTGAAAAGATTAAGAAGGAAGTTTTAATTTTTTGAATCAAGAAGGTAACAAAACCAGCTGAATCTCAAAATGAGAGTGTGTAGTAAGTTACTTCAGGACATGTATTTTGTCTTATACTTAAAGTGAGCACAGCTCACACAATAGTGTCAGCTATTGGGATTTTGTTGCAGTTGTCTGCTTTTCTGATAATTAAAAATAAAGCCTTCGATGATGTTGTCACTCAGAACGGATATTCCTTGCATTTAGTGACATGAACCATAAATAGTTTTGATGCTAATAATGGCTGTATTGCAGCCAAAATTAATTTTTGTAGTAATTTCTTATTTGAATTTTAGGAATAGCCATACTCCAGTACTCCATTTGAAAAGCTTATGAAGGCTAACTGCAGACTGATAAAAGGAAAAAATACACATCAGTGTTAGCATTTCAGAAACATCCTTTATACTGTGAAGACTTTCATCCCATTTGTTATCAAACTGAGTCCGAAAGTCTGAGGATAAATAATGTCTTTTTTTTCTAGCAGTTTCAGTAGATACAGATTTCCTGAATCAGTTTCTTGAGCTGTATTTTAAAACGTCTGCTATCTTCTAGCCACAAAATATTGTCAGTTCTTATAATCCTTGATTGACAAATTTATCCTCTTAATATTGTTTGATATTTATTACATTCCAAAAGGTCAGTGAAAAACTCTTCAATGCCCAAATCTTAACACTGCTTATGTACGTAATATAGCAAAATCCTACTGTGTGCCCCAGACCAGCCACGTGTGTTTGAAATATCATAGAATCATAGAATGGTTTGGGTTGGAAGGGACCTTAAAGATCATCCAGTTCCAACCCCCTGCCATGGGCAGGGACACCCTCCACTAGACCACATTGCCCAAAGTCTTATCCAACCTGGTCTTAAACACTTCCAGGGATGGGGCATCCACAACCTCTCTCGGCAACCTGTTCCAGTGCCTCACCACTCCAACAGTAAAGAATTTCTTTCTAACATCTAATCTAAATCGACCCTCCTTCCGCTTAAACCCATTCCCCCTTGTCCTGTCACTACACTCCCTGATAAACAGTCCCTGTCCAGCTTTCCTGTAGGCCCCTTCGGGTACTGGAAGGCTGCTATAAGGTCTCCCCAGAGCCTTCTCTTCTCCAGGCTGAACAATCCCAACTCTCTCAGCCTGTCCTCATAGGAGAGGTGCTCCAGCCCTCTGATCAGCTGAGGACGCTCTTATCGTCATTTATTTGTTAAGGTGTGTTAGTATGTGCTAACCTTAGTTTTGAAGAGTAATACTATTGAATATATTCTGAAGACCTTTGAGGGTACTTTGAAGAGTCCAGGGTCAGCAGAATCTGCTATCCAGCGTATGCCCCAAGCTTTGTTGGTACTTTCTCGGTATTTATATATTATTAATATTGCATCTTTCAATTCTTCAAAGGCTTTTTCAACTTTAGTTCCCCTGGACATGCTTATATCCTACTGTTTTGGTAGCTACGTGTAGGTACCTTTGTATTTTTTTTTGTTTTACATTTGCAGATGCTATTTAACATGTGAACAGGAACTAGATAAGGAGAGGAAATTGTGGGAGTGATGCAGTCTAGGACATGGAGCAAAAAAAGGTAGCTTTCATGACTTTGGGATGTGTTTCTACTTTTGCTATTGAATCATCAGGTGAGTAAGAGCAAAACCTGTAACTGTTCTTTTGTAGGGTCAGTGGATTTTTGCCAAGCTATCTCCTGTGAAATAGGTATCATCTTTTTACCATTGGTCTCTAGTAGTCAGGATTAAGACTGAATGACTGAATGTATTGCAGCTTCATTATATGATCAATGCATGGATTGCATAATGTTTAGAAAGTATTTTATAACCCTAGCTAGAAGATGTTGTATATACCATACGCATTCAGATTCTTATTTGCTTGAAAAAAAGCATGCAATATAGTGAAACAGAAGCAGTGAATAAAGGTATTGGCAGTGCCAGAATTCCCAGAAGCCAAACAGCAAGAATCTGTTTGGTGCCAAACAGAAAAAAAGTTATTTAAAGAAGCAATGAGAAGGACTAACCTCACACCCATTGGTTATGGACATCATCTGCTTGATGAGCTTTTTGTCATGTACAAGTGTGGTGGGTTCTTATATTCAAGCCTGTTCCCTGGCATCTGTAAGGCTGGCAGAGTCATGGCGGGACTCAGTGACACCTCAAAGGTAGAAAAAAGCATCAGGTCCTTCCCCTTAGAATTTTTAAGACACTGAAATCAGCATGTGGCATGTAGTGAGAGATCTTGCCTATAGTGAAAAGTTCGGAATCTAAAAAAGCACACGAGTATCTAGACACTCAGTACTCTTACTAATAGAAGACATTTGAAACTTTCAGCTCTCATCTTCTTGCAGTATCTGATGGGTATAGGAGTTTCTCTTCTGGTGCAGATCAGCACAACATTTACACCTATATAACGTCTCCAGCAATGCCAGAACCAGATGCTGCTGAGGCAGTGCTAGAATTATTCTGTAATGAGACACAGGAGTATCCGCCCACTGTTAAGGCCTCTCCAGGATATCTAATACGGGTTGTTAGCACGTTGTCTTCCTCAGTATTCCCCCAGTTCCCATCCTGGGCTCTGCAGGGGATGGAGGTAAATCAGGCTGTCAGTGTGCAATAATCCACCTCCAGTTTTAACAGAAGGATTTAGACAGATAGATGAATCTCCATTTCATCCAGCTAAATATGATCCAGATAGTGATGCTATATTGGAGTTAGCACAGCAGGATCACCACGAGTGGGAGTAAAGACAGATGATAGATAATAGGAGAGTCCAGGATGCATAAAAAAAAATCAGCAAGAAAAGGTTCAAGGATGAGAGTGGACTGAGCAGTTGATTCCACATTTTGGCCTAACAGAAATTTCTTTTTACAGATTGCTGCATAGTTTACTGTTCTGTATTGCTTTTTGTGTGTGTTGGCCTTCGTGGATGACGTAAATCATTAACATTATCTTTCTCCTGTAAAACGTGTTTTTCACCTGTAGACTTGATAAAGTTTGAAGCTTAGTGCTTGGATAGTTACCTTCCGCTCTGAATGACTTTGCTGAGAGGCTGGTTGTATCTGAGAGGCAGGTTGTATCAACTGCTGTTATACCTGGGCAAAGGTCAGGGAGTTCTACTGTTTCAGAAAAACAAGACCATTTAGAAATCAATAAATGTGAACTCACAAAGTTTATTCAAGTAACCCAAATTCACAAGCTGCAGAAGAAAGTAGAACTCCACTATGATCAAGAAGAACTTCAGCTAATTCTCTGTCTTCCTCCCCAACAAAACAAAAACATATACGTTAAAACATCATAAAAATTAGTTTCCTTCTTACTTTCTACCAGAGTCTGGAGTTAGAATTCATATGTCATACTGTAAAAAGGAAAAAACTACAACAAAGTCATGTAAAAAACACCAAACCAAAAAGTGCAAATAAAGTAAATTGGGTATTCTGCGCATCAATTTGTTCATGTAACAATATGTTCCTTTTCAAAAGACTCAGGGTTCTTAGTTGATCAGAAGTATTCATAAAACTCTTCCCAAAGCAATTAATTGGACTAATAATCTGTACTTGGACAGCATTATTAAAACACACTGACTGCAAAATCCACAGTGAGAGCTCACTCATTATAAGAGTACGGGGTAGCACATTAAGCTGAATGAATTAATCTTGGCACTCTTTGTTCCTCTGTGAACATGTAAGTAAACAAAGTTCAAACTGAGGGGAGAATCTCTCTGATTTAAGCAAGTGTATTGGCTGTTTGTGAGACATCACAGGGAAAAAATAACAAGAAAGAAGCTACTGAAGTGAACAAAATATGACCAAAGTATAGATTTTTCTCTGGGTGAAAAGTTCTTTTTACTCATAGAAGGAAGACAACAACTGAAGATAAAACTGGACTTCTCAAGAAATGAATAATTTACTATTTTTCATTAAACAGTTGGCTTCACAGAACAAAGAAAAACATACACAATTTAATCTTGTAGATATAGTCTTAATCTCACTTTCATGAATTTATCTGAAAATTAGTTCATTGGGACACATCTCTGCTAAACTTGTATGAAAACAACCTTGAGAAGGCAAAAAGGAAGGAAGCTGCAGAACATAAACCAACAACATTGTTGGGAAATATTTTTCTCGGTACACATGGAAATGTTTAGGCATCAGAGATAAGATAGTTGCTTTAAATTCAGATTCTGCTGTATTACACCTGTGCAAGTCTGGATGTTTAAATTCGACTGGTTTGCTTTTTTTGCTTTGCAGACCATAATTGAAACAATATTATTTTTGCCCACATGATTGGAAACAGTTTGTAAAACTCTATTTTGTAATACAGGTATTTCAAATGCTGGGACCATGCAGGTCCAGTTTTAGACAGAGGCTTTTTTGCTACTAATTTACAACTGTTTCTTTCTTACATTTCTCTGCGCTTTGCAGCTTCCAACTCTGAAATCAGATCTGCTGGGAAGGGGTGAAGGAAGAATAGAGAGAGACCATGCTTTGATCCCCTGCCTCCTGAAACATCACAGCTACCTGAAATCCTTACATTTTCTGTGAATTATTTAAAACATTTTCTCTAAAAAGTTACATTTTGATGTGGAAATGTTGCTGTAGTGCTTTATGGCAATAGTAGAGCAGGTGTCCCAAGGCCCTATGCTGTATTCTGCAGCCAGTATGTCACACCCACGATGTTCTGTGACTAAGGACTCCAGCCATGAAGTGCAGCAGCTCAGCTGCTGGTCTGGTGCAAACGTCATCAGAAGATCTGGACCAAGAGCCTGGCCAGATAGAAAAAAAATATAAATATATATATATATAAAAATATGGAATATAAAATCTATTTTATATATAAAAATTATGATTTTTTTCTATAAAAACCCATTATACTCCTACCTTGAGATGCTTTGCAGTGAAAGGAGAAGTTCCTTCCCTGCTGCAATTAGCTGGTTTTTACTGCTATGCAGCAGAGTGCTCATAGAAGAGTTGGGGAATGTTTGCTTCTTGCTGCCAAAGACTTTCCTACCCGAGCAAGGCTGCCTCTTGGTTTGTTCATTATGTTGCTCACATTTGACTTTGCTTTCTCACAGGAAGGCTTACAACAGAATATATGAGGTTTAGGATTTTGCTTGTTTCTGATTCATATATAGTTTTTACTTAAATATTTTTCTTTCTTTATGCTGCCTTTGTCCCAGCCTGTTTTCTGAATTAGGTAAATTGCTGGAACTTCTCACACGTTTGAAGAAACTGGTAATTGTTATTCACTGCAGGAAAATAGAAACAGGTCATGATGTTCAATACCTCTCCCTCGCTGAGTAACAAGCTTCTGCAGCTTGAACTGAGAGGTTTTGTCAGGGCTAAATAATAGAAATTAAATCCAGGAAGGCTGTCAGCCCTATCCCAGTACCCTTGAGATGCAGAAACTTTCCCCTTGCCCTCTGGCCATTTTAAGGTGTCTAGATTGATGCTTCAGCATGTGCTAATGGAAAGCCCTGTTCTTCATGACTGATCCATGCAGAGCAAGCCAATGGGGTGTACGCTACAGGAAGGGCACCATTCTTACGTTTATTAGGCATGAAAAGTAAATTTGAGAGGTTTATACAATCCCAGAATAAGTCTTCCAAATTATGCGAAAAGTAGAGATATTTAAGATTAAAGGAGAGATTGTTTGATTTAAACTTGGAAGGGCAGAGTCGAATTTGTTAGAGAGATTCATCATACTTTTAGTAAATAACACATGAAAATAATTTATTAAGGGCACATATAATATTTGGATTTTAATTTTTTAAATTATTTTATTTATGTTTGAGATTTACAGTTCTTGTCATATATAGGCAAGGGCTGTTACATACTCTGGCAGTGTAATTTGTAAGCAAGGGGTAAGACTGCTGAAGGAATACCTAGACCCAAGGGAAAAAAATCTGCTTCCCCTTATCCGACTGCTGTTCTCCAATTTCCATTTTGAATGAAAAATGTGAGAAGGATTCATTGGTCCTGCAGTGCAGAACTGCATGGTATTTTATAGAGGAGTGGATTTATAGACTTTCTAAGACTTTTTGCAGATGGCAAGCCCTCAGATGTCTTCAAGGTGAGTTGCTATTCATACTTTTATCCTGGTAGCGTTTATAGGTGTCTATTGGGATGGTGACGTTTCCAAATCCACATAAACCCTCTGCACTAATAAATGGAGCGCAGAGCAGCGTTGCCTAATATTTCAGGCTCTTGAGCTCGTGAAGCCAATGCCACAGGGCAAAGTAATGCATATTTGCTTGCTTAAGTCCTGATGCAAGCTTGCTGCAGGTTTTTCTGCATCTTCAGGGTAACTGTTAACATGCCTGCTGAAACTAATATATTAAAGGTTGCTGTAATATTCTCTGCATGTCCATTGCATGGTCTGGCAGAAGTGAGACAGTGAGTCTGACTGAGAGCTTTCCTATCAATAAAATGAGGATATCTGAACTGGAAAAATGCTGTTTGTGAAACCCAGCATTTTATGTAAGATTTGGCATCAGCAGGTTCATGGAAAAGCAATGGTTCAAATTGAGTGGCAAAACAGTTCAGCCAACATGCTGAACAGAAAATCTAGAAACAGTCTTTAAAAACTGAAGCTGATGAGTTCCAGCTGGATTTTCTTTATCCCCTGGCTGATCAGATGTAAAGCAGAGATAAGAAATTTGGGAGGCATGATAAGAAGTGGGAAGCCAGGTTGAGAATATGAGGTGATAGGGAGACTGAGATTAGAAAAGTCTCATTCTGTTTCTACAGCACTCTCAGCAGATTGTCATTTCATTAGTGGATGCAATTCTGTCTAAAAAATTGTGGTTGTTGTTACTAAAGGTTTTATATTTGCATGCCTAGATACCCTGCAAGGTATGTGTTCTCACATTAATGTACTGTATGTCTAAGTATTATTTAAATAAATACTCCCTTAAGCTGCCAGAACAGAGTAAAAGCAGGGAAAAAAATGTCCTTTACAGATCTCCAGGATGTTCAAAGTACACAAAAAATTAGTCTTATATGTATTTACCTTGGTATTCCAGATTAATGACTGCATCAAAATCAGGAGTTGTGTAATGCAGTTTGCCAGGGGAACAGGATCTTCGTGCTTCAAAACCAGGTTTGCTCCTTGGTTTCACAGGCACCACACTGTGTTATCCTGCTCACAAACATGTCAAGTGCCACCTTAGGTCTGTTTAGCTCCCACTACTCCTGTTGGAAAACTGTTTCTGGTGATCACTCTTCTCATGGCTGGAAACTGCCTTTTAATTTGTAGCCTTAATGTGTTCATGATAAGTGGATACTCCATTATTTGTGTACCAGCATTATCCTTTAGCTTTAGAAGAGCTTCATTTTCCTCTCTGTGATGTCTCTATGAAGAATAATCCTATCTCATCTTAGATTTTATTTTGCTAGACTAAACAAACCAAAGCATTTGATGGATTACACAAGCGCTTTTTTTTTTTTTTTTTTTCCATAGGACAGGCATACACTCAATTTCTCACTGCCTTGCTCTGTGCTGTTTGTGTCTCAACTTTGGCTTCTAACTGTGGCTATCCACACTAGCATTTCAAAGGAAAAACCGCTAGAAACTTTACTTAATAGCATCAGTGCTTTCCTAACTCCTGACAGCACCTCATGTCACACATTGTGGCATTGCAATGGCTTTGCCATGATAGCATTTTGTCAGAAGTTTATGATCAGTTTGGTTTTAACCACAACTGAAACAAGTATGTTTCTGCAGATCAGCTGATAGAGAACATGTAGGGCTGAGTATTTTAGTCAATCTTGTACTTTATTCTTTTCTCCAGTTGACTGACATTTTGCATAGCTGATTACTTCAAAACACCACTGGTCACTTAATGACGTCCATTTTAAAATCACATGCACACACAAAGGGAATTTCTGGTAAATGTTGGGTTTAGACTTGAGAACTTAAATGCAAACCCACCAAAATGTTCAAGGTTATTGGTACCAAGTGAGACCAATGGGCCTGCAGTACTTCTTTATCAAATACCTATTTAAGGGTATGTATATGTTTCTTTAGGAAAAAAAATATAGTACTTGTAGGGAAAATGTTTGTTTGATGGTTTGTGGTTGTTTGGGGTTTTTTTTTCAGATTTATGTTCTTGGCTTCAGAGTTCATGAAACAAAAGTGAGTAGTTTGGCTTATTGGAAATAATTCTGGATCAAGTTGAGAATTTTATGCAGAATGAAAGATGCGAGAATGATCTTGTCATCAACTTTCTCCTTCATTACACTCTAAGATGTGACCCTAACATCCAAAATAGTTAGAACTGTGATCTTTCTAACTGTTGTATTTCACTAAGTTCTGATGGCATGAGTGGTGGGTGGTTGGGAGGTGAGCACTTTGTTACGAGGAGGATTTGTCACATTTTACAGGGAAGTTGCTTGGAAGAAAAACCATTTCTTTTGAACCATTTTGTAGCGCTTTTTCTTTGAAGCTCATTCTTATCTCTTCATAGCCGCAAAAGGAAGGAAATACCTGCTTGCTCATTCTTCTCACATGCCTATTAGGTAAGCAAATCCTGGTTTAGTCATTGCATTCCGCTGCAGATGCAGAGGAATATGTGGTGGAGCTGTTCAGTAAGATGCCTGTTCTACTGCTGCTTCTTCTCTGGGACCAAAGAACCACAGAAAACACTGGGAAGACAGATTGGAAGTCAGAGGCATCCCAGACCTACTAACAGCAGCAAAATGAAAACTGAAGACCTTGAATGATAATAAAATGACTGAGTTGGTAAAAACTCAACTGACGGAGCTCTCATGTGGAACATATTGTGTCTACAATGTCACAGGTCATTTCCTTTGCCTTTCTCTATAAACATGTTTTTCAAATTGGTTTCAAGTTGGTCCAGCTGCTTCAAGCACAGTATATTGAAAGCATATTAATATGACAGATAACTAGCAGCTGTTGTTGGAAAATTGACAAAGCAAAGGGTAGATGTTGCTTCGGAGGATGAACGTGTGCTTTCAGGCAAAACATCTTCCTCAATATTTTGCTTCTCTATGAGTTTTTCATTGCAAAGGCTGGGCCAGTGACACAAAGAGGTCACATTCTTTCCAGACATAGCTCTAGCAAACATAGCCATGCCTTACAAGAAACAGATATGCTGATGGCCTCATTGTTCAAGGCACTGAATGACAGATAAAAGGTGTTCTTAATCTCTCTGCAATTGCTCTCTCTGTTAAAGAAGATACTGTCATCTGTTAACCCTGCCTCTGATTTATTCCTGTCCATAGAAGTATTTCTGCATTGAAGATCTTGTGATAGTGTACGTAGCAATACACGTGCTCCTGATGAATGCCAGTGTTCCAGAGGTGATCGAATCCATTTAACCATGGCCTGCCTCCTATCTCTTCAATTCAGACTTTGTTTTAATTTTTTTTTTTCTTCCACAAATACAGTTTGGTTAAAACACAGGAAAGCTACACTTTTCATGACTAAAAGAAATATCATTTTCTTTCTAACCATGGGGGTTTTTTTGTTTCTTGTCTAAAATACTGCATGCTTGGCCTGAGGAGAGAAAAACACCACAATCCACTTAACTTGCAACACTACATTCTTATTTTGTATTTAAATCTATCAAGGCACATACTGCTTCAAGTTTATTGCTGTTATGATCCTACAAGTTTCACACAATTCATATTGCCTGTAGCTGTCAAATACTGTACAGGTTCCTTAATAAGAGAGAATAAACATACACATACTTTGATCTACTTCACTGCTTCAAAGTTTAAAATGCGCTCTTTTCATGGGATTTCAAAAAATAGTTATCGAGAGGAGTAATTATGAAAGTAGTAATTTTCTCACTGATGTTATTTTTCTATAATTGAGAGTTAGATGGTAAGAGCATTATGTTTCTTTATATTTTTTCCCCACACTGTAATATACAAGGACTTTTGATTTATATACTTTTTCTTTTATAATTCACTCTGCCTTGAGGAACTGCAGTCAGACAGAAGGCTAGGAGATTGGAAGAATGCAGACAAACCGTGGAAGCATATATAAGCAACCTGACAAGCACAAAGTATTTAAAAAAAAAATAATCTGCATTTCCAATAGACTTGCATCAGGAGTTCTAGGCCACATGGTTAGAGAAAGATTGCCTTGTGTAGGCTGTTTCTGCCCATTCAGAAATTGTGCTGACCTTCATTCCTTTCATAATTTTCTAGCATTCCAGCAGCAATTACTTACATGGAAAAAGGGTTTAATGTATGTCATACTTCTTTTAATGCAGTTTAGCATCTGGAAACTTGGAAGAAACCGTCTGCTTCCTAGGGACCACATTTTGAGAAGTGCTGACTTAGGCCACAATCCTGTGCGGTCACAAGGATGCAACTGTACAGAGCTCTTTGCGGATCATTGCAGGGGGCTATATAATCTTACAAGTTGATTTTTTTTAAGTTGCATTAATACTATTTCAGATACTTGCTTTTTTTCCCCCATTTGTCCCAAATTGAACATTAATAAAATAGCTGTTTAAGTTTTATGCTCTTTTAGGAAAAATGTAATCATGTTGTTATGAAGTAGCCCAGTGCTGAGAAAAAAGAAAATATTGTGTGTTTAAACAGAAAAATTTAAGTTCTCTAAATAACAGAAATTAAACCTTTTATTTACTTTTTTTGTCTTAGCTCCTCTGAAGTCTTGTTTCAATATAATTCAGAACTAAATTCTTTCAGATTGTTGGTTTTCACTCTTGTATGGATCCTGAAAGGAGTAATTTCTGATTTGTTTGCCAGCTAGACCAAGTTTTTAAGGCTGGAGGAGAGAAGGGAGTTGTATTTCATACAAGGGGTGAAATAACTCACAGGCTTTGTAATTTATGAACATTCTTCATTGCAAATCCACAAGGTTTGAAGAATTTTATACTTTTTGCAGGTCTCTAGCATCAGTGTTATGGAATGAAAGTGATGAACCTTGTAAAGCACGTTTTCACAATACAAACGGTTCATAAATATATGTCACCGAGCCTCATGCCTCTTTCTGAATGTACAAATAACTGCATAAAGCAGAGTCTCTCCTGCCATCTTTGAACTGTAGATCCTGCTGTCAGAGTTTGTAAACTGTTTGGTGGGAGAGACTGCAAATTCTGAAAGAGTCAAAGGTAGTTCAAGAGTATCGATCTTAATGATTTCCTGTGAAACACCACCTATTAGAGGCCTCTGCCGTGGCCTTTCTAATTGTTCCAAGCTTATCACAGGCTGTATTTGTCTGCTAGAAACTAATGTCAGTACCAAGAACTGCGGCCTCAGTGCAAAGCCAACACTGTTTCTAATGAACGGCAGTGAGTTTGCCCGCTGTTATGAACTGCAGCAAGAGTTGTGAAATCTGACGCTGATATCTGCTAAGTGCATGATTCCATCAGTTTGCACTTTGCCTCAGAAGTGCCCTCTAAACCGAAAGAAAGTTTCTCGTGAGTCAGCTAGTCCCTCGCTTTGACCCGAAGCTGGATAACCTGTGTCATTCCTGATAGCTGTCCCAACTACCTGTTTGTAAAATTTTTCCAGTGCTACAGATGCCAAAATTTTCCCTCATGGGTGTTGCAAAAAGAAACAATAACATTTTGAAAAAAGCTGTTTATGAATGGATAAACTTGGTTGAACTTTGAAACGTGAAAGCAAAGTCAGGTTTCTAGTCTCAAGGGCCAAGAAGAAAATGGCAAAGGAGTGTGGCTACAAGTTCAGGGCTCCAAATACCCTGTTTGACCTGCCTGCCAAGGAGTTTTATCACCAGGCCAAACCAGACTGCGCCTCACCTCTCCTCCCTGACTGGTTTTGTAATGGTTGTCGGCTGGACTGGCTAGGTTTGGGAGAACTCTTACGTTTATCTTAAATCACCTTAAATCTCCAACTAAACTTGGACTTACCTCTAGATGAGACTGAGTCTTAAAAAGCAGCTAGATGATAAAATGTAACTGAAATTATTTTGGCAATCCCAAATAAGCCATCCCTTGTTATGAATTCTGAAGTGTGAGTTACATAGGATGCAACGCTAGTGTTAGGTAAGCTTGCGTGGGAAGCTTTTATATCCCCGTCTCTGCTACAGTCAGCTCTCAGCCCCAGAGACCACCACCAGAAAAATTTCAAACCTTTCAGCTTTTTTCTTTCAGGATTGGGACTGGTGAGGGGCACCAGCACCAGAGACAGCCTAGACCAGCCAGACAGGGCTGTGGAGATGGGGACAGGCTGGGCTGGGGAGACACTGGAGACCAGTGTCCTTCAGCATAACTGGGGCTGGGACAGACAGCCCCGGCTGGGCCACAACTGCAGCGGGGTGCTGGGCCAAGGGTGGGTGGAGAGGCCCAGCTGGAGCTCGTCAGGGCCGTTAAGGCCCATAAGTGCCCTCAGGGGGCTGAGGCTCTTCCCCAGGTGTCTAGCTGCAGTCTGGTGTGTGCTCTGTGGCAGGACCTCTGCTGGGAGCACAGCACCTAGGAGGCCTTTTTTTCTCTCTTTGGGTTGGGGTCTCTGCTGAGCCCTGTGCTGGATGGAAAACAAGCTCTTTGTGCTGGGGGAGTGAAAGGCTGGTGTGACTGCCTTCAGCTGAGGGCTTGTGCTAGGCTGCAGGACTAATGCCGCAGCCTTGCTGGCTGCCCAACAGTGAGAGGACAGCACTGCTTTCTGAGGTAAGTTGAAGGTTTTATTGGGCTTTGAATTGACAGAATTACAAAGAGCTCTTTGCCCTTTATGCTAGCTGATAAATTAAGTGAAAAACAGTCTGACTTCATGTTTTGTTGGTCAGTGTCCTGACTAAAAGCAAATGCGCTGTGAGCTGTATTCGACACAGGGAATGTGAGTCCTGCCAGCAGTGAAGTTATGCTGTGGCCGGGTTTGTCCGTGCATCTGTAAGAATTTATATCGTGAGGATTATGCTTGTTGGGCCGGGAAAGAAAGTACGTGGCCAAATCCTGATCTCAGTTGCACGTGTGCAGCTCCCAAGGCAGTAGGGCTGCATCCTGGCTCAGCACATGGCCTAATGAGGTCTTGCATGATTGCAAATAATGTGGATGGCACACTGGAGAGCAAGCGAACAACTGTTCCTTGTTTTGCTGTGCTCTCTGCACTGCAGCATCTGTTTTGCTTCATCATTTTTTAAAAGAAAACCACAAATATTTTTCACCAGGGAGCTGATAAATAACAGCACTTACATTTTTAAAAAGTTTTAGAGGGGATAAAAGTGATTTTTCTGGTGTATAAAGTGCTTATGTTTGGATTTGAGCATTAATTCACAGATTGTCTCTTATTGTTTTGTTCCCAGCTTGGGAAATCCTATGGGGTATTATCCCTCAGGAAATCACATGGGGTGATGTCTTAGCTTGATTTATTTTTATTTGTGTATCTAACTTTGCACAGAATTGTCTTTCACAGCAGCATTTTTTTATGGAGATTTGTATTTCTTGGAAAATTTGGCAAAATGGGGAGTATTTAACAATTTGTCAATGAAACTTTAAATGAAATTTGTTGCAAATTTGTTGATGCACTTGATACTGGGCTGATAGGTGTGATGTAGTAAACTAAGTTGCTATTTTAAAGGGCTGTGGTCAAAAGATTATATTATGTTTTTTCGGTTTTGAAACAGCTGTATTCTAGCAAATGACAGGCTACATGTACAAACAGAAGCAGGGCTAGCCTGAGTCTAGGCTTAGTACTTCTCTAATACCTTGTATTTCTGTAGTACTTTCTGTCTTTGCTTCTAAACAAATGTTTCATGTGGCAGATGACAATTCTTCTAGAGAAGTAGTTTTAGCTCTTCTGTCTTTCCTATTCTTGAGATGACAGAAAAGGTTTAAAAATTATTATCTATCGAAAAGGATATTTAAACTGTGGTGGGATCTGCGTAAAGAGAAATATTCAAAGGTTCATGTTATGACTTCAAAGTTATGACTTTGGGTAGATTCTGAGGTAATCTCAGATATTTTTGTAACAAGAAATTTTCTTATATATATAGTTTTCTAATGTCTCAAATACATACTGTCTTGTTTCTGTGTTTCTTAGGTAAATATCTGTTTATTGTATTGTTGTTTATGTTTATCCAGCATCATAAATATACAAATGAATTTACAGAGCAAATGCATGGACTTGTCTCCCTTGCCTGCACAGCATTTCATTTTAAAATTAGATATAACAAGGAGGTCAACAACAAAGCAGGGGAAACTCATACATGTGAATTGGAAGAGGACAGAGAAATTGGAGAGCTCTCTGCTCTGGTGAGGCTCTGTCCCTGTCAACTCCACACAACTCTCTGCTCTCACTTGGAAGAGCAGAACAGGAAAACCCTGCTCCTAGAATTGGTGGCATAAGCACAGGAAGAAGGTGGTCACCCCTTCTGCACAGAGGAAGTGGCCTGCAATACCTACCTGTTTGACAGATATATCTGCTTGGTTGGTTGGGATGGGGGCTGCTGCATTTTTACCTTGCTTTATGGTTACATGCTGATGGTGGGCTCTGAAGTGGCATTTGGAGGGAGCTGTTGTCTGTCTAAAGCTTTGAGCAATTGTTTGAAATGATAGGGTTAGGATTGGACTTTTTTCAGTTTATGGAAATAATGTGATTAAATCAATGCCAAGCTTCTAATAACATCAGAGGATACCAAGGCAGAGCATCTTGTTTGGGTCCCTGCTATGAATAATTGTAAAAGTTCTCTGTTCTGTGGAAGCCTTGTTATGCGACCTTTAAAATGAAAACCCTTTTACATTTCATGACTGAGTAGAAGTAATTTTTTAGCTGTTATAAGAAAGGTTTATCTTTGTTTACATCATGATATAGGTGTTGCTGAAGTGCCTGAAGGACTTTGTGTAGACTTGACTTTATTACAACACTGATTTTTCTTTTTATAACATTTATCTTTCTGTCAATATTTCTGACTGAATTTATTAAAATTGTTTCACAACTCTCTTTTTCTCCAATAATTCCTTCACTATAATTGGACTGCATATTTTTCTCCTGTTGTGCAGCATAATGTAAATACAGGGAACATTGTATACAGTGTAAATATGAAGTGCATATTATTACTTTAAAAACTCTGGGTGACAATAATTACAATTATAAATTATTACAGAAGTCTCCTATTCTACAGTGGGAACTTCAGTGAAATGCTGGCACTGGATAATTAGCTGGTGCTAATCTGTGTCTTCAGTTTTGGACAGTCCAAAACAGTTTTGATGTTTCCTTTCCTGATATAAACAAAACCAGCTTCTGAAGTGTCAGAAAAGAACAGTTGTTCTTAAAGGGCTAATCGCTACCAGCCTTTGTCATGAGGTTGTAATTGTTTCATGAATTCTGCTTCAATCAGGGAAAAATACGCTTAAGTGCCAATAAAAGTTTTTATGCTGCTATGATTTCCTCCTGACTCATCTTCCTCCTCCCAATTTATGGCTTTATTCTACTGTCTCTGTTACTAAGCAACACTGTACGTGGTTTTAATGCAAATGATTTGAAACTCTCTGATAGTGAGGCAGAATAACATCAGGTTAATTTCCTGATTAATATATGCTATATGGGTAGAAAGTTGCTTCATAGCATAAGGAAATAAAGTATTTAATTTTTTTTTTAATTTTCTAGGTTGTCTTGTATATATTTAAAATAACCTTTCCAAAGGTTAAAATAACCATCCAAAGGTCGGATGGATAGAATTCTTGGTTCCATCATTTTGACTTGATCTGTTCTGTGTTGAGCCACCCAGCTGACTGCACAGTGTACATGCCTTGATGATGCAAGTAGTTCTCTTGTGGTTGCATGCTATACTTTCCCCTCTTACAAGAGGAGATAAAATGATTGTTCAGATACTATTTTTTGCTTCATTTCTAAAATTAATGGTAGTACGTGGGACTTTTTAGAACCAAGTGTTGTCTTTTCATTCAAATAAAATTCCAGCTGACATCAATGTGAACAGGATTCAACCAGTGTTCATGCTTGTTTGATAAATTTCTTCTGTTCACCACAGTACCACTCCCCATATTGTCAAAGCTCTTCAATATTGTGCTTGCAGGTGATGGCATATTTTTCTCTTTTTTTCCTTAATCTTAAAATTCAAAGTCTCATTTAACAGGCTAGCAATTATAATCTTGTCCTTACAGCAATATCATTTTAGATGGAAATAAAACAGATTTCAGCACCACGCTACAGAGATCTTAGGAGCGGTGTTTAGACTGCAGTGGCTGCTCACAGGAACAGCTGTGACAGGTTTATGTCCAATGTTTGCAGAACTGCTTTGACTTTACTTCTCTAGATCAATGGCAACGATTACTATTACAAGGTGGAATTTGGAAGTCTAAATGTAGAATATTAAAGGGTTTAAAGTATATTAAATACATGTTTACAACTTTGATTCCTGTGATGCATGAAGACTTACACCTTTCAAACAGCCTGAGGCAACATTGAGCCTTCAGACAACTGCCATTTAGATAACATCTTAGTTTGAAATCTACCCATTTTCAATGTAATGAAAATACTAGTGTGTAATGCAGCTCTAGGAACCACATCTGCATTGACCTGTCTTCAAATGTTTCTTGCTGTGTGTATTTTTAAACTTTTTTTCTCTTTGCTTAAAAAAATATTTTATCTCCCCTTACTTAGAGGCCCTCTGAAGGAGAAAGATATACTGAAATCACTGCCAGCAAAATCCTGTCAAATGCACCATCAGCAGAATGAATAGTAGGCCAGAAATCTAATTTAAATTTTAAAAAAAATAATGTTTAAATCATGATTCAAAACTTGTGCATAAGAATGTTTGTTTGCTTTTGTATTTGGTAGAGAACTCCTGAAAGAATTGCACTGTGCTTTTGGGAAACCAAACATTTCCCAAATTAAAGCATATAGAGAAAATCCTAGACTCCTGTGTTTTCTGTGAAAACACACATTGAAAAACAATGTGGGATTAACACAGTTATGGAGCACATCCTTAGTACTGCCCATGTGTTCTTCTCCACTGCTATAGTGCACTTAACAGCTATGCATGAAATACTCTCTGTGGGTTAGGAAAAGAACATACAGTAGAAAAAACGAAAGTTAAATGTAGACATGATTAATTGAATACAAGACTTTGCTAAATAAAAACAAGCCATAGTATATTTCAGTATGTATTTACAGTACACTAGTGTGCAGCAGTGGCACGTGTATGATACGTACTGGATAGCAGTCAGTATAATGTATTGCCAGTAAATGCAATACTGCAGGCATTGCAGGTGTTTCATTGTAGGTGAAATCTACGGACGTCCCTGTCTACAGTATTTTTTTTTCAGGGCATCATTGCCTCTGTGGTTGTATTGGGCCAGAGGAGTAAACTTTATTTGCAGTAAGCAAAACTGGATTTCATGATGGTGTGCTGAGCACACTAACATCCTGTGCAAGTCTGAATGTCGGAGGTGGTGATCTGCTTGTAGCTGGAAGTTATGGTGCTTTACAGTGTTGCTCAGCTTCTCCTGTGACACAGGCAGATCATCAATCAAATGATATCGCAGGAGAGATAAAGGCATGTTCTGTCATGGAATAACCTTGTCAAAATATTTTAATTAACTTGGCAGAAAATTTAGCCTTTAAACAGCTCCAAGATAAGCAGTGAAGTGTAAGGAAAATTTTATCTTGCATGTAAAGTTCGCAGTTGTCTTTTTGGGTTGGAGGTAAGAGGTCAACTTTTTGGGTTTTTTAGGTTCTTTTTTAAAGGTACCACTTACTTTTCTGGTGTCTTGACAGTATTATGATCCAGTCCCACATTTACTTGTGGGTCGCAGTAATGAATGTTGATATTTTGGCACCGATGTGTCCAGCTTTTGGAGTATATTTGTATGTGTTAGCAGTAAGTCCCACAAGAAAACTGAAGTTAGATGCTTAAAGAGACTATAGGTAAAAGAACTGTAGGAACGTATCCCTTGGTAGAATATTATCTAGCCTTGAGCAGTAAGTACAATGTATTTTTCCAATAAAGATTTAAAGTTTTCTTTAATTAACAGGAAATTGAGTCACAAACCTTGTTGATCAAAACAAAATTATGTGCAATTGCAGAATTTCTGGGGTGTGAACTGTACAGATAATGTACACTTTCATTTAGAATCCAGCATTCCTGTCAGACTCTGTTCTGGTACATGTGTTGGGAGTTAAAGCTAGAAACATAGTTACTTGTAGGTTTGATGAGAAACAAAACTTGAAAGAAACAATCTAACTATACGGTGTGAAGATTAAGTTAAACCAACACTTAAAGTTATTTTGGATTGTTTAATATTTTCAGTATTTCAAAATACAATCAGTCTTATGTAGATGCTTCTGTGGAAAAATGCTTACTTTGCACAGTTATGTTGGACAGAAACCTGTCTAAAATGTGATAAATTCTTCTGAAACAGCTGTGCATATTTACAGTCATGTAAAAATTACAGATGACAATATAGAAACCTATCATAGGTAAGCAGAGAAATTCAAGAATACCAGAAATATAACTTTATTGGATTTAACATGTATACACTGCACTGTATAGCACAGCCTAGTACATAATATAATTTCTCATGTACACTTATTTATGACCTGTCTTTGAAAAGTATCCTGCAAATCATATTAATTCCCTTATTTATAGGTGCTCCTCTACAGAAAGAGGGCTTTGGATCTGCAAATTTTTATCATGCTTGGATCTTTTTTTACTGTGCAAACCTGAATCCTTACAAAATATTAAAGAAAAAGCTACTTACATGAATAAAAACTTGTGAAAACAAACTTATTTTAGATCCTTTAGTATCTCATAGCTCTTCAGCAAAATTAAATATGCATTGCACTACTATAATATTTTTGTGAAATTACTTTTAGTTTGGTTTCTGATGTGGGGTTTTTGTGTATTTGAGTATTGTGTGATAAACTAAGCATGAGGAGGAGTTCAGGTGAGGTAGGCAAAGCTCATGCAAGTCTATATGCAGTACATTGTCGTCTTTTTCCCATGTAATTATCTGATGGGTTTCTAATGCATAATTTAACTTTTTTCTTCTGAGAGAAAAGTCAATAGTGGCAAATCAGTTACTAATACCTTAAACACATCCATTGACTGAAACAGTTCTGGTTATTGATTAAATTTCATAAAAATGGCTGAGTTTACGTTTGCTTGTGAATATTAGTGGGAGATGCTTGAAAATCTGTGGGTGTATGTATGGGGTTGTTCCTCACACATAATGTAAAATCTTTCAGTATTTTCTACTCTTTTTGCTTATTTACAATGAGAGAGAAGCTTTTTGGCTCATTTTGGTTTTAAAAAACAAATTTATATTTTTTAACTTAATGACCCTGTCATTAAGTTAAAAATCTTTGCAGTTTTTAATTTGTTCAGAAACAGTCTGCTTTCCACCCTATTCTAACAATTTTTCACCCTCTGATTATGCTGTATAGCTCTGAGGGATTGTATGTGTCTCTGTATACGTATACATCCTCCTGCACCAGAGCCTGTGCATGACTGTAGCCTCACAGCACTGCCAACACATGAAGCTCAGGTATAATTAAAATACACAGAAAATAAGTTATTCAGTAGAAAAGCTTTAAGAATTTCATAGGTCCAGCCTTTAACTGTTTTTAACTTTTTTCCAGTGTGTGACACTATAAAACAGAGTAAGAAGTGGGGTTTATTAGGCATATGTAGGATTAAATTCAATTTATTTTCATACAAATTCAAAATGGAAATATGTGATCTATTCCACCATTCTTTTCGGGGGGGAAAAAAAAGGCACCAATCATCTCTATTATGCTGGAACCTGATCCTGTTTCCACTGAAGCCACTGTACAATGTGGCACTACTTAGAAACACCAAAGCTAACTCTAAATAGGTGGATATATTTACATTGAATACTCAGCTACAGGCAGCCTGAGTCCAACTTTTCAGGGCCGTTATTCCCTATGTAATGTGATCCTGTATTTGACACAGGATTCTGGGTAAATCTGTGCCTATAACTTAATTTAGCTTCTAAAAAGTTAAGCCTAAATTCTCCTTTAACTGCACAGAAGAAAAACAGCTATTTGTTAAATATCCACTCCAAGGAAACTTACTAGTTTAGCTGGTTCTGGGAAACACAAGTGAATTGCTGAACTGTGGTTTTACATGTGATTCTGGAGCTAGCTGGGTATCCTTTCCACTATGAACTGCAGGCACAGCCTGCAAGAGTTTAGGGGGAGCTCGGTTAGACTTTGCATTAAAAGAAATGAGGAATGGTGGTATAAAATATTACAGTATTAGGTAGAAATACTTTGGTAAGGATGCTATTGTCGAAGTTATATAGCTATTGATATACTGATAATAGTGTAGTACTTACAATAACACAGAAACATAGCTCTTTGCTTTGGATGGATTAATACAGCAGTGGAGATAGCTTTCACAAAGAGATCTACTGATGACGCGTATGTTTTTGGTAATACTTCAGACAATGAAAGTTCTTACATAATAGTAGTAAACTTCTACAACAAAAACCTATTTCTATTGAATTAGAAAATGTTAACATCCACCACTTCACAAATTACAACTGCACAAAAATATTTAAAAGAAAATAATATCTAGTTCTTGTTACTTAATTTACCAAGTACTTTTAAAGCTGCAGGCCATGGCACTAGTCTGCTAAAAAGATAGCACAATGCTGCTCTCAAACGTGGTCTGTACCTATTTCTTGAGAGTCTAGCTGCATCTGCAGAACTCACCAGTGACAATGAACCTGACAGTTCTGCCGTTAACATTGAGGATCTGTTATTTCAGCCTTGGTAATGAGGTCACTGTTGAAACGGACTCAATGATTGATAGAACAACCTCATTGCTTTGCACAAGCTGGTAGGGTGATGGTCTGGCCAAGCTTGTAATGTGATGTAGAAGAGCAGAGCTGGAGACCCTGACCTTGTGAGCAGGGTAAGAATGGTTTGATATGTTCTCAACTGAGCAGGATGGAATTAATAAATTTAAAAGAGCCTATCAAAACTTTCTGGAAGTTTTTACTACTTAGCTGAAAGCTTTATTCTTAGGTTTTGTGGTTTGTTTTTTTTAATCTGTCAAAAAATAAAATTAAGTATTTACATTTAACACCAAATACTTCCAAAAGCAAGCAAGTCCCTACTTTAGACCTTCTGCCCCGTCCCAAATATTTGTTTCTCCTTTCCATGGCAAACTTCTCCCTGGGAATACTTCATTCACTACAGTATACTTAGGAGGTCAGTAAGTAAATCATTGCTGAAGCTGTGCAAGCAAAACTAAACCAAACCTGGGAATCCTACTACATTCTCTGCTGCTGTCAGTTTCAAGTAGATGATGAAAATTATCACCTAAATAGTAATTCTGGTAAAGTAAAGGACTTTTGGCCTCATACTTACTCTATAACATCTTGATTAACAAAGTAAACATGAGGAAATTGTAAAGCTGAGAAGTCAAATTAATCCCTGCTGTACCTGTAATGGTTTTGGTGGAATTTGGGCTAACCAGTGCAGACTATATAGTATGATTTAGGATAGGCATATAATAGGCAAGTGAGTTGAGAGTAGAGCATGAACATGAGTCATATAAAGTACTATTGCACAATAAATAGAAATAAATATTGTGCATGTACATGTCAAACATAATGTGATTTAGTAATTATTTTGCCAGCAAAAAGACAGTATTCATTCAAACAAGTCAACAGAATATAGTTGTGACAGAACAGGAGCTGTGATTCCTGTAGTTAGAGCTATATGCTGTCCCCATTAATACTGGCTTGAGTGCCTCGCACCAGGAGAGCACAGGGACAAAGAGTTTGTCAAGTATTTTACTTTGGTCATTCTGAGAATGAAGAGCACTTTGAATATGCCTTTTAAAAAAAAAAAAAAAAGGCATACTATTACATCTTAATTAACTTTGTGGTTTTTTTAAGATAGTGGGAGTTTGTTCTTAAACATATATAGCTAGTTCTTCTTTTGATATTCTCAATTCAAAAGTTCCCCAAAGAGGGCAAAGTCATACAGAGCCAAACCTTACTCCCTCCTCCTCTATTGGCAAGGAGTAGGTTCTTGCACCAAAGGATACTCTGGCCATCTCCTACCTGCCTCTCAATAGGGACCATACAGCCAAAGGTCCATTACAGTGGCCAGATCTGGCCTCTGTCACCCTGCTGCTCTGCACACCCCACACACAGGTCTCCAGCGGAGTTTTCAGCAAGTAGGTGGGCAGGAGAGTGTAAGGCTCAGCAACAACAGGTTTCTCAGCACCTGCGTTGGTTGCAGCTAGATGCGTGATGGAAAGCGGTGTGGGTGTGTGGAGTGAAACGGGGACGACTCAGTTTGCTGCTGGTGTGGAGCTTTGCAGGGGTGCCCACAACTGCAGGATGTGGCTGTACACAGTACTCCAGAAGAGTTTGCTCTCTGCTGCTGCCCAGTTAAGAGTTGCTGGAGAGTTTTACCTCTGGATACTTGTCAGTATCTATTGATTTGCATAATTTTTTTTTAAGGAAACACTACACTAGGATCCATAGTTGTTTCGCAGCAGATGACCATTTTCCTACCCCTTAAGAGAATAAAAATTTTCCGGCATTATTTAACAGCAGCTTTGCCCTCTGATTTCTTTGCCTATCAATTCAAGGTCAGTATTGCCTTCAAAGCACATCAGCTGCAATCCCTTCCTGCCTTTCCTGTAGCAACCCAGCCAAACGCGCGTGCTTGTGCCTTTCCCCATGACGCAGATCGGCACAGGTGGCAGCAGCAGCCTAGAATACACAGTGTCTTAAAAACACAGGATCTGGCATGAAATGATCAAAATCATTAACCAATGGCTTCTCTCCTGTTTTCTGCTGTAATACAGTCATCTTTAGCATTCACAGTCACTAGATTCTGCTTCTTTTTCTTCTTGGTGATAAATGAGTCCTTTCAGCTGAATACTTAGTTATCACTTGCACAAACGTGCTTTTCTATTTTTATACATATATACATTCTCTTTGGAATGGTTCTTATAGTAATGCAATCAACTTTTTGCAAATGAGCTACCTACTGTGGTTGGGGACACTTCAAAGGGATCAGCAGGTGATGAGGAAATACTTGCTTAGCCCCTGTCAAGGAAGTTAACAGATGGATGAGTTGTATTTCATTTCTACAGGAGTTTTGCCACAGGTAAGGATCTACAGATCCATCAGGAGGCAGGGAAATGGTGCTGTGTCTGCCTTTAGCAACTTTTGAGATGAAAACCAAGTTTGCGGCTGCATCCAGCAGGTGGCAAGCACGGCACACTGAATTATGTCTGAGAAGGAGCTGCTTCTGCCAGGGGAAGCTCCTGATGCTGATCAGCATGTGCCCATGTGTACAGGAACAAAATATCATACAGATAAAGGGCAAGCTCTGTCGGTCCTTTGTCAGCTTCCTGAGTGCTGAGGCAGTGGTACTGCTCTGGATGCTATTTATAATGCGTGGGACTATCCCCATATTCATTTTTAACGAATGGCTGTCTCGCATGCAAGGATAGATATAAGCTGAATATAAAGCATTATATATAATAGGAATAATTTAACTGTGTCTTTAAATGACACATTCAGGTTTCAAATTTTGACATGCTATCTTGCAATTAAATTAACTTAACCTTTAATGAAAGACCATTTTTTAACAAACAGCTTTAAGTGAAATTTTAGTGAATTCTCACAGTGCCTTGCAACACATATGAGTACAGGTTGTTCCCATTTTGCACTTGGAAGAACAACGGTAAAACTGAAGAAATTTCCCTTAAAAATAAGTGAATGAAAGAGCAGGAAGAGGCGCAAGATTCCCAGACCTGGTTGTAGTCCCATTTTTTTTTCTTAAAAAGTACTAAACTACAGAAAACTTTTGTTGTGTTTTGATTTAAAATAATTTCCTGAAGAAATAATTGAAAATAGTATTTGTGTATAAGAGACTGATAATCAGAAAATATGGATAATCCAACCACTTGCTACCTGAGACAAATGTTTAATGTTGACAGATGTATAACTTTGAAGATTATAAATATTGCAAATTCTCAAGGGTCATGTAATTGTCTACATGATATATGTAAAGTTTTGGAGTTTTTCTTAAGTTTTGCTATGTAAAAGTATTTATGAACTCATTTATCTTTGAAGAGAATAAATGAGTGTGAATCAAGAATAAATATTTTCTGGAGCTCATTATTTGAGGTAAAAAGGACATATGAGGATATCATTAGTTGAAACTTCCTACAGTGCTTATCACCTTTTCACCCCCATTTGTACGGAGAGTTTGAGCCAGACTTTTGTTCTGATTTATGCTAGCATCAACTTGAATTTGTTTCGTACACACAAAAAAAGGCTCTACTGAGGGGAAATACTCTAGGCTTAGTTTCGTATAAATGGAGAGAAATTCCATAAAAGCCAAGAGTGAAGTTTGGTCTTGGATGTTTTGTGATGTGACTAAAAGCATTATTAGTTAAACTGTAATAGAAGCATTGTCACGCTTTTGCTTATCAGAATGTGAGTTTATTAAATGCCCAGGAATTTGAAAAAATGAGTGGATTTGATTAGTTGGTAACTTCTCTCATTGAGTGTACTGGTTGCTATACAAAAATAGTTTGAAGTTTTCTGATCACCTCTGTCCCAGACCTCATGTTTTCAAATACAGAATTTCACTTTTAGTCACATAGAGTATGGAGTCAACCCCCTCCATAAGTAATGTTCTTCAAAGTCAGTGTGGCATATCATCAGGAAAGGTTGAGTGAACCCTGGTTTTGTGTGTGTATATACATATACACTTATTTTTTTAAACTACTATAGAAATATCCACTGGGATATAAACGTACTTTTATGAAGTAATGTTTGAAAGCTGTGAGTAGGAATATAAATCTAAAAATATATTTCTTCTATATTTAATAAATAAATCTGTGTTTTATTGCATATATTATTATGAAAAAACTGCCATTTTAAAAAAGAAAAATAGCATAAATCAGAATGAGACCAATTTCAAGGACCTTAAATTTCCATTTCAGTTTAAAATTGGGCCTCTATATATAGCATATATTTTCAAATATATTATAAATATGATGGTATGACATTTATGTCACTAAAAAACCCCTCAAACAACAAAACAAGCAGTGTAGCTCTATCAACTTCTTGAACAAAATTTGGAATAGCTCATGTATGTGCAAAAAAGGTCCTTCTTAATTCATGTAACTTATTTCTTTAAAAAGACCTCTGAACCTGTTAGTTTTCTCTACCCTTCTTTTGTAGTTCTGAGTAAACTCTGACGTGTCTGTCCACTGTTCATGTTGCTTTCAGTAAAGAAAAACAAAATGAAAACCAAGCAGTCCTCTTCACAATGTAAAATAAAAGGCCACTGCTAAACCTTTACAGTGTGATTTCTAGTGTTTCTGTAATGAGCAGTAAGCTGTGATGTTCAGGGCTGCAGATGAATTTTGTCATTCTTGCTGCTTCATTCACAAGGGTGTTCAAGGAAAAAAAAAAGTATATTGCAAAATGCATCACTCAGTGTCGAAAGACCCAGCAGTCTTTTTAGCGGGCAAGCGTATATTTTCTGGTGGCCGATATGAGAGGGAGCTCATTTTTGTTGTTAGGCTTGGATGTGCGCTGACGTTTGGTGGAATGTATTTTATTAGCTGAAGGAAGTATTTTTTAAAGTTTTTTCCAAAAAAAACATAAAAAAAAGGATTCAAACAGTTGTTGAAGTAAGCAATGCAAATGGTGAAGGGCATAGCCGTATCCACAATATCGGTGATTTTGCAGTCTGTTATTACATGTAATTGAATTAATACATCCAGAAAAGTGAACACTTGATGAGGAATCCAGGAAAAGAAGAAGAAAAATACTATTGCCACAATCATCTTAAAAATATCATCATTTCTAGTCTTATTTTTTTGAATTTGATATGCCTTCTTCAGGGTTTTCCAAATTAAGGTGTAGCTTGTTAATATGATCAGAAAAGGAATTAAAAAGCCCAGCAAATTTTTGGATAAACCCAACCCAACCCGGAGCGTTGTGTTATTGTTGTCATACCGAAACCCACAGACTGTCATGTTCAAGTTCTCGGCAAAGAATATATTACGGTGAATGATGACGGGCAAACTGGCCACGCCGGCGAGAAGCCAGATGGCAATGCAAGTTATTCTGGCAACAAACATGGTACGTCGAATTCGGGACTTCACGGGATGTACTATGGCCAGATACCGGTCAATGCTAAGGCACGTGAGGAGGAAGACACTGGCGTATAGGTTGAAACTTATCCCTGCTGATGCCAACTTACATAAACAGTTGCCGAAAGGCCACTGGTACTCCATGGCTGTGTAGGCTGCCCAGAGTGGCAGAGTTAGTAAAAAACACAAGTCAGCCAGTGCCAGGTTTAGAAGAAAGATGCTGGCTACTGTTTTTAATTTCATGTAGCAGTAAATGACAATAACGACCAGGCTGTTCCCAAATATGCCTATGATAAAGATGATGCTGTAAACAGTTGGAACCATAACGTAGATGTAACTGTGCCTTCCTGAAACGGGACAGTCAACGTGGATTCTCTTAACGGTTTCTTCAGTAGAGTAATTTGGGACCATCTTGATCTCTTCAGCTGTAACCTAGTTTCAGGGAGACAATGTGAAGCTCACACCTAGGAAGGGAAGAAGAAGAAAATATGATTCATGACAGGGGTTTAATTTTTAAAAAGTTTCAATTAAATGTCAAGTTTTTGTCTAACACAATGTGTCAATGTTTTCAAATCTAAAAATAAGCCATATTCAAGTGTTTTCTCAACCAATTTCTAGTCTAATATAGACTTTGCAGAACAAAACAGAGGTGCAAATGTTAGGATTTGGCTGAATGTTGTTGGATTCTTTTTAACATCAATGAAATCTAACAAACTTCTTAAAATTAACAAGGTTCCAATTTAAAATAAGACTGGTTAATGAACATATGTCAAATAATAGTAGAGGCTCAAAATAGCAGATAACTATAAATTCAGGAGAGTCTTTGTTTGGGTGTGGGTTGTTTTTTTTTCCATAAATAGGTAATATATCTAATGAGAAAAGTTATTCAGATATCTCAGAAACTGCACTTAAACACTCTGAATACCAGTTCATTCTGTAAATGAAAGTGTAATGCATTAAGAAAATAAGTGAATTCAGATAAGGGTACTCATTTTGATCTCTGTGAATCTATTTTTTTCTGTTCATTAAGATTCTTTGAGACAATTTTTATATCACAGAGAACAAACACAATCTAGCGTTCTGTTGTACCACAAATACCTTAAATATTCAGAAGTTACCCAGCTCCCCATCTGGCTTGGAAATATGGTATTTAACAACTAATGAAGAAAAAAAAGATCTGTGAAAATCCAGATGTGTCAATTTGTTGCACATTAATAACTTCAGAAAGAGATTAAGAAGGGTGCAAGGGGGAACCACAACTCACATTACCTTTTCAGTTACTGACAAAATTTATTTATCCAAGAGTTGTAGTCTTAGTGTATCAAAAATATTTCTGGACTGCATTAAGTGTATGGAAATGCATGAAATCTCCTTTACAGGGCACGGGTTTGGTTTGCCAGGGCTTGTGTGTTCTGAAAGAATGATTTCCTTATTAATGACTTACAGCATATTACCTGCTTCCTAAAGTCATAAGTGACTCTGATAAATCTTTTCCAGAGTCTATAAATAGACAGTCTTACCTCAAAAACTGAAGATTTAAAAAAAAAAAAAAATTCAATAGCTGCTATTGCAGAGTAGTGTTTATTGCTGTCTGCAGGATCCTGACAGCTGCCAGAAAAACCCAACTTGTGCTGCCTCAAACACAGATTAAGTGAAATATATTGGGTTTAAAACAAACAAACCCCTTATAAATGTAAGTCACTTTTAAATAGGTAAATACATACACCCTAAACCCCTGGGCAAAATGGATGCATTCAGAAAGAAAAGATGCCTGTCACTATAGAAATATGGCCTATGCTGTTATGGAGGTGGTTGCTCATTATTTGCGTTGTTCAGCACTGATATTCCTGTTAAGTGCAGAATGCTACTCTGTTAAGTGTTTGACATGTTCTTGCTGGGAGACAAACCTTATTCCAAATGGATTGCCTTTTTAATAGGGAAGCGAGGCATAGATATGTCTCGGCAAAGCCCATGCAGGAAGTCTGAAGCAGAGCTGGGAGCTGAACCCAGAATATGGGTTGCAGGCAGCATCTTGTGAGCAAGGTCACCCTTTGGCTCTCAATTTATTAGCTTTTAGAAGACTTGATATTTCCATAAAGCTAGCAGGCTAATTTCAAGATTTAGGATCTTGATAATTCTATCAAGTTTGGAATATCTAGTTAAATGTTGAGATGTGCAAATGCGACACCTCCCAGTCTCTCCATTCTGTGAATTAATCTCGTTGCCTCAGCTGGTATAGATGCCTCAAAATTAGATCAGCTATTTTTGCCATGTTTAAGAAGTTAAAAAGTCAAGCAAATACAGCTGACACAAACAAACATAAACCATTCTGATCCCGTGTGGGACTGTAATACATCCTAAGCAAAACTTCCTAGCTTTCAAACTATGCTGCATCTAGAATACATGGTGTTTGGCTCTGTGGAAGGCCATGCTATCCATAGGACAGGGAGAACCACAATAAAAAGATTTTAAGATAAATCGTCTTATCTCATCCCTTGATTGTGAAAGTACCCAAGGAGATTTGACAGTAACTGATGGGTTCACGCAACATCAAGGTCTGGCAATATTTGCCTTGTTCCAGCTACATGCTGGTGCTGTGTGGTCTCTTCGTTATTACAGCCTTTCCTCACTTACACACCCACTGAGATTACAGCCCAGAATTTGGTCAAGAAATAGTACGTTACTTCAATTTACCTGTGTAAGACTGTAACCCTTCTGGAATTAAATGTTTTGGTGGAACACTGAAATCAGTGTAATTGCGCAAAGGATGCGTTTGGTATGTTATCATTTTAAATTATATTAAGGAATTACAATCAATAAAGAAATCCATCACTATTTTCAGTAAATGAAAAGGAAGCAGAAATATATAACGCGGTTGCTTTTGAGTAAATAGATATGGATTACCATATGCGTATCTGAAAACAGTTTGAATATTGCTGTGAGAATGGATCTCGTAAGAGCCTTATGACTGAAGCACAGTGAGGCACTGCTAATCCCAAGCCAAATTTAAAAATTTCCTGGAAATTTTAAAGTTTCAGAGCTAGCCTCAGGTAGATCTGCTGCCTTGAGGACATCTGTAACTTTGGAGCATTAGGAAAAACTTCAACACAGGAGAAGACAGTAATTTGTTTGGGCAGGCATGGGCCCATAGCTGTGGTGAGACAGGGCAGCTGTGGTGGTGTGAACTCCTTACAGGCAATGATTTCTTTTCTGTACCACTCTCATCTTTGCTGTTATTCTCACTTGCCACAGTTCACCTGCTTGTCCCAGGATCATGGTTATATACATTTTTTTGCAAAGCAGATATTTCTAGGTGGGAAGTACTGCGGATTGTTTGAAAATGTTACAGAAATAGATGGCTGGTACAGCTTTATGCTGCCAGAATTCACCAGAGCAGATTAAACCACTGGCCAGTTAAATGCAAGTATTGAAATTGTGCACATTGATAATTCCATTTAAAGCATTTCAAATGACCTGAGTTAGCATAACGATAATTGGATCATTTTAAGGCTGATACACAAGAAGCTTTTTCTAAGAGGATTGAATTGATGTGACTGTGAATGGTGCGGCTACATCAATCTCAAAGCAAATTATCTGGTGAGCAGCAAACCCGTGTTGTATGTTACTGTCCTGTTTGACCTTTTATCTTTTTTAATTACAATGATTATAATAAGTCACTGATAATGAAATGCTTGAAACTGCTTTACCAACTATTATTTACCACTCCATTCATTGCTTCTGTTGGGTGAACATGCATCCTAATTAAACTGCCTGGGGAAACAACAAGGAATGCTGAGCCCATGCAAGGTAAACAGCACTTTGCCTACTGAGAGATAAGATAGCACTGACTGGCTTTCTGTGAGAACTTCATCAGCTATAAATAGGTAAGCAGGTGTCACAAGTCAGATTTTAAACAAAAAATGTAGCTTTGATATTTGCTTTGACAAAGACTAAATAAACTTAGGCTGACCAACCTGACACAGTTTAGCTACCTCACCATTAGGTAATGTGAGGGTTTGTGGGTTTTTTTCTTCTGATGTAGGTGGATTATTTACTTTTCTTACAATTGAGAAGATATTTCCATGTTTAAGAAGATGACACATCCTATTTTTATATAAAATTATTGCACAGGGAGAAGAGAGGCTGAAAAATGTTTGGAACAATATGTTCAATATATTAGCTATGTTTGTTTATTTCTGGTGGCATAAGCTTTTTTCCTTTGAGAGTTTAGTGTCCCTCCTTTCCTAATTTCTTCTGAAGTCTTCCAGTTGCTGAGAAACTGATGACACTTTACACATGCTTTATTTCACAGCCTTCCCCTCCCCCCCCCCAGCAGAACAACCCCCTTTAATCTTTGTTGCCTTAATGAACAGAATTTCTTTTTCTTCATATGCCTACTTCAGTGTCTTCTCTGCTTTCCTGGAGTTCCTGAGCAGTAACACTGTGAAGCTATAGACTCACCTTTCTCCTAGCTCTTTTCTGCTGTTCCTTCTAACAGTCTGTATCCCCTACTCACAGCTTTCCTAAGTATTTTTAGTCCAGAGTTGATAGGTGAATTGTGGAGGGTGAGAGAAATGGAAACGTTTGAGCAAATAAAGGCACGTAATTCAAACCATTGTGGCCTCACCGTGTGCCTAGGCCTCCTGTCATCACTGCCACTATCTTCCACAGAGGTCACAGTAAATGACAATAAATCAAAATATTACTGAAATGAAACTGCAATAGGCAGTACAGGACCAGAACAGAGTCTGTATGTCCGTTGATGAGCACCAAGAACAGCAAGCAAGCTTCAAAAGATCTGTATTAGTAACTGTCAAGCTGGCTGTTGCTTTGCAATTTTGGATCAGGAGATGGTCTGACAGGAGAACAAATGGAATTTGCAGGACCTTGTACTGGCCTGTGTGTTGTCATTTAATAGCTGTTCTCGTGGTCAGTCTCTCATGAAGCAATTGCCAGTCTGTTGAAGTTGCTGTTAATTTTGTGGTGTTTGCTTTTCTTTATTCTAGAGTATAGTATTTATCTTTTCAATTCTCTAACCTGTATGTGGATTCTTTATGACTTCCCCTTGCAAGAGCTGAAGCTGGTTCATTTGTTCTAGCTCTATATAGCTGGAAAACAAACTGCCTGTGATCCTTCTAGGATCTGGTTCTTCTATAACATCAAAACTCAAAATTGCTTATTACTTATTTTGTGCTAGCAGAAGACCCATTGCTGCTACCATGTAAATGCAAACTGTTTATGTACTCTGACCTTCTCTGTAAGAACTCTGTATTTATTTCCTCTAGCATACTTCAAAAGAGTGTGCTCTTCTATATGATGTTTTCATAGTTTATTCTGAAAAGAATGAACATCTCTTCTGTTTGTTTTCATAGACTACTCTCATTAATTTTCCCTTCATTTCCCAAGTATCTTTCAACTGTACTCGGTTTCAGTCATAAAATTTATGTGAGAAAAGGACAGATGAAAGGACTTTTTCCTCTGGGAAAAATCAATGCTTGTGGAATGACTGAACAGTGGAATTGGGGGGATTGGGTGATTTTGAAGGGGCGGGAGGGGAATGTAAAGGACAGTAACAGAGTTAAGCATAGTGACATTTAAATCGCTTTGAAGTTTAACTCGTATAATATATATTTCGACCACTAGAGGTCTGTATTTCCTATTTTAAAATAAGAGAATGGCGCTATTTTATAGTCAGTGCCATAATTTTTCAAAATATCTCCTTCCTTCAAGCTTATTTAAGATGCAAACATAAGGCAAAATACCTATCATTGGTACATTTACATTACATAAATGCAGAAGTTCAGAGTGAACTATTTTATCTTCGTATCTACTAGCTTATATCTAATTTCCTTTATTCTAGTACATTCCTGGTTTTGCTAACCTTCAGTCCAGTTTTTGCACTTGTAAATCATGGAACAAAATCCTGATATTTTATTTTTTTCAAAGACATATGCATCTTAAACTTTCTAAAGTTTTTGAGCCAAATTAAGAAGAATATTTTTAAAGGGAAATGAAAAGTATAGTTTACTTTAAAAATGCAGATGGAAGAATAGTGACACCTACTCATCGGACTAAAAGATTATTTTAAAACTAACTAGGCATGTTTTTAATCATACAACTCTTTCCAAATATCAGCCAGGGAGTATTCTTGAAAGTAATTTTAGGTAATTCCAGGTTAACTTGACTCAAACAGGTATTTTCCTTTTTGGAGGAAGATATTTTTATTGTTGAAAATGCCACTTCAGGACTATTTTTAATCTTTTTTTTTTTTACGTGATTTAAAGGATGTCTGAAAATTGAAAGGCAACATGATCCTACACATTTTTTGTTATCCAAATGGTGATTTTTAGACCTCAAGTGCTGTATATATTTCATGAATTGTAAACAATTTAACAATTTGAAAATTTAAGCATCTGTACGCTTTTTAGAGCGCCCCCCTCTTCCCTTTTATTAATACACCTGAGTTTGTCATTACTCCTTTGGACAGTGTCAGTGCATGATAATTTTACTCTGTTTCAAACTATTTACCTAAGTAGTTCTCTAATGCTAGTATAGGCAAACAGCTTTCAATCTAGGTAGAGAAGAAAATTTGACAGTGTTATGGTGACATTTATTTTATAGTAGATGAGCAAAGTAGAATCAAAACATTGATATTAACTCTATTGTCTTGTGCCAGATAAGTAGACATGATCAGTGTCTTGTCCTATATTTATGTCAAATGGGTTATACAGTGTCAGTACATCTCTATGCACTTAAGGGATGTTTGGGTACAAGCATATGACATTTATATCTTGAAGCTGCTAAAAATAGGAGCATTTAGAGACAATACAAGTGACATCTACAGATAGTAAACTAACACGCAGTTGGACAGATTTAAAATGCAGACTAAAGAAAACTAATCTGTCATTTGCACTCTCAAGGACTTTGTGTTAGAAATGGATGTGGCAAAAATTGGCGTGAAAGACCATCTGTAAAACACTATGGGGCTGTGGAGTGATGAATAAAATCTTCCAAGTACTTTTTTTGGACATTAAATGCTTAATAATACTACAATGTAATATGTCACAATTTTTCTGTATGCTTTTTTTAACAGCCTACAGTGTAATGATATCGCAGTTGCAAATCTAGCAGTTGCAGCAGCAGTGAAAGTTTGGACTACCTTCTGCATATGCTCTTGTAGTACTTAGAGTCAAGAAACACTGGAAATATCTCCGTGCTTCTTAGCTCTTTGGCCAAAGTTAACTCTACCAATTCCTTCCTCAAGTATGTTTTTTTTCCCAGAAGTTGGGAAATTCTGATGTATGTATTTCTATAAAATTTTACTTGCAGATGTTAGTGCCTAGGAAGAATTGCTCAACTTCCAGAGTTTCTCAACCTCACTAGAACTTAGTGGTTTAGTGAATGCTAGCATAGTAATGATTAAAGGGGTTTTCTTGTACAAAAGTTTGACTGATTGATCCACAGCGCACTCATAGTTAGCCAACAATTTTTCAGCTGAGAGTAAGTTTCAGTATTTTAGTTTATAGGCTTCATTTTTCAGATCCTCCAGGTTTAGGTTTAAAAGTAAACATTGTTTCCTGGGAGGTTTTCCTCTATATACACAAAAATTTGTTCTCTCCCCTGTTAAGGTCAGGAAAAACATTCTTGGGTTCAATCAATGTAGAACTGGACTCCAAAACACTGAAGGATTAACCGTTCTCAACATGCAGTGTGTTTATCTAATCTCTTGGGGAAGATCAGCGAGGTGGTGGTTTTAGGGATCACTGCTTTTGGCTTGACAGAGTACCCGATACTCCAGATACCTCAGATTTTTACACATAATTTTCTGATCTCTTTCTTTCACATTTATCCATCAGAGCGATCTCTGTTTTCTTTCTTTGACCAAGGTTGCATGAATGTGTTGCAAACTCTCTGGTGTTTAATATGTCTTAGGTATTACATATCCTTAAGATAGGTGAATATAAAATTATCCGCACAGCAGTATCTTAAAACTAAAAAGATAATTAAATAAAGTACAATATATTTCTAGCTTAATATTTCTAGTTCAGTACATCTGAAACTAAACATCAAAATGCTAAGCTTCAGAAAAGATGAAGTCTGAAAGATGAATCTCCATGTGATGTCCCTTTGTTCCAGTCACCTCAGTTGCTCTGTCTTGACATGAATTAAGATAATCTTTTCTTTATTTAGGTTATTAAACCTATAGCTGAATTAGTTTTTAAATGTGAAAAATTGTTATAGCAGGAGGCAGTTGCTGCTCTTGTTTACACCACAGGGTAAAGAATTGCCTCTTTTTCTAAAATCATCGGAAGATACTTAGACATATTAAGATTTTGAAATGAGGGCATTAACTTTCATCATCAATCCAGCATGGATTTTTGCACCTCTGTTCTAGCCATTAGCTTTACCAAAAAGGCAGATTGGCACCCCCCTAGGAGATAAAAATGATCAATAATCAGCAGGCTAACCTAAAGTCTGCTTATCAGGGACATGTCATCTCCTCCTATTGCTAACAATGCTGTTTACTGCACATTAAATGACAGGAAAGAAAAAATAAATCTATTGCAGATCAAGGTTGGGCTAGAAGTTCTAGGGTTTTCAGCACTGACATAAAAAGACTTTTGAAGGGCAACACAACGTAAGGTACTATTTTATTATGCACATACAGCTTACTGCATGTTCATAACTTCAGATTTGATGCCTAGTTTTGTAGTACGTTTAGGGTATTTGGAAGTACCTGAAAGAGCCAATAGTTAACAAGAGTTAAGCCATCAAGTCCCAGAACGAATAAAAGTGAGATTAATTTGAGCTGTGAAAGGTTACATGCTGCACAGTTACTTTCTCTGAGTGATAGTAAACGAATGGATTAACACATTTCCTTTATTGCAGCTGGAATTGCCTATATAAAATATGGTGTGTCCCATGTGTTCATTTTTAATGAAAGATAGAAATCAAATTCAGGTTTGTTAAGTGAGAGTGAAATCATTTGATGAATTTTAAGTTTCTATTCTGATAGCTTAGTTCCATGGAATAAGAAGTTTTGAAGTATTCTTTTTCTAATTACACAACAGCGCACATCCTACACTAATGTAGCTTCCAGATACCTAACCACACACCTAAAATTTCTATTGGGACTATTATTTCCATATGGAATGAACCATAAGTGTCTACTGTGAACTCCTCCAACCTGAGGTTTAAGGGAATTTACATTGATTCAGGGCTTGATCCTGACATATATTTCAGCCTTGTATTAAGGCTGTGGAGAGGCAAGAGAGAAAAAATCTTACTGAAATAAAAAGCACTGCTGAAAGCCCTTAGCATGCCTTCTAACAGAACAGAGATCAGCTACAATGAATGAGGTATATTACCTCCTTTCAGATCAGGTATAAAATAGCAGTTTGACTTACTGGATATTTCATATACCTATAAATCTATCTTTAAGGTTATGTGTTCTTCACTGAAGCTTGTGGGTACCTTCATAAGTATACAAAAATACCAGTAACAGCAACTGTTCTTTCTTCCCCACTTGTAGGGGAAATACTGTGTTATATTACCATGTTTTCAAGCATGTAGAGCTTAATAAGGAGTTACAAGACATTTTCCGTGCTGTTTTGAGTATCATTGGTCTCTAGTCATTCTTATTTCTTGCTGGAATGAATGTCTTTGTGCATTCAACACTGAAAGAGTTCTTAGTTTCACTGTGCAGATCTTCGCAGTATTAGTCAATGATTTCACTGGTCCAGCTATCACCTGGAGAGTGGCCTTTTGGGGGGAATAAAGGCTACTTCCACAAATTGCTGTGAATGCAAGACAGAGGCTTTCTCTTCTACCGCTGTTCAAGGAAGAGACAATGTTCTGAGCAGCAAGGAGAGACATCTAGGCAAATAGCTTGTTGCTTTGCTGGTTTTTAACAATATATGAATTTATAAAGCCAATAGTTTCAGCTCTAGATGCAACATGGAGGTCCCAATTGTGCCAAGAATTGCTGAGGCCAGAACTGGCTCTGACAGGAAGAAACAGTACTTCCACATAAAGAATCTTTATAGAACTGAGGATCTTGAGGTTTTTTATGCCCATTTTGAAATTCAAAACTATTGAAAAGGTGTCAATGTGATTATCAAACCAAGATCATCTCCAATGCTCAAGGAAAGGCAAGTTTTCTGGATTTTCTCTTCCTATTGGCATTCTGTGTTTAAACCAGCTGACTTGTCTGTACATCAGCCACTTGCTCTTTCTTTAGTTTCACTGAGGCATCAAGAAACTTGCCTTGTAGCAATGCAGGGGCTAGTCTTTCGTGGCACACTATGCCCACTGGGAGCTCTTTATCTTTACAGCTTCTTGAACACAGAAGAACATGGAGTCTATAAATATCAAAGATCCTGTAGTAGGAATTATGCATTTATGATATCTAAAATACCTGAAAGGATGATGTTTTAGAGTGCTGCTGCAAAAGGCAAAAACTGTTGTAAGGAAGTTGCTTTTGCTAACTTAGCAAAGCACGTAGCTACCATGTGCTTTTACCATGTAGATTTTCCAAAGCTACTGAAACTTGGCCAAGCTTTGGGAAACCTAACCCCACTGGAGAGGATGATGCAACTCTGAAGTCACTACGCACAAGGTCAGGCAAATGCTGGAAATCTTGCATGCAGATTGTTGCTCTTCCGGTGTTGCATGAATAGTGACTTTTCAAAGCAGCATGATATTAAGGGCATGGGCAATGTGGAAGGGTAAAGGAAAGGCAGCTGGACTTTGCTAAGGAGTCCAAACTGAAAGGTTTTAACAACTCGTATGCACCAGCGTTGGTAGAAAAGAACAGCTAGCCCCTCTTTTGTTAAAATACACAATGAAAATTCATAGCATATGGAAATTGTTTTTATACAGCAGAAAGGAGTGAGAGGTTAGTAACCTCAGGAGTGCTACACAAATCTCTCTTTTGGGAGTTGAATGAAATCTTTGCCTCTTTATAGGTTATTATTTACATTCTGGGATTTACCATTTGATGATCACAGTTACGGTGTAAGTAATGTTTTGGGACCTTGGGAGTAACAGCTACTCACGTAGACTATGGCTTGTAGAACTGAGTCACAAAATATTAGTGTCTCATGAAGATTCCTTGCTCACAAACTGTTACTCTGTTACTGACTCCAGGACATGAGAGGACACATGTATGTATTAGCTCTTCCTCACAGTTTTTGCAGCATATAGAACTCTAACACGTTGTTGTATTTTAATTTGAAGCCTAAAATATTATAAGTGTGCATTACTGCACAAACAGCTGTTGGCCAGAGCAATTTCTGCAGCACAGGTCCTTCTACAGGGACGTGGTGCTACTTCCACAGGCAGCTGTGAGGAAGCGACAGGTACACAGTTCAGTTCTCCTCTGACTCCCCTGCCTCCCATCATAAAGTTCCTCTGCACTCTTGGCTTTTATTAATTGAGATGAGCCAATGACAAAGGTAAATGGTTATAACTTTTAGTTTGTTACAGGTAGCTGTACTGCAACATAATGAGTGTGAAATGAAATGCATTGTGTTGTGAAACCTGGGTCCTTTGTGCTTTTTTTGGTCCAGGGAGAAAAAAATGTGGTAAAGGATAAAATGTCTCTCATTCTATTAAGAATGCTAAAATGCCAAAGTAAATGTGTCCTTAAAGGATGGAAAATATGGGTAATAATGGGGAGGCAGACAAAAATAAGAAAATTTCAGTATAGCCAGGTAAGGACTGGCTGTAGGAAGGGTATTACAATCTATTCTGTAGAAGTCCAGATACTGAGTGAGGTCAGTAAGTATATGCTTACCAGCCTCTGGGTAAAAACAGGTAAAATTTACGTAAGTTTAAACTCTTGCTTATATTAGTGGTTGTTGACAATTCAGCAGAAAATGGGATTTCATGCATCTAAATTAGAAATGATAATGTTCTAAAATGGTTAATATATGAGTGACTTGCCCACAGCAATATGCAATCATTGTCAGAATCTTCTCTGTCGCTGGCAGAGATTGCAATAGAACATGGAATGGAAAGCCCAACATTGCAATTATTTCTTCACAAACCAAATCCCCTACTTTTGGGAGAAAAGCTTTTTTGTGAATCTAGGTGCAAGTTCTGTCTCTTTCTATTTTACAGCTTTACTGTGAAAGACCCAATTCAATCAGTGGTGTTACTAGTATAAAACTGCTGAAAGTGACATTTTAATTAGGTTTCTGTTGCTTCCTCTAGGCAAAGGTGTTTGTAGGAAGAAGGGTAGGGGACACAGCTAATAGCTTTGTAGACAAAGATGGGAGTTGATAGGACTTCTTTGTGGAATTTCAAGTTAGTCCGAAGAGACACTTCCTTGCTTTGTCCTGGTAGTTTATTCAGAGACCGTGGTGCCATTTGCCTACTCTCCTACAGTCATCTACTTTTCCGCTAAGCCACAAGATGCAGAGGCAAAAATGAACATTATGCAGCTTAAGCTCCTGAACAACTTTCCTTAGTTAAAAGCAAGATGATAACATGACAAGCAATGAATGTTACCTCTACTTTTTTGGTATAATGAACTGCCTTTCTGTACTTTCTTGTAAAACAGTAAGAAAGGTGCTACACAAGAGCTTATATACATAGATTTGCTATAAGTCATGCAGCAAATCAGTAACATTGTTTCCAAGCATGTCAAATTCTGATGTGTGTGAGGCCCTACCTCTGCATTAATCTTCATTTTCCTGCCATTAAGCTAAGTCACCAAGGTGGAGCCATGATACCTGCAATAGCTCTACAGGCTTAACACGCAGCCCCTTCTGCAGGATGTGCTCTTTATTTTCAGTCACCCACCCCCACAAAAATAGAAGGCAAGTGTAAATTAATGAATAACAAGCTTCAGAAATGCATTGTGCAGGGCAATACAGTTATCTTCATCTGCAACAATGGCTAATCTGTCAGAAAGTGAGAGAGAAAAGAAACCCTTAAAATTCTCCGCTTCTACTCCAGAGACTGAGAGACCTCTGTCAAACAGAGGTGTTACACTTTCTATTCTAATGGAAATTAGACGAGTTGGCTGAGTTGTTCATGTTGCACATTGTTATCTAAAAAGACTTTCCCTCTCTAAAAACCTCTAACAAATCACATCCCTGTTTCTTACCTATCACCAATGTGGTTAAAGTGACTGATACAGCTTTTGCTTTGACTAATGAAAAAATTAACTGAAAAGCAAGCACACATGCAGATGCAGCATGTCTATGTGGACACAGACATAGCACTAAATATCACTAAAGTATCTGTCATGTGAACTAAAGCAACGAACGTGGAAGTTTTATCACTATACTTCCAATACCATGGCTAGTGATCTCCACATAACTTCCTACTAGTCAAAGTGTTATGGCGCCTGGGAAAACAAACCTCACATTGAACTTTTTTAATTTTGCCTTTGTGCTGAAAAATAGTGTTTGCCTTTCTGGAGAAGGAAAAGCAAGTGTTTTGGAGATTTCTGTGCAAGGAAATGGACGTTAGATTTCAACACCTTTGTTCAGAGGAAGCTTTGTCTTCCATGTGTCATAATTCAGCAATACATAATAGGATTTGGTTCACTGTGTCTGATTTGAGACATTTGATTACTTTTCTTTTATATAATTAATTTAGATATCCTTACAGTGGGAAAATATCACACAATAGCAATACTCCTCAGAAAAGACTTTTCCTTAAATGAGAATGTTAGGAACAGCCTGGAGGGAAAAGTTAAAAGATTAAAAGCAAAGGATCAGCATGGAGGCTTCCTAATGAATACCTCATTAGGGTCAGAAAAAGGGAACTACAGGCAGAAAGGATAGAAAACAGTATGAGTAACTGGTAAAGTACAAGCGTTTATTCAGAGCAAAAAAAATCTTTTAAAATGGTAATGCAGCTAAGCCCAAGAGAAGTTAGTATCATTGTAACTTTCAGCAAGCATAACATGGAAAACAGAGGCCCAATTGTGCTTTCACTTGCACAAAACTCCTGTTAAGGGCAGATCATTATGAGGACTAGAAGAAAATCTGAGTAGCCAAATATAAAGAAAAGCAATGTATCTGTGATTTTTGTACAAGTCAATTGGACTAGTGAGGTGCTAAGGAGTCAATCCAAGAGAATGAAAGGTCAAATACAGACACCACAATGAATGTCAGTGTGAAAGGTATTATCACCCATGAAAAAACTGAAGATATGGTGATCCTTAGTGCTTTGTCTGGAAGGCAGCAGCCTTAATAGAATGATACCAAAATAGATGTTCTGCCAAATTCGTACAGCCTGTTTCCTGTTTTTTTTCAAAGTAAAATTTATTGCTCTATTTTGAAAATAAAACTCATTAGTGAATTCTCTTTACTGTCCTGGCTCTGAGACATTCCTTGTGGGTACTGAGTACCAGCGACAGAGGTAGCAAAACAAAGGAGGCTGTTACAGCCAGAGTGGGAGCTGAGCTATGATGCTGTGACTCAGTGCATCCTCCATGAAGTGCAGTCTAGGTTCTCAAGCAAACGTAACAGCGCAGATGCTAGGAAAGGGTAGCGCTGTGCCTTCCAAAAGGTGCCACATGAGCTTTACCTTAGTGCTAGGAAAATTACCAATTGAGCTGAGCAAATGCTTGGATGTGTGGCTGTCCTGTACTGATATGGCTTTTTTTGATGGTATGTTTAAGAACATGGAACAGCATCATAAAATGTATTTCAAGGCAAAATATTTTTGAACCCTTTTCCTTTGAAGTGCTTTTTTTAGGAAGCACATGGGTAAAGAAATATCTTTTACCTGAAATAAAACCTGATTTGAGAAAAAGAAAATCTGTAATTGTCTTATCATGGTAAGCTGTTAATAACAAAACCAAGAAGAAGACCAAGACAGAAATTTAACAGTAGAGCAGGAGTCCCTCTTTGAAAACAGATGCTGATTCCTGCCCCATGCTTTCCATGTCTGATCATTGTACGTTAAGCAAAGAACCTGAGGAGGGAGGAAATCTTGAGCAACTGCCAGGAATTGCGTGGTAGCACACCAACTCTTGGGCTCAATGTACCTTTTGGGGGGGGGGGGGGGGGGGGGGGGGGGGGGGGGGGGGGGGGGGGGGGGGGGGGGGGGGGGGGGGGGGGGAACGTAAAATTGTATAAACTTTTAGGTTTGGGTAACAAGAATTGAGGGGTGATAGGAGAAAAGATGAAAACCAATAGGAATTTATAGAGAAAAAGATGAAAAGGCAACATACATCGTATAAACTCAGGTCAGGAGGGGCATGCATGGTTCCTCAATAAACAAGTTCAGGCTGCAACTTTGTATGTTATGTGCTGCGTCCTGCAAGCAAAGGGTCGGGTTAGGCTGTGATGATGCTAAAGCAGCGTTAAATGGAGGATAACTGCCAACAGAACACTTTTTAGGGAAGTCAACTAGTGCATTTTTCTCCCTTGCGTAAGCCCCCCCAACATAAAAGTACAGCTGTTCAGTGGTTTTCTGGAATGTTTTACTATTTGCATGGGTCTCTCTGAGCTAGAACTGCTGAGGCACAGTACTCTCATTGAGTGTATCCCTCCCAATTTTCAGAAAACTGAGGGGACTCAAGAATGCTGTTTTGTTTTTCTATTTCTGTTCCTATATTTCATCTATGGATTATTAAATTCCACTAGCCAACAACCTATCAGTAACTGACAAACTTGTATGACCTAGGAGAAAAGAAAAGAATAGGTGAATTAGCTGAAATGAGGCATTTGGTTAAATCATTCTTTGTTCTGGCCATAACTCTAATTACAGCTTTCACCTCAAACAATGAAATACTGTCTAAATATTGACCTTGCCCAAATTCAGTACCAGTTTCTTTAGATATTGTCAGTTACCTTTTTGCTGTAGCCTGCTTTTTGTCTTGTCTTCAATCACGCCACTCACTGATGCATTGCCAATCTGATCTCACTGTCCTGCTGTGAGGTCATCTTCAGTTATTACCCATTTTCTGTGCCTATAAGAGAAATGCTACTCAACTACAATAAAAGCAGATAAACACCACAAATAGTAACCAAGCACTCTAGCTAGTGTTGTTATATAGTGGATACCTGGACAGTTTTGATATCAAACAAAACCCAAATGGAATGAAAATTGTAAAAGACACCTGACATCCCAAAATCTGTAGTTCTTTCAGATGATGGTGCATCACAGAATACTAACAGCATGCCATTTGGAGCGTGATATTTTCCTACCCTTAGTTGCAATTCACTTGAAAGCTCAAAGTAATTTTAGTATAATCTATCTTTTATCTGAAGATAAGGCCATAAATGATTAGACCAGCCATTCTATTTCATATGTGCTTCGTCTCAAACAATCATAGCTGTTACGACTTAGACAAGATGACTTCTTTTCACTTGTTTGTTACAGCTGAGGTAAAAATTTCAAGTAGAAGTATCATAAATCCCCTGGTTTGTCAGATTTGTTAAATTCCCTAAAATGTTAAAAAATTACACAGATTCTTCTAGGGTACATATGTCAATTACTGTTTCTTTTTTTGGCAAAGGATAAGTTTTAGAAGATGGTACAGAACATGGTATGAGTGCTCCAAGTAGTACAATGACTGTCTATTGGTGAATGTGATCTTGACACAAATTTGTTGATGGAAAGGGAACTAAAAGAAATATTGTGGTTAGTAAAAGCTTACTGGTTTGCTTTTCACTGCAGGGTTTTTAGGACCAGGAGGAGACATAAAATGATACTGTTATTAGTAACTTTCTGTACAATAGTGGCTGTATATAAGAAAACAGCTCCACTGGAGCCTTTCTGATCTGCAGCGATTGGGCCTCATGCATGAGGTCTATATACCTTCAAGCTCTAAGAGTAAATTACGTTGCCACCTACTCAAAACTTTCCAAAGTATTTGAACTCACCTTGTGTATACGTGCCAAAATTTTAACTTTGCATCAAATTTTAATTCCAGGCAAGTAGCTGAGGTTCAATTCTCAGCAATAGCAACCTGTTTATTCTTGTTAGCATGGTGGAAACTAATCCAATAGTGAAAAGAACAAAATAAGTCTTCCCTCCACTTTCCCCTCTCTTCATAAGTGATCCACATTTTCTATTTTGTTTTCAGAATTCCACGAGACTTCTAAAAGTTTCTCTTTGTGACACTCTGCAATTTTATCTTACCTAGGTTCTCAAACCTGATCCTAACAATGTAGAGGCTGACTTCTTGAAAATACCATAGCCTCCCTTAGGATGAACTGTCCAAAAATCAGAACTGAAAAATTGTTAATATTTGAGAGGAGCATATGGTAGAACACAATATCTGTGTCACGGCACTTCTGATGGAATTGTTGCACAACTGAGAGCATGAGGCACAAACATCAGCAGTAAACTAGATAAGGCTTGCGAACTGAAACAAGATTACCCAAAGGCTAGAGATTTAGCTAAACATACAACAGAGCCTACAACACAAGGAGACTGCCGTGAGCCTGTAGTGGCCAGGCTATACCCTGACCCAGTCCTTCCAGCTGTAAATCTTACCATGCTTGCAACTCTGAAGGGATTCTGAGATTATACTTCTCTTTCTGGAGAGAGATGATGGTTCCTGCCAGTAACACTGTCAGAAAGCGCTAAGGGGTTTATTTTGCTTTGCTGTCCACCTCCCTTCCCCTGACTTAACCATTTGGCCACTTTCTTCGGCAGATCTAATGTACTGCCCAAGCAGATCTATTCATATGCTGATAAATCTTGATAACTCATTTCCCCAACTCAGCTTTAGGTATAACATATTCAAATTAAATTTTAGTCTGTTTCTTCTCTTATTGAGGTGTCTCCTGGAAGAAAACCATTAAATTCAGCTAAAAAAAGCACAAGATTAACCATATAATGCAAGTCAGACATGGATATTTATGCATTATTTTAATGAAATACTATGTTCTCTATCCAAGCCAAGACAGAATGTGACCTTTTATGAACTCACCAAGGCAGAAAAGCAGACTTGAAGTGTGGGGAACACAGATACATGCCAACCATTCAGGAACAACTGGATGCTTTTCACAGTGTGATTAATGCTCTAAAATTTGTGCAGTAATAGCCACAGGAGAGATTATGAATACTCCTGGTGGCACTAGTAGCTTCTGGACCTCAAGAAGGTCCAAAGAAAAAGGAGAGGTAGTGAGCAAATTGGGAGTAATTTGTGACTGCTTAAAACATTTTCAACTAATAATATACTTTTGCATAAACAAGAGTTTAACTAGGACGGTATAATCGGAGCTTGTAGTTTATGTAACTTTAAGTTACCATATTAATTACTGGAGCCATAGTAAGGAACCACAGGCAGTGCCAGAGAAAAGGACTACCAAAATGTATTCCTTTAACAAACACGGAGTATAAAATTACCACAGTGCAGAAAACTTAAGAGTGTAGGAAAATGCAGTGAGTGCCCATTATGTGAAATAAATTTTTAATGGGAATTAACTCCAACACATCTCCATATCTGCAAACACAGTCCACATGTTTCAACAGAATTATTCTAGAAAGTGTAACTAAATCACCATGTTTATGTTCTGCATCTGCCTCTGTTTTTATAGTACTACAAATAGCAAAAAGAAATGAGATAAATTTTGAGATCTTTAATAAATTAAAGATTATATTCATTCAGCAGGTAATACAAATACAAATCATGCATCTTCTTGTTCTAAGCGGACTGTAAAAAGCAGGTTGTGGAGTTGTGACACGTTAAACTGAAAGGCAGCACTCCTCACTTCTGTAGTGCTGTGGATACTGGCATTTCAGGCTGGTATTTACTGCCTTTTTAAACCAGTAACTTCTAGGTGCAGTTTGCACATGCTGTCCAGCCCAAGCAAGGTACTGCTCACAAGCAAGAGGTAGGACATCTCACACCACTCCATAGGTCGGCTCTCCTCCAGTGTAAGAATTAACTCTGTTTCCATCTACTACCTTCACAAAAGTAAGGGGAGAATGAACCAACTATATTAAATTTTAATGATAAACGTGACTTCCCTTAATTGTACAGGATCACTTTGCTTTCTCAGTTTAGCAACATAACCTAGGAAGTACTTTATAGATGTAACTGATTTTTCTCTGCTATGTAGTTCAAGTTGTAGAGAGCAAAAGAGTACAGAAATACCATGTTTCTGCTGGAAAGGCATATAGTTAAAATTCTTAATACATGAGTGAAAGCTTAATTTGTAGGTATTTCATCATATCTTTGAGAGATACTGTAATTTAAAAGATCATGGTGGCAACAAAAATGGACTGCCATAGTCAGGACTGTGAAACATCTGTCTGACGCTAAATCAGAGCTAAAAGAGACTTTCTACATCACCATGGTAATTACCTGCTTCAGGCCATACTCAATCCTCCTATTCAGGCAAAAATCTAATCATGTTAGCGGTGTGGGTTCATGCAAGTGAAAAGAGAAGATTCCCGCCCCAAACAAAAACCCTTCTTTACCCTCATCCCTTTTCGGGGCTTGTGATTTTTCCTGAGCCCATTCACTATCCTGCCCCACGCTATGCAACATAACACAAGCAAAACAAGTACTGCTACTTCTGGAAGTGATGGAAATTTACAGTGAACTGTAGCATGCTCTGGACAGAATCCTGCTGTTGCTTATTGCTACACATCTCATTAATTCTAGTGGATTTGCAGAAATATAACAATGGGTGTAACTGAATCCTGCAATTTATTGTTTGTACATAGTGTGATCTGATTTGACTTAGTTACCAATGTGCCAGCTTTCTCGGAAGACTATAGGGCTTATGTGCCTGTAAATAACTAATAACACTTTAAGTGTTTTAATGTATGGAGAGTGGGAGGACAGTAAGTATGTTACAGAATTTCACCTGAACATGTTGAAGAATTCTAGTCCAGTTTCATTTTTAAGAGTCCAAGCTAAGTTTAGAAGTTGGCTGATGCCAGGAAAAAAAAACAAACCCAAAAAACCCACAAAAGGCACTTTAACTTCTACTAACTAAAACTTAATCTCTAGTTGCACATCACTCCATTTCTATTTTTTTTTCTATAGAAAAGGGATAAGTCTGGTTATGGAGAGTGTATGCTACAGTTTTCATGAAACCAATACCAGTTGCTAACTGGCAGAAGTTGTATTGCTTGTTAGACTGAAACCCAGAAGCATTTGCACAGGTCTCAAAAATCATCAGCATTGCCTTTAGTGATTTTTGAATAATTTATATAAATTTTATATAAAAAAAATTTCAAATGCTTATCTGTACTAGACTAGAGCTAAGAGGGCTGCCTCTTGTAACCTGTTGGGAAAAGCCTTAATGGTGAGAAAGCGTTACTGCTCCGAGTGCTGTGCGTTCTGTCAAAGGGTGCCCTTGCTTTACAGGGCACGGCTGTGAGCCTGTGGGACATTCAGCCGTCCAAAATAATTGTGTGGTGAGGGCTTAGCGAGTGGGCCTCGAAGGGCAAAGCCGGGGCACAGGGCTTCTGTCCCTGCAGCTTGTCCGGAACTGAGACTTCCTCTGTCAACTTCATCTAAACAAAGTACTGGACACCACAAACACCTCCCTTCCCCCGGGGCCAGGCAGCGTGTTCCCGACGAGGTGTCGGTGAGAAGCGGCACGACGGCAGGCTGCCGGCCGGGCTCCAGCGGCAGAGCCGGCGGCGGGCGCGCAGGGGCCGCCGGAGGGACGCGCCTTACCTGGCTCCGCGGAGGGCCGGCCTCGGGGCGAGGAGCGGCCGCGGCCCGGCTGGGGCGGGCGGCTCAGCCCCGCCGGCGCTGGCACCGTGCTCGGCTGGGCTGGGCTCTGCGCGCTCTCCCTTCCCGGCCGCTCCGCTGCGCGGCGGATTTATAGCGAGGGGCGTTGCAGCACAGCCCAGCTCGCCCGCTGTCTCTCCCCACCCATCTCCCGGGACAGACCCTTCTGACCCGTTTCCCTCCCACTTTCCCCCCCCTTTCCTATAGACCCCCCCTCCCCGTCCGCTGGCACGCCCGCAGGCAGAGCACCCCCCAGCCCGCTGCGGGTGCCGAAGCGGCCGGTCCGCATCGCTTCGCCGGCAGTAAGGGGGTGCCCAAGGTGGGGTGATGGGCAGGACGGGTGTCTCCCGGCGCTGGGCATCGCAGGGTAGAGCCAGCGCCCAGGGACTTGTGGATGCTTCGGGGAGGGTGACTGCCAGCGCGGCGCAGGCTGCGTGGGTAGTGCGAGGGATGGGCGTGGGACGCCCGCTCCTTCCTTTTGCCTGCAACTTTCTGAAGCAGGGGTCGCAAGTGGCGTACAAACGTTTCCAGATTCTCTAGGAATCCCCCGAGCCACCTATAAGCACAACTGAAATGTTCATCACTATTGAAGTTGCAATATACGTAAAATTGCCATAATAAATATGTCAAACCTTATTGTCTGGGAGTGGAGGGGAGAAGCAAACAGGTATGTCAAACCCCCTGGAATACATATCCTAGGAGGTATGGTCTTCATGTTACTGCTGGCTGACATAAAAAAAAGGACTGCGTATGAGGGATTGTTTGTTTCTCTCCTTGATCTGGTAAATGGGACAGGGAGCAACTTTTCAGGCAGGATTTCTGAGGTTGTCATGCTCATCAAGAACAGGATTTCAGAAGTTCTGTTTCATTTTAGGGTCATCTGACCATAGTTACAGACAGAGCTAATGCCTCCAATGGGAACTGCACAATTACAGATTGCTTTCTAATCTTTTTATATACCTAGTGTGTTTTTGAAGGCCCTTTTAAGGAAGGCATCATGACCTAAGATGGTAATACCTTTCAATGGTTGGCAGTGTAACTTTATTGTGGCTGGGAGTAATTAGGATCTACTTAGCAATAGTGGTAGGAGAAGGCAAATCAAGATGAAACATTTGGATTCTGCAGTAATAACAACTTCAGCTGGAATAATAATTGCTTTTCAGCATCTGCACATGTATAATCAGTAAGGTCTTGTCTGGCTGTAATTTGTTTTTGAAAGTCTGTTAGCTAAATCAGAGGTTCAGATAGAAATGCAGAACTGAGGCCCATTACATGAACTTAATTGTTCCAGGCTGTGTCTGATGGGCCACAAGTGTGTTACATGGAGACACTAATTCACCTGTGACATATTATGCCATGTCAAGAAAAATCATCTGCATTTTCATCAGAACAGCAGTCAGGATCGAAGCAGTCTATATTGGCAGCGTGCTGCCCTCCTGCCACTTGGAGAGTTTGTAATTGGCTTCCTCCCTGAAGAGATCATGCTGAGATATCTTCTAATGATGAACTATGTGCATGTTCACAGATTTATCATGACAAGGACTGGAAGCCACTTGCCAGTAAGTACTATTCAGGCCTCCACAGTCCCTGAAGCCAGCTACAGCAGTGTGCTCTTTTATTCCCATGTATGTTGTTGCTTGTATTGCATGGGGCTCTTGACATATGGGACGCATTTATTCTATCCAAACAATTCTTTGTACATGTGTGACTGATTACAAAACTTCACTGAGTATCAATGTATTTGGCAGTTATTGCACAAATCTGCCTCAGCCTTTTCTGTGGTAAACCTTGCTGGATAGAGCTGATGGGGAGGAGACCTCCATAAGGTGATGCTTGCAGGGATTTATCCTCTAGTGGTCTTTCAGCTCTCTAGAGCTGAGCTGAAGGAACTGAAGTCAAATCCTAGTGCCAGCATCAAACACTGGCTACTTAGAGTCACAAAATGCCTCTGGGGTGTGAATGAATCACTGTCTGGGATCAGTTGTTCCCTTTATTACCTTCCATCATCCCTTCTCTTCGGGAAAGGGATGGGGAAAGTAGATGATAACTGTACTTTTAACCAGAATAAAATGCAAAACTAAACTTCTTTTTTAATTGGTTTCTTTTTTTAAAGATGCACCTACTATTGAATTTGGGTCTGCATCTCTCTGAGTTTGGTCCATCTTTGGTGGATGTGCATAAGAGATAAGATGTAATTTCATGTAATTTTGGGAAAATCTCCTCATTACCAGCAATTTTGTGTCTGGAATCCCAGTAACATAATTGTAAGATGATGAGCACTGAAACATGCACTTGCTATAGAAATGTGATTTACAGGAACATCCAGCAAATAATAGAGTTGATGACTAGAATTCTGTTTTCATTGACCTGCTGTAAATAAAGAGCCTTCTTCCCACCAGAATTGATTGAGGTGACTATAATGCAGAAAGGGCTTCAGGGAGCAGGTTTCACTCTGCTGCTTGTGTTAGAGCAAACACCTGTCATTAAGAAGGTGACTGGACTGGGCAATTTGATTGCTATCAAATAGATAGCTCTTCTAATAGCAATGTTTATTAAAATCACTAGTACTATTTTGAGAAGAAATTGTTTAAAACAAATCTTCATTAGGACTTCAAAATAACATTGCCTTTAAACCCTCTGATTTTTAGGAAGTAATATGTTTGGAATGTTTCACTTCTGAACCTTTTGGTTGTATTTTTTTCACATTTTCAAGATTTTTTTTCTTTTCTGCAAGAATGAGAAGTAGAAAATTATTTTCTGTGTTGGAAGCCAATGTTCCATACATAGATCCCCATGCCTCTGGGCTTCAAAAGGAAGCACCACAGGTTGTGAGATTTGTGGCGTGCTGCTTCTGTTAGTTTTATTCTTTTGTATGTATTTCTGATGCATTTTCCCACTGTTGCTTCTTTCAGGAAATAGATTGGACCTTTGCACATAGAATATACCTGTGCATTGGCTTAGATAGAAGAAAATTAGTAATTCAGAGGTAGGTCTTTGTCTGTATTGGAAACCCATACATGTCCTGGTAGCAAGCTGATTTGAGTATGCTGAAGATAAACAAACTTACAAATGCTTTTGACACTTCTTGTCAAAAGACTCTCCTTCTGCTATAATGAGTATTTCAGTCATATCCTGTTTACATAACTAAACCTTTTCTGAGAAAAGCAGGAATTGATCCCAAGTCAATGCAGCTATTATTTAGAATTTTTCATTCTCTTTTATCGGTGAACTGGGTTTCCAATGTGAGTTCCCTTTCTTCAGGTCTACTACAACCAAAAGTTACTGGAAATGTTAAGCAAAGAAAATTTTGGAGGAAAAGTGAACACTGTAGTTCTCAGTGTCCTCCTCTTGATCCCAAACTTGTTCAGCTGTGGGAATAATGTTAGTAGCTTGTCTTGTAGGAATATGAATGTATGCCACAGCTGCCATCCACTCTCTACGTGATGCTGTTGGAGGCCATAAGGTCTTGCTAAGGCTAAAAGACTTTGCTAAGAGTAATATGTATTTGTGTATGTGAGAGAAGAAGAGAGTGGGAGAAGGAGAAATATCTTTTAGACAAGTGAAGGAGGTCATTTGCAGACTTTTGAGCAGCAGTGGTGCTAATATCCACAAGGTCTGCCTCTCCAGAGCTATGGAAATTTACGTTATTATTTTTTTCTGATGAGGTCCTCGAATAATTAAGAGAGTTAATCTCTTTCCAGGAAGCTATATGCTTTAACTTTTAGTCTTCCTCAGCTTGTATGTTTTAATTGTATCCCTTATAATCATCATAGTGTACAGCAAAAGGGGAGGCTGGGAAAATATGAACACTAAGGAAGCCAGTGTTTCAAATCTCAGCATACTCTCAACACTTTAAAATTTAACTGGTTTTATTTTGAGAGATAAGTAGTAGATTTTTTGTTTGACTTCTACTGTGAATTTGGGAAGCTGAACTGAATGAGAAGTGTGTGACACCCTCATTTTCTGAAGTTTATAAAATAAGGCAATTATGTACTTATTTTTATACCTAGATTGGGGTTTGCTAGATAATTAGTTTAACAGCAGCAACTGCTCTGGGGGGTTTGGACTGTTGAATTCAGTGGCAGATATAACATGTGTAATGGGCTTGGAGTGCCAGGGTTGCTGTGCAGGTGGCCAGCAAGAGCAGGCTGGCTGCCTGCTGGGTCTGGATTGCAGCGAGACTGGACCACATCTGTGGGCATATAGTGAGTGCAATGCATCCAGCCCTGCATGGGCAGCTTCCATTCCTAATGGGAAAGTAGTATTAGATGGTTCTATGGGCAGAGGAGGGATGGAGACTTAGACTCTTCTTCATTCCTAAAGTAAATCCATGCTTGATGAAACTGTCAGGTCCCCACATTAATGGCAGTGTCCAGGGACTGGGCTGGGCTCCCTGAACTGTGCTTGCACTGCTCTGCAGTCCACAGGGTCAGGGAACCATAGTCAGCTCTTTGAGAAAATAACTGGAAAGAAGCATAATTTGGGAGATATTTCCTCTTCTTTTGAAGACTTTCTTAAGAGTTCATGACAAAGTTCATCTGCAAAATCCTAGACAGCAATACTGAAATACGGTATTATTCAATGAACACTTTTGTTCTTGTTTCCATGGCCTCTCTCTTAGCTGGTAAAGCTGAAATCAGTGCGGTGCACTCTGGCCTTTGGGTGCAGGCATGCGGGATGTGGAGAGAAAATGCAGGGAAGCTGGCTTTGCTGCTCATGCACTACTCAGTCCAACTGTATAGTCACAGGAGCTGCTGCAGGACTGGCAGTTCCAAAAAGCAGATACCTGTCTTCCCATGTGGGCAAAGTATCTGTGTACAAACTAGATACAAAGTAGGCCCTGGTTTCCTGGAGTCATTATTTAGTTTAATATTAAAGTAGATAGGAATGAGGGGGGTTTTTTTAACTGTGTGATGTGTATCCTTCATTTTCTTTGCTGTCCTCATTTGTCTTTCTTGCTCATGTCAAAAATCTGGTGTCTGTTTAAATGAATGAAGAGCACTTTTGATAAGGAACCTTTTATTCTGCTCATGCTGCCTTTCACCTGACTGGTGCAGGGAGAGCCAAAAGCCATCTTTTGAGTGCTTTTAAGAAATGTCAGGCTTGAGTAGAAGTATGCCATTTGTGAGGAGGCAGTTGTTTGGGGTCCTTTAACAAACATGTTGCTGTGCTCTTGGAAATCAGCCTTTTTCCCTCAGACTTATAGGCTTTACTTTTTAATAGTGTTTCATCACAGGCACATATATCATTTAGCTTGGTTTTGCCATTTAAATCTGGCCTGGGGATGTTCACCCGTTCTGCATGATCATGGCCACGTTCTTTCTGGGAATTGGCAGCAAAACATTATATTTTAAATGTGTTTTCTAAAATGATACATGATGTTAAATAAAATATTACACAGATCATTCCATTCAAAATAATATTTTTACAAAATTCAGCACAAGACAGTGAACACTGAATGCAATCATCATTCAAAAGTCTGTGAAGCTTGGCTCTCGTTTTTATCACTGACTGTTGTGTCTGTTCCAGATTCAGCTCTGATCTCCACACAGTGCCATCCTAGTGGCATCATTTATGTTTCAGATGATACAAAGGCAGAAATTGAGCCAAGAATGTATTCCTGTGAAAGGAATTATGTTTAGATTCCTTCGAGCTGGTGGTGATGTAAGTTTGGAGAGGCTGTGTGATTTATTCTCAATATGTGATGCTACGTGTGAACTGAAGTGAGTACTGTTAGTGGGGGAACATGCTGCAGCCCTTCATTTACCCTTCCTTTGAGTAAAAGAAGCAAACTTTATGCAGAAATTATGTTCAGGGTAGAACTGAGTTAAAAGTGGGAAGGAGCATATTAAATACTGAAATAGAGAAATCTAAGTTGTAAAATTTGTGACTATTGTGTATGTGGTTCTTTTATTGTGCAGTAGAACAGGATGGTTTGGGCACCTTCTGTTGACATGTTAATGATTTAAAGCTCTTGTAGGTCCTAAGAACTATCCCATTTAATTTTTAACTGATCATAAAATTATCAGTTTCTGGAAAAGGCTGTGGTTATGGTAAAGCAAGCTGTTGTTTGCATTGCTTAATCACCTCCGAAAAATGGGTTTGGACTAATGTGTAATTAGTAATTTTTAAAATATCTTTTCTCAAAACAACAAACAAGACTTCCCATTGTGGTAAACATAAATACAGTATGTATTCATAAAAACACATTTATACTTTGGAACAAGGGGAGAAATAAAAATTGGTGTTTGAGCTTGTCTCTACTTCTTGCTGAACTTAATCATTGTGATTAAAATTTAATGGAGAGTGTGCAGTGTTATCAGTGATAATTACTATGTGAAAAACACTCTTCTCCAATGTAACTGTGGAAAGACTTAGAAGCCAGTTTTTACTTCTGGAATTCTGCAAATTTACCAAGAATTACAGCTATAAGACCCTCTTAACATTATTTACCATGTTCTTTGAGCTAAGCAGAAGCACAAAAAGATGGATCTTCCTCTGGTCAGACTGATGGAAGAAAATGCTATTTTCTAGTTAGAAGGGGGTTTTCCTGTTACTGAAAAAGAAATGTAACTAACAGGAGAGTAAAAAATGGTATTTTTAATACAGAGGTATTAAGCAGCTTCTCTACACAGACCCATCATTTTTTCCCTCTGCATCAGAGCAGTTAAGAGTGAGGATAATAATTATTGTAGTTGTGGCTGAAGACCTAGTTGTTCCAGGCACATATTTGTCATCAACCTAACCCTTCCCAATTCCTGTGGGACGAAAATGGACAGGGCAGAAGTACTATTGTCGTCATCTCACAGGGGAATTAGGCCGCTTAATCACTCAGTAACTTGCTGGAGAACCTCAGGAAGCTTATGGCAGAGTGAAAATTCAAACCCCTGCTGTCTCAGCCCCAGAGCAGTGCTATCTGCAAACCACTATGGTCTGAGAATCAGCACTTTCTAATCAAGTTGTTATAAATAAAAGCAAACATTTTATAAAGTAAGATAAAAAGCAGCTCAAATCCAATACTAATCAGCTTGATAATTTTAAAAATAAGTGCAAGTTTCCAAGTACAGAGTGGTACCTGGTCTACTGTAGAAGTGATTGTTCCTCACAGATCTGTCACTTGAATCAAAATCTAATCATAGTAGTAGTATGTTACAGCACAACAGAGCTTGATTCTTCATTATGTCACTACTTACACCTATATATAGACTAAGCATAATATCCTGGCAGAGCAAAAATGGAAGCAATTAATACCCAATGCAAATGTGTGTAAATGGCTAGAAAATGGGAGCTACCATTTTGCAGGAATTGTCCACATTTCAAAATGTGTGTTTGTCCTGAACTGGATCAAAGTTGGCCTCTCTTGTGAAGGGAAGAGTTTGGAAAAGACTGGCCTAGAATTATTGCTTTGAAAGGTGATAGTATAAAATCTTATACGTGGTTAATGTAATACACAATAGTATGCTATGTTATTTAGGACAGTATGAAAACTAAGGAATATTTTTACCTTTAAAAACACATCATCACTTCACTGAAGCAACTTACCTCATTGTACAATGATAGAATCATTCTAAAGATCACTAATGAGAATTTCTCTTTTAGTGTTTCAGTAGATGTGAAATATTTGTTTAAATAACACGTGACTGTAGCATAAAAATATGAACTTTGAATAATCACCTTGGATCAACAACGTCTTTTTTTGAAGGTCCTTTATACTTTCCTGACTCCTGCGAATAGCTTAATAAGTACCCTTGCTGTATCACCTTTGGCAATACAAGAGCCAACTTCTCAGTTTGTTGTATTGGTGTTTATTTTTCCAAAAACTGTGAATTTAGATCAGCTTGCAATTTTCAAGCACTCCACTGGTTTGGAGTGTTTGCACTGGAGCCAGAACTTTGGTTTTGGTTCAAATTTCAAAGCATAAAATCCACCAGAGATTCACAGATTTACACATTTGGCATGCATTTTGAAGTCCTTCCATTGTGGAGTTGGAAGAGCACCTGGGTGAACAGGCTGTGGCAGGAGCCTCCAGCTGCTGTACCTGCCCATGAGGCAGGAGCAACCCTCTCTCAGCCATGGAGCTCTGCGTGTGGGGCTGTGACTGGGGTGAAGACATTTTGGCTGTACTCGTCTCTCTGCCCCTCCACTACATGTCCCAGAGGGTGAAGGGCCAAAAGAAACATGGCACTGCATAAAATCCACGGGGAAGCACTGCTGGGGAGACAAGGCTAATTAGTGGGGCTAACTACCCCCTTGGAGCCATTTTCTTTCACGGTTAATGAATGTCTAGAAGACCTAGTTATTTGTGTTAATTTTGGTTGCTAATGGCCCAAAGAATGGGGACATACCTCTGTAGGATTACATATGATTTAAAAGTCTAATATAGGTGGCTAGTTTCTTTGTTTAAATCTTGGCCAGAACACACTGCCATCCCTGTCTGTAAGTGATTATCCCGGTGCTCTCAGAGAGCCTGGCCAGGCCAGGGTGTGCCTTTGACACTCCGGTTTCATAGCTTTCAGATGTTATCTGTTTTCACTGCATGTTTTGGAGGCTGGGTTGTTTATGCAGGCATTGACTGTTTTTTTTTTTAAAAAGTAAAACTAGCTCCTAGGCAACCTTAATGAATGGTAAGAACACGTTAGTTTGTTCATAATTTAGATTAGCTTGTTTACTGTGATGTTTGGTTTATTGCAATGGGCTGGCTTGGCTTATTAACAGTGAACTATGTAAATACAAGGGATGAGAACAACAAACCACCAGAGGATCACAACATGGGTATCAGGCTTTTTTTCTTTAAAGTGTTTTTATTGAATAGGTTTATATTGTTAAGTTTTTAACAATAGAGGTAGCATTTAGAATGCTTTGATCTTTAGAAAACATGACTTAGAGAAGGTGGATGACAGTTTCCTAAAGCCTCTCTTAGTGTACCTACATAGAAACATAAAAACGTCTAGATATGTACCTGTATTCTCTGTACATTTACATAAGCTTATGTGAAAAAGGATGCTTTGTGTTATAATTGGCATTCAAAATTTTTTTCTCCGAAGTACAGATCTGTGTTTTTGACATGGTTGCCCTTTATAGCTTGGACTATTAGGCTTAGGAGGACAATTCTGGTCATAATGACTGATCTTCATTTTCTTCTCTGAAACATGCATAAAGGGTCAGGATCACTCCGTGTTATGTAGTCAGCAATCATTAGATGTTGAAATCATCTAATGGGTGATGTCAACATGTTGAAATGTTGCTAAAATCAAAATAATAGCACAAAGACATACAAATCCTTTTGGAAATGTACTGGGGGAAATATATGTGCTTCCTACACATAATCAGGGAGCAAGGCCGTATTTATGGATACATTTAATTATTAAGGTCAATTTTCGGAAGAGTCTGGGAAACAGAATGTGTTTCTGTCATTCCCAGTTTATATTTATCCCAGAGCATGTTTTCCTGACCAACATGCAAAGATTTGGATACCTGTTTTCTGAAGGAAGAGCTGACGCAGTGCAACTGGAACAGTGTTGTACCACTGAAGAATGCTTTGAACAATTGGTGTAAAACATGCTTACTACCTCCCTTTTGTGGCACGTATCTCTAAAACTAAGCACATACAAATCTTAGTGAATTGATACTACCCCACAGACCTCTGTTTGGAAGTGCCAGGTACATGTCTTTGTTCATATTTCAATAAACTATTTATAGGCATCAAGATTTTGCATGTTTTTCAAGAGCTATTATTTCTTTTACAGTATTTGGGGTTTTAGCTTTGAGCACAGGGTTATAACCACATGAGATTTACTTCAACATTAGGGCAAGTTGAATGGAAACAATGTCTGTTCTGGTTTAATTACATTAAGCCAAAAAAAAAGAGAATCCATACAGGAAAGTGTAGCTATGTGATATAATAACTCTTTATCAACTCACAGAATCAGTAACGTTCTTGGTAATTTGCCTTGTATCTGAGCAATGTGAAATCAGCACAGTATACTTAGTTCTGATTTTTTTAGAGACAAAACATGCTGTTCTTTCCCTCACAGAACTGTATCTTGTTTTCTAGTTTTCCTATTTATTTCCATAGGCCTGTTCAAGCAAAAAGCTAGTTCTAATTTGGAGTGAATTGGAAGAACCTGGGACTATGAAGATAGGCTTTTACTTACCCAGAAGTTACAGCTGTAGTGAACTCTCTAGAATTGCATGTGGAGAAGCTGGCAGGGTAAGACCTCTCTGACGCATCTGGCAGGTCTCACTTTTATTGCAAGCTTTGATACTTATGAGAATCCAGAATTTAAGAAAGTCACAAAGATGGAAAGAGGAATGTTTGTTGCCTCACTGAATAGTATGTGTACAATGTGTTTCAAACTATGAAAATCTTGGGCCAGACTGTGTCAGTTGTGTTGCAATTTCGGGTGTGAGTCTGCTTCTCTATAGCAGACTACCAATAGCACCCGGGAGAGATTTTCGTAGCTGGGAGAGGAAACTTCCCCCATTGCCCCTCTGTTCTTTATACTGTGTCTGAAGCCAGGATGAAATGGGAACAGTCAGAAGCTGGAGTCTCATAGAGGTCAGCCTCTGGACATTAGGACAATATTGCTCTTGGGCAGGCTGCTCTGAGGCAAAGCAGGACCTGGCTGTGCATTTCTCAAACTTTCATCCATAGGCATCTTGATAGGAAGTCTTCTGCAACCAGCATACTACTTTGTCTTTTGTAAAGGATATTCTGCCTTTTAGCAGTGATCATGTCCCATCTCTTTTATTGCCTTTTCTTCTCCTCTTCTGTGAACTGTGTTTGTCTGCTTTTTCTTTCTTGTGATTTTGCTGCCTTAGCACCTCTGACCCTTTCCTCGCTGAAGGAGGTCTTACTGGATTTGTCTGCCTCCGCACATTGTTTTGGGATCTCTCCTGCTTGTGTGCTCTGAAGAAAGTAAAAGCATAGGGTTGGTTTGTTTGCTTTTTAAGAGCTATTTCAAAAGAGCATTAGCATTTTAGAAAAGTCTGCCATAATCAGGAAATGAAAGAGAGGGAAGAACATCAATTCACAAGCAGATATTTTGCCTGCTTCCATGGATTCCCAATTTAAAAAACCTGTTGGCTTTCTTTTATTCTTATAGTACACCAGTATCTTAAAGCAGCATTGAGGGCCATAACTCTAACACAAGTTTTTGAAGTACTCATTTTTTCCTTCTATATTATTGCTGACAAAAGAAAGTAGATGAATCCCAAAACCTAATATAGGGCTGATGAGTTTGAAAATTGGTATCCAAATACCAGTGTCAGGTGTCTCTGGATTGCCCCCAGGTATATTAAATTAGGGTAAATGAAAACAGCTTGAGTTGTTTCAGCTGAGTGGCAATGTGCCTTCTTGGAGATATGTTCTCTGCTGCAGACAGATCACAGAGGTAAGGTGAGCAAAATAAGAGAACTAAAATCCTATTTAACATGTTTCTTCCTGTTTTTAGTGATATGTGTCTATAGCTTGTTGGTAGTGGGAAAAGTTATAGTAAAAACAAGTTCAGCTAAGTGCAGGATGTTGATAATAGGAACTTATAGTAAGAGTTTAGGACACCTTTTTACTCATGGAGACAGACCACAGGCCTCATTAGGAGACTCTGCAAATTAGAAATTATTATCATATTTTCTCTCCTTGGCCATTTTTCTATTTTACTTTGCTGAAAGCTTACCAACACTTACAATATTCTATCCCTGGTATCTCCAAGACTCATTTTGAGCCTTTCTTGGGAGACTTTTGTTGAAATAGCCAGTGCTTGCAAATGCATTTGAACAGCATTGAATATTTTCTGATCTGTAACTTGGTTTTTTGTTTGCTTTTGTTGTTATTTTGGGGAGGTTTTGGTCTGCGTGGTTTTTGGTTTTTGTTTTTAACATTCCTGTATCACCTAAAATATGGCTTAGGAGAAACTAATGTGCTTTGAGGGAAGCTCCTAATTCTGTTTAGGTTAAGTGAAAGTGATATCATGAGATTTAACTGGCCTTACTAGTGAAAGTCATAAGTCAGAATTGAAATGCTGCTGCAGGCAAAACTGAATTTAGTAGAACAAAATTGGCAGAAACAAATAGCAACAGGATTTTATTTAAAATGTTATTTTGTTAAACAAGTGGTGAAATTGGTCAAGAATAAAATATAAATGGAAAAAGAACTCATCGGAAAAACAAAACATTTCTAACAATAATATCTGCTTGTTCGGACACACAAGTTCTATCAATGTGTGTTTCTCTTGTTGTTAAATGCAAAGGTTATATGTTTGAAATGCATAAAAGGCTAGAGGAAAGGTTTGGAAGATGATACTTAGAGGGAGTCAACACCATGCACCTGGAGAGGGCAGGCTCACTCTTCCAACCCCATGACTGTGTAAGCAGACCAACAAAAGTTTATGCTTTGTAAGAGTCATGGGTAGGACTGCTCCATGGTTGAATCTGGCTACTGAAACTCCCATCTGGGGAAGCTGAATGCTCAGATTCTATCATTAGTTAGCAGGGACTGGAGCATACGTAAGAATGGTGGGAAGAGTCCCAGCTGGTGGAATGGCTGGATGGAGATGGCTTTCTTTTGAAAGTGATAAAAGAGTGTGTTCTGAATGCTTAAAACATAGCAAATTGGTTCATGTTATTTTGTGGAGGAAGGAATGAAAATTATAGGACCCCAAGGAAGTAGCTGATGTACCTGTGGAAAGATGGGAGAGGGGGATAAGTTGCGATAAGCTTAACAAGGTGCATCCACGTGCCTTGCTTTAGGAGAAAATAGATGGAAAGTTAGAGGAACTTGGTGAGGGCCTATTCTGATAGTGAAAACAAGAGGAAGTAGAAATCAGTCATAACTAAGATTCATTAAAGAGAGTAACTGTTGTCAGCTAGAGAAAAATGGAAGGACCTCTTCAGGGTTAAATTCTCCAACTCTTGAGGGGCTTGAATAGGCTGAACTCCAGCTGGATGATGAGCTACAGCTGCAAAACTTGGGTGACAGAGAGAAGCAATGACTTAGAGGTCAAGCAACTGAAAAGAAACAGGCTTTATAGAAGATGAGTGTATGAAATGCCAATTCTAGAGTGGGGGAATAAATTAAAAAAAAATGTAGGTGGCTGGAGAAAATGTAAATGTGTATCTAACTTGAAAAAGGTTTGATACTGCTCATAGACTGTGTGGAAAACCACTCCCTCAGCAAGGTATAGTCAGTAAGATGGGGCTGACCTGCAGAATGAAACTCTTTCCTTAAATACAGTACATACAAGAAAAGTATTCAGATGGCATACAAGCACTTGAAGAAAAATAGATGTGGTGATCCAGATAAGCAATGTGGAAATTAATGAAATGTGTTGTGGTCACTACTGTGTTTTTTAGAAGTATAATTGCATTAGAACCATTATGTGCCTGGAAACTTAAAATGTAGCTAGTGATTAAGTACATAAGTTGCTGTTGTGTTTCTAAAAGGTAGCCCAAGAAGGAGTGGCAAAAGCCAATTTTCTAGGATAGGTAGCAAGTTGATGTGTATTTGAAAGATAGAGAGGGCAGGAAAAGGACTGGTAACTTGTCAGGAGTCCTGAGAAAGCAGTAGGTAGATAGTAGGAAAATGCATTTTTTTATATCAGCCTTTTTTAGGTAGCTTGCACTCTGCCTGCGTAGTGGTAACCAAGTGATTGAGGTCTTGGGATGTAGGAAGTACAACTTGCTATCAAGTCCAGACCCTGCTATCAGAGGCAGCTGGATTGTGTATTCTTTTACACAGACTAACGGTATTCCTTTATAAATGCCTGGGGGGGTTGCTGTACTGATGACTCGTGTTGTAAAATGCTTTATACAGTAGCATCTCTTTTTCCCCTACAGCAATACTACCTCTGGTTTGTATTTTAGAAGAGAGGCCCTGGCCAGTGTTTCTAGGTTTGTACTCTCCGTTTGAATTTAGGAGCTGTATAAATTTATAATGACTAATGTACTCTGTGCTGGGGTTGATCACCACCTGTTTGGAATGAAATATAAGCATTGCTGCTATAGTAGTGTCACTATTCCTTCAATTGCCGTCCTGTTCTGCTTCCTAAAATGTATCAATGATTTTGATGGGTCCAGGAGTTGCTGCCTCTTGTTTTTAAGCCTCTCGCCTGTTTTAGAGCTTGCTTTTCTCTTTGTGGTAATGGCAGCCATCCACATGCAGGTAGGCATGAGAGCATGGATTGCAATATTCAGCTAGTCTTTGGTATGTCTAGATCCCTTATGTAGGCTACAAACAGATTCTAAAGTAGACCAAAGTTAATACATTAAACTTTGTTTCTAAGCAAGTCTGTTTTATGATGATTACTAGAAGGTCCTGAACAAGCCAGGGTTTGGTCAGCGGATATTTATCCAACACATTTACGATGTGAGGCTTGCCATAAGCCAGACACTACTGCAGTCAGTCCCCTCCTTTCATTTTGGACAAATCTAAACACGCTTGTTTTGCTGACTAAAATTTACACAGTCAAGTTTATCTTCCTTGTATTCTCTCACATTGATAAGTGTCTCATAATCACCAGTGCTTTGTTTGCTTCCCTTCCCTGTTTTCCCTCACGTACACATGGAACAAAATGTGTCTTCTGAAGGTCTTCAAAGACTCTTGTCTTTTTAATTTACAAAAAAAATAAAAATTTAAAACTTCTGTTGGTTAATTAAAATGCTCTAGTTTGGCCGCACATAAACTTGTTGAGGTTGGTTTTGTGTCCCTAGATTACATGCTTATGATACTAGTCCTGAGACTTTACCTTTGTGAGGTTTTCCTGTTTAATTTTGTAGATGAGGACTTGGTAGCTGCTGGCTCAAGACAGCCAAGGTGCATATTCTGCCCTTGTCTGGGGCTCGGAGGACTTACCCAAACCCCACTGATATTAACTAAAAAGGTTTTCTTTAGCTTCGGATCACATAAATCCTTGTGTCCTGAAGGGCATATCTATAATATGCATAAACAACTGAGATGTATGCAGCAATAGCTCACAGATAGGAATCATGTAAACTGATGTGGAAAGAGATGTTAACAGTGTGATTAGTTAGCGTGATCTGTGTTATCAGCCATTAGTTCAGCAATGGGAAGTGGCAGATTAAATTCTCAGTGGAATTTTCCTTTCTTCTTTCAGGCAGCGCTTGCAGCATGCACATCCCCTCTCTAAAGGAGCTGTTTCAATGAGTACATGTCACAGTTCTTAGCAACAAAACTGTGATTCTTTTTGTCAATTTTTATGCCATATAATGTTTCTATTAAAAGGGAATAGGGAAAGAAATTGGTAGATTACTTCCTCCGCCTCCATTCTCCCTGAAGAAATTCATGAGCAGTGAATTTTCTACACTTTTCCTACACTTATTTTGTCTGTGTCTAAGATATTGGAGGACTTTACAGATGTTAATTAGGCTTCATGACAGATCTGAAAGTAGGAAAAAAATTGGTTTGTTCATTTCTAAAACATAGCAAGTTCTGAGTGGGAAATGATAGCTGTTTTGAAGCTAATTGCAATGCTATGAAATAGTCCAAGGGAGGAAACTGCACATTGTGACAACAAAAATTTTGGAGAAAATTAGGGAGGAAAGCAGCAATTGGAAAAAAATGCTTGGAGCCTGGGGTTAACAAACCTAAATTTCAGAGAAAGTACCATGAATTTCATAGTGATTATATGTGGAATTGCCCTTCAAAAATTTCCTCTTACCAGCAACAATTTTTATATGTTAACAAGTTGTTTTATAAATTGACTCTGAGATGTAATTGTAAATATGGTATCTGGCACCAGAGACCTAATGTTGCCTTGTAGCGTTTTTGAAAGCAAACGACTACCACATTCAAAAACAGGAACAAGATTAATCTATGCTGTTCCTACAAAGTCAAATGATTATAAATGTTCTGTTGGCTCAAGGCAAAATCCTTCTTTTCTATCATTGTGCAGCATGCTAGTGGCTGTTCGAAAGGTGCAGGAGCAGATTTTGAGAGGGTTAAATGTTATACATTACACACTTTAATGCTAATCCTAAAAGAAGCAATCAATGCACCGTCTGCTCCCACTTCAGCATCTGCTCCCCCTCTCTTAGGGGCCTCAGATGAGGTAGTGAGAGTATAAAGGTGCATTATCTCACACCTCCCGTGCAGCAGTAAATGCGTAGTACCTAGTGAACTACCCCAACTGGGCCCCAGTTCACTTATAGCCTGGTCTACAGTCTGCCATCAATGAAGGGATTGGTTTTAATTTCTGTAAACTGTGGGCCAGATCTCCTGTGTTTAAAAACAGTATTAGATGATTTTTCCTTTCTTTTTTAATACATTGAGATAGATTAAAATGTTATGATTATTTTCCCTGCAAATTAAATTTTGTTTCCAAAAGGTCCTAATCCTAGCTGGAAGCTTTCTGAATAACAATATTGAATGAATGTTAATGGTACTTAAAATCCATGCAATTAATATACTTAAAGACTTAGAATGATAGATGTTGTCCATAAGGTCTGAAATTGTAGGAGGATTATATACACTTTAGTCCCTGTTTAACTGCGTGTATTTTAATAAGATTTTAAATTTCTGGTTTGTGTTTTTATTTCAAATACCAATAACAAAACAATTATATACAAAAGGGATTTATAAACTTAAAAAAACCCCCCACATAAAATTCGCAATGTGCACTAATGCTTATTATCCTAATTACAGTGGTCCCTTTTGAGGCATGCTTTGGTGTAAAATAATTAATTTTGATGCCTGCAGCTTAAGATGTGTAACTTGCTTCCGCCAGTTGTCTTATTGTAGAGCCCACAAGGGTGGAAACCGATGCTTAAGTATATTTTGTTATTCTAATCAGTCTTTTTATATCTTTAGAAGCCCTAGCTGCCTTTGAGAGATCAGAGCATACAGTGTTATTCAAGGTTAATATCAATGTTCCCAGTTAAAAAGAAATGTAAGAGTTCCCTAAAGCATATCAGCATATAGAATTGGACTCATTTTGCATCAAGTTGGCTAGCAGACGTTTGTAGTTTCAACTATCTTCTTTCCCCAAATCAGGGTTTGTGTGTTACATTTGGCTTTGGCATGCTTGCTCTAACGTAGGTTTCAAAGTTGATGTTGGAAAGACATTAGCAATTTGAAAAGGGCTTCAGGGCATTCACAGTGATTGTGATTGATGGGGATAGCAGGTGATTAACAATACTTGAATATTGGAAACAGCTTTGAAACAATGACAGCCCACCTGGGGTTAGTGAGGTGCTGTGAGTGCTGTTAGCTCCTGCCTGCCCTGCCTGTGAAGAATGCTGAACGCTGGAGGTGGAGGCTGAAGTGGGAAGAGGTGATACAACCCAGTTAGGTAGGTTTCTTTTTCGTAGTGTGGTAATTGGTTTGGGTTTAGTGTCTTTTGGCTCATTAGTCAACTGGGAGGTTATAAAAGTGGCTGGGTGCAGCTCTGATATTGAGCACCTTGCAACCTGAGCTGTCTGGATATTGCAGATGGAGCTAGATCATGTAGTACCTGATGATGTGCTGAGAATGCTGAAATTAAAACTGCTGGCAGAAATGTTGGTCTTGATTAACAGCTATGTATTTGTCTTTAAGTCTGCTTCACAATCCTTGTAACCTCCAGCCAGAGATCTCTCAATGGCAACCTGTTGTCTCAAGACCTTTAGAACTGCACAGAAAGGGCTCTGCCATTCCTTTAGTGAGGCAAAGTGGTCCACTGTGAGTGGCCTTGCCTTGGGGAGCTCACACTTAGCTCAGTGCTGGAAGAAAGAGGAAAAACAATGTCTAACACTGGCAGGGAGAGCTGGAAAACAAGTAAGGCAGAAATACAACGAAAGAGTGTGTTGTAGCTGTTTATAAGAATGGATTTGAAAGGAGATTATGGTGGGCACATACATATACTTCTTAAATGCATTTTCTACCAGAGAACTATATATTGTTTGTATGTTTTTCTATTAGTGAGGAAATATGCATTGTGATCTTTATTTTTTATAATTTAATTTGGCTCATCTGTGAAGATGAGATGCCATCCTTAATTAGTCTTTGTCTGAGAGGGGCTAGAGAATTTGGGATCTCTTTTTCTCAGAATAAGTACTTTCTCTTACACCTTTATACATTGTGAAACTTAGACTGAATGAGATCTGGATAGCCGAGTATGTACCTGGAATCACAGATATATTAGCCTTATTTTTATTTATTATTCGTTTCATTTTCTTTCCAAGCATTCTTAGAGGATGCAGTGTTGGTAGAAAACCCTAGTTTCCTGTAACTAGACGAGCAAAATTCTAAGTCTGTGTAAAATGAATGATGTGTAAAAGTTCAGATTATTACTAAAAGCCTCTACGGAGGAAAAGTTACAAAAACTTAATAAGAGTTTAAGGGGAGGGGTCTTGTTTCTAACTTTGATGTCAGATTTGGGTAAGTCTTCTGGCTCCTGCAATGTTTGGCTCTTTTGTATGCTTTGGGGGTTAGGAGCCATGTGGTAGCAAGCTGTAGAGTAACGAATGTTCTGCTGAAGGGCCTTACATCATTGCTGCCTCCTGGAATAGGCAGTGGTGATTCTACAGAGAGAGTAGCTAAGTTTGACTTGAAATGAAGCAGTTAATTTCTTATTGTTACAGACTTATTTGCACCCATGAAAAGATGCAAAGTGCAATTGCTTTTCTTGTATTCTAAGATAAAAAATGAAGGGTTTTATCTAAAAATTCCAACTTGTTAGCAGTGCTATGCAAGACTCAGCCATCTGGAGGACCATCAACCCTTGGAGCCTTCATGTGGCTAATAGAGAAATAATGTTCTTTTTCTCTATGTTAATAGAGAAATGCTATTGAAATTTCAGTTAAAGCTTATTTTTCATTGCTTAGTGTAAAGTATGTGCTTAGTGTATTCTGTTAATGACTTTAGCTGAACAATAAGGGACTGAAGTTACTGGCTTTGATTGTTCCTCCCAAAATTTAAGCTTCAGATTAGATAATGCAAAAAGACCCCTTCAATGACACTAATAAAGAGAAATGTCACTTGTCTAACACCTTCAAGTTCTTTCTCTGTTGCTGGCACACTGTTGACTTTGAGCAGCTTTTTCTCTAATGTTCCCCATCAGTGAGGACTGTAAAAACTGAAACCAGACCTGCAGATGTCCATATGGCCATCTCTTCCAAAGCATGGAATGGTGAATGAAAAAAATGGCCTGTGAACAAAATGAAGCACAAGGTCTGCCACTTCTCTTGTCACTTTTTTGTTAAACTGTGAAATTAAGTGAGCAAGATAAGGTGTCATACAGGAGAGGGAGAGACAAGGATGGTTTTCTATTTGAATCTACTGGAGTGGTGAAAGCACAAAACCAGTAACTAATTTGTCCTTTTTGTAGAACAGGAAGCATTGCAAATGTGGGGTATTTAATGAAAATCTTGTCCCAAATTGCCTTGTGATCAGTTGTTGCTGTTTTGGTCAAAGTGAACTTGATATCCTAGCTATCAGCATCAACAATATCAACAAAATGCTCATCTGTTTTACTTAATGCTTTGAAGAAATACATTGAGGCAGGTTGCAGTACAGTCCTGCCGTGTCTTGTTTTGTATGTGAAAGAGTTCTCAAATGTGGCAAAGTGCACATCTGTTTATTTTACAGTAAATGATAAGAAAACTCATCAGTGTCTGTCATCTTTCTGACCTCCTGCATATTCCTCAGTTTGCTAATTAAAATGGGTAAAGGACGCACAAGTGTCTGGGTTTAATTATGGGTGCTTGTTGCATAATAAGTAGCAGATTTCTCTTATGCACAACTATTTTGTCAAAACATATGTTCTATTATTCTTTTACTGCGTTGATGTATGCAGTGGTCACAGCCAGAGTATCAGAGATGTGCTTGCCAAGGTGGTCAGTGGCAGCACCAGCAAGACTCGAGGGCCAAATAAGAGATCCAGTGGGACTGGTTTCACTTTGAGAAATACTAGCAAATTCAAAGGGAGTAATACTGATAAATGAAAGCTTGACTAAAGATTAGAAATATGTAAACAGTATTTGCTGTGTTCTGTTCTTCCGCCTCAGAAAATTAATACTCAACCTCAGTAACTGAATGAGTGTGATTCTTTACAGTGAATTCTGTCTCCTGTACAGAATGTGGATTTGGATGCATTATAAAACTGAATCACTTCTGTGGAAGGTGGCATGTCACAGACTATTGTTAAATCTTCTAACCCTGAGTCCCGATCGAGTGATGAAATCGGTGGTAGGCAAAAGTACTTCTCACTTATGGAATGAATTTTTGGAAGGTGCACCTTTCGCAATGTTCTCCTGAAAATCCTTTCCATATGGAATTGCTCAATGTTCAGTTCTGCAGTCCCTTGCACAGAGAACATCTTGTCAATTTATGAAAGCTATTTGGTGTTAATATGTTAGTCTACCACATGTGGGTGTTAACTTTGGACACGTACATATGTATTTATTTAATCCAGTACTTTTTGTACCTGTTGCGATGACTGAGTCTTATCTGATAGTTTATCTTTTTTGATAAAAAATTTTGCTGCAAATTAAAGACAAAAGTGTTTTTAAAATATAGGGCTCTGTACATTGCGTTAGCAAACAGCTACACATTGCGTTGTAAACTCTGCAGCCTTCACTCTGGATCACCTGAGTTCTTCCTCTTTGCAGTTACTTTCAGGGTTTCATTTAAGCTCCTTCCCTCTCTCTGGACTCCCTTCTGCTCTCCGGCTGCAGTCTATGTTGGGTGACTCCTTTGGTTAATGATCTGTCTGTCCTAGCTTGTCCCACTAATACATGTCTTCACACTTGACCACAGTCATCTTCCTTCAGTAGCAATGCAATCTCATCTTGGACACCTGCCTGCCAGCAGACCTTTAACTTGTCTGGTTTAAAAATAAAGAAACAAAGCAAAACCTGACCATTGTGAGTCCTGGCTTCACCTGAGCTGACATGGCCCAGACAGCCTTACATGCCTTGGACTTCAAGGTGGAATTTGCCATTCAGCTTAGCATCAAGGTGGCTGCAGGAAAATGTTCGGGCTTGGTTTCTGACAGAGCTGTGTACCATAGATGGAAGCAGACCTCTGTTCCTGCTTCAGATGTCTGGCTTTGTCCCTTTCATCAGTTTTACTCAGGGAATTAGATTCTCTCTTCTTATATGCAGGAATCCTAGAAATATACATTAAAGAGAATTTATCTACATTTCACTCTTGTGATGCTGTTCCGCTTTGGTGCTGTTTTTCCATCCACTTCCTAATGTTTCTATTTGCATGGTGAAATATTGTTGTATCTGTAGCCAAGCACTGTGCAGTGTTTCCTGTTCTCTGTGGAGAAGATCCTGATCTGAAACATGCTTGATTTCCTTTGGCCATGCTTGATTTTAGGAAATAGCTTTAAGAAAAATCACTGTGTGTTACGTGAGTTTCTAGCAGAATAACAAGTGCCTGTCTGACCAAATCTGTGTGCTAAATAATCTTTTGGTTGTTTTTATTAGGCCATGCACATTTTGTTGCATTGACTGAAGGACAATTGCCCTGAAGTATAAATGATCTGAATATGTCATTTCATGCATAAATAAGTAGTGTTGATAAATACTAATTTTACTAGATGGTAGCTTTATAAATGGCTAAAATATGGTACTTGGCTCCAAAGCGAATCAGGTTGTAGTCTGGGCAAATTGTTTATAAGATTATATCTGCTTTAAAAAAGAAATTTAGAAAAAACCTCATAAAACAATTAGCCTTTCAGCATTCTCTGAATCTATGCTTCTTCCCATGCACGCCCTCAAAAGCGTGTACTGGAGAGAACTCACTTCTCCTGTTGTCACTAATACCTGTTCCGTTCTTAAGAAATCCCTTTAGTCCCTCTGAAATACAATGGCTGACTGGCAGATTATTATTATTAATTTTCCCTGCTGTTGGAGAAATTGCTAGCAAAGAATAAAGCAGAAGATTCCTAACTAACGAATAGGATGTCCAAATTTTCAAAGAATGATTCTTATCATCTATTATAATTTTTATGAAGTCAGAAATGGCTAAATACTATCTAGACTTAAGATATCCCACATTTACTTTTGTCAGACCAAAACACCAACAAGGTGTCAACAACTATCATGTTGTGTCCTCAAAACTGTTCTTGGAAAGTGAAAGAGAAGGGAGCACAACTCTAAGAAAAATAAGAATTACTTTTGTCTGCCATTTAGCATTGCCTAGCTAAACGTTTTTTCTGCATACCTTACATAGTTTCTGTTACTATTGAAGAGTGCATTATATTTCTACTGTTAGAATAATACTGGTTTTAACTGATGGTATGGGTGACGACTATGGGACTGGTCTGCATGTAATCAAACACTGACTTTGCAGGAAATTCAGCATGTATGTATGGCTAATAACAACAATCTTTTGGCAGTGCTGGCCCTTTTGAAACTTCCAGGTAGCTTACCTGTGATACATGTGCATCAATCTGTGTTTATTTTTTGTTTCCAGTGCTTGCAATAGAAAGTAATACCTTGTAAGCTGACAAATACCCTCCCTTAAGTTACATGGAACAAACAGCATTTTCTGTTTCTAACCCAAGAACAGTTGTTATTGATGCTTTCCTTCAAGTTATGTAGTATTTTAAATTAAAGAATAGGTGATGATACAGAGGTGTAATCAACTATTCTGAGGGGTCACATAGCTCCCCGCTGATTTTGGCAGGCAATGTGAATCAGGTGCACTTTGGTGCCCCTTGCATCTTGCACTCCATCTCTGGCACCTTATGCATCATTTCTCCCTTCACAAGAGAAGGGACTCGGTGGTACCTGAGGTAAGGAGTCCTTGAGGAAGAGACACTGCCCCTTCACTGAGCAGTCCCAGTGATGCTGCACACTGAGAGAAGGTCCATTTGAAGTCTCATACCCGAACCGAGCAAGGCAGCGCATCCCTTGTGGTGCTACAGGATGTGCATCCTTCTTGTGCAATGAACTGGGAAGCTGTGCTTGTCCTGTCGCCTCAGGTGTTGGTTCCCACGCAACAGGAGTACGTGCAAAGTCTGTCTGGAGGAGAGCACGGTTCCTCCTAAGTGAGCTTGGTTACTTCTGTGGATGAATAGGCCTTTATGGTGTTTGTAAATTTTTGTGACCTGGGTTGTTTTCACGAAGAGCTCACCAGAGAGAAGGGATAATATAAACCATGAAAAAATCTTTCTTCATACTTGCTCCCCTTCTATGTTGGAGGTATCTTTTGGGCTTTCTGGCAGTGCGTTTTATATGGATGTCTTGTTCTCTCATACTCCACTAGAAGCTCTCAGTGGTCTTTGCTTTTCTCTGATGTAGTCATCCCACCTTTGCTGCATTGCCCTATTTCCTTGTCAGCAATGACAGCAGCTTCTAGCTAATAAAAGAAAAAAGCACTAATTTTTTTTGTTTACTCACTGAAGTAGAATTAAATATGCTGTTGTCCTAAAGGAGGCCAGAGTAGGGCCTTAGACCTGCATTTCAGTACCTAACAACAGCAAGGAATAATATATTATAGCAGCTCTAACCATACCATACTGCTCTGGTAGTGACACAACAAATCAATACTGCTTTCCTACCTGGGCAGGGAAATTGCTGTTGCTTGTAGGAATGCCTGCACCCTGGTTTTCTGTAACCCAAAGTGATGCATCTTCTACAGCAAGATGTCTGTCCTGGGGCTCCCTGGAACTATGACGCATCTTCTGTGCTCGTCTAGATGAGAGTCTCATTACCTCTGAGGACAGTATGTTGTCATTACTGTCACATACACGCATTGTACTGCCAAACAGCTGTTAGGAACGTGAGATCCCCGTTCTGCTACATTTATTTCACACTTCACACATTTGTTCTCACTTCCAAAGTACTGCATGGTGCTGTGTCTAATCATATTTTCATGTGCAGGGAAAGGAGATTTGCAGAGCAACTCACAGAGTGAACTTATTAGTAATAAAATAACTTGGTATATTTGAGAAGGCTGATAAACTGGCTTTATGCTATACTAACAGACTGAATCCTAAATTAATAAAGATTCATACTTCATGACAATCTGTGGGGGGAAAAAGCTGGTAATGCAAAAGTTTAGGTGCATTGCATATATCTACTTTATATATGTATATATATAAAAAACTTGTTACATTCAATTCTAATGCAACTTCACAGCTACTGTTTGTATAAACATCTACTATTTATATGAACAAAATTACAAATAAAAAGCTCATGAATATAATTGGGAAGGGCATATTTGCTTTCAATTGCAAAACATCATAAATACCAGTGACCGGAGTCCATTCTACTACATGCTGTGTTAGAATCTGATTTGTCCGATTTATTTAATGAATTGCTACATAATTCAATTCTGAAATACTGGAGACACTGTACCAAGAACATTTTGGAAAATGAAAGATTTTAAATCTCTTGTAATACAATAGTATTCAACATTCTGCAGAATAGGTCCCAAACAGCAAAACCTAATGGTAATTGAACATTATTTAGGGATATAACTCTGGACATTTTTATTGTGTAATCTGTCTTCATTTGTGTGAACAGCTCCATTGGTAAATAAGGACTTAACTTGATTTAACACCCATAAAATTGCCGATTGCTTTGAAGTTGAGCAAAATTAATTCATTTCCAGTATGGCAAAGGAGGAGATTGTATTTTGGTCCATTTTTTATTACAAATGATTTGAAGAGCAGCTTCTTATTAATCAGAGTTGGATAGCAAAAGGGAAGTGCTGGAGAGAGACCAAGAGATGTCCAAAATGGATCAAAGTACCTTTCTTTTTAAATTTATTTGAAAAATCTCGATACTAAGTGTCTTCTGTGGCTCTGCTCTGTGCTTCAGCATGGTGGGTGTGAGAGAGCAGGCTTACTGACTTGAGGACAGCAGACGATCGGAATCCTCCCTCAGGGAGTAAAAAGCCCCGTGCAGCTCTGCTGGCTCCTTTCGCTAGCAGAATGGCTCTACCTTTCCACCTGCATAGGTGCCACCGAGATGGAGCTATAAATGCTGCCAAATGTATTACACCGTAGGTCTTCATGCTTTATTTATTGCTTCTGGGGAGCTATATCATGGGACCTGTATTTGACCCTGCTTGGTCTTCGTTGTGCTGTGTATGAACTGCAGCCCAAGCTAACTTCAGTGGTGCGGCAGAAGTGTGCCCAAAGTCGGGACTTGGCAATTAAGCTACCTGGAGGTACTCACTGTGTAAGCAGCTGTGGAGCTGGTGCTAGTGTTTTTTAACACAACTCCATGAAGTTTGCAAAAAGGAACTGTAGTTTTCCCAACGCTAGCCAAATAAAGAATATGATAATAATAGATGGCCTGTCTTGCTCTATCTAGACTAATGCCACCATATCACTCCTGAAATTTCATAGAAGGGAGAAAATAACTGATTTTTATGGTTTCTAAGTTTTCTAGGCATAACAAACCTAGTTTATTCTTTCAACTGCAAGTCCTAGTCACTTACTACATGAAAGGAATGACTGTATTTTATTTAAATTTGTAGTTTACCAATCTGAATAGAAAAAAATAACAATAGTTGCCTATTATCACTCTGAACAAAATTCTCATTTTTAACCAGAACAACCCCTTGGATTTTCCTTTATCTGTTTTTTACCATTCGGTTACCAGATAATTTTTAATGTGTCCATCTTATGACAATGCTGCCTTGAGTTCATTGACTCTTAGAGCACATAGGGGGGAACTCTCTAAAACCGTGTGAGTAGACAAAAAGGTAGTAGATAAGCTTCAGTGTAAGCAGTGTAGGTAAGACGTTGTGGAGGGAACATGCCTGCTTGATCTTGGACTCAGAGCTGGCAGTTAAAACTCAGGAAAGAGGTCTTTGAGTTATCATTTGCAGTTCCCTGAAATCATCCTGTCAGTGTGCGATTGTCAAAAAAGCCAACAAAATATTTGGCATCCTTAGGAAGGTTATTGAGAGGGAGGCAGAGGCCATTGCCTATATCTGTTAGGATGCTAAAGGTAATAGGCAGAGATGTACTGTCTGGTATTAGCAATCAAGGTAAGCTGTAGATACTGGGCAAGGCAGCGGGACTGCAGTGAGCGTGCTTATATGCTCTTCCCAATAGTTTCTCTTAATGCTGCTGTGTGGAGTACGTTTGTGCAGTACAATGTATGCACAGGATCCCAGTATAATGCCCCACGTAATCAGTTTAAATCTTACTTTTGTCTTGAGCAGGGAAACTGGAACAGTCCCTCAGCTGTCATGTAGAATAGAAATTTTGGAGCCATTTTGTCCGTATGTGAAGATAAAAGTTCATACAAACAAACCAAGGTTAATATGTCACCTCTTAGTGTATTTCCCACAGTAAGCCGGAAACATATCCTTAACAGGAGATGCCTTTTATATTTATGAAAAATGGTTTGCCACTTTTCTGTATCGTTAACATTCCCCTTGGATAAAATCCAGTGATGAACAACTTCCTGATGGAAGAGGTCGTGGCTTTTCCCTCTCCCATAAGTATTAAATGTCAGTAACATGTTTGAGAGTAGTGATGCAGACAAAGATTTCGAGCCATGGGGCCAGTGACATTAAAAGAATAATGTAAGCTGTCTGCCAGGACTGCTTTTAAAAGAGGTACAATGCATATTTATTATTAGGAACAGGGCAAGAAATTAAAATTCTTCGAATTTCTTGTACCTACGGTACCCTAAGCACGGTACAGCTTCTACCCATGTATGGGAACTAGTTAGTGAAATGCTGTTTGTGCTGCATAACCATGCAGAATGATGGTATATCAGACACAAGATGTTGACGGTGAAAGGAAACCTTTAGGCACACAATCTTTCTTGTTGTTTGAAAGGTGCAGAAGTTTAGTCAATTTGTAGCTCTTATGAATGGCCCGTACTAGTGGGGATACTTCAGTCCTTCCCAGCTAACAGGGGGATGGAATCCACACTGCGGCTTGCAATGCCCTGCAGCCAGTGTGTGTGTGCATGAAGGACCACCTTATGCATATAATGTGCTAATGGAATCACAGAATAGTTAATCTTCTCCAAATTCTATACTCTTGTTTCCAGTAATATTATTTATTTAAGCTGGAGTGTGACTGGACATTTTAATTTGGATAAGGAACTCATTTACTGTTGTGCTTGTATAGTAAAGCACAATACTTTTATTTTGTCCTAAAGAGTGTATTTTTTGATCTCTTGATCTTTTTTCCTTGGTTACTATCAGGGTCCTAAAATAATACATAACTTTGATTCATTGAAATTTGTACACTGAAGACAGCCTCACAGGATTTTTTTCCTGCATTATTAATGGAAACACTGTCATTGTTTAATTAAAAATTTAAATTAAAAATATTCCTTCTCTTTCTAAATGAAACCTCTGACTTTTATTAAAGCCTCTGAAGGAAAGACTTTGGTCTCAGAAAACACTGTCAAGTTAAAGTGATGGTTCTTTCTTTGACAATCAACTTGTGTGGTCATTTCCCCTTGGCGTCAGAGCTAAACTGTTATGAGATTTAAGTTTAAATGTGTGAAAAATGAAGAAACAAATGGATGATTCAGGACTCTTGTTATCTCTGGCTAGGGCAGGAGAAAAATAGCTTTCAAGAAAAGGATCTGGATCAATTACTAAATTCAGTAAGAGGGATGAGATTTTATTTTGGAAAAAGTCTAAATTCAATTCAGAAGCTAATATTTTAAGGCTTTCGTCTCTACCCCACAACACAATAAAGCTGGTGTTTCCAGGGAAAACCATTTAGCTCCTGAATGGATATATGGGGTAAATTATTCATATTTTATGTGATTAATACCAAATGTTGCATTTAGGACAAATATAAACATGTCCTATTGATTGATAATAATAGGTACATTTGAAACACTTAAACCATTTTAAACAAACATCCTCAAGTTAAACTGGGGGCAGAGAGCTACATGAAGAGCAGTGACTTAGGAGTTATGTCACGACTTCAATAGGATCAAGAATTTGGTCCCGTTGACAGTAAATACCCAATGAATTATTACAGAGCTGAAGCTGTAGGTTATTCTTGAGTGTTTTCCAGAACAGACCAAGAGCTGGATATTTGTTTCCTGTTACTGTTTTTGGATGGTTGCAACATTGCTGTCTTTCGGTGTGTTTTGGTGCGCTGCTATCTTAATGGTTGCCTGTCTGAAATTGAAAAATCTTGCAAAGTTTTAGTCAAACTGTGTATGATTTTTTCTTTTTTTTTTTTTTTTTTTCTTTTTAAGGAAGATATATTTTAGTGAACTTTAAAATTAGAGGCACTATGCTTTGGAGCAGGAGCTTTCTGCATGAAAAATGGCTTTAGTCACTTTTTGCACATGCTGTTTTGTGTAAAAAGGAAAAAACACCTTCTTCTTTCCTAATTCCTCATGTCCGACACCTTGCATTTGTGTGTCAAGGCTGAAGGCAGGGAATGTGTGGTCTGATGCTTCATGAGGAAAGCAGGGAGGCCATGGGTATTGCAGCTCTCAGGCAGCAGTGTGAGTGGTGGGGATTTCTGCAAATTCCAAGTCTTGTCTCTGTGAATTTTGTGTTCTCTGTTTTGTGATTCATGAACTGGTTTTCTCCTAATTATGCATACCTCTGCAAGGTGATGATGAGGATTAAAAGTTTCTTAGTTGATGGATTGTCTGGAAAAAAAAAAAAATCATCATGAAAAGCTGTTGCTACCAAACATGTTGTTGAAAGAATGGATCTAACTACTTTTATCCGTTCTTTGGCCTGGTTTTATAAAGCCAGCGTAAGAAATGTGAGGAAGCAGAGCAGCAGTTAGGTGTTTAACTTCCCTTCTGCTCTAGCATAAGGCATTGTTTAAAGTTTCCCCTCTTTCTGTGAATATACCCAGTAATAAAATTTCTCAAATGCTTTGTTCTGTAAACATTACGTTGGCCAAAATCCACGTTACCAAAGGAAAGCCCTAGCTGTACTCCTAATTGGAAGATGAAGTGAAAGTTATGTACCAGCCCTGGAAAGATGAGACAGATACACAGAGTGCAAGAAGGTGCACTCTGTTCTGCAGTCCTATAGTACAGTTATCTGTACTCAGTAGCGTACAGCCAACATAATTTACTGACTAGGAGACCTTTTAAGGGATGTTTGTATGTGCTAAGGTGGTTTCTACAAAAGCTTTAAACAGAGCTTAATTGTGGAGAGGCCTTTGAACATACATGTCTTTCACTTTCTCAGTACTGAATCATTAGAGCTACTTGCCATGATACACATCACCATATAGTGATTTGCCTTTTTTTCTAAACTCTTCTAAAGCAAAGTTAATGTAGAAATGGTATCAAAGGATATATTCAACCTTTTATGAAATGATTCTTCTTTCACATGTAGTCCTTGTTGCTGTGCAATAAAATCAAGTAGTAAAATTCATAAAGTCAACTGAAACGTTTTAAAGATGAAATTGCATCTGGTTCTCTTGGGCTTTGTGGTTTACTATCTTGTGTTACCAACCTAAATCTGTTTGTGGAGGTTTTGCTTTTAGCAACAGATCTATAAAATAATCTAAGAGATGTCCATGGAAGTGTTGTAGGAGTTCATCAGATAACAGAAAACAATTATTCAGCACATGGTAATTTTATGGATTTCCCCCCCTCTCTTCCATTTAAGAGCAGGCTGATTTGCAACCTGGTGGAGTAATGCACAATAATCCTAAAAGGGTCTTCATGATAGAGTTCTCGTGGAGTAGTTTTGCATGGTTATAACCCTGGTGTGTCCAGCCAGCTCCCCCACTGAGCATGGAAGTAGGAGGAGGATTGGCACTGAATTGTTTAGGCCTCTTCAAGTGCTTCTTAAATAAGTTTTTGAAGTTATTTTGTCTAAGATCCTTCATCTGAGAAACAACATCTAATTTTTATAGTGGAGTTGGAACACTTGGAGAAATGGAGGGACATAAACATGAAAAAAAAAAATTTACCAAGGCAACCAATAGAAACGGCTCAGAGAATACCTGACAAGTATTTTTGCATTGCAAGTTTAGCTTAACATAGTTAAATATACTGAAGTATATAAAGGGATGAAAAGATTTAATTCTTCCTACACTGTTGACATCTTTCCAAAGCCATACTCCATTGACCTGGACAATTTTGAAATAATGTGTTTTCCTTCTTGGCACAAGAGATCTCTTTCTCTTAGTTATTTAGAAAAGGCATTCTCGGTGAGCTACATTCTCTGAAAATGTGTAGGCAGTATTTCTTTTTCTTACAGTAAGTTAATGGTGGGTTTGTGTGATCAGTAGTGTTTATTCAGATAAATGTGTTTTGTGGTTGGACTTTTTGTTTGGTTTTGTTTGTTTGTTTTTCCTCTCCAAGCAATTTCTACAGATTTATGTTGTTTAAATGATCTGCTATCATGGAAATGGGGATGCCCACCCAGGAATATCCCAGGGCAGTAATTACGACAGTCTTGAAACATAGGGAAAGAGACCCTACTTCAAGCTTGAGCTCAAAATTCACCTTGAGCAAAGTGCAAATCCTCTCTCAGCTACATGGTAACAGATGATTTAGTATTTGCAAAGGCATTGTTATCTTCTAAAGCATCATGTCCAAAACGAAATCATAGAATCGTAGAAATGTTTGGGTTGGAAGGGACCTCAAAGATCATCTAGTTCCAACCCCCCTGCCATGGGCAGGGACACCACCACATTGCCCAAAGCCCCATCCAACCTGGCCTTGAACACTTCCAGGGATGGGGCATCCACAACCTCTCTGGGCAACCTGTTCCAGTGTCTCATCACTCTCACAGTAAAGAATTTCTTTCTAACATCCAATCTAAATCGACCCTCCTTCAGCTTAAACCCATTCCCCCTTGTCCTGTCACTACACTCCCTGATAAACAGTCCCTCACCATCTTTCCTGTAGGCCCCTTCGGGTACTGGAAGGCTGCTATAAGGTTTCCCTGGAGCCTTCTTTTCTCCAGGCTGAACAACCCCAACTCTCTCAGCCTGTCCTCATAGGAGAGGTGCTCCAGCCCTCTGATCAGCTTCGTGGCCTCCTCTGGACTCTCTCCAACAGCTCCATGTCTCTCTTGTACTGGGGCCCCCAGAGCTGGATGCAGTACTCCAGTTGGGGTCTCACAAGAGTGGAGTAGAGGGGCAGGATCACCTCCCTCGACCTGCTGGTCACACTTCTTTAGATGCAGCCCAGGACACAGTTGGCTTTGTGGGCTGCAAGCACACGCTCCCGGCTCATGTTGAGCTTCTCATCAATCAATACCCCCAAGTCCTTCTCCTCAGGGCTGCTTTCAATCCATTCCTCGCCCAGCCTATAGTCGTACTTGGGATCGTGCCAACCCACATGCAGGACCTTGCACTTGGCCTTGTTGAACTTCATTAACAAAATCCATTTGTTAATGCAGTGAAATGTTGGTCAATGAGCTAATGAACTGTTTTGACATATGATATTTTTAAAAATTGTTGGGTGAAATTTACAAAACTAGGAAAAAAAGGAATTATTTCAGTTTCTAGAAAAATGTGGTTTGGGTTTGTTGTTTGGTGTTTTTTGTTTTGGTTTTTTTTTGTGTACATATGTCCAGCTTTACTTAGTGTTATAATTTGCCATCACTGAGAGGTTTCTATGGAGTGTGTTTGGTATAAACACAAAAGACTGTTCCCTTCTGTGTGTATTAGGGGATTTTAGTGCCCAACCTCCACCTGAACTCTGAGTTAAATCTGGCTTCCTTTGAAGTAATGGAAAGGCTCCCTTGATTACTTCAGAAACTGGAAGAACCTTAAGAGTGTATCACTTATTTCCTTACTTGAATTCAATCAGAATGCTTTAGTGTTCCAGAACTACCTTTTTTTTTTTAATTATTTTTAGTGAAATTTAGTGAAACTTTTTTCTTATGCTGAAAATCGTAACTATCCTTACTAGTAAGGGCAAGTATCTGCTGGTTACTTTAGGAGTAAAAAGCTTAGGAGATTATAATGTCTATGCTGATGCTCTCTTAACTTCTGTCATTTAGCAAACATGCAATTTTTTTTTAAACTAATCACTAGGATTTTTTTTTTTTAGAGGGGGTGTCCTAATTTCTGCTTCTTTCAGAGAATATGCAAGCTCCCATTCAGTTCCACAGAGCTTTAAGTATGTTTTTCAATCTTAGTCTGTTCCAACCCTCATATTGGTTTAAATCAGGATATGTTTCATCAGCTCTAATGATGTGAGAGAATAGCTGGACTCTCAGGTACACCACTTAAATAAAACAAACTTTCAGTCCATGAAAGGTAAAAATGATATTTTTTTCCTGTATATGTTTAGAATGATGGAGACTTAATAGACCACATGCTGCTTCCCCTGCCCACTCCCGCAAAGGTTAGAGTGGAGTGATAAGCATCAATTCATGAGGGGGAAAATGTGATATGGAAAAAATATCAGCATTGCCAGCAGCCTTGCTGGTTCCTGGCAACGTGAAAATATGAAGGGTGGCAGGCAGGTATGCCTATGTAGACATTGAGCTCGCTCTATATATAGTCAATTTTCTGCTCTAGATTTCATGACGTTTATTCTTGGGACACTTTGTAACATAATACCCATTTTCAAGGTTGTAAGAGGCTTGGATGAATTGAGTAAACATTTTAAAGGAAAAGAACTTATGTTTACCACCAGTCATCCTGCCCTTTATCAATATGAACAATAAAATCTCTGCAGTGTCTGTTGTTTCTCCGTTTTGGATTCCCTTCTGCATATAAGTAATTTCTGAGTAATAAAACTAATGAAGCTTGGCCTCCCTACATTTTCGTATATGGTACCACATTTCTTCTGTCTATGGGCGGGAGGACACACCAGAGTTGTGCATGTGAAGACTGACTTGCTAATATTCTCAAGTTCACTGCTCTTCTTGACTGCTTGGAAAGCCTGTGGAAAGCCCTGACTCTTGGCTGCCGCATGTGAAATAAGCGGCTTTAGGGGCAGCGTGGGGCTGCACGATGCCTCTAGGTGTTTGCTGTAGAACCTTCTTGTTGGAGACCCACGATCCTCTGTCAAATTTGGTTGAAGTTGGGCAGTGTGTTCTGAAGTTAGTATGAGATGCTGATGTGATCATGTAAGAATTGCTTCCTTGGAAGACTGCTCAGAAGAGTGGATTTTTTTCATCTTTGGCTGCCAAGCTCCTCTTCGTGGCAGCCTTGACATTCTTCTAGTGCCTTGTTACATGAACGTTTATTTTTTGCCCTTTGCTACCTCGTCTGTAAAGAGGACCTGGTTATAATTTTCCTATTTTTGAAAAGTTCTTTGAGCTCTGCAAACAAGAAATAGGTGTGGAGAAGTTACAGGGTATCTCCAAGGGTCACTCTCCAAGTGTGAGCGATTTGCAGAATGTGCTTAGGGTGAATTTAGTGTAGCTTTGGGAGTTTTGTATTTTCAAGCCTATATCTGTGTATTTTTACACTTTCCTAATAATTTTATGTTTGTCTATTGTATTGTTTATCCTAGTTTTATTTAAAACCTGATCTACATCTAATTATGCTATATTTTTTTTAGCGCACCTGACTGGCAAATGTCTTGTATGGAGATCTGGAGATATACCCCTTGACTGGAACTGAGTACTTTGTCTTAATAATTTGACTTGTTATGCTTTGAATAACTTGCTCCTCTTTGTGTATTTGTGTTTTATTGTGAACTTGGAACAGACAAAATGTAGAATGTTCTTTCTTGTGTAATGCTGGTGAATTTTAGAGAAACTGAGATAGAGCAACAGTGCCAGAAACGAAAGTAGAACCTGGATTTTTTCCAATTTCCAATCCTCTGCCTGCTAAGCTACTTGGTAATCATACCATCAGTTGAACTAGTAGAGCTGAAATGAAAACAGGCCATAATATTCAATGGCACCTCGTTCCTCAGTTACAATGCAAGCTATAAAACCCAAACAAAAAATTTCTTCCACAGCCCAATTTATATCAATTAAAAGAATAAAAATCTTGGGAAAAAAATGAAAAAGCCTTCATGCTCAATTTGTATACAAAAAACAGTAAGCTCTGAATCAGCTCCATTTTTACCGTTTAAAAATATTTTTCTATTAATGGAACTTCTTTGTTTTGAAAGTGCCTTTTTTTTTTTTTTTTTTTCTTCCCAGGAGATTCCCTTTAATATGGGAAAATTGAAAAAATCCTTTAAATGAAATACATGGTAATTTCAAAGGAGTCTTGTCCAGACAATCAAAATAAACAGGGATTTACAATTGAGATTTATTATACAGTTGTGGGGGGGGATCATCTGTGTTATCTGGTTTAAACATAAACACAACCAGACCTTCTAAATACAAGATATATAAGCAGTTCTCAGTATGCTAAATATTGTTGTGGTTTAGTGTATATACCCAGCATAACAGGCAATCATATAGAAAAGTCAAAATGCATTGTAAAATTGTTATCTGTAACAAATGGAATTATCTCTCTTCCTTCACTATTGATTGTTCATGGATGATCCCGGGTTCAAACTGGTTCTGTATTCATTTGGCTAGTATTAGTATTTCCTCTGTGCAATCAAAATAAGAAAAAAATACAAACAAAGCAAATGTGAGACTAATGTATTTTTAGTGTGGCTGAGTCAAATAGAAATATCTTTCATTTTAAATTCCAAAGCCCGAGTTAAACTTCAAATTGCTTTGGATCTTGTCTTAGTGAAAACCTTGAGGTTTCAAGGAAGAATGAATCTTCCATAAAACAGGAACAGAACTTCATATGGGAAAATCACGACTGGATAATTAAAAAAAAAATTATATATATTGCAAGCAAAGCTGTATAGAGGAGCTGTGATGTAGGTAATAAGCAATAAAGATTTACAGGTGCATTTTTTTGCTAGCTCTTAAGGAAACAGCTTCAGTACTAGCTTATTTCAAAGCAGGTAAAATTTTGTCTTTACAAAAGCTTCATCTGGTAGCCACTTGTCAGAGAGAAATATTATAGTAGAATCAAATGCAAACTAAAATAGGGATCAGAATGAGATTTATGAGATTTAAATAAAAAAAAAAAAGAAAAACCAAAATGCAGCTAGAGACAACATCAGTATCTCAATAGTTAAGAATAACTGACATTAAAGATTGTACAGGTACGTTCATGTTTGGGTCCATATTTGAATATTTTTTTTAAGGGGGAATAACACCATTCCTTTGTGTCTGCGGAGGCCACGTAACATCTAAATGCTTGGTTGTCGTGCATTCGGTATGAAAAGTTTATAGCCTGCTGGGAGTTGTCAATTCTATAGGGAAGAAGGTTCTTGTATATGATAAAATTATTCCAACACCCTCACTTTTAATGCTGATGCTCTTAAAGAAAAAGAAAACATTCTCTTTTCTGTGTCTCATTCTCTTGACATTTTTATTTACATTTCATTTTTACAGCCTCTAGTGCATGTAGGCAACTCAAGTTCCTGCACAGTGCTGGAGACCTACTTTAAGCATATTCGCTTTCACAGAAGAAACGGATTTTTTTTTTTTTTTTTTTTTATAAAGTCAGATCCAGAAGTTGGAACCAGAAGAATAGCATTGCCAATATTTCTAGGTGTTTGTCTCAAAGACTTGGAAGCTGGGAAGATGATGTCTAGCTATGCTATTGCTTTGATAAAAGTTGTTACATGACATATGCTTTATATACAGTCGGGTGGATAGAGCTTTGGAACAGAGCTGGGATACTGCATTTTATTTCTATATCTGCCACTGACCTGCTGTGAAATGTGGGTAAATCTTTTAATTTTTTCTTATCTCAGTTTTTCTACCTGCAGAAATAGCATTATGATGACTTTTGCTTAAAAGAAACATTCTAGATCAGAAGGTAGAATTCTCATTACTGTTAGCGATAGAGTATCATCATTTCATCTTGCATAATTTTTTCTATAAAGATAAAAATATTGGATGGTGCTGGAGTAATGTAAGTTCTGTTAGTCACGATGTGCCACTTATCTGCAAGTTTGGGTACTAAAATGTACAGGATGTAAATAGGCATACACAGGCCACTAACTCCTGTTCTGGCTTCCTGTGGTGAGGATGGAGGCAAGAAGGGCGTTTACTCGTTCTGCTCAGGATTGAATAAAATAACAGGCAGTTTACTTCAGAGTCAGAGGCTGACCACAGCAATCTGTGGTGTCCTGCCAAAATCCACTCCAAACTGTTGTGAGTGAAATCACAGTTTTTCATTTCATTTGTACTCTTGAAAGTAGCTGGGAACATTACAGTAGCCAAGTGGTAAACCCTGGATAAAGTAGGAAATCAGACAGCTTCCAGTTGTTCCAATTTCTGTTTAGTAAGTACTAATGATATAAGGCAGCCCACAGTTGAGCTCTTGAAATATCTTGGGCAGCGTTCTTTTTGTTGTTGTTTCAGATGCAGTTAACAGTAGAAATGTTCTTGTTTACTTATCTCTAGTACTCGATTCACTTCTAAATTCAGATGCAGAATTGTGGTCACTGCACTAATTAACTCCATATTTAAGCCATTTTGGAAACTGAGGATGTCTGTGAACTCTGCCATACAATATAGAAAGATATGCCTTTGTATAAATATGGCTTGGTAAAGTGCAATGCCTTGTCCTTGATGTGGGATACAATAATGTTTCCCTATTTTGTACCTTACATTCTCATTTTTGTAGTTTACGTTCTATGGAAAGTGGCCACTAAAATTACTTATATGAAGCCATATCTCTTTAAGGTACTCTAGAAACAGTTTTAAAAGTTAATATTCAGGTTGTTACTTGTACCATTAGGTGGTGCTTTCAAGCTTCTCTAGCACTAGGAGAGAAGGAAAAGGAGCGCTTAGCTTTGTGCAGGACGTGCTTTCACAGGGTTGTGGAGGGTGCAGAAATGAAGCCCAGCTGTGTGGGTAACAGGATACAACTGGGAGGAGATGGGTGAGGCTGAGATTTGGCTTGTGAAAAATTTGATGGGGTAAGTCACGTGCGGTGTGAGTGCTGTAAGTCTAGAAGATGATTCTGAGCCAAAGACGTTAATGAGGTTAATGCTGTTTTGTATTAGCTGAAAATATGGCTGATTGCATGCCAACTTTGGATGCACACTAAGGCCTTTAGCTTTCTCACTTTGGTTGCCTGCTTTGCTATGCTGCCATATTTGTTTAGAATGAGATTAAGCCTTTTCCACAGAGCATCCACACCTCTCATTTCAAGGAAGGATTTTAGATGTGCGTACTGGCTTCTGTGACTGGGTAGGAGGATCCTGGGGTCCAAGTTTCACTGGGTTTGGTCTTAATCAGGCCAAGTCCTGGCTCCTGGGAAGCTCTCTGTTCATGAGGAAAAGGAATAAAGAGTTGAATCTGAGCCCGTCAGGGCAATTGGCTGGTCAATGTTATTTATTGATGTCACTTTCCAAGTAGCATTACTTGGGCACTGATGAGAAGTGTAGACACTTTACATGTTGCATATAATGTACTTAACTCTTCATCATTGTATTAAAGGGTGGACTGGGCAAGTAGTATTGATGCTTGGGTGATCCAGATATGAGTAGGAAGATGTTTTTGAGCTCCTTGCTAAGGTGGTGTCCTTCTGCTCAGGAGGTCTTCTGAGGTACCTACTCTGGAATAATTTTCTTGATTGCTGTATCTATGATACACAAGTGATGCGTGGCCTGAGCAAACTGCTGAACCCCCTCAGTCCCCTGCCTACATCAGGTGATGAAGTAGGGGGCCAAAGCCTCCTTTCATGGTTTTCTTACCTTTTGTATGAATGATATGGATGGAGAATGAGTCCAGTGCTGAAAATGGTCTTGGAAAGCACCTTAATCAGTGGTGAAAATATAGCCATCAGGATCCAAGTAAAAATGTTGATGTGCAGAGCAATCTGTAATTGTCAGGTTTGGGGATTGGGACTGCCTCTGGAGAAATGTTGAAAATTGCTGTTAGAGGCAGTATGTTTGTGTTGTTGAATTACAGCTGTGGTGCAATATAGCAAGTCTGATTTTATATAATAATGTTACTCTTTTTCTGTTTATATCTCATCCTTGCCAGTCTATGATTGGAGTTACTTTAACTCTGTGGCTAAAATTTACTAGTAATTGACTCTTCATTCTGCTGTTCACCTTTGCATATTTTTGTTTTTTATCAAATCTCCAACTTTCAATGTAGCTAATGGCCCTATTAACCAGTTTTTCCTTGGTTTACAGAAAGCTTGTGGTGGCACATTCCCACAATATCATAATGACCAGCGACCACATCGTAACACCTGTTGTACTATAGTGTCATGAGTTTCTTTCCCTACAGAAGTCAATGATTTTGCACCTTTTATTTTCTTTTTCAGTTTCCACGAAAAACTAATTCACTGGTGTTTATTTTGATGGCTCTTTTGTGCTACTGATGCTATTTTTCTTTCCATGGCAAGATCTGGCTTACTTGGTTAACACTACAGAATAAAATAAGATTATTTTTAAACAAGATTGATATTCATTTGTTCTGGGTTATTTTTAATCTAATTCCTAACTTTCTATTTCTGCAGATCACTGCTTGAACTGTTTTTCTGGCATTTGTGGCTGGCATCCCAGGGACTATACAAGAAATCATTTAACTTACTGTGCTTTCTTATTTATTAAGTGCTTAAACTTTTTTGTTACATTTTTGCACCAGTATTTATATTAAAATAGTACGGAAATAATTTCTCCAAGATCAAAATCCTTTTCTGCAAGGTACCATATATATGTAGTAGGAAAACTGTACTGGGGGACTCCTCAGAAATACACCACATTGCAGGATTTGAGCCTACAGAGACCAGTCAAAGAGCAGGAGCAATAAAGTATTGCTCTGGTATTGTAGATGAGGAAATGAAACAGAAAGAGTAAGTAATGAATGTAGGAATACACAAAAGGCCTAAGAATCTCTGTTAGGTATTTTCATCATGAGTTGGTAAGATTTTGTTATTTAATGAGTATGTTGAATTATAATGAAATTTTATTTTTAGTGAAAGTCTGCTGTGGTGTACAGTATTCTAGAAAGTTGGATAACAGAAGCTCAGCAACAGCTTGCCAGTATTTTTTTAAAATAGTGAAATAGTAGTGTTTGGAGTTGTATAAAGTTATTAATAGTAAGAGACATTATAAAAGATAATTTTAAAAGGTCTTTGAAAAAGAAGATGGGGGCATAATCTTTGACTGGTAAGGGAAGACAGTGAACGTGCTTCCTAGTAATGAGAAACCTAAGTTAGTTCTGGAAGAGAGAAGTGAGAAAGCAAACAGTGAACACCAGTCATTCCTGAGCAGGAATGGATTCCCAAGGAAAGGCTGTGTAGATGCAGCAGCCCAGAGTTTTTTAGTGGTTTGTGATCTCTGGGTTTTTTGTTCACAATGTTGTTTCTACAAATTCTGTGCCAAGCTTTTTTTTTTTCTGTGTGTGAACTTGTTTGGATATATTTATGCCATAACTTCTGAAAAGTTAGTCTTTAGCAAGAGATGTACACTTGTAGTGAGAATTTGCAAAGGGGCAGCTCTGATGGGCAGCTCTGTTGGCAATAAACATTGTCATTCTGTGTGCCAGGTGCCTGATGAGGATGTGATGGACTGAAGCTTGACTTAGAAAACTGTTCCTAGAGATCCAGAGACTTGTGGATAGAGCCTAGGCTCTGACCAGGCTCTTAGTGCTTACAAATGTTGGAATTTTTAGTGGCTGGATCGCTGAAAATCGGGGTGTTAAGTGTGTGAAAACTGGGGTGTTCCATCAGGGACTATTACAGCAAAAAGTGCTATTATTCTCTGAGCATGGGAAACTGAGTTTAGGAATCAATGGAAGAGTTGAGATTTCCTGGATCCCGTGTGCCATCTTCCATGGTTTTCTTCTAGTACTGCTAAACCCAGAAACTTTTAAATCTGTTACCAAAACCTTGCTTTATTTAACACAGTCTGTTGGTCTTTAAAGGTGAAAATACATGAAAGTATTTCAGAACGTGCTATTAGGTATCTCTTGCTTTCATGTATCTCTTTCTTGGTAAGTAGCCATACTTACTGCAGAGAGGGCCTCTCATATACATACACAGTTTGATTTAAAAGTGTTTGGAAACAAATGAGAGAGAGGCTAAGGGCTGCATTCCAGCATTCCCACTCCATGTGCTTAATATCGTTGTACACGCTTAGGAAGTGTTATCACCTACCATGTGTTAGTTTTATGCTGCAGGTGTAGTGCAAACATTTTCATGCATACAGATGGAGATTGGGATAAATCTTGCCGAGTTTTAAACTTGCAAGATGCGTATATTAGGAAAGATGCCAAAAGAACAGTGAATGAGTAAATGAGTAGTGAACCTGTGGACCCAAATACTAGTATTAAAAATAATAAAAAATGGTTTTGAGTTAGAATATCTAGGAAATAAAAATAGCTAGGAAATAACTAAGAAATAAAGTTTGTTAAGGGAACTGTAAATCTAGAGGAGAATGTTGATGGGTGGTTTGGGTTTTTTTGGGGCGGTAGTGGAGGTGGTGTTCCTTGAAAGAAGCTTGAGTAAGGATTCAGAGAGAACCCTTTTCAGATATAGTGATGTCTAAAGGAGGTACTTTTAAGGAAGGGTGAATTTGAAATACAACATGGCTTTGATTTGGGTAAAGATTTGTCAAGGAGGATTGCATTAACTCCATATTGTAGAAGTTTCCTGCTGGAGCTCTTTGGATTTCTGCTCAACTTGATGAATATTTTAAACATTCTTGCAAGTTCTGTTTCCATAGTTATGTATGCTCTTTTCCTTCAGAGTCTCACTGCAACTGGGATCGTCATCTATTTGTGCACGAGGGAAAAGAGAAAATTCATCTCCCATGGGTTGGACAAGAGAGTTAATAGTTTCAATAGAGTAGTTTACAGGGAAATTTTAAATACTTTACTGTTCTCTGGAGTCTTTGCAATTTAAATCTAACACTGGGAAAATATTAGTTAGGGACTGGGAGAAATAATGGCAAATTATTAGTTATGATGGTAAGTGATAGAAAATGTACATGGCACATAAGGAACTGTTTTAAATATGTCAACAATTAATAGTTATGAAAATAAGATTGTCTGAATTGAGATTCTTATTTCCTCAAGGATTAGCTTGGAGACAACTACTTTTGTTCTGTGTTTTTTATTAATGACTTTGGCACAAACAATGGGATTATGCTGATGAAATCTACTGATGACAAAAATTTAGGATACCATAAGGACACTTATAAAGGAAAGAACTGGACAGCCTTGGGGACCAAAGTAATAGAAAATCAATAAAACAAACCCCAGGGCTGGGCACCTGGAAATCAAAGCATGTCTTCTGGAGGCTCACAGCTGGAGGTAGTCACAGAGGAAGAGGATCTGGGTGCATTGGTTACATACTCTTCCTACACAGGAAGAGTGTTGAGCCATCAGTATGACACGGCCATGGAAAAATGAAATGTGTATCTAATGAAGTGCTCCCAAAGGGTGAGTACTGATACTCACGCTCAGGCACTTGAGAGACCTCTCTGGGTGTGTTGTGAGCAGTTCTAATCACTCACGATCAGAGATGTGGATCCAAACTGGAATGTCCAGCCAGGATCATTTGAGGAATAGAGAACTCCCTGTACAAAAGGAGATGAAAAAATGTGACTTATCCAGTGTCAAAAAAGAAAAGCTTGAGAAGCTGTTGTGGCTGTTTATATCAGGAAGGAGAACAGATTTTTTGGATTTAACCTAATATTGTCCATGTGTAAAGTTACAACTGGTTATATTTTAAAAAATAATAATTGTTTCCAATTATAAAAATGTGAAGGTTTTGGAATTGCCTAATTCAGAACTATTTTGATTTTTTTTTTTTAAACAGAAGGAGAAATTTAAATGTGTTTGTCAATGTTCTATGTAATACCTTTCCCTTCAGATAGTGCATGGCAGAAAGTTGTATTTTTGAGACGAGAATAAGGAATTTCTAGGTCTAATCCCACATTTACAGTGGTCAGTAGGCAGAGGGGTCAATGCTTTTGAAGCAGCGGTCCTTTGATGCTTTTTGTAGGTTGAGGCTGAAGCTCCAGGTTGGGTGCTGAAGACGAAGTCATTGACTTGATCCTTAACAGCGCAGTATAATATGGTTTGGGGAGGAAAAAATAACTTATTCAGCCATACCAAAATAAACATTTACAAGTATTCAGGCAAATACTTCATCCTAATAGATATAGGTTCAGTTTTTGATCTCTGAGAAGTTCTTCACCTCAAGTGTTTAACTTCTTTTATGTGAACACCAGACCAGTTGCAGATCCTTTGATCTAGCTGCCTCTGTAGACTCAGCTGCTATTTTGAAACCCTGAATTACTGTGGTAATGATTTTCTTTTTGGGCTTCAGTAGTATACATGGAGAAACTAACGACTTAGTTCAGTATGATTTGATAAAAACAATTCCCCCTTCTGAACGTGTCAGTTGTGGTCAGCTCTCCTGATATTTTTGGCACATTACCATCTGGGTTTGAATGACTGCTAGGTCTAGAGGCTAGGACAGAAAGGAAAATAAAATGCTAATTCAGACTGGAAAGCAGGGTATTTTCTGCCTTTTGCTTTCCATGAATTCACTGCTGACCAACTTCCACTAGCTTGTGAAATTCAAAAAAACTTTCAAAATCTGGAGGGGGGAATGCACAGTGCTCTGTGCGTCATGTTGCACGTGTCATTCACAGGGTCTTTATGCAGACCCTCTTACATAGAAGAATTTTCTTTAGTAAAAGAATGTGGCACAGAATGTATTCATAGCATTTTGAAATTAATTTTTAATCACAAAACAAATCAGATTACAGAACACATTTTGAGGATTGTTTCATTTTTCCTTTGACACGTTAAGATCACTTTCTGTTTAGGAAACCATATAGTGAAAGTCCCAAAGCAATACCACTTGACTTATCTTGCTGGTATGGTTCAGGAATAATCTGCAGCCCAACAGGTATGTGACAAGAAACTATGAATTTGGGGGAAAAAACCCAACCCAACCAATTAATTTTGTACTTCAGCTATCTAGGTGCAGATAAATTGCAGCCAGAAAGAACTAACATTCACTGAATACGTTATATGCCCAGCTCTATTTTTAGTCAAGAGTCAGAGCTGGTCTTGCCTGGACCTGGTTCTTCTAGGCAGGCTGTGTATTTCGAACCTGAGTCTTGGAGTTTGAAACCATTGCAGCCAGCTCAGAGAGGTGCTCTGTCTTTCCCTTCCCAGGTTCCCCCATGAGCAAAGAATCCCCTCCAAACTGTGTAGCTCTAATAGTGATTGATGTGTGTTTTAAATCCTTGGGAATCTCACTGTTGGGATGATGCTTATGACTTTTAGTTGAATGGGAGTCTTACTGGTTTTGAAAGACTCTGGACTGGAGCTGTAAGGTTAAAGATGTCACATGAATAACTGTATTCATTATGTCATCAAGGTTTTTAATTTGATGGTTTTGGTTTTCCTATGATCACTTCTCTTTCAACTGCAGGCAGACAAGACAGTAGGCTTCTGTTTGTCAGGCTGGGACTTCTAGGCTCGATGCTGGGGGTTGCATAGAGTAGAAATTAAGTTAAACTTACAGCTATGATGATATTCAGTTCTGTTTGTGCTGTGGGCAGTAGTGCCTGGCTAGCAAAAAGGCTGATGCTAGCAACTTAAATAACTGCAGCTGACAACACTATGTTCTGTTTCTGGTACCGCAATACTGATCCCTGCATGGATCAGTGATGCATTGCAAACTAACGTGGAAATATAAGAATCAGAATATCTGAAACCTAAGAATCAGAATACAGCCCTTGATAGGTTTTTCAGTTTCCTCATCTTTGGCGTTACTATGAGCCCAGATTTCTATGTAATTTGATCACAATTAATCTCTAACATATGTACCATTCATCTTTTCCCATAGTTAAAATAACAGATGTAAGCCCTGTTTCTTTTCTTTGCAGCTTTATTTTACTGTATTGTTAGAAAGTACAAATGTCATGAAGATTTAATTTTTATGGTAATGGATATGGGGCCAGAATAATTATGTCATAGTTACCATTTAGAATTAGGTTGATCATTTAGAAATTGGAAAAAAAATAAAGTTGTTTGCTGTGCATATCAACATATGAATAGAGCATGCTGTAGACTGAACACACGTAACTTTCGTCTCCCTACAGAAGGCATGCAAAGCAGAAAAACAATCACTTGCCTTTTCGTTGTCTGAAAAAAATGTTTCTGTTTGCCATACTATTATTTCCTCTTACATGCATCCTCATCTTTGTTGGATGATACGCTGATGAAACAGCAGAACTGAGTCTGCCCATTCCATATCTATTTTCATCCACTCCATGCCCAGTTGAGTGGTACAGAAAAGAAGGTAAATTATCAGACAGAATTTCATAGCTTGTATTTCCATCGAGGAGGTTTTTCATAGGACCCTAATACTGCCAAATGAGTGGTGTGCTTAAGAAATGAGATAAATGACAACAGTAGGCAGATACTTCTCAGCGTAAATCACCTGTAGGGAATGTTCAGTCTGAAGTTTTTTAAAATCGAGGAGGGTTTTGTTATCAATGTACTTTTTGTACTTGTTAAGACATACATTTGTCTCACAATTTAGTAGTGTATATGTTATTGACTCTCGAGGGTTAATAGCTTTGAGTATAATAGACTTGTTTTGCTAAGACTGGATCTCCAGCTGGTCTGAATTATCCCAGGCCCATTGCTCCTAAGTTCTTCCCACTTCTATGAAATGCTGAGTATTTGCCTATTCCTGACTTCTTTATCTTCTTTTTTTGGTGGCTTCAGCTCTAAGGGAAAAAGAAAAAAATCTGTATTACAATAAGAATTAAATTACTTTATCTTTTTTTTGTAAATATATAACAAGTTGTAAGGTCACTCTGAATGGAGCATTTCTGGCTTGTATTTGCCCTTTATATCACTATAATGATGCCAGAGGTCTAATGTAAATATCCTTCTGTTCTGTCCAGCAACCCATACTTTAATTTAGTGTAATCAGAAAATAACAACTTCTGTAAAACAGCCTGTCAGAGAGAAATAATAGGGCTGTTAGACGTTTGGCAAAACTCCATTGCATACTGCTGAGATACAATATTCCAGTTTTGCAGGACGTTTGTCAAGCCACTTGGTTGCTGTAATGTGCTGGGAAGATCTTCCTATCATCAGATAGCACCTGACAGAAGACTGTGAACAGCCAATGCTTTACAATTTAATGAGTAAACCTGGAGCAGTAATCCCATCAGGAAGGGCATGTAGCTCTGATTATCATATTTCCAACCAGTGCTGTACTTGCTGTTTTCATATGGTCCTTTGTGCCCTCCCCCCCCCTTTTTTTTTCTCTGAGAAATTATTTTTCAAGGCATTGACTGCAAATTAAATAGACTCTGTGGAGCCATAACTTTAAAACTTATCTGGATCTTTCAGTTGGTTTTGGGGGGTTTTTTTGTTTTGTTTTGTTTTTTTACGTACATAGTGTAATATTTTTCTGAGCAGCTTTTACTTCTTTATTTGCAGTACGTGAAGCACCAAAACAGGTTTTAAAGTGGTGGTTGAAATAAGGTATGGAGTTTTTATCCATACTGTAGTGACTGGCAGCAGTTCAATTTGTTGCAGTCAGAGCATTTTTAGCACATCCAATATGCAGACACGTAAAAGTCTTGCATATAGAACCCAATGTGTTGAGAAATGCGCTACTTCCTTCTGTGCACTCCTGTACACAGTTCTCTAGGACTTGTATATAAAAAAAAAAAAAAAAAAATGGAGGAGAAGGAAAGTCTTCTATTTAAAAAATTGAAAAGAGGAAAGACAATTGAAGGGAAAAACCCCCAAAGTTACAAATGCAAACAAAAGCTATTCATTTAGTTACACTCAAGGGACAAATGAATGGAAAAAATAAGATAATATTTTTTTCCAAAGATAGTTCAAAACCATGTTTGTAAACCTGAAACACAGTCTGAATTGCAAACTTTCCCAAATAGAACAAGCTTTGATGTTTGAGGAGAAAGGGGAAAAAGGCACACTTGTTTTTTGACTTAGGAGGAAAGTACTCTTCATAGCATGTATCATATTAAGAGTTCTGTGAACAAAAAGATAATCTGTGGTATCAGCCATGTTTTCTTGCTTCTTTTTTTTTTTTTAATTGCTTAAAAGTACATCCCAGAATAGATTCATAACTGCTGTCATGAAACATGTGAACCCCAATGGATGCTAAGTTATTCTGTGCAGAGTCCAGCCAGAGTAATTCCTGGAATGGTGAGAGCCCTCCAGATAGCAGATAGCTGGGAGGACAGTGCTGGCTGCCTTTCTCACAGAGATTTTTGTTTTCCAAAGCAACTCTGTGTGAGATCATCACCTGGAGTAAATCAGCATTGCTACACCTGATCATAAAACTAATATCTCACATTAGGTGTAGAAGATTAGAAAGCTGTGATATTCTTATTTTATTTATTTATTTCCAGGGTAAGTAAAATTTTTCAGCTGATTCTAAAATTGAGATAGTTTGTACCTTAGTTGTGTACTCTAGTGCTGTTGAAGATCTGGCCCATGGAGCGGGCTCTTGGGAGGTGTCGGTCTTTCTGTTTGTGGTGGGAGAGCAGGAAAAATCATCTCTATCCATCTCTTTCATCCTGTGCTGAGAACAGCACAGCGTGAGCTCTCTAACCTTACGGCACTGAACTCAGTCCTTGTCTGCTTGTTTCAAGGAGTCTGATATTGGCTGCAGAAATGTAAACTGTTTGTTCTTGGTGCTCTTATTTTGGATATCAGCACTGACTGATTTCCAGAGTTTGATCAAGGAGCTGTAACTGCTCTTACGTCAGATGTTACGGTTCAGCTGTCTGGATCGTTAGTGCGAAAAGAAAACTGAACCCTTGTATTCTTGAAAAGCAATTTTGGGAGTTGCATGCTCTAGAGCTTAACACAAATTTTTTGAGAACTGTACAGATGCGAAAGAAAGCGAAAGTGATCAGTGTATGAACGCTTACACTGATATAAAATCTGGGTCTTCCTCTTGGGAAAAGCAAGCTGGACAACAGGATGACTCCTGCAGTGTATGTGGCTTCCAGCTTTCTTTTACTGCACAGAATTACATACATCTCTTTCTTGTTGTCATTGGCTTGCTTGGCTTTAGAGCGATTATATTAACAACAGCATGCACCACCACTCCCCTTCTATTCCAGTTTCTTTTCTTTCCTACAAGTTAAGTAATTGTCTTTGTAATTTTGCAGGAGCAGTTGTACCCATGCAGTCTCCATTCTTTTCCAGCTCTGGTGTGTCCCAGTGTTGTACGAGATTGATCTGTATGTGATACAACTGTAGAGATGCTTGTTAGTTAAGTTAGTCCCCAATGGTGAAGGCAGTGTTAATCAGAGGACTGATTCTGTCTGATCAAGATAGAAAATTTAACTCTGAGGAAAATGTGAATTATATATTTAAAAGCTTGGCAAGGCTGTTACAGCTGTATTTGCTTTCTAGATCCTGGGTTTGTCCTAAATATTAATTTAAGAACACTTGAATGAATTTTCTATCTATTAATTATTTCATTAGCAGAAAGTTTTTTCTCTTCGTGTGTACTTTACAGTGAAATTCAGGATTTTCCTTGTAGAACTTACAGAAGTCATTTGACTGGAGAAGATAGATACCACTGACTGTCAATCAGATAAAGTAATGCATGTTCCAGTTTACATATATATGAAGTGAATTATTTGCAGTTATTTTTCAGAGCTTTTAATTGAAGAATTTAATGATTATTTGAATTATTGCTGGAATTTTTCAACTTAGCTATTAGAATTCCACTATCTGCTTATGGGCTGTTTTGAATTAAAAAATAAACAAAAAGCTAAAAAAAACCAAAACACCAAAACCCAGAAGATCCCAAAACAAAACCACCACAAAAAAACGCAAACCAAAACCACATGGGGAAGAGTTGCAAAGTATCCATTCAGATTTACTTATAGTAATAATTTCCTCCTACAGTCACCTTATAAAGAATACCTGCAATGTTTTTGTGTCTTATTAAATTGATGAATTATAAAAAAACACTGGCTGTGGAGTAGCATATACTATGCATTACATTTAAGTATGTTATTTTAAAATTATGAATCAATTTAAAACAAGAACGGTCTAATCTGTTTCAGATGCAGATGCATTATTTATTAGCTTATCAATCTGTAGATCATAATGGTCTATAAATGAAATCTGTTGTATAATTTCTGATACTTTGTAAATTTTCAGTCTTTAAAAATAAACCAGAGCTTTCTGGATCTGTTGCCTACAGAAAAACTATATTTACATCTTACTTTCTTAAATATCTCTAGTTTTCTTTTGATTTTATATCCCCCCCCTCCCCCAGCAGTTTCTCTGATTCCTCATTATCAGCCTAATATCCCTCGTCATAGCATTTTAAAGCTTTACTTCGCCACATAGCAAGAGAGAAACACTTTCCCAGGACCATACTGCTGTTTCCTTTGTATCTTGCTATCTGTATTTTGCTCTTGTATTTGGTACAAGACCCTTGTAATTTTTTTGCTTCTTGATGAGCCTTTTCTTGCCTTTGTTTTTTCCTTGTAGTTGGAGTCTTGTTAATTCATTCCCACTGTGATTTTTTTTTTTTTTTTTTTTTCTGTGTGCAATGCATACTGGGCCAATACCGAAGCAGGAGTAAAGACAGGCTTCCCTGGCTTCTGTCGTTAAGGCATTCTTGCGTGGGCCACCTGCGGTCTCGGAGTGCGGGTCATGTTTTCTCCATAAGGATGAGGCAGCTTCTGCAGTACGAAGCTTCCTCCCTTTTGGCAAACCTCATGCACACAAATGTAACCCAGCAATGTCAGACCCCAGAGGTTTTGAAAACCGAGGGCTTAAATGTTCTAGAAAAATATGGGGAAGCGTTGAAATAACTGCTACTTCTTCCTTTGTCTGTCCTGCTTAATTTTCCAACCTCTGATTATCTATCTTCCTTTTTTTTTTTTTTTTTTTTTTTTTGCTCCTGTCAGGAAATGTCATCCTTGGTCGTGATGGTATCAGTTTGGAGAGTTCTAGTTTGCGTTTGTTTTGGTTTTAAGCCTCCTGGACTAAATCACCCAACACCAAACAGACAATGAAATGTTTGGCAATTGGTAAACTAAAAAAAAACCCACAAACAAACAAAAAACCCCAACAATAAGCCACCAACCAAAAAAGAACCTCCAGACTAATTCTGTGAGTAGTCACACCTGGATTTTTAAAAAATGTTTTCTGTCAGTTATTCTGTCCTCAGCAGACTGTTCACTTTAGCAATGTTGTATGTGAAAGTTGGAAGTTTTTCAGGAATGTCTAGTGCTAAATACGAGCCCTACATACACGTATTCTGGGGCACTGAAATGACAATAATGTTATTTTATACTGTTCCCCAAAAATCTAGTAGAAATTACTGTTTCCCTAGGAGCTGATCAAGATAAGCACCCTTTGCAGTTATGAATCAGTTGATATCCTCCTAAAGCATTACAGATTTGATCTTTGCCTCTTTTGCTTTGTTGATGTGAAAAAGTGGAGGTTTTAAACCTGTATCAATTTTCAAGGTGCTGTGTAAATCTCCTTATCTTGATATTTATCTTGTATTTTCCTGGGATTGCTTTCTGTTGTCATTTCAGTTCGTTTTCAGTGATGACAAACCTCCATCTCATTTTTCTTCACATGTGCTACTTCTAATTTTGTCACTGTTTAATGAATCAAAATCTGTCTTGCCAAATTAACTGTTTGGTGGGTTTTTTTCCCCTCTGACTTGTATTTCCTGGTATTTTCCCTTTGTAATGTTGCTGCCCTATCGTGCCTTATTTACTGGAGTTACTTGAATAATGTACTTTTATTTCCATGGCTAGAGCTATCTTCTACTTGCTTAGTTACAAAGCCTTACTCATGCAAGCAGCTTTCTCATTTGGCTCATAAATCTCAGTCAACTGTGAAGAGTTTAGTAACCTTTGGGTATACAAGGGAAACTTTATAATCCAGTAAAAGCTCTGAACATGACATCTCTTTTAAGTATTAATAGATATTATGGAAGGTAGCAATAGATGTTTGGAAGGTGGTGCTAGTTTTGAGAACAAGCTACATATTTAACTGAAAAAAAACATTATGTATATATTGAGCTGTTTGTATTCTGCTGCATCTAAATCTAGCCTTTATTCCAAAGCCAAATTTTTGAAAATATATGTGAAATATACAATCTACTTGAAAATTTGTACTTGATCTGAAGACCAACCCTCACTGGTGTTGAAAGAAAGATTCTCAGATGTGGATTTGTTTTCTTATATGAGTACTTTTGTTAACGCAAGCAAGCTTTTTCAGTTTGGATATTAATTTTCTTGTTCAAATAGAACAAAATAGATAAAATAAGATATGTAATTTTCTCATAATTCTATAAATAACTTTTGTATTACATCTTTAGCTATAGTCTATGTGATACGTACAAATGTGAGACCTAAAGTCCCTGCTATTACAATGCCAAAGGAGACACATGAATTCTTCCTGGGTATATTAATATAATGGTATTGATAATTAATTCTGAGAGAAATTGAACTGTGAAGGACCTTTGCCAAAATACTTAACATGTCTGTCTTCATGGAAGTAGGAGAAGATAAAACAAAAGTTAATGGCAGAATTTGATAGACCCATCAGCCAAGTTTTTTTATCCTCTATCAATTACCACATGTTAAAACAGTCTTTTGTAACTACACAAAAATATTGCTAAATGTATAATCCTCAGTGTTTTCTGGAGCTGGGAGTGAAGATTACCATCACTTGCAAACCAAAGTGAGTGAAAACAACATTTAGAACTGTAGCGTCTTAATTAAATTAAATATGCATTTATGTTGTCCAGCTAAAGTAAGATGCTCTCCAGTTCCAATTTTTTATCTTTGAAAGATTGGAAATCTCAGTAGGAACTTCTCCAAACTTTCTTGTACATTTATGGTTGCCTTGGCTGCTTTTAAAATGAAGTGTGAGATGTCTTATGTGACAGGACGTTAATCTGTTTGTGTGTGTTAAATCAGGTGATAACATGAGATAAGAAGCAACCTTGGGTGAGACTTTTCTAAGTGTGGGGCTGTGCTGGGAGATGCACAGGTTTTGCGATTTGGTCATTGCCTCTCCTGCAGAATAACCCCCAGCACCTTCCCCTGGCAAAGCTGAGTTGTGAAGTGGGGAAATGCTGCAATTCTCTGCTGCCAGCTCGTGGCAGGTGGGTACGAGGGAATGAAAGAGTGAGCAAGAAGGCTTCAAGTATCTTTGATTTATGTAAGAGGAAAAAGTCCACCTGTGCTTCATAAAGACTGGCTTTTGGGCTTTCTGCAGTTCGGTGTTACTGGACAGCTTCCAATAGAAATAGCTGGCCAGTGTGCAAGACAGAGGGGAATGCCCCTATGGTGACTGGCAGGATAATATCTGTTGGCACTTCCGGGTGGTGATGGTCTTTTTCAGTGTTGACTATGAATTTGAGAGCATGTGGGGAAACATACAGTCATGTTATTTGTTATGTTAAGGAAAGGAGCAGAAAAAGAATACTTTCTCTGCTGCACTGCATGTAATGCCGGCAACTTCACTTTTTACAGAGAAGTGGGAATTACATAAGTAAGCACAGAAGTCATAAGCCCACCTTTTGAAGAATGCTAACCAGCTCAAGGATCTCATGATCTTCTGTATAATTAACGCAAGTTTTGGGGCAAAACTGGGTTTGAATTCCACACCAGGTGAAAATCTTCTTTACCCTCTCTTTCAATAAAGCCTATGGAAGAGCTGGCAAGGTTCAACTGCATTTTTTTTTGTTTGTTTTCCTAGTGATAGTTTTAGTTTATTCTTGGTGATAGTGTAAGAAATGGCATGACTTTGACATTTTCCTATATTATTCAAAGGATTTGGGTTTGAATATATAATTAGCGTTGAACTACATAATTTCTTAGGAACACTGAAACTAAAATCTAGATCTGACTTTGGCATCAATAAATGCTTGCCAGGTGTATTTTTATTTTGCTAATCCTGTTCTGAAAACCACTGAGAAGATGCCTCAGTAAAAGGAAACATCTTTGTTTTGAGCACTAAAGTAATACTGGATGAGATTTTGCTCAAATAGTTTTGTGGGTTTTTTTAAAGATAATTTATGAACCTCACTGAATGAAAAATTGACTAGATGAATCTGAAAGGGCTTTCTTATGAGACTTCTAGTAATTCCTGGTGTGAAATAGAAGTGAAATGCTATGAATAATATGTGAATTCCATCCCACATATTTGTGCTAGCTGCAAGTCAAAGGTTTGTGCATGGAATTTACCCCTTTGAGGAGGAATTAATATAGTAGTTCTGTAGTCCTTGGCCTAGAAAAGTGCAATCTTGGTTTTAAAAAAACCTAATCCACCCCATCCTTGTTACACCACCACCACCCCGCCCCCCCCCCCCCCCCCAAAAAAAAAAAAAAACCAAACCCCAGAAACCAACCACAAGGCAGGGAGTGATGGTTTTGGTTCCATACCCGTGATCACACCCACTTCTTTCTGGCCTGCAAATAATCCTCTTTTCCTCCTCCCTTCCTCAGTTCTGGCTCCAAGGCATGCTCATGGAGCCAAGATCTGTATTTCACGTGGTAAATCAAAAACCATGTGGACCTGATTTGTAGCTACCCTTGTCCTACTTATTAATCATAATTTTTAATGATGTGTAAGTGATGTCTTTGAAACTGGTTTCTTCCTTGCCCTGTGTCCATTTATGTGAAGTTAGCTTTACTAAGAAATTGAGGAATACATAGTTTGAATGTCAACTTATTTGTGATTTTTGTGCATTTCATTAAAAAGGTCAAAGTTTAGTGGTATGTGTATACAGTGAAGGATAAAAGATGTGTAAGAATTGCAAGTAGTGTGATAAGATCTTAACAGATCATTGTGTGTGCAAATTGCTGACAAGTAATTAACTGTTCTTGCTGACTTGAGGGTTGACATTAAACAGGACAAATATATGAGAAATTTGATGGATCTTAACTGTTAGACACACACACTTTGAAATGATTTGTCCAATTTCCCTTTAAAACCACACTACTGAATGTGTAAGGACATCTTTTTTTATTGTGATTTGGTTCATCTACAGAGTCAGGAATTAAGCATGACAATAGAAAATTCTGCATAGTTGCAGATGATAGCATGTTAGCCTTGTGCTAAACTGATTCACAGGTATGGGTGATTGATGTAGGAACCTGTTGAGCCCTTCAAAGAAGTAAAAGAAAAGGAAAAAAGTTGGCATTCCCTTTCCTCCTTTAGACTTATAAATCAAAACTATTTGCAAAGAAACACTACATAAAAGTTTATTGTGTCTGATAAGTGTGATGTAACTTAGGAAGCTTTTTGTACACTTCCCATAGTGACAGAATGAAGTTCATCTTAATGCCTGCATCTGATAGGTAAGTTTTTATTAAATGTGCTTCTTGGAATCAGAGATGCATCTGTGTACAGAGACACCTTCAACTTCTCAAATACACTTTTTTCTTACCTCTTTTCACTGAAAACAACAAAATTAAGTGTTGAGTATATCTTAGGATTATTGTATCCAATAACTAAGGTGAAAAACTTTGTCAAGTAGATGATGCTATGTTATAGCCATCCTTTGCTGGGCCCACGCATGTACACGCTGCCAGAACAGCTCCACCACACCCATAATATTACTTAGAAAAATAAAGGAATCTCTTAGCCATTTGTTTTTATTATGTTCTTTTAGGCTTTCACAACAGCCAGATGGCTGTGCTTTGTAGAAGATAAATCATCTTGCAGACATGAACTCCCCAAATAAATAAGCAAATGAATGATTAATTTAAAAATATTTGTTGTGAGGGTTTATATTCTTAAAAAATGTAAATGGTGGCATATATATACACACATATACCGCTGCTCCATTTCATTTGCTTATATGCATCATTCAACATGTTTTTGCTTCATATTTTTAATAGCAAGCACAGCTTTCTTTTCTGAAAATTTGCTGAAGTGAAAAGCTTTTCATCTGTAGAATACCTGAAAAATAAAAAAACCCCAACTTATTTATGCAATATTATCAGTGAGGTGAAGGAAGAAAGCTTGTGGGAAGGAGTGGCCTGAACTATTATGCATACATCTTTATGAATCTATTAAAATGAAAATAGTAAATAAAGTTACTATATTTGAGTCCTTTGAAATAACTCATTAGGGATTTAGATAATCTTATAGATGGGAAGAAGAATCCTCTGCTAGGAATGGATTCCTGGAGGCTGAGTTTCTTTGTAAAAGAGTTTATACCACTGTGGGTGCATTTTCTTTTATTTATTTTTTTTTTTTAAACCAATGAGGTAAACTGTATATTGATGCTTGTAAAACCATTGTGGGAAATTTTACTAGCTGTGAATTATCGCCTCACTTCGTAGCACAATTAACGCTTCTAACTGTAGACTAATTAAAATGCCAATCAGCTCTGAAAAGAAGCAAAATAGCATCTTTATTTGATTTGCCAGTGTGAAGGCTAAATGATGGAGCACATCAGACACCCAGGGCTCCGCACAACTGGAGTGTGCAGCCTCCCCACATCTTCTCACTGACACTTGTAGTTGGAGGATGGCCTGTTGCTGGTGGGTTGGCGTGTACTGAGCTGCATCTTGCACTAAAAAACAAGATTGGGGGTTAGGGGAGATGTAAAAGGATCTGTACTGGCTTTGAAGGCTTAGCTCTGTGTTTTGTGCATGAAGTTGTATACTATGACTTGGCAGAGTAAAATATTACTAGTATTTTCACACTGGGCCCAAACTGTAGAGATTTGAAAATACTGGGGAGAAAAGGCCATAAATAAAATAAACGGGGTTTTAATTTTTTTCTTTTCAGTGAATAAAATTTAGGTTGTGGTCTGAATATATGGTTCTATTATTTCAGATAGAAATAAATATTTTGGTAACTTCATGACATTAGATTGCTGAAATGAGATTTTCTTAAAACAGTTCTTGATTTTATTTTTTTTTGTTGTTTTCCCCAGAAACTGATTATTAGTCAAGTAGTTTGTTCTTATTAAAGATTTTTATAAGGTCATATATTGTGATATTATCTAGCCATTACTGTTTTCACTCATCTTATGAATGAAAAGATACAAGTGCTGGCTTCTCCAGTTGAAGCCCCATTGACCTCAATGGGAGCAGCGCTGGGCCCCAGTCATTAGCAGGGGTTTCTGAAGCTGGATGCTGGGCAGATTTTATTGCTGTTCAGAGATGCAATGTTCTTTGTTATTCTTAGCCTCTGACCATTACTAAAGATGAATGTTGCCCACAGTTGTCTGTTGCTTATCTTTTGATTTGTGAAGTCTGCTACGCCTCTAGGGTACCAGGCAACGGCTGGTAAATTTATGGGACTTTTGTCTTTGTGCGAATGTCCCGTTCTGGTCTTGAAGACTGTTTTGGCATTGCATGTCTGCGCATATTAGATTTTCGTTCTGTAGCATGATGTACCCATAGTCTTCTAAAAAGTGACTTATAACACAAAGAAGAATTTTGGTCTCGAACAAGTCTTTTCTTTTTAAAAGCATATCTTATATCTTATGGCCCTGTTATAATTCAAGTTAAGTCATTAGGTTACCGTTTTTGTTTTCATTACTTCCTTTAGGTCTAGAGCTGAGTTCATGTCATACAGTAACACTTTTATGTGACTGATAGCATAACTAATTTTTTATACCTTTGTATTAAAAAACTAGATATTATTGGAGACTGAAGGAAATCACATCTGTGGTAAATGTTTTCTCTTTGTACTATTGCTATGGTTTCTGTTAGGGTGACACTATTCCATTTAATGCTAACAAAATATTGTGGTTTCTTAGTATTATGCTGCAAACAGGACTCTTTTGGATGAACAAGAATGCAGATTTTGTAGAGTCTGGACTTCCCCTTTTCCTGGTAGTGATACATAGCACTGAACTGTTCCTCCTGAAGGTTTGTAGTGTATGCTGCTATGAACGAACATCTTACAAATGGGTACTTCATACAGGAAAATTAGTAAGCTAGATTTCATTATGTTTTCTTAATTAGATTAGATAAAAATGAACATGACTTAGCAGAAAAGCTGCCTTCTTGAAAGAAGGATATCCATCAGTTATGTGATTCATCTACACACCCTCCTCCACATATGCCAAGGAGACTTATCTTTCCGTTTCCTCATCTTAAAGTTATACAAGTACTGTCATAGGCTGTCATTAATATTAAAACTTGCTTTCTTTTGAAATAATATTTATGACTTGAAAAACAAAATAACAAATTCTGTATGTCTGTCTATTTCACATTTCCAAATGTCAGCATAGTGGTCCAGTATTAGAAGTAGTCTGTGTAAAATGTGACCAATTTATGACATTATTATTTGGTGCACTTAATTTCATAAGTGCATCAAAAGGGCCATATAGAATCAGCCCACTGTCTGTCTAGTGCTGATATGCTGCCTCTGAGGCTTTTTTTTTCTTGTGGAAAGACAGTAAGAACATGGCTAGTGTATGGTGACTGCTAGCTTCTGGCTGTCTGGTTTAGGTGCTTCATTGTCAAATCGAGCAATGAAACTGTTCCCTCACAATGTGCGGTTCAGACAGGGTACCACTTAAAAAATTGCCATCAGTAACAGAGTTGTATGATTTCAACTGATTTTCATCTGAGAAAAATATTAACAAAACAAGACCTGGATAAATAATGACCATATGTAATCAGATATAAGCATTAATGAACAATCTGCATTTTATTCATTATTATTGTTATTAAAAAAAGTTAGGTAGAAATCTGTAGAGGACTGACTGCATAAGTTGAGCATGTTTGGTGTTTCAGTAGCCCTTGTTGGTCCTATTGACGTTAAATAGTCCTCATTTCAAAATTTATGGGGTCATCACTGGCTTTCTGGGAAGACCGCATCTGTATGCCAAGGTTGTAATTCGGACTTATCCAATATTTAAATGAATTAAGGCAAATAATTTTAAAGGATAATATTTCAATCTGCATTTCAAGAACTTTTTTTTTTGTTCTGTGTGTTTAATATTAACAAGATTGAAGCTTTGAGTGTTTAACATATGGAAGCATATTTCAATATTTTTCAGTATTTAGCTCTTAAAATGTATCATTTTGCCTCTGAGCAAGTGGAATGATGGAAATCTCTGTATTCATAATTATTAATGTACTTTTAGTTTTATGTTTTGTACTAATTTTTTATTATAAAGTACACTCAGACATTTGGTGATTATTGGACTCTGCTGTACTAGAAAAATGGGGAGAGCTGTGCTATGTGAATGTAGATGAAGTGGTTATTTCATTGCAGTGTGATAATAGATGGTTGCTATAGCTTGTAGCTATACAGAACTGGATTCTGCGATGCCATAGATGATTGTATCCAGCTTAACTGAAGTTTTCATGTGACAAAAGGGAAGAATAAACATTCCTTGTTTAAATTGGGTGAGAAGGCAGAGTGAATTGTGAATCGATACTTTTCTACAAAGGGCTTAGTAAGTAATTAAGTAATTATAGTAAGCAATTAAGCCTCATGATTATTGCAGTAAACTTCATGGAAGATGATGTGTTAGGCGGGTTACAAATGGTTGTGTGGCCTTTACTCTTTGGTGGAAATACAAAATTATTTCTGAGAAGTGGGATTTGAGTAGTTAACAAATACTAGATTACCTTATCTGTTTCTGGGGTCAACATCTTCAAAAGATATGAAAAACTGGACAATGTCTGCAGAAGAGCTAGAAAGAAAGATTTGTGGGCTGGAAAAATGTTACTGTGCTGAGGGATATCAGAGTCAATTAAAGTTTTTGAAAGAACAATGATGCAAAGCGGTGAATTTTTCATAAAAAGATAAAAGCAACATTAAAAGACTCTTTGAATCACATGGAGAAATTCAGAACAATGAAGCTTGGAAGCTGGATCCTGAAAAATTCAACTGAGAATAAAGGAAAAAGTTCTTGTTTTAAAACAAACAAGAGAATACTGCAGTTTTCAGAGAAACCAGCAAGCAGTGAGAATGGTAGACTCTTGCTTTATGTCCTCAGACAGAATATGTTCCTTTGAGAGACACACCAGCAACAAACACAAACTGTAGCAGGACGACAGGATAAGACATTATTATCCATAGGTAATTTCTATGAATCCAAGGTGTAGAGAAGTTGAGAATCAGGCCTAGTGATTGTGGTAACTGCTGTAAATTTATATTAGCTTAAATTAAATGAAGATATGTCACATGTAATTGGAGAATCAATCCTTCACTCTCTAAGCGTATATATTCTTAAACAGATTAAACCAAAGAATGTATTTTTGAGTATTAATTAGCACAATATAAACAATAGCTGGTAGTATATTCTACTGGGAAAAGAGGCAATGTTTTTCAACTCTTTAAACAGTCCAGTAAAAAGAATTCAGTTTCTGTAAGGAGTTCTTGGAGTAAATCATTACAAGCAATAAACAGCTCTTTTTCTCTATGTAGTTGACTAGTTAAGTATTGCTCTGAGAGACTTTAAAGGACTCCAAGCTCTTATGGTACATCTGTATAGGAGGACAGATGTAGAGCTAAGGGAAGCACAATGTCACAGTGCCTCTGGGGGCTACGTTGCCTGAGAAGATTGATGGGAATTTGTTACTGCGTGTTACTAAGAATAAGCAGTTAGTGACTAGTAGGAAGTATCTCCCTAGGGAGGCAGATAACTTGCATTGCCTGTGGATCACAGCTTTTTCCTCTGTACTTAGTTTGAGTAGATGTACTTGTAAGAGGTACAGACATACCCTGGCAATAAGGTAAAAGAGAGTAGGCTATTTGGAAGGGAACGCTGTGTTTTCAGTCTTATTGGATAGAAAACCTCTATCTGTAAGGTTGCACCAAACCCAAGAGGGTCTTCAGAAAGGCATTTCCATGAATTTTTGCACAAACGTGCAGCATCATTGCCCTCTTGTTGCAAAAGAAAGGCAAGCCTGTATGATGAACTTAAGACTTTTATTTTCAGACATGAGTTTGGGATTTTTTTTGTTCTGTCAGGTGACATAACTGAAGTAGAAGCAGTGAGATGCTGTTTCACCCCTTTTTAATATGAGACTCAAATCTTAGCTGATTGTATGTGGAAATAGAGTAACTTTGTACTTGTTGAAGGTTATAAGGAAAAAAATAGAGGAGAATCATTAATTTTTAAAGATGACTAATAGTGAGATAAGGGAAAAAAGGAAGAGAGCAAACTTTGAAGTACTTAAGACCCTAGAGAATTGGACTGTGACCTTTTATATAAACATGAGTATGATTTGTGAAGAGAATCTTGAGTAAAGTATTTCCTTCCCTTTTCAATTATTTCAATTAATCTACAAGAATATGCAATGCATTAAAACCATAGTGTGGCTAAGAAGTGCTGAGGAGCTCAGACTTCAGGTCTGAAAAGAGGTCAAATTTGGAGGGGTATGAGTAGTACTGGAATGCAGCAATGCACAACATCGTGTTGTTTGAGCACACTTGTAAAGACAGTGAATTGTCAGGGTAGAAACAAAATCCTTCAGCAGAAGTTGCCAAGTCTAACGTCTGTTTTGTGTTAATGAGAGGAAAAGTATTCATTTTTACAGCTAAATCAAGTGTTGTAGGAAGCATAAAAACCTCCAAGATGCTTTCATCTCCTATAAGGACAAACAGGGGAAAGAGGAGGAGCCATCAAGGGGTTCTTTACTCTCACAGGAGGGAACAGGTTTTGGTAAGATCATCCTTATTTCATTTTTGTTTACTACTTGTACTTCTAGGGTTTGGTTACTTCATGTTACTTCTCTTGATGTGGGGTTGTTCTGAAGATGATGATGATTACTAAAGATTCAGAATATCAGATTGAATCCAAATTATTGGTTATGTGATAGAAACCTTACAACCTACCTTAAACCCTTGATTGAAAGGCTGAAAAAGGTGTACTTCCCCAGAGTTAAATGGTTAGTAGTTTCTGTTGCTTGACTTGCTGTTTCTCTCTTATTTCACCTATTCCAATCACCCACAACATGAAATGGCTTCAGCATGTAATAACTGGAACAAGAGGAGACAGAAAATGTAAGACTCACATTGTAAATTTTAAAAATAAGTAACTTCAGGAGGTCTCCTGAGCTGTCATAGCTGGGACATGCCTTTATCAGAATTGCAATGAAATATGTAACTTCTGTAAATACACCTTTAGTTGTAATTCTCAGTGTAGACTCCTTATCTCAATATCTTTACACTGGGGTTATTGTTAGGCTGAAGTTGCTCTGGAGTCTCATTTCATATTTAGTTGTCCTTCTAGTAACATCATAGTGTGGATTTTTTTTATTTTTTTTTAAGAGTGTTCGCATATGCTTTTTTATCTTCAGGTTACAATGTTGGCAGATTGTCAACACTTTAAATCTTGGCATATCATTATGTCTGTTTTGAAAAACAATTCCTTTTTGGAGAAAGAGAGAAGCAAATCCAGCATCATGGAGCACATGGGTTTGTGGCCTCAGCCGTTTACTTTAAGGGACTGTGTGCAGCCTGCACTCTTCTTGAAGATCAGGGTTTTAGTTTCCAAAATGCCTGTATAAGTAAAAGAAGACCTTAAGCCAAAACATAAAATTATTTCAAAGCCAAATTCCTCATTAACAAGGTTGTTCTTTATTTGCTTTTACAGTTAGGTCTTTGCTCTTAGTAATGAATGTGTATGTTTTTGCAAGAAGGCTTTCAGAACTGTTTTATGTAGCATTATTCCTGCTGTCTAACAATAATTATTCATGGTCCTCTATCACAAGTACTCTGAGTAAAAGAGGTCCAGAATGTTCCTTCCCTTTAAAGGACTCTGTTTGCATAGTCTTGTTTTAAGTAGCTTTAGCTTTGTATTCATCAGAGCCCCATAAATGTAATGGGAATTCATGTTTTCGTAAGGCCAATCCACAAGCCTGCTACTTCTGCCAAAAATCACTTTCAGAGAAAAGTACTTATGTGCTCTAGAGACATAAATGGTTATCACAAATAGGTAGTAAGAAACAGTTCAGCATTTGCATTAATTTCAATTTCTTTTCAAAATTTAGAGGTGGAGGGAAATAAAAAAGAAAAAGATGAATAATGTTAACTGTATTACGTATGATTTTCACAGGGACTACAAAATGTGATGAAGTAAGCTTTCTGAAATTAAATTCTTGTCATGATGCATTATGCCCTTGAACAATTTAATATAAGCAAAAATATCTACTAATCAATGCGAAAAGCAGCAGTTGTGCCATGAAACATCTTACGATATAATTTAAAATACGTGGGTGGCAAATGCTCTGGTATCAATTTGGTATTTCACTTGGAGTTTCTCTTAGGAGTAATTTAGTTACTTTTAAGTATACTAGCAGCGAAACTAAATGTCTGTGCTAAAGGAAGTAAAAAGTAAAGTTTGGGTGTGAAAGGAAAGTTAGTGGATTACTTCTATATGCAATTCTTCTATGAAAATAATGCGGACCTTAGCTTTAAAACTCTGAAGACAAATATACACTTGGGGTATAGAACAGGTAATTAATGGTTGCGTGTAACACTGAGCCTGTTCAGTCTGTGTAATTAGAGCAAATTGGGCAGAAACACTATTATCAGCTGTTAAATGCTATCGTACTGCTTCATTTCTTTTTTTCCACTTGAGATGAGATGTGACACCTTAATTGAATACATCTTGATGTTGGTGTCACATTTTAAAGCACATACAAGTGTGTCTTCCTCTTACCAAATCATCGTGAACGTTTCTAAAGTAGCTGACACCATCTTCTAGTGACTGAAAAGTACGCAAACCATGCTGCTCAATGTATGAATCGACATTAGGTGGTTGTAGGTTAAAGTCGCTGGTGGTCAATGTCCTTGTGATGCCATCGTTGGTCAGGCTTTTTCTCTAGGTTTGTTAGCAGCTCTTGGTATTATTGAATATCAATTCATGGTGTTATGGATGTGCTAGTGGATGTCGGTGGGGAGAAATGGAGTCTGTCTGCAGTGGTCAGTCATTCACAGGTAGGGTCTTGAGGATGCTGGCAACCTGTGTGTTTTAAATGAGCTATGTTATGCACAGTCTCCTTTTCTTTCATTCTGGTCAGTCTGTGAGGCAGCAAGGGTGAGAGATGGAGGGAAAAGGGGATTGGGCTGCAGTGTAGCAAATGCCATAAAATTCTGCAGATGCGCTAAAATCCTCATTTGGAAGGCATGACATGTACTACAGCAAGGGGCTCAAATTTGATCCACTGAAGATGGTGAAGAGGTTCATGTATTAGGTTACTATGTCCATGACGTCTCATTAGAAAGAAATAATTATGATTTTCTACCTTCTGTCTGAAAATGTTTTCTCTCTTTACACTGCTTGTATCAGTAACAATAAATACATTATAATGCAAGTCATCTTCAATATCATTGATTTTTACATCGAGACTGCCCACATTTACCAAAATAGACTCCAAACTGGCACTGTTCTTTCTGTGTGCATGTTTTATTTTTTCAAACTCCTTTTTTGTGAAAGATCATATGAAAATTTGTGGTCAGTGTCTTGCAATGTGTTGACTTGTCTGCCTGAGGATATTTGCTGTATGTTATTTTAGTCTAGTGCTGGATTTTCCCACAGCAGCAAAATCCTTATATGTCTAAATTATAACTTCTAATGACTTCCAGGATTTTTCTGTTTGCTGTGGTCAAGTGCCATGACAGCAGCATTGAGCAGGATGATAAAATCTGAGCGTATGCCTCTGGGATACTCTTTGACCCATTGGGCCAGAGCTGAAGACTAGCTCCGATTAGGAGCTCTTGTCTTCTTGTAGCAAGCGTAAAAATCTAACCTGCTTACATAAATGTTTAATATGCAGAGAAAGTGTCGTGACTGTGAGTAAGCAGGAAATGCATTCATGAGAGAATAGGCTTCAGAGAGCTAGAGTTTCTTCCATCAATATTATAATATCAAAAACATTAGAGAAAAGGCGAACCCCTCTGTCTTCCTTAAGGCAGTTGGAAAAGAGGAACACTTAGTCATCATCTGCCAAAAAAGGCATGCACAAAAAAAAAGCTGTTGGGAGATTTTGGTTTTGTTTGTTTTAAACCAGTTCTCTCAAACCAGATAATGACAAAAAGGAATTGAAATTGAAGTAGAACGGTACAGCAATCATTGAAAGGAAAGGTAACCGCTGTAGGGACTTGCCAACAACTGCCTAGTTAGAAATACTCTTTGCAAGCTGATGGGGGAAATCAAGGCCAGAGGAAAAGCTGAAAGGATACTGGCTATGAGTGTTTGTGGTCTGTCCAAGTGATATGTACTATCCTCCAAATCTATGATGCTACCTTCCACCATTGCAGAAAGGCTCAAACTAAGTTAATAACCTAAATTGGTTAAAGCAAAAGGTGTTGTTAGCAGCAAACGAAGATGAATAAATACATCCACTGTCAGCTTCTTTCCCTGATTTGTAGAAGAGCAAAAGTGTCTTGCAGCGGCAGCTCCCAAATTCCAGTATTACATGGCAAAATCCTCTGAAATTAGAGAAAACAGCCATATGTTGGTTGTGTTGTGTGAAGATAAGGTGGAAATTTTGGAGGAATAGGAATATGCCATCCTATTTTTGTGAGATCGCTCAAGACCCCTCACTTTGGCTTGATTTTTCAGGCAGCACACTGCATGCTTCTGCATTACAGTACTTCAGAGTAGCCTTCCCTTCTCCAAAGAACTGCAGGGTCTTAGAAAGAAGCAGTAGTTTCTCTTTGAAATACTGCCAGTAGAGAAATGCTATTGGTAGCTCTTCAAAGAGAGACGAATTCCTATTCAAGCGTAGCTATGCTATTCCTCAGCAATGATAGAAGGGAATACTTTGAAAATAGCCGAGATCACCTCCAGAGGCATTGCTTACCAGGTTATAAATCGCTTGTTGTGGAGTGGCAAAGCCTGCAATAGAAACGCCACCAAAGATCAGAGTCATCTTGTGCTACTTGATGCTGAAACGGGCTCTGGTTCAGAGCTTTCTACTAGAGATGTTTGGTTTTTCCCTGGTCCTGTGGAAATAGTTTGGGTATACCTGTTCCTGACCTTCAGTACCTAGCAACGTAAATGGCATTGCCTCGGTATGTTCTCTGGACAAATTCAGTTTCTTTTACTGAGTGTTAGCATGCACTTATAGTTTTTTATTAGAACGCAAAACAGGCAATGAAGCATTTCTCATCCTTAAATAATTTCTAAGATCCTGAACTATGAATGTGTCCCTATATCTTTCTAATGAATAATAAGAGATATTAATCTTGGTGGAAAAAATACTTTCACCTCAGATCCTATGAATATTCATAAGTAGGATCTTTAAAGCTATTTTGACATCTGAGGAGAATTCTGGTCGTTCAATATCTGATTTTGCTGTCACACATACCGATGCACATCTATTAACTTAGATTTATATCTTTAAGCCAGCGGACATTCAGGGTATTGATGTTTTCTTAGAGGAAAAAGCTACTGAAGAACTTAAATGAAAATAATTTAAGAAAATTTTTTTGCTTCTCTACCTATTTCTAGAATGAATATGAATCTGTCATATGTAATGATGAGCTACCAGCAATTAGCAGTGATTCAATGTTAGTTTGAGGACTACAGAGTCCCTGTCAGGGTCCCATTGCAATATGCCTGCTTCTATTTGTAACCAAGAGGAGCTGTCCCAATACAGCCTTACATCTAATCGTAAGATCACATACAACAAAGTGTTATGAAGGGCAGAGGCAATGTGGCATAAAAGGAGAGTTGTAATATGATATTTTGGTGCTTCCTTCCAGTCTGGATGTGCTCAGACACATTTTCCTTAGTTTGACATGTTTCTTCCAACACATTGTTCCTACCAAGTTACAATTAACCAAATTCACTGGGGGGGCGGGCGTGGTGCAGCAAAGGGTCATGCTTTTCTTTGCTTGGTGGAGGACTGCTTCTCAACTCTTCATGCCTGTTCTTCAAGTCACATCAAGGTGAATGTACAGGGGAAGGTGAATCCGTGCTCTGCTGGAGCTCACACCAGGAGGTTATCATCTTTTTGAAACTCCCTTCCTAATCTGATTTGCTAGTGATGAGCGTGCATGGAAGATGGGGCTCAGTGATTGCATAATTTCTGTAGCTTAGCAGGATGATTACTTTGCCCCCTTGCTCTGGTAGTGGCTTTCTTCTGCTGCTTTCTACTCTTGGAAAGAAACCTCTTTGAGCCATTAATTATTGTGGTGTTCTGCACAAAGCCCTCCTGGTTTTGGATGTTGGGTTTTGGTTTGGTTTGTTTTTTTTTAATTGTAAGAAGAAAAGAGTGGGGGAAAGAATGCAAAAAGTATTAGCAAAACTGTTGTGTGTTGAAATTAAGATCAGTAATCTTGTTTTTTATATTTTTGGTTAAGAGCTTTCAGTGGTTGAGCATAAAAAAAACCACAGTGGAAATGAGTATTCTCTTTGTGTTCCCTTGTTTTCTACTGATTATGAAATTTTTCTCTTTTTTCTTTCCTACTTTTGTGAAACAAACTATGAAAACCATATTTTATTTATTTTTTTATTGAAACATGCAAAGAGATCACTTCTTATTTAGCATATCTTTATGGGGACATAACAGGTCATTAGAAATTAGTAGGGTACTTTTGGAGATTGTTTTGTCTCTATAAATGCTCATCTGCAAAACAAGCTTATAAATATTTTGGTCTATTTTGAGTATTCATCTTTTAGTGTGTGTGGTTTGGGTTTTTTGTCAGTATGTTGGGGTTTTGTTGGTTTGGGTTGGTTTTTTTTGTTTGTTTGAACACAGAACTCATCTTGCATCTAATAGTTTGGTAGTTCATTTTTTTTTATTTATCTTTTATTACACTTCAGGCAGATATCCAAAGAAGCACGACAGTGGGTCTGGGTTTTTTTCTATCTGTATAATTCTTTGCAAGCTGTATTGTGTAATGAGTTTTTAAGCAGAATTCTCAGAATTAATGGGGTAGTCTACTTAAAATCAGTGTCACAGGATAGTCCTATGTATTTGCATACATTAATTACATAATTGAATTGTGCATCTTAATTATTACATGATTACATGCCTTAAATGTGTAATTACATCTACTTATGCTAACTGCATGACCAAAAGCATGAAATTAGGGTGTGTAATTACAGTATGTGCAGTAGTTGAACAAGTGTGATTTAGCTTTTTGTGTACTAAATATAACTTTAAAACAAATAATAAATTCCATGCTTTGCATAATAGTCTCTTCAAAGATTATTACCAGGAAGCTGATAAAGCCAACAAATGCTTCATTTTTGTTTATTTGGTACACATGTGTCTTGACTTTTATACTGCATACCCTGCTAAGGCAAAAAGTGATACTTGCCATAAGACAAAGACCCCAAAGAGTGATCTTAAATAATCATGCAAAATTAAAAATAAATCTTTTGTGATCTTCACATATAGCATAATATTTTTTTAATCTATTGCATGAAACTTTGTATCTATTGGACATATGTTCTGATGCTGAAAGGGTGCTAGGATCATATGGAATGACAGTAACATTGAGCCAAAATAAGTCATCTGCTTTAAGCAGAGCTGAAATGCATTGTACTGATCAAATAAAGTCACTATTTCCTACCATACGTTTTAAGTAGTGGCTAAGTTAAAGAAAGCCACTTAAACCTGATTTTCATTGCACAGTCACACCAAAATAACGTGACTTATCTGCCCTGATTATTCAGAGACACTGGAGGTCATGCCTGACAATTCCTTTAAGTAGCTAGTGACTGTACATGTTACTCGAAATTACCATGGTGAATTAACAGACAACCTGGGGGACAAGAGGAGTGCGTAAAGAATTCCACTTGAAAAACTTTTACCTTCTGGAAGCTGTTTGTCACCCTGGGTTTTGTTTCAGACAGGTTTTCATTTGTAAGAAACCCTAGTAACTTCTTACTCCATCCTCTGTCTTACCCACTTCATGTTGAGTGAGATACTGGTGCATTCGCAGCTTGTGTCTGCAGAAAGTGCTCTACAGGCTGGGATTTTCCCACCATGGAGCAGGTTGAAATTGTAGAAGAGTTTTGTCCAGGGATTTTTGTAGAGGAAACCCAGTCTTAAAGTCCACCCTTGCTACCTGTTTGATCTATTGCAACATGGCTGGCTGATTCTTCAGCTTAGCTTTACAGGTATTTTAACATGAAGGCACAGATGATCTTCTCCTATTATGGTGTCTGGAGAGAGAGAGGTGTAGGAACTGGGTTTGGGGGGGTTTTTTTTGCAGACTTATTGACTTTGCTGTTACTAGAAATTTTCTGGGGAGTTTGTATAAACAGTAAGCTTTTTTTTAAGAACTTTTCTCCAAATATGGAGTCTCTCTTCTGGACTGCAAACTCCTTGTTATCTTGAGCAACTTGACTTTTCTATGCCTCAATTTGTGATGTGCACAAAGATACTATATGCTTTTCTGTAGTGCAGAAGTGTTGTAAAGACACTGGAGATTGCATGGCCTCAGTAGGAGCTGTGTGAATACCTTTTATAGGTAGGGATGAAATAGGGGAGATTGCTAAGGGCGAAACAAGTGTTCCTTCTCTTTCTTCACACAATTGGAGGCAGCTGCTGTTCCTGTATGAAGCAGTAATAGGTTGTTGTATTCTCTCTTCAGGCAGCTGCCACCAGCCTTACCTCCTGCTGTTGACCAAGAGAGCCACTCACAGCAGGGACAGGCCTTCCCAAGTAGAAAGGGACAGGTCTGGAGCCCCCAAATGGCAAAAATCAGTTTAACGAAAAAAGACCAAGATTGGTCATTTATTCACCAGGGCCATCACTTTGCTGCAAAGAAAAGGTCAGCAGGAAAACGATGCCTGCTGTGCTTTAGATCTGAAATGTTCCTTCATTTCTCAGCCCTGTGTGAGTGGATCTATTTGTGTCTGCTGTCTTCTGATTGTAAGAATTGTATGTTAAGAGTTATCTAACACATTTTGTGTTTTTATCCAAAACCAAGATGATAACTGAGTAGCAAACAGTAGAGCTGCTCCAAATCCCACATCTTCAGAATGCATTGGTGATGTGATTTAGACAGCATGACAATAATGGTGAGGTTAGATATCAAAATGATGATGGAACCGATTGTGCCATATTCAATAAGATGATTGCTTACCCTCAAATAGAGCTGCAGGTTTGAAGATCTTTGGGTCAAAGATTCCAAATTTTTTTTTCTCATTGTTGTCCTGAGAACAGTTGTTTGCAGACATTTCTGTGCCCAAAGTAGGAGCTGTTTCTTAGGGCATCTATTGTAATTCATTGGTGACTCTGGGGGATGGTAAGCACGGGATCTCTGAAAGAACTCATAACCAGTTTCAGCCAGTATTTCTGTGTTTACTATGCCATTATTTTAGAGGCAGAAAACAGAAGTACAGGCAGCAGGAATGTCAAAAGCATCATAGGGAGTTAAGATTGCAAATTCATTGGACTTGTTGAATTTCCCATTTGGAAAATTTGCATTTTTCCATTTGAAAAAGTGATTTTCCTCGAGTATCGTAGTAAGCCTCTGGGAAAACTAGGTGTAAAAGTTTTTTGAACTTTATAGGAAAAATGTTGATGGTGAAACATGTGGAGCTACGGCAAGCACCACTGGTCACCATGCAGGTACGTTTCAAGAGCTTTTTTACAAAACCCATAGTCACGTTTTGTGTTCTGATAATGCCCACCAAGTTTCTCCTGGAACTCATCACTTGCATGAAATTAATGTGTCTCTGCATTTTTGGGGGAGTAGAAGCTGCTTCTAAGAAAGATTTCCAGTTATTATTAAAAACAGTGGTTTGAGTTGGCAAATATAAGCGCATACTGGGTTTTTCTGTTTAAAGAAACCCAGGTTGTCTAATCACCCTCAAGCTTTAAAAGAAAAATGCTCTGTGTGGATTAATGGCCACATATTAGAGTCTTCTGATATACTGGAAGTTTTTGCAACAAAGCCAGGGGCTTGGAAAGGGATGTCAGGATTAAAAAGGAAACTGTTCTCTAACTTACGGATTCTTCGCAATTCCACAGGTTCGATAATACACTTTATGCTTTCAGGAGCTTGTTTTACTTTGTTCCTATTCTGTGTTCAAACAGCACTTGCACATGAGACTATCAGATTACAGTTTAATGACAAACATGCACAGAAGCTTTTTTTTTCCCCCTCCTTCTGTGGTATTTGTATAAATATTTCCATGGTGATATTTAAATCCTCTTTGTCTATCATTCTTATGCCTGTCATTCTTATGTTTACAAATAACTGTTAAACACCTTGTGGGGAATATGCTACAGTCTCCTGGCATAAGATTCTCATTCTGCAGGTTCCCAAGATGGTTTTCATACTTGATGCACAAAAAAACCTCACTGAAACTTAGCTGTCTTAAGCTTGTAATAGAATCTCTGCTTCACTTACACTGTAGCTTTATAGGAGACCATGAGGTCCTTTCCCATCCTCAATGAAGCTGGTTTGTGACAAAGATTACAAAATGTGAAAAACTTCTAAATAGAAGTTAAGAAATAAATGCAAATAAGAGCACCAAAGCCAAAAAACAAGACTGGCAAAGTGTTCTTGCCACATGCCAAGATTTGTAAGAGGTATCTGAGTGGATTAAGACACTTCTAATTGCTTGACATTGGAAATCTCCATCTCAGGTTTAAAAAAAAGAAAAGAAGATTTAGAAATTTTTATAACATTGAATTTCTTCATTAATTAGGATGTAAGCCATGTGGTCCAGTAGTAGTTAAAGCCAAGGGCTTGGCAATAAGAAGATCATAGTGTTCTAATTATGCAGTTTGGATAATTTTCCATTGTCTTTATTTGTTTATTTTATTCACATGTGTGCAGTGAATGCTTTAAAATGTGAAAATCAGATTTACAACTTTGAGCTACCTATAATTCTACATGAAACCTCTGTATGGAGAGCTTATATAAATTTTCTTCTTTTGTATTTTTCATTCCCCCTTTTTTCCTTTAACTGTTCAGGTGTTTCAATAATAGTGCACATAGAGAGACTTCTGTTCTCAACCTGCTGAACAGAGCTGATCTCCATCCATGCACAGGAGGAAATGCTCTTTGCTTGCATGGTTCTGAATTTCCCAATGGCCTGTTGCTGGCAGGGTTCGTTTGGGGAACTCTACTTTCCTTGTGCATTTTAGTCTGAGTATCTACACCAGTATTATCAGGAAAGGAAGACTTTGGCATACTGCCTTGAATCTGAAGACTATGCAGTCTGTACCTAGTCCATATCTTGGGGTGCTCCCTCAACCCTACATATCTGTTCTTTTCCCCTGTACTTGGGGATTGGGAGAATATAAGTTCCCCAGTCATGACTGGCCAGAAGGTAAAAGGGAAGCAACCATGCAGATGATTATTTTTGAGATCTTCTGCAGAGTCAGAAGTTCTATGTCTTCTAGGCCTACTTAGTGGATCACAAGAAATGGAGCTAGGATCTCTGTGTATTGCAGATGGCCCTCCTGAGTTGTATTGAATTCTTAGAGCTGCAGCCCCAGAAAGTTGTGTTGTCTTCTTGTTAGGATAAAGTGTGAAGTTTACTCCACTGTCTTTCTGTTGAGAGATGAATCGATATTGGTGAGCACAGAATTACATTTATACTAATCTACTCCCTATGGTATTGAACCTTGATAACTGTTTGCACGTGTGAACTTTTCATTCTTTTCTAACATGAGGCAGTATCGGGGAAGAGGACTTGGGTTTTTTTCCTGTTTTGAGAGAACCTCCTGTTTGTGAAGACTCTTCTTCATGGAGATTAAAATTGATAAAAATTTCTGCTCTGGCTCACAGGGGAGAACTTTGCCTGAATTCAGTGACACTTCAGTTTCCTTGTTCAGGATGTGCTGATGAACGCAGTGGGAGGTGCGAATTAAGGGCAGCCAGAAGAAGAGGTGGAATAGACCAAAGTAATTTAAAAGTGTAAGCACTATGCTTGAACATCAAGAATTGTGCATGGAGATTGATTATTATCATCATCATCAAATAATACAGGTCAAATAATAGGCCAGAGAAGCGGTATGTCCACGGATCCTCATAGAGTTGCCACGGTTAGCTGGCTCCAAGAACACACAGTACTGTTCCAATTAATTGAGAGAATAGCTTGATACTTCGCAGGTTGGAGCAGCCAGATCATTCTAAAGCAGTGATTATCTTCCCTGCTACAAAGTGTGTTTAATTTAAAACTTAATTGTATCCACATTTCCGTTTCTAATTAATCCAGATATAGAAATGCTATAGTAACCGAACAGCATGTTCTTTGAGGAAATAAAACATGGCACAATCCCATGGCTCCAGAGTAATCTGATTAAAGAGATGTTTATGTAACACAGGTCTTTAAAAGTTAACTAATTTCCCATATGCTTACTATTGTGATGCACTTTAGTTTTAAAGGAGAGATGAGAAATGTTCATCATGCTCATTTTATGCTTTGGGATTTCCACTGTCTCTAGTTTGTCGTGGAATTTATGGAGGTGATTGAAAAGGTAGTCAGCCGCTTGGTAGCGTACACTTTCGAACAGGGCAAGAATCCAATTTTCAGTAGGAAATTTCCACCACTGGTATCTGTACAAAGGATTAGATGCACTGATCTTCTTATAGTTAACAAGGTGCACCTCTGTAATCTATAGCATGCGTTTTGGAGAGGGATCCTGCAGGTGGACAGTATTCATAAGAAGGTCAGAATGGCCTGTAAGAGAACTAGGGACTAGTTTTTTCAGCTATGATTTTGCACATACTGAGCTAAAGAGCTGGGGGTGCTCCAAGGCAGTGCAAAGGTTTCCTGAACTGCACTGAAAACTAAAGATTTTTCAGAGTGTTGTCTGTGACTGTCACTAGTGTGTCAATGGTTTTGCTGCTGTATGAATATATGACCTTAAAAATTTTAAAACCTGGGACAAATGCATGGTTGACAGTAGCTCTGAATATTTCTTTTCATCTAAAAGAAAATCTTTTGAAACAAGCAGGTTGGATTGTCTTTTTTTTTTTTTTTTCTTCATCTGGAAGTGCTGCACATGCACTGGTTCTGATGGACAGTAGTATGATTGATATTTTGGGGGCTGATTTTGGAAGTTCTTGCAATGAAGGCCTACCAGTGCTTTCCTAGGAATGAAATGGAAAACTGTAATGCTGACACTTATTGTTAGTAACACAAATATGAAACAAGCCATAGCTGGATCCTTAATTTGGTATCAGGCTTGGTGTTAAGTCTAATGTTTAGACTCTCATTGGTGGAAACTGAATGCACTGAGGAAATCTTCTTCATAAACTCTGTATAAGGGATCCTCCATTACCACTTGATACAAAGCTAAGAAATAGATTTATTTGAGTTTTAGCAGTCTCAGAGAAAAGAGCTTGCGTATCTCCGAGCTGAAAGCCTTAGTCCTGATGACATCCGGCTGGTGGGCTGCATGAGAGATACCAGCTAGAGAGACTGGACAATGGAATGGAAGATCTGGAGGAGGAGCTATGACAGGATAATTGATAAAGGCAGTGAGGAGTTTCATTTCATTCAGTAAAATATCTTTGGGGGGGGGGGGGGGGAAGTGCTTTAGTACTTTTTTAAAATTTGACATTGAAATTCTGATTCTTCTGGGGGAAAAAAAAAAAGCTTCTGAAACCTGGTCGAATTCCCAGGAGAGAGTCACCTTTTCCTTTCAGACTTAAAGCTGTTTACTAAGAGGAGAGCACCACCTTGCGTTAGTAAGTCACTACACCTTGCAATGCCGTAGGTGAACTGGTACAGTTGAATTGAACTCGAATAAACGTGTACTTTTTTTTCTCACGCTGTGGTCCTGTGCTTGTGCTGTAGAAAGCCAAGAAAGAAAAAGTTGCAAGTGTAGCGATTAAGAGCCGAATACTTGGTCTGAGGGTCAGAACTCACACATCTGCGCGTGCACTGACAGAACTGCAAGTTTATTCTGAATTCAGATTCTTACATAAAATTCAGATTCTTTTGGGGGATCTGATGCTCTTTGGAAAAAGTTTTTAATTAAATAAAATTAAAGTACATGCAGTACTGATTTTGAGAGGTAATAGAATGGATGCACATGTGTAGTAAGCAGTAAGGCTCTACTGTGAGACTATTGTTTGCTGCATACACATGTAGAGTAATGTCTCCCATGGTCCAAGTGTTTTCCCCTGTCTTCACCAAATCAGATAGTTAAAAAGGTATCTCAAATCCATCCATACAAGTTAGGATAATTATCTCTTCAGATTCACAAATATTTATTTGAAATTATTTTACCATAAATTTCTACTGAAGCTTTTCTTTATACTTTGTTGATTTATGGTTCAGGTAGCATATTCTTCATTCACAATTTACTACAGGCCCTTAATCCATAGCATTCTCATTTTGTATGGATAATCTTTGCTTTTTGTGAAGTCTTTTTACAGATGGACCTGTGTTCTGATTAGGAGCTTTTCTGACAGGAATTTAGCTCTTCCAGCATGGAAATGAGCCTGGAGAAAAGGATCGCCATATGATAGAGCAACAAATACAAATGTCTGAATCAAAACTGAAATTGGATTCTAAGTGAGGAAACAGAAAAAGAAGGAAAAATAGGTCTCTGAAGAAAAAGAACTGAAAGGAGCAAAAGAGGAGTTTAATGTATTTTCATTAAAAATGTTCCCCTAAGAATGAAACAGATATATGTAATGTGAATGAAAACCACAAAACCCTTTGACTTCCAAGAACTATGCTAGAAATGTAGATTTTTAAGCTCTAACATACTTTTCAAATACTTTAAAAGGGTAGCTAAGCTTCAGAATTAATTATTTGATCTCGGATGGAGACATGATATATAACATGGTGCCCAGCAGTGAATACTGCATGCATATAGAGTCTAGATCTGTATATAGTTATGCAACTCTTGCTTTGAGTCTTTGCCCTGAACCATATAAACTAACCACAGTGATTGTCAGTCTACATGTGTGTTCCCTGCTGTTCCCAGAATCCCGGCATGTGTTCCCAACATGTGTTCCCAGAATATCCCAGCTGTATACTATCAGTTCTGCTCTGAATCCTTTGTAATACATCAGATAAAGCCTGTTTTCCCACCATGGAGGCAGGGGAGATTGATGCTTTTGGCAAAAGGAGACGGATGCTGCCGGTTTGACTGAGAACTCAGTCAGTTTTGGTACCTGACTTAAAGTTATCATGGCCACTTCTTTAGAAGTGCAGGAAGTGTCTTGTACAAAACATCATCTTGGACAAGCACATTTGAATTTCCTGTGCAGAGGTGTCATAGATGCCTATTTTCAGAGAAGTAATTGAAGTAGGTAGACATTGACTTACTAAGATTGGTTTAGGTCAAAAACTTGTGAAGAGCCAAGGTGTAAGAAAACATTTTCATTCCAATATTTTATAATCATTTCAGAGCAAAAATAATTGGTTTCCATAAAAAAAATTACAAAAGCTCATTTTGCTTGTTTGCTTTAGTACTAGAGTATCTCTAGTGCTCTAGAGTTTGCTGTGTTGATAGAGAAAGATGAGAAAATGCAAGAATAATCTTGGAGTAGAGGGGATCCTTTCTTATTTTCAGGAACTGTTTACAGCTATGCGCTGTAAGGGTTCAAAGATGAGCATAAAAGTCCTACTGCAATTGTGTAATGGTCAGATGTTTATTGGGATACTGAGGCAGAATCCTGTTAGTAGAAAAACTAGAAGAGATGGCTATAAAAGCTGATTAACTTTGAATACTGTAAAAGGCTATGGTATGAGTGTCTATAGTAAAAAAGGCTAAACAAAGCTTTACTGCCTTGGACTTGACTTAAAAGAAAATCCAAACCAGAAAACCATATCTACCTATCTGCATTGAAATCAAGATACTTTTTCTCCCAAGAAGCAAAATAAGTTATAATGCTGTCCTGTATGTCTTGAAGTCTGTAACTGGCTGTTCTTTCCAGTATGAGAAATATGAATACTATGTATGGAAGGCCAACTTTTCAAATTAGAGCTGTTTGGATATTTATTGAGGGGAAAAAAAGTTTTTCATTAGTGAAACCCATCTCAGGTTTCCTTTGTAAAATGTTTCTCAGATCTAGGATGGTCAGAGTCTGAGTGAGAGTGCAGCGAGGTGGCTGTGATATTTCAGTGGCATGCAGGAAAGATGGATTCATTTTCTGTTTGCAGCAGGAGGGAGCAGTGAGTGTGCTGACCTCCAGCCTCCCTGTGGAATGCCTCCTCTTACTTTATCCCTTCTTGTCTCCTGTCCTGCTTTACTCTGGTGGTACATCTATTTCTTCAGGAAAAAGCACAATGAAGGCCCAGTATGGAAGCAGAAAACATTTCAAGGAAAATGTGAAACTTAAGGGGGGAAAAAAATCCACTTTCCATGCAACTCTGTTTAGGATGTCTTCTGCTACTCAATTTTATGTCATAAGTAAACCGGGAATGTAAGCAATGGGTAATGCTGTCCTCGTATGGAATTCTGTATCTCCTGTTCCTTGCAGAGACATGCAAAATGGTACGGGAATCATGGAGCTTCTTACCAGTGGTAACCGCCGTCTCTTTGCAATTGTCCCAGCATGTGTTCGTGATATAGCACAGCTAGGGAGATATCTGGAATTTCTGGGATTTATTTCTGATCAAAGCTGTGCACAGAGCTTAGTGAGCAAAGATGAGAAACATTACATTGTCTGGTGAACAATAGCGCACTCAGAAGAGTATCCCCTGGGAAAGCTCGTGCTGACGGAGCATGTCGCCTGGGCTGCTCCCCCAGCTTGGCGTGCTCGCCATGTGGAGCTGTGAGGCTGGGTCTCCCCACTACACTGCTTGCGGAGGGAAGAGCTGCTTATGGCATCCCCAGGCTGCGTTTACCCTGTGGAGCACGGGAGAACTCAGCTCTGTGCTCCCCAGGTCCCTTTGCCCACGTTCCTCAGCAGGTAGGGAGCTGTTGTGCTCTTCTGTGCCTAGGGCTGGGCAGGTTGGCTAAGACTGCAGCATGTTTGTTCTTCCCCTTTTTATCCTTTGCTTATTTTTACAATTTTGGAACAGAAAAGCAGTTTAATTCTGTGCTTCCTCTGCCCTCCACTGTAGTCACTGTTCTGGAGTTTACTGATGCTGTTTACAGTATTCACAGTCCTTCCTGCGTTTTAGGCTCCTGTCCTGCTGTGCCCAAGACTATGAGCAGTTTAACAACTCGGTGACCACCATGTGTCTTACCTTTGTCAAAATTTGAGAAATTTCCTTTAAAAATGTATCTGTAGTTAACAATTTACTTGCCAGAAAGGTGTAGACTAATCCTTAAACATTTCTGATTGTTCCTGTTCAAAATTTTGTGATAAATATGCTTTCAGTCACTGCCTGCCTTCATGGGTTACACCCATTTTTATATGATTTCAAGAGACATGCAAGAAACAATAATTTGGAAATTCATTACAATGCCAGGGTTTATACGTTCTCATTAAGCATTAATTGGTAGTTGATGGCTATTGCTATTTTTAACACCATTAGTTCATAGCAATGTAATTAGTGATGCTAAGTACAGGATCCACATTAATAGCATTACTAATTGTAAATCTGGAGATAGAAACACAAGATGACTGGTTAATTTCTAGGCAATATCTCATGATAATTGGCTATAGGACATTTGTGCTGAAGTAGAAAGGTAAATAATTTAAAATCTTTTCTTGTAGTTTGTGCTGTACTTTGCAATACTAATATAGTCTGCCCATATTTTAGTCCTGTGAAATACAGTGCCGTTAGTATCTCACAGCTTCTGCAGTTATTAATTTCCATGCTTCTCAACTTTTTCATATGTATTAGCAACTGTGAATTAAAAAAGAAGCAGAAGTAATAAACCAAAAACTGTAAGGACATCTGCCTGAGAAACTTTGTTTTTACAAAGCAGCATCATATAGGCAGAAAAGAGAGGAGATTTAGAGTAGGTTTTTAATTATATAATGCTTAGATGACAGATGCTTACTAATGCTGCTGCTTTTTTTTTTTAATGAGATTTATATTAGCCTGCAAAAAATGAGCGCCTACTCTGGGTATTAATAATATAGTGATTGCAATATTTAATTTCTACTGAGCTAGATTTTAAACATTTTTTTGTTTCAGCGGGTATGTGATAGGTCTTTAGATGTACAAGTTCCTGTGTACAGATGTCCAAAGTGCTTCTCAACATCACTGTACAGGTTTTCATAGCACCTATGTCCCCAGAGTAACTGAGTACCTCCTAAATATTAAAAGAGAGGTAACAAATCAGCATGATCTTTTCAGCTCCCAGCAAGCAGGAGTACATGTCTTGATTAGATCCTGAGTTATATAAATAGTATAAGAACTGATATTAGAGAGGGAATGGATGTGTGCGAAAGCAATGCTGAAAAAATTAATGATGCGTCTTTACAGCCTTACTGAGACCTCATTGATTTCCATGGAAACCTTTTCATTGACTTCAGTGGGTCTCTTTAGTCTGATGCTAGAAAGGGTGGTTGACAGATAGTGAGGTGCATGCTCTGGTCTCAGTTCCATTGTGCTCGCCAGCGTTGCCTGCTGCTCAGCGATGCTTTACTTTCAGCGGGTTTTAACTGCCTCCTGATTGAGAGGTTTAATTTGGAGCCATTTTCTGTGCTTAGGTAATACCGATATATGCTTCCTGAACCAGAGCATGTAAGGTGGTGCTATAACTGTAAATACAGATCTGCTATAGGTAAACCAAGAAATCAAAAATACAGGAAAAAGGGTAAGCTGTCAAGCTCGCTCTCAGCAATTTTTCCCAGAGGTATTTTTGCCCCTTCTGACAACATAGTGAAAGCCTAGGAGAGAGAGGAAGCCAACCTTCCCCCTCTGGAATTTCTTTTTCCCAAGATTCCTTCCCTCCAACTGAAAAGCATTTGGTTTTCTGTGAATTGGAGAAACATTCTGTGTTTCTGGATTTGTTTCGTACCTCTCCCCTGCTGTCTTGTCTCACCTGATTTGATAACTTCCAAGATGAAGTTCTGAGTGGAGGGGAGATGCCTTATGATGGTGATTTAGCAGGACAATTCCTGTCTCTGGTCATTAGAAAAAATGTTTGCTTTCTCTGAGCAACATTATTTTCTGGAGAAAAAAATTTGACAGTAAGAATAGTGAAGTAAAGTTCTTTTTAAGCACAGATCATATAAAATGCTTCATTAGAGTTCCTGCTGCAGATGTGTGAGCACTATCAAAACTCATTTTTTACTTTATCAAGGCCCTTATCTGTTTGTTTCTTCCTGACCTGTTTAACAGGTGACTGTTACTGCTGTCATGTATAAGCAAATATGGAGATAAATAATCTTATTTTCCCTGTTGTTTGTTTCTAAAATCCTTGTGGCATAGCAAACTTCTAGCAAGAAAGTTACTTTTCCTCAGTGAAACTGTTCCACGCTTGTATTATGAGAACCACCTATTTTCCTCTATCCATATACTTAAATATATTGCATTATAATTTCTTTCAGACTGCAAAGCCTACAGGTCCTGGAAGGAGCGCTGGTTTCCATTACTGATAATATTAAGAATTGTTAACTACACTTTCATTATGGTGATGGCAATCCCAGCTGACTTTCAGACCTAGACCAAGTTAGCGGAAAATACTCTTTTCCTTGTAAAACGAAGGCTTGGATCTGGATACACAGACAGGAGCAAACTGTCGGTACCTTTGGCACAGCCCTTAACCAGTCTGAACTGTCCATCCTCTGCCAGCCGGGTACCACTCGTGAGTTAGGAAAGCCCCGCTCCCTTGTCCCGTCGTGGATGGTGATGGGCTCTCTGCCTGATGAGGTCTATATGCTGTATGTGACAGTTGAACTCTGCTGCGTGCGACCGCAGACAGACTTCTCACGTTAGACTTGTCGTAGTTCTAACATCTGTAGGCAACAACATATGTAACTGATTTAGCATTGTATAATATATTTGTGTGTATGTTTGCTTCAGTATAACTTATTTCTGCAGTGCTTATTTATTTTCATTTAATCTTATTCTAGGTCTGTACTACAGGCAGGCACATTCCAAAGTTTTGTTGAAACAGCCATCTAAAAATTTCTGTGCGAATTTCCTCTTTTTGAGTTACTGACCAATTGTGAAACTTTGCTTTATGGACTGCAATCTAAATGTCTATTCTTTTTTTTTTTTTTTTTCCTAGTGTAGACCCGTTTTCTTTTGTTCTTGGGTGGTGTAAGGGAAAGGACAAAATGGGAAGATATATTTTTCCAATGATTTAAAAAAAAAATAGTAGTTTGGGTGGTTTTTACTTGCAATTTCATCCATTGCTTTAGAGTAAAATTTTTATTAAACTGAACCTCACTTATGTGGAACTTCACTGGTCTGGCAAGCAGATACCTCTATTTCTTTTTTCTCCCCCCCCCCCCCCCCCCCCCCCCCCATACTTTTAAGAGTGTTCATGTTTGGTTTTGCTGATTCTTTTAGAAGTGATGAGTTTTAACGGGTTCTGATAAATTACTCTTTGGAAAAACAAAATCATAGCTTATGAGTTTAATGTTTTTCTGGAAGGGTAAGATTAGATCGAACTCTTCCACCTTCCCTGCCACCTCAAATTTGGGAAGGTTTGTTCTTGTGCTCAGGTTTGAGTGTGAGAGAGCGTGTTATCGTGCAGCAGGTAGGAGATAGGAGAGTTTCTGCAGAAAACGAGTGGCGGTGGAGATGTCTGCCTTGGAGGTTCTGAGCTGAGGAAGTTCATCAGGCTTTTCTGAGCTGCTGGGTTTTCTAAATACTGAGGAAGCTAGCTATAAACATTAATGTATGATAGCTGTAGGTGGCTAGAAAGCTCACATGCTTATATTTGAACTGACCATTTTTCAGTAGGGGTGTCACACACACGTTTAATCACTATCTGTGATTAAAAGACAGTTTTCCTTAATCATAACTTGAATGGTTATATTAGCCTTTACTTCATAGGGAATAGCTGAAAACTCTTTAAACCAAAGACTAATTGGTTCTTGAGATTTTATAAACAGAGGGGGGGAAATAAAAGTTGATACAGATTGCTCTTGGTTTTAGTTACCTTCTTCCAATTAAACAGATGGATTCAAACATGTTCTGTGTTGTTGAGGCAGGCAAGGAAACTAGCTGTTTTGAGGTAGATCAGTGTAGAAGTTAGAATATTTTTATTTTCACAGGAAATTCTGCAAGTTTCAAATGAAACCTATTTTATAAAAAAAAAAATTAAAAATTATTTTTGGGTCATTTGACACAATCTCCTCAAAGAAATTGAAACGTCTTACACTGATTTTGGTTCCCAAGAATGGGGGTATGTTACATTGTAGAGTTTGTAGAAAGGTCATTTGGAAAAAATACTCATTAATATAGGGTCAACATGAAATACTTTCACTGTTAATGGAACAGCCCGCTTTGTAACAGCGGAGCAGCAGTCGCTAGTTAGACTTAGCTACCTACAGCCCTTGGAGCGCCGAGGCCGGTGCGGTGTGAAGCAATGAAGCCTCGGTGGGTGTGTTAATATGCAAATGCCCAGCACGACATTAATTACCCCCTGGCTGACGGCGAGCCCCCTTCCCAGAGCGCTCCCGCGGCGGGGGGCCGTGAGCCCGGGGGGCCGTGAGCCCGGCCGGCCTGCGCAGCGCTCCGCCGCCCTGAGCTGCGGGGCTGGGGGGCACAGCCGGCGGGGCGGCCCGGGTCAGCCCTGGCACCCGGTGTGCCGTGCTGCCGGGGGATTGCCGCGGCCCCTGCCCCGAGCAGGGGGAATCCGGCTGCTCCTCTTCTCCGCTGCCAGTAGATGTCTCTGTAAGGCAACAGTTTCGAGCTAAGGAAATGCCGATCTTGGTTTAAATTTACACGCAGCATTTAAATACCGAATCTGCGATTTCTAGAGACAGGCGACAGCGCACGCACTTCAGGCTTGTCTATAGTACCAGAAATATCTTTGCTACTTAGTTTTTCATTTCTTTGGATTTCAGAATCCCGTTCTTTCGTGATTACGGAGGCGATTGTAACAATGACAAAGCGTCTTGCAAGGGCTTGGGCTGCGCTGTGGCTTGTGACTGGTGAGAACCAGCTTCAGCGCCTTGCACTGTCCCGTCCAGCCCTGTCTTCCTGTAAAATGGTCACTGTGGTCCTGGAGGATATTCCAAGCAAAACTAGGGTGAGATGCAGCTTTAGGAGTGCCGTATTTAGGCAGTTCACATTATACAAATTTCCTCTGTGGGGAAAACATCTAACTCCAACTGGACTCTTCCAAGTAACCCAGACATTGGGTTAAATAACTTTCTGGAAATGCCTTAGTTCATTTCAGAAGGAGCTTGAACAACTTGGACTGGACAAGCGAACAGCTGAAATTACTAATGTTAAGCAGGCGAAGTGAAACGAGATAAATGCTGACCCTAGTGACTAGATTGTAAGGTCTTTTGGGCAGAGGCTTTCTGCTTTGGCAGCTGGACAGAGTTTGCTGCAGGACCCTCGTCTGTGGCCAGGCTTCCTAAATACTATGAGGGTACAAATAGCATTTAACTGACTTGAGGTTACAATTCTCACTACACTGATGTGAGTTTCTGCATTTTAATGTTTCTATGTGTCAAGCCAGTCTAGAAAGTTTTCTGGTGTTTTCATGGCACTTGTAGTCTGATCCTAGTTTTTCAAGTAATTTACTATGGGATTTTGAATTATTCAAACTTTTTGTACAGATTCCTAAGTGATCTTCATTACCTGATACTTAGGAAATCTTTGGGATTTCCTGATGATGAATAACAAAATTGTAAAGATTTGTTTGTGGTTTGTTTTGTTGTTTCTTTGTTTTTTTGTTTGTTTTTTTTTTTAAATTAATGCCTTTACAGAGTATTATCCTAACAAATATGTATCATTATTTTGTGGTGTTTGTGTATCCCATGCATTTGCTTTGTGTGCCAAAAGCTAAAAGAAATATTTAATTAGGAATGAGAACACTTTAGCAATGTTTCACAATTTCTACCCTTTTTCCTTTTCCTAGTACAGTAACTTCTATGCCTTATAACAAAGATGCCAGTTTGATCCATACTGAAGCAGAGTTTACTGTAAAATACTGTGGAAACCTGAACTGAAAACTAGTCCTTTGAGGAAGTCTGGCTTGGTTTAAAAAAAAAACAACAACAAACAACTAACAACAACAACACCCACCCCACCCCTCCCCCCCAAAAAACCCCAAACAAACCCAAAACCAAGAACCAAAACCCTGACCCACAGGTGGCTGGGTTTTGGTTGGGATTTCTTTTGGGTTTTTTTGGGGGGTGGTGGTGGGGTGTTTTGGGTTCTTTGTGTTTGATTGTTTTGATTGTTTTGGGGTTTCTGTTGTTGTTTTAAGCAATTGAATATGGTGCCTTCTAAATAATATTGTCTTAGAGGCTGCATGATAGAAAATATTGGAACAGAAGTGAAGGTAAATTTGTATTTAAAGATACATGTGTAGTAGTTATTGCCATCTAGTGTTCCCATAGCCTTATGGCACCAAACACGCTCGGAGAATGTGAACTGTCTTGCAGCTTCCATCCACCCTTCTTTTGCCCAACCAACATTGGTAAATCGCTTATGTTTATTTGGAACAGAAGAGTTCACTTAAACTCAACCTTGCTAACTTTCTCCAATGACTGAGACTCATGGTGAAACAGTAAATTTTAGACAAAAAGTTATAAGCAGCATGTATATACATATTCTAGTTCAAGATAATGTGGCTAAGAACATGAATGAATGATAGATTGAATAGGTTCTGTGTTTGAGAATTTTATCTGAAAATATCTTATGGAGAATATGAGTATGAAGTATTGGTACTTATCAAAGTAAATATTCCATGAGTTATTTAGTGAATTCTCCTAAGAGTTCCCAAGAGGGTTCTGCTGTTAAATCAATTTTGAAAACTCCAGTGGGATCAACTGGTGAATTTTTTGGTATATAGGAAAGAACTGCAAATGAGTTAATGAAATGGACTTTTTCAGTTTCAAGCAGTATACTTGTGAACAAACATATGTGTTTTAACGATAGTGTTATTTTAAGAGGTACCTCAGTAGCACTTAGTCCCAGTGAAGACTTGAGCTCTGTAGTGCAGGGTGTGAGGTAGGAGTGCAGGAGGCTGAGTGTATCACTAATGAATCTTGGGGAACGTTTGAGGTGTCACCAGTTGCTTTTAGTCTGGAAGGGGGAAGGAATGAACATAATTCCCTATTCCTGGTGAAGACTGGGGTAGAAATTGATGCAGTGGCTTTTCCTAGAACAAAAGAAGCTTGTGTTTAAACTAGGAAGCCAAACTAATCTCCTGGATCCAAGCCTTAAACCAAGTCCAAAAGTCTATGCAGGTCCATCTCACTTTTAATTATTGTATCAGATCCAAAGCTTTGACTACCATACAAATCTTAATACTGCCTCAAAGATGTTTTAGTGAATCATATATACACTGAAAAATTGAATTTAGGGAGTTCAGTGCATAGTATTACATCTTAAATTATCCACAGTTCTTGAAGTCTATGTCTTTAAACCCTACCCTCTGGTATACTAGCCGTATGGCTCAATTCACAGCTCTACCTGAACAGCTGTTAATGAGACCTGTGATACTACAAGAAGTATACATAGTTATACTTAATTGTTTGCTAAAAATATCCATAGGGGATATAGCTTCTGTGGCTACATTAAAGATCTCATGTACCTCCTCTTTTTCTTATAAATCTCTTTGTGGTTTATGTCTAGGTTTCTATTTTATTTTATTATGGGACTGAATTTTCAGAAGAGCTTAGCTGGTATATAGATAATAAAACAAAGAATTATTTTGTCTGAAGTCCTAAGGTTTTTGATGGAATATTGTTTTCTACCATACAGAGCCTTTTCTGTGATGTCCTTTTCTTATACCTTGGCACCTTCTCTTCTCCTTTGTCTCCCTCGCTTTTTATTTTCCTTTTTTCTCTGATAGAATCAGTTTCTCCTGGTAGACTGGTATCCATCCTTGCAGGATACCACTGGGAGTTAGCTCTGTTATTGTGAGCTCGTTGGTCATAGTTTTTTGATGTTTTTGGAGTCCTGGAAATTCCTGTGGATAAGAAAGCCTTACATCATAGTTTGAAGAAGCAGTTCTTCCAACTCACAAACTTGGTGCAGTCTGTGTACAGCTGCTTGTTTCAATTGTATGTGTATGTACATAACTCCCATCAATGAATTTCACATCACAGATCCATTGGAGTGCCAGACAAAAAAATGAGACTTGCATAACGTAGTTGTAAATGTTCAACAGTGTGAATGGGATGAATGCCCACCACATGTACTGTCTACCCTTGCAAGATAAGCTCAAAGGTACAAATATAGGGCAGCCGGGGTTTGCAACCTGCAAGTGGGCTGTGCTTATACAGTAGGGGGTGTCAGGAGCTGGAGGCCTAATTTCCCTGAAATATTGAATGAATATGTGATGTTGGGAGACACATCAGCTTTTGCCTGTTTTCTGGCCTGGGCAGCTTAGGCACAGTGTTGTTATAACCCATACTTCTTTCTTGGCCCTTTACTATGACCATAGGCTGGTTTCAGTTTTGTTCATTCTGTCCCATAAATCTTGTGCCAGCCCTCTCCAACAAGAGCTATTGTGTGATGATGTTAGTATGAGAGAACATAATCCAATCTTAGTTTCTGACAGTGTTATGACCTGCCAAAGGTGGCTAGTTATGTGATCCTAAAAAAAATATAGGGCCTGTACTGAAAGTCATCCTGGGAGAGTCTAAATCCTTGTGCTGCAGGTTAAGCTCTAACTTTTCTGTAGCTGATAATCATCCCTTAGGAGCACTAAGAGGTTTTCACCCGGAGCAGGATTACATGCATTGTTCAGGGCTGAGAAAGGCACTCAGCTTATTTTGATGTATTGCAGCTACTTCTTCAGATTTTTTTTTTTTCTATAAGCCTAAATGCAGGAATGTAACAAAAATAGGTTGCCCCTTTTTGCCACACCTAATGAAATAAGTACATTTCTTGTGCTTTGTGGTATGGGTTGATGAAATTATAGCCTTAAAAATGACGAGCTCTTGACACATCTCCATTAATGGAAGGCTTGATTTTATAGGCCTCCTGTGTAAAGAAAAATCAGTTCCTTCCTTACAAATGATGAGTATTCCTAATGAATGAGCAGTATTCCTAATTCCTAATACTGCTTTTGAGGTAGGTAATATTAACTAAACCGAGATGGAAACAAAGTGGTTTATGTCCTTCTTTTCCAAATTCCTCCTCAAGCACCCTAAGCCCAGGGTCTATCCTTACCATTCTCTCCGCAATACTCCCTGATATCTGAAATTCTTAAGTCCTGTAGCCATGATATTTTGAAATATTTCTAAGTGTATGGTAGATAGACTATCTTAATGTTGTCAGACTCTCACAGAGATAAAATTGCAGAAGTTGCAGACAGCCACTTGCAAAAATTTTGGACTGAATAGCTTCTTTAGAGGAAATGAAGAACATGGTAAGTCTTCAGTGAAGAGTATCTAGCAGCTGGAAATACAAGTTAATCAATCCTACTCGTGGCCAATTTATAGCTATTCCTATTGCCCCAACCCTCAGCTTTGTTCATATTGCAACCAAAAAAAAAATGAAGCAAAACCACAATGAGAAATATACTGCTGTCATAAAGGACTGTATTTTTGTCAGCAATAAGAAGCATTAGTTTTTGATGTAGGATTTTTGTTTCCCCTCCTGCTAATTCTGCAGCACTCAGCAGTTTCTCTGGCTGTTGATTTCAGAAAGAGTTAAGGGTACTCATGGTGCTCTGAAGTTAATAGAACAGTTAAGAGAACAAATTACTTTAGAGGCAAACTTGTGCTTCCCTACTAAACATCGTATACACGTTTATACTGGGTGAAACACACTGTCTCTCTCTTATTTTTGTAAAATCAGGTGTCAGGCATGCAAGTATTTCTTTCAGAAACTGGCTTCTTTTTTTTTTTAAATAAAAATAGATAACTCTAGATTTTTAACCTATCATTCGTAGATAGTTGAAACTGGTCAAGTGAACAAACTGCCAATTCCGTGTACGTTTTCGCCTGCACGCATTTTGTTAATATGTGAATAAATTCCTTCGTGTATACAGCAGTGTCTTCTGTTTTCCTGCAGCAAGTACTTTCTTTGATTGATGTACTTGGAAGCGATCCTTATCCTCATTCATTTTAATTGAGAGTAATGAATTTAGAGCTTTTATAGGCACAGATTGGCTCAGTTCCATTTCTAACTTTCCTCACCTTTGCTAGGAGCACAGCCTGCTCAGGGCTGCATTGGAAGAGGTTCAGGACTTAGTGCAGCGTTCCTGGAGAGGACAGTATCCCATGAGTAGCAGCCATCTGTTTATAGACAGGCTGATATTTCCAAACAGCTAAGATTTTCATAGGCAGGTTCTCCCTTCCCACCACTACCACTGAGGAATTGCTAATCGGGAATAAGCTTCTTCCCTTCCTTGATTTGCACAAGACAGAGAGCAGCGTCCACAACTTGTGCTTGAAGTTGTTTTGAATTCAGTGAGTGGGTTTGAAAGCACTGCTGCGTTGATAGCATTTGGGGAAAGCTTTACAGAAGAAAACCTTGCCTTTCTGGCAGTTATGTCCTTTAAATTGAATGCTATTGGCATAAAAAAGAGAACTGTTATACTGTGGTCTCTTACGGATGCAGAAACACTGAAACTGTCTAAGGTTAAAATCTATTTTAATTTCACATTCCCTTATGTTCACTCAAATTTCTTATTTGCTAGAGCCTTAGAAAGAAGGGATGTAATTTTCCTGTTCCTTTTCAATTTCAAAGGGAACTCTAGAATGAACACCAAAACTTAGGTGCTTACGTTTCTAAGTTTTGTAGAAACTTTTTATTTTAATGTACACCTGTTATGGGAGAAGTCCTGCTGACCTTTCTATATTCGATATATTATGTGGGTATTTGCACGCTGGTGATGTAATGGCTTTTTATCTATGGAGAACGTGAGGCAGCATAGGCATAAACTGGCAAGACCATGCCTGTGAGGAGCTGCCCAGCAGTACCTGCCATTAGTAGGCTTTGTGATCTACAGCAAGGGAATTACTCCTTTTTGGAACAGTTTATCAAGTGTGAAGCAATCAGTAAGGTTACTAACATCAGTCAAAGCAACCTGTGTAGCTGTGAGGATTTATTGCAGCTGAAGGTGACTTTGTTTCTCAAATGTGCAAAGGTATGGTCGTGACTAGTCCCCTCTGCTTTAGAAACTGGGTTTGTTTTAACGCATGATCTGGAAAGAGTGGCATGGGGACAAGGTTAGTTGTGGTGACTGCTTGTCTTCTGCAGTGCCGTGGACTTATAGAAGATACATGGGCGTGGAAACTGCCTTCAGGGCAAATGCCTCTGCTTGTTCCCACTTAACAAGGGGGTTGGTTGGCTTTGGAAGACTAATATGTTTGTCCCTCAGAGAAATGTAGTGACTGTGCCTAATGCAAGTATTTGGGAATGGTGGTTCTGCTGTGCCCCTGCATTGCATCGCTAGCGAGATCTGGGCTACGTGCCACAGTCAGACCTGCATCATGGTGAGACAAACTAGGATCCAGCCTCCCCTCTTTAGAGCTGGATTAGCACTGCCATGCTATCATTAGTAACAACTTGTTTTGTCAGTAAAGGTATCAGAGATGACTCAGAAAAATATAGAAGCAGCAGCTCTCTTGAGTAAGAAGGTATTATTTTTACAGAGTCACTTTTCTGACCATAACAGCACTTAAATACTGGGTGTTGAAGTCTAACAGCTGTGATAAGGCTGAATTGTTTATTCAGTCCCAGAAACAGCATTGTCAAACCGTTTATCATTATCCTACAATAATAACATAGACAGTTCTTCCTGAGTCTTCATTAAATACTCCTCCTATTATTATTACTGTTATTAAGTTCACATGTGGTTTCTTCATACATGGGACCACTAACACAGAAAGGTTGCTGGCACTACCTCTTTAAATTCCTAGATTGTGCAAAAGGCAGAAGAGAGTTTGCTTCCATCCTGCAGCATGTTTTGCCACTGCTGGTTTTCATACTTAAATTCACTGTTAACAGTAGGGTTGATTGTCTCCTTCGCCTCCATGGGGGAAGGGAGCGATGTTTTGTCGCTGAAGCACAATGCCTCCCACGCTTACTCTTGGGTTCCTGCCGCTTAAGCACACGCCCCATGTTCCTGGCTCTGCCTTAAGGTACAATCTATCTCTAAATTAGTAGGAAAAAAACCACTGAAGTTGAGCGAAGTACAATCAAGCCTCTTGGAAATTAGTTAAACACTTAGAAGGGTGTATTTAAAAGAAAACTTTCTGCAATCAACAAAGTACAGCTTTCATCATGTGTTCCTGGTCAGAGACTTCTTTTCCTCTTGATGGCCATTTAGCTTTTTCTGAGCAAGCTGTCTCGTGTGAATTTCCCTCCTGTAAGTCGGTGCTTATTAACTCTTCAGCTATGCTTTTCTTTGATTTTGTTTACCCTGTCAAAGCTTACTGCCTTTTGTACATAGCTGCCATTCAGCTAGTTCAGGTTTTGCAAATGCATATATGCAATGTTACATGCAATGTACAAATACATTCTTCAAAGAAGATGTCAAAACAAGTTTCAGCTCATTTTCAGCAGTATCTAATTATAGAGACATAATTAATGAGTCTGACATTTATCTTTCTTAACACAAAAGACCATACTTACAAATAAAAGCATTTCCTACAGTATGTGTAATAGCTTGAGCATTAGTCTAAGAGAAATGAGAATATAGTTTAGAACATGCTATATTCTGAGGAAATAGAAATATTTCTTGTCAAATAAAATATAGGCTGTTACTGTGGTTGCTTACAACTGAGAAGTGTTACACCTTAATATCGAAAATGAATTACTGGTATCCAGTTACTGAAAATGAATGGTAAATCTCCTGTAGAAGGGATAGAAATGTCATTAATGTAAAGCCATCTTTCTTAGAAAGCATCTGCATACTTTGTCTGCAACTGTTCTAGATGAAAGAGGTGGTGTTTTCTCTTTCTTATTTACTCAGTGCATTTGACGTCAGGTATAGACAGTGGCAGTCTTTTTGTTGGTGCCGAATAGTATGTATTTATATGTTCCTTTATTTTACGTACTCAAAGCAATGTATTAATCACCTAGTGGCCTAGGGCAAACTCCTCCAAAAGTCTTTATCTGCCGCTTGCCTAAAAGAGTGGGTATATTGCGTACCAATATGCTTCACCTGCTTCAAGAAGTGAGTACTACTTATCTTCCCTTATTTCTTACAGTGTAAAGCCATTTCATTTGAGACACTGGGTGTCTCCTAAGTCTTTAAAGTATATTTCTTCCTTGGGAAATTAGTTGTAAGTGAACCATAGTCAACTTTTTTCCTTACACCAGTACCTGGTCTTTAATGAGATGGATAGAGATAGATATTTTGTGATTTATAAAAAGGATGAGTTAGTATACCTATGGAACTTTATCTTTTATATCATGTTTCTTTTTTAATTATAAACTGGTATACATAAAGTGGAAATAACACAACATCTGCATTTTTTATTTTATGAAGAAGTAAGGGAAAGCTTGGATTTAATAATGTTTCAATTGGTTTTGCTTAGGCTTTGAAACTGATACTTCAGTGAAGTGGGTGGGGAGAGAAGTGAGTTCATATTTTTCACTGCTATTTCTAGGCAGGGACACTTTCCCTGATTTAAAAGGTCTCAGCTTATGAGACAACGAATATACTTTGACACTTTTCTTTACAGAAATCTTGTTGTTTGCTCTTATTTCTTAGTACTATTCAAGCAAGTCATAGGAAAAGCAGCTGGTGAATATTATTTGTTTGACATACCTTTTGCAGCAGTAGTGTGAAAGATCAAGGGCTCACTATTTCATACTTGCTTAATTTGAATTAGTTAATTGCTTTTCATATCCAAATGTAGTAACTAATAAGCATATTATCTTCTTGCATGTTGGAATGATAATATACTTTTGGTAAGATTTAGAAACTTCATTTATATAAAGTTGTGACTTGCATTTTCAAGTAATCTGTAGCTTGGAGTAATGGACATTTAAATCCAGCTATATTATAAAGGGAAGAGGATCTTGAGGATGGTTTCTTCTGTGTAAATGGAGGGAAGAAAAAGTCAGCATCCAGAAGATAATGCCTCTGTTCTGCGTAGCACAGCGTGTATGATGACAGTATGTTTGCAGAAACTTTTCCAGCCAGTGTTTTGTCCTGTGCGCATTACAGGTTATTTGGGCCTGAAGCTATTTAAACAACATGCAAATTGATCTCTTCTATTGCAATGACATGAAAAGTCCTGAGCATCCTTGAGGGGCCCGTTCACAAACATGTTGGTAAGTCCTTGCCCTGAAGAGGTTGCCATCTGAGCAATTGTAATGGGCAACAGGAAGAAAAAGGCAAAATGCGGAGTTGAAATATCTTGCCTGATTCTAAGTGTGACTTGGCACAATAGTCCACCTCCCCTGAACTCTTGTCTAGGGAGAAGGGTCTAGACTTTCTCTCTGCACCCTGACTTTCTCTCGGTAGCTCAGGTTTTAGTGTCCTGTTTCTTCAGCTGCTCCTACAAACAGAACCCAAAACAAGAGCTGCAGCATAAAGGAATCTACATATGGCAGTCTGGAAGGGGCTCTGCAAAAAGAAACCAAACAGAAATATTCACCTTGGACAGTTTCTCAGGCTGACTCTGAGTCATCAACAAAATTATGGGCACAAATGCTGTTCCCCTTCTCATCCCCTCTTTGCGAGTTGCTTCAGGCTTAGTTTTAAGCTTTTTGGTGTTTTCCCTCTGTCATCTTTCCATAGTGCAACACCTGATAGAAAACCACCCCTTAGTTTTCTTTAAGAGTTACTATAGAGAAACAAATTTTGTCTGTTTACTTCTAGCTGTAGACTTTATGGTATGGTTTGGTTTGTTTGCAAGTGCAAATTTCCAGCTCTTCCTACAAACTGGCATTTTAGGTTTTACTTAGTCCTTATCTATCGTTCTTTTCAATTGTAGGTGGCTCTTTCTTTCTGATTCTGGATGAAGGCTTAGTTAAATGCCTATTTAAGAACTGATGAGTAATTTAAAGGATTTAGGGGAACATTCTGTGCTATTATATGCAAATACATGGCATGCATGGCTCCCTGTGTCATTAACCTGGCAGTCATTTCATGCATGACTCCCCATTTTATTAAGCTAGCAGTATGGAATATTTGATTTACTAAACTGCTATGAACTACTTAGTGTGCTAATATAGGAATATAACTTCTAAGTTTCTCTGAAATAACTATCTTTGAAACAGATTCAGGAAAACAATAACATTATTTTGACAGCTGTGCTCAGTTTCTAAAGTCTATTTTAGTAAGCTTCACAGAACTGGCAGAGAAGTACCTGTGATTTGAATAAGCTGTACAATGACTGAAAATGAAAGCCACCAGATTAATTAGAGCCCTTCAGAATTCTGCAGGCATTGGAATCCCAGCTCTGTGGTGTACACATAAGTATTTGGTGTGCAGAGCTTGTGGGAGCTACCTACAGGCGTGTGCAGTTCTGAATCTAAAACTCTTCTCCAACATTTTGAAAACTCTGCTTACATCCAGGCTCTTCCCCCTTCCCAGGCTTTTGTTACCATAGCAGCATTCGCTGGCCATGGGATTTACTGGGGGTGGTGGGGGAAGGAATGTATATTTGTTGACTTGGTTCAATGCCAAATGGAGTAGGAATTATATATGCAGGATGTTGGATTCTTCCTTTAGTGTCCATTTCAGCTGGCATCTAATTTCATCCAGATAATTGCAAGCCACTCTGTCATCATTCAGCCAGCTGCATAGAACAAAACAAAGAGAAATTTAGGATCAAAAGGAAGGAATAGCAATTTAAAAGGCTTTTAAATGTTGTTTTCTCTTTTTCTCAATCAGTAACACTTAAAAGCCTTTAATTTACACCCCCCCCCCCCCCTTATCCCCCTTCAGAGACATACACATACACTCATGTCTGTATGACTTTGAGTGCTTCTGGCTTGAATGATAATATGTGTGCACTGAGCTGCCCAAGAAAATGTCACAGGCAAGAAATGAGGTCAGATAATGGCATCCAAAACCAGAGCAGAGGGAATCATTCAGCATCCTCTGGTAGTCTGATTGCGGCTAAGAGTGTGAATCAGCTCCGCTTTTGTACCTCCTTTATGCTGAAAGTTCTCTAGTAAACTATGTGTGCTTTAGATTTGGAGAAGGCATCTGACTCGCAAATGCAGCATAATGCCATACATATAGTATGAGTCATCAGAGACTTATTTACCTAGAAGGATGGTGCTTTCAGAGGGCTGTGTAAGTCTCCTCTGAAACGTGCCTGTGCTCTGTGGTACTTTTAGCGCTGGCACAAGCTGCGAATATGCACTCAAGTGGGAGCTGTGCGGAAAGCGAGCGCATTACGTGTGGAGGAAGGAGGGTACGAAAGCACTGCAAGGACCAACTGGGGAAGCATGTGTACACAGCTGTGTCGGGCAGAACTAGCTGCAGAGAGTTTGCATGCATGTCAGGGGGATGCACGGATGACTTTGCTTAGCAGACCATAGTTACAGAAAATAAAGGCTGGGTAATGTGTCCTATTCAGCATGTTCAGTACCCCGATTGTGATCGGTGAGGGGCTGTGAAACCAGCTTCTGGACAGGCCAAGATGTGGAAGCATTGGCAAAACACGCTTGGTGGTGTGGCCAAGAGGCCAAGGGCAGATTGAGGAGTGGTTCAGGTCCCTCCCATTTGAACTTTGGAGGGAAAAAAAAGTCAAATTTTGGCAGAAAATTGCCTATATGCCTTGCGTGACACTGTCGAAGGAGAGTCGGTAGTCCTAACTGTAATAAATATGTACACAGTTTAGAACAAGATTGTTTAATCTTACTGACTTCTGGGCATGATCCATCCGTTAAGCTCCTGTCCCTCACTGTGCTCATCAGTCCTTTTCTTTCTATATAACAGTTTCTTCTTGTTTCCATGTACCTTTTTTTTTTCATTTATTTTTTCCTTCCTTCTCTTTTCAGAGCAAAACAGATTTCTGGTTTGCTTTAAAGTATCAATATCTTTCTTCCTTTTGTGTGCTGTGGTGGCAGGTTATCTCTTGCTGAAAGTACTCTTTTCATCAAAGCTGGATTCTAGTTATCTTGCTGATCTCTTCTGGTCTGTTTTATTTTCATTTGGGTTATTAGGTCTCTGGTTTGTAAATACTTTTCATTTTTCTCTTTGTGCAGTAGAGGGTCTCTCATTTTTTGCCTGTTGTCAGCCGATCCTAGCTAATGAATTGGAAATGTGAGATGAGATGATGTCTGCCAGTTAGTTCTGTGGGCAATTGGGATAAGGGAAAGGAAGGCTTCTTGTTGTGTTTTGGCAGAGTTTTTATACTAGAGAGGTGGGCAGCTAGCCTACGTGAGATTTTTAGTCAGACATTTGTGATCAAGCTGATCCTATTAATTCCCCAGAAGAAAGATTGGCTAAGTGTTTCTGAATCATCTGAGCTCACAGAGAAGCAAATTAACGTCCCTGAGTACCACAGGATTGCTACTTATGTCTTTGTCAAAGTCAAGCTCTACACTCAGGTCTTGATTATTCAAGGAACCTCACACTGACTGTAAACTGGAAAAAATTATCAGTCTTATCTCTATACACAGCTAAGTCAAGTCATACCAACTGTCAGTAGGCAAGGTCGATCACAATAAATGTCCTCTGTTCTTTTATCTGAGCAAATAAAATGATACAAAACTACCACTGCAGGCAGAATTCCTGTGTAAAGACTACAGTTAAATGTCTCAGTTGATAGCCTGCTACTTTTTTGCTGTGGGTAGACTGATGTTTAAAGAGCCCAGTGGCCAAAAGTGATAGCATCCCTGACCAGAGAAGGCTACTCAGGGTAGAAAAATAGGAGTCAGTGATGCAGTATATGATGGAGAGGTTGTGGGTTAGCAGAACGTGAAAGAGGCAATGTGAACTTGAGTGTCAAAAGATTTAATGGCCAGCATTATAAATGCTTCTAACCTGGAATGTATCCCTGACAATTGTAGTTTTGCAGTCAGATTTTGTTGTTGTTGTTTAAAAAAAAAAAAAGTTTCTTCCTGTTCCTGTGTGACTGGGTTACCGGAACATCGGGCACTTACCGGCTACTTGTGTTAACTAAGCATGAAACAGAGCAGATTCAGTCAGAAAACTTCCGGTGGTGGGTCTCCTAATTCATCCGAGTAGTCCATGCAAATAGTTCAATTTGACAAACTTATTTCTGGAAACATGTAAAGTTTCAGCCTGGTTTCCTGCTGGTTCACCCATGCAGCTCTCTGGAAGCACGCCAGCTACCAAGCGAGATGCAAAGGATGTGGAGGTTGTTTGGTTGTTCTGTCAGGTGGGCTACCCTGGGTCTGGGGCTCCTGGACTTCCAGGCTACTGCCTGCGAGCCAGGGCGGGTGGGCTGCCAACGGTGCGAGACAGCCCACCAGGCACCCTGGGCTGGAGCTGCAGTCGCCTCCTCTTTTGGAGAGTATTTTGGAATTGATGAGCAGAATAAATTTAACTCGGAAACAGAAAAGTTCTCTTTGAATGTGTTCTCCTCTCCTGCTTGAACGGTGGATGAGACAAGGGCAGGAAAACAAACTGAAAGACGGAGAAGGAAACATTACGTCTTTCAATTAATATACATTTCCTGTACATATTACTAAAATTAAAGCAGGAGAAAAATTTTTGAACAAAGCTGTGATACCGACTGTCCTTGTACAGAATTTTAGGCCCAGAAGCCAGAGGAAGGTAAGATGAAGCTAAAGGCTTTTCAGACATGACAAAATCGTACAGGTTTAGTTAAATGTGTGCTTTTAAATCGGGTTAGTTAATCCAGAGGAGGAGTTACGATAAACATACTTTTATAGGTTTAAACCCTAATTTTACTAACTCAAATCAGAGGGACTGGGATGGCAAACCATACAGTTTGAAACATGGAAATGTCTTCCCAGGAAGCCTCCCACTGGTTCAACGATTAGCCAGCACGCAGTGGCCAGCCATCACTATCAGCAAGCAGCTGTCACACCCTTTGGCTGGACTGGCGCTGTTCCTGGCTGTACAGTGCAGTACATAGCTTGCTGGTTTATTCGCTGCTTGCATTTGCTAGGTTTTGTGGATTGAATTATTCATACGGTAGCAATTGTCAAATGATCTAGGCCAGAGAAATTAATTTTCTTGCAGGACCCAACCTGATGTGGCAGCGTGCTGTTATGTACCACACCAGAATTAGCAGCTGCTGCTTTTTAGAGAGGCAATGCTTCACCAATGTACCGCTAGAAAGGCTGCTGCCAAGACACAGCTCCAAATGTTTGAGGCAGCTGTTTGCCTGGAGAAGGTGGTGACATTGGTTTGCAGATATGAACAGAAGTTGATAACAAAACCAGAGCCGCACCAAATGAATGAGGAAACAGGGACTTTCTTCACTGACTTCTGTAGCACATTCTCCCTGTACTGGTACTTTCCCATTTTCCTTTTTTCTGCCCACTATAGGCCACTGCTAGTGGACTAAGGTTGCAGCTATGTGAGGATGGATTCCTCTAGGCGAGTCACAGATGTGGCTGCGCACAACTGCAGTTTCCTCCTAACGGCAAAATGCGCAATTGTTTAGAGCCTGCCCTTCACCTCAATTTAGTGGGTGCCCTGCCAAGTAATCAGAGAAGCTGCGAATGTGGGAATGCAGGTTGTGTTGCAGAGGAAGCCCTGCCTACTGTGCGCAGCAAAATATGTGTGCTTACCAACACTCTCCACTTGTCACTGGAGACATGAAAACATTAATTCAAAACATCATATCCCTTTAACTTTTCTCCAGAGCTGCTGCTGCTTTTCTCCTCCTCCCCTCCCTACCACCACATACTTTCTCAGAAGAAAAACTTCTAAAACTAAGGCCAAGTGTAAAGCAGATTTTGGTCTGAAACCAGCAGACTGTATTTTAAGCATCAAAAGGATGTATTCAGACTTTGGGACTTGGTCATACTCCAAATCAAAGTCAAGCTCCCATTCATTCAGAGCCAGCCCCTCGGCTGTCGAGGTTTTACAGGCTGCAGAAATGCTTTAGGGCCCGTAGGCTCTTACTGGTCTGATCCACCTGGAAAGAAGCCTGTGGGAGAATCCCAGGGCAGGGCTGGAATTTGCACTTGGAATCAAATGTAAGAGGAATTGTTCATCTAAACTGTGATACATGTAACCTATCAATGTTCCTGTAGAAGAAAGCTCTCTGATACTAGATGGACTCTTTAATCTAGCAGAAAAAGGCATAATGAAACTATGTTGCTAGAAACTGAAGGCAGATATGATTGGTGCATGCAGGGAGAGTAATTAGTGAAGGAGGTTAAGATTCTCTATTGCTTGTAATCAGGGTGGAACGTCTTTCTATGCCTCAGCCACAAGTAAGGGGCTTGAGATAGAAATCACTGTGTTACATCTTTAGTCTATGCTATGCTGGAAGCCCTAAATAACATGGTTCTTACTGAACTAGGGATCTGAATAATTGCTAGTAATTTTTGCCCCTTTTCTGCACTAGTGGTTATTTTGAAAGCAAAATGGTACGGAAATCCTACAGTTTAATTTGACATCACAGATGAGATTTTTAGTCTGTTACAACTTTTAAGATTTTTCTTTAAAAAAAAAAAAAGTTAATATCAGTGTAGTTAAAAAATGAGATTTTTTTTTCCCTCCATAATGGAATAAGCAGAAACGAAGCAGATCACAAAAATACCCTTCACATTTCCCCTCTCTTTCATGAGGCACAATTTGCAGTCAATGTAATCTAAAAACAAGTAATGGTTTAGGCGCTGTTGCAATGCATTGCTTATGATCAGAAGAAACTATAATCAGCAGTTCTGATTTGTCTCCCCATTTTAATAATAAATAGTAAAAACCAGCAATTCCATTTTAAAATAGCTCTAAGTGGCACTACAGATCAGACCAGTGAAACATTGTTTGCCTTTCAGATTATGAACTTGTGGAGGGTTTCTTGATTATCCCTTTTCTTGGTAATATCGTATAATTAACTTAGCGACATTCTGAGTTTTAATAAAGATTTGTGTATTACTGAATTATACAAACAAGTTTCATTTTTCCAGGTCCGCATGTAGGAGAAGTGTTAGCAAAAATAAATATTCTAATCACTTTTGTCAAAACAAATTGCTAACAATGTCTTTACTATTCTGCATGTGAGAGCTACTTGTAGCATTCATTAATCTAACAGTTTATGATTTTGATTTCCAGATGGAATGATTAGCATTTCTAAGCTTTTCATATTCAAACTGCAAAAAATAAGCTTTTTTCAGGGGTCACTGGAGGCAAATAATTTAAGTCTAATACTTTGCTCAGTTAAACACGGTGGTTCCTAAGTAACTCATTTAACATATTCTTTCTGATGCCTTTGTTTTGAATATTATTTAAAAACTTTGTCATATGAAACACTGGAGTCAATTGCTGTTATCCCAAATATCTACAAAGGTCACTTTTACGGTTTTAATCTTTTCTTTTGTCTTCCTACCTTCCTTCCTGATCAAGAGTTCCACATCTCACAATTCTGAAAAAGTGTGAAAGAAACTTGTGAAAGGACTATATTGCATTTTTTTAATAGGTGTAAAGAAAAAAAACAAACCAAACACTTTGAAAAGTCACAGTGAAATCTCTTTGAATAGCACTGGAGATCTATAATGATTGGATTTCCTCAAGTAAATTCTAAAGTGATATCATTGGGGAAAAAAAAATCTTTTTCTAGGTTTTGTGTGTGAATGGAGCACCAACATATTGTGACTGAATGCAAAGTGGCATCACTTTGTTTTTATCAATTGCAAGAGGAGAGCGGAAATGGGTGAAGCTGACTGTATGCTTTACTATTTAAATGGCAGGTATTAAATAGGTCTATTGGGTATCTCCCAGCATACCTTGTAGAAACCAAGGCTTAGCTTCATTCTTTTTAGCCTAATTCTTGTATGTATTTTCCTTTGGGTCATCTGCCAGAGGGAATGGTAATACCTTTGTGAGGTTTCTTGCTCTGTAAAACTCTATTGGCTTCCCTTTCTCCTACAACTAATATCAAGTCTTTCCTTCAGTTGAGATCTTTTAGTCTTCTATTTGCAATAACACTTGATTATTTTGTTGTTGTTATCTCCTAGTTTTAAATTCCCATCCTTATTCTGCTTAATTAAAAAACTGGGCAGTGATGCTGGTGACCACATGCCTATTGCCATGTTAGTTGTCTGACAAAAGAAATTCCTTCCTCACACCAAACCGTTCCTTTGAAAAGGGAGTTCTGCATGAAACCCCCTTGAGATACCAGACAGTTGCTGTTCCACCACGAGATTTGTTTCTCTGGGATTTGCAGCAGGTTGCTGTAGTTTAAACTGAAATTAAATGCTTCAAACTAAGCACCATGTTATTACATCAAATCTGAGTCTGATGCACACTCAGCTCTTGTGTGCTAACCAGCACTGCAAACATTGCTGAACAAGCTTGTTAAAATCCAGAGACTTGATATTTTGGCAACCTGAACAGCACTTTTTGATTTTGGTTGTGGCCAGCACAGAGGATTGATGGCAAACCAGCCTATGCAAAATGCTGACCGATGTTGCTGAGGCAGTGGGGATGCAAACCTTTCCCCTTTCGGGAGTCAGCAATAAAGTTAGTAGCAAAGTTGCAGCAAGTGGCCAAGTTCACAACTGGATTGCTACAGCAATACATTGTTGAAAGGAATATAGATTTTTATTTTCCCTGTACAAAAGAGTTAGCTGTGAAATTTCTGCAACCTTGTCGATGCCCTGTAGTTTCCAAAGGAAGGATGCTGACTTGATGGCTCAAGAGAAGGACTGATAGGAAGGAGAGCCTGCTGCTGCTCCAGGTTTTATATAAAACTTTGAGCAGCTGTGTGACTTTCTTTTCCTGTTTCTTTTTAAATGCATCTAATTCCTACTTTTACAGAAAGCTTCTCAGAATTTAGTAAGTTCATGCCAGCTTTCAGGCTTTGCTAGGTGGTTGATAAATATCTGACAATACCTGAAAGCTTTTGAACGTGAACTGAGTAATGGTCCCAAGTAGATACTGTAAAAAAAAAAACCCCAAAAACCAAGAAAATAATGAGTTGATAAGTTAAGAACCTTCTTATTCTGCATTATGTATCAGTATATATTCACTGCCTGTCAGTGGACTTATAGGCAGTTTTATCAGCATTAAATTTCTATAGCAAAGAGGAGAATTGGGTCCCAGATCTTCATAATTTCTAAATTCCATGTAAAAGGAATAGTCAAGTAGGCTGCCAAAATAGTGAAATGGATCTGGGGAAGATTAATTTTTTTCTTTTAAGTCTTCAGAAGGGCATGGCAGCAATCATTGCTTTGTTCGAATGGGCAAAATTCTGTATCAGTTTTAACACCATAAATCTGGCACAACTTTATCGATTTAAGCGAGGTCTGTACATGATAACCACACAACGCTCAGAATCCATCCCAGCATGCTGTAGGCAGAAGGGCTTACAGTTGCAAAAGTATCCCACAGGCACTGATAACTGATCAGTTCATATTTTGCTTTGCACAAATTTTATTACTTAATTTTTCTGTGTTTTTCCTTCCTCTTTATTGACTTTAATTAAGTTTTCCTTAGGGTTTGCATGCCTGGCAAACTTTGACTGCTTAAACGAGTAATCCTGTTTACTCATCACATTATCCCAGCTCCACTTTTGGGCTGAAGTGTATATTTTCTGAAATTCTGTTGGAACTATTGCTATTCAGCATTATGATGATACTAAGAACTGTTCTAAAAAAACCAATCAAACAAAAAAACCCACCAGTTTGTGTGGCCACTTTGAAGAATTACATTCAAGATTTTACAGCCATTTTAAAGCAGTGTCTTTTGAGGGGAAACTTTGTAAATGGCTTTTCTAAAAGCCAACACTGTCTTCCCTCATGTTTCATTTGCAGATTTTTAAGTTTTTAAAGCCTGAAGGTTTAATTCATTTATATAATTCCATGCATTATGTTTTAAGCATCATATCATATTTTTTTGGCTAAGTGACATTGAAATGATGGTGAATTTTTAGAAAGTCTAGTGAAGCATTTAGTAGGTCCGATATTTTCAGTTTAATGAGGGAAATTTTAGCAACCTCGTTTTAAATGTTTGTAGTTTGGGGGATTTTTTCCTTTCTTGTGGGACCCTAAAAAGAAACAGTGAAATGTCAAATGAAATAAATAGAAAAACTGTTAATGTTATTAACTTTTTCAGAGAGAACTCTAATGGGAATAGGGGCTGTGAAGAACTATCTCTGAATTCTCACATTCTGTAAAATTAGCATTCTAAATTAAAAATGATAAAGAGCACACCCCTCTGGCACAACAGATGAGCTTTAAAGACAAAACATTTGTTTGTGTTTATCTGTGTGTATGTTCACAATTATTCTTAAAAGTCTTAAGGAAGTGAATGAATTTTTTCCTGAGGAAAAATGTTGATAACTGAAATTTAAAATTAAAGCAAAAATTTATTCATTGTTAAGACCAAAGGGAAAACATTTTTTTTTTTTTTTTTTTTTTCTCCAGTGCATGGATATATATGCTCCCATATCTGATTTGGTTGTCTGGTTCTAACACAAGCAAACTCATTAAGTTAGGAGACAGGAAAGTAAAAATACATCTTTAATAAATGCAGTTATTAATTTTGTAGATTCAAATGAGTATGAGAATTAAATACAAAGGTTGATACCTCTGTGCATACAGTTGCAGCTAATTTGCAGAATAAAGTTCTGAAAATTAGTTTTCTGATGAATGAGGAATAATTTCATGATATAATGGCAGTTCCTTTGAGTTCTTGGCCATTATTTGTGTAAGAAAAATAAGTTTGCTTTTTTTAATTCTTTATTAAAAAAATACTATATTAATTACATTAGCATTGTAGAGTTCAGCTCTTGAGTTCTAGAAAGTATTTTTATTTTTCCTGTCTTTAAATTTCTTTGTATTTTCTTGTGGCTCTAAAAGTCTAGGTCCATCCTGCCATAAATTTAAATTCATTAATGAACTACAGCTGGTCAGAAATCACTTGTAATCACCAGGAGTAGTCCTAATAAGTGCAGAAAGAGGTGATTGACGTGAGGATGAAAACTGACAGTAGCGTAAGCATCTCTTCAAGTGACAGGACACTTTTAGTCTTGGAAGTTACTTCTGTGCTAGGGGAGGACCAGTAGGAATTACTCATAATGGCAAAATCAAGTATATATGTAAATGTTTGCAAAATCAGAGCTAGAATGATGCAAGCCTAGAAAGTTACGGTAGGAATGGGAGACCTGTCTTTCTGAACAGGATGACTTTGGCCAGAAGCTTCAATCCGGCTGGAGTTCATATAGTTTTACTAAAGAATAAGTTAATTTCCACCATTGCTTTCTGCAATGCATATTTCTTTTTTGGGATTACTCCTGGCCATTATCAAGTAAATAAAGCAGAGTAGAATGAAAAATCCTTAGTCTTGGAAATTGCTAGCTTCGGAGAACTTCAGCAAGCTGCTGCCCTAGGGAGTATTCCAGGTACCTGTACATGTGCACGACACCTTCTTACAGGAGTGAGTGACAATGAGACAGAGGTGTAATTTTCTAAGAGATCCAGGCAAGTAACCAAATTTCTATGTAATTTTCGTTTCTGTAGTAAGGTTTAGTTGTTATTGAAAGTTACAGATGCAGGAACAACCATACTGTATTATTCAGAATTTGGGAGCTGTCAGATTAGAATGAGCTTTTTTTTTAGAATTATGAATGGTGTTTTCTGAACTGAGGTGACAGCAATGAATTGAATGGAAAACCTCTCTGCATATGAACTACGTTCTTCTGTAGACACTGTGGAACACAAACATTTGTACAAAATTTCACAGAAAAATATTCCTCACCATAGTTCCTTTCTCATGTAGTATCAAGTAACTGCATTGCATTTGATGGAGATTCTACTCATTCTTCTATTGGCAAATGGATTCATCTGGTAAATGTTTCCTTGAACTTGAATCTAGTTGGTATATTTGAATTTCTGTTGTTAAATACGTGTGTGTGAAAGTATGCCATATCAGATTTAAAAAAATCCAACATCAGAATTGCCTTCTTCCAAATTGGATAAATCCTATTGAAACCACTCACCATTTTGAGATTGTCACTGTCAGACTTGCAGAAAGAAACAGGAATAAAACAGCAGCTTGTTTAATGCTGGCCTGCATCGTTTACAGGGCTTTCATGAGATCTCCTGTCAGCTCCCGTTAACCAGAAGTCATTGTTTCCATTGGAAACATTGACAACTAGAAGTGTTTGGTTGCACTGGGCCTCGTTACTTATGTTTTGTTACCTTGTGATAATACTGTAATAGGTCATTACCGTTCTTGTTATAGAGAAAAGGATTTAGTTAGGTGATGCATAGTGGCTGTTTTTGTTGAAAATGTTTGCACATTGAAGCTGCAATGCCTTGCCACATCATTAAAGTACAGCTCTAGGAAGAGGAAAAGCATATTTACTGGAAACGATGAGGATGCAATGACATCTGTGCGTTTGTGAGTCAGTCTTTAATATGTTAATGGTGATAAGAAAAATGGGCTGTTGCTGCCTCCACCGATGGTGGTGAGGGGGACCCTGTCCAGCACAGACCCCACTATTTTCACTACTGTTGCTGCAATGTTTGCAAAAACATGGGAAGAGGCTGAGGTGACAACAGTGACTTGAGTTTTGTTTATTTTCCACCTCGGCATTTCACAGTTCTTAAACACGTGGTTAATCTCTCTCTAGTTTTAAAATGATAGTTTAAAGAAATCTCTCATAAAAGTGTCTGAATGAAACTACACACCATAAAAGCTCTTTAGAGAAGAGATTTTTAATGGAAACACTGCTGCAAGATTTATTATAGTGGTTCTGAAATTGCACCGCTATAATAAGGGTTAAGGCTCAATTGTTCACTCTCCAGCAGCAATAACTTTCTCATTGGAATCTGAAAATAAACCCCTATGAATAAAATGACACCAAAGACTTAAGTTGTTTTCTTGAGACAGCTAGCCTCTTTGTACAGAAGCTATTCTGAGGTCTTGTACCGTAGTTCTGCTGAAAAATTACACTGGCTTGCCAAATATCTTAATGACTTTTCTCTCAGCAGTTGGTAATGGTGAAATGTTATTCTAGTAACCATAATGTCTCTCATAAAACAACTGCATACAATATGTACTGTACTTCTATTTTAGTGAGCACTTCCATCGGGCTTGTACTGCCAGTAGCCATTTAACATCTCATAGCAAACTGCTTGCTAGTCCTTCAAGTGTAATATTGCAGAAACAGTGAAGAAATGCGTGATTAAAAGCATTCACCGAGAGTGGACCATTTAGTGCTACCCTATCTTGCAAGATAAACCAGCCTTCACATATGTAGGCGCTCATCATATAAATGACAGGTCTATGTGGTCATTTAATTTTACGATCTCAATTCTCGCATATATTGCTAACATAAATATAGCGTTCTCCTGCAGGGAGGTCTGCTGGGTGTTATAAAATCAGTAAGACCTCAATGGGTTCAAATGGACATCTTTTATAATTATTGCTATAAAATTTCTTGACAATGCATTTTGTTGTCCAATGGGTAAAGAAAATGATTTTCTGAAAGAATGGGTTTTGACAAAGAGAACAACAGAGCTTAGGCATTTGTTCCTGTGTTCAAGCATATTTAAATTACCTCCGTTACTCTTACCTTTTGGACAGAAGCCAATATCCTGGAATAACTTTTTACAATGAGACTCCAGTCAGTGCGTGGCTATATTTTCAGTTGTTTTCTGGTGTGGCGAGACAATGTAGGATATCTAGGGGGAAAAGATTAATTTGCTATTTAATGCAATTAAATTCTATTTGCCAAGCAATTCTTTTTACGTGCCCTTGAAGAGACTGGGGATTCTGAAAGAGGATGAGGGCAATAAATGTATTCCCAGAAGTGGCTTTGAGGGAAGGAACAGACTCGTCCATGCTGGAATTCAGAACAGTGCTATTGGCTGCAAATCATCAGGAGGGACCCTGTTACATCTTTCTTACATTTCTCAGAAGTGTTTCTCTTTGACCTGTGCCTGGAAAGGAATTTCTATCCCATTTATTCACATTGCAGTAATAAAAAGGATATTAAGTTTCTTTTAGAAAGCTGAATAGCAAAGTGTCTCTCTCTGTGCTTGGACTCTGCCTGCGGAGCGGCCGCGCTGTACGGCAGCACAGCCATGTAGCTCTGCCTGCTGGCCCTGGGGACCACCAGCAGGCCGCAGAGAACGTGGTCTGCACGCTGTCGGTCAGGAGCTGAAGTTAGGGGACTTGGTGCTGGTGTCTCTTTGGAGGTGGAGACACTCAGAAGTGATTCAACTGTTTAATGCCTCAATTTACTTTAGCTATTTGAGTCAATTTTATGTAAAACATCTGTAGTGGTTGTTTTGGACTAGTAGTCAATTTTGCATCCATCAAAATTGAATGGCGTCTGTACCTATATGAACAGACTGTATCACTATCTCTCTCCTATTAATTTCCATATCAAGGTCCTAGTATTTTTTTTTTTATTTTTATTTTAATGTACATTGTATGTCATGGAAAGAGAGGCAGTTTTCTTGTGGGTTGGTGATACTTCATAGATTTAACTGAAATTACAGTGAGTGATGATAGCTTATGATCTAGTTCCTCTTGTCCATCTCAGAATGGGCAGGGAAAGCCTACAGCACACAGAAGTTCTCTATCTTGCTCCCTTTTATTTTGTTTTACAATAAAATGAATCTTTTACATAGCAACAAGAACTTCTTAAAGCTACGTGTGCATTTTTATGTTATTTGGTTGCCCAATGTCAGTAACAGTGGGATTCTGATCTCTAAAGGGTCTTGCAAGTGCTGCAGTGTCACATACATAGTAACAGCAAAAATTTAAAGCTAAATGTGTATTGGAGCAGGAAATGCAAGAGCAATATGCATTTACCCCAGGAGTTAATTGGATGGTTACTACATAATTATAGTAATGAAGTTGTAGGTTTGCAGTTGATAAATAACTGCACAGTAACCTTTGATAAGATTTAGGTAGCAAATAAGTTAACTTGTTGCCACTACCGTGTTTATTAGAAAAAGGTCTAGGCAAAGGCAAAGCAAGCAGTATATTTGTTAATGTATCTATTTTTGGGGTGTCAACAGCTCATATTTTTGACATTTTTTCCTATGCAGTTCTATAAGCATTATATTAATTGTTTTTCTTACCTGAAATGAAAGCCAAATGCCTTCAAATACATTTACCTTTGAAGTAATTAAAATAAAGTGTCTACTGACCATAGCAAATAAGCAAACATGCTCTGCATGAAAATGAGCAATGATAAGGAAAAAATTGTTATGCAAGAAAACAGTGAGGGAAGGGAAAAAGAGATTGTAGTTGCAGTTTCTTAAGTGGAACCTTAGCAAACCTAATCAATTATTCTAAGCCATCTTACACGTAAACGTGTTAGCTGCTATAGCTTGGAGATATTTGTTAAGAAGATTATCAGACTTTTGTACAAAGGGTCAAAGCCATCTTCTTCTATCCATGTTCCAGCAAGAAATAATTTACAGGAATTCCAAGCATTTTGGGAAGTTTCTCATTGTATAAAAAGGTTTTCATGCCTCTCACAAGTATTACCAGTTTTTTCATATTCTTGCTGGGGTGGGTGGGCAAAAGTGAAGGTGGGCAAATGTGTAATTCCTAGAGAGATACAAAATAGAAAGAATTAGGTAAAGAACAGGGAACTCAACTAGAGCTAGCTGAGAAGATGTAAATTGAGTTCTAAACTGATTTATTTCAGATGAGAAATGTTCTTCTGTTTTTAAAAGTGTACACTACAGGTACACAGATAAAAGCTTTCCAAATATTTAACACTGAGATTAGAACACCTAGGTTCAGTCTTCAAACTACATAAATTGGTTTTGTTGTAAGGCAGCAGCTCAGCTTGTGCTTCTCAAGTTAAAGGTAGTTGTTGACTGCACGCAGCACCCGGGACGGGGGTTCTCAAGCCCGGTTTGCTCACGTAACCTCAGCTGTGCAAGTAGCAGCTTCTGGCGGTCAGCATATCGACAGGAGGGGTTCAGCTCCTTCAGACTGTGTTTGGTACTTGTGCTGCTGTGCCCAAGGGAGGTGTATGTCCTCTTGGTACCTGTCCCCCAGTGTGAGATTCCCTGGTTTAAGCTGAGAAAGCTGTTTGGCCACTCTAAATATAGCTTGGCAACCCACTTGTGTCCAGTTGTAATATTTGTGAATATTTGCAAAGATATTCACAATGCGTCCTACCTTTAGAAGACCTCATGAACAAAACCGTGTATGCTGAATGTTTATAGAAATCAGTAATATAGTTAATCTATTTATATTTTTTATTATTGTTGTACAGAGTTTCTCCAGCATTTGTCTGCATCCAAAATGCTCGCAAGTGCAAAATGATGTTAGCTAACAGCCAAAAGAGTAAGTCAGTTTTTAGACCACATGGTACTTCTACTCAGTGTTTCCTGTTTTAAAAGAGGAGATTTTTATGGCAATGCTTGTATGAACAAGTTTAACTTAAATTATGTAAAAACATACAACTGATTTTCCCCATACAGAGCAAATATGCATTGGATGCTACAACAGTTTCCCTAATAAGCCATTCATGCTTTTCTGATAGTGCTTGGTAGGAAAGTGAGTTTTACAGCTTTGCTCTGAAGATGGAGAGGTCCAAACTCCAGTGAAACAAAATACATTCTCTACGAGTTTTAGAATTTATTTTAGCATTTGTTTAATTATTTTTTTCAGTGAAGGTAATTCTGTAATGGTGACTTCTACAAATCTCAGCTGTGGCAATATGATTTCAGGCACTGGTTCCCAGACCTGGTTACACAGACTGTTAGTATTCTGAAACTTTTTGACATTCATTGAAAATTCCCAAAGTCTTGCTGAACTGCATTCCCAGTGTCAAACTCCACTTAATATACACTAAGTACTTCTGTCTGTTGGCTTAGTCCTGGCTCTGGTGCTATTTCACAGTAAAGAATCTCCTTTTAATGTAGTGGCTGTTCTCAGATCTTTGACTTGTCAGCACTCAACACTTCTCCGTCCCTGCAGTTAATTCCAGTTGCTGCAGTGCATATGTATGGCAGCTCTCATGGTCAGCAGCGTGGAAAGAAAATAGGATCGGACAGTCCATAGGGCAGTACAACATCAACCTTTAGTTGTATTTTGTTCTGGGAGTTTCTTAAGTCTGTCAAAGTGCAGGTGGTAACAGGGGGGTTTAGAAGGCCTAATGATTCTTTACATTTAGAAAATGCGCATTGAGCACAATCACCGAAACTCTCTGAAGTCAGTAGACAGACTCCAGTGGATTTTGATGGGCTCAGATTGGTCCCACTGGGCATTATGATGATTTTCTGCATACACACTGCTTCTCAAATGACTTGCCTTTTGGGGCTCTGGGGACATAAAATATTCCCAAAATATTGAAACATCCCAGCAGAGGACAATTAACCATTTCTGTTTATATTTCAGTGACCTTGTCTGGATTTTAATGCAAGTTCTTAAAGAATTTTGACAATAATAGAGGCAGGCGTTCTTCCGAAATGTCTTAAAAATAAAAAAGGCATAAAGTAATCTGTAATGGAATGACAGCAACTTTCACGTAAACATTTAAATGCAAGGAAAACTAACTACCTTTACATTGAATCTATCTTTGAGTCTAAATTAAACCCAGAGAAGCAAAAGCCAAAAGAAAAGAGGTCCATACAGGTTCTACAGGACTACTGTATATGCTTTTGCTCAGGTCAATGTCTCTTATTTGTATAATGTGTCTTAAGCATGCCTAAGCCTACATGAAAGACTCGGGACTTGATTCTCAGACTCCTGCAGTACAACTTGGAGTAATTGTACTGAAGTCAATGGCCCATATCTTGCCACCAGTTCTTAAATAGAACTTCCAGTAGATTTCAATAAAGACTTTTGCTTAAAAGTCAACAACACAGCATGATTCAGGGAAATTACAAGGCTGCAAGCAAAAATGTTAGTTTATTTTTCCTTTTCTTTTTAGAATACCTTGCGTTTGGTTATATAAAATAAGATTACAAGTGATTCAAATCAGTATGGCATCAGAACTGGATCTTAGAGCTTTCAGTAACATGCCTAAGCTTCACTGACAGTAAAATTAAATAACTTTTAATTAATGCAGATTGAGAGTATATGAGGGATATATGCCTGGGTTTCTTTCCAAAAATCTTCCTTACTTTTTGTCAGCATGGAGATAAGCCCTATTGCTGCCAGGACAAGCTTTATGTTCACTATGAATTACAACCATCTTTTCTCCTATCCCAACAGAAGAAGCAGCTACTTTGTGGTATAGTTTGCCAAGTCATAATTGACTCCATTCACCAGCCCTGATACCTGTGTGAGCAAATAGAAAGCAGGAGTGTTTTTTGAGGAGAAGGTCAGTGTTTCAAAGGAGATGGTCAGTACCTGGGCTGCGAGATAGTGCTGGGGACAGACCCAGTCTAATGTGCTGGGGAAGTGAACTAGTCATAAAGCAGCAAGTGAAACTAATGACTGGCATATCTTACCAGAATTAAAGAAAACTTAGGGGGTAAAAATTTCTCTATTTCTTCTTCATTTAATTTTAAGTCTGTATATGAAATGAGTGCTAGAAGCTTGCTATAAACCCTGAGGTATGAGTCACCATTTGTGATGGGAGATGGAGGCAGGACTGGATGATGTGATCCAGTGATGTACTACATGTTGTTGTGCGTGAATGCGATTGTGTTCTGCTGCTGGCATATATTATTGTAACCATGCAGAAAACAACAGTCACTTCAGCAGAAAGCTGGTGCAAGTGGCATCATAAGCAAAGACAGGAGTTTGGGCATTTCTCTCTCATTTTCCTTGGTACCTATCTCTCAGCTGCATGCCCTATTTGTGACTGGTAGCAACTAGTACATAATGGCGGCTCTTCTCAGAGCTCAGGTTTCTCCAGGTAACATCGTCTTGTAATGTGGACCAAAATGTGATTTCCTTAGTACAGATGAGATAAACCAGAGAGAGCAGAGCTCCTTTCCCTTGCTAGAAAAATGCTGCAAAGGCAACCACAGTGCTGGAAAAGAGCATTGTGCGCATGCAAGGATGCCAGCTGATGAGGTAGGGTGCAGCATGTGTGCTAAGGAGCAGGTGGTCAATGGCCACTTCTAGCTGCATAAAAATAGTACTCATTTGTAATGTGTAGGAAATGCTGTTCTCACATTCCTTTTAGACGTTAGACCTGGTTTTGCTAATTTAATAGACTGTATTCTTGGGGGACCCAGTAAGCATTTTCCTGTGCTCAGACTGTGAAGAAGAGATGTAATCTAGCTGCAAATGCTCGCTGAGGAGTCCTGTGGTAGGAGAACTCGCTGCTGGGTGTTATCAAGCCAAGTGTGGGTCTATACTTCTGGTACCCTGTGCTGATTTTGGCTGGGACGGAGTTAATTTTCTTCATAGTAGCTAGTACGGGTCTGTGTTTTGGATTTGTGCTGAACAGTGTTGATAATACAGAGATGCTTTTGTTGTGGCTGAGCAGTGCTTACACAGAGTCAAGGCCTTTTCTGCTTCTCGCACCACCCCACTAGCGAGTTGGGGGGGACACAGCTAGGACAGCTGACCCCAACTGACCAAAGGGATATTCCATAACATATGATGTCATGCTCAGCATATAAAGCTGGGGGAAGAAGAAGGAAGGGGGGGACTTTTGAAGTGATGGCATTTGTTCTTCCCAAGTGCCCACTATGCATAATGGAGCCCTGCTTTCCTGGAGATGGCTGAACACCTGCCTGCCCATGGGAAGTAGGGAATGAATTCCTGGGTTTGCTTTGCTTGCCTGCAAAGCTTTTGCTTTACTTATTGAACTGTCTTTATTGCAACCCACAAGTTTTCTCACTTTTACCCTTCCGATTCTATTCCCCATCCCACTGGGGGGAAGTGAGTGAGCGACTGCGTGGCGCTTAGTTGTGGGCTGGACTTAAACCACGACATACGCTCTTACGGCTCTGCAGAGACAATGTAACGGTGATGGGAGAAGAAAGAAGATCCCTGCCTACCTCACTGCACATATCCTCTGTCAAAATGGGGCCAACCAAACATGTTCTATTCCAGGAGCAATGAACATGGGCACGTGGGATTAAGTGACACTGTAATTTCAGTGTCCCAGCTGCCCTACTGCAGCTGCCAGTGATATACCATTCTGCTGCAGTAAAAGTGAGGTAGCCTGAAGCTGTAAGCTGTCTTAGATGTAACATGTGGTAAGAGGATGTCCAATTTTTTTCCCATGATATACTGAAGGAAGCTTATACGTTACCTGCAGTGTGGCACCAGCTCCAAGCTGTGCCAGGAATCCCACAGAACTGGAGACTTCCCTCACAGCCCTTTCCCACTTTCCCCAGCAAATAAAGGTTGGGAGCTAGGGAGTTTTTCATTTCATCTATCCGTGCCCCAGCATACTGCTTGGAGATAAAGGAAGCAACAGTGTGAAAAATGTTCCCACTCTCCCATTTTGATGTTTGTTTCTCTCTTGATCAGTAGGGCAGTGATTTGATAACACAAATGTCCTGAATCCACCTAATGGAATTGCTTAAAGATGAGCCACTTCAAATACTGGACATAGAGAGGAATGCACATTTGATAATCACAAATATCTATAGTGACATATCATCAGTTAATGTAAAGCTATTGGAATAAGGCAAGATCTTAGCATTTCTATTTCAGTCAAATATGTTTTAGATTGTTGTGATACTTAATTTCTGAGAGAATTTTCTGTAGATGTAAAAAAAAAAAAAAAAAAAGGCAGTTCATAAATAAATCTGTAACACACATTCCCAAGCGTAAGTCTGATCCCCAAGGCTCCAGTACGCACATTAAGCAGTACAATGTACAGTAAAGTGCATTTCACTGAAAATAAGGTAAAGATACATAATGGTCAAGGACAAATATGGGTAAAAGGACTGTGTGTGTCCAATAGATTTTAAAGCTACTCAAAATTACATGCTTTCAGATGTCACAAAGATATTTTTTCCATAGCTGTCATGTGAGAGATGAATTAAAGTTATGTCTAATTATAGGTGGAAATGGTTTTTATTATTTTTGCTTCATTTTTTCTGAAGTTTGGAGTGCCAGTACGAATTCACATGTGAAAAGATGCTTCACTGCCCATGCTTATAGCAGGCCAGGAGCTCTAAGTTCAAATCCAGTCCAGAAGCTAAGCGTTTCGGTTAGCCCTGAAAAGCAGGGCTGATTAGTTTAGGCGCTGCCCCTTAGGTGTGTGGCTGATGAAATGAAACTGCGTTGGAACCCACCAGCTTGGAGTGCAGGTAGAGCAAGCACATGCCTTTCAATAATAATAATAATTTCAAAACACCCTGTGAAACCCTCTGGTGCCTTTACAGCCTGTCGACAATGGATGGTGTGTAGTTCTCCACTGTCACACAGACTGCCCTAATTCAGTGAAGCATCTCTGTTCCCATGTGGAGGCACTGTTACTCCTCCAAACTGTAATCGCATTTCTGTCCTGAATATTATTTATGTTCTCTCTACACAGGTCTGAGTCAGTAATACAAACAGAGAGAGAGAGCCATCTTGTGGAAGATTGCTTTAATATCTTTCAGTTTTAGATGCCAGGCACTTCAGAAGCTCTTAATTCTGTAGATGGTATTTTTGTGATGAGAGACCTCAATTACAAGCGAGTGTCCTATAATATTCATACAGATGTGTCGGTTTCTGCATAAAGGCACGTTAAATGAGCAGGGAATGAGACTGCTCCAGCATTTGGCTGCTGGCACTTGATACGTGTAAGCAGCATGTTCTTTCGCCCCGTCTTGAACTACATAATCAGCAGTTTCTTCTTCTTTCCATATTGCTGCTGAGCACAATTTAGATATTTAATATATGTCTTGATTTGCTTTGTAACAGACTGCAAATGAAGCTTCACTGCCTCATCTTGGAAATGTGCAGTGGAAGTAGAGTTGAAAATAATATTTTTCCCTTCATCACTACTGCTTTCAGTTGAATAAATGCACAATTTTTCCCAGACTACAGCAAACATTAAAAAGCTGTTCTCATCTGCAGGTTCCAGCCTGAGATGTGCAAAATGTTTCTAATGAAGCTGCAAACCATGTGAAAACAGAGTGACAAATCTTCTGTGCAGCAGAGAGAGCCTCCTGCTCAAGCTGAAGAAAAAGAGCAGAGGGCATCTTTCTGGTAAGAGCAGATGATACGGGTCTAGGAAGACCTGAGCTCTTGAAAAAGGGAAAATTAAAATGATGCCTAGTGTTCTAGCTTCCTTCCTGAATAAAGGGGACGAGCTACACTTTTCAGGCCCTGCATGAGGCTAGGAAGAGTGGTGCCAGGTTGCTGAAATGCCCCATGAAAGCAGAGGGGACAGGCTGGACGTATGCAAGTTGGCCTATTGCACGTTTTGGTCAGCTAGCTAGCTAAACGTTTATGCAGCGATTAGCACAAGACTCTCTAGTACCTTAAATGCTGTAGTCAACAGGTGCTCTGCAGGTATTGAAATTCCTGTTAATCAAAGCTGTCAAAACCTTTCAAATAGTTTGATTTCATTACTGATGGGGAGCTTAGCTTTGATTTGGCTGAGTTCTTTAAAGATGTCAAATTTTTTTTTCTGCCTTATTTTGCAAAGGATTCATGAGCTATGAAATAGGGAGAAATCAAATTTAAATTCACTCTAATGTGATCTTTTGATAGATCAATAATAAATGCACATTTAGAGAACTCTTTTGCATCCAGAATCACAGTGTACCTTTAATTTTAATGCAGAAATGAACGTAGCGCTTGGGGTTTTGATCTGTTTTGGTTTTCCCCATCGGCAGTCTATTTGTTGTATTTTAGTATTTGCAATACTCAATTCAAAGTCAATTTTATATGAAAGGGTGTGTATCTATGATGTGCCACATTCAAGGTTTGGGAAACTAGACTGAATTGTGTGAAATGTTTATAAGTATTAGCAAGAATATATGTTTGTGAAGTGTGGGATCTGAAATAATCAACTGAATAATTGTTGCATAAAGCTGGCAAATCTGTAACAATGTGATAATGTTGATTTAAAAATGAAATCAGCCATAATATTGGCAGGCTATTACTCTTCTATCTCAAAACACAGATTAGCCATTCAATTGAAATAAATAAACCTTCTCTACCAAATAATAGAACATTTTCCTTTCTTAGAAAAGCCAAATTGAAAAAACCCATATCAAATGGAAAGGAGGGTTAAGTATTTTCCAGTATATAAGAATTGATGAGTCTTACCCCTGAGCAGACCTGCTCCATCAGTAGCACTGTTCTAGGAAACAGCATTCCCTTCCACTTGATGGGCTACTGCTCTGTAAGAGTTGCTCAGCAATGGTAAAGGCCCCCCTGTCTTTTAGCCACTGATCTTCTGCCAGACAGTGACTACTATAACTGGAAATACCCCAACTCTACTGGCTGTTTTCCTATGTAGAGTGACGCTTACAGAATAGTCAAAAAAAAAAAAAACAAAACAAAACAAAAAAAACGGCGCTAATGCTGTATTGCACTATAGCTTTTTCTGATCTTTCATTAGAAGCCCAAAGTGTGCATGTGTTAAGCTGTAAATGCCATTACCTATTTCTCATGAATATTTCAGATTCAGAAATTTACAGACTATTGTTCTCATAAGCAAAACATGTTGTTTGTGGATACCTCAGTGATGAGTGATACAGAAAGCCTCAGTAAGATGAAATAAATCTATTCTGAGTGTGAAGTACTGTGTAGCCTGCTTTTGCTTTATTTTGTTTTTTACTTGAATAGTCAGAGATGAAAAACGATGTAACATTTGATTTAAGTTTGGTTATTTGCCTGTGCGACATACAGATGCCATAATATTTCTTCAGTTTTTGTCAGATGTCAAGGTACCTGAACCGCTGGTAAATGTTAATGTCTTAAAGATAACTGTTTTACCGTGGCATATATTTTCAGTTGACACACTAGTAAGTGATCCAAGCAGAACTATAGCAAAGATGGGGGGGAAAGAGGGGTCTCTGCCTCACTTGCACACACCAATAATACAGCAATTCAGAGCAAATAGGGTCCCTCTCCCTCTCTTTGGCCGTCTTACAGGGGCTGCAAGTCCATGATGCTGTGGTGAGCCAGCGGCTGTGGCTGAGGGGGCCCAGGGAGGATGAAAGGAGTGCTTGGCAGGGTGTCTGCTGCCTGGAGGCTGAGGATGGGGGACTGGTGCTCGGTGGGCCTGGGGAAAGGAACTGGCTGGATACTGCTCTGCTCTGCAGAGGTCCAACAAACTGGTGGTGGTAAGTTTTTGTCACCCGCAGAAGGCACTCGGGTACTGTTCAGTGGTATCATTGCAGTTCACAAATGTAAAACTGCTTTCAGTGAACACAGCGAAAGTAAGAATGAGTCATGATGAGCTCTCTACATTATTCTGATATGTATTGTGGGTTTCTTCAAACTTGTGCATTGGTGCCTGAGTGAATGCAGCTTTATGTCAAGGAAGGCTGTAAAATGGTCTTTAAAGTTAGAAGAGGGAAAAGGAAAGTACTGGCGCAGGTAAGATAACTTGAGATGCACAGCTTTAAATTGTCACAGTAACAGTCCAGAGTAGGATGGTTTCCTTTTTCCAGGGCTCACTTGATGGCCAGAGAGAATTGCTATTCCTCTGCCCTGAGGAAAGAGAAGGGAGTTTGAGAGATGTAGTAGGGAGGGGAAGAAAGAAAGTGCAGTGCAGACTAAGGGAAGAACCAGGGCACCAAGAAATTGCAGGCTGATGACTTGCTGTTTATCCCAAACAGGACAAGTATGCCACATTGTCTTGAGCACTGAAGGAAGAGATTGTGCTTAGGTAGGAGAATATATGTATGGAACTTTGTTTTGGCTTTCTGCCGTGATACTGATGCTTTCCATCACTGGGTGAAAGAATAGCAAATGCTTTCTTTTCTTTGCAAATTGCTTTGCATGGTTGCTGTCATGGTGCAGCATAGGATAAATCCTGTGGGAAGCCCAACGGGCTCGCTTGGCTGGGGAATAGCTAACCACGGCTGGTATGCAGGGATGTGCAATCTAGGTGCTGATATGGGAGCTGGTGAGTTGTTGGATTTCATTTTCTGAGAGGTAAAACCCCAAGGCTTTGCCAACGCCACACGGTAAACGTCAGATCCTGAGAAAGGGCTGCAGAGCAGAGCCATCTGGTCCAGTAATGGTGCATGAGCTGTACCCGGAGAATGGGGAGGGCAAGTCCTCAGTTCTCAACAATGCAGAATATTCTGCTGGAGGGGAGTGCCTTTCAGTAATGTAAAATAAATTATAATCCAATGTTTTGTTTTCTGTAGTATTTCAGTTGTATATTAAAAGCAGTAAATTACACTGATAGAGTGAGTGTAATATTCAAAGATCTAAGCAGTCTTTTTGAATCTCTATTTCTAAGTGATACTTGGGAATGATACATACCCTGTGCAGTGGGTATTGTTATATTGTAAGATTATCTGAGTAGTTTATATCCTGAAAAAATATTGAGGATTCAGCTTCTTTTTACTTCCACCCCAATGTGTCTCTGCTTTGATTTTTATGACCAGTGTGTCATTTGGTAATTAGTATTCTTCAGCTTTCTGTAACATTTGTAATAATGGTGGTGCCTTCACCTACCGATGGCATTAGTAAATAAGTCAACTTAATTTTTATGTACCTGTCAAATCGGCACATTGTAACCAGAGAATTTGACAGCCATAGAACAAACTATTATTTTTATAATGCTCTTATTTCATAAAGGGTGCTGTAATTTCTCCAGGATAATTAGGGAAACAGATCACAAAATGAGATGTTTGTGTCACATTACCAAGTTTCTCATATGCTATTGGTTCACCGTCACCGTGCGATATCCTGACTGTGGCAGGAGTGAAGGGAAAAATCCCATTGTTGTCTTAAGGCCAAGATTTCCAAACAGAAGCCTAGCACAGAAATAATTACAGACAAATCCAGGAGTCTTTCTGTATCTGTTAGTATTACAGGATCATGCATATCATCCAGAATGCCTTGGTCTCATGCTTTGAGTTATAAACTGCTACCTCAGAGCCCCCTGTGCAGCTTTCCAAGGTTGTTTCTAGTTTCTCTTATGGACTTGTCCAAGAGAGATTGCTCAGCCATGGCAGAGGTGGTATCGCTGCTGCACACACGTTCAGGGCTTTTCCAGCACCCTCAGGATCCCCTACCATCAAACTGAAGGGAAGCTGGAAACATCCCCCCAGACGCTCCTAAGTCACTCCTAAGGAGCAGCTGTGTAAGAGAAGAAATTTCCCCAAATGGCAAGTGTTTTCCAAACATTTTCAGAGGGGTGGGTTAGAAGAAGAAATGCTCCTGTCTCACTGTGTCTCTTCTCCATGTGCCTGCAAAAGTTCTGCTCGCTATCACGTTGCCAATGTAACAAACGGGGCTGCTGGAGACAGGGTAGGACCTGCTCAGTTACATACATTTCAACCCAGTAGTTCACTGAACCATGCTGCCTCTCTCTTGCATATGATTGAGGGAATTGTTTGACAATAAAGTAAAACAATTTATTTAATTCCCTTGTTTCTCACTATGTGTCTCTGCAGAAATCCAGTGATACCAACTAATGACATGCTAAGGAGAAACAGTATGTAGGAATGATCTCTGCAAATGCTGCTGTGCATTTTTGCAGGCCACCACACCTTGTGAGTGAGGAAAAGCTGTGGCCTAGCATAGGCAATTATTGCATCTCAAGTGTAACAGGATAGAGGTTTCTTTGGGCCGACGTGAGTGTGCACTGCAGTTTTGTGACACTCTTTCAACGTCCTTCACCCCAGCAGTAATGTCCTCTATAAAGAGCTTTGTATACAAGCCAAGATGAGATCAGCACTATCTTGCACTAATGACAGAGGTTTTACAGTTTTAGGGAAGTTCTGTCAGCATGCAAACTGAGGAATATCGTAAAATAAGTTACCAGTATTTAAGATGTATTGTAGGTACCTGGACGTGCTCCCCTGTGTTTGTACACAATTATCAATTAGCCACGTGATTCTCAAAGCTGTCTAGCCAGAAACAAGTGTATGTATTTGAAACTGGGGCAAGTTCATTACATTGGTGATACTGGACAAGTAACTCTGTTACTTGTATAGTTGAATAAATAAATAGATCTCCAGCTTTGTAGCTCTTCTGCTTTCATCACTTAAACTCTTGAGCCTGGACTAGAAATGTTACTTCCAAAGTAACTAACCTTGTTGTCACTGTTGAAAGAAAAGTATACAGACAGATATTTGAAGTTAATCATATATAGTGCTGTAGCCGTTAAGTGTTTGCAGAATAGCTGCCTACCACAGGAAAAATGCAAGTTAGACAACCTTCAGACCTTTGGTATACACTAATTACGATATGAATTGTGTGAATTTCATTTGTACTCACGTATTTATATATATACCATTAATTTGTTACAAAGAGGGAAAAAATCATTACTGTAGAGTCAAATTGCCTGTAAATGACTTAAGGAATATGTTAATGATCCTGCTCCAAATGAATAATTATAAAGCAGGTGCACTTGAGATGTGATCATTTAACTGACAGCAAGCAGCTTCTAATGTCTTGAATATCCATGATAATGGTGATGTCATAGCAGCCAGTTAAAATCATCGCTCACATCCTCCATTTAATACACAGGAGAACTGTGGGTATAATTCCCATATAGAGCTATTGCCCTGCTTATTTAAGGAATGGTTAATTTATAAGCAAATCAAGAAGTCACTCTGCATTGATTTTAATGCAATATGTTTTCAGTAAAATGTCATGCTATTGTCTCAAGTAGGAAATAAACATTGATGGCGGAAGGCATTACTGCATCAAATTGACATTACAGTTTAAACGAACTTAGCTCAAAGTGTCCCAGTTTAATAGAGATGTGAATTGTGTTTCACCTGCTTTCCTACTAACATCCAGCTAAACTTTTCGTGTTTATTGTTTTAAAGGTGCCTGTAGTTTAGTTCCCTCTGAAGTTGGTGCCTCTGAGAGTCAGGGATGTATGCTCTGCAACGCACAAAATAGCCCCTGCCTACAGATGAGTTGTCTCATTAGGAAAAGATTTGAACTCTTTAAAGGCCAGTCTTTTGGGCTTACGTCCCGCTTTGCTTTACGTGGCTATGCAAGTTGTTCAGGTTTTCAGTTTTCTTTGTGGTCAAGATCAGATTTCAAGTGTCTACCATTCCAAAATTTAAATACTCTGCCTCGACTGTGCATGAGTTCACAGAAGGCAGCAGTGTGCTGCCTAGGCATTATCTCCATGATAATAGCAATGAAACTAGAGCAGTAGCTAAATATAGAACAGTTTTTCTGCATCTATTCCATGTGTTGTCATGTAATTACAAATAGATGAAGAATTAAATCTCTAAGCTGCCATGAGGTTTATGGGGGAAAAACTACAGAATTCCTAATGTAAAAGGGGTTGCTTCTAGTTAAGGTTAGCACTGTATGCCTTGAGAAGAACACTACCACCTTATTTAGAATAATAGTACTTTATTGATGCAGGTTATTTTAGCAGCAAGAGTCTGTACTAGGAGGGGAGAACTCTTTTGAAGATATCGGTTCCAAAGCATAATAAAACAGGTGCATCTTAATAGGTCTACCAGGAATGTTTTAGCTGTTAGCATCTTTTAAATGCTTCTGCTGAGAAACCCTGTTTTCATAACAAGGTTGGTGAGTATTAAACCTGTGATAGTTCTTTCTGGGATTACTATAATTTACAAAAACAATAAAAACCTGCTAAAAACATTTATGTATTTATAAATGTTGTAATCCAGGGGTCCCACTGATATTTGTGGTGAAAGATATGCCTAAGGGCACATAACCCTGCTTGTACATTGCCAGGACTGCAATCTGGTTTATGACAAAACAGATTCATTTATCTCCAAATAAATAAATTACTTTTGTGAACATTTAGAAACATTTGCATAATTAGGCTGTAAGATCTTAGCAGTCTTTTTCATAATAATTAAACTAATCTAATCTTGGACAGGGTAAACAGACTTACTAGGCTGAGAGCAGCCTTCAGGCAAGGAACTTACTACATTCTACAGGAACTGTAAGGCTGATGATGTTTGTTAATTATGCAGAGCTTTTACTCCCCAGTAATAGCAGCGTTTGTATTGCCTGAAGCTTAGATAGCTACTCCCAGGCACATAAAATTAGGCTCTGGGTTTTTTTGTCATTCTTCTTTAAAAACAAAACAAAAAAAACCCCAACAAAACCACAAAACAAAACAAAGATGATACTTCAAAATGATTATACGCGTTCAACAAGGAGGCATTAACCTTACAGTGTTGCATCCTAGATCCGCACACAATTGGCTCCACTCTTTAGTCATGTGGTCTTGATTATCTTTAGATCTGGATTCTTTCATGCCATACAGAGATACGAAGTTGTAAGGGTTGGTAAAGGAACAGCAAAAGGCACTGCTTCATTTTCTGGGGTCTTCAGGAAGAAAAGATTGAGAATATCAAATAGGTCTTCCTCAGGACAGTTCTCAGTCAAGCAGTCAATCAAAATTTATTATCATAAATCAAAAAATGAAGATGAGAAACAGTACCTGGCAAATTCTGAAAAGATTTATTTTCTTTAAATAATCTGTCATCTTCATCTAGTTCTATGAGTCATCTGCCCATGAAGACTTCAACTGACAAGTAAACTCAAGAAGAAGGATTTTTCTGCTTATAAACAGGGTATGGTATTAACAAGGATGATATTCAAGCTCTACAACTTTTTTTAAAATAATCTCTTAATAAAACTGTTTTGTAGACATGAATTTTGTTTCTGAATATTATTTTCCTAGAAATAGGGTATGAAAGGGAATCTTCCTGATGTTTTCTTCTGCTTTGTTTTGTTTAGAATATTTTTATAAAATCAAATTCATGTGATTAGCCCTTGAAAATCTGATTCGTAGTTTATCAATTTTTTTCCTCAGAATTTGCATACAAACTCACAATGCATTTCCTCTTTTCAGTAAGGATTTCATTACATCTGGATGGGAATAGTGATGCCTGACTCCTGCAAATTAGATGGTTAAACCATATGAAAGCAGTATAGCATGAAGGATTAACACTAATAACCAAGAGCTGGATTTTATTCACACCAAGAAGTAGCTTGCTTTATGAATTTCTTCTGCTCATGTCAAGGAGATTGTTCCCTGAGTAAATGCTACTAGACAATGTTCTTGGAATCTAGCTCTTAAAATAAGTTGCATCAGGATTTGGTGATGAAGACGTGACTTGTGGATCTGACTAACACTTGATCTTTTAAGGCCTTGAGGGCCAGAAGATCTGAAACAGATCATGTATCTATGGATTTTTTTTCCAGAATAAATGAGTGAGTAGAGTCAAGAAATTGGCAGGAATTAGTTTTCAGCTTTTACCTCTTCTGGCCTGTAGAGCTGAACCATGAGAGTGTGGTGTAATGTATATATAATAAGCTAACGTCCCTTTACCAACTATCTTCTCCACAAGGAAGAAGAAACGTATCCACTGTCCCACTGCAGTTTGAACTACCCTGCTTCAGGCATTGTTCTTTCTTACTGTACTCTTCATTCCTGGGCACATTAGTTCACCAAATTTAGTACGTCCAGTGTGTCTGCCAGTCGCTGCTGGCATTAACATTTTGTGGTGTTGCCAGTGGCATGAATTCAAGTACCATGTGTTGCTCTTTATTAACTTTTATGGGGGACTAATACGCTTGTCAATAAAAATAATCAGAAAGAAAGTGATGAATTGTGTAAATAAATAATGGCTTTCTCTAGTCTCTAGATGGCCTTCCAAAAAATTTCTATTGTCAGCCCAGGCTGTAAAACTCTGAGCTGGAACAGTTTCTCCCAGTGCTGCACATAGCATGGAAATAGGGCTAGAAGGGACTGGTCTGGGTTGCCTGGTCATCAAAGCAGCTACTGGTTTCTGTGCGGAGCACACCCCCGCCAAAGACCTCTTCCTCCTCTCTTTGCAGTGGAGTGCATAGCTATGTACCAGTTATTTGCCAGTAACACAGAAGAGCACATTTAGGATAGAGTAGTTGCCAAGGCTAGTTCAATATCCGCACTGGACTACCAGACTTACAATGTGGAAAATGTGGTGCTGTTGTTGTAACTCCCGCTCTTAGTGCCGTTTCCCACAGGGTCATTGCGGGGCCCTTCGACCGGCGGTGGCCAGAAGAGGCCAGAGGAGTGAGCGAGGAGCAACTCTAAACCTCTTGTCCTGGTGACAGCAGAAAATCTAGGAAAAGTCACATTGCCTATGGTCTTAGCAAAGAATACAGATTTTTAGATTATAATGTGGAAAAGCTGCATCATGTATAATATCTGGTGTCTCTGGTTATTAATCACCTTTGATAGTTTACAGCTTGAACATGAAGCACGTTTTCATCAGATTATTTTTACCAGGCACATCACTGTTAAAATTTTAACACTGCTGCTTTGCACGTTACTGTGTATTTGACTATACGTTGTGCAATGTAATATCACTTGGCAATGGAGGTAAATGAGCACCCTCTTCTCTCTTTTCCTGCTCTTCTCAAATTGTGAGTCAAATTATAAGGAGATTATATATGGGATTGCTTCTGTTTGTCTCTGTGGGATGAAATAAGACAAAGTAAAAATAAAGCTGGTGCCATTCCTTCTGCTCACCAGACTTTCTTGGTGTTAAAGTCAAATTTTCTCTCCCCCTTGTCTCTTCAGAAGAATGAGAAAATGATACATAAACTGTTACTTTGAGTCACTGTTGATTCTTGGGTGTCATCTGAGTAGGTGCAGTTATGTCCTGCTGGTCTTTCAAGACAGAATGTAAGATTTGGGACAAACTGGCCACTCAAGCACATGTACTTCCTTCTATTTGCAGAATGGCACAGCATATTGACGACATTAGCTGCATCCCAGGACAGGGTTAAGTTGAATACATGTATATGATTATAGATAATTAAAAGAATAGGGGTTTTTATAATTATAGGTTTGTGAGAAATACAGCTATTTGCATTGTTGTCAGGTCGTCTGCAAATTATGGACCAGGCAATAGTTTATTTTATGAAGATAATCCATATTTTTCAATCCCTAAGCAGTGGTTTAAAGTTATTGCACTCTCACCTGTAGCTTTTTTCTAGTTCTGCCTTGATGTTAGAATGTCAATTGGGTGAAATCATTTCAAGTCTTGAACCCTGAATAGTTGAAGTAATGAATGTTTTTGTAAGTATAAAGCTTATTTTCAGCAATCACTTGTGATCAAGGTGTTCTAAATTATGTTTACCCTATGAAATCTTTGAAAATGGTATTTTAGGAAAACTTAGTATATACAGGTATTGTTCTCTTAAGAGTTGGGGGGGGATTAAAATTGCCAGCTTTCTCATTTCCGACACTTCAAAGCATATTTACTAAAGATATGTTGACTGGATTTCAGTATAATTTTGTCTGAATGATTTATCTTGTCTGGTCCAGAATGTAAAATTGCTAAACATTGTAAATTAATCATTTTGTATGGAAGGAAAAAATGCTTACTAATTTGCATTATAAACAGCAGCCCAATTCTAGGCAAGCTATGCTTTTATTTCAGTAATGTTAGAGACAGGGAGCACTAATAATTTGGTAGGACAGAGCAGGGATTTTCAAAGGTGGTTAAATAACAAAAGCATAAATTAATGGCATAGATGCTCTTAAATTACTCTAGATTGTTTTGAAAAGTTGAGATGGTTTAATTATCTACTTATTCCTTCACTATAACCTTTATAGAGTGTAAGGATCAATCCTTGGTCCTTCTTGCTCTTAAAATCACTATTATTGGATAGTTTGGGATTTTTTTTTTCTTAGATTGTACTATGCACTGAAAATTCTCACACTTTCATGTTTGGTCTAAAAGAAATTGAGCTTGCTTCAAGTTAAGAGCTTGGGATCACTTCAAAGTGAAGGGAATCTAAACTTTGGTAACTCCATCAAAAGCAGTCGAATAAAACTGTCAGAAGCAATAACAACCCCCCAAAATCCAGAACTCAATGGATGCAGATCTAAGAGGTTGACTTATGCTCCAGTTTTGTAGTACATCACGTTTCTTGCTCTTTGTGCTGTTATTTGTGTAGCAATGCCAAAAGATGCTACAGGTGCAGAGAAATCCTGGGAACGGTGTATTACCAAAGCTTACAATATTGACCAGAATGGCTTCAAGGAAAAAGATTGAATTGGTTGGAGGCAAGATACTCAAGAAAAGCAAGACTAGAATCATTAGACTAGCATTTCAAGAAAAATAAGGTGCATAGCTTTCACCTGTAAGTATCTGCATGTTATTTTTACTGGAGGTCATGACCAGTGACTATTTGAATCCTTCAGCTGTTAATGAATTCCATACCAATCAGTTTAAAATTGTTGGAAGAAAATCTGCTGTTTAGAAGACGTGGAAGAGTGTAGATGAATTCAGCCACTCCTGGGTGAAATGAAAAATCTGTTTATCCAACAATTCGATAACTGTCCAAAATAAAAAATAATAGTAGCACAAACCTGATTTTTGTGATCCCTGATATCCTTATTGGGAATAATATTAGTCTAAATATGTTCACTGTACGCACAGTAGCGATAGGGTGGTTAGGCGGCTGGTCTAAGTGAGAAGGTAAGGAGGGACCTGGCAGTTCCTTAAGGAAACGCTACTAAGGGCACAGTGCAAATTATCCCATTGAGGAATTCCCAAGATAGGAATTACAGTAAGAGCCTGAGTTGGCTGAATCAAGAGCTCTTCACATACTTCAAACATAAGAAGGAAGATTGCACAAAGTGGAACTAGGTCAGCTTGCTAAGGCCAACTGCAAGCACATAAATCAGAGAAGCTATTCAGGAGAGAGGGAAGGCTATTTGAGGGTGACAGTGGAAGGGCTCAAGTGTCATCCCTTTTGTGTCAGATTTCAATATAAAGGTCAGCTACAATAAGGTGGCCTAATACTAGCACCAACAGGAAGTAATAAGGAAGAAACAGTATATTTTATATAGTGTGTGTAAAATTTAGATGTTTTCATGCTAGCTGGGCAGGTGAACTTTGTCCTTGGTACTTAATGGGCTAGTTGATGAACTCTTAGAGCCTCTAACAGTGTCTGTAGGAACTTCTGAAGGACAGAGAAGTTACCTAGATGGTAGAAAATGCAAATGTACTGATTATGTATAAAGAGTGGGAAAAGTGAGGAATTTATAGACCACCTAGCTTTATTCCAATTGCTGGAAAGGCACTAAAGTGTAAAGCAAGTAGTTAATGATGGTTCACTACAAAAATATATGCTGGCTGAGCATCCAAAGGTTTCTGTTCTGGATCTGATATTATTCTTGCTTTCATTAATGGCCTAACTGATGGGCTAGAGAGTAGCTTATTAAATTTGCAGGTGTCACCAAACTAAGAGGACTTCCCAATGGGGAGTGAGACACTGAGTTTACAAATATATGTAATCTACGCAGAAAGCACTGGTGAAATAAGAGTTTTGCAGAAAACAGTGTGGGGGTTATGGTGGACCACAGGTCAGAAGCAAGTAAAAACTGGTCGGCTCTTGCAAAAATTTCAAATGATACACTAGGATATAAACATGAGGAATAATGCTGTATTAAGCACCAGGAAGGTCTGAGTGGCACTGTTGTTTCCAGTTTTGGACACTACAAATAAATTGTGCTCCAAACAAAGTTAGGCCAGAGGAGAACAGGAGAGTTTTTAGAGGTTGTTACTTGCAAGGAATGGTTGGAAGAGGAGTAATTGAACCTAAATCAAATGATGCTGAAGTGTGTTTGTCACTGTGTGTAAGCATATGATAATAGGCAGCACATAAAGAAATAGCTGCTATAAAAAGAAAAGAAATTATTTTTTCTCTATGTCTGTGAAGAGTAGGCGGAGTGGGCTTAAACATGATGCAGGTTAGATATTTTAAAAACTTCCTATTAATGAGTGATGTTAACGTTGTGGTGTGAAAATCACTGGAATAAGCTATCAGAGGAGGATATGGAATACTTAGTATTAAAGGTCTTTAGGAACAAACAAGTACCTAATATGGGTGTGTTGAGAACAATTGTTCCCTTGGTAGAACACAGGGTAGATGACATTTTTTATCTATTCCAGCTGGTTGATTCTATTTTATCTCCTATGTGAGTGTAAAATGACTGACAAAATTTAATCTGAGCAATCGCATGCAAACCTGAGGACGAGGGAGCTGCTAGTAATTCCCTTTTTTTCCCTGATGAGCTCTTACTCTGAGCACTACTTCATGACAGTATGAATGATGGAAGTATTTTCTTGTGCACTGTGCTGATGAATAAATGTCTCTCTCCTTGCTCTCCATGTACAGGGATCCCACTCTTGTTGTGCTTATGCCTCCCAAGTATGAGATCTGAATAATATGGTGATGTGCATGGTCTCTAGGTTATACCGTACTACTCTGGGAGGGCACAGAGTAGGGCCAGACACCATGCAGTCCTCCTCGCCACCCATAGTGACCACCCAGAACTGTTGGTTTCCCTCTTGGCTCTCAAGGGCCTTTTGTGAGTCGTCAGAATAGTCAGTGCAAAAGGTTTCATTGCATGACATTTTCTTGCTTATACAATCCAGTGGCCAAAACAAGCAAATACAAAATGAATTATGAGTTTGCTGCTCCAAAATCAAGGCAGAAACTTGTTCTCCAATAGGGTGTACCTTTGATGGATGTATGATGTTTGTTTCCTTATGTGAGAACTGTAGCCTGTAAAGCATTCAGTTTATAAATTATTCATGAAATACACCTTTAACTCTGATATGGCTCTAAGGAGTGTGAGAGCACCATAAGCTTTACTTTTGATAAATAAAAAGACCTTAATTACCTATTAGCCAGCACAGAGTTAATCAAAGAGATTCTGATAGAAACAAAGGGGATGAGAAAAAAGGCACAGATAAGAATCCATCCTAGATAATACTAATGCTCTGGAATACACAATAGGGAAGACATTAATTAGTGAATACCTGTCGCACCTAAAAAAAAAAAAATCTTTATCTCTACTAGGCTTATTTTTCCTCAGTCCTAAACTTTACATTAAAGGGAATAAGACACTGTCAGCAGGCTGAACAGGCAGACACAGGCAGAGAGGGGAGAGTACTATAAGCAAGACAGCTGTATCTTCCAGGAGAGGCAGGAATGAGCTGGATCCTTCTTCATTTGGAATAAAGTGGTTACGCTGAGGTAATGAAATATTTAGATAACACTCTTTTGTGCTTTGGACCCATTTTCCTAAATTGTGTAGTCTTTGGCAAAGAGCTAAAACTTTTCTTTTGCAAGAGCTGTTTCTTGTCTCCATAGATTTACTGACAGGCTCTGAGGGGGTTGAAGCATTTGGAGTGCTGAGCTCCCTTTGGTCTCCCGACCAGAACCAGGATCGTTCCAGAGACCAGCTCTGGGAAGCGGTCATGAGAGGATAATCCATTTGATCCCACTCAAGGGAAGGAGACAAACAGGGCTGCGACTTGAAAGTGCTATGTGTAGGAAAATAGGAAGGCTTCTGAGAAGGACAGCTGACCACAGACTGACAAGCACATTTAAAATGTCTTGGATAGTGGAGTAAATGAAATGGACATTTAATTCAGAACTTCTTCAAGGGAAGAAATCTGCAGTTTCTTTCACATGACCATAGTCTACTAAGTAGAGTGTGTCATCTGTTAAAGTGGTTATTCCAGGCTCTCCAGGAATAAAGGGGCCTCTTACAGCTTCTAAAGTCTCCAAGAGTGAGCTGTAGGTGATCTTGTATTAGTCAGATGCCCCTGCTGTCCACAGAAGAAAGAAGTGCTGCTCAAAGTCTAACGTTCCACACTGATCTGTGCCTTTGGAGCACTCTAAAAGTCTGTGAGTTGTCCTTATCTGTACTTGGCTAAAGCAGGTTTTGGGGTTTTTTTTCCACTTGATACCACATGCTGTTTCTGCCTCAGCACCTCTTTACATCCGTCAAAGTATTCTTGAGCTCTACTTCCTTCTGCAGTACCTGCACCTTCTCCTTCTCTACTAAGCAGACAGAAGAATCCTTTGTGGCCTCTGCTCCCATTTCACTGGGGTAGAGTTTTGCCTGCCTTTTGCAGCGGTCCAGTTTGTCACTATAACCACCGGATAGACAGGGAGCTTCAGGCCAAGTGGGTGGCATTGCACCAGTCCCATCCCAGGCCTGATGATGTTGGTGGGCAGGTGTGGACAGTCCTCCCTCTGGTTAAGGCTGGAGTTCATGTGCAATAACAACTGTTTAAGTAATTCAGAGTTTAGCAGATGCAATGGAAATTTTAGGAGATAAAACTCTGCTGCGCACAATGGAAAAGTAGTAGTAGGATGGGACAACTGCCCTCCGGATGCTGAGAGGCCTTTAAGATAGGATATATTGTCCTTTGTACATCCACTCATCATTTGTCACTGGCTACAGGGAAAGCCAGTTTACACTAGATGCCTAGGTTTTAGGTAGCTAAAGTCAGGAGAGATGAATCCTATCATCAGAGAGTAGTTTATTTCAGTAATCACTGGATGAAGGTTATGCCTTTAGAAATCCACTATCTGCACCCCATGGATCACTTGATAGTTCAAGGGAAACTGAGAATCTTTTCCGAGCCTGGATATGTTGCCTTTATTACTGTTCTCACCTCACCTGCTGTTTGCTATTTTATTGCAGTAACCTGGCAGAAAGCTTTCCTTATACTGTCTGAAGAATGAATGTGAATATTCCTTAGGTATATTAATTCTTCAGTAGAAAGCACGTCCTTTACAGGAGAATTTAATCCTCTCACTTCCTGGTAATTTGTTAGAATTATACATCCTTTCTGAAAATCTTCTGGTTTATGATCTGGATTTTTAATGAACTGTACATTTTAGGAAAAAACATCATCCTTCTCATCTGAGCTGCAAACTGCAGGTGTAGTTTGGACATCTTGTCTACTATCTCCACAGCAGTGTGTGCTCTAGAATCATTGACAGTTCAGTTTCTCTGTCCTGCTTAACGTAAAGTTAGTAACCCAGGTACTTAACCTCCCCTTCAAATGGTTCTGCTTTCATACCACATGGCATTTAAGCAGAAAAGCAACTGTCAAAGTGGAAATCGTGGTGTCCATGAGCTGGGAGATGTTTAGACCCTTCAGCTTTGATACAGAGCATCTAGTCACTTATTTGTGGTGAACATTAGTTCATCCTGTTTTCTGCAAAAATGGCAAAATTTGCCCATCTCTTCTATACTGTCCTGTCTGTTTTACATAACCTGAGAGGTCTTAATCTCAGACCATTTCTGTAAAGGGTGAATATTCAAAGTGTCATCTTTCATTGTCTCTTAGACTGTTGATGAAAACAACGTTCTTAGGATTGATCATCCCTTGAGCTGTCCCTTGAACAGTGAGCAACATTTCTGCTTGGGGCACTTGGACTGGGCAGCCTGAAGTGAACAGGCTGACTGCTGCCAGTTTAGAAAATCACATTGCATTAACAAATCAAAGAATCAAGCAGAAGGAGAGGGCTCATTTGTAAAAGAGACACAGTTTAAAAGGTAACTGCTCTAATAGTTTGCAGGATGTCTAATTATCTAAGTTATGCAAATAAAATCTTTTGATTTCTCCTTGTAGTTCTACCACGCTGGTCCTTTGGGATCTGCCTTGAGTTAATGTACGGAGAGTAAACAAAACAAAACTAACAAACAGTAATATCACATTACAAAGTAATTCAGTTTATGGATGGCGTGCTGGTGGTTGGGTTGTGGGTTGTCTGAGATTTGGGGGTTTTTTTGGTTTGGTTTTTGTTTGGGGTTTTGTGGTGTGGGGTTTTGGGGGTGGGGGGTGGTTTGTTTTGTTTTTTGGGTTTTTTAAGCCTTTGTCCCAGTGGGTAAGACAGATAAACGTTTCCTTTCACTTAGCATTATGGGATCTTGGAAGAGTTCAGCCCCAGTCTCTTATACTGTTCTTATGGGAAAAGCAAAACTATATTCTTGGCTTGACAACAGTGCAGTTTCCAAACGTTACCATGGTGATCACCTATGTAACATCACTACCACTTTTCACAACAGCTCAATTTAAGATTCAAGTTGAATATTTCCATGATTATGGGAGGGTAATTATTTCATTACTCAAGGGAAGAAGATTTAGGAGGTAAATAGCTCTTCATTAGTTCTTAAATGATTTCCCTAGTCTTTTTAGGCCACAGAAATGCCAAATATTAAAGCGACAAAAACAGGGGGTCAAATTCTGATCCCCTTATTCATCCTGTCTACCTCTAAGCCCGTTCTGAGCAGCCAAGAAAGTCAGAATATCTCTAGCCATTAAATGCTCTTGAAACTTGGAGCATTTGGTGTAGGGCTCAGTCTTCAAAGGTGCCCTATTTTCAAAGGTGCTCAGTTTTGCAAAGGTGCAACCAAGTTGAAGTCAGGGAAAGCTGCAGGCTGGATCACCAACAACCTGATGGTAACTTTGAAAAATCACACAAACAAGGGGCGGGGAAGTGAAGCACCCAAAGTTCTAGCCGGTGACTCTAGAACTTGTTGTGGCTACAGATGTCAACATCTGTTATGGCTAGGGCAAGCTGGACCCCATTATCTGCTTTCCTTTTTAAAATTTATTTATATTTCCTCAGAATTTGAGGAACCGGCAACTTTGAGTACAGAATGATTGTGTGGGAACTATTGATATCTTGCATCATTGGTGGCAATCTGTTACCTATTTTGTCGAGTTTATGTGCACGTTTTAATTGAACCAAAGCCATTTATAATTAGAGGTGGATATAAAAAACAAATGAAATTATAAATTCAACTGGGAATTTTAAAAAAAGTTAAACTTTTTTGTTTACTGCAAAGGGATTGTCTTCTCCTAATTAAATCAGAGGTGGAACATCAAATAGGCTTTTCAAATAACTTAATGGCTTATAAACAAGTAATTGCCACAGCAAAATAAGCACACATAACAGAAAGAAAATAATTATATTGTAACACTGTTATTAATTTGTCCCTTCATGTTATAGAATATGCTATTCTTAGGAGTCTTTCATTAGAGAAAAAAGATCACAGATACCTCCCTTTGAATCATACTGTTAGTTAGGAACCAAGGGCGAAATGATTCATGATTCCTTTGCTTGCATTTTTATGTTTTCCAGTGAAAATAAATGAGTAGGTTTACATAATCACAATAAAACACTGCAGGAATAGTGGTGCAAATTTTTTTAGATTATGTCACCGGGCTGCCAAGGTTTCAGGACACTACTAATATGTCTAGACAAGCAGCTGTTTGTGTTGTTTTGGCTGACTGTCATTGTGTTCCCTCGTTTTTTATGGGCCAGGGTTCAGCAATGATGCAACTCAGTAATCGAGTGATCGGGGATATGAAAAGACACAGAAAAATACTGCAGTGTTATGCTAAATCAGACTGAGGTAGAACATGGCAAATCAACATTTTTCTGGTTTCTATGCCATTTCGCAGGGATATCTGCCAGAGAGAAAGTAAGACTAGGTCACAGTGCAAAGAACTGGAAAATGCTTAATTTGTTTTTCCAGAAAAATCAGATCTAAGGAAAGACTTTTTCAATGACATACCAGTTTTGTTGATGCTTCCTCAGATGAAGAGTGAAAACTGCACATCATGAGACACCCGCTTTGGGATGCTTGCCTGGAAACCTCAAATTCCTCCCTACCTTGGTCAAACTAGGGACTTTCAGGTGAGTGGATGTCTCACAGAGATTTCTCAATATAAAATTCTATTCTATATAGTTATGACTTACACATTGGCTCAGAAAGACAGGTACACAGCCAGTATCCTTCTCTTGGACAGTCTAAACATTTTCCTGGGCTACAGCTATGTTATATGCTCTTCTGAGGAGTTGTGCTGGCCTCAGGGATTTGTAAAAAGAATGAGCTTGAAGGGTCCCTAAAGGTCAACAGTCAACATGGCCAGCCCTGGCCAGTTCTCCACAGAGCGATGGATCCTCACAGGGTGCTGTTGTCACATCCTGTTTGAGAACCACCTATGAAGTTCCCAATCCCTTCAGCTCTTGATGGTGTCAGGGATTATTTAGGGCTCTTGACCACTTGGTGTGTATTCAGAGTGAAAAAGAGTAGCTCTGATTGAAACTTTTATAGGCAAGTGTAGGCATAGAAGAGTGACCTATCAGTGTAATCAGACACTGATGTCTTTGACTAGTCTTCCACAAAAAAATCTCTCAAATATTTTGTTACTACCTGTTAGAACAGAAAAAAAATCACATTTTACAAACTTATTTTTGGTGTGGCAACATCGCAACGCAATTATACTTGGGAGCAGATACCTTCTTAAATAGCATCATCTTATGATGCATTTTAAATACTCACATACATGTTTACTGATTAGCATTCGCTTTAAGATGACAATACAAAGTTTAAATATAGGAACAAGATACAACATACATTACTGTGCAAAAATTCCATTTGAGATGTGGTAAATTAGGAAATCTTATGAAACATAGATGCGCATATATATGCGCATAGGTTAGTGAAACACATTACAACAATATACCTACGTGTATAAAATAGCATGAAACAACGACCTTATATATACAATCTAAACCTTCCTGGTGCACCTTGAAGCCATTTCCTCTTGTCCTGTCTCTTGCATGGACAAGTAATGGAGACGTCTTTAGAGCTACCAGCTGTGAGTCAGTGTTGGCCAGTGTGCTAATTTCATTGTACGTTTTCCTAGCAAGGCAACAAGGTTCTACTAGAGAACTATACAATAAGATAGAAAAATACAGCTGGAACAGAGAGTTAATGCCTGGTAGGAGGGGAAATATTTCATTTGGAGTTCCTGCTAAACTGTGAATACTTTCTGTTCTTTCTTCTGTGTAACGTGGAATTCAGGCTGTTTATGCTATTTTTATTCTGAAGAAGAATGATTTAGTAGACTGCCAGGGGTATAAACTGAACAAGGTGTGATGCCTGAAATTTAAGAAAAGAAAATGAGAAAATAGGTGTTCTTGAGTTTGAGCTGCACACATCTACTTCATCTGACTTGGTTCAGGCAAGTGACCAATTTGGACACAATTCAATAAATGATTGCTCATATGCTTAGAACTCAATATTTTAATACATCCACTGAAGTAAAGCATGTAGGAGAGAAATTAGACTTCATTTAGCATAACATTTATTTTTCAAATTATTCTTGCTCTCATTTCCTATGTTCAAAAATTCAGTTTTGAGGTAGCAGTGAAATCCCGTCTTATGTCCTCATAAGACCAAAACTTGCATTAATTTCCTAGGGCCTAAATTCCTACGAAAAGTCTTCCTACTTCTCTGTAGGTGGAGGTTTCTTCGTGAATGATCATTCAGACTGGCTGGTACCTCCACCGCGTTTTATAATGTCTTTCTCCCCTTCCTCCCCCCTGCCATCTTGTTTTACAATGTCTTGTTCTTTTCAAGAGACTGTAAGCTAGTTGTACCATTTTGTGTTCCAGGACTAATTACATCTTACTGCTTTTACTACTTTATACAGAAAAGAAATCATGACATCTACTCAGCCTGGTTTTATCATCCATAAGAATTCACAATATTATCTGGTAATTTCATCCACTATTTTCAATAACATTTTCCCTTCTTTATTAAATGTAAAATATTTAGCGTTCAGTTGCAAAGACGTTGAGGCATTCTATCCCTTTTCTGAAAGTTTCCTGACTCTTCTGAGATTCATTCATTTAGTTCTAGATTAAATGTTCTTTATATGCCCTCATTGCAAAATCATTGAAATTGTATTATCTCACTCAAAATTTTTCTGACTTTGCTTCTACCACACTTTCTGTCTAATCTGAGTCTACATGCAACAATTCTACGTGATTTCAAGATTTAAAAAGCCACATGCTATTGAGGTTTTACACTATCTGAAGGAAAAAAAATCTGTCTCAAAATCTCACAGATATTTTGCAGGTCGAATTTTGCTTTTTTTCTGTTTCACTAGCCTTCTTCAGGTATGTGATACTTAACAGAACAGTATGGTGCAATAGGCATAATGAGGTAGGAGAAACCTTTCCTTATTATTAGTCTGTGGCATATTTTATTTTATTCCATCCAAATTTCAATGACTTAGTAGAAAGTGATCAATATAGTTGAAAAAGCTGTTATGAAGAAGGTGGATAAGACTTGAACAATTGCTTCTCATGTTTTTTTTGAGTAGAAAAGCTCACTAAAAGTCAGTGAGTGTGAAGACACAAATGCATACTCTGGCTTCTGCCTCCAGGATGAGGGCAGCTTTAGGAGTATTTTAGTGTCTTCTGTAGGGTGAAAGAAAGACAATGTGTGCTGCCTGAGAATCACTGCTAAAGCAGTGCTTTGCTGCCAGTTTACTTTTTTGGTTGGCTTTTATCATTTTCAGAACTAGTAGGATAAAAGTACTATTTAAAATATTTAAATGTTCTTCAATTTTAAAGCACATGCTGGTATCCTGACAATTAGATGCAAATTCTCTTCAATGTTACAACAGAAGGAAACTCACTCAGAACTACAGTTTTAATAATTAAAAAAACATAAAAACCTTTAAGTAGTGTAATAAAATGGTTTTAAATCATGTTTGTAAGATCTGTGGAAAAACTTCAGGAGAGGAATGGTGATTTTTATCTTTTCTGTCACTTCAGTATTTTTAAAAAGTTTTCATATAATTTTCTAATCTCATAAAAAATGTAAGCTTTAATTGTGCACATAATATAATAGAACTAGAAAATATTTCTGCACTCTCAGAAATGTTTAGAATAGAATATTTCAGTTGGAAGGGACCTACAATGATCATCTAGTCCAACTGTTTAAAATTTGAATATATTATGAGTGTAACAATTTGTAGCGTGTTATGCGTAGAATAGAAAGTTTACAGATTTCTACGGACTCTGAATTTCGCAGAATTATAAGTGCTCTGAATTTGAGCTTTAAAACATACTCCCCAGGTATCACAAGACTACATAAACTTGTTTGTTGACAAAAGCACAGAACCAGCAAGTAAAACCTAAAAACTAACTTGTGTCTTTCCTCCCACCACTTTGTCTGTACTTTGATGATTATTACATCTTGAGTGGTACATAGACCTGTCTTTTTTTTTTTTTTAGGAAGTTACTCCTCAGACTTGGGTTCTGTTTGTTTAGGCAACCCATCTTTATTCTCAACTAGGCTACCGCTGCTGTGTGGTCTGCTTTGAGGCTGCAGGTACGCCTCAGGAGTTCTGGTCAGGTAGTGGGAAATATGGGCATGTCACCAAGAAAACAAACCTCTCCTCCTTAGCAGTACATACTTCCTTGTCATCCATGACCGGTTTGCCTATAGGGAACTCACCATTTTGAATGTCTAAGGCAGGACAATCCATGCCCCCTGCCCCCTCCATTGTTCAGGAAAAAATATTCCAGGGTTTTTTCAGTTCAATTTATATTTTTTCCTGGTAAATAAATACTTAACCCAAGACAATTTGGTTTAGTCGAAAGCCCAATTTCCTGTTGAAAGAGTTTGAAATAAATTTGTGACCAGCCCTCATGTGGCCACCATGTTGATGACCTGAGTATTTTTCTCTAACAAGACTCTTGAGTAATCGTAGTTACTAGAACAACGGGCATCCTTTTTCCCCTTCAGGAAGGAACACTCCAATGTGAGTGGAAGGGTAACTGCCTTTACAGGGTTCTCCTCTTTTCAGCTGGTGGCCAGTACTGTCACCGGTTCTGTAACTGATGCTCCTGTATGCTTGCCTGATATTTTCTGTAGAAAAATATATGCCTCTGTGCCATGCAACTACCTATAGTGTTGAATTTCTGGCACGGCACAGTGCTCAAAACTCTATCCCTTTTCAGAGCAGCATGCCCCCATGTAAGTTTTAGTTTGTACTTTACACTTAGCGTATTTCTGAAGAGAGATTCTTAAATTCAAAACTTTATCCAAAATATTTGTGAATAGGACTGAATAACAACATTTGCTCTAGGGAAATAAGCTTCCCCAAAAGTAGCATTTTTTAAAGAGATTAGAAGCATTTGAATATTTAGATTAATTGCAGTGGATAATTTTGGCAGAAAAAAAAATGAAAGGAAAAGATGAGAATACTGATATTGTTAATTTTATTATTTTTTTTTAGAATATGCCAAAATGTTTCATTTGAACATTTTTTAATGAAACTAACTTTTCAGAGACTCATTTCCTGTTTAAAAATCAACCTCCATTTGGGGAAAAAGGTTTTAAAGTTATTTGGAAATGAAATTAAGCAATTCACTCTAGGTTGTGCAGAGTAATTGCTATTTTGATTTCTGTAATGTTTGTTTCTTGAAATATTTTTATAGCTCTATTTGGCCCAAGTTACTCATCAAAACAAAAAGCACTATTTGTCCAATTCTGCTTGCAAATTTCATTTAATTACTTGCAGTAGATGCTTTTTCGATTGCAGGTAGATCTGATTAGAAGGTATTTTTCAATGCTCTGCTTATTTTATAGAGAGTTTAGAAGGCATCATTTAAAAACAAAACAAAACAAAAAAAAGCACAGTTTTTCTAGGTTAGTGTAGCTAAATGGGTGTAGGAACTCTAAGAATTACCTCTCCTAACTCTTGTTTTGTGTGGCTCTTTTCCAGATGCCCATTGGTAAGGCATAATGAATAGTATAATGAGTATGAATGATTTTATGAAACTTAAAGAATTTTGGCTCTTTCCTATAGACTGTAGGTTACTGAAGCTATAATCAATTGATTTATTTCTAATAAATATGACCTCTGTTGAGATTAGTATGTTGGTTATTCTGTAGTTAGAAAATAAATAATTAAGATATAAGTTGAAAAGACTGGGGAATTTGTTCTGTATGCGATTAATTAGCTTGTTTGCTCCAGTTTATTTCTGATCAAATAGAATATGCTGAAAGAGTATAAAATAAGGTCCTTAGTATACTCGAAGGGCTGTTTCTCCCCCAGTTGACATTAAAGGCCAGTTCCCACTGATGTGACTGATGCCTTAATTGCCTGCCTTGACATTGATGGTTTCTCATTTCTCAATTCCAATAGCTCTGCTCTAGAAAGGATGTTGGGATGGTGTTAGTTTTCTATGCAGCAATCACATGGAAAGTAAATATTTTAAAAGGAAGATTAAAAAGACAACAATTTTGCAGCAAAGGGTTGATGACTATCAAGCCACCTTGTTACAAGTGAGAACATACAGGAAGGCTGGTTGCTCTGTGCCCACTTGTGCTATGGGGAGTGCATTTACATTTCCTGGGTTTGTGGCTTTAACTTTCCTTGCTGGGAGTCACAGAATTTGCAGAACCATACCGCCTGGAGACAACTTGTTTTCTTTTTAATCCAGAGCCCACCAGTAACAGGCTTTTTAACCTGGTCATTTAATACCTTGTTTCCTTTCCCACCCCTTTTTGTTATTCATTTTATTAGCCTTGAACGCAGCCTTGCTGCGCTGTGATTCCCCCTTTCTTTTTTTCCACATGGCTGCTTGGTTTGCAGAGGATGCCTCCTTACAGATGTGTTCCTTCCCCTGACAAACAATTACCCCTGTTCCCCTCCGCAGGAGGCCATTAGGACATCATCACGGGTTCTGCTAAGTCATCTCACAATCACAGTTTTGTGCAATCACCTCTCATCTGAGTCTATCTAGGCATATGCCATGCGGGGAAACTAGCAGTCACAAAACGCAGCACCTCCAGGCATATTATTTGTTATTTTGGTCCAGGAGTGTGACAGATAATGGCTACTGTCTGAAGGTCTCATTGGCTGCAGTGACTGGCATCGTATGCAGAAAATGCGGAAAAGCCAGAATGGGTGATCACGTCCCTACTTAAGAACAACAAAAGGAACAATTTTGTATTTTCGCTGCAGTTAGAAGCACTAAAAAGGGAGACTAAAAAGGTAATGTTTGGAGAATTATTCCACTGAATAGACTCACAAAGCTAAATTTGTCGCATCTGTTCTTTATTACTTATTGTTTATGAGCTGTGTGTACCAAGAGCAAATGTGTCAATAATTCGCTTCATATTTAGCCTAGTTATCATAATGGAGCTAAGCATTTAACACAATTTTGCTAACAAAATACCATAAAACTAGGCATTTGTAAGCTTGAAATGTGCCAATTATTAGGAGATACTCACTCCTTAAAATCTGGATGTACCAGGTGGGTCTCCCATGGTAAACTAAGAACAGAGCGCTCCATTACTGATACACTATTTGAGAAACTGTTCATACTTCTAACTTGTGTTAAAAAAATCCTTAATTAAATGGTATGATTTCAAGGATTGTGTTAGACCTTGAAATAAATGCACCAAAAACTGTGGGTTTTCTGGATAGAATGAAGCCAGCTGTTTGTGGAAGACTTTCAGTCTGTGTAAATGTTACAAACTGCTGAATTACTAAAAGGCCCCTTGATATATGATCTCATGTTGCTTAATAGGCCTCCGATTACTTTGGGGAAAAATGGGTTTTATTGTGTTAATCATATGAAAACGAAGTTACTAATCCCTATCTAATTATGAGGAGGTTTTTTAACTTGTAATAATATCCTAATTATTTCCTCTTACTGAAACAATTCCTGTTCCAAAAGTAATCCTCAAGAAAGCATATGAAAAGCTATCCAATGAAATATCTTGGCTTTAATTTTAATTTATGTGGGGTTTGAACCATTTTTTGTTGTTTCAAATGTTATCAACAAACATTGTTTAGCATTGCACCTCTAACAAATTCCCCTCTTCCTCCTTCGATAGCTCTCTGAGCAGAACCTTAATTCAGGTTCCATACAACATGTTTAGTTTACAGTGATATCAAATTAAGTGAGTATAGACTTACCACAATCAATCCTGAAATAAATCACAGAACAATGCAATCCAAGATTATTTGACTGCTGACAGGCAGATGATTAGATAGCATAATCATTTCCTGTGCTCTGTCCGCCTCTGAAAGTACTCTGGGTTTGGGTATCTTGTACCATGAGGTAGAAGAGATTAGAAAGCAGAGGGGGGAAAAAAGGATAAGACTATTGAAAATAGGAAAGAAATGAGAAACGGTAAGTCATTGGATAGATACCACTGAGCAACATCTTAACCTCATGCCCAAGTTAAAATGCCTTTGTGGCAAATGAGACTGAGAACTGGAAAGTGAATCTTGTAGTCAATGGAAGGGGAAAAAAACCCCAGGGTTTTCCTGCAATGAACTCATCAGGGAGCTCCTCCCTAATTTAGGCTCCAGCTTGCAAAAAAGAAGTCTTTTTTTTTTGTCTTTTTTTTTTCTCTGACACTATTAGATCAAAACAGTACCCAGGCATTAGACAGTATTTATTAGCTTGTAAGGCCAGAGATAATGATCCCATTCAATCAGAACTCATGAATAATTCAACAGTCCCAACTCCACATAATTTCTGGCTTTACTTTTAAAACCAGTAAAGCACCATTTGCATTGCCTTTTTGAGGGGAGGGGGAATGACAGTAAGCAGAAAAATAAAACAGATTTTTCTATGCCTTTGGTTCTGCTTCTCAAACATACTCAGCTTCCTTAGAATGTTATCTCTCTTCCCTTTTGTCCCCTCCCATCTCCCAGAACAAAAACAACATCAGAATAAATATTAATCATGATACTATTGAGAAGATCCTGTACACTAATTATTGTCAAGAATAGTGCTACCCATATTTATAGAGGATTTTGTAATCACTGCAATTTGATCAGTATTGTTACTTACACTAACTGCTATGAAGTAATTACACGTTTTTCACATTTTTGTTTTAAAAGAACACCCACACTTTTTCTCAGCTTTCAGGCAACCTTGCAAATAATCTTTTCCCAACATGCAGTTTCTGTGAAATGAAACATTCTTTTCTGTGAAATTCCTTTCCCACTGCTGAGCTGAACAAGCCCAGGCTGATGTGGTACCTATGAAGCCTATGGAAAAGTGCCGTGTTACACATCCCACTGAATGGGAGGCACAGGATGCATCGGAGATGTTCAGTATCTTGGAGTCTTTCTGTACCTCACCTGCCTAGCCTAGTTGGTATCTTACTTATTGTAGCAGTATTTTGCTCATATTTCATGGCAGATCCCATACTGCTTTAGATATTCTTACTTTACTGATTACCCCTTTTCTTCTCCAGGTCATGCTGAATCACTGATAAAGATTTCTTCTGTGGGATCTTGCTGCTGCTTTATATAGCCACTTCTGTATTTTATGTCTGCTAAATTGTGACAGCAGTGACATCACTGTTACGTGGCTTGGTCCCTTTCTGGCTGCAGAGCGGTTCTAGGGTGATCCTACCAGAGAGAGAAGGTTGTCATTTGCAGTGATGCTCCCATTGTGCTCCTGAGCGGGATCTTTGTAAATAAGTAGCATGCTCTGAACACCAACTACAGCAAACTTCCAGTAGCCCATTAAAATATTCATTACCCTGCTTACTGATGTGAGCCTCCGTAAAGAAAGGGGGATTAGAGATCTCCTATAAACACATTACATTTTTGTTATAAACAGAAACAGCCTTGCTGAACTGTGGGAAGGAGGAAGTGGTATTAGAAAGAGCAACAGCATTCTGATCCTGTCAATAGCACTCTAAAAGAGAACGTTTCTCTGACATCTCTGTTAACGCAACTAATGCAGATGTCAAGGAAGTCATCACGTGCATGTGTAATGGTGCAGCAGAGTGGCTGTACACAGTGAATTAATGTCAGTGATGCAGTGAGAAATATACAAATTATCTTTCCATTTTTATATGAAGCATTGGCCTGTCTCCATATCTGTGATGATATACCCTTACAAAAGGGAAGAATTTTGCAGAAAGGAGGGCTTTCCTAAGAAAGTGGTTCAAGAGCTGAAGCTTGAGATCTAAACACACTGGAGAGAACATATCCTTACTGTTGGTGTACCTGGCATGTTTCTTTACCAAGTAGAACGGAAAAAAAAGTGAACTAAAACATAATCATTTTCCTTCGTGAAGTTATAGCAATGTTTGAAGAAGGTGGCATACCGGCCGCTTGTGAACAAAGATGTTTAGAGGCCAAATAATCAACAGCTCTGCAAGCCATAGTTTAAAAGACTGTCAATAAATCCTGAGGGACCGCAGATAGGATTGTTAACTTCCAGTGTCAGTCTCAGTGAGAATGTTTGTGTATTCATGTCTACCGTTAATTAAAGGCCACTTGGGAGATTTTAAGATCTTCATCTTAGATCAGTGAAACTGAGCAAAAGGACAAATTTGGCTTTGCAAATTGCCAAGGAGATGGGGAGTAGTGAGTGAAAAGGATGTTCTGATTCAGATATCACTGATTTCCTTATAGGTATCCTAGTATGAGAACTGCTGATTTAAGGGAAATCATCAACCAAATATTCACAGCGCTAGTAGAAAGGCTGAAAGAGTGCTTGTATTAACAGTTGATGCTAAACGCTCACTAACAAAACCCAGCAGATAAGTTCAGGGTGAAGTTATGTTCAGTATGTTCAGTTTAGCAGAAACTAACGTAGCACTCCTGAACCTTTCCATCAGCGTTTAGTTATGTCTTCACAGCAGAGTTTGAAATTGAAGTATGAAAGAAATAATACATATGTAACTGAATGTTTAGGCTTGTCCTTGTACAGAAGAGGACCCTCTGATCAGTCTATATTTCTCTATATTTAGAGGAAACATCAATATGTTTACAAAAGTCCTGGTATAGAGGAATACAAATAGAGTGAACTGTAATAGACAACCAGCTACGAATGCCAGAGTGTCCTGGTGAGCTCTAAAATACAATCTGATCTGTAGAGTGATACAGTCAGAGCTGAGGACTCAACATTCATCACGAGTGCTGGAGATGTCACTTTGACTGGCTCTCTTCTGGTGTCCCATGGACCGAATGCCCATTAGCAGCTGACGTACAGTGGATGCACTGGGAGTGCATCTTCTAGTCTAGTTTATTCCAAGAGCAATCCAGTCTGTGCAACCTGAGAATGCCTTCCAATGTGAGGCAAAATGTGGCGAATGGCAATGACGAGGAAGCAAAATGAATTGCGAATTCAAAATACAATGCTGATGCAGACGTACCTTCTGACATTCTGTAATGCTGGTAGCTATCTCTAAGTGGTATAAGGTTTAGGTACTTGCCGCTGAAGTCGACAGGGTTTTACTTGTATTGATGTTTCTGAGAAAGGGGATCAGATGTTAGGTTTTGTCAAAAAAGCAGATTCTGCCTTAAGTCTGTGTAAATTTACATGTCAACACATGTGGCTCTGATTGCCACATTGGAGACTAAATGTGCAGCCACGAGACGTAATTCAAACCATATGAAATAGATCTGTAAAGTAAATAGAGTCACACATGTTTTGCCCAGAGATGAATTTAAGCAGTTGCATCACTTGGTGTGGGAAGTGCTTATAGTTTAAAAAAAATCACAACAATAATAATATGTGAACAGAATCCCAGTGCTCTGTTTTGCTTTTTGTGAACTGTATAATTCGGCACACAATTATCACAGCATTGCATGCTACCACGGACTCTGCTTCGTAACGGATAATGATGTAGACATAGCCTAGCCCAGGGAGCTTACAGTTGAAGTGATAATCCTAAATATAATTATACATATACCTAACTTCACATATGAAGCCAGTCCAGTTGAAGTCAGTGGGGCACAGAGGTGTACACAGGTGATCAAGCATGTGAGTAATGATTTCCCAGAATGGGACTTAAATCTTCATGCTGCAAAGGTCAGTTATAATAGGCCCTAAATATTGGTATATGAGGCTTTTTTCTCTTTATTTGGTGGGGGGAATAATGCCATTTTTATTGTAGTGGTTTGCTTATGGTGGTTTCTGCAGAACAAACAAAAGTTTGAGAAGGGATTTAGAGTCTTGCTCCTGACCCACATAGTGCCAAAAATATTTACCCCACCACTCCATTTCCTTCCGCATTCTTAGATTACTCAGGTTGTCCTGCTGTGTTTATGAGAAAATCTGCCCAGCACCAGACCGTGCACCAGGAGTTACCTGCAGCAGTTTATTTCTAGCACTCGCTGCAGCCGTTGCAATCACTGACGCACATCACGGAATGCAGAAGTAAAATAACCTCCAGCTTTCTCCCAGTGTTCAGTTTCTCAGCGTCAGAGTTCAGCATTTGAATGTGCTGATCTCTTACAGGATGTTCGAGTTAAGTAAAATCATATTGTAAAGTCCATTCAAACTCTACTAATGATGTATTTAAGCCTTTGGAAGTTAAAACGTGATCCTACTTCCTCTGAAGGCAATGGGAGTCCTGCAATTGAGTTCAGTGGGAACAGGATCAGGCCCTAAGTCACTAAATAACATTTTCCATGGTAATAATTAATAACAGCAGTTTTGAAGCTAAAGAAATTCATCATTTTATTTGTAATGCAAGTTTCCAAAATTGCTGGTGGATTTAGGAAGAGAATCAAACAATTATCTGAGGTATGTTCGGGGATGACAAGCTCTAAAATCGGGACACATCCGGAGCTGCAGGCTGAGTGAGATACTGTAGGATGGATTAAGAACTATCAAATGCTGTAAGAGAAAGGTAAGTATTATTGATTGGGGGTGGGCTAGGAAAATAATATGCTAATAAGGTGCATTGCAGAGATCTTAAAACCTGGCAGATGCATTTTTCTAGTGGAATGTTTGTAGTGTGAGGGGTTGCAGAAGATATGTCTGAAAGGAGACCCAAGGGGAAGTTTAGTCAATCTTGGATGCTTTCTAAAAATGTTGTCTTGCCTTGTGGTTAAATAATGAATGCAAATCTCTTTTCATGGATTTAGAGCTCTGATTGCTGACATGGGAAAACCAGAAAGGTTTTTTTTTTTTTTCTTCTTTTGTAAAATAACACCAAATGACATGCATATCTCTTTGTTCTCGCATATGAATTTATCTTTGTTTTAGGATAAAAGGAGCACCAGATGTGACCAGGACTACATTAGCAGAAAAGAGCTGTGCAGAGCGCTGTGGCTTTCATTTGTTGGGGTTGTTGCAAACATTTCCCTAAGTGTCTTTCACTGGACAGCAGTATAGCTTTGAGCTTGGGGTTCAAGAAAATTAAAAAATATAATCCAGCCTCTCAGATTTAGGAACTGAGCTGTGCTGTGACATGCATAAAAGTGCACCCTGGCTATTATTCAGTTGAGTTTCATTAACTCTAGTAGTCCTTCCATGTGCAAATTTATAACATCACACGAAGTCAATCATCTATTAAATAGTTTCATCATGTTCTGTTGCAAACATTTCACACAGTTCTGAAGTAGAACTTCTTGTTTTGATCATATGTGGTATTTTTTCCCATTCCCAGGATGGTGTTTTTTGCCTTTCCTGAGGCAAAAAGACCGGGAATGTATCTTTATGAGATTCTGGCCAATCTTTCCCCTGTATTGTTCCCATTTTAAATACAGTGGGGAGACCCACAGTACGGCCACGTAAACAAGAAGTGGGGAATCGGGTCTTCTGTGGTTACTGTCCGTATGGATAGAGCATATATCTGAGACAACTTACTCCTCTGCTTTTTAAGATATAAATTATCTCACATTATATTCTATTTACTGTGGGGTTAGATGCAGTGATTGTGTAGGGAGTGAGGCTGCAAGTTATCACCCATCAGCTAGCGGTTAGTAATTGCTTGGTATGTTCCGAAACCTGTAGAAATCGTGAGATAATTTAGGTGACATCCTCAGTTGATGAAGATGACCTGTTATTCCCAAGTAACCTTGCTTTCCATCAAAAGAGACGTTATCTCCCCAAGGAACTTGAAAATGTAATACAATAATGCTTTACCTGATTAAACTAAGTAACTGAGTATGGAGTAACTTACATTACATGAGTTAAGAGTCTGTCTATTAGCTGCTCTATTATATTTCAGCCCTCATTAGCAAGATAATTCATCATACTAGAAAATGTGAATTGTGCTTTATGAATTGGTATAATAATATTCTGCACCTGATAGTTATTAATTCTAGTTCAGTCTGATTTATCGTAACGTTAAACTATTCAATGTTTGAAGAGACAAATAGAAGTTTGTTTTCATGTTGTTCTGAGATACAGTATGTAGAATGTTTCAGGACAATAATTAGATGTTGGATGCTACTATATTTTCTGAGGCAGAGCTAGTGATTGCTTGAAAATGATATTTAAATGACCCTGCTTTGCTTAGAAACCATATAGCCTAAATTGTGCCATCCATTGCTGTTGGATGGAGCTGTACAAGAACATTTCTTTCAATGAGAAATGACGCTATTTTTGTGCTGACAGTTTCTGTGTAATAATAGTCTTAGGTTTTGCCAACAAGCCACAATTGTTGCTAATATGACAGTTTGTTGAATTGTTGAATTTTGAATGGAGAGTAATTGAAAATGTACATTACTGTGGACTTCACTGGGTGAGGCAGGGGAGGGTGGAATTAGAGTTAGCTTCTGGCTTTACTCTTGTTTAAAATGCACATGATGCAGTTTTGATTGTGCAAACAATTTTTTAAACCAGTCTTAGAAAGCAGCCATTTACCAGCAGTTAGCAGGAAGATTATGCTGGGGAGATGATACAAAAATGTTTATATTGACTTAAATTGAGATAGATTGCTTTAGCTTATTCTACATGCTATTTCTAATAATATTGAATGTTGGTAACGATTTCCCTCTGAGAAACCCAGAACTCTTTATACGCATTTAATGAATTTTCTTTTGTAAAACAAAACTTGATGTATCAGTGTTGCAAATACAGGAACACATAGTAAAGTCAGCGGTGAGAAGAGAGTCTAAGTTTGCTGATTCCCCTCTTTAGTTTCTCTGTTGGGATGCTTTTTTCTTTGAGCTGTGACAGTGTCAAGGCAAAGTTTGAGCTGTAGATATTGCAGTGTCTGTTAAAACATCCTGGCACACTTACCAAGGAGATGGCAAAATTAAGTATGAATGTATCAGGTGGTAGCCGAGAACTTCATTAATGTGAGAGAGAGAGAGGTTGATTCTTGCTGTCAGGGACTGACAGCAAATTCTGTATTTGGTCACACCAGGTTTCATATGGCTCTACAGCTATTGATTTCAACGGCATTGCTCATGATGCGTACCCAGAGGCTTAAGGGAAAGAAACGCTGTGGTTTCCCCGTGTGTGTATTGCACAGAAGATACACTTGTCTCACTTTCTCTGCTGAGCACAGAGGGTCTCAAGGTACTAGCCCTCTTCCTCCCAGGATACCATACTTTTCTTCTCATGCCATTTCTGTACAGTATAAAGCTCCTTTCTATGACCAGATGTGTTTTGTGCTCGGCTTTATGCTCAGAACCGTAAGGAACAACAGTTTAGGAACTTATGCTTGCCCTGTGTTTTGGAGAGGCTGGTGTTTAGGTAAGCAGATATGGAAAGTCATGGCCAGGTTTAATTCCCATACTTTCCTCTGTGAAGCCTTTAAATGAAATTAAGTGTGCTACTCTGCTAATGTTGCCAATTAGAGAAGATAGTCCTTAACTGAATTATTATATGCTATGGTGTGAGTAATACGTTCAAACAGGGGCCATTTATAACTAATGTGTCAATTTTGTGCTTTATATTTTGCAAAATATTCTTCAGGAATTATTTTGCCTGCATTGCTAAGTATCTCATATCTACATACACACAGGTATCTCATATTAAGTTTATTCATGGTTCATATCATAGAATATTTCATTCATTTAAGAAATTATGTTCCTAAACGTAAATACAGATCTTTTTATTCTCAGTGGAATTTGGAGTAGGGTTTTCTGTTTATGAATATTGCATTCTTTAAAGGGTAATCATTTGTACATGCTGGAAATACATAGTTTTTTATTGTATTTTAGATGCTTCTGAGATTAGAGTGAATATCAGAGTCTCCATAAATGGTCTGAGTTATATAGCAGTGAGAAGAATGGATTTTCAATTTTCTGAACAAAATGAATCACCCCAAATTATTTTAGGTCAAGTGAAACATTTTTCCAACCCGAAATGGATTTTTAACATCTTTTCGGTTATTAATTTTTGTCAGTTTAAAATACTTTGTACGAAAAACTCTAATAATGCTTTTAAAAACATTGAAACAAAATGTTTCAGAATTGTGTGTGTTCTGGATTTGATTTCTTTGACCAGTGCTGCCTGGTGAGTAGGTCCGAGCTTGTAGATAGCTACATCAGACCTCTAACTGCATTTCTGGGTGAATAAATTATTTGTCTGAAAAGTTTTCGCCTGCTATCCTCCTGGCAGAAATTCATCTTGGTGACCGCCGCCTTTTCTTGCTTCCAGTTAGGATCCAGGAGTTGAAAGGTTGTTTTTCCTGTGTTTACTGACGGCACATAGGCACCTCTTTAGCTGGTCTAAATCAGCATAGCTCTGGTGGATTTATACCTGCTGAGGAGCTGTCCCTTTTTGTTCATTACTAATTCCTTAAACTCATTCTGGCTTGATTTTCAGTTAGTTCACCTTGACTTATTGTCCTTCATTATTTTAATATTCATTTATGTTTTTGATCACCTGCTGACTCAATCATTTTTGAGCCCTTGTATTTCATTGCAATAACTAATTTCTAACACTAACAATCTTGACTTTTCTAATCATTGTTTACTTTCTTTTTTCTCCTTTTTCCTTTTGTGTCCTCATTAATCTTCTCTCACCAAAATTTTTTTCTATCATTTCAACTTTTTTCATGATGACGATGATTATTAATTTATATTTTACTTATTTAAACTCATTCCATTTCTTCCCCTTTCACAGTGAAAATTACTATAGAGTCCATTAAAGTCCCTCAGCTAATTCCTGGTGGGTTCTGGCGGTCTGTGCGAGTTCTTGTCACTAGAGTAGCATTTCTTGAGGACAAGTAATCCTGAACACCTTTCTTTGTTTTGGAACTGGCAGCATATGTGAAACAGTAGAAAACAGTTAAAAATTTTGAACTGAATTTCAAATGGAAAAATAGTTATGTTCCCACTGTTTAGTCATTTAATGATGTTTTCTCTACTGCTGCTATTCTTCCTCCAAGGACGTACCTGACTGCAAACCTCTGATTGCCTCCAGTATAAAGGAAAGGTAGGGTGATATTGTCGGTCAAACGCTGCATCAAAGGTAGTCCCACATGTAGGATGGGTCTTTGCTTTACAAGGTGAGTGATTTTCTGTACATGGGTGCTCTGAAGAAGAGAAAAAGCTGCTACTTTTGAGTTAACATTTGACTGTGAATAATTTAGTAATACTGATATTCTTCTAGTTCCGTGAATATTTTATGATAAGCTTTGTGAAGAATCTGTAACTTCAAGTGTAAGATCAGCATGAAAAATAGCTCCCACTTAGGTTTCTCCAAGTACATACGCTATTTTGTAGCCACGCTCTTACTCATCTGATACGATACACGTGGTGAGTAAGAAACTAAAAACCAGGTTAATCATTACAGCACAGATTTCATGTACTATACTGAAGAAAGACTTGTTAGCAGTGGATCAACAGACATTCTTGATAATTTTGGCCCATTCATTTAATTGTCAGTTATTTCAGTTTATCTGTGGTAAAATTAAAGTGGTGTGAGGGAGAAAAATTTAAGTGAAACCTTATGTAATACTTCACCTGAGAATTTCATTGCATTTTAACTATGGCACTTATCTTAAACAGCTCCACAACAAAGATCAAACTGTTTTCATTCTGAAGTTATTGTTCTCAATTTCCTTTTGCAAGTGCTGGTTGTTGATACTTCAAATGTGTCTGCAGCTTATAAATGCCTGAGAACACAAAACCCATCATGCCTAAAATCTGACTTTGGTGCTTTTACTGGCTAATATTTTACTCTCTGAGTCTGATTTCTCACTCTGGAGCTCTCCGCTGTAAAGCTGAATCAAAATCACATATTGCAGGTTGCTTTGGAACTAAAAGTGTACGCCGACAGAGGCTCAGAGAAGTGTGCGCAGAGGTACTAGTCTCTAGCTGTACTAACTAGAGCTACTGCTGGCATTCTCCTCCTGGAGCAGTGAAACACACTATTCCTGGCAGCCAGGCACGCTGTGCCATAGAAAAATCAGCACCCCCAAGTATTTTCAGAATGTTTCCTTTTTTGTTCAGAACATTTCTGTCGTGAAACGTTTTGAGACGAGGAACCGCTGCTTGAAGTGGGAAGGGGGAAACATCAGGTATGGTTTTGATCTCAGCAAGAGCCAGAAGTCAGGAGCAGCTGTTTCTTGCAGAGGCACCATCCTGATTTCAGTGAGAAATGGGGGCTGCGGGGGTCCCAGCTCGTGGTAATAGCTTGTCTTCTTGCATGTCGGCACTGCTTGGGTTGCAGCAGCCCCCCTGAAGCTCACAAAGGGAGGTGGCTGGATGTGCCACTCAGGAAGGTAAGGTCTGTTGTCTGGGGATCTCCTGGCTCCAATTAGATCTGAACTCACCTGGGGATGCTGTTGTCCAGCAGCCTGAATCTTGCAGCCGCCTCTCAGCTGTCTGGTGGGATCCTCTCTTTGCAGCCAGCAGCCCTGGGCTGCGCAGGGGTGAGCAGCCAGCCCAGCCTGCGCGCTGGCGGGTAAGGGCTTGATGCCAGCCAAAGTTTTGCAGGGGCTGCAGCAACCAAGATTCCCTCTCTCCCAAAAATTCCCAAGACAGCCTAGCAGCTGAGGGACATATCTTGGATTTCTGAGAGGCAGCAGCTCGAGTCAGGCCACTCTGCTGTGCTTTTAGAAACCTACAGAGAGCAGCAGCTCTCCCCAGGTAGCTGCAGGCGCTGCAGCTACAGCTCTCCCTCCCAAGATCTGGCAACTTGCCTGTCTTCCAACTAAGCAGAGTGCTGTGTACCACATCCTCCTGAGAACAGCAAGGACCTCAAGAAGCAATGATGAAAACATATCTTTCTAATAAGCTGACTGCCATTAGCAGTTTTTATCTAATGGGTCTCTGATGCTATGTTAAAGCTTGAATAATATTTAAGCATATTTTAATAATGATAAAAAAAATCCAAATATTTTAGTATGCGTCTGTATGTGTGTGATGGACTAAAATAAAACCTTGAGCAATACTAAGTGTGCCATGTGAGTGTAGGTCTTTCCCTTTCGTAGTATTGAAAAAAGGGTTTATAGTAGGGGGTTTTTGGTAGTAAAATATTTGTTCTCACAAATATTGCTCTGTACAAGCCAGTGCAGAAACCTTTCTAATTAGGACGTGCTACTTTGCAGTTGAAATTGCTACCAACAATTTTCAAACATCTTTGTGGCATCTCCATGAAGTCCAAAGGCTTATTAAAAAGCTTCTCTTTGGTTAGGCAAGAGGTTGAGTGTGATCTTTCTAAAATCCTGGTGAAATGCAAATAAATCCATAAATCCAGATTCGCTAGACTTCAAAGAAGTCATCTTGTACTGCCAGCCCAGAGGGAGTGATTGTAACTTTAAGCAATGTTTGAAAGGACCAAAATGGGAGCACAGAAGTAATTTTGCTTTGCCGATCCAGTAGCAGGAGAGGCTGTTTTAGGGAAGACAAAGCACCACCAGTATCAGAACATCATGAAGGCCAGATACAGTATCTCTATTTGAGTACCATTTACTCACCTGCAGGAATCCCAATTAACTGGAATTACCACCCCAATTAAGCAGCAGTCCTTGCCATTAAGTATCATTAGGCTTAATTTGGTTCCCTGGGAAATGTCCCGATTAAGCGGATTTCATGATTAAGCACCTGTAATAAATGTTTTAGCTTACATGTAAAATTCTTTTTTATTTCATAGGATCTGATCACTAGCACCCAAATAGCAACTAATATGCCAACTACTACTTCTGTGATTTTTTTATTAATTGCCTTGTATATACTAACTCCTTATCTTGGCTTTGCAAAGTTTTGACAAGGAATTCCTTATATTTTTGCATGGTGATTTCATAGTGCAAATATATCCCTGTATATCTCACTGCTCTTGTTCTCTGTCTGACAGCCTGATTAATATTTTGTCACTATTTCTTAAGAGAGCTGCAAACCTCACATGAACATCAGTCATTTTGAGGAAACACCCCATGTGCTGTACTTTGGAGGAAGTTTACTTGGCCAGCCTCATGTTTCTGCTTGGTGGAAGAATAGTATTTCATGACCAGAAGCAGGTATAGAAAACGTCTCGAGTACCAAACTGTTCACATGACCATGCCTCAGGTCTCTTCTCTCTCAAAACAGGTAGTGACAGATAAGCCATGTTATAGGAAAGATCTCTTGCCTGAGTCAGCAGCCTAAATTTGGGTCCACCTTGTAGATGCCAGGAGAACGTAGAGGTACCTGAGAGCTGTAAATAAGAATCACAGAAAGGTTTGGGTTGGAAGGGACCTTAAAGATCATCTTGTTCCAACCCCCTGCCATGGGCAGGAACATCCTCTACTAGGCCAGGTAGCCCAAAGCCCCATCCAACCTGGCCTTGAACACATCCAGGGATGGGGCATCCACAACCTCCCTGGGCAACCTGTTCCAGTGCCTCAGCACCCTCATAGTAAAGAATTTCTTCATAGTATCTTATCTAAATCTACCCTCCTTCAGCTTAAAGCCATTCCCCCTTGTCCTCTCACTCCATGCCCTTGTAAACAGTCCCTCTCCAGCCTTCTTGTAGGCCCCTTTAGGTACTGGAAGGCTGCTGTAAGGTCTCCCCAGAGCCTTCTCTTCTCCAGGCTGACCACAAGTCTCTCAGCCTGTCCTCATAGGAGCAGTGCTCCAGATCAATCCAGCCACAGCAAGCCCAGTGCTTTGCTGGGGTTAATTTACAACTCATGAAATAAAGCCCTCTGGAGGGAGTAAACAATATAATGAGAAATGGAGTGGGCAATTGTAGGGTTTAGTACTGCCAATACATAAAGATCTAATACCAGCTGGCGGTAGTGTCCCTGATGTGTGTGGGCTATTGAGATGTGCAGTTTACAGACAGAGAAGACCACTAAAGTCCTTTGCAGCATAAGCTGAAAACTCTCATGTAACCATGGTGTCAGATTTGCAAGATTTGTCTTGATTAGCAGCAAGGACAGGGCATTTGCCAAAGAAACATGGTATCATTGGAAGGTGTCTATTTGTGGAGCCCAGAATGTTTTTTTTGGAAACATCTCTGATTCACTGACCTTCCACTGAATCCAAGGCTGGGATCCAAGAGATTCTTCTCAGCAGGGATTTTTGGCCCTATGGCCCAGAGCGAATTTACGATAACTTTATAGAGAAAGTTGTTAAATGGTCATAAAACCACCTTACTTCTCTAAAGAAAGAGCTTAAGTTTACTTTTTTGCTGAATTTAAATTTACATGTTAGATAAAAGAGAATAGGTATGGGCAAAATCTATTAAAAATAGTCAAGGGAAGAAGCAAGAAAAAGGAAGTGAAGTTATTTCTCTAAGAGATTAAACTGGAAAGGAATAGAATGGAACTCAGTAAGGGACTCCTTTAATCAGCTCTCTCTCTAATGGGAATGTATGACCAAGGAATCCTTTTTTGCATGTATGAAAGATCAAGGGGTTTTAATCACAAAATAATGATGGTAACATACATTAATTTGTAGGATCAGAAGGCACTGAAAAAATGGGAGTACAAGTACTTCATGGCATTATGTACAGAGGATTTAAACATCTTGAACTTGTGCCACGTACACATTCCTTAAGTAGACAAAAAGCAATGAAAAGATCTTGTCAGGAAGGAAAATACTTATACAAACAGTTCTAAATATAAACAAATATGCTTTTGGTCCCCCAGATGCTAAGGAAAACATACCAAGAAGAATAGAAACTGGTTTAAAGTTTTCACATGCGGAGGGGTGTTTCTCTCCCTCTCTCTCTCTTTCCCTGTCCCCCTTCCTGCCCCCCCTTCTACTCCATCTCTCTCTTATTCTGTCTCCCTTTTTTCCTCTGTACAGGTATTCAGCAGCAGAAATAACATGAGAAATTTTGCCACTTTCCTATAGATAATCCTATAATTGCACTGGTCAGAGAAATATTATTCAGATTTATAAATTGCTTAAAGTAGGTTTTTCTTTTGATGTGTGCATAACTCGCATAAATGTTAATGCTAGGTCTGGGCTTCAAAAGGAGAATATGCCCCTCGCTGTACTGTAGAGTTAAGACATAAAAAAATTTAGGAAATGGAAAAACCCATCTGGCTCAGCACTCCTGCTATTTATTTGGTTTTGGAGCTCTGAAGAAAAGAGAAAATTAGATCTCTGCCATCTATATAATTTTACCTAGTTTTCCTGCATACTAAAATACAGATGAGTACATCAAATTATTTCTGTGGGTTTTTTCCTTGTTTGCCTTAATTTTTGTATCAACTTTTCCTTCTCCTCCCAGCACTTATATGTACAATAAAACAGGTCAATACTTCTCCAGCTGAGTTGTAACAGAGCTGAGAGCTGGATTACTGACTAAAAGGCCACCTGACCTTTTATCTTCTAGTGCACTGTGTGCTCGGAGCATGATAATGTAAAACTTAAAAAGAAATAATCATAAAGTTTGGTAATGGATCTGGGAACTATGAGTACCTACTAGTTCCTAGCTGTAAACCTGGAAATGATCATATGCCACAGCTCTGGGTTTCAACAAAGCAAATGCGAATGCTATCTTATGAAACCAAAACCTTTAAGCTGAATAGCATGTCCTTCCTCTTAGAGCCTGAGTTACCTAAGAATGAAGAGCCAAATGCCACGTCAGCCAGAGCTATGGAAACAGGCTTGCCAGCTGTAGAGCAGTCAGCTGCACTCACGTGGATGACAGTCTCAACAGGATGGCCTTTTCTGAGAACCAGAAGGTAAGATAAGGGGAGAAGCAGTCTGCTACCTGAGGTGAAGTGGCCCAAAGCTAAGATATTTTTTTTTCACTCTGCAGTACTGTAAGTATTAACTGGCGTGGTCTGGTTGCATTGCCAACGTGCAGGGGATAACAGTGGCTGTGTGCTTTCTTCTCTTAGGCCATCTTTAGGAAAAACAGAGCTGTAAGAGGCTAGTAGACAACTGCAAACTGCATGTGAAGAGAGGTATCGCAGGAGGGTGTTGAGACGAGGAAGGCAGGCACGAGGGATGTTTCATACAGTGCTATTAGTTGTTCTAGTATGGGAGGTGAGATAGGAATTTCTGAACTGATTTTGATAGGCAGGATGAAAATCTCAGCAACTGCAAATATGTTTTACAGTCTTGTGTAAAACAACATGAAGTAGAACTCCTCCGTTCTCGTAGTTCGGAATGACAGAGCAATTTTCTGTTTGCTTACATCTCCTGCAAAAGCGTGCCTGTTTTCTAGACTGGAGACAATTATGCAGATACCTGCTTCCAAAAAGGAATTTGTTGATCTTTTTCCAAAAAATTTGGTCTTTCAGAGTGATTATCCACAGCAACTTTGAGCTATAGAAGTGAATCTCGAACAGTTTCAGAGATGGTTCTTTGGTTTTGATGGCAGGTGTATGTAGATGTTTCCTACTGACAGAATTCCTTCAAACACAATAAAATTCTCAGGACAATAAAAGGTGAAGCTTTTGAAATAATTTCCTTAGCTGAGGCCTGTAACTTCCACTAATGTGAGAAGTGTTCTGCCTGCATGGGGAAATGCAGAGGCAGGACCTTTAACTCGGACATTCCACTCCCTCAAAAGCAGCACTGTAAAGCTGTCTAGATTCACTGAAAATAACCAGTAAAATATTTTGCTTGGAGTAATTAGATATTTTGGCTAGTATGCTAAGCAATATTCTAATATTTCTAGTGAAATAACTGGTGAGGGACTTTATATATCCTAGAGAGCTCTATTAAACAGAAAATTCTGCAGAATTCTGCTTTCAGTTATAAAGTCAGGCTGATTTCCGAGACCTCTGTATGCATCTCCAATGAGAATTTGCATGTTTCCCATTAATCAATAGTAGATGAAAAAAAAATTTCACTTGTAAACAGAAGGCTTAGTGATCAAAAGGAACATATCAGATTCAAAATATTTTTGCTAAATGTTATGCTTTTTGTTTCCTATCTTATCCTTATTGCTTGCTATAATATTTTAATAATGACCTGAGCAACATGATGTTAAAATGCTAGCTTGTGTCTTCCCTCCCACTGATGAACTGATCTCAGACAAGTGTTTGAATCCTGAACAAGAGGTCCCTTTATTATTATTTTTGTTCTTTCACATGATCAGAAATCCTTCTGAGAAGAGACCTGGTATCTGTGGAAAGCATCTGACTTCTAAACAGATTGCGGGTTAAAGGAGTCGCTTGGACAATACAAATAAGTAGTCATTTATTATATGCAAATATAACAGGTTGACATAAAACCCATGACTTCAGTCAACTAGAAAATAATACTATAACTGAGATATGTTTTTTGAAGTTGCTGTTTAGCTTCATATAAGGGGAGAAAATCTCCTGTAGCTCAGATGGGCTTATTTGAAACCAAAGCTTTTGATGTTATAATGTGCAGTCTAAATTCATTAATCCCTCTGCTCAAAAAAAAAAAAAAAAAAAAGGAAGTCTCTTAAATGAGTAATAAACATAATAATGAAAATAACTGCCAGGAAGAACATGAGTTACATCACACTTAGTGTTCCAGCTAAAGATGAAAATGAACTTTGGAAACACAGGTTACGCTAAATGAATTTAATTTGTGTTTTGATACAGAATGTTTAAACATGTTGTTATTTCTGGCACCAGGGCTGATAGCTATTAAATGAGAACATCTAAGAACATCAAAGGAACTGGACCTTTTATACTCTTCAGCACCCCCTTGGAGATGTTTATCTGGGCTGTTATCTGGATCCCATACAAGCATCGAACAATGTGCCAGTCTCACCAAGTTACTCTCTTTTCCCAAAAGTTCTGACGCATGCATTTCCTGCACAAATGTTCCATATTTTAGAGTTCACTACAAGTGCACAAATAAAAGTAGTTTGTACTAACAGACTTGACTGTAGATACTTGAAGTTTTTCTTCTATAAAGTATTTGAAATAGAAAAGAAAACTTCCTTCTGTTTGACTCAAACTAAGTTTCCAGATGTCAGGGTCAAAGGTTGGAGATAAAAGTATCAGGTTTTGGCCTACTCTAACTAGACTTCAGGCCCAAATGTGTGAGATCTTCCCTAGAGGGGGTTCCTTTTGTACTGGTTCAGTTTTCTTCTTTAGCCTCTCCCAGTAAGAGGTCCCATTCCATGCTGCTGAATTATGATACTTCATCTCAATCGTTAAGACACTTAAAACTTGTATTTACTGTTTAACACTTGGCTGCAAGTCAAACCTTTTAAATATCTCTTTTTAAAACTTTTCCATTTTTGAAGGCTGTTAATTCTTTTCTTCCTGGGGCTTCGGTGACTGTGCGTGGGTCCTCTCGGCTGACATTACAAGATTCCTGCTCCAACTATTCCAACAGTGTGCAGTAAAACAAGAAAGAGGCCTCACAATTTACACAGAGCCTCAGATGATGTGTAAAGGCTCAAGATATTAGCCTTGCTCTCCCCTTGGCATGTTCACTGGCTTTTTGGTTTGTCTGGGGGTTTTTTCAGCATCTGAAACTCTTCAACTACCTGAGAGAAAAAATTAAAACTGGTATGTGCATAAATGAACAGAGGAGCCTGGAAAGTGGTTGAGTCAGATATTTATTAGTGTAAATAGTAGGGTTTAAAACAATAAAATGAAGGCTGTGAGGACTAATTGTAGGTGTTAGGGTTCAAGTCTAACCTGTTTCTGGTCACAGGGCGAGCACTTCGGCTAAACCCTGAAGGTTTACGCATGTGAAGAAAGCGCCCTTCTGGTCATGGAGGGACTGTGGAGCCAAGAGACCCTGGAGGCATTCTTCCTGCACTCGTCCTCCGTGGGGAAAAAGGTACTGCTTGGTTTTGGGTCCTGACTTCTCCACTCATTCTCCTCCTCTGTGCTTCACTAGGCATCTGCATTCCCATGTGGTTCACAAATGTGCATGCTACCCACGCCTTCCCCAGCAGTGCTCTCCTGTCTCCTCTCGCGGAAGCATGCCAATTCATCTGCATTTGGTAAAGTAGGCAGAGCAGAATTTGAGAGGTGACCAGCACTGTGGCAGTTAGCATATAGTTTGGAGAGACTGGTTCCTTAAAGGAATGAAGATTCAAGGTGGCTGAAGAGCTCCCATGACCTCTGTTGAATCACTCCAGTAAACAGAGCAGGAAATAAAAGTAGATCCTCCCCAGGTACTGGAGCAATAACGAATAAAACCACTAAGGATAATTGAACTGACACTTGCAGATGGATACTTAAGGTAAGGAAGTAAAGTCACACGATGTAACCTGGAGCCATTATTTACATTGGAAGAAACGTTCACCTCCAAGTGCCAATTTCTACCTTAGTGCAGGAAAGCACTTCAGGATATCGCAAAAAGTGGAGACAGAAAACACCTTTTAGGTTGCCAAGTTTAATCCCTTGCCAATATTGGGTTTTCCCCGTGTGTACTGTGCGATGCTTTGTACTGTCTGGTTTTAAACAATTCAGACAATAGGAACTTGACCACTTCCCTTGGATGGTAACGTTATGAGCAGTTTGAAAGGTGCTTATTTTTTCTTTTTCTATGACAGGGCAATTAGGGAAGGCAGAGGCCTGCTATGTTTGGAAGTCCCTAGAGGAACGAGACAGTAGGAGAGTCTGCAAGTTACGGTGGTGTGGAGAAAAAGCCTCTTTTTGTAAGCTGTCAAGGAGTTCCTTGCATGAGGGCAGTGGCACAGAAAGCCAAATGAACACTGAAATCGTTGGAGGAAACGGCTGCTGACAGAACAGAAACATTGAGGGAAACTTCACAAATGGCAGATCTAGTGTGGGTTCAGGGCAGTAATCGCTAACATGTTGATGTAGTTGTAGAAATAGGACTTCCTGTAGATTGGGGACTGTCACAGTGGGACTATGATAAAGATGAGCTCAGAGAGACAAGAAAAGGCCAGACATGTAGGAATGAGAAAAATTTCCATAGTAAAATCCTGGGGTCAGGATGTGCTGGAGTCTTGCTGGTAGTAAAGCAGCAGTAGTTGTGGGCTGGGGCAGAGAAGAAAGTCTGGGCTGAATGAGACGCAGACAAGGAAGATGGTAGACAGTTTCATGATGAGACAGAGCAATATTTTGTATACTGCACGTGCATTAAGTTCAGTAAACAGGATTATTATAAGTAATTATTTTGAAGTTGCTGAAGCAGGGAGAAGAGAGTTCTTGTCTGTATTGCTCTACTGCAAATGCAGAAATTGCTCCTGTGTGTTATATATCTATTAGCGTTATGGTAGTGTTAATTTTCATGAAGTAATTTTTGCAGCTGCTGTTTTATACTTTATGTCTTTTTTATTCAGGCACTTTTTGCGTCAGATAACTTGTGTGCTCATTCATTTAGTTTTGGTTTGAAGTGAACCCACGCTAAATGGTCACACTTGTTCACCTGTGATCTTTTGACTGAGTTTTGTTTCTCTTCATTAGTACTGTTATTGTGACTTATTTTATCCGCTACCCATTCTGAAATTATACAGCTTCCTATCCAGGTATTTATGCTTGTCAACCACTTATAGGTCAACTCTTTTGGATAAAATGCTGTCTTGACCTTTACAAGCCCCTGAACTCAAGTCCAGGGGAAGCTTTGTGAAGTCAAGGCACTATGTGAGGTCCAATGCTGCATGGTTCCCTCATTTTGTCCACCAGTAAACTCCGGTAGGAATTAACAAAGTAACCAGAGAGTTCAGGAGAAGTTCAGGAACTGATGCCCAACCCTTCCTGGATCTCGGCTATAAGAGCAGTTTCGTGTAATACTGCGACTATTGCCACCGCTGCCGCTGCTGCCTTTTAAACAAGCTAAACCATGCTTCATACCTTTCTGGTTCACGAGGTCAAAATCATATGTGCTTCCTATAGTATTTTAAAAATGAACCTGGAGCTTTTGAAAATGTTAACTCTTGATTCTTTCTGAGCCCCACATGACTTAAAATATTTTAAAATGCAGTATCTGTTTTGTTATTAGGTATCATAAACTCTGTTCCTCTTACATATTTTTCTGTTCTAAGGTCTGCTTTCAGTCTGTTACTGAACACACCTGCCAGGGGTTATATTCTTCTCATGCATCGTTGTTTAGGACAGAAATTTCAAAGCAAGCAGTGTCTGACAATGCAGGAAACTCATATTTAGAGTAAAAAAACGGAATTGTTTGGGAACTGGCAATGCAAAAGACAAGCCATATGGCAGGTCAGAGAGAAGCTTTAGTTATATGTATGGAAGGATTTTGCTGGGCAGTCTGACGGGAGCACGCCTGTGAGTAGCTGGGCCATGGGCAGTGGGAGACCAGGATGAAAAACCAAAGGGTTACCTGCAGAATCACTGCTAACATTGCTCTGGGACAGAGCAAAGAGAGCAAGGCAGAAAGTGAGAGTGCTTTGAGCTGAGCGCTGGCAAGGAAGAGCTTGGATCTGTGAACAAAGAAACCACTTGCTGTTTGATTCCTGCTCCGCTTGCTCTCTGATTGTGTCGGGGACTGGGGGTGATGTGATTTACCTCACAGTCTTGGGTTTGCATTTGGCGTTTTGCACAGTTACATTTTAAAAAATCGGCTTCAAGTGAGGTGTTCTGCTGTGGGTTTTTTTTTTTTTTTTAGCTAAGTTTGCATATTGCAGAGAAAATATGTGCTATTGTTTACCTTTCTCTCTTTTTGCTTGCACTGCCCAAAATGGAAGTTGCATCTGTAAAACTTTAAAGGAACTGGGCTAGGATCACATCCTGACAAAAGCGCAGACAAAATAACTCAGTAACTAATATCACTAAATTAACAGGGGAGATTAATGCTTACTCTCAGGAGGTGTGTATATGTATATATATGTTTGCGTTAATAACTATTTTTATTTTCTTTAAAGTCATCAAAGAATTGAATCTGTACACTTCCACAGACAGCAAAATATTTTTCGACCAGAAGATGATCTGTAGTGGGGTAATGCCCTTTCTCTTCCTTTCTTTCCTCTGTTCCACATTTTTAATGTAGCTTTAAAGTACATTAAATATAATTGAATAGAGTGGCTATAAGAGAGCCAACGAATACTTTAAAAGAAAACCTACTGTTTGATCATCTCAAATAGAATAAAGGGGAAATACACTCAGCAAAGTCTTTCTGCAGATTTGTTTTTGGTTTTAAAGCCACATTTTTTTCTAGTTTGTTTTTAAAGGAAAAGAACACACTGTTCCAGATCTGGAAACAAATCATGAGGTCACCTGAAACAACAAAAAAAATCCAAAACAAAACTCCTCTCAACTATTGCTTCTCTCACAAAATGTTTCTTTTCATGAACTGGACAAAATTAATTTTATTTGAGACACCATGACCATTCTGACTGTATGTTTTAGTAGTGCTATGACTGACCAGGAGTATTCATTTGATTATATTTGAAGAGGCTTTAGAGAGTCTATCCAGACATCTGAAAGGTATTATTTACAGTAATTTGTCATGTATATCTGTATTCTGACTGTAGTTTTGCTGTTTTAACTTTGGAATAATTCCATTGAGGTCAATGAACTACTTCAACTTGTACATGTTTACTGACTTTATCATCTGGTTTTTAGTGTCTTAGCAATTCACTGTAATTGTGGAAGGACTCTGGAGATGGCCAGAAGGTTGTTACTGATAGTAAATACTGTTTGTAACTGGTGTACCATACATGAAGGGGTTGTTTACCTTATTGTTATCATTGGACTGATTTTATAAAAAACCCTGAAGGGTATTGTCTTTTCAACTCCTTTTCTGCCAATGTCAGTTCTGCCACTCTTGCTCTTGTGCTCAGGGCAAATAGGGGCAAAAAGGAAATACATAGGGCAATAACATAAACGTAAATAGGGAGGATATGGGGCCAGTAGGGAAGAAAGTAGATCTGCAGTAGCATTTCCAGGATTTAAAATTTGGCAGTGCTGTATCAGTGAAGCACAATAGATACTTACAGTATGAACTAATTAACAGAATTGGACTCTATCTAAAAGAAAGGATTGAAAAAGTCTGCTTAGGCTTTCTGCATAACTATGCCCTAGAATTTTGCCTGCTTTCTCCATTAGATACACTGGTTTTGGTTGAACTGTATGAGCTTAGTGAAGACACACAAGCTTGACTGATAGACTTCCAAGTGGCTAGGCAATCCTCCAGTTATTCATAGAATCACAGAATGGTTTGGGTTGGCAGGGACCTCAAAGCCCATCCAGTTCCAACCCCCTGCCATGGGCAGGGACACCCTCCACTAGACCACATTGCCCAAAGTCTCATCCAACCTGGTCTTAAACACTTCCAGGGATGGGGCATCCACAACCTCTCTCGGCAACCTGTTCCAGTGTCTCACCACTCTAATAGTAAAGAATTTCTTTCTAACATCTAATCTAAATCAACCCTCCTTCAGCTTAAACCCATTCCCCCTTGTCCTGTCACTACACTCCCTGATAAACAGTCCCTCACCAGCTTTCCTGTAGGCCCTTTCAGTACTGGTAAGCTGCAATTAGATCTCTCCGGAGCCTTCTTTTCTCTAGGCTGAACAACCCCAACTCTCTCAGCCTGTCCTCATAGGAGAGGTGCTCCAGCCCTCCAATCAGCTTCATGGCATCCTCTGGACTCAAGGTGAAGAAAGCTTTTGTAGCTTCAGCTATTCAATGACTCATATCAAATAACTTCTGTCTACAAACTTTTCTTCCTAAACTCCCATAAACTGTGGGTAAAATCCAGTCTCCTCCATTGAAGATCAGTCAAGACATCCATGGGTTTGAGATGTCACCTTGTGATGCTGACATATATTAATCATCTCTTCAGCTGCTTTAGTCTCTCACCAGTAGCAGATTTTCCAGGCTTCCTTCTCTGAGTTTAACTATTTGCCAACCTCCTTTTAGAGTATGGTTGCAAGATCTTTGTTAGTTATGAAACATTATGTTCAAAAATTTTGCTGATATTTGCATGGGAAACTTGATCAGTGAATCAGAGATAGTCGTGTTTGCACATGCTTTGTAGGTGTATATATATGGGGGGGAGGGTTGGATGTAAGTGTATGATGGACAGGAACTCAAAGTACCCAGCACCAATTCAGCCTCGTCTCTCATGCTGCTGTCACCACCCTACATGTTGTCAGTAAATCTACCTCTTAAGTACAAGTGTATATATTTCAGAAAATCAAATTAATTTAAAAGTAATGATCATAAAATTCAGGTGGAGCTAATACAAGAAATCTAGTAGAATTGTATTTGTATCTTTGTTTGTATCGTAACTATATTTCAAAGTAAATGGAACTAAGCCATTGCCCTTAATAATTTTCTGCTCAATAATATAGCGTGAGTATCGATGCATATAAACTCAATGGGTGACTTTAGGCTTGTGTAAATGGAGACTTTCCAGTCAGAGCTTTATAATAATTATTTTCATAATTTAAATATTTTCCCCTGACATTTAGTAATTTTAAATGTAGCCTTTAACTGAATTTTTAAATTAGTATGGGTTATACTTTAATTTCATTAATGATCCTGATAGTTTCTGAGTGATCCCATTATATTAATTCTTCTTTAACACTGAGTTATTTACTCTTTATTTCTGTAATTTTCTTTGGATATTATTATTCCGTACTCATTTGCAGCATCTAACTGATTCTGCTGATACATTAAAGAAGCAAAAAGAAAATTAAATTGCTGCCCATTTCAGGCAAACAAAGTGCTCTTACAAATTAGTCTGTAACTAAAAGAGATGTGGAGTAAAAAGTTATTGTGAAAACAAAAAAAATATCCTTTTTATGATGAGTGAAGTCCACAAGCTACGCATGAAAACAAAATGCTATAGTTACAGTTTTATAGCTCACAAATGCTGAAGTAAATTAATAATCCAGTGGCTTAAATCTTAAATGGCTTTTTAAACTCTTTATAAAAGGAACTCTGCAGGTTTTAGCCATGTTTATAATTTACCACCAGCTACTTGAGTGTATAAAATAATAGAGAGAAATTTTAAAGGAAAAATTGTACAAGGAGCTTTAATATCTAAATTTGGGCCAGTTTCAATGAGTCTGGAAATGCAGTTGTAGTTTAAAGCCCTTATGGTTCATAATGTGTATTCCTCTCAAAATAATTTATGTAAAACACCTTCAAATGCTAGATGTCTTTATACAGTAGAAAAAAATAAGCATATTGTAGACAGAAAAAAGACAATGGCAAAAAAAAAAGAAGAAATATTTACAGTAATTTTCCTAAGTGGAGGCATGATTTCATCACTGTGTGATGCTGCTTTGAGTAACATATACGTTATTAGCAATAGATTGTGGGCTGAGAATAACAACCTTCTCTTCTACTATGCTGTGAAAAGGGCGGGAATGGTTTACATGGGGAAGATTCATAAAGACTGGGACAAAGAAGAATTGATCCTGTGGACATTTAGGTGCTTGTCCTTTCTTGCAAATAAGGTTTAGCTGCACAGCTTTGCCATCTTGGGCATCAGGTGAGCATCTCCTCACTCCACTTCAGCAGTGGCCTTATTTGCATTACTGCCAAATTTTCAACCTATATATTTGCTTTCTTAATGTCATCTGTGTTCTACATAGAAAATGCAGCTGTTTGTGCTGGAGAGCAGGCAATAACTGCAGTCCAGCGTTACTGTGCGGTGGAAAATACTGGCTTTTGAGTGATAACAGTTTAGTGACTCAAAGAGAGTAGTCTGTCTTATCCTTCACATTCCGGTTGCTGCAGTCCTGCTCAAATTGTTGGACTGCAGCCCTCGAGGGTGCCCCATACGTGTAGCTGATCCTGTCTTAACTTACATGATCTTCTAAAGATAATATATAGGTATCTGTAAAAATATAGCAGTAAAGCAACATTCAGGATATACTGCTAGCTTGTTGGCTCCTCCACTTGCATAGAGTTTTGAAGTTTGTTAATGATAATAAAACTGAAAATGACTCCATCTGTTAAGAGAAATGTTTACTCTTCTGTACTAGGAAGCTTGCATCTCTCTGCAGCTTATTGTCACTTTTACTTTGTCAGTTTTACATCAAGCAGCAGGAAGAAGAAAGCATAAAAATCAAAATGACCTGAAAAATGCCTTTCAAGCTGATTTACGGAATACGATATATTACTGAAAAAGATCTGCTTCCTTTGATGTTATCCAACCCACCATACTGTGCATAGTTTATGGATACGAGAGGTAGGTGATTCTTAGAAAAATGCATGCTCTCCAAACAATAACAATTTTAACAGATTAATTCCAAACCCTCTGAAAGTTAGTCTCTGCATATATTGTATTATAATATTGATAGAAAAATACAAAAGAAAGCTAGCAGTCCAGGAGATATCTGAATTTTATGCTTTGAATTTTAGACTGATACTGCCACTGAAGTTGAGATAACACAGTTTGCAAAGGAGCTAAGAAAAATGCCCTTGAAAATCAGGTAAGGTCAAATACCTACACGCTTCAGGCCTTGATTTCTGCAGGAGGGCTCCAGCTAGATGCTCAGTTTTCCCACAACATAACAAATCCCTGTTATTTGCAAGGAATCTAGACCATACAGAAGTAAGAACAATCTTCTGCTCCCTTGTTGCTTTCCTTTTTCCCTGTGGCTTTTTGGACCACGTGGTTTCCCTTTAGAAAAAAAAAAATAGTGGAGGGGAAATTCTAAGTAGCCATCCTTCCTTTAGGATGAGGCTCACCTCTTCCCCTCCTGTTCTGTATCCTGCTATCCTTCAAAGTGAAGGAGTGGTATCTCTGAAGTCTTTGTCATTTAGCAGCTGTGGGAATTGAATTCATTTTGCCTTGAGTCATAGGCAGCCCTTCTCATCACAGTACCTAAAACCTCCTAATTGTTAGGGTCTGTACCCACCCCGACATGCCTAAGGACAAGCAGTGATCACCATTGCCAAGACACAGTATGACCGTGAGAAGTTATCTGAACTGCAGGACATGAGTGCACACCTGGGCTGTGATCTGACTCATGCGTGATGTGAGAGTCAGGCTTTTGTCCTGCGGTGGCTGCACCCTGGTTTGGGAGGGAAGGGCGACCTTGCAGCCAGGATGGAGTGAGTCTGGCTGATCAGTGGACTCGGGAGCTCAGGGAGTAGCACAGCGTTAGGTGACCCAGAGGTCAGGCATCTCCTGAGACTGATGTCCCCGGCCCCTGTGCTTTCCATAAAATCATGTAAGAAGACTTAGACATCTGTGGGTGGATAATCACTTAATTCTAAACAATTCCCATGGCTAGGGTACTTCACTGGGCATCGCTTTACTGCAGAAGGCAATGGTACTATCCTCCAGACCCTGCATAAACACAGTGGCTGCTGATCTGTCATTTTAAGGAAGTGAGACTGACATTGACCCTCAATCCCCAAGTTTTTGAGGGAACTTTTAGCTGCTGCTGTGTTTAGTGAGATTTGCTTATGTACAGTTGCATGTTGGATTAGTCCTGTAGTGCATCCTCTAATCTGTGGATCCTAAGTCAAAGCACTGGCCTGCCCAGGGTTAAGGGGCAAGTTTTCAAGTGTGCCTAGGAAACTTGCAGACAAAACACAGCAGTGCTTACAGAGACCAGGAGGGGTTTTCTGGGTTGCATTTCAGAGCTGAGTCCCTGCATACCATGGAGTACAGGAGCATTCAGTTACCTCCATATGGCAGTCTAGTGCCATTTAAGAAGCCTTACTGTGTTCTGCTGACCTCAAGCTGCTATTCCAGCAAGTTCTGGTGTCTGCATGTCCTACATCATATCTGCCATCTCCATGTGTTAGAGACAGAGCCATGCTTAGGCAGTGGAACTGAGCCCTAGGTAACCTAATGAAGGTATGTGCAGAAATCCACATGCTGGAGACGAGCCTCAAACATACTTTCTCTAAAGCTTAACTTAGTCCATACCCCAACCACTAATCAGCTTGTGTTTTGCTCCTTGACCAGAGTTTCTTGTGCAAGTGTGAGGCTTTTATTTAGCTGCCTTTTCACTGCTAAATACTTGAATTGAACGGGGCCTACAAGAACACCGTTTACAAGGGCAGGGAGTGACAGGACAAGGGGGAATGGCTTTAAACTGAAAGAGGGGAGGTTTAGGTTAGATACTAGGAAGAAATTCTTTACTGTTAGAGTGGTGAGGCACTGGCACAGGTTGCCCAGAGAAGCTGTGGATGCCCCTGGCTCCCTGGAAGTGTTCAAGGCCAGGTTGGATGAGGCTTTGGGCAATGTGGTCTAGTGGAGGGTGTCCCTGCCCATGGCAGGGGGGTTCGAACTGGATGATCTTTAAGGTCCCTTCCAACCCAAACCTTTCTGTGATTCTATGAATGTCCATTTCATATTTGATTTCTGGAAAGCCCTAGAAATCTCGATGCTGTGATCTTGTCCACTGCTTTTGATTTCAAACAGTCGTCTTTCACAAAGGACACAGAAACTGGAGCCAGAAACAGAAAAAGTCCTAAGAAAGACGCAACTAAACTGATTAACATTTTCTGTTCCGTGGTGACTTTTATACTCTCTTTTCTGTTATATTTCATGTATCAGGTCAATCCTGCTAAGCAGTTAATATCCAAAAGTAGATTTAATCCTACTAATATTGATAAAATTAGTTTCACAATTACTGACTTCTGACTGCTGGATTTCACACATGCATCACCATTTGCAGGATAAGGCTGTAACAGAGTGCACTTGTCAGAGCAAGAGATTGTCTCCTGTTTGCAGTTTTCTGCATAAATACTAGAGGTCTGATCCATGCCCTTCTTTCTTATCAATATTAAAAAAAATGAACGTATTATGGAAACTGCATGTAGATGTTACCCAATAGAATTGAATACAATGGAATCTTTTTTGGAGAGGTTTCATGTCTGGTTTTATAGACTTGTGCTGTCAGATGCTAATATAGCATTTCAAGTTTTCATTATGTGCAGCTCCTGTATCTTTGGAAGAGGCTATTTAATGAAGTAAGCAATGTATTCTGATTGATATTTGAAAGAAAATTGAAAGTCTGTTTTTTGGTTTTGGTTGTTGGGGGTTTTTTGTGAGACATCTCTAGGATCTGAAAGGCATTTGGGAGCTTGAGAGGTGTCTGAAATCCAATGGGTATAAGAAGAATTACTGAGTTCTCAGCATTAGTCCTGTCTCAGGTTAGTTTATTATATTTGAAGTTTAGAATTTAAACAATACATTATCATATTTTGATGATTCCCACAGAATGAAAATAAAAAGTGCTTAAAAACAAACATATACTTAAATTTTGGCAGATAAGTCCTTCTTAGTTAACACTTCACAGAAATTACTTGTATGTACTTGACAACAGCATACATTTTTCATAAATCTGATTCTTGTGTTCTCAGGCAAAATATAAGGAAAGAACAACAAAAAGGAATATGACAAAGATGACATCTTGGCAAACTCACTGAACTTATTATCATCTACAGTAAAAACCTGGAATATCAACCAGGCGTATAACTTTGGGTCATTCTGTACTACTCTTTCTCTTGATCCTTAGACTATGGCCAGTTGTGACAATTTCTTTCTTTTAAAGGCATGAATACAGTAGCTCATCCTATCTGCCAACTGAACCTGTTGTTCAAATTCCTGTTACCTGTAAGACAAGCAATAGCAGTTGTCTGTCCCTAAAATTAGCCCTGAAGTCTTCCAATTACTGGAAATTATGTCTTCTGAATCATAGCATTGTGCGCTCATGGTTTATTTTATGTTGTTAAATTGAGAGTGGTTTGGTCCTCATTTTTAAGGCCTCACTACTGTGGATGGTCACTTAAATCCCTTTCTTACTATGTCATGAGGATGTCCCTGTGGTGTAATTAGTGCACTAAACATATTTTCATTTTCCTCTGGTCTCTTTTATAAGTGAGGCATTACTCCAATGGCTGTGATGGTACAATGACCTCTCATCTTGTGCTGTTGTCCAAGGTGTCCTGCTGCTGCAGTTCAAATCATCAACTGAGAGCATGTCCTCATTCTCCGCAGGGGGAAGCCACTGTTCTTAGCGGTCTGTGCTCTGCTGAACTGACTACAGAAATAGCCTAGAATCCAGGACGTGAGAGTGAGGAGCAACTGGTATGTGACTCCTAAGGGATCTCAGTAACAGGGGTGAGCAGGAGAAAAGATGGGTATCTTAATGGGTGCAGATCTGCACATGTCACATCACATGCCAGAACACACTGAACGTGATATTGCTAAGCATGCAAAAGGACTTTCAGCAGCAGCCATGAGGAAGGCATCCTTGCTTCTCGGTTCGGAAAGGTCTTTACATCTGCACCCTCCTTTTTGTAATGATGTCCAGCTCTGGATTTAGGATGCTTATTTTACGAAAGTGCTGGCATTAAACAGCTGTGATAGAAAAAACACCATGAATCATACTTCAGATATTCTGAATCTTATCAGTGCATATCACGCAGGTGGCGAATATTGCACCTCAGAAAACAATTTCTGCTGATCTGTTGCTTTTAGGGAAATCTCAGTTTTTGCTGAGTTCATCCTGTCTGTTGCCTAACTTTTTGTAGCACAAAATTTACATGATGTGTAGACGCTTCAAAAATAACATCTAAATTTGTTTCGGTTTTGGTTTATTTAAAAGCTATTTCAGATTGCCCAGGCATATTTTTGTCCCATATCACCAGCAGGACTCTTAAGCTCAGAATATATTATTGTTTTCTTGATGTGTTATGTGTTATCTGACATCTGCTTTCTTTGTCATGCCAAATCCTCCAAGCAATATTTTGAAAGACCTGAAAGATATTTTAAGTAGTAAACATCTTCTGGCAACAATACTTAATTTCATCACTACTCTTAAAAATTTTGTCTGCATGTTAATTGCTTCTGAGTTTCCATACGGTGTCTCCATTGGTATTTAGGATTTTTTTTCCTTTTTTACTACGCACCTCATGTAGCCAATGCTATAACTTTTAGAAAGATAGTTATAAAAAGGTAATAATCTTTGTGATTTCCTTTCCCTTATTCCCTTCAGGCCAACCTCCTGAACAGAAGAAAACCTAAATTGTTGATGCATGAGAAAACAAATACAGTGCTTTTATACGTACTGTAGTTTGAGTTTTTCTCTATAGCACTCCCTTAAAAACACTATTGCATAGTTATCCTAATTACATGGTTGCTGTCTGGCTAGCAAAAGAAGAGTTCAACAATATAAGCTTCAGCAATTTTCTAAAAACTGCATTGGACTTTGATATTATTTTCTCTAGTTCTGACCTTAACCTGGGACTGAAGGTTATCTAAAGACAAAAATAGACTCAATGCTGTCTACTCTGAATTTTCTGCAGTAATAAACATTGGTATGTTTGTGCTAAGACTTTAAGGTTTCATACAGAGCCAGCCAGAATTTCTGTCCAGGACCTCAGTTCTCCCATTCATAAACTGCATTAGTCACTGGATTTGAGATCTGTGGATGCCATGTGCCATGAAAAAGTTACCAAGCATCATTGTCCATGTGTTTATTTCAATGTTAAGAAGATGCCATCTTCTATCAACCTTTGCTTGGAAGTACTTAGCTGTACTGCAGGGAAGCACAAGGAAAAAGGAGCTGGTTTTTGCTTTTTGGTAGTTCATTTTCTTCCTGCGTAGGGACTGTATGGATTTGAGGCTCGCAGGTGGAGCTATAGGCCGTTGAGGAACAGGATGCTCTAGTGTCCTTCTCACACTAGGGCAGAAGAATACAGACTCCTTGACTGGAGGACCCATTTCAGCCCACTGTGAGCAGTCCTGCTTCCAGAGCCTGGTCCAGCTATAGAAGAAAGTTCAAATGAATTCAAATGAGGTGGCAGCATCTGCTGATTTGCTTGTCTTTCATTTCAACTTTGCAGAAAATCTTGGCTGGCATCACACACTGATGTTTTTCTGTAAATGTTATATTTCTAGCATGTCACAGACATGGAAGAAGCTAAAAATTGAATATTTTGGATGTAGCTATGTGATGTTTGGGGCAGAAGCCAGAGACCTGGGCCTGTGCTTTAGGACAACCGGGAACTGTGGAGATATGAAAGGCAGCAACAAGTGTTAACTTGGGCACACTAGTGTGAGCTCAATATGATGCTAAAATGACTTCTGCTTTCAGGCTGCTCAGAGCATGGGCAGACCCTGCTCTGCTCCAAAAACGCAGCTGAGACTTACCTTGTAGTCTGAGGGGAAACAAAAAATGTATTCCTGTGAATTAAAATTCCACATTTTTCCTTTCAAGTAGCCAAGAATTCAAAGAATTCCAGAATCCAGATACTTCAGAGTTTTCTTCCAGAATATGATTTTTCACTTCTCTGGATTTCTGCATCACTTTATCCAAAAATAACCAGGGAGCAGGGGAGAAGAGGGAAGAATTTCAGGAAGGAGGGATATACTTATGAAAAAGATATAGATCTGTAAAGCTGGACTACCCCACTTCGTAGTACAAGCCAGCTTTTGAGCCAATGGACGTAACAAGCCCAGCTATCCCCTCAGGGAACTATAGGCTGCAAAGTGGAAATGGGCTGTCTGGTTCCGTCTGTGCTGGAGTAGTGAGAAGAGAGAGATGCCTTGTTTAATAAACATATGCTAGAAGTGTGAAAGCTGCAGTAATTTGGTTTCTAAGCCCTACCCACATCTCCATTTCACAAATTGTCTCTTTCATATGGATATAGAGTTGACCTTGCAGGCTTTTAGGCTTCAAGTGAACAGGGTCACTCAGGGCCCAAGCCACCGCTCAACCTCCCCCACACATACCCCAGTTATATCTTTTTACTATCTCTGCTGGACACCGCACCTTTCTGTAATTATAAATGTCTGCTTTCTGTCACTTCAAAGGTTTCCCAGCACTGGGAGTCCTTCTTCAAAGACTTTACATCGCTGAAGAACCTCTGTCATTGACAGGAGGTCCGTCTTTGAAGTTTTTCATGCCATTTATTGATTTCCCCTTTTTAGGATGTTCATATTAGAAAATATTTCACTGTGTGTGAAAATCTGTATATTTTTATGTTGTTGAGGGGCTACCTCTTTGAAGAAACAACACTGTTGCAGCAGTGCCTCCGTATGAAGAAATCCGACAGTGTATCTGCTGTATGCTTTATGTCCCTTCAAGCTCTCATTTTTAGAAACTTCCTCTCTTTGTTTCTTTTCTACTTGTAGGTACTATTTTAGGTAATTAAGTCAGTGTGAAGCTGCATTACCTATGTGAATAGGCCTAATTTAATGGTCTTATCCGTGTACTTAAAACTTTTCATGTGCTTAATATCCTATTGAATTAGCGATGAAAAAGTGAAAATAATAACTTTGAGCAAATTAAAATGATGTATGTGTATTTAAGTGACAACTATTGGGAAGTGTTGTTATACTGTTGTTCCTATAAGTCTGAATTTTCTTAAGTTTATACATAAAGGCAACAAAATTCTACAATTTTAAACAGGAGGATGACTCGAATACTTTCAGGTAACCGTCGTTAACTCTTTGCTAAATTGCTAAAAGGATTCGTGTGAGCAGCCGCTGTCAGCTTCAGTGCAAACTCAGTCTCTCAGCATAACCTGCTTGGAGAGTGATGTGAGTGGACTTAGCACTGGCAGGTTCATGGAAGCTGTTCTGGCAATTCAGCTGAGGCAAATAATGAACGCCTGATGGGTGGAAAGATCTTCAATGCTTCAGCTATTTCTAAAGCACTCTCTGATTCTGTTCTAATGGGCAATTTTGATAGCTCACATTTTTGGATACTCAAGTCATACTTCAGGTATCTGACTTTTTTTTTTTTTTTTGGTGGGGGGGGTAGTTGGTAGTTTGTGTTGGGTTTTCTTTTCCTTGAGGCTTGACTCCTTTTATTTATTCCAAGGGTGCAGACTTTTTTGTATATACCAAGGGGGCTTTTGTTGGTGTTATCTGCAAAATGTCTCTGAAAATTAAGGAAGTTTGGACATTTCAAGGGAAAGATGCCTTAAACCAGCCACCACTTTGCTCGTTTCAACCTTTGACACTATGAAGAGTTTCAAGGTCTTGTCTTCTGAAAATGTTTACCTTGTGAGGTGGCTTCCTGGGTAGGGTAAGTTCACATTGCTCATATATTCTTAAGAGGAAACTTTTGACCTTGGATTACTTCAAAGATCTGACAGATTCTCTCCCTCTCTCCCTCCCCCCCCCCCATTTTGTCAGCTCTCCTGTCTTTGCACATAGGTTAATGCAGGGCTTTTGTTCTTCAGGATCAAAAGCTAGTATTGCCTTATTCTTTGTATGCCCTAAAATATCATAGTCTGCTCTGATCCATTGAAAAACAATGCAAATAACTGCCTGGGGTATATACGTGACTGAATAGAACATTCTTGAATAACCGTAGTGTGTTTTAAAACAGAAAAGTTTTTTTCCCCTAGTGATAAGGTTGTCTTTAGATACATTTAAAGGCTATCTTCACTGGGAAAGATTGCAGTGGTTCATTGTGTCTGAGAGATGTGCTGTTAACATGGAGCTGATCTCTGTGTGCATGAGAGATCTGACAGTTCTGTACTCAGAGCGCACATGTGGACTGGCCCTATGTCACGTACACAGTGAATTTTTTTGTCATGAGGAAGCATCAGATCTGTCGTGCATGTGGGGTATGTGCAGAGAACGCACTGGCAGTGCTGTGGATACACAGAGGAGATGTATGGTATACGTTTTGCAGGGACATCCTGCCTACCCCACGTTCTGTATTCCTGTGCTGTAGAAGCAAGCAAGGCAGAGCAGGCACTGCCCAAAAAGTCCATTTTTCTAGGAAACTACAGGGTTAGTTGGGCTGTGTGACACAGGAACTGGTGGGTGAATGACTGAAGTTGTAGATTTACCCAAAACTCATTGCAGAAGTATATGTATTGCTAAAATGTTTAGAGCTGTCAGGTATATTTAAAGGAATACATGACTTTGAAAATGCAGAAAGATATGTTTTATTATTCATACAATACCTGGGCAAATGGCCAAATATTTCTGTCCTTTTTTTTTTTCCCCACAAAGTTTTATCAGATCTGTTTAAAGCTTTAGTATGGCAAAACATCTGCAAAACTGACTGATGTGGTGATAAGTGGCATGGAGTACCCACATACGTGCATGTCATGAGGATAATCAAAAATGAGCCTCAGTCAGACACCCTGAAGGTAATGTCCTTATACTGCAGCAAATATGATCCAAGTCTGCATTCCATGGCTGCAACACTCCTATTTAGATTCATGATATCACAGTCTCACATTCCTCTTGTGATATGAAAAAATTATAAAGTTACTGATGGATTTTCAGTTTATGCAGAAGCCATCTTCCTTTTTGGGTGTTACTTACAATGACTGAAGTAATAAATTCTAAAGGTATGTTGGTAAATTAAAAATCCAGCTCCTCTGCTGGAGCCAGGCAATCTACAGAAGGAAGCATGTATCATCGTGTTATTAGGATAAGTTAATTCAGACCAAGAAGCTGATGTTGCCTAGACTAAATACATTTTAGCTTTTACAGGGGTCGCACCAAGAGAATATCCTGACTTCATGCTCAGAGACAGGAGGTTACAGTTCTCCACAGCTTAAGTGCTTCATATCTCCACAGGCTTAATTTGGCAGCTTCTGCTGAAAATATCTACAGAGTTGCTGTTTCTGAAGTTATCCTGATTTCAAACTCTGCTTTACTAAGGTAACAGACTGACTTCTTTTGTAGCCATCTGGAGCTGACTTCTGTTGTTCATATACCAAGTTGAGCTGACACTGTGGTAGACAGGGAAATGGTAACTTCTCATCTCCTTGTACAGGTTTGTCGTGTTCCAGCTGAGACTTCCCTACCTACATTTTCTGAAATATTCTAAAATAGTTGCCAAAGTATGGAATTGTTACTGGTTTACTGCTACTCTTCCTAATTAAAATTATCCGTAATAGTTGATAATCCCTTTACTCCTTTTGTGTTTCCATCTGGAGCCAAAAGGACTCTTCCCACTTCTATTAATTTTCTGGGCTTGTGTAGTGCAGAAGTGCTTGCTACCACTATATAAAAGAAATGACCAGCCCTCGCTGTGTCATCAATCTTTTTATAAGCTTTGATGACACTAGCTTTTAACAAAGGAGGAAATTTATGTAAATGAGATTAATATATTTTTCCTTCTAGTGAGTTGTCATTAACATGTCTTGAATATTAAGGAAAGAGAGGAAGGGGAAAAAAAGAATATTAAGGAAAGAGAGGAAGGGAAAAAAGTTTGGAGTATATTATTTCTCTCATACAGAACTGTTTACAGTTTGCATAGAATAATTATCTAAAGGATGGCTGCTTGTAGTGCTCTTCTCTGTGCATCATTAATGATACTTCTTTCCTTGTCACTAGATTTAAACTGTAGCATTGTAAGACAAACATCCTCCTTCAGCTGCTTCCATTATACTGCATACTATTATAAAATGAAAAGGGACTGTTGTACTTTATCTCTTTTTATATTATAAAAATAATGAAGAGGATAATTATCAAGGCTGTAGTGCAATTTCATGGCATTGCTGTCAGTTACAAACTGCTTGAGCTGCATTCCTTTGGTATAAAATGTCAAGAAAACCCCATGATTGAAATACAGTCATCTAATTAATTTCTCTCTATTATTACTTTCATGGGCTGTGTCTGTGCAGAATACTCGCTGATGGTTAATAAAAAGAGAATGAAATGTAGACAGTCCAGTTTTAGCTTTTAAGTTCTGAGTATCTTTCCATGCCCATCCTTTCATTGCGCTGATAAACACAAATTAGCAGACTTTAAAAATAAATAAAAAAAGGCTGAAACTTTGTCTAGCAATCTGTGCAGAGCCTTTGCTGAGTGTCTGTTTTATCATCTCTCTCTCCACTAATTCAGTTCAAAGCTGAGTGTTTATATTTGAAACCTTACTGGTATTGCCAGTTTCTTGATGTGCACCATTTCTACCACAGCGTACTGGGTTGTCTGAAGCCCTCTGCCTTCTTTATACAGCTGGACCTTAACGTTTGTTATGTCGTGTAATCCTAGAGATATCACTAGGCCTATATACACCAATAGGAACGGTCCTGTTTGTATGAATACCAGCCACTTTCCTGATTTTTGGTCACTGAAATTGCATTAGTAAAAATGCCAAGATATCTCTGCATCCAGATTTATCACCTTTTTTTTTTTTTTTTCCCTTAACATTAAAAAGCAAGCTGTTTATATGCTACCAGTGGGTGGTGGCTAGCTCCAGCCTGAAGGTGGTCACTTGCTTCTCTTGCTACTAAGAAATGCCAGTGCAGTCTGTGCAAAGAACTGAAAGCATGGACACCATATATGTAGAAGCTAGAAGAAGGGCTGCAGTTCTTATTTGGAGGGAAACATCTGGAATACAAGTACAGCCCTGCTGTGTAGCCCTGTAACTTACCCAGCGCTTACCATTTGCAGAACCAGTTTCTGTGTCAGAGTTCAGCTGTGCTGTATGAAGATGTGGGACATCCAATTGACTTCTGCAAGCCCAGCGTCCCACGTGAGCTGAAGCTTACTTGTTTTGGTACTGACAGCTGCAAAAGTTTGAATTTACACTGTAGCTCCGTTAAGAAATGTGAGAGTTCCCCCTTTTCACAAATAACAGAGGTTGTCCTAAACTTTGTCCAAAAATTGTAAATCTCTTTTTCTCCTGCTTAGTCAAGCTGGGTGCCATAACACTAGAGTTCCCCTGCCAAGACCATTAAGATGTATTTTATTATCACAATTTTGAGCATCTCATGGTATCTTGTGCAAGAGATTAATCCTATTCACGTGGTGGGGATCTGTTTTATGCAAGGGTATTTTGAGTTGCAGGGGAATTAAATAACTTGCCCAAAACCATGGGAAAAGGCTGAGGCAAAAGTGTCCTTAGCTCTTAGATCACAAATTAGAGTTTGAACACCTGCATGTTCCTTTGTGCTCACACTTTGCTCGTTTTAGGGCATTAAAAGTCAAACCCAAAATCATTTTGGGTAAAAGTGTGGTCCCTTTGGAACTGATGGTAGTTTTTACAGAACCTAAGGGAGGCCAGGATTTTGCATGTGATAGATTGGTATTTTACTGTAACAACACTAGTTAATGCAATACACTCAATAGGGAAATTGTCCTGTGTCCTGCTTTTCTCTTTTGTTTGAACTAATGCTATCAAAATGTTCTAGCAAAGTATTCGGGCGGCGGGGTTGGGGGGGATGAGTAAAAATCTGGACATTTTGAGGGTAAAGACTCATGTTTCAAAACCGATGGCACCCTTCCCCAGTTTTCTGCTAGACCAGATGTTCTTACTAAACTTCTTGCCATTTTGCATTTCTTGTTTTTAAGAGAAATCATAGTTTTTCAAAATCCCCTGCAAAAGTTCATTAGCATTGATAAGTTCTGCTTTCCACACATGACACTGCCTCCTGCAGGCTAAGCTATAAGTACCCAATATAATTATGGCAGACCATAAATAATGAATATACCTATCAAGGCTTTGCAGGATTGCTTGTGATGTGAACATAAAACATTCTGAGAATAGGAGAGGCAATTGCTTGGTATCAGCTGTTTAATTGTCTGATTTATAGAGAGGGAGTTGAGCCTGGGTTTGGGCCATGTAGGACATTAGTTATTTCTGGAGGTTTATGCCTGAATGAGTTTAAGTCCAGTCTGGGATAGACATTTGTGCAAAATCAAATGTTGTTTTTGTTCCTCTGCTGCTGTTGCTGCTGTGCTGCAAATCCTCCGAGTTCTTCTGGAATCACTGAAATTAGCCGGCTGTGTACCTAGAATGGTTGGCAGCGTGGCAGGGAGCTGCTGCCAGGTATTCCTGGTACGTTTGGCAGCTCAAATGAGGAATGAGTTAATATCTTTTTCCAGGGCTCAGTGTTGCATTTAAGCAGAACCCTGCGCTGGAGGGTGCCGCATCCCTTCAGTCATATTGCCTCAAGGAATCATGTCTCAAAATGCAGAAGCCCTACTAGGTGTCCTGGCAGCACAAAGAAGTTGTCCCTTTGCTGCTCCACTTCAGGGGATGAAAAAATCTTTCTGTTAGTATAGTCAGCCAATTCTGGTAGCCAAAACATTGGGTGAATTTCAGCCATGGTCCTGTTTTTTTCCTTGCTTCTTCTGTCCTTCTGCATTGTGTGCAGTCGTAGGAGGGCGTACAATGGAGCTTGATCCCTTCCTATTTTCTGTTGGTAATAAATCTGTGGGACGTGGATATCAGCTAGTCTTCAATTTGGACTGTGCAAAGAATAGTGAAAAGTACTAGATGTCGATTAGAAGAATATAATTTTACAATATCATTTTCTTGTTAGGTCCATAAATGAAAATGATGGTGCATACAAGTATCTATTTTATTTCCTTTTTATTTCACATGTGGTCCATTTAGTCCAGTGACTGGGAGGAACAAGAAGCACCTGCTTCAGAGGAAAGTAAAATAACTCTACCATCAATAGTTACAGGATAATCTGTCCTCAGAGAACACTTTTCTCTTACATTTCAGAGACAGAACTGGGATTCCTGTATGAAGTTTATATCTTTCCCAAACTTCTTATTGTCACAATCTAGAGGTATCTTCGTTTTGCATCTGTCATGTTCAACAAAAATTTCAAAACAGATTGTGAGAGGGTGACTGGAATCGTCCGATTTTCTAAAGGGCAAATGTTTGTCTTGGTCAGAGTAGTGAATGTCTGGAGTCACACTATTGCAGTCACTTGAGTTACTCTTGTTTGACAGTGATGATATGGAGGAAAACTGGTGTCCAAAGACACTGCTTACTCTTGAGTGGTGGGAAAAAAAATTAAAAAGCCCCTAATGGCAATAGGGAAATCTGAAGCCCTTCTAAATCTTAGGCATGCAGCTAGGTTTTGGTAGGAAACTCAAAAAGGAAAGGAGTCCAGCTTGTAAATGGAGATTACATTAGGGTCTGATTTGAAAGTGCATTTGGAAATTCACTATGTAGCCTATCGTAAAACAAATCCCAAAATCAGTGAGGTTATATGGAATGGTTCCCTGATTTGAGCATGGTATGGTGTTTCCAAATGACTGTTCTGTGTATTGTGCTTTGCCAAGCTCATTTTGTATGATCTTCAGTGTGTTACGGGCTTAAAGTGCTTGGTCATTATTTTTATCTCAGGGAGTCTGTTGATTTTATGATCTGCATTCCCCTTATGAACTCTCCAAGTCTAATTTCCTTGCTTACCTTCAACTGAGGCATTTCATAGTTATACAAATATGTGTTTATCTCTTTCTCTGCTTGAGGCTGTTCCAAACTGCCAGGATCTCATGGAGGGCTAATTTCAGTAATGTGTAACACTCCGAATGCATCTGCAAAGGTGGCAAGGGATAGAACGCACAGAAAATACTCTGTAATACTTTGGGAAGGGAATACCAGTGAAGAACAGGGACAAGAATGTCAAGCAAAGCCAAAGATTTGCCAAATCTGACAAATTCAGCATAAATTTGTAGATTCTCTGTCCTCCTGACATGAAAAGCTGTTTACTTTCAGGACTTGCTCTGGATATGTAATTTATAACAAAAGTCACTGACTAAATGACTCTCCTGGATCTATTTCACTTTCTTCTGATCTCAGCTTACAGATTGATCCTCTTTGTGGATATGCTTTACAGTTGTCCATTTTGTTAATTCTGTTTCACTTTTTCCCTGAAACTGGGGGCTTTTACTTTCAGATGCCATTAAATGCCTTTCCTTGAGAATGTTGGCTGCTTTCAGTGTACCATTGGATCCAATAGCTGATACCCTAGCTCACCATCTGGCAGTAGATTTTTCCTGCCCTTGTGTTCATGAAAGAATAGTTTGTCAAGAATGAAAATAAAAAGAAAGAATTTGATGTGTTATGGATAGCTTTTCTGGAATCTCCATGTGAGCAACTGGCGAGACAGCTGATCTGGTTTTGTTTATATTGTTTTGGAACAATCTCTAAGTATCATTTAGTTCTCTTACTTATTATTTAGGACCACTTTAGACAAGTAAATAATCCCTTTGACCTCAGTGAGACAATTAAAATGAGTGGGTAGTATTTGGCTTTAGATTACTAGGTGCTGGAATCGGTAAGAACAAAGCAACAGCAGGTTTTCCCTCTCCTCCATACATACATACATACATGGAGTGCTTAACAAAAAAACCAAAACCAACCAAACAAAAAATAGTAAAAATAAAAAATGCCATGGCTCTGTCTTGGTGGACCAGAAGTTATTTGTAGTGTAAAACCAAAGTCAATGCCTTTCTTCACTCAGGAACCTTTACTACTTTGTATTTTTGTCTTTGCTGTTTGTGATGCAATGGTCAGTAAACCAGCTATAGCTTGTAATTTCCGTAATCTAAATGTTTTGATGTACACTTAAAATGTGTAAATGTACGTAAATGTGTGCATGTACACATGTACATGTGTACAGAAAGGAAAGAAGCAGCAATTGAAAACGCTGGGGCAAAGTTTGAGTATAAAGGGAAGGATAGATATAAGGAAGGGTGTCATCACACAGCTTTCATTTTGAAATTATTGTTGTGTTGAAAAAGAAATGAGAATGATCCAGTACTAAAGCAACAGGATGGTGAAATTATCCAAACATTTGAATTTCCAGCATGCCTTCATACAGTGATAAAGCCCATATCCGGAGCCTGTATTCTTACTTTAATGATTATGACAATAAGATCAAGAAATCTGATATGAAACTTCCTCATAAGAATGACTTTAAGAGCACAGCACTAGCTGTGGGATGGCTGCAGATGGGGAAGTATGTCTCTCCAAGTTCAGCATTGTTTTAATGCTAAACATGTTTCTTCTCTCGTCTGCCTCACTCAGCTGTATCGTCTGTGCCACTATGCTAGAGTTGGCCTTAATAACTACAAATAAAATAAAATTAGACCCTTGCCTTTAAAATCTGAGATAACTGTAAAACTGAAATGTAGCTGCGTGGCTCTTACACAACCTATTGGAAATGAAAAAAGGGACATTTTAAAATTTCTTCTTAGTATTTCCATTCTGATTCTAATGAAAAGCTTGAAGATAGAAGAATGTTGGGGGTGGGGGATTTGGTCCCAGATGGTTTGAAACATTAAGAAATACAAGGCTGGAGTCTGGCATTGCTGCAGTCCAGGTAAAACAGCAGGAGCTATTGTAATACAGTGAGGAGGATTCAATAAATCTGAAACTGTTACAGCAGCAGTGGGGTACTTTCCACATAATTCCCATTTCTTTGGGAACAATTTTGTAATTGAAAGTATTTATTTATAAAGTAACTGGCAGAAGGAAGTAAAAGTGGCAGTGTTTTCGGTTCTTAACTAGTAATCATAATCTAGTTCAATTCAGGGTAGAACAGCTACAGTAGCAGAAGAGAAACACAAGATAATAACAGTCTGAGCTGAGAATACTGAACATCTTGTATTTATAATTGCATCCATCTTCTAAATGAACAGAAACTTTAATTGAGGAAAAACTTATTATGGGAATCACTAGCAAAAAAAAGCTGTCTTATGAGCCTTAAATAGACAAATGTTATTTGTCACAAATCAAATTTGTTCTACTAGTTTGGTAAAGTGAAAATAAATCCATCAGCAGAGCTTTTTGGAGCTACAGATGTGTTGTGTATGCCAGTGTTTTCTTCTGGTAAGGAGCTATTTAATAATAATTTTTCTGTGCAGAATTCTGGGTTTATGATATAATAAAAATTAATGTAATTTAGTCTATTTTCAACACATTACAGAAAACTTTATTAGTAGTAAATTTGGAGCAGTTATTGGTTAACAGTGTATCTTGGGTTAAATAAACTTCAAGATCAAAGGCTGAGGAATTGATAGCAAAATAATACTGTGAGAAGGGGCTGAATGCTTCGAGACGATGAATGTCTTTTGAGAAATATCAGATGACTACCTAGATCCTATCCAGGCAGAGGAGAGATTGGTAAAACCTTAGAAAATGGTCCCATGACCATTGCAAATGTTATTGAAAATAGATGCTAAGCAATGATGCCACTTGTTTTGAAATATATCCCAAATTGCATTTAATTTCCCTCTAGTGAGACAGAGGCAGAGGATGGACAGTGAAACAGTGCAACGTGTATGAAACATGGAAATGGAAAAGAGTATTTTTTTATTGCATGTAACTATCTTGTATCCAGTTTCACAAAGTAAGATATTACACAGCCTTGCTGTCTGAGCGTTGTATTTCTCAAATATTGGGCCAAATCACGTGTGGCATGTGAGAAAAAGGGTTTTACCCCCTTGTTCCAGTGAGTTATTCTGCCACTCCCTGAGCAGAAAAGAGGATACTGGTTCTTCAGATATGGTTATACCCCCCCCTTAATAAAATGTAAAGATTAGCAAAAAAAAAAAAAAAAAAACACAAAAAAAAAAAACAAACAAAAACAAACCCCAGAAATAGAGATTTGAGTCTGCCTCTGCAAGTTGATATGCTGGGCTGCTGAAAGGAGAGCAGTAGGTAGACTATTGTATTGGGACTCTCCTCCCAGTTTAGAAAGATCTGACACTACTGTTTCCATCCTTCATTTTAAAAAGATTTTAATAGTGTTGTGGGGTCACTGTCTAAGCATATTGGCCTTCGGTTTAATTGCATTGCAGCACAAAAAAACCTGCTAGATCGGTGGTGTTTCTAAACACATAGACTGGATAAAGCTACCCCATCAAATTAGCTAATTATACTATATGCTCATCCAATTTCAGCATTTCACACTTTGCAAAAGAGTGGGCAAAGTCTCATCTACCATGTCAGCCTCTATACACTACAATCATTAAATCCAGTAATAAGCTTGGATGCAAATGTGACTAAAATAATTTTCTAAAGAAAAAGCTCCTAAAGGAAGAGCTTATTCATTGCCATACAACTGAATCCTGTTTTCACAACTCCTCTATGTATTCACTTACTTTAACAAACCAGCCTGAATGATGGGAGAATCGGAACTTATCTATAATTTGATTTGTTCCTGGAGTCCAGGGGTACAGCTTTTCCAACAGCACGGATTACGTCCTTTTTACACATGGAAATTGAGCAGAGGAGCACAAGCAATTTCACAATAGCTCCCCTTGTGGACAAAGTGCTTTGGAATAAAAGATACTTTAGTCTGGAATAATTAGCGCACTGATTATTCTAGAACAGAATAAGTGCGCTAATTATTCCTACAGTGTCCACACAGGGACAAACAGAAAGCTATTGAAGAATGGCTTATTCTGCAATAGCTATTTTGGTCCATTTCCTCATATAGGCAAATCCTGCTGGTGGTGTCAGCAGGTAATGAGCGTATAGACGGAGAATGTGGATGTATTGCATTAATGATCTCTTCCCATTAGTGTTTCTTTGTGGTTCACTTTTGTTCGCTTGCAGAGTTAATTGCTTAAAACTCCCTCTTAAGTCAGACACATTTCTAATCCTAACTTCCCAGTTCTTACACAGAGACCCTCCAAACTCTTTTGCGGGTGACCCAGCACCAGCCAGCTGAGCAAATCAATGCTCATATCTAACTGTTTAAGTGAAATTGTTGGTTTTCACTGGAATGTATTTGTTTTTCTGCTAGGTGTTAAAGGTTATGCTGCATTGAAGACCATTTACATATTTTCCCCAAGATCACTTTGCAAAATAGATTTGAAATCATTTGAAAAGCTACTGGAAAATTCACCTGTGTGATTATTGTTTCAAGAAGATATAAGATCCATCTGTGTGGAGAGCTGAGGTACTGGTGGAAGGGTAAGAGAAGGGTCCATTAGATCCCAGACTATATTTCTCCCTGATATTAAATTAACACTCAATATTTAGGCAGTACTTCATATCTTTAGTTCTAAACTAAGCACATTTTCACCCAGGTCACATAACCATTGGTATCGATACTCTTATCTTTGGCTTACTCTGCATGCGCCCTTTTACATTTAGAAATGGTTTTAAAAGAATGTTTCCCTCTGTTACTAAATTTCCCCACTAAATTGACTACTACGTTCCCAGTTAAAATCAGGTTTCACTCAGCATAACCTTCTTTTTCTAATACTGTGTCATAAAACCGTAATTTAGGTGATGCTAGCTCGCAAACATGAGTTAGCAATATGCCCATACTATGATTTCAAGAGAGCAAATTCTCTTGTCATTGGTGAAGTGCAGCCTCTCAAATGAGTTGGTATGTGATAATATTTAGAAATCTGTTGGCATGTTAAGAGAGTGGGAAATGCTAGGAATAATTTTTTTGTCCCTCCTCTCTTATTGTGCAGTTCTGCTTCTCTTTCCTTTGTGCAGTATCAGTGGAACAGTATGCAGATGGGTCCATAACTGGAAACATTCTAAAAATACTCTATTGGTGCCAAACACTGGGAAAAAACCTTATTTCTCTTCATTTAGAGGTAGAGAAATGAACTTTTTGGTTCAATAGCAATTCAGGCAAAACTATTCTTTTACTACTCTGATCATCTGAATAAAATGCTATACCATAGCAATAGAATGTCTTAAGGATACAATGCCACTTTTTCACTAAAACTTAAGATGTTATACATGTTTGCAGCTGCAAAACTACTCATAGTTTGTCCAGCTGAAATAACATTCTGAAATATAGCAAACCAACAGATTCTCTCGTGAACTGCCTCCTCTCATTTGCAAGGGTAAACAGAACCTCAGACAACTGGAGGTTGTCTCGTATTCCACCCAGACAATTTAGGGACCTGTCCTGATCTTTTGTATCTCTCTTTCCCTCCAAATCCTTTATGATGCTCAAGGAACAATCACTTTCTATATTTTTTGTCCATTACATGTACTCAAGCCCAGTCTAGGCTTGTGTGTAGATTTAGGCTTTCTCTGTAGAACCTCACCAAGTGATATGGAAGAATTTTGCAGTTCCCTGTGAAGAGTCACATGTATCAGGAATTTTAAGGGATGAGAACCTCACTGTGTTTGGGGCAGCCCACAGCTGATTCTACTCTTCTCCTGTAGAATTTTGCTGTATGACATTTTGTGTCCCAAAGTACAATAGATGCTATAACTTGATCCAGGTACTTAAAAGATTGGAGGTGGGAGTGTTTAGATGGTAGTGCAGCAGGTACAAGAGAACAGAAAGTAGCTGACAGGAGGAGGAAGGGAAAAACACATCCTCATTATTTATAATGTAGAGAAAAGCTGCAAATTTAACCCTGTGTTTCCTATCCCATGTGTTCTCTTTTTATTGCTCTCCAAGTACAGAAATGTTTCTAGTTGGGTCCCTTCTTGGAGAAGAGATGGGAGTCCGACTCTGTGCAATATTCATAAGTGTGAAGCTATCTTCACACATGCCTCATAGGCATGAAGCCCTACCAAGCAGTCATGGGAACGTTTTCCCACTCCACTTTCTTGGTAGCTTTACACATTTTTATACAATCAGGCCATAGGGTTCCACAGATTCCTCCTTCACGATGTTGCTGAGCTCAGCAGTGCTGTTTTGTTCTGCATGAGCTTTAACTTGGAGAGAGGGAGGCTGCAGAACAGAAACAAAAGTAACTTAGAGTATCATGAGCCTTGTGGGAAACTTCCTTCTAAAGAGTTGTGAATGATCAAAAGATCAGAAGTTTCCTTTACCTACCTAATGATCTGTAGAGTCTGGAACTGCAGAAGTGAGGGGATTTTCTCTTTGCAGAACAGAAACTTTTATTTGAAGTGGTAAAAGCTCTGGATCTGCTGCTTTCCTGTGGGCATCACTGGTGGGCATTCCAATGGTGCCTTTCTTTGGAATTTATAAAGTTTGTACTAATTTTTAAAATAATTTCTCTAACAGTTATGGAAATTAAACATGTAGGGGGTTGGTTGTTTGGGGGTTTTCTTGGTGTGTGGTTTGTTTTTTTTTTTAAAAGGAAAAGGAAAAATCTATTCTGGAATGAGCAGAGAGAAGTGACATTATGCAGCTCAGGGAACGTGAACCTCATCTGACCTAGGTAACCAGTTGTTTGGGTTTTGACAGATCCACAAATTTAAAGCAAGGCAGGTTCAGACATTCATAAATTATCATCATATTTTCACAGAGATTCTCAAGATCTTTGCGAAAAACTTACCATGAAATGTGCATTCACTAGGCATCTGTCATCATTCTCACTGAACAAATGCTGATGCTTTAGCTTATTACGGAGTTGGCTGGTTTTTTTACCTGGTTACAATAGAGATCCCATTACCTGAGCCTAGAAATAAAATGAGGGGGAAAAAAAATTATTGAATATATTTTATGTTAGCTGGTGAGTATAATTTGAATCCTCTCAGGCTTTGAGCTCCATTGCTGAACATGTTTGCTGCTCTGCCACTGTAGTTCCATCTCTTGGGAAATGAACGTGCCCTCTTGAGTTGCCTGTGTGCTGGGCAAGGAGCAGCGAGCCAGCATGGTGCCACCCCGGAGCGGTGCTTCCAGGGACAACCGGCGCTCCCCGCTCTGCGCCACCGCGGCTGCACGCAACGTACAGGCAGGAGGGGAAGGACTCCAGATATGGAGGTCAAAGACTCTGGTTCTGTGAGGGTCACCACCACAAACTTCTGTGGGCAGAGGCATGTGATTTTTATGTCTCTGTTTCCTAATCTATAAAATAAGAAACATACATGGAGTGTATTCAGAACAGCTGCAGTAGTTTGCTTCCTCTCAGCTATTCATTAACCTCAGCTAAAACATGTATCTGGCATGGGAACAGCCACAATTCAGCTCAGGGCGAAGGCAAGCAGGCCGGCTTAAACCATCTCCAGCAGTTTTAGCAGACTGACAGCAGTGCTGAAACCTAATCCCGTTGACGCTGCCCTGCTATGGGCTGGGAAGTACCGCAGCTCAGATGACAAGCTGATAGGGGATATTTTTTACTATAGCTGTTTGTGCTGCCCGGAAATACACTCTGGGAGCGTTTATATGGATGCTGCTGGAACTTGTCATAAAACAAGGTGAGACAGTATCAAGAAGGCTAAGAAAGCCTGACCCAATACAAAAATGGTAGTAAACAGTACTAATACATCCTAGTGCTTTTCTTAATTTGTCTAATTCAAAGATCTCTTTTTTTTGGAGTTAGATTTAGATCATTTAAATTCATAGCTTTAGGTCAGACCTATGAACAGTTCTCTTTGTTTTCAGGTAAAATTATTTGTGTTTGTATTTTTGAGGCAGCACTTCTTGCTTATTATCCAAACTAAAGAGCCAGATTCTGCTTTAAATTGCATTAGCTTAGACTTAGAAGGATTCTGCCGAAGCCAGTGCAGTTGCTCTGGATTTACACGTGCTGAAGTCAGCTCATAAATAACTTAGATTTGTGTGATATTTTCTGAGGAGTTCAATGGTATCATAGTCTACATCTACACTAGGAACCTGGGAGCCTGTCCTTGGCCACATCCCAGCTCCTCACTGGAGCAAGACCTTGGCATTCACCGGCCTTTCTCCCCTCCTTTTCCTTGGAAGGGAAAGCTGGGGAATGTGTGCTGGATGGAGCTGAGGCACATTTCGACAGCTGCCTGGTTTGATGAAGAAACAGTGAAGACCTCGGGGCACAGGATGGCACACAATGGCACACACTCGGAAATGCAGCCATAAAATAAAAGCTTGTGATAAAACTTTCCGTGAAGTGTAAGGTCTACGAAGTGTAGAAAGCTTGGCCATTGTGTTTTCTTTAAAGTCTCTGTAGCAGATGCAGCAACTGGGCAACATCAGGTCTACAAAAGAGTGAAGGTGGGAGAGGGAATTAGCCCACCCAAGCTCTTTCCTTCCCTTCAGAGCTTTGCAGTGTGACAATTCCTTGGTGACTGGTCATTTACTGCAGAAGATTCCTCACCTGCTGTCACCTTACCCAGGGTACAAGCAGTGCCTTTAGGTATAACCGACTATGCCAAGGAGTACAGTCTCAGTACAATTATGGACAAAACTTGCAAACAGACATTTAGAAAGTTATTAATTTGTCCTTAACCTCACATAGAGTGGAGAATTCAATGCGTGTGTAAAAATGTATTTTAGGTTGCCTGAATGGTCCAGAAGTGAACTTACCTATTGCATGCAAGTCATGCAGAGGGTCGTGCAGCTTGTGGGAACAAGAAGAGCTCTTGGCAAGTTATGGGAAAGAAAAATGGAAGCATAATGGTGAAATATGAGCAAACAGTTTGTCTGTGATGCAGTACGAGGATGCTCCTTCTCACTTGGAAAACAAAAGTGAGGCTAACTCCACTTCTGCAGTCCCATGGTCAGAAAATGGGTGAGTCTGTATTTCAAGTGATCGCTCCAGTGATGTCATGTCTTGATTTCACCGCCCACCTCTTAAATACTCGACATTTTAGGGAGAATGTAACTGCTTTAAAGTGTTTCATTTTTTCAGTATTGAATAATCTTCCAAATAGAAGACTTTCAGCTTTGTTATTCACATGCATCATCATTTCCTCAAAGCATCTCCTGATTTCAGAGGCCCGCTAACTCCAGAACAATACAAGGTAAGCTGAGATCTGAACGGGTTTCACACTGTCCTAAGCGCAAATGGTTCCTGTTGGACTTAATGATGAAAACCTTGAAGTTGGGATTCTGATCTTAAACTGTGTTTTGTTCCATAGGCATGAACAAAAGCTCACTGAAGTGTCATTTGTGACAAGCCATTTGTTTATTGAAAATAGAGTTATTCTGTTGTTTTTGAAAGAGAGCACAAGTCTGCACCAACTTGGGAGAGTAGCTTGCTCTTTCACTTTCATGCTCTGTAAGGAACTGGGGTGTTTCTCATGTGATAAGTTTCTTGAGGTATTTCTTGAGTAAATAACCTGACTACAGATGACAGATTCCAGTTCTTATTCTTCTGAAGTTCACATTTTCTTGTCTCTGAGGGGGTCACCTGAAGTACTTAGGAAATATGATTGCTTCAGCAGAGAGGGAGACTTCCATAAATATGAAGAAAGGGTAGACATTTATTGTATTTATCTAATAAATAGTTCTCTCTTGTGCATAAGATAAAGCTTTGTAAATGTAGGGAATGCATAATTTCAATAGTAAAATGTCCTAATTATTTTGGCATCGTCAAGGTGTATTTTATGAAGGTGGATGTTTTTCCAGTTCTTAACTCCGTTTGGTTTAATTCCAGGAGACACACAGTCTGTGTCTTTTTGAATTTCAGTGTTACTCTTTCCTTTTCATAGCCAACTTTTCCCTTTCTGAAATGTGTAGCTTGGAAACGAGGTCCTTTTAATGAAGCTTTTGAGTCTCACAAAATATGATTAATCTGATTAGTGGTTCAGACTCTTTTTATGCTTACATTAACTAACACAAAGAGCCCCCCTACAGGTTAAAGTTTAAATGTGGATTACCAGATAAAGCTAGTCCTGACGAGGTTTCTATGGTGCAAGGAAAAATTGAATTTGTCTTTCACCTCATTTCAGCCTTTGTCATCCTGGTTTTTGCCCTTCTCCCTCATTCACAGTGAGGATATTAATTTTGCAGTAAAATCTTTAAGCAATTATGCAGATAGCTTGGAAAAAGCAACACACAAACACAATAAGAAAAGCTTAACTGAAAAATGGACCCCAGATATTCATTAAAACCAGATGGCAACATTCCTAGCAGCATAACTTTGGATGTTTGGACTAAATTTGTATTAATGTGTCACAACCAGATGACAAAAATGAACCACTGTCATACGATTGTATGTATGTATTGTACTTTATATTTACAAAGTAGTGAAGTATAGTAACTAGTCCATGAATGTCTTTTTTGATAAACAGCTAAGAAAGGCTATCCTTTCACACACAAACACATCCATCTTTAGATAGCATTCCTCTGTGGGAGGCTTGCCTTCAATTTAACAGATAATGAACTTCTTCAGATGAATCAGAAAATTGATAGTGAAATGAAGTTTAGTATTTTGCAGTACAGCATCTACCCATACAAGGATGTTTATAGTTTCAAAATGTGGTTTATTAAAATTGCTCATTTTTTTTAGATTTCTCATCAGTCTAGTAACTCTAGCTAATTTTTATCCCTAATCACTTTATTTTGCAGATTATTTTTGTTATTGCTCTTTTAGAAATGGCTATAGGAAATTGGAGAGAAATAGCACCTGCAAATAGCACTTAATTAAAAGCATGATTGTGTACAGGGGCTTCCTGAATATTTCTCCCTGAACAATGAAGATGGAAAGGTGTGTTTTCTTTTTTTTTGTTTGGCATGCTCCATATGATCCAATAAAGCACAACTAACATAGCACGCCAGCCAGGGTAAGCTCCAGTCTCCCCTCAGTGAACACACATAATTCCCATTACTGCTAATGGGAGATGCATGTCCCTACACAGAGGCAAGAGGGATCTTATATGTACATGTCATACATATGAAAATATCTGGCAGGGAGAGAGGTGTCTAGTCCTGACAAATTGCCAGGAGGCATTTTGGTTTTCTGTTAATTATAGTAATTATTTATCATGCATTAAAATAGTGCCCTAAATTTGCATGGCACTGTGTGCAACATAAATAAGCTGTACTCACTACTGAAAGGAACGTACAATGAAAAGATGACAAACAAGCACAATGCGAGGCATTGGTGCATCATCTGGAGTAACAAGAAGTCGTGATCCACTTCCCGGAGATGAGGATTTTAAGACCTGCAGGGCAGGAGACCTGTCCTGGGGCAGGGGGCAGTGTGAGCACAGCTGAGGAGCCCTAATCTGCCAGAAGCGAGGTGAAGGGCTTGGGAAGAGCCGAGGGAATTGAAACCAGAGGCTGGGGAGGGTCTGCCTACCCTCCCGGGAGCGATGGCATGGGCTGTGAATGCTGTCGCTGATGAGAATTAGCAAGGGGATCAGAACAGGCAATGTGCCTGCAGTGCGGGGAGAAGGTAAGCTCAGCAGCAGCTGAAAGGCAGGGCTGAAAGAGAGAAAGCAGCAGTATACAAGCCGAAAGATGAAAGAGTTTTGGCTGAACCAGATGGAAAGCCAGGCAAGTGCTATAGAGGACAGTTTAGCCAGGAGCCAGAGGAAAAAATCTTTTCCGTGACAGAGACAGGGACGTTAATGGTTCACCAGCAAGTCTTACATTAATCCTTGCTTACGTAGCCTTGGCCTTTCCCTGTTGTTGGTTCTGTCTAGACCCAAGAGAATCTAGTTTTTAGCCCGTTTGTAAATACATTTTATATGTTCACACATCTCTGCATGTATCTTATGTCTGTGTCAGGCTACGCCCTATAGGTAGTGAATCTGCTGACCAGCTCCTACAAGTTTTGTGGAAATTGGTAGCAAGGGAAGATGTGCTATTGTTCCTGCTGCAGGAAAGGCTTCTTCGATATCAGGATTCCTTGCAGGATAGAGAATGTCCCACCTGGGGCAGCACTTTCCATTGGAGCTTTGCACCTCCTGAGGTCCCAGGGAATCTAACTATGAACACAAAGCCAGAGAAGAACAGGCATCTTTCATTCTGCTGCTCATGGAAGTACTTGTATTGTAATTGAAATTTAATCTGAGTTCATGAAATGTTTATGAACCTGGAACAATTGTATAAAGTTTCAGTCAGTTGCACTGCATTTTCACCTGCATATTTATTTTTGGGAAGGAACATGGGCCTTCGAATACTGCAAAAGAGATATATTTTTTTATTCTTTTTGAATTTCAAGCTGGTCTAAGGTAGGTTACTGGAAACTCTTGGGTAATGCTCAGGATTAAGAGGAACTGTTTGGACTCTGTTTTCCCGAAAGAAGTAGCTACAAGCTTTCAGCCCTTGTCTTACCTTTGAATAAGTTGAAAAATAATGGATGGCAATAACCAGTGGCAGGCCTCCCAAATTGTCAGCTGAGGGCTTCGTTGTGTATTCTTTCCCCCCAAAGGATTACCCAGGAGAGCGCAAGGGGGAGTGCAACTGCCTAAGTGCTGCTCTAGAGACGCTGGAATGTGTTTAATTCAGCAGAAGCTGAAGGCAGTTAGAAAGCTACATATTCGTTTCCATAAGGAAAAAACCAGCAGACAGAGAAACTACCTGAGGACCTTAGATTACGTGGCTTCTTGAGCTACTCCGGAGATGTAGGTAGTTTAGAAAAATCTCTTGACCTTTTCAGGCTTCCTCCACCATGATGGTTATACGTAGCTGTGTAAAATGATAGGTAGTTTACAGCTTGCCTTCCCTGGGGTGAAGCTGATTTACAACATGCTTTGTGTGTAATTTGGCTATAGAGAGACAGTTTTACACCCAGCTTTCGCTTTTTGGCTATGATGAGGACTGTAAAAATGCTGTGATCTCGGAATGTGCATGTTCTTAATTTGTTTCTTGGAGATGCAGGGCTTGCTGAGACTGGTGGTAGGCTGAGGTAATCCACTGACCTAATACCTAGACCTAGACTGATTAGATAATGTTCTGAATGAATGCATATTTATTTTCCTGAGTCAATGGAGTTATTGTTTCTGAGCCAGTCCTGACTTCCACTCAGTGGAAATATTGGGCGACTGCTTCCCTTCCTCCTCCTCCTCCATCCTTGGGGTCACTAATGCTTCAACTCAATCATGCATTGAGAGATTCTGAAGTAGCAGGCCTTGGCAGAGATCTTAATTATTTTCTGGAAAGTGGACAGGCACACATCCTTACTCCTCTGCTTCATTTGTCTGTCAGAGCTCTCTTATATAACAAATCTATACATCTAATTTACCCTTTTTCCATACTATCAGCACAAAGTGGAATTCACATAGTTAGCAAAGCACCAAGGCCTCACTGCTTTGATCTAGTGCAATTATTCAGGATTCCTTCAAAGTTCTGTACTGATCCCTGCTGAGGCCAGGACTCAAATGAGGAAATGCTGTGGCTTCATGGCCTCCAAGATGGGATTTACCCCTTCCTGGAGGAGCTTGAAGCCTCGTGATTTCTTACTGTGGAAGGGAGGCTCCAGGTGCAGCCTTGCATCAACAAACCAACAGAATCAGTGCGAGTAAAACAGGTCCTGCACCCTCCCTTGCTGCAGCATTATCCGCACTGGGCTTCTCTGCTTGTTCTCTGCTGGGTGCTCTGACCTCTTGCAGCATGGCCCTCAGCTGAAAGCCCGCTTACATCTCTCTGACAGCTGCTTACACCACTGATAGCAACGCCGTCATACCCTGGGGACTGGATCCACATGACAGCTCCTTGCAACCACCTGCAATCAATATCCATTATCCTCTTACCTTGTAGGGCACAGTGCTGATGCTGAGCTGACTGCTCCTATTTTGGACCATTTGGTTGGTACGGTTAGATAACACGGGGGATAGTGTCCCACGTCTCATTAGCTCAGGATGGTAGGCAGGGGTTTTGTATTGCATGAGCTGAGTATAGGACAGCTTGATTTGTAGGAAGGTTTGGAATAGGATAACCATCCACCAAGGATCAGGGAGGACCAGGACTCAAAGTAGGCTGCATTGCTTCTTTTTTCTCCACATATACCTTCCATCCATCAAAACTTCTAAACTTCTGCCCAAAGAACTGACGTGGTGGATGCCTCACGGACCATCCCTAAGAATCCCAGATGGCAACTGTAATTACAGCATATGTTTTTACTGTGCTTAAATTTTAATATCTATTTAAAAAAAAAAAAACCAATGTCAAGGGTCTGCTTATTAACAGGTATTGCCAGAACAGCAAAAAGGAAATGTATTGATTTTGGAAAACAGGTCCAGCATACCATTGATGCTGATATAACTATACTTGCAAAAGCCTAAGCCCACTACCCAGAATATTCATTTCATTATTGCCTCAATGAATAATAGGCATTTGAAGAGTGATTTCTATTAATGAAATAGAACAGAAACTACCACAACAGCTATGTTTTCCTTTCTGTTTATATATACGTATATATACACACACCCCCATAAATCCATACATCTTTTGTCTGTGTAATGACAAAAAATGATATCTATACATGGAGAGTGTGTGTGTGTCTCCCTGTTCCAGAGGAAAAAACTGCCTGTAGGTTCATTCATCCTCTCCTGATTGTTAATTTACAGTAAAGGTCGACCCAGCCTTTACAAAAATAGTTTGCAATATAATTGTTTTTAGAAGGGATTTTTAAGATGACTTTGGAAACATACTGTTTAAACCTATTTGAATCTGTCATAGTTAGCATAATTGATGTTGATATTACTTATAATGTTTTCAGTTACAATTTAGAGAAATGGACACATGTTTTATATTTGTGACTGCATATATTTACAGTTAAGGAGGTGGGGAACAGAATTTAAAGTTCTCTTTTTTTATTAGAAGTGAAAAAAATTAACTCGGCTGTGGGAACGTTTGTCCAAACAAGCTTTATTGCCGGCAAGTTAGCAGTGTATCTTTCCTTTCCCTCCCCCAAACTGTTGATTCCCCCCCCCCCCCCCATCTTGGCTTTTTTTTTTCTTTTTGTTTTCTTTTTTTTTTTTTTTTTGTCAGTTTGATATATATTCACATTTCTCAGCTGATGTTTCTTATTAAATTACAGACACATGTTGAGTTGAATCATTAAATCTCACAAGTTGGAGCCCAGTTTTCTTGCATAAAAAAAATCTCTTTAGATTCTTTAGGACAAAAAGCATCATGTATTTGAGTTCTCCAAAAGCATTTAATAAAGCATGAAAAGATATGACATCAATCCCACTAAAACACAAGGGCAAATGAATGATGTTACTGTAAATCTTTACATCAATCACACCCAGGACTTTCGAAACAATATAGTTTTGTTTGCATTTCAGAAGTGACAAACAACTCTTCTGACTGGCTTAACATAGTCACTTTCCATTAGTCAAGACTAGAAGCAAGTCAGAATTAAAATGTGGCCCTTGGTTGCCAGGCAGCCGAGTTGTCTTGACATGGTGGTTAGTTTCCTTTTCATCGAGTGACAACAGTGAAATGAAAGAAGTTTTGAAAAACTTGATAATGGTTTTCAAAGGAGGAGGATAATTGGTGGGGCTAGCTTGTGCGGCTCTGTGTGGAAACTTTCGTCTGCAGTAAGGGAAGACTGTCACTAAAAATTTAAACTCTTGTACACAAACTTGACCTGGAATCTTCTCCAGGTTTTCACTGGTTCATTTGTAGAACACTTCTCTCAGCCCAAGGGGTGCTGGGATGAAAGTGTTAGGACAGATGGGTAAAGCCCCAAAGGAAGAAAAGAATCAATAGTTGTGATTTAATCCATCAGTGAAAGGGAGGAATTAAGTAAAATCTTTAAAATGGGGAATTTGTAAAAGATCTTTTGATAGTACCTATAGCTGAAAATAATTTATCATCTGATCGCTGTTGAAAGTTAATGGCATTTGGACTTAGAAAAGCATATTTTTGACACATTTGCCAGATACTAAGCAATCTTCCTGCTGTTATTTTTTATATTCTCCAGATAATAGATAATTTAATTCAAACAAATTTCCCCGAGATGACAAAAACCTAAAGCATAACAAGATGATCGCAAGGTAAGCTTTTGCTGCTGCTGTTAATAATGCAAAAACTAATGGCACATTAATATTAATAATCATATAAGTTGATATGAAGTAATATTTGTGTTAAACTGTTATAAAAGTCAAATGTATGCATAGCTGTCCATATCATTCATTTGTTAAAAGAAATGGGGGGGTGGGGGGGAGCTCAGCAAAATGTACCCATAATGAAAGAAGGGACCAATTAGGGTTGGATTAACATTCATGGTTATTTACAGTTGTTTTTGTACTTGTTCTTGTGCTCTGACTTCCTAAAATTTCACAACCCAAAGATTTAGAAAAATGGGGTTGTTTAGACGCGAGGTGCAATGAAGTGGCTGCAGCCATTGTGCAGACACCACCTCTCTCATTATACCCTCTCAATCAACACTCGGCACACAGGAAACCGCAATAAAGCCCATCTGCCACGGTTAATCTGCAGGCAAACCCACACCCATGTCTGTGCCCGTTACTCTCCAGCCTTATTATTCTCAGATCCAAAGCTTCATAAGGGATCAGCCAAAGTCCATTAAAGTAAATAATAGCTAGAAATGACAGGCTTAGCAAGGATTGGGAGGAAGTTGAAGACCAATCTGAGCTGTGAGCTCTGATTAATAGAGAAAAGCATTAGGAGAAAAGGGGAGAAAAATGACCTCAGCCTGCTCCAAAGAATTCCTGAACCTTGGTTGTTAGGGCAAGTGCTACCATCTGAGACGTTAGTGATCCTTGAATTTCCTTCACTTTGATGCAGCTCAAATGGGAAAATTTTGAAGGTTCAGCAAGGCCCCAGACCTCAGCTGGAAAGCCGTCTGGAGTCAACCCTGTCAAAATTCTCTTGTGGAAAAGAAAGCCTTTATTAGCTAGATTGCAACAAAAAACTCACAGCCTCTAATAAGAGAAGAATGCATGCTATAGATTGCATATACATTAATTATTAGAGGGTATTTAATTGTTCTCATCTGTATCCAAACGTATGCAAAAGATCTTTTAAAATACTGGCCAGAGTGTGTTTAAAAAAAAAAAAAAAAAAGGGCACACAAAACCAAAACACGTTCTCATACTGTTTTTCTTTGTTCAACTTCATTTTTAATAGACGATTCAGTTCATTGACAATTGATAGAATACCCTGCTTGGGAGGACTGGTAGATAACGTTGATGCTTGCGAGGATGTTGCATGTAATGTTTGCTCTCCATTATCTCAGCTGTGTACATGAACAGATTATAAAGAAACCAACACCAAGTCAACCCTGCATAAGGATTTCTTTTTCTAGTGCTAAAGAAAATCACTGCTCTAAAAACAGGAACTTGGGCAGTGTGAAAATATTTTTTGCTGTTTCTTTGCATAAATTTCCTACCTCTCTTCCAAGTATACGGTTGGAATATGCTTTATTTTGATTACTGGGGAGCATGAACAGTCATTTACTATTCATCCTAGCACCTACTTTTACTGCTTTTTAAAAATCCGTTGTGCAATTAAGATGCATGTGCCACTGCACCATTGCAACTTCAGCTGAGCAAACCCCTGACAATAAGGAGCTTGTAAGTGATTTTAGATATAGTGAAGAAATCAGCATTGAACTGATGAATCTCGGACAGCAACCCAAGCGAAACTATTCAGAAACATCTGGTGCAGCTGTACAGGTGTTTCTCTGTCCCTGATGATTTTTTGGGGGAAGATATTAATGATCTGAATGAGGGTTTCTTGTCAGGGCAGCTCGTGTGATGTGATACATTCCTTCTAAAAGTTTATGTTACAGTATGCAGTTTTCATAAACAAGATGGAGAGGGTGGTGGTTAAAATGATGACGCTGCCATGATATTGCTGATAACTTAGCTGATGCCCTGCTTGTGTGCACGTGATGCAATTTTCATATTTTAATCTTAAGTAGAACCAGAAATGACAATTATGAAAAGACAAAATAGATACCACCAACAGCTGTAATTGCTATCTACACTGCTCAAGGATGGGCAAAAGACACAGTAAATCAATATTAAGATCTCTACATATGCAGGTATCACAACGAGGACATCATATAACATCATTATAAGAAAATCCTAATAAAATTTGGACAGTTATTCCAAAGAATACATGATGAACATGGAGCGTGTGTGTGCAGCTAACTAGTTCTCTGTAGTTTCAGCTGATGTTTTAAGAGAAAAGAAATTCCTGCCTGGATAAAAGCATAAGTGTCTTTCCATAGGAAAAAAACAAAACAAAACAAACAAAAAAAACCCCACCCCACCAAACACCATGTATTTTAGGAAAAACAATTTTTCTTTTTTTTTTTTTTAAAAAAGATGAATACCAGTGACAATGTCTTTACTAGTGACAATTTCAACGTTTTTCTGTTGGTCATGTAGGATCTATGAGATTGTGAAGGATGAAGTGGCATTGGCATTCTTTTAAAATGAATAAGCTAACATGCCTCTTTTTGTCCTGAAACGTGACATGTTTTATTTGGAACATTGGGCCTAACTGCTCAAACTGTGTGCCTTCTCAAACAATTACATATTAAAAATTAAAAATATTCCCATGTTCAAGAAAATGTACATGGTTTTCCATGGAATGGAAGCAAATAATATTATGATGCGTCTTGTGCATAAGGTTTTGTAGTAATTAAAATACAATGAAATATGAAAATGTTGAATGTAGGCAAGATCTGTATGTCACTAAATATTTGAGACACTAAGATAACTGAAAAACAGCAATAAACAAACTGAATGTGGACAGAAAAGGCAAGCAAATGTTCTGCATACCAACTTCCTAGTAAAAGGAACAAATTACCTCCTTTGCTTTTTTAATTATTTTAAAAACAGCACTATGATATTCCAAGATAATACATAGAAAGCCTGCATATAAGGTCTGACTTCAGCTATAACCTTTTATTATCGTTTTATACAGCTATAAACTTTTCTGCTTAATATGAAAGAGAGTTAGCCCAGCATTTCTAGGCATGCATGTGATGTTGTCCAAGGTACGTTTCCTTTTGACCATGCTCAGACCTATCAAACGCAGTCTTCTGCACTCATCTTTCCACAGTATCGAAAGCGAGGATCACGTAGCACATCACAGGTACCTCTGTGAGTTTTCTGTACTTTTCTTTGCTTTAAGCAATGCAATTTTCACATATACTTCTTCTCTTGTTTCCAAGTACAAGGCTGGCTAATACTGACTATGCGTACAGTACCTTCCTCTAAGAGCTCGGCCTCACGCTGCAGATACACTTGGTTTTGAATATAGACCTAGTCCGATGAATAAGGAGGAGCCAGAACTGTTCAGCAATAATGTTTGCCATTTGTTTAATGAAGGTATAAATAATGCTATAAATTTGAATGGGTTTGGAATTCATTAGTTTACACAGGAATAGAAATAATAATCTCTCAGTAACATTCGATCAAATAATCCATCAATCAAAAGAGTCCATGGCTGGAATCAAACACTTTTCTGTCTGCAAGAATTTAAAAACAAAAACCAGATTGTGGCACTGAGTCCATGTTTCTCTGTTTATTATACAGGAACTCCAGTTTACAGTTTCCTCTGTTGTTATTGGTTAGTCTCCCTTGGATATTTTTGTGCTGGTTATACACTTAAATATATCTGCAGCCCACAGATATTCCTATAAATTTTGTTTATTTTACTCTAAGCTCCTTATTCCTTACTAGAAAGAATATTTTTCATGAAAGATTTAGTGTAGACCTTCTGCTTATAAACATGAATTTGTGCACACAGAGAAAGAGATTTGCCCAATTTCAAAATACAGAGAGAACAACAACTTGTACTCTTCTTCACTTTGTATGCAGTTCACCAAAAAGCGGTGTGGGTTTTTTCCTGTAAACCACCAGAAGATTGTATTTGCTATAGCACGGTCCACAGAATGATGTCACCTCATGTTTTGTGTAACACCTGGCATGTTGCAAAATCCCATATATGTTACACATAACTGGCCAGTTTTAACGAGCGACTGTCTGGGTCTGTTTCAGTACGGTGCAAATGTACAAACTGCGGTTCTGGCTAAAGTTTACTTCTTTTAGTGATTTTCTGGAGGAAAAAGCAGCCTATGCTGGTAAAATGATAATGCTGTATAATTTTAATAGCAACAATTTTCCCTCCTCAGTGAATAGATACTGCATGAAAATGGAAATCTATCAATTCCAACCAAAAGCTAATGACACTAAAATTTTCTGGGCAACCTTCGGCGTAATTTGGGGAAGTTAGGGCCAATTCCCTAGCCATAAGGCATCTCTGGCCTTTACGTTCCCTAGCGTTTTTGACACCCATCACCTCAGGGAGCCAATTCTCACTTAGCCCTATTTACTTGTCGCAAAAGCCCCATTTCTCATTCTATTACACCGCAAGTGGTAAACGCAAAGCCCTTCTCTTCCTTTTTTCCTTATCCCCACTAGCAGAGAGCTTGCGCAGGGCATTATCGCTAGAACCATCAGGAGCTTTTGCATCTGCTCCCTTCCTGAAATAGAAGGGAAATAGAAATATTTGGCCCCGAGATAATTTATTTATATGGGAACAGAAACTTGGTTTAGAGGATCCGTGTCAAGGACTCCCGTGAGTCTTTTAGACACCCCAGGATTACCTCCAAGAGAGCAGGGACTTCATTTCTACTGTAAACACGCTCGCAGTTCACCACAAACATGTCAATAATGGTAACAAATAGCCCCACTATGTCTCATACATCGAGAGCCAGGGGAAGTGTGTGAAAGCTATTTTTAGAGATGAAGCAGGAAGACTCATTTTACGTTGTAACGCAAAGATTAATAAGAACAGAAATTTTTTAAAAATTGTACTCAAGTGTGAGGGGGTAGCATATCAAAAATCTGCGGTAGTAAAGGGGGAGAAATAGGAGAAGCGAAGTGCTGTTTATCCTGCCATTATCTTTCCAGTCTGTGTTTCTTTGGACAGTAATCACGGGACCCAGATGCTGAGGGTAAGTGATATTTTCCCACAAGCAGTTTCTGGCTCGTTGGCGGCTTTTGCAGGCAGTTGTGTTGGCAGCCTTGGAGCTGCCTCTGGCTCTGGATTGTGGCTCTGCGCTTGATGGGCTGCCTGGGCTGCCCTGTGCTGCTGGATGCCATTTCCCTCTGTCAGCCCATGGGCTCTCTGGAGCTTTGCACTGCACAAATCCCCTGAGAAACGGATAAATGGGCTCTCCTGAGGCAGAAAGGGAATCTGTTTCCTGGCTGTTGTAGACATTAGGTGAATTACTACTTCAGGTACTCGGGAAAACTCCGTCCATTTTGCAATTTTTGACTTCCCTGAGCTGTAATATTGGTCACAAACGCACAGCTAGGTACAAGCCCAGGTGTTAGTCCCAGCTTGTTCCCCCACCCCACCTTTTTTTTTTTTCTTTTGAGTAGAAAAAGACAAGTTCTGTACTTCAGGCAGAAATGTTAGGTTTTTTTCTTGTTGTTGTTCCCCCAGATTACCTGTAATTCAATCATGCTTTAAAACAAAAAGTATACAAATTAATCTATTTGTAAGTCATTCTGCATATTCTGGATACAACTATCTTAAACCGCTTTTAATTATTCTATTGATTGGATATGTATGTTGCTATGCAGCCAATATACAAGATTTCTTTTACATATTTATTATTATCTTGAATAAAACTGTAAGAATTATATTTATAAAAGAGATTTCTAAGACTCTTTGGCTTTTTAATAAATCAGGGAATAATATTATACATGTTTTTGCACTGTTTCCCTTTTTTACCCAGTGTGTTCTACTTCATTTGCAGCTGAATTGAAAAAAATACATTTCTTGAGTAGTGATTAACTTCTCCTTTGTGGATTTCTAACTTCCAGTTTATTAATTCTGGATTTTTCATTATAATCAGTAAATTGCATATTTGTCAAATTATTCCAAGAAAAATGCAGAAAATTCTGTTGTAGCTTCACCTGCAAAAACAGATCTCTAGAGGGATTCCTCCCCCCCCGCCCCGCGTGCTCTGTGTGCTTTCTAGTGTGCTAGTTACCACAAAGCTGTGAGATCACTTGTTAGATTCGACTGGAACTGTGTATCATTTTGAGATTACTTTTGTCCACAGAATCATTTCCTGCAAATTCATATACTGAAAATGTTTATTAATTGGTTGTTCATATTCTGTTTGCTTGGATTCTTAAATAGAAATAATGAACTCACTAGAAATAAGAAAACAAAAACCTTCTCAACCAATTTGTGTGAGCTCTTTTACACTTTGATGTCACCAAATCTGTGTAATTCTATCTCTGTCAGGAAATTACCACATGCCAGAGATTCCTGTATGACATGCTGACTGTCCATATTCCTAAAAATGTATGATTCTTAAAATTTATTTTTATTAGGATGACATCAAAGACCACTGTGGATTTCTTGGCCATTGTGAACTGATTGATAATATTTTTATTCACCATTAATTCTGTAAGAATCTAAAAGAAGAAATTGCTCCTGTTTGCAAATAGGCGGTCATCTTTTTAATTTGCAATTTATTTTTTTTTCTGTTTTAAGTCAAATATGTGACGAATGACCAGTAAAGGCTAATCTAAATCTAGGCATAGTTAGAATATGTTTTTCCCCCAATCCATTTTTATTAGTTTCCTTTCAGGACACTGTGGCTCGTTACAAAATCTAATTGTGAGTCCTTACTGGGTTCCTGTTGTTTGAAGATTTGTGCCCATTACCTAGGGTTTGCAGGACTGGACCTGTAGATTATGAGCTATTTGGCCCATAGTTTTTAAAAATCTGGTATGAAATGGTGTGAGTCCAGTAGAAATTGTCATTTTAAGTGTTTCCAGCTTTTCTGCGTAGGTGAGCTTGTACACCCCCCCCCCCCCCCCCCAAAAAAAAACCCCAAACCCAAACAAACAAACAGACCCCACCAAACCAAACCAAAGGAAAAAAATCACTAAAAGCAAGAAAGCCAGAGTCTGATGTTAGCCACGTGCGGTGGGTGCAGTTGTTGGACATACCTCTAAACTATTTCTGGAACACCACTTCCAAAACTGAATCCCCTTTTTTAATGAAATACCTGAAGGTTAATATTAGTGTGTCATATTGTCCGTCCACATGGCCGCTGGCTCCTGTGCTTTCCTCACTAAACTGATGCAATTAAACAGGATTGTTCATTTTCCTCCCTGCAGTGCTGCAGTCCTGAAAAGTTTCTTCAAAGAAACTCTCGGACTGGAACTGGTGCAGCTTTGCGGAGTGAAGCTCTCACTGTACTTCAAAGCGGAGAAAATCTTGCAGCTGTCTGGAGCCCGCTTGCCCCAGGAGGTGTCACTGTTGGGACTAGCAGGGTGAGCTCCAGATCTGCTGTTTATTTTTTAAAGGCTGCATTGACCATGAGGTAGGAATTGACCTGTATTATATCTCCTTCCCTGCCCCCAGCCCTTCTGGGGAAAGGTAATCACAGGTAAAATTAGCTGGCGGCTTATATGGAGCTACGGGCAAATAAAATATTTTTTAAAAAAGACATTGAGCGCTGGGTACCTTAAGAGATACCAGCTAATCCAGGCTTGTTAAAATAGTTTTTTTCCTGTTCTTGCAGTGCTTGTAAATTAGACTCAGTCAGGGAGAAAGTGTCACGATATAGCCTTTTTTTCATTTTAATACTCTTTGAGGTGAAGGACAGATGAATGTATGTGACATGAGATTTATTGTGTAAATTTTAAGGTTTCACTAAATAATACGCTCTTAAGATACTTGATATTTACTAAATCCTTTTCTATTAAAAAAAAAGTATATTTATAGATCGCACAAGGATTGAAAGTTTTTTTTAACCATAAATATAACGCAAATAACCTGTGTGACTTCCTGTAGATTTACTAGAGGCTGCAGACTTTTTTTTTTTAAAAAAAAAGTATTAATTTTAAGGTTAGGAGTGACTGTGGTGTCTATTCTACGCAGCAAAAAAATCTTGCTAAGTTAGACTTAGTTTTTTGAGCAGCCTACTGCAGCCCAAGGTAAGTTGCTTCCCTGGTTAATTTATATTCACCATCAACATTTTGCACTGTATTTCTAGTATGAGTGTCTTCTCTCAGCCCTCAGCTTTGGGATTTGTTTCACCAGATCTGTCACTTTGCCCATTTTCCATGAGTTTTGGTGTTAAGAAGTTTCCTATCTACACAGCAATAAGTTAAGATCTAGCGAGTCACATCTTCTGCTTAGTAGATATTTCTTATTCCCATGGTCTGTGGTTGATAACAGGGCATGTGCATTACAAGAATTAAAAAAGGAGCATCAATTTAGTTTTAAGTATCTTCAAACTCACACTTCCTATTTTTATTTAAAGGATACATCAGAAACTCTTTTTTTTTTTCTAGCCAGAACTGCTGATATTAGCACAGAGCACACTGCCTATTGCTTGCAATGTTAAATTTTACTGAAATGGTAGATTTTGAAGTTCTTTGTCTTTGTGTTGTCACTGTGGAAAGCCCAGAGAAGCAGGGTTCCTCTATCATTCAATAACTCTCTTTCTTGTGCTCTTGATTTAATTTCTCTGAGCTTTGATGTATGTTTTACTCTAGTTGTGAGAAATGCATATATAAAATGCCACATGCATACGAGAATTTCAAATTTAAATGGATTTAAGCCCCAGCTTTAAGGGGAGCCCTGTGCACAAAGAAAAATGATTACCCGTTAATTTTTAGACCCATAATCTTAAAATGTCTCAAAATGTCATAGAGGCAAATACATCACAGCCAGGATAAATCTTTCTAGTCGTCTTACTTTTACGGAAGGGAAAAAAAAAAAAAAAAAAAAGCAAAGTTATACCGTACATGATAGCTTCAAAAAAGCACAATTATCCTATGTTTTGCACCATATATTTATCAGTAATCCGTTCTGTGTGCAACTTTAAGATAAAAGCTTGTAGTTACTCCACTGCTTGCTTTTCTAAGTCACTTAAAATGGAAATATTGCAGATGGCGAGGCTGGCCAGTAGAGGCCTCTCTAGATTTGCCTTATGATGAAGGGCTCTGACTGCCTGGAATCAGTCACAGGGAGCAAAAGTACTTGAAAAGATTCTGTTGGGGGGGTGGGGGGGGAAAGATCACTTTTTAATGCCCTTTTAAGTTGCAAGATGTTGATTAATGTTGCCCTTTACATTAATGATGTTTCAAGTAAAAGAAAACAAATTTAAAATGGATAAATTCTATTGAGGATGCATTAATTAAACAGAGACTTTACCATATGCTGTGGCTGGAGTGCTTGCTGGCCTTTCTGTTGTTGTTACCTGTGTAAAATCCACCCCATCCTCTACATGAATGCCCAAGCTGAATAGCCATTTGAATGAAGGCTTTAGTTTGATTCGCCATACAAGGGGTACTGTGTCACTGTGTTTTCTTTCTAGGAGTCACTAAGTGATTTCTATATCTGTTGTCATGGTGATATAGCAAAGCAGGGGAAAATGGGGGCAACTCCGGGCTTTCTCTACACCCTCTGCACTAAGAACTAAGATGTTGTTAGCAGGCCTATAAAACATTGGGCTTTATCTGGGCCTTCTTTTTGTTCTCTGATTGTCAATAAAACTCATTTTAAGGGTAACAAGGACATCTAAATGTCATCTGTCACAGTGTTAGAGAGATTAAGTTTGTTTAGGAACTTGTGCTGGACAAAAGGCCGCTATTTGTTCGGCAGATACAAAGCGATGTTGGCCATCAGCAATCTTGATTTAGAAGGAGGGCGCATGGAGCATCCAGGAAAGATCAGCTCAGTTGCAGGTGATAGTAAGAGGCTCCTTGACACGACAGCATTTGAAACAACACCAAAACAAATATGGTTTTGAGTTAGGAGTGGTTTTATTGGGGCTTTGTTCTCTCAGGGGTTTTTTTGTTACTGTCTGCATTGTAGACCGCGTGTTACTGGAGTAGCTGCATAGACCTGAGGTAAGAAAACAGCCATTGACAGTGGACGGCCTGTTTAAAAACATGACACACACACCTGATAGTCCTTGAATGAATAAAAAAAGAAGAGGGAAAGGAGGTTTTTCATGGAAAATCCAACAATAATAGGTGCTGCATTAACTCAGCATTTACTCAATAATGAGGCTAAATGGAAAGTACAGATTAATGAAGACATTGGTGTTATTAAAATCAAATCCTGTGGTTCATATGCTTTTCTTAATAATGAACATTGTGGCTATTGGAGAGGAAGAACAGGATTTTTTCTATTAATTTGGCACACGTCCCAGATCTCATTCAACCAGAACCTATCCTGTGCAAAATGCAACCCATGGCCTTTATGTTCCACAGTCTTTCCGTTTTATATTTGTGTTAATCCAGAAAAAAGGCTTTTCTTTTTTCAAATTAAAGAAAAGCAAAGGGTGATCTTTGAGCCTAGATATTAATTAAATAACACAGACCAGCCATGTTGATTTTAGCACAAAGGTTGGTTGAAAAATGTCCCCACAAGGGAGTTGCAATGGTGTTTATTGCACTACAACTACATTTAATTCTAATGTTTGTGTTTGGATAGTAACACGATGTATAATGCTGACTGAAATCTTTTGTGGCTTGCTGTATATTTAGCGGGATCTATAGTAGAATATTCAGGACATATATCTTGACAGGTAAAAATATTTTAATCTCATTCGGTAAGGTTGCTATAGTTCCAACACCAAACAAGCATGATTTGAGATGCAGCTGAACAATGGAGTTGGCAAAGCTGAGTGCTCATTTTGCAATATGCTCAATGCGAAATGTTTGTTTGACATGTGGAAGGAAGCTGCATAACTTACTTGGTGGTGGGCTGTATGCTTTGCAGCAGTATCAGCTCCTTAGTGAAGTATTTCCCATTATGTTGACCCAGCCATTTTCCCCAGAGGTCTGCAGAATGAATGGTGGAGGCATACCGTGTGGAACGGGAGAGGAGAGGTGACCCATGGGAAGGGACTCCTTGTCTTCTTGGGTAGACCAGAAGTGAAAAGCATGAGAGAATGCTACTTCTCAGTAAACTAGACCTTTCTCTCTAGCGAGCAATCCCAGATCAACCCATCAGCTTGGTTCTGCGCATGGATGAGAGTAACTCTGGCTGAAGAACTAAGAGGTCCCAGAGCATGTTCTGTTAGCTTATGTGTTCCCCGTATGACAAGGCTGCATTCATAGTGAAATTAAATGCAAACAGTGTGGTAAATCCCCCAGAAGGAAACCTTGTCAAGTACTGGAAGGTATGTCGTCTCATCCTCTCTCTGGGTATGTGACAGTAAAAGTTAAACGTGTGCAACTGGGTGTATAGTAAAGCTCACTATAATATTTTCAGCCTTAGGACCCTGTTTCAAAAAATGTCTTGCCTAATAGCTAAAAAGTTGTGTTGAGGTTGTTGCTGTAAAAGATAGAAACCACCCTCACTATTTACCAGAGGCCTGGCATCCATCCCTGCCACAGAGGGCAGCCGAAGGGTGCCCGATGGGAGATGATCAGCATTGCTCTCTTGTCTCTTTCTATATCACTATGTCCGGGGAATGCAAAATTGTGGCAGGGAGCCTCTCTACCACCTACAGCTTCCTCCTGTGAAAGAGGCTTTCCCATCCAAGCAATTTACATGGTTTTCTGACCTCTCTGTGACCAGGCCCTTGCAAATTACTTATTACCAGGAGGCCAGAACCCAGACTTCAGTGTTCAGTATTGGAATCAGTTGGCAGGAAAAAAACCATACTGCAAAGACGTTGTGAGGAAAAAAATGGAGTGTTTTCTTTGCAGACTTCTATATGTTTATGACCTGCCACTCTCCTGTTTTCTATTATTTTAGGTATGTAGTCTGGTATTCATTCAGCTACGCTCCAGAGTCTGCGCTGAGCTATGAGACCAGTCTTGGTCCAGAAGCCAGGAGATCCTGCCTCTCTCCTCCTTGCTCTAATTCCACTTGCTTTGGAGGAGGAGTTGCCTCAGTTTCCTTCTTTCTAGAGCAGAAATTCTAGTGTTTATGAAATGTTCATGGGACCTTGTTGGATGCTTGTGCAAATGACAGTTTGATGGTGTGAAATGCCTTCTTACCATGGAGCAAGCTAAGACAGAAGAATGAGCGAGTGGTGTTTAAGACTCAGGTATTTCATCCCTATCCAGTTATTTTTACGTGTAAATTTAATTTTTACATTTTCTTTCTCTGCCTCTGCAGTGACAAATCTGTGCAAGCTGTCACCTTGGCGTCACTGGGACAGCTAAGTGCTACTCACTGTGAGAAAGGGCTGCAGAATTAGGCCTCAGTTAGAAAATGTTTTAGGGCCATCAAAAGCCTGACCCTTTCTCTGGCTTCAAAGAAGTTATTGCTAAGTATTATTAGACTGTTCAAACTGGGACACTCGTAATAGTGCCAGGAGCAGAAAGTGCTCCAGCTTCAATAGGCATTTTGTATCGGTAAGGTCTCCAGGAGCAAGCTAGCAGCCTTTGAGCTTCCCACGTGCCGTTGGGAGTAAGTGGGCAAAGGTGCCTGTGAGTCTTCAGGTGCACAGAACGGCTTCATCAAGGCCCAGATGCAGATACCCTTCCTTGCACTGAGAAGCACCCCATATTGTGTAATGTATTTTTTTGATGTGAAGTAAAGCCCAGAAGAGTCAGCCCTGTCAGTCGGTGGGTGCCTTCAGCATCCCTTGAAGTGAGCAAGAGCAGAGGGCGTTTGCCCCCGCTTGACAAGCACGGACCTTTAATGTTAAGTAGAGAAGTTACCTGGTTGTACACCAGGGACTTGAAAGTTGTGGGAACGTTTTATTAGCACAACTGCTCAGAAAGGAAAAGGGGAATAATAAAATTACTTCTTCGTATTCTTATCTGCCACAAATATTATTAGATATGGTTATCTTTGGTAAGACGATTTCTTTGATAATACTTGTTTCAATGTTATTCCTGTTTGTGGTTTAAATAATAAAAGAGCAATGAATTAACTGTCTATGCTGGAAGAAGAAAAGTGCTGCCGTCTTCTATTGGAAATGCAGGGAGTCAGAAAATAGTTTATTATTATGACTAATGATTGTATGGGAGATGTGACTATTCAAACTCCCTTAGTAATGAATTTAATGTTACATTTACAGAACCAGTCCAGTTAAAGAAGTTACTGCTATTTAAAGTTAATTCTTACAAATAATAAGAAAAAATTAGCAAGACAGCAAAAATGAGTTTTATTATATTTTTATAACTGTTCAGTTACTATGAATTGCTAAGATATGTAAAGATCTTTGAAGATGAAAAGCTCTGTGTAATATTATTATACTGGCATGGAGAAAGTAAAAGGAAAAAAACCAGTTCATCCTGTTATAATCCTTTTAGAAATTTTAACAAATCCAACGGCTTTCAAGTAGTGGAAATATTTCAGAAAGTGCTACCACCACTACTGCTGTTGCTCCAGGCTATATTATCATATACCATAGTGTGCATGGAAGCAAAGCTTAACTAAGGTCATTCTAATGAATTTTGAACAGTTACATGGACCTAATTTGACTTTCTGTCCTGTATGAAAGGCAACCTCTTCATGCTGCAGCACCCAGCAGAAACCCCTGAGTCGTCTTATCAACCTCATCTGCATTTTTCATCATTTGAAAGAGCTGCAAGTAATGCTCAGTCTATGAACTCGGTGCACACGTGTGCTTTTTCCATCTTCAGTATAGGGGCCAAACAATAGGTTTTTTCAGCCTGAAAGGAACTGAAAACGTATTTTATTCTGCTATCTCCACTTCTGGCTCCAGTTTCATTCTCTCATTTTTGTTACCAGATTTGAGTTCTCAGGTACAAAAGGATAGCATTTTGCCAAATTCCTTTGACATCAGTTGTCCCCTCCATTCACAAGAGAGCTGAAAGGCTTCAGCAGCATTCCAGGAAGCCATTTCCCAGTTGTTGATAGAAAAAGACACATTGAAATCCTGATCTCATGAATTCCCATCAGTGATGGGAGCTGGTCTAGCTGGGCCTTGAGCCCTTTGCGCTCTTAATGCAGAAACCTCACTGCCTGGAGCTCCTTCCAGCCCCACATCCTTCCTCCTACAGGGTCCCATATCAGGTGCTATGGAAAACGGTATGAAAACCTTTTAGTAGCTAAACACAGTGCACCGCCCCAGGAACCAAGTCAGAGTGTCTGGAACTAGGGAAAGTCCTGGAGATTTAACATTCTTTACATAATATTAATTCTCAGTCTCTCTATTCACTATGGGTATTCTTTACTTTGTAAAAAAGTTTGTGGTAAATTTGTGGTCTCAAAGAAATCCAGTGTTGGTGAGTTCCAAAGTAGTTGGAAATCAGAAGTTCCATTCTGCAAGAAATTAAATACACAAATGCAAATAAAAAATTCTCAAGAATTCTCAATCCCCATTTTTTGGTGGAAAATGTTAATTCATGATCACTGAAACACTTGGATAGCATTTGATTACTTCTTTTTACCTTTTACCTAATATATGATACAATGAAAGAATTTGAATCAACACATTAAAGTTTAAATGAAACAATTTACTTGCTCTGAAAAAATGTTTGTTAGATTTATAACATTTGTAGATATTGTTATACTTTATTTATAATGCGTCCATTTTTATGACATTGTGCTATATAATGGAAAACTGAAAAAAAAAAAAGTATTCTGGTCTCTACCATAGTTTAATTATAAAACAAAAATTCTAAGTTTCTTCTTATCATTGTTGTGTTTGCCATCATTTCAGTAAATCTCTTGTTCTTAGGTGAGGCTCCTAACCTTTCCCAGCTATTCAGTTTTCATACTTAGATCATGCCTTTATGTGTCTCCTTTCTCATGTAAATAACCCTGTGCTTTCAACTTCTCTTCAGGTGAGGGTTTTGGTTTGGTTTTTTTTTAGGTTCTTGGCTATTCTTAATTATCTTTTTTATCAGTTCCCCATTTATCTCTGCATTATCCCATTTGATAGAAAGTAATCAAAACTTATGCTCTAATTTTGAAATGGCTTTATCATTGGTAAAGTCATTTAATGATATTTTTGGTTTTGCCCTCATATTCTTGCATCATATTTGCTGTTTTTTCATTGCAGTTCAATACTGCCATGAGTGATGTTTGTGTCATCTGTCTTCCTGAACGGATGTTAAGTGAAAACATTTTAAGGTTCACTAGAAGAAGAAAAAACAAAAAGCACTGAAAAAAACCAGATATATTTGCACATTAAAATATATTATCATGGTACCTCTTCACCTGTCTAGCTTACATCTCTCCAAGGGTGAACCATAGCCATCCTTGGCTGTTGAAGGTATTTTGCAGCTCCTGCTTTTGTTTTAAAATCCCAAGCTCTTCCCAGTTTTTTTGACAGGTCTGCAAACCTTTTGACAAACCTATGCCAAGGTTTGTATAGCAAAACCAGGTGCACTCTGCATTGCTTTTGATTCTACAGCAAGAGTGGCACATAGCTGTAATTTTACTCAAGTCCCTAGCACCATTTTGTTTAAATTGCTCTGCATTTGTGTACTAGCTTTTTGCAGTTCACCTGTCTGCATGTTCCTCAGGGTATACTGAATATTGCCAGGCTGCTAAGATGCCTAATGAATTCTTATCAAAATGTGACTGTGTCTTCCACAGTCTCATAGGAAATTGCAGAAAAACTGAATGCAGACTGTTTGAAGGCACCTGTATGTGAGACTTAGAATGGTTTTGCTTAGATTTAGACATCCAATTCTATAAGGAGGCTGGTCTCTCTACGTTTCCTATGTCCTCCATGAAGAAAAGGACTGGTATTTTAAGTGCGCTGAAGCAGTATGCAGTATCAAATGCACCAACCTCTTGTGTCTGTGTCATCCCCGGTCTTCCAGCTTCTGCAGAGGGAGATGTGATGCAGGTTATAAACAGCCTGTCTCCTCTGAGAAGAAGAAAGTCTATGCACAATCTACTGCTCTATCCCTTCAGTCCCTACAAATCCTTGCAAAGGCCTTTGAGATGTTTGAAGAGTTTCTTGTGGTTAGTAAAGCGAGATCACCAGTATCTGACTGTGATTCAATACAACCAGTCAGTAAAAGTAACCCTCGTTCTGCTCCTGATTCTTAGACTAGCCCCAAATGAATGGGAGAAGACATAAATTTTTTTAATTGTCTGCAATGTTGCACTTGGGATCTTTGAGGACCTGTTGGACAGCAGATGTTTCACTGCTGCCATCCATCACTCAGTCTGCTGAGTGACCTGCCCTTTGGTACTGAGGGGATTTCTGAACTTGGTAGTTATTATGCCTTTTTGTCTTTTTAGTGCTCAAGCCCACAGATAAAGTTTAATGATGCTGGTTTGCAGAGAGACAGTATTACAAGTTCTTGTGAGTAAATCTCAGTGTTACAGGTCTGGCCAATCTTAAATTTTCGGTCTCAGTTCATTTCATTAAGTATTAATTTCAGTGGAGTTTATCACGTATGTACCATTAATATTGCATGATTTTTTTGGCTTCCTTGTCTGTGTTGACATAAAATAGAGGCAAGATCAAGGCAGACATTCATCTCAAGACAGAGCTGTTATTTCCAAGTATCAAGCATGAAGAGCTTCTTGTGTGGATACTTTGATTACTCGGAGCCCTTCCCTACTTTCTACTGGTATGCCAGTCACTCCACATGACAATTTTTTACTTCTCACCTTCCAACTGCTACCTTAGCCACCCCGATTCTTGCCTAAGTATTCTATTGCTTTTTTGTGTGATCCCTTTTCTTTAAATAAGGAATCCAAAGGGCCTGATCCTAGACTGCCCCTCACAAGTGGCAGCTCAGGGACTTGCTGAAGTTTAAACATGATGTCAGTCCAGCGCCTAAAATGTCTACTGTTAACTGTTAAGTCCTCAGAGCTGTCCAAAGAATTACATGGCAGCACATACCCCTGACTTCTAAACAGCAACAAATGTTGAGCAAGAAAGATTTGAGCGCACTAAATTATCTCGTTAAATTAACTGGAACATTTTAATTTTTACTAGAGTTGAGTGAGCTTGAGTAAATATGACGAATTGGAAGCTCACTTCATTTAGCAGACATCAAACACACACAGAACGTTGCGCAATTTAATTTAGCCCTGCCAAGCTGGGAAAATGCTTGTGTAATGTCAGTGAACAAGAAAAGGGCTAAAATTTACTCTCGGTTCAGAATGCATGCATAAATTCCCTTGACATAAACTGGTGTTGTATATGTATGTATGTATGTATATCATAAAGCTTCCCTCAGGGAAAATTCTCCAAACACACCTGCAACCAGAGAGAATTTGTGCTACTGTGAGTTATTCCCAATGAAGTCAATAATAGCTTTCCCTATTGTTCTAAGTGGAATATGTAAACTCCTATCTTACACCCCAAGGTTTATCTCCTTTTCCTCTGCTGTCTCTTATCAAACACATACCAGCACAGTCGCTTGTTCAGTCATGCTCAGTGGAGTGGCTGTTATTTTTTTTTTTTTTTTTTTTTTTGGCTTTATACCCTGAGCTTAATGGGCACATTTTGTGAAGAGTGAGCCAACCAGGTAAATAGCTGCTACTATGGAGCTTAAGAGCTACAGCTCTCAAATTAGGAGGTGCTTTTTGTCAAATAGGCCTCTGTAGCTCTAATATTAGTAACAAAACAAGGGCTTTTCAGACAAGAAAAAAATCTTTAGTCTGACTCTGTATCACACTTAACTCTGTTGCCTTGTCAAATATGTCAATGTTCATATTATACAGCAGCATTCATCTGTGGATGCAAAAGTGCTTTACAAATATTACCTCTTCAATAGTTTTAATTTAAACTTAACAACCAGGTTTGTGGGATGCTACTCGAAAAGAATCAGAGTGAACTATTGAAAAAGTTAGTATAAATAAATTATAGTGATTTATTTGCTTTCCTGTTGCTCTTTAGAAGGGTGTGGGTTTAAGCTCCAGAACAATGCTACCAAAGTATGCTTCAAACAGGGTTTTTTTGTCCTTTTGTTTTAACACCATGTCCACACATACCTACATGCTTCTTTCATTCCAGTTGCAGCTTCTCTGCTGCTGTAATTGGTAAGCATCTTCTGGTAGAGGACCAGGAACAAGGTACGCAGGAGGCAGAATACAGCCCCTCGTAGAGGCGTTATGGTCTCAGATGCGTGCAACACGCAAAATTAGTCATCCTTTTTTCTCCAGCTTGTTTATGAAATTTTATTACTTTCTTGCATGCTTCAGAAACATTAGCTAGAAACATTATTGAAGGAGCTCCTTGCCTTCAGGCTATGCAACTTCTGCCAGTGTTTTAAGGCATTTTTATTGAATTTTTAAGAAAATTTGCTTTGAGCACACTCTTTCATTTTACATTTTCTGAAGACAAGGCTGCAAGCCTGTTTGCAGAAGGCAGATGTCACAGACACCTGTTGTGAGTTTTAAACTGGTCTGTGAAACACAGTGTGCTAGGATGGCTTGCGCTGTTACCTGTCTGCAACCAAAATAATAGCAAGTTACCTGCTCACTGATAACTAACCGGATGTTAGTCATTCCTCATCTTGTGAGCTAGGTTATTATTTACAAATTATTAGGTTTTGTGAGTATCCTATTCACTCAGTATGCCTGTAAGAAATGCTATTTTGGCATTAAAAGAAGAGTACCTTAAGGCAGATAAAGGGAGGGAAGTTGCAGGCAAGCTGTCTTTGGTGTTTCTGTTCTTGGATTCCTGATTATTGTGTTCTAGGTTTTGAGTATCAGAGCTGGTGCATGCTCACAACACTACTTTGAGTTTTCTGAGAGCTGCAGGTTATTTTTCCCTTTGAAAATCAGGCTTTTGGTGCCCAAAGGCCCAAACTGGAACATTTAAAAGCAGAGGCCTTCGTTTTTATCACGGATGCACACAAAGACAGTGAGTGAGTGGGAAGGAATTTAGAATGCATATCAAGGGACGGTTGAGCAATGTGAAGTTGTTGCTGTGGAGCACATTTATTCTTGCTGATAATTTGGTGAGGGTGCTCTTGCATGCTGAGGAAAGCACAGGGACTGCTCATCCTTTGGAGCCCAAGGGTGCTTTGGGATGGTTTGTTTTCTGGTCTGCTTTAGGATAATAATTCTGCAGACAGCTGGGTTGTGTAAGAAAGCTTCCATTCAGGTAACATAAGCCTAAAATAATTAGATGCGTTCCTAGGGCATAGATAAACATTAGCCTTCTATTTTTTGAAACCAGATGAACTTACTAGACCCACCCTAATACTCCGGGGTTATGTCCTGCCTGATGGGCTGCCACAGAAGCGCTAAAACCGTCGCACACAAAGGCACCACGGGACTCCCACCATCAACATGAGCTCTCTGCCTGCCTCTGGCGCTAGCTGTCAGAGCCGCTTCATCTGAAATCAAGGTAAAGAATCAGCAGCACTAAATACTACAGGACAAAGGCATAAACTAGCTTTGTAACCCTGGGCAACCTGGATGTTTGCTGACTGGCAGTGTGAATGACAGCCCAGTTGTCAGTCTAAAATATCATCCTCTAATCATTCCAGATGTCAGCCGACAAGATGATGGCTACTAAAAAGGGGAATAATTTGGAAAAAGTCATAAAGCCCATTATCTCCTGCTGAAACCATTTCTCTTTGCTATTTCTGAAGTCTCTGCAAAATAGATCCAGAATCCCATATGTAACATGCGACTGGTTTATTAAGAGAGAGCGGCCACTTAGAACTGCACCGGGTACCCCGTTACATTCCTAGGGAAACCTGCCCCACGATACGCCACTCCTTCATGTCTTGGCAGGTGACTCCAATCCGGCCATACAGCGTAACTGAAATATTTTACCTGTTCCAAAATACAACAGGAAGCAAAAGGCTGCTGCGGCAGCTGCTCACACGCACAGCCTAGCAAACCAGAGAGAGAGGATGGGGTTATTCACGGTGGCAGCAGAGTGCAGTTTCTGGCTAGGATTCTGATTGATAGTTTTTCTCCTTAATAAGGAAGGAAGCATCGGAAGAAATTGTTAAGGCATTTCCATTCTTGCTTAATTTATTCAATTGCTTTTTAATTTCAATATGAAGAGAGGACTGCATTCTGAACTTCAGTCTGAATGAAGGGCTTCACTTAAAGGGAAAATAACAAATAAAAGGAAAAAAAAAAGTCTTTTGAGAAGGACAACCAAATACAGCAGAGATGGGGGAGGGGAAGACAGGAAAGGAAGGTAGAAAATTATATCTGGGTCTTTAGCTTTGTATTTTGTAAGCATTGTCTGAAATGCTGAAGTCAGACTGCAGTTTGTCGTTCAGATAAAACTAAGAATGAACCCACACAGTGGCTCATTATAGCAGGCTGTTTTAATGACATAAACTAAAACTGGAAAACATTCATTGATCACTGTGTTAATTCCTTCCAAGATCTAGCAGAGGAGATTCCAGACTGTGAGCCAGAAAATTCTGTATCTCATTCATATAAAATATCTCAAAGAAATATGTTGAAAGATTGCTGCCCAACTTTGGCAAAGAGGAGGGAAGTATGCTTAGAGCAACTGTTAAAAATCCATCTCCTGTAGGCTGTATTGGGCCCAATTCTGCCATTTTCACTCATACTGACTGATAACTGACTCCGATTAATTGCAATGAAGGCAGTGGAATAATTTATGTAGTAAGGAGTGAAATTGGAATGAATTTAGGCAGAAGGTTGTAGTCATTTGTTGTAATGAATAATTTCCAATTGCTTGCTCTGTACCTGAGCAATTCTAACACGGTCATTATGGTGATGTGGAGGCATGGAAGGATCCCACCTAAGAAAAGATCTGGGTTTTTTATTACCAGTTGGATTTCTATTAGTATATTATGAACATACAGTTTCTTCTTAACTAATCAGTTACTGTTGCCAAATTTTTTTCATTTTCTCACATGGTAGTTCCCACGTTTTTGCTCTTCCAAAGAGCTGCTTGAATCGAGTACCGAAAGCTTGAATTTCCAAACAGTGACTTGACTGGTTTTACATAAAAGTTGTGATAAAAGATCATACTGAAACGTCTTCCCATGTCAGGTCAGATAATTTTGCTATCTGCTTCTACTAATATTTTGGCTGAGGTATTGTATCATGCGTAACTTTAACTATGGAAAGTTTGGAAACACAAAGCCTTGGTGGGAGCTTGTGAAATGCTGAAAGGTTGATGTGCCCCCCCGAGCATGAGATGGAAGCCCTGAATGCTCTTGGTCATGGAGCTGCCCAGAATAAATTCACAAAAAATACTTATTTTAACCTTTGTAGAAACTGATCTTAACTGTCTCTTGAAAGTTTATAAGTTTTGGTATTGGTTCTCAGTAGCTGCAAGTCCTAATTGTAGTTTGGTTGTGTTTTGCTGATATGTGTCTATATACATTTGTGTTCATGTGTGTTTACATATTCTGGATTCTTTTTAAATCTATAGAATAGATATACTTTTATACAAATCTACATGTTGTTTATTATTATGACCCTTTCTAGTTGAAATACAATATTTTTTTTCTAATATACCTTCTCCCTTGTGTCCTGCTAAGCTTAGCTGACAAATACAACAATGTGATGTTAACCAGTAACTTTTTTTTTTTTTTTTTAAGCTGAAGTCAACATATGTGCTCAGATTGTAGGAATATAAAATCAGGAGGCTATAAATTCTGCCCTTCCATGGTAATCAAGTCTTGTCTGATAGCAGGATTGTTGCAGTAATTGCACTGTGACATAATAAAGTTTGGACCCAGTAGGAAATAGAAATGTGTGAGTGTATATCCATGTATGCATCTGTGTGCCCGTAAATACTTGTTTTCTGTAGGCAATTCTAGTAAATCTGTCTAGTTCTGTATATTATTGCAAAGAGTTTTGATTTCCTACAAAACTGTACATGGATTTTATGTTTATAAACAGGTTTACCATGTCAATGATAAAAATCCACTAAAAATAGTGGAAAAGTGAATTGCTTTCATTCTTTAAATACAGCAGAAGTAACCTGTTGTTTCACAAGGTTGGGGGGGGTTGTTTAATTTCAGACACTTTAATAATTTTATGTCTTCTGATGAAGTTTTGCTTAGAGTTTTTATTGGTTACAAACCTGAAAAGCATAGAGAACTCTCAGGTTGTAAAATCACTTAGACTGGACCTTAGAACAGTGTTTGCATTGTCCCGCTGGTCCTGTTGAGTCTTGTTCAGCTCTGATCTAGATGGAAAGTCTGGAAGGAAACACCAGGCCCGTAAGAAGTAGTAGTAAATGTCAGATCTTGAAAAAATATCAGTGAGGAACCAAAAGGCTATTTTAGGCAGTTCATTATTAAATTTATTACTGGATACTGCTAGCAGAAATTTTTAAAAAAATACTTCACTCTGATGTTTCAGCTGTCCGTTTCGTATTATTCTATTCTTTTGGTCATATCACTGATACCACAGCTCCAATGAAACTAAAGCAGCTCTAGTTTGTAACAATGCAAATGCAAGAACTTGCATTTGTTGTTGATTTTTTTAAATGAAATTTTAAAGAAATCTGTTTAAAAAACTGCTGTTTGTTATCTTTCATCTAGGAATGTCATGCTCTTAACTATGGTTTAATTCCTCGCTACTGTGTTTTAGTGCCATGTTTTGAACTGCCCATTGCACATACCACTCGGTTTTCTCTAGAAATTGCTTCTGCAAGAGAAACAACTCATTAGCTTTCTAGAGGATTTCCTCCTACTCTTTTTATTCTTATTGATAATCATTTCTGTACCATACTATACTTTGGCAATAGCGACAGGCTAGTGAGCATAAAGAGAGGGCCACGAGAGGGCTACCGAGCATCCTGGCTTACAGCCACCTCCCCTGAAGGAAGTCCCAAGCGTGCTACTGGCCTGTGGCTGGAGAGGTACAACCAAGCAGAGGGATCTCTAAGTACAAACCTGGTTCCTCTGCTCTTCCCCATGCTTCTGCCACTGACTGCTGCTGGAGGCAGGAGTCTGCTTGAGAGACCTTTGCTCTCATCCAGCCTGGTTGTTCTTATGCTAAAACTTTTATGTTGTGCTTTGATTTTTCTTCCATTTTCTGCAGATAGTTAGATTTCTAAAGGATAAAAGGACTAGAAGAAGGTTCCCTATCTCTTTTCACCCTTCTGTAGTTCTACGTTTACAGTCTGTTCGCTGCCTAGAATGAGGAAAGAAAATGAAGAGGAGGAGAACAAATATTATGGCATCCCTGCCTTCCTGAGGCTGGTATTCCAGCCAGTCACAGTCTCCCCCTTTTTTTTTAGGAGCATTTACTGCAGCCTTGGCTCTCAGATATCAGAGCAGATGGAGAACTATGGGAAATGAGTTGGTAACTAGCAATCTCTTACAACTTTTTTCCAGGATCTTGAAAATTTTGTGTGAGTTGCCCATAAAAGACAGTTTCTCTAGAGCAAGTTAGAAGGAAAATGTTTCACACATTTGTTAGAAGAATCTCCGTTAAAAATCTGTTTGAGGGAGCTCCTTTCTGATTCTGAAAATGAAGTTGTAATGGAGAAGTCTCTTCTTAAATGTATTTATAGTGGGAATTCTCAGAAATCCCAGCCAAGAATTATTGCAGCTTTGTACAAGGCTGAAATTCTCTGTAGCTCTACGCTTAGTACTTCCTAAGGCCCTATGGCAGCATATGCTTTTCTGTTGATGTATTTACTCTGTGTGGCTGAAATTAATGCAAAATTTGCTATTTATTTGAATGAAATTAACTGGTTTATTTATTATTGAGGACAAAACTGGCAAAATACTTGTGTTTATGGTCAATTTTCTTAATTTTAACTTGTTTAAGCACAGCGTTCTCCTGTGAAGTTTGGATAGAGACATGCTTGAATGTTTTGCTAATGTGAGTTCCAAGATTAGATCCATTGCTAGAATGTATGGGTTCTTTTTAAAAATATGCGGTTTTAACTGTTTTTCCTTTTTCAACAGAGAAGTCCAGCACTGCAATCTGAATGATCGAATGTTTTAACTATTTGGTAGTTCCCCTTGGATATGTATTGTATTTAAAGGTTAAAGTATGCCTTGATGAAAAAGTGTGTGCCTTTAATTGTTTTTTTAGTTCTTTTAGTTGCTATTTTATCAATTGCTTCAGATGTGAAAAGCCTTTTTCTTTGGTTGAGGTTTGTTTATTTCTCACTGCTAAACTTTTCTGTAGTTTGCACCATATGCCACTTTGGTATGATGCATTTCAGTCAGGTCTGAATTTTGGCTTCTCTTTGGAGTATTTTACAAGGAGAGAGATTTTACAAACTAAAATGTTTTCTGTAGAGCACAGCTGAAAAAAAAAAAAAAAAAACAAAACAAAAAACAATGAAGTAACTCAATCTATACTTTTTCTCCTTGAAACATATTCTCTTTAAAAATGGTTTATGTAATTTTACATAATTCTTTTGGCAGGAATGTTTATTGCCCAGCTGGGTGAAATTATTACTGTACCTCTCAAGCTGCATTTTCAAAGATCAGTAATACACATATAAACCTCTTTGAGGGCCCTTGATATGTACTATTTTTATTGGAGACCCTCGTTCCACTTCAGTAAAAAGATGACACAAGATGTTTACTTAAAAAAGAGTCTTTGACATCCTCCTGAGAATGTTTTGATAGAATGACATACATTTGGTTACAATTAGTAAGCCAAACAGTTTGCCATTGTTATCTCACTGTGTTTGTCTAGAGCCTGTAAGAAGCTTTCAGAAAATATCCATCTCCGTGTTTCAGTTAAATGATTGCATGTTCAGTAGGATTATTCCGTTTTATAAAACTCCCTGTCCTTTTAGTTTTATCGGAGAGATTTTACACTAGAGCATGTGGTAGAAAGCAAAAGGGAAGTATTGGCTCGGCTAAGCATAAAGAGATATTGTAGTTGTATCAAGGCTAATATTCCTGTGTGTGGGAAAAAATACCAGTGTGTGCCTGCTACTTCTGGGTGCAAGATGTTATACCCGAGGGCTGAAAGTAATAGTTGCTGGTGTGAAAGTATTCACCAATATCAAGTGCAGATGAATGCTTTTGGAGCCAGCTGAAAGCCAAGTTAATCATATTTTAGCTTAATATTTGAACTTGTACTCTGTCTGGTATAATAAATGATGGGTGACTTAATTTTATTCAAGCTTTATTAGCCGTGTGATTAAAGGACTCAAATCCTTATCTGACACTTTTGCTGTGTTGTGATTTGTTTGCTTATTTGCCATTTTATATGTAATCTAGAAATTCACTTTTCCTTTTGTATGTTAGCTGAAATACACCTTTCTGTTGAATATTTTACTATCTAAATAGAGATTGAAGAGTCTCAGTTAAGACCTTTATCTGTCTTTTCAGGTAGTAGGCATATCTTTGTAAGTACATCCCATATTGCTTACAGTTTTTTGGTGGTTACATGATTAAGCTGGCTGTAATGTGCATTAGTGTCTATGTCGCAGAAATTCCCCGTGCAATTATCACCCCTTGGAATTGCTGCAGTGCCAGGTTTTAGGCCTGATAGCAAGAACTGGTGCTTCTGTGCCTCCTTTAATCATCCTTTTTTTGTTTACACTCTTATTGGAGAAACTACTGATCACAATTCCTGTAACAGTAGGTACACACTGGCAGCAGAGAAATGCAGAGCTTGTAACGCAATTCTGCTTGATAAACCTGTGTCCTTGAAGTCTCCTGCGTCCCTTCCCTGTCAGATGGGTAAAGTCATGCTGCTTTTATGAATTCTTGGTGGGAGGAGTCAATACTGAATTGAATAATTCCCTTTTGAATTATATCTTTAACAAAACAATCCTTGAAAAGGCCTGCTAGGTTTCAGATGGATGCACAGGAAGAAAAGGGTAAGAAAGAAATTCCTCTTCCAACGCATGCTGGAGAAGAGACGGTACTTGAAGCACTCTCTGTGGTTGCCGCCTCTGCTCCCTCAGCAGGATGGGAAAGGACAGATTACACAGAGTTGTCCTCTGTTCCTGTCCTGCACCACGCTGCCCTCCAAGCACACTGCAAGAGGTCGGTGTCGTGGGTTTCGGCACCACTGGGACACACTTGCACCTTGGCCAACCGTGCACCAGCGCTTCTTCTGTGCAGTGAAATCACACTGCCTGGTGCCTCCAAAATTGGAATCGAAAGTTTGGGCTCCTCAGTGCATGTCAGCAGCAAATTCACTCTTTTTCATTTCCTTGTCATCAGAGCTAAGTTATGTCAGTTCATGTTCTCTACAGCAGTTTGAATTCAGTTTAGCTGGTGATCAAGTTACTTTGTTCAAGTGAATTGTATGCTGGTAGGAATGTTTGTTCAAAGGGTTAACTTAACCTTCCCCTTCCTCCAAACTCTCAGAGAAAAGAAAAAAAAAAAAAAAAACAACAAAAAAAACCAACCAAAAAACCCTGAATTGCTTGCTCTTACAGTTTTTAGTCATTGTCTTCCCCTTGGAAATAAAGTCTGTGTTTAACGTACTTAAACTCATGGTACAAACGATTCATTTTGTCTTTAATTGTAAACACAATTTGTCTGACGTTTCAGTTCTTTAGATTTGTGCAGTAGCCATGTTTGTCAAAGTATTTGGCACCAGTGACATCATCTTTGCTGAAGTGCCGGACAGCATGATGAGTCCCAGATGTTAACGCACATCAAAAGTCGAGAAAGAATAAAATACAAAGATCAACTGTAACAGCTATGGAGGTAATAAAAAGTGATTCTGTTTTCTTCTAGTGTTCAAAGATAATTATTTGTATTTGTTTGAGGTTTGTTTTGCATAAATGATCAATCAGGGACTGTGCTGAATACTCTGCATGTGCAATATAAGGGGAGACTGAGATGTGAATTTGGATGAATGCTGAATAAAGCATGATTTGACTTCATGACTGCACTATTTCCTTTGTGTTTTTTCCAATCTTGTACACTTTGCATGTGTAGATTACAATATATGCAGAATATGTGTACGAGAACCAAATGTGCCTCTTTCTGAACTGCCAGGATTTAACGTGTCATTTGGATAACGGTCATGCATGGTTATGTCAGCACATCGTGTTTTCTAATGTACTGTAACATGACATGCCAACGTAACCAAGAGTAGCACCATTTCCTGATAACATGTCACATCTGTGAAATGTAAAAAGGATGTTACTTGCTGAGAATCAGGCTTGAAAATGGGTTGGGTTTTGGTTTTTTTTAATTTTAAAATACAATTGCTCTGTGTGCAGTTTGTCCATTTCCAAATGTAGCTTTCATAAAAGTATGGTTTAGGCACTTTAAGGGAAAAAGACATAAAGGTACCCAGGCATGGTTGCATATTAACTGCAAACCTACCCGTGTTTCATGTTGCCTACATTTGGTAAAGAAAGCATTAACAAATAATATATCCATCCATCTTAGAGCATCCTCAGCACTACAGAAGGCTGACCTGACTAATATTTTCACAAAAAATCAGGCAGAGGTATTCCCTTACTTTCATACCAATAACAAATACTTTGTTTAGATCATTTTGTCGTCTAGATAGTGTTCACTGTCATGAAGAATTCCCACATCCACAGTTAAAAAATTGACTTGGAAAATGCATACCTAGTTGTCAGATTTGTTTCCTTAATTTACTGCAGTAGTTCTCCAGACTTAACAGGCATAAGGCATAAGGCAAACTGTATTAAAGGCAGGGAGAGAAAAAGGAAATTTAGACTTTTTATCTCGGAGTATTGTATCCTATGAATAGTAGTGATAGGACAAGGGGGAATGGCCTTAAGCTGAAGGAGAGGAGATTTAGATTAGATATTAGGAAGAAATTCTTCACTGTGAGGGTGGTGAGGCACTGGAACAGGTTGCCCAGAGAGGTTGTGGAGGCCCCATCCCTGGCAGTGTTCAAGGCCAGGTCGGATGGGGCTTTGGGCAACCCGGTCTAGTGGAGGCTGTCCCTGCCCATGGCCAAATTATTGCCCATGGACAACTTATTTGGATTTTTCTTACCTTTTATTTCAGGCTGCATGGTAATTTGGAAATATACATTAAAACACAGATTAACTTATATTGCTCTTTCTGTTTACAGGACTGTACTCAGTTTACATTCTGTTGTTGATACATGAAGAATATGGGGTTTTCTCAAGGACTCCTAAAGCTGTTAAAACTTACAGGTAAGTCTTTCAGATATCCTTACTAAAACCAACATGTCTACAGGATTTTGCTAGATCTCATTTTCAAACACACTTATGTTATTTGGGGGTCTAATTCACAGTTCTGAAAGCAGCTTGGATGCTTAGTATATTAGATCTCACTGACCTTCAAAGGGACATCTAAGCATTTATGGTCAGATACTGAATGCAAGAGGAGCCTAGCAGGATTTTTTTTTTATAGCATTTCATCACCTCAATCCCTTTGAAATCACTTTAAACATTTTCCTTCAATTTAAAAAATGGGGTATACATTTCTAAATTATATGTGTACTTATGAAAATATTCCCTGTAACTTATTTAAACCTTGTGAATACCCCAGGAAAAAGGTGTGTTGTGGATGTAGTGCTTTAGTAGAAAATGTGTTCTATGAATTTTGGGATGAATCCTGGGTTTTGTCACTAATGTGTCATTTCAGTCATTATTTGCTGAGCTATATCATTAGAAATCTGGGTCACATAGGCTATGCTTAAATTACATATCAGATGACCCAAATGTTTAAGGCAAGCTGGTGTAATTCAGCATCACTTTAAGCAATTTATGCCACTGAAGATCAACCCCCTCATAGTCCTGCATCTTCCTGAGTGGAATTACTTCACCTTCTCAAGTCTTTTCTTACATCTTCTCATATTAGTCAGGACCCCCTACGTTCCCATCCCCAGTTTATCTGACTGGCTTGTGGTACTGGTGCAATTACTGGCTCCACTTACACTCTATTATTAGTCTTAAAAACAAAAAATTCACCTGAAACGCAAACATACCTGTTATAGATAGTGTGTGGAAATACTGAAGGAGAAAATCTCAGAGGGAAAAAGAAAAGACAGAACTTTGCTGAAGGGTGAGCAAAATGTACCTGTTTGTTGCATACAATTATGATAAAAGAGTGTCCTATCATGTAATAAAATATCACATAACATAATATATCTTTTGTATGCTTTACTGTCAGGTTTATTTGCTGAACAATTAATAGGTGTGCAAACAGAATAGTTAGCTTTGCCGGCTTTGCGCTTTTTTTATTTTTGTTTTTTATTCTTCCATCTTTTTCCAGCTGTCATTCCCTTTCCTTTCCATTCTTACAGCCAGAAAACTGTGCTGGTGCATGCTGACAAATGTGTACTAAGGTGATTAAAAGTCGTGTTCAGAGCTATTGATTATACACCCAGTGACTTCTTGCAGGGCCACTATATTTGTGCCAAACTGTGTTATCAGACTCTCTGCTAGCACAGCTTTAGTGCAGCGTCTTTTCATTGGTTCTGTTTAAAATACATGGAAAAACATTTGCCAGAAGCCCTGCATGTGATGTTGAGCACAGACTTTGCAGCTGTCTCTGTAATTCTTAGAAAGGTGAAAAAGCAATGACTTAACACTCTACACCACCCAAGTCTGATTTTTTTATCTAAGGTCACCTTATATTTGTAGATCTTGGAAAATTGTCATGAATATTTATCATGGCATCAAAAAATCAAGCAGCTGCAAATTGTTTACAACATTTTTAAGAATATGAAACCAGCTTCTACTATAAAACAAATACATCTGTTAGGACTGGGTGAAAATTGAAAGCTGTTTGGGTCCATTCAATCTTCTTATGTACCTTAAAGTTGGAAAATCATCAGTAGCACAATTTGAAAACACTAATGTGAGCTGTATAGATAAAAGGTAAAACCTGAACAAAAGTACCAAATTAATCATTCTAAAGATTGCACATGAAAGTACTTTAATGAAATATTAATTTGAAATAGATGCCATAAAACTTTGTGGATACTTCCAAAATGTAAAATCTCAGTCTGCCTAAAATTTTATCTGCTTATGATTTTTTTCCCTGCTTTTAGAAAAACAAATTCTTCCATAACACAGCAGCTCAGATGTGCATATTTGAAAAAGAGCACATTAAAAATGTTCACGATATTGGCTTCAACTATTTGTTGGGCTTTTTCTCCTATAGAACTGTGATTTACAATCTGCCACTAATTTAATAGCTGGCTGGAGAAATACATCAAGAGAAATAGCACTATCTTTGTTTAGGCAGAAGTAATCAATTCTAAATCTTGGCACTGCTGGTAAGTTGGTATTTAGATTGCATTTATCGTATGACAACATCAAAACATTCGGATTTGTTCAAACTGGAGGAATAAAGTGTGTGCTTTAGCTGAGATGCACTACTTGCATAAAAATTAATATCTTGTGTGAAAGGGAAAACTGTTCATCTCTTAGGCCTATGATTTCCAAACTTTTTCTTGCCAAGTACTGCCATCAGCAGCAGTGGTGACAGCAGCCTCAGCCTGCAGCTCTGCACGGGTTCACATATCGCCGTGCAAACGCTTTCGTAGCATTTGTGGTATGTGGATTGCAACTTGGGAATGCCTGTATTGGAGCTCTTAATCCATTTAAATACAACTGTGCTAATAAATAAAGGACCTGACTTAGAGACACAGTTTCATTTTGTCTCTCTTTAGGAGCTTTCATATTTTCTGTATTTGGTTTCTTCAGTTCTTCCTACTAGTTAAATGCTACTCGTGCTGTCCCTCAGTTTTTCACTGCAATATTTTTGACTCGGGAAGCATGTGGGATTTCAGGGTCTCCTTGTTTCATGTTTTTAAAGATAATTCAAAGACCTCTATGGTCAGAGGTACCCCTCCATTTTGCAAGAGGATCTTTGTCAACTGCCATATAGTTCACTCTGTTCAATAAGCCGAACAATAAACTCCGTTTCTTTTTCTGCTGCCCAGTGTTACAGACTGTCACAGACTATCAGTCCCTGAGCAGCGCTGCATTACAATTCAGTAAAGCTCCTACAACCAGCATGCAAGACTTCATCAGAAGACAAAACGCTAGTCTGAGAGGATAATAACTATGAGACATTCTTTTAATAAGGACCATTTTTAAATGTTAAGAATGACTTGTTTTAATTGAAGGAGAGGAAAGGAACTCCTACCAAGAGTCAAAGAGATCCCCCAGAGTTCCACGAAGTCTTCAAATTGTCTTGTATAGAAATGCCTGAGAATCAGAAATTAACAGAGGTTATGAAAGATTTCCAACCATCTTACTGCAAAGTTCATCTGAGAAGCTTATTCTCTTCTGCAGTTAACAATTTGGCTTTAGCTTAAAATAAGGTATCTGCCCATCCTAGTTACTGAAGGCGAATCATGAGACTCATTTTATAGACCCAACTTTTGCTGGGTTTGTGTAAGCAGGGATGCAGAACAATTACCATTCAAACCATTCTTTTCAATCTACTATACAATATCCACCTGTTCTGTCAGACAGCAGGAATGTATGCCACAAATACAGACTACTGCCGTGACAGCAGCAGGTGTATGGCAGCAACAACTAATCAAATCAGCTGAATCAGAGGTGTGAATCGCATTGCACTTCTGTGCAATGAAAATGAGAAGAAAGGAGAGCTAAATGGTTATGAATTTTTGTTTTGGGGTTTGTGTTTGTTTTTTTTTATTTTTAAGAACTTGCTTTAAATTATAGGCAGTACAGGTGGTAAGTACAAGAAAATGTAATGAGGAATTGAAAGGAAAATAACATGTCATCCTTGCTGCAAAGGACAGTCAGAGTGAGATAGGTAGGGGTGGGGAGACACCCATTGTAATCACTCTGAAAAAAGCAAAGCATGGGTTTTGATTTTCCTAAAGAAGCAAATGCAAAAGAACTCTTGTCTGTACCATATGACTCATGATGCTTCTTTACTAGGCTTAAAGAGAATTGAACTTGAGTAATAGCGCCATTAGAGCTCTTTACCAGGAGCTAGTTCCTGTGGTTTCACTGGGTCCAGCTGCTGATGACTCACAGAGGAAGTGGCAGAGATTAGGTGCACAGGGAAAAAAATCAGAACAGCTCAGAAATAAAGCAAATCAACCAAGCATTACCTTTTGTGCACAACAGAACAATGGCTTAACAACTAAGGTTCAAAATGATCCGTCTTATTCCCCTCATTTGTGCTATTCCTGTTGGAAAGACCACCAGGAAACATGTGAACCACTATGGAATACACACTGTAATCCATGGAACATCTCAATTAATATTCCCTCTTGACTACAGCTAGAACAATACATAGCATCAAGCAGTTTAATCTCCGGCAGTAATGCCTTTTGTAAGATCAAGAGGTCTTTCCCTTGAATTAAGGTTTAAGCAAGGATTTTGAAAATGAGGTATTCTGCAAAATGTATAGTGGTGGCTACAGGTTCCATGAGTAGTAGCTAGGTAAAATGCATAGACACAGGCTGGTTGTCATTAGAAATGTTGTTATTAGTAATTTCTCCTTTGCAAATTGACGTTAGGTTCCCTGTAGAAGAGAGTTAATCCTCCAACAGGCTGTGTTATGAGCAAATATATCCAAGCTTGTATAACATTTAAAACACTGCCTCTAATATTCAGTTTTGTGCTACAAAGAAAGTACGCCCCCAGCAACAAAAAGTTAAAATATCTAACTTAAAAGGGAAGATACAGGGGAAAACATTCTGGATCTTGTTTAAATTACTAACGTACGGTAGTAGTGCTGCTGTTGGTTCACATCACTACAGTCTCAGACACATAGCTCAAGGGATGTTTTCTTCATGGAAATTGCAAACAGTTAGGCTCTAAACTCCTTGTGGGGAGGAGTCCTGTCTGAGTTGCTATAGATTGATAAAGTAGCTTATTACAAAAACATAAGACCATTTTGACTAGATTATACCATTTCTTTAAAAAATATTTGAAAAGGATGATGTACTAAGAGCACCCTGTGAAAAAAATATTGCAAATTTTGCTAGGTCACCGATTTATTCCTGGTTTTAAAAATAAATTGGAAGAGACGATTTAACCTACCTTCCACTTTCTATTTCCCATCAGAATTTCAGAGGTAAGATCAGTTAGTGATTATACACAGGGATGCATTTTATAAACATTTGCTTTAGTGATTAATGTAAAACGATTCACAACCATCTCTTTGGAATATTAAGTAATGCACTTTACTTCACATGTTTACCATCAGCCGGCGTTTCAAACCCCACAAGGTGACCGTGTAACACTGGTACACGGTCTCTGCAACACAGACTGAGTTTTGAAAAGGCCCGCACTACCCTCAACCTCAATTGTGTTTCAGCTTAAGCAACAAGCACTTCAAAAAATATTGCCAATGAGAAAGGTGCTTCTGTTGGTGTCTTCCTATATGGAAAATCAAACAAGAGTTCAGTTCATGGCCTCTGTGCTCCCCAAACGCCACGGCTGTGTTACCTGCCATAAGCAATCAGGACCGCATTTAGGATAACAGGGATTGCGCTGTGGGTTTCCGACAGCCAGCGAAGGACTTGGGTGCGGTGCGGCAGTCTGCAGCGCTGTGGGCGGCCAGGGTGTGCGTAGGGTGCTGTCACGGCTGTCCCGGGCGGTGACCTGGGGCACCGTGGGCTTTGGCGAGAGCTGCACCAGCTGTCTTGAAAGGCGTGAAATTCCTCTTCCCTGCATGCAGCCTCATGGCCTTCACGCGCTCAGAAGCACATGGACGGAGCAGGTCAGTTCATTTACTTTCCTCTCTTAAAAGTCAGTTATTTTATATTTAAATATTTTCATTCATTTCGTGTACATTAACTCTTTGGCACACATATGAAGATGAAAAGGATGAAACCGTATTCCTAGCAATGCTATAAATAAAGATTCTGGAGAAAAAAAATAAAATTGAAATGGAGTTAATACCCGTCGGAAATTATGTGATACTGTTATACTATCCCTTTAAGATATGGTAATATGAACTGGCTGTCAATACAACATCACTTAGTTGGTTTTCGTCTGGACCTTAGAGCACAACAAAATTATTAGTACATAAATCTCTACTAATTTACTCTAGATTATGATTCTTTCATCAACATGCACATATAAATTATACCATTAATCATAATGATTTCTTTCAGTATTCATGTGGATGTAATATGTAATTTCTTGGGAATCCCACTGTAATTTAGCATGAATTAATGTCCACTTATTGGAAAGCACTACCTACATTGATATTTCTAGGGGAAAAAACCAACAGCCGTGATGCATCTTAAACCACAACCTAAATGACCAAGGTGCTGGTAAACAACCACCAAAGGAGCGTCACTGCAGGTAAAGGAAGTTACCTTAAAGGCAGTTTGTCTCAAAGCTCGTTAGGCCAGATGGCAGCCTGTCTTCTAGGAGCACGTAAAGCACGTGTGAGGGAATGGGGGGGGACTTCTCTCTCCTTCACCCTGCCCTGGGGAAGGACGGTGTGAATACGGAGGGCGAGGGGAGAGCCGAAGCAGAGGGGCATTGCTAGACGCTGGAGAAGGCAGTGCAAAGCCATCTGCTCCGCTTTTTTGACAGAGCAGGAGCAATAATAGCTGCATCGGTCTTCATGAGTAACACCTTCTAATTGGCCTCAACATTAAATTTTGCTGTGAGAAGCAGCACTATTCTTTCTCTTTTCTACAGACTGTAGTTTAGCAATGGATTTACATGCTTGGAGGTGGCTGGCCCATAGATTGAGCAGGTCGAGGACCCGTGGGATGGCTGCCTTGGCCTCAGTTTCCCCCATCTAAGAAATGCAGCTGCCTCCTTGAGAAGTGCTGTGCCCTTTCTGGAGGTGAAGTAGGATATTACTTAATCTAGCTATCAAATATATAAATGGAACATACATATATACATATGCATGCTTCATAAGTGAGACAGTGAGGGGGAAAAAAAGGAACTTCTGACTATAACGAAAGATTCATTAGGAAAAATGAACTAATCAGTGCTCTCCAAGGAGAAATTCATTCTGTTTAGGAGGCCGTACCCTCTGCTGCTGCACATACTTAATATAATTTATATTATTATTTAAATCACTGCGTAAATTTTAGATACTTTTAAAAATCAAGTTAATGGACCATACTTTACTGCTTAGCATCATTTATATCAAGAATTAGTGGCTGTGGAGATAATATATGTGAATACAGAGGAGAAAACACAAACAAGCAAATATCATAAAACTCATCTGTAGCATGGGCTTAAAATACAACCACAGAAACGAGCCCGTGGAAGAGTTGCGCATTGTGTGGTACAGGCTTTCCTTTAAGCTGTGCTCACCCCTGTGTTTAAACACAAGGCATTCTTGAAATCACTTACCAGCACAGAGGGGGCCCATCCTTGCACCAACCTGTCATATTCCACCGGGAAATGTCCCCCTCTCCTCGCTTTGGATACAAAGGAAGGCGAGAATACAGCATGACTTTCCCATAGCCGTAAGCGGAAGCGGAGACAGCAAATTAAGGAATTCTTGGGGAGAACAGACACACCTATAAAGACTGCTTAGGAGCTGAATAAAGGGGCTGAGACGCTTTAAACAGACACAGCCTAGAAACAAAGAGAGAAGGAAATAAAGATAATAAGAACCTGAAAGAGTGAGAGGATTCTGGCAGCTGAGATAAATCCAGGGCCTTCTGCTGTGGGCTCATTAAAAGACACAATATATTCCCTAAAAATGTCTTACCTGGACCAGGCAATAAACCAGCTGTGCATCATTGCTTCCTTCAGGTTAGCTGTGCTGTATTTCATTCCTCCGCATGCTCACAGCAGAGAAATTTTGACAAGGAGCCCAGTCTCTGAAGCTTTGACGCAAAGTCTTTCACAGCCCCAGATCCCTGCCAATGTCATGCTGAAGCTCATGTCACCGAAGGGATCATGCTGCCGCAGGAGAGGGGTACAGAGACAGGACGGCCAAGAGAGTCGCAGCAGCCACGGGGGAGGAGAGACACGGATCCCGCGAGGTGGGCAGCATGTACGGCAGCAAGCACGAGTGGGACACGGAGGGTGCAAAAGGCTGGTGCTAGCACTTCTTATTTAACAGCACTTCTCTAACTTGTTTTATGATGCCCCTGAAAAACAGAATTTTAGGTAAAGAGAGAGCGATATAGCCCTTAGAGTGGAAAAAAACGACCCGTAGCTGAGTCCAGGAGGTGTGAGAGGGGCGATCTGGAAGGGGAAGGGCAAAGCAGGGGCAGCACCCCTTGTCTTGCTGGAGAAAGGGTCCCTTATCCCATCACTGAGGACTCTGTCCCTGTGGGGAGGGTAGAAGGTTTCTTCAGATTTGAGCATTATTTTCTGATTAATTAATTTGGTACAATTGGTCTTCCGATAGAAAAACAGTTTGGAGCCGACAATGTTTTTGCTTTTGCATCTCATGACTCTGGCCTAAATTCATCTACATTTCATACTCCCTCGTTTGCAGTCTGTTTTCTTTCTGCCCAACTTGTAAACTTTCTACTTAGTAAAAGTCGTGAGGTTTTTCCATCTAGCAAATGAAGCTCCAGGCATAGATCCTTTGCTGCTGCCACAGTGCAAAGACGGATAAAAAAGTAAGCTTTTATTAACAGAGACAAACTTGGGCCTCTGGCAACTTACAGCGAGCCCTGACAAAGTGACTACAGTCAAAGTGTAATTTTAAACACAGAGAGCAAAATTCATAGACCACTGATCACCACCTCCTCCTCGCACTGCTTAAACTTATATTCTGCCGAGGGGACAGTGAGAAAAGCCATTTTACCTTGTGTCCTGATTTGCTCCTACTTAAGGGAAATGCAAGTCATGTTTTATAAAGTTGTGTTTTGCCATGCAGTTTGGAACCCACAAAGTCACTCAATTCCTGAATGTGATGTTGGGTAAAATTGGTTTTCTTTCAAAAAACCCTAAAAATTCTGTTTTGGTTGGCTTATTTCAGGTAACAGTAATTGTCTAAATGATTATTGTACCTAAATTATTAGTTGCTGCCCGAATGACTGCCTGCATTGCTGGGTCACCTGGCAGTTTTGTTGTGGGCATTTTTATTGCCTAGACATAAATAATTTTCCTTCCTGATGAATTCACAAGCTCCTGCCTCAGACACTCCCTGTGCATCATCTGTGTATTACTCGGGGTCTGAAGCTAAGTGCGTAGGTTGCTCACAGCAACGCATTTCATCCACGTCCTTTGGTTTCGGATGCAGCGTGCACCTCCAGCTGTCCAGGAGCCACCTCCATTACCCAGCCTTGTGGTACAGCAAATAGCATTCTGGCCTCAGTCTTCAAGCAGTAGATTAGTGACAGCAGTAGGCAGACAACTTTTGTCCCCAGGGAATATTAGAAATCTAGAGCTAGAAATAGATGGATTAACTGAAATGCAACTCAACCTCTGATCTACATTATTGCCTCTCTTCTTTATCTCACAAGGGAAGCAGAGATAAAGAGTGATAGACACTGATAATGATGGAAGTCCACGATAATACACCGAAGTGATAAACTTCTTTGTGGCCCTCATTGTGCCCAGTTGTCTTCAGCTGGTTATGAGCTCTAGCCTCAAGCTATTTACACCATGATCAGGCTAGTAATTAGCAAAATGTTTAATATAATATAGAAGCAATTAGGAGGTGATAACATGCAATTAAGATGTGTTTTCAGATTAAAGATTTTATAGTGCTCTCTTTCTTGAAAAGATAAAGTGCCTATCTCAAAATGTCAAACTGCAGTGATTTAATCTGAGTTATTTTCAATTAATATGCATGTATTCTTGCGATGTGTTCACCGTTGTTATTGACATTGATAAATTAAGCTCATCCCAGCAGAATTTATCCTTGAGTCGCTCTATATTTCCTGAATGTCAGTTCTTTATTCGTATTTTTTTTATGCCTACAAGCTGTGCACGATCTAACTCTAAGTCCCTTGATTCATCCCTGGGATTACAGTAATGTGTCAGTCTGAGTGGAACAATAATCTGAAAGGGCATTGTTATAAATAGTGTGTTAGAATATAATTGTTTGTCATGTCGTTTCTCCCCTTTAAATCCCTCTGAGTCCTGTTTAAGTAATTTAGACAGCTAGAATGACAAGAGTCTTGAGACTTCACTTATAGAGTTGTCCAACCAGTCTTCAGCCTACCCTGTCTTTTGAGACTGTCTCATCTGCAAAGTAGGAAGTGCAAACAACAGATGAGTTCCGACTACACCGTGGATTTGTTATGAGATTTTGCTCAGGCCATTTATAGAACAATGTAAATGCTACTGATACTAATTTTGCCCTGGCTAGTCAATAGAAGTGCTTAGACAATAGACATTAGGGTGTTTTCTGTCATCATTAAAGAAGTCAGAATCCTAAAGCATTGCAATTTGGATAATGCAATGCAATGTCTGAAGGCAAAGCTTCTTATTTTATTAGATTATTTTTGATAAATTTTCTAGTAATAATAATGTAAAAAAAGAACTGAGGCAGGAAAGACAAACTTTTTGGTGGTTTTTTTTAAATGGAGCCAGCTTTTTAGCAATAGTGGTAAAACACTTTCAAGGAAAAATTGCTGGAAATGAGTGTCCTATTAGATCATCCAGTCCAGTTCCTGCAGGATTATTCCTTGTAACGCATTTTTCTGCTCTTCGGTCCTCTCTAGGTTTTTCACACGTGCAATGAGGCATCCAAACATCAGATGATTTGCATACAGCACATATCAGAAGGGTTTTCCTGAATTTAACAATTATTTCCTTTCCTGTTTCTGCTAAGTATTTTCCCCATAGCTAGTGCTAACAGTTTTCAAATATTTGTGTTTAGGTCTTTCTCCTCCTTTGTCTTCTGCCCACTTAGGGTCTACTTTATGATATTTTGTTCATAGGTGGTTGCAAAAAGGCAAGTTAGCTGACAGTCATTGCTAAACAAGGCAATTTGTATTTGGCTTTGTGTCATCCAGCTGTGATTAAACTCTTTGGAGACCATGTATTTAGTAAAGTACAATGATATAACTCATCACAACTTATGCTGACTGGCCAGTCGCTGTTATTCTTTAGTCATCTAACCCGGTTCTTCACAGGACTGCTTGAACACGTTGAAGTGTTGCCGTTTGACAATCCCTGAGTCACTGTTGGTCAAACCACACATATGTGATTCTCACCTATAAATAAATGCCTGTAACATTTTATTTTTCAGTAATTGTGCAGGCCAGCTTCCAGCTTCTCAGTGTCTCTCAGGTAAGTCACTCAGGACACAGAGCAAAATGCAGCTCTAGAATGTCCTCTGTGAATCCCTGACTGTCCTGTCCTTCGACTTTTGCTTCACAGACAATTTAAAAGACAAGCAAAGAACAAACACCACAACTAAAGGAAGCTGCCAAAAGCTGTGGAAGTGTCAGCTGACACCACTGCTCATTATACAGATGGAGTTGTTGACTTTTACATACATAAATGATGTGAGAAAAACTACGTGAAGACTTTAAAAGAAGGCTTTCTTTTGGCAAAAGGAAAAAGGGAAAAAACTTATTAAGAACCTCTGCTGAAATTTATTGGTGAGTAGGTAAATATCTCAGTGTCTCTGAGCCAACAAGAAATCTCACTCTAGGAGTGAGATTAGCTTTACTCAGCTGATTAAACCCATGAGTACCAAGGTCAGACACAAAGCAGTACCAGTAGCTGGCAAGTCTTGATAACCCGGCTTGTCTTGGATCAGTACCAGAGGTATGACCAGTTATGTCCTGTCTACATAGAAAGTCTTCAACCAGAACGAGTTACGGTATTTACTTCCCCTGTTGATGAGGTAATTCTGTGAGAATAGCTTTGCTCAGTGGACCGTGGCTGGGTACAGGACTTGCTGGATGCACCATCCAGAAGGGGTGGCAGCAGCGGGTGCGAGGTGGAGTCTGCAACGTGGAGAGCAGGCGGGGACGGGTACCCCAGCCTGACCCAGCCGGGGTGCTTCAGCCAGCCTCATGGTGCAGTGCGTCGTCTGGGCTCCAGCATGTGAGATTTTGGGGGGGTTCCTTGTACGCTGGTAAAGCGATGTCTGGGAGTCCGTGGAGCAGTCAATGTCACCTTTGCAAAGACCACCCCATTGTTCTGTCCTGAAGCTCGGGAAAGCCTCTGATTGTCTGTTTGTGTCCCTGAACAGTGCAGTAGTCCAGAGGTATTAACAGAAGGAGGTAGTAACTAAGGTTGGAAAAATGCAGCATAGGAATAAAAAAACCTTAATGTTGACAATATAAGACTAATACATAAACAAACACAGTAGTAACACAAATGTGTTAATGCCATTGGGATATTAACTGAGAGGGGTATTTCTGTGCTGGATTTGCTTCTAGCTACAATTATAAGACCATTTGTACAGTGTATTTTTGTTTAATATTTTTCTTTACAGGCACTCCATCAATGTCATATACAGAGCTTACTGAATTATGCCACTCACATATTTAATAACAAATAATCCTTCCAGGAACTATTATGGATTTAGGTGTGATTATAGTAAGGATATCCAATAGCTACTTTAACTTACACAAATATCCATTTTGCAAAGCTGCGGACTTAATTATACTGTAGCCTAGATATGCATCAGTTTTAGTTGTGCTTCTAACAAGTTCTTTTACTTTTGACTAAAAAATTATGTCTACTACAAAATTTCTCAAATAGTGTTTGTGATTATTATATTATCCCCACACAGATGAGAAATGTGGCATTTAAAAAAATGTTACAAAGTGTGCTAAAGTGAATTTTGGTTGCTGCTTTTCTCGGTAAATTTATACATTAGTGAATTCAGAATGAGGCCAAATATTTCATGCAAATGGTCTTTCTTATGTGATGTAACAGGAAAATGAAAAATTTTCACTTGATCAACAGTGTTAGCTGGTAAAAGAAAAGGTAGTGTTCTTTTTTTTCTTGTGTTTGTTTCTCTGGTTTCACATTTATGTAATGCACATTTAAGAAAAGAAGAAAACAGATTTTTGCAGAGCTACCTTTGAACCTTAGAGTTGCTTTACAACACTTATTGCATTACTAACAAGCCACAGGTGTACACTACAGGAGCGGGTGAAAATGTAATTGAGGGGTATGATGACAGTTAATTGTCCATAATGTATTTATCCCAAGATGCACTTATGCATCTGTTATATATTTAGGTATTTGTTACTAGTAGCTTTGGTGATACTTAAGCAGAGGGGCATCTATATCTAAAAGACAATAAAAAAGGAAAATGCTATCAAGGGGCTCTAAAGTGGCAAGACAAAGAAAGTTCATCTCTTTTTCACTGTCTCGGAAATGAAAAGGTCTATTTATTTCAATGGGATTTTTTTTTTTTCCCACATACGCCATATTAAGGTTTGAGTACAAAACACTTGACTTCTGTTTCTGGGTGTACTATGGGACTGAATTACTTGATTACCTGCAGGCATTTTAGTAGTGATGTATTTTGATATTTGCCTTTCTAATATAGTTTCTTCTCTGTTTCGGCTTATTGTTGTTATAAAACGGCTTTGCACAATAGATTAGTGTCTATTCACCCATTGACGCATAGAGGATTTATGTGTGGGAGTAACCCACAAACTTCCCCTCCTCTTTACTGCCTCCCTCCATGCATGCCTTGAGAATAGACGTGATAATTAGTCATCTACTTTTATCTATATTTGTATGCCATCCAGACATTTCAGATGAGAACAAGAAGTCGCTGTATTGAAGCAGTGTCCTGAATTCAAAATGCAGTGATAAAGCTCAGATGACTTTGGGCAATTACCCATTTTCTGGGCCTGCTTCTGCTCTCTGTGAAGTCAACAGCAAAACTCCCACAAGGGTCAGCAGTGAGGGGAACCGAGCCTCGAAAAACGAGGTTATTCTTCTTAAGATTGCTCAGCAGGAGTCAAATAACTGAAACCAAACTGCATATCTTTAAAATCCAGTGTAGATTAGATTAATAACACCACCATTTCAGGGCGGTGGTTAGTATCAGGCAGACACTCAGCAAACAGCTCGTGCTTTCCAAAGGTTAGAAGTAAATAGGCAAGCTGGAGGAGGGGAAGGCTCACCCCATTTCAGGCAGCGGCAGAGCCGAGATCCTGACCCGGTTGTGCAGAGCGTTACGCTCCTTGGAAAGTTAACTTCGTAATCATAGTTCATCTTTCTTTCCGTGAAGCTGGCCCTGCATTTGGATTTGCTTGCACAGACTCCCATCAAGTTTAACAGGATTTTGTAAGGGGGACAGTAGTCCCACTGCATATAAGATCAGGGCCTATATAACCGCATTATCTTAAAAGACCAGAACTCAGTTCATATCAGAAGCTGTTTGCTCATTTGAAATTGGCTAAACATTAGCATCTTAGAAATATTATCTGAAGTTGCTGAACACTGATATTAACCTGCTGCATGCTTGGAGTGCTCTGATAAAAATGCAGTTGCTGTGGTAATTGTTATATTATGTTCAGAAAAGTGCCAAGAATATAATTGCTTGCAAAATGACTGTGCAGTTCAGCTTTAATCTACATGGCAAAACTGTTTACTAAAATTAAAAAAACCCAAAAAATCCAAGTCTTTGCATAAACAAATATATTCAGAAGTAGACTCTTTATTAAACTTTTAACACCAAAATTATGTTTATAGTTTATTAACCAGACGCTATTTGTAACGTCTGCTGTTTGTTAAAAACAAAACCCAAAAGTGCATAGCACCCAAGAAACCCCAACAAAAACCAAAACTCCCAAAACACAACAAACCTAAACCACCAGAGGATGATTTCCTTAAGAATGTTCTCTCAGGTATGTTCAGAATATTAATTAGGCCCATCTATTTCTGTCGGATAATAACAATGTCCAAGAACTGAATAGAATCTGTGACCTGTGAAAGGGCCATTCATATGCTTTAGTCTGCCTTAGCGCATTCCTTAACAAGTGAACATAGACCTTTTTCATAGTCATCCTAAATGTTTCAACTGTGTGTTTCATGGTTTGGTTCTTGTGTCTCCAAAACACATAGCTTTTTTTTTTTCCTTTCTTTCTTTATTTTCTTTTCTTTCTCTTTTATTTTTTTTTCTTTTTTCTTTCTCGTCTAGTGGGAAATATTCCATGCTCTCCTCATTTAAATGCTTATGCCTTTATGGTTATTTTTACTGCCATACCTATGGGGCTTCTTACTGTACTGCCTGTAGCTGAAGGAGATTTTAAAGGAATTAAATTTATTCAGTTTAAATCTTCAGGGGCATACAACAATATCTTAAACAATTAGCAATAATTAAAAAGCATCTATTCGAACTGTGTAAAAAGCAAATAGATTTAATTTAAATACAGTAGTCAGGCCTAAAGGTTTTTTTCATTAAAACCAGGAAGGGTCTTCCCTCTTCCCCACTATTCTTTTATTTTAAGCAATTTTTCAGCAGTTACTTTGTTAAAGTATTTTGTCAGTTGTTTGGTGACTTTCAACACGTGAAATGCGTTGGGTGGTTCAGAGAATTTCCTGGAGGGTTTGCGTTAGGGATTACTAAAGCCTCCCCAGGGCTGACCTAGGTACGCTGCTTGGTTGCCTAAGCTGAGCCCAGAGGTTGAGCTGCGTTGGAAACTTAAGAGCCTGCTCTGTTGAACACAACTGCTTCTGTGTTCGGCACAGTGGCTGTACGAATATATCTGCAGTACAGCAGTCTAATGGAGATATGGTCAAACATAAGTAATTGCTGTATATCCCAGTAACTATAACAATAATAATAAACAATAAAATGGCAATAGAAATATTTAAGGTCTTACAAACAAATCTCTGCTCAGTACGTGATCATAAGTGGTTGGAGTAGTAAGTAGTGTAGTGACTCCTTTGACACAGCGCTGTATGTGAGCGGAACAATCCTCACACGTGGTGCGCGTGCTAGGAGCAGTTTCTGCTGCTACTGGTCACTAGCGATGGTGGAAGGTACCTTCAGGTGGCACTCCAGAAGCTACCTGTGGTCAGACCTCATGCAGAGCTCCTTCCCAAGGCAGCCCTAGTCTATCCTGCCTTGGTTCTAAGGCACGCTCGGGAAGGTAAAGTCAAATACTGGATGGAACTGGAACATGCTGATTTGTGCTGTTGCAACTGAATTAGGGTGTTCATGCTTATATCTGCTCTTCTCCCTCCCTCTCTGTTCAAAACCACGTTCAATTTTTTCTTGAGGATTGTAGCACGAAAAATGACACTCAAGTACTTTCTGGTAGCAATTTCAAGTTAAAGATGCTTGTCCCTACCTGATCACCCTCGGTTCCACAGCACAGCTCATTGATCAAAAAAGAAACTTGGGCTGACACGTGAGGGATCCAGTGCATGGCAGCCAGGGACTGAGAGGAATCGGTAGGGCTAAGGCAGAGCAGCAACTGCTTGTGCCAGCAGAGAGTACTGTCTGCAGAACTGCACCTTTCCTGGGTTGTAATCAGAATAACATACACTTTTAGACTCAAACAGAGACGGTTTTACTTGTGTAGTTTATCAAGGTGCTTAAAAACACTTGGATTCAGGTAAGCTTCTTTTTTTAATTTAGCCAAAAGTGTATATATTTGACTAATGTGTTTTGGGTTTTTTTTCAGCTTGGAGTCTTTCATAAGGGGATGAAAGGGAAGGGATAAATTCTAGACAGTTTGTTGTAAGTGCCAAAGAAAGTGACAGCTATCTACATGAGCAAAATTTCTAACAGCGCCTCACATCCACTGGAAAATGCTTAAGAGTCCACAAATAGAAAAAGGTTAAAAACTACTGACCTAAATAATTGGTTCAATTTTCAAGAGTGCTGAGCATCCAACTGTTCTCATTGATTATAAACAGATGATGATAACGAATAACAGCTCCCATAGTTGATGAAAGGCATCTTTTCTGGGGAACTTGTCCACAGATGCTTAGAAGAAGGATACATCTAATACAAGTCTTTGATAAGCAGGAACATTTCTCCCTTGGTTGTCTATTTTGTATGCATAGCGTACATAAATATTTTTGCTTTCACACTTATTCTTCCTTAGAACTCAGTTTAGAATTGAACTGCAGCAGATAAGAGAAAGCATAAGACAAGATCTTAGTTTCATATGTGGATTGTATGCTGCTTCATGATTCAGTCCTGAAACTGTTTTCATATTTACTGTATTATTAGACCACCTTTTTAAAACTTAGTAAATTCAACATCCTATAATACAGAGGAGTTAGAAAAATGTATGAGTAATCTGTTAAATATTATACCAGCTTTAGATCTTTTTTTTTTGTTGCCACATCCAACAGGTTTCATGTTTTGATTCTGTATTTTTGTGGTAAATACAGAAGAGCTGTGTTGTTTACTGGGAGGAAAATTGTACCAAGTGTTACCATGAGAAAATTGAAGCTTGCATTTTAATTGAAAATTCTAGACATCCTCCTTAAACTTTTTCTTTTTGATGTTGTCATTCATATACTTCAGATCTCTGGGGTTTTAGAGCTTTGTTTTAATTAATCTTTTGAAAGTTTCTGCAAGATTGATGTGGGCAGTGAATTTTGTCAGTCTTGTTTTGCAATGCTAGTGTTTGTGGCTGACAAGAATCTAAGCTGAAAATATGTGAAGTTCTCTTGTCAGAAAGGCTTATCAGTCTCTTCAAAATATGTGTTCTATAAAATAATAGCCTTGGTCCATTTTGTCAAATTCAATACTGCTCTGATCTATCAATATTTTGGGTAGCTATGTTACACCAATTGTCAACAAGGAAACAAGCTTCTTGCAAAAGGGCATTTTTCAACACTTCTTATTGTAAGTCAGGGCATTAAGTTGCAGTACTGACGATAGCTGGAACCAGTTTGTTATACATAAATGAAGTCATCTGATCTGTACCCAACCAGGAGAGTATTTGTATAAGCTTCTGATTAAATCAGTAATCTGCTCTCAGGAGCTCTTAAAGACATTGAGCTAACTCCTTTCCCCCAAATCCACAAGACCACTATTTAAAAATAGGTAACCTGGTCTTGCATGTTGGCAGCATTTATGGTCACTGTGCCATTTTCATACAAGGTGCTAGGCTTGTCTATAAGACCAACGCTGAGCATAACCTGTAGCTTCCAGGCTTGCTCACTATGCCTAAGTCCACATCAGGTGGCAAAGTAGAATAGGATCTGGAGTTAGTGAGCCACTGATAAATCATAATGGAGTGAAGCAGAAAAAAAGATGCTCAGATGGAAAGGAGATCTGCAGGCAGCTGCTGGTCCTTGTGTCCAGCAAGTGAATGAAGCCATGCTATGGGCAAGGGCAGCAACACTTGTGCAGGTACTACATTGGCCCGCCTCATATTCTGCTCCTTTTAATGACACCCAAACGCACTTAAAACCATCAGTTTCACATTGTCACTTAAAGTAAAGAGAGGTTGTTTAATAAATACATACGATCATCCTCTCCACTCAGAAGAGGGAGCCAGAAAGCCAAACTCGGGGAATCCTGGGGGGCCGTAGAAATACGAAGGCTGCTGAGAACACACACATGCAAATGGCAAATTTGATTACAACGATGGGCTGTCTGCTCTGCAGCTCCTGGAAGCCCACCCTCAGCCATAAAAATGCAAAAATAGTGCAACAGGCAATGTGGCAGAACAGGGCGCTCTGTATTCATTCACAATTAGGTGTTCTATTCTGTTGTCACCAGATGCTGCCACGCACATTACACAACAGAAATGGGATTAGCAGGAATAACAAAAACCTGTCAAAGCACAAAACCATGGCCTAGTAGTTCTGACAAATTAAACAGCCTACAATGAGTGCCAGAGCATGAAAATCACTCACCCTTCCTCTTCTATCTCTCAGAGGTAGGCAGTAAATGCCTTCTTAAAGGCAGGCCACCATGTAGCCAACACTACGAGTAGAGGAAAAAAAGCCATTTTCATTTCTGATTGAGCGTAGATTAAGGACAAACCACCTGACTAGTGACTATCTGAAAGATACTTGTTTCATTCTGTTAAATGCAGGATAATTCACGTGCTCCTGGTATGTCCTCAGTAACCCATGTTAGAAGCGCTGTTATACCTAGCTATGCATTTCTATACATAGGAGCTTCCATGGAATGCTGTTAGCTTGATTTGTATCTGTGTAATGCAAGATAAAATAGGTCCAATAGCTATGTGAAACTCATGTTTTGCTCACCATGCTCATGCTGATGGGTCATCAACACAGGATGCAGAGGGTGAGAGAAGACTATTTGTACAGAAACTAGCTCCAAGGCTGGGAACCAGATGATGAGTTCTTTGTGTGTTGCTCTGGGATAGCTGCAGTGTTTGCAGGTTTTTAAGATAAGAACAGGAAGCTCATGTCTGCTGTAGCCTGTTTTACTTATCTTGAGTTTAATAATGGTGTCATTAAGCTGAGCAGCCAACTGTGCTTAAAGTTTCTCTAGGGCTATATGACGAGTTGCTCTTTGTAACCCAGTTGTCCATTCTGCATCAAACTCATGTCAAAAGCAGTGACTTGTAACAAGCTTTTTCACGTGCTTTTTTTCAAGGCATCTTTTGGGTTTCTGGGCTGCCTGTCAGTCATCCTACCTTAGTATTCTCTGTAGATGGTGATCATTGGCCGCTCTTACCGCATCTGTACAGCTCTTCAGCTGGAAAATTTTTCTCCCAACCACTCTCAGACATTATTTGCTGGTCCTAAACTTGGTGAAATTTTATCCTTGCCATAACCTCAGCTATGTGGTTCTTCATTTTTGCTGTGTGTGATTTCTAATAGCATAAGTGAATGGACATCAGCTATGGGAAAATGGGAGGTAAGTAGCTGGAAGATGAAAATCTTTAGGCAGCTTTCTAGATGATACTTACTTTCACAGTGCTCTTCCCCCCCGCCCCCCCTACTTCTTTATCCTCACTTTTTTTCCTGCCTAAGGGCTGGCAGATAAGTCACTCAGCTTTAGCGCTACTGTAAGTTTAGATGACCAATTCAGCAAGGGTGACAAATGCTACTTTCTTGCCTCTTTCCTGACCCCGTAAGATTTCCAAGATTTCTTCTGGGAATTACTTACAGAAGATGTATTTCTTCATCTGTGCCACAAAAACCATTTTTCCCCTTTATTTCCGCCCTCTGAGAAAGTCCTTGGAGTAATAGGTAAAATGTCAGAAATAATTAAGAAAAATACTGATATACACTGTGGCAGAGAATTATACCTTTTGAGATGGTCGTTGCCATCATCTGTAATCAGTCCCCTGATAGATATAAATACCAGTTTTATCACCTTGTTTTAGATGATGATGTGTTGAATCAATGTTGATGAAGACTATATTTTGGCAACTTTAGCTAAAGGGAAAGAATAGTTTCAATTGTGAGGCAGAGGACACAAGCTCAAAATAGAGAAAGTAATCGACACAGAACACACACAGTCCTTTATATAATATCTATTTGATCCCGTTCATAAAAATATTTTCTTATCTTTTTTGTTCTTAATTTTTCTTTTACTTACTTTTACCTTAGGCACCTCTGTGCATGGAAAACATCTCTGTAAGAGTACTTAGACAGCAACTGGTGCTAATACGTTTAACATATTAAACACTCAGAACACCATGTCTACAGTGGCAGATAAGTGGCAATGGCTAGGCTTAAAGAGCTTAGGTCACTTTAATGTTATGGAGGAAAAAATAGGTAGGTGCTGGTTACATCTTAAGGAATTTCCTGTGGTGTGGTGACTCCATAGTATATATACTAATATTGTTGCAGCCATATACTACAGTAAATACAAAAAAAAGGCAAAGGGACCAGAGACTTTCCTATGGCATATCTGGGAAATTCATAGTTTTCCTCAGGGCTTACTACAGAAGATGACAGGCTTTGAGATAAAGGGGCATCCTGAGTGAGGAGACCGCCACCGTGAAGAGAGTAAGAGAATGAGCTTAAAGGGGGGGTGCTTTGCAAGATAGCAGAGACATTGACAGATAAGAAATGGAGATTTGATGTTAGCGTGATAGAAAAGGTAAATGCAGAAGACAAGGAAAGCTACAGGAAGAAGAATAGGAATGGCAAGAAAATATGAGGAAAGATGTACAGAGGGGAAATTGGCCTGAAAGAAACACAAGGCACCAGCTGGTGCTGGCGTGGCGCTCTGGGCTGGCGATGCCACGGTTCTGTCCCACAGAATTTCCTGTCTAGGAGCTTGCTTTCTGCTTGGCTTGGAGAGCATGGATCCAGTTAGTACCCATGCCCAGGAGCACTGTCTTTACTTTTCAGGCTAAGTGGCTATTTAGATTATTAGGTGTTTATGTCCTTAAGAATGAACCTTTTTGTCCTGTGTCTTAAAAGAAAAGGCCATATTTATTTTCAAGGGAGATGGATCATGACTAGATTTATAGTACCACATACTCAAAGATCAAATTGCATGACCGCAAGCATTTATATTTTTATTTATAGGAAATAATATAAAGGAGCACAAAGCTTATGTGCAGCTTAAGTGTTGAGCATTTATCTTTTTCAAAATGCATTAGAAAGGCAAATGGACTTGGAATGCCAGTTAAAAAGCAAGGATCACTCACTGTAATTTATTACTTTTTGTATTTCAGTAGAATTGAAGTGCGAGTTACAGTGCCTGCAGATCAACTTGAACTGCTCGACTATATTTTATGAGGTACAAGGTAGCAATTGGTTGCATAAGGAGCTAGAGATTTGGTACTAAATCCTCTTCAACTTTTAAATTATACTTCTGTATTCTTTGATTATTATTTTTTTAAAGCCTTAACAGCTTTGTCTACATAGTAAGTAGATACCTTAATCTCTTTTGGAACAGATCTCCGTATGAAAAGCCTTGCATCCAAATGCAAACTTCTGTAGATCACTCAAAAAAAAAAATTGCAGACCTGGGGAATTCTGGGATATTGAGACAGTGTTCAGGGCCAGAGTTCTCATGGTCTACATTAGACTTAAAAATTAGCTGGGGCCAAAATCCTCAGCAGAGGCATGCTGTGTTCACATGATAGACAGTCCCTCATGCCAAAACAGTGTAAACAAACTAATCTACTGCCTCAAAACTTTTATATCAAACCCAGACTTTTTCCAGAAATTTTTCTAGAGCTTTTCTGGTGTGTTTTAATCTCTCTCTATGCTTAAATTTCTTTTCTCCTTGTCTATCTATTCAAAGCAAAACTAACAGTGGAAAAATTATCCTCTCTGCATCACAGATAGAGCAGATCTCTGATGAAAAACAATCGCTCAATGTTCATTTTCATTACACAGGCATGAAAATCCACTGAAGCTGACTTAGGAAGTCTGGATTTTGCTGCCTTCATAGACTTCGTTATCCTGGAAGCACAGAAAACTCCCTGATGTCTGAGACCTGCATGCAGTCTCACAGAATACGATATGTGAATATAGTCTAATACACGTATCAGGGAGCTGGAGAGTACATTGTCTTTTCATGTAAATGTATTAGCAAAGTCCCCAGAACTAAATTCTTGAAGTGGTTAGGAAAGCCGACAGAACACAGCAGAGCTGGAAACTTTTTCACATTGCTCAGCAGCCTGTGTTGAGTGGCTGGGCTCAGCAGAGCACCGTCCACATCCAGTAAGTACATATTGTTGGCATCACCTGAAAATTATTGTTATCTCTGGAAGACTGACTGTCATGTGGATAGTTTTAACGCACAATATGATGTGCGGTATGAAGCAAATTTTGCATGTTTTCAGACAGAATACAAACCCAAGAGCTGCAGAGTATATCTCTGCAGAAATAGCCAAGGGGCACTGGCAACCAAACAATGGCTCCTGGTGGCCCAAAACATGGTTCTACTGGAGCTTCTGGAAATGCCCCATGTCCTCACCTCACTGCTGGCTCGACAGGGCTTTGAATCAGGCCTGCCCAGCTGACATTGCAAAGGCTGAGTCTGGCTTTACATTTTAGCTTGGATCAGGAATGCACTTCTAAAGCAAATCTCGTGACCGTCTCCGCTGTTTATGCTTTTGTTCATGTTGAGGAACTCTCTTGAGTACATGAACTGGAATTAATTTTGGATAAAAGTAAACCAGAAGATGTGCTCTAGGACTACATCTGACACTCAAGCTAGAAATAAGTACTCAGTCTGTGGGGTTAAACAAGAGATAGTGCAAAGTAAAATTAAATAAATAAATGAGAAATACTTGTAATATAGAATTCTGGTCCTCACTGTCAAATGTTTTGCTCTGCAGATCTGCTTCTTCTGGTCTGCACTCTTTACCACTGTGGATGTAGCCTTAAGGTTCAACTGAGCATTTTTTTGCAGTATAAAAAGATCTTTCTGGTAGCTTCAGAAGATGCTCGATCTGTCTATAGTTAAGGTTCTTAAAAAGTGAAATGGGGAAGATAATACTTTCTTTATCAAACAGTACACATCTCAGATGAAAGCCTGAGTAAGTCCAAAGTGTAGTAATAAATATTTTAACTCTTACTACGGCTCCAGGATCCTCATACAATTCTCTTTAATATATACGTATGTTTTAAAGGTGCAGATCTGAACTGCGAAAATACACCAAAGTTGATGGCAGTGCAAATAATCAAATCCTCTTAATATAAGCTCTGCGTGGTCTCCCATATGATGTTTCAGTGCCTGGTAATTGTTTATGGACCAGTTTCCCCTACAGTGCTGCTTGTATATGTTATATATAAAGGGAAAGGAGAACAACAGCCTCTCTTGGTGTAGCAGACAGTTGCTAAATAAATCTGTACTGGGCAGGTACAGCGTCACCCTAAATGAGGCATAGATCATGAATCAAATTTTAGAAATAATGATACTAGCTAGGGCAATGTAGCACTGTGAATCTTTCGTGAGAAAAGAAAAATATATTTCACAGTATTTTGTTTCAGCTGTTTCAATAATACCTAAATTTTGTTCACTGAGGACTTCATGCCATTTGGATTGTTTTCATTGAAATGTGAAAGCAATATACCCATATCCAAGTGAAATTAGATTTAGGGTTTTTTTCCCTCTTTTTGAAAAACAAAGGTACTTAGTACACAACATAGGAATTGCTTATGACACTGGGATATCAAGCCATTTTTGTGGAATTGCAAGAAAACGTGATAAAACACAATTTGCTGTTAGTGCTGTTGGCAGTGCTTTGAACTGGTGAAAGAGATACATTCCTTATTATTCAGACATATTTTACTGTCTGTGTTAATGTACGATAAATATACGATCAGTTCCATAAGTCCTTGAAAGATATGATATTCACTTCAGTATTTTAAAATGAAGTTTGATCCATCTTAAGTTTCAGCATGAGTTCTCATTGGCAGCATGACGTTAATAAATCATCAGAGCACCATTGATCAACTGACTTATTTAACACTGCACAAACAGCAAGAACTTATACAGGGCCACAAACCCTACTCCATGCCTTTGCCATTAAGAAAGTTAATAATTTCACACTGACAGGTTATTAAGTTCTCTCTAGCCCCAGAGTTAATATGAAAAACATTTAGAAGTGGTTTCTGGGCAAGGAACGAGTTGGGTCCGGTCCCAGATCAGGGTGAGCTGTTCCAGGTGAGACAGTCACTGCTAGCTCTGTTCAGAGCCTCAGCCTCTCCACCTGAAAAATGGGGGAAATTATTCTGGTCCTTATAACGTGGTTACAGATTGACTGGGTCCCATTCCATTCAGTCCATTTTCTACTTCTGCTGTAGGACAGCATTTCCCAAGTGCTGTAATCCTTAACCAATTATCTTAGACTTCAGTCTGACTCGGCTCATTACATGTTTCTCTGCTCTCCATTCCCTGCTCATCTTTCTTTGATGTTGCATTTTCATACATTACATTCCCCACGTGCACTTGTAGGATTCAGCCTATATTGGCCTTATTATAACTTTCACTATCTTCATAATGAACTGGATCTGTTTTCTCATTTCATGTAATGAAAAGAAACCAATGTCAAATAGCAACCATTAATAGCAGGAATTTCTCCATCTCACTAAACAGAAACACTCAGATCTTCACCTTTAGTAAAATCTGATCTAACTCTGTCTCCTTTGAAACACCAGCCTGGCATCTAAATTAGGTCTTAGATTAGAACAGTCATCAAGACTCCCTCTTTCCTCTAGGAAAAAACCCAGAAATATTTGGAGAATGGTTCAGCCTTTACAAGGTGAATCCTTAAATACAAGGTGAAGGTGTGTGAACACCCTCCATGGAGCAGGGGAGCAGCCTTGGACACCTGGCATCCTGACTTCGCGTCCTTTACAGAAGGAACAGCTACGTAGGCCGTATTCTTCAGCCTGCCAAAAGGCAGAGAAGGTATCAAAACGGGTCAGAACGCAATGTGTGGCCGAGTGTTACCTGCCGTGAGCTCGTGTGCTGCGGGTATTCATCCTTAATGGGGGTTCAGCGGGCAACTGGAGAAGTTCACGGAAGAGAAATCCAGCAAGGACTGCTAACAGGAAGCCTCTAAGACGCAAATTTTTGGAGGCTGGCACAGTTTTCTGGGTAAATATCACTAAATGTTTGCTCCTTTCTTGTGCTAATTCCCAGACATCCACTTTTGGTCACTGTCAAGGACAAGTGGGCTGAATGCAGATCTTGCACAAGCTGGTAAGACACTTTTTATGGTCTTCGGTACCTCAGCTATCTGCCTCAAGCTGGTGGAGTGAATCTGTGCCTCCATTCCCAATGTGTGGTTGTGGGTTCCCCGTGGAGGGCGGTTTGATCAGACCTGCTAACGGGCCTGCTCCTGCGAGCCGAGTTGCACATACGCATTAGCATTTGTTAAGGTAAAGTTTCTAACATAGCATTAAATTGAGTTTTAAACGAATGAGCTGATAGAAATGCCATCCGAATGATCGCGTTTCAGTTCAGCAAGACCGGATTTCTTTTCATTTGAGAGAGCTCTGATCTAATTTCGTGTCTTCCCACTGGATTTTTATTTCTCCCAGTCGGCAGTGTAATGGGTTACATTCTGGTAAAACACACAAATATTTTCTAACTGCAAACCATCATGTTCCAGTGGTTTCAGCAGTTTCAGCTTTTCAGATTGTTATCTGCAACCGCCACTTTTTTCCAGATTGAATGTGCTGCTATTTGAACTCTGATCCCATGGATAGAGCGTGAACAGCACCTTTAGTAGGATGGCAAATGCTGTCTGTTAAACCACGGCCGTTTAAATGGTCATAGTTTCTTTGTATACATTGACCACTGAAAAAAGAAAATAAGTTCTGGTCTTTTACTAATGGATGAATTGTGTGAATTAGAATAGTTAACTGTTTTAAAGCATGGAGTGTATATGTGCTGAGTTGTTTGTGGGACTGAATTTCTAATACCTTTTTTAATTGGAGGTTGAATTCAGGTCCAAATGGGCAGATCTTAATAACTATATAAACCACTTATCACACCAGTAGGCAGATCTTGATGTGTCTTCAATATTTAATTCAGTCAGATATCTTTAAATAATTCAGTGATTTTTAATTAAAGAAAATACGGTATTTAGTTGATTTTTAATTTTTTTTTTAGGCCAGGGAATATTTATCGACATGATTCCATGCCTTTACTCTTTAATATCTTTTCTTTCCCTGCTTGGTATTTTATGGCTTTTTAATTCTTTCTTAGTTACATATTTTTCTAAAAACAGGGACTTTGATTTGTAAATGTGAATGTGATCAATAAAAACCTATGGCTTCAAAGTGTCCTTATTTATATTTAAATCCTTCCTCTCACCTGCTGTTTGTTGCTTTTTAGTTATGTCACCAGTCCCACTGGAGCTCAAAAAATTTAGCCGGTCCTCTCTAAACTCCCAGACATGTTCTTTTCCCAAGTAATCTCCTGTCCCTGCAGCTTCTGATGTAAAACAGATTTAAGTTTGTGTAGAGCAGAGGTCAACATGAAAGCTTAAAACAAAACAAAACAAAAAGCTGGTATTCAACTTTTAGCTCTGGTTCTTATTATAACTCAGAGCTCTATTTTAGTAATTTAAAAATGGTAGTATTGTTCTACATCCGTACCCTACCTTTTACTGAATTTCTTAGTGGCTGTGATGCTCAGTTTAGATAAACTTCTAGACTAGCTGATGATCATTTGGATGAACTGCTGCTAGTTATGCCACAATGGTAAAATTGACAATTATTTTACAAATTGAGCTGTGTGAAGTTTGCATTTATTTTGCTTTAGGTTATGGTCAAGAGCAAAGCTTTGAACCCATTTGTCCCATTCCTGAGTAGTTATTTGCAGAGTCATGACTTTGGTGAGCCTTTGGTATGGGTAGTAGGAGTAGTGACTTCATGAGATCACTTCAGTGATGGATTTCCTAAAAGTTTATTGCTAAGTACTTCAATTTTATTTTTTTTTAACAGAACAGCTTTTTCAGTTCTGTAGCTTTGTAGTAACGCATTCCTTTCTGAATGCCTCAGTAAATAATCATGAGTTAAGCGTTGAACGAGGATTATATACTGCATGCTATGGCTCAACATGTTAGTCCGTTTACCAGTGTCGTATATATGTACCCAGCCTTCTGCATTTTTCAGTGCTTAATCAGATGGAAATAGCAATTGGAGGTGTAATTCAGTGTTGTGCATAAGGTCATTAAACCCTGTGGTAATGGGTAAATCCAGACCCTGCTGTGGCCTTATAAGGCAATTTGGCAAAGAAACCAGTGCTATTTTACCGAGCCAATGAGAGTTGGACAAGGACTGTGTCCCTGTTAAGGGATGAAGCCCCACTGTCGAATTTGCTTCGTGGAACATGTCTAAGCTGACAAGGATCTATACCGAGCACCTTCCAGCCTCTCCTCTTCTTCTAGGGAGAGGTACATACCCAGAACAGCTCTAGAGCTGCTCCCTGGTGCACTCCAAGAGTGTTTGTCTCTCTGCTCTTCAGTTCAACATCCATCTTGAACATAAATTTCTGTGGAAAAAGTACATTTTCCCCAGGAATTTCATTCATGCAAAATGAATCCTGAGATGAGGTAGAAGGTGATGAAGGTATTCACTGTAATAATTAATTATAAATCAGAATAAAAAGCCTAATATTATAAAGGTTTAGGCCTTATCCTGTAGTGGGTTAGCAATTAGACTGAAGTTAGAAGGATACAAGAAGTATATGCAACTCTATGGGAGCTCATAAAAGAATGTAGTTGGTATTCTGCCCATAGCAAAATCTGAGACTAGCTCTCAGCTCTGAATTTGGTATTAATTTAGCATCTCTTTCACTTCTGGATAAATGTGGCCACTCTTTCCTCAATGGTCATTTATTGCCCTTCTGGTAGAGATGGCTTCTTCATGGACATGGAAGATGGGGTAGAATGCAGAAAGCGGATACAAAGGCACTGGTGAAATGGAGTCATCTGAAAAAGTAGAGGGAGGGGGGGTTTTATGTCTGATAGCTAAAAAACTATCATGGCCCTAGGGCCTTCAAATGTGTTTGATTCTTTTGTCTGCAGTAAGGAATCTGAGCTCTTTGAGTGTTTTGGGGCAGGTCAGGTGGTTAATTTTGAAGTAGTTTGCCACAGCTGTGTAAATCTTAGAGAACCCCGTGAGGCTTCGAATGCATAGGAGATCTGAGGTGGACATTGTAAGAGGCAGGACTTTGTCACAAGAAAACTGTCAATGGCAAGGGAGAGTCATTTGCAGATGATTCTGAGATGGAAGGAAGGAAAGAATGAACTCGCATGAGATTTGGATCGAGGAAGCCATGGGGTATTCAAGCAACAGATATTCTTTAGAATCCACTGAAGATTATTTTAATACATCTCATTCTTTGCGCAAGAGCTCTGTAAAACATGCTGAAGCGTAGGAAATGTTAGAAATGTCAACAAATGCTATTGTTAACCCCAAAGTGCTTAAAAATCATGAATTCAGCTCTGAAAAAGCTTTAGATGACAATAATAGAAAAAACACATGCAATGCATATAATAAAAGCTAACATGCCCTATTTTCAAGCATTCTCTGATATTATTAAGGGTTACAAACGTTGTCTTTTTATTGTTAGACTTAATATATTGCATATCCTCCATTTTTACAGACAAACACTAAATAACTGAGACTCGCATATAATCTTGAGCTGGCAATATTGTCCAGATGGCAGTCTTTTTCCTCCGAACTGTGCAATCCATCTTCACCCTTGTTTCCATATTAATTACTCATCCACATTATTGTATGCTGATTAAAGCTAAAAACCTAGGATTTCCAGGCCCTATTTCTAACCCTTTTGCACTACAATATTGAAACATGGTTGTTCATAATCTTGACAATTATTTTTGTGATGAAATCACCACAAAGATATCCTGGTAGTCTCTGGTTAAAGTTGAAGGTGATTACATTCAATCTCATGTATGTTCAGTGGACACTTGTTTGGCCAATGTGGCAGGTTACCATGTGAAAATGGGTAAATTTGCAGAATGCGTTAGAAGTTTTGGTACTCATAGGAAAACTGTCATTTTACAAAATTCAAAATTTCCTACCTTTGCCTCTCTTGCTGTTGATGCTATCAGAATGGAGCATATTGTGCACAATTCCAGAAGCTAAGCTTTATAGTTCAATGGTATTGCAAATCTTCCTTTGGAAATACAAGATACAGCCCTGAAACTACTACAGGTCCTAGTCTGAGTATTAGATGACGTGGCTGTTGAAAGAAACGTTGTCTCAAGAAGGTTGTTTGTAGGCTAAATTTCCACCAGCATCAAGGAATTGGGTGAGAGTTCGTGTGCTAGTGAAAGCTTTGGGACTTCTTATATTGAAGATGTTATTGCATAAAAATATGGTAATGCATTTCATTTTGTTTGCTGGAGGGTCAGATTCTGTCCCCTGTATTGTCCTTCCATAACTACTTTAGAGAGGTTCACCAAAATAAATAGGGGTATTTAGAGAGCATTGGCTGCTTCCTCTCACAAACAAGACTATCAAGACACTTATTTTCATGGAAATTATTGTTAGAGTTTAAAAACCTGTATTATAATTACTTAAACCTCTTCTTTTTGGTGCAATCTGAGTTAAGTAGGTGAAAATTCTGTCTTCAGAATCTCAAGTTTCAAAAGAAACATAACTCTGGATTTTGGATCGACTGACTTCCCTTTCCAGTGATGTGTCACGTCCAGTATTTCAGTGTGAAACACTGATGTGACAGACTGCCATAATGCAATGTGTTTAACCACCTCAATGATGCATCAACTGGAAGGAGTTCCCAAAGATTCAGTTCCCACATGCACACACAAAAAAAAAGCGGGAGAAACAGTTTGGGGAAGCGGAACATAAATCTTTTTCACATAGTTTGGCACAAATTTAATTACGAAGTATTTGTAAATGTTCAATCAATTAGATCACTCAATTGTTTAACTTATAACTTTGAAGGCAGATTATCTTTTCCAAGAGAAAAGCTTCTCTTAACCAAGACCTTTTATGTTAACTGCTCCAGAAGGAAAATGCTACATTTGCCATAGGATGTAAATAGAGATGCAGGAGAAAAGTGTGTAGTATCACGATGTCTTTGGCTGAATTTTAGGATTTTCATAGGAATGAGCTAGTTAAACCTTTAAACTTCCAAATTACACATACAGAAAAAAAAAAGCAACTCACTTTTTTTTCTTCCCAATACTAATTATGTGTAATAGAAATAGCCATCTAGTGACTTTATCATATTTGATATTTATAGTGGCAATTCAATATTAATTGCAGGTAAATTCATATTTACAAGTCAAACAAACTGAAAGCCCATTAATTTTTCCCCAATTACTTTTCCAGAGTCTCACTTTCACACTTGTTTTACTTGTAACGTATTTAAGTTCAAAACCTGGCAATTCCCATACAAGATAGCATAGTCTTCATAAATTATCAACAATCACTTCACAAACATTGGGAACCACAGTTGGGTGACTTGGCTGGCATCCGGGGGCTAGGGAGGGAAGGCTTGTAAATATGGAGATACAGAAAACTAAGAGTGAGATGGGAGGGAAATCAATACCAGGAGAGTACACACCACGCATGGTTGTATTTCTTGAGTATCACTTTCCAACTCTGTCATCAGGGGGGAAAAAACTTGTAATAAACATTCTTTCCTGCTGCAGGGGCAGAGCATGCCTGTCGGAGAGCAGGAATGCTGCTGGTGGGTTTGGCAGCCCCACGATGGCACCAGAAGCAGCAGTGAGACGCTGGAGCTGGAGGTATGTCCCCTCTGCGGAAAAGAAAGTCACAGGACAGATTCATTGCATACATTTTACATGGACAAACCAGAGCTGTCTGCAGTCTAGGAGCAGATTGGAGCAGACCACGAGTGGCAGTGGTCCACTGATGAAACAACAACCAAAATATTGTTCAAACAGAAAACGGATTGCATTTACTCTCTGTCTTGTTGAAGGCAGTTGCTGTCTTGGCTGCAGAAGGAATTTGACTGAGCCCTGAACATGTAGACCAAAACTAAATCATAACCAGAGTCTGTCTGAAATCTTGTCTGCCAGCAAGCACAACAGAAATTATGTCTGTCCAAGCGCTGCTGCTGCGGAGTTAAGATGTATCGTAACAATGAGCTGCCTCACTAATTCTAACTGAAGGCAGGAGTCTTGGCTGCCTGCTTGTGACTGCATGTAACCTTTTCAAAAGCACCCAAATATCTTAAGAGCCTGAATCTCATTGAAAGTCAGATAGCTGAAGGGTGACTAACATAAACAACAGTCTAAATGCAGCGAGATTGCCTGGAATGGTCTCATAAATCTCAGAGCTTTCCTTCTACCCAAGTTTTGGCAGTTGTACTCCGTGGAAGTTGCATAGTGGCTGGCTGAGTGTTAAACACTGTTTAGTTGGCCAAATCTGGCTGATTTTGGAAGAGGGCAGTGGCTGCTAATTTTTTTCAGCCTCCCATCATCCCTCCTTGCCTATGCCTGTTGACCTTCTCTGGGACTTTGCACTGGCCCCATGATGTTGGTCTGTAGGTGTGTGGTGCTGCACGTATGCATCACGTGCTACCCGAGTTGGTGGTGAGTGTGGAGTGTTCTCACAAAACGTGCAGCATGCCAGCTCTCTTTAGTTCAGTGAGGACTGGAGGGTTTTTTTTTCCTTGTGGATCTTTTACATGCAAGTCAGGCTTCACATAGCCCACAGTCAAAAAAAAAAAAAAAAAGAAAAAAAGAAAAAAAAAAAGAAATCCTCCACTACAGAGACAAATAGCAACATGTGGCTGGAAGATAACAGAAACGTACTTGCAAGTGCAAAAATTAAATATGGAAATATGAAAATGAGGGATTTTTTTTTTTTTAAGCAAAAGAACTGATTCACTTGTCATCGCTGGAAATTACATGGGGCTTTATTTCCTTAGCAGCCCATCTCAGAAAAGGAAAACAGAAAAAAAAAAAAAAGTCCATAGATAAGAAGTACCATCACAGTACCCTGTCTTTTTGGTTGGCTCTGGCAGTGGGAGCCTTTTGCAAAACTTTGCAGCCGGCCTGAAAAACAACAACAACAAAAAGATAAAGGCAAAAGTCCATATTAGAACAAAATGTGCAGAATGCAGATGTGCAGTCTTCCTGCCGTCCCCTCTCTGTCTCCACTCTTGCTGCAATGTCACACCTTCCTGAGAAAGACTGGATTTATCTTAAAAGACTGTTTCTTCATTTTCCACTGTCATTTTCCGCAGCTCCTCCCTCCCTCCCTCCGCGTCCCTTCTCCCTGTCTGTAGCCCCTACCTTTGCCAGATATTTAATGTAAAAATGATTACCTCAGCTTCTTGCAGGCTCTGCCCCTGCTCTGCGGTGGCTTGAACAAGCTGCCTGGTTGCTGCAAAAAAAATCACGGTGCTCAGCAACGAGGCTGGTTGTCTCTGAACCACATCATGCTGGAGTTCGCAGTTAAGAGCTGCCTCCAGGAGCAGCAGAGCGATAGAGATACAGACTCTAGTGTTAAAGATGCAGACTGCTGGGATCATTCTGTTGCTTCTCCTGCTAATGAGTCAGCCTGTATTTACAGAGGAATAAACTAAAAAAACACCCGTGATCCTGTAATTTTCATCAGTCCCAAGGAAATCAAGTTATTGAAGTATTTTTTAGTAGGGAAGAAAATTAGTTATCTAGGCTTCCTCTTCTTATGCAAGGGTTTTGTACGAATTTTGCCCATATTGCATTTTAAAGTACATGGGGCTGGGACTATCTCTCACCAGGGGCCTTTGCTGTGTCAGGTACAATTAGAAACCAAGGCTAATTGGAGTCAATATTCCAATATAAGTAGTACAGCAATAAGGAAATGAGCTTTCATTTTAAGGTAACTGGTCCTGGCCTGTGTGTGGAAGCAGTCCTGACTTTGGAAACAAGTACAGTCCCATTTTGCACATATGGAAACCAAATTTTCAGGGTGCAAAAATGAGCAGTGACATATTGAGTTTACCTACCTGAACACATCCCAGAAACTGCAAGTGCTCCAAGTCTGAGGCTGTATTGTTTGCCCTTTAAAACACGAGGAAACGCTTTAAAAAAAAAAAAAAAATTGTTTGATAGTTAATTAGCTTCAACATTACCCAGTAAAGGCAGCTTTCCATTAAACAACAAATAAAGAATCTAAAATTAGAGTGATTTATCAGTCCCATGCTGTACAACCAGAGCCTCACGACAGCCCAGGCTTTGTGGAGGGGAGCATGGCTCTGCGGTGCACCAGGAAAGGCAGCGGCTATGCCATTCGTTCTTTAGCCATTAGAAATACTTAGGGAATCACGGTCCAATCTCCTTCCCATCTGACTAATAACAAGTTGTGCTTCAGAGCACGCTGTTGTGAAGACTGGAGAAGGCAGGACTGTAGTTCAGCCTATAGTGGTGCATGCCAGCCATGCTCAGCCTTCAGAGCAAAGTGATCACTAGTGCACAGGGAAAAGAGCCAGGCTTTTTTGTGTGTGTGTGTGTTGTAACATCAAGACTCCAAACAAAGCAGAATGTGCGACAACCCTAACGTCGCTGGTGAGCAGAAGGTCCTCTCTAGGACTGCTCTTGCTTGGCTGTTGTCACTATGTTATTCTCCCACTTTTCTGTTAGTGAAATCACATTGAAACACTATTGAAATAGTCCCAGCTTACAGGATGATGTGATGGCAACGTGGTGGACTCAGAAGAGGCTTGTGCTCAACAGGTCAGTGCCCGAGAGGCTTCCAAGATGATGTATCCTGGTTAACAAGGTGCTCATGACCCTGAGCAATGGGCATATGAACACAGAAGAGAGTAATCCGAGACAGAGGATAACTTGCTTTTTTATATTTCATATTAGTCTAAAGAAAATAGGTTTTCCTTTCTCTTGACAGAGTAATATCATTCTCCAGATGAGGTAGGCATCCTTTTACTGTACCTCATTTGGTCGTCTTCGTCGCCCATACGCCCTGTTCCCCCAATTTGTGCTCTACTTTATATTTACTATTCTCTACTTGTTTCCTCTACTTTGAGACATCGTTTTCTCTGCTTCCCTCTCTTTATGTTTACTTATTCCTTACAATGCTTCTCTTATTAAATTTTTTCTTCCACTTGACTAGCTCCTTTCCAATCATTTTTATTCTCTAGAGAGTGCCTATAATTTTCCTGGGCTAGTAACAAACCTCTGATTGACCACTCCTCAGCTTTGAAGAGTGTCTTTTAGCATCTCAGCTGTACAGACTGTGTACCTTAACTTATCTTCATCTTCTTCTGACATACAGTTCCTCTAACCACGCTTTCTGGTTTCCACAGGTCAACTGGTCATATTTAGAGAACCTGGAAGGGTAACCTGCTTTGAAGGTTTGTACTACCTGCTCATTTCCTGAACGGGAAACTGCCAAGTTTCATCTCCTCCCTACCACAGTTAACTCCAGGTATTTGTTCAATATTTTATGAGTCAGAAGGAGATTACAGGAGAGACTATTTCTTGTCTTTAAAGGGTGCACAAAATGGTAAATGTCTTTCGTTTTGCCTACTCCTGATTGGGTCCAGAGAGGTGGGAAAGTGGAGATCCAGACACTTCCATAACTTCTTGGACAATTTCAGCAATGAGAGAGGATTGGTCTGGTCCATCCTGCAGCTCCCCATGATGCTATAAGTGCAATGAACAGATAGGCCTGATTGACTGCAAGCGCTGGAGTAGTTTATCTTTCCCTGGCTTGGCAAGGGCTTGGTGGACACCTAGTCAATCAAAGTACTGCACGCACTTTGAACCAAAGACAAATCAGTCTCCTCCTTTAATATGCTGAGCATTCATCACCGCATTTCAGATCACATGCTTCTTGGAATGACTCCTGAAAGAAGGCACAGATAAAAAATAGAGTCCAATTCAGGTGTATAATGGACTCTTTGTATATGACTCGTCTTGTGAATATGGGGAGGTCATAAAAAACTGCACAGAATTAACATGCAGTAAGTTAAGTTCGTACCTCATATATTAAATAAATAGCCGCTCTGCTAGAGAAATACATACACATAGAGAATATGTTCAAAAAATATACAGATAGGAGGCAGTTTCATGTGCCTGTAAAGACTTTGTTGTCAATAGACCCACAGAATAATATCTGTCGTTCCAGAAATGAGATCAGGGATCAAAAATGTTTTCACAGTTGCAAAAGTAATGAAGAAAAGCCTGCAATCTCTGCCTCATTGCGGGAGTAACTCCTGGCCCCACTTTCCCTTTTAGTGGAGAGATGGGTGTTGCTGGGTTGGTAGGAATGTATTTTGTCTTAATAATACAGTCTTTGATAACTTGTGGGAGGTCTTCAGTGGGAAACTTCCACGAACACTATGACCATAAGAGTTTTATCAGCTTTTATGAGAGCAAAATGAGCTTTGTGATGTTTATTCAGTGCTTTGCCCTTTTTTTGAAAAAACTTTGGAATTATCTATCATTTAAAACCAAACAAAAAAAACCCAAAAAAACCCTCCTGCTCTCTAGTTCTTGTAGTTTCAGTTAAAAAAAAAAAAAAATATCCGTGAATACAACCCAATGATGATTAAAAGTGAGGGATATTATTAGGAACATTGCAAGGTGAGAATTGCTGTATTGTACCAGGGAAGTGGTCTATGTATTGCAGCACCGCACCTCTGGCAGTAGCCAGCGTCTGAGGATTCAGTTGAGTTTTGATAGCAAATGAGGACTACACTGTTCCAGACCTAGGTCTCCTCTTATTTGCCGGTAATTTAAGTTAACTATTGTAATGCTGGAGATCCTTGTATTGTACAAACATCTGACTTTGGTATTTAATCTGACTTTGGTGAAATATCATGGTATTGCATATCAACAGTCTAAATGCCCAAAGTGAGAAAAAAAGGGTTTCCTTTTATTGGTTTTGAATTTGCATCTCTCTCTTATCACCGCTTGTCCTTGTGTTACAAAACAAGGAGAACAGAAGCACTAGATCTGTATTCTCTAAACCAGCCACGGTTTCACATACTTTTATCCTGTTCCAGAGGAAGCTGTGCTATTGTTTTATACAATGCCAGTAGTACCACAGTACTTCAAACAGTTCTGTGAAATGCAGTTCCTTCTATTCCCTCTCTTATCATTTTCTATGACATTAGAAAAGATCCTGAGCCCAAAAGGTTGGATTAAGATCTTCACTTCTTCAACAGCTGAGGTCAGTGGCTACTATCATTTGGTTTGCACTTCTTACTCAGTCTGAGACAGGTTACAAATAGACTCCCGCAACCTAACAAGCAAGCAGCTGTTTCTGCTGTTGTGCTCCTAATGAGTGACCCCTAAAGAAGGTAATTTCTTTTCTCTTATCCATTACGTAGCATCAAAACCTGAATTAAAAACTTTCCGTAGTTTTAAGAGGTCTTTCCTTAATGCTGGGCTCCTTGAGTAAGCTATGCACCTGATACTACTCAGACCCTAATTACTGTAAGTCAGGCACTTATTTCTTTCTACAAGAAACCCTTTTGTGTTATTAAAATACAAAAATGTCTAACTGACTGACTTCCATATAAAGGGGGAAGGGAAGGAGCCACACATAACTTGAGTTACTCGAGCATAAGGTATTTTTATTCAATTGAGCCCTTTAGTTCAGATTAGGATCATAGCTTCCTTTGAATGTACAAGTTACTTTGAGTTCTTAGTTCAGTGTTGAAAAACTAACACTTCTAGACATCCCTGACAAGTTCAAATAAAAATCCATTAGGATCTTCTGAATTTAAATCTCACTGGAAAGTTGAATTTACAAAAATGCCTGTCTACAGTGTGTATGAATCGTTACAGGAAAACAAGAACACACGTTAAGGCAGCATGGGAAAAGTCTTATTTGTACTTTGCACCTTAATATTGGGAGAAGAGCAGCTGTAAGTGATAGCAAACAAATTTGTAACGGATTCTGAGGAAATAGTGGAAAGATTTTGCTTATCATGAAGAGTGCATTTTTTCTTCTTATATCAATGTGTAGTAAGAGGCAATTGCATCAGTGTCAGATTCTTTTGGAAGACTATCGATTGGTTTATTTATTTGTACATATATGACAAGGGAAATATTTCTTTATAATTTAATAGTCATATAATAATAATAAATGACACATTATGCTTTTACTCCACTGGCTTCACAAAGAAGACCAGTGTTTTAACAGATGGATAAGTCAGAACTGACCAGGAAGGAAAAAAAAAAAAAAAAACAAAACAAAAACAAAACCAAAAAACCACCTCCTTTAAAACTAATACATCTCAAGGAGGCTGTAATTATTTCCTTCTCTGTGACTTACAGCAACATATTGAAAGTTAATAAAGATAAATGTAACATTTAGTGGGTAATAAGAGATTGTGGAAGGAAATAAACAAACCTAGGATATAGTGCATCTAAGTAAACACAAAGGTTGTAAAACCTTCAAACTCAAATATCAAGAGCACTGCAAATTAATGCTGCACACAATAGACCCTTTGGAAGCTAACTTAATCCACCCCCATGTATCTACATGAGGGCCATGCATAACAATGCATGAGCTGGATTTCCATTAGAGTTTCCTCTGCAGGCTGTCAGTTGTTTGAAGAAATAACAATTTCCTAGGCATGAAAGCTTTTTCAGAATGTTCCCACTGATGTGTAATAAAAGTGACTTTACTTTTTTTCCTTCCCCCCTCTCACTCAGCCCCTCCCCCCGAGATGTGACTTTGGGGGGAAGAGGATGGACTTAGACCCTCGGCCCCCCACCAGTTTACCTTTCCTGGATTATCAGTGCAGGTGTTAAAATAATTGAAGGTGTGGTAGGAGATACAACCCCTAATAGCTTTTCCTATATGGAGATTACCTAGGTAGAGAATGCCAGAGTACCTGAAGAATAGGCATGTGAGTACCTTATTAACATAGCACCATTCAGCGGCAGCTGCATATCTGGAAAAAAAACCCTTTAAAGAGCCTATTCATCTATGTTAATGGGCCCATTGCACAGTACATTGTGTGGGAAATTAAGTCTCTGGCTGTGAACTTCCTGTGCTGTGCAAGCTGCCTTGACTCTTTTTTATTGCTTCAGTGTTATTATCTCCTCCTGGAAATAAAAACAATCATGTTCTCACATTTGAGAAGCCAAAACATTCCCAGATAACAAACTGGTTGAAAGTTTCTTTTGTTTCCCTTATTAAGTGAAAAAATATGTTTTGAAATTAAAGTAAACCCTAAATTAACATCAAAGCCCATCAAATTAGCTGAGCTGTCATACGCATGACAATGTTGGGTTTTCTTTTTTTTTTTTTCCCCCTCCCCTGTAAAATACACAATTTAAATTGCTTTCCTATTTATTGTTCCTTCCTTGGAATTAATTTTTGCCACAAAATATGTTAATTTATTCAAATGAGACATGATTTTTGAATGTTTAACTGGCAAAAGAACTGCTTTCCTGCTGAAAGACCGAGGTAGAAAAGAACATATTTTTTAAAGCATTTCTCCAAAATATAGCCCCTTTCCATTTTGACACAGAGTGGACCAATTCTTTAAAAGTAGATCTGGAAAAGTATACCCCCCAAAAAAGGAAATTTTGCTTATTGAACTTATTTTCAAGCTGTGTCATGAATTTGAGAGTAATATATGATGTTGTGCAGCCTATATCACCTTCAAGAAAGAATTATCATCAAATATTTAAACAATTTTTCATCCTTTCTTTATAATCCGAATGCTGCGCATTGCATCATCGTCATCATTATCATCATTATCTTCATCATGCTGATAAAAGAAAGGGCTAATGATCAATACTAACTGATTACAACTCAATTAAGGAGGATCATTTCAGTGTAAATTTTTTCTTAATCTTGCCTCTTCCAGTTCTTCCGCATTTTCAAGTCAACTTAATATGTTCTACTATTTAACATGTTTAATGAGCATGTTGGAATATAAGTAAAATCATCATTTAATGTGCTGTATTGCTTCCATGGTGCATACTTAACTTTCCCTTGGACAACACTAATATATAAAGAGCAACCAAAAAAAATGCAAACTCTTGCTGTTAGAAAATGAGAGTTCTTGATGTAAATTGCAATAGAATTTAGCTCTTCAGATAAGCAGCTATCTACAAGCACTGTAAAGATGGCTAGGAAAAGCTGAAGTAGAGCTGATTCTCTCCAAACAAGTTACAAGTAGAGAGAGTGGAAGGAATCCAGTGTGGAAGGAGCCTCCTAATACAAATCATCACTTTATCCAGTCTGTTTGCACAGACTTCCCTTGCACCCATCCTATTATTTTTCTTCAAAATTTTATCTGTGAACTCCCCGGGGCAGGGATGGTTTGGTACACACAGTACTTTGCTCTGTTCTCTATGCTTGATAGTGCTCAACAGTGTTATCGTAATGCAAGTTAATGTTGTTGCTGGTAGGGACTGCACTGAGTGCTCTTTGGGTATCTGCAAGTCTGACAAGTGGTGATACAGTAATATCAGAGAGGAAATCAATATTTCATATTAGTTAATGTTTTAATTATGGAAATCCTTCCCTTAATGCTATTTCTTAACTAAGGTCACCACAAATTGTATTCTGTTCAGCTCATCTTTCAGTGCTTTCAGTGGCACTCTGAATTACACCTTCCTGACATTTAGATATTGGAATATTAAACAGATTTCTCTTTCCAGTCCAGTCCAACACTTTGTTCACAATGCAAGCCATCTGGGAATGTGCACCCATTAATGCTCTGGGAGGCACTGTTAAGAGTTTGCATATTTTAAAAAGTTAGAGAAAATTAGAATTGCAGGAAGACCAACACATGGCACTCTCATTGCATCAGTAGATTTGACATCAACATCATTACTTTTTTTTACAGTGGAATTTTGCATTGTATTTTTTTCCCTCTGTTCATACATTTATTTTTTAAAACAACTTGCAAGTTCTTTTTTTTTTTGACTGGCATTTTGCAGGTTTTATAGTGTGTTGCTCAGAGTTTAAAAATATACAGTGAAGTTCCAAGGTAGTCATTCCCATTTAGCCATTTTTACACAGCAATGTTATTTTTATATAGCAAGTCTGCTGTTGGCATTTCAAGAATCACAGAGAGGCCAGTAATTTGGGCGCAAGCAAAATTTTTTGAAACAGTTCCTGTAAAGATAATTCAGATTAATGGGCCATTTACAGTCTTGCTAACCTACTAACTGGCTATGTGCTCTAGGTAATCAGGGTGACATTACTGCCGGCACAAAAATGACATCTCGTCATCAGAAATTTTCTTCATTGGCATGGAAAATGCCAGGCACATCACCTCTGACTGTGTGGCCACCACATCTATTAACCTTATTGATTTGGAGTCACGCTGTGCCACACTGGAAAACTGCTCCCTGCTGAAAGACTCAAGTGGATCAATCCTGAACCATGAACAAAAACTCAATAACAAAATGTAGTAGGCACCTTTCTCCATTAAGTATTCCTCAAAGTAAATCACCTTAGAGAACATCACCATGAGGAACTTCCCTTGGGATTCTGTGATCTCCCAGAAACTAATGGTGAAAAATAGCAAAATAGGAAGGGAAAGATGTTGATATTGCTAAAGTTATTTTATATCACTTGATTTTGTTCTCAAATATCTTTCTATAATGATATTTTAATTTTATGCATTAACTCAATTCCCCTTTCTAAACCTTAAAAATCTCGCTGTTTGTTTTTAATGATGATTGTCCCTGGTATGTCATCCAGTGACAGGCGACTCTGAAAAAGAAAGTTTTTTCTCCTTTATGAACCCTTCAGCATTTTCATGTATTTATCAGCATTTATTTTTGAGAGCCTCATTGTGATAGGACTTGAAAATGAAACAAGCCATCCAGCTCCTTTCAGCCTCATACAGTTAACAAAGGCGGCAACAAAAGGAGTTCCAGAGCTTCATATTTCCTGACAAAAGATAGAGGACTGCAGCAAGCCCCATTCATATTTAAATGTTCCTGGCTTTGGAATTAAAAGTCCATCTTTCATGTTACCATTTCCGTTCCTTACTTTTTTTGTTGATGTTTGCCGGCAATGAAAACTATGTCCCAAACATTAGTGTGACTCTTCAGGTCAGTCCGCAGAACGTCTGTTCCCAGAAAATATTCCTTGTCAAAGACAACTGAGGCTTTCTTAAAGAGCAGTTGCACATTGCTATAGTTTTTAAATTGTCTTGGAAAACTCATTTAAGGACAAGCAAAGTGTGGGTACAACCACTCTGTGCACATGTGAGTAATGACTGGTTATAGCTGAGTAAGTTTTATTAAAGCCAGTGGGACCCCTCTCCTCAGGAAAGATGTAAGGGGGGACAGGACAGGATAGTTTCTGTTGCTCGGTACTGTGACAACAATATTTTTGCCCAAGGGTCTGATCTGAAAACTTGACAGCTAAAACCTACGGGCACAGGGTTTAATTTTGCATTGGTTTTGGAGTTAATGAATAGAGCAAAGTTCATTAAAAATACTCCTTGCACTATCTTTAGTCATGCCTAACTTCTGTATATTTATCTATATTAAACATTTTAATATTTTATTTCAAAGAAAATTCTGGATTATGCAAAGAAGGGAAAAGAAACTGCAGTGACATATTAGAAAATATTGTCAGTTACTTGGAAAAAGGGGGTTTCTCAAAGCCATGTAAAAGTCTGGAAAGTGTTCTTTTTATTCCTTAGGAAATAACCCTGGGTTTCTAATTAATATCATGAAATTAAGGCCATTTATCTGAAAAACTGAAAAAAGATCTATATATGCTCCAAAGTTCAGTGTTTGTCCCTGAGCTCTAATATGGGATATACTGTGCGAAAGTCTAACATGGGATACACCATATATCATCTCTATTTAGAGCCCCTAGGCAGGAAGTATGGATAAAAAAATAATCAAAATTACTGTTTTTCTTTACTGAAAGCTCTCTAAGGAATTCATTGGAATGAGTTCTGTCTGCCCATCTAATTGATAATTATTTAATTAGCAATTTATAATGATAATGGGATTTTACCCCCCACCAGTCCATCTTGTCTGTAAGAAAAATATAAGTAGACAACCTTATGTATTACTTTACCACTTTTGGCAGTTGGCACAAGATATTGTGGGCCAGCGTTGCGATTCCCTACAGTTAAACCATAAAAGCAATGTATTCATATATTTCCTTTGCCCACAGTGTTTCCTTTTCTCATTACTGTGGGTGACTGGCATTCTCACAATGCGTGTGGGTGCACAGGCTTGTTGTGTCACCATGGACAGTTCTAAGAGCAGCTTCATTAGTTCTTTTTACAACAAAAGCTAGGGTTTTTTTCCTGCCTTCTCTTTCTTTCCCTTAGTTGGCATGCGGGTTGAATTTTTCTTGGACCCCCTGCTTGACTTTTTTTTTAGAGCTCCTTTTGAACAGTGCAGCAGTGTGAACACTAGGAATTGTAACTGATAGACTGTTTGCAGGAGAACTCATGAAAGTTCTCTTTGTTCACTTCACATCAACCAGGTTTATGCAGACCCTCCCCCACCTCAGCCAAACAGGGAAAAGGAAATCCACTTTTAATTATACATTGATGGGAATCACTGTATAGTGAAATTGCATTAAGTGGAGAATTCCCACTTTATAGTCTTTTATCTAAGAATCCAAAAGAAGCACTGGCGTAAAAAAAAAAAAAAAAGGATATGCAAGCGTAGACTCCCCAATATATAGCCAAGCCTGACTAATTTAAATCAATTTGCCAACGCCACTTCCAGTCTCAATAAAAAATTTCAACAGTATCTTTGCACTGTGAGTGTGTCTTGTCTTTAGACCTTGAGCCTGGAAGGTCTTATTTTTGAGACCTTACCAAAAAAATTATATAAAAAAAAAAATTCCCCAAAACAATGGTTTTTTAATGTGAAAAGGAAGATTTGCAAGTGTAAAGTACTTTTAAAATTTGAACTGATGATACTTTTTCCCTTTTTCTCCCTCAGATAAGCATATTCAAGAAATTGTGTAGAAGAGTCCTAAGGGCAAAAAGAAAGGAGATCTATCTGGTGGCAGAATGAAAAGATTACACAACCTTGCAAGAAGTGTAAGTAAACAAGAGAAGCACTTTGTGTCATTTTATGCTGTTGTGCCCAGTGAAACGAATGGAAAATTTTTCAGCAGTACTACAGGGACCTTTGAGATTATAAATCATTTGAGTAATCTGCTAATAAATATGTAATATTAATTTTCTTAGACTTTTTAAAATTAATATCACAAGATACCATTAACATAGTGACAACAATGCAGGATCTTCAGCTTTACTGTGTATACTATTAAAGTTTACTATGGTTATATTTGCCTTTTGAATCTTCCAGTACAGAAAGAAAATATTGACGATTTTCTCAAACATTTAGTCAGGAAAGGCATTTTTTGGAAAGTGTTCTTGAAGGTCATTTTTTACATTCTTTCTCAGATTGCTTTAGCTTAGTTGTCCCAATTCATTTATTTTATACAGTTTAGGCAACTGGTTTTTTTAATATTTCCTGAGAAAAAATGTTAACACCTGTGAAAGAAGTGTTGTGAAGTCCAAAGAAAGAGTAGTCTACCTAGAAACAGCTCATGACAATTACAAGTAGTCAAGAAAAATGTTAAATAAGGACATAATTAAACAGTCATGTAAAGGGACTGGGGGGGCAGGGGGGAAGGAAAAGATGTCCATGGATGTTAGGAGGCATTTTGGCCTGCCAAATGGAAGAAGCCACATGATATCGATAAATCTCATCTCAAAGACAAAATCCTGATTACATCAAGGTCAAAGACAACACTGCAATTCTGTCTTGCAGATGCTCCAAGGACGCGTTGCACTGGTGATGGGCCCGTGTCTTCTGAAACCCAATCTAAGCACTACATGTAAGTAAAGCCTGAGAAAACTCCATCCAGTTTCCACCACCAATACTGACATACACTCCTCTGCTGCGTGATCAAGTCACAAATGTGTGACTAATATTCCTTTTGTCCCCATTCAGATTGGGACTTCTATCTCAGCACTGTCCCAGGTTTTCTTCCAAGACTCCTTCAAAAATAAGTTTATTTCTTCCTCAGCAAAAGTTTGCACAAGAGCAAAGCACGTGGGTGTAGCCAGGAACGACAAGGAGCTGAATGAGGCAGAAATTAAAAATTATGTTGTCTTAAAGGAACTGACTCGGAACTAGTCCATGACTAGTCTAGAGTATCCAGTACACAACAAAACAACAGCCTCATACCTGATAAGCATCCACTGAACTTCCTTCCTCTCCTCACCTGCAGTCCCCCAAGTTATCTGCAGAAGTGTGTAGTGACAACTGAAGTTCTAAAAACACCAGGAGTTTTCCATGACTTTTTGGGCTTGTTTGTTTATTTACCAGAGCCAAGAGCTCGCATGAGTTTCCAATTTGAAAATAAGTCTGAATCCAAGTTTGTGAGATTACGAGTCAGTCCATCAAGGGTCTGCTATACCAGAATGGGAACAGCGTAATTTCCCAGATGCTCATATTTTCAAAGAAGTAATAAGGAAAACAGGAGGTATTTAACAGCTAAACACTAATTCTTTTGGAGATTTTTTGGCAAAACTAAGGTACCTTATGATGTTATACCACATGAGGCAATTTGTAAAGGTTCATTAATCCCCAGGGAAGAGAAGGAAAGGAATCTTAAAACACAGAATAGGCAGCAGGTCAGCTTCTAACCCAATGAGCTTTCACTGTGGCCAACCACTAAATGACACGGAAGCATGGAAATTAAGGCCAAAGTAGCTGTGGCAGGAGTAAATGTTCTTTCAGGTCTGGGGAGGCTGAGCCATGCAAAGGAGCCTCAAGAAAAAGACTACAGGGGAACAACTGATGCACAGCAGGAGTTGCCTGGAAGTGGTGCCTCTCTGCCTGCTGTGAGGGAATCATCCAGGGAGAAAAAGATGGGAATGAAACTGACTTGGGAAAGGGTGAAGGGGGGGGCCTGAAAATAAAAAGATATCTCAGAAATACGTTTCTGCTGAGAATAAAGCTGCTGAGATGGATAATATTCTTACAACAAAAGAGATTTTAAAAATGTAGGAACATTTTCTTGTCATGACTGTGTTGTCTGGATTCTCTATAGCTCTCCTAGCAATAGACCAGGGCCACTCCTTGCCTTCAGTGAAGTTACTCATTCATTTACTCCCTCATTCAGTTTAGAATCAGGACTTTTTTCTGTAAAGTTCAGAAAGATGTAGTTCAGCAAGTTTCCTTCTGTGGGGAACTTAGGAGCACTGTTTGAGAGAAAAGCCCTTGAGGCTGACATGCTTTAGCTGAAGTTCTGCTGAACTGAATTTGCACATTAAGTACTGTACCTTGCTCTTGCCTGCTAAAGCCTCCCTTGTTTAAGACCACATGTGTGTGTAAATAAAGTAAAACGGGATACAGCCTCAGGATTTATGCTGTGTCATCTGTGAACAGGCCCTTTGGGCTGCGTGGGGAGCCAAGAATTGCTGGGTTGTGGATAGGCAAGCCATATCGTCCTTTCTCAGTGGTGTGCTCCTGCAACAGTGATTGGGAAAGCAGTCCCATACCACTGGAAAATTCACTAAGCCAAACTTCCCACAGCTGGATTTTTCTAGTTTAAGCTTACTTTGGGACCAGGACTAATATAAAGCAGATTTAACATATGTAAGATATAAGCCCGGAGGTTCTTCAATAATCTGAGGTCTCTCTGCAAGAGCATTCTGTTCCAAATAATGAAATATTATTATTAATAATGAGGGGATGGATTTGTACTGCTTACTCATGTTGATGAAATATTACCCAAGTGCATGATCTTCACAAAGGTAAGGATGTGTAATTGGACTCTAGATTGTTCGGTAACACTAATGATTAAACATTCATCTGGAGCAGATGTCCTGAATACAATCACTTCAGTCTTTAGTGACAGTTTTTAGGCAACTGTCACCAGGTTTGTGGATGTATAAATGAGATGAGAATTTGTCCACTTACGTTTCTATACTTTGCTTGGTTGCCTATAGCTGAGGAGGCTGACATCTATTAATGGAAAAGCCTTTGACAATGACATGTCTCTTTTTGCAAGAATCTGAATAGCAGTGATAGATCAGGAACTGCTCACTGTATATTTTTCTTTTCTCCTCAGTTCAGCCATACTCGTTTCATTAAGTTGGGTCAGGTAGGTCAGGCAGCCTTATAATTATCTCCCAGGACCAAAGCTCTGGCTGAACTTTTAGTTCAGAGCATTGCATCTTTGCCGGGACCTGGTGGGGTTGTCCTCCATTTCACTTCAAAATTACGAGGACCAATTCTTCTGTGCTTGTCTATACTCTGTATACCTGCCAAGTCCTCTCCTTCCATTCCTTCAGGTAGTCTCAGAAGTGACTGATTATAAATGCTGATCTGACTCTGTAAGCTTTCAGCAGCACACCTGAGGTTCCCGTTTTCTTTCATGGTGAACAGTTTTTCTTTCTTTCTTTGACTTTTTTGAGGAACTGATTCCAAAGATTTTATTCACAGTAGTTAACAGGTGTGAATTGGTGTTTGCTAGCATAAGTGTCGTGCTGGGTAGCCCTTTGTTCCCTTCCTGCTGCTTCCCTGCTCTATTATGGCAAAACTTACTTTAATAGGAGTTTTTTTAATGGTTTGTACAGTGTGTATTTTTAAAGCACATTATGGAATAAAAGTGAATACCTATCAGAACAATGTGTTCCTATGAACCTCTAACAATTGGGCAGATCCCTTGATTTCAATGGACACACTCCAGAACAAGGGACTTGTACCACCTGAGCAGGAGTGCTAGAATCTGGCCCTCAACAGATGCAGTTTTGTTTCCACCAGCATGTGCCAATTAAAATGATTCTGCTGTAATAAAATATCAGGAGACAGAAAGGGAACCGCCGCAAACTGAGGCAATACTGAAGAGTTAAGCATCTTTTCAGGTGACACAGATCCCCTGCTCCATTGGTGATCAATAGTAATAATGACATCCACTTTCCAAGGTAGTGCTGGGCTGCTGAGGGCTGATTCTGATGCCAGTGGCTGGTGTGAGTTGTTGAGAGATATTCAAAGACCACGCTGGATGGGCGGCAGGAAGATCTGAAGCCACCGGAGATGTGGAGCAGAAATAATAGGAGGAGTTGTGAGAATGACACCATTTCCAAAATGTCTGAATTAAGAAGGAAGGCAGGAGAGGCTGAGCTGTGTTTGAAATACTTTGTCAGCTCAGTATCTAGTAATTGTACACCGTTTCAGCTACTAGTGCCTCAAAAATCAAAATGAAAATTGAGTTCTACATTTCTTAATGAGAGTGGTTTTAGACAGCAAACAAAACAAAACAAAAAAGTGTTTCTTCTGATAAGTATTTTCCTTTAAACAGGAATATATAAACTACTGAGTTAAGTCTCCGACTCTTTACACTTGTTTCATGTCTTTGTACCATGACCCAACCTCGTGGACATTTCTCCCAATTTCCGTAATTTGAGCGGAAACTGAATCCTGGGCTCATATGCAAAGAAATTTCTTATTTCAAAAAAACCCTAGAAATGAGAATGTCTATGCATTTTTGGTTGGTTTTTTTTCCTATTTCTCTTTGCTGTGGCTAATGTTGCTTGTTTTAATAAGAACCACAATGCTGAGTATTTGCTGAGTCTTTCAATAATTACAATTCAATTTCTGTGCTGGTAGCTGTGACACAATTTCAAGCTGATTTCAGTGTTACAGAATTCATAAGATTTTACTACTTTAAGTGTGATATTTGCCCCTCACAGCTCAATTTCTTTCTCTGTTTTCCTGATTGAGAGTTTTAATTCTAGGTTTATATTTTTTTCATACATGTCTGTTTAAAAACTGATTGGAATGGGAGAAATATATCAAATAGTACAATAAAAAAACCCCAAAACCACAAACAAATAGAGGAGATAGTAAGAGCAAAGAAAAAAATGTATATTAAAAAAAAAGAAAGAGGAAACTTTGCTGCACCACCAATGTGCCAGGATACAGCGCTCCTATAGTCTTCAACCATGTTTCCTTTTTTTCCTTCCAAAATTCCACCTCTGTCGAGAGCTCTCAGCTTCTTCTTTTCCCCATAGTCTTTGTAACAAACCTTGCAAAATACCTGGTGCTGGCAGAGGCAGGAATGAGCCCTTGATAAAGAAAAGGAGGGCTTATCCTTTGAAGTAGAGAACTCTTCAAAACTGAAGCTCTCTGAGCCTGCAGAAGTTCATTCTCAGTAATTGGGAATCAAATCTAGAAGATCCATTTTGTAAAGTAGGCATTGGAAATGATATACCAACTTAGCCAGTAGCTGGTGACATGAAAAGGCTGGCAGAAATGAGCTATAGAAGAAATTATTTTTAAATGAAAACAGTCTTTTGTTGCAAGTGAAACATTTTGCAACAAAATATTCCTATTTTTCACACGAAGGCTTGCTTTTTCTCTAAAGTCCGATATGGATGCTGAAGGAGGAGGGATGTGGTCCTGCATCCCCTCCTGACATGCAGATTCACACTTGAATATCTAGAATAATTTTGCCTGGAATCAGACGTTTTGACACAAAGCATCTCCTCAAAAATACTCATATGATTGTTTTCAAATAGTTAGAAGAAAAATCAACATTTTGAAAGTTGATGCAAAGTACCTTGTGTCCTCCAGATAGCTCTATTTGTGTATTCTTTAACTGACAGAAGCAGAACTGTAGTTCAGCAATTACCCGCATTACATTCACATTTTCCTTTTTCTGTTAAATCATGCACACACATTTTCAATTTATTAGCACAGGATAAGTGGCCAGCTATGTCTAGGAGCCTTGTAATGTGTAAATTACCCTAGCCAGTTCTAAGAAGGGATATGTGTCCATGAAAGTGAATTACTCACAGATCACAAAAGAAACCACCTTTTCAAAATTATTTCAGATGGTCTAATTATCTGCAAAATGTAGGCTTGGTTTTGTACTGTTGAAATTTGTTAATATCCACCAAAAATGCTTGTGGCATTTTTGTATGCACAGCAGGAAAATCAGTATGGAACTGGAATTTGTTGTTAATAAAACTTGAAAAGCGCAGCTTAAGGTCTTTGCTGAACTATAACTGGTTTAGGCCTCTCAAGCCTACATACTGTCTTAGGGTGAGAACAGACACATGAAAAAGCAATTACAGAAAAATTTGGGTTCAGGGTATTGATATTAATTAGAGGTGAATAATGCTGATTTGAAAACTTGACACTCCAGAAATGGCAAAGCGAAGCAATCACTAACATGTCTGGAATTCGTATTACCTGTCCAAGCAATTTTCCTTCTCCTCCTGTAAGAGCCCAGTGTTGTTCGTTTCAATGAGATGTTACAGACAGACACTAGACACTCAATTCCCGTTCCTTCAGACAACTGGGATTTAAATATCCATTCGGTTCAGTAAATGGTACGTCTATCATGAAACTCCTTTTTAACTCTATGTCTATGGTTGCATATGCATGGTCAATACATAATTAATAGGCATTTTGCATCCTTCTGAAGAGCGGAAATGTGTACAGTTGTGGGTTTGGTTTCTTTAATGTGTGATACAGGCAGTGGATGACTGGCACTGAATGTATATAAAAATGATAGTGCTACATGAGCAAGAAAATAGGCCTTTTACAGATCAAAGATAATAAGGTTGGTGACATACTGAAAATTAGTATCTACTTCTGTCTTATATTAAGGCTGAGTAGGCTTCTCTATCAATAATGTTCCCTTGTTATCCACTGCTCTGTTTTGATTTCATTTTTCTTGAATCAAATTTAGTACCAATAATAGGTATATGATGGGAGTGGTTGGTAGAGAAGAAAGATCTGTCTGGAGGGTTGTGACCTGAGGGTGGTATTGGGTTGGTGCATTAAATCTGTTAATCTTCAGAATCAATACAAGGGGTGCAGCAGAGTCTGCTGAAAGTCCTGAAAGGAGTACCTGGAGCTCGATGTTGAAAGTATAAAGGGAGCGTTTAAGTAACGTCAGCTCACAGCAGGAAAGAGAAATTAAACTTTGGAATCAGCATTTAGCACTAAGGCTATCAGGACACTCTTCTAGGTTCACTGTTACAGGATGTGAATATAAGAAGCTATTTTGAAGAGTCAATAGAAGAGATTTTGGAACAAATAGGAGAAAATCAACAGGATCTAATTATAAGGATCAGACAGTATTCCTCCAGATAGAATTCGACAGGGAAATTGCTGAAGTTTAACTTTGATATCAGGTAAGTTAGGTAAGTATGAATACAGTTCCTATGAGAACAAATACAGTTTTGTAGAAGCTCAATGAACAACGTGAGATAAGGTTGTGTGATCCAGATACTATATCTGGGTTTTCAAAAAGCCTTGTAAAGGATCCCTCACCCAAAAGATCTGTAAGAAACTACGTTCTTAAGAAATAAGCAAAAATAGCTTGGATTAATAACTGAATAAAAATAGGAGACAACAGGCAGGAATAAAATAACTGTTTTCACACCAAAGAGAGGTTGCTGATGGAAGTACAGAGGATCTGTGCAGTCTGTATATTCGTAAATAACTTTTATAAAGGAAAGGCAATGATTCAGAAGGTGCCACTCTTTGCAGATGATACCAAATTATTTAAGGTTGACGGATCTACAGCTGACTGTGAAGGTTTGGAATGGGATTGCCTAGCGAAGTGGGGGGACAAAATAATATAGGACATGCAGGGTGTGTTCCAGTTGCTTGAAGATAGATACCTAGAGTCATCTGACTTGACATATCCCTGTGATGGTGGCAGAAGGCAGACACACAGCCTGCCCTTGACATTAGATGCCTACATTTGGGAAACTGAATCCCATCCTTATTGCCTGTTAATGTATCGTAGTACTTACAGAGAAAAATCGCCTTAGGCCTATGCAAAAATGGCTTGCAAAAATGTTCAGGTAAGAGGTCTTGGGGTCAATGTGTATGATTCTCTGAAAACATCAGTAATGGCCAAAATTGCAAGTTGATTGTTAAGAATTATTAGCAAAAAATAGGAAAAAAAATCAAAATAAAGGTACTCCTGCATAAACCTGCTATAAAACCACAATGTCATGAATAGTGTGTTCAGTATTGATCTTCCTATCTCCAGAAAGATAAAGGAGAACTGGGAAAGGATTGCAAGGGAGATGGGAAGAATGACCTGGAGGCAACACCGAGCTTAGTAAGTTCGTAAGTCAGCAATATCCAGAGTGCAGGAGGAGAAACTGCAGGAAAAATCACTTTATGCACGCCACTGTCTCTGCTTTTCTCTAGCCAGTCACCAATGCTGGAGCCAAGAAACAGTTATGGAAAATTTGGTGTAGCCAGCGTGACTGATTCTGCACTTTTACTATGAAATCCCTCCCCTTGACCTGTAGTGGACTGGCTTCTCTATAGCTTGAGAACATGGAGTAAATATGCAGGGTCTCTTCTTCCATATATATACACTATTAAAAGCCAAGAATAAATTTTAAAAAAATCAAAATATGCTAAGAGAAATAAAAGAACCCTTCAGGAGGCTCCCCCCCCCCCCCAAAAAAAAAAAAAAAAAATGCATTGTCTCATATTTGGCTATTCTAACCTTGAATTATAGAACATATGTAATGGACCTTATACCGACAGTTCTGACTGCAGAAACAGCCTGAAATCATCACTGAGTTACAGACACTGCTGGAAGAGAACAGCTTTTGAGCAGTTACAGAAACTTTACACAACCATTCAGGACAGCAGCTGTGTAAGGGAAATTCTGGCGAATGGTAGGTGCACATTCAAACAGGCAGGAGTTAGTTAAGAGAGTAGGGGTAACATTGCTATGGAAACACAGGGAAAACAATTCCAAAGGTCAAAATCTTCATGGGTTTTAATGACCAGAGCTACTAGTGGTTGACTCCATAACTCCTATTTCTGGTTGGCACCTGAAAGCTTCATGCAAAAACGCTTCCACACTGCTCTGAGGTGTTGTGCTTGCTTCTCTTATAGGTCCTCCACAGGCTTTTCCTTTGAAGCAAGGGCACCAAAAGCTTCTTCATGCTCACATAAAGCAGTTGTGCACAATTCTGGCATATTCCAGAACGAACTGGAGGAAGCATCTCTGCAATCTGGCTCACTGAGTGAGCTCTACAGGGTTCATGTCAAATCAAATGCCACTAGGAAGGCTTTATGAGAAGTCATCTTTCTCTGACATGCCTGCTAGATGTTTACTGCCATCTGGGATTGTTCTGAGTTTTTGCCTGTCCGGGTAAATGTGTTGCCCTTTGCAAGGACAAGTGACACCAACTGACAGTCTTTAGAGGTGCAGCTCTGTTTTAGCCACAGAGTTCATGTGAACAGTAGTCAACTTAGGAATTGTTATAATTCAAGGTAACGTAATGGTTACAGCCAAAATCCTAATGTGAACCATAAACAAACAAGCACTAAAGTAGACTCCTAATATTTGATAGGACTATTTCCTAGGGCAATCGTGATTCATTGCTACTGTAATATCTGCTGGTATCTTTACTAATAAATCTCAGTACATGTGTTTTAAATTTGCAGACAATTGTGTATGTGTGTATATATGTACACACACCTATATATATGTATATATACATACCCATACATGTGTATATATATATATACACTTTTTATACATAGATAGATACATATGGGTATAAAATACATTTTCTGAGCAAGACAAAGGCGAGTCAAAGGTATAACTGATGCTCTTGTGGTTGTGCTTGGATCCCCACAGCACTGAAGCCGGATCTCCCTCCCCAGAGAGCTCTGGGTGCACACTGGGAGAGCTGCCACCGTAACTGCTGCCGGCGAGCAGCATTGCCTGCTGACAAGACCTTTGCCATTTTTGGCACTCGGGCTTTGCTGGGTTGCTGGTTTTCAATCTCTGTGAAAAGCCAGGAGCAAAGACAGACACAATATGGTAGCAACATGCAGCAAGGTTGGGGTGAACTGTGAATCAGTTACAGCAGGTAAAGCTGTGTGGTTTGGTATCACAAGGAGACCAGAAGAGGCTGTACTGGGACAAGTGCTAAGGAGCACCAGGGATGCACTTAAATAGGCAGGGCAGTCCCTGCAATATATGATAGAGTCTATCCTTTCTTTTATTTTTGTGGAAGACTTTTTTCGCTCAGCCTAGACAAGAAAATGAATGCCACTAATGAGAGGGTCCAGTTATTTCTCACTCAAGTTCTCTTTTTACTGGGTAATTACTGGATCAACAAGGTGATGTGCCTCAAACCAGGAGGGCTAACACGTGGGACTGCATTCTTTAGTAGATAAATTACAACCTCAGATAGTATACAAGGAATAATAAAAGTCTGACAAGGAATGGAAGTGGGGGAAGGAGAGGTTAGCAAAAAAAGATACATTTTGGCACTTCATAAGGATAGCAATACACAGAATTGGCAAAAGTCAAGCAGAGCCAGACCTTGCAAACCAGATTAAACAGTTGGCAGAAGCTTTCTCAGTCATATGAGGGGAAAATAACCAAGAGAATCGCTGTGCACTGAGGATAGAATAGAAATTAAAGATAATCTAGGTGTGACCCAAAAACTAAATTAAGGCTTTGAGAATAAAAATAAGATCAAAATGGGAAAATGGGATTAAGTGAAACATTAATTTTTTTTTTTTTTAAAATCACGCAGATAAACTTGTTATCTCCCCCCCTTTATTTTAATGACAACTTGATTGTTGAGATAAAGCAAATGCAGTAGATTTAACCTTTCTGCTCTTCAGTAAAGCGTTTGATACATTGCTACATGGGGAATTATTAGTTAAATTAGAAAAGATAAGGACAAGTATCAGGACTGTAAGATAAGTAAAGAAGTGACTGAACAGGAGACGAGAGTTATGTTGAAAGGATTTCTCTCTCTCCCTGGAGGAACGTTACTAGTGGAGTTCCTTTAGGATTGGTCTGGGGATTAATTTTATTTAATATTTTCCTTAATGACCTAGGCAGAAAAAGTAGGAGTGTACTAATTAATTTGCTGATGATACAAAACTGGGAGATGTCATGAATACAGAGGAGGATTGGAATATTATACAGGAAGAATTAAATGACCTTGAAGACTGGCGTAATAGAAATGGATGGAATTTAAGGTCATGCGCTGCAAGGTCATGCACTTACGGACTAATGAAAAGTATCTGCTATGAACTGTAGGCTCATCAGTGGGAAATGACAGAGAGAAAAAACACCTAGTTGTAACAGTCAATCACAGAATTACTATGAACTACCAATGCACTTAGACCATGGAAAAGGAAAATGCAATTTAGAGATATATTGAGGAAAATATTTCTAATGAAGCAAGGATAGTATTCATGCCATCTACTAAGGTGCGTGTTAGACATCACCTGAAATTCTGAATCCCTACGGTTGGGGTGCAAATGGGGGTTTTTTTTGTGGTTTTTTTTTTCTTTTAAGCAGGTGCAAAGACTGACTAGTATGGTGATCGGAAGAAAGGATGGCCTGTCTGAAAAGTAGCTGTGCCCAGCAAAACAGAGGTTGAGAGGGGAAGTGATTGCTGTCTATAAATATACGATGAGGTAAACACCAGGGAGAAACAAAAGCTCTTGAATTCACATGATAATTTTGACATGAGAACAAATGGACATAAATTGTCTATGAATACATTTGGACTAGAAATGGAGAAAAGCTTTCTAGACACCAGAGCCATAAGTACAGGAGTGTGGGAGTAAACACAGAGCTAGACAGATTTATTAACTAGGTTTATGTGATGTGATTCATGTGCTGGCACACGCTTGAACTTGATGACTCCTGGTCAGCCCTGTGCCCTGTTTTTCAGGCAGCCTTGCTTCACAGTCATTTGCTTGGCTTATTATATTTTCTGGCACATTCTTGGTTGTACTTGTGGATGTATTTTATAACATAGCCTCCTTGATACAATACAAATATTACTTGATTTCTTTATCTATTCTCTTCTTTCGAGAGAGGCAAACAGCAACAATAGCCCATGTCTCGCAATGACCAGAACAATGGAATAAAACAGAAAGAAAAATGCTGTTCCTTTGCAATGAATTTGTTGTATTGCAGCAAAAAATCTAAAATCAGAAAGCAGTTCAGAAAATAAACCCTTTGAGTCACATCCACTCAAAAAAGACATTCAGAAGAACCACATCATTGAAAGACAGTCTCTGATTTTTGTCTTTTTGTTTCCATTCTGTATATATTTGTACAGATTTTTGCAAGTTCCTCGAGTACTTTCCAAATTAAAGTTTTCTCAATACATAGACCAAACAATTTTCATGATGACGCAATAATATTGTTATAAAGTTCTTATGTTCGTGCAGTTCCTTCTCAGAAGAGAATTACACTTGCAATATTGATAGGAATTTTTTTCCTGTGAGGACTACAGACTCTAATATTTTATAACAATAAGTTGGTTCATTTCTCAGAATATAAATATTCTCTTTTCTTAACTGGACCACAACTGTTGGGTTATAATTCCTCAGTTTTATGACATTGCTATCAACAAGAATAATTGGGGGGGGTGGAGTGGGGCGAAGCCCTCAGTTGTCTCTCTGTTGAGTGACATGGCTTAATCATAATGAATGGAAATAGTCCCAAGGAAATGTACTGTGTTTGTGGTGTAAAATCAAACCAGTCATATTGTGCCTTTAATGTTGTCTCAAATGGATACTCTAATTATTGCATTCTGAGAAATTCTCTACCCTAGTATGTCTTAAATCTCATTCTAATCGTTATAAATTAGCAATACAGAGATTGAAAAATCAGCAGCAGCACACGCTGATACTGAGTAAACGACAACAACCCTGTGTTTCCCAGGAGAGGGTCCTTCCTTTATGGTAAACCAGTAAATGGAACAGGTTTCTCACTATCCGATTGAGGAGCTGCAACTATTAAAAGTTTGAGATTGTTTGCAGTGACTACTGCATCTGACAAATATTGAATTGCAACACTTAGTGTAACTAACAGCTTATTCCTTTTTGTCACGTGCTGTTGTGTTGTGTTTCATCAACTTCAGAGACAGTGATGCAAAATAATGCAATGTGACACCATGAAATAAAATAAGATGTGACATAACACATTAGAAATTTAAAGAATGAAAAGCTTCAGTCAATTCAGGAAATAGGAACCCTGTCCAAATTTATTGTGACAAGTAAAAACAGTGCAAACACTAAACACTGTTTTCAAACCAGAAGGCACCATTGTTTTTTGACCACCCAAATTGCTTGCAGATACTGCCGTCATCTTTATTTTTAGTTTAATTTAATAGGCGCAGAGCTGGGAGCTTTTTCAGTTTGGGTGGTATTTTTGTTGTTTTGGGGTTTTCCTCTCCCCTTCCCCCAGCCTGGCATTAGTATTTAAATATCTAAATTGGCATCTGAATGACTTGGCGTGATTGTCGGCAACTTTCCATTCCAAACAAACACGTTCCTTGACATTTCAAAAAGATGCATTGCTAACATGCTTCCAAGATTTTGTAAAAATCCGATTCTCTGAACACAGACTCAAAATGGGTGAACAAAAAAGCATCTGTGTTAGCAGAAAAGAAGTGTTTTCAGTTCATATCTGGGGTATGCTAATTGAAAATCTAGAAACAGGCTGCTTTCCTGTAGAGTACTAAAATGAATTGGAATATGAAACAACTCTCTTAAATCTGACTGCTCCAGACTTTTCTTCCTCATATTTTCATTGTCATCTCTTCATATCTGTCTGGTGATATTTAGGTCTGCATTAATGGATTAAAGTCCACATTGATCTCAGTTGGAAAATATGAGTTGCTGTTGCTGATCACCCTATGCTATTGCCAAAGCCTTCTCCTTTGCTAGTAAAGTCAGATTCTATTGAAGTCTATCCCAAATAGTCATCTGTATAAACAATGATATGTGATTCTAAACTTCAAGCACATTTTCTGACCAGCTGTACTAACCATTTTTATGTAAGTTTTATTTAAGGGCAGCACTACCATGCCGTGAAGTCAGACAATGGAGAGATTAAAACTATTTTTTTAAAGCCATTTTGGGGCCTGGATGGCTCATTTGATCGGACACTGGCCTTTCATCACAGGGAAAAGCAGCTCATATCTAGCCTCAACCATTGTGTTCAGAAGTAATCTTTATGGGATGCTTATAAAATGTTTATAATGAAATGAGTACAGGGGTTCTTGGCTTACTTGTCAGTACAGTGAAGAAGAACAGGGAGCTGTCAACTAGTGTATATGCAGGTGAAAATTAAGTCTCCTGAAAGGGATTTTAGAAAGTGCAAAGCTCATACAAGCACCTAGCTAAATAATAATAGACAGGTGACTGCTAAAAAACACATCTTCCCCGGCAAATCAAAATTAAATAGTACAGCAAATCCTTCTAAATCAATAAGTGCTATAAAAATCTCTGTGGGGATTTATTTTTGTGCACAAAAGGATAAAATCCAATGTTCATTGAGATGGATGAAGAAATAAATGAATTAAATATATGTTCTTCTGTGCTGCTCCTGCCACTTTTAAAAAAATAGCGATTCTGGATCAGATCCTTTGCTGAATGACACATCTGATTAGCTCCAATACGTGGATTTTGTGGTAAATCAGATAGCAATGTACAACTATATAACTATTTTTTAGAGCTAAATCTGTCATTAATTGAGTTCTGTGTACTACATCAGCTGAGAAAATGGCTCAAAAATACCTAAGTTTTAACATGAATTGGGATCCAAATAGGTACAGTTGTAGAAGAAAAAAAGTTCTGTAATGAATGTAAAGCTGCTTGAGCAGCTTTCTAGACTTCATTGCCCTCAGGTAGAATAAAATTTGATACTGATGTGATTTAAAGCTGGCTTTTAATGTATTTAGATAACTAGCCACAGTTCATTTGAAATCTGGCCTGTAAGTTTTCTTGTCCATTTAAAGAATCACTTTCAATCATATGATCAAATGATACTGCATTTTCAGTGCAACCAGAAAAACAATTCCCAGGAAGAACTTTCTGTGTTTTTTAACTGCAAAGAGCAACTTAATTAGTGTTTTTCAAAATCTGGTTAGATTAATTTTTTTTTCTCCTTGTATGTTTAATGATTACTATGAACTTGGCAAGTTAAAACTGACTATCAAAAATTGATAGGCTTTCCATGAGCTAATTGTTGGATGACATATTAAAATTAATAAGCTCCTTTAAAAATGCAAGAACTTAGTTTCAAGTTTTATGGGATAGCCAAATTATTGTCAGCCGCTGAGATTCCACATATATACATATAAGCATATGTACATGAACAAATATAATGCATTCACACTATACAGATAACATTTATAATGTAGCCTCAGCTTTACCTGGTGATGGGAAAAGTCTCCAACAGGTTTCTGGGGCTGTACCTGTTACCCCATCCTACGACATGGGTGCAGATGCACTGCAGAGAACCTCCCCCTTCCTGTGTTCTGCTTGTTCTGTGCCCTGCAGAGCAGAGGAGGGACCCCAGGGGTGGGTTAGCAATGGGAGAAGACCTGTGGACTTCATCCTTAGCCAGTGGTCTTCAGAGCTGACTGCTTGCATTTACAGAAGTACTAGTAGCACTTCTCTGCTGCACAGGGAAGTTATTGGGAGGCTGCAAGCTTCTTCTTACCCCCCGGGATGGTTTGGCTTCAAACTGTGCCTTCCAAAGAGCAACTTGCAACTGGCATGGCCTGCTGCTTATATTGTAATTTATAAACTCAGCAGTGAGTAAAATTGTTGTGTATTCTCTATTCTTGCAGTTTCCAAGTTCCTCTGTAATAGCCTGCCAGTTGAATGAAAGGAGTGGTTTGGGGGGAGGAGGGCTATGCCCGTTTATTCCTTGGTTTCTCTGCTACAGCTGCCAAGAACAGAAGAAATTGTAGTGGTGCCTTTTGTGATGTGGACATCTGCCCACTGAATCTGGAAAAGCCCACCAACAGGTTCTATGTAAGTCACCAGACAACCATCACATGGTAATGACTTTCAGTCTCCAAAGACCCAGAGGTAAAAAGTTTTCTATAACTCAGTGTTGCCCTGAGATCACCAATACCTCACCAGTTCACACGTTGATGAATACAGTCAGAAAAGGATAAAACCACTCTGCAGACAATACTGATTTTATGCACCAGATTCTGGAATCAGTTTTTCCACTGTGTTTTCTGCAGCTTCAATGCTGTCAGCACAAATGTAAGTTGTATAGCCCATATAAAAATGATCTACACCAGCTCTTGGTACAAACCATTGTTTTTTTTTTTTTATTATTATTATTATTTTTAATGTGTACCTCCTTACTGCTGGCTTCAGGAAAAAAGCTGCCTTGCAACATGTAAGGATAACTAGATGGAACAGAGCTAGCTGTTGCACAGGGTGGAGGACCAGTTTCTTAATAGTTGCCTGTAGTGGAATTAGAACTAGAGCAGGAAAGGTCTGTGAATTGCGTGGCATTTTGAAGCAAACAGGAAACTGAATGGCAAGGATTGTTTTCACATGCACCAATATAAACATGGATCAACTGGTCTTTGAAAGCAGTGGAAATGCTGATAAAAGAGCAGAATCTGACCCACCAGTTTAAGCGCTCCTTTTACAGGTGTTACTTTGGCATATCCACGTGTTTTTACTAACAGCTTCAAACAACACAGCGGATGTGAAATAAGTCACTAGTACTTTAGGCAATGCTAATATTGCTAATATTTAGAAATGTGTTTTAAGTTCAAATTCAAAGCGTGGCATGGGTTTTTCCTCTTATCCTTTCATGAATTGAATTGAGGTTCCAAACAGGAAATCAGATATTAGGAAACAGAACTTCTTCCCTCCCAGCTTGAACAGCTAGGAGTTCTGAGAAAGCAATATGCAACCACTGCTGCTTTCAAAGTATCTCTATAACGTCTACAGCTTCAGGTCCCACAAAGGCAAACAGTCTCTTGACCTCACACTTTCATTGGTGGGAAAAAGGTTATATGTTACTGAGGCTCTATTTTGCCATATCATAGATTATTACAGCATGCAAGGTAAAGATATTTAGCAGGAAAAAAACATAAGAATTAAAGAAATCTTAAATTCTAAATTGTGAAACCACCCACCCTACTGCTTATTGTTTTAAAATCCTCATTTAGGGCTCAGTGTAGGGAGCTGACAGGCTGAACAAAAATATTTTTAAATCCACATAGTACCATTTCTGTAAAATAGCAAGGAGATTTTTAAATGATTAGGTTTTTTGCATTCTCATGTGAGTACGCTGCTTTGGTATACAAATGAAGGGAAAATAAAAATCAAATAATAACTGATGTTTGCCGTGGTGTCCAGATTAAAACCATGTTCTGTGCAGAAGTGATGGGCATGTAAGCCTTTCGTATCAGGAGATCTGTCTGGCACTCATCAGGCAGTGTTACTTGATCACAGCTGGATAAAAATGCACACCCAGGGCAAATCTGTAAACACCAGCTTAATCTGCATGGGAAAAGTTACTGTCATCTCCTCCGACAGAAAAAGCCTCCAGGACACATTCCAGCAGTAACAGTCACTTCAGTTTGTTACAAATGTTGTCAGATTTAGACACAAAACTATTACAGATGTCAAAAAGCTACAACTGAAAAAAAAAAAATGTATTGCTTTTTAGGTATTTTATTTTAGAAAAATGAGGGAAAGTCAGTAGTTTTATCACTATGACCAAAAGAGTGTGTATGTGGGGGGGGGGGGGGGGGGGGGAGATCCCTGTCATACAGCCCTAGCTAACAGGCTACATTTTAGACTCTAATTCACCGATCTCTAAGATAGCTTCTTTTTTTATATCAGGACATCTTAAAAAGATTTTTCTTTAGGGGAGGGATTGTAATTTGGGTAATATTTTGCAGAAGTCATCTTTGTGCGTAAATTTAAAAAGCCTCTGCCTTTAGGATATGCCAAAACCTACTTTTGGCTCCTTATGCCTCTACCAATGGTCATATTTGCAATTGCAAGACCAGAGCCCATTACTCTTGTAATCAGCCCTGGAAAACACCCTGAATCACTTCATCATCAGAATAGCTATAAAATAATGGAAAAAAAGAGGCCTTTAATCAACTCTAGACAGTTTAACTAAAATAACGTAGTTACAGATTCGTAGCTTGCTTGTCTTTTTCAAGCAGATATTCCCATTTCCTTCAGAGAGATTATGCATATGTACAAAAACAGAAGGGGGAAAAAAAAAAAAAAAAAGCAGGGCTTGGGACTTGATTCAGCTATTCAGGACTGGCAATGGGAAACTTTTGTTTAAATTTAATGTGAGCTGGACCAGACCCCAGAATTCCCAACGTGAAAATCCTAATGCTACAAATTCCCTCTCTGACCTCGTATCTTCCCATCTACCCTCCCATGCCCACACTCCTGCATAACAGAGCCGCAGAATGACTGGTTTCTGCAATGCGTTAAATAGGAGGAAAGGGAACATTCAGAAGAAAACTAGGTATTTGGGGCTTTCTTCAACCCAAGATTAATGTCAAGAGATTTTTCTTAGCATTAGTGTCAGTGCTAGCCAGGAAAAATGATCCCATTAAAGGCCCCCTCATGAATAATTCATGAGGCCCAATTTAGTGTTAGTACTGAGGGTGAGAGATAAACAGGTGATAGAGTTTGTAGGGAAACCATTGCGCTTGGCATGGTATTTTGGTGTTATTATTTTTTAAAAATCTGTATATGTATGAGAGGAAGGAGACATAACATGTTTTTTAAAACTCGGGTTACTGTTCAACTTTGAGTTGAGGATCTATGTGATCTGTATTTCCAAATCATTAGTGATGAGCTATTCCCCCTAAGTGCATTAAAGTAGAAAGCTCCATAGACAAGCTGGTAATTTAGAGGCTGTGTTTGGCAACAGGATTCCTCACTTTTTTGCTGTTCTCTACTAAGTCCATTGTGAGTATGGAAGAATAGTTACTGAATGTAGCAATTAAGGGGTTTTTTCTCAACCAAATTAAAAGTTACATTTTTGCAATAATTGTAGTAGTTGAATAATTTATGTCCATTTAAATGGAATAGCACTTAGCACTGGTGTTTACTGAAAACCTTTTTGTGTTTAGTGTAAAAAGGTGAAAACAGAAGTGCTGTAGAAGGAGGTACAGGAGGCCTGTGAGCACGAGATTATTATCATGCCTGTGCAAATCATCAGACTTCAGCCTACAATTGTCGTCTTTGAATTATAGCATGAATGGGTATATTCCAGCCAAATAGAGGTTACTAGATGTGGCGCTGGGACTGGTGAGCCACCTCAGCTTTTACACAGAAAGCTCCTAGTCATGCTGTAGTAAGGAGCCTTTAATTTAAGCAGTATGTCCTGCTGCTGATCATGCATTTGGAAAACCAAAAAGAAGAGATGCACAGTGGCTAACGGTGACAGAGTATTGTGCCTTTTCCGTGCTGCCCCTTGTAAGGCCAGGCACAATTAAAATCTTTGTGTCCATGTCGTGCCATTGCTCTGCAAGCCTCTTTCTTTCTGATCAAGCTAATCATGGGGAAATGGCTACCAGCCACTCAGTGGTTTTGTTTTATACTGTATGTTTTGCACTTTTCTCTTTTAGTTAGAAACACCAATAGAAAGAGGAATTAAAAATCCCTGGCAACTCTGAATGGAGAAAATGAGAGACAGCTTACTATGCACGTGCTTGCTGGGCCTGGCAATGTGATTGTTTCCATTTTATTATACTGATCTTTGCATTCAACCATAAGATATGATTTGGATTTGCACCAGTGTAATTCCATTGCTACTTCCAAGTTGCAAGGAAGGCAAGTGAGATCAGCATCCGTCCTCCTGGGTTTATTCTGATAAATATTTACTGAAGATTGAATTCTACCAAAATGCCACTAGGATTTTGCTCTAAATAAAAATTATGCCATTGGACTTGTGGCCTCTATTGCCAAGATCTGTGAGCTGTCAATCCCAGATGCTCATTCCCATACAGTGGCTACAGTTTGCATGGTTGAGCTGGTTTAATCCAAAACTAGGATGTCTCCACCAGTGAGTGATTGGCCTAGAGGCATGAAGTGACAGGACAGTACTTCAAAATTAATTTACTTAAGTGATTTTGCTGGTCTTTCTAGAGTGGTCACCTCTGTGGGACATTGGTTTTGTAAGCTAAATGCACATTTCTCAGTGTATAATAATCACTATCCCCTTAAGCCCCATAGGGCGACATAAATCTACTTTAAAAAAATTCTGTAGTGACATGTCCATGCATATGATAGTTCAAGTTCCTGTAGTAAAAACACCACCAACTCTCTTTCAAGTTTCTGTTCTTGAAAACATCACCAATATATTGAGTTTGTAGTAAAAAAGTTGTATTTTTTTAAGTGTGCTTCATGAATCATTGCAAAAGTTGGGCAAATAAAAATATTCTCTGCTCTGAAATTTCTGTTTGACCCTCAAAGTGGCTAAAAAATGAAAGTGAAATGCAATCTTGTGATCCAGATGTTGAGGAGAATAATAATACAGCACACAGAAAATAGGTTTAAAGCATCAGGCTGGAAACGTATTAACCTAATTTTAGAATTCCATGCCCCAATCAAACAGTCCTGGGTTGTGTCGTGTGTCGTGTTCCCCCCCCTCCCCGCCCCCGTAGAAGATATGGCCCCATGCCAATGACAAGAGATGGTTTTCTTTCTACCTGTGGTCTTCAAGTCACTTGGGGGATTCAGCTCACTGCTCAGCAGGTTTAAGGATAGGGATAAAGGATTCTTCTCTCTTCACTAGGCTTAAAAGGTTCCACCTGCTGCAAGCATCATGATCAAATATCACTGGGGCCCCAAACTTGAGTTTACCTGGGGATCTACTCCATGGATTTGTTGAGAAGCTAAAATCATGATGGTGACACACAGTTATCCTCCTGCCCCAGGCTTCTGCAAGTCCCAGTCTTATACCTTTACCCTAAGGAAAGAGGGAGGAATAGGCGCGGTCATTGAGGTTGGCTGCTTCCTTCCTTCATGCAGCTGAGTACAAGGGCATGCGAGAAGGGAGTAGGCAAGATCCAGTTTTCATCACAAGGTTGGTCTCCCTCCCTCCGAGGCATTACAGGCTGCTGGGAATATATTTGCTTGCTTCTCTGGCAAAGTGCTATTCCTGAGGAGCAGGAAGCATGACACTGATATACTGGCATTTGGGCATACCTTCCTCTTCTATACGATGATTGTGTAGCCCAGTTGTACAAAATATGTGTGTGTAAATATATAGTTGCTTCTTTGGATAGCTGATAGCTACATAAACTGTATGCCGTATGTATTTTTTCGGGTATCAAAACTATGCACTTTTGCAAGTTTGGGAGCATGTGTGTTTTCTGCTGCATTTTTTGAGGTGCTACGTAAACATTATTCTTCCGTAAGAACGCTTCTACCTTGGATTATGCTTGGCACCAATTTACATTGCAATATTACTGACACTGCCATTTAATTTGCCTAGTTGCCTATGGTCTAAGTGTAGGTAATTTACAAACCTTTAACAATGTTCAGCTTTCCTAAATGGTAGGGAGAACTGCAATTACACTTAAAATGCACTGGTGCACTATGTGTCAGCAAAAAAGGACCTACAAAAGACATAATTACAATGTAATTGCCCACAAGTTCATGAAGTAAACATACATTATTAGAAGGCACTCATCTATTCAATTTAAGTGACATTACAGATAACATATTGCATAAATAGGAAGCCATTTTGTGACTAGTTAGTATAATAATAGGAGTTGAAATTAAAATGTGGTATATGTATTCCTAAGAGCACTTCAAGCTTGGCATCTGCTCTATATTGGCTTGCATTATGCTCCATTTCCAGTTTTAAACATTTGAATATTCTCTAAAGATACAGACCAATAAATAATGACACTATTAGGTACCTCCTTAAAAAAAAAGTTTCCAACAAATGTTTAGGCCACCTAAGGCCATTTTTATCCAAGAAAAATCTCGGAAGCAGGAAATGGTCAGAGACAGCAGGGAAAATTTTCAGGAGTTGTTTTTGATGAGCAAAATTGTCCAAAATTATGCAAATTTCAGGCTCTATTTCATTTTTGGTCTTTTGAACATCACTGTAACACACCCCATTCCAGATGTACATTCAAAGGTACCAAAGATGCAAGAACAGTATCCTCTTGCCTCTGCTTGGCGAGACCTGGGTAGGTATGGGAGTCAGCAGTCATCCCAGGTTGCACCAGGCAGAGGGTCTAAGGTGTCTGCAAACTTTCATCCTGGAGGTCAAAATTGCATCCTGGATTGCACATTTTTGGGAATTTGGCCTTGTACCTTTTTAATAAATAGCAGTTGAATATGCATGTAGATTAGATTTGGTCCCTGGAAGTAAATAGTCCCTCTGGATCAAATCCTCTCTGAACTGTCCCCTTGTGTCTGACAATTTCTAGCAGGATAGGCTTTGCAGGGTTTATGGGCAAATAACCAGCTTATTCTCATGAAATCTCTGCAACACCCATTCCTCACATGATGACACCATGTCCTCCTGAATTATTTTGTTGCTTTTCCGGTTTGCCAAGGAAGCGGTGCGTATCCCCTGCTCCAGTCCCTCGATGAAGCAGCTCAGCTCCTCGTGCAGCACCCTGAGGAGGCATCAGGCTCCATCTCAGCGAGGAGGTAGAGCCAGAATTGTGCGTTCGGGGCCTATGTTGTTACCAAATGTAAAGTTGTCCCATTAGATTCTGCTTATGTTGTTAAGGACCTAATTAGTGTAAAAAAACCCCAATTTTATTTTAAAAAAATTTCTTTAGCGTTAAGCTCTTGTTATGTTCTGTGTTCTCCCAGTGAAAAACACAGTTCAGTTTGAAAGTCAGGCAAATATCTTAAGACTGCTGAAGCCATCTATTTGATGTTTTACTTTTCTTGTGTGACCTTATAAGCAGTCTGACACAGTGTAGGTCCAGAGTAGATTGTTTACTTTTAATTTGCTCATAACAGCCTTCCTTGCCAACTTTTACAAACAATGTGATATCATAGATTTTTACTTGGGATTCCACTCTGTTGAACACAGCTCAGATTTTTTTAATTTTTTTTTACCTCTTTCACTAGATAAATATAATAGTGGATTACAAACTTGTTAAGTATTTCCTTTTGGAAAACATTGTCTGATACTTGATATTGTACCAGGGCTCAACCTAAATTGGTTTAATTCCTTGTACCTGCTGTGTAGTTAGATGAGATCAACTAGACAGACCTTTCCCATTGGTTAAAGGTCAAAAATAGCCTAAAGACATGTTGTTTACAGCACATCATATTGGGAAATACACTTTTCAGAGAAGGCATGACCATATTTTCATTAGCAGTCATAAAAAAGCTTAAACAGCTTTGCAAATATAATTACAGAGGATTATTGTTAATCACAAACCTATTTTTAAGAAAATGTAGAATAAAATTCACCAGAGAATATTTTCATTATTATTTTACTATAATTATTACTAGATTACATCAAATCTTTTTTCATTTCCTAGTATTTGAGGACATTTGAGAAACCTCAGACGCTTTAGAGTATGAGTCATATTCTGATGACATTTATATAACTGTAAATAACTTCACTGATGTCTGGCCCTATACAAAATTATAATGGAGTCCCTGATGGCCGAAATGATGACTTTGTTGGGTTTTGCCATTTTAATTATTGTTAGATGACAAGATGGAAAATAATCAGTTTATTTAAACCTTTCAAATTATTTCATCCTTGCAAAAAGAATGAAACTATTAACAAATTTTTTAATGCTTTGGAAAGTAATTTTGTAAATGTTTTGTAATCTTTGTTTTGCAGAACTGAATGACAAAGATTTAGACCATCTTTAAAAAAGAGTATGAGTTTTTAAAAAGCTCAATTTAAAAAAAAAAAAAAAAAAAAAAAAAAAACAAAACTACAACCTCCAAACAAGATTAAGAAATATAAAGGCTGCATTGTTGGGTTTGGGGTTTTTTTCGATGATGGCTTGAATTTTAGACTGACCTATAACAGCTGGGATTCAGTGGTCACTGAAATATTGATATCACCAAATCTTGAGGAATTGATACTAGTTTTTAGGGGTTTTTTTAGGAAAAGTTCTCAAAATTCTTTGCTAATTAGTGTAAATTTGCAGAACATGCAGCAAGCGTTTTAGCATTACATTTTGTATTTAGTATATGTAGTTTCCTAGGAAAAGACTTATTTTTATTATATTTTCTATAAAAGAGAGACACTACAGGTTTTTCACCTTTCTTTTATACTAGAGATTAGAATCTCAGTATTGTACTTGAAAATGGTTTATATGAGCCTACCAAAAAAAAAAAAAAAAAAAAGCAAGTTTTCTTGAAGCATTTAAGCTGCAAAATGGCTTTTTTATTCAGCTAAAATGTTTCATGTTGACAACTTCAAAACGAACCTGTAATATTTTTTATTTCAGAAGTCCTGTTCATTGGTAGATGACTACTTCATTCTGATGGGAGAACCCCAAAAGGCTCGAGTGTCAGGAATAACCATTGTTTCTTTCAACTTAGGGGTTGCATAAGCCTAGATTTTTAAATAGTGTGATTATCTTAACTGGAATTTATTGAAATGATGGAAGCTATTCACATGCTGTGGTTTGAGTGACCTGGATTTAGAAACCTGTGCTTCTTCTATAGCTTGGGGAAGACATAGGCATCTCCAGGGAAGGATTCATCAAAGTTAAATAGTTACGGGATTTCTTAACAGGGAAAACGGCTGCTAGAATGGACCATGTCAAACAGTGTGTTACCAGTAGAGCGAGAATTATGTCTATAAGATAGGAAAAAGATGAAGGTTTTGCGGTGAGGTAGCAGTTATATGTTATATAGCATGCCAATGATGAATTTGAAAAATAATGACCTATAAAGTCGAAATGCAACTTGTGAAGTAAAAATGGACGTGAATTTTCCAAAAATAGAGACATTGTTTTGTGGTGTTGACTTCCTCCCAACAGTCATGTCTGTTCACAAAAGTCATGTCTGAGAAGAGGGAATAACATTTTCAGTTTTATATGGCTCAACATCTTCAGAAGACTAGACTGGTAACTCTGTAATTTAGATTATTAAAGCACTAAAGAGGAGGAAAAAAACAACAAAATTATGATGGAGAGTGACTTTCAGACATATGTGATGGCACACTTACCTCTTACGTGAAATTCCCTGAGTTTTCATAAAAGATGTGTGCTACAGCCTTGAAAAGCCTGATTTTATTACAGAGGAGAGCTCTCAACTCCCATGATCTCCAACCAGCTACTTGACGAAACACCCTTACGTGCTGACTTTTGAGGTGCTTTGGTAAATCATGATTAGCTATTTTTTTAATGCATTTTTTTGGTACTGGAAGCTACCAATGTCCTGACTTGCAAAACCGAACTCAGTGGTAATGTCAGGTAGCATACAATGTTTGAATATTCTTGATGATATCTTAAATTCACTATTGTGCTTAATTGTTCTTGGTTTACCTTTTTAAATTATTAACAAAAAATTTGGTGTATATTTTAAAACAGTGCTTAAATGGAATGAATGGATCTTAAATGTTCACCAGGTGGAAAGTATGTGTCTAATATGGACAGCAGAGTCCATGTTTGTATTTTATATGACAAGAAGCAGTAACTTAGTAATTAAGTAAATATTGTAATAAGTATGGCTCTGACATCCACTTGAAGCTTATAACTCCCCAGGGAACAGATGCTTAATTTGTGGCCGTGATAATAACAACCTAATGAACCTCCCATCTTACTGGATACTTAATAAACTTCAAAGAAAACAAAACAAGAATCTATGAGTAAAAGTACATCCTTAGCTTTTCATTAAACAAAATGAGCATGAGTGAAGGCCCAGCATGGCTTCCAAAGTTAAAGCTACCAACTACAAAGCAAATGTATGCAGAGAAATGTACAACAAAAGACATAGCTTTTAAACCTCCAGTTGAGTTTCCATAAATGTTGCTTACAAAAGCTACCATTCTCTATGTTAACAAAAAGTTGTGGATATGTTCTTCACTAAATCCTCTTTTCCCATATAATCCACCTTGTGCACTTTATCTCAAGTGTGTTTTATCTGATCTAATCCTGGGCTCATTCATTCTCAGATAGAAGCAACAGGATTATTTCACACTTAAACTAGGCCCAATCTTTCTGTCGGTCCATAAGAGGACACCTGGGTAATGAGAAATTATCTATGGAACAAAAGATTAAGCAGGTGCTAGGAAAAAAATAATTCTTTCAAATACAGCAAATTTTAAGCAAAAGATAAGACATTTTTATTCAGAAAAATGTTCATAGGAGGCACTACATGTTAAAAGGAAGGAGCTTACACCATATTTAGTACCAATATTACTTGGCACAAGTTTTATCAGAAAAAAAACAAATTCTCTTTCAGTCACCCTAGAGCAGCATTACTCCAATTAAATTACTCCAATTTTAATTACTGTAAAACGTGTACATCGCTTTAAACGATGTAAAGCGTGCAGCATACAGGATTTATCCGGGCATTAGATTTAACCAAGTCAAAGAGACCAGTCATATCTTTCTTCCTTGTTCTACTAGCCCTTACTGTAGCACAATGTCAGTTAGGGAGAGGAGGAGGAGGAGAGAGGCTTCGTGGCTCCATAAATTAGCTTTAGTCTTTTGGTTTTTCCTTTTTTCTTTTGCAGTAGTGGGCAAGACAACACAGAATTAAAATCAAAGCCCTCTGCTGCGTCCCTGAAGTTGTGGGACATGGATTAGTGTGAAGCAAGTTCAGTCTCCTTTGCTTTACTCAGCAGAAACATTAAATAAAAAATTTATATGTGCATGTATATCTATATTTATTTCATCTATTTCTATAGCTATGTCTATGTCTGTATGTCTCCTTTGGCTTTTAGAGACCACAGGATCACCACAAATATTGTCTTCTGTCTGTTTCCAGTGTATGTCAGAGTCTTGATGTGAAGATGTAAAGGCAGAGCAACAGTTTATTCTTTTAAAACAGTGGACCAGTTCCTCAGCAGATATAAACTGGTATGGTATGTAATTATTTCCAAATCATTCCCTCCTTCCCTTTTGTCATCAGCCTCCTCACGGACCAGTGTATAACCACAAAGAATTTGTCCCTTAATTCCATGGGCACAGTTGGACCATGGACTGATGAAGTGGCTGGCTGCGTGGTGGTCCTTTGAGTTTTCTTCTCTCCGAAGAAATACAATAGAAGTACAATATGTAAATAGTTCCACAGTATTCAAATTAATATGTTACTGAATTATTACAGTAGAGCTTGAAAACAGATATAGAGTAGGAAAAAAAAAAAAGAGTGGACGTGATCTAAATTCTCAGGCCACAGGATACAGACTGATCTTCTGCTTAACTGGCTAATAGAGAAGAAATGTCCAGTAGATCCTTATACAGTGCACAGTAGGGGTTTTGTTCTTTTTTCCTGTGTAATATCCAGTACTACGTGATGTCAGTAACAGAACAAAAGATTGAATGGTCAACAGATGCAGAATTTTTTTGGTCTGTGTCTTGCTCAGATGTAAAGATAAATCTGGAGCTTACATTGGGCTTGCAGTTTTGGCAGGGATGGTCCCGGTGCTGTGAGATTTCAGTTTGCCTGGATGTACGCAGGGAAGCGAGAGTGCTCAGCACCGTGCGAGGGTTTGGAACTATGGCTTGATAGTAGAAAGCAAAACTACCAGATTCAGAAGTGTGTTTTCCTAAAGCACTCAGAAAAGTAGTCTAGCTGTAGCATTTAAAGTTATTCCTTAGCCCACGATGCATGCTTTGTAGAGGCAATGATGCCTTAGCAACACGAAGCTTCAGTGTGGAATTTTATTATCAAAGCTAAAATGTTGTACTGAGAACTGAAGTGAAAAGCTATAAATGGCTTCTTTTTTGAATCGTATACAAATGCAGTTATATTCATTCTCAAGGCTTGTAAGTTAATTTCAGACTGGCTTCTAGGTGAATGTACATGAATAACCATTTTTTAAAGTGTATTTGTAGTTAGGCTGAAAAAATGTAAATAAATAAATGTATCAGATAGAAAAAGTCAATTGTGGCTTGAAAGTTTGTTTGTCCCAAATAAGAACTTTGATCCTTTAAATACTTTAAAAACATGAAATGAAATAAATGAAATCAATTCATGGGGGTTTTTTTGTGAAACTATTGAAAACTTTGAATTGGAAAATTATTTTTTTTCCTGACTATGTAGAGGCATTTTTCTAAGTGAAATAATTCCTAAATTAATGAGAATTAATTAACTGAGAACGGTTGCTAAACTTTTGTCATCTTCTGTGTGGGACAGCTCATTTATGCATTTATTTTACCTAACAATTTATGGAGCATATTCTCTCCCAGATATGCTTCTGTTAGGATCCTGTAGATTTATTGAAAGACAAATACAAACATGAAGAAAGACAAAATCAGAATACTAACACTGATGAATGACAATAAGAATTTTTTCCCAATAAGCATTTGGCGATACAGAAACAGTTCTTTTTACTTTCAATAAGGCAAGCTTTGCTCACCAACTTGGTCTCACCAGCTCCTCCCAGCTGGTGGGACAATCCCAGCACACTGACCAAAAGCTGAAGGGTAGGAAAATAGAGTAAATACATAAACATCCAAATCTCAATAATGTACAATTAACGGTCTTTTTAGAAATGACTGAACATGGAACAGCAATTCTCTGTCACGCAAAGGAATTCCGCTAACCAGAGACACATGCAGATTGATTTAATGAATTATCCTCTTAACAGAGGGAGTAGTAATTTAGTACCTGCAGTTTAGGGTTATTTAACCCAGGATGTGTTATCCAGGACACATACAGAAAAAAGATCATCATTTTTTGGACTTGTCATCTAACAGCAATTAATAGAAATTCAAACAAAGTTAGGGCTGTTGATTAGGTAAGATGAAATTTTACATTAATTTCATGTATATGATTTTATATTCATTTCAAAATTTATAAAAGTATGATGTTAGTAAAAAAATTAAATATTGTAGACTTTCAAGATCTCAAAGCTTTTAAAAATATATTTTAAAACAATTTTTGTTTTTTACCAATCTCATGGTAATACATATTTGTCAATATAAAAGATGTTTATTAACCTTACTTATGTGGGTATTTCCATTTTTTTATGATGAAATATTACTTCACACAGAGCTATGCTCTTAAATAATCCTTAATTTGTGTAAACAAAATATGTGACTGTAAGACTTTAGGCACAAAAATGAAGACTGAAATGACATGAAATTCAAGCAAATCAGTTAACTTTCTTGGCTTCTTTCATAAAGTTCCAAAACTATAGTAATTGAGAAGACATTTCATGGAGCAAAGGTCCCCCTTAAGTACTCAAGACCACAGAAAAGAAATCTGTTTGCTATGGGTCTTAATTTGCGTATCCGTTGCATTTCTCTTTTAACTGAATATTGCAGTAAAACAATGACTGTTTCTCTTGGAACAATGCAACTATTTTAAAGCTGATAATCCTTTACAGTGTGGTTGAAAAAAAAAATCCTTTGAACCATCATGACAAAAGATACTACACTGATATTGTCAGACTCAATTTTTGATTACTTAAAAATGGTTTGCTCTGTCTTCTGTATAATGCCCCTCCACCCATGCAAGGACCCCTGCTTATTGTTTGGATGTGAAGTTTAGGAAATAAAAAATTTACATGCAAAGTGTTACAGGGATAAATAAGACAGAGATGTACATATGTGTATATACAGATAAAAATATATTTAGATATGCACATATATACACCTCTCTGTCTCTATACTATGCTGTTTGGTCTTCTGACCAATAGATAGTGGTAATTATCTGTGTATAGGTACATGTATGAGAAAGGGAGAACAGATGTCCATGATTATGTAAGTTATGGTAATTAACAGTACATAAATGAAACAAGTTTGTTTTTGTTGATGTGTCGCTTGCACACTGCTCCTCCTGAGCATTGGGTTACATCCTGTACACGATCGCCTTATTGTCTACTGTCATAAAAATTCCAGTTTTGTTTCTGAGCAGTCACAGAATGGGACTTGCCAGCTGTCATGGAAAATGTATTCAGTTTCATTTCCACTTAATTTATCTAATCTTAATTCTATTATTATTTTATTACAATTATTTAAGTGCTTGGGGCAACAATCTAAAGTAAAAACAAATAAACAGTAGGAGTGCCAGATAATTTGTAAGTGATCTGAAAGGTCTAATGGAAACAACATCATTATTGCAGTTTTATTTTTTGAAAGGTTAATATTATAGAAGCTTCATCATTGCTGCTATAGTTAACAGTCTGTCAACACTGACATGTTAAATTCCTGCTTCATGAGATTAAGGGCTACACTATAAAAACTCACTATGGGCCGGGGGGGGCGGGGCAGGAAAGTTGTGAAACAGTGGTTTAGATGTACAAAACTACAACTACAGACCTTGTATCACCTTCATTTTCAGCACTATCAACCTGAAATACAGAAGAGCATCCAAGCCCATGATTAAGTCCATTTCTGTTCTGCTCAGCACTTTCACGCGAAGGCACGTGCTAGCTTCCTTGACTGCAGCGAAAGCTGAACACAGGCTTAAAGGCCCGACAGTCCAAGCATTGCATCGAACCAAGATGAACTTGTGGTTTGCTATCCCGGGCTCAGCTGCTCATCTCTCCTCACCCTTTTCAGCAAAAACCGTGAGTAGCCTCATTCAAAGCAGCGCACAGCAATCGTCTGTTTTGCATCCGAAGCATGGGCTGCTTGGGCTTTATGCTTAATCATAACTGTTCGCTTCCACTTAATCTCTGAACCCAGCCACCGTTGCTCTCGCAAACGTGACAGTCACTCTGTCCGCTGAGTCTGTGTAACCACACAGTCCTCGTTACCGCTCATTTTACTTCTCTGTCACCCTTGTTGCCTTGCCTTGATCTCCTCATTACATGGCTGGTTTAGAGGGCCTTGCAGAGAAATTTGGGTTCTTGCTTTCTCTTTCTAATGCAACGGGTTATTTCTGATGTCCCAATCTTGTTTTAAGATCTTTTTTTACTCAGCCTTTAGACAGCATGATACATGTTTATGTAGTTAAAGCACATAATAAAAATATATAAAGGACTCAATAAATCAACTCATTCAAAATTAAGAACTTACTAATGCACAATATTAGGCCTATTCTAGAAATTTCAGGGAAGAAGTATGAAACTATTAAATTCAATTATTCTCTTGGTCACATAATCACATAGTGGTTTAAGTTCATCTGCTGTGTAATAAGACATTTGATTTGACTAAGAAATTGCTGCAAAGTATCCTGGGTCTGATCTGGCCATCGCTGAGGCTGATGCAAGGTTTTCTAACAATACAACTTAAGGGGGATCAATTCCTAATTATTACCATACAGATAAAAATGAATGACTCAATCTAGAGCAACCAGAATTCAAAAGGAGGGGTTTGAATGACATCTCAGCTTCTAACTTCTGTGATTTTCAGTAGCATTCAGCACTTCTTTAAAAGAAATTTGGTTTTAACCAGAGATAAGCAGCTGCACTTAGCATTACTTGTCTAAGATGATTCCTCTCTCCATCTGAGAGGAACGACTAATAACACGGGAAAGGAAGGCAAAATTCCAGAGTGATGACTCCAAAAGTTGTTTATTTAGAAACTGAAACTTGACTTTGTTTTCTTGCAGAAACCAAATGTGTTAGTTTGGTTTGGATACAGCGTATTGACAAAGGGTGGGTTGTTTTTCCTTTTTATCTAAACCTGGTTGTGGAGATAGAGAAAAAATAATCTGTCCTGAAAGCAAACAACGATCCAAACTCATTGTTTGCTTGAAGTGGCTGACCTTGGTATCCACACAGATGATCGTGCCTCCAGAAGTAGTTAGGAAATCCTGGCAAGTGGTTGTGCAAGCAGTCACAAGCCTCTTTGTTCGTGCTCTGATCCAGAAGCCGTGCAGCCCTAGTAGGTGAGCAGCGTGCCTGGGGAAGTCTGCTCTGCAAAGCCCAGCCAACGCTTCCCCCTGTTGAAGCTCTTCTGAGGGGAACCAATATTCGGTCTCTCCAAAGAGAGGGAAAGGCACAATGAGACAAAATTCGTGCCCCCTGTAGCAGCACAGCCTGCTGCCCTGGGACTCATGTTACTCTTAGGAGTTTGCCTCGGGGCAGCGCCCGGGCAGGCAGGAGCTCTGCAGATGGTCACCCTGTCCATGGGACTGGAGCTTTCATCTCTAGTCCTGGTGTCTCATGATGGACGCTACATTCCCCCCCGCCCCAGTTGGTGTGAGAAAGCTGTGAGGCTGTGACACAGAAATCACCTTGTAGCTGGCTATTAAGAAAGTTTAGCAAATTGACTGCAGCTAAAATGAGAGATATGAAAGTGCCATCTGTAGCTCAGCCACAAGGGGCAAATCTCACAGGCCTTACGCAGTCAGAACACCCATGGAGCGCGCACGGCAGGAGCTGACCCGCAGGATAATAGGGATGCATACTGAATGAATCGGAAGTAACACCTGGCCTTTGTCTGGAAAATTACCATTTTTTTAGGCCAGTCTTCAAAGCCGAACATTTCTTTAGGACTCTGGAGCCATTGAGGAGGCAGACAAAAGGAAGAGAGTCATGGAGAGACATGTAAAAGCTGTAGACCCAGCAGAAGGAGCGGGAGGGTGTGGAAGAAGGCTGGGGGAACAGGAGTTAAAACCTCAGTATAAGATTCCAGTTCTTCCTATGAGGATCAGTTTTTCCAAAGGTGAAAGGAAAATGAATTTCCCAATGCGTTTAAGTGATTTCATTACACAATTACGTGCTTGCCTAAACTTTAGCCACATACTGTTACCCGTCCTTGCAAGTAATCAATTTTTGGTCTGTGTTTTACAACATGTACTTAGTTTAAATGTAAAATACATTCATGTCTGTGTGTGCAAAGAGACACATTCATCAAACTCGTTGCACTATTTCTCATTCTAGATGTAGGGACTGCATCATTTCTTGGTAAGCATACATACCGTAGAGAAAGAATGATTAATCTTTAGTAACATCCAACACATATTTACTATATATATCTAATTAAGAGAAAATGCCACTTTTCCACATTAGCACTCAAGTTTCCAAACAGATGCTCAACTCGTTACACTCAGGTGCAAAGGAAACCATTGCACAGCTCAGCCGGAGGGGTGTATGCAGAATACTTGGCAGTTGCATTCTCACAGATATCTCGCTCTAGCCTGAGACTGGTCCAGCATTACATATGAGTCGGTTGAAGTTGGTAGAACTACTCAAATGCTTACAATTTCACACTTTCTCAAATGCTTACTTTTCTGGATCAGGTTCTTGTGAATAATCGGGCCCGCAGCTTCTTGGACTTTTCTTTGGGTGATCAGGTCATAAAAATGAGAATGCCACCTTTGTAGAGACTTAGCAGTCACAAACTGCAAGCTGATCATCAGCCTAATTGCATGTCATCCTTTCCTAAATCAGATTAGTCACAAATTATTATCTACTGAGCCCTAAAATCCTGATGTGGTTTGCAAATATACAAGTTTTTATGAAGGTTATTTTGGAGGCCCAATAAAAAAACCCAAACATGCCAGCTTTTAATATATCTGGTGACATTGCCTAACAGCTAAGAGAAAACTTCAGGGAGAATTTCTGCGTTACAGTCTTTTCAAGAACAAGTCAGCTAGCTGACCTACAGCACTGGAATCTGCTGTCATTGCCAGCAGGCATCCTCAATATTTTTGCCTTGTTTTGTCTTTGCTAGCTCACAGCTCTGTGCCAACTATTAGTGTTTTGAGTAAATTACGCAGTGTTGATTAGCACAGGCAGGGAAGAATCCTTCTCATCTGCTGGTGGCACCAGGTCTACCCAGACTTTTTCTGCGCAGCCTGGTGTGAGCTGTAGAGGTTACATCAGCCTCCAGGTTGGACCATTAGTCCCAGAAAACCTCTACAAGCATTTCATGCACAACAGGATGCTACTGTCCAGGGACAGCAAGCCTGTGCATATTTATTTACTGAACTTTGTACAGTATTCTTAAGTTTAGTGCAAAGTAAGGAGCCAAAGCCACAGTCTGTTAGCATCCCAGTGACATGCCACATTAAATCAGGCAGCTACTTCAGCACTCACAATTGCACGTTACATATTTGCAGAGATACTTCTTGAAACACCAGGTATATAATATGTCCTAGCATGTAACAGGTTTAGGTGTATAATATGTCTTGGCTGAACAAATAATTTCTGGTTTAAGTTTCTGTTCATCTGTCTCTTCTACTACCAGAATTGATTCTTCCCCATATTTGTCTCTGGGTCCGTAACTGAAGGACCAGATCTCTCTATTTCTTTTCTGAGCTCTTGCTTTTGAAACGTAGGGTAAGTGATAGCGTATATTTTTTTTCCTGAGGGGAAAACCCTTTATTCCTAGAACACCAATAAGGTTTTTCATATTTGCCTCAAGTGCCAGAACTTAACACACTTATGCTCTAGTTATCCAGCTGACATTCTGTATTTATTACATTTTTAGTACAGTATGTGGCATTATAATCAATGCATTATTGACAGAAGCACTTGGATCGCACACTATTTATTTAATTTACTACACTGACTCTCATTTAGTAAACTTAATACATACAACTGTGTTTTCTTGGCACATTCAGATGCATTATTCAGAAAGGGCACATGGGTTGCACAACAAACCAGTATAATGTCTAAGTTATGTCACAAGCCTTTCTCTAAACTGTTGATCATTAACCTATTGTCTGCTGCAAACCTAGCCTGCTACACGCGTTGGGCAGTAACTTGTGAAGTTTGTCCATAGTTATACAGCATTTTTAATGTCTGCTAAAGTCATAACACAAGAAGCATTTTACTGTAACCTGCAGGCACCATAAATACTAAATCTCCAACATTTTTATAACCAGTTATATCAAAGGCAATCTGATTGTCACTCTTTTGCACATAGGATTCTCCATTAGTAAGCAGTCTTATATTACAGGCATAAAACACTGTTAAGCATTTTAGCTCCGCCAGACTAGCTGCAGCTGTGTCACATTTGTGTTTCCTTATTTTATATGTGCCAGTTATCTAGATTAAAGTTGGAATAGCATAGCACTCCACTAGATGACAGGCTTGGTTTAAAGCCAGACCACTTAGTGATGCTTATCAAACAATTTTCAGCTACATACAGTAGCATAATTCAAAAACCTGAGAAGACTCTAAATTATCAGGCTTGCCATGAGAGATCGTTTCTTTTTTTGGATGGAAGATTAAAACATTCTCTGCACAAATACGTGGAATCTTCCTAGTCAGAGGCATCAGTGAAATAATCTGATTTCATTTTTTCTTATGTTTTGAATGAACATGTGACCCTCATGGTTTTGAACATGCACAATCTTACCCAGTCATTTGGGGCCCAAGATGGAAAACATGTCAAATCAGTGGCTGATGAACTTCAGAAAGTCCTGCTTTCAAAAGCTCATTTTTCTGTTCTTTGTTCTTATGCTCATTTAGTCTTTGTTTGCTTGGATGTGGTTTCTAAGCTATTAAAGACTGATTCAACTCCAGCTGATGGGCTGCCCCAAGACAGCTATGCATTAACTTGGAACCCCAAGTTCACCTTGAGCTCCTCATCGGTTAAGGTGGGACAACCTGTGCTCGTAGATCATCACATGTATTTGCAGGAAGAGTGTGATTGCTGATTTTGACACATCCTTGAGAGAGGATGCCTCCTGAGAGGCAGAGGGGGAGTTATTCCTGTCCTCTGCTGAGTGTTTGGACTGGTAGCATGACTGGCCTTCTGGATGGGATGTTATAGGAAGGAAAACCTGACTTCACCATCCAATGCCTATCTTTACCTGGTCCAAGGAACTTGTTTAAAGTAAGGTTACTTTTTGCGTTAGAAAAGCAAACGAAGTAAGTTATGTGGAAGGTAGACTGGAACTATGCTCCAAACACACAAGTTTGTCTGTTGCTGCTGTGGAAAAAAATTAATTACTGCATCCGGTACAGAGAAACAGGCCAACAGCCTGACTGCACCACTGCCACCTCTGTCACAGCGTGGGATGTATGGAGTGACCCAAGTTGTGCTTACAGCACATTGAGGAATGACAGTTAACTTGTGTTAACTTCAGAGAGAGAGACAAGGCTCGTTGCCTGGCCCCACTGAGGGACAGGGAGAGAAACTGGGCTGCTCACTGGCTTCGCTGACATCATGATTTGAAAGAAAAAGCTCTGAGTTAGCAACCCTACGCTTCTTCACTCTTTTTGAGTGAAGTACCTCTTCTACTGTACTGTAGTTTATAATAAACAAGCTATAAACACCAGCAAAACCAGCTATCATTTACTAGAAGTCCATAAATGAATGGAGTTAAGAAATGCCAGGTCACTTGCGCATCTGTAACAATAACATGACAACTGGAACCTTCCTGTGATAAAAGCAAAGAAGCAAAATGCGTCCTGATGCTCAGAAGGGTTAAAGAACTAATGGTATGATGTTTGCAAAGTCAGATTCGTTCATTATTCTCTCCTCAGAAAAGTAAGAAAACATCATCCCCTGTCCTTTAGGCTGATGTTGTGTGCATTTATATTTTAATGTCTATTAAAAATATCCTGCACATTTCCTTTAGCAATATCCATTAGTGTTTTAATATTACAGGCCCTGATTTTTCACTCTCTGGAGTCAGTGGAAATTTTCCCACTGATATGAGTGACAGCAGAATCTGGCCCCTAATTTTTAGAGGATTGAAGCCGTCCTTAGAACAGCATATGCTCTGCTCTCCACTTTCTTTGATGACTTCTAACATTCTTTTGATGTGGACTCCAAAAAAGACATTTTCATCTTTGGATATATGTGTTTTAAAAGATGAAAAACATCGAATAGCAGAGTAAGAACATTTTGTGTTTCAGGCCACAATCCCACTTAAACTAAAACTTGCTAATAACTATTAGATGAAAGAGAAGAAAATGTAGAAGGATAAAAATGTTGGGCAAAACAAATAAACAAAAATGAATAACAACTAAACAGACACTCTTCAAACCCATGAAAATTCCACACTGTTTGGATCATGAATGTAGGCACACATGATCTGCACTGACATAGCATAAAACTGTCACTTACACCCTGGTGTCTGTCTATGATTATGAGCAGGATATTCATGCAGAGGTCTTGTGAGCATCCTGCTTCTGCTTCTCTGCACTCTGCAGAAAGAGTAGTTAAGAAAAATGGATAGGAGGGTAAATGTCATTTGTAAGTGCAGAAGCCTGGTGCTCTGGCAAGCTGATGGTGGAGGGGGAGGGGTAGAGGCATGTCAGGATTAGATTCACTTCGGATTCACTCCCTCAACGCTGTGATGTGAATAAACTCTGATGAAGTCTACATTAAAAATAAATCCAGTGGCTAGAGAATTGTGGAAGATGCTTGGCAGTCCTGCAAGATAGTTGATGGAACAGTCGATGGAATGTAATCACATTGTTTAATGTAGTATGCTGGAAAGATGCTCCAATGTTACAATGATATGGTAGTGTAAAAGCTGGGAAAGAATAGAATAGAGTAGAGTAGAGTAGAACAGGGTAAAATTTCCATTCAGAGATTGGAGTTTCGACCACAGCTCTGAACTGACTTGAATTTCCTTTTTTTTTTTTTTTTTTATATCTTGGTGATTAATTATTATCAAATATTCTTTAAGAGCTGTAACATCCCTTAAATGTAATTACTTTCTCTTCCATGTGTAAATCAAGGTCTTTCTTTTTTAAAAAAGGCAGTTTATACTTAAATTAACTACTTTTATCTGCAATTTGCAAGTTAAGGTGTATGTAAAGCCTATGGCTATACGAAAGGCTCAGTTGTGCCTCCTGGGCACAGTGGTAATTAAAGGGTGATGTGGATTCGTACCACTCTGAGGGGAACTCTGGAAGGGATTATACCTTAGAGAGGCACAATGCCGCTGGTGCACCACAGCATGTAAGTAAAACGCACATGCTGTGCACCACCCGTGTTGATGTTGCTCAGCATCTCTGTGGGCCCATCTCCTTCCCACACCTCCTCATCCACTTTGCTGGGGTTCGCACCTGGAGGCACCGGGACGATGCAGTCCTGGTACTCCTGACCAACTCCTGCATGCCAAGGGAGAGGTGTTGCTGACATCCTTATTGTTCCTGATAACTATTCAGAGGCTGGATACAACCTGGCCAAGGATAAACAGAAATTGCCGAGTGTCATTCCCTAGATATAGTTTCTCTTTTTACTCAATGACAGGTCTTTTAAAGTCTGACAGCGTGCATGATGCTTGACAGCTGCTTACATCTTACCTGAGCCCATCCTATATAGCTGATTTTGAATAATTCTATATCCAGCGTCTGATTTTGTTCTCCTTGATATTTTTCATCAGGGATCGTTTTTCCCTGGGGTAGCTCTCTTGACACCAGTGAAGTTTTAGATGTGATTTACCCTTGTGCAAATAAGATCAGTATCAGACCCACAGACCTTTGGTTTAAAATATTGGCAGTATCTAAAGGGCATATTCCAATCTCTATGTAAATAATGCCTGTGATTAATTTAATGCACATTTAAGGGTTTTTCAAGGCCATATTACTCACTGGATTAAATGTACATTTTAGTAAGATATTATTGTTATTGTACATCCAATAGATCTAATTCAGCCCAGGGTGATTTTTTTTATGACCAAGTAATAGACCACTGAAAATAGGATTTATTATAGAAATGCCAAGACACTCTTATTTATAGTATAATAGTACAAATTGCCACTATAATAAATACTCTTCAGTTATCAAATCATTAGTCCTTTACAGTAACATTGACAAATGATCCCATAGGCAGTATGATATTACTAATGTAATGTATTAACTTTCCATTTTAAATTGGTTATTGGATCTGGAACAACTGTACATTATATAATGCAGTTCAAGTAGAACTTGTGACCTAAATTTGCATATCTGTATGCAAAATGTAACTACACATAGTGCTTTAGACTATCAGCGTATGCAACATGAAAACACTATCACTCTCAGTCCACAATCCAACACAGATTCATAGATTACATCCACTTAGAGGAAACTGTTAGCAAGGAATGTCTAAAAGGAAAATTTAAAAATAATGCAAAAAAAAAAATTCATAAATAATTGTCATTATTGATCCCAAGAGAAAGTAGGTCAGTTGTTAAGTTTTTATGAAAATAAAAAAAAAAAAAGAATAGAATGAAAAAAAAAAAAAAATAAATTCAGCTGTTGATGGTTCTTTCCTTACCAGCAGGTGTTTGTTTCATAAGAAGCTGTTGACTGTTACTATACAAGAAACAACATTTAATTATGTATATTTGATCTGGAAAAGTGCAGAACCAAGATCCTTTGTAGAGATTCTACATTTGTATAAAGTAAAATAAAATAAGCAGGCAGAATTAAGAAAATGTTATAAAAGTAAGCTTTGAAGAAGTATTTATTTGACCAATGAGATTGGCGAGTCTAATAATATGAGAAATATACACTTAGCAGCTTTTCAAAGGTTAGATCTGTAGTGCTCAGCAGATACATTTTTTTTATCCTCAGTTCAGTCCCATATTTCAGTACTAGAAATCTAAATAACAAATCATTATTAGTCTCCGAATGAGCAAGTGTCCAGTGCTACTTAATTTTATAAATTTTATGCTTCAAGATCACCAGTAATTAATTCAGAATTTTAACTGCTCTTTTAATACATTAAGGCTTGATTGGAAATAAATGAAAATGTTCTATTTGTCTTTCTGGTCAGTTGGATAATGTTTATTTTATTTAAAAGAAATTTAGCACATTCTTTCAGCAGCCAGTTAAGTGTCATTGTTGGTGCCAATGCACCAAGAGCTTTTAAAGGAAGGTAAATAGTTTAGACAGTTAATTGGAAAAAAGTAGTAATCACAATGAGATGTGGTGAGGATTTTTTCTATGTCTGTCTTATGTCTTTTACTGACAAGATATACTCAGCACAAGAAACATTTTTCCATCATGGAGAAAATCATATTTTCCTGCTCTTGGCTTACTCTCCCTCCAGCACCCAACCTCAAAAGCCAACTAGAGCAGCTAACTGGCTGATCAAACTTAGGACAGCTGGCTGTCGCCCCCAGACCACACCATAGCATGGAAAAATTCATTCTGGATCTCAATCAACAGTCTCTTCCCTGCCTGTCTGTCCGCTCCCATCCAGCCAACATCGTCTCTTTTCTTTGGAAATTCCTGCACTTCAAGACACAGCTTTATCCCAGGTGGAGATTCCAGTGGTTTTACACTCACCACCTGAAAAACATTTAGATACTAAAATATATAGCCAAACAGTTATTTCTGCAGTCCTTTCCACTCACATTTGGCCAGCAAAGCATATCTGTAATTTTATTAATTTACATTGACACAACTCTAGACTGAGGATTAAGTGTTTCACAGCAAACATCAGTTGTCCTCATTAACAGGCAGTAAAAGTAGGCATTTATGTCTGTCTATCTGTCTTTATTCTTAGTAGAAAGCATCCCTATTTATCCCAGCTACCATCTCACACATTCATAAATAGTCATCTAAACTGTAATACCCTTCAGTACTCCTCTGGGAATGTCCTCTCTTCAGCTCATCTAAACGAACTCTACAACTACAGAATACAGCAACTTAAAGTCCAGTTCAGCATCCCTTGTCTCACCAAAGCTTTTGCCCAAATGAAATCTCAGGTGGCTGATGGACCAGCAGTTGCTATGAAAATGAATAATCTGGAATTACCCAGGGCACCAATAAGAGTCTGAAACAACCCGTAAGTCTCATTCTCTGTTGTCTACGTAACAGAATTTGTCACCAAGGCTTCATTTTGAGATGGAACGTTTGATCCAGGGACAAAAAATAATTCATCACTGATTTACACCTGCAGTTACTTTTGGAGATGCAATTATAGCCACTATCCCCAAGCCAGAGGCCAAGTCAAGAATCATTCTAAGAATCAGATGCTGAATGGATGGTAGTGATGCAAAGGCCTCAAACAGCTGCCCATGCTCAGTTCACACTTGATCCCAAGCCCATTGAAGTCACTGTGAATCCTTCCTTTGACGTCAATGGGCTTCAGATCGGGTCCTGAGCAATTTTTTTAAAACCTCAGACAAATCAAAACCATTTCCTTTGGAATGAGACTGTTCACACCCCTTGGTGAAGACTATTTCCTTTCCAAACACAGCTGTCATACCAGAGTCACGTCAGCTGAAGTTCTATTTTTACCAAAAGCTGCATTTTTTAAAGAAGCAGGAAGCACATTTTTTTACTTATATTTCATCTATTAGCAGCTAAGCTGTTTTCGTTCAAACTTTCAAAAATATCCTCGGCCAGGCAGGCCAGATCTACAACCGAAAATGGGGAACATTTCAGAAAGTTACAGCCATTTTAAAAAAAAATTGTTTTTTAAATGAAAACTCCTTGCAGATTTAACTATAACAGTCCCATAGATCTTAAAAAGGTCTTAAAAAATGTCTGACACTATAACAAATGTTATATCTTGTATAACAGAACTAATATAACATTAACTCTTATACAGAACACTGCACTAACTACTATATAAATTGATTTAGAAATGCTTCCAAAATACAAAATAAATGAAAGGTATAGCCCTGGGGAGAGTAGATCCACCTGCCAGGCACCATTTCTATACAAAAGTTTCATGAAAGTGATCTAGATGATCTTTAAGGTCCCTTCCAACCCAAACCATTCTATGATTCTATGAGGAGACTCTTGAATAATTTGCCTGTGGAAAGTAATGCTTGTGATGACCAAGAGGAGAATGAAGTGTTCCTCCTTTATTGAAGACTTTGAGAGTGGTGAATATGTGTTCACTGCCTGGAAAGAAGAAGGGTGAAGAGACGTGTTCAGAGATACTGATTTGAGTCTATTCCTCTGTGTAAGTAGGTCTCCCATAAAGTTTTGCACGGGCATACCACTGACCAGTGGGCTGACATTCTGTCCCTTGCTGAATGCCACAGAAGTAGCTGTTCCTCCAGCTGCAAGAAACATCAATCTTGCTGCCGAATGCCTTCCTGCGGGGATGCCATGGGATGCCATGCACCATACAGCCTCCTGGAACAGCATCTGAGATTGAATTTGGATCCATATATTTTATGTACAGTTTTTTCACTTCCACCTAAATACTTATTTCACCATTTCTGTATTATTTCATCAACACAGTAACTCTGCCAGACTTAACTGTTAAAACTAGTGTGTGCCAGCGTTTAAGTATATCATCCTTTCAAGGGATAAGGGTACAAGGTCTCTTTGCTTCTTGACCTGAAATAACTCTTTATGGTGATGGAGAGACTATCTCAATTAGATGAGGTAAGTTACCACAGAAAAAAATCAAATTAGATGTGCTATGTTTTCTTCTTCTACTCAAGCATGGCATGACAACCCCACCTCAGTGATGGCCATCTCCTGTTTAATGTGTGATTGCAACTGTACTCTGGGAAACAGCACTCTCCAAACATTGCTTCCTAAAGAATCTCCTAGGGACACTTCTTGCCAAGTTCACCACTGTGTTTCTGTTGTATTGGGCCTCCATCCTTTCTGAGAACATCTGTGTAAAACAGATGGATAAGGTGATCTTCATCTGCAGTCTTCCCCCACCATTTTCTGAGTATTCTGAAAAGACATAACTCTCAGGGGCCCCAGATCTGTGATTGATTTTGATGCAGGAGCAAAAGCACATGTTTTGCAGAGGAAGAATGTAGATCTTGTGGGATAACTTGTGATGCACAGTAGTCTTGAGTAGAAGCTAAGTAAGTGAGATAAAGCCAGAAGATGATTCCCGAGAGCCTGCTATTAAAGGAATAGTCCAAGCTATATGGTAGACAATCCTGGGATGAGATAGAGCAGAATGGAGTACAGACAGACAATGTAAGAAACCTCTCCTAGAATGAAAACAGCAGCTAAGAAGCGTGACCATTGTCAACTACTGCTTCTGGACTGCATCACTTTCTTCTCCTATGGTAATGAAAGACTTACTCAGAGGCAAATTTATTGTCCGAAAGGGTTTGTTCTAGCACTTTAAAGGGGGCCAGTAGAAGGGACAGAGATGACTTGGTTACTATAATATGTGAAATTGCCCACAAAATATGTACTGTGCCTCACATGAAAAACAAGCAGACCAGGAAGTATAAAATAAGCCTTGAAGGCAGTGCAGGGGGTCACAAGTTTTTTTGGTGTGAGGGTCTTAGTGGCCTCAGCTGATGTCAATTTAAAGAGACAAATGATTACACCAGAGGCAGAAAAAATAATGTGATATTTTTCCCTGAGGTATCAATATCTCATCAGACACAGGGTTTTGTTGAGTTAAGCAACAAAACAAAACAAAACAAAACAAAACAAAAAAAACCCAACAAAAAAAAAACAAGAAAGGAGTTGGGGGGGAGCCCAAAAATCAACCAAAAAACTCCAAACCAACACCACAGTTCTTCTGAGTATGAATTTAACCAACTGGTTGCCTGGCTTTATTATGTGTTTTTAATCCCATGAAAAAAACCTGACTTGCTTATCCAGTTAATTGGGACCCTGCTTGTATCATGTCAGTTCAGGAATCCTAAAGAATAGGGCTATAAATACACACAAAAAGAGTAGGAAGAAATAGGCAGTCATCCTGTGGGTTTAAGAATTTCCCTAGCAGATACCAGATTCCCAGTTCTAACTCATTTCTTAAACAGCACTGGTGAACATCAAAGATTACAGCACGGAGGATGTTGAGTCCCAATTACACACTTCAAAAGTAAATGTTACCTCAATGGAAAGTCTTCAGAAATTCCAAATGAAATAAAGGCCAAGATGCCCAAATGCTCCCTGAAAAATGTAGACCCTTTCTTTATTGATAACGATTGCTTCTTTAAAATACATAGTTGTTAATATACAAAACTACATTGCTCAGTGAAAAATTTAGAAATGTGTCAGAGCACATAAGGATATCACTAATCTTTGCAAGATATCAGGGAAATAAGTGTCAAATAATTAATTTCAGTGCGTTTCTATTGTTTTTTAACAAGCTGTCTTTAGAGACAGGAAATCTTTTCTGAACGTGTTTCAAAGGAAAAATAGAGTTAGTACAAATAATTGGTGCGTGTTGAAGTCGGAGGAGCATGAGTTGTTTTATTAAAAAAAAGAAATCTTTAAAAGCTGTGTAAACTCACTGTAGCTAAATACAAGTTCAAAGAATTATGTCTTTCACATCATTTAGCAAAAAATCATGGCAACAACCATCTTTGCTGCGAGTTTTTTTCTTTCTTCCCACAGTAATAAAGAGATTGTTCTCTAACACCTTAATCCAGTGCAAGGAAACAAACCTAGCAATGTGGCAATAAAATCAATTCAAATAAGTAATGAATAAGGAAATAGGCATAATGAGTGGCCTTTGATTTTAATTTTACACCCTCTCTAACCTTCATGCCAGTGCTCACAGGCATATATACTGTCACATATACTTGCCTTCCTGCAAGTATATTCAGTATTCAGTGACCTGGCTACGGCAGGTGAATGAAAATATTGAAGTACCTTCCATAGTCACCAGCAGACCCAGTGTTACTTTAATGGAAAGACTTTCACCGAAAAATTGCTATATATTGGTAGATATGTCAATACACTACTTAGGGTACTATATATCAAATATATAGAAGTGTGTGTGTGTATGCTTTACTAAGCCTTTGCATTAAGCTGCCAACAAACAAGGGTTTGTGCCCTTCACTCCATAGGGTATTGATGTTTAGCTCATGTTTCACCTAGTCCTCCCTCTAAGATTGCAAGTAGTTCTGTTTTTCTTCTAAGAAATGAACAAGAATAGGCTTTTCTTAAGGAAATGAACATAAACCATGATTGATAAACTGTGTTAAGTCTCTTTTATTATTATTTGGATTTTAGTCTGGATGCATTGCAACTGAAAGTTTCTAGGTGTCGATGTGTCAATACTGAAACACATAGCAGATATTCATGTTGAATATCTTCATTGACAGCATAAACTCTAATTTTGCAAAGCCAAAGAGTTGAAAGAAGGCTTTGTTTTATCATTTAATAAAGATAATAATTATGTTTTCATTTTCCCAACATTGTCAGAATTACAAAGTGGTTTTAACTTGCTTTTCATTGGTCTCCAATTCCCTTTCTCTCACTGCTGTTCTATTATATTTTTCTTAATTTTGTTTTCCATAGCATTTCTTAATTTCTTTCTCTCTTTCAACCCATGACTATAATGTCTTTCCTCATTGTAATGGGTTTTTCTGCATTTTTTTTCCCTTTCTTTTCTTTTTCAATAGTTCTGTCCACCATAATTCTATAATTTAGTTTTGAAAAGAATGGGGGATCGTAAAAGTGAAGGGGGGGGCGGAATTTACATTAGGTTTCATATTAAAAACAACAGCCGAGCTTAACTGTAAACACCACGGTCTAAAATCCTTCGACCACTCATTAAGACCTTTTCTTTTAAATGAGCACCTATGAGTAATGCCCTTTAATGAGAATGACTGTATTATGTTAACACTCCTTTGTGCTGTGAAAAATAGCAGAAAGTGATCTGGCTTTGCCCACATTGGCAGCCCCTAGCTGCCAGACCTGAGCTAGAGGCTGCATGCACCCAGTGCCAAAAGAAACGAGGAGTCAACAGCTGAGATTGCAGGGCACGTGCTCGGCAATAGCTGTGAGCCCCACTAAAGAAAATATTTAGATGTCAAAGAAAACATTTGGATAGAAAAGTTTTTTTGATATTTCTGCTTGATTAAGCAGTCATTATGCCTGCTGAGGGCTCTTATACATCTCAGAGTCAGGTGTGGTTGATCAAATATGGGCAGAAGCAGGTTTGGATACAGGATTAGTCAAACCTATAAACCTTTACATCAAGATAGGTAGCAGCTGCAGCAGTACTGGAGCTAAAACACAGAAATCACACAGCAGGGAGGCAATGCACAGTAAAATGTAAGGAGCTCTGAAGTGTATGTTCTTCTCCTCACCCTTTTTTTTTTTTTTTTTGCATGCTTTTGATCATTTCTAAAATAGTTGAGAACTGCCAGTTAATGCTGAATTCAGATAAATGGCAGCAGCTCCTACATCTCTGAGAACGTGTGGGATGATAAGGGTTGTGCTAGGTACAAACTAGGGGGGGGGGGGGGGGGGGGGGGGGGGGTTTGCCACCATAAGGACTAATGGTTTACCTTTTTTTTCCAGGAAATCTTGGATTGTGGACCACAATTCATTACTCATTTCTTGTGGCTCAATATCACCTTCAGCATGATCCAAACCACAAATGTGAGTCACTAATTATCTTGCATTTCATTAGAATCAAGCATTTTTATGTTTTTATTATTTTTAAATTTTTATTATTTGTTTGATCAAGTGCACAAAAAAGAAAAAAATTGTTCTTCATTGATACCTGAGCGTGATGTACATTTTTTTATTTTTTTATGCTATTTCAATTTTTCAATAACACAGAATTATCTGCTCTGTGTTGCCGTAATGTCTCTTGCTGTTTTACAGTAAATCACCAGTTTCAGGACAGTCAGAATGTCAGAAAAACTTGCTTTCAAAGTTGCACTACAAAGGATTCTTCAGCTCAGACTTAATAGGATAGCCTTGTGCCTAGATGATATCGGCATTTTTTGCTGTTAGCAATTTTAAGAAATTTTCTCTTAGTACAGTGGTACTGGACTAGTGCAGACTGCTTTTGGATTTTGGGTTACTTGGTGCAAACTGCAGTACGTGGAACTTTTCACAAACTGTAGTGCACTCAGCCCACAAAAAAAAAAGCTGATTTAATACAGCTTTATGAATTACTGCTGTTAAAAAGATGATTTTTAAAACGCCTCTTTAAAGCTCTGTTATTTCTTATGACTGTTTTACCTTTCCTTGCTCCAGGAATACCAAGACAAACTGAGATGCTCCCCTGTAGTTAGGATAGGTTCAGGAGATATACATAATATTTCTACATTGTAACCTTATAACAATCCCCCCAAACCGTCTGCATGCATGGAGAGCTCTAGATTTACCTACTTTAGTTCCTGTAAGCCTAAACAAAGAATCCACATCAGTACTCCCATATTTCTGCCCAGGATTTCCCAGACACAAATATGTGTTCACATATCCTTAAAATATTTGAGGTATGCACAGTAAATCCATTACTTTCATAACATGTCAGATGTACTTGTGAATGTGCAGAAGAACTGGACACCATATGCTAAGAAGCTGTAATGCCTCCTGGAAAATACAGATACACTGTGAGTGTCAGAACCGCCTGGCAGCACAATCCAGCACTTTCTGGAGTCACCAGACTTAAGGCTGCACCACTGTCCCACAGGACAGTGAACCTGCTCTTCCCAGCACACTGCTCACATACAGCTCACTTACACAGGCTGCCATACACCTAGGGAAGAGTACGTCTCCTCAACACCACCATACGTTGTATTTCTGGACTGAAGAGCAGCAACAGGAAACCCCTGGGCAGCTGGAAACCCCCTGGCAATGCAAGATCGCACGCACGCAGCCTTCCGGCTATTTCCAGAGAAATGATGGCGCTAAGCTGCTCAGCATAAGGTTAGGATCTGACCCAGCTTCTCAGGAGAAGACTTTGGTCTTTGGAATTGTGTGTTACCATAAATCAACAAAGGGTAGAATGTGCATTAGCGTAAGGGTAATAACAAACACATCAAGAAACCCAAGAACAAATTAAGCCAATAGAAACCAGCAAAGCAAAATTATCTACATCTATACGCAGTCTGGGGAAACATAATATTTAGAACAGATGGTCAGCTTCTTGTCCATTTTCTGCAATTCTAAATTTCGGGAAAGAAGCACTGCTTTGGCACTGTTACTGTACATGTTTAATGCAAGGTATTTAGAAAGCATGTATGCACTGTAAAAAGTTGTCATTCATGTTGGGGGGGGAAATAAAATTAAAAAAAGAGAAAGAAAGAAAGAAAGAGAAAGAAAGAAAGAAAAGTAGGTAAGATGCAGGTGCTAGAATTGGCTCTGTTTAGCCATGTCTACATGTGAATATCTCTGGTGTGCTTCTTCAACCTGGACGCACTGACATGTCCAGACAATCAGGCACATTGAGCCCAGCAGCGCGGGACAGGGGAAGCAGCTGAGCCAGGGAGGAGACAAATTCAGGGCAGATCTCAGCATGGCAGGGAAAGAGTGTGTCAGGAATAGGGATTTTACATCCTAGGGAGGATATTTGGTTCTTTCAGGAGACTTCTACTTTGCAATCCAAAAATGGGATGTTAGGCATACAAGGTTTAATCGCTGTATTTCAGCCCCCAAAAAGCAACGTGCAATGCAAATTTCAAAAAACCGTGTCCCTTGTTCTTATTGGGCAGCTCTGGTAAAAGAGTGTATGAAGAACATAACGTATCTTCCTTATATTAATATACAGTATAAAGAAATAGCTTTAGAGCTCGGGACACAAATGGAGCTTTAGATTAGCTGTCAACAATGTCATATCCATGTTAATAATGCCCTATTCATGCCTGAGGCTGACAGTCTTTCTTATTTTTATTCACAAATTCCATTTAATAACAGCAATAAGTCACTCTAGACAGTGCATTTCTAAGGGATTTTTGCACTTCTCAGGTGGTTAAAGTCACTTGACCTTCGGCCTCATGCCTTAAAAACTCCCTAAGAGATGTGCTAAATTGCCCAGAAATACATTGCCTGTCATGTCTTGTTGCTTAATTAAGGGCCAACCTACATGGCCTATAAGGACTGCCCTTAAGTAATTACTAATTGATCTCCTACTCAAGAAAAATGAATAAATTCCACAGCAGCCACACTGTCACATGGCATTTAGTCAAATTCATATTCTTCCAATAGAGAATGAAAAGCACACAGCGAACGGGTGGATTGAGGGCAGAAACATCTTTAGAGCGGCTAAGCCTCGCTCCTGGAGTTTGTCATGTCTTATTGGCAGTAGCCACCGCTCTCAGCCCTTCGCTTGCGTTGAGGCAAAATGCATTGCTTCAAAAATCAGAGCTTTTAGAAACTAGAACATATCTATAATTTTCCATCTGGATTTACCTACTTTGAAAGATATTTAATCTTTGTTACAAATATCTAATCAAGGAATCTCAGCAAGAGTGATAAATTGTCATCTGATGATAACAGAAAAAGAATAGTGATAGCTTACCAAAACAGACAGAGCAAATACATTTCAAAGCTCCTTCATGAGGAAAGGAGGTGGGATTTAGGATGGCATAGGAGAGGTTCTTACAGCTTTTGTTACCCAAATTGTTTGTCAGAGTGCATGAAACAGACTTCCTGGACTTGTTGCATTTTCTGTCTAATCCTAAAACAGCCCAAAAAAGTGTTGATGTCTTCTGTTTTTATAAGGTGATGAGAATGCTTTGGGCTGCATCAGAATCTTGAACATGCATAGGAGGATGTTTTCAGGTATGAGCAATACGAATACAATGCTCTTAAGAAATGTATGGATAACAACATTTATTAACATTCTATTACCTTGAGGAAGAGTGCTTTCATATATTATCCTATCCAAGCAGTTTTTACATACCGACTTCTCACACCTACACTGGTGGTGGTTTACACATCTCAAAATCACTCAAAGTGAAAAGGACCCACCTCTGAAACACTTCCCTTGGGCTCATTTGATGAGACCAGGCTTCATTGGAGTCAAAGGTAACATTATTGTTGACTTCAATGAGGCCAAGATTTTAGTCCAGTAGACATGAATAATACAAAACTATACTACTCTGATACACGATATTATATGGTACAGGAGGATAAGCCAATTTTTTTGGTGCCTTGTATGAAAAGCTGCAGTGGTTCCATGCTTCAGCTGATGCTTCATGCAGCGCTCCCCCCACTCCTCTGCAACCACAGTATTTACGCTGATGGCAGGGAAACAGGGAATCTGAGCTCTGGAAAGACACTCTGATCGCTGCATTGGCACTGGCACCAATGGCGTAACGTGAGGAACCATGTTAAGATACCTGTCTGTCTTATTAAATGCTTGACCGCTTTATTTTCCATATCTTTTAATATGTTAAATATTATAGAGTCGGTGTGTGTAAAACTGCAAACATTATGGATAGCTGGGACCTATCACGTAAATATATCTTCTTGTCATTACAGATACGTAACTGATGGTTATTATTTGATTTCAGTATACTGTACTAATTGTTTTAAAATATCAAGAGATCAAAAAATGAAATAGATGTTCTAATCGACAGGCATTCCTTAAGCCTGTTTGAGACAGAGACAAATAGCGAGCTACGAAGGGCTGCTTGCCCCTACCTGAATAAAACCGAAGGACTGAAAAGCACAGTCCAATCCGGCAAATGCCCTTTCAATCAGTCCTCTGGGTACTTTGTATAAAAATTACATCCTGTCCTATTTCTGCAGTTGATGCAATTCTGTAATAATATGTTTGATTAAGCTGGCTAGCAACAAGATGTGTAAACATATGCAATGTAAGCTAATTTTTTTGTAATATAACATTTTTACGGTTATTCATGGGCAGCAATGAACTGGCATTTCTAGTGTTTTGGGGTTTGTTTTTTTTCCCAGAACCTCAGAGCTCAACTAGAGGTTTATCACCTTACTGTCCTCTCAACTGAACATCAATATTCATGCATCATTTTGGTGTAGCAGGAAAGCACATTCCTTTAAAAATAAGGGAATAGTAATACTGGTAATTCCGATTCCCAGATGTGCCTAGTTTCTTGCAGCTGAAATGGCCTTTGCTATCCTCATGTTCTGCAATGATTTTTGTGTTTTTCTATAACATTTTTCTCCCTATACATGTGGGTTTTATATCCTCTTCATGTTGGTATAGCATGAAGTCTTATGTGGAATTTAGAGGATCTGAACTAAATGTAGCTAAAAGGAACTTTTGGATGAACTGCCTGGGATTTGTTCAGATCTGTTAAAGTAATGGGGGAAAGCACAAAAGGATAAAGAAAAGAAAGGCCTTAATCTTTGTTCCATGAGTGATAAAGCAGCATCACATGGGTGAAAATTGGCCTGACCTTCACCCACATGATGCTGCTTCTGCCTCAGCCACTCTTTCTTTGCTCTGATTAAGTGAAGATAGCCTCTTTCTCTGCAAGGAAAAGTCAAAGAACAAAAAGAAAAAAAATCCTGTCTTAACTATAAAAGGTTTATTTTTTTAATCACAGTTGGGCTCATACAAGCCAGTTTCTAATCTTATTTTTTTAAGCTAAAAAAGTGTCTTTTTAGAATTTCTTTGGCTCGGTTTCTTTAGCCGCTGCCGCTTCCCCCCCTCCCCTCGAACCTAGGTGCCTAGATCTTAACTTGCTTCCTTTGGATGTGCTTTGTTGCTCATCTTCACTTTTACATGATAGCTGTTTGACTTAAATGGGTTGTTCGCCAAAGGATTGCCCCTTGGGGAATGGAAAAACTGGAGGGAGGGAGAGGAAAAGCAGTACTCAGCTGGCTTAAATGGCATGTAGAGTCTATCTATTGGCAGGGTATCGCCAATGGTCTGAGGAAGCTCTCAGTGCTCAGCCTTTACCACCGGATGTCATACACCGAGACGTGGTTTTATGTATCAGGTTATCCATGTTCATATAGACAAGAGAACTTTGCTACGACACTGCTGTCAAACAGCTCCTGTGACTAATATTTTTAAGAGCATGATATTTAAAATTTGACAAGGATATAATAAGTCATGCTCCAGATAGTCAACATGCTCAGAGAGCTGGTAATGTCTTCAAAGGTTTAAAAGGGGACTCATTGAAATTAGTCTCTTTTTTAATGGGTACTATGCAACTGATTTTTGGTTATTATGCTATTGCAACAGGATCAAAATGTAATTTTAATTGGACATCGATCTAATAAAAATCACTTAAACTCACAGTTATGTAGGTGTATGTATATATGTGTCTGGCTGAGAAACCTGGCTGAGATCCAGTGAATTATTGGCTGAGTCCACAGGCTAGCTTCAATTTCCACTGGTCATTTTTACCCTCAGGAGCTAAGAATATATGATGCTGTGCAACATAATGGAATGTCACTGTAATGTGTAATGTCTGTTATTGTATTACATATCTGAAGTAGGCAATGAGGAAAGACCTCCCCGGCTTACCTACAAAACACAGGCATCGGGTAGCTTTTAGCTGGAAATGCTTTGTATATTTCTTAGACACGCTACATTACAAAACAGCAAATTACTTAATAAGTTCACAGTAGTTTCTAAAACTGAAATCAGACATATGGATACTAGCATGCTCTGTGTAAGTCCAGTGTGACTACCACTGATTAATTAGTGTTGGAGACAACAAACACCAATTCACTCTGTTTAGAAATTTTGCAGCAGCTATAATTCATAAGAACATGCTTAAAATAATGCTGCTTCTATTTTTGATATGTGAACACACTGACACTAACAACATCTCTTCTTCTTTGGCAGTGGTTTCAGAAGCATCAGCATGAGTTTTTTTTCTGGCCTGGCGAGACATTATCTAGCTATATGTCCTCACATGCAAAGCTGAATCAATTGATTATTTTATGGTGATATAACCGAGATTCGCAAGACCTAGTTTTTGAGTATGTAATAATACTGCTCAGACCATCTAAGAATATGTTCCCCTTTGTTTTCCCAAGTAAATTCCACCATTGTGCCCACAGAGAGTACCACACAAAATGTTGTGGTTGTAAATATGTTCAGCAACAGTTAGAATTTGGACCCTGATTCAAAGCCCATTGAAGTCAATGAAAAGACTCCTATTGACTTCAGTGTGCTTTGGCTCCGGCACTTGATTCTTTATTTAGAACTTGTAATGATTATTCAGTGGAAGAGGCAAATACTGTGAGCTTTGGGTGCTGCAGTCCTCTTGGCTAAAAATAAAATTAAATATATAAGGAACGAATTTTTAAGGGGAAAAAAAAAATATCATTTGTATAGAAAGTTTAAATTACTCTGGTATTTAATACATATATACATCAACACACACATTTATGAGTTTTTATAAGGAATCATACATGCTCATATAATACATACAAACAAGCAGACACTGTCTCTCTCTCTCACACACACACACACACACACACCCGTGCTCATACAAATCATATTAAGAATTTAAGATATAAACCTCCAGGGTTTGATACATTGGCTGAAACAGGAGTGTCCAGTGGCAGCTGAGATGCGATATGGTATCTGCAACACAACGTGGGACGGACAGAGGCTCTGTGAAAGTCTTTTCTCCTGAATTGGCAGGAGGAGGCTGGTGGCATCCCCAGGCCTTGCTGGACGGCATCAGGGTCCTGGTTTGAGGCAACTGAAGGGTATCCTTAGCCTCAGTAGTTAATTACTGATTATCAAGGTTCTGTGTATTTTCTTGATAGTCATCTTACAGAATTGTTTTTTAGCTCAGAATTTGACAAACCAACTGGTTTTAATTTTGCGGCTTGAATCATTATTTCATTAACAAGAGGACAGCATTCATGATGGCATATAAAATATTGACGCAATAGGCTAAATTTAAAAAGATGGAACATACTGAAAGCCACATTAGAAAAACAAGAATGTGTTTTCATTTAAACCACTAAAAATACTTTTAAAATACATTTTTCACTGAATTGTCTGGTTCTCTCAGAGTTTCTCAGTGCTGCAGCATTGCTTTCATGCACCCCTAAAATCTCACGTTGGGCATGCATGGTAGCACCCTCACCAGTAGGGAGGGGAGGTAGGTGGGTAACTTCAACTGCTAGTTAGTAGCTATTGACAGGACTAATCTGAAACCTACCTCACCATCAGAAGCTAATGAGGACCGGTACTTTCATTTCTTTAAGAGTTTGAACCAGCCATTATATCGTAGTGAAAATGCACGTTGCTACATATTAAATTGCTCTATATACAGCATGTTTTGTATGACTTTTTCAGTTCATGGCAGCTGCCTTAAACAAGCTTGAAAGGCTCTATTATGGTCTATTGGGTCAAAAATGGAGGGGTTTTTAAGTGCCGAAGTACTTAGTTACAGTGAATTGGTAACACAATATCCACACCATAATATGCAGATTGTGCATGACAAAAAGCGAGTAATTTCTAATCCCCATTTAAAATAAAAGCATAAATACCTACTGTATTCAGCATATCTGAAATGTTCTACCAGTACATATTTAAAAGAGACTCAACATGTTGATGTGAAAGACCAAAATGATCTGTACTTTGTTTATGCAACTTATCGAACAAAAGTAAGATTTATAGCTCTTCTTGAATTTTTGTTTATTCCAACTTCAATATTAACATGCAATCTTTACTGAAATGTAGCTTAGGAAATTCACAAGTGAAAATAACAGGAATGAAGGGAGGAGAATCTATATGAAGTCTATTGCACATGTGATTCCCCAGTGCGACATGAGTTCAGATCAGAAAGATGTCTCATCCTTCTTGGAGGGCCCATTTCTGGCTCTGTCATTCACATGAGGAGTCCCTTCTCCTTGGAGAAGACAAGAACAAATTGAGGAATAATGCAAGACACTACGAGTGTCAGAAATTAGGTTATTTCATTGCTGTATCTCTTTGCTGCACAAATTCAGTCCCTCTAACATCTGATAACCTCTTATAGGCCTTCCTTATCTATGATACTTGTCATATTTTTGTAAGAGAAGTTCGCTAGGCGGGGGGAGAAGAAACCTGTCCAATGTCACCACCAGGAGTAGGTAATGCTGGTGACCGTAGGACCACTGTCCTCCCTGTCTTTCCCACAGTCCTTATTTGCCTTACTCTGCCTGCTGTTTCTCACAGATTTTTGCTGATAACATATATAAATATCAATCTTCCTGTTATATTTGTTTAGTGATCCACATGTAGTATACGTAACATGGGGACTTGCATTCATTTGCAAAGCCTGAAGATATTGTTCATTATGTTTTATGTGCCAGAATAGATAAAAGTTATTCCCAGAATGGTACATGTTTAAACTGGCAAAGAAAAATGATTGACATCTACCATAAGTACTTTTGTCAAAGCTTTGGCATGTTATCAGTTTGCAAAGCTATTCTAATGAACAGTGTCCATACTCACCAGATGTGCTATCAAGAATATGCCAGATACTTGTAAAATTCTGCTGCAGTCTTAATGCCAAATGTGTAAAACACAAACAAGTTAGGCTACAAATTCCATTAGATAAATTTAGTTGGTTAAAGAGTTGAGCCTAAAGGGTCAAAGAATGTAAATAATTCTAGGCAGGAGCCTACCCTCTGGGCTAGTTTCACAAAATGTGGATTATTAACTCTATGCTCAAACACTAAATTGCCTTGTAAAAATTTGCAACTTTAATACTGATGCAGGCAGTAGTACAAAATGCTTAATTAAAATAAGGCTTTATCTTTGTATCTGAGAAATTTTAAAAAAAAAAAGTATTGAATATTCCTGTTTGTTTATCCTTTTATTCCCAAATGCCTCTTCCTAGTTCATAAACATTATTGTTTTCAGAGAGTACAAGAACAAAAACTAAAACAAAGTCTGTCACGAACACATTTGAGGGAGGATTTAATTCTTGCAGGCTCTTAAGACGCCAAGAGCTTGGCAGAGGTTTTTAGCCATGCCTTTTCCTCCCAGTTTTGAAAGAAATATCTACAGAGAGCTTGCTAACTTCCGAGCGCGCGGTAGGCCTATGCTTCGGTTGGGTTCACATCTGCTCTGACTACCTGAATTCAGCAGAGCAGGTACAGGATATTGGTGAATGGGATCTTGGTTGAGGTTTCTCCTGTCACTTTTTCAGATATTCAAAGTTGGGAGTCTTTTTTTCCCCAGCAACTTATCGTGACATTCAGATACACATATATGAACTTCCAAGGCTCTAACTATTAAATACCAAGTAAGTTATTTTAATTAACTAATTAATATAAAATATTTTGTTAAAGTTTAATTCTTTTTCGGGGATGCATTCTTGTTGGGACTGATACGTTAGTAACAGAACATCAGACTTTTGTTTGTCTTTGTTCCAGGAAGCAGATAACACATATTTGTGGATTCAGGTAAGAGCTGTTACACGAAGTGGGGATGTTTCTATTTCATTTCCTTGAAAATCTACTGTAAAACTCTGAAAAATTTAACTTGCTTATTGCCACTTTCTTACCAACCTCCCACCAATCATCCGAACACAGATTTTTAGATACTTACTTGAATGGTGTCAAAAATTGGCCCAAGAAAATATGCATGTTTATTTAGTGATATTTGCAGTGATTGCTCCCACACTGTCCCTCACAAAGTAAAAGTAAAGAAAATCATGGGTTTTGTTGTGGAGATCGTCCTCTGTTCCGCCTGCCATTATACTGGCTAAAAAGGATCCCTATGCCCTCTCTGGACTTGGGAAAATTCCCTGCTGCTGTGGGATTAGGGTATGAACTCCACTGCTGCAAGTGTCTAAAAGCCTTATTTATGCATTGTACTAAAATATTCGCTGCCCATGATTTCAGGGGTCCCCAGGTGCTCCCAGGTACGTGGAATGGTTACTGTTTGGGTGGTCTCTCCCCACTTGTCCGTCCCGTGCGAGGGAGATCCTCCCTTATGGTCTGGGAGGCTCAGTGACAGCTCTTCTTCCACCAGATTCACTTCTTCCCACTAGCTCTTTCTCAGAGTTAGCGTGCATTCATACAGAGTAATATTTTCAGAGTGTAAGTGAATAAAAACCCCAGTGTTTATTAGGATGTGTGTTGAAATTGCAAACACAGAGGTTGGTATATATGCATGCTAATCATTTCTAGTTATGCATGAAGTTAATTTACAGAAAGAGATTTACATTATTTTAATGGCATTCTCTGCAAATAAGATTCAATGATTTCAGTTTGGTTTTGATGCCTTTTTATGTTTTGCTTGTTTTGAGATATGTATTAATTTGCTTTATCAATAATATGAAAAATTAATGGAGCTCTTATTAAGGTTAAAAGCACCTCAGAGAAGTCATCACTTGTCAGCTTTTGTTTTATTACTATGAGTACAACAAAGGTGTGCTGTTATCACTGGCAAAATAATTACTCCCTTTTCCCTGGCAGGTCTCAGGTTGCGTTCCCGCTCTCGCTCTCGCTCCTGGAGAATTGGAAGCTGTCCTTCAGAGTCAGACAGAAGCACCTGCAGAGCAGCGCAGGTAGGAATGGTACCTGTCTGTCCGTGCCTGGCACGTCTGGGACACCTCAGCCCCTGGGCACGCAGCACTTGCACGCTGTGCCAGCTCCTGGGCTCCCCGGGACAGTTCTGCAAGGCACCCATCTCCCCACGCACACTGCGGCTCCTCCTTCCCCCGGCACGGGACACCACCGACCCGTCTCTTCCTGAGCTCAGCTGGACTCTGTTCACTGGCCTAAAACACTGGGATAAATCTCACCATTTTTCCCTTAAGAGCTCTAATCCTTCAGATTTCATGAAGGCAATTTTCCTTTTAATTTCAACAGAAGTTGTATCTGAAGACAAATGGCAGGATAATACCCATTTGAAATATAAGTGGACAGCAGCATCAGATCAGATGGGTAGTGAGAAGAGACTGAAAGGAAAATGATGATGGGGCAAAAATATCCCAACATCTTCAACCTTTTCATTTCAGAGTGTTTGTGAAGCAATGAAGAGGGTCTCTCTTTGGTTAATGCAATTTAGTGATAATTCTTTGGAAAGGAGAAAGGATCCTTTCACAGCTGTATCAACAATATCTACTCTTTTTTAAAAAATAGCAGCTGACTTGACATGTCAAGCATCACATATTTGGCCATGAAAGTAAAGTATAAGCCGTGCTGACCAATAGCGCAGACTTGGAACGATGCCACTGAAAAGCTGGTCTGTAAACTGATGCTACCTTATTTCTTGGATTCTAGGAGGGCTTGCTGAGATTTAACAGCAATGCAGAACTACCACATTCCTGGTAGATATTTCTTTTCTTGTTACATGAGACCCATGCATGAAGTGAAAAAGAGCAAATGAACATCAGGTTTACATCACCACTGATATGTGAATGATTGATCACCCATTAAATCACATACAGAGCTGGTAACAGCACACGGGGTAGCGTTAAAGTAAAATGTTTGATATTCTTTACTCTAATTAAACATGGAAATAATATGATGCAGCCTGTATTGTAAATGTTATTGCAGATTATAGACCTAGAGGAGAGGTGTTATGCCACCTTTATAGCCTCCAGTTCCTGGAGACTGTGACTTAGAGCTGCCTCAGGGCTGCCCTAAATTACACCAGTTGGTAATGACTCCCAAAGGGCTGCTATGCATCCAGTGGTTGCTGGAGTGTAAAGTACTTTGGCTATGCCAGCAGCCCATCATTTCACAATGGAGGCTGAGAGCAGCTGGCATAGTGCTTGGAGGAAATCCCCAAGTAGTGGTTTAAGACATTTTTCTAACACTTTTTGTCATGAGTGTGATATAAAATAAAGGCCAGATTTCCAAACACGCAGGGGCTTTTTCTTCTTTACTTAAGCATCTGTAGTTGTGGGTTGATAAACTTGGAGGTGAGGGTTTCTTTAGGATTTCAGAGCAGGTATCAACCTAATATTTCTTCAACTTGGCAATATTCCAGATCTCTGTCCTGGCCCCGATTCCCTGCTCAGTAACACTGTCTGTGCAGCATAGCACCACTGGCTGTCAAAGGCATACTCCTGATTTACATCTGTGTTAGCAAAAGGAGAACTGGACTCCCCCTTGTATGTGCAAGTTTTTCAGTTCAGGCTCATATTCCACCCTTCGCTGGAGCTGCCAAAGATACCGCTTGAGTTTGTGTGTATAGAAGATCTTTTGAGTACATGTATATGTAGCTCATTCAAAAGCTCAGCCAATTCAGGCAAGGTGAGTGATATATGTGCTGTTTTTCTGTACAGTGTGTGGGTGGGCCAACCATTCTTACACAAATATCTCAAAAAGTCAGCTATGAAATTATTGCTTAATATTGGCAATTTGGGAGATTTGGTTTTGATGTAAGTATCTTCAGGATGCTCTTAAGCGAACATCCTGAAGACAGTAACTGCCAGCAGCAGAAACTCGTGACTCTCAAACTAAGCTAATGCAGTCCAAAACTCAACAGATGACAGTGTTTTCAAATCTCTGAGGCAACAAGCCACTGCTTATGATCTTACAAAAAGTTCTATGAAACATAGGGAAAAATAATTGACAGAGATATATACAGTATGGAAAAGTACAAATCCTCTGGGCACCTACAGAAAGGATTGGTGCAGTTCTCAGATAAATTTACTAGGGAGAGGTAACTATCAGTCCTGTACTAAAGATATCTTAAAAAAAAAAAAAAAAAAAAAAAAAAAAAAAAAGCATGAGTCCAAATAACATCGAGCAGAAAGATAATTTTGTGGATAGGTGAAATGTTCCTGGATGTGAATTCATAACAGACTGACTTATAGTTTAAGTGAGAAAGGTGAGTGTGCATGCAAGGAATGAAGCAAAACATACCATCCCCTTGTCTTCCACCTAGTTTGAGCTAGTCATGACTAGCAGGTCTGCATAGAGTGGCAAAGGGTCGAAAGGAGGATGGATGAAAGAAACTAACACTGCATTTTGTCTGTTCTCTAACCGTACATCCTTCTGTGCAAGGGGAAGAGAGATGGTCCAGCACTTCTTTCCTCTTCCTGGAAGGTTCAGAAAGTTGTGAGGAAATTTCTTTAGTGCCCTGTACATATCCACAGATGAACCCATGATGAATTCCCAGAAGAAACTGAAGAAAGTGGACCAGAAAATCATGGAATGAACCATAATAAAATGGTCAGAAAGGGGGATCATCTGGCCCATTGTTTCGCCTGAAGACAGGATTGACTTCAGCTAAGTAAGTTCTGATACCCTTCTGTCACTCTTTTTTTTTAATTATTAAATGATTTTTAATAGTAGTAGTACCTGTTACTATCCTCGAAGCAATCCATTCCAGTGCTCACCTACTATTTCTGCACCCTGCAATGAGATTGTTAGGCTAGAACTAATATGAGCCAAATACTGGAGGTCCTCACAGCATTAATAGGCTTCCTTCTTTCACTAGATCCTCTCTGGAGTTTGGAAAGAAGCCTAACTAAAATTAAATGGCTTGTACCCTACATATCAAAAGATCTGGGCCAAAATTTCTGTTCGCTTTAACAGTGAAAACTTGGCATAACTCCTTGGAAGCAAAGATTTTATTCCACATTTCCACTGAAGCTGGAATACAGTACCTGAGAACAGGAAACAATTTTGCTATAATGTAAAACCAACAGATTTTTGTCTCATCTGTACTTTTAAAGTTTGGTCTTGAAGGCAGAAAGGCAGGGATGGATAAATATGTAATTAAAGAGAGCTAAAGCAGGGACAATAATGAACAAACACCATTATTTTTGCCGTAGTCCTTGAGGGAAGCTAAGGTAGAGGTATAGAAAATCAGTTACAGTGATGCACTTCACTTAGCATGGGAGTTCATGCAGTGCAAAGAGCTTAATGTGTGCGGCTGAGCTGGGCCTAATGGGCATCAGTTGTTATCTGTGGAAATGGAGTATGTTAGAGGCAGCCTGGCTACCGTACCCATCTGCGATGGGTAGTGGGATTTTCGACACGCTAGTGACCTTTACTTACTCATTTTGCTGAATTTTCATCCAATAAAAGCCATCATCTGACCGGTCCACCCAAGCCCATATTGTGCAGTCTCAGCTCGTTGGTGAGGGTTTAGTGAGCAGCAGGAGGGAGAGGAGGGGGAGTCTGCAAACATAAAGCTGGGGCTGGGGAGCAAGGGCAGCCGCTGAAACACCTGTGCACCCAAGTAGCACCCACTTTTTATATAGCTTTTTATATATGCTTTTATATGTATCTCTATGCATATATACATATAGCACTTTCTACACTTATTTCTCTCCTAAATAATCAGACACTGCTGTAAATCTGCCACTAGGCTAGCAGAGACCTTCGCACGCTGCCCTACCCTACACAGAATGAAACCCCTCTCCCACTGTGCTGCTCAGCTCTACCTCTCCCACAACAGTACCGCACACACTGCAACACCCTGCAGTCAAATCCCCATGAGAATAACCCCACCAGTATACCAGCGACCACTTTAGCTCTTGTGAATTTTGCAGACTGATTTATAGTAAATATCCCCCAGGACCTTCATGGCCCTTTTAGGACATCAAGCGTAGGAAAACGTATCTTGTTCTCACCGGCAGTAGGGACTGAGAAGGCTTAAACATGGGGAAGAAGGCTCCCTATATTTTCTTGCCCCACTGCACATGTTTATAAAGGCTAAACAGAGTATAAACTTCTCTCTGTGGAGGCAAGAAGAGTTTTATGAACTTAGCTCTTGAAACAAGCATTCTACTTAGAAAGAAGCACTGTGAAACCTATCATATTCATCATAAACTTGTTATTTCTTAAGGAAAACAATTATATACCTGGATCTAAATGGATCCAGTTTAATAAGAATCTCTTTTATTAATTATATGCCTTATAAAGCCCCTGGCACATGAGGAAGTTATGAGTAACTAAGCACAGAAGTTCACAGAGCAAAAACTTATTACCTGTTATTGCTGTTCCTTGACTATTTTGATGGTTGCATGCTGAGTATGTTTACACAAAAAGTCAGACTCTCCAGCACGATAATGCGAATTTAGCAGAAATGTTGCTGACTTCATTTTCATTGTACAGCAAAATACTGCTCTGCATGGTTTAAGCATGGATAGCCAGATAGGGTAAAAGTCACAAATACCAAGTGGTAGAGGTGCAACAGAGGTGCAGTAGCCTGATAGCTCTGATTTTCAAAATCCTGAGAAGTTCCTAAGGCTTTGATCAAACATGAAAAGAAATATGATTTTGTTCCAGACCATTTAGAACAAAAGCATTGTTTAGTCTTTTTTCCCCCATTTTTTTTATTTTTTTTTTTAAGAATGGTGGCTTTCTTATCAAACAAGATCAGCTTCAATCTTAGGTCAACATTTCACATTCTGAATGCATGAGTGTCTTTGCGCAAAGGCAGACTATTTTTCAATGAAATTCAACCCGGTTTTGCGGATGAAAGTGGATTCTAAAGGTTGAAGTTCTACCAACAACACTCAAAACAACTGCAATTTTAATGACATGCAGCCAAATGGAATACCTACGGTAGACTGAATCCTGACATACGTGAGCAGGAGAGCAGGAGCAAGATCCAGGAGGCAAATTTGGGGTATTGGGTGTTAGAGAGACCCTTTTCCAAAAGCACAAGTACACAGAATTTAATTGGATAGGTTGTTTCCTCCAGGAGGGAAGATCTGTGTTTGGAAACGCTCATTTGTGGGGGGAACACAACACAACATTTGGGGGGAATTGTGGGAAAAACTGTTTGCCTGTCTAAGTGAAGGAAAGATGCTGTTTATTTTCCCAGGAGTCCTGCAAAAGGCTACTTGGAAAGTGCAGTGATTTTTGACAAATTGTCAGAATCTTTTAGGTGGCTCTGATGCTGTCAGAGCATTTTTCTTTCACCTCACACAAAGCTTTTCAACTCCTCCTATTTTAACAATCCTAACAATAAAAAATCATCGGATATTCTTTTGCTATTTTAAATGGCTATTGTTCCACTGTGTTTAATCATTAAGGAACCAGAAGGGACACATTTCATTGAAAAATGTTCATTTGACCCTCTGTAAACAGCAACTTGAAACATTTTAACAGGCTCTTCAAACTGTTTGGGAAGAAATAAAGCAGCATCTGGTTTGAGGCACGCTTTCATATTGTATTGTTTATGTTGATAGCTTAAGTTCTTTGCTGTGCATTGTTATTTATGACAATTGAATGTAGAACATTTTTGATTCAACAGAGTGCTTTCATTCTACAGCATGGGAATAAAGCAATCAAAGCTGAGGTGACTTGACTGATTTCATTTAGAAGGTGGATTCCAGCAGGCCTATTAGTGTTGAAGTAGAAGGGAGGGGGAAGGAAAGGATGGAGCAGGTAACTAAGGGATACAAATTAAAAAGGGTGAGAAATCTGGGAAAGAATCCTGCTGACGGTATGGACTATATGAGAAATTTCCAGGAGTCACTAAAGCCATGGGAAGAAATTGCAGGAATCTGTCCAAACAAAAAGGCAAGAATTCTATGTAGATGTTTCTTTGCTCTTTATTTTTTTGCTGGGGAGCTTGCAAGAAAACATTGATGCTTCAATCCTCTTGTCCCCTAAACCAATAAAAACTAAAAAAAATACATCCATGTTTTAAAAAGATTTTCATTGTGTTTCCTATATTATTTCAGAGTTAAAAACAAACAAAATTATGCTGGTTATAAACCTAAAATGAGTCCAATGCCAAAGTAACCAGAGTTAATTTCTGCAATGCAGCATTAAAGTGAAAAATAAACAACCAGAAATAACATGGGGTTGTACCAGTAGTAGCAGAACTGTCCCATGGCTGAGGAAGTTCTTAAAAAGGCTTATTGGAACACTGTTTCAACCAGATATTATCTATATATTAAATATATGTATATAAATTTAATAATACATAATTATCCAAAATATATCAACCCAGGTATTAAATATATAAGTAAATTAATTACTCAAACCCTTAATGCTGATCATATGGTAAATGTAAAAAGGAAACAATGAACTGCTTAAGAGCGGAGTTAATCATTTTTAAAAGCAAGTTAAAAGTATCTATCTGGTTAGAAGTGAGTGTAGGAGAAGTATTCAGGTTCTAAGGAAATCTGTTTTCTAAATATTCTAGGGAGGCTTTAAGGGACAGAAACAGGTTTAGAAAGTCTAATAAGAATTACAAATTTCCAAAGCAGCTGAGGAAGGCATTTATAATTATGATTCTGACTTTTCTGTTTAATTTATTCTGTCCCATGTTTCTATTTACTGCATAAGGTGCTGATTTGGAAACCAGACCAGCAAGCTTAATTTGGTATCAGAGCTGTTTCCCATAGATCATCCACTAGGACTGAGGCCCTGTAACAGCAAGCAGAAGCCTGACTAGCCCGAGCGATTCCTCCCAGGCTATCTGTTATTTCCTTAGACTCTTATTAGACTTTCTGCTTTCAGCCATGTTCAGCAATTCAGTATCAGTAGTATTCCAGTCAAAGGACTGTAATACAATTAAATATTTTTTCCTGTTGTAATGCTGTTATATATGGTAGCATCCTCACCTTGTGGTTTGACAGAGCTTTTTAGTCAGGGTGAATTAAGCACTGTATGCCTCCTTTGCCTGTTCTCTCCTCAAGACTTCAGCGCTCTGCTATTTAGTTCCTCTCAGGCTGTTTTCCTTTCATTTGCCTTATTAGTAGGTAGGTCAGTAGCTGATGCCACCTACTGTGGGCATCTAAAGGCTTTTCTTTTGTTTCCTTTTTTTCCTAAAGCTTGAGAAGTTGCCACTTTCTTTAGTAGTGATTCACAAAAGATATTAAAAAATCATTTAAATCTCTTCTGATTAGAAAAAAAATACATATACTGCACCTTTCTTTACAGGTATGTATACACCTTTCTTTATAAACATGTATAAGCCTAGTGCCTCATCCAAATATCTTAAGCTGACAAAGGTAACTAAAAATCCAAATGTGTTACAGATATATGACATTAATTAACATCTTTCCATTTTCAGATGTCTTTTCATCTATAATAGTCTGGTGATTATTTTTTTTTCTCCTTCCTCTACTCAGAAACCCCTGGAAGCTGGAGGAGGTCAGACCTTGGCTGTGTTGTTAAGACAGAAGGACAAATTGACATCCATATATCAGATCTGCATTGCCTCCCTTGAGCATTTTTCTATGAATCTGAGCAAATGCAGAAGATAATATTGTACTTCTGGGTCATGCTTAGTTGTAGAGGAATGTGAGGCAGTGTGTACATGTGCATGTGTGCACATTTCAGTAGAAGTAAATAAATTGTTATAAGAAAAATCCATTGGGGGGGGGGGGGGGAAGAGGTTAGTATTAAATCCATTCTCAAATGCTGGAATGATCAGGCAGGTCCTGCATGTGTCTTTTTACTTTACAGTCTAAGGTAACTAAGACTTTTCTGATACTCTACCATTCTTCTCTTTAATGCTCTCCTCTCATTATATCCTTCCCTTTTGGTCAATCACTGGCTTTGATAATGGTCCTGCTAATGCTCTTTTTCTATGTTACATCCTTTTCCCTACCAGCTAGTATACTATAACATCCTCTGAGCTTAAATTTGAACCTCTCTTGCCCGGCTGGCTTTCTTCTACTCCTGGGCACACTATGCAAACATTACTCTCTGTACAGGTCCTCTGCTACCCTGCTTACCTTTTGAGTTATTGCCCCATATCTATCCTCTTCTATGCAATATTCTTTAGTCATGCAGTTTGTTTCTTTGCTTCTATTACAGCCTCTGTTTTGTCTGTCCTTATACCTAGTTTCTGCTAGTTGCCATTGCTCCAGTGCCTGTGTTGATATAGACGTATCTACAGAGTATAATGAAGAAGCTGTTGCAGATTTAACAGTGAGTATTTTGGGATATACATCACATATTTGTCTTCTCTGCTATTTAAGAGGTTATTTGCTCCAAAGAGTTAGTAGTACTAAATCTATACTGACATACTAATTTCTGAAGTTTGTAGACAAGTTTCTGAGCTTAAATCACTGATGCAAAATCTGGGGTAGGAAGTCTCCAGATGACAATTTCAAAAAATTTGTTAGTGAGAATAGCTCCATGAACTGAATTTGCTGGTGCTGGAACTACAAGGAGCTCCACATTTAATTCATTAGATTGAATTTGTAGAATGATTGTGGCCATTTCAAGGCTGTACAACTGTGTTCCCTCTTCATTTTGCTGGTTTTCTTGCACTACAAGCTCTGGAAAACAGCTGCACCATTCAGTATAGATGCCCAGTGGTGGTGTGTGGCCTTTGGAAGGCTTTCTCAGACATAACCACCTGCTCTGTATGTCAGACATACCTAGCCATGCAGCTACTCTGCTGCATGACCAAACCACCTGCAGGAAGCAATAGTTTATGCAGCAAAACAAGGTCTATAGCACAAAATAGCGCTCAAGACAACAGTAAGAAGTATGCATATTCAAAGCTACACTAGTAGGCAAAAAATGCATCATCTGCACAGAAATTGGAAAGGGATGATGAATACCTCTGTAATACAGCACAAATCAATTCCTGTAATAGCTTGTTTACAAGGCACCATTCACCCTGCTGCATTCTCTCCTTCCCCTTCCTAAAGGTAGCTGCATTCAAAATACACGGCTGCAGAACCACCACAGTTGCTAGTATAGCGGTGTAAACAAGATTGCCCCAGCCTCCAGAGGGTTTTGGCTAATATACGTCCATAAATGTGCAAGATACACTTGGTTATGTGTATCTGAGTATAAACATATGCATAAGCATATATGGAACCAACTCAGTTGTAATATAGCAAAACTATATTTCCAGTCTGGTCTAGTACCCTCCGTGTTTTATTTCTCTATAAACATTAGAGGTTCTAGATCTTTTCCCCATCTCATGCCTCTCAGATTAAGCATCTTAAACTTTTTTCCTTTACGATCTCTTCTATAACATGGAGAACGTTCTTGGCTTTTTTAACATTTCAGGAGGCTCCTTTTTTTTTTAAGCAGTGTCTGGTCTCTCAATTACTCATAAGCATAACAATTCAGATTTCTCTGTTACATCCTTACATATCAGTTTAACGTTTCTCTTTGAAATGAAACCAAGAATGAAAACTCCCCAAACAGTGAATTAACCTTGACATGCAGACGTTTTTTCATGATGCTTTCACTTTGGGGACTGAATTTGTAGAACTTTTTTTGTCATACTCCATTTCATATGGGAAATAATTTTAAAATTTTCTAAAATGATTATGTTTCATTTACTAATGAACAGAATAGTCATATTTTCAAAAGCATTTATGAATTAAATTATGTGTTCAGCTGATTCTGAATTTTCCACAAGGCACTTATTTTGTCTCTTGGAAACCTTGTCTTCTGGCTTCCAGCAAAGTTCTTAAGTATCTAAATCATTGCTGATGGCTGGAACTGAGGATCCAAAATCCTCATTTAGAGAGCTTTACTCACAAATTCTGAGTACCATCAGGCTCCTTATCATTTTCAATGTGGTATTCATGTCAACAAGAGGCCAGTGGTGCTTGTTCTGAAGACAGATAGGGCATTGAACTGAAATGCAGAGAATAGAAAAGTTGTGCATCTGATTCACTGTGAAAAGTTGACTCAGTGAAAAAGAAATTTAACTGGCCAGGCAAGTTCTGTTCTGGCTTATTAGCACAAACACTAAAGACTACTATCCTGTTTCTACCAGTACAGCGATAATTTGGACAGTAGGTGTTTGCATTTCTCGGTTTTGGAATCTTGACAGCTGCTATTGCCAGATCCTGCCTTATTGCATTGCCTTTGACGCTGGAAAAAAATAACCACAGCATGTTTAATTTTACTGTCTTATAAACATAAGGGGGAAAATCACATAAAATTACTTCTGGATTTTCATTAATAAGCTTAATAATCCCTTAAGAAGTCTTTGGCAAAGCAACCAATAAAAATGAAGGGATTACAAGCTTTAGATTTTAATGAGAATTGGTTGTTTGTGGTATTTTTCATTCTGCCACAATCCACCGTCAGAAGAATGTGTATTAAGATTTCTGTGCCCAGAATCACAAAATCAAAGTATCGTATTTGCATTACTCATGTAGGCTTTGAATTGGACTAGTCACACGACAGTTTTAAATGTGCACATTTGATTTTGTTGGCCATTTTTCCCTTTGTTTATAGGCTGCACAGATTTTTAGGAAGGAATTCAGTGGCCAGCTGCCCAAATTAAAGAATAGTGAAAAGATCAAAGTAGTGCATATTGCTACTGTGGTAGTTATTAGCATTTGTGATACCTTATTCTCATGACAGAACAGAAAGTGGCATAACATCAATCTTGTTTTGTTACAAAAAATAATAACAAGGGGAATTGGTACAAGTACAGCTGTTTTCATTATAATCTCAGGAAAGTAATGTCAGAGTCCTCTTCAGGGGCTGTAATGAAAGGACCTTTGAAGAGCTAGTGTATTCTTCTGTTAGTCACAAAGGTACTGTACGCAGTAATTCCTTTTCTTAAGAAATGGCTGTTCCGTTAGACCAACAGGAACTGATCACGAGGGTCCCACTATTGCTGAGATGGGGTCATGTAGAGTGGAAATATGAGCTCCATAACCCTTGACCCCTTTCCCTCTTTATTTCGATTCCTTTAACAATGCATGGTTGGCAGACAAAAACAATGGAAAGTTCCAATCTCTTTTGTTTGGCTTGGGAAAAACTCAAGCCAGCTCAGTTTTGTTTTTACCTAAAAGTATGTCTGGGTTTCAATTAAAAGGAGCTACTTTAAGTTTGCTAGTCTGTGAAACTTTGAAAAAAGCCATTGTTGCCCATCCATGATCTAAGCAACAATGAGATACAGATTCTCACAGTGTGTCACAGTAAAACTACGTCTCATTTCTAGCCGTAGAGGCAAGAAAGGATGGACTGCTAGAAAGCTGGATTTTTCAAAACTACATACCCATTCATGTCTATTTATTAAACCATTACTTTTAAAACAGGACATAATATTTTAGAAATTCTATGTCAAGGAAATACTGTCAAAAGGAAGAACAACAAATAGCACAGTTGCAAGCACTGGTGCAGCTTGGGAGCTCAGCAGATGATGCCCTCACCTACTGTCCCTTACAGAAATGTTGTGTTTTATTGTAGTGGAAAATTTGATTATCTGAAAAGTGAAAAGTACTTGATTCAGGAGTCCTAAAAAATTAGAAATTGAATTTAGATTATACATTAAGATTAATGACAACTATTTCTGATCTGCTCAGGGTCTTATACACACATACACTCATTTTGCAGATCTGGGCTCATGTAGAGAGAAATTATTTAATTTTGTATTTTCTCTAATTTAAGGTTTGGTAAGAATTCAATCTTTTAATATCATTATACAACTTAATGTCTTCTTGATAACATGCCTAGGTATGCGAAACTTATTTCTCTTACAAACATCTCATTGTCAGCTGGTAACAAATTGAACCCTGCTAGCTCACTGCAAGTCTCTGCATTTGAAGGAACCTTGCATGAAGTAGCAAAATTCAGCTGTCAGTAGCTTCCAGTGTAAAATTTGTAGTAAAAACTCACATTGTAAATCATCTGCAAAGAACTGTATTAGCTGACACAAATTTGTCCAGCACAAATTTGACCAACACAGTAGGCATGATTGAATAAAGGGAAGACACAATTCAAATCTTTATCCTATTGAAACACCCGTGATTTTTATAAGGTCAGCAGTTTATCTTTACTGCATTTTGATGTTTACAATTTACAGCTTTGGGTCAGCCCCCAGGTATATGTCCTATATGTAAGTAGATCTGTTCCTAAATATATCTCCCTGACAGAGGAGACACTGGAAGACCCTTCCTGCGAAAAGCTTAAGTGCCCCATTTTTGGATAGAGTACAACCAACTGAACTACCAAGCAGTAGAGAAGAGTCAGTTTCAGGATGTATAATTACAGCTTTTGAAGGACCATAACTGAATAATTCTGAACAGTTTGCTATTTCTATTCTTAATTATACATTTCCAACAAATATATTTGCCAGGTACTCAACCTTCACTTGCTAAGGATACCTATGTAAAAAGATTCCTCTCCAAATTTTAGATTATAACTGGTTCTGCTTTTTTTTTTTTTTTTTTGGTATGTGTGTGTGGGTTTTGTTTGTTTTCCCTTAATTATGCGCTTGCAGGAAAGTTTACTTGTGCCTTCTATCATCCTTTAACCCTAAAATTAAGAATTCTTGTAGAGCTTGATGAACTTCTGAAGTTCAAAACTAGTTCTTAACATTTAGTTTGCAGTATATCACAGCGTGTGTCCTCAGTTCCACTGACAGAAAGTGATAGAGGAGCCAACAAGGAGAAGTGCCATGCTGGACCTTGTTCTCACCGACAAGGAGGGGCTGGTGGGGAGTGTGAAGCTCAAGGGCAGCCTTGGCTACAGTGACAATGAAATGGTGGAGGTTAAGATCCTTAGGGCAGCGAGGAGGGTGCACAGCAAGCTCACTACCCTGGACCTCAGGAGAGCAGACTGGCTTCTTCAGGGATCAGAGTACCATGGGACAAGGCCCTGGAAGGAAGAGGGGCCCAAGATAGCTGGTGAGTATTCAAGGACCACCTCCTCCAAGCTCAGGAGCAATGTATCCCAACAGAGAGGAAGTCAGACAAAAATACCAGAGGGCCTGCACGGATGAACAAGGAGCTCCTGGACAAACTCGAACACAAAAAGGGAGCCTACAAAGGGTGGAAGCAAGGGCAGGTAGCCTGGGAGCAATACAGAGAAACTGTCCGAGCAGCCAGGGATCAGGTGAGGAAAGCTAGACCCCTGATAGAATTAAATCTGGCCAGGGACGTCAAGGGCAACAAGAAAAGTTTCTATAGGTACGTCAATGATAAAAGGAAGACTAGGGAAAATGTGGGCCCCCTCTGGAAGGAAACACGAGACCTGGTTATCTGGGATATGGAGAAGGCTGCAGTACTCAATGACTTTTTTGTTGAAATCTTCACTGGCAAGTGCTCTAGCCACACTGCTGAAGTCACAGAAGGCAAAGGCAGGGACTGGGAGAATGAACTGCCCACTGTAGGAGAAGATCAGATTCAAGACCATCTAAGGAACCTGAATGTGCACAAGTCAATGGGACCTGATTAGATGCATCCATGGGTTCTGAGGAAACTGGCAGATGACATTCTAAGCTACTATCCATCATATCTGAGAAGGTGTGACAGTCCGGTGAAGTTCCCACTGACTGGAAAAGGGGAACCATAACCCCCATTTTTAAAAAGGGAAAAAGGGAAGAACTGGGGAACTACAGGCCGGTCAGTCTGACCTCTGTGCCTAGCAAGATCATGGAGCAGATCCTCCTGGAAACTATGCTGAGCCACACAGAAAATAAAGAGGTGATCGGTGACAGCCACCACAGCTTCACCAAGGGCAAATCATACCTGACAAACTTGGTGTCCTTCTGCAACAGTTTACAGCATTGTTGGATAAGGGAAGAGCAACTAATGTCATCTGCCTGGACTTGTGCAAAGCATTTGACACTGTCCCACACAACATCCTTGTCCCTAAACTGGAGAGGTATTGATTTGACTAATCAACCACCTGGTGGATAAGGAATTGGCTGGATGGTCACACTCAAAGAATTGTGGTCAATGGCTCAATGTCCAAGCGGAGATCAGTGACAAATGGCATTCCTCAGGGGTCGGTACTGGGACCGGCACTGTTTAACATCTTTTTCAGCGACACGGACAGTGGGTTTGAGAGCACCCTCAGCAAGTGTGCCAATGACACCAAGCTGTGTGGTGCAGTTAACACGCTGGAGGGTGGGGATGCCATCCAGAGGATCCTTGACAGGCTTGAGAGGTGGGCCCGTGCAAACTTCATGAAGTTCAACAAGGTGAGGTGCAAGGTCCTGCACATGGGTTGGGACAATTCCAAGCACAAATACAGGCTGGGTGGAGAATGGATTGATAGCAGCCCTGAGGAGAAGGACTTTGGGTTGTTGTTGGATGAGAAGTTCCACATGACCCAAAAATATGCACTTGCAGCCCAGAAAGCCAACCGTATCCTGGGCTGTAACAAAAGAAGTGTGACCAGCAGGTTGAGGGAGGTGATTGTCTTCCCTCTACTCCACTCTCGTGAGACCCTACCTAGAGTACTGCATTCAGCTCTGGGGCCCCAACATAAGACGAACATGGACCTGTTGGAGCAAGTCCAGAGGAGGCCACAAAGGTGATCAGAGGGCTGGAGCACTTCTCCTCTGAAGACAGGCTAAAAGAATTGGGGTTGTTCAGCCTGGAGAAGAGAAGGCTCTGGGGAGATCTTACAGCAGCCTTCCAGTACCTAAAAGGGGCCTACAAGAAAGCTGGAGAGGAACTGTTTATAAGGGCATGTAGTGATAGGACAAGGGGTAATGGCTTTAAACTGAAAGAGGGTAGATTTAGATTAGATACTACGCAGAAATTCTTTACTATGAGGGTGGTGAGGCACTGGAACAGGTGGCCCAGACAAGTTGTGGATGCCCCGTCCCTGGAAGTGTTCAAGGCCAGGCTGGATGGGGCTTTGAGGAACCCGGTCTAGTGGAGGGTGTCCCTGCCCATGGCAGGGGGGTTGGAACTAGATGATCGTTAAGGTCCTATCCAACCCAAACCGATTCTATGAAAGACAGCTCTAAGGAAGAATTCACTATAAAAGAAAACTTCAGAGAGAATTATGAGCTACCTCTGATATGATTTTTTTCACTGGAGTACAAATAATTAAATGTACATACAATTAAAGAGAAATATTTACAAGCATTCCTAAACTTGGGATTGGTAGGAATTGTTTCAGTCTCAAGACCAGCCTGGCATGACACAGACATGATGGCTAGATGAAACTAGATGAAAAGGCTTCCTAGGTTCCTTCTGAATAAGAGAAGGCAGGTAACTTCTTGGTAATTGCCAACTCTTTGACCAGCTGCAGGAAAGAAATAAATGTTCTTATTAAAAATAGAGTTAAATGAAAAGGAGGGTGGTATAGTATAACTTTTCTGTGCTAAAGGGAAACATTTGTTACCTTTTCCACACAAAATTGATGTACAGAAGCAAAAGGTACCTCATGTAAGGAATTTCCACAGGCAAATCCATGGTTCTTGTCCAGATGGGTACCATCTAGGAATTACATTCCTTTATAATGTACAATTCTAAATCATATTGTTGACACCAAGTAGCTTGCTCAAAGACCACACATTCATATCCTGTCTCTTGAAACAGAAGTTATCTTTTTTTTTTTCTTTTTTAATTCAGAATTTAAAGAGACTGTGGACCAAATTTTGCTTCTAGATGTGTGCATGGCTTACACTGGCTTTCAAGAAAACTGTGAGTATGCGTCTCAAGGCAGAATTTAGCCTGGTGTATGGTTTTGATTCACTCTGTATTCCTTTAATGTTCAAAATCTTAAAGATTATTTGGATATAATACATGAAAGGGAAGACAATATCTGAAAAAGGACAGAGAACAATTATTCTCTGTTTCAAGGGTGAATTGCCTTAAGTGAGCAGAAATCAGTCACAGGAGGCTGCTTGCTTCACTTATTTTTCTAACTGCTCTAGGCAAATAAAGATTAAGCCATTCTTTTATCAGGCAGGCCCTCTCCCCAGTATAAAGACATAATCAATCTAAATTGAAGGCAACTAAGAGATGCACAGAGGGTTTTTTGGGTAAGTTTTGGCTGTGTGATGACATAAAAGTGTTAATTTTGGTTTAGATTTTACTCCAGTATATTCAACAGAAATTGAGGTCAAAGATAAACACCAGAAATTAGTGTTTCAAGGTTTTATAATAATTTGCTGAACAGTTGACAAAGGAGTGTTGCATGTCATCTGTATAAATTTTGTATAGAGAAATTCGTTGTTGTAAAACATGGATAGCTAAAGTACAAGATCAGCTTAGTTCCTCAATACAAGAGCAAATCAGGGTGGATAAAAATAATTTACTCTACATTGAACCACTGTAACCCTTAATCAAATTTAATCCTGTTTCCCTCTTTTGGAAATCTCAAGCACGTTATGGTTCAGAGAGAAGGCAAAAAGTTCAGGTACCCTGGGTTGTCAGGAAAGATTAGAAATGCTAAATCTTATTTTTATACACGTCTATACAAGTTCATGATTTTGATAATAAGAAGCATGTTTTATCCAACACAAGCTCAGATTTTGTTCTGCAAAACCAAAACTTATGAGCTATTTCCAAGCCCAACTAAAAATCACATTCATCCCAGTCTGCTCATAATAGAAATGACAAAAATAAAACCTTTTACTGAACTCAGGAAAAAGTGTGATTTTCCTCACCCTCTGATGACCAGAATAAAAGGGAACAAAGACTCAAACTACCCATAGTCTGAGTTTTAAAAAAGAAAATGTGGCTTTTCTGCCCCTCTTCTGGTACTTTTTCTGGTTAGGAAAGTTTTATTGAATCCTAGTTGTGTGTATTCCTGAAACTGGGGCACAGAATCAAGAATGCTCCTTGGTGAAAGATTTTATTTACACTTAAAAAGCCTTATGAGTTCTGCCAGATCAGTTCATATTTACAGGAAGGAGAGATAGCAACAAGGATGGTGCAGAGCAGAGCAGCCACTGTACTAGATAAATCATCAGGTAAGTAGCAATACATATAAGTGCTCGTGAATTCTAGTCTTGTGTAAAGTCACACCTTAATTTTGTTATCATTTCAGTGATGTACTTTTCAGCTTCCGAAAGGGGGGTTAGAGTAGACTTTGTGCACTGATTAACTTCTGAGGTGAATAGGGATTTTTAATAACAGCTGAGTAAAATGGAGGGACCAAAGCAGCACCCAGGAACACTATTCAGTGCAAATTTTTCTGTTCTAGTAATAAAAGGACAGCTTCTGCCATAACTTTTCCTTGAAGCCTTTAAGAGTTCCTTGGGGCTACAATGGGCTCCCAGGAAAAACACAGATAGGGCTGGAGAGGCTCCAAGGAGAGTTCCCCAAATACAGAATCCACCTAGGAGCTAGAGCCCTCATTACTGTCTCACTGCGGTAAAGAATTTCCTCCTGAAGGTGGGGATGGATTCCAGAAGCTGTGTCAGCTGCAGAAGCCGCACTGATAGATAGGTAGCCCTGCCACAGCAGCTGCCTCGTCTGGAGGCGATGTACACAGCACCCTGGGTCCACAGTTCCTCCTGCTACAGCTTGCCTTTGTATTCCCAGCTAAATATTTTTTGCATGAAAACAAAACATTTTGCAATAATCATTGAGCTCAAGCTAAAATACGCAGTGTACAACAGCCTTCTAAATAACCCACAGCATCTCAAACACTGACAGATTCACCACATCTTTTCATTTTCAATTGAATAATCCCATTTTCCTTGGCTCAGCTCTGACACTGAACTTACTTTCCACATATTATTAAACTTTTTAAATATTGAATCGCTCCAGTTGTATGCTGATATTACTGTTAAAGCCATAACCAGAACATTGCATTTAACTCTTCCTACATGTAGCTTTAGCTTTAGTGTGTGCTGTAAGTCTACTTCTAATGTCGAGCCAAGATGAAGTCAACCAACCTTGCCTCTTCTGCAGTGATTAGGGATTTCAGTGCAGATTTTATTTTGTGGAAAGCACTGTAAATTTAAGCATTCTATAACAGAAACAACCAAACAAAAAGAAATCAGTGAACTGAAACACTGCTAAGGGTAAGCTAATTTCTCACTGAAAAAGACTGGCATTCAGCAGCCCGTATTAGTTAGCATGCTGGTGTCTTTTGAAATCAATTATTGTATTTCATTCACACAGCAGATGAAGATGGTAAATTAGTTCAATCACAGATGAGAACTCAGAGCCTACTGGAAGTTGATTTGTTTGTCAGCATCCAGGAACTTACAGCATGAAGCACATCTGTCCCAGCCATCTTCTGTCATGGGGAAAGGAACACCGGGATGTGTACATGTCAGTTTGCTGCCCTTTCCTTCTGAGTGGCTCCCACTTTGCTTGCCTCAATCTTCTACAATTACTTCGAATTTCAAACATTTAGAGACAAATTGGTGATACGCAAAGCTGTGGCATTCGAAAGACAATGCTCACTGACAGCAAGAGACTCGCTTCTCATGTGCTTCAAGACTTGGGGAGAAAAGCACCCAGAAAAAAGAGGCTGCCACCCTAGGATGAAGGCATATGGCAGGCTTATCTTTTTACCTAATCATCAACCATATTTCCCCCGAATTGTGGAAGAAGGGGATCCCCTTAAGCCTGAAGGAAGCTCTGGGACCTCAGCACTGTAGGGAAGGTGCAGGCGTGTGATACTTATTGATGACTGCCTCGATGGGCTTCAGGAAAAGAGCTGTTGTGGGGGGACTGGAAAAAGAAAGGGCAACTGGAAATGAGGGTACCTACACCTTTGCTCCACTTTTAGGAAACAGAAAGGTAACTGTAGAAACACCGAGTGCTTGCAATCTTTGACACCCTCATTATTAGGAGGTTTTTAAATTTTATTCATGTGGCTCGTATTCAACCTGACAAGTCATGTAGCGATTAAAAATTGGAATGCTGCAACAACAGTGTTAGAATTAGGATCAGTGACTGGTTTAACTCTCCCTGACAAGGAAAGCCTGGCAAATGACTCTGTTCCAGCCAGTAGGGAATCTTCAGCCTCACTGCGCACTACCAATGCGTCCTGACATGCATCGTCAAGACAGCCAACATGGGCCTAGCAGATGCCCTCAGAAAGTTTCCTCTTCTTTCCTCTCTTGCTCCTATGCAGTTTGTTGCTGGACTCAGGAGTAAGTGTTAGGATGAGCCTAATGGGGGCTAGATGTATTTTTTGACAACTTGCATAAAGCCTGGAGTTAAGGATTTCGGCTTCTGGATGTGCTTTTTCCTCCTCAGCCTTCTGGAAAAACAGAATTTTTGCAATGACCCAAACCCAAAGGTGGGAGATTTCAAAGCACAGGTTCTTCTGTGATGAAACATTATGAGAAGCTGCTAGAAGGAATTACTGTGGAGCAATTACATGATCACAGAGGACTGAAATTTCCATTACATTACGTGTTCTCTGCCATGGGTTCTACAGCATTCAGACAGCCTCAGTGATATATTCAGATAATGATTCTGGCTCCCTTGGTATCTCTCTCTCTCTTTCTCCCTAATAACATGCTGCCCTTTCTGCTGTACAGTTGCAGGACAGATGTCTTTGACTGATGTGTTTGAAACATGGGTGGCTTAATATCTACATTATAATAATGACTGATTTTTGGTATCCTGGGAGAACATCTCTCTTGGCACTCAAGATATAAAAAACAAGTGACATTTTGAAATAAACAAGGTCTACAGGTGGTAGAATTAGCACTCAATCTGTCATGCTGCATGCGAGGCAGAGCCTCAGCCACCAGAGGATACAAAACAGAAAGTATTTTGAGGTAAGCAGACTAAAAGTTTGAGTTCATTATGAAGAAACTAAAAGGCAAACCTTACTCTCCCTTTGTCCAAAGTTGTCGTAGTGTCCGGGTATGTACAGCAAGTGGCATTTCCCTGGGAGCAGAGTTTGAAGAGCGATGGTGGAGGTCTTTCCTTCCCCAGGTGATATGGGGCTGGATTCCTCGCCAGCTCTCTTGTGGGCAGTCTGCAGCATCAATTTTAGCAGGTGGTCTGTCTATTGAGTTCCTCTGTTTTCTTCACCTCATGCAAAGGTTGCAAGGGTTGAGCCTAGCCTTCAGGTTTGTAGCTCTGTAACCATTCTGTACCCCTTGGGGGAAGGAGTCCTTCCCTCCCATGCCAGCAACTGAGATTGGGGGTAAGATTTTAGCCAAATACAGCATCAGCAATACTGATGGCTCTGCTGGCTGGAATACCTGAAAGTAAGGAAATGACAGTTTTACTGGAGAAAAAATAAACAAGTGTTTGAGGGGTTTTTTTAGTTCCATTTTCCTGGTTAGCAAAATTTACTTACAAACAAGAAAATCTAAAATTTTAGTGGAAGACTTCAGTCAAACTCGTGTGCCATTCCAGCATAGACTTTAAATATGCAATTGCAGATACAATCTGTCTCTGATAAAATATTATTGTGTGCTGGCAGAAGAGATACTAATCAGCTCTTGATTAATATTCATTGTATACATATATGTATTCAGGAAATTAAAAGGTATTTTCAGACAATCAGAGAGCATACAGCACAAAAGACATTCCTAGATAAATTGAACAAGCAGTGGTCAAGGCAATCTCTTGAATTCAGAGTTAGCAAAAGGCCAGCCACTTCATTTTTTTCATTCACCCCAGAGGATTAAGAAAAACTGAGCTGATAGAATCTTGTGATCCCACCCACTTTGGGTGCATGTTTTCTAATTAAAATGGAAATTTGATCAATTATCAAAATGCACTGGCTGATAGAGATGTGCCATTCATCTTCTGTTCAATCCTACATCTGCCTTGGAAGCAAGAGGAGTGTTTTCAGGTTTTGCAATAATTTAGACATTAAAAATGCCATGATTATTATTATAGTCACTTCTAAAGCCATCATCATTAGTATTTTAAATGAGCCAAACTAAGCCACTGTCCTGTGGTCCACCAAGATCATGCAAAATTAGCTCACACACAAATATATACAGAGAATTAAGTGTAGAGAGACAGGGATATATATCTGACACCAGTATAGTTATCTGTAAGTATCTGGCATTTGCAAAGGCTAATCATTTCATAGAATTATTTGCAGAATCAGGTACTTCTCTGTGAAGTCTCAATGACCATTAAAGTAAATGGAGATTTTTCCACAGGGCTTTTATCTGGAAACAAAAATCCACTACTCAACACATAGCTCCCACCCAAACCAGTGGGACTCTCCTGAGCAACTGCCCACCAGCAGCAGGGCATTGTGCATACTTTGCCTGGTTCTTGATACTCTTTGGACACATAACAGACCCCGGTTACAAACATAATCAAGCTGGAATGCTGTGTAAGGAGCACTGGGCAAAGGAAACATTTTCATCATTAATGTAAGTATTTGTGGCAGGCTGCTAAATCAAGGCTCTTCTGTTGATGTGTACTTTTTTGTAAGCCTGTTTTTCAAAGACCTGGGCATTCAGAGTAGGCATGGGCAGACACTGGGGAGCACTGCAAGGGCAGCTGCTGGAGATACTTAGATACACATTAGCAAGCCAAAGTCCAGAAAATGGCCGCTGCTCAGGCAAATTAAGAAGAAAAAGGTCAAACCCCAGAGGGAAAGAGAATGCTTATAGAGACACTTTTGGCCAAAGCATTAAACAATAATTGAGGAAACCATAATGGCCACCATTATGCTAAAACAAGAGAACAAGTGCAGGTGAGATGGCTGGTTATGGTCTTGTGTTGTCCTAATTCCTCTCATACTGATTATATACTCAGTTAAAAAAACTCCCTGAGTTCATATGTATCAACAGGTCAAACAGCAAAGGCCAGTCTTAATGCACTAAGAAAGCAGACTGGGAAAAGCCACTGTTAATTTGCTGTTTTCAGTGACAGGAAACTGCTGGTTCCCACCAGTCAGGCCCCAGCCCCTCAGCCTACTGAAAAAGTAGGTGAGCAAAACAACCATCACGCTGAAAGCTTAGGAGAGACACGGCCTGCAATGAAGCAGATGACTGCTCAGAAAGCGCCACAAATACAGGACTCAAAATACAACAGCTATCTTCTTCCTATCATTCGTTGTCCAAGTATGCCCTTCAAGTGAAAATTTAATGGAAGATAAAAAGAGAAACACTAGAAGGCTTAAGTGCAAATTTCCTCTCCTTTTTCTTGCCTATATTTACTTAATTATAGACTATAGCTAGCAAAAAAGTGCTGTTATAAGACACAGGTAAGTGCAAAACCCCAGGTCAAGATCATACCTTAGTGGGCCAATAGTTCTGCCAAAGGCAGTGAGAATAAGATTATCCAGGCTCAGAAAAAGCAGAAGGACCTGGCTTGCTGGTTTACAGTAAGAAGGCTTCAGTACATGACATTTTTCCACATTTTAATCAGGACATTGCTCGCTTTTGCTTCTATATTCAAGTTCCACTTAAATAACTCACTGCAAGTCTTAAAAGTCTAGTCCTATGCCTTCAACCTCAAAGTCAGTAGAAGTGGTTGTGCACCTGGACAGGGTGCTAAAACAATTTTCTATTGCTGTAACTCCAAGTATTCCTAAGATTAATAAAGATAATTTAAACACGTTGTTCACAGCCATATTGGTAATATTAATAATGCATTTGCTCCCCAGACAGGGTGTAGATGTTCAGCGCTGGGACAGTATATCTACCCAGGACCACCTTGCTGCAGAGACTCTTATAAAATGTAAGGTGAAGAGCGAGAAGTAAATGTGACCGACTGACCAGACCAGAGACCTGTTCCATTTTTTGTACCAAAGCCCATGCTGGGATCATTGTACCACTGCTTCCCATTGTAAATGCACAGTTATTTGGGATTGTTTCTAGTGTTTGTCCCCTCTCTGTGGGTGAGCAAGAGCTAACACAATCTTGTTTGTTTGCAAATTACAGTGAGTTTATTCTTATTTCATACACAGATGTTTTCCAGAGTTCAACTTACTCGGGCCTCAGTCTGTGTGAACAGAGTAGGAACGAGAGGAACAAGAATCATCTATCTCTGCTTTTTTAAATATATATTCTTAGAAGAATAAACATTTGTCATTAATGAATTTCAGTGGGGGGAAAATCCTGATATGCCACCAAGTTCAGTAGCTGAATTGTGACGGGTGAAATTCTGACTGTCTTGATATCAAACTAGGAGTGTAAATAGCATTTCATGTTTTTATCTAAATTGGAAGAAAGGATTATATCATTCCTTTAGCAATAACTTGGGGCTTATGTTTTTTAAATTTCAAATATCAGTTTGAATCTCCAGAATTAATGGGAACACGTCTGAAAAAAACCTTAAACTAGATTACATTGTTTATTTTTGGATAATTCAAAAAAATATTTTTCTATCTGACATTGAGCAATAAAGAAAGAGTTAAATATAACTTTGGAAGGTATTTTAGTTGTAACAGTAAGCTCTTTATATATCAGTGGGTCAATAGTTCAGTAAAAGAAGGAACTATAACTTGAATAGACACTAATTAAAAGAATCAATTCTTATCCTACTACATATGTCCAGTCATATTAACACATTTCTAGATTTCTTACTCAGTGGACTAGTCAAGATTAAAGGATTTGCTAATATGGATGAACTGAGTATGCTTCCAAACTGACTGAGCAGATTTGTGAACAAATTAGTTCATTTAAAATTGACAGTGAAAGATTGATTTTGCACAGAATGAGTTACCTAAGGTATTCATCATTTCCTCTGCTTCCATGCACAAGACAGAGATCTGCTTCTTTTTCTTTCTGATTGTAATAGGACTGCTTACTGAGCACCTTTATTTTACAGCCGTGATTGCAGCCTGTCATTCTTTTAATTTAGACATATTTTAGCCTCCACAGACCTTCAGAAATAACTTCCTTTAAAAGCCTCAGTCTAATGACTCATTACATGAGTTGTTCAATTCAACCACAGTACTTTAAATTATAATGCAAGGGGAAAAATTGCTAATTACACAGAAAAAGATCCAATTACTCCTGAGACCATTTGATTCATTATTCAGATTGTTTTGGGGAGTGGGGGAGGGAGGAAGGGTGTCTCTAAACATGGGGTTGTGTATCAATGTATTGTGAATGGCACTTAGATGTCAGATTTGCCATCAGTTATCATCATTCAGTGGTATCCAACATCTCTGTATTTTCCCCTACCAATCAAAATAGAGTTTCCCAGACGGATTCGTGCATTCATGCCAAGGCACAGTTCTTCATTTTTAGCCATTAAATGACATTAGAAGAAAACTATAGCCAATCCTTCCCTAATACTACTACGTGGGGAGTCATTCGCTCAGTTGCCAGGGGGACATATGTGACCACGAATGCAAAGGGAAGTGGCCCACAAGTCAGGAATCCCCAGAGATGCCAGAGTTTCTCCAGTGATGAAACATGTGTTGTGCTTGACTTCCTGCTAGCCCCAAGCCAGGGAACATCCAGACATTTTGCTGGTGACTTGCCCATGCCCAGGTCCCTCCCATGGTTCAGCGTGATGTTTACAGTTGGATGGGAGCTGAAATCAAAGGAAATGACAAACCTATCAGTGTTGTCCTCTCCAAAGCCAAAATTACTGACATTTATCTTGTTTCAGCTACCACCATAAAACCCTTTGGACTCTTCAGAGGCAGATCACATCCAAACTAAACTTGGCTTTTGTTTATGGGGCATCCAGGATTCCCTTAACAGGACCACAATCTCCTCAAACCTGGCTCATGTTCAAGGGCAGAAGGGAATCTGAAACCAGTCAACTACATTCTGTTTCCAGTCTGACAGTTCTAGTTACTAGATAATAAAAAATTTACATGTATGTGTGCCCAGATGTGAAATGAGATAAAATATTGGTCCAAAAAGAACATTTTAATGTCATTGTCTGAGTGTTTTTATGCCAAAATTAACAAGACAAATGAAGGTGATTGTAATGTAGAAAAGTTGATAAAAACCTACTCTTTTATCCTACTGCAGACTATTGTTTGCAGCTATACTAACGTGAAATGGAACAATATTAAGAGCTCTCAAAGATAACATCTTTCAAAAACTTACAATCTGCTCAGTCATGGCTCCATTTTTCTACAGTTTTGCTAACTGAGTCAGCACTGCAGTTGTTCTCTGAAATGTGTTCTTCCATAACAATTACTCTTTTGCAGTATATCCAGTTTAGTCATCATTAAACCCATCTCATCTATGATGTGTGAGCCAAGCATTCCCATTTTTACAGGATGTCACTTTCTACTCCACACTTTCATTTTATGCCTCACTGTAATCAGTTCATTTTTTCTCTTCCATTCATGCTTCTTACTTCCTACCTCATTTCCCTTCCTTTTACCTAAATGTCTCAATATTATTTTCTATTTCTGATTGTATTACAGCTCACCTTCCATTTTCTTATATTTTGCAGAACTTCTCCTGACAAGCATGTTATGTTACTTATGATGAATTATGCAAGAGCAATAAAATGCAAAATATGTAAATGGCACACGATTGTTATCTCGCTATTAAAGTGAAGCAGTAACAGAATTTGTAATGTATATTAACAGGTCGTTCACATTTTTAATGTAGCAGAGGATAAGACTAAAAAATTCACTGGACTTTGTTCTGCAGTTGGATGTGAGAGCAAGACATAATGAAGACACTCTGCCCACCTTCAGTGATTTGTCTTTCACAGTTCAATTCTGCCATTTCACAAGCTTGCTGGCTCTAGGGTTATGTGCTCTGGCAAATTGTTGTCTGTCACCTGTTAATGTATTTCCTCACTTATCTGATTGACAAATTCCCTGCCTTGATCATTGATTTGTGCAGATACACATGAATGTCTGATGAATTCAGTCAGAGACCTTCAACACTTTTGGGTAGTTTATCCTGCAGGGGTTTATCTTTAGTCCATTTTGAGAAGTAATCCATAGATGTTGCCAAATATTTGTATGTGTCAGGGTCAGCAGTGAGAAAACAAATATCACCATTAATTTGTGCTATTTGTACAGTTCCTATCCTGATAACCCTGCCTTGGTGCTCTACTGGATCACATCATTGTCTACATGTTACTTGCTACCAGCCAAATCTGAGAGAGCTGACAGGCAAGTTTTGCAGGAAGGTCTCCCATTTAGTGGATTTAGCAGCACTGATGACAATATCTGCAAGCTGCGCAGTAGTCCACGGTCATAATTTAAGCAGGTGTTGAGTGGAGGGAGCCCACCTTCATGTCCACTCCTGCAGGAAAAGCCATGGCTTTTGATCAGCCATGGGATTTTTACGTTGCATCTGAGTGGAGAGCCGGCAGTGATGTTCATGAGCACAAATACTTCTGTGACAATCTGCTATGGAGCCAGTTCCTCCCTCACCTTACCTGATGAACAGCTCAGGCCTAACAGAGCTCATGTTCCATAGGTGTCAGCTCTAAAATGAAGGTCAGTGCTTGAGAGCAGAGCCACAGGATGGGTGAGGATGGGAGAAAGGGGACAATCACTCAGCAATCCCTCGAGTCTCTCATGTGCTATGCTTGTTTTCAAAATATACCTACTTTCTATATTAAGAAAGAGAGCCCAAATTATAAGCCAGCATTTCTGCATCTGCATGAGACAGACTGATTTTTTTATATAATCTTTCACTCAGATCATGGTGAACATCAGTCTGAGGACACAACATGTCAATCTGTGGGACTAGCAACAGCTCAAACTAATTTAAATACGAGTCAATGCCATCCGTAAAGTATCATCACAGACATCAAACATTCCCCCTTCTAACTCATTTTGTTGCTCATGAAGCCTCACTTCATGCACAGCAATGTAAGAACCCAATGACTTCTGCTAAAATAGCAATCCTTTTGGTATGCCATTTACTTTGAATTATTTTGCCTGAGGAGTGACTCCTGGATTCCCTCGGGACCGTCAAAGCCCTTGTTTTTCTGGGCAAGCTCTGTCTAGCATTGCTGTAGCCTGGGTCAGCTCTGCCTCTCCACTGCAACGGCTGCTTTAGCACACTATTAGCCCAAAACTGGGCAGCTTTCATCCAGCCATAGCAAAGTCATATGGTGACGAGCTCGAGTAACAGAGCCACCCCAGTAATACAGCATTGTACATTAGCAAGGATTTGCCTGTTTGTAATTATTTCAATCAAAACTAAAACCAATGTCACTTCAAAAAAGTCATCATTTTTCTGCCTTCCGGCCTGAATAATTTTCTTTCTTCCCCTTTTTTTCCAGTCAGCAGCATGAAGAACTTCTACTTGCCTCAGGAGCAGGTCCTGCAGCTTTTACATTAAAAAAACCTTCTCACCTCAGTCAAATAGATGGAGCAGGCCCTTCCCTAAGCCTACTGATGACAGATTTACTGGATTTGGAAGGGCGCGGAATAGGCTGTTAGAATAAAAAATCAAGCCACATTTTCTGATCTGATCAGACAGGAGGAAGAAACCCAGGAACCTTAGCTGATTTGTTTGTTTGTTTTCTGTTTAGAGTGTTATTTATTTTTGATTCTCATGAAGCTGAAGGACTAATAGTGAGAATATTAACTGAAGCCAAGCGTAGTGTGAGAGCAGCTGCTTTCCAAGCCTTTCCGTACAGCCTTGCCAATCCTTCACAGAGCAGCTCTGGGTTACCACACTTCTCTCAGTTTTTGTGACCATTTTCATCAGCCAGAGCTAGTCAGAAGGAATTGAATGATGGCTTTGTGATCTAAAGTAATAATCAGAAATAGTAAAAACAAGATTATTGGGCATATTTTCTTCAGTAACACAGACAGGAATAAAGTTTGTTTATTGTGTGTGTGTGACTGTGCTAGAAAATGCACACAGTGAGAAGATGAAGGAAGGATAATTTCAGGTTTCAATGATTTTTCAGAACTTCAGAATTCTGTCAGCTCTAAAATGGGGCAGTCTTTAAGGAGCAAGGATTTCAAATGACCTGGAGTTTTTAAGCTAAAATCTATGTTTTGACTTTCACTTGAAAACAAACTGGTAGCCAATGTGTTTTAAGACCATGCTTTCCTCTTTGCAAAGGACCCCAAAAGGCAAATACATGCTGAAGTAGAACATCCCAAAATAATTTGCTATAGCTGTACTAATTGCATTCCTGGACTGTGGGGGGACACAGTCCAGGAATGCAATCCCATAAATTTGGCCCCATAATTTCAAAAGGATGTTAAGGTACTTGAATGTGTCCAGAGGAGGGCACCAAAGCTGGTGAAGAGGCTGGAAGGCATGTCCTATGATGAGTGGCTGAGGACACTGGGTTTGTCTGGTTTGGAGAGAAGGAGGCTGAGGGGCGACCTCATGGCTCTCTACAGCTTCCTGAGGAGAGAAAGTGGAGAGGGAGGTGCTGAGCTCTTCTACCTCAGATCCAGTGACAGGACATGCGGGAACTGATCAAAGCTGCATCTATCTGGGGACGTTTAGACTGGACATTAGGAAGCATTTCTGTACCAATGGTCAGGTACTGGAACAGGCTTCCTAGAGAGGTGGTCAATGCCCCAAGCCTGTCAGCGTTGAAGAGGCATTTGGACAGTGTCCTTAATAACATGCTTTAACCCTGAAGCGGTCAGGCAGTTGGACTCGATGATCATTGTAGGTCCCTTCCAACTCAACCATTCTACTCCTATTCTATTCTATTCTATTCTATTCTATTCTATTCTATTCTATTCTATCCCATCCTATCCTATCCTATGCTATCCTTATTCCTACCTCCTTCTTTTATTTCCGATGCATGCTGAGGAAATGTTTAATTTCTTAATTTCTTCCCAGCCCTGCATTAGCAGAAGGGATTGAATGGGTAATCATGTCTCATCCTAGGCATTGGCTCTGTCACTTTGTGGGAAGGATTCATGTACCTTCTGAGGGGGGTGAGAGCCGTGGTTCATCTCTAGTTAATTTGACCATCTGAACTAATATGCAAAAATCATGTGTGAACTGTGGTTTTGGAAAGTCTTCTATGTTAATCCAGTTTAGCTGGGTTTCCACAGGATGGCAAAAAAACACACCTCTGACACCAGTGAGGCTCAAAGATCAAGACCTCAATCTGAAGTATGAAGTGCTCCTGAACTAAATGGTTGCAAGACTTTTTGATGCGAGCGATACCTGTTCATTTCCCCATAGATTTTTTTTTCCTTGTACTCATTTTTAGCAATGGCTGAGCTGTTTCCCTTGGAAAAATGTAATAAAACAAGAAAGCCTGAGAGTAACAGTACTCGATCAGTGTGTGGGTCCATCTAGCCCAATAGTCTGTCTCCAAGGTGGCCAACCATAAATGTCTAAAGGAAGAGCATAGAAGCACCTTCTGCCAGGGTCCTGGGGGTGCTCATAGACTTCAATGGCTGGGACCAGCCTCCCCTGGGACCCCTACCTGCACTGTCTCTGCCCCTGTCTCCTGGATGAGCCTGGGATGTGCACCGCACAGAGCTGCTCTCCTGGATGGAGCCCTCAGACCTCGGTCATAGCTTGTCATGCAGAACTACATGCATAACAGCATAACTATTCTCTCCCCTGCGCTCATGACAAGTCAAACAATGCTGAGATCATTATTTGCCTGAAATGTCAGGGATTTTTCAGCTCCAAAAACACTTTCAAGGACACAAATCAGAAAGGTTACAAGTGGTAACAGAATTTTATTTTTCTGAATCTGTTTCAGAGCCAATACTCATAAGCATTAACACAATGAGCTTGTGTAGCCAGGAGTAGGCTGATGCATTCTTCAGTTTAGCTTGAAAAACCATTCCTTGCAGTCTCACAAAGAGCTACAAAAAGTAGCAGCAGGAATACAGGACACGCAGTCCCTGTTTCCTGAAGACTGAGAATTTGAAGAATTAGGATTGATACCAATCACACACAGAAGAAGAAGTGGTGTGTGGTACCATGTAGTATTTTCAAAAGTATGACACATATTGATGACATATATACTTTTTGCCTGCAAAAAATAGATGTGCTGTGCTTCTTGGCCACGGATACATGGAAAGCACTCTCATGACTGCACTGCGCTCATATTGCATGCAGGGAGAGCCAGAAAGTGGCAGGTCCCAATGGTGCAGCAAGCCTGGAGTGGGCAAGAACCTAGACAAAATGGCCCAGAGGAGCCCTGACAAGCGGCCATGCTCAACGCTGCAGAAGAAGGCAAAAAACCCTGGAGACCAGTGACAGTCTGCACTGGGGAAAAAAAAGCCTTCGTCTCCTCAGATGCAGGGCATGAGTGGTACCCTCACGGTGCGTGAGCAGCGGGCGGTAACCTAGCCAAAATGGACCAGAGGAGCCCTGACAAGCAGCCACGCTCAGCGCTGCAGAGGAAGGCAAAAAACCCTCAGGGACCAGTGCCGATATGTGCCAGAGGAAAATTCCTTTCCTGACCCCAGAGCTGCCAATAGGCTATTCCCTGAGTATGTGAGCAAGCCCTGCCTCCTTGTCCCACAGGCTGGTCACGCATCCCAGGAGACACTAGCACTGCCCATTCCCTTTGCTCCCTCAACCTGGAGCCATCTCAGGGGCTTCTGAGAGTAGCCAAATGCCCCTGGCCTGATCCACCTTGAGGGCAAGAATCCTCCCCGTGCCTGGCAGGACACCAGTGGGTGCTCCAAAGCACTAGGACCCCTGGCAACATCTGTGCATCCCATTTCTTATGGCTGCTGCCACTGGCTCGGCAGGGAATGAGGACAGCGAGCTGCAGTGCTCCTCAAGAAGGCATTCCCTTGGTCTTGCCACTGCTATCCAGCTGAAAAGGCCTGCTAGCCTTGGGCACCTCCAGGTGCTGGTGGTTGGTGATTATCATCTCCAACAGTACTCCAGTCTTCCTCCCTCAGCCCCCTCCAAGTAAATCCACTGGCTCCTCAAGGACTTCCTCTTGGATGTCTGCAGGCTGCCCCCAGGCCAGCTCTGTCCCAATAGCAAAGCCAGGCAGTCTGGCAGTGGGACACAGAAGGATGCCCCCTTTATCCTGCCTTAGGGCATTGTGACTGCTGCGTTGCTGGGTGGTGGCACTGCAACATGGGTGTGATGGGACCCTCCACAGCCCCTCCCACCGCGCCCCACCTGCCGCCCCTCCGCCCAGCATCCTTCAGAGGCAGGCCAGAGGCATTCTCACCAGGGCTTTGCACAATGCTTGCCTTTCCTATGGAAATATATTGCCTGGCACACAAGGATGCATTTGCCTGGATCATATTCATGGCTTATAGTCACCCTGTGATCTACTCATGCTTCCAGGACAATCTGCTTACTCCAATGTTTCCAAACTGTAGCAGAAACTCATGGAACTCCACCTGATCTTGTGTTACCTATTTCTACAGTGCAGTTCTTCACATATGGTTTGTTGATGTAGGGCTTCTGTCAGAGCTTCAGCTGGTATGGAGTATGGGGGCTGTAGAAATATACCATGATGCAGCTTTTCTGGATGCCATGAAATCCAGAATATGATGTGGACAATGAATGTATCTTTTGGAGAAGGCATGAAACCTGCATATCTGGAACGATGTTTTTCTGCAATCTAAATTCAAAATACCTGACCATGAACTTCAGTGGTTCGTGCATTTGGTGACATCAAAGCATGAAGTGTGGAGCTTGAGAGATGTGTTAATGAGGGTTTTGCTCATCAGTAGCCTGCTGGAGTCCAGCTCCACACAATCGTGACCAGCAGATCTAGCCCTTAAGCCTTATGGAGTCCCAGGGATTTCATGTTCATCGTGAAACAGTGATGCATTAGAGGTATGATCTGGGGAGGGCTGGATATTCTGTAGAATAAAGGAAAGTGATGAGAGCTGCTGAAATCTGTGAGAATGGTGAGTCAACACCATGAGTCCAGGGAGGGGAACTTGTGCTTAGCAAGCACTAAGAAACTGCTATTGTCTTTGTCTAGCCAGAAAATTAATCTCTGCACTTAAAATACAGTTCCTGGGCACACCAGTTTACCACTACGACAGTAACAGATGCCCTTGATTAAGTCTGTCTTATTCCTGAATAGATACTAAAAGCTTAATTTGAAATCTGGAAATGTATAGGAGTGGCACACAAAACTTCTGGGTAATCCAGCCTTTCTGAGAAAGCTGCTGCTATATTCTAAAAACATTCGCTAAAACAACGTTTTGAGCTACAACGTCCAACCCAGCAGAAGTCTGCTTTGCTTACCAGCCACTTACAACATCTTCTCTAATAATAAATAGGCAGATATTTGCTTTGCTACTACCTCCAAATACTTCTGGGAAATTCATCTATTACTTTCAAAAAATACAAAGTGCTTTTTTAGGAAAAATGGGCAAGGACATTTCAGATATAAATATTGTCCTACATTCTGCCATCTGGAAAAAAAGTACTAAGCTTCAACACTATATAGCCAGTTACATGATATTGTACAGTACTATTTGACCTTAAAAAGATTGCTTATTAAAGGAAAAAAGCTTTCCACCCTATGAAAGTTTGTATGGTAAACAAATAGTGCCTATTTTGCATATTTTGATGTTAGCTCTTTATATAGAGAGACAGGTATAGCTACTGACAATTTTTACATAATCTCTTTTTTTTGCCACCCAGAAGTTGAGAATATTGGATGATTGATCCTTTTTATCTTAATTGTAAGAAAAATATTGTCTCTTTTAAAACTAATAATTTATAATACTATTTTCTTCATATATTGTACTTTACTGACAAAGAGCTGGCTTTGCCAGCTGATGCTTCAACTTTTACTTTTAAATTTAAGTTACATTAAAGTGTAAAAAAAAAAAAAAAAAAAAAAAAAAACCTCAAACCTGTAAATCTGTTGGCTATTGTTGCTCATGAACTGTAAGTCGCAAAGGATGCCAAAACCATGTAAGCTATACAACAGGGATAAAATCTCTGATGTGGATTTTTGTAAATCTCAGAGTCAAATTATTGGACTATAAATATGCAATACACAGATTATTGTGTTCATTTTTTTCTTCAGTGAGGCTTTTCCCATGTCAAGCAATCTCATCTAAAAATTTGGCTCAGTCCTGATCCTTTAAAATTCCACCAGCTCTTATACATTAGCATTTTCATACTTTCTATTTATCACTATGCCTAGAATTGTTGCAGTGTGATAGAAAGAATTATTTTTGAAGACATAAGTAAGCCTGTTATCCACATGAATAAGGAAGATAATACGGTGAATCTCTCTGAAATGCACAGCCTTAGTGTACAATCAGTGTATTTCTTTCATGTTTATTCCTTTGTCACATATTCATTTGAGAGGGTTCCACAACATACTCAGTACATGCCATGAATTGGTTTGCCACAAGTTTATCCTTTCAGCACATTTTATTTCACTGGTAAGGCAATCACTGCATTTTGGCAGATTTTTATGCATTTAATAGCTTCATTCTCTTATCAGATATTCATTTAATTGGATTTTAGACTGGTTTCACATAGGATTTGGATAAATGGAAGCATAGGTTGCAACCTATGTGTTCCTTTGCAGAAATTCATGTAAGTTACTTCAATTGCCATTTAATACACAATTACTGCTGTGCAATTTATCTGCCTGAGTGTTGCTTTTGACAACAGGACAAGTTTAGAGTATTAGTGTCCCTGTTACTGGAGTATGCAGACAGTAGGCTATAAAGGCACTGGACTACCTACCTAGCAAAGTTAAGCAATACAGGCTAACTGAATCTTAATAAAATTAATCATCTGTTGGTCTTTGAGTCTTCTAAGTGCAAGGTGCTTAGCCCTTGGAGTTATAGAGTGTCTCTCTTTGCAGTGTCAATCGCATCCTTTAACTCCTGTTTTACCAGGAAAAAATACACCAGATTCCATCTTCAGTGACCCTCATACAACTGTACCGTCTTCTGTTAATACTTAGGATGTGGAGTGGCCTTCTTCTGTTCTCCCTTTGCAACATCCCTCCCTCTGCAGCATATCTGTGCAGGGGTTTTAAAAATGGAATTGATTTTGTTTGGGTTATTTGCTGCTGCTTTTTATTTATTTTTTAATGAAGCTTTTATGAAATTCTATATTGTACATTTTTCTGCCTGTTGCAATTCCAAGTGCATTTATTATTAAAGTTGAATAACTTACTAATGAAAAAAGACAAGAATTCAGCTGCAGGGTACTTTGGTTTTGGGATATTCAACTTGCATGGCTATCCCTAGCTATAACACGTGTTCACATACACGTGCACGCTTGCACACACAGATGAAGACGAAATACCTAGTAGACTATATCAGAATATAATTTTTAAATTTGTCAATTTTAAATTTAAAGTTAAATTTGCAATTTTAAAATTTAAATTTTAGAAATAAATTTCTAAATTACTTTTGATATATCTCTCAGCTTCCCCTGGATACTTTGTAAGGCAAGATTTAGCCATAAAGTGATTTGCCAAAATTAAAATCCTGTGAAAATTGAGAGCTTTTTCTACTTTGGTGTTACACAAGTGTAATCAAGGACAGAATTTAACCTCATGTGTCAAAGAAGGATTAGGCCTTCCATGGTTTTGGTTTTGATTAAAATCATCATTGTTTAGCTGTACAATATATTTATGAAGAAAAAAACATGAAAGAAAAGAATATATTTTGAACATTAGGAAATTGAGGCAAATAAAAAGGTTAAAGAAAACTATTTCATAAAATGGCATGTAAGCATGTGGAATACGTTACCAAAGACAAGAGAGGTAACTTAGAACATATGTTTATGAATCAGTATGTTCAAAAGAGAACAAGATGAGTTTCTAGACAAAGAGAGAATAGAGTGTGAGGAATGCAGGAAATTAGAGATGGGGGGGGGAAGTAGAAAGGTCAGTTTTGTGAGGATTAGTAGCTTTTAACAGACCAAGGCTGTGAGCAGGTGGAGTTCCCACCCTGGTCTGAATGGCAAATGCACAGCCGGTCTGTGCTCAAACTCATATCCTTTTCTGGAGGGGCAAAGGGGGTGGGGTGGACAGTTTTAAGCAACAGTTGGAAACATAACAGCAAAATATAAACTCCAGGTCAAGAGATCTTCAGATCTTTACTGTTCTTAGAGTTTTTCTTGTCAGCATTTTTATCCCAGAACATTTTTTCTGCTGTTGAATGGGATGCTTCTGCCCTTACAGTTCAGTAAAATTAACAAGTCACAATTAAAAAGCAGAACTGACTCAATGGCTTCACAGGTAATAAACACCTGGTAACCAAAGACCTTGACTTCCTACTATGCTCTTTCCACAAGAAAGCCAAACGTAAGCCAGCAACTTTAGGTGTTCTATTTTCCATACAATACTTTCAGGCCCCTGTCCCAAAGACCTGCCAGTGGAACACCTATATGGCATTTGAGGGCACATCATGCCTTGGGATCATCTCAGCATTACTGTCAGAGGAGAGACAGAAAATTATGTCAGAAGAAAGTCATAAATCCAAACTCGAGCCTAATGGCACTCCAGGATACCCAAACGATGCTTCTGAAAAGCCTCTGGTCACCCAGATCACTGATTAAGTGCTGCCGCTCAGAACACCTCATTTCTAAACAGATAGGAACACTTCATGCACCCCTGGCAGACCAGTCTGCTTCCCAGAAGTTTCAGGTTCTCTGGCCATCCTAGAGAAGGATTTGTTTTTCTGGGCAAACATGATGTTAGCAAGCACTATAGGTAGGAAGAGTGACTGAGTATTCCCCTGCATTCAGGGTGTGGATCTGCATCCTTTCACCCCCTCCTTTGGAAGCTCTATATGCTTGAATATTTTTCCACAGTAAAGCCTTTATTTTTCTCCCTGATTGATTGTCAAGTCAAAATGCAATAAATGGGTATGGTTGTATTGCTGGCAACTTCATATCTATATATTTCTTTGCTGGCATACATCCTAGATCAGTTTTGATCAGTTCAAAATTTTTAGCATTTCTTTTAAAAAGAAAACTCATGTTTAAGTAGGGTTTTTTTAATAAAGCAAATGTTATACCCTTTTACTCACTTCAAATCTTGTACAAAAAAAAAAAAGGCAATTTTTTCATGGTATTGATTCAAAAATAAAGATTTCAAATTTCCTTATGAAGAAAAAGCAAGAAAAGTCTGCAGAAAGCAAATTCATGGTGGGTAGGTATATAATCATGCAAATCTCTGGATGAGTGAAGTTCCCAGTATGTGTTCGCTATCCCTTATTCAGGCTGCAATGCAATATGGCATATGAATGTGTACACGGACTGACAGAAACACCAAAATACCATGCAGGGTGTGCAGAGGATCACCAGGAAATTCGGCACTGTTGAGGAGTGACGCTGTTGAAAGGCATCGTTCTGTCTGCTCCTACACCAAGCTTAGCCTTCCTCAACATCAAATAACCCTAATAACAGCAGAGGGGCTTCTCCACAGATGGGGGACGCCACACTCCCTCCCTCCATCCTTCCACCACCCCGGTTGCTGTTACTCCCCTTTGTTCGACTGGGCTGTATTAAGCTTCATAATAATATCCTTGTACCTGTGTGTTGGTGGCATCCAGGGGCAAACCTACCCGATAACTTTAGCTATGGTGTTTGCTGCCCTCTCTTCACTGTAAATCACATTTGATATAGTAGCATTTCCTTTACCCATCCATTTTGTTGCAGGAGGTGGGATGCTGTAGGAGTGGATGCTTTTGTTCAGTGGTGGTTTCCTGTGCTGTTAAGTGGCAGCAGATGGTCGCCCCGCAGTGAGATGAGCCCTGGCCATGGTCCTACTGGCAGGGGCAAGAGCACTCAGCTGTCCCTTGCATCCGAACTGGTTTTATCAGGAAAAGCTGGAGAACAAGATAAAGAATCAGATTTCACTAAAGCGGCTCCCCCTTTCCCCCGCAGCATCTGTCAGGGCCTGCTGGCTGAAGCACCACCACCCTAGGAGGGCTCCACATACCCAGGGAGAGGGTGTGCTGGGCCGTGCGATGCTTACTCCCGCTCTGAACAATACGGTTTTTGCCTTATGTTGCATTACTATGGATGCACAGTTTCCATGAAAGGATTTTATTTTTTCATGGCCACCTGTCCTTTGCAGGTCTCCCTTTGCTGTCCATGATGTGAGATTTCAGAGCTGTGAATGTCTGTTATCATTTCATTTCTGACTTTCTGCAATTCACAATTTTCTTTCTCCTACTCTCATGTTAGATTTATTCTATACTGAAGGTTCTCTTACATTTTAACAATAGTTGAGTTCAAGTTTGCTCTGTGCTCCTCTTCTGAGTACATACTTTTATTCCCTGCCTTCTGTCCATCTTTATATAGCACTCAATGTTAAAAGTTTTCTTATCCTTGCTCCACATTTGGTTTCTGACAGCCTTATCCTGGGCACTGTGTTGACACGACAAATTCCTTCCACTGGCAGCCGTTTTCCTGATAACATTAGATCTAGAGCTCGCCATCTGACTCTGCGAGCTCAGGTCTTCCTGCTACACAATGCACTCCAGCAGTACATTGTGTAACACAAAACAACTTCCATGGCATTCTCCCAAGATGTGCTGCTGGTTCTCTCTTTGGCTTATAAGGTAAAGCCCAAGCAGGTTCCCCTACCAGAAATATCCCAAAATTGATCACTACTATATCATTATTGCAAAATGATCAGTCAGAGTGACAGATGGCTAATTGGCAAGTACAAGTGGTGCCTCCAACTGTTCCCTGGAAGAGCCTTGTTAGTAGCCCCCCCTCCAACACCAGAAAGCTTGGATCACGGAGGTGGGAGTGACTGCAAGTTTAGTGGGGCACACAATGAATTAAACCACAGCATTGTGGTTTTCTTTGCTATGGCTTAATACTTCAAGCTAAACAATGCCGTTTAGAGATGAGTGGTCAATGAAGCTGCCTGGCATCAGCTCCCTCCTTGCACTGAGTGAGCCCGCATACCATCCATCTATGCCACAAACAACTTTCCCCCCGGCTCCCCCAGCAATGTGCGCTGGGAACACGGGCAAGTCAACACACCCCAGTTGCAAATTGAGACCTGACATTTTTGATGACAGCTTTTAACATAGCTCTTTGAATTTCATTTCCTGAGAAGGTTTCAGCCAGTGAAGCTGAGTTATTCATGCAAAACATATGCAAAAATGAGGCAAGCCCAGCAGATGTAATCACTTCTCGGAACATGAGCGAACTTTGGTGGAAAAATGTTGGCCGTTTTTCCCATGATGCTTGACAATTTGTGCCTGGGAAAGCAGTATCTGCTTCTGAACATGGACAGACAAAAGTTCAGGTCAAAGTAATGATGGGAAGAGGCTTTTCCTGCCTCTCAAATTGAACTTATTTTTTGTGGGTTCAAAAAAGCAAGACAAAGATTTTATGCTTTACTTGTTTATTTGGAGGTTATGCTCATTTGGGGGGGAAGTTATTTGCACGTCCCTGTTTTCTGGAGCAGAAATACTGAGATAAACAAAAAAAAAGGCTGGTTTTCAAATTTTCTGTCCTAGTTCAACCCACTAAACTTGAAAGAAAAAGCATGTTCTTATGATACTTCAAACACAAATTCTACCTGATCTTATTATGCAGCTTTTCTTTGTTAGAAGGGATGGCTGCTCTTGGAACTGGGCTGTTAAAGTTTCTCTCAGAGCTGTGTCTTGGCTAATTAATCTATACAGTCTAAGGAAGGATCTATTGCTTTAATAGCTAGTGTGGACAAAAATGGCACGGTGAGTTTTTTGTCTATCAAAATATTTGTTCCTGGGCAAATGCTGTGCTAGAATTATTGCATCTTCCTCAAATGCTGTTCTGACTTAAAGATGAAGGTGTGACATAAATCTAGAGGAACTTGTTCATCCACACTGTAGTTACTTTACATTTACATAAGGTAACTGAGAGCAGAAGCTGCGCCCTTCACTTCATGCACTTTTTCTTTCTAGTCACGCCAGGGTTGCCTTTTTATTGATTTCCCATGACATCTATAGAAAAACAGCTGAAATCTTTCAGTAAAGTTTCAGTGTTACAAACAAGTATCCCACTCATCATTGGACAGAGAGGGTTTCTGTAATCACAGATGATCAATGTCTGCTACCTCCTCACTGCTGCAGATACTTATATTTTACAGTAAAAATAATGTTTTTTTAAAGAGAGTAGAATAAATACATGGAATAATAAATATAATAAATAATACATCTATATAGGTGATTTGTTCTTGAAAACTAAGAAAATTTATTTTGCACATACTTACTACAAAATACTGATTTAGTTTTGCAATCAAACCCAAAGAACAAGGAGTCATGTAGGAGCTGTTTGAGTTCGAGGCTGTATATTTGTGGGTCCATCTTAGCTAATCAGCAGCCTCTGACTCTGCAGCATCCACAGTGTCTGATTTTGTTGGGTTTTGGTTTTTTTGATTTGGGAAAAAAATCACGGACAATTTATTTCCTTTTTTAACTCAGCAGAAAATATTTTGAAGGCTAGTTTTTGTCAAGCTGAAATAAAGGGCATAGATGCATCTCAGAGAGGCAAAGGTGATGGTGGGATCTCATCACCATAAAAAATTTTCACTGAAAGCTCAGCTCAAAGTCACTGAGAGGGAGATAAACCTGGGATGTTATGATCAGCTAAGACAGTCAAAATCCCAGTGAACAAAAAAACAATCCTCTTCCCATCTCCTCCTTCAGTTGCTTATTTCAGTTTCCAGTCAATTCTGATTTAAGAAGTTGTTTCTCAAGAAGTCGGTGATTAGACTGAATCACATCATTTTGATATAAGCCTACACTTCAGGGGCATCCAGCAATTGCAGTGTCGGCCACCTGGAGAGGTCAGCTCCAAACACCAGAGTCAAGGTCACAGCAACCTTAATAACTGAGATGGCTTGAATTTGGTGGAGCTCGGGAGCAATTTGAATTCTAATTTAAGCTCAAGGTCAGCTATACTAGACAGCCATCATCAGCTCTGAAGATTAAACATGTAGCATCCAAATGTTTAGGTTAAGGCTGGATAGGGACAGAGGAAAGTGAATCTTAGAATCAGAAAATGGAAATAGTATTCCTCATCCTGCAAATATTTTTAGATATCACATTTTAGCAGTTCACAGGATTTTCTCAGAGCTGGCAGATTTTCTTAAGGAAAAAAAGTAAAGGAAGAGAGAACTTTTTTCTCTCAAAGCCAAAATTACCTGTAAAGAGATAAGATTCAAAGGAGGACTCAGTAAAGATTGTGTTATCCTGGGCCCCAAAAAAGAGAAGCACAGTCTACCATAAAAGGGGGAAGCAAGAAAATCAGTGTCAGACATTCTTTCAAAAGGCCCTTCAAAGATTTTATAGACAGATGGATAGATAGAGCTCTCTATATATTCCTGCCCAGATTCAGATGTATGCTTGTTACAGTATATAGATGCACCTTAACTCAGAAGAACTATTTGAGGTTATTTACTTTGAACAAAAAAAGACACGAGTGAACCCTAGATAGCAAATTAGTCCTTTTAGCTGTATTCAGTGGTTCAGCAGCAGTGTGCAAACTGTAACGTGTGACTTGGGAAAACCAATACTTCTCCACCCCAAGGTAAACACACTGTGGTAACTACAGCTCCAGTTTGCCGCCAACTATAAGTTTTCTTAGATTAATTGCTTCAGTGCAGTAAAGATTGCTGGCTGTGACCTTTAACAAGGGTGTGGAGACACTCGAATGCCTTGAGCAGTATGCAACTTGCTCGTCACTCAGAATATTGTGATAGCAGAAAGCTTCCTGCTGCCACTTTTTGCAGACAGTTCTTCCCCATCTATGTGGAAGAATGTTCTTATCAGCAAAAGAGAAACCCAGCCGTCCCATCTGTTTATGTCAATTAGTCAATCAGTAATAACTTGTTTTCTCAGCACACTCCTCTCTTCCCTTCGGTGTGCTTCTGGGAAGGTTGTCCCATACCATGACATGATGGAAGCCATGAATAACGCTAACGTTCAACAAGACTGTGGCTTACATGATTGTGGTCTAGATGAGGTTCTGATAAACTCTCGATGAAACACCCTATTGTAGTGTCAAATTGTTGTGGTATGTCCACATTATTTCTGTTGTAGGACGTCTGTATTAAAACCTGCAGTGAGTGTCTGACAACCTTCAGTCTTTCCTTTAGAGTGCTGCTGAATTAATTTCAAGTACAGTCATTGTTGTATGGTAGGAAAGCACATCTCTTTAATCAATATAAAGATTGAACTGTTTTACTCAGCAGTCTGTCTTTTGCATTTGGGCAGAAAAATGTGGACATGCTCCTCCTAAACAATACCTACGCATGCCATGCTGGGGTGCTGACAGATGGACATTCTGTATTTACCAACTCCCCCCTGTGGTTTCTTTGCTGTGGGATGTGACATTCTTCAGATGTCTGTTTTATGAATGTCAAAGACCACATGGCTATTTTGCGAAGAGTGGAATTGTTAAAACAAAATCTTGGCCTGAGTCCCTATTTTAGTTTTTATTTCCTAAGTTCTGTTACTGAGACCAGAGCAGGTCTTTCCAAAAATGAACATTCCCTGTCAATATGGCACCTTTTAATTCCAATAATGAATAAATCTGGTTCTATACTTAATGTTTTCACCTGATCTAGTTTCTAAGCAGCACTGCCACAACAGGAGCAGTATAGGATTTTACTTGATTTATCAAACTAATGAGTTAGTTTTATTGTAAGTGATTAAATGTGTTTTACTTTTTAAAGCACAGGAACTGAAAAGAAATGCATTGTTACAATCTGAAAATAACTAGAAAGATAAGTTCATTAACTTGCCTACACTTGTGCATCATAAAAACCTTGTTAAAAATTACTCCCTAGACTGCTGTATTAGCTTCTTTATGAGGTAATTTCTCCATACAGTAATAAGATTTTTCTTTTACTCTCCAGTGCATATTAAACCCACTAATCTTCTTTTATAAACTATAGTTTCAGCCACTTTCTCAATTTACTCACTTTAAAGATATTCTCCTATTAATATTAAAGGTAGCAAACGCAGATACGAACTTTGCAAAACAGTCTTTCAGATTTATGGCACAATCTTATAACCGCATTGCAATAGCACAAAAGGGACAAAGCAGTAATTGTCAAGTATGTCTCATGAAAAACCAAACAATGTTTGTCCCCATAGAATTATTTTCCCATCACATTTATTATGCGAATGAACTATGGGCGTGTTTTCCCCTTTCTGAGCATAAACACAAAGTTTGAATATTCAGTTCACTGAAGTCTACACAATTTGCACGGATTAAGGACCTGCTTCGCCAGGGTGTTACCGCAGTTTTACAGCAGTATCCATGCCACCAATTTCAAATTAATACAGTCAGAGTAATGCCAGAGAGAAACAGGTTCTAGGTCACCAATTCTGCTTCTGTTAAAGCAGTGGCAAAATGTCCCTTGAGCCACAGTGAAGTAATACAACTGGTTGAGCATGGGCTTGAGCAGGGAAAACACAAATGAGCTATAAATTAACCTTTGCTTCGTTTCAGCTATAAAATAAGGCAAGTCTCAAAATTCCAATAAATAATCTGTGCACAGTGTACTGGTAATTTATTATTGTCCTGATTATTATCATCATTTCTATTATCATCTGAAGTGTGGCCATCCCTTGTCATGGCTCAGGAAGCCCTGGGGTTAGAAGCTGTGCAGGCTTCGAATAGCTAGTCCATCCTTGCCCTACAGTACTTGAGTCATATTTAAATTCCATACTGTATTTTGCAAAGTGCAAGAGCCAGTTTATCCAATACTTCTTTTTCTTCTTTTCAACGACATCCAACCTACTTTGGTTTTCTGACAAGAAGCTCCTGAGACTCGACATCATTTTTGGATGAGACAGGGGGTTAGGTAGAATATGGGTATGCTGGACAGGTAGCTGCACACCTGATGCTGTAGAAATAACCTGCAAGCACAGGTTTTTAATATAGGCATAATTCTAGTCATTAAAAGACACCTAACAATTAAACCGTATGCAATTATACTTAGCAAAAGATGTGACTAAACCGATGTGCTCTCAGACAAGGCTCAGAAACATTCTTCTTTCATTTAGGCTGCATCACTCACAGTGCTCCTCGAGGCCAGGCAGCTCGACAACCCAGTGCCCCTTCAGAGCATGTTGTGTGCTCCTGCAGCAGGACCCATCCCGTGAGTTGTGGGGCTGATCTATTATCCCATGAGTCAGTAGAAGTGGAGACAAAATGGGGGGGGGGGGGGGGGTGGGGGGGAGGGGGGGAACCTGTAGCCCTCTTTTTTTACTCTGCAGACTGGTACTGTCAGCATTGAATATATTTACAGGTAAATACTAAGGCTCTTGCTGACTTCTCTGGAGAAGCTGTTAGAAAGCCAAGGGATATCCAGGAGTTTTGTGCACCCATTACTAGGAAGAAGATACAGGTCTTGTTGGTCCGACACAAATACACAAATTTGGATGGCCATAATTTCTGAGGTGAGAAGACAGATACTTTTGGCTAATCAGATTTATATTTCTTCATAGTGACACACTATTCCTGCAAATCTGGAGTCAAGACATTGCAGTAATGCAGACCTCTAATATGCATCAAATATATGCTTTTAATTCAGCTAAATCAACATACCACTAAAGTCAGTGTAATCACTGCTATGAGTCAGAGATGACTGAAGAGTTAAGGTATAATAGGACAAGAGTAAGAGTAGAGCTTCATGTTAGTGTGATGTTTGTGTAACCTCTAATATTTTGGAAGGGAAGAACGGCCCTGTGAAGTTCTGCCCTTTCCCAAAAACACTTCCCTGGGTAAGTTTACATGTTGAAAAAGTCACTGGACTAATCTGCAACATATTTGTTTAAAGTTCTCCTCTGGCAAAATTCACACGAATGACATCATCACAACAGAGCTGCTCTGAAAACAGAAGTGTATTTACTATTTTAGAGGCATTATTATAAGTCTACTGATCACTATTGGAGAAAATTTTATTGCAAAGTTTCATTTGTATCCCTTAGATTTTAAACAGGCACCCTAGTAATTTGTTCATGCTTTCACTGTTGACTTGTTATAGAAAAACACACATGCAGTCAGACTGGTGCAATTTGATACCTTACAGCTGAAAAATTGGGAAAAAGAGTGACTCGTTGAAAACCATTGTTTAAAGATGTTCCCAGGAAAGGGGGGTGGGGGGGGGGGGGGGGAGCAGGGAAAGAACCAACACAAGCTTATGAAATGAACATCCAAGTGTGCGCAAAAAAAACAGAGCACATGTATTCGTTATTTGATATTTTCTGGAAAAATATTGCCTACATTTAATTTCCAGTATTATGTCATTTTTCTATTATTGGCACATTCCTTATTTCCAGGAATTGAACTTTATGGGGGGATGTAAGTTCCAAAAAGCTTATGAACTTTTTTCTAACACTTGTTACCTCCCCACCCCAGTAAAAATGCACAAATTCCAAAGCACCTGTCATTTTAGAAGTTATTGGATATCTTCTGATTGTTCATATGTTCTAATATTAATAAAAATGAATTATCTAGAACTGGGAAATGGAACCAGTCAAAAAAAAAAAAAAAAAATTAAAGTGCTTGAGTTGTTTTTTCTAACACTTCTCAGAATATCCATTTGCAATACTTTTTGAGTGATAAAAGCAGTAATATCTTTTAGCAATGGCTGTAGCATCTTGCAAATGTCTGTAAGAAAAAAGCAGTCACAGTTAAAATTTTCTGATTCAGGAGAGTAATACATCATTTTTTTTTAAATCTGTGAAGACACAGTAAGAGTGAACTCAATGAATTTGAGTCTCCAAAACCAAACATATTTACAAAGAATTCTCTTAACTAATCTGTACATTTAGTCAAAGATGCTATTTTATGATCCTGGAGGGAGGGTAATAGCGGCACAGACAGAAGCACACAGTGCTATGCACGAGAAATGCTTCATTTTCACATGTGCTTAGTCGAGGCTGGTAATAGCATTCCTTAAGGAAAATTTTGCCAAAGTACCAATTTCCAAGTGCTTAGGTGAATTCTGAACCTTACTTCTTTTTTACTTTGGGAAAAAAAATAGCCTTGAATTAGTACCAAATCTAAAACTTGGTACAGTTTCTCACAGGAGCACTGTTTAAAAAAGGAAAAGACTCATGCTGCTTCAGAGAGATTTCACTTGCACCTTTTCCACTCCACACAAAGAGCTGAAGCATTTCTGATGTAAGTAACATGCGGCTAATTTGCTATATTTATGTCACATTGATATGATACTGACAGTATTCACACAATGGAGCCATTATCCATTAAGACATATGTCTTCCTGGTGTCTGGGTATGTGCAAGGGTAAGAGGAGAACCTGGGCTTTTACAGACAGTTTGAGAAATTCAGCATCATAGGAAAATGGAGAGGTATAATAGGCAGAATTATCTCTGCCCACTCAGAGGTCATGAGAATGATTTTCAGACATTTAGCCTCATTTACACACAAAGATAATGTGAGAAGCAAATGCTCATTTTTATTTCCATGCATGGGAGAATCTTTAATGTTTACTGATTCAGGCAAGATTGAAGGAGCTTTGCTTTGGCCCCTTCCACTGAAACCGGTATAAATAATGGTTAGGGCTGTATTCCTACCAGTGACATGGACCCAAACCAACAGTCAGGTACAAGACAAAGACCAAAAGTTCAGGCACAGGGATGCATATACCACACAGGGGGCACAGAAACACCGCAACTGAATGATAACCCTTGTCAGGAAGAGATGTATTGCGTATCAGAGTTTAAATTGCTGTCCTTCCTCTCCGTATGCAAAGCTGTCCTTCTCAGCTCAGACACAGAGTACTCACAAAGTAATCTACCAGACTAACACCTTGTCTCAGTGACCTGTAAGAAGTTAGCTGAGTTACATTAATGGGTGATGAGCTTTCTTGACCTAAAGCACAGATGTTACTCTCTTTCATACATTTAATGTCTTATATGGGCGTCTTTTTAAAGGACCGAACAGTTCCCAACAGAATATTTGTACCAAACCTTTTAAGGTTCATTCACATTTATTTTCTTTTATATTTTTTTTTCACCCTTAAAGGTCATTTCACAAAAGAGATCAAAAGGAAGCTTTTCCATTCCTCCTCTGCAGGTGGCCAGCAGGAGATTAACTACTAACAGAGACTTCAATATATAAATCTGGATGACTTGTTTTACACAGCAATACAATGTTACTGTCATACACTGTGTTTGCATACATTAAATTGTATTAAAAACTGCCTCCCCTAATTTGCTTCCCAAAATGACTCCTCACAATTCTTTCCCCAAAATAGTTGATTGGAAGAAATCATCTGTTTTGATGTTTACAAAAAGGTACTTTGAAGCTGAATAAGTAATTCACTTTTCCCAAGAAACAGAATCTGTGATAATAAAGTCCCATAAGAACAAAATGTGCATCCAGAGTTGGCTGCCTTTGTCCCAGACAGGAGTTAGTCCCTGTAATCTTGTTTTTCCAATACTCTTCCTAAGTCAAAATTGAGGCTGAAGATGTAATAAGACAGATTCGAATGTGCTTTCCATGAGTTCTTGAAGCAAGACTGCTCAAAACAAACAAAACCTTATTCAACTGTCAAATAAAAATGTAACTCTCAAACCAAAAATGCTGCATTCACAGCTAGTGGAAAATTCAGAAGGTTTCTTTAATATATTTTTGATTCTGTTATCTGCTATTCAAAAAATTATTTTTAAAGAACCATTTTTTTCTGCTTGGGCAACAGTTTAAGTAACGTTAGCAGCTCCTGGCAGGGCTGAATACCATTGACTACTGTGCCCTTCAGCAGGTAAAACTGTGAATCTTCTCAGTTGCATTGCCCTATTTCTTTTAAGGTAGAGACTGGGGAAATAGTGAAGGCTCCTCTTGTAAAAAAAAAAATAAAATAAAATAAAATAAAAGAACGACTGAGAAAGATTCTGTGAAGAAATCAGCTGCTTGTATCGCCATTTGGCTTCAAAGCTGTAAAAATAGGATGTTCGCTTCCTGACCCAAGTATGTAGGGCAGAGAATAGAAATGGGAGACTTTTTCACACTAAAAAGAACAGTTAAGAAACAGATTGGCAGTCTCAGAAGGCAAAGTGATTATCAAAACTTGGAGATAACTTTCCAAGTTGTTATACACCTAAAGCGGGTCTATCAAATGATCTGCTCCTGCCCTAGACGTTTTAAATTGATCTTTCCCACCGCACTACCCTGGCACTGGGAGTGTGCTGTTAATACATCAATCAGAGTACATATTATCCCCAGACTTCTGAGTATTTAGGTAGTCTGCATTGAAGACAATTTCTCACTTTTCACCACTGCTGTTTCAATTAAGAGTGAATCCCCCCCCGCCCCCTTGTAGGGTCTACCAGTGAGTCCCCTGACTTATTGTGCAGATTTAATGCTGTCTTTTTATTTAAAAAAAAAAAAAAAAAGAAATCCATTTTTTTATCATGTAGTGAATGTTTCTTGGCAATATAAGCCATGCAAGACCTTTCCTTGTAGAGCCAGCATGTAATGCTCCAAGTTGGGCCAGGGACACGATCACTTCTGTTCATCCAGGACAGGCTTCAATGTCACAGCATGGCCAAACATGACTTCAGCTTGCACAAAAGGAAAAGAAAAGGTTCTCTGAACAATTATTATATGAAATGTGGGTTTAAGTGAACTATTCCAGGCTGGATTCACTTTTAAGGGAAGGTCAAAAGGGAAAGAAAAGGTGGAGAATAAGTGGGTTGCTCCCTCCACTTCCTAATATCTGTGTAAGATACTTGAGCCAGGGCTTAGGAGAAAGCAGTCTCCACAGTCCCCCCACTGCGAATCTGGGGGGGGGGGGGGGGGGTAAGGTTACGGTATGGTTACACCAAAGCAATCACTACAGGAGGGACAAGCTGTTGGGCTACAAAGAGGAAGAAGCTGGGAGGTCCAGTACTTGCAGTTGGAAGGAGAAGAGTGCCCAGTTTTTCTCACCACCACAACTCAAAACAACCAATGTCCCTTTGAGCTAGGAAAGGTTAGATGTTGCTTTCCAGTTGGGCAGAAAAGCCCAACTTCTACGTCAGCTCTAGAGACAGAGTTTGGGCAAACAGTATAGTGAATGAGGAAATACACAGCTGAAGAAAAATGGTAGACCGGGTTTTCCTTTTAAGTGGTATTTTGGCTTGCCACTTTGTAAGTGGTGTTAAACCAAGCTGTGTGTCACATGAGGCCAAACTGTAGCATGCCTTTAGTGGACTGGAGCTCTTCAACATGTTGTGTGACTCCACCTGCGGCCCCCATTACTCACTCCCAAGGCGACACACAGCCCTTTGCTTTTTACTGTTTGTTGGTTCTGAATTTCTCACATCTCATGTAGTGCGGTTGAGCCTGATCTATTGAAATCAGTTGGAAGACCCCTGCTCTGTTATGTTAGCTCTGGGATTTTAGCGCAAGGCATGCTTCCCTAGCAGAACCGCAGGTGTACCTCTAACCCCACTGCGACAGTGAGTCTGGGAAAGTCTCTAAGTGGTTTTGACTTTCAGTGAAAGTAGGTCACTAGGAAATCTGGCAGTATTTGGCACATGCTGCAGAGTATATTATCTGTGTTGTAAGGTACTTACTTAGACACCTTCAGAAGTCAGGGACAAACTGGTACTTTGTCATGATATTATAATACAGCTTAGCCTAATCTAAAACGTCCATCAAGACAACACTTTCAGTAGCATGAATGCTTCTTCATGGGAATACCGCAGTCAGGCAGCAATGCCCACAGAAACACTCAGTGCTGGCTGTGGTAGACAAAGGTCATGGTTAAACTAGGTCCTAAAGCAGTCTCTACCAGTGAGGGTGCTGAGAAGCCTTGACTGTGTTATTTTTTTCTTATTTTTGTCACATGTCCTCTGTGAAGGATCACACCATTTAAATACATTTTCTTCTATACCTGCACTGCACCTGAGGCATTCCTCATTGAATTCCAGAGCCACAGAATTTTGATAGAAAATACTTGACCTTATCAAAGTGGCAATAGGACTGGATTTTCAGCATTTTCTAGACTTATATGTATTAAATGACATTACTAAGATATCTGGTGCTTCTACTGTAAATAATATTTGGATTAAGCTAATGTTAATAGCCACTAAAAATACCTCACTAAGGCAGCAGGAAAGTGAGACAAATCCCTCTATTGCAGAATGGACAATATTCTTATCCAATTCAGCAGCAGAGGAGGAGATACTCTCTTATACTGGAGAGGAACTATTTTTAGGAGACATGGGGCCGCTTGGGAAGAGATAAAGCACAGGAATAAGTGTAAGAGGTTTAAGCTTATTAAGAAAGGGTATTTAAGATTACAAACATGAAATTAATGCTTTTTATTTTACTACTTGAAGACTAATGCAAATACATGGAATATCATGTGTTGCTGTAAAAATGCACACATGCTTTCTTGTAGACAAGCATACATGCTAGCACACACAGAAAGTTACTCTAACAGAAATGGCACAGTTTCATCCAGACCTTACAATGGAAGTACCATGGGATAAAGTTCCATCAGGCCATCCATCCCACAGATAGGATCCTGAGAAGTGGTCTGCCAGCAGCCAGCTACCAGCCTTGCTCTCATGGAGGTGTGTCAGAGAAGGTCTGGGGTGTCCAGCCAATGACTAGATAATCAATGTCTACCCAATTACACAGATCTGTATTTAAAAATTAATTTGAGAAAGGACTAATTGTCTCTGACAAGATACCTTGAAGAAATGTCTTGCAAAACTGATTTCTCTCCGATTTAACTGGTTATCTCAGCAAAGACCTGAATCAATCTATCGGGAGCAGATGTCGAGTGCTATAGAGGGACTAGATCTAAGAGCAGGAACTTGTAATCTTTGCATTTAGTTGCACTAATAAGAATAACTTAATTTATGTTAGCAGTTATATTCCTATCTGTACCAAAGTATTGCTGACTTTGAACATTCAAAAATCACTGTCAGTCACAATAGATATAGAGACTTTTGAGAAAGGTGATTTTTAAATCAAAAATAAAATTTGGCTTTTTTTTATTTGCCTTCTCAAGTTGGGCCTTTGGGATACATATTTTCAAGCCTTTCTCCTCAATCAAGAAGCAGTGAAATCTAATTTTTATTTTTCTTAATGGAAACTAAGACTCTTAAATGATCACATAGCTCCAGGAGTTGGGGCTTTAAGGAAAATACAAAATATTCTTAGATGTGCAGTAAAGTCAACATGAATAATGTTTTTCAAAGTCTGTCTCCAATCCAGAAAATCTAATGTTAAATTTGTTCAAGTTAGAAGTCACTTTACAAAGGGTGTTCAATACAGAAAATGACCCCATGCTTATTGCCAATTGTTATTTTTCTAATTAGTAGAGTTCCTCCGGTTAGTAGCTGGAATTGGTTTGCATACATCCTTCAAATTGCTGTAGTCAAGCCTCAAACTAGGAGCCTGAAAAGTAGAGGGTAGCAGAGTGATAATAGAGAGATTCCTGGTGGCTGGCTGTACATCCAGCAGTACCCAGACAGGAACCTCACCAAAAAAAAAAAAAAAAAAAAAAAAAAAAAAAAAAAAAATTTATATATATATATACACACACACCTTTTGCATCCCAGCCACTTGTATATGTTGTGCTGTATTTCTCCATGCTCTCACACATTGCTAAAAGACATTAGGTCTACAGCATAACAGATAATGTGGATTAGAATAAGCCTTCTTTTCCAGGTAGTAATTCCCAAAAGAGATATTCAATACCTTTAAGGAACAGTAGTAGACATAAGTATTACTAATTTCCAGGATCCCTAATGAAGTGCCACACTCGGTGTTCAAACATGTAGTTGGAGCAGGGCTTGGAACTTGATTTCTTTTCATTCAAAACTCCCTTTGATAATAATTGAACTGTTAACTAATTAGTATAAACGCTGTCTGCATGGAAAAGAATGATCAAAATGATCACAACTTCAAACAAAAATTTCCAAATACAAACAGAGGCAAAAATATCTTTTTTTTTTTTTTTTTAATAGAAAACAACAAATTCTCAACCTATGGAACAAACCACTTGACAGGTCCTTTCTATCACACCAATTCAAATTGGACGCACTGCAGCTTTTTGTGAACAGTCCGGCAATATATGTTACACTTGTTAGACCATTACAGATGTCACATCAATTGGTATGAATATTCTTTCATAGCCATCTCCTATTCAGTCAGTTCATGAACGACAGCCAGATAGCAGTCTTGTAATAGTTTACATCATACAGTTCAGAATAACTTTCCCCACTGTCTGGTCAGGCTGCTTTTCAGTCCAGGAGCTGGCAAGCATCAGCAGAGATGGGCTGTTGAGAAGACCTCGGCTACCATTTCGGGCTACATGAGCTTTGCAGAAAAGCTCAGGAGTCATCAGGTCCAATAAAAAATAACAGCAACTGAGTGTCACCAGATCGTAGCAGCGTCAGCCATTACACAAAGGGAAATATATACAAAAGCGTGAATAAGAGTGAGCTTTTATGTCAAAAAAGTAATGCTCCGGGTCACTCCTGCTTGGATGATTAAGCTTTTATAAGTGACAGGAGTATCAGATGAAAAAGAAAACAGTGTTAACTTCTGCTATCAAAAAAAAAAAAAAAGGCAGTAATGAACTCTGAAATTCATAATTGTTCATCTTTGTATTTGTCTAGTCTACGGCAGACCTGGGAACAGCCATGAACCATGACAACATAATACAGCGTGGAAATTGTACTGAAACAAGGTACTATTATTTGACTTTGTTCCTCTCCCTTTGTTCATACACCAAATCAAGAGAAATTGAGGAAAATTCAAAATATTCCAAAAATAAATGGATTGTAGATCTTCAGCTGTTTTAAATTAATTTAGCTGCACAGATTAAATTGATCAATATTAAACATCATAATGTTTCCACAGACTTTGTAGCAGGTGAGACTCTGCCTGCATTCTTCAAAAGTGACACTTTCCAGATTTAATTTTTGATTTAGAGCACTTAGACAGCTCCTGTTCTCCATCCAGGGAGCTTGAACAAAAACTGCCTACATGAGGCTGACTGCCCCCAGTCCCACAAAGCCACCTATGTTCTCAATTGGTCTGACTCCACTGAAGCTGATGGAGTTAGACTGATTTAGCAGCAGCTAGTGATACATGTTCACATATCATAGCCCACAAAAATGCTCATATTGTATCTACATCGATAAACTGTGGACTACTTGATAATACCAATTGCCTGCAAACCGTAATCACTCAGGCACCTAAGGAGGTTCGTCCTTAGAGATTTGCAACAGATTTTGCTCTTCAGTGTTGAAATGCCATGAGCCTAAAAGGAGAAAAAGAACAGTAGGAGTAAAGTGTGTTGGACATGCCAATAAATTAATGATAAATTATTAAAGCATGATTGGAAATATTGCCATTTTTCACAGCTGTCAGTTTAAGTATAAAAGCATCAGCACATTAAACTAGTTACTGCTTTTTCATAATTGAGACTTTAGCTTCTAGCTGTGCCCTGCAGCTTTTCATTAATCACTGGGACTGAAGTTCAAGCACAATGACAGCTTAGAAGGCATTAAATGGGCAAAGTATTTTCCAGGTACAGCTAGTAAAGGCCTTTTAGTCCTATAATCCTCAGCTAATTGTTTTTCAAAGTCTCTAAATAAAATCTGCTCATGGCGTCTCCTAGTGACAGAATTAGCAGCAGACTGGTTCTTTTTATCTTCACACTCTTTCTCTCACTAAAATCTATTGAGTGCCTATATGTTAGCTGTATATAACAGGTGCAAATGGATTGTGATATGTAAAACTGTAACTGATACTTGACCAAGGAAACATTGATTAGATTGCCTGGGAAACAGCACTTCCTGAATACTTGCTCTAATCATACCATTTAATTTGTCATAAAAGAAACAAGATGGCATGGAAGACTTCTGCACACAGCCAGCTTCCCTTTATATACAGGAGAAGGAAATGTGTGAATTTTAAAGTTCAGTGGAATTTGCATACTCAGTGCCCTGGAATAAACAGACATTTCCTCTGCCGTAGCAGAGGTTGTAGGTCCCCCTCTTGGGTTCCTAGTATTCCCCCCCTTTGCAAAGATTTGTACATCAGGACTTAATAGATGTGCCAAAACATTCTTTCCTTTGTATAACAAATTATCAACTGCATTGAGATTCATTAATTATGTCATCTAATTGGATTGAGGCAGGTGCAAAATACCTCAGATGAAGTGGTCACTGGCAAGAAGGCCTAAGCACAAGTTTTTCTATTAGAAAGCAGCATGTCTCCAGACTCCTGGAATTACTTTGTACTTATTGATTAATGGCCATAATTTATTACAGTGCAGAAGATCTTGCATTGAGTTAAATGTGTGATTAATCAATTTTCCATCAAATTATGAACAGCAGAACAGTTGCAAGAAAGAAAATACCAAGTGAATTTTTCCCATGGCATAGGAATAGAAGGTATGAGGACTTCTGCTTGAGGAGAACTAATAACTGTCTAGCACTTGTTTAATATTTCCTGCCACACTGATGAATGCTATCCACATAAATAGGCCACAGGTAACAGTGATTGAAAGACCACCAAATAGGTTTTATAGCTGCTTCTCTTATATAATGAAATATTCTTTAAGCCCATCTCAAAACAATTTATTAATGTAGAATGCATTTCTGCCTTCAGCCTGAAATATATCATTGTTAAGTCAACAATATTATATTAAACCGATAACTGATATTGTGGGAGAAAAAATCCCTAGGCAATGTAGAGATGAATTTGAGATTTTTGTGTACAGAAGCTCATTTTTATTTTCATCAGAAACACAGACATGTGACTAATTGATGTCATTTCTAATCAGCTAGTAATGCACATTACAAGTATAGCATGAGAACATTTGGGGCCCAATTGGAGGGGGGAAAAAAATCCCATGGTATTTCTATGTCTTTTATTGAGTAAAGTGACAAGCTTCCTTTCCCTGGTGAAGCAGCGTATGCTGTAGAGTTTTGTACTACCCTACATTTTCATAGGCCATTTTACTCTGCTATACACTGAAAAGATGCACCTCCCTCACTCCAGGAGAATGATATAAAATACAAGAAGACAACACTTGCTGGGGAAAAAAAAAATTAAAATAACTTTAAAAAAAATAGGAAAAGCAATATGGAACATTTGTAAAACAGAACTGCAAAAGAATTTTCTTAAATCTTTCTGTGATGGTCCAAATTTTTATTTTCAAATCGCAGTGTCACATTACTCACAGTGATTACAGAAGGCAGCTGGCAGCAGTGCAGTTCATTTTCTAAGGCAGGCAGGGTGTCTTTGCTATCTTCCCCTAGTAGCTCCCCAATTTCCAGGGTATAGAATTGAATCAGGCACATCCCTCTTGCTACAAACTAGAGGAAGTGGGTACTTGTGACTTGTTACTATTTCATATACACAAATTTCCTTTTTGCTGCACCTAACTTCCCAACTAGGACAGGGACCTTTCTTCTCTGCTTGCTGCCTATGCTGGCAGTGCTTCTGAGGTAAGGACATTCTTCTGTTTTTAAAATCATGACCTCCAAAGTGTCCTAGCAGACCCTGTAGATGGTACAAGGAGGCCATTCAAAAGTATGCTTATTTTCTGGATGGCCAAATGTCACAGGGCCAACTGTTTGGAAAGCAAGCATAGAACACCTTGAACTTGTGTTCTTTTAAAATGTCTCCAGTCTAAGCTGCCTGTAACACCTAGAAGCTGCTAAATTTTTTATGGCTTTTCTAGGGTCTATTGGAAAGGAATTGAAAGTGTTCACGCTCAGCAAACAGATGGTTATATCTCAAGACCCCGCCAAAATCAATATTCCTTCCTGTTTGTATCATCAACAGAAAGATAACTTCAATGGATATAAGCTAGATTTGTTGCCAGAAGGAGAGGTTAGAAATTCAAATCTGAGAAAAAATATTATAAAATACGCTTTCTCTTTTATAAATAAATTCTAATGTGGTATTTAATCAACAAATCATTAACTGCGGCATTAGGAATGTCAGATCTCACTTCATCCGCATGCTGGAGCATTGCCTGTGGACGTGGCAGATCTTGTTTAGAACTTGTACTCATGTTTCAGAAAACTCACCTTGTCAAGGAAGTTTCTTTCCCATTCATGGTTGCTTTAGTCCCAGGAAATGCAGAACACTTTCACCTACACTGTGTTTTTGTGTGACATCTGTCGAACGGGTGATTGTATTCCCTGTGCGGTTAGTGTACTGAACTTACCTCCCCTCTCCAAGGAGAGGTACCACAAGGAAGGGGATGGATGCTGAATAGTGATCCGTACTCTGCGATTCATCATGTCTGTGCTCATCAAGAAAGGTTTGAACATATTACAAAAAGCGAAGAATGTATGTTACTGCTACCATGGGAAAGTTTGAAACTGCAGTGCTGAAGCATACAGAAAGGCAGTATATAAGGAGCACAACTGTTTCACTGTGCAACAACATTTACACTCACAAAATACACAAACACATCTCTTCTAGGTGAGATGCTTGCGTGTGCGTGGCCACACACTCACTCCAAGAAGCAAAAGCCAAATTGCAGCAACTGAATATTTCTTTTAAATATTCTAAACACTCCCCCAGTCTCCCAACCCCCATTGATTCAGACCGAATCCTGGGGCCAGGTTTCCTATATGCATCCAGCAAGGTGAAAATAAATTGTCCTCATGTGCAGCCAAAGGCCCTGCCCTAGGACTTGGGGACTACAGCCTTCCCCGTGGCTGATCTGGGAGCCCAAACGGAGGAGCTAGCTGGAGAGTCAGCAGCTCCCTGCTAGCCCTTCCTCTATTCTTCTGATTCTTTTTTAAAATCTATTCATTTTGTTACTAATTAGAAGTCTGTTCCAAATAAGTGAAGACCCACAGGTGAACTCCATCTGAGAAAAGTCTTCTCAAGATAATAGTTGCCTACTGCAGTTTCTAAAATTTGAAGATACGGACAGCCTGAAGTGCAATGCTACAATATAAACCTAAAGAAAAAATCTTTTTAAAAAGTGCTACTACCTCTTTAATAAAACCAAAGGTGTTATATTAGTACTACCAGTAAGTTGTTTGGGATCTGTTATCAAGGACACTGAACTGAAAGTTCATTTTGGCGGCTTTGGGCATTAGTCTGTAGCATGTTCTGAACATGTGTAAGAATTTGCATTTGGTCACTCAAAGGAACACACAGATGTTTGTCTTGGAGATACTAACTCTAAATGTGTTTATTTTGTTGCTTTCTTCTTAAACCCTTTTATAGTTCTTCTGAAAATCTTTGTTTCAAGGTGCTGTGGCTACAAATGTAAGAAGGTGTTGAGGGCAAGGCTGCAGATGTTCCTCACAGCTTTCCCTGGCTGCTTAGGAGGTGCTGTGGGAAATGCTTCAGGCTGATGAAGGCAGGAGATCCACAGGGTCATGGAAAAGACCATGGGTGGAGAGGAGCCGGAGGCAATAACACAAGGAAGAGAATTACAAGTCTAAACTGGGAATGGCTTTAGGAAAGGACAGGCAGCAAAATCTGGTTTGGGGATGGAACATTAAAGAGTATGGGGTAGGTTTGTATTTGGGTGACTAAAGCTATTTCAATAGATGGCTGGGAGGCGGATTACTTCAACCACATGAGTCTATGTGCTTTTTTTGGAACAACAGAGTTGCAGAAATTGACACAATGGATACATGGCCAGATGGGGGAAGCAAACACTTTTACATCAGGAAAAAAAAAAAAAACCAAAAAAACCCGACAACAAAACAACTATATTCATCAGGCAGAATGACTCCATGAAAATCTCTTGAAATGAAAACTTCAAATAAATATTCAAAGTCATAAAAAACACAATCTGTGTGTGGTATCTCAGCAGAGTAATATCAGCACATCTATAGAACTATCTTGACTCACATAAGCTGAGAGGCTCCTAAATAAAGTCAGTACGTCACCTGGAGTACATGAAACTAATGTATGGATATCATCACCCATGTTAAAACCAGAATTAATTAAGTCCCTTAAAAGCATTCTGCTTCAAAGAGTAAAATGCATTTCACATATAGCTTCTTATAGATATACAGATTTCCAGATCTTAAGTGAAAGTTAAAGTTCCTTGAGGAAACTTATTATTAAATAAAGTCATGCATGCTTCTCGCAGTTGTCTCATGAGCTGGGAGGCAATATTTTATAACTAGGATTTCTGAACAATGACTCCTCTGGCAATTTCTTCTGGAACGTGCCTGTTTACCTAGTTGTGTCATTCCGAATGTCCATTACCATTTCAGATCAAATAATTAAGATTTAGCAACCATATATCAATAAAAATGAGGTATAGTAAAAAATGTTCGACCTGTGGCTATTTCTAGGTCACGGCTTCATCCCCAAAATACTGAGGAGGACGATGTGCTACCCTTGGGGTGGCTGATGGTCACGTCCAGACAGGATGGAAGTCACCCACTTCAGCTTCTTTTTCAGCACCTTCCAGCCGACTGTGTCATGCCACCGCAGGTTCAGACGGTTGTTAGCTCCGTCCCCTGCTGCTGTTTGGAGAATCTTATCTAACTTTTGCTTTAGTCCTTAAGAACTTAAGCCCGTGCTTATGATATGACAGACACCTCGCTGCAGCCAGGTCCCTGGAGGGAGCAAGTTCCCCCGTGCAGCCATTGCACCCTCAGACTCTTGCGGGGAGTCCAGCAAAGGCGAAAGGCGGCTCTGCAAACCTCGTCCTGGCTCCCCGGGATTGCTGCCAGCGGAGGCTGTCCAGGGGCAGGGCTGCGGCAGCCTCTGCCCAGGCCTCTCCCCTCCTGCTCCCCTCCTGCCTCCCACACTTTTGGCACAGGCTCGCCTGGCTCCCGGCCCCTGGCACCGGGAGATGGGCAGGTGGTTTGTGCTGCTGTGACCTTGCTCCAAGCAGACTTCCTATCACCAGGGGTCGGCAACCCAAGGAGCGGAGCCGGTCCTTGAAATGTAACCTCTGACTTTTGGGGGAGTATCGCACCGATTGCCGAGGTCTGAAACAGTCTGTCTTTGGGCGTCACATTCAACCTCGGGCACACACAAAATGCACGTGCCAGTTTTAGAGCCTGCAGCTCTAAAAATCCCTCTGCCTACTCAGCTAATTAAACTAGCATTTCTAAGACAACTGGCACACCACTAGTGAAGCATTCTGCAAAAATGGAGGGAACAAAATTATCTGCAGCGCTCTCAAAGGAGCGTGTTTCCCAGAGAGCATGAATGAAGGAGATAGGCCAAAAAATGGTGCATATAATGGCAGCAAACCACAAGCATGTAAATATGCAAGACGATCATTTCAAGGAAAATTTTAAGCCTCATTAGTAAATGCTTTTTTATATTACTCACTATATTTACAGAAGACAATGCAGGACAGCTAACGAGGCAGAGTATATCCTGGGGTGCCAGTACACTGTGCTGCGAGGGGCTGTCAGACCAGTATTAGACCGGTTATGTGTGTCATCCCCAGTTTCAGTGGGCTCTACCAGGCAGTATGTCCTGGATCGACGGCTTGGGCAGCATCCCACACCCGGTGAAGTCAAGAGGAGTCTTGTCATTGACTTTGGCCAGTCCTTGCTCCCCGACGCTCAGGGAGAAGGCAGCTATTTGTGGTGGCTTCCTCAGACTGATGCCATGCTAGGTCACATGGGGTTTGCTCCGGGGCAAACCTTCAGGGTATAGGGGAAGAAAACAGGGGGTGAAGGTGAGGAGGCTTCCCTGAAACACTTCTTTCTGCATCCAGGGATGGGATAAAAAAATACAGTTCTAGTACAGAGGATATCTTGTTATAAAATTATTTTTCACTTTCCCTTTGGCCAACAGTAGCATTAAAGAAAGTTGATTTTTTTTTCCCTGCCATCCATGAGGTGTTCATTATTGCAAACAGTAGGAACTCAGTCTCCAAAAATATATTTGGATCTTAAGAAGAATAACATACGGACTTTTAAAGTTTGGACATCCATGTTAAAAGAAAAATATGAGTGGGCTTAACTGTAGTTCTTATGTGAAGTTTATATGTCTCATACATTTTTTCATATGGTTAATATCAGTCAAGCATGGTTGATATTCTAGTAAGGCAGTTTCTTGTTATTTTTATTCAAAATATCCTCCTGAAGGTAAGTTAAATGCTCCATAGTCCCAAATCTAAAATTAAATTTTAGGAAAAGGCCCTCTAAAAATGGCCTATTGTGTTAAGCCATACATGCTAAATGTTATTCCTGGCATGATGTGTCACCACAAGTAACAGAATTAATTTTTCTTTTACAGAAATTAGTAATTAAATAAACATAATATAAAACCTTACAACCAACTTTTCCCTGCAGTAGCAAAATTTGGACTGGGCTAAAAAGCCTGAGGAAAGTTGTTATCATAAAAGAATTTTGTTTTCAATTGCACCCGAGCTTAGCTTGGGCCAGATCACCCTCCTTTTGGAAAAAGCAAAGAGCTGGAACCGTGGGGGAGTTTCTGTTGCAAGGAATCCATTACGGCATCATGCTAGACAGGAAATGGGAGAACAGCTTCCTTATGGCAAGGGAAAGCAGGCTAGCCCAAAGGACCCTAAGCAAGCCACAAAAGCCCTGTGCTGATCTGAGCCCCAGACTTGGTCCTCCAAGACTAGCCTAGAGACTTTGGGAAATGAGGCTGAGCGCTATCCTATGCAAAAAAGGGACACCTGTTCATCAAGAGACCTTTCTGCACATGTACCAAGGGAGACATCCACTGTGAACCAAGAGCAATCAGAAAAGAAGTCAGAACAACCCTAGGATGAAAGGGCACCAGTACAGTGCTAACACGGCCTCGTGGTTTGTACCTTTTGTCTTTAAGATTGCCATTCAGCCATTTTATGTCCCTTAAACTCTCAACTGCCTGCAAACCATATTTTATCCCTTCCTTATCAAACACTTTGTGGTTACACTTCAGGCCAGATCTAAGCAAAGATATTAATCATCTGTCAAATAAAATTGTCAGTCTGCTCCAACCTTATTCTTTTTCAATAAAGATCAATTGAAACAGTGTGAAAAATGCCAGCAAAGTCAAATCTTTTAAAAAGAAAGCAAAATGAAAGAACTATAAGTTGTGGCCCACCCCACTTTAAAGTAACTTTTAGCTGTGGTTTTGGAATTGGACATATCTAAGCCAATAGGGGTGGTAGTTGTTATTATTTATTGCTTAAATGTGAATCTTTGTTTTCCTTCTAATATGCCTTATGGAAGAAAAAGAGACATCTGTGCTAAAGTAACCAATCTTTATGGGTGGGGAAGAAACCATCTGGCTTAAAGTAACCCGTCCGTGTTTCACTAATTCTAAGTCAAAGAGCAATAGCTGCATGAAAAAAATAATGGTGTGTTCTTTAAATTAAAGCACTGTATTTGAAAATGAGTATTCTAATCTTTTAGTACTACATCAACTTTATTGACAAATACGTCTCTTTACCAAAATCATACTGTAATGCAAAGCTGATGTGTGGACAAGCTAAATTCCTATTTCTATTTTAAGGTTTATCGTACAAACATTGAATAAGTTTTGGACACATAAAAATCAGCAAGGATGGCTATTGTTGTTAGAGTGCTGAAACCACCCAAACTGACTTCCAACTAAAAGTCAACAGGATTTGTACACTGAAATCTATCAAGTATTTTTGAAAAAGTTTTATTGGAGCCTTTGCCTTTCAGTTGTTGTTGCCTCGCTGCAAGAATCATCTGCCCATCTTCTGCGATCTATGTAAGTGTGTAATTGTGTCACTGGGTTACCCACTTGCCCTCCACTCAGGCAATAATTCCCTACTCCCATTGTCAATATTCCATTTCCTTCTCCCATAAGCAACGTGGCATTGACTGTCCTCTTAGATGTACCAGCAAGACTGCAACCCTCTCTGCAGCCCATCCGTTCCAACAGTATCTTTCTAGTAAGATGCTCACAGTGGCTTATACCCAGGTTGAGAGATGCTCAGGAGCAGAAAAGCTCTTGGGACACTTAACCACATTTCCCAGCCCAGACTGAGTGTCCTTGTACTGCCAACAGCCACAGAGGTCACTTCTGTTTGCCTCCAAATGGCATTTTCTTCTGTCTCAAAGAGCTTTAAGTCATCTCAGCCTGTCTTTCACGTGAATTAAGCATCTGTCCTATGATGCTGTTAAAATACCAGTTGCTACCCAATGCTTCCTACTTCCGTGACCTCATTTCTCTCTTCTTTTTCATTATCTTACAAGGTAGGTTGCAGAGCAGGGAATGAGCCATTCATCCATGAAAATAAGTGCCTGCAATCTACCCTGAAGCAGCATCTGTGGAGAAAATTTTAGTTTTTGAGGAGCAGAGTAACATCAAAGATGCGCTCTGAAGAGGTCTAAGCAAGGGTGATGTGTTGCCTTCTCTGTGCTGTGAGAAGAGAAGGGAAGGGTTTAAGACCAGCATAAATGAACATGGATGTATAATCTGACTATTTGAAAAGTTCTCTCTGAGAACCCAACTATCATTCCTCAGCTCCAAAGATGCTCTTTGCCATAGTGACAATGGATCTAGTTAGTTGCTAGATGATGCCAAGTTAATGAGTAATCCTTCTGCCTTTTGATGGCCTAAGCCACACCTTGAGTTCTTCCTTCTGAAATTGTGACCTACATATTCTTGTACAAGCAACATACTTCGGTGAAATTCTGCTTGACCACTGCACCTTTAGTCCCTCCTCTGAGAAGCCAAAGCCAAAATTTAGATCTGATATTTATTGCACAAAATTCTTCAAAAGTCAAACAGCCTTTCCATCACACTTCTTGAGGTACAAAAGTACCATGGAAAATTATTTATTGAAATGGCTTGGATCCAGAACTATGCACAAAATAAATATTCATATCATCATTATTGCTTGGTTTTGACTGCTGTTCTCAGGAGGCCATAACAACCTAACTATGACTAACCTGGCACAGGCCTTGCATTGACAGAACTGCATGTTTGTTCTGTTTTATACTGTCAGTGATGTATAATCAATTGCTGCTGCTTGATTTGTACTGCCTATGGCACTAGGGAAAATTAAAATTAGCATAAATTATAACATTTAACCTTTCAGTACTAGCATGAAATGATATATAGGTAAATGGCAGCGTAAAAGAATCATTTCCACAATGTACCTTTCAAAAATGCTTGCAAGTGAAATGAAAGAAGAACTTATGACAATGTTAATTAACATTACAGCATCTTAATGGACTCATTTCACTGTACTGTTTTAAAAATGAAAAATAAGGTTATTAATCAGGTGAAATCCAACTGAGAAAAGTGCTATCTGGATGTCTTCTGCCAAGTGGAGATTTTGCCATGAATTCACTGTCCGTGTGGTGTTGCCCTCCCTTGAGCTACATATCAGGATGCAGCAGCTTCAAAGGACTGAAGAAATAATGTCCTTTTCTGATGCTCTTTGGTCCTCATATTTAAAGCAAATGTTGGGACAGAGTTGGTCTTAATTAAAAATAAATGTGTTTCACTGATGCTTCCTGAGGTATGCTGAAAAGTTGGGCTAAAGTAATTGCAGTTTGTTGTCAGGAAAACACCTAGCTTTTGAAGGAACACTATTACAGCTCATATCATTCATGCTATAGTTCTCTTTTCTTTTTAACCATATCTTTTACCATTCAAATAATGTTTTCTTACACTTACAGTTATTCTTAAATCAAGAAGGGGAAGAACAATACAATCTAATCCCCTCGGTTTTTAACAAGTGAAAATGTGATTGAAAGGTGAATATAAATAAATATAAAATGTATTCAGATTTCCACGTAGTTTTATTCTTTTCATGAATGTATACAGCAGTTAAAAAATACAGCAAGTGATCTAATCCCATTTACTTCTGGAACATATAAAGGATAGCCATAAACCTAGAGAGAGACAGACAGATATATGGATACACAGACAGGATAACATTTTCAAGGTTTCTGGTGAGAGAATCCTTGCAACAGATGTATTTTTTAATTTAGGATTTTCAGTACAAGCTTAGATCATTCATAATTATACCCTCAGACAAGGAGGGGGGTATAAATAAACTTTAATGGAAAGGAAACAGTCTGTAGAATAAGCATTTTCTTTGAATTGTAACAACCCTTTGAATTTAAAAAAGAGGCTTTCCTTGAGGGACTGGGTGAAAAGCAGTTAAAACACGGCAGTCCTTCCCACTTTCTTCTTTGTCTGAGCAGATGGCTGCTGGTCAGCAAAGGCTGAATTCGAAAAATACGAATTTTGTCAGGCTGATTCTGACCCTCAAACTTAAAACAAATGACCAGAGCAGAAATAACAACAGCAGAGGGAGGCAGGAAAGCAGACTGGTCTCCGAGATGTGGTGCTCCTACTGAAGAGCTGAAAAAATTATACGGAAACTAATAAAAAGCAATACTAGAAAAGTAGCTCAAAGAAAGCAATCATAGGACCTTACTGCTCCAGACTCTGGTCATATACAGGCACTGGGACTTCCTCAAGCTGTAAGGATAACAGCTTTAAGCCTCAACAGAGGGAAAAGGGGTGCCTGGATTCGGGCCTTTTTGCTTGGGGCTCTGATAATCCAGAGACAAAAGTCGATAGTGAATTCCAGAGCAGCAGCTGTGATGTTTCCATCTGGGGACCAGAAAACATCTGAATGAATGAGAGAAATGATCTAACAATCAATAACTTTTTTCAAGGCATCACAAGAAGCCTTTGAACAATATCACAAGAAGGAAAAAAAAAAAGAGAGAAAAGCTGTTCTAATGGAGGGGAAAATGAACCCACAAACAAGACCAAATTGACATACAGTATAGCACTATGTTCACAGGAGTAAAACGAAGAAGAGTCTGGGAACTGGGAGTTTCAGCCCAGAAAAACGTAGTTTAAACTGTTCGTAGCAAGCTTGACTGTGGAAAAAATTCCACTGGTTGTGGCACGGAAGAAGTGTTGCTTCATTTAATAGAAGTCAGTAGATCTTCCAAAGTCGAGCTTCATAGATTACTAGACCAAAATTTTGTTCTATTATGCAGGCGACTGCACCTTGATCAAAGGAGAAAGGTAAGATGAAAGATCACCTGTCTGTTCGGGGGGCAGGGGGAAAGGGTCAAGAAAGAAAATGTAAGTAATAAACCCCAGTTCCTGGTTCTTTTTCCCGGTAGTCCTTACTGGGACGGTAGTGTCCAGACTACACCAGCAAAATTTTATATACTGCCCCTCCAAATGCAGTGCGGGGAAAGTAGGGGATGGTGAGCTGAGACCCTCTCTTGTCATCTGAGACCTTTCTCATACAGAAGGTGTACGCTGGAAAAGCAGACAAAGGAAGAAAAAAAAACCCAAAGCCTATTTCAGACCAAAGAGGGCTCAACAGCACAGCAACCCGCGATAGGAACAGAAATCAGCTCGGGTATTCGAGGTTGAACAGAGTTCTTTTATAGCTTACAAATGGCTGAAATCATTTGTAGGATTTAAGAATTTGCTGGTCTTGGTTAGTGTCCAGAAAGTCAGGAAACAATAAGAAAAAACAGCTTTTAGATGTACTCCTGGCTTAAATATTTTCCAGGGAGTGTGTTTATACGTTGCCTAGAGATAAACTTCAGCACAGAGGACTGATGCAGATGTAAAGTATCCATCTCCCTGGCAAGGTGGGATATTAAATGGAGGTGTTGCAGTGGAGTAAATAGGACCTGTGTAATTTTTACTTAGTGCCACTGCCTCACTGCTTTGTGGGAACATCACAAAATAGCTGCCAAGCCTTCTGATAGATGAGCCTTCTGGCAAGGTAACTGCTAAAGGAGCCACAGTTTCATAGAATAAAATCCAGCAGGCTTAAAAGTAATTAAAGCGAAAAAATTATTTGGTCAATCTCAAAACTCCTCCTCAAAAATTCAGTGGTAATATTACTAATATTAAATTCTCTTGGGCTTTTCTATGTGATTTTTTTATTTATATATAACCATTGTGGTCCTATAATGAGAAATGTAATCCATATTTTGCCTTTTAGTCATATAACTGTAATATATTTTATGTATAAAAATAACATATATAATGTCTAGTCCATATAATTATATGCAAAAAAATCTCAAAGGCAAGTGAAATTTTGGGTTCTGCCAGAGTTTGCAGAGAGTCTGCAGGGAATGGCTTCCTCATTTAATTCATCTGGAGTCCAGAAAACACTATTCTTCCTTCACGGGGAAATTACACGTCTCCAGGACACCCTGGATTTGCCTTGAGTCTCCAACATAGTGGCCGGTGCACATCTTATCCAGGGAAGAGACAATTCTATTACAACATACAGTAACCTCTTAATTATTTTGCAGAAGTGTACAAGTTTGGAGAAATGAGAAAGGCAGCTCACGGCAGCCGGGCGCCGGCAGAAGGCACGGGCTGGTGCGCGAGCCCCTGGCGAGCACGGGTCAGCGGGGTGAGGGCGAGCAGGGAGGTCGACTTCTGGACGGGGTAACAGGAGCTCCTGCCTAAAGACCAGAACTGTTCTGCCTAGTAAGCATACTGGAAAACACTTCCTTGAAACACAGTTGAAAATAATAGTCCTCATATTTTATGTCAATGGGTAATTTCAAAGATAAGCCACAGCTCTGTGTGTATTTTTATGAGGGTAGGAAGCAGGGAATGAAATATTTCAGAGCACTAGAAGATTAATATTACTGTGGGATTCAAAAGTTCTGCTGTAGAGTTTAAACACTGTTGTAATGAAATTTGGTCTCTCTGTGCTGTGAAATACACAGGCCCTAATTATTTCCTGACATTTCTCACACAAACACGACCCCAGAATAGTTTATCACGTTAAATAATTTAAAAAGCCATGGACACATGAAACGTCATCAAGTATATGAAATATAAAAAAGACATCTTTGTGAATCACCTGAACTCTACAACCTTCCAACCTCCCCCCGCTATAAAAACATAAGTTAACAATATTATGATTTTCTATTTTTAAATGTAGGCAATTAAGAAATGCTGGATTTTATCACATGGGATTCTGTGATCTTTCCAGAATGGATCCAGTCTTGGATGTACAAATTATGTCTTACAACTAAAGATATAATTCACATGTTTAAGGCTCCTGAGATGTTTAATTAATAATGCTCTGAGTAAATGTGTTTTTAGAGTCTATGAGCCATTACCCCTCAAAAGCTGTACGTTTGTAGCAGGAATGTTGCTGTCGTCATGTGGAAACTCATCAATGCCTATTGACATCTCTGTTTAATTGCAATTTAAATCATGATGTATTTCATTAGATCTCAAAATGGATTACAATGCTCCATTAATTTTGTAGTTATGTATGGGAAAGATCTCGTAGTGACTCTATGGGTCATAGATAGGCCTCGGTTTGTGAAGGGAGCTCCTATTGACATCAGTGTGAGTTCTGCACATGGACTGAAGGCACGACACGGCCCATTATTCTCAATTTTCCATAGTACAGTCTCTGAGAGAACACATCACAATAGAAATTGCTTATCTAGGATGCACCAATAAATATATTCCAGGTTTATTTCTTCTCTAGATTGCAAAAATTCAAACAATTTCTGTACCCACATAGTCACACTTTTCCTAAATGGTTATTGTCTCCTTTTTTATTCCTTTCAGCTATAACATATAAAACCATCCTCACAAAAAGAATCTGCTGATGAAAAAATATGTCATTTATATTACCAGAAGAAGAAATCAACAAAAGATCTTAGCTAACTCCAATCGGGAGCTCTGTCATTGATTTCAGATAAAGACAAATTATTCCACAGAAGTTTTCTGTTATTCTATTTCACAATAGTGAGAAAACATATTTTAAAAAAACCTTAGGTATATGTTGGCCAAAGATAGACTAGCAAGCAGTAGAATTTGAAGGGTGTGTACATTAAGGAGAGGTAGAGCACAAGGGCATGGTGAGAAGCAGGGTATAATTAGGAATAATGGTGTAAAACTTGGTAAACAAAAATATAGACAGAGTATCAAGAGGAAAAATTGTTACACTGAGACCTCTTAAACTGTGAAAGTAAGTAAAAATAGTGGTGATTCTGTCCTCTGTGCTACACATGTGGAGCACCGTAACGCAACGTTAGAAGCAACTGATGTTTGGTTAATGACCTCCGACCCTGCAGCTTTCATGCCGTGCATCAGGAATGAACTCCAAGCACTTAGGGCTCATCTAGACCTTGAAGATACAGTCGTCACCGGAGGCACGGCAGCGCTCCTCCCCACACTGAGCTGCACGCCACCAAAAAGGTGGCGATCGTGCTCAGTGCTGTGCTCTTCTTTGACCCCATTGCCTACCTGTGGAGTGGCAAACCAGGCCTGTATTGAAAGCTAATTATACAGCATCTTAGCAGGAAGATTTCAGGCATACTGAAGATTTTTAGGTCACACTCCATAAGGAGCACAGGTGGGTTCAGTTCAAGGCAGTTTAGCAACATAAACAGGGCTCAGTCCAAGAAAAGGGAGCGATTCAAAAGCAGAGAAGGAGAGCAATGAGCTAGGAAGACAGAGGCAGCTATTACCCTATCCCTTCCACAGAGCTGGCTCTCCACATCATTGGCACTGCGTGCCCGAGCATCATGGCCCTTCCTTTGATCTCCACAGCAGTGCCCAACACGACTGCTTCTTTGCCTATTCCCAGCAAGGCTCATCTTTTTTTGTGGAAGTCCAAAGACTCATGGCATGCACACAGCAGCACCAAGGTACAAATGCTGATCTTGTGTTTGTTTGAGTGTACGTTGGAAAACCAAGACAGGCAGGAAGCTCTAGCTAATACTCAAGTTCTGTTTTACTAAATCAGAGGAAACTAAGGCATGTTTTTAACCAGAAATAGATACTGCTTAAAACTAGGACAGAGTAATATTAAGAATGTAGACACACAAAACTGAGGAACCACAGAAGTGCCTTTAGAAGCATCAGGAAAATCAGTAACATTTCTTACATTTTCAGTCAGCACATTCATCAATAACAAAAACATCCTTGATCCCCCTACTCCCTCCAGAACAATGTTTGCACTAAGTTCTTCTGGTAGATATTCTTCAGAAAGACAACGGTGCACCTCTGATGTGAGTAGAGGTCTGAGGACAGGTATGTGGATCCCTGAGCCACTTCAGAGTCCTCTTGGATGACACCACTGCCCATGCCACTCTGAACCTCATTTCCTCTGATTAGAGCAAATCATTATACTGACATTCATCATCCTGATCCAATGAAACCTGACAGTAAAGCTGAAGTTGTCCTGACTCCCCAAAAGCTTCTGAAAGACCCATGGCTCTTTTCCTCCTAAGTTTGAAGATGGGCTCATTAGGGATTTGGGAAAGACCTTGCTTGTGTAAAATGTACATCATTTAAGAATTACACAGGGAAAAAAACAGTGGACCCTGACAGTCCTGGGCTATTTTCTATCTATTCAACTGGTGTCTTTCCAGTTCTGTATGGATAACTCATTGTTTACATATTATGTTGAACTTGTCAGTCACTGTGGTCTGGATCAAAGAAATTGCCGTGTCTCAGTAAGTTGCTATAAAGGTTTTTATGAATACTCTTGATGGACTAGGTACTCCTGTGCTGAAATATCACGCCCACATCTTCAAGAAAAAAAACCCCACCAAACACTAGTAGAAATAAACAGACAACATGGAAAACACAGAATAGCGTTCTGACTCATGTAAGAATTTTCCTCAGTCACTAATTCCATTACCACCATTAACTCCAGCTGGAAAATGGAGGTTTTGAACACACCCAAGAAGAACCCATTAAAGGCTGAAAAAGTCACTGCATCTATTTAAATCCACGTCGTCTTGTGCAATCCATTTTCACAGAGTACATGCCGAGCGTTGTGTATGAACCATCAGATACAAAGTGATGAGTAAGACAGGAAGTGCAGAGAAACCTGATGTTGGAATACAGGGAGGATTAGAGCTATCAATTTACTCTCCCCGTGTAGCAAGAGTGAGGATAATGCTGAACTTAAATGCTTAGTATACTTCCTTGTTAAGGAAGTTAAGCACACTAGAACCAACTACTACTCTCCACTGAAACTCTCCTCAGCCCTTTTTATCTTGTGTTGCAGAGGAGGCATAGGAAAGTTTTGAAAGGTGCTTCCTCTTAGTGTCAAGAAGCCCCCTCGTCCTCACCTTCGTCCCAGCCCCATTGTCCCTGCTTCTTCTCTGTGCCAGCGCCTGGGAAACTTGTTCCCTTCTCAGCACACTCATCACTGGCAGAGCTGGCTGGGAGGAGCACGCTGCTGAGCTGTAGGACGAGCAGAGGAGTGGAAGAAGACTTCAGTTCTCTTTCTGCTCAGGTCAGTGACAAATTTCTGTAGAATTGATGGCTGTCAGAAAGAACGTCCTATCTTTTGGCAGTGCTAGGATGGCACACTGGCTACCTTTCAGCTGCTGTACTCATTGTGAAGGTAAGGCACCAGCCCTTTCCATTCTGGAGTTTCTTAAAGTGCAGATTCTGCCCTCACTTTAGGTCAATGTCATTTCACAGTGCAGGATACACCTGGGACCACCAAAGTCAGCCTCTCATCTAATCAAGACAGAGATGAACTTTATGGGAAGTCCATGCACACTAACTAGTAGGTAGAAAAGGGCCACTGGAGAGTGTGACAAATCTGGGATGGATCCTCTGGTCCACACAACCCCAAGCTTTCTCCTCCCCTAGCAAAGGGACCAACCAAAAATGCAGGGGAAGAAGGGTCCTCACTTCAGGGACATTCCACACATTTGGAACAGGAATGGGGGAAGTACGAGGTGCCAGCATGGGGGGGGGTGGGGGGAACTATCCCTATGTATCTAAGTGTTAGCACTTGGCACGCTGTAGCTGGGGTACATGAGATCCTGCTTTCTGCCAGGCAGCAGAGTCGTGGAGAGATTAAGTCTGTTTCCTTGCAGTCCATGCAAACACACATGAGCACAAATTACGTAGTGGGCCCCATCAGAAGAGCAGAATCCTTTAGGTGGCGCATAGCTATAGACTAAGTTTGGGAGGTAAAACTTGTATTTCATCATATATTTTTTAATTACATTGAAATATTTACAGAGTTTCTATTTCATGAAGAAAGTGTCTTCTGATTTTTCTTTAATGACTGTTTTGAAAAGACAGTAAATAAATGACCCTCTATTGATCATGAAGCAACAGAGTAGTTAGTACTTTTGATACATGCAATTAACATAAAAGGATAATGTGTGAAATGCATGAAGTATCTGCATCATGAGTGAGCATTGTCATCAGTAGTCTTGCTTTTCAATAAAGAAAAAATTGTTTGGGGAAGTTGGTCAAACAGCTATTGCTATTACATCCACACACTGCTGATTTCTAATACTTTTTATAAAGATCAGTAATGATATCGTATTAGAGTGATGAGACCAGAATTAATTTAAATAACTTTGTGCCTGATTCATGAAAAACAAAAAAATGCCTCCACAGCCAGGAGCCATTATTTCTGTAATTTTTCTATGGAAAAGTCATGGTCTGCATTCAACTTCCAGTTCAAAAAGAAAAGTTTTCAATTTATACAGATGGGGGTTTATCTTTGCAATCAGTTCCAGAGGAATGACTTAACTACTAAAAGGAAAAAAACCCTCCACTGTCTCGTTCAGAAATACACCGATCACACATCAAAATTCAAACAGACTTTCCTTCCAAAAATTATTTATCCACTCCCTCTGCAACTGCAGTCAGAGAAGAGTAAAATGGGCACATAAAAGAAAACTTATACATAGTTCATATTAATAGGCCCTTTGCTTTTTAGACATCAGCATAATTTCCATTCTTGATCAAATACAAATGCCAAAAAGCATTTAAAAGCAAGAATCTAAATAAAGATGTAAATGAATATAAATAAATGTAAAACATAGATGTGTGCTGTGTTCCTATAATGTTCAAAAAGTATGTTCTGTTCAACAGCTCACATTTACATGCTTACACACAGCATATTTCTAAGCAAACTATACCAGCATTGCAAATAATGCTTTCATTTTGCTCTTTTGCTTGCTCTTTTATTTTTTTTCCATCATGAAAAAGATCTGTGTACCTTGGAGAGATATCCCAGCCAGCTGAGAGACAAATTATGTGGCTAGCATAACTTTATGAAAGAGCACTGGTTAAAGGAGCTGTATGGGAGAGATTCTGCTCTAACAAAATCAGATGAGTATTGCCTGCTGGTTAGAATGTTTCTGTGAGGGCCAAATCATATCATATTTCAAATCTGGCAAAATATTTACAATATTATTTTTACATTTTCCTATACGATTTTTATTAAAGTATATACTTGCTCAGTAAGGAACAAGCGCAAACCACCTACCACAAGGATATTGTCCGCACTTTTGCAAGAAAGTAGTTTGCTTTCTATAGTTACAAAGAATATTTAAAATTAGTGGAAGAAAAGCAACAGGGGAAAAAAAAAAATCCTTTCCCAGTTTGTTTATAGCGTGCTTTTGACCGTGCTTTCTGTGTGGCCAGTGTTAGCGTTTCCTTTATAGTTTCCCTTCACTTGTGCGTGCGTCTTTCACAGCCACAGAGAAGAGCAGAGCATTTTTAAAGCTAGATATATGTAATTGGAAAACCACAAAACCTGGCCAAAAGATGCAGCATAGGGTGACTCACTGAATTTTAATCCCCCTTTCAAATGAGTAGGTTGCAAGTTTTTAGGGATGGCTTCAACTTTTAGTGGATTAAAAAAAAAACCTGTAAACTATTCTTTTCCAGATATTTTTAGAAAAGTTCTTTCCTTCTACTCCAAAAATTAAATTTCCATGGGGAAAATTCTTCTCTCAGAGAAATTAGAGAAATTACTTCAGGTGTAAATTGTTCTCTGAAAACAGAACCTACTCCCTGCTTTAATATTCCATAGCTCACGAAAGTAACTCAGTGATCCCAGATGAGAGGGAGGATACTAACTAGAAAAATCCATTTCATGTCATTTTTTTAATGGATTTTAATCATTCTTTATTGCTTTTTTGCAGGGAATACATTTCTTCCTAAATGCTGCACTCGTGCAAGATAGACAAGTGAAAAAGGAAAAGATTCTTGAGTACGGATTGCAGGATCAGGCCCATTCAGCTTGGCTTACTTTCTGCTTAGCTTGCACTATAGCAAAAAAATTATTTAAGACTCCTAGGGCCTGTTTTCGGGTTCATATACCACAGTTTGCTACAGCTATAAATCCTTTTATTTTCAATAATTTAATCCCAATTACCCAAAAGTGCATCCAGGCCCAAGGCAAATTCTTTCTGACTTTTTTGTTTGTAATTTTATTATTAGCTTTGCTTCCTAAATAATTTCTTTAAGATCTTCAGGCTGTTTTACAGTTTACTATTCCCTTTTTATACATTTTCTGCCTTTAGGTTTCCATTTAATACTTAGTTTTGCATTTCTCAATAATTTTAAAAACATAACCTCAAAAATAAAATAATACCCTTTCTGCTATGAAAACCCTTTGCTTTAATACAAATAGAGTGATTTAAGCACCCTTCTGGGGTTTTGTAGCTGTTAGTGTTCCTGGCCTCAAATTTTAGCATCATTCTTTAAAATGAAGCAAAAAATCAACTTGCAATTTAGACAGTTACCAAATTACCAAAACTAGTGCAGCAACTCTTAATGAGTGAAACCATTAACAATTTTCTGACTGCAGCCCCTGTTCAAATACCTTGGACACCTTGTTAGCACAGAATGAGGTGTTCAATCAAGAGACTGGGAATTGGAAGTACCAGGGCACAGTTTTGAGTGGTGATTACAAGGGCATGAGTGTGAGTGCCAAAGTAACAGTCTTCTACACTGCAGGAAGCTGAGAAACCTTCAAGTCTACATTTGTAAATCAGCCTGGATGATTACAGCAGTCACAAGCAAAGAACATATGAAACAATTATTTGCACCGTTCTTTCACTCTTTTAATTTGCTCTTAAAACGAACACAGTGATACTAAGAGCCATTAGTGCTTTGTCTTTGAAAATTTTGCGAGACTTCGTATCTTTCCAAGCAGCATCTTAAATTGCTTAAAAGTAGAAATATAACAAAGAACTATTGTTTTCCGATTGTTAAACCCTTTTCACGTCAATAATCTAAGCTTACATTAATGTTCAGGTATGCCTTTGAATTTCCTTAAAAAGTATTTGGTTGATATGCAGAAGCTGTAGGATTTTAGTCTTTCTGTGACAAAGACAGTTTGCCTTTCTTAAATGAATAAATTTTAAAAGTATATTTTGTCACATTAATATCATGTTGTAAATGTAGATCTATTTCCATTCTATTAAAGCAAGAGAATACCACTCTTTGATGTTAATTTTGCTATTTTAGTTTTATAAAACAACTCCTTTATAATAGTTTCCATACAATTCACTCATTTTTTTCCTCAAATGCATAAACTGAATTCCACGTAGAAATAACCCTGAACATTTCTAAAACTTGTATTTCAGACACAAAACTTTTTATTAGGAGCTACTTCTGTATTAAAGATAAGGAATTATGGACTAAGGAAGTGATGAGAAATAGCAAAGAAGAATTAAATTATCCCATCTGGAGAACTAAAAAAGATAATATATTTTTTAAAAAAAAATTAAAATGTCCTGCTACTTTTCTATACTTCATGGATAGATAATATATATTTACTGTATTATTTCACCACTTCTGGTTTGAAGAAATAAATTATTGGTGGAAAATATCTAAAATCACTGCATTTAATTTAAGATAAATATAATGTTTATGCTGTGATTTTTTTGGACAGCTCATCTTATGCCTTTTATAGTAATAAATGAAGAATATTATGAGCTTAATTAGCATCTCAGCTGTACTAATTGCTTATATAAATAGCAAATAGAAATTAATTTTTGTTCTTTTTGATCATCAAGAAATATTATGCAAGAACTTTTCACACAGGACCATTTTCTTCCATCTATTATTGTAGCAACATAAACCACTTATTTCAAATTAATCCATTTTTATAATAATTACTTGCTTGCAGAATTCTATTTTGAGCCTTGCGAAAATAGTTAGCTCCCCAATTTAAAATGCATCGTTATGTCTAGAAAATCCTGAAATACTGTCATGCATCAGTCCCTGGCTTTACTACTGGTTTCTGGAAGCTCCCCAGAATATGTCTTTAAGCACTAAAGGAAACAGATAGTTCTGATTTTGTATCTAATATTTGAAGAGTGAAAATTTATTCAAATAATACAGCAAACCTGTACTAAGACAAAACTCCAGACTGTGATATGCTCCACTGTTAATGACATACTGTGGATCTAAATTATGCTGAAGGGAATTCAGAGGTGCAACATCTTTACTGCTATTTTGTGTTCGTTTGTTCTAGATAACTTTAAAATATGTCTTACTGTAATTTTTTTACCTAAGGGTGCTGAAGCTATCAGGTAACATTTTAAAGTTACATATCACTTAAATATATATCCGAATATTTTCACCCCTCCCACGCCCCCCCCAGCTATACCTACCAGCAGCTGAAAACAACAGTAATTGGAATTAAAGGGCTCCCTTTTGCAAGTAGTAAAGTCTGGATTTAATAATCGGAGGGTTTTCAGATGCAGAGGGCGCTGTTGTTCGTGTATTTTGCAAGCATTTCCTGATGAGGGATAAAAGCATTGATCTAATAGTTTAATGTTTATATTTTTAAGCTTTCCATGAAATGCCAGTGGAATTGCTGACATATAGATGCTACCTTCCACAGTATGCGATGAGTTTCCTGAAATAAATCCTTTTCGTGACAGACTGGAAGGGAGATGCCAGCTATCGTCACCCAAGTGAAATGTTTTTCACTGTTTCCACTTTACAGTCCATTTACCAAGACTTTATAACAGCCACAAGGTTCCTTCCATCACACATTTTCATATAAGGAGATTTTAGTTATTTTTATTTTAAAAGCACACCAGATGTATTTAAGTGTAACTTGCAATACAAAGTGTGAAAACGATTTGGAACATATCGCTGTGGTGGTACTCTTCAACATTTCTTTCTCTCTAAAATACTCTTTGCAGTTTATAACTAATTATTTCAGGTGTTTTTTCCATTAAAAGGTATTAACTAATTATACCCACGAAAACAGAAAGGAGAGGAACATACCATCCACATCTTACAATAATCTTCTGCAGAATAACTTTTCTTTAGGGCTTTACGTATGCATGTATTAGCATTATAACTCCACACACATAAGTAACAGCTTTAAAGACACCGTTAGTTCTTTGAAGTAAATTGTTTTCTAAATCCCTATATAACGTGCTACATCTTCTCATGCATTCACAGTTTTAATAATTTTCTCTTTTTTCCTCCACTGTTGGAAAAAGAACTACCATGCCTCAAAACAGAGAGAAAAAACTGTAGATAAAAATCTTAATGACAGTTTAGACCCACAGAAACCCAGGAAACTTACAGTTACAGATGAAATTTTTTTGTTTAACTTGCATAATTGTACCTAAGGAGTTTAGCTGGGTGGGAAAGAATGGGCATCCTATGGTGCTTGTCTGAAGTCAGTGGAAGTCCGGCCTGAGCAAGAATTACAGGATTGAGCCTGAGACATCCCAGATCAACTCCTGCACTAAGTTTCCTGTCCTACCTAAGCCCAAAAGGGAGTATTAAAGCCAAAGCAACAGGCTTTGTCCAGATCCGACTTGTGGTTTTAAATCAGACTCTAAAAAACTGCTCCACTGACTTTGTAAAGTTTAATGCTCATTTACCATAAAATCTAAATTTACCCAAAAAGCTATCACTTTAAAGATAGGACTTGAAGAAAATTATTTTATACGCATTGCTTTTCTTCGCTAATAAATTTTATTCATTTCTGTCTTGCACTAGTCAAATGCATCTGCATTTTAAAGTGTCTGCAAAGCACCCATATGTCAAATTTGATCTTTAAAATGAAGCTACTAGGTTAAACTATAAATTTTGGGATAAATACATTTCTCATATGTCACTCCTGGTGTGGGGCTCTCCAACTTTTGTGACACATCTTAAACCAAACTCAGTATCTCAAAGTAACGAACAAGCCATCAGAATATGTGGCTGACCGAAATTACTCCGAACATGACGTTTGCATTTCGTATTAACCAAAACTTTGCCCAGTTAAAACAGCACCTACGCTCCACTAAAAATGGCCATTGTTAGCTTTTCTCCTCGAATCAATGCTCATTCAGAAGTTTCCCACCTGATAAAGGCTTTAATATAACGGAGACAAAGTTGCATTTTATGATTGGCAAGTTCTTTGCGCCCCGGCTACCCCCCAGCCTGACGGAGTGGGGCTCCGAGATGCATTTTGGCCCTGTCTTTATGTCAAATCACTGCCATCAAAACAATGGCTCATATTACATGAAAATCTTGTGCAAATGAGCCATAATGGGAGTGAATGACAATCTTGTAAGACCGTGCAGCAGGATTCTCCTTTGATCTGAAATATTTTTAATCTTTCTCAAACATAACACTAAGTATACTTGGCAAATCCTGGATGAGAAAGTCCCTATAGTGCGGCTCTGCGGACAGCCAGCCAGAAGCCAAGTACACCCCGCCAGAAAAAGAGGCACAGCCAGAAGCGAAGTACACGCCGACACTGAGCCACGAGTTCTGCAGTTGCTAGAAATTTATTTACGATTAAAAGACCTCTTCGCCCGCTTCCTTTTCCGGAAAACAAGCTAAACAGTATGTTTATTTATTCTTAATAATGGATATTTGCTGCTGGATCACAGCTTCATTTAATTAAGAAGCTGCAGTATTTAAGATATTAAAATCTGTGTTTCGAAAAGGTTTGCTTTTTCAAAACACAGGCCTTATTTATTCGCGGCTTAAGAATCAGCCTCGCTCTAAATTATAGTTTTAATATGATGTTGCAGGGAGAAAAAAAATTCTAGCAACGTAAGGCAAGATTTTTCATTGGTAACAAAAGCATGATATAGGAGTTTATACTTTCCTAATGATGCGTAAAGCAAAGATCTGGAACAGTATGTCTCAGATGAGGTCATATATCAACTTCAGGATAGTAAAAACCTCTCCTTAGACTACATTACAGCCAACTCACACCTTTTTGTTGTGCGGCCAAATATGCAAGGCGTATGTAGACGAATGCAAACAGAGTAAATCATGTTGATTCAGTGCTAGTAGGAAATATGCCTCTTCAGTTGTGTGCTGCTTTTGAAAGTACTGCCTAAAAATCAGTCTTGGGGCTTCAAAGAGAGGGGATTATAGCCTTTATCCAGCAATTAATATGGCTGAAACTCAGAATGTCAGCACCTGACGGACTATACAGGCTGGACAGTAAGCCTAGTAGGGGTCCGGTCCCCCTCAAGAATTGGAATTTACAATAAAAATTAGTGCATAAATAGACTGAAATATTTGGGAAAGGGGCATAAAATTTTAACTTCTAACGACCTGTCTATATTTTGACATGTGGGGGAGAGGGGGAGTTGTGGTGTCCCTTGACCTTTAACCTGCCTTATCCACCTAGATCATTTTAATCTCCCACCAACTGTTAAGCAGAAAAGAGTGCTATTAAAGAGAAAGCTATTCCTTTTGCCTTCTTACATAGATCAGATGACAACCCCTCCAAGTCCCTCCTCTCTGTCAGAGTTCAAGGGTTCAAAAATGGTCAGAATATCAAGCAACAGAAAGCCAGCGGGACTGCCGCAAAAAGAGTTTAAGCACTTTATATTATGCAAAGTGGTTAAAAAAAGGCGATTGAGTTATTTTGAAGTTTTACTTCCCCGTTTATTTTTCTTAAATAGATACTTTGATTTCAGAAGATCATAGAGCTTCTAATTTGAGGGAGGAGGAAAATTCTTACATTATTCTGATTTGCACCCAAACTCAGAATGCCCTAACAACCTTTTCCGTACTAGCTCTTTATATGGAGTTCCTAAGGTTTAAATCACATACACATGCATTTTTCAATAGTGTACTGCAAATAAAATGAATGTTTAACACTCTAGTTCTAGTCAATGTGCCAGGAAAAGTAAAATAAGATAAAATGAAATTAAATAAAATAAAATGGAGCATGCAGTCTTCTTAGTCCATAACCATCCTCAGATGGCATTTCCACAATGCTACATATAGCACCCTATTCCTCCGAGAACATCCAAGCTTTCTATTTCTCTTTTTTAACCATAGACATAGTTGTTTCTTATAACACGTTTCTTCCCAGAATTTCCACTTGCTTTGAAGAAAATATCCCCTGAGTACCCATGCTTAATGTACTTATGGAAAAGCAACTCTATATCATGACAAGCTAAACAATATGGTTCTTTTAATAAAGAATGTCTGATATTAAACGCAGAGTTCTTATTTCAAAATGGTAAAAAATCAGTTTGAGGGAAGGAATATAATTGCTCAACATAATATAAATGGAATGGGCGCAAGCTGAATGTAATTTTTAACAGAGCCCCACTTTCTAAATATACATATAATGTGTTTGTGTGCCTGTGTACAGAGACACGATAAACAATAGAATTTAGTAAAACTGCATAGATTTTGGCTTTTGCATTAGGCCCTTGGTACCCTGTGTATCCTAAACTGCTTGACAATGTTTCCATTTGTACTTAACTAAACACAGTAATGGTGGGTGCAGTAACACATGGCTCGTGCTCTGCCTTGGACGGCCGAGCCTGTCGTCGCGTGACGGGGACTTTCGGCCAGGAAGGAGGCTTAGCCAGCCTCTTTTCACAAACGTGCCATGGCGATATCACCTAGACAGGCAGCGGGGACAGGCGAAAGGGATTTTGGATTAACATCTCATCTCATGAAGGACGGCACCTCAAACAGTTCAACACCTCCCTGGCGTTGTACTGCCATGTCAGCATTAAGAATCAGCCCAAGTCCTGGTGGGAGACTTAAACTTATGACCTTCTAGCCAAGAGGTAAGAGCGCTGCCGGCTGAGGCGTACTGTCATTATTGATATGTGCTTGCGTGGGCTGACATCAGTGTTGACTACAGTTTGACCTGAGAGTGGAAAATTGATGCCCCCACAGATTTTAAAAGCAACCCGTATCTTGCAGAAAAGCTTTGGCTTTTTTCCCTATTGGAAGTTACCTCTTCTACCAGAGAAGTGCAGCATCCAGCGGATGCCTAATCTCTAAATACTGACGTCCTAAACACCTTAAAGGCATTTGAATACCTTTCAGTGTGGATTCACAGTATTTAAATGAAAACTTTTAGTTTAGTTTATGATGTTCCAGATAGAATGCATTTTCATAATAAAGTATTTCGGGGGGAAGATTGGTATAGTCATTGCCATAATTAAGATTAAATATATATTTAGATTTTACAAGACAGTAAAAAACGTTCAAGGCACCTCGCACCTATATAAAGCAGGGCATTTCCCAGTGACACTGAATAAAATATAAAAAAGGGGTAAGAAATGTGTTCGACTGATACGGTGTGCAATACACAGCAAAGGAAATCTCCTTGGGGAATATTTTCATTACATTACAACGTACATAAATTTGATATGGGAGAAATTATCAGTCTTGATTCTGCTTCTGCTGAAGTTACCATTACCAAATTAGACAGTTGATGATTGCAGACTTGGACCCAATCACTGAGGACTCATTCCAATTTGACAGTGATGCTAACCATATTTAGCAGATGTTAAAATCTAGGCATCTGAGGACCATCTAGATTTGCAAAGTGATGGTGTAAAAAGTTGTTGTCTAGCTTAGGGCTGAGGTACATTGTAGGTGTAGATGAACTTTGGAATAAATCTTTAACTGGTAGTCCAGACTGTAGTTTAGATTTGTAGTTTATTTTTTTATCAGAACTTATAATTGGTGCTTATCCCAAGCTGCTAGCACCATACCAAATTTAATTTAGAAACACAAATCATAGCAGAAAGTGAAACTTTGCCAAATACTAGCAATAGCAGTGCCAGCTAATCCTTAGATATAAAAGAATATCTCTCTCTCGGCAGATTTCTCAGAGCAATCATATGCTCCTAAAGATATACTGAAAAGATGAACCGGTGATTTGATGGTGGGTAATATCCAACAACCTTGTTTAATCAGATTTTAGCCCCCAAATCTTGCAAAGTCAGCTGGCTTCACGAGTTTCTGATTGCTTCAAAATCAGAAGAGTGAAACAATGAATTAGAGCTGATCATCTACAGCTCTAATTCAGGACCAAACACTGGTAGAAAATATTCCAAAATGGGAATGTGTATACAAGCCTCAGCCTCATTTCTACAGCCTAGATAGGAGGCGTTGAACTGTAACATCTTTTTTCTATATCTGCTCTCTTTTTTTGTAAAATGTCTTTGCTTGTTTATTAAAATGTTCACTGCTGTGATCCCGTTTTTTACCCGGGGAGTTGAGTAGATTTAAAGATGACACATAGCTGTATAAATCTTATGTTTACTACGCCTTCTGTAAAGAAGTGTCTGGCTGACCAAAAATAACTTCTATAAGCAAAGAAAAAGTAGTGGAAAGGCAGCGTGAGGGAGACCAAGGGGGTTATGTTTTCTGCACAATGTGGTAAATTTACAGGCTGTGGTGTGGGAGCTGAGCCTCTTCCTTGGGAAGCCGGCTCAGCCCTGGAGTTCTGTAACGCAACCAGGGACTCTCTCGGCTGGATTCCTCGCTCTGTGCTCCTACCCATGTGTAATTCCAGTTGCTCAAATGAAGTTACCCCTAATCAGACTGATTTAGACCATAATCACACTGAAGACCTTCTACTGAGTTTTTCCAGTTAAAACTCAAAAAGATTTTATGAAAAAATGATGACAGCAATGACCTGAACAGGTAGAAGTCTGTAGAGGTTTGGTCCCAATTTTTTTAATGAATTCATAAATTCATTTTGGATAGATGTAAATTGTATATATGAAGCTAAAGACAATGAACTTCTCCTGATCTGCAGTCCCTACTTTATTGATATAGTTTACTTCTTGTAAATGGATTCTTCTTCTCTGGGACTCACAGGCCAATTTGATCATCATTATTATTATTGTACAAAAATTGATCACATCCATGATTCCATGGGTTTACTGTATAAGGCCTTTGTTCTTAGAACTGGTCCTTTAAGTTTGTCATAAATAGTAAGAGATAACATCTTTTATACATTTGCAAAAAATAGCTCTAAAATAGAGACTGAGCAAAATATGAAATAAATGTCTCAGATATTTTATTTACACCAGTGCTCATAACTCAAGGCAATTGACCATTTTAGGAACCGTTTCCTCCCCACCTCTTACCAGTGGTGTTTTTTCTACCACATCTTGAAACTGCAGACCTGCACCTCTGGCACTGCTTTGGGGGATGGAATATCCACATCTTTCTCAGTGCTGCATCTTGACACCAGGAATCACACTGTGACCCATCACCAAGCGCTAACAACTTGCACGGGCTCCTTCCAAGAGTGACGCGGGACGCTTTGATTCACGAGGTTCCCTGAAATCCAGCCATCCTTGTTGTCCTGCCTTGCTGAAAGACAAGAACCTGCGAGGCAGCAGCCTCCAGCAGCAAAGTCTCCCCCGTACTCTGTGCCAGCACTGTTCTGATTTTGTCCTCTACACCAGACTAGCACCAAAATCTCTGCCTTCTCTTCAGCCTTCCCTGCCTTCCCCCCAACTCACCTCGCCAGCCCAAACCTTCCCATCAAACTCACACACATCTGCCCGAATCCACCCCATCTTCACTTATTTAGTAGTTCACTTCCACCTGGTACTGTCTCTATCTGCACACCTTTATCTTCCACACTGCTTCTGCCATTACCACTACCTCTATGCTGGAGATCTTTCATGTCAGAGCCAATTGCTATGGTTACAGGCAATCTGCTGTATGTTTCATCTCCAGGAGCTGTAAATGAGGGAGTTTTAACAGCATTTGAGTAAGCACTGCCTCTTCCTTACATGGAGCACACATCCCCATTCAAATTCATCTATCCACTAGTTGCTGCTCACATCATATATATTACGCTAATAAGAAATTCTACCTGGATATACAGAGGGAGGATGAGTTCACGCCTTGTGAGGAACAACAGCTACAGTATTTTACGACCTTTTTCATTTTAATGGCATGAGTCTACCATCTCCATCACACACCTTTTTGTTCACTGTACGCAAGCTCCGATTCTGAATGTGGGATGAGGTTTGAGGGAGTAAAAACATTTGATCTTATTTTAGTCTACATAGGATGGTGCAAAATATCAGTGAAATAGCATATACACACTCTGCATCTTGAAAATAAAAAACCCTACAACAAAAATTACACGGTGTGTTTGTACTGTACCTTAAGAAAATGTGATTGGTACTCCTGAAGTTTTAGTATCATGGAGATAAAGTTTGTATCCGTTCAGTATCAACTAAAATACAATCTTAAACCCCAGTCATTCCATTATTTTTTTTTGTGTGTGTGTAGTAAGGATGGGAGGGCAGGGGGCATTTCAGCTCTGAACTTGAATCTATTTGTGCCTGTTCTAAAAGCCAGACCATACTGAAAATCCTTGTATTTTAATGTTTTAACTCAGGTGTAAATCACACTAGCCAGAAAAAGTATTTTCATAAATGCAAATGAGAAACATGTTAAGAACAACTGATGAGGTGGTATTGAGTGTAAATCTAACAAAAATAGCTTGCCAGTTTTTATTTGACAAGCAATCCAGCCACAAACTCTGCCCACGACTGTGTAAAAACAAATCCCCCATAATCTCTCATAAACCTCGGCGGAATCAGGACCCTGATCTCCACACTTTCGGCTCAGCCCAGGTATCCATAGCGTAAATCCTGATCTGTCCTGCCCTCAGATGAGGTATTTAGTTGCTCCTGCCAGGCTGGAGGGGCACACAGTGCCTCCAGCCCTACAAAATCGTAAGCAGGAAGCCACCAAGCTGCATGGTCCTGATTAAAGGGCGGCTGCAGCCCAGCAAGCACGCGTGGCTTCAGCAGGAGCTTGCATCTCTCAGTGCTGGTGGAGATGTTACGTCACCACTGACACGTCGGCTTTCGTTAATTAACCCAGGCGAGTTCCGTGGCCTATTTTACACAGGAGTTGCACTGAATGGTCTCTTCTGGCTTCGTAATCTATGACTCCACAAGCCTGTGCTTGAGGGAACTACAGTTCGTATCTCTGCGTATCAGAAAGCAGCCCAGCGTAAAGCTCGCTCTCTGCACCGCAACGCTGCGTGCAAGGGAAGGGACTGCTTATTAAAAGCACAGCCCGCGCCGGCGTTAGCTCCCTTCCATTTCTCACCACGAGGGTCGCGCAAAGCCCCTCACCAGTGCGCAAAGCCCCTCACCAGCGCTGCCCACCAGGAGGGAGGTTCCTCCCCTGCACCACGGCTGCAGCTCCCACTCAGGCACAGCTCACTCCCCCGTCTTCTGCTGTTGCCCCCAGCCCTCTATTGCTCCTCACTCAGCCGGTTCTGCGATCTAGTCCGGTGTGAAACTGGACTAATTGACCAGAAAACAATTCTTATTTGTAATCGCAGCACCATATTTAGATCTGGTTCAATGCAAAAATAAAATAAAGTTGAATAAATCCAGGCCTGAATTTGGCTTTCTGTCTGTAACATCTTACAAAAGGATGGTGACAGCTGAATGAAATCAATATATCCCTTAGGCAAATGACTTTCCCTTCCAAGAATAAATCTTTACAAAAATAAGATTGTGTGCAATCATTTCAGGCCCCTGAAAATAACATGGTCCACAAATACAATAATTATTTGAGTATATATTTTAATAAACTCTCTCCCAGTTGACAATGTGCCCTTTTAAATTCCTCCCTCCTTAGAGTTTTATTACTCATCATGCACCCCTCGCTTTTTTGAGGAATTTTTCCTAGGCTGTATATAAGTAGCACATTTATAAAACTGTTACGCACACACGAAATTCCTGGAACTGGCGGTTCAAAGCTGATCTTGGAAGCAGATGAACCTTGCCAGCAGAAAGACATCTGTAATGCACGACAGCGCACCCGTACAGGACACCTGCATGGAGCATCCACTGGGCGCTGCACCCATCCGCTCAGCACCTCGCACCGGTCCCCTGGGGTGTCACGGGGGAAGAGCCCTGAGCAGCCACTGCTTGGGACCCAGGCACAAGGTCTGGGCTGTGGTCTCTGCCCGCAAAGCCAATGTGTTGCTTTGTTTTGTCATGGGCTACAGAGGGTGATGTTGGGTATGATGGTGATGCAAGTCTCAGTGTATTGGACAACACACAAATGCCCTGATCGGCTCCAAGTCTACATTTGCTCTTCAACGTAGAAAGGTGTGAGCAGGATTTCAGTATGAATTTACCAACGTGGTTTCCAAATTCTCAGCTAAAAATCTTAGGCCCAGTTTTTTAGCATCAATAGATTCCCACATTTAAATTTATGGGGCATTTTGCACTGTTTCCTGCTGTGGTCATCATCAGGTCTTGGCCACTGGATCACGAGGAAGCAAGCAATGAATGGCAGAAAACCCTTTGGCTGTCCTCATCTACAGAATGGCAAACACGCACTGAGCTGTGTGCAAAATCTGCTAGGCTGTCAAAAGAAAAATTACAAAGGGCTCCCTTCTTTCAGTGAAGTAATATATTTCTGACTTTGCAAAAGTCTTTTACTTAGTCACAATTGCATCATATCTGAAATTATTTTATGACCTGGGGCATACGTAGCAGGCCCATCTGTTCTTTCATATTGGCTCCGAGATGACTGCCACCATTTCATTCAGTGTTTCAAAATGCCAAAAATGAAACAACTTCCGTATTTGTTAATGAGATTTACCAGAAAAAGAACACCACCAACAAAAGAGAGCAAAAATAATCTGTTTGGGTCTTTCCAAGCCAACATTTTAACTTTTCAAATATATTCACACAAACTCATTACAATTGTCACTAGAAAAACAAATGAAATCCAGCTAGCAATGAAAGGAGAAGTGGCTGAAGGTTAGGACATATTTGGTAAACTACAGCTAGCTTTTACACTTGTGATTTTTAAGAACAAACCTTTAATTTTGAAATTCACAGTCTCTCCACCATTACAAGCCCCTTCAGGGCAATGATCTATCAAGTTCTGACTGTTTCAAACTGTTTGTGCTAGATTCAGCATCTATCACTCCTCAGACTTGCTGCACATTTAGCCACAGAGCCAAGAAACAATAATTTTCAATTAAGAAACCTGGAGAAGACTTGGGGACTTGATTTATGGTGCATGACTAATTATCAAATAGCTAGCCTAATGAAAATTAAGCTGCTGGTTACTACAAAGATTTAACTTCATTTTCTTGAGAAGATGCTGATATGACCCAGAATATAATTTATTGAAGTTTTATTATATATTTTAAAACAGAAAAAACAGCAGAAATTATCTAATTAATTTTTTAAATATTTTCTTTTTCACATCTTACACTGTAATGGAGACAGCTCATGTAAACTTAGATGTGAATTAAAAGCTTCTTATTGCCTGAAGTTAAAGTGTTTCCTTTTGGATGGTGATGAAAGAGATAGGAATATGAAGGAGGACATGACAGAAATTGCTTTTAAGGCTCAGTGCATTTACAAGCAAAAGATTCAGTTCAGCACAGAGTTGATGCATAAAAACTAGGTTCAATACCTACAGTATTTTATATGTAAAATTATGTTTAGAAATTCTGTTTTAGAATGAATTTGGGCAATCTTTAGAAAATAACTAGGATAGTGCTCTGTGATGCTTATTTATTTTTAACTCTTTGTGGGTTTGATTCACAGCTTAAAGAAATCAGTGGACTTTCTTCTCTCAAGTATTTGATTCCTACTTATAATGGTCTGTCTCAGGGCTATAAGGGCCTGACTGTGGCTGTGAGTAGCATACACTCGTATGAGCAATCCCATCAGAAACCTTCATGGGGGAAGGGGGAGTTTACAATTAGAGTGAAGGTAGAGGACTTGTAATTACTATTTCCTCAGTGAATTGTTGGATAGAAATTCATAACACTGTACATTTAGGGTCTCCGATCATGCAAGTATTACATTATTAAGCAGGAAGAATCAGCAACTCCACAAATACCCAATGCAAACAACTCTGTATAAGTCAATAGTCACTACTATTTTCACCCCACACATTCACGACGACTTTCACTGGTTTCCATGGATCTATATAGACAAAGGAAAATGAAACAATAAATTCTTCAAGTCACAGTCTTTTGCAGAAGTTAAAAACTCAAAGATATTTTTCCAAGGAACAAATAAATCTATTCCTATGCAAGAAGCCAACCTTAGTTTGATGTGTGTCACCATAAACAATTCTCCTTCTGCTGTGAGTCCTGCACACAGCACTCATAGGCATTGTTTTGTGCACTTAGGCGAAACAATGAGGAAGGAAATATCAAGGTGAAATGACGAAAGCCCTAGGTTACAGCAGCTGGTAACAAGACTGCTCAGGATTGTCACCAAAGATACCAGTCACTGAAAGGGAGAAAAAAGGGAAGAAGGAAAGGATAACTTGATTTATTCAGGAAATTGCTTGTTTCTTCAGAAGGCCTTTATGGGGACCATCACTTTATGTCAGGAGGACAGCTGGTAACCAGAAAGGGAGTGGGAAATAAACTAATTTCCTATCTAACTCTTTAAAGATCTGTGTCCTGTTCAAGTAGATGTACAGATATGGTCTGTGAGTGCAACTGATGTTTTTCCTTCAGTTTCCCAATTGCAAAAACAGCCCAAACCCAGACTGTATATTTTTAGTGTTTGCCATACTGAGGCAGCACTAAATCCTGATAAGCTCCAGTTTGGGTAGCAAAACTCTACCTACCCAAATTTCCTGGATGTTTTCAAAACCTTACATGCTTACATGTGCGTTTACAGACATGTCACTTTTCAGTTAGGATGGAGGACTTTCTTGCAAAAGGTTTGGTACAAGATGTGTCTGTGCAGAGGTGTAGAGCCAATCCCAGGCACTAAAGTCAAGCAACAATCACTTGCACCGGCCCATGAGGAAGAAATCCCTCCTTTTCTCTCCCAAGGTGTTCTCCAGTGCCCCTCTGAATTACTTGGACTGGCGCTGGGAGAGCACGTTGTCTTTGCTCTCCTAAACCCATTGTGTCGTACTGCTGTGTGCTGTTAAACAGCTGCCACAATTCATCCCTGGGCTGGCCATACTTCAATAGTGGGTGAAGTGATTCATGCATGTATGGACTGTAAAGTTTGTAAAGCACTTCAGGATCCTTTGACATAAAAGCTGCTACATCACTGTAATTTATTAGCAGAGTGGGTTAAGTCTTAACGACAATACCCTCCGAGGTAATGCAGCTCAGACTATTAGTCTGAAATGGTCTTGAAAAGTTTACACACAAAACTAAATGTATACTGTAAAAGCGTTCCTCTGTTTGCAGTCTGGGGCCACTGTCTGTCCACAAAAAGACTTCCTTGTCATGGTTGTTTCTTTAGGTTGCATGGCATTTAGAAGCTGGAGATAAACATATATCCAGAGCCTTCCTTATGTTGTATTGCAGTGCAATGGAAGTGGTTGCTGCACGCATTATGGGAATATTATCTGATTGCAAATGAGGGGAAGGGAAGATCTGTGCAGTCATGCATAGTTCAAACTAGGAACAAAAATGCTGAGCACCTCTGTTCAAAACTTCTTTTCTCTCCTGATTTATCGCTGTAGTCAAATTTCAAATCAGGCCATATAATAAATACCTACTTCAAGTGAACCCATTTCCTGTGGGAAAGAAAAAATATAGGAAAACAGCAACCAAGAAAAAAAGAATTCAACTCTATTTCAGGTCCAGGATGTGGCATTCATATTTCCGTGCTACCTTTGTGGAGCTTCTCGTCATCTCAACAGTTTGATCAATGGTAGTTAAAATAAAGCATTGTATCCAGAAAGCAAATCCTTACGTATATACAGTATGGGTTTTCTGTACCTGTAAGATGTTGGAAATTTATTGCAGGAAGAGAAGGAAGATGATCTGTACAGTAAAAGATATACAGTCCTTCATTATAGAGGCCTCTCAGATAAAACTTGGAAAATTTCTTTTTTTCTTTCCTACATAAATTTCACAGTTCTGGCCCCTCTCTATATTCCTTGCTGCTAACATTTATTATGCTCTGATTTCAATAACAGATTAACGTTCCAAGTAGCAGGTTAGCAAACCCTAAGACAAAAGGGAGAACTGTAGTCATTTCATTTGACCTACATACCTCAGGCCATGGCTGTGGTACATGGCACGGAATGTCATGGGGCGGTGGTTATCTGGGCCTCAGGTCTCTCATTGTCACTGCCTTCCAAGGCAGAGTTTGCCATCCTGGAAATCCTCGGCCCCAGATACAAGATCTGGCATCCAGTCACTTTAAAATTCATGTGGTTGAGTTGTTATTTGATCCAGAACAGGTTAAGGCCTGATATGTATGTATGCACCGAGCCATTACGTCTCTGCTCATCGACAGGGAGTTTGAACCAAGAGCAGGTTCACTGCTTCACCAGGTTTACCTAGTGGTATGGATTTCTCTGTAAGATCAGCAGAGTACTGTGTAGAATGCAACATAGCTTATTATACCTTAGAAGTTATCAGCAGAGTTTTAACCTCCACAGAAACATGATATGAAGTTTGACTCATTTCTTGGGTTTTTTTATCCCATTGACCTTTTGCTACTGGCATTGAGTTCTGGTATAGGGATCTAATCCAAGCTCAGTACCTTTTGGAGCTACTACACCATAAGAAGCACAGATGCTGGGGGAGTACAAGATGTCTGATGTTATCTGGGACATGTCCTGTGTGTTTCTTCTTTAAAGCAATGGGACCCAACCTCTGCTTCTCAGTGGGAACTGAAAGAGCAGCTTCTTCCCATTTTCTCAATCGTTAGGGCAATGCTTAGTAATAATTAGTGGAGGGATGAGAGGAGATACCCTGCAGAAACAGAAACAATGGAAAAGAAACTACAAGCAAAACAAGGCTTGCTTCAGATTTGAATAAATAAGCTGCCAATGGAGGTAAATGGAGCAGATGGTCAGCCGGAGCATCTCAAGCCCAGGCAGTCCTACGCGAAGCAGCACGAAGCCAACCAGGCAGCTCGCAGAGGAGGGCCAACTCAGACATCCAGGGCTGGAGAGCCCAGCACCGTCCGACGCCGGGTGGGCAGGTGGCCCAGAGCCCACAGAACAAAAACACACAGCCTACAGTAAATGCTCAGGCAGACAGCTAAAAAAAATAACCAGTAAGCCAGCTAAGTATCAGCAGCTGTTCAGGTAAAACAAACTCTTAACTGAGCACCCACCACAAGATTCACCTCAAGAAACAAGAAATAGAGCATCTTATTTGTCCTTTAATCCCTCTTGGACCCAGAGGCCAGACGAGTTAAGAATCTAGGTTTTGGTATGGTTGTACAGGGTGGAACGACCAAAAGAAAACAAGTTCAGCAGTCTCAGATGGTTTCCCAAAGGGCCTCTCATACCACTGCTGGCAAGAGCTGCCTTTCTTCTTGGCAGGCACAGCCGAGCCAAGGACAGAGTGGGTCTGAAGGTTGCCCACATTTTCCCAGATAATATTTTGTTAGCTCAGAGGACACTGGGGGAATAATGAGGTGGGATTTGTATTTACTGTCACTCTGCCTCAGTTAAGGCAGGACTTCAGCATCCAGGCAATTGCTCAAGCTACTCCTTTTAAAAGCACAAAAACAAAACAGTTGTTTTTTTTTAAAAATAGGACATGGCTGCATGAAGGACTAAATATGTTTTGAAGTGAGTCTTTATGCCTTGCACAGAAAATTCAATGAATGTCATCTTTACCCCTTGTAAGCACAGAGCTCATGTTCAAAGAAACTTCACGAGAAGTGTGAAGGCAGATGCTCTTTGTTTAATGCCACTTACTACGTTTTAGATCAAAATGCAGCAGATAATAGATGTCTCCTGCTAAATAAAACAGGTCATGGACTCAGGAAAATAATTTTAAATATGGTTGTAAAAATATGTTTTTACTGAAATTGGTTTTACTTTCTAAAATGTTTAATTTTTTTAAAAAATATGATTACTCTCAATTTTCCCTAGATACTAGATTATTATTATATGGGCTCAGATCTGAAGGTATGACTAATTCCAGGTACACTCAAACTTAACAGCTGCTGTTTCATGATATGAACAGCATGTTTTCCCACTCTTCAGACTACTGTACAAAGCGTGGTTTAGACAGAAGAGCTGTAACAAACTGACCCAGGACAAAGTCCAAATGTGACACCTAACATGGACCACTGGTAGAGTCAGCAGATTCTGATAGACGAGGTGTTATCAGGGTGTTCCTATAAGGGAGTATCCAACAAAGGAAATCAATAATTTCAGGAGTTTTTCTCCCTGCTTGTTGCTGTTTCCTGTAAGGAGATATGTCAGATCTCAGATAAAAGTGTTAGTAAGCCTAAATAACCTTTACAGGAAATGTAAAGTCATCCTGGCCCGAAGCTCTGGACCACATAAGGCAGCAGGGATTTATCTGTTTAATGGCCACATATACCTACATCCTGGTATATATGGCTTTTATTCCACATTTGATTTAAAACATGAGTTAATTCTGGAAACCTTGTATTTTCTCTGCAGTTAAGGCAAAACTTGCTGAAAACAAAACAATGCAAACAAAGTAGAAAAATATCATAATAGTATAACTATAGAAAGCTGAATCATCAACAATCTTCTCATATTTGACTGTGATTTTTCAAAGTGCTAAGTTTCTCTATTAAAAAGACATGGAGATCTAGTTTTACAGCATATTTGAAACACACAGAAAAATGTTACATGCTGGGCAATGAAATTGATTTTTTTTTTATTCTTGAAAGAGACCTATCTATTTCATTCAGTTCTCCCATATTTTTAAGTAAAAAAACAATAGGAATCTACAAAAATATTTTGGTAAAATTCGTGAATATCTGCAGGGGTTCTGGAACTAAAAGTGATATTTCTTCCAACCTTCATATGAATAACTCATCTGCTAGCCCTATTCTTATTTAGCTCAAATGAAATAATAAGGTGGAGACATAGAAAACAGTTTCTCTGCTCGTACAATACTTCATGCTTGTTATAGGTCCATTAATCCAAGCCAGGCACTTTTTGTGTTAAAGACTGAAGTGATAGAGCAGCTATGTGTGCTTGTGGCTGAATATTTACAAAAGGCAGTCTTTGTGTTGGAGAAGTTACTGTGTCACTACAAGTAGCTGCGTCCTGAAGAGTAGGTTCTGGCAAGGCAGGTGAGCCATAGGAAGGCGAAGGCAGGGATAAGGGGCGGCCCCCGGGAATACAGCCAGATATCATCACACGAGGAGAGCTGGTAAGGTAATTCTCCCAAACGCGCAAAGATCAACAAACGACATGCCTCACGTACTGCAGCTGGGTATTTTTTAAATGAAAAAATTAAGGGCAGTGCTACTTTTTTACAAGCCAGATATTGAATAGTCTCCATTGCTGATTTTAACAGAAATGCGGCAGTACAACAGAGAAGACCTTAGGGCACCTTTTGCAGACTGTGTGTTTCAGGTCTTGAGAAGTCACGCATCGTGAAGTTTAGTGTTGCGTCTTGATTACTCAAAATAAAACCTGGCTTTACCAACATTTCAGTTTAAAACGTGTCACCTTGCCAAAAAACAAAGTTGTTCCTACTACACTTGCTAAAGCAACCTTGAATATGTTATGTATTTAGTAGTTTTAGTATTAGTTTTCCCTTTTCTCCAAATTTCTACGAATTAGCCTTCTGCCTTATTCGGTCTACTTCACATAACTCAGCTGAGACATTTCTTGAAGAAACCTTATGATTAGTGCAACTTACAATGGATAGGATCAAGCTTTACAGCTATTAAGAAGACAAATTTGGGTAACATGATATTACGACAATATCACTACACCTAGGGTAGGCTGTGAAATAGAAAGCCAAAGGTTAAGTGCCCTTCAGTATGATTACACTAATAATATTATGCTTTTGTCGTGATATTTTAGATGGGTTTATTGGATGAAAAAATTAAGAGTGGTTAACCCTCACCACCTCAGCTCCACCCACCTCAAATAAACAATGTAGTGCAAATTAAAAAAATAAAATATTTTCTGTGGTTTCTCAAACTTCTAGTCTCTAGAAAAAATAATATTAACATCATCCACAAAGACCGCACTATGCTGTGCTAGGTTTGTTTTTGTCACATCCCACCCTAGACTGTAAACCACCTTTAAGAGCAGCCTTGCTAATTCATTTTCAAGAGGTCAGGTAGGGCCAGACCAGGATTTGGCTTTTACTTCTGAAACTTATATGTGAACATAATGCCATACAAATAATGAAAAATTTAAATGTTCACCATTTGCTGGAATATCCCCAGGTCAACCAAACTCTTGCTGCTTTGTGATTAGTGGTCTATTAATGTGCACTGTGGCTATATCATCTTGCTTTCCCATGGTGACATTATAAGCCTATTAAATGACTAAGGATATACATAAATGTTGGGGGTGGAGGAGGAAGGCATTAAAACATAAAGAGGAATCAACTTTTTTCCTTTTTTTGCTTTTTGCTGCTGTTTCTAATGACAGTGCCTGTTCAGTTCTCACTGGAGCTTATGTTCCTCATCCTTCAGCAACTTCTCTGGGCAACCAGAACAAGCATTCATTGCAGCATAGGACCCTTCAAGCTTCTTGAAGACGCATCTGTTGGTCTGGCTACCCTTTCTGGCCAGAGGACCGCTTTCTATAAGGAACTGGTGGTAGAGAGGAAAGAAGATCTTTGCTCTAAACCTCAGAGTGCCTGAAACCTCTTCCCTTTCCATGTAGTACCACACAGATCTTCTGGATATGTAGAAAATATTGGATTCTGACCTGCACTTCCATACCCTTGTGCCATGCATTCACATTCATGTGCTAGCATACTGATCATGCATCTTCCAAACTCAGCAGTAAGGCCTGACATAAATCCTTCTTCCTGGCTATCTTGGCTATGAGGGGTAGTACTCGTGGCCTGCCATAACCTTATCTCAGCCTGGCTGAAATAAACAATCCACTGTACTTAGGGCCCACCACCCCTACTGGTGTATTTACAAATACGTCAATGACATGACTGCCTTAGCAGAACTTAGTGGCCACCTGGCACAGAGCTGATGCCCCCATTCCTCAGCTGAAGGGCACAAGTAATTACACAAGAAATCTCAGTAGTCATTGCTACAATAAAAATTAGAACCACAGAATAACTCAGACTAGAAGGGACATCAGGAGGTTTCTAGTCCGCTCCCCGGCTCAAAGCAGGGTCAGCTACCAGGTTGCTCAGGGCTTTTTCCAGTCACATCTTGGAAACTTCCAGGGACCGCACCACCTCTCTGGTCAGTCTGTTCCAATGGTTAACTGTCCTCAGAGTGAAAAAGTTATTTCCTTATACCAAGTTATCCCTGACACCCTCCAGAAACATGTTTGACTGTTGGTCTTCCAGCAGATGTCATCGAGCTTGAAGTCCCCCTCAAGAACCAGGGTCTGGGGTACAGCAACTTCCGTGAGTTGTTTAAAGGAGGCTCCATCCACCCCCTCACCATGACTGGTTGGTCTGCAATGCACTACCACCATGATGACACCCTCACTGACCTCTCTTCTCATCCTGACCCTCAAATGCTCACCCAGCCTGTTGCCCATCCCACAGAGGATATCCATTCATCCGATAGGTTGCTTCACACTAAGGCAAATCCCTGACCTGATCTCTTCTGCCTGCCTCTCCTGAAGAGCTTGTGTCCATGCATCATAGCACTCCACCCACGCAACTCCCCCATCATTCCTCAGCTATTCCAATAATGTCGAAGTTCTCTGACTGCACACACAGCTCTGGTTCCTCCAGCTTGACCAATATACTCTCTTGCCACTAAATTTCTACTTCAAAGCACTCTTCAGTTTACCACTCGTGATTTTTCTATAGGTTTTCACTATAACTCACTCATTACGGTCTTGGGATTTGTTGCTAGATGATAGTGCAGCAGAGGGAGGTATCATTCAGACTATTCTTCCTAGTGTCTCTCCAGGAAAGTGTTTTTTGCGCCACAAGCAAAGTTCAAAGCTCTCATTCTGTGAAAGAACCCTGGCAGGGTGGCGTCTGCAAAACCACCGTGCATCTCTTTGCCATTTTGGCCAGTATCTGAGCAGTAGTTTTCTCTGTGTCTCTGGGACAGATACAAACTAAGCATGCAAATGGAAACCAGAATATGATCGCTGCTAATTTATGAAATCTGAGTTATTATAAACAATGCACATTTCCCATTAATCTCATAGAAAATCTGTTTTGTGTTAGGAAAGCAGAGTAATTCATAGTTTCTGGGGCAGCAAGTATACAGAATTGAAATATAATTTGAATTCCTGTAGGGTTTATCAGGTACAATTTTCGCAAGTTATTTAGTTAAAGTCACATTTTCTTGTTTTTACTTTCTTATTGCATGACTAAATTATGATCTATAGTAAATTAACCTTTAATCACTAAAAGCTGTGTTCAGATACTATGTTACTCTGCCTGGCAAATGCTAGCCAGGAGGAAGAGCTTTCTTCTTGTTAGCTGGGATCTTCCCGTGGAAAGCTGCCTCTTCTGTAGCAGTTAGCATGCCATTCATTTTAGGCAAGCAAGGCTTTGCCTTTATATAGCTTTGGAAATACCCAAATACAGCATTGTGTTATGAATCTGCTTGCAAGGGAAACCTCACACTCCCAACTTGGAAATCCTGACTTCCATCTGTCATATCCAGATAAAGGCAGGCATCTTTTCAGACTTTCCCTTCCGTAATGTGGAAGGTATTTATTAGATTTTTCAGAATTAATCCAGCCCAGAGCCAGTTTAATAGTGTCATATTCTGCTAATTACACAGTCAGCATTCGATGTTCCTGGCTGTAATATCTACCCAGCCTCAACATCTCCATTTGATGGACTTACTTGATGTTTTGGCTGCTGATGCTCAGACCCATCTGTTTGGATGGCATTATGCCCACTCCTCAATTGGTTGGACCTTTTCATTACAATATAGATGTCTATCATTTATGAGTTTATGTTAGTTCTCCAGCTACCATTAGACTCAACAGCCATGTAATGCTTTATGGAAAGTGAAAGGTGCACACACTGACACAAAAAACTGAAATCTGGTTTCATTAACAATGAAGATAATACAGTTGAGGGACATGTATACTTACATTATTCATTGTGAACAATTTATCAGCTATATTTATCCCTTTTTCTTTCTGTTTTGAAAAAAAAAAATCATGCCCAGGCAATTTTTCCCCCAGTCTATCCTTCACTGAGTCAGCAGTAAATACATAAAAAACTGCATTGCTTTCAAAGTTCAACCTGTAGGTATTTGTATCTTTCTCACCATGTATTTTTTTTTAATTCACATTCTGCTGTTTGTGTAGACAGATGGCAAAAAGGGAAATTTAAAAAATTAATAAATAATGAATGTCTAATAATAAGTAATTGGTTACAAGTCAGGATCTTCAGGCAAATATGTTAGAATTCGGGCCTTCAGCTAAAGAATATTTGTTACTGAATGTTACCTTCAGGAAAATCCCTCCTGAATAAGCATTAAAAGAGGGATGAATGTAGTCAAACTACACAGCCACTTGGGACTTTAATTGAAGTTTATGAACTTCATTAAAGACAATTTACACCATCTGTGGATCTACTCAGTGTTTTTGCAGAATTTGTTTTACTTTATTTAAAACTAGTCCCCATTTTTCTCAATGGAGGATCAAAATTTTCTATCAACATCATATGTTCTGTTAAGTGCTAACTAAATATAAATCTTAAGACAAAATGGTGATATGGAATAAACTAATAAAAGAAAAGCAACCAGCCAGAAGATATAATTACTGAGATTATTTTAGATGCTCCCACACTATTTTCAGTGATGACATCATTCAAAAGCCTTTAAATAACTATTTTTCTCCCTTTTTTTTTTACCTGTCAAAGTAGCAGCACCAGGAAAGGAATTTCAGACAAACGGTGTCTGTGCTATATCACAACTTTAGCAAAATCATTTCAAGCACATTTTAAGATAGGCAGCCCCACTCAAAATTTTTTGGAGGAAATGGCAATGCATAAGTAAGGGAAGACTATATATAAAATCATAAAATGTGGCAGAAAAAAAGACTTCTGAATAGTGATGCAGTTCCTTTCAGGTTTGCCAACAGCAGTATGTTAGCATTTAGTTTGCTTACTTTTGAGAGCCTGGTGTTCCTCCTCATGTTCAGGAGAAATCCAGCCTAACAGCTCCCATGTCACCAGACAGCTCTGCTTAGTAACCGAGCCTCTAGTATTATCCTTTTCTCTTTTTTTTTTTTTTTCTGTTTTTTTTCCTCACATGAAACACATGTAGCCTATTTTAACCATTCAGCACTTCACTGGGAAGTTTTTTATTAAGCATGCCCTACCACATGCGAAGGCAATGGGGGTAAAGCCCACGTGCCGGCGCCTAGCGCCGGGGCAGCGCGTTGCCACGCGTGATGCCGGGTGCACCCAGCTCACCAGCGTGCTGTCCGTCCTCACGTGGCAAAGTCACGCAGGACCCGATCAATGTGCTGTGGGGTACTTGTGATTGCAGCCTGTCAGATACTGTCAGCTGCTATCTCATGCGTGCGTGTGTCGTGAGTAATGAACACGCTGGTTTTGCTCTTTCTCCCCCAGTGTAGACACAGGGAGGATGCAGGCTATTGTTTGCTGTTCCTCCCTAGGAGCTATGTCAACATGCACTGAAACTATTTCATGAGCGGTTATAGAGTGATTTTCAGGCTGTGGAACTGGGGAATTCTTTGGCCAAGGGTATATTTCGTGGACTACAGCCAGGGAATTATCATTCCCCCGGTTAGAAAGTCAATCTTAAGCTGCCACAGAATTCCAGAAATGCTGGGTTTGGGGAAAAATCTGTCTGAAAGTGATGACACTGTCTTCTCCGGGAAGTCCCCTCTGCGCTGAGATACTACTGAAGAAGGAACGTTAATTTCTTGCTTACACTTAATCAGACTTGTTGACAATTAGATGGAGAAAAAAAAAAGGCAGCCCTGAATACATTAATGGTGTAGAAAAGAAAGATATGGATTACATGGACCCTCTATAGAAGCAAATCTTGCATGAAATTCTTGTCATTTGATTAATATCTCAAATCAAAAGTCTTACCACATTGCAATCTGGGAATCAAGCCAGCTTAGAAACTAAAACATATATTTTCAGTATAACTGTGTTCATAATGACAGGACCACATGGTCCCAGCTTCAAATTAAATACAATCTTTCTATTACTGTCCTATTTCTAGGACACCAGGCAGTACCTTTAAAAACAAAACGAACCACATCAGCTTGTAGAAAGAAAGATACTCTTTGACAGAACTGGTGATGGAGACCCGTACAGTGCTGGAAGCTGGAGTACAGTGAGGCTCCTTTGGGATTTCCCACCTGATGGGGCAGGGAAAGAGTCACTTCCATTAATTTTTCACTTTTGTAAACTTTAAATCACCTTTGCTTCACCATGTTTTTTTAATGGATGTGTGCTAGACTGTCGTACTGGCAAAAACAAGTCTCATCAACTCAGCACACTCCTGTACAACACTGTGTAATTAACACCCCGCCTCTAAGTGCTCACCTGCCTACTTGCTCCTAGGTCTGCAGTTACTACGGATTTCCTTTGCTGTTGCCGAAAACAAAATCTGACCTCACAAGCGCTCCTATTTTAGAAAATGTTTCTTTACATAACAAGTCTCATGTACTTTGGCATAGACGATGACGATGATCTTCTTTAAGCACTGCCCTAGGAAAGGAGGAGCAGAGGAGCTGCAAATCTCTGCCCACTCTCTCCCTGCACTCCCACTCCAGCAAGGGACATGTCCCCAGCAGCATCGTTTCTGGGCAGCCCTGAACCCCCAGTCACACGCTGAGGTTTGTGCTGGGAGCTGTTCAAACACCTTTCTGCAAAGTACTTATGTGCTCATCATCACGATAAACTTAGAATTTCTTTCATGTTTCCACAGTGGTGTTTTATTCTACCAGGAATCAGTTTACTAACTCAGAGAGCTGTATGGAGGATACCAAGGTGTGTTTGAAACACTAAAGTCTTATTCAGATTTTAAACAATTGTGCAAATATAGGCCTGTGTAGGGAAAATACATTACTTTAAAATAAACATTGCAAAATGAGAAAAACCTGGACATTATAGGATTTTTTTTTTTGCTTATTTAACATTATATAAAGTATGAAAATTAACATGACAAGTGGATAACTTGTTCTCTCCAGAATGTGCTTTACAAGTCATAGATTCTATATGATGTTGCTGTTGCTATAGTAACTCTTTTTTACAGCAGAGCAAATACTCATACAAAACCTTTTGACTTTTAGTAAGAAAATTTGCATTCTCAAAATGTTTTTGAGTAAAGTTTATGACCTAAAAATAATAGATTCATTGTCTTTCCCTTCCCCCATCTCTCTCGGCTAGAAGTAAGCAATTAAAAATATGCTTCCTTGATCAAAGACTTATTCTGTGATCTAAAAAGTGATTTCATCTCACGGCTACATTTTATGCAATCCAGTAACTTAGAGTAAAATCAAATGAGGCTTCCTATGTTAACTACTGTAGTAGATTTCCCTCTTTTTCTTTTCCTTTTTTTTTGTTTTGTTTTGTTTAAAGGTGATTAATTACTCAAATGCAGTGTGAACCATTCACTTAATACACGATGTGTAAGCTCAGTCCTTTTTATCTTCTCTGTTTTGAACACCCAACCGGCCAGTTTTACCCCACTGAACTAATGCAAGACAAAAAAAAAAAAATCAATGGAACACACTTTGGATAAATACCTCTACACTGTACATTTGCCAAGAGAGCTTCTAAGATCAGCTCTGTAAATGTCATGATCCTTAATGCTATTGTGGTATAACTGAAGAGCGTTCCTTGAGCCCATTTGGCTAGGCTGACTAGCGCACTTTGTTTTCCCAGGAGAAGAAAGCAGAGTAGTAAACCATTTTTGCAGAATGTCATTCTCCCACAACAGTTTATGAAAGAAACATCTGTGACAAGAATCTTTAATGCTTTTCTCAAAGCCAAGCTGACAGTAAAAGAGCATTGCTAAAAGTGGCAAATCAATCCCATTCCACTCCTTCTAGAGCAGGACACCTAATTTGCTATGTATCACATGTATTTTCTTCGCATGTGCTGAGAGGCTGTGACATTGATGTGGTGGCTGTCGTCCAAGCTTCTGTTGAATAAACACTTTGGCCATATAGCAGGCAAGCTGGCATGTTTAGCAATGTCTGCTGTCCGGTGTGAGTTTACTTCACCTCGGGGAAAGGTTTCTTTAAATTACAGATTGCAATTTGGGGATAGAAATCTTTGAAGGCCGATTTGAAAACCCTAAATCATCATATAGAGTGCAGTCTGTAGTTTTGGGGGATATTTAAAGTTGGCTTGCTTAGAATAGCGTGAGGGGTTTTGTACTACCTGGAAACAGATCGGACAGAAGAAAGTAACAGCAAATAGAGTTCAACAACTAAAAATTATTTAATTACTGGGCTTGTGCTGATTTTGGTATAAAAATAACATGGTTTAGCTGAAACCGGCCTCACAAAGTGTATCTGGATCAGAGAGAGTAATTTTTATATTTAATTAGTTAAAACATCTGAAAGCTTTCATTGGCATTGGACAGTGAATCAAAGCTCTGGTGAATGGTGTGCTGAGGAAATTGAGAGCTCGACTGTGAATCAGAGGGATTTTTCTTAAGTTACTGTTATTTTTTAAAAGATATAACACTAATGAAAGTTTTTATTATCTCAAAATTAAAGTAAATCCTTAAATAAATTTCTGATGCCTGTAACATTTAAATTCATCTATTTTGAAGATTTTGCAGAAGAAAATAAGGTAGAAAGGGGACCACAACTTTTGGCATGGGTCACATACACTATAGCATTCCTCTTTCATGTAAGGATATTAAATGTAATGCCTCTCTTGTCACCCTTCCCAGCACGAGCACATGGGCCAAGCCATGTAGTTTTTCAGCACTATCAGAGCTCCCACTGAATCCCATGGGAGTTTTGGCTGAGGCTGGAGTACACAGTGTAATGAGATGGATCTAGACAGTGAAGTGATAGCTCCAAGCGCCTTTCCTGGCAAAGAGACGGATATCCACAGCTCTGAAAGCTGAGTGAGATTAAAGGCTGAAATGACGTGGGCTGCAGTGAAAACAGCCATGATGCACAGCAATGGTAGATGGATTGTACCTCACTCATTGCCAGGGGAATGCCAGTAAAAATGCTGAGACAGAAAATTAGAACCTAAACTTTGCACTTAAAATAAGGGAGCCCTGTGGAGGGTAGCCACAGGAACTTCTTTACAGGGGCGTTCTGAATTCAGGCTATGGCATTGGGGCTGCTGTATGTTATAGAGTGAAAAAGTTCTGCGCTTCAGGGAAAGTCTATTTATTCCATTAGTTGCCATGGATAACACTTGTTTTTATACGTCTTTAGAGCCAAAGGAGTGGAATTGCATAAATAGTGGGACTGCAATTTGGAATACCTTCCAAACAGACATAACTGCCATCTCCATAGTTGTTCAATTAGTGGCACTTGATTGGATAGCCAAGCTCATTCCTAGTCCTCCTGAATCCTCCCATGACTTGTAAATCAGCTCAGTGACCTGTGGGCAGAGTGAGAAGGTGTGGAGGAAACTCCAACGCTAATGATATTTAGAATGATAATTCATGGCTACTAATTAACACAACAGAGAGAAGGAAGACAGACTCATCATGAGATTGTTTGAATGGAAAGGAAGGGTTGTTTTCAGAGCAAAAGGTGGACCTGAAAGATTTCATGTCAATGAGACCAAACCATCTGTTCTGTCACGTGCGTTTCCTCCCCATTTCTCTTACCACTTGCATTACGGAGGGGCAAAGAATTTCATGTCTTCAGGAGGCAGGAGATTCAGTTCTGCTCTCTTCCCTTCAGGAAGAAAGTCCCTCCACATAGTGAGAAATCTCCATTGCATTTTTCAAGCTCATTTGAATTTGAGAATCCTCTCATTTAACTTCAATGGGACAATTCTTCAGTAGGACACGCTTGGCTGAGCTGGATCCTCAGTGAGAACCACTGTCTGCAACCACCTGTCGGCTGCTGGTTCCTTGTGTGAACAGTCAGCTCTTTGAGCATAGGACCCTATTTCTGCATCTGTACAGCTCTGAGCACATTCTGTCCTGGCGGAAGTGTGCAGCTTACACACATTACCCAAAACAAGTGAATTTTTGGAAACATTGCAATAGCTGCGGTAATAAACAGGCAAGCAAACAAATCCCGCCAGGTTAACCCAGAGCCCTGAATTTGCCCAGAGTATAATATAAGCAGGTAGTTTGCACACTGCTGGGATTTTTAGAGGAAATAAATATGGTGCAATAGATAACAAACTGCTTTTTTTAACTTGCTCTTTGCTTCCTGTTGTGTGCCCCTACTCCCATATAGTAGATATCCAAAACATCAAAATGCAATTTCATTTTATTTTTCAGAGTTCATTTACTTACACTTGAAGGGTTTTGTTACAAAGAACAAAGCACATGTGTCTAACAGTTTGACCCTTTGTCCATCCTTCCCGAGGGGCTGCAATTAAACTTTCATTTAAGTAGTCATTTGGTGTGTGGGATACTATGCTAAAATACTTTGAATTGCTGGTTTCCGTAAGGCCCCCAGCTGCTCTGTCTACAGCACCCAGTAACACTTCTGATCACATTGGAAAGACTTTGCTAACATTGGGTATGCTCGGGAGGACTGATTATTTAGATAGGTAGAAGAAATGAAAATAGAGAAAGGATTCTTTTTAGGAAAAGGCACTGACTGCAAAGGACAACTGGAGTGTGTATTATGTGTCTATCCATTTCTTGCCCATCATTTTGTTTCTGCCATGGGAATACATCAAAATATTGGCTTCCTGTGAATAAGGCGCTTATTCATGACTTAGGACCTTGTAAATTCCATATGTGATTGTGTTAAAACGTCCTTATGTTTCCCATGCTCATACTAGATTTTTATGTGTGCCGGCACGTTCTCCCCACCCCTCCTCCCATATCACTATACGTGCACAGAAATGGAAAATTTGGCTTACTGACTGGATTTGTGCAGCAGATTCTGAAAAAATGGCTGATTGATAGGAAAGGAAGAAAGGAGTCAGAAAGCCCCTTGTTCCCACCTGTACCATCTCTTGTCCCCCATGTCTTTGTCATTCTCTTCCACATTTTGGAAGAAATAATAGTCATATTTATTACTGAGTGATATTGGACTTCTTCCCCCTCCCTCACACACCACATAACACCACAACCCCCTCAGTTTGGTTGTTTTTTCTTCCTCTTCTCATTCATTTCCTTGAAAGCGTTCGCACCAGAGGAGTTTCATCCACCAGTTCGTGGTTGCAAACCAGATTCCTTTGGAGGAAACTAAGCCTCAAGCTGTGCTCCAGCACCCAAGTGGTACTTGCGTCCAAACCAGGAGGGCTGCACCACCAGCAAGTCTTCCAGAGCACAGCTAATACATTCTCTTCAGAAAGTTTTACATCACATGTGCAGTGGACACATTCAACCCAGAGGTCCAAACTCTAATTAAAAATAAATCCTGTTAACCACATGAAGTGGAGTTGTGAGGAGCCTAAGCACGTATTGTTTATGATCCAGTTTACAAGATCTGTTTCTATTGCATCGAATTGCAGGCTAACGTAAAGTATACAGTACTTATAATGTCTGCCAAGCCTGCAGCCTCCCTTTCAGTTGGAGCACTAAGAAACTCTGTCCTCTATCAGGCTATTTTCACAAAGTATATAGAAAGTTTGAGACTTCTGTCTCTACAGGTTCACTGTTTCTGAGTGGACAGAAAGACCGGTATTTTCATACAAACCACACTTCCTCAGAATACTAGCTAAACCTCATGGCACTCAATGTGAGATATAAATCCATGTCCACACAGCAATATCAGTAACAGTTCTCCATAATTATGCCAAAATCTTTTTGCATTAAGACATTGTAGTTGTCAGCTCATATGTTTCCACCAAATGTGCCCTCTAGGAATAAACTGAAACTCTGAATTTGGAATTTCCTAAACTTTTGGATGCGGGGCAGTCATTTGAATCTTGTATGTGCATTTCATGAAGAGCTTAATCAAAACTCAATCAATTCCCACCTCACCAACTTTAGAAAAGGATTTAAATCCAGTACCAGATTTGGATCTGAATGTCATGCCTCGGGGCTCATTTCTGTTATCAATTAGTAGTCACGCTTGTGATGTATCAAAAGGCAGTAGCATATAGGCTGTTGTTTAGAGATGTACATAATGTAGCTTTAAATTTCATTGGGAAACTAAACAAAACCTCTGGCCTTAGGGCTGCATGTTCAAATACTACAGTCCCATAGTGCATTACACCAGTCAACACTTCTTTTCAAATACCACCCGCATAACAATTAACCTCACTTCAACCTTGAGGTCTCTGATTAGTGATGGCCTATTGTTTAAGTTCCATTAACATAGCCCCTGTGTTGCCCTATTCTCACTCAAATGGACTAATCAAATCAGTCACCAAGGACTTAAGCTCAGAGTCCAACTTCTTTAGTAAGCAGCGATTTTCAATTTAAGTAGAATGGTGGATGTCATCAACACAGTCACAATTAGTATAGCTCTGACATGGAAAACATTCTTAATGATCCCCAATTTGTGAAATATCAAGGGCCCCAGCAACTTGCAATATGAGAATTTCTATGTATACTAGAAAAATTACAATATCAATAGGGTAGTCATTAATGCATTACCTTGTACCAGACTAGTCTCTGAAAGGACAGAACCTCAATTGGATTCCATTTAATTTCAAGAAGCAAATGCTGTTTTGAACCAGTAGAAATAAAAACGTTACAGCACTTTTTAAATGTTATTTTTCACTACCCACACCACATTTATTATGTAAAAAGGAAAGCATTGTTTATTTTTCCAAATCTAGTTAGAGTTGTTATTCTTGACATTCTTCTTGCTGGATTGCACAACTATGTTTTCATTCACATTAGTCGATACTTGCTGTTTCAATCATTTGTAATTAAAAATGGTCTAGTTTTATTTCCTTGGATTATTTTTAACATTGTCTTCTGTTTCTGTCAAGGTAATGGATGATTCAAGCACAAACTTCTGAGAAGATTCAAGCACAGTGGAAAAGTAGTGGAAAATACGAGTTGAACTTCACCAGTAAAATTCAGGGCCAAATCTTCAAAGGGGCAATATGCATGTAATGAGAGTTACTGCCCACTTATCGGCATAGATACCCACTGAGCACAGGCAAGAAATTCTTTTATTTTTGTGCACATGCATTTACTGCACGAGCAGCATGTGCATTTTCCAACCATTCAGATCTTGCTTTCCTTTGAATACGCAGCAAAAAGTCAAAATGGGAAGCCACTGGCCATTAAGCAGGACGCTGAGGACACTCAGGATTTTCAAAATGGAGCCTTTGTGGCAGATAAGAATTTGCTGTGATTATAACTGGTAATTCCTACCTAATGGAGAAGGACCTTTTATTTTCTCTTTCTCTTGTCATCTCATTTTCTTGCCAAACTGCATCCACTTTCTCAGTCAAATACTTTTTCAGACCATGGCAGAATCATGCTCTCTCATCTCCTCAGAATATGATGAAGTTTCTAGATAATGTTCACACGTAGCTTTTCTTTTATGATCAGCTAGAACATTGTGCACAGAATAAACATTGCCAGATGCATTAAATGTTTTATTTCTCTGCTTCAGAGAATGAAATTTGGCAGAAATATTCCCTAATTTAAATCCAGCTTTTGTCTGCCTCATTGCTTTACACACCATGTAGTGAAAGAACTGGCTTCACACTGCTCCCACACCACCAGTCCATCTGACTGACAATAGATCCAATCTGCATTACATGGGAGGCCATGTGAGCAGTCCATTCTGCTCCTCCATCTCCACCGACAGCTGGAACTGGACTTCGAGTAAATGCCAAGGGAATTTGCATGATATTCCATTTGGAGCACATATGCTATAAATTCACCGTTGCTGCAAAATGGCAAGCTACAGGCTTCGTCTACACAGAAGTTACATGAATTTAAATTAAAACCAATTTAGTCTAAACCAGAATGAACTTCTGTGTGAACACTCGTAATAGTTTAAAATCATCTCGCTTCAGTTTATCCAGCATGGGTGGCATTTCCCAACAGACGGTTAACCAAATGCAAGAGAAGCGTAGACATTACCAAGCAGTCTTCATCTTTAATTAAAGTCACTTTAAGCCCCATTTTAGCCCTTTTGCTGACAGGGGCTCTGCTAAATCGGCTGGGGCTATTCATTCATACCTGTCATTCAGAATAAGGGCCAGATTCTCCGGCAGTCCTTCTCTTCTCGCTTGCGTTACCCACATTCAGTCATTGCCTCCTCTTTGGAGGACTCCAGACATGGCATCACACATTGCCCAGCGTTGGGTCAGGCTTGATCCTTCGTGCCCGTCGGTGGATGCACTGGGGCAGTAGCTTCTGGAGTGGCAAGAGCTACACATTCTCCAGGCATTGTTTTGGGGATGTTACCCCTGGGCACTGACCCCCCGCCTGCACTGCCTCCTGTTGCTCTTTTGTTCAAGAGGAAACTTGTCATTTAGGGGCTGATTATTAGTTTTCTTTTCTCTTCCCCCCAAGTCCCCCTTTAACTGGATCATCACCAGTTTTAGAAGAGTTGCCACTTTCTAAAGAAAACAAAACAGAATAAACAACCTCTTCCCAGTCCCTGCCAGAGCTCTCTTCTTTTCACCAACATCCATTTTCTCCCCAACAAAATGAAAGGAGAGGAGAAAAAGACAGCTTCTTCCCTCTCTCCACAATGAAACAACAAAGAGCACAAACAAAATTAAAATTAGGCATTTAAGCTGATTTTCACCACTTAACATTTGACATGTTTTTGCAAATTTCCTTCAAGTCCCCTCTGAAGATTCAGCCAATGAAACCCACTGGAGCAAGTGGTGTTTCTAAGCCTTTTTGCATAACTTCTGTGAAACAGCCCACGTGTTGTTTGGAGTGGCAAAGGCACCTTGCTGCTAATCGTGAAATTCGGAGGCTATGACAGAACAAAGCATCTGTCCCTCTGGGGAGAAATCAAGGGTGAAATGCCTAATTTTTCAACTTTATGTAACTCTGAAAATATTTTGGGTCTGATACATCCAAACTCACTCTCCAAAAGGATCTCCAGGTGGGTGATTTATTAGAAGTTAAAGCCGTTGCCCAAAAGTTCTGTTCTATTTTATGCCCACGTAGCGTCGGTTCAGCTTCATTGTCTTGCTTTGAGAAGTAATTGTTTTTCTCCCCAGAAATATATTTTTCTTCCAGTAAGTCTGCATCATATTCATCATCTGGAACGTATTGGGAGCGCTGCACTGGGCTGAGCTTGCAGCTGGTCCCAGTCATAACCGATGTGCTTAGAGCAGACCTGCAAAATACTCGGCAGGCGAGGGTGGGACTGCCTGCCCCAGCACCGCTCCTCCTTCCCACGGTTGCACCCGCGCTCTGGAGGCTTCATCGCTCTCCACTTCATTTCCAGGTGTAATTCAAAATGGCATTTTTGATCCACGAAGCCATTCGTGGTTTAAGAGCTTGTATTTCTTTAAGACTGCTTCTCTGTTTCAACATCATGTTTCACCTGGCAGCCAAGATTGGCTGCAGTTGCATGAGATGAATAGCAATGTTGACTCTGTAAAATACATGAGAGTTTGCAGAATGACAGGTCATTCTCAGTGGATATACAGCTTAGGAGCAGTAGAAAGATGGGGAGTGTCTCATTTCATAGAGGAGAATAGAAAGAAGGGCTTCTTTTCATTTGAAAAAATTAATATTCTCCATTTTTTGTAAAAATGTCAAGAAATGGAACCACTCCCCTGCAAATATTCTGCAGTAGAATTGCTAAGAATTGTGTACAAGGTTTGTGCCCATGTTTGTATTGTGGGTTACACCAGCAGTAATCTCTTTCCCTTAGAAGCTGTTAGGTGCTTTAATGGTCTCACTTAGACTTGGAAAATCTAGAAAGAAAAAAAAAATCACGTCTACATAAAAATCATGAGATGTTACCACCTTAGGAAATCATGTAAATAGAACATTGACTGCTGGAAGCAGAAAAGTAGAATCTCATTTAATAAAGGAAGAAGTTTAATACAACAAAAAGAAAGTGTACAGTATGTGCTAGGCAGGTGGCTGCACATTTCTTCACTGAGACCTGTTCCCTAGGTGCAGAAGAAACCTTCTGCTCTGGTCTATGCGGATGTCATGACATGAAAGTATGTCTTCATGGCTTTGCAATCGTCCAGCTTCTCCTGTGATTTATCCCTGGGTTTATAGCCTACCTGACTGAGACAAGACACAGAAGTTGTACACTCAAGAGATTCCTCCTTCTGTATAATCCCCAGTGTCTGCTGCCCCCAACCAACATCCCTTTCGCCTTTCCAGGGAGCACTCAGGCCTCCCCACATGCACTCGTTCCCTCTCCCCCTTCCCACCTTCCCACACACTCATCTAGAGGTCTCTCACCTTTCTTTGCTGATGTGGCAGCCAGCCAAGGTCCTATTTAAACTAAGAGAAAACTATTTTTCTCCAACTTAGCCAAATTAACCACGTTGAACTCAATTTAACATGCTGAGTTGTAATATATATAATATTGTCAATGGTTGTGATTTTACTGTGGGTCAAGAAATATTCTGTGGTTTCCCTACAGGTGGAAGGTCTTCATCACTCTGTCTTCTTAACATAAAAGGAAATGGTTAACCCTCATGCCTGTGAGGAAGAGGTTGAGTAGAGGACTCCAGAGCATTTCTGAAACAGAAGTGGAAAATTAGAAGTTTTCTCTAATTTTTACTTTTTTTTTTTTTTTACCAAAAAACCCTTTTAAAATAAAATTTCATGCTCGATATGGTGCCAACAAGCTGTCATATGACTTCTGTTTGGTACGTGTTTGGAACTGACCAAACTGCCCCTAGCCCCACGTAGGCTACGGTTTAACCTCCCGTGTTGCATAATAAGTCGTGACCATTGCAATAGTTCCAGCTGCATTAAGGCAGCTCAGTAACGATAACTGAATTAAGGAAACACCATTTTTCCTCGCTTAGACGAGACTTGAGTGGAAAGGGATAGAGAACCCTCAGCACTACACACAGCAAGAGGATAGGAAACCGTCTGCTCCACCGCTGCCGGCTTTTCTGAGCCTAGGGACCTGAGAGATGCCCCAGGTTCCTCAGCAGCAGTTGCTAAGGAAACATTTTAGGGAACCTTTTTCATAAATTCATAGTAATCTCCATTTCTCAAATGTCAAGGCTAATGACTCACCCTTTGATTGCAAATGGGATTTACTACCACAGAATTGCTGGCAGCCTTCAAAGCTAAATTGTATTTGTCAGCATTTGAAGACTTTTAGTACGTTGGTTACCACTGCTCCCCTTGAGTGAGCAGAAAATGTAGATACATGAATATCTGGCAGAATTCCCTCAGAAATATTTCAACCCTTTCCTAAGTTTCCACATTGGAAAGAAGATGGGGATTGGTGTCTGCGGGGCTCCTGCAGCAGGGAATCCCCGCAGCAGAGCATGCACCTTCAGGGGTTTCTGGCCCGAGGTGCCACCAGGCGCTCCTGGGGAGCACACACCCCGGCAGCGTGGAGTCAGGACCAGCCTAAAGCTGTCTCTGGGGATGAGCGTGGAGACATACACCCTGCCTTTCCCCCTGGAGCTCAGTTCTGCTTGAAGGCAGCTGGCTATGCCCATGGATTTTGTGCAAATCACACAGGCATCAGCGTCCTCGGTTTTCCTCTGATTAATCCCTATGCAAGTCTAATAAAGTAGTTTTACCCCACAAACATTTGGGATATCACCCGAAACCAGACCAAGAACCTGATACTATGTTACTCTGTGCCTTCACAATCCTTTTTCTGCCAAGTGCCAAGTTTGCAAATGCACCCTGAGACTTCCTTCTTCAAAGTATTTGACAAGGTATCAACAAACCCAGACTTCAAGGATGCTATCTATTGCTTTGAAGGCAATACATATTTAGAACAAGATTCTCTCTCAAGTAATACAAACCTCATTGCAGATGGATCTATTTCCAAGTTAACAGCTTGTAGGCCAGAATACAATTTAAAGAATGGATACTTTAACACCTAGTGCTTTAAAAATACGTAAAAGGGCCGCAAAGAAATACAGACCTAACAGCAAAGTTTCTGCAAATGATTCTTTGTAAACACTTTGTATTTATAGAAATGCATACTATAAACCCATTTGACTATTGGTTCATACTGTATTTAATATATTTCCATCTAATTGAAAAGTTACAAATACAATGTACTTTAAATGGATTTATATCATAAATCACTGTGACTCATGGAAGTCCTTCCTCCCTGGAATTGCCAGTGACTGGTATGTGGAGGATACCACTGATGAGACCGAAAACTTTGTAGCATTGCATTGTTAGGCGATGCGTTCCACAAGACAAAAGCAGTATGCATCCATTTTGGAATATGCACTTAAAGCATGTGGAAATGCCTGCAGAGGAACACTGGTATGTTATTTTGAAATGTTTTCTGGTCACTTTGAACACTATTGTCAAAAAACAGGCAGATGGAGAAAACAGTCATCCAACTTTTGCTTTCTCTGTCTAGGGAAAATGTATCCCTCAACTACATTTTGCAGCATTCTGCCTAGAGACACACAATTTTGCTTTCCTGTTGTGTCTGGCTACAGGATTTCACAGTGTAGATTTGCTCATTTTTCAGCTAGTGTATTCAGCCAAACTGCCAGAATATGCATGTCCTGTTGCAGGTCCAGGTGCCGGGAGAAGGCTCCACTCTGGAACTCTTTTTGCCTGGAATACAAAAGAGGAATCACTGCTGCTGACATGGTTACATGGGTACTTCTAAGGCCATTTTCATTTCTCCATTGATTGGCTTCTAATTCTATGTGTCTCATAGAATTTTGGTTTTACCGATGCTGTAAAATGAAGTACTGCAAGTGTAGAGGTGGTTTTAGGCAGTTCCCCCCTTCCTTAGTTTCCAGCTGGCCCTACCTAAAATAATAGTTTAAAAAATTACACTTAGCTCAGAAAATAACTCTCCAAAATTTGACTGAAAACATGTGGCTCCAAAATGTAGACAGAAAATGAACAAACATCTGCATTATCATAGTTTACCAAATGCTGAAATCAAAGTCCAGTCTATGCAGTATTTCCTCTTTCTGTAACTAAAAAGTTTTCTTAGTTCTTACACAATTTAGCAAAAAACTGATACCATACCACTTCAGTGACATCAAGTCCTCTTATTCACCTAATGATAATGTACATCATTTTCTGACCAAAATGAAAACAAATCCTGATAATCTGCTAGGAGTATGTGACTTCTTTTAATTTTAGATTCGTCGATACCTGTACCTTCTGCACTTGTACCCCTTATTTCGTGTGAAGTAAGCTGCCACGTGCAATGTATCACTGTACCTCTGAAACACCCAGGCTGATCCTTGCTGGCACCAGTTACTTTACTTGTAAATACCGAGATGGGACCTACACGCTTATAAACAATCACATAGTTGCATGGAGCCATAGTACCTGTGATTGTGGTTTAACCTTTCAAAAGAATTGGGGGTTTGGTTCTATTAGAAAATGAAGATCTCGTCTCTGGGAGGTTATAACCAATTTTATTCCCCTGTTACTATACGGGAATAGGTCTGAAATCCTGAGGACTTTAATGCATTCTGTAATTCAAAGTTAATTTTATTGTTTCCTGAAATGCAACAGCCATTAGAAAATCATCTAGGTAGATTAACACTTTTCTGTCTTGCTTCTGCACTAACAACCTGATCTACCAGCACAATAGATGTTCCTAATGCTCTCTGTTCAATTGAAGTAGGGAATTTCCTCTAATTTTGGCAAACGATATGCTGAGAGAAATGTTACTTAACTCACTATGTAGCCATAAATCTGCTTTGTAAATCTTGCACTTTTGGGGAAGCTTATTGCTAAAAGTTTTGCTTCAGAAGCACATTTAAGGGGTTTAGATTTAATAAGGTTAAAAACCATCTGAGCATTTTGAGACTACAAAGAAATAATATATCTGTAGTGTCCCTTGCGATAGATTAGAGACAGGACTTGGTTGCGGTAATGAATATAAATGGGATTCTTTATTAAAGCCACTGGACACAGGCAGGCCTGTAGCTCTCTGCGCTGCAGCTCCCAGGCTAACTGCACACAACCTAGGCTTTCCAATAGCACCGCGCAGGTCTGCCCTAAGTCCTGGCCTAGATTCAGCAGGCTTGGAAGGGATTGCCAACCTCCCTGAAACCTAGCTGCTGAAATTGTTCAGCAGTGGGAACAACTTCCAGAGCATCGCCTGCCAAGCCCTGCACAATCCCTACATTTGCATGCACGTGAATTAAACAATGGAAAGACTGGAGATTCTGCAACTGGGAATAGAATTATCGTCCCTGCAAAAATCTTACTTTTCCTTGCAAGTTTGAGGATAAAAAGAAATCTGGGACTTTGAAGCCTAGATATTTAAATTTTTTAATGTCATTTTAATTACAAAACTAACTTGGACAATAAACGTAAATATACGGTGGAGAAAGGCAGTCACCTTTCCACGTGCCGTAGCCAGCTTTATAGTCTTACTCCAAGTGCTTTTCTTTTTTTTCATGGAGGCTGGACAGGGGAGTTAATGAATGTTTATGGTCGTTGTACTGAGTCCAGAGCAGGCTCAAGGCATAGACAAGGTAGGTAATGTCTGCTCATCTGCTCTGCTTAGGCCAGGGGAGAAAGGAACTGGCTCCTGGACCCGGAATACCCCGTTCCTATGGATACAACTCTTTGCTCTGCCTCTTGCTGCCAGGCCAAGGGCAGTCAAGGACTTGTAGCCCACTGCTTGGCAGGCAGAAGGACCAGAAACGTCCCCTTGCTCCCACCTGGTTGCCCTCATCCCCTCAGCCCAAGGTGCACAGGGGTGCGTGCAGGGGCTGCAGCGTAGAGCAGGGACAGCCCCACGCCGGGGGGTGGGTAGTGGAGGAGGATGTTGGTGGGTCCAGGAAAGGGATGGGCTGAGGGTAGATGGCCCAGACGGCAGGGGGAACACCCCTTACTCAAACCTCACCAGCTCCTCCTGACCTTCCTGTTCCCTCTGCAGCCCCCAATGTGCCGCAAAGCTGCCTTCTGCCTCCGCTGCCTGCCAGCCAGCTGCCCCGGCCCCAAACGCACACCCTCCGGCGGGGGCTGCGGATGCTCCCGCTTCGCTTTCGTGCAGGCAGCCTACAGCCCCGCACGCCTTCAGGGGCTCGGCCACTGTTGAGGCATTAAACTTGGAGGTGCGAATCCCTTTTAAAGCGTGTTCACGACGCCATTGTCAGACCCTACCACTGAGTGCTTTTAGCCAAGGAGCAGCAAACGCGGTGCCTTTTCCTCATTTTCCGATGAGCGAGGGAGAACGCTTTCCCTGCTCTCACTCGAAAATTCAGACCAGCCACCTGGGGCCTGAGGACTATCTGCCAGAACTGCAAGATCCCGCCACAGAAAATACACCACTAAAGCTGCAGACATTCGGCTCAGCTATGCAAACTTCTCCAAAAAGGGCTGTGGCAGATTTTTAGGCTGTGGCACAATTTCTCTGAAAGGGATTATGCCCTCCCTTGTGCACACACACACACAAACACAACCACGCGTCTTCCTGGGACAAACCTCCGGAGCCCTAGGCAGCAGGGGACTTACCTGAGTTAGCAGGAGAGTGCAGCGGAGGTGTGGGATCTCAGGATATCAAGAGGTGAAAGGGTGACACTGCTTTCTGATTTGAAGAGCTAACATGAGGAAAGCCTATGACCACATCAGTGGGCCACATGTACCAAGTGAGTGTTGCGCATGTTAGTATATTAAACATATGTGAGTCTTATTTCCTATGTTAAAGAAATACAGTTTGCAAGCGTCAGGGCGCGTTGTTATTTCAAATGCATGGTAAATGTGGATCGAGGGTGCTTCAAGATTCCCATGACTACAAATACCTGCAACATCCAACTTTGATTTTAGTTTCCCCCCACCTTTGAATTTTTGCCTTGCAACATTGGTGCGGGACCCGGGTTCATTTTAAAGGCTCGTGGAAATGGCCAGGGCAACAGGAACAATAACAGCACCCTTTTAGGAAAGTACAGGAAATCTTTTCAGCCAGATGTACCGCAGCACTGGGGCCACCATGAAAGTCTCGCAGTTAAAGAACCCTCACAACAGCTTCTAGGCAAAAGCCAAAGGGGATCATCACGTCTTCTAACACTTCGTCTTGCATTAGAAATAATTCTTGCTCAAGAAAGAAAAAAGAGCCAATAAAATGTTCAAACTTCATTCCTTTATTGGCTTTTTGTTGCCTTATGTTATTAATAAGAATTTACAACCTTATTTACAGTGTAAGGTTTTAGCGTGGACTATGTGTATAATTTGAATTTTAAAAATCCTTGGGATATCATGAATTTAACAAAATCTTTTAAGAACTAACAGAGTTTTCTATGGGGTCAGAATTTTTTTTTTAAAAAAAAAAAAGCTCTGTAAACTGGACTTTCTTATTTTTGTGTGAGAGGAAGTAGGATCTCCTGGGCACCTTATGATCAGGGATTCGGTTATGAAAATGTGGGATTTGCATGTTGCAAACATTGCTCATGACAGGGTGCAGGTGCAGAGGGAAGGGCCAGCTTCAGCTTGCAGCCACCTTGAAACAGGCTTCCTGATTTGTACGTTCTGTGAATGCACTTTTAAATGCCAGTTCAATGGCTGGGGGGACACACACACACATAAGGGGTGCCCGTGAGGGGTACTATCACAAAATAATTATTTTCTTACTTATCTGACAGAGAGACGAAGACTACGGATTTTGAAGCAGTGAGTGTGGTGGAAGACATTCAGCTGTCTTCTCTTACTTGTACAATGTTGACTATTGGTAGGGTTATCCTACCAAAAAAAAAAAAAAAAACCAAAAACAAAAACCAAAACAACTAGCAGCCAAAACCTGAGGGTCCTGAATTAGAGAATACACATTAAAATGTTGGCCAGAGGCTTCTGATTTGTATATTCCCATCTCCCCCCCCCCCGCTTTCCTCTCCAACACTAGTGCTGTATTGAGTTGGAAATGTATAAATGTTACATGTAAGATGCAGCCTTACTGTTGCATCTTTATTCAACATCAGCTTCCAGATGGGAACTATTTTTCATGGTTCATAAAGCCAAATCCAGCTGCTACATTTGGACCTACATAAGGAATCCACATTTTATTGCCTTAGCAGTGCATATAAAACAATTGCTGTTGTTTCTTTAGTACTGGTGCACCTCACATTTCTCAATACATTTTAGATATTTAAATTTTTAAAACTGTATTTTATAATTGCTCATTTAGCTGTGCACCGTAACGAGATCCTGCTTTTACAACATTTTCCAGATATCTAACATAACTGAAAGAAAAACGATCTTGGACAAATGGTATTCAATATAGCAGCCATATATTCAGTTACTTACTAAGAGTGTTCAGACAATTTCCTATGTAAACCACAATGATATTAAATACTTCTGGAATCTCAGCTTTATTAAGAGACAGGAAGTGCAAACTCGGGAGCCTTTCCCCTCCCCCTCAGCTAATCTGACTCTTTGATAGTCATGTGTTAGGAATAACCATGGAGTTTCTCCTAACGCAAAATATTCCCACAGCTAAGAGAAAATTAACCCTTGCAAAACCTCAAAAGAGAGAGTGGAGTCCATGTGTTCGCAGAGAGAGGAAAAAAAAATCATTAGGAGGAAGTTTATACCAGCAGCAGGTCTACGCAACACTGCCAGCTATTATATGCAGGCATAATTCATTTGCATTTTAGATGGTATTGTCAAAGCAACTACAGCACATCCATTGCGGAGGAGAATTATCCAGCCTGGCAAAATTAGCCATCTTTGTGCCTCTCTCCCTCGCCATAGAGGGGAAGCGCTCTGCAGTCGCTCGGTCATGTGTGCCGGGGATTTTTCTCCTCCACTCTCAACTAGCAGATGTCAGGCTGTTTGCTAGAAAGCGAACAAATCCCCACAAAAAGCGCCGAGGTGGGACAGAGAGAGTTAACGCACGGGTATGACAGGGAAGCAAGTTTGCTGTGAATTGGGAAGCACAAACTATAGTAATCCCCACCCTGCTGAGTGGCTTCCCCAGAGGTCTGATACAGTGCCAAAGCCTCTTACGCATACTGAGACAAAGCTTATTTCAAGCCGAATTCAGCTCCTGAAGCCACCATACTGCTTCCTGACAGCCTCCAATTGCACTGCCTCTGTATTTGTGTTTCCTGCTGTTTATATTTACTTGTTCCCAGAGCCACAACAGCTACAAAAACAAATAGTTGCTATTTGCAGGGCTCTCTATCAACACAGGTAAAGTGCTTCGTTTCCCTTTTAGTTTTACAAAGATTGTGCAAATAGGCTTTTAATACCTCAGAGAGATTAATTTGGTAATTATAAACCAGTTTAGGAACACATGCTAAACAATTGGTCATATAATCAGCATCCTTGTTTCAGAGTATTAGTGCGGCTGAAGCAAAAGGTTTTTGAACTATAAGGGCTCCACAAACACTCCCTCGATTATATCGCTATTATTTCCCCATTCCTCTGAGACACAAGCTTGAAATATTACTTTTTTGTTTGTCAAGTCCCTGTGGATTCTCTCCAGATCTGTGCTCCTGTCTCTTTGGCCCCTGTACAGCTATTGTGATGGTGTCTTATTTGTGTAATGGAGATCTTGTTCGATATACTTATTGAAAGCATCAGCAAAAGGAAGCCTAAGAGCCATCAATTCTCTTAATTAACTGCAGAGAAATGATTAATGCTATAAATATGGAATTGATCAGGAAATAATTATAGTACATTGGATTTAATATGCGTTGTTCGACCAATATTTAAGACATTAAATATGATAAATCTGGTCCTGGGTAAAGTGTTCATAACAACCCAAGTGATTTATGCACCTCAGAAATTCCCACCACAGGACACCAGGGCTGTTAGGCGTCTAACCGGAGCTGGGCAGTGCTTTTCAGGTAGAAAAAATCCGCAAGGAATGGGTCCGTTTCAGCAGCACTGCACTTTTTAAACCGAACAGAGCAGAAGAGTTTCAAAGCATTTTATTCTGGCCTTGTCTGAAAAGAACATTTTCATTTCAAAACAGTTCCATTTAAAATTCATTTTGTTTCATGCACGCTGATGTCATCTTAAATAATGCAGAAGTTTCATTTATGGCAAAATTTAAAAAAATACAAATTATTTTGATGCAGGCCGGAAGATGGGCCTCCAAGCCTTTCCTTTCAGAAGGAGTCGTGCCAAATGTTCCCCCCTGCTGAAAAAGAAGCAAAGAAAAATATCAGGCAGGGGGCAATTAAGTCTGTTGCTATCCCACCGATTCTCCTCTCTTGAAAACTGGACTCCAGCAGCAGTGCAGTCCAGAAAACCCCCAGAACCTCAGGCGTGCTGCCGATATTTTCTTTGCACCTCCTAAAATATCTGTCTGCTTTTTATTTCTTGGCTGTCGATGGAAATGCAGCATGGGCATAAGTGCAGAGCAGCTAACCTGCACACTCAGCTTTTGTGATTCCCACTTGTCACCTAAAACCTCAATCTGAAGAACTTCGTGGCGTGGCAGCAAGAGGTGGCTGCCCGTCCTGAAGTACTGCAGTCACTTTATCATTGTGCGAAAATAGTTTGCATTTTCTGTAATGGCTGGCATGGTCCACAGGGGCTGTGAGAGATAGGGAGGAGGGCGGGCAGAGGGAGAGGATGAGCTGGCGTGCCAGGGCACAGCCCCAGATTCAGGACTGATGGTAGAAGTTATTGGAGTTGTCCTGACATCCTTCGATGCCTGTCACACCATGAATTGAATTAAAAGCTGAGGTAACGAATCAAGGGTTTGGGTTTTTTTGCTTTTTAGAATAGTTAGCCTCACAAATCTTGCCCTCCTCCTTTCCCTCAGTCCCTGAGGATGAGAGTTACGGAAATAATGTCTCCTGAGACCATTTCCCGAGAACTCTGTGCCTTGGTCCACAAGAAATGCAATGCCGGATCCACCCACGTCGGATGAGCGAGACATCCTCCAGCACAGTTTTTAGAGGGGAAGTCGGAGAGACAGAAATGTCACTGCATTCATGTACAGAGCATGGATCCACCCATGGGGGGCTAACCTCCATCCCCAGGGAAGCTTGCTGAACTCTGCCCCATCTCGGCTCCGCATTTGCTTTTCCCTCAGCATTACTCACCACCCAGCATGGGGCAGAAAGATCTGTCAGAGATCAGCCTCCCTCTGGGCAGCTGCACGTAGTTCTGTGGCTCTCAGAGCCTGTCCACGACCTGCTCGCCCACCGCTGCAGCCTCAGGACGGACAGAGCGTGCCGAGGGGCCACCAGGAAAGACCACCGCTTGGCTGCCTCTGGGACGGAGACACAACGGGCTGAGCCTCTGCCCAGGGCTGCTGCCCACGTACAGCACACAACAGGCAGAAGGGACCACAGCGGTGACCAACAGCTGCAGAGACACTGGCACCCCCCACTAACTGGCATGAATTGAAAATAAGGAAATCTGAGAAATTTTCCAGTCTCTGCCTCTAACAGGATAGATCTCCGCAGAGCTTGGGCGAGGCATATGCATTGGCTGGTGGCGTGAGCCACAGATGGATGTGAAGAAGGAGAGGGCTCCAAAGAGGGAAGCAGGCGAGCACAAAAGGGAAACTACAAACCGCCAGCTCACCCGAGCTCCTAGCTGGGGCACCTGATGATTGTAAATGCATGGTGTGTTAGAGTGTACCACAGGCTAAGCATTGCAGGGGGGGCAGCTGTGTCATTAAACACTCAAAAGGCATCTAAACTCCACGTTTAAACAGTCTGAATACAGGCACTTAAGAGAGCAAGACTACCTTCAGAAAACTACAGAACTAAGGCTCCCGGGGCTCACCGACATCTCAGCAGCCAACACACTCTGAGCAGAAAGCCATCCATTAGGGACTGCTCTCCATCAGTGATCCCTGTCCCTGTGACCCTCACACCGTGGGAGAGGGGACATCCAGAGGGGACACGCGGTGGCAGCGGGGTGCCACAGAGGCGGTGGTATGATGCATTTCAGTGGCCCCTGAAATCGAGGTGCTCAAGATTTGATTTTTCCACTGGATCCTCAGGCTTGTTATAATTTCAGGGATGAGACCAATTTAATTTTTATAGAGATGTGTAATCCGCCATTTCAACACACTAATTGAAATAGGCTGACATGCAGCTATGTGCCCTACGAGTCTTCCAAAGCACATATCTTGGCACTTTCCACTAGAGGCTAAATGACATGACTAGAAACCGTACCAGATCCTCTGTGTTTACCGGGCTCTGCTTCTACGTTATTATTTTGATTGCTGCCTTTACCAACAAACATCCAAGCAGCAGAATCCACTTGGAGAAAATAATAGAAAGCAGAACTGAAAAAAGATTCAAAAAATCAACTGTACCTATGCTATTTTTGACAGACATTTATTTAACTAGGTTTTTAAGTCCTTAGCGGTGGAAATGCACACATTTTCCCAACGCAATCTGATCTATTCTTTAATTATGACTTTTATAATTGCTAACCTAAATTTTTCTTGGACTACTTTAAGTCTGTATTTTCTTATCAATTCAGAGAAAAAGTTAAACGATTAATTTCTTTCCTCTCTGCAGCAACCTTTTACATGTTGAAAGACTGCTGTGTTCCCTTTTGTACACTGTACACAGCCTCCGTCCATCTGATTTCCCTGTCAGCTGTTCTGCCCACGTGGCTCAGGATTGTCTCCTTTGCTCCATGTTCCTTTTGGAAAGCAGTGCCCAAGGCTTGCCCATGATGAGCAGGCTAGAAGGACACATACGCCTGCCTTCCAGATTATGCTCATTAAAATCAAAATCTCAGTAATGCATTTTTCTTTTTCACAACATCCCTTTGTTGAAGGCTTAAGTACAGGTTGAGCCCATCATAACTTCTCCATCTTTAGAATAAAATATTTTGCTCTCCATTCTGCCTTCCTGCAGCTGACTTTTCCTCTGTGTATACAAGAAGTACCTTTTATTTTCTCTCCCCAGTGAATAACATTTTTTCCAATCATTTCTCCAATCTGATTTCCAGTTCCAGCCTGCAACGTACCTGCAGCTTTCCCAGGTTCACATTCTTTGTGGATGTAATGAGCACAGTCCATTCTTGCGCCCAGGATGCTACTGCACTAATCAGTGACACCAGACCCCAGCACAGGATCCTGCTTGGTGCAGATTTCTGTTTGAACAGTGTCTCATTGACAACTGATCTCCAAGTATGGTTTTCCAACTGGGAAAACACCCATCTTATGGCAGGTTTCATCAAGACTATGTTTCCTTAGCTTGCTTATGAGTTCATCAAGAAAGGGAGAGGTTAAAGAAGGTCTGAGGTATTTCTTATTTAGTAATTTTTCCTACAAGACATATAATGAGTCTTGATGACCTGCACATGAATAGTGAAACAGTTTCAGAAGTCTTACTTAAAGCCAAGTTCTCTGACCATGTTACTGGACCAGTACAGCTGCTAAGAATACCAGAGTCACGGTAAGTGATGTGGAAGTACGGGCTGTACAGATGCTACAGAGCCCACTGCAGGCATGAAAACAAATGCAATGGGGGGCAGGGGGCAGAGATGGCATCCGTGTAAACGCGTGCTGTGAACTGGAGATCATGCAGCAGGACTGCTGACACTCAGAACTCGCATGGTTCCATTCCAGCTTTTCTTTTATTATTTACCTTGCAAACTCAAACTTTACTCCTCAGTATGTGAACTCATCATAGATATTGTGACATGAATCTTCATGTGGTTTCCAACACTGCATTTCTCATATTTCTATCCCACCTTTCAGGGAAATCCAAGGCAGACTAAAATATGAGCCAAAGTTATTCATAACCTTCAAGATATTTTTACAGAGACTGGAGCTTCACAACACAACTACTAAAAGCATGGATAGATTCGAAATCTTATCTTAATGATAGGGTGTATCTTTTTTAAAAGGAAACTACCTGTCCATCTATGTGGTTAACTATAAGAGAAGACAATAATTCCTTTAGGAAAATTATAAATTACACTTCTCAGAAAGCCAGCACTTGACAAACCGTTGAGCCTACGTTTAAGGAGTAGAGTCACAGAAATATAAAGTGTATACATTGGGAAATAGAGTACAGTAATTAATGTGAATTGTAAAATCTTGGTTTACTCAATGAGAGCCTTTGCCATTGAAAGTTTTGATTATTCACATTTAAAATACTGGCAATCTAACAGGCCTTTAAAACATCTATTTTGGTTGCTACTTTAATTATCTTTTCAACTGATGTAGGCATTCATTTCACAAATTAAAAAAGAAGAGTTTACAGGGGGAAAAGCACAGTAGCATATTAGGAGAATTTCTTGGGCTGATCCCCAGCCAACAAATTTCAGTTCATTGTTCAAGCTGCCAGCTTCACAAAATTCAGATATGGGATCCCAGTTTCACCTGTTGTCTTTCTGAGGAGCTAGCCATGAACTTCAGATCCCTATGTTAATTTGATTTCTGTAGGACCAGGCTACATGGCACTCCCGTTCAGGCTGAAAGCCATGCTAGGAGAATTGCTTTAAGTCACACAGAGAAAATGAAGACAAGAATCCACCATGATTCTTTGTTCAGGATGTCGACTACATCCTTCCAGTTCCTCGTTCATTTTCTTGGTGTTTCAAGAGAAGAAAAGATTCTTTCTCTTCAGAAAGAATCAATATCATATTTGTTCCTTTTTTTCCAGCCTTTTATCATACAACCTTTTTGTCTTCCTTTCTGTTTTGATCCACCCTTCCATGATGACCTCATTTGCCTTGTCTGCGCAGGGGCACCACCCCACCTTGTCTCAAGTTCCTCCATATTTTCAGAATGACACACTTTTTTCCCAAAATTAATCTGATAGTAAGTGCAAGATATTATTGGTTATACCTTGTCAATTTGATATGTGCTAGTACATGAAAAAGGGTCTCTATGAATTCACAGAAAATGAGAGCGAGTAAAACACCATCTACATAATAGCTCCATGAATGGAAATAAAGGCCTTATTTTACTATAATGGTCCTTTAACCCTGCTTTCATCCATGATTTTAATTTCATTTGAGTTCTTCAATATATCTTGCATTCCTACACGTCTCTCACACTGTCAAGAAAGCCTTCTTTGCAAAGAGAAGTGCATGCCTGAAATGTTCTTTTCCCCCACTGGGGATCCACCAAAGTACATTCATTACCTTAAATTAAAAGGAAACACTCAAAAATAATGTATTCAGGGATGTGTCTGCAGCAATCCAGGGTGGCAGATCAATTTGAACCCAAACGTGCAATATTTCTAATATGTGAAAGATGCTATAGTCCAGTGGAGCAAGCAGCCTGCTGAAAGCATGAGGCACATTATTTGTCAGCTACGCGCAGAGCTCACGTTTGTGTCAATAGGAGCTACTGGCACGGAGGGGTGCACGTAACTTGCACCAGGACTTACCAGCTCTCTCCTTTGCCTCCCCTTGCAGACAGCACAACAGTGTGCAGGAAAAGGAGAGGAGGGGAAAGGAGAGGAGAGATATTCAGGCCATCTAAAATGGAAGGAATTAGGAAATACCTATCTACTAGCCATAGATAGCGTGTGATTTACTGAAATAAACCTTGCTTGTTTTCCTGAAAAAATACAGAGCTAAATGAACGTGAAATGCCAGTAGCATAAAAGCTCCTAGGAGCTGAAGTGAAAGGCATGACAGGATCAAGAACAGTGAGTGACACCAAATTTTTTTTTTAATTCCACCAGTTTGTATTTTTGGACTTAGCACTTCATTTCTCCTATCTGACCGTTTCAGCTAAAAGGGACTCCGCGGTGAGCCATAAAGCGGGGATCAAAACACCTGGCTGTACGGGAGGACATGCACCGTTACAATGGACACCCAGAATTAAAACAGGTTTCCCTGCTCAAAGAGAAGTCCAGTTTTCCTACAGTCTGTTGCATTAATAGCATAAACAAATGTCCACAATAGCCCTCTCTCTCCTGCTTTGAAAGAAATAAGGAAAGACCTTTATGAAGCTTCTAGGGAGAGAGACAAGGAGGGCAGAGCAGCTTCCCTCTTGCTCCTCTGACTGATGTCACCGTTCCTGTGGCCAAAACATGTTTGTTGCTAAGCAACTATGTATATATTACACTCTTCTGCTTCCATTTGGGATTTAACATATGCATTTTCACTTTCATCTCTGATGCATAGTTACATTTGTTTGCAGTGGGTGCCAGAGTGAATGGAAGCTGTCCGGTATGGGATATGCATAAGAACTGAAAGGCGCACACGGTGATTTACCAATGTGCATCATTGTTTCGTAGCATAGTTCAATGGGAAACCTACTGAGTGCCATTCACCAGTGGTTGGGCCAATTTTTTCATTCAGGATTGATGCTGGTTGCTATATAGCGGCTATTGGTTCAAGAAGTGCAGCAGTTCTCAGATGTCACGAAGTAACATAATGTGCGGATAGTCTGACTGGTAATTATTGCAGATGGATTCTTTCTACGATGATAAAAGAGGTCCATTCTTTCATCTGGAGTTTTGTGTTTTATGCATAAATCCACTTTTTCCTACACCTCTCCCACTTACTTGGCAGGCAATGAAAAAAATCACCTTTTCCTTTTGAATTGCGTGCAGATGACCCAAATCAGTGGCACGCATCGCTCGCATTTTTCTATGAATCAAATCTAAAAAGAAATGAAAAGAGGGTGAGGAGAAAAAGAAGGCAGGATGTGAGAGTTCATTTATATTATAAACACTCTGTAACAGAAGAAAAAAAAATCAGTTTTAAAAACCACATGTCTATTACCCTGTAATGAAATTATAAGAGAAAGCTATTAGTCATGTCTGTACGTTTATTCACATTGTGAGTTCAATAATTAAATTAGAAGATCTGACATGGAGTTTACTAAACAAAAATCCACGCTATAACAAAAAAGAGAAAGAACAGGATATTGCTAGCTTCCTTTTGGGTTTAGTATTGTCTCTATTAATAAGCATTAAAGAATAAAACACTGGAGGAATTCTTGCAGTCGAGATGATTTGGGTTTTGTTATGCTTTTCAGTTTAGCTTAATTTCCCACTGGAAGCTTCTCTCTAAGTGCAGGCCTAGGATTATCATCACATAAGGGGGGGAATCTTAAGCTCACTTTGCTACTGGTTTTTCCTACTTTCTCCTTCCTCCCTGCAAGCCTGAACAGGAGAGGGAGCACAGAGAGAGGAGGCGAGGCAACACCTTACACCAGCCACAGTTGTTATATGACTTTGAGGGAAAAGTGAAGGTTTTTTCTTTCCCCTGAAGCTCAAGAGAAATGAGCTTATAAAAAGGAATATTGTATGAAAGCAACTTGCTTGCCCATTCTCGCATGCATTGATTCAGGGCTATCGCAGTTGAAAGAAAAACTTCACTCTGGGCGTGCATCGCTACAATGAGTTAGGGTATAGCAACTCTCTCCCGTGGCCTCCTCTTCCACAGAAGACAGATAATGATAATTCAGTCAATGTTATTTTATGTGCTGGCCCCTTTTGCTCTGTGAATTTTCTGCATCCCGGGTCCATGCTGAGCCTCCGGCTGGAGCAGTGATGGCAAATCCACGGCACAGGGGAGTGGAGGAAACAGGCAGTACTGCGAGCAAGAATCAGGCCCGGCACTTGAAAAACAAAATTTGCTTTATAACAGAGATAATTTAAAAACAACCAACTGCCCTACACCTTTAAACTGTCCCCAGTAAGGAACCAGCTGCTGTTTGAAAGCTGCCTTCACGCAGGACTGTGCGCACTCAGCGCTTTCCCACCAGTCTCAGTGCCGCGTCCGCAGCTCTTCGGGTAACAGAATTCGTGACACAGGGAGGTTCACCTTCGGCTAACGCCAGCACAAGTTAAACCATTATCGAGAGCCGCAGAAATGTCCGTGCTTGCCCCCACTCTCCAAAATTTGAAATTCATTGCACAACTGAAGTACTGACAGCAGCTTCTACATTTAACTTTTGATCTCTGGATATTTTGCCATCCTTCAAAAAAAAGCACTGCTTTCCTAATTCACATTCCTGCTGCATTCGAGTCTACCCAATATTAAAAGAGAGTGTGGCTTAGAGGATGGTTTATGATAATATGTGTGTCTATATTTCTGCCACAATTTCTAAGAGGATGATCCATTTATTAAAGTGAAATATATTCTTGATCTCACAAACTAATTTCTATTCTTGAATTATCTTTAAAATATAATAAATAAGAAGTAGTTTAAGTCCATGTTGTTGTTTTGTAGCCAGCTGAGCAGTGTCTTAGAAAGCAATTTAAGTTGGTATCCACAGTGACACGACCAGATCACAAGAACAGCATCCTTGGTCCGCAGCTGAAGCAGCTATACTGGGGCGATTCTAGAGACACATCAAAAACTGCCATCCATGCTTAGTGACCATACCCCTCTCTTCTCTAAATTAGCATGTCACCTGCTAATAAAATATAAGTCATATTTAGACCACTGGTAGAAAGTAACTATTTCTTCCATTTCAGAAGTCGTGTTCAGCTCAAGAGATGATTTTTCATTGTTTTTCCCCAGAGTCTACATTTGGAGAATATTATGAAAGGCTGAAGCTAACACAGATGCACACATTCCAGGGATTCACGCAAAGTCCTGCCACTGCAAGTCCAACTGAGGCAATGAACCTTTGTGGACCTTCCAGGAAGCTTGTGAATTTTGTTGCCAAGTTCGAACAGCTCTCAGATACATAAGGAAATGAGATCCCATGGTATTTATACAAATTCCCATGTCAGACATAAATGACTACCTTTGTCTACTGTTCAACAAAAAACCAAACTCACATGAATCTTTCCCAAATGTAAAAGTGGCTATACCATTACAGTGCTAAATCTGGCAAAAGGTATATGAAGTGTATGTATTGAGACCAGTCTGGGGGTTTTGGGAGGGTGGGGGGTGTTGCTGTTATACTGCATTTTTTCATCTGTTTTATCTGCTGTTAGCTTCTTTTTAATATATTAGATATATGTAGATATCTAAGATACAGTCACATAAGATCAATAATCACAAACTAATACTAGTTGTAACTCAGCAGATATGCAGAACAGAATGGTTTTTGTTGCTTCTTGTGTTTAACTTGAAAAAAAAAATCCAACAATTCATCCTGCCTTTAGGAAAATATTCATGAAGCAAAACTGGCAATAGAAAAATAATTATTTGAAAAACATTATATGAGGTGAGTTGTTGCTTCCCTACTGGATGCCAGTTTAAATTGAGCTAATTTGTTTTACCAGTAGCTTAAGAAAACCCCAGCACAGCAGCATGACAATTATATCCAGGTGCAAGGACTTAATTCAACAAATTCTAGGTGGATCCTTCCAGTCAGCTCAGTGGGCCCCATCCTCAGCTGTGGCTAAGAACAGATGCCCTTGAAAAAAAAAAAACCTCTGTAATCACGATCCATTCAATCCTTGAATAGTGAAGCTGAAATGTGTCCAGGAAAAAAAAAAAAAAAAAAAGAATATAAATGATATTTCTATGTCCAGAGTATCAATTGAAGCATGATTGAGAAACAAGAACATTTGAGGTAAGACATAAATCTCAGTAAACACCTAGATACTTTTTTGCGCTATTGTTACATTATACATGTAAAAACAATAGCTCATCTGCAAAATATGAGTATGGTTCACCAGTTCTCTAGGATTCAGAGGTGACACCTGAAAAAATCATAATCATAAATCTAGCATTCTTAATTTGGGGAAAAATTTAATAAAAAGACCAAATGCAGGGCTTGCTGGTTTAATTGGTCTATGTCTCGATATGATAAAAGTTAAAACATCTTCAAAGGCAAGGATTTGGGGAAGAATTCAAGATAAAGCACCACCACATCAGTATAGATTGTAATACAAAAAACTTAGATGGGGGGAGGGTGTTGATCCTTTAGAGCCAATAATTGCACAAGTATAGTAATTTTCAGGCTTCATTTTTTGATCATCTGCAGTAACATACTAATGGTCTGGTTCTCACTCAGGCAAAATTTGCGCTGTTTTCAAACAGAAAAATACTTTTATAACTTTTTGTTTACATATCAGTTGTTGGAGTGGATTAAGACTAGGAAACAATTTATATCTAAACCAAAAGGGTCACATGCTTATTTGATAATTGCTGAAATACTCCCAGATGTGTACATGCTTTATTGATTTGTGCACAATGTATAGTTATAGTCAATTATTAGATTAGCAGGACCAACAATTAAAGTTCATAAATGCAGTTGTATCTACACACATTGTATATATGTATGCATGCCTAAATGGATAAAGCCTAGTTTTCATGACATTTTTCAGGAACTTAGCCTTATTTTGTTACCATTGTATTATTGTCATCATAATTCCTATATTCCAATTTTTGAATAATATTGAAAAAGATATTTTCCCTCCTACAATTTTACATTCAGGAGTTTACCAAATACATCCCAAAAATGCAGCATTTTGTGTTATTATGAATTTCAACTTTAACTAACACTAATTAGAGGTGTACCAGATGACTCTGATTAAACTAGTGGGTAGTGCTTATTCAGATTTAATGTGAGCAATCTGGACATTTTGAAAAACAGCCAAGCTGGGCTCAAATAAAAACCTGCCAAAAATCCAAACTCTGAATTCAGCCAGGCATGTAAGACTGGTTCCCATGAACATTAAAAATAAAATTAAAATCAGTTGGAAGTCTTGGTTTCCTTCAAACGAGAGAACATCCTCCCCATACCCTCAAGAAATATTTCTGCCTTATACATGCTGCCCTTTCAAAGCCACCTCTCAGCACCCAGAACAAAACAGGGAAGATGAACCAAAGAGAGGTTATTGTTTTTGTCAAGAATATCAGCTCTGATGTCACTGGATACTGGTTTCTTGGTGAGGGTGGAGTAAAATAGGAAGAGGGCAGCTGCCAGTTGAAACACATTTTCCAAGACTGTCATCCAGAAATCGAGAGACATGTTTTTCACTAGCTTTTAATTTAAAACACACTTTACAGAGACATATCTTATTCATCTGAACCTTTGAACATCTGATGTAAGGTGAGATTTAGGAATCAAATATAGAGGGCTGAATTTTCTGCTGGTGTAAGATGACATAACCGCTTCAGATAATGGACTTGCAACCGCTTATACCCACATTTGGATTTTATAGATTTCCCCTCCTCCCTATATTGTTCACTTGCAGTGCATGTTTTCTATTTACGCTAGTGTTAACTTGGAAGGGAAAACAAAATATAACCCACTGTGAGATAGTGTATCTTAACAAGAGCCCAAGTAGAGCTAAATCCATCAATTTGGGTAAATGTAAGCAACATGAAGGTCTCAGGTCAAGATTCAATAGGTAGTTATCTCTTCTTTTACACATACCTCCAAAATTCATGGTTTCAAAGATGAAAACACTGAAGACTTAAGGAAAGAGCTACTTTTACACTGTCTATTGCTGTACTGTGCAAAGAAGTATAGAATTCCTGCAGGTGAGCTTATTTTCAAAAGCTATATTTCCTTAAACCAAGATGTCTAGTGACGGGTAAGGACAGCACAGATGTTGATCCAAACTACCCTGCGCATATTAAAGTTTGCTAAAGTGAAAATGTGCTTTGTAAGGCCAAAGGGTCAAATATTTAAGATGTCTAAGATGTCTATCTCTTATTGTTGAAATCCAATAATTTGGTTGTTCCCCAAGACCTTTCCTACGTTATTTGAAAAAAAATCATGCTATCAGACTAGGTTTTTAAAAATTACTACTGGACTTTTTTTTTTATCCTCTATTTTTAAAATTAAATTGCTCCCCTAAACAAAAGGTAAGGTCTTGCTTTACTAAATATGATTTTTTTAAAAAGCTTTCCATGTATGTTTTATGCTTAGTTTGAAAGGCAAGAGCCTATTAGTCTATTGGAGACTCACCACCATTAAACCTTTTGGTTCTGTATGCAAATATCAGTACAAAATTGTACAGATATGGGCAGGTTTGGGTTGGGTTTTTTTTTCCCCCCATCTGCAGTATTTTGTTTTACAAGGTTAAATTGCCCAAAAAGCAGCTTGGAGTTGAGATTCTCAAAAACTCATGCTTACATGGTTTGAATCCTGGTTTGAAAATTCATCTGTAAAATAAGAACATTTAACAATAAACTAATATTTCTGAAGTAGGTTTCATTAAAAATAAACATAGCTTGTGTATGTAGCTTGTTTTTTTACTCGTTAGTGTATCAGCCTATTGAAGAAATGTTTTAGAAATAAAAAAAAATGAAAAGTTACTACCATTAGCATACGATTAGAAAAGAACTTACTGTATGTTTTTCTGATCAACCCCTAAAATAATTTTAACATTGTTTAACAGTACAGTTTCGGTGCAGTTTATTTTCGCTTTCAACACTGTTCCTAATAACTATTTTAGCCTATATTTCACAATGGATGATTACATCTATAATCATTATTGGTCATTGGTCATTAATTTATTTCAGAGTACATACCTCTGTGGGCAGTAATTACTGCACAGCCTTCAAAAAGATATCATTAACAAAATGAGAAGATAGAAAGTATGTTAATTACTGTAAATGTTCTACTGGTTTCTCTCTGGAAAAAGCATGCCTGGAGATTAAGATCACATGTAATTTTTTCCTTGACAATATCATGTAACAAAAAGAAAGAAAAATAAAGAAAGTTACAGGGCCAGAAAAGAGGACTTTTTCTAGCACTTCCAAGTTTCATATTAAAAACTTACAATAACGTTCATGAATCAAGGTGAAAACAAATAAATTTCATTGAGTCCAATGTGTTAATGCAAAAATCCTTTTATGTCAAAGCATTGTAAAAAACAAGAATTTTCAGACACTTGGGTGCTTGGGTTTAATTTTGTACTTGCAAATTTAAATCGTATGTGTTTATGCACACTCTGCTGCCATTTAATCCGCCCATGTATAATTTTATCTCTAACAAGTGATAGTGGGTTGAATGGTTAACCAACATTATGGGCCTTGGTAGCACATTTTTATACGTAGAGGTCTTTGTAAGCTCCATAAATAGATGGCTTTCACCGGTGAAAATCCTGTTTGCCCAAATGCAGTAAAAACAGTTTCCAGACCCAATTTTCCAGCGAGCGCTGCGATTCGGTGCAAAACATCATTTGTATCTGCTATGCAAAGCTTTGCTGTCACATAGCTTGGAGTTCAAAGCTGGCTGTTTTCAAAAGGTTCAGAGCAGGTTTTACAAAATATCTGGGCTCATTACACTTCTTGACTCATTTATTCTTAAATGTAAGACCTTTTAGACAATTATTACAAGAAGATAGGGAAGATATTTTTCTTGTTTTCCCCTTAGATACCATGATGGTTATGCTTCAGTTTCTCCTGGAGCGTTGTTTGAAATAGCACGTTAGGGAAACACTTTGATACAATTCTGAAACTTTCCAACATAAAACACATACCCACAAACCATAATATAAACAGGCTTTTTTCCTGCAATGCCACCAATACCCTGTGCACGGTATTAGTTCATAGCCTAGTGCACAGACTTGCATATTCATGACCTATGAGGAGAAAAAAAAAATTAAAAAAATGTTCCAACTGAAAGTGTGTGGATGTGCGTGGTGAGAGTGTGCTGAGAGAAAACAACGTTACCAGAGATTCAGCTCAAAATCTGGTCATCGCCTTGACCATAAGACTCTTCAGGCTTCCCCAGGAAGATTTTTTTTATTTTTTTAAATTGTCTGGGGAGTCAGGAAGGGGGATGGTCTTTTACACACGGTCAGGAGTACATCAGCAGAGACGGAAAGGTAGAGGGTGACTTTGTATCTACAATAATGCCCAACCAAAAACTACAGCATCGTTCTGGATTTACGTCTACGGGACTACACGGAAACTGGATGTGTGAATGCCTGTGAAAAAAGCAAGCAAACAGAAAGCCTCACGATTGCTGACATGAATGTGCAGGATTCGTGTGAACCAGTGTGGGTTTTGAAGTATTTACCCAGCTCTGTATGAGACACCAGAGTGAATGAACTAAACTGAAAAAATAGTTTCCCATACAGCAAAAATAAACACTCCATGGATATCTGACTAGAAAATGTACCATGGCACAGCACACAGTGTTTTCTAGGCCATTGTGACTCCCTTAATGCCCTTAACAAATCCATAAATTGGCTATTTAACTGTAACCGAGATAGATCAAAAATTTAACTTCATACTAAGAGTCCAACTTCCCTTCAAAACTGAGCAGATTAAGCACCATCCGCTGGTGTCCTTTCTGACAGCTCCACACTTGAGTGGATCATATTGACTAAACATCACAGGCTAGACAAATTCTTAGCTTTTGAAATAACTTCAGCTCAGTTTTTAAGCTCTCTGACATAGCAGTCAAAACTCCGCTAACATGATTTACAGTTAAATTAAACATAAAAACATCATCATTAAAATAACTGTGATAAGGTTAAGACCTAATGCCACACACGCTTTCTGAAGGCAGTCAAGGATATAAACACTTTGGTCTGCGGTGCCCAGTCAGTACAGAAACATAACCATGTACACTGTGCTTATACAGCATGTATGAGTTGCAGGCATTCAATATTTTATAAAATATTCCCTTTCCTCAGCTTGACTACCTTTTTACCACATTCACAATTATTCATGTACTTTATCTGTTGATGTTTTATTTTAAAGGTAAAGCTTTAGTAATTTTTCTGTGCCATTTCTAGAAGTAACATTACAAGAGAGATCAGCATAAAGTCTTTTCATTTTTAGAGTACAGTATAGCCAATAAAATCAATCTATTTAGTGAGAGTACCAATGCAATATTATTTGCAAAAAAAAAAATGCTTCCTTAACAAACACTTTTTCTTCCAAAGTTTTATCAGAACACGAATGGAGGACATGATATTACTCTATATTCGCACCTCACCATCCACCTTGTATATGATTAAAGCATCTGGTAGTATAAACCTGATAATTCAGATACAGTTCTAGTAGCTTGAAATAATTTTTAAAATACTGAGATGGCTTTACAGATACTTCAATCTCAGGGAGAAAAAAAATCCTCAAACAAAAAGCAAGAGCCTTGAATACACATTTACTATCGCAAATTATCTTTTCACTAATATCTCAACAATACCCTGGCTTATGTCCTATGCATCTGGTGAAAATATGTTTTTTCTCCAGTTATGCTTTGTCAAAAGGTCTAGTTCTTTGTATATCATTATTAAGGAGGAATGACCAGGCTTAGAAATAAATTGCTTCTTCCTTCCTTAGCACTCAAACCTCTGCCCCTTTTCAATAGGTAAAGTGGAACATCCTGGAATGCTCATGGATATTATCAGCTGGAAAAACCCGTCATAATAATAAAATACTAACTTCTTGCATGCATTTTTCATCAAAGCATTTTACAGGTGGTGTCATCATTCCGACTTCCTCTAATAGAGGAACCAAGATGAGGATATGATAAAGATGACATGCTTACAGGTCTACATCAATGTACACTAGCTGAGAATCTCAGATACCCTTTAACTTTTCTAACTAAAAGCATAAGTGGGAATCATCAAATGAGAATGAGTGCTAAGACAAGCTCCATATATACAGGATTTGAGCCAACTATCACAAAGGAAATGATTGAAGTCAGGGAAGCCTCTTCTGGAGAAAGCAAAGACAGGAAGAGAGAGCATCTTCCATGGGGCTCTTTTAACGAGTGATGAAGATGAGGACCAGTTCTGATCTACCCTCAGCGTGAGGAAGACAGATGCCAGCTTGCTACAGCTCCCTCAAAACAGTCAGATGTTTTCTGCCCTCTGCAGTAGTGTCCAGCTCATTGGACTTTCTATAATTTCTGTCTTTTCTAGCAGGTGACATTTTGCAGGTCTTTTCAGATTTCCACAGCTGAACCAAAGCATCAAACCTTTCAGCAATTAAATCATCACAGAAATATTTAAGGACCCCACACAATGAGGCACTATTTTAGTGTGCTGCATTTTTATACCCTTGTCTGTGCTTTGGAAGACTTGGAAAATACCTGAAAAATTATCCTGAATCTGCTTCCTTTCTGATCAAACCAAGAGGTATTACATCATCTTTCCCCACTTCTTAGCATACAAATTCCCCTTCAAGTTCCTTCAATGGCTTCCCCTTCACCTTTTGTATCGTATTCTAGTATTTCATCTTTGCTTCAAGGCACTGCACTCTCCCAGTCCTTCCTGTGTGTCAGCCCTCCTTTCCTCATAGTAAACCTCCTGCTGGCTGTGCTCTTCTCACACTGCTCTTCCTAATGCTTCTTCATAACCTTTTCTCATGATTTTTCTTAAATGCTGCCACTTTTACACGGAAAATCTGTTCCAGCTCTCAAGCATCAACTACTCTTTTCCACTGAATCATTTCCATTTAAAAATTATCTTCGAAGCTTAAAAAAAAAAAAGATTAAATGTATACTGCAGAAAGATAGTTGGGGGTTGGGGGGGGGGGGTTCCCCTGTTTGTGAAAACTAGGCTTGATATACAGTTTAAAACAGTTACAGAACTACTGAACTTGTAAAATATGCTGAAAATGAAAGGCAAAGAATGAATATTAAGATAATACTTCAGGAAAAAGTAACCAATAGTTGGGAGTACTACATTACTAATACGCACGTTAAGGTAAAGTGATGAAATTAAGTACTGCATGTTGGGAAAAAGAGTGCTTGCTGCCTGTATAAAATGGTTGGCTCTGAGCTAGCCATTATCACTCAGACATGAAGTCTTGGGGTTACTGTAGTGCCGTGAAAACATCAGGCAAGTTCTTGGTAACAGTTAGAAAGGTCATTCAAATTTTAGAAGTAATTAAGAATGGAACAGAAAACAAAAATAGAAGACATATATTCTTTCACAGTACAAACCCATGCTTCTCCTACACTTTGTAAACTGTGTTTAGTTATAAGCCCTCCACCTGGGAAAAATGTCTTAGAACTGGAAAATATGCAGAGAAGGGCAACGAAGATGAATGGTTTCCATACAAGGAATGACTCTGCCAGCTCAGACTTTTCACCCTGGAAAAAGGGACAGCTTAGGGGATAAGCAACGGAGGTCCACAAAACCATGAGCGCCCGTGAGATGCAGAGAGATGGATAGCTCGCTGCCTCTTTCAATACAGGAAATAGGGGCCATCAAAGGAAGGTAGCTGATCCCAGTTCAAAACAAACAAGCAGATCTTCATTCATATGTAGCTGAATTATGTCATTCCTTGCCAAAAGATGTGGCAGAAGCAAAACTTTACTGGGTTCCAGGGGAAGGGTTAGTAAGTATTTGGTAAAGAGATCTGGAGATGCTAGTAAATAGACAAGCCACAGTGGTCTTAAAGTCCCTGAGCCAAAACAGTTAGAAGCCAGAATACTCAGTGGACAGATTTCATGCATTTGTCCTGTGCATACTGTATGCAATTTTGGCCACTGTTGGAAAAAGAATAATGCTGGACAAGCCCTCTGCCTGAACTACTGCAGTTCCTCTTATGAAATGATTTCCAAACATTGTAACAAAAGTACTCAGGACACACTTCATGTTTCTGAGCAACGTCATATCTTGAAAAAGCATTATCACAAAGGGAAAGAGGGTGATGCTTCGCTGGGCTGTGCTATGATCCAAGGGCAACTAAGATTTTAATAGCAGGAGACAAACTCAGAATGTAAGTCGGTTTAGAGATAATCTCACATGTACAAGACTGCTTATCTAAACCATTCCTGTATGTTAGATCCAATTTGGGTTTTACACAGTTTAAGGTTGACTGGCGCTCTCTCAATTTTATGATGGGTTATGCCTGGGTTCGTTCAGAAACACACTGAATCTCGGTGAAATATCCCTCGGCTCTGAGGGGAAGCCGAAGGGCTGTGAGGGAGGCTCTGAGTCTCCGCTCACCCCGTGTCCTCAAACATACCCAGGAAACTGCAGCATAACAAGGTGCTGCCAGTGACCTCTTTGAAAATCTCGGCCAATAAACAAATACAGGTTGCCATCAACAGCCATCTCACTTCTCAACGTTCTGTTTGCCACAAGTGAACAAGTACCACCTCCTTTCTTGTTGCATACATCAGCGGGGCACCCTGTCAGGGATTAATAAAGAATAATCCAGCAATAAATTATAGCCAGAGGATCTGGAACAGATTTCATGGGATGATGAGACTTTGGCTAGCATACAGCACTCACAACACTTGGAACATCTCCTGTGTCAATGATTAACACTTCACTGAGCATTGTGAATACATAGGGTATTTCATAGGCAATAGCTGACCTTAATGAGGGCAAAAGACAAGTGAGCTTTCAAATCTTAGGGAGAAAAAATGGACTGAGAAGCTTTCAACCATGACAATATCCTGAGTCAACACATTGTCTCTGCAGAAGCAGGACTTCTACAAAAATCCCTTGTGAAAAGTTTCAAAATACCACTAATAGCCAAGTTTTATATTCCTTCTTGACAAACTATCGATACTTAGACAAGTCTTGAAGTGTGCACGTTGCTGTGGGAAGATGAACATACCCAGGCCTTCACTGCACTAAGTTCAGGGAGCACGCCTGTAATGCTGAATAAAGGAGGTGCTAACTGGAAGCTGTTCAAACATGACACATTGCAACGACCTCTGAATGTCTTGCAGAACACACAGGTGAGGCTCTTTCCTAGGCTTGTGCAAAGCATCCCAGACACCCTTATTACTTATATGAGGAACGTATAACTGCTAGAATGAGGTGCCAGACAAGAATGGCATTGTTTAAACTATAAGCAATCCTTCCTCAGACACAACATGCTGTTTAGATGGACATTACTGAATGAAGCCTATAACATCCTCTCTCTTGAGCACAATGAAAAGTTGATTCACATTTCAACTATACCAAAGCTACTGCCAGAGGAGGAGAAAGTGGATGTAAATAATGGCTGAAATATGCAGAGCATTTCTGAAGTACAGTAGAAACAGAATATGTGACACTAAACGCACTGTGATATTCAAAACAAGGTACTGCTTGGTGTTAGTACCTTACATTTATGTAGAAATTCTTACCCTGACCAAACCCTGTTTCCTCAAGTAAATTATCATGCTTAAACCTGGAAAACCCTGAGGCAGATGGAAGCAATCCACCAAAGGTGAGGGGGGGGGGGGAAAACTATGCTGAGGCTCATATCAGTGCAAAGCTAGTTCTCAGAGAAGGTACTACAACATCATCGCTCTCCCTGTAGAACAAGTCACAGATTTTTGACAGTAGTCTGAGTGAGAAATAGAGAAGGAGAAGGGAAACCCACTCTGAAGGTAAGCCAAGCACTGAAAAACCCTGTTGTCAAAAGCATTCTAGCATCCAGGGAAAGTCAACAATTCTACTGTATTGAACTTGAAAGCAAGCTAAAAGAAGGTACATTGTGGATCTGAAAGCCAAGACTCCCTGAGATTGTAAGCTTACCCTCCTGTATATATAGACAAGGAAATTTCCTCTGGCATTCCACATACTGTCTTATTCCCCACTCCCGCCCACACCCATCCACTCACCTTTGTTTGCTGTGCTTGGCTGAGGCACATCTTCCACCCACTGACCTGCCTTCAGTCCAGATACACAGGTTTTCTTGCTGCCCTGACTTTATATCCAGGCAAGAGCATAGCAAAGTGCCATTAAAAGTTAGAAAAATAAAGAATAAGAGAAATAGAAACAGCACCCTATTTCCTTAAAGAAATTTAAAAACCCTTCCTTGACATTCAGAAGAAAACAAGAACACTAGGTATTCACTCAACTAGTCATTCCTGCTTAGGTCTTCTCACAGCTACAATACCCACTCCAAATTACCACCTCCTCCTCCCTGAATCACGACAGGATTTGGACTCACCCTGTGGTATGCCCCTACACCGGCAGGTGAACCAATTAAATCCCCACAGCTGGCTACCCTGAAAATCCCCACACTCAGCTCAGACAGCTGTGGCCCTTTCTCTAGCAAAAGGGAGATAATTAACTCCTCCCCAATCATCTCCTGGACATCGGGTTTATAACCCAATTCATACACCATAATCACCAATCAAGCACTGAGCGCCCTTAAAGCTTGAATAAAATAAAAGCTGAAAAAATACCCAAGCCACTGTGTTACATTTGATTTTTTTTTTACTGCAGAGGCCTAGTCTATTAATTTCCATTAAGAAACTAAATTTGATAAATAGATAACATTATAAAAAGAAAATGTAATTAGCGTGTAGCCTTGGTAGATGTAAACTTACTGGTACCCAGGAGTAATAGCAGTTTATGTGAAAACTAGAATGTTACCATAATTATGAAAATGAATGTATAATTTATGCACAGAAGATGGAAAATATGCAAGGTGTGTAGAGGATGTGATTATATTGCATTTTCTTGTTTCTATTGATAGATGATAAATCTTTAGAATATGTTGAAACCATACATTCATCTGCATGATTTTTGGATGGCCGTGATTTCTGATAAAGTTTTTTTTTTCTTTTGTTTTTAATTAAACTCCATTTTACAACAGCAGCCTTTCCCCTGCTTTATTATGCCAAAGAAGCATATGGAAATATAAACTCTGAGATGTTACTGATTTATTTTGATGTTGGAGCATTTTGCTCTTGTGTAAACATTTCTTGTGACATGAATATGGATAGTTTCAAATCTTAGAAGAGTTCATTACTAAAGGTAGCATATGTTTTTGACTCCTGAACCATGAGGGAAATGAGAACACCCAGCTTGCCAAACAGTAAATTGTAAACAGTTGGTACACCCCTAAGCAAAAGACTGAAATAATTACTGTATCTGTGTTTTAGAGTAGCCAGCTCATTTTTATGTCTCATTTTTGTTTGTTTTTTTCATTTTGCTGTTTTAATGTTTTTCTGCGAGGTTTCTAGATGCAGTCTAAATATATACTTTGGGCCTGCAGCATCATGATTCTAAGTGTGCAGATGTCAGCGTGAATTCATGGATTCCCAGATACCCTACGACCATGTATAAAAGCCTGTGCTGAAAGAGGCAGTCAGCTGTTTCATTTCCAGTCTTACTCATAAAATATGTATTTGTTTTAACTTGGACTCCATCTTGCAAGGTACCAGGCTTCTCCAGCCCATCAAGGAGTTCTGAATACTTTCACTGTTTTAAATATCATGAGAAACTGAGGCTAGTAACCATTCTGGCATACTTACACAGAACATGGCCAGAGCTGAATGGCATAAACAATTATTTTGTGCATCACCTGTAAATTCTTACTGTGATTTTCCAAAGAGCTCACCATCCTTGTGCCCCCACCTCTCATGGAGTTTCCCATCCAAAGGGTTCAGCTCATGCTAGAGTTGTCCCCTGCTGTTGTGGCAGCAAGATCCAAGGCTGTGCTCTGCTGCATCTGGGGACACACACAAATATTACCTTGGAGAGTGTCCTCTTCCTTCATAAGACAGCAGAAAGCTGGGAGCTAGGACAGACAAGTAGTTCTTCAGAGACACATAGACATTACAGCATTTAACTGCTGCCTTTCTCCTCCTTGCTGAGACTTTTTATTGCTCTTGCTGAAAATTAGGCACCCAGCCTTGCCCCTCAGGGTAGGGGAGAGTGAGGAAGGAGCTGCGTGGGCAGTTGCACACCCCAGTCTGGAGTGTAGAGGCTAATGGATGGGGTTTGGGTATATTCACTATCTGTCCTGATGCCTGCTTGGACTCTTGGCCATAAACGCTCTTCTGTGGCCAGGTTACTATGCTTGATTTTCCTTCTCCCCTGCAATCCCCTCCAAAAGAGAAAGGCATTTCACAGAGTGTCTGGTGGATTACTGGTTTGAACACCTACCTGAGATTTGTGGCCAAGTCATGCCTACCATACCTGGTTTGGATTAGGGACTTGAGTCTGCATTTTCACCATCCCAGGCTGATTCCCTAACCATCAGATGTTGCAGGTAACCCCCACTTTTCTGCCTCCACGTTCCCTAAATCTCTGTCTTACACATACTCTGAATACAGCCACAAACTTCAGGGCTTCCAGAGCCCCATCATCCACAAGTTTTTCCATGTTTTTCCATACGCACAGCAGAAATGTTGGTGTCCTTTGCAACATGCATTATCTAAGGGTTTGGCTGGAGCTGAAATGGCGGATGTAGATGAAGCACAGATATAGCCTTAAAAGTAGGAGAGAAAGCTACCCAGTCAGCCAGCTGCAACCTCATCACAGGGTTGCTTATGAGTTTCATCCAGCACTCCTGATAAATCTGTCCTGGACGTCAGTATTTAAAGAAGATCTGAGGTGCTTATCTATCTTTGTGAATCTGGGTCAAGTGATTTGCCTAGGTCCGTGCAGCAGGTTGACAGCATAGCCAGGATTAGGAACCCTGGGTCCTGAGTCATAGGTTATTGCTCTCCCCAGTGCAAGACATTACCTCCTCAGCACACAAACCAAACATACCACATTCACAGCAAATGTTGGCTACAGACAGGACTTGAATTTGAGGAGCCACTACACTGTACGTAATACCATACTCATATAAGGGTGCATAGGGTTAAAAAGAACAAAATCTCTTGCAAAAGCAAGAGATTTCCTTACGCATGTATCTCTCCAGAGGAAGAGAGAAAGAGCAGCATGCTACAGATGTGATTGACATTGTTTAACATATTAAAGTACTGTCTTGTCAGACATTATGGTAAAGAGATACAAGAACAGGGACAGAGGCCACACAGCCTGTGTACCACCGCTTTGCTCAGCCCTCGAGAACCCATAAAGTCAGGCAGCTTCACGTCACAGGCGTCCACTAAGCGCTCCTCTTGGCACGCAGCTGGTGGATTTACCCAACTTTGTGTTGCGTTGCAAATATCGAGAAGCAGCATTTCCTAGGAGCAAGCAAAGCTTTATACACCCTCAGCACAGACATAATCAAATCACTTTTTCTTAAAATTAGGCTTGATGGTTCAACACTTGGGCCTGGTTTCACATTAAGCACTTTTGAAGAAAGGCAAATGGGCTCTAACATTCAAATTTGTAGCGATATACTAAATCAGGCATGTATCATAAACCTTTCACACAGCTCTAGAAAGAATTCCTTTTGTCCCTACAAGAGTTATATATTTGGCAAATTCATCTCTTGTGTAACATTATTGTCTTCCAGTGTAGTTACATGAAGGATGAATTAATCCTGTTACCAAATGATTTTTTACAAACAAATAATTGAGGCTCACTGAATGAGAAATAAATAGACTTTGCTATTTAAAAGCCAAAGCGAGACAAAAAATGCTTCCCATATTAACTCCTTTAAGTCTCTGCAAAAAAAAAAAAAACAACTGTCAGAGGTCAGGAAATATAACACAACCCTGAACTGCAACGTTGCATGTTCTTTCAGTAAAAGGAGGAACTCAAGTACTAGTGAAGGACAAGGAATTGATCAAGCAGCAACAAGTTCATTCTTCCAACATATAAAGAGTAGAACATAGCTCCTTTGTTCCACATTTGTTCCATGCAGTTATCAACCAGAATTTACTTAGGCTTTCATTCAAGTGTCATTCTGTGGACTTATTCAAAGAGTACGGACGCAGCAATAGCACAGAGATAACTGCCCCATTTCTGTCTCTCTCATCCCCACATTTAATGGACTCCATTCAAGGTGATCTACCTCGTGTTTTTAGGTAAAATAAAATGTAAAGTAGAAGAGAAGAGAAAAGAAACATTTTAAGAGAAATAAGATGGGTGTAAAAGGTCACAAAGTGTAGAGTAAGTTTGGAAAGTCCTCAGAAAAGATCCAACATGCTTGTGAATTATGTTATCTGAGTACAGCAGACTTTATAGTACTAGGTAGCATTTGGATGACAGGCCAAAATCTATTCTGAATGGGTACAGCACACGTATAGGTTAAGGAGTGACCTTAAGAGAGATTGCTCTTCCCTGAATGCTTGGTGATGTTTATTTCTTTGGTCACACAGCCTTCACTCTGCTTTAGCTCACTTCTGCTCTAGCTGCTCTTCTTGAAAGTTTCAGTATCACCCACAGTATATTTTAAGATTTTGCAGCAGAAAGCCATTTCATTTGGTCCATCTTACTTCCTAAATACATGGTACAGATTACATCACTATTTAGTAGATCACAAAGATTCAGCACACGTCAGTATACCCAAGGTGGCTGGCAGGGTCCTGTGCAAGCACTGGCAGGTGGGGCAGGAGGTAACCTCAGAGGAGAATTGCAGAAGAGCTGATAATTGCTCCCCATTTGTTCCTCATCATTTGCTTCTCCGGACAAGAGGAACAAAACTTCTGCCTGTCTCAGGTACGTCCCTCCCCAGCTTCACCCTTCTGGGTTCAGCCAGCACCGACCAACCAGTGGGGCACCTCCCTCACAAAGCTTCTCTATAGGAAAGTTTTCTTTCTCTTTGGAATATCCATTGTGGAGAAAGATGGTAAAAGCTGGCATAACATAAGGCTACATTTGGCTCAGTGTTCCTGATATGCTTTTCTTCCAGTTACAAAAAAAGTTATCTATCCAGCTCCCTTGTTTCTGTTCTGAAGGAAGTTTTAATCTTTATTAAAATTCATTGTTCCCTGTTCTCCCTCCAGGGCTTCTTGTTGTTAATTCTATCTTCACTATCACTATATCTACTATAAATATCCCAACTCTGCTTGTCCTCCCCTCTGTCCTCTGTTGGCTTGGTCACAGCCACATCCTACTACCTGTGTTTTGCTACAAAATAATTTACCAATCAACTTGAACACTTGAGCATTTATATCTTACCAGGGAAGATCAACAGGTCTGTGGCCGTATCCTACTTTCATTGACATCTATTCAACTGCTCCACAATCCCTTCAAGCCTTTTCTCTCAGAAGTCTCTTGCATCCAGATCCTCATGCCTCATCACCTAACCTTCTGTTTTCCATTTTCCAAGTAGGAAACTCCAGAGAGACGAAACGCACCCAGACAGCTGTACCCTGGTTTTCCAAATCCCCACTTGATTGACTAGTAACTAAGCCTCTCTTCTTTCCTTTGGCGTTTCCTACATCACATGGATGTTCTTCCCCTTTTTGGTACTGCTGCCTTATGTCCCTCTCCTGGAAATGTCTTTTCTCTTAACTCTCATCTGAAAACTTTCCAATTTCCTTTCCCTATTTTTGTTGTTACACAACTCATTTTCTTTCCATTCTTTTTCCCTTCCCTTTTCCCTTCTTCTCAATCCTCAGTCTTCTCTCCTAATTTCTTCTTTATTTCTGATTTTCTGAAGTTCATGGTACTCTATCCTCAGAGATTATTTTTCATTTTTGTCTCCTTGAGAGTCACCGTGGCAATACATGTAAAACACTCCTTCTTTTCTTTCTCTCTGCAAAGCATTTTGCACTACTTTTTATAGAGGATGCTTTTATATAAATAAATTAGATTCTGCTTGTTTGGAAAATGGAAAGACTACAGTAATCAAGCTCTGAGGACACTGAAATCTTTATAAGAAAATATTTATTCTTTAGCCATCCTTATTTAAAAAAAAATTAATAACAACAACACAGAGATAAAACACTTTAAAATTTTTTTAAAAAATTATTTTTTAAAAAAATTATTTTTAAAATATAATTTGTGTGTTCTCATAATAGTTTTATTACTATTAAAAAAATAGCCCATTTTGGGAAACCAGTCAAAGCAAGTCCTTAAAGAAAGTCCCAGAGAGAGAGAGAGACTTATCTGTACTTAAAACCCATGTCTGCACTTTCAGAGAATGCTAGATTATCCTTATCCTCGTTTTAACTTCCATGTTGTGCCTCATTATATCCTGTCTTTAATATATAACCTTTCAGGTATAGGTACTCTTTTGCTTCAGTGTCACCAACAGGAAAAAGTACTTAAATCTGTAACAGCTGCATACGCTTCCCCCTAAACCAAATGCACTGTAGATGTGTGAGCCTTCACTATTAAATATTTTCAGCTGCTTATGTGATGTACACATGTGGCAAGTTAGCAAAGTGTTAGCTTGCAATGCTTCCAGCCAGTCATATATCTTTTTTCTCCATGTGTTGTTGTCTTCTATCTCATGCAGATCAATATAATCTTTACTACCTATCCCCACTTTTTATAACACACCTAATATAAATCTACCTGAATGTTTGCATAATAGGGATAAAGATGTGTGTTAATATGGAGAGTTAGGCAATTAAATGGAGAAATCCATTTTACAAAATTTCATCAGTCTCCAATGTAAAAAGGTATATGGGCTTGATTTGGCTTTGGAAGAAATGAGGGATTGTAGTTTCTCATCATGAATTCTAATATTTCAGAAATAAGACAGTCCTGTAACCTCTCACACACAAAAAACACTCACATTAGTGTCCTCTGGACCCTAATGCAACACCCCAGAGAGGGGAGGGTGATGGGCTGCTGGGGGGCACAGGGCTTCTCCACCATTTGGACAAACCTTGCATCGTGCTCCTCTCTGCAGCACACAGGTCAGGTCTGCTACTGAGCAGTGTCACCTGGAGCCACAATCGTGCCTGCTTTGCACCCTTTCAAATCACTGTGCACCAATGTAAGCCCCAGAGAAAACAGAGCTTTTTCTGGGCAGAGACTGGTAGCCTTGACTCCAGAAATGCAGATGTCCACAAAAGTCATTTGTGTCGCTCTCCTTGCCATCCCTGTGGCAATGACCCACCCTTTCTGCTCTACAACACCTACAGCAGCACCGCAGGTTCACATGATGGATAAAGAATATGAATAAGGAAGAATAAAGACAGAAATTCTCTTTTTGTCTACCCAACACTGCAGTTGATTAAGGCAGACAAGCCCCTGGCACACAAGCGTTCTACAGTTCCTACAGCAGAACTGAAACCCACATGTTTTTCCTGACACTCTCGTTCAGTCTAATAAAGCGATAATACTTCTTTCTGCAAACCTGGTCTCAATAATTTATGGCACTTCAACATAGAAAAAGCTTCATTCGCCAGCATCCCCCACATGCAAAGATCCCTCAGAAATGGGATGGCTGGGCCAGCAGTGAGACACTGGGGACTTTCACTCGGGGGCCGGTCTGCTCACGCAGAGCTGATGACATGGATGCGTTGGCCTGCCCTATTGCTTCACGCCTATTAGCACTCACAGAACTGATTGTGCTTCCTGTCACAGCTCAGCTATTATCAAGTTCTGCTCTTCATATGTGGACCACACTGAATTTGAACCAACACTAGCAAAACATAAAGAGAGATACTTTAGGTTCCCATGTGTGATGGGATACAATTTGACCGCTGTGGCCCACAGCTCCGACGCCTTATTCATGAAAATCCCTTGCAAAAGTCAATGTGTAAAGCTGTAGGTAGACTCATTAAGATTTTGCCCCTGTTATTATACCACTAGACAAATCAGGCACTGTCTTCAACTAATTGAAATACAGGCTGTCCTATAGACAGCCACTTGTGTTGCTTCATGTATGACTATAGCCAGAAAAAAATACAGCTCCCTGTGAGAAGACCTCAGGTGGGCCAGAGCTTTGAGGTCACCTTTTCTAGACATAGTTCTTATACTGAGCTCTCCAAATAAGACAAGAGTTTTAAAATGTGAAAGCCAGGTTTTATTACAATTTAAATTAAAATACTTAACTTTTCAAACAGAGAAACAGATAAATAAAACAAACACTATCATAGATGCCCACAGCCCTAAGACTATTACATCCAAATTTAGGTTTCTAAATAAAATTGCTTGATTATTCACAGCCAGTGACCAGCTGGAAGCTCTGACTTCAGCAGAGAATAATGAGTATTGGGTATATAGCGATGCATAATTGGGAAACCTAATGTCAGTTAGGACTAAATTTTAATCCATAACATTTGAAAATTTTAGTCAGCATGTGTGACTGTACTAGCTGTACATGTAAGGTTTTGCTCCGGTGCGTCCAGATACGTCTTCAACAATTCTGCAAAAATGTAAATTCCACGGGGTCTCCCCAGTGGCTTACCATGTTTCTCTTGTTAATAACTAACAGTTTTAAGAGCTACCCATATGTTTTTTGTCAATCTTCAGCTTTCTAGGATTACCTGTGTACCACGTCTTGAATGACAGAAATATCATGATCTCATAATTTATACATTGTTGAGTCACCATGTATTGTGCCCATGTGAAGCACCTTAAAAACTGATATTTGTGTATTAAATCAAAGCAGATCTATCTTGTGCCTTTCTCCAGATGTAGAGATCTGAAGGGAGATGGCAGTATTAGTACAGCTGCATGGCAAACCAGCAAGGCTGCTGGGCAGAGAAAGTCACAACTGTATCTCCTAGGCACAGCTCACTGGCGGGTTACTCTGCTTGCCTCCAGCCACATCGGCGCTGCAACCATTCTGAACGGACCTTCCGTGGCCTGCTGCTTAGGTACTGCTGGTTCGTACAACAGCACTTACAGGTTCAGTAAAATCCTAAAAGCAGCACAGATAGTGTTGAGATAATGTTACTTTTTTTCCTCTTAATTCAGTTGACCTTTTCTTGTTGACTTCAAAATGAAAAAGATGTAGTCATAAATGTGAAATTAATATGCATTTCAGGACTCATGTAAGCACACTGCTTTGCGTTTAAAAGTCAGAAGGATGCGCTCTCTCTTACCTATTATGGTTTTTAACTAAATATCTCCATTTGTTTCCAAAAAGACCTTAGTTCTGTGATATGCATTGATAGGAAATGTTCAACCATGCCATTGTCCAGGGATGAAGAGATGATGTAAACATTACTATTGCTTACACAATAAGAAAAATGTTTCAACAGGGGTATCTAAATTCATATAACCATCCAGATGTATGACATTCTGTCAACATTCATGGTAAACTTAGACAGATGTTTTCAAAAGTGACTAGTGCTTCTGCTGGGTTTTGTAACACCTGAGGGCTCAAAAAAATGCCTGTTCCCAAATCCTTTAAATGGATCTCAGCTTGGTCACCCCAGAACTTCAGGATCCCGCTTTGCAATCTTGGGAAAAGTGACATGATTGCAAGCTAGTTCTGACTCTTTGAAACATAGTCACTCTTCTTAGCACTGTAAGCACCAGTGCTAAGAGTCTTGCACGTAGGATATGGACTGCACATGGAGCGTTTACGCTGGCCATGTTCATTGTTGGCTTTCTGTGAGCAGAGACGCAATTCACACAGTGTCGTCTCTGCCCCACAACTGACTAAAACCTTTTTGAAGAGGTGGAGATCGGTTGATCTATACGTAGTGAGTAATTATTTCAAAGCTTTTATATGTATTTTCAAACACCACCAATACCATTTTTTAAGTATTTGGATTTCCGGTAAGTCTTCACAGATATTTGCAGAAGCTGTAAATATTGAAGCAGAACAATTAAAACAACTCCCAGATTACATGGGGCCAGTCCAGCAGAATTGAATTCTGCTTTTCTTTGAAAATCTTTACACCTGATATCATTAGAAATAATTATTACTTTTCTAAGTTGCAGTCAGGATCAAGGTTTCATTGTGCTAAGTGCTGAATATTCAGAAGAGACAGTCCCTGCTCCAAGGAGGCTGCTAGTTTAAGAGACAAAAAAACAGAATCCAGATGGGGAAATGTGATATAACGTACAAGCACAGTGGTTAAGGTGATGATAGCTTCACATCTTAGCCAAGAGCCTGCAAACTGCACAGAACTGGTTGATATCCACACCCATAGAGTAACCCATTGATTCCAGTGGGGCTCTGACAGGCAGCTAGAGCTTCCTTGAAAGCACTAATGCCAAAACAGGGGTGTATTAATTCCTCCTCTAAGGCTTTTTCTCCTTCTATTTTATTTAATTCTACTTGGAGTTGTGTTACTTTTTACTACTTTGATTTTTTCCATTTACCCATACTTGTAATCAGCCTAGGCTGCTTCTGTTTTCATATATAATTAAAACTGTCTGATATAACCTTTGGTTTTTTAATTTAAAAAAAAAAAAACCTAGCTATTCTCAATTTTAATTTTCAAAACTTTCTTTCATTCTTTCAATTAATCCCTTTTCAGCTGGTTATACCTTTTCCAGTCTTCTCCTGTTTAATTCCATCCCTTCCTCCTCCTCCTCAAACCTCGGAGTTACTTAAAACTTTTAGTTCTTGTTCCCTCCCCCTCGCCAAATTCTCAAAGAATCAAATTACTTCTTCCACAGTCAGCACAATGTCTTGATTATCATTACGTTGTCTAATTTAATCTTTACTAACCCATTCAGTGATACGAATTCCAAAATAAAGTACTATATGAAAAATAGTGTGAAAATAAACTATCTAGTAATGATTAGAACTCCTGCTGATTGCCTGGCTTTATGTGAAATGATGGCAATCACATGTTCAAAGCATGCCAACTGAAGTGTGGCTACCATACTTAGCAGTTCGGTTTCTTATGTGACAGTACTATGAAATACAGCAAAGAACCCTTCTACGGCTGTACAGTCTTATGGAGCTTAATGAGAAAGCTGTGTCAGAACTTACAGAGAGGATGGATCTTTAATGTAAAGACAGGTAAGCTAAGAAATGTGAGAGGACAGGGGTTTATGGTGGGAAAAAAGCAAGCTGTTTACTTCCGTAAGAAAGTTTGTTATTTAAGGACCGGTCACACTAGACCGTTCCAGGGTTGTTGCATATTAGCCCTAGCTTGGCTGGGTTAGACACTTTTTCATTGATGAGTTAACAAAATATAAATTGATGAAATTAAATGACTGTGTGTTAAAAATGTGAATAGATATGTATCAATTTGACCACAGATACCTCAAAGAGAAAAGTGGGTTTTTCTGGATGTCTGTGGCATTATCTTAGGTCCTCTGTATAAATCTTGCTGCAGCCTTTCTTACACTATCCAAGGAGCTTTGAGTGATGCAGGCTGGAGGATGATTGATGGCAGCTGTCTCCTATGCTCCATGTCCTTCCTCCTCCTCCACCGGGAAAGAGCTGTCTGAAGTGCAGGATTTGGGATTGAGGGATTTTGCTTTCCTCTGGTTTTAAAATGGAAAACATGCAGTGTTAAGTAAGTGTTTATGGTAACAAAGACTACGTAAGAGATGCATCTTGTTCTCGGAAGGGGAGATAAGTTTTGAGATGCTTCTTACTTCCAGTAGAAGCTCACAGGAAAGTTGCCTTTTAGTCACTGTATCTCTGTCAGACAGGAGTTGTAATTTTGGTGGTGTTATAAGGGGAAACATTCCTACTGTCAAAAAATGTCCTTTTGTCAGCATAGTTTCTGCTAGTTCCCCAAGTGGAAAACTATGGTGACAAAAGGACATTTCTGATGGTATACAGCAAATCTACCTGAGGAAGGTCTGCTGATAAAGCGACTCCAGCAAACATTGTACAGGCAGACAAAGCCTTGAGCTGACTCTCAAGAAATTTCTGCCTTCTGCAAAGATGAGTTTCTCCTGCTAGTAGATCCTTCTGTTGCTCTTCAGGAGTCACTGTGGATACAACTTTCATCCCAGAGATTAAAATGAGCGTGACTGAACCCTGCATCTGGAGTGATGGCAAAAGATCTAAGAAGTGAGTGGATTTCAAAGTTTCTATAGCATAGTCAGGAATCAAGAAGCAGAAAAAAAGCCTGATGTGACATAGGTGATTGCAAGGTGTTTCCCTATTGACACTAAAGTACCATATACCTGGGTTGAGTTTTGCCCCTTTACAAACCACAGCCTGTTCCCATGTATATCCTGAGCCTCAGAAGCTGCCATTTCTGCACTTAGAGAGGCCCACAGAAATTCTCCAGGAGCCACTTTTCCAGCAGTTGACCAGGATTAACAGTCCACATATACCAGGAGGAATCTGTGTTTATGCAATGTGTTTTATAGCTGCTACTAGGTAATTCAGTGATAACCTGTTTGTAAAACAGGTATAAATATTACGGTGAAAACAGGAAAATGAGGGGAAATTGGCATAAGAAACATTTGATATATACCGTATTGAAAGATTATTCAAACCTCCTGCAATTTGAGTTTATTTTATTGGTATAATTATACATTCTTGACCATTGGCTTACACCATACTTTAAAACTAATTTTATAGTTTCTGTATTAGAGGACTACATCTTGCTTATGGGTTAGGAAAGACACAATATTTATCTGATCACCTCTAACTTACAACTTTCTGAGCCAATGCTCTCATTGCTGGTATAATTCCTGGTTCCACACAAAGATCTTCAAGAGCAGACTAGGCTTTAGCCATGCAACTCTCATTAAAAGCAGCTGGGAGACTAAATCCTCGTGTGACTAAAATGCAGGGATACATATTTGCTAGTAATATGCCTCTCAGACTATGTGACTAATCAGTCTCATCTGTGATAGCATGATACAGGTAACTATGATGGACACGCTTTCATTTTACTACGGTTCATTAAGCTGTAAATCAGTCACTTTTTTGGAAAGTGACACTATCATATTGGCTTTTAAGAGTGCTACCTCAGGTGCCCCCAAGGACACACTCTACGGCCCTATTTCTCACATCGCACATGGAGATTATTCCCTTCTCCTCAAATTCAGAGATGGCCTTAACTACCCCAAGGCTCTTCCTACACTCAGGGAATGAACAGGAAAAAGCACACAACAATGATTGGAAATTACTATTTAAGCCAGAATTTCCTAACACCTTCAAAGTTTGACAAGTACATACACCTTTGCATAACTAAGCAGAGTTTACACTGCAATTGCAGGAGTCCTTCAGTGAGTAGTACAAATGGCCAATTTTTAAAGGTATTTCATAGAATCATAGAATCATAGAATCATAGAATGGTTTGGGTTGGAAGGGACCTTAAAGATCATCTAGCTCCAACCCCTCTGCTGCAGGCAGGGACACCCTCCACTAGACCATGTTGCCCAAAGCCCCATCCAACCTGGTCTTAAACACTTCCAGGGATGGGGCCTCCACAACCTCTCTGGGCAACCTGTTCCAGTGCCTCACCACTCCAACAGTAAAGAATTTCTTTCTAACATCTAATCTAAATTGACCCTCCTTCAGCTTAAATCCATTACCCCTTGTCCTGTCACTACACTCCCTGATAAACAGTCCCTGTCCAGCTTTCCTGTAGGCCCCTTCGGGTACTGGAAGGCTGCAATTAGATTTAGGTGTTTTGATTTAGTAAGGGAGTTAGGAATCTAAGTACGCTGAAAAATCCACCTGGAATTCTAGCACAGCACCGCGCGTGGCTTCATTTGTTCACTGGAAACATGCACACAGCCCGCGTTTCTCCTAGGGCAGGATTTGGGATTGACTGCAACAGGGATTACATGTTTCAATGTTCTGAAAGTGACATCCAGGTCTTCATGTCGTAAGTTTTGCCGAGATTATTGTACCATTATATTTTCTCAAATGTAATAATCCCACCATTGGACATTCATATCATTTTCTGTGTCCTCTGTTGGCCCTTTTTCTGAGGGTGTACATTTATAACCTGAGGTTATAAATAATTAATACAATTTAATTTCCACTACTACTGAAAAAGGTACAGTTGCTGTATCTTTAATAAAGTAGGTTTTAACAAAATGAACATGTGAGCTTTGACTTAACAGAAGGTTGAGATAACCTGTGATATTTTCCAGATGTCAAAAAAAAATACATTGGTTGGCTAGTTAGTGTTGTATAATTTAGCTATTAATTTCAATGGGATTAGGCCACAATGGAATCCTCTCAGTAATTTTAAATACGTTTGCACAAAATGACCCCAGCAGCTGAAAGAATGAATCGTATTTTGTTCCTACAAAATCTAGTCCAAAATTAATTTCTGTGCATAATTTATTGTACTCATCAAAATTCTGAATTTAAATATATAGCTATAAATATTTAAATATAGGTTTCCATTTGTAATTTTCAGTGTGTTATTATAAAATAACATAAAGTCAAATATCCAAAACTGTGACTGATACGATTTGGGTAGTTTCATCAAGATCAATAGTTATGCTGATTAACACCAGCTGAGGATCTGGCCCAATAAATAGCTAACTACATAATGAGCAAAATAATCCACTCTGCTATTAATTAGAAAAAGAGCTAACAAACACTTAATCCAAATGTTGGGGTTTGCAGAGGGTGTTCCAAAGCACGTAGGCAGTTGTGGGCAATTTGGGAGCGGATCAATGTGTCAAGTTGTGGAGTTCCCACATTTCTCTGTTCTCAGCTGTAAACCCTTTGCATATTCTGGGAGTAAAGGAGGAGTCTACATTTTTTGCAGATGCTGGAAACGTGCCAAATCCTCCTATTACAAATATTTCTACATAACTGCCAAATGCTCCCATCGGGCATACTCCTTGTATCCCCATAACTACTGGTTTTGCTCAGTCCATTATTCAATAAAACTAGCCACTAGTCCAGCTGGAATGGTCTGGTCAGAGAAACAGGGCACCAGAAATTCAGACACATCTAGATGAAGAAACTGGGCTGTGAATAAATCCGGCATGCCGAGATTTATTACATAATTTTTGCGTTAGAAGAAAATATAAAGCACTGCCTCACAGGTGCAAATATATTTTACTAAGGATCATGTAATGACATGACTTGAAATGATAACAGTATTTAGAAGTATGATGTGAGAGAAATGGTCTAGTGGTAATAGCTATAAATTTCTTTTAGACCTGTATTTTCCACTCATTCATCTATCACTGACTTCAGTGGGGCCAAGAGTTCAACCCTGATGTCCTAATGATTTGGGAAAAATTGAAAGTATCACAGCTTTAAAAATTTTTATTTTCCACCTATAAGTAGTACTTGAGATCAAGTATGTTTTCCCTGGTGAATCTGAAAAGAAGGGAATTCGTGTATTTGCTACCTTCTACTTTCTGCATGCAATTTTTCTATTTTCTTATCATTCTGTAACAATGAAAGATGCCACATTAGTGCATAGAGCTTTAATCTTAACCTGTCAGATGCATTCATTCCTTTCACTATAAAAAATTGCATTTCACATTTTCTTTCCTTAGACCCCAAATTTGCAAACACTTAAGCATGTGCTTAATATTAAGTCTCATTTGGTACAGAATGGGAAAGCAATGAACTGTACTTAAGAGACATCAGTGCTCTACAAAAATATTTTATAGCTGTTTTTCTAGACTACATTTAATTATTTTAATACCAAATTGAACTGTTTCATCTCATCTCCAATATACCAGAGAAATCTTGAAGCTGCTCTTTAGGCTGCTTTTGATCTGGTGAATATTTTCTGGTTTTGAGAATTTTGTTGAACAACCCAATGATTTAATTGCAGCTCTTTTTCCCCTAGCCTAGCAACTACGCCAGAGCCATCCCACATTAAAGGCAATGCAAATAGACTAGACCGATTTACAATAAAAATATTTATATTTAACGTTAGTGTTTCTATAGTAGGTCACTAAAGGAATAATAAAAATGGTAGGCTGTTGTTCCTGCCTTAAAAAAAGGGATTTTTATTTAAGCAAATCATGTCAGTGTCTGAAGCCTACTGGATTATCTTCTAACATATGGTAAGTATTGGTTATGTGGTGTGCTGGCTTGCATTTCATTGTTGGAAAAGCATAGAAAACTGATTTTAGTATGCCTTTGCTCTTAGCAGCAGGGTATAATCATTTTTAAAAGAAATTATGGAATCAAGCATTAGCATACTGTGTAAATTTAGGATTTATGGAAGGATGTCATATATCACACACATATATTGCTTTGGGATGCTTAGAAAATCTTCAGTACCACATGTCACTGTTTTGTAGTTGTTTAAAATGGTAACTAAGCACATGCAGAAAGATAGCAATGCTAGGATAGTCTTCTAAAAAATTACATTGTTAAGTATTTAATAAACATACTGAAATGCTAATACATTATCCTTTTTACAACCACTGAACTTTAAAGAATTTCCTTCTGCGAATGCGTCAGTTATCATTATCCCCAAGGGTATTAGTTAAGCCCCAGGTATTTAGCACCTTGCAGCCTTGCCCTTTTTACAGGATTTGGTTCAGGTGCCTGGAGGTGGGAGGATGTGTGCGGGTGGAAGTGGGGTCTCCTCGCACCCACGGAAGAGAAAATCATCCCCTCGTGTCCCCTCACGATGGGCAAAATCTTTTCTCCATCCGAGGGGAGCAAGCGCTGTGTCAGCAGGTGACACTGGCTGGCTGGCCACCCCACGCACCTCCGACGGGCGCAGGATGAACACATGGGGCTTTTACCCGGCAAAGCACCGGGAGATGTACCCGGCTCTGACGCTGGCAGGTGTCTGACATATCTTCTGAAACAACAACCTGCACATTGTCACTCTAAGCAGGAAGCTGAAATTGTAATTGAAAGGTGAGAGAAAAGTACACATTAGATACTTGTCGGCTCACGCTTCCTACTGATGGTAGGCTTGACTTTAGCCTTCACTTTAGATTTCAGGGGCTTAATTAATCTACTAACATCAAAAGGAAAATAATCTGTTCCAAGCATTCATTCTGAAGACTTGGTGCTTTGAAACGTCATTTCAAAATGGATCTTGCCTGTATCAGAATATTTGCAAAACTCAGAAATGAGAAGAATCCTGTCCTGTGACCCTCCATCGATGTCACTTTTGCTCCACCAGATCTCTGTAACCTGTACCTCCCATTTGATCACTGCCATTTATTCCTTACTTGTGGCTAAATAAGGCTCTAAGTATGTTATTCTTCCACACAGTGAGAGACAAGCCACAAAACCCCAAAATTAAGGGTATTTTAGGGTATTTGCTGTTACAGGCCTGTTCTGGTAGATTATGGCTATATGAGGGTTTGTGGCGAAGCCACCGAGGTGGTGGGTCCTGGCAGCAGACTATGAAGAGAGGGCAGAACGTCAGGGTAGCGCCCTTGTTTCATTGCACCGTGCCCCATGCTGCGCCAATGACACTGGGCTGCCTGTCTTCGACATTGAGCAGTGACTGGCCAAGTCCTCTGAGCCAGGGGAGGGCTAACACACCCCTTGGTCATTAAGTGCCAGGCAGAAGATGACACTGTGTGAATAATGAACGCTACTAGTTCCTGGAGACAGACCACAGACACTGAGGAGATGGGAGGAGAGAGAAGGGGATTTGGACTGCACAGGGATGTTCTATTTAGAGACCAACAAGACCATGGTGGGAGCTGCTATTGATGCAAATGATGATTAGCAGCCATTTAGGAGAGACCATGTTGTGTTCATGTACCAACTGTCCAAAGGTGATTGGTTAAGAATAAGACATCTTGACATTTCACTAAGGACCAGCCCTGGTCTCCTGCCCTCAGCTAGGTGCTCGCTGGATGGGAGATAGAAAAGCAAAGCAAGAATCAAAATGCTGAGGTGTTGGATCTCTTAAACTTTAAATTGCTAACTGCTCATGGAAGAAACAGGCACAGCCAGAAGCACTATCAATTAGTTTAAATTACAACGTACAATGACAGAGTCAGAAATCACCTCAACAACTTGTCCGGGTTGCTTGGAAGTAGCAGAGGTAAATGTTGAAGCACAAGTGTTTCATCCCGTTCAACTAGCTCACTGCGTTGACAGGGACTGTAGCTCACGTTTGCAGACAAACACTCAGCAACCCCAACAGCCTGTGACCTGTCGCTTAGAAATGTCCCTGCAAAAACCCTCTTAATTTGTAATAACCTAGAGAGATCCTAGCTTTTGTTATTGCTCTCTGCAAGAAAGGGGACCCTGGGCGAAGCTAGAGGAAAGTCACCTTTGGAGTCAGATGTGAGCCTTCAAGCTCCACCCTGCCAAAGGAGTTTTCTTCTTTCTTGTTTCCCTGATGTGGCCACTGGTTCCTCACTGACGCTTTGCAAAGCCTGGGGGTGAGCTGATGGCCTCTGCCCAGGTGTCCAGGAGGGCAGCGCCAGAGAATGGTTCTCCAATCCACTAAATCATTTCAAAAATGCAATTATATCTAATTAGTGTTTAGTGTTGGCTGTCTTCAGTGTTTGCATTGGTTTGTTTCCATGAAGTGAGATTTCTGGGTTATTTATTACTGCTAATATGTTACGCCCTGCTTTGACAGTCACCTTATGTTCTGCCAGTTAGCGTTTTTTGTCAGTTATCCTGATTTCATGTATGACTCTTGATCTTTATCTACACATTCTTTTCACTGAGTTCTCTCAAGACAGGAGTTTGTCCTTGTTGCCAGAAGGATTGTAAGGGCTGGACTGTAGAATAACTGCACAAGAAATAAGGGGTCTGTTTACTGCTTGACAGAGTAAGCTTGCCCAAGCACACAAGCTATCCAAATTTCACATAAAACAGACCTCTTGCACTGAAGGAGAGTAAAGAAAAGCTGTGGCTCACGGTTGGATTTATATTTGCATTTTCCATCAAGGGGTTGTTTGATCCTCTCTGCAGGGAGCATTTACTTGAAAGATGGGTCTCAGCCACAAAGAGTACCTTCCGTTTCAGTCTCCCCAAAAGTCTGGGTTATTCAGAACTCCCAAGTTTCGATCCTCCTTCATGCCAAACTTAGTCCACAGAACAAGAGCTACCTTCCTTCACATTTCAGCTGTCTCTTCCATATACACTCTTCTCTTTCACTGTTAGTCATGTCTCAGCCTCTTGCTCGCATGTGACAATGCCAGCTCAAGCATATGCAACAAACTCATAATTCAAAATTACTTGGCTCTGCAACACAAGATAATCTTAAGGAACAACTGCAAATTAAATACCATAATACAATATTCACATATATGTTATCCGATAATGTACACTGTGATTTAAATCCTACTACTGTCAAATTCTTTGAATCATTAAACACATGATACCAAATGGACAGTTTATTCATTCTAGAAATGTTTTGACATTTTGGATCAAAATGGTTTTTAGCATGGTTAGCTAACTTTCTTAGCAATTGTTTTCTGGTGTGCTGCATAAACTAAGAACACTTTATCAGCTATGGTGAATTATCATTTCTAACTCAGGATTACAGAAGTATGTAAAAATTCATACATTCAACAGTGGAAGTTCTCTAGGAAAGAATAACATTTACAACTCATGAAGAACTAAAGGCTGTTGTGTCTTGACATTGTGGAGGGCTGGGATATTATGAACCCAAACTTCCACCAAAAACATTTTCTTTCTACATTAGAAGTTTTTAAAAGTTAGATTTTACTTCCTGAAGCCACCAAGGCCGCTGGCATCCCAGTGCTATGAGACAGTTGTGCAGCTGGATTAGATCAATTAGTCCCAAAACCGAACATTAAATAAGCTTTTACTAATATTAATTCATGCAGTTGCATTCTGTTACAAAAGCAATATTTTAAGGATGAACAGCAACACATTTTCAATTTCCTTGTAGACACTGAGCACAAAGTAAGAATCCAGAGTGTAACACATTTAGTACTGTGATCAGTTCATCCTGCTTATTTTCCTGAAGCACTAGTAACAGTTTATTTTTACTTTTTATATCCTTATCTAGTAGTGGTTGTTAAACTGCTGTTATATCATCTACAGCGAACACTTCAAAGAGATGATGGGAGAAGAAGAGGGGTGTGTAAAAAAAATGCAGATTTATCACAGTCGTGTAGGTAACAACTCTGCTATCGAATATTTTCTTTTATTTTATCCTTTGTATTAAAGCATGCTAATTGTTCAAACCTGTACTCACCTATATCTGAAGAGTTTACAACAACCTCCCAACAAAGCTATTTTTGTTTAAACCTAGACTTCTGGGCCAGCTGTGGCCTGAGTCCCAAAGTCCACTCCTGTCCAATTTCAAATGGGCCCAAGCACAGCGAGTTGTGCCTTGCTTCCTTTGAAAGCAAATGATGTATGCACATGCAACACACGGATGTATGCAGGAGCAGAACTGGCTTCTCTGGGAACCACCAACAAGAACCTGGGGCTCCTGCATGGGCATCAGAGTTCGCATCTGCCACCAGCCAGGAGGGACAGGGACATGGCACTTCTGAGATACACCCTGATTTCCACCATACCCTCCTAAGGTCTAAACAGTCTTCTGCCTCAGCAAGCCTCTCTTCTGTGCAGGTAGATACTTGTTTACATGTAGACTGCAAGACTAAAGATTTTAATATTAAATGTTGTTTTGCAGAAAAATAGTCGATGATGATGTTTTCCAGAACCTCTTTTTCTCATATTATTAACATCGTGCCTCACATTTCAGTGACTTTTATTCAAACTTACTACAGCTCAGTTGCAAAATGTTGTCTTTGTCCTTAAGACCATGACAGAGAACTTTATCTGCATTCAGATGCCTACTGGTTTGTGGTATTTCAATAATAAAACAGCAGGATTGAAGGCTCATGATGAGAAATCTGACTAATTACCTGTTAGATGATAGATGGTTGTAACTCGGCAGTGCCAGTCACTGAAAACAAAACACTTCTAGATATCAATCAGCTTCCTGACAAATTCAATTTCCATCACATTCAGTGGACAATAAATGTGAATTTTACCTCAGCAGCTATATAGCTTTGACTTTTAACTTTCCAATATGCATAATGATATTTTAATAAAGTAGAGATTTTTTAAAGTAAATTAGTATTTAAATACCTGACATATTCATATTTCAGGCTCAAAGCTGGTGGAAATAATTAATGTTGTAAATCTCTCTTGTGTTCTACTGCAGACAGCAAAGGTGTATTTAATAGCAGTTTTTCTGTTTTCTTCATATATTTTTATTTAAGACCAGACCAATTATTTACACTTGTAACGGAGGTATTCACTCTCTTTTTCCAGCATCTTATTCATCCATATGTCAATGAGCTGGGCGCAGATTCTACATATGACTCAAAAACCAAAATGTCCAATTATCACCATGACATAGCAGCATGTGGGCAAAGTTAAAACAAAGAAGGATTGGAGCGTGGAAATTAAATATGGACTTGAAGAAACACCTCTCTTTCTTTCCACATGGGGACCAATTGCATTGTCAACATCTGGAAGTTGTGGATAAGCTTGTCCAGTTCAGAATGAATCTGAGTCTACTTACTCTGTTATAAATCAGGAAAGGTCAATTACAGTGTGTTTAATATCTCTGTCAACTCTGTGAGATGAGAATTAGGCTCTAGAGGTCATCAATCCCTTTGTTACATTGAACATAATAAGCTGAAAGCTAAGAGGAAACATTAGCATTGCCGCCGTGGTGCATCCTTGTATCGCTGCAACTAATCACATTGATGAGCTATCCTCTGCCCCGTGCATCATACATACATGGAGCAGACATAGCAGGCTCTGTCCCAAACATCTCAAATCTTCACATATTGTGGGATACAAATACAGACCAAATCATTTATCTCTGCTTTATGACAGGTGATATCAGCACAACAAAAAGGAAGGGCAGCAAAATTATGTTTATACTTGGTTTACAGCACTGTGGCTCTCCTATTCTTTTTTACCTAATAAAAAACAACAACAACAACAAAAAATCAACCCTTAATACAATTGTCCTTCTTGGAGGTGGGGACATGAGGCACAGCCATTTCAATGTGCTCCGTCAGCTGCCAGTGGCAAAGCACAGCTCCGAGGAGCCACCATAGGTGTCCGCCCGGCCCTCGGTGCAGGAGCTGCGGGGAGCTTTGTCCTTGGGAAACAGGATAATTATTAAGCAGGTAACATCTGGGACCTGCTTCTCTCAAACAGCATTGGGGAAAGATAACTGTGTTAGTGTAAATGACGGTCGAGGGTTTTCAGGGCTGGCCGCTGGTCTGTGTGTTCAATTTGATTGATTGGCAGGTGCTGGGAGAAGCCTTGTCTGCTCGTTTCTCCCAACCAGAAACAGCCTCCATCTTTATCCGGAGCTCCCCTCACAAGCCCCCTCTCAGCAGTGGGTCTCCAGGCAGCTGCTGGACCTGGGGTGGGCAGAAGACACCTGGGCTGAAGCAGGGACCCGGTGAAAGGGCATTGTGGGTGCCGGCTGCCTGGGCTGTGGGGAGCTCCGTGCCGGAGGTGAGCGGTGTGAAAAAATTACACGGGGATGAAAAGGGTGAGACTTTTTCACTGGAGTCAAGAGTTTAATCAGGAACCACTACGGTGCAGCCATTTCTCCTCAACATGAGTTTGTTTCTTTTCCAGGTCCTGCCTCGACATCCCACCGCAGGCGCCCCAGGCAGAGCTGCCTGCGCAGTTTGCAGGTTTCCCAGAGCACCGCAGGTCACACGCGTGTGGATCAGATCCGGCTGCCTGGCGTTATGCTGGGTTTCGATGGCTTTACGCTGGAAGCTGCGGCCAGTTTGCCCTCCAAACCACATCCCTCTCTGCAGCCTGGCATTTTGCAAGTAACTGTTATTTTCCAATTTGCAGTAACACATGTTGTTGTTTCTGAATTTTCAGGAACTATTTCTACTTCTTGTTAAGAAAGATCCTTACTAGTACTATCAGAGTTTGTCTCTTGTTTTGTACAGAGTCAGACTATCATTGTAAAAGGTGCCAATATGTCTATGAAATAAGAGATTCTGTGCATCACTGAAAAATTATATTCTTAAACACAGGTTATTAAAGATTATGTCACCAATCTACATGTGTGCACATACATACATATGTATATATAAAAAATATATGTAGGTAATCAAATAAGAATAGCTTATATTATTACATCCTTTGGAAACAATGATGGTTGTATCAACAAATTCTTATTTTTCTGATACCAATAATAAATTACCAGGCTCACATTTACATACTGCTTTTCATTATATATGTATTGAGACTTTGTAATGATTTTTTCTTAATCAAACCACTGTACAGAGGAGGTCTACTTGCGCTTTTCTTAAAGCAGCCTGACATCAAAGGATTTCAAAAGGACAAACGCTGCTTTTAAAAGCTAACATACTATTTATGATTTTAAATGGCAGAAGTATGATTTAGCCTGCTTTATTACAGATGTTATAAACGATGTTTCACATAAGAATATTATTCTCTCGTTGCTTTCCAGGTAGATTTTCCACTGGCTTCGTTAAAAGGCCCGAATGTAAAACAGCTGCAGAACCATGAATTGGGTCCTGGCAAGTGAAATCGCTCCTTTTTTTTTATCGTTTGACATGGCAACATGGCAGCTATTTAATTACACTCATACAAGAACAATAAATAAAAGTCATATGACCTTATGTTTCAATAAAATAAAATCCACTTATCCTTTTTAACTAAAATGTCGTTTCCCATTTATTTTCCTGCGATGTGGTTGCCAGTGCCCAATTTTTAGGCTCAGTGCACAACAGTGATAAGGTCAAAACCTGAGACACGGTGATGTGATTAGCCCTGTCCTAGCCTACCTCATAAAAATGTCTGCCACACAGCACATGCTCTGTCATGCAAGAAAAATTGTTTACCAAAGGGCTCAACCAAACGGAGAGTTGTATGAACACGCAGAAGGTGCTACCCTGACTTTTTACGGTCTCCTCGCAACTGATTTGTACAAGGGAGATGTGGTGGAGGGGAGGGGGGCAGATTTTAAGATGGGTAAATAGAAAATAAAACTAGACAGTCTGGGAAATCAAAAATTGAGGTGGGTGGTCTGGCAGCTCAAGTGACTGTTGCAGATGACCTTATGAAGCCGAGGTGTGATTCATCAATCCCATAATACTTGTGATACGCTGTGTTTTCCCTGCTTCGGAATAGGCACCAACCCAAACAAAACCTGACCTGATGAGGTTTGGTTCACAGAGGTCTCATCTCTCCATGAGAATAGGCGGAGTTAGAAGCATCGGTACCAAGCACTAATATGGTACCATAGACAGAGACTTTATTTATCATGCAGAGAGTGAAAACAAAGCTTTCTAGTAGATTTATTAGTAAAAGGGAACAGAAGAATCTAGTATGGACAAACTGCATGTTCCCCACGTCTCAGCTGCCAGGACTTCCTGCCCTCAGGCTTAGATATATTTATCTGGTTATAATTCAGTAAAGTTGTGTGATTTCAAGCCATTCCAAACAAACAATACATCTAGCGTATCATTCCAGGATGTCCTGACAATGCAATATTTCACATTTCAGTTTAAAATAAAAAATGGAGATGCTAATTAAATGCTCTCACAAAGATGAGTTGTTCTTCTCAGAAATTGTTTTTATTAATTTTATTTTTTAAACTGTTTAAGGACTGTAAAAATTAAAATGATGACAGTTTTATCTGGATGAAATTACTATAACATGTACATCACTGGGAGAGAGAGAAAAGCATATGGAATATATATATATTCAGAGCTTGATTGTGCTGTTTCTTTGTATTCAAAGGCCTCTTTGACTTCACTGGAAATTTTACATATGTGACAGTTGCAGAAATGAGTCCTCAAATTGTAGAGAAATCAAATTTCCATGTTAAAGAGACCCTGTTTCTAATTTCACTTGGAAAAATCACAGTTTTTCATGTCCCCCTCATCTCGTTATTTTTCCAGTCTTTCTAAACATTGGGGCTTTTTATAAGTGAGGGACACTGGGGGGGGGGGGGGGAAGACTTTGTGTTTACCAGGGGACAAATATGCTACTGGAACAAGTGTTTGGTGTCGAGTGTACTGTCAGGAGTAAAGAGGAACATGGGTAATACCATTTGCACCCCAGTGCTCAAAATAAAATATTAATGGCAGTATTTCCTGAGAAATTAAATTACTTGAGAAAAAAAAATCTTTAAAATATGCATTCCTCTGCCTTGTTGAAAGCCCTCACATAAATTATGGTCAAATTAATATCCTTTTGTCTTCAGCACACATACTTTATGACCTTGAGAGATGCTGCCATGTAAATGTCTGAGGTTTTCTTATTTAGAAATAGTCGTATTTTGCACACACTCACCGGCCAAGGAAAAAAATGCACAACCATTAGGTTTGAATGGGTGAAAGTCAGCTGCTTGTTTGCAGGAGTCATGAGATGATCTGGGCTCTATTTAGCCCCCACTTGAAGCTCCAAAATTATTCAACTTTAGTGAATCTTGACATAAGTTCGTTGATGCCGAAGGGTGAAGTCTGACCAGACCAGTTTGTCCCAGCTGCACTGACGGACAGTCAGACTCAGCTCGTTGAGAGAGTGCTCTTCTTATTGCAACGCTTCGCAATTTCCTTACGGTTCATACTCAACCATTAGTAGTTACTTGCTGATTGTTAGATAACTGCAGTTCTCACTAACCTGAAAATAAAAAAAACCAAGGTCCATTCCAACACTGGTCCTTTATATGTGATAAATTCTGGCTACTATGCCTCTAAGAAGAATATCTTAGATATAATTCATTCTGTCAAGTTTCCAATGTACACTATATTATCAACAGGAGTCAAAAAGAAAAGCTAGTTTCTAGATTATGGCTATTTCAAAAAGACGACCATGATGTAAAGGAGGGAAACACTATGACACGTCTACCGATTTTCTATTGCCTAGATTCAAATCTATCTGGAAAAAAAAAAAATCTTGAAAAAAATCAATGACCTGCCAATAAATTGAAATTGTTAGCATGTTCTATACACATCAGAATCATGTTTCAAGTAGGTTAATAATATCCCACCAGCCTGATAAGCACTGAAGGACACAGCCTTCATTTGCCCTGACCGTGTGACACACGGGTTTGCTCCCGCTGAGACTACGAGGGGGCTCAAACTTTCCTTTCTCTAATAAGGTCACCAAGACACACAGATATTTGGGGCATAAACCTGCAATTGGTTGAATGCTGTCAAATGAGGAAAATCTGTGTACGTCACGTGGTGCTCAGCATCTTGTCAAACACTGGTGCACTTCTTAAGGTCAGATCAAACGTCTGTCTCCTACACTGGTCTTTGCAAGAAGACTCTCTTTCATACTGTTACTATTAAAATGATATAAATAAATATCTTCCACAGTCATAAATCTTTTTTCCAGCAAGGTTTTTCACTGTTGTCCCCCATTTTCAGATATAATCCACTCTGCTAAATTTTAAGGACAGTTTTCCAGAATTGATGTAAACATGGTTAAACCTAAGATCCCACAGCAGTAAAATAAATATTCATCAGTACTGCATTTGCCTTTACGCACTTCCCAAGCTTCAAAATAGCTAAATTACACAAATTTGTTACAGTGGTAACAGCAACACAATTATGGTTAGTGGCCTGTTGCTGCTACCATCCAAACTTCAGCTTACAATAATATAAAACTCTTGACAGGCCATTCATGGGTTTAACTTAAAATACAAGGAAAAAAGAAAAATGGTTTTACCAACTGAAAGTTTATGGAACTGTCAAATGACCAAAAAAAAAAAAAAAAATTGTGCAGTAAGAAAAAAAGGCGCATTGCACATAGGTTTTATACATAAGCATGATATTTACCTCGACACTTTAAAAAAACAGAACATTTCCTAAAGGAATGGCAAGAAATGAAGACCCTGAGGGGATGTTCTCCTCCATGTCAGACGTCCAAACTGAGCTCAGAAGAAGCTGAAGTTCATCCCATAGACACAAAATGAATTATTTCTGCCCAGTTGGGCAGCTGGCACTGGAGGTCGACATCTCGGAGGAGAACTCGGGGATTCATCAGGCAGAGAACGCTGCCCTCCTTGCAAGCACCAGCCACCTAGTAGAGAAGCTTTCACTCCCTTATTCATTACTAGACATTACGCCAGAATCAAGATGGGTAAAAGATACAGTTTGGTGTTATTCATGCTGTAGGCTTACCCTATGGACTGGCAAAGGAGGAGGAAGGAGGGGAGTGAAGAAGCAGGAGAGACTGCCTCCAGTAAGTGGCTGAGAGCACCCAAGTCAAGCTCCTGCTCTAACCTGCCTGTGATGAGTTTCTCTCTCTTCATCAGTTCTTTGGAAGCCAACGCAGGCAAGCAGCCAGCCCAGCTACAACGACCTTCCCAAGGTGACAGCCACTCCTCCCCAGCATCGCCACCAGGCTGGCCCTGAGGACTCTAGGACCTTCTTAGGGATTATCGCTGAAACAAGGTCCCTCACTCAAGAAAGAAGCTCTCAGCCATCTTCTCACAAAGGATTGAAGATCAGAGTGCTACAATGGGGCTTTGGTTACTAAAACACAATTTTTTTAAAAAACACATTCCATAGCTGTATGTGCTAGCACCCAATGAATTATTAACACAAATAATTAAAACTAATATATGGTTGAAAAAATAAATGAATAAAGTATATTTCATTATGCAGTATCCTTGATTTTTATGGTGTTTGTTTGATTACTCACTAATTTGCAAAATGTGGTAATCTGCAGTATGCATCCCAGTCATTAGTGAAATCATACTGTACTGCAGTCAACAGGCTGATGAACTGACATGTTGCACCAGCAACCAATACCCCGTATAGAAGGGGAGAAATGATTTAAAGGGGCTGATTCTTGGTTTTATAAGAGCCAGTTTACAACACTCAGGCAATGAAGAGTAACCACTGAGTTTTTGCAGAGAGGGCTATGGTGGTATAAATGAACATTAAAGCAAATAATAATCTGACCAAAAACACTTATGGCTTGGGGGGGGGGGGGGTGTTTCACATACTTTATCTTTTAGTTTCTCTGATTAAAATTGGTGAGAATATCTAGGTGACACCTAGAAGACAAATAAAACTTGCTACGGATCAACAGCGTAAGTTCCAACACCCAATTCTGAGAAGCATATGTTCTCTTGAACAGATATATGGGTGTTATCATTGGCACAGCTATAAATAAATATTAAATCCTCATCAGTCAAAATAAGGAGTACTCTAAGGTTTCACTTTCATCAGATAACAATAACACCTCTGGAAAAACATTAAGTCCAAATGATAGCATATTTATTATTTGACAAAAACTATCTTACAAAATATTTTGTTTTAATTCCCAGATGATTTACATAATAGATTATAACAGCTGCTATAACAATTCCAAAGTTGTTTTTTTCTGAGCACTCTTTGAATCCTCTAACACTACAAGTGTTTTTCCAGGTCTTATTTTTTAAATTAGCATGCCTTGAGAAAATACCTACGTGTATTTTCCTAGAACCACGCTAGCTATTGATCTCAGCTCGATAAAAGTGGAAGAATCCATAGGTCATTTCAAAGTCACCTGTTGAACTAAGGTTCAGAGAAGAAATATTTCTCCTTCACCAGCCTAGAATCTCTACAGACCAGAGGGCAGTACAAAGGCTTTGCAGGGCACATACGGTTGCGGCGCACAGCCAGAGCAGAGCCTCCTGGCAGATATCACTGTATTTCAGCATTTTAATCTGAGCCCTGAAATAACTCGTTCTATCCTGAGTCCCTTCTCAAGCAAATCTCCTCCTGAAGCAGTGGTAGGCCTTTTGTTTAATTCTAGCCACGTGCAAATTTATTTTGGGATGAGCAAATAATTAATCTATTAAAAGGTTCCATGGGACATTCCGAAAGTTGCCGTGAAAAATTGTCAGTGCAGAGCTGAGATGCTGCTTTATAGAATTAGCTCATAAAATAGTATCATGTGTAATTGCATTCATGTTGTCACTGTCTCTTTGTAAATCTCCAGAGATTTACAGCACCACACACTGGAGCAAGACTATCTAATATTTATAATGTTTCATTATTTTCATCTACTTGGAACAAAACCTATAGACTTACAGAAAATCCAACACGATGTGTCAGAAATAGCAGTGTCCGCTTGCAGGATTTATAGCAGTACACAAAACGCAGGCAGACACAATACCGCAGTAATTGCAAGCTACCAAACAGCTGCATGGCATTTACTCAAAATACTTTATGCATTTAACACACTTATTGAGCGGAACTTGAAATAGGCTCATTGTTTATTTGGGCATGTCAGAGGGGAAATTCTGTTTCTTTACTAAACCTACAGAGTATAAACAGATCTGGACTGTAAAGCCCTTTCATCGTACTTCTACAGGTAAAAATAATATTTTAACTAATGACAGCTTTGGCTGGGGAAAAGTTAAAAGGCTTCAGAACTTTTCCTATAGTTTAACTCGAAGTCCTGCTTGGAAGAGGAGAGACAGCCAGATCCTTTTTGCCTAGCTTTCATATCAGAAGTGAGTTGTTTACAGCTTTTTTGAAACATTTAGGATTTCATCTTAACATTTCCTAATTTACGATCAGAAAAACTAGGAGCATGCAGGTTTCCGATTGCTCCTGTCAGCCAGCAGACAAACACAACACTGCAGCAAGAGTAAAACAATTTCCTTGTAATTGGTGGGCTCTTAAAATACATGTCCTGCTTTGTAAAGAACATTGCACTGATGTCAATGGGAATTTTGCCAGATTAAGAAAGGAAGAATTTGACCCTTTCTCTGCAACTACTGACAACACTGCACAATTTTATCTTGTTAGGATTTTTTAATTAAATGTGCTAGTCTTCAGTACACAATAGAACTTAAAAGGAGAGCGTATCTAAATATGAAGCTAAGTTTCTAAAGGAGTCTCTAAGTCCTTTGCAAGTGGAGGGAGAAAATTAAAAATTCCAGTGACACTGAGATTTTCTAGATAAGCAACTCCATATATTTTTAAGGGGTCTTTTTTTTTTTTAAAATAGCGTGCTTTTTGCTCCAGTCACTAAGTATCATGAGAAGGAGAAATATGATATTAAGCAGGATCTGATCCTAAACTTATGGCTCCAGTGGGAACAGACTAAAACTCACTTATAGCATGTCCCAACAGAAACAGTCCATTTGCTGTAGCAGTGTTTACTGCATCTGAATTCTCCTAGCAGAAAACAGCACTTTCACAGTCAAGTTCCAATATTAGCAGGGAATTAATTATTAAGTGATATTTGTAGAATGCTGCTAAGATTGGGGGTGCTGGGGGGTGGGGGGGTGGGGGGTGTCCCTCATTGCTGTTACTCCTTGACAGAGAAGAATATAGATTGGGTAAGCTGTTCAATTTTCAACTTTTAGTCATGTGGCTGAAAACAACTGGTTTACTGGAAAGGACTTGACCAAATTTTTTGGATAGTTGCTGCATTCATACGTTCTTTACCTACAAGAACAATAGTTTAAGAAATATCCTAAAAGCAATCATTGCTTGCATAAGGTGAACCTTGCATATCATTTCCATCAGCTCTGCAATACCAGTCCAGCCTTCCTATCGGCACTTACATCCAAACACAGATCTTTTTATGCCAGACATGAATCAGTAAACTTTAATCTACCCCAAGAATGTTACCTGTAAATAATGTGCTGTAAACCAAAGCAAAACCGGAAAGCGATGAAAAGTGCTGTACCTGTGCAGTCATTTATACTGTGCCTGAAGCCTGTTCCAACTCAACAGGAGCCTCCCATTGATTTCACTGTGGTTTGGTTCAGTCCCTCATTTCAGCCCTCATGTGTTTCCCCAGTTTAATGTCGTTACACTTCCCGGTAGCCTTTTTCCATTGCTCCTTATAGGAACATTCAACAATTTGCTATATGATTAAAAATGTCTGTACAAACATGAAGCACATTGTCTATTGATCAACCACACAAAGAACTCCTACAAATATCACAGCAGAAAACTAATCCAGCATTAAAAAATATTTTTATTTTAGTTTTAAAAAAATATCCCAAATGCTTTAAACAAACCAGCCAGACAATTCTAAATGCTCATATTAGGGATATTCACCTCAGTGAAAGTCCTGCTGCAAGCAGTAATGGTAAATAAAAATAAATAACTAAATCTAAATGGATCAAAAAATATGACTGACACTAAAATTGCCATAAGCAAATAACCTGCTTCACTCACCTGCATGAAAGATAATTCTTTTGATTTAAACACAGACACTTGCATTAGGTATGTAACTGCCTGTATTATAACCCCACTTCCTAAACCAAAAATGCCAGCAATCAAAAGTCTAAGGGTTCAACAGCTTTCAATAAAGCATAAAGTTAGGACAAGGAAAACCTAAACTTGAATAATTAAGCATGTATCTTTATAAATAGGAAAAAATATCTTGAGTGCTGTGATGCTGGCATTGCATTTACAAATTCTTGATTTATCAATCATATGATATTTACAATGTTTCTTGATTTGTATTACAGGGCTGGTGGAAATACACTTCTATTCAGTACGTACATTATCTAGCAGATTAATATTTTGGGGGTATTTCCTAGATGATAGTTCTTTCAGATATCAAGCAGAAACTACACTTGCTCTGTTAGGATTTTTTTTTTTAATGTACGATACTTTAAAACCTAAAATTCCACTGCAACCACCCTCTGTTACAACGCTTCATGCTGACTTGGGTGTAAATTTTCACCATTCAAGAAAGTCAAAGAAAGGTGAAATTTTGAGTGCAAAATAGTACTCATTTGCGGGGGGGGGGGGAGTTCTTCTCTCAGAAATATTACACCTAGCCCAAGTTTATTTCTAACATGAGTTGTTTGAGCTTGATTGGCCTGCAACCTGCAGAGGTATCTCGTCAGGATGGCTATCCATTTTTTTGCTATGAATTGTTAGTAAAATCTACTTGAAATAAAATGGAGGAAGAGATATACAGTAACATTTGCATAGGGTTTTTATCAACTTCTGAGGTGACCATTTTACATTCTGACTGTAAAATGTGCACAGAAAATGGGCCTGAGGAAGCATTCCGAACCAAACAGCATTTGGTTTATATTTTTTGAGTAGAAGTGAAATGTCTGGCACATCATTCATTTCTTCCTGGAAGGTGCAGATTTGAGGACATGTTCAACCCTGCTCTAAGTTTAGAAAGTTTCAGAATAAAAGGGAATTATTTCCAAAGTCCCTGCCCTCTAGGTCTGCCTTTTAGATAATGAAGTTTCTGAAGGCATTGCTCAACACAGACCGACTAAGGAGGAAAGAAGGAAAAAAAAGGGGGGGGGGGGGGGGGGGGAGAGAAAATGACAGAAAATCATATGGTTTTGCATTTCTTCTGAGTTTATTCAGAATTATATCCATCTGGGTGAAACAGCTAGCTCCCCAGCAAATTAATGGTCTGATGACTCAGGGAAATGTTGAGCTAGGTTCTTAGTTGTAAAACGCATGTAAATGAAGAAGGGAGTGCATGGAGGTGAATCTAGTTTGGTAGGATAGACATTTTTCATAGATTAAGTATTAATTTGGAAACAATAACCTCCTAATAAAATGGCAACGTTACAGCAGTTTTATTAAAACACATCTTCAAATAAAGGATCAAATTCTCTCGGACTCAGCTGCAGACCGCTGAGGAACCTGAGCGGAGGCATCATTTATTAGCAGGGGCGACTCATTAGAGAGGGGGAAATTGCTGTCGGCTGGGAACTCGGTCCTGCTTCAGCTGGAAGTTTTGCCTAAGGAGCTCAGGATCGGCCCCTCCGCCGTGCCCCTTCCCCCTTCCGCCCGCTGCAGGGAGGGAATGGCTCTCACCTCTTCCAGTGGGGAGAAAAGGACATTAGCCTGCGCTTGGAAAACGCTCCGTTGTCTCTAAAACAGCAATCCCCTGGCAAGCCTGCGTGAGCAGAGCAGCAGTGTCCGCAGATGCTCAACAAATGATCGGTTAAAACCCGAAACGCGGTTTCCTTCTCTTTTTTTCCTTCCTTTTTTTTTTTCTCCCCCCCTTTTTTTTTTTTTTTGACAGCAACTTCTGGGGATTAAGCCCTCTCCAGAGTTTGCCCGTGCCTTGTCATGTGAGTAACGTCCTGCACAACTTAACGAGATAAACTCTGACAAGCTAATAAGGCAGGGCGGGGGGCCGTGATCGCCCGCACCCTGGCACCGTGTCTCCGGGGCCGGCGGGAGGTTCCGCGCCCTCGCCGCCGTCCGCGGAGCCCAGCCCCGCCGCAGATCGATAACCGCGCCGGCGGGGAGGCCGCGGAGCGTCCCCGTCTCCCTGCTGCCGGGTAGAGCCCGCGGGCGCGGAGCGGCGCGGCGTGTAGCGCGGAGCTGGAGCCGCCGGGCCCGGCCCCGCCACTCCTGCGCACTCGCGGCCTCTGCGCGGCTGCGGAGCGGGGTCCTGCGGGAGGGGGTTCCTTAGCGTGCGGTTATCGGGCTGGGTTCTCAGCGGCGCGCGGGGGCGGCTTTCGCCCTGAACTTGGCGGTGCCCGGCGGCTCCCCGCGCCCCTCGGCCGGGACCGTCCTCCCACCGCTGCCCTTTGGGGCTCCCGGGCCGCGGGGTAACCCCTACCCCGGCTCCTTTCCGTGCGAGCCGGGAGCTGAGTATCGCTTTACCCGGAGAACTAGAGTGTCTAATTTATCCAGTCTTCATTTGTGAACGGTCTCCTGCTAAATTATGTCAGCCAAAGGTCAGCCGGACTCAGCGGCTCTCTTCATTTTCTTAATTTTTAAAATTAAAAAAAAAAAAAAAAAAAGGAGGGGGAGGGTGATGGGGGGGGAGGGCGGGGGAGAGAAACCAGCAAGTTATTCAAATTCAACCTCATCTGAATAATCGTGAATTTGATCCAGTCAGAGCTGCAGACTGTACATTAAAAATAAATGTCCAGGAGGCATTTACTGTAGTTGATTTTTTTTTTAAATATAGAGGTTTTAAAAATGCAACGTCTCTCCAACCCCTCCCCCCAAATATGGAGTGAGTTTTCAGGTATTGCACGAACCTTGCGGAGTGGTATCAGTGTGTCTGCAACACTTAGGTTGAATGCATGAACCCCCCAATCATAATTGTATGTTCACAAAGCACATATGGCAGCTGCATTCTTTGTATAGTTTGTTATGGTCTGGTGTGTAATGTAAATATAAAGATCAGACCCAAAACACAGGCTCGCTCTACCCATAACAACCAAGGAAAAAAAAAAAAAAAAAAAAAGTTGCTTTGCAAACTTAAAAAGAATGACATTAGTGCCGTGCTACTGTCTGCGCCAGCAATGATTATTTGGTCTGTTTGCTCCCATTCAGAGTTAATACACGACAATAGTTTTACTCTGTGCTGCTTGACGTGAAACCACTGGGGTTGGGCAATTCTGTTCCAAACAAATACAACTTCTACACCCATCCCTGGGACAGCGAGCCGAGAGCTGAGCGAGTTTTGCAATGGAGAAAAGCATCACTTACCACGGCGGGGATCTAGATCTCGGCAAATGCTGCCAGTAGGTCTGAGAAGTGAAAAAAACTGGAAGGGAAGCGCAAAAGGCAGAAAGTTGGAAAGGGGGATTTGTGTGTGTGCGTGTGTGTGTGTGTGTGCGTAAAAGCCAGAGGGAAATGCGAGCACAGCGCTCCCTGCTCTCCCTGGTCGCCACCAAAACAAAGATCCAGGAGTTAAGGGAGCAAAGCTGTGCCAGATCTACACACACAGCTCCTCAGGGCCAAACCTCAGCTTCTCACTCACTCCAGCTAGCGACAAGGGTTAATGCTCCGGAGGGACAGGCTAACCGGCCCCTGACACCATTGGCTAGGAAAGAAATCAGGTTTAAGGTAAATTTACAAGCGCTTTGCAAGTTACAAAGGGATAATTTTAAGATGATGATGATGATGATGATGATAATAATAATAATAATAATAATAATAATAATGACCATCCTGATCCAGTTGGCTAAAAAGTGAGGGCATGTCCCCCTCCCCTGCCCCCGCAGCAAACGCTCCGCGGTCCCGTCCCGGCGCAGGAGCCCGCGCCCCGTGTCTGCCCCAGCACTGCCGGGGGGAGCCTGGGCATCTCCGGGAATACAGAATAGGGACGAACTCGGGGGGGGGGGGGGGGGGAAAGGGTTGGGGGGAGGGAGGAAGCGACGCAGCCACGAGCACTAAACGCCAAGGTTCAGCCTCACACTTGGAGGAGATCAACAGTTTTCTTGGGAGTTAAACGATGCGAGCGGGTCCTCATGCGAAGGCAGGGGCATGTGGCTCAGGTGTGTGCCCGGGTGCCACTGTGCCCCTCAACGGCCTCCGCGCCCCCTGCAAATACCGGGGAGCTGCTTCTTCCGCTAAGGGGGGAAATGGAAGAGAGAAAAAAAGCCTTGTTGGAAGGGGGGGGAGCAATATGTGTTCATACACATCTGTGTAAAGGTTGGAGTAAATGGTGCCCTCAAGTGCGAGCCCGAAACAAGCTTCCACTTGGGGAACGGAGGGTCAGGATCTGCCCTTTCTGAAATGAACAGGCGACATGATGGACATCGGCTTTATTGTCGCCTCTTGTAGTTGGCTGGGGCGCGCAGGAAGCCTCAGCAGGGCGGGGAGGGGGGCACAGGCGCTCAAGGTGTTGGTCGGAGAGGCTTTCACATCCCAGCCCCTGCGCGTACACCGACGGGCGCGCGTTTCTCCGTAGCGCCGGGCAAGGGGCAGAGAGGAGGCGATGGAGGGGGGTGGGCTGTGGCGGAGGGGAAGGAGGAAAGAGGGGCTGCGGAGAGGGAATTGTCGCCGGGAGATTTCCAGCCAGCTTCGCTCCACCCGGAAGGGCCGTGCTGGGAACTTCGGAGGGGCCGGGCCGGGCTGCGCGGCCGCGGCCGTGCCAGCGCGCCCAGGTGTGCCCGGGAGCCCCGGGCGGGCTCCGAGGGCTCCTGGCTCCGTCCTGCCCCCTCTCTACCGGGCTCTGGAGGCAAAGAAAAAAACCCACCTCATTAGCAAGATCGAGAAGCACATTTCTGATAACATGGGATGTAATTTTGCCACCGTACAAAAGGCTTTAAAATCACTTTGTGCCGCTGAACAATGAGTGCTGGGAATTATTACTATTTGTTTAAAAAAACCCCTGCAGCCTACAAACGGAATAAATGCCAAGACAGCGCGTTTGTTCCTCGGATCTATCACGCGATGTCGATATATCAGCAATAAAATATGATGGGCCATACAGCATAATGAGATTTTACTAAGAGGAGCGCGGCAGAAAGGAATCCATTACAAGAACCTTTCTCCCGCCCCCCGAGACCGTACTTTTCTGGCGACTGCGCCCGTTACGTTTTGCCACATAAGCCCACGAAAAGCCACTCGGCTGGCGGACACCGGAGCTGAGAATTACTGTGCGGAGGCAGCCGGCGATTTGCTAAAGCACCCGTTAAATTAAGGAGGTCGCGTTTGCCCAACATGCCGGGCAAGGCGGGGAAGGGGGAAAGCGCCTTCCCGGGCGCACCGATGCGCGCAGGAGGACGGCGCGGTGGGAGCAGCCCCGGACGGGCCGGGCCGGGCCGCGCTGGGGTGCGGCGGGCGCGGGGCGGGCGGGCAGCACGTGCGGCGGCGGCGCTCCCCCTGCGCGGGCGCGGAGGCGGGCGCGGTTACCTTCCGCGGGCGGCGGGGAGGTGGCGAGAGTCATAAATATTCAACAGCACGTGGAGCCGGGCGGCGGGCGCGCATGCGCCACCGGGGCTGCCGCCGGGGTGCGCGACGGGCGCGCACACACACACGCACGCACACACACACAGACACACGCGCACACACACGCGCGCACACACACACCGCCCCCGCGCACGGCCCCGGTTTCTAGGAACCGTCGCCAGGCGGGCAGCCCCGCACCGACCCGCTGCCCCCCGGCCGCCCCCCCAAAGAGGCAATATCAAACACAAAACACATGTCCCGGCGGGTGGGGGGCCGGGGGGGCTTGTGATGGGCGGGGGGGGGGGGATCCTTCTTCTATTTTGTTCTTCAGCTTTTGGCCGTGTTCTTCGCGGGATTTTTGGAAGTGAGAAAGATCCAAAAGGATCTCAAAGTCCTGACCCGTGCCAGTACACAACTTTCAGATTTTTGCCAAGCAAAGCTTTGCCCACGTCTCGCGAAAGGGCATGTGTGGACGTGGGCTTGAGTGTGCACCGCTGATCATGTGCTCTGCCTCGCTCCAGCTACCCCCAGACAGCTAATTCCGTGTTTTGGTCCCGAGATGTAAACACATGCACAATCACAGATGCACACACGGACCATTTTTTTAATAGCAGTTTCATAGAGAGGTAGTATGATCGTATATATCTAAAAGGTAATTAATTTGATTTATTATACTTGAAAAATCCTGTCTGCAGTACGGGCGTCATCTGGAAACTTCATGCTATTTTATACTATCGTTCTAAAGCCGAAATAAATGTTACGAATTGATGACAGCTTCCAGCTGCATGATAAAAATAGCCCCTTCGCTTCACAGGATCGTGTTTCTTGTTATCGAAGATGAACCAAATCTGACCCACAGAGTTTAGCAGCGAAAAAAAAAAAAATTTGATATAAAATAAAAACCTTGGCCATTTTTAATGTACAGGGCACCCTAAAACACAGCCTCTTCGCAGCGAAACAGAACCCACCTTAGTAGGTTCAGTAAGTTCAAGAAATATGCCCTGTGCCTAGTTGAAAACACGAATCTCAATTATTAACCTCTCTGGGTGAATTTGGAAAACACACCCATTTTGCTACAAACGCGATCCATTGTGCTTAGGCGTTTGCGTTAAATAATAGAGGTTACGTGAGCCTTCAAAAATATACCTCCACGTAAACACGTGAATATGTCTCTTTCTAGAAACTCCACTCTTTCTTTACATACAAAACCAGCGAGATGTATATGTATTTATAGATACGTATATCTTTGGAACAAAACCAGTAACGCGAACGGTGATGCCGGTGAGCCTGTGTGCATCTGCAGCAACGACCGCGTGTCCTGTGGATTACACCCACAAAACGGACAGGGCACGTCCCCACCACGGGATCCCCCGCGCCCGCGGTGGCGGCCCGCGGCCAGGCGCGGAGGACGGGTGCGGCGGAGGCGCTCCGCGGGTCGGGCTGCGCAGCCGCGCCGGGCCCCGGCCGGGCCTCCCAGCGCTCCCCGGCCTCTCCCCGCCAGCAAACCCCCCGCTCGGGAGAGAATCGCCACATTTTGAAGAAAACGTGCCTATTTCCCGCGGAAACGCCGCTCGCTGCGCCGCGGGGCTCGATCCCTTATTTCGAGGTGCACAGGGCGCACGTGTGCGTGGGGCGGCGGGCGCTTCCCACCCGCGGACACGGGCACGCACACCCGTGTGCGGGTGCACAGACGTGGTGCGAGGGTGAACGGGGTGCGTACGTGCGTACACGCGTTTGTACATCTTACACCGGTGATACATAACGTGTCTAATAAACGGTACAGCCTCCTCCGTGGGGATACCGCTCACGAATTCTTCTCCCTCTGAGCTCCTGCGGTAAAACGCACACCGGCTCTTTCAGCATCAGGTCACTTGAAACACTCTGCCCTGTGTCAGCAGCCTTTTCCGGAGGGGATCTCCTTCCCCGTCCTGCCTGCTGGAAGTGGGCTTTGCAGCGGGGCTGCGGCTCCGCGCCGGCCGCGCCGGGGTTCCTGCCGACCGGGGCGCGCTCCGGGGCTCCCTGCGCGCCCACCGGCACCGGCCCGCCGCCGGGCTCGCCGCTTGCTCCCTTTAAAAGTTGCTCAGAAAGGAGCAAGAGCTCTGGACGTGGGAAAACTTACAAAGTCGGAGCCGTTTACCAGCGTGGCCAGAAAAGCAGTAAATAAAAGTCCCGGTGTTACGTGCATCAGCCTGGGGGGACTGCTACTTCCCTACGGCTGAAACAAGGGCGATAAGCAGCCGAGGCCAGCGCGGAGCGTGTCCCCCCATTTCAAACAGCGTCTGCTTTAAAGAAGCTAACTTCGTCCTATGAATGCCGGACTCTCCTTTTAAAAAATTCAAGCGATCATTCACAAGCCATTAAAGTGACCTGAAAGGCGACTCTTTCGGGGGGGAAATGGAAGCGCCCGATTATTGTTTTGCGTTTAACTTTCTGCGTGCAAACAGCACAAGCACGGCCAGAGGTTGCTGCGTGCGCCCCGCGGGCACGTCGCCCGAGAGGGGACAGCGCGCACACCCACCCACCCACCCCCCCCCGCACCCCAAACAGCCTCCTGCACCCTCCCGCCAGCACGGCCGTGCTGCTGCGGGTATCTTCAAACCCTTCCCCTGGGCGGCGGGAGGCTCCGCGGGCGCGGGAGCCTGCGGACGGCGGCCGTCGGGCCCCAGCGTTCGGGCTGCCACGAAACAGCGCGGAGCGGCGCGGGGACTGCCGGCACGGCCTGCCGTGGGCTCGGCGCGACCCCGCGCAGACAGCCCCCGCCTGCTTCGAAACCTAATAACCCACGCAGGAAAAGTACCCCGACAGCATCTCGAGAGCCAGACATTAGAAAGAAAATCGTGGTGCCCGTCGAGGCTGGAGAGGTGGGGTTCCTGCTCCTCCCCGCAAGCCTTCGTGAGTAAGTCCGCAAAGGGCGCCTTGCTAGAGCAAAGTTGTCTTTAGCGACTGAAACAGCGCAGAAACGGCCGAGAGACGCCTCGCAACCTCTCTGCCTGCAAAAACACCCCTCTCTCTGCCGAGGATTTCAAAGCACTGCTCCCCTTTCCAGAGCCAAGCGAACAGCACAAGCATGGCGTGGACTTGAATTCAGTATTAGCAATTCCAGCCCCAGTGATCCTCGCTAATTCAGAACATACACGGGATGGCGATCAACCAGTATTGCACCGTTCCCACACACCCCGGATAAAAAAAAAAAACCCAACAGCAGCAATAGCAACAACAACACTAAAATCATTCTTTTTGCTGTAGGACGCTCAAACAAACCTCAGACCGAAAGTTTAAAAGAATACTCATTAGCCAAGTGCTCCAATACACACAAGTAACAGATCTGTGTTAAGCGACCGCTAGGGACTTTACACAAGTTCAAAGAAACTTGCAATACGCGTCTTTAAAATATATCATCTCCACCACGTTTCTCCGGTTTTATTTTACAGTGGGATGGATCTCTACTTTTTTTTTTTTTTTTTTTTTTTTTTTTTAGCTACGCTAAGGTTATTTTTTAAAAAACCTCTGCCTGGTCAAGCCGGTGGGACAGTTAACCTGAAATATTGGCGCAAAGTAACATTTTCGGCGCACGAAACATTTTTCCCCCCGGGTCTTTTGCCCGGTGGGTTACATTTCCTCAAGTCCAAACACTTTCTGCCCGAGTCCCACCGGGCTCCAACTTTTTCTATCTCGCCAAGCCCTGCAAGGTGGCGCTCTTTTCATTGAAAACTGATATTAGCCTTATAATAATAACATTTTGCAGAAAGTAAAGTTAAAGCGAAGCCTTCCCACGGGTGCTGCAGGGAACAGACGGGGATGCCGGGCTGGCCGGAGTGGGGCTTCATCTGAGCAAGGCAAACTTTTTTTTTTTTTTTTTTTTTGGGGGGGGGGGGGTGTGCTTTGGGGCGGTGAAAAATCTCCAAGGGAGATCCCCAAATCTTACAGACAAAGAAAAATACTCGCGGGGTTTTGTAGTGAGACAGGCGAGCCGCGCTCTGGATGGGTTACCGCCGGAGCTGCGGAGCGCCCGCATGGATATGAGCCGAGAGCGGCTTCCCCCGGCACCCCCTCCCCCCCCCGAGCGGTTAATATGGCTATTGACTCGCTGTACACATAATATTTCTTTAAAGAAGCTGTTAAAGTGTCATCTTGGTCTACTGGAAGGTCAGTTTGTGCAATTCACTCTATGACATATCACAAGCCCTCGCAGCTTTAGCCAACCTCATGATTTGTGTTGTCTGTTGATATGTTGTCTGCTTAATGGGGCGATCATGCAAGCTACAACCAGGAACAAAGCCCAACAGTTCCAACAACCGTAGCTAAGTTAGTGGAAGCAGTACAGCTTGCAAATCTATCAAACTAAACTGCAAGGAAGACAATCTGATTTAGAGAAAAGGCGTTCTGCTACAGTCATTAAGCACAAGTAATTTAGATTTTTTATATTGTCTTCTCATTTACAAATTTACTGTATCAACGCCAGCCAATGGAACGAATTTCTTAAGTAAATGAGAAATAAATAAAAGAGATAGAAAGATAATCAAATTACATAAAATAATTCTTATCTCCTAGATTTATTTTTTAGAAAGCTATTAACACTGGCAAAATTATAGTAATAATAATAACATAACATAAGAAGTAATTGATTTAAATTAACATCACGTTTTAAGGAATATCAAAAAAAAGGGGGGGGGGGAAGGAAGGAAGGAAAAAAAAGAAAAACAAAAAACCCAAAAACCAAACCAAAAATATACCCAACAATAACAACAACAGCCTTCGTGAAACAGTGCTGTACTTCTTGGAGTAAAAGGCCCAAGGAAAGTCATGAATCCACTGCCTGAGAATTAGTTATGGTCATAAATGCCTTAAATTAAAATAGCAACCGAAATCTCCTCTGTTTTAAATCTCCTAATATATGTTATCCGAATTAATTTAATTTAGGGACCCAGTCTATGCAGATTCATGGGCAGTGTTGGAGTGCAGCACTTCTCGTGTAACAATTCCCCACATTAATATTTATGTAGCATATGCAATCTATTTCTGTTATTTTTATGGTTGTTATTCTATGTCTGCAAAGGTCATTTAAATTATACTGCGGCCGAAAATTTGTTTCATAAATTTTGATATAAATACTAATTATACACTATAGTAATGCCAGCAGGGATCCTTTCATTTATCACATTTATATCACCTTCGCTGCTTTAGTGATGACATAATGGAAAGCAGTGAAAAACTGGGACAGTTTTATTCTAATATCCTAAAGCTAGTTGGAGTTGCAGCAGGTTGACTTAGCGAATAAGAATTCCTACCACAATTCATGGGATTTAAGAATCTTTAATAAGGTACGAAATGTTACCAAACAGTTCTGTAAACTAAATTTTACATACCAATTCTTCTAGCCATAAATATTGAATATCTTGTAACATGTATAACCGGACCTTTACATGCGGATAAATATGGAAATTAGGATTTATATACATTATGTTCTTGTATTTGCCAAAAGCAACGGACAGATATAGTTTATATTTTTTTTTTTTTTTTAATATCACTTTACATAAACAAATGTAACAGTTTGACACGCAGATCCAGGCTTTCACTATACGAATTTCTTGACAGGACGTGTAACAACATTTTACTGCACTACTTAGACTGGACTTTGGGACGAAATGTTGCACTTTATACAAAAAAGCACATTAATACCAATAATATTCTGTTAGATCGACGTTTAGACTGTAATAATACAAAGTAATTCACATTTTGGTACACATTTACTAGAACATTCTTGCCATTCAGTACAAATAGTTGAATTTCTACCTCTTCCCTCTGCCCCCCCACCACCTCCACCCTCCCCGCCGCCTCGCCCGCCCGCCCGCCCCTCCCCCCACATATATGCAAAGACCACAAATCCACAGATCCCCTTATTCAACTTGCGATATAACTATTTACAAAATCAAACAGTACATTTTTTTGTTGTTTTGTTTTTGAAGCTAATAATTCTGTATTTACAAGAGGGGATGGGGGGGGGAAGGCCGCTGCCCGAGCAGACATGCAGTTGGAGATCTCTAATCAGTGGTTTCCAGTAAAGCCCTACACAGTTGGCATTTGCCCTGGTAACCTTGTCTTCTTATGCATTCTACTCACCCCTTCGCCTACCAAGCCTTGGAACAGAGCAGAGCAGAACAGTCAAGGAAAAAAAAAAAAAAAAAAAAAAAAGAAAAGGAAAGGAAAGAAAAAATGAAAAAGAGAAAGAAAAAAGAAAAAAGAAAGGAAGGAAAAGGAAAAAAAATTTAAAATGAAGTCTTCATTTTACTCAGTCCTGGGTCTACTGGCAGCATTTTATGTTTGTTTGCTCATTTAAATTCTGATTGCAAAGTGTTCATTATTTTTGGAGTCTTTAAATAGGGTATTTGTTTGCTCGCTTGGGGCTTTTTTGTTTTGTTTCGGTTTGTGTTTTTTTTGTTGTTTTGTTTTAGCGTTTTAGACGTACCATTCGTTAAAATTTGATGTAAGCGTGCTGTGGCTGGACGTGTGGTGGACTGCGGAGGAGGAAGGGGATAAGGAGCTGGCGGTCTGGTTTTCTGTGGATGGAGACACGATGGTTGGAGGGGTGGAGGACTCGTAGCCTGAGCTGGCGGCGGGAGAAGGCTGGGACCCCTGCGAGGACGATTCATGGACCTGCAAGAGAAAACCCGGGCAGAAATAGAGAGCGGCAGAGGACGGAGGCCCTGCCGGCGGTCGCCTTCGGCTGGGGATGCGCCAGACAACGGGACCCAGCGCCCAGCCTCGGGCTCGGGCATCCCCGCGGGGCTCCGGCCGGCCCCAGCGCCCCCCCCCCCCGCCCCCAGCCCCGGCCCCGGCCCCTGCTCGGCGGAGGAGGCCGGGCAGCGCCGCACCGGCCGCCTCCTCGCACTGCCCCCCCCCCCCCCCCTCCCCGGATAAAACGCACCGACAAAAGGCCCTGCCCGAGGGGCCGGGGCTGAGCGCGGCCGGGCGGGGGGCGGCGCGGCCCGGCGCGGACTCTGAGGCCGGGCCGCAGCAGCGCGGAGCCCCGCAGCCGGCCGGCCCCGGGCCGCGCTCCGCCCGCAGGCACCGCCGCGCCGCCGCCCCACGGCCCGGGCGCTCCTGCCCGCCGTCCCCGCAGCCCTTTCCCCCGGCCAGGCCCAAGGCGGCGTCCGAGCCCCGCACATCAGGCGCCCTCCATTTACCTTCATGTGCTTTCTGAGGGAGCTGGGGTGCGTGTAGGACTTGTCACACATTTTGCAGAGATAGGGCTTGTCGGAAGTGTGCACATGCATGTGCTTTTTGCGGTCGCTGCTGTTTGCAAAGCGCCTGTCACAGCCCTCGAATTCACACTTAAATGGTTTTTCACCTATTGCAGAGGGAAGGGGAGGGGGGGGGGGAAACGGATCTGATTAAGCAGGGCCGGCTGGATTTTTCATTGTCCCCATCGCACCGCCGGACGGAAGCCCAGGGCTCCATTTCAAACACTTGCAACTTTCTAACTTCAACGAGGCTCGAATCCCCAAACCTTGCTTCTCTTTTCTGTCCTTTCGGCACCTCCGACCCCTGCTCAGCGGCCATTTCGGGGAGGGGGGAGCTACATAACTTTTTTTTTTTTTTTTTCCCCCCCTTTCGAGGGGCGAGTTTCATTTGCAGCCCCAGCCCTGGGCACTTCTCCCTCCTCGCAACGCTCCAAGCGAGAGAGCAGGCGTGCTGGTATTTACACACGATCCTCAGTGTCTAGTTTCCATTTTTATAGCTCATTCTCGTGATATTTTACTCTCTCACCCACCCCAGCCCCCTCCCCCGTATTTTCTTGCAATATTGAAAATTATCCGGCCGGGGAATACAATGCGAGGGCAGCCCCACAGCCCCTCGGCAAAAGCGCTCGGGAAAGCAGCTCTGGCTTTCGGCGCTCGAGGGTGGGAGCGGGGGGAGAGAGCTCTCCCAGCCAGGGGCTGCTGCGTTTCCACCTCCCGCGATGGGGAAAAGTTCTCAGGGATCCCGGCGCCTGCCCTCCGCACAACAATAACACACTAACGCGCCGGGCTGGGTTTATTTAAAATCGCTCCTCGGAATTAAATATTTACCAAGCCCTGAATTGCAAAGGGGAGACGAATGAGCTGCCTGCAATATTTAGCACAATTTCTCATCGTGCCACCGTCAAAACTGCCGAACAACAATTAATTAAAACCTATAAATTTAAACAGGACAGGTTCCCCCACCACCACCCCACCCCACCGCCTTCCCTCCCCCCCCCCCCCCACAACAATCCCAGCAGCAAACCTTGCCTTTCTCCCCCTCTGCCTCGGCAGGGATAATTTTCTTTTTGTTGCTGCTGCTGGCGTGGCTGTGACCGAGCTGTTTTTGCAGCGGAGCTCCGAACCCGCCTCTCCGGCAAAATCAGGGGCCCTGAATCACACCTACCCCCTCCCGCCTCCGGCCCGACCCGAGCAGCGCCCCGGCCCCTCCGGCCGGTCCCTGCACCCCGCTCCGGCCCCGGCGCTCGGCGCTTCCACTCGCAGAGAGAAAAGCCACGGAGAAGGTTACCGTACCTGTATGAGTTCTTTTGTGTATTTTGAGATTCTCTGATCTGGCAAACACTTTGCCACAGCCTGGGAAAGGGCAGGGGAAAGGTTTTTCACCTGTGTGGACTCTGATGTGATTTACAAGTTTATATTTGGCCTTGAAAGGTTTCCCTTCTCTCGGACACTCTTCCCAGAAACATATGTGATTGGACTGCTCGGGTCCTCCAACGTGCTCCACCGTGACATGAGTCACCAGCTCGTGCATCGTGCTGAAAGTTTTGTTGCAGGACTTTTTGGGGTTTGACAATTGCTCGGGCTCAATCCACTTACAGATGAGTTCCTGTTTGATGGGCTGCCTCATGTAACGAAAGAAGGCCCCTGCCCCGTGGTGGGCTGCCATGTTCATGTTCATGTGGCCGTAGCCGTGCAGCTGGGTCGAGGCGTAGTGCTCGGAGCGGGGGCTGGTGACCTGGCCGTACTGGTCGGGTCTGCCGTACATGTCTCCGGAGAAGCCCAGGCGCATTTGCCCGTTCACCACGTTAGGCGAAGCGTGGCCGGTGGCTTGTTCGTGCAGCCCCGGGAAAAGTATATGTCCCGCGGCATCGGTGTGTCCGTGGGGTCCGGCGAAGCTGCCGGCGGCGGAGGCGAAGAGGCTGTGCTGGGCGCTGGCGGCCGCCGCCTCCCCGAAGCCGCGGTTGCGGAACAGAAAGTCCCGGGTGGAGTTGAAGGCGGCGCTGGAGTAGGAGCTGACATGGGTCGGGTGGTGGTGGTGCCCCAGGGCCGCCGCCGCGTAGCCGGGCGCCTGCGAGGTGAAGGCGGTCTGGCCGGCCGAGGCCAGCTCGTGGGTGCTGGGGTTGATTTTGAAGGCGCCCATGCCGTCGGCGAAGGGGTTGATCCCCAGCCCCACTTCTCTGTCCGTGACATCGGCCGTGGAGTGGTGGCGAGAGGATCCGAAGGTAGTGACTCCTATGGCGGGATACTGCGGTCCAGCATCCAGAAGCATCTTCCCAGCGTCGATGCAGCAACCAAAAAAAAAGCACGCGCGCACACACACAACGCGGAGAGAAGCAGCAGCAGCAGCAGCAGCGGCGAAAACACCCTCTTTGGAAAGTCAGCGACGATCACCACCAAAGCAACCACATCAAAAACACCCCCTTCGGCATCAGCGCAGGGGGAAGAAAAAAAAGGGGGGGAAGGAAAAAAAAAAAAAAAAAGGGAAAAAAAAAAAGAGGCTGGTGCGGAAGGGGGGAAGAGATCTTCGCAGTTGCAAATAATAATAACAAAAATGTGCCCCAAAAATATTCACTGTCTCTCTGCTTTGACTTTTCAGGGAGGTTTAAGTGGGGAGGGGGGGGTTGGGTGGGCTCAAAAATAAACTGGCTGCAAATAACAATAACGGAGAGAGATCAACACGGGCAGCAAAAAAACAAAACAAAAAAGAAACTTCCTTCAGTGATTTTTTTGGCTATAGGAATGTTGCAAAGTGGCCGAGAGCTTGTTTCTCTCTCCTCTTCGAGCTTCCCCACACTCTCCCCGATTTTTTTTTTTTTGGGGCCCTTTTTTTTTTTTTTTTCGCTTTGCAAAAAAAGGCGCAAATCATGCACAATATTGTCTTTTGCGGTTTATCTTCCTGGGGAGAAACTTTCACCTCCTCAGCCGGGCGGTGAACGCGAGACTGATAGCGGCAATCATTCCTGCAGATAAATGAATTGAAAAGACGACACCGTCCCCCCCCTTGATGAATGGGAGCCGGGGGCGGAGCGACGTGCGGGCGGACGTGGGCGCTCATTGGCCGGCGGCGGCTCCCCCTTCCCCGCGTAACTCCCCCCGGCCCCGCCAACGAGGGGCGCGCACGGCCGCCTCCCGCCGCTGATTGGCCCCTCCGCCTCATCAATCGCAGGTATTGTGAGCGCCCTGACATCCCTTCTGACAAACAGGGCTGCAGGAGTAGCAACTTTTTTTTTTTTTTTAAATATATAAAACCTTTTTTTTTTTTTTTTTTTTCCCCCACGAAAATATTTCCAGTGCATCTTTTTGTGTGTATGTGTGCTAAGGAAAAAAAAAAAAAATCTTTGATTATTATTAGGGTGATTTTCTCCCCCGCTCTCCCTCTCTCTGTTCCTCTCTCTCCCGCACCCTGATAATGATGGTAATGATGATTTCTTGGTGATCCAGAATTTTTAAGATCACTGAGCAACTTTTTAGGCTTTGAAAAGAGAAGCCCCTGTAGGGACTCGCTTCTTTTGAAGTTGTTTTCCGCTTGTTTAAAACTGAAGCTCTGCGAGAGTAGGTGCTGGGGGCATTTGATTTTATTTTTAAACACCAGGCGTGATTTCTCTGGGTAGCTGACTCTATCTCTCCATCAGGTTTCTGAAATAAATCTTGTTTTCTGCACCCATCAAAACGCAGGTGGGTGAGAACTCTTAACTTTCTACTTTTGTTGTTGTTGTTTCGCCTCTTTTTTGTTGTTTTCCTTCTCCTTTCTCTCTCGCTCTCCCTTTCTCTCCTTCTCTTTTTACGGAGTCTCTTTCATTCAGGTAAAACTGTAAATTTCCCAAACCTACATTGTTTCCCCTCCTACTGCATGAAACTCCCGGATACTTCTTCCCTCCCTTTTTTTTTTTTTCTTCTTTTTTTTTTTTTTTTTGTAAAAATTTATTTTAAATCCTCGATAGGAGCAATGTAAATTTTCTGACATTCAAATCTTTTCTAGTTCACAAATCAGTCACCCTTGTCACAGTTATTGAAATTCCTCAACTTGCCACACCAGGACGGTGGAAAAAGCAGGCGGTGTCTTTGTTGCTGACCAGGCTTTTGATCGCCAGAGAAAATTTACTTACCTTCAGATGAGTGAGCAGAAAAAGAAATAACACTCCCTTTGATTTAGTTAGAAAAATGCAGACATTTGGATTCAGTGCAAACATACAACACTTGGTTGTTTTCTAGATGCAACCCTCGATTAACCTGTCTTTCCCCAGCTCAAAGTCTATTGAAAAACTGCGGATAGTTCTTTTTTGTTCTCGCTACAAAGAGCCATTGACTATATATTAAAATGATTGTTGAAAGGTATAAGTATGGTATTTAAAAGCAGAAAACCTTTGTGGCTTAATCAATTAAGCTAAGCAACATTTTTACAGTATTTTAAACGATGCTTCGGCACTAAAAAAAAAAAAAAAAAGATCTCGTGAAACTTTAACATATAGACGTCTTTGTGGGCGTATGCATATATACACTTACGTATGTGCCCGTGTGTGTGTGTACATATATAAAACTGGCAAATTATTTATTTACTCAGTCGCCTGCATATTCATTAGCTCTAATTATTTTCTGGTAACGAAAACACCAAAAGCTCGCTAAGAGTCGGACTCCTTCCATTTCGCCTTTGTTCAGCCCTTCACTTGCCTCCTTCGCAGCTCAATCCGAGCCCCTCCAATTCCTAGTGCCAAACAAAGAAACTTTAAACTCATCCCCTCTAATTAAAGGCGCCGGTAAGCAATCCGCCGCGCAGGTACCGGGGAATCAGACCAGCAGCGCTGCTGCGCGAACCCTTCTCGGGTAAGAACTCCTTCATTTCGAGAGGTATAAAAATGGCCATTGCGCCTAGAAAACAACCAACCAACCAACAAGAAATAAACTTTGATACGCCTCGAAGGAATGTTTCGCTGCAGTTTATCTGCAAACGCAGTTTGCCTGGGCTCGGTGCGTGGAGATCGCTCTCAGAGCAGATGTATTATGTAGTTTCCCCTGGATCTTGGGAGGCTTTACAGTTTTTTCAGAATAACGCTGGGCTGAATCTACACGTTTGCATTTATTCTGCCAAACCCATTCCAAGGAACTGCAATAGCTTATAGCAACAGGTATACCCGCTCTAGGAGCGCGCCTGTGTGTGGACGTGGTCTTTGGGCGGGTGTTACGTTACTTTCTGTGCTTGGTGCTAAAATCAAGGAAAGGACAGAGCTGCCAGTGTTATTGTATAGTCTGCAGGGCGATGGCATTAGGAGGTCCAGAAAGTTAGGCAGTCCAGCGCTAGCCTGCCTCCCAGTGCAGGGCGAACCCAGTGATCGTTCCAGGTCGGTACGAAATATACGAGCAGGCAGACGAGAGGGTATTTTTAGGAAGCGTATCTAAATATACAGTGTAAGAGTGAATGTAAAAAAAAAAAAAAAAAAAATGTTGTGGGTTGTAGAAGTTATCAAGTGGGATTTGCGGCGCGCTCTCTGCAGGAAACGAAAGCTGCTCCAGTTCAAAGCCACATGCACCAACGTGACATATAAGCCATTAAAATATCATCCTGACGGCTCATTTCTGCTTCATCATACATTCCCTAACTGCTTCCAGAAAGCAAGAAAAGAAGAAATGAAGGATGACCGCCTCGATGGAAGCGCCAAAGAGGTGGTGGGTTCTTAGGGAGGGGGGGTTATTGTTTTCTTCTTTCATTCTTTCTTTCTTTTCCTTCCCGCCCCCCCCCCCCCCCCCCCCCCCCCCTTCCCCCCCCCCCCCCCCCCCCCCCCCCCCCCCCCCCCCCCCGCTTTATTTTTGCCAGTTCAGAAATGAGGGGAAACCTTCAACAGGTCGCAGGGGTAAGTGTCTGGGAGCAGGGGGTGCCTGGGCAGCCCGGGCAGCTGGCTAACCCCCACTGCCTGTCCCAAGGACTGGACGAGAGCTCCCTGCCCTCGGGGGGCCCCGGCGGGAGGAGACTCGGGCACTCCGGGGGAGACGGGCTGGAGCCCCGCGGGGCGGGGGGCAGTGCCTCGGCTGCTCCTGGCCCACGTGGGGCCGGCCCCCGGCGGCACCTCGGCGGGCGGGGGCGGGCGGAGGGAGAAGCGCGCAGGAGCCGTCGAGGGGGGCTCCGGCACCCTCCGCCGGCCGCCGCGCCCGCCCCCCTGAATCCGGGGCGGGGGGTGGGGGTGGGGGCGGCCCGGCTGTCCGCGCAACGCGGGGCGGCGGGGGTCTGCGGAGCAGGGTGGAGGCGCTTCCAGCCCCGACAGTGCCCGGGCTCTGTGGGGACGGGCGGGCGGCGGGTCTGGCTTGGTCCTGCGGCCGCCCAGGCGGGGCCGGGGGCCCGGGGCGCCGTGCAGAGGGCGAGGAGCTCTGACAATGGCGAGCCCCGTGGGGAGGCGTCCCGGGGGACGCGCTCCCCGCCCAGCGCCTCGCCCACCACCGCGCCCGGTGCCACGGGGGCGCGCCGGGGGAGCCGGCGCTTCGGCACCGCACGCCCTTCTTCATAGGCTGGTGCAGGAGGGACGGAGCCCGGGAGCCCGGCCGGCCCCCTCCACTACCACCCCCTCACCCACCCGCGGGCAGGGCAGGGGGAGCTGCCAAAGGAGCTGGGTGCCGCCGCTAACTTCGCGCAGAGCCCGCGGAGGAGCTGAGAACCCGGCCCGGCCCCGAGGGGCCGCCCCGCGCCGGCTGGGGAAGGGGAGATGCTCCCAAGTCCCCGGCGAGGGTGATGCCCTCGAGGGTGACCTCTGACCCGAGCCCGGCTCCCTGTGCCCTCCCCGGGCACCGGCACAGCGCCGGACCGGATGGGGACCCGCGTGGGCTCCTCGCCGAGACCCCCTCGTCCCCCCCGCCCTGCTGCTCCTTTGTCACGCACGGTGCCCCAGCCCCGGGGAGCTCGGCCGGGCGGGCAGCTCGTTTGCCGGGCTGGGCTCGGGGCTCGCTCCATCCGGAGCCGAGGAACTTTGTTTCTGCACCGAGACCTTTTCCGGCGAGCGCTGCCTTCACCCTGCGCGGCGGCGGAAAGCACAGGTTGCGTGACCAGCCGGTGGTGGCGGGGCACACGACGTCCCCGCTGCCGCACGCTCAGTCCGGCTCACGCATCCCAGGGCAACGCCGCCGAACCCACCCGGGTTCCGCCGGCGCACGGTTGGCCGGGTGTAGAAGTGAGTCCCTGGGGAAGGGGGACCGGCTCTGCAACCCCTCGCACCCCCAGCCCCAGCGTGGCACCCGGAGGGGGAACTGGTACCCTGCACCGAAGTCCCGGGGCTCGGCCCGGCCGGGATCCGACCCGGTCGGGCACTGGGGCATCCTCACCCTCCCGCTCCGCCGGTGGCACTGCATAGATGAGAAAGGCGTGAGGTCGAGCCAGAGTTTTAGCCAATATTTACTCTGAAATCTACAACCGTTTTGCCTTCGTTTTTTGTCATCTGGTAACCATTTGGAATATTAAATGCAGCGAATTTTTGTTTTATTATTTGTCCAATTTCAACAAGTTTTGGCGAGTGCTTGGGAACTGAGCACTCCTCCAGCCTCCCATCCTAACCAATAAAGCACAACTCCTGCAAACCTCTCGCTAGCGAGGCAGTGTTTGCTGCTCTGACTTGATAAAAGCGTGAGGATGAATGGAAGTCGACTAGAAAATTTAATTCCTAAGGGGTTCCTCCAGTTCTTCTTATTTCGGAACTAATTTTCATCACAGCGGTGAAAACATTGAGGACATCAAATTATTTGTGATAGAGTACGACTGTGATATGCTGATGAAGTTTTATAATTAATATCATCAATTATTTGCATTTGTAAAGATTTTTGTTTACCAGCCCTGAAGTCCCTATAATAATAGTAGCAACAGCCATAATAATAATAATAATAATAATAATAATAATAATAATAATCCCCTTTGAAGGAACTGATTCCAGATCCTAGTGTGCTTTTCTGTATTTAAATAAATAATTAAGTAAATAAACCAAACAAAAAAAACCAAACCAAAAACAAACACCAAAACTGATAATTTAAAAAATGTCTGCAAAAATTCAGACTCGGACGTTGCATCAAACCCCACATCCGTTCTCAGGGTTATTGCTGCCGCTCAAAGCAAGCTGTGCAAAGTTCTGCCTGCTGTAGTGGCAGTCCTCTGCCTTGCAGAGTGCAAAGAGCAAGCTGAAAATTATAGGCAGGGAGAAATGCCAGGGTGGTGATATACTAATCCTTGCTGAGACAACAACTTGCGTTGGAGACTCGCGGAGAGTCCGAAATTTAATTTCGGGAGGGAAGGATCTGTAAACAATATAGTCGAGTTGGTAAAAACCTGCTTTACAATAGCCTGCCAGAAGGTGAATGTCAGATCAAAGGAGAACTGAAAAGATGTCTTTTCATATTTTTTTTTTTTTTCTAAATCAGCCATGGAAACTTCATGACTCCATAAAACATGTGCTGCTTTGCTGGGGAGACAGCCTCCAGTTTTCCCTCGGAGAAAGCGTCTCTTCCCCCCGCTCTTGCTGCTTAACTCTTGTGTTTTGTTCCGGTTTTTCTTTTCTTTTTGAAGCCATGATGCCCGAGTCATGTAGCACCTTACTCATTTCATATCACACACAAATGGTTTTGCTCTTAACTTTCCACCCCTCTTCCCAAACAGGAACAAAGTCAGGAAATGAGGCACAAGACTCCCCTTGTAATGAGGAAAAGAAAACGACTTTACAGAAACATCCTGGAAAAGTCAAGTAAGTTAAAATATGTCTTTTTTTCAATTCAAAGGAGACAATTTTTTTTTTCAGCTTAGTGTTTAACGTACTTGCATAAACACAAATCAGCGACACAACTCCCCACCAGCAGCTGCCTAATCCTGCTCAATGCCTATTCATTTGGAGGTTCTAGAATTAATATTTGACGACTCTCTCATTGAAACAACAACCCCTGACCCCATGTGATTGCACTGTCACATTATTCTATGACATATTCATCTTGAATTCATTTACGGACGATTTGATTGGAATGAGGTTTGACATGTATTGGATCCTATTAAAGAAGAAGACTTTGATCTTGTTGATGGGGTTTACATGATATGTATCATCTTTACCAGGGATACCAGGCTTCCACAATGTGGTGTCTAAGTAGTTAGTGACTGACAGCTTATCTGACAGGAATACCTTAATCTTGAGGTACTGAATGAAATATGCTATTTAAAATAAGCATATGATTTGCTTGTCCTAGGGTAGCTCTAGGTCACAAAAAGTGAGAGGCAAACCTAGGCACAAGCCCTTCCTCATCTGGTAGCTGAGTTCCCATTATCCGGGAACCCTGAAATAAAGAAGTCACCGTAAGCGGGAATGGGGCGAGGAACAGAAACAGAAGCAGAGTATGCTCCCGAGACACTCGGGACTCTCCTCTTCTCTCCGAGGAGATGCTGGGATTACTGAAAGGCTTTCTTGAACCACCTCTTCCCAAAGAGCAATGCCTTCTGCCGGGGCAGGCAGGGACTCGGGCTCGGGTCCTGCGCCTGCCTCTCTGTCCGCCCTTGCCTCCCGTATCCCTCCCTGCCCAAAGCGAGTTTGGGGGATAAGGAATTGCACGGGGTGACTTCTCAGTCTTCTCTATTTCTGTTCCTCGCTTCTTCTTTTTTTTTTTTTTTTTTAATCTCCTTTCTCACAGTAAATATTAGGATTTTCAGATTAATCCGTTCTCCTCCTCTCGTCCGGGAGTTGAAGCCTACAGGTAACCCCTGGAACCTGCCGTCTGGAGAGTTCAGGGAATCCCGTCCCAGCCCTCAGGCACCGGCTGGAAAGTTTCTGGCTGGCTTGTCGGGAAGGGGAGCTTCCGCAGAGGCAGGAGTGGGAGCACGGGGGTGGATGAAAGTCAGATTTTGCTCTCCCCGATGCTTCCCAGGGCAGGAGCTGTTCCTTGCGCTGAGCACGACTCTTAAGAGTGAGCAGGATTTGGCGCCAAGTCAAAGAGCACAACAGGAGCAGCCCCTGATTTTCTGGGGCTTTGCACCTCACTTTCACAGCAAGCCCTTTCGCCGGCAAAGATAGAAATAGGGATAAGCGCCTTGCTGTGTGGGTAGATTCCTACCAAAACCAAGGCGAAGGGTGGTGGATCTGTAAAGCCGTTCAGCAGCTGGGGCTGTCCCCATCCCCGAGAGTTACCGCAAAGGGGTGTGCGGCGCAGTTTCCATCCCGTAGGCCCCGGCAGCCGCCCGGTGCGGGCCGGAGGTGCAGGCAGGGGCCGGAGGGTTGGGGATGCCCGGGTCGGTCCCGCACCTCCGAGGTGTGGGCAGGCGGATCTCTGGATCCCCTCGCACGGCGGGACGGGGAGCAGGGAGGCATCTCTGCCCCCTCTCCCAGGGCACAGCCCCGACGTGCGGAGCTCCTGCCTCCTCCCGGCGCTGCCTCGGCCGACGCACCTCTTCCCCGGGAGAGCCGGGTCGGGGGCAGGATCGGATGGGGGGAGTGGGGAAGAAAAACGCTTGTGACTCGTATTTACAACATGTCACCTCTGTCGAGCGGCCCTCCAGCACGGGCGGGCTTTGGGGTCGGGGGCTGCGGAGCGGGTCGCAGGAACGCAGCAGCCACTGGAAAAATTGTACTCAAGCTCAAGCTGCCCGTCTATTCGTGTTGATCTGGCACTCAAAGAGAGAACGTAGTGTCTCTAAACTTCATTTTCCTTAAGAGGAGATTTATCCTATAGATCTTATAAAAATGTTGTCCTATGGACCTGCCCTGACATCTGAGTTTCAGCTTCAGATCAGGATGTTTCTGTTCTGCTGCTTGAGCAATCTTGGTTTCTCCCTGGAAAGGCTCTGATTCATCCAGCTCATGAGTCCCGAGGGTAGTCTAGAAGGGAATGCCCTTACAGTAGCCAGGTGGGTTGGAAGGGAAATAAATTTTTTTTTTTTAAAACAAACAAAAAAAAAAAGACGAAAAAAGAAGGCCCTGAGTAAGCTGATGTTGACACATTTGAGAGTTTGCCGAGAGCTCGGCTTATCTGGTCAAACACGGCTCAGGTCGCTGCCAAGAAGCAGGAGACCTCGGTCACCCCTCGAGTGGCAGCCGTACGAGCTCAAGCTGCCAAAGGGCTGCACAAACAGGCATTCAAGTTTTCAAAACATTCTGGGAGATGCGCGGAGCTTGGCCGGGTCTGGCCCCGCTCCCCTCCTCTTCCCCGTTTCTCCGCCTCCCCGCAGTCATGTGGCGGCCCCCGCCCGCCCCCCGCGCCGCTCCCCCCCCCCCCCCGCACGCAACCGGGGCTCACACCAACTTCACCTAACAGTGAGGGACACCGAGGGCCAGGTTCTCCTGCACAGCCTGGAAAAGGGAGTTAGAGAAAGCCCTGAGTGAGGGGCGAGCTGAGAGGCTTGAGTGTCTGACGAGAAACCCTCACAATATTTTAAACGAGCTTAGGGCAAACCGGTTATGACATTTTTTTTAATTGATAAACTGTTCCAGATGTCTTCTCCCTTGACTGAGAAGTGTCAGAATTGATGGATAACAAGTATGTAGAGATGCAGTGTTTTAAGGAGGTATGAGGAAAGCAGCTTTATTTGGAATTCACACTCTCAGTACATTTGTAAGTAACAGATTCGTACTTCCTAACGTTTGTCTCTTCTGTGCACTCCTGTTGAGATGGTCATGAATAGGACTGTCAAATCCATTTCGTAGAGCAAGTAGAGTTGAAAGTTGAGATATTGTGAGGATGGTGTGTGGTTTAAAATGCCTGCGTAAACATGTTGTGTAAGGATGGAGAGCTAATTGCGTCATTTGTCACTTTTCATCATCTCCACTCAGAAGGATGTACACAAGGATGTATCTATAGCAAGCTACCTAAATATCAGCCTTGTGTTACAGGGGAAATATGGTGAAAGCCAAGGAGACCCAAAATATGTAACTGCAGCCCGCCCAGAGTATGCGAAGCTGTGACAAAAATGTCCCCTATGAGGTTATGTACGTCCAACACTTTAACCTTACAGTTTCCGATCATTGCCTGGTAGCTTCTGTTGTGAGAGTAGCTGGGTTGACTTTGCCAGTTTCTTGTTTTACTACTTAACATAAAACCTATTGATCGCCGATACAGTTAAATTTTCACGGCGATGCAAAATTCCGCGCTGGAGGCTTTGCCTGGCGTGCATGCCGTAAAGTACCCACTGCCAAGTTAACAGCAAGTCAATGTCTTAAAACGCTGAGAGTTTGACACGACGGATAGAGACTTAATTGTTGCTTTATTTCGTAAGGCTGCGCGTTTATTGGTGGAGTCATTTTTGTGTCAGGATCTGCATTCTGTGGTAATACCGTGGGCAGATATTTACAGCTGTGTTTTCCTTTTTTGAAGCAGAAGCCCTATTTCTTTCCTCTTTTCCCATGTTTCATTTACTTTTTGAAGTTCACAATCCCCTTCTTTAAACCTTGAGTAGATGCTTCCTTCTGCGCGGAAGCCCTAAGCTTTCCTAAACCTGCAAGGCCCCAGTGCGCGCAGCGGACACCCTAACCTACACTTTCATCACTAGCAACGCAATCCCTGCGGAGAATGTCCCTTCCTTCGGGTGAGAAGCATCAGCACCGAGTCGGTCATGAATGTTTTGCAATGCTTTTCCTTCAAGGCAAGGGTGGTGATTTTACGTGGAACTACTCCGTAAGTGTGCATGTGAGAGAGAGAGAGGGAAAGGGAGAGAGACTCCCTCTTCTGGGTTAAACACTAAGATTCAGTCTAAGCATCACGATTTCTCGCATCGCTCCGGCAGCCAATAACCAGATAACTGCTAAAACTTGTCGAAGGAGCGGAAGGGGACGGGGAATCTTCCAGGAATCCTTTGTCAGGGCTCAGGCCACGGTACGATAGCCCGAGCAACAGGCCAAACGCGTACGCCCGGCAAGAGACTCGGCGGTGCGGCTCCAGCTGCCGGTTCTGCCGGGGAAGGACCCGCTCCCCGCGCTGTCAACAAGTGTCAGGGGCCCGCAGGCTGGTCCGGGGCCGCCGCCGCGGGGGCGCGGGGCCGCCTCGCCTCCCGCTGCTCCGGCCGAGCGGCCGGGACCGGCGGGGCTCTCCTGGGGAGGGGAACCCCGCGAGAAGCCCCCCCCTCCCCCCGCCCCGGGGCAGGGCAGCGGGACCGGACAATGGCGCTCCCCCAGGGCTCCCCCCGCCCGCCTCGGCTTTGTTCCCCCGCGGCCGCAGCCCAGCGGCAATGGCCCGGCGGCGGGGGCGCAGGGCGGCCCGGGGGAAGACCCCTCCCCCGGTCAGGGCCTCCCGCCGCCGGGCCGGGCTGCGGCCGCGGGTCCCGCCGTGCCCCCCACGCCGGGCCGAGGGGCTCCGCGGGTCGGGGGGGGGGGGGGGGGGGCCGGGGGAAGGGGGAACACCCGGCGGCGGCGCATGCGCGGTCCCTCCCCCGCGCGCCCATACACATACGCCCCCCCCCCCCCCGTCGCATCGAGCGATAACCCTTTCAGTCATCAGCGGGACCTGTCATCGGCGACGTCACCGCGGCGGCAGCCAATGGGAAGGCGCGGCGATTGTTTGACCGGTGGGGCCGGCGCCGCGGCCCGGAGGCGGCGCGCGGCCGCTCGCGCCCCGTCCCGCGGCCGCGCCGCGTGGGGCTCCCCGCCGGCCTCGCGGGAGGACGGGCCGCGCGGGGGGACCTCCCCGGCCCGCCGCCGCCAAAAGCGAGCCCCCGCCGTCCCCGCCGAGCCCACCCGCTGGCAGCGCCGCCCGTGCGCCCCGCCGCCGGGGCAGCGGGAACGGGAAACTTTTTCGGGGGGGGGGGGGGAGAGAAAAAAAAAGTTTAGGGGTTTTTTCCCCCCTCTCTCTCCTCCCGCTGTCAGGTGACTTTTTAGCGTTAGAAGCTAATGAGCGTGGGTGCTCTGGGGATCCCAGTGATGGACCCTGCTGCTCTCTCCAGGCGGAACACGGCGCTGAGATTAGTAGACTTGGGGGGGGCTCCTCGCCACCACCACCACCACCACCCCCCTCAGAGCATGACAGGCTTCCCGGGCTTCGCCGGGCACCCCCACGCCACGGCGCCCACGCAGCCGGGGGAGCACGCCGCCGAGTCCCGCCTCGGGCCGCATCCGCTCCGGCCAGAACACATGGGGCACCGCCACCATCCTCCTCCTCAGCATCACCCCGCGGCCCTTAAGCTCAGCCCTGCCCCTCATCCCCACCACCAGCTCCACCACCACCACCACCATCTTCATCATCATCATCATCATCATCATCATCCGGCAGGCCAAGCCGAGGTGGTCTCTAGTCAAACGGGAGCGTTTGGCCCGGCGCAGTCACCAGCAGCCCCTTACCCCGTCTCTCACCCGGCCCAGGCTCTGGCAGCAGGTAGGGACTTCTTCATACGCAGTGACCTGCCGGCCCCACTCATGCCAGGGCTGACCGAGCAGCACCCTGCTGCAAGTTCTCACCACGGACTGTTTGTCTCAACAACAGGTAGCTACCCCGGACACCATGGCCACCACCACCACCACTCAGAAGCTGGGAATCCCTCTCTGTTCACTGGACTCCATGAGCAGCCTCCCCATGCAGCTCCAGGTGGCCATCTAAACGGACAGATAAGACTGGGGTTACCTGGAGAAATGTACGCCAGGTCTGAACATTTCACTCAAGTACCAGCCTCCAGGACAGATCCTTTTGCTGCTTCTTCGCTTCATAGCTTCGGTGGCATGAATCTGAACGTGAATCTGGCTCCACACCACGGCCCGGGTGCCTTCTTTCGTTACATGAGGCAGCCCATCAAACAGGAACTCATCTGTAAGTGGATTGAGTTGGACCAGACTCCCAAAAAATTATGCTCGAAAACTTTCAGCACGATGCACGAGCTGGTGACTCATGTCACGGTGGAGCACGTTGGAGGACCCGAGCAGTCCAATCACATATGTTTCTGGGAAGAGTGTCCGAGAGAAGGGAAACCTTTCAAGGCCAAATATAAACTTGTAAATCACATCAGAGTCCACACAGGTGAAAAACCTTTCCCCTGCCCTTTCCCAGGCTGTGGCAAAGTGTTTGCCAGATCAGAGAATCTCAAAATACACAAAAGAACTCATACAGGTCAGTATGTAAAGCTCTCTTTACTATCTCTCTGTGTTATTCAGCATACTGTTTTGCTTTATTTTATTTTTAATGTATCCTTTGCGTTGTTATTGAATGCACGCCAAGTACTTCTGGAAAATAAATTCTCAGATTTGTTTGCTTCTTTACCGTTTGGAGGGAGGGGGGGAGAAAAGGGGAGGAAAAAGGAGAGCGAGAACAAATCTCAGAATTCTCATCTATTTTTTTTTTTTTTTCGGATTTTGCGGAGAGGCTGCTGTAATGTTTATGTGTGCAGAGCTGTGTAAATATCGAGTGATATAGCTACTATTTCTGCTTATTCACACAGGAGAGGATTTTTTTTTTTTTTGGCAGTTTAAAGTAGTTGGGGAAAAAATGAAATCATTGTGCAAGCTCACAAATTAAAAGTGAACAATAGAAGTTACAACTTGTCTAGTCAGTTTTGACTGATGTCGCTGAGATGCTGCTGCTCGAACATTGTGAGAATAACACAGCTGCGACCTTTTCGTTCAACAGTTTTGTTTTGGGCAGAGGGAGTTTCAAATGTTTGATCTGAATAACACTGACATTTTTAATGAGCATTGCCGTCCAACGAATCTCTGCATTCGCAAATATGGGGAGCTGCAAGTTCTGATTCTCGGGAGGGGGGAAAAAAAAAAAAAAAAAAAAGAAGAAAACCCGGCATTGTTTCGGCCTGTACATTTTGAAATGTCATTTGCAGATCTGTTAAGCGAAATTGGGACATGTGTCAGAAACATCTGTTAGTTCTAGCTAAGAGAAAATAAAGTAACTCGATGGAAGATCTTGCAAAACTATGTTTGAACTCTTCCGGCCAGGAAAACATTTATTATTATTGAAATTGCAGGTAAAAAGTTTTCACACTTCCAGGAGCATCTTGTGAAGTTGTATTAATTAGTTTAGCAGCCGGTGTTTGTAGTCAGTAGCGGTGGCTTTTTTTTTTTTTCCTCCCTTTTTTTTTTTCCCCCCCATCTCTGAAGAAGAAGATAAGAAATAAACCCTTTTTGGAAAATTTAATCTGTTCCAGTGTAGGGTTTTCCACCTCTCACTCTCTCCTGTACAGCCTTATGCACTGCGAGGGAAACTACATAATCCTATCGTAAGATCTGCTTACAGCCAAACGATTTTTTTCGCCTTCCAGTTCATAAAACTCCCCTTCCCCCATGCTTGGTGCAGGGCTTGACCTTCCAGGAGTTCCATTTTTATGATATAACTCGACATGATATAATATGCAGAACGTACACTGATTTCGTATCGCTATCGGCTAAACATAGCACAGAGATTTTACAGCGACCGTCACTCGTCACCTAATTATTTTTCCATCGCTCTATGAATAGCTCGTCTGTGTGCGGGGGGGGGGCGGCGAGAGCAAAGTCGTGTTTCTCTGCTGCCTTCTCGGCCCCCTTTTTCGAGGAGAAAGGAGTGTCCCCGGGTCACATAACTTGTATCCGAGCCAGCTCCTTGTCGGATCAGCACAGGTACAGCCATTAACCGGGAGAGCTCATCCCTTAATGACAGTGTTTTTCTTAAGTAAACAAACTTTTACTGCTCTTTAACGGCCTCACTGTTTGAAGTCTCTGAAGCAGAAAATGGTTAAATTCTTGGGAAAACTGACCTACATCGGAGAGGCAGGCTCAGGGCGAACCCGAGATCGGAGGTTTGCGTTTATTAAACATCATTCCGCGCGTCTGTACTTTTCGCTTTAACTTTCCCGGTGATTAATTGCTGTATTGTGAAAACTCCTGCAGGGCCTTTATGGTTCCACCGTTTCTATTAAACACCCAGAAGTTGTCAAAAACGCAATGTTTCTGAAACCCTAATAGAACTCGCTACGAATTATTCATGAAGACAGTTCTAGATTCAACAGGAAAATTATTGCCTCCTCAAATATTAATGACTTCTGATTTCTCCGAGGCTGGGGAGCAGGCAAAGGGATTTCTGGCGATGTGCGGATTTTCCAGGTTGGCGGATAAGGCCGTTAAGGCGGCGGCAGCGGGACGAGCAGGACGGGCAAGGGATCGCTTCGCCTCCTTCCCAGCGGGCCAGGAACAATAGTGCGAGGCGTGGGACGGAGCCCCTCTCCCTCCCGGGCGGCCCCCGCCGCCCCCGCGCCTCGCCCGCAGCCCCGGGGGCCGCCACCTCCGGCTTCCCCCGCACCCCCCCCCCCCCTCCAACCCCCCCGGAGAAGTTGGTAAATACCTTAATCCACTCCCGGAGACAGGGGATTATGCCACAATTTCCAAGCTGAATTTCACTGAACACTTTTGCCCAGCTACAAGTGTGGGGGTAAAATGGCGGTTGAGATCCTGCGCTTCTCCATCGCCCGGGGAACTTTCTGCGTGGCTGCACCTCCGTGCCCGGGCTGCGGCAGCCAGGACCTGTAAATGTCCTCTCCCTGGCGGGTAGGGATTTCCACGTAAGAAAACCTGCTCTCGCGAAAGGAATACTTGCAAATGGCTCGGATGGCTCCTCTTTATTGAGGCGTTCAGAGAATGCAAACCGGGCAGCTGAGAAAATGCTGCCCTCTTCCCACTCGAAACCTGACTGTACGGAGGGACTTTTCAGTGGCTCTTTCAGGGCGTTAAGCGAAGTTGAACATTTTTCAACTCTCGGGGAAGCGGAATGCGCCGCAGCCCGCTTTTACCTGAATGTAACTCACTTTGCACAAGCAGAGTGCTTATGAGGACGGCTTTCCCTGGGGTCTCCTAACTTACTGCTCGCTTGTACTACGCTAATATCCTTGATTTGTTGTCTCAACTCAGATGCTGAAGGTCAAATTGTTTCCTTACGTGGAAACTGTAATTTGATTATATGCGTGCGTGTGTCAATGCATATGCACCGCTCTACGTCGACCGTATTTGGTTACAGGACCCGCATCTTTTTCTAGGAGACCTTATTTTTAACCTCTTCCACCTTTCCCTCTAACGCTAGGTATTTACCCATTCTCTGTGCAAATGTTAGCGGTGCAGGATGTGGGAGCTCTTCATTGATTATTACAGTGCGGAAAAGACACACTTTAAACGCGGAGCCATGAGCTTTTTCCCACCCACCTTGCATAAAGTGCATTCATGTGAAATATTTGGAATGCCTTCCTTTATGTGCCTCTGTTCGCAGCTGAGGACGAGGTGGGCTGCGTCCCTCCGAAATTTAATGGTGACAAACGGGGGGGGGGGGGGACACCAACAAATTCGGGGAAAAAAACCCCAAACAAACAAACAAACCAAACCCAAAAGCAAAACCTGGAAGCTTTTACAAGTATTGGAAGTCCTTTCGACCACATACGCCATGATGCTGAACACAGTGGCTTTGTTTGCACTTTACGTTTAAGGTTCGGCCGTATCTATTTGTGGTGTCTTCTGCGCCCTGATACTTTTTCCGCTTTGGACGGATGAGGAGGTTGTTTTCATACTCGGTGGGTGCAGGACCCGGGCACTCCGTGGCGAGCAGGTTTTTGCAATTTACTATTATCAGATACAACAATGTAGTCATCATTTCGTCCCGAAGCTGGCTGTGGCGTGTTTCCTTGAAAACCTCCTATATATCGTATATCATGCTCGGTCCACACGATCCGAGGCTAAACTTTCACACAACTCCAGCAACACGATTATATTTCTATTATGCTTAACGTCACTTATCATATTACCAGATAAATTAATCCCGATTGCAATTCCTTCCATGACTGAGTAGGTTCAAATGAAAAGGGAATCCTATTCTCACGACAGTGCCGTGCGCCGGCCTAGTCATCCTCCTGCTGAATCTCTATCGTTTTGCCCCCCCACAATCAATGTCTTTTTGAAAGATTTTGTGCCTTAACACACGGTATCAGCAAGCCGGGGAGCAGGGAAAGGGGGGATGCGGATCTTCCACGGGATTGTAATCAGTGCAAGAATGGAGTAGATGAGATGTGATCTAGCCAGGTTATGAATAATATTTCCACTTGCACCTAGGGGAGTGTGAGAAATGTATTTAACGTGAAAACCTTCCTAGAGATACATCACTGACCGCTCTTTCTGCAGGACATCGGAGTCTGCGGGGACAACACACGTTGTTGGCTCGGAACGAGCACTTGGCCTCTGAGTTTTCCTTATCTTGGGGCTTTGTCTTTTGCACAGAACCCCGCGTTGACACACAGGGCAGGGGAAGGGGGAGGAGAAGCTGGCCGGGCAGGGCGCTCCCGGTACAGAGCCGGCTGCGCAGCTGGGTGGGCACGGGGCGGCGGCGGCGGCGGGGGAGCTCGGCGGGGCGGGCGGGGAAGGACAGGGCCGGTGGCCGGAGGGGACCTGCCCCGCGGAGAACCGTGCCAGGGCCGGAGAGAGGGGCCCGGGGAAGCTGCGGGTTTGGGGGGGTGCTCCCTGCCCCGCGGCCGCCGTCGCTAACGGCTGTGCTCGCCCGTTGCCTCCTGCAGGGGAGAAGCCGTTCAAATGTGAATTCGAGGGCTGTGACAGGCGCTTCGCCAACAGCAGCGACAGGAAGAAGCACTCGCACGTCCACACCAGCGACAAGCCCTACAACTGCAAAGTGAGAGGCTGCGACAAGTCCTACACCCACCCCAGCTCCCTGAGAAAACACATGAAAGTGCACTGCAAATCCCCTCCTCCCAGCTCCGGCTACGAGTCCTCCACGCCCTCCTTGGTGTCCCCCTCCTCGGACTCCGGCCGGGAGCCCCCCGCCTCCTGTTCCCACGCCGAGCCCTCCGCGCCCGCGCAGCCCGCCGCCAACCTGAGCGAATGGTACGTGTGTCAGGGCGCGGGGCTCCGCCGCCCCCCCGCCGCCCCCGCCGCCCCCCCGCCGCCGCGCCCCCACGGCGAGCCCCGGCCCCGCTGCTAGGGCGCTCCGCGGGCGGCGGAGCGGCGTCGGGCGGCCCTCGCCCGGGCCGGGGACGGGGAGCGCTGCTCCGGGGCGCGGGGAGGCCGAGCGGGAGAGGCAGAGTGAGGCGCTTGGCAGAGGGAGAGACGACGCGCTGCGGAGTACGCGGGTGGGCCGGCGTGGGCCCCAGCCTGCGCTCCCGGCACCCCGCACACGGGAGGGCTGCTCCCGCCTCGGCCGGGGTGCTGCCGCCTCCTCCCTCAGTGCCACACACCCCCCCGGCTCTGACCGTCTTGCTCCAGTCTGTTTACAAGCCCACTGATTTGCATTTCCCTTTCCTTTCCTTTCCTTTCCTTTCCTTTCCTTTCCTTTCCTTTCCTTTCCTTTCCTTTCCTTTCCTTTCCTTTCCTTTCCTTTCCTTTCCTTTCCTTTCCTTTCCTTTCCTTTTTTTCCCCCCTTCCCTTCCTTTCCTTTCCCCCTTCCCTTCCCCTCCCCACCCCGAAGGACCAAAGTGGTTTCATACAGATTTTGGCTGTACAGATTTTCTCTTGTCAACAGTACTGTGTGCTGCCGTGTTCTGTTCGCCCACTATTTTCTGCGAGAGTGTTTTGGGGTTGTTTTTAAGAAATATATATAAACTATTATTTGTTACCGAATTGTACAAAATGGATCCATTAAATTCTTTGATTAATTAACCCGTTCGATGGAAGTTTCTGTAAAGAATCTCCTTACTTTTCCCTGTTGCTGCATATAAATACATATATATATGTGTGTGTGTATATATATACATATATATACATTTCCCCCCCTGTAGCCGCTAATAAAGAAAGGCCCGGGGGGTGCGATGATTGACTGTCCATTTTAGCTCCCACTGGTAATGACTTCTAATACCCAAACATGCCCGCCCCCCCCCCCCCCCCCCAGAGCGTGGCTCCTGTTGAACCGTGGGCGCTGGGGCTCCCGGGGGGGCGGAGGGTGAGGGCAGAGCCCGCTCGCTGACGTCACGGCAAGGGCCGGGGCCGGGGTCGGGCAGCCCCCAGCAGCGCGGGGACTCAGGGCCGCTGCTCCACGGCGTTTGCCCTGCGAATAGTCCCCGTTGGGATAAATTCTTGTACCGGTCCGGCAACGTGGCTATAGCATCTTCATCCCGCCCGAGAGCTGCAAGCTGGACCCTACACAAACCCACAGGGTTCACTGCTCTGGCTCAGAGAAAGAAAGGAGGAGGGGAAAAAAAAAATCCCAACAAAATAGATAAACAAACCCCTCCACTGGGGTAGCTTGAAACTGCCGAATGGTGCCGGTTTAATTACTTTAATGATGTTTAAGAATACCAGATAGTATAGGCAAATAAATAGCATGGGCTGCTGGAAGAGGTTTCCATGGCTTGCTGAGTGCAGACGGAAGGCTGCGATAACCGCATCTTCTCGCGTCTGCTACATCACCTCTGCACCCGGGTGACTGGGGTTAGTGTGTGTGTGCAACTGTACACACATGCACAAACACGTACATGTATATATGTATAAATATAAAAGCTACAGGAAAAGGAATCGCTGGTCGGTGGCTAAAAACACCCCCACGCCCAACGCCTTCCCCTGGTGCAGCTTTGTTTTTCTCCCAAGGCACCAAATCGGGGTTCCCTTCTCCACTCGCCCAAACTCGACAACTTTTGCGTTTAAACGCCTCGAATAGCGACAACAGCGTGTCGGTACCGGGAGATACATGTAGGAAAATACCTAGGGGAGAGCAATGTGCGAGAGAGGAGCCTAAACTAGGGGAGAATTGTGCCCCTCTGCAGCCCCTGAGACCTGTGTCGTGGAAACCGAGAGGTACAGAAGCCAGCTGCGGGCAGGGAGGGTGCTTCCATCGTGTCCTGAGATCTGTTTATTTCTTTATTTCTCTATTTACAGAAGTGTTTGGATGTGCAGGCTAATCACCTTTAATTTTTCATTTGCTTGTTACAGATGTCTACCCCGTTGCTCTCAAGGTAATCTAGACAGACGCAGCTGAAAGCCTGAATCTTATGCCTTAGACATCAAAGCAAGCTCGCACAAAGAAGTATTTCTTCACAACGGTGAATCTTCATGGTAAGTTAGGATTTCTATGGCAATAGGCAAGTCATACTTAAATAGTGAAAGGCGAAGTCTGGAGCCCGTCCAGTCTTTTCATTAAGGACATAATATTTACGTCTAACAGGCCCTTTTTCTTGTGTATACAAGTATATATTTTTGTTTGACACGAACTAAATCATTTTCATTTAATTTCCGGTAAACAAAACCCACGCGAACAGGGCACTTGTTCCAGACCATAATAAAAATGGATAAGACTGTCAGGAAGAAAAGGCCCGCTTGAACCGTCGCCTCAGCTCACTTTTGTTTCTGCTTTCTGCCGGGATCAGAGAATGCGTTTGGGATTTGAGGGCGAGTTTCTAAAGGCAAGGAAATGGTTTTTAAGGGGGAAAAGAAAAGGAGAAAGGTCTAATCAAGCTCGGGTTGTTCAAAGGGCCTGATTTTGGGGTTGAAAGTGTGAGTTTTATGGTGCATCAGCATGCCACGTTAGGATCGCTATGGTAATGAGGAGAGCAATAGCAAGCGGCCTTCAAAGGAGGCACACTCCATTTGAGACAGTCTATTAAGATACATTTGCACTGACCTTTGGTTTCATGCTAGCTTAATACACTCAATCTGCTCCCCGCTATAGATATACTTCCTCCACCTAATGCACTCCGGCGGAGTTGGGGTTTGCTGGGCTTCGCCCTCCCCCCCCGAGGCGGGCTCCGCTCAGGCGTTGTAGCCCCGCTCTCCTTCTCCCCAAAGGAAGGGGCTACCAGCCAGGCTCGGGGCAAGCTCCCGTCCCCTCTCCCCAGCATTTCTGACCAGCTTCTCGCCAAACCCGGCCACTAAGTCCGAGAAGTGCTTCCCTCTCCTCTCCACCCCCCCACCTCGCAGGGGAAGATAGGACGGGGACCGAAAGACGCCCTTGGGCTACCTCGGCCCCAGGGAGTAGGTGTGCTGATGGAAGTCCCCCAGGACCCGGTAACGCGGGACGAGGGCCGGGGGGGAGCTGCCCGTGCCCCCCTTCCCACCCCGCCCTGCCCGGCCGGCGCTGCGCGGCCGTGAGCGGAGGCTCCGCGGTGCGGGGGAACTTGACACCCGCACGGCCGGGGCCATGGGCGCTGGGCCATGGGCCCGGGAAAGTTAGAAGTCCATGTTCCAGTAATTGTCTTGTTGTTTATTTTATCCAAGTACCCTAGTGAATAGGGGAAAAATAAACACGATGAAAAAAAATTCAAACAGTTGAGTCGTCTTTAGTGCCAGCCCTTGTGGTTGAATAAAAAGGATGGTCCAATTTCTATTGAGCTGAGAAATCTTTGAAGTGGGAGTTATTATCTGAGAAATTCCTGCTCGTCGTCCTAACAACGCTGATGAAACGTAAAAGGTTCTTTGTCAGCGATTTGTTCTCCTCTCTGTCAAACTCACCCTGCCCGTTAGCTTTAAACCGTTTCTAAAGAGATAAAATCAAACTTTTAAAGATAACTTTAGGGGCCCAGAGGGTGCAGAAAATACCAAACTATCGAATCCTGTGTATAGACATACATCTGGATATATGTGGCTGTGTGAAACTCTGTGTACAGGTCTCCATAGATGTCTGTATGACCTTACTGTTCTAAAGTTGAAATTATGTCCTTTTTTTTTTTTTTTTTGCATTTTATCCTCTGAACTTTTCCATCTAATAAATTATTCCTACACATGTGCTGCACAGAATGCGATTCTTGGGAGAAGGCAGAAACGTTGGGTTTCATTAACACCAGTATGTGACCAACAAACATTCTCTTTCCAGTAGAGTGAAAGCATGAGCGTAGACATAAGAGTAAAAGCTTTGATCATTTTAACAGTCCGAATACCTATTAAGCATGTATATACTGCAATGTATCGAAGTTGTTAACGCATTCAAAGCGATGGCTTCCATATGCTCTCATGTTTTATTGTCCGTAAGTGTAAAGATAGTCAAACTGCATCCCTTTTGTATCTTCATTTTATAAACATCACGGTGTATACTGAAATGATTCTCTGATCAAGGTTTATTTAGTAGTTTCTCACTGGAGATCATTAAATGCTCTGTTCGTAACACGAATTCCTTGAAGTTGTAACTCATCAGTGTACTTCTGGTTTAGTTGCTACAGAATGATCTGAGCCCAATCCTGCCGTTCTAAGCAACCCCATTAATTGAATGGGACTTTTCCTTAGTAAAGACCGAGTCAAACTGCAGTGGAGTGGGTATTATTATTATTATTATTATTATTATTATTGCTATTATTAATCCTGGATCTTGTCATATTTATGGGAAAGCCCACCACATTCCTTGTGAACTGTACAGAGAAGAAACACCTCTGAAAAATGTAGCTCGCAAAAAAAAAAAAAAAAAAAATTTTTTCAGTGTTGATATGCTGTATCTCTTTCCAGACTTCTTATATTCCATATTTTCCTTCAGCACATGTTTGGCAATGAAGGAATGTTCTGTTGTGTGTTTGAACATACTATTTATTTTTAATATTTGGATTTTTTTACAATAAATATTTATAAACGTTTCAATTCTATGGTTATTTTTACAAATGTGCACTTTTAAAATGTGTGTTTGTACTGATGATACCGAGCCATTCCTAAAACACTGTGTAGTCAACCTTGTCTTTCTGTTGGTTTTTATATTAGTTGAAAAAAAAAAAAATAATCCTCAAGCCTGTGTACTTGTAATGTGGTGTACAATCAAGTACTAATGCGTGTTTTTTGTTGGTCTTTAACCTCTTTTAATGTTAATCGTTTTAGGTTGGCATTTGCATTAAAAGAACGAACCAAACCAAAACACTTCTTTGGCTTCATTTCTGACATAACATTTTTCAGATCGGAGACTTTGAATGAATCGTACTTTAGTGACCGAGGCGCGGAGAGCGGACGCAGAGCCCGGTGTCACCCAAGCGGAGCCCTGTCCCTTTGTTGTCCCTCCCCCGCCAGCTCTGCAGTGGCACCCCGACTCCAGCACACGCAGTTCGCGGTTCTGGGGTCACTAACACTCTGGATGTTGGTGAGAGTTTCCAGCCGGAGCCGCCCCCCGAAAAGCTGCTGCTCCCCTCCGCCCCCGAGGGGTTATTGTTTTGGCAGGGCGGGTGAGGGATGAAACTGTTTGTTTGAAGAATTTCCCCCACAAAAAATGTGTCCCTGTCACAGTGACACTTTTATAATGCTCCTAGGATGATTTAGAGCATTTTATTTCTTTTTAAGAGAGGAAATTCGTTCTTCAGTTAAGTAGTCTGAAGGTAAGCCTTCCTCGCCTTGCATATTCCCCTAGCCGATCCCAACACATCGCAGGGTTTCGCAGCTCCCTAACACGCCCCGAGTTTGCTTGGCATGACTTTTTAAACCTCAGCTTTGCAACCGGGAGGGATGCCGCAGCCTTGGGCACACAGCGGCCCGAGCCCCGGCGGGCGTCGTGCGCATGCGCGCTGCCTTGACGCCTGTGGAAAAAAGGGAAAACTTGAAAGAAGTTGCCTAACACAGAGGGATGACAAAAAGCTGGCTTGGGCTGGTAGGAATATTGTCAATAAAGAGTACATTTGACTGCAGAAAGAGAGAGAGGGAAAGAAAATAATTAAAGAAAGAAAAGAATTCAAGAAAAAGAACCGAAGGAAAACATTTCTGCTGGTCTGTAAAAGACAAAAAAATGGCCCATAAAGGAAAGGAGGGCTAACAGTACATGCTAATTAAAGAATACAATTCTATGGTCTATAATGATTGAGCGAAGACATGTACTTATTACACTTGACTGTCAACAAGGGAAGGAATGTCCCCTCAGACAACATGGTGAGAGACGTGTGGGCATTATTAGTGGTCCTTTTATAGACATTGCCTTTTCTTTCTCAATGCTGACAAACCATTTTGGAGGGAACCATCCCCTGTTGCTTCCTATCATCGATCCCCATGCAAGCCCCTGCATTGTGCAAGTGCATTAATTAAAGACCATTCATTTAACAAAAGAACATTGTATGTTCAGGAAAGGAAGATTAGAAATATGAATCAGTTACCGAGACCCGTTTCCGCCGCCTTACCGGGAGAAGCGGAGGGGAAGGAGGTGCAGCGTGCGGTTAAACACACTGCACCTCCCCAGCCTGAGCGGGGGCTCGGCCACCATTTAGGCTAATTGGGACAGAAACCCTGAAACGGATTACAATTGGGGGAGGGAGGGGAAGGAAAAAAAAAAAAAAAGGGTTGTTGTCAAGTGTCTCTGTGTGCGTCGGATTGCTTAGCCCTCCCCTGCGCCCCCGCCAGCCTGCCCGCTCCGAGGGGCCGGCCCGGCCCGGCCCGCACCGCTCCGCACCGCTCCGCACCGCTCCGCACCGCCGCCGCTTCCCGGGGCCGGTCCCCCCCTACCCGGGAGCGACCTCGTCCAGGGCTGGTGTGCGTGAGTACACACATCCCCACGCACATTTGTTATGTCAACGGGATTTGTGCAGCTGCACGTAGAGGCACAGACACACAGACGTGCGCCCATCCTTCCCCATCCCTTGCCTGCCTAGATTTTTCCAGTCGGAAGGAAAAACCAGCTGGTTCCCCAAAGCCGGTCGCGACACGAGCGTGAGAAGGTAGAAGGAGAGCGCAGGGAAGTGGAGGTTATGCGGGAGTGGGGGAAGGAGAGAAGCCGGATTCCCAGTGTCACCCACATGACTTGCTAAGCGGCTCCAGCTTCTCTAAAACCTCTGGGCCATATGTTAGTTTATTTACACCCTTTGTCTTTTCGTGTGTCGCCTGGTGAAAGAATATTCCTGGGATATAAATGAAAGTAAGCTAGAGTAAACAAACAAGGGGAGCCCCTGCTTAAGGGATATGTAACATTTCTGAGATCCCAACAGAGCACGTCGTTCCCATGGTTATAATGGGGCCAGAATAGCAATTAAAGCTTTTAGTTAAGACCCCCAGATTTTTAATGCTGAATGACAGATTGACTCCATTTTCTCGTAGATGATTTAGAGTTTTTGCAGGATTACACTAGGGGAGGAGAAGGAGGGGAGACGACAAAAGTCACCGCAAAACCAACTCTTTGACAGTTTAAAAAAAAAAAAAAAGAGTCACATCAGATTAAGGTGTTCCTAATGACAGCAACAGCTCAGAGAGACCTCTGCAGCTTTCCCGTGTGGTTGAATTTGTTCTCAACTTCTGCATTTCGAGTTACCCCGCTCCGAGGCGAGGACCCCGCTAGCTCGCCTGGATTAGGCGACAAGACCCCGCAGCTTCGGGCTGGTGCTCCCGCGTTTGGAAATCCGCGCATCAGGCTCGTTTTCTTCTTCTTCAACGGCAGCAGTCAACCTCATGGCCGGGCTGGAGCACGCCGGGCTGCGAGGAAACGTTTTTTTCCTAAAATAAACAAACCGACTAATTTATTTTTTTGTTTCCTCAAGTCAATGTTACCCAGAGCATCAGCTCACTACTGCTGCAAACCTGTCTCCGGGTCAGTGTGCTGGTGTGCGCGGGCTGGGGAAGCCACCCCGGGGTGCAGGGCTGAGCACCGGAGGACCGGGAGCCGGGGTGACCCGTGTGGGGCTGCGCCGCCCTCCCGGGCCGGGGGACCCACCCCCGGGACCGCGCTGCCCGCGGCCAGCGGCTCCCTCCTGCCTTCGCCCTGCCTCGCTGCTGCACCTGAGGATACCTGCTCCAGCCCGCCCTGAAAGCCAGACAAAAGAGCGGATCCCCCCTCTCCTCTTTTCCCCCCACCCAGCTGTTTTGGGAAGACACACACACACACAAATGTATTCTCCAACTTTTGACTAGTCACTGCTGGCTTAAATTATCCTCTGCCCGGGGCGAGGGGGGGGGGGAGGCGACAGTGAAGCAATGGGAGCTCCTTGCTCCACCGCCTGCTCCTGCGAGCGGCTGGGAAACAGGGTGCATCCGAATTTGGGCAAAGCTGGGCTGCCCCCACGCAGCCCTCTCCCCTCGCCCCCCCGGGTAGCCAGGCTGGGAGTCCTGGAGTTTGAGTCAAAGGGAGGTTTCAAGGAGGGAGGTTTTGTTCTCCCTACCTGAGGACAGATTAATCCTCGCATATGCTTGATAAAGATGAAGATCTTTCTGGGAGGAAGGAGGAAAAAATGGGTAGGAAAAGAAAGAAGGAGTCACTGGATTGTTATTGTCTAGAAAACAGGCCACCTTTAAAAACCTGTTGTAGAAATACAGAGACTCCTTTAAGTGTGAAATATCATTTCATTGTAAATAGTCAAAAAAGAGTCGGTAATCCAACTTCCGGAAACTGTTCTGAATTATTTCAGCAGACTCTTTTAAAGGGGGATTAGCGGGGCTTTAGGGGCAAAATCCTTCTGTTTTATTCAATCTCTGATTTTATGTTATAATTACTAGATGTAAAGACTCGCGAATTAGTATGCAGGCGTCGTCCAGACATTATGCAGGTGCTATTCTAATCATTCAGCTTTTTAATTAAGGAACGAGGTAAGAAAACAGAATCATAAAAACACTTTTGTGAGAGCTGAGAAAATCGTGAGCGACTGCATGAATAAAGCCTTTATACCTTATCCTGACAGGTCAGACACCAATTGCCTGACTTACGACCTTTTCTTGCTGAAACAATGGTTAACAGCTTTCTCACCTTGTTCCCATTATAGCCTTTATTCTCGCGGAGAATTTATGGAAATGGCCCTAAAATGCTTACACTTAAGAGGGATGCAAAAAGGTATTGCAATTTTAATTGGTGCGTGTCCCGGATAAAGATACTTTCATTCGAGTCGTTCGGGAATGGAGGGTCTCAGCCCGGCACGAGGATTTGGGTAGATCGAAACGGTCTGAAGCGTAAAATTCTCTTCCAGGAGAGGAGGGGGCACAAACAAACAAAAAAGCCACCCAAAGTTGCCGGAATGCCCGGGCAGCCGCCGCGTCTGGGACGGCGCCGGGTCCCCCTTTGTTCAGTTCATCAGAAGGCATCGTGCTTCTTGAGCCCGCGATGCAAACTTAAAGCCTTTGTGGGGCTTTGTTATTATTATTTAATTTCTTTCCCTTGCCTTCCTCCTCTCCCCTCCTTTCCCCCCTCCCCGCGCCTGGCACTACTGCATCACGTGTATTAACATATGAATGAAACAACCAGAGCCAATGCACTTAAGGTAATACCTATGCTCCGTTCTCGCCTGATTATCTTTTTATAGAAAGTTACATTAACTAATGACATTTACATAAATATGAATAATTAGTAAGGTAAGTAATTCTGCTCCGACGGGGAAGGCGGAGTAGAGAAGTGCCTGAGACCTGAGCCCAATTTTCGGCTCCGCAGAGCCCGGACGCTGCTTCGCCCTGGCACCGGGCAGGAGGAGCGGACTCGTCTGCGGGGAGGAGGGGAACTGTCACATTTATATTGTTTTCTCTCTCTCTCTTCCCCCCCCCCCCCGCCCCGTTTTTCCTAATGTGAAACTTTTCTCTTGTGCCCCTCTTTTATGTCCCCTCCAGACCTCCAGTTCTGAGCAGAGTTCAGTGGCTGTAAATGATAGGTTCCCAAAAGCATCAATCCGCGCTCCTCTAGTACTTGGCCGAGAACAATGCAAGTATTAGGATATCAGCAGCACTCGAAATGATCACGCGTTAAATTATTTTGCTTTCACGGATGAGGGGGCTTTTTTCCAATGTAAATCAAGCGCTTTAGTTATTAAGTCTGAACACTAATCTCCAACAACCTTTACATAATGTGGCAGAATGTGCCACACCACTTCGCACCTGCACTCTGAATAGAGCCGCCTTTTCAATGTAAGACACGCTTGTTGCCCCTGGGCTCCAAAGGAGTTGTGTGAATAAGTCAAGCTTTTTGAATACCCCTACTCGCTTTCTCTTCCTCCTTTGATCACAGAAAATGTCTTCTAATTTGTCCTTTTTCATTGTAACAACGTTTTCAAGTCTCTTTTTATTTTCCAAACCACATATTTATAAAGAACATAAATCGCCCCAGAAAACAAAAGTTCTCTCCTCGCCAACTGGCCGAGTAGCCTATGATCACTTTGTTATTCAGAAGGAGAAGAAGGGGAAAACAAGGTTCTCGGAAAGAATGTTGCTTCTCGAGTTTGTCCTAAACAAGCGTTTAACTTTGGGATGGGACGCGGGGGCAGAAACGTGTTTGTTCCCTTCAAAAATAAGGGCAGATCCATTTGACTTGGGGATCCGCTCGCTGCTCTCTCCAGGCTGGTGGCTAGCTATGCTTCAACCTTTTAGGTACCGGCGATAAATGGCGTGGAGGATGGCAGGAAGGACCGGTACATCTCCTCGCCCACTGGAGTGACGGTAGCCTCCGCCTGCTCTCTGAGCCCACCAGGCAGCTCAGGGCGAAGCCAGCTGTAGCGAGGGGGTTTGCACGCATTAATTCTTAGCTGAGCTGCCTAGTTTAACGACCTGCGAGGATAATGAACTCTAATTTATAAATCCGCGCAAGATGTCAAAGTTAATAGGGAGCGGAACCGCTGCAAAAAACCGCCGGGCTCCTTCCCCGCCCCCCCCCCCCCCCCAAGCCCGACCCTATTTTTCTGCCGAGGAGCCGGACAGCGGCTGCCCCATCCCCGGGTGCGCGGTGCCCGGCCCGGCTGCTCCGGGCTGCCCTGCCCGCTCCGCAGCCCCGCATCAGCTGCGGGGGCAGAGGCTAGAGCCCAGCGGGGATTCCACCTCCTGCCTCCGCCTCGGCCCCGTCTCAGACGTTTCCGAGGTGTTTTGTCCGAGTGTCTGCTAAGGAGCAGTAGGTTAATGGCATTTTAGTTAAGTTGGTCTCTCTGCAGGCTAAGCCCAACCTAGGAGTTTCTCACTCCTCCTTCTCACAGACGGGTTTCCGGACGACTCTTTAACATCCCTATTCATTAGCACGTTAATCAAGGCTGTAATCCCAGCGAAGAGGTGCCCGCGCATTCCTGCTGCAGCTAAAACCGCCTCTCGAGCGTGCACCTATGTGCAGCGCTGCGCAGCGCCCGCTCCCCCCGCCGACGGGCTGCCTCCTCCGAGAGGCTGTTTTCTTACATTACCGTAGGCTCCGGGTAAGAAAACTAACAAACCCTTCTAATACAGTTTAAAACACTTTGATGTCTTGCCAAGAAACACACTTCCTTCAAGAGACAAGTCAACATTTGTTTTTCACATTAAATGGCGTTTAGTTGCCACTGAAAAAATGATGCTGAAGGACCACTTTTTAATTCGATGTGTAACAACCGCGGGGGTCTAAGAGAAAATAACGGCGAAAGCTATAGACACAAATAACTAAATTACCAAAACGTTAGTATATCTCCTAGGTTCATTAATATGTAACAGACTCCCCAGTTAATCTCCAAAAGCCAGTGTTCCCCCTCTAAAATAGCACTCTGGGACGAATTGTACAGGAGATCAATCACTGCTAATGCAGTAAGGTTTACTGCAAGGGGGGAAAAAGCTATTTACACCTTCAAATAGAAGCTTTTGAGATTTAAGAGTAAGGGTCATACATCACCAAGAATAAATGATTATGAATTGGTAAACGCGCCCTCCAGCCATTAGCTATGCGACGCGATTTATCATTTCTGGGTGTTTTTCTTTTTAAAATCATCTGGCTGTTTGAAAAGAAAAGCATGACGAGAAAAAAAAACACCGCGGGAAAGTTTGTTTTTGCATATACTATAAGTCATCAAAACATGGCTATTCAGGAATAAACGGGGTCACTTATGAACTGCTTAACGAGAGACAATAAAGCCCTTCCATTGTACACTTTTATGACTAAGGGATCGGTGAGCTTCTCCCAGCCCAGCCTCCGGCCGCTTCTGCCTTTTTTCCTCCTTTCGTTGCAAGTTACAAACCCGCGTGTGTTGTAAGGAATCATTTACGCCCTAAAAATGAGTTGCCAGTGTCTTTCCGCCGCCTCACGTATATTGAACTTGAATTACAGGGGAGATTTTGCCAGTTTTCAACAAATGACGGTTGTTAGCCAAGATGCTCACAAACAGCCGTGTAAGGACTGGACGGGGAGGACCTGCCCTGGCAGCAGATGTGGGATGGCAGGACAGGACACCTCTTGTTCCTTGTCTCCATTAGAAAAAATAGATGAGGGCTAGTTTGGGTGGAAAACCTTGCAACCTAGGTCGGTGGAAGCCGGCTCAGCCCCTCTGGTGATATTTGGAGAGCTTTTTTGCTTGTGTGCGCGTCGTTGGCTTCTTTTGATTTTTAAATGATTATTATTGAAATTGCTTCGCAATGCCAAGTAAACCTTTTTCCACTTAGACTGTGCTCAGGGCGGTGGGAATGTTGCTCATGTAATTAAATAATCTATAATAAAACACATATTTCAGAGCTGGGAAAGAATGACAGCGTGTTGTCGAAGGGCGGGGGGGGGGATAGCTGGCGGCACCCCGTCCCCGGCTGCTGGGGGGCCGGGGTGGCCATTCCCAGCGCCGGGCAGCGCTGCCGCCGCACCCGCCCTGCCGGCCCCGGGCTTGGGGCTGGCACCTGGACCTGCCGTCGGGGGAGACAGCCGGGACAAACGATGGGGAGGGGGAGCATAAAACCCGGGGTTCTGGGGTTGGGGGGGGGGGGGGTTGGGGGGCATCACCTGCCATCTCGTCGCAGTCTCTTTCGCTCCATAAATAACTGAGCGCCAGGCCAGAGGGAAGGTGCTGGCGGTGGGCAGGGGACACCAGCGAGGGGACACCTCTCTGGACGTGGCCCTCAGAAACGTTGAAGCCAGGGCAGACCCTTCAGGTCTCTCGGGTAAGGCGTGTTAGGGACCTCCGCTAGGAAGGGCCTCCGGGGGAAAATATAAAGTTCCCTAAACTGTTACATCCCGCTGCCCCGATACGTCGGGTTTCAATTGTGACAAGTGCCTGTTTTCTTAGGGTAAGAGATTTAATATGTCTGGTGAAAGGGCCTGTGGCAGCGAGGCTCACAGCAGGTAACCAGTTCTGCTAGGGGGCTTTTTAGTCCCACTTCTAACACTCCTAACATATTTGCAAGATTTGGGAATAAAGCGACTTGCTTGTCGACTCGAGGAAGAGCTGAGATTTCTGGTTTGTTTTACAAGCTCGTTACAGGCACATTTGGCCAAAGGGCACTGTTTTATGTAAAGACAAAGACACAGAGCCCGTTCTGGGGAACGCGGGGCTTTTACAAAACTCTGCTCCGTGGCTTATTGTCTCCTGGGTGGCTGGGGGGGGCGGGGGGGAATTGCTAGGCAGTCGCACGCGATGGGTTTGCTGACCCTCTGGTTGCAAATACCTCGTTGGAGGCACCTGGAGACGCTTATCAGGCGATGCTGTGCCCTCTCGGTTTCTGGGCGTCTCCCTGCTCTCCACGGTAAGCGACGAAGAGCTCCTGCGCCAGCCGCGGAGAGCCGCGGAGCGGTGAGAGGAGGGGGCGGGCGGAGGGGGCGCAGGGACCCCCCCCGCCGAGGGCCGCCCCCTGCTCCTCGCCCACCAGGACAGTGGAAACCTCGCCGTGGACCTTACTGGGGCACGAGCAAGTGTGCGCTGTGCTGAGAAGCGGGGGTCCCGCCGGGTGGGGTGCGGGGAGGGCAGGCAGGAGGGCTGGCAGCTGCCCGGGCCTGCCCGCACCCCCGGGCCCCGGTCCGCACAGAGCAGCGCCTTCTGCCCCCTCCGTCCCCGAGGTGAAGAGTGATAATAAACTCGTAATTCCCCTTTGTCACAGGAGAGCGAAGGGAGGCTGACGCTGCTTCTTGCCTCCTCGGGGCCCCCACCGGAAGGTCCACTTCTTGGTCCGTCAAGGAGGACCGGGGAGCAAGGTGTTTTCCTCAGAAATCCTCTTTGCTTCAGGAAGACTATTTCACAAAGCAGGGGAAGGAAAAAAATATTCTGAGATGATCTAGTTCTTTGGAATAGATGAGATTGTTTCCTTGAATATCTAATGCTGCAATTCCAGTTCGAAGCATACCCATTTCCTCTTTATTACATCATTCTGCATTTTATTTCTATGATTTTATGTTTTACTGCTGTTCCTGCGAAAGTCTATATTTCCAGCGTTATAGAAAGTCTCTGAAGATCCATAAGATTGTTATTTATCTGACTTTCTGTGTCTCCGAGTGCTGTATACATTATATAATTGCTTTAAAATGTTTTCATAAATTACATTCAGAAATGTGTCATAGTAAATTACCTTTGTAATAAAATGTAAAAAATGCAAATGGCTGTTGTCTTTATTACGTTTTAAACCATTGGTTTATCTGCACTATTTCACTTGTCAGTTGCACAATATGTTGTATAAAGGGAAAGCACAGTTTGATAACAGATAGATGGAACCTCGTGTGTAATCTAGCAGGCACGTACAGTTTGGGTCATTTCCTTATCTCCCGCAGAAAAGACATTATCCCCCTCATATTTACATACTTTTCAATATTTGTCAAACAATCATAAATTATAAATTAATGAAATGTTCGACAGTCTTCAGAGATCAGACTAATGAAGACATTTACCTTTTTGGTGATTTGGAGTCTCATCTTTGTAAGTTTAATGACATTTAGACTCTCACGGTTTATTAGGCTTTATTAGATTTGTCCTTCACTCCTGCTGTCATTCAGATGTCTCTGCATAAACATCACCTGCTTCAGGTACAAGAACAAATCGACTTCTTCCAGGAAGGCTCCGCAGCAGCAGCGCCACCACGCCCGGGCGCGGAGCGGGCGCGGAGCGGGGCACCGGGGGCCGCGCAGGCCGTGCGGAGCTGGCCTCGCCCGGCGCCCGCAGGCTGCTCGCCGCCCCGGCCAGGCCTGGCAGCCCGCTCCCCAGCCATCCCCTGCGGTTGGGAGTTATTAAATGCCCTCCCCAGCCAAGAGAGCCATGTGCGTTTGATTACGCCGGAGCCCGAGCCCAGGCAGACAGGCGCACCCACCCGCCCCGGCGGCCCCGGACTCTCGGGGCCCTCCTGGTCGGACTCCTGAGCCACGCCTGAGCGTGCCAAGGACAAGCGGCAGCTTTTATTACATTGTTTTCTCTCTCTCTCTCTTTTTTTTTTTTTTTTTTTTTTTTGACCGAGCGTGTTTGATGCTCCGGAGCGCTGGGCCGGGCGCGGCGATGCCCGGCCGGGCAGGCAGCCTCTCCCCGCTCGGCGCCGTGCGGGGAACTCGCTCTGATGGATGGTACCTGCCTCCCCAACACGATTAGGCTGCAGAAATTAAGTTGCCCCCAGAAAGGTCGGCACTCGTCCCCCTCCACCTTTGCCTGGAGAGGCGCACGCTAACTCCCGCCGGCCAGACCCTGGCGCCATCTTCCTGGGAACAAAGACCCGGGGCTCCCCCAGCCTCGCCGCCGCCCTGTAATCGAGTTTCCTAATTGCATTACTCCGCTCGCAAATGTCAGGAGCATGTGTTGGGGCACGGTGCGCCCCCCCCCCCCCCCCCCCCTCCGCACGCCTCCCTCCCCGGGGACCGCACGGAGGCCCACCGGCGTGCCTCGACGTCCGGCGCACCCGGCCCGCCCGGCTCCGCTCCCCTCCGCCGGCCCCGGGAGCGGGAAGAGGGCAGGCGGGGACGGGCGCTGCCTCGGAGCTTTTGCACTTCATCAAATATAGATCAGGTCTAAACCTCGCGCTACGAACCTCGAACGTTGTTTGCAGAGGCTTCCAAATATTTCCAAACAACGCTTTTTTAAAACACAATGGAGAGTTATTAAAGCGCTTGTTGGTAAAGTGAGCATGTGTTCTGCAATCATCAAAAATTGATATGTACCGCCAGTAAAGTAATTATGCACCATCCTGAGGATACGAGAACAGTACATTGTTAATCCACTTGCACACCCGTTGACTTGCAGCATCAGGCTGCAAATAGCTTAATTAAGTCATACACGTGGAATATAACCATATTGTTACATTGCATTATGCACACTATATCTCAATTTATTGGGACAATTAATGCTAGTGATAGACCTCGGGCAAAAAATATTAACCGCAAAGCACTAAAGTTGCATTCTGGTGACATTTGCAGTACGGGGAGTAAACACTGAAACAAGGCACAACCTTCCGAGAACTGCGAGGACTTCCGAGGATGCCTCCTGCCCCCAAACCCGTCCTTAGAGGGCACTTTGGCCAGCCAGAGGGAAAGATCTCCGCAGTTCTCCGTTCCCTAGCTGTGTCCTGACTTGCGAAAACGCTCCGAGAGCCGAACCCGCTCACTTCTCTTGACTCCAGGGAAGTTTGGGCTGGATGGGAGCTCCGGGATCGGTCCTCAGAGGATGTGAAGTCCAGAGCAAGGGGGCTCAGAGCCAGAGCGAGTGTTCCCGCAGGGCTGAGGAAGGGTGACATTCCGGGCTGGGCGGGAATGAACACCAACCTTTCACGGGGCAGCCTGGAGCTGGGACGACACACCAGCCCGTCTAATAGCTTGCACACTCGTGAACGTGGCCACCGCCGGTATTTCGCACAGGGAAGGGGCGAGGCTGCAGCTCGGGGAGTGACCCTGGGCTGTCTCCAGGCCCGCCGTGCCCCGAGTGGGGCAGAGCCGTCCCGGCGCGCCTGGACCCCGGCGGAGTCGGGGCACAACGAAAGAAGTGTCGGCAGTGCCCGGCCGGTGGGCACGGTGGGGACGCCCAGCCCGGCCGGCAGCGCTCAGCCCCCCGCCCCGGGCCAGCCTGCACCCTCGCCGCCCCAAACTGAGGTGGTCCCCCTGAGGTCGCCCCCCGAGGCAGCCCCGAGGGTGAAGCTGACGTCGGTAGTGCTCACAGCATCCCGTCTCCCCGGGGGATCTCCAAGCACCCTGCACTGTCTACAGAGCCGGGAATGAGCCGCCGGCGCTGGGAGAGGCGGTGGGATCTGCCCGACACGGGGGGCAGAGCCGGGGGGGGGGGGGGCACAGCGCCGGGGGGCAGCGGGGCTCTGCCCTGCCAGACTGTTGTCCAGGTCATTTGTGTAAGCAGGCGCAGGTACGCTTCTTGGAGCATGCGGCGGAGACGCACTCCTTTATAGCCTGATTTGCCCCCTCTTCTGCAAAACTGATCAGAATCGATATTATTTTCTGGGGAACAAAATATCCCCAAATCAAAACCAAAACCTCTTTGTTTGACTGATTTAACCGTCTTCTCTAAATTTTCTAAACGCCTCTCTATGGTGCGCTGTCATTCCCATCGGGATGAAGTCTCTTCAAGTTTCCCCAGCTTGTGCTCTTTAGGGATGCAAAGGGCAATTTCCAACCTCGCGAGGTCTTTAATTTAACGGATTCCTCAAGCGTTTTCGGAAAAAGGCTTCTAGAAGGTAATCGGGATTCCCCCAGACGTCTCTCCTGCCCACGTCGAGGTGAGCCGTTAAAGGCAGCCGCGGGTGCAGGCAGGAACACGGGTGAGACCCCACCAGTGGGGGCTACAGCAGGGCATGGGGTACCAAGCGGTACACACGTGTCCGCTCCCTCCCCGGAGACCGGCGCTGCTCAGCCCTGTACACACACGAGTGGGGTGTGCTCTGGAGCTGGTTTTTTCCGTAGTTTTCCCTGCCAGGTTCTTTTTACTCTTATTTCAGCACTTCTCGCAAGTTGCTTCATCAGCGGGGGAAACGACTGCAAAGTGGTTTCAGCTCCTGGCCACTGGCGTGGCTGGTGCCGTGGTCATCCCGGCAGCGCCTGTCGGGGAACCAGCCCCGGGGACGGAGGTCATTAGGCGTTAGGAAACTGCACAGTAAATTTGCTCTTTGAAAGGTGACTGTGCCCAGGGCGCGACTCGCACGCTCGTATAGACAGGCAAACACACGCTCCTTCCTCTGCTGCGTATCTGACTTTCAGCAGGGTTGCGCGTTATTCTCCTTCCATTTCGTTTAATCGTTTACAATTTGAGCCCAATATTATATTTTAAACCCCTCACCCCCCGGGAGACAGCCGGCTTAAGGGGATCCCCTTCTCTCCTCCGCCCCCAGGGGCTCCGCGCAGCATCCCCCGCCTGCAGACTGGACCACGGGCAGGACCTTCCACCCCCCTTGGTGCGCGGGCAGCACCTGCCGCCCCCACGCGTGGGCACGGCGACTCCCTCCCCGCGGAGGGACGCGCAGCCCTCCTGCGCGGACCCGCGCACCGGCCGCCGCGCTACCTGAAGCGGAGGCGCGGGGGCTGCGCTCCCCGACCGCGGGGCTGCCCGGGGCGGGAGGGTTCGCCGGCTGCCGGGACACAGGTGGCTTCGGGCACCGGGCCGGCTCTGGCCGCGCCGGGGCCGCGGTGCGCGGATGGCGGTGCGCCCGCCACAGCCCCTCCGTGCGCGACCTGCGCGGCCCGGCCCGGGGGCTAGAGGGGCTGGATCCGGCCCGCCGGGTCTCGGTCCTGCGGCGCGGGGGGCAGAGGTGAAGGGGGGAGGTTTATCCCGGCGTTAGACCCTTGCGGGCTGGCTGCAGCCCCCCTCCCGCGGGGAGGCGCGGACACTTGTTTTGCAGAATGGGAATAATTATGAAATAAGGGGCAAAAGGCGAGGGGAGCCCGGGCAGGGCGCTTTTAGCCCGGTCTTCTCCTGCAAATTGCTCTCCCCTCTGCACAGCCAGCACTGATGTTTCCCCCGGACCAGCCGCATCAAAAGCTCCGTCCTGTTGTCAAAGCAGGTGGACGACGCCTCAGATCCAGGCTAAGGCGCCAGATCTCTGTCCTCGCTTACAGCCAGGACAACTTTCTGGAAGCCAATGGCAGCCTCCGAGTGCCACTGAAATCACAAGAATTGCAAAGGTTTTTACGCCAGAAGAGAACAGAGTTTACTCGTGGGTTTGGGGCTGTTTATGGATGTTTCCTAACAACAAACAAAACCCACACCGAATTTAACGCCCTGCCCCACAGAGTCCCTAGTCTAGGGTCTTTATTATTGTTATTATTATTAATCGCTGTTATTATTTAGATCTGTTTATTACTCAGGAGAAGAACAGGAGCTGATTCACAGCACAGCCTTCGGTTGCAATCCCTGCAGTCCTTTCGACTTGTCCTTTCTGGTTACGGCCGGGAAGCCCTCCCTGGGGACGAGAGATGAGGTGCTGGCAAATTAAAAAGTAACACCTTGCCCAGGGGCTTTGAGATGCCCTGTCTTTTTAAAAACCAAAACAAACAAACAAAATCCTGCCTTATCCCTGTTTCAGAGATGGAAAGAAAAACGGTTCACTACACAAGAATTGTAAAAGTTCACTTTTATTTGTTTGTTGAGGTATTTTAAAGGGGAGGAAACAAAGCACGATAAACACGAAAAAGCTAAAAGCCTGGAGGACTGTAACTTCAGTGGATGGGTTTGAAGCGGGCAGACTCTGTCTACCTTTGGCCATCTGGCTGGTTTAAGCTTTTGCCCCCATGCTGTATGATTTTAGCTTAAAATCTCTTCCGTTGCAGTGCCGCTTTTATTGAATTCATCAAAAGCAAACTTTCCCCGAGTTTTCTTTTTTTTTCCTTTTTTTTTTTTTTTTTTTTTTTTAAGAAGGGCTAAAATAATAAGTCGACCACTGTGACATTCTCTGGGCTTAGGCCATTTTTCATAACGCAGCTGATACGCTTTTGTGCAGCTAAGGCGACCAAACAGATGAATAACGAGAAAAGTCTCTCGAAAACTAAAGCTTCCAGCTTTTCCCATCTTTAAAAAGTTAAGTAAAATGAGAGGTGCATGTAAAAAAAACCCTCCCAAATCCAAAAACAAACCCTATCACGCCAAAGATCAGGGCAATACTTTTATACCTCTGAATGGTAACGATGCCTTTTAAACAACTTACTGCACACACGCACACACACACACACGCACACACACACACACACACGCACACACACACACTCACACAAAACTTTAAAGCTTGTGAAACTGCCCAGGTGGTGTTTATAGGACCGTAGCCAGTGGGTTGTAAAGAAATCCGAGACATTTGAAGGAGATTAGACTATTTAGAAATATATGACAAAACATTTTTTTTTTTTAAATTTTATTCCTCTTTCACTGTATCCACCGTGTTTAATGCAGGGCTTGAAGGACCAAGTTGTCTGCAGCGCTAAAGAAGAGTCCCACAAATTGTGATGGTTTGGCAGGCGGGGGTAAGTTTATTTTTTTTCTTAAACGTGTTTTCTCATGAGTGTATGCTTGTGTTTAAAGTCTGCGTTGCAAAGAAAATATGCCCTCGTGATTTTAATGTCATTTTAGCCATAAACCAGTTTTGTGCTTAGAATCACGTCTCCAACGTTGTTGATGTTCTTTCTGGAATTTTGTCAAAAAAAAAAAAAAAAAAAAATCATGCCGCTTCTCCCAGCAGCAGAGGCAGGCAGCAGCCAGACCCCACGGTGCGGGACTGGGAGGCGACTGCCTCTATAGCACAAGGCAACAAGTAAAAATTTCACGAGCTTTCGCCTGGGTTCAGAATAATCGTTTTTATTTGGCGGTTTGTTGTTGGTTTTTTGTTTTGTTTTGTGTTTGTTGTTTTTTTTTTTTTTAATCCCACTGCCATGTATGTGTGTATTTATTTATTTTTTTTGCACGTGCAACTCCCAAACCTGAGTGCTTTAAGACCACAACTGTGAAACCCGGGTTTATTATGAAAACTACTGTACGTACAGCCTGGTTGGAAGCACAGCCATTGGTTCAGACAAAATGACTATTGATTGAAAGTGCGAGCCCTCCAGGCTGAACCGAGAAGGAAGGAATGGGTCGCCTGTTTTTGTTTTTGTTTTTTGTTTTTTTGTTGGGGTTTTTTTTCCTTCCTCCCCCCCTCCCTCCTTAAAAGAGACGGAGACTTCTAAGCTGCGAGTGTGACAACCACCACCCAGTCCTTTGATTCTTCTCTGGTTTTTTGGATGGCAGGAAGAATTTCCCTATGAGAAATAATAAGGTTTGCTTGGGAAATTCTGACGGCAGATCACCCTCAGAGATAAATTCCAGCCTTTCCTATTCAAAACATGGCTTTAGTTTATTGCGACGACGTGGGGAGGAATGAGGATAATAAAGTAACTCGGTTCCTCCTCCCCCCTCCTCCCCATGCACTTTCAATGAGGAGTCAAACTGCACTTTCCTGCCACTGGTCTCCGCTCGCCCAGTTTCTCCGGAGCTGCTGCCATCGCCCTCCTCCTCCCCGCGCCGGAGCTCCGGGCACTCAGCGCACGGAGCCGGCCGGCGATGGGCAGCCCTGCTTCCTTCGTCCAGGGAATGGGGAGGGAGAGGAAGAAAGTGCAGGGAAAGAAATAAATAACGAGGGGACGGGGGGGGGGGGGGGTGAGAAGGGGGGAGGGGGGCAGAACAGTACAAAAACCACCAGCTTATTGGAAGGCGCTTGTTAGCAAAGGGAGGTGATGGTGCAGGAACTGCACCCCGGGCACCCTCGGAGCCTCCAGCCCTTCCACCCAGGAGCTGTCTGGAAGAGATCACAGCCGGCTCACAGCTAATAATGCCCTTCGCAGAGGTTTGGTCTGCCGTGCTCGCAGAAAATGCAACTTTTGCCCCATTGGTTAGCTAGGTGAATTAGCACACACTGCAACTGAACAGTACTTGACCTTTGCCTTTATGTTTGCTCAAATGTTTGCCTAAAACACAATCACCCTTGACAAGAGAGCATGCTACCGTGTGACACTGCCTATTCAATAGATAGATGTTCCCTGCCACACACAACCCAGTTCAGCATTTTAAATAGCTTAGGTATTTGTAAAAGCCGTATAAATTAATGTCTGATGATTGCTAGTTGCTGGTTAAAGAGCCGACCATTTAACACATAAAACAAGACTCGACTTAAAAAAGCCTAAACCAGACCAAACTCAACAACCGGCCGGACTAGGATATAAAGTCAGAAAAGCGCACTTGTGGCCAGGGCGATCAACAGATTCTTATTCCGCCCCGTTCACAGCGTGGCTTGTCGAGCTGCACTAACAGATTAGGTTTGGGACCGGCTATGGAAGAGCCGGGGTTCAGGAGCCTACTGATGGCAGAGGTGTGCAGGGTGAGGTGCAGCCGTGCACCTGAGAAATTCATAGGTGACACAGACGAAAGGATCGAGGCAGGCGGGTTACTCTGATGTAAATTTGACCTACCCTTCGTCCCACGAACCTCTCTTGCCGATACTGGGCAAACACCGCAAAACTTTAGGGTGGGGAAAAAAAAAAAAAGAGTTGCCATTTGGCGGGAACGTTTTGTACGTGAATTCGATCGCTGGGGTCTGGAGTCCCAGGCACCCCCCCCTAAAGCCTGCACGGAAGAGACCTGGAGCCGGGCTGGAGCCAGCCGCAGGCAGGGCGGCACTGGTGGGGGCTGCGGGGCGCGCAGGGCGGCGGCCGGGGCTCCGCGCTCCTCGGCGGCGGCGGCGGCGGGACGGGACGGGCGGCGGCGGGAGGAACGGAGCAGAAAACAGTCACCCTTCATATTTATCAGGCAGAGCATCATTCATTAATAAAATGCCACCTGATGTGTGGCTTTTGTTTGAAAGGCTACTTTATTATTTGGAAGCATGTGATAAAGCTGTTCTCTGGAACAGAGTATTTATACCAACTGCAGTTTATAATGTAAGCGGATACCTGCACATCTTGCTAGTACTTCCACTCGGTAAAATACTGCGCAGCCCAACAGGAAAAGTACAAGTGATATTGCAAACAGTTGCTCTGCTTTGATTTACCTTTACTGTCTTCATCTGGAGATTTTTTGGTTTTGATGACCAATTTTTTACTGTCTTTCAATTTGGGGAAATAGAACTTCCCCTCCTTCTCTCCCTCTATGTTTTATTTTCACGGCATGATTTAGTCAGGAGCATTTCGAAAAAGTTGATTCATATTTATACGAACATCCTACTTTAGCTCTAACGTTAACTTGGCATTAAAACCAAATAGATAGGCGGAAGCCAGCCATGTCGCTTAGAAAAAACAGTTGGTACAGGAGCGGGATTGCAAAGCACCGAGTGAAATATTCAGCTGTTACTCGGTGCCAGTTATACAGAGAATTTATTTCTATCAATCATTTCATTTTTTTAACCAACAATTGTATGATCTCGTTTACAACGATGTAGTAAGTGGCGTTTAGAAAAACAGCAATCGGACTTTGCCAATAGGATATTTGTAAATGAAAGGAATTCCAAATCTAATTTATTTGGAGCCTGGCTGCTCCGCTATGCATTTATTTCCGATCACACAGCCAGGCGTGAGGTGCGTGCCCAGCTCTGCGGACCCCGCGCTCTGCGCTCCCCCGGCGTTGGTCTCAACGTCAAACTCACCGCCAAGGTCAGAGCCCCGAGGAGCCCCCCCCGCCCCTGGCACCGCGCTTCGGTCCTGGCGGGGCAGAGGAGCCCTGCCTTTGGCACGTCTCGGCTCCGCTCCGCTCTGCGTTCTGACAGTCAAACTTGACCCGGTGGAAACAATCTTCCCCATAGGCTGAACTGGTACCTTGGGTTATTTGCTTCCGTGGGGCTGGTTTTTTGATGCGGACACATGTTCACTTGGGTTTATAGGTCACTAGTGACCTAGAATAACATAGCGCGTACCCCTAGAGGCAAAACAACCGAAGTGAACTTTAAGGCCGGATGATATTCAAAGCGAAGTTGTGTGGAAACCGCTGGGACTCGTTTCAGCCAGGGAGAACAGGGATCAGACCCGCGGGGACGGGCGGTGCGTGGCTTCACCCACGCACAGCTGCGCTAGCCAGGCACCGCCCCGGCTCGTCGCGAAGGAACTCGTTGGAAAACTTCACCTGGAAGAAACGGGAATTGGGGAAGCCCTCGAGTGAAATGGGCATCGACACCAGGAGGGTTTTTAGGAGGGTTGTCCGTGATTTTGTTGAGAGTTAGAGTCTGTTGGAAGGAGGAATTACCGGTTACAGGGGAGGCAGATGATTCTGCGCAGGGACCGTCAATAATTATTTCTAAACAAAACCACTTGTTAAAAAAGGAACAATCTCTATATCAGAAATATATATTTATAGTCCTCTAGGTATAGAAAAGCAAGCTTGTCTTTTTTTGCCTTAAAGTCAAGAAAAAATGAGTTTAAATATTATAAACTCAATACGAAATAAGGGCTTGATACGTTCCAGAAGTGATTGTTGTTTGCAGTTAATTTTGGCCGGGCGCTCTTTTATACTTATTATTAGGTTTCTCTGCATAAAAGGTAATTCTCTGGGCATCTTGAGAAAAGCTGTGGTGTGGGGTATTTTTTGTTGTTGTTGTTTTGTTTTGTTTTGATTTTTTTTTCCCCAGCAATCCCATTCCGGTCAGAAATTCCCCCAAACGAGGCGTACACGTTCTGCCCAGTAAAGCGCTTTTCCAGAGGCAGAGGGCACAGCTCAGCATCATCGCCTGTTTCAGGAATAGCCACTCCACTGGCTTTGCCTTTATATATTTAATTTTTAAAGGATGAGTTTTACTGGCAAGAAGGTCAAGGATGTGTCTCTCTCTTAGATTTGCTATGCTGCGCAGGTATCTCTAATTAGAATAAGACACCCAGCACAATGAGCAGCTATTGTATGAGAGTTTGAAGCACGACAGTTCCTCTTCTGGTTCAGAATCGCTGCCTACAGTTATTCTCCGATTTCCGATGCCTATTATGTGTACAATCGAGCCTATAATTACCTGCTGATTTCTTTGTAGTAGTTAAAGAGAGTTTGTACTGTTCGGGCAATATTGCCCAGTCGTTATGTCTCCAGAAGCTGTCATGAAAGCTTGAATATATTCTGTACAATCTGCAAGTAATCAATGAAATTTACGATCTCGACCCCCCCTTCAACACACATTTCCTGTCCAAAGAAGAAAAATTGAAATATGAAGGTGTCTGGGTCTCTTTCACAGCACCTCTTACGCCGCGGCTTAGAAGGAAAATGAGTGCCAGGGCTCTGTGATTTCACACGGGACCGAGAACCGGGTGGGAGTTTCCCGCGGGGCAGAGCCCCGAGAGCGCCGTGGCCAGTGGTAGCTCGGGGGAGCCGCCGGGGTCGGGGCGCACCGAGGGCTGTCCCGGCCCCAGCTGGCGGCGGGACCCTCCGGATCGTGCCGCCCGAGGGGGCTGCTGCCGCCCCCGTTCCCTGATAGCGAAGTGAAAGGGCCGGGCGCTGAGGGGCGGCGGCGGGAGGCTGGAAGAGCCCCACGGCATCCCTCTGCCCGCTTCTCCCCCGGGCTGCGCGGCTCTGCCGGCTGCTGGCGAGGTGACCCGAGAGCCGGGCGATGCCTCCGGCCCGGCCGGCGCCAGCCGTGCTCCGTGGTCCTCTGCCCTGCGCTAAAGTAAGCGTGGAGACACCGCCTCCCTGCGCCCTCGGCTCCGCTCGGGGCTGTGCGTGGATCTCCGCGCTGGCTCCTGCTCCCACGGCCGGGCCGCGGCTCCCCGGCCGGGGCTGCCCGCAGGGCACCGAGCCACGTCCCTGCCCCCGCCCGCCCTGCGCCCTCCTCCCGTCTGCACCTTCCAGGGGCGCCGCTGCCCGGAGGGGACCCGGGGACACCCGAGGGGGTCACCCCATCTAGGTGCTAGGTGCGTTTTCACCGTTCCCCTCAAAAAGCTGTCCGGAGCGTATCTGTGTGTGTGTGAGGGAGAGAGCGAGCTGCTCCAGGCATCTCACTGCTTTTCTAAACACCAACCCGCTGCGGCTTTTTTCAAACGCTGTTATTAAAACAACATTTAGGGAGTGTGCATAATTGTACAGTTAAAAGGCATGGCTGATGCCTCTCAGCCCAGAAGGTCGGATCAGGGTAGCAGCCCCCCGCCCTAAAAGATGGGGGAGGAGGGAAGACGGGGGGGGGGGGGGGGAGCTGAAGTTTGACTAAGGGTCTCTTAAAAAAAAAGAAAGAAGAGAAAGGCACTTGCAGGCTGACACAATGGTGAATCCGCCCTGACCCAACAATTAATCTTGGGAAGAGAATGTGACCAGATAGGGTGGGAAGCCAGTTCTCCGGGGAATCAGATGGGGGGGTGGGGAACAGGAGGAGGGAAGGGGGATTGATCTTGGGCCCCAGGCCTGCTACATCTTCTCTCAGTGGTTATCTTCCAGACAGGTGAAATACAGCCCTCCCCTGTCCCTTCCCCTTCTCTCCAAGGCCCAGATACTGCCTGCAAGGGGGCCTGCGGTCCCCATGTCCTCCCAGTGTCATGCAAACCCACTGCCTCAGTAACCATTTTTATGACAGGTTCACCTCTGCAGTTCCTGGGCACAGACCCTGAGGCATGGGGATATCCCAGATGGTGAAGGATCAGCTCCTGGGCCCTGAGCTGAGGGGTTTTGTGGGCTTGGTGTAGAACCAGAGTCCAGAAATCCCGTGCAGGTCATAGGTGATTGCTAGGAGACACTTGCAAGGGTGAGGTGATGCCAGGCAGATGCAGCATTGGAGACTTGGCTGTCTCCAGGTACTGGATGGTGCACCCAGAGCATCCCAGTTGTGATCTACAGCCAGACCTAAAACTGCCACAGCACACTGCTGGGACGTGCAATGCCCTAACAGTCCCTTGTGCTCACCCGTGAAAAGGCTGAGTGTTGCCCCTGGTTCGTGCCTGTCTGGCATAAAGGCAAGAGAACCCTCCCCAGTCCCGGCCCCTGCTCCCAGTCCTCCAGTGAGGGGTGCCTCTGCCTCCATTTGCAGCCCACGGCAAATGCTCCCCAGCAGCGTAAACCAAGACAGAGGGTCAGATGCCCTTGTCTGAATCAACTGACTTTAACCAGGCATTTTGAACCTGGTGATTTTCTTTCAAAAATAACTAAGAAAAGGCAGCCAGAGACAGAACAAGCTCTCACCAAGGATGTCTGGGTTCTTTTAATAAACCTTCCTCTAATTTCCATTCTCTCCCCAACCTACTGTATTGTCTTGCCCAGAAACTGACTCCTTCAAAGTAGGAAATCAGTCTATGATGGAGTTAATCACCAAATCGTGTGGGAACACATTTTAGCCAAGGCACCAAAGCCACTGTAACTGATACAGCACAGACCAGTCATTTCTGTTGTTTCCTTTGCTGGCATTTTAATGAAAAGGAAGTAGCCGTAATGCAATCCTTTTGGAGAAATCAACACTTTCCGCTGTTCGAAGCGAGGCAAGGAACCGAGCTGAGCTCGAGTGATTAGGGTTAGTTCCAGGAGGGTTACGTGCGTAGAGTCACGTGTGAACACAACCAGCCACTTGTCCTCATGGAAAGAACCAGAACTAGACCCAGTTTTCCATCTAGGATTATTTATAGCCTGTCCTACACATGTGTGACAATGCCTGTTGCCACTTACAAACAAAGAAGTCAAACTCACACTTGCATATTTGCATGGACGCTCCAGTTTCTTTGCTGGCACGTAAAGCCAAGATTTCAGCATCTCAGGGCCCCACGCTGTCCTGATTCGTCTGATTTCTAAGAAAAGGGTGTTAGTCTCACGTTCATTCCTCCAACGTTTACACAAAATCATGACTTGGAAAGCAGCATAATTTTTCATCATGCTTTAAAATATACTGTGATGGGCATGCGGTTATTTCACCATCTCTGTTATTAACATCAGCATTAATTAGCAGGCTTGGCTGATAGGAACTTGGCCCTGGGCAAAGGTCAGTGCCACCCCAGTGGTGGCCTGGGCCCCGCAGGTGGGAAGGCCCTGGACTGCAGGAGAGCTCTCGGGGCCAAGGCTGGGGAGTGGGGGACACCCGGATTGGGCAGCACCCGTCCTTATTCATGGCTTCTTTGGGGAGGAGGAGGAGGAGGGGAGAGGGAGGGGGAACTTTGGCACACGCCGTGCCCGGGGTCGGCAGGGCTGAAGAGAGCCCAACACACGAATAAACTACCCTCCTTCCCTCCCCCTGCAATCCTCAGGCACAAAAGTAGACCCAAATTATAAAAGCCTGTTCTGTGCATCAACAACAAAAAAAAAAGCCCCCTATTCTCCCCTGACTTTGTTCTTTTGATTTTTTATAGATCAAAGGCAGGATAGAGAAAAAAAAAAATTGGCAGGCGAAGATAGACATTGTTCTAGTGACAAGATGAGGGTCCCGAAAGGAGAATGCTTGCTCCATCGGAAGTGGCTGCGTGGCAAAGGGAGAAACCTCACTTTTCAAGCCCCTTTGCGAGGCATTGTCTTTGGGGCTGGCGCTGCTGCCATACAGTAGGGTCCCCATGGCAACGCAACCTGCTGCTGCTGCTGCTGCTGCTGCCCCTCTTCCAGAGTTGAAGGCACTGAAAGGCAGCTGAAGTGACTGGGCTTAAAGAGCAACAGAATAAACAATATTTTGATTCATTGGGAGAAGAGAGAGAGGCTCCCGCCCCCCCACCCCCGCCCCCCGACCCATGAATGCTGGCATTGTCCATGCTTTTCTGAATCTGATTTACCATATCATAACCCCTAGGAAGAAGAAAACATCAATATCCCGAAGGAATGGAGATGTTTCTATGGAAAACCTAGGAATTTTAGTCCATAACAGATCTGGTGTAAAAATCAAAGAGATCAAAGGCGGCGCTCCCAGGAGTATAGATGCGTCTCTGAATTAAAGATGGACGATGCAGACTACAAAGTACTTTTTTTCCACCCTTCTTTATTCAGGCCTCTGTTTCCATTTCAAGGGAGGCGCTGTCCCAACATCATATCTGAGCCCAGACAGTCACCGCGAACAATGCTCGCGAAGGGGGAGAAACGCTGAAGAAAGCAAATCATAACAACCATCCGGCCTCGCAGGATTGTTTCCATTACAAACCCGAGTGCAACAATTAATTACGAAATTGTAAAAAAAAAAAAAAAAAAAAAAAAAAAAAAAAAAAAAAAAAAGAAAAGAGAGAAAGAAGGGTGGGGGGGAGAGGCTCAAGTGAAGCGATTAATATAAATGGTAAAAACTGCGGGGGGTGGTGCTCGGGGCTCGGTGATTTGGGGGGCAGGTTGGCTGCTCTCTGCCACCTCCTGCATCCCAGCCCGGCGGACCCCCGGGCCCTCAGCACGTCCCTCTGGCCCCGGCGGTGCGGGGCGGGGGGGGGCCGGGCCGGGCCGGGCTGCTCTGGACGCAGGGTTTCGGTGCGGGGCGGAGGAGCGGGGCGGCCCCGACCCCCGCGGTTCTACCTGCGGCGGGTGGGGAGGCTCTGTCCGCGCAGGGGGCGCTTCCGCGGAGGGCGTCCGCGGACCGTGCGCGCCCGCTCAGCCCGGCGCTCCCGGTCAGGGCGTTGCGCTCTTGATCGATGAGCAGCTCCGAGGGTGGTGCCGGGTCTTCTCGGGTTGGCACCAGTCCACCGAGTGCCATAAAACAAAACAAAAACACATTTAAAACATGACGGGGGTAGTCAGCTCGCCTATCTACCAGCAGCCACTTCATCACGCACGGCCCGGATCCGCTGCGCAGCCGGAGCGACGCCGGAGACACGGCTGTCCCCTCGGGGTGCGGGTTACCCCCGCGTCCTCATCTCCCTGCAAAGCCACCCCTCCCGAAAGGTGAAGCTCTCCGTGCAGACACCCCTGGGCCTTTTTCCCGGGGGCTGGGAAGCGAGGGGGGGAGAAACCCGTTGTTTAGAGCCCAAGAAGATGAATATTAGAGAAGTCAATTAAGTTGTTTGGAAACACATGTAGAAAAAAAAAAAAAAGCGCTGGGACTAATGTTATGAAGAAAGCCAATTAAAATGGTTTGATAAGCATATGTATTAGCAACAAGTGTAGCACAGAGGTCAGAAACAACACTAAGTAAACAGAGTTGACAGAAGAGTGAATCTTTTGTGGCGGGTGCGCAGCTGTCCGGCCTCCCTTTGTCCGGCCGGAGGCTGGGTGCACGCTCCCTGCTGCCCTCTCCCCAACTCAATGCACAAAAACAGATTGGGATGTTCTGCATGCATAGGCAACATTGCAGCTCCAGTCCTCCCTTTTCTGTTCCTTCTTTAGGAGACAGGGCTCTCCAGACATTTTTTCCTGACAGTAACAAAGCGGGGCTGTAAAACAGTTCAGAATAGGAGGGGAGAAAGAAGAGAAAGGAGTCCCCGAGGGGGAAAAAAGCGCCATGTCACGGGACAAAAGAATAGGAAGTTGAAAATAGAAATAAAACTGAAAGCAAGAATTATCTTGTTAAACAGAGGTGCTTTTTGTCCAGAGTCGTCTTTGTGAAAGTTTTTAAAGTATCACGACGTGGAACAAGTGTGTAAGTCCCCACACATACTTCAGTCAGAGATTCATGAGCTTCCGAGAGCCTTGATGGCTTATTTATGTGTCAGCAAATTCTGCAGCTTAAATACGTTTTAAAAAACAGATTTAGGGTTAGTCGGAGTCCCGCAGACATGGCTTAAAACGTGCGGGGCGGGCAGGGGGATTCCTCCCAGGCCAGGGAAAGGAAATGAAAAGATCAAGAAGCAACGAGCCGGTTTCTTTTCATTTCAAGTCTGGAGAATAAACACAGGCCGGGCTGTGTTCTGCCGGCTCGGCCCCCCCTGCGCACACAGGCACTGGGTGCGAGTGCTTCAGGATGGGGCCGGGAACACCTCCGTTCCATGAACGAAAACAAACTTTTTCTGGCGGGCGAGGCGAGGTGCCAGGGCTGAGCTGCCGTCGGCCGGGCTGGGGGCTCGGGGTTGTCACCGAGGTATTTTTCTCCCTAGGGGAAATCAGATACGGTCGTGTGAAAACCCGTCACTTTCTCCGGCCACCTCTTTCCAAGGAAAGGAATCTCATTCAGGGAGCGATGCCGCACTTCTCACTCAGGCAAAGCCCCAGCACCTTCTACTCGCCTTTAGTTCTGCACTTGTCTTTCTTGGTTTAATGTCACTGGAGGGGGGGGGGGGGGGAAGAAAGTTTAAAAAGGGTAAACCAAAGTGAAGCCGGGAGCAGCAACAAAGCTCCAAGTCAAGCAAACACACTTCCTAACTAACTCGGCTCATCCTCTATGTCCAATATTGAGCTTTGCTCGCCTTTCCCGAGAAACCTTCTTGGAGCACCACTTCTGTTAAACCAGAGCTGACGGGGAAACCTCAGGAGAAAGAATACAACTGGGTTCCCAGGGACAACACGTGTTGCCCAATGTTGCCCAAATTGTCCGCAATATTGCCAGAGCAACTATGCGGCAAGTGGCTTTTGCAGTCCCCTGAGAAATTGATAGCTCTTGCGCCCTTCTGATCCTGGACTCTGGTTTAGTCAAGTTTCGGTTTGGAAAAGACAAATGCGAAAGCCTAGATTTTATGACTTCGGGATTTGAATATGAATCTTCGGTCTGGGCACAAGAACACACCAACCCACTGCAAATCAGAGGGGGAAAATCATTATAGCCTGTCATTGGAGTTGTTGTTCTGTCTTTGAAGCAGAGTCCAAGCGCAAACTTCTCTGATGAATCGAAGTCGTTAAATTTTAGTGCGGATGAGTTATGGCTTAGCTTCCAAAATAGTACAAATGTTTCATAAAAATCGTCTCATATGTGGCCTTTTAGAATTTTCTTGTTTCACCAGCGAAAATTAAATTTGGGACATCTCACCCTTTTCTAAATGCCACCTTCCCAGGACACTCAATTCGTTAACATTATCAATTTTCTCTTTCAAGTCCGTCATCCTTACGATTTAAGGAGACTCTTTGTCTTAAAGCAAACATTTTACAATCGGAAAAAGCCGACTCGAGTCACACTGCTGCGTAATTTCGGCAGCGTGGACAAACGGCCCCGGGGGCGTGTGCGCATCGCGCTAAAAGCCCGTCGATGAGACACGCGGGGCCCGGTCCCGCCGGCCGTGGCCGGGCGCGGGTGGGGGTGCGGGACCCCCCCGCTCTCTGCCCAGGTGCGAACCCCGGGCGCGGCTGCTCCCGCGGGCTCTGCCCGGCCGGCGGCGGGTCGGGTGGCGATCGTGGGACCGCCGTGGGGCGGGTGCGCGTGTGCGTGTGCGCCAGGGTCAGCTCACACCCGCGCTCAGCCGGCCGGGAACTCGCCTGGCACTTCCGAGCGCGGCCGGCCCCGGGGCGAGGCACCTTCCCCGGCGCTTCGCCCGCTCCCCCCTTCCCGCCCGGGGAGCAGCCGGGAACGCTGGGGTAGTTTCGACATGAATTTCAGTGAAACCAGATGCCAGTGTCTAAATTAATACTAGTGTTTTGCAGATTCTATAACCATTAAAGCATCGAATTAATTAAGTTCTGTGGCTTTCTTTAAGTCGAATGCTATCGCTTTATTCCCATCGATGGGAGGCGGGTCAGCGCACTCGGGCACAGTCATCAGATACTTTCCAGAAGTTTATCTGTACATCAGAACACGTTCTGAAACGATTCCAGGAACACTCTGCTTCTTATCCATGAAGCCTGCAAGCTTTGGAGAGTACGGTATAAATAGCGCGGACAAGCATGTAATTGCAGCAGAGTAGACCCCAACCCTCCCAACTTGGGCATTTGAAGGAGTATTTGGACTTTTTTTTTTTTTTTTTTTTTTTTGGTTGGTGGAGGCTTGGAGCTCTTTTAAACTTTTGTTTATCTGAGATTTTTGTGGATTTTTGTTTTGTTTTGTGTTTGTTTGGTTTTTTTTTTTTTTTTTTTTTCTTGAGATGCACTTTCCTGTAACCCCACCCCATCACAGCTAGGTAAAGTCAACAGGCAGGGTCTAAATTACAAATATTTTAATGGGAGAGGGATTGGCTGGGGACTTCTCTCGTTCACCCCCTTGCAAACAAAAAATAAAAAGTTTCCTAGAGCACAGGAAAGCCCTGATGACCTTACAATTCACCCCGCACATTAAAACAGTGGTTTGCACGGCTGCCTGCCTGAGAAGAAAAAGCAATAGACTTAAGAGGAAATTGAAACAAGGACATTTCTGCTGAGATCGGAGTTGGTCTGGTACATCCTTTGGATCAGATCAAGACAACTGGGTTTGATTTTGCTTGGCTTTACGGGGAACGCTGGGAAGAGAAAACCGCATCAAGGTGGGGCCCAGGGCTTCAGAAGTGAGCAGCTGATGAGCTCTTCTCTCTACACCACAGCGGTGCCTTACGCTTAGCAGAAAAGGCAGGTACAGCTGAGCCCTGCTCCTGGCTTTTGCACCACATGCCAATACCAGAGGAGGAGCACCCCTCTGAACGGGCTGCGGATCTCTTTGCGCACTCACCCCCCGGCTCCCTGGGGCCACGAGTGGACCCCGTGTCCCGACCCCTCTTCCGCCTCCTCCCGCGGAGCTTCAAAGGCTGTCCTTCTGCGGGGGCTTCCGCCGGCCCTGGCCACTGCCTGCTCGCCCTGAAATAGCAATCCCATCTGGCGCAGGGGGGGTCTCGCCGCCAGGTTTCCTCCTCTGAGAGGAGCTGCGCCCTGCAAAGTGTCGTTATAAGGGCAGAACAAAACAGTAAACTTTGGCAGAGCCCTTCAGGGGAGAAAACGGCAGGTTAAAAGACAGGCGAGAAGCAGAGGCAGGGTTTCTCTGGCTGCTGGAGATCACAAGGAGAGGGGTGCCTTTTCAGCAGACTTTCAGAGAAACCAAAGGGATGGAGAAACTCGCTGCGTAGGACACTTCAGTACCGGGTAGCTGTGTGCAGCAGCGCCTGAGCAGCGGGAATGACGGCGCAGCAATTTAGGCTTTATTTCTCCCATGCTTAATCCCACGATTACCATTACCCCTGCATGCCTTCCCCTGCGTGTCCTCAATTAATAAAAGCGGGGAAAAAAAAAAGAAAAAAAGAAAAAAAAGAAAGAAGATAACTGTACCAGAGGCCTTTGAAAAGTTGAGCGCATCCAGGGGTTGCCGTTAGGTACAACGCTTCGCGCCGCCTTGCTCGCCCGGGCTGGGGCCGGCCCGGCCCCCTGCGCGCCCGCGGAAGGGCAGCGCGGAGCGCCCCGCGCGGCGTGGCGGCCTCCCCGGTAGCGCCTCTCACCTCCACCCCGACATTACGTCTATCGCGACACGAGTCGGGCCGCGCGAGCGCGACACCCGCCTGCGGGGCCCAGGGGGAAAGGCGGAGACTGCTCTGGTCCAGGGCGATTCCCCCGAGATCCTCTGAAGGGGTTCCCAGGGGTTTTCTGGCATCGCATGGCCAGACCTGGGGCTGGGGCTCGGCCGAGCTCACCGAGACGCTCTCAGGAATGTAAATATTTCAATCTTTCCTATGAGAAAAAAGAAAACCCTGTCCGGGATAAGTCCCTGAGCGGGAGTTTGCTGATCACGTCCAGTCCCTCTCCGCAACCACATCCCCTCGCTAAGGGACATCGGCGGGCTCTGAGGGTAAAAGGAGGAACGACTTCATGGCCAAGGGTCACATTTCTGGTAGCAAAGTGCTGTTAACGTTTTAACTACGTTAAAAATCCCCTCCATTAAAGGATGTAGTTTATTGGTATAATGCAAGTGTATTTCAAAGAAATCAAATATCCAGAGTTAATCAATATTCAGACACTCGAGGCTACAAAGCTAGGTGAAAACAAAGCCTTTTTCAGCAGAGTAGCAGTAATGTGCAGCACCTGAAGTAAGTCACTGCTGGGGAGCTCTGTCAGACACTACTAATTAACCTACTTTTCAACTGAGTTGATGTCAACTTTTTGTAAGTGAGGAGAGAGACAGGCTTTTCCTCAGATTTCATCCTTGCCCGTCACGGCCCTTCACCACGCCTCCCACCCGTGGGGTACCCCGACTCTGCTGCTGTGGATCTGCCACAGGGGTCTGGGCCGCCCCAGCAGTGAGATCCCCCATTTGCTCTTGGGGCTGGGCAGCATCAGTTAGACAATCTACATGGTATTTTACTTTTAATTTTTAACGATCTTTGGATCATTCTAGCACAGCACTGATTACAATGACTTTTTTTTTTTTTTCCCCAGGAGTGACCCTCTGCCTCCTAAACATTACAGGGCAGTGAGTGGTCCAGCACAACCCCCCTTTAACCCTCAGACTTTCAGTAAAGAAGTCATTCTCCATGTGGGAAAACAAGTCCCTTTTCCAGGGGGGTATAACCGGTGCTGTTTGTTTTACTTTAAGAAACTCATCAGAGAAGGAAGACAATACCAAATTGTCCTCTACTCACCCAGGAGCACCTCTCAGGGATTACTTTAATCCAACAACACAAAAACATCCTAAATAGTGCCCCCAACCAAACCAAAACCCCTACATTTCTCATACACAACCAAATAAGAGAAGACCTAGTCTGTCTTTCTACCACATCATTCCTAAAACAACAGCCCACCCCCTCTAATTTTACCCAGCCCTTTAATTGGGTACAAACTTGTGCCAATTTATAGCACCTGTAGGTCTGGCCCATGGCTATATATATGAGAGTGCTACTTTCTCCTTCTGAATGCTCCTGCTAAAGGAGACCTGGAAGGTTACTGGTAGGTAGCTCAGACCTGAGCTATAAATAAAGGAAAATTAGGAGATTGTACAAGAAATCAGTAACTTTGATCACATCTCTAGAGCATGATTTGTGAGGAAAGATAGCACAAAAAAGATTTAGTGTGGGGAGGTCAAATCTTAGAAGATCCTTTGAATACAGAAAAAACTATTGGTAAGTAAAAGCACTGTGCCTGTTTTCTCCATAGTAGACAGCAGAAGAGAGAGTGGGTTTAAATTGCAGCAAAGGGGGTTTGGGGTAGAGGTAGATCAAGGTCTCTAGCTGCAGGGAGAGCTGAGTGCTGGAAATGACCTAGGGAGCTTTTTGGGTGCCTGTCCATAGGGGAGAAGCCAGACAAGCCTCTGCTAGGGATAACGTGAGTGGGGGGATCCTGCCTTGAGACAGAAGAGTCATTTGTCAATATTTTTAATTATATCCCATATATTTTAGGTGAGAGAAATGTTTGGCACTAAAGAAAAACAAAGTGAAATAACTCAATCTTATAACGTCAGTATGCTCAAGGGGAAGAAGCTCAGACTGCTTACAGGTTCTCTGACATTGCTCCCAGTGAGTGGGACCAGTTTTGAGGATACTAAGACAGACTTTGGCAGCAGAGGGAGTATTTTAAGTATTTCATTATGTACTTACCATATTAAGCAATAAAGGATAAGCCAAGTGAAAGGGTGGAATTTGCAAGGTGGGAGGACTGGGTACTGCAACTCCAACTAGGAGTTGGAGGTATAAGGTTCCCCCACTAATGTGAGCATCCCTGAGGTTGTTTTGGACCGCATCCTGAGATGCAGGGACATTCCTAGCTTAAGAAACCCTTTTACTATGGAAGTGACTGCTTTCTCAAAGTAGTAGGGATCTAACTTTTGAAATCAGCATGGGTGCTAATAGTTCTGAATGTCAGTGCAAGTATTTTAAATTGAAATGTCCAAGCCTCTTAATTTATTTCTTCTACACACCTGTGGTGGTGCAGCCCCCTGCCACTTTGCAATCCCAACATTGTTTTGGTGACAGGTGTGGTGAGTTGGGTCAATCTGGCATTTTCTTGTCTTGGTTACAGGTGCAGTGAGTTGGGATGATCAGTTGCTCCCTAACCCAACTGGAAACTCCTGCTGCCTGGATCTAGCTTGATCTGGAAGGTACCAGAATTACCTGACAAGAATTATGGCCTGAATGAAGCACTGACCAGTCAATCATCTTGCAATCCTGTAAATAGTGAGAGCCTTTGTGCTCTCTGGGATCATGGTGGGTTGTGACTCAGTATCTCCCCCTGAGCTGGGATGCCTCTCAGGGCAGATTTTATGAGGATTCAAGGATTGTCTGCTGATAGATGCTGATGAAGGAAACTGGTTCAAAGATCATCTGCTGACATATGCTGATGAAGGAAAAAGTGAGTAATTGGAACTTGATTTCTCAGTGTATGGGAGGAAGTGTGCAAGGGGTGGTGAGAAATACGGAGGGAGCTATTTCTAATGGAAAGCAGAACACAACTCTACAGTGCTCTTCCCTGGAATTTAGTTGTCATCCAGGTGTTTCCCATGAGCAATAACATTCCAGATATATCCACCTGGTAGCACTGGGTACAGCTTTAGAGTTTAAAATGATTTTTTGTTTATATGAAACTGAAAACATTCTTTCTACTGGGAGACAAGCTGTTTGGTGAAGAACTCCCACTCTTTCCTCTGCTTTGATTGAAGCTTTTTTCATTTACTTAACATGCTTATGGAAATAATTTGCAAACATATTGTATCTTTTAAAGTTTGAGATATTGTGCCATTTGTTCTTATGCAGACTCTTAAGTGAAGTCATTGTGGGGGTTCTGCTTAAACTGTGGACATGAAGAAAGCTTCATGTATTTCACGGGTTGGTGGGCATGGATTTTGCTACACCATTTCCCCTCCTGTTTGTTGCACAATTTTGTTATTTTTTTTAAATGATGTTAATGCACAAAGTTATTGCATAACAATGCATTATTGCCATTTTGGGTTTGAGGGAAGCTGAAATAAGCTGTAGGGAAGAACAACCAACCCTGTGTACTTTAACAGATTGCTAATTCAGAAGCAAAATAATAGATTGGGAGGAATGTTGTATAAAATAAATACCATATGCATGACTCATCAGCATGTTGTTTCTTTTCACATTTAATTATATCAAGGCTTTAAGATCTGTCATTTACCTTAAGCTACCAGCAAACACTCGGCTTATTTAACAAACTGCAGTAGAATTTACGGATTTCAGTCCCATTTGCTCCATGAAAGTATCCAGGACTCTAGGTTTGTGACAGAAAAAACAAACTTTACCTGTGATAATTTCATTTTGAAAAGTTTGCCATGCATATGTTTTAACAAGGTAAACACAAGCGTGAGCAGTGTGGCAATTACGATGCCAGTCATTTATATTGAATAGGTCGTTTAGAATGGGGTTCTGGCAAGTGTAAATGTCTGCCATGCCGCTTACAGCTTCTCTTGGGCACAATAAGATTTGTGAAAATGTTTTCTACTTGGTGTTTCTTGAACAAACATTTTCCTTAGCGAAGGCAAGGATGTGTGTCTTTTTCTTGTTTGTTCTCCCTGAGCACAGATGACAACATAATTATTACATGCAAGGTAGTCGTGGTGTTGAGGGACTTTCAGCGTATTTGTGATTTTTCTCTTAATTTTTTTCTTCCTCTGGCTAAAATTTTTCAGAAATGTATTAATTGTCTGTATAACTCGTATATAAAACCTACAATTAATGAAATTACTATTATTATGGAGGATGGATACTGACATTTTTGCTTTCATGTACCAAGAACTTATTTGTTTTCTTGTTGATCTTATGAAATCTTATAGCTTTCTGACTAGGAAATAGTCCTGCAGTTTGGATTTTGCCTGCACAGACACCCACAGGAAGGGGTTTGTTGTGTGTGTTTGGTTTTTTTGGTGGATAAGTACTCTTATGTGACAAAGCTGAAAATCTGCTGTGCTGTTATTTGTGCAAAAATTGGCAGATTTACACATGATACAGGATGGTACTCTGTGTAGCTGGGAATAGGATTCCTCAACCTCTCTACTACTACCTATCATAAGTTGTTAAATAAGATTGTCTGAACATGTTCATCACCAAAGATATAATTGTGGGAATCTGAAGATATAAAAAGGAGAAACTTCCTTTCTGTGTTTAATCTACAAATTGTAGAGAACTCTGGTTAGAAAGACTGTGCAGCAAGAGCTCTCTCCTAATACAGTGCAACGTCACCCTGAGGTGCTGCAAGTAGCTGGGGCAAAAGCCTTGGTTTACATAGATAGGTTTGGCAGCTCGGTTTCAGGCCACCATCAGCCATCCCACTGTAGTAGAAGCAGTAATCATGCCCAGTGCTTCTCATGTGCTACTGCTCCCATGAACTCAAAGAAGTCCAACCTCTAGGGCAAATATTCTACCTGATGTTCCCTGGTGTCCCAGCCTCTGAAAACCCAGAGGGCAAACAAAGATGATGCATGCTGTGATGAAATCACTAGAGAGGAGATGGGAAAGGGCTTGTGCCTTGTGCAATCATACAGTCATGATGAGGATCATGGCATAGGCTGCAAGCTGGAGCTTGGGCATGCTCCTGGGTTCCACAGGCTGCAAACAGCAGCTTGTCCTTTCCAGGCTTTTCTCCTGACTCTGAGGCTGATAACCAGTTTGGTAAAGAGCAGGCAACCTCTTTTGACAAATCACTGTAAATCAGTATACGTCAAAAGTTAGTGGTGAAAGACTGATCGCTGAGAGCACTGTGGCAAAAAAGATACAGCAGAATTCCTGGGCTAACTGCATTTAGACAGTTTGTAAAGAGGGGGGAGTCATGAGTAGTAGGAGTTCAGCAAAGAACTTATTTTGACAATTATTGTCTCAGGTCCATACACACCACAGATGTAGCTAAAAGCAACCACTGCAAATCCCAACGCACAATTACCGCAGACTCTTGTGGTGAGGTGCATTTGTATGGATGCTTATGGTTTTTGAGCTGCTGTTGGCTTCTGTGCTGTGTGAAGCTGAGGTTGTTGGGAGGGCGGGGGGGAAAAAGTAGCTGGTACATCTGGTTCTGTTAAAACGCTGGTGATGGCTGGTGCAAACAGCCTTGCTGACACCTGCACAGTTAATCTTGTCCTGCAAGGGCTGGTTCACTTTACTTTCTGATCCACAGATTGAGACTGGCTGTTCAAGTATTTACACTCAGTTATGCATCTGCTGCTGGGCAAGGAGGGAAAATAGGTGCTTGCTGCTATGTCAGACATACAGGTTTGCTGATTGCCTCCTTGTTCCTTTAGTGGCCGTGGCACTGGATACAATGACTTCATTTAAAAAAAAAGCAAAGTTTTTAGTAATGTAATGCCTGGATGCTTGAATGGTTTGTGGTGTTCTCTATAGCTCGTACTGGCTGGTCTGTTCCTTACTGTTTGGGGCAGAGGACAAGGCAGAAGGTCTTTTCTAGATAGCAAGGTACTCCTAACAGGATTTCACTGGGAATTCCTGTACTTCGCATACGTTGGCTCTTCAATGAATTTTTGCTTGACTTACTCTTGCTCTACATTCAATACTTTCAGGGAGAGGGGCCATGCCCTAGTTCTTTAGGGAAAGATGTCTTTTTTTCTTCTTTTTGGGCACATTGTACCTTTTCTTAAACCTTAGAGGCAATCTTCCGGTTACTTTGTTGCCCTTGTCTTGCTCGGATCAGCTTCCTTCGCTGTGGTGAAAAACTGTGGATTTGATCCAGTTATTTTTGCTTCAGCTTGCACACACTTTTTTGAGTGTTACTGAGTGTATCATTCCTTGCATTAGATCAGATACCAAAATATTTTTTTCTGAACATCAGGTATATGTAGAGGCAATGAGATAAATTTCCAGACCAAAGATTTCTGATATTGTAGAGGCCTCTAATTTCAGATCACTGTCACACTGGTGAATAACAAGGACTTCAGATTTATATGTAGCAGAGGAAAAAAAAAGAGCCTCTAGATATGATATGTCTGGCCTAATTCTAGTATGGTCCAGTGAGCTGTGCAGCGTTCTGCTTGATTTACCTTGATGTAAACAGTGTCTGATCTCCTCTCCCATATCGGTCTCGTTCCCCCCTCCTTAGGTACGGAAATCAGGAGAATTTTTGATCCCTGTAGTCAGAGCAGTGGCCTGGCCTCCTGCAACTTGTTTTATTTGAGGGACTCCCCAGCCAAGTCTCCTGTGTTCAATTGGATGCTGCTGCTTCCAGGATGTGCTGTTCGTGTTCACCCTGCTGTGCTGGCACTTCTCTGCATGCCTTTAGTATGTCTGTGATGTTACGAATACCCCAAGATATATGGATAGCCTTTATCACAGTTTGCTTGAATTCCTTTATTTTTAATGGATCACTTAGATCTAATAAAACCACTTGTTTTCACCTAAATCGTAGACCGGAATGCCTCTCTTGGCCTTTTGGCTGTTTGCTTGTTGGTGTGTGTGTAAAGTGCAGAGTGTTTTGTGGAAATTCAGTACTGCAGGAAGAAAATACCTTTCAGATGCGCTTTCACAAAAAAAAGTTTCTCATTATTATCCAACATTATGCATAGTTATGGTATTCAGATTTAATTACATACAGAATAAATATAACGCAGACCCCAAACTGGTGAGATCAGCTTTCAATCACAGCAGGCCATAAGCTCTAGTAATTAACCATACCTCCACAAACCATCCCCACTAATAAATCCAGGGAAAAAAACACAGCAGAGGAAAAAAAGGAGAAATGAAAAATAAGAGATTTTATAGCAAAGGGCCAAACAGCACCCTGATGTATACACAATGTATCCCTCAGAAAACATACAGTGGTAAAGCATTTGTTTTCCAAACTGAAGTGCCTGAAGCTGGGGATCCGTAAGCGAGAGCTGAGGTCTGTATTTAAGTCAGCATTTCTTTGAAATGAAGATGTGTTGGAGAGCTGAGTAGGAAGGCTGTGTGGTGACTCAACTCCCTGTCCCTTCATCCATCAGTCCCTGAAGCTCCTTGGGGGACCATGGAAGATGAAGAGCCATGGAGGTAGCTAGCAGGTTGTGTGAGCAAAGGGCTTTGAGGAGCTGGCTCAAGGTAAGGAGGTCTGGACTGCCCTGACCTAATGTGGGGGCTGGCAGCACCACTGCAAAGCCTGGGTCAAGAGACAGAGTAAATATGGACTGTCATCTCCTGTGTGGGATGCTAGGGCTTCACATGAAACATCACGTTGCTTTTCAGTGGTGGTTAAAATTTTCCACTCTGCTTTTGATGTGGTGCACACAGCCTTTGAAAGTCCCCAAACTGGAGTCTTAACAAAAGGGATATAAAGCAAGCAGTCATTCTTCAGTTAAAACCAAAAAAACTAAAGAAATTCTAAATGAAACAATGGCAATTGTAGAAAGATCACCTGTTTCATTCCAGTCAGGCCCCCAGAGATATTAAACACACTTACTTCACAGACTTAATTGCCTCAGGATGAGGCAATCCTGTATATCTTTTTTAGAACCATTAATAACCTACTTCACCTGATTGCAGCAAGTATTTTATTAGAGGATTTGTCAAATGGTAAATGCAAGGACTTTATGCACAGATAAACAACAAAAATTGACCAAATTTAGCCTCCACTTACAGCTAAAGCTCATTTTTATTTTAATCTTCCATTTAATTTGAAACTTAATAGCTTTTCAAAAATTAAACCTACGTGATTTTCCTACAACACTTATTTTGATTAAATCAAATATGCTCATTTCTACAATGCTCAGTGCCTTGTTATCGAGTATTGTTGAACGTGTGCAATTTTATATCCACTCTTTATTTCTGGCATGATACAGAAACAAGCAGAAATTCTTAGAAGACAATGTGAAACTAGCTGTTCACAATTTATATATGTAGATAAATGTATCTCAATTTGAGGACAAGTGTGGAGTGCTGCCCTTCAGAAGAAGTCAAGGCATGTACGCAATAGAAATGTCTGCCTGGTTACCAGCATTGCAGAAAAGGGTCTGCAAATTTTAGGGGGGTTTGGTCAAAACATAAAATAATGCAATGATGCTGCAAAAAACAAAGCTGCCCTCCCAGTGGGATCTGATGTTTCTAGCAGGTGATGTGTCTGTCTGCAAGGGGAGGTCGCTGCTGCACGGCATCCAGCCCTGGTTGGCCATGCGAAGAGAGGGAAGCAAATGGGTGGGAATCCAGAGAACAGCAAGCAAAAGCAGGGACCTAGGAAATGTCACTTACAATGAAAGGTTGTAATAATTTGCTTCCTTTAATATTAAAAGGAGCAGAATGAGAGAGCTTATTGGTGTTTTGGGACAGAGAGGTTATAAAAAAAAGGCTACTTCTGTGTAGCCATTATTCAAAATTGGCTGATATTTACAGGAAGAAAAGATTAAGTTGGATATTAAGGTACAATTTCTAGCTGCTGGGATGGTGAAACAGGGAACAGCCTATCAGGATATGTATAGAAACCTCCTTGATGGAAATTTGAAAATCCAAGTCAGCTTCTGTTTGGAGCCAGACCATCCAGCTCCTGCTCTGGGGCTGGCCTGGTCTCTTGCACTGCTCCTCAGCTCTCTGTTCATGTGGGTCTGTCCTACAGCAAGGTCAGGCAAACACGGCTGCAATGCAGCAGAGAAATTTCTGTAAAATGGGGGACTGTATCTGATCCTTGGATTGCAATACATGTATCTGGCTGGGAGTTAAGACATGGATTGAGGATGATGTCTGTCTCCCCTACTCTACAGAGAGCTAATGCATCTACTGAAGCTGCTTTTTAAAAATAACTTAAATTTACACTGCCATATTTTTTTTTATTGAAATAAACAAAAAAGATAGCATGGCTTTGGCACTGCCTGCCTCATCCCTAACTATTTTCATCTAAAATACCACTGTGGTGCCTCATAGCATCTGTAATTTACTGTCTCACATTGCCACCCTTTGCAAGGTCAGCCTGCATCCCTCATGGAGCTCTGCACCCTGGAACTCCTTCTGTCTTCTGATAGGGAATATAGTGGGAAAAGTGGAAATTGGAAAGAAGGTGGAATGGGAAATAAAGCTCTAAGAATACAACATTGGCTTTTCTTAGTACTGTTATTTTGGTTTTCAGCTGAAATACACGTTAATAAAAAAAGTTATAAAAGGTAGGAATATTTCTGTGGCTATTGAAATCAGTGTTCTGATATACCTGCAGATTCAGAGAACTTTCTTGTGTGTGTTTGAATGGAAGCCCAAGAAGAGGCTACAAAAAAGGAAGTTTCTACTACAGAAATAGGATTTCCTTATGAAATACATTGACTTATTCTGCTGCTGTGTATTGATGACTAAGAACATTGTGGAAGATTAGAACCGGTTATAAAACCTGTGTTGGTGAAGATTAAAGATCCCCTTTAATTTCTGATGAATTTTTCTAAAAGGAAAATATCATGTCTCAACAGTAGATTCTGGATATCTGCTTGCTCTTTGGTGAAGAGACACAGACACAGGGACTCTTCAACTACATACTGTCTGTATTCTGAGGAGAGTTCATCAAACTCCACCCTTGGACTAGATGACCAAAGGAGGAAGATATTTTCATGTACGAAATGCGCTTTAGTCCTAAGCTTCTCCTGAAGCTTCTAAATCTCAATTAGAAATCTAACCTCAGGCACCATTAATGTATTTCTTTTTCAAAATCATCTTTATTGCATTAAAATGAGATAGGTTATGTGCACTTAGACTGTAAGGGGAATGTGATGAAGAGAGGAAAATCAGCCTTTAATATTAGCATATCATCAGTCACCAACTTAATAGCATTCATATTTCAGTGATAAAAATTCAACTGCTTCCAGTGCAGGATGGTGCTTTACCAGTCAACAGAAGCCAACTAGCTGCATCCCGCAGGTGGCCAGCTCTGCTCTGTTTTTCTTGCAAATAGGGTTGTTCCTTAATTTTCTCCAGGAATTGTTCTTAATGTTAAAGGACATTCACTTCCCTAGGAGGTGTCCTAACTGCTAGGCTCCTGAACTGTGTCTAGACTTGGACTCCCTTTTGGGTTATTTTTTACTTTCTAATAAATGTTCATGTTTTCTGACTTGCGCCACATCTTCAGCAAGAAGGATAGAGAATACCACGGTTCAGAGGGGTTTGTAGGTAGGCTGTTCTCACATCCTCTGCTTACCAGGCTTCCAACTCATCACCCGTTGGCAGGTAGGATTTGAACCTGATCTCTTCAACTTTCAGGCTGAGCATCTTCTAGGATGTTACCTCCTCAGAGCCCCAGACAGAATCTAGCCGTGTGTTGAAATCAAGCTGCTGCAGTCACTGAACATTGTGGAGGGCTCAAGCCTGGTTAATCTGTGCTCTGCAAATGCCAGCTCCCCTCGCTGGGGAAGGAATGACTGGTTTCAGTATCTCCACCGGACTTAGGAATGGGAGTGGTGCCAAACTGCTTGTCATTAGATGAAAACACAAAGAAGTTCTGTCTGTGTTCAGACAGACACTTTCCAAGTAATTTATTACTTTTTTTTAAAGGTACACAAAAAACATACAAGTTGGAACACTTGATAGCAACTCTGCAGAGGTTTTTACAACTCTTGGCTTGTGGGTGTTTACATTCTGTTTAAGACTCATTTTAGGTGATTTATATTCTGTTTGGATCTGGGCCCGAGGTATCAACAATAAGCTTATCATTTTACAGAAGTATTCTCTGCAGTAAGATTCTGACCTGCTACTGTCTGGGGACTTAGCTTTCTACGGGAACATTAGCTTTGATAGAAAACTAGGTGTTTTCTTCCCTTAATGAACTGGATCATAAAGCTATAGGACTGGAGAAGACCTCAAGAGGTGAGCCAGTCAATCCTCCATTCCTATCTATAGCTAAACCCGTGTCTTTTGTGTTGGTGTTGGACTGTACATAGGAGACAGGGAATAAGGAAAGAAGTCTGGAGAATAAATAGCATCAATTCCTTTTCTAGTTTAGGATCCAGGAAGGGAGAGTAAGTGACTGGGGTATGAAAGTTGTAGTTTAAAATTATACTTTAAGGTGTATTTCTGTGTCTAAGGAAGCACGCTCTTAAGAGCCTCAGTATACTACTAGTTGTAAATGATATCTCTAAAAGCGCTACTCCTCCTACTATTTCACCCACCTAAGTGTCCCTTCTCATTTTGCTGTGGTTGCTGCTTGGCAGTAATGATGACAGAAAGCCTCTGGCTTATTGCTTTCTATGACTTCACATAGTGCTAGTTCTTTTGGCTCTGCTAAATTCTGAGATGTTTTGCCATAGCTTCAAGTTTAAATAATTGTAGTCATTGCCGGATGAAAACCCCTCCATCCTGATTGGGCACTTCAACCCTGTTTATAGCTCAGCTGGTAGAATATGCTGTTTGAAGTCAACTTGAATGGTGAGCTCTTAGACAATGACTGGCTTATCCTCTCAGGTGTGCAGTACTGCATGAGCAGCATTTCATGAACTCTATGTATGGGAAGCAGGAGAAACATGAAGTCGTACCCATTCTGTAGGCAGACGTGTATAGGATCCCCTTCTCTTCAAGGAGATAGAGAACAGATGAGGAGAAGACAGAGAAAAAAAAAAAGGAAAGATAAGTTTTCATGTAAGACTTCCCTGTATGGAGATTAGGGACTTTTGTTTTCTTTTGCAAATGGTTTTGGTGTCAGCGTGTGGATGGTTTTCGTGGTACAGAGCTGGAAAAGCATTTGAAATGTACAGGGGAAAACTAAAGCAAAGTCCCAGAAGAGAGTTGCAGTTATTCAGGAAAGTAATCAAGACTACTCTTGCAGAAATACCAGTTTCTGCCCAATAAAATTACCTCCCTTGCTTTTAAGAAGTATTTGTGGTGTTCTTTGTCAATAGAAAAATATTTATTTTTCTAAAAAGAAGTCTTTTTCCATAAATTCTGGATAATAGAGTTCTGAAGTCCTCCAGGTACTCTAGGAATGCAGCACACCCAGATGTGCTCAGTTCTGTCCTACCATCTTTGTGGACTGGAAATTTTTCTCTATTGTAACATTGGTTTCACAATAGAAAAGAAAAAACTAACTCATTTTTTGTTTTGAGTCTAAGACACTGAGAGCTTAATACAAACTGGTCTGTATGGATTTTTAATAAGGGCTGGTAGATATTCATGGTCTGAGTTTCCCAGCTCTGCTGAGCACCTCATCAAAGCTTTAATCAAAATCATTGCATTCTGCAATCTTTATTTTATGTACCTCTGGTTTACTGCCACCTCCTGTCAAGCAGACAGAAATAGCCCATTAAAGTTCTCCTCTGAGGTCTTCATTTATAATAATAATGAAAAGATAAAAAATATGCATTCAGGTACATCCTTCTAAGAATGATAACAATACTTTGTAGACCTCCTTAACTAGTGAATCAAATTTCTCCTCCCAAGTAAATAGAAATCACACAGGAACTACCCAAAACTCTTACCTTTTACAGGTACAGTTGAATGAACTCGTACCACAAATACAGAGGTCAGCAATCTACCGTTCTCTAACCTGTTAGCCCATTCCTTCCCCCACTGAGCTGAGTCCTAAAGATGATTTTTTTGTGACAGTCATGACCAACATCTTAATTTTTGGTCTTGGAGCTGATTTTATTTTGATAAAATTATCTGACATAGTCATATACATATATATTCTAAGCTGGAACATATTAACTTAATGCCAATGTTTTAGTTTTCAGAAAATTGCTTTATTTCATGCAAATTATGACTTCTTTCTGCTTGAATATTAAATCCAAAAGCAAGTAGATGATCTCTGTCTACTTATACAAGAGTTCTGTGAGAAACATAATTGTTCTTAGTGTTTGTTTGGAATATTTTTCTTTGCTGTGGAAAGGAGTGGGGAAAGACAATTAGTATATTAATTTTCTAGACTTAATATACTCCCTTCGAGAGAAAGTAAGTCCTTCTTTTGGGACAAAAAAACCTGTTCTGAATATTTCCTCTTACTGACCAGGGAAAGCACTTCCGTTGCCTGTGAAGGGATTTGTTCAATTCTTCCAAGAAATCATAAATCATCATTGTTCGTTGTTTGTGTGAAAATACACGTTGAAGCATTGCCTTCAACAAGCTCTGACGAGACTAATCTTAACTTCTGTTTTCTTCATGGTGCCCTTTTGCTTAATGAATATGTGAAGATATCAGCAGGATTGCTGTGGAAGCAGATGTCATGATAGTTTTAGTATACAGATAGCATATAGCCCTCTCTTATTTGTAACTGGCATTGATGAGTTCTCAATTCGTTTGGCTTGGCACCAACATATCTGAACAAGACAGAAATGATGTGCCTAGGTTAGGTCAAATGAGAAGATGTGGGAGGTGAAATCTCAGGCGACTCCATCAGTTAGTACAGCGTGACCCATTGTGTTCCCCAAATCTTATGCCTGGTGGTAGCAAAGGTTACTACTAAATCTTGTCGTGACTTCAATTTATGTGACATCTCAACCAAGACTAGTCTGTAATAGAAATAAAAAGAGTAGAAATTGTAAGAATTGCAGAAAAAAACCCCAGAAGCTTTTCTTGAAATTTTTTTTAAAGATATGAACATTGCTGGTTTTGTCTCTTGGCAGGAGGTACTTGTTAGATAATAGGTTTTTGTCATAAAAGGCTAGTACTGTAGTAGCTTTTTAAATTTCTACTTGGCAGAGGAAGGATGCTGTTTTCTTTTTTGCTTTTACAGTCATAACAACTATTTGCATTTATGCACTTAATAGTTTTGCCATTGTGGTACTGGATTAGTTCGATATTGACCTGTGGAACTTCAAGCCACTGAAATATTAGGACAGGGTCTCCAATTTCTAAACAAGATTGGTTGCTATGAGCAGATGAGGTGATTCTCTGTGTTCATCAGACCTGTGTTGGGAATGTTGTTGCTCAGGTGGTGTTTCTTGGCTCCTGAATCCTGAGCTACATCTGAAGAAGTATTGCTTTTTCTCCTCAGTGTTGTGTTGAGAGTAATGCTTGATGATTTTAGTACAATACAGTGTTTAAAACAGGAATGCTAGCTCCTTTCACCTTCTTGACTGGCTGATACTGTTCTTCATGGTCTAATTCAGCTTATTTAATCAGCACAATATTATCAATTGCATATTATCTGTATGTTTGGAATGTTCTTTTAAAAACTATTTGACATACTGTGGCACCTTTATAGAAGAGAATATGCATATAAAATCACTGAGCACCAGCTATTAAAACACATTAACATTAATTCACTATCTTATTACATTCAAGAATGGAAGGGCTCAAGTGAAGTCAGTTGATAGTTCATAATCACCCAAAGTAAACAATTTTCTACACAGTATGTAGTTAAGTTGTGAAACTTTTTGCCACAGGATGTTAAGATGTTATACGAGTTGAACAAATGATTGGACAATTTAATAGAAGAAAACACTATCAAGAGCGAGAAACACTTGTTTCAGTGTTCAGGAAGTGATTCAGGAACAAATGGCTGAAATTGAGACTATTTCATTCTTTTCTCAGTGTGCTTGGCCTCCTTCTCCAGGCACCCACCTTCAGCCACTGTTGGAATGGGATATTCCAGTTGATAAATTTTGGTTTTACCTACCACAGCTATTCTTGTCCCAAAGTAGGTCAATTGGCCAATCAGTCAAGAGTGAACATATTCGTTCATATAGATATACTGGCTGTATTAATTAAAAAAACAAACAAACAAAACAACATCCTAACTTGGAGCTAATCCAAACCTTGAAGTCCTTGATGCAACAAGCTGACTTCCGTTATAGTTTAGGTTGAAACCTGGAAATTGTAATAGCAAAAGTGTTAAAAACCAAATTATTTCTACTACTGTATTAACTGATGGCACGCTCTGTGTAAGTTAAAGGGTAGAACAGACAGAGTGTGACTTTCAGTTTCTTTTAAAATGTTATAGTTCTCAAGTATATTTTCGTACTGACATCTGGATGTTTCAATATCTGAAGCAAATAGGAACAAACCAGAAACCACCTGGATTTCCAGACTCCATATGTAGAAGATGTAAATGCTCACAGTTTTGTCTTGCTTCCTCTTTTTTTTTGATATTTTTCTCTTCCTGCTCAACTTGTTTGCTCTTGGAAAGCTTCCTAATTGCTATATTTTTATTTTTACATTTCTTTAAATACAGTGCTGTTATTCTACAGATGTGTAGGGAAAACCTGACCTCTGCTGAAGCCTAAGGGAGACTTATTGTTGATATGACTCCACTCCAGGACTTTACAGTGATAACCACTAGGTCTAGGAGTAGATTTTTTTTTTATAGTTATATGATGTAAGGACCAACCTAATCAAGCCTAAACTTCTGTATAGGTCAGGATGTGTATTTCAGTTTTCAGTGTCAAGTATTCCTCTTTTGTTCATCTGTGTAAGGGACAACATTGAAATATTGCTTTGGGATTGGATGTGAAATTCAGCTGTGTCACACAATATTTGGCTCACTAGACTTCAGCAGAGTTAGACAAAGAATGAATTTAGACTTGAAATCAATTCAGTTAATTGAAGTCAGTCAATAGGAGCTTTTTGTACATATTTGAAAGAAGAATGTAGACCTTTTTAACTCTAATCAACTACAGAACATTATTAAGTTCCCAAAAGAAATGGTTTAAGTGCAACATGATAATGAAAAATGCGAGTGAAAAAATTTTGTTCAGTTTGAGTAGCTCTACAATCTAAAATCTGAAAAGAAACCACTTTACATAATGGAAGGAGATACTTACAAAGCAGTCAGACTGAAAAATACCTAGAATTATAGGGGGTAGCAAATTAGAAAAGAGCTTGTAAGATGATACAGTGGCAAAAGTAATTTCAGGCTGGTGAGATATCTTTTTAGAAACCAAGGAGGTGCTGATGCCTTTAGTATGTGAAATGGTGCCTGCAATACCGTGCTGAGTTCTGGGAGTAGAGAAACATCAGTGAAAACAAAATGGAGCAAACCTGGGAAATGCTTTGGAGGCTGGGGCAGAAGTATGTACTGTATAGCCAAACGCTGACATGTTCCCTCTGCTTTAGCAACACTCATTTAAGAGGCTCCTTAAGTCAGACAAATGTGACAAAACAATATGAATAACAAGATATTTACCATCTTTTTTTTTTGTCTCCAGGTAGATTTTAACGAGGTAGGAAACTTTGAACTAGATCTTTAGGTGGACTGCCTGGTTAGATCACTGCACATTGTGTTTGAGAAATCCAGTGCCAAATATTTCTGTGTACATCAATATGTCGTTTCTTCAGATTTGTCTCTTTTTCATAATGATCTACGTTTCTTGCCTTATTGTTGAAGAAATGAGTCAGCTGTACAGTTTTCTTCAAACTGTCTGTGCTGGGCCAGGCTAAGGGTCCATCTAGCCCAATGTCCTGTGCTTGACTACAGTCATCAACAGATGCCTAGGGAAGAATATAAGAGCAACTTTGCAGTGATACTTCTTGAATTACACCCCAAGCTTCTTGTGGGATTTCCTCCTGTAGAGATGCCGTGTTTCTGTTTACTAGCCCTGTTGAATTTCTTTTCCATTAATTTCTCCAGATGCTTTTTTGCTTTTTGAGTCCATATAGATTTTTGTTAGTCCCAGTGCCTCCCAGTGAAGAGAGTTCCTTACCTTAACTATACACTGTATATCAACTATGCCCTATTTTTCTTTTGAACTTGACATTTACAAGTTTCATCTGATTGCCCCACAACTCTTCTAGAGAGTGAGCAATCATTCCTCATGTATTCTGACCACATCATTCTTGATGTTATGGAGCTTTACTATGTCTCTGTTAGTCATTTAAGTATTCCCCCCCCCCCAGTTCTGGAAAGCTTAGTTTGTTTAACCTGCTCACACCTGGAGGCTGTTACTGAGTTTTGTTCATACTTGTCATCCTTTTCCAACCTTTTCACATTCTGTTGTAGCTATTTGACCATTTACATTGGTGTAACTATATCTGCTCTCATTCTGATAATTTATAAATTTGGAATCTAATCTTGCAGTGGGAGCCAAAGGAACTGAGCCTTGGTCAGCTGAATTGAGCTCAGTATGGGTCCATTGCAAACATCTGATAACAAAACTGAAGAGAGGACCAGAACCACATGTTCTTCTTCCTGATGCATGTGGGCAGTTGAGACTGAACGATTTCACTGGTCTGTTCAGAAGGGCTTTTCTCTTCAGAGACGATTATTTCTTTGTAACTGTCCAGCTTAACCTTAGTTATGAAGAAAAAAGAACCTTTTTGTTCTGAGTAACTGGACAAAACACATTACCCTAAAATGTGAATAATAATTGTTGCTGAACTCCTTTTCCTCCAAAGCTCACTGTTCTCAAAAGCAATCTTAACAAAATTTCCAACCAAACGGTAAGACTTAGATCTAATGCCCTGAAGTTTGGAAAACCATAAGGTGAAAAATAGGCAGCTGGAAATGACCACCCAAAAGAGTGATTAACAGGAAAGGCAGGAATTTAAATAATGCTGGAGCAGCACTCTGCAGATGCTCACAATTGCAGCAGAATGGCTTACAGCAAGGGAAGTTCAGCATGTTCATGAGCCTTTGCAGGACTGAGGCTACACGGAGGATGTGTTTTCTCTCTCCCCAGAGCTATATAAATGGTACATCTTGGATAAAATTCATCCCCGATGTATAAGTTAAAAATAGAGACTAGAAACAATTCTTTTTAGATCTAAACATTTGCACGGGATAAGGACTATTGAATATTAAAAATCTGTGAAGTAACATAAAACAGAGCTGGACAGACATTCTCAGAGGGCTCTGTAAAAACTTACAGAAACCTGAGGTAATGATCAGGCTAGGAATGGTTTTTAAAAATAACTTTCCCTGACTACTTCAGGGTCTGGTAATTTTTATGTATTTAAAAAAATACTCTCTGAATGTGATCTCAAACCATTGGAAACAGAATTTCTCTCTCTGTGGGTGGTTTTTTTTTTGGTGTGAAAAAGATCTTCTCCTAAAATATCGTATTTGCATACAAAGTTTATTTTGCATGAGTTTGTTTTTTTTCTTCTGTCTTTGGGCTGTGGAGGGTGAATTCTGCTCCATGCTAATCAGCCTGGATGGTTAATGCCCAATTGGTGTGTTAAGTGTTTAGGTTTATGATGCTATATAAATAAAGTGCTAAATACAAATGAAATAAAAACATCATTACTAGAGTTTGCATTAGGTTTATAGTGTTGTGTTCTCAAGATGTGCAACCGGTTTGCGTGTAGCAATTGAAAGTTATACACTTTAGATTATAAGAAGTTCAAGCATGTGGTACAGGAAGAAACATCAAAGGTTAGACTGTTATTATTAGGACACTTCAAAGAAAAGAATTTCTGAAGCCTTTAAGTTTTACGGCAGGTGCATGAAGAGGTGCCAGGTCATCTCAGGGTGGTCAAGAGTAGTCTATATTGAAACTAGATTGCATAGGACTCCTTTTATCTGTCAAAGACAGTTGGGATTCTGACTTAGAAAGAGTTTTAACAGTGATTTTGAATACTGGACATCAAGCCTCTCTAATTTCAGCTGCTCTCAGCATGGAAGCTTGCAGTCATGGTCTCTACCAATGGGCACATCTGGGTAACAGAAGAGTGGTCCTCCTGGTCATGTCCCAGCCACAGAGCCTCCGGTGCGGTCTGCAGCCGTCGCCGGGTCGGGCAGGCTGAATGCTCAACGAAATGCGTTAGGTTTTGAAGCAGATATTTGCTTCAATAATTATGGCGGTGTGGGGGGCTGACCTCTGGTTCCTGCTCGATGTCTATAATCCGTTTGAAGACAAAGTGTCATTCTGGTATTTCTTATCTAGGAGAAGGGCAAAAGCAGATTAATTGTATTTGTAGTTTAAACAAACTAGCACAATAAATCCAACACCTTCTGATTAAAGTGTGCTCATATTCCCCTAATGGGATATTACACGAAGCTATATGGAGAATAATATTTTTACAATCAAATTAAGTGACAGTGATGGTTAATTTTAGCTGATTAGAGCAATATATGTTCAGAGCTTGGAAAGAAAACATTTATTTCCTTAGCTTGTGCAGATTTCTCTTTCCTGGAGACTTGTATCTCAGCCTCACCTGCACAGTGCTACAACCCATCAATTTAATACTGCATAAGAAGTATATTCTTTGGAACATCATCAGCCAAAATAATGACTTCGTCTTAATAAAATGAAAAAACATAATTAATTATATACAGCCTACAAAAACATATTCCCTGCAACCAACTGCAAGAGGGTTTCTTTCTGCTAATGAATTAATACATTAAATAATAATAGTTAAAAACCATTTTACATTGCTTTGATAATTCACTTACACGTCATTAAGTAGACTGAGCATTTTAGTGTGAAAAGGCTGTGTTTACAAATTAGTCCAGAGAACATGTTTCACAGTGAAGATCAGCACATATATTGTGTTTTATTTCAGCTGCACATGACACAACCTTAATATTAGAGCCAGATGATTAAAAGAACATTACCTGAGCCTTGAGAGTCACTGAATGAGCTATGCTAAATTGGTTGTTTTCTATTTTGTGATTAATTGTGCTTCTAAACCATATTTTAGTGTGCTTTGTTTTTCTGTCCCCAGTCATCCCATATTATTAAAGAGAAATTCTGCATATCTCTCCTGGAGTCCAATTAAGGATTTGCATCATGACTAGATTTTTCACTTTAATTACTGTATATAAAGTAGGTTTTGACTTATTTCCATATTTATCAAACTATGCAGAAGAAGCAAAATTCATCAAATAAACAGATATCTGTGGCTATAATTGCAGCCTGCACTGAGCATGTAGGAAGAAAATATGAGGGTCCAAATTTCATTATGTAGAACATAATAAACATCTGAATAATTAAACTGTGTGTAAATCACACGCTTGGCAGTAGTAAGAATAGGGAAGAGACACCTTAGTTTGATCAGAAAAAATACCATATTTCCAAATATATTTAAAAAAGACATTCTAAACATAATTCAATCAGCAGTGAGTAGAAAAACAAGAACCAAAGCCTTAAATTTGCAGCTTGTTATCAGGTGAGGGAGGATTTAGAAACATTTTTTTCATTAATAGTAAAATATGCCTAGCTCTTCCTTTTGCATGTGTATTGAAAACATGTTGCAAGCAAACTGGAGGATGCAAACTCTTACATTGAAATGGCAAGTTCATTTAAGACATGCAGCCAGCTTTGATAAACTGCCTTAAATCAAAAGTCTGAAAATGGTATAATTGCTAAAGCAGGAGCTTTGTCAAATTTATCTGTGAGGAGTTCATTTTTTTGCTTAAGTATCTTCTCTTAGGCCCAGGTTAAAAGGAATACAAGAACATTTATTTATTAAATATTTTCTAATTATAAGCTTTAATTAATTTTCTCCATTTGCTATGAAGTAGTATTATAACACATTTCTATTGCACAGATTTTGAAGTATGGTATTTTTAGTTCTTTAAATATTTCAAGGAAATTACATTCCATATAGAACTTTGCAAAATTGTTCTACACTAAGAATAAAATTTTGAGGACCAGACCTGAATTCAGTGTAAAATTTTACTGATGTAAGAGCAAAAGATAGGAACATAAAGAACACTTATGCTGATTTGCACTGAAAAAAACCCCAACAGCCCACAACCCAAGCCTGTTGTTTTCCCTCTCTTGTCAAATGGATGCAGTGTGTATTACACTCAAGCAAACTTACATCTACTTACTCCAGAACAAAGCTGGATTTTTAATTGAGTTTTAAAAAATGGATTTTTAATTGCTACTTTGATTAGAATTTGCAGGTACATAAAATCTTTTTAATTTGCTGGAAAACTTGAAAAAGCATTTTGTTATTTAGATTTTTTTTAATGTTATTTATGGGAAGTGAAGAGCTATTCTACTATAATTGCATCTTTTTGTAGACACTACAGTTGTTTCTTGGAAACAAGAACTTGTTTTATTAATTGATTTGGTCTGCCCTACTGAGTATACAAATAGTAAGCGAGGAGGAGAATGATAGCAACTCAGATAAGGAAGAGATACAGAACTTAAAAAAAATGTTTTAAATGAGACCAACAAAAAGGATTGAAGTCTATGCAAACAAGAGAAAGGAAAGCTAATGAAAATAGCTGGAGGTAAAGAATATGTAACGAAATTCATGCCAAATTTTAATCTACAGTCATCAGGCAATCCAATTTACACATGCTGTAAGATAAGCAGGAGATGTGCTGATTGAGGTAAGCACATCTAGTCTCAAGGAGGGCAGAATGGAAACCTGTGCCTCGGTGCATTTCCTAAACTGAGACCTATCAAAAAACCTCCCTATACAACCACCATTCAGCAGAAAAGTCAAAAGGACCTTGGATGATATTGAAAGTCTGGATAAAAGCAAATGTAGTGCTCGTTCTTAAATAAAAGAGGAATAATCATGCAACGAGCATCCATTAACTCTAACGTCATTTTCAAGTAAGGTACTGCAAAACCTTTGACAAGATGTAACATTGCCATGAGCAGCTTAGGTGTGGTTAAGCTTAGCTTACCGTATTGGGGACCACTATCTGCTATTCCATCTGTAGCACACCACTTGCGTGTGGCGCTTGGCAAACAGCTAACGTGTCAGACTCGGGCAGACAAGGATGACAAGGAATGCAGGAAAGTCAGAATAATGAGGAAAAAACCCCAAAGCATGCTCTTGAAATAAGGTTAGTGTACCTATCTGCCAGGGTGGTAACTTTCTACAAGGAAAGTAGAGTGACAAGAGTTGTAAAGGATAAAAGTTGCTTCAGCATGCTTTCCCGTAGGATTAGTTGTGTGTGCTCTCTGCGTGCCTGGTTAGTCTTCTCTGGTAGGGTAGAAAGCCACTGCTTGGAGGTACCAATACAGATTCATATTCTGACTGGGAGAGTCTCAACTAGGCGATGCATTCTTTTATATAGAAAGTTAAGAGAAAGGATGGAGGTGAGGCTTCTTTTCCTCACTAGGTATGTCTCTTCTGCTTAGGATTGAAGAATACCAGTAGGAACCAAGGGAGAAGTTTGCACCACTGCTTGATATGTTTAACTCGGGATACAAACAGGGGAAAAGAGATAAAGAGGAAGGAATGAAAAGATGTTAAAGTTGCAATAACCAATAATCATAAACACAGCAAGTCAGTCTTTCAGGAAGCCGACATGCTAAATCACCCTATAGGTATAAAAATATTAAGCCAGCATAAATCTTCCATGATAAACAGCATAATAAAGTTGTATTTTAACATTGCTGAGGAACAAAGACTGATGCCAAGAAATTATCTTCCTAAACCTTGAATGGTTTTTCTCTGAGTTACACTGTAAGTATTAAAGTCATTTTGATCAACAATTGAAGTTGCTGAAAAGAGAGGCAGAGGTGAGGAAAGCCAGCTGTCCTGTGTTGGTCACAGTCACCACCAGTCAAAATATCTTGTGCTCACAGTTTCTGGACTGAGATTGGTGATCTGAAGGAAATGTGGAAAGCATGATATTTATGACTGGGAATAAGAGAAGAGCAAAGGGGCAGAAAGAGCTCAGATAATACATCTGTGCTCAGCAAAGAAGGCATACAGGAGAAAGGACAACATCCTCTTGCTTGAAGAGAAACACATTATATAGAAACGCATTCAGGTTTACTGGCGCGCTTTCATCTGTTTTGAGTCTCTTCTTCCACCACTATCATCCCCAAGGGCTCACTTTTGCATGTAAAGTGTTGCATCGATGGCTGTGATACAGAGGAAATGGAGATCCACATCTCATATTTCTGAGACCTGGTTACAATTTGGTTGCAATGCACAAAGTGGCCAACTGTGTAGCGGAGTTTATTAGACTATCCAGGTGTTTCCTGTACTTCCAGGGAAGGATCAAAGTTTGTAGTTACAAGGGTGTATAGACTATCAGAGTGTATGAAATATATCACAAATGTATTCATTGAAACTCTGTCAGAGCTACTGTTGGAACTGTACTATTAGCCTTAGAGACTTCAACATCCATATGAGCATCAAACCAGATGAGGTAACATCTGTTTTCCTGGTAAGGCTGAGCTCCCTAGATTTTACCCAGCCACTTGACAAGCATTCACAGGGCAGGAAAAAATATTTGATTTTCATTTACATATGGTCTGGTTGTCAGAAATACAAAGGGACCCTTTTTGTTTGGTTTGACCTTTTTGCAGTAAATTTTAATGTGAGAGCTATTCTTCCCTGCCTAATCTAAGCAGTATCTTCAAGGTCAGATAGGAGTTATTATTTCTAGGTTTTTTTTTTCTTCAGTGAAGTATAAACTTTATCTTCCTGGCTTATTTTTAGCAAAGACAACTAAATTCTCTGGGTTGTGGATAATATTACAATCAATTGTATACTGATCTCTGTCCTCGAAAATAAGCCTGTTCAGTGGTTGAAGTTCACAATCTCTGGCTTGGGAAAGTTAGCTGACATTTTTTGACCTTCACATCTTTATTACCAGATGGTAATATTGACTGATATCAGGAATGTTTTTTCCAGTTCCAATGCAATTTATTTTCAATTGTTCCTTTTCTAGGAAGGTTGCTGAAAATGCAACTGTTTTTCAGATTTAGGTCTTTAGACACCAACAATATTTCAAATATTCCACCATCTCCCTTTCAGTAGACACCTTTATGTTTTTCTATTGTCAATGATAATATGAAGACATTATTTACATTTTCTTACTGTTATGCTGCATTTTTATTGTACTTTAAGGTGTATTAAACTGTTCAGTTACTTAATATGCTCAAAAATAGAATCGTTAGCATTATTAATTGCTAGTTCTGGTCAGCTTACCCCAGGTGATTTATTTCCAGCTATTCAAACAGTTGTGCTTCATGCTATATCTATTTTTATTAAGAACTCAACCTTACGAAATGTTGCTTCTGATATTCACAATACTGTTGACCTTTTCCCCCCAGCCGTGGATTCTTTGGACTTTTAATCTGAAAATCATTTCAGAAGTCAGGTAAACACTCATGGGTCAAAACCTGACTTTTGCTGGTTTTGCCATGTAGTTCCTGTTCTAGGGACTTTGAACTTGATGGTTTTGAGACCCACTGAACTGTAGCACACAGTAACAAAGCACTCACAGAATATGATGCCAATATGAGTAGTGACAGAGGCTTAATAAAGAGTGCTTTAGATGGCAAAAAGTGCATACATTCATAAAAATATTTTTTGCACAAAATTGACAGCCATTTACCAATCTATCCCTCTTAGTGGACTCTATTTTGATATTATTCAGTATTCTGCTTAAGGTTATGACACATGAAGCAAAATAAGGATAACTGGACAGTACTGAAAAGCTTCTCTTGCTTTGCACAGGGTGATGCAAAGGACACTTAATGCTGGTTTACACACAGAGCTGTTTTTTGCTTAGTGTAGATCAATCCTTGAATTGCATAAAACCGAATAGGGTCTTCCAGAACTTTTTGTTTAAGAGCTGCAGCGAGGCAGGAGGGAGCCCTCTGAACGCAGCAGCGCTCTGGCAGTGTTGGCGAAGGGCTGCTTGGTCCCTCAAGGCTCTTCTCATCCATAGGACAAAGTGCCACAGAAACTTGTGCTGGAGCACTCCAAGTGCTCAGTACTATTTGACTATTTCAGCTTGATCGGTGGCTTTCCATGTACTAACTTCTGATTATGCTCACGTTTGACACATAAAATTAGACTGCCCGCAGTTGCTTTAAATTTACATGACTGTTTGCTGAGAACTTCCTCAGATTTTTGGTGGGAAAAGAGGTGTGTATGCTTTAATGACTTTCCTATCAAGGGTGTCAGCCAAAGCTTTGCTTTCCTCTGTAGCTTACTCATTTATAGTACAGCACAGTAAGACTTCTTAGGAAGCTGGTGTTACATTCATTGTATTAGCGTTTTAGTGGAGAGAGACAAGGAGGCTTCTCCCAATCAAGAGGACCGTAAGTTAGGGAAACCTCTGAGTGGTTACTTCTGAAGGCCATTGTTGTGTCTCAGTGCTCCATTTTCCAAACTTTTAATTAGACTTTTCCAAATGTTTCATAGTGGTAAGCACATCTACATCTATCCGCATCTTGAGTCCCTTGCAGAGCTTTAGTTACGTTAAGGCTGTAGAAGAACAGAGATTGCTGGAATTGGGCTCAAATCTTTTCTAATGGTATCTTTTGTAACTCAGTTGGCACTTATATAAAATCAACTATTTTAATTATATTAATTCCTACAAAATGTAGTTAATAAAACACATGCCACTTGGAAGATTTTCCCCTGAAGCTGCTTACAGCAGACTTAAGCTGTTAGAAGTGAAGCAAAGGGAATTGGGAAATTCTGAATGGAAACTCAGCCTTGCTTCTTATCTGGAGAATGGGGATCACATTGTGTTGACATTACTTATTTGAATATATGAGGAGGCACTCTGGGTATCCAAAGGGTTTTATAAACATTACAGTAAATTTCTCATTACCTCTATTTACACAGTACCATGCTACAGGCAAACACTGTCACCACTGGATGTTAGTTTCTTAATGCTATCAACTGTATCCTGCTAGCCAGTAAAAGGACAGTCTAGAAAAAAGAAAAAGGGTGAATGTGATGCGGTATTGACAAATACAGCGTGCAGTGCGAGACCAAGCTATAAAGAGGCAGCATAATCCACTTAATTGTTTTTGGGGCTGGGAGTGTTGGCACCCTTACTCTCTTTCTGTGACAAAATGCATACCTCCTGGGTCGCTTTCTGTGTCTGTAAAATGGGAACTGTAACAGGCTGATGTTGGTTTTTCATGTCCTACTCACTTTATCAGGGTGGGAAAAGGGTGGGTGGGTTTGGAAGTTGTCTGATTCTCCTGGTTGTCCCTTTAGTGTCGGGTGACACTGGTGTGGAGCCATAGCAAGGCTAAAGTGGTGGAGAAGGGATGATGGTATCCCTAATCCTCATTAGCTTCTTATGCCAGGTGCAAAGAGGGGTGCAGATTTTGGGCTGTGCCTGTGTGAAGGAAGGAGGGTGGGCTGTATGTGCCCCAGTAGCTCTACTCAAAACTGTGAGAGATGAACTCTGTGGAAAAGTGATCTAGCCTCTGACTCACAAATCACAAAGAATAGGCAATAGGGCATAAAATTAATATATGCTAATTTCCATACAAAAAGAAGTGACCCAGGTCTGCACACTTGGAGAAGCTGGGTGACCGCGTGGAGCTACACCGTGGTGCCTGTGGTGGAGGCTGTTGCGCAGGCAGCCCGGGCACTGGTGGGCAGGAGGGGACCAAAGGCGAGAGCATCGCCTAGTGTGTGACTCCCAGCTCCTGCCAGGGATTAAATGCCACTTGTCTGACTTTCACAGTGGATAGGAGAGACTATGTAGAAACCTATAAATGTATCAAATGATGCCTCTCCATCTTTGTGTTTCTGGATGTAATGCCTCTACTGACAAATAGGCGTGGTAGGAAAAATCCTTTTCTTTGATCGAACATTTCAGTATTGTTCACTGGCTAGTTCCTTCCATTTTGCTGGAAATAGCCAGTGTTAACTGCTTTCAGGAGTAGATTTCTGATCCTGGTAGTATTTGGCAATTCCTATTCCTTTCCAGAATAATTTCATGCAGGCTTTATACTTGTGAACTGTTACTTCCTCTGCTTTATGATTATATAGGGCATGGAAAACCAATTCAAGGAATTGTTTATACTGTCAAAGAATACATCTCCTGAAATGCTGCAGGTCCTCTTTGACATGAGTTGTTGAACACAATGGTCTGAACACAGGGACTTGGTTTTTTTCATTTTTTTTTCCTCTGTTCTTATCACGATTGGATGTTGCTTACGCATGCCAGCTTGACATAGCTATATAGCCAGTACTCACACCCCTGCATTTTTCCTTGCACCAAATACAGTATTTTTAATGCAAAGTTTTATCCCCGAGATGTAATACCTTAGTCTTGGGAAATGATAGATTATTGCTTAGGCATTAAGTGCCTTCTCTGATGTCCATCACTTTGCTTGAACTTGGATGATGACAGACTCAAAATTCTCCAGTGGTTTGCATTGAAGTCCTCTCTCAGCCCGCCTTTTCGGTTCATCCTCTGATGGGTAGCTCTATTAGATAATCACAACCTCTATATTTCAATGATTAAGTTAATCTATTAAAGTTAATCTTGGATTCTCAGCTTTCCACTCCTGTTTGCCGTGATAATCCTGTGTGCTTTGCACTTCCAGCTAGACTGCAGTGTACCTTGAAGTTTCAGTGTTGTAAAAGCAATGGTTTTATAGCAACAAGCTACAGTGGTATAAGCAAAATGAGATTTGTCACCCTTCTGTCAGTTGGAACTTACTATAAATAGAAAGTGTTCAAAAGGTGTTATTTGGTAGTTTGCATTATGCAGCTGTCTATTTAAATCATTTAATTTTGGCATCTAATCTAACTCCCAGTCTCCATCAGAGACAAATAAGAAACCATATGCGAAAGCATCTGCGAAAATCTTTCTTTTATTTATGACAACATTAAAGAGAGGCTCTGATGTCAGTTACTTAACAATAATAGACGTTCCTTTGCACCTATAGTGCTGGGTTACTTGGGCATATCCCTCTGTGGTATCTTATACCTACTGCTGTTTGCTTCATTATATACAGATGCACAGCAGTGAAGACAGTAATAGTCTTTCTTAATTAAATAAAGCTAAATGTTAATTAGTCAGAAAAATTGATTTATTTTCAACACATGAAACTTTTCATTGCATGCCTCTTCTTTTCAAAGAACAGGTTGGATATTCATTTAGGACTTTACATTTTTTCCTTTATTTCTGCACTGTATTTGGACTCTTGTGGTGGGATCTAATCGTCATAGAAAAATTATAGGTCTACAGATGTTTTCAAGATGTTACTCTGTCAGTAGCAGATTATCCCCTGTAGCAAAATCTCATTAAAGTGCAATTTACAGAGCTCTGCTGATGTTGCCATCAACCAAAATTAAAGGCATTAATTTTTCAAAGTTCACAGAAGTCCTTACATAAATGATGTAGCAGTTTGCAAGAACAATTTACAGAAGTGTTATTTGCAGAATTAACCTACATTAACAGAACAAATGTTGTAAGGGTATAAGAAAGGATTGGGCAGTGAAATTGCAGCTGTTCATGGTTTGTATTAGGTAGTGGGTGCAAAGAACTGTTGAAACATAACAGTTATTCTTGCTTGACGCAAAGTTGGGGACGTAAGCTGGAATCTAAACTCTGTCTGTGAAGAGTTAAGCTTATAATAGAGTGATCACCAGTTGGGGACACCCAGGGAGACCTTAAATTCTACTTTGAAACATCTGTACTTGATATCTCTTAAAATATTCCCATTTAGAGAATGAGTTTATGTAGCTCATGTTGTGAGTATGCCTCTTCAATACAGCACCAAATGCTTATCCAGGTATTTATTGTCATAGGAGGTCTATATTTTAACTGAGCCTAAAACTTCTATGTTGAATACACCAGAAAATTTCAGGCTATTAGTCTTCTATGGACATATCGGAATAAACCTCAGTTAAATCAGCGGCAGGTGATAAATGACTAATTTTCAATATTTGGTGCCATATGCATATGTAATGACTATATTTAGTAAGCAACCACCTGCCTTTTGCAATGATCCCATAACGCTGGTTAATGCAGTAAGCGTTGTGCAGCCTCCACAGCCACAGTTATCTCTTCCACTTTTGTATGCGCTATATTCCAATGTCTAGAAATTAACATTCAGCCCATGAGTAATCCCATCCCTTCACCGCAGAGCAAGTGAGCATGTGCTTAGAGTTAAAAGTCACCATCTCTCCAGAACTGGAAGCCAACAGAAACATTTTAACTTCAGTACTTACAAGGGGGACACTCCTCACTCATACATTGTTTTGGGTAGTCACAGAGGTTTTTATACTACCAGAACAGGCCAATATAATTAAATCAACATTTTTACTAATTTATTTTTTTTTGTCTATGGCAAACAGATAGATGTTTAGACGTGAGCCGGTTAAGCTGGGACCATATTAGGATGCTTTCAAGGGAAAGGCCAATGATGGCCCTGGGCTATAGTTTGTCTTGAATGCTACTTTGCTTAAATATTTAACAGAACTTTTGCCCAAAAGACATCTCTTTATCTGTCACTTGTTTCTAAAATTCTCCCATTTTATCTTCATGAAAGATTCAGAGCTTTCAGAGGCTGCTGTTTTGTCTTGAGCAGTCAGTTAATTCAGGCTTCACCCCATGTATTACCCATGGCCTTGTCAGCCATGAAGTGTCAGGCCCATCTCAAAGGGCAGATGTGAAAAACATTGTACGCTCCATCACCATATGAGCGCTCTCTTGGTTATCCATCTTCGTTCTTCTCAGCTGGTCAGAGTTTCCAAGGTGCTTCACACTTCTGTTGGGATTTTAGGTCTTCAATGATCTATGTTTCTGAAGAGATGCTTGTTTTTCAATATCTGGTTACTGAATTTTAGAGCTTAAAATGGGACATGAGCGCTTTTGAAAAAATCTTCCCAAGTACTGAGCTGCTGAAAGAGGAGGCCCCCTCGTTGTGCTGGCACCCCTGTGTTTGTGGCTCCATCAAGAACCAGGTCTGGTCTGGCTGGAAGAAACGGGTGGACACGGAGCTGGGGGGATGGCGTAAGCTCGCTGAGGTGGGTCAATTGCCAAATATAAAACCACAACCCAGCAGATTGCTCATGAGTCACACTTAGCCTTGGCAATTAAACAACATGGATGTTTAAGTTGTCTTCAGACAGAAAAATAAGGGCTGGATGGGTTCAAAGCCCGAAAACATGTAGACCATCATCTGCAGCAGAGTGCGCAGGGCTGACCCAGGAACCTTTACCATCTTCAGGTCCTGATGGGTCTGTGCACCCAGAGCAAAGAGAGAAGTGACAGGCCAAGCTAGATATTATCTTGGAACAACAGTGAAGGAGAAATCTAGTGTATTTTTACTCATGTACTTGTACCTTTCAGGCCTGGGTTTGCATGTCAGAAAGTTCTTGAGTTTGCAGCAGCTGTAGACTTGGACATACAGCTGGTTGACATTGGCCAGTGGGCTAAGGAGTACAGAACATGTTCTCAGAGGGCTTGCAAGTTGGGACCTGGAGTTCTGTGGCTACAAACACTGTAACAAGTGGCTTATGAATTAAACTCAGCGTAGATGCAACAGTATATGTGAGGCAGAAGTTAAATCAAACTGCATTTATTACCATTTTATAAATGTCTTATTTTTAGAAGCTGCTAAAGCAATTTATTACGGAAAATGATTGCTAGTGCTATACCACGATATGTGCGTGTAAATTACGTTAGAGATACAACTGTCTGCTTGTTCCTGTAGTATTCAGTGATTCTACAATTAGAAGGGACTTGCTCAATAATACAGGCTGTAGATTTCACCCTGAACTTTGCCTTAAAGTTTTTGATTGAATCAGACTATGTAATTTTTTTAAAAAATGCACATAGAATTGATCACAGTCGTTGGTAACCTGTTCTGGTGCTTGCACGCGACAGTAACGGTGTATTATAAGATTTTAAGTATCAGTGACTGCAGCTGAACATAGTTAAATAAAATAAACTGCCAAACAAACAAGCAAAGACAAAGCCATGCTTTGTTTCATATTGTAGTTTTAATGATGTAGTTAGTGAAGGAGAGAATGTGATCCCTGATTTAAAATTTTTGTATGTCTTTTCCCAAGAGCCGCTGTCTTGATTTGTGTTTGTGTCCATAAATATAGTTTCTTGTTTTTCAAGCAGTAAATGCATCAAGCTTTCTTCACATTCCAGCTGCCTCTGAGTGATTAGTATAAATCATATTCGCTTTCAATAGGAATATTTTCACATAATTTGTAAAATTATGCAATGGAAGAATAGTTTGCAAAGGAAGAATATTATGAAACCACATCTCTTTAGCAATGTATCTGTACTCTGTGATGCATTTCATTATTTGGTTCTTTTGCATAGAAAAACGTATGATAAATATTGGCTGTCGTAATTGTTTTTCTTCCACACATGTGATAATATTTAGGCCTTAAAGAGTTAATACACAAGTCCATTTTAACAACTAGTAAACACGTGTTCCTGATTTGCAGGAAATAAAAGAAGTTTCTTTCCATTTCTATAAGCTGTTCCCCAAGAAGCCTTACCTTTATGCCGCTTTTGCAAAGCAGCGGTGTTCAGCTGAAGTCCCTATACGCAAACCGCTTTTATTCTTTACAGGGAGGCAACCTCGCGGCCCCCCCCAGGCGCTGCCTCTCCGGCAGCCGGGCCTGTACCTCCATGAGCTCCCAACCTTGTGTGTGGCCAGCCCGAGCTTGGCTCCGAACCCAGGAGTGAGGGTGTTCAAAGGAGGCTGTACAAGATGCTCCCACAGGCTGGAGCCTGCCAGCAGCGTGCTCGGCGAGGCTGTTTTAAGTTACTGCCGTCTGCAGCAACACCCTTGGGACCGCCGTGATAGCTGGGGAGCGGAGGAATGCCGTGCCCGCGGTCCCCGCCGGCCCCGCTCCCACGGCCGCTCAGAGGCCTCCTCCGCTCCCTGTGGTGCGGGGAGAGTGGCCGGGAGGGTGGCACTGACTCCTTCCCTGCATCGTCCCGCTGTGGGAAACCTCCCTGGAGCCGGGCATCCGCTGGCGGGGCTGACCTTGGGAGCGCATGGGAGGAGAGGAGCGCTCGCTCCTTTTGGTTTCCCAATTAGCCGGATCCCTACGAAGCTGAAAGATGGCATTTAAAAGTAGTTGGAGATGATAACGTAGCTAGCGCTGTCAAACTGCACAATACTTATTGTTATGCTCCCCTAGAAAATAAACAGGAACCAATATAAATGTGTTATATTAATATTTAATACATGTTTGGCTATGTAAACCTAGGATGTGTTTTGAAAAGATGGCACAGTGAGGAGAAGTGTGAATGTTTTCAAAGAAAACAGTATTCCTCGCAGCTTTTGGTGAATGCTTAAACTTAACTTCTGCATGACTTCTCAGAAAATGTGAGAACCATATGAATGCCTGTGCCTTATGGAAAGTCATGAAATCTAAAAGCATGAACCGCTGTTCACTATTAACAAGTAAAACCCCATTCTTTTTCTCTATAAGGTCCTGATTAATGGACAAAACCCTTCTTCCTTGTTTTTTCACATTCTTTTTGCAGTTCCTTAAATGTAAGACAGACAGTAAATTATTTGCACAGATCCTACTACATACCAGTTCCTATTTGGAGCTTGACTGAGAGGCAGAAACAAATATGGGTATTGTGAAAACCACATTGGGTACAAAGACTGCACAGGGATTGCCACTTATAGTCAACAGCTGGGAATCATATGGGTCTTTATTAATCTGAATATTAGTGGTTGCCATTTTGTTTCTTTTTTTATGGTTTTGACAAAATGGTGGGAGAAAAGACATGAACGATTCCTCGCTGATAAGTACGCTCTTAAGACGCGCTTTGTGCCAGTTTGCCCCTTTGTGGAATGGAGTGCTCCTTTTATTTTCCTTTTAACAGCCTGAGACTCTGGGAATGAGAGAGAACTGAATTTAGAGCTGTACCAAAAATGGCAGTCCTGATGTGCAGTGTGTTAGGAGAGGAGACAATAGGATGAAGCAGGCAGGAGAGTGGAGACAAGAAATTTATGAGTGGGCATTGCCTAACGAGATGAAAATTCCTTGGGATTTTCAAATAAACACCACAGAAGAACATTAATACCAGTGTTCATCTGCACAAACCTTCCCACGCTTCAATTTTAAAATAATATCTGTATCTTGTTATGGGAAGACATGGACAGCGCTGGGAGGAAGGATGGGACTGTGGTTAAAGTGAGTATTGGATGCAGAAAACCTGACCTCTTATTCCATCTTTGCCAGTTTCAGTCAGTGGTAATTCACTATTGGTGTGCCTCAGTTTCCCTGCTTGTAAAAAAATTTGATTGTATGGTTAGCCACAGGGGACAGCTGAGATATACATTCCGGTAGAAAAAGCCCTTACACATATTTTGAAGTAAGGTATAATCGAAGTGCATCGTGTTATTGCTGGGTTGAAATCTTTGCTCGTGACTTAAACAAAATTCCCCATGACCTCCCTGAGAAGAGCTGCAAAGGTCAAGGCTATTACATTTGGACCATTATTACACTCCAGGTCTGGGAATAAGGAAATAAATCACAGATAATGAGAAAAAGTTTCACAGAGGTTTTTTTACAAATGGAGAAGAAACTAAAAGTGGAATATTTTCTTGTTAAAAGGATACTTTCATACACTGCTGAACTAATGATAATTTTACTTTATGTTTCTACTCTTTGCAGCTCTTACTGAAAAGAGGTGAATGTTGCAGAGCCCTCCAAATCCCCTTTTTTAATGTGTGTGGTTTTTTTGTGACTATAGGCTTAGACATGATCTGCAAGATTTTAATCCAAACAAAAGGTGGTGAAAATGAGAGGTGAAAGTGTTGTGTTTTTTTTTTTTGTTGTTTCTATCATCCAGCTTTCTATGCCCTTCTTTTTATGTAATTGTTTTAATAATTTAGCTAAATTGCTGGGAAAACAGACAGTGTTTAAATCAATGTAACAGCCTAGTGTGGACACAAGCATGTTAGCTATGAAGATATTTATTTCAGTATAGCTTTAACAAAAACGAGCAGTGGTGGTACAAATAAACTTTACCAGTAATATTCTGTCTGTGATACTGAATTTTAACAGAACCATTTTTCTGATTGATTTAATTACTTGGGTGCAGAAACTGCATGGAGGCAAGGCCTGGGGGGGGGAGGATCTGATGTGAACAAAAAAGGTGTAGTGGAGTGTATCTTGACTGGTTTGCCAGATTGATTCTGAAAGAATTGGGAAGAATTTTAACAAGGAAGATATTTACCTTTTGAGACAAGTATAATTGTTACTTTTTTAAAAAAAAAAAGTAACATGAAGTAATGTTTTGGGTTTAGTAGTGTTTCTGTGCTTTGAATTTCTGGTATGAAAATACATTTTTTTCATGGTGAAAATATTACAGGATTGCTTTGCCAATCAACTAATTAAGAAACATATTATTGTATTTATTCAAAGATTTATGTTGGAAGAAAAAATTATTTCCAGCTTTTGGGAACTAGGACTTTTAAATAAAATATTTTATTCTTAAAATGTTAGTATTCTGACTCATTTGCTTTCTAAAGTTTGAGAACTTGTCATACATTTAGAATATGGTTCATCTTTCTCCTTTTATGCTTCTGTTCCCTGATTATATTCTGTTTATCATATCAGAAGAGTCTGGCAGTAACTTTGTAAGTGAGGAATAAGAAACATTTCATTTCTAATGGATAAAATCCTGCCCAAGCCATAGTAAGGCGAAAGCTTGGAATATACCATGTACACTACAAAGTTATTTGAATTTTCTTTTCAAAGACAAGATTTGGTATGTTTGCCCCAAAGTTTCTGCTGCCTAATATTTTTAATTATATCGTTAATGAAGTGATCATACAATGGCAAACCATGTTTTAATGCAAACACACCGAAGGATAGAATTAAGGTTGAATGTTCATCGTTAACTGTGCCTATCCTCATTTTTATATGCTTAACTCTGCAGCTTTAATATTGCATTAACTTGGTTTTTACAGAGAATGTTTTGCCCTAAGTATAAGAAAAAAAAGGTTGATCTTTTATGTTGTCAGCCAGGGCAGATGCAAATCCTTCTACTTTTTATTGAAGAATTAACCATCTCCCTCTGGAGCACAAATGCCAGCATTACTGGTATAATTTTATTTTTAAGGCTATGGCCTGTAGTAAGCTGATTGAATGGTATAATATGTTATATTCAAATCTGACTGCTTATGCACTTCGTTTCATAATGCCTTTGAAAATATATCATGTTCCAAGATGAATACAAGTTACGCATAAAAAAGCTGTTTGTTGCATAGCTCGGAAAATGTGGATTCAATTACTATTAGATTTAAGAAAACCAGGAGCCTTTTCGATTAAAAAAATATTTTTATTGAGTTTGTAGTAATAATATCAAGTTACAGTGCACCAAATTCCTTTCCATTAGAAAACTGAACTAAAACAATAACTCTTGAAGGGATAGTGAGTGCTTCAATTAATATTATGTCAATTTGTTTTACCATCTGCATGTATTTACTAACCCAGGACATCTCAGAAGGCCTGCCCTAAAAATCAGCATGTTTACTCAGTTGAAAACAAATCTGCAGATCCCATTTGAGTTTCATGCCATCAGGATACGTTAGAGTAAGTTCCATGTGTTGGCGGATCCTTCAGGTTTTATTTACGGAAACTGCATTTGCGTGAGAGATAATAGGCTAAGAATAACCATTACCTCACCTAATTGTTGTCTCCTTAAGGCTTCTAAAAATGTATTTGGGGTTGGAGAGCAGGCAGCACAGGCGGTGTAAGGAGTCCACCAACTGGTACTGTCTGTGTTAGTTACTAGTAATCCAATCACTTGGGATCAGATGCTCCCGAGACAGCTTCTGCTCCTGTAACACAGGGATGGTCTTAGATAGGTATAAAGGCATGTGGTAGTACAGAGGTATGGAATAGATAGATTAATAATAGCTGATAGTGATAATAATAAAAAAAAGAAATAATAGATATGTAAATAAAGCATGCCAGAAAAGTGTTGTGCAATAGAGAACAGGCCGAACCCCAAACTTTTTTAAAAAGGTGCATTTTAACCATATCCAAGCGAGACAGTTCTCTTTCTTTTCCTCCTTTGAGCACTGTTTCTTCTGAGCAATACGTGTCACTGCCCGCTGTTTCCAGCCTGGCCGCATTAAGCCGAGCGTAAGGAACCTGAGGAAACCTAACAGCCCAGGCAGTTTAGAGTCAAAGCCAGAGGGGGCTGACTTGGGGTACCTGTTTGGGAACTGGGTGGGGAAGGGGCTGGTACGGAGCACACGAGGGGGAGCGGGGGGGGCAGCAATGGGCATTGGGTGAGCAGGGAAAGGGGAATCTGTGTTTGCCCAAACACGACAGCAGTAGATCCTCTTGCATAAGACCCATAGGGCACTTACAAGGACCTTGAAATCCTTTTAGCCACCACCCTACCTTTCTCTGTAAAAAATGACAATGCTAGAGGAAGGAATGTTTTCACATTTTAGTTCGTTCTTTCTTTATGAACATCACTCTTTCTACCTCCACGCTCAGGTTTTGAGACACCCTGAAACACATGAGATCTCAGCAGCACCTTGGGCGTGCTTGGGGCCAGATAGAAGTCTGTTTTGCCTGCTACAATCCCTGCTGCAAAGGGAAAACGGAAAAGCACGCTTTCCCCAGGAATGCTGATGGAAACTTTAAAAGTTGCTGAAGTTTTGGATAGGAGTTTGACTTTTTCCTGATATATACCTTTTGGCTCCAAGACAAAACTTGCGTAATTTTTAGTTCTTGTGATGGTTTTCTTCAGATAATTAAAAAGATTTGAAGGGAAGCATAAAGCTTCCCTTGAATTTTTGATTGTTGAGCACAGTAAATTCTTGGGCAACTTTATGTAAATAATCTGTACAGCAAATCTGACTCTTCCTCTAGAGGGCAAGAAAGCAGACCTCACAGGTTATTTAATAAATAACCAGAGGACTGAGAAATAGGAAGACTTTTGCTTTCTGGAGACTTGTTGCCAATTACACTAACCAGGTGATAATGGAAAGCTATGGAGGGGTACAATATTTAGGCTTGCTCAAAACATGCCCGCTTCATCTGCGCTTCAAACTTCTGTGCTTCGCTACAGGGAGTCTTTTATGTGCGAGACAGGTAAAGACCAAACTGTGTAGCAGGCCAAGCATGGGCATTGGAAGGCCATTAAACCACATGGATTTCCTTTAGGGAGTAATTTCTCCCCCTCGAAGGAAAGGTTGGATGTTAACAGCTTCCGTTAGCATTTCATAGGCAGCTGGAAGGTGATTTCCAACCATCCTAGATATGGCAGAGAGATCAAAGATAATTTAATACAAATGGTGTATATATATGCCATTGTATGGGCATGACTAAGATCTAAATATTCACTGAAATACAAATATTTCCTTATGCGTGTAAGGAAAACGCATAAAAAGAAATGGAGACTTTCACTGGGAAGGGAGTAGCATCCAAAAAAAGACAGGAATGATAAAGTGATCTACTAATTAATAAGAATTTTAAATTAGAAGTTACTACAAATTATTATGAATATTTTTGCAACTACATGTGTACATTAACTGGAAATGATAGCTGGCCAAAGGATTTAATTTCTACCTATCTGCATAATTTTCCTGGTTTGTGGTTTCTGCCAGTAATAACACTTCCATGGTTGCATTTGGGCTTGCTTTGATCAATGTTGGTGAAGGGTCCACTGAGTCCAACCAAAGTTACATGAGATGTGAATTGTGCCTTTGCTTGTGTAGGGCTTCTTATTTAGGAAAACACTTGATGCAAATCAGATTTATGCAAAGCCCGTGCTGAAGGACCGAAGCTCAGGCTCCTTTTCCAGGACTACGATACGGTTGTATTGTTTTGAATTTATGAAATATATGAACATGAATCTCTCTGGTATTTTGGTATCTTCCAGTCTGTGCCTGTAGTTCAGTCTTAACATAAATTACATGTGCTAGTATACTTGTAAAAATCTTCAGGACTAAGTAGATCTAAATCTGAGATGCTTCTTCGAACAGCATAGCTGTACAGCAACAACTTCAGGTCTTCAGCCGATCTTGCAATTCTGAGACAAAATTCTTTCTGGTGAAGTCCTAGAGTGCAGATTCTACTAAATTCAATGGGAATTTTGCTAGTGACTGAAATAAATCAGGCACACTACTTTAGGATAAAGGTTTCACTCCTATTTGTTGAAAAGATGTTATCATTAATATATCTCTATAGAAGGTGAATAGTTTAAAGGTCTCCTAAAAGAGAGAATAAACAAGGCCAAATGCTCACTCAGTGCAGTCATCCTTAGCAAGGTGCCACAGAAGAAGAGTTCTATAACACGTTCTGTTTAAAGGACTTTTTTCAAAGATAGCTCTGCACAGCATGTGCTTGTAGCCACCTAGCACACTAAGAGGAAAAGAAAAAAGCACTGGACCAGCACAATCAAACATCTGAAAATTAGGAGATAATGGCATTATGTTTGTCTGGGCATTTTAATTCAGTGGGTGATGACATAAATGATATGCTCTTGTGTAGTTTTGCACAAAGCAGGAGGCCTGCCTCGTGCAGTCCCTGGGACGGAGGGCATTCGGTGCGGTGCTGCTGGGGGGTTTCTCCCCGTGCTGCTCAGGGCACATGCATGCTGTACTCCATTCAGACCCCCCTCAGAGGACGCTTAGTGGGCTTATAAGGAGAATCATTGAGCAGTTTAATGACATATACTGGCTTATAATTGTTTCTTCTTAAACAGTAAAGAATTTCTCTTAACTTCTAAAGCAGTAAGTCAGAACCAGAGGAAGAATATGAAGTTAAACCACCAGAACGCATGCACAATGCCAAAGGCCGGGCATGCCGCTTTTATTTGCCTCTTTTTCATTTCCTTAACCTCTTGGAAATGCTCTTTTGTTGCACCTTTAACACGCATTTACATGGATGTGTAAACAAGAACATGCTCCTAAACAAGAGAGCTCATTAAAAGTGAACAGTGAGCATACCTGGTGCTGCTTCAGAATAGGAAAACTATCATACCTCAGGTTTCATAGGTGTGAGTACCGCAAACCCCTTTCAGGGCATCATTAACATACTCCAAACTGTTATCCGAAACAACATCCCCCCCAGTGGCTCCTCGGGTCAGGGCCTCCAGGTACGCCGCTCCACGTGAGCACTTCAAGAGATGGGGTCCCCTAGCTGGAGATCAAACAACGTTTTCTCCACACAGAGAATTAAACCAACACATGAGGGTGCCTTTATCAAACTGTGTTTGATAATGAAGGCTTCAAAAAGCTAGGTGGGTCAAAATGTCAGTGTCTTTCTTTTGGTCTGTTCAGGTTCTGTATTGCCATACAAATTATAGAGGAAAAGGCTCAGAATGAGAGTTGGCTGTTATTTCCCTTGGGAACTATTTCATTATTGGCAAGAACTTCTCTTCTGTATATTTCCTTTCCTTTCCCTCCCCTCCCGCTTTCTTGTAATTTTTCCAAGTGGTGTAATCTGAAACAGTTCTTGTCTTTCTATCTCTTTATCTACCAGCATCTTAATTCCCTACTTGTAAACTGATATCAACCAATCTGTGGGCAATTCCTGAAGGAAAGCAATGTCTCTGGTATTGATATTTTTGTTAATTAATAGAAAAAAAAAATACAGCTTTTCCAAACATTCTGCCACCATAAGGCTAGCATAGGTCAAGTCGTGATGATTTGAGTGTGTGCGCAGTAAAAATTATGACATGGACGCCTGTTGCTTTTTTAAAGGGACTTATGCAAAAACTGGTGTCCATTATGCAAAACCTGGTGTCCGTTATCGCACGGTACTGGATAGACCATGAAGCTGCTCTGCAGAATGTAAAAAGCATGTAAACAATCGGAAAAGGGAATTTGGAAATGAAGGGAAGTGAGCAAAGAATACCAGCTGATGAATAAAACATTTCTCAAAGTTCAGAAAAGTCAGCTGCTCTAAGTTAAAGTGGTTGCCAGGCAACTCATCTTTTTAAAACAAGTACTTCTGTGGCAGATAACTCATAAAGACATTGAAATGGCAAAATTAACTGCTCTTGAACAATTTCTTCGATACATTAGGTACAAAACAGGCTTTCATTCATCATCAGGCGTGCATATCTTCTTGTTATAACTTTTTTCCTTGAACAAATACATGTGTTTTGTCCAAAGCACTGAAATTTTAACTCTTTCTTTTCATCTCATTCCCCATGAGGGAACAGCTCGGAATCTGTCCCTCAAATCTGGGCATTGATATAAATCTAGTTTGGATGAAATAGGCGAGCTCATTCTCTATTCTGAAAAATAGGCATTCTTGTTCGGTGGGATTAGAGCACTCGCGTGTAAAGGGGAGCTTGATTGCAGGCCACCAAATACTGTCCATGAGACAGAGTGTGGCTGCAGACAGAGAGGGAGAGGCTCTGGTAGTAGAAGGTCAAAAAAACTTCAGGAAAAAAGCAGGCAGGTCCTGGTGGTTCTCGCTGTGGAGAGGAGGATAAAGCAGTAACTGGAGGGGAAAACTGATCATATGGAATAATTTATTTGACTTTTTTCCTTGCCAATTTTTAACTGAACAAAGTTGTGTTTGGTTTTTTTTTTTACTATTGTGTTCATTATTCATGATTGCTCAGTGAGCACTTTAGCGAAATGCTGAGCACAAAGGATGTTTGCAAGCTGATCATAATGCCTGGATTTTCAGCACTTTGCTACTTGCTATTTATCATTTGTAATTGATCACCCTGCATAGTAAGATACTCTTTCTGTTTCCAGATTGGGTAACTGAAAGTATTACAGATGAGAAAAGGAAAACTGAAAAAGTTTCCAAGGACTTTCACAAGATTATTGTTTTCTTTTGAACGCAACAGAAAAATGTCTTTACCGAAGTAGAAAACCAATAATAAAACAGCTCTTACTAATTTCAAAGCAAATCTATAGCATTTCAAAACCTGTTTGGCAATGATTACAAACTCTTTCTGGAGTGTCAGCTCAGCTCTGCCGCTGGGAAAATGCCAGGGATAACCCACGTCTCGAACAGACCAGCGCAGGGTCGTGCTCTGTTCCTGGCTAGTTGATTACTGCCAGCAGTGCCACAACAAGCAAAAGGAAAATCCTTAGCCTTTGAATTTGCCGTTGTCCTCCTGAGTTGCCTTCTAGAGGTGATTCAGCCATAACCATTGTCCTCCAGCCAAATTCAGTAAAACAGACAAATCTGAGCAAAGTAAATTTGCAGTAAAAACTACAAACGTACCAAACAAAATAACGCTTATTCAGATACAAATCAATGCCATGTTGAGGCTTTTTCTTGGTAGCTCACAGTCCTTTAAAGTGCTGATGTGGGGATATGCAGCTGATGTCAGGAGACCAGCTTTACACCTTGCAGCCTGTTGCACTGCTGGGATGTCGCATGCCCAGCACCCGTGCCAGCCTCAGCGCAGCACCTACGGCACCGACACCAGCCCGCAGCGGCAACCAATCCCTGGCTTTCTGTCGGAACATACCTTTGTTATTCTAGCTTGGTTATGGAATAATTTTACTAAAAATATGTTAGGGAAAGAGATCAGCTTAAAAGTTGGTTGGTGTTTTGATATAGTGTACTTTTCATGCTGGTGTTAAAAATGTGTAGTGATTTTTAAGATCTGTTGGCCTCAGCCAGTCATAAAATCCCATGAATTAATTATTGAACTCCTACCTAGATGACACCTTGTTAAACAAATATTTCTTATCAGATTTTGTTTACTCTTTATCTGACTCTCTGAACTTTAACTATTTCTACTTCTGTGAAGTAGAAAACTTTTTTCTGTGAAAATTTCCTCCTGGGCTCTGCAGTCACACCAGGTGAGAGCCGTGACATCGGCACTCACATCTGACTGCCTCCTGCCCGTAGTGCCACCGAGAGTGCCCGGCTGCTGCCCCAAAGGCCACAGCTCCAAACCCGAGAGCTTCGCAGCCGCCCGAGGGGCAGGGTCCGGCTGTGGCCCTGGGCTCTGCCTGCACGTGCCTCTGCCTCGTTTCACCCAAGCGGTGCGATGCAGCGAGGTGAGCAAACTGCCCCGCCGCACCGCGCACGGGTGGGTTTGTACGTGCAAGGACAGACAAGGTGACGCCCTGCACGACGCGGTCAGTGCCACGGTGTCTGCTTCCCACAGCCCCCCTCAGCTGGGGAGCGATGGGTTAGGATGCTAGTAACAACACCACTTTAATATACAGCTGATATACCATTTCCTCCTGCCTGTGCGTGTATAATTAATGCACATAATTACTTAGATTGTTTGATACAGATACTTATTTTTGTTTGTAGTAAATATGTTGCAAGGCTTCAGAAACACAAATAGTTAATGAGCGTATTTAGGTATTCAGAATATACAAGATGTGAAACTCTGGAGTAGGAGGTGGTGGTGCGGGAGCTGCAGCCTACTATTCAATTCCTGGGGTCTGACCAACAGCAGCTGTAAAAATCAATAAGGCTTACAAAGATGAAATAAACTTTAAAAAACAAACATTGACAGAGGATATTCCACAAAGCCACTCTTGATTAGGCTGAGTCTGTCCACACCGAAGCTGGGGGAAGTTTTACCCTTTACTCTAACAGCCCTGGGCCAGCGTCAGGAACTTGCAGGATTCTTTAGGCAAAGTCTTCCAAAGTCCAGTCTCCTGATGGGTCCAACAAACATCTGAGTACCACAGCGCTGGAGCACACTGAGGCGGTGTGTCTGACTGTCACTGCTGTGCTTCATTGGTGGTTTTGATGAAGCAGAGTCCATTTTTTTTTCTTTTCCTTTTTTTCTTTTTCAGGACCTTTCAGAGTCTTAAAACGCAAACCCTTGCTGGTCTTGCAAGTAAACCCCAGATGTGCAGGTATTAATATCACAGACCTGAGAGATCTTCATGTAATATGTTAGTAGGATAAGCTTTTAATATACATGGAAAACATTCTAAATAGTATTCCAAATGCTGGGAATAACCTAAATCGTCTGATAATCTCAGAAATCTTGCCTTTTTTCTTGTTCTCCTATACCTGTCTGATTTGAAGTCATATCAGATTTAGCTGGAAAGATAGCTGTAATCGGTGCCTTTTTAAGGCCCAAAGGAACTATTCACAGTAGAAAGCATCTAGTATTGGAAGATGTCTTCCTGTAGACAGAGAGTCAGAGCCAATATAGCAGGAAAAATTTTGGGTCCTGCTTTATGCAGTGTACTTAAAAATAAATCTCGGTTGACCACATTTTTTTTCTTATAGAGTAAATGACTTTGTACGAGTCTGCTGACTTTTAAGATTTTTTTTTTTATGTGTTTAAAATGGCCAGCAGAGTACAGTTGCCAAGCACAAGTATTCAAGAACGTGTCAAGCCCCTGAACTAAGATGAGGATAATAAATAAATAAAAAAAGAGAGTCTGAGAAAATAAATTTGGGTCTTTTTAATGTGCTGTCTCCTTTCATCTGCTTTATCGTTCATGCTTGCTAGATTTTCCCTGCAGTCGGGAGGGTTAGAAATTGAGAAACTGAGGTTTTGCATAATCAGAGGATTCCAGGAACGGCACTTTTAGGAAAAATGACCAAATGTCACAGACGGTTGACAAGCATGCCAAGACTGACAGCCATGAGACTGAGCTGTCAGTTTCTGGGTATGAACTTCTCGTTTTGGTCAAAGATATGAACATAAATACACCATTTCGATATTATGGAGTAGTATTTATTTTTTAACTCATTCCATCAAAGAAATATTTTACTCAACTTACACTTTGGAAGTGTCTTCAAACCACTCGGTGTCATAAGGTTTGCAACACTCTTTTTATGGCCTCTCTAATTTACAGCAAAGTCATTTAAAATATATACCTTGATTAGATCTACATTAGTCTTATATTTTTTATGTCAAATTATGTTAAAATGGAAATAATGATTAATTTTGCTATAGGAAATTTCATCACGTTATAATAATTTCAGTCGTATCTCTTTGAGCTGCACGTTTCTCCTATTGCTTTAAAACTAATTTAGGCCACATTATATACAAAATTAAATCTTACTTTTATAGCTACACCCTTGGGGTTCAATGAAAAGGCTTTATGAGCTAGAAATTAAAAGTACTGGTTGAAAATACTATTACATTATACAGGCTATTATTAAGGCAATTTACAAAGTTGGTATTAAAACTATGCACATTTTTCATTGTTAGCACCCATATATTCAGGAAGCCCATGGGACCATTTGGTATATAATCCGACAAATAAAATCAACTGAAAGGTAAACAGTAAGTCCACAGCATTTCTTGATAGGGAAAATTGCACTATAATAATTGTAAAGCTGATTTAGCCCAAGATTGTTATGAATTTAGGAGATACACACCACATTTGTTACCTGTAAAAATAAATTTGAAGCTCTGTATTCCACACATATTGGAGGACACACAGAAATATGAATTTGCTTTCTCATAAAGAAAATAAATGTTTTATATTCCATGAAATCCAATTTGGCATAAGTCTCATTTTGCATCTTAAATGCGTAGTTTTTTGTTCACAATTGTTTTTTGGCTCCTATGTAGGTATTTCCACAATTTGGAGGTTAGATAATCGCTTGTTTTCACTTGGACCCTAGGTAACATAACGCATGATTTAATGCTTTGATATTTCTGAACAGTAATGTAAAAAATCTCACAATATGATTTATGGAAAGTGTAAGAAAAAAGAAATGGTCTTTTAATTTCAAGGATGCTTAAAAACCAAAGACCACTAAGAAGCAGGGTGGATTATCAAACATTTGTCCTAGGTGACAATACTGAGCAAGAACCAAATGCGTACGTGGTTGTCCTTTAATGTTATATATTTACATGTTCCACGTTAGAGCATCCTAGCTCTTCTATCAAGATGGGACATGCTTGACTGTATTTAAAACAGAAAGGGAGAAAGTATCTTTTTCCTCTCTCAAAGGGAAAACCATTGCAATAGCAGAAATGTTTTGGCAAGAAAGATGCCACCAGGACTGCCTGGTTGTAACGTGAGCGATGGGAAGAGCTGGAAGGAAGGAGCATTGCTGCAGCAGCATCCCTGCTCGCTCGCTGCTCGGTGGCTGCAGGAGTCTTGTCGGGAAGGTCAGACCGGTGTTGCTGTGACTTAGATGTTTTCCCGTTAACTCCTGCTCTAATTTTACGGCAAGCTGCTTGGCATTGTCACGCCGCTGATGAGGTCAGAGGAAAAGAAAGTGCATTCTTCCCTTGGCTCCTAGGGATAGGTTCTAGCTAGCATTTGGCAAGAAGTTGAGGAGGTGATCAGGGCTTTTGGTGCTTAACTATGTTGTTCCAAGGTTTAGGCTTGTGATGTATTTGGAGCATAATTTCTTGCAGGGGAGTCTGAGAAAACACAGGGTTTGCTTTCCCCAGACTTCTCACGAGGGCTGATCCTTGAAGTGGCAGATTTTAACCGTGTTAGGAGAGGGCACAGATGCTCAGTCTGCCACTGAGTTCCACAGTTCAGTGGAGAGCTGAGGTATTAATTAGAATTCCAGATTCTGGGGAAAACAGCTAAATTCTTCTTGCCCCTACCCTTTTTGGAAAGCTTGTGGCTCAGGAGCTGTCTGGTAAGGACATGGGGCATGGGCATCCAGCTTTCAGGGGGTGCTGTGAGAGTGCTGGAAGACGGTGATCCTTTCCTCGGACACTCAGCAGCCAGCCTCTTCAGGAAAAGTATGGATTAGGTGTCAAAGGTGACCAGCACACTGTATAATCAAGCCCACAATCTCTGCTGTGTTACTGAGGGAAAGAAATTTTGGCTGTTCCCGTTGTGTTGGGACAGAGGGAATTCCGCATGGGAGCGTCGCATGCAGCTGTTGCGAGCTGAAGCGTGTTGCTGGTCTGCACTGAGGGGTCATAGAAACACCTGAAAATGCCTGATTTTGTTTACGTGAGTGATAAATAGCTCTTTGACTGAAATAACCCAACTCTGCAAGTTTTAGCAAGTTCATGTTTTCTTCATGTTACAAGAACTGCTTGACAGGGAATATAATTTTATTTGGCAAATCAAAAGTCCTCTAACCACCCAACTTCATTCCAGTTGCTGACTACAAGGATATGATTTATAGAAATTAAAGCAGCCCAATAAAAAAGGAATACATGTGATATTGTATTTAATTTTGGCAGTCTCCATTATCCTCTTACTGTCCTTTAAAGAAGAGGATTCTTTAACTATTACAGCACAATGCAAACATTGCTATTATTGGATATTAATATTTTATGGCCTTGGAAAATGTTGATATATAATTAATTTGATTATGGATAAAGTAATTCAATTTTATATTGCCTACAATAATTTATTAAATATTGTAAAAGATAATAGATTGAGTGCAAAGGGAAAAGGAAGAAATTATTTGTACTCAGAAAACTATCAAGCATGTTTTACATGTTTGTACAGAGAAAGCAAAAAAAAAAGACATTATGTAATTCATCAATCAACCCACAGAGATTACATTTCAAAGCCTTTTTATATTGAACAAATGGAGCTTGATTTTTAGTCTTTTAGAAGTATCTGAATTTACAATACTATACACTTATAAATAATGCATTTTATTTTTGTTGCTATTGTTGTTATGTCCTGAGGATCAAAGTCCTAAATTAGGCATCTGAATTAAATATAGCCCACCCAAGAATGGATAATCACCAAAGCACATTCTATTTATATACCTTTTCAGATTGAAGTAGCTGAATTGTTTTTTTGAAAATATTTAAAATGAGGAAAACAAAGTTTAGGGAGCATGACTGAGAGAACTTACAGGACACATCAAACCACAGTACAGTCCTGGACACCCTTACACGCACGTAACTTCCCCAGTGAGTGGCTCCCTTCACTGGAATGGCGCTGCTTCTTCACTGATTTCAGGAGTTTGTTTTGCTTAAAGGTGATATAATAGCCGCTTTATAAATAAAAAGGTATGGGCCTGATCAGATTTCTTACTAAATGGTGCTTTATCAGTAAGATTGATGAAAGTTCACGTGGGTGGATGCAGGGATCTTTCTGTGTGTGGTTTTGAATGACAGGGATCTACTCATCTAATCTTTCTCTTATAAAATTGTGTCTTTCTTCTACTGAACTGTATCTTGCTTCAAGCACTTTTCCACTGATTTGTAGCAAAAATATGTCAAGTTGTTCTTAAATGTTGCAGAATTTTGCAGAAATACAAAATATTATATGTACTAAATACTAAAGTATTAGTATTTAGTAATACTAAAGCTTGTAGGGGATTGTTTTAGATTTTGATGTTGATGGTTTTCAGGGAAAAGTCCATACATTCTGCCTCCTTCTCCCCCCCCCCTGCCTTTTATTTTATTCTAAGGAAACCATATTTATGTCTATCTTTGATCCAAATTCTATGAACCCACATAATTGCATCTACTTAATTACAGGTTGAATTGTTATTCACAATAGTGAACACAGTATTTATAGAATTTTCTGTGGTATATGGAAAACACCACATTTTTGGTTTGCAAAAGCTAAAGGAAAAAAATGCTGTAATCCTCATCAGGAGTTACTTCCTGATATCTTCCAAAGGTGAATTGAACTTCCAAAGACTAAGATTTTCTTATGTGAAAGGATGATAAAAATAAAGAAAAAATATTTCAAACTTATGTCCTACAGTATCTGTTACAATATTCTTGTTAAAACAAGATGTTCCTCGCTGGAATATCACCCAGTTCTAAATGAGGATTCATTTCAAAGACACCGTTTTTGTCAGTATGTTTTATTGCCATAATATACTACATTTGACATATACAAACGCCAAATTATGAGATGCTTAGGCCAAGATATGTGCCCTTTCTCCTTTTTCAAAGTCTTGATTTTAAAATTCTGAGTTATGCCGAGTTGATTTGTTACCTTCAAAGCTTGTCTGACATTCACCTCTTTTGAATTGATGGGAATACTATTACATTGAACCATTTCCTGGGGTGCAGGCATATATTTTTGAAATCTAATCGCAATGAGCTCTTTACTACCAGAAACAATACCTAGTTATTGCTGACATCTTACGAAGCAGATATAAAGAACAGAACCTTAAATGCCCATGTTAATTCCATACACAGAAGCAGGAACAGTTTAACTTTCTCTTATCATGTTTCATAATAGTCTTGCATATACAAATGGGATATAAATCTATTACTGCAATAAAAGTGCTCCTTTGTCATTAAAAGCCTCTAATTCATAATGTAATTGGTAATGATTACTTTTACAGTTATTATTTAATGCAAGCAAAAAATGAACATAATTTTCAAACATGGCCAAGTAGAATTTCCTAAGTCCTTGTTATTTATGATTCTGCTTTCTGAAGGTCAGATTATGTTTCATTCACTTTAATAATTCACTAGGTGTGCTAAATGTTTACTTCATGTCTGAATGACAACCAATCTTGTCTTAATTAAATATATCTTCTGACATTGTTTTAACATATCAGTGAATTCAAATCAGTTAGTAAAATGTTAAGCAAATCAAATTTGTAGTCGCTCTCTACTTTGAATATCCACTTCTCTAGTTTCTTCCCACCTGCTGTCATGTGTTAATTTTTTTAAAGCATCATCTATTTGCAAAAAAAGAAAGAAATTGGTATTGTCTTGTGTTGTTTCATCCTTAAAGTGAAACCATTTGCAAGAAAATTATGGGTCCCTAGTGCTGAACTTCTTTGCATATTAATTTTGTTAGCCTTACCTCCTGTGGTCTTTAGTTCTGGAAGGCCTATTAGATAATACACAAGATAAATTTTCCCTTGTATCTTACAGCTAGTCAGGGGAAAAAAAATCCTTTTTTCTTAAAACTTAAAAAATTGCAATATTAGCCATGCATATTCTCCCCCTATTTTATTAGTAAAGATTAATTTAATTAAGCACAATAACCTAGTCAATATTGGTTATATTTGTTTCCAGTTTTTGGGAAAATTGTGTTTATGCTAATATGTATGTCTCAGAAGATAACCTAAGAAATGGATCCTGCATCAATTCAGTCAAATGGCGGTGTCGGAATGGATTTTGGTGGAATTTGTGTGTTATACATTATCTGAAATGTAGGAGCCAAGGGAAGCTGAGTAGGTGGAGTAGGAATGGTCAGACAGAAACATCAGGCACTTTGCACGGTTGCAAAAACAGATTTACATGGATATGGTTTGTCTTCAGTTGGATCAGATGGTGGGAGACACTTCGATGCTCAAAACTACAGAAAGGTGCCTGGTGGGGTTTACAAAAGAGTCCAAGCAGACAGGATGCTTGCCTCCTATTTTCAGCCTGTGGCAGTGCGTGTTTTGGCTTTTTGGTGTGTTTCTCTAAGCACCCGAACAGCTGCAACTGGAGTTTCCAAATTCCTTTGAAAGTCTACGTCTCAGTGTTATGGTGACGTAGCAGCTGGCTTTCAGTGTGTTTCTCTGTGCCTGAGAAATGAACTTGTGGTTTCTGAAAAGAAAGGGCTGGTGTTATACTCTGCCACTTACAAATACCTGAATTCCAGGTTAAATTTCTTCGGCTGTTTGAACTTACTTGCTGTTTTCACACAAGTATCATCAGCTGCTTCTCATAACAAAAGAAATGTATGGAAAGCCCTTGGTTTTTAACAGACAACTTGTTTTTGAGTTAGGATTTCCCCCAAAATATCCTCTGCTTTTAGAACAATAGAAATGTTTACATTTCTCAAAACTTTATAGCTGATCAGAGACCAGTCAATTTGTTTCAAACTTTCCAGCTCATACTCTGAAAACAACACGAGACCATCTTTAGGCTAAATGACATCATTATTTATTGACATTGCCTATTGTTTAACATGGCACACCAGGTCACAATCCTAAACAAGCCCATAGTAATTTTTAGACTCTAAAAGTCTAGTGGAAATAAAGGCATTTTCATAGTTGCTGGCATCGCTAATTTACAACTGCATTGGTAACTAGTTATCAAACACATTTCTTTGCTATTATCAGACATTTCTAAATATTAATTTTATTTTGTCATGAAAATCCATAAGATTTTCTAAAGGCACTTTTTTTTTTGGTTTGGATTTTGTTTCATTAAAATGTTTTTAAATCACAAACTTTTTGAGGACGTTCTCTGCTCCTGTGAACTGGTAAGCCATTATCTCTGATCCTTGTGTTACCTGGGAGGCTTTCTGGGAAAATAATCCACCTTTTTTTTTTCCCCCTGTGGTAATCCACACCTGGATCAGGCAGGCAGGGAGAGACAGTGCCCTTCACAGTGTGTCAAAAGTGAGAATCCACACCAAAACCGTAAAACTTGTTTTGGTGATTTCCTTCAAAGAAAAAAACTAACAAAATGCAAAACTTATCCCTTTTGCTGTGAGTTTGTTAGCACTGAGACGACCAGTGATTTACTCAAAGAGCGTGGTACCTTCCAGCGTTAAAATAGAATGGATTTTTCTAATTTAACTATGAGATTATCAATATTAACCAATTAAATATGCAGAACAGCTTAAGGTGTTCCAGACAACGTTCTGCAAGCATGCACAAGGATTTTTTTTTTTTCCCCATTACTACTTGGCCATGGGAATAAGAAATGAAAATAAATATACAAGCTATCAATAAGTAATCACAGACAAGATCTACTCTGTTTCCTTGGGCAAATCTTTTGACCTTTCAATATTTCTGTTGTCCAGCTCTTTGCATATTTGATCCGTTTAGACTGTGGGGTGTCTGGAGAAAGACTAGTTTTACTGTGTTTGTGAAGCACCCAAACCAGTTTTGAGATCTCAGTTTTGTATGAAGCCTCTAGGCACCACCAGGCTGTTGATACAAACACTGAAATTTCAATCTCCTGAAATTTCTGCCTTATTGCTAGAAACCGGACCTATCAATACAAAAGTGTTTTCAGCCTATGTTCTTTCATCACAGAGCTTGCCTACCATGTGCCTGCTCACTGCAGGGGTCATTTGCCGTATCTTCCAACTTCTGCTACTGCTTTTGCATATGGTTTGTAGGAAGCAAGGAGGAGGAGAAGGATTTTACTGCAGATTCTGTTAGAGAAGTGACATCATCAAGAGATGGAAAGGAGAGCGCAATGAGCTTCCCTGCAGGGCAAGGAAGAGTAAAGAAAATGGCATGGTAGTATATTTGGGGAAGCAGGATGGAAAGAAGAATGAACAGAAGGAGAGAGTAATAGAGACAACAGGAAGAAGAGTAAAGAATGAGCAATGAGACAATATGATTAGAGCTTTTTTTCCACCAGGGAGAAACATTTGCAATGAAAACAATTAAAATCCATTAGACTTTCCTAATAATGTTTTTCCATGCACGTAATCGTGGCGGTTGCCAAAGGGATGGGGAAGAAACAGCAGGCGGGATGTTTTTGGGTGTAAACTAAGAAATGGGACTTGAGATTTGCAAATGGGAATCTGGATGTTTTTTATCTTGTGATTGGACAAAAGTAATTGGCACGTAATGGCAAAAGAGGTGGTCTGAATGGGTGCTAGGAGATGGAAAGTATTCAGTGACCCTATACAAACTGTCCAATTGAGAGTAACAGTTTGCATCAATGCTAAATGTATAGACATTTGTTTCTATACTGAGAGGAAAAACTTTTCTACAAGTATTCAATGCATAAGGAGTCAAAATACTGCTCTTCACTGGCTGTAAGCCTACTACAATTTCTCACTTAAAAGAGGAAAATACCATACTTGGGAATTTTGTGAAGCTTTGAGTAAAATACAGTATCTGGTAAATGCTGGTGTTTAAATCTAATGAAAACTGAATAGAAATTATCTTCAAAGCCTTCTGAGATATGTCGTAAACGTGGTGTGACTGCGGTCTTGTGGAAAGTCATTACATTGTACTCTGGGTATGTGAAGGACCTAACGCCATCTGATTGTGATAGCGCCGTGATTAAAACCCGACAATACCCGGTGCCTTTCATGGTTTCTGCCCTGGCCGGTCCGTGCAGCTGTGCTGATGAACCAGAAAGTGACTTCAGTGCTCTTGCTGATGAAATTGCAATGCCAAATGGTCTTCATGTAAATGCAGCCTTGTAACACATTTGTTTAAGTAAGGGCAGGTACAGATGCTTAGTATGCTGCCTTAAATGATGCACAGTATCATTAATGTTCTATTTTTGTCAGGCTACCATGGCTATGCTTAAAGGCTTTGAGTGCTTTGCTTTGTTGGAAAAAAAAGTCCTGAACTTGAAGAAATGATACGGATGATTTCAGTTGTATTCCACTTCTTTCGTTTTCATGCTTGGTAGTTTCAAATTTCATGTTAAAGTGTTTTTCTTTAATGTTGCCACAATGTTCTATTTTCCAGCAATTAATTACTAAGTTTTATTTTCCATTTTATGCAAGCTTCTGTTATCACTTTACATCTTTATCTGTCACTCTTCTTATCTGTTTCTGTGAAAACTTCAATAATTTCTTCAGTGATGACTTTTTCAGGTCATAAATAAACACAAAATATTCTTCCAAACAGATCTTCACGATCCTTCCTTCCATTTCCAAACATCTCTTGTTTTAACAATCAAAGCCAATTCTCTATCCCTTCAGTAGTTTCTCTCTGCCACACTGTTTGCTAATCATACAGTCTAGCGTTGAGCACTGTGCCAATATTTCCCTGGCTCTTAAGTCAGTTGGAGCCAAAATTGCTCCCGTTGACCCACTATTCCTCCTTCCAAGCTTTCTGTTGGGTTTACTTGCCATGATTTCTATTCTGTGGTTTGTTGTCAATTTTTCTAAGTAATACATTTTAGATTTTTCTGATAAAGTTTTCACTGTCTCGATATGGATTACTCTTCCACAGGATACAGGTAACAAGATAACAGTTTGTTGTCATGTTGAACTTGTTTTATACCAGTGAAGTTGCTTGAATGACATCATTAAGAAGTGAACATATTGGTCTGAATCTGATCGCGGTCTTCGACTTCTTGAAACTTCTGTTATTTCCATTCTCACAATAGGTGTTGGGTCAGCTTTCTTAAACCTGTTAGTGCCTCTAAGGTTTGAAAAGGAATCTCTCCTTTTTTTTTTTTGTGTGGTTTTTTTTTTTCACTGCTTCCTCCTGAATAGTTTGACAAAAGCTTTTTTGCCATCTATAGACATTCCAGCTTCCTGATTTAATCATTTTGCTGATCCTGATTTTTCTTCTATAATATTTCTTGTTTCCTTAGGAAATGTAAATCTGCTGCAGCATCTGTTAGCCATCCTTGTTTATTAATAATTAGGCATGAATGTAATTATAAATTCTTTAATAATTTACCTTTACCACCTCTGAGAGGCCCATAACTGATCTCTTGTTTAAACATTTCAGATCTTTGTCTCACGTTATTTTCATATATCATTCTCAACGTGTTGACCACATTGTTGATTCAAGCAAAATCTCATCCTCAGCTCCTGCCAGGAATTTATCTCTGAATGTGTTATCTCTTCTAATTGGACATTTGGGAGAGAACAGATTGCTGGAAGCTCTAGCCCTATGGCTCCTTAATTCATAGCTGCTTGGCCCTTGACTAAATTAAAGCTGCATGGAGCTGCCTGATTTAAGAACTCAGAGTATTAAGAACAGCAAAGGATGAGATAGAGCGGAGCTAGGTACTGGTATGCTGTTTATACACCCTATTTTGATCAGGCTCCAAACACTAACATGCACTTTTCTCTTTGGCTACTTTTGCCAAATTAATGCTACTGAAGGAACCCTGAGCACAGAGGGATCTCCAGCCATTTAGGGGCTATTTTGACTGAATATGTAGTGGAAAATGAGATTAGCAGACCAGAAATCTAGTCCTCTTCAGGAGGTGAACAGATGTGCTCTTCCAGCTTCAGCTGTGCTGGTGGAAGATATTAGTAACCGCAGCCTGTCTCTGGGTGGTTATCAGGAATCCCAAATCCCTCCGATTCTGCTAGTAGCGCTGCTCATACAAGCTTCCTCTAACTTATTTTTTTTTTCCAAATGCACTAGATTAGCAAGGACTTACTGTTTATCTAAACTAACCTGGCCTCTTTGGACTGAAATAAGTTGGGGAGTGCTCACATAACCCACTCAGCCAGCAGATCAGTAGGGGCAGCAAAGAGCAATGGGCAGCAATCCGTCTCCCTGACATAGCTGCTGCAAAATGCATGCCTGGCTAGACCCCAAATTCTGCTAGATACACATTTTATCTCCTTCCTATCCCCATGGTAATTCCGGTTCCATTTAGTCTTCTAATTTCTGCACTTTAGACTATTCTGCTTTTGACAGCAGCACTTTGTTTATTTCAAAAGCTTTCATTCTCCTAACGGCTGTGTACGGTAATGATCTGGCAAGCAAGAAAAAAGAGGGGCTTATAACCACACACTTATACTCACCCTGGTTGTCTCCATTTAATAAAATTTTATTATTTACTACCTCTGAATTCCTCTGTGATAAATGACCAGAATCTGCCATGTCACACTACTTTGTATTCTGCACCACAGAGGAAAAAAAAAATACTGACTTGCTCAGAAAAATATATCAAGAAAGACTGTGTCTGCCCCATGGTGCTTCTGGCTCAAATGAGAGAAAACACAGATGTACTGGACACATTGTGAAAGAGATCTTCTGCTGGAACAAAAAGATACCAAAAAACTGCATTATCTTAGACAAGCTGGAGATCTGCTGCTTCCACATCAGCAGATAAGTTTGGGGTTTTTTTTTTTAGTCATTTTTGCGTTGCAGACTGGTAATGACAACAGTCAGCGTTTTGGGTTCAGATTGGTCTATATGTCTCAAGGAAAATGGTCTTTTTTCCATAACTGAAAATGTATTAGAATATTGTTAATTTTCATTTCCCCCCTGTTTGACAATTAGAACTTAAACTTTTGCCATTTTGAAGCCTATTTCTTTCAGGTTAGGGATTTTCAGGAAAAAATCAAATTTTTAAATTGCTTCAAAGATTTCAGAAAACATGGTCTGCAGTTTTTCAGCAAGAAATCTCAAAGAGAATGAAAATATTGCACTGGAAGAGGGAGCCAGGTCCAGATGCACATGACAGCCTTAAAAGAATCAAGGAAATTGAGGGCAGCTGAAGGGAAAGGTGCAGTGGGATTTATTGGCATCAAAAAAGTCACAGGCTTAGAGAATTTTGGCCTGACTACTATTTACTGTGTGTTTAATCACAGAGGCTTTGGAGGGAGCCAAATCATTCTGGAGAAAGCAGAGCTGAAAAAGTAATTTTTTTTTTATTTTTTAATGGGTGAGAAGCTAGAAGGGGGGGGGGGCTGGAAAATCAAACCAGATTTTGGAGGTGGGAGTGAAGCAGAAGAACCCCAAATGGATTTTTGATAAATGTGTTAATGCTAAACATTTGACAAGGACACATCTTTTTCTCCGGGGCTCGCTCTGCCCCGGGTGTACGCGTTTGCAGGAAGAATGCTGTCGGGGAAGGACGAAACCTTTAAGATTATTAAACCTAAAGCGGAGGGAGGGCAGTAAATCCATCTACCTTTCCTTTCTGTGCACGCCAGGGCGGCCCCGGGGGTGGCGCTGGCACGGTGGGGGCTGCAGTAGGTGCCGCGGGACTGTGGCACGTGTGGGAATGGACTGGTCGCCCATTGGCGGTGGAGGGTGCGGGGGGAAAGGCCCGGAGGGTGCGGGGTCGGGGAGGAGGAGGCTGCAGGTCTCTCGCAGCTGCGGTTTATAGCTCCGGCTTGAGAGCAAACGTGTTTATTGAGCTGGGGGAGGGCAGGGAGGGGGGTATGCCCCACTGGTGACGCACGGAGGCCGTTGTGCGGCCTGGGGATGCAGGAATGAAGTGGACCAGATGGGTGCTCTGGATGGGCTCCCTTTTATCTCATCCCAGTGCTTCGCTGGGGGTTCAGGCCCGGGTGCTACCCTTTAATTCTGCAGTTTGCCTTCCCTCTGTAGCTGGGTGAGGTGTATGTGTGTGAAAGTTGTGGTGGAACTTCTCCCATGTCCGATTTCACATTGCAGAAAACTTTGCTGTTTTGGTTAGCTTTCTGGGCCTGGTTTTAGAACAGAATCAAAGTTTATAAGTTCCCTATTCCTGTGGTATTTTGCAAAGTAGATTTAAGTGAAGACAGGCAGACAAGTCTGATTTAGCACATTTCAGAGTTGCTTGTGTTGCAAACTGAAAGCTTTTCTAGCAGACATCATCCCAGCCGGCCCCTTATTTTCATTGTTTTGATAGTGTTACGTGGGACTGATGGGATTTGATGTGCTGTAGATGAACATGCACAAAGTTTGCTTGATTCTGTTGTTATTTTTTCCTTGTTTTGTTTGTGGGCGCTTTGGGACTGTGGCAAAAATGGCAGGGCTCTGATGAGCGTCCTTTGATGTCTCAGGCTCTGGCCACCATGTCTCCCATTGGTATGTCTTCAGACTTTCCCAAGGAGAAAAGAATGTGCTGGTCATGCACCATTTCTATTTTAAATTGGAAGGGAAAAGAGTTACTAATTTACTAGTAGCATCAGAAGCACTTCTCTAGTGCTTTGATTGATCTGACCTTTGTGTATTTCCATTGTCTAGAGGATTACTTAGATAAAAGTTGAAGAGGTTGTTTCCTTTATGAACACATATATTTTATCTATCTGCATTTTTTTGTACGCAGGTCAGGCTGACCTAGGAGCAATATGGGCAAATACTGAAGAGAGCCATAGTTATCGCAGGCAAAATAACACCCAGTTACGAGTAAGGGGCTATAAGTAAAAAGGAATCAGATTGTCACACTGGGTGAAGAAATGAGAGATTGGCAGAAAGCCTTGGAGAAGTCTGGGCTTTTATCACAACAAAGAGTTGGTTCTGAGATCATTATTATACTTGATGATGTCATCAGAACCCCTCAGTGCTTTCTAAATAGCTAAATAAAAATAGCTTTAAATACTACATAGTTTTAAATAAAAACACAGATCAGGATATATGAGGTTAAAGGAACAAACTGTAATTGAAATCCAGGTAGTTCTAGGCAAGCGTTAGAAAAAAGAATGAGTTATGTAAAGTACTATACATACCTGTTGTTACCCTCTATTTTTATGTATTGGGGCTTTGCAGCTGGTTTTTAATTCCTCCTTTCCCTTAGTTGTTGAGCAACCCACAGAAACTTGGGGAAAAAAAATCTTAACAAAGGACAGAATTTCTCAAAAATTTCCTGAGCTTTTCTGGGTGTGTGCATTTCCGTTGATTTAAATAAGACTACTTGTGGCAGCATGGTTGAGCAGATACTTCTTTAAGTTTTCGTAGGACTGTGGCCTTTGGTTTTTCCTTTTTGATGAACTTCATATGATCAACTGCAGAATAACATCATTGTGATTGCAACAATCACACCAGTAAGTTCTTTCAGTCTGACTTTCCTTGAACTGGAGGAAGAGGGCTATGTCACCTTTCCCTGACTCTGGAGATTTTATTTTTTTTTTACTTAATATTATGCTACACTAAACAGAGGTATGCTGAGGTTTATTTGGGTTTTTAAGCAAAAGACATAAGCATTTAGATTTATGAATAACAGAAACTTGAAGATTGAATTATTTTCCTATAATTTGTTTAAAAAGCATATTTTGCCATAACGTAATGTTAGGACTCTGTTGTAAGTACTGAGGAGGATGTAAGATTAGCTCTTGGAGCAATGTGATAGGTGTCTTTTTTTATAGGCGTCTTGTTTTTGGAGTGGAGTTTTGTGATTATTTTACACGCTGCATGGAAGCTTTTATTCAGCAAAGCACCCAAGCATGCACTCGAGGCTACTTTGATGTTTCTCATTTCTAAATGATTTACTGCAATAAAAGTAGCCTGTCTTAACTCCTATTTGTGTTTGCTGGTCAGGACAGGGCTGATGGTGGTACGCTTGACTCCCCCAAAACCACTGCGGTTGTGGACAAATTTTCAGCGATGGGAGGAATTTTCTAGAGCTCGTTGAGTTTCTCAGGGAGGTTTTTAGCAACAACAAATTTGGGCATTGGATCCTTATTGTGTCAACCTGCAGTCCTCCTCAGCTATCTGTATCAGCTTTTAACATATAATCAGAAACCTTTTTACAATCCAGATAAAGTGTAAAAAGTTAAATTAGAGGCTTTAGTTAACTTTAGGCTGAAGGTGAAAATCCTTCTTCTCCAGAAGACCCAAATCTATCAGCTTTCACATCCACAGATCCTTTATTTTACATGTTCTGTTCTAGTGCTTATGTCTTATACCGATTCGATAGTACCAAAACTTTAACAAAAGAGGGCTGGAACCCAAGTCCTCTTAAATTCTACCAAAACAGAGTTCTTCACATCAAGATTTTTTTTTTTTAGAATCTAGGGCAGATAGTCTATGAGCTAGAGATGTATGTAAGTGGGGCATGGATCAGACACTCTTTCCCATTGCTTGTGACCCTGTCATCCTGAATCATCCCTTGTACTGCTGATGCATTTGAAGAGCACAGGGTCACTGGTAATTAAGACAGCTTTATAAAAGTGCTAGCAGTTGCAGCTGTAGGATGAAGAGTACCTGGAGCACAGAATTTGTTAACCATGTTGAATTCCCTTGGAAAAAGAAACCCTAACATTTGCACAGACGCTGCAATCTTGTGGGCTCATGAGTTATGCAGGGTTGCATTAGGTCACTATTTGGATGAATGATCTCCAGCAAAAATGCCAGGTGCTGCAGGAAGCATTGCTGATGACATGGTGGCTGGGACTCCCTCTCAGAGGCATTACAAAGCTGTGCCCCACATGCCCCAGGACCTTTTGGGTTGATGGCAATGATGTTGTTTAAGTGGGCATCTCTCAGTTGAAGGATTTATATAACACTGACACATAAGGCGTGGATGAAGGACAACAGTCTGCAAAATCCTTTTTGATCTCCATGAGGATGACAGGCACTGCATGATAGCTGCAATCCAGGGGGGAAGGATCAGCATTGGTCTCTGAGCTAACCAAAAAGGTGTAAGGGTCTGGAGGAGAGAATTATGTAGGTGTTACAAAGACCCTGAATGGGGAAAGAAACCAGTTTAAAATGCCATCTGAAGCACATAAACTCTGCAGCTTGTCCTGCATGCCTTCAAAGGTATTCTGACTCTCTGCTCAATGCTTATCCCGTCTGCTTCCTTAACCCAGAAATCCTAGGAGAAAAGTGTAGCTGGGAGAAGTACCCCATCATCTGGCACATGCAGGCTGATATGCCAGTCTTGATAACTGCCATACATCACAGCTTCTACCCAACACGTTACAGTGACTTACAGAAGGACTGATTTATCTTGCTAAATCAGGGGATTGACTCAATAGGACACAAAATTGTATTCACACCCACATTTACAATCCTGCTGGTGTCAAGCCATCTTCACTTAGAGATTAATATCGTGGCACGCTGCACAGGGCAAACAAAAGCATGAAGGTAATGAAAAGTATTTTTCAATGGAGCACATAATGACGAAACACGGCCCACATCTCTTTCAGACAGTGCTTATGTCCAAGGTATGTACTTAGATTAAGTTTTCACGGGATGAGTGGCATGTCTATTCACTGGACTGACTTTATAACAGCGGTAGACATTAGGTGGTTGGGGTGGAGTGTTAGGTCCTGCTGCCTTTGAGCTACCCAATGAAAGTTCCATTTGTGGAACAACCATCAATCAGGGGATTGACAGATACACTTGTATCTAGCAACATCCCCTAAATATTCACTATACGGCTGCACGCGCTGAAGTTTAAGAGAGGCAATATATCCTACTGGACTGCCCTGTAGTAAGAAGAGTTACAAAGCTGAGTTTTCAACAAGACTGCTAAAACACTGGTGTGAGAACAGCAACATCACAGTGCTCACCAGGCAAATGGAAATCTCGTTATCGTGAGTATTACTGTGCAGTGGATTAAACACGAGATCAAATGTATGTGTTGCAGCGAAGTGGACCAGTTTTCCTAGGTTCATGGCCATTGCTCTAACCGCTTGATTACACTGAGTTTACATTATTGTAGCAGCCATAAAAATCGTGGGAGATTTTCACCTGATTCTCCTGACCTTTGTATCACACCCATTAAAGTATAGGTCACGTAGTCAGTGACTTCTCTCGACTTCGTGTCATAGGTACATTCTTGCTCAATTACTTTATCCTATGTAATGGCAGATTTATCCTATCCTATTTTTTCTCTGTAATGGAGATGGCAATTAGAGAAATAATCTGCATGTGTGACTGCACAGCTTACCCTCTCTTTTTGTGTTATACTAGAAGTAAAAGTGATAGCAATCAGATTGAGTTCCGTTCTCGTTCCTCCCCACACCCCGTGACTTTCCAACAGCAGGCTGGGATCCTGTAGCCTGCGTTACCTTTGCATCCGCTAACTGTGGAGCAGCTGGGAGCGGATACAGCACGGCTCAGATTAGAAAGTCGCCCCTGAATGACGAGCATGTCTGCATCAGGCGAGCCTGGTGTAAATATCTCTTTTATTTCAGAAATGACGAATTTGACAGTTTGCAAATACTTCCCAACATCAATACAAATGTTTCAGTCCTGCATATGCATGTACCTCTCCAGTGGCTCCAACAAAGCACACAGCTTGGTACTCATAGGCTGGTACTCGTTAGCATTGCAGCAGTGATGTGTGCCCTTGGAGCACAGCCACGGCAGCGCCAGCTCCACGGGAAGGACGCTGTCCGCCTCCGCCTCCCCTTGCTCAGGCTGCTATGGGTTTCCTGCACTCCCCTTCTGGCTTTGTCACCCTAGAAATTTATTGATGGATTTTTTGACTTGCTATTTATTCTCGCGTGCCAGAGTCTCTAGGATAATTACTTCACAGTGTCGTTTACCACAGTGAGCGTTGTCAGAACAGCGATACATATTTGTTGTTGTAGCCAACTGGCATCCAGTTTAAGGATCTTTCCCTCTGACTGTTTAAATTAGAGTCTGCATTGTCTTGTGTGATAATGCTCACAGAGCAATAAGACAGCATGCTTTCTACAAAATGTCGTGTAGCCGGTGATCTTTTAAGCCTTTCTTGGCTTGTCTTCTGGTCTGAACATCTGTGCTCTGTCCCTCTTTCTGTATTGCGTCCATTGCTATTGGACATCTTGCTTGAGGCAAGAACAAGTCTAGTATTCTCCATTTCCCGTCCTAATTGTGGTATTGTATTGCTACTGCATATGCTCTTAATCAGCTTTTGCAACCCGTCCTGGAATGTGTATATAAAATTTGTGAAACATTCTGAGATCCTTCGGAATGACAGCAGAAAAAAAGAGATTAGAAAGGAATTTTTAAATCAGTAAAACCTTTTAGGTTTTTCTCTACAATATTCCCTACATTATGTTTTAATCTAGGTCAATTAGTATTTAGATGGTTTCTAAATCTATAGTACCTGGGAGGGAACCCACAAAACCCAAGTAAAACCATCTTCCTCTGCTCTTTCCCTGCAGCCCCAAATTCTTAACTTTCCATCAGGGTTCCTTAAAGCCAAGGAGAACTTCTCTGAAGTGACAAGTGAATAATCTCTGAGGCAATATCTGCCCAGAATGAGTGCAAATGCCAAAAGGACTTTTTAATTTTTTACTTATTTATTTAAAATAATTTTCTAGTTGCTTTCATGATACCCTTCTCATTGTCCTGGTGAACTAGCATGCTTGAGATAGTGCAGAAGAATATTGTTTTATATTTGTGTATAGACTTGAATACTTCCTAACGTCACATTTAATGCAATCAGAAGACCAATAGTAAATGCAGTTGCTTTGTCTCAAGCCACTAAAAGGCGGCCGAACTCCCGCAACCCGTGTGGCATTCAGCGGCGATGACCGCTGCAGGGTGTGCAGCAGTGCTGAGGTGACCGTATTTTTTGGTTCTAACAAAGTCACACTTGACCTTTGACCTCACAGCTCACTCTTGGTCCCAAGTGTGGGGTCATCTCACAGCAAACACCTGCCCTGCAATGTTTCTTCCACAACATATCAATTGCTCTGGCAAAGCAATTGCATACGTTTAAAAGATTTGCAGGCATATTGTTCCCATATGCGAGTTCCCTTGCAATGAGATATTCAGTTGTCACTGCTGGGGCACACGGTGCCCCTTTAACCTCCAACCCAAGGCTTGGGAAGCTGAGTCTGGTACTGAAAAATTTCCTCCAAACACTGCGGCCAGTGCTAAATGTTGTCTCTTACACAGATTTTTTTCTGAAGCCTGTGGCTTCTAGTCCACTAGTCAAGGCTACCTCACCCACCATATTTTTGTAGGCACAGCTGATTTTCTTAAAATAGTTAAATATAACTGAAGAATAATTCCCACCCTTTTGCATTTCAGTCAATAAAATAAAGGAGAATGATCCCCGCGCTGCCTTATTAAAGTGAGAAATTCGGCATCAGAGGGAATGAAACATTGCTGATCTGCTACAAACATGACCACAACAATCTAGCTGTGTATTCACAGAGAGAAAGTTATTAGTGTTGGAAAGTGAAATGCTATGTAGGGGGAAAGCTACTGGGGCCTTAACGGTTTTTCCCTCCTGCTTTGGTTGTCACAGATGTTAGTCACATCGCATAATGCACTACTGGAAGGCACTCAGCTACTACGGTGACGAGGGCACTATAAGAACCTATATAGAATAGAAAAACTGTAAGCAATGGTGTCCTGTGAGGAGGATGCCTAAGGGCTATATAAGCTAGTGGGTGGTTTCACTAGCCTGGGAAATGGAAATAAAGCTCCAAGCCTCAGTCCTTTAAAGGATTTTTTTTTCTTGCCATTCTTTTTTATTATCACTGAACAATCAGGAAAACAGAAAGCGAATCAGCTTGAAAATTTTCCAGGGGCTTTCCATGTGCCGGCCCCACAGGAGCAAGGGGACACCTTTTCCCCAGGTGTCCTCTGGCATTGCTTCTCCTGTGTTTCTCTTCTGCCTTGAGCAGTCCTGTGGGGACATAGGACGTATTAACCTGCTGTAGCCTATGCTGCCTCTACCTTGCACAAATCAGTTGTCAAGGACAAAAAATTATTATATTATGCTACTAAGCTAATGATAGCCTGTTGAAAGACTAGTTTTCTTCTTCCCCACTCTCCAGAAACACTTGGGCTCTCCTCTCCAGTGAATCTTCAGAGCCAAAGAGGTCCAAATAGGTGCTTTATCTCAGCGGGGTAGATGTGCCGCCATCGTGAACCGCAGCGGCAGTGATTGCTCCATGATATGGGTCAGATTCCAGGTGCCTAATGAGAGCGATGGGAGGTACTGAGTGCAGAGCTGGCCTGAAAATGTGGCTACTATAGTTTGGACATTAAGCACATGCAACTCCTCCTGAAATCAATGGGAGGCAAAGGTCTCTCAGCACTGGAAATGGGAATGTGATTCATCTCTGAAGTCTAACTTTACAGAGCGGCCGCAGAGATGTCTACCTCTGAACTTAAATTGCTACGTCTTAACTGCATTTAAGGCTGATGGAAAGAAATAAGCACGTCTAATTCTGGTCACTAGGTAATTCTAGGTGGCTGTAGGTAATTGGAGGCAATTACACCGATATGAAATGAATTCTGCTCTTGCTGTCTAAAATCAGAGACTTGCTTATGGGGAGCAACCACAGTAACAGCAAACTTTTCAAGCTAATTAATGCATCCAGTGAAATATCTCATCAGAATAATGGGGCCAAGAAATAGGACAATGGAGTCTGAACTCCCATTCCTTTGCAAACATCAGGCACATCTGCAATTTAACATTTAGACTGAAGATGCCTAAATAATGTACCATGGCTCTTTTTAAGTAGATGGCTGATAATTTTATCATAGACGTAACATAGTTTTAACATAGTTAAAACTGTCTTTTTGGTGCAAAACCACTAGATTTTTTTTTTCATCTAATCATTATCATTTTAAGCAGGATATGCAGAAATCGGTTGGATACATTAGACCAAGTATGAAAGACACTGCATCTTATCCACTGTATGTAAGATAAACAGGAATTGTGGGCAAGATATAAAAAGAGATGACGTGCTCTAGCTATATTTTGCAGTATTGCAAGAATAGTACAGGTGGTAAGTGAACCTTTTTTAGGTTGAAAGATACATAAGTGCTTAACTTATTCATTATCATGAATATAGAAGATGAAATGTGATAACATTTGTGATAGTCCCACACCGTGGAACTTGAGAGAGATTTCAAGTTCATAAATATGTTAAATGTTTCCGTCTTTGCTATTGTACTAAGTAATAAGCGTGAAAATGCACCATGTTGGATCTTCAATGGCTGACATTCATTCAGCCAAGTCTACTGCTTGCTCAATAAATTATGTATGTACATTAAAATATCATTTGTTGAATCTGCACAAAATAGATGCACTCTGCAGTGCATGTGATGGTGAAAAAAATGCAATTATATTTAAATATATTTCTGTTTTACCTGAATATCTGTCTCAATGGCCACATCCTTACTAGCTGTAATTTGATTTCAATGGATGTGGGAGAATCTGGTCCCCAAGACTTTGGTACTGTAAGGTAGTCAATTGTATTTACCATTCTGGGCTGGCAGTTGCACCTTTTGGGGATGAATATTAATTCTCCTCTTAGCATAAGCATGTTTAGAATATTCCCTTTGTTCCATTGCCCAGATGTGTCTCATGTCATCAGCAGATGAGCTGAACAGCAGTGGTTTGACACGCTCGGCAGCTGATTAGGAGCACCGGTTTGAGTAGACTGTGAGGAAGCAATTCACACGGATGCGGCGGAGCTGTTTCAGTTGTGCTGTGGTGTTAAGCAGTGGCAACGAAGAGCTGGTAAACAGTGCGTTTGTGTGTGCCCGGGCACACGCATCCACAGGGCTGCGCTCTCACCGTCGAGCCTGGAATATGCTTTGGGGAGAGCGTCAAATACGTGCGGGAGGTTGTGATAGCACCAAAAAGGAGCCTTTGCCTGTAGAAATATGTCCTTCAACCATTGAAAATACCTTTGCGGTGGGGAGAAAACAGTGGGAAATTTCTCCTGATTGTGATTAGGATGAGTTAGACACAATTTCCCCGACAGCAGTAGCACCGTACCCACCATCTGACTATGTGAGCGGAGAAAAAAACTCCAGTTGGTGTTTTCTTGATCTGCTTCTTTCAAGTGGAGAAAAGGAAAAAAGCTGTAGGTGCAACAGATGGTTTAAAATGGCCAGTGGCATCCCACAGCTTGTCTATCTGGGCCTGGAATTGGGTCCTCTGACCACTGTCACTGTCTGCCTTAATAAGAGAGAAGCCATGAAAGGGAACAAAGCTTGTTCATAAAACTGTGTGTGAAATGGGTGATTAGGCATGAGACAGTTATGATCATTTGTCCTAGGCGCCATGTTGATCACTTTATAGTCTCAAATTGTCTTAATGTATTTGTCTTTTGTCTCCCCACCAAGAGGCTTTTCCTTTTGTTCCTCATGCCGTAATGAACCAATATTGAGTAGCAACCAACCAAAGAACTGTTATTTTTAGTTGGTGGCCTATGTCTCCAGTAGCAACCTCCAGCATAAGTGAGCCCAATTTTGTGCCCATAATTACAAGTGGGCCCAACTGTTTGAACTTGCAATTGCACCCATTTAGAAGCTTTGCAATTGTGCTGTTAGTCTTCTAAATGGGGACAATTGCAAGCTACAAATAACTACTCCAGCATTTAATTGCCAATGTAAAATGATTCCTACAACATTGGAGGTCAGGTAGAAGCCCAGCTAAAACCAAAACAAAACAGAGCTTATTTGGGCAGCGTGGAGGAGGCATGAACTTTCCTGGTCAATAAATCTGCCAGTGAACTACAAATGACTGCTAAAATTGAAAGTCACGTGCCTTTGCTAGGAAAGAAAAATACTGCCCAGGGCACTGTTGTGCAGCAGCAGCGCAGCAAGCTCACGCTCTCACAGCAGACAGGTAGACAAGCTGACTGGAAGCTGTCCAAAAAGCAGCTACCGGTATTTCAGCCGCTGGAATAATGTTTGAAAAACAGTTCCAAAAAGGTCACGTTCCAGCCGACAACATACTAGCAAAGTTTAAAGACCAAATAAATTTGGCTTATGTTTTACAAAGGAAACTTTCATGTCACAGTCAAATTTGATACATAAACAGTTTTCATACTTCAAAGGAGAAGTAACGCTGCCCATTTTCAAAACCTTGCCTTAAGGTTTTCACCATTTTCCTGAAGACAGATGAAGAATATTATTAGATTGGTACTTGCTTCTTTTTTTGCAGGTATTATGAGAAGTCTTAATTACAGAACCAAACACCACCTCTGAGCTGCGTTTAACTCTCTGTATGCATTGGGGCACAGGGTTATAATGGTTGAGCTTGTTCCTTTGACAATTCTCACTCCTTTCATTTTTACCACGTAACCAACATGCCAGAAAGCGTTATGCAGAAAGAATGACTGATTTCAGTGGTGACAGAATTTCAGCATGAGCTTACTTTTAAAGTATGTTCTACTACAAATGGAAGAGGGTGGGTTATTTTTTTTTTCCCCCGTTTAATTTCAAACTGTGGAGGTTTCAATGCAAACTGGATAAAGGAAACAAACCAAATCCCTCAAATATCTGTTTGCATTTTTAAGCAAACTTGCTTTGATTATATTCACACTCTTTAATATTCGCTTCCCCTGAATATTCTTCTAAGCAGAGGAGATTTCTAGCAGGGATGGTTGTGGAAACAGTGAATTTTAAACACATTTGAAAATATATGTAAAGAGTATATTTTTAATTTGCAAATATGGTACTGCAACTTAGTTCAGAGAGTTCTGCAAATTTTAATACAAAGTAGGAATATGCTGTACAAATTTCTTTGAAATATTAAGTGTTAGCAGCGATTATCTGTCAGATGAGGGACAGAGCAGGGAGAGGTGGTTGTAATGATTCTTTAAACAGCTCCTAATAACAAATGAATTGCAGGGAATCTAGAGCTGCTTCTGTCAACAATTAATATATAGAAAAATTCTGCTTGGTTATTAAAATTACTCTATCAATTATGTTTAAACTGATATTACAACTGCCAAAGAAAGAATCCTGCCTGAAACACTAAGTTATTTTAGAATACCTTGCTTTACAATGAAATAATTTATTTTTTTCTTGGCAGAAGGCTAGTTAAAGCCTGCGGCTAATGCCAGTCCTGTGCAGCGTAGGGGAAAGGTGCGCCTTTGTAATCCCACTGAGAAGAAGAGAATTTGGATAACTTCAGAGAGGATTTTGGTCCGGTGCTGTGAGGAACAGGAGAAAGGGGGGAGAACTGCTATCTCACAGAAACTGGAGTTTATCTACGAATCTTCTGTCAGCTATTGGGATTTCTACCTATACAGCTGCTGAGATATTTGTGTTATGTGTCTTTTGGCTTGATGCACATCAGCTCCCCCATCAAAATCGGTTCTTACAACTAAGCACATGGTTAAACAGTTTGCCAGGCCAGTCTAGAATATGCTGCCCCTGGGAGGACAAAGTCCTTCTGAGAACTGAATCCCTCTGCAGATGGGGTTATAGCCTTCATATATACTTTCTAGTCTTGATTGAGCTTGTGATTATGGGAGTACTAATTCTGGGAGATATATATAAAGACATAAAATAATATAATGTACACAATGTATAGAATTATTTTTACATACATGCAAACCCACATATATATGCACACTATACATGCATGTATAAAATTTGATTTTTATATATATTTTATATATATTTGATTTTATATTCTGGCCTCCTCACTGGCTCCTGGGCTCCAGCGAGGGGAAAGGCAGGCTCCAGGGAAGTCCCCCGTCACCCCACAGAGTGTGGGTCTAGGGCACCAGTGGGGCAGCGGGGAGGTTGTCCTAACTGGCAGATTGTCTTTCTGGTTTGTGAAAATGTTAATATTTACTTTCGGCTGTCGTGCACTTCTGATTTCTCTACTTGGGAATACCTAGGGGATACATGTTTGCTTGCAACGCATTACGGTTTAATTAAGCTGATTTCAATTGGATTGTTTTGTATGCTTTATGGCAAGCGTGGAATAAGCAAGTGGTTTATTTTATTTATTTTTAAAGAAAGAACTGAAAGGAAATGGTACAATGCAGAAGCATTATAGACAGCTATCCTCTGGGGCAATTGTTTATTGACCCACTTTTTAGCAAAACACCATATACATTTTCATGCTACATCACAGATATGATTCTGCCCCATCAAACTGGAGGGGATTTTGGCCAGCATCTTAAATGAGAGAAGCATTCGACCCTAAAACAACATTCCCCACATCCTGATGAGTAAGATAGTTACCATTTGTACAGTGCATGATACAATAGTGAGCTCTTACTCCTTAAATATATTCTTTCATAAGCAGTTTTAAATATAGCTTCCTTTTCTTTTCCCCTTTCTTTTTTTCAAGCTGTTATGGAAGTTTGCCTAAATAATGTGCAGTCTGCTTTTCTTAGGTAAACATTTTCCAAGCAGTGTTCATTAATGGCTATAAAGCAAATCCCGGTGCAAGCTTATCTTTTATGTTCCCCCCCCTTACGTCCACATTTCTGAGAACATTGATGCTGGAACCCATACAAACCATCCCAGCTGTCTCCAAAATTAGTACTGAGAAAAATAAACTGTTCTTCAAAGTAATAATTTTATACAACTAAATAAATAAATATTGTCAACACTGGGTCAAAAATACAAGCAAAATTACATCAAATTCACTTTATAAGATGGATTGTATGAATGCATTTCAGTTCCTCTCTCATCATTCTCCTTTATATTTTTAGACAGTCTTTATGTGAATACAATGACTCCAATATCAAACATTTTAAATGATGCTTGAAATATCAGTCACTTGACTTTGATGTCACACACAATTAAATTCAACCCATCTTCTCTCAGTTAATAACAGCAATCTCACCAAGTCTAGTGCCTAATTAATACAAGCTATTTGTCACATGGAGGTGACACATGTATATCAGAAAGCTTGAAATATTGTTTTGTGCTGCGGTATCGCTAGCCAGCCCTGCAATATAGAAACTGTCTTATGTATGATTGTCTTTAAAGATTTCAAAAAGCCTCAGAGTTTGGTGTGCTCAAGCTGGGACTCGACAGTGCATAGAAGGCACTACTGATGTGTTGGTTCCCTTTAGGCTGCTAAATAGTAAGGTATTTAGAAAGAAATGCAGCTAGAATTGAAAGGTTCATACCTGATCGTTCATTTAGGTGATCGGCAGAATTACGAATACGCAGTGCCAGTGGTAATTTGCTTAACCTGCAGTTTTTGAGCTACGCGATAGAATACACAATCATACATTTTCTTATTGTTGCGTAAGCGCTTTTTCCTACTATTTATGCTCAGCACTTTTTCACGGTATGTTTCAACCAGGGTTGCTGTTGCCAAACAAATGAGCTTGTCTACCTCGTGTTAATTATCATTGTGTAATAAATAACTGTATAATAAGGCGGGCCTAATCCTGCCATCCTTACTTAGGCGAAGCTTCTGTCTGCTTCACTGAGTGTTTTGCCTGTATTAAAGCAGCAGCCTTGGGACCAAAAATTGCCTACATCGTTAGTAGCAGTAAATTAAGGATAATTTGTTATTGAACTCTTCCCATGAATAAAGCACAACAGAGAAACCCACAAAGTAAGAAAAGGCAGGAAACATTAGTTATCTATGGATTAGTAACCATAGTAATACCTATGGATTTCTGGTGCATTATATTTTGCAGCAAGCATGTGAGCTTTTTCCTGGTTTTCTCATTACATGTGTTTTTGCTTCTTTTAGATGCTAGCAGTAGGGTGTTTGTAAATGACAAAAACACCCACAGTACTTTGGGGCTTTCTTCCACACATAAGTGAGCATGGGAAGTGCTGCCACAACAGCTCTTCTCTTGGCTGCAGAAAGGAATACCACTGCAAGTCAGGGGACATCTGATGCAAAATTCAAACCAATGCAGCCTCTGGAGTCCTCTCGATGTCCACAGCCAATGTTGCTTATGTGCTGGTGGGCATGATGATGTTCTAACTTCACGTGTACTTTCTGGCTTGCCTACTGAGTGGTGTTTCTTAAATACAAGCCACCAAAATCTTCCAGCAGAGATGGGCACAAGTCCGATGGGTTGAAGATTTTTCTCCCCTCCAATCTACCCTTCGCTATCCCTGTGTTAAATACTCTCAAGCGTACGAAGCACAGGAAAACCGAAAGTAATCTCAAGGTGTGGCCATTGCAACACTAACATAAGCTCTTTCTACATGATATTTGAGGGAACAGAATCATGTACATACATGTTCAGTGAGGGAATGGGAGAAGCTCTTATAGCAAAAGAATTGGATTTTCCCTTTGCTGCTTAAGAAAATGTGAAAGGTTCATTTCACATCTTGTTAGATACATGCATGTTCACTTTTAAGCCCATCAAAATATGAGTCTGGATCAAGGTGAAACCGAGCAATAAACCAGACCTACATGTGGAAAAGTAGAGAGTGCCCCAATCCCTGTACTATTTGAGGAGAAAGGTGCTATTTGATCTCAGTGACAGTCTCACAACTCGGACTGTAACACATTTGTGGTAGTTGTTTTTTTTTTTTTCTCAGCTGTGGTATCTGCAAACACATAAGTCACACTTACTGGAAGGGGAAAAAAAATTAATTGAAAACAATGACTAGGAAAAGGATTTAAGAGTTGTGGTGGATAAATACCTGGATGTGACCTCCTAAGGGATGCTCTGGTTAAGAAGATTAATGTGGTAGTAGATGGTGGTAGTAGTAGTAGCATGTTGATCCCATTATGCCAGACACATCATAAAGAGCCGTAAGGGGTTTACAACCAATGCTTAAACTGAGCAGCAGGTAGGGCATACAAGCACAGTATGGTCCGTGAGATGGAGTGGTTGGACACTGAAGCCGGACAGTTTAAGATTAGAAATCAGGTGCACGTGTTTGACAGTGAAACTATTCAACCACTTGAACAGTGTATTCAGAGTTACAGTGATTCTCTATCACTCGGTATTTCTACATCAAGTCTGGAAGAATTTCTAAAGGGTAAGTTTTGGTACCCTTAGTGTTGCAGCCTTTGTGTAGTAATTGCTAAATGAAAATTTCTGTCAATGTTATTTAGGAAGTCAGGTTAAAAGATCATAATGGCCCTTTCCAACCTTAAGATCTTTGAGGGACTAGTCTCTGAAAGTCAACAATTTTTTTTTGTATCACTAGTTTCTCTTTCTATTACCAAATCCACAGACCATCTTCTTCCCTCAGACACATCTATGAAAATGCATTGTTCTTCCCTTTACTGCTGGTAACAGTCCAGTCCCTGAATTTAGAAATGTCTCAAAGGTGAAAGGAAAGGAGAAGACCTATTGAATATTTTAATGATGTGCTGTTAAAAGTAGAAATGGTTTGGGGATTTTGAAAATATTCTTGTACCTGGTGTAGGATTTGGGAAAATTGCAGAGCACAGTAGCTGCAGGAATGAAATGGCAGGATGCACAGAGCAGCCCCAGATCAAAACTGGTATGTGATGTAGTGGCCATGTCACTAATACGTCGTATATCACAGACTGTTCTTTATTCTCACAAAGTTTAACAAGGATTTTATTTACCCTTTTTTTTTTTTTTGTTAACTTTCATCAAATTATGCTTCAGTTACCTAATCGACAAAAAGCATTATCCCTGATGGTCTGTCAGCTACTTCCCGCTACAAAGCATCCAGGGGCTGACGTGCTGGAGGCGAGCCACCCCTGGCAGGGGTCCAGCCGCCCGGCCGGCCAGCTGGCTGCTGCTGCCGCCGCTCCTCTCGAGGTGGAGGAGTGCGGTCCCTTCACAAAGGCTCCAAAGAGTCTTGGAGCAACTGTTTGGATCACCAAACCAGTGCAATAAGGCACCAACTCGGTTACAGGCAAGCACTCATTCATAACGTATGCATTTATGGAGAGCCGCGTGTTGTCTGTCCCAGCAACTGGATGACTCGGGAGCAATTAATGAAGCCGTGTTGTTATTTGCACAAGGTTCTAAGTGTGCATGGCGTTGTGAAGATGCTCATACTGAATGTTGTTCCTTTGCCGTATTGTTTTAGAGCTAAACCCCCCATTTTTCCTGTGCAACCAAAACAAAATAGAGGATGTGTTTTCTCATATCTTCAGATGTGGCAGATGCGAGTATCTAGCCTGGCACACTCTCGAGTGCGATGGAAGTGGGAAGCACGGATCAGGCCGCTCTTTCTCACCGTGCATTCATTAACGGGGTGAGGGGAGCCGAGAGGGTCAGCTTTTCCTGCTCTCCCCTGCCGCAGCTTGGCACCCTGCTGTGGGCTGCGGGCATGCGCCCAAAAACTGCGGTGCAGGTGTCTGGTCTCGCCGGGCTCCTCTTGTCCATCTAACTTGGCATGCAAATTTCCAGCATCAGGGAAAATAATCAATGTAAGTGGGTCAGAATCCAGGTACCTGAGGCTTTGCTCCTTGTTAGCACCGTCACTGTATGTCGTTTCTGTGCGTGTCGGGATGATAGTGTGCAGTTGCTATTAGCGTGGGTTTGATTTTAACTGGAAATCTTGATGAGCGGTTTCATGTGGCTCTCAGGACTTTAGTTCTCGAAGGGGACATGGTGTGACCTACTCACAGTGTACTGACCTGCATTTATAAAATGCGTGAGAACTTCTACCCAAGTGTCCCCAAACAGGTCTTGTTTTGATCTCTCTAAAGGTATAAGTGAGCTTTATTAATCAGAGTGCTAATAAGTCACGCAGCCCTGGAGTAAATGCAACGGGACTGAGAAAAGTGCATGAGGGCTGCCTCCTTCCACAAGCTGACACTTCCTTCATCTGTGATATATATCTGCTCAGAGCTAGAGCTTTGTGCTAGTAGATTTGGGCAGCAGTCAGGCTAATGACATGTACCTAAAAATCACTAGATTCGGAGCTAGCAGGGGTAATGAAGTATCTTGAAAATAGGGTGGTGAAGCATACTGGCTGTAAGCAAAAACAGTGAGTCCTGCAGAGGCCATTACAAAAGCTCCGTATTTGCCAATTATTACTACATATGTAACACAGCTATCCCCTTCGCTTCCCAAACTGAGATGAATGTGGTGAACTCAGGTGCTGTTGTAGGCTATCAGACGCGTTTTGATGCTGTCTGATGTGTCTGGCGTGGGGGCGGGTGGGGAAGCCCTTGGGTTCAGCACCCCATCCCGCTTGCAAAGAGTTTTATCTCGCTGTTTGGAGACCAAACACATCACTCCATAACAGAGGACCATCCTCCCAGGAGTTATTGTTGAAATTTCAAAGCTGATCCTGGCTGACCTGTGAGGGATCTTCCATAGCTTTGTTCCTCTCCCTGGTGCTGTGCCTTGGTGTGCTCGGGCTGGTGCTGGTGCCAGAGGTGCTCCTGTACCTTGGCCGGTGCATAAATGCGTGGAAGAGCCCTGAGCTCTGCAGGAATGATGCTGGCTATTGGCCACGTGCAAATGTGCTTGGCCTGCAATTTGTTCTTCCGTGAATCGAAAGTAAGCGTGAATTTCACTTCTATGCTTTACGACCCATTTTAAAGGTGAAGAATATTTTCTTTCCAATGGTTCCATGTATTAGATTAGGAAAGTTGTCAAAATTAAGCACGCCACAGTGGGTAGATGCTTTGTTTGTAGCCAAATGGGTTTCCATAAAGTGATGAATTAATGAAATGAAGTAGTGAGGATCATCATATTGTATTGCCCGAACAATGGGAGATCCATAAAATGATCTGCTTGTAAATAATTTGTGGTATCTGCTATGTGCAATGCTACTAAATGAGTCTTATTTTCTTTAATAAACACTATTTTCTTTTAGAGAAAAAAAGTAGAGTTGGATTGTCAAAATATTAAATTACAGAAGACTTTACAAATATAATTTTATTTCTTAGCATTTCTCTTACATGGTTGTATAGTATTTCCAGAAAATACAAAATTATTGTTTAAGATAAAAATCCTGCCACATCCCTAGCATTTTTGTATTTTATGACTATTTTACAGTATGATAAATTCAGAATGGTTGTGCAAGGTTTAAGATGTATAATCTTTCATGTAAACATTTTACAGGAAAAATCTTAGTGTGATATATCTTACTTTTGAGGTGTGCCATTGAGATCACAGAAAAGATGTGTAATAAAATATAACCAAGCAACTCCATGATTTTAGATTTCCTTAAATTCAGTACTGGACGTAGTTTTGTTAATAAAGTGATGAAATTCTTTTTTAATTTCTAAGGCAAACTGGGGATCTTTGAAATAACATTACAGAGCTTCATTGATACATTTTTCCATCAAAATGATGTTTTCTTGAAATAAATACTTTTTAAAAGTGTATTGATCTGAACAAAAATGTTTTGGTGAAAAGAACTCCTAGTGAGGACAGATAAATGTTGCAAAAAGGGCAGAGAAAGTATAGTCCCAGAATATCTTCTTGTTTAGAGAATTTGCTTCGTATTGCAGGAGTGGCAATCAGTAGAATAAAGTTGTCCCTTTTCAGGTGAACGCATCATCATCAAACGATCATGAACCATTTTGGAGTTACGACGATGTTGATATCTCTATTAGAAAATAAAAAAAAATTAAAAATCTCTCAATCTGGGCTCTTTAGTTAACCTTACTGTTAAATTAATAATATCAATGAAAAGAGACCGCTTCTCGTAATGTCCCACTCCTGCTGAATTCAGAGGGCGCAGAATAAATGCTTATTAGGGGGTCTCAAAATATAATGAAATGACAGCAAAAAGGATGGCTTTCTCTCCCGTTGAAGTCTGGGGGAAATAGGGAAACCTGGCCAATACTGGAGTGTGCTGCAAGCGGAGTCAGTGGGACTTCACAGTGTGCGTGCGTGTGAGCCTACCCGCAGCTCGTGAAAGGATCAGGCCTGGCTCAGGAAACTAAATCCTTGTCTTAGCAATGTTATGTGCAGTACTTTAAATCAGGAGAACTTTGTTTCTTGGCTGATAAAACAAAGCTTGGATCCAGCTACCTAGGGTTTGATTCTGCATTTCTTGCACATCAAGGAATTTGGCTTTAGAGGGAATTTTAAGCTTTGAAAGAAATCCTGGATTAAGCTCCTGAATGATTAAAATTTAAGTGCTGTCAGATTTCTACATATAAAGTAAAAATAAAATAAAAATTAACATTTAAAAAAATAATACCCACAGTCTCCAGGACCTGAGGCGGACTTGGTGCATTGTAATGGAAATTTCAGTCCCATGTGCCACAGTAACTGCAGCGCAGCAACTTTTTAAGTAGCCATAATGACGCTGTTGCTGATGGCGAAGGGAAAATATCACAAACCCTTTCTTTCCTTAACTTGTCTAGTAAAGCTCAAGAATATGTAGCCAAGTAATATCTTGTTAATTTTGTTTGTGTTTGAAGGTTGTTGATGGCTACTTGAAAAGAAAGAAAAAAAATTGTTTGCTTTAGCATCCAAGTTTGGTGTGTCTGATAGCAGACCCAAATTTTGGCCAAACAAAAGGAATTACAAGCCTTGTGGAATGAATTCTGTGTTTTCAAAATCTTCATGACCCAAGAAACAACTAGGAATGGAATTGACGGTCCAGTTTCCAACAGATGAAAGTTTTTTGGTTAAAATATAGACAATTTTATTCATGTAGTAAAATGGCTGTTTCTGGATCTTTAATTTTTACTTTTGGGTAGCATGTTAGTGTTTTAAATGTAAGACGATAATGTCTCCCTTGCTCAAATAATCTGAAGAGTTAGTCTTATTCTCTACATAGTCTCATGCAGGATATTATTGTAAAACCTGGTTTTGTTTAATTATTCTTTGCAATTTAATTTACTGGAGGTTTTTGGTGTGGTGGGGGTCTTTATTTATTTTTAATTTTTACTTATGTAAGAAAGATTAAAGGCCAAACACTGAGTGCTTTTTTGAATGGTCGAGATAACTTTGAGCAGTGATCCCTAGTGTAGATAGATTGAAAACATTTTTTTAAAATCAATTTTCACTTGTAACATATTTAACAGTTCACATTTAAACCATCTAAACCAAAGCAAACAATTTCATTTGATGTCAATTAGAACTTTATGTCAAAATTATGAAGAAAAGCGGCAAGCTTTTAAAATGACGTAAAAGGTGTAAAGTGGTAACACAGGCACAATACCTTTTTGATTCAGCCTTTTTAATTTGGTAGCATAAGAATACCTATATGAGTGCATGAAGTAAGTCCGAACTAGAACTCTGAGAAAGCAGTCAAATTGTGTAAGATTCACAGTAGAAAGCAAACCCTTTTGGGATTAATAATAAAAAACTTGCAGTATTTATAATGTCGAGAAGTCCTTTTTGTAGGTTACAGAACAAACGAAGCCTTAAGTTGCCTCTTCTGATTTTGATGGTAACAAAAGCAACCATTTCAGAAATATAGTGGTGTGAGAGCAATCAAAGAGACTGCTTTCTTACCATAATGTTAGCATCATCTCAGCATGTGGTGCCAGAAAGGTTCTCTTTCTGCAGCATACCACTAATCCCGCATTGTCTTTATTATCTTTATTTTCTGATGCTTGTCCATGCTGATCATTCACAAACTGCAAAGATTAAGGATGGAACACCAAGGTCTTCAACTATGGATAAATTATATTAATATTAGGATACCCTATAAACTCTTTAGCATCCTCTGAATTCCAGGTTGCAGTCACTCCACAATATATGTTAGTATAGAGATATATACTAATATGAAATAAATATTTTACACTCCTATCACTTAGGAAGAGGCAATGATTTATAGCTCTGCAGTAACAAGAAAATTTCATCTCTGGAATGCATGTTTATGGATATCTTTTTATAAAAGCTGATTTTACAAGTGCCCATCCCCCCTTTTTGGATGTAGGGAGAAATATGTGCCTGAAATATGTGTGTCTGTATGTCTTCGAGCCTGTAAAAATGAATTGCAGATATAAACCAGAATGGTTGATTGGCACAAGCCGTTACTGGGATGTAGACTTGTGATTTGTGCTTTAAATAAATTTTAGACAAGTGAAGACATAAACTCTGGCTGCAGTGTGTCTTTGTCACTGCAAAAGCTCCTGAACGGAGAGTATTTTTGTCTTCTGGAATATCTCACCCTATAGATCTAGCTGTGAAAAATGTCTGTTATGAAATGTAGCATATAACCTGTAAGTAATAGCAACTAAGTTGTTGGTAGTGAGCGGCTTCGCAGAAATCGAATATGAAAAATGCTGTGAGGCCAATTACGTCATCTTTACATTGAGTGCTTTCTCATATGAGTATTTCTGTTGAAGTCATTTCACATACCTCCCAAAATGACTCTTTCAAAATAATTACAAAATCATTTTCAACAGTGAATAAATGTGTAAAGGCTCACCAGTGATTTTAAGGGTTGAAAAAAAGGGCCCTTTGTGTTAGATAATTTCATTGCTCTATGTTCACAAGTGATTAACTCCCCAATGAGATCTGATTGCTTTTTGTGTTCAGACCGAAAAAAGAAATGTAAAATGAGCAAAATATTGTATTTTGAGTGCTGACTATGGGGCAAGTTTAACATATGCTTTTTGGGACATCGCAATGATTTGTTACTAACCATATTTGCTGCACATGTGCAACGTGGTAGCCTGCCAAAATGCACACAATAGTTACATGATGGGTCACTGAAAAAATAGATTTCAAACGGAGTATCTAAATATTTAATTTGCATACAGATATGGGACCTCTTCTAAGACACAGTGGTCTATTAAGGAAATAATAATATACATTTTATTAGAAACACATGCTGCCCAGTGACCCAGTTCCTTCTTCCCTTCACGTAAATGAGATCAAGACTCGGACCTTAAGATGCAGGTCTAGAGCCCAGTCCAATTAAATGGTAGGTAGAAAGACACTGGAAGGAAAAGAAAACCCCGCTTCTCAGGCGGAAAGATGTAGACTTACCCTACGACGAGATGAGTGGACGTGAATATAATGACCACCCTCTTGCCCTCTCCTCCCAGTGCTTCTCATTCGCGGCTGTGCAGGATGCAATCGGAGGGGAATGTTTGAAAGTGCACCTGGGTCTGCCCTCCATGTGTGACCCCGTTCAAATCCCACCGCTGCTCTGGTGCAGCGGAACAAGACTGTTCTGTGGCTTGAGGACATTGCATGGAAACCGGGCAGGAGTACTGTCTGACTGTGGATATTATTCTGTAGCTGAGCAATAAGTCACAGCTGAAAGAAATTCCTAGCAAATGCGCTGTAATAATGATATGGAAAACTACTCAGAGAGGCATTGTGCCATAGTTGTTTGGTAAATAACTGTTTCACAAGTCATCTACACAATTAACACGGCATCAGAGGGTATGGCAGGTACCACATTACTTTTGCTGTCAAGTCACTCCTTCCTATATGGACAGCTCAAATGAGGCAACTGACGCCATCCTCCCGTCAGCTGGACCTAGTGAGAGAGATGGTTCGGGCACGGCACTGCTAATTCCCATGCAAAGGGTAGTTTTTGTGGAAATGTGGGATTGTTTGTGGCCAGCCTTTGGAAATACACAGGAAGGTGCTGGGCTGTCATGGGGACTCCATCCGTCCTCTGTGTCTGCATCGGCATTGCGGGAAATGCAGCTGAAGGGTTTAACACAGACGTGTGCCCGGAGAGCTCAGCACGGTGTCACTGGTGCTCACCGGGTAGAGGGATTCATTGCTCTAACTTTTGCAGGGTTGAGCAGTGACCATTACCAGCTGAGCAAGAGTTGATTCTGGATTACAATGTCTTAGTTCTGCCATACTTCATACTTTATTTTTTAAATAAATAGAAGGAACCCTTCTCTAAATGGAGAGGTCCCCAACCGGTTTTGCTTGGGTACCACCACTGACCATTGGCTCCCAGCTTTACACCAGGGATGACCCCGTTATTCCCCTCTGTATTCCTACTGAATGTTCTCCCCATCCAGAGCTATGACCTCAACATTTCTGCTCCGTTTGGTCTCCTCCGGGAGCTCCACCTCCCTATGTCCAGCGATGACCATGCAGCTCCTCTGGCGTGGTGGCCCCCTGGGCTCCCACATAGCCCAGGCTGAAACCCGGGCTGGGAACTGAAATGCTCTGTGTCCTCTCCACGTACAGCCACTGCAGCTAGAGATGATGGGTATGACATGAAAGCACTCAAAGCACAATGGACCCTGTTATTATAACTTATTATGATATCTACATATGCAGTGGATTTAAGAGCTGGATTTCTTTCTGGATTGGAATTTCTAAATTTTTTATTCTTTAAGACTATTTGTAAAGCTATTCTAGTAGAGGGGTTTTTAAAATTTTCTTTTTAAGAAAGAAAGGCAAAACCCCCTTTATCTGAATTTATGGAACAGAACATAATATTCCTGACTATTAATTCTTAACATCTGAATATGTCAAATATGAAATTAATTAGGATAAGGTTGCATAAACCCTGAATGTCAGGTGTTTATATTTGATTTACAGGATATCAGTAAAAAGGAGAAAAGAATGTCTGCATTTAAAATCATAAATTTTCAAATACAAAGTCCAGTTTGAAGTTAAAAAAACTATTTAAAATGCTATTAGATGTGGAAAAAAAGGCTATTAGGTTTGTCATAATAACTGTGTCTTTGATATATATGTTAATAGCAAGACTGTTGACACAGGAGAGATTGAAATTAATACTTGTCTATTAGTCCAAGGCCAGAAGTTGTTGCCTCAAACCATAATAATTGATTCACTAGTGCATTTGTCTAATGGCCCTGCATTATTCTGTAGTGTGCCAGAATGGATGTCGCACTCCCAGTCTACCTGTGTTTTGGTGTACATTGTAATTCTGATAGTATTTACAGCAATGTAAAATAGGAACAACCGCTAAAGTCAGTTGGTGGCATTTGAATAAAATGGGTGAAGATCAGAATCAGCTCTGTGGGGCTCCATCGGATTTAGGAGAGAGATTTTTCAGCCATGAGAGAAGCTTTCCTTCATCCCCAAAATCTCTCTTTGAATATTTTGAATATCTCTTATTTCAGAATTACTGTTTTTAGGAGTGAAGAAGTAGAGTTATCAGGGTGAATCTCAAGGAAATTCCAAGTGATTTGTTAGGGAACATTTTATTAGGACTACTTAATCACAGATAAAATAATTTATGGATGTTAAAGATGATTATATTTGACATGAATATTTTTATTTGCTGCATTGATGTATTGAGTTCATTGATAACCAGACACTACTAGTAGGCATAAAAATAAAAATTTTGGCTAGTGAGGAGCATAAATCTATGTTTGAATGGACCTTCTGGATAATAAACAACTACATAGGAATTTCAAATATATGTGTAGTTCACTTTGGAGGGAAACAAATGCATTTACAATAATTTGGCTATTTCAGTGTTGACAATGACTTTTACTATTTAGAAGAGAAACAGTAAATTTAATTTGCATAATTAAGTTAATCTTTTTAGATTTTAATGTAGTGTATCACGAGTTCCCAGGCTTGTAAATGAGGTTTTACTAGTAAAACTCTTATTACTAGGACATATACCATTTCCCCCTAGCATCAGTACAGAGTGCAAATCTCATAGGTTCCTTTGTCTCAGGGCCAGCAGAATTTTACTGGTTTTTCTTCTCTTGAGGGTTGCTTTAAAAATTGTAATAAAAAAAATACAACTTCTGTGTAACGGTTGAAAGTCTATCACTTTGCAGAAAAATAGATTGTACTTCTAAGGACCTTCTGCCATAAGGACTCTCTTGTAAAGATGCCTGCCTTTCAAATGCAACTTTTTTTGTTGGATGAACAGCCTAATGTTCCATGCATTGTACTAGTAGTAGCATTTTATGCAACATTGAAAGACTCAATTAATTTGCATAATTCCATGAGTATTACCATGACTTTAAGGTAGGTTAGCTTGCTCAGGAGTCTTGCCTGCCCAATATATATGTTTGCCATTTTGACAAATTAATCATTTTTGAAAACAATTAATTATACTTATGACAAACTGAACCTTATACCCATGGGTCTTAAATTTTTATAGCAGAAATCTAATATTAATGTGTATAAGATCAGTGATTTAGTGAGTACCTTAACAGTCAACAGTGCCTAAGGCTGAACAAAATTAATATTTTGTTTCCCATCTGGAGACTTCAGTAAAATTAATGAGGAAGGGTGCCTTTTGTAATACATAATAGAAATAAATTTACAATATTTAACCCGGGGATTCTACTGACATCAGCATTTAGATATTTGGTCTGTTTCCCAGTCTGGTGGATGAGCCAGGCTGTCTGCTTTATTACTGTAAATATCAATATGGGTAATCCTGGCTGTAGAGGGGACTTAGATTTTCGCTTTTACCAGCAAAGGTAGACCATCAGATTCATTTTCTTGTTTGCTGAAACTCCTAATCTTAGAACAAAACATTAATTTTTGCTAAAGTATTATTTAGATAGATAAAATATTCGATCTTTCTACAAATGATAAAAATAAGACAACATCTACAACGTAAGTGCTAGAAACAAAATAAAACCTGGTGGTGGAAGATGAATGACGGGCCATCAACATGCAGAATTATATAAACAAAAAGTAGCTGTGATCGTATAAGCGACAAGCTGAAGTTCTTGTGTCTGGACAATCTGGAAAATGACCCACTAGACTGCAAAGGAAAGAGTCAAATTTCAAGCTTATAACTTGGGCTATTTAGAAGTATCTCAATGCAGTAGTAGCGCTTGACGGGTTGCAATTTTTTTTCTTTTTCTTTGTTTTTTTTTTTCCCCCTGCTAGTAAACTCTCCACCTCTCGCCACTTTGACCTTGGTGCACACATCATCACCAAAATGAACCAGACCAGTAAGAACACTTTCATTCGCCTCTTCCTGTGCTGTTTATTTTGGGATTATTAGTTATATTTTTTAATGACTTCAGGTTTTTCAAAAGCAGTTTTTACCAAAGGCAGTGGCAAACATCCAGTTGACTTCCCTGGTACAAGATCATACCCCTGTGTTTGAACATCTGTTAAAGGTCTGAACAAATGGTTTTCCTCCCCCTCAAATATTTCTTAGCTAAAATATCATCTGACAATTCCTGTGAATTTTTTGTAATACACTCCATCTGAAACACATTGCAAACCAGGTTTTAGTTGCTAAAAATACTTGTGTAATAAATAGTTGATCTGCAAAAATAAAAGGGAGATAAGATGTTACCCGTGTGGTATGTATATATACTCTTTGATTAGGTTTTCTTTTTAGCAGGAATTGCAGATGAAATGTAAAAATAACATACAAGTCAGCTACACAGGGCAACTCAATTTTTACTTAGATGGGAACTACCAACCAAATGTTGCGATGTGAGGTTTCCTGCAATTAATTTTAACACTTTAAATATCTCCTACGTCTAGTAAAAGAGAAGTTCTGTTAAAAGAAGAGATGTCGCATGCCACCTACTGTACTTTATGGTAAACCCCAGTGTTTTTCAGTCTTAACAGCTCAACAATGGTGGCATTAGTAATAAGACTTAATAAAAA